>NW_028277030.1:76770000-81770000 GCF_059951505.1 Python bivittatus | reverse complement strand
CTTTCATCAAAAATAAAAATAATAGATATAATTAAAAAATAGAAAAATAACTGCCCCTTTTGCCATTTGAAAAGTTTCTTAAATCTTCTCTTTGTTAAGCGTTTTGCAAAAAGTTCTTGAATCTTTAAATCCTAAAAGTCTTTTTATTTTTGCAATCCCGAAAGAAGGTTTAACTCACCACAAGGAATCTTATCCTTTTTGCAAAGGAAGTCTCTCTATATCACAAACCACATCACCATGGCAACAAAATGTCACAGTCTAGGACATTACTGTATGTTTTATTATGTAAAGTCCTCCAATTATATCTATAGATTAATTATTTCCTAAAGGGGGTTAAGAAATGAAGATGGCGGGGTTCATTGTCCATATAGGCTATACTGCAGTTGTGAGTGTAGATGGAATCCTGGGACTCCTGGCAACTCCAGTTCTGCAGTACACTCACAAGGAGCCACCATCCGGAGTGCAAATGGCTTATCTCATGATCTCCCTTTGATCCAGGGAGATTTTGCTGGCTGGCATCCACCTTCTAGCCTGCATTCTTGGTTGTGGTGTCTCTCCACTCCTTTCTCCAGTCCGCCATAATTCCTCACTGGAAGCTCCAAAAAGTTGCCTGTTTCTGATTCAATGCAACTATCAGAAGCTTTTTATTGGCTGGACTGAGACCACTGTTTAGATTCTAATAGGACTTAAGATGGTATTGCTTTAAGTCTAGGCCACCTGGGTTTGCTGCATCTCTTTGGAATATGTGATCAACCTGTACAGTGCCTTAGGAGTGAATATTATTACAAAGATGCTATATAATCACATTCTTTCATACCCATTTTGTTCCAAAGCGCTTAATCACTAGAATGTATGTTTAGTCTAAAATGTACTCTCTTTTTCTTCTATTCAGTATTTAAGATTATATCCTTGTAGACACAATGCTTAGCCATCTACTTTTCTCCAGGCAAAGCCAGCTGATCATCAATCTGTAATTTCTGACCAAATTGTGTGGGAGGAGAAAATAACAGGCAAATTCTCTTCTGCTCTGAGCAGTAAATCTATCTTCAAAGAGAAACCAGAGGAGATTTAATCTGGCTTTGTATTCAGTGTACAGCTATAATGTAAACAGTGTTAGTTATATATGTGTGAAAAATCTGAAAGAGCTTTTGCTTCAGGAGGAACTTTTGCCCAAAGCAAGTAAAACCATTAAAGGAAGGAATTTCTTCTGCAGCATGGTGAAAAAGTAAAGAGTAAATTCCGCCCCCCCTCCTTCCATATTTGCTATGTGATCCTGATGTCTGTCTGCCCCAACCTGTGTCTGCTTCCCAGATAATGTGAAGCTGGAAAGACTGCAGTGTGCAAGAAACCAGTTAAATCATCCTTGAGAGGTAGCTGCCCAGCCTCTTAAAAACCTCCAAAGATGGCAAATGCACAACCTCTATACATTTACGTCACTTCATATCTAGTTTATGTCTCTCATTTCTAACAGAGAGTGGTGAACATAGATTGCTGAGTAGGTGGAACTTAAGAGAAACAACAGCATTCCTCCTATACAATGGGAACGTATCTCAATGCCTTTTAATTGGAGTTTCCAAAAACAATTGCATTTTTCCCAACATACCATTGTAAAAGGTTCTGGGAAGAGGTGAACCCCCTCACATAGAGATGTGTGTTCTAACTGGTTAAATAGGAAGTCCAAAAAACAAAACAAAAACCCCATACAAAAATCTCAAGAACCAGTGTAAATCTAAGTATTAACAGCACCTGCAAAGTTTTTACATCTTTAACTTCTCTAACTGTGACTGGGTTAATCTCTGGAACTTGGCTGTATCAAGAGGCAGGTTAGCAATTTAAGTCAGTACCAGAATTTAATTCTAACCCTGTGGAGGATAAACATGATGCAGTAGATAGAAAGATGGTTTCTAATCCCCAGGCCAACCTGAAGATCCCTGTGGAGTGTGGGTCAATCAATTTCAATTACTTTATTACAGTCAATTAGACCAGTACATGGAGTGTGGGTCAAGAAACAATCTTATAGTCTCATCTGTACCACAGCATTACCATGAGGTGATATACATGTGCTTGTTGTCCTGAGTCCGTAAGAAGAAGAGTTAATTCCTACATTTCTTGTAGGAATGTTCTTACTTATATTTACCTTTCAAATAAGGAACATATTTCTTTGAAAATGTTTTTAACATTCCATTCTGATCCTGTTCCATTGAATCAAATGGTTTCTGGTTGATTCCAGATACTTTGAAATAACTGTGTTGCAAATTAGTAAAGATAAAGGAGATAGGCCAAGCATATATATAAAAAAAACCAAGATCCCATAGTAAAACAAAATATTTAATGGAAGTGATTACTCTTCTATGAGAGCCGCATATAATAGTTCCCTATCTGGAAACAATAGGTTCTGAAAATATGTTCGTATTTACCCCATAGAAAAATTCTATGCTTACTTTATAAAATGGATCTTTTAAGGCTTATGACATAATTGAATCCATCTTCTTTAACAGGAAGATGGTGTCCAATGGTCATGTAGTTGAGAACCAGGTAGCTCATGAGGCTTTGCAGTGTTAGCAAAAGATCAAACTTCTTTGCTGGAATTTTGCTGCTTCTTTTTTTCACAACAGACACTGAAACTGTAAAGATAAGAAATAAAAAATAGTATATAAGCAATTGACTTTATAGGATAGACTGATTTAGGCAGAAATGCTGCTTCCTTAAAGTAATATAATTTTTGAGACTGAATCTTACTTTGTAATGTGCACTGGCCTTTTTCTTAAATAGGAAACTCAAGAGGGCCAAATTTAGATTGGGTTCATGAATGAAGATAAAAGTGAATTTCCTTGTGTACCAGTGAGCAGATGAACATTGGTCCCCTCTGTCCTAAATTAGGGGATCCATGCAGTCAGACTAAGACCAAGTAGACACCATTGCAACTCCAACTCATCTAGCAACTTGGGCTATTCTTCCCACATCACACTAAATTAGAATGTGGTTTACTTTGGATTAGCATGTTGTATGAACTCAGCCATTCTGGCTTATATGAACCTAGCTATTATGGCTTAATCACTAAATCATGTAAAAACAAGCAATAGCTTAATGTGAGTACAAACTCATATATTTAGCCTAACCCTTTTCAAATAATTGTTGTGATAATAAAATGGAGGTGAGTGAAAATAAATGCTGCTTTCAGTTTCTTGGAAGAAGGTAGAATATAAATGTCATAACTGACTTAAATCAGTGCTAAGACAATTTTACTGATACTGCAGTTTGGGTGGGGGGAGCAGAAGATTAATCCCCTCTGCTCTTGTGCTGCTTGCAGTCCAAACTGCCCCCTGCAATGTCTGTTTCTTTAAAAAAAAAAAAACCATGGATGTTTAGGTGTATGAATGTGCGCGCACATACACACACATGCACACTCATATGTATTTAATGCATAGTTTGTGCTAAGTCTCTCAAAAATTGCTGAACTAAAGTCCAGATTTAATCATCTGAAGGCTTAATTTGCCAGAGGACATGTAAGAATATCTAAGGATGCTTAGTCAGTACCTTGACATTTTCTCCACATCTTCCACTGTCTCTGGTAAGGGCTGCCCCTTGGTCTCAGGTAAAAGTAACACCAGAATCCCACAGAGAAGAGAAAGTATGCCTATGAAAAAGTGAAGTGAGAAATACATTGGGCATTAGACATTTGTCCTGGAAAAAACAAGATTTAATGCTATGTTTGTGCTGAAAAAAAAGAATGCTACAATTTAAATAGTTTGGATGTAAGAAGCAAGAAAAGATTGAAATGAGCTGATTAAAGAGTTCATCCAGTCCCATGAAATACTGCACTGAGGCAGCAGCTTATAGTATTTAATATATGGGTTCCAAGTTGAGGCGTAATTTATCCAGCTGCAACAGAATTAGGATTTGGGCCAGATGTCTTGACACTGCATTGTTCTGGCAGACATGGAGTATGAGAGGTGGATCTGAGTTGGAGTCCGGTCATGGCCCTATAGATGGTAGTCCTCAAATCGGTTTTTCCCAAACTGGGGCTCCTCAGGTGTGATGGATTACAAAACCCATACTGGTTAGGGTCATATTTCTTGGGAAGGATACTTGGGAAGATTCTGTAGAGTCCCATTCCATAAGCTGAGCTCAACTCCTGGTGACTACATAGGCACAACTATGCCATTTTCTTGACAACAATGTGGAAGTGATTTGTTGCTTTCCTAGGAAGAATGCTATAATTTAAGTTTTTCTGGCTCATTGGGACTTCAGAACCAGTTCTTGCACCCAGAAAGGGTGGGTCTTCCCAAATGACTTAGGTGCAGAATAATATATTGGTCTGGATTAAGGATCAATTGATAACATTATTTTTTGAAGGAATAATATAATAATCAGTTTTGATTTGACTAATTGTAAAATGGTGATCTCAGAGTTAAATTCAATTAAAAATAAATTCTAGTCCTTAACACAGTTTACTCTCGTCTTTGACTGAGACTACATAAAAATGAACATAGGGAGATCAGCAGTATGGAGGTCTCTTTTGTGATGTACCTTTACATCACAGTACCTTTACAGAAAACCAAATTCCTGGACAAAAAGAATTGTAGATTAATGATCATCCTGACTACCAAGCCCCACTTTTTATGCAAACATGCATCTAAACTGTTTATTATAATGTGGCTTTGGAAAGGAGTCATTTCCACGGGAAAGTACTAACAGAAGAAATTTAATCCTATCCCCCTCTGCCATTTCTGTAACTTCCCCTCTTCCAAACCAGTTGCCTCTATGCAGAATTCTAGATGTGTTTACACGTTTGTAAACATATTTTACAATGAATGCAGTTTTTGAGGAGGGTACAGTGCAAATGGTAAATATCCTTCCCCAACCCCAACTCTACTTTGCTGAAAATTCCCTTTCTCAAAGTTGGTTTTCACCACCACCAGTCAGTATGTGCATTTGCCCGTCATATTACCATATTTTTCCGTCAATAAGACGCCCCCATGTACAAGACAACCCCCACGTTTCCAACCCAAAATTAAGAAATCAATATTTTAAAGATAGTGCAGAACACATTTTCATTTAGTAATTAGTTAACATTTACCTGATACACTCGGTGGGAGGAGGTCCAAACCGTCTCTCTGCAGCTCTATTTCCATGCTCTTTTGCAAAACTGATTACATTCAAGCACGAGTGAAACTGCCGATAGCTTGTCTCTGCAATCAGCCTTCCTCCAATTGGTTTCTTCAGCATCAGCTGACATCAGTTACATAAGGCTCGGGATTGGAGGAAGTCTGTTTGGGAGACAAGCTATTTCACTCGTGATTGGAGGCTAGCAATAGGAGGAAGCCTGTCTGCAGAGACAAAGTATGGGCAGTTTTGCAACTGCGTGGTTCTCTCCTCAGCTGACTTCCTTGAATAAGACGCCCTTCAATTTTTAGCGTAAGGATTTTAGAAAAAAGTATCATCTTATAGTCGGAAAAATACGGTATATGTTTTCTAGTTCTGAAATAGCATCAGTCTTGGGCTTTCTTCCAAACTGGCAAAAGAAAAGCAAATGTTGAAATGATTTCTTACAATAGATAATCAGAGGAAGCTCTGACCAGAAGGCTGCTAATCGATAAAGCAGAAATGGGGCTACCGTGCCCCCTATATCACACATTCCTGAACATAGTGAAACACCAAAGTTTCTGTAAGGAAAAGAAAAGAAAAGAAAAGAAAACATCTTACTTATGATGTATGAGTTTTAGGTGAGCATATTTACTCCCTTTCACCATATACAGGGCATTTCCCTAGTATCCATCAGCCATGTGAACCCTTGCTTGCTACCTGTTTATCTCAGACTCAGCTGTGGTATATCTAGAACAGTAGGAAAGATTCCCTTTCTATTTGCAAAACAGAAATTCTGGTGAGCTTATTGGTGGACCAGTATCCCATTGATGAGAACTTCGCCTTATCCTGTCTCCTGGCTCCAGGATCCCAAGGTAACCATTAATCTCTCCCTCTTTCAGAGCTTCAGCTTCTTCTTAGTGTCTGCTTGTAGGCAGTCTTTAGAATATATCTTCCCTCTGTCTACTCCATAGTGGCATGCAAGCATGGGTGGAGGTATTGGGAAAGGCGCCTAATTGTAAAAATGCTGACATGCTACCATCTGATAGCTCGCAAGAGGCTTTTCAGTGCAAAAGAAGGAAGGTGGTTTTTCATTCAGGACATGTTTCTTCAAAGCAACCACTTGAAATATTTTGCAAACAACCATTTGACTACATAGAGAAGACTGAAAACATGGAGGGGAGGGAGAATTATCTGTGTTTGTGTGCCACCCAGAGTTATGTTGCATAAGATAGGCAGCTATATAAAATCAGATAGATAGATAGATAGATAGATAGATAGATAGATAGATAGATAGATAGATAGATAGATATAGAATAAACTGCTTGCATCTCCCCATTTACATCTCACAGCATACTGTATGTTTGGTTGGTTGAAAAAGGGAGGGAGGGAGGGAAGGCAGGCAGGCAGGCAGGCAGGCAGGCTCTTACAAGGGGAAGTGCAAAGCTATCAAGTCATCATTTCCCTTGCTGCTAGAGCAGTTGAAGCCCAGAAGGCCGGATGTGGATAAGGGAAGACCGCCTACAAATGGGGAAACAGACCACTGAGAAGTTCTTGAAGGCTGTGGTATTTTCAAGAAAAGACCAATTTTGCCACCAATTTTAATACATACCATTACAAATAGTGGATCACAAACACTTAGAGTTTTCACACACAAACCTTTGTAGGGAAGTGTCCTGGCACTCAGAGCTGGAGGGATCAGATACTGTCCAGTTAAATTTCATTAAATGTCTTAACCTGTAAGAATTAGAACTTTATACTTGTGTCCATCAGTTAACCAATATTGGATTGGCCTTTTACACTGATTGGTGAAACATAATAACACTAAAGTAGGAAATGTTTTTCCCACTTCTGGGGATAGAAGGTTAAGAAATGAAATAAGCCTACCCCTTAAGAAAAAATGGTTTTGATTTAGGGGATGTTCTAAATAGATTCAAATAGGGTATTGGGGGTTGCATATACAGTAGCCTATGACCTGTGAATTATCTTCTTCTCTAGAGTCCCAACCTTTTATACATTTATTGGCAACTACAGTACATCATACTGAATACAACAGGATTTACTTCTCAATCTGTGTGTAGATATCAGATTGCACTGCAGCTCTATGAGCCACTTCCTTGCTCATAGACTATTTCTTACTTTTAAAACGCCTTCACATGCAAAGCTGATCCTTTCTGTGATCTTGTGAAAATTGTTCAAAATGCAGATTCCACTTACCTGAAAACTGTAGGATACAGTTCACTATTCACAAGATATACAAGTTCAAAAGTGATGGTGATCCCCAATCTTGCCAAGATGGCTACCATTGTACTTAACCATGGTATATCTGTTGAGATATATGCAGAAAGGAAATGTTACAGGAATTCACTTAACTCTGGGACCCGGACATCAAGATCCTACTCCTTAATCAATTTTATTAACATTATTTTTAAAATGCATAAACTCTCAGGTTCCCCAAAAGGCACCTGATGTGTTTTGCTATTTTTTTTTCCCCCTTGACTTCTGGTCTTCATTTGCAGAGGGCCTGTTCCAGATTGCATTAGGGACATATCCAAATCACTGGGCTTGTAGTTGCTACTGTTGCTTTTACTGTGGCAGATGGCAGCACTGAGCCTCCTGTGGTTGATGATCTTGCTGTTGGCTTGATTTGAGAACTAAAGAAAAAAAAAATACCGCAAAGAGACAGTAGCAAACCGCTTCCTTAATACTGCCAAGAAAATGGCATGAAAGCAATTACCAGGAGTTAAACTTGACTCAAGCACATTGCCCGGCAACTGTTGCTTTTGGATTTAACAAACAGGTATCTGGAAGTATTTGAAACTTCCTTGTCATTGCAGACAAACATGGAGATGGGCTATGCTACACTAGGCATCTTGGTATTTGCTCTCTATTCCCTCAGGCTGTACTCAGAAATGATAGTGGATCTCTCTTGGACGAGATATTCCTGGGGTACCTTTACCTGGCTCCATTTAGCTCTGCAAGTTCATTATCTCATTCATTACCCCAATGATCCTTTTTCTCTCTGTAGTTTGGGACAGGTCTAGTACAGGCTATAGATATCTTTGATCATGTTGATGATAAATCATCTAAGTGTTCTCAAGAGTCTGAATTGGGAACTCAGATTATTAATGACAGGCAAATCATATCTTTCTGTGCTTACACAGCGTCCATGCTTGGATCATCAATGCCAATCAGTTAATAAAAGCTGACTCAAGATAAAACTGTAAACCAACAGTCTTGGGAAACAAGCTCTGTGGCCTTCATTGATATCTCATTCTTTTATGTTCCAGTACTTCATGATACTATATAGTCACTTAAGCATATACTCTCATTGCATATACAACAAATAAGAATGTCAAGGCCTGCAATCAGGCACTGTTGGAAATGGTGTCATTTCCACTTGTTCACTCCCCGATACCTCTAAGGTGTTTTGAAGTTAGCCTGCATCCGTCTTCCATCTGCTCACCTCAGCAAACAGCCCCCATCCAAACTCCAATCACAAAGTGCAGAATGGAAGTTTGGTGCCACAGGGTTCCTGAGGCAAAGAGGGGACGCCGGCCAAGTCGGTCAATGGTCGCTAAGATTAAGAAGGCTGAAGGCAATTCTATCACTCCACAAGCTGGAAGAAAATCAACTGGGCTGCTCAAGGAGGAGGACCTCACAGGAATCCCCCAACAGGGCATCGAGGCTAGATTGGCATCCACGCTGTCTGTGGAAGAGTCCTGTGTGTAACTGTTGAATGCTGAAACCTCTCCTATTATTTTCCATCATTTTCAAAAAAGCAGTGCAGTTCTTTTGAAAGAGTAACACACCATCTTATTTCACCAAACTGAAATATTTGGAGATATTTAAACCTGTTTTTAAAAAACACTTTTGTGTTTAAATTGAGTGCTTTGAGAGACAGGGTGAGATAGCAAAGGGAAAAGAAGAAGAAAACTGAAGCCATCCAGTTACCTTTTGGTAAAAATGCTGTGATTAAGCACGCAACCCCTGCCACGAGGGTTCCTGAGGCAAAGAGGGGACGCCGGCCAAGTCGGTCAATGGTCGCTAAGATTAAGAAGGCTGAAGGCAATTCTATCACTGCAGAGATGAAGAAGTCCAAATACAGGTTCCCTTCTATGAGTCCCAGACGCAACACAAGCCCTTGGTAAACTACTGCGCTGGTGAACCTTGAAAAGCAAGACAAAACAAGAAACAGTGGGGCTTCCAAATTTCTGAACAGCTGGGCGTGCCCGGGAAATACCGAACAAGACAGGCATAGCAGCAGTGCGGCTGGGAGACACTTACCAGGCATACATGAGAATCAAAGTGAATTTTCTCATCTGCGGAGTCCTAACGAGATCCAACAGAGAGGGGTTGCTCACTTCTTCATCAGAGACGGTGATCTAAGGAAGAAAGGCAGAGTTCATATTCCCAGTAACTGGAAATGGGTCCCGGTAAAAGTGCTGTAGTTTTGAAATGTGCTAATATTAATTTTAAAAGCAGAAAGGCAAGCTGGCGAGTGGAGCGAACAAAGAGTTGTTAATAAACCACCGCATTTCACCTTAATATTTTTTCTTTTTTTCCTTGCTATGGTATTTGTGTCTTCCCTAAACTACATGGCTACATCCCTGTGAACAGAGTACAGTTGGATCTATCCACAAAAATGTTCAACCCATCCATTGCAAAGTATTCTGTTGCTAACAGCTAATAATTAGCAGATAGGAATGAACCTTACTTAATACTTGCAGACAACGTTTGCAGAATAGACTGCAAACAAACTCTCCAAACACATTTTAGCTTAGCGTGTTGTCCAAATTCAGCCTTTGTGGTCACTTCATGGTCTGGTGAATCACACAAACCCAGAAAATTGGGGTAATTAAGATCAGGAAGGTAAAGTTAAGGATACCTTGCAAACATAGCCATATACTTGAGATACATAGTACTTGAGAATATTCAAAGAACTTCATATATAAAAGCTCCATAATCTTTGAATGAGTCTGTAAAATAAAACAAGGTCAACATTCGTATATTGTATGACAGAGTGGGTAACATTTTTGGTAACTGGGGGAAGCAATACACTTTCTTTGTGCAGGATGACAGCCATAGTAGACAGGACAATGATGTGTTGGAGGGATTTTTTTGGTTTGCTATTTTTCTTAGTTTGAATTCTATTTATTTCTAAATAATATTAACTCCATTTTGAGGGGTATATCTCCGTTTTTATGCATTTTGCACCCCAAAATGACAGGCCAGATCTAGCAGTTATAGTTGGAGGGAGGGAGAAACAAGGGGGCAGAAATGGAGTTTCAGGGCTGCATAAATCTTTGGGGTCTCAGATTGCCCAATGTACCAAAACTGATGAACTGAGAATGTGAGGTCATATCCTGGGTTTTTATCATTTTTTCTCCAAGTTAATTGTTTTATTGCATTATAAAATGTGAGTTATACATTATAGAATACAGATAATAGCTAAGTACAGTGGTGTTTATATAATTAACAACAACAATTAAGTAATTGTTAACACTGTGATGACTTAGATAAATTAAACCTTTGAAGATGAGAAAAAAGTTTGTATCAATGTTAAATATGATTTCTAAAATGTAATGAACATACGGTTGCTTAAACTGTACAAATGCTAAGTATGACTGATAAACGGTTGCAAAATGCATTGAATTGTTTTATAATATGAGAAAGGTTTTGATCTTTGATCTTAATACTTAATACTAAAGTCTCCACTGTATTCTTATTAATTTTTAAAAAGAATACAAAGGAAAAAAGAAAAAATGAACTGCTTGGAAAAAGTAGATAGGTATTTAATTTCTAACTCCCCCTTTTTATACGCCAACTGATGTACAGTGCTTATAAACATTTAGACCCCCTTAAAAGCTATACTCTAAAAGTTTGTATTTGCCTTGCTGTGCAATGTATCGTGTATAGGGAAGCCATTCCTGCTTGAACTGGTTAAACTGGGTTTTTATCTTGATCACTTACGTATGAATTAGTTAGCTGCTAGATTACCTGCAAGGAAGCACAATTTGTGGGAAAGCACAGACAGAAAGTTTAATGTTCTTTGCCTGTGCTGAGTAGAATTACAGGAGTCATAATGCAATACATTGCAGAAGATTGTTCCATAGTGCTGGCTAAGAAGGCCTCTTCAGTAGGTGTTTCCCATCCAGTCCGTCCGTCCATCCTTCTTTCCTTCCTTCCTTATTTATTTATTTATTTATTTATTTATTTATTTATTTAGCTTATATACCACCCATTCCCACAGGCTCTAGGTGGCTAACAATGTAACCATATAAAATACCTCAGGACATCCTAAATACATATCAGCATGTTTAAAAAAAATGAGAAAAATAAACACCAACAAATATAATAACCATATCTTCCAACCTAAGAGCACACTCCTTCTGTGGTAGATGGAACACATAAGTCTTCCTGAATCCTAGGAAGGAGTTCCAAAGAGAATGCCCACCTCTGAGGTCCCAGAAAATGACAGTCCCAAGAGGATGGGAACTCCCTATTTCACCTGGCTGGATGGGCAGATGAATAGATGAGAAGATGATCCCTCAGATAATCATGCTTAGAGTCATATAGGGCCCTAAAGGTGAGATTCCAGGAATCACCCATGCACTCAAGTATACTGAGATGCATGAGTTCTTGTAACTAGAAATTCTAAAGATTAAATCTGCAGATTCAGGATCAGTGGCATGAGGAGAGCTTCTGAGCAAATGAGATGGAACCATGCAGTGGTGATAGCTCAGGCATAAAAGCCTTCCTGGCTGTGGAAAGAGAGGACAGACAGGAGAAAAGGGGAAGGAGGGTCCCACAGTTGCTTCTTCCCCACAGGAGGAGAAGAAAGTATCTGGCAGCAAGTGCCAGGGAATCTGCTCAGGGCTTCATTTCCACCAAAGGGTCAGGCCCCTCATCCAGCTGTAACAGTGACAATGGTGACTCTCTCACCCCCAGGTGCCTGAAGCTTGCACACACAAGCCACACTCAGGAGTCAGGGCCATTCTCACATTCGCATGTTCTCTTCTGCAGGTCAACAGGCAGCATAAGCATCTGCAGTGGAGGTGTGGTGGGGCAAAGGCTGAAATGAATTTCACCATGTTCCTCATCATTACAGATGCCTTTGCCAGACAGTGGTGGGAGAAATATCCACCAATCATAACAGCAAGAATGGGGCAAGCCTGGCTGCAGGTCCATCACATCTAGGCAACTTGCTATGCTGCTTCTTCTACATCCCATTCCGTCGTAACTCAAGTTGAACATTTTTAAAATACCAGATCAGAGTCACAAAGAAGTTGTACAGCACTTTTCCTTAGAAATTCTTTCATCTTTCTTTCTCTTCTTTATATAGACAACGAATATCAACTTCCAGATTCCTCCATGCTCATTTTGAGATACCATGGAGGGAGGTTAGTCCCATCATCCCACTGTGTCACTATTTCTGCCTGGCACTAAGCTAGTAGGTAGCATAGAGCTGAAGCACTTACTGTCTTACCTATTGAACAGCCTAGCACTATTGGACAATTCTGATAGACCACCAGCACAGCGCAATCCAGCCAGCTCTTTAGAGAGACAACTGCAGATTGATGGTACAGGAGGCTTACCAGGGACCAGAGGAGAAGGGACACATCTGCATCAGCCTGAAGTGACCCATAACACCAGTCTGATTCCACTCACTATTTTCCCTCTGACATAATGGGTGGTTAAAAAAACCTCAATTATATATTTTACTATTGGTGCTTGATGCTATTAATGTAAAGGGAAAACAATACTGATGCAGCCCAATGACTTATGGCTATCTCATTCATGGACAGGGGACAAGCTGAAAACAGAGTCATGGGGGCATGGCAGAAAATAGATATTATCAGGGCATGTTGGTACTCCTTTATCCAACGAGGGGAAAGGTTGGCATCTCCCTTACTGCTCTGTTCTTCCAAGGCCTTACATAGGAGAATTTCTCTCTAAATTATGCTTCTTGACAATACGTATTCAAATCACGTTCTCCAAACGGGAAAGCACAAACTTATTTCTGCCTACCAATGACATGGTGTTAAATAACACAATGTTTCTCTGTTGTTATACTGTAACAAGCTTAGCACTAGGAGTTTGCTATGCCTAGCTGTTAAGAGGTGATTTTCACCCCCCCAACCTCAATGTTCCTTTGAAATTCAAGCTACATAAGCTAGGGAGAAACTCCACTGAGAGTACAGAATGTGAAATGCATTTGATATTCCCATCGTAGTATATCCGGGAGCATCGTGCTCTTTGCTGGGCACAGAACCAAGAATGACTGGAGCTGTGTATCCAAGAGGACTTTGGAAAAGAGCCAAAGTGTGCTTCAGATGTGGTAGATATGACTGAAAACTAACCAGTTGCAGCTGTCAGTAAATTAGGATTGTGGCTTAGAACACTAACTCGAAACATTAGACTAAGATTTTTTTAAATGACGCAGGGAAAGTAATACAATCTTGGAAGCCAAGGTTAAAGTTCTAAAAATATTGTGGTTGAACAAATTGAATTTAATATAAACTGATTGATGCCCCCCCCCAAAGCCACACTGACCTCATACAAATATATTTATTTATACATAGTGCATTCATAAGATATATGTCAAAGGAGACTCTTTCATGCACCGCTGCTCAACTGTTATGAAAAGTTGGAAATTCTCTTTATAGTGATTTATGAAGTTTTACTATATTCTTCTCTGAAATGTGGGATGGACCATACTGAATCTTAATTTTGCTCCTTTAACAATCTGCAGAACCCCCCAATTTTCCATTCCATTCCTCAATTAACAATTAAAAATAGTTCAGTTACTAACAACATTTTCAAAGCATCTGCAAAGAATTAAGTGCACTGTACAAGATAAACTAATATATAATCAAGCAAGATTCAGGCTCACAAACCTTCTCCTTTGAAATCTTATATACAGGCAACAACTAGGAATGGGAAAAATCCAGAATTAACTTTGATGGTGGCTTGCCTAAGCTATACATCTATCCTTCTATAATTTAGAGGATTTGTTTTTCAAAAGACGAGTGATGCCTCGACAACGTCTCTGATTTTCATAAATGTTGTCCACCAAGAATTGTTGAGGGGGGTTATTGGTGGGGGGATAATAGCAAATATTTCCTTCACAATCTGTCAAGACTCCTTTGTGGTCTAAAATCTGTTCGGATTTATCCCAAAGTCATTGAATTTTGTCTAAAACAACAGTTTCCTTAAAAAGTAACAACAGAATTTTAAATCCCCGCACCTACTTCTCTAAAAATGGGCAGTTCCTTTTCCTTAGAAAGGGATTCCCTCTGCCTATGTTCTGCTGAAAAGTTTAACAAATCCATCAAGGTCTGGCCAATAGCATGCACTTTAGTAAAAACAGTAGTAGTAGTTGGAAAGACTCCAATCAGTTTAATCTTTCATCTTGCAATGGACTGAATGAAAATTGACTTCTTGAAGTTGTTTTTTTGCACCCAGAAGCAAGCAGGATTACCAGGACTGAGACTGGATGTATGTGGGTGTGTGGAGGGGGTTGGGGGAGAATGAAACCCTCTCTACTCATAGCCCTGCTGCTCAAGGCTTTCCACGGCTCCTATTTGCACTGTTTTTTTCAGGTAGTATTTTACCAATGTTCTTATGGAGTTGTATGCAATGATGCAACAGTCCCCCAAAACAATCTTGATAGATGAAATGCACCATTGTGTGAGCTTTTACTTATGCAACTGAACTTCCAACTTTCCTTTCCATCTTTCCATATAAGCACTGGAAGGTCCCCAAAACTCTAGAGTAGATTTTGGGGTATAATAGGCAGCAGAGGAGAAAAGGCCATCTCACTGAGAAAAGCCATTCCATATGAAGGAGAGAGAACTACTGAGTGTAATCCTATTGTTTATTTTACAATTGTAGAATGTTTAAGCTGTGTGTAGGAAGCACACATGGACATCACCAAAAGACTAACGAGAAATTTCTGTGGGGCTATATTAATGAACATGTGCTCTGTAGTGCTTGTTAGTAACAAGGGATGGTGGGGGGAACCTTACATGAACAGAAGAATCAAAACACTGCTACAAGCAACATGCGCTACTTGACAAAGAAAATATTCTGTAAAAATAACTCCTTAAAGTATAGTGGTAAAAAAATTAGCCATTATTGCAATTGTAGCACTTGCCCTCTGGGGTGATGTTGCCCCCCTCCCTGAGATTTGATTGGCCCCCACTCTGGCCATATTTAGGTGGGTCCTTCAGATCAGGCTCTTTTCCCAGACCTTGGGCTAGAGCGGGTGGGGGACCCTTTGTGGTTTGTTTGATGTGTAAGATGGTGGATTGTTTCCTCCAGACACTCTTTTTTTTTTTTTTTTTTTGCATGGATGGCTTTATTTTAAATTTGGTGTATTGTACACCACCCAGAATTGTAATAAAATCACATTTTAAAAATTACAGTCCGTACCTCTGAAAAATGTACTGGAAGGCTTCGTCCATTCTCCTTGGCAAAAGATTGCATAATCTGCAGAGCCTTCTCGCCTTTTTTGCGAGTGATCAGCCATCGTGGAGATTCAGGGACCAGCCTGCCAAGACAGAGAGACTAATGAGGAAGAGTCGGGCGCTGACAGCAGGTAAGATTTATTGCCTGCAAGAATGTCAGAACTTAATCAGCATCCTAATGAGTTCTTGGGCCTTTCAGTTCTTTCCTGGCACTCTGAGTTTCTTTCTCCCTCCTGAAAACTTCTTTTGCTGGTGAAAATGGGTCTTACAAATCTGGCTACTTCTCCCAGCTCCCCTGCTTTTTGGAATATCCTTCCTGATGAAGAGTCCTTTGGAATTTAAAAGCTCTCATACTCTTTTGTGTTAGTTTGGTTGATCCTAGAAAGATGATTATTATACTGTGGGTTTTTACTTTTTTCATCCTGAGATAACAACATAGCTACCATTGTTTTTTATGAGCTAATTAAATGATATTGCATATGGTGAAGGAGATAAGAGGCCCAATGTATTTGAACTATGTGAAACTAATGAATTGAACCATTCCAACAGTAGGCTAGAAGTTCATATTGATTATAAGAGTGACTCATACATGTAATTTGATGCCTCCGAAATTCTATCTAAATTCTGGAGGGCATCAAAGCCTTTCCTTTCTTCCCATTCCTACTTATCAGGCAAAGATAAGATACATTGATTTCATTTCCTCCATCTTACAGTTTTTCATCTGACTGACAAGCTAATATCCATTTAAATTAGCATTCTTTGAGTATGATTTTAGAATAAGTTATCTATTCATGTAATTGTAATGCTATCCAGCTCTCATACTCATCAGCTTGATGACCATAATTTCATGGAATACTTTGTCAAGTGTTTTTGCCTGAATCAATACATTATATTTATACCATTCTCACTATTAAGGAAGTTACTCATTACAAAAAAGCTGAAGTAAGGTTAGTCTGACAAGACTTGTTCTTCACAAATCCCATGTTGATTTCTACTCTAATATCAATAAATTCAGCATTACATTGTTGCTTTCCCACAGTCTTCCTCTTAGTTCCACTTCTTTAGCTAAATCTTCTCTGTTGGTGAGTATAGTGCCAAGGACATTTTCTTATGTCTTCCTTTATCCTGTGAAGAAACAGGTGTCAGCAAAACAAGCCAGGGATTTCTTGGAAGTACCAAGTTTGGCAGAGCTTATTTTTCAAAAATGTCAAGATAATTATAGTCTTCCATCGCTACTACTTCTTGCTTCTACAAAATATTTGCCATTTGCTTTTGGAATATATCACCTGCATCTCCTTCTTGGCTGAGAGGAGACAGCAGACATCACAAACAATCTGAAGTTCTCTATAGTATCACCAAGTTCATCCACTTGGATTTCTAAGCAGGTATTGCAATGTTTCTTCACTTTGTATTGCTTCTGCTCCTTTTGAACCATCCTTCAACCATCCATGCTGGCTGGGGAATTCTGGGGGTTGAAGTCCACATATCTTAAAGTTGTTAAGGTTGAGAAACCCCGCTATAAGCATTGGAGCCATCCCATTAGGTCTCTGTAATATTTATTACATCATTATCATTATTGTCTTCCTGCACTAAAATTTCAATTTCTTCTTCTTTATTTACTGTATTCTGAGCATTAATATACAGTTAATAGAACTCAGAAACTTTTTGAACCAGTGTTCATTATGATTTCTCATTGACTGGTTTAATAGGTCCCATTGTAGCAATATCCCCACTTCCTTCCACAGTGCACAGGTCTTTTTCTTAAGTTTTTTACTTCAGGATTTTGTCTCCAAAATTCTCCAGCTTGTACTTACCATGTTTTGGCTGAACACATTTTGGCCAGTTCTTGTGAAGCTTATTTTATGCCAATTGCACGTGCTCTTTCAGTATAATTTGTGCCCACATAGATTAGCAGAAAGAGATCCTTTTCAGTGGACTTGATAAGTCTTAGAAGTTGTTTTGACACACATCATACCTCGCCAGCCAACAAATCTATTCAGTACATGCTGGTTTTGGTAGTACTGAGTCATTAATGATCATAACTCCTTGTCTTTTTGCAGGGTGCAGCTACATCTTCTCTGCCCTTCAGAGATCCACTGTCTTACCATGCCTCTTTTTCTTTCACTGAAGACTCAGAGTCCATTTCTTCTACAATGACCTCAGAGTTGTTTCTGAGGCCCAAGAATATATATTCTACATCTCTTGCTCTTATTTGTGAGTCTTGTCCACTGAACTTGCTCCTTGATTCTCTTCTTTACAGAGAGTTTCTTCCTTTGCCACCTCCCACTGTAGTGCCTTTTGCTGTAAAGTGCTATCAAATGCCAGTCTGCAGCATATTTCTTAACTGCTGATTCCTTTCCTGTTGGTAGTTGATCTTAAAAGACAGAAGATATTCACCACTTTAGTGTCTTCATTGTCAGTTCTAAGCCTGGTTGCTGTACCTGTTGTCATGAGTTTGGTCTTCTTTATATTTAAATATACTCCAATTTTTTCACTGTGTAAAGTATTAGGAGCTGTTTTAAGTCTAATAACTGAATGCCTTAATTATCTTATTATTAACAATAATTGCAATAATATTAATAGAATATAGTAATGGCATCATAAAGTTGATGGTTTATGGCTATTCATTAATAATGGTAAGCATTCATATTGTGTCCTTTATAGCTTTCATACCAATATAGGTTAATAATCTACTCCAAGTCCAAACTATAGCCCAGTGTTATTGTTGCTCCCATAATGTAGATGTCAGAAGAGCTAAGTTCAGCTTTAGTTAATGACTGAGAATCAGGCAGAGAAATTCTCTTAATCGCTGCACGAGAATGATTCTCAGCTTATTACGATCACTAATTTTAGCTTTCCTCCATCTGGTGCCATTAATATGTGTTGGACTTCAACTCCCATAATGTTCATAACCCTTTGGATGTGCTTCTTTGGGGATACATTGGGAGTCCAACATCTAGAAAAGGCTTTAAGTTGGGAAAGGCTCTTTTACAGGAAGGAGCTGTAATTTGCATTAAATAGGACTCATGATAAATATATCAGAAGATAGGTTTTGGGCAGGGAAAAAAGAGAAAGTAATGGGAGAGTTACCAGTAATATAGTAGGAAAAGAAAGTTGGGGAGCGTGGTAGCTAGCTGAATCCCCTGCCATGTGGGAATCACATAAGCAATTCCAGGAAGAATCACAACTCCGAGTGTGAAGAATATCTGTATTACAATTCCAACGACTCTTCGGTGATCTGAACCAACCAGCTCTGTTACTGAATTGACAAAAAGACAAACGTAAGACTTTGAAAGAAAACAAGAGATCTGTTATAAAAATCACAGGTCAAATAATGGCATGTCACTAGAGTGTCTTACGTGCAGGGAGATTTTGCTTCTGTAAATACTTGTCTTATATTTACCTTTTTCATAATGACCGGTCTTGTGCCAAAGTGGACAGAAAAGAATTTGTGTACTTTATTTAAGTCTCCCTCAGCCTTAAAATCACTTTGCTATTTTGAGATGGGGGAGTGGAAGGGAGGCCATTTGCAAATATTGTTACAAATATTTGGTGCTCTGAGCATTACCATATGTGGCTTCAGATCTGGATGGGAATCAAATTGAACTCATGCTGTTCATTTGCATACAACCTCTTCCTTGTAGTAGGAGGAAGTCTGGACCTGGCATGATGGGAAATGCCTGGTGAAGCTGCCAACCAATGATCTGGTTGACTGTGATTTATGGAGGTTTACTTTGCTTCCCACATAGATCTGAAGCAATATCCAGTAATGCTCTATGATCTGATTCACACATACCAATCAACTGTTTGCTTGCATGCTCCTTTCTTCCACTCATTCTGTTGCACATCATAACATAATATAATGTAACATAATGTAATGTATATAATGCATAAGCAACAATTCACTATTAACAACTTCACCAAGAAGGTGTGCTTTAATCTCTGTGTGCAAAGCCAAACATCCATTCAAAATTATGGGTAATCATAATTACACCACTGTTTCTTAGGTCAGACAAAATGGGAAACTAGTTTAACAAACTCTGGACATCTTGTATTATGATATGCAAGAAAAAGGAGAAAGCTAGAGGTGGGAATAGAGAGCTAGTTTGGTGTAGTGGTTAAGGCACCAGGTTAGAAACCAGGAGACCGGGAGTTCTACTCCCACCTCAGGCACAAAACCAGCTGGGTGACCTTGGGCCAGTCACTCCCTCTCAACCCTAGGAAGGAGGCAATGGCAAACCACTTTCAAAAACCTTCCCATGAAAATTGCAGAGATTTATCCAGGCAGTCGCCAGGAGTCAACACCAGCTCAAAAGTACACACACACACACACACACCCCAGATGGGAATGCTGAAGCATAATTTATGACACCAAAATTGTTACATCTGAATCAGGTCTCTAACTCATGCAGTGATAGAGGAGCCTGTATTCATTCTTAAATGCATTTGTAATGCAGGTGCTTAGCACAAACTGGAATCAGGAAATACTTTGGAATATATGATTATATATGCAGATCATATTAGGTTCAGATTTCAATTCCCCAAGCTGAATGCAAACCAGGAATTTTGATTGACAGCCTATGAGAGGTTCAATAAATGAATTGTTTTTGCAATTCCAAGGGAAATTAAGAGAAAGAGAAAATCAATTTAGCTTCTAGCAAGATGAAATACATAATCATATGCTAAAATGGGAATATCATAAGTGGTCTAAGTCTTGAGATGAAACCAGACATGACATTAAATGACACTGCAGGTAACACATACTTGTTAAAAATGCAAACAGTATTTACTAGCAGGATGGTCATTCTCCATCCCTACAGTTCAGGAAGAAGAACTGCCTGTTTATTTCCCCGATTAAAAGGGAATTCCTGGTCCTGATTAAAGGCTTCTTTGAAGCTTCCAGCAGAAAAATAGGAAATCCTCTTTCAACAGAATGATCCCATAGAAAATTCTACAATAAAACCCAATTCAACAAAGCTCCTTCAATAAAGCTATTCGGCTTCTATATGTTCCCCCAGCTACATTGGGAAAGAAATGAAAACACACCATGCCTTACCCAGTACAAAGCTTGTCATCCAGGTTCCCTTTCCAAAGATTCCTTGTAGAAAGCGAAATATTGAAAATACAACAATGTTTTGTGCAAAAGCCACTATAAGGCCACATAGTCCTGCCCCAAAGCAAGAAAAGAGATAAATGGTGATTCTGCCAAATCTGTCAAGGGAAGCAAAATAAATGAATAAATAAAGAAGTGGAGCCAAGAGGAGGAAAAGATGTTTTGAAAAACTCTAGTGAAACTTCTCTTCTTCCCTCAGATTATAGGCACTTTATATAATTTAATATATATAATATAATTTTGCCCAACCTGGTGCCTTCCAGACACATTCAATTACAAGCTCCATTATCTTTAATCAGCGTAGTTCATTACAACTTCCATTATTAGTTTATTTAGTTTAATAAAACTTTTTGGGAATATCTTCTGCGTAAACATGCATAAGATTGTTACTACTATACAGCTAGATCTTCTAAATACTTTAACATATGAATAATTCTTAGTTGAATACTAAGGTATCTCAGACTATTTCAACTCCTTCTAAATATTAACAGCCTGGGAATGTGCATGTCTGTGGAAGAGATCAGATGTTTACCACTGCTTGTACTAATGGAGATAAGTGCCTTAAAATTTGTACTCTTTTAAAGTACAAGAAGCTGAAGATTAAGGATGTGAAAATTACACCCATTCTTCTACCGACAGATACTTGGTGGCTGATTGTAATTAGGGATGTCTATTCATCCTATAAGGAGACCAGGTCGTTGGAGGTTTTTTCCTTTAGGGTTTTAGTCAGATCCTCAGAAATGCTCTCTATATCCAGCACTATTTAGTTTGTTGCTGGTTTGTGCCATAAGGGTCCAAAATTATAACTTGAGCCATCTGAAAATGATGAAAACACTGTCAGGAGTGGTAGAATGACTAGAAGCACTGCCAGACACTGGTAGAATGACTTTTCCTGCCACATACTGTAACAGTCCATGAATTTCAGATTCCCTATGGAAACCTAGTATTGGATGTACAGGTTTTGTTGGGAAGAAAGCTCAGTGAAGAGATTATATATGGGACAATGGTTTCCCATTGGGAAATCTAGGGGGAAAACACTTTTTTGTCACCTCTTGGTACCCCACAGTTGGTGTTAGGCTCTTAGATCAAGGAAGGCTGTAGAACAAGAGAGGCTGGAGGGGAGTCAAAGTGGTCCAAGCTTGAGGTTTATGTAGCAGCATAAACTTGCTTAATTCTGCTCATCTGTATTTAAATACCTGTAGCTGTCAAGATGAGAGCTAGAAAATGCATACAATATCCTGTATTGGCCTCCAGATTGAGGAAGTTTCTATCCATCACTAGGACAGTGTTCTGATACTTTGGTTTCTTAGCAAATGACAATGGACACAAACCACAGTTTCCCATATTTGAACAATACAGAAAAGTATGTTTTGTAACAAAGGATGAATGCAGGCTTGCAATGTACTTCCCTCAAATTTGAGCTTGAGGAAGAGGGAGAGGAGCATGCAAGTCCAAAACCAACTATAGTAAGATTTTTAAACCATCTTTTTGGTTTGTGACTCTTTTAGCATTCATCTTCCTGCCCCCTTAAAAAAAATTCTACAGCTAGCTTCCTCTGATGGCACCTGGTGCTTCTGAAATCATTCAGGCGAAGCTGGATGCTGTTGCAGCAAATTGGTATTTTGAGAAAGGAAAGGAAGTTAACAGCTGCAGCAATATCTTAGTAGAAGCCAAGCCAACTGGGGATACTCATACAGTATGCAGATAGGTAGAAGTGTGTACATATGAACTCCAGCCACAGATAAAGGAAGAAGTAGAGGAATCTAAAGACATACCTTGTTTTATTGCACTTTGCTTTATTGCGCTTCGCAGATATTGCTTTTTTTTTTTTACAAGTTGAATGTTTGTGGCCACCCTGCATCGAGCAAGTCTATCAGATGATGATTAGCATTTTTAGCAATAATTTTTTAAATTAAGGTATGTACATAGTTTTTTTATACCTAATGCTATTGCACACTTAATAGGCTACAGTATAGTGTTAACATAACTTTTATATGCACTGGGAAACCAAAAAATTAGTGTGACTCGCTTCATTGTGACATTCATTTTATCGCGGTGGTCTGGAACTGAACCCACAATGTCTCCGAGGTATGCCTGTACTTCTGTTTACTCATTGCATGGCATTGTGTATAGACATGAGGAATTTTTTTTCTACTCAAGGGCTTCTCAGCACAGCTCAAGACTGACGTCAAATGAGAGGTGGGATGAGTATCGCCTTACTCATCTGAGGACTTCTTTTCTCAGAAGGATTCAATCATTAACTTCCTTCTTCTCCTTGAATCCATAAATATAGGATAATCATGTGCATAATATCAGTACATAATGTATGTCTCCCGCCACCTACATATTGTATGGCATAGCCTTGTTTTGCCACGGAAGATAATGCAGTCCATAGATAAGTGTTCAAAAGATAATGTTACCTGTCTGCAGCGTATCCCAGAACAAACCCTCCTACTAGAAAGCCCATATTGAGAACAGACTGAGTCATGTCTACTATCCACTTGTTCTCACAGACAAGGTCATACTGCAGAAGGAAGCATAAAAATACAGTAAGTTTCAGTAGAAGAACAATGGATTTTAGGTCTTCCCTTTCCCACTCCCTTCTTTCTTAGAGACACACAATTTGTCATCCAGTCACCATGTTGGACCCATGTGCTTAAACACAAGCATTGTTTTGTTGGTTTTATAAAGTGATGTTCCAGTATATGAGAGAGGGAACAGGGTAAATTAAAAAGGTAATTAAAAATGCATTAGAATAATATCCCAGTGATAATACCCAGTTCAAATTAACATCTATAAAATGATCTGTTCCCTCCCTGGTCTCTTAAAGCCATTCCAGAGTCATTGAAGGTTGTGCATGGGCTGGGACCTGAGTCAGGGGCTGCACACATTCATGCTTGTCACATGTGTGTGCATGCATATAGATTTCCACACACACAAAGCCTCTACATGGTATTTGGGATTAAATAACCACTTACTATATTAAAATTAAGGCAATGATGTTGTTAGGTCAATGTAAGGTGACAGCGTACAAACCTTTGAGCTCTGAGGACACTTAGGGAAGACAGAAAAAGAATATGGATGGAGAAGTTGCTGGTTAAGCCATGGCTGGCTTTTGGGCTCCTGTATAGCAAGGGATGGCAACCTAGTTAAGTCAGGTTCTGTACTTTGTTTCTGCTTTTTAAAGAATCCACAGGGTTTGTGAGGTGCAGCTTTCCTGTGGTGAGGTCACAGAAGGAAAGATTTGACAATGTTCTACCTTTTTAAAAGAGGGCCCTGCACAGTCTTTGCATGCTTATTTTGGTTCCTCCCACTGTACAAAATCACAGAGCTCAAAATCAACATGTTTGGTATCAGTAATGGGCAGCACAGTCTGGGGGTGCTGTTAGGGCTGAAAAAGTGGGGCTGGAAGACCACCTGTAAGCTCTAAGTTGTCTACCTTTAGGATACAGAGTGATAGGGAAGCTGCATTAAGGAAGACAGATGGTGTGGTTGACAAGCCAGCAATACTTGTTGCAATAATTCCTCTTTTCTCACAAATGTTTCTTGCCTCTCATTTGGAAAAATGGGAAAACAACGGATATATTCCAGGAGGCTGGATCTGAGCCCAGGACTTGATACTGTTCCCTTCGCAATGTCCTGGGAGGGTTATGTCCTGACAGAATCCTCAGAATTTTTGTACTGTTTGTTTTATGACCAAAATTATAAGATCATCTAGCGGCCTGACTTTCTAATGAATGTTTATAGAGTAGGGTAGGGGATTATGTTGATGGGCCATTATGAATGTGATAAACTATTCATAATAGTATTTTGATAGCAGGAGAAGATGAATCACTTCTTTGTCCAGCACATCTATCTGCTGTGCTGGCGTTTACTACCTGTTGTTGTGACTATGCTCTGTGTCTTATATTTTAATGTAATATGTATGTAGCGAGTATTTCTAAAATAAACTTGCCAACAAAGAGAGCAGACAGCTTTGGTTATTTACAGTATCACCAAAATGGCCTGGCAATGTCAGATTTACCTCCTGGTTCGATCTCCTCCTTAAGCTATGATTTATGCAGGCTTTTCCTCTCTGCCCCCCTCCCCTTGACTATCAGTAGCTGTAAAACACTGAGAAAGAGAAAACAGTTGGGACAACGTAGAGTTACGCTGACAGTGTTTGCATCCTCCCAGCACAGGCTGGGTTCCATGAAGGATCACTTGAGAGGAGCTTTGATTGCGCATGCTGAAAGTATTCCCAAGTACAAAGAGGAAATCCTACTGGTGCATAATAACTGACCCATGGGCTTAACTACAGATGTTTATTTAGGTCAGGGTCAGAGCTGCTGCCACAAGCCAAATCTCTCAGCCCATATGCATCAAAGGCCAGAAGTTCAGTTCCTGACATTTTCCTGGAATTGCAGGGAAAGATGCCCAAGTGAAACTAACAGTGAAGACCATACAGAACTGAATAAATGAATGGTCTGGTTTGGGTTAAGGTGGTTGACCTTTCCAATGCTGATAGAATAGCTTTTCTTAGTTCACAGCCTCAGAATGATCTCAGTCAGTGTGTTACTGTGGTAGGCTGGCTTGAGATTGTGGCTAAAACATATCTGATTTAGGTTTGTTCTTAAGGTGCCACAAAACTTAGACCTGGAAGATGGGAACTACCAACACATCCAGAGGATGCCAAGGCAGGGGTGTGGGAAGGCTGCACTAGAAAGTAACTCCTTCTCACACTTCCACCTTTTTTAAAAAGAAATCTTTCTTTGCTGCCACAGTTCTGTATTAACAATTAACAAAATATTAGCAGAGAGGAGCACAGTAGGACTCGAGACCAGTTTCACTTGCCCATTTTCCTAACCTCACCCACAGCTGGAATGTTCCAATAAAACTGCTACTACTTTATTTATCTAAAGCAATTCATTGACATGAGATACAAGAAGAAAAAAATAATATCTACACAAAATAATATAAATGTACACAGGTACGTGCACACCTGACCTTCCCATATAAGAAAATTGGCTTTTATCAATAACCAGCCACAAATGTAATGTGATAGGGTTGGTACCGAATCACTTCTGTGCAGTGTATATTTGATCAGTTAAATTTATTTTTAAATAAAAGTTTTACCCAGAATCAATTTTAATTGTGTTTAATTATCTTAATATTCCATTAGTCTTGTTCTGTCCCAGTGTCTGGAGGCTGTGAGGGTCTGGGGAAGAAGAGGCTGTGGCTCAGCCCTGCCAAGAGTTAATGATTATGGGTCCCCTGGATCTGGGAACTACAGTGTTCCCACCTTTGTTTCTGGATGGGGTAGCAGTGCCCCATTCAGATTTAGTGCACAGTCTGGAGATTCTCCTGGACTCACTGCTCCTGCTTGAAGAGCAGGTGACAGCTGTGGCCAGGGCAGCATTGGCAGAACTGCTTCTTGTATACTAGTTGTGCTCATTCTTAGGCTGGGAGGCCCTGTTCATGGTCACTCATGCCTTTCTCCTCTCTTGACTGGACTACTGCAACACGCTCTACTATGGGGCTGCCCTTGAAGACCATCTGGAAGCTTCAATAGGTTCAGAATGCAGGACGTGGGTAGTTATAGGTGCATAACTACTTGAGGGACTGCCTTCTCCCAAGAACATCTGCTCACCCCCCACACTCCCATAGGGAGGGCATGCTCCAGGTTCCTTCTTTTAAACTTTGCCATCTTATGGGACCTAGGAAATATGCGTTTTTGGTGGCTGCCCCTGTACTCTGGAATGATCCCCTCCAATATATAACAGGCCCCACTCTGCTTGCCTTTAAAAAAGCTGTTAAGACCTGGCTTTTCCCCCAGGCTTTTTTCCACTGGCTTTTAGTCCAGATGAGTGAAGCTCCCTTTTGCTTGTTTAATTATTGTGTTTGATCACCATTTTATATTTTATATACTGGGTATTTTTTTTAATGTTGTGTAGTTATTATTTTGGTTTATTTATTTATTTATTTATTTTGCTGTACACCACCCAGAGTCACATGGTTTGAGTTTGACAGTCTATAAATCCATCAAATAAATAAATAAATAAATAAATAAATAAATAAATAAATCGTGTTGATGGATTTAAAGGATAAAAAGCACAAAGGGGATCTGATGTGTGTTTAAAATTCCTATTAAAAGAAATAAGGGGAAAAAAAGCTGTCATCTCCATTACCCAAAGAAGCCCAAATTGTACACAAAAAATGTGCATGTACTGAGCCCATTCCAGGCTTATCAATAATACAAAAATGCATCACTGTTATAGGAGTTCAGCTATCGATTCATTGCTCAAAGAATCCTAGGAATTATAGGGCTGATCCACACTTTCTGCTTGACTCAATGCAAGGATAGGCCACCCAACATTTGGGAGGGCAGGAAGGGATGACCTTGACCTCAGCCTACCCTTAGCCTGCCAGGAAGGAACCTCCATCCATGTTTTCTAGCTCCAGGTCAAAACTAATGTCTTTCTCTCTCTTGACTGGTGCCCTTTATTTCATCCTATACAAATGCATTCCAGTTGGTTGGCCTGGGCCTTGGAAGATGCACTCCTCCAGCCACTGCCTTCTGCCTTCAGTGGACACTTTGTGCTGAACTGCCAACCGTGAAAGACTAGACCTTTGTTCCTGTGTTTCCTTTTTAACAGTTTAAGTAGTGGAACCTGCTGGTTCTTTCTGTATTTTTTGTTTTTTGACTGGGTGAAACTGATGACAATTCTTCCAAGTTTCCCCTTCTAGTCCAAAGGACAGGAAGAACTGTAAAACTGTGGTCATTTTTTTCCCCACCAGTCCTCAGAAGGCAAGCCTACCAAGGGGAAAACCACTGAAAGTTGTTTCCCTGTCAACAGTGAAGCAGGGGCAGAGAAGCAGGGAAATCCGCCAATCAGGGCATTTAACCATGTTCAGATGGAACACCTGGCCATCACTGTGGCCAGAGTTGGAGGCAGTGGCTGAAATCTGAACAGGGATTTCTTAAGTCAGCTTCATTTTCATCTGGTTCACTCACAGGCCGCTGAAGGCTGTAGTGTGGGAAAGCCCACTGTATGGTAAAAAGCATAGATAGAAATCTGATAGAAATCCCTTTTCCCTGGATCCTTTCATCTCCCAGAAGTATAGTTCCCAAATTCCATGGGAAGAGAGAACATAGATTAAACCAATTCATGATGCAAGTCAATTCTGTCTTTGGAATTCAATTCAAACTGCAAATAGAATTAGTGGAATAATCTGTATACTTTATAGCTTCCTGCAATTTTCTTTCTAGTTACTATTTCTTTTGTGACTGCACTGGTTTTTGGTCTGGAATGGGGCTGATACGGTTTGTTTTGGTGGTTGTTTTTAAATCAATTCTTTTCATTATTTTATCGTTCATTATGTTTTTAGACATTTTGTGAAGTCTCTGCCTAAGGGGAAGATGCAGTTTATTATATATAGACTGCCATGCTTTCTTCTTGCCTCTTATGAAGAGCCTATGTCAGTGTTGTTCAAACTTGGCCACTTTAAGATGAGTGGACTTCAATTCCCAGAATTTCAGGATTTCTTCACTTTCAGACCATGCCCAACAACTGAGCTGTTGGTATAATATTGGTTTTGTCTAAACGGCCTAGATAGTTTGGAGTGATGATTTATGATATACACACTAATATTCATGCCCTGAAAATGTGTTTGCGAAGATACTATCTATTGCTTCCCCTTCCCCCCTACCTCCCATTTTTGCCAAGGTTTGCAGTTGAAACAAATGGCACTGAACTGCCCTGAAATTTGGCAAGAATTAATAAACCAAAAGAAAATGGCTTTAGACCAGCTAAGGCTAGCTGCCCATTTAGTCCAACCAGTATTTTCTCCTGTGAATGACAGCAGCTCTTCCAGGTCTCAAGGAAAGAGATCTCACCCACCATATTCTACAGACTCCTCCTGAAAGGGAGATGCTGGGAAGAGAGCTTGTACCTTTGACCTGCTCCACCAATGAGATACAATTCTTTTTTAATTTGTTATCAAATGAGAAATTACAGCTAGTTCCTCTGGAGGACCAAGCCAAAACTCTATAATTGAGACAGTATGGTCCTTCAGTGCAAATATGTTCAATTTTCAAGGCTGTTCCCATTCTCATATTCAAACCAATATCTATAATACCATCCCTCCATTCCTCTTTCTCTCTCTCTCTCTCTCTCTCTCCCCCCCCCCCCCCCAGATATATACTATTTTAAAGAGGCAATGAAACTTGAAAGGCTAATATTATCTATGACACTTTTACATTGTGTGGAAAATAGGAAATAAACACAGTTTAATCCAAATGTCATATATATTCTTATACTGTACAATATATACCTTCTATGTACATATCATTCATTGACCTGCATTATTAATAAATATTTGTGTACATTTCTTTATGCAAATAAGCATGTTTTGCTGGACAATGTTGCATTCACTTACCTCACTGGCAATACTTGAGTGAGGTTTTTTGAATAGCCAGCCATCCTGGCACGCAGTAAATGACACACCGGCAGAGTTGTTGGTGGTAAAATGAGCTAGTGGGTACGTACAGTTATGCCTGGTGTTATTCCACTTTATGTCATGCCTCTCACATTGCGAAGAATTCACCAGGCTTGCGGCTTGAATGGTAATGTTGTATTCCTCTTCAAACGTCCATTCACACTGCTGCTTCAGTTCAGATACACAAGGGATCCTGCACCAATATTGCTCGGGATCTCGTCCCAGGAAAACAATTCCAACAAATAAAAAGGAAAAGGTAATGCCAGTCTGGCAGAGGAGGAAGAAGACCTTCTTTTGAAACCTTCCAAATTCTCCAGCCTCTTTTAAAACCTCATCGAAAGACGGCATTGTATGCAGTAGTTGTCTCCCCCTTCAGCACTAAATTGGATGAATCCAAACTATAGCTGTGGTAACTTTCTTCCAGTTTTGTGACTATAAACGGTATTTCCTATAACTCATACATTCTCCTTCTCTCTCTCTCTCTCCCCCCATCTCTCATTCTGCCTTCCTCACAAATGTCACGAAGTAATATAAGCAAAGCTGGGACAGATCAAAGTTTCACTCCCTCCTCTTTTTCTTTCGTTCTGAAAGACTCACACACATCCACACATGTGCACACACAGTTATTATATTTGTCTGGCACAATGTGTACACAGAACCATTTAAGATTTCACGATTAAACCGGCACGCCTACAGCTCCAAAGAGGTGTAGATTTCCAATTTATTACCCCCAAGAGATTATGCAATAAAAACTCTTAACGCTTTAGTGACCAACAATTAGTAAACAGGAAGATTCAGCTGAACTGAAGATTCAGCCAATATGCCTCACAGGCAATCTCAACATGCCTTATGGTAAAACAGAAATTATGAAAAGGGTTAACTCTATAAAAATCAACATTTTTCTCCCTCCCTGCATTCAAGGATTAAGGTAATGACATCAAATGCTTGAAATATTAAATAGATAACTATAGAGATTAAGGCTATCTAGATATAGTGATGAGGACAATGGAAGGATAACCGTTTACAGGGGAGGAGAGATGCCCAGGATAATATTCCTTCCTGACAGATGAAGGAATTGAAGTAATAAAAAAAGGGAGGACAAGAAAAAGAAACCAAGAAAAGATACAGGGAGAACACTTTAGAACAGTGTCTCTCAACCTTAGCAACTTTAAGATGGGTGGACTTCAACTCCCAGAAAGGAGGTTGAAAAACACTGCTTTAGAAAGAAAAGGGGCAAAAAAGTCATACATCATAATAAGCTAAGAGAATCAGATGAATTTCCATTATTGCGCAACTTTCCTCCAGGACAGTGACTGATAATAAACGGCTTGGACGTGACTTAATACGTGTATTTGCTTAGGCATATTTATATTTTTAATAAACATGTTTCAATTAACTTTTCAAAAATTGTATTCTGGGCAATTCTCAAGCAATAACTGACCAAACTATTCAAGACCAGTTGGTCTTTTCTCATCTTCAGTTGGACCCTGTGCCATACCTAAATTATAGGGTTTCCCTCCTTCCTTCCTTCCTTCCTTCCTTCCTTCCTTCCTTCTTTCCTTCCTTCCTTCCTTCCTTCCTTTCTTGTTTTTCTTTCTTGTTTTTCTTTCTTGTTTTTCTTTCTTTCTTTCTTTTCAAACAGGTATTTAATTGATATTCCAAATTATCATTTTAAGCAGTGAAGGAACTGGAGGGTGAAGCATCTCTGGGTCTGTAATGGGCAGTAGAAATAATCTTGAAGAATGAGAGGAAGTGCCACAACCAAGGCAATGGTCAGATAAAAGACACCTGAGTGTGGAGCAGAAATGTAATTTGAGAAAGCATCTCAGACAAGACCCTCTCTAGTTCTCATGAAGATAAAGAGAGGGAGGGGGGAAGCACATTCAGACTTGCAAGTTTCTGTTCCTGCAACCCTATAATATGATGCTGAAAGTTGCCAGCCAGAAATGGTTGACACTTCAGTGGTTTGAGCCCGGCTCCGCGCAGCAGAATGAGCTCCTGCTTCCTCCCCAGCTCCTGCCAACCCAGCAGCTCAAAAACTTATGTGAATAGATAAATGGGGACTCTCACCCCAGTGGGAGGAAAAATGCTGGCGGCACCTTGCAAAGGAGACGGGAGCAGTTGTTGGTAACGAAGCTGCGCACGCCCGAAAAAGGCACGAAGCAATGGAAACCCCGCCTCCTGAGCTTGCCAGCTGGGCTCTGCTCTAGGAAGGAGGCAATGGCAAACCACTTCCAAAACACCTTGCCTTGAAAACTGCAGGGACTCGTCCAGGCAGTCGCCGCAGAATCGGTAACGATTGAGTGTGGATAAAAAAACAAATAAGTATTCGTAACTCTGGTATCCTAGTCTGGTCTACCCTGACTCAGACATTTATAAGAGCAATGCAGTACATTAACCCTTTTAAAATGACCACTGAGGACAATGTATATTCTCAGGAACCAAGGACATAGCTCTCTAGAGGTAAAGCAGACCCTCAGGCCAAGTATAAGAAAGAACAGAGACAGGGGACAGCTGCAGAACTCACCATAACATGACATTCTGAGGACACATCAGAGGAATGGACTGGGGCAGGCAGAACATCAAGAACATTTAGCTGTCCCAGGCAGCTGTCTGAGGAGACTCTTCAGAGCAGTATAAATCTGGAAACTCTGGTGAGCTACCTTGGCCCTACTGTAACACTCTGGAACCCCAAGTGACAAACCTTAGTTTGTCAAACCTTAGTTTGTCAAACCCCTATGGGTACAACCATGCTTTTAAAGCATCTTGTAAAATGACCCCATATGGAATAGTCTCTCCTGGTAAAAACTAGGAGAGTGTCTTTATCTAATAACAGTGGGCTATTAGGAGGATGAATTCAGTTGCCTGATAATTTTCTGATTTATTGATTAGATCCAGGACATCAGAACATTTTGTTTGACTGCACAAAGTGGCAGGCAGTACCCCTAGTGAGGCTGACTTTCCCTTGACCTCCAGTCTATAAGATGAAGAGAAAGAAAGGAAGAAGCATCTTCTCTAAGCATGTGCTGAAACCCATATACCCATTCCAGAAGATAATAAGTAATGTAGGTAGGTTATGTTGATTTTATTTTCAATGTTCTGAATGTGATCGTTGTCTTGCTTTGCTTTTTTCCTATATTCCCCTTTCCGCCAATACATTATTTTTATCTAGAGATTTGTTTTTACTGGCTTAAAAAAGGAAAATTTTCACTGAAACTTTCCACATGTGCACATCTGTACAGTTGTACAAATACCTACTGAGTTTCAGGGTTGACACAAGTTTTATTAATTTTTTGTATTGCAAAGTACCTTCCCTTCTATTTTCCTTAAGCTTGGCTGAAGGGAGAAGCCCTTGGTAGAAAGTCGAAGGACTTTCCATCTGGACAGACTAGGGTGTGTCAAGAGGTTCAGCCTGGTGGCAGCCTTCTTTTAAATAATCCACCCTTCCCTGTTTGGAGCACCCCATCAAGTCTACCTAGCTCTGACTGTTTTTATCCCTCAGAGTGGGTCATTGTGGGCAAGATAGAGAAAAGATAACCATGCCAAATATACCCATTTAGATAAGATTGTCTGTTACTAAAATATATTTTACCTTCCTAAAATACAAAGAGATGCTGCCTTATCAGCTGCCTACATCTGCTAATCTTATCTAAGAAGTGGATGGAATGTGGATCAGGTAACCTCAACAGGCAAAAAGAATGGGAGATTTTTATTCTCAAAAGAGTTGTACCTCAAGGCTGTGTCTATACATATTAGTAGAACAATTGGGAGGATACATATAATGCCGGCCACATACATTATCTTCCAAATCCAGAGCCTTTTGTAGACCCATATTTATCCATCCATCCAGTGTGTATATGTGTATGTGTATACACACACACACACACACACACACAGGGAGAGAGAGAGAGAGAGAGAGAGAAAAGAGAGAGAGAGGAATATTTATTACCATTGCATTTATCTACCATTCCTCTATCACTCTTATTCTAATAGAACTATGTGGAATCACCTTGAATAGAGTTTCAGGTTCTCATGAATTGGCAGATGGTTTCTGCTATTTAACAATAATTCCATTATGGAGTTGATATAGGACCAATTTAGCATGGTCTTGGCTTTGGGAGGGGAAATTAGTTCCAGTATAAATTGTTACACTAATTTACTCAGCTACAGCTCCAGAATCTATGAAGTATCGGTAGTAACCAATATTCAGGTTCACACATTCAATAGACAACTTAGACAACAATATAAAATTCAAATACAGTTAGGTAACATAACCTTAATGAACATATGACTCATTATTCTATTTCATTAGACCTCATTCTTCTCCGAAGAGCCAGACAGAATTTTGCAACCTGCCACGTTGCTTTCGAATCTTAATCCACACGTAACATAAAAATCTTCTGAGCCACCAGGGATTTTGCAAATTATAGGATTAAAAAAGTATTGTGGAAATCCTTATGAAATGACGACTATAGAAAAACATGAGCCAGAGTTTCAATTACGCCTTCTCCACAATGCCAAAAATCTTTCATGGTGGAATTTATTTTTTTTTTTAGTATTTGTATTTTAGAATTGCTGAGAGAACAATATTAAAATGCACAAGACTAAATGCCATACAACACTTTACTATAAAGAGCTATTCCAACTATCTGGCCATCTGGGGGTTGAAAATCTTATTTCCAATTGTGATTTATCTCTCTGTTATTATCAATTATCCTTTGTTTGAGCACTACTCTAGCTTCTTCATATCCTAACCTCAGAAGCATCTGAGGGACAAGCCCAATATGAGTCATTTTCTTGTTTACCTCCTACACCCAAGGAGCCTGAAATGATTAATTAGGATTGGGGTTCTTGTGGGCAGAAGCTCAATTTTAGCCCATAACTCATAATTTTCAAAAAGGCTTCCAATCAGAGTTTTGTATTTGGAATACAGTTCACCTCTCGTATGGGCTTTGTAACTACTTTGTTCCTTCAATCTATAACCTCCTGCCATAAAGCAGTTGTGCCAAAATTTGGCTGTGAACTATTTAAGTGCAGCTGATATATTCTGAGCTCTTCTTGGTTATAAAAATGATAAAATGCCCGCAATACTTCTTTATCCTTTCTGGACAGCATTTATGAAGTGGACTTCATAATTATCAAAGAAACAAAACAGTGTCCTCAGCTTCTAAATTCTGCCCACTGATCTAAGCCATTTTACTAAGCTCACAATAATAGCCTGTTCAGCTGTAAATGTTGTTCCTCATAGAAGGATACAACAGGCTGAACACCCCACATCACCCCTACTGGTGTTTGTGATAAAATCTCTGCATCATCCACGTATAAGAACTCTAAACTATAGCTATGCACAGTTTTAGGGTAATGAGGTTCTGTTTTGGCCAATTTCTCATTCAATGGTTTAACCTTAAACTTAAATTAACGAGCAGTAGGATGATAATACAAACATTAGCAGAGAATATATGTAGATCCGAGTTGAATTGCTGGATTCTTGGTGTTCTCTGCACATGGCCGTTTTCCTGCACATTTTGTTACCAGGCTAGATAATATCATCAGTGCACTTGCAATGAAATGTGCGCAGCCATGCTCAGAGAACATTAAGAACCCAACAGTAATAAAACATCCTTATTTTACCCTTTCCTTTCCTTGTTATCTGATGTGGAAATGGTGTATCAGAATTTATTTAGGGAAATAAATTTATGGCCAAATAAATAAGACATTGAATGTAACTGACACTTGCAGTTTAATCTTTACTATTTGATTTAAAAGTTCATGTCATAAATAAATCTCTTAAGTGTTTTAAGGATTATGAATAACAAATATTAAGCTTTTGTTTTTGCAGTTTATTCATTTGTTTATTAATTTGTTTATTTTTACTGTATATCCCACAAAGCCTCCACAGTTCTAGGAAGCTCTTTAAAAAATAAAGATCTTTTAAAATTACTTTAGAGCATAAACAGAGAAAACACAAAGCAGCAGCCAAAAAACCCCAGAACACAACAATAACAATTAAAAGTACTTTAAATATTTAAAATTGAATTTGATAAATTAGCAGGCAGGAATAGACAACAAAGGGCTTCCCATAAAGCTGGATTGTCCGCTTCTGAAAAGTGAGATGGTCCTCTCTGGGTAGGACATTCCAAAGCCATCAAAGTGATCCTCTTCAAAATGAAAGATTGCTGAGTGTAACAAGAGAGCTTCTGAAGATGATCATATGAGATAAGCCAGTCATTTAAATATCATGGTCCTAAATCATTCAGGGCTGTAAAGGTCATAACCAGTGGTTAGAGTTGTCCATGGAAGCTAAGATAACTGTTTCAGTAAGAGAGACTGCTTTCCGTAGTCAGCCCTGTTAACATATTGATTGATTGATTGATTGATTGATTGATTGATTGATTATGTGTGATCAAGTTGACATCAATTCTTAGCAGCCACATAAATAGATTTTCTCCATGATGACCTGTCCCTGTAAACATATGGATGCTTATACAGTATTTTTAGGCAGTTGTTGTTTCCAAATAGTCTTTAAAGGCAGCGCTAAGTGAAGTGCACTGTAAGAATCCAGTAGTGATATCATATAATAAATATATAAATGTCACATTGGCTAGATCTGCATGTTTTAGGAATGGGCTGAGTTGGCACCCCATCCTGGCTACTGGCCTCCTGGGCACTGTCAACATCTGGGCTTCTAGGTTATGTACAGAAGAATTCCCAAATGATGAGCTTATCTTTTAAAAAAGAGGAGTCCATTTCATTCAATCTGAAGTTGAAAAATTATTCCATGAACAAGAATCTTAAGAATGGAATATTAGATACTGGTCAGGAATTCTCTGGGAGAATGTTATTTAATGATTTTATCATAGATTCTTGCAAACATGCACAATCTACCTCTTCTTGTAGCAAGACATTTATCATTTCAGCCATCCACTCAGCAGATCCGCTTCTGACTGTTGTTGCTATCCAGGATGGGCAAATATATGTATTGGCCTCACTTCTTGAAGTGAGTTGTTGTCAGAGGATAAAAATGGATCTGTGTACACTTTCTTGAGCTTATGGAGACAATATAGATTCAAGCCCCATAGCACAACAGCTGTTAAATAGGTCTTTGTCTTTGAGAAAAGCATATGGATTCCCTTACATGCTTCTCAAATATTTGAATTCTATCATCTTAGTAGAACCAGTTTTTTTTTAAGCAGAAAGATCTATGACCTGTTTAACCTCAGAAAATATTTCATTTCCCTCTATTTTTATCCCAAACTATATTACAAACTTTAGCAAACCTACCCCAAAAATGTAGCTAAGCTGATATATATTATTTATATTTGCTTCCTTTGTTTAGTTTCCTTTTCTCTTTTCCTTTCTTTTCCAAAAGGTGGCAACACTTGATAGATTTTTTAAGTGTTTCCCATGCTTCCAGGGTCAACCTAACAGCTAGCAGATTAGCCCTGAGTCATGGGAAATGTCATTTTTCCATCCACTATATCCACGGGGTTCCCACCTTTGGGAAACATGAAGAACACTTTACATGATGTGCATCATTATTTCCATGAATCTAAAACATTTTTAAAAGCATTTCTTCATTATAAATACAAGCTCTATAAATATATCAAACAGCAGTAATAAGAAATCTTGGTTTGAAGAAGAACAGGGTAATTGACACACATCTGTGGATGGACAGATAAAATATTTAAAATCATAAACAGGATCAAAAGTAACTTACATTAGCAAAAGATTTTTGAAGTTAAAGATACAATGATTCTTTTAAATTTATTTTTACCGTATGCAAGCAATCCCCTAAAGAAAGTCAATAACAATACACATATATCTTCATGTCATACGCATATATCTATTATACAGTTAAGACACATATGCAGATATTTAAATCTTCATGTCATGTTATACAATTAAATTATTAAAAATCAAGTTGTTTATTTAACAGTAGGCAAAACTGGCATATTAAACATTTAAATTAGTATATGCAGTCCAAATGTATAAAAGCTAAAAAATCATACCACCCTCTTGTTGAGCTGAACTCTTATCAACTATGTAGAACCACATCTAACTGTGGCATAAACAGCAGCATCTATTCTGGGGAGGGGGGGCTTGAAATCTGCAAAATGGTGGGCGCATTGTCAGAGTGCAAGCTGGCCCTTTTGTATGCAAGTATAAAACAGGTTGGGCTTGCAGTTGCAATGGTGCAACCAGCTTCCTGCAGATTTCGATCTCCCCTATGGATGGTGCTGACCACAACATTCCCTGCCCTTTTTTTCTCTTCCTGATATATCCTCATAACAATGCCTTCATCTGATCCCCAGGAAATATACAAGGCTGCCTTCAGTAGCCCACAGGCATACTGGTATGAAAGTAGTGCTTAAAGTGGTGTTTCCCCTTTATCCCAATACAGGTTTTGTCATGAATTCAATTTGATACACATCACTGACTATTTTGTGGGTGGCAAATGGGAGAATTAACCCACTTTAGGATGGTGCAGGTCCAGCCGCTCTCTTGCAATCCCTAGGCCAGAGTTTCTCAACCTTGGCGACTTTAAGATGCGTGGATTTCAACTCCCAGAATTCCCCAGCCAAGCTATGCTATGTACCCATCAGGTTTCCAACCAACTGCTAGCTCAGATACCTGCATCAGTCCAACCAGTAGCAGTAGGGGAGGGCAACACAGTAAAATGGGAATGATTTCTGCTGCTTTATGGCACAAGTCTCCCAGCACCTGTCAGTGGCTCCTTTTAGGGCTCTTCTCAAACTGTATTCAAAAGCAGCTTGAGAATCAGCTGATATCAGCTGATCACTGGACTTCTTTTTTATTTCTTTAATTCTTTATCAAATTTATATGGCCACCCATCTCACAAATGAGATTCTGGGTGGCGTATAATAAGACAAAACAATAAAAACATCTTAACCATTAAAAACAACAAAACATCCATATAACTAAGACCACAGGGAGTGTTTAAAGAACTCACCCACATAAAGCCATCTCACGGGCTGCCTGTTTCCAAGGGTTCCCCAGGCCTGCTGGAAAAACCATGTCCTGAGAGATTTCCGAAAGGACAATAAGTCTTTTGGATAAAGAGCAATAGTTGAACAAAAGTTGAATAGTGCTATTCCAGAATACCATTATTCTAGAAAGGAGTCTGATCACCAGCTGACATTGGCTGACGGTCAGGCTCCCTATCGATACACCTATACAAAACACTTCCACCTGACCTGAGTGAGTTTTGAAAGATAGCTGAACCTGCTAGCTTTGTCATCTCTCAATATTAACTTCCTCCCTAGTCCTTGCTCTAGTCCCAGTCTCATCCCACATTAAGAGGTTAAGATGAATGTGGTGGGTGGGGAGGGAAACCAAGCAGTGAAAATCCAGTAATCCCTGTCCTTTACAGCCCTATATATCATAAATTAATGGGGCAGCAACTTTATGCCAGTAGAGTTTTCTGTCTGCTCAAGGTCTGGTGGAAAGCACTTTAACTTAGGTCTGAGGAAGAACTCATGGACACATCCATGAATTTTTCTCAGCAACAATACAGAAGTGGTTTGTCATTGACCTCTGTTTGTTTGCAGCCCTGAATTCCCTGATGATCAGTTATCCAAGTGTCAACCACCTTTGATCATGCTTAGTTTTTCTTGAGAATTACCACTGAATATGTGGTGAAATTCATATTTCTAAACAATCTCTAGCTAGGATTCCTGATTTAAAATGCTTATTTAAATGTGAAAATGAAGTGACTTTTTCAGACCTTTATAAAATTGACAGAGAATGGTTGTTATTTCAGCCATGCTAGTATCATTTTTTTTCAGCCAGAAAAGCACACAATATCAATGTCAGTTGCCTCCTGTGACTGAAATATATGTAAGTTAGAAGAACAACTTTAAAAGTCTTAAAAGTGCTTTTTCTATAAAGCAAACTGGTGCAGGTACTTTTGTGAAGGCTTTCTGTTTTGTATGCTTCTCTGACCCTCTTCACATTTTGTACACCCACATATGAGATATGAATGAAACACAGGAAGGCAAAACAGAAAACACAGTTTGCGATGATTTGGCTATGATATTGCCTGGATGCTCCATAAAATATGACAGAGTATTTCTGAAGAAAAAGATGGAAAGATCATATTTTTTAAAAAAAGAGGTAAGAATAAAAATATAATTTTTTTACAAGCATCTCAAATTTTCTATCTGGAAGAATTCCAAAGTATGCCAGAAAAAGGGGAATAGGAAAGTGAAAAATCACCTTGCACAATCATGATTCATTAAAGACAAACAAAGAATAATAGGAAAGTTCAACTGAAAACTCCTTTGGTGCCAATAGTTTAAAATAAGCTTTTAAAATAAAGGTTACATAAGATTCTGGGTAATTTCATCATAAGAAAATTCTTGCTGGATTAGACTAAAGACCTATCTAGTCCAACATCTTATTATTACAGAGAACAACCCAACAGTTATAAGAAGTATCCAAGCAAAAAGTAGACTCTCCTACACAAGGTGCAGAACAACCAATACTTAGAGACATGCAATTTCTGGTTCTGGAGGTGATACATAGCCCTCAGATCTAGAAACCACAATGACATGTAGTCTCCATCAGCTAATCTGATCTCCTTTTAAATATGTCAGGAGCAGAATCTGTATGCATGGTTCCAGCATTCTCCTGATGCAAGAGGCTGCACCAGACCCATCTCTACTTATTTCTTTGCTTTTTGGTGATGGCCCCCACCCTAATTTTTTCCTACTTAGCAAAAGTAAGAAGAGAAAGTTTAATAAATAGAAGCACTATTTATATGTATGTTTGCATTAACAGATTATACAAAGCCGGATTATCCTGTTCCCTGCATCAAGGGAGCAGAGAAGCAGAGCCTGCAGGCACGACTTTGTGGGCAAGTTCAACACAAAATTGATTTTTGGATTTCTGGATTTAGGATACCTTAAGGAGAAAAATGACTACCCAATGCCTTGAAGAAGATTTGTTCTGTCATAAATGCTCATATATTTACTTTTCCATCAGAAGAATGATGGACCATGCTTACTAACCTCACTCCAACAGTCACATCCCTGCTACCTATCTGGCTTACAGCCTTGATGATGAGAATAAGCCTACTATATTTGTCTAGGCTCCCCTAGATGTAGAACATGACTCCCCAATAAAGAAGTCTCTTTTGACTTGAGCAGGACTGCTAAAGACTGAAAGGACACATTCATGTTGTGTTCATGGCAACAATATAGAAATTGTTTACTACTGACTTCTGGAACTTTTTAAAAAATTCTGAGTCTAGCTACAACCCTGATCTTTGGATATCTCCATTCAAGTACTGATCAGACCTGATCCACCACTGAGGGATAGAGTGCCGAATGCACACCTTCCAACTTCAGTGTAGGTGGAACACTGTCACCAGGGATAAAATGGCAGGAGCAAAGCCAGCATGTGTGGTTCCAGTATTCTCCTGAAGCAAGAATATTTACCAGTGATTTTAGCCATTGATCATGGCTTCAGTGCTTAGGATGTGGCATTTAAATCTTGTTAAATAAGACTGCAATCCTATGCTGACTTACTCTAAAGGACATCACACTACACTCAGTGGGATTTATTTTCCAGTAAATCTATGTAAGGTTTCACTCTTAAATTAAGTAAACCTTTGGCTTTCTGTTTCTGAAGATATATCTGTTGATTCCAAGTATGTTACCAGTTGTAATGAAATGGAAAGTGTTCGTGTTTTGGAAGCTTCTTATTACAGTGCCTATAAAAATGGTTTGAAACATTTTGATAATCCCCTTGACAAGCTGGCTACTTTTGCTTCATTCTATTCACTGAAATCTCCCACATTCCCAAATGCTGGGAAGTCAAGAGTTTCACATTGTTTGGTTGGGTTGTCATGGTATCCTACAACATTTCCAGTACATTCAGGGATAGTTTGGAGCCAAGTTGTTCAAAAGCACAAAAGTTACATTTGTTGGCAGAGTGTTACGCCATTTTGCTTCTGAGGAAATTCAGCTCTCCCTTGCTTAGCTTTGTTATTTAAAAGGCCTCTTCTCTATTCATATGGAGAGAAGTTAGAGATTCCTGGACAGAATATCAGAAAGGAGCAGTGGACATCTAAGCCGAAGTTATTATTTCCATCAAGAGCATCATCCATTTAAAAATGCCAGTCTTTATTTGCTGCTAGCTGGATGTGCTGGTGCAGGGCCTAGGAGTTCATTTTCATGCCCTGTTTGTCCCTGCATGAAGATGGCCACATTAATAGCTTATTGAGGACATCAATGCTCAGTGTCATTCTCAACCTGCCCCAGCTTATTTTGAAAACAGCCTCTACCTGTCTTGTTTCTTTTCAGAAGAAGTTATGTCAACAACCCAGTCTCTACTGGGCTGGGACAGTCTGATTGTGTGTGTCCCAACCATGAAATTGGCACCACATTTCCTTGTACCACTTGGACAGGTGTTTTCTGGTTTAAATGTCTTTGGATTTCCAATCCCAGTAGGAATCTTGCATTTCACTTTTGAACTCTTCTGGGGAAGTGGCCTTTTGCAATTTTCATATGATGTTCTGTATATGCATTCTAGAAGTGTCCATTCACTTCTTTCTCAGTACTTATCTGGGCAACCATGTCACTGATTGCATCAGAATGTTTTTTTTTTTCATCTACTACTATTATAAGCAGTATTAATGTGTAATATCTGTTACTTCATTCTCTGTGGTTTTTCAGTGATGGTGTCTTTAGCATGAGGATTTGGGGCTTATGATGATCAGATACTGCTTGTGAACTTGTCTTGCTTTTCTATAATGCACTTTGAATCACATTTCTTTATTTGTGTGTGTTTGCTAATCAGACACATTAGCATGAATGTTCCTTTGTAGGCTAGAAGGTTACATTAGCCTCTCTGAAATTGCCCTACCTAATTAAACTGACTTCATATTTCCCAGTGTGTTAATTTCTTCTAATTATCCGCAGTGCATAAATAATTGTAACATTAATTTATGAGAAGTTTACAATTTATTATTCTGGAAAAGGACAATATTTTCTTTGAAATGAAATGATTGATTTTATTTAGCTTTGTGTTTAAAACACTGGAGTTAAATTGCCCAGCTGGATAGCATATGCTGAACCTCAAACATTATAATGAGGCAGGCTTGTTTGGATAGTAACTGTGAGAAAAGGGACCATATATGGTCACAGATAATTTTTTTAGCAGTTTCTATCCTGCCAAAAGAAGATGTTTTCATTCCCTTACTGTTGCTGTTACCAGATGTTCTCTTCCTGTTATTTCTTCTGTGAGTGTCAATTCTCAAAAAGATATTGGCTTAAAGTCCTGTAGAGAAGTCCTGAAGACAACAGTTAGGATGTAATGAATTGGCTCCCAATATTGGTTATTTAATGCAGGGATCTATCTTCATTAATTAAATTATGAACTTAAGATAGCTTTCCTCAAGCTATCGTCCTCCAGATATATTGGATTAAAACTTTCATCATTCCCAGACATCATGGCAAACAGAGATGCTGAATGAAGGTGATGGGAAATGTAGAGGGAATAGGGAATGGCTTTGAAGGACAGGAGGAAAAGCCACTACCAAGACAATGATCAGACAAGTGTGGCTGGAGTCCTTTCAAGAAACTAATTTGAGGAAACAACTCAGACAAGCCCCTCCCAAATTCACACAAAAATAAAATGAGGGAGGGGGAATCACATTCAGACTTGCAAGATTCTATCACTATAGCTGTTCCAATCAAAGTAGTTTTAGACTTGTGGCATATAATTTTAGTGGCATGGCATGGTCACAATTGTGCTGGTGTGAGTCAGCAAATGAAGTGAGAAAAGGGGAATAGAAGCTCAATTCTGGCCTTGAAGGGCAGCTGGGGAGGCTTTTATGCTTTTTACTATTTACAGTGAAGCTATTTACAACAAGCATTTACAAAAAGTATATACAACACAATCCTGGTGTTCATCCAATGTCAGGTTTCCTTCTAGGTCTCCCTCCCAGAGACTATTTCCCTCTAGCTCTTCTGTTTCCTCCCCCTTTCATTCCATCTCCCTCCTCTTGTTTCTGGGCTTATCAAGAGAGAGTGAAAAGAAAGAAATGGCTGGATTTACCATAGTGTGCTCAGCATGGCTTGGCTTTCTCCTGGATCTGCTTAGGTGAACACCTATTGCTTCTCCACTGGGGGAAGAATGTCTCTCAGGGTCTTCTGCCCAGTCCTTCCCCAGAGACTAGGGCTTTGTCAGCTGATCCCCTTCTTTCCATCTTGGTTCTTGGGTGACGATGTCCTCTCTCTTGGTCTTCACTTCTATTCTTCCAGTGGACTTTTCTTCTCCCTTCCTGACCAGGAACCGCCAGCTGCTCTGCACATTCATGTAACTTCACTGTCCAACTTTTCTCTCCAGCAACTCTGTTTTGTACAGTCCTTTACTCTCCTCTCCTTCTCTCTCTTTGTCCAATTTTTAGGTGAAATCAGCCACATGTCCCCCAGCAACTAAGGTGGGTGTCCCCCCCCAAAGCTTTAGTCCCCAATGCCTACATATCGTGCTGGACCAATAGGATTGCTGTCTTAACATCTCCCCACAACAGCTCTGGCTAGCAGCCAGGTCGGCTCATCAGTCCCCGTTACAACACAGCTGCCCTTCAAGGTCAGAACTGAGCTGCTTCTTCCCTTTTCTCACTCTATTTGCTGACTCATGCCAGCACAATTGCAGTCATGCCAGGCCACTAAAAACCATATGCCACAAGACCCATATGACCTTGGTTTCTTGTTCTGGTCTACCTTATAGGGCTGACGGGGATTATATTGCAATGTATCTGCCAAGCCCCAAGGGGGAAAAGGCTAGTCTAAACAATGTGTTTTGAGAAAAAGTCTGACCCAAAGAAGGAAGCCCCAGAGGTTGCATTGGGCAGATTGTTGCCTGACAAACAGTGATGCATGAAAATTTCAAAGTTCAGGCTTAGACATAAGCCAGGTTCAGGACACCAATGTCTGTACTTTGTATCTTTTACGTTCAGCAAATGAAGCTGCCTTATACCATGTTAAGTAATTGGTCCATCTAGTCCTGTATTATGAATATTGACGGGCTGAGGTCGTTTTACCATATGTGGTGGACATGTGAAATTGCAAAGAAATTCTGGACTCAAATACAATCCTTGATGCAGAGCATACTACAAATACAGATTCCATTTAAACCAGAACTATTCCTGTTGGGGATAATGGATTTTCAAATAGGAAAACATCTTATTAGAATTACTCAATACATGATTACCGCAGCAAGACTTCTTTATGCACAAGTTTGGAAAACCCAGACACTACCAACAATACAAGAATGGTTGTTAAAACTGATGGAAATGGCAGAAAATGATAAACTGACTTGCTTATTAAAAGAAAATTCAAATAACTATTACCTTAAAGAATGGAAACCATTGATGGACTATTTGCAAAATGCAGGTGGGGTGAAGCTTACATGGGGATTTGAAGATTAGATTATAAATGTAATGGGATATGTTTTGACAAAGAATTATTCCTACTTAATATATTAAAAACTAGCACTTATGACAGTCTTACTATTCCTAAGACCAGAGATAGATTGGAAGTTATCTATTTTTTATATCTTTTTTCTTTTCCTTTTCCTTTATCTCACTTTTTCTTTTCCTTTTCCTTTATCTCACTTTTTCTTTTCCTTTTCTTTATAATTTGTATTTTCAATTTTCTTTTTCATTTCTAACTTTTAACTTTGCAACTTTAAAATTTCAATAAAATATTATTAAAAAAAAATACTGACAGGCTGTACTTTTCTAAGTTTGGGAACTTCTGGCTGGCTCCTATGTGGCCTGGTCTACCAGTGTTTGCCTTTTCCTTTTAGGGATTGTTTGCTCTTCACTAGTCCCCCTGCTTTTTCTTTGCTTTATGGAAATAGAAACAGAAGAACTGATACTTCAGCTTCAAAGAAGCAAAGTAGTAACATTCCTACCTTGCAACTTAAATATGTTCTTAAGGGAAGGGAAGGGAAGGGAAGGGAAGGGAAGGGAAGGGAAGGGAAGGGAAGGGAAGAATAGAAAGGTGGGGTGGGAAAGCAATGAGAATGTACATCATTTAGCTTGGGCAGAAATCAAAAAAAGCGCCCACTGGGAGATGTGAAGGTTGAAGAGAACATGAGTTGAGGATTGAGGATAGTTCATTGACTTAACAGACTTAACAGACCATCACAAGCTTATTTTTAAAACAGCAACAGCTGACCAGCAGAGAATATAGGATCTTGGCAGCTCAAGCAGCGACCAGCCACTGGAGGGAAGGGGCCATGCCAGGCTCTGCAGCCAGTGGAGTTGGGGCTGCTACTAGAATGGAATGAAGCCTTGAGACCATCTGCTCTGAAGGGCTTAAGGCAGCTCAGGTTGGAAAACAACAGTTTTGCATCAAAGCATGGGTGTGGGGCTCACTTGCAATGGACTGTGAGTGGGAGGAAGATAATGCCATCTGTTTCTTCAGACAGGAAGTGGTGAGTGGCCTCACTCCTGATGGGCCAAGCAGAAAGTGCAGATCTGACCTATGGCTAAGGAAGGCAAGTCAACACTTCTTCTGTGGACGCAAAAGTTAACCTTGGAACTAGACTGAAAAAGATCCTCCCTCCAAACAGCAGACTCTTGTTGAATTCCAGCCTTCGTCTTACAATGTCTAGTTCAGACTTGCCAATGGGATGACTTAGACAACTATTGATCCTTTCCTAATTTTCCCTGCTGCCTGTGTCCATTCCAAGTTTTAAAGGGTGTTTGGCAAGGTGCTCTTGGTCTGCTCCCTTCTCTGAGTCAGAGCCCCACCTTCTCCTTGCTGCAGTTGCCAAGATCTACTGCTTTCATTCAGGGAGGGAGCAATCCAAACAAGCATTAACTAGGAAAAGAGAAGACATGTTGGGGTAGTAGCTTCTTCTGTTTGCTGCTCTCTTCCCTGTTTATTCATTTAGATACAGCAGCAAATCTGAAGAAAAATGAGGACCAAGTCTGGAATGATGGTGTCCTTCTCAAGGAATGGTGGGGGCCCTCTGCAGATGCCTGTTTTGCAGGTCCTTTTTCCTTAGCTTTACTGTGACCTTGCTCTGAGTGAGAAAAGAGAAATGACCTCTTATTCCTTGTTTGGAAAGCTGTTTCCCAGGTGTGAAGAGGTGGCTCAAGTGCCAATTTGAAGTTGGCCTGTGCTATTTCCTAAGGATTTTTTTCCCCCTTAGGAATGGGTGCTGATCAGTTAAAAACCAAAGCCAAACAAGTTAAATCATTGCAACTGTTTACTGATGGAAACTTTATATGCAGAAAATCCTGGCTTCAATATCTGACATTTCCAGGTAGCCTGCAAAAATTCACATCTAAAACCCTGGACAGCTGCTTGCACATGATAGTTAGTTAGATGGGTCAGGTTCTGGTTCACTGTACGACTGCATCCTATGTGTTAGGCCTATTCCTACCCTGCTTTGTCTTTTTCTTTTCATAGTGTTACATGTATTTGATTTCTGTGCCTGTGTTATCCTGGTTTCTCCTTGTTTACTTTCACTGCATCTTCATCCTTCCATAGATGGCAATTGAGTGGTTTGTTATTGGCTCTATGGTCTTATTTCTTTTCTCTAGGACCATCATCTTTCTATGTGCGGTCAGAGGAAGAGTGGGGAGAGAAAGCTGGATAAAAGGGCCTATGCACTGCAAGAGTTGACTGGCATCCTCTCCTTACTGTGCAAGTCCACACTCAGCCATGGAGTGTACTTGATGACTTTGGATCAGTCATTTCTCTCAACCTAACATATCTCACAGGGCTGTTTGGTGGGGATAAAATGAGGGGATCCCTGTTACCCAGGTAGTGAGCTCCCCAATGAAAAGTGGGGCATAAATAGTTAATCAATCAATCATTGTTGGACTCATGAGACTGCCCCAGGGACCCATTAGTGGAATTGTCACTTAGAAATAGTTGGCAAATGGGGATGCATTAACTTATGAGAAACTGCCCTAGTCAGAGGATTTTATGAAAATACATAAATTCTCCTTTTTCTCAGTGATGGGTATTGTTATCATTATGAGGCATGAGTGGGTGGGTCGAGTCTCAGAACAGCTTGGACAGAGTTCAGACCACTCATGTATTAGCTTTCCCAACAGACTAGGCTATATAAGTCAAAGCCACAGTGCCCATTAGGATCTCTGCCCAAAATACTTTGATCCAATGGGTAAACTAGCTTTGAGCTGTATCTGCAGCAACACTGATTTCTTCTTTTATAAGCAGCTGCATTTTTTCTGGGTTTAAGTTCAAAACCATTAATGTTTTGCAGAGTTTTTTTTTAATTTAAAAAATGAACCATATGGTCTTTTTCATAATTCTTCAAAACATTTGTTCACTCTCCTCTAAACTAAAATTCATTATCTCTTGAAGCATATTGCTCTTTTGTGTGTGCCTGTTGCCATCATATGCCAAGATATTCAGTTTAAATCCTTTTGCATCTTAAATCATTTTAAATCCTTTTGCATTTACGGATGTTTGTGTTCCATTACTATAAATATCTGGAAACAAGAAAGTTGGGCTCTGGAAATACTTGAATAGTGTAATTATTTATCCTTCTTCTTTTTTTTTTTAACTGTGTCCAACCAAAGAGATCTCTGATCCAACATTCTGCTCCCATGGTGGCAAATTTGCCTAAGGTCATCAGAAGCTCTCCAGAGCACTTTTAGTCACCAGTCTTCTTTCCATAGGTAGCAGTGAGCTGAGAATATCTGCCCCTCCACACCAGATTTTTCAGGGAAATACAAACTCATCCAGTTTAGCTGACTTTCCCAACTTCCAGCTTGTCAGAGTTACATTTTTGCTTGCTCTTCATGGTCTTCATTGAGTTTGTTTTCGTTATTTAATCTGAGGACTAGAATTAATGCCTATGTTGTGATTTTACTGTTACTTTAGATCAGTGTTTTTCAAACTTGGCGACTTTAGGTGGCGTGGACTTCAACTCCCAGAATTCCCCAGCCAGCACACTGGTTAGATTACATTATCTCTATGCATTCTGATTGTTTAGAAAAGAACATAGAGCAGGGTGTATAGACTTTCAGTCTCATAATTAAGGCAATAAATGGGGGAAAAGAGATTGCCTTAATGAGTGCTTTATTTAGAAAAAGGTTCATATCTATTACTGTTGGTAATTGCAGTACAATTGGATTATAAAGATTTCTCTTTTCTCTGTTATGATCATGCATCATCACAGAGTTCAGGAAGAAAAATCAATTTTCAGCTCAAAGGTTTTTGTCAGCATATGCTATTAGAAAAAGAAAAGGAAGAAAGCTGACCTTTGTTTCATGGTATAGATTACACTGAGACTCTTATCTAACAGCAGTCTACCAGGAATCATTTCACCATTGCCCCTAAATACATTTGACCTATGGGTTTATACTAAAAAAAATAGCAAGAAATGCAGTGAAGATTTTTGCATCTTTATTTAGCAAAATGATGGATCTAAATGAAATAATGAGACTCATCTTTTCTTTTTTTTTTAAACAGGTAGCCATTACTTTATTTTAGAGAAATGTCAAGACAGCAATGGCAACATACCTCTTTCTAAGGTCAGATTGAAAAAGGATGCCAAATGAGGAACTTCAGCAAAAATCCTGTAAAAGACTATCAGTCTTTATTGTGCCTCTTGGACTTTCTTAGCTGTATTCATGTTCCTATTTATGAAGAGGTCTAATTCAGTTATTGGAACTTCCTTCCAAAAACAGGGCTTCTAGTAGGAGCAATTGTCCCCTGATCCTTTTATTCTTGAATACTGTATATTTTCTATAGTAAGAAGGAAAAAAGATGGAAGAAGTTAAGAAAGATTGTACATTTGCAGGATAATTTTTCATTTTAGGAAAATATATAAATACATGTTGAGGTTCTAATGTTATAAGAGAGGATGAAAACTTTCTAATAATAAACTTCATACTATTCATAATTCTGTTCTGGTCTCTCATGCCTCTCTTATTTTATTTTTTACAACAGCATCCACATCCTGAAGCCTTTGCTCATAGGGCAGATAGTAGACTGTACTGTCCAAAATCAGCTTGCAATCACAAGGAATCCTGGTTGATCCCTTTCTATTTTCTTTGATATTTTCCCTTGGACCTAGCCTGGTATATATTTTTCCTTATTTTTAATGATACTTTAGAACTCCATTTTATTATTTAACCTTATTTCTTTCATGCATTGTGATAAATACAATCATCTGAGCCAATACTGATTCCTATACTGGGGCTAAAAAATAATTTAAAATAACAATTGTAAGTCCCATTTCTAAATCTAGACAATAATGAATAAATATGACCAATGTGCATTTTTTTTAAAAATCATGAAAAGGGAGTTGCTTTTTCTGGTGGGAATACAAATGGATTTGGATAAAGAAAGCAGAAGTAAAACCAAAGTTTTCATTCAGGCCTAATTGGGATGCTGTACACAGTAGTTGCCGAAAGCAAATGGGTCAAGTACTTCAAGGCAGCTGGATGATAAAAACATTTAATCAGTCTCTGAAAATAAGAAGCAACATTATGAACCAACAAACAGAAACAAGTACAGTACAAGCAAAATATTCAAAGCTAACACTAAAAAGTCTTTCTCTTCTCATTCCACTGCTTTACAACAAAGCTACTTCTGAAAGTAAGTGTTTGGCTTAATGCTTGCTTCCCAGTTAAGGTAACTTGAGAACAGAACATTCTAATTAAATTCAGGTAGCTGCAAACAATCCTTCTTGGCAAGTGTGTCTGACTCTTACCTGCTAGGACAGATGTCTCCCAAGAAGTTCATAGATGCTTTTGCATAACATGTTGGATGAGAGTCCAAGAGACTAATTTGTAGCAATGAATTCATGGGCCACAGAACTAGAATGAAGTATGGTAAAGACTGAAGTCTATGCTAAGTGTAATTTTTTTTAAAAAGGAGAAGGGACTTTGAATACCAAAAAAAAAAAATCATTCAAAGAAAGAGAGAAAGCTTACAAGATAGATTTTTAGGACTTACTTCAGGCCTAAATACTCAGTACAAGATTTAGTATTTTTCAGGAAGTTCAAAGTTCCTTCAGAGACGGGGCAAGGTTGATCTTTACACCAAGCATAGGATTTTCTGCTCTCTAGTTTTAGAGCTGTATTCATCAAGAAGGGGAGGGAGAAAAATACAATGCTCCAAGGCTGGTAGAATGTGGTCATGTTCAGGCACACTGAAATCAGAACTGGATGTAAATCAATTGTGACTGTAATGAATGAGACATGGGCAGGATCTGTGAGGCACCACGGTGATTGTCATCTAAGATGCAGTAGCTATTCCGTAGAGCAAGACAAACCAAGCATCATAATATCTATTGTACAGAGCACATCCCATGTAATTAAGGGAGAAGTAGGAGGCTTTGGATAGGCCACATATTTAGAGGACCAATAGCACTGATGGAAAATTACTCTGGATTAGACAAGAGGCCTACATAGTCCTGCATCCTGTTATCACAGAGGCTACCCTGTAACCTGTCAAAACAGTAGCCCCTCCCACTTGTGATCTCAGCAACCTGTACAGAGGAGCATTCTTCCTCTAATACTGAAGATAAATAGTCATAATGGCAGGTAACCACTGACAGCCTTCTGCCCTCAAGAAGTTATCAAATCCTCTTTGTCCAGGCTGAAAACCATCATGACATCATGGAATAACTCCAGACTTTAATTAAGAAGGAATACTTCCTTTTATTTATTCTGAATATCCCTCCATCCAGCTTTATTGGATGATCCTGGGAATTAATATTTTTAACCCTATCCCACTTCTTCCACACCATGCAGTATATTATCATCTATCATATCCTCCCCATTCAATGTTTTTCTAAGGGAAAAAGTCAATTTATTGTAATTCTTCATCATAGAACTCTACCCATACTCTTGATTATTTTGATCTGTCAAATTTTGCACCTTATCCAATTTGGGATATAAGTGAAGCCCACAATAAAGTTTGGCCAGGTAGAACTCACCAGCCGTTAATGCCCTCTTATTCTAGTCCAATCCTTTTTGTCCCTCCTTTCCTACTGGAAGAGTTACTATTACAAGTCCAGCAATTCTTATACTTTGAAATGGAGCAACTTCTGCTTATCTTGTTTAGTGCTAATAGTGCAGAGTACAAGAGTACATGTGTGCTCTTCAGGCGTGTTAACACACTCTGCCAAAAACATGAGATTATGCTCTTTTACAGACTGATGGGTTACTAATTATAGAAGTAGAAGAGCTTCCAGGAAAGCAGATTTAATGGAAAGCAATCAGAGAGCAATGGCGCTCTTTGGATTCAGAGCCTATATATATTTTAAAAAAAGAAGTGAAGAGATACGTGAATTATTACTCTCTCTTCTGTCTTTCTTCACTTGTTCATAGCTTTTGTAGCTGCATTTTTATCAAAATGATGGGAGGAAATATCCTCATAGCATATTGTGAGAAGTTGACACCGTACAGAATAGAACAACAAATAACAAAAAAACAAACTTTATTTTTATTGGAATACATGATCAGCCCACACACTTTCCATTTGCTGGGCATTCTTTCTCACTAAGAAAATAACTCCTAGGGTCATCATAGTTCATTCTCTTAAAGGGACACATATAGATACACCTGAAAAGAATGTTGTTTAAATCTTGCTCTTTAACATAAAAGGCTCCAAAAGCAATTTGATGGATCAAAGAAAAGAAAAAAGAAATAAGAGTGGAAATAACATTGCATTAAAAAGAGGAAAACAGTGAAGCCAGATAGATTTGATCATAGTTACAAAATTTATAAGGGACCTTCAGTGTGAGATCTTCAACAAATTTGATAGCGCACTTATTTTTCATCTTATTCTCAGCTTTTTGGCCTTTTGGCCTTTTGGCTAAGAACCACCTCATTCTGTCATAAGTTCATTGAATCATATATGAACCAAACCTCCATGTACATTATAAGGTAAGTAAAACTTTAGAGAATAGATGTTGCCAGGTAGCATCTATGACATTAAGCAGAAATGATCCATAAGACTGCTTCCATATCTAAAAGTTCCAACCAAATTCTAGTTCTAAAAGTTAAAGGAGAGAGGGGAAGGCAATGAAAATCTCTGCTCTGGAGTCTTGCAAGGTCAGAAGATTTTTTTCCAATAATGGTTGCAGTTCTGAGAGAGGCTTCCAGGTAAAGCTTTTCTGGTGCTATTACCATATTTAGTCAACAGTTTTTATAGTGGTCAGGTGTTGTCTTCTATCTAGAATTTTTTTTTTTCTTGTCAGAAAAAAGGAGGAAAAGTCAGCTTACTGAACAATGCCTCTTCACCATAGTAGTAGTACTTAACGCAAAGGAACTCCATGGTCAATCTGAAAGTATTTAGATTTTGAACTTTAGAAATGTGTGTTATTAATGATCTACCTGTATAAGAAGTCATAGTTGAGTAACTTAGGTGGAACACGTTTTGCACATATAAAGTGGTTTTAGATGAAGTCCTCGGCTTTGCCACTGAAAGAAATCTGGTAGTAAGACTGCAAAAGTACAGTGGGATGCATCCCTGGTCTGACAGGAGAAAAGAGATTTGCATGTTCATTTAAAACATGTTTTACCCAATCTCTCTCTTCCTCTGAGGATATTCCCCCAAAGTTTAATCCTAAAATAAGACATATTTGTTTTACCATGACCCTTATTCCTTAACCTTAATGTTCTATTATTATGCACAATATTAGGGCTGTGAGAAGCAGTTGATGGAATGGTTTGTAAAACACATTGGCACAGAAATGAAGCCCCCTCCTTAAAACTTTGATGCTGCGGTTCTGAAGGCTTTCCCAGGTTGTTCATGCATGCATGAAGAGATAAAACTTTCATGGAAGGGGCCATGATGAGGGGCAAGAAAGGGGGAATGTTGGAAAACAGTGTACTTCCCACACAGCCTAATCTTGGATACCCTCCTGTCCTGAAGGTATATGAGGTAGTCACTCAATATAAGGGCAATATTACTGTAAGTACTCATTAGACAATCTAGTCCCATGTTCAAGAGACACAGTGTTCTTTTTTTTTTTTTTTTAATGTGCCTTCGAGTAACTGTTGACTCCTGGAGATTGTGTGGACAATCTGCAGTTTTCTTGACAAGATTTCAGAAGTTGTTTGCCCTTGCCTCCTTCCTAGGGCTGAGAGAGTCTGGCCCAAGGTCACCCAGCTGGCTTTGTGCCCAAGGTAGGACTAGAACTCCCAGTCTTCCAGTTTCTAGGCTGGTGTCTTTATACCAAACTGGCTCTCACATTGTTCTTTACTGTCCTAGTGGTCATATTTCCCTTTTTTATATATATAGTAATTTTATTAAAAATTACAGTTGCAACAATAAAAGCTAATTCAAACTATAACAAGAATAAAAAGAAAAAAATAGAAAGTGCAGAAAAGAAAAAATAGAAAGAAAATAGAAAGGAAAGGAAAAATAAGAATATAATAAAGAAAAAGAAAAGAAATATATAAAGAAATGACTCCCCTCATTACAAGTATAAACAATTTTAGTAACTTACCATCTTCTCTTAAAATACAACAAATGATCTTTTCTTTTCATATCCCATCTCTAATCTATAAAGAAATCCTTGAAGCCTCATCATTTCGGTCCTGATGTCAGCAAACGACCATTACGGGTTACCACAGATAACAACATTTCTATTTTAACCTTGATCAAATAAACTAACTTTATATTCCTTCCATTTACTTTTAATAGTCTTGATCTTTAGTCCCCTCAAATAATGTCCTAGAACTTGATTTCTTTTCATTTTTTCTTTGTTCCATCTCACAAAATTCTTCAAGCCTCTTTTGTAAATCCAGTATAGGAAAATTATCTAGGTCACTCTCTTAGTTTGTTATTTGTATATCCCTTTTAATTATTAAGCTGGTTACTTTTGTATGTCCAGTGTCACATCTTTTTCCATGTCATTCTTGTAGGCTGTCATTTTTAAATCCACTTTTTATTTATTTTTTTTATTTATCAAACTTGTCACCACCCATCTCGTTGAAATGACTTTCAGATCAGTCTCAATCTTGTCAGGTAAAATTTGTTCCTCTCTCTTCCCCTCCCCCCCTTTTGTGGATGACTCTGTTTTTTAGTCATACCAGAACTGGAGTATTTTTTATACAAACCTGAGGGTGTCCTACCTCTGAGCTATAGTCCCTGAATGGTCATGCATGCTGACTAAAAACTGTGACTACCACTTGCAGAAAAAGTAATGTTGGTTATATTTAAAAAAAGAAAAAAGTATATTATAGAATTGTGGTTTAGGTTATATCATGGGCTATAGAATTTGACTAACTATTTAGGAAAAGCATCTTAGTAAAATTCAGCCTCGTCTTGCACATCTTCTGTAATCCCTCCCGCAGATGTCTGTTTCATTCCTGCAGATCTTTGTCCTACATATGCTGATGCTTGGAGGAAAGGCTAGATCAGACAGTTAATATTGGAGTGCTAAATTTAACAGTAAGATTGTGTGGGGCGTGAGACTTCAAGTGTGATGTGAAATAGCAGATTAGAAACGAAGTCTGCAATGCATGGTTTGTCAATTTACGAAGTGAATTAATGGCTTCCCTGTGACTTTTGGTCCAATCACACCTTGTTAATTTAAGCAATTTTGCTGCCAACAAAATGTTGAGAGGTGCATGTGAGGCTGTCACTTTTAGTAACCTGCTCCCAGAGCAAGAATGCCAACCTTAGATGATATTCTAGAGCACATTGGAGAGTTTGACTTGTACCAGAAAAGGGCATTTTTTATCCTGTGTTTGCTCTCTGCTGCCTTCACACCCATCTATGTTGGTATCGTTTTCTTAGGTTTTACTCCTGAGCACCGTTGCCGGGCTCCTGGGCTCCCTGAATTAAGAGCCAGATGTGGCTGGAGCCTTGAAGAGGAGCTGAATTATACCCTTCCAAAGAAAGAACCCTATGGAGATGCTTTCATTAGTCAGTGCCAGAGATACAATGTGGACTGGAATATATCTGGGCTCAACTGCACAAATCCAATTAATTTTTTCACTGCTCACAGCAACCTCAGCAACATTCCTGTTGTTGCATGCCAAGATGGTTGGCTTTATGATTTCCAAGGTTCATCCATTGTGAGTGAGGTAAGATCCCTGCAATAATCATAAATTGCTTGCTAGGCGATAAAGTTAATATAAAGAGCTAAACCTCTGCTAAGCCACTTTGATATAATTTTTATTATATTTTATAATTTTTTATATAAATTACATTAAGTGTTTGAATTGGTTGCCATTTTCTTCTAAGTACTTCCTTACTTGCTTGGCAAACGACCTTTGGACATTCCTAAGTATGGTAACATTTTCTGTGAAAAAATTATTAATTAATAAAACATATTGTGATTGGCCTATGGGGCCTGATTTTTTTGTGCACCCTGTATAAATGTTCTAAATAGGTATTTTTTAAAAGCCTTCAACTTCAAATAGAAAATGTGGATTATATTGTTTAAATTTATTCAGAGAGGACAAACATCAAAGAATGAGACATGAAATAATAATCCTGCACAACCACCTTGAAATAATTTGGAATTACATGACAGAGTTCCAGATTTTGTCATGTTTAGAGGATGACTCACTGATAATAACAGGGTAACTTGGGCATGCTGATGTATTTTTAATTGCTGAGATTTAATGTCTCAATTTTAATGTCTATATTTTATTGTTAAACACTCAATGCTATTTTCAGCAAAAAAGGTGGGGCAGATTTTTAATTGAATCGTGAAGAAACAATATCTTGACCTCTTTCTGAACCCAACAGGGAAAAAGGAAAGGTATATGGCTATTATATCTTAACAATATATTAGATACATTATTGCCTTTGGGTAAAATAATAGAAATATTGGGATAAATTTTGACGTACTTTCTCTAACATGGATGCTTCATCTTTTCAGTTTAACCTGGTGTGCAAAGATGCCTGGAAACTGGATCTATTTCAGTCATGTGTGAATGTGGGCTTTTTTCTTGGTTGCATAAGCATCGGATACCTGGCAGACAGGTGGGTGAGATTTTCCATGTTCAGTTGCAGTGTTTACTGTTTCTCTATTATGAAGAAAAGAGGGAGCTGCAGAGACTCCACTCTTTAGAATGGAGTTGCCTTCTGTTAGAAAATTAACACTTGGAACTGAACGTTATATTATGTATTCAGAAGGTGAGAATATTTGCTCTCACAGTTGGGCCTTTGCTGCCCTTTCATTTGGTCAAATGAGGTTCTATGCAACCTGAATATTACTTCGCGAAGGGAAAATCCATTCAGCCAGCAGGAAATAAAGTGGTCTGAAGTATTGTTTCCTGTGGCATCCTTCCCTGGTTTATGACCAATTAGACTTTATTAGCCAATTTGGCTAATAAATTTTATTTAGCCAGTTTGGTGTAGTGGTTAAGGCAGTGCCCTCATCTTAAAGTGGCCAAGTTTGGACAACACTGGGTTAAGGCATCAAGCTAGAAACCGGGAGGCTGTGAGTTCGAGTCCCACCTCAGGCACAAAGCCAGTTGGGTGGCCCTGGGCCAGTCACTCTCTCTCAGCAGGAGGAGGCAAGGGCAAACCACTTCTGAAACCTTGGCCAAGAAAACTGCAGGGACTTGTCCAGGCAGTCGCCAGGAGTCAACACTGACTCAAAGGCACACACACACACAAAAGATTTTATTTGTGTGCCACCATAATCTCCAAGGGCACCTGGAGGTTAGCAACAATACTATAACAATCACACAGTAATACATTTAAAAGTCTACGGTAAACAATAAAAATATGAAATTATATTAGCACAGCAAAAGGAAGAAATACAGTTAAACCCTGTCCTCTGAATTAAGCAACTTTTGTAAGGTTTTGGAGCTGAACAACCTGTGCAGGTTTTTGCAGGTCCTATGAACAGACCTTAAGAAGAGACACGCAATAACATACTGTATTGCACCACCTCAGGTCTGAAAATGCTTGGCATTTTCTCTCCCAAGCTTTTCAACATGCTTCCACCTCAGAGCACTCTGGATCAAGAGGACTACTCTACATTGATGAATGAGTTAAGAGAAATTTGTCTGGGGTTTAACTGGCAAATAATTCAATGTCTTCATAACATTAAAACTGTGCAACTCCCTCCTGACTTTTAAGTGTATAATAATGCTTGGGATATTTTTTCACTCTAGGTATGGCCGAAAACGGTGCTTATTAATTACCATCCTAATAAATTCCATCTCCGGTGTTCTTGTGGCCGTTGTCCCTAGCTACACATGGGTAGTGGTTTTTCGCTTGATACAAGGATTGGTCAGCAAAGGAGGCTGGTTAACAGGATATATCCTGAGTAAGACTGTTTATAGTTTAAATGTTCAGTTAATACCGCGCAGTAAACTACTGTACCTTTAAGCATGATTCTGACCCTACTCTTCTACAGAAATAGTCAATTAAAATAAAATATTAATATTTCCGTCTAACAACACTGGGTGACTTTTCATTTATTCAGATAAAAGTTGCCTTATAACTTTTTTTGTTACTTCAGAATGTACCAATAGTCATCTTTGCTAATATGGAAAGCAGCTTATTCACTGTGTTCATAAAGGATGCTTGGCACAATCAATAAAGTATACATGAGACGTAAGAATATTTGCAGAGAGGGTCAAAACATTCATGGTGGTGGCCACAGCCGTGCAATCTGAGCCACGCGATCCGTCATGACATACATTAAAAAGGGATGGGGCTCAGATCACATGACTGTGGCCACCATCTTGAATATTTTAATTCCCTTGTGGACAGCCTTGATGGGATGGCAAGTTTAGGGCAATTTTAATCTATCTGAGTTGGGAAGGTTCATAAAAGTCTAGGAATATACTGAATACTTTTGATGGTGTCATAGAAAGATATACTTCACTGTTTCGTAGAAGTTTAATTTTGAATGATGAATAGTATCTCTCACATTTAAAAAAAAATGGAAACTTTCCTAATTGAGTAGTACATGTAGAAGACTAAAATTTAGCTCCCTTCAGGTAATGATGGTGGTGATGATGATGATGATGATGATGATAATTTGGTTACTGTTTATTTAATTTCTTCTCCCCTTTCAAAGTTGCAGAGTTTGTTGGCCTGAACTATCGAAGAACGGTTGGTATAGTTTATCAAGTGGCCTTCAGTGTTGGACTCCTTGTCCTTGCTGCTGTTGCTTATGGAATTCCCCACTGGAGATGGCTTCAACTTGCTGTCACATTGCCAAATTTCTTCTTCTTACTCTATTACTGGTAAGTAAGACTGCCACTGTAATCAAAACAGAAGAAACACAAGAATACAAATAAAATATCGTTACCAGGAAGAGCCTTTTGGGGTTCTTAGATTGGGGCCTAACTAGATGTTTTATTTTTCCAGAAAAAAAATGCACCGGTAGCCAGCTTTGCTTTGGCTGTACTACTCATATTTAATATCCCAAGATGTTAATATTAGGGATGTGTAATCTTTGGATTCAGAATTTTGGAACTTTCAGCATATGCCTTTAAACAGCTGTGTCTTTTCTTGCAGTCACTTGATAGCTACAGAGGGCAGCTGCCTGATCCTGGGAAAAGTCATGCTGCTTTAAAGTGTGACAGATAGGTGCTATATTCACGGTTCTGTGCACTCCAAAGTATATTTTGTCAATTATTTCCAAGTTAGTATATTGTACTTTAATTATGAAAGGTCATTGAAGATTGGACAATATTAATCCATGTTAATATCTGAGAAAGGAACTGTTGTGTTGTAAGGGTTATCCGAGTTTGGTTCTTCTTTTGTGGAAGTTTCATGTTCCACCTAGGCAACATCTTCAGTGCTGTGAACTTGGGGAAAAGAGCTTTGTTGCTTATTGTGGAAATTGGGATTAGATCATCTGTGCTGCTGCATTTTGTTTTCTATGTGATTGTCATGCCATTTTTGTTATAATGATGTGGTGCCATCCATTGTAGTCCCATCTCACGCAACTATTAAACAACACCCAGATAAGCAACAGATGATACTGCATTGGCATTACAAGAATTAAATATGTCAATCACATGGAAAACAGCAACACTCAACAGCACAGCCCATCCAATCATATACAACACTGGTATGACAGACAACTATATATTCCCCAGCTTACCAAAAAATCTCACTCCTCCAAGATCATAGTACTGAGATATGACCTAGGTGGGTCAAACGCAGACAACTCCTGACACTCCAACCCTGAACTACATATATTCTTTACCATCATGAGTTTCATCAAGTTGCCATGCAAAAGGGAACTTGGACTGGCTCCCGCATACTTGCCATAGGGAAGCTGAATCTTGTTTCCAAAATAATGTCTCAGCCAGCTCAAGACAAGCCCTATGTCATCCTGACTTTCTGTTACCATCAATGTTACATAGATACATTGCTTTATAGGTGTCTTCCAGAATCCCCAAGATGGTTGATAGCCCAGCAGGAAGATGACAAAGCCCTGAAAATTATTAAACGTATTGCAAAGGGGAACCAAAAGAAGCTGCCGCCATCCATGGAGGTAATCAGACCTATTTCCCTGCAAACCTACCCCTGGTGTGGGTATGCTATGCAGATAATATTCTGAAATCTGGATTTAGCACCCCATTTGGCAAGCCAGGATTCTGGAAGCATGGCAGAACTTGTAATTTTCAAAGCACACTTTGCAGACTTATTGCCTCAGTTCAGCCGACTGTGGCTTATGAGCATATAGCTTTATGTTATTTTGAGCTTCTTAAATGAAGAATGTGGTATAAATATAATAGTAAATAAACAAGAAGCTTAACACGTTAGCAAAGCAAAGGTTACCCCAGCCGAGTTGCTTCCAGGTGGACATTACCATGAACTCTCTGGAAGAAAAAAGGAAATCCTTGTTAAATAAGGATTGTGTATAGAGAAGTGACTGTAGAAGGAGGCTGGTGGAAGATGATTTTCCTCCCTAGGTGTAGAAGATGTCTCTGATTTCCAGAGATTCCATTCCTACTAATATCTAGGCAACACAACTCCATTCAGGAGGGTTCAACAGCTGGTGGGAAAGGCATTTTTGGACAGATTAGGCTGTTGAGAGGAGGACAGGATGGGAAAGTCACCTCTTTTATTGGCACTTCTGAATCCACTCCACCATGCTTTCTCTCAGTCCTGAAATAAACATGGACAGCAGACTAACATTTGTGTTACAAAGTAGGAACATATTTCCTTTTTGATAGCTGCCTACTGTGCTTCCGCAGGACTGACAAATTTGAAATTCCATATATTTTTTATTTAAAAAATTGAAAAGCTAAGTCCTCCCACCAGAATCCCTATACCATGATTTCAATCATCCTCAACACTGAAAAATGTTTTGTTTATCCTAGAAACTTCAGCCTGAAGAAGAAAGAAGTGATAAGCCTACCCCTTCCTTTTTGGACCTGGTGAGAACGCCACAGATAAGGAAACATACATTAATCTTAATGTACACTTGGTAAGAAAAGTTTATTTTTAAAAAAGGTCCAAAGACATCTCCATGTAGGTCCAGCTTTACCATCGGGCCAACTCAGAGAGAGGCCCGCAGAAATAGTTAATAAGAATGGCATCAAGAAGAGAAGAAGAAAAAGAACAGAAGAGACAGCAGTGTGCCATTGGAATCAAGCCTGTTGGGTCAGCATTGTCAGTGTTTTTTCTTTTAATTAAACTGCTAGCTATCTAGCTTTTGCCTGTGGAAGGGAAAAGACTAGCCTTGTCTGTCACTTGAGCAGAATGTCTTGGCTCAACCCTGTCTTCATGGAAACAATCCATTTTCTCTCACACCTGCAACTTTTGAGAGGAATCTTTATACTTAGCCAAGTTCTTTAATTGCTTGAACTGGAATTTACACATTGTGATAAGCCATTGTTTGATTAGCCGCATTTCAGTGGTTCATCTCAGTTAGCCAAATTTAACATCCTAGGCCATAAAATTGTGCTTTACAAATCACAGTGGTTAGGCTCACCCAACAACACGCTAAGCTAAAATGAAACAAACCACAGTGTGACGAAACAGGTGTGAACCAGGCCTGCTTTTATAACGCAATGTGTCTGGGCATTACTGTCAATGGGTAGCCCAAGTGTGCTTTATATGCATCAATCCTCTAAGCTCTTAGGCTCTAGCCACACTCATGTTTAATTTTAAACTGTCTTCCAGCTTTGGAAAATGGCCTGAAGCAATACAGGGCCTTCTGGGCGAAGAATGCTCTGCAGAAAAAAATGGCTTCATCTAGCTTCTACTTCTTTGTCTAGGTTTACCAGTGCTGCAGTGTATCAGGGCCTCATCATGCATCTAGGGATTGGTGGAGACAACATTTATCTGGACTTTTTTTACTCTGCTCTTGTGGAATTCCCTGCCGCCCTCATACTGATACTCACGGTGGACCGCATAGGCCGCCGCTTTCCCTGGGCTGTGGCAAATTTTATGACAGGAATCGCCTGCCTCGTTACTGCCTTAGTTCCCGAAGGTGAATGACATAGTGAGATGTTGTATGTACCCCTTTCTCTCTGACCCAGGGGTGAGCAACTGTGGCCGTGCAGTTGGGTTGAGCTCTGACATCCATGAGGCCAGCCAGCACGGCTAGTGGTGAGGAACGAAGGGAGAAGCAGTCCAAGCCATTAAGCACCAGGATGCGCTTAAATTGCCCACTCCTAATTGAAATGTATTGAAGAAGTCCAGTATGTCAGGTTTCTCCCCTAATCCAATGCTATTCTTTGCACGTTTTTCTGCCAGAAAATAACGTATAGAGCTTGTATCATTCCCCTCCCTCTCATGAACAGGGGGAGATAGAATTAGGAGACAATTTGGAAAATAAAGTGGTCCAGTAAGGAAAGGGCTAAGCAGATTTTCTTTGCCCACCCTTCCTTCATTCTGACATAAACAGTAAAATCCATCTATTTGTGCCATACAAATAAAAAATTGATGCCCCACCCCCACCCCTGCATGTACTTTGTACAATGTCTATTGGATAAAGTTGACTTCTGAAGCATGGACATATGTATAAATGCTATGCATGCTCTGGATTTTTTTATTTCTTTAGTAAATTTATAGGCCACCCATCTCATATACATTACTCTGGGCAGCTCACAGTTAAAACAGAATAAAAACAGTAAAAAAAAACAGAGTAAACATTAACAAAAATGTCACAAAAATAGGAGCCGAGAAGACTCAAAACACTCAAACAAGCCATGACATGGGCTCACCCATGTTATCAGGGCCCCAGGCTTGATGACAAAGCCAGATTTTGGGGATGATGTTCCAGAGGGCAGGCACCACGGCAGAAAAGGCTCTCCTCCTGGGTCCCAACAACAACAGATGGGACCTGGAGCATACTTCTCCTGCCAGATCTAACAGGACAAATAGACGCCATTGAATACATAAAGTATCGTAAGCTTTTATTCTCTAAGTTTTTATATAATATATAAATATTCATTATATAAGTATTTTATTACATATAATTTTTAAAGAAATACAAAGAAAACAGCAGCCACTTGGGTCATCTAGACCACCCCAAATCTATGCAGTATCTTATTTCTATGCAGTTTGGAGGTTTTAAATCTATCTATCATGCCTTAATCCCTTATTCCCTGATAAATATCAGATGCTGTATGAGTAGCATCACTTATCCAATAAAGTAGAATTCCTAATTAGGTATGACTTCCCGTGCCACCTTTGTATCCCCCACTCATAAAATAAAAGCAAAAAGCAAACAAAAAAACCAAAAAACCAAAGAAGTTAAAAACCAGCATTAAACTGAGAATATCATTCAATATCTTTTCAGATCTCTATTGGCTGAAAATGACTGCAGCTTGCTTGGGCAGGCTGGGTATTACAATGTGCTATGAAATGATTTGCTTAGTCAATGCAGAATTATACCCAACATTCCTCAGGTGAGTGAATCCTCTTCCACTATCCTGGGTTGGGCTGGGCTGCCTTTCTTGCTCAAGTAGTCTTTGATGTTCAAATCCTGCTTCTGCTGCATGTGCATTTCCATCAGGTCATATTGTGAACGTTTTTCTAAATCCTTTTGGTTTCACAAGCTAAGGGAAATGGAGCCACCCAAAAGAAAACCTGATTGGTTCTCCAGGCAAAAGGAAGGAACTGGCCTGGGAAACATGGCTGACCATTTAACAGGATCATTTTTTTAAAAAATACACCCGTCATATTGTTTCAGGTTCCTTTGTACTGATAAAGATGAGGGTTGTTTTCTCTCTGTGTGTGCTTTTTTAAAGGAATCTGGGGGTTCTTGTCTGCTCTTCCATGAGTGATATTGGGGGGATCATAACTCCATTCATTGTCTATAGACTGGCAAATATTTGGCATGAACTTCCACTTGTTGTCTTCGGTAAGAATGATCTTTTGTTCTTTTGAATGGTTGAGGATAAGGGCACCATTTTTGCTTCTGTGATAGCAAGTCTCAGATTTCCTCCAGTATCTCAGAAGTATCTTGGCAGAACAGTACAGCCTGAATGACCTCTGGTCAAGCTCTTGAAAAGAAAATCTCTAAATCTCAGGGTCAGGGTAAGGGTAAGTGATGGAATTTGTAACTTGTTCTATTAAGCAATTCAGTTTAATCAATGATTCACATAATGTTACTCTTGGCTGCAAAGAGGACTTGTTCCTCTTCATCAGCAAAAAGGCAAACAGTGCCAAGCAGAGGAAAGATGGCGTTAGAGAGGCAGAACTGCACTGGTAGGAATTACAAGAAAAGGCAAGGGATCGGGTAGGAGTGACCTAGCACCCCACAGTCCTGAATTCTGGCAGGGTGACAAGCCACAAAAGTCAAGATTTAAAACCAATTTCTCCCGTGTCCTTGTGTGACCTTTGTGATCAGACAATCTGGAAAATGAGCAGGGCAGCCCTTGGCTAATCTTAAAAAGCTCTTGGTATCATTGTTTGAGAGATGCCCAGAGGGAGAGAGGCCAAACCTGGAGCTCCCTGTAGGCTCAATTTAAAAAGAAAGCTGCCTTTTAAGATTTTTCAGTGCCAAAAAACCAGATTGTGGATACCAGACTATCTATGCTCCTGCTTTTTTTCACTTGTCTGGAGATTCTTTCCTTCATATAATTTTGTAGTGGTATTTAAAGGATATGGTTGGTCTATATTCTTATTTTTATTCTTATTTTAGTACTCCTAAAGGCTTGGTGGAGGAAAAAAAAATAAAACATGCATTTACTTTAATGCATTTCAGGCATGCGTTTTTTACTTACTTCACAAATGGCTGAAAAAGCATGATTGGTATCCTCCATAGCAGGATTCATATGGTTCCTTTTGTTTCTTCTCTCTGCCTGAAGCTGCCATCGGCCTTGTGAGTGGTGGTTTGGTTCTGCTCTTACCTGAAACCAAAGGGAAACCTTTACCTGAGACTATTGACGATGCTGAAAATCTGCACAGGTATGGTCTCAGGACGTTTCTTAAATAAAGAGGCACCATCGAATATTTTCTCTTCAGAATTAGAAAACAAGAGTGCATTCCTCTCCACCCAACTCCCCTAACCTCCTGAAAAACAGTGTCTCAGGAGATAGAGTTTATGAACTGTGGGGCATCTTGTCTGTAAACATAGATGGTTGAGATGTTTTCCTCCTTTTTTTTTTCAGCTGAACCAGTGGTTTGGCTGTTCTTAGAAAACTGGCCATCTTCCTAGGATGTTCTAATCATTTTATAACCATTTCCTGGACCATTTCCTCCCCAGAGGGGGCCAGACTGCAAAGAGCTTCCATTAATCAGGGAAACCTCTGCCAACCATTTCCCAAAATAACTGTGAACAGCACAGTTCTCCTCAAAACTTAAAAATCTACACTCCAAGATGGAGCTTTATGCTTCAAAGAGCATCTTTCTCCCACCTCTGAAAAAATTTCAGCCTTGCATAGAAAGAACTGCACTGATTGTCCCTCATCCAGGCCCCTGAGCCATTCTAGAGCCTTCATACTGCCTGACTGGCCTAGCAGATAATATTGCATGTCCATAACAGTATTTTCTTCAGCACCCTAAGACATCCACACCAAACTGAAACAGCACAGGGAACTCTCAGGCAGCTTCCTTGTGGCAGTTGCCCTATCAGGCCCCACTCTTCCTGAGTCTGAGGTCTAGAACTGCCTTTTGACAGCTTATAGCAGCAATGGTTGAGAAGCCACAAACCAATTCATATTTTCTGCAGTGTTCTATGATCTGGCTATCTGGGACAGCTTGATAAATTTAAAATAGTCCTCCTTTTGCAGTCATTGGTGTGAAAGCCTGAAAAAGGCTGGGGTCATGCAAGTCATGCAGGGTCTAAAGTATTTCTCCCAAATCATTTTCAACAAATGCACAGCCCTAATACTTTTTCTTTCATGAGTCAGTTAGCCAAATAGGTCATGATAATATACTTAAGAATTTGGATGAAATGGCTGTGGTCATTAGTTTGATTTGTTTTATTTGTTCACATTCATCTCTTGGTTTCTTTCCATAGACCAGGAAGGCCCAAAGAAAAAATTATTTATCTTCATGTGCAAAACTCAGATGTGACAACTTACTGAAGACAGCTGTGTTCCCCACAGTTTCTCATTGAAGCACACGGAGTGCATAAGGAGTGAAAACCAAAAGGGTGGATACAAGCATAACCCTTCATGAGGGCTCTGAATTCTTTGAACTTTCAGTATTCTCTGCTTGTTTCCAGTCATGACTGTGACATGTTCCAGAGAATTCTGTGGTCCTGGTGAACATTTTAAAGTCTTCCCCAGGGTGGTCCCCTCCAGCTATGTAATCTACCTGGAAATTCTGTAAGATGTAGTGAGTTTCTCAGATTGGAGGAAGACATGCTGTAGACAGTGCCTCCTCATAGCCTAAAATGCAGCATGCAAATTATGGCCTTCATATATAAGCCCCATTGAGTCTAATAATCCATATGACTTTGTTGATGAAACTGCAGTCTTAAGGATCCATACATGAAGATACACCTCATTCAGATAAATGGGAGGTACTTTTGTGTAACATAATGTAAATTATGATAGAGAAATTGACATTGTCAGAAAGCTTGATTTTACCCTGTACCTTATTTTTCCTTAACTTTCATTCTGTTTCATTTATCAACTGTGAAGTTTCCTGTTTTCCACACAAAACTGTACATGCATTTTCATGAACATTTCTTCTAATACACAGTGCTGTTAACAGTGTTCCTAATATACAGATTTTTATAAGAACTTTTCAGAAGGAATTAGCATTCTGGGCCAGAGTCCTCACTTAGGAGAGATGTGCTGGGCACATACTCCAAATAGTGCATAGGCTCAAAAACCCTACCAGAGTTTCATTTTATTCTGCTGGTATAATAGGTAGTCCTTGTTCAGCGACCACAATTGGGACTGGCATCTTGGTCATTAAGTGAAGTGGTCACTAAGTGAAACCATGACTGTGCTTATGATCTTACTTCAGCTTTCTTTTGCTTTACGGACCCGTGAAGGTCATAAATGGGAGGACCAATCATAAAGTTACTTTTTCATCACCGTCATAACAGCAAACTTTTGCTAAACAAGGCAGTTGCTAAACGAGGACTACCTGTAGTTAATCATGTGATCCTCCTGTCCCATTAAACAATGCAATTTGATAATAGCTGTTGGAAGCCTCCAGAGAAGGGCCATACTCAAGATTTCAGGAGCCATCTAGGCCCTCGGGTCCTCAACTTGTGCATCCTGTGAACAAGGTGGACAACCAGTTTTTTAACCCAGAGTTCTTTCTAATCATGACTGGAAAAACTGACAGTTTAGTTTCCAGCCACTTCTGAGGCAGAGGTGACAATGTAGCATAAATTCTAAAATATGCTTCGCATTGTTTCAAAAAGAAAACAAGAAAAAAAAAACTTAGAAAAATAGCAGAAGGCCTATCCCTACTCATGTAAATAAAGTGGCTTTGACCAATTTGCCTCACTGTCCAACCTACTATGGCCCTTAATTTTCCTTCCCCAAGTGTTAAGTGCAGGTCTCAGGAACCTCTGCTTTAGAAAATGTATTGATTCTTCTCTTCCTAACTTTGGGTGCAACCTAGACAAAACTGAGAATCCTGAAGACTATGCAAAAATGTACACACACCACATTTTGCATAGAGCCTAATTTCATATTCACAGGCACATACACAGCCTGCCTACATGTACTTGTACATGCACGGTCTTCCATTCTTCCCCCCTCCCGGTTCTGGGGGTGATTTGGGGATTTATTTTCTCTTAGTAAAATTGGGCACTAGGATAGAAGTATTGCATTAATGAGATGCTGGCGAATATGCACCGATAGGCATCCAATTGCATTCTCCTACTGAGAATATCTATACACATAGGTATGTTTATATGTGTGGAAAGAGTAGTTTATAGTGAACAGGGCCAAAAACCTGTTCTCCCTTTCCCAAATACTCCTGAGAACAGCGCTTTGCTCGAGGGCTCTTATTCTAAGCTTGGAAGTAGGCAACTGCAGGGGCAGAGAATGAATGTTAAAAAAAAGGCAGAAATCTCTTGGTCACCTCAAATTAAAAGTGAAGACTGCCATTTGAAATTCATAAAATTTTCCGGATCACCAGAAAGGACCAAAGAGAAGATGAATGGTCCCGTGAAAGGGGGGAAGTGAATATGGAGTCCAGAACTCAAACGTATTGAGGGGATAAATAAAGATTGTTAAAACCGGATTTCTGAGTTCATGAAGTAGGTCTAGTTCCTGTTCACCACAATAGCAGGTCCTGAATCCAAGAAGGTGATTCCCCATGCAATCTCAGAGCAGGGAACCTACTAGCTCCGATGCAGTTCCCCCTAATCAAAACCTGCTGCTGAATCTTCTACCAGTAAGGAGATTTTAAGAGATTTCCCCTCTCCCTCTTGGGCCATCCAATACGAAAAAAATATCCAGCCTCTTGAATAGATAAGAACAACTTTACTACTGGCATTAGAAAAGCAATAAGGATACAGACATGCAGACAGTATCATACAGGCACAGGACTAATTTTAAATAAATAATAAGCTACTGAACTCAGTGGGTGATTTTCCATATGTCCCACAGAGGAGCTTGTTCAGAGCTAGTAGTTCTTACATACGTACAGTACATACACTGAGCAGTTTCCTTTAACATGCAGCATTTGTCCAAGGCACAGTGCATATTTAAACAATCTAATTCTCCCTCCTCCCTCATAAAATGCCCAAAGCAAGAGTTATCTCTGCACAAACGTCATGGAGCAGTTCTCCCCATCTCTTCTGGGCTGCTTAATCCCTCCTTCTGGGCCAGATCTCTTCCCACCTGGCCCATCTGAATCCAGTCTGCTTTTCCTCTTCTTGGACCTACAAGCTTCTATCCTCCCACAGCTGATCCACTGTGCAGTTTCCCCAACAACGAAACAGTCAACTGCCTCTGTCTATCTGCATTGGCCAAGCTGAGACTGTCTTTCTGAATCTTGGCACCCCTCTCCCCTCTCCTCTTGTAGGTTGGATGAGTGGAATCCTTGCTACACAAAAAATACAGGGAGAAAAGTCTTGCCCCCTCTCTCCTTTAACTCTTATCTACTCATGCAGAGTCTTTTTTCCCTAACTTAAAACTTAGCTCATATTCCCTTTAGCTGTTTATGTTACCTTTCCTCCTTTTTCCTCAACTAATTTCCTATTTCTTTCTTTTTCTACCATTGATGCGTTTTTGTGAATCTGGGTCTGTTTGTGTACCCACAACTCTTTGCACTTTCCCTAACCCTTCCGAATTTTGTCTCTTTCTCTCCCCATGTCCTTCTAGACATCCACCGTGTTGATTTCCTGACTCCAAGCTATCTAATGAGAAGCCTTGTATTGCTTCCCTTTATCTCTATTTATCTTAGCATCTCCAAGGGTTATCATTCCTCTGCTTCTGACTCCTTCCAATTGTAGGCATGTGCAACCAGAACCAAAGCACCCATATTAACTCCCTTACTTCTCCTGGCAAACTCTTGCCAGTATGCACCAATTTTAACCCCTTTGCCTATTTCTCAACTCTGCTGTAACCAACAGGGTGACATAGACATTTCAATTTATTTATGTATTGATTTATTTTACTAGCAAAAGGATGTTTATATGGGTTCTGGGCATTATAAAGAGCCCAAAAAAAGATTTATACATACATGCATAAAAAGTAAAATGAAGTGGCAAAAGTTAAATCTAAGACCCTAGAATAAGAAGAAGGGATAGTGTTTTAACAGACCTAGAACTTCCAATCATATTACAATCTTTAAACATCAGGTGAAAAGCATTATTTTCACTACCCTCTGCTTATTTTCACCATTCACGTGCTGTGTATGTTGTATTGACCGTACTTGTCCGTATAACACAGGCACACATGGAACAAGTGAGTAGTGTGTGTGTGTGTGTGTGTGTGTGTGTGCATAAAATACCTGTCTCAATGAAAGACTTTTACAATTTAATATTTTCATTAGCTAGCAATTAGATCTGGACTTCTTATGGACCACATCTGAGCATACATATTTCAAAAATATTGAAATCTGAATTTGCTTCAAGATTGACTGTTTAATCCAGCATGGTGGAAGTTTTCTATGTCATCAATGGTCTCAGGCAAAGTACTTCCCTTGGTCTCGGGCAGAAGCAGCACTGATCCAGCAGCTATTAACCCTAAAACAGCTGCCAATAAAACATACAAAAAACAACATCAGAAAGCAAGCTATGGCATATTGTCAAGATGGACACACAGTCATTTTATTTCTGTTGTTTTATTTGTGCTGAATCAAAATTATCTGTGTTTATATCAGGGTTCTTAACCTTTTCATGCCATGGACCTCCTTGAAAGTCTGGTGAAACCTACAGACTCCATCTCAGAAAAGTGTGTTTACAATATAAAACAAAATACATTGTAAATAATAAATAAATAAAATATATTGTATTATGCTCAAATGCAGTTATAAAAACATTGAAATCACAAATATGTAATGTAGTAATAACTGTTCTTTATTAATCCATTAAATCAATAACAAGATAAGCTAAATTTCAGGCGGGGCTTAGTGAAAATAAAGTTGTGATTTTTTCACATCCACGGAGACCCCTGAAATCTATTCACAGACTTCCAAGGGGTCCTTGAACCCCAGGTTAAGAAAGCTGGTTTATATGTTATGTATTTTCACTGCTATTTTCAGTTTAAATGTTCATAGATTGTAATTGTTGAAAGTTTACAAAACTTTAAACATTGCCTAAATAGGTGGTAGCAGTTTGCCAATCATCACTGATCTGAAAAAGTCATAGCAGGGTCAGAACTGATTAGCGCTTGGATAGGAGCGCATCAAGAAAACCCAGAACTGTGGGCCAGAGTGGGAAGTTGAAATAATCTTCACAAAGATACATCGTTCCGATTGCCTGAAGACAATGTTAGCTATGAAGAAATCATTGGAGTGACAGAAATTGGTAAGTCAGTCTTCTGCTTCATTTCGGTTCCCTAAGCCATGCAATCCGACTACATTTTCCTCTTTCATGTTTCCAACCTTGGAATTCCAGTCTCACAAGCAGCACACCTGTCAATTTATTCTAGGATACAGATCTACATAGACCTAACTCCATTTAAGTTCAGTGGGACTGAATCCCTGGATGAGTACAAAAGTGCATGATTGAGCATTAATGAGCTGCAGCTGCCATAGATAGAGTATGACTTACTGAAGACTACAAGAGGTAGCTCACGCCAGACTTCTGTCAATCTGTAGACGATAAATGGGGATATGATTCCCCCAAAATCGCACAAGGAAGAACATACCATCATGCCAAGGTTTCTGAAAGAAGAAGAAAGAAAGAAAAAGAAAGAAAGAAAGAAAGAAAGAAAGAAAGAAAGAAAGAAAGAAAGAAAGAAAGAAAGAGAAAATCAGACTGAAACACTTCCATACAATATATATACAGAGCTTAATAAAATAAATGAATAAACGAGAAATTGTCTTACTAGAAAGCAAAGTACCAAATTTCAGTATCATTTTTAGTCCCTGGAATACCTCTGAGCCCGAGATAAGCCTATGAATTTGGTGGGTGGTTGTAGCACAATTGTTTGTCTGGAAAGACACTGAGCCCTTCAGATTCCTCTGTAATGTACGTCCTACATAAAAGGGACAGGGGAGGGCACAGAGCATATTTTATTCTTTTTAGGGAATGTTCTGCTATTGAATTAGTCCACATTCTTGCAGCTCTCTGCTTATGTTCAGGAGAAATTCATCTAACAAGATCTCCCACTGAATTCATATGTCCAGCAAAAGATTTGTGGGTGATTTGCAGCCTTCTGACCTTAAGACCACCTGATTCTCTGAATAATGAGAAGTCTACCATGAAGAGGCATGAGAAATACTTTTCACATTTTTAAAAATTAAGACCTTACCAATGTTTTCATTTTTTTCTTTCTAGAATGAAGGATCTGAATGTGGGAAAAAGAAAAACTAACAGATTTGTTTATCTCAGACTTTGGGTGCTTAACTCTTAAATGCCTGAAGTTGAATGCTGGTTTGTAGTGCTGAAATCAAGTCTTCCACAACTACGTGACAAGCTATGACAAGCTATTTCTGAGTGAACACCTCCATGCTGGAAACAGCTGTAACTGATTAAGTTTGGCTAGTGCATAAAAGTTAAAATCTTGCTTGATTTATTTTTATAAGAACTTAATTTCTTCCTGAACAGGATGGAAAGAATTGACATTAAAAATCAGCTGTGAGAGAAAGCAAAAATGTTAGACCTCTCCAGCTTTAGTGTAATGCAGATTTTTGTTTCTTTTGTATAGGAGCACCCAGGACAATTGCAGACCTGATGTCTTGGGTTACTTACAAATATGAATACAATGCAGGGAAGAAATGGATTCATGAAGAAGGCAGCACAGTCAGCTGATGCTGATTCTGGGTCTCAAGGCCATCACACAGAACCCCTTCTCCATACAGAGCCAAAAGCTGTTAGAGTCCCTTCTTTAGCATCCCAGTTCAAAACTGCCACTATTTCTAGACATCCCCTTGTTTTCCTCCCTTTTGGTGAGGCCAAGGTTCCTCCCTGAAGTGTGGTGAATGCTACCCTCTCAACCCTTGTATTGAGGTAAGATTCCCTTAGTTGGCATTTACCCATGAAAAAGGAGGAGGTGCCCTTGGTCTTGCCCTGCCTTATCTCCAAAGTTTCTCCACTTTGGAATTGCCAAGCTAATTCTATTTTGAGGTGCTATCTCCCTGAATTAACTTTGTTACCACTGTAACAATGTTAATTCAGAGAGATAGCACCCCAAAATTGGTGATAACTAAGTAATCAAATATATAGATTACTCCATTTGAAAAATCATCTTCCTTGTAGCGACACCTACCTGAGATATGTTGGATACAATTCCGAATTGACAAAGCAGACCATTTCAAAAGCCATAATGATTCCCAACCTGCCAAAGCAACCTGCAATAATCTTTAACGAGTGCATATCTGGAAAAAAAATATGAGTACATAGTTTACTGAAAATAATTTATTGGAGGAAGATGATTAATACTGGTGAAATAATGAATTATAGCTAGTCTTCATTTAGCAACCACAATTGGGACCAGCAACTCAGTCATTAAGCAAAGCGGTTGCTAAGTGAAGATCAGGTGACTGCAACTGTGCTTACGACTTTACTTCAGCTTTCCTTTGCTTTACAGTGTCAGACAGGTACAACTCCAAACAGCCAGGTGAGCCCAAATGGTGGGGAAGCCTCAGCTCACAAGGAAGCCAGGTGAAAAGGCAAATCTTATATCCCTTTTTCCCCACTCCCCCACCCTTTGGAATGCTCACCCCGCACTGGGATAATTAGCAAGAAGAGAATTAATGTTTGTATTTACATTCATTGGAGAGGAAGGGATTACAAGAGAGTAAGCAGCACACAACGGAGACTATACATCAAAAGGAATGCGCTAGGGGCTAGCAGCAGCTTAGGAGGCAAACAAAAGCCTTTAGTGTGAAACTGATTAGGGTCTTGTCTGCCTAAGATAGCATGCAAGCAGGAGGATTCTAGTCAACTAATTAAGGTTACAGAGCTGAGCTTGTTAACTTGCTATTAGCATTTTTAGGGATGCACTGTGCTGCAGAGAAAAGCAGTTCAGGAAGAGATAGCTTGTTTAGGTGATCACTCTGCTCTGGGGGGGGGGGAGAAAAAAATGGGTCAAGCACAGGACAAAACATACTAACTGTAATGGTGAACATGCAACTGAGAAAGAGATGCTGCAAAGGTCGTAAATGTGGGCACTGGTGGCAAAGTTACCTTTTCATCACCATTGTAACTGCAGACAGTCACTGTCCAAGGCAGTCACTAAATGAGGACTATCTGTATAATTTTTCAGAGAACTAGTGGTAAAGATAAGCCCCACTTCTGAGTAATGTAAAATTCCAAGGCAGCATTAACATTTTGATTGGATAGTATTATATTTTGATTGTATGAGAGGACAACAGATACATTTGATTTCTTTACAATATTAGCTTCATCTACTGATACAGTAGAAGCAGGGCACTGGATGCACTCCTTTAGCCCGCAACATGTCCATCTGACGTGTTTCTCGCTTCCCAACGTCCTACATCTGTAACGTGGTTTTAGCTGCTGTTCTGCTTCCCTCCAAACCTGGATGATTATCTCAGTCAAAAAGCCAGTAATCAGGAACATATTAGCTTAGCTGAAGCATTAAGTAAACATCCAGCAACCACTTTTATGTAACCCAGGGGCTTGCTGTAAAGTTGGGGAACTTAGTGAAGTTGGTGCAGAGTAGTGGGGATTAGCCATGAGAAGCAACAAAAAAACCTGAATCTAGAATCTGGGTGCCCAGGACTTACAAGTAGGAAAGAGCATGAAAAATTAAATGAGGGGAAATAAGGTAATTAAATTATAAGATGAAATAAAGAGCTTCTTAGGAGACAAAGGGGACCCTGTAAGGACATCAGATTCAGGGAGGCGGTGTCACCCTCTAAGAGCTGAGTGGAGGAAACCAAACTTATATTAAAAGTGTTTGGTTGTGGGTGCAAAATCGCATGCATGCAGATCTAGGGACATTGCTTGCTGCAAGCCAGGTGTGGCCCAGAGAGGGACCAAGCCTGGAAGTAATAGCTAGGAAAAAGAAAACAAACTGGCTAGCTTAGCAAAGCAACCTGAAGAAATAAAAAGGAAGACAGTTTTAAAGTGAGGCACAAAGATTACTTGAGAGCAGAGGAGAAAAGAGGTCTGTCCAGGTCTGTGGACTTCAACTCCCAGAATTCTCATCAATGGCCATGCTGCAGTGGAACTCTGGGGGTTGAAGTCTACACTCCTGGAAATGGCTAAGGGTGGGAAACACTGGTTTAATGCAATTAGTAAAATAGAGCTGTTCTCAGCATTTGGTTCTGAAAACAAGGGAAGTAAAAATCTGTTGTCTGTTCATAACTAGAAGTGTCTTGAGTCTTGGAGAGGTGATGCCCCTTAGAGTCCGCCGCAGCAAGCTGGGTGCAAGGGGATTTAGGCAGGAATTAGACACTCTGGGGATAACAGGATATTTCCCGTCAGAGTGGTTTCCGGAACTCAGTACAAGCCACTGTGGGGAAAAATGGCTACCCAAAGAGCTATACTGATAACACATCAGCAAACAATACAGTAGGGATGGAGTGAACGTCCAGTTTCTAATCATGTCCTTTTGCACGTGTACAAAGAAACTATTGTCCTCTGAATTCAAATACTTAAATAATTAATGCAACATTGTACTTAAGTGCACACTTAAATGGATTTTCTAACAGTATGTGTGGGTGTGTCTGTTCAAAATACAATTCAAAAAACCATTTGATACTCTCTTGCACTGAAAGTAAGGGTGAAACCCCGCAAATAACTTCATTCTGACCACCATATTAGCTTTGGTGGTGTGGATCAGGTCAGTTCCTATCAGAGTTCCGAAAACGTGAATAACTCAAACCTCTCTGCTCATCATCGTCATCATCCCCATCCATATTGTGCATAATTCTGTCTCTTATCAAGCAAGTGTGCAATGACCGTTAAACCTTTTGGGTTGTTCCTCTTTATATCCCTGCAGAAAGGCTGCTTGTGACCACCGTTCTGCTAAAGTAGACTCTTGCAGCATTTTCCTCCTGACTGCCCTTGGTCAGGGAAATTAAAAAAGATTGGCAGACATTATCTACTTGCCGTCTGGGATGAAAGCTGTAACAAGGCAAGCGATTCCAGCCACCAGATTAGACACTGCCCAGGGATAACGACGGCCCACACGCTCTATGGTGACGATGAGGATGAAGGCAGCTGGGAATTCAACAAGGGTGGCATAGAAAATATCCAGGTAAACATTTCCACCAGCAACTCCTATGTGCATAATAAGCCCTTGGTACATTATGGCACTTGTGAACCTAAGAAAAGAGGAGGAACTACAGTTAATTGTGGCTAGATTTATTGACTAACAATTCTTCAAGGAATCAGCGCTCCAAATTTGACATGTCAATCTCAGATTATATTATTAATATAAGCAAGTGGATGCATGATCAAGTTTTGTTAGTAGAAGCCTATTTTTTATCTTCTGGGGTTTTGACTGCTAAAAAGAGTAGCACAGGAAGCTATTTAAGAGTTTGATTCTCCATGTGTGTATGTATGTTCCTTGTATATGCATCCATGTTTCTTTTCTCCTTTTGGAATGTCCTGCCATAAACAGCAGCATGAATAGATTAAAAAAAGTAATTAGGCAATAGGAGCTTGTTGGAAAAGAGGCAGTTCTTTTACTATTAACTACTGCAGTGCCACAACCCTAAGACCTCCACAATTTGTATGGATGAAGAATGCACTACTCCCATCTCCCTTTTAGCTCTTTTCCTTTACTTATCTAGGAAGCTGCTCCCCCCCTCCCAAAATGAATGAAGAGAGTAGAGAGGCCTGCAATATCTTCGCAGATATTCTACCATTTATGTTGAAGCTGTCAGTTTAAAGCCCATCTAACCTAGGCTGGTGTTGGGTTTCCCCAGTCCTAAGCCAACACCTTCACCATGCTAGCTCTGAACATACTGTATGAGAGTTGGAAACTGAGTAGAGAATTGGGTTGTCTGCAATAATCCAACATTCTTACATCCTGTTTGCCCTCTCCTCAATCTCCATGCACTCAGTAGGTAGATCTGAAAGGAAAGAATAATTATATTCACTAGTATGTGAGCACAGCTCTCCGTGTGATCCTGCTGGACCCTGCTTTATTAGGACCTCAGATAACAGAGAGAGCTGTGCTTGCATTTGGAGGAATGTACAGTAAGTATAAATTTCCCTTTGGGCTTCTTTGCTCAGTGCAATGAAGTTGAGAAGAGCAAGGGGCAGAATGGGCCAGTTTCAGCCTTGCGAGGTAGACAGACAGGAAGCATGGCCAGAAGAGTTAATTTCACTTTATTGTAAGGTTACATTAACAGAATCTTGCAAATTTGAAAGTGTGTTTCTATCCCCAGCCCCTTTACAGCCCAAGAAACTAGGGAGGGTCCCTTCTCAGCCACATGCCCCACCCACATTCCTGATGCGGGCGCACTTGCCTTTCATCTAACTGTTCCCCTGGCTGCATCTCTTCTCTCTGTCTCCCAAGGTCATTCCCATGTGCCATTACAACCAGCAGGCACAAAAGACATCCAGTTTGGTATAGTGGATGGTTAAGGCCTCAGGCTAGAAACCAGGAGGTGGTGAATTCTAGTCCCACCTTAGGCATGAAACCAGCTGGGTGACCCTGAGCCAGTCTCTCTCTCTCAGCCCTGGGAAGGAGGCAGTGGCAAACTTCCAAAAAACCTTGCCAAGAAAACTGCAAGGACTTATCCAGTGAGTCACCAGGAGTCAAAAGCTGACTTAAAGGCACCAAAAAAAAAAAAAAAAAAAGTATGACCATACCCAATCAAAAGCCCTAATGTGTTCAGGCCAATACAATTTCAATGTATTCAGAAGCGCTCACTATGAAAAAAAAGGACTGCCTGAGGAGGGTTTAATGTTATAGGAATGTGGACCCAATTTGTAATTGGGAGCTCAGGCAAAATATGAACCCTAGCCAAGGGTTTACCTGACCCTCAGTTGTGCATAAAATTTTAACACATCAGGGTTGTGTGTATACCAATGGAGTCAGCATGGCTGGCATAGCTAAGGCAAATGAGGATTCAATGAAATGCATGAAATAAACAGCCTCTTACCAATTATACATCAAAATTAATGTGTATTTCCTGATCTGGGGTGTCTTCACAAGGTCCAGCAAAGAAGGGCTAAACTTTGTATCTTCTACATGTTCTTTTTCAAGATTGATATTCTATTAGATAACAATTGCAAAATAAATAAAAAGGCAAAGGATATTAATACATACACATCCATCACATTATTCTCTTTCAGGATAAACATTATGCTGAAAACAGAAATGGAGTAAGAAATTGAAGGCATGAGATAAGAAAAGGTTAAACTCAAAAGCTGAAAGAAAAAGTTAAAGTTAATTAATACCAAGACCAATATCTTCTCTCTCTCTCTTTGAGGACTACATTCATTCTGTTCAACCACATCTTTCTTGTACTTCCCATCTCACAATCCATTCACTCTTCGCAGGGCAGTCTGCAGGGACCAACTATGATATCAAAATTGCAGGTGTGAGCAGGCAATCAAAGCCCCTTTCTAACATGTATCACATGCATCACATGTAAAAGGAATGGGGCTTCCAGACTTTGATGTCAATGACAGCCTGCAGATGTACCCAAATTTTCTTCTTTATCTTTTTTTGCAACTTAATCCTCTTGCATTCTTTCTATATGACCAACCCTACTTCATTCAAACTGTTCACTCATTTTCCTACTCAATCTACATTCATTCATGACTTTTACATCCTTGACCCTATAGCCTTTTCTCTTACCATACACACTTCTTAAGTATCCCATTATGAGAGCTTGTTTCCACACTGATAAAAATTGAGTCATTGTTTCCAAGACTCTCAGTAGATGAGACACAAAGCCTCCTCCCTTATACTCCAAAAGCATGAGAAAATGAATTAGAATCTTGCTGCGTAGATTGCCTAAATATAGTTTTCCTATTTGAAAGTAGAGTACTTGCTGGAATTCTTATGTTGTAACTTCACCTTGCTTCTAATAAATATTAGTAACCAGAGCTTTGAGAGACTTGTTCTTTGGATTAACCATTTCCATTCTGGATAATTATAAGACAAGTCTGATGCCCACTCCCACTATAGTCAACTTACTTTTATTTTTCACCTGACATACTTTTATGTCTGTTCCATTAGATGATTGTCTCCCTTTTCTGTTGCCTGATGTTGTTCTATAGCTTTGCTTTTAATTTTGTATGCTGCTCAGGGAGGTCAAGAAGTTGGGTGGCTTTAGAAATGTAAATAAATAAATAAATACTAAACTCTAACTTCTGTATAGCACAGTGGATAGAAGCAAGCTCTTGTATGCAGCTTTTTTGCATTTTCAACATTCATTCCTCAGAACAGATGAGGTGACTTTCTACCAGCATTTGCATGTCTTAAAATGTCTCCATGCATTTTTCCATTTCTAGCAAACAGTTTAACAAGATACATAAATTCATCTACTTGCTCTAGTTTTTTGTCTAGTATGTACAAATTGCAAACATTCAATCCATTTTCCCTGTCAAAGTCAATTACTTTAATTTTTGATACTTTAATTTTCATATCTGTTTATCTTACTGCATATCCAAGATAATGATTCTTTGCCATAAATCATTTGAGTTTTTGGCTAACAACACAGCATTTTTTGCATACAAAAATACATATACATTCATGTCACCAACCAATACACCTCTAATGTCATCACAAGCATTCCTTATACCAGTGTTTCTCAAACTGTGGTCCGAGGACCCCTCTTGGGGGTCCCCAAATTCAACATTATTTGCCAGCCTATGTTAAAAGACGATTGATTGATTGATTGATTGATTGATTGATTGATTCTGTGCCATCAAGTTATTTTCGACTCCCAGCGATCACATAGATAGATTTTCTCCATGAGGATCTATTCCTAACCTGTTCTTTCAAGTCTCCCAATGAAAAATAATACAATACCATCAAACCATTGTAAGAAGCAATAGTGGCAGCAAATATGTCAATTTTAGTTTTTAATACAGTAAATATTGATAAATATAATTCATAAAAACAAAAGCTTTTTTGGGGTCCTCCATAATTTTTAAAAGTGGGAATGGGTCCTAAGACAAAAAAGTTTAAGAAACACTGCTAAAACAATTATCCATAAATACATTAAATAACCAAAGACACATCAAATAACCTTGCCTTATTCCTTGCTCAGTATTGAACCATTCACTAAGCATTCAATTTATTCATACACATGCTTTATTTCCATCATATGCCACTCTTATCACATTCTGCAACCAACCTTAAAGTCCATATTCACAAAAACATTCTATAATGTAACCCTGTGTATTATATACTTTCTCTAAATAAATGATCATGCAATAAACTCTCCTTCTCACATTCATGCACTTCTCAGTGAGCAAAAATCTGGTCTGTACATCCCCTGCTGGACATGAAGTCACAGTGCAATTCCCAAATTTGGCTCATTATCACTTTTCATACTCTTTCAGTCAATATTCTGCTAAACACCTTGCCAGGCATGCTTAATAAATAATTCCCCTGTAGTTTTTGCATTTGCTCCTGCAAATTAAGGAAAAATAATGTCATTCCTCCAATTGTCAGGGACAGAAGTTGTCACCACATATATGTTAAACAAGTAGCACAACCACCTTATGGAAGACATATCCATATTTTAGCATTTCCCCAATTATACCATCTACTCATGCAGCCTTAACATTTCTCAAAATTCTCACTGCATTTATGACTTCCTTTGCAACATATTTTGCTTGGACACTAACATGTATTTATTTATAGCATTCAATTCTTCGACATACCACTATCATTCCCATACAAATATCTATAATACTCACATTCCTTCACTTCAACTTCATCCCTAATCATTTCTAAAAATCAGTTTCTTCTGCCAGAAGCTCCTTGTTAACTCCTCTTCACTCATTTCCAATCCAATTTTAATTTCCATCAAAATTGCTCTGCATTTTCTTGGTCTCTTAATTTTAACCATTTCTTATAATCTTTTACTGCATCAGTTGTAACTACAGGTAGTCCTTGCTTAACAACCACAATTGGGACCAACAAATCTGTTGCTAAGTGATGAAGCTGTTAAGTGAAACATCACATGATTATGCTGGACTTACAGTGTCACTTCCACTTCTGTCATTAGGTGAGTCACTGTGGGTTGTTAAGCAAGACATCATGTGACCATGACTTGCAATTTTACTGCCAGCTTCTCCATTGGCTTTCCTTGTCAGAAGGTGGCTGTAAAGCAAGCAAATGGACCATGGGACACTGCAACAGTTGTAAACACCTGCTGTTTGTTAAGTGCCCAAATCTTGATCATGTGACCGCAGGGATGCTGAAATAGTCATAAGTGCAAGGTCCAGTTGTAAAGATACTTTTTCACCACCATCAAACAGTTGCTAAACGGGGTAGTTGTTAAGCGAGGACTACCTGTATGTTGTTCACATTATATTATATCTTCCTTCTCATCTATCCTCATTTTTTTTGCAGCAGTAACTCTCTCATATGTATTTTTCCGCTCATCCATAGTTTGCACAGGTGTAGTGCAAATGTGTAATACGCACTGCCAATCATCCAACTCTTTGCTCAAACCCACCACTGAAAGATTGCAATATATCTGATGAGGCAGAGGTGGAAAAAGACCAGTAGCAGGTTAGTGGACAGACAGTTACACCATCCTATGCCAATACCCTACCAAGGAATGATCAATAGGAACATGTAGTGTTTAAGACTCACCTCAAAAATGGCAGGTAAGACTTTCCCATTTTTTTTAGCAATTTCATCCACAAGTTTCATAGCTCGGGCATTCTGTCCTTGAGTGATCAGCCACCTGGGTGACTCAGGGAGGCACCTACAAAAGAACTGGAATCATTGGCCTGCTCCAGAAAGGCTCATGGCAAAAAACAGACTGCACAGGGGTCTACCTTCTCCTGCATGCATTAATTTACAGAATCTTGTTGCACTTTAAAGACATAACCATTTTATTCTGGTGTAAACTGTCATGTGATATCAATAGCATTATTCCATATAAGGAATATATCTGTATCTAGGGTTATGGGGGCAGCTTAGATACCAATAACAGAATTCAGAAGGAATGGAAATGTAGGAGAAGCAAGCAGTGAAAATTACCTATTGTTCCTGGCCATCCACAAAACAACTGTTGTATGTAGCACATACATTATTACATTCTTGTAGCATGATAAGGGGCCTTGGTTTCTGTTTACTCCTTGAGAAATAGCTGGCCATGACCACATGATCATGGCTTCCAACTTGACTTTTTTAACTGCTCTGTGGATGCCCCTCTTGGCCTCCTTCATTCGTTTGCTCAGAGTTGGCTTGTTTGAAGTCAGAGCCAGAGCATCCTATGGAGTTGGAGTGGCCCCTTATTGGTAACAGCACCTATTGCCAGGCTCTATTGGGTCACTGCAATAAAAAATAGGCTTTGCAGGGGAGGTTACTGATCCCAGACAATCACCCTTTAAGGCAATCCCAACTCATATGCCTCTCAAAAAGGCAAATGCTTTCATTATAATAAACTCATCTCTAAACCTCTCCTTGGCCACTCTAGTCTGTAAAATATCTGGCGGCAATGTTGTGTATACAAGCACACACCAGGGAGGATGTATCTTCACTGAATTCTAGAAGAGAAATAAGCATCTCTGATCACTAACTTCAAAAACATGTTGAATCCACTCATGCATTACCACTGTCTGATGCAGAACACTGACTAGAGAGGAATATGCTCCTTGATGGGTCGAATGAAGCCCAGAAAGTGTGACTCCCAAAGTGCAGCCCATTGACTGTGTTCATACAACATACTTAATCCAGGGTTATTTGGATTAAAACCATTTCTTGATTGAGTGTGTATATAATGTACTAAAGCATAAACTACACTAGCTGAATTTGCATAACAAATGAGCCACAAACCAACCAACCACGCTTTAGGCTAGACGGCTGCGAAACACAGCCACTAAATGGAAACGATTCACTTACATGCAGAAGGGAAGAGGATGAGCTACTGAGAATCAAGCTTACTCACTGATTAGAAATGGGCAATTTACGGACATCCTAATGTTGTTAAATTACAGCTTCCACAACCCTTCACCATTGCCACAGTGGGCAGGGCTGCCGGCTGCTGGAATCTAATCTCACCTGGAGAGTCTCTACCCGTATCCTAACTGTGCTAGACCCAGCCTTTCCTTGTGCCACAATAGAAACTTTTCCTTAGATGTTACAGGCAACAGACTGGCTCTGAGCAAGACCTTCTTACCAGTAATAGAGTAAGAGAAAGAACATTGGAAAAGTAACAGCAAGTTGAAGCCATCTCCAGTTGGGAATTGCATAAGCCAAAGCATTGAGGATGAGGAGACCAAAACCATATGCTAGTTGATAGAGAATGGCCACAGTCCTCCTGTAGCTTGGACCAACAATTTCTGTGACTGGAAAATAAAATGAGGACTTTTCATATTAATTCTTAATTGGGAAATATCTTATTCATAGGCTTGGATTAGGAAGAATGCTGACGAGCGAAAGAAACAGTGATGATCATACTTGTTTCAAGCAATGAAAAACTCTACTATGGGATATCGGTTTTGAAACTGGATAGAAATGATACATACTATGCCAATATCTACAACCTTTTTGACCTGTCAGTGGCTTTCAATAACATTAATCATGACATCCTCTGGACTGTTTCTCTGGGTCAGACTTAGGAGGCACAACACTGTAATGGTTTTGCTCTTTATAAAGGGATGTCTCAGAAAATAGTGCTGGAGCTTCTGTCTTATCCCATGGTCTTTGGTTCATGAGGTGCCTCTGGATTCAATCATATGCAACATTTAGATGAAATCAGTGGAGGAAATCATCCAGAGATCTGGGCAGAAAAGCTAAGAAAGCAGCCTAAAAAGCATGTTAAACACACAAATTCAGTTCATTGGGTTAAATCCACACAGTTGCAATAGAGATGCATCAAAGGTACTTGTACTCTCTGTGAGCTTTTGTTCTTCTGCAGCTACAGTAATTGCAGTACAGATATAACTCAGCAACATTTTTCTTGTTCCATGATCTCATGAAGCTGCCATCATTTGATCCATAGCTATGGCAGAGGTAGCTTTAAGTCATCCTTGGCTATTTTGGTTTTGAAGTGCTGTTTTCTCCCTTTTTTCTCCAGCACCATTGTTAATGTGAATACATTGCAGCATGCTTTACCAACCATTCTGTTCCTTACGAGATCAGATGCCTCCCAGGAGTTAGGATCACCCTATCTCCTATGGGCACACACCCTCCCTTATGGTTCCTGGGAACTGATCTCTAGGGTAGTTCTTCTTTGGATAGTAGACTTTGGCTTGAGCTCTCCCTCTATGCCTGCCAGGTCTCCAAGCCAATCCCTGGCTTGAAGAACTGGATCAACCCAACGGCAGCTGACCAGCAGTAGGGAGGGGGGAAGGAGATGGCTCTCCCCATACCACTTCATCACACAACCTTCCCCATATCTGTCAATTCATTGCTTTTGAACCCAGGTTTAGTGCTCTCCCAGACACCCAGATATCAACTGGTAGTCAGGCTTCCTTTGCATGTGTGTTTTTGCGTATTCTGGAATAGTGCTACATCTGTGTTCAGCTCTTTTTGAACCCTGGATTAGGACTTTTTGAACACCCTCATGCAAAACACTTGCAGAAAACAGAGCAAGTGTTGTCAAACCTTATCTCTTTTCATCCCCCTCCCCATCCTTTATTAAGAAGAATGATTGGTATATGTTTCTCCCCAAATGTTTGGTGGGAGGGGAAAGGAGAGAAACAAACCTGGGGGAAATCTATCAGTCCTTGCCCTAAGTATGTCCTGTATACATTCAATATGGACAGTACCATTTTTTGGCATTGGGACTGAAGCAGGACAGGAATCTCTGGCTGGAGCAGCATCTTTTATGCTGGTAGAGTATCCCACTGGTTCAAGACATGGTGTAGCCCTTTACCTTGGTCATGAGGTGGAAGCCTTTAATTTTAATAGGTTAATATGTGCTACAGCAAAAGTAGTATAAGACTGCAACAGTTTATAAGCTGCTAATGTAAAATAATTTCTTAAAGCTTCAGAGACAGCTTTTTCCTGAAATTATTAAATGTATTCAAAACTTTGATTTGAGTTTCCAGAACAGGTTTGATTTATTAAAGCTGGAATAGATTAGTACTAATTTAGGAAAAAGTGTCAAAGATTGAATCTCAGTTGGGTTCCACTGATGCATTAGATTTTGTCCTCTTGCAGAATAACAATCTGTGAGAAAGTGTCCAACTTACGCAAACTGTAACCTGCCATCCAGCTGCCCTTGCTGAACAGACCTTGGATGAAACGGAATATCACGGACCATAAGTAGTTTGGTGAGAAAGCTACAAGTACTCCGGAGATTGCGGTTACCAAGACAGCAATTAAAAGGCTTGTTTTCCGTCCAAACCTGCATTAAGAGAAGCAACAGATACACATACTCAAAAAGATACAAGGGAAGTCATATGCTGAAGTTCTGTTTAAGCTGCTCTAGTGGTACTGCACTGAGTAGGAGATGGACCTGTAAGGTGCCTTCCAACCCTATCATTCTATCACCTTTGCACACATCATTTCAAAAATGTTTAGCTATTTCGAGGTTCATCATTACTGCCTGAGTTCACACAACATCTAAACCTTAAATCCAGGTTCAAATTTTCTCTGATCATATAACATGCTCTGCCCAAATAAATTAACTATATTATGGCTTAAGATGATGGCCTAATTCATATAACCTGCTAAGACAATGACTGGGTTCCCACAATATACTGAATCATAAACTCCCCAGCCCCATGCTGGATTAGTGTAGTGTGCTGAGTGAACTATGTTTTGAGTTGGTAAGAATTTTCTTGTTGTTGTTGTTGTTCAGTTGTAAGTCATGTCCAACTCTTCGTGACCCCATGAACCATATCATGCCAGGCCTTCCTGTCCTTCACTGCCTCCCTGAGTTTGCTCAGTTTCATGCTCATTGCTTCAGTGATGCTATCTAACCATCTCATCCTCTGCCATCCTCTTCTCCTTTTGCCTTCAATCTTTCCCAGCATCAGGGTCTTTTCCAAGGAGTCCTCTCTTCACATTAGGTGACCAAAGTATCTGAGCTTGAGCTTCATTATCAATCCTTCCAATGAGCAATCAAGGTTGATTTCCTTTAAGATTGACTGGTTTGACCTCCTAGCAGTCCAGGGGACTCTTAAGAGTCTTCTCCAGCACCACAGTTCAAAGGCATCAATTCTTCGACGCTCAGCCTTCTTTATGGTCCAGCTCTCACAGCCATACATTACTACTGGAAAAACCATAGCTTTGACTAGGCAGATCTTTGTCGGCAAGGTGACATCTCTGCTTTTTAATATGCTATCTAGATTTGCCATAGCTTTCCTCCCAAGGAGCAAGCGTCTTTTAATTTCATGGCTGCAGTCTCCGTCTGCGGTGATCTTGGAGCCCAAATAAATGAAGCCTGTTACTGCTTCCATTTCTACCCCTTCTATTTGCCAGGAATTGATGGGTCCAGATGCCATGATCTTAGTTATTTTAAGTTTTTTTGAGTTTCAAGCCAGCTTTCGCACTCTCCTCTTTCACCCTCATCAAGAAGCTCTTTAGTTCTTCTTCACTTTCTGCCATTAGAGTGGTATCATCTGCATATCTGAGGTTGTTGATGTTTCTCCCTGCAGTCCTAATTCCAGCTTGTGATTCTTCCAGCCTGGCATTTCTCGATGTACTCTCCATATAGGTTAAATAAGCAGGGTGACAGTATACAGACTTGTCTTACTCCTTTCCCTATTTTGAACCAATCGGTTGTTCCATGACCGGTTCTAACTGTTGCTTCTTGGCCCGCATACAGATTTCTCAGAAGACAGGCAAGGTGGTCTGGTACCCCCATCTCTTTAAGAATTTGCTACAGTTTGTTGTGATCCACACAATCAAAGGCTTTCGCATAGTCAATGACATTTTCTTGTATTGCATGAATAAAAATAGATGAAGATGAAACAACAACCAGAACAATATATGCAGTCCAGCTCCCAGCAACTCTGTGCAGTTAAATCAGGGATACCATATTGATAGGGACCTGGCTACATATTTGTAGTCTGCTTTGCTGTCATCTATTTGAATCCAATGGTCATATAGCTAGCTCATAATTATAAAACTATGGTAAGCATGTGCTGTTGAGGCTATGAGGGAAATTGTTTGCATTATTGGCAAGTTCTTTAAAGAAAGAGGCATGAGGAACATGTAAAAAACCCAATCAAGATATTAGAACAGATTGAAGCTGAGGAACTTTTGTAGTTATCCCTTTTAATCTAGACGTGTTCTTATAGAACACAAAGAAAGCTGGAAGAGGCAAAGAGAGGCCATACAAGAGTCTTGGCCACCAGACATTCAGCAAAAGGAGGACGTGCCTCCTTCTTGTCCTCAGGTCCTCTGTCTAGCAGGCAACTCGATATTATCACTAGCATGTTCTTGAAAATAAAGATCTGTTGGAAAAATATTGCAATGGAAAAACCAGCCTTTTTGATGCTGGAAAAGGTAATTTCATATATATGTAGGCCTAAGCACATTTTTTTTGCAGGTTTTTTTTGCTATAATTTTTGTCGCAGATACAAGGAAAGTTAAACAGTTAGTGCGTTCTCCTTTTCCCCCCATTTGTCCTCTTTTCCAGTTGTCCGTGTCTTCCTTTGCCTGTTCAGATATCTGGTAAGCTTAGCTGGACCATACTTCTAAAATTATTACTCTTACTATGTTTGTCATCAAAGGCTCTCCAGCAATGTCATCAAAATCATACAACATCACCATCATCTGGATTATATTTCATTTTTCAACAGAATCTATGAAAAATCACACTTCCATTTTTGATAGTGTGACAACAGAGGACTCAGAAAGTCACAATAAGGGAGGCTCAGGAGCAGCCTGCGGGTGATTTGGGTTCTTGTTTTGTGTTTATTCTGATATCTTCTCCTACCTTGCTGCAAGCAACCCACCCTCTGGCACCTCCAGCTGTTTTATGACTTTTATCAGACAAGGCTACATTTTCCATCAAGGCATTGACTAAACTCAAAGCTATTTAGCTCCTACAAAGTTGTTATCATGAGCCTTCCCAATTTGTTGAGAAGAACTGCAGCTCGTTGGTTAAACAATCATGAAACGTGGAAGCAAGAAAGCACGCAGGCAGAAAAGGCTGTGCCTGACAGGTCATTCTTTCTCTCATCCCTGCCTCCAGCTGCCAAAAGCTCTGGCCAGCGGCTAGCAGAGTCACATGCTGTAAAGGAGTAGATGTTCTTCAACAATAGCAAGCAGCCTGCAACGTATAGTGTTTGATTAACAGTAGTGAAGCTGGACACAAGATGGCAATGTTCACAGCAATATAAACCACCACAGGTCCAATTTTCTATCATTCATCTCTGAGAGACACTTATATCTTCAGTCTGGTTTTATTTCATTTATTCACCAGGTTTAAGAATAGCAAAACTTTACAAAGCTGGGAAGAGAAGCTGAAAAATACTTGTAATCCTGATACCCATCAATCTGTCAAGATCAACGTGTTCTGTTTTTCAAGAGGTTTCAAGCCATTACGGAATAGATCTAAAGTAGGGATTAGCAACAGGCTCATGCAATGTTTGGCACTAGGAAAGAAAAATCTTGCCTTAATCCCAAATCAAAATATATGTCGAAACCATGTTAACTGCATTTTCCACAAGTTTAGTAAAACAAATAACACAAAGATAGGCAATATTTGAGGGGTCGGGGCCAAACCTCAGCCTCTTGATCTTCCAGAGAGCGGCAGGTGAGCATCACCATAAGGAGCAGAACAAAATATGTTGACCCTTTTTTTTGGTTTGTTTATTCTTTTTGGGCATTTAGGGGTGGGAATGGAAATCATTCACTCCTAAATCACTACCCACAAATGGTTAAAAGCTGGGAGACAATTTAGCTCCCCCCCTTTTTTTTTTAGGTTTGGGAGTAGAATGGGAGCAGTTTGTCACCTGAATCGCAATTCACAATTCCCACCTTATTTTTTGGGGGGGGGACATCAAAAAACAAAAATCATGACATTGAAATTCTACCATGTTGTTGCCTACATTCAGAATTCATAAGGGCCATGGGTCACCTGTTCCTAATCTAGCAAAATGCTTGCCACAAATAGGAATACAGTGAGAAAGAAATATGTTGTGCACTTTCTATTATGTTTCCTTGCCAGCTACAGATAAAAATATTTTCTTCTTACTTCTTACTTTTCTGTGCTTTGCCAAACGTCGCTTATCTTGAAAAGGGATAGCATGATGGCATGTATACTGTATATGTATGTTTATTTTTAAAAGTTGGATGAAAAATTGATTATTAGGGTAAGACTTTGAAGAAGGGAGGAATTCTGTAAAGCTTTTTAAAAGAAGACTAGAGGGATGTTGCAGTTTTGGGAGGAAACGTGAGAGGCAGGAACGGGAACATTTTTAGCTGCTTCGGGCTAGGAATGGTCGAATCCCTGTTGCTCTCAGCTAAACAAACAAATCCTATTGAGAGTCATGCACTGGAAAACAACATAATATTCAACAGCTAAGCACAATGGAAAGAAAACATAAACAGAGCTTTATTCTATTTATCCTCTCCTCTCCTCTGCCAGAGGAAAGCATCTTTCTACCACTGGGCTCTTTAACAAACTTTAAACAAACTTTAAGAAACTTAACAAGGAAGAAGGCACACAGCAAAAGTACCCACAGGTATACAGAGTATACAGAGCAGGGTCTTTGCGAGCCAAAATCTGAGTGCCAGTTTGGATTTCAGTCCCTGTTTATCCTCCCACCAGAAGCCTCATTTGAGAATCTTGGGACTTTTTGCAGGATAATTCCTTGCAAGATTGTTTCTCTCAGTTGTCTGTCCAGGCCAATTCAGAATAGTTAGCAAGTATGTAAGACATCAACCCTACATGTATTTGTGTTCCAAACTTCCAGTGAAGAAGGTCTGCCCTCTATATTACAGCACTTCACCTGTAGTTGTATATTAGTCCATTATTCTGTTCTTTTACAATACTTGCGAAAATAGGTATTAACTGGAAGTATGATGTTTCCTTCTCATATAAGTATGCATAGCAAACTGTAATAACAATACATATTCACACCACCTAGCTTTTAAAAATTGTAACACCATCATAGTTTATTTGATTTAGCAGTGTTAAAGGCAAAGAGACCTAGTAAAAACATGTATTTTGTACTCAATTAAGCTTTGTTTTGTAATCTGTCTTGGATGATCAAATTTTCAGTTCTTCAGTATGGGCGTGTGTATGAGTTTGTACAAATATCAGCCAGAGATCAGCTTTCCCATGGAATGGCCAAGGTCTAGTTTTCTGGCATCCTGATGTTTTGCTGGCAGGTGTGGCTGGCATCTTCAGAGACAGAGTGAGCCACAGCACCAGAAAACCAGAGCCTGGCCATTCAGCCCCAGACTCATCACTGGTTGACGGACACCAGCTGTGAAAGCCTATCTTATGCAGGTAAGTTTGTGTGTCTATGTGTATGAATGCCCACTCTCATAAACTGCAAAAAACTAGTGCAAGTAGAACACATTTCCCTTGTCAAACACAATTGCCTTTGTCTTTGAAAAGTTATTTTCAAAACCGTGCGCCTTGTTTCATATGCAATCTAGTTGACATTCATGGCAATCATTCAGGGTCTTAGCTGACAATACAGCATACAAAAGTATACCGGAATTCATTTCCCCAACCAACGTTCTTCCATCATCACCACCACAAACGTTGCTTATGCATTTATCCATAAAGACATTAAACAGCCAAAGATACTAATCTAACTTCCTGTGCAATGTTGAACTATTCCTTGCACATTCCATTTATTCTCACGTATGCTTTACTTCCATCATGTGCCACGTGTAATTGCATTCAGCAATCAAACTCCAATTCTATACTCTCACAAAACATTCCATAATTCAAGCTTATTCATTTTATCATGTTTCTCTAAATCGGCTCACTTTCTTGGTCATACCCAGATGCTTCTCAGTGACCTGCAGAAGAGCAGAAATCCTTTTGGCAGAATTCCTGCCCAGGTTAAAGTCATGCTGTATTTCCCAAATGTCCCTAATCATCACTTTTGTATCCACTCAGTCAGAATGCTGTCATACACCTTCCCCATACCCTCAACAAACTAACCCTCCTTCATTTTTGTTGTCTTCATGCTTCCTACTTTCCCATTATATTTAGGAACAGCAATTTCCAAACAACCAGGAATAGGTGCACAAATGCTCCATCAGCAAACCTTACCCATATTTTAACATTTCTCTAGAGGCACCATTTTTGCAGCCTTCCAATTTTTCAGCATTCTCATAGCTTTTAAGATTTTCAGCATTATCCCAGCTTGGACAGAAATATTTCCAGCATTTGTTTCAACTCCATTCTTTGACATATCACTATCATTCCGGCACCAATCGCTAAAACATTCCTTCCAGTATTGCTTCACTTCAGTTGCATCCCAAGTAATTTCTTCACTTTTATTTTTAATTCCATCCACTCTAGAAGAGGTAGTTTAGTCCTCTTCATCCACTTCCAGAACAACTTTTCATTTCCAACAATCCTTGCTTTCCATTATTCCTACTTGGTTTGAGCAAAATTGAACGATGTTGGTTATTGAGAAGGTCCTTTTTTGCTCTGCACCTACCTGTCTGCTATGTGGCCAACAAATGCAGATCCAACCAGAAATCCAGCATTCACAGCTGACTGAAACACATCTAGTTTCCAGGAATCTCCGCATACCAAGTTAAACTGAGGAGACAAAACCAGGAGTAAAATCATAGAGTTCTAATCATTAAAATACAGTTAAGTTCTGTTCACAGAGAAATCTACAATGAAAAGAGAAACGGAGCAAAACCATAATAAACCAGATTTGTTCCCACAACCTCTCCTAGCAACTGTTCTGCTCCAAATTTAGGAAAATAACTTCTCCAGAATGTTGTTATTTTGATTGCATTCTATTGAATTATTGCTGAACAGGGCAGATCTTTAGTTTTCCACCAGCATTCAGGCAGTTGGAGAAGACAGAGGAAGACATTATTTGTTTGGGAAATTTCACTCTACAAAGAGAACACCAAGTGATGATGCAGGCCTTGGGAAGGCCTCACGTGGCCAGCAGCTGCCTCACGAAAGGCCAGGCCAGGCCAGGCCAGGCCAGGCCAGGCCAGGCCAGGCATGTCTCATCAACAGCGGGAAGAAGAAGATGGCGATGGTCCGCTGGGGACAGCAGGGGGTGGCAGGGATTGTGGAGTAAGGGCAGCCAAAAGGGCAGAGTCTGGGGGGGGGGAATAGGCAGGTGGGGGGTAGCTGAAGTGGAGTCGAGCATGGCAGGACAGGAGAAGCGTGAGGTCCTTGCCTAACAGCGGTGTGGTCCTGGCCTAACAACTGCAACCGGGACGACCGGAACTGCCATTGCTAAGCAGTGCAGTCATGTGATGTTTCACCTAGTGACCATTTTGCTTAGCAAGAGAAATTCTGGTTCCAATTAGGTAATTAAGCAAGAGCTACCTGTATTTTTTTTTTTAAGTCAGATTTAGCCATTCATTCCAAGAGCAAATGCTATAATGAGAATGAGAAATAGAAAATATGACTATCTGTGACAAACTCAAAACCCCCAAGAAAAGCTATTTGAGAGTCAAGACTTACCGTTCCAGAAATTATAATCAATGTGACCACAGGGACCATGGACTGTTTGTATGGATTCACTTAATATAGTGAAATTTCTTCCATTATAAATTAACACCTAAGAAAAAGTTTCTTTTCCCCCTGAATATATCATTGGACAGGACAGTAGAGGTCATGTGGTCCAATCCTTGCTTGTTGCAGGGTGCACTGCAGCATCTCTGACATATGACCACTCTAACCTCTGTATGAAGACCTCCAGCAAAGGAGAACTCACACCATCAAGTGACTTGTACAGTCAGGAAATTCAGCCTGAACTCTTTTCTTGTCATTTTAACCCGCTGGTTCTCATCCTGCCCTTTAGGGCAATAGAGAATAACGCCACTATCTCTTCTATGTGACAGCTCTTCAGATATTTGGAGACTATCATATTTCCCCTCAATCATATTTTGTGTAGCCTAAACATATCCAAATCTTTTAACAGTTCCTCATAGGGATTGGTTTCCAGACCTCTCATTATCTTAGTCACCTTCCTTTGAACTTGCTCTAATTTGTCAATCTTTATTGAACTGTGGCACAATTCCCAAAATAGGGTCTTACCAGGCAGAGTAGGGTGGAACTACAGGTAGTCCTCACTTAATTACCATTCATTCAGCGACTGTTTGAAGTTACAGTGATGCTGAACAAATGGTACTTACACCTGGTCCCAGAAGTTATGGCCATTGCAGTCATGTGATCAAAATTCAGGCTTTTGGCAGCTCGCCCACACTTACGACCACAGGGGTACTTCAACTCCCCCCACCTTCCTATCTTCCGGATGATGGCCAGCTGAGACTGCTGAAGGCCCTGGGCCTCTACTTCACCACCACTGCCACCAAGGAGTGCCACTCTGCAGAGTGGCCAAAAGGCAGAGGTGGGGGTGGGGAGATAGGCAGGTGAGTGGAGCTGAACAGGAGGCAGAGGAGGCAGTCCCTTACCTTACCAAGGCTGGGGATGGGAGGGACCAAGCTTTGCTTCATTCTTCTCCCCAAGTGGTACTAAGCAGAACAATTGATGCTAGGAGAGAGTGGCAACCTAAGGAGATGCTTAGAAAGCATTTAAGTCTCCAAGTGCATACTAAGTACTTCTGAAAGTCTTAAAGCAATGTGTATATGTCATCTCAGAGCACCTTTCTGTGATCTTGCAGACATCATGGAGTGTAGGTATAGCACTAAAGGACTGGAGAAGGGAAAATGTTATTCCTATCATCAAAAGTGGTGTGGAGAAGTGTCAGCTTGATGTCAATATTGGGCAAAATTCTGGAACAGATTATTAAACAGTTGATTTGTAAACATTTTTTAAAAATGCATTATCTGGCAAAAGTCCGCATGGATTTATCAAGAATAAATCATGCCATACCAACCTGATCTCTTTTTAGGTTAGAATGACTTAGTTGGTTACGGGAATGCAGTAGACATAGTGTGCCTTGACTTCCTCAAAGCATACAACAAAGTCTCTCATGTGATTTTAGTAGGGAAGCATGTCAATATCTGGAGGGAAGCGTTGAATGGTATGTCATAGAGTGCTGTTCAACATATTTATATATGACTTGGATGAGGGATTAGAAAATATCAGATTTGCAGAAGATACAACTTAAAGGACAGTGTCAAATTTCAGGAGAATCTTAAAAAGCTGGAACAATGGACAGAAACCTAACAAGATAAATTTCATCAGGGTCAAATACAAAGTCCTATGTTTGGGAAGGAAAAATCAAAGCCACACGTATAGGTTGGGAAGATCATACTGGGCAACAGTGCATGTGAAAAGGATGTGTTTATCTTGGTATATTACAAGCTGTACATGAGACAAAAATGTGATGCAGTTTTTAAAAAAGCAAATGCAATCCAAAACTGCATCAGGAGAAGTATAGTGTCAAAATCAAGAGATTTTGTTCCTCCCTATTCCATATTGGTGAAAGCACATTTATTTTAGGAAGGACATTGACAAACTGGATCATGTTCAGAGGAGTGCTACAAAGATTATCAGGGGAAGGAAAAATGGAAGGAAAAATGTATAAGGAGTAGTTAGAGGCACTGGGTATGTTTAACTTCAAGAAGAGAAGATTATGTGGAGACATGATAACTAGATTCAAGTATATGAAGGGTAGAAGAAGAGGCAGAATTGTTCCAGAAGCCATGATGAGAAAGTGGGTTTAAATTACTGTTCTACCATGGACCAGACTGTCTCCTGAGGAGGTAAGACTCTCCTACGCTAGAGGTCTTTAAAAATAGCTGGATGGCCAACACTTACATTCTGTGAAACTTATCCGAATGAAATCAGCTGAACCCAGCATCAGTGTTACACTTTTCAGCAGCAGTTACACGGGCATACCAAGGCATGCCCATTACTGTTCATGTTGCCACATTCTGGACCAGTTGAAGCTTCTGGGTGATCTTTAAGGGGCAGGCCCGTGTAGAAACATTGCAGTAGTCAAGCTGCAAGGTAACTAGGGCATGAGTGACTGTCTGAAGCTGCCCCCTCCTACCCTGATCTAGGACAGGGTGCAAGTGGTGGACCAGATGGAGTTGTGCAGAGGCCTTCCTAGCCCCAGCTGATCCTGCTCATGATAAAACACAGCTGCAATCTTTTACTTGTGGACTATGGTAATGCAGATTTACTGTAATGTATACCTAGTCATGAAGCCCTGTAGGATAATACTAATACTCATACATTTTTTAAAAAATCACCCCTACACACAAAGAAGCAGATCCATTAGACATCTCTCCCATGGGCACCATATACTGGCCTAACCATTCACATAATTCTCAAGCACAGATACACTGGTTGGAACCCTGGCTTGTACATGCCTCATTAGGAAGTCAGCCTGACTGTTTTGTACAACGGCCTCTATCTGCATATGGAGGGAGTCATCTGGGGCGTAGAGGCTAAGGCATTGGGTTAGAAACCAGGAGACTGTAGGCTCATCCCTTAGGCATGAAAGCTGGTTGGGTGAGTTTGGGCCAGTCACTCTGTCTCAGCCCAACCTCACTCAGCTAGTTGTTGGGGAGAAATAGAAGTTGAGTTGATCAAAACTAAAATCTGCTAGATGGATGGATGGAGAAAGAGAGAGAGAGACAGAGAGAACATTATCTTAATCAAGGACACTTAAGCACCAGTGACTGAATTTCCTATATCAGTAGTTTCCAAGTTCTAAGTGGAGCAGTCCAAACCTATCTGGAGAATACCAGGTTGGGAAAAGACTGTTTTACAGTGTATCACTCTTCTTCAGTTAGAAGCACTGCAGTGATAAGAGAGTTGCTGTGAATATTTTCTGGCAAGGACAGTCTGGAGTGAGAGCCAGTTTATTGTAGTGGTTAAGGGCACTGGGCTAGAAACCGGGAGACCATGAGTTCTAGTCCCGCCTTAGGCACAAACCCAGCTGGGAGATCTTGGGCCAGTCACTCCCTCTCAGCCTTAGAAAGCAGACAATGACAAACCAGTTCTAAAATCTTGCCAAGAAAACTCTAAGGATTAGTTCAGGCAGTCGCCAGGAGTCAACACTCACTTGAAGACACACACACATGCACAAATACACACACACACACACAAATCAATTTAGAGTGCTCTTTAACATATTACAAATCCTAACCCCTGAGCATGCATATCCCAGAATTCTCTGCAGCAGCCATGGGAAAAATGCATTTATCTTCTTGCTGGATAAATCCAAGTGAAAAAAAATGACATGGCAGACATTTTAAAAAACGGAATGTTATAATTAATATATTTGAAACAACTGCAAGATCTTACCTCGCTCACAATGGACAGGATTGAAGCATCATAAAGCCAGCCCTCTTGACAGGTAGTCACAAGAAGGCTCCTATTCTCCTGACTGGTGAAGCCTTCCAAGGGATCTGTACAGCTCAGTCCACTTTCATTCCAGTTGACATTGTATCTCGTGCATTGAGGGGTGAACGTATCCTCTTTGATCACCCCCTTTGGAACAGTGTGATTCAGTTCCTCTTCAAGTGTCCAGCCACACCGGCTGCTTAATTCACTAACTCCTGGACTCCGACAACGGTGCTCTGGTATATACCCTAGGAAAACAACTCCTACATAGATTGGGGCAAAGGCAGCTGAGAGGAAACAAATGAGAAAAAAGACCCTTTTCTGGAAGAAGTCAAATTCCCCAATGTGTTCCAGAAGATCATCAAAGTCTGGCATTTTGGGTGAAGTCTGAGTCAATTGCAATCCAGTATTTAATCGTACTGAAAGCAGAGATGCTTAAACAACAAGGCATTTGGTCAAAAGATAAAGAGTTAATTTATGAATGATTAAGCCATCCATTGCAACTTTTATAGATGTTTCACCAAAGGGGAAGATCACCTCAGCAAGCTTCGAATAACTTTCGTGTCCAACAAGCCACTCTTATTAGCAGACAGCCAGGTTTGCTGATAAACTTCAATGAAGTATTCCAGAAATCAGGATTTCTCTGACTTGTTGTGGGTGAAAAATCCAACAGGAGCCAAATGAACAGTGAGAATTATTTGTATGCCAATATAGTTGTGAACACCAGTAGTGCAACCAATCAACCTCTTGTTGAGAGTAAAGTCTCTTTCTCTCCTGCTCCCCCAGTAAATTTGCCCAGCCTTGGACATTGGAAATACTCTTGTATAATTATATATTCTGTATCCCATTGCTGTTCCTAATTCACCCTATAATAAATATTCTAGGAAAATGCCATTATGCAATAGGGTGGCAATCTGGAGAGGAGGTACAGGGATTCTGTTACAATTTGACTTTCAGAACTATTCAGCAGAGTTACTGGCTAACTGTTAATACCCTAGAAAAGATTAGGACAATTTTAAAGTCTGAATACTACTTCTATTTTTATTTTTTAAAACCTGAACAACCTACACACACACACAAACCCAATACACACTGCACAATATGTACATTGTATATTTGCGTGTGTGTCTGTGTGTGTACATACACATACACTTATTTCTTAATAAAGAGAAACATTTAGGATCCTAATTGATTCAAAGGAGATCCTAAGAAGATCCTTCTCATTCCTTTGAACTACCTAAGTCTTAACAAAGACAGGATGGCTCTCCATTGCTAATTTCCAACATTCTTATTTAGCACCTGCTAACAAATCCAACTACTACAATTTGAGCTTCTACAATCAGAATCTTACTCCAAAAGCAGATTGTATTTACACTTTTCCCTAAAACTTGTCTTCATTGTCCATTAACTATCACATTATTTGGCTCACCTCTAAAAACCTCTCACAATATTTCACATATTCACACATATATTTCAAAAAACTGTTTTTCCACAGTAGGTAATTAGCTTAATACTATTTTGAGACATACTAATTAAACAGAAATATTTAAGTTATTTTAAACATGAGTGTATATCTTAATACTTTTTCCTTACACGGTTTCCATTTAAACCCAGTTGTGGCCATGAATAATAGGTAATGCAACTTTTCACCCTTTACAAAACTTTTTCAGATCTAGCAATCAGCTTTATGCTATTTTCCCTTTAGACAATATCCAGATCAGCATATTTGTTTGTTTGACACCAGTTTCATAAAATGCGTTATTTATTTGTTTATTGCATTTGTATACTGTCATATCTGCCAAGGATTCCCAGCATTTTACAATAAAAATCCAGTAAAGTAAAATGTCCATGGTAATTCAACATCAGGGATAAAGCATCTATGATAATAAGTAAAATAAATTAATAAAGCAAAGCCAGAGTCATAATAGGATCAGATTACTGCTTGTGCATCTTCCCACAGATGGGAGACTCTGAATGGTCAGGGGGCATAATTTAGTTTTCTAATGTTCTGGACGGCCATAGAAAGTCATTGATTGCTACAGTGCCTTCACTATGTGACATTTTCCCAAACTATATCAGCTGATTCGGAGCATTTAGGGGAGTTGAAATGGTAACCAGGAGCCTCGGGAAAGCAAATGGCTCCCATTCATACCCTTCAAAGTGTTCTCCCAAATCCTGAAAAACAGTCCTGATTCCTGCTTTTGAAATTCACTGGCAAAATGGCTACACTTCTGTAGCATAAGTTGGGGCATTTTTTAAAAAGAAGATTGGTTGCTTCCGGAGGCCTCCTGACTTCATTCCGACCTTTTTTTGTGGAAACAAAATCAGCCATTTTGTCACCAATTTTCAGTGGGGTCATCTCAGGGTGTTGGGGGCTGCACGCAGCCTGCAGGTTGCACACCCCCCCATTCAGTGTGCCCATTATTTTTCACTTTATCCCAAGTGATAATGTCTTATTCAAAAAACTCAGGTGTTTATCACCTAAGAGTTTATCATAAGTGGTTGATAGGGACCTTGGACGATTACAGTCATGACTCCCTGTAGCTTTCTCTTCTTCAGGCTAAATGTACCCAGCTCTTTTAACCATTCTTCATAGGATTTCGCTTCCAAGCCCTTCACCCCCTTCTTCTTCTGTACTATTATGTTGCTTTTTTCCCTTTTAGTAAAGAAAGAACAAGACAAAAACTCTTGTTCTTTTTTTCCCCCAATTGAAGTATATATTTTTTTCAGCTTTGTGAAATCTCAGTTCTCAAAAACAAAAATTCAAATAAAAGTGCAGAATCTACTGCTGAAATATGATCGTTTGCTTTCCATGTGGAAGTTCGGTTCTATTAAATTGCGATATAATGCATACAAACCTCAGACTGATTACATGTAACACGTTTAGCGTTTATTGGAATTGCTGTGTAAAACTTATGCATAGATACACATCTGTGAGAAGCAATTTTATATATATGATTTTGCTGTAATTGATTTGCTTTTTTCCCCTTTTTTCTTCCACTATTCTTTTCTCTTTGTTTTACTAAATAAAGGCAAAAGAATTGATCAGATATTATTTAGTCATAATAAAGATTTAACTTAAGTTTATCTAAACCTTTATATTCTTACATTCATAATTTCTATCATAAGATGTAAGAAGATAACTTTTTTTAAAAACAGACTTGGTTAGTCAAATATATTTTGAATCAGTGAGAAAACTGGCAACCTTTTGCTTCTTTAGGGAAAAAAACCCCCAAGGTTAGGGGAAAGAAAGAAAGATTTCTGATATGCCGTTAGATACATACCTGTTTGAGCAGTTTTTGATGTTTGATGATACCAACTCCTTTCTTAAAGTGTAGATAATTCTTTTTTTTTCTTCCACGTACTTTATACAGATGTTTCTATAATTAAACTGGAGCAATAATTTGAGTTGCCTCCATTAAAAAATGCGCTGTCTTTTAGATTTAAATCTACTTCTCAACCAAGTTCAACTATTTGGCTGAGTCGGGGAGAATTTCAGTGTCAGTGTTATAAAGTGAGCTGCAAGCTGGCCTGCTTGTTCAGGTGTGTGGGTATGTGTGCTTATGTGCAAGAGAAGAGAGAAAGAGGGACTTTTTTTTAGTGATGTGGAAGACTCATCAAGCAGCAGATTCCTACTGGGTAAGGCAGGGGGAGGATATATATTTTTGCCAATTTCACAGTCTCCACAGCAGATCCTCCCATGCTGTGTCAGAGAGGCTGTCATAATATTGGAGTACATTTGCAGAGAGAATGAGAAGGTAAATTGGGAAAATCATCTTCTTCTCAGTCTGCAGGTAGGGGAAACGTCATGGTTATCATTGTTGTTGCTGTCTTTTGGACACACTCAATTCTGTCAATGTCCTTCTTAAAATTCAGTCCCCAGAACTGGATGCCATATTCTAGATGTTGCCTGGCCAACACAAAATAGAAAGCAGCAATTACATCTCTTGATTCTGACTCTGTGTGTCTGATGCTGCAGCTTAGAATTGCATCTTTTTTTAATAGCAATATCACACTTGACTCATATTCAGCTTGCAATTCACCAAAACACCCAGAACCATTATTCATGTACTGTTGTCCATTATGGTGTTCCCCACTTGTGCCTTTGATTTTTCCTTCACACATGCATTTGTGAAGGTTCATCTTGCTGGTTTCTGCCCATTGTCTGAGCTTGTCAAGGTCCTCCTGAATCTTGATATTGTCTTCTAAGTTGTTTGCTCTGCTATTTTTGTGTCATCTGCAAATTTGATAATCATATTTTCTAAGCCTCATCCAAATAATTTATGAATATGTTGAGAAGCTCAGAGCCTAGAATGAACTCTGTGATATGCCATTCAATTCTTCCTTCCAGCCTGATGTTGAGCCACTGATTTGCTCATTTTGGTGTGATTGTTCAACCAGCTTTCTAGCCATCTAATGGTAGGATTTAGAGCCAGTTTGGTGTAGTGGTTAAGGTAAAAGCTAGAAACCAGGAGACGGTGAGTTCTAGTCCTGCCTTTGGCACAAAGCCAGCTGGGTGACTTTGGACCAGTCACTCTCTCTCAGCCCTAGGAAGGAGGCAACAGCAAACGACTTCTGAAATCTTGCCAAGAAAACTGCAGTTGCCAGGAGTCAACGCTGACTCAAAGGCACATATGCACAATGGTAGCATAGCCCAGTCCACATTTTATTATGTTATCTATTAGGATTTCATGAAAAATTTGACAAATGCACTAGGTCCACCACATTCTGTTGGTCAGCAAAACTGATCAATCTGCTGGAACGGAGATCAGGTTATTTGGCATGAAATGCTTAGTTAGATTCTCAAGCTCACCACAGGTATTCATTAAAGGCCTTTGACCCAATTTCAAGCACCTTCTATTCTAAGAACTGGATTTAAAAAATAGATAACTACTAAAAAATGCAAAGTTGTAGAACATAGATGTAAACTGAAGACCAGTGAATAGCTAGCAGAGTGCCTCATATAGCCATCAGATTCACAGGTGACTAGTATTATCTTTCATTTGACAGGGTTTCTTTTGCTACCTAGCCATATCCACAACTTTAGATTGTTGCCCTGCAATCTATACTTCTGATGGTTATCTATTATCTTTGTTCCCAACGCTCATGCCTATTGCTTCCCCATAGCTGAAGCTATACATTAGCTAATTTTACATCAGAGTGAACTTATGACCTCCTAGATGTTACTGCCTCCAACTTTTCTTTAATTTTTCCCCTCCTTTGCAGTAAAAATAAAAAAGATGGAACAAACAACAGTAAGATATGAGAGGGTTATATGTGGACATTGACATCATCCAGATCTCCCACAAAATTATGTAAGGAATCATTATTGCACACAAAAAAAACCCCTACACTAGGAATTTATGGCATCAGCGGCCATCATTAAGATGATATAACTCATAATAGAACCAATGTAACAATTAGATGGGACCTTAGGAATCTAAACAAATGCAGGAATTCACTACTGTATAACTACAGTGACAATTCAGTGATCCCATAAGTATGAGTGCAGGGATGTTCTACACTAGCAAATCTTTTACCTTATGGCCTGGTAACCTCAGAAGTCTCCTATGCACTAATAACACTGACCTGTCATTTTCTAGATGATGATAGCTTTCTATTTCTACTTAATGGATTAAATCAAGTATACATCAGTCAAAGGTCAACCATTGCAGAAACACATCAGGATTAATCCAGAAGGGTTTTTCATGGAATCCTTTCAAGGCTTATTGCAGAGGAATCTCTGCACAGACACTGTGAGGTGTACTGTGCATGTGAAAGATGAACGGGAAAATATGTATTGCATAACATAGGCCCCAAAAGGCCCCTTTTATCATGATTGCTAAAATTACTGACATATTCCCCATTATTTTGAGGCAAATACAGAAGAATAAAAAAAACTGCACTATGTCTTTTAGATTTAAATCTACTTCTCAACCAAGTTCAACTATTTGGCTGAGTCGGGGAGAATTTCAGTGTCAGTGTTATAAAGTGAGCTGCAAGCTGGCCTGCTTGTTCAGGTGTGTGGGTATGTGTGCTTATGTGCAAGAGAAGAGAGAAAGAGGGACTTTTTTTTAGTGATGTGGAAGACTCATCAAGCAGCAGATTCCTACTGGGTAAGGCAGGGGGAGGATATATAGTCTTAAAACAGACTTACCATGGTTTTTAAAACAAGAAAAGGGAACCTCCCAAATATTTTCTTCAGAAGCACAAGGAAAAATACTAGGCTTTGCCCCGTGTCTCATGTTGTTCCCCCAAATTCTGTATCATTGCTCCATCACTGGATCCTCACCCATCTCCAGTGTCAGGAAGTGGCCCCATCCCCTAAGAAATTGCCTATCTCTGTTGTGGAAGGACGCATCAGAACTGAGATACCACTGCAAGGTCACATTTCTCAGGCTTCTTCCTAATGAGAGATAGGAACTCACAGTTATATTGCCAGAATGCTATGGTTGAAAATTAAAGGTGGGGAATAGATCACTCAAGAATAATCCCTGCTGCATATTGACACTTACAGAGCTACCTGCTTTTTAAAGCACCACTTTTAAAGTAGAAACGTATTCACAGGTTTAAGAAAGATTATATGCTCTCCTAATTTCTTAAGCAGTGGGGAAGCTGGAGAGCCAATGCTGCCTGTTTTAGGTTTTCTTTGGCTGGCAGAATGGCCTGTGTTATATTTTGCATTTGCAAGTTGTTGTTGTTTTATTTGAGATCATATGGAGACTACAGGGGGAGAGAGAAAGAAACTCCTATTCTGTGAGCTGAACACTCCCCAGATCCCAGCAGATTTGGCCGTATAGACTTATTCTTATTGTCCTCCAAAGGCCCTTAGAAACTCTGCCTCCCTCACTGAGAGCTATTGTTCCCTATTTGTCTATTGTTGCAGCAATGAATTTTCTGAGCCAGGGAAATACTGTATACTGTAGTCCCCACTTTCAGACATATCTGTGATGTTCAAGCAAGCATTCCAGATCATTGAGTACAGAGATACATTTAGAGTGTTATCAATATTCCAGAATCCAGGTTCTTGGCAAGACTTTCTAGCAGTGTTATAAAGCAGGTTTCATCATGGAATGTTAAAGAGAAAATAACTGGAAATAAGGAAATAAAGGAAAATACAAATGCATGACATTCATGACATTAAAGAAAAGTACGTTAAGATTGACAAGCTTACCAGAAAAAAACACTCCATATATAATAATGTTAGCCTTTAAGGTGCCACAGGATTTATACCATGATAGAATCCTAATCGGATCATTGAATCCAGTCCTCTGCTCAGTCCAGGGATCCTCATTAAAGGTGGTTGTCTAGATGGTTGTCTCACTTGCACTTGAACACCTCCAGTGAAGGGCAGACCCCACACCTCTACTGATCTTCTCTTACTGTCAGGAAGGTTTTTTTTCTGACATTCATTCAGAATCTGCCTTCTATAATTTAAATCCATTATTCTATGTTCTGAAACCTGGAATAATAGAAATCAGGTCTTAACTTTCTTCAGCATGACAACATGCTAACATAGCCTGCCCCCTCGCCTAACCCAGTCCTCTCTTTTCAGGGTTAAATGTATCTTATCTAGTTCCTTCTGTCTTTCTTTATGGGGCTTACCTTCTTTTCCTCTAGTCATCCTTGTTGCATTTCTCTAAACCAGTTCTGAGCACTCCTTGAACAGCGTATGTTACACCTCTGCTTCACAAACTGCATTGGTTGCCAGTATGCTTCTGGCTTTAATTCAAAGTGCTGCTTGTTACCTATAAAGCCATTCATGGCTTGGGGCTGGGTAATTGAGGGACTGCCTCTCCCTGATTTTGTCTATCCTTCCCACTAGGCCTGCCAGAAGAGGCATGCTCCAGGTCCCATCTATTGGGGGGACCCAGGAAGAGGCTTTTCTGTCATGGTGCCCACCCTTTTGAACATCATCCCATGTAATGATCTGTGGGAATGACCTTGGAGATGGGGAAGAGCCGCAGCCAGGGCAATGGTCAGATAAGCAGCAGCTTAGCCTGCATCAGAAATGTGGGCATGGCAAACATCTCAGAAGGAACCTCCCTAGTTTCTTGGGCTGTAAAGGTGACAGGGGAGAAATGTACTTTCAGACTTGCAAAATTCTCTTAAAGTAACCTTGTAATAAATTAGAGCTAGTACTTCTGGGTGTGCTTCTTGTCTGGACTACCTCACAAGGCTGACACCCTGACTCTGCTGGATTTCTGTAAGGCCTTAAAGACATGGTTGTGTCACGGAGCTTGGGGATCCAATGTGCAGCAAAATCTATATAATGGCTGTGTTGACTTGTTTGCCAATGGTTTTGTGTTTACCTTGGCTGTCAAATATGTACATTATTTCTATTGTTACATGTTGTTCTATGGTGCTTGTAACTGCTGCTAGCTGCCTAGAATCATGAATTTAAGATAGCCATATAAATTGAATTGACTAATTATGTCATCTGCAGTTATGCTAAGTGTTCTATCCATCTCCTCATCCCAGTTATTAGAAAAAATGTTGACATATATAGAGCCCCCGACTTAAACCTGTGGCATCCCTCTCAATACTTGCCAGTTTGATGAGGAACAAATAAGGAGTATCTTTGGGTATGATTTTCATGCCAGTTATATATCCAATTAATTGTCATGCCACCCACCCCATACTTAACTGACTTCCTAATCAAAATATTGTATGTTACTGTTAAATGCTTTGCTGAAATTAAGATATACTGCATCTATTGCATTCCCACAATCTATTAAGGAAATTACCTGATCAAAAAAATAAAGTAAGATTAACCTGGCAAGACTTGGTCTTGCAAATCCATGCCAACTCCTTGTCATAATCATATTGTTTTCAAGGTGAATATTTATCACAATTATATCCCGCTGCAATCCTTGAAAGATTCTTGGCAATTTGTTGTTAAAGGATTATCAGAAGTTAAAAAAAAGCAAAACCAATGAAAAAGCTTGTTTGGATACTATCTAAAGAAAGCTGGAATATGACGTATTGGATGGTTGAATGGCATTCAACAATACAATTTAAGAGTTCTTTTATATTAAACATATAATTTGTAAATGTGGCTAAAAATCTTAAATATACTCGTACAAATATGCCATAACATGGATCAGATATCCATTCATGAGTTATGGATAAACCTTGTTTTACTTGAACAGTAGTTACAAGAATTCACTGTTCACATGAGCAACATGAGATGGGTATTTGAGATGTTTCCAGGCAAATCACATGTGCTGTCAGTGCAAGCGCATTGCTCGGAGAGGGAAGGGGAGGGAAGGGGAGGGAAGGGGAGGAGAAGGAGAGGGGAGGGGGAGGAAAAGGAGAGGGGAGGGGGAGGGAAGGAGGAGGAGGAGGAGGAGGAGGAGGAGAATCTATTAAGGATTTCTGTCAAAGATTTTGAAATTGCACATTGGGGTCACAACTCCCAATTAGGCAGAAGAGTTGGGTTGACATGAAGTCATTCCCAGTAACTATTAACTGTTTTGCTTTCGATAAAAGAAAGCTATTTCCCTTGCCCACAAAGATGAAAAAGAAAAAAAAAATCCCTGGGCAAATGTACACGTATCCACACACACCTCAATTGCTTGTTTCATTCGTATCTCTTTAATTCTGAGAAGTTAGAAAGGAGATATTTAACCAGAGATCTGGATAAATGCCATCCAGCTTTAGTCTTTAATTTCTCCACTGCTTCCTGTTGGATGGTGTTGTAATATCACAAAAGGTGAAAAGCTATTTTCTCAAAGGTGAATAATCAAGGAGCACACACTATGGACAGAGACACACTTGCTATGTCAGAGAAAATTCATCCTAAGGGGTACTGGACAGTGGGATGTGTTATTTTTGTATGGATACTTGTCGAGAAACTCAGGGAGTTTGTCATATATCTGTTTGTCATATATCTGTTTTGGATCCTATAAAGTTGTGACAAATAGATTGCTTTGCAGGAAATAATTCCTGTTGTATCTATAGATCAATGCAAATGTATTTAAATGCCCATAGAGGAGTATAGCAATAGCCTTGGAAAAGGAATGTAAAGGTAGTTCCATAAACCCCAGCTTAGCCCTGAGAGGAAGGATGGGGAGAGAAATTCAAGATTGCCCTACCTTGATTCGCTTTGGCATAATTTGGGGGTGGGGGAGAGCGAGACTTAGTCTAACATTCTGATATTATCCCCTGCAACAATATAGTTCCACTAGTCCTTGAAGAGTGTTTTCTGACCTGCCCTGCCTTGAAATCTGACCATGTTCCTAGTTCCAAATCTGGTATCTTAGTGTAAATTATTGTGGTTTGAAGTCAGCCATCTTGGCAGTGTCACTGAGCATAGACATGTACTGCAGTGATCAAATCCTACTTTCTTATTTAGACTACAGTTGAATTCACCCAACATGTAGAAAAGCTGTGCAGTACTGGGGATTCACTTCCAAAAAAGATGGTTTTGAACAGGCAGGGGAACAAACATAGCACCTGCAATGCCTTAAAAAGCAGCTTTTTTTTCTATCCATGGCTGCAGAACAATTCCAGAAATATACATTTCATTGAAGGATTTGTAGAGAAGTACTATGTGCATACCCTCAGCTGTCCCAAAGACTTTCGGGAATTCAGTATCATACTGCATAGTCCAGTTGGTCAGTCAATCTGTGGTTCAGTGCATTGGGCAAACCAAGCCAGTGTTATGGTTTACAGTTCAGGGGGTTGGATGAACACCAGCGGTTAGGTTGAGTAAACCATAGGTAATGTGGTATAACTACAACGTACTCTACAAAGGTATGTAGGGTACAAATTAAAATTGTGATCAACTCCTCTTTCCCGAGGCTTGTAGCTGATCAAGCACTGCTCAAGAAAAAAAGTTTACTGTAGTGCATGCCAAAAGCATTTTTTTTAAAAAAATCCGTCTCTGCATTAGACCTATGGTAACCCTAAACTGTATTTAGATTTAGAAGGCAGTTTTGCAGTTTTAAAAGCTAAAACTGTAATATAAGTATTGCATGATAGTATACTGACCTGCAAGTTTGTTTCTGTAATAGCTTCAGCAGCCCCTTTAAGTTATAGTTCTGCCCTTGCAAGACTATTTTCTAAGATCTACTTCAGCACCCTTCATATAACTTCTGATTAACTCAGCATTTTATTTACTTATTAAATTTGTATGCCACCCACCTCCCAACGACTCTGCCAGATAGTATTTGAAATGAAGCTTTTCATAATCTTTCACTCATTTAACATCATCATGGTTTGTTATCAGCATTTTGTAAGTTATTTAAATTCTGCATTATAAGGACTTTGTAAAGACTTGGCCCTTGCTTGTTTGAAAACCCAATACAGTAGGCATGCAAATTTATGAAAAAAAATATTATACAGATTCCTACAGAAACATAATTTAGCTTTTATTTATTGAAATTCTTTAAACACTTTGTTACATCAAATCCAGGTCCCAAGTGGAAGCCAACCTTAAGGAACTTCAGTGTGAATAGGACAAGTTGGAAGGAAGGAAGGAAGGAAGGAAGGAAGGAAGGAAGGAAGGAAGGAAGGAAGGAAGGAAGAGCCTCTGGCCTGCCTAAATACTGGTACCTGTCTCCAGAAACTCATGAGTTGCCCATGAGCTTCTTAAAAAGCACTAAGGTCCCAAATGCTGCATGGAGAACTTGTTTCATCTTCCCCATAAGGTTAATTGTTGCAGCATGTAACAATGAACAAGGAGTTTAGTGATGATATCCCAGTGGTTCTGCCTGTCATAGGATATGCACCTAGTACCATAACATTAGTGTGCCCCCGTGAAATCAAAGTTCTACAGGCCTGTGGCTTTAAAGCAGCCATAGCGTTTTGCAGGGCAATAAAGCTGATACTCTAGTTTGGCCTGGAATTAGTTGGCAATTTCCCAAGAAGGAAAACATTCTGATGAGGGACAGCATTTCAGAAAGGTACATGTGTTTTTCTCATCACAACAACAATTGGACAGAAAAGGCTACAAGCATTAGTATCTAACCTGAAAGGGTCTTTGGGAAAGGGCATACTCTATTTTTTGCCCAGCTAATGTTGAAGGATAGCACTGGGTTGCTATACCAACAGTCTGGAAAACACTGATGAAAGACATTATATGATTGGTACCAAAAAACAGACTTAACATGCAAAGGACAGCCACTGCTCAAGGCTAAAGCTATAAGATTTATACCTTCCAGCTAAAACATTTTTCAAATCAAAACAAATTATTTTAACAGAATAAGATTACAGAAATCAAATGTACAGGCAAATTCAAGATACAGACCAGCTCCAAGATGTACACCAAAGCAACCCAGCTAGCATGAGATGGGTGAATCTATAGAAGAAAATACCCTGCCTGCAGGAAGAACACATCGCCTATCGGGTTTTGTTTTTTTTTTGGTGAACCTGAGTCGTGAGAGCAATAAATATAAAGAGTGTTAAAATGCAAGTCTCACAATGAAGTGGAAGGGACTTCATTTAGATTTGAGCCCATCATTGTAAAATATTATAGTCTCTAAAACCTTCCCAAGGGGTATGGCGTGAGAGTTCTGGCTAAGGAGGAGAATTACCTTTACTTCATTCACTGAATGCTAGAAACCCAGCCGTCACTGATAATTGTAAACAGCTAGGACTGACCTTCCTCCCTTTCCCTTCAAACAATCCCTTGCAAAAGGCATCTGCAGCTAAAGTCTTCATTTTTGGTTGGAAGTATTTTGCTGTCCCACCTTAATATATTTAATATACCTATACACAGGGAATTTTAATTAGGCACAATTCCAGGTTAAACGTTCAACAAGTCCTCATCGCTATCGTCATGGAAAGATGCAGTGTTCATGGAGTTCTGTAGATCTTCTTGAGCAAAAGCAGGGCTGGTTTTGCTATTCTTCCTTCCGTTAGGCAGACCAGTTTTACCACTGCTTGAAAGGTTATGAGCTTTGTTATGATAAGGCCTACTAGTGCTGCTCAAGCCCCTTGAATCAACATCTTTTGCTGAATGAATCTTCACCTCTGGTATTGTCAGTACTTCATCCTCACTGTCCATGTCATCCACCCGAAGGGACATAAGGGTATCTGACTTGACTGCTTTTCGTGTTATGTGGCCATTTATGTGTGCTTCATTTCCTGAACTGTGATTTGGCACAGCTACTTCTTCCATGAGCCATTCTGTTTCATTCTCATTTACTTCTTCAGTATTTATCTGTTAAGTCCAAGGACACACAAGTAGTGAATGATATTAAAAAACAAACAAACAAACAAAAACTTTCCATAACCATTTAGTTTACTGAAAACCAAGATACAGGTAGTCCCCAGTTTAAGAACGAGTTCCACTCCCAAGGTCTGTCCTTAACTTGAAATTGTACGTAAGCCAGAACAGTATTATACTGTATAAATAGTATTGTGTAATTAACTCAAACAATTGTGTATTTAACTCAAACCATTGTGTATTTAACTCAAAACATTATGTATTTAATTCAAATTTTGCTATAGTAGAATAGGCTCCATTCTTAACTATGGGTTGTCCTTAAACCAGGCGTTCTTAACCTTGGGACTACCTGTACATTTTATTTTATAGAAGAACTATAGCTCAGCAGGAGAATACATATTTTGCATGCAGAAAGTTGCAGGTTTAATTTTTTTAGAAGAGATAGAGAGAATCAGGAACAAACAATGGGAAAACCTTTGCCTGAAACCTTGGAAAGTGTCTGCTGGGATTATGTGGACCTGAGCAAAGAACAAAGAACCAACAGAAGAGAATATATGTAGCTCAGGGTTGAACTGTAGAGTTCTTGGGGTTCTCTGAGCATGGTTGTTTTCTTGCAGACGTTTCGTTACCCAGCTAGGTAACATTTTCAGTGCTAAAATGGGGTGGGGTTTGCTCTCTGTTTATGTACAGTAGCTTGCTCTGGCACTGTTCAAGGGGGTGTTGTTTTTTCTTGGTAGTTCCTAGATTAGGCTGTTGTCTACTGCTTGATTGTCTGTCTGGTGTTAATCCTGGTGTTAATCCCTGCTTATCTGGGTGTTGATTGCTGGCAAGGTGGTGTTCTGGTCTTTTTGTTTCCTTTTTATTATCTCTTTTGAAAGGTGTGTATAAATCTAATGTGTGTATAGTGTTTTGGGCTCATTTGCTTAATTGGGTTCTCTTTATCTGGTTTTAGGACTTGTGTGGAGAATAAATTGTGTTTTAGGTCATATTTATGCAGAAATATTGAAAATTCAAAAGGGTTCCCAAACTTTTAGGCACCCCTATATTTGATTAAATGCAAGGCAGCTTCTTTCCTACAGAAAAAAGCTGTATACTTGTTTTCTACAGACAGGATGAGAAAGCTGTGGCCTTTCAGGTATTGTTAACCATAACTTCTAAGAACCTGGCACGGACACTGATATGAGGGCTCATATTTGTAGTTCAGCAATATCTTAAGGGCCACCAGTTCCACAAATGTGACCTAGAGAAATACACTATAAGCTTCTATGTCTCTTCTTGACAAAGTCTGCCTGCTTCTCCATTTAGCACTTATTCTTTTGAAAAATGGTTCCTTTATATGACATGCAGCCATACTTTCAATATGTTCCCCAGACTATTTAAACATGAAGCTTTGGACATATGGAAATATTTTTATATAATTCTTCCAAATACTGGACAGCAGCAGAGAATCTCAACTGAAAGCTATCAATAAATAATGTTTAGTGAATGTACGCTGGTCTTTTACTTTGTAAAATTCATCCAGTTTTTACTTCATGCTTATGTGTAATTAATTGTGTCATTAAGTAGCATTGATTTTAAACAGCATATAGACCTGCACACAGTACGAATGGATATGACTATAACACAGAGCTATAAGCAGAAGAATAGTTGAGGCACCCATATACATACAATAAAATACCTTAGTATACTTATAAGACACATTTGATGATCTCCGACAGCAGTTCACTATCTTCTGCTTCACAGTTTCTCTACAAAATAAAAAGTTAATATTATACCCTTTATATTCCAAGATGACTTATCTACAAGTTTGGGTAACTTCGCAATGCGACAAGCCGTATCAAGTTGTAAATGAAACCTGGAGGGTGGGGTAGCGCACTGGAAAAGAGAGGAAGCCAGCACACAGGGCAAGGAACAGCCCTGCAGGTATAGTTGGCTTTGAAGAGGGCCCTGATAGCCAAGTAGAGGCAGGAGGCGGTTTGGTCACAGTGCAGAACAAAAGTGGGAATGGGATGATACTAGTAGCAAAGCTTTGACATCGATAGCAATTTCCAAAGATGCCTCTGGACATTGGCTCCCTCAAAAACAGCTGTGCTTGATAAGAAAGTACCTCCAGGAACAGGCCTGCTCTAATATCAGAATATTGGCCACTACTGTTTGTTGTGTGCTGCTACTGCAAGAATGCTAATCTGTTTAAAGAAGAAACGGTTCCAGCACAGTTTTATGGGTTTTGGACACGGTGTTCTCAATGGATGATACTCCAAGTCTTCTGACTTTAAAAGGTTTCCAAAATGTCATTTTGGGAACGCGTGACAAAAGCAAAAACCCTGTGCATACTTTCTCTCCTACCTTCTTTCTTTTTTGTAAAGTAACAGGATCACAAGACATGCTGTAAGAATCACAAGGAGTAAACTCAATAGTGCACCAACTGCTTGGCTTCTTCCTGAAAGGCCTTTAGGAAAATCTTGCACGTACTTTCCATCATTTGTTGTTTCAGAGCTTCTGCAAATGATTAAAGAAATGGGAGTTTAGATCCAAAAGGTATCATCTGCCCTGCAAAAGCAGCCCTCCAAATATTGCTAATTCCCTCTATTCTGTTGTAGCCCTTTCTGCCCACTAGAATGGGTCTCCTTGAGCTTTTGAAAGATTTGGTGCAGAGAAGAGGAGACAGCAGCGAGGAGGAGACAAGTCAGCCCCACTTTGAGTACACATTTCTATTGTATTTCTTTGGACTCAGTTCATAAATGGTACTTGCAAACCTTTAACTAATTTGATTCAATGACATCAAATAAGCTTTGCAAAATTACCCTGTTCTGAAACTTGTGATGAAGGCTGTATTTGGAAATGTTTAACAACCATGTTCAAATACATCCCTAAAAATGGGATGAGTTATAGTTATAAATAAGTGCTTTAAAAAAAATTAATCTTCCCATTTTAGAGCAGATGAACCAACTTCCAACCAGACAAGCTAATTTTTCCAGCACTGTTGCAATGCTCCAGGTCCAAGAAGATGCTAACGTTGTGCTATAAACAAAATTTTGAGTGGTAACTGTTTCAATTCATGTTATGTATGTTATATTCTACTTTATTCTTCATGATGTTCACATTTGGGTCAAACCACTGGAAAATGGAACATCCATTAGATCAATCCTTCAGGTTAAGTAACAGAAAATATGAACTGCTGAACTCACCAATGGACTGGGTGAGGATGAATAAACTGAAATTCAGTTCAGGTAATATTGTAGTTTGGGGAAGGAGATTCAACCTGTTTTCATGAGGTTACATTTCTCTCATTAGTTTTGTAGCTGAAGGTAATCCCTGATCTACACTAAACTTGTCCAGAAGCTGTAGCTTGAAGTAAACTTCTCAACAACTTTAGTGTAGGTCAGGGATTACATTCAGCTACAAATCTTTAGTCTAGCAAAGATGATTCATGTTCTACTCACATCCCACAAACATTTTTGTCTTTTTTTTTTTTGGAAGTAACTTTTGGTACTTTAAAACTACCTCTCTCTCTCTCTCTCTCTCTCTCTCTCTCATGCACACACACATACACTTCGGAGGAAGAAAGGAATTTCCAGGATTAGTTCCAGTTAGCACTGACAATCCTAGGTTGAGACAATATGTGCCGCATAGAACTTTTGTCATCTATTTATTCATTCGGATTTAGAGACTGCCAGACTCCAGAATGACTCTGGGCAGCTTATAATTAAAAAACAGAAAAATATGAGTGGAAAATGGAGGAAATGCTACTCTTCTTTGGAAGATGGCATCTTAAATTCAGGATCATCTTCATTTTGGGTAAATATAGTATACAGTGGGGTAAAAAAGTATTTAGTCAGCCACCAATTGTGCAAGTTCTCCCACTTAAAAAGATGAGAGAGGCCTGTAATTTTCATCATAGGTATACCTCAACTATGAGAGACAAAATGGGGAAGAAAATCCAGAAAATCACATTGTCTGATTTTTAAAGAATTTATTTGCAAATCATGGTGGAAAATAAGTATTTGGTCAATATCAAAAGTTCATCTCAATACTTTGTTATATATCCTTTGTTGGCAATGACAGAGGTCAAACGTTTTCTGTAAGTCTTCACAAGGTTTTCACACACTGTTGCTGGTATTTTGTCCCATTCCTCCATGCAGATCTCCTCTAGAGCAGTGATGTTTTGGGGGTGTCGCTGGGCAACACGGACTTTCAACTCCCTCCAAAGGTTTTCCATGGGGTTGAGATCTGGAGACTGGCTAGGCCACTCCAGGACCTTGAAATGCTTCTTACAAAGCCACTCCTTCGTTGCCCGGGTGGTGTGTTTGGGATCATTGTCATGCTGAAAGACCCAGCCACGTTTCATCTTCAATGCCCTTGCTGATGGAAGGAGGTGTTCACTCAAAATCTCATGATGCATGGCCCCATTCATTCTTTCCTTTACACGGATCAGTCATCCTGGTCCCTTTGCAGAAAAACAGCCCCAAAGCATGATGTTTCCACCCCCATGCTTCACAGTAGGTATGGTGTTCTTTGGATGGAACTCAGCATTCTCTCCTCTCCAAACACGACGAGTTGAGTTTAGACCAAAACGTTCTACTTTGGTTTCATCTGACCATATGACATTCTCCCAATCCTCTACTGGATCATCCAAATGCTCTCTAGCAAACTTCAGACGGGCCCGGACATGTACTGGCTTAAGCAGGGGGACACGTCTGGCACTGCAGGATTTGAGTCCCTGGTGGCGTAGTGTGTTACTGATGGTAGCCTTTGTTACTTTGGTCCCAGCTCTCTGCAGGTCATTCACTAGGTCCCCCCGTGTGGTTCTGGGATTTTTGCTCACCGTTCTTGTTATCATTTTGACCCCATGGGGTGAGATCTTGCGTGGAGCCCCAGATCGAGGGAGATTATCAGTGGTCTTGTATGTCTTCCATTTTCTAATTATTGCTCCCACAGTTGATTTCTTCACACCAAGCTGCTTGTCTATTGCAGATTCAGTCTTCCCAGCCTGGTGCAGGTCTACAATTTTGTTTCTGGTGTCCTTCGACAGCTCTGTGGCCTTGGCCATAGTGGAGTTTGGAGTGTGACTGTTTGAGGTTGTGGACAGGTGTCTTTTATACTGATAACAAGGTCAAATAGGTGCCATTACTACAGGTAACGAGTGGAGGACAGAGGAGCCTCTTAAAGAAGTAGTTACAGGTCTGTGAGAGCCAGACATCTTGCTTGTTTGTAGGTGACCAAATACTTATTTTCCACCATGATTTGCAAATAAATTCTTTAAAAATCAGACAATGTGATTTTCTGGAGTTTTTTTCCCCATTTTGTCTCTCATAGTTGAGGTATACCTATGATGAAAATTACAGGCCTCTCTCATCTTTTTAAGTGGGAGAACTTGCACAATTGGTGGCTGACTAAATACTTTTTTGCCCCACTGTATATAGCCTCTACTGATTAACAAGCCTTCTGCTATTCTGTAGGGTAAGAATTAACAAGAATTATTCTCATGAGATTTACTTACACCAACTGGCAGACTGCTGAGGTGTACCAGGTGAATAAGTACTGGCAATCCATCGACTCATGAAGAAATTGTGGGAGGCCTTCTTCAGCCTCCTTATCACAGTGGAAGAAAATAGTTGAGGAGGCAGACTTTTTGGAATCTCTGCCACATTTGGAGTCAGAGAAGAACACAAGATCCAAAACATCATCTGCAAAGGAAGAAAAGATTGAAATTTTTTCACAACCAATTGTTGATTGTATTGTCGAAGGCTTTCACGGCCGGAATACGATGGCTGGTGTGGGTCTTCCGGGCTGTGTGGCCGTGTTCTGGAAGTTTTGTTTCCTAACGTTTCGCCAGCAACTGTGACCGGCATCTTCAGAGAGCAGGAGCACAGACAGGAGCAGTTCTCTCTGTGCCTAGGATGAGGTGACCCTTTGTGGGTATTTGTAGAGATCTGAGGGGGGGGGATTGGGGGTGTGTGGGGGTGTGTGGGGAGGGTTAATGAGTGGCTGCTTGTTTTGGTGTCAGAATGTGGCTGTCAATTTGGGTGGCTGTCAATGTTCACAATGAACATACTAGGAATTGGGTTTCGCTAAACTCTGAACTCAACCACCTTAATTGGGTCGTACAAGCGAATGGCTACTCCAAGAATGAAATAAAAAGAGCCATCAAACCAAGAAAACAACATGCGACTGAAGAATAAAAACAGCCACCCACCAACAAAGTATTTCTGCCCTACATCAAAGGGGTCACAGACCGCATGGGAAAACTGATGGAAAAACACAATTTCCAAACAATCTTCAGACCCACCAGAAAAATACAACAAGTGCTAAAATCAGCAAAAGACAAAAGGGATCCCCTCACCGCCGCAGGATTGTACCGCATACCATGCAGCTGCGGGCAAGTATACATCGGGACCACAAAACGCAGCATCCAGACCAGGATAAAAGAACATGAAAGACACTGCAGACTACAGCAACCAGAAAAATCTGCAGTAGCTGAACATGCCCTCAAGCACACTGGACACAAAATCCTATTTGAAAACACAGAGATACTAGACAACACCAACAGCCACTATACCAGGCTATACCGGGAAGCCATTGAGATTCACAAACACCAGCACAGCTTCAATAAAAAAGAGGAGAGTCTAAAAATCAACAAAACCTGGCTACCAATCTTGAAAAATACAGCATGCAAAAGGTCAATGAACTCAGCTCAACCACCAGGACGTGTGAGCAGCTCACACAATGAACATACTAATCACCCCCAGAAGCCACTCGTTAACAACTCAATAGAAGAAAAAACCCTGCCTAATCCCCAGGAAGATTCACATGTATTCTGACACCAAAACAAGCAGCCACTCATTAACCTTCCCCACACCCCCCCCCACACACCCCCAATCCCCCCCCTCAGATCTCTATAAATACCCACAAAGGGTCACCTCATCCTGGGCACAGAGAGAACTGCTCCTGTCTGTGCTCCTGCTCTCTGAAGATGCCGGTCACAATTTATTTATTTTATTACATTCGATTTATTGTCCGCCCATCTCCCCCCAATGGGGAACTCTGGGCGGCTCACAAAGTACATATAATACAATTATACAATTAATTACGCTGTGTGACCGGCAGGGGTCGCTAGGGGGTCATCCGGGCTTTTCCTCCTCCGTAGATCTTCCTCGCCGCTCGCGCCGGCTGCATTCGGAGTTTGGCCAGCACTGGTATTTTTCTCCCCTGCGCAGCACCGCCGGTTCCTCCCATCTAAACGGGAGTACCCATTTATCTACTCGCAGATGGAATAACTTTCGAATTGCTGGGTGAGCAATGAGCTAGGACAAGGGACAGGAGCTCACCCTGTCCCCGGCCACACAGCCCGGAAGACCCACACCAGCCAATTGTTGATTGTTAACAATATTCACTGTTAAGTTACTGTAGCTGTTTGGATTAAGACAACTAAGCCAATCAATATTACCTAAGATGGCCTTTCAGAATATGGGGTTCTTCAAATGCATTAGGACTACAACTCCCAAAGCCTATGTTGGATGGGCAGTTTGAAAGTTGCAGGCCCAACTTGGTATCAATTATTTTACTACTCTGCTTGAAAATGACCACATCAGTAAGACAAACTATTTCAAGAGAGAGTGAAGGCTTAGAATGATCTCCCCAATTTTAAAGAAAAAAAAATCAGATCACTGTAGACAGCTAAATTGACAATATATACCTCTAAAAATGCATTGCCAATACTTGAGAGAGCCAGTTTGGGGTAATAGTTAAGGCACCAGGCTAGAAACTGGGAGACCATGAGTTCTAGTTCCACCTCAGGCACCAATCCAGATGGGTGACTTTGGGCCAGTCACTCTCTCTCAACCCTAGGAAGGAAGCAATGGCAAACCACTTCCAAAAACCTAGCCAAGAAAACTGCAGGGACTTTTCCAGGCAGTTATCAGGAATCAAGACTGACTCAAAGGGAACCCCCCCAAAAGAACCCCTTGTGAAACTGGAAAACAATAGCAAAATTCTAAGCATGTTACAGGAAAACCTACCTCAGTCAAAGTAGTTGTATTTCAACTTATCTAAAGAACACCATATTGGGAAAAGGCTAATGGAAGTTGCTACTTCAAGTCCTGCAACTAATACCAACAATTTGTCATTATTTGTGCTCTATTTAATAACTGTGCTCTACAGATAGTCCTTAGTGGTTTAGTGACCACAATTGGGAGTGGCAGGACTGTTGTTAACTGAAGCAGTTGCTAAGTGGGAAATCACGTGATCATAACTGTGCTTTCCTTTTCCCCACCTCCACTGTAATGGTATGTAGGAATGACCTTGGGAGACAGGGAGAAGAGCCACAGCCAAAGGAACAATTGGACAAGAGGCAGCTTAGCCTACAAAAAGAATGTGGGCGTGGCAAACATCTCAGAAGGGGTCCTTCCTAGTTTCTTGGGCTGTAAGGGCGATGGGGGAGAAATGTACTTTCAGACTTGCAAGATTCTGTTAATGTAACCTTACAATAAAGTAGAATTAGCCATCTGGTTGTGTTTCCTGTCTGAACTACCTCACAAGGCTGACACCTGCCCTTTGGAATGCTCATTCAGGTAGTGTTGAGTTAGGCAGCTTGAAACAGACAAGACTAATCAGCTTTCACAACTTTGATGTTTGTTTGCCTCCTCACCACTCCCCCATCCTTTGGCATGTTCAGCTGGTGCTGGGATAATTAACAAAACGGGAATTAATGTTTGCATTTACATTCATTGGAGAGGAAGGGATTACAAGAGAATAAGCACACAATGGGGAATACACACTGAAAGGAATGCAGTGGCACTGGCAACCCGAACCATGTTTGGGGCTGGGAGCTGCAAGCATGCTACACAAACAGCCAGTGTATTCCCCATTGTGTGCCTGGTTACTTTCTTGTAATCCCTTCCTCTCCAATCTCTCTGCTCTGCAAGAGGGGAAGGGGGGAAGAAAAAACTGGGTCAGACACAGAAGAGATTGCCTACAGAAATTGTAAAGAAAAAAACCCAAGCGATTTCTGTAGGCAATCTCTCCTGTGCCTGACCAATTTTTTTTCTTCAACTCCTCCCCTTGTATTCCTTTCTATGTGCATTCCCCATTGTGTGCCTGCTTATTCTCTTATAATCCCTTCCTCCCCAATCTCTCTGCTCCGCAAGGAGGGGGAAAAAACAGATCAGGCACAGGACAATGCATACTGAATGTAAGGGCAATCGCATGACTGAGGGGCACTGTGAAGGTAGTAAATGTGGGCATTGGTCATAAAGTTATTTTTTCAGCACCATCTAACTGAACGGTCACTGACCGAAGCAGTTGCTAAGTGAGGACTACCTGTACTTATTTACATAGACAAGTTACTAAACTCTTGCTTAGTGAATAATGTTATTACTTTAGTTTCCTTCTTGACTCTCACAGAGGTGAGCTGGCAAGTTTACATATTATGCTTCCATTTGTGTAATGACTAGAAAGAAAAGAGGTGAGTACATAAAGATTAATCCTTTTATTTTTCCACATTTCCCCTCTGGCTATCCAGTTTAGAAACACCAAAAGTGGGATTTGTGCATGTAAAAAAGCATTTTCTTTCTCAGCTGTTCTCCTCTTGGAAAGCAAGAGAAGATACAGTGAAAAAAACAAATATATTCAGCCACTTACCCTTTACCTTGCTCTTCTGTTACTGAGTATTGCCTTTTTAATTGTTCTTTAACTTGGAAAGGGAATAAAAGGACGACAGAGGAGCACTAGAAGGGGAAATGTCACTTCCCTATATATTTATTTATCACAAGCAAATCTCAAATACACTGCCTTTAAAGCTGGAAAAGGCAGAAAGAAGGAGCTACTTTATCTTCACTCCCTGGGAGAGAAAACAGTTAGAGTCAAAGCATCCCCATGTCTGAAAAACAGAAAGACTTTTCACACATTCTGCTGCCTCTCAATGTGCCTAAACAGCCAAGAAAACAGAGGGCATATTTAACATCTTGAAGGACAAGGGGACATATTAGTACCCTTCAGAGTTGGGAATGACTGACAGGTTATTAACAGTATTATTCAGTTCTGCTCACAGGAGCGACAACCAAGGTGGTGAATTTGGGGATATTAGGAAATCAACAGGGAGGGAGAATAAAAAGAAAATCCACTGATACTGAGGTGGTATCAGTATAATTAAAACAAACAGGTTGATATTAGGGATGTGCAAAATGGTTTATTTATTTAATCTAATTTATCAAATTTATATGGCCGCCCCTCTCACACAAAAGAGACTCTGGGCAGATTTATGCACACTTCATTCTGGGCACAGAACTGCTAGTCCTAGGTGGTTCTTGTCTCAATCAAAACACACATATTTGTTTGCAGCAAGACTATTATATGCTCAAAAATGGAAAGGTTCAGATGACGGACCTTGCAGAGATGATTAAACTGACTTCCTTGATTACAGAAAAGACAACATCTACATTTATGGCTGACCAGAAGCCCCTTATAGACTTTTTCAATGAAACAGAAAAAAAAATGCACTTATGACTTGTGGTTTGATGATAAGGGGAAAAAAAATAGATAATAGGAAAAATGAGCTTTTCTTTTTGTAACCATAGAGTAGAAGTAACTTTCTAATCATACTTTTATTTACTGCAAAAGAAACTGGAAGGTTCTTTTTTTCTTTTTGTTCTCTCTTTCTGCACTTTTTCTTTCTTCTCCTTTTCTTTCTTTGCTTTTTTTACTCTATCAGTTTGTGTTAGTTTTTATGTTCTTTGTAAAACTTTTAATAACATTTATTTTTAAAAACATGTGATTATTTCCTTCAGGATACAGAGTGAAACATGTTCCTCTGAATAGAAGTGTTTGGGGGGGGGAGGTAAGAATAGAAAAACTTCTCCCAAAATCAGACTAGCACCCACTCTGTTGAGCTTTAGGACAGCCATAAAAACTTGACTTTTTAAGAAAGCCCCGGGGGGGGGGATCTCATATAGGTTGGGAGCCCCTGCCCTGGGTTGTGTTTGGATAACTGAGTTTAGTCTTTTTTGCTATAATTGAAGGGAGGCAAACAAGGATAAGAAGGAAAGACACTGGGAAGATTGAGGATGTACTGTAATGTACTGTACTGGTACATTAGCAGAAGTGGGGGCGGAGTGGTGGTGGAGAGACACAACACAGCAGACTTACCCTACTCATCCAGTAAAATCACTCTGGATTTTGTTTCAGTAGAAACCAAGAACACACAAAACATTCTAGATTTTGTTTTTAGTGAACTCTTCCCCATTTGAAATAGTTCAGTAGAACTTCCAAGGCAATCTGTTTGTTTTGGATTTCTATTTTGCACATAATCCTGGTTGTTATCATTACAAGCAAGTTGATACTGACCTTGAATATAGTAGTGAGCATTTTTTGATGATCCAATTCTACGAAAACGTGTATCTGACATTTTAACTTGACATATGTTCGCTCCCATGCATTCTGTATGCTTTGAATCAGTGATAGCAGAAAGCTGAATCTCATAAATGTATGTGTCACCATTTGTTCTGATATCTCCTGAGGCGCTGTATAATCTGAAACAAAAGATTTAAAATAAAAATACATAAAAATACATAATATGCATATACAAAGTAATGATACAGATATAACCAGTGCTAAGACAAAAAACTTTGGAAGCACCTCTTCTCACCTAGCTAATTATTAGAATTCTCTACTCAAGGGAGTCTGTTTTAATCCACCTAAATTTCAAGTCTTGTTCCATTTAGCAAGGGACTATCCTCACCTGTTTCCAACTAATCTACAATTCCTCAAAGAGGCATACTGGAAAATCAGTCTCATCTTGGCTGCTTAATGCTATACCCATCTTCACTATTATTTATCAAAACCATTTACATGCCAGGTACAATGCACAAGAATACACAGTTGGCTTGAAGAAATTATATCTTGCCTAAATATCCTTTATTCTAGAGCTATTTTTTACTTTTAATGATGGGGATATATTATTTAAAAATAATATATTTATCATATCTTTATAATATATCTACAGTAAGTACTTTCCTAAAGATCAAAGAATCTACCACATATACACACTTTGCTACTGTGCCTGCAGAAGCAGAATTTATTTCAGAAGTTGGGCTATGGATTTATATTGCACTAAGAGCACCTTTTTAAAAAAAATCCAAGAAATTAAGATGTATCTGCCTCTGCAAGAAAATGGAGTTTCTTTTTCAATATACACACACAAATCAGAGCTTAACTATATAAGAGCAGAATCATCTATTTAACTTACATGGACAAGCCAACAGACACAGGCAAAATTAGTTAATTCCTTAAGAACTGTATTAAGCAACACACCATCTACCAATCTTTAGTTCTTAAATGACCCTTCTTTTAAAGATGTTAGCTCCTCCATCCAGATTTAAAAGTTACTGCATAACTTAAAAAAAAAAAAAAAGACAGATCCAGATTGATGGTTGTTACTTGAAACTTTACATTTTGCTCAGTTTCAGATCATCTACCACTTTATCAATAAGCCAGTGGCAACTACAAGGCTGATTATTAGGAGTCTTCTCCTGATCTTTTATAAGTATGAAAAAAATCACTTACTTGTAATAAATATTACCCAAACTGAAATTCTTCCCTGTCTCTGGATTTATAACTGTGCCATTCTCTATCTTAACTTCTTGAGGTTTCACAGCACAAGCAGCCCGAGTTTCCCAGGTAATGTAATAGGCACAATTTTCTTCATCAATCCTAAGAGGAAGCATTTGGGAAGTTAACACTTACCAGCAGAAGGAGAAATAGCATGACAATAAAGACTAAATGACAGAGAAATGAAAGTTATCATTTATCTTTACTACTGTGTGGATGTGAAGGTTGGATTTGCACATTTCACTAGGCTTAAATCAAACACACATTATGACCTGTATTCTGGGATCCCATTCTGGTCATTCTAGTTCATAGTGCGCTCTGTGAACCTAGCCAATTGCGTTTATTCAATAAACTGTTTGAACAAAAAAAACCTGTTTCTGCTGTGTAAATCAGATGCAATTATGTAGTGAGTTTCAGTTTTTAAAGAATTAGTTTGAAACGTCTCTATAAGGTTTATAAATCACCCATTTAGAAGAAATTGGTTTTATTTAGTAATCCAGTGTAAACCTTTCGAGAATTTGACCTTAAAATATGCATGCTGTCAACAAAAAGGGGGGAAAAACACAACACATCTTTTCTCTCATTTCTTCCGCACTGCCTCATCACCATCTAAGCAGAATAGTGTGTGAGAACACAGAATTAAATTATTGTGTAAGGAGGATGTGTATGTGTGTTTGTGCACCCGTACATATGCTACATCAATCAGCTCAAAGTCTGCAGCTGATTATTATTCACACTCTAAAAATGGAAGAATTAGGACCAAAAATAAACTAAAACGTTTTGTAAATTGTTGCTTTTGAAAAAAATAGAATTGTATTATTGTTGTGGGGTTTTTAGTAAGAGTATTTAAAAAAAAACTTTTTGCACCAGTGGAAGGCACTAGGATTCTAAGGTTCTTTTCAACTGTAGCTTCCTCTATGATAAAAAAAAAAAAAAAGGGCTGTGGTGGTTTTTATTTAATAGGGAAGAAGTAACATAGATGTCTCTGTTCAAAAAAGCAATTCTGACAGACAAGTTACATGCTTCTAAGAGAGAAACCTGTATCAAGTAAAAAACATACACGTATCTATAAAAGTTTCAAGAGCTAACAATATAAAATTAGCATTTGTTACTGATCTGTAAGTACAGAGATGGGAAATATCTTCGTGACGAAAGGAGAATTTTTAAAATATTATTTCTGGCAAGTGGGCAAGTTTTTTTGCCACCCACTCCACCTCATGTTACTTGATATTTCTGGTTTTATGGTTTTTGCAATCTCTTGCATGCATAGCCTATAAGAAGACTTAATAAAATCTTACTTCTTTTCCTTTCCACCCCCAAACAGATGGGGCACTGGATCTCTGATTTTTGGTAGAACAATCCTGGGAGACTGAGAGGCTGCAAAAGTGGGAATCAGATGTAATGTAACCTATCAGCTTCCTATGCCTTGTTATGGAGTGACTTTATTAAATTTTGCTTTGATTCATACAAAACTGGGCTATAAATAAAAAATAAACTAGCAATCAAATAAAAAATTAAACACTTTATACATCTCCTCCTTCTAAATCCTTTATATTCAAAATATATTCCATTTTTATTGGTACTGTTAGCATAAAAATTATTTATTTTTGTGATTGCCACAGAAGCTATTGGTCACCAGCACGTATCATACCCACAGACAAAGATAATAATTCTTAGTGTAGCTTACTCCTCCATCCCACATGATCACCTTTCTCAACATTCATTCATTCATTCATTCATTCATTCATTCATTCATTCATTCATTCATTCTACTGACTTTATTTGTATGGCCATATTGCGGTTGGTTAGGAATTATTGAAATATACAGAATGCACTAGCTTCGATAAAGTTTCCCTAAAGTATGAATTATGCCATATGCATAATATATACCTTTAGTTCTGATAAAAGTTGAGGTGACTTTTGTTATGCCATAAAGACCAAATAATCTACATATTTACCTATTGAATCTTGGCAATCCAACAGTTTTTCCACATTTCAACTCTATGACTGTTGTTGCCTTTTTGTTCCTCTGTGGACATTCATGACCATTGGAGTAGCTGACAAGAACTTTGTCGCCTGAAATAAAGCATCAGGTCTTGTAAATTAATAGCAAAATGAGACTTCTAAATCCAAAGCAATGCTATGAAGCCCCCAAATGAATTTAACTAGCCTCTTTAATAGAATTTTTTCTATTAAAATTCTTTATGACTTGGCATTAGTTAACATTTCCTCCATCAAAAATGACTGGATACATCTTCAAAGGCCAATATTTTACTGCTGGGACATATGGATATATTTAGTACATTTCCATACTTAGATTTCATAGACTGATATTAATACTTTCACAAAAGTAAACATACTTTTCTCCAGCAACTGTTTGAATTTTGATGAACCGCTGAGCCATACAAGCGCTGAGCACCAGGAGGGTCCTTTATATTGAGACAGGAGCAAAATCCACATCTACGGAGCTCTTTCTAGTAGACCATTACTTTATTCAAGTGGAATTGCATTGAAGTAATGGATATTAAGTATTAGCATTAGGATTTTTTTCATGCATCCCTGTTTATGTAACCCTAATGAAATTAGAGAACAAAACTAAAACTAAGCATAACTCAGGGTGGAACCCACTGTTGCAGATCAACACATAGTTTGCAGTTGTTGCTAGTAGGCTTCCAGGCCTAATTCTAAGTGTTGGTTATCACCGTAAAACTATTTAAGGAGTGGCACCAGGTTACATTAGGGACCCCCTTACCCAGTACTGCTCATCCTCTACAGATATCTACAGAGTATCTGCTTAAGCTGCCTTCCCTGCAAAGGACATGGACACAGACTAGAAAGCAGACCTTCTCTATGGTTCCCTTCACTTGGTGAAACATTCTGTTCCACAAAGGTGCACTCAGTTCCTTCATTTCTGGTATCCTAGATGGCACTGAAAACCTTATCTTTTCAAAGAGCATTTGGCTCCTAGCAAATGAACACTGGGAGACTTGTCCAATTATGTAATGGTATGGGAATGACCTTGGGAGACAAGGAGAAAAGACACCGCCAAGGGAATGGTCAGATAAAAGGCAACTGAGCCCGCAGCAGGAATGTGGGTGGGGTAAGTAGCTCAGAAGAGACTCTTCCTAGTTTCTTGGGCTGTAAAGGGTCAGGGGAAAAATGTACTTTCAGACTTCCAAGATTCTGTTAATATAACCTTACAATATAGTAGAATTAGCTCATCTGACTGAGTTTCCTGTCTGGTCTACCTCACAAGGTTGACAATTATGTTTTTAGTTACATTTTAGTTATATTTTAATGAGGGTTATATGGTGAGGAGCAACTTTGTAGTTGCTGTGTTTTATCATGATTTTATTGTACACCACTCAGATTTGTTTGAAAAGGCAGTACAAAACAGTGCAAGGCAAATAATACCTTAACAAAAACAAGGCTAATGGCCAAGTTCAGCAAATGCATTCTCTTCTTTTATTGAAATATTTACTAAAACCACTTAAATTCTTTCACTGCAGTTCTCACCTCCTAACTCACAAAATAGCAGGGGACACCAGACAGACAGACACACCTGTAACATTAAGTTTCTGCGTGTGAACTAATCCCAGAACCTGGACAGCACCATTCTGATTTTTTCGGCAAACACTTGCCCTGTCAGGACAGCCTGTGGGTCCTTCATGGACTCTCTGACAAAGGTTCATGTAGTAACTAAATCCAAGAGGAAAAAGAGGCATTCAGTAGGGTAATTTCAGCAGATCTCATATCAGTTTAATAAATACTTAAAGCATCAATACTCTACCTCTCAGCCAAACATTTTTTTAAAATGGAAAAAGGAAAACAAAAAGGCTCTCAGGGGCATGTATACTCTTGGACACTGAAGTTTAGATCCTGCTGCAAGAAAATCTGAATCTGTGTCAACTATGTAACTCAAATAAACTTGCACAAATATTTTCATTTTGCATAGTTTATAGTAGGTTTATCTGCAATCCTTGATTCTAGAAAATTGATCTGGCAGCTTCTCAGGTTTTGAGATTTCAGCAGGCATAATTCATATACTTTGAAGGCTATTTTTCTTTGAGATAAAAACAAAGGTGCTCAGGAATTTGCATTTTGCTCCTACAGATTTACTGTTAATACATACACACATTTAGTTGTAATCAATACAGGACCTCAATAAGAAGGACCATCTTACATTCTTTTAATTTCCAAGAACATGAAGTAATTTGTAAAACAATAATTGTGGTGTGTTGTCTAACTACAATTTATGTAAGGTAGCTTGACTGAAAGACTTTTCCAAAAGTCCTTCCATAATCTTCAAAGATCTTTCCAGAATTTTTCCCCATCTGGCAATTTCTTGAGTGATATTCAATCTAAATGCAGTATTCCAATGATCCTACGCTATTCAACAGAGCAAGCTGAGTGATAAAATATTTCTAGCAAAGATATAGCCTCTTTTAATTGGCAAGCTTCCTTCATTTCCCCTTGAAGTACATCTTCCTTCAGTCAGTTCCTTGACTGAAAACACAGGACTACAAAACTTGATTTAAACATTGCCTAGGCTTAGCCACTTCCCTGAGACGTAGGCAACCTTGCCTGAATTGCAAGATATACACTTGGAATAATTATTAGCTATGCTTCCAATGAGTAACAAACTGGTAAGAAGATTTCCATTAGAATTCCAAAGCACACTCACGAGCTGTCCTTGTCTGCAAAAACCCATGAACCTGTGAGTGAGGAAAGTATTCTCAAATCATAGGTCTTGTGCTTCTGAATAAACTTGCATTCCATTTTCCTTGGAGGACAAAGAAGTTGTGTCCTCCATTCAAATGTGACAGCACAGCCAAAGGTCTCGCTCAAGAGCTGAGGACTTCCATTATTAGCATTTTCATCACACTTGAAAATAATAGTAGATTCACGTTGTCCAGCTTCTGCAAGATATGAACAAAAGTTTATGAGCAACTGTAAATCCACAGATTAACTTCTGTAGCAAGGTTGTAACAATAAATAAAATTAGCTGTGTCCATCTTTGCCTTCTAAAGTTCATATGGTCCAGGCTGGATACGATGGTTCAGCAATGTTATATCTGGGGAAAATTGTGTTAAGTCTAGGTGTATCAGCTATCCTCAGTTAGTGATCAGAGCTGGAATTATTATACTCCAATTAAAAAGGAGTAGGACCTCAAAGGGCACACACATATGTACAACTAAAAAGCTGCTCCAGAGATATCTGAATTGGACTTTTCCACACTGGGCAGAATAAGCAAGTTTCTTTTGAGCTCAGTAGAGCCCTCTTTAGAAGCATGAAAATGGGGAAAAGGAAATTGCTCATCACCCTCACAAATAAGCCTACAAAAATGTCACTCACACACAAAGCAAAACTGTTCTTCTTCCTCATATAATTTACAATATGCATTTTAGCACATAGGTGGCTAGTTGGGGAAGAGGGAGGATCGATTTTTTTTTACCACTAGCGCTTCACTACCTAGTTACACAGAAGTTATTCTAACTCTTATAAATCTGTTTAAGAAGGAAGTCTAAATTAGTAATTATTGAGAAAGCTAAATTTTATTTATAAATTTATATCTTGCTTTTCATTTAGAAACAAGGTAGTGTGAATGGGGTGTTATTTCCCTTATTCTACCCCAAAACAACAACAAGCTTGTGAAGTCTCTTGAATTAAGAGAGAATTATCAATATAAACAAGGGTAAATATAAAAGGGAATTTGAAATATACTGTAAATCCAGCAGAGTTTATGAAGACCAGTGGCAGCAGCAGAAAAGGGGAGGGGAAAATTACTGTAGGAGGCCCAAAGGGGAATTTGGGAAGGAGGAAGAGGGAGGTTTCAGAATGCAAAGTAATATTTCCTATAAAATTCCCATCTTAAAATATATTTAAAAGAAGCTAAGTCTTGTTGCTTTGGAGGGTGTCAATATTCAAGCATATCTAGAATTCCCAATCTTAAAATTCAGTCACATTTTCTTCTTTTTCTTCAAAAAAAGAAAAAACTCACAAAGGACTAGTGATAGGTGGTTAGTAACTGTAAGAGCATTTGCTCTCAAACTTTGGCAACGCCTTTCTGAAAGACAAGCTACACAATAAAGAACACTATTTAGTTTAACCTGCATGTGGTTTATATTTTTCCTGGCCCAGGCCAGTAAGGCCAATCATGGTTATTCATCAGTAGGCTGAATTAACGGGCAGTTCTATGTGAATGACACTCCCAGCTATTGATAAATACATGCTATCCAAACACTGTTATATTTATCGTCTGTATTTACTCTAATTTAGAGCACGTGACTGTTTTTAGTGTTTCTATGTAATACTATCTTAAGTGCTGCAATACAAATTATCCTGACTGGGTTTTCTTTTCAGCAGCTGTTGTTTTATCTCAAGTAACCAGATGTTCCATTACTACAGTACAACTGTGCACCTTAACACATCAGCCAGTGCAGGAGATCCCCTTACTTACCATTTACACAGAATCCCCACTTTTGGTCTCTTACAAAGTTATCAGTTGTGGCACACCACGGACGCTCTTGTCCCTCTGCAATGCACTTGTCATAATTTTTACCATTGTACTGGAAAGGGAAGACACAAAGCTCGCCCATTTCAGTCACTGTAAGTAAAAGAAGAGTGCAATAAAATACTTAATGGGCAATACCTGTGAAATATAAACAGTGAAATAGAAATATTTCATAAGCAAAAGCTTAGCACAGTGGTGGATTGTCAGTGGCACCAAGAATTACGAAAGGCCAAGTTCCAAATAACAATTTACGTAATTGCTGTCACCAGCCACCATTTTTCTATAAAAAGTGTATTTTACAATGAACTGAGATGTTCCCAGGGATCATTACTCTCCACCACTCTCACCTGGAATGTGTCTGCTTGTCAGCTCTCCTCTCAAAAAGACATCATACAAACAGGAACAAGGTACACATCTAAAAACACCATCTTACAACTTTTATGGGATAAATCTTCAAGATGCATGTTATTTAAGCATGCATGAAGACACCCTGCATTATGAACCACTTCCTCCTTCCTTCTTTCCACTTGTTAAAATTAAAACAGAAACTATTCATTTAGATACCCCGGAATGGTATATAAGTTATTGTATACCATCACTGGAAAGAGTTCAATCTCAAAATCACTCAGTGAAAATTCTAAAGGGAAATTTGGCTTGGATAGCCTTGGATGTTACCTACAATTTTTTTCAATGGGACTATTCTTAGGATGAATAAGTTAAGAAAATAAGGTTACTTTATTTTAAACCCTAGAAGATGATAAGCTAAGATTCTAAGCAAGCAATGGTGTAGCTTTCAAAATAATGGGCAAATCCCTTGCAATTCTTAGAATCCCGTACCTGGAGGACATTTATCACCACCTTTATACTGCAAGAAAACAGCTTCATCTTGATGCCTGTAGTCCAATTTTATTACTTTTTTGTTGCCAAATGAGACAGCACTATTGCCAGAGATAAGACATACTGCAGCATCTTTGCATTTTCCTTGAGGCACATCTGCCGCTTCTGAACACACCCCAAGATGGTAGTTCTGGCGTCCAGAAGAAACCTGTGTTGACAGCCAAAACTACACCATTAAAGAACTGCAAATGGAGTCAGAGAAAATGCTAAATATTCTTAAAGGCTGAATATGGCTATGCCAAGGGCTTCCCCAGACTACGCAAGACAATGTGGGAAGGGTCTCAGAATGGACCTTCCAGAGGATGTTCACTTTAAGCAGCAGGTTCAGAGGGGTTCAAAGTGAGCTTTGCTCACTTTCCAAAATACCCATACCCAAATTTTACAAGTGAATATGGTGCTTGTAAAATTTACTACAGTTGTTACTCAATATTACTTTGAACAATGGGAGTGCCATATTCCAGAATATTCATAAATTATAAATAAGCAAACATTTATGTAATAATTCAATTTTTCAGAATTTCATCTCCATGCTCTCATAGGTGGAAGCAGTTCTAGGAATGTCTTTGGTGATATTTATTCAACTACTAATGATCAATGAATCTTTACTGCAGTATACTAATTCTTGCATGACGTTTTAGGCCCATGTCTTACAGAAAAAATCTTTATATGATTAGCACATTTTATTACAACATTACACGTATATCCTAGTTTCCTAAGGAAATTCAAATTGGTGTCCACATGGATGCTCCCTTCATATTTCATCTTTATATCAACAATTTTTTATAGGATGGCCTGAACAATAATGACTAGCCCAAGCTAATGAGCTCCAAGCTGCAGTTGGATACCAGTCCAACACCTTAACCACTATTCTCAACGGCTCATATTTTGGAGAGGAAGTATGAGAAGTGCAGCTCAATCCCTTGAGAGACATTTTAATTGACAATATAATTTAACATACATAAAATTCACCACTGTGCTACAACCCTAGCCCCCTTTTACTGATTTATCTCAGAATAGTCCTGTGAATTGTGGTACTAAAAACATAACTTCATGGCTAAGCTATGGTCATGTGCCTCAGCCATAGACCAATTCCACCTTTTTCATGTCAGGAGAGTATCAATTCTAAGTACACAGTTCCCCTTACTAGTCACAGCAATACAATCACCTTATAAGGCTTCCCCGAAAGGCTGGATAGGTTGAAAGCATAGTGTAACTGTTCATCAATTACAGTGCAGCCCAAAACATTCTCTTCATCAGGGCATACCACTGGGGTGCTCCATTCAAATATGTATTCACACGTAGACTTGTCTATCATTTTGGGCTTCCCCTGTTATCAACACACAAACAAGAGAATAAAATGGTTAAGCTTGAGAATCAGATGTCTCAATAAGAAAGCTAAATGACTGAAAATTAAATGTACGCTGAAGTTAAGTAATCCCATCTGTTTTTATTTATATTCCTTTGGCTTTGCCTGCTGTGACTGAGGTTGATGACATTGGAAGTAGTCAAGTTTCAAACATTCCTACAACAACAAAAGAGTAAGTACAGGCCCCAGTTTCTGTTGCTTCATGCTGACTTTCTGGAGAGAACTGAGGTGTGTGTTTGTAGATCACATGCTTATACACAAACTTAAGATACCATTAAAGAGATTGATTTGCCTGTGCTGGAGAAGGGTTTGCTATCAGGTTATGTACACAACTTGTATACCCCATAAGCCTTCAAAACCCATTCTTTCCCCACCTGTCCTGTTAAAAAGCAGAATAAGCAAGTGCCTTGATAACTTGCAAAAGCAGCAAATTAAATACATTTCCTTCTCATAATAGATTCTGTTGGCAAAGTATCTCTACTTTACTAACCAGAAGGATTAACTTTTGTGATGTGTGAATAATTTAATTTGTAGTTAAAGAACCTTGCATATCTATGAGCACATTTAACCTCCCTCTAACGTCATGCCTCACTAACCATTCTACAAGGACATACCTGCATAATGCATCTCCAAACCAAAGCTGAGGCCTGCTAACTGTGGAATTTAATGATCTAATGTGGAAATAGAGTTTTCAATCTTCTCCAAACATAAGCCATGCTACCCATGCCATGTGGGTCCTTTAGTGGCTGATAATGATGCAGAAGGGGAGGGATCTGTCCAGCTCCTACTGTCTGGTTTTGGCTGATGCGATCACCTATTGTGGGTAGTGGCTGCTCCCAGATTCTCCTTGTGACATGGAGGGTCTGGGAGAGAAGAATATGTACTCACCTCTCCAAGATGAGACATGGATTGGATAGGGGCTCTCCCCTCCACCTGTACCAGAACCCTCCCCTCATGCCTGATCTATCCCAACCCCATGGATCTGGCACTGCAGGTGATGCACAGGATAGGTATGAGCTTCCTGGTAAAGCAGGAGCAGAAAGCCCCCACCCACTCCACAGATCAGTTTCCGTCAACCCACTACTCTAGCCATCTGTCAAAACTCACCTCCTTCTAGAGTCCCAATCTCACTCCACCAGAAAAGCAATTGAAGGATGACTTCTCCAACACTAGGAAAACCACCAACTGCTGCACATTAACTTGCCTGGCAGCAGCAGGTTAACACAGCATCATTCACCACTCTCATTAATGAGGCAGAATAGAGATTTGCTACACAAACAGAGCAAATTTATGTCTCATGTTTTCTGTCAACTCACAAACTGGAGGAAGGCAAGTTAAATTAAATTAAGTTTGGATGTGCCTCATGTCTGGAAGGGATTTCTTCATCCTTTTCTCAACCTGCTTCTGCAAAGACTTCTAAGCTTTTGTAAACAAACAAAATAAACTATGATTACCAGATTTGTTCCTCTGTTGCAGTGAAACACAATAAGTGAAGAATAGTTGAGATTTTTATCTTCTGGACAAGGAGTGGTACTGTTGAAGGCAATATTAACTTCATTTGTTGCACTGTTCAACTTAGGAGGTCCTGTGATTCGACCAATATCCTAATTAAATATAACATAAATTAACCTGATTTTACAAACAGTGTAAATGACCACAAAGTGAAACTGAAGCTTCAGCATTAACTGGGAAATAAATTAGTTCAATCTATATACAAGTAGTAATAATGTGCATTGCAGCGGGACAGAATGAATGGATAAGTTGGGAGAGACTACCCATTTTTATTGTAAAGACATCTCTCGTATATGGCTTCAATTACATTTTATTCTGATGTACTCAAAATCTTTATGTTAATACTGCTAAAAAGACAAGCAATATCAGCATGCTCCACTATCTGAAACTGCTATCCATTTAGCACAACATATCCCCAAGGATCAGAGGCTATTCATTTAAAGCAGTCTGATCTGGTTTGAATGGTTCTGCTTTAAAGATCATATTAGTTTTAAATAAGTCAGCTCCTTAAAGCAGTCAAAATGCTTTTTTGTGTTTGTATAGAGTACTGAAAGAAGTTGGACTGCTTTAATGAATAATAGGGTAGTGTTGCATTAGATTCAAGGCAGTTCTTTGGAATCATCTTTGAAGCTGGCACAGATCTACTGTACCATCCTACTCTCTAGTAGCACAATCTTCACTTGCCCCAAAGCCATAGCATAGATCTTCCTCTCAATTTTTAAAGAGATTTGCCATGATACGTGCACACCTACTGTTCAAAATTCAAAAATCCCTTGAAAACAATTGACATATTTCCTGAACTTTGGGTCATGACTTAATGGCAGCAGATGCATCCTACATCTGGGACTGAGGAAGTGAAGCAATAACAGACAATTTCCTTCCCTCCTCCTTTCAATGTTTTAGACCATATCCAATGCTGAAATTGCTTTTTCAAGCAATTGCTTGGAGAATGTGAGTCTCCAAAGAACAGGGCTCTAAAGTAATAAATTACTCAACTAAACCAGCCTATTAAGTATGCATTCCTAACATCCTGTTGTGAGAAAGAGGACAATTTGATACATGCTGATAGTAGTACTTACTACAGGAGAGTCATTAAGTGGGACCATGCAAACAGCTACTCCAGGTGGACACTTGACATCCTTGATGGAATTTAATGGTTGGCAAATATTTATATAGAAATCTGGATTCTGGTCAGAAAACTCATCAAATATGTCATAAGCACTTGTCCAATGGATTAAAGGGGAAAGGTCAATTATTCTGCTGCCATTGGTAACTGAGCATTCTACCTGTGGTGGGTAGGGAGAAGAAGATTCACCTATCAGCATATACAACCATTATGAGCTGTGCAATAACCATACAAAACCCCAAATATTATTTTGATTGTAAGAATATTTTATCTTTTATTGTGCTACATTATCAATGCATTATTCATTTTGCCTCACCCTCAACCATCCCTCAATCTGTTCCCAGCTGTTTGTTCCTTTGCATTCAAGAACACATCTACTTTAATTCTAAATTATAAGTTTACTTGGAAGACAAATACATCCTGTGAACATCTAGTCAGGACTGAACATTAGAAGAAGTCAGGAATTACTTTGTTCTTAATACTGTATACTGATCAAGACAAGAACAGCTATTCCTAGGATAGCCTTAACACCCCAGCTTTGTAGGAATTGATGCTACTCTAATAAGTTGTTTTTCAAACCTTAGATAAGAAGGTATTTTCACTGTATAATAAAGTACTTTGCAAAAATTAACAAACCATTAAAGACAGCCAGTCCAACTGAAAATCCTTCTTTAAAATATGGGAGTTATAACTAGGGGTGTATAAAAACTGGGAAAAACATTTTGTTTCAAACACAGAACAATACTATCATGTTCTGGGGTCCTGGTCAATCATTTCCAATAAGCCATAATTTAGCAGAACAGAAATCCACAATGTTTTATGGCTTCTGGGTGAGGATCTATTGCAGACTAAACATCCCTGAAGGAGCAGGGATGGCATTGCAAGGAGATTGGCAGCCAGATGGCAAATTCTGGCCACCACAGTTTTTCCGGATAAAGGAGAGATTGTGAGATCGCCCACTTGCACTCCGGACAGCCGCTCCTCATGAGCAGACTGCAGGATCTGAGGTTTTTGCAGTCAACTTGTGAGTTGAGCAGCTGGGAGTTGAGGGATTTCAATCAAGCTCACAGCCCTGATGCAGCCTATATGGACACAAGCTTCACACAAGCCCCACTTTCTTAAACACTTTTGGCTGTAATTAATTTACAGCTAAAGAGAGATTTTCTGAGAGGCAGGATAAGAGAATTCCACTAGGTGAGTAAACGCTCTTTCTGGACTAAAAAGGGGGGAAAAAAGGTTTTTAAAGATTTAAAAACTTTTGGCAAAAAGCTTAACTATTAAAGAGTGCAGACAATTGGTGGATTTTACAAAACAAAAGATAAAGGTAATATGAGCCAGACTGTGATGCTGACTGTAACCACGGAGTGCCATTTGAGATGAAAGTATTAAGAGCACAGGAAGACAAAACTGAAAAAAAAGAGGGAGGGGAGTTTGCCTTTTACTCTTTCCTTTGTAATTGAAACACTTTCACTTTTGGATTACAATATTACAATGGCAACCACCAGAAAAGCAGCAAAAATAGCAGGGGGAAGGAGAGGATTCCTAGAGCAACCTGCAGAGAGAGGAATTAAACTAGATTAACTTCAGAAAATGTTTGCGGAATTAGGCAATAAGTTAGCTAAATCACTTGATACTAAACTGACAGTTTTTGAAAAAAGAATGGACCAAAGACTTGTAAAGATGAAAGAGGAGATGAAAGAAGTCAACAAGATGAACAGCTCGGTAAAACAAGTATCTGGAGATGTAAAACAAATTAATGACAAAGTGGAAATTTTGGAGAGTAAGACAGAAGTTATGGGCAGAGAGCTGGAAAGAGAACTAGATAATTTGGCACTACTGGAACTGAGAGAGAAGGAATTTTGTTTGAGATTTAGAGCAATCCCAGGGGATTCTGGTGAAGATATTAAAGAAAAGGTTATTAAAGCTTTAGCAAATTTTTTGGACTGGGATGAGGATACAGAGGCAGAACTTAATAAAATATATAGAAAAAAATACAAGAATTGTGGGAATAAAAAATGTTCCAAGGGATGTCTTGGTGCACTTTGTCAGGAAGAAGACAAGAGATCAAGTTTTGCAGCACCATTTTAATACAAGACTGAAGATTGATAATACAGATGTAATTGTTCTTTTAAAAAAAATCCTATTAGAATGTTGCATGACAGAAAAGAGTATTCTTTTTTGACTGATAGATTAAAACAGAAAAAGATTCCATTTCAATGGGATAAATTGGAAGGTGTAATTTTTACTTTTAAACAGCAGAGATTTCAATTGAATTCTTTCCAGTGAGAGAATTCCTAGAAAAATTTAAAGAGGAATTGGAGGAGATTCAAACGGAGGTGTCAGATGAGACTACACAAAACCTTCAGCAGACGCAATAGGAAATTGAAAGGGATGATACTGAACTAGATGCTACAAGTATCAACTTTTCTAAATTTTTGGTTTGATTATGGATTACAAATGCTTAACATGGAATATAAATGGAGCAAATGCTCTTCAAAGGAGAAAAAAAAATTCATTACTTGAAAAAATTAAAACAAGATATAATTTGCCTACAAGAGACATATATTAGAAAAGAGGACATAAAATATTTGATTTATAAAAATTTGGGTGAAGAATTTATTTTAACAGAAACTAAAAAAATAAATCAAGTTGTTTTGCATATAAATCCCCAACTAAAACCAGAGCTTGTATTGAATGATGACCATGGTAGATTTGTTGGGGTGGAAGATAATTTGCATTGGACTCTGATATTGGGAATTTATGCCCCAAATGAGGAAAAAGTACTGTTCTATAAAGGACTTATGGAGAGACTGATAGGTTTCTCTTATGAAAAATGGTGTTTGATGGGGGATTGGAATGGGGCAATCTCCCCCACAACTGGACAGAACTTCTGAGAAAAATATTCAAATCACTCAAGGCAAAAAAGGTTGCAAATCGCAATCACACAACCGCAGGACGCTGCAATCAGTCATAAATGTGAGCCAGTTGCCAAGTGCCTGAAATTGCAATCACATGACCATGGGGACAATGCGACAGTTTGAGACAGTTGTAAGTGCAAGTACAGGTCCTAAAGCACTTTTCCTAAGGCTGCAATAACTTTGAACTGTTGTTAAGCAAGGACTACCTGTAAACAACTTGTAGTCATTATTCAATAATGGAACTTTGTTTTTTTATATGATAACTGCAGTGAGATTATTGTATGCACAAAGATGGAAAGACTCGGCAATACCTACAATGGAGGAATGGTTGGTGAAGATGATGGCCAGATTGACTTATTTGATCAGAGAAAAGATAGTATCTATGTTTATTGCTGACTAGAAATCCCTTACGGACTTTTCGCGGAAAACAGAAAAAAAATGAATTTAGGATTTATGGTTTTGATTATTAGACAGGATAGATTAGAGAGAGAAAAGAGACATGTAACTTTAGAGAAAGAGGTAAATTTATAATTGTACTTATAACTGCTGTAAAGAAGATCAGAAGCCACTTCTTTGTATTTTTTTCTTTTCTATTTTTCTTTTATTTTTTTCCCTTTCTTGTACTTTTAGCTTTCTCTTTGATTTTTTTTTTACTTTTTATTTGTTTGTATTAGTTTTTATCTTCTTTTTTAAAACTTTTAATAAAATTATTAAAAAGAAAAAAAGAAATCCAGAATGTTTTGGTTGTTATGGGTTATAGGTGAAACAAAATTTGGGTTGTGTGAGTGGGGAAAAACCAGAAGTATGTCACCACCTCTCTACCCTCAGCAGCTTTCAGCGTGGCAATTACCCACTATTCCCTTCATTTTCTCCCATTCCCTTCCTTATTTCGGCCATTTATGTTCCAGCATGGCATATAAAACCAGCTCACTTGCCCTCCATCTCCTTCCTCCCCTCCCTTCAGCTGCTGCTCATATCCCAGCATATCTCATCCCTCCACCCTCCCTAATCTTCCCAACACCTTTACTCCCTCCCTTCAGCCATCACTGTCCTTGATTTTTTTCCCCCTTACTTCCACTTGCCCAGGACAAAATAGCCTGATCATGGAACCAAACAATCCCCAAATGTGCACATTTTGGTTTGGACATGGACCACACCAAGCAGCTGTTCTATGCATGGAATGTTCTGCACATACTAATTACAACACAGTGACCAAATGCAGACATGATGCTATTCAGAGATAGTTGTGGGATTCTGTGCTCCTTTCATAAGCCCGCCATCTCATGTAAGAATTTCTTCTATCTCTTCCTCCTCCTCCTCCAATTAATCTGACTAAGATGAAATTTAGCTGTTCTTCAAAATCTCAGTGGCTAACTTCTGTTTTCTTAATCACTAGCTTTATTATATCCGCATTGTGCTAGAGCTGAATACCTTTTTTGACAGAAATTTCAAGTGAATTGTCAATAAATACTATACTGCTTCTATTATGCTTAATAAGAATAGCTTATTCTGCTTCAACAATTGCCCTGCAAAATAGTGCAAATGAGTGTTATAAATTATAAATTACATATTATGTTGTAATTTTTTTCCAAAACTAGAGGATTTAAACATTTTTTTATCTTAAATATTATCATGCCATTTTAGATAATGTTAAGTTGATAAAATAGCCAATTTACTTACCACTCTTTCTTCTTCACAGGCTAAAACAGTATGCCAAGAGAAAAAATAAGTGCATGTTCTCTTATCAAAGGAGAGGAGAACTGGCTGGCTGCCAGGCCCAGCATCCAACCTGCACACAAAGCTGAAATAACTTATGTACTTCAAATCAGGATCTGCAGGACAGGACTCGCCTTCTTTGTATACAAGTTTCAAAACTCCATCTTCATAGGTTAATGCTTTGCTCAGTCGTCCAGCATTAATTGATGGCTGATGGCCACCACTGACACAAACTCCTATTAACAGATTTAATAGAGCAATGCTAGCGTTTTTCCTTGTTTTTTGACAGAAGAAATGTTAAGTTCCCTTAACATTTAGTACAATTAGTAGGGAATATGCTACCTTTGTCAATAAGTCTAGAACAAGATATGCTTTTAGGATTTTGGTTAAAAATCTATTCTTTAGTACTGGGTTCAAGTTGCTCAGTGATTCACTGAGTAGCCCTAACATAGGTCTTTTCAGACTGATTTCCTCAATTTAAAAGTGGGCAGAACACTAGCCTATTATTAAGGCTTCTTAATATCAGACAGATGGGACAGTGTCTTCACCAGATTCAACCCACAGCATGGTAAGTACTGAACATACACCTTTTTCCTCCACCTGTCTTGTATCCCACCCTATTAACAATAGTAAGGCCCATTCGAGTATGGCATAAGGGTCTTCAGTGTATGCTTGTAAAATATAGCATGCATATGATCCGATAACCTTTTTACCATTATCCCAGATAAATTTTGGAAATTGAGTAATCTGAGCCAATTAGCGGGTTTTACAGGTCCCCATTTTTTAAAAAGAAGTTACAGGTAGGTCATGATTAGTGCAAGTTTGAATACTGTGAAATTTGATTTAGAGTGACTTATAAATTGATACCAGGTCGCATTTAATGAAAGCCAAAATTCAATTAGTGCGAGGCTAGTGGGAGTGCAATTGAAGCGAACACATGCACAGCTGCTGTTGGGGTTATAGACACTAATCGTCTTTTGTGCAAAATGGAGAAAAGGAAGGTTCATTTTGAAAAACTACAGAATACGGAAGATAACAGGTATGCTTTGGATATGGGTTTATCCTCTTTTACTGTTATACAGTATTTTATTAATAAACATATTAAAAAGTTATGTTAAATTTTGAAATTGCCTATTTCCATCAAGCTGGAACTAATTACCCTATTTCCCATAGAAATATCATTTTGAATAGTGCGAATTCAAATAATGCAACCATTTCATGGGATTCATTAACTGCACAAATCGAGAGCTACCTGTACAACCTGTATAGATGGCTGATAAGTGCAAAGATTAGACAGATACTGGATGTACTGGGAAGGAAGGAAAAGTTTGTACCACAGGGAGAAGAGCACACCTGGTTAGCTAGATACTATCCTACATTTTTATTGAAATGTACATTACTACACTGCTATTGCTACATCAGATAGCAATACTACCATAGGTTTAAGAAAAGAAAGTATCACAATGATCTCTTTCCATCTTATGGGTTCAATATCAGCATCTAGCAAGTCGAAACTTACCTATGTCTCCACTGCATGAACTTCTAGGTTCATCACACACACTCAACTGGAGTGTTCTCTGGTTCGCCAAATCAAAGAGAGTGTAGCCATCCTGTCTCTTTAAAGGATTAAGGTCAAAGAGATGACCTGAAAGAGAACAGAGGTGGAAAAAAGGAATAACTAGATTTACTGTGGAAAGCACTTGTTTGTTAAAATAACCAAGATGCCCCAAAAGTTGTCTCCAACAGAAGGACATCAAGTAAAATCAGTATAAAAGCCATTCATTCAGGACTTTTGACATATATAGCCACAGAATTTTAAGCATGAACCGTAAATATTAGTGTATATGGTGTAATGGTTTGCAGCTCAGTGTAACTTACAAGGTCCACAGAATGAGATCCAAATCTCTTCTCTTACTGTAGTCAAGCAATAGATAAAAACTTTCATATAATGATGAATTATGTTTTTTTACTCTTTACCGGGGGGTACAGGTAATCCTCGAATTAAGATGGCAATTAGGACTGAAATTTCCATTGCTAAGCAGTGCAGTCGTAAAGCGTGATGTCATGTGACCACATCACTTAGTGATAGCAATCCCAGCACTCCCTGTTGCTGTTGTTAAGCAAGGGCCAGTGGGAAGAGGCAGGAATCCAGGCAAGCAGGAGGGTGGGCAAGAGTTATGGAGTGCGGGGCAGGTGCCACGGAGTGCAGGCAGGCAGGCGCCATGGGCAGGCACTATGGTGTGTGGCCAGGCAGGCACTATGGAGTACAGGTGAGTGGGTGGCTGAAAAAATGGCAGGAGCTACTCGTAGCCTCCTGTCAGCTTCCCCATTGACTTTGTGGGAAGCTGGCAGGGAAGGTCGCAAATTGAAATCAAGTGACTGTGGGAATGCTGCAAGGGCCACAACTTTGATGACCAGTCATCCCTGTTCAGCGCCATCATAACTTTGAATGGCCACTGAATAAGTGGTCATAACCTGAGAACCACCTGTACAGTTCTTTTTACAAGAAAGGCAGGCAAAGCCTGTAATATACACATTAAAGCATCCTTGTTTGCACTGCTGTTCTGCATAACACAGATGCTTCAGGAAGGGTTCCGCTCAGCTGTGAATCTGGAAACAAACATGCTACTTTAATGCTTCCATACGTTCCACAGTATTTCTTCTAATTGAATCCAAAGCATCACACATCCTTATGATTTCAGCATAACTGCTTAAACCTGCACAGCTTGAGAAGTTCTCAAATCCAAGAGATCTATTGACCCTTCTTCTAATGCAAACTCCCCCTGAAATTATATGGATGTGCGTATTTTCCTGCAATCAGACAAAAATAGCAAATACTTCCAAGATTAAAAAAAATGAGAGAGAAAGAGAGATATCAATGGACGTTAATATGCTGGAACTCTGGACCCTTTGCTTTGCTCTTAGACAGCAGTAGCGGTATTGAAGTAGCTTCAAGGAAATACTTTAATCTATAAAGCACACATCTGAAGATTTTGCACAGTCCTAATCAATTCATTACTTGAACAAAAAAAAAAAATGAATACCATTACCTTAAAAAGCATTCTTATTCATGAGAAATGGGGAACATTCATCTCAGTCAAGTTAAAAGGAAAAGGAAAATGTTTTTAATACATAAAAAAAGAAATCATAACAAACAGTAATTCATTTCATCAAAAGTGAATATTGATTAGTGTGTTTATTGTTCTCAGAGGTCAGTCATACACTAGTTCTAGATATTCTCAACTAAAGACTAAAGAATAAAATTTATAAGGAAAGGAAAACAGCATTTACCAAATATGGAGGCAAAGCGGTGCTAAGTAATATGAAGGGGAGGATGGATATACAGACCAGAGGGCAACTTCCTGGCTAGCAAAAATGAGGAACACAGGAATGATGTTTTACAGGACAAGAAAAAGCAGAATTTCTCTAGATAGGAAGGCAACTATGTCCAGTCCTGTGAAAAAGCACTTGCTCCCTTTTGGATTTCTTGACCTTTTGTCTATATTTGTCAATGAATGTTATCAGAGCTTCATGTGGGTCTCACTGAGCCTCACCCAAGTTTATTACCAAGGTCAACCAACATACAATATGCCAGTGAGAAAACTAATCACCCTCTTAGGTTCAATAACTGGTTGTTCTACCTTTAGCTGTAATAACTGCAAGCAAATACTTTCGGGGCTCAGTGATCATGGTCTATGGAAATTGTGGCCCATTCCTTCAAAGCAAACTGCTTCAGTTCAGTAACATTTGAAAAAACTCTGAGGATTTTCTGGCATGAACTGCTTGTTTCACGCACGGAGGCAACATTTCTACAGCGTTTAGATCTGGACTTTGAGTCCTCTCTTCTACTTACTTGTTACACCTGTTAAACCTATGTTTAGATGAAAAAAAATTACCTGTACGAGGGTTGGACACGGTGCAATTATTGTGCATATTGCTTTTCAGAGGACATGCGGCAGCTGTATACCACATAAAATTATATTCACAATCCATATGGACGGTTACCAGTTCTGGCTTGGAATCCTGCGGGGGGGTGGGGGGAAAGGGAGAATATGAATATTTGCAAAGCTGATATATAATGGTTCTCTCAGTATTTCAAGAAACAGCTTTTCCACTTAGAAAAATAATGAAACATGGCAAGCTAGGAGTCAGTTCATCTTTTTTCAGAGGTCACATAAAAATTGTGACTAATGTTGATTAACTGGATGATGTTAGTGAATTTACATTTTAAGAGAGGTATGAGCACGATCTCCAGATGCTTTGAACTGTTATGTCCATCAGCATAACCTAGACAGCATATTCAACAGTCAGGAATTTTGGAACATTGGTCTAAGCATCTGGAAGATACCAGTTTGCTTCTCATTACTTTAAGGTTTTTATGTAGCAGAAAATATCACTTTTTGTTTGTTTTCTACATAGTGAATCTACACTGGTTATCTGCTATCTTGCTATCACGCCTAAATAGCTGTAGCTGAATAACTGCTTTATCCTACAAAGTGGAAAGATGGATCTGAATCCATCTTCTTCCAAGATGGAGCAGATTTATGAAAATGAGATCTAAATAGACATTAGGATTCCAATTCTATGACCATTATTTTCCTAGAAGCCTATGCAACTGTTCTCTATGAGTCCTTAATTAAACATACTCACATCTTTCTTTTCATCACATTTGAAATGGATGATTGTAGACTTCTTCCGGATCTGGTCTTCACATCTCTCACCATTGATATATTTAAGAACAAAAATGCCATTTTCCCATCTGAGCCCCTCAGCCACTTCACCTAAGCTTATATAGTTAGACCCATTCATTAGGCAGGCTGCAGCATCTGGTGGGCAAAAATCTAAATGTGGAACCAAAAAATAAATAAATAAAACAAAACAGTGATGAAAGAACAATAATTTAGTATTGATACACACACACACACACAATGCACTACTTTAAAAAATAATGTTTTTAAAAAATTCTGGATCTGTCAAAAAAAAAAGTAAGATTAATTCAAGATGAAACAATCCTTTTACAGATGATGATTTTATATAATCATTTATTTTTGCATATTAATATAGTAGATTTCAATTTCTTTTACTGGTCAGAGATTTTCACAAAAGGGACCCTTTAGACAAGCAAATAAAGCAAATTTTTTCCTATAACAAAATTGTCTGTTCTGACTAACACATTTATTATGACTTAAACTCTCACAGAATACAGCCTACTTTATCAGATAAGTTCATAGGACTTTGTTTTAACTACAACAGTTGAACAGAGTCCATTATCCTATTGAAAACTGCTCAATAAGTTTGAGACAACAGGACTTCACTGCATGAAAAAATGAGGCATCTAAATAGAACAATCACTAGTGTACTTGAGCCTGATAATATTTTTGAGGTTCATTATATCTATAAATTTCAACACTCAAATGGGCACTGACAATTTCACTTTCACACATGCTTTTACATAACTTGAGTTTCTCATTACTTGTCTTGGATGAAATTATCTCAGTTAAAACTTTATTCAAGAGGATTGTATCTCATGATTGCTCATTCTCATTGTCACCACTTCAGGAGAACATGATGAACTGGACTGTGTGAATTAGATTTTGACAAACCTATTAGTCTTGTGGCCGTTATGCAAACTGGGATAATTTTGAAGAGCATTCTGCTAACTGTATTGTCGAAGGCTTTCACGGCCAGCATACAGTGGCTGGTGTGGGTCTTCCGGGCTGTGTGGCCGTGTTCTTGAAGTTTTGTTTCCTTACGTTTCGCCAGCACCTGTGACCGGCATCTTCAGAGTGCAGGAGCACAGACAGGAGCAGACCTTTCCCCCCCCTCAGATCTCTATAAATACCCACAAAAGGGTCACATCACCCTGGGCACAGAGAGAACTGCTCCTGTCTGTGCTCCTGCACTCTGAAGATGCCGGTCACAGGTGCTGGCGAAATGTAAGGAAACAAAACTTCAAGAACACGGCCACACAGCCCGGAAGACCCACACCAGCCACCATTCTGCTAACTATTAAAATCCAGCAGTAAAACCAGCTTCTAGAAATAACTCACATTAAGCCTCTTGGAGGAAATTTGAAGCATTTTTATTAGGCAATTAGACAAATACATTCATGTATACAATTAATAAAAGAACTTCAAATTATCCTTCAATTACACATGCAATATAGCTCCATGATTGTAAAATTAAAGACTGAGAAAAAAAAGCTACGAGAAATAGTTTATATAGGGACAGGAATCAAGGGCAAGTTTTAAAACACCTATGAGATATTTAACGCCTAGAAGGCTAGTGTTCACAAATAGCATGTTGGAAAAGGCTAATGAAGGATACTTAACATTTCATTTTTGATTTAGTTTCAGAATGAGACACAGCATGTTTTGACACTCTGAGAACAGAAATAGGTTCTAAAATTTCTAAAAACAGCAATTGATCTGCTTCATGTTGATGCACCAGTATGCACTAATGAGGAGTATGCCAAAGAACCACTGCTCCATGCTTTCCAGTTTCTCCCCAAGTCATACAACTTTAATTAATTGCCTCCCTTAGTAGTTATGACTTCAGTTTCCTTCAAATAGAGTTCAACTCTTGGAAATTTCATGGACATTTCCACCTAGGTTCCTCGACAATAATACAGAAGTGGTTGGCCACTGTGGTCTTCTCAGTTGTTTTTCAAGCCCTGTGATTTCCAGGGCAGTTTCCCTTCCACACAATAACCAGGTTTGACCCTATTTAGTTTTTTAGTTATTTGTCTTACTATTACTTAATTACGTTTCTTGCTGCTCTGCTCTCCTTCACCAAAAACAAGACCTCTCATTGTTAGTTATAATTGTGAATCTGTACTTTATTACATATGTTAAAATAATTGTAAAAATCTTCCAAGTACACCCATCAGTTTACTGAGATAAGGAACTATTAGGAATTGTAGCTCTGCTGAGAATATTTTTTGATTATTTCATTTCATTTTTTCTCCTAGTAGAAACTTCTAACCAGACTGGATTGATTGGTCAATTGACGGATTATGTGCTCTCAAGTCATGTTTGACTCCTAGCAACCACAATGATAGATTTTCTCCATGACAATATATCCATAACCTGATCTTTCAGGTCTTCCAACAGTGCACTCATCACCACTTTAACTGAATCTATCCACCTTGTTGCTGGTTGTCCTCTTCTTCTCTTTCCTTCCATCTTTCCCAGCATTAGAGCCTTCTCCAGGGAGCTAGGTCTTCACATAACATGTCTGAAGTAGGATAATTTGAGCCTGGTCATTTGTGCCTCGGGTGAAAACTCTGGGTTGATCCATTTGTGTGTTTTCTTGGCTGTCCCTGGTATTCTTGGCCTTCTCCAACACCAAAGTTCAAAAGTGTCAATACTCTTCCTACCCTGCTTCTTCAAAGATCAACTTTTACTTTCATAGAGTGTCATAGGGAATACCAGGGCTCGCACAATTCTGATCTTTGTAGGTACAAACACAATACAGCATTCGAATGGAGTGGAGTTGGATGGCCAATAAATTTAAATTTAAACAAGCAAACAAACAAAGGTATATCTTTCCCAAGGCCTTCATGGCTGCTCTAACAAGTGCTAGTCTGCATCATATTTCTTGACTGCTTGTTCCTTTACTGTTGATGGTTGATCCTAAAAGGCAGAAGCTATCCACCACTTCAGTATCTTCACTGCCAATTCTAAGGCTGGTTGTTCTAACTATTATCATTAGTTTGTCTTCTTTATATTTAATTTAATCCAATTTTTTCACTTTGCTCCTTAACTTTTATTATTAGAGCTTGCAGATCCTTTGCATTTTCAGCTGTCAGGGTAATGTCATCAGCATAGCGCAGGCTATTGATGTTTAATTTTAAAACCAAGTTCATCTTCTTCCAATCTAGCTTCCCTTAATATATACTCAGCATATAGGTTGAGTAAATAAGGGGAGAGTATGTAGTCTTGTTGCACTCTTTTGCCGACCTGGAGTCAGTCCATATCACCATATTCTATCCATACTGTGGCTTCCTGATTTGTATATAAGTTTCTCATGAGGACAATGAGATTTTCTGGAATTCCCATTTTTCTGAGTGCATTCCACAGCTTGACGTAATCCTCCAATCTTGACGTAATCAATGAAGCACATAGTGACCTTTGGCAATTATCCAGCATGCATCAGCAATGTCTTGTATTCCTCAGCCTTTTCTAAAGTCAGCTTGAACATCTGGCATCTCTCTTTCCATGTAGGGCTCTAATCAGCATTGGATGCTCCTAAGCATTATTTTGCTAGCATGTGAAATTAAGGATATTGTATGATCATTTGCATACTTCGTCAAATCTCCTTTTTTGGGTAATGGAATGTAGATTGACCTCTTCCAATCTGTTGGCCATTGTGTTGTTTTCCAGATTTGTATAACTGATAATGAAATTGTATTCATTTAAACAGATAGGAACATTTCTTGATTGCCAACAGGTAGATGGCAAATTAGGCTTAAAAGGTTAGATTTAACCTGAGCAAAATTACTTGGTCACACAGAAATTGGATTCTTTTGTTCAGAATCTGGTGGCAGATTCAAAATTTCCTCCAATCCTTTCCACAAAGCTTCTGAGTAAATAGCATACACTTCCCCCAATTCTTACCAGCTCCCTGATGGGGTACTAATGATCTGCAGACATTGATGTAGTATTTCTGTGAAGAGCTAGTCTTTGAAATAGCCTCCCAGTTTTTCTTTTGTCGGATCAGAGAAGAGAAATCATAGGAATTGCCAGCACTGTCTCTACAACAGAAAAAAAAAATTAATGATAACTGAAGATAGTAAATGCATGCAAGATACAGGCAACTGCTATTTTAAAAATCCAAGTCAAATGTTCAAAACCAATTATATTTAAATGCATAAATTTTGTCTAGTAGTAAATTGTCACAATTCTTTTGATAATTGCTCTCTTACTGCATAAAGCAATTCTAGTGTGACTACTGACATCCACTGTCCTCCACCATTCAAACTACACACTGGCACACTAGGGCTAAAATAAGCTATGACCATAAGCACAAGTTTTGTCCCCAGTTTCTTTGCAAACATAGCTGCGTGTAGAGGAAAATCTGAAATCTTATTATCTTAAATCTTAGTCTGCAGCCTTGACAGGCCACACAGGAACATTGCAAGAAAAGGCTTACATGCATGCCAGCATTCATCTCCATTTTTCATTATTACGGCTTTAATTATTTCCTCTTTTGATTCAGACCACACATTTCTACCTAGACAGCACTCAAATGCTGCTCATTTACAAGTCAGGCTAAAAGCAAACACTTGTATAAGGTTCTTGTTATTAGGGATGAAGAGGAAAACATGTGTTCTCAGAAAGTCATAGCAAATCATAGTTAGTATGGATTAAGCAGCAGTGGACCAATATAATAAGAAGCCCTAAAATCACTCTGGGGAAAGGCAACTTACTTATAGGAGCATTCGATAGATTTGGAAGGTGGGCAGGCAAAAGGAGTGTGCCATTCAAACATATAGGTGCAATCCTCGGTTTCCTTCAGAAATACTGGCTATGGGAACAGAGATTAAAAAAAACACTGTTACATATACTAGACCATATCGACAACAGAGCTGAAAGCATGTAATAGAGGAATTTTAAACCAGAGATGGACATTTGGAAATCCATCCTCAGGCTCTTTTGCACAAGGGATTAATCCCAAGACTGAAGTCCACTGGGTAGGAAGAAAGGAGGCAGGGCCAGAAGTGGGTTGGACTTTTCCCAATGCAGGCACAGAAAGTCCTAGCAGTCTATTATCAAAGAAACCAAACCTTTGACAGAGCCCCTTCCTTTAAACTACTGCAGGTTTCAACATTTTTTTTTATCTTTCCCCATTTCTTGATGAACATGCCACATATTAGGCTTACTTCAATAAAAGCACTGGAATAGGTATAAATAAGTAACAGCCACTGCAGCACTAAATTAGTGGAAAGGAAATGATAGTGTCATGGCAGGAACCCTAACCCTTAAACCAGTTTTTTTTTAAAAAACCAAGTGCTGCACAGGACAAAGCAGTGGATGGGGCCTGGACAAAAACTACATTAAAATGGAATTAATTAGTGTAACTACATATATTTAATACTTTTCCCTTCTGGCACACAACACAAAAAAAAATAAAGGGGTTGCCCTTAAACTTTAGCAGCTTCATTTGCATTTGAGGACTCAAGTATACACCTTTGTCCTTAATAAGAATGTTACCTAACAGGCAACTATCAGGATTATGCAATTCTAATCTCTTACTGCATTTATTTTTGTATGGTTAATCTATATAGAGCTTCTCCCCTCTCTCAAGCCAGACAACTGTCAAAACCCATATTTAATTATTTCAGAACAGACTAAAATCCCCAAGTTTCCTTACCTGCAAATTTGGATTAGGATCACAGTAGAAAAATATGGCTGTTGATCGCCTATATATCTTGTGACATATGTCCCCATCAGTGTAGTTTATCTTAAGTAATCCATTTTCATATGTCAGTTTTGCAGTGTGCAAACCTAGTAACAAAAATGTGTATTACAAAATATTACAAACGAAGATACTGAAGATATAAAAGTCACTGAAGTTTCTACATGTATAGAGAGAATGAGCTATCCTTTGCCAGAATAAGATTCTCAGAGTTTGCACCAACAGACTAACATAGTATGTTTCTGGTAGAAGAGAATGGAAGTTTAATAATCCAGTTTTAATCACCAGCATACAACGCCCTATAAAAATTTCCAATGCTAGTCTTTTCATTAAGTTGAATAGTTGCATGAACTACTGCCTGAATATCATTCATTCAAGATGGGCCAAAAACACACCCATACATTACATACATAGAGGATACTCAAACATAAAGCAAACTCTAAGTCCTCCTTCTTTCATCTTTTCCCAAAGCTCCCTCGATCAGCCTCCCACTACTCTGCAGCCTGGAGGTAGATAGCCTTTGCTCTTGGACCCAAACTTGCATGATCCATGATGACTGGGCATTAGCACTGTCGCTTTTGGGAATTACAGTACAATAGGAGGGCCCACATAGCCTGTCTGGTTGCAGGCAGACTGTCCAGGCATCCTGCATGTGTTCTTATTATCTTTACTTGCCACACTCTTTTCTCTTCCAAAAGAGAATGGAAACCACTGGTATAAGATGTAAAGATAAAAATCAGCAAATAAAAGCATATACACAAGATATATAAACTTACATGTATATGCATTTGAATAGGTACAAACCTGCATGTTTATAAAAGTGTACAGAAACCAACAATTCCAGAGTGTTTCAGATGAGCTTAAAATTCTGGTGAAGGTATAGAGGAGGGAGAGGACATTAATAATCAGTGCTAAAGAAGTTGGCCTCCAATTGTAATCACATGCAAAAGTTAGTACAGCCAGATGACTGCTGGCTATGGAAACAGAACTACATAGCCACTACAACTAAACCTCAAGTTAGCTGGAGTAATATCAAATATGAGGATTCAAGAAAAGGTCCATGAAGGCATTTGCTTGGAAAGCAAATCAAGGCAACAAATCCCAGAATGACCTTACCTGCTATTTTTTTAGCATTTGGCTCTTGTTTTTTAATTTGACATGATGACACAACATCTTCACTTTTGCTTGATTGTTTGCATACCCCTGCTGTTAATCCATCACAAATTCTAAAGTAATAGTCATATTCTTCAGTGCTTACTTTAATATCCTTCCCACGAAGTGATGACAGGTTATATACATAACTATACCTTGGATCTTTCACCTGACAGTTCTCACCTTAAATAAACCCAAAGCCACAAAGGAAAAAAATTATGATCTAATGCTACAGAATGACAAACAGTTATCCATTTCAGACTATCACTTGAGTTAACAGTCATTCAGTAAGTTATTTCTTTAAACAAAAATTCCAATGTACAAATTTTTGCAAAGCAAATTGGCTATCAAGAAAACTACTTTCACAGTAATAGGTTACCAAACACAAATATGTATGCTCAAAACCAAAATCTGCTTTGTTTCAAGCCCCAAAGAAACCTACTGTGCCTTGGAAATAATATTATTATTATTATTATTATTTATGAAATTTATAATCTACCTGAATCCAAGCAACTCTGGGCAGTTCAGCTGAACCATTCTGGGTGTGTTGCAGGTTGACTCAACTAAAATTTGGAACAGCTTGATTGTTTCAGGTTTTGACCACAACAAAACTGAACAGGTCTTATGAGGCAAGTAGTTCAAGGCTGCTCCATCCCACCCCACTCTCTCCACTTCACATCTACAGGCCTGTGCACCAGCCTGTCCACCGATCTTCCCAGCAACTGCCTTTCCATTATCTCCCTTTAGTGACTACCCTTGTTTTCTTTTTCATCTTCTCACTCTGAAACTGTACGGCAAAGCATATCACTAAAAAACAAACTGAAGTATATATATTATGTAACAAATGACTTTACATTTCTAAAGAGAATTAAAAATTAAGTATTTTACGATTTCACTTTTCTTCACAAATTCCCCCTTTTCCCTCTATATTTTATATAATTAAAAATTTATGGAAGTGTTACATCTCTAACAGTACAGACAACTGCTTGGTTACACAAGGTTGTTCCAGGAGCCCTTGCATCACCTGTTTTCTGAGCGTATCACATGCATCACACATACATGCAAAAAGTGAGGCATGCCCTTTAATTAAATTCAGGTTTGCCCAGACCAGTCCTTGTATAATCTAGAAACTGTCTCTACCTGAACTTTATCTGTACTTTATATTTTATATTTATGTAAAATCAGTCTAGATACTGCTTGTGGCCAGGACAGAAATTTCTGTCAACTTTTTTTTAAAAAATGGAAAACATGCTGAACTGCATATTTTTAATGAACTCCAGTATAGAAATTCTGTTCTTAAATTTTAGTGTCTTAATGAAGGGTATAACAGAAGTCAAAAGGCACTGAACATCTTTACATATATGTTCTCTTTGATGTATAAAAAATATTACTTCATTCAGCTCCAACATGACACTACTAAGCAGAAATTTGGATGCACTAAATGACTACATGTATCTTTGCAATAGCATTTTATAACAATTTCATATGGTCTTCATCAGGTCATGGAAAGTATATAAATAGTTGCATAAAGCATGGAGAGAATAATGCTGCTATCAATTCTGCAACTGAAGAATTGCTTTGAACTTGGAATTTTCTACATAGAAAGTACTTAGATGAGAGACCCACAACCTCTTCTGGGCCAAAAGCCATCTCTGGCCTATAACATATGCTGAAGGCTCCAATTCCAAAAAGTAAGAGGTAGAACTGGTCAAAAACAACTTTTGTAATTTACATTTACATTAAATTAAAAATAGTTAATATTAGCAGCTGTAACTTGATAACAATTTTGGGGGATGGGGGGTATCTATAATCATATTCCTCCCTACATGAAGTATTTTGGAAAATAAGACTTCTGCCATGTATACAAGTTAGAGAAGAACTGAATATAGATGTGGCATTTAAGCTCAAGATAAGACCTGCCTTTCTTCTTGCATAGTAAACTTATACATGAGCTTTGGATATACACGTTGAAGAACAAAATTCTTTAAGTGTTTGTACTTGCCTTCTGCTCTGCGCACAGGGCAAGCTGCTAGTGTTCTCCAGAGAAACACAAACTCACAGTCCTTTTCATATTGAAACACTGGTGATCCCTAAACATAAAGATAAAAAGTTTAACAGGTTTTATGCATGCGTGAACTTCTGATCCCCTAATAGGCTACTGAATCACCATCCTCTGATTCACTGGGCGACTATTCCATTCAAATTCCATTTATCAAAAGAAAAAAAAAATCTGGGAACCTGAGAAATTCATTTTTGACCTATCCTTTTACAATTCAACAGGAGAACTAATCAGTACTGCTACACAACAGACCTGATTCATATTGCGGGACAAAGTGTTGAGCTGTATTTCCATTTTATTGTAGCAGAATCACAGCAATGATTGTGGGGGAGGGGGCATGATTCTCAACTTGCAGGCATTTCATCACATACTTGCTGTTTTTTATGAATCAAGTTGTAACCTATGGAAGCAGCCTTTGTTCCCATAACACACTGGTATGTTTAGAGACAAAGTTTAAAGTGTATATGCACATATCTACACCTTAAACAATGGTACAAATCTGATAGTCAAGCTTTTCCAATTGTTTAGATAATTTGATACATGTTAATGTAAGATTAATTACTAACTAGTATGCCATAGTCCTTACTGAGGCAAAGCTAAAGCTATTGCAGAAGTGCATTAGGAAAGCTTGTTCCTTTCTATATTGCCTCTGGCAATCTTTCCTATACTGTCTTTCTTCTTTCTTCCCTCTGCCTCACTTAGCTTACCTCCAGCTTCATCCAAATGCAGAATAAACTAATCACTTGAGCAAATAATTTGAGTTACAACTCATAGCCCACACTGCCTCTGCAAATCACACCATTAAATTTGGTGCAATTGTTTGTTAATCTTTGTGGAAAACAACAAACAAAAGAAACAAAGTAAGAGCCTGAAAACTTTCAGGCAAGTGCATTAAACTTAATTTAAAGCCTTCTAAGCCTAAATAAATAAATCTCCCATCAAACCATATTGCCACATTTCCTGCAGCTCTCTGAAGTGGGGAAAAAAGGAGGAGTTATTGATTTAAGTATATCCCAGGCACAAAAAGATTGCCTGCCATTGACCTAGAAAAAAAATGCAAAGTCTGGAACTTGTCAAGAAAGATGTGTGAGAGAAACATCTGTGTGGAATGAAAAATGGAAACAAATGCTCAATTGAGTGGTATGTACAAATATGAAATAGCCATTTTTAAATAATGAGGAAAACACAGCATTTCATTTCTTTTTAAATTTAGTACCCCTTAAGCCACTGTGATTTCAAACAGGATGCATCCTTTGAATATTTTCTCTAAATATATTTCTAGCCCTTTTGAAGCAGAAGAAAATTTGTGAAGCTATTCTGCCCAAGTCAACTACTTACAATTATGTGACACAGGTACAATACTGTCATTACTTCTGGAATCTCAGATTCTCTTCAGATGTAGCTGAGGGTGGGGGAAGTGTGTTAAAGACTGCACTAAGACAGCTCTGAAATTGTCCCAAGGAACCATCTGGGGAAGAGACAGTGTGCAGCTGTACACTCAGTTTCTTCTAGCCAAAGCCTTTGAGGCTAGAAGAGGCAAAAAGGCTTGAACGCTGAGCCTATGTACAATTATTTGATGCATCTTTTAAAGGAACAGAAATCCTGAGCTTCATGACACACACTGGGATAAAGGGAGCTGCAACAGTGTAGACAAGTTTGAGAAGGGCATGGATGACAAACCCAGTATCAGCCTGCAAGGTTGCAAAGAGCAGTCATGTTAAGGCATCCAGATATTTCAATATTAGACTTCACTATACATAGCATTTTTCAAACTTGGCAACTTTAAAATGTATGGACTTCAACTCAGCATGCTGGCTGGGGATTCTGGGATTCCACTCATCTTCAAGTTGCCAGGTTTGAACAACACTGCTATAGATGAACTTACCATAGCTTGATCACACTGGAAAATTATCCGTGTTGAGTACTGTTGTTTATCTTTGCATTTGTCTCCATTCAAATACACAATAGTAAGGGATCCATCAGTGGCAGCCTGAGGACTTATCTGAATTACACCAATATTCTGGCTTTTATCAGCATATTTCACGCAAGCTCCTACTACACCAGCTGCAGCCAAAACAAACATTTCAAAAATAGATATTTATGTTTCACAAAAAGGTTGCATTAATCCTTTTTAAAAGGGGCTCAGAAATAATTTAACATTCTTTCCTCCTTTTCTTAAGTTAATCATATCTGGACTGATATTTACTAGCTAAATATAAACTCAATGTGACTTTGCTGACTGACATATGGATTTTTTTTTACTTCACTTGTTTTTACAGTTGTCTTTCTGTAAAAAATTAAAATTAGTTTAAAACTTTTATTTTTATCTTTACATTATCCAAGCATCAAATTGATACTTGCTATTTCCCCCTATTATAATACACATTCCAACATTAATATTCAATCTGACAAGAATAGAAAAATAAGAGCCATCTTAAAAAAGGCTCAGAAACAGTGCAGTTAATTTTTTTTAATCATCTGAAGATCCTTCAACAAATTAAACTACAGACAGATTTACACACAGAGGCAAACCAAACTGGTTTGTTTAGCTTTGATTTAACATGATAGGCAAATGAAGTCATTGCAGTACGTAAATTATGATTTATGGCTTATTGCAACTCTCTTTGGTTTAGAGACCACACTTTATCTTCCTGTCTGGCTGGTGAGCTGCAAAAAATATTCCAGAGAAAAGACAAGATTGCCATGAGGCCAAACTCCTTCAGCACATTTTTGGGGGGGGTGAGGGGGTAGGGGGGAGTATTAAATTCAGATTGGGAATGGGTGGGTTTTCATTTGCAGAGGTTTGTTCATCCATTTCTCTGCCTATTTTTGCATTTTTATGTTAACAGCCAGACCATTGATCATTAGTTATTTTGCCATTATATTTCAGTAGCACAACTTTGTAGGTGCTAAGGAGTTCCAACCTTGAATTGGTATGCTAAAGGACATCCATGGATAGATAATAACTGATTCAAAGTAAATCAAACAAAGATGGAAGGGATATGCTGAAGTACTGTACAGTATATGTGCAAACATCCAAGATATCTTAGAAGATATTCCCTAATTACAGGAACCTCTAGGAATAGAAAATGAAGTTAGATCAGCACTCTGGTCATTACCAAGTCAGAAGGCTACAGGAACTGATGGAATACCCACAGAAATATGGGAAGCAACAAAAGAAGAATCAGTAAAGTTTTTAACCAAGCTATGCCAGCAAATCTGGAGAACAACACAGTGGCCAAAAGACATCAGAGAAGGGGAGGGAGGGAGGGAGGAAGACCTAACAAAACATGCAAACTATCATACCTTTCATTTTACATGCTAGCTAAATAATGCTTAGGATCATGGAATGCAGATTAGAGCCCTACATGGAAAAGGAGATACCAGATGTTCAAGCTACTTAAGAGAAAGCCGAGGAACAGGAGAAATTATTGCTGATGCACACTGGGTAATTGAGAAAGCCAAATACCAAAAAGAGGTCACTATGTGCTTCATTGATTATAGAAAAGCCTTTGATTGGGTCAATCACGCCAAGCTGTAGAATGTGCTCAGAAAAATGAGAATCCCAGAACATCTCATTAGCCTCATGAGAAACTTATATAAAGATCAGGAAGCCACAATATGGACAGAACATGGTGAAACAGACTGACTCCAGGTTGGCAAAGGAGTGCAACAAGGCTATACAGCCTCCCCGTATTTAATCAACCTATATTCTGAATATATGTTAAATGAAGCTGGATTAGAAGATGAGGAGCATGGTTTTAAAATTGGAGGAAAAAACATCAATAACCTGCACTATGCTGATGACACTACCCTGATAGTCAAAAATGCAAAGGATCTGCAAGCTCTAGTAATAAAAATCAAGGAAACAGTGAAAAAATTGGGACTAAAATTAAAGAAGACCAAACTAATGACAACATTTCTGTCATTACAACCAGCCTCAGAATTGACAATGAAGATACTGAAATGGTGAATAGCTTCTCTCTTTTAGGACCAACCATCAGACAGCAAAGGAACAAGCAATCAAAAAATATGCCACAAACTAGCACTTGGCAGAGCAGCCATGAAGGTCCTGGAAAACATATTCAAATGCTGTGATGTGTCTTCCAATGGTGCACTCATCACCACTTTAACTGAATCCATCCACCTTGCTGCTGGTTGTCCTCTTCTCTTTTCTTTCACCTTTCCAGCATTAGAGCCTTCTCCAGAGAGCTAGGACTTCACATAATGTGTCTGAAGTAAGATAATTTGAGCCTACCTACAAAGACCAGAATCATGCAAGCTATGGTATTCCCTGTGATACTCTATAGAAGCAAATGTTGGACTTTGAAGAAGCAAGATAGAGTATTGTCGCTTTTGAATGTTGGTATTGGAGAAGACTCCTGAGAATACCATGGACAGCCAAGAAAATAAAGAAATGGATCAACCCAGAGTTCTCACTCAAAGCACAAATGACTAGGCTCAAATTATCCTACTTCGGACACATTATGTGAAGTCCTAGCTCTCTGGAGAAGGGTCTAATGCTGGAAAGGTGAAAGAAAAGAGAAGAGGACAACCAGCAGCAAGGTGGATGAATTCAGTTAAAGTGGTGATGAGTGCACCATTGGAAGACCTGAAAGATCAGGTTAGGGACAGATTATCATGGAGAAAATTTATCTATGTAGTCACTAAAAATCGACAACAACCTGATGGCATGTAATCAATCACTCAATCAAAAATGAGCCACAAAATTACTACTGGGAAGAAGCTTGCAGCCCATGAGTAACAGGATGCAGATTCCTGGCTCAGTCTATTGCATGAACCTTATCACCATAGTCTGTTCAACTATGTCTGTTCATTTGAATTCTAAGCACTGGTAGCCCAAAACTGCAGGAGACATTAGAGGATCTTGTGCTAAGAAGTATCAAGAAAGGCTATAGTTTCTCTGCTATGCTAGCTATCCAAATTCATCAAGAGAAGGGAAGAAACAAGCAGAATATATACATATAAAAAAGCAAAAATTTGGAGAATACAAAGAAGATTTTTCAGAAGGATGTGTATTTAAGCCTATGGCACTGACAGTTCTTCAGTTCCAATACTGTACATCATTAGTTAATCTAAGATACTTACCTGGACAGCCTGGTATATAAGGAAGTGGCCTGCAAACATTGAGATAGAAAGTTCTTTTTTTCGCATCTGCTGTTGTATCCAGGGCAACCCAAGGATCATGATCTCTGCTCAAGTCACTCAGATCATATTCATTGCCATCAGAATCTGAAAACACAAGCAGGAACTGGAAATGCTTGATTAAATCAAATCCTCCTTATCCAAGTCAGACCCCAATTTCCAAGAGGTTAGTCATCCAAGCCTGACATTTGAAGAGCAAAGTAATAAAATAACATTAAAACACAATATGCATTATGAAATCAGAAGATTCTACAGATAAATGTTGAGTGCTTCACCATACATAGTTGCAACTGTTTACTAGCTCAAAGCTCCCACAATATACATCCAGTATCTTTATATCACAATATTCAAGCACATCTCAAGATATAAACAAAAATTATTTTAGCCAAAAAATTTATAGAGATATATGACAGCATTAATGCTTTAATTTCTCTTTATCTAAAGTTCTGAGTAATCAGTGAATGTTTTAAATCAGATCATAATAATACAGCCCCCACTCTGGTAAAAATAAAGGAACATATAATTTTAGACCTCCTACATTTTAAAACATCTTTTTTAAGAGTCAGTATTTTAAACTTACATTTAAAAATAATTTTGCAATATTCAGAAAGATTGCACTTAAAAGTTTTTTCTTTCTTTTTTAACATTATAATTTATAAGGAAAAAAAATACACAAAAACCACTACAGTACCTTAACAAAGGGATGGGCAGAAGATAGACTTCTGGATGATTTGTAGTATAATCAAAAAGAATTACTAAACAGAACAACAACAAAATGACTAGCACCTCAAAAATCAATTTTTTTTTATCACTAACATGAAAGAAACTTGGGTTTAAAAAGTAGTTAATGCTTTGGGTGGAAGAGTAATGAAGTCAGTTTAGTTTTGGTACACAAAACAACCACCTGGGCTCAGAATTATTTAAATTCTGTATCTTTTAAATCAGGTTCACTTGGAGGATCTTGGGATTCTAGAAAATAACAAAGCAGATCCCCATAACTCTGAAATTTGCTCAGCCTTGCCTTCATTCAGTCGACGATAGCCTCTCTCTTATTTCTGAAAAAATTATACTGCTTTGTTATTATTAAATACAGTCTCAATCACTACAGATGTGCATGAAAGAAAAAATGTGTCTTGTTTCTTGCACAGGACAAACTTACTGTGGGTCAGAGATCTGGTCAGATTAGTTCTGAGCAGGTCACAGCTGAACTGAAATCTGCAACTTTTTGTTTTTTTTTTCTGGGTTTCAACTGAGACAAATTCCAGAAGGTTCTTGCAAGACAGGTAGGATAAGTCTAGTGTACCTCATCCTATTCTTTCCTCCTCCAACTGGCCTGCATACCAGCCCACCCACCAAGCACTTTCTTCCTTTTCTTTTTGCAGCCACTGCTGTGCTAGAAATCAAGCATATAAACCTGGTCCAAGCTAACTTTCCCCTTCCTTACGGTCTAAGCACTTCATTCCTGCACCTGAATTTAAGCAGAGTCTAACTTCACTTGGTCTGCTTGTCCTTCTGCCATATCTTTCCTGCACCATCACTAGCTTTACTTCCACCCTGCTGTCTCCTATCCTAGAATACCTGTTCCTGGCCATGCATATATGATCTGAGCCATACATAGTCTGTGCATGTAACATTTTTCACATCCCTATATCCACCAGGATTTCAAAAGAGAGAGGTCAAATTCAAGTTTACCTAGAGTATTCTTAACATGCTCTTCAGCCAAACTTTCTAAGAAAAACACAAATGTTGGTTTCAGAAACCTACAGAGCTTGCAAGGCAGGGGAATGGATATAAATTTTGTGTACACATTTTTAATTTCTCTCTCCTTGCCTTCCAATCCCATTCTCATGGAATTAAAATCAGAGGTTGGAAGGGACCTTGGAGTTCACCTAGTCCAACATTTTCAAGTGTTCTCTTCAAAGAGGAAAGAAGCCTTAACTGTTGTAGAAACAAGTCCACCAATTACCATTTGAATGTAGGAAAAAAACCATATATAGAAACACTTAGTCTCTGAGATGGAAAATCTACCTATCTTAGTTTACTTACCAGTGACTTGGCAATCAACTGGAGCAGGTGGGCAAGCTAAGGCTGTGTAGAACTCAAAGTAAGTATTATGAATATTTCGTGCAGAATTCATTTCTTCATGTACAAATTTGATGTTTCCAGGATAGGACTGATTACAAGTAAAAGTAATGATGAAACTGTCATTGGGGCCTGGAAAATAAAAATAAAACTTCAGGACAAAGTATTCTCCAACTCTTTACAAGTAGTCCTTGGTTAACTACAGTAATTGGGACTGGGAACTCCATTGTTAAGCAATGTGGTCATAAAGCATGACATCCCATGAGGGATGCTGCAACACTGTAATTGCAAGCCAGTTGCCAAGTGCACAATCTCAATCAAGTGACCCCAGGGACACTGCAACAGCCGCAACTACAAGGACCAGCCATAAGTCTCCTCGTTCAGTGCCACTGTAACTTTGAATGGTCGCTGAATGAGTGGTTGCTGAACAAGGACTACCTGTATATGTTATTCCTTTAAATCTGCACATTTTAGAACATCAGATAGAAAGAAAGGCAAAAAACACTAGAACGGTACAGTTAAATGAAGGGAAAAGCATGGTAGTTTTCAGGGGTAGCAAGGGAAGGACTTTCACTCAAGTTCAGATTATAACATATAGTCTTAAAAAATAAAACATTAGTTTCCGTGACTGGGTCAGGATAAGTTCACTGGCATACCTAACTATTATAGGTAAAAAAAAAAAAGAGCAAGTACTAAAATATTATGGTGGTAAATTATACACTGTAAGTAATGAACACTTTCTACAATCTCACTCACTGGGCCTTCTTATAACTTGAATTCCACAATCTCCAAATCTTTAAGCTCCAATCTTTTTTCTTTTACAGGGCTATGGAGAAGCATAAACCTTTTTGTCTGTGGATTCAGGAGGAGGGCAAGTATTAAAAATTTCTGAGGCAATGGCCAACAAACTGTACACTGTACATTGACCCTTTATTTTCCTTTGGATTAAAAAGAATAGTTGTTTCTCTAGATATGACCTGTAGGAACCACAGACTGCAGGAGAAAGTCTGATGGGATGACTAATGACTAAATATCATCTCTCGAAAAACTGTGATAGTGACTAAATCAGAAGGCAAACATTTACAAAGCAAGCCACAGTCACTCTACCTGTATAAGTAAGTGACAGATATCCTTCTGTAGACAACTGAAGAGTTTTGTTCAGTTTCACCAAGCGAATGTGTTCCAGGTCTTGTGTTTCACATCCACCAATTGAATCATCAACCTGAGCACCATCAATAGGCCCACATTCCTTGGCTGGTCTGCAGATACTTACCTAAGAGATTGAACACAATCAATATATGTTAGATTTTCTGCTATTTGATGGACATGATATCAAGACCAAACTCCTCAGTTACAACCTTCTTTTTTATTCATGCATCTTTACACATTTTTCAGCTCATCCAAAGTGATACAGAATATAAATGTGAGCTTTGAGTTTGGCCTGAAAAATTCTGATTCCACAACAAAGATTTTGGAAGCTGCCTTTTACATTAGCCCATCTAACTCAGTATCTTCTGTTTTGTTCAGTAGCAGCTTTCCAGGATTTAAATGAGGTGTCTTTGACCCTTAACTACTAAATCTGGCACATAAATCATTTGCTCAGTTCCTGGGCCAGAGCTTTTCCCAAGACAAATAGCTCACAATATATTTATTTGCTCTTTATTAGCATTACTATTATGAGGAATTCTTTTATCAATACCTAAGAGATGGTTCTGAGTGCTTTCTTACCCTACTCTCAAGAAAGCACACTGATTTATTAACTCACTGCAGAAAAACCACAAGATATGAACTTGGAAAAGAAAATTATTACCATGTAGCTTTTTTTAATTCCTTGGACTAGGTATGCTTTTTCTGAAGCTAATGGTTCCAGGTTATATAGAAATCCAGTGTTTGGGTCTTTTACAGAACAGCTCTGCAGGAAAAGACACAATCCATACACTTAAAACATTTGCAGTCGTAGAAATAAAAAGTCAAGGAAGTAATATATTCCATATAGATTATGGTTACCTAGAGGTAAGTTCTAAGCTATTTATATGAAGGACTTTTATCACATTAAAAGTCAGTGGATATAAAACAAAGCAAGGTTACTGATGTTTACAAAAGCGCCCTCTATCTACAGTAGTGTTAGTTCCAAAGCATATTTGGCAAGTCACATGCAAGGTTTTAGGGCTATGCCCCTTATGTCTCATATCTTCCATGGAAGTTTTTAAAAAAAACAGAATTTCAAGTTTGCCCCTAATTAGCTCTTTAAGAGAACGGTCTAGGCAGAACCCAATTTCAAAAGAAAGGATGTTGTAAGAAGTCAAATAAGAAATGAATCCAAACATCAGAGCCCTTTGTAAGTTTGCTTGCTTCAAGTGCTCGCCTCTATTATCCTAGTCACCTCCCAGAGGGCTTTCCTCATACTGAAAATTAAAAATGAGTTTCTGGGTAAGAATCCAAATCTAGAATTAGTCTTTGAAGAGGAGAAGAAGGGAGAGGCAGCAGAAACATGCTTTTATCTATAGCCTGCATGCAAACTTTCTCAGATTGAATTCCAGGTCAACAAGCAAAAGATGGGATATAAGGATTTACATTTATATATACACACAGCATGCAGCTTTAAACTGCAAATTGTATAAATCTTTTCTGCCCCTTACCTGAGACTCGCCTTGTGTTGTGGTAACTGGACAGGCAGCTTCAGTTTGCCACAGAAAAGTTGCAACACAGTCTCTTATCTCTACAAATCTTGGGCTGCTGTTCTGGAAATATAAGAGGTCTCAAAGTTAAGATAAGGAATAGGATAAGTTTGGTCTAGTGGTTAAGGCACCAGACTAGAAACCAGGAGACTGTGACTTCTAGTCTAGCCTTAGGCATGAAAGCCAGCTGGATGACTTTGAGCTAGTCACTCTCTCTCAGCCCAACCCTCTCACAGAGTTGTTGTGGGGAAAATAGGAGGAGGAAGGAGTATTAGGTATGTTTGTCACCTTGAGTTATTTATAAAAATAAAGGCAGGATAAAAAAACCATATATATATATTAAATTTTATATATACATTAAAAGGAACATATTATATATTTTGTGCTAATTTTGGAACAATACTTTGGGAGGGTAACATTTCAAGTTTGAAAATGCTTTCAAAGACAGATAAGTAAATCTGAAATGGGTTGTTGTTCCAATCTGGGAAATACTGAAAAACTACTTAGCTGGACCTGATTAGTACCTGGACCACTAGAAAGTAGCATGGCTATAGACTGAGGGAGAATGCATTCAACTGTCCTCTAAAACACAGAACTTGCTCAACCATCATCACTTCTATTTAGGATTGAAGAAGATAGAAAATAGAACTAAAAGAAAAAAGACAAAAACTATAAAAGTGAAAATAGATAGAAAATTGAAACAGAAAATGACTTCCGACTATCTCCAATACAGATATAAATACAAATTAAAAAGGAATAATTTCTTGCCACTAATTAATCCAAGTTCACATTATTTCTATCAACACAAACCATCTAATCTTTAAAACCCACAATCAAAGCCTCATTTTTTTCCTGCACGAGCACATAGTCTAAAAAAGGTTGCCACAAGGAGACAAATTTAGAAACAGTATTATCTCTTAATAAAGCTGTTAACTTCACCATTTGAGCCAAGTCCATTAATTTAATAATCCATTCTTCCACTATAGGTATTTGTGGATCTTTCCATCTTTGTGCATGTAGCAATCTTGCAGTTGTGATCAAGCTATTCCCTTCCGTTCTGATTTCCCAACATTATTGTCATTTAGCATTCTGAATTAACTAAGTATATTTGGTCCATGTTAAGCTGCTTTGAAAATTTCCAGTTTTCTGTATTTCTGTAAATTCTAGGGCCTTGCTTTATTTCCACTCTTGAATGATACTTCAGCTAGATTAAGATGAAATGAGCCACACAATTTTCAAAGCATACTTGGACAATTATGAGAAACAGATTATACATGTTACTCCAGTTGAATAGGTATAAGATCCATTTACATTTCATATGACAAGAGGAATCAAATAATTCATCCAGTTATTAATCTGTAAGATGTTTCCTACTCTTAAATAGTGGCGGTCAAATCCCATACCACTATGAAGCTATAGTGCAAGAATGATGATGCCTATCAGAAACTTACAAGAAGGCCCTTGGTACAAATAAGATGGATGAGGCTTGAGAAAGGCTCCAACTTGTCATCATCAGCCCTTCTGCACAGAGACCCACCAGTATAATTTAGAAGGATTCTACCATGTCCTTCAAAAATGGGACTTCGCCGGGCAATCCCAAGGTTACTATTGGAAATGTTAGAAGAGCCAGCCTGAAATGAGAGAAATGAAATCATTCTAAAGCAAAGGCATTTATAATAAGAAAAAATATTTTAAAACAATACAATAAGAAATGCACACATTCTTTCTGTGAAGATTATAAAAACAGTCCAGGTCTTGTCCACAGATTATATAAATACCCACGAGGACAAAAAACAGGGGGTACATTAGTTTTGATTTTTGTCTCTCTACAGCATGGATATACTCACACTCTCGCCCCTCTTGAATGTCATTTCACAGATGGATGCTTTCCTGTCACATCCTGGGATGGGGTTCAAAGGTCGGCAGATATTTATGTAGTATTTTTTGTGAATGTTCTCTCCAGAGTTGTCCATTGCAAACCAATTTTCTTTTACATTACCAAATAGTGATAAACTAAAAATGGACCAAAAATTATTAAGCCTCTAAATATATGTCAATTTTTTAAAAACAACAAAAGTTATAGTTAGCAATAACATATTCAGAAATGAGGCAGGAGTAATTGTATTCATACATTTCCCTACTGAGTTAAGCATTAAAATACACTAAAATTATATGGTGTTAATTTAAATCACACTATTGAGAAAATAAAGTTTAATACAACTTATCCACACCAGAAACAATACCAATACTGATAGCTGAACAATTAAAACTATAAGCGGACAGTCTTTAGGAGTTGTAGGGTAATAAGCTACTTTTCCACAATAACACACTGATTTTAGATTGTTAAGCATAATGACAGCACTACTGATCTATGCAAGGTAGCATTAAGAATGAAATACAAGATTGTTTTTGGCTTGGAAAAATTGCTAGCTGAGCATTCTTCCACATATTTAGAATTTACATTCTATTTTCTTGTTTACCTTGACAAATCGTATTGCTCCATGGTTTGAGGATCTATCACAACACATTCTGTGGGTATTTCTGGACAAGCATACTGAGTATACAACTTGAAGTTGTATGTGAACTTGTCTTCCTCCTAAGTTATCATGATCAAAAATACAGAAAGCAAAAAATCAAGATTGCAAAGAAAGACCATAATATTATGACAGTTCAAAATGAGAAGAGAAATTTTAGCTTACAGATACTGATTTTGCTTTTATAGATTCAGGCTTTTCCATCAGAATGTTCAGTAGAATCTATACAGATACTTGCAATTATAAGCAGTAGTCCCTAAACAAGAACTTTCAATGTGTACGTGCTTAACTACAGATTCCCCAACACACTGCCCAGGACAACTATGAATACATCTTCTTTTAATGGCCACTAAGTTCCTCCTCTCACCCAAATGTAACTATTAAAGTTTAACAGATTTTTTTTAACTTTAACTTTTTAAAGTTTTATAACTGTGACGTTAGAAAAAGAAAAGACAGCTTTCATGCTATACAGTAAAGTGCCAGATTCCAGCATTATCTCCACTTCCAAAAGTTTCTCAGAGCCCAAATAAGCCATATAGGCTCCTTTGGAAAATAAAAAAGGCAAGACAGTACTTTGCTCAGAAATATAATCACCTGTTCAGAAAAATAACAAAAGTAAGTCAGGATAGGAAGAAACATCCTGCATCAGGAGTGGTTACAGGGGTTGGCAGATAGCATTCTGGTAAATTGGCGATGTGTAACTGGAAATGTTCCATATGCCAATTTTATGAATGGGTTGGCAAGGGGACCCCTGAGCAGTAATGCTTTAAAGCAGTAATGTATGTGTAATGCATCCCAAAGGGTAATAATTATATGAAAATATCCAAAAATTACTTAATATCAGAGCCAATCTCTTGACGCCTTCTAGGCAACCTATAAAAATAGATCTGCAAAGCATATGAGGCTGATGGAATTACCATTCCCCTTCTGCACTACTCCAAAAATAGGTTTGATGAGTTAATTGACCATTATGTTAACCGTTCAAGAGCTGAGCTAAGGATGTAGTGCAAAGAACAGAATGAAAGGAAATTGCTCTTACTCAGTTCCTACCTGATATTCAAGTACACTTTTGTCTGCATCACGATCACACAGGAACGTTATATGGGTAGACCGTTTTGTTTGCTGTGCATTGTTGTAGGGTGTGCCATTCTGATAGTTTAGCTGGATAATTCCATTGTAATAGGAGAGCTGAGAGCTGGGCATCCCAAGATTCCAAAAATCTTGGCCACTAGAATTACACATTAATGCAATTTCATGTAAGTTTGCTTTAAATGTCCCAGAATAATGTCATATTCACAAAAATTAGGGTGCATTACAATAGCACATGTAACTGTCAAGTATATGTTTCTTGACTGATAAATTCAATCTTATGGATCAACTTTCTCTAGCGCAGTTAATCCAACTGCCACTTTACTAAACCCAGATATACCCATGACTGTTTCCACCATGTTTTCAGCTCACAATCAACAACTTTTTTTTCTAGATACCATTACATGAGATTTTTATTACAGCCACTCCTCGTTTTGTGGCTACCTTGTTTAGCAACCATTTACAAATACAACGGTAATTTTAAAAAAACATTTTCTGACCAATGTGTGCATTTATGACCAAATTTTGTGCATCTGACAACAAAATCCATTAGGATGTTGTGGCCAAACCTGACTTATCTAAAGCAACCAAATCACTTTGAAAATACAACATACTTTTATTTGTATGTAATCAATAATACAGTATGCTGAGCTCCCAGCAAAGCTCTGCACTTTGCTGAACAGCCATGAGCAAAAGCAGAACCAGAGTTTATATACCTTTGGCCCACTACATTGCAAAGGCAAGACAAAGAAAGGTAGACACAGTAGAAATTACAGCATGACATTGGAATATTTTAGATAAACCCATCCGTGTGACCTTATTATTATTTATCCCTTCCTACTGAGTTATAGTCAGTTAATAGAAGCAATTTGGTTTACTGGACCACAGGTTCCTGACTGAGTCTTCTCCCTGTCACCACTCAGGGTCAATTCAGCTTGCTGTGAATCTTTTGTTACAAGGGCACTTTAAGACGTTCATATGTATGGGGTGCACTTCATAGGTTTGTCAATTAGGAAATTATCTAGGGCACGGCTCAAAGAATGTAGTAGCCAAGGAGGTCCTTGTGGTTAGGGCTGTTGCCTCACGTGCTCTGCGTCTACTGTGCCCCCTAAAACTGCTGGTCCCATGGAGGCAACTACCAAGGAAGGGGAGGGGGGAGGGAAAAAGGGGTGCCTGAAAAAAGCTATAGAGTTTGGTGGCCAGGAAGGAGCCACCTCTTGTCACCTCCAGGGTCATTTACACTGTCTCAAGAACTTCGTTGAATGCTTGGGGGAAGGGAAACATGAGTGTGAATACAGTCCCAGAGCAGACCTATTAGCAGGTTCAGCAAGACCGACATAGATGGCTCTAGGTTTTTTTCCCTACTTTCTTGTGTAGTTTGTGGAAAATCTGCTTTTTTGGAATAGTCTATGGACTCATGGACTGGTTATTCATCCTCTTCCTCATTCAGGGATAGCATCCTCTCTTTCCACTTAGGTTTGAAGGGAGACATCCAAGCCAGATGACTTTGATGACATGAAGGAGGGACTGGTTGTCTTTCCCTCACCTGGTGACTTACTTCTACCTTTAAAGGTAAGCTGATCCTTACCCTCTGTGATTAGGGTTAACCACTACCCCCTTTCCCTGTTTCCCCCACCATGGCTTGCTCCAGGCTGCCCCCCCCCCCAAAGTTTGGATTTCCCACCCTTTTTTTATCCTCCCAAGGTGTTTTGGTTATAGGTGCAGACTGTCTTGTGAAGTCACAACCCAAGTAAATGCTCCATGGTCTTCTTCAGAAAACCAAAACTCAGTGGACCTTCAGGACCAGATGATACCTGGCAGAGCAACATTAGTAACTTGATGTTCCTGGGTACCTGATAGGGGGATCAGGTTCCCAATGCCACTGACCTCCATCCCCAGGTCTCTGACTCCCCAAGGAGAGGAGGCAATGGCTCCTCCAGTGACTATGAGAGGTGTGTGACTGATAGCCATAAATTCAGAAGCTGCACCATTGTTCATACCCAGGGGGATGTGAGCAGGGAGCCATGGGTGCCTTACTGCTGCATGGCTAGAGCCTAAACCCCTCACTTGATCACTGTTGGCCACTGCTTAGCTGAAGTTTTCGAAAAAGAAAAACGAAAGAGAGGAAAAGAAAAGAAGAAGCATAGAAAATAAAAAGTAAAAGTAAGCAAAGATCTCTGATTGAAGTGGTCCTGAAAAAAAGGATGGCAGGCAGAACTTGCAGGCATGAGTGTGAGTGGAACTGAGAAAGAGAGCTCTTTTCCCATAGGAACCAATGTCCAAATCCTTTATACCCCTGCCTCTGGATTAAATAGAAGGAAGATATCCATTTCAGATTGCCCTGCTACAGGAATAAGGCATAAGCACAACACTTACTTTTTCTTTACTTGACAGGCTGCAGACTCTGATCTACAATACTTATTTGACAAAGAGCCACAAATACTAATGTAGAAGGTATAATCACTAGTGGTTATTGAGAAAGACTCATTCATTAGTGGTGATAAGTCGAAGGAAACTCCTAAGTAGAAATAAAAAAAACTTATTTAATAAAAGTTGTGAATGAGCTTGAGACAGTTTTCACAAGAGGAAAGATGCATCATATGTAATAACCATTTCAAAGTATTCCAATATGCATATGTCCTACACTTCTGTGTTGGAAAGAAGACAAAAACAGTGCTACTAGCTGACACAAAATGTTAAATGCAGACAGGAAATCTCAGTTCCCTATCACAGGTTCTGTTTAGCTACATACCAGCTTGAGGATCTGAAACTTTGCAGTGGTCTCCTTTTGTTCTAGACAGGACACAGGCAGCAGCAGTATGCCATTCAAATTCAAACAAGCACCCATCGTATCCATAGTTAATCAGAACAGGAGCACTTTCCAGATCACCTATCAACAAAACAGAAAAATATTGAACTGAACAGTCACTCATCTTGAAGAATCTGGTAACAGAACATCTCAGATTATCTGATAAAGTATGTGGATCAGTTATTTAAAGAGTTTCCATTTTCTTCAATCTGAGAGTATTTCCCCCCACCAATAAAATATAAATAGTGACAAATGCCACATTATTTCCTATTTGATTTTAAGCTGGAAAGTTCTGATTTATGGACTAGGGGTGTGCAAAATTTTTAATTCAAACCATTCTCAAACACAAAATTGGCTATTTCAAGCATTTTGGGTGCATCCATTATCAAAGCAGCTGTTTCACACTCAAACCAGGGTGGTTTTAGCTTAAAATGGTTCAAATCAAAACATTTTGCACAAACCTACTTTTGACCTCTTTTCCACATATGTAGCTTTGGATCATTTTTCTCAATACATAAATGAACAAGTATAATGTTTTTGACTCATTTGTTTAATTGGGTTCTCTTTATCTAGCTTTAGGGCTTGTGTGGAGAATAGATCACATTTCAGGTCATATTTATGCAGAAATATTGAACATTCAAAAGGATTCACAAACTTTTAAGCACCACTGTATATGCTGTGCCCAAGCTCTGTAGATGAAGAGTTGAATGCTGTAATAATGAATCCTCACTATTCTGTAGACAAAAGTCATGAAAATATATACTTCACTTTGTAGAGGCACATTAAAGACCCAAAAGTCAAAGCCAGTAAAGAAGTGTACAATTACTACAGTGTATTTTGATAGAAAATACAACCAGGATGATTCCAAGGATTGCTTTTTGCATAATTTTATATCAAATCTGCTGCATCAATCAAGAGTTAAACTGATTGTGTTGGGATATAATAAATCAAGCAATCAATGCTAGTTTTCAATTCATTACTGGATTTGATTCTCAAGGCATTGGTAATTGCCTATGAAATCTTAACTCAACGGGTTAGGACCAAGTTATCTGCAGGACAATCTCCCCACAAAGCAACCTATTTGGGCAGAAGTCCTGTTTTATGTTATTACCAAGGAAAATTGAGATGACGATGATGATGATGATGATGATGATATACTATTTCTTTTTCGGAACATCCAGCTGTGAAAATCACATTCAAGACAGGTTTACATGAGCCTTCTATTTTTAATTGGACAGTCAACAATTTTCCCTTCTACCTAACATTTACTAGGTTTTGAATATAAGTTAAATTTGCTGGTTGTCTTTTATTTTATTGCTGTGAATTGGCTTAGCAGCTGAAATGCAACATATTAGTAATTCTATGAAGCAACGCTAAAGGTTTCCAATAGATCAGTTCAAGTTTTGAAGTCCTCAACCCCACTAGGAACTTCCATTTGAGGCAACAATATCCAATTTCCTGCATGTGCAAATACAAAAGAAGCTACTCTATGGCAGCAAATATGGCTTGAGAATGGTTCAATTATTAATGTTATAAGTGAGGGGAAGGAAAAGGAAGACATTCTGGTAGATTTCATGGACTCTCTGCCATTGCTTTCAAAATTTTACTATTTTCTATAAAGGTCAGCTACTTGAGGTTTAATAATAAGATCACATCACTCACCTGGCTTACATATAAGGATTATATTTGTTTCAATTTTTTTATTGGGTGCACATTCGTCTCCATCTGAATAGCGAAGCTCAATATTCTCTCCAACCTTTTTGGGAGGAGACATGAAAGTCCCAAGATTTCTTGTACTATTGTTTTTATCTAAAAAGCAGTAAAATATGAAAACTATGAATGTTTGCTTTCACAGAAAAGGCTTTAATTCTCATACTGGAGGGTTAGTGCAAGTTGACTGCAGGACTGTATACAAAATAAAATCTTCAATACAGGTGTCAGGTGGGAGACATGATTTTATGCTGAAAGTGAAGGGATTCAAGAATGATTTTTAAAAATCTGTTATATTAAACCACTGAAGATTGCTCTATTTATGCTGTGGATTCACCAAAAGACAAAAGGCAGTCTAAGGTGCACATACCTATGTAAATCAAGAGCCATATCATAAGTAAAAGCGTACCAGAATTTTAGGATGCATCTGGCACACTAGTTGAAGTGCCAGTAATGCCTGGAACTGAATGCAGTCAATCATGTTCTCTTACCTCACCTCTGAACTCCTGCAATGTGCTCTCCTTGGGGTTGCCTTTTAAGACTACAGATAGTCCTCCTTTAGTGACTGCCTCAGACAGTGACTGTTTGCAGTTATGACAGGGATGAAAAAGTAACTTTGTGACCAATCCTCACATTTACGACTTTTGCAGTGTCTCTCTCTCTCTGTCATATGTTCATTGTTATAGTCAGTTAGAATGTGTTGTCCTATCCCTGATCTGTTTTTTCCTTTTCCACTCCCCTGGCAAAGTGGAGGTTGCCTAAACAAGCAATCTCTTCCTGAGCTGCTTTTCTCCCCAGTGTGTCCCTAAAAAGTGCTAACCATAAGTTAACAAGCTCAGCCTTGTAACCTTAATTAGCTGGCTGCAGCTGGTGCCTATAACTTTAATCAGCTTCACACCTTCCAAGGACTTGGAGCCACCAGCCCACAAAGCAAACAGCCGATGCCAGCACATTCCTTTCAATGTGTATTCCCCATTGTGTGCCTGCTTACTCTCTTGTAATCCCTTCCTCTCCAATGACTGTAAATACAAACATTAATTCTCTTCTTGCTAATTATCCCAGTGCTGGGTGAGCATTCCAAAGAGCAGGGGAGTGGGGAAAAAGGGGCATAAGATTTGCCCTTTTACCCGGCTTCCTCGTAAATTGAGTTCCGGAAACCTTCCCCACCATTTGGGCTCACCCGGCTGTTTGGGGTTATATCCTTCTGACACTGTAAAGCAAAGGAAAGCTAAAGTAAAATCGTAAGCAGTCAGAGTCACATGATTTTTCACTTAGCAACCGCTTAACTACCAAATTGCTGGTCCCAATTGCAGTTGCCAAATGAAGACTACCCATATCTGGCAACTTCCATGATATAGGAGATGACAGATTGTGTGCTAAGTGATTAAAACAGCAGGGCAACATTTCTCCAGTCACTGTAAAATGCTAGTTATCCCTATAAAGTTCTCCATGGTTTAGTTACCAAAGAGCGCTTGCTCTAGGTAGAGTCTACCTATTCTGTGTGTCATAGTTGGCAAAATATGCTGCATGTTCCCACCCCTCATGAAACTCAAGAATGGAATCAGAAAATATGCCTTTTCTGTTGCTGCCCCAATCCTAGGGAATATCTGTCCTCTGTGGATTACCCCTCTCTATTGACATTTAGAAAGGAAATAAAACTATTCTCTTCTACCTGGCGTTTGGATGTTAACCTATTAGGAGCTGCTCTTACTGGGTTTATTTGATTTATTCTTCTATTGCAGTTATGTATTTGATGGTTTTACTTATGTAATTGTATGCTTCCCAGAGCTATGTGATTGGGGCAGCATAGAAATAATGTAAACTAAGTATAATAAGTAAAAATGCAAGTGCTCCAAAACAACAACAAAGGAGGAAGATGATGATGATGAAGATTCATGGTATAACCAAACAGATGCTCTTCAGGGAACTTTATCTACAAAATGTAGCAGGAACAGAAAGATGTCTTACAGTTCACTTCCGCAGACCTATACTTTTAAATTTTTTCTCCTTACTTTGTCTACTGTTAGGACATGAATAGCTACCATTTTTATAATCAGTCTTTGAAATTAAGGATTTATCAAACCTTTTAGAATGTTAAGCAAGAGTTTCCTAGGTGCAAGGAATTTTGTAATTTTTATGCAGATACTAATTCTACCTCAGAATTGTAGACATGAGAATTGAAAAAAGAATACAAAACATAGGAGTTAGGGAGCGCAAATTCTAGAGCAGACACTTTGCCTTGCAGACTTAAAATAAATGATTATTGTTGTTCTATGAAAAGAGAAGCAACTTAGCTTATATTGAGAGGCTGGGTTCAGACACCTACTCACCAACAGAGCAAACTGACGCATCTTTTGCACAAAATGTCGCTTCTCCTTTCTGAAGTACCTTGTGACAGACATTTATAAAGAATCGTTTCTTTTTTGCTTCTACGGGGTTGATATCTACAGCTTCCCAATTCTCCTCTGATTCTAGAATTAAGAGGACAGATTTTAGATTAAAAAAATATTTAGATGCCATATATATTCATCATGCTATTCTCTTGGGGTAAGCAGAGTTATGAAAATTGCAAAAGGAGTGTAAATAATAGTAAAAAACCAAGAAAATAAAGGCAAGAGATAAGAAAATATAGTACATCTAGTTTACAACAATGCAATTCATAATACCTCTCCATACTTTTCTGTCCTAGTTTCCACCATATCTATATACCACTCGCTTGCTTTCTAGTGCCACATTATCTAAAATTCCACACATAATTCCATACCCAAAATAACCACAATTAAGCTCAGCTGTGGCAAGATTTTTTTAAAACTCAAGAACAAGGCTCAAAAAAGAATGCAAAGAGAGAGAGAATGACTGGCGTGTAAATATGGTCAAGTCAAAATGCTAATGATGAATCAGAGCCTATAGCTAATTAGCACTACTGTCTAGGGCTACTACAAAGCCATCACAAAAGTGTCACTTGGCAACATAAAACACTTTAATGAAAACCATACAATCTATGATAAAGGAGATGAAGGGCTTCCTCCAGAAAGTCAAATTAGGAGCCAGCTAGGCCTAACACTTTCTCCTTTCTCAAAATCAGACCAAGTACTTGTTATGACCTGCAGGATTACAGTAAAATTCCAAGGCAATGTGCATTGGAACAATGGAAGAGGGCAACTGCCTCATGTCCAATGGATCTGGTTGGCCAACATCTGACACAGAGTTCTAGATTAACATCTTAAAACATTATACTACCGCCATAGACTATACCACTATGACATACATTTATTGGAGTATCACCTTCTGCACTGCACCTCCGCAACCATAAAAACTCACTGAATGCATTGAACAACGTGCCTTATGTTCAAAAGGCTAAAACAAAGAGCTTTTCTACGGATGCCTCCAACCATAAATCCTTTTGTCTTGGAAAATCATCAATATTTTACTATTCACCCAGTATATTTGGCAGCAGTATATTATGTTTAGGACAGCATTTCAGACAACCAGTTAAATATCAACAAGAGCTTTTAAAACAATTAAACAGGTAATAGATTTTTAACATTCATACCAGAATGACGAATCAGTCGTGTCAAGTCATACTTTTTCTTCTTATCTGCAACCATGCAAGGCAAACCTTCTTCTTCTCCAACACAAGCATATTTTGTTTGCCAGGTGAAGAAATATGAACAGTCTGTCTCACCATTAAATTCTGGATGTCCTTTGCCATTATTATCTTTAATAAATTCACAAAAATACAGGAAAAGTACAGATTAAAAAGAGTAAGATATAATAGGAAACATAAAAATACCAGATTAGAGTACTGATATTGTCCATTAAAATATTCACAATGAGGCTTATGACACATGATCAGACACAAGAATAACAGAGTTCAACCACCATAAACAATTCAAAAGGAACTTTTAAAAAATTAACAATTAAAAATCTAAAGACAAATATAATTTAACTAGGCACCCACTTCCATGGCAGAACTGCCACAAGCCAATCCATATCATCAGATGTTGGAGTAAAAAGGCTTTAATATTGCAATTAATATTTAAGTTCAGACACTGCACTTATCTCTAATGTGTTTAGTGCATTTGTTTACTGAATAACTGGCAATCTAAAAGCAAATACATTATATTATGGCTTACTGCAACATGCTAACTTAACCACTGATTCACAAGTTTACCTAAGCATAAATAATATTTCATAACCAACAGCCTGAAAAATATTATTTTTCTGTTAAGAATGCCTTTATAGTACCAAGCCAAAAACCATGTATAGCATGTCACTCTACTCTTGAGCAATTTAAATTCTGAAACTGTTTTACTTTTGGTAATTGCCATTAAAGATCAAACTGAGGGCTCTAAAAATGTTACAAAGACAAGGGCAATTCTTGTTTAACCCCAGTATCTGAACTCAGTGGTATTCAGTCCCTAAACACCAGTTCTAATGCATGCCTATAGCCTACATTCAGTTTTATGACCTTCAATAATTCCATTATATGCATTATTGGCACTGTTACATGCTATACTAAATAATGCTTCAATCTTTTCTAGTGGAGCTTGTAGGAAAAAGCTGCCCATAAAATGAAAGCAATATCTAATTTTCTACGTAACAACCTGACCTTAAACTTTAAAAAAAAAAAAAAAGGAGGAGCAGGTTTTCCAACAAAAACATATTGCTCAAATTAATCCACTGACAACCAGATTGGTACATTACCTGCAGTTTGATTGCATTCAAAGTTGATGACTGTCATTCTCTGGAAACCCGAGCTACAAACATCTCCTCCTGGGTACATCAGAATAAGGTCTCCATCAGCATATCTGATTTCAAAAAACAATGGTAAGGTTCTACTTAATTATTTTTACCAGATGTAATGCAAAGATTTTCAGTGGGCTGTACTCAATGGAAGCTAAATATTAACAATCCATTTTAACTCAAATTTTAAGAATGTCACTAAATATTTTGCATGTATTTTCACTAGTTGTCACATGCTAAAAGCTAGGCTGTTTTTGCTTTATGAAATTGTCATATTCAGGCTAATTTCAGCACCAGTGAAGATAATATATGAATGTTTTCAATCAAGCAAATGGAGTCTTCTTGCTTGCTACAGGTAGACCTGCTTAACGACCCACGTGGTCCTGAGGTTATGACGGCAATTGGGACTGGAATTTCCACCACCAAGCGATGCAGTTGTAAAGCACAATGTCACGTAATCGCATTGCTTAGCAATGGCAACCCCAGAACTACGCAGGTCATTAAGCGGGAAGAGGTAGGAGTCCCAGCAAGGAGCGCAGAGGGTGCCATGGGAGGGTGCCATGGGCAGGTGCTATGAAGAGCCAGAGGGGGCTGCTTGTGGGCACTATGGAGCGCCGGCAGGTGGGCAGGGGTCGCAGGTGGGCACACACTACACAGCACAGATAGATAGATAGGTGATGCTGTGGGCATGCGCTATGGAGAGCGGGCAGATGGGGGATGCTACGGAGTATGAGATCCCTGGGATCTCATACTCTGTAGCATGGCTCCTTGGGAGAAAAAGCTGCGGGAGTGACTTATGACCTTGGGAGAAAAAGCCATGGGAGCAACTTATGACCTTCACTGACAGCTTCCCCACTGACTTTGCTTGTGGGAAGCCAGCAGGGAAGGTCACATGACTGTGGGATATTGCAACTGTCATAAGTGCAAGCAAGTTGCCAAGTGCCCAACCACGATCACATGACCGTAGGAGTGCTGCGATGGCCAGAACTTCGAGGACCAACTGTAAGTACCACTCATTCAGCACCATCATAACTTTGAATGGTCACTGAATTAGTCATAACCCGAGGACTATCTGTACAGCTGTTTATGTTGTGAAAAAATACCTTCTTTCAAAAATAAGGACTATTTTCCTCTGATATCGAATCAAATACTTTTGGGCAAAGATCACAGATTTTGTTTCCAAAAGAAACATATTAGCATTTATGGACTGAGTACTAACCTGAGAGTTTGATTGGTAAACCTTCCTGCCACTTTCTGCTGACTTTTTTGAGATTTGACCTGGCATGAAGACACATCCTTATCCGTACAAGCACTGCCAGTTACCTTCCCACATACATTCAGATAATAGTCATATTCTTTATCTTTTGCAAGATATGGTGACACGTCACCTAAAGAAAATAATGTGATTGAAATCGATGTCTGAAATAAATATTCAGGTAATCATACCAATGGAGATATGCATTTACAACACCAATCTTTATCACACATTTACACCAGAGTTTGAAATTTGTCTTTCTCTGCTATAACTGCTGGTTTTACTTGTATAAAATACCTTGTTGTACACACTCCAAGAGAAAGAGGATATTTACCTGGGGATTGCGTAAGTGGTGTCAGATCCACATAAATGCCATGTTGTTCACTGCTCAGAGTACAATTATGACTCTCCAGGTAGTCCCTGGGGCAAGCAGACTCAGTAACCCATTCAATTTCATAGCGGCAATTGCTTTGAGCAGTGAGTGTAGGATTTGTATCCTATATTAAAAAAGTAACCAGTCAGATCAGAGAACCTTGATTTATGTAGTCCTAAGACATATATGAGGCATAGCATATATGAACTATTTATTACAGAATAGTTTAGTTTCAAATGACTGCTTGCTTGCCATATACTGCTTTGTATTTCTAGCTATCAGATTTTGGATTTTCAACAGCCTAAACTGGGGGGCAGGGATGGAAGAGGACAAACTGGCTCATATTGTGCATAAGCCCCCCTACAAACCATTTTTGCTGTCCCCAACAGCCCTAGGACTCTACTACCAAAATCTAGCAGCAAAAAAAGCAATTTTCAGCAGTAACAGTATTTTTCCCATCCTTCAAATAACACCCTAAAAGAGATGATTAAAGCTTTGGGAGACCTGATGTACTTATTTTATGTTTTTAACGAAAACATCCATCCACTCAAAATAGGAATACCGGCCAAACATTTTTAGCCTACCCACTTCTGTGACTTCCCAGCCATACCCCTAGCAGCCTTTAGAAGCTGAACATAAATTAAAACAAAAACAAAGCACACCTCCTGGTCAAAAAGAGCTGCCTTTCTGGATTTAAAGGATAACTGAAAATTAATTTATCACTCCACCACAGCAAGGCTGCTGATGCTCCACATACACACACACACACACACACACACACACACACACGAGAAAGAAGGACAGAAAATGCTTCAGATGCTTTTTGCTACAATAGATGGCAAAGCTGAAGACCTGTGGTTTGTTCTTATCTTCTCCAATAGAGGACCAAGCCATAATTTGGCGTTTCATCTAACTTGACCTGAAACAAGCTACAGCTTCTGTTCACCAAGTTCATATCTTTACACTATAAACATGATTTAGATCTGGAATGGAAAGATTTGAGACTTGCATATAGCCTGAAATCCCTTTACTGCTGTCACTCAAATTTCAGAATAGGGAAGTAATTTTTATTCCTGATTTTTAACAGTACAAATGATTAATTATCAACTCTAAAGAATTCCATAAAACACTCAACTCCCTCCCTGCACCCCCCAAACCTATAAATTCTATCCCTGTCCAATGCAATCCTCAGCCATTGAGAAAATACCAAAAGGAAAATTATAGAGCTGGTTGCCAAAAGTTGTTCACCTGCAGTTTAGATAATATGAACTATGACAAGGTAACCTGAATGCTTCAATGAAAGGGTCAACACTGATTTTGGATGTCTAGAAATTGTAGTAATTTAATTCATTATTATGGGTTGTTGGGTTTTTTTTTTGGTCAGGAAGGGGAAAGACACTTTTATGGGATAGTCTGCCTCAAAAATTACTTCAGCAGCCTTGATATTATGAACCCTGACTGGGCAATGAGGAAGTGGTATGAGAAAGGATGACCATGATATTTACTTATCAGGCAATAGGAAGTGTTGACTTGGCCCAGTAAAATTGAAATCCACTGGTATATCTATTTAGAGTTAATGCTATGATCCACAGGTTTTCCCACTAAAGTAACAGGACTCAACATCCACCATAGGAAACTATGATTACCTCTCTTCGCCTTCCTTCTGGACACACAAAAGTAATTGTAACTGCTGGATCATGGTTACCACAAAAGTCTGGTCTCTCTTTTTCATCGCTATTTTGTTTTTCATATCTTAGTTGAAACCTGAAAACATAAAGCAACACAAGCATGAAAAAGTAGCAATTAGGAGGCTCACACAGTGCAACGTTCCCAATGTGTATTTGGAACAAGAGGGTAGGAATTCTAAGGAACTGGAATCCAAACTAATCTGTAAGATACCAAACTGGGGGAGGGAATGATTGCACATGTAGAATCTAAAACAATGGTGTTATAATAATTTCAAATTGTTGTTACTTTAGGAGGTGACTCAAATCATTTTATATTGTTTTCCCAGATTAATATTACACCAATTCTATCACTATCAATGCATATTTTTCACCTAACAACTGGGAAACAACATCTAGATAATTGTTTAGCACATCCCAGGGCAATATATAGTCACAAAAAATAAAACAGCATGTAAAATATTTCCAGGGGGCTGATGGGCACTTCAGAAAAGATTTGGAGGGCATACAGAGAAAGACTTAGTTAAATTTGTTGCATAAGCACAAGTTTATAATAAAGGGGTAGGGGTGGGGGTGGGGAGAACAGCTATAAATTCAGTGAATTCCAACAGAATAATATAAAATATAATACAGAACTAGGAACAAAATTAAGAATACTTATTAAAGCAATGTTAGCAGTTCTCAGCTAGAAAATAAGCATATTTGGCATTATAGGCCATTCTGTAATAAGTTATTTTTATTGTGCTCCACAAACATACAAAAATAGACTAATTTTAAAACCACTGTAAATTAAACAAAGGACATGTAATTCAACCCTCAAGTACAAAATTCCTAATAGCAGCAGAAACATTTAAGGACTAAACTTTACATTTGTACTTTATAGTTACATTCTTTCAACCTTATTCACCATGAACAGCACTGACATGCTGGTGACTTCCAAGGATCACACAAAGACTTCAGCCCTACCTGTCTTTATCAAGCTGTTTCAGTAATTCTTTAGTATGGCCCAGATCGAAGGCATGGCCATCCTTCAGCAGGCAAGCTGCACTGTGTTCTGGACAACTGCTAGTTTCACCTGATGACCTTCCTGTTAAAGCAATGACCAGTAATAACCTACGTATTACAGACATATAAAAGAAGTATGCTCCTATAATAAGGTTTCCAAAAGTTTGCTCAAATCAAATGTAAGCTTTTTAGCCACATCTTCCCAAAAAATAAAAAATAGAAGGGACAGATTATTTAGCCAAGTTATAAATCAGAACTATGGCAATCAAGGTTTAACTTTATATATATAGTGGAACCTTGGGTTATGAATGCTTCTGTTAACGAACTTTTCGGGTTACGACCAGCTCCGGCCGCAAAATTTTGCCTCGGTTTGCGAACTCCGCCTCGGGGTACGAACAGGATACGCGGCCATTTTCCCTCCCGTGACACGGTCCGCGGCCATTTTCCGCCCCTGACACGTGGTCCGCGGCCATTTTTCCGCCCCTGACACGTGGTCTGCGGCCATTTTTCCGCCCGACACGTGGTCCGCGGCCATTTTTCCGCCCCTGACACATGGTCACAGGGAGGGGGACTCTCCCTCCAAGCAATAGCCACCTCCCTGTCCTCCATGCCAGAACAGATTAACGGTAATTACATTGAACCTTATGGGGAAATTTGCTTCGGGTTGCGACCAATTCGGGCTGCGACCAGAGTCACGGAACGAATTAAGTTCGTAACCCGAGGTAACTGTAATAGATAATAAATGGCAGAGTGGGCAAGAATATTTTTGAAGTTTATATGACTGAAGGGGTATCAGATTTACAGGGATACCTTGATCAGGAGTTCCAGAATTAAGGCAATTATATTTATCAAGTATTTGCATGCAGTAGATTACACTCGTTTTTAGTGACTTGAAGTGGTATTCACAGAGAATCAGCCTTAAGAATAATAATGTCATGTACCAAAGCCATATCTTATAGTCATAGAAATGGTATTTTCAAAGGAAGGTATAAACTAATATTATATCTATTAATGTCTGTTCTGAAATATTTTATATAACTGAAATTGTGATTTTTTTCCAATAAGTGTACTATTTTTTAACCTACTGGCTAAGAACTGATTTCTGTAAGGTAGTCTAATAATCCTTTAAATAACAGTTTGAGGAAATCTTGAGTTCAGATATAGCTCTTCCATACATTTATGGAAGATCTGACTATTATTAATAACTAAAATGGATCAAGGTAGCACCAGTAAGATATACTGAATTATGGATTAATCAACAATCAAAATATCCAAGATAAACATACATAAACATTATCTAATATTTAGACAAAGTTATGGGGAAAATATCAGACTTAGAAAAGTGGGAAACAGTTGATCAGCAGACTCTGTAAAGCCACAGGTGCAAGAGGAAATGTAGACTTTATTAAAAAAAAAAGTCGGAAAGTCTCATAAATATTAATGGTAAATAAATATGTGCTGTTGAAGGAAATGGAGAACTGAGAAACACTGAGGAATTTGGCAATGTATTTGAAACACAAAACATTAATATTTTATGTGTCTCATTCTAAAGGGAAGCATGGTAAAATTTTAGATGTAAAAATGTCTTGCCCTAAAGAGATTAGAGAAAATTACCAATTATTTAGTCAAGTTTCATACCTATGTTTCTACAGATGTTGATGTATAACTCTGAATCATCATCTGAGTCTTCTATCAAATATCCACCAGAAGTCTTAATCAATGGATTTAAATCATGTTTCTTCAAGCTTTCATCAAATATGTAGCAAGGCACCTAGAAATTTAAAACATAAAAGTGTCATTATTACAGGGTCATTATTGGCATTCCATCTGTCATTCTGTGTTTCAAACAGATAGAAGCACTTTAATCTGGTCCCATTTTTCAACATGCAGAACCAATGAAGATCATATTATGCTTCCATCCTATGGTACTGATGAGAATGGGCAGTCATTCAAAGCTACTATTTAGTACTCACAGCTTGAGCAGATCAAAACCAGTGTGTTTAGGAAGAGTATACAGAGCAGTCTAATCAAACCTCTAGTATTCTGGAAGGCCCATCAGAATCTAGAACTTCCTGTGATTACTACTTGATATACACATGGTGTACACATGATATACACATGGTTAAAAAGTGGCTGCTACATTCATATCTGGGTTGTTGTTGTTTTACTGCTGTCATCTGCTTGATTGTCCACTTGCCCACCAGCTTTCTAGGAGACCAAACAAGCAGCAGCAAGAACGGAATGGGGACATCACTGTATGAGTGAAAGAATGTACACAATACAATACACAATCTACTGAAACAAAACCATATTCAAGATATAAAAATGAGTTTTCAGAATATACAAAATATTAATATCTTTCACATATTGGAAAATATTTAATGTCCAGTGGGAGTTATATCAGCAGCATGAGAAAAAGAAAGAATAACAAATTACCTTCACCTCTCTTAATTTGGACTCAGTGAAAATGAAGGCTCAATTAGCTTGCTTGAGTTTAGCTCCATTCAATCATACACCTAATTCACACAAGCGAAACTGGGCCTAGAGGAACTAACCAATGCCTTAGCTCAGCCAAACAGATTCCAAGATTTACTTAATCGCTATTGCAGATGGGCAGGAAACCCTTAAGCTTAACGCCTGGTGTTGAATATCTTTGTAGCTAGATCCAAAAACTGGTAGATTGCTCAAACAAGAAACAGATAATTTTTTACTATGTTTAACAGATTCCATGACATCACTAGAAATCTAACAATAAATGGCACTTAATAGCACTCGTTGTAAACAATATGAGATTATCACTTTTGGGCAAGAGAATAACAAACTGAGAATGCATTCCTGAGTTAACCTATTAGGCCCAGTGAATTTAGTGGACAGACTTCTCAATAAACATGCACATGATGATCTTTTTGTTTATGTTCAAATAGAACATGTGTTACCTCTTCAGTTGATGTAAATAAGTCCTTCTTGCATGCAAGGAATGTTCTCCATTCAAAGTAATGAACACACTCAGATGAAGTCACAAATTCTGGGGAACCCTGATTAAGAAAATAGTGATGCACAATATAGATCAATTTATATATGTAACTGCAATTAAAACTTAAAATAGCTAACAAGTTTAAAAGAAATTCTACCAGCTGTTTACATTTCCAAGCAAGAACCTACTTTTACCCAGAGGTATGTCAAGTTTGGGATGTGGAAATTCATGCAACGTGGATTGAAGTAACTGGGAGTTTAAACAAAATTAACATTCCAGAACCTAGACACTACAAAAATTAAATACCAAGAGTTAACATCAATTTATCTTAATAGCACCATACTGATTTTAAAATGTTCTGGTAATGAAACTTGGCTGAAAAGAGATATATAATGAAATGACTAAAATAAAGTATGATTATTTTACCTGATATGCAAGCACATAAGTTGAATGGCACACCATACTTTCTATTAATTTTTAAGAAGCGGTAGTCTTTTATAATCTAAACACTTAGTATTTCTCTTTCATGTTGGCACTTGTTAGATATTTTAATTAAGTACCTTTTTTAAATGGGACCATTTGGAAAAACAGGATAAACAATCTGTAAAAGAATAGCTGGAAAATACAGATACATTCCAGGACAAATGCTAATTCTTCTGTCAGGACCAGGACAGCTTACAAATACTGTTAATAATCAAAAAGAATGCTTGCGTATTTAGAAATAAAATTTTCAGCAGTAACATACTAACCAGAGTCTTCCCACAATAGAAATTGATGTTACTTTGCCATGTGTGTGGACCTCCCTTGGAACAAATCTGTGTAGTGTTGAATTCCAAGAGTAATTTAGAATTTCTTATCTGTGAGGAGTCCCCTAAAACAGAAAGAGCATTTAATATATATCAGTCTTTTAGTATAATGATATCAAAAGGTGATTTCCAACAATATAATATGGATTAACACACACAAAAATCTAACACAAAGACAGCATAAAATTATGTTGTACTCCCATTACGTCGACCCATCCCACCCAGTCAGGCAGAGAAGGTAGGCTGCAGACCCTGTCTACAAAGAAATGTCGACTGGCAGGGCCCAGGAGGAGAGCCTTCTCTGTCATTGCCCCCACCCTGTGGAACACTCTTCCCCCAGAGGTGAGGCAGGCCCCCACTCCCCCAGCTTTCCAGAAAGGGTGAAGACTTGGCTTTGCCAACTCGCGTGGGGCAAGAGGGGATACAACCAACCCTGGGGATGGCTGGCACCTTGAAGATGCTCCCCTTGAAGACACTCCCTGAGTCTACTCTTAATTAACATCAGCTTCTTGGATGCTATTTATTATTCAGATAGGGACCTTCTATAATGTGTTTTTAATTACAATTTATTATATTTTAATTTTTTTAAATAGTATTTCATTGAGATTTTAAGATTACAAAGTTAAAAGTTAGAAATGAAAAAGAAAATTGAAAATACAAATTATAAAGAAAAGGAAAAGAAAAAGTGAAATAAAGTAAAAGAAAAAGAAAAAAGACATGAAAAATAGATAGCTTCCAATCTATCTCTGGTCTTAAGAATAATAAGAGTGTCATAAGTGCTAGTTTTTAATGCATTAAGTAGGAATAATTCTTTGTCAAAATATATCCCATTACATTTATAATCTCATCTTCAAATCCCTATATAAGCTTCGCCCCACCTGCATTTTACAAATAGTCCATCAATGGTTTCCATTCTTTAAGGTAATAGTTATTTGAATTTTCTTTTAATAAGCAAGTCAGTTTATCATTTTCTGCCATTTCCATCAGTTTTAACAACCATTCTTGTATTGTTGGTAGTGTCTGGGTTTTCCAAAATTGTGCATACAGAAGTCTTGAAGATGCTCCATGAGTCTACTCTTAGTTAACATCAGCTTCTTGGATGCTATTTATTATTCAGATAGGGACCTTTTGTAATGTGTTTTTAATTACAATTTATTATATTTTAATTAATATTTATTCTTTTATTGTAAACCACCCAGTCGCTCTGCAGTAAGATGGACAGTGACAAATTTGAAATATAAAGGGAAGAGCAGAGAAGAGCAGAGAAATCTGTGGAAACTAAGCAGATTAGGAAAACCAAGTCACAATAAATCTAGGCAAGATAAACTGTCCAGAATAAGTGCACAGTTATCAAAATGGAGAAGTATGTACCAAAGCAAGAAGCCCTTGATGGAATTTCCAAACTCCCCCTTGGGCCTATAACATATCCTAATAAATTTTACACATGTCTTGATTAAACCACAAAAGATATTGCCAATTCAGCTAGTTGTAACAAAGATGCACAACTGTAACAGATACGTTTGGATGGACCAAATGGACCAGGGTGGGGGACATATTTTTTTTTAGCTCCAGGGTTCACACAGCAATCAAACAAATGTCATGGGGTCCAAAACCTTACACAGGTAAATAGAGTGTTCTAATCAGGGTGTCAAAGAGGTGTGATTATCAGCTATTTTATCACAGCTCAAAGACACACCTGAAACACGCATAAACACATGCCAAGACACTTGCCACATAGGAAAGTGGTCCTCAGAGAACTGCAACAGGTCCACTTTAAGTCATGAGTTTCAATTGGGCTTATCATCAGGTTAAACTCACCTAGGAATAACCCCCTTCTAATTCAAACGTAAAGAAATGTGATATTACTATCCATCTCAAATATTGAAGTAACTTTGAAATGTGATTTTTAAAAGCTTTTGAAAAAGATTACTTCCTGGATTAAACAGCAAAAAGGTGCTCAGAATATGGACTTTAGAAAGTTTAATAACAGGTTGAGGGCTCAGATGGACCTGGAATTATAATTTTAAATGCCCACAAAGAGTTTTAATTTAATTAGAAGAAACTTTATCTTGGGAAAATGGTGCTCTGAGTTTCTTTATGATAAGGGGACCTTGAAGGATGGACACTAGAGGGAGCTAGAGGATAAAGAAAATGGAGCAGAAATCTTTAATACAAATTTGGGGATATCTGTCTGCTGAGTTTTTTGACAGAAGTGATAAACTTGACGAAAATGACAGAACGTGTCATGAATGTATAGAACAGGGGCAAGTTGCCGTGGATGTTTGTGAAGGGGAACTTAAACGTACCAAGCAATGAGAAAGATATGGAGAAAGATACAGGCACACAAATGGAACCAATGGATGATTCACTCCTAAACGGAGATATACAAATACTGAACCAAACAATGGACTTGGATATCTTCTTTCTACCAAATATACAAAAGAGTTCTGTCAGGGTTTTGAAGGACTTTGTTAGAAACGACAAACAAAAGGACAAATTGGATATACAAAAGAATTTTGCTAAAGTTCTTAAAGATTTTTGGCTTGAAACACTGATGAACAAAAAACGAGCTCTGGGACTCTTTTTGAAGGGGTTAGAAGATATTTTTAAAAACTCAGGGAAGGAATATAAGGTTGGTTTATTCAACCAGGGCTAAAGGAGAAAAACAGTTACATCTGGTTGCCCTTACTGGACTTTTGCTGATGAAGAACAACTGATGAAACATTTGGATTTTTTTTTTTAATTCAATAGATGAGATATGGGGTGAAGTGAGATCATGTTGTATTTACAGATAGTATGATTGTTTTTACTTGCTGGGATGAAGGGAGAAGTTGCTTCTTTCTTTTTTCTATTTTTTCTATTTTTTCTTTTCTCTTTTTTTTTTCCTTCCACACTTTTTTCCTTTCTTTGTATTTTTCTGTTTGTACTTTGTAGCCTGTATTGGCTTTCATTCTTTTCATCTATAATTCTAATAAACTTATTTTAAAAAAAAAAGAATGGAATGAGGTGCACAATTACTATAGCTGCAGCCTAGACAAGAAATTCTTTGTGCTTACCAGTTAAACTTTTGGAATGTGTTGGAATAAATTCCATCCAGCATTTTCTAAAGCACTGATGGGGGGGGGGGGGCAGTGGGCTTGTGCTAAGTCTTAGCAGTGAAGCAGCTCATTCCTCTACTGAGCAGTCTATCCTCTATCAGGTACGCAGATTGGGCTGATAGGGTAGCCCCTGCAAAGTCATGCTTCCATACTTATGACACTGCTCTCTTGCCCTAGACCACTCACAGATAGCACCACACCAATTACTGCTGGCTTTCCCCTTGCTAGCCTCAGCAGCTACTTCAGGCTCAAGGATGTGCCTGAAATGCTGACGGTGGCATGGCCCCAGGTTCTCAGGGTTTTTCTTCAGGACTTAAATACAAGGGCTTCAATCATAGGGAAACAGCCACTCAGCAGCACAGTTTGTCTGATACTCCCAGAACACAGATAAAGGAACTGAAATCTTTGCAGACCAGCTACCCACCTCACAAACATGACTCTGGGCAGATAACAAAATTTAAAACCATACCACTAGTAAAATAAAAACTAAAGACAAGGACAAACATACTGCAGCAACCAAGGAAACCAGCAACCAGCTTACCTGGGTTCAGCTAACTTCCCAACCCCATGCCTGGGAAAATAGCCAGATCTTAATCGTTTTCTGAAAAGCCAACACGGTTGGGGCCAGCCTATTTTCAGGTGGTATGATGTTCAGAAGGTAGATGCTACAACTGAAAAGACACACTTCCTAGGTCCCATAAGATAGCAATCTCTAATATACAGTTGTGTGAAAAAGAAAGTACACCCTCTTTGAGTTCTATGGTTTTATGTATCAGGACATAATAAAAATCATCTGGTCCTTAGCAGTTCTCAAAAGAAGGTAAATACAACCTCAGATGAACAACAACACATGATATATTACACAATGTCATCATTTATTTTACAAAAAGAAAGCCAAAATAGAGAAACCAGGTGTGAAAAACTAAGTACACCTTATGATTCAATAGCTTGTAGAACCACCTTTAGCAGCAATAACTTGAAGTAATCGTTTTCTGTATGACTTTATCAGTCTCTCACATCGTTATGGAGGAATTTTGGCCCACTGTTCTTTACAACGTTGCTTCAGTTCATTGAAGTTTGCGGGCATTTATTTATACACAGCTCTTGAGGTCCCATCACACATTTCAATCAGGTTGAGGTCTGGACTTTGACTGGGCCATTGCAACACCTTGATTCTTTCTTTTTTTTCAGCCATTCTATTGTCAATTTGCTGGTGTGCTTGGAATCATTGTCCTGTTGCATGATCCAATGTCAGCCAAGCTTTAGCTGTCAGACAGATGGCCTCACATTTGACTCTAGAATACTTTGGTATACAGAGGAGTTCATGGCTGACTCAATGACTGCAAGGTGCCCAGGTCCTGTGGCTGCAAAACAAGCCCAAATCATCACCTCTCCACCACCATGCTTGACAATTGGTATGAGATATTTGTGCTGATACGCTGTGTTTGGTTTTCGCCAAATGTGGTGCTGTGCATTATGGCCAAACATCTCCACTTTGGTCTCGTCTGTCCAAAGGACAGTGTTCCAGAAATCTTGTGATTTGTTCAGATGCAACTTTGCAAACCTAAACTGTGCTGCCATGTTCTTTTTAGAGAGAAGAGGCTTCTCCTGGCAACCCTTCCAAACAAACCATACTTATTCAGACTTTTTCTAATTGTACTGTCCTGAACTTTAACATTGAACATGCTAACTGAGGCCTGTAGAGTCTGAGACGTAACTCTTGGATTTTTTGCAATTTCTCTGAGCGTTGCACGGTCTGACCTTGGAGTGAATTTGCTGGGACAGCCACTCCTGGGAAGATTGGCAATCGTCTGGAATGTTTTCCACTTGTGAATAATCTTTCTCACTGTAGAACGAGGGACTTTAAATTGTTTGGAAATGGCCTTATAACCCTTCCCAGATTGATGGGCAGCAACAATTGCTTCTCTAAGATCATTGCTGATGTTTTTACTCTTTGGCATTGTGTTTACACACACCTCAATGCTTGAGAACAGCAAACTCCTAAAACTTCGGCTTTTATAGAGGTAGTCACACTTGCTGATGACCAGTTGATCAAGGGCATTTGATTAGCAGCACTTGGCTGCTACTCAGCTTCTTCATACCTATGGAAGCAGTAAGGGTGTACTTAGTTTTTCACACGTGGCTTCTCCATTTTGGCTTTCTTTTTGTAAAATAAATGATGACATTGTGTAATATGTCATATGTTGTTGTTCATCTGAGGTTGTATTTACCTACTTTTGAGAACTGCTAAAGACCAGATGATTTTTATTATGTCCTGATATGTACAGTGGGGCAAAAAAGTATTTAGTCAGCCACCAATTGTGCAAGTTCTCCCACTTAAAAAGATGAGAGAGGCCTGTAATTTTCATCATAGGTATACCTCAACTGTGAGAGACAAAATGGGGGAAAAAATCCAGAAAATCACATTGTCTGATTTTTAAAGAATTTATTTGCAAATCATGGTGGAAAATAAGTATTTGGTCAATATCCAAAGTTCATCTCAATACTTTGTTATATATCCTTTGTTGGCAATGACAGAGGTCAAACGTTTTCTGTAAGTCTTCACAAGGTTTTCACACACTGTTGCTGGTATTTTGTCCCATTCCTCCATGCAGATCTCCTCTAGAGCAGTGATGTTTTGGGGCTGTCGCTGGGCAACACGGACTTTCAACTCCCTCCAAAGGTTTTCCATGGGGTTGAGATCTGGAGACTGGCTAGGCCACTCCAGGACCTTGAAATGCTTCTTACGAAGCCACTCCTTCGTTGCCCGGGTGGTGTGTTTGGGATCATGCTGATGCTTTCATGCTGAAAGACCCAGCCACGTTTCATCTTCAATGCTCTTGCTGATGGAAGGAGGTGTTCACTCAAAATCTCACAATACATGGCCTCATTCATTCTTTCCTTTACACGGATCAGTCGTCCTGGTCCCTTTGCAGAAAAACAGCCCCAAAGCATGATGTTTCCACCCCCATGCTTCACAGTAAGTATGGTGTTCTTTGGATGCAACTCAGCATTCTCTCTCCTCCAAACACGACAAGTTGAGTTTAGACCAAAACGTTCTACTTTGGTTTCATCTGACCATATGACATTCTCCCAATCCTCTTCTGGATCCTCCAAATGCTCTCTAGCAAACTTCAGACGGGCCCGGACATGTACTGGCTTAAGCAGGGGGACACATCTGGCACTGCAAGATTTGAGTCCCTGGCAGCATGGTGTGTTACTGATGGTAGCCTTTGTTACTTTGGTCCCAGCTCTCTCCAGGTCATTCACTAGGTCCCCCCGTGTGGTTCTGGGATTTTTGCTCACCGTCCCTGTGATCATTTTGACCCCACGGGGTGAGATCTTACGTGGAGCCCCAGATCAAGGGAGATTATCAGTGGTCTTGTATGTCTTCCATTTTCTAATTATTGCTCCCACAGTTGATTTCTTCACACCAAGCTGCTTGCCTATTGCAGATTCAGTCTTCCCAGCCTGGTGCAGGTCTACAATTTTGTTTCTGGTGTCCTTCAACAGCTCTTTGGTCTTGGCCATAATGGAGTTTGGAGTGTGACTGTTTGAGGTTGTGGACAGGTGTCTTTTATACTGATAACAAGGTCAAACAGGTGTCATTACTACAGGTAACGAGTGGAGGACAGAGGAGCCTCTTAAAGAAGTAGTTACAGGTCTGTGAGAGCCAGACATCTTGCTTGTTTGTAGGTGACCAAATACTTATTTTCCACCATGATTTGCAAATAAATTCTTTAAAAATCAGACAATGTGATTTTCTGGATTTTTTCCCCCATTTTGTCTCTCATAGTTGAGGTATACCTATGATGAAAATTACAGGCCTCTCTCATCTTTTTAAGTGGGAGAACTTGCACAATTGATGGCTGACTAAATACTTTTTTGCCCCACTGTAAAACCATAGAACTAAAAGAGGGTGTACCTTCTTTTTCACATGACTGTATATGGAACCCAAGCATGTCCCTCCTGCCAGATCTGACGGGACACCTAGAGACAATTTAGAATGGCCCGGGTATGGTATTAATCTGACAAAAATAAATACAATATATTTTAAAATAACATTTCAATTTGCATATGTAAAAATTAGCAAGACTGTATCTCACAGGCCTGGACCTTTTCAGTGCATGGCAATACCCCCATTAATAACTTAATTAATAATTAATAACTTAAACATCAAGAGGAAAGATGGTTGAGTTCATGAATATTAGAGTTAAGTTTAAGAATGGAAATGTTAAGAAGTCAGAGTCTCTTCACTCTGGTTACTGAAAATCCTGTTTTATTTTAGAATCTGTAAAATTAGTGGAACTGAAGCCTCAAACATTTGAGCACCAGATAGGGAGAACTGTTAGCCTTTCCTTTGTAAAGCTTTATATGTATCCATAACAGTTGTTGGAACAATTAAGAAAAGCACAAGAGTCAATATAATGGTATACACCCATTTTACAATCAAAACCCTTCACTGCAAGAGAAATACTCCCTCATAGAATAGCAATCATGTAATGAAGAATGGAAATGCTGTGGGCAGTTAGGGCAAAGCTGTCTTTAATTAGTTTGGCACACTTCATTATACTACCATTTAATTACACCAATATAGGGAGAGGTTCAGACTACAGCTAGAGCAGCATTCCATGCAAACCGAGAGCATCAAGGCTGCATAGCTCCATCCACATTTCTTTTTAAAAGCTAAATTCATTTGACATACTGTTGAACTAGTTTTTTAGGAATAGCTTCTCCATTTAGTAGGCTCACCCTGAAATATCTTCATGTAGGCACTAAGATTATACTCTAAAACCTGAATAAGGAAATGTGCTATTCACTCCTGCAGAAATCCAACTCCAAATTCCAAGCCCTTTTCAGAAAGTTATCCAACTCATACAAAAAGACTATGGGATTCAAATGCAGAGGCACCTGCTATGCAACACTTTTACTTGGCTGAATTAAGGAGAAATGTGATTCTGAATTTATGTCTCTCATTCAAGAATTTATACATGATTTTATTACCGATTTAAAAATGGATTTTAAAAAAATGCCAGACTACAAGAGTGATATGGAAAAAGATTATGTGGATTTGAAAATGGATTTGAAAATGACAGATTATAAGAGTGATATGGAAAAAGATGCCACAATGGATTTACAAATGAAACTGGGTGATGTTTTAATAACCACAAATTATTAAACATACAAACAATAAATTATAATAAAGAGTGATTTGGATAGCTTTCTTATCTTGGATTTACAAAAGGGACCTGTTAAACTGCTAAAGCTGTTCTTGAGAGGCGACAACGAGAAAATGATAAGAAATCAACTTGTGGGATATTACTTGACAGGGTTAAAGACTAAACTTTTTAAAAGTAAATGGAAGGACTATAAAGTGAATTTATTTGATCAGGGTTACAATATATATGTTGTGGTTTCTGGTAGCTATTAATGGAATTTCTTCTTGACCAGGACTGAATGACAAGGCGTTGAAGATTTGTTTATAAATGGGGAGAGATTTCTTTTGCTTTATTCCTCAGAGAAAGTGATGTTGGAATACAAAATGGATTTATTTAAGGTTAAAATATATATGTTATTTCTGGTAGCTGTTAATGGACTTTTGCTGAATAGGACTGGATGATGAGTTTTTACAATTTGTTTATTGATAAGAGATGAGATATGGGAAGAAGAGATTTTTTTTAGTTATTGAAATACTAGAGGAGGTGTTAAATTACTGAAGTTGTTTATACTTGTCTGGAGGAAGGAGGGGAGTTTATATTTTTCCTTTTCTTATTTTTTCCTTTTTTCTTTTTTTTTCTCCTTGCACTTTTTATTTATTTCACTTTTTATATTTCTCTTAGCTTGTATTAGTCTTTTATCTTTGTATTTGTAAACTTTAATTATTACCAAAAAAAAGGTTATACATGATTTTATAACAAAGCACTTCTTGTTCTTGGCATGCTGGCTTGCTTTTACACAAATAAAAGTTAATTGTTTTACCCTGGGTTTTTAGTTATTACTTATTCATAATTAGAGAACCAATGTGGTATAGAGGTTAAAGCACAAGGCTAGAAATGGGAGTCTGTGAGTTCTATTCCTACCTTAGGTACAAAGCCTTGGGTTAGTCCCTCTCTCTCAGTCCTAGGAAGGAAGCAACAGCAAATCACTTCCGAAAAACTTTGCCAAGAAAACTGCAGGGACTAGTCCAGGCAGTTACCAGGAGTCAACACTGACTCAGAGGCACAAAAAATCATCATCATAACTTTATTTGGTATTTATACAGTCATTTTAAAAAATGGATGGCATAAATCCACCTAATGAGATTATGGTAGAGATTAGGTTTTATTAAGCTATTAAGCAGTCTAGCTCATACCATATGTTCTCCTGCTGATTCTGAGAAGGAATGAGGAATAACATATCCAAATCCCCAGGAAAACCAGATCATGGGGATTGAAATATTAGCAGAAAATCTTGCTAATTCAGATAATGTGCTCTAATAGAAAAAGTGATCCAGACCACAGCAGTATTGTACAAAACCTTGGACAGACTGCTTACATATCCTGCTTGCTCTTGTTTGAGTCCAATTAAATATAATGTAAAGAAACTGTTTCCTCCTGGCAAACAAAGAACCTCACCTCTTAGACCTATTACACTGTATACAAGGAAGCCAAACACGTATAAATGAGAGAAACATTTAGTTTTAAGGCAGCTTTTTCTAACCTGGAACTTTCCAGGTACATTTGGCATGGCTGGGAGTCATGGAGATATAGCCTAACATTTTTAAAGGCTACCAAAGTGGCTCTAGTTGCATCTTGATCATCTCTCAGTACACTACACGTACTTCCAAGTTGATGGGATACAGGTCACAGGATGCTAGCTTGCAAGGTAGTGTGGAATCAAAACACAGGACACAAAGGCAAAATAATCAAGGCTTCACTGCAGTGTTTATTAGGCAGTACTTACTGGAGGGGGACCCCACTAAAGGTTAGTGGGAGACACTCCCCTGTAGGCAGAATGTCCCTGTTCTTGGCTGCTATCTACAAGGACAGAAGAACTGCTATCTATAAGGAAAGCAATAGTGTCAGAGGGGAAGAAACAAATTGTTCAAGGTGCCAACTGCCAGGAAGACAACATCCTCTCTTACATTGCTATGGGGATGTTTGTGATAAGGGGTTTACAATCAGCCTAGTTCATACCACCTTCAAGGGTGCTGTACATTCCTCACAGTAGTTTCTAAACTACAGATCCTAGCTTGCACAGAACAAAGCACACATGCTTAGGGTAAAGTTGGGCTTTGATTCTACTTGTGATGTATGGGCCAAAATGTGTCCGAACAGATCAGTACTGTTCTTAACATTAGGAGAGAATGCTATATATGGCACGAGTACTACTAAGACTGATAACCTTTATACTTTATACTTTCCCTATCTTACTAAAAAGTATTACTTGAAAGTCTCAATTTACCTAACCCATGATGGGCAGCAAACATCAATTATTTATGGTGTCATCAGGTAATGATCACGGAACATAAAAAATTGCAATTTGAAATGTAAGAGGAGTCAGTGGCAAAGAGCATGACTTCACAAATGAAATAAAAGAAACAAAAAGGAATATATTGCATGTCTATAAAAGAAAAAGGGAAAGTATATAATAGGTTTGAATGAAAAGGATTTGATCTTGTGAATTAGAGTTAATGAATACATCAATATCTGCAGGAAAATGAAAAGTGAAGGACCTAATATGAGTTCTGGGAAAGACTGCACTATTCTGAATGTATGAGGTTCCAGGGGAAAAATTATTTCATTAGGTGACAAAAATGGACGAGCGACTATGAGACAAGAGAGTTTATAAAAAGTGAATGGGTGAGAGACTCTATAAATGAAAACATTGACAGGTAAATATTTGGAATGCAAAAGTTCTTTCGTTTAGAGCACATGGTTTAAGCACAAGTCTATTCATACCTACATATGGCAAAGGAATGAATTCAAATCCAGAGACATAAGAAAAGCTGAAAAAAAATTAAAGACTAACAGTTCTGAATGTGAAAAAGGCATTATTTGGCAATATCGAGTGGATCTTGGGCAATAATAGATATGGGAGAAGTGAAACAAACTAGAGTGAAAGTAAAAGAATTATAGGAAGGGAAAATACAAGTCTTGTATGAAAGATAAATTAATCTCCCAACAAAATAAATCGAGAGTGATTACATAGAAAGTGAAAATAGTAGGTGCATAAAACAGAATGAAACAAATTACACTACTGAGTGCTACGGAAATGTGGAACAATAATGAGTAGAATAGAAAAGGATGCTTGCTGGAATAATGTGTATATGAGAATTAGTGTTGCAAAAAATGAGGATGTGTATAGACAGAAAGAATAGGTGCAAAGGAAGTAATCAAACAAAACAAGGAATTGAAATGATTAAAAGAGGCAGAAAGAATGCAAAATAGTTTTGATTGAAGTTACATATTATTCTGAAAGTGAATGAAGAACATGAAGTCTACAGCAGAGTGAAATTTAACTGAAATAAATGTGATGAAATGAATTATGATGAAACTGAAGTGAGGGAATCCTAGGAGAATTTTAGAACTTTGTATGGAAATAATAGCAATATGTCAAAGATTACATTTGCAACAAATGTAAATCCAAGAAGAAATAGATGCAAAAGAAGTCATAAATGCCTTGAAGATGTTGACAAATGTTTAGACTGCAGGTATGACTGTATAACTGGAGAAAAATGTGTGATGACTACAAGATCACTTTTTTTGTTTCCCTATACGAAGGGAAAGTTAGCAAGAGTTAATGCAAAAGCTCCAAGGCAATTAGTTTATTAAGTGTGCTTGAGAAGTGAAGATGTTTGGCAGAATTTTGACTGAAAGGATATGAGAGGTAACAATGAGCAACATCTGGAAAGTGCAAATGCATTTTTATGCCAGGCAGGACCAGACTTTTGCTCTTCATCAGGTCATGGGAAATGCATGGATGGGAGAAAGCAAGTTTATTGTACATTGATTTAAAGAGAAAGTGCATAATAAAATGAATAGGCTTGAATTACAGAATATTTTGCGGAAATCAGAAGTGGTTGGTTGCTGAATGCAGCAGGAGCAGTATATGATGGAAGTAAAGCAAATATGAGAATAAACAGAATACTTTATGAATGGTTCAGCAATGAGCAGGAAATAAGACAAGGGTGTATGATGGCTCTTTGGTTATTTAATGCATTTATTAATAAAGCAAGGACAGTTGACAAGGACAAAACAGAACAGAAGCATCATTAATGATACTAGTACAAACTAAATGAAGTTGTATTTCCTTTCCTTTTCTTGTATCATGCCTTTAATTTCTTTGCTTACTATTTTACTATTTCTTTGGTTAGTATTTGCTTACTATTTTACTATTACCCAGAGTCACTTTGTATGAAATGGGTGGCTATATAAATGTGATAGATAGATAGATAGATAGATAGATAGATAGATAGATAGATAGATAGATAGATAGATAGATAGACAGACAGACAGACAGACAGACAGACAGACAGACAGACAGACAGACAGACAGACAGGAATTTCTTATTGTTTTGGGGCATTTCATATCATTCCGCTTACCCCAAAAGAAAATAACGTGAAGGATATGCACACAGATACCTTCTTAGTTAGGAAACCTGCTTTCTTTAATTCTTATAACTTTGGAGCCATCATACCCTTTTGTAATATGATCTCTGCATGTTACACAAATATGACACAAATTGCTGTAAGTTAATTTTTTAACAGAGAGATTTGGCACATAATTGATTAAAAAATAAAACAAGAAGCCTTCAGCACTAATATCTATAAAAAGCAGAGAAGTTGAACAGATGGCATTTGGCATTTTTAATCCAGGTAGCAAACAAACCTTTAGACTTACCTACTGAAAAAGACAATTGTTTTTTTAGGTCATGGGCACAAATGGCACTGGATCTCCCACAATCTCCTGCACCGCCACAGAGATTTATTCTATAATGCACTTTATCAGGATCAACAGCTTCCCACGTATAGCTGAAAAAAGGGGGGAAAGTATCATTGCTATCTGCTAGCAAACTCCAGAAATAACTGTTTCAACCCAAACTACTCAACTGTATCTTCAAGCCAACAACTTTTTCACCTGTTTGTTGTTAGTACTTTTATTATCCCCATCTAATTAATATAAAGCATATGTACATAAAAGAGTATTAATGAAATAATGTAAATTCATAATCATTCTAATAATAAATAAAAATAAAAAACATGGAAAAGCCTGGAAAATTATGTTAAGAACAGAACTCCTCCAAAAACTTGGATTGTTTTGCTCAAACATCTTCCTTCTTGTCTCTTACTGGGAAAAAAACTAATTAAAATGCTGAATGATAATGTGTCAGTAATCTACTGCTGCAAACCAACAGTAGATTTCTCCTTCATATGTTGGATAATCATTCCTTTAGATAACCCCCAGGTCTGAAAAGCCACTTGATAGCTTGAAGATTCCAAATACTGGGAGGGTATTAAGAAGAACATAAAAATTTCACACAGCAATTGATCAGGAGCCATATTACTAATTCTGTTGATATCAACCCAAAATGTGACACTAACAGGACAACCCCATTAAACATTCTGATGTGTCTCATATATACAAAGCAAAATATTCTATTATTTTGATTTTATAATATACAAAACTAATTTCTTATAGTTTACAGCAATTTTTCATTGCTTTATCAGAAGATATTCAAGTTCATTATTCCTGAATCAACATAAATAGTACAGTATCTTCAGCTTCTTATAAAAAATGTTAATTACTTAGGAATCACAGTTAATTCCTCCAAAGCCTCTCACCACTGTGAACAATAGGATCAAAAGCAGTTACAGCATTTGGACCACATAACCTACATAACAAATACTTAAGTTATATGAATTGCCAAGAAGGTAAATAAAACTTTTTAGTTTTGTAAAGTTTTAAAATATAAACAATTTTTAAAGAACCAACCAGTCAACTGCCTTCAAGAGTATTATTGACACTAAAGACTTAGACAAGGAGATATAACTTGGGTAAAAGTGATCATTTTTAAAAAACACACATTTCAGGTGAGCCAATGAAACAAAGTAAAAATTCATTTTCACTTATCATTGGTTAGTTATCTATTACTGAAAAAAGCATGTCAATTATGAAATGCAAATCAGACAAGGATTGTTTTTACATGAGAAAATTAGAATTTAAAGCTGAGGAACATAGTAAAGTGACTTCAACTAGCTGAATTCACACCATGCACCAAATATGATTGTTTAATAATCGCTTATAGACTGGAATAATTGGATTCACACACTGCATTAAGCCATATACAAACAAACTGCATTTTGATTCAGCATTGGGTGCAAGCCATGTCACTGTAGCAGATCATTCTCCAACTATACCAAGGGTAGGATCAGGAAAGATCTAAATCTCCAAATGATTTCTAGTAAATCAACAGAGATTTATCATCTTCCAAGGGCTTAACAATGACAAAAAACAGATATCTCTTCACCACCTCCATAAAAACAGGTACTAAACTCACAACAACAACAACAACAGAAACAAATTATTTGTGTGAAAGGATCTGTGAAAACAAATTTTAGGGGTGGCCATATGCTCTTTTTCTTCAATTCTTTGTCTTCTTTTCAGAGCACAAATGTTATGCTTAGTGAATCTTAGTAATTCTAATAAAAAAACTAAATAGATCCTGCAACCCTAAAAGTTGAACATCCTAGCTTAGCATTTTAGAGAAAAATCTCCCCATCTGAAGATACTAGATATTAAACATATAAGCTTATGCACAAAGAACATCAAAAAATACAATTCCATTTTTAAGACACTTCCCCATGATTACTTGAATGAACTTTTCACTCTTATATTTTTAAAAACATACTTCTATTACTATCGTAAGTTACTACTATGTCTGACTCTTAAGTATATATAGAAATATCAGATGCTAGTGAACTGGAAAAAAGGGTCAACAAAACTTAGCAGTAATCATTAATTAAGAACTGGAACTGCATTACATGTTTTTATTTTAAAATGCTAATAATATGGTACATCTAAACATGTATTTTCAACCATTTTTCTTCAGTGTATACATTTTTGGAAATGTATGCATTCTCAAAAAAAATGTTTCCCCAATATTATTTGTTTTATCTGTCACATTATCGTTGTTACGCATAAACTTGCCATAGTATCTGTAAATGAATCCTTTGGTCCCCTAATAATATGAGAGGCGTTTTTCCATAATAAGTCCTGCAAGCAGAAAATATTTAAAATGATTCAACTATAGGCCTAGACAGCTAACTGGATGAATCACAACCACAAAAAGTGATTCAAACATTGGAGCCAACTTTCCTGAGTTTTCTGTTCCCAATCATGTGACTGTCAGTCAACCAGAATGACTTAGGTAAAGTACACAAAGCCAGACAGAAAGAATTGTTTAACATCACAAAATATGGTCCTTCTGACCTCACTGAAATCACCCTGTAATTCAACTGTTCTATTTCGATGGCTTGACAAGATCAACTGATCCATAAATGTTCTGAACTTGGTCAGCCAAATGGGGATATCTATCTATCTATCTATCTATCTATCTATCTATCTATCTATCTATCTATCTATCTATCTATCTATCTATCTGGTGCATATGGCAGTCTACCCAAAAAAGAATATTTAAACATATGTAACTGTATTAGAACAAAGATACTGTACTTCAGTTATCAACAGTTCTGATAACTGTGCTGCCTCCAAAAAACAAATTTGCTAATTATTATTGTCAGGTTGCTATAAATTCAGTCTGTCTTTGGATGAGAAGAACTAACAATGGAAAGCTCTCATATCTTCTAAGGATAGGTTTTTACCCCTGATCTTATATTGCTTGTCTATAACTCCTCTCCCGAGCTTGAAGCCAGGTTAGGCAATTAATAGGGTATGAGAAGCTTATATGCACAACCCCCTGATCCCCTATGTATTCTAATCTCAGGAGAAGGCCTTTCTTAAGCTTATCATGTAGCATTTGCAAGAAACTAAAGAGCACCTTAAAGACTTCCCAAAACTATGAAGAAATTTTACTTCCCTTCCAGCTCAGGATGAAGACAAGTTTGTCAAGTTTATGAGAGAAACACAGAGTATTTACCTTGGCAAATGAACCTTGATGATTACGAAACAATGACCAAATTCATATATTGAGCTAAGCCATTATGTAGTTTGCTTGGTTCAGGATTAGCATATTGCATGAAACCAGTATCTGTGGTTTTCAGATCATGCTTAAATACCATGTTTTCACAGAACCCAGACAACTGTACCTTAGTCAAAACATGGTTTACTGCAATATCTCTCAAAATGTGGGTCACAAATTATATCACTATTTTACTTAAAACAGATGAAATCTTAATTTTTAAAAGTGATCTATTTATTTCTTGCCCAACCCAATCAATAACTGGTTGTATTAATGATGGAAGAGTACCCAAATTCATCTTATCATTTTAGGTGGCTATAGTATCATGAAGACTGAGTACTTTAAGTCAGTCTTGACTCCTGGCAATTGCCTGGACTAGTCCCTGCAGTTTTCCTGGCAACGCTTTCAGAACTGGTTTGCCATGGCCTTCCTCCTAGACCTGAGAGGGTGTGCCTGGCTTTGCACCTAAGACAGGACTAGAACACACCATCTCCCAGTTTCTAGCCTTGTGCCTTAACTACTACACCAAACTGGCTCTCAAATAAAGGTTGTGCGTGCTGCAAATTATTGCTTATTCAGTTAACTGAGCCATACTTAATCAAACCATGACTTAAATTTTGTGGGAACACAGCCTGAGTGTTCACCCAGCTGTGCTGTATATTTTATATAGAAAAAATAAAATTTGACAATCAAATATATTGTATAATTTATCTTTTAAATACTGCCTTAATTACAAACAGGCATATGGGATGATGAGAAATAAAAAAGCAGAGAAATATGTACAGGATGTGGAGCATTTAATTGGACTATTTAATAAATACAGTAAGCTCAGAAAATATAGAAACAACAAACCATAAAATGCAACATAAATAAAAACCTGGAACTCTATATGGGTTATTTGTGCAAATATAATGGTTACTTTAACTACAGGCAGTAGTAATGTGTTCCTTTAACATATTACATTTGAGACTGATTACAAACCATGAGCTTAATTCAAAACAAGAATGAGGAACATATCTGTTGCTGAATTACAACTCCCAGCAATGGCCAAACTGACTGAACCTACCAGATGTAGCAGTTCAGAAACAGCTACAGCGTCCTAACTTTTAAAGCTTTTTAAAAATCTTTGACACGGATCAAATACCAGTAGTCTCTGCACCTCAGCACCATACTTCCATAGGGTTATCAGTAGAAAGGCCGCATATACTTATACAAATGTGCATGTTTAATACCTTTTAAAGTGTTGCCACTACCAACAAAACAACCTCCTGGAGAAGAGTTATTAGCACCCTTGTACAGGTATAGCAACTTTTAAGGACATCCTATTTCAGCTGATAGATAAGCAGACAGATAAATAATTCCTTGTTTCTGTGATCCATCTTCCAATAACGGGAATCTTCTAATAATAATTATTAAATTTATATCCCACCTTTATACGTTCATCTACCAGCAATCTCCCTCTGGATTCTACTTAAGACAATAGGACAAAGCTTGTGCAAAAGAATGAATGGACACATGTTTGACATCAGGCCTCAAAACAAGGAGAAAGTAGTATCAGAGCATTTTAAGCACCCAGGGCATTCCAACTTCCAAAGGCATTCCATTACAGACCTCAAAATAGCTATTTTGGAAAATAGAATCTTTACCAGCATAATTGAACAAGAAAATGCTGAACTCACATCAAAAGGTTCAGACCATCTCAAAAGGTCTCAATAAATGCAGATGGGTTTTTTTTTTACATATTACAATTTTTAATTGATAAGGTACTTGTAATCTGTCACACATCTGCATAACCACCCTGTGGTCCCCTTCCTTTCTCCCAATCATCCCAATTTACATCCTATATCAGTTTAGCCACTCCATGCATCTGATGAAATGTGCTTTAGCTCACAAAAGCTTATACCTTTTAATAAAATTTGTCAGAAAAGATGCTACCAGACTCCTGATTTTTGACTACCATAGACTGATACAGCTTTCCGCCTACAATGATATCTATGCCATCTCCCACCATAACATCAATCTATGCTGCTTCTCTGAGAGTTTATAGCACAGAACTATTGCGAAGTCTCGCCACCATGCAGTGGGTCTAATCATATGGGTCCTTCCTTACTATTCATCCATCATCCTTGTGAATATGAAAATAACTGTGTGGTCAGGCTCCATAATATTTGATGCTACTTGTGATAACCTTCCTTCTGAGAAAAATTATTTTTCTCCCTGGATAATGAAATCATGCATTGCAATGTGTTCTACATGGGGCTACCCTTGAAGAGTATCCAGAAGATACAGCTGGTTCAAAATGCAGCCACATGGACAATCTTGGGTGCCCCAAGGATGGCACATATAATACCTTTACTGTGGGAGCTGCATTGGGTACCAGTTTGCTTCCGGGTCCAATTCAAGGTATTGGTTATCACCTTTAAAGCCCTATACGGCATGGGTCCAGGTTACCTGAGGAACGATCTCATCCCCATCACATCAACCCATCCCACCTCGTCAGGCAGAGAGGGCATATTACGGACCCCGTCAGTGAGAGAATGTCAGCTGGTGAGGCCCAGGAGAATCTTCTCTGCTGTTGCTTCTGCCCTTTGGGATATTCTCCCCGCCCCCAGAGGTGCAGCGGGCCCCTATCCTCCCGGTTTTCTGGAAAAGACTAAAGACCTGGCTCTGTCAGCTTGCATGAGGCAATAAGAGTTCTAATAAGCCCTGAGGGTGGCTGGCGCCCTGATGACACTCCCTGAGCTACTCGCCAATTCTATCAATTCTTGGAATTTATTTATTATTTAAGACTGCTTTATATTGTATTTTAATTGATTTTATCTTCTCTGTAAACCACCCAGAGTCACTTTTTAACAAGATGGGCACTGACAAATTTGATATATAAAATAAGATAAATATTGTCAGAGGGTCCATGTGTTAGGTGGCCTTTATAATAAAAAATGTAGTTAACTCATAAAAAATATTTTCTGATTTTCATCTGCTACTTTACCTTTCACTTAAAAAGCACTATTTTTCTAAAAGAAACACATTTAGAAAACTAAATCCAAATCTCACTCAACTGGAGTTTGGCTTTAGGACTTGTAGTTGGAAACCATATTTCATTGTTATATTGGTCTATATTTGTTTAAGGATTATTTTCAAGCGCTATTTAAACTGTTTTGGAATTTTATCTGCCACTTCTTTTTGTGTCAAACAATAAGTACTTGCAGCTATAAAGATCAATCTTTCCTTAAGAATAATTAGCAATATTATGAAAAGAAATTATGAGAAGCATTAACTATCTAATAAAATACATCTAAGTTTAATTTTACAGAGTACAAACCTTACAAAAATGAAACAACCTAGGACAGCAATTGGAAGAGGCACTTAACTCTTTTAATTTCCACTAGGGAAAATACATTTAGAGTACTGATAATAAAGCAAGAAGGAACAGAACATATCCCAGAAGAGACACCATTTAAAAGAATAAAGCATTTATTGCCATTAATTGTGCCACAGTTGAAAAGACAGAGCCTACAAATTGCTACAAACAGATATGATTAGAAAGTGTAATTCCAAACATTGGCATAATCAGTGCGATATAATTAGGAATGATAATGTTGCAAATATTACAACTTTCTCGAATCTGGAAAATTCAGAATTATCTCTAGAATAACTGATCCTTATATTATATCTGCCCTTGTTTTCTAATAGGAAGAATAAATGCAAAATATCACACAAAATAGTTTAATTAAAAAAACTATTAAAGACAGCACATGGAAGCCATCACTATGGTCCTGATAATCTGGGCTGAACTAGGGATAATAAATCTATATTTTATATTAGTGATATTTTTAAAGTTTACAAGCATTTAAATAAAAACACAGCAACCTTAAATAGATCTGCCAAATTCACATGAAGACAAAAACTAAATTGCTTTTTGCTAGGACAAGAGCCAGAGTTTTTTTTAAAAACAGTACTTACAAAACAATGCTTAATTAACAACTACATTAGTACAAAAGATTGTTTTACTCATAAGAAAAATGCATCCACAGTTCTTCAATATACACTGCAGGTAGAAGTCACTTCAATCACAAATACATTATTAGTTGAAACTCAATGTTAATTAAACCTGGAAAGAATTTTAATGCGTGATATCCACAACACTTTTCCCACATTGTATTATACATTTAGATTATATTTTTGTTATAATTCACAGTTGTTTTGGTTAAGACACCTTCCCTTTGATGCACAAAAATGTGATTCATTTTTCCAAAGCTTCCACCTGAGAAGCTGTCAGCCTTGTGAGGTAGTCCAGACCAGCAGCACACCAAAAGTACTAGTTCTACTTTATTGTAAGGTAACAATCTTAACAGAATCTTGCAAGTCTGAAAGTACATTTCTCCCCCATCACCTTTACAGCCCAAGAATTTGCCATGCCCACATTCTTCATGCAGACTAAGCTGCCTCTTATTTAACCATTGCTGTGGCTCTTCCCCGTCTCCCAAAGTAATTTCCACATACCATTACAAAAGCATTAAAGAAATAGATTTGAATATATTAAAATATATTAAAAATCCAATGAAGTTCCTGATTTATATCTCCAAGTCAACAAGTCATATCAAAAGATAACCTACATCCTTGCATTATTCTTTCACTCTCAGCACCCATTGGTGTATTACAGAAATAATACCATTACACCATTGGCAATCTTCATTTTGTACTGGGACAGAGCATGGCCTTGCTCATAGAACATATTAAGCCATAATGAGATTCATCTGATTTTGTCTTAGTGTGTTGGGTGACTTATTAGCTGTGGCTTATTCAATAAACCATGGTTTAGCAGGTTGGACAAACCAGCCAAATATATATATATATATAAATTATATACAATATATATATATAATTTTATTAAAAATTCTTTAAAAAGATAAAAACTAATACAAACTAATATTAAGAAAAAAGAAAAAGAAATAAAAGAGAAAGCTAAAAGTGCAAGAAAGGGGAAAAAAGTGAAAGAAAAATAGAAAAAAAAAGATACAAAGAAACTGCTTCCAATCTTATTTACGGCAGTTATAATTACAATTATAAATTTACCTCTTACTCTATGGTTACAACATTACTCTCTATAATCTATCCTGTCTAATCATCAAAACCATACATTATAAGTTAATTTTTTTTTCTGTTTTACACAAAAAGTCCATAAGGGGTTTCCAGTCAGCAATAAATGTAGACATTGTCTTTTCTCTAATCAGTCAATTTGGCCATCTCAGCAACTTCCATCATCTTCACCAACCATTCCTCCATTGTGGCTAATGCCAAATGTTTCCATCTTCATGCATACAATAATCTCACTGCAGTTATCATATACAAAAAGGAAGTTCCATGACTTTTTCCAACTGTTTGTCCATCAATCCCAAAAGAAAAAACATCTGGTCTCAATTGTATATTAATCTTTAAAATCCTCTGAATCGGTGTATTTGAATCCAAAATTTACACTATGTTATAATCTTAAAGAGAATTTTTATAAAATGCTGTACTGTTGGTATATGTCACCAAAGAAATTGTCTAGAATGTATAAAGGCACTTCAAATTTATACTGGAAATGTGAACAAGGGATATTTTATCATGTTTGGTGGATGTGTAAAAAAGAAAAACCAGGTGAATCTTCACTATGTTCAAGAAGAAATGGAAAACCCATTTTAGATTAATTAGATTGCTAAATATTAATGAAGTTGATTAAAGTAACCGCTGCAGAAAGGGGTATAACATAATGATACCAAGTGGAATTCTCCAAGCTCTCACTATCCCCATCTTAACGCAATTCTGTATATAGGTAGTCCCCAGTTTAAGAACAAGTTCGGTTCCCAAGGTCTGTCCTTAAGTCAAATTTGTATGTAAGCTGGAACAGTATTATTGTATTAACAGTAGTATTGTGTAATTAACTCAAACCATTATGTATTTAACTCAAATTTTGCTACAATAGGCTCCATTCTTAACTGTGGGCTGTCCTTAAACCAGGTGTTCTTAACCCAGAGACTACCCATATTTTAGGAAACAGGATAAAGCTATCATATACATATATGTATGTGTACTTTCACACACTCCAACAGCTACAGTATCTGAAACACCTTTTCTGGGTTTGAAAACTAACCACGGTCAAGCCTCCAAGTAATACCAGTATTTTAGGATAGCCTAAGAAGTTAGAATAATATCCCAGAAGAAGGCAAAAGCAAACAACCTCTGTAGTGCTGCCAAGAAAATTAATGGATACTTCCATGAAGTCATTAGTTCAGTTTCCAACCTGAAGGAGAGTTTCCCTTTCCATCTCTATATAGAGAAAGAAAGAAATTACATATAACTTATCTGGGGTAAAAATCTCACAAAATTCTATGGTACATAGATCTTAATTTGATTAATAAATAATACAACTGTGCTACAAGTAGTGGTAGAGTGAGAGAAATGTTCAGGAAATTCTAATATTGTTTTAAGAGCAAGTCAGAAAGTAGGACACTATTTTTATGAACAAATTAAGCCATTGGACAACTGCTCTGTATAGTATAAGCATTACCAATGTCTAATAATGACCGACCAATGGAACATACACCTTTTTCTCCCCACTTGAAACAATGAAGACTTATGAATCATAATGACAAAGTGCCTCAATAATACATAGTTAATAGGGTATCACTCTGCATGAGCTTAATTTGCATTAATATATTAAAATATATTTTAATCAGGAAGAATTATAACTGCAGACAAGCTAACTGTCGAAGAGAATTGTGGCTTGGGTTTTGCTGTTTTTAATTCTGCTTAGGTTGTATGCCATTCAGAGCCAATTGGAATAAAGTGATATATGAATGTTAGTAATAAAAAAAACAATGAGCTAATTAGTTGCTAATGCTCATAACTGATTAGCTGAAAAGACAATAGTTAGGTTCTCCAAAGTGTGGGCTGGAGGTGCCATGTGGTACATGTGAGCTTCTTATAATGGAGTCCCAAATGTCTTTTTTTTTTTACATATTGCCAAAAATTTTAAAATATTTTATTATTTCATTTTAGTCATGAAAGGAACCATACAAAGTCTTGTATCACTTATGAAAGAACAATTTGCCTGCTGCTGTTGATGCCTTGAGAAAATACTCTGACAAGAGAATGAATTCACAAATAATGAAAGGAAGGCTGCATTCAGAAAAAGTGAAACTGAAGAAAACCAAAACTCCAGGTTGCATTTGCTGGTGGTGCAGTCTTTATAAGTATTTAACAATGACCAACCCAGTGCTTCATATACACTTACTCATATATTTGACTTGCACATTTACAAAATAAAGCAAACATAAATTTCCAGTGTTCTCCCATACAATAGGATATAACTTCTTTGGTATTGCCTTAGACTGTACCATTGAGGAAGCAGAAACTTCTTAAAATAACTTATTCTTCATGCTTGTATAGCATACTAATACAGATACAATAGCATACAAAGGTGATAAACATGAAGATCATGGCTTTGCTAAATGTACTAGTATGCAACCTGTGAAGCACCTATATATCCTAAGCTACCCTGAGTTTGGAATGTTGCTTTGCAGGAAAAGGTTGTAACTCACTGGTAAAGTGCATGTAAAAGGTTCTTAGCATCACCAGGTAGAGTTGAGAAAATTTCCTCTCTATCACCCTGTAGAATTGTTGCTAGTCTTTTTAAGCAATTATTTATTTGAGCTATATAGTCAAAATCTGATGTAGTACAAAGCTTCAGATCTCTTTTCATAAACATGACAGATATGAACCTTCCACTGACATATAGGCCTGGTACATAACATGCTAAATTACAATGTGGTTTCGTTTTATGGTCATTGTATGACTTAGCATGTTACAAAGACTCATTTACTAAATAAACTGGTTAAACCAACCATGGCTTAGCATATTGAATAAACTCAGCTAAAGACTTTTGGGCCATTTATCAGGAACCCAAAAAGTCCCAGCAGAAAGTCTTATTTAGACCCAGTTCACCCCTTCATGTGAAAGTTATTTTCTTTCACCCCAGTCTATGTTTTCTTTTGCATAACATGGGAATGGAACCGGTTTTTCTTGCTGTTTAGGTTTAGAACAGTCCCTATATTTTAAGAGCATTCTGATCTACAATGAAACACTTATATACTATTTGTTAGAATGCTTAGAGGAAGCCTGAGCCAGGCAATTAATAGCATTTTGCAACAGCGTTCTTATAAGAGAAATACTACTCAAACGAGCTCTAGTACATTTTTAAAAACCTAGAATTTTGTGTAAGAAAAGACTAGGAACCAGCACAATTTAAATAGATGACTGAATAAGCAGCAGCTGAATCTAATTAAAGTTACTGCCCCCAAACCAATATATTATAGCAAATGACATGCAGCAAGCTTTTCGGGAAACCAGGTTAAACAGGAGCTCTCTGGTTACCTGATAAAACAAACACCAGCATTTGTCTGGTAACTGCAAAGGACGTGTGCTTTTTCAAGCGCGGTGCTTCTTAATTTAACCGTGGAGTAACTCAGAGAAAGAGTAGAAAGGCACTTGGAAATCTAACCGTGAAAACATTCCAAGGCCGGTTGAAAAGGAAGTCACGCAAATGCTTATTTAAGGTTCAACACCTCCCACTGCCCGCCAAAGTCAAAGAGAAAACAGCTAGAACCCGGCCAAGGTCCAGGACAATTCATTAAGCCGTCCCGCCCTACGGGCCCTACGGAGTTGCAACTCCCCTAAGCGAGGAGCGGATCTGTGGGAGGGCTGGCGCTTACCGGCACAGATCCTGGTAATTGAAGGCGCCCTGGGCCGCTACGACGGTGGGGAGGTCTCCCTTCTGGCCCGGGAGGAGAAGCAAGAGGAGGGAAGGCAGCCAGCGGAGCCGGAGCGCAGCAGCCCCGCACGCTGGGACGAACGCGACGCGCCCCATGGCAGACCGAGGGAGAGCTCCACGAAGGTTACTCGGCTGACATGATCGAGCAGAAACCGAGGAAGCGCACTGGCGGAAGAGTCATGTGACTCCCACCCACCCACCGCGCCAGCGCCGTTCACCTGACCGACCCCGAGCTGGTCACGTGCCGGCAGTCATGTGAGGCGGGGCGCGTGGATGACGGAATCGGGGGCGGGTGGCGCGATTAGGGGAGGGGAGCCTCCTCGCACTTCTTGAATGGGCGCGAGGGCGGCTTTGGTTGACGCGTGCGTACGTGGCGCTGCAGCCCTAGCACAGGTGGGCGCGTGCCGACGTTCCCCTCCCAGGTTGCTTCGGCTGGGAAGGGCTCGTTGGCGCCTGCGAGACGGGCGCGAGGGAAGGAGCCACAGGTTTAAAGAGAGGCACGAAATTCAGTTGTGCGGAGACGCCGTGGCTTCAGGGAGTGGTTCCTCTTACTGAGGGCTCATCTTGCTTCTATTGAGTAATTAAAAGGATGGTGCAGATCGAACATACTTCGAAAATAAGGAGCGTTGCTGGATTATTACTAGCCCCATTTTAGGGCAGCATTTTGTTTCTTGCAATGGTCAAGCAGATGCTTCTAGGATGTTCCAGAAGGAGGTGGAAACAACCCCCTCTTGCAATTGGTATTTGAAGGCATATTGCCCCCAACCAGGTGCCTTAAACTTATTAGTGCTCACTTGAACTATGCTTCATAAACACCATCCAAGTTAGTGGCCTTCATGTGTTCTAGTTATGAATTACACAGCTGAATTATGTGTTGTGTGAAGAGGTCCTGCCGTTCACCTTCCTAGGGTGACTCTTGTCCACATGATCACAAATGGATATTGTAATATATTACAGGACTCATTAATTTAGGGATTTTTCCTACATTGAGTCTAGGAGTTGCATAGTTGGTTTCCCTTCAGGTAAGATGCTTATTGTGTTTCTGTTAATTGATATGTGCCATCACATCAGTGTTGACTCTTAGTGTCCACATAGATAGATTTTCTCTACAATAATCTGTCCGTAACTTGCTCCTTCAGGTCTTCCAGCAGTGCACCCATTGCTGCTGTAACTGAGTCCATCCACCTTGCTGCTGGTTGTCCTGTGTTTCTTTCTGAAGTTATTTTTTAATTTTTTTCACAGTTGCTATGTCCTGCAGTGCACTAAACCGTAAAGTGATTTGTTTGGTTTTGTCTTAACCTGTTGTTTGAAGCCAGATATTGTGGTTTATAATGGCTATGTTATTTGCACTCAGCCAACAGGTTTATTCAATAAACTAGTTAAGTAAACTAACTTGTAAGTGCATTGTGTGTAGTAGCATATGCAAAGGAAACAATTTCTCACCGATTCATACTTTTAAAAAAATCCATACAGTTAGTAATGAAGTAGTTAGGGTGTGGGATTACGAGCAAGGTAACCCAAAATCAAATCCATACTAAGCCATGGAAGTTCACTGGATGACTTTGGGACCCTAACCTACCTTACAGAGTTATTGTTATACAAATTAATTGGAATGTGCTATGTGCATTGCCTTGAGTTGCTGAGCCTCAAGTACAAACTACCAATGTGATTGTTTATCTTTTCAAAGTCTAATATATTAGGCACAGATATAAATATTTAAAATATTAATGTCTCAGAATAAAGGCAGCGTTTCTCCATTAGTCCTCCCATGTATTTATTTAAAATAAAGTACTTTTTTTTACCAAAGGTCTTCTAAATCAAGTATAAGTAAATTCTCTGAACTATACCTTTCAATCTCATGAGTCAAAAATGTAAATATCTTCTATAAGAGATTTATCTTGATCACATACCACATTAAGTCAAGGCTTGTTTAACTCTGAATTGTTGAATAAGCCACAGCAGGCTTGATTCACATGGTACACTGAGACGTGGCTTTCAAATCACAATGATTAAATTCATACTTTGCACTTAACCAAAACCCAGAAAAATCACATTATAATGTATCGTGTTATGTGAACCTAGCCATAGGCTGATGAAAGATGCTTATATTAATGTGATGTCAAGGACTTTATTTGACTGCTATTTGGGATTTATGAAAGACAGAATTGAAAGTCAGTCTGGGATTTACTTCCTAGTTAACATATGTGGTAATAATGATGGTGGGTCTCCAAAGCTCTATTTAAACAATATGTTGAGCCATAGTTTGCTTACTGTATTGAATAAACCATGGTTGACTGGGTTCACATAGTGCATTACTGATATCAACCATAGAGGCTAGGTTTATTCAACATACTAAGCCACAACTTCCCCCCAAGTCCCTCTGTGTGGTCACGAAGAGTCAGCATCAACTTGATGGCATAGTCCTTCTATGTGCATACTATGTTTGTTCTGGCTCTCACGTTGGATAACAGCACTTCAGTACTGCCATGCGGAAGAGCCCCCCCACCCCAAATCTTTCCTTATAGGAAGCAGTATTGCTAATACTGTAAGATATTTGCTAATACAGTATTGCTAATACTGTAAGATATTTGTTCCTATGTATGGAAAATACATGGAATTTTATTTTTGCTTAAGTCGAGTACAATATATTCAAGGGACTCAGTTGGAGCAACTCAGCAGCTTGAATGGAGACTGTTATGCTTCCTGAGTTGTCCATTTTATGAGTTTCATTCTCGGTGACAATGAGCGGGACTGGCCATGTATGAGCATAAAGATGGGTATCCCAGTCTTCTTGTCTAGCGCACATCTGAATAAGCAGACAGTAGAACCTATAGGACCTATTTGTATGATGCATTAAATGTGGCTTAGAAAAAGACATGGAATACAGATTTACATACAGGTGAAACTCGAAAAATTAGAATATCATGCAGATGTTCATTTATGTCAGTAAGGCAACTCAAAAGGTGAAACCAATATATGAGATAGACGCATTACATGCAAAGCGAGATATGTCAAGCCTTACTTTGGTACAATTGTGATGATTATGGCGTACAGCTTATGAAAACTCCAAATTCACAATCTCAGAAAATTAGAATATTACATGACATCAATAACACAAGGATTGGAAATAGAACAATATCGGACCTCTGCAAAGTATAAGCATGCATATGTACTCAGTACTTGGTTTGGGCCCCTTTTGCAGCAATGACTGCCGCAGTGCGGCGTGGCATGGATGCTATCAGCCTGTGGCACTGCTGAGGTGTTATGGAAGACCAGGATGCTTCAATAGCGGCCTTCAGCTCCGCTGCATTGTTCGGTCTCATGTCCCTCATCTTTCTCTTGGAAATGCCCCATAGATTCTCTATGGGGTTCAGGTCAGGCAAGTTTGCTGGCCAATCAAGCACAGTAATCCCATGGTCATTGAACCAAGTTTTGGTACTTTTGGTAGTGTGGGCAGGTGCCAAGTCCTGCTGGAAAATGAAGTCAGCATCCCCATAAAGCTCGTCTGCGGAAGGAAGCATGAAGTGCTCCAAAATCTCCTGGTAGACGGCTGCGTTGACCCTGGACTTAATGAAGCACAGTGGACCAACACCAGCAGATGACATGGCTCCCCAAATCAACACAGACTGTGGAAACTTCACACTGGACTTCAACCATCGTGCATTGTGTGCCTCTCCACCACTGGGCAACAGACCAGTTCTTTTTTTCTGTAGCCCAGGTAAGATACTTCTGACATTTGTTGTTCAGGAGCGGCTTGACAAGAGGAATATGACATTTGAAGCCCATGTCCAGGATCCGTCTGTGTGTGGTGGCTCTTGATGCACTAACTCCAGCCTCAGTCCACTCCTTGTGAAAGTCCCCAACACTTTTGAATGGCCTTTTCCTGACAATCCTCTCCAGGCTGCAGTCATCCCTGCTGCTTGTGCACCTTTTTCTACCACACTTTTCCCTTCCACATAACCTTCTATTGATGTGCTTTGACACAGCACTTTGGGAACATCCAACTTCTTTTGCAATTACCTTTGGGGCTTTCCCTCCTTATGGAGGGTGTCAATGATGGTTTTCTGCACAACTGTCAGGTCAGCAGTCTTTCCCATGCTTATGATTCCTACTGAACCAGCCGGAGAGACTAAAGGCTCAGGAACCCTTTGCAGGTGTTATGGATTCATTAGCTGATTAGAGTGGGACACTTTGAGCCTAGAATATTGAACCTTTTCACACTATTCTAATTTTCTGAGATTGTGAATTTGGGGTTTCATAAGCTGTACGCCATAATCATCACAATTATACCAAAGTAAGGCTTGACATATCTCGCTTTGCATGTAATGAGTCTATCTCATATATTGATTTCACCTTTTGAGTTGCCTTACTGACATAAATGAACATTTGCACGATATTCTAATTTTTCGAGTTTCACCTGTATGTATGCCACAATTTGTCAGTTGCTATTTCTCCTGATTATCCAAGCAACACTATTTATAATTACTACTATTACTACTACCATAATTATGACTACATGTTGTGGCCAATCAGACTTTTTGCACATAGAGTAGAAAAAGGTTGAATTTGGAGCAGCAGAGATCATAGCCGGAGTGACCCTGTTTTGCAGCTCTTCTGATGCCCATTTATTTGTTTATCATATTTATATCCTGCTACAATCATATGCAGATTCTCAGCTTAGCCATTTCTGCTTGAAGGCCAGAAAGAAAAGTTAACCCCAGATGAATCCATCCACAACCTTGAGGTTCAGATACGTGGCATCACAGTTTAGATAAATAAACCAATTGCAAACCGGAGGTACAGGTTAACTATAATTTAACCTATGGCCCAGCAGCATCCGCAGGGGGAGGCTAAGGGGTTGGAACACTAAAAGCATCACAATGCAAGCCCCCACCCTCACCCCTTTTGTATGTTCATTGTAATGTTGCACACCGACACAAAAGGGGCTGGAGTTGGAAGTTGTTTCTTGATTCTTTATTCAACATTGGTCTTTTGGTTTCATGGTGGTTTACTGGATAAGACACAGGGGCTTGGTTCCATTTACATAACATACTAGCCCATAATCAGTGATGTATAAATCTGTTATTGGCTCACACAACATGCTAACCCATAATGTGATTTCCTTCTTTGTGGCCTTATAAAGGCATATAGTTTATGCTTTATATGCCTTATAAAGGCATATAGTTTATGCTTATAAAGGCATATAGTTTATGCTAAGAACGTGTTGTCACAATGTGTTCAACTATAACTAACAAGTACGTACATCTATTTACTGGCTTCTCTCTCATCTTTGGATCCTTGCCAGTGCTTTTTTTTTTTTTTTTGCTTCAATCTACTGTGCTATGATGCAAGCAATGTGGTATTGCTTCTTGCTTATTATATTTTTGCAACAGCATCCTGTGCTTTGTAGGAAGCAGTTGGGCAAGTAACATTTGTACAGATCTGTGCCCCTTTTTGCCTTTTGTCTAAATATTGTGGAAAACGTTTGTAGTTATATAACAGAGGCTTCCAAGAAGGTGGAGACAACATAAACAGATCTAACTGCCTCGAAGTTATAAAAAAAGAAATCTTCATAAAGATGCTGATGGGCTGAGTACTATTCTTGTTTTTGGAATACCAGGGCTAAGAACAAATGGTTAGAGGAAGGTATTTCTTTTCCTATAATCATTTGGATGCCCTATAATGCCTTTTAGTGATGGCCTTTTAGTCAGCTGTTCTGCAAACATAAATTAGGCAGCCTGCATTTTTCCATATTCTGGAATTTGTCAACTGAAAACACACATACGAATTCCCCAACTTAAATTATTGTAGGGTAATACACATTTCAGAAGTAAGAATGGTTGGAGCAGGTTTTACGAGGTCCCAAGTTGAAACTTTTCCTATGTTAGAGGTGTGATATCCCCAAATACCAGGATACCCAGCAAGGAGTCTTATATAACATTTGTGAGAATTTCCATTTGATTAAGAGGAATTACTAAAGTATGCTCACAGAATGCATCCACTAAGCTCTGCCCAGTGTCATGACTTTGTTAAAAAAATAAAAAGACAGAAGAAAAGCATTATCAGAAAATCAAGATATGTACCAGTAAAAGGATGTATAACATTTCCCCATAAAAACCCCATGTGAAGTTGGTGACAAACTGCAGTCACCAGGAGGTTGTTTTTTCCCCTAAATTCCCAATTTGCATATATAAGAATTAATGTAGCAAGAATTGAGTAAGAAAGCTCAATCAAGAAATAAAGATTGATCATATATGTTCTTCCAATAATACTATAATATTCCAATGTATAAGGTATACTAGTAGGAAACATCAATAGAGTATGGAGAGAGTGGTTCTCCAAATGAGACAGTCTCATTTGTAGTTTAATACTTACACTCAAGGCCTCCAGCTCTAATTGGTATGCATATAATCTTATTTCTTTGAATTTTTATATAGCTACCATCTTACATATCAATGCTATACCCTGGCATCTAATTGGATTTTGCTGGGCAGATTTGTGTATCACACTAAGGCAGTGATTGCTTGTGGCTCACTGTATTGTGATGGCAAGTTGGGCAAAGTCAGCCAATTGTGGCATATTCGGTAAGCTTTGATTAAACAGGATATAACTCAAGGGTGATGTGTGAGCTCAATTACTGCCCATTTAGCTGCATCCCATGTTCTTCTGAGACCTTTGTCAAGGACTGCCACGGAGGAGAGAAAAAGCCTAGAAACTTTCTTCCTCTAAACTTCCTTGAATTAATTTATTTTCCAGTCCAGCTCTTGTGCTTTGTCAGGTTTATTGAATTTGACCACTACTCACAAGTGATAGTATTGCGACAGCCACTTGGGGGCAGTGTGATCCCAGCTAAATCCATGTTCTGGCTCTTCAGGGAGGTTGCACCACAATCCCCCTTATCACAGTGGCTACTGACAAGATTAAAGTAATAAAAATGAAGCGCTCATTAATACTTATCGATTTCTTTTAAAATATTTTAATCATAGAAAACACACATTTGTAAAATGGTTGCAGAAAGATCAAAGTGATTATCATTTAACTTTTTAGGGAAAATATTTCCAATGCCCCCCCCCCTTTTACTGGATTAAAATGAGAGGGAGGCTAAAATTTGAAAATAGTGGCTACTCTGATAATAAATGACCATAATATATATGATTAGAAAGGAATTGGAAATGGAACATAAAAACCTATTGCAAAGCATCAATTCAAAGACTTTGAAAAAAGTAAATATTGGAATGCAAAGAAAGTAGAAAAAGGTAGTTAAGACAGTTAAGACTGACGGGGTGGAACTACCAGTGGGCCACATAGCAGACATACAGACCAGCTACAAGTACCTTGGTATCCCACAGTCACATGGGAACCACAATGAGGAGGCAAGGAAGAGAGAACATCCAAGTATCACCAAAGGATAAGACAGGTCCTGAAGAGCCAGTTGAATGTGAAGAACAAGATCCATGCCATCAACACATACACCCTGCCAGTCATCAGATACCTTGCCAGTATAGTGAGCTGGCCAGGTGTAATGGAAGGCTTGAGCGAGGAAGATACTGGAATGGAGGATCAAGGTTATTGGCGGGGGGGGGGGGGATATTCCAGAGCAAGCGCCTCCTCAGTCCGCAGCAAGAGTGTGGAAACAGAAAGAGGAGGAGGCTAGCCCCTCCCTAGGGTTCTCATGGGGTTATATCCACTAGTTGCTTTGGCATAGGTTTAGTCTGGCGAGATTCTGTCTATTAGGTGCAAGCTAATAAAGGAACTGTACTGTACTGGATTGCCTCGTCGTTGTTCTTGAGCTGAACCTGACACCAAAGGAGGACATGGAGGCTGCTGATATGAAGATCCAGAAGCTCCTCACAATGTACAGAGGTTTCCACCCCAAGTCCAACACTCAGACTGTACACCAGCCAGAGAGAGGGCAGGCGGGGTCTGGTGAGTGTGAAAGCCACTATCCTGGACAAAACCATGAGCATCCAGGGATACATCACTAAGATGGCACCCAAAGATGAGCTGCTGAGAGAATGCCTGAGGCAGCAGCAGACATGGGAGGAAGTTCAAGCAAAAGAAGTGCTATGGCACAACAAGACCCTGCATGGGATGTACCATCAACAGATAACTGAGGTGGCTACATTGGGAAATCCTAACAGTGACTGGAAAGGGCTGGACTAAAAGACAGCACTGAGGCACTGATCATAGCAGCACAAGAACAGGCACTAAGCACCAGATCCATAGAAACAGGGGTCTACCACACTAGACGGGACCCAAGGTGCAGACTGTGCAGAGAAGCCTCAGAGACAGTCCAACACATAGTGGTAGGGTGTAAGATGCAGGCAGGAACAGCATACACTGAATGGCACAACCAAGTAGCTGGCATTGTGTACAGGAAAACCTGCACATTGTATGGGCTACACCCTCCCAAGTCCAGATGGGAGACTCCACAGAAGGTCATGGAGAATAAAAGGGCTAAGATCCTGTGGGACTTCCAGATCCAGACTGACAGGCAGGTACTGGCCAGTCAGCCACACATCATGGTAGTAGACAAGGACTAGAAGACTGTGGTGGTGATAGGTGTAGTGGTGCCAAGTGACAGCAACACCAGGAAGAAGGAGTATGAGAAGCTGGAGAAGTACCAGGGCCTGAAGGAAGAACTAGAGAGGATGTGGAAAGTAAAGGCCAAAGTGGTCCCAGTGGTGGTAGGCGCACTCGGGGCTGTGACTCCTAAGCTGGGAGAGTGGCTCCAACAGATCCCAGGAACAACCTCACAGCTCTCTGCCCAGAAGAATGCAATGCTGGTAACAGCTAAGATACTACGCAGAACCCTCAAACTCCCAGGCCTCTGGTAGAGGACACAAGGTTGAGGAAGAGACATACCACCCATAGGGGTGAGAGGGGATTTTTTTTTAATGGTTTAATGTATTTATTGTTAGTGTTGAAATACAAGGAGTATGAAAAAAGTAAATATTGGAATGCAAAGAAAGTAGAAAAAAGAAAAAAAGCGAGATGGTACAAAAAAACCCCACTGCATTTAAATTTTTTAAAAAATCATAGTGAAAAAAGAAAAAGTAGATTACATCTTCCCCTTTCCTTCCATTTGTATCCCTAACCATGAACCATCATTTAGATATTCGAACTTTACATCAGACATTAGTAATTGTTGTCAGTTTCTGTTTAAGTCCTAAAAACTGTACAGTATTCCAAATATATAAATCTGCCTTGCTCTGTGATACCTTGTATGTAAGGGAGCCATTCTTGCTTGAACTTAGTTAAACTTCTATTAGGGATGTACCGTATACTGTCAATTTTGCTCTTGCAGCATATAACCAGCCAGAGTCGCTGGGAGTTGGGTGGCATATAAATTTAATAAATTATTGCATACACAACAATGTGAAATCACAGCTGCCAGTTCTTTTGCTGGTGCTGGTCTTCATTCGCACTGAGTTCTTCCCAAGAACTTAGGATGTTGTAATGTATCAGCGTAGGATATGTGCGGATCCGAGCAGTGTGACCTTTTGTAATTGACAGAAATTTTGTCAATGCACAGATTTTTTAAGTGTCCTCCAAGGTTTTCTGGTATGGCAACCAGTTTGTTGATAACCACTGGGACCACCAGCACGGTTTATGCCATAATCTTTCAACTTTGTTTTTCAGATCTTGATTAATTATTATTGTTATTATTATGGTTGCTCACACAGTCAGCTAGATATTTAGACTGGATTTGGCATTTTTATCCATCTATCGAGTCCTTCCCAAGGACCTGGGATAGGTAGATGTATTATTATTATTATTATTATTATTATTATTATTATTATTATTATTATTATTACTATTATTTCATTCTCCAGTTTTAGTCTCCCAGTCTGATATCATAGCCCAAATACCTGTTTTCCAATATTGTGCTAGGTTTATTCTTGTTGCAGTCAACATGTATCTTAGTAAATTATATTTTTTCATTTGTTTTTCTAGGATTATGTAGAAACATCTGTGGTTTCAGTTCAAGTCTTATTTTTAACTGTTTTTAGATTTTTTAATATATTTATTTCCAATAACTTTTGAGGGTTTTCTACATGACCACCACAGGTAGTAAAATGTTCCCTCTTTATTATGGCATTTCCAGCATTTGTTGTTACATGCTTTATCTTGGCAATCGTAGGCAGAGTTCTATACCATCTATAGAACATTTTATACCAGTTGTCTTTTAAAATGTAGTTTGGAGTACATTTACTTATTGTTTCCATAGCTGTTCCCATTGGGCCACCAGAATTACTTATCTCAGATTTTTCATCAATTTTATCACACAATTCTTTCTCTGTGTTATATTTCAGCAACAATTTATAAATACATCCTAGTAAATTATCTTGGTTTTGTATAAATATTTCAAATTCTGTCATCCTTCTCAAAGTCCCTCATTCTTTTTTGAGATTACTTTTTATATTTCCAATTATTTGTAAATATATTAACCATGGTAAATTCTTTCCTTCATTATGCAATTCCTGTTGTATCTTTAATCTGTTTTCTGAATCCAGATAAATCATATAGGTATAAGTAATTAAATCTGTTTTAATATAATTGTCCTTAGAATAAAAAGCATTTGATGGTGAAGCCAATGGTGAAATTATTGGACTTATTCTGGCTTTTAGGAGATTCCAGATTTTTAGTAGGCTTTGTCTTATTATATGTCCTTTCAAATTATTCTCTTTTGTTTCTTTGTATTATAGATGCCTGTGAAGTCTATTAACTAGACTTGCTCCTTCCATTATTGATATTCTACTGTTCAGAGATCTTATTCATTCTGATATCCATGGTAGGCAGCTATAGTATAGAAGGGGAAGAATAAATAAAAAGTAAAAAATGCTTATGAAATAAGTAATAGTGAAATCTTGTTCATACTGTCACCATTCACTATATCTCTCCATAGCTTTCTGCCTCTGGAAACCAGTCTTCCTTTATGATCATAAATTGTTTTGTACATTGCCTTTTGTTCTGTAAAGTTCTCACATCTTTCTTTCTGAGGATCTCATCAACTCTATCCAACCATGACTTTCTCAGTCTTCCCTTCCTCTCAACCTATTCACGTTTCTTTCTTATACTTGTTTTGCAACTTGACCCTCATTCAATTTCTGTATATGACCAAATGACAGCGTACTTTTTTCATACAGTACTGGGTGTTCTAGTTTGCCATATGTTTTGTTCCTGGGAAAACCAGGAATCACAAAACACACTAGGACTCAAGGCATGGGAACCACTTGCAATCAAGAAAGCTAGATTTTCACTGAGTTTATTAACCAGATACATTGAAACGGTAAAGGAGGAACTTAGATTACAGAAACCTGGCAACTGGATATGTTGTAAGCAGGAAAGTATACAGAATTTATTTCCCCCCTTTCAGGATGTTGTGTCCCCTGTGGATGCAGTCATTACAGAAAGCAACAGCATACAGTACAAGAATTGCATAGGTTTATTGATTCAGAGCTTCAATACAGTTGTCTCTTTAATACATTTCTCAGTTCCAGCACAACTTATTAAAGGTATACCTTGCTGATCAACACAGTCTTTCCAGAGAAAGCAGAGAAGCTATCTAAATTAATAATTAAATTATCATCAAAAGTTGTTGGATAGTTCCTTGATTCCAAAAATATTTCCTAACATGAAAAAGCTAGCAAGAGTAAGAGCAGACAAAAAGTAGCAAAAAGATCGCAAGATACAGAATAGAGAAGCTCTCGTACACTAAATGCACCCATGTGCATGCACATGTGCACACATAAACCATTTACTCCCAGAGCTGCTGTTCTATTTTATAACCAAAAACCAACCAAAAAAAAGCTGTTCCAGGTTCTTGCAATCAGTCTGGAATTGAATGGGGTGTGCTAAACTCTCTAAAAGCTGTTTGCAGAGTTGGAAAGTAGCCTGTGTGGGCAATATTACCTTATTATAAAACATAATACTTCCATTCAGCAGGTAAAAGCAGCTGGAATTAAATGTGCAAGACAAAAATAATGAGAATAGCACTCAACTGAGCTAAGTCCAAGACATCATTTTGCACAATGAAAGGATAATTCATTGTGCAAAGGACAATGTTTCAAATTCTGGAGTGCTGCTTAAGCCTCAAAAGTCCACTTAAACAGAGCTCCCTTCTTTGTAAGTTGAGTGAGAACTCTACTGCAATTCTGCAAAATCCAGTACAAAACACATCAGGAAGTCTGAAGTCATCAACCACTTTCAGAGAGCCATCTTTTTTCTTGACACAAAGGTAGGAGCAGATGTAGGAGATGGCAAAAGTCTACAAGATTCTTAATTCAGAGGTATGATACTTTGTAGCTGATCCGGGTGACAGAGTTTAGCAGGGCAAAGTGCCTTAAATTGCTACAGTAAAGACATAAACTATAATTAGTCATGATATTCACAATTTGTTTATTTTGTTGTATTGTGAATACTTTTATTTCTGTAACATAATCTGCAAGAATTATGAGTCTGAAGTGATTTAAAACTCAAACAAACCAAGGAAGCAGCTATGATATTTTTATATAACTGAGAAAGGAGGCTTGTTAGCTCCAAGCTGCAGAGGTTCAAGCACAGAAGTATCATACAAAATAGTGGGAAAAGGGAATGAGAATAGAAAGGATACAAAATCTCTTCTTCTCATCCCCCATGTGTCTCAGCTCTTCTAACTTTCTGTCTGTAGTCACACAGTATTGAAACAATTCCTCTAAATTATCTGTGGTGCCTTGGCAAATGAGCCTCTCTCTCACTTCATTAGGTAAACACAGAATTGATTGGGGTTTTTTTCAAATAATTTTATTAAGAATTATAAATGAAAAGAATAAAATCCAATACAGGCTACAAAAAATGCAAACAGAAAAAATAAAAAAAAGAAAAACATGTGAAAAAGAAAAAAAGGAAACTAGAAAAAGGAAAAGAAAAAAGTAACTTCCCCCTTCATCCCAGTAAGTAAAGACAATGGCTTAGAGGGAGCTAGAGGATAAAGGAAAAGGAGCAGAAATCTATAATACAAACTTGGGAATATTTGCCTGCCAAGCTTCTTGACAAAACAGTTGAATTTCTTGGCAAGGTTGACAAAGCATGTTGTAATGAAATTACAAAACAAGAACCAGTTGCAACAGATTTTGAAATTATTTTGAAGGGGGACTTAAATGTAACAAGTAATGAGAAAGATATGGGCACACAAATGGAATCAATGGATGACTTATTCCCAAAAAGAGGTACAGATAGTCCTCGGTTAATGACCCCAATAGGGATTGGAAAATTGGTTGTTAAGTGGGGCGGTCATAGACTTCAAAAGCAGTGCTTAAACCTCTACATATAATTGGTGTAGTTTTTGGAGGGTTTTTTGGTGCTTTTTTAATCATGGGATCATTGCTGTCTATGATGGGAACTGCCCATTTGATAACTATCAAGAATCCAATAATAAATGCCACTAAGTACTGTGGAAAACTCAGTTGGTCTCAAAGAAATGTATAATTCACAATGAATGATGATAGGCTTGAAATGGTCTGGGGATCCATCATACCTGTCTGATAAGGAACCTGGAGAGTCAACCCAGCTGGGTGACTTTGGGCCAGTCACTCTCTCTCAGCTCTAAGAAAAAGGCAATGACAAACCACTTCTGAATAACTTTGCCAAGAAGCCTGCAGGAACAAGTCCAGGTAGTCACCAGGAGTCAAAAACTGACTCAAAAAATTGATTTAGCTATTCCCAGTGGGTGAGCTGGGAACACAAAAACTAGGAGTCTCCATTGTCAAAGAAGAGCTGCCAAGATAAATGTCAAGTCCTTTGCAGTCTCTTACAGCCAAGAAAACTAGATTTTACAAACTCATTAACCAGATTGAAAGAGGGAAAAGGGGTTAGGTTGCAGAATTCTTGGCCACTGGATATATTTATTCTAACCACCCATTTATTTATAAATTCTTTAGGGCAGGATTTCTTGATCCTCTTGCTAACCACCTGTTGATGCAATGAGAAGGTGTCCTGTTTCAGGTTTCAAGCACAGAGTTGCCAGATGATGACAGTAGTTTACTCAAGGCTGAGTAGATAAATGGCAGACAAACAAAAGAGTGTAAGTCAGACAGTCTCTTATGATAAAGCTTGCCTGTGTAGTTTCACTTTCCACAGGAATATGGGGCAGAATACTCAAAATTCAATCTCTTGGTTCACAGAGCCAAACCAGATTCATCAGCCAGTCCAAAGGTTAGAGTTGCAAGTCTTCTTGTATAAGCAGAATACACAGGAACAATACACCAGACACAAGAAATCAGGCAGTTGTTTCTAACAGATAAATATGGATCAGGACTGCCTCTTAAATCAGGCTGCAGCCAGCTGTCTTTAGTTAAGACAGTGTTTGGCAGGGTGCCTCACTGAGTGTCTTTACTCTCCTGTTCTACTCACCGAGCCCAAGGGCTTGAAGGCAGTAGTCATCATCTGACTGCTCCAGCTGTTCTGGTGGTCCCTGTATTTGATCAGCCTCAGGTGATTCCTGGCTTAGTGGCTCCTGGGATTCCGTGGTTCAGCTGGAGCAGTTTCTTCAGTCTCAGATTCAAATGAGTCCTGGGCCTTGACAGGAGGTAACTACTTATTTCCTTCATAAAGGAGGAATGTGTAAAGGTCCTGAACTTGTAATATTCTGCAAAGTGCCATTCTATTTCCCAGGGTCTAAGAAGTCTGTTACACTAGAATGTTTAAAGGAGAGGAGAAAGAAACATGAGAGGGAAAGAGTGGTGTTCAAAAAGATCACTGAAAGTGATTGAAATTGATAAGGAATTCTTTGTCTCACTTTTCTCCTCCTGTCTTCTCTCCACCATTTCCCCTTCTCTATGGAAAAAAGGAAGTAAGAATGGAGAAGACCCCATGCTTCCGCTGGCTGGTATATGTTTATGTTCCATTCTCAGTCAGAAAGTAGTCATAGCACCCCAGATCAATTTTGGGTACATTTAAAAATGGATCAGAAGATGGAACAGTTAGTTCGAGGAGCATCCATGGGTGGGGGTGCTCAAAATGTTGAGATGTGGCCGCAGCTGCACAATTAAAGCTGTGCTCTTGTTTTACATGTACCACATGCATGATGCATGTTTAAAAAGGCATCAAATTTCAATTGCATGGTCAAGTGACATCTTGACTTTTTTATGACCCCTCAACCCTATGGTTGATCCTCTGTAAATGCTGTAGCAGTGAGCTAATTTGCAAGTTCATTAATAGATGTGGGGAGGACTATGTCATTTCTTCAAGTGATTCTCTACAGTATATCATGTGAAAAAATACTCCAATTCTACAAATCTTATTCAGATTTAAGCTCTCCATCCTTTCTCTGGGTTTCACCCATCATTCTTGATGCAAAGCATACTTGTGGAGCATACATGCATAATATTTCTAGCCCCTGCAGAGAGTTCATAGAAAACCTATCATGGGTATAAGTGTCATCTTAATATATGCAAAAAGCATCTGCCGGATATGACCTAGCTTGGGAGAAAATAGAGTTCTGTTTCCTTATCTTCCTATATGATTTCATGTGTTTCCTTCATTGCCAAATTCACTCTGCTGAGCACTGACAAATAAATACAAGACCAGCACTGGCCAGTTGTCAAATTATAAGCAGATAGACGTCTGTAACTAATGTCTTCATTCTACTGCTAGCTAAAATTTATTTTCCTGCTGTCACCATTGGGAAGATCATAAGTTTGCACTTGTCTCTCTGGGGAAAAAAATGTTTCAAAACTTTACACCGGATAATGAATTGTAAGTAATACTATATTTATTTAATGATTAAGTGATTTAGCGATTTAAGGTCCAAAATATAGCCTAACTTATCCCTCCCAGAAAATGCTTTCTTTGGTTTATTGTTACACCAGCTTCTTCTGAAATTTCTATTCTTGCACAATCTTCCTGTATTTATTTTTTCTGCTATTGCAGATATTTACCTAATATTTTTTTCTTACCCAATATACTGGAGCCTGCATTAACAAAATAGTAAGTACAGAATTTCAGACACCTGTAATATAACATCTTATATTTATGAAGATCTATTTTTCTGACAAAGAATACCACACCATCAGATAATGTGAGTTTTCCAAGGTATGTTATAAAAAGAGAAAAATATAAGGATTCAGGTGATTCTGCAAAATAAGAAATATATTGTTTCAGCTCCTCTTCTCTTCATATGTTTCATTGTTCTGTCTATCTGCTCCTTTGGGGATATGAGAAAATCTAAAGTTGGCTGAAGGTTCCAAGATGTGATTGAGAACTATCTATATTGGGGGTTAATAATGTCTGATGGAAGTTCTCCAGTTTTGTGGAAGTGTATGCTTTGTTTATTTCCAAAAACTGATGACTTAAAAATATTGCTGGTTTATTCCTACCTGCAAGTTTTAAGAGAGCCCTTTATGCAACAGATTCAATATCTGGTAAGATCCAGTTGGTGTCTCACCCCACAAAGAATGTACAGTATGTTGGTGCAGATATGGCTCCATGATTAGGGACATCTGTTCTCTCCCTCCCTTCTTCTTTTCCTCTGGTTTTTAACCATTGTGACTGTTGAAGTTTTTGGAAACTCTAAAACGTTACTTTTTTGTAACACTTCAGTTGGCCTTATAAAGGCATTGCTTCTATGGATTTTGAGTTTTTGTTTTATCATGGCCCACAGAACTATGCTTTGCATGTATTTCTTTGTGGTACCTTGTCCATACCTATTCTTCATTCATGAGGTAAAGATATTCTCATTCTTGTTGGTATACAGTTTACAGTTGTGTACATGTACATTCTTGTTGGTATACAGTATACAGTTGTGTACATGTACTGTGGATAACATTCTCCCACTTCACTCCATCCCTATTCAGATGCACACATTAGTAATTACATAGATTCTGCAGGTCTTATCTGCTGGTTTTTTGAAACAAAAGAAGGATCTGCTGTTCTGGGCAGCTTCTGTTTTCCTGGGTTTAGAAACATTCCTCCATCTCTCCTGAATTTTATTGGTATCTCTTTTCCTCTCACCTCTTAGAACACAAGGAAGCTAATTAGTTCATTTGAGAATATCCTTGGGAAAACAATTGCTTCACATCTCAGATCACTGACTTTTTAAAAATCCAGCATGAGTGGAAAATCCTAGTGGGAAATGTAAGAAAGCAACAAAAAGGAACAATGTCTGCAGCTCATTTTCTGGCCAAACTAGGATAATCAGTCTCCCAGAGATGCTGATCTTTCCAGCAGCTCAGTTCACACAGTGAACCAAGCTATAATATGGGTCATCTGAGCTTAGCATGTGATGCAAATCCAGCTGTTCAGTTTGTTAATCATTGTTTATGGCTTAGCGAGCATGTAATGTGAACCCAGTCCATTGTGGCTTATTTAGCAAGTCATGACTGAAAAACAAAACATGCCTTAATGCAAAAAGGCAGCTAGAACCCTAGCACCAACTTTTGGTTACGTATTTTGAGAAAGCCAGAAATGCCCATTAATGTACTGGCAGCAGCTGTGTGTGCCAAGTGATGTGCTTCTTCATGTAAGATGAACATTTTCAGATTGTCCTCTGGAGACAACTATAACTGATGTTACCTCCCTTTTCAGGATTGCCTAAGAAATGGAGTGAAAGTGTTTTGTATGTTCATCCCATGAGCCTTTTATCTTTTATCTGTTGTTATGTTATTCCATTTCTTACACTTTGCTTAAACTGCACTTCAGAAATCTGTATATGCATGCATTCACATCCCAAATGAATATATTAGTTATTTATTGCATGTTTGCCCTGCCTTTTTTTTTTTTAAAGCATCAAAGCTGACTTACCCGGGGGCCTCCCACATTGCATTCCCATAGCAAAAACAGTCTGAGATAAGGTGGGGTTGAGAAAGAGACAGACTAGCCCCATGTACCCAATGATCCCCAAGACTGAGCGGGAACTTGAAGCTGGGACTTCCAAGCCCTTTAACCACTTCTCTGTTCTGCGGTCCTTGTCACCAAGAAGTAATTTAGAGAGGCCAGACCAGGAGTCAGCAAGAAAAAGCTTGAACCAAGATGCTGGAATTCCAAGAGGCTCAGGAAAGAGATATTTTTCCCTCTTTCCCTCCTCTTCTCTAGCCTAAATGCCAGTGCATTTATCCAAACTAAAATTATGTATTTTATCATACTACTAGATAAAGAGCTAGCATACCAAAGCAATGATAAGTAAAAGCTGTAAAAAAAGAGGGAACAAATAAGATGATTAAGAACTGTAAAAAAAATAAAATAAAATAAAACTCCATTTATAAATGTAGGTTTATAGATATCTAGTGGTTTGTTAAACTAAAGCCACTGAATAATAGGAGTAAGCATATATTGTTTACTTGAAAAGCACTGTAACTATTGTATGGCACTTTTATTTCCCAAGTTTCAATAAAATGCCAATAAGAAGACTTGAGATGAGACTTCTGATGAATAGCAGATGTATTTTGATCAAGACACAGCTGGGTGACCCCAATCAACACATTAACAAGAGATGTTGATGGAATCACACCTCACAAAACAAACATCAGAGGCTTTATAGACATTTAAATCTGTAATCAGATAGTACATCCCCTCATACCCATACAAGGGATTTTTGGGACGGTCTGAGCAACTGAAAGGTGGTTCTTAGGAAGGTAAACTTAACTGTAACTTTTTCTTCTGGTTATCAAGGGAATGGCATACCAGATTTTTCTTATCTTTCTCTAGAATGCAGGGCCTCACAACTGTTGCAAAAAGCTTGGTACAACAAACAGCTTGTACTCAGCTAATTGCTGAATGCCCGATTGTCTTCGAATAAGCAAAGAGATAAGGGGGGACGAAACCAGTACTCTTTACAAAACAAAAGCAAGTTAACCCTTTAGAAATAAAATAGAGTGCACTGTTACAGGTATGGTTATACATTATGTGAAGCATATATATATATATAAAATATAAAATTGTGTATATATAGAATATAAAATTGTGTATCAAAATAATGCCCTTCACTATAAACATAATTTTAGTTTGGAGAAGTAGTCGCACGCACGTGTGTCTCCATACATGCCTGTCCCTTTCCCATCATCTGGCAAAGGAGTTTTATGGAATTCAGCCACAATTCCACCATTAGAAATCTGGCAAGTTTTGACTGTATGCCTGTTGGTTGGGCTTTCTCTGAACCTGGTTAAAAAGAGTCACTGAATCTACTAATATGATGCCTTCTGATGTTATCTGGGAGGTTGTTGAGCCTGTGGAAGTACGGGCAGAGTTCTCTGTGATCTTACTCTGCACTTCTGCATTTGAGCCCTGCCCTACCTGGCTGGTGAAAACAGCCAGGGAAGAGACTGGAGTTGGCCCCAAGCTAAGTTGTACTTCTGGGGAGAAGGCAAGGTTTCAGTGCCTCTGATATTCCAGAGGTTCTGGCAGCAGTTTTTGGGGAATTTAGGTGAGGGTCTTTCTCAGACCTGTTTGGAGATTCTAGGGATGCTCTGTCACTGAACAAGACCCTCCAGGGTTAAGTAATCAAATGATGACCGCTTGCATGAAGGAGACCTTAAGTTGCTTTGCCTATATGACTCTGTGTAATATTACAGTCTTTCTACTTTACCAACAGAATGGCATTAGAATTATGGATATGGATTTGCGAACTGAGTTTGGAAATTAGAAGATTTGTTAGGAATATAGGGAGATATGTTCTCTGCAGAGATAGGCAGTACTCCAACTACTAGGTATATTCTCTAAATAAGTTTCCTTGGTTTTCATTCCCTTTTCCTCTTGCAATGTGTTTACTCTTTCTGTTAAATTCCCAGGGCCGCTCCAAATTTAGAGATTAGTCTTCTGCCATCTGTAGATCCCAGATTGAGGGTTGTCAGAATCTTTGGAATCTCTGAATATAGCCCTTCATTTTGAGGTCATAGATTTATCATCTTAAAAACAGTGACATTTCTCAGCTAAGATTTTGAAAAAATTAGAAGCTAAAGAAATTCTTTCCTTTTTTGGGCTGAACAGCAAAGGCACATATGCCAGCCATCAAACTTAGGGGGCCCTGTTGGGAAATATAGTGTACATTTCAGTAGAGTACAGGAATCTTTATGACAGATGTGATTGCTATCTGAGCCTTGAAGATCAGGCAAATATTTCAGCAACAGCTAGACTGAAATGGCCTTGCCAAATCTGTATCAAATGGGTGGTAGGAGATTTCTAGAGGAGGAGAAATTTTCTAAAAATTTCTCAAGGGCAGGCTTACTCTTAATGGCACCATTTCTGAAAAAAAAAACAATGGGAGGTATTCCTTCATGTTGCCTTCTTTTGGGATTTAGCTGAAACATAGTAAGCCTGGAAGGCTGCAGATTGCTAGAAAGATGAGATACGGTGCAAAACAAGACATTCAACCATGTTGTTGACTACCTAATAACTTGTTGTTGTTCAGTCGTTAAATCGTGTCCGACTCTTCATGACCCCATGAACCATATTGCGCCAGGCCTTCCTGTCCTTCACTGCCTCCCTGAGTTTGCTCAGTTTCATGCTCATTGCTTCAGTGATGCTATCTAACCATCTCATCCTCTGCCGTCCTCTTCTCCTTTTGCCTTCAATCTTTCCCAGCATCAGGGTCTTTTCCAAAGAGTCCTCTCTTCGCATTAGGTGACCAAAGTATCTGAGCCTGAGCTTCATTATCAATCCTTCCAATGAGCAGTCAGGGTTGATTTCCTTTAAGATTGACTGGTTTGACCTCCTGGCAGTCCAGGGGACTCTTAAGAGTCTTTTCCAGCACCACAGTTCAAAGGCATCAATTCGTCGGCGCTCAGCCTTCTTTATGGTCCAGCTCTCACAGCCATACATTACTACTGGAAAAACCATAGCTTTGACTATGCGGATCTTTGTCGGCAAGGTGTTGTCTCTGCTTTTTAATATGCTATCTAGGTTTGCCATAGCTTTCCTCCCCAGGAGCAAGTGTCTCTTAATTTCATGGCTGCAGTCTCCGTCTGCGGTGATCTTGGAGCCCAAATAAATGAAGTCTGTTACTGCTTCCGTTTCTACCCCTTCTATTTGCCAGGAATTGATGGGTCCAGATGCCATGATCTTAGTTTTTTTAACGTTGAGTTTCAAGCCAGCTTTTGCACTCTCCTCTTTCACCCTCATCAAGAGGCTCTTTTGTTCTTCTTCACTTTCTGCCATTAGGGTGGTATCATCTGCATATCTGAGGTTGTTGATGTTTCTCCCTGCAATCTTAATTCCGGCTTGTGATTCTTCCAGCCTGGCATTTCTCATGACGTACTCTGCATATAGGTTAAATAAGCAGGGTGACAGTGTACAGCTTTGTCGTACTCCTTTCCCTATTTTGAACCAATTGGTTGTTCCATGACCGGTTCTAACTGTTGCTTCTTGGCCCGCATACAGATTTCTCAGGAGACAGGCAAGGTGGTCTGGTACCCCCATCTCTTTAAGAATTTGTCACAGTTTGTTGTGATCCCACAATTGAAGGCTTTTGCATAGTCAATGAAGCAGAAGTAGATGTTTTTCTGGAACTCTCGTGCTTTCTCCATGATCCAGCAAATGTTGGCAATTTGATCTCTAGTTCCTCTGCCTCTTCGAAACCCAGCTTGTACATCCGGTAGTTCTCGGTTCACGTACTGCTGAAGCCTAGCTTGTAGGATTTTGAGCATAATCTTGCTCAATAATACCTAATAACTAAGTGGCCATATTTGCATGTCACAACTGAGTCAGGGGTGGTGATAGTGTCTAGGGCAATCACCTGCATCCAACCAGATGTAAGATTAGTGTGAAGATTAGCTTTAACGTCAAACAACACTGAATTTGTCTTAGGCTAAACAAACCTCCCATGATCAGGCAGGTCCTGCAAACATTACAGAAAGGGTTCACTGAAGGTTCACTCTCAACAATGTCCAGGTGGTTCTGACCCAGCTAGACTACTGGATTTTTGTTTCAGGGAGTTAACGAAAAGCAGGAAGTCCCAGTCTCTCAGCCACTTTTGGCTGAGATTCCTGCAAAGAACTCTTAGTTTGAGTGGCACATCCAAGGCCATCTGCTTCCTGGTCATAAGAGAGTGACTATTTACTCCAGCTTAAAGCAAGCTGGAGCAGTTGTGTCTTCAAGGTAATCAATTTAAAAACTCCTCACTCTGCTCATGAGAATGGTTTGAAACTCTCTTCTCCCTTGAAAGAATAGCTGTTCCATAAAATGGAATGAAAACTCAGAGAAGGAAATGCATGGGAATTTCTCTGCCCCATGTGAATTTCAGAAAAAAAAAAATGCATTCAGTGCAACTGAGAGAGGTTAAGAAAACAAAAAACAAGATATTCCATGCACGCGGGCTAATAGCTTAAGAAAGAAAAGGAAAAAGGAATGGGGAGGAAAGAAAAACACACACATTTAGGTGCCAGGAAGAGCCAAAAGTATTGTACTGTAGCTGGTTTTCCCAGAGTGACCCCACTTTTCTTCTCTTTGTTCAGCAGCCTGCTGGAATGGTTGCATCCAGAGACAGATGAGGGAAGGAGGGATTATGGTGGAGATACAAATAAGGGAACATGTTTTCTCTTACTGGAGATTTAAGCTGGCTCAGGATCAAATTTTTACATTTCACAGAACTTGTTAAAATTGGAAAGCAGAAAGAAGAAAATAGGTAGATTGAGTGAATTCATATGCTGCAAATGTTAGAAAAAAGGCTGCTTGAATAAAAACGTCATAAACAATTTATTTAGTAAAAGCATGTAAAGTCTTGACATAAATGCTATAATACCAGGAAAGAAAAGTATCAGAAGTCTTTCTTGTTAGATGGATCTTTCCAAGTCCTTTTATTTGCAGTACAAAGTTCAACAATCCTAATCATTGTGGGATTCTTCCTATTTTTACAGAGAAGAGAAGAATACTGGTCATTCCATACATGCCCTGATTGTAGAGACCAATCGCACTGCTCATGCAGCAAAGATAAACGAGACCCAAATGCTTCATGATTCATCCCGAGAAGAGGAGAATCTGAAAATTTTGTCATGTATTGCTCTCCCTGTCCTTGTTTTGGGACTTTTCAGCAATGGAGCTATTTTCTGGTTTCTCTGTTGTAAAATCAAAAAGACAAAATACACCGTATACGTGCTGAATTTAGCCATTGCTGATTTCACTGTCCTCTTCTGTTACATCTCATACTTCGTTATCCATCTAGTTATATGGGATAGCCCTGGTCTGGATCCATACTTCTATTGGATATTTCAATGCTTGACTTTTTTTGGATTCAACACCAGTTTTTTCCTTTTGACGGCAATTAGCGTGGAAAGGTATGTGGGCACTTTTTTCCCACTCTGCTATCGTTTCAATCGGCCAAAGCATCTTTCTACCATACTGTGCACTCTCCTCTGGGTCCTCTCCTGTATCATGGTTGGAATAGACTATATATGTTGGCAGGAATATACCTCTTCCGGAACTATACACCCTACAAATATATTCATTACAATCATTTTCATGCTATTTTTGCCAACTATGGTCTTTTGTAGCTTCAGCCTGTTTGTCAAAATATCAAGACACTCACAATCAAAGACTCCAGCTCGGTTTTATCGTACCATTGTTATCACAGTCATTCTATTTCTCATCTTTGCTGTGCCACACAAAATCTTATGTCTGATGGAATACATGCAGCCCGCAATGGAATTAAATTGGACCATCATTCATAGTTTTTTTTTGCTTAATTTAATCAACAGCAGCCTCAATCCTTTTGTTTACTTTTTCGTTGGAAGACAGAAAGAGCAGCGATCCAAGGATTCCCTGCATGCAGTGATCTATAGATCCTGCAATGATGAAACCCTGGATCATACAAGCAGTGGACAAGTGGCATGAACACTCATTCTTGCTAAAAGAAGCTTTCTACAGATCCATTTGGTGGAAATTGAAATTCATTCAAATGGCTACTGAGGGATGTTGACCTGGGCTTATCTTGATTATTAGCCAGTTTACCTATATTTGTCTGTTTTTGATCTTTTTTTTTTTGATTGGTGAAGTAAGAGACATAGTTATCCAACAGCCAATTTGTTTGTTATTCAGCGCTACAGGACCTTGCTAGCTGTATAATTGTGGCAGGAGACAACTCCCTCCACTTTGAGATTATTTCTCCCCTAGTGTTTTTATATGTGTGCAATTTTACTATTTGAATTATCATACGTGTGGTTCTGCTTAGTTAATTTAATTTTTTTGTAGATGTACAGTATGTATATATGTATATAGGATTCTCGTGTATTCTCATACATTTCTTCATTTCATATTATTTTCCATTGGAGAAATGCCCAAAAGGAGTGTTGAGAGGATGTGCAGACAAACTAGCCTAGCAAAGTCCAGACGGATCCTGAAGTTGCAGAATTGCACAGTAATGTCAGACCCGCACTATTTACACTGGGGCATAATTTCCTGCTGTCTGGTGACAGGCTGAAGGAGGTGGCAGAAAAATCAGAGGAGAAAACCAATCCTCATGGCTGTAATTTGCACATTTGCACATAGGCTAAGTCAGAGCCCAGCCCTAGTGCGATACGTGCCTCATGCAACCCATACATTATGGCTTACTGTTGTATCTGAATTCAGCCATAACAATCTTCTCTGAAGCCGGTTGCCATGACTTCTGGGATAGGAGGCAAAAAGATTGATTTTTTAAAAAAAGTTTTTTAATTCTTTGTTATTTGGCAGCTACCAATTAAAAGACATTCTGCAGCTACTCCATTTCCCCTTCTTTCCTATGGGTTTTCTTATAGTAAGTAAAAAAAAAGATGGAAGAAGTATGAATTACATATGAAAAATTATGCTGAGCCTTTCCTTCCAATTTTTTTTCACCTAGATTTTCATTGCTTATTAGTCACCCTTGATTTTAGTCTTCCTAACAGAAAAACATTTGGCCATTTGGGCTGTGATTCCCCACTAAGACCAATGGGACTGAAACTACCTTTAATTCATATTGTATATATAAATTAAATACACATAATAGAAACTGATCTTATTGTAATGGTAATGTACATGTAAACGTATTCAGAACCAGCTGTAGATTAGTGAGTATAATTCGATCAGTTCTTAATAAAGTACTCCCACTAATAATATTGCTTCTGCTTCTGTTTTCTCTCCTTTAATGTTATATAACTGGTTGGTTTAGATACCATAGTATAGATAGGAAGAAGCCCTACATCCCCTGCCAGAACCTCACCACCACTCAGAAGGTGGTTCAGACAGTTATCTCCTGGGGGTGCTGTTAAATTTAACCCAAAATAGACCCAGTGATACGCAGGGTTAAGCTATTTATTGTAGGAACACCTGAACCAAGTCAACTGGTCCATTTTGCATTGCTGTCCTTCCTTGAAGAAAAGGAGCTGAAGAGAAAGAAGTCACCTCGTCTATAACACATTGCTAAGGTGGCAGCAAAGAACACATCTCCCAAATACCAGCTGGCAACAGTGGCCAAGCCGGACCTACTGTTGCCTACCAACAGGAAAAGAGGGTGGTGAAATGAAGATCTGTCAGTACTATTGTAGTGCAAGGATTAGCAACTTCCTGGAGAAAGTCGGCGGAGTCTCTGTGTTTCAAACATTGTACTTTGTGAACCAGTTTGTTTGTTTAAAAAGATTTATATGGCCACCCATCTCATGAGACACAACTCTGGGTGGCTAACAGCAGTAATAAAAACAAAACAAGAAAAACAATACAAAAAAAACAAAAGTCAGGTGGCCAATCCAACAACTACATCCATCCAGCTATGTAGAGCATCTCCCGGGCATTAAAATTGCTATTCCAAGGCCTGGGGGGAAAGCCAGCTCTTAACAGTTTTCCAGAAAATTAAGATGGATCTTAAGGGGAAGGATGCTCCACAGGGCAGGGGCTGCTATGGAAAAGGTATGCTTCATAGGTCCCACTAGGTGGCAACATTTGATGGAAGGTACCTAGAGGAGCATGCCCACTCTGTCTGATCCAGTGGGATGGGCAGATACCCTCAGGGAGAGGAGGTCCCTCAGATAACTTACCCCTGTGCCATGTAGGTGATAACTAGCACCTTGAATTTCACCCAAAATAACTAGCATCTTGAACTGCACCCAGAAAGAAACTAGAAGCCAGTGTAGCTCACACGGCAATGGTGTAATATTGGCAAACTGAGAGGTGTCCGTACCATGCGAGATGTTATATTCTGGAGCAGTTGCAATTTCCAGGTGGTCTTCAGGTTAGTGGCTGACTAATTAAAACATGTTGTGGGCCTAGGGCCTATATGTGGTCACTTTTGCTGCTCCCCATCCACAATGACATCTACCACCTGAGCTGGCCATTCCAAACTCTAAAAGTAGAACAGTGCCATGGATACGGCAGGGGGAGGGTAGGAGCAAGTGACATTACATGCACCATGATGATATCATGCACATGATATTACTGTGATTTGTACCAAATGATGTCAGCCCTTCAAGGTGCGGCAGGTCAGGGAACAGACAGTATAAGGTCTACTATCACTGTAGGATATAATAACAGAATCTTGAAAGCCTGTTAGAGCTTCCTTCTGTCTCTCTTAGACCACACAGAATCAAGGCAAATTTATCTTGAGTTTTTTTCTCACCCCTCTTCCTTCCCATGGCTAAATTGACTTTTATTTAAACAGTTCTTGCATTCCTTCTTCAAGGCAATCTCCATACACGCTACAGATACCTATAGGCAGCCCCTGCTTTCTGATAATTGTTCGTATAAATTAATGGATTTAGCAATTGAAATAGCATAATTTTCATCAAGTGAGACCATTTTGGTAGCCTGAATTTGAGCCCACAATAAAGTTGAAATTTTAGTTTATACTTCACTAAAATTAGGCTACTGGGTTATGAACCAATGCAAATTCCAAACTATGGTAAGAGTAGGGATGCCTGCAAGGGGAAGGGTGTAAAAAAAAGTCAAGATGGTAGTCACAACTGCCACTTTTATTATTTTGGACCTCGCACCACCACCACCACCACAGAGGCAGTCTTTCCAGGTTTCTCTACAAAAATGGGGATGGTTAAAATTAGGTAGAGTAACACTTCTACCCATGCCTTACTCCTGGGCATCCAGCAATAATACTGGATTCTGGATATTTCTCAACTGTAAATCTGGTCCCCTGTAGGTAGTATGATCCCATCCAGAATAGACATATTGCCCATCTCTGGGTTTGTGGGGTCCCTACTACGTATTTATGTCTTCCTACTTTGAGTCTCACATTATTCACTTCCACTTACTTCATTATCGACATCAGACCCTAATTCATAGAAGAGGCAACCCATTTATAGTGAGGAGTTCAAAGACAGTAGATTGTTACAGAATACTGATTGCACAAGAAATTCACACAAGATCTCAGAGATGTATTTAAAATGTAAAAGACAAGATATATTTCTGAAGAATCGGATAACGAGGACAGAGAAGAGCAGTAGTGTTTCAGCACTTCTATCTTATAAAATCTTCCCATCTAGAAGGAGCAGAATCACAGCCATGTCGTGGCCTGTTTTCATGCCATCCAGGCAGTCCCAGCAGAAACTCATGACTGATGACATCAAAAGCTGCTGAGAAAATGAGGGCTATCAACAAAATGCTTATACCCTTATTTGTCTCTAAGAATAGTTCATATATCAGTTTGATCATATTAGACTTCAGCCAAAATCATGAAGTTAGATTTCATTTGCTATAGAATAATGACTCTGTGAACTTTGTAACACAGCAGCTAACAGTTTCTATGACAACATGAAAATATCATCTTCTGTTTATTACATAGGACACCCATTATCATATTGCAGCTGGCCATACTTTACAGAAATAAAGCTCCATATGAAGGGCAGAAGCGTAATCAGACAAGATTGAAAAGGAACTCGAGTGTGGTAACGATAGTATTTAGTTTTCTAACTGGCTGCTCCTCTTATCAAATTCTTAAAAGTGATATCGTCATTGGTCACATCATAGCTTTATTATAATGACTTTCTATCATGGCTAAAGGCAATGTCAGTTAGCATGACTGAAGATATAATTACTGAAAGGGACATGAGATAACAGATGAAAAGGGAGAACATCTTATTTCCATCAATCACAAGTTGATATGTTTTGAATGTATTGGGTGATAAGTAATTTAAAGACTCTTCCTTAGTTTAAGCCACAAGTTCCTAAACCACGAGTTAGAGATAGAGTAGATGGGTTCCTCAATTAATCATCCAGAAAAAGATCCAACTGATACTGGTCAAATAAACATGCCTTCTGGAATGGTGTTGACTTTTAGAGCTGAGGTTTGCAGGACTGTGAACAGACTATCTCTAATGGCTATGTCACAGATTGTTGAACAAACAAAAAATAAGCCAGAATCAATCTTTCAGAGAAACAAAATATTTATGACTGTATTTGGCAAATTTCTAATTTGTTTTCCCTCCTTTCTAGCAGCTCTTGTCCTTTGCCTCTGTGAAAAGATTAGAAGTTTAAGGGATAAACAAATCTTGTTTCCCTGTTCACATAGTATGCTAAATCATAGTTGCAATGAGTATCACAGTAACAAACAGTACCCTCAAATTCTACATTACTACCCTTAAACAATTTTTTTTTCATTTTTTCATGTTATCAGAGGTGTGAATCTCTACTTCTGTTTTAATTCTTAGTTCTTAATTCTGAGATGACTGATATGTGACAAAAACACCAGCTTCTCCTCAATAGTATCCTGACCGTGATTGACTGGATCTTTTATAGTTCTTTTATTGCACAGACAGAGCATCTGTGGGGAAGAGAGGGTATCAGAAAAATTAAGATGGCAGCCACAATTATGAGATCAAAGCCTCACCCCCTTTTAATGTAATGTGCCACATGGGGGGTTGATTCTATGGTCACAGGCACCATCTCAACTTTTTTACCCTCTCCCCTCACAGATGCCCTTGTGCGTGGGTCTCTCATAAGAATATTAATTGTAGATTCAGGTAGTCCTCACTGAATAACCACTCATTCAGTGATGACTACCTGTATCTATGACCACCCATTCAGTGACCATTCAAAGTTACGATGGCGCTGAATAAGGACTTACAATGGGTCCTCATAGTTGCTCCCACTGCAACATCTCCACAGTCATGTGATCATGACTTGGGCACTCGGCAACTGGCTCACAATTATGTCACAGTGTCCTGTAGTCATGTGATCGCCATTTGCGATCTTCACTGCTGGCTTTCAACAAGCAAAGTCAATGGTGAACCTGGCAGGAGGTTACAAATGGCAATCACGTGACTGCAGGACATTGCGACTGTGCAGGATTCACCTAATGATGGCAATTGGGATTGCTGCAGCTGCTGTAATAAGTTGGCATGGTCATGTGATGTCACGCTTTATGACCGCATCACTTAGTGACGAAGTTGCCAGTCCCAATTACCATTGTTAAGCGAGGACTGCCTGTAATTTCAGTAAGGAAGAAAGTAGTCTTTAGATGTGTTTCTGTATTCTTTTTTTACTGGCATGAACATGTGAAATTTCATGTCAGGTTTGTCATTCAGTAAGGAAAGAGCATTTGCTTATTATTTATTTGATGTTGAGGAAAATGAAAAGAGTTCTAGATATTGGTGTTCTGAAAGCTAAGCATTAATACAGGATTAATTAGAAGATTTGTGTGGGTAGAATAATCCAATGGAAGGGTCCAAAAGATTGTACCCTTAGAACATTATTGTTCATTGTTAAGTTTGGTCACAAATAAACCTATTACACAAACAAAATGTTTCATTGCAATTTAAAGATGTCATGGGAAATTCAAAGTTGACTAAATCCAGGAGATAGATAGATAGATAGATAGATAGATAGATAGATAGATAGATAGATAGATAGATAGATTTTTTTTTTTAAAGGATGAGTCAGAGACAAATTATCCAGGAAGCATCCAAGCTTCCTAAAATACTAACAACAAAAATATATTCATCACAGTTAGAACACACAGCATCTTAGGTCTCTGCTTAACTACACATTACATCAATTCTCCCTCCCACATTTGTCCTGGTGACTAAAATCTGCATATCTGTTGGAGATCTTTCTAGAAGACTGAGAGGGAAGCACAGTAGAGGCTGCCAAGGCAAGGGAAAAAGCATGAAAATCACCTGCCCCCATTCATTAGTAGGAATCTCCACTGAATTAGTTATTTCCACAAATGACAATTAGCCTTCCATGGAAGTGAAGGATCCAAGTTATTACCAGATTTATATATCTGAATTCATGTGTTCTTTGCCTCATAAGTGCTTATTAAGGTGAAAATGTCATAATTCCCAATTCACCCTTCGCTAGTAAAGTGTCCTATTTAGTTCCCAAGTAAGATAGGTTGTAGTTTATCATCAAATACTGTAGCTATAGATGTCAAAATGGTACACACCCTGCTAGAAACTGGGTTGGGTATCACCAGACTCTATCCCACTTGAATTTAAAAAGATTATTTTAATAGAAAAAAAAGGTATAAAGCTACATGTTGCAAATCAAGGTGCCAGCCTCTAGCATCACAGTTATTATAAATACCAATATGGGCCACAGGAATGATAGGAAGCATCCTGGGTGCCTTAGTCCACCTTCTGTTAAACAGGTATTTTCAGACTGACCCTGTTCACCATGGCAACCATCTTGTGAACAGGCAAATCTACCATGATAATCATTTTGTGTGTGCTCCCCAAATCCCAGAAAGGCTGCCTACTCCTGGATTAAGCTATTTGAAAAATGGCTTTTCCGTGTACATACCTGACTGGGCATGAAGGCCTTTAGGAGGTGTTCTTCCAACAGGGACTCTTTTTAGTAGCTGTTTCAGGCTTGGCCACACCTACCTAGGGGACATCAGACCTAGCTCCCACTCTATTCTCCCTCCCCAGTTAGGCAGAAATCTTTTTATTTGGATATTTTTATTTATGCATCTCTTGATGTGTAAATGGGGTTGGACTACTGAAATTGTGAGATTGCTAGGATGTGTTTGGTTGTTTTTGTAGATTTTTGTTTAATACGTTTTAATAGAACCAGTTTGGTGAAGTAGTTAAGACATCAGGCTTAAAACCGGGAGACCGAGAGTTCTAGTTCTGCCTTAAGCACAAAGCCAGCTGGGTGACCTTGGGCCAGTCACTCCCTCTCAGCCCTAGGATGCAGGCAAGAGCAAACCACTTCTGAAATCTTGCCAAGAAAATTGTAGGGAGTACTCCAGGCAATTGCCAGGAGTCAACAATGACTCAAAAGCACAAAATAATAAAATAAATAAAATAAAAATGCTTTAATGATGTTTTAACTGCAATGTTCTTTATTTTTGTTAGCTTTTCTGGGTACCATTAAGTAAACAATAAGTACTCAGAAAGAACTGATTTCACAACAGGTATTTCTGTCTACAGAAAATGATCTTCAAAGTCATGGATTATCTATGCTAGAGCTTACTGCAAAATTGTAAAGGTCATACCACCTTTTGTAGGCTCCATCATCTGTGTGCCTTCTAAATGAAGATACATGGCATGCAATCCAGCCAAAGCAAGATGATGATCAAGTTCGCTTTTTCTACCCAATCTTGTAGGAACAGAATACGATAAAGCAAGCATTCCTATCTGAAAAGCTGATTCACTTAAGCTTTCCTACCTACATACTTTGCCACATCTTACTAATGCATTTTGTGTTTCATTTTGGCAGATTGAAAAAAATCACGAACTGATAGCTTCAAGATGGCAGAGGCATACTCTCTGTCTTTCCATACTATTGGAGCAGACAACAATGCTATGACAGAACTGGAGACTGGATACCCTACGCAAAAAATAATTATGATAGTTTCGATTCCAATCTGCACTTTAGGATTGCTTGGGAATGCAATTATCTTCTGCCTTCTCTGCTGCACGATCAAGAAAACTAACTTTACTGTGTATTTCCTAAATTTGGTAGTGGCTGATTTTACTGTACTAATCTACTATGTTATTGTTTTTATTTTATTTTTGAAAGCAGTTCCTATCAGTCTGTATTACTTACATATAATGGAGCTGGCACATGCATTTGGGTTCAATGCCAAGACCTACGTGCTAACAGTTATCACTGCCGAAAGGTATATCATGGTTTTTTTCCCAGGTTGGTATCAACAACACCGCCCCAAGCATTTCTCAGAAATCATGTGTGCCATTTTGTGGGTCTTATCTGGCCTGCTAGCCATCGTGTTATATTATGCTTGCTATCTACAGACTGATCCATCACTCAAGGAAGCTAACCAGCATTGTGAGCCTACAAAAATGGTCCGAGTAATAATCAACCTCCTGGTTTTCCTTCCCATCATGATATTTTCTACGTTTCTTCTTTTCACAAGAATGCTGACTATATCTCAGGAAGCCCCTCTGGCAAGACTTGATATCACTATAGTGGCCACCGTTCTTCTGTTTCTTCTCTTTGCTGCTTCAGTGAGAATTATTGAAATCATAGCACGTTGGGTTCCAAAAATCCATATTCCAATAGTCTTTCTCATTTTTCATTTTCTTGATGCCATTGACAGCAGTGGGAACCCCTATGTCTATCTGATTGTAGGCTACTCAAAGGCAAAGATTGATAGTGAAAAACCTTTCCAAACATTACTGGAGAGAGCTCTGCTGGATGATGGAACAACAGAAGGCTAGGCAGGAGCTTAATCAAGAAGATTGTACATAAAGATGCTATCAAATATTATGCACATTGTACTGGTTATTGCCTTAAGTTCCAGAATAAATGGATTGCAGATACTGTGGTATTGTTCCTTACTTCTAACGTACCCACAAGTTTCTACAGCCATGCTTACCTTCTACAAACAACTTATCTCAAATCTTTAGCCATTACTTACAATCAAGACATTGTCTTTTCAATACATTACTTAAGGCTGTGCCTCATGGCTGCATTAAAAAAAAAAAAAACTGTTCTTTGAGCTGCCTTGATGACCAGTCCCTATTCTGCATCAGTAATGAGGCCAGCAGTGGTACTGTCCTTAAAGATTTAATGCAGGGCAAGTTAAGGAAAGCAGTTGGTGGATTCCCCTGGCTTCATTTCCCCTCCCACCAAACATCACCACCAAGAAAAACTTCAACCAAAATTTACTCTCCTTAAAGTGGGCTGGGATCGGGATGAGGTAAGAGTTGACTCACAGCTAGACCTGTGGACGATTTGGACTGTGATAGATTTGGACGGATTTGTATCAATTCATGCATATGTTTTTGGATTTGAATTGGATCTGATCTGGCAACTTAATGTGATTTAAAAATCCATAATGTAGAGGAATTTAGCTTTGGCATTGAGAAGAGGAGTAGGAGTGGTGAACCAATTACTCAGCCCCAGGAAAGTACAAAGCATGATAAAGAGACTAAGAACAGCCACACCTTGACCTTGTTGACCTTAAAAAGGGGCAGTGAAGGTTTTGGACAGTCTTTTAAAATTAACATACCCTACACCAATAGTGTAGCATTTCTGGAGTCCCTGCGGTCTCTGTTTCCTAACTGGCTGACTTTGAAGGGCTGACTGAACTGATTGTTCAGATAGATTGGGAGTCACTTGCACAGATTTAATTCTTTCAGATCAAGTGCATTTCTTGGAAATACTGTAAGCACCTTCTTGTTATAGAAAAGAATACTGTATTTTTCAAATGGAAAAAAATAATAATAAAATGAGCAGCCTGTAACTATACACATCAAACTAGGTACCTCTCTTCTATAAATTCTTTTTAAAAAGAATGCCACAGCAACTAGCATCAACTCCAATGAGTCTCAAATTGTCCATAACAAACTAAGAATGAAAGCTGGGTCTGGCATATCTTCACCTGCCAATCTGTTTTCATTTGAGCCCCTCCTGGAATGTAGTACTCTGTTTTTTTCCTGAATTCCTATAGATTCAGGGTAAAAATGTTCCTCTCCTACCTACTGTATTTTTCTTTTCTCCAAATTTATCAGGTCTTTTTTCTCTTTTGGGTGGAGGCTGGGGGTCTCCCACTGTGTGGGTCAAGCTTTTTTGCAATTAAGTGGAGTATCAAGACTCTTTAGAGTAGGCCTCAGCCAATATTCATAAAAAAGGAACGGAAAATAGGGCTAGGTATCCTCTGGATGATTTATTGCCTTCTTTTTGCAGAATTACTCAAGGATATTTGAAATACTTGCAACCTATGTTACAGGATGAAAACAAAAAAGGGAATTAGGAAAGAAGAAAAGAAAGTCAGAACCGGTTCTTTTCATTTTGTTATCTGAAATTATATTCACTATTCTCTAAAATGCCTAAATATTGCAACAAAGAGGAATATTCAGTTCAAGAGAAAATTATGGAAAGGCAGGAGTTAAAGTAGCAGTTGGTAACAACAAAGCTAGCATGTGCTTGACTCTAGTCTCTTCAAATTCTTGCATGCAGATGTATGTAGCACATCTGCAAGCTGCCTGTCAAGTGCTCTGGCATTCATCCTTGCTCCTGAAGCTGAACCACAAAATGGACTAGGATTGGAGAGATTTAGTTCAAATCCACCCTGCCATGGAAGCTCACTAGTGACTTTGGGCCAGCTGGTATCTCTCAGCCAATTTACTCCACAGGGTTGTTGTGGAGATTAACCGGAGGCAGCAGCAGTACTATCTAGAGCGTGAGCTCCTGAAGGAAAGGTAGATATTAATGTAATAATAAAATTTTAAGAATGCATAATGTAACTGTACAGAATCACACAAGAAAGTTCTTGCAGAGAATTCCTATCCCATCTTACCATTAAGTTCTGGACCTTTTCTGAAACCACCACAAAATTCAACTTCGACTTTATTGTGCTCAATATCCAGTCAGTGTAACATACAAAAATACTGAGACGCTATACAGAGACATTTCTGTTTTGTACTCTTATCTTGTGTTAAAAAAAAAAAAATCCATAAAGCATTTATGGGTAAGGGAATTAAAAAAAAACTGCTCAGAGAGTTCACACATTGCCTTCTAGGTCCAGCTCATCTGCCAGGCCAATGAAATCTACTGACATCCAAACCTCCAGACAATAGATTAGTGATGGCTTTGAAAATGTCACCACGCTGGAAATAAGAACCACTGTGAGGTCATAAGGTTCTCATATTCCTTGGCTGTGCTAGAACGTATCACCAAAGTTGTTCACACCTTGTATTAAGCTTCTGAGAAGAAAAGAAAGAAGATAGAAACAAAGTTGAAAAAAATGGAGAGGAACCATGGAGGTAATTTAAATGATAACTTGTCTGTTCTATATTGGGAACATTGGGAAGTTGCCAGGTTCATCCTTCTGGAGAATTAGATATTTTATTTCCTATTTCTTATTTTATTTTTCTCCAGAGGACACCAAATCAGTAACTATAATATGCATATATGTCTGTACCTTCTGACATCTTTCCAGAAGCAAGTCTGGATTGCGATGTCAGAGTTGGACTCTCCATGATGCAGAAACAAGATGGGTAACTTTTTAGAAGAGGTGGGGAGGGAAGCCCCTCAGCACATGCCCTCTAGAATTGTTTCACCTCCAGAAAGTCTTGTGCCAGGAGAATCCCCAGAACCATTCGGCCTCTTTCGGGCTTCACAGGTTGAATCTGGAGGCCATCATTTTCTCATCCCTGACTTGGATGCTTGTATCTAGCTGGGCCTTGTAACTCTTTCCAGTTCTGCTTAAAACAAAATATAGTCCAAGGTCCTATTGAATTCTTGCTCTGTTCTTCTTGAGTAGGGGCTGCTGTGCCTAAATATAAACACATCCACATATACATTTGTTTCCCAAGTATGGCTGATTTTTCAACATAAATGCTTACCATCAGTAATGTGGTGTCCAAAGGGACTGAATTTGTGCAAGGTTCCCTTTTACTGAATGTCAGTTGGGTCTCACATCTTGAAATGTTAGTTGGGAATAACCTAAATAGATGAGGCAATATTTTTAAGATGCTAGCATCTCTTGTCTTTAAAAAGAAATTAGACAATTGATGGAGAATGGGCCATCTAGATCCAGTTATCATTAGATCTCTGTTCAGAATCAGCTGGTGACTAAAATGCATCAGAATGTATGTTTGTAGCATTGTGCACATTGTTGGGAGTAGGTTTTGGCAAGTAGGTTTGGCAAAGGACATCATAGGTATAGCATTTTCAGTGAAATCATCATATTATTAACGGCGTTATAATGGATAAGCCAAAGGACATTTCCAGAAGTCAGAATAGCATCCTAGGATGTATTAAAATCTTAACATAAACTTATTTTCTGACTCCCAGAAAATATATGTCAGCATATATTCCAGTTAGCACGTTTTATCTCACAATAAATCTGGGTGAGAGAAACACAATAACCCTAGTATTATTGCCAGACAAGTGATGCTTTTGAGTGTTTCCTACTTCTGTAAAACATTTCAGCGGCTTAATAATGAAAATTGTGTTTAATTTTGGCAGACTGAGAAGAATGATTGAACACTGACCATGTCATGATGACAGAAACAATTACTTTGTCTTCCCACACTATTACAATTAAAAAAAATCATACACAGCTAGAGAATTGGTCACAGAAAGAAACTTTCCGGCAAATAAGCAGAGGATTTTTCTTGGAAATGGTAACAGCCATATCCATTCCAATCTGCTTCTGGGGATTAGTTGGGAATGCAACTGTCCTTTGGCTTCTCTGCAGCAAGGTGAAGAAGACAACATTCATAGTTTATGCTCGCAATTTGGTAATGGCTGAGCTTATTGTGGCTGCTTACTTCTTTATAGTGTTTAGTTTATTTCTGTCAACATTTCATGTCAATTTGTATTTTTCACGAGCAATGGAGAATATTTATTCATTTGCATACAATGCCAACATTCATTTATTAACTGTTATGTGTGTTGAAAGGTATTTCATGGTCTTTTTCCCAGACTACTATCAACATCACCGTCCAAAGGATCTCACAAAAAATATGTGCTTTGTTATATGGTTCTGGGCTTGCCTAATGGCACTGGTGATGTATGTTGCCTGCTACCCAAGATTTCTTTCATCTCTCTATCCGAGCAACCCCTACTGTGAAGCTACAATATTATTTGAAACCATTGTCTACCTGATGTTTTTGTTTCCCATCATGTCCTTTTCTGCTTTGTCCCTTTTTATCAGAATGCGGAGAAGAGCAAAGCAAAGCCCCCAATTAAGAATTGATCTCACCATCATTATCCTGGTTGCCATTTCTCTTATTTTTGTTTTTACACTTCGCGTTGTTGATTTCCTATCCCACTGGGACAAAACACTAAGTGGACCAATCACATATCAACTCTCTCTGTTGTTTGATTCCATCAAGAGCAGCATCACTCCTTTGGTCTATTTCTTTGTTGGAAATCGGCAAAGGCAGAGGACCACAGAACCTATGTATGTGTTGCTTGAGAGAGCTTTGCAACATAAAGAGAGCCCAGATGCTGCACGCACCAGTAAGCTGAACCTGGACACAGATGAACTCGGACCTCAGAAATGAAAAAAGATAGACATGCCTGATGTTGGGTAACTTTTTCTTTCCCGAACAGGCACATTGCAGATATATTTACTGTTTGTTCCTTCTTAGTTCACTACCTGGTGCTTTTAGAGGAATCAAGCTCATGTTTTAAAAAATGGGATTGTAGGACTTTAAAATATAATAGGGCAAAAAAGGGGGCCGCTCTGCCTGGGGGAAAATGTCCTCAAAAAGCATAAGTGTGATCAAATAAAAACGAAAACTACAGAGCATGGACTGTTCATATTGTTTTGCTAAAAATAAAAATAGCACTATTTACCTGAACCATTTCATTGCATGTGTGGCCTCTGTAGCTGGAATAATTTCTTTGAAGAATAGGAAATGGTTGTACAAATAGGAATGTGTGCATTTTCTGTATTCAACAGGATGAGAAAAAGAATGACAGAAGAGAACAGACAGAAGATGCTACCTCTGTCAGCACTTTATGAAAACATAGAAACACTGGGAATGCTACTATGCATGATAATGCCAAGGAATAGAACAGCATAGCCTTTCCTTACTCAATGAATTAAATTTCTTCATTAATTAAGTTAAGAACATACATTTACTGAGTACACTAAAACACTCTTGAATCTGAAACACTCTTGAAACACTCTTTGATCCGCCTATTACACTGTTGATAAGTCATCAACCAACACACACACTGATAAAATGTCACTGCTCAAGAATAGATGAAGATAAAAACAGCATATCCTATAGTGTTATAGAATTATATCCTATGAATAATGAATTCCTTAAAGAGGAAATTTCACATGGGGGCTACAACATCAAAAATACTTGTATTTATCTTAAATGGAGGTGACATCAAAGGCTCTATTAAATGTCAGCATGAATGGTAAGGAAAATATATGGTACCATTGTTATTACTATGACTAGCTGGGGTTAAGATAACTGAAGTCTTGAAAGATAAAACCAATGATTTTCATACAGGATTGTTATAAACCAAGATAGAGGTTTGTCAAGATGATCCCATAGAATCTCCTTTTTGTGTAATATATGACCTAACATTTTGATTCTAAAATGTTGTAAGCTGAGCTATCAATACTTTTGATAGCATTGGTTGGTCAAGGGGCAAGTAAGAGTTGTGGTTTGTATTTCAGTTGCCCAGGGAGGATACTGGGACAGGGGAGAAAACTAGCTTAGCCTGTGGTTTTTAATCAGTCTGAGATGGCAATTAAGGAAGAGGCAGAGAACTTGCATTCTACAATAAACTCTGCAACCTAAGAAGGAAACTGTTGGGAATGGCAAGGCTGCTAACCTCCTATCTTATGTTCAACCATAGTTGTCAACTTGAGATATCATCACTGCTTGCACAACAGTGACCAAAAAGGAGCACACTAAGATTACCAGTCATGACTGATACCTGGATATTCAGCTGCCCCTATGCTATGAAGTTCCCTCCCTGTAGAGCTCCGGTCTACCCTTCCCCTCCTGAATTTCAGGAGAGCAATTAAGACTTGGCTTTTCCATCTAGCCCGAGAGGAAGGCTTGGTATAAATGTTGGGATGCATTGGCAAACACATGACTTTTATATGTTTCTTTCTGTCCCTTACAATGTGGTTGGGATAGCTTACTATTCTTTGGGGACAGGTAGGTAGGTTTGCTTGTTTATTTATTTTGGAAGGGTTCTTTTTATAACATTTATGTTGCTACCCACTCAGAGATTAGCCACTTCCAGAACTGGTGGCACAGAAATACATAAATAAATAAGACAGCAAAGAAAAATAGAATTTATATCTACAGTATATAGAATGCAATGTGTTGTAAATCCCTCCTTGACAATTTAATGTAGATATTTAAAGCTCTGGTCATCAACCACAATAAAGGATTTTATTTGATATTTAAAGCTGTGGGAGAAAACATTTTAGCACCCTCCAAAATCAGGTAAAGTTCTTACAGAAAAAAGAATCAGTGTCCTAGTGTCATTCTCTAGACAACTGCCAAAAGTGGAAGGTCTGCCCTTTCTAATCATTTCTAATCATTCTAATCAGGCTGACCTAAGGATGATCATAGCTGATAAAATCAAAATGTATTCTAAAGTTAAAAAACAAAACAGGAAGGACACATATTCCCTCTTTCTTCCTCACAACAATTCATCTACAAGACAGACTCTGAGAATTGAAGACAGATTAAAATAGGTCTCAAGTGATTCTATTGTGAACATTACCATACTATTAATAACCAGTGCTCTGAGGTCATGAGATTCTAGTATTCCATTTGTTACACAAGAAACACATCATAATGGTGGAGCCAGCCCTATCTTGGCAGAATTATTACAGTATTGTGAAAAACAGAAGTTTGAGCAATGAAGACTAAAAGGAAAACCGGAATGTGATGTTAGTATTGATTATTGTGTTTAGCAGATGTTTATGTCAGTTTATTTTTTTTTAAAACTACATATCACAACATCATTAAGTGGCTGATTAAGATGCTTATAGGAACGTGCCAAAAATACAGTGTAGTACAGGTAGTCCCTGGGTTAAGAACTACCAGGTTACAGATGACTCATAGTTAAGAATGGAGCCTACTGTAGCAAAATTCGAGTTAAATACACAATGATTTGAGTTAATTACACAACACTACTTATATAGTATTATACAATAATACTGTTCCAGCTTACATACAAATTCAGCTTAAGGACAGACCTGGGGAATGGAACTCGTTCTCAAACTGGGGACTGCCTGCATATGATTTATATTTCCTGAGAACATCCAGTCAGTGAATAGATTGTTCATTGATCACCGCAGAAATAATATACCTGAGTTACAGAAAACAAAATAAAACTCAAGGATTTTAATCATATTTTCCTGGAAAGAGGGATAATGTCCATGCCACAGATCTGAACCCAAGCACTATGAATTAGCCACACGTTTCTCCTTTGACTCTGAGACTGATGTTCAAATGAGACTGCTACAGATAATTCGAACTAGAGGTTTGGCAGGTTTCTTCTGGCTTTGGAAGACATTAATGTTTGAAGATCAGTCAAGTGCCATCCATAATGGCAACAGGCTGACGTTCCTCACACGTGCCGACTCAGTGGAAGAAACCGTGCCATCCCTCTTTCTTGCTTTAAGCCTTCCTATCTCCAGCCCATTTATCTCTGACCTGTACATTATGATCCAGCATTCAATCCTACTTGCCTTGCCACATTTGACCAGGTTCTTTACCAATCTACTACAATCAATCAATTTCTCCAACCCTTACTTTATCTACTACTTTAATCTGGGAAGATGTTTCTGGGCTATTGATACTTTCAACACTTCTAACATTTTTTTCTCCAGAAGTAACTGACAGTATAGAGTTACTAATATAATTACATAATGTTGGAAATGCATTGCTTATCTATTTTGGGAAGCAAGTTTTAGGAGGCAGAAAAGTGCTTTTACTTTTTATATGAAGTTATTTGGTTATCTCTCTCTCTCTCTCTTTTTTGGCCTGGCAATCACAGAAACTGGCAGAGAGCTGCTTGTAACTAATTAAGTGCCATTTAACAATACGCTTTTGCTCTTCCCACCCAAGTGTTGTTATTGAAAAAATTTAAGTGCTGAAAACTAAGATAATGCAACCCTAGTTGGAACAGAGTTTATTAGAAATTATGCTGAAAACCTCAGACAAAAATTTGGAATGTATTTTGCTGCTTGGTGAAATGAGTCATTAGACCTCTTGCATGTCATCCAAAATAAAGCAAAGGAAAAGAAGCATTTCTTTTCCTATACAATTGATCAAGGAGTTCACTTCAAAAGAATGTGATGAAAAGACAGACAGAAGTGATCCTTATTTAACGACCACTCATTCAGCAACTTTTCAAACTTATGACAGCACTGAACGAGTGGTAGTTATGACTGGTCCTCAGAGTTCTGACTATCACAGCATCCCATGGTCACGTGATCACAATTTGCAACCTTCCCTGCTGGCTTCCCACAAGCAAAGTCAATGGGGAAGCCAGTAGGAAGCTGGAAGGTGAGGTCACATGAGGTCCTCACTTAACCCATAACGGCAGCCAGGACTTCTGGAATTATGGACACTAAATGGTGTAGGCACGTGATGTCGCGCTTTAAAACCGCATCACTTAGCGATGGTAATTCCAGTCCCAGTTGCCATCATTAACCGAAGACTACCTGTGCAATTTCAACAAGTTATAGTGACATGCTACAATATCCCACAATACTGACTTTAAAAATATAGTCAGTTAAAGCCATACCCTGAATGTGTTCTGTATCAGGATACTGCATTTAGTTAGTGGGATATGGGTGCATTTAGTTAGTGGAATATGGGGGAAGTATGTTGGTCTGCAAGGTAGTTTCTATTTTGCACAAACTTCGGGTAAAATTGGGCTTTGATGGTACTTATGGCACATTGACCAAATGTGCTACACTGGCTGATATTGTCCTTACCGTTAGCATGTGACATATTAATGCTACAACCAAGGCTGGTAATCTAATCTATGTCTTTATTTTACTGAAAACTGCAGTGTGAAGCCTGAATTGACCAAAATTATTACAGACAGTAGAAGTCAATATTTAGGGACCCATCTGGGGACTATCATGACACATGGAATATTTGTGACTTGGAATGGAAGTAAATGGTAAAGAACATAAAATGCCCAATCATCCCTCTAACTTCTGAAAGTGGGCTGGCATATCCTTGTAGTATTAAGCAGGTTGTCTAGGTTGGCTTTTCCCAGTCAAAGCATCTTTACCTGACAGGTGATTTTCTTGAAAGTTTCCTACCTATCTTAATAATTGTGTTTGATTTGACAGGCTGAGAAAAAAGCGTGAACATTTTAATAGCAACATGGAGGCAAAGGAAAATCCCTCGTCTTCTCATTTTCTTGGTGCAGTAATGGAAGAACACAGTTTAGAAGAAAAAGTAGTAATCATCTCTCTTCCGATCTGCATTTTGGGATTCACAGGAAATACAATTCTTTTATGGCTCCTCTGCTGCAGGCTCAAGATTAAATTAAGTCTGTATTTTGTGTGTGTGGCAGTCGCTAATATCATTTTAATCTTCTGCTTCCTTTTTGAATTTGTTTTATTTTTCACACCACTGAATATCAGTTTAGTATTTCACCGTGTATTGCATATTTTGCATTTCAGCAGTTATCACACTAACTTTTATATCTTTACAGCTATCGCTGCTGAAAGATGGTGCACTCATTTTTTCCCTGTTTGGTACAAACAACATCGGCCCAAGAATTTCTCAGCCACCGTGTCCCTTTCTTTGTGGGGGTTCTCCTGGCTGGCATCATATGTGAACTATTATGTCTGCTCTCCAACAATAGAAGTACACTTCCATGACATTGACAGTTGTAAAACTTCAATCATAATAGAAATCATCACTGGATTTATTTTTTTTCCAAGTATGATTTTTTTTACTTTGGGCATTTGGATTAGAATTCAGATGAGACGAGAGGGAGCTCCTCTAGCAAGACTTGATATCACTATTGTGGCCACGGTTCTTCTGCTTCTGATGCTGAATGTACCAACTAAATTAGCTAAGGTCTTAATGTACTGGGTCAGAGGCATAGATGGCTATGTGCTGGGTAACATTTGCAGCCTATTGGACTCTATCAGCAGTTCTATCTGCCCTTTGATATATTTCATGGTTGGGTGTTGGAAGAAGCAGAAAGCAGCAGAGTCTTTCCTTACGTTTTTTGTGATAGCTTTGTCAGACAACACAGCCGTGGCTGTAAAAACAGAAGCATGCATAGAGCAGACTTAAAAATACAACAACCATAGGCATAGAAGAATACTGATTTCTATGCTGCAGAATAAATTCTTTACAAATATTTTATGCACTATTGATTTCTAGCACATGCCTCTGTATTCTATGCTATGCCCTATAATGCACCACACCCTCCATCCTGGCATTAGGGCAGAAAAAGGAGATCCTACGGAAGAAATTGAGAGGACTCTACCCAAAACTTCATGCAGGAGGCAAAGGTGACCAAGCCACAAAAAGGACAAGTGTCCTATATTGCAAAGGACAGTCTTCTATCAGAAGGGCTGTCTAGTTCGGGACTATTTTAAAAAGAACCGCAAGAAGCAAAACAGAGACCTCAGATTGCTCCTCCACAATGAGAGCAGGACAATAAATGGAGCAAATGAACAAATCACATTGTGATGGTATTGCCAGTATGAAAATTATATTGTGCATGTATATAAAACATATGTATATAAAACAGTACATGCAAATCTCATGGAAATTTGTACAATTCTTTGTGGGTAGAGAGGGGCAATGCTTATGGAGCCATCAACTGAGCCACCACAGACTAAACTTGATCCTTCTTAGAGTGGTCAATCAATGAAAATTCTAAAGAAGAGAAAGAAATATAGACAATACAATCAGACTGCTGAGAAAGGTAAGCGGTCCCCCAATGCCAAAATATTAAAAGTGACATAAAAGTGAGGATTCAGAGATGCTCTTTAAAAAAAAAAAAAAACTAGCTAAGTACTCTGCTATAAAAGTATAGCTTGAATGATTACTAGTTGAAAACAGCATCCAGTGTCTCTGGGATTCCCAGTCATTTGGGGCCAGTGGCCTTAACCATATCTGAAATCTTTACTTTGTTGTAGGTGCGCTCAGAAAAGGGGGACTTGCCCATTCACAAAATGATTATCATGGTAAACAGGACCCCTTGCAAAACCTGCTTTTCAAGAAGGCAAGCTAGTGAAGTTAAATATACCTACTCCAAGCATTCAAGAACCAGGCAGAAGTAGCTTCTGAGTTCAAAATATTAGGTAGAGCCCACAGTGTTCTACTCCAGGACCCATTTCACAAAAGGCAAACTGATGAGCTTCAGAGGTAAGTAACTGGCCAAGAATGAGTTTAGATAGGTGGGATCTGAACCCCAAATTTCAAAGTACAGAGTTATTTCTACAAAACATAACACAGCCTTCATCAAAAAAAACTGGTAATCACTGAGAAATACCTTCCAGCCCTACATGCAGGAACATCCTTGAGGGAAAATATGCAATACCAAAAAGCCAACTAAAAAACCAACAAAACAAACACTATGCCCCGCCCAAACCCAAGGAAAACAGATATACTGTAAGAAAATATATGAGTAAAACTCTCCTTGTTCTCTTCAGCTTCTCAGGAAGTTCTTTGCCACCGGCTCTGGCTCTCCAGGATGCTACAGCTTAGCAAGCAATCAGCTACAGTAGCAAGCTGACATTTTTATTTTCAAACTGTAGAGATCATAAGGAGCCTAAACACGTTCTTGGAAATCAAGATCCTGGAGGGTGATGTTTCATTTTTCAGTATACCCACCTCTTAGTAACACATTAAAAAAAAAAAAGGAAAATAAAAAGCAAATGGGAAAACTAGTAGTTGTCTAGTGATGTCCAAAGCCTCACTGATGCCTAATTGCACAATACTGGGGATCTCAGCAATACATCGCACTTTTATAGTGTGGCTGACAGACACATTACCAGTAGGTCATACACGATGTGATGTGTCTGGGGCTATGACAACCTAGTCAATTATGCCTGGTCAACAAATCACAATAAACCATGGAGAGCTAGAACTAGTGGTAAAGAGCTTCCTGAGAGGCTGAAGAGAATGAGAATGTTTTACTCATATATTTTCATACAGTATGTCTACTTTCCTTGGGTTTGGGGTGGGGTATTTGTCCTAATTACAAGGGAACACAAAATGGAGCAGAAGCTTATTTGCAATCTATGCTAATACAATTTAGCAATTCAGCTGGAATTAAATTCAGTAGGGAGTCACATGGAGGATGGCACTGCAATTAACTGTTGGAACGTGAAGGAAATCTGCCAGAGTTTTCAACAGGAACAAAATGGCAAAAATTGATTCAACTGTAGGGCAGACAGGCAGCAGTGGATATAAATCATTATCATTTCTCATTAAAAAGAGCAAATGTAGAAAAGTAACACACAAAGCTTCATGTATCAGGAGTAATTCCATATAAAACAATGTAGATTAAAATGTTTTATTAGGAAAAAAAAGATGAAATGGAGCCATATATAAGAACCAGCAATACTAATACAAATTAAAATAAGACTACTCTACACATTCCAAACTGTAATTTAATTTTTTTAAGAACTACTTATTAATATGGTTGCCTTTGGTTTCTGAACTGTATATTGATAAACCAGAAAAGAACCCTCTTAACAATAAATAAAAATTAAGTCATGCTGGCCCTGTCTCTTTCATATTATAGATCACCTATTCCAGTTTGGAAAATTAAGATAGACTCTGTGCTCAAATCAAGATAAAATCCATGATGAAACAGATTCAGAATGATGCCTCTTTGAACATCATTAAACTGTGGTTAACAGTTGCTGTGAGGTCACAGGATTCTCATTCTGTTGGTTGGTACATACATCATCGCAGCCACGTAGGTCACAGTATTAAATCTTTATGATGAATTAGAAGCATAATCAAAGACAGTTGAAAAGAATATGGGGGTGTAACTATGGTAGCATTTACTTTTCTATCTTTCTACTTTGATAAACACATTTATTAACTTCATCAAGTGACTATTTAACAGGCATTCTAGGAATTTGCGAACATAATCCCAAATGTATTCTATATATTTATTGTAAGAATATTTAACCAGTGATCACACTGTTAAAGAAATTGCTGCATCAAAAATAGAATTGCTCCTTACAATACCTGGGAGGAAGTCTGGAACTGAGGCAAATGAAAATAATCTTTTCTTTTCTTCAGTGTTTTCTCCAGAAACAAGTTTAATGTGTTGACCTCTCCTGTCTTTGCTAACCCTGTTTGCTATTCTTCAAGAGGAATTCTGTATCTGCTTCAGAGAGGCAGAGTTAAAATTTGATCTGCAAGTGACTTGGATAGGTAGTCTCTTCAGGCAGATACTGATAGGCTCCGATACAAGTGATTATACATAATCAGTGTCTTAACAGATGTTTGCTGGGCAGTTCCAGCATATGTAGCGTAAGAATGGCGATTCTGTAGTCTTCCCTAGCATCCCTTTCCTTTGCCAGTTTTTGACTGTTGATAATACCTAAAGGGTTACTGGTTACTTTCCTCAGCAGTAGCATGAGAGGTATCAATTCAATTAGCATTGGGCTCCAGTCCAGCACAGAAATTGTGAACGATCTGATCTCTAGAACCTGTAGCACTTCTGTTGTTTGCTGGTTGCTCTGGTTCATGTGGGAATCAATGGGCATGAGCGGGAACATTTAATACTTAAGCATAAACCTAGATATTATACTCAGAATGCAATACTGGTTCATATACTGTTATTACATGCTGAAGTGGCTACTTCTGAACAGGAGACCTTGCATGTTGTAATTTTGTTCTGGGAAAGCCATTTCATTAAGAAATGTGAGAGACTTTACTGCACGTTTGTTGATTTAGATAAAAGTGTATTATAAAATAAACAGGCTTGGTCCCTTCACTCTCAATGATATTAAGAGTGATTTCTATATTTGAACAACCATCTTATCACCAAGAAAACTATTTGGAAGGTTATATAGAAATCTGGTCTGCATAAATAATTTATCAATTTAAATTCCTTTTCTTTCCTATTGTTAGGTGAATGGACAAATATTAATAATCATATAACATGATACAGTCCTCATTTAGCAACTGTTTGCAGTTACGACAATGATGAAAAAGTAGCTTTATAATCATTTATAACCTTTACAGGTCTGTAAAGCAAAGGAAAGCTGAAATAAGATCATAAGCAGTCATGGTTTCACTTAGTGACCACTTCACTTAATGACTGAGTTGCCAATCCCAATTGTGGTCGCTAAATGAGGATTAATTATAGTTTTGTGTCATACATGAGAACGTTATGTTTTGTGGAGTCTCTTTCTCCTTTTTGCAATATAACATAAAATCCCATAAGCACAGGTAACTCCTGTCTGTGTGAGCAGAGTCTATACTGTAATAATGAGAAATTGTGTTTGGTCTTGACAGGTTGAGAAGATTTACTAAGCATGTGAATAGTCTTGTGCCAGAACAGATTAGCAACTTGTCATTCCATATATGCTGACCCAGCGAATGAAAATGAGACTGAAGTGGCACAGACTCCACACCACACTGACATAAGCAATGATCCTCATTGCTATTCCAATCAGCATTTTGGGAATAGTTGGAAATATAATGGTTATTTTCTTTCTTTCCTTTAAGATTAAGAAGACCATGTTCACTGTGTATGTCCTAAATATAACTATTGCTGATTTTAGTATCCTAATCTATTTATATACTTATTTTATGCTATTTTTAAAACCAAGTCTTATCAGTGCCTCTGTTTCCTATATAATAGAGCTTATATATGCAGTTGGATGCAAATCCAGCTTGTATATATTAACAGTTCTCTGCCTTGAAAGGTATTTATCTGTTTTTTTCTCTACCTGGTATCACTCTCATCGGCCAGAACATCTTTCAGTTTTTTTTGTGACCACATTGTGGACCTTTTCTGGCCTGGTATCGCTTGTAGAATACTTTGCTTGCTATCCAAGGTTCTATATATACTTGAATGAAAATACTTTACGTTGCAGAATCATAAATCTATTCCAAGTATTTTTTGAGTTCCTGATTTTTATTCCCATCATGGTCTATTCCACTTTGGCCATTTTTATCAGAATGCAGAAAAAAACACAACAAACTCCTCCAGCAACACTTGATATTTCCATTACAGCTACTGTTGTTGTTTTTCTTGCATTTGATGTATCAGTTAAAATTCTTAATACTATTGAATTTTGGTTTGATGCAATACACGTACCAACATTTTCAGTGGCAGTATTATTTGACACCATAAGCAGCAGTATCAACCCTTTTATGTATTTTATTATTGGAGGCTTTATGAAAAGGACTTTGGATCCCCTTGATTGTTTCCTTGAGAAAGCTTTGCAAGATGGTACTTTGCAAGAAGGAACTATGGTAGAGGGAACACAAACACACCAAGAACAACTCCCCCAATGACCCTAGAAGCCAAAGAATTATCCATAGAAGAATACCGTATTGACTTACATTCCCAGCTCCAGAATAAAGGTGTCCTAGATAATTTATTTTATGGTTCATTATTCCTTCTGTACCCACCCAGGCCCATTAATAAAACCAGCCAAATGCTTTATTTGGCTCACAGCTCCTTGTCTATTCCTGCCATACAAAAAGTCAGAATCAAGAAGTTGGAGGTCAGGAAAGAAAGGTTCCGCTGGGGAGAGAACTTTAATTCTGCAAAGACTTTGCTGCAGTTATGAACTATGAGACTGAGAGTTCCCAAAGCAGGAAGTAAATGTTGCTAACAGTAACAGGTAATGAGAAGTATCTGTAGACTGCCACTACATAAAGAAGATGGCAAGAAGGAGAAGAGAAAGCTGTGCAGTCAAAGGAACCTGGATGGAGTGGAAGGAAAAATCTACAGATGGGAATACAGTAGTATTCGTATAGCCTGAAGACTGACAGAGGAAGTTTATGTTCAAGGAAATGGTATTCAACCCACAGTTCCATCAGGAAAATTTTGACAGGTACTAAGCGATAACATCTTGATTCTGAGTTACATACATTGAGAAAGCACAATTATTTATCTTTAGAATACAATGTACTACGTTGAAGGACTTCAGTCTAATTAGAACACAAGGGACAAATTTTCGCAAAGGAAAAAAAAATCTCCCAGCTTTCTGGATTTTCTGTGTTAATATCCTAAACTATTTATTTATTTGAAATTTTTTACCTATAATGTCTCAGTACTGAAAGGCTCTGGCTGATGTAAATTTAAAAACAGACAAAATATTAAAGCTTTGCCTAATAAAACAAGGATAAAACCAGCAAATGGTAAGCAGTGCAGCACCAATTTAAAAAATCAAGCTCAAATCAGAAGCAAAAATAGATTAAAAAAAACAACAACAGAGAACAGTTCTTAAAATAACTGGTAGAATTAAAAACAATTCTTCAGCTGACAGAAAAATACTAAAGAAAACAAAATCTGGCATTGGGTAAGCATCGCTGGAAAAAACACAGGAGACAGAATATTCAAACACTTCATAGGACAGAGTTTAATGCTATAACAAAAATGAAGACTGTGCCTTTCATCTCTGCCACTTTACTAGAGCAAGTAGGAGAGATCCTACCATAGGGGTGAGAGAAACAGGAGCAGGCATGTCCACATGGGGTGGGGGTAGTCAATGAAGTCAAAATGGCAGTTGTGACCATGGACTTCAAGTCCCGCCCTTTTTGACATATGTTGCAACACCCATAAAAAGGGGCTTTGATTGCACAGTTGTGGTTGCTATCTTAATTTTTTTGACCTTCACCCACAAACATCTCTGGACAGGTAAAGGTAAAACTATTTGGAGAACCTGCTGCATTTGTTACTAAACAAGGTATGCCTCAGATGGCATGTTCAATTACATTATGAAACTGGATACTGTGACATTTATTTAATGGTTTTATAGGGCCACCTGATCCAATAAGCCACTTGTGAATAGCTGTGAAGATATCAAACAGCTTCACATAAGTTACATTTTTCTTTAAAACCAGAAAGAAAAAATATAGACAGTTATTCCAGTCCCAGCCAGGAAGCCAGACCTATTCTACTCCAATGTTTCTCCCTGTTATATTACCTTTGAGCTTCAAGGTTGAACCAAAGCTGGTTCGCAACTCTGAGAGGAATCCATGTTGATTCCAAGGGGTTCCAGCTGACCACCTTGCAAAAGAGGTCTTTCGGAACTAAGCCCCAAAGCTAAACCACCACATAAACAGATTCCTATTAAATATGCCAACTTCTACCTTCTGCAGATTCCACTGCAACCTGAATCAAAGGAAAGAACTTTGTCAATGTTGGTACCTCAAATATGCAAAATTATCACCACACAGAAGTTTAATTAAAGGCTACTCCGTTGTGCTTTCAGAAGACTTTTTATTCTAGTCCTTCAGATTGACTTAGCTTTTAAGATTTATCTGACAGTAAATGCCAATATCCTTTTCTTTCTATTCCTCCTAAGAATTGGCCACTAGAGGTTGCAGGGAGGGGGAGGATCTGTAAATGTTGCCATTTCCTTTCTGCTAGTGGGATCCTGGCTAAAGCCAAGTCCCTTCCATTAATAAAAGGCCTGTATTTAGCTAGCTTTGTTAATTTTTTCTTTCAGTATTCCTGGATGAAAGGGAGTAACAAAAAAGTCTTTATTAGGTACTCCAGGACTAGCTAAGGTAAATAGAAAAAGCAAATAAAATACAAATAACATTGTTCTGACTGGCTCAGCTTGCATCTACCCTACTCCGACAGGTGCGTTGAACCCTATTCATGCAGGGGATTGGAGGAGGCAATTATTCCCCATGAACAAGGAGAAGAAGGCACAGCTTCTTGGGATATCAAGGACAACTGATGCATAAGTGTATTTTTAATACAATTTCACATACTGTCCCTACACCCAGCTTTGGATTAATAAGACTGCTAAATTACACACATTTTATATTCTGACTTATTGCTTCTTTTTTTCCATGTTTCGTTTTGTACAGTCGTAACCCACCATTATAATTGTATTCGAAGCAGTTAAGTATTTTAGATGACATTTTTTCATGGCAAGGACTTAAGGTTTTACTATATACTTAGAAAGGAAGAAAAACTAAATACCATATTACTAAATTAAATTACATTCTTGAATTTTTCTTTAATGCAAGGTGGATGGTCTAGTTTTTGGATAAACAACTACACAAACTGGATTGGGTATATCCTTCTGCAGAACAATATACAATTGCCATGTTAAATTTGGTGTTTGGAAAACTCACTCAACCTGCATAATAAATAACTAGTCTCAGAGCTTCTAGCAGCACCTGACAGTATTCCTTCTCTGTTTTGATCCTTTCACTGGAAAGAAGGTACAGACTGTGGCCTTTACTTTGGGGCACAATGATAGTGCTGTTCGGAAAATTATCTTTAGTGTGGAGAGACACTGGCACTGACTTGGAAAGGGGCATTCAGCAATATTCAAACACCCTCTTTATAGTTTACAGTTTTTGAATTTTTTTTCCTTCTTGCTGGCAGAGATAGAACACCATTTCTGAAGAAAAATGAACAGAGATTGGAATGGATGAAGAGCTGATAGTGGGCTATGAGTATCAGTACTAAACTGCTTGGTTGTGTAAGGTCATATCAGCTCTCATAAATATAACAGCATTTATGTTAGCTGAAACTTGGAAATATTGAAACAATTTACCAAAGACAGATGTAAATGTTATTCAAAGCTATATGCAACAGCCGTGATGACTGGTGGTTTAACACTGCCTGCCCTGACCACAGAACTCTGGGTTCAGGACTATACATTTGAGCTTAAAATAATTACAGGAATTCTTGTTTTTTTCTCAACTGTAAATAGAAAATACATTCAAACAGCATAAGCTTTTTCAAAAGCTGTCCCTTCACATTCTTTGAGTGAACAAGAAAAAGGGATGAGGTTGGCTCTATTGCAGCTCAGCAAAGCTATTCTTTCCTGGAGAAGAAATTAGGAAGTAAAAAAAATCCAGAGATTAGGGCAATGATGATATATCTGTTCTGCATTTGGATGTATTCTGGGTCTCCTAGGACCTTTTACAGCTTAAGATCCAGACATTAGATGCTATTTTTTCTCCTATCTCAACTTTCCTGTATTACAGAGGTAATCTTCTGAGGCTCTCACCATGAAAGGTTAGCTGTATGGTGACCAGAGTGCCTTGTATGTTGCATGTCTCTTCAAGAACTGCCTACATTGCTAATAGCCTTTTGATACCAAGTAGAATTATTCCAATTCTTCCAGAATTTTACATCTATTTGTGTAGTTTGTATATTAAATTGTTTTGGGTTCTCCAGGTTGCTTCTGTGAGGTGCCCTTGAAGGTTCATATCCTCCTTGAAAAGAAAGGGTGGGAGGAAGGAAGGTTGCTCAGTGCTGGAAAGACTGAGCGTAAGTGGCTAGCACAAAATATTTTGTTCAATACTTATGCTGTAAGAAAATCCTCAATATCTCTTCCCTCCCTCCCTCCCTCCCTCCCTTCCTTCCGTATTTTTTCATAATGAAGAAGTTTGCCTTTCACTGCATCCTATTTAACAAAGTTCTCCTTCTTCCCACATTAGGAACCACACAACTTTGGGATCATTGCAATGCAGAATATTTTAATCTATCACTGTAAAGCTTACATTGAGAAAAAAAGAGGAGACCAGGAAGCTGCAGAAAAGCATTTCCAGTGGATGAGCTGTTACACACGACAACTAGAAGAGCCTCCAAGCAAGAAAGCCAGCAGAGACCAAGAGGCCACAATGCCACATATTCTGAAAGGGCATAAACAATAAACATAAATGCAATTGTTCCAAAGCCAAACAACATCAAGAGTTAACAAGCTTAGTTCTTCCTGCCACAGGTCTTATATTCAGTTTCACTTGACCTTATCATTCAAAATGGGTGATTTAATGAGATGGGCATTACACAAGGGTTTACATAATCCATGCTTTAGTTATTGTTTAAAACCAAATAATTCCCAAATCGGCTTTTAGCATAAAAACCTTTCAAATATATTCATATTAAAATAAGCAATTTTAAATAAAACCAATTATAATCTAACACAGTCTCCCCTTCACACCTTTATCCACTTTCTCAGTCTCTGTCTCCACCACTTGAAGTAGCAAAATAAAATGAATACATATATAAAAAGATCTCATGACCTTTATCTGCCTTCCCCAATCAGATTCTTCCAGGTATATTGGAATATAGCTCACTTCAGCCTCAGCCTGTGCAGCTATGGAGGCTAGAGATGAGAATTGTAGTTCTTCAGTCCAGAGCAAATATGCCTGCATATTCAATGAGCATTAGAAAGTGGCTTCACGAGAACTGTGCTCAAGAGCGCATTGTTAATAATCCCTAAGGTAAATTCTGCACTCTTTCTACTCTGATTCCCTTCTACCCTCCTGTAGTTTTAAGCACTATATTTCATTGAGGCTATGAACTTTTGCACTACACTGCACTTTTGCACTGCACTTCAGCTTTTGCACTGATGAGATCATAATGGTATTCCACAAACAGAGCAACTGGGGATGGAAGTATATTTTACCATTTCAATTGAGCATCTTGAGTAATTAAGCTCCTAACTGATGCTACCCAGCAATGAAAACTTAACAGTTACATACATTCAGACATAGTCTGAGCATTATCTCATATGTTTCAGCTGGCAGAAAAGGTAAGCGGACCAGTGTATGTCATACTGGTCTCTTGCTGCAGTTGTTCTATCACCAATTACATGTACATCTGAGAATGTGAATCTGTGCAATTCTCAATGAGCTTTTAATCATTATTTCAGAGGTTGCTAGATGAAAGGAGAAGTGGAAAGAAATCACACCAGACAAGTGTAGTACACTTTTCTTGAAGAACGTGTATCTAATGGAGCAGCTGCAGCCAGGTGCAGCAATGCAACAACTCAATCATTTAAGCAGTGGCAGATTTTTGCAACAACACCCAGATTGAATTCAGATAAATTTTTAAACTACTGTTCCAAAAGGTAGTATAAAGCCAAGCTTTCTTACTGTAGGAAGCTAGTCACTTGTGGAGAATGCCTCCAATGGTGGTACACAGAAATCTGCAGATTGGGATGAGCTTTATATTCTTTCAGAACTATCCTGGTGCTGTAAGAATAATTTGAAGAGAAAGTTCAGCTTGCCAGCTAATAAAGAAGAAGGCTTCATACAACCAAACAATAGCTTTGCTACCAGAAGGGGCAGGTGCTGATCAATGCTGGAGAATTGCTGGCTCAGTTGGTGGTCCTCTTGCCTACAAAACAAGCCACACTCATAAGCCAGGGGAGGTGAAAACAGGACTTAGGAAGCCAGTCAGAGAACGATGGAGCTCAGCCTTTTCTGACTGATGGCCAACCTACAGCCACCTGATTTACCTCCATGTCAACTTTACCAAAACATGCTTGCTCACATTCCCACAGCACATTAGCTCTCTGTCCTGAGGAAGGGAAGATTCCATCTTCCTCTCAGGCTGCCACCTTTTCCTTTTTCATTGTTCTTTTCCAGCCAAAGCAAAAGACCAAGAGGAAGAGCTCCACAGCAACTTCTCCTCTTATTTCCCAGGCCCTCAGCCACATTCCCTTTAAGCCCATTTTTCATTTCCCTATCTTGTTTTTAGCAGTGATAAGTAAAAGTTCAAACATGGCACTAAAATATAATGTGCTTGGCTCAGTTTTGCGTTAATAGATTTATGAACCTGTCCATTCTAGCAAATAAGCCATGGCTTCTTCAACAAATAATTAAACCACTGGTGATAGAGGAAATAGCTACAAAAGAAGGGCTCAGAATTGTTGAGAAATTACCAATAACTCTAACAAAGTTGCTTTGTGTGAGATGGGCGGCTATATAAATGTGACATATAAATAAATAATTAAACAAACAAACTTGTTCTTATTCTTTGAAGTTGTAAGAAGTTTTGTACTGAGATGGGAAAAGAGAAATATAAGTAGCTGAAGAAGTTGAGAGGGAAAGAAAGGTTGAGACACTAATGGAATTTGAAATGTTAAAGAACTTTAAATATGGGGTGTACTATCTAGAAATTTCTAGATAGTACACAACTGGAAAGTGAGACCATTTGAAAGAAAATCAAGATGTAAGGATGATAGATCACAAGATGTTAGTGTATGTAAAGATAACTTTATTTAAGATTTATCCATCTTATAAAGATGTTCGAAAGATTAAGTCTTACGTGACTTGGGAAGAAAGACAATATTACTCATAGAATCTTAGAGTTAGAAGGGATCTTGGAAGGGATCTAGTTCAACCTCCTGCTCGGTGCAGGATCCACTGACAGGTGACCATCCAACCTCTGTTTGAAAATCCCCAGCAAAAGTGAACACACCAGTGGCAGCCTGCTCCACAGTTTGATAGCTCATGTGGTCAGAAAGTTGTCAATTCAGGGACAATTGGGATTTTAATCACGTACTCTTTAAATTTATTGGAGAGCAAGAGAAACTGGTTCATTCCTAGCCGCCGGACATCAAACCTGCAGAGGGTCCGTAACTCTTGATAAATCTGCTCTTCAGTTACCCCAGGCCACCCCTTCACAGTAGCTACTAGGAGGGGGGGACGCTGTGTAGGGACATCCACATCAGAAAAATTCTGAGGAAATAATAAAGCAAGGTTTTCAGTTACTGAGAGCACTAGAAAGATGTTCCAGATTATTAGTTTAAGTATTCTGACATTTTATACAAAACAGATACCCACTGTATGGTGATGTGAATTGAGAATTAATGTAAATGTTAAGAAAACAGTTATGATAGTATCCCTTAAATGCTGTCTTGCTTTTAAATGTAGTACTAACATCTTGATGGCAACATCCAGTCCAATGACCTTGGCTGATCTAAAGGAAATGTTGGTCAACACTCACATGGAAAACAAGCTGGAAATCCCAGAGCTACAGGTTCGAATGAAAAGTTTAAAAAACATCCTGGAAGAAGGTAACAGTGAACCATTTCTTTCGATACTTGTGATGCAATACCTAACAGAGCCTGGGAACACAAAGGAGGCATCAAGGCAATGAAGGGAGGAAGCAGAACTATTAGAGAAGAGATTTAGAGTCCGCGGCATGGGGAGAAGTGTGAGAAACGGACTCAAAGTAACTGGTTAGCTTGCTTGCTTGCTTATTTATTATACTTGTATGGTTGCTCATCTTAAGAGACACAACTCTGAACAGCTCACAACAGTCAAAATAGCTAGCTAGATAGACAGACAGACAGACAGACAGACAGAATAAAAGCACAAGGAAAAACTTGGCACATCAGCCATTCTCCTCCAATGCAACGAGGTATTACACTACACATAAGTTGATCTGGAGAATTACTTTGGCAAGCTTTCAAGATTCTGTTACATTACCCAACTAACAATAAAGATCTTTTCAGAAATCCAAGTGGTTCTTGTTTTCTAAGCTTGGCAGCTTTGCAGGCCTTGACGATACTGCTGCAAAAAGATTGCATGGCCTTATCCAGAAAATGATCAGGAATTGAGTATGACTCAAAGGCATCATACACTCACAGAATGCAATGGTTGGAAGAGATCTTGGAAGTAACCTAGTCTAACCCCCTGCCCAGGGCAAGACTCTACTACTATAGCAAAATCTTTACTCTTTTCAATAATGCTCTATATGGTTGGGGATCCTGGATTTAATATTCAGGGCAGGTGAAAAGATACTTGTGGACTATAGTTCTGCAAATTTGAAATGTAAATTTGAAACAATTAAATATATTAAAAATCAATGTTCTTGGAACATAAGTTCATTATATGGCTATAATGTGAATTTTTAAAGGAAACTTGCTTAAAGAAATAAATAGCTGACTAATCTCATGAGTCTGTAACTGAGGATGGCAATGTAGCATCAGTATATTTCCCACTGAACTCAAGGGGTCATTTGATCCCCTTCATTTTTTAAAAAAGTTAAACAATGGAGTTGGCTAAAATATTTAAATATTGAGACCTCAAAGCAAAGCAGGAGTCTCCTATCATCCCCATCCTCTTTTCCTTATCATATCTTTTCTATGGGGAAAAAGGGTACATTGCTGCATGCTGAATTTCTGTCCAGCCACATTAAAAACTAAAAAACAAAGAGGGAATGGAGGAAAACAAAAAAGCATCTGGGACATGGGGGGGGGGGAGGCAAAGAAAAAGTCAAATAAAACAGTGACAGTGCCAAAGAAACTGCATACTATTCAGATGCCCATACTCAGAGAAAGCAGAATGCTGTCAACATTTGGGAATTACTGATGTCCCCAAACTTCATGATAGCCTATTTTAGGTAGGATCCTGGAAACAAGTTTACTCAAAAGACCCTGGAGACCCCCACTTAATCTGATATGCTTGAGTTAGCCTGTTTCTCTAAGCATAAGAACTAGGGCAAAAAGTATATATTTAGTCAAGCGTTGCAAACTAGGACATGTAGTCAACTGCCTTTATTATTGTGCTGATGAAGATGATCAGTCAGAAAGATTGGACGTTTACTTTCTTCCTATCATACGAAGAACATGTATACTGTCCATAACAGTATCCTTAATAAATGATCTTGTTTTGCCTCCTTGCCTATATAGGGAGAGAGGCAGGGAAAGAGAGAGAGATCCTTAATTTCACAACTCCTCCCACAGCAGATATAAGCCCTGTAAGGCAAAGGCAGGCCTCTCAGGCTGCAGCTATCATGTCTCTCCACTACCCCTTCCCCCACAAAAAAGGGACAGGGGAGAGAAGAATCTGGTATGAGCAACTGGTGATGTGAAGAAGTAACTGTTTTAGTGCCTTTTTTATATATATATATAAAATTCTGCACCCAAATATCCCAGCCTTTTGCTGTGCAGCTATTACAAGCATCCCATCAATGGAACAACGAGGCTGAAAGGACTCCTGCCTCTAAACTCCTTCTCCTTTAGGCTCACTTCATAAACCAATCCCTTTGGACTTTAGCAGATGAGGGATGAGCAGCCTTTTTCAGCCTGGGGTGGAGGGTGGGCGTAACTCAGCCATTGTGCTCTGACTGAAGACTCACCGAGGGCATGGCTTGCGATGTTATAGCATCATCTGGGCAGCAAAGCTAAAATTCAGGGACTTTTTGTTCTTACTTTTTTGAAGATTTTGAGATGGCTTTAAGGGGCCAAATGTGTGATACCAACCAATCCAATTTGGGCATGGGAGGTGGGGAAATTTAAGAAATACAATTACTGCCTTAATTTTTTACAAGATTTAAGATATCCATTACAAGCCCCCACCCCCAACAAAGCAGGTTTCAAACATTTTAGCCGTGCCCACTCCAAGGGAAATCTGGAGTCACAAATGGGGTGGTGCCTATCCCAGTCTGCTAGCTTATCTCCTCTCACTATTGGCTGCTGGAACCCTTCTGTATTTCATACTCACAATTTTCTGAACCGCAGCTCGAATCAAGTTCACCTGATTCACATATGCAGCTAATACATCAAGGTACTGAGAAAAAGTGGGTACTGCTGTTTGATCACTAAATGAAAGGAAAAAAGGTGAGTTTCTAATAGTTTAATAAAGTTGCATTGGAGATGGATATCGTGACAGCAGTGTATAAATGCTGAATTCCCATTTAATGTTTTTTGTCAGGCTTAAAATGCTTATTCTTTGCAAAAAAGAAAAAAGTATAATGCAAACAATTTGCACCTTGAAGCCTAATAATCATCATATAAACTATTCCAGTAGGCTTTCTTCAGTTTCATTTTTCTCCATAACCTGCATACTTTTTGAACACATCTATCATGTCCAAGTTTAACTCTTTTCCAAACTAAAAATCCTCCAAAACTGTAACCTTTCCCTTACAGAAAAATTGCTCCAGTTCCTCAATAACATCAGTTGCTTTATTCATGCACCTTTTCCAAAACTACAATACCTACCAATTCTTCCAGAAATGTACATATTATTTCATGTGTAGTACAGATATGGAAAAATATATCTCAGACTCTAAGAGGTGAAATCTGCCTATATCCACAGCAACCAAACGTGTTGATTCAACAAGCAATCCAGAAGAATTCCAAGGCTGTCTCCTGACTAATTACCATTAATTCAGATCCCAGAAAGGGCATGTGACATTAGGATTTTTATCTCCTGCCATAAAAGACGTCACTTTATACTTCCTTCATTGAAGGATGTGGCATTTGGAATTCTTTGTGATTGTTTTTTTGTTTGTTTTAACCACCCTAAATAATTTGGTGGGGTGAGCAAATTTAATTACCTCACTGCTAACTCTGTCTTCCATAATATTTATCATGAAGCTCCTCAACTTCTAACTTGAAACAGTATTTCAATAAAAATTCATTACTGCCATTCACACCTATAATTGAAAATTCAAACTATTACTTACCCAATATTTCTGCAAAGGAGCAAGTGAGCTATTTTAAGAAGAACTAAAAGAAAATATGTGTACAGTTATACTCATTGTTAATTACTATTAGTTGGTATGACTGGAAAAATAAATGTAAAAACTGTTAACAGGGAATCCCACAATGACCTTCCCCTACTTTAATCCATCAAAGCATTAAGAGCTTTGGAAGGGCTCTGGGTGTTTGGAAGAACTACAGGTTTTGCTGGAGACAGATGGAGGTGACAAGTATTTGTCCATTCAGTCACTCAGACTTGAGCTTGTCTTGATGGCACCCAACTAACTAGCACTTGAAGTATTGCTGCATTTGCCCAATCACAAAAGCTAAAGTTGCAAGACTATTTAACTGGTTCCTTAGTTAAGAATTTACAACCATTCCCAAAAGGACTGAAATGTGTACTCTTGCAGGAGACACAAATATTACTGTTTGATTAGCTTTAAAAAAAAAAACCCAGTAATGAAGGGGAGAGAATTATACAGGTAGTCCTTGCTTAACAACCATTTGTTCAGCAACCATTCAAAGTTATGATGCTGCTGAATGAATGGTAGTTATGACTGGTCCTCAAAGTTACAGCTGTTGCAGTGCCCCTTTGGACATGCAATCAAAATTTGGGCACTTAGCAGTCCACCCACATTTATGATCACAGTATGTGCTTCAACTCCCCCCACCTGCCTATATTCCACCCCCCATCTCTGCCCCACCTCTGTCAGCAGTGGGAGGAAGAAGGCAGCAAAGGTCAGTGGGGGGGCGCGGGGATAGGCAGCAGTGGCAGAATGCAGGGCGGCCGAAAGGGCAGAGATGGGGAGGAGATAGGCGAGGGGGGAGTTGAAATGGAGGTGAGTGAGACAGAGCAGAAGTGTGAGGTCCTTGCCTAACGACCGCAACCGGGACTACTGGGACTGCCATTGCTAAGTGGTGCAGTCACATGATGCTTAGCCTAATGACTGCTTCACTTAGTGATGGAAATTCTAGTCCCAATTACGGTCATTAAGCGAGGACTACCTGTAAACGGAAATCTGGAGATTTCCAGTGGGGATTCACTTTTTGGAGGGAAACCATACAAATATTTTAAAAATGTCTTAAATGAACTTCACTAGCAACAAATGAAATTTTCAGATTTTAAATAATACTCATGAGCTGTGAAGGTCAGGATCCAGACATCCTTCCCATATCAATTTACATGTTAACATAGCCATACATCCTATGTAAAGGCAAAACTGCAAATTGAAAGTTCTGACTGTGCTGAAGTTTTCCTTTCTACAGCAGAAAATAGGACAGAAGCTACTTGGTTGTGTCTGAACAAGTAGACAGCATAGCTCAGTCCAACTCATCAGCTGGACAAGTATCATTAATTTGAGCCTAAAGCAGGAATTAATAACTTTGTTTCTAAAAGAGTATTTCATTACACATTACAAGATATTTAAAACTGTTATACTAGATGTCACCACTGAGCAGATTTGAAATTATCTTCAATGGATCTATCAGAGTTTCCCAAAGAATGATTGATATCAGATTTTGTAGAACTACAAGACCCAGCAGACCCAGCCAACACAGCTAATGATGCAGAAGACTGTAGTTCAGTAAAATCTCCTGGCACCCTTTAATTGGGATTCTGGTACAATTCACCGGAATGCCTAATGTGGATCTCTGCACTGAACAGGGGATTGTACTCAGTGCCTTAAATGGTCCTGTCCAATCCTGTTCTACAACCTGCAAAGCCACCAGTTTTCCATCCCTTGAACAGTCCATATATAGAATGTGACAGCCTAAAAAAATAAATACTTTAGGTTCTTAAAGGTACATCACATACCTGATCCACAGAGGAATGCATCATAGGCTGCCTCATGAGGACACTTATTTGTAGCTGAAAAATTTCAAATGCACAGAAAAGGTAAAGCTTCCCAGATAATCTACTGAAGCTTTATTACATGAACAGTCTGAAGTTTTCTTTTTAACTTTTTTATTACTATTTTCATCCTACTTTTAAAAATCACAAATGACATTAGTCTATACAAGGATTTCATTACAACCTAAAATTAGGATCCAAGATCACATCCTCCCTTAGCAGTCTGGTTTGGTACTTAGTAATTGGACCAGGGAGAACTCCTTGAGAAAGCAGGTAATATTTCAGACCTCCAGAGGAAGTAATGGCAGACTGAAGATGGCTTCATGAAAAGCAGGGCCAACAACTGTGGCAGAATGAAGAGTCGTCAAGTAGACCAGCTCTTCAAAACCTCTCCAGACAAGGAGAGGACTTGAGATCGCCCACAAGTGCTCCAGACAGCTGCTCCTCACAAGGAGACCACAAGGCAGCCATCTCCAGCGGGTTTAGAGCTCTGGGATATTGCTCAAACCACGATTGGCACCTTTGAAAGAACACAAGGTTTACACACTTCCTTGTCTAATCACTTTCAGAAATTGCTTATTAACTGCTTTTCAGCTATTAGAAACCTTTGCATCGACAAGTTTGATTGCACCAGGTGAGTTTCCTTCAATCCTTAGCAAAAGAAAATTTTATCTACAAGTTTAAGAACTTATTTTTTTTTTTGAATAAATAGCAAAAGGGTGATTAAAACTTTGATTTTAGAAAGTTACAAATGGAGTAAGGGTCCAGATAAACTTGAAATAAGATTTTGGAATTAATTATAAATAATCTTTCTGGTGGAAAAATACTTTTATTTTGAATTAAAAAAAAACATAATATAAGATTTTAAAAACTGGACACTAGAGGGAACTAAAGATTACAATTAAAGGAGAAGAATACTTAAACTCGACTTACAATTACAGAATGAAGCAAAATATTCTAACATGGGACATACTGAAGGATATTTTTGAAAAATGGACTCAGAAATTAACATTAATAATGTCAACAGAGACATCTGCCTCATGGAGAGACTATGTCTAAAAGATGTTATGGAAGAGGAACAAGTTTTACCTGTCATGATCGAGAGACTGAGTTGAAAGTGGATTTACAAATGACAGGCTACAAAAATGATATGGAAAAAGTTGTCAGACTGGACATACAAAAGAAACTGGCTGATGTTTTAATAATTAAACAGGATATACTTACAATAAACCAAGAGAGTTACTTGGATAATTTTCCTACATTGGATTTACAAAAGAGGCTTTTTAAAATTTTGGAGAATCTCATGAGAAGGGACAAAGAAAAAAATGAAAAAAACTCAAGTTCTATGACATTATTTGAATGGACTAAAGTTTAAGATTGTTAGAAGTAAAGGAAGGAATATAAAGTTGGTTTATTTGATCAAAGTGAAAATAGATATGTTGTTATTTCTGGTAACCCTTAATGGACTTTTGCTGACACCAGGACTGAAATGACTATGCTCTATAGGTGTTTATAGATAAGAGATGGGAAGAAAAGATCATTTGTTGTATTTTAAGAGGAGGTGATAAGTTACTAAAATTGTTTATACTTGTTGCAATGAAGGTGAGAAGCCACTTCTTTATATATTTCTTTTCTTTTTCTTTACTATATTTTACTTTTTTTCTTTTTTTCTTTTTTTCTTTCTTTTCTGCACCTTCTACTCTTTATTCTTCTGCCTTTTTTTAGTTTGTATTAGTTTTTACTGTTGAAATTATAATCTTTAATAAAATTACTATAAAGAGAGAAAGCAGGTAATATTCCCACTCTACTAAGTTAACCTTGCTTCTATACATCTATTCCAGTCCTTTGTAAGCTGCCAAGAACAGATAAGAAATAAGACAGCAACAGAACAAGTAACCCTGTAAAGGCCAGGAGTGTAGGCTAGCTGACACTCCCTTTCACAGCAAACCTGAGTGTATCCTGCAGTGAAGCCAAGGAACAGTGTGCCAGCTCTCAAATTTATGCAGATTATTGTGATATTTTCTTCTAGCTTATGAAAAGTATCCACTAACTCTTTAGGACTTTAAACTGAGCAAAGGATATCCTTTAGACTTACCAATGATAATGGTTACATGACAAGAGTTTCATTCCATAACCAGACGTACCGTATCTGAGGCAATCCTTTGAGTGAAAGATCTCTGGACAATGCTGGTCTGTTGGACTCAGAACACTGTTAAGAAGCAGAAATCATTTTTTTTTTTTTAGTTCCTGCGCGTTTTTTTCTGTGACAGTACTAATAAACCTCATTGTCTGGCCCTCCATGAAAAGATTGGGCTGACTTTTTCTATAAACTGAAGCAAGGGAAGGCAAGTTGAATGAGTGAAATTATAGTACATATGTATTCATTCTGCTAATGTATTATTGTAGGGGTGGGATCAGGCCCAAAGGTCCCCCCCCCCAAACTTCCAGGGGTTGGGACAAACCACTCTCTCCTACCAAAATTTCTGCTGCTGCAATAGCAAATTTCTTTTCTTTGCATGGGGAGGGGGTGCATCCCTTCCCTCCCTCTCTCCTCCTCCACATCCATTCATATGGCTCCTTCGAAGCAGAGAAATCGAGTGGGACTAGAGTTTCTAGGATAGACCTCCAGAGATCAGATGTAAAGACCTCATACCACTACTTTATTCTCTCCTGTAACTTCTCAACCACACCAGTTATGCAAACTTCCTATTGTCATAAAGCATCCATGTGTCAGTCCTACAAGGTAGACCAGAACAAGAAACAGATGCTACTGTATATAGGCCTAAAACTAATTTTGTTAAGATTGACTACAGTAACAGAATCTTGCAAATCTGAATGTGCTTTCCCTTCTCCCTCTTTTATCTATTGTGGAATTTGGTGTGGGGGGGGGTGCCTTGCCATGGTAACAGATCTTTGCTTTTTCCAGCAAAGTCATCTTCTTTATTCTCTACAGTATGGCAGATTTATGACCACAACATCAACAAATTCTAGAGATGGATTGACATGGGCTGCCTTAATCTGCTGCTTGAGAGGACTACTTCACTTAGAATGATAAGATGCTTGGGCAAAGCGTTGGTTGTTTTCAAATATCAAGCTCAGCCAAGTGCCATCCAGCCACATCTAAGTGACCGAAACATTGAGGATAGAGTCCTAAAATAAAACACCATTTGACTCCTGGGAGCTTTCACTGGAATAACCATTCAGTGAAATGAAATGGTTATTAAGATTACTAATCATATATTTAGTGATAAAACCAGGAGAGAGTTCAAGAAAGAGGCATGTGGCTGACCTGCACAGCATTTCATACACCTCCAAAAGATTAGAAACTTGAGGAAATTGAAATTCCTGTGTTGAAGGAAAAAAGAAACAAAAAGCTTTCAGGTGCCATGGATATGAATCAGTTGGCAAGTCATAAAAGAGAGAGGGAGAATATGGAAAGCCAGACAGAGGGTGTGAGCCCCACTCTTCCTGAATTTTCTTATAACACTGACTGTCCTCTGGGTCTTCCCCTCTCACCTTTATTCTCCTGTGAGGAAAATGAGATTACTACCCATTTTACTATCAAATTTTCTACAAACACAAGGCCCTTGAATGAGCTTGGAATTTACATGCACCAGAACTAATCAAGGGCACTTATTTAACATATTTTTATACTGGTTCCTCTGAAAATGCATCTCATCTTCATCAACTACCCCTCCCAAAAATTGGAAGAAATAGGATCCTATGCTGAAATTCAAGAAAGGACAGCTCTACTCCTGTTCCTGCAATTAGGGTAAGTATTAACCATGATTTTAGCAGCATGTACAGCTAAGATCAGTGTGTGGAACTTACAAAGCCGCCCTCAAACTGGGACATCAGTGCTGTCACCTCTGAGCAGAGCCAATTATTACCTGCTTCCAATTCATTTTTTTTTCCTTTTTTGGTTCAAAAAGAAAAGTTTCTATTTGCTCATCCCTACAGTACACAAGTTTTAATAAATGCAGTACCCAAGTTCCCCAGGAACCTATCAACACTTTCCCACAGTTTCTGAAGCACTGGGTTCATAAGCCTGGGATTCCTGACTGAATGGACAAGGACCTGGCAAGTCTCCTCATCCATCACTGCTGCTGAATTCTGTGATCACTGCTCCTCTAAGAAGAAATGTTGAACAATGAAAAAGAAACAAAATGGAATAGGAAGTTCTTGATCTTTATAAAAACGGGAAATGTCTGTATGCTCATTTATCTGAATAAATTTAAATATTTAATTTGAAAGAAAATCTAACATCTTATATTATCAAGTGTCAGAACTTGATCTATTTAGTCCAGTAGTCCAGAACCGTTCACTTTTCACAGGCAATGGCTTGCTATTGTCTCATGCAAATATTTTTTTTTCAGCTTCTAACTGAGATCCTTCAGCTATTTAATCTGGGACATTAAGCATGCTTTTAAAAATTTGGAGAACTGAATTACAGGCCCTCACTTTGAGAGAAAGAGAGAACTGCAGATGAAAACAAGCTGGAACATTTTTAACTGTGGTAGAGAATGAAAATTACCTTCCACGTGGCTTTGGCAATGTTCTTTGTATCCATAAGAACAGGAAACAGGAAGTGGATGTTATTTTTAAATTCCTCATAGTTTTCTGAAAATTGAAAGTTATTCTGAAAATAAGTTGAAGATGGGAAAAGGAGGGAGAAAAAAAAAGGCTTGCTTGTTAATTTATTAAGCTAGTGCTATTTGCAAGAAACCAAAACTGTATCAGTTCTTCTCTAGCAGCAAAGATCAAGAGCAATTACTTAGAGCTGAAAGAGGGAGATGACAGGCCCTGTATGATTGGTATCTGAAAAGACATTACCAGGAAGGGGTTTGTAGAATTTCTCATGTAGATGCAGAAGATCCATCAGCATATTATGTCCCACCAGTGGCTACAGAGAGGGGGAATAAAAAACAAAACAAAACTCTGTAAGGTTGTCAGTACATCACCGTGGTTCTCCACTGGTTCTTTAAAAACACTAAATGCAATTTGCTTGCAAATTACTAGGGCTATGCAATGCAGAGGGCAATCTTCCAAACCTAGGAACAGACTGATTGATTATGTGTGATCAAATTGGTGTCAATTTTTAGAATTGTTTTTCTAAAAGCAAAAAAGCATTAATTTGAGTGCAATGGGATACATATTGTAGGCAAGCCTCTCTCTGCCTTGGAATATCCAAGACATCCCATGTAAAATCCTGCTGGGTGCAAGAAGCTTCTAGTTTAGGTTTCCTTCTGCCAGCAGTTTTGGCTATGGAATATGCCAAAATTTCAAATCAAGTAGGCTCCCATCTTAAGCCTTACAGAGCTATATAATTATATATTGGGAAACACATCCAAATCAACTCCATCACAGCTTGATAGATCTACCAGTACGCTAGATACATATTTGGAGCCCATATATCCTTATTATGAATGAAGTTTAAGGCATAAGAATTCTGCCTCCCCTATACCAGTCAATTAGGGAAAAAAGCATTTACAGGTAGTCCTCGCTTACCAACTGCCTTGTGCCGAGACTATTTGAAGTTACGACTGTGCTAAAAAAATAACTTTGCGACCAATCCTTGCATTTACAATTGTCGCAGCATCCCATGGTCACGTGATCGCCATTTGGGCCCTTCGCAATTGGTGCACATTTATGACTGTCATTGCATCCCTCAATCAAGTGACTGCCATTCACATGTGTGTATTTTCACTTGCAACAAGCACAGTTAATACAGAATGTGGAAGTAAAATCATTAAGTCATGGTCACATGATTTTCTACTTAGCAACCATGTCGCTTAGTTTAATGACCGAAGGGGAAGTAAGGTTGTAAGCCCAGTTATGGTCATGTGATTTTCTGCTTAGTGACTGCATCACTTAGTGACCATGTTGCCAGTCCTAACTGTTGTTGGTAAGTGAGGACTACCTATACTATCATAAGCAGCCTATCATTTGCCTTAATAATATGCAATAAATGATACTTGAAAATTGCCTGTACAGTGAAAATGCACAAAGGAAGCCCCAGGGTTGCATTCAGCCCAAGAATGCCAAACTTTTGAAATAACTCTAAACATTACTACCAAATTGTAATTTTTAATCTGATAGAAGGGAAAATTGTTCTATAAATAACAGATATATACAGGTGAAACTCGAAAAATTAGGATATTGTGCAAATGTTCATTTATGTCAGTAAGGCAACTCAAAAGGTGAAACTAATATATGAGATAGATGCATTACATGCAAAGCAAGATATGTCAAGCCTTACTTTGGTATAATTGTGATGATTATGGCGTACAGCTTATGAAAACCCCAAATTCACAATCTCAGAAAATTAGAATATTACATGACATCAATAACACAAGGATTGGAAATAGAACAATATCGGACCTCTGCAAAGTATAAGCATGCATATGTACTCAGTACTTGGTTTGGGCCCCTTTTGCAGCAATGACTGCCGCAATGCGGCGTGGCATGGATGCTATCAGCCTGTGGCACTGCTGAGGTGTTATGGAAGACCAGGATGCTTCAATAGCGGCCTTCAGCTCTGCTGCATTGTTTGGTCTCATGTCCCTCATCTTTCTCTTGGCAATGCCCCATAGATTCTCTGTGGGGTTCAGGTCAGGCAAGTTTGCTGGCCAATCAAGCACAGTAATCCCATGGTCATTGAACCAAGTTTTGGTACTTTTGGCAGTGTGGGCAGGTGCCAAGTCCTGCTGGAAAATGAAGTCAGCATCCCCATAAAGCTTGTCTGCGGAAGGAAGCATGAAGTGCTCCAAAATCTCCTGGTAGACGGCTGCGTTGACCCTGGACTTATTGAAGCACAGTGGACCAACACCAGCAGATGACATGGCTCCCCAAATCAACACAGACTGTGGAAACTTCACACTGGACTTCAAGCATCGTGCATTGTGTGCCTCTCCACCACTGGGCAACAGACCAGTTTTTTTTTTCTGTAGCCCAGGTAAGACGCTTCTGATGTTGTTTGTTGTTCAGGAGCGGCTTGACAAGAGGAATATGACATTTGGAGCCCATGTCCAGGATCCGTCTGTGTGTGGTGGCTCTTGATGCACTAACTCCAGCCTCAGTCCACTCCTTGTGAAAGTCCCGAACACTTTTGAATGGCCTTTTCCTGACAATCCTCTCCAGGCTGCGGTCATCCCTGCTGCTTGTGCACCTTTTTCTTCCACACTTTCCCCTTCCACATAACCTTCTATTGATGTGCTTTGACACAGCACTTTGGGAACATCCAACTTCTTTTGCAATTACCTTTTGGGGCTTTCCCTCCTTATGGAGGGTGTCAATGATGGTTTTCTGCACAACTGTCAGGTCAGCAGTCTTTCCCATGATTGTGATTCCTACTGAACCAGCCTGAGACACCATTTAAAGGCTCAGGAACCCTTTGCAGGTGTTATGGATTCATTAGCTGATTAGAGTGGGACACTTTGAGCCTAGAATATTGAACCTTTTCACACTATTCTAATTTTCTGAGATTGTGAATTTGGGGTTTTCATAAGCTGTATGCCATAATCATCATAATTATACCAAACTAAGGCTTGACATATCTCGCTTTGCATGTAATGCGTCTATCTCATATATTGGTTTCACCTTTTGAGTTGCCATACTGACATAAATGAACATTTCCACGATATTCTAATTTTTCGAGTTTCACCTGTATGCATGCAAAATTTAAATTAATTTTAAATATAATAAAATGATCTTTAACTTTTGTCTACCCTTTATAGAGTGTGGCTCTTGGTGTACTACTTAAAGGTCAGTTGTGGGTCTCAGCCCAGGAAAACCTGTGTACTCCTGCATAGTTACGCAAAACAGCAATAGTTTTGGACGTCATGGAAATCTTATCACTAGAGTGTAGAATATTTAACAAAATATTCAAACTGAATTAATTTCCACAGTCAGAACATGGAATCCAGTGATTTCACAAACAAGGTTTTAATATTATTCTAAATTATGTAGAACATATGTGAACTACACATGTGAATGTAGTTCATATTTTATAGCTCAGGTTTACTATCATGAATGAACTTTACTACAGAAAACTGGGCTTTACCTTCTTAGCTCTAACAAGGGTCCGGAAAAGATTGGTGAAACCCCTTGCCGAGAAAAGAATTTGCTGTCTTTGACATGAATCAAAAGAAGTGTTTTCCAGTACCCAGCGGTGCTGTGGGTTCATCTTTTTCACTATCATCTAAGAGATCAGAACAGAAGCTGTCAGTAACTCATTCTCTTTTATTTTATCTGCCTGGGTAAATATTTAATATATTCAGCCTTTATAATTGTCAGAACACATTTGCCTGTTATGTACATTCAACCTGATGATATTATACAGTATTCAACACACTCAGAATATTTGCCCTCTGCTGTGACTACAGAAAAATCTAGGCCATAAACCACTGATTTAAGGAGCAGGGGAAGAGTTTTCACTCTAGACATAAGCATTTTCTGTTTCAATTACGTAAGTTTTTCCCCTTGCCACATCTATTTGCATTTCCATCTTCGGGGAAGATGCCCCCGGTGTGTGTTACCAGTGGCGTGTTCCGGCCCTCCTGGCTCATTCCCAAAGCCTGGTCAGCAGGTTCGTAGGGGCCCTGGCCTTCAGCTGCTGCTGCTTAATGTCAGGTCAGTTAACAACAAGGCCCCCCTTGTATATGACTTGATCACCGAGGAGGGGGCAGACCTGGCATGCATTACTGAGACCTGGCTGGGACCCAAGGGGGGGTGCCCCTCTCAGAAATGTGCCCAGCTGGATTCTCGGTGTAGCACCAGCTGAGAGGCCAGGGTAGGGGAGGAGGGGTGGCTGTTGTGATCCGGGAATCTCTAGTGGCCTTCAGGGGCATTGCTCCACAAGTTTCTGGCTGTGAGACACTGTTTATTAGGTTGGGCACCTGTGAAGAGTTGGGAGTTCTGCTATTGTACCAGCCTCCCTGCTGCATGGCAGCCTCCCTGCCTGAGCTGCTGGAGGCCATCTCGGGGCTGGTGGTGGAGTTCCCCAGGCTTATGGTTCTGGGGGACTTCAATCTACCGTCCCTGGGGCAGTCCTTGGAGGCGGCTTGGGAGTTCATGGCTACCATGGCAGCCATGGGCCTGTCTCAAATTGTGCAGGACCCAACCCAAGACAGTGGCCACATGCCGGATTTGGTTTTGTTGGAGCAATGGCAAAGTGATCTGAGGGGAGATCTACAGCTTTCCCCGTTGTCATGGTCAGATCACGTCCTGGTGACCCTGAGTTTCTCCTATACCACCCGCCTCTGCAGGGAGGCCGGACCCATGCGATTGGTCCGCCCCCAGCGCCTGATGGACCCGTCAGGGTTTCAGAGGGAGCTGGGGGATATTCCCACGGATCTGCTGCACGGTCCAGCAGAGGCCTTGGCTGCTGCCTGGAATAGGGAGGCGGCCGGGGTCTTGGACAGGATCATGCCTATGCGGCCTCTCTTGCCACATCGGCCCCGACACTCCCCGTGGTTCACGGAGGAGTTGAGGGTGCTGGAGAGGGTTAAGAAACATCTAGAGCGCCGCTGGAGGAAAACAAAGACCGAATCCGACCGAACACAGGTTAGAGGCGCTATCAAGGCCTACCTTGTGGCAATAAGAGTGGCGAAGCGCCTCTATTTCTCCACCCTTAACGCATCCGCAGAATGCTGCCCGGCGGCCCTGTTTAGGATCACTAGGTCCCTCCTTGGTAAGGGGAATGTGGGGGTTCATTTGCAGGGCCGTGCAGAGGAATTTTCAGAGCATCTGCAGGACAAAGTCGCTCAGATTCGTTCCAAGTTAGGCTCTGAGCATGGGGCAGGGTCTGGGGAGATACCGTGGGACTCTTCTTACCTAGTTATCTGGGAACGGTTTGATCCTGTTGCTCCTGAGGAAGTGTACAGGATCCTGGGGACTGTGAAGGCCACCACTTGCCATCTTGACCCATGCCCCTCCTGGCTGCTGAAGCAGCTCGGGAGGTGACATGTGGTTGGATCCAGGCGATGGTTACTACATCCTTGCAGGAGGGAGTGCTTCCAGCTGCTTTTAAGGAGGCATTGGTGCACCCCCTCCTCAAGAAACCCTCCCTGGATCCTACCGTGCTGGACAATTTTCATCCAGTCTCCCACCTCCCCATTTTGGGGAAGATGATTGAGAAAGTGGTGGCATCACAGCTCCAAAGGGTTCTGGAGGAAATGGATTATCTGGATCCCTTCCGGTCAGGTTTCAGGCCCGGATATGGAACGGAAATGGCATTGGTTGCACTTATAGATGACCTCTGGCGGGAGCAGGATGGTGGAAGTGCGACCATCCTTGCTCTCCTTGATCTCTCAGCGGCTTTCGATACTGTCGACCACAGTATCCTGTTGGGACGGCTCAGGGAATTGGGGGTGGGCAGCACAGTATTGTGCTGGTTCACCTCCTTTCTCCAGGGCCAATCCTACTTGGTGGTGATAGGGAGCGAAAGGTCCCATCCTTGGCCCCTCCTTTGTGGGGTGCCGCAGGGTTCGGTTCTCTCTCCGCTTCTTTTCAACATTTACATGAAACTGCTGGGCGAGATCATCCATCATCATGGGATGAGGTATCATCAGTATGTTGATGATACGCAGCTATACATCTCCATCCCTGGTGAAGTAAGTGATGCCGTGGCCACCCTTTCGTGGTGCCTGGAGGCTGTAAGGGTCTGGATGGGGAACAGCAGGCTTTGGCTGAACCCTGGTAAGACGAAGTGGCTGTGGGTTAATGGCTCCTCTGTATCCAGGATTTTGTCATCCTTGGTGCTGGATGGGGTGGCACTGCCCCAGAAAAACCCAGTGCGTAATCTGGGGGTCCTCCTAGACTCACAGCTCCTGCTTGAAGAGCAGGTGGCAGCCGTGGCAAGGAGGGCCTTTGCACAACTTCGGGTTGTGCATCAGTTACGCCCTTTCCTGGATGGGGATGCCCTTCGAACAGTCACTCATGCCCTTGTTATCTCCCAGATAGACTGCTGCAATGCTCTCTACATGGGGCTACCCTTGAAGAGTATCCGGAAGCTACAGCTGGTCCAGAATGCAGCCGCGCAGGCTATTGTTGGAGCCCCAAGGAGGGCCCATGTAACGCCTCTGCTCCGTGAGCTGCATTGGTGCCAGTTTGCTTCCGGGTCCAATTCAAGGTGTTGGTTATCACCTTTAAAGCCCTATGTGGCATGGGACCAGGTTATCTAAGGGACCACCTGTCCCCTATGACTTCAACCCATCCCACCCGATCACACAGAGAGGGTATGCTTCGGACCCACTCGGTGAAAGAACTTCAACTGGCGGGGTCCAGAAGGCGGGCCTTCTCTGCAGTAGCCCTTGCTCTTTGGAACATTCTGCCCCTGAAGGTGTGATTGGTCCCCACACTCCTGGCCTTCTGTAAGGCTTTGAAGACCTGATTCTGCCACCTGGCCTGGGGTGGGGTGGGAATACCTCAAGCATGGGGATGGCTAGCCCCATAGAGGCCTTCTGCCTTCAGCCTCAGATTTTTCATTGTCTTGGACTCTCCTTCTCCTTTTTAGTAATGTTTTTAATTAAGGTTTTATGTATTTATATATTTTATGTTTTTAATGTTCGTTGTGAATCGCCCAGAGTTCCCCCATTGGGGGGAGATGGGCGGTTGAAAAATTTAATAAATTTAATAAATAAATAAATAAATAAATAAATAAATAAATAAATAAATATCCTTTGGGCAAAATATAAATAAAAATAAAAGGAACAATTTTCTAAAGAAGAATACAACTCTATGTAACAAAGTATACATGCAGAATGATATCTTTGGGCCCCATTTAGTATTGTATTAATAAAAATTATAGCACGCAAATACTTGGTCCTTTTTTATTTTTATTAAAACTCTCAATAAACACAGTATCAGAACATATATAGATGAACTCCATAGTTTCTACCGAATGAGAAATGTTTAAATTTTGAAAATCTAAGAGAAGAAATATCTCTTGCACACTTTTTTGTTGAAAAATTTTACTAAATAAGTAATTAATGAGGGGCTAACTCTAACAACCAGTTACAAGATTCACCCAATAGGATCTGTGGTATCCATGATGAACTAGCATGGTAGAAAAGAATAAGCATTCAGAGAGTCACAAAATAATTCACCTTCTTGTTGTTTATTCAGTGAAAACAATACTTTATGCCAAATCTGAATCTGATTACTTTCTATTCTTCTTCTATCCTTCTTTTTCTGTTCTACTTATCTGCTTCCATTTCATGCTAGCTGGTTTTATGGCTTTATCACTCCTATCAAGTTCTACCTGACCAATGACATGTCTCCCCAAGATTCTTTATATAATTATACTGCATGTCTTCCCTTAAGACAATCACTATTTTTATTATTATATATTTCAAATAGTTGATTATTTCTTACTAAACATTTTCAGTACTTTCACTTAACGTTCCATAATCACATATTCACTTAACATTCCATAATAATATATGGTATTTTAAAAAATTCCTAACAATTTCTAGAAGTATTCATAAGCAGCCATTTCCTTGAAAGTATTGTTTCTTAACAATTTGGCAAGATCTAAATGTAGCTCCATGTATACCCATGCCTTTCATACAGCATAAGCAGCTAATAGAGAGACACAGAAGTAATTTGTATGATTTGCAAGGCTATATATCTCATCACAAAGCCAATTTTGTCCTGGGCCTAGTGATCTGAAAATCCTAATTTAGAAACATAAAATTAGCATAACTACTTTTATATAACCCCGGCTAAACGTTTGTCAGAAATCTCAGTGTTACAAATATGGAAATCTGTTCAATGGCAGGGACAGGTTGAGGATCTTAATATACTAGTCTTATCTCAAGATGCTACAATATTAAACTCACTTTTTCACCTTCCAAAGGAATAGTCCAAATATCTGGAAAAGCTTGTCTTAGAATGAGCTGTATTTCAATCACCTGGAAGCCTGTAAGACAAAGTGTAAATAGTATAATAGAAAATGAAAATAGTACAGTTACAATATACTTTCCTGTGACTAAAGAGGTTCTTCAGCATTGCATGAAAGCATTTAAATGAGAAATTCATAGCACTGTTGTCCAATTGAGAGGTGGGAAGACACCAGAGAAAAATGTTAGCAGAACATAAAAAACACACATAAAAACAATAGAAATAAATGGGATTCATACAGTTTTTCTTATCCTTCTTTCAGTATATTATTATAATTTATCCCACCTTTTTATTTATTTATTTACACACACACACACACACACACACACACACACACAAAATATAAATGATATTTATATATATCAGCAGCTGGATAGCATAGTGGTTAGAGCGCTGCCCTTTGATGTGGGAGACTGGGGTTTGAATCCTGGCTGATACCTACTTTACCAATAGGGGTCCTTGGGCAAAGACCCCCTAATGCTTCACCTGCCTATTATGGATATAAGAGTGACACAAACTAAGAGATTCATGCCAGCTCAGACGTCATCCAGATTAACAAGGTCTATGCCAGATGTTGAGGAACCAGGACAATCTGATGATAAATGGGGTACTGGAACAAACCATACATGGACAAGAGAAGAAAACCTGGAATGGATGGAGTGCTACTACAACAGTAGACCTAATGAGAGGGGATATATGAAATGTATGAGGGAACTATGGATGGACAGAAGACCTACATCCACACTAACTGAGAAACAGCTAGTTACCCAGTGCTTCAACATAGTGAAGAGGAAGCTGCTCTCACAACCTCAGATAGACCAACTACACATTACATCCTGGATTCAAGAAGACCCAGAAGAACAACTGGATGTGCAGCCAACACCTGAACCTGGAACGTCACTGCCACCCCCTCCATTAGAGAACACAGCAGCTGATATGAGGCATAGGATCATGGATAAACTAGTTACAATCAACCCTTGAGACGAATTACCAAGGCTCAGTGGAGAAGTATCATCAGATAGTATGCTAGAAGATGCCAACAGAGCCTCATGACAATCCCTACCACCACCATAACTCAAACCAATGAACTGGTATATGCTACAGCAGCTGTAATCCTAGAGATCCTTGGCTACACGATCAAGAAGAACAACAGGACATACCCCCCCTCCCCGCCCCAAGAAAATGGAGGCTAAGATCAAATTAGTCAGCTGGTAGAACTATAGAAGGGTGTGGAGATTAAGGATAAGACTCAGCTACTGAAAATATAGAAGGGCCTGACTCCATCTGAAGCCTTAGAGACTGCTAAACAAAGGCTCACACCAATGGCTACCAGGCTTACACTAGAGAAGCAGAGGCCAAGAAGATAAATGCCCTGTTCTCCAAAGAACCATCCAAGGTGTACTCCCAACTGCAGTGCAACAACACAGTAACAGCAGAGCCACCAACAGCAGAAACTGAACAGTACTTGAAGAACATACAGGAGAAAGAGAAGACACATAACACCAGTGCAAAGTGGCTGCAGGACCTGAGAGTAGACCATAGCAATCTCCCAGAACAGGAACCAGTCATCATCACAGTAGCAGACATCCAACAGCAGGTCAAGAACATGAAGAGCTGGATAGCACCTGGCCTGGACATGACCCACACCTACTGGCTAAAGAAACTAACAGCAGTGCTTGAATGTCTAGCAGCACCCAAAGTAAGATGGCACCCAAAGATGTGCTGCTGAGAGTATGCCTGAGGCAGCAGTAGACATGGGAGGAAGTTCAAGCAAAAGAAGTGCTATGGCAAGACAAGACCCTGCATGGGATGTACTATTGACAGATAGCTGAGGTGGCTACATTGGGAAATCCTATCAGTGGCTGGAAAGGGCTGGACTAAAAGACAGCACTGAGGCACTGATCATATGGATCTGGTGCTTAATGCCTCAGCACAAAAACAGGCACTAAGCACCAGATCCCTAGAAGCAGGGGTCCACCACACTAGGTAGGACCCAAGGTGCAGACTGGGCAGAAAAGCCTCAGAGACAGTCCAACACATAGTGGCAGGGGGTAAGACGCAGGCAGGAACAGCATACACTGAATGGCACAACCAAGTAGCTGGCATTGTGTACAGGAACACCTGCACAGTGTATGGGCTAGACACTCCCAAGTCCAGATGGGAGACTCCACAGAAGGTCATGGAGAATAACAGGGCTAAGATCCTGTGGTACTTCCAGATCCAGACTGACAGGCAGGTACTGGCCAGTCAGCCACACATCATGGTAGTAGACAAGGACTAGAAGACTGTGGTGGTGATAGGTGTAGTGGTGCCAAGTGACAGCAACACCAGGAAGAAGGAGTATGAGAAGCTGGAGAAGTACCAGGGCCTGAAGGAAGAACTAGAGAGGATGTGGAAAGTAAAGGCCAAAGTGGTCCCAGTGGTGGTAGGCGCACTCGGGGCTGTGACTCCTAAACTGGGAGAGTGGCTCCAACAGATTTATTTTATTTTATTTTATTTTATTTTATTTTATTTTATTTTATTTTTATTTTTATTTATTTATTTATTTATTTATTAGATTTCTCTCCCGCCCATCTCCCCTACAATAGGGGACTCTGGGCGGATTACAGAGAGAATAAAACTATAAATATACATAAAATACACACCATAAATACAATTAAAACAATACTAAAAACAAAAAATCCAAGAAGATGGAAAATCAGGGCTGATTCCAGGAACAACATCAAAGCTCCCTGTCCAGAAGAGTGCAGTGCCAGGAACAGCTAAAATACTGTGCAGAACCCTCAAACTCCCAGGCCTCTGGTAGAGGACACGAGGTTGAGGAAGAGACATACCACCCATAGGGGTGAGAGGAGATTCTGTCTGTCCGCCCACCTGCCTGCCCACCCATCCATCCATCCATCCACCCATTCATCATCCGTCCATCCATCCACCCATTGTCTGTCTGTCCATCCATCCATCCATCCATCCATCCATCCATCCATCCATCCCAAGGTGACAAACATACCTAATTCTTCTGCCTCTTATTTTCCCCACAGGAACAGCCCTGTAAGGTGGGTTGGGCTGAGAGTAACTGGCCCAAAGTCACCCAGCAGCTTTCATGTTCAAGGGAGGCCTACCACTCACCATCTCCTGGTTTCTAGGCCCGCACCTTAACCACTACACCTAAATTTCAAAACGATACCCCCCCTAAAACTGCATTATTTCAAAACAGAGATTGAGGGGGAACCTCCATACCAAAAACACTGACCCTTCTGTTGAAAGATTGCACTCAGTGAATGGAGCTATAACCTTGCTTTATTTTTGAAATGCTAATTTCCTAATGGAGTATTTTTTTTGGTTATCATGAACTAAGTTCCTCCACTTGAAAGTTGAGATCTTAAAAACTGGGGAAGGCTATACTACACAGTCTGTATGAATTTTTTACACAAATGCACACATAGAGGCCCATATTACACGCATATCAGTAGCTATAGCTACGTGGAATGCAGCTTCTCATACCATATTGCCAATACGCACCCCCATGAAGGGGAGAAATTCTGACATGTACATTAAGGCAACATCCCCCCCCCCCAGCCTGGAGAAAGAAAGTGTTTTTCTGTTTTGAAAGACAAATGGAACAAAATATCAGAGAAGTCATTGAATTAAGGCTGGGAAAGAGAGAGTTTGCCATCTCCCCATGGCCTGTTTCAAATCTGAAACCCAAAGAAAATGGGAAGTCCAGATAAAAGAAGATTCTATTTCTGTAGAAATAGTGAATATGCTTTAGCCAGGAATCTATACTATATTCTTGGTTTGGATTTCTATGTTGTTCTAAAGTCTAAACATTATTTATTTCTCTGTACAACATAAAGTAACTCCTGCATTTATGCATTGAAGGCATGTCCAAAATATATCCTTGTTTTCTCTAGACTAGCAGTTCTCAAAGTGTGATCTGAGGACTGCTGGGGGTCCCCGAGACCCTTTTAGGGAGTCCATGAAGTCAAATAAGTATTTTAAAATTTCTCAGGTTTAATTTCTAATACAGTAAATATTGATAGATATAACCTAAATAAACCAAAGCTCTTTGGGGTCCTCAATCATTTTTAAGAATGCAAAGGGGTCCTGAGACCAAAATGTTTGAGAACCTCTGCTCTAGACTATCCTTGGGAACTGTAATATTCTCTTTGCTTATGGTAGACCAACATCAACTTGTGGTCTATCCAGAATATTGTATTTCCTTTAGAGATCTTTTCTGTTTTGGTTCCTCAGATTACCAGCTTTTTAAAAATTATTTAACTTTAAATTCTTACATTTTATCTTTCCTTCTTTTTAAAAAGGGGGGAGGATTGAATTCTTTAGCCCCACATTTGCACTCTATATGGCCAAGAAGTGGCATTACTGATATAAAGTATTTAAACTTTATTTTTATCTTTTAATTGACAGAAAGACCTATCTCTCTGACAGTCCAGGGTTAGGGGAGGAAGCCAGGTGAGGCAGCTCCTGGAAGACAGGTGGTGGCAGCAGAACTATAAAATTGCTACCTCCAAACAAGAGGCAGAGCTAGGGTGTGAAAACCCAGGGAGTTTCTGGAAGAGATGGTTTGTGATCTCCAGCCTTCTATTCTATTGGCTCAGCTGTCTGCTACAGTGAATAATAAACTGTTTAAAAAACATTAATTTGATTTGGGGGATGGTTATGAAAAGATTATTATCTTTGCAAGGCATACCGTAAGTCAAGTCAATCTGCAAAAGTCTTTATTGCATACATTGTTCAAACGGCTCAAAACTATAATTATCCCTTTTAAAGCTAATAAAACCCAGAACAAAATAGTGTGAACAGATTTTCAAGGGACCAATAAACAAGAATTTAAAAGATGAAAGAATCTTAAAGGTATTAATTCATACCATACATATCATGCAGAACCATAGAATCTTCCTCTTCTGCTGAGCACATCCAGCAAGTTACTTCATCAATCACTTTTTTCACCTTGTCCTTATCAAAACTACTGGAGTAAGGAGAGTAAGAGTAAGACAACTGAATGATACTCTCCTCCAATTCAGCCCTTCCAGTATCTTCAGGTTCTCACCAGAAAAATAACTCTATTTATCAAAAATAAATAATTAAAAAGGCCCTGCTTCTCAATAAGATGCCTTCTTGTCAGGCCTAGCCCAAGGAACTCCAAGAGATCATGCAAATTCAGTCCAGCTATGTTTATTAGCTACAACCTCTAGCAAGAATCTTCCCAGACTAAAACCCCAGTTCCCAAAGTCCTCCAGCCACAACAGTATGAATTCCTCAGGGAGGTGTCAGTCTCATCTTTTTGTTCCTCCCATGCGGTTCCGGTGAGCTAAGAAAATGCTTATCTCCCTGAGCTTGGCCTTCATAATTCCATTCCATCACTTGGCCACTTCTAGAGGCCAAAGCAAATAACAGCCTTGATACCCTCTAATGGCCACACCTTTAGTGGTCAGATAGAATGGTAACCTAGACACCAATGCTCATACAACAAAATGCCTTCACACAATGCTTCATAATGATTTATTAGTAGCCCGATTACTTTTCTTGTTGTAAATAATTATTAATAATGTTATATATCTGCAATGGAGAAGATTGAATCAATCTCTAGCAAAAGTGTAACAAAAAGGAGAAGAGCAGAACAGGTAGTGCATAGGTAGGAGGTGGGAAATATATGAGTAGTCAGCTGCCCAGTGGGGAATACAGCCCAGGACATATAATGTAGATGTGAAAGAACAGATACTCTGAGTTAGAGGTTAAATAAAGAATAAGAGCTTCCAAGACTAGGGAAGTAAAATGGCCACAGACATGTGAGTAGGGATACAGACAAAAATGTAGGAAGAATGGAGGACAATTAGAGGAAAGTTGTGAGGAGAGGGTGCCTGAAATTAAGGCCATGGGTCTTTTATCTCTTAGGGAATTGCTTCTTAATCTATCCTAGGCTCACCAATAATTCTGTCAAAGAACCTGAGTCTCATCACAATATAAACACAGCCCCTACTTTTTCCAAGAAGGATATCTATATGTTATAGGCCTCCTATTGTTATGTTTATCATTTAAATTTTGAAAACTTTAAATGACTTAACCTAAGTTCCACTTAGACTACTTCTGAATCTCAGTTGTAGAGTGCCGCTGGTTGAGAGCTACTGTTCTAAAAACAGAATCCTGTTACTCTGATTATTTAAGCACATAAAGAACCAGAGGGGAAAAACCCAACATTAGTACAAAAGCAATAGTGTGGAAGAGATTTACCTTTGGACTATCCAATTACCAGATAATAGATGCTGAAGTTTCTTCTCTTGTGTTTCATTCATATATGGGATTCCATCTTTAAGAAACTAAAGGCAAATAGGTAACATTACATAGCATGGAAGTCAGGCATCAAGATCTTTTATCCTAACTTAGGAGAAAATCATGTACTAGGGGTAAGTAAAAAAAAAAAAAAAAGGTTCTCTCAAGGTGAACTTGGCTTATAGTAACTACATGTACATATTCATATATTAAATCATAAGGTATTCATACAAAATTTCACGTGTTTTTTTAAAACTAAAAAATGGAACTGTTTATCAACTGCTTCTACTCAGTTGATAAGCACAGCTCATCTTATCTGTGGTCAAGTAATCTGATAAGCTCTAAAGTCTTGCAAGCTGTTGATTGAAAGAAGAATGGAGGAAGGAACCATTTTCTCCCATGGATCACAATAGCAGAGTATTATATACTGTATATACCAATCAAAAAGGCTGGTCTAAATTACTCTACTTTGACAGAGTGATAGACAACTAGAAGGCTTGGAATCCTTAAAACCTCTTCCTTCCCAGACTACCTCTACCTTCCTTTGGGGAAGTGGCCAGCTACAAACCCTACTGAGGAGTCTTGATCAAATGCTGGCTCTTCTCCTTCTGAGATAGGAACCCTGCTCTGACCTCACAGAAAGAATGAAGCAACTCAAGGGACCCTGGGATGTTGACAGTGATAAAAATTACCTTCCTATACCATTCAATTAGAAATTAAACATTTAAAACATATTTTACTATACTGGGTTTCAACATCATTTTAAAGGCAAAATCCAAATTTAGTTTTTTTCCTACTTGAACCCTGTCTACTCTATTAAATAACAAAAAAGATACCTTATTATAGTCAAAACCATAACGAGACAGGAACTGAATGCTAGATGCCTGGAAGGAGAACTCGGAATCCATTTGGCCAAATGTGGTAGGGAACAGGAAGAAGTTATATGAATGTGTGACATACCTATAAAAATTAACCAAAATAATTGAGGCTAATTATCTCTGGCAGGGTAAGGTTATCATCAGGTAAATATATGAGTTGACAATGATTCAGTTTACTTACTTGTTTGTCATGCCCTTGTAAAATATGGACAAACCTAAAAGAAAAAAAAAAGCACACAGTTGCATCTATAACAATACTTTGATCACAGTGTCTTCTTCTTTGTCCTTTACATACAATTATAAGAGAACTCTTTCCTGCCTAATAAAGATGCTTCACTTTAGCCTTTGACTGAAACCAGTAACAGCAGACATAGAAGGAAAAGTTAAAGCCAACTTCTGAGCACCAAATATCAGCAGTAATCCCAAACAGGAGACAACACTGGTGGTAAGAGCATTGATATTTCTCTTTCTCTCTCTCACACACACCTATTCACATACCTAGACAGACAGACAGACAGACAGACAGACAGACAGACACTATATTATATTCCCCTTCCCCATTTATATTCTTGAAGGCCATGTTTGTTCAGGTGATATCCAAGAATTCCTCTTTGATCTAGTTTCTACTGGGGCCCAATAACCCATTTGTATATTTATTTGTTTAATCAATCAATTTATAAAACCACACAATCAGTGTATGTCTCTAGGTAACATACACCATTAAAAACCAGCAATAACAGCAACAACAACAACAAAAATTAAAATATACCAACACACATTGCTCCACAGACATTGTTAAGAAGTCCAAAACAATCAGAAACAGTTATGACAGGCACAAAACTCCTGACTCAGTGCCTGGGGAAAAAAACAAAAACAGGTCTTCAGAGCCTTCCAAAAGGCAGGCAGCATTGGGGCTGCTCCATAGGGTAGGCACAGCAACAAAGAAGCCACATCTCCTGGGTCCCACCAGGTGACACTGCTTGGGCTCAAGAGCAGGCAGAAGTAATTCAAGACAGGCAGTCCTGCAAGCAAGTAGGTTCTGTGCTATAATGATGCTACCTAATCCATGTTGATAGATGTCCACACCCAGAGGCCTAATAGAGATGTTAAACAGGAACAGGGAGAGAATCAATCCCTGAGACCCCACACGAAGCAAGGGCCAGGGGCTAGACTTCTTTCCTTCCTATCAATACTGAATGGAACCAGCCCTGGAGGAAGGAGGTGCCTTCCTTAATAAGGTACCTTCCTCTCTCAACCCAAGGAGCCAGTCCAGAAGGATACTGTGAACGATGGTTCCAAAGACCACCCAGAGATCATTGCCTTCTTCCACCTCTGCAGGCTCTCCCTCACTAGTGTTCTATCCTCCTTTGGCCAGTACACTTCCTGGCTTTACTAAAGAAATAGTATAGATGGAAGAGCTCCTCCACCTCCACCTTATTTTCAGCAGAAGAGTGCAAGTCCCTCACTGCAAATCAATGAAGCAAGATGTCCACCACTGACTACCAAAACCAGCTGCAAGGTCTTATTGGCTAATAAGGCCTGGGAATTTCCCTCCCCATCCTATGTCAGTCAATGGGGATATTGCTTCATTCCCTTATATAGGGGGAAAATTGTTTGGGGCATCTCAGTATAATTCACTGAACCTTAGAAATTTGATATAATCTTTATTAAAAATAAGAAAAAGTAAAATTGGGTAATCAAATGCCCAAGGCAATTACAGGAGCCTGGAATAAGGCAGGTAAGGCTAATAAAATCATAAAGAGTCTCAAACATCAATCTCTTATAAAACACTATGGGGAGACTGGGCACAAATCCACACTGGGTGGGATCTGAGGTTCAAAGTTTGAGATGGAATAAAAACATACCGTGACCTCAGCCTGCTTCAGATACAAGTTACTAAAGACAGTTTTGAGAAACAATCAAGATATCAAGGGGAATAAGGCAAATAATCCTTCATAAAATAAAGCATAAACTCCTGATTGTGCATTCTTACTGATTTATGTTACTTTGTGATTCATTTAATGGTTCCCTAGAAAATCCATGCTTCTTGCAGACTTCCAACTTTTAATTACAAACTTAGGAGCAATTAAACCTTTGTTTCCCTGGAGGTTTCTGGGTTTCCCATTCCCTCCCTCACCTCCATCATCTAGGTGTTGATTTTATGTGTAAGAGATTTATGGATCGACTATCTTGGGTGAGTGTGGGGATGGTTTGTCTGTCATGCCTACATAAGGATTGCACATTCACTACATTCTTATATGTAGCATAATTTTCTGTCAGTTTCCTTTAATAGATACATCTCAAAACACATTTGGGAAAAGAGGAAAAGTTCACAACATGTATTCTTTTTAAATAAAAGCAAAAAAAAGTATTGAGAAATTAAGGTGAACTTGAAAGGGATTTTGTTTCGGATATTGTAGTATTTCTAACTTTTGGTTGCCACCTTTTAAACTGGACATGAACATTCATTTAAATCTTCCACTGAAGCAGAAAAGAACTGTTCTCATTCAGATCCTGCTATCAATCCACCATGCTTCTGGTGCTCAGCAGGATACATATGTTAGAAGACCCAACTTTTAGAAACTAGAAGAGCTCACCAAGTTGACTCACTGTAAACCGCTGAACGCTCTGTCTGGCTTTCTGATACCACTCAGCAGGTGAATCAAAGAGACTGGGGGGAAAAAGATATGAAGGATTTCCATGTTGTTGTTCATCATGTTCCTAGTCTCCTATGGGGACATCACTGGAAAATATATTTATTTAAATAAGCTTACCTGGGGTGTCTATCAGATGAAAAAGCTGAATGCAAACCTGTGAATTCCATATCAAGGCCTGCAAAAGACAGACAGAACATGTACCTTCCACTATTATTACAAGATGAAATACGAAGCTTTATTTAATTGATATATCTCAATCTTACATATATAGCTTTTTATGCTATCTATACTAATTCATATTATATATGTTAATGAAGTTGAAAAAGTATACATGTAGTTGTAACGTGCTCCTAAACTTCAAAGGATGGATGGATTTCTTCATGATCTATTGTGCAAGATGCTTATGGCTGCAATCCTAAAGTTTTTGAGGTCATAAGATTCTTTAGGTTTCCCCTTTTCAATAACTTCATCACTTTGTGGCTATGAAATCCAAGTGAGGTTGAAAGAGGGGTGCTGAGAGGTGGTGAAAAGCCAAAGGATTATCCACTACTATACCAGCCTTCTACCTTGCTGCGAACAATGAAATAATTTAGATCTTATTTTTAAAAAATCAGAGAGATGTAAACATTTAGGATTGTTCTGTAAAGTGAATTCAATTATAGATATTTTAATAAACTACACAGGTTTTCTGTCCAGTTCCTTAATCTCCACAAAGTAAACCATCATTTGCAGTATCTTCTCACCTATCATACTGGCAGTGCACACTACATTTCATACAGAGACTCTCCAATGTGCTTTATATTTTTCCTATCAGTTCTAGCAAAATTCTTGCATTCACATTGTTGCTAGTGCTAATTACTTTTACTATACCATTATCAGTCGATTTTAAGCAACATTAGCAACAATTCTACTAGATTCAGATATGGAATGCCATAAAAGAGGAGGATGACAGATCCAAGATGTCCAGATAATCACACTATGAAAACAATGAATAAAGGATTTATTTTATTGTGGGATACTAACTGCAAACTTTATAAATTTGGAGCAACACATTTGCCCTGGGAGGTAATTTATTTTTAAATCACAAAACAAGGTAGTATTTTTGCTCCTCTTGGTAGCACAGAGGCAAAGTATCATTGTATATACTTAGCATAATTTTGACAAAAAAATTCTGGGAGCTTTCTTAGAATTAAATGCTTAAAATTCTATTAGAGAAATACTGATCTGGCTACAACTCTCAAAATTCTATATAGGCCAGGAAGGAATGAAGGAGCTCTGCAAGATTTCTTGAGGATGACAAAGCAACCTTTCCAAAATCAGGAGGCATAATCTATAGTAACTTAGATACCTATCTACATACAACTCATCTTGGTAAAATTGTTTACTTACTATATTTAATTTATACACACAGACACACACACACATCCTCTGCTTATATCCCTCTTACAACCACCCTGTAAAATAGACTGAGATCATGGTTGTGGTCACATATACTAAGCCATGGTTTGCTCCATCAGCTACTAAACAAGCCAGTATGATTTACATAACCATGGTGTACAAATTACACTGGCAGGGTTCACAAAGAGTATTTTATTTTTTGTTTTATTTCATATAGTCTTTTGGTTCCATAAACCCAGCCAGTAAGTCATTCAAAGGGGCCAGTAGCAATTCAGTCAGCAATCCTGTCCCCATCTAAGCAGATCCTGATAAGCCAGTGAAGTAGATCCCGCAGCTTTTTTGGAGTCAACAGCAGTTTTCTCCGTTTAGAACACCTTCCAAAGTTTAAGGAGGAATGTACTATTCGTACAGCAGCTAAGATCAAAGTTAACACGTATAGGGATGGACGTGTGTGGGCAACAGGGCTCCCCTCTGTCACAGTTAACCTAAATAGATGGGGAAGGTCGCCCTCCATTTCTAGAGGGCCTTCCGCATGCAACCCCCTGCCTCACGGCCATCACCCTGCCTCACCAACAAAGTCGCAGCCCAGTAGGAGCTCCTGTAACCCAGGTAACTTTTCTTGAAATTGCGCGGCCCCCAAATCCATCCCGCCCTTCCTGCTTTCTCTCCTCGCCACTCCTGCGGCTCCGGGGGAAGACCGAGGCGCAGCCACCCGCCCACTTTCTCCTTGGAGGCTCGAGGGGGCGAGACCCGACCAATTTGTTGCTCCGCCCTGCCTCGGCATTTAAAAGATTTGCCCCGGCGTCAGAGTTCTCCTATCGCCAGAAGTGATTGTCCGGTTACGGTTGTTGGCGCTTTTCGTTACCCGCCCATCAAAGCAACCTTTGAGGAAGGATTAGAGCGCACGCTCTCCGTCAGTTATGAAGGGGGCTGAAGAACCTCCCTTTATGTGCTTGAACAAACGTTTTATTGCCTAAAGTTCCGCTCGGATGACCACGCATTTAGCAATTAACTTGGTCTAATAAACTGATAGGGATATGTTTTTTGCCCTCTTAGGTATCCTGAGTTCTATAGCATTTAAGTATATAATAAGACTAAGTTTAATAATAATTTATTAAATTTATATGCTGACCGATTCTCAGTGACTCTGGATGGTTCATATATGAGACGTGTATATTGTGGAGATTTTTTTTTCCTTTTTGCATGTAAAATATAATAGACATCCATTTGGGGTTTAAACAGTACTGTAAGATGGTGCTTCAATTAAGGGCTGCGTGCATTTACTGAGGGTAAAAACGGCACCTTGACTTAATATAGTGTCTTGTGGAGTATATTGTGTCCACACAGTCATTGAGAATGAGGTATGCTTATATATATTTTGTTTTGTTTAACCAAGTTCTCTAGTTGCAAGAATGTCAAGAAACCCTCTCAAGTGTTATCTCCTGAGCAGGACAGAAGCCATGGTAACAGTGTTGAGCAATAGAAGCGAGTATGTGTAGCTCAGGGTTGAACTGTGGGGTCCTTGGGGTTCTCTGAGCTTGGTTCTTTTCTTGCAAACATTTTGTTACCCGGCTAGGTAACATCTTCAGTGCTAGAATGGGATGGGATTTGCTCTCTGTTTATATACAGTGGCATGCCCTGCCAGTGTTAGTGGGGGTGTAGGTTTTATTTTTTCCCCCTCTGGTAGTTCCTTGATTAGGGTATTGTTTACTGTTTGATTGTATGTCTGGTGATAATTTTGGGTGAGATGTTCTGTTCTTTTGTTTTCCTTTTTATTGTCTCTTGAATAGTGTGTACATGTTTTTTATCTCTGTGTGCCTGTTGATGGCTGCCTTGTCTGAATACCAAGCTTTCAGGAATTCCCTCACATTTTGGGATTTAGCTTGGTCTAAGATGCTGACAGTTTCCCGGTTGAAACTATGGTTAAGTCTGCCCATGTGTTGTGAGATTAAGGAGTTTTCGTGTCTTCTGACTGCTAGTTGGTGTTCATGGATATGCTCTGCTAGCCTTCTGCCTGTCTGTCCTACATAGCAGTCATTACAGTCCTTACACTGTATGTTGTAGATGGCTCCTTTTTTTTCTTCTTGGGCTACTGGGTCTTTTGGTTTGCTTAAGATGTTTTGGAGGGCTTTAGTTGGTTTGCATGCTACAGAGATGCCATGTGGTTATAATAGTCTGTTGGTAGTTTCTGAGACATTTCTGATGTATGGCAGTGTTATCCTTTTAATAGCTTGTGTTGGTTCAACTCCTCACTACAGTGCCTCTAGAAAATCAAAGATGTACACATAGATGAAGATGAAATTATGGCCTCATTTGATGTCACAGCACTCTTTACGTCCATAAACCCAGAACTAGCAAAAGAATCCATATCAGCAGTACTACACAACACACCTGACCTAACCAAATACACCCAGATCAAAATACCCAGAATCACGGACCTCATCAACCTCTGCCTCACTACCTATTTTCAGTTTGATGGACAAATATACCAACAAATCAGAGGCACACCTATGGGATCATCACTGTCAGGACTCATAGCAGAGATTGTAATGTAACGCTTAGAAACTACAGCACTTCCACACATATAATCTAAAGTATGGATCCAGTATGTAAACGATACCTTTGTTATAATAAAAAAGGAACAACTAGAGAAAACACATGAAACTATCAACAACATCTTCAAAGGAATAAAATTCACCAGAGAGGAAGAAAACAACCCTTCCTGGATATCCTCATCAGCAGAGGAAACAGCATCAAATTAGAAACCCAAGTCTATCGGAAGACAACTCATACTAATCAAGTACTCCATTACCAAAGTAACAACCCAACCTCCCACAAGAGGACCTGTGTAAGAACATTATTCAAATGAGCACAAACACACTGCAGTAACTCAGACAGAAAAAAGAAACAGACCACCTATAAACATCTTCCAACAAAATGGATATCCATGCAACTTTATCAAAAAGTGCCTGACCACTCAACCTACTACAACACAACCAACACAAGCTATGAAAAGGATAATACTGCCATATAAACCTATTGAGTAAGAAGCTTTCAGACTCTGCTAAAATCTAATTAATTCCACAAGGCTCAAGGTGCAGGGTGAGTTTTGGATCACCAGCTTCCAACATTTTCCTTTATGTAGATCATAATATCTTAATCAAACACTTGGTGGACCACCAAAAAGAAAGCCATTTTAAAGACTGTCAAAATAAATCTGATGTATATATATTTGCAACAAAACAAGAATTCCATCATTTTGTTCTTCTTACAATGATCTTGTAGGAAAAAAAGAAGACAAGTTGAGCTGGGACCTTTAAAAAAAAAGGTTCATAGAAGCTTCCCTCTATTGCATTATTTTTGGGGATGATTTTTCCTTAAAAAGTCTGTGTGAGAGAGAGAATATATTTGTGGTGCTAGTGAGTACACACTGGGTCTGTCTTCATTTATTTTTTTAAGAAAAAATGCCCAACCACATCAGCTGATTTCTGTTCAGATAACAGACCAACATTGCCACTGAGAAAGAATGCATGCATGTTCTCTTGTCCTGTTTTCACTGTTTCTTAAAAGAAATCACACAACATAGTCAAGTGGTTTGCTTAAAAAAAACAAAGGGAAATAAAAGAGTCTACAGATAGTCCTTCACTTACAACCATTTGTTTAACAATCGAAGTTACAACGGCGCTGAAAAGTGATGACTGGTCCTCACACTTAGAACTGTCGCAGCATCCCCACGGTCACATGATCAAAATTCGGATGCTTGGTAACTGACATATTTTTACATTTGCAGTGTCCCGGGTCATGTGATTGCCACTTGCGACCTTCCCAGGAGGCTTCCAACAAGCAAATGTGGGAAGCCAGATTCGCTTAATGATCATGGCAAAAAAGGTAAAATCAGGTGCAACTCACTCAATGACTGCATTGCTTAGTAACAGGAGTTCCGGTCCCAATTATGAAGTCAAGGACTGCCTGTATTATTACTGCTAGTGAGAGAGTGTACACCAGGCCTATCTCTTTAAAAATAAATAAGAGAAATAACAATATTGGCTGATTCATTCTTTAAAAAGCCAGAATACATCCCATTGGCTTGGGAACCACCTGCAGCAGATTACTGTTTTATGCTGTTGTCATAAATGTTTTATGAAAACAGCTAATAAGAAAGCAAACAAAAAACTGTCACCATCAGTTGTACATCTGTTGGATTTTTATTTATGAAAGGCTTCAACAATATTATGTATTAAGAACTGTGTGTGATTGAATCTCCTCCAAGGATGGAACTGCAGGCTTCTGAGGCTGTACTTTCGTGGGCAGCTTCTTATTACCGTATTTATTATAAATTCTTTCAAGTTCTTTCAGTTCAATACCACCTTCAGTCATAGCCTTTTTGAAACGTTTCAGCTGTTTTCATTTAAAAAGAAAGACAAAACTGTTAATTTTTTCACTTCTATTAGTACTGTCAGCATACACAGCAAATTAATTCTCCTAATTCTCTTTGCCTCCCAAATAATGCAATTCTCATGTTAAGAGTATATGCCAACTCTGACATTTAGCATTTTTAGATATGCATGTGCTATAAGTAAGCTGTACAATATTGTGCTCAAGAACGAGAAACACGGGACAAGTAGCAACTAAAGTAAGAAAAAAAAAATCAACTTGCCCCTTCGCCATGTTTTTCCCATGGAATTGTAGCCCTGTCATCCACAAAGTTGATTCCCGCTTCAAGGCAACGTTGTGCTAACACACGGCCCACATTCTCACATGCTGCCACACCGGTTGTTTTATAAAGATGCTTCTTAATAGCCCACTCTCGAGTGGAAGCAGAGACTACAATATGACCGCTGCAATGTTCAATGTAACCTTCCACGTGTTTTTGGGTTTTTTCAAATCGCAACCTGAATTGTTAGATATGAAAAATAAAATGTTATTGTTTTCTTTCACTATCAGAGAAATTCACTCACAATAACAGAAAAATATTCCTATAGTTCTATATTTGTAAATCTTTTCTTATGTCTCATACTTGGAATTCTATCTCAGACTATATAACTCCTTTTTCACTTTTCAAATATTAATCTTAGTAATTTAGTATTATAATTAGTAAATACTAAATATAAACTGAAAAAAGTCTGTATTAGGATATGAACCATATATTACTTTGAGTGAAAGGTTCCTTGTCTCTGAAAAATTGCAATCTGCACAGTCCCCATTGTTGAGCTTTCTCAGGATGGCTCCCTTTATGTGGAACAGCTTGTCTCTGGATATCTGGACCACAACACCCTTGTTGGGCTTTTATAGGATCATAAATATATGGCTCTTTGACAGAATATTTGAGGGATGTTGAAGACTAATCTATTCCTTGCTGATGACACATCAAATGTTAAATTCTATAACACTGGGTGATTTTGTTTCACTGATTTTAATTCCATGTGTTGGTGGATGCTTAGAGCCTTTGGTAATTGAGTGGCATAGAAGCCATTACAAATGAATAAACACACATACATACTTCACTGATGGAAGCAGAGTTATTCCTCTGAAACAAATGGGAACTGGCATTAAGTACAGGATTCCCTGTGGAAACATCTGTGCTGGTAGGTACTCAAGTGAGCTTCAAGTCTCTTTCCTCTTGCAGATCCCCAAAAACAACAAACCTTTGTTTTATTTTTAAAATGTATTTTTGGTGCAATAATCTTTTCCCTAAACTATATTTCCCAACCCTAGATATCCCATTAGTGAATATATGAGTAAGGAGGGTATAATCAGAAACAGAACTTAAAAGATTCAAGAAAATAAATTTAGCTATAACTTCAAAACATTATGGCTGAAATAACAACTGGACTATTACAGGCTGTATGATCTGCCCCAGGAAGAGAGCTAAGCAAAAGAAAATCTACAACTACCAAAGAGTATTTGCAACAAATTTACTTTAAACAAACTAAGAATAGTCTTGAAGTATAATCTCTACAAATGTATAGTAAAACAGGAATGCTACACCAGACTCCATGCTAGGGCAGGTGTCACAGGTTGAGGCTGGCAGGAATAGAAAGTGACAAAAATACCTCATGTCCCCAACCTCTTCTGGAGTAAATCTATTATGAGTCACAGCAGATTCAACATAACTAAAACATACAGGCTGTGGAAACAATACATTGTAAGAGATGAAAGCTTCCTCCAGTTAGATGGACGTGCCTATCAAAATATAGTATGTTTTGCACTATAACAAAACAAATGCAGAAGTGCCCAGTGAGTGAAAAATATATTGGCTTCTTATGTGAGCTGCTCTGTACCTTGCTATATTCACACAAGGGATTGCTGTCAATAGGCAGATAAGAGTAGGGAACTATATAATGTGAACTGATAGTGAAATAGCACACAGTAGCTCTTCGGACACTCATGCCATGGTCACCTCACGGCTTGACTACTGCAATGCACTCTACATGGGGGTGCCCTCAAAGACTAGTCTAGAATGCAGTGGCTCAAGCAATGATGTAACACCTCTGCTTTGCAAGCTGCACTGGTGGCCAGTTTGCTTCCAGGTGTGATTCAAGGTGCTGGTCGCTACCTATAAAGCCCTATATGGCATAGGGCCTGGTTACTTGAGGGATCATCTGTCTCCCACAGTATCTGCCCAGCCAATTTGATTTGGCAGGGTTGGCATGTTCCACGTTCCTTCAATTAAACAATGCCATCCAATGGTACCCAGAAGTGCACCTTCTCTGTCGCTGCACCTGTCCTCTAGAATGAGATTCCCCCTGAGATTCAAACGGCCTCCACCCTGCTGGTGTTTTGAAGGGACCTGAAAATCTGGCTCTTTACTCAGGCTTTTGGTGAGGATGACTGACGCCTCCTTTTAACGTGGGTTTTCTTTTGTTTCCAGTCAGTTTGTTACTCTGCCATCTCTATCCCTTTTTGTTTCTTGTTGTTTTTATTGTCTTGCTCTTCATGTTTTAAATCATTTGTAAACTGTCCAGAATCATTGGGAGTTGGGCAGCATATAAATTTAAATAACAATAATAATATGAAAAAGGGTCTATAACTAGGAGTCAAGAATCCCAAATATAAGTATTGGGAATTTGGAATCAGTGGAAAAAGGAAAAAGCACAGATTCACATGGACACAAATATAGGAAAGACCATGGAGCAGACAACGTTATCAGTATCATTGACAACATGATTGCCCTCTTCAGATTAGAAAAAAAGTTTGATAAAAATAACTGCTTCTTCACAAATAATAATTTCACAGGTGTTTTCTATATTACTGAACTTTGGTTACTTTGCATTTTTCTAATTTACCTGTACCAATAATCCCGTTTTGGCCATGAGGTTCTCCAGCCAAAATCCTTTCTTGCAATAGCCAATCTTTCCAAGTTACGTGGATTCCTATTTGTGAAGTCAGGAGCCACAGTTTCATTTTCTCTTGTGTCCACTTCATCCGTAAGAGGTATAGAATTGGGAACAGAAGAATTAAATTTAACTCCTGCAAGAAAATAAAAACCACTTAAATGTATACTTAAAGGACTTTGAAAATAACCAAGAGCACAGAAAGATTTTAGTATAACATATAAATGAAAATGTACTAGAATCATAGACTGGTGGTGAAATGGGAATAAGGAACAAACACAGATAAAAATGTTTAATATTACATTGTTAATCTTAAGGAAGCTCAACCTTATTTAATACACTTTGTATCCCCATGTATTAAAGAACACCTGACACATCGTTGTCCCTAATTTGTGGGTTAGAGACTGTGGACATGCCACTTAAATGTTTAATCAGCAGTATGAAGGTTGAAGCCAGCAAGATGAGAAGCAAAGAGCCTTTGACTAGACAGACCATAATGTACACTCTGGGCAGGTGCTCTAAACATCCAAGATTGAGGACATGGCAGCAAAAAGTCTATTATGATGTAAGGATACAGGATTTAAACCCTGGAATTGGCATAGAAATATAACTAGGTGCAATAATTGATCTTTGTTGTTATAAGAACTTCTTTCACAATGACAACAATTTATTTTTCTGAATCTCATTCCTGAATCTTCCTCTAAGTAAATGCACGTTTACATTCCTAAAAGAGAGACTGTCATGCCCATGGTGAAGCTGATATGTATATAATTACATTTTAACAAGAAGTAAATAGTACTCTGTTTAATGAAACATATTTCAAGAGCAACGAGATTTGCACATTTTTAATGCATTGTTCAGGTTTTATCTCTCTTCTTTGTATATCTAAAAATGAAAACAAAGCATTGCTAAACCGAGGCCAAAACAAATGTTTAAATTAAATGTAAATTAATAACTTTAAGTTAAAATAACTACATCACATTAAATGGGGTGGAATTTAATTCTGAGTAAGCATGCATGGGATTGTAACATGTTTGTACGAGATGTATCTCTAATTCATATCACATTGATAAATGTGCATACAATGGATACACAAGACTACCATAAATTTCTATCTACTCATAATTGGATTATGGGAATTATAAAGTTGATCAATGTACTTTAATTATTCAATTAATTCATTGTGGGATTAATTATTCTAAACATTACAAGTTACAAAATAAATAAAGGAAATAATTATTACAGACAGTTTACTTTTGCACTGTTTTATATCTAAGGGTCAGTTTTGTGAAGTGGTTAAGGCATCAGGCTAGAAAGTGAATTCTAGTCCCACCTTAGGCACAAAGCCAGCGAGGTGACCTTGGGCCAGTTACTCTCTCTCAGCTCTAGGAAGGAGGCAAGAGCAAACCACTTCTGAAAATCTTGCCAAGAAAACTGCAGGGACTTGTCCAGACAGTCATCAGGAGTCAGCACTGACTTAAGCACACAAATGTATCCAAGCCTACTGAAAACTGTGTTAATAATGAGAAATAAATTTCTTTGATGAAGTTTGAGAATTCTTCTAAGTTACAAAATAGCATAAGCTTCTCTATGGAACAAGTGATCTACAAGGAGATGGCTAAATTATTCCACTTCACATGCAACTTTTTTAAAGAGAAAAATGAAATAATGATGAAATACAACAAAAGAACCACAAAGAAAAGACAAAATTATGTGAATGAGGCATGAAGACTGTTTTGTAAAGTCATATGGTATACCTATGTTTATTTCTGAAGCAGGATACCTTATTGCCTCATGAGCATGGTGCTGCCATCAGATTCACAAACTTTCATTAAAGGTATTATGCATATAGATTTACCTCTTTGTATTTACAAAGCCTAGCAACAGAGCCTTGTCCCTTCTTCTCTTATCAAATAATAATAATACTAATGATGATGTTGGATGAACAAGATAATACAACAAACTGCAAAGTGTTTATTTCTAGATTGGATATACGGTATAATCCCCACCACTCCTTCACCACCTACAGCAAAGTAAATCCTCTCCCTTAGTATATTGCTCCCCAAACTACCACTCCCAACATCTTTATTCAGCATTTTGCCTGTAATTCAAGTTCAAATCATCTGGAGAGCCAAAGGCTGAGGATGGCCGCTTGTCCTTCAAAATATTTTGGTAACAGCGAATGCATTCTTGCGCAGACTTTGAAAGGAGCGGGCTTCCAAGAGCGCAGGCTTAGAATCCACCTCAACAAATGACATTATCGAAGAGACCCACGCAGAAAGAATTAGAAAGGGCAAAACCTCTCGCTGACTTAACCGTTGAGTCTCCTTCCCTGTCTTTCTGAATGTCATATTAACGTCCCCTGCTTCTCCACGCAAAATCTAAAGCTCGAAGACTCTACCGTGCCGGGGTTCCCGGAACGTCCTGGCCGCGCTGCTCAGCGGCAGAGTCCACCTCCCGAACGCCATCACGCCTGGAGAGCCCCAGGAAGGGACCTGGCCGGACCTACAAGACGCTGGGGGGCGCCACTTTTTCCTCTGCTGAACGAACCGATACGGTTTTCCCCACGATCTCTTTCCGTCCTCCAAAAAAAAAAAAAAAAAAGTTGAAATCCTGATTGGCCAACCTCATATTAACCCGCTTCATTTCCGCTAGAACGGCCTATAAGCCAATAACAATTCGGATGAATACGGCTATAGACTTGTAACTGTAGAGCAGTGTTTTTCAAACTTGGCAACTTTATTGTGTGGACTTCAACTTTCAGAATTCCCCAGCCAGCATGCAGTCCACATATCTGAAAGTTGCCAAGTTTGAAAAACACAGCTATAGAGGAATGGAAACGTTTCTGATTTAAATACAGTCCTCTTTCCACTCCCGGCGAAACAGACGCCTCGTCTTAGGGAATCCATGGCGAAATCTTTAAAAAGCTCTTTTCTAATTAGTGTTTTGTTTTATGCCAATGGCACGTTTTAGAAATGAAAAACTCTACGTGTCTTCACGTGCATCACTGGACTTAAGCATATGCTGCTCAACAGCAAATTTTAGAGGTACAGAGAGGCTTCTAAAAGAAGTAAAATGAAGTAAACTGCAATTGGAGGCGATGTTAGCATCAAAACGTGGATGAATTTGTTAGACATTCAAACCAGTTTCAGTCCAATCGCTAACCTTCTAGAGATTGTGAATGCTGCGTGTGTATAGGTGGGATAAAAATCTAATAATAATGAAGTTGAAAATTCATAATTTATAAAAGGTTTGAACTATGGTATTGAAACCTTATGAAAAAGGGCTCTTAGTTTCCATCATATTTACTTCTTTACATTTGAAAACCAAAGGGATAACACAGACACGGACATTGAGAAATCTTCACACATTTCTCTCAGACATTATCTTTACTTCTTTACACAGACACAGACATTCATGAATCTTCACACATTTCTCTCATTCCACATCCTGTTTCCATAAGAGTCGAGGCCATAAAGACAAAGGTGGGGGGGGGGGGGGTTGCCCTGAACTCTGACTAGTAACCAATAGGTCATCAGGAAGGTAAGTTTCCCCCAATAATAAGGAGGATCCAAAACTTATGCTAATTTCAACTAATCATTTGTTAATTGCTGTATCTCTTTGTAAGAAACATGTATAAAATTGTCTTCTTTGGGCGTGGGAGGGGTCTCCTTTGCCTTAAGGGGAGACCCCAGCTGACTCAATTGGCTTACTTTCAATAAGTTACTTTCAATAAAACTTTAAAATCTCAGCTGGTACTTTCGTGTTTGATCTTCTGCCAGACTGAATCCTAATTGGGGAGAGTCAGAAACTCTCAAATTTTGCTAACAGAATTTCAACTTCATCTCCCTTAATTTACAATATTAAGAGGGTGGGTCTGATGAGATGACTTAGCACTACTTTCTTTTCAATATAGTATTAGAAACTCATCCACTATCATCTCAATCGGGGAGAAAATTTGAGTCAGAAAGAGCTGGCTCTCTAGTCCTGGTGGGAGACACCAACTGTCTCTCAGTCAAACCTATACGACAGTGTTGTCCAAACTTGGCCACTTTAAGATGAGTGGACTTCAACTCCCAGAATTCCCCAGCCAGCATGCTCAACTGGGAGTTGAAGTCCACTCATCTTAAAGTGGCCAAGTTTGGACAACACTGCTATACGATCTTACCACTTCCCCAAGAATAACCGTGCCGGCCGCAATTGCAAACGTCGAAAAACCAAACTAACAGACCCTTCGGAATCCCTAAATAGCACCCTGCAATTGCATATGTAACTGTTGGGATGCTGCTTTTCCTTTTTTCTATCTCTGTGGGTTTGAGATTCAAAGGAAACACTTGCTTCATATCCGGCGCAATTTTTTTTTAATCGTGCAAATCGTGCAAGCTGGATTTGGAGAAAGACCACGTGATTGCGCATTTTTATGTGCCAACGGAGAAATCGAGATTCTCCGATTTCAGTGTTCAAAAAGCGTTTGTACGATGGGAAAAATACCTTTGTCTTGTTGGATCAGCTATTACAAGGAATAACAAAGACAAATGACCATTCTTTTTATACCTTTTTTGCTTTTTAAATGGCAGACCCACAAGCTGGCAGCAGCACTTAATTGTATTTAAAGGGAGTGACTATTCTCACCCTCACTAGAATCTTCTAGAACACATTGACCCACCCGTCGACTTTCACTGGTCGTTCCGCGAAAGAAGGGCGGGTCATTTGTTAGCTAACCACCAATCGCCTTCAAAGGCCCAACGGGCCACTACCTAAAAAGCTTATGCCGAGCAGCGGAGTTCGCTTCCTTTTCTTTATGTCACGTGCATTTTACGACACTAACGTGCAGCCGATTCTCTGCGTTGAATTCACCGATAGGCTCGGTCCTGAGAGGCGGAGTTACCCAGAAGGCCTTGCATCGCCGTCCGCAGTGCCTACAGGAGCGCGCGCGTTGCCGCCTCGGTCTCTTTGTCCGGGAAAATGGCGCTTGAGGGGCCTTTGGCGGTCTTTGGGGAGCGAGGCACCGGCGAGAACGTCAGGACACAGAATGGTAAACGCAAAAGCTTCCCTCGGTCCTTTAGACCGCCACACCCTGAGTCGCCAGAGTTAACGGTTACTTTGCCGTCCTCCCTGGCGCGTGGGAAACCGTGGGCGGGGGCACTGGCATCAGGCAAGGCGGACCACGCTGTCTGAATTCGCGGTCCCGATCAGGATGGGCCGGTCTGCGTGCGGCGTCGGGCCCGCGCAAGCAATGGTTGCCAGCAGGTAGCACGTGTTTTGTTAACGTCAAAGGAAAGAAGGGTTGTGGCGCCTCTTAAGTCGCCGGGAAGGGAGAAGAGGAATGAGGGGTCGCATCAGGAGCAATACGATCCTCTCCTGTTCCAGTTCTGGCTGTGCTCCGCGTAGACCTGAGATAACTGGGAACAGATTCTGTCTCCGCGCTGCAACTGAAATACAACAATGTTCTCTGTTCCCACGTGAGAGAACTTCTCAACTTCAGTCACGTCCCATATGAATTAGTAGTTTAGTGACTGGGGTTTAGAGGCTGGATCGCTTCCGTATAGTACGCTGACGGTTGAGAAGCAGCATTGTTAATCCTATGTAGATGCAGAGTTGCTTTTGGGGAAGATATGTTATCAGTAGCTTACGAGCATTTTAAAATTGCTGTAGAAAACATAGCGAATATATTCAGCTGCTTAAAAGTAAATTTGATAGCTGAAGCATTTTTGTGTTAACTTTTAAATCTTCGTTTTTTCAGAATCAGACATTTTGTGTCCTGCCAAAATACCCCATAAAGAACGTTAGTTCTTCTGTTGTTGAAGTTACAGAGGCATTTAAATTAAACATATCTTTATTTCCGAAGGACTACTGGCCTGTAAAGGGTTTTGCCACAGTTTCCACTTAAATATCTATGCTCCGTGCATTCTGCTCCTGTTATATGCAGAACTGGCTGTTATTGAAAATAACTACTGGATTCAGTTTGATTAGCATTTGGATGGGAAACTCTGAATAAATCTCAGGGTTGTAAACTAGTTAAAGTTATAAAGTCAAACTTCATGGAGGAAGACAATGGCAAACCACTTTTGTGTTGTTAAGCAAACCACATAGATGTTTTCATGTGGTCACCAAGAGCCAAGCTGTACTAAGAGACACTGCTTTACTTATAAGTAGTAACAGATCATATGTTAGAAATGAAAATTTCTGTAAACTTCTGTAAATTTCTCTTTCAGTCTGGATCCTGTGCCAATATGCATTTAGGCATCTCTTGTTACACTGTTAAGTGACTATTTCTTTTGATATAGATTTTCATAATAAGTATCACTGGAGAGTATATATGAAAGATATTTTTTTTTAAAAAAGGGATGCTGTTATATTTCAATCTACTGAATTGGCATATGTATCTCTTGTTAAAATCAGCTTAAGAAGAAATTGCTAGGAGTTAGACTTGTCCCATTGTACTGCCTCTTATTTGCGCTACAAAATAAGAGATAATCCTCATGGGATAAATAAAAGTCTGTCATAGTCTGATGGAGAAGAATGAATATCAGCTTCTTTCTATATGAAATGGCAGAACAAAGCATTACAAAGACAAATACAGTACTTTTAGGACTGGTTCATGTTGTTCCTTAGTCTGTTCATTGTGTAGATAATGCAAAGAACCTAAAAATATGCATAAAGTCTTCATAATGGACTATATTTTGCTTATAATAAGCTGAATGGCTGAATCACAAACTGCAACCAGTGTATAAAGCATCTGCTTTATGTAAATTACTGCATACAGTTTGTATTCAAATTCAACTGCAAAACATGTTTGTGTGTAAATGAGATAGTAGTTAAACCCTAAACAAAATAATTGCTGGTTTTATTGCCCAGAACTATTTGCTATCTTTAAAATATTTAAATAAATGCATATGTTTAGCACCTGAATTGTACAAGTTAAAATTTTAGGAAACAACTCTGTTTATGAGGGGAAAAATTTGTTTTGTTGAAACAGTTACAGCTGCTGCTTCGATTGCCAATATTGTAAAGAGTTCACTGGGTCCAGTTGGCTTGGATAAAATGCTAGTGGATGACATTGGTGTAAGTAGACCATCCTCTTTGTAACTATACATAGAAAATAATTTGTCTTAGTTTTAAAAACAGGAAGGAGAGCAGTCGTTCCATGCAAAGTAGTCAACTAATATGGGGGGGGGGATGAATAGACAGGTTCCCCCCCCCCCCGTTTCTACCCCCAACCCCAGCATTTCTTTTTGCATCTCCCTGATCTGGGAAAGCAGAAATAATTCCCTCACCTGTACGTTAGTTTGTTTATTTATTTAGGTATAGGTGAGGGAAATGTATGTACTGTATATGTATGTATGTATAAAGGTATAGGTGAGGGAATTATTTCTGCCTTCTCAAATCATATAGGGTTCATATGTGTAGAGTCTTCAAACAGGTGTCAAAAAAGTGGATAGTCTGGGATACTCAAAGGATCTCTAGTCACAAAAAGGCCAAACCAGTAACCTCTTTTTTTTTTTTTTTTTTGCTTTGGAATAAGCAAAAAATCCTTGGTAGCAATGTTTAATGCCTTAATGCCTCATTAAGTCAGCATTTTTCTGAATTTTGCATTTCTAAAAAAGAGACAGAGGAGAATCAATTGAATTGTCAATAGTATTCTAGACAATTAGCCAAAGATGGCATGCATGCTCTTTCACTAAACTTGCCACAGGAAAAGAAATATACTTCCTTGGCTTCAGTTTGCTAGAGGTACTTTCACACTGATGTTCCCATATCAGGGATATCTATTCTACCACTCTTAATTATAATTCTGGAGCTTAATGAGAACAGTAGTACATTCTTACATGTGATGCAAAAAAGGCAGCTATCATTTAATAGTACTTGGGACTGGATTGTTAGACAGCTATATGTTGTTAAATGGCTGAGTACATCACTACTTACAAGGCAATTGTTTGTTATTCTGTGATCCCAATCAGTATTAAGCTATATGAGTGATTTTTGTGTATTTGGAATATTAGGATGTGACCATTACTAATGATGGTGCAACTATTCTCAAGTTGTTGGAGGTGGAGCATCCTGCTGCAAAAGTATTATGTGAACTAGCAGAACTACAAGACAAAGAAGTTGGAGATGGGACCACTTCTGTGGTATGTATGTGCATATTGTATGGTCTCACAACCATACCAGCTTTGAAGTAGCCTTAATAGTATTTAAAACTTACGTTTTATAATTGAATTATGTGAAGTTAGCTTGTGCCTCTTTTAATAATGACAAATAGCGATCCACAAACTTACTCTACCCAAACAGCAGAATTAACACTGGCACTGTCTTCAGTTAAAATACAGTTTCACTTGGATGTGAAGAACTGGTATGATCTATCTTCAAAGAAGCTACAATTCTAAATCCATTTACAGGGCTACTTAAGTTTACCTCTAAAAGTGGAGTGAAAACTTTCCCATTTGACTACCATTTATTTGCTCTACAAAATAAATGGCTATGCTTATGGGATAAAGGAATAACTGCCAAAGTCTGAAGGAGAAGACCAACAATATCTTTTTCCTATATGAAGTGGCAGAACATATTATATAGCAGTTTTAACTCTACCCGGGTAGTCCTCGGTTAACAACCATTCATGCAGCAACCATTTGAAGTTATGATGGTGCTGAACAAGGAGACTTATGGACAGTCGTTGAAGTTGCAGCTGTTGAAGGTCCCTGCAGTCAAGTGATCACGACTTGGGCGCTTAGCAACCGGCTCACAATTATGATGGTCAGAGTGTCCCGTGGTTATGTAATCGCCATTTGCGACCTTCACTGCCAGCTTCCAAACAAGCAGGGTCCATGGGGAAGCTGGCAGGAGGTTGCAAGTGGCAATTGTGTGACCATGGAATGCTGCGACTGCATGGGATTTGCCTAACAACTGCAACCGGAACTGCTATTGTAAGTTGCTGTGGTCATGTGATGTTTATGACTGCATTGCTTAGCAACAGAATTCCTGGTCCCAATTACTGTTATTAACTGAGGGCTACCTGTATTTTACTTTCTGAAAAAGAAGGTATGTATATCTTCCTATTTTAGAAGTGCATCCTGGTTTTCTTGTGCATACAATGTTCCCACATAAGTGTGAAGATTTGTGCAATTTCTTTTTTTAAACTCTTGTTTTGGCAAAAGCAGGGAAAATTATCTTCCTTTCTCACCAGCAATTGAAAACAAATGGATTTTGAAAAATTGGGTTGGGAAAGTACTTTTTAGCATCAACCAACAGATTTTAATTTCTTGTCTGTAGAGCTATTTTATTAATCCTGCCACCCTGCCAAATAATCCCTATAAGCCATGAAGCTACCATATTCCATCTGTAGCCTTTTATTGATTAGTTTTTAGCACTAGACTAAACTTAAGGGTATAACCAATTATATAAGGATAGTGCTACTGATTAGAAAGATCAGTTGACAAGAGATATCTCTTTAGTAAATTCTAACAATGTTGTTTGAAGGCCATATTGATGTTTCTTTTTTCTCCATTTGACGAAAGTTTTGTTTTTCCTTAAAAGGAGGAAGGTATTCTTGCATCGCATATTAGTTCAAATAATAGAACCATTTAGGCCTTGTATATCCCTGCATAATCAATATCTAGTTCCTGTTTTTATTGAGTCCTGATCCTTTGTGCATCAAATGTCTACAGGATTGTAGTTTTCTGTTTGACTCTGAACTCCCACAATTGTCCATTTATGTGAGGATTGTGAGAAGGAAACATTGTACTTGTTGATCTTCTATGCATGTGGCCCTTTAATAGAAGTGTGAACCTGAAGACTTGGTGGTAGGGGTTCAGGTTCCAGTTTATGTGACAATGGAAGAAATAAATAAGAATAGAGCTAATAAAGGAGTAAATTAAATTCCTCCATGAGATCTGCACTCATTTGTGGTGATGAGGAAGGAGAACTTGAGTGGCTGCATTGGGCCAGTACTAAATACTCCTAATGCAGAACTGAGGACAAGTAATCAATCGACTTAAGCTATAATGATGAATGAGATAGTTTGTGATCCAAGAATTTAAATCCAGAAAATATCCTTAGGTTCCCAAGATAACTCCAGGGCAACCTTCCCTAGCAAGGTCCCTTTGGATGTTTTTGCAAGTACATGCCAACATACTTGGCTATTCTGGCTCAGTGTTCTCTTAGTTGCAGTCAGTAGCATTTAGAATGTCAACTAAAGGACCATGTGCTTCCTTGGTTTCAGTTTGGCAAAAGTACTTTCAGATTATTTTTTGTCTTGGCTAGTTCCTTTCTATCCCTGGCATATTCATTCTACCTCCCTGGCTTCTGATTAATTTGTAATTATATTCCATGATCGTAATCAGTATGATATAGCTCTGTTTCAAGAATGAAAATTTCCAAGAATGCTCAAAATGAGATGTTCTGCAAAGCTTCGAGCGCAAAAATATTCAAAACAAAAAGTTCTGTATATCTGTAACTTGGTCCATATGTAAGAGTAAATTGAATAGTTCTGCCTCCGGAAGCAAATGCAAGTTGTAAGTTTCCTAAGAATGTGTTCCATTTGCTGAAATGAAGGTTTATGTGGTGTTTTGTTTTGTATCAAGGGTATAACTTTTTCACAGAGTAGTTTTAAATTATGAGTTCTTTTTAACAGGTCATTGTTGCTGCAGAACTTTTGAAAAATGCAGATGAATTGGTGAAACAGAAAATTCATCCCACTTCTGTCATTAGTGGATATCGTCTTGCTTGCAAGTAAGACCTACCAAAGTATTTCAAATGAAAAATTGTATAAAATTTACCAGTGAAGTTTTACATTTAAGTTTTAAAGTATTGGATAATGCATTTTTTCTTTGATCAATATAACATTTTTCAAATATTGATGGCCCACTTAATGACCTCTCCTATCAGTCATGAGGTAGCTGAAAAACAGCTAGAGCCCTTCCACTGATAGTACTATGGTTGTGGAGTGCTCTTATCTGCCACCCAATAACAAGCAGCTGGAAAACCAGCCTTGGACCTAGATGCAAGTATATGTTTGTGAATAAGCAAGTAAAAGACTAAATGAAGTCAGCAGAGTGCTTTGTCAGTGCAGATGCTTCTGAGATTTTCCCCTTCGCCAGTGGAGAGGATTGTTGTTACTGTGGTGATGTTTGAAGATTGTAATAGAATTTGAGATTTGCTGGGATTCTTTGTGCTACCTATATCCCAGTTGTGATTCTGTAAACCAGAAGGGCTTGGGGGCAAGTGAGTCAGCAATGGTCTGACTTTGATTAACAAGGAACCATGTTTGCCCTGTCCTCATTTCATCTATGTCATTGACCAAATGAATATGTATATCTAGATATTCTGCTAATGTATTTGTTGTGATGGCAGTATATCTCAATCTTGTCAGTGTAACAAGGCTTTTGCTAGAATATAGAATTGGTCTGTAAAATTGCCCACCAAGCCTTTAAATTCTTTTAAGCTGTTACATTTAATTACTGGGTGCAATACAGATATACTAATACAGTTATGATATGCTGTGCTTAAAAATTATTTTAGATATGTATTGTTTTTTAAATATTTAGTAATGTATTTTAAAATATGGAAATGCAGGGCCATTGAAAATGTAAATTTGAGATATTTTTTTTCTAATTATATGTGCAAAACCTACTGTTCCAGGAATGGAACATTCTGGTTTTCTTTTTTTCTGGAAGACTCCAGAAGAAAATAATTGGACCACTTTCCAGAATGGCCAGGACAGTGTGGCCTGGAAGAAAATAGAACTTCTGGTGTTCCCTGAAGCAGTAAGCTTTGCACAATCCTACTTTATATGTGTTTTTATGAACATTTAAGTTGATAAAACATTAAGAGCATTAAAGTTAAATTCTAATGATTATAGAAATACTGTTTTTTTCCCCCAACAGAGAGGCAGTTCGTTACATCAATGAAAATTTGGTTATTAACTCAGATGAGCTGGGCAGAGATTGTCTTATTAATGCAGCAAAAACATCGATGTCATCCAAAATCATAGGAGTGTATCCTTTCACAGAGAAAAATTAGGAAGTGGTATTGTGTAGAAACTAGATAGTGACTGAACCATTACCTTCTAGAGAAAAATGGCATTTTTATTTGCATTTGTAATGTCACTTAATTGTGAGCCATGTAGGATTTATATCTCATGTATCTGATTATGTTAACCTTAACAATGTTCCTGTAGTGACAGTGACTTCTTTGCCAACATGGTAGTAGATGCTGTGCTTGCAGTAAAATACACAGATCAAAAGGGACAACCACATTATCCTATCAGCTCTATCAATGTTTTGAAGGCACATGGTCGCAGTCAGAAAGAGAGTATTCTTGTAAACGGCTATGCATTAAACTGTGTTGTGGGCTCCCAAGGTAAGATCAGTTTTTTTCACCAGTAAAGCAATAAAGGAGTGTAATTTAAAAAGCAACTGCAGTTTTATATCTGGATGTGAAGAAGTTTCTGGAAACAGTATTTTTGACTGATAAGTTGGCTAAAAGAAATAGTATAACTACATGGAGCTTGAAATTATTTTACATTTGTAATACAGTTGAGGCAAATATCTTCAGATGGATTGTCCCTCCCCTTTGCTTGGATGGGCATGGCTTTTCTAAATGAGCTCTGTCAGGGCATGGTGTGGAGCTTCAATTCTACTCATATCAGTGGCAAGGGATGGAGGTGTAAGTGGAGCTCCATTAGATTACTCAGTTTATTTTTTTCCTCCTAAATTACCTCTTAAAAGATTTGATCATGGCAGAAAGTGATATTTAAAAGATAGAGAAAGTTGATAGGAGGATTCAGAATGGAATATGGACATTCTTGGTTATAAATGTATCTTCCTATAGTGAAAGAAGACGTGGAGGAAGCTTTTGTTTCCAGAAGAAAAATAATTGTTTCTGTACATCTCTTTGGGAAGAGACTATTCTGTAAATTGACCTAGGAATATTGATGATTGTGCAGGATTAAGTATTTTCATTAAGTCCTGCAAAGAAGGGAGGGGGAGGGAAGGGGGAAAGAAAGAGTGGTTTGACGGTCTCGGAATGCTTATTGATTTCTCTGGTAAAATCTACAGAGGGTTGTTAAAGTTTCTTTCTGACAGGCCAACTTCTCTTACTCTGATGCTTAGATGGGGTGTTGGAGCTTTGTATTTCAGTAGTAATGAATGAGAAGTATGATGCACTTGAAGTATGCAAGGGTATGCCTTCAAGTCTTGGAAGCTTTGGTGAATTTCAAATATTTTAGCTATATTTATTCTGTCTGGCTTCACTGTTTGTAATGGAGTAGGACTTCTTTCCCATATGGGAAAGTATATGCAAGTCTGTTTTTATAAATCATACCTGTTAAAGTGAATGGGAGAAGCGGTCTGTTTGAGGATACCTCCACCCACTATGAAAATAAGGTATCACTGTGTTTTTAGATGTGGTTAAGTTCAATTTATACAGAATCTTAAGAGAATCTTTCTCTTTTTTTTAGGTATGCCTAAGAGAATAGTTAATGCCAAAATTGCATGTCTTGATTTCAGCCTACAGAAAACTAAAATGAAGCTTGGTGTTCAGGTGGTGATCACAGACCCAGAAAAACTGGATCAGATTAGACAGAGGTATTCTATAGGGAGCTTTTATAACTAAAATGAGAAAATGTGTATATTTCCAGCATACATCCCACACATACTTAAGAGTGTGGCATCTTAAATACAAAATATGACTAAGAATATGACAGTATTTTGTCCAAAATACCATTATTCTTTCTGTATCCAATGTATAGCAAGAGAATTGTTTTCATTTTACTTAAGTCTGTAGGTCTAAATTAATCTGTATTTGAAAGCTTAATTTATTGTTCCTCTGGTAAATGTATTTCCCTCTTTAAAAATAGTGTCTCCCACTTTTTGTTTACTGATAGAATCCTGAAGTGTTCTAATGATACTAACCATACAAGTCTCCCTTGAATTAGTCTTGGGAATTAATCAAAAGTTCCAGTACAATAACAGAATAAACAGAGTTCAGCTACATTGAGTTTTGACGGAGGGGTGGTTAAAGCATTATTTTGCCAGTGATATCATTACAACTAAGATGGATGTTTCTCTGTTCTAACAGCAGTATGGAAACATATTTTTACTGCCTGGTGAGGGAAAAACTGCATGCAACCAAATCTATGCCTATGTATCCCAATGTACTTGGGGTTCCTTTGCCCACCCCTGAATTAGATTGTATGGGTGGTATACATTTACAGGGTAAGTTCAGTAATGATAGGCAAATTACTCACCATTAATAATCCTGTTGGGAATTTCTCATAAATTTCCAAGCAATTTCCTAGAATACAGTGACTGGTTTTGAGGAACAAAATAGACTTCTATATTTTTTATTGAAATGTCTGCAGTATGGGAGAAGGAATAGGACACACATAAATAACAGCCAGTTACTTGATGTGCTCCACACTTTCTATTTTAATTAAAGTTTATGGTTCTATTTAATCAGTCTGCACTTTCTCATGCAGAGAGGCTGACATTACTAAAGAGAAAATTCAGAAGATCCTGGCTACAGGAGCAAACGTTATTTTGACCACTGGGGGCATTGATGATATGTGTCTGAAATATTTCGTGGATGCTGGTGCTATGGCAGTACGCAGAGTTCTAAAAAGAGACCTTAAACGCATTGCTAAGGCTTCTGGAGGTAATTACAGAAATCTCTAAATATAATCACAGTTTATTTGTCCTGTCAATAAAGAGCTTAATATGTAGAAGATTGCTATTATTAATGTTCCTTCAGACTAGAATATATATAAAAAAAGATTTTGTGGTGATTTATCATCTTTTTACTTTGTATTAGCCACTGTTTGTTCTACCCTGGCAAACCTGGAAGGTGAAGAAACTTTTGAAGCATCTATGCTGGGACAAGCAGAAGAGGTGGTTCAAGAACGAATTTGTGATGATGAATTGATTTTAATTAAGAAGTAAGGAAATACCTATCTTATATAAAGTAATTTGTAATGGACACATTTTGCTGCAACTTTTCAAAGTATTTCCCATTTAATTGCTGCCATGCTATTTTCAAATCGTATGAGCAGTTATACGCGTGGGATAAATTACTTTTAGTCCCCTTATAAACGTTGAGACCGTAAATGTCTTGACTTTGTTGATGGACTTGGACACACAGAATTACTGCTAGCTACATAATGAATGTATAGTAATTCTACTTCCCTGCCCTCAGCTTAGAGATTTATTATAGTTTGATAATTATTTCACAAGGAAACGTTTATCTCTTTCTGAAACAGTACTAAGGCACGGACTTCAGCTGCTATTATATTACGAGGAGCAAATGACTTCATGTGTGATGAAATGGAGAGGTCTTTGCATGATGCTCTTTGTGTGGTCAAAAGAATATTAGAGTCAAAGTCTGTTGTACCAGGAGGTGGTGCAGTTGAAGCAGCACTTTCCATTTATCTAGAAAATTATGCAACTAGCATGGTAAGTATTTAGTTAACTAACATTTAAATTGTAATGTTTTTCTTAGGAAATCAGACTTATAATAATATACAGTGCTACCTATATCTGAAAAGTTTATAGAATTGGGGTTGGAGAGGGCCATTGAGGTATTAAGTCCTACTTCCTGCTTGGTGCAGGAGACCATATTAAAGTTTTATTCATGGATGGCTATCCAGTCTTTCCTTCAACACATCCAGCAAGGGTAGTTCATCACCTCCCTCCATTCATTATTTTATAATGTATTTTTCTTGTTTAAATTAGGGATCACGGGAACAGCTTGCTATAGCAGAATTTGCAAGATCTCTTCTAGTTATTCCAAATACATTAGCGGTCAATGCTGCTCAAGATGCTATAGACCTTGTTGCAAAACTCAGAGCATTTCACAATGAAGCTCAAGTGAATCCAGACCGCAAAAATTTGAAGTGGTAAGTGTGCATGGAAGAATTGATGGCAAGATCAGAATATTGATTAGTTTTATTCATTGTTGTAGGCTGTTATTTAATCATTTCTTATTGAATGAATCAGAATTGGGTGTGAGCATTCAGCATGCCTAAACCAAAATGATTCCTAGCCTTCAGATGCTAGCATTCAGAACGTGTTTAAAGTACATTTTTGGTCTTCTGTAGTTGGCTTATAGCTTTATCAGAAGAAATGGAGTGATGGATATGTTAGGGATGTGCAAAATCTAGATTTTTGGGTGTGGAATGTTCTGGAAAATTCTAGAATGTTCCATGTTCTTTCCTGAGAACACTAGTCATTCCATGCAGACACTGGCAGTTTTCCAGAAGTTAATCTCCCAAACTGGAAGTGGTTTGTTATGTTGTGGACATTATTTGACCCTAAAACAAACTTCTTTCCTTTGGAACTTCATAAATAGATTTCATTGGAGGATTAATTTCTGGAAAACAGCAAAATCAGCATGTGCTGACCAGTAATTGCCATTGTTATTTGGAATCTTCCATTCGTAGAATGCTAGAGTTTGCCTATTCTTAGTATATATAATAAAATGATTGGATGTTTGCAGAGAGAACTACCAGATATTGACTTTTGTTGCATTTGATGTTGGAAAATTTGAAGTAGGTCTCATGCTTCAGGTTTAGGGTTTAAGACTGAAGATGTTTGAAATGTACATTCCTATTTAAAACATTTCCTTTTTTTAAAAGGATTGGTCTTGATTTAATCAATGGAAAACCACGTGACAACAAACAAGCTGGTGTATATGAGCCTACTGTAGTCAAAACAAAGAGCTTAAAGTTTGCAACAGAAGCAGCAATTACTATTCTTCGAATTGATGATCTTATTAAGTTGCACCCTGAAAGTAAAGGTGAAAAGGGAGGATGCTATGAAGATGCAGTTCAATCTGGAGCAATTGAAGACTAAATGGATTTTTATTTAACTAACCCTGTGAAATTCTCTCATACTGTATTAACTAGTATGTTGATGAAAGCAAGCTGTCAAACTCCTGCGTTACTAGAAAATAAATGACAGATGGCCATATTTTGTATTTGTATCAGTATTATAATACAAAATGTAGAGGGGAGGAGGTTGGAGAAAACCTGAAGATTTCAACAATAGCTACCACTAACAACAAAGCCAAATATAGCCAAACACTTAACTTTTGGTGCTTTTCTTGTATATATTGTGCCTCAGAGTCATTATGTCCAGTCAGTACAAAAGCCTTCCCTTGTGTATACACAAACTGTAGTCATAGCTTTATGCTAGTATTGAAGAAGGCAAAAAAGCTGTAATACAACAGCTGTTTTTTCTCAAGGCAGCATGAAGTTAGTTATCTGCTAGTATTAGGGTGGGTATGAATGGTATGCATAGGCTGTCTTCCGCTCACAAAGAATCAGTGAATCCCTTGTCCTGATTAGAAATCTGAGGCAAGAAGAGACAGAGTACATTGTTGAAGAAAATTCTATTTAAACTGACAGCAGTGAGGCAGATGCTTAGATCTTGCCCGGTAACAATATATAGGTTTTGCCTAATACTGTGTCTTGTTAACTTTATTACTAATAAAGGTAAGTCATGTTACAAATTAGTACAGAATCAAAGAAAAGTTTCCTTTATCTTTCCACACACATAGCTATGCCCATTCCTCCTCCTATACATAAAGCTGCAACTCCTCGTTTTCCTCCTGTTCGTTCTAATGAGTGCAGAAGTGTAACAAGGATTCGACAACCAGATGCTCCAAGAGGATGGCCAAGAGCAACAGCCCCACCTTCGATGTTAACCTGCCATAAAAATAAACATTATAATTCATCACAAATAGTTAAATCAAATGTACAACTCCTTTCCTATTTTGGAGCCTAATATTTAGAGCAAGGATTGGAAATCTCTGACAATAGATTTTATAGTGAAGTGGGTAAGACTCATGTTAATGCTGAGACCAGAGAACAGTTACAATGACTAGTACACTTTGCAACGCTTGAAACTAAACACACCTTTTAACCTTACTAGCATTTTTTAAGCAAAAGCTGTTGCTTGGCTATTCAATTTTTTTATTGCAAGCCATGTTTCTGGAAGGAGTACTCTGCTTTGGAACAACCATAGATGTGATTGCCAACCTAGGTAGTACTGGAACTACAGTGGTACCTCGGGTTACGAACGCTTCTGTTAACGAACTTTTCGGGTTACGACCAGCTCCAGCCACAAAAATTTACCTCAGTTTGCGAACTCCACCTCGGGGTATGAGCAGGATACACGGCCATTTTCCCTCCCATGACACGGTCTGCGGCCATTTTCCCTCCCGACACATGGTCCGCGGCCATTTTTCCGCCCGACATGTGGTCCGTGGCCATTTTCCGCCCCGACACGTGGTCATAGGGAGGGGGACTCTCCCTCCAAGCAATAGCTGCCTCCCTGTCCTCCACGCCAGAACGGATTAACAGTAATTACATTGAACCTTATGGGGAAATTTGCTTCGGGTTGCGACCAATTCGGGTTGCGGCCAGAGTCACGGAACGAATTAAGTTCGTAAACTGAGGTTCCACTGTACTGTGAAATGGTGCTATAACTCCCCAATGGTTGCAGGTAGATCAGGATATCGTATCTGAATACCGAGAGGTCCAAAATGACGAGGGGGGTATATGCCTGCAGTACAATACCACTGCTCAGTGCAGGGTCTGCTAATGCATTTCAAATAAATGGATCTCCAAAGAACCTCCAGAGAAAGAATACATAACATTTCATGAGGTACTGTAACTTTGATTTGAGTTAAATACACAATGGTTTGAGTTCATTACACAATATTACTTATACAGTATTATACAGTAATACTGTTTCGACTTACATACAAATTCAACTTAAGAACACACCTTGGGAATGGAACTTGTTCTTAAATTGGGGACTACCTGTATATCCAATTCCTTCAACCATTCCACATCAGACTTTGTTCTCTGAATTTGCTTCAATGTCCTTTTTAGACTGCAATGGCTAGATATGTTCCTTGTGAGGTGTTCCTGAACTATACAGCTCAGCATAGGCTTTGTTTCCAAAGGTCAAAGTTTTATCTGCATACAAGCATCACTGAGTGCCGAATTATACCTGATGTTAAATATGTCTTTATATTTAACAAGCAGGTTCTTTAAAAAGTGGACAATGGATTCTAAGAGGTTCTGATCTCTTATAAGGATAACAGCAGAGAGAAAGATAAGTCCTTCCCTTAACCACTGAAGCAGCAATTTGCACAAGAAGGAATCCCCCATCTATATAATTTGTCAATTTTTCCAAATAGTTACCCTGCAGATTATTTCAGATTACAAACTATTTTGAATGTTCCCCTCCCCATCCCCATCTAAGAAATACTACACGTTTGCATCAAACGAGGTGCATTTCAGTGTCCTATTAGAGGAGCGCATCCATTCTAGGCTATAAATAAACAAATAGATTTCCAGTATTTGGGGTGATATGCTTTTAAGGGCAATGTTGGACATACCTTTTCTGGCTCCAGTTTTAGTTCTTTTATTATTGCAACACCTACAGCAGCAAATGCTTCATTAATTTCATACAGATCCACTTGGTCCAATGTCCAACCTGCTTTTTCTACCTACAGAAGACCAGCAAGCTCTTTCAATTAATATGGTTAAACCCAGGTCTGAATTCTATTAGAAAATAATGAGTTCTAATTTTTCTGAAATGAAATATAATGATCTGTAATACTTAGAGATAAATGAGGTTCTGGCGAGTTCCTTAAGTCTCTACAAATACAATGTTTCTTTCCAATAAACCAACTGAAGTTCGAATCAGTATTTAAGATATGGTGCTGAAATAAGATCTAATCTGGTATTTAGCACAGAGAAAGGAATTTAAATAAGCATAAAGGATAGGGCCACAAATGCATACAATCCAAATGTCTCCACAGATGCTGGACTCATCCCCTTTTATAGCTATGAAGCAAATGCACAATTCAATTAATTAATTAACTCTGAGTCTTCAATCTTCACTAACAACCAAAGCACTTGCTTTCTTTCCACAAAAAGCACATGTGTATGTATATATATACATGCATATTCAATATCCAGAAAAAATACTGGAAAGTTTCAGTAACATAGAGTATTACTGAACCATCTATTGGCAAAGAGACCGTAATTCATCAGGATTGGGATAGACAGTAAATATACTATGCTTAAAAGACAATTTAATTTCCAGAATTAACACATTATTTCAGTGGGATTCACCCTATTCCCAACTTACAGCTTTTCTTATTGCTGTGACAGGAGCTATTCCCATAACAGAAGGATCAACACCAACTTGAGCTGAAGACACAATCTGTGCCAAAGGAGTGAGATTTCGTTTAACTGCTTCTGATTTTTTCATAAGAATTACAGCAGCAGCACCATCATTTATACCTGAAGGGAAAGAAACAACTAAACTAGCTTAAAGTATCTAACAAAGCTTGATACTTCTCCAGATATGTCAGTTTTGCTGAGCTTTATCTTCATGTACAGTGATACCTCGGGATACGAACGCCTCTGCTTGCGAATTTTTCGGGTTACGACCAGCTCTGGCCCCAAAATTTTACCTCGGTTTGCGAACTCCGCCTCGGGGTACGAGCCATTTTCCGCCCGTGCCACGTGGTCCGCAGCCATTTTCTGCCCGTGCCACGTGGTCCACGGCCATTTTTCCGCCCGTGCCACGTGGTCCGCGGCTGTTTTTCCGGCCCTGCCGCGTGGTCCGCGGCCGTTTTCGCACCGCGCCGCGCCGTTTTCGCGCCGCGCTGCACCCGGCCATTTTCGCGCCGCACCACGCCGCGCCCGGCCGCTTTCCGTGTGGTCCGTGGACGCCAGAACGGATTAACGGTAATTACATTGAACCTTATGGGAAATTGCCTCGGGTTGCGACCAAATTTGGGCGGAGGGCGGAACGGATTAATCGGATTTACATCGAACCCTATGGGGAAATTTGCCTCGGGGTGCGACCAAATTCAGAGGGCGGAACGGATTAACCGGATTTACATTGAACCCTATGGGGAAATTTCCTTCGGGTTACGACCAACTCGGGATACGCCCAGAGTCACGGAACGGATTAAGTTCGTATCCCGAGGTACCACTGTATATTTCTATTGCAAAGCAGTAATTTCCACTGGAAACTTCCATTTGGCCAGGATGAGGCATGAGAGAAAAAGGAATTTCCCCTTGAAAAGATCTGAGATCTGCAGCCTGCTCCCTTAACCTAACATGGATTATTTCTGGAACAACTTTTTAAGTTAGATATTTAGACACTTAAAAAAAAAAAATGAAGAGTTCGTAATTTAATTGGAGAGTATACAGCACCAGAATCCAAACTTTAGCAGTGGTAGCCAATAATCAATAGCATGGTTTTTTTGGCATTTTGAAGCAGGTGGCCGAGGCTTAATTCAATGTTTGAAAACTGAATCATAATAATGAAATTTTAAAAAATTATATAATTTCAATACTCTGATTTTTTAAAAATAGAATTAGATATAATTTAAAAAGATATTATTACATCTTGGGTAATTGAAGGTAACAGTATTAAAACAGGCCCACTTTACAGATATACATATGCAACTCTTTTTACAGTTTCACTATAAATGCAATCTGTATTTTACAGCTTTTACTGTTTTCCAGGACATGTTTTATATGGGTAGTCCTTGCTTAACGATGGTAATTGGAACTGGGAACTCTGTCACTAAGCGACATGACCATGCCGACTTACGACAGCAGTTGTGGCAGTTCTGGTCGCTGTGGTTAAGCAAATCCCATGAGTTGTTAGGCATGACATCACATGATCACCATTGACGACCTCCTGCCAGCTTCCCCACCGAGTTTGCTTGTTGGAAACCAGCAGTGAAGGTCACAAATGGCGATCCCGTGACTGCAGGATGCTGCCATCATCATAATTTCAAGCCAGTTGCCAAGCACCTGAATTATAAGCACGTGACCATGCAATGGCCACAACTATGAGGACTGGGCATAAGCCTCCTTGTTTAGCACCATTGTCATTTCGAACGGTTGCTGAAAAAGTGATTGTTAAATGAGGACTACCTGTACTGTTCTTTATTGCTCTTCTGAAAGCTACTTAACATTTATTTATTGAATTAATTAATTGGATTTATACTCTGCCTTTCATTCAAAAACTCAAGGGGTGAACATAGCATTTTCTCCTCCTATTTCTTCCTCCACCAACAACCCCATGGGAAGGTTGGGTTGAGAGACAGTTACTGGCCCAAAGTCACCCAGTCAGCTTCCGTGGCTGAGTTGGCAACTACAACCTGGTCCTTTTCATTCCTTGTCCAAGACCTTAACCATGACATCACACTCCAATAATCCATGTTTCTTCCACTAAATCCAAACTGTACAAGCTTTATTAGAATAATGTCCCTCTCCCCATATTATTATTCATTCAAATGAAATAAAATTAGATTGCTAAAAACGAAACAGATGATTTTATGCCTTATCTTTAAATTGCTCAACAAACCAACCTGAGGCGTTTGCTGCAGTCACAGTTCCTGTACCGCTGGTTAGGAAGCAAGGTTTCAACTTCGCTACTGTTTCTAAGTTGCACCCATGGCGAGGATGTTCATCTGCTTTAATTTCTATATGGCCTGTCAAAAGCAAGTATTTCAGCAGCAGCCATTTTATACTTGGTACAAAAGAGGTAAAGTGGAATTTTCCATTTAAGAATTCTATTTCTTATGCTCTTTTTCAAACATATGCACTGCCCTTCAATAAAGAGTCATAGGGGGTCATCTGCAGTAGCATTTTATCCTGGAACTCTAATGTCCAGTTCATTAGCCTAGCATACTATATGCTCCTCATTATCAAAAAGCAGTGATATTATGCCTATTTCTCCCTTTGTATGCCAACTACTAGTAGCCAACTTTTCAGTGATTGCAATTTCCCACGCTCCTGAATTACATGTGTTCTAGTCTAGGAGTGATAAATTGAGTTCATGTATTAAGCCACAGAATTCTACATTGGGGTTTATGTATAGCATGAATCCAATCTATGTTGTTTGGTTGGTTTTGGCTTAGCATAATATGTAATGTCCACCTGTGGCGGTTTATTCAATAGGTCACTATTAAGCAACTACGGCTTAGAACAATATATGAAACTCATAATAAGATCCCAAGAATTGATGTAGTATGTCTTGAAATTAACTCACAAGAATTTCTAAAATTCAGTGGGATTATTCTCTAAATTATTGTTAAATTAATAAATTTATTTACAAAAATACAGGTTATTGAAACAGGAAGAAACTCTGGCTCAATCTATGAACCACTTCAAAACTGATATTGAGGCAGCAAACTTTCTACATTAATTAGATTATGTTCTTTCCAGATCTGTAATTATACTTCTCTTTCCAAAGTACAAATGTTTATGATAGGCAGCACACAATGGTTACATTCATAATTTTATCTTCATCTAGCAGTAAGGATGGAGTAATTATGCCGGAGATTACTAAACGACTCTCCCTTTCCAACACACCAATTATTCTAATACTTGATTACAGAGGGAGAACTGAAGCAGATAAAATTAATGTAAAGATGGATCATTAAAATTAGATACAGACCATTATAATTAATAACCAATCCCTTGCCCAGATTGTTAAACTGCTCACTGACCTCTTCTGGAAGATACAATGACAGGTACAATCTCTTTATCAAAATATCCACCCTTCTGGGAATTTTCAGCCTTGTTCTGCGACTTTACAGCCAGTTGGTCTTGTTCCTCTCGACTAACCTTCCATTGCTTGGCCACATTTTCAGCTGAAACAATTAAAAAATACAGTAGATGCTCTAATCAGGAAGCATCATGGTTTATTTACTGTACACTGCATTGCATTTATTGCACTGAACCTTCAAAAATTGATAGAGATTGTATTGTCTCCAGCATATAATGTTTACACATTTGCATCAGTTTTGAATTTGGTTTTGTTGGAAATGCATTTATACTGAATAAACGAGCGCACAAAACTACAGGCAAAGAAATGCAGTTCTTAAGACCTGTAATGTTGATCTTTACCTGATTAGCTGATAAGGACAGCAGAAGCTATTGAAAATAGACCGAGCAAATGGCTGCAAAGTGGGGGATGCCTTTGAAGATTATTTATTTTATAACACAGTATTTATTACATACTATATGTGATACAGATTATATAATTTAATAATACAATTATATAATAAACGCAACTATATTTATTATATAATAAACTGTATTTATTACTATTTTATTGTTTATTTATATCACACCTTTTGTACAGAAGCTCAAGATATTGTATATAGCATCCCACCTCCTATATTGGTAGGTTGGACTGAGAAAGAGTGCCCGGCCCGAAGTCACCCAGTGAATCTCTCTGGCTGAGGGTGGATTAGAACTAGTGCAATGTCCTAATCACTGCGCCAATCCGGCTCTCAGTATGCATGGGTGAGTTTGTACCTCAGCTCTTACCTAAGAGAGGCTCTTTGCCTGGGGAATGTGACCCTTTTATAACCCCTAAACAGGGCTTCTCTTTCCTTTTTTTTCTAGAACATACATGCATGGACATATGCAGGTACATCCTATGTACGTTTTTACAGTGTGTGTATGGGTACAGGGATTCATCTCAGTTACAGCTGGCAACCCTACGTTGACAAGATGGGGAAGCTGGACATTGCCCAGTACTTCTCCTCCCCTTATACTTCTTGCTTCCTGTACACTCTTCCTTTTTCAGAGAAATAAAGTCAGGGTAAGCTTTCTTCCAACCTTCTTGAAAATGCTATTTCCATGAGGCCTACCTGTAATGCCCATGTGATAACAGTGGAAGGCATCTGTCAAGCCATCTACGATGATACTGTCTTGCAAAGAGGTTTCCCCCATTTTCACCCCACTGCGCAGATGAATGACATGAGGAGCCTGCAAGAAAGGCATTCTGACACATTTAGAACACTGAAAGCAACATTCTTTGGAAGTGGATGGAAATAATCGCTGGAATGCCCATTCTCGCTGTATGACCCTTCCATTCATCTGCCATAACTAAGTATAGAGAAGGAATCCCAACTCAGCTGTAGATCACATGCCTTGTACACACGAGATCTCAGCTTCAATCCCTGATATCATTTGTTAGAAGAATCACATGGTATGCATGAAAGAGAAAGAACTTAAGAAAAACAACGTTTCCATATTTCTTCCTCCCGGATTCTAGCCGAGAGGAAGGTGAAAGCTTGAAATAAGCCAAAGAATATTTCACTTTAAGACTAGAGGCATATCCAGCTGAAAGACGCATACGTGCCCACTGTATGCACAGTCATCTCCCTGCCATTTTTTACCAGAAGTAATGGTGAGACAGAAGGACCAGAACAGCTCTGCCTCTACCATGGCAGTTTCAAAAGTCACTGTCCCATTCAAATATAAAATCTCAGGCAAACGTCCAAATGCCATCAGCAAAAAGGAAAGACCGACAGCAGCGTTCTGTCTTTGCTGATATGTGTGTGCGCGCGCATGCACGCATGTGTGTCTGCCTGTGTGTGTGCGTGTGTGTATGCATACACACATGCACACAGACATATTTATATTACACAGACTCTGTCCAGCTACCTCTCTCTCTGGCCAAACTACTTTCCCTACTTCTTCTGCTCATATATCCTAGAGATTCAGAGTGGATGAGTTCAATTCATGATAAAGCTTGGTTGGAATAACTCAAGTTAGTTTAAAACAAGACCAAAGCAAACAAGCTACATGTTAGTTCATGCAACGTCATTTAAACTACAGCTGCACAATCCTCAGATAACCATTACTACTTGGAACTATTTCAACCTGGTTTCCTTCAAGGTTTAGAAACAAAACAACCTGTTTTTCCTGTAAAATGATGTTTCTGACAAAAGAAGAAACTCCTGCCTTATTGGTTCTTTTGGACATTCTGGCACGAGTAGCAGCGAACCCAAAGCCTTAAGAGTTCTTGTTTTTGGCTTAGCACAATGTCTAAATCACCTGAAGAAACTATGTGGTTGTGTTTTTTAAAAAACCTGGGCCATGCTTTATAAACTTTTAAAACTGATCAAGCTTCATAAACCCACAAAAATATGTCATTATATCTGAACTCAAAAATCCTGGCTTATTCCAGATTTGGTTTTGTACCTTGTGTGAATCAGGAATTAACCTAGCAAAGCATGATTACTCAGTGGCCTAGTGTTATTTGTATTCATACCAAATACCAGTCCTCCTTGTTAATATTCAGCTGATACTCAGAGACTGATTGTTCAGACTCACAGCGTTTGTACTGTGGGACTCCACCAGCTTTTACTCTGTCTCCCATGAAGTCACTTGAAGCTTTAGGTACTGGTTGTGTTCATATATGACTTGTTCTTGGTGGAGATTCATGTCCTGTTTAACAATTGTGGTTTAAAAACTCTAGCTTAAGCTTGTGTGCCAATAAGCATCTCAAATCAGTGATGGGCTGGGCAAGGCCCAGTTACATTAAGCCTCAGCTCAGGGAAGTCCAAGCTATTACTAGCTGGGGATGTTGCTGGTGGGAAAGAAGTCACGCTTGGTAAAGGCCAGTTGTACAGCTTGTGTACCGTTTAATGCAGTAATTCTCCCATGCAAGTTATCCTTTCATGATTTTTCAGCACAAGTGTCTTAGGAGCAGTACGTCTTAACCTCTATGAACATCAAGCAGCCTTACCTTGCTCATGTTTTCCATGCCACCAGCCACTACAATACTGGAATCTCCTGTCTTAATAGACTGAGCCCCTAGGCATACAGCTTTCAGGCCGGACCCACATATCATTTGACAGCTCCAAGCTGGAATCTCGTATGGAATCCCTGCAGCAACACTGGCTTGTCGAGCAGGATTCTGACCAGCACCTACAGAAATAAACATGCAGGGACACTATACTAAATTGTTTTTAGCTCATTCTTCTACCTCAGTTTTTAGTGTCAGATAGGTACAAATGTTGTTTGCCTGTAATATTACTCATATCTGGTTTTATATATTTATATTTATATATATATAGCTGCCCATCTCACACAAAGCGACTCTGGGAGGTTGATAACCCACCTCTTGTTTCCAGGCACTGCTTTGTAAAAATGTATGTTTTATCCTGCATTTCAATGCCTGTGTCTTAATTGTTCAAGTTACTTTTATTTTCAATTTTCTTAGGTTGACCCTTCATTGCCTTTGGGCTATATTTCAACATTGCTATGGACAGGTGAGGGTGGTGTATTGTTTTGTTTCTGTTTTTTGCTTTTAACTTTCAGCATGATGTAAAAATTTATTTTAAGGCCTGTCTGCATTCATAGGAACTTGTCCAAGCTTTATGATCCACATCTAAGTCCCTATTGTGTGGACCACTGGTGACAGATGGCTGTGAAATCAGGAAATTTCAGGGGCAAGGCCTTTGCAATGGTGGCCCCACAACTTTAGATAGAAGATAATTCCCCAAACACTATACACAATCTCCTATTTGCTGATCTTTCAGATGATTTTAAAGATTTTCATATTCTAGGCTGCATCTTATTAGTTTAAATGTAAGAAACTTATAACTGCAATTCCATCTGGTGCTACCTTATTAGATATTTTAATGATTTGGCTGTTTCCTATTTGTTGCATTTACTGAACAATTATTTATTTTGTATTTTACAGTATTTTGTAATCTATTTTCTAAGGATTCTGTTCTAAAAAATACATACCTTTTCAATTAACAGATTTATAATCTCCATGTTTTGGTTACTTTTTTGGTAAATGGTATCAGTAAAACAAAATATTTTCCATATATCAAAATAAAATATAAGTTTGATTCCCCAACTTCCTTTTCTAACCCAAATATATTCCGTGGATACAAGTACATTCTAACTCATGAGGTGTTACCTTCAGTGAAGGAACCTAGATTTTGTATCTTGAGTTACAACATAATTTTCATTAAATAAGCTTTTTCTGTTGCTTCCCAAAAATTGAATATTTGTAACTGTTTACTAAAAGATGACAAACAGTAGAAGAACCTTTAGAGTTAGCAGTAGTAAAAGACTGTCACAGTGGGAAGTTCAGTCGTTATTGTCACAGTGGGAAGTTCAGTCGTTATCTTCCAGATATGTTAACTATGCTGATTGAAGGTGGGCAACAGGGCAGGCAACCTGCGAACCCCCATATCTCAGTATTGTACCGGTGAAATTCAGTGACAGTGACACTTCACTGATACCCTTTTTCAGGGTTTGGGAGGATTTTAAGTAAGAAAATGGCATTGGTTTGCCTCCAGATACCTGTTCCCACTCCCATCCTTAAAATCACTGAAAAATGTCAGAACAGATCAATATCTATCAGTGATGTAACTGAAATGATGTCCTGCAGCCCTCCAGAAATTTAGGAGGTTGGCTGCAGCCTTGAGTCCTCAGAAGTTCCCCACCTCTGCTATAGACAAGCATATATATTACATACATGTTCAGCTTGAATCGATCCATTGCAGGATGAAGGCCTCTTATGGGCCATAATTTACCATGCTGGTCTACTGCGAGTTGGTAGATATTTTTTTCGTCACATCCCAGTCTAGCACTAAGAGACAGTGATTGGCCCAAAGTCACCCAGCTAGCTTCTGTTCCTAATGGAGGACTAAGTCAGCTGGGTCTCCCCACTTCTAGCCTAGCACCATAACCACTATACCACACTCATAGAGAAGCACATATGGAGGACAAGAAATTGGAAAAGGCTAAATTAGGGGAGGAAAGGACTAATGGGATCTGAAGCAGTAAAAGTATGGGCAAGAATGCTGGCCGTTAGGACAGATTGCCATGTTGCAATCCTATTGCAGATTTAACACACCCAGAGCCGTGGGAGAAGAAAACACTGTGGCTTCTTCATTATATTCCTGTTCTTGTTTGCCACCACCCACTCTTTTCTCTGACTTATGTGTGCATACTTGGAAGCCCTTCTGTTATAACAGGGGACAACAGATGGAGAACCAAAGCAAGAATATGAAGGAAATGCCAAAGTTGCTTTATTTTCCACTTCTAGGACTATTAAACATTACTACATAAATTGCCAGGTGGAAGATGGAAACTCTGAACTTCCAGATCAAAACCCAGGATAAATGGTTCATTAAGTTCATACCTGCAGCCAATACGTGCCCAAGTATAACTTCAGATACTTCTTTAGGATTGATTTTTGTCCTCTCCAACAATTCTTTAATGACTACTGAAGCCAATTCATGGGCATGCACGGTCGACAAGCCACCATTGAAGGATCCTAGATAAAATATAAAAATAAGAAATAGGTGGGTTTTAATTCTACTCTATACCCTCTGATACCCACTGGATATCATTTATGAGTTAGATATTAACATCCTATAGTTTACCTCACCTTTACTAGGGACAGCATCATTCCAGTTGTCATACCTTGTAAACTTCAATAAATGCATTTTGTGTATCTGTTACATCTCCTTATACTAAATGGAACTCAAATTATTTGAGCAAATAAACTTCATTTGCAGCACTTTTAATGAGAAAAGCTGTGGGCGGTCTAATTTTGAATTATACGTACAAGAATCTCCATTGCTTTGTTGTTAAATATGCTCAGGAACCATTTGTATTAAACAGAAATAGCTGCTTAAGGCAGGATTTCCCTTGTCTCTAAGGAAACTGATTTAAGAGGTTTTTAAAAAAATTCTTATCATACAAAACTCAAAATGAACATTCAGAGTTATTTTCATCCTTTCCTCTTCTAATCTGAAGAGAAAAGGATGAAAATAAACTGCCAAAGATGTAAGAGGATGGGGAATATAACCCTAGCTAAAATGCAACGCAGTGGTTGGCAGCCAAATCTCTAATAGCACCTCGATGGCTTCTTTGCCCTGGAAGAGCGGGATTTGGTTTTGTTAATGGAAAGAGACCAGAGCCAGCGAGCAGACCGTCATGGTTCTACCGGACAAGGGCCAATCAGAGCAAGAGGCTCTCTTCAGCGAGAGGCGCGAGGCAATCACAGCGCGCCTTCACGCAGTGGCTCTATACTCATTGCCCAATCATTACAAGGAGAGCGCGGGCGAGGGAGGAGCCGCTGGCATTACGGGCAAAACAAACAAGACAACTGCCGTGAATAAGCGAGCGGCTGAGCAAGCGAGCGGGGATCGGTTTTTCATATCGTTTATTCCGCAGTAGTAGCGTTAACCAAGTGGGAAACCTCTACCCAACGCTGAAATGGAGCTTAGAGTGACAAACAGGCGCAGATTCAAACACTCGCTCAGCTAATAATTTCCCTCGTGCCAAACCTTCCACCTAATGGACCTCAAAGGTTGCTTTGCAGACAAAACAAGGGAGCGAAGAAACAAAAACGCCAAGCCGGCTCGAGCTTTGTGGAGGACAGGTGGAAAGAATGTCAGTGTAGTGTCGAGGAGTGAGAAAATGTATCAGAAGAACGATTTAACCTACAATCTTGCATACAGGTAGCTGACATTAAATCTTATTAAACTCAATCGGACTTCCAGAATACCGTTAGACCGCAGTGTCTATTTCCAATTTCCAGTCCTCGTTCTCTGATGTTGTCCGAATAATACTTTTCACTCGATCCTAAAGTCTTAATAAGCTGTTAACTAAGCAATTAGCAAAGTCTTATATCCTCGCCCTCGCCAAACTGCAGTTCTCCGCCCCTCAAAAATACACTCGCAGTACAATTCCAAGCCGTCCTACCACAATCTTACCTCGATTCATTTTCTTGCCTCTCTTTTGAGGCAATGATGTACTCTTTCCATGATCAGAAAAAGTACAGGAGTTCCTCCAACACGGGACAGCATAAAAAGAAAAATGAGCGAAGGCAAATTTCCCGAAGGCATCTGAATGAACGAACCATTCAAGGTTGAGAGCAAGCCTGGTGACAGCCGTCGAAAACGCCCGTTCCAGATCGAGGAACGAAATGCACCCAGCAAGAGTTTCTACTCACCGACCGGGGTCCGTGCAGCAGCAACAAGCACAACGCCCTCCTCCCCGCAGTCCATGATGCTCTGAGGTGGTACAAGCGCCGCCGCTCCAGCCGCCGCACTCTCTGCGCGTGCAAACCGCCTCGCACCTCCCTTAGACTCCGGCAGCGACGCGCACCCTCGTTCTCATTGGCTACTCCGGGCCCCGCCCAGCGCCGCGCTTTGTCTAGGAGGGCTGGGCTGAAGGGGCGGCCATCACCACGTGACAGGAACTGGGTTGCGGCTGGCGGAGGATTGATTCTTCAATGGGAGACACGCGATGGGGGAGCGCGTGGCCTCGGTCCGGAGTGGGCTTCCATCCAAACGCTTTCGGAGTTGATGCTGCGGGTTCCACGCTGGCCGCGATGAGAACTAGGCAGCCTATTCGCTCATTACGGTCACTGTAATTATATAGGTCTCTCTCCTTTCCAAGTAGAAAGCACGAAGAATTATCTGTTTGAAATTTGCTATCAGAAAACCGTCCTGGAAGGCTGACGCCAGTTTTCCTCCCTAACACATTTTGGGCTGGAGTCTCCCTCCAAAATAGTAAAAACCAAATTCTTTAACTTATTTGGGCTCCAGGATACCATCACCATGTAAAGATTTTTGTTTTGATTTTGGACTTGCCTGAAAACAAAAGGGCTCCTCATCTTCCCCCAAGTTTGTTTATTTTTTTTAATGTGTTCACTTTCAGTGAACAATTTTTTTTGTCTCTGCCCTCAGACTTACACGTACATCCTGTTTGGGCTCCATCTTTTAACCCAAAAGTCTATAAACTTCTGCTAACTGCTTATACAAGAATATAAATGTTGGTTAATAAGATCCTTATTTTGGTTGGTAAATGCCACCCTGGCTACACTTCTGGAAGTATACTAATTCTCAAAATATGAAAGTTTCTTCCAATAAATGCTTTTTCTGTCCACTGAGCAAGATCTGTAGGATTTAAAGCAGCCTTCTTCAACCTGATGCCCTCCAGATGTGCCACACTAACTCCAAGAACACCTAGGCAATAAGGCTTTCACACTGGCAGAGACTGGAGGCTTGTAGTTCAACATATATATCAGAAATGGAAAGTTGCTTTACAGGCAACAATTACATTTCAGCCCCACAGTGCAGTTTTGGAACATAGAATACAATGATAAAGAGCAGTTAGTCAGATAAATAGCATGGTTTATTAAATCGTAAGGAAAACAGTATAACACCAATCTTAAATCATATAAATCACAAATCACATAAATCACAACACAACACATGAAAAAAACATTTCAAAACTACCATTGAAATTGTGAGTGAACTTCTAAAAAAATTACTTTAGAATTTGTGGTTGCTACAAAATATATATCCTGGGATTACTCTTGAATTCAGTGGTTCTCTTAGTGCTTGATGCAAAACTACCAGTCCAGGCTTTTCACAATTCAAAGGATCTGTGAACATAGGCAATTGTCTATTTAAGGCTATTTTAAAGGCTTTTATAGCATGGACTATGGTCCACTTCATGACATACACAAATTTGTAATAGTCAACTGGAGTTATTTTAGGTTACCAGGACTACTAAGGATTATATGGAGGAAATATTTTTGTCCGGGGTGGTCAGAGTACAGGCAGTCCCTGGGTTAAGAACATCTGGGTTACAGACAACCCTACTTAAGAATGGAGCCTATTGTATACAAACTTCGAGTTACATACATAATGGTTTGAGTTAAATAGACAATACTACTTCTTAAATCTATGTTTAAGATGTTTCTAACTGATGCTAAATAACTGTTTTGGCTTACATATAAATTTGACTTAAGGACAAACCTTGGGAACGGAACAGACGTGTATTGACAATGCATCAAAATAACAGCACACTAAGCCACGTTCCTGTACTAATTATGGTTACAGTACTTATCCCTCAGTGCAAAACCAGACAGCACAATGGACTGCATTTGGCCATAGTGCACCAATAGCCTTTAGGGTTGGCTGGCATCACAGTGACCTTTATATTCACTGGCCACCTGACAGTGACATGTTCTGGGTTTTTTCCACTTTTATTTTAATGTTTGAAAAAAATATTAAATTGAGGTGACCCAATCAGAGTCAAAGGTTGAACCTTTGCATAAGACAGAGAAAGGTTGAACCTCCTGCACTGCACTGCACTGTCATTCCTGTTTTACCCCTCACCCCTCACATGCAAACTCAAAAAACACAAAAAAACACAGAAACACTGCAACTGAAGCAGGCCCATTTTCAGCTGCTTTTACTTCCCATCATTGGATCTGGGAGAGAAAGTAAATTCACTTTTCCCACCCAGTTCTGATGACATGAGGTACCATAAGTAAAGTGAGTACAAACCTACAATAAACCATGAAAATAAATGGTAAGGCTGTCTCCATATCAAGCTAGGCCTAATCATACCACCACTTATTAGGCAAACCATTCTCTTTATTTCATAAGAAAGTTCTTACTCATAGGCATTTAAATTATAATGAATTCTGATTACCATAAGGTGAACAAGTTGGAACCTATTACTGTACTGTAGTAGCTAAACATTATTTCTCCTCTATGTACTTCAGTTTGCTGACAAAACAGGCCTTAAACAAACCAGTGTTTTTCAACTTAAGGCCCCACTTTGCAATATACAACCTTAGTGATTATACGGGATTTTTTAAAAAAAGAAACAAATTTATTTGCCAAAGTACAAGGCTATATAAAGATGTCATGAGACTATGTCATTACTAGAAACAATTGTCATACATCAAATGAAGACGAATTCCTAGTAATGTAATCAAATGTACACTTTAGAAAAGTTAGTAAATCAGCAACCAGTTCCTTTTTGAACTGAATGCCAGGAAAATATTGATGCCAAAAAACAATCACTCTGTGTGTCCTAAATAAGGATTAGGTAAGACTAGTAGCATTGGGGAGGGGTGCTGATACACTGGAGTGCAACTGCAGATGTCTTCTTGTCCAAACAGTCACCTTACATCAGCAGTTACACTGCTGACGTCCAAGGTGATACAACGCTCAGAATATTTCAAAGTACACTGATGACAGTAGCTAAAACAGAGATTAACTTCCATTTTTTAAAATCAAATAAATTATACTTTCACTACCTATTGTATGGCTGATTGAATTAATTAGTGCTGTTGTTCATAGCACAGAACTTAACTTTCTGATTCTTTAGAAAGTCTGTCAAAACACTGATACATAGGTATCCAAAAGGGACAAGAGATGAAACGTATGTCATGACATAAGTCCATCACTTATGTGGAATGCAAGTAAAATTGATGATACTCAGCTACATGTTCCAAACCCTGGCCAACCAAGTGATGCCGTCAAAATTCTTTTTCAATGTCTGGAGCCTGTGGGAGCATGGATAAGGAGAAACCAGCTTAAATGCAAGCCTTGCAAGTTGAGCAGCTATGGGTTCTAAGTCTCCTTAGATCTGTGAATTTTCCATCATTGGTTCTGAATGGGGTTGCATTGCCCAGCAGGGCCATAGTATAACTTTTCTATGCTGTAGGCACTTTTGCCTTCATTGTCCCCTCTCTCCATAAAAATAATAGTATTAAACATTGTATTTCATATGATTTCCAATATTTTCTTTGCATTTTTACAGAGAAATAGGGAATAGTAAATAATATATGTATTATTTTAATAATAATCACTGGCTGAGTTATTAAAAGAGGACATTGATTTTCATCCTTCAATGAAATAATCCAGTAATTTGCCAATAAAAATGTCATAAAGTTAAAATTTTGGTAATAAATGTGTGTTCATACAGGGAAATGTTGCTACCTAAATTAATATTTACTTTTCCCTATAAGTTCTTATAATTTAATATAACATATTGTTGTGAAAATTATTAAATTACCGGTTGCATTTATTATATGATTGAATTTTAATTTGAATTGTATGTATATTTTATTTGTACTTTATGTATTTGTATTCTATTTATTGTATATATTTTCAAGACCAAAGATACTGAAAATAAATTCTACTTCATTTTTATTCTTTCTGATTAAAAAAAAAAAAAAGAAACATTTTTGTGGACCCTAGGCACTGTGCCTATTGTGCCTAATGGATAAGTCAGTCTTGCTGCCCAGACAGATCTAGTGAACAACTTCTGGGTCCTCCTAGACCAGACCTGCACAACTTGGCAGTAGGTAAGGGCCAAAATTAAATAGGCTAAACTTCTTTGGGCCACAGGTAGGATTTTAGCACCTCACTTTCCAGGTAAAGTTATAATAATGGGATAATAATGTTTTATATTTGCAAAATAGTTTAATCATTAATTGTACTATAATTATTATAGTATAATTAATGATTAAACTGTTTTGCAAATAAAATAAACCAAATTATAAAAAAGGGAAATTTCAATTATTACACTTATTATTTAAGAAGAAAATATTACTTTGGTAAGCTTGAATATATTTTTACGGTTTTCTTACCGTTTGCATTTTGTTAATGGGACGTATTACACTTCTTGTCAGCAATCAGTTTATCGTACTCCGGAATCATGTTTGAAATCGATGTTTTCAAAATATCTTCCAAATGTTCATCAGTTAAGAGTTGACCGTTGCTTGTTTTTATTCAAATTCATAACGGAGAAGGTTTGTTCACATATGTAGGTAATCCTGAATGTGCTGAAAACCTGCAAGGCACCATCTAGCAGATTTTTAAACTTTCCCTTGTCCAAACTCTTGTAGAAGTCTTGAAGGCTGGTTTCTCTGTGTTTATTTCAATAAACTGTTGAGCACTGAAGTTCAATAACCTCTAGCTGTAAATGTGCAGGGAGTTCCTGTGGATCCACAGAGAAAGGATCTTCAATTAACTTAAATTTAATGTTGTCTTCTTTGTACAGTGTCAGTCTTCTGTCAAACTCCTGGATCAAAAGTTCAATGTTGTTTGAATATTTTTCTCCTAACTCGGCATGCTTACACAACGGAATATGTTTCATACACATAGTAAAATGGCACATTTCTCCTTTTGTCAGTTGGCTTTTGAATAACCTGAGTTTCATTTTGAAACCCTTTACTGCTGCAAGAATATGAAAAATAAGTTGACTTTTCCCTTGAAGCTGTAAATTTAGTTCATTTAGATGACCTGTAATGTCACATAAAAAATACAAGTCATTATTCCAAACTTCATTGTGCAGCTCTGGGAACCTTTTCGAGTCTTTCTCTAAGAATTGAACGATTTCTTGAGAGCAACAAAACATTGCAAAACTCTTCCACGGCTCAACCAACAAATTTCTGTACGATAGAGTACATCGTTGCAGGTGGCACCAACCTCTTCAAGAAATGCTTGAAATGACCTATGCCTCAGTCCTCTTGAACAAATATAGTTTACAATTGAAACTACCACTGACGTGACATGGTCAAAATTTAAAACTTTGCTGCATAACACTTGCCGATGTACAATGCAAATATACTTGGTTATTTTTTTGCCAGCAAACTCTTCAACAAGAGTTACTGCACCAAGGTTTTCCCCACACATAGATGGAGCGCCATCAATGCAAATGGCCACTATATTTTCAAATGTTATGCCTAACTTTTCAGTTACACACTTGTTCACTTGATTTGCAACTTCTTTTCCAGTAGTTTGACTTCACACGGAGTACAAATCAGCCAGTTCCTTGGTTACTTCAAAGTTGTCATCAACACCTCGAACGAAAATTAGAAGTTGAGCAGTATCCTTCAAATCAATGCTCTCATCCATCGCTAAAGAATAATAGATGAATTTGTTTGCCTTCTGTTTTAACTGATTGTTAAAGTTATTGGCTATATCAGCTACTCTTTGCTGCATGGTCATATGGGACAAGCTTATATTCTCAAAAACATTTTTTTTATTGGGACATAATCCAGAAACTACAATTAACAAACGCTTCTTTATGAAGTCACCTTCAATATAAGACTTCCCAGCAGCAGCAATTTCTTTAGAAATCTGAAAACTAACCTTAGTAGCTGCCTCATTTTCTGAGTGTACTTTCTTGAAAAACTGTTGTTCCCCACTGAGAATTTTCAACAATTTGGACGCTTTAATTTGTTTTTCATTGGTGTCCAATTTAGCTAAGTCAGGATGTTTTGATTTGAAATGGCGACACAGATTGTATTCCTTAGGAACGGCCATGATGTCTCGGCAAACAAGGCACAATATTTTGTCTCTAGTGTATGTAAACAAGTATCTATTTGTCCACTCTGGTTTAAACACTCTAGGTTCTGATTTGATCTTCCGCTTCTTTTGATCATCCATTTTACAAAGGTATTAGTCTTGTAAAATTTACAATTATCAAAATGGCCGTTCTCCCAGATTTGCTTCGATGAGTAATTTTGCCGCCCTCGTCGCTGTCATAACGTGTCAGCACTCATAGGCTGAGTGCTGATTGGTTATTTCCTGGAAATCACCCCTGCGACAGTTCATTGCAGAAACTTTATTTTAAAAAAAAACATACTGCATTTTCAGACCTCACGCTCACGAGTGATGCGGGCCGCATGAAATCCTTTGGTGGGCCACAAGTGGCCCGCAGGCCATATGTTGTGCAGGCCTGTCCTAGACTCTCAGATCCTGCTTAGAGTTCAGGTGGTAGCCATAGCTCCTAGGGGCTTTGCACAACTACATCTTGTGCACCAGTTGCACCCACTGCTAGATTGGGAGGCTCTGCTCACTGTCTGTTATGCCTATTTGGATTACTGCAACACACTGCACATGGGGCTGTCCTTGAAGACTACTGGGAAGCTGCAGCTAAGAACATAAGAAGTTCCATGCTGGATTGGACCGCTGGCCCATCTAGTCCAGCAATCTTTTTCACAGTGGCCAATCAACTGCACAGGGAAGCCTACTATCTCCCTGCTGTTCCAGAATGGGACAGCGCGGGTGGTTATAGGAGCACTTCAGTATGCCATCAATTGCTGTGCAAGCTGCCCTGGTTAACAGCATATTTCTGAGTACAATTCAAGGTGCTGATTGTCACCTATAAGGTCCTGCATGGCAAATTTTTCATCATTGCAAGAAGCTCCAGCCATCTATGAATAGATATTATAAATTGAAAACAGCTTTTCAGTAAAGCTAGAAAAAATAACTAATTGATTTATTTCAACAGTTCTAATAACAGATTGTACAGCCAGATTCCAATCACACAGTGAACTACAAGATAGCTACAGAAGTCTGTATGGGTTGAGGGTAAGACAGCATTGTACATGTTCCCATTAACCTGCCTGATTGAACTAGAATGTTGGCTTAAGGTAATCAGCTAATTTCATGCAGAAATCCTATTTAAGATTGGCTGAGAGTTCTACACTCAACCAAACCTTTATGTTATCGTGTAGCTTTTTATTAAAATTCCTTCCCTTACCGGACATCACTTCTGCTGAATTCTATACAGTACTGTATTGTATATTGAAGTTTAGTAGCTCTTTTTTGTCTTTCACACTTTTTAATCTTTTATATCTCTTTATTTCTAAATTTTATTTCTATATTCTTTTCTTAATATGTTTTTGTTAGTTTTTATTCTTTTTACAAATTCTAATAAAGTTATTATAAGAATAGTTTAGTAGCATTTTCTGTAGACACAATTACAGGTGGCAACTAAAGGGAGGCAAATTCTGTTAAGAGCATACATTGCATTCCCAATGAAAATCCCCTTCAATAATTATAAATAATCTAAAAATTATAGCACCTCAGGTAATGCATTTCATACTATGGTTCTGTTTGGCCTGAAATTAAGGAAGTTGATTACCCTCCAGTAATTGCAAAGGACTGCAATTTTATAGCACAATACAATGACTGGGTTCACACATAATGCCAAGCCACATAATGCTAAGGTTATGTTCCTACTTGGACATAATTATGTCACAAACATGCATTAGCAACACCTTTCCATTCTTGCTGTGTCCCCATAGCACTGCCTTTATCTCATTCCCGCCATAAGTGAGACAAGTTAAAGCTGTGGTTTGCTGTAATGGTATTAAAGCAGTATTTTCCTCCTCATTCTGACACAGTCCAAGGGCAGCCTCAAGATGCATAACATCTGCTTGGCTTTGTCATCTATTACCTTGGAAGGAACATCAGGCAATTAGTAATGACTGGGGTCAGAGGGAAGAAAAACAGAATAGGGATGAGCAATGAGGACAGCCAATTTCAATTCAGTGTAGTTTCCTGCCACTTCATGGATAAGTGGGGCAAATGATGGAAAACACTGGTTACAGGGAAATGCCTAAAACATAAACCATGGTTTGCAAGCTACATTGGATTAGTTCACACACTATGCTATAAACTACATCACACTCATTATAGCTTAGCCATTACAGTATATGTAAACCAAGCTATTGACTGCTTACTTGGAAATAACTACTAATAAATTAAGCCAATTTAAGTAATGGATTGAACAAGCTTCCAATTTCAATTGGCTAAGCAATTAAATGGATTAATTTACTGTCACATATAGCATTTATACTATCTAGGTAGGGAGATACTATACTTGTAAAATTAATTTTAATTCATAAGTACATAAATTTCAAAAAGCTTGCTCTTTATAGCCTATATACATATACACACACACACACACACACACATATACACACATATACTTGTTTGATTATAGAAACAACTTGGGGCTCAGAACTTGCAAGAAAAAATGTGTGTATAAATAGGGGAAAATAAATTGATTGACTTGTTTAAAAAAGGGAATACTGTATCCTTGCTTGTTTGCAGAGAGCAATGCTGCAGTCTTATACTATACTCAGCTGGGAACAGGGCTACCAGATCTAAAATATAAAAATCTGGACAGTCATTAGATAACAAGGAAAAGAAGACACAAAAAACACCTCTTCATTGCCAATTAATGGTTTTTTGGATATTTGTATTTCACATCATGTAACCCTATTTGGGAAGAACCTTAATTTTAGCTCCATGGGATTTACTTTTGGGTGTTTCTGTATATGACTGCACTGAAAGCATTAGGAACCAATCAATTTGGAGAACTGAATGATTTGGACTGATTCTCCTGTCAGAAGTCATAACATGAATTACATGGTACACTGCAGGGGGCTTCTTAAATGTTGTTGTGTCTTCATCACTTGAAATGATAAAATGAATATGTGCAACCTTCCTTGCAACCCCCCCCCCCATTTCACTGGGTTTATAACACTTAGCTTTAACAATTACATTTTAATCTATGTAGGATTATAGAAAATCTCAACCTTTGCTGTATCCCAACCGGTGCTTCAGGCTTCCCCAGCAAAGCAGGAGCTCCGACAGCACCGCTGCTTTGCCTACCCAAGCCACATCAATTTAAACACACACACACACACACACACGCATACCCACAATTACGACCCCTCCTGCAAGTTGTTTGCAACCCGGGGGGTCAAAACCCACCTCTCGAAACCCCTTGGCTTACTACGTTACTTAGTAGCCGTTCATGTTTGAGAAACATGATTTATGCCTTAGCATTATGAGCCCAGTCAATCGTGGCTCTTCCACGTTACTCAAACTATTCATACAGTACTGGCCACCATATCCTGTGGAAAAACATTTTGTTAGTAATGAATCATGCGAACAAGTTGATCATTCCTGAAACACTTCACTGATAGTTTTCCGGCTGATTGTTGCACAACTACAAAAAGATGCAAAATTCTCAACTGCAAACTAATCTATAACATAGCAAAAGGAACAGTCGTACGCAGGAAGAAGCAATCTTTAAACCCGTTTCAGACAATTATTTTAGGTAGTTCTGCGCAAAACTGAACTGGACCTTCGAGAGCCGAGCCACAACCGATTTAATCATTTTGCAGAATCCGCAAGGAAACATGCAGTTCGAAAAACAGAAATGGAGATTCGAGGCTCTTTTCTTTTTCTCCTCTGTCAAGTCTCCTTCCGCCAAAGCGGCCTCACTCTTGCAGGTGGTTATAGAGTGCGATTTCGAATCCTTCCGCCAACCCCCTTCCTTCCCATCATGCTTTGCAACTGCGCACCCTGACAGACGGGGGACTAGACTGATTTGGGCATTTCGCATCTTCTTACCCACCCACCTCCGAAAATATTAATTATTCTGTCCCTTTTTCCGCGCAACGGCTGTTTATTCCCATAGAGAGCAAAAGAAGGAAACAGTGCCCGCGCGCGACGGAGGGAGGGGGCGAAAGAAGCGGCAGAGAAGTGTAGTCCCGGCGCTAAGCGAGCGCCGCCGCGGCTGCTGCGGAGTCAGTTGCTGGCTGGTTGGCTGGCTGGGCCGGTAAGTGTGAATAGGAGGCGCGAGCGAGGGAGGGAGAGAGAGAGTGGGCGCGCGGCTGGTGGCAGTCGAGTGGAGGAAGTGGGGGAGGGGCCGGGGAATTGAGTGGCAGCGGTTGGCTCCGCGCTGCGGCGCGCTACCTTCTCGCTGGGACGAGGCGGGAGGCAAGGAAGGGGCGAGGCGGCTCTTCTCATTTCCCTCTCGGGCGCCATTTTGTAGCGCAGCGAACCAGCAAATAAAGAGCGGGCGGGAAGCGTATGTGGCGGCTTTGGTGACCGTTTCAGGGCGGTGGTTCTAGTTTATTGATGCGACAGGAGAGCCCCTGCTTGGAAGTATCTGGAGCGCTCAGGACACGACGCCTTGGCGCCACCGCCATCGGCGGGAGGTGAGTGGTGGCCTCCTTCTCCTCTTCCCGCGCGAGCCGCTGCCAGCTCCAGCCTTAAGAGGGACCCGCAGTTCTGCCCAGGAAAGAACGAAGAAAAGATTTCGAAGGCCATCGTTTTACCAGCTGTGCATCGGGGATCGGGCCCCACGCCCCTTGCGGCATTCCTGTCGTGGGGGTCCGACACCGCCACGCCTGTAGCATCTTGCTTTCGCTCGTCCGCCCCCGCCGTGTTGCCTTCGATCCTTCCGAAGGCTTATTTTAGACAGGCAACCTTTGTTTTCGGGAAAATACTGATTTCTTTACCTAGACGCCCATAAGTGGAGGAAGGCCTAAAACAGTATGTTCTTCGCTTGCAGAACAGTTCCAAGGACGCCTTCAATTTCTTAATTATTAGTCTGTCTAACTAAGAAGCTTGAGGTATAGATGTAAATGCACGTGTCTGCGTGCTTGTCTAAAAGTTATAAAGCTTTAGTCTGGAAATCTATGCATGGGACTAGGTGTCAGTATTTTGGGAAAGTGGGTTGAATTGGGCTGCACATCACATGCCTATGTTATTTAGGATCTCCTTAGCTTGCAAAAAACGGTTTAATTTTGACAATATTTTGTTTAATGCCTTCACAATTGATTTCAATTAAAAAAAATACTTTTAGGTTATGTTGCTATATTTTATTAGGAGGTTAACGTGATTCTAGAGGAAAGCTTAGAAGATTTTAAAACCTTAAACTGACCGTAGATTTTATTGTTTTTATATGCTTTTCCGAACTGGATTTTTAATGTTGGTATTTTACTTGATAGTTTTGCCACTGTGCAGACAAAAGTTGTATAAAGCTTGAGATGTGACTGGTTATTTTTCACATGGAACATCACTTTTCAAAATGATTTCCTCATCTGTTGAATTATAAACCATCTTTTTCAACATATCCAGTAATTAGTGGAAATGGGAATTGTAGCCAAATACATTTGGAGAGGACCCAAATTGGGGAAGGCTGGAATACATATGTAGATCAGACACAGAATATTTTTGTTCATTCTACAGGTTGCTTAGAAGTACCTTCAATGATGTGTTAGATTGCAGTGAATGTACTACATGCAGTGATGACCCAGTATAATGCAAGGCAGACTTATATGTAATGCCTGCCACAATTCAGCTGAGAAATATTTTTCTGAAGGCCAATATAGAAATGTTGGCTATGAATAAACTGCTGTTGTAAGAATTAGTTGTATGCCCCTTCATGTAGAAATGCAGTTATTGTATTGATCAAGCCATTTGTATGTAGAGTTAGTACATTGGTGGTGCCTCTGCCCATACAGTACTACAGATCACTAATATACTAACAGCAAGATTGCATTTGTTCAGATTATAACCAGATTTATATGTGATGAGGTATTTGTAGAACAATTTATACTGATAAGTGTTTTAACCGTAGTTGCCATTACATCTGTTTCAGTCCAGTGATTATTAATGAGGAAAGGAAAAACATTTTTCACTTCACTAAAAATCATTTTAGTTTGGTAATGGTATACTTGGAAATATTTAACACTTATTCTGCTCCAAGGTTCACTCACCTTTCTGAAATAAGCAAAAATTGACTTAGTTGATTTAATAGCAATAAAGAGCTTGAGAAAAAACAGTTCAGCTTAAGTTGGAATTAGCTAGCTCTATTAAATATTAATTCGGCAGAGTTTAATATAGCTTGTAATGGCTAACAAAATGTATGGTTATTTCTATTATATTCCACAAATGTTCCTGCATTTTTGAGGCTGTTTACAGTTAAAACTTTGGGGTTAGATCATGTTCTTGCATTTCTGGGTTGTATATAAGAGATGTAGTCTGTACGCAGAACAAATACCTCATTTTCTAGAGTCCCTAAAAATCTGTTCTAAATGCATTTTGGCATGCCAGGGGAAGAATTATATGTTACAGAATTAGAAGTCATTGTATATGAAAATGGATGTTTATTTTCAATAGAAAAAGGAGTTTCAATAAACCTATTGAATATAAACAGAATTGTACAGAAGTGCTTTGTTATTGTAATTAGTTTGAAACAAATGATAATAGAAAGTCTGGGTTAACCAATTTTCAGAGAAAAGACTACTTAAATTGAGTTGTGCACTGTAATTTGAAATAATGAGCCAGACTGATTTCATGAATTCCCTTTGATAAACAGCTTATAGTACAGTAGAAATAGCAGTGAAAGGCACCTATCTGACTATGGCTGATCCTGATGGGGGGAAAAATCTTAAAAATAGTCAGAACTTTTCAGTAATTGGATGGAAAACTACAACCAGGGCTCTAGGCTAAACTGGGAAGTCAAAACACCCTATGAGAAAGCAAACCAGTTCTGTATTGTTGCCAAGAAAACTATATTGATCTATCCAGGAATTGAGAAATTGAGTCTCTTACCATACAGTGGTACTTGTAGACTGCTTTCTTACAAGGTTATATTTCTACTTAGGAGTAAGTTCCATTTGATTCCATATACAAGATTGTGCTTAATGTTTTTTTGGGGGGTTGCAATTTAACAAAATTATTCCCTCTTTGCTGATAATTTAAGTAAAACATTAATGATAGGATCCTCAGGTTGAATTTATACGCCAATATATAAAACAACAGTTAATTGCTGCATGCCTGTTACCATTCTTTCATCTTTGCAACAGTCTCTGAAATAGATTAGCCTGAAAAATAGTGACTGCCTCATCTGGTGAAACTAGGGTTTCAGCATTATGGTTTGATACTGATCACTACAACTAACTCTTAGTGTTCTAAAACTTTGACCAAAATGTTTTCTCTACTACTGTGAAAAGTGTATGTTTCTACTACTGAATTGATTTTGCAGTGCAGAAAAATATATAGTAATATTTGAAAGTCAGATATGAGCCTGGGTTGGTTACTTGCTGAAATAAACAGCAAAAACAATAAATCTAATAAGAGTTACCTATAACTGGATAAATCTGTTTTACACAAACAGTAGTGAACTTGCATGTATGTTCATGCATTCCCAGAAAGGATTTAAATGTTCAGTATTGTTGAAAATAAAGAAATTTGAGATCTAACTATTCACAAAATAAGGAACAGATTATTTTTACGATGTAGAGTTAAATAGGGCTTAACTGATACATTTCTCAGGAGTTACAGTGAATATATGTAAATTGTTGAAATTAAAATGTTTACTAAGTTCCAAAGCTGTTATCAAAAATGTACTACATATATTCAAACTGATTGGAACTTTTGTACTTTAATGTTGTATACAGATTTAGTTATACTTGTAAGAGGGTGAAATAACAATAGTGTTATTTCTTCTACAGAGTTCACAATGACTAATGAAGAACCACTTCCAAAGAAGGTAATCTGGAAACATGTACTCTAGTATTATTCTTCCTTGCCAATGCTAGATGAAATAATTCAATGCAATTATTTTTGTGCAGGCCCGTCTCAGTGAAACAGACTTCAAGGTTCTGCCTAGAGAGGAATTGATCTTAAGGTAAAATAATGGTCTATCTCATAGTAAAAAATGCATTTCTCATATCTTACATAGAATAACTTGGATCTTTACAGTAGCTTATTGAATTACAAGGATTAATACTAAACCATTTTTGCATATGAAAATACTAAAGAGTTTAATTAAGCTAAAGCAGGTGTTTTAAGTTTAAACACTTAAAATACCAATTTTTGTAGTTTTTGATTCATTGAGATTTAAGAAGAAATTTCAGAAAGAAGAAATGTAAGCATTCCAGTACTAATCTGATTCAAACCCCCACTGTTTTGATCACAAATGGCCTGTAGCCATTGTTGGCTAATCTCTAAAAAAAATCAGTGTTAGTGGGATTCAGTTTGAAAGAGGTCCTTTGAAACATGTGAGTTCAGAAATGCAGGATCTTTCTGTAACTTGTTAAAGCAGCTGTGCTGTTTTCTGAGTTTGCACAACTGCTGCAGGCAGGCTTCTGAAGTGCAGGCCTGAAAACAACGAGCATATTTTGAAGCACCTTTTCTAAATCAAATCTGAAGCACTGCACAGTCCTCCTGGTTAGTATTTGAATGGAAGGCTGCTAGGAAATCTAAGGTATTGCTAGATGAGGAGATTGGAAAAAAATAAACTGGAAGAAGGCAGTGACAAGCCACTTCTTTGTCTTTGCTGAAGAAAACTATATGGATGTGTCTATGAAGTCACCAGGAATGAAGCTTTATTCAAGGAAACCCTTTACCCATGTATAGTACATAGTGACTAGATCTACATATTGCACTAAGCTATTGTTTTTATTAATCAGGATTCGTCCAATAACTCATAATGACTTGTCTCATGCATAATGATAATTTATGAAGCATGGTTTTAAAAAGCACAGTTTTACAGTTTGCACATCACACTAAGCCAAAACCAGTGGTTTAATACAGGTGTAGGAACCTGTCATTTTTTTGCATACCTGAATTTAGTTTAAAGCTAAGAATATGTGCATGTTTGGATATATATTTGGGTTGGGCTAAACAGGCATGGGAAAAATCTAAATTCGGTTTAGAATTTAGTGAGTGGCCTTGAGCCAGTTGTTTATAGAATTACATTTGCCCCATCTGCCCTAATAGACTAAAAGCAGTTAACAATTTCACTGAGCCATTGAAATCATTTTAATATAGTTTGCAAGGATAGAAAGGTATGGGGAGATATGGCAAATGGTTTTGTTGTAGACTAGATTTAGCCATCTTTTGTTTTTTTCAGTTATGTCTTTATTTTACTTTTTTTATTTTCTTACTCCTTTTCTGTATTTTCCATAACATTGCTTATTCCCTGAAAAAGAATAGTGTGGTGGGAATGTATGTGTTTTTAAAAGTAATCAAAATAGCCAGAGTTGAAGAGACTCAAAACATAAAAACTATTAAAGAATGTTACTGTAAACCTGTTCAAACAATATTGCCTTTGCATTGGCTCACACATTGAGGTAATTATGTAGTTTGTTTTTGGCTTAAGATGATGTGCAAATCCACCAAAAGAAAGCATAATGATTTTTGGAAGGCAGAGTACAATTTGAAATTTGTTGGTGTATGTTTCCTGTAGTTGCTTAGGGTGTTTTTAGTATGAGACCATATGTACAGTATGTTATAATCATAGGTAATTGAAAAAAATACTTAATGAAAGCTCTATGGTGGGTTTGATCATATACAGTACTGCTATTTTTTGATCGTATATGCAATTCAGAAATATTTTTCATTCTTTGTTAGATGGAAGCAGTATGAAGCATATGTGCAAGCTCTTGAGGGCAAATACACTGATCTAAACTGTAAGTTTTATTTTATTTATTTTTTATTTAATAGACTTATCCCCACCCATCTCCCCACAATGGGGGACTCTGGGCGGCTTACATCAAATTAAAATCATAAATACATGATTAAAAGTTATAAAAGAACCACACTTACAGAGATAAAAAGGCTAAAAAATCCAAGAGGCCGATAGAGGCCACACCAGGCCGCTAAGGGGCTAGCCAATCCCATTTCTGACATCCTCCCTCCCCGCCCCAGGCCAGATGGCAGAGCCAAGTCAAAAGGCCTGGAGTGAGGGGGCCTGTCTCACCTCCGGGGGCAAGATGTTCCAAAGGGCGGGGGCTACAGCAGAGAAGGCCTGCCTTCTGGACCCCGCTAATCGAAGTTCTTTTACTGTGGGGGTCCGGAGCATGCCCTCTCTGTGAGATCGGGTGGGACGGGTTGAAATCATGGGGGCAAGGCGGTCCTTCAGGTAACCTGGCCCCATGCCATGTAGGGCTTTAAAGGTGATAACCAACACCTTGAATTGTACCCAGAAGCAAACCGGTACCCAATGCAGCTCACAGAGCAAAGGTGTTATATGGGTCCTTCTTCAGGCCCCCAAAATTGCTCGCGCGGCCACATTCTGGACCAGCTGAAGCTTCCGGATATTCTTCAAGGGTAGCCCCATGTAGAGCACATTGCAGTAGTCTATCTGGGAGATAACAAGGGCATGAGTGACCGTTCGCAGGGCATCCCGATCCAGAAAAGGGCGTAACTGGTGCACAACCCGAAGCTGTGCAAAAGCCCTTCTGGCCATGGCTGCCACCTGCTCTTTGAGCAGGAGCTGTGAGTCCAGGAGGATTGGACACAAATTACACACTGGGTCTGTCTGGGGCAGTGCTACCCCATCCAGCTCCAACGATGACAACGTCCTGGATACAGAGGCGCCATTAACCCACAGCCACTCCATCTTGCCAGGGTTCAGCTGGAAGTTGAAAATCAGTTGAATATATAATTAGACACTGCCATATTCTTTGAAAAATAGAAGTGATAATAAAAAATTGAGCTGTTTGGGAGTGAATAATTGGACAACACATGGGCATAGCAACTAAAATATAGCTATATGGTGTACACATTTTTTTAGTAAGTTTAAACATATTGATTCACAAACTGGGAACTTAAAGTTCATCACCTGCTTGAGGAAGATTGTATGCTAATGGCATCAGGCTAGTACTCCTATTGAAGTAAGTTGTCTCTATCTGACTCCTATCATTCAAAGTCATTTGTAAATAGGTTTTCCTAAAATTAACTAAATTTAGAATCACATACAATTAAAAAGGTCAATGATTAGAAGCTAATACCTGAGCTATCTCCTTTTTTACCTTCTGTGCAAAGTTTTTTCAAGATTTCCTGGGAAAGGGAGATGGACTATCTAGTATAAAGCTGATATTCTAGTGATACATTAAAATTTATATACTAAAGATATTTGAATCAGTAACTTTGTGACACAAAATGATGGAAGGCTTTCCATTGGGCATATTCATTAGGCCAGCTATTTTGTTCGTAATATTCAGTTCACCAGTATGTGTAAAGAATAAAACAAAACCCAAACCATGTTACTGTGAATACATTTAATGAAGCGGGGCTTTGTCAATCTCAGATATTGGCATAAATATTTTTTCAGTTGACAGATGGAATGTGATAGAAGTGTGCACAGTGGTTCATTTGGCCAATTTTGAGCTTTAAATTTTATGAAACTCCCCATTTCAAGTGCAAAAATGCTGCCTTGTGTTTGTTGGAAGTGTTTTAAATTTGAAACACTTCCTGTATGCTGAGAGTGGTCTGTTTCACAATTCAGTAGAGTTTCATGAAGCCTTGTGCATCAAATGGTTCAAAATGAAATGTTTTGCATACCTCTAGTATGTTGAAATGTTGGGGCTTCACATATTCTCAGCCACTTTGCATGGCCTGTGGTCCTTTACAATTACATAGAGAACTAGAATATACTTCTACAATCGTTGAAATAGAATTAATTATTTTTGTGCCTTTATATGGAATAATACCTGATAAAAGTATATTTTCTGATTGTACTGGTCTAAAGAACCCCAGAACAATGCAGTCTTGCTTTAAGCCATTTAAACCATGTGTTAGAGGCAACACATTTTTAAATCTCAGTGTTTTATAGTTAAACAACTTTGGATTATCTGTTTTGGACAGTCATTTCCATGAAAGCATTGGTTGAAATCTCAGAATTTTATAGTTAAAACATCTTTGGATTTATAGTGAAAACATCCTTTTGGATAGTCATTTCCTTATAATGTATCCATGAAAGTATTGGTTGATTGATTATACATTTTAAATGTGTTTTAATAGGTTGTATTTTAATTAAACATATGATTATAGTCTACTTTCTAATTCTGAAATTGATGTAGGCCAGGTTTTATAATTACTGCTTCATTCCAATATGTTTTTTATTGGAAGAGTGGTAACATGTTTTTCTTGTATAAAAGAACATGTTAACAACAGATAAGATAATCTAATTATTAATTAGTCTATAGGACGTCACCAGATAATTTAGTACAGAGAAAATTAGCCAGTATTTTGCCTGTATTGTGTTTTCTCACAACCAGTGGATGTCAAAAAGCTAAAACAATTCCTTTTCTGTCCCCTCTTTGTTTTGTTTGCTTAAAAAACAAACAGACTTTAGGGTTGTTTTCTTCCTTTGGGTAATCAGGCTTGTTTACTTTCTGTTTAACCACATTCAGTGAGAAACCTTCATAGAGTAATGGGTTTGTTAAGCTCTCTGTATCTTTGGGATTTGAGTTTAGAGTATTTTAAGTTACTCATATTTGTCTCAAAACTGTCCCTCTAGGGAGAAAAGATTGGCTTCACCTATGCCCTGGGATTAATACTGGAAACAACAATTAGGGACTGAAAGATAGCTGTGTGGGTAGCCATGTAATGCCTCCAGAGTTTGACAAATTACTTTTTTTCTGCACTTAAGAAAGCTCTGTTTCATTTTGTTTAATATGAATCTGTTGACAAAATTCAAAATAAAATGCTACTAGAAGAAAATTCTGGAAGCATTTATTATCGATGCTTTTGTGCTTGATGTAGAACTGATAGGCACAAATGAACAGATTATAGTTTGTAACTCTTCATGTTCTCATACAATGACCTAAATGTGTTTATTTGATTTCTATAGTCACCCATCTCAACAGGTGACTCTAGTGACTCATTAATGTGCAACTTGAATTCAGTTACAGAAAGCTGTTATAGTTGTATCCCTGTGGGAGAGTGCAGTGTCAATAATTGTCATGTATTTTTTATCTGTAGCTCCCTTTAAACAGAAGAAGCGGCTGCTTTTTTTTTCCATGGGTGTAAAAGATTATCATTGTAAATTTGCAGATTTTGTGACATTAGGACAGAGAAGAAGGATTAGCACAGAGTTATATAACTTGTATGGTACATGGTCATGCCATTACTATTTGTTATCTTCTGTTCTTTTGTAAACTATTTGGAAGGCCAATAGAAAATAGTCATAGGCTGAGTTTTCCTTTTGTAGTGTTGCCTGTGTTCTCACAGGAGCTGTTCCTTTCTTACATTTCCTTCGAAAAGGAAGAAAGGGCAAACAGCCTTATTTTGGCCTTGTTTTCTTTAGATACAATTTTTATCTTACTATTTTGAAAGTTTCTGGTAATAAACCTTGCAATTGCTTGCCTTTTTAACACTAGCCAATGATGTAACTGGATTAAGAGAATCTGAAGAAAAACTGAAGCAGCAACAGCAAGAATCTGCTCGAAGGGAAAATATCTTGGTGATGCGACTAGCAACTAAAGAACAAGAGATGCAAGAGTGTACTGTAAGTGAAGTTAATCAAGTCATAGGAGACTGTCTCTCTTGAAATCTATTGGTTTGGCTTCGAATGCTCTAAACAGAATGCTATTCATCTCTTGTGCTAATTATTTCAGCTATTTAGTGTGGCCTTGGATTTTTATATTTTTATCAAAAGACTCTATCCTTAATAGATTGCACACTTGAAAAATTAATATAGTGATGTAAAATATGTTGACATGTTTCTAATTTTTCAAGTGGTTATGAGCTACCATAGTTCAATAACAAACCTTAAGCAAATATGGATGACACAATAATCATTGCAAAACATGTTCAATACAGATTTCCACTAGATTTACCACTAACATTAGAGAGTACAAATAACTAACACTAATTTATATTACACAATTCTGCTGTAATGCTCATATAAATCTAAAATTAAAGCTTGCTTTTTTTTTTTTTTTTTTTTTTTTGAGATGGGGGTATGATTGTCTGCAGTCCTGAATCTCTGTTTTGAAGTCCATGAAGTCACCCCTGACTACACTACTGAAATTTGATAGCAAATTTGGGTGTGTTTTTTCTGCTGTCTTAGGGGCTACAGGTAGTCCTTGTTTAGCAACCACAGTTGGGACCGGCAGCTCTGTCATTAAGTAAATCAATTGCTAAATGGGAAATCACACGACTGTGTCTGTGCTTTCCTTTTCCCCACTCCCCTGCTCTTTGGAATGCTCACTCTGGTGGCGCTGGGATAGCAGTCTCAAAACTGGCAAGACCAGTCAGTTTCACACCTTCCACTTCTGTTTGCCTCCTAACCACTCCCCCCACAACATGTACTGGCTATAATGGCAATCATGTCACCGAGGGACACTCCGAAGGTCGTAAATATGGGTATTGGTCATAACGTTATTTTTCAGCACCTTTGTAATTTTGAATGGATGCTGTTTGCAGCCTTAGTAAATTCAAATTATACAGCGTTTGGTATATCCACTCCCAATCTAAAAATGTACCTAGCCCTGGACTTTTGATAGATAAATGCAGCCCTTGCTGCCAAGATTGCCTACCAGTAGTAGGAAAAAAAGAGAGAATCCCTTTGTACTTAGCTAATAGTACTGATGTTCCAAATAAGTAATGGGCATCTAGAGATAATGTAGAAAGATTCAGTAGTCATTCATTTCAGCACTTAGTGATACGGGGTAAAAATTTCTTTTAAGTGAAAAACTTCATATAATTGGTTTTATTTAATTAGTGATCACTGGGATGTAACTGTAATAATTAAGAAATGAGAATTCCTATCCAGTTAGTGGAAGATGTTGACAGAAAAGACTGGAATATCACTTGGTTTTCCATGATACTGGCTAGCATGAAGATTTGTTGCCAATGATCTTTTGTAGATCTTACTGTAGAAATATTATTTCAAATACTGTCTGGTTTGCCTTCTCATCAAAGCTGTATTTTAATTCTGTTGCCAGTCCACTAATCCTTGCATGATCCATCATAATATGTACACAAGTGTATGCACAACTCTCTACAGCATTTCATATATTTGTTGTGCATCCTTTCACATTTTCACAGTAGAGGCTTATAAAGCAGTTAAGTATGCTATATACATGTTTAAAGCATTCACATTTTTGTTGTAACTCTGTATCTACTAGATGAATACAGCTCACTTCTGTTTATAGAATTATCTGAGATCCCACGTGTTTAAGCCAATATTCTTGTTGGTTGGAATAAGATTGGTTAGAATAAAATCCTAATTGTTTGATGCATCTGGCAGGTTGTGGTCTGTATGTGTCTCTTGTACCCTAATTGCTACTCTCTAGCATCTTAAGACCATAAAACTGAAATTCAGCAGCAAAATGGCCAACTTGTATTGTGTGTGGGGGGGCATTATTTCCTCAAAAATAATGGTGGAAAATGGAATGTGACACCTCCAAGAGGTGTGCACACACACCCCTTCCAATTTATTTTACTATTGAATTTTAGCAGCACACTTGTTCTGGTGAGATTCGGGAACTTTTAAAGGAAGAAACGGAACAGTTCCTGTTCCCATTCTCATGATAAACCCCTCTCCCCAAGCTCAGGAAAACAAGCTGAAAAAGTTACTCTGGCCCTTTTTGATGTCACCAATCGTCCAGTGATACCACCTGTAACCTTCTAGCAAATTGGGATAGTTCCAAAGCTGGGAAAATGGAAGAATTATTAACACTACTGGAATTTCTTGCAGTCATCTCTTAACTATTCTCTTGAGTTTCTAATTCTCAGCAGCCCTAAGGTTGAGAATTTGTGATTCTTGAGGACAGACTTTATTGCATTAGTACTTTTCAATTGATTCTAAACATTGCATTTTTGCTATTATAGCTCACTGAACAATTAATATTATATACTAGAATAAGTGTAACTGGAACTCACCATTACAGTAATATTCATTCTGCCTCACTAAAATCAAAGCTCACATTCCTTCTCTCAAGATATATAAGAATTAGCTTTTAGAATTCTAAAAGGTGTAAGTACCAAAGACACAGATTTATTGACCAATCAAGTATTTCCTTGTAATCCTTAATGAGTAGAAATAGGTTTTTCAGATTATGAGAATTTGCCACCACTAAAAAGTAAACTTCATAAAAGGCTATAAATTGCTCAGTTTAAAAATAGTTTAAATGGCATTAATATTTATTTATAACTGTGACTTTATAAAATTACAAAAAGTTATCTTAATACAACAAATACTTTCTATCAGTGGCAGGGAAAACCAAGATGGTGGAAGCATTGTCTCAATGCAAACTCTGCCCCCTTGTGCATGTGTTAACAGTGCATGCAAATGCAGAAAGAGGGGAGTTTTACTGCAGTGCCACTTCTAAAATTTGTGACTAGTGCCTGGATGGTTGTTTGAATTGTTACAATGTTTGTAGTCCCCTTTATAAATTCTGTCATAATTTGAGAGTTCAATTTTATATTCTGTTAATATCAATATAAAAGCAAGGGTTATTTTTCAGATTGTGTGGGCCCATGGAACTATATATTGACTTAATAATATTTCTTTTCTTCATGCAGAATCAGATACAGTACCTCAAGCAAGTCCAGCAACCGAGTGTTGCTCAACTGAGATCAACAATGGTGGACCCAGCCATCAACTTGTTTTTCCTAAAAATGAAAGGTGAACTGGAACAGACTAAAGACAAACTGGAACAAGCCCAAAATGAACTGAGTGCCTGGAAATTTACACCTGATAGGTAAACAAAACATACTCCCCAGTCAAGACTTCCCTGACAGAGAATGCTTTGGTGGGACAACCACGTACTCGTTTCCACACCAAGACTCAGACGTTTTGAGCCAAAAGCTACATTTTATTCTGTCCAGCTTGTATTGCTTAATGTAAAACTTATCAGATGAACCTTGTGTTTCAGCTTTTCCCCCCCTTTGCTTCAGAGGCCTGACAGCGTCGGACTGTTCTGAAGAAGTGGCCACCACAGAAAATGTGTACTTTCTAGAACATGTAGACACTTGCAAAGTGGTTCTGTTTGAAGAAAATGAGGGAGAAGCAGAAGTCTAAAGTCTGTGGCACACTATGTCTACAGACAAATTGGAGGAGAACCTAGAGATTTTAAATCATGAATTGATCATATCAAATTCCAGTAAAACATATAAGTGGAATGTGCTTCGCTCTTAATCCTAAACCTAGTGATGTAGAGACTGATTAAGTCAGTTTTGCCATTAAGACTGTGGACTTCCTCCTTGTTCACTGAACTGCTGGGTCAAAACTCAAATGAGGTGAATTTTGTTTAAATCACATTTTTGCTAATCAGCTGTGAGAACATGCACACACTCAGTGTTCGTTTGCTTAGTATTTGGGCTTTATAGGAATTCAGTGAAACTTGTCATGGTTTTGAATAACAAATTACTCTGTGGATGGCTGGTAAAATGTAAATTCCTAAATCTAGTGCTGTACAAACATAGATGCAATTTAATTATCAATTTTTATATTGTTGAACAGTTGTATACATGTGAATCTCAACTAGAATATATAATCAAAAACTAGTTGTGATTCCTATCCTATCCTTGACAGTATAGAATTGCCATATATAATATCCTGAGAAAATATATGCAAACTATACAAGGCATACCAGAGTATAGCTACCATGGTGCATTTGCATTCCATTGTATATCTAGTTTCATATATATATTTTAAACTGCACTCTTCTTTAAAATGTGCATTAAAATAGTTGTGCTGAGTAATTGAGAAACACAGCTGGCTGTACCACTGTATGAAGTTCCAGTGAAATATGAACATAAAAGAATGGAGAACAGGCTGCTACCATGTCTTATCCTGTTCCCTGGAAGAGAGATAATGTCAAAGTTTATTGCATGCATCCCATCGGTTCACATCAGTTCAGAATCATTGGTACTGGCTGGCACCATGTCACATCCAAAGTGATTTCTAGGGATAGCAGTATGGGGCATTTCAGTGTTCTTGAGATCACAGTGGAAAGACTTCTAAAATTACTTGCATTGTCATAATATTTGTATAATCTTCTCTAGTAGGTTCACTGAGAAAACTTAGGACTATTGCATAGGATATCTCAACTGGAAACATATAATTAATATAATAGGTCCAGCATTCCACATTCAGTAATTAATTTGAGTTAAAACAATCTTTCTATGAAATACATATATCTCTGATATAATTATTTCAAACATAAAAATGTGATAGTATACAAATCATGGGTATTAAAAGAAAGAAAAACATTCACACTAATTCAAGCTTTTGAAGATCATCTTGGTGGGATGGTATGGAAGATCTTTGAAAGGTCTAGCAACAGAACTGAGGTAAGATTTCTGCAGGGGAAAGTATCTTAAAATGTTACATTTGTCTTTGTAAAACTTGTTGAATGTATAATCAGAAAATCATTCTTCATAGGTATGTTTTAATTGTGTCATACAGATTGCTTGTGAACTCCCAACTTGATCAGGTGATATTTAGAAGGAAAAATGGTGAATGTGTTTAGTTTCTAAATATGCAATTTCTTTTAGGGTGCATTTATTTATTTATATATTTGCACCTAAAATAGACAACTGCCATTTAAAAATGGCTTCAGAAAGTGATAATTTGTAGTCTTAATTGAATCTTTGATATGCACATATTTCCTCACTGATTAATCAGAAGATAAGTGTGAAATTGGTACTCTTAATTTTAAGTAGTTGTACCTACTTTCCTTTATTATTGCTTCTATGAAATTGTAAGACAGCCTGCCTTAAGCTGGTGCCGTCCAGATGTTTTGAACTGCAACACTCAATAGCCCTAGTACCATGTATGATGAGAGTTAGTATCTTTTTTTAAAAAAAAAAACCCGGAGGGTCTCAGATTGAATAAGTTTGGTTCAAGAGATGAGTGTTAATTTATTATTTTTAAAATATTTTCCTTAAGTTATTTGTCTTCTGTGTTTTTTGCCATAATTTATTTTTGATCTTATGCTTCAAAATGGTAGTGTATTTTCTACACTGTGAAAGTGATTCTGAATACTAAGGAAAGAATATTCTTGTATCTGCGTATATTGTTTTGTGGATCCTATGTCTTTGCAAGTCTGTGCTCAAAATCTTATCTTTTTTCAACAGTGTTTTAAGAATTGTATTGCATTGCCCTTGTTTACAGGCTTTTGGACTGCAACAGGAGGAAATCACAGATACTTTTCATAGTATGAACATGAATAGAGATAGGATAAAGTATTGGCATTCCATTAGATAACAGCAATTTTTTTGAAATTATACATTTATTTGTTTAACTTTTGAAATTTTAAGATAGTCTTCCTTAACCTGATGTCCTCCAGATGTTTTAGACAACTTGAAGCTGTATTACCTACAATTAATTAACTAGTGCTTGTTTTTTGCTTATTTTAGTCATTTATAAATTAGCTTATGTAGGTTAATACATATAAAATCTAGTTCAAATTACAAGAATTAGAATGTTTGCCATAAGTTATAAACAACTTCAAAATGTTACTCAGATTCTAAAAATTCAGCATTTATGTATTTTGTTAGTGGTAAACCTGTTCTATAGTAGCCAAATTCTTATAGGCATGGATCAAGATCCAAAAAATCATCCGCTTAATTCCAGGAATTTAGGGTTTGGGGTATGTTTTTTTTCCCTTGAACAGAAGTCTGTTAACCTTCATAAAATGCTGCTTTTTGAAGATGAGAACAGTGTTTGATATTCAATGAAGATTCCTATTTTAAAAAAAAACAGGCATGTTCAAATTCTTGGCATGTCTAAAACAGCTTTTTGGCTCCCAGCCAAAGATATTTTGGGTTAATTTACTTCATCTGAGTTGTTTATGTATGAGTAACAAGAAAAATTAAAAACTAGGTATATGCTATAATATGTAATATATTTTTGGGAGCCAGGATTCACACTGGGTTCCACGCATGCACAATATATATACTTGTTGGGCATTATGCTATATTTATAGTTTTTCTGTATAGAAATAATTTATGTAGGAAACTACTCTGTATGATGTCTTTGTGTCAGTCTACTAGAAAGCACTGTTGAAAGTGTCAATTTTTTTCCAAGCAAACAAAAAAGCTGGCTGATTAATAGTTATGCATTGACTTACATTTTTGAAGCAGGTGCTTACTAGATTTGTAAAAAAAAATCCATTGCAAGAATGCTGAAATTAACATACTTAGATTATAGTGATCAGAACTTCAAAGATATTTGCTAAACCCAGAAAATAGGCATGTGTTTTTCCATGGAGAATGACATTGCAAATGATAACTTCCTAACATAGAAAAGAACCTAAATGGGATACATATAGCCAGGTTTTGTGTTTTCTTTTGGGATGTTAGTTCTGGTGGTCTGTTAAGCCATGTTTGTCCTTTAAAATGATATATGTAAGTTACCTATAGTTTAATGTGCTTATTATGATGAAAAGGTGCTTTCTTGCATTATTAAGCCTTTCAGGATAGGTATTTTGCCTTCTCTTGATGCTATTGGCTGGATCATAACTTTTTTTGCAAAAGGATTTATATTGAATCATACCATTGGTTTACCCAGCTCAATATTCTCTTAAGTGACAGTTGTTCAGTATTGTAAATGAAACTTTATCCCATATCTTAAAATTTTTAAAACTAGAGTTTAAATCTGAAATAATCTTGCCGATGTATGTTGTTTTACCATTAAGCTGTGATTCCTTTATTACATACATTTTTTTTTAAAAAAACTATATACATAAACTATAAAATAGTTTTGTCAAAAAATAGTTCTGACTACCAGAGTTCAAGAAGGATATTGACAAATATATCCAAAGAGTGATGAAGTTGATGAGGGACAGATATCAGAGTTCTATGAAGAAAATGCTTAAAAGATGATATGATAGTCATCTTCCCATATTTGAAGGGCTTTCATATAGGGTCACATTTTCAGGTACTCTAGAGGTGTAGGCCTGAACCAGCAAGTTCAAATTATAAACCAAGAAAGGTTTCAACTAAACATTAGAAATAGCTTCCTGATTATATAAAATGTTAAGCCCTGAAAGGTACATTCCTCTTAATTAGATGTTTTAGGCAGAAGCTACAGATTTGTAGGAATGGATTTCCTGACAAAAAAGAGCAAGCAATGAATTATGAAAGTAACTAAATTGGTTTAGGAACAGTAGTTACTTGTATACTAACATTGGCATAGACTACTTCTGCATTTAGAAAATTTATTGCAACTTTCATACTGGTCTTATACTAGTCTACCACAGTGTGATTGGCTATTCCTAGAAAGCTGACATCCTCTCAAGCCATATAGGTATGTGGTGCTGCTTTTGCTACCATAGACAGCTGACTGGAAGTAGTGGGTTTATCAGTGTATATAAAAAGGAGGTGCCTTACTTTGCCAGAAATAGACTGTATGTAGATTGCTTGACACTGAAGCAGCATACCTGGCATGAGACCAATAAGGCAGTCATGCGATACATTCAATGAATTTCACTTATTTATGTATGTTAAACAGGTGGTTTCTTTTCAAAATTTTGGTTTTATTTCCCTCCTGGTTCAATGCAATCATTGCTAATACTCAAACTTTGTTTTTGGTGATTCCAAATCTGTTTAACTTTGAAGACAGGGAGTTAGGCATATAGGCATGACTAGGCTTTTCACTATGTAAATCAATTGTATTTTTCTGTTCATAGAAGCCAAAAATTGGATGTTGCTGTTTTCATCATTTCTCCCCACCCTTTTGAATCCAGTTTCTTCTGAAAATTACCCAGTCAGAACTTAAAAGCAGTAGATACCTTTTGATCATGATTATATTTTGATTATTAAACTGTAGAAACTTGCCTTTCAGTTTGACCACATGGGGCCAGAAGAGCAATAAACAATGTTCAGTGGCAACTGGCAGCAAGATATTTTAGAAAGATGTGTTACAGAAATAGTGCTTCCAGTGACAGCTTTTATCAAGGGAGATGAAAGAAATTTGTTTTCATTTTATGATAGATGGCTCTTTCCTTTACAGCCAAACAGGCAAAAAGTTAATGGCGAAGTGTCGAATGCTTATCCAGGAGAATCAAGAGCTTGGAAGGCAACTGTCCCAAGGACGTATTGCACAACTTGAGGCAGAGTTGGCTTTACAGAAGAAATATAGTGAGGAGCTTAAAAGCAGTCAGGATGGTAAGGGATTTTTAAAAAGAAAATAGAGAATTGTTTTGTGTTTGTGTAGGCTTCAAAAGTCAAACATATTGTGGGTATTATACATTTCCACTATGGAACACATTTAAATGTTCTGAAAGGGATTTCAAGCTCATACAACAGTTGTAGTTACCAGCACAACTAAATAATTGTAATGGTGAGAATTGAACATATGTATTGTTCAGATTATAGCTAATGATAGTGTGTCTAATTTTAACTTGCATGACTAACTCTGTGCCCATTTGCAGAAGCCCTCTTTTCTATTGAACAAAACTATAATATAAACTAAGCATATAATGTAAAAGCATGTTGTAGCTGTTGTATAGTGTTTTGATTATTTTCTTTGAAAAGCAGAAGTCCTAGTGGTGGTAGATGAGTTCCTAGATTTTAAAGTACCTTCTTCTAGTTTCTTTTATTAGTGTATCTAAAGTTTTTTCATTGTCTCAGAGTTGCAGAAACAGCACTTAAATTTAAAATGAATATTGCACTTCCCTTACGTTGCTTCCAAGTAAATGTGTGCTTGAGTTAAATACTGTTTTGTGTAATACTATCTTCATTACATCCTTTTATTTCACAGCCATTGGAAACTTGCTTTTAAATGATCACTAAGTAGTGAGGAGGCTATTCTATCTAGCAAACTACTTTGATTTAATTCTAAATTAAAATTATTTTGAATTCATCTTTGACAATTACATAAATGATGTACCTAAGGTACTAGTAAAGAAATGAAATTGCACTAGAAATGAGGGTCTTCTTCCCTATATGAGAGTATAAAAGAAAGATAACCCAGTTCTGTTTTAATGATCATATCTCCAAGATATAATTCCCATATACGGTTACCATAGATTTTATGTCTAGTGCCAGTCTCCACTCCGCTAACTTATCTTGGGGTCTTCAGAAGCCTTATATCAACTGAGTTGAATTTGGTTAGTTTCTTATTACATTGTAATAGTCTACAGACTAAAAATCTGCCTACTTTTGCTATTTCTATGTTAGCATATGCTTGAAGATTTCTGTGCTACAATTATTATGATTTGGGTCTGATGTTGGTCTGGTAAATGCCACAGAGAACTTATACATCCTTTAATTAACATTTAAATTAAATATTGTATGTCATTATTACAGTAAAGAGCAACTGTAGCTTGATTCTGTCCAGATGAATTAGATGTGCTACCTAGGAATCCTGGGAATTCCAGACCTACATACATGGAGGGAGCTGTGTTGGAGATGGTTGATAGATAGCATAAAATTTATAAAACAGCAAAAATGTGGACATACGTGTCTTGCAGAAAGGTAGAAAATATCTTGCGACTGATTCCAAGTTATTTTATTTGTACAGAGTAAGCAAATCCTGTTTTGAACATTCTCAGTGCATGCATTATTTTGAATTCAGTACTAGGTTTTATTTTAGGATATGTAGATCAGTTTTGGACAGAAACAATCAATTGCTTAAGACAAAGTAGTCAGAAGTAGTAAGATGTATGTAGCCATTTAGATAAGCAGATCCACCACTGGGACTTTTGCAGACCTTGTTGACCTTTTTTAGTCCATATATAAGTGTATTTTTCATGTATTTCCCCTATGCTGAATTTAGGCCTAGTTGCAAAAATCTGTGTATAAGATCAGCCAAAGCTTTAAGTAAACAAACAAACAAAAAAGAATTATGATGGAAATTAAAATAGGGATTAAAATTTACATTCTAAAAATCACATTCTGTTGAACTCTGTTCATAGGTGCATGCATGCACAGAAAATAGATTCTAAATTTACATAAAAGTTTTTTTTTTTAAAAGAGGGCTATAATGGAGAGTGTATAAGACCAAATAAGATACTAATAAATGAAACTGAGCATGTTGTTTAGTTCTGCTCAGTTTGAAGAGACAGGTACTACTTATTAAGTATATGCTCCAAATTGTTTTTCTTCATATAGAACTGAATGATTTCATCATCCAACTTGATGAGGAAGTAGAAGGTATGCAGAGTACCATTCTAGTTCTACAGCAACAGTTGAAAGAGACTCGGCAACAGTTGGTTCAATATCAGCAGCAGCAGTTACAAGCTTCAACTCCAGGTACCAGCCGGACTCCATCTTGTGAAACTACAGATCAGGGAGAAACCATGAGCAAAGATTGCAGTCGCCTGGCCAATGGACCAAGTAATGGCAGCTCTTCGCATCAGAGGACAGCTGGGCCTGGTTTTTATAGAGAAGGTAGTGGAACAGAGGATGATTTTCCACCCTCACCAAGCAATGGTAATAAGCTTTCCAACCACTCTGAAGATAGAACTGGCAGAGGATCTGGTAGTTATATAAATCAACTCAGTACTGGGTACGAAAGTGTAGACTCTCCCACTGGTAGTGAAAACTCTCTTACTCACCATTCAAATGATACAGACTCTAATCATGATCCACAAGAGGAGAAAACAGTCAGTGTGAAAGGTAACAGAACTTCGGGGTCTCGTCATGTTCAGAATGGTTTGGACTCTAATGTAAATGTGCAGGGTTCGGTTTTGTAACCTTTTTCTGCAAAAAAAAAAAAATTTTATAGTGTCACTTAATTGGGAGAAGAAACTGTCCAGAACTGTTCAAATTAGTGCATATATGTCACAATTCTGCCTTTGTGGGTTTTCTGCTTCAATACCTCTGCCACTTCTGAAATTTTAACAATTAATTACGTTGAATGTTGCTAAAAGGATGTTTGTGTAGGCTCAAGGTATATTTTGAGTTAATGTGAAGTTGAAAATGGAATTTTATTTCCAGGTATAACACAATGATGTCTGTACAAATCTGTGTATATCTAGAACTTGTGCTGTGTAAGGGCATTCTTTACTCATACTGTTTATAACACTCAAACTTTGTCATAATAGTTGTGGGTTAATGACTGCCAAGTTTGCCCAGTACAGTAGTTTTCTAATTAAAAAAAACTTGGTGAGGGAGTCCTATAGTAGTTTGTGTTCCACTTTTGCCACCATGCATCTGTGTGTTCTCTTTAGGTGACAGAATGTTTAAGAATTTTGTGTGCATAGTTACTCAGTTTTAAGAACTGTTGTATCCTGTTAATGCATATTGCTCTGTGACTCCAATATTATCTTACCTGTACTGACCAAACCTAAATAAAATTTTTAATAATGTAATTTATTTGGTGCTGCTGCATTTCTTTATTCAGCATTGGATTTTTCCTCATTGCCATCTTCTACAGAGTTCTTAATAAAATCTTTTTTAAAATATTTCATTAATATACTAAATGATCAGTTTGTCATTGCAAATTAGCATACTATCTAAGATATCCAAGAGTATTTGCATGTAGTATCAAATTGGGTCAAATGATGGATTTTGCACCAACATCTTCCTACATGATGAAAGTGGTGCAGCCTACTTTCTGGGCAGAAAGATGGAGTAAAAACTGAATAACAAATAATAGGTATTGAAAATATTCCATATCTGAAGTCCTTAGCAATACCTCTCTCTTCCTTTGGTAGGGCAGGAAGAACTTTCCTGCAAGTCCTTTTCCACAAAAAAACTAAATTTCTAAACCTCAAGTTTTTGTTTAAGCCTATATCATATTTGGACTGATTAATTAGAATACGACTGTCATAGTAAATTTTCTGTTCAGTTTAATGAAAATTTGTAGAGAAGAGATTGTCTCAAGATACTTCACATTTACCTATCAAACTGACTTACGCTTCAATGTGACGATAGTCTGTATACTGTAGTGTTGTCTTACACACAGAGGAATACGTGTCTTGAGGTTTGTTTTGACTTGGGTTTATAAGTGTAGCCTATTACAGACTTGTCATGAATGGTAAATTATGACCATTATAGTATGAAAAGCATTGTGGATCCTTAAAAGCCACTATAGAGAACCAGGTTGGTGTACAGTAGTGGTTAAGGCACCAGGCTAGAATCTGGGAGACCATGAGTTCTAGTCCCACCTTAGGCACAAAACCATTAGGCCCAGTCACCCATTCTCAACCCTAGGAAGAAAGCAATGGCAAGCCACTAATGAAACCTTGCCAAGAAAACTGCAGGGACTTGTCCAGGCAGTTGCCAGAAGTCAACACTGACTCAAAGGTGCCCCCCCTCAAACCCCTCCCACTACAGTTGGTAAATTAGGGGTGGAAGCTAAAATGTTGATGTATTTAATACAACTTTATGTCATTCTAATGTAAAATTGTACTTTAAAAGCATTAGTAATTAGTATTTTGGGGGTCTAAGTTGTCAACAACTAACTTTGTATAAATGATACATTTGCTTTTAATTTTGGTAGTACCTGCATAATTTAGTCCAGGCCAGGGTTTTTCTAATTGTCCTGTGGAACCCTAGGATTCCACAAGAACATGATGGGTTTCCATGAGAGACTAGGGGCAAAAAAGTTTACTTGAATGAAAGGGCATCCATAGCAATTTTTCTAAGGTACTGTGGGAAGGGAAGGGCATGTCAGTGACATTCAGAAGCACCATCCCCGAAGGGGTAATTGTGCTTATGATGATTCATCACTGTATTTGAGAGACAGGCAGCAGGGGTTCCAGTAAATTATTTTAATAGGCTCCTCTGAAAAAGTTTGAAAACCCCTGGTTTAGTGAATATTGATACACAAAACTGATCTCACACTCTGCTTCATAACATCCTGGAAGATCAGAGCAAGGCCTGTAGTAAGTCTGACGGCTTATTTTCTTTAATAATCATGTAAATATCTGTGACTTCAAGTCTCAATAGGACACACTGCATTCCTGTGGGCCCATCAGACACTTAGATGCTTACCAGGCTTTCTGACCTATCTTTTTTTTTTTAAAGTTCCTTTCAATTAAAAATATATGTAGAAAACAAGCATGTTGCAAAACACTAGCCTGAAGATGGGAACCCCCAAAAGGGGGTATTCTGAGAAAATTAAGTGGGTAGCTATAGCCAAGCAATTAGTTTGGAAGATGGTTGCCTGGCCTGGGAAAAAAAAAAGCTACGCTAGGCAATAACATCCTAAGAAGCTAAAGAGAGTGGTAGAAAGGAATTTTGGCACTTTGATATCTGGCAAATCCATTTAGTCACTTAGCCACTCCTATCATGACAGCTCATGTCATGCTCTCAAAATTGTAGATGTTTCCACCATTAGGGACACCTGGATTAGAGAAAGCTCACCAGAAAGACAAAAAGCAGGAACATTTTAGAGAGATGTCTGTGATCTAAAAACAGCATGCAGCCAAAGATTGCCTACATCTATAAATTTATTTATTTTTAAAAGTCTGTTTGCAGCAGCAAATTCCAAGTAATTGTGACATTTATGAAATATTATTTTGCTGTTGAATTTCCCATAATTTCCTTTTAATTGGTTGATCTTAAGTCAGAGTTTCTCCAACTGGGGTCATAAGCAAATTTTAGGGCAATCACACTCCTGTCTAGACAGCCAGTTTTTGTCTTGTCCAGGCAGAACAGGAGCACAGTCTGGCTACAATTCAGTTGTGCATTTGCAAACCAGGCTTGTGCACTCAAAGCTGGATCACTGTCAGAATGTGTGCTGCCAAGGTCAACCTCAACATTTACTGTCTCCATGCCTTCATCTATTTGTCACCTGCCTGGCCACCAGCCACACTAGCTGCCCTGGCACATCAAATCTGGCCTTTCTTCTGCTTGCAGCCTACTGCCTTTATATACCCAGTGGTTTCCCTCTGCCCATCACAGCCAAAGATAGGCAGGCAGCAGGATGGGTGAAGTGAGGCTGGCATTGCTTAGGACTTCCTTGTGTTCCATGGCCATTAATGGGGTGTCAGAGAATGGCTGCTTCTGGGATGGAGTGCAGAGCTGAAAAGCAGCAACAGCATCTCAGCAAACCCTAGCAAATTTGACCAGGAGAGGAGGACCATCCCTGATGAGAAGGAAAGTGGAATGCTATCCCTGCCCAGGGAACAGAAGTAAGGCTGAACTCCTTGTGTGGCCTTTGCCAGTTGCATTCCACCACTGGCAACCACAGTCCTGTAGCAAAACTGCTGCATTGCCCACAGAGCTCTCCCATCAGGTTCTTCTTCACCTGTCTCCCATGAGCTGATGGAGAGCCACAGAGATGACCTTTCAAAATTCTGTTACTATGGTCTGTATCAATAGAGTATTGTTTCAGTTAAGCTAGTGGAGTCTGTTTCCTGATCTGGCCTACCTTGGAAGGCTGGCATCAATCTTGAAAGCCTGATTGTGTTTTCCTTTCCCTGCTGCTTATACCACAGCAAATTAGGGTGGAGCCAATCTGAGCTTTTTTCTCATACTTTCTCTGTTTCCCAGACTTACAGCATTCTTTTGTTTTTGTAACCATTTCTGCATATTTCCTCCAAGATCATCTCTGTGGCTCTCTACAGAACTGCACTTGGATGGGGGTCCCTGGTGAAGCAATGGCCTCCTTCCTGGTGCTAAATTACCATCCTGTACATCCCAAAGGAGCTGGTCCCTGTTTTTACTCCACACTAATCACTTTCTCCCCACCACAACTCTAAGAAATGGGGGAGTCCAGGCTGCACTGGGATTTGATGCCAGTCCTCACTGCTGCCATGTTGATAGACCTGAGCAGAGCTGGACCACCTGAAAGAGTCTAGAGACCCAGGCTCAGAAATAGCTGGTGCCTGGGCAGAACTGTCCTGCGCTGGGGAAGTTTCCATGTCATCTGTAGCAGTCCCCTGATGCATTTGTACAAAGTTTGCTATAGTGGTTCAGATGGAGGTCTGGATTTGATGCTCCCCTGGGGTTGCCAGCATGGGAGGAGCAGCTATGCTGGTGGGAAAAGTTATCTTACTGGCCTAGACTTCCCCAAAAGGCATTCTGGACTCCAAAAAGCCACCTCCAAAAATGGTGAGACTCTAACAGGGCTCTTGCTGTCCTGGCAATTAGCTTGACTTTTAACTTCAGACCATTTTAAATAGAACCAAAGTCTTCATTATTTATTATTTAATAACAAAATCCTGTTGATTTAGGAAACAGCATTTCCAACAAAATCCAAGGAAGTAAAATCAAAAAGAGATACAGGATGCCTTCACATAGCACATTTTCTGAGAGGTAACGTAACCATGTTTACTCAACCCAATTTTATAGATTTACATTATATCTGGAACCATGAATTAACGATACTTGCTGGGTTTGCTCAATTCACTATGCTACAATGCAACTGGATAGTTTTGGGTGACATGGGCTGTGTAAATCCAGATAACTAAGTTAATTCAGTAACCATAGTTCAATTAGCCAGAGTGAGAAAAAAAGAATTGTGTTACTGGTCCCCTTCTCTAGCTTTTTGAATTAAGCAGGTGCCACAGCACTTAATTATGTGCCATCAAGTTGACTCATAGTGACCACATAGTCACAGCATTTATCAGTTTTTAGAAAAAAAAATATTACACACACATACACACGCACAGATGCCTGTACATGTCTGCCTGGATCATGGATCCATGAGAATGAAAATTTCTGCCTGATTTGGGGGATTTTAGAGAACTGTGACATTTCTTTTTATATTTGCCATATGAATCAGCAGTATGAATGCTGATATGAAAGCTGAATATGAATTCATATGCCATATTAATGCTGCAGTAAAGTTTAGAAAATAAGGCTGTTAATTTCCACTGTTGTAGGAATATTACACGTTTCTGCTATTACCTCTGTGGTGTGGGAGTGAACTGTATTGTAATTACATCTGTGCGGCAAAGGTAACATGAAACAACTTCTAATGTCGTTTGAAATGGTTATGCTAAACACTGGGTATTTTTGCGAAACACTCGTGTAGTTATTTAGTTGTCGTGATGGAAGCAGCCAGTTATTCCACCGGTCTTCAGGTAGCTTCAGCCCTCGAAGGCCAGATCAGAAACGATTCGGTTGTAACAGGCAGGATGGGGAGGGAGAGAAGAGTTTACTTTCTCCAGCGTGAGCTGTGTTGGCACAACAGGCTATACCCGGTTGACCGAAAAGGCCCATTAGCTGGGTTCACAGCATGCTGCGCCACAAGCAAGCAAACCCATTTTGCCCTGACGACGGATAGCAGGTGCGGGCTGCAAAAAGCGGACGACCTGCTGGACGGCCGCAAAGAGACCCATAAATCGTCGGTGTCACCTCACGGTCGTCCAGAACTATATCCCTACTTTAGTATGTTGTCTGAACTCAGCCGATGCAACTGCGACAAGGAGGCACCCAAACGGCACATTCACTTGTTTGTAACAAAAAAAAAATGCCCGAACAAATATTTGAAAAAGAAACCATAGCTCAGCTGAGAAGCAAGCCAACAAGCCAGGCATGCCCATCCCTGAATTCTCTCCAGACTACCGTTTCCGCCTCTTGAGTCCAGCCGCTCCTGTTATAGGCCCGAGGAGAGAGAAAATTCTCTCCGCCGAACGGCGAGGCGGGGCTGCGCAGGCGCCGTAGTGACGAAGGCTCGCGGCCCGCCGAGACCAGACGCGCGCGTGCCTGTCTGCGCGCTGAACTTCTCTGCGCAATCCTTGATCTCCCGCTGTGTTGTGAACTACGCGTCCGTCATGCTCTGCCGTTTGGGTGTCGCGGCCAGCCGCAGGTGAGAACCTGGCAGGGGTCTGAAAGCCCTTGAGTTCCCGGCCAAGGACATGGCAAGAGGCGGGAGATTAGAAATGGCAGGACGCTAGGGCATGAAAGGGCGGCCTGCTTGGGAGGAGGAGGAGGGGGAGAGCGCTGCTGGAAGGGCGCCGGGAGTCGGTCGATGGATGAAGTGAGGCAGCAACGAAGGCGGCTTCCCCAAGCTGGTGCCTTCCTTTGAGTTGCAGGCCGGCTTCACCTGATAGTCCCACTGAAGGCCAGCACAACTGGAAGGCTCCGCTTTGGGCAAAGTATGAAGCTACCCCTTTAAGATTTGCACATCATTTTCATTCTGTGTCCAGAGGAACTGTGCAGTTTAATTTGCTGCTATTTGCCATTGGCACAGTCGGTTTGATAATGAAATGCTTTAATAATTTTGGAACCTACTTGGCTGTTGCACGTTGGCCTCACGCCAGGTAATCTACACTGTGTGACCAAGTCTTTCAAACAGTGAATCCTTTCTCTATAAATGGGAGTATATGGGTAAATGCTCTTCTTTGATTATATGCCATCAAGTCGCTGTTGACTCTTAGCGACCACATAGATTTTCTTCATGAGAATGCTCTTCTTTAATATCTGGTTTTGGGAAGTCCCACCCCCCTCCTCACATTGTAAACCTTAAATGAAAATGTATTTCAGTTATTATACAACACTGGAAGGAGAAATCTGTGTGGGATTTGTAACAATAGATGCATACAGTATGTGTTGTTTGGCAACATTTTAAAGGAGTATTATTGTTTGATAAAGGAATTTAATAAGCTATTTCTATTTGAAAATAATTTTCCAAGCCTTTGTATCTTGTTATGATTACCCATTGTACTATTACATTAATATTGCTGTATGTGTTTTTGGTTAATTAGTTTGATTTCTTTTTAAGCACAGAGGTATTTCAAGACCATTATTTTCAAATGTAGGTAATTTTTATAATCCTTAAATTACAATGCAATAGATTTTTAAAGTGCTACTCTTATGAAAGAGTAGCTTAAAAATCTGTTTCATCTTAATTCAAAGATTGTTTTTGAAATGCCACTTGCCTGTATGTTTTATGAAAAACATACAGGTGAGCAGTATTTTAAAAACAATCTGGTTATGGTTAAGACTATCTCTTACTCCTTGCATTACATTGTCACTCATAGACTCTTACCATATCCAAACTTCAAAAATTCAGGCAATTTTTAGAAGGCAGCAAATTAGATGGCAGCAAAGAGTTAATATGTATATGCTGTCACCTAGTGATAATCTGGATTGAGGCCAGGTATGGTAACCCTGCTGTTGACAAAGTTTTACTAGCACTTTTCTCTTTGACACCCATCTTCCCCAATAGTAAATATTATATTTATTCTTCCACAAAAGAGAAACAAAAATTATAACTGAGAATCTGGGTATTGGAAGGCACAAGTCTTATTTACCGGTTCAAAAACGATTTTGACAGGAGCATGAAAGAAATCTAACACAGACATTAATGAAAAATGATTGGCATAATCAGGCTTGGTCATGACTTGGCAGTAATAAGTGATAGGCACTGCTTATTGTTCCCAATCCATCATGTGCACAATACAGTGCATACTTGCAAAAGACACTTAAAGAATAAAGCAAATATTAGATGTAGTTCAGTACCAAAGAAGTGTAAATCAGAATCCAGAAGATATGAGGGCTGCTTCTCTCATGGAGAGGAAGGACCGTCTTACATTCTTGATAAAATTAGAAGAAGCTGTTGAAAACAAAGGAATGAATAAGAGATGCAGATGGCTATAGATGTTGCTGCAAGGGGGTGGGAGCCTTTGAAGGTTAGCTTGGAAATTAGTTGTTGCTTGTTGAATTTAACCCTTTTGTTACACTTACAGAGAACACTTACCTCTTTTCCTTACCTCATCTCTATCTCAGGTGTGTGTGCATGAAATAATCAAACAAATTAATTATGTGATATTAACATAAACCATACTTAGGCTGATCCCCATATCCCTGCCATTGTCCTGGGCAAGACTTTGTTTCTTCTCAGTTCACAGGTAAATGGAAGTAATGGTGATACAGGTAATTGTGGCAATAAGTAATAGATGATAATGATTATGAAAAATTTAACAGCTAAATATATTAAGTGACAGCAAGATCCTAAAAAGTAAAAATCAAAGCATTCTTATTGTATAATTTATTGTCTTCCAGAAATGGCACTGCACTGATTACATCTCTTGGATGTCTGGCCTCCAGAAAAAAGCACACTCTCCCTGACTTGCCTTATGATTATGGTGCTTTGCAGCCACACATTAATGCAGAAATTATGCAGCTTCACCACAGCAAACATCATGCTACGTATGTAAATAATTTGAACATTGCTGAAGAAAAATACAAAGAGGCCTTGGCAAAAGGTACTGGGAATAATATACCACTGTACAATTTTCTACTTCTATTTTCTTGCTAAAACTGCCTCTTTATGACTGTTCTATGTACATTTGTTTTCCCTTGTGCTGAGGTTAGCAGTTCTTCAGGATGAAAACCATCTTCTTTGGCAGTCAATGAGTCTCAAAGAGAGCTAGTGAAGTGTAGTGGATAAGATTTCATTTTTAGAGCTGGGAGATCCAGGTTTAGGTTACCACTCAAACGTGAAGCTTAGAGTATGCCTTTTAGTCTAACCCATTTCACAGTTTTGTTGTAGGGATAAAATGAATGGAGACCTCCCCCCACAAACTCCCTTGAGCTCTCAGAGAAAACATGGAATATCAATGCAATAATGGTGTTCTTATCTTCTCTTACCCAGCTGTTTAGAGTTGTATCTTATGTTACTTAGTTTAATACATTTTCAAAAGTATTTGTTGTGAATGGTTTATGCAACTTTCACTTCTAGCCATTTAGAAGGTAACTTAAGTTTGTAGGTTTGTTTTTGGGGGTGTCAGCATACTATTTCATAAGGACTGTGTTTTACGCTTCTCAGTAATTGCTCATAACAGAATGAGGAGGAAAAATACAGTCCCCAAGTGTTTAATTATTAAGCTGGGACAGGAATCCTCTTTTTAGTTGATGGTTCCAAAAAAAACAAATAGTTGTCCACAATCTTTATTCTGAGAATGTAGCCAAACACTGTTTTTGTGTGTGGTCTACAGATAGGTCCAAAGAGTCTTATTCCAACTGCATGAAACAGAAAATAAAAATCAATTTGCATAAAGCTAGTTTATTGTGCAAATTGATACTAGGGTCCAGTGTGTTTCAAGTTGCATTCAGTGTTTCATCAGAAGAAAATGTGATTACAATCTGATTATTCATTTTTATCAAAAGAAATAGCTTTCAGCATAAGACTTTCCCCTTCTCAGCATTATTTCCATTTCTAATTAATCAGACGTTCAAGAAAAAGGCTGGGAAGGCAATATTTGTATATTACTTTCTTTCCTATTTTCTTGGGTTGGATTCTGGGGCTGCTTTTTTTTTTAAGCATTAACACTGTTTCTGACAACTTCTTTTAACTAGGCATTTGGCACATGCTGCACATAATGGCCACAATATTTTCCAGAGGTCACTCAGACATTGGTGAAGATCATTGCAAAAACTGAACTTGATAGAAGGGCTAGATGTGAGAGCGTGTCTGTTGTGGCTACTCTTGCATTATCAACAAATATTTTTGCGCTCATTTGAGGGTTGTTGTTTTTGCCTTTCCCCTAATTCAAATGTGGGTCAGGAGGCAGCAGCTACAATTCCTTGAAACTGGTATGAGGAGGCATGGATTTGGAGCAGTGGAACCCAGAGCTAAAGGGAACCAAGTTAAGCTAACAGGCTATAGTTTTTGCTGGATTGAAGAATGTTGACAGATTTTTTTAACTAGGATATGCATGATAGTACTTCAATATCCATGTGAATTCTTATATTTAGTGGAAGGTTCTTGCAAAAGATGTTTTGTGTTAGAGCTTAGTTTAGTAGTTCTGTTTTATTCTCTGTTCTTTCCATCTTCAGGGGATGTAACTGCCCAAGTGTCCCTTCAGCCGGCTTTGAAGTTCAATGGTGGAGGTCACATTAATCATACTATCTTTTGGACAAACCTTTCTCCTAATGGTGGAGGAGAGCCAAAAGGTTTGTATTTAATTTTAAGTAAAACAAAAAAATTGGGTTCTTTATCAGTGGTAAATGAAAATCAGATCTGAACACTTGATACTCATCAGCTCCACGATGCTTAATAATATGCAACACAGTATTTGCAACTTGGGTGTCTACAGGGAGGGTCAACAGTAGCAAAATGGCAGACAGGCCAGGTGATTGAAGTCCTGCTTCTTTTTACATGTGTATAGTGCATGCAACACATGTTAAAAAGGTGGGACTCTGATTACCCAGTCACTCCTGCCATTTCGATGCTGTTGAATCTCCTCCTCCCAACCCCATGGATACCCCTGTTTGCAGCCTTCAGGATTGGCCTGACACACTGTAATGCCTGATACAAGAGATAATAATACATATACACCTTAATTCTACATACAGAAACTAGGTGGACTGGAAGTTACATACAAACAGATAAACACCTCATTCTTCATTGCACTTGACAGCAGCAGGGTACACAAGTGGTACAACCCAGAGTGGGTAGTACCTACAAAAGTTCTGTCCTTCACCTTGACATTGTCCATGTTTGCAGGATCTATTGACAGAGATAGCTCTTCATGTTACTAATGTTAGGGCTGGCTTTGCAGACTTCTGCAGCTTTCATGGGTCTAGAGTCAGGTATCTTTTCAGATGTTATGCTGGGACATAATATTAATCAGTGGTAATTAAAATATTTCTATAGTGCTTTCAAATATAAGGGAGCTCAAAAAATAAAAAAAACCCAGGAAACTCATGAAAACAATTAAAATATCAGGATTAAAATAACATTTTGGTTGTCTGGGATTTTATACCAGGTTTTATGGAAAAAATACAGGCAAAATTCAAACAGTTTTTCACACAGGGTAAATTGAATGTAGCGGATACTATAAAGAATAGGCAAGCATTCAAAGGCAGTGTCAGTAGAGATCTGCCTCTGGAGATATTAGCCATAAATAAGATTATCAGCAAGTTGCAGAATCACACAGAGCCTCTATATCTAGTGAATCCCTTCTGCTGCTGGTATGGAATAGCTCTGGCCTTTTGCTGCTTACTGTTGTAGTGGCTCAGCATTACAGTAGCATCTCTGTTAAACAATTATCATTAACCAGTATACCTTTCTCAAATCTTGATTAAGAGGCAGCTGTAAGTTACAGTCATAATCCTGATGATAATGTAATGCCTTACTATGGTTAATATTGCACTTAATTGATGGGAGGGACTTGACAGGACAGGTGATGTTTCAAGCTGCTTCCATGTTCTTCATGTTGGTTAAGATTATTGTGATTTCTTATTTACACCAGCTCTCTTTACTTCTGAATTAACCTGAAATGTTTCTTTGGGGTACCTGATGGAAAAACCAATGCTATGCTATGTAAATGCAAACCGCTTATATATTTGTTGTTTTAAGGGGAGCTATTGGAAGCCATTAAACGCGATTTCGGCTCATTTGCAAATTTCAAGGAGAAACTCACAGCTGTTTCAGTTGGTGTCCAAGGCTCAGGCTGGGGATGGCTCGGTTTTAATAAAGAATCTGATAGACTCCAGATTGCTGCCTGTCCTAATCAGGATCCTCTCCAGGGAACCACAGGTGAGGTTCTCTAAGTGGAACTTGACTAAATCTGTTAAACACCATTTTTAACTACGGAGTGAAGATGAGTATTGATAGTTCTGCTTCCTGCTTCACTAGTGAGAACTTCTAGTTTCTGACAAAGTCTCACTTGCATAGCAGTTTGGATAAGAAAAGAAAAGAGTAAACCAGGGATGAGCAGCATTCATGGGCTACAGGCTAGATTCACAAAAGCATGCTTTTAGCTTCCCAGGAAGTTTCAGCAGTCGGGAGTCTGGTGTTGGGACATTTATATGAAATGATGCCTGATGGTGGAAAAATTTGCAAGCTACTCCTGTCCTTCCTCAAATCTTCCCTGCAGGTGCGAAATATCTTAGTCTCTCTTTCCAGCTTCTCATCTCAATCTTATGGCCAGCCACACAGGATTTGGGAAGGAGAGTTTTCCCTGAACTGAGATTTGTTTTGAATAAGAATATATTGGGGGATATTTTCTCACCTCTGTTTATATCAGAGGAGCATTTGCTTTCTCTTGGCTTAAGACAAAAAGTGTTGTCATTTTTGCACCATTCTAGGATAACAAAATAAGCAAAAACTCTCTTGCCTCTTTCTCTATACCTCTATAATTTAGCTGAATTTAGAGGAATGCTACCTTCTTCTGGGAGGAAGAAAGTGCTTCCTTTCAGGAGGCATGATGGATGGGTAATGAGAGTGGTGAAACCTGTCAGGAAATCACTTTATTTCAAAAAGTGTATTTTATATTCTGAAAGAAGCTAGTACTAACTGGATGTTCAGTGTTTATTTGGGTAATAATCCTATAGACTTTATTTAAAGTGGGTGTGTGTGTGACAATAACTTGTTAAAGCTTTATAACATTTTAGCAATATTTTTCCTCTTTTCTAGGACTTATCCCTCTGTTAGGAATTGACGTATGGGAACATGCATATTACCTTCAATATAAAAATGTTAGACCTGACTATCTCAAAGCTATCTGGAATGTGATCAGCTGGGAAAATGTATCTTCAAGATATGCAGCTTGCAAAAAATAGAACAAAAAATCTTGTAGAAACAAGGTCTAGGTGTTCCTCAGATTATTTTTGTGATATGTAGCAGCTCAATTGCTAATTGCTCCATCACTGAAAATATTAAATCACATCACCAGAAGGTCTTCACTATCAAGCTAATTTTTACCTAATTGTGGTAAACTGTAGGTTCTTAAAGTGCTGATTGTCTGTTTAAAAACAGGAGGAGGTTATCTAATGTTCTGAAAGTATGTAAATTTCTAAAACATAAAAATAGGATTACAGGTGAAATTCCTTTTGGTAACATGTGAATTTGTAACGCTTTTGAATAATTTCATGCAAATTCAGGAAGAGTCTAAGAAATAATATTTAGAGAATATTTAATAAATTAGGTTTCCTGAAAAATTGCGTATCAAGAGCTTCACAGTACTTGAATAAAAGGTAGTCTGTTGTACTCATGTTAATGACAGAAATTTGACATGTTCATTACAGCATAAAGATTCCTAATCTCTGTCAGTTGGTAAATATAGTAGATCAGTTCATGAAATTTGTGCTTCTGAAAGAGGGAAAAGTTAGTGATACAGTGGAGCGATACAGTGTACCAAATATATAGGATAAAATGGTTGGGTTAAAGGTATATATATACTTTGTCTTCAAGTGAAATATAACCATTCATTGCTATGTCTACTAAATATATGACTACTATATATGACTTTGTTCTAAAAATAAAAATGCAAAATTATTCTTTAAGTTATTAACTAAACATGTGTATAATGTTAATGGACCATTTTAAAACAACCCTAAGGGCTGAATGTAAAAACTACAGAGGGATTAGTGTATTGAGCCTGGGAAAATGCATGCTAAAATTTAGAACGTTACATCTCATATCCTTTCAAGGAGCAAAATATAGGAAATGTGAAAATGAGAAAAATGTACATTTGTTTATTTAGATATATGGTGAAATGATTAGGCTTAAATTATAAAATACTGTGTATAAATAAGGTGTTGAATGTTGGTTGCTGAATGTAGTAGAAGTAAGAATAAATATGCTTGACAAATGGTCAAGAAACATAACGCAGAAAAAGACTTTTAAACTACTGGAGAATGATCATAAAAAATTGGAAGAAGAGTTACAGAAATCCCCGCAAAAAAGATATTAAAGCGAAAATGGATCTAATTAAACATAAAATGGGATTAATGGAAAAGGAGGAACTGGCACAAAAAATTAGAAGTGCTAAACAGAATTACTTTGAAGATGCAAATAAACCAGGTAGATGGCTAGCCTATAAACTGAGAAAAGAGAGAGAATCAAAAAGGATTAATCAATTGATAAATGAAGAAGGACAGATCTGCTTTGGTAATGAGGACAAGAAAAAAATTATACAAGACTACTATGGAAAATTGTATTATCAAGAGAATGTACAAGAAGAAGAAGTAAGACAATATTTACAGAAAGCGAAATTGCCTCAGATACCTAAAGACATTGAAATAATGTTAGAGGGGAATATAACTATGATGGAATTAACAGAAGCTCTAAAAAAGCAGAATGTCGGGAAAGCCCCGGGTCCAGATGGACTGCCAGTGGAATTTTACAAAACCTTCCAGGACATATTGAGCCCTCAACTATTGGAAGTTATGAATGAGGTTATGACAAAGAGGAGGATACCCCAAACATGGACTGAAGCATATATTACACTTATACCAAAGGAGGACGCTGACCCACAACAGGTTAAAAATTATAGACCTATATCCTTATTAAATTCAGATTATAAAATTTTTGCTTCAATATTGGCAGAAAGACTAAAAAGATATTTGAATAACTTTATCCATGTTGATCAAAACGGATTTTTGCCAAAGAGACAAATTAAAGACAACATGAGAGTAATTCTCGACACATTGGAATACTATGAGGCACATCCTGAAAAGCAAATGGCCTTGATATTTTTAGATGCACAAAAAGCCTTTGACAACGTGAATTGGCGATTTATGCTACTGCAATTGGAACAAATGGGCTTTGGTAGAAAATTTACCCAAGCCATTGAAACAATATATCACAAGCAGACTGCAAAAATTATGATAAATGGAGATCTAACAGAACAGATAGTCATAACAAAAGGGACGAGACAAGGTTGTCCACTATCGCCCTTGTTGTTTGTCTTAACATTAGAAGTGTTGAACAGGAATATAAGAGAAGAGAAAGAAATAAAAGGAATGAAGATCAAAAAGGAAGAGTACAAATTGCAAGCCTTCGCAGATGACCTAGTATTTATACTAGAGGACCCACTGGAAACAGCACCTAAATTAATTGAAAAGATAGAAGAATATGGAAAAGTAGCAGGATTAAAAATAAACAAAGATAAAACAAAGATATTAACAAAGAATATGTTAGCAAGGCAAAAGAAAGAATTGGAAGAAGTCTTGGAAATACAGGTCACAAACAGGGTTAAATACCTAGGAATATATATTACACCAAGATGTAGTACATTGAAGGAGGATAATTATGTTAAACTTAAACGACAGATTGCAATAGATCTGACAAAATGGGAGAATTTACAATTATCAATGATTGGGAGAATATCCACTATTAAGATGAATATATTGCCTAGGATCTTATATCTATTCCAGACAATTCCAATTCGTTTAGGGAAAGAGTTTTTTGATGATTTAAATAAAATTGTATTGAAATACATCTGGCAGGGTAAAAAGGCAAGAATAAAGCTTAAATTACTACAAGATGCAAGAGTAAGAGGTGGGTTTGCCTTGCCTAACTGGGAATTATACTATCAGGCGACAAATCTGATGTGGGTAAAGGACTGGATAACTTTAAGAAATAATAGACTATTGACCTTAGAGGGACATGACCTGTTGTTGGGCTGGCATGCTTTCTTATGGTATAAGGGAACGAAAACACAGGGCTACTTTAGAAGGCATTATATTCGAGAGGCATTGTTTTTAAACTGGGAGAAGATAAGAAGACAATATTATTTAAAAGTTCCACGATGGATATCCACTATTGAAGCCTTTTCTTATTCAATAACATATAAAAAGGAACAAACAGATATACTGAGATATTGAATGAAAAGGGTGAACTTAAAACTATGCAAGCGTTGGAAGAACAAGGTATAAAAATGAACTGGTTCTCATATTTGCAAATACAATCTAGATTCGATAAAGATTTTAAAGCAGAAGGTATTTATGATGAGCTGACTGTTTTAGACAAAATTTTGATGGGTACTGATGAAAAGGTGATTAAAAAACTTTATGGACATTTACTAGAATTTAAGATGGAGGAAGAACAGGTTAAAGATACAATGATCGCATGGGGGAAAAATTTTGGATACGGAATTGATTTAGAGAAGTGGCAAAAATTATGGTCTCAAAACTATAAAATGACAATGTCAACTGCATATAAAGAAAATCTGTATAAGATGTTTTATAGGTGGCATTTACCTCCAGCAAGGATTGCGAGAATGTACAAGAACAAGTATAAGGAATTTTTTGATGATATCAAAAGATTTGTTTGTGGACATGAATATGTCTTTACTTTGGTATGCAGATCATACTGTGTTGTTGGCTGAGAACCTAAATAATTTGCAGCAAATGTTAGGGTAGATGATACAGTGAGTATGGATATGAAAATCTATCAGAGATCAAAATAAGTACGTTTGAGAGGAAAATGGAATCAACAGTTGCAAGTTAGACATAAATAGCAAAAAATTAGAGCACATAGCTGAATTTGTGTACCTTGTGAGTTTCTTAAAAACATTTTACCCATACCATTTAATGTAGCACTAATAGAGAGGGGATTCAGTTGTCTACAAAATTCAAGATGTGGACTTTGTGTGTTTTGCAAGTATCCCTTAAGTCATTTCTATAAAGCCATGATGCTGAGTGAATATGAAGTGTTAACTCAAGTATTGATGCTACCTGATCATCTCTATTATCCTGTAAAGTAGTGAGAACATTAGGGAGGCCATGGTTATGTCAGTTGCCCAAAGATGGAGTATAGTATGCTTCCATCCTCTTTAAAGTTTACAAATCTGCACACTGATTTTCTGTTACTTAATGGTAGCAGGAGGTCTTTAATTTGTCCACCAGATGGAGTTTCTATACCATATTTAGAAATTCTGTTTGGCTAATGCAATAAATAAGTATATTGGTATATTTAAATGCTAACAAATTTGTTATGACATAAGCTGCTGCAGACTAGAAAATATTTAATCAGATGTAGAAAATACTCACCTAACCTGGGACAAGATTGTATATTAGCAATCCTAGCTAGGGCAAATGGAGAGATCCACTGTGGGAGTTATGTCAGGAAACCTGTTAGAAGATAAACTGGAGGAAACACAGGTTTTGTCAGTTTTTTCTTCTAATGCCTTCAATTCACCCTCCCCATTGCCACTAATTGATGTAGTTAGGAAATAAATATCTATTCCAGAATTGAGGCTGACATACAGCACCCCCAATTCTAAAGCCTCATTAGGGAATGGAGGGGCTTTGGATCCAGAATATCCAAAGACTTTGCCTGAATCACTGCCAACAGGTGGTTATATCCACACAGATCTATATGAACGTTACACTCCCCAGTAAAGATCCCATTCCATTCTAGCTAGTAAGTCTGGCATAACTGAATAGAAGAGAAATTTTGAAATAATGATTACAGCAAAAATGGTGTAACTTGCAACCATTTCCTTTTGTTTTGTTTTCCCAAACCATGTTTTTTTGTTTGTTCGTTTATTTCTTTAAAAACTAATGAAGTTTCCAGTAAATGGTTGCAATGGAAATTCTCTTTTACTCCTGACAACATGAACACAGGGCAGAAAAATAGGGACATGGGCATAGATCCTTTTCCTTTCTTCTCTGAAATCCTCTTGGGATGGATGGTCTCAAGGGTGTAACAGGTGTGGTTGCAGTCATCATAGAACTGAAACTCTGCAACTGGAATTCCTGATTGTTCTAAATATTTTACCCTAAATATCGATCAGGTCTTGTGTCATCAATTCACCAGTCAACCTTTTTTCTTTTTCTTTTCTTTTCTTGCAAAAGTTCTGGATATTTTAAAACAATTTCAAATCATTTTATTAGACATGAGAAAAGAAAATATTTAAATTGCCAGGAAGAATAAATATGCTCTTTTTGGTGAAAAGCAAAGGAACAAAAGTAGATGCAAAAAATGCATCCTGCACACTTCTTTATCTTGCTGAGTTAAAACAAGACTTATGATCCATGATAAGAACTCCAGACTTTGAATGTGGACTAAGTGGCCCCTTTGCCCTAAATGTGAGACTCAGCTTTGTCCCAATACTAGTCAGCAGCTATCGGTATCATGCCCTAAGGTTCACCAGAACCATGTAAAGATTTCTAGCAGCCAAGGAGGTGGGACTTCTATAAGCTTTTTACATGAAATTGGATAAGCCCTGCTTCTCCAGCACTGGCACGAAGTAGCACAAATGCTATATTTTTTCCCAGGCAGCATAGCAAAATGGTGAGAGCTGCTGGGAGTTTTAACAGCATCTGAAAAGTTTCCGCTTGTAGCATGAAATAAGGATGTGTATTTTTAAGAAGGCATTGCCTTGCCCATTTATGCATAAAGTGGTTTCATGCACTGTAAGCACAATAGGATCATGTTTATTTCAAGTGTATCCTTCCAGTTGATGTTCTGAATATAGGTCTGGTAAACTGAAATTTATGATCTCATAATTTAAACCAACTAAAATACATCCTATTGGATTTTTTCCCAGAATAAATTACAAACTACTGCACATAAATTCTTACCTATGTTTAAATGGAATAAAATTGCAAATAAATTGGCTTAAGACAACAGTCTTATGATCCCTGGAAGTGATCTCAGAGGCTGTAAGATATTTCAGAATTGCCCTTCATAGGGTAGAGATCCAACTTAGATAGAAAACGCCAATATGGCAAATCCCCTTTTAGGTGCCACTGAAACTTCTGCTGTCTTCCCCTCATACTTCAAAGATTTGACAGCAGTGGAAATAAATAGAAGATGCTCCATGAACTTATTGAAGCACAGACTCCCCAGAGAGATCCCCAGAATTGGGGGGGGGGGACATGGCAGCTCTGGAGAATTAATATGTAATTTGCTTTCCTTACTATTAAAAGGAAAATCTGTAAAAAAAAAAAAAATGTTGGGAGAAGGTGAATGTTTCTTTTCTGCTCAATCAGTACAATTCAGAAAGACAGGTTGTCCATCTTCAGAAGCCCCTTCACTCACAGGATTGTTTTGCCCAGAAAGTTAAAAAACAAACAAACCTGTGTAATGCTTTACCATCTGAGATAATGTACATGCTGTTATTTGGAAGCTTCACCTAGCAAAACATGTTTGCAGAATTTGCATAGTCAAATGTATGGACTCATCAGTAGAGGGAGTTCTTTGGCTGTTTAAGTCACCTAGTCTGGATATCACAGGAACTTGTATAAATAGCTCAGATTTCTCTGGATAATTTTCTGCTTGGGGGCACACAAGCTTCCTTGTACTGTAACCATTGGGCATTTCTTTCCGTGTTTATAACTATTTTAAAAATCCTGAATTTCCACACAGTCTAGCGTATATATTTAAACATAGCTACAATTGTGAATCTGCAGAAGCTTTAAAAAAGGAGAGGGGTAAATGAAAAGGCATCAAAGATCCTAGATCTTCTAAAAAATATGCATGTGCAGAATTGGTATGTATGCAAATATATTAAAAAAGCATAACTGCAGATCAGTTTATCTGAACATCTGAATCAGGGATGGGGAAATTCTGACCTCTGTGCTTGACCAGTCCAACTTGTGAGGCTTAAGGCTGTCCCTAAGTTCCATCATCAATATCTTGCTGTTCTGGTCCTGTTTATACTTCTGCAGTACTGCTGGTAGGATTGGGTTGGCTTTGCCTGCATTCTGCATTTCCCTCTTTTAGATGTAGAATAAAGAATGAAGCAAGAGTCTCTGTTGTTGTTTGAGGATCATAGTAGATGGCTTCTAGATGAGCTGGTTCTTCTAGCCCGTAGTCTTTTTCATTTAGGAAGAATCCTGTAGGAATGATCTGTTGCATTTCCTGATCAGGGATCATGCTGGGTGGCTCTTGGCTGAGTCAGATCTTATCTGTTGGAGGAAGGGATGGACCAGATACATCAGATTTCCCTATGGAGGAAAACATAGAGACTGATGGCCCAAGAGAAGTGGACACCCATCACAGAAAAAAATGGGTGATGTCAGAGGCTGGGCTAATGATAGTCATGGAGTGATGTCAATTAAACCACATTCCCTGATGTCATGCAGGCTGCCAAGTCAAGTGAGGAGTTGGATCTAGACCTTTGGCCACACCAGTTTTACACTCCAGATCTACCCCACTATAGCCTATTGTTTTTGAGAGGGATTCTCTGTTTTGAAGAAGAAACATTCACATCTTCTATTTGATCCTTCTACATAGTGTACCACCATTGGAACTTGGGATCTCCTGAAAACAAAATTTGTGGACACACCTTTTTGCTGCTGCATTGTATTATTTTGGCATTCAAGAGAGTTTTTTTCAAGGCTTGTGCTTTGATGACACAGGACAGCATTTAATGGGGACGAAAAGTTCTCAACCCCTCTAGCTGGTTACCTATCAACCAACTTGTATCGCATCTCAATCACTAAGATAACTAGGCAGTTTGAGGCAGTTTTAAGGGTAAAATTGTGCTGCTGAAATCAGACTGTTTTGATAAGTGGCACAATGTCAGGTTCCTCATGGGGTTACAAATTGTAGGGTGAAGTCTGCATGTGGCCCATGCATATTGCCTTCCTTTGGAAATATTGAGGAAGAGGCTGAATATTGAAGAAACAGTGGACCTAAAAATATATGCCTGAATTACTCTTAAAGAAGAGTAGGCAGGCCAAGAAGATGAATATTTGTACATATAGTCACTAGACATCAAACCTGACTCAGTGACAACTGACTGGTGATAGAATAATTTCCATTGTGTCCAGCTTAAAAAATGGAACCAAGAATCCTGGTTGGTCTCCCCTGTAAGTGATCGCTATGGAACCATATTTTATACATGCTAGTTCCTAAACTGGAAGGGTACCAGAATGGAAAAACCTGGGCTAGTCAATGCCTGTGAAATATCAGACCTCATTCATGGTACCATGAGATCTTAGTGATTCAAGGCTATGAATAGTCTTTCTGGTGGAAATACTTATACTTTCTTAGTGGTCTGCATTTCAGAATCAATGAACAAGATCAATTGTATATTTTACATTTGTGCTTATTATTTATTTGCAATATTCCTTTCTTTACAGTGAGCAGTAGTTTTCTTGGCTCAGTTAGTTTATAAGAACCTAGTCCAAAAGACAGATGGTATTCCTATCCACCAAAAATATGGCTTGAGGAACATGAGTGTGAAATCCACTTTACTAACAAGGGCCATTTATAGATAGGGCTGGTTGCCAACATCAATATCACTGAGTACTTGAAATATTTATGCAAAGCAAAATTTAACCACTCTCTTGGAGTCTTAGTGCAAATGTGAGGGACATATATGGAAGTTTCCATACACATGAGTGACAGTTCTAGACTAATTCAGCCCAATCAGTTCAGTGCTTAGGAATTTGGGACACTGAAAACAAAACAAGTCTCTTTCTTAAACATACATGCGTATACACCTCCCAACAATCTTGCAGTCTCTACGGAGAAACAGTTGTTCATTGTCCAAACTTCTTTTTTCTTTCTGCCTTGGAAAATAACTTAATTCTGCCTTTGTAAAGTAAGCCATTGTAACAGTCTGAAAATACATCAGTTCTCTAGTAGCTTCCATGAGTCAATTTGGAATGAAACACACGCTAGTGTGGTAGCCTGGAAAGTCAGCAATCAGTGCCAGACATCAACATACACTATCATTTCTTGCTACAACCTACCTATACACTCCAAGCTGGTTGAAATTCCTGGAAGTGCCAAATGTGTGTGTCATTTTGGATCAGTTAACTTGCCACATCTTCAATGAACAAAGCAGTGGAATAACTGCAAATGTTTGGCATGTTAACCCCTGAGAAGCTTGGGTAGTACAAAAGAAGCTACAAATCAGCTGGAATAGTTCACTTCCAGGTCACCAATTCCTTCAGAGCAAGCAAAGGGATTTGTGATTAATGATAGCTTAACAGCAGCTTTCCCCACTCCATCTCTTTTTAATGCTCTTCTGTTAAATGAATGTAGGCAATGAGGCCAGTTTGGTGTAGTGGTTCAAGGCACCAGCCTAAGAACCAAGAGACCGTGAGTTCCCATCCTACCTTAGGCACACCTTGGAGAGAGACAGAGACAGAGATCTGGACTGAATAGGATGTAAAAGACTGTGATAGATGCAGTGTGGGCTAAGCAGCTGGAAGTTTTGTGACAGCTCCTCTTTATTCTACACAGTGGCCTAGCAGGCTGCCCTTCACAGAAGCTGCTGAAGGAATTTTCATTTGGTGAAGAGCATGAATGTTTTTCAACTTCTGTATAATTTTTCTAGGGAAAAGGGGGAATATTAATTTAAGATTAAATTTGGAGTCAGTTTGTGTGTTTGCTCTTCTGATCTCTTTCACATTGCTGTGCTATACATTTGCATTAATTGTTCTGGTTTTCCCCAAGGAATCCCAGGAATTGTAGCTTGATGAGGGTACTGAGAATCCTCGGACCCTCCTTATATAACTACAGAAAGGGGACAAACCAGTTTAAAGTTGCAATGAATATTTTAGAGAAGTGTGCCTATTGAATGTATTACTTGAGCTTACATGTTCTCCAGTAAGACCAATTGCAAAGTGCTTGCAGCAGCTGCGTTAAAAATATACAAAATATAACAACCACTTATCCCAATGCCGCAATTTTCTTAGGAAATTCCACTTACTGCTGTGTTCTCAAAGGTGTTTTGTAAGAAAAAAGTTTAACAATCCTCCAGGACACTAGTAGGGTCAAAGCCAGCCTTATATCCAGGGGAAGGCTGCTTCAGAGAAAGGGGGCTCAGGGTCCTCAGAGATAACCTTCCATGGGGGTCAGGACTTATAGCAAGCCCTCTCTTCTAGATCTCCAGAATCCTAATCCTCCTCTTTCTTTGCATCCTGAAGAAATTTATATTTAACCCTTGGTTTCTTGCCCTGCCATATAAATCTGGATATATCTTTTTGCCATTGTTTAAAAGGTGCATCATTTCTCAAAACAGGTATTGTCTGAAATAAAATATCATCCTAGGTAACACATTCATTTTTGTTACAGAAATTCTTCCAAGCAATAATAATTGTACAAATGATGAATGTGTAATTGCTAAAATGTATAAACTTCTGTTAAGATTTGAAATGGAAGAACATGTTAAAGAGCATGATAAAATGGCACAAGAATTTTGGTTATAATAAACAGATGGATCAATGGGAAAGAATGTGGCTGAAAGGACCGAAATTCACATTGTCTTAAGAGAGGATTTTTATAAAATGACATACCATTGGTATATGTCACCAGATAAATTATCTGGGATGTATAAAGGCACTTCTAATTGTTGTTGGAAATGTGGAAAGCATGAAGGGATATTTTACCATGAATGGTGGACTTGTGAAAAAGTGAAAAAAAATATTGGACACAAATACATATGACTATGCAGAGAATTTTAAAAATCAACATTCAGATGAAACCAGAATTTTTCTTACTAGGATTTATGGATAGTCAATTAGAAAAGACTCATGGGTGATGATTTTCAATATGGTAACCGCAGCCAGGTTATTATATGCACAAAGATGAAGAATACAGAAATACCCACAATGGAGGAATGGATTGTGAAGATGGCAGAACTTGCAGAAATGGCTAAATTGACTTGTTTGATTAGGGAGGGAACAACAATTATTTTTATAAAAGTCTGGAAACCCTTTATGGACTTTTTGCTGAAAATGAATAAAAATGAACTGGTGATTTCTGGATTTACCAATTAATAAGGGTTGAATATCAGGAGAAGGGAACCATGTTATATATTTTAAAAGGGGGGAAATGGTTTCCAGCATGTCTATAACTGCTGTAAAGAAGATCGGAAGTTGCTTCTTTAAGTTTTGTTTGTTTGTTTGTTTTCTTTTTCTTTCCCTTCGCTTTCTATTGTTTTCCACACTTTTTTCTTTTTTTTTCTTTTTTCTATATTTTTTGTGATTATCTTTTAACTTTGTAAAAAACTTCTCTATATATAGACTAGCATCTCATGTGTAAGACTGAGCAAGTTATGTTACATCGCATATGCTACCAGCATTTGGATTCAACAAGTACTTCAACAGGCATAACACTTTTTTTTTTTGCTGGTTCCAAGGCAAATGCATGTTTCTAGACAACTGAATTAGTTGTGGTTCAAGAAGGGGGTATTTTGGCCTTGGAAATTTTCACTAAGCATCAGAGTTAGCAGGGATGGTGCTAGTGAAGATCCTAAGAAATGGTTATAGGAACAAAGTAACATAGAACTCACTAATGCCTAGAAATGTCAATAAAGAAGGAACAAGATTCCATATTCCATGTTCAAAACAAAGAGCCCCAATGTCTTTGATGCAATTCCCATGGTGGAACAGGACAAATGGCCCAAGAGTACATTCTAATGCATTTTATAACCTCCAGAGAGATTTTGATTGAGTTAGATTTGTTGAAATCTTTATGCTGAGTAAGGGGAGTTTGGCAGCATTAGCAGATAATATTTCACAGTAGATGTTATTGCATGTTGTATGGGTGCCTCTCTGAATATCAGAAAGATTCTCCACTCAGAGATTAATTTGGGCCAAAATGAGTTCTTCCTGGCTTTCTAATCCATTTTCTTTTGAGAGGAAACATCTGCTAAAGCATTTTTTCTTCTTTGAGAGGATCTAAACAATCCTTTTGTAATAAATACACTTTCCTAGTGATTTTGATTTAAATATAGAGAATGATAGTCTTGCAGCCAAAAGACTTTCTCACATGTGCATTTATATATGTTTTTAAAACCTATCATGCAAGGTCAAGCAACAAAACATTATAGAGTCCCCTGAATTATGTGAGAGGGTGAATTATAATTGTGGAAAACAGAAAAAATGGAAACAGTTTAATGCACATTTTATCATGCTGCACTAGGTGTGTATAGATGTGCTTTGAAAATGCGCTTTAGTTTTTGAGCCAAAAACTTTTGTCTCAAAGTTCTAAGGCAGTAAAGAAATGCTAAAGTACAGTGGTACCTCGGGATACGAACTTAATCCGTTCCGTGACTCTGGGCGTATCCCGAGTTGGTCGTAACCCGAAGGAAATTTCCCCATAGGGTTCAATGTAAATCCGGTTAATCCGTTCCGCCCTCTGAATTTGGTCGCACCCCGAGGCAAATTTCCCCATAGGGTTCAATGTAAATCCGGTTAATCCGTTCCGCCCTCCGCCCGAATTTGGTCGCAACCCGAGGCAATTTCCCATAAGGTTCAATGTAATTACCGTTAATCCGTTCTGGCGTCCACGGACCACACGGAAAGCGGCCGGGCGCGGCGTGGTGCGGCGCGAAAATGGCCGGGTGCAGCGCGGCCCGGCGTGAAAACGGCCCGGCGCGGCGCGAAAACGGCCGCGGACCACGCGGCAGGGCCGGAAAAACAGCCGCGGACCACGTGGCACGGGCGGAAAAATGGCCGCGGACCACGTGGCACGGGCAGAAAATGGCCGCGGACCACGTGGCACAGGCGGAAAATGGCTCGTACCCCGAGGCGGAGTTCGCAAACCGAGGTAAAATTTTGGGGCCAGAGCTGGTCGTAACCCGAAAAATTCGCAAGCAGAGGCGTTCGTATCCCGAGGTATCACTGTATGTAGTTAGTGGCACAAAAGATTGCCTACTCCATCAAGAGCAATGTTAGTTAGGTTGACTATCTGTCTGATTCATAGGGACAGTCTTCTGTTTTAAAGGCTGATTAGTTCAATGTGATTTATAGATAAGAACCATAAGGAGAACAGGCCCCTAGAAGTTATCTATTAATAATTTAAATAGATAAATTAAATGGCATATTTCTCCAGGTATGCAAGTCACCGGGGGGGGGGGGCGGGAATCTTCCCCACTAGGGCGAGAAGCAATATGCATCCTATTTACCTCCTCTACTCCTTAATTAAATACCAGTGATTACAACTGAGATATTCTTGGTCATGACATTTTACTAATGCATTTTGAGGGAGGAAAAGTAGATGTCTTTGCAGTTTTTGTTGTTCATACATTGATGTATTGGCAAAAACAGTTGCTCTATGCTATAGAACAGGCAGATGAGTAAAAATGAAGAAGTTGCTTAAAGCTCTTAAAAGTATTTTAAAAAATATTGAAGATTTTAATTACAATAGTAAAAGCAAATGCAAACTAAACTCAGAGAGAGAAGGAGAAATAGAAAGAATAAAAATGCAAAGAAAGAAAAAGAAAAAAGAAAGTAAGATAAAGAAAAAGAAAAGAAATATATAAAGAAGTAACTTCCGATCTTCATCACAAGTATAAACAAACTTAATAACTCTTCACCCCCTACAGGGTTACAAACAAGTATCTTTTTCCCATAAACTGTCTCATATCTGTATCCAAATCCATAAATCATAAACTTGTCAGTCCTGGTGTCAGCAAAAAGTCTATAAACAATTCCCAGAGCTTTATAGAAACATGGCTTATTTTAACCTTGATCAAACAAACCAACTTTATATTCCTTTCTTTTATTTCTGACAATCTTGATCTTTAATTCATTCAGATGTTCTCATAGGATTTGATCTCTTCAATTTTTCTTTTTCCCATCCCAAAGACTTTGAAGCTTTAGCAAATCCAGTAAAAAATCATTATCCAGGTCATTCTCTTAGTTTATCATTTGTATTTCCACTTTGATTTTCAAAGCTTTAACCAACTTCTTTTGTATATCCAGTAGAAAATCCTTATCCAGGTCATTCTCTTGGCTTGTCACTTTAGCTACCTCTATGTCTTATAATCCACACTTTTTAAAAATTATTATTATCCAGTATTTCTGGTTCTAATATTTCTGCATCAGGCAAAATTTGTTTCGTATCTGTCATTCCTTCATTAACATCTTTTGGACATAATCTATTCATAGAAGCAAACATAATTTCTGACATTGTAGCTACTAATTTCTGGCCCCATTCTTTGAAAATCTTCTGGAATATTTCCCATGTTATAACGTTTTGTGTCATTTTGTGATTCCCCATACTACCCAAAAACCAAAGGCAAGTTTACACTTTTCCTTTTCTGCCTGGAGTCTTTAGCCCCCTCTAGTGTCCAATATCTGAAATCATAAAGTCTTCAATCTCTTACATCTTAAGATAGACAAAAAAATTTGGTTCTCGGGAAAAGCTGTTTATTTTATATAATTATTTCCAAAATCTTAAAAGTAAGTCTCAATATTCCAAATTTGGCTGGACCTTTAACTCATTTATAACTTTCTTAGATCAAAGTCTTATTTAGCTTTTTGCCCTTTATTTCCAATTCTTTAAATTCTTAAACTTATGGTTAACTTTTCTTTTGTTCAAGAATGAAGGTAAACTTACCAGGTGGCTTTTCAAACTTGCTGTTCTGAAGGTCTCTAATAACCTTAAGATAGTTAAATAGGCAATTTCCGAAAGTGACTAGGAAGTGAGGTTAACAAACCCAGGTCCTTTAAAAGGCTCTGCCATGGTTGGGAGCATGATGGCTTGATCCCTTCATCTCCCAGTGCTCAAACCCACAGGAGATCACTGTCCTGAGGTCTCCTTGCAAGGAGCAGCCATCCGGAGCATATGTAAGTAATCTGTCCTCTCCTTGTCTGGAGACATTCCGAAGAATTGGTCTACTTGCCGGTTCTCTGGTCTTTGCTGTAGTCATCTACACTGTTTTGGAGACGTCTTTAATTCATCATGCCTCCCCCGGAAGCCTGGCCTTAAGAGCATTCTTCCTTGTTTGTTCAATAACTTGTTACTTAATATTATTCCAATTTCTAAAAAAAAATCATAGCCCCATGAGGATATTAAGAAATCATCTGAAAATAAAATCTGTTTTGGGTGTTTCTAACTGAAGGTTTGTCTTAGTGTTTACTCTCACTCTTCTGCTCTATAGTATTCTGGATCAATAGATGGAATTTTGAATTATCCTCGACATTTTTTCCTTACCGTATCAGAATCTGTTGTCCATAGTCACAAAATGCTTGATTCTCCCCCAGTCCTGCTCCAAAAATAGTTAACTTGCATCTTTTCTCAAATATACCAGTAGCAGGATAAAATCAAATCCATTTTGACTCATTTCTATCACACATCTGATATGCAGCCTATTTTACCACTTAGCTCAGCTACATCCTCATAATAAGCCACTTTGTCTCTTCTCCTTAGTGTTCCACCTGTATTGGAGTAAATGCAGTAATAATGACTTATTCTGAGGGGTATAAGAGTTGCTTTGTAATGTACACGAATAATGTCTCCCAGTAAATCCATGATTTAAAATGATATCTAATTGCCCAACTAAGTATGCATTATCTGAAAAATGTTTCTTAAATATCCTGAATCTCCCATCCTTCAGCTTAGCAGATGATCTTTCCAAAATTATGAGGAAGGGAGTAAAAAATCACAACTATACGCAGAATGTCAGTCATAATGCTACATATATACACATTTATTTCTGGTCTCTTTTTTAAAATAATCCCTGCATGAAATTTGTATTTGTTTACAGCATTTTTTATATTGCCCATTTAACCATATCCTATGGGTAGTTAACAAAGGAACTTAAAATAATAAAAACTGTAGCACACTTCCTAAAAGTTAGTCAAAATACTATGAATCAGCCTCTGTATGACACTGTTCCTATTCACTGCATAAATGATACTCCTCTGCCGTAAAAAGAGCTAAAAGGACTCTTTCTCAAGTTCTCCTGTAATAACCTTTCAAGAAAAAAGCGGAATAGCCACTTCTTTTGCTTTCTCATGCAAGACAAAACTATCTTCAACCCTTGGAATTATTAGATATGAATTATTAGCACTACTTACATCAGCCCGGACACTGGAAGAGTACTTAGGGAACATGCATAGAGTAGGAAAAATATGCCATCTGGCCATTGTTTCACCTGGCAAAATGTAGAACTACCCAAATGTGCAGTCAGAAGGCAAAATGACATGATCTGTTTCACAAGCAATACATCACACTTATGGATGATCTCTGACGGGGGCGGGATGGAGGTGGTGCATCCATCCTGGCCCTCCTTGACCTCTCAGCAGCTTTCGATACCATCGACCATGGTATACTTCTGGACCGACTCTGGGAGTTGGGGGTGGGCGGCACAGTATTGTGCTGGTTCACCTCCTTCCTCCAGGGCCAGTCCCAGTTGGTGTTGATAGGGGAGGAGAGATCGGGCCCGCGGCCCCTCCTTTATGGGATGCCACAGTGTTCGGTACTCTCTCCTCTCCTTTTTAACATCTACATGAAACCGCTGGGTGAGATCATCCGTCTCCATGGGGTGAGGTATCATCAATATGCCGATGATACTCAGTTATACATCTCCACTCCGGGGGAAGTTAGTGATGCTGTGGCTGCCCTTTCCAGGTGCCTGGAGGCTGTGGGGGTCTGAACGGGGAACAACAGGCTTCAGCTGAACCCTGGCAAGACGGAGGGGCTGTGGGTTAATGGCCCCTCTGTCCCTAGAATTTGCCATTTTTGGTTCTGGATGGGGTGGCACTGCCCCAGACAGACCCAGTGCGTAACTTGGGGGTCCTCTTGGACTCAAGATTCCTGCTCAAAGAGCAGGTGGCAGTCGTGGCCAGGAGGGCCTTTGTGCAACTTCGTGTTGTCCGCCAGTTACGCCCCTTCCCGGAACGAGAGGCCCTTCAAACAGTCACTCATGCCCTGGTCATCTCCCATATACGCTATTGTAATGCACTCTACATGGGGCTATCCTTGAAGAGTATCCGGAAGCTTCAACTGGTCCAGAATGCGGCAGCACGGACGATTTTAGGTGCATCAAGATCAGCACATATAACAGCTTTCCTCCGTGAGCTGCACTGGATGCCAGTTTGCTTCCGGGTCCAATTCAAGGTGTTGGTTATCACTTTTAAAGCCCTACATGGCATGAGTCCAGGGTACCTGAAGGACCATCTCATCCCCGTTACATCAACCCGTCCCACCCAGTCATGCAGAGAGGGCATACTGCGAACCTCATCTGCAAGAGAATTTCATCTGACGGAATCTAGGAGGTGAGCCTTCTCTGCAGCAGCCCCTGCCCTTTGGAACACCCTTCCCCCAGAAGTGAGATTGGCCCCCTCCCTCTTAGACTTCAGAAAAAAACTGAAGACCTAGTTTTGTTATCATGCATGGGGTGGGGATGGGAATAGCCAGTTTTGGGGATGGCTGGTTCCCTAGTCCTATCTGACCAATATTATCTGGTCACAGGCTGCAACAATACCACCATCGCTTGGATTTTATCATATTTAATAATTGTATTTTATGCTGTACTATTTATGTTTTTATTGGTTTTAACTGTTTGGTTGTGAACTGCCCAGAGTCCCTCCTTGTGGGGGAGTTGGGTGGTGATATAAATTTGATATATAAATAAATAAATAAATAAATATTCTATTGTTGCTTTAAATAGCCACAAGCAAAAGCATAGTTGGAGGAAATAAGCATATAGTGCTGCTAAAATCAAAGATGGTGTCTTAAAGGAATCTCCCATAGAATGCTACGAACAGAAGATATGTCTGATCACAGGATGGAATGGATCTGCTAATAATATAGGAGACTGCTGCACACAGATTTCAAGATGCTTCAAACATTCAATAACCGACCTTGCATAAATAAAATAAACACATGAAACAATAAACATTTTCACTAGCACACTGAGAATAAATTAGTGTAATGCTAAGTAGACCTTTATGTTTGTCTGTCTAAGTAACAGTTCCTTTGAAACAGAAGTTCCTTCCTGGTTCAATTTTACCTGTACTTTGTTTCTGATTTTCTGGAAATTCCAAGCTCAAATCTGGGGCTGAAGGCGGATAGCCTTTGCTTTCCTCATTTCTCTACCTGGTGCATCTTCTTCCTTGTTTCCCTTTTAGTTGAATCTCTCTCAGTTTCAGATAGGGACAAGGAATAGTTGGGGAAAATCTCTTCCTACCTGTGTCAACTGGAGCATGGTTATGGTTGCTGAAGCATCCAGGCAAAACAAGGCACGTAGTCTTTAATGTATCTACTGACATTCAGCTGGTTTTGGTCAATTGTTCCTTTTGTAATTTTTCAAATGTTTTAAAAATATCATGAACAGTTAAGTGATTAAGAGTAACTATCCCATTTCCAACCCATATTTTCCCCAAAAATATTTTTCCTGCCTAGCTGGACTTAGGGGAAGATTGTGCTAATAATGTAGGGCTACCACATCTGGTAGCCTCACTGCAAAGTCAAACAGAAGTTCAGCCCCAGTTACTAATGTTCTTATTCTGTTGGACCTGTCTCCTTAGGGCCTGAGAGTCAGAATGCATGTTGGAGAGTTGCATGCCTGCCTGCATGCATGTATGAATAAAAGTTGTGCAACACTTGATATAAAACAGTCCTCTTTCAGTTTTCCCCTGTTTATAAAAATCAAATATGGTAACTCTAGCATAGATGGTTGGGCCATCTTCTTAATCAATTAATTGGAAATGGTATAGGTGGATACTTAGAGAGTCCCAGTTAGCCTAAGACTATCTGAGGAGAAATATGAACAAGGGGCTTTGCAACTCACACTGTCTCTTTCCACTCTCCTATACATTTTTGCATTTCTTCCTAGTTTAGTGTTTTCTGGAGATCTGAAACAGATTGAGAGCAGTACTAGGGTTTTTTGTTTATTTATTTGAACTTCCATTTCTACTTTTTTTAAACAAAACATGCTTGCTTAATGCAAAGCCTTGAGCCAAGCCAAGCTAACATGCAGGAACAACACATAGATAGTTTACCTCTCCTAATCCAGCATTTTTGGTTGAATGTGACTTCAGCTCTCCCTCACCACAAACAAGCCTCTAGGGTATATGAAATAGATTTCTTTGGCAGCAGCCAAACTGTCTTCAACCCTGTCTAATTTCAATTGTCCTTTGGGCATGTTTCTCTCAGTCCCCCTCCATTTTACTTATTTTAAAGCTAGTAAAAGGAATGGGGAGTTGATGTGTATTGACTATTCCAAGTCCAACCACAAGTAATTGAGGAGATGTTTCCAAAAGTCAGGGATAATGTGACAAGAGGCAAAAGTACTACAAAAATAAGTCCCCTCTGTGAGCTGTTCTGGTTAAGTGTTTGATTTATCTAGCACTTTCTCTTGTCTTTCTATGACTTTGTGCTTCCTGACAGTTCTGGGTGTGTGAGAAACTGATGTTCTATTAAGTTTATTTCGAACATTTAATTAGAGTCTGCATTTTTGTAAATTTATTATTTCATGTCCTTCACTCTGGAATTATGGAGAACAGGTTTTAACTTCCTTTCTGGATGCTATTATCAGTTTGATGACCTGAAGAAAGTTCAAGCCAGTTATGTATCTGCTTAATTGTCCTGCTCTCCAGAGCATATTTAACTAGCTTACTAATCAGGTTGTCATGATGTATTTTGTCAAATACTTTGCTAATATCAAGAAATAATAATGTACAGCATTCTCACAATTTACTGAGGAAATTACCCAATAGGGACATGCAATGTTCACTGGTTTTGGAATGGAACTTCATTACATTTGGTTTCCATTCTGGACCATGCCAAACCTCCCCCAGACCACATAGTTCTGGAAGTATTTCGGGCATTTCCAGAATCCAGTATCTTCCACTTACATTTTCTGAATCTAGATATCCACTGTTTATTTAAATACAGGTATATTACAGAATGTAGGCCAAAAAGTTGAAATATGCAACAGATTAGCAAGGTAGAATGATGCAAGGATATTGCTGAAGGGACTTGATGACCCCAAAAGTTTGATACCTAATTTGAAGCACAGTTATTGTACTTCCAACATCTCTAGAACACACCTTGCCAATCTTTAGTAGAAAACTTCTAAAAAGGTTTCTTGAAGCAGCTTATTTTGTAAGGATCTGGTCTCATTTATGACCCTCCCCCAAAATTTCAACCTCAGTTCACATTTTCTTGTGGCCCTCAGAGTGAATTTTAATAGAACAATCTGGGAGGGAAGGTAGACATACAGAAAGATAGTACTAGTCCCAAATAGCCACTTATGATAATAGTAGTACTACTTTATTGCAGTCACTGACCAGCTTAAAAGGCAGAAGAAAAAAAGAAAATGAATTGTGAGACAGCAAATAAAAACCACAGTAAAACCCAATAATTATAATCCTGGGGAGGTCAAAGTTTGGTGTATTTTATAAAGAGTAAAACAAAACTTAGCCACATTAAAAGAAATAAGATCACCATGATTGGATAATACTAACTGTAAATAAAACAGATCCAGGTGACCTGGAAATCTGTTTAGATCGGATGTTATTAGCTTCAGCCAGGCATCTTTATAATAAGAGCAATATAATAAAATGTGGGTTAATGTTTCAGGAACTTCTTCACTACAGGGGCAAAATCTATGTTCAAATAGGATACCGCAAAATTTCCCCTCAAGAACGGTAATTGGGAGGGCATTAAATTTTGCCAGGGTTAGGGATATTCTGAATTTGGGAACTGTTATTTAACTTAGATACCTAGCCAGCTTGAAAAAATATGAGCAGCTACCAGGTACACATCTTTTGTTACAGCAGCCAGGTCTGATTGGGCTTCCAAATCCTTGGCACTCTGTTTAAGAGCAAGGAGTGCATTAAGTGAGAAACCATAGCACTTCAGTTTCTTGTTCAAGGTCCTACCCCAAGTAGGAAACCAAGTCATCCCTTAAAATCAGAGGTGTGAAGCCTGAAAAGGAGGGCGGGAATGTGATACATGCCCAAATGTGACTTTCAGTTTTGATTGCACCTGCCTTATGGTGTAAGACCATGTTAGGAACACATCATGGGACTTGAAATACATTCCTTAAGAACCACTTATGATATACAGTACATCTGTGGAGAATGTCACACAGAAAATGAAATAAAAGCAAGAGACCCTATCAGATGCAGAGTGTGGTTGCAGAATAATGTACAAGAAAAGAACAAAAGAATTGGCTATACAGTATCTGTTTCCTGATGACGAAAACAGAAGAGGCATCTAATTAATCTCAATTTATGTGCATTCTTCATTTATTGATTTTGATGTTGAATTTGTTTAAGCAAATACATTATTTCATTTGATAATGTGACCTATTCAAATTCTGCAGTAAAGTTTTATTCAAACGTTAAAAGTTAGCTTTCTTGTAATATTAACTCACTGCTTCAAGAAATAACCAGACAAGAGTAGGAAAACTCAGTGTACAGGAATGGCAAAGTTACCACTGGGTGTCCAGAACATTGGCCTCTCAGAAGCAGGAATGAGGTAACACAAAGGATCCAACCTTTGAGAGGAATGCAGAAAGATAGAACATGATACACTTCTTGGCTGGGGACTTCTTAGGCAGATATGAAGTAGATTCAGTACATATGTACAGAACAACATTTTCTGGACAGATGTTGTCTTTAAGAATTTTGGGCAAACATCTGTGAACGGTAAACAAACATCCTGACAATATGTGGTTCTCAAAAGATGATGGCAGCCAAATGATCTAGGACCTTTGCAGATGATTTAAAAGACCAGATTTGTTTTTCTTAGTTCAATTTATTTATGCTAGACAAATCCCACACAATCTTCCTATAATGGAAAAGGGAGAGCCTTGCTGAAGCTTTGTGGGTCATAGGTGGAGACAGCTATACTTAGATCCACTGTATTGCAAAACAGCCTTTAAGGAATATGTATATAATCTCAAAAGGGGTATAGAACTCTGTGTTGTGATGCAAATATGAAAAGGTAGTTTGCATCATAATGTCGTGATATACATTTTGTTATTTTAGCATCATCACAGTTAGGAGCAGATGCCTGCTGTATCCTCATGATGTTGCCATCTTCTCATTCCCAGCCCATACCTGATGCAGCCTTATGTCATCTTTAGCTTTCCAGTTTTAACATATTTTCCAATTTAAGCAAGCAACAAGCATTTCTTCTGCTCTTTCATAAGGTTTTGCTACCTTGATATAGGTTTGCTATGCTAATTTCTTTCTGGACTTTCCTGGCCTTGATCATAATCCTATGGGAATTGTGCTCTTCTGTCTTCGTGTGCTTGGCTTCTGAAAAATTTTGACAATGCTACCACATCCAAGATATTTCCAAAAGTTGAACCAGATGGAACTCTTTGTCTACAGTGATTTGCTTCAGATAAAATAAGTTTAGGCAGCCTTGATCTTTTGAAGTATGGTTACTGCTCATGTGTGGAACACAACTCAGTTACTAAGACTGACCTAGGATCAATATGGCTACATTGACATGGGGCCAGATTTCTAGTTATCTTATGTGTCTTTCATTGGATTTCTCTCAGTTGAGTATGGTCTAATAGACTTATTACTGTATCTACTCTTGATACATTCATTCATCTTTTCAGTGAATAGGAACTGTCAGTATATCTTGGAGAATCCATACTTGCCCAGAGTGTGCGTGCAAAAAGAGTTGGTGAAACTCCTAATTCCCAGCAACTGTTTTCAAAAATCAAGTACATGCATTACAATGCATACTTACTTGTAAGCAAGTTTTGTGATGTCAGTGTCACTTCATAGTGAATAAGCTAGGAGTGCAGTCTTAATCTGCCACTTAAATATGAGATCTGCTGCTGAATTCTTCTGCATAGCCCATTTTTGCCATAACAGTGAAGGTTAGAAAGCAGGAAAGAGGGAAGATCATATTCATAAGAGCCTGATTTCTGTCCAAATGATTCCTTTTGAAAGACAAGGAATCTTTAATACTCCCCAATGTTTTAGTAATTGCATGGATTTCAATTACATTGAAGATATACTAAAACTATGAGTACAGACTCTGTTCCAAATCCAGGAACCAAGTTGTCTTAGGAAATTATAAAGATATAAATTTATAAACTGGGTTTGAAAATATTTTGGTCTCCAATTCTATAGCATAAATAGTTCCAAGCAGTGTTTCTCAACTTTGGCAACTTTAAGATGTGTGGACTTCAACTCCACACAGTTGAAGTCCACATATCTTAAAGTTGCCAAGGTTGAGAAACACTGGTCCAGAGTACGCATCTCTTTCTGAAGCAAACACTTTGAGGTAAGACCTAACTCTAATCAAGGTCCTGGCACAGGATGCAAAATATTTATTGAATTGTTATCGAAAGCCACAAGCATACCCAACTTCATGGTAACCCAGCCTGTATTTTTCAATTTAAATCTGGTCAGTCCACATGTCAGTATTATGCTGCTTAGTCCACATCTGAGATCCATGATATATTGTGCCTGGCGTATTGTTTCATAGTATATAGACCATTTCACTTGCATTCTCACACAAAAGTAGCTGATGTATATTTTCTTTTTCCCTCCATCCATACATTTTGGGCTCTGCCAAGATAGGAGCAACTTGGGTGAGTTTCATATGCCCTAATTCACTGACTTTGTAGGAGCTCCTAAGAAACTGCCAGTTATGTAGTATGCTGTGTGAATGGAGGAATGGCTTGAATAAAAGGCCCTTTCAATAGGGCTAGAACCAGATTTGAAAGAGCTGGGATCAGTGGTCCCCATCAATGCATACCTACGTGACAATAAATCAGAATATCATTGCCTAAATCATGTGAAATATATAATATGTGTTACATGGCTGATAATGTGTGTGATTTGCACAATGACAGTATGATATCCACGATGCTACCTGTCCCCCAATGGATACCCATGCCTCGATAGGCACCCAATGGTTGTGACAGCATTCTAAGCACTGCTGGGTGCCTGCTCCCTTGACATCCTGTCCGATAGGCCGAATACATTTTACTTTCCTCCAAAATAATGGCTGTTGACTGTTTCTTCTTATGATTGCCATGGGACAGAGGGAGGCTACATACAGAGATATTGCTAAACTTAGAATTTTAAATCCATGGATTAGCTGAACACATCATAGAATATGGTCCCACTTTATGCCAAACCATAGTAGGTGAGTTTGTATATCACACTCGCCAAAAACAAAGCACATGGATTAGTGTAATGTACAAGCCCGAGTTAAGTATAACCTGATTGTCTTGTTTCTATTTTTATAAACTTCTTCTACTTGCAAAATAGGAGGGGATGTTTTCCCCCTAAGTGGGTTCCAGAGACAATATGCCGCATGGCTAGGTTTACACAATACTCTGAACCAGAAACTAGCCAATCATGTTTTAGTTTTGTGTGGTTTAGTAGAGTTGAATCTTGCCTGTCACGTCGCTCTTGTCAATGTGATTCAGTGTGTTGTGTGAAGCCAGGTGGCACTTTTTAAAAGAAGGTTCCCATCCTGGCACCTTCTAACTGGTCTGAGATTATAATGCCACTAATGCCCAAACCCAGGACAGCTATTAACCAATGAGCAGAGGAATTTTGCCAGTTGTAGCTCTAAAATAACAGGAGGGCACCAGGTTGGAGAAGACTGCCTTAACAGCTTATTGTGCACTTCAGTACATCAGGTGCTAAAGACAAACAATACCTTGTTTGTGAGTTTTTCAGAGGCATCAGAAAAAAATTTTCTGTAAGCAAAATGCTACACAGAACTGGTCCAGTAGAGCTAATCTCACAGTTTGTCTCATATGATTATATAGTTCTCTAGAATTTCAATCTATCTCAGTTGTCCAGACTTTTAGCTGAGAATTAAAAGGCTAAGTGATTGGTGGGATAGATAACTTTTGTTTTCTTCTGACTTTGTGATAAGAAGATCATGCAAAGTCTTTTCCAGATAGACCCTCATCTTTATAAATGTATTATTTATGTGTAAAATACAGTTCAACCAATTAGCAACAACTCTCATGATCTATGTTCATATTTACCTAATTTTGGTAAGTAGTAAAAGGAACAGATTTCAAAGTATGAAAAATATAGAAATCATAGAAATGAACTTAAAGCACTGGAGAAGAGATTAATAAGCTATTCAAAAGACAAATACAAAAGATTAGATTTTGGGGATCTCCCACCAAGTTATCCTGACAGCAGTTTACAGGAACTGTGTTAGCAAAGTTAGCAACAGCAGTACTTGAAAAAGAAACAATAGGATTCAGAACAAAAAAGAATCTCTCTCTCTCTCTTTCTTTCTCATCTCTCCTTTTCCTCCCCACCCTGCCTGCAAGCTATAACGGAGACATGATCTCAGCTACAGCTAGCTGAAAAAGCAACTAGACGTGGCCAAAAGGAATCTCATGTCTTGTTCCAAAAAGCATTGAACTGGACAACATAGGAAAAGCAGTTGCAAGATGGGTTTTCAGCATGCTTGGGCTGATGAATGCAGCATGTCAGTGGGATGAAAACTGCTTCCCTGGGGCTTTTGTTCATACTGCAGTATGAAGAACTGAGTCAGCTTTGGATCTGGGACCTTTCTGGATGGGCCAATTCTCTACTATCTTGCCATCCAGCCATGAAACAGAGTTTGGATTAACCTATTTTTTGTTATTTTTATTCTCTGCTGAAGATCCCTTTCTATAACTGCCCCCACAAATAAGACTAACATCCTCATTATTAGTATTCAGAAACTGGATGAAAATCTGGTTGTTTAGGGAGGAACTGTATTTAGGAATTGAGGAATTGATAATGTATGTACCTGGAATGTGTGTGGGCATTGTTGATGGTTGATCACTGTTATTATTATTGTTATTTGTATTAAATGTAATTGTTTATATACTGTATAGTACAGTTATTTATTTATATTCTTTTGTAAGCTGCTTAGATTTGTTATGAATGAAGCAGCATAAAAGGAAGTTATAAATAAATAAGAACCTAGCAACAATGTGAAGGCAAAATCTGGAAGGAGACCACAGTGAGGATGAAAACATTTCAAACTGTTTACTCTTCTGTCATGATTCACTCTGGGTTATGTGTGTATGATTTTTGTTGAGACAGGGTGTGAAGATAAAGTGTTAATAAAAATAAAATTCTTAGCTAGTGCAATAAATCCAGGCTCTTAATTGCAATTTCAAATTAACCAGAATTTTAAAAAGGTGTGCCAAACAATGGATGTAGTGTAATATTTACAGTGTAGCTTGATGGCTGCACAGGCAAGAAATAAATATATTTACTATGAGGTAGACACTTTAGAAAACAGCATCCAATTTCTAATCCAATCCCAGATGCCATTATTAATGAATGCCAATAGAGAGCAAAGCAGACTAGTTTGCAAAGTTTAGATCAGGCATTAAAACTCTGAGACCCACATATCTAAGCCTCTCCTTCTCATACCATAAATATGCTGTATCTCTCTCTATCTCTATCAATCCATGTATTCTCTCTCTCTCTCTCATCTATCATCTATCTAATCATAAAAGGATAAAACCAAGACTATTAAGCAATAGAATTGCGGTGGAATCCTTATTGGTGCTTTTCAAATAAGGGGGCAGAGTTGGGTTAGTGGGGTGGCATTCACTTTAATGAGTCAAGTCCTTAAAGCACCATTTTCAAACTCTTGCAGAAGCCTAGAAAAAAATGGTCTATTTTAATGAATAGCTGAGAGGTGCTGTTCTTGCACAAGATCTGAACTAGTTGTTCAAACCATTTTTGAAATGTGCACAGCTCTAGTAAATCTGTCTAGCTGCAAGGCATGAAGGGTGCAGGTGTATATTGAATAAGCTTCAGACTATATAGGATATTTATGGAGAGAAAGAGGGAACTATTTATGAGAGAAAGAGCAACAGGGAAGGTATGACTAAGGTTTTTCTATAATTCCGGGTCATAGACTTTGACATTTGATTAGGACTCTCCATAGTTGGTTCCTTTTCCTTTAGCTTTCATGTTGTTCTAGATGAAGGTCTAAAACTTTAGAATAAAACATTTAATGTAGCAATTTGTGTAAGAATATGAAGAAACTGGCTCATTGGTTAGAACATGTGATTTTACAATAATTTTTTATCATTGCCATGACGATATATGTACTAAAAGCTCTAACATAAGCCAGGCACGTTCATATCCCTGCCAAAAACTCTTGTTTTTGTGAGCTGTTCATCAACTATATGATTTCTGTTCAGCTGCCAAAAATAAATCTGCCTTTTGTTCAGTTTCTTCTGAGTATTTGTTTGGGACTCTGAAAAAGAGCTTTATGTTTTCTTCAGCTACTATTTTTTGTTTGGCAAATACCTGAAGGCCAACATACACTACCTTTATACGTCCAGAAACTCACTATTTCTGTTTCACTCTTCCTATTGATGTGAATAATTTTACACATACTGAAAGAGCTTTCAGGGACAGAACCAATGTGTGATGACAATGTCAAGAGGGCAGGCTACTGCTTCCTCATTTTTGTCTCTCTATGCAAAACCTGGTCTCCTTAATCCCTCCACAATTAGGATTAGATTTAATGACAGAATGTAACAACAAATGTAACACTTTTTAAAGAAGTCTTAGCAAGTGCCTCTTATTTCAGTGAGACTTGCTATGCATGGGAATATAACTGATTCCAGAATGTCCAAATACAAAGCAAGGAAAACAAGTCTAGAGCACCAATGGATGAACTTAGTTACAGGATGAGTCAGTACATGGGCAGGACACAAAATTGCCACAACAAGTAGATGACTCATTGTAGGCCATTTGCATCCACTCCATCTTGATTTTGATTTTGATTTACCCAAGTTCCTAAGAATGCTTAACCAGCCAATGTGGTGTAGTGGTGAAGGCATCAGGCTAGAAACTGGGGGACTGTGAGTTCTAGTTCCACTTCAGGCACAAAGCTAGATGAGTAACCTTGGGCCAGTCTCTCTCTCTCAGCCTTAGGAAAGAGGCAAGGACTAACCACTTCCAAAAAACCTTGCCAAGAAAACTGCAGTGACTTGTCCAGGCAATCGCCAGGAATCAAAAACTGACTCAAAGGCATTAAAAAAAAAAAAGAAGAATGCTTATGGACCATTCATTCAGCTGTTTTAGTTGAGAATGTTTGGGATCATAATATCACTGAGGCATTTTAAACATCATCCTTTTAAAGAATCTTGGATCTTTAATTAGCCATCCAAAGCAGGGACAATTCTAGTCTTTAAATTTTGATTGTAATGCATAAATCAAGCAATAATATTCAAACAGGGAAGACTGAAATCATTCAGCTGGGATCCTAACATTCCTATGGATTAATAACTGAAGGATTGCCAAAGTACTCATGAAGATGACTAAATCTGAATGTGGAAGAAGGACCGATACTCTTCATACTCCCAGTGAATTCTACATCTTAATATTTGATCTACACTAGATTATCTAGTAGAAAAATATTCTTAATGTCAAAGAGGACTTAATATGTTATTTTTATTGATTTAAAGACAGCTTTTGACTTGATTCACAGAGATAGGTTCTGGGCAAAGCTTGCCATATCCCTTAACCATTGAAGGTTTCTATCTGATACTTTACAAAGCACTCAAATGTTTATTTACTTGATTGTGTATTTAATTGTGCAGTTGATCATTTTTGTTGCTTCCTGGATCCCTTACTACTGTGGTATTTATGAATTTTGATGGAGTTTATGTGCATATGCTGGTCTATGACCATAATAAAAATTACAAAACGAAAAAAAGAGAAGCAAACTTATCGTAAGGCAGAGTGAACAGAGGTGGACACTATGGGCTTTGCCCTTCACCCTCAGTCCAAAACTGATGTTCTTAGCGAGCAGAGAAGGATGCTAACCTTTGCCTCAGATGACAAAATGTCTTGAACAATCCTTGGTCATAGCTTACAATTATGTCTGCCTCAAGTAGATAGATTGTTTAGAGGTACATATACTCTAAATCCTTGACTGTAGGATCTTGAGTGAATTCTGGGATTACAGCACTCCATGATAGTAGTAGCAGTAGTACCAGTAATAACTATAGTAGAAATAAGAAATAGTATATTTAATTATTACACTTCTGTGGACCTAATTTCTGTACACACAAAGTGTATCTCCTATATACTTCTCTTAGGAAGAAAATATGAGATTTGTAAAATGTAAGAGGAGTGAAAGGGATGGAATAGTCAGCTGGTTAGAAAAGATGACAACTAGGAGCAAATAACATATCTTAAGAGAAAGAGAGCTAAGATTTTGGTATTAAAGGAGTTCACCTCTTGGAAGACTAGCAGAAGCTTCGAGAAAGATTACTTTAGAGAAAGCTCCCAGTAGCTATAATCCTGAAGATGTGTTTGGTCCTTGGAGGAGAAGGCATGAAGGCATAATTTTAACCCTCAGTATTACTGCCAGGGTTGAGGCCCCCTAGGCAAAATGCCCTTCCTAGAGAGGCACTTCTTGGGAGATTCAAGATATTGAGAACAACTACAGCTATTTTCTCTGTATGTAGTGTGCCCAAACCTTTCTCTTAATTTTTTTTTAAGAAATAAGATTTTGATCCATTTTTATTACTGACTACAGTAAGACAAGAAGAATGAATGCTGGAAGGGGAACAAATACGATCATATGACCCTCCAAGACTTTGGGACTCTGGGCCTCCATCAGTAGCCAGCCTTACCAGAACCAGAACAAATGCCAAATATTCATTTGTCCTTTTCTTTCTTAATCCAGAAAGATCATTCTGGTATTCCTGTAGTATTTTCTGGCTAGATTGGAATCCTTGTTACAATTAACATCAGATTTTTCTGGAGCTACTATAGCCAACTTTTTCTTGCAGGCAAACATCCACTAGGATGTTGTTTGACTGGTGACATTTAACTGATGACAATTTCACTGAGGTTTTTTCTGAAAAGACTGAAATGTCCGTTACGTTCCCAGAGTTTATTAAGTAACATAATATGCTTAAGTGTTGTACCCCAAACAAAATCTTAATGTAGCATCTGTTTCACAAGAGTCAAGAACAAGTGAAAATGCTACAAATTTTGAGCAATTAAAAAAAAATATAGGGCAACTGATCAACATGCTACATATATGGTTAAATTGTTCCATCCAATGTGAAGTTTGGTTTCGTTTTCTATTGTGTGATATTTTTCCAGCTGAAAAGTTGAGAACAAGCCAATGAAGGAAAAGTTTGTGATGACACTACTTTGGAACATTACAATATGAATCATATATTAGAAACATCTTATTATGCTGTTATTCAGTCATCTGACACTTTAGAATGCCATCAACATGAACATTTATTAATGCACTTACTTATGCAACAACTATGTTCATAGGAATCAGTGTGACTCTAACTTGAGAGGTGAAGATTCCATTTCTTATGGGGACTTCCAAACAGTACAGGCTGTTTGATCACAGCTCACAATAGGCCTTTCTTATCACAATAACTTGTACTTGGTGAAAACAAAATAGGTGAAACAATTGGGTAGAAGGATGAGGAACAATGGAAGGGCTGCAATGGTAACTCATACTATGGCTGTGTTAAAAATACTTCCAGGAGGGTAAATCCCATTGAATTCAGAGATAATTTCTTCTGAGGAAAGATGCCCAGAGCTTGCTCTCAGTCAAAGATGTACTACCCAGCCCTCCACCTGGACCCTGAAAGCCTTCACTGGGCCTTTTGAACCCTCCAAAAGTTGCTACCAGATTACAATTTTTGATCACACAAAAGGAGGAGATTATAAATGACTGAGGAGAAGCAGATTAACTATATTTAATTTTAATTAATGGAAATGGAAATCAAATGTAATATTTGTCAGGCCCCCCCCCTCCCTTTTTGGGCTTTGTCCCGTGCTCTGTTGCTTTAAAGCCACTTGGCTCCCTTCTTTTTATCTAATCTGAAGATATATATTTAGAAGGGAACTTTCCTTCCAGTTGTATGTAAAATAAACAAATATTTTCTGCATTTATGGATGAAGTCACCATGGATTTCTACAGGCACCAGAAGCTGTTCATCCTCATTTAAAATCAACTTCATCAAATTGTTTGATATTTGGGCTTCCTGGTTCTGCAAAAGCAATCTGAATATTTTGAGATACAGTATATGTTTAGTTTTGGTGCTTTATGTTTAGTTTGAGATTTTTCTTAAAGAAGCTATTCTGCCCTTCCAAAGTCTGAGATGGCTTACAAAATAGTGTGAAGCTTGAAAACATAGAACAGTAAATACCATAATAAATCATAAACATGGAATGCCAGCATGCCCGGAAGGAAATATTATGGAGAGATGTACATAGAGCAGATGAATTTATCCAATGGAAATGAGATCCAATGCAGACAGGGCCTGTTTGTAACATCCAGTGTCAGATGAAGTACAGATTCCTCCAAAGGGACCTCTTTTGCTAATTATGTTGTATGCTATGTTAGTAAAGCAATCAGACCCAATTCTCTCAGGCTTTCTTTTCATGTCACATGTTATGATCCTGTCCATGGCAGCAGTCCTAGGAACATGGAATGGGAGACCCAGGATTCTCCTCGGTCAGCCATGTGCTTTCACTGGAAGAGCTCCAGGAAGTACCTAGACAACTGCACAGAGATTCCCTCTTGGGGGTGGGAGCGGTTATTGTCCTTTCCTAACCAAGTTTGTTTTTGTTTTAAATTGATGACTGTTCATAATGTTTGAGAGGAATTACCTCCTTCAGATGTATTTGTTTAACCGCAATAAGGGCACACCTCTACTGAAGACATTAAAGGTATGTAGGCAAGACCTAGAATTTGGGGAACACATGAATAAATCTCCATTGTTTCTTCATATATATCTCCCCAACTTTTATATCAGTTCCAAAAAGCATTTTATTGTTTGATACATAGTTACTTAGGGGTGGAAATGCTGTTTAGATTTAGAGATTATAAACTGGAAAGGATAAAATGTAGATTAATACAATTCAAGATTAATTAACAAGAAACACGTCTTATTCTTTTTTAATGTGAAGATTAGATAACCTTTTTAAGAAAATAGAATGCCATTCCCCAAATTTATGAGAGAGTGAATAATACCAAATGATTTTTAGAAATTAAGATTGTGGGCCAAGTTTATGTGACAGTTCATTAGCATTAACACTGAAGCGATGTTTTAGGAAAGCTATAGATATGCTCTGATTTTTAAATGATATCACTTCTTTTTGGAAGCTCACACAATCTGTCTGCTGGGAAAGAGAAACTGGGACTTAGGAAGGATAATTTTTTGTCCAGAGACACTATCTCTTTTTAAGCATAGGCAATCTTGAAGTTTTAAACTTCTATAATTGGTAAGAAAATATTATATTAACCTTTAACTGAAAGTTTGTGTTATTTTTAAAAAATGGGTAAGGGAGCCATTGTGAACCCACCATACTAGTGGGTATTGTACAGTATTGTGAACCCACCATACTATTCTATGTATTCACTACATGGTGAGCTTTTGTCTGTCAACAGGAAGCCAATAGCTTCTGTGAACCTGAACTATATGAAGAACAAATAACCACAGATAATACCCAGTGTGTTATCTATGTGATATGTTTATCTTCCCAATGATTGAAATATTTCCCATAAAAATATTCTTAGCAAAGGGTCAACTGTCTGAGTTCCCAAATTATTGACGAGACCATCCCCGGGGGTTGTCTGCTAAGGACCCCACTTCACCTAAAAATATTCCTGGCAGTGGGTCAGCTGTCTGATGTTATAACTAAGTAACTGATAAGATGTGCTACCAAGCCATCTCCAGGCGTTATTGCTTATATTCCTTGTCCCTTGAGTATAAAAAGGTGGCCACAGCCCCAGACAATCAGAACCTCAGCATAGAACAAAAGTCCCAGAAAATAAGATGCGGTACGCTTCCAAAATGCTGCCAAGAAAATGCCAAGGCCATGTCGTGAAGCCACTGGAAACTGAGCCCAACTCAAAGGAGACTTTATGCTTATTAAAAATCAAGATATCAGCTGCTAGGATACCTGAGCAGGGGCTGGATTTTCCATAGATTTGATACAGGGGATGAAGAACTGCCAATTTGATAGATTTCTGGATGATTCCACACGCTCTTCTTATGAACTGGTGAGATTTCCTGGAGCTGTTCCGTTTGGATTTATATGGACCAGAGCCTTCTTGTGCCTCTGAGAGGCTTTGAAACTGGAGGGGGAGATTTCCCTCCATTGGACCCACAAGAATAGGAGAGGGATTCTGCCCCCATCTCCTTTCCACCATATTGTGCATACAGAATTCAGTTATACCTTTGGTAGTCTTGGTAAAACCTCCTTCTCATGATCTTTGGCAATTCAAGGCACCAGATTAAATGTAAACACAGCAGTGTGTGTGTGTATGTGTGTGTGTGTATTAAATGGGCAATTTGTTGTTGTTTTCACTCTTGGCCAAGATGACTGTCCAGGGTCCTAAAGCTGGATAGCTATAAAATGAGGGGCTAAAAAAAGCATAAGCCTTTCTATAGTGAGTATAATATGGAAGCCATCATAGCTATTTGATGTCAAAGACTGCTAAAGAGACAGGCATAAATATGTGAAAGAAAAAGATAGGGAATATCTTCCTCTCCCCTAGTACTAGAGTTTGGAGTCATTCAACAAAGGTGACTGGCAATAAATCCTACACATGCAAAATAATGTGGCTCCTTACATTTTACTTAAGAACGGAATTTACTGTGAAAATGCAGTGATGGCCACTGACAAATAGTTTTAAAAGAGTATTTGATGCATTCATAAAAGATCAATGACAATTAGCCGTAACAGCTATGTCAAAGCCCATAAAAACCTATTGCTTTCAGATCATCAGATTGGCCACTGCTGAGGTAAATGGATGCTTGTGTTGTTACAGCAGAGCTTTTACAGTCTTTTGTTCACCATAAATGAGGAGAGTGCATGGTGCTGGAGAAATTTCAGACTGATTTGCTACTGCAGGAGAACTATGATAGGTACTATGCCAAACTGCATTTCCATCACTCAGCTGGCAGCAGTATGCTAGTGTCAACATCGCTGTGGCTCCTATCAATTACTACTTTCCCTGCTTAAGCCAACTCATGAATCTGGAACATGGTTTGTAAAACTGAATTGCAGTTGGGCTGGGTGGAGCTGGAAATGAATCTCTTTTGCAATGCAATGAAAATGAGAATATTCCTTGGCAGTAGATGGACTGTTCTATCGACTATAAGCAGTTCAGTTTCTTTACAGTTCTTGCTGAGTTCTTAAAGACAGGAAGAGAAAAACATAGATAGTTCATGGAGTCTTTTTTGGCACTAACCAGTTGGGTGAAGACAATCCTAAGAAAATAATTGGGTTTGTGGACAGTAGTTTTTGTGGATTTCAACATACAAAAACAACATGGACACGTGTTTTGTTTTGTGGTAAGCAAAGCCAATGAAATGTCCTGTGAAAACAGTCCCAACCAGTTCTGTAGGCACATTTCTCAAGAAAGCATGTTAGTTCTTTGGCTCAAATATGATCTATGAAGTGTGCCTGTGATCCTAAGAGATCAATTTTGAGAAATTAACTGATGAAGGGCAAAAATGGCAGAAATCAGAAAAGGGATAGCTTGCTTGGAATCCGTTCATCCCTTCTTACCCATTTGAAGAAAGAAAATGCATCCCTTCCAGGATTTTAAAAACCCAAGTGGCTTTACTTGTACCTTTAACAGCAATTTCCTATTTACTGTGGTACATTTTAAAATCCTTTCACACCTAAAGATGCTTTTGAAGCCCTACTGAATGCAATAACTCTCATTTCTGAATAAACATCTGCACTGTACTGCACTTCAAAACATCTAACGTTTGGTCATCCAATTGGGCTGCATATTCCAGCTGTTAAGCGTTTCAGTATGTTTGTGCTTAGGCTTGTGCAGATGTTCTGACATACCTCCAAAGGCTTTGAATTACTAAAAGTGAAGAAATCCTTTTAAAATGATGGTGATTATGCTGGAGCAAGTGACTGCAGATTTCTGAAATCTTATGACTGTAAAGTTCTGGTGGTTGTTTTAGTCAGCTTTGATTTACTTCTTAACTTGTTATTTTTCTAAACATCTTTCCTTCATGTTTTTCTCCCTACTCCTCTCCCTGTCTTTTTCTCTTTTCACCCTTCCTTAAAGGAATCAGAGTAATACAATGAAATAAAATTCTTCCTTTTAATTTAATTTATCCCCATTTGATTTGTGGCACTTCAGCAGTTTGCCTTGAGTGAAATATTTAATGAAAAGAGCTCCACTGAGCATAAGAAAATCTCTGCTTCTCATCTGTGATGCAGTAAGCTTTAGCTCCTTCAATCTGAGACACAAATAATGCATTTACTAAATGTATTTTTCAGGGGGTGTTTCCTTACAAATCTCCAAATAACTTTCAAATAAAATAATCTGTTTGTGAAAATAATAATGGTACAAATACCAGTTGTATAAATGACTTAAGCTATAACTCTGAGTAAACTTATTGGGAAATAAACAGATTGAAATCAATATATGAAACAAGGATTAAACTATTTACATATGGACACAAAATATTATTGAAAGCAAAACAAATAAAAGAAGATTTAATATGAGATTAGCCCAAGACTAAAAAAAAAAAAACCACACACAGAAACAAATGAAATTAATCTAGTAAATTCAAGTAGAATTTCTTTGTAACTTATTGCAATAACATTTACTAAATCCTAACAGATCTGCAAATAGGTCATTTGGAAAGTTAAAAAAAAGTTAATTCAAAACGATGAGAAATAATATTCCAGGAAAAAGAAAGACCTTGTTCAAAATGCCATTGCCATCTTGAAATATTTTAAAGAAATGAATGCTCCACCTGTGGAGAACACAAGGAGGGTTGAGGACAGTACCAGCACTTCTCTCCTGTTGCCTTCCACAATGTGCACTAGGCAATATATGTGGATGGGCAACCTGTAGCTCTTTGGAAGTTGCTAAACTACAACTCTCAGCAGCATTAGAAAAAACAGCTAATGATGAAGGATGATGAGACCCCTTAGCTCAGCATCTTCCAAAGGTTCACAAGATGGTTGCTACAGACTGATGGCATCAAGGCTCTTCATCCAAGGAGGCTTTCTTTGCAGCTAAAATGCTCTGGAAGAACAGGGTTGGAAGTTGCCTGGTGAGCCTTTCTGAATCAAAGATGCTCTATGCTACAGATAGCCATAGCACAGGGCAATGGAAAAGGTAATTATTATGGCTTCTTTTTTCAGGTAGGGCTTGCACTCTTTTAAAATGCCTGTATATCATGAGGAACCTAGAAAGGTCTCCCATCAAATCACATGCACAATCAGGCCCCATCATATTTATTTATTTATTCAATCTGGGGCCAAGCTTCCAAAAGAGCTCAGATATTGGAAAAGAAAAAAAAAAGATAAATTCAATAAGCAACAAGTCAAACAACTTGCTATAAAAGAAAACCATAAAACACTTAGGAGAATGACAATGTAAAATAATGTACTGTATGTGTGTTTTGGGGTGAGGTGGGATGGGAGATATACTTATTCAGGAAGAGAGTTCTATAACTGTGAGGGTCTGCCACTGAGAAGGTCCTACTCCTACTAGCCATGCTGGGAGACATCTCCATTGATGACACCTCAAGCAAGTTTTCCTTAGCACTGATTTTAGTGCATGAGTTCAGTGCTATTGGAAGATACAGTATTGTTGTTGTTGTTGTTGTTATAATGGCTGGAGGTGCTGGAGGTATGATAGGGTATCCAAGGCTAAATTGTGCAATTAAAGTGGTCATTTTTCAGAAGGTTGGAGAAAACAGCCTGAAACCATTCTATTACCCTCAGTGAGCAGTGGGCAATCTGTGGTTGTAGAGTTGCATGCAGCCCCTGGTCTAATTATTCACAGCCCTGCCTTGGCCTTCAGAAGCCCTCAGCAGTTAGTTCAGTTTTCTGGCAAGAGCAAGCTATCCTTGCCTGTTGTGTGGGGAGGGAGAGAGGAGATATTATACAGAGGAAAAAGATGGCAGAAGCAGAGAGAGAGAAATCTTTATTTATTTAACTTGGTTATTGCTGAATACCAAAGTCTTTCAACAGTTTACAATTAAAATAAAGTTATTTAAAACATTTAAAATAGCAATTAAAATGAACCACTAAAATAGAATCAATGATTAAAATGAAGTTAAATCAATAGTTAAAAGCCTTTCAAAAATAATGTGTTTCAAGATGCTATAGAGAGCCAGTTTGGTGTAGTGGTTAAGGCACTGCGCTAGAAACCAGGAGACCATGAGTTCTAGTCCCACTTTAGGCATGAAGCCAACTGCGTGACCTTGGGCCAGTCACTCTCTCTCAGCCCTAGGAAGGAGGCAAGGGCAAATCACTTCTGAAAACCCTTGCCAAGAAAACTGCAGGGACTCTTCCATGTATTTGCCAGGAGTCAAAACTGACTCAAAGGCACACACAAACACACACAAAGTTCACTTTAACTACATTCTGAGTCATCTCAAGACAAATTCACAGCAAAACTCCTTAGATGATCCCGATCTGTGGAGATCTATATAGAAAACGATGATAACACCTTTTAAAACTAACAAATTGTATTACATGTAGTCCTTGTTTAGCTACCACAATTGGGATTGGCAACTCCGTTATTAAGTGAAGCAGTCACTGAGTGGGAAATCAAGTGACCCTAACTTTGCTTTCCTTTTCCCCACTCCCCTGCCCTTTGGAATGCTCATCCCGGTGGGGCTGGGACAGCCAGCTCGAAACTGACAGGACTAATCAGTTTCACACCTTTGGCTTTTGTTTGCCTCCTCACCACTCCCCTGCCCTTTGGCATGCTCTTGCTGACACTGGGATAATTAACAAGAAGGGAACTAATGTTTGTATTTACATTCATTGGAGAGGAAGGGATTACAAGAAAGTAAGCAGGCACACAATGGGGAACACACATCAAAAGTAATGCTCTGGCGCCGGCAGCCATGAGCGCGCTACGCAAAAAGGAGATTCCCCATTGTGTGCCTGTGTACTCTCTTGGGATCCCTTCCTCTCCAATCTCTCTGCTCTGCAATGGCGGGGGGGGGGGGGGGGGGAGGGACAAGTGATTTCTGTAGTCAATCTCTCCTGTACCTGATTCATTTCCCCCTTCCCTCCTTCATGGAAAGTTATGCCTTATAGTTTGTTAGTCTTAAAAGATGCTACCAAACTCTTTCTTTTTGGTTATCCCAGACAAATATGACAGTCCTTTCATAATGCATAGAAAGAGATGTTCTCTCAAAAAGCCTAGACCTAAAGATAATGATCTATATCTTGTAACTGATTAGTCTTATGACCATATCAAAGAAAATAAAATATAGGTAAAATACAGGATCTAATTCCAGGGTAAAATAAATAAAAGAAAATACAATAATAAAACACACATGTGGCAAATACAAAAAATCAGCATTCAGATAAATACATCACCTTTACATGAAACCTTGATCTGTTCGATATAACAGGTTCTTAGTTGAACTGCCTTGTCTATAAACTTGGCAGTTTTGCTCATAATGTACATCTTAGAGCCCAGGAGGAAATAGGACAATCTGTGATTCAGGTCCCAGTGGTCTGTTCTTTCAAGTAGGGAAATTAAATATCTAAGCCTAAAAGGGGCATACAGTTGACAGCCAAACAAAGCATGAGCAATTTCTTCGATGGCTGGGGCACTGCATGTACACCTCCTCTCATGATGCAGCAGGTTATGGAAGCGCCCATATTGGCCATGGAATCCAACAACTCAAATCTTGCTCTAGAATAGACCCTTCTTAAGAATAGTGTTAAACTCATTGACAGGTATTTTTCGAATTGGAAAATGACTTTGTTCTTAGCCAGCCAATTTAAAGATCTATTTTTTGCAAATAACCCCATGTCTGTTTAGGCACTGATATCTGGGTCAAACTTCCTTTGCCTGGAGGCAACTGAGAGCAAATATTGGGTAGAAAACCCATGCTGTGAAATAACTTTGGTAAGTTGGCTTACCTGGGAGGTGGGCTGAGCCATACTTATCTGTTCAGCTAAACATATTTTGGGTAGTCTATCAGGGTCCATTGAATGGATCCTCTGTCAATAGGTAAAGACTTTAATCATTGAGTGGCTATGTATGGTGTGGATAACTGTTTCTGCTCTGACTGCAGGGGCTGACGTGTTCTTATCAGTTCCCAGTATGCTTCTTAAAAAATGGGTATGGACTTGTTCAAGTGAGGTAGCTTTTGTAAGGCCCCACAATTCTGCACCATAGGTCAGCAGTGGGACTACTTTTGCCCTAAATACTTTCAAAATGGGGGTCAAAGTACCTGGGTAATTATAAATAAATAGTTTATGTAATCTTTTGGTACTTGCCTCAGCCCTCGCCAAGCTTCTTTTAAAATGATTTACCCATGACTCTGTGTTGGTAAAGAATTCACTTGTTCAATAGGCTCCCCATTCAGCTGCCAGTAATATTTCATGTTTTTTTGCTAAATACCATCACTTTAGATTTGGTTTTGTGGATGTTTAAAGAATTGAGAACGCAGTTGGTATTTAGCTTTCTCAACAGTCTTTTTAGGCCTATTTGAGAATGTGGCTTTAGAATCATATTGTCAGCATATAAAAGAATATTAATATATTTATCATGATCTAGACCTTGTATTTTGCTCAGAAACAATCTGGCAGCAAGTGCAGTTCTTTAAGCTTAGGTGAAAAAGTGCTCATCCTCCTCCCTGGACCAATCTGGCTATCTAACTGAAATTTCTGGACAAGACAGCCCCACACTGATTGCAATATATAGTCAAGCTTGGAGCTTAACTAGTGCATCTGTTGGAGTGTTAAGGTCATCACCTTCCAGAAAGGGATTCCGTTGTCTTATCAAGTGAAGTTGATAAAAGCTGCTCCTGGCTATTACCTCAGTCTAGGAGTCCAGGGAGAGATACAGCTCCCAAAGCAACCCCCACCTCCCTGGAAATATGGTCTTTCATAGAAAGCCTCCCCCGTCTTGCTTAGATTTAGTTTCAATTGATTATTCTAATCCAGCCTATTTCTGACTGTGAGCAGGCATTAAAGAGAGTTGCATCATTGCTTGAAAATGTTACCGAGAAATAAATTAGGGTGTCGTCAGCATGTTGATGGCATCCAGCTCCAAATCTCCTGATGAGCTCCCCCTGTGATTTCATGTAGATATTCAACAAGAAGCAGCTGCCTTGTGACAGCCTCTGAACGTACCTGAAAGTTAAGAACAGAATCACTGCAAAACAGTGTCTCTTATTCTCAAATCTCTCAGACAATCCAGAAAAATACCACAGTCAATGATTCTGAAAACAGCCAACTCCTCTCTGGCATTTTTTTTCTTGAACGTTCAGAATTGTTGATTCATTGAATGACCATTGGCTTGTTTATGAATTATCTTTGAAAGAAGAGTGACTTGCTCTCAGTAAGAAAACATATAAACTCATGTCAGAGCCTGGCTTTGAGGTCCTGAGATCCATTTCTAGTGGCCAGAAAGCTGCAACTAAAACTGTGAGGATATTTCCTGTAGGAAATTTAACATTCTGATTTGGGAAAAGTTCTTGAGTTCCTGGAAAATATATTAATGAGTTGGTGGGATGGCAAAAATATGGAAGGAGTTTAGGAGCCAACGTTGCAAAAGGATGTTTAAGAGCAGCTGTTTGTAAGAAAGGGACATTTTTATCAAACACAATAAGGGATTTTGTCCAATGTAAATCTTCAGCATTGCTTAGCTTATTTAATAAGCAGTTTCTTGCATAGGGATTTACAAAATTTATAGAGACATATGCAAACATCCCTGCTAACTAAGCAGCTTGGCTGTACTTTTCCTTGTGAAGTGAAATGGCAGCCACTGAGCAGGATAATTGTTTAGAACAGAACACAATGTATTTGGCATGATATGGCTTCATAAAAGTGCTTTATCTCAAAGAGACAGAACCGAGGGAGTGAAAGCAGATGATTTGATCAAAAACATGCTAAACTATGGCAGATGCAAAGTTCTGAATTTTTGTTCACCCCAAATAATAACAACAACATTGATTACTTGCAGACTGAAACACAAAAGTAAATCCATCAATTCTGGTGAATTCCTTTTCTGTGTAAAAAGTGCGGTAAGGCTGGATTGTTAACAAACATAAGCACATCTAATACATTCATTAGCAAGATGCAAAAAAAAAAGAACAAATATACCATTCCTCTTAAAATGAACACTTTCCCTCCATAAATGTTCTGCAGTGGATACGTTCATTTTCTCTTAACATCTCCTTCAGAAGGAACAGAGTGGTGAAGGGAATAATAATTATGTTTTCTCTGTTGTATTTCTTTCTGTCCAAACAGATACCATGGTAGATGTTACTGAAAGGCACTGGGAAATCAAGGAGTGCCACAATGGATGCACCAGCCCCATTCCAAGCCCACTATAGGTCAATAGCAAATGTGACCAAGCTGTCTCAGTACTATGTTCTGGTCAGAGCTCAGATTGAAAGGGGTCCAGGTGACCTGTTTCCTCCAAGGCTCTTTGGAGCTGCAAACCTATCACCTTCTCCACAACCTTTCCCAAAAAGGTTGATGAAAAGTGTCCAACTGTGTTACGTTCAGCAATGATGCCTTAAGGAGAATGCAGACTATCACCTCCTTAAGCGCTGGTAGAAACCCTCCCTGCCAAAGAATGCATTTACCACTGCATGTATCCAATCCCATGAAATCTCCCTAGAGTCCTTGATCAGCCCAGTAAGACATGGATCTAAAACACAGGGGGCTGCACCACAGCCACAAGGATCCTGTCTAGTTCCTCATGACCAACAGGCTCAAACTCATCTCAGATACAACCATCCCTGTTTCCTTTCTACTTCATATGAGCTGAAACATGATCCGAGATGAACACATTTTACCTTCTAGAAACTTCTGCTTATTTACCACATCTTTCTTGAAGTTGGAAACATAATATGGTAGGTTTTCTGTGACTGACTCAAACTTGGCAAAAGCTACCCAGGCTTTCCACACAGCATGGCTGGTTAAGAATCTTCATTGCACACCATACTGATGCCACTTTAATCAGGTGATTGCCCTCTGCCGAAATGAGGGTACACTCCCTTCTTATATCCTTTAAACCCAGGGCCTCTTTTCCCACTTTTCTCTTGATTTAACAGATACGTTACTTTGCATTTCTCATGCTTAGTCCAAGGTGGCAATTCGTTTTGGACATATTCAGTGTTCTTGCTGATGGAATGCTAGCTCCCAACATATCTCATACATCTTGCTATGGTCTAGTCAACCACCTGTAACTGTTGGTTTCTTTGGGCATACATTGTTAAATCATTAGTCACATACGCATTACATGCATCAAAAAGCTGTGTTACACACACATGCACAGACCAATGCATTGAGGACAATACACTGGTTTCTACACCTCAGAAATATTTTCCCTAAGACTATACTGTAATGCTAACTTCCTGTTTTAACAATAGTCTGTTAGGTTTGTCCAGCAAAGCCTGGAGTTAAAACCTTGAGTCAATTAAGAGCCAAACTGAACATAGTATTAAGTGCACCAGTGCAATTAATATATTTGATGATGATGATGATGATGATGATGATATGTGTGGGGGTAAGGTCAAGATGGGAGAGATCTTTTAAGCCTACCCCTGTTATTTCCTCATCATCATCCAAAGGTGCTATTGGGCAACCACTGCTTTATCAGGTGCTCACACAGGAGATGTAAGGGGAAACTGGCAGGTGGCCCACATTGTATCACTCATTAATTTCCCCTACTTCTTCATACTGGATAGAGAAAACCTAGCTGGGATAGCTGTACTTCTCTTTCCAGCCCCTCCCTGTTCCTCCCTCTTCCCTCTTGAAGGACAATTTGTGGCTGCGCCAATACATGTTTTTCCGCCTTGAACCACCAGCAACCTTCGGCATGTGATTTTCCCCAGAATAATGGAAAAATCAATCCCATTTTGCTGGCTCTCTCTCAATTGAAAGTCCCACAACTGCTATTTATATCTGGAAAGCAAGATCATCTATTAATTGCAGCTGCTCAATTAACACCAGATCTTGCTTGGCTCTCAAGCAGTCAAATATTAGCATTTTAACATTCGTTTCCCATTATGTAAAGGGTATCATGTTAAAATTAAATGGATTATTTGAAAGTGATTGGTTCAATTAATTGCCAAACTGGAAGATTTGTCTTGGATCTCTTTAGTTCTAGATACCTTTTTTATTATTATATTTCAGTGTACTGAAACTTTGGAAAATAATAATTAAAATATTTAATTTTTACATAGAATTTGTCACAAGTAAAAGACAACTCATGATGAAGCACATTTGAGTCAATGCACTTGGCCCTTTTCCTAAGGCCATAACTTGGTGACAATTTGCTACGTCTTGAAAAGTGTCCCTTTGTAAGTTAATTATACTTTTAGACAGCATGTGGAGCTACATTAATTTGTCAAAAACTTTAGAAGCCAGGCTTCAAAGACTTTTCTCCATCCCAGCAACAAAAGTCAATTTCCCTGGCTTGCAGATGGTGTACAGTCCTCTCTCAACTAAAGGCATGATGTCATTTTTTTCAAAGGCAGCTGTAGGCCACACGGAGCCAAAAGTTCATGAATCCGCCAATCCCATCACCAGCTGGAAGCTACACTGAAGGTTGTCACTGTACATTCCACTGTCCCAATTAAAACGCAAAGCAATAAGCTCAAGAAAGCTGTGTGTCTTTGGGATGGGAAATATCACATGCTGTCTGGAGAGAATGTGTTGCTGCCAAAAGATAGCATTTGCATAGCATTGCCTAGTACACATTATCTCCCATCACTTCTTCCCATATTCAGGGATATAAACAAATTAGCACTGCAGGGGGAGGGGAGCAGAAACCTCTCTGCTGGCCTTCCCTTCACTATGCATGATGGTTGGCTATCTTCATGCTCAGTGCAGAAGAGCTGTGTTGCTCAGTTTTGGTTCAATAACCAATGGAAATATGTGTAGTATGATGCACATTGGGTGTAGTATGATCCACATTGGAGCCTATGTATATATTAATGGGTATTGAACTGATGGTTATTGACCAGGAAAGGAATCTTAAAACCATGATGGATATTTCAGTGACAATTTGTCATGTTTGGCAGTTGTGAAAAACACAGAACTCATGTGGGGGGTTCATCAGAAAGTGGACTTGACAATACAGGTAGTCCTCATTTAATGACCACAATTGACTGGCAACTTGGTCACTAAGCAACATGTTTGCTAAGTGGGAAATCACGTCACTGTGCTTTCCTTTCCCTCACTCACCCGCTCTTTGGAATGCTCACCCCAGCCCTGGGAAAATTAGCAAGAAGGGAATTAATGTTTGTATTTACAGTCATTGGAGAGGAAGGTATTGCAAGAGAATAATCAGGCATACAATGGAAAGGATTATAAGAGAGTAAGCAGGCATACAATGGGGAGTACATATTGAAAGGAATGTACTGGCGCTAGCTATTTACCTAGCATGCTCGTGGCTCCCAGCTCTGAGCGCCCTAGGCAAATGGCCGGCACTAGGATTTGTTTTTATTTCCTTATGGTTTGGGAAGGAGTTTTGAGATATGACTTGTTTCTTAATTATGTTAAACCTACGTCTGGGTTTAGAGAGCCAGTTTGGTGTAGTGGTTAAGGCATCATGCTAGAAAGCAGGAGACCATGAATTCTAGTTCTGCCTTAGGCACAAAGCCAGTTGGATGATCTTGGACCAGTCACTCTCTCTCAGCCCTAAGAAGGAGGTAATGGCAAAATATTGCCAAGAAAACTGCAGGGACTTGTCCAGGCAATTGCCAGGTGTCAACACTGACTCGAAGGTACTAACAACAACTACAGAAAAGTCTGGGTTTATAGTACCATTTCATCTGTTTCTTGCCTTAAAATGGTAGAAAACTACACCACTAATTATGGTCAGAGCAGAAATTATGATTTCAGAAGCTGCAAAAATGGCATCTCTACCTAGAATCAGGGTTAGAGAAAGATTTCTAACAAAATGAAATGATGTCTGTTTAGGACAATAAAAGGACAAATGCAAAATGGAACAAATTGGCCTCATCAAGATAATGCAATTGCTGCTGCTGCTTTGCCCAAGGAAAAGCTTGAGGTGTGGCAAGTGAAGTGTCATCCTAGGCTTGAGGCAGGGCTATTAGAAAGAAGTCCCCTTAACCACTCATATTTTGTGCCGCAGCATTTTACTGATGTCAAAGAACCAGGTATTTCTAATTCAATGGCATTTGGAAGTCTTATAACCTTATTAATCAAATTAAAATGAAATACCATTTAAAAATGTATGGACTCCAGTATATTTATGTAGTAACCCTTCATCCAACATACTGAATGAACAGGATCCTTGACCAGTTTATTTAGAACAGAAAAAATGCACATATATAGTGAGGCATTCCTCCTAGATTTAGATTATTCAAGCTTTACCTCCCATTCATTTCTTTTATTTAAATTTGGTTCATCAAGGAAAAAAAAATAGATGAATTTGCAGGAATTGGGCAGGTTGAAATATCTCTATTTCAAAATGCTTATAACACGTCTCAGCAATCTTTTATTTAAACAGAAACCAGAGGAGCACTTAATTATGAGAAACACTAAATTCCAGTCATTCACTGGGGAAAAGCAAACCAGAATCATTCTATTTCACCCTTTTGTGAGACTCCTCCTTTCAAATATGAGTCACCAGAAGAGAAACACTGTAAGTTAACACTTAACATTTTCTGTTGAAGCCTTTACACTTCACCTCTACCTTTTTTAAAAAAGAAAAAAAAAAACTCCTGGAGCTTCCGATGCATTCAGGCTGTATCCTTCCTCTTGTTTCATTTTTAAAGAGCTTCACAACCAGATGCAATTAGAAAATAAGTAGGAAAGGAATTATGTTGTTTTCCAAAGTCTTCTAAATCAGGGTTCCTCAACCTCAGCAACTTTAAGATGGGTGGACTTCAACTTCCAGAATTCCCCAGCCAGCATGGATGGCTGGGGAATTCTGGGAGTTGAAGTCCACCCATCTTAAAGTTGTTGAGGTTGAGGAACCCTGTTCTAAATGGACAGGCCGCTTTGAAAACAACAGCAGTAAAATACTGAAGGAGAAGTAGGCGAGGTTCTTGCAGATTATGCTTGCTTCATCTTTTCCATGCAGTGATTTGAGAAGCTACATTTATGGAACTTTAAAAAGGCACAGCTATTCAGAGTACTTTCATGACAAAGATACTTTCACATAGATAAAAGGTGAGGCTACAAATCTATCCATACTTACCTGGGACTAAGCTTCACAGAACACAGTTGGACTCATTTCCAAGTGCAAATGCATTGATTTGCACTGTATTATTGTACTGGTTTATGTACATTTTCCAACGTAACGTTGCTGGTATGTTCTCTCAACTGTATGCAGTATGACATCCGTATAGCAAAGTGCCAGAGAGTACAAATAATTAAATCTAACCCCCTCCTTGCAAAAGTAGTTGAATATGTTAGAAACTGATATAGTGGAGTCCTTTAATTCCTTCTCCTTCCTTTATTATCCTTGTTGGCAGCTGGATCTTGGTGTGTTTTCCAAAACAGTGGTTTAAATTAAACCCAATGTTAAAGAACATTCACAGGTGTGGTTAAAAGCTTGTGGGGTGTGGGGGGGGGGAGAATAAATTGAGCACCTAAGCCCATTTTCTTGTTTAAACTTGCATACACATTATTTAGAATAAGGTATATATATTAATCTTTTAAATAAAACATCTATTATAACTTTGCTAGTTGTGTTAGCCCATTTGACTATAAAAAGTGACACTTTTTTCAAATTAATATAATCAATAACATTCTGCAGGAGTATCATTCATTCATTCTCTTTCTCTTCTTTTAAACAAACCAACACCCACACATTAGGGCTTTGTTTATATGACACACACACACACAACATGGTTTACTTAATTCAATTTTTTGGATTTTCATAACATGCTGAACCATAAACTAACCACATAGGCTAAGTTGGCAGAGCATGCTAAGCTAAAATGTGGCTGGCTGGTTTGTGGTGCAGTGTGTCATGTGAACACAGCTACAAATAAGCACACAGGGTCAGTGGAGATGATATTGATATTGCCTTCCCAATGATCAAGCCACTATGGATAGCAATAGAATAACAACAGACTTTATGGGGAAGGGAAAAGGCTTTTAGTTTACACAAATTAAGAAGCTCTTAATTAGGCTATGAGAGAGAGAGAAAAATACATTCATGTATTTTCTCCATTGTGGATGTATAGTTTTTCTTATAGCCTAGCAATAGCTACTTTTACCTGTTTGTCAACAGTATCTCCAGATATACAAGCCTCTGTGTGTGTGTCTGTGTGTATATATATATATATATATATATTTGTCTTCAAGTCAGACATAGAAATAGTCTCCTAGTTTCTAGCATGGTACCTTTAAGCGCTAGATCAAACTGGCTCTCACAACCCTCTCTACATCACAAATTATTAAAGTGAAATTCTGGGGCATGCAACAGATTCTTTGTATTTTGATCCAACTATAATATTTTTTAAGTCTGTCAGCAGAATGTAACCCAAAATTTCTTTCTCCCTCGGCATTATCCTAAACAATTAAAATAGTTTCTTTCCTTTGACCAATGTTACTGGCACTGTTATGACATAAGGAACCTTTGTCCTGCTGCTTCAGCCCATAGAAATGGTCTGAACAGCATTGGGGAGCCATGATCCTGCCTCAACTCACCACATTCAACTTTGATTGCTGTTCAAATCAGGACATTGCAACTTGCAATCAAACATCTCGGCCTGCCTGTAGCGTGCAGGGCATTGTCTGGGAGACATTGTATTAGTGATTGTGTGTATGTCATTTAGCATTAAAAGTTCACCTAGAAGTCAACCTCACATTGGGAAGAGAAAATGGCTGATTCTGGAATAATTGGAAGCTAACTATTTACATCTCTTGCAGAATGATTAGCAATCATAAAATCTGCATGTGTCAGACGAGTCATTCTGTCTGTGTGATAAGCACGGTGATAAGTACAAGAGTGTCTGTAGGGTCTGGTCACAACAGTGCAATCAAAGCTCTGCCTGTTTTTTAAGTCCATCCCCTGGTTAAGCAAGAAATGCGATTTGGGGCTTTGTACACGTCCTATGATCAACCTATACAATCTTCTGTCAGTGTTTGGGACTTTGGAACTTACCTGGGGGCTCCACATGGATGTACCTCGGCAAGGTAAGTTTGATAATAGTAAAAACACACCCACTCAGAAGGATTTCTGAATGCAGGTTTCTAATGGCACCACCGTAATAGCATTGTGATTGCAGTGACTCCAGAGGGCTTCTGCATGCAGGTGTAATGCTAGAGCATCATGCTCATGGAGCTACTGCTGGAAGACCTCCTTCTCCTTCTCCTTCTCCTTCTCCTTCTCCTTCTCCTTCTCCTTCTCCTTCTCCTTCTCCTTCTCCTGCCCCTGCCCCTGCCCCTGCTGAAAATCACTGCACAAATCTAAACAAATCCTTGCAGCTAAATAAATGACAAATTATTTTGCAGAGGTGGAATGAAGGGATTTTATTCACAACTCCAGGGCACTGTTGGGTGGGACTTGGGAATGAGCTCAGTTATTGTTTGGAGGGAATTAGAATGAACCCTGAATGGCCATTGTTGTTTGCAAGCTCTAGACTTTAAAAATATAAATGGGCCCATAATTACAGTGCTATGAATACTGATATAGATATGAAATAATTTGAAAACATCCTACCTTTATTTAAAAGTGTGTTGTAAATTCTTGGGCTGTGACATAAACTATCCAATATGGGTGGCAAAACACTGGTAGCCATTAGATGGCAGCAAAGAATGAATGTTTTCTTATTTCTTGGCTGCCACTTAACTGTTGTCAAAACGGCCATAATAAGGAAGAGCTAGTATAGTCTATAAAACTTCTGTGACAACCCTTACATAAGGTCTTCACAGTCACGTATATACATTTATTTTAAAAAGGCTGTAATGCGTCTCAAGGGTGCCAAACACATTGTGTGCTGCTGAAAGTCTGAATAAACAAAAACAACCAAGAGAGTACTAGAATATGGAGTAGCGTACAAAAATGTAAGATTGGAATTTTGGAGCCTCCAGTTATTGGCGACGTTCTCTAATATATCATATTGCTCTGATTCCTGCCTACTTAAGGGCTGTTTTTGCTAGGATACAGGCAGAAATCATTTTACCATACTTACAAAAATGAAAGGGACATCTGTTGTATTTTAGATTAGGTCATCTCTGTGTCTAGATGAGGTCCCATCCCTTTTCCAAACACTGCAAGCAACAAGGTGCATCTCCTTAAGGGACAAATCTACTTTCCACATTCCAGTTGTGACTTTGATTATGGTTGTGGACATTTGCACAGTTACAGCAAAGAACAGAAACCTCACGTTTTTCTCATATATGGATTATGTCAGATGAAAATCTTTGCTGACTGTCCCAAAGAGGGAAAGGGATGGCCTTTTAGAAGAAAAAAAATGAGCTGGACAATGAGGAATTTAAAGGAACAGATCTATCAAGAGCTGTTTGGAACAGAGAAATTGCTAAAGGCTCTCAGCTTTAATGTTGGCTAAGAAAGAATTTTGAAGACATGCTTCTAACTGCAAGAAGAATTTCTGCGTGCTCAGGTATCTTCAGACAAGCACTGACATTTGTGCTGTATTTTGGCACCTTCAGTGCTTATGTCTTAAATTTAAAAAAGAAGTATGAAAACTTCAGCTTTCATAGTTTTGGAAGGAAAAGAGGTTGAAATTTGCAACAGCTGAAAAATGTCAGCTGGACTATTTTGTTATATTAGAAGCAAGTTAGTGTTTAATGTGAAATAGCAATTATCATAAAATCCTCCTCAGCCCAAACTGGGTTGAGATCCTGGTACATGAAAGTGGAAATTCTGGGAACATTCCCTTCCTCTGTCGTGCCAACCTTTCTCCAGATCAGCATGCTGCAGGACTCAGGAGGAGACTCTCATGGGTGGGAAGCAGGTGGACAGGAGGAATTTTCTGGAATTTCATTTCAGGGACGAGAAGAGTCCATTTTCCTTCTCCCTCTTCGCCTAAGTCCCGGCTTGGACTGCTTTGTCATGGCAGCAATTCCTCTATAAAACTAAACTTACTCCAAATGCTAAAGCCTATTTAAGAAATAAGTGATATTATCCTTTAAGGTAGGGCTTAAATAAATTTTCTATACAAAGGGTCAGAGTGTTACTGGGCTGCAAGTAGGGTTGCCAGATACCTAAACAGGCAAAGGAGGACACAGACAATTGGAATGGAGGACAAATGGAGAGAAAAGGTTAAAACAGTTTAACCTTCTTGGCATCCATGACAAAAATTACAGTGAAAAATCACACACACACAAAAAAACATACTTAGGCCTACATGTATGTGAATGTCTTTTTTCCAGTGTCAGAAAGACTGATTTTTCAATTGCAATATTTATTTTCAAGAACATATGCTAGCGATAATCGACAATGCCGTGCCTTTCATATTTCACCATAGAAATGTATGGTGAGTCATGTGATCTACAAACTACAGTGATCATAGATTTGAAGGGGCTGGATTGAAGCTGATTGCTGGAATCAGGAAATAAATTAAACAACATAAATCTAGGCTATCGAGTCTATCGATGGACAAGGAGAAGAAGGAAGCAGACAATTTATAAGGTTTCAATGATTATGGTTGTGAAAACAGTCCAAAACAACAGTCCAAAACAACAACAACAACAATAATAAACAAGACACTCAAAAGCTGGACAATATTTGATTTTAAGGCTATGTCTGCCAGACAGAGGACATGAGGACAAAAAGCAGGATGTGTATACCTTTTGTTGGACATCTGGTACCTACAAAGCTTGCAAGTTTTGCCTAATGGAATAGCTGCAACCCTTTGATCCTTACAGGATAATTATTTTGAGGGTGGTTCAAATATATTTCCACCTCAACTCATTATTTATAGAGGTGTAAATCATAGCATAAGTAGACACTGCCAGCATGCAGACCATTTATGGTTTCTCAGCATTTATACATGAACTTTAAACATATACGGAAGGTGATGACACGTGGCAGTCCAACACATCTTTTTCCCATTTCTCTTTCCCCAGCGAAAGGCTCTTCCTGAAGAATCCACTGTTATTCTCCGTTACACATTCATCAAGGCTTCCAAGACAAACAAACTCCTTTATGAACAAGGGGGCTGTTTTCCTGTTGAGGAAAAGGGGGCTGTTTTCCTGTTGAGGAAAAGGGGGCTCTTTTCCTGTCGAGTCATATGATAAGGATAGGGATGTTAGAAAATAACCAATTTGGTCTCCTTAATTGCTTGGATGTGTTTCTGCATCTGCTTCGTTTGTTTTGTTGCAGCTTTGTTGTAGTTTGTGAAGCCTCTTGGAGAAGACATGAAGATAATCATTTTCTACATGCCAGGATTTTCCACTACTCTGCATGGGCTTTTTCTAAACTGCAAAAAAATGTGGTTGAAAATAGTAAAACAGATACCACAAAAACACTTGAGTGTCTTATACCAAACACCTACTTCTGTGCAGTTTTGCTGCTCTTGCCCCAGAGAAATTCTTGCAGATGCTCATGTATCTATATAACATAGATGGGAATATTAATATATTAGATGGAAGACCACTAACTATTAAATGTAACACATTTGTACTGAAATACGATGGTTTTCATAGGATTTGCCCAGGTAGAGAAGAAAGAAGAAACCTGGTGGTGGATTAACAGAGGCCTTACATTCCATCAGTGTGATGGCTGTCATATATGTGGCATGTATAAATGCATGCTTTACCTGTTCTCCTGCTGCCATTTTCCTACAAAAACCAATGTTTTATGCTTTCGGGAAATTTCCAATAGCAGAGGATATGTATAGCTCATGCTTGGCATGTTGTGTTCTTAGAGTTCTCTGAGCTAGGTTTGGGTGTTTCATTCCTACACTAGGCAGCATCATCAGTGGAGGTAAAGTGGGGAAGTGAGGTTGGTTGGCTGGCTGGCTGGCTGGCTGGCTGGCTGGCTGGCTGACTGACTGACTGACTGACTGGCTGGCAAGGGGTGGATATATATTTCTATTATGCCATTGCAGGCGTGGTTGGAGGTATTCTGTGGGTGTGACAGTTAATTTGCATGTGAATGAAGTTTTGGATATGTGCTTTGATAGGTCCATAGATGGTATTTAAATTTATATATCAAGTTCATATATCCGTTGATCATGGCTTGGTTGGAGTGCAACGCTTTTGCGCATTGCTGCGTATGATGTGTTTCCAAGTTGAGGGACTAATAATTTTGATCAGAAAGCTAGCTTGGTTCATCTAATTCCAGATAAAGCTAATTGCACTGTTATGTTTGAAATGTGTATTATCCCATACTTCATACAACTGTCCTGGTATCAAAATATATTTTATGCCATTAACCTTTGTTCTTGTCAGAATGATTAAATACCATGATTACTGTAAATAAATGTTGGTGGCCCGCAGTTTGAATTAACAATATAAAGTTCCTCCTTTTGCTCCCTTTTCAGAACTATAGCCTGAACTGTCAAGGTTGGAAATGAAATTTCAGGGTTTTTTGTGGGACTTCTATTACGTGATCTTCATTCATGTTAGAAATGATTTATTTTGGCAATCAACATTGTTTCTTATGAGCAGAACATATCAAGCCGAGAAGTTTTCTATCAACATTATAAAACTGACTGTGATTATGAATTTCACTGAATTAGATTAACTGATAAAAGTGGGATGCAAAATTGAATGGCCAAATGGAGTGAGTGAGAGGTTGTTCTCCATTCTTTTTCTCTGAAAGAATGACAATAGCAAGGGATTAATTTTTTATTTTTTTAAAAAAATCAATATTAAATATGTCGGAATAGCGAAAAGAAGGCTCAAACCTCTGTTTAGATATAGGTGTGAAATAAATAAAATTACTACTGCTACTATTACCCCAGCAAACATGGAAGAAATTGGAGTTTACCACTGCAGTACTGTATCCATGAGCTCCCCCAAAGTGTTCCATAAAAATGATATATTTTTAATGTCTTCAACAGTGAGAAAAACTGTGCCATGTTCAAAAGGCAGGGAATATTGTGCTGTACTTTTTTGTCACACAACTCTTGCAATTGCATTTTGGCAAGCAATCCCCATCATAATATCTCACCCATGAACAAAACTCCCGGACAAATCCTGCCATCATTTTATCTGGTCTTGCAGATATCTGAATTTTTGGCAATAAAAGTTGAAGTTCACCTAGACTTCAAAAAGTAAACGTTCCTATTTTTCAAATTAGCTCTTGGACTAGTACATGATGGGGAGGAGGAGGGAACAGACAGGATTCTTTGATATCTTTTGCTGTGTCTGGATTTCCTTGGGGGAGAAGGGGTCAGATAGCTTACTTCTAAGAAATTGGGAAGATTGAACCACAGAGGTAGTGAACTTTTCACTAGTATTGTTAGGCCAGAATAATAATTTATATTATTAAATGATTTGAGGAACATAGTTGTTTTCTGCTATTAGACATTTTATTGAGCATCTCTAACTGAACCCCTCTCTAGATTTTCTTCTGCAATAAGCATTGTTATGAATCCTTTATACAGCACTGTAATGGCATTGAGGTGAATATAATCACAAGTACATCAGCTGCTGTTGGAAAAGCAGTTATAGTAGGTCAGTTGAATAGTTAGCAGCTCTGGTACTACTTTGCAGGAAAACATGGGAATTGACACAGCCCACCCATGAGTGTTTTAGCCTTCTCCAGATATTCTTCCCTTCATTTAATTAAAAAAAATATATGAGGGAGAATGAGTCTTCTCCTCAATTTTCATTACTCCATGAATTCATGGTAAATCTTCAGAAGTTGGGAGCTTCTTAGCACAATTTAAAACTTTGTTTATGTGGGGTTCTACATTGTGTGATGAGTCTCCATGAACCAAGAAAGCTTTGGTCTTTAGATTTTACATGTTTGCCCTCCAACTGGTTGAAGAATACCAGTGAGTGCTGTGATGGAATGGAATTATGAAGGCCAGGCTCAGGGAGATAAACATTTTCTTAGCTCGCTGGAGGAGTGTGGGAGATATAAGAGGATGAGACTGGCACCTCCCTGAGGAATTCACAATGTTGTGGCTGGCTGACTTGGGAAATGGGGTTTCAGTCTGGGAAGATTCTTGCTAGAGGTTGTAGCTAATAAACATAGCTGAACTGAATTTGCATTGTCTCTTGGAGTTCCTTGGGCTAGGCCTGACAAGTACAGAATATTTATGTATTTATTTTGTTTATTCAATTTCGAGGTTGCCCAGCTCCTTGATGACCCTGAGTGGCTTACAGATAAAAAGAAAAACAATACATATAAAAAAAAGTTCCTGTCCAAGTGGGAGAATTATACACCCAACCATAAACCAAATATAACTAAATAGTGCTCCCAACCACTCTATCCCAAGGCCTAGGAGATCTCCTGGATGAACTGATTTCTCATAGTGATTCAACTCTTCTTCACACAATGAGCAAGAGAACACCTGAGAAAGCCTTTTGGTGCACCAATGCATCAGATCAGCTGAGTGTTCTCTCTGAAGCATGGCCCTCAGTGTTCTGTAGAGGGATTACATAGTGGATACTGGCAAGCAAACTCTTGTAGGGAGTGACACCTGAAAGTAAAATAAAACAAAGCAAAAAAACCCAAAGACAATTATTATTATGAACTATTGTGTGTCAACAAACAGTACTGTCATATATTAAATACCTTCGCATATAAATGATTAAAGACAGTCAAATATCAATTGTTCAGATTCCCATTCTCAAAATATAGCATCAAAGGAAGTTAGGCACACAAGCAAATCAGTTCAAGGAACACGTAACCATATTGCACTTATTCAACAAAACCATTTGCATGTTCAACAGAAAAGAAATTTAAAGAAAATGAGGCCCTGTAAAGAATCCTGCTGGGTTGTTATTATTATTTTTATGCAGTTTATTAGTCCAATCTATTATTCAGGTCTTCTGGATCAGACCAAGGGATTCCTGAGTTCCTGGAAAGTGTACAGCTACTGATGAGAACAATAATCCTCCCTGGCTGTTGTTTCCTAGTAACTGCCTCTATGCAAGGAAGCATATAGCTATCCTGACAAGAAGCCATTAATAACTTTATCCTGCATAAATCTCTCCAAATCCCTGTCGAAAGCCATTTTGTGGGGAGGAATCAAATCTAAGCATCTACCTCATGTTTAAATATAAATGTAGGGATTTCTGAAGCTAGAGAGAGACACGCTTCCAGCTAATCTTAGCTCTTTAACCCTCAAAGATCTTCAAAGACAAACTCATTCTGGACACAATCTCTACCCAAATACACATTTTTATTAACCACAAATAGATACCAATAAGTTTTCAGATGAAATTCTGTTTCTTAAATGTTTATGTGTAAGGATTTTCTCCTTAGTGCAATGTCTTGTTGAAGCAGCCTTCCTCAAACTGGTATTCTCCAGATGTGTTAGGACTGTCTGGAATTCTGATAATTACAGTTCCAGGTCACTGGAAGGGCTGAGGTGAGAAACTTGTATTTTAGTATCACATCCTTCATAATTTACATACCATTAACCTCTCCAAAGCAAGAGGCTGTTTAATTTTCCAAAGTAAACATTGCTTCTCCAGATACAGAAAACTAGCCTTGATAATGAGCAGAAAGTAGAAGAAACTACTTCTGCTTATTGTTATATGCAATGGATCCAGACATAACCTTCTGCAAATGGCATGGGTGGTGACGGTGGGGGTGGACAGAGATCCTGTCAAAGTGTCTGCTCTAGGAAGAATGCAGATGAGTTGGCACTAAGTTACAGTTCTCCTACTGTTCTAAAGGTCCTCTGAACCATGGGACACATAACCTTTTTATGACATTGAGAAGTCCAAGGGCAGAATGTTCATTTGAATGTTCTTCAAAACATTTAGAACCTGTTTCTTCTCTGTTTCTCCTGTACCAATGTCATATTTTATTCCGTTCTGCACTGAAATAAATGGCATGATAAACAGTGAAATAACTATTAAGATTATATTTTAAGTGATCGGTACTATGGCCTTGAATGAAACAAACTGTTTCATCTGATCATTTCAAACACTGAACCATACTTGGATAGGTTCTTCACCCTGTATGATTACCTCATTGCCTCCAATAAAAGAAGAGTCTCATCTTTGTGGTAGGAAGCACAGGGGAAAGGGAATTGGCAAAAAACACTTTCTTCTTTCCTCTTATAGAAAACTCATGTGAGTCCAGTTTTGCCCATTGATAGTGTAGATCCAACTCAGTGATACAAAGCCCAATACATTTGCTTGGATGTAGAATCCCAGAAATTGATAAGGCATGTTTTTGAGTAGGATTTGATGCAAGAAGTCAGTTAATGTTTAAGGGTGCATGCTCATTTGGGAATAAATCTCAGTGACACTTCTTCAAAACATATTGGCTACAAAAGATGCATTTAACTGAATATTATTATCACTAAACAGTGTTTATTAAACATATGCTAACAGAATAGAACAGAAAATCAGTGTGCCTTAGTTAAGGAAACTGTGATCTGCCTAGAAAGGAAATCAACACATTGGTTTTGAATCAGACTTGCACTCATCTGTGGGTGATATTTTTTTTTACTTAATTTTATGTACCAGCTGAGGCCCATTCAATGAGGTTCTCCCTCCTCACACATTCTAGTGGTTTTCCTTCCTTTTTGTTTCAAGCATTGGTCTTTTTCACATCTGGAGATGGGCTGTTGGAGTGGATTTAGGCCAAGAGTTTAGAAAGAAAAACTCTTTGTGATTATTACTCATTAAATGAGATTTTGTCATCCTCATGTAACAGATTATCATCCTCCTGCTTCATCCCAAACCCTTCCTCTGCAACTGCAACCTGTTAGCCAGGTAATTTTTGGACAGAAGTTTAGCACTCTTTAGAAAGACTGCTAGAAAATGCTGACTGACAGATTACAGGTGCAGAAGGCCTTCATGGCCAAGACCTGTTAGTCAGGCCACTTCACCAGTGGCTAAACCTGCCATTCAAGGTCACTTCTACCATCACCCTATCCTACCTTACCACTCGTTAAGGAAAATGATTGGTGGTTGTTTTTGTCATTGTCAAGAGTTGCTCAGTGGGAGTGAAAACGAAGCCAGGGAAATCCACCACTTCCTTTCCTTAATCTGTTCCAGATTAAAACTGTAAGGACAGCCACACGTGCTGGCATTGTTATGGTGGCAGAAAAGGGTTTGGACATCAGGGCAGCAGATTTTATGCTGGTGTATTTCCCTGCTGCCTCAAGGACTGGTGAATTTCAGTTTAATGGTCTGGTTGGCTGTGCCCGAAATTGAAAAAAACTCTCCTCTAAAGGATGTGATCCAACCACTTTGGACTTCCCCCGATTGCAGTCCTTCTCTGCTATTTGTTAAAGCTGCCCAACTTTTTTCAGGGTTCGGAAAGAGCCTGAAGAAGGATGCCACTTCTGTAAGAAAGCTACTTATTAAAATTAAAGCAACTTTTACAGCAGCAGCATAGCAGCGAGATCTAAACTCATGGAAGGTCCAAATAACATTTTTAAACTGTGCACAGCCCTATTTTTTTTTTTTAAAAAAATTCTATTATTATGATATGTCATATTAAGTTTCACTTATTTTGCTGTGCCTTCTGTTGCATTTTTTTAACTGGGCTTTTTTTTAACACACCCTTTTGTCTGTGTATTGAATTAAAGGTGTTCCAAAATAAACATGCTGCGTGATATTTTGATGAATGAAATTTGATTATTCTAAGAATCTGATTTGATTGGGAAAGGATTTCCTTTATGTGAAATTCGCTATACAATCACGTGCAGTACTTTTTTTGTGCAGCATATACTGTAGCTTAGTTTTCCTACGTCAGGTAGTTTTCGGCAAAAAGTATCTTTCATTGTAACTGCTTTCATGGAAATGCCTCGAACGAGTCATGGAAGCAAATCCAAACAAAATACTGAACAAACAGAATAGTTAAAAGGGGAATCAACATCAATGTGGGACATCAAACTCACAACTTGTGTGTGCACAAACTGTTCATATAGAACAGCTCAGAATTGCCATAACTTTTAACAGGAAGCTAGGCATAGTTCAGGAGAGCCAGTTTGGTGTAGGGGTTAAGACATTAGGCTAGAAACCGGGAAACTGGGAATTCTAGTCCTGCCTGAGGCACAAAGCCAGCTGGGTGATCTTGGGCCAGTCCCTCTCTCTCAGCCCTAGGAAGGAGGCAAGGGCAAGCTACTTCTGAAATCTTGCCAAGAAAAATGCAGGGACTTGTCTAGGCAGTCTGCAGGAGTCAGCACTGATTTGAAGGCACAAACAAACAGGCATGGCACCAATGTTCATTTCTTCAAAATGATAGTCTATACAGCAATTACAATGAAACAATTATATCATAGAGCAGATTATCGACTTATTTTTACATAACCACTCATGCAGGAACTGTTCTGGGATTCAGAATGCATATAATATAAACCACATGGCATTTAGCAGTTCCAAATGAAAGGTGGACTACGCTCTTTCCAAAGGCAGCAGTGAAACTAATCTTGGCACATCATATGAGTTTGGTAATATCTTTGCCTACCTGCCCACATGTGTGCATATGCACCTCCAGCATGAAGCCCTTTCCACATATCAAGAACGTTTAGTATATGATTAGTAGAAATTTCTGTTAGCACATGTATGCAGCCATCAACTGAGAGAAAAAGAGAAGCCAAATACGTTTCTTACTTAAATATGTTGATATAACTAACGTGAAGTGTAACATGGCCCCCAAAGATGAATGATGCATAGGGGTTTTTCAGTTTCTTCTGCTGTATAAAGGAGATGTATTGAGGGACCCATCTCCTGCACACAAAAATGTGCTTGGTTCTGCTACAGTTTCATTACACTGAGAGCCAGGAACGAGAATAAATTGTGTATTAATTTTGGAACAAATTGCTGCTCAGGGAAGATCATAATAATCAATGAGGTTGAGCACAATTTAGTTTTCATAGGTATGCTGCAGCAGAATTTTTGTCCAAAACAGTTTTTATTAAAATATATTGAGTTTAGAATCTCTTGTCTCACTTTATTTCTCCTGCTCTCTCCCACACGTACATACTGATAGTGGTCATTCCCTTTCATCCTATCCTGAAACATAGGAATATGTTACGTTAATTATGCTGGATAGCACAATCATTGGTACTACCATGTCCCACCCCAGCAATAGACACAATGTCAGAGGCTGTGTGGGAAAATCAAATGGGAATAGACAAGACCTACACCCAAATCAGGGCTCCTATGGCTGTCCCTAAAGGGAAGTAAGTCCCTGATGGAATGAATGGAAGTACTGAGAAACAGGCCCTTTGTTCCTCAAGCCATTCATATTAGAGCAAAGGATAACTAAACCAGTGAATCCCACTCCTCAACTGTATGGACTACCAAAATTCAGCCTTTCTCTACCAGGTTCCCTCCATCTGTGTTGGACTTCAGCTCCCACAATCCTCAGCCAAGATGGCCAATGGAAAAGGCTGCTGAAATTGCCATGTTTAGCTCCATAGTGATTACCCCGCCCGGACATAACGTTTTTTAAGAGGATCAATTAATGGATTACTTTGACTAGAAGTTTACCTGTGCTGAATGTTTATTGAAGTGGTCTAGTAGCTTGCTTAGCTGCCAAGGCCCTGCTGGAACCCTTGGATTGACTGGGTATTCCAACTGGATGTACATCCTTCATCTGGAATGTGTATGTGTGTGCACACGCTTGTTTTTACACATGGATCGACTCTTCTGTGCATCTGGCAATGAGTTCCTCCCAAGAACGTGAAGTAATTCCTGGCTTCCAAAACAAAGACAAGCCCTCTCTTGCCTTTTAACTCCTTGCTCATTTTGGCTGTGCAGTGAAACGACAAGGACTTACATTAATAACTGGAAAAGTTTTGTGAAGCACATGGTTGGTCTGATGCTTATTCTGAAAGGTCAGTCTGGGACATTTATCATTTGGAAGTGTAACTGTTAGTTCTGGAAACAGATCTCCATCATAAAGAGTGTTACATCTTGGTAAATTTCTTTCATCAGTATCATCTGAGTTAAAAGGGGCAAGACAGAGTTTTAGTAATATCATAACTATATCTTCCTAGTGATACAATAGGAAGAAATGATTCAAAGCAATTATTTTTCCAGATTTTTTGTTGTTCTTGTTGTTAAGCAGACCATTTAGTTCCAGAGTTTTGTTTAACCCACTCTGCCAATTTTAATAGGAACATCAGTATTTGTCTCTCATTTGAATCTCTAGGCATTCTCTCTTGTTCTTCCTACATTCAGTCATTTTATACTCAGATATGCTCATTTCAACTCCTCTGTGTTCTACAGCAAGGCAAGGCAAATCTAAACCAAAACTTTCATAGGCCATTGCCAACATCTCTGTGTTGTTTTATGGAAGCCAGAATACTACAAATTGGATGGAAGAAGGACTTTGGATATCAGTCTTAGTTCCCCAGAATATTTCCATGGAAATAAAATGAAGGGGGTTTTTTTCACTGCTGCCCTGACACTACATATGTTTATTTCGCAATAACCACCATTTTGTTACCGAAAGAGGTAGTAAATCTTTAAAATAATATGTATTAATGGAAGCTGGATTCAACCTCCCATCCTTCTTTAGCACAATTTTAGCTCCTTTTAAAGTGCTACGTATATATAAGAAATGGTTTGTCATCACCTCCTTTGCCCTGGAATTCTCTGGATGTTCCTTACAAAAGTGCTAAGCTGGCCAAAATCTGCATAGCTTCCAAGCCCAGACAACTTGGCCAGGTACTGCACCTTCTGAGATTCAAAGCAAAATTCAGATTGTAGATGGGAGTAAGTTTTATAGGAAATAAGTTTTATATAAACCTGGATTTAAATGGCAACTTTCATGTCCCTTGCTTGCAGATTTGAAGAAAAAAGGAAGAATTATAATTGCGTGTGGCAACTTCAGTCATGGGTGAAATATGTAAAAGCACAGTATTAGTTAGAAATAGTTTCTTTCATCAGTTCCTGATTGCAGAAGAAGACAGTGCAATTTGTCTTAATAAGAATATCCTCCATCAGTGTTTTGGTGCCTAAAGCTGAGACTGCCTTTAATTTGATTTTTTTTTCTTTAGTGTTATAGAATAGAACCAAAAAAATAAAAAATAAAAAAATCCAAGTTTGACACTTGCACTTAAATTATGCTGCTGGCCAGCTTCTTTACATACCATCTCAAGAATCTGGAACAGAAATCTGCCAATCTGCTTAATATGTTAAAAGATGAGGGAGACTGTGTATGCACATTTGGGCATGGAGGGGTTACCCCTATTTCACAGTCATTGGGCCTTGCTAACTTTCTTGCTAATGGACGTTTATGGTTTTATCACAGTAAAAATGTCTGCAAGGACCACTAGTATAATATCTCTTCTCCAAACTAGATCCAGGGAGCAAACTCCAGCCAGGGAGTACATAAAGTGATATGGGCAGAAATGCCAGCTTAGCTTTTTGTGACAGGCTGAAGAACAAATGTCTAGCTCAGTGTTTCTCAGTCTTGACAACTTTAAGATAGGTGGACTTCAACTCCCAGAATTCCCCAGCCAGCATGCTGGCTGGGGAATTCTGGGAGTTGAAGTCCACTGTCTTAAAGTTGCCAAAGTTGAGAAACACTGTTCTAGCTTAAAGCAAGAAGCCCCGTAGCTTTAGACTCATTCATCCTTGGGCCTGGCAGATTGTGGGACCCTCAGGAGAGGCTTCTTCTCTGTCTCAGTCTCTGCAACTCTTTGCTAAAAGAGACCAAACTTGCTCTATTCCTGTTGCCAACAGATAAAGACATTTCTCATTACCTGGGCTTTTAAACTGACTTTGCTGAAATTCATTTCAACTAGTAGGGGCCTATTTATTTCCTTTTTCCTGGTGCACTTTGTGTCTTCTTTTTAGCCAATCTGCTCCTATTATTTAAGGATAATTCTGTATTTTAATGCTATTATTGTTGGCCACCTTGAGCATTATTTATCTGGGGAAAATAGGATATCCACTGAATATATAAACAAAATAAGTTTATTTTGGAGAGTAAAGCAATGAAATCACAGGCCTTCTGAATTTAATATAATATGAAGATGAGATGAGATATATATTCAGATGCACATTCCTAAAGTACTAGGATACCTAAAAATTATTAGTGGGAATTGTAAATTCTCTAAAAGGCACCAGTGAGTTTTAGAATGTTAGAAAATAGGAGTAATGAAAAATCGGGAACTTCAGCAGACACAGTTTTTCTTATTCTGGTATGAAAAACTGCACCTGCCAAAATTCTCTTTTTTATATATACTATGAAGTTAGTATATATAAAAAACATTATCTTCTTTCGCATGTGGCTATCTATAATGCACTGAAAACACATTACCCAAGGTTTCAAAAATCACAGAACTTCCAGTTTGTAACGTAATGTCAGGAAACAACCATTAGGACATGGTTCATAGGCACTGATATGGGTTATTGAGATTTGCAGAATTGATGACAATACCTTGTAAATCCCAGTGTCATGCTTTATTTTAAAACCAATCCACAGGTGTCTTCCTATTTGGGCAAGAAGAAATGGGGAATTGGAGATGGGCACTGCAATCATGTTGTTATTTTCCATCAGGGGAGGAATGATAGCTGACTCCTGGCAACTCTAGGGATAGAAGTTCTTCAAGCCGTCATGTCTGCTGTTGTATTATGCAATTCTTGTAGTTGCCTTTCTGTAGCTTCCAGTACTCCATCTATCCACTTTACATGCTGTTGGCCTCCCCCTCCCCCTCCCCCTCCCCCTCCCCCTCCCCCTCCCCTTCTTCTTCTTCTTCTTCTTCTTCTTCTTCTTCTTCTTCTTCTTCTTCTTCTTCTTCTTCTTCTTCTTCTTCTTCTTCTTCTTCTTCTTCTTCTTCTTCTTTCCACAGATGCATTGGTATCTCAGATTTGTATTATGGTTCTTGCTTCCAATGAGCATTCAGGCTTGATTTCCTTTTGCACTGAACTTGGACCTCTGGGCTGTCCAAGAAACACAAAGTAGCTTACTCCAACACCTTAGTTCAAAGAATCAATCTTTTCCTTCTCGCTCTTGCACAGAGTCTATCCCATGTATCTGTATACCCCAACAGGGAAGACCACAGACATGTCTAATAAAAAATAAACCCATCTAAATAAATAATTAATAAATCACATTTGCTCTGAGGCTCTGAAATAAATCCTTGGGTGTTTTCTGAAGTTTTAAGGGTGTGATACTACTAGAATTTCCAGAGGCTCTTAAAAATGGGTGATATTTGTTTTAAAATGAGCCATGGGGGCTAATTTATTAGTGGATGTTCTACATGGTAATAAAAGCATTTCCTTTCTGTATCTGGCTAATTCCAAGGGAGTCATCATTATCTTAGCAACAAAGATTATTCTCTTATTGACCCAGACCAGTTTAGAGTCTTTTCTCAGCACAGCTGAGCATTCCATTTCTTTCCATTGGTGGCTTCAAGAATATAGAGACCATACAGTATATCTAGGCAAGGATAAGGAGCATTTTTTTTCAGCCCACGCACCAGAAGATCTTTGTATTGGCCAGACCATATTAGTTCAGCTGACAACTGAATTATACATGGGGAATGAAGTTTAAAAAAAAAATCAGCAGGGTTTTCTTTTAGTTTCAAAACATGTTCCAATCTGCAAAAGAATTAGAAGCAAGATGAGCAAACAAAGGCCATTAATATACAGTGGCATAGCTTCCCTCTTCTAAAGAACTCCTTCTCAAGTGGTGGTGTTGCTTGAAATTTCTCAGGGAGACACAGAAATGGCATACTTTTCCAAATCCTCAGACTGCATACTTTTCTGTATGCAGAAACAAAGCTCTTGGCTCAGAACTTTTCTACCCCCAAATGCCCATCTGAGGGAAGACTGCTAAAAAAAGGTGCATATAAAGAACAAATAGACAAAAATATATTTTTAAAAGGAAGATCACAGATGGAGAAATGGATGGGGCTGAATTACGATTGAATACTTGTGAAACAGACTTAGACTTGATAGAGACTGAGCCAACCATTCCTGGTTAGAACTCAACATTGTCCCAAGAGTCTAATCTGGAGGTTGGTAAGCTGCCATAAATGAAAAAAAAATGCAGAAAACATTTAAGAATAATTTATTGATGGTATCAAGGCTTTCAAAAGAGTTTTGGACTCATCTGCTATTTCTGGAGACTTGTAAAAAAAAAAAAAAAGGGAGAAAAGAGGAGATGGTTTCTCCCTTAGCTTTTCAGACAGAGTATGTCATTAGTTACAGCCCAGTTGCTATTTTGAAAACCTTCAGGGCAAAAGGGGAGAGTTATGGGCTGATCAGTTTTACATTATTAACATCTGTGCAAATTTTTGAACTCCATATGACAAGTCTTCTACATGCAGTCCAGAAGGACTCTGTCCAGGGAAAGTGACTGTCTGGAAAAATAAATGATGGCTAGGCGCTGTGGTATTTTGCAAATAAAAGTTTGCACAATTTAGAGGTCCTCCTGGACTCACGGCTGCTGCTTGAACAGCAGGTGCCATCTGTGCTTTGGATGGCCTTTGAGTAAATCCATCTTGTGCACAAATTGTAGCCATTTCTGGACTGAGAGGTCCTAATCACAGGCATTTATACCTTGGTCACCTGTTATCTAGATTACTGTAATGTGCTGGATATGGATCTGCCCTGGAAGACCACTTGGAAGCTACAACTGGTCCGGAGTGGAGTGGTGCAAAGAGTTATAGGCACATCTCAATGTATACATATAATAATAATAATAATAATAATAATAATAATAATAATAATTATTATTATTATTATTATTATTATTATTATTTACTAAACTTGTATGCTGTCTGACTCACAACAACTGTGGGCAGCTCACAACAAAGATAGAAATTACGATAAAAAATAAAGAAAAAAAATGGCAAGTGCAGTGAAGCAAGGGGTCTCCCTCTCCCTCACCGAAGGCCAGGTCTTCACGGCTCTTCTAAACAACAGCAGAGTGGGGGCCGTCTGGATCTTGGGGGGAACCTTGTTCCAGAGGGTAGCGCTGCCAGAAAGAAGGCATGCTTCCGAGGTCCTGAGAGACGACATTGTTTAATCAAAGGAACCCAGAGTGCCCCAACCCTGCCAGGCAGATGTTACAGGAGACAGGTGGTCCCTCAAGTAACCAGGTGGTCCCTCCAGTAGCCTCAACAATGGTATGTTGTGAGCTGCACTGGCCACCAGTGTGCTTCTGGGTGCAATTCAAGATGCTGGCTATTGCCTATAAAGCTTTTTATGGCACAAGGCCTGGTTATTTGCGGGACTGCCTGACTGCAATAGGATCTGACAGCATGGGCATGCTTTATCAAGCAGCATCATCTGGTGGGGCCCTTCTCTGTCACCATACCTGCCTTATGGAACAACATTCCCCTTGAGATTTGGGTGGCCCTGACCCTACCTAGTTTTTGGAAGGCTCTCAAGACCTTTTTCCCTCAGGCACTGGATTGGTAGATTTATGCCCATCTTGCTTATTTTTGGATTGGTTTTGACTGAATGAAGTTGACTTGGGCATGATGTGTTTTACTGTTTGTAATGTTTTCTGGATATTATTTGTTGCTCTTATTTGTGTACACTGTCCTGAGTGGCATGTCAATTGGCAGCTATATAAATCGATTTAATCAATCAATCAATCAATCAATCACCTGGATGTCATTTTTACTGCTCAGATGTGAGCAAGCAAGAGGCTACTGAGAAACCTGGAAGAGGATCCCCAACTGCTAGCAGCTTTTTATATCAGAATCATTCAATCTTCTCAGCATCCCATAATCTGTACCTATTAGGGCAGTAAAAGCATTTGAAAGAGGAGCATTACAAAGCATGTTAGTGCCAGCAAAACATCTCTCCTCCAAATGATCAACCATCTGCTTCTTTGCAAGGCTCCAGTGGCTACTTTAAAAGCTATTGCCAGTAGCTGATGCTGGCATCTGCATGCACAGAGAATGCTTCTGTTGGGATCATCAGTAGAGTGAAGTGACTTGGTACCCCCCCGTACACATATGTGCAAACATCTGGGGACAGCTTTGAAGCAGCTGTGTGAACCTTTCAGAGGACATGGACACTTTAATAATGCTTTGAGGGAAAGGACTTTCTTCACACCAGCACATTTAGTGAAGGACCTCTTTCAAATATTTTGCATAGCTCTAAGAAGCAGGACCTCACTTTTACGCTTCTTTCTGAGGCTTCAGTCAAGGTCAGGCTCTGGAACCCAAGGGGGCTGCCTGTGAGTCAGAACTGGCCAGCAGCAGCTTCAGGGTGTGCAGAACTTGCTTCTGTCAAAATGATGAAAGCAGCACCATGGCCTCATGTATGTGCAACATAGTGATGTGTGAAGAAAAGGGGTGGGGTTTGCACTATAAACACCACAGGCATGCTATTTATTTTTCAAATCAGTTATAAGGCCACCCAACTTGCAACCTGAGTGGCTAATCTTGGGTTAGAGCAGATAAAACAGATAAACACCCTGGCTGAACACTGGGGGAAAGCGCCAGGTTTTCAATGCTTTGCAGGAGGCCAACAGGCTTTGGCCTGTCTCACCCCACCTTGCCAGCAGCCCTTGTCTGATCCAAAGGAGGGCTCAAGTTGCAGAGCAGCAAATAGGGATCCAGTGGGGCTGGAAACAGTGCACTGTCAACAGCAGGCAGGAAGGGATCCAGATGCAAAATAACAAACTGGGCCCAGAGAGGCCAAAAACCCTTAGGTAGGCCAGGGTCAAGAACCAAAGCAACCATCCAGGAATAGCAGCAGGCAAGTTGACAGTGTTCATTTAGAGAAGCAAGCTTCAAGGCAGAGCCAGCCAATTTTTTTCAGATCTATACCTCACCTTTGACTGATAAGCAAGGACCAGGAAAACTATGATATTTGACTTAACTAAATTAAACTGGATTCATAGCAATAGTTAAAATGATGACTGTTTGAGAATTTCACTTCTCTCACATTAAGAAAAGCAGTTTGATGACAACTTTGATAAGTGTGATGGTAGCCTCATAAAAGAGTTTCAAGAGTCACGTGCACCTGGTTACTCAATTTGGGCAGCTCTGCTCTAAGGCTAAGTTATAGATTCATTGACTTGAAAGGACCTTAGAGGTCCACTAGAGCATCTCTAGCAGACGACCATCCAGCTATTATTTGAAGACCTCCGGCAATGGACAATTCACCACTGTGTGATAGCTTGTTCTACTGGCTGATACTCATACACTCAGAAAGGAGCTTGGTGGATACATAATAGCTCTTATGATGATGAATACTAGGTGGCAGTGAAGCCTAGGAGGACCCTTTGAAGCCCTCCTTCTGTCAGTTGGGTTTGCAGGGGAGGCAGATCTCTTTTGGAACAAGAATACGACAGGGATAATAAACACTGGCTGGTCCTGCAACATGGCTGAAGGAATCTCTGCCAAGATCAGTTCCATTGCAAGGACTTTGTATGCCAGTGCTAGAAGAGCTGAATCAATGGACAAGACAGTAGGGTTTGCTCTGTTTATGACATAAGGAGAAACATTATTTTCCAGAAAGCTGCAGTGTTTTGTTAAAGTGTCTCGGCCACAAAGTTCAAACAAAGTACATGGCTCGGATTATTTAATATATTTAAATTTTTGTGAGAACAAAGTTATGAGGTGTTTGTGTGTGTTATATTTAGCTTGATGTTAAGACATTTAGTCACATCAGTTACATTAAAACAATGCTTCCAAAGAGATAGATCACCAGGATTTCAGTGGGAGTCATGCACAAGCAGTTACACCCTTCAACCTCCACCACCATTGGCCTTGTTGCCAAGAACATTTCAAATGTTACAAATGAGTCAATTAAGAAAAACAACCTGTAATTGATATACGTGGCAGTGATCTTCCTTGCTGAACAGCTATAAAGAACCCTGTGGATTTTTACTGGAGCTGGCAAGGTGGCCAAAGTTTTCCCCAGTCTGCAATGCAATTGATTGAACGTGACAATTAGAACACATTTGACTTTGTATTAAATTTATGCAGTACCCATTGCTCCATTCTTCTGCAGCAGTTCCATGGCCTGAAACATAAGCTACCACAGGAAACGATACATTAGAAACCCAGGCATTCCATCAAGAATTATGCTTAGGGAGCAAAAATATATGTGTTTAAGAAAACCATAATGAAACACACTACAAAACCCCTGAGAAAACAAACAGCAACTATCCAGAAACCAAAGATCTGCCCAATAAAAACATTTATTTTATCCTGTCAAGAAATCCATGGTAAAACATTTATTTCATTCTGTCAGGATATCGATGGTGCACAAAACCATTTTCTCCCTGTGCACCTACACAAGTGTGCAGCTGGGTAATAAATACACCATTTTAATTTTTTAAATCTTGCATTCCTGAGCAAGAAGGTAATGGATTTTTAAAGCAACTCCTTCATGAAAATGCAGCAAAGCACCTGCTTTTCCTGTGGGTGATGGAAGAGCAGAGATCACAAAGCGAATTATGTGGAAATCTAAGGGGCAGGCTGGCAAGGTTCATTAAGAAGTCTCCCTCTGTAGTCGGGATGTGGAATTGAACAAAATCTTCTCCAGTCCATCTTCATCTGCTCAAAATTCCCACAAGCCACTTGTTTGGGAAACAAAATGTTTATGACAATGGCATAGAAAAGCAATAACTTTCCCTCAGAAACAGAAGCCATTTACTTCCCCCACCTGCACGTAGTCTCCATAACCACCCATGATCCTTCTCACAGCCATGATGCAGTCTCGGCTTCTTCCTCTCAGTGCTCCCATCTTCACATGTTCTTTCTCCAAAGCTGTCAGAACAAGGAAACAACAGATGCTGAAAATACTACGGTTCGTTTAAAAAGGAAAAAAAAAAAAAAGCCCAAAGACTCATAGATGTTTTGGGCTGTGCCCAGAAGAGGGCACTAATACTCAGTGCAAAACACCTGAGCAATGAACACAATTTAATTGTGAAAAAATATTTTTGCACGGATTGTCAGCTGCAGAACCTCATGTTGATTGCCAGATGTTGTTTGCAGGGGGATGAGGTGTCAGGTTATGGCTGTTGTTTCTACTTTAATTAAGTCAGATAGCATGGTAATAAAAAAATTGCCCAATTTTGCCATTCTTATTATTATTACTATTACTATTACTATTACTATTACTATTACTATTACTATTATTATTATTATTATTATTATTATTATTATTATTATTATTATTATTATCAGCCCAAATCAATCCAGTGCAGGATGAAGGCCTCTTCACTGAAGGTTATGGATTGCAATCTTCCATGTTCGTCCAGTGCAGGTTGGTAGTAGGCAGTTGTTTTTCCATTTCCCAGTCTAGGGCTGAGAGTGACTGGTCCAAAGTCACGCATGCACACAAATGCACACACACATATCTATCCAATCACGTCTAACTGTGAGCAACATATAAGCTAAGGTGGAATGCAGGGGAGAGATATTTATGGTGGGTGGTCTTGGGACCTGTCATTATTAGCAAAAGGGCACAAGGTAGGGTATTGCTACATCATATTCAGAAAAAGAGCCTTCTTCAGCATTTACAGATGCCTTCTAGTATGTGATGGACTACAACTTCTATCACTTCCAATGGTCACATTGGACAGACCCTAGGTTGGGGAAGGCTGATAAAGAGCAAGTACTGTAGTGAAGGAATTATATCATTCAGGAGGCAGGTAGATAATTTTAGCCAAACGTTACCAGAAGAGGACAGTAATATGCATTGAATAGACTTTACAGGTAGACATCCAATCTGGCATACAATGATGCAATACAAGTAAGAAAAGAGTTCAAATAGAAGAAAAAAATTATGTGATATGAACAGTCCAGAAGATGAGTGAGCAACTGTACTATAGGCAAACATCTAATCTATTGAATGCAGTGAGAAAAAAGAGAACATCCTTCTATAACAGTGTGATTTGTGAGTTTGGAGAGAAAACTGATCTTTGGGTCAATACTCCAGCTATGCCTGTTTTGGGTGCATAAAAAGTCCTTCCATCACCACCACCACCATTGGAAGAATTTCTCAACCCAGTGAAGGATTGTGCATTCTGCAGCACCCTGACTTCTGCCTAATTATATTCCTCTAACCACGCCTAGAATCTGGCTGACATGGCGCTAGAATGTTTATGAAATGACCTGAAAAGTAAAGCCTCCTTCAAGGAGACTCCTGATGATTACATGACCTTGATCATGGGCAAGCTGGGATTTTTTGCAACAGTATGGAAGTGGTCTGCCACTGCCTTCTTCTGGAATATTTTTTTTCTAACTTCCCAGCCTAACCTATAGTAGTATCCCATCCAAGTATTAATCAGATCCATACTTTTCTTAGCCTTTTCTAGATCAGCCAAAGTTGGTTAAATATAGTTTGTCTTCCTACAAATAAGTATTCTCTCCACACCCATCTGCTGCAGTGTCCAAAGATCAAAATAAACCTTGCTTAAATCGATTCAGCTTGTGGTATGCCTTCATAATCATCTATATTCCTCCTTCTCTCTCTCTCTCTCTCTCTCTCTCTGAGCTGTGCTGCTTGCAACAGTTAATCCAACCAGTTTTAGAGATGGTTCAGTAGAAAGCCAGCCAGGATGTACTCATTTTTGTTTACTAGCTCTCTGATGAGGTCAATCAGAGCTTTTTGAAGCTTTTCTCCTGTGGAGTCTTCAAATATGGCTTTGCTTATTGCTGCTTGGTTAGATTGTATAAGCAAGTTTGAAAGCAGGCTGCCCCAGACTGCCAGCGATCTGTCCCACATTAGACAGCGAGATCACATTACTCCACTTGAGCAGGAGAACAGTGTCTGATTATGAAGAGGAGGTGGTTTATGTATTTATTTTTGCCTCTGACATTGTGTGGTCCTTTCCCAAGTATCACTTCATTCTGTCCTCCAATCAGCTCTTTTCATAGCATTTCAAGTGAGTGGTTGGTATACATACAAATCCACAAAGTCAGAAGAACATAGGAGGAATTGCACTGCTATGAGTCAGTGCAGTTTGCAGTGTTATTGACATGAGTGTTACCTCATTGGACTAGCTATGTGGTGTAGTGGTCAAAGTGTTGGATATCACGGGAGAAGCCACATTCAAAACCTTCCTTAGCTATGAAGCTCAAAGGGAGATTTTGGGTTGGAGATAATTCTCCTCAGTGTAACTCAACTCCTTGGATTGAAGGCGGTTTGTTGTTGTTGTTTAGTCATTAAGTCGTGTCCGACTCTTCGTGACCCCATGAACCATATTGCGCCAGGCCTTCCTGTCCTTCACTGCCTCCCTGAGTTTGCTCAGTTTCATGCTCATTGCTTCAGTGATGCTATCTAACCATCTCATCCTCTGCCGTCCTCTTCTCCTTTTGCCTTCAATCTTTCCCAGCATCAGGGTCTTCTCCAAAGAGATCTCTCTTCGCATTAGGTGACCAAAGTATCTGAGCTTGAGCTTCATTATCGATCCTTCCAATGAGCAATCAGGGTTGATTTCCTTTAAGATTGACTGGTTTGACCTCCTAGCAGTCCAGGGGACTCTCAAGAGTCTTCTCCAGCACCACAGTTCAAAGGCATCAATTCTTCGGCGCTCGGCGGTTAGGGAACTGCATACACCATCTTGAGCCCCTCCAGGAAAGATGGGACATTAATGTAATACAATAGGATTTGAAAAACAAGTAGTTTCAATCTTACTTCCCAGAATGATACAAATATTCTCATTTAGGAGCCCCCTGATTTGTTTCAGCCAACTTGCTTTCTGCAAGTAAATGCTCAAGGGGTGCTGGCGGGAAAGGATAGCAGTTTCCCCCTTGGGATTCTGGGATTGGTAGATCCAGACACAGGTGAGAGATTATGGTCCCCTAAGCATGGAGAAAATGTTTTATTACTGTCCTTTCCTTCCCGCACCTCAAGGTCAGTTTCTGACCATATTAGCTAATAAAAGTGGAAGTGCTGGGTCATAGTATCTTACCTGCCTCAATTTTTTTTTTAACTTGCAGCCATGTTTGCCTCAAACCTTGAATTAGTGCCTCTGTTCAATGGCTCAACAATCAAGCTTTGATTGCTTGTTATGTTTTAACAGGTAGGTAAAAAAAAGTCAAGATGTCCACCATGACCACATAAGTTTCATCTCTTTTTTGCATGCATCATATAGGTGACATTTTGATTCCCCCCACCAATGGATCTGCTCAGCATATCCTGTACCTACCCATAGCTGTGCAGAAGAGAGGAAGCTGAGAGGTTCTCAGCATCCCAGAGGGCTGTGCTTGCTGATAATTCTGGGAGTCGTAATCCCGAACTATCAGAGGGCATCTGATTGGTTAGGATGTTGTGCAACTTACAGATCTTTTGGACTGCATAAAACAATTTGAGTAAAATTGCTTCTAAACTTCATGTCAGAATGAAGATTTGTTTCTTCTTGAGATCTTAGTCGAGTATAAAAAAAAAAGCAATCTGCTTTTCTCAAGTTATTTTGACTTCTGTTATTTTGATATTCTTGGTTGGTTTCTATCTATAGGGATTTCTATCTATAGACTATAGAGTCAACTCATTGAAATCAGAGACCCAACTCAATTGTGACTAATTTGTTTTCAATGAGCCTAGTCTAAATATGATTAAGTTGTATCCAGTATTATAACTAGCTATTCGTTTTTTAAAAGTTGAGTTCGGTCTACATGCCTTTTAGGATTTAAGCTGTTGTTCTCCATGGCTTGTATTTTTGATATCGGGAACCCACAAAGTTCTTGGTGGTGGTAGTTTTAGAGAAACTTTAACAGGCTTGGACTAAGTATTTTATTTTCATACAAATGCAGCAAGCAGTTGAAACACAATAGGATATAGGAAAATAATATGTTTCCCTATATACATACATAAATGCACATCCCTGACAACTCACTCACATTAAGGATTGTATATGCAATGTAAAAGTTGCATGTACTCAAATAATAAGTATGAAAAATGCATGATATCAGCTTACACTTCTATCAATCATCCTTCTCCAAAACAGCTGCTATGTTTCTAGAATTAGAATCCAACATTTGAGTTTTGGCACTTATTTTGGTTGTTCATCCCAAGGCTTCCAAACACAGCAGGATTTCTCAAAGGCAAATGCTTAATCAGAACCGATAATTTGGAAATGAATAACCAAGAATGCTGTCCTGAAAATTATGTTTTCTTCCACATCAGGGCTTCACGAAATTATTCTGATCACCAGAACCCTGGGCTGAGGCTAGAGTTGTACTTCCAATGAAAAAAATGGCAAAGCTAGTGAACTTCCAGAAGTTTGTGGGCACGAGACACTGAATCTGGGAAACTGCTATGGCATGAGAGATGATACTTTTATTTCGCACTGCTTTTCTCTTCCTATAGTTTAAAGTTGTTACAACAATATTTTAGGAAGGCGCATTCAGAGACTAATGACAGTGCTGGGTTGTGGCACAAATATGTTTGTCCATTGTTAATTTCAACAGTAGTGGCCTCCTGGAAGGACCAGGACAGCACTTGGGTTAAGTGGAGGTGAGTGGAGCTATAGCAGGACTTAGTAGGTCTGATGCACAAAACATCAGGCAGATCAGGAATTGACTCTGGGATATGTTACTTGCTTACTTGCTGAGTCTTGAGCACTGTATTCAGGCTCCATTTTATTTCTCTTCAATCATTATCAATGATACTGTGAAATGGAAAAAGAGGAATAAACATGCTATCAAACTCTATGTACAGATGGTGGTTCTCTGCAGAAAGGAGTCTCCTGCATCTGTGCAGTGGTTTTCCCAACGATTTCACAGGTTCTACTTCCTGTATCAATGGAGACAGTATCCAGTATCATCTTCTACACACTGAGGTCTATATGAACGATAATGATGGGAGGTGAGGTCTTCATGCACTCTCCCCATCATGAACTACTTGGGCACCTTGGTAAGATCCTGGAGTTCCCTTCTCATTGGATATCATGTTTTAGTAGCAAATTGCACCAAGGGCATCAGGAAAGACTCCTGGTTATCTGAAAAAAGGTTATGGTTAGGAAACAGACTGACTAATGAAAAATGTCCAGAGTGAGTTGCATTTAAGAAGCTGATTCAGGGGTATCTGAACCCTGAAGGCAAGATGGCGGCCATGATGGTATATGTCTCAATTTCCCCATCATAATTTCCTTCTTGACTTTTTTGACCCCATCCTGCAGACCGCCTGGAGCTAAATGCCACTTCACTTCTTTTTAAAATGTCCCACTATGACAAAATTTTTGGGTCTGTTTTTTTTTTTAATATAAATATTGTTAGTTTGGAACAATTTATTTTAAATTTGAAAGGAAAAAAATGTAAAATTTTGTATGAGGTGTTGCTCCCTTGTCTGCAAAATGTGCACATGCGTTTTTGAGACCTCTTAGAAACATTTTGGTTAGTGCAAAATGTTTTTTCATACATTTAATTCAATAAATATTAATGTACAATATATGTCTCTTTTCTTACCTCACTCTCCCACTTTTCCCTTTGACCCACAGTTTTAGTGTGCTCCTCAACAGGAATGCAGCCCTTGGCCTCCAAATGATGCCTAAGAGCCAGTCTGGTCTAGTGGTGAAGGCACCAGGCTAGAAAGCAGGAGATGGTGAGTTCTAGTCCCGCCTTAGGCATGAAAGCCAGCTGGGTGACTTTGGGCCAGTCCCTCACTCTCAGCCAACTCGCCTCACAGGGTTGTTGTGGGGAAATAGGAGGAGGGAGCATTATATGTGCTACTTTGAGTTGTACAGAATAAAGGCAGCATGTAAATGTAATAATGAAAAAAAAAAGTGCCAAGGGAGGAACTTGGAACTCATCAGCTGTGCTTTCACTGTGACTCCCAGGGCAACCTTTGAGGTCTCTGAAGTACCCTAATCTCACCATTTGGAGATTTAGTGTCAGGCTGATTCATTTCAGCTGTGTAATTTTTCACTCTGAAAGAAACAAAGGCTAAAATAGGCATATTGAACATCTGGTAGGCTTAACATACTTATTTTGACTTTTAAAAATTCTTTGGGATTGAAGAATGTATCACATGATGACAATTATAAGCAAACTTAGGGTCATAATGGAATCCAGTCACCCTTTAAAAAAAAAAAAAAGGATCCAAGGAAGATTCTGAGAGTTATTAAGTTTTCTTCCTCTGAAACAGGCTACTTGAAAGACCTCAATTTTACTGTTCAGACCAATAAAATCCAGGATAGTTGGCAAACATGTTCACCATCCCTGGTAAGAAAAATATCTGTAGCTTCAGTAGTCTGACAGTTCTGTAAAGAAAACAACGGATGTGTTTTTTTAAGGCTGATATTCTCATTTCTCTAAACATGGTCCAGAAAAAAACTTGTCTGGATTGAAGGAACATTTTAAAAAAATCATTTGGAATAATGTATGGCATGGACTGAAATGTCCTGCAAACTGTTTATGAGGGAGAACTTACTAGGTGTGACTCAAACATCAAGTCTGCATTTAGTTGCTGTGTTGCTTTTTATTTTTTTTTTAAGAAAACAAAGCCACTGTAGATGGACACTTCCTCAAGAAATAACAGAAGCAGGTGGGAGAAGAAAGGAGAAAGAGAGAACAGGGTGGAGTGGGGTGGAGTGGGGAGGAGAATGAATAAACTGATGGAAAAGAGGAAGATTTTATACACTTTGCTTTTCCATAATACACTGAGATAAGCATGAAATGGGACACATCTGTATGAGAAACAATATATATATATTTCTGCCAGTGTTGGAGGCATACAATGAAGTTTTAAAGTTATGACTAGTCTTAAAAACTATCCTTTTTTTAAAAAAAAGTCAAAAAAACTTCTTAGGCATCCTCACACTTTTAATCAGTGATAGAAAGAAACAACAGTATATGTAGCAGAGTTTGCATTGGTGTTCCTCTTTTTTTTGCTGCATTTCCCAACTTCCCTTAGTATCACATTGACTGTGATATTCATATGACACACTTAACACTATTTAACTGGACTGTATTTTACTCAGTTAGCCCAGCTTGCTGAATTTGCTACAATACACTGAGCCATGAAGTAATCAGAGAGTCTGGGTCTGCCTGACAAGGTAGGCTATAATTGGTTGGCTAGTTGATGGGCCGGGTTTCATGCAACTCCAGCCAGCAAGTTCCCAGCAGCTAAAGAACTGGCTCAACATCATCCATGAACATTCAATTCGAATTCAACCAGTGGTGTTCTTCAGATACTTGTTGTCAGAGAAATAAAGAAACTTCAGGGTCAGTTGTGTATATTGTCTGTCTGTCTGTCTGTCTGTCTGTCTATCATCTATCATCTATCATCTCCTTCAAGTCAGTGGTTGGACTAGTCCCTGCAGTTTTCTTGGCAAGATTTCAGAAGTGGTTTGCTATTGCTTACTTCTTAGGGCCGAGAGAGAAGGACTGGCCCAAGATCACCCAACTGGAATTGGAATGAACTAGAACTCATGGTCTCCCGGTTTCTAGCCTGGTGCTGTAAGGGTATGTGAGAAAGACTTTGAAAGATGGGACAAAGAGATGCTGCCTAGGGAACAATCAGATAAGAGAGGGCATAGCCCACAGTTGCATAATGGGTAGAGAAAGAGGCTCAAAAGGGACTCTTCCTAGCTTCCCAGGCTATAAAGGAGACAGCAGGATATTTGTACTTTCAGACTTGAAAGATCCTGTTAATGTAGTCTTACAATAAAGTAGAATTTGCTCATCTGTTCATGTTTCCTGTCTGGTCTGGTCTGTTCCCATCCTCCTCCTCTCTTCTCCTTCTCTTTTTCCTTCTCCTTCTAACTTGGCCTACTCAGCTACATTTAGTTTTTAATTTTTTGTTTTTACTATCTGATGCTTGAAGCAAATGAGCATGAATGGATGGATAGATGTTATAATAAATCTTGAATGAATCTTGAATAAATGAATGAATGGATGTTTATAATAAATCTTGAGCTGATTATCATTGGGTCACTTTGGGCAAGAAAGAAATTAAAGCTGCTCTTAAGATCCAGAAAACGGGTACAAGATCAAAACACTCAGATGGGTCACTATGAGTTTTTTCTGAATGTTTTATGACATTCTCTTTGAAATGTTGTAATTCAAGTGGTGAATATAGTTATTTGAATTGTTACATATTTTGCTTTGTAGAATAAAGCAAATGTAAAAACCATTTTAAAATTACTCTAAGTGTAATAATTAAAAATTAACACATAAGAGAAAATTAACGTTAAATATCCCCAAAAGCCAGGAAATGCATCAATATGAGTCAGCAATGCAAAGAGAAGAAGCTGGTAATAATCTCTAAAAGCCCCAAATCTTTTGATAATATCAATTAAAATGAATGCTCAAATGCTATAACCAATATGTGAAAATTTGAAGATGAGGATTTTTTAAAAAAAGATTGTTTATGAATAGGTTAAGTTCATTTTAAATCTTCTCTTTCATTGTTCCTTTGATTTATTCTACAACCTTGGCCAGATAAATCATTGGAACAATTTCACTACATTTTGTGCCATTATATTCATAGTAAATTTGGTTCACTTCTCCAACAGAAAGGCAAGATATATAACTGGTGTCTTGAAACTTGACTAATTCAGGTGAAGTGAGGCCTCCTTATGCCTCCAGGCTATCAAAACAAAGCTTGATGGAATGATTGGCGGATGATTGAAGATGACACCACCAGCCTGTTATGACTGGAAACCCACCCCCAAGCAAATGTAGCAGCTGCTGTTGCTGAATGGGTATACTTCAGAATGTTCCAACAGAAACCTGCATTTTGTTTGATATTTACAGAGACATCTGACTATTGAGGAGAACCATATGAGGTAAGTGTGAATATGAGCTCCTTTTCATCCCAGCAGTACATTGCAATGGATTCCTGAATGCCTCCAAGAGGAAAAATACTATGTACTGACAATATGGCAGATCTGGCTACCAGATCTAGGTTGCAAAAAAACCAGATTGCTATTACGGTAGGTGTATGGCAGCAAAGAAAGAGAGAAAACTCTCTTTGCTGCTATCTAGTGGTCATATAGAGTTTTACAACCCAATCTGTTACCTGCTGCCTTTTGTGAGGGAGCTGCACCCAAATGTCACTCTACTCTCTATTACCTGATTGGCCTCCAATTTACAGCACACTAGGCTGTTTTTGTTGTTTGTTTGTTTGTTTGTTTTTGCAAACTGAATATGATTCAGCAATGGCAAAAAAGGCAAACAGAATATTTGACTGCAACAACGGTTACTAAATCGTAGGAAGTAATAATTTTGCTTTGTTGGTCAGATCCCACCGTAAATGTGGTATCCAGTGTTGGCCACCACACTTCAAAAAGAATTCAGATTACCCATGCTGGCTGGGGAATTTTGGGAGTTGAAGTCCATACATCTTAAAGTTGCCAAGTTTGAAAAACATTGGGACAGATCACAGATGGTCAACCAAGATGATTTGGGAATTGGAAGCTACGACCTATGAAGAGAAAGTGAAGGAACCAGGAGAGTTTGGCCTTTAGAAGAGTCAGTGGGTTATGACAGTCCTCTTCAAGAGTCTGGATTACATTATACCATATAGTGAAGGTCAAGTCCTGTCCTCTGTCATTCCTGAACATATGGAATAAAGGATCTAAATTATAGAAAAGCAGGTGGCAGAGGAGTGTTAGGAAAAATGCTCTAGCAATAAAAACAGTATGGCAGAGTCATCAGAGGGGGATAGGTTTCCCCTTTATTAGATATGTTCAAGCAGAGACTGGAGAACCATCTGACTAGGCTGCTTTAAATTGGATTCTTACATGGTGCAGGAGCCTGGACTCAGTGGCCTAAATAGCCCCTTCCAACTCTATGAGTCTATGAAAAAGAAGTGTGAAAAAGTTGGTCTTTTGGTCTGTTTCTAAAAAGCAGTGAGTAAGAAAGCAACTCTGTTTGCCGAAAGAATTCAGATCAGTTGATAAAAGCAGATGACATTCAGGAGGGAGGAAAAATTTCCTCCAGCCAGATTTTATGAAAAGCTGCCGTGACCCTTCCTGCCCTTTCTGTTATATTGAATGCCTTGGGTGTGACAGGAATGAAGATCTGGATTCATGCCATGTCGGTATCATTGGATCGGAGACATTATACATCACCCAGAAGCTGTATTAGCTCTGAGAATGTCATGCTATGCATTTCTGGAATCCTAATCTTCAACCAAGATGAAGTCTTGCCTGTAGCCACTTTTCTCCATAAATAAAGAGAGATTTTCTTGTCCGAATTATATAGATTCTAAGAAATTTGTTTTCATTTCATTTGCAGTAATTGGATTCAGCAACCTGGTAGTTGTCAGTATTTGACAGTATTTTGTTGTACTTAATTAACCTCCGCTCATCTTCTCTTTCCTTGCACTTTTCCAATGCTGTGGAATAATTCTGGTGTTCCAATTTGTATTTTTTATCTGCTGGTTTCTTTATTAAACATACATTTGTCTGTCTATTAGAACAACTCTGGGCAGCAAACAGAGATATAACATAAATCATCTTCTCAGCTGCATATTGTTCATTGTTTAATACCTTTTAGTGAAAGATAAGGCTGAAAGCAGCATGGTCTTTAGGGGAAAAAAAATCTAGAGCAATAGTAGTTCATATGAGGTAGCTGGAGTGGCAGTGTAGTTTAATGTGCAAGGGCAGTTTTTATTTTCTAGCATCTGATTCATTTATTTTATTTATTTATACAGAAAATTTATATGGCCACCCATCTTACATATGAACTCTAGGCAGCTAGCAGCAATCCACAAGAAACAACATAATAAACCCTCTACAAACTGAACAGGAAACAAAAGTAAAATAACCACAATACAATAACTGAGGGACCACATAACAGGCTCACAACACAACACAAACCACACCTATACTGGGCTCTTCCAACATCCCAGCTCAGCATCTGGAAGATAACCTGCGATATTAGTATTTGGGAGTTGAATATTTAGAGCTTTCAGGTCACTCATTACTTATAAATATAATTGGTAACAGGGGCACCTACAGGAACTGGTCAAAAAAGCCAAGATGGCAGCTGCAATCAGGCAATCAAAGCTCCACCTCTTTTTTACATGCATTACATAGGCAAAACATGTACAAAAGATGCAGGGCTTCAATCACGCAGTCGCAGGCACCATCTTGTTTCTTTGACACCCTCCTCCCCTGCAGACACTCCTGTTTGTGAAGTTCTCTTGGGATCCTTGTTAATGGAGGATTAACATTTAGCTTGCTGGCTGGGGAATTCTGGGAGGTGAAGTCCACACATCTTAAAGTTGCTGAAGTTGAGAAACACTGGTTTAGACACATGCATTGGCTGAGCAAAAGAACCAGGAAAGGTATTTCTCACTGACCCATGAAAATGGATGTCAGAAAAGAGCCACAGCTGCTGGGATCTGGGGTGCTTCCTCATTTTCATCATGTGACAAGAATCTAGGATCTGCCTCATAGAGTCCAGGCTTAGCACCTTATTCAATTTTGTTTTGTGGTCATTATTCTGTCTTTGTAGATAAAAATATTTAGAACTGGGTGCTAATCTGCTTTTATAAACTATTGGCTTGTCCCTACTGTAAGGGAGAATGCTCTTCTTGCCAATAATTGCTGGTTTCATAGCTTTGGCTGCTGGCATTAAACAGCTTCAAAACAATGAACATTTAGTAACTTAATACATTCTTCTGTTCACATTGGCAGTGTCCCATTATTCCCAACACTTTGTGTTATTTCTGCCTAGCTACAGGATGCCAGACGTTTATTTCCTAATCACATGGAGAGCTTGTGCTAGTAGTGATAACATTAAGTTTGAAAGATGAACTCCTGGGAATTTAACCTTATATTCTTGGTCTAGAAGATAAGGAACTTGATTAGTTTTTAATCTTTCTTTCTTGAACTTCAGCGATAAACTTATTTAAATATATCCATTTCCTAGCATCGTTTCACATATTTCTGGGAGTTAATTAATGCCATCGTTGATCTTTTTAGAATTGGCATACATCAGCTGAATAGATGTTTGCTTTGGAAGAGCATGTACATTAATTCTTTTATGCAGGTGCATATCTTATTGATCTAGTTAAGCATTCAATTGCACAGCACCAATCTTCATATTTTTTCATTACTCAGGAAGGCTCAAAAACAGGACATTTTAAGCTGACTGTTCCTAGATCTGTGGAAAAAAAGTATGTTTTCAAACCAAAGTGGCTGGATTGATGCCTTCAGACACTGAAAATATGCAAGAATGTAATGCATTTTTTAGGTATGTCGATACAATCATATTTCAGAGACTTTATATATGTGAGAACATTTAACACTATGCTTTTTTGGTATATAATGATCCCAAGAAATCTTTGTTGGGAGGAACATCTTGTAGCATTCAGTGCCTGAATTAATGTGTACTTTACTCATGATTAGGCATCCTTATGTAAATAACTAACCAAGCACCTGTCAAAAAGATTAGATTAGGTTTTAAGAATATTGCTGTAAATTGTGCACATGATTATCTTATTTAATATGCTTAATAAATACTGTAAGCTCATATGGATGTACAGAATGAAGTTGATTTACTGTATCTATTGGTTTGTTCTATACTCTCATTTTACTGGCCTTCACTCTACAACAATAGTTATTCATAAGATGTAAGTGGGTGAGAAGTGGGAATGAGTGCTATAATTCATTTCCTACAGCTCCTCCCTGGTTAAAAAAAAGATTGCAGTTTGACAGCTACACCATTCAGACATTTTGTCCATTCTCTATGAAAGATCTGTAAACAAGATTTTGTAGCGATGTGGCCAGGAAAAGTATAGTTTTGAGAGAGATAAACTTACTTGGAATTCAATTTACAGTACTTAATAGTTTCTCAGCACTTTCCCCCCTAAATGAGGAAAGAATCCCACATTGTTGCAACCTGTAGGCTATGCATTAGAGCAAGTGAGCAATATGACACCTGCAGTCACCAATATAGCCATCATAACCCAATATAATGCCTGTGAAATCCCCTGATTAAATTAATCCTGAAAATTAAAAATCTCATCAGATCTTCAAACCTTGTAAGATGTTGTTGTTGTTGTTGTTGTTGTTGTTATAGTTGGTCACACAGTCAGCCAAAAGTTTAGACTGGATTTGGCATTTTTATCCTCCTATCGAGTCCTTCCCAAGGACCTGGGATAGGCAGATGTTGTTGTCTGATGGTGTTAAACGTATCATCGCAGGATGGAAGCTGTTCCAATAAAGCTGCCTTTGCAATTGACTGATGGTGATTTTGTCAATGCTCCAGATGTTTTAGGATTGCACCCAAGGCTCCTGTTACTATTGGTACTAATCTTCAAACTTTGTAAGATGTTGTAAAAATTATTTTTGTTGTTGTTTTGCACCATGCCACTGGGCAAAATCAAGCAATGGCACCCACTACCTGAAAATATTGCTGATGCCTGTATTAAAGTTTTTCATTTTAGAATATATTTTTTAAAAAATGACAAGCTTTCAGAAGTTGCACATGAATGTTTTTGAGACTTAGGCATCCAAAGAAAATACAATAGATAGCCTTATCAAATTGGCCTTGGTGGCTTGCCAATTAGTTGAACAGAGGGGATTATGAAATGTTGAACATCCCTTTCAACAAGCCCATAATTTACCCTGTCCTGCCTATTTTTCCCCAGTGAGAGGAAAAAGAAAGCAGAGGGTGTAAATGGGAAGAAAATCTACAGTATATTATACCTAGTATGCTGTCTTACTTCTGGGAGTTGTGGCATCACTCTTAAAATGTTGACAGAATTTGCCTTTCCTCCTAATTTTCGTTTGAAAGTTGTTTTCTTTCTGTCGCAGGCCAGAAAATGAAGTGAACTATGTCAAAAGGACATTCCTGCCCGGGACCTCCCATTCTGCTAAAACACGGACGAGTTGCAGCTATTTGCGGACTTTCTACAAAAGACAATGGGAAACACAAACCTTTGGATTGCCACTGATCAGCTGGGCCTGGCTTGGAAGTGACCCTAAGCAGCTACCAGAATGGCTTCTCTAAGTGATGCACTTCTTGAAGCATCAGATTAGGGCACACATATACTTTGAAGTCCTTCACTGTTGGCACCAGGTTCTTTGACAGACTGCTTCCAGTATAATCTGAGTCCCCAGGGCCATGTGGGTGAGTTTGGCCCCCAGAGCCACTCCAAAAGCCACCAAATGTAATGCTTTTATGTGACAGAAGGATACAATGACAAAATACATGACTGCTGAGGAAGCATAGTCAATTAATTTAACTTTTCTGATCAGTTAAATTCATTGAAAAAGCAAAGGGAATGAAAACAAATCTAGGTCCGTCCTTCTTTCCAGAAAAAGCTATGGACTTCTGGCCCCTCTAATCAATCTCAAAGTCTTTGCTCCTTTTGCCCTTATATTTTGAACTTTGTGCTTTAGAATAGATGCCATACAGTCCTGTCCTGATCGATCTGGAGGCCATTTTGTCAGCTGTTTTGTTAGTCATGTATCTTCTCTTCCTTGTCTACTTCTGCTCTCTCCTCTCTGTTAACATTTATATTGTTAACCATAAATGGAGAACCATAAACCATAAGTGGCCCTCCAGCTGTTAGTGAACTACAGTTTCCAGCAACCCAGCCAGTATGATAGACACAGAGATTAACAGCAACATCTGGAAGATGGCATTTTTCACAATCCCATTAAACATTGATCAAGATAGAGATCTGTCTTTTTTGCTTTAATTATTCTGAGAAGCAATATATAAAGTGGTGGAAATGTACAAATAAGTGTAATGCACTGCATTTCCCCATATGTTTTCTCTCTCCCCTCCACACAGACAGAGACAGACAGACAGATATTTGGATCCTTATTTAAGGTCTTCTTCTGGATTCCCCAACATCAGAGGTGTTGGAGATATATACAAGATTCTAGGTTTTTTCAATTACAGTATGGGCCAACATTAACTGTTAGCCCATTGCCAAGTTTTTCTGGCCCCATCTGTAGGTTGTTGCTGTATCTTATTAACATGTGCTTTTTAAGAAAAGCCTCTGAGGGAAGCAGAAGGCTGATGGATCTGTCTTGCAAAGAAGCTAATTCCATTTTTGACATCCACTGAATTTTTAATCCTGTTATGTACTGAATGGACTGTTGCTTGCTGAACAATGATATTTCATTATACCATTATTCTGTACCCTGAAAAAATGGCATTGAAATATAGTTGTATCCTGCGCTGTCAGTTTCATCATTTGCAGCTAACTTTATGTATATTAGGAAGGAACACTTTTCAAGCACAATATCCAATGTAACATAGAACATGGAATAATGTTCTTAAACTCCATGAGGGCAGCTTTGATGTAATGTCCTAATGGTAGGAAATGGCAGCAGTAATCAATGACGTAGAGTGGTGCTTCTCAACCTCAGCAACTTTGAGATGTGTGGACTTCAACTCCCAGCATTCCCCCAGCCAACAGTTTGGCAGCATTCTGGGAGTTGAAGTCCACACATCTTAAAGTTGATGAGATTTAGAAACACTTTTCTAGAGACTTCCCTTTGCTGGATGTGCAAGCAGAGGTTATACAGGAATTATTCTGAATTCCTGCACTGAGCACAGGATTGATGACCTAAGTAGCCATTTCCAGCTTCATGATTCCACAAAAGTAAAATAATACCCAGAGGCAGAGCTGGGTGGAGTTTATTCCAGGATCCCTGGGCAAGTTATTATTTTAAACAGTGCCACTAGTATTCATTCCTCTATTACAGTGTTGTCCAAACTTGGCCACTTTAAGATGAGTGGTCTTCAACTCCCAGAATTCCCCAGCCAGCATGGCTGGCTGGGGAATTCTGGGAGTTGAAATCCACTCATCTTAAAGTGGCCAAGTTTGGACAACACTGCTCTATTAGTACCACCTCCATTGACTAAATCAGTGCCAGGCCCACCTGAACTGAAAGATCATCTTCCTTTAAAATACCATTACATTAAATCTGATCTGTCACCAGCAGCGTATTTCCATATTTTTGGCAGAATCAACTCAGCTTTATTTCTAGTCTGAGGCACTTTAACATGGCAAAGATATCAGCCTGCTCAAATCAGAGACCTTAACAAGCTTCAGAGAAAATGCATGACGTGGCCTGGAAATCTGGACCTCTTTCTATTTATCCCTGTGGATGGTTTCCATCATCTCTCAATTCTGGAGAGATGAACTTCAGTATATATATAGAGGCAGCAGACAACGGACAATGGGCAATCATACAGATGTACATATGCATCTCTGTGTGCAGAGCGTGGTTAACAGTAAACTTAAATATTAATTTTATTTAAATATTTGTCTCCTGAAATGAATTTTTAAATACTTTCTATTTGATCACAGAGCACTTAAGACTTGCTTCATAATATTTATTTGAGGCAACCACTGGCCAACTTGCCGTATTTTTGTAGCAGTTTTCTAAATCTGTATCTCAGCTGATAACTTGCTAAACATTTTTTCTACCCTATAAAGTTTAAGTGGCTGAGTTACAAAAACAGCCAGAAATATGAGCTCATAATAAACATGCTGGGAGGCCTTTCACTAGAGGAATACGCAGAATGTTTTTGGGGCCCATCAGATCAAGTTTGACTTTCCAACTTTTCTATATCCTAACCTATCTGATGCTTCATACAGGTCCTCCAGTCCATTTTTGCATTTGAAGGCTGGCACACAAATAAAACATTTCCTTTGCTCTTTGTGAGATGATTTTGATGAAGTTACATAATTGTATAGTTGCTTCCAATTTCATCGAGCATTCATTCATTCATTCATTCATTCATTCATTCATTCATTCATTCATTCATTCCGTTTCAGTGCCTCTTGACTCCAGACTGGATGGCTCACAATAGGACAAAACCATTTCTCTATTGATAAAGAAACCACAGCAGGCTTAATAGTTATGCTTTGGTGTTTTTTGGTTGGATGTTATTTGGAAGATCTAGATTTTCATTCAGGTGCATTAGATTTTGGATCAATGGCATTGATGGGCATGGAAAATGAGTAGTTATTTTGCTAACAACCTTACGCATTGGTTGTCCCATGACAGGCCACTCAGATAATTTTATCTCCAAGGCTACTAAAATATTATTTTTAAATAGTTTTTTGCCCTCTACCAAGTCAAACCGCTGCTTCATCTAGCCGTGGGCATCTGCAGATTCTTGCTGCTTTCAGCAAAATGACAAGAGCAGGATGGCCCTGTCATGTCACATGCCATGATACAGCACTGAGTTTAACATCAGCACAGTTTACCAGCATCAGTGAACATGCACAACTTTTGAAAAGATGAATCCGTGTTCCACCGATGCTCCATGAAGGCACATAGAGCACACTGCCATAGAGTCAAAATGGAATTGTTTTCATGTTTAATCTGGCAGCTTAATCTGCTTTGACACTCTCAGTAAATATAAATGCAATACCTAAACAGTTTTTCCTTCTTGCATTATAAAGACAGGGCAAGCTAACAACTTACTGAAGTCAACAACTTGTTCTGGTTTCCTGGATTTTGGCAACTCAGCGTGTATTCCTTATGCCTTCAAGAATGGAAATACTGTTTCTTTAAAAAGAATCCTAATGGAAACAAGCTACAAAGTTTATGTTCCCTCAGCAAGAGCTTCTAATGAACACTCTTTTTAAAAATCTCTAAATCATGGGTTAGTTATTTTAATAACTTGCTTCTGCTGTAATTGGAAGACAGCTTATAGAACTGGGGGAAACTCTGAAGATTTTAGCATTGTGCCTTTATATGTTTTAATTGTGATTTTTTTCCCCCTCTGAAATAAGTGGTGATGCTTCTCTGCTGTGGTCCCCGTTTGGGGAAAGGTTTTCCACAAGATGTTCAGCCTGCCCCAGCCCTATTAACTAGGGTCCCATGTGAGTTTCCATGAGAGGTCACTGGGAGATCTGCAAGAGAACATGACTGAAAAAATAAATAAACATAGGTTTGGGGTTTTTTTTAATCACACACTACACAATGCTCGCACTTGTAGTGGTGGGAATTTTTATATTCCATGCCTGAGCTTACTGATCTCACTAACATACTGTGAGCTGTAGATACAATAATTTTTATGCAGGAATTCCCTGAGGCCTGAAAATTATTTTAAAGGTTCCTGCAAGGTACAAAAAGTTGAGAAAGGCTGCTTTATATTACGCCAGCAAAAATTTACACAGCTGCTTTGCAAGGTATCTTTACATTTCTTAGCAAACTCTAACTTGCCTCATTTTTTTCGCCTAGAATGTTGTTTTGCCTTTCCTTAGCTGGTGCTCTCCATCTGTGTCGCACTACAATTTCCACATCTCTCCACTGAAGATGACAGAAGTTGTACACCAATATCTGTAAATGTGGTGAAGATATTGAAGAAAGCTGTTCTGCTATTTGAAATTAAGCCCTTTTGGATCTAAATACACGTACCACGGAAGAGACTCTTCCATGATTACCCCAGTTGAAATCTATCGGTGTTGATATGACATTATAAAGAGAATATTACAAAGAGCGTTTCCAAATTTGTGTTGCTACAGAGCTATTTCAGGAAAAAAGAAATCTGATTATTTAGTTTTTCCATAAGATTTGGAGCCTACTTCAACCACTGCAATTTCTGTGGGGGGGTTGATCTTGTTAAAGTTGCCCTGGGAGTAATAAATCTTGATATAAGTTAGGATTAGATTATGATTCATTGTTTACCTCCAGATCAAAAATCAAAGATTTTAGCTTGATTTTAAAGACCTGCTTCTAATTTCATCAGATTACTGTTGTTTTATATAGAATATTTACAGAACAGAAAGAATTGAAAAGAAGGACTGTTTTTTTTGGGGGGGGGAGCCAATGTCAAATTCATGCTAGCCACAGTTCCAGCATGTCTAGAGAAACACTATTATGGGACCTTTGATGTGTCCATAAGTGCCACATTTATTATTTGTAATCTACCCCCTAACAAAAGGTTTCTGGACACTACTCTTTTAGGTCTATGTTGGCTCAATAGATCAGATTTTGAACTTTCAGGTGTAAGGATGAGGCCATCCATGATTTCTCAAACAGTCATGCCCATTATCTTCCTCTCATTACTAACTCAGTAAATGAGTACATATTTTGTATGTGGTCTGCAGTTACCAGGTTCGGTCATAAGCATTTCCAGCAAGATCTTTCTACCTCCAATCCTAGAAAAAATTGAGCTGGATGAACCAAGTATAAGGCACTGATGTTCGGTTTTTCATTTCACTTAACTGAAAGGTTGATGAACACTTTCTTAGGGCTAACCTTCTCAAGGGGCAGTTTCCATATAATATTAAACCACAGTACAATCAGAATAATTTTGATCTCAATCTCTCACGCTCACTCTTGCTCTCTCTCCATTTTCTATTTTCTCCTTCAACCCACCTGTCAGTACCACTGGAACTTCCCCCCTCTCTTTCCTTTAATTTTTAAAAGAGTTTAGGTGTACTGCAGACAGGATCTCATATATTCACACTGCTGAATCTGGAGGCCTTTAGGACTGTGGGACTCTGGATCTACATCTATTAGTCCAGTCTTACAGCAATGCTTCAGAATATAGAGCAAGGATGGATAACCTGTGCTCACGTGGGCCAAATACTTTCCCCGTCCTCTTTTCATGGCCTTTGGATGCACCCTGATCGTGGTTGCTGAAAACTGCCAGCACATTGTCCTACCATTGTAAAGTATAAAACATGTAAAACTTGCAGTTTAAGTCCTAAAATAGCCATATCCTAAATAAGAATCCTCCCAAATCCTATCCATAGCCACATACAGTATATAACATGGTTTCATCCATGTTGCAGCTGTTACCTCAATCCCCAATTGTTGCATGGCTTTTAGCCATACAAGGTTGCATACACAAATTTAAAGTATTAAAGTATCTGAGAAATCACAAATGGATAGTAGGCTAAAGAGGAAAGAAACCTATTCCCAAACACAGAGACAATGGCATAGCTTCTATATACATAAACTATCAGAGAGAGAGAAGTCAGCATAAATGCCAGAGACTGGATCTGTATATTGAGAGGAAGGAAGGGAGGAAATAGAATTGGAGAGGTAGGGGAAACTGGTTTAGACATTACCTATTTTAGAGTAAGGTGGATAGAGAAGTGAGCTCTTCAGAAGTTTCTCATAATTTGGAGTTCATCTGGTAGACCATAGGACCAGGGTTGATTAAGGGCTTTGTAATATCCTGGACACTTGACAACAAGCCTTTAGACACCTAGGACAAATATGTTGATGATGGTGAGACAAGGCCAAGTTGAGCCCCTATAGATTCCTTTATGTGTCAAGTGACACAGAAAACAATGGATCCTTTCTGAACTTGTCAAAAATGTACTAAAAGGAATGTGTTGTGATGAAAATAGGAAGGGATAGTGCTTCATTGTTAATAAAGCATCAAACTTTCACAAAAAAACAAATGGCAGAGAAAAGGGTTCTCTTTTAGCTAAAAATAGTCTACTTTAATGGTTCAATTTTGGAAAAGGGGAGGAGAAGGAGAAGGAGAAGGAGAAGGAGAAGGAGAAGGAGAAGGAGAAGGAGAAGGAGAAGGAGAAGGGGAAGAAGCGGGAGGAGGAGGAGAGATGAGGGATGTTGGCAATTGCAGTTCAATGATTTCTGGAGGACCCGACTTTCCATAACTTAGTCCAATACAGTAGTGCCGTTTTGATGAGTTGGTACTTCTGGCTTGCAGACACTTATTTCTGAGAATAAATCCCATTAGCAGGATTTATTTCCATGTGAATATGCAGTCAATTACTCTGTTAGTTACAAAAATCCTTCCAAATCCTATTATCTTTTAATTGATGCTCCATTTCATGGCACTGTAGACAAAATCCTTACTTGGAAGAAGACTCTTATCCTGGAAGAAGACTCTTAGCACCATTGTGGTAATCTTGAAATCTTTTTCAATCAGTCTTTGTGGCAAAGGGAGAAAGAGGCAGCTCCCAAGTTTCATTAACTAATAATGTCAAAAATGCAGTATGTTGTGCTCATGCAATCATTGGCAGGAGCTTCATGGACATCTGTGCTCTAAATCCAGGAACAATCCAACTATCTTCATTCAATGAGAACAGCAGTAGGCTGACAAAAGATTCTACTAATGTTTTAACCATTCTCATTGCTCAGCTCCAGCTTTTTCAGTCAGTGTATCTGGAAATATGATCAATGGACTAGACACATCTCAGACTAGCTGTCATTGATGATGAAAAGGGTTATAGCTGTCTGCCTGATCAGAAAGTATTACTACTTCACTTAGGAGAAATATTGTGCTTTAAGTACATGTTAACATCACAAATATAGAATGAGAACAAGAGGGACCAAGTAATGCCAAGAACTCAGGTTAATAGTTAAAAAACAATTATGGTAGAAAATGTGGTGGAATTAGAAGGAAGAGCCACTTATAGAAGAGGGAAGCACAGTATTAGGCACAATAGTAACAGTAAAATGTTTTAATATATGATGCTGTGTAGGAAAGAAATGCAGTAAGGCTGATCTGATGTATATATACTGTGATTATATTCTATGGAATTTGGATGTGAATTTATTTCTATTTACTTTCTACAGAGTGTTATTCCTTGTGTTACATCTACTTTTCTTACAACAGCATGCATGAGACACAGATTCCAATGCAATGAAATGAGATGGTAGAGTCCTGAGATGGGAGATTAGACTATGCATGTATGTATGTGTATGTATATGTACACACACACACACACACACACACACACAGAATATATTCTACAGGTAGGGAGCTGGTAAGGCAAGAAACAGTCTATGCTTAGTATTTGATGTACTAAATTTGATATGCTAGTTTAAAGAAACAACAACATAAAAAGAATGTTCTGAATAGCATATAATTACCGGATAAGTGGAATATAAATCCTATATCAGCAGTTAATCTTTCTTTAACTTTCTTTAACTTTATTACAGTCAATTAGACCAGTACAATATTAAAAGAAAGGGAAAGACATGAAATATGTCCAATCCGAATAAGGGATTATATATCCAAAAGTATGCTAGTCAAGATACTTGTTGGTTATAATTAAAAAATAATTTACAATAATTTATGCACCATGGCTTCAATCGTCCTAAAATTACACATTATAAACCATTAAAATTAAGAGTTAATATCAATTTTTGAGTACATAAATATAGAGATACAGAATGTTTATAATTGTTCACAATAATACGTCAGCTCTTAAGAGCTGCTGCACAAAATCTTGCCACCTGCACTGTAACATTACTCCAGTCATCTTTGAGGAGAATTTGAAGATATTCGGCGTCCAGTCAGCCAGGATATCTGCTGATCGTTGGAGAAATAAATTTTGTTCGTAATTCTCTATAAAATGGACACCGTAAGAGGACATGCCCAGTGGTTTCCACTTTCCCAGAACCACATGGACACAGCCTTTTAACCAATGGGACTCCCTTATATTTACCATCCAGCACAGCTGAAGGGAGTACATGACATCGGGCAAGTGAAAAGGGTCTCCGGTAGTTCACTACCTCTAGCTGCCTGAGATATCTGGCAGCAGCTACAGTATATCTAGTGGATTCTGGGGCCATAAACGATGGAACTTTTTCTAGATTGGCTTGCCTCTCCATGTCTTCCACCCTTTGTCTCAGGTTCGAGCAGTTAATCAATTAGAAAGTATCTTTAAACCTGTACTCTGAAATGGCCCAGATCCCATTGCTTGTGTACATTGGAAGATTTTGGTCATGTTGACTTATCATTAGCTTTCACTCAGCCTTCTTACTCTTCAAGGACCATATTTTAATTCAGCTTAAATCTGTTGGTATGTGTTACCCATCTCTGATGTCTGCTGTTCTTATTTTTGTAAACAGACCTAGGCATGATTCTGGAAGAGTTTGGATTTAAATGAAATAGATAAACAGCTGTCAGTTACAGAGAATACTCCCTCAACATAAGAACAGCTTTTTATTGATTTCATTTAAATCTGACCTCCTCCAGAATAATGCCTGCGGCAGTTCACAAAAATAAGAATGACAAATACCAATGGAAGAGTTCATTAAAGAAATACCAGTGTATGGTCACATTCAAAAACAGAAGCCAGTCATATCCAGATTAAAATATGTGTCTATCCAATTAGGATTGTAAGACATACATATTACAATTTCTGCAGGAGGGAAGTTCCTCAATTTCATCTCACGTGGATTGGATCCACATGAATAGGGCATTGTGTCTGTTACAGCAGGTTCTTATTAGGACTAATAAGAATGATCTCACTTCTGCCCTTCATGCTTCATCTATAAAATCTACACTGGGCTTAGGAAAGACACAAGCGTACCTTCTAGTATTTTTTTTCTTACATGAAAAGAAAACACATTCACATTGCCATTCTATACAAACGTATCTGGGAATAAATCCAAATTAACTTAATGAGGCTTACTTTTGAATACACAGTGTTGAGGCACAATTCAGAATTAACTGTAATCCCTTGAAGAATTGAAATGTAAGTACACAACATGGGCAAGGACACATTTACACTTCAAATACGAACTGAAGCTTAAGTCCCTTGCCTGATTTCAAAGGAGACATGAAAGATGTAATGTATAATAGGGTGTCCCTTGAAGCATGAGATCTCAGAAGGAAAGATGGTACGTGACATTCTACACAAAAACAGTGAATCCTGACCTGATTCAGCACTAGCATAAAGATAATTTTAGCTGCCTTGAAGGCTGAGATTCTGGGATAAAACCTGGGGGGTTATATTCTCTCTGTTGCAAGACCAAAAAGAAGCTTGATCTCTATCCCAGTTTTAATCGTGTGGCAAAATCCTATAATCCTCTAAAATGTTTGCCTAGACAATGCCACTGCTTGCACTGCAAAACCCCATCTACTTTGCCCTGTAGTAGCAAGATAGCCTTTCTTTCCCCCCTCTGTGATTTTAACTAAATAAGAACACTTGGGGATGGGGAAACCTATCCATGGAAATCATTCATCAGCCCTACCTGCCTGTCAGGTCTATATTTTAAATTGTTCCTAATCTCATCCAGGTTTAAGTTCAGGTTCAGCATGACTCCCATGTTCAGGCATTACAGTATCTAGAACACTTACCCTGCCAGCATTGCTTAGTTGATGCTATTGCCTTCAGGACAGTATTCAGGTGAATGTGCCTTGGTTTGCATGCAAGGAAGGATCCATTACTCATACATAAAAGGCCTTTTCCTTTCTTTCCTATATACATGAACAATCTCTGTAATTGTAGAGCAAATCATCTGCAGGTGCTGATGTCACTTTGGTGAACTTGGCAGGACTGGGAAGTGTTCACTGCATTCGTTGTAATGGATTGCCTTGCTACCACCCTGTAAGGCTGTTCATTCATTTCAGAGAAGGCAAGAGTATGAGGGAAATAACCACACCTCTGAAATGATCAGATGGCCCTGGAATTCAAGGCAAGATAAGTTTAAGGCAGTCCAGGCAAAAGGATCTGAGCCTGGGTGTGCCCAGAGCACAGTCTAATTTCCTTGTTAGAGGATTCTTGAAATGAAGTGAAAACCACAGAGGAATGTCAAGTTCAGTTTAACAGCCTGAGCTAAAACATATTTCCTTAGAAGTCAAATTTATTGACTTCATCAAAATGTGTTTTAATTAGTGGGCTTAGACCTTTTAAATAATCTTTTTTTCAGTGCAACATTTCTCATTCGTGGAAAATGGCCCATACATGAAAATGGATGCTACAGTATAAGGAATTATTTTTTTGAAGACATTATTAAGTCAAAATCAGCTAGTGATCTTGATTGTGTCATTTAGGGTTAAAAGTTTACCTTGCAGTCAACCTAAATCCCATCATTGGAAGGGAGAAATGAAGGATATCTAGGATGATTGGAAATTGGCTACTCAAATATATTTGGTTCAAATAATGAGTGACTGTCACAAATTCTACATGTATAAGGCAAGTCTTGCTAATAGTGATTGTAAGAATGAAGTATGGTGTTGGGTCATATAGTCTTCATATAAAATTTTAATCAAGAGTATGGGATGTTGAGACTTACTCATGGGCCCCAGAATTCAATGCCATACCCATCCAGGTCCCTTTGGCAAGTAACCCAGTCTCCCTATGTACAATAAAATCTATTATTTTTCTTATTTGTGTCTGCGATTTTGAAATCATCTGAACTGGGTGGGAATTCCTTTTCTAACCTTAAAAAGTTTATTATGCAGAAGGCCTGCCAGTACAGGGTAGTTGAAAAGACTTGAGATATGGGTAGACAATGGACAAAGGTATACTAATTTTTCACTCTAGGAAGCCCTTTACAAAAATTCCAGCTAAAAATTGGTAGATGTATTTCTTAGTGTCATCTTTCTTTAATTTCCAGTGCAAAACCAATGGAGACCTTGGCCAGTTTGTTGTTACTCTCTGTTTAGAAGATGCATTTCTAAACATAACAAAAATTTAGTGAAATGGAAGGTTCCCTTTTCTGACAAACCAGGAAGTGACTGATGAAAGTAACAATGCCTGTAAATAGAAGTCTCTTCTGAAAGTATCATTATTGCTAAGCATCTGAAAATCGTTAACAATCTGTTCTGGACAGTTCACTCACTTGAAGATACCTTCCATTAAACGTACAGTATTGCTTTTCTGTTAATGCAGAAATAGGTTGCAAGAGGCATGACAATGATCTAATTTCTTTTTTTGTCAAAACTCCCAAACTGGCTGAATGCTTGCTGCTGATTTACTTAGTAGCTCTTGTGTCCAACCAAAACAGATGGGATCACAAGAAATACAGCGTTGTTATGGGCTGGGAATCGGCACAAATTGTTGCTTTGTTGCTATGAGAGCAATGGTAATATCTTTATTGAAAATAGCAATTATGATTGGACCCCTGGAGTGCTTCTGCTTCAGGCCAGAAATCGCATGGAAGTCTGTCAGATGCTTATGAATCAATTAGATTGGGATAAGTCTCATCTGTTTTTTTACTTCTATGAAATAATCTGCTTAGAGTCCAAATTATTTGGCTGCTTGAGTTTGATGAGAAGACTCTATGAAGAAAAACCTATTCTTTGCCCCCAAATCAGTTATTCCATTACTATAAACCATACTGGTTTTGTTTTTTTCCCCCCTTATGGGATGTCTTCCTAAATAAGCTGATTAGGTTTTTGGTAACTGATAAAAATAATGTTCAGACAGATCCTGAAATATGAAACAAGATGGACTCATTTGGACAGAAACTGGCTGTTTTTGAAGAAAAGGAATGCCCATATAGCGACAGAACCAGAAAGCCTAGCAAACCTTTTGGTGCTTCGTAGCCAGCATAAAAAGGCAAAACCGTGTCTGCAAAACTCAGCTATGTTGTTTCCACCACTCTGTAAAATGCCAGGTGGAAAAAAGGGGAGAGAGGAAAAGGTAGGTAAGTGTCTGACCATCTCACTTTCCAGCTGTGACTCTTCTGTAATGGGGCAGAGATGGCAGCGGCTTCGCAAAGTGCAATGCCAGTGGCCTCATTGCTCATCATGGAAACCGTGGAAGTGGCACTGTGTGAAACTGTGTAAAATCTTTTCCGTGCCATGGCAGGAACTATCATAGCCTTCCCCCACTCATGGCCACTCTCCCAAGCTTGCTGCAGCCCTCCCCTACCGAATGGATGGAAGAACCATCAAGATTTCATTCATTCATTCATTCATTCATTCATTCATTCATTCATTCATTCATTCATTTATATTTCAAATTTGTCACTGTCCATCTCGCTGTAGAGCAACTCTAGGCGGTTTACAATAAAAAGGATAAATATGAATGAAAATAGAATAAATATGAATTAAGATGCATTAAAATACAACAAGATTCCTCTATGAAAATAAAGAAATAGCTTCCAAGGAACTGATGTTAACTGTTAGACTCGGGGAGCGTCTTCAAGGTGCCAGCCACCCCCATGCCCCAACGAGTTAGCAGAGCCAGGTCTTCAGCCCTTTCCAGAAGGATGTTTGTACTATGGAGAAATCGAAGGAGCCTGAGTTCAGAACTCTTACACTGGTTTTCTGGAATTCAGCAGTTTCCATCCCTCAGGAATATCTGAAGTTCCTGCAGTTACAGCCCTACTGTTTTTCCCACACTAGCCACTCACACCTGATTATCATCCCATTGATCAAAACACCTCACTCTAATTTCCCCTTCAAATGAACTGATAATTCTAGAGGTTCACATACTTTTGCCACACACAAATATGTAGCTTTGGATCATTTTCCTCAATAAATAAATTAACAAGTATAATGGTTTTGGCTCACTTGTTTGAGTTTTCTTTATCTAGTTTTAGGACTTGTGTGGAGAACAGGTCACATTTTAGGTCATATTTATGCAGAAACATTAAACATTCAAAAGGATTCACAAACTTTTTAGCACCACTGTAATTATGGTATAGATCAGAGAAATTCATTAAATAATTCATTTTTACACAGGTATATAAACTGCTTACTTCCATAACCTCAAAGCAGTCCTTCTAAAGGGACATTTATAAGCTTAAGGCTGGATTCACACAACAACAAACCTTCAGGTAGCATGGTGAAGTAAGAGTCATCTCATTTCATCACATGCCTGTCAGCTGTTTCGGGGGTCTATTTCTAAACATGGGCTTAGTACTGTTCTGAAAGAATAGCGTTACTAAGAATTGACACAAGATTGGATGATCTCCTAGTGCAGTGGAGAGTTTCTTCCACTTAATCTCACAATTGCTGCATCTGTCAGCTGTTTTTCAATCTATCTTTTGACACATGTTAATATTTGACAGGTAGAGTGGGGGATTGTGTCTTAAAGCAGCAGCAGAGAGAGAGAGCTTCTTACTAGCTTGCTGCTGTTTGGACTGATCCTGGTTCCAAGGTGGGGATGAGCTCAGAGACCCAAAAGGTACAAGAGGAAAGCCCCGTCTGAAAAAACCAGGCTCATCCTCTGCCCAAGACTGAATGGCCCTGAAAAACAGGGCCCAGGGGACTGCAAGTGATGGGCTGTGCCTGCAGCAACCCATAAGAGCTGGAAATACCCTGACTGCTTCATCAGTTACATCATTGATGAGTGTTCTAGATTGCCTCTACAGCAAAAAAAAAAAAAAAGAAGAAGAAGAAGAAGAAGAAAGATGTTGGGGGAAAAGTTTAAACTACTTTTAAACTGGAACAGTAACAAATAACTTTTAGTTGCTTCAGCTTTGGGCTGGAGTGGAAAAAGGCAACATCAACAGGATATGTCATATGAAAATGATTATTGGAGTATGTTCATGTCATGTTTTAGATGTGAGAATGAATTCTTATTCAATAGTTTGGGACTTAAGTATCTTGATGTATCTTTCCCCTATTTAGAATAGAATGAATATTACAGACAACTCTGGAGAATTGATTTCATCTGCATTTTGAAGAGAGTCAGTTCTCAATAACTGAATTATTTGTTTGTCTCTTTGTTTGTTTGTAAGGCTTAGGCATTATCCAAAACAATGTGGGCATCTCGCAATATCAAACAAATAACAGAATAAAAGCACACTACAATATGCATGAATAATAAAGAAATATTAGTACATTGATCCTTCAGACTGAGCGCACCTCTAAATTTTTGTAGAGCAGCTCTTAACGAAACAATTGAAAAACATTTTGCAACTTTATCAGGACAAGTTGTGTAGCATTAAAATATGTATATATGGGAAAATACACATTCGGAGATGTGCATATTAAGCCAGTGGTCAGGAAGCCAATGCCTTCTAGAGATGTTAGACTACAACTTACAAGACGTTAACCCCAATCATCATGGCCGATGAATCACGATTCTTTGAATTATATTCAAAAATCCTGGGAGGAAACCAGGTGGATTATCCCATCATTCATGCATAAAGTAGGAAAAATTGCTAATGAAAATAAAAGGCCATTTTCTTGCAGGTATAGAAAAATAGCAGGAAGACATGGAAATCTGACTGAATGGACTTGTGATTATACATATACAACACTAATATCAGCTGGATATAGGCAGTTTCTTCCTTCTGCTATTACTTAACTTAAAACAAAAACAAAACTTTGTAGTCAGACATTCTGCTATCACTGGATTGCTTGCTGCTTGTTATACTAAGTGGTGCCTTAATATATGTATAATGCTGTTCTGATATTATTCTTTCATTCATTGATCCAAGAGATTATCATTTGGGTAAACTTCACATAGAATTTTGTTATCGAGTTTCTTAATGTTAACTAATCAGATCCCTGTGCATATGAGCTGAATAAAGTTCCAGGGGGAAATAACCAAGAAAATAATTACATTTACACCATGGTATGTCCATTAGATTGGATCCAGCCCCATTTATTAAACTCTGCACAGACATATTGTCTCTCTCTTTCTTTTTTTATTTTCTACTTTAATGAAGTGAGAAATGGCAGCCTGAAGATAAATGTGTACATAGATTGGAATTGGACTGGTGTTTGAGATTCCTTTCAGTGTAAACAATGACATGACCTCACATACTGGCCACACCGCATGAAGTGCGGGGGGGGGGGGAATATTGCCAGGAAACTTCACAAAGCAGTATGCACTTGGCAAGTATTCTAAAATATCTGGAAGATTCATATTATCCAGGGAATATCTATTTATAAACTTCTATACTCTCTTTCTTCCAAAGACATAGAATATATATGCAACCTAAGGGATTAGCCAGAATGAGGTATGCTTGAATTTAGCATCATGAACTCTTCCAAAAGAGTCTTAGGTCCACACATAAGCTAAAAAGCACTTGATGTTCTGAGAAATCCAGTATACGTTGTATCTGTTCCACAAATGAATGCAAGCATGTGCAACATTCCATATTTCTCCCCAATCTCCATGAAGTTCCCAGCAGCCTTTGAAGCTGCTTTGATAATACACAACAGTAATTATAGGGTACCTAACCTTTAAAAGCCAGCATGACATTTCTTTGTACAGAAGTTCTATTCAGTATGAACTTCGAACTTATCTCTGTTGAAGGAATACATACATCCACATCTATGATACTTCAGGCATATAAAACTCCACTGACATTTTATTTCCTCTGATTCTCAAATTAAAGTCACTATTTATGGCATCTCAAGCAACTGTTGTGCTACTGTCTATGCTTTCATACTGAACATTGTGATATAGAGGATTTGATTCTACAAACAAAATGAAGTATTTCTTGGAATGATAAACTGTTGAAAATTGTGAAAAAGATTTGGTAGAGAAGGATCAGAACATGGAAAATATAAATATTTTATTTGGGGGAAGAGGCAAAATAAATGAGTTAGTTTCGTTAACATAACAATGTTTATGCTTTTTCACATATTCTGTGTTCAGATGGGAGAGACAAGGAATGTGTTTTGAAGGCTGTTATCCTATAACATATTTAAGTAGGATAACCCCATTGATTGATTGATTGATTGATTATGTGCCATCAAGTCTGTGTTGACTCTTAGTGACCCCATAGATGGATCTTCTCCAAGATGACCTATCCCCAGTTTGGCCTTTCAGGTTGCTATATCTTGCTGTAGTTCAAAGGTGCACCTTTCTGCTAATCATCCTCTTCTTCTCTTTCTTTCTACCTTTCTCAGTGTTATGGACTTCTTAAGGGAGCTGGGTCTTTGTATAATATACCCAAAATATGACCGCTTGAGCCTGATCATTTGTGCCTTGAGTTAGAATTCTGGATTGATTTGGTCCATGATCCATTTGTTTGATTTCTGGGCTATCCACAGTATTTCAAGAGTTTTCTCCAATACCAGTGTTTAAACACATCAATACTCTTTTTATCCTGATTCTTCAAAGTCCAACTTTTGTTTCCATTGAGTATAAAAGGGAAAATCATTGCCTGCACAATTCTGATCTTTGTAGATATAAACACATCTGAATATCTTTTCCAAGGCCTTCATTGCTACCCTATCAAGTGCTAATCTGTGCCATATTTTTTGACTGCTGACCCCTTTATTATTGATAGTTGATCCTAAAAGGCAGGAACTATCCACCACTTCAGTATCTTCATTGTTAATTGTAAGGCTCATTAGTACTGTTATCATTAATCTGGTCTTCTTTAATCTTAGTCCCATTCTTTTCACTGTGTTCCTTGACTTTCATTACTAGAGCTTGTAGATCATTTGCATTTTCAGCTATCAGAGTAGTGTCATCATCATAACACAGATTATTGTGCTTTCTGCTTCCAGTTTTAAAACCACACCTGTCTTCCAATCCAGTTTCCCTCAATATACTGTACATTCTGCGTATAGGCTGAATAAATAAAGAAAGGGTATACAGCCTTGTCTCACTTCTTTGTTGACCCAGAGCTAATCTGTTTTTGCTGTTTTCCATCTAAAATGTGGCTTCCTGTCCTGTGTATAGATGTCTCACAAGGACAATGAGATGTTCCAGAATTCCCATTTTTCTGAGCACATTCCACAGCTTGATATGGTCAGCACAATCAAAGACCTTTCTATAATTAATGAAGCTCATATTGACTTCTTTTTTGGTATTCTTTGACTTTCTCAATTATTCAGCCTACATCAGCAATGATGTTGCTTGTTCCTTGGATCCTAATCTGTGCTGGATGATCCTAAGCATTATTTTGCTAGCATGTGAAATTAAGGATATTGCAAAATAAGTATCCTCTTTTGGTTATGATATATATACCAAGCTTTTCTAATCTGATGACCAATATATCATTCTCCAGATTTGCTGGCATAGTTTCGTTAGAACTTCTACTGGTTCTTTGTCTGTTGCTTGCCATATTTATGAAGATATTCCATCAGTTCCTGTAGTGGTAATGACCTGAGCGCTGATGTAACTTCATCTTCTAGTACTTAGGGTTCTTGTAAACAGGGAATATCTTTTAAAGTATCTTGGATATTGATATCTCTACTATATGGAATTTCAGTATACTCCTTCCATCTTTGATCTTCTTTGAATTATCTATCCTTTCACATACCAGTTTAAGGTTGGAACCATCTTCTGAGTTAGAGAGCTTTAGGAAGACTTTCCTTATTTTTCTGCTTTTGTTTCCATGTTTGATGTCTTTACATATGTCATTGCATTACTGCTTCTTGTCTCTAGTAACAACTCTCTGAAATTCTTTGTTAAATTCCTTCCTGAGATCTTTGTTTTCTTGGCTTTGACTCCTCTTGGCAATTTCCGCAGTTTGTTCTGATATCAAGTTTGCTTTCTTCTGTTTCTTGGTCTTTGGCAGTCTCTTTTCACATTCGTCCTTAACAATTTATTTGATTTTATTCCATAGTTTCTCTGGTTCTCTGTCAATGAGGTTCAGAACTTCTAAGTGATTCTTCATGTTCTCCTTGAAAATGGTGGTTATATGTCAACATTATGTGATAGAAACTGGTTGGCTATGTGCTTATGCTTTAGATTGACTTGTAACTTCCATATGAGCAGTTTGTGATCTGTTCTACAGTCAGCCCTTTGCTGTTATAAATGAGCTCTTCTACCAGCTTATGCCAATAATAGAGTCAATTTGATTTCTATGTACTCCATCTGATGATGGCCATATATATATAGATGCCATTTTGGTTGTTTGAAGACTGTATTAGTAATGAAGATATAATGGGATTGGCAGAAATTTGTAAGTTATTTTCCTGCTTCATATCTATTTCTTAGGCCATACAGCTCATCTGCATTTTCCTCTTTACTATTTCCAAGTTTAGCATTCTAGTCTCCAACCACAAGCAATACACCTTGCTTGAGTATTCTCTTGATTACAGATTAAAGCTGACCATAAAATTCATCAAGCTCTTCATTTTTTGCATCAGTGGTTGAAGCATAAACCTGGATAATCATTACATTCAAAGGCTGTCTGTGAAGTCTAATTGATACTGTTTGATCATTGGCTGCATTATAACCAAGTAGGGTCTTTGCTATATCCTTTCTGACCATGGAAGCAACATTTGTTCCTTCTTTGTTTTTCTCTCCTGAGTATTAAACAGTATGATCTTCTGACTGAATTCCAGTCCACTTCAATTTGCTAATGCTTCACATGTCAATATGTAGTCAGTTCATTACATCTTTCACTATGTTAAGCATTCCCACGTTCATGCTTCTTCTGTTCCATGTTCCCATTATAATTCTGTCTTTGTAGCTTTAGATTTTTCCTCTCCCCCATGGCAACATCAGCAACTAGACAACCTGAAGGCTTTAATTCAAGTGTGTCATAAACACCATTAATATTCTGAAAGAACTTCAGCACTCTCCTCAGTAGCATGTCCAGTGCCATCTGAACTCAGGAGTCCATCATCTGGCAATCTATATTGTCTATCCATGTGGTTTTCTTAGTAAAATACAGGAGTAGTTTCCATTGTCTTCTCCTGTGCAGTATGAAATCATGATATTGTCACTAACGTGATCATCTGCCCACATCACCTTCTATATTGCTGATGCCCAATATAGATGCCTGCTTGTTTTAGTTGGACAGCTGGGTTGACCTTTATATCTCAGATGACCCTGTTGGGTGGCATTCACCCTCAGCATTCTTCGCTCATCCCTCCCAAGGACACCTACTGCCAAAATGAGGCAGCAAAGCAGGATTTAATAGGGAAGACCCATTAATCAGACTTAATTAAGAATTGCCATACTTGAATAGAACCAAATCTTCTGTCATGTCAGCATCCTGTGAACAAATAGTTGCTTCTGGAAATACTATAAAAAGAACTAGAGTAGAATAGTACCTTCTAATCCATGTTCCACTGGAATTCAGAAGCATGCTCATTTTGGAATTGAACATAATAGTTATTCATTATAAGTACCCCTAGTATCCTCCATGAATTTATCTAATCTCCTTTTAAACCATCCAAGTGATTACTTCTAAGTAAACAAATACAGGATTATCGTGCAAATCACATTGATTTCAATTAAAAAGCAGATACAAGTTCAAAATGCCTCCCACCTTTCAAGATGAGTAAATGTTAATCTTTAGCTGACATGATTTAGAAAAAAGTGCCAGTTCATTAATTTTACCATGTTGGCATCTGAAAATAGCCAAGTTTTACTTATAGCAAGACATTATATATTTATGCTTATTTGAGGTCAAAGGTTATAATTGTAATGATATTAGGCTGTTGTAGAAATCCGGCTCAGGTAGCAACATTTAGCTGAGCTCAGAAAGCTAAGAAGGGTCAGATCTTACTAAGGTGAGATGGGCTGATTGTAAAAGCCTGCTGTTGATAGTGTTGGGTCCAGCCAATCAACCCTAATTACCAGGTTTGGGACTTGGTGCGAGGTGAACAGAACACCAAGACGAAAATCAGACTTTTTATCCACTTTATTTCAGAGCTCTAAATAAGTTGGAGACTCCCAGTGAAAGGAGGGAGTCCTGATTACAGATTTTACATAGCTTATATACGTTTTCTTCGCAGGATCTACATGACAGTTTAAACGAAGAAACCGGTTAACTTCTTACAAACATCAGGTCACTGTGACTTCAACCAAAGACAGACATCCTTCCAGCTATACATTAATTATTACTCATTATCCATCTTAAACTTATCTTAACCCATCTCTCTTCCCCTTACCCTATCAGGATAATAATATTACAAGCATATAGATCTTGCATGTCCTGTCAGTTGGCCCAGCCCTGGCCCCTTATCAGACTGACCACAACTGGTCTCGCCCATCTCTGCTGTAGGGTCAAGGAAATCACAAATCATACAACCATTCTTATCTTCAAGGATACAATGAAAGCATTAAAATAGTATAGCTATATTTAAAGTTAAAAGACTACAAAAACAAGCAAGGGGTTACAAGGAAGTAACTATCTTTAGAAATTGCATGGGCATGTCATTGGGAAGAAATATATCACTCTTGACAAGAACACTGAACACTGAACAGTTTCTATCACAGATGCACACATTCTCATATGCTAGCCCCCCCACCCCACCGATGTCTTCATATGCAGGTACAACTTCCACATACTCAGGTCCACTATCAAATTCAGTCCCCATCAATAGCTTCCAGCCTCACAGGGAGATTGACAGGCTGAATGGGCAAGCACATTGGCACACAGTTCAAGCTTCTAGGAAGTTGCCTAGGGTGCTAAAATCAATGAAGGCCTTTCGCTTTATTGCAGGATCATTCTGGCCCTGAAGTATAACTGTAGAGACTAAATATCAATGTGTAACATCACATATCTGTGTTCCAGATCATTTGTGGATGTTTCTGCGTTTGAGTCCTTTGAGACAGGCTTGTTTTCCAAAAACAAGATCTGGAGCCTTTGGGGTTTCTGTTGTTAGGTGCTTCATTTCTGTACGACACTTTGTCTAGTCTCTAACGGGGAATTAAGCTTCTTTCATCTCAGCCCATATCCAGAATTACCAATTGAAAGTCAGCAACATACTTTTGCACAGAGCATGTGTCCTGTCATAAGTGACAGACCTTGCAATTGGCAGTTACCTTTTGGCTGGAATCATTAAAATTAACGCTCAGGAAAGTCATAAAAAAAGGCATATTGTGCATCTCTGGGATATCCTGCAGCAGAAGAGAGGTAAACCATTTTGCCACTCTCTCTGTCAATAAGCCAGTTATAAATGTTGCATGAAATCAGCCCAAGGGAAATTCTTCAGATCTTAGATGTATGGTATAACTCACACTGAGCTCGGAAGGTAGTAAATTGTGCTGGGATTCCCATTGTATTTGTCATGTAGGGAGACCATTGCCTGGCTTAGAGAGCCGCTGCTGCTGCTGCTGACAGCAGAGGAACTGCCAATGGCGGTAAATTCTGCCCACTTGCTGGGCTAGTTGATCTGAGTTAATTGTTCCATTTGAGTTACCATTTGGTTCTGATACTAGAGCAAGATACTGGCATTAATGAAAGTATTCATTTTAAAATTATTCAAGAATGCGGGTGGGAGCTTGCTTTTTCTAAATCCTGTATTTGTGTGGATTGACATGCAAGGATGTTAGACAGTAGCATATGCTGGAAATATCAGTTTCCATTGGCTGAATAGGTGGGGATGGCACAGCTCCTCCATGCAATTCCCTTACTAATGGCACTGTGATGGGATGTCTAGCAGGCCCTAGGAACACACGGGAGGAAACAAGACCCCTGAAAAAGACAATTCAGCCGGGGGGGGGGGGGCAGAGTGGGCGGGAGAGCATGAGAAAGAGACCCAGAGTAACTCTGCCTTAATTATGTTAGGTATAAGTTGATCTGGAGAATTGCTTTAGCAGGCTTTCAAGATTCTGTAGTTTACTCTACAAGCAGTAAAGAACTTTCCAGAAATCCAAGCAGCTCTTGTTTTCTGAGCGTGCCTGCCTCACAGACCTTGACAGGCATTAGTGATAAAGACAGCAAAATCCACCTTCTTTGGCATCTGTATCACTAACCTTGACTTACTTTTGATTTCAGTAGGGTGACTCAAGGGGCAATTTCTCTGTGTAAATCCATATGTGAAGAAGTTCAATGAAATTGCCTTATCTGGAGGGTGCCAGTCCATCCATCCAGACTTGCCACTGGCCACCAAAATGCTTTGTATAGTTTTGAGGAAGGGAAGTGGTGAAAGATGACTGTTTTTGCAGTCATTCAGGAACTGAGGGGGAAAAAAATCTGCTTTGAGATTTTGGAATTTGCTCTGTACCTGGTCAAGAATATGGCTCTGATGGAAGGGAGGTGTGATGGACTACTGTAACATAGCAGGTTCTCAGGAAGGAGGGAGCGCATTCCAGGGAGGGAAGTGAGACAAGAGACAAGACAGTCTGGAGCTGAATCATGGGAAGAGGAAGAGAAATCTCCTGCATACAGGTGGCACCAAAATCACAGCTGGTTTAGATGCTAGTTTGAGGCCTGACATAGTGTCCACCTCCTCCATTTTGGTAGCCATTGGTCAATGGAGACCTGGTTCAGTCAAATCAGAGCACAGGGAGGGTCCAGAGTAGATCACCAAAATAAAACCTCGCCCCACAACTCTAGTTAAGTGGACTACACAGCAGCCATAGCAGCAGTGGAGAAGGAACAACCCAAGGGTATTGCCCAGAAGAGGCAAAGAAGAGCCTAGCCAAGAGGTGATAGGCATGGATAGGGGCACAGAACAAAAGAGGAGGGAGTTCTCCTGATGCTCCTGTTCCACCATCTCTCTCCTCCAAGCCACATTAGGGAGAGTAATGCTTGGTGGGAAGGGAAATTAAACTGTGGGAATCTACCAATCCCTATCCTTTACCTGGCCCACAATAGGTACATAAGGTCAGCACCCTTTGCCAGTCTGGTTTCTATTGTATAATAGAGATCAGCAACGTATGCACTGTACTTAAACCAGCATACTTTTTTTTGGTCAGCTCTCAGATTGGTAGATAACATTTTAACTTGGCTGTCTGGAAGAGCCCTGGCTGTATCCAAGGCAGTGTTTCTCAACCTTGGCAACCTTAAGATGTGTGGACTTCAACTCCCAGAATTCCCCAGCCAGCATGGCTGGCTGGGGAATTCTGGGAGTTGAAGTCCACACATCTTAAGGTTGCCAAGGTTGAGAAACACTGATCTAGAGTTACAACTTCAAGATTCTATGTGTATTGTGTGATGGTTTGGGTACTGGGCTAAGATGCAGGTGACCCAGGATCAAGTCCACCCTTTGCCACAGAAACTCCCTGGGCCAACAATTTCCTCTCCTGCCAACCTGTCTCATAGAGTTATTGTGAAGAATTGCTCGATGTATTGCCTTGAGTTCCTGAAGTACAGATGGGATATAAACCTAATAAAATAAATAACGCACACCATTGTTCATACTGGCTTCGATGACTACAGGCACAATCCACCAGCCATAGTTATTAGTCGCTTTTAAGTCTTGTTGTTTCCAGCACGAAAAGCTTAACAACTACTGAAATTGGTGGAGAATGATAAGAGTTATCACTCACAGTTGTAATTTAAAACATTTGATTAGTCAGTTATGGAACTGTTGGCATGATGAATAAAGCCTCTGGCAAAGCGTTGCATGCACTTTTGATTTAGTGACACAAATAAAAGGTCACAGTAGTGTAGGTGAGGATTTGGGGACAAATCAATTAGCAGTTACATGTTTTCTTTGTGTCGGTTGGAAAGACATGACCTCATGCTACCGAGTGGCAGTCACAAGCAAAGCAGTTTAAGAATTATCAGACGTATTCCAAGCACATTCCAGGAATAAAACCAATTGTATTAACCAGAGTATGGGTTGTGACAAAAGACCAGAAGTACTGTCACCCTTCCATGTTTCAAGGAAAAAGGATCTTACTTTTATTATTTCTAGATATTTTCATTTATAGAGACAATAGACCATCTCAGCACTGCATATTAAGTGTCATCTGCTTATGGCAGTGCATCTCTGAATTTATACTGAATTTAACTGGGTTTTAATGGCTCTTTTTTTTTCAGTGTACTAGCATTGTACAGGCAGCACCTCATGAGTCATCACAGAGTGAGCCCAATCCTGACACATATGAGATACTCAAGAATCCTGAAACAAATAGAGCATTAATGCATTGGAGAGTGTTTTATAAGTAGTTCCCTTGTTTCATGGGTTTTAACGATCAATGGCTTTTTACACTTCCAGGTAGCTCTGTCGAGCTGTTGCAATCAGGTTCATCTGACACTTCAGTAGAAGACATGGCCTGTCTAGTTTAAAAAGAAAAGGAGGGGTTGATGCCCCAAGCTAGCAATAGGAAGCCATAGACAGATTCTCGTGTTCATCACTGCAGCCGCTGTGCCCATTGTGGTACAGTGGGTTCCATGCACGCTTTAGATCAGTGTTGTCCAAACTTGGCCACTTTAAGATGAGTGGACTTCAACTCCCAGAATTCCCCAGCCAGCATGGGTGGCTGGGGAATTCCGGGAGTTGAAGTCCACTCATCTTAAAGTGGCCAAGTTTGGACAACACTGGTTTAGATCAAAGAGATCTGGGTTTAGGGCCCTGCCCAGTCACTTTAGCATTACTGTGAATATTATTATACAATCACTTGATTTTTAAAAAAACAACTGGAAATGCCATTGACTGAATCTGGAAACTTTCACACTGAACATCTCTGCTGTTCTGCAGCATTATTATCCTTTTTATAAAGTCCTCTGCTTTCAGGAAGGGCAGGAAAAATTACATCAAGCTATTAATTAGCATATTCTAATTTAGCTCACGATGTTCACCCAAATCCCACTGTACATTGTGTTTACATACAGAGATTACATGAGTCTAGTTGCTTGCAGTGAGAACTGAATCAGGTCCTTGTATCCCAGGGATAAAACTGATTACTCCAAGTTCTAAAGCTTAGATCAGAGGCGTCTGCAGAATCAGAGGCAGTGTTCTGCTGCCATGCTGCAGGCTCCACCCATTTCATACATGTACACAATGTCATGATACACATACAAAAGGGGCAGAGATTGCATCAGGACAGTGCACCACTTCTCTTGTCATTGACCCTAACCCACCTCCTGTGGATCTTTCTAGCTGGATTTAAAACATAAAATCCCAAACCAATAAAACAGCAAAGTCTTTTTCTAAAAACAGAAGATCTTTGGTGTGGTACTTTTAAAAGATTTTCATATAATTGCTGAAATTCACCATTCCTGCTGTTCTTAACTTGTTTTCCTTCCTCTTTTCCTCTTAACTTCTGCCAACTCTCATAGAGCAGGTCAGCAGTGCTATTTCCCCAAACCCCATGGAAGTAATGCTGGAGAAAAACTCCCTTCTTTGCAGAATTATTGTCAGTGTATTAAGTCTGTCTTCTGAGTAGACAAATCATCTCATTTGCTTTGTCTTGCTGAGACATAGTCCCTGCCATGCAATAGGTCACGCAGCACATTATGTGACCCAGAGTTCTGGCCAATGGAAGGAGAGCAGATATATCTGGCCCTACTCAACTTCACTGCCCTTTCTGAGGCCTTATAGGTGGGTAGATCTGCCAAAGTTAAGCTGCTCCTGGGATAATGGGAATTTCCTCCCAATCTTTTCCCTACAACTTCATGTCATTATATCATTCATGACCCAAAAGTCTTGGTCACTTATGCTGAGAACAGATCTTTATTTGCATTGCTCTGCTAAAATTAATGTGATTAAGCACAAATGTCAGTCCACTGATTCCAGCCCCTGTTATTCATATTCAATCATTCACTTTATTTTAATCACTTTAGCTAATTAAATTAGGTCCAATTTCATTTTTATTCTTTTTATGTGAGCAAGCCACCTCAACATACTCTTTTATACTGGTCACTCTCTTTTGCATTCAATTTGCATTAATCATCTGTCCATTCTTGACTTTCTCTCTTCTTATTTTATCATACAAACTTCTTAAATAACCCACTCTTGTTGCATTCAATTTACCTATATGTTTCTCCTGACAGATCCAATGCTCACTTCCATAAAAAAAAGGGGACAGAAGGATACTCTTATATATAGCCATTCTCACTTCCTTCACATTCATTCCTCACAACAGACCACATACTATTCACCACTTTTCCACCAGTACTTACACATCAAAATTTCTCCATTCATGTCCCCATCTTTAGTCAACATTCCACCAAAGTACACAAAGTAAAGTTCGCTTTAGTTTTTCTCCATTTATATACCTCTTATAATCATTCACTCCATTTTCCATGTCAAGCACAACCATCTTTGTGATACAAAAATTTTCAGATTCATTCTCCTTGTTGCAATGCATTCACTGCAGATCATTCAGGTTTTTAACCAGGAACAGGGCATCATTTGCATACAAAATACACATATATTCATGTTCTCCAAAAACATATATCTCGTGTAACCGCAAGCATTTCTCTGTTGCAGCTCCAAATTCATGCAAAACATTCCATGACCGAAGCCTATTCACTTTACCATACACTTTCTGTAATCAGCATATAGTAAAGTTTCTTTCACAAATACATACATTTCTCAATGACCCATTAAGATTTGCACAGCTCTGCCCAGCTTTCCTTCTTTTGAGTTTCACCTGAAATGATTTCATTTTTTGCTTTTAATTCCATTCATTTTGCCCAAGATTCCTTGTTTAGCCCTCTGAACCCATTTCCAAAACAATTTTTTTTTCATTTCCATCAGAATCATTGTGTACCTTCTCTTTGACTTTTAATTGTAGCCATTATTTTGTTCTACTGGGCTACATTTTTTGTGTCCTCATTTATGAATCTAAATTGGAAATTAATATAAAGTAAGTTCATAGACTTTGTTTCAAAAGTTGAATATGAGTCACAGCATGCTCACTGAGAAACACATTTTGTCCCTTCTATGGTCTTTCTGAATTTTGGGGATGGGAGATGCTGCCACTGTTCCTCCTAACTTAAAGGAAATTGATTATTTTTTAAGGATTCTAAAATATTGAAAAGCAGCTAGTGAAAATGGCTGTTGATATGCCCAAAGGAATGACCTACCAAAATAGAGCTGGGGGTAGGGAGAGGAGGAATGACTTTGAGAAGGGCCTGCCATTCTTTCCAACAGCATTAATTTCCTTTCCTTAGATTCTTATCCTTGCATTTTGCCCTACTTCATTAGTGCCAATCATTTGAATATGCACTAACAAAATAAACCATATCAAGCCAAATAAGAAAGGAAAAATCCATGCAGCTAAAGTGTGTGTTCAAGGTCTTTTACTTTATACTCTATATTCTAACTTCTTAAAATGATAATTTAAGTTCTTCAGCATATTTAAGGATTTTTACTAATGAACTTCACAAGAACTGTAAAAATAAAACCAAAAACATTGTTCTTATGCCAAACAGATGATCTAGATTATCTGCATTTCTTCTTTTTCCTCCTTTTACTGTTAAGAAATCATACAGTATTCTCAAGTTGGAAAGAAAAATCAGTGGCATCTGGGCTGTAATATAAAAAAATCCTTTTGAGAACTATAAATATATGTTTGTTCTTTGCTCTTAATACACGCACAGTACTTAGTTTTGTACTTTAATTATGACCATCACAAGACAAACAATGAACATGGAATAAAAAAATTGGTTTAATTTTGTGACCTGGAGTCAGGGAAGAAGATGGGAATAGCTCAATTAGAGTGGATAACTGAAATAAATATGGTAAAATAGCCATTCAGATTGCTAGCAGCTAATATTGGCTTTCTTGTTGTGGGTTGCTTCTCAAGGTATATATCTTAAATTTTAATGAGACAAAGCCATAAGAAATAAATCTACTTACACTTATTACTATGAAGGCTTCCAAGCTTCCAGTTTATTTGCTTCATGAGGGAATGACATCTCTGGCAATTTGTATAAAAGATTGTATCAGGAATATAGTTTTGATCACCTATAATCCATGATCCACCAATTTCTCTGGGACAGCAAAACAAGTAATTGGAAATGTGAATGTATATGTGTATTTTCAGAGAAAAGAAGCTGTGTTGAGCTCAGTGGGACTCAGATCCTAGTGAGTAGGTGTAGACCTGCAGCATAAATCTCTTTCATCCATAACAAGAAGAGTTGAGATTGTTAGCTTTGTCAGAATCATTCCCACTGGCTTTATCTGTCAAACTGTAATCTATATTGGGAATATTATCTTTAAAATATAAGGTTTTAATTTATTCTAGATTGTCACTCCCATGCTATTACCTACATTTTAGGGCAGATCACAAAGGATTTTATACTATATTTATACTATATTTATACTATATTAAAATGCATTTTCAGCTACAGGAATTGTAGCTATTATTAAAAAATATAAATGAAAAAGTACAGCCAAACAAGTTCTGTTCCAGGATGCAGTTCTGATCATATTAAGTCTATGAATAATTAGTCCAACTGATTTTAGTGGAAGAGAGTAAAGCCCATCTTTATTGTGAAATGAATAATAACAAATGCAAATAAAATAATATCCACAATTAAATCAACAAGGGTAATTCAAAGTGAAATAAATTAAAGATGGCAAAAATAAATTACTCAATCAAATGCTCTTCAGAAACCTTCCAGAATGTTAGAAGGGATGCAGGAAGTCTTAATTCTAAGGGGTGGGTGTTTAACAAGGCTGGAGCAGCCATTTAGAAATAGTACTTACTGGTCTGTTTCCCTTACTTCACAAAAGTAGAATATTGCCAAAAGTTTATCCTGGGAAGAACATACTGAATAGGCTGATACAGGTAGAAGAAGACAATTCTGCTATTACCTAGGTGGCAAGCCATACCATATTGTATAAAATTTATTAAAATAGCTTCTTCTTCTACTTAATTTTGAACATGAAACGGTTTCCACCTGAACAGGTTTGGAGACTAGTATTACTGTCCAATGTTGCCCTCACAAACAATAGGACTTTCTTTCTTTCTTTCTGCACCCCCTGTAACACCCCAAAACTGCCTTTACAGGAGAGAGAGAGTATAAGTGGATACAGAGAAAAGAGGCATTCATTCCTTGGCTGTGTCTATTCTGCTAGCAGAAGACACCATGGAATGTACCAGCATCAGCTGGAAGAAGTACCCTGATTAACCAGAAACTCTGTGCTGGAGATACAGTACAGAATCCAGTAGAGTACAGAGAATCTATGTGTAGTGTAGTGGTTAAGGTGTTGGACTAGGGGCAGGGAAACCAGGTTCTAGTCCCCGCTCAGCCATGGAAGCTGACTCTGTGACTTTGGGCCAGCCACACTCTCTCTGTAGAGGAACATAACTTTGAAGAAGAAATACAAGAACCACTAAGGAAACATCAACCTAGTCTTGGGAGAGAAGAGGGCGTGAGAAAGAAACTCAAGATAACCCTGCCTTGAATCTTGATTCAGTATGAGCGGGGCAAACTCTGCCAGGCTTTCAAGACTCACAACAATAGAATTCTAGCAGTCCTTTGTGGTGTCTGTCTCCTGACCTTGCAAAATATTAAAAACATGATTTCAGTAGTTATTTGGCTATGTATGTACTTTTTTTATAATTGTTTTAAGTGTTTTGAAAGTATTTCTTCTCTAAATTGTCTTGATTGAATACATACTTAGAGGGGCTTCCTTACACTCTAAAAAGACAATGGTCTTAATTAATAAACTGCAGATGAAGTCGTAACTGGAGGAAACTCCCCAATTAAACCTCTGTGTGTCCTTGCAATTTGAAATAGATGATGACAAGGGAAAAAGAAACTACATATTTCACCAAATGCATGTAAAAATGCTTCAGTCTCTTGTTGACAATAAAAAGCAATACTACTGGGAAGCTGGAGAGAGCCAGATTGGTGTAGTGGTGAAGGCACCAGGCTAGAAGCGGGAGACTGTGATTTCTAGTTCCACCTTAGGCATGAAGCCAGCTGGGTGACCTCAGGCCAGTCTCTCGCTCTCAGCCCTAGGAAGCAGGCAATGGCAAATCACTTCTAAAAAACTTGCCAAGAAAACTGCAGGGACTAGTCCAGGCAGTTACCAGGAATCAAGACTGACTTGAAGGTGCGCGCACACACACATACCCCCCCCCACACACACACACAAACAGTGAAGCTGGAACAAATTTTGACAAATTCTTAAAGTCAAATTGGAGGTTCATAAGATTTCTGACTGACCATCAAAGTTCTTAGGCCGTCAGGGAGCCAGATTAGTCCTCAAAGTCAAAGATCTGTGTGTATTTCTTGGTAACTCTGAAAATAACACAGCACACACAGAGAACCACGAACTCTTGCTACCACAACCCATTTGATTTTTAACATATATGGAGGATAGTGTAAATCCAAATTGTATGTACCCCTTGATTGACCCCACTCATAAACACATTGAAATGTCTGGGGAAAAATGGACATCTGGGGCAGGGAGGGAAATAGCTCCAAAATACAACTAGGATTTATTTATTTTACAATATTTATACCCCCATCCCCCCCAATCCAGTTGGACTCTGGGCAAGTCAACAAAGTCAAAATAAAACAGGAGGCTGAAATCCACATATAATTAACAAAAATCAGCAATAGAAAACTAATACATCATAGGTGCCATTAATTAAACTAGCCTAAGTGTCAAATGCTTGCAGAAACAATGTGAAACACTGTCTGCTTTGGCTAGTTTTCATAATGCCTAAAGGGTAGGAGTTTTCCATTCCTACAGAAGGATAATGTTCCACCAGATGGGCATCTTTAATCTTAAGAACTTTAAGAATGAAGTATTTCTAATAATTAACTGCAAATGTTCTGATGACTGCTTATACTGAGCTAGATACAAAAAAACCTTATTAGGCCATGGTAAGTGACCTATCTAAATCAAACAGAAATGGGAAAATCAACTAATGCATTTTCTGGAAATTCTGGTATGCTTCTAAGAATGAAAATAAGAGAGCAACAGACAAACATTATTGTATACTGAAACATTATACATTTAGCTGACTGAACAAATATATCTTCTTATGATTATGGCATATATTTCAATACATTCATAAAAGTACTCTGCTAACAATTACTAATTAATATGCCCATATTTCTGGATGAAAATGTAAAGTAAGATAGGCAGTGACTGATACTTGCTTGTTTGTGAAACCTTAATAATGTTAAAAACCAGAGGCAACTATGACAGGATTTACTTTATGGAGAACTGGTTTATCAAGTTTCATTCATTCCTGTACCCTGCTATAATTTACTGTTTTCCTCTCTTACTTTTGATATAAATCTATTAACATCAAACTAAAAAGATTTTGAAACAAACTGGGTTTTACAGGTAGTCCTTGCTTAACAACCATAACTGGGATCGGCAACTCTGTTGCTAAGCAACGTGGTCATTAAGCGAGACATCATGTGACCGTGACATGCGATTTTACTGCTGGCTTCTCTATTGACTCTATTTGTTGGAAGCCAGCTGTGAAGCCCGCAAATGACAATCATGTGACCATGGCTTCCTGTGACTGTCATAAATGCCTACTGGTTGCAAAGCACCCAAATCGCAATCACGTGATCGTGGGGATGCTGCAAAAGTCATAAGCGTGAGGACTGGTCATAAAGTTACTTTTTTAGCACAGTCGTAACTTTGAACAGTTGCTAAACAGGGCAATTATTAAGTGAGAACTACATGTAGTTTATAGGTGCCCTATGTTGTTCTGAAATAAATTCAAGGATTTGAGGATTTTGCCATCGTGAAGGGCATTTACTTCTGGGCTTCCCAAAAGGACTTCCCCAAAATTCTTCTTGTCCAGGTAAGTACCCAAGGGCTGAACCAGAACATCTCTAGAATTTTCAGAAACACTGCAATGGATAACTATAAGCCACAAGTGGAGAATTGCAATGTGATAGTTGTTTGCTTTATAATTTAAATTCCTGATGGTTTCATTAAAATAGTTCATAATAGAGAGGAAGAGGAAAAGCAGTTCGTTTGTCTTATGTTGTATGATATAAGAAGAGCAAAGAAGACAGATGTATATTTTGTATACTTGCTAGATGATAAGTGAACAGACCTATTCAATGATCCAGAGAGGCCTGAGCCATTTCCAGCTTTATGAATAATATGAATTTGAATAAATAGAAATTAAAAAGTGATGACATAAGAAAATAAAATAAGGCACTGAACCACTCAATCAACTGAAAAAGAGTGAGAGATGATACAAATATATACAGACAGTCTCTTACTTATGAACAAGTTACATTCCAAGAGTCCATTTCTAAGTTCATTTTGTTCATAAGTCCAACCAAGTATAAAATGCTCAGCCTCCCAATCTGTGATAGTGGTGCTAAGCATACTTATGCAGCGCACTGTAAAGTAATCCTTTCCTGCCCTCTGGGACCTTCTAGGTTGGAGTTGCAGACAGGTTTGTTCGTATCAAGTTTATAACTTGAAAGTTTGTAAGTAGAGGACTCTCTGAATACACACACACATACACACATTTGAGACTTATTAGACCTTGAGGTTTAGGATATCTGATCCTATATCAGCCTTTACAGGTCAGAGATGAGTCTCTCCAGAAGAACAATAGGCCTTCATAGATGTAAAGACAGTAGAGCTGGTTAAATCTACAAATGGCTCTTTTAATGAGTTTACACAACTGCTTTGAGTCAGAATTAACTGCTGCATGTTGACATCTCCCTGTAACTCTGTTGATTTTAACTTTAAAAAGAGAAAGAAAACAGACTGTTTTGAGCACACCCCTCTTGGAAACAAGTTCAAGGAGATTTTGATTGTTTCTCCACCTGAATTGAAGCAGATTGTTTTGAATAGCTGTGATGACTTATCCTGGTAGTATTAGATGTGGCTTATTATATAAACTGGCTCTGCAATATTCAGAGCATGTAAGGCAGCTCCTCGTATGAAAAGAATGGTGCTGTGGATTGTTCTACCAAAAAGATTTAGATCACAGCTGGGATTACTAACAAAACATTCCCCCATCCTGCTTCACGGCTACATCCTCTCAAGGTACCCATCACTGGACACAAAGTGATCCAGCATGCGCTATCACAAACGTGTTGACAGCTGCTGCAGTAGATATTAAGCTTATTTCACTAAGAAAATTATTGTTCCCTTGAATATGAAAACCCTTTTATGCTTGCTGCCATAATGGGAGCCAGGCCAAGAATGGTTTAACTTCTGTTCAGTCATGAAGCACGCACAAAATGGGAAACAGCAGAAATCTTGGGGGATTTCTGCTAGAGTTCACAGAAATAATTTCCTTTGAATATTGGGATGACAGTTATTTCGGAACGAACAAAGAGCTCTGCATTCTGATAACGTTTCTACAAAGACAGAGAGAGACTAGAACATGAAAAGTTCTCTAGTATGAAAAAAAAGTGTACACCACTAATAGCAGTCCTAACCTTACTAATGAATATTTGAACATTTAGAGTAGAACAATGCAGACTTCAAAAATGATTCAGATGAAATTTTTTAGATCTCACATGTACATGTACACAGCACCTCTCTGCTAATCATTAAAGCATCACGTCTTTTTTCATTCTTCAGTATAAGGCTGAAAAAAGATAGCACATTAAAGAGGTATTGCTTCCATTATTCAGTTCAGCTTCTAAATCATTTTTGAAACATGAAACAACAAGCCTAATCTGTAGCATTACCAATCAAGGGAATCAGCCTGTTATAGTGCATACAGGGAAGAACTTGGAAGAGGGAACTGTGGTTAACATTTCTCTTCAACCATTATTCTTATTAGGTGACCTCAAATTAAGCACCTTAAAGCTTGCAGCCTAATTTATATCAGATAGTCTCCTTAACTATATGAACGATTTATGGAATCAAATCAGAGTAACAGTCCTTCCAGACTTTTCTTGGGCATCAATATATAAATGTTGTCTATGTCTGTCTGTCTGTCTGTCTGTTTGTCTGTCTCTCTCTTTCTCTCTCTCTCTAAGTAGTTTGCCATTTCCCCTTTCCTAGGGCTGAGAGAGAATGACTGGCCCAAAGTCACCCAGCTGGCTTTGTGCCTAAGGTGGGACTAGAACGCTCCATCTTCTGGATTCTAGTCTGATGCCTTAACCACTACACCAAACTCAGTCTCTAATGATATATGGGCATAACGTATTCTACAGATAAAAGCATAAGTAGGTAGGTAGGTAGATAAATATGTTATTAATACAATTACACAAATAAGCATAGAACTAAAAGATTAAGGAAAAAAACAACTAATATCTTACCAAACATGCATCCTTATGGATTCTAAAAGAATCCAAATACTGGGTATGACCCAAATGAAGTGAAGCCAAACTCTTCCTAACGCTAGTGGACAGATCCTAAGAGAAAAGCTAAAGTATCGATAAAAAGGACAACAAATATCTTACAAAAGGTATAATGCTGTGGATCTAAAAGTCTGCAAATTTTCCTGTCTTAACCACATAAGGTAAACCAAATTAAATTAAAAATAACTCATCCTAATGAGTGAGAGCCAGATTTTACATTATACTTGAACAAGGAGCCACATCTCTACTTTTCCCTAATAAACTGGGGCAGAGGGAGAGACCTTGTGTTGCTTCTCACCTTCTTCTCCAAGCAGTGATCTGAGTAAAAATGCCAGGGACAATGGCAACCATGATTCCCATAGGCTCAACAGGAACTTTTTGCTTTCTTCAAAGCTCCTAGTCATGCTGTTGTTCCCCTAACTCCCACAAGGAAAGAGGAAAGATTAGCCTGCCTTTCTTGAGCAAGGTTGTCCTAACAAGAGTGGCCTTATAAAATGCTGATTATTTTGCACAACTCATTTGTACCCTACTACAAAATGGATGGCGACTGTTTTCCAAGAGAAAAATAAAATGCTAATCAGAATTTTATTTATGGGAATGGACTCTTTTCTGTTTTCTGTTGCTTGTGTTGTAGTAGGTTACCAAAGTAACAACCCAATCTCCCACAAGAAGAGCTGTGTAAGAACATTATTCAAGCAAGCACAAATGCATTGCAGCAACCCAGAAGAGCAGAAAAAGGAAACAGGCCACCTATACCACATCTTCCAACAAAATGGATATCCACACAACTTTATCAAAAAGCACCTGACCACTCAACCTACTACAATGCAACCAACATAAGCTATGAAAACAATAACACTGCCATACATCAGACTATTACAACCTTGATAGGCACATAGAGATAAACAACATCTACACACTATTCAAAAGAGACAATAGAAAAGAAAACAAAAGACCAGGACATCTCCTCACCAGCAATCATCACCCAGACAAGCAGAGGTCACCACCAGGCACCAATCAAGCAGTGAACAATACCCTAATCAAGGAACTACCACAGGAGCAAAACAAAACTCCCACTCCCACCAACACTGGCAGGGCATGCCACAGCATATAAACAGAAAGCAAACCCCCTTCCATTCTAGCACTGAAGGTGTTACCTAGCTGGGTAATGAAATGTTTTCAAGAAAACAACTAAGCTCAGAGAACCCCAAGGACTCCACTTTCAGGCTGATTTGTTACTTAAGCAGTAATGAATGCTTGTTTCCAAGACTTCTTGTAACAAAGTTGTTCCAGATAGGCCAAAATGAAGCATACAAGAACACAGCAAAAAGTGAATCCTACTTCCCTAATCTGCTGGATTAACTGCTTCATCTTTACTTAACTAGCAGATTGTTCTGAGTGGAACACTGCTGAGGAAATGGATCACTGTAGGAAAAGAAACTGGTCCAGTTTTACTTCTTCGTTGTTGCTGTTCTTTGGACATCATTTCCAAATTAACCTAGTAAGTTGGGATGTCCTAAGAAGTGCAAACTACCTCTAGTACCTTAGTTACTTAAATGTATCCAGTTCTTATGACCCTCTTCATGGACCGTTATCTTGTAGTGTTGAAAGAGCTTCTGCATCCCAATGATGCTATGTGCTGTACTGTTGAGAGCGCACACTCCCAAAAGAGTTACTGTAGATGGGCTGGTATTAGATAAGTGATCAGACTAAGTGCTATCTTCTGGAGGAAAAAAATGGCAATTCATTGGCAATGTCAACATGATACAGGAAGATGATTCCCCTAGGCCAGAAATTATCCAATGAGCTGTTGGTGAAGAGCAGAGGACAAGTATAAATAGCACTGATGCTTGTAATAAGGCAGAAAGGACATCCAGCTGTTGATGTTGCCAGAGGCAAAAAGAGAGTTTGATGTTATAAAGATGTGTACACCACTGGTAGGTGGAATGTCAGAACCATGAACCAAGACAAACTTGATGTTGGCAGAGCAGAAATGTCAAGACTGAACATTGACATTCTGGGAATCAGTGAACTGAAATGGATTGGAATGGGTCACTTCACTTCAGAGAATCACCAGATGTTCTGTAGCATGGTCTTGCAAGAACTCAGAAGCAGTGACTGACAAACATTCCTAGCAAAATAACATCCATCGGAACATGGAAGCAACTGAACAAATTAACAAGAATTAACTCCTTATGACTGCAGCTTCTTCTGTTCTGTTAGATGTAATTGTAAAACTTGCAGATAAACCAGAAGAAGCCTACTGCTACAAAGCTGGAACATTGCACCAGAATGGGTTTGAAGAAAAATGAAAGAATTGTGGTTTCTGCACATTGCCTTTGAAGGAATGATCAAATCTTGGCAAATATGCAAGCACCAGTGGGTCCTGTATTGAGATAACATACATTTATCTCTAGCCTGCTTCTATGTTTTGCCATCAGATTATAATGAATGAAAAGAATACAACAAAATTTGGGCTTATGAAGGAAGCCCTTCATTTTAACATGTGTTGTTCATTTAGAGACATTATCAGAACTATTCATTTGCTGCCAAGGTAGTGTCCACATTTTGCTCCATAAAAGCCCAGATTGGTGCCCAAATAAATTCTACAGAGTTTGGTGCTAATACATTTATTTGGTATAAAGCCACATGCTTTAGTTGGAGGATATGGAATGCTTCCGCCCCCAAGGAAGCAAGTCATTGTCAAAAGACAGGCATGCTGAATTATGGATCTAGTCATGGCTCAAGAGTTGGGAAACTTCACCAGAGACCATGATGGAAAGAGTAGATATTGCCCACAAATTATTTCTAGCAAATGTTTTGCACAATGAATGTTATATAAAATTTCATGTGAAATTTTGCACATGCCAAAATAAAAAATGACCATAATATTGTTTTTGAACAGCAAACTGCTCCATTTGTCATCACTGCATTCATGTCCTTAATCAAGGTTAATAACACTTAAATAAAAATACAAAGGCAAATTGTGCTCTATTACAAGATTTTTAAACAAAACAGACGGAGAATGGATGAATTTACTTTTGGATTCTTCAGATAACAGGCAGGAACATAGACACAGTACACTTCTAAGTATGCTCCTAATAAATGTTTATTTGAAACAAGTAGATTTAACCTTTTAAATGATCTTTGAGTCAAATGTGCATCCACAGAAGGAGATAAAGGCATTTGGTTAATGAAACTCACATAATTTACTATGCAATATCCAGCTGACCTACTCTTGAATAATAAACATGTTTACATAGCAGTAAGCCCCACCAACTTCAGCTGTTTCTGCTAGCTGCAGTTTATTTATTTTCTCATTATTCAAGCTGCCCAGTTTCTTCTTGCCGTTATTCAGTTAACATTATTCTTCAGAAATGTAGTTGCTTAACAATATGGGTAGTCCCCGGGTTAAGAACGCCTGGGTTACAGACCACCCATAGTTAAGAACAGAGCCTATTGTAGCAAAATTTGACTTAAATACACAATGATTCAAGTTAAATACACAATGGTTTGAGCTGATTACACAATACTACTTATACAGTATTATGCAATAATGCTGCTCCAGATTACATTACAAATTTGACTTAAGAGCAGACCTTGGGAAGGGGACTCATTCTTAAACTAGGGACTACCTGTATATAAGATGTTCTGTAAAGTATCTGTATTATTAATTTAATTTAATTAATTTATATTCTGCTTTTCCACCCAAGCAAGTGGTTAATAACACAATAAAAATGCACAGAGAATTATAACGTTAAAAAAGTAATATTTTAAATGCAATTCAAAATATAGCCAAACAAGATGATGATGATGATGATGATGATGATGATGATGATGATGATGATGATGATGCAAAATCTGTACGTAAACAGAGAATTTATAACTACTCTAACTTGTTATGCATGAGGCTAAACCTAAATATTTCCAGAAAATTTAACTGGTAAAAATGCTATTGTCAAATTTCCGGCTGAGAGTGGATTCTTGGAACATGTTATTTGATCTGTATTGGTTCTTTCTAGGCTCAAGTCATGATTCTGAATGGCTTGGAACTGTGTATTTGAAGGACTAACTTCTTGTGTGTTCCATCCAGGTCCTTCTTATTAGTTTACTGCCAGTTAGGTCTTTTTGGCTCTACCAGCTTGTAGAATCATTTGCCAAAGGAAGCACAACTTGTCACAATAAGGTATGCCTTCAAGGATCCAAGTGGAATCTGGCTCTTTCAGAGACATTTGTAACTGGCTGAAGGTTCTATTAAACATGTTGTTCTGTTTTTCTGGATTTAGCTGTTATTTCTTGTTCGCCTTTTTCCACTGTTGCAGTAGAGTGAGTATGTTTTGGTTGATTAACTGGCTTTTTTGTATATATAAAGATAACAGATAGGTTACCACAGGCAGTAGCTGATGGCTTAGTGGTAGCACTGGCAAGACTATCTGACCTAAATGGCTGGAATTATTGATGCTACCATTTTAATTCTACTAGACTGGAGACATTGCATTCTGTGAAAATTAAAACAGCAGCCACAAGGAATCCTGCTTCTCAGCCCCAACTCATATGACAGTGTTATCTCATATGACAGTGTTTTTGTATTTGTTAATGTAGTTATTACATTAGGTATTAGGAATTCTAGATAGTTTTTTTTTCCTCCTCTAGTCTAAGTATGCTCTAGTTAGGCCACAAATGGTGGTACTAGGTTAGCATGGGCATCATGTTCAAATGTTAAACATTTATTTCTGGGTTTAGCAGCTAATAAGGTTAGACCTAAAGGGAATTATAGTAAACACTCCAATAAAAAGAGATGGAATATCCAGCTGTGAAAGTTTCTTGGATACAGGAAGAATATGTATTTTGAAAATATTTCTTCATTTGCTTGTAAAGTAATCTTAGATTACATATTAGAGCATTTTGAAGCTGAAAGAACAGCTGATGTGAAATAACTTTTCTTTTTTTGTCAAATTTTTGTCAAATGTAAATTAAGAGCTGAATAACACCATGTTTGAAGGTAACATTCAGTAGAAAAAAATACAGTTCAATGAAGGTATAAACACAAAAAGTAGAAGACATAGAAAGACAAGGAAGAGGCTATCAAGTGGCACTGTCTATGAAACAACAATAGATTGTTGGTGTCAATTCGGAATAAATTAGAGACAAGCAGTTCTAATTTTAAAACCATAATGCCAATGCTTACAATAAGAACAGGCCAGGTAGGAGATGTACAGGTTTGTTGTAATCTACCTTTCTTGTAGAGATCTGTAAGATTTTTTTTCCTTTCTGATCACATTATTTCAATATTCATTATCAGCTTTTTAAAAATCTGCCACTCTGTAAGATTTTAACTAGGCTGTGGTACAGTGTTTCTCAATCTTGACAACTTTAAGATGTGTGGACTTCAACTCCCAGAATTCCCCAGCCAACAAGTCCACGCATCTTAAAATTGCCAAGGTTGAGAAACACTGCTGTAGCAGATGAGTCTTCCCTCAGTTCACTCATACTGTAAAATGTGTCCAAAAAGTAAAGAACAGGATTATCTTACACTTTATTGCCCTGCTTATAATACTAACATATTTTGAAAAAATTGAGTGAAACCTGTAGGTTCAGGATCCATCAAATATTTGAGTAGACCCATAACAGAAAGCTTTCGGATGTAAGTGAATGGAACCTATTTATGTGGGGTGAGGATTAGTGTTAGTGGGCCTATTGCAGGGGTCAGCAAGACTGAAACAATTTCATTGTGGTTCCAATCAGCTCCGGAAGGCAACCTTTTCAATTGTTTATAATACATGGAAATATTATCTCTCTAGAGTATAATCCAAGGAAGCAACAATCAAGAATTGGAAGGGCTAAAAAAAGAGTCAACATAAAGCAGACAGTCATAATTAAAGGCAATAAGAAGCAAGTTGCAAAAAGTTGCTCAGGCTGAGGAGATCGCTTTGAATATTGAGTGTTACAGATCCATATACTCTGAGTTTGATCATGTAGACCTGAATATATTTCTGAACAAAAGTCTCTTCCAGATGACTAACACCTTCCATCTCCTAACTCTGCTGAATCAAGGTTAAAATACACCTGGGACTGAGCTGAGTTGTTTTGATTGTTTTCAGATCTGTTTGGAAATCTGGATCTTACATGCACACAGGAACTTTAACAAATTTGTGCGATAACAAGAGAAGAGAATATATGTAGCTCAGGGTTGAACTGTGGAGTCCTTGGGGTTCTCTGAGCTTGGTTGTTTTCTTGCAAATGTTTTGTTATCCGGCTAGGTAACATCTTCAGTGTTTTGCAAGAAAACAACCAAGCTCAGAGAACCCCAAGGACTCCATATCTGTGTGAGTCTAGAGCTTGTGGAGAACCCTCAATCAATCAACGTTTACCTTTCAAGCCAGCTTTCTACTCTTGCTAAGCACAGAGCGAAACCAGCTTGTCAGTTGCTAGATCATTACTGACTGCCTCATCTTGCCTACTCATCTCCATAACTAAGCATATGTCTCTTCAGGGTTTTTTTAAAAAAATACTAGTGCATATTCCTGTGCACCTAGGGTTACCAGACATCTGGCAAAAGGAGGACATATCCTCCTTTTTATCTTCAAGTCCTCTGCCTGGCAGGCATAGCCTTAAAATCAAATATTGTCCAGCTTTTTGAGTATCTAACAAGGTTATCTCTTCCTGAGCAGATTTTCTCTGAGGTGCAGCACTTCCCTAATAAGTGCTAACTGCAAGTTAACAAGCTGTGCTCAGTGACCTTATTTTATATACTTAAAAATTTTTAATTTAAAAAAGAAGAAAAAAACACATAAAAAGTGTTTTAACAAGAAAGTTAAAAAAATGCAACATATCACAATGATGACCTATTAATACCTTTTTTTCTCTTTTCTCTTGATTGTCTTTTTTTTTTCACTTTTGCACTCAGTGACCTTAATTAGTTGCTAGACCTTAAAGCCCTCCTGCTGGCCTGTGCTGCTACCTGAAATTGACAAGACCATAATCAGTTACATGCTGAAGGCCTCTGCCTCCTAACTGGCTCTAGCACATTCCTCTCAATGTGTATTTCCCTTCGTGTGCCTGCTTACTTGTAATCCCTTCCTCTCCAATGAACATAAATACAAATACGAAGTTAACTTGTCCTCCTTTTGCCCCATTTGTCCTCCTTTCCAATTTTCTGTGTCGTCCTTTGCCTGTTCAGATATCTGGTAACCCTATATGCGCCTGTATTCCCCAGTGGCAAATTTCTGATGCCTTCCAGTTTCTCATGCTGTCCCGCTGGGCTACAAATTCCATATCTAGGTTCCTTTAGTGATGCCAGAATGTTGCTCTAATGTGATCTCAGAAGGGTGGCAAACCAAGAATATTCTCCAGTGAGAGCACAGATTGCTACTTCTGAAGCAGCATTTCCCCACAGACACAGCACCAGTGGCACTGGGGAATATCAGAATTGCTCACAGATACAAATTCCTGGTTAGGAGCACTCATCCTACCCTACTAATTGGCTGCATCTGTAACTGAAAGATCTCAGTGTCTCTCAAACTGAGAAAATTATTCTTTCATATTATTAGATTAAGAGTAAATATTACTGTCCCCTTCATGGATCACTGCCTTGTCGTGGCGAAGGGGCTTGCGTAACTCAGTGAAGCCATGAGCTATACCGTGCAGGGCCACCCAAGACGGACAGGTCATGACAGAGAGTTCTGACAAAATGTGGTCCACTGGAGAAGGAAATGGCAACCCACTCCAGGATCCTTGCCAAGAAAACCCCATGAACAATGTTAAAAGGCTAAAAGATATGACGCCGGAAGATGAGCCCCTCAGGTCGGAAGGTGTCCAATATGCTACTGGGGAAGAGCGGAGGGCATTTCCAAGTAGCTCCAGAAAGAGTGAAGCGGCTGGGCCAAAGCCAAAAGGACGTTCAGCTGTGGATGTATCTGGAAGCGAAAAGAAGGTCCGATGCTGTAAAGAACAATATTGTATAGGTACCTGGAATGTAAGATCTATGAACCAAGGCAAGCTGGATGTGGTCAAACATGAGATGACAAGATTGAACGTCGACATCTTGGGAATCAGCGAACTGAAATGGACGGGAATGGGTGAATTTAATTCGGGTGACCATTATATCTACTACTGTGGGCAAGAAACCCTTAGAAGAAATGGAGTTGCACTCATAGTGAATAAGAGAGTGGGAAAGGCAGTAATGGGGTACAACCTCAAAAACGACAGAATGATCTCAGTGCGTATCCAAGGCAAACCATTCAATATTATAGTCATCCAAGTCTATGCCCCAACCACTGATGCTGAAGAAGCTGAAGTTGACCGCTTCTATGAAGACCTACAACACCTTCTAGAACTAGCACCAAAAAGATGTCCTTTTCATCATAGGGGATTGGAATGCTAAAGTAGGAAGTCAAGGAGTAATCGGAATAACAGGCAAATTTGGCCTTGGAGTACAAAATGAAGCAGGGCAAAGGCTAATAGAGTTCTGTCAAGAGAACAAGCTAGTCATAGCAAACACTCTTTTCCAACAACACAAGAGACGACTCTACACATGGACATCACCAGATGGTCAATACCGAAACCAGATTGATTATATACTTTGCAGCCAAAGATGGAGAAGCTCTATACAGACAGCAAAAACAAGACCAGGAGCTGACTGTGGCTCAGATCATGAGCTTCTTACTGCAAAATTTAGGCTTAAATTGAAGAATGTAGGGAAAACCACTAGACCACTCAGGTATGACTTAGATCATATTCCTTGTGAGTACACAGTGAAGGTGATGAATAGATTTAGAGGGTTAGATTTTGTAGACAGAGTGCCTGAAGAACTATGGACGGAGGTCCGTAACATTGTACAGGAGGCAGCAACTAAAACCATCCCAAAGAAAAAGAAATGCAAGAAAGCAAAATGGCTGTCTGATGAGGCTTTACAAATAGCTGTGGAAAGAAGGAATGCGAAAAGCAAGGGTGAAAGGGAAAGATATAAGCAACTGAATGCAGATTTCCAGAGAATAGCCAGGAGAGATAAGAAGGCCTTCTTAAATGAACAATGCAAAGAAATTGAGGAAAACAATAGAATGGGGAAGACTAGAGATCTCTACAAGAAAATTGGAGATATGAAAGGAACGTTTAGTGCAAAGATGGGCATGATAAAGGACAGAAAAGGCAGGGACCTAACAGAAGCAGAAGAGATTAAGAAGAGGTGGCAAGAATACACAGAAGAACTATACAAGAAAGATCTTAATGTCCCTGATGTCCACGCTGGTGTGATCACTGACCTTGAGCCAGACATCCTAGAGAGTGAAGTCAAGTGGGCCTTAGGAAGCATTGCTAACAACAAAGCTAGTGGAGATGACAGTATTCCAGCTGAGTTATTTAAAATACTAAAAGATGATGGTGTTAAAGTGCTGCACTCAATATGCCAGCAAGTTTGGAAAACGCAACAGTGGCCACGGGATTGGAAAAGGTCAGTTTACGTTCCAATTCCAAAGAAGGGCAACGCCAAAGAATGCTCAAACTATCGCACAATTGCACTCATTTCACATGCTAGCAAGGTTATGCTCAAAATCCTACAAGCTAGGCTTCAGCAATACATGAACCGAGAACTACCGGATGTACAAGCTGGGTTTCGAAGAGGCAGAGGAACTAGAGATCAAATCGCCAACATTCGCTGGATCAAAGCACGAGAGTTCCAGAAAAATATCTACTTCTGCTTCATTGACTATGCAAAAGCCTTTGATTGTGTGGATCACAACAAACTGTGGCAAATTCTTAAAGAGATGGGAATACCAGACCACCTTACCTGTCTCCTGAGAAATCTGTATGCGGGCCAAGAAGCAACAGTTAGAACCGGTCATGGAACAACTGATTGGTTCAAAATAGGGAAAGGTGTACGACAAGGCTGTATACTGTCACCCTGCTTATTTAACCTATATGCAGAGTACATCATGAGAAATGCCAGGCTGGAAGAATCACAAGCCGGAATTAAGATTGCAGGGAGAATCATCAACAACCTCAGATATGCGGACGATACCACCCTAATGGCAGAAAGTGAAGAAGAACTAAAGAGCCTCTTGATGAGGGTGAAAGAGGAGAGTGCAAAAGCTGGCTTGAAACTCAACATTAAAAAAACTAAGATCATGGCATCTGGACCCATCAATTCCTGGCAAATAGAAGGGGTAGAAATGGAAGCAGTAACAGACTTCATTTATTTGGGCTCCAAGATCACCGCAGACGGAGACTGCAGCCATGAAATTAAAAGACGCTTGCTCCTTGGGAGGAAAGCTATGGCAAGCCTAGATAGCATATTAAAAAGCAGAGACGTCACCTTGCCGACAAAGATCCGCATAGTCAAAGCTATGGTTTTTCCAGTAGTAATGTATGGCTGTGAGAGCTGGACCATAAAAAAGGCCGAGCGCCGAAGAATTGATGCCTTTGAACTGTGGTGCTGGAGAAGACTCTTGAGAGTCCCCTGGACTGCTAGGAGGTCAAACCAGTCAATCTTAAAGGAAATCAACCCTGATTGCTCATTGGAAGGATCGATAATGAAGCTCAAGCTCAGATATTTTGGCCACCTAATGCGAAGAGAGATCTCTTTGGAGAAGACCCTGATGCTGGGAAAGATTGAAGGCAAAAGGAGAAGAGGACGGCAGAGGATGAGATGGTTAGATAGCATCACTGAAGCAATGAGCATGAAACTGAGCAAACTCAGGGAGGCAGTGAAGGACAGGAAGGCCTGGCGCAATATGGTTCATGGGGTCACGAAGAGTCGGACACGACTTAACGACTAAACAACAACAACAAAATATTACTGTAGGACTAAATATTTGCAAGTTGTTTTATTTTAGAGCCCAGTCAGAAGCAATACTGGCACTTCAAACAAGCTAAGGAAAATGATAACTTGTAGTGCTGAGTCTGTCACCAAACGATCCTTATCGATGAAAATAGAGGGATCAGCTTAAATGGCAGATTTCACACAGGTCTCTTTAGAAAGATGTGATGAGAAGGAAAGCAATAAATATTGCTGAGTGTGGTCGCAGAGAGTCCTGAAGACAGTCAGAATGACAGTTGAACTGAAAGGAAATTGTCATTTCCATTAGTAATATATAAATTGTGGCAACATCTTCCAGAAAGGCTGCTGTCAAAGCAGAAGTTGAAAATGGACTTTTTATAGTAGTTGTTTTATTATAGAGTACACTGGGAAGTTGGGATAGTTGAGATAAATAGCCTCCTGCCTGCATATATTTAGTGAGTTGAAATCTACACTATGAAATACAGGACGTTAGCAGGAAAATTCTTGGCTAGAAAAATGGTGAAGTTATTCCAGGATGCTGCTAGAAAAGGTGGAAGAAATAAAAACCAGTTGTGATAGAGAAGGATCTTCTTCCTTATTGCTGCTTATTAAGTCCACAACTTACATTGTGGCCACTGTTACTGTACTTTCACCCAGGGCTCCCACCCTTTTGTTTCATACCACACTTCAAAAGTAGCAGATGCAGTGGTCACAGTCCGCGTATGTTGGGAAAATATTACTCAATGTAAAGTGTTTGTGTAGGTTCTTAAATAGGATGGCTCCCCTGAGTCAGTCTGTCTTGGAAGAATAACGAGCTTGGTTGATTATCTGTGAAGACTGTAGGGCCTTAGAAATTGTAGAATGCTTTACAATTAGAGTTCTCTGGTGGAGGCTGCCAGAAAGCACTTTGTATGAGTGTTTCATGTGTTGGAGCACTTAAACCAGTGTTTTTCAAATTTAACTTGGCAAATTTAAGATGTGTGGACTTCAACTCCCAGAATTCCCCAAGCCACACATCTTAAAAGTTGTCAAGTTTGAAAAAACACTGACTTAAACTTTCTAGTGATTTTCAAGAAGACAGCTCAGATGTTCCTATTTGGGATAGCTCACGAATGGTTGTTGTTGGTTGGATGGTTGAATGGTTGGATTAGTGTTAATGTTGTTATGCGACATTTATGTTCTAAAAAGAGAATTCCAGGCTTAGACAAGCTGTCAGTAAAGTCTGCTTTGGAGGAGAAGGGTTCCTACATTAGCAAATCTCCTAGAGAGGCTCCTGCTACAAGTCACCATGACGTCATCCAAGACATCATTATGCACTTTGCCCTGCTTTCCACAGGACTGCCTATGAAAACATACCTGGCAACCACATCAAGTACAGCAAACACTTATCAGTGCCCTATGTTAGGGATTTGTCTGCCATTACATTTTGCACAATGTCCCAGAGCGCTAAGGTTAGGGTTAATCCTATGGGTCAGTAATAAGGCATATCAGTGATGCCAAGGCTCTGTAAGGCTTGAGCTGCTGTATCAGAGTGTTGCATGTTGGTGCCAGGCCTAATGTTTACATTTACAAGTTCTCAACTATCTTTTTCTAGAAACATACTGCATTGGTACAGGAAACACCATCTGGGATATGCAATGCTGGTTTTAATGGAGATAAGTGAAGAATATAATCCAATACATAAAGTATGGGCATAAACCAAAAATAATGATAAACAATGGTGCCTTCCAGTGCTTTCATACATTAGCCATATTCGTCCATTGGCAATACCAAATGGGGCTCATAGAAGTGGTAACCTGGAGAACTCCAGTTTGACCACACTTTGCAGATTGGCTACTTGCACCCAACTCTGTGGTTGCTCCCAATTCTTTATTCTTTATTTTGGAAGAAGTTTGGCTTAAAATCAAGAATCAGTGCTCTTCACGTTGTTTTTCAGTTGCCTTGTTATTTACCAACAATTTTGGCTTTTAATGGAGAGACACTACTCAATAAAGTGGTATCAGAACATATTATTTAGTACAGAAAGGTGTGCCCACTTTAACCATTTCCTACTGATTACTTGTAACTTCATAGAGTGTTACCCAGCTAATGCTACAGAGATGTAAAGTCTGTCCTCACGACTGTAATTTTGGCATGATGTTGAATGACTGTAAGTGACCAGCGGGGATAGTGTGCAATGTAAGAAAATTATACTTTCTATCTAGAGTTCCCACGTTAAATGGAGAGGAAGGGTTGTTGCAGGGAAGGAAGACAGTGTCATCCAGCTAGGTTGGAAGGTCTCTCTCTAAATAAGCGAGCCATTATCAGTCTACTCAAATAAAAGCTACAGAATAAGTTGGAAAGAGAAATCAACATTTAAATACCAATTTAGTATCTATCCAGCTGTAACAGAATCCTCTCCTTTTTAAGCACACCTGAGAATTCTGTTTGTTAATAGGGTTCATCTGAGCAGAGGCTACCCCATTATTTTTAACATTTTGGTCATGCAGGAAGGATGTGACATAGGCAGCTTGGTTTCACATGTGTATTGGACAACTGCAAAATACCTCTACTTAAAGAACAAATAATGCATTGCCATATTAATGGAATTAGGATATTAACAACATAAACTAAAATGTGAAAATAAGTCCTGGATATGCCTATATGCTAAATAGTTGGGTGAGGGGCTTTACTTCTGAAAGAAATCTGAGATATTTAAGTGACTCAAGCTATGTTTGGATCTCTCTCATATTTTTTTTCTTTTGAAGCATCTGACCTGCAAGCAATATTGTGAACTGATTTTGAAACTTTAATCTCTTCAAAAGTAAGTTGGTACTGTTCCCCCTGAAAAATAAGCCTCAAATCCACCAGGTTCATGGAATTAATCCTCACAGTTTGATTTTTAGCCTAAATAAATATGTGTCTGAAAAAGACTAAAGGGGTTTCAACAACTAAAGGGATAATTTATCTAAATTTTCTAATCTAATCTAATCTATCTAAATTTTCAAATTTAAGCAAATGTGTAGCCTGGGGGTAGGGTGTACCAGTTGTGATATTAAATGTTATATTGCATTTAATATGTACTTTAAAAATAAACACCATAGAAGGGAGGGTAGAACTGGAGCCCGTGGGCAAGGGGAGAGAGAGGTAGGATTAACTCTTCAACCCTTCTGACATTATGATTTTGTGTAGTCTTCTTTTGTGCAAACGTACATAATATGGCAGCTTAAGCAATCTTTGGTTTCACTGAGATAAAAGTCTCTTTCTATTCCATTTAAATAAGTTTGTGATTTAGACCGTAAAGGTCTAAAGAGCATCTGACATACCTTTAAGGCACACCTGGTTAGATTTGTACCAATGTTGGCATCTCAGCCACATTAGGATATGGACCAAATAATTCACTGTTGTTGAAACATGCCATGCTGAGAGCGTGATGCTGAAGTTTTCTATTTTTTCTATTTGTTTTTCTACTTTATTTTCTATTTCATTAGAGTTCAACACTACCCACAAGAAGAAAAGCCTGGGTCATTATACGATTAATGTATTGTGCATAGTATTTTTTCACAGAATAATTATTTTAGAAGACTTGTTATGAATAGCACCTTTTACATAAACATCAACCCATAAACATATTTATCTAAATTCTTTTTTAAAAAATCTCAGTTTTAAAACGTATTTCTGCAACCATACAGTACTGGTTGTTCATTGTTTGTGCCAGCTGAACTGACATAGTGACCTGGTATTTTGTTCAGCAACGTGCAAACCCCCGGAAGAACCTTTGAGCAACACTTCCATTTGGTTTTCATGGGTGCTTTGTAACATAGTGCGGCTGTGAGGCAACATTCTGAAGCTCACAACCGCCAATGGATAACAACAAAGAACTCTATTAATAGCAGTGGAAACTGGTTAACATTCCATAATGCAAGCATAGCATGCTTAAGTCGTTTTCTTGCAAGATATATCACAATTCCATTTTTCTGTGTGGTTAATCAAATATATTAGGCTTCACCGAGCATAGATAAGTGCTCATTTCCGTTACATTTCCAGGCCTATTAAAACCAAGGAGAAGAAGGCAGGACAACCCAAAATTTATCCTGTATATGTCCTGAAGCAGAATAACCAAGCAGCACCATAGACTTAGGATAACAAAAGCACTGAGTTCCAGTGAGCTTCTCTTGTTTCTTCCTTTGGGGGATTTTTGTTTTCTTTCATTCCCGAAACCAGCTGCTCCAAGTCCTTCAAAGGCAGTTATTTAAAAGTTGTGGCTGAGATCTGCAGAAGACCACAGCACAGCTACCACTTCCCTGGAATTGGTACACCACACTCATACCAGCCCACATAGTAATAGGGTGTCATATATCCAATGCGTCCAAATGATACAGGCTCTTGTCGATATTGGCGATAATAACCTGTAGGAGCCAAAATATCAAAGTTAGTTCCTTAAGAGTAGCAAAGGGATGGATCTAATTACTGTAAAGGAAATGGAGATGGAGGAAAAGGAGAGAGAGAGAACACTGCTAGTTGGGCATTCTTCAGAAATGCCCAATTATTTCCTTGTGTTATTACTTATGGCATGTAACTTAGCCTGTCCTAGAAGCAGCTTAAATACAATTCTTTCCGCTCTGCAGTACACAGATTTGCAATAGAAGGGAATTACAGTCTCTTGGCCTGTAATTCTTCTCATGAACTCTCTTATTGGCACAGACCACCAGCTCTTCTTCTTCCTCTTCTTCTTTGCTGCATGGCCTCTGTCAACAATAGCTCTGTGCTTCACTTGCATCTTCAGTCACCTCTCTTTCCATGCTACAGATTTTCTGTTTTACTATTGATTAAAAGCCCCTTCCTGAAACAAATGGGAGTGGGGTGGAGGCATTATACCAGCCTAATTTAACTTTCCCACTCACAAGAGTTGTTTCACTCATTACTCCTTAGTTGGGCTTCCTGTGTTGGCTGCTGCAAGAATTGGCGCCTTTTACCTTGAATCTGAAAGAAATCTGAAAGAAAGCCGTTGCAGTCAGATAGATCTTACCAATCTGCCACACGGATCTCCTATAATTCTAGACCAGGGCCAGAGAAATATGTTGCATAACCAAATTTCCATTCTGAAAATTGCTTGAGGTCACTGACCGGCTGTGATCCAAGGCACCGTCTGGGCCTAGCTTATCTCACAGGGTCATTGGGAGAATTAGAGCAACCCACTGTGATATAAGCCAGTCTGAGCAGACAGAAACATTATCTACCACGTAATACACAGCTCGCCATTTCACATGTTAGTGGGACTCGTTCCGAATGAATTGTAATAGGCAGAGGGACAACTGCGCCCTGTTCTAATGTACTAGTGTAATAACACTTTTATGTCTTTTCTATTAATGTAGGAGGGAGGACGTGGTGGTGCAGTGGCTTAATGACGCTGAAAGTTGCCGGCCAGAAATGGTCGACGCTTCAGCGGTTCGAGTCCAGCCTTCGCGTTAGCAGGGTGAGCTCCTGTTTCCTCCCCAGTTCCTGTAAACCCAACAGTTCAAAAACTCACGTGAGTAGATAAATGGGTACTCTCACTCTGGTGGGAGGAAAAATGCTGGCGGCGCCTTGCAAAAAAGGAGTCGGGAGCAGTTGCCGGTAAGCGCAAAAAACCCCGCACACCTGAAAAGGGCGCGAAGCAACGGAAACCCCGCCTCCTGCGCTCGCCAGCTGGGCTCTGCTCTAGGAAGGAGGCTCTGGCAAACCACTTCTGAAAACAATTGCCTTGAAAACTGCAAGGACTTGTCCAAGCAGTCACTGCAGAGTCGGTAACGACTGAGCGCAGATAAAAAAAAAAAAATTAATGTAGGAACAGCTCTTGCTACGTAAACACAAATTAAACTAGCAATTTGGCAGATCATAGCATTTTCCCTGCAATCTGAAAAAAGTTGCAGGGGTGTACTCTGCCTCTGCCATACTGATCAGAGGTGACCATTGGGAAGAACAGAACAGGGAAGGCAGAAATATCAGTGCTAGCAATTAAAAAAAGGGTGAAATTAAGAAATTAAAGGAACCAAGTTAAAGATAACCATTTTCAAATGACAGAGACAAACCTATTTGTAGGAAGAAGTGGAATGCTTAAAATATTAAGAGACTCTCAGCACTCCTTTCCACACAGATGGAGGGCTACCTGAAATGCTGACTTCTGTGCTAAGTCTGTTATTTCAGGGCATTCTGTGTTTCTTCTCCATAGTCAGGCACATCACGCTTGCATAGAAAGCAAAGCACAGCATGATCCTAGGCTTTTGGTGATAAAGTATTTCCTTTTATGTGCTAAAATGCTAAGGGTTCTAAAAACTCTCCCAGTCACTGCCCATACTGAAAAAAAAAATCGAAAATGAAATAATTTGCCATAACCTCCCTCAGTGTGATATTTTGCAAATGTGCTCCATCTCTAATTCTGATGCTGGCTGGGAGTTGGAATTCCAATAGATTTGGGGAGCACCACATTGAGGGCTTAAAATACTGAACTGCCTGGACACATTTGCTGATGCTTTGGGAGAGCTGGGAACAGAAGGTCCAACTTTATTACAAAATCATAGGTTTTGAAGAACTGGACATAAGATGCCTTCATTTTACAACTGGCATGCAATGTAAATCTCCAGGACCTCATCAAATTAATACAGTGTTTATATCTACCTTGAATAGGAGGGAGAGCTTCCACATAGGACTGTGGTCCTGTTCGTCCATCCAAGTGGGAATCCACAAACTGACAGTGATCTTCTCCTCTTCCCCAGCTATCCCCAATGCTGTAAAATGTATCTGGAAAAAGTGACATACGTGAGAAGCACTTACAACGACTTCACTGCAGCCAAGAGTACAGTTCTAGGGAGAAGAATCTTCTGTCCCTTCCTTGGTAGTAGCTTACTTATTATATTTATGCATTTCTGCAATAATAGGAGCATTATGGTGAAAGAATCCATTGGCACAGTACAGAAAGGAACCAGTGGTCCTTGCCAGCATTCCTGAATTCAGTCAAAAGTAGTTGGCTGAGAACCACACTTAAAGCTCTCTTGTCTTCAAGTGGCACGTTTGCCACTGGGCTGGTAGCAGTCTTTCTGTGTTGTGCTTACCTTTTTTCATTGCATTAGGTGCAATTAGCATATATATAATTAAGAACTTGCATTAAAATGAGGTAGCACTATTCTTATTCCACAGAAAATACATCCCTGGTACACACATCCGTACATGAATGTGTGCAGAAACACCCCCCACACTGAAATAGGCTTGGGAAACTGAACTGAGTCTGAGCATTACAATTAGCAAATGAGTTTATTTCCAGGCTGTGTTTTGTTTTGTTTTTCATGTTTAAACCCTTAAGTCCATTTCACTCTATTTCTACTCTGATATTCTTTTAAACAAATTACATTTGGTGTGCACACATACTATTTTAAGCATTTTTTCCCTAAAAATAACACATTTAAAATTTGTGTCAATGTTTAAGACATGGATTAAAATAACACATTTAAAATATTTTCAATCACAATTTAAAAATTAAGACATGATTGTTGCTTCTTGATCTGGTTCTGCTATGGAATATTTCTTTTTAAAAAGGTGGGACTGATTCCATTTAGATCTGAGTTAAAACATTACCTCATTACGCACTGGCTGAAAATGAAATAGTATTTCTCAGATTCTCAAGGATGTGAGGAAATGAGAAATCTCCAAATTTCCAAAATTGTGGTGAATTTAGCTGAAATGATTGAGACTGAACTGACATTTTATACTGTGTGGTGAACTATCAATCTAATCGTCTTGAATGATAGTACCTAGGACATAGCACTGTTTAAAGTGAACATTATGGTATGACACCATAGCCTACTAGGCCATCAAGAAGTCACAGGCTTGCTACTCCTTGCAGTGGCACCCAAACCAAAATTTTAACAAGAAAGAGGAAAATCTGCAGTCATCACTAGCTCATGGTAGGTAGGTACTCCACTACAAAATATGGCTTCTTTTCTTCCTGCTGCATCTCACTCACTTGAAAGCACATGGAGAACTCAAATAATGGAATTTCAGCTTACCCCAAACAATAATATCAAACTTTGAAAACTGACTAGTAAACTAGCCAAAGTGCTTCCAGTATATATCTTGGACAGGATTAAAAGAAATGGGGGGGAAAGGCTGATCTATGTACTGTAGGCCAGCCAATAGCCTGGATGCATTATAATCACACAAGGTAATCAAATTTATTTTTGATGCAAGGCTTTACTGTATCTTATCCCAGCACTGCCAGATGACCCAAATACATACCTCTCAGGTCATCGCTGAGGTAAATCTTGTATCTCAATGAATTACAAAGAACAACACCTACAAATTTCCTGTACCATGTCCGTTTCACATATTGCTTGCCACTGCATTCTGAGTATGTGGGATCGTATTTAAAAGTGAATGGGATCCAGATGGGTTCACCACCTACAAAACAAGATTAGAAAAACAAAAGCACTTAAAGGTTTGACTATCAAATATGTTAACATTAAACTACAATAACTTAACAAAGCACTTTTGATTATTAAATATTACTACTTGGCCAGACCAGTACATGATCTATTAAAACAGATCTACTTGGATCTGGAGCTCATTATAGACTGCCTCATGTTTTGTGAGTGGAAGAAGATTACTAAACGCTGAGGAAGCCTTTTGCTTCCTTCATGATGGCTCTCCATACCACTGCAAAATGTCTGAAAGAAATCTGAATGGTGACATAGCAAACTACAGTCTAGGCATCATGGATCAGAAAACTGCTTCATTGTGCATTCAACATCCATGACAAATCTAGTAGCCTACAATATGCCCCAAAGGGTTATCAGAATTATCTATCTTTCTTTTTGAAATTAACCATCCTGATCTTGTATCCTGTGCGCTCTGACATATAAACTTAAGCACCAGTGGACTCTCCAAATATTTTTAATGAGTACAGTTTTGAAGTACAAAAGAAGACACCAAAGATCTGCCTACTCAGCCTTAAGGAACAGGGTAGTCTATGTGTGTGGGGAGACCACTGCCTGCACCAATGCAGGTAATAGGCACTAAAAACTTTCAAATTTACTAACTTACAAGGCTGCCTAGCAGATGATACATATGATAGCACATAAAAGAGCTTGCCTACAATTGCCTTTGCTTCTAAACCATGAAATTTCCCTATATTCTCTGCTCTCTTACACTGGGGGCAGCTATTCCATGGCATTAGGAGCATATTTTTTAAAAGCAGAGGAAAAAAACCCCACAGGAATATTTTATCTTTTCTTTAATAGATTCTTTTGAACTTGAAAAAAAGCCATAATCCCGTAAACACACATAAAATGAGGAATAACATGAAAAGATAAGCCCATTGAGCTCTGACTGAAACTAATATATCAAGCTAGTCACATATCCTAGGATTTCCAGCATTTCAGCCACAATATTATTTGAAAAAGGAGGAGAAAAAGGAAAAAGGAAAAGAGAAAAAGAAAGAGAATGAGAACGAGAACGAGATCTATACAATGAATCTGGATCACAGCACTCCACATTCCTGTGCTAGTCAACAGTGGAGTGGTTTCCCATGAAGAGTGCCAGTGAAATCGACCATACTCCACTACAGTTGCTGTTGTGAAGCCAACCATATGGATTTTGTTATACACTCAAAGCAGCTTGCAAGTTATTTGGCACTTTCTGCATTTTAAATATTAAACATGAAAACCCAGGAACAAATTGATTCCAAAACATAATTTTAATCCACAGTATAACAACATTGTGCTAAAAAAGTATTAAATATCAAGCAGATAATCTAAGCAGACATTAAGTTGTCCTGAACTGTATAAGGAAAGATGCATTGAAATATTCTAAATCAATTCTACAACTATGACAAACACACAAAAGTCACGAACCTGAAATACTGTTTACTAACCAGCTAAAACTTGACAGAGTTCTACTCTTCCTCTACTCCAAGAGCTGATGAGGTCCTTCAAATTTTGGCCACTCCTTCAAATTTTGATGCCATATTGGAACTTTTAATGTGACAGAAAGCAAAAATGACTGCTGTAATTGTATAGAGAGCAGTTATACTGATGGTACTTAAATTTTAATTAATCTAATTTAATTATAATAAACTGAATTAAAGTGTAGGTCTCTTGCAGATGGCCCCATTAAAGTGCTATCCACCAGTCCTTTTAGGAAAAGTTTTTTTTTTAATTTGTTCAATCATGTCCAATCCTCAGAGACTGCCTAGACAAATTCTTGCAGTTTTCTTGGCAAGGTTTTTCAGAAATGGTTTGCCATTGCCTCCTTCCTAGGGTTGAGAGAAAGTGACTGGGCCAAGGTCACTCAGCTGGCTTTGTACCTAGGTGGGACTAGAACTCACGGTCTCCTAGTTTCTAGCCTGACGCCTTAACCACTACATCAAACCGGCTCTCAAGAAAAAGTATGCTGACCCTTTTGTTTAATTTAATTTTAATATTTGGGCTGTCCTTACTCATCTACTGTGGGCCAAATTAAGCATGGGATTCCCTCAGCTTTGTTCCCTCTTCCATCAACCAGCACAAAAATAATCCTCAGTGATTCTCCCTAATGTGAGATTAAGCTCATGCAGGTAAAGGTGGATGCTTAGAAGGTTTAATCACCTCTCAAGTTGCCTGATTTGATACAGAGGGGTTGACTGGGGTAAAGTGGGAGAGGGTGTCCAGTGCTCCTGCTCAACATAGCTCCTCCTCTGTTTACAACCCCTCAATCAAGCTATTTCTGAATATGGTCTAGCGCTTCTCTGCAGGGGTACCAAGCCCATGTTCAAAACTAGCTCAGATGAGAGGCACAAAGAGGGGTAAAGGGTGAAGTGGGAGGACGCGATAATGAGATAGCTGCATCTTTGACTAGCGTTGCAAGAGAATGGCAATGCTGTCAGTGAGTGACAAGTAATACAGTTCTGACTTTGTGGCTGGCACCAACTGCCAAACTACAGTTGGCAAAATGGTGTCTCCCCTCCCCTTAATAAAAACAGTAAAATGTATGTCTATGCAAAACCCCTTGGCCACAGCAGCAGTGGAAGACCTGTAATGGACCTCATGGAAACAGAACTAGGAATTTGCAGCTGGGAGAAACCAACTCTCTTTCCCAATTTAAATCAACCTTCTATAAGCACAGGACTAGCCCCAGCTCAAGAGAACTGTCGTCCAAATTTTAAATACAGGCCTAGTGCTCTTCCAAAAGCATTATGAAAAGCTTCCATTAGGGATTAGGTAAACAGATGCCTCTGATGAAGCCAAGTGTCCAGTCTGTCCTGCAACACAAGACATAATGGCCGTAGTGTGCAATTCCCAGCAACCTATCCAGTGTTCAAGGTAGACCAGAATAGGATACCAGAGTTATGAATGCTAATACTACTTTATTATAAAGTTATAGTAACAGAATCTTGCAACTCTGAATGTGCTTCCCTCCTCCCTCCCTTTATCTTCATGACAACTATGTACAAAGATGTACACATAGATAAAGATGAAATTATGGCCTCTTTGATGCCACAGCACTCTTTACGTCCATACACCCAGAACTAGCAAAAGAATCCATATCAGCAGTACTACACAACACACCCAACCTAACCAAATACACCCAGATCAAAATACCCAGAATCATGGACCTTATCAACCTCTGCCTCACTACCTATCTTCAGTTTGATGGACAAATATACTAACAAATCAGAGGCACACCCATGGGATCAGAAACGTCTCAGAAACTACCAACAGACTATTATAACCACATGGCATCTCTGTAGCACACAAACCAACAAAATCACTCCAAAGTATCTTTGGAGTAAACCAAAAGACCCAGTAGCCCAAGAAGAAAAAAACAGGAGTCATCTACAACATACAGTGTACGGACTGTAACAACCACTATGTAGGACAGACAGGCAGAAGGCTAGCAGAGCACATCCATGAACACCAACCAGCAGTCAGAAGACACAATGAAAACTCCTTAATCTCACAACACATGAACAGACCTAACCATAGTTTTAACTGGGAAACTGTCAGCATTTTAGACCAAGCTAAATCCAAACATGCAAGAGAATTCTTGGAAGCCTGCTATTCAGACAAGGCAGCAATTAACAGACACATAGAGATAAACAGCATCTACATACTATTCAAAAGAGACAAAAGACCAGAACATCTCCTCACCAGCAATCATCACCCAGATAAGCAGAGGTCACCACCAGGCACACAATCAAGCAGTGAACAATACCCTAATCAAGGAACTACCAGAGGAACAAAACAAAACCCCCACCCCCATCAACACTGGCAAGGCAGGCCACAGTATATAAATAGAGAGCAAACCCCATCCCATTCCAGCATTGAAGATTTACCTAACCGGGTAATGAAACGTTTGCAAGAAAAGAACCAAGCTCAGAGAACCCCAAGGACTCCACAGTTCAACCCTGAGCTACACATATTCGCCTCTTTTGGAACTAGGGAGGATCATGTCTGAGAAGCTTTCTAAAATTACATTTCTGCCCTGGACTCAGATTTCTTTTATCTAACCATTGCCTTGGTTGTGGCTCTTCCTCCTGTTCCTCAAGGTTATTCCTACTGCCCATTATGCAACCAGAGGGGAGGAGGTGTAGCTCTCAGCAACCTAAAGTGGCCAGTAGGACCTGAGCAGATCCCAACTCCTGAATGCATCAACAACCATGTTATCAATGAAGCATGCCAGATCAGGCTGACAGCCAAAGTTATGTTGAGAGAAGAGAAAAAATACTACTCTAAAATGGAATAGGCTCCCTCAGATATTAAATATGAATGAGACAGACAACATCATGAGACATGGCAGAAAAAAAGAAGTAACTGGGTCATATTCATGCAATAGTTAGAGAACTGTGAAGAAGCTGTCCTGGCTTAACACCTACCTCAGCCCCAAGTAATGCCATTTCAAAGGCAAGTGTGGCCCTCAGACTGAACAAAGTTGTGCATTTATGTTGTGAGGGCTCTTAAGACATGAGGACACTTTTCCAAACTTTGCTTTCCACTGGCTATTGCCTACCTGCCTGCCTGCCTTCCTTCTTTCCTTCCTCATAGATATTAAATCACAGCTCTAATCTTTGCCACTCTCAGGAGAAAGTGACAAAGCACCAGAAAACAAAAATGAAACTTACCTGGTGGTCTGACAATAAGAAGAGGATTATCTGTAAGGAAATAACAAGGAAATGCTTAAATGATTTACAATAAGAATCAACATCCACAATAGCTAAGATAATGTAGATGCTAAACATTTTTATAAGGATAGCTACAAGTAATTTCTGAATCTTCTCATTTATTTATATAACTTACATCCTGCCTAATTTCACAAACTCTGAATGGCTCACACAGAATATCATAAATATAAAAATAATTAATTAAAGCAAACAAGCATAATTAAAAACAGCATAACATGCTTCAAAAGCTTGACAAAACAGCAACATTTTTACCACCTTCCTACACTGAAAAAATGTAGGGGCTTCAAGGGAAAATTATGGTATGCTCCCACTCCTCTAACATCTCTGACGAAGGAGACCTGAAGCACTGCTGCCCTTAGTCATTTCTCCAAATATTTTAGGACTTACAATCATTAAACATCATCTCCTTTCCCTGCTCCTCCTTCTCTTCTTCTTTTAAAGTCTCTACATTATACCAGTGTTTGTACCTGTGAGACCCCTTGCTGCATCACACTTGCCATCTTTTATTGTTATTTTTTGTTTTATTGATTTTATTGTAATTTCTTTGTTTGTTGTGAACTGCCCAGTTGTTTAGAGTCGGGCAGCATACAAGTTTAATAAATTATTTATTAAATTATTATTTATTATGGTTGGTTGCGCAGTCAGCCAGATGTTTAGAGTGGGTTTGGCATTTTTATCCATCTATCAAGTCCTTATCAAGGACCTGGGATAGGCAGATGTTGTTGTTTGATGGTGTTAAAGGTATCGTTATTATTTATGATTATTACTTCTATTTTTTGACAATGAAATTTCCATATCTGCAGATTTCACTGCCAGAGATGGTAATCATGGTTACACAGGCTAATAGAAAGGAGAGGGTCTTTTTTTAAGTGCTTGTATTAAAATTATTTATTTATTCAATTTCTGTAGCCGCCCATCTCAGACAAATGACTCCGGGTGGCAAACAATCATAAAAAGAGTTAAAACCAATACAAACATAATACAAAAATAATTCTACGTCTATGGAGCCTTGCATTTAAAAACTATTTTGTTTTCTAGAGCGTTTTTTAAAAACACACACACAAGGCTTGCATTCATTGACCCCAACTGCTCATGATAAAGAAAATGGCTTCTTTGATTATTTTGAATTATTATTTGAATTATTATTTTGAATCATAATGGGCAGCATTTTAATTATTAAAATACTGCAGCTAGCCTTAGCTGATATACGGCCTGTAAACATTGTCTTTGACTATAAAAATTGCATTTATTACAGTTGATAGAAAATGGGCAACCGGCCTTAAAATTGTACCTTAATATAATTTTGATATACATCTACAACTAGTTCAGCAGAATTACTTTTCAGTAAAAGCTTATTTTAAAAGTTCCTTTTAATCAATCTAAATAACATAGGTATCTGTAGGCTCCCGGTGCTTTCATGAAGATTAGGGGAACAGCATCACCCCTCCATGCTGCAAACTCTGTCCCTTTTCATGTGCCTGTGACACGACTGTGCATGTCCAAAAGGGGCAGGGCTTGCATTGCAATGGTGTAATTGCTGTTTTTGTCAAGTCGGCCTGTTGATTCCCTTGCGATGCTGCTGCTTACTAATTAAGGCTTCAACTGACTTTGTCCAGAAATCAATGTGGGAGCACTCAATTGGACATTATTTTTACATCTTACACATGCAAGCACTCCTACTCTAAATCCATAACAAGAACTGTTGGGTTGATTTGAGAGGTCTTTAAAAAAAAAAAAAAAGAGGCAGACTTTTTGAAGGATAGATATGTATATGAATTCCAAGTTAGGAACCTGGGAATCTAAGAGTAGGAAGAAGAATAACAACCTTGGAGTTATCCAGAGCTAGTTAAGGGATCAACTCATCATATTTGTTATTACATTGCGCCAAAGGATCTATGACCAATCATCCAAGTAAAAATTACATGGAAAAAATACGTCTTTAGCAAGCCATATTTTAAAATCATTTAAAAGCCTTTAACCTCAAAGAACAGAGTCAGCTTTATGAAATGAAAACAAGCTTCAGCTGAGAAGGGGAGAAATTTAAATGAAAATTTGTTTCCCAGTCTTTTTTGCAGACACAATTGCTTCCAACCGCTCAGCTGCTCAGGATTTTAAAAAAAGAAAGAAAAACTAATGTGAAGTGTCTTGCCAAGCAAGCAACAGAAACTGAATTTCTTCTTTTCATTTTTTAATTTAACTTCCTTTTTCCCATTATCAGGGTAAAAGTTAAAGGTAAACTTTCCTTTGTGCTGAGTTTGACCCCTGCTGACCAAATGGAAACATCCATGTAGTCTTCTTGAGAACAGAAGTGGTCTGCTATTCCCTTTCTTCATCATCAGACTAGCAAAGACTAAATCCACATTGAGCAACTTGAGATGCTATTAGAAAACATTGAAGTTGGCTCTCTGAATTAGAAAGAGCTGAAGCACAAACTCACTCCTGTTTGGCTGGAGAGGATCAGCACTTCATCATTTTGTTTTTCTTAGTTCAGTTCTTAACCCAGCCCTCCCCAACTGGGCACTGTCCAGATGTGTAAGCCTCAAACCCCAGAATTCTTCACAATAGCCATTCTGGCTGGAGAAGCTTGGAAATAAACCTACACATCTGGAGGAAGCTCAGGTTGGGGAAGCCTATCTTAAATCTTTGTTTCCCAACATTCCCCACAATCCTCCTCCTCCTCCTCCTCCTCCTCCTCCTCCATATTCTTCTTCTTCTTCCCCTCTGAGATGAAGTGTTTTTGGCTTTTTTTGGGGGGGGGTATGACATCTTTTCAGGTTTTGAGGAGCGCAATCCCTGCTCCTTTTTCGTTTTCAAGGCTAAACCTTCTAATTCCTTCAATTTCCTTTCATCAGAATTACTGTTTAGTCCCCTGATCATCCCTGTTGCTTTTTGCTGTTTTACTCTGTAATTTTAATACAAATTGGACGCTTGTGCTCTAATTTCCAGTTCAAAATTTGTTTTATATTATAATATTATATTAAACCACCATACCAGATTCAGTGACATAGGAGATGGATGAACTTATAGGACCATAACCATAAGGGTTCGTCGCTTGGACTTTAAAGTAATACCTAAATCAAGGAAAGAGAGAAAACAAGCAATTATTAAAATGCCAGCATATCCATAATAACAGCTTGCGGTAATAAAGTTAAACAAATTTCAAACAGGCTTTAGAAGGAATGCTGAAAAGTTCCACAGAAGCTATTAACATACACCTTGGTTTTTGGGTCATTTCTAATGATGGCTTCATCCAAAATGTTTCATTCAGTCATGAAACCATGCAAGAACCAACAGAACTTGAAAGTGAGCAAAGAGCCAACAGTGGTGAAACACAATAGGCGAATTGTTTAAATTATCCAGCATTATCTTAAGCACAATGTTTGTTTTTTGTGAAATCACTTGATATAGACAGATGGAAGTCATCAAATGTTAAACAGCCATATTAAATTCTGTGGCATGGAACATCTATGAATTAGGCCATACTTTCCTTGGAAGGAAACATATCAATATCCTCCCAAAGAGTTGGGGGCAAAAGAAAAATCTGGTGAATAAAAATAGCCTTCTGCATATCCCTTGTATTGCATATAAAAGGCACCTTGTAAATTTGACTGGTTCCAATTTTGGGCCTGATTTAATAGCAATTCTGAGCTGGAAAGATAAACTGTATCTGAAATCTGGTTTAAAGTGAGCCCTTGGTTGCTCTATATGCACTGTTCGCTAACCAGGGCACATGCAGCCAACACACTTGGTGTGAATGAAATTCTAAATGTATCCATCCATCCATCCATCCATCCATCCATCCATCCATCCATCCAGGATCTCTGGACATAGGCAAAATTAGCAAAGAAACTTAAACATGAATGTAAACAATCAAGTTCTAACAAAAGTCTCAACAAAAACAATACAGTATATTACCAAGAGTCTATTTCCTAAGCACAGTGATTTCATGGCAAGAGATGCATTGAAAGTTTGGTTAATTGTAGGAAAATACATTATTGTCCAGCATTTGGCATAATATCCAAAACTGCAGTAGAAGAAATTATTATGCTAGAATTTGCAAACCAATACTTTAAGCAGAATAAATACAAAGTAGGGCTCTGCAAAGCCTTGAAAAGATGCTTTTCATGAAGTGCAGGAGCATAAATGAAGCCACTTTCTTGAAATCATTAAACAGCTGCCTCTTCTGCAAACTTTGAAAGCTGTTGCAGCTGCCCCTGCTGATGTCTTTATGCCCAGCCACTTCAGATTGCTTCAAAAGTACCTCTCCTTATATATTGGATTATATATTGGACACTTGATACTTGCCATGTCATCAGATATCCAAATGAAAGCCTGGTGCCCTTTCAAAGCTCTCAGAACCAGGGAATTTAAAGGCCTCTAAATTCTCATATTAAAAAGAAAGAGAAACTGTTAAATATAAACTTTGAATTCTAGTCCCGCCTTAGACACAAAGCCAGCTGAGTGACCTTAGCCAGTCACTTTCTCTCAGCTCCAGGAAGACAGCAATGGCAAACCACTCCTGAAAATCTTGCCAAGAAAACTGCAGAGACTAGCCCACCAGTAGTCAACAATGACTCGAAGGCACCCCCCCTCCAAAAAAAAAAAATCATTGTGATACAAGGACGTTTTAATAAAAGAATTATTGTGGTATGTTAGAGTTGTTTAAGCTTGGTTTTTGGCTTACAGGTGTTTCATTTCCCTAGTAAGTAACCTCATCAATAGAGGAGTTTTGGAGAAGTGAGGCTTGTTGGTTGGCAGGGGTTATATATCCTTCTCTCTCTTGCCTGCCTTGCACATATTTGGATGGGATGGTCCTGTGGGGAGATGTTGTTTTGTAAGTAATGGATGCCTTAATGTTGGCTGATAAGACAGTGGTTCTGTCTCATCTGTGCACTGGTTGCTTCTTGTGGGACTGGTGATGTTGATACTTGTGTTATGGGTGTTGTCCTTTCATGACAGCTAAAGTACAGTAGGTTTTTTGGTTGTTACTGGGCTGATAAGGAGATGACTGTAGTTTATTTAGGTGTTGGCTGTCTGCTGTGCAATGGAATGAATGTGCTAGGTGTTGAGCTAACACACTAACGTTAGATCTTTGGTTATATATTTTGATGGGTCCATAGACAGAGTCAATATATTTGCTACATGTTTCTAAGAATTCTCTTATATTTTTTTATCTGGCTTGCTCTAAGATTTCCACAGTTTCCCAGTTGAAATTATGCCTGAGGTTGTATGGAGTAACATTAGTGAAGTCATGCCTTTTGACAGCTAGTTGGGGTTGTTATTATTATTATTTATTTACAATAAATAATTATATAGCCACCCATCTCACACAAAGTGACTCTTTTCATGGGTGAAAGTTATTAATGAAATGTCTGCAAGCTTCCAAGTTCAGCAAAGTCCAAGAGTGCAACATGCCAACCCTGAGCTATTCATTACCATTATAAAACTTATATTAGTAATAACATGTAATAAAAATAAGATCTGAAAGGATGGAGACAAGCTGCAGAAGGAACCTCTGAAGATAATGTAAAGTATCCTATACAGAACTTGGAGCAAGATCAAGACAGGGGTCTTTAGAAACAGTAAGAATAACTGTAGCTCAGTTAGAATTCAAATGTCTGGTGAAAAACATGGTTTGCTTGGCAATAATAAGGAAGAGGTTTTGCCACTGCTTTCATCCAGGATGTTTTTCCAGCCACACACCCACACACCCCAGCCCTGGATTTCCTGGTAGTCTCTCATCAAAATCCTAATCAGATCTAACTGGGTTCTGAGATTAGCCACTTTGGCTAGATGCTACCACCTGGCTAAATTCTCAAATCATTGAAAGTGATATGATTGAATTGTTTTTTTTTTCCATTCATGGTTTTTTTTTCCTCACCTAGTTTTGTGAATCCTATTGCATATGTTATAGATCTCATAGAGTTATTAGAGGTGATCTAGGCCAATCCCCTGCTCAGTGCAAGCTCTGCTGGGGTATTTCTGACAAAAGACCAGCCAGCCTCCATTTGAAGAGACTAGTGATGTCTTCTTGGAATTGGCTTTTGAAAAATGTGTCCTCCCTCCACTCTTGCAACAAAATGTTCAGGCATTCTTGAATTATCAGACATGGTGTGAACATTTCTTTTCCCATCAAAAACTGAGTCTTGCCAGGAGAACGGCATCCCCCAGAACAATATGAACTTCTTAAACAACTGTTTCAGATGGAAAATGCTACCCAAACTTGGATGAGCTCCTTTGGCGGTATACCCTTCAACTTCTAACTAAGTTCAGTACAATGTTGTACAGACAAATCTAGGATGATTATAGTGCCAAGCCTAAGGACTTCAGGCTAGAAGTGGGGCTGAAGGAGAAACATGGTTTTTGCAACAGCAGAATGTCATGAGAGAGCCAACATTGTTTGTTATGCATCATTGCAAACAACAATTCTCCTGGAGAAGATACATGGATAGGAGAAAGAGGGAATAAGTATACAAGCTATATTCTATACTGCCACTTCAAACTATACAAGTTATTGTATGTCTTCCATTTAATACTACTGTATGTCCTCAGTGAAAAGACTGGCTTGACACAGCAACCGAAAATGGGATAGTAAAATACAGGCAGTCCTTGCTTAATGACAATAATTGAGACTGGCAACTCTGTCGCTAAGCAACATGGTCATAAAGTGGAAAACCACATGACCGTGCTGACTTACAATGGCAGTTCTGGCAGTTGCAGTTGTTAAGTGAATCCCACATGGTTGTTAAGTGAGATGTCACGTGACCGCAACTTGAGAACTCCTGCCAACTTCTCCACTGATTTTGTTTGTTGGAAGCTGGCAGTGTAGGTCGCAAATGGCAATCGTGTGACCACGGGGATGCTGCGATGGCCACAACTTCGAGGACTGACTAAAAGTCTCCTCATTCAGTGCCATCATTACTTGAAACAGTTGCTGAATGAATGGTTATTAAATGAGGACTACCTGTATGACTGAAAAATGCTTGACATAAAATCTAAGTGTGAGGACAACTTTGGTGGTCTACCTCACAACGTATTAAAATGGTCTTGTAGCTCTTATGGCAGACTCTTCTTCCCGATTCCTCTTTTTGCATCCTTACTGGCTTATTGTTTGAAGAACCTGTAGGTACTCTAAGTTACCCTTTGCACACTCTGCCTTGGGCCCAGATGGCTTCAGAAGTTAAAAAGTCGTGAAGTTGCCTCATAATGTTCAAACTATTTCCTCATATTGCTCAGTATTGTTGCTCTTCACCAAATCACTCTCCAGCCTGGGACTCACTGAAACCCCAAGAACAGTTTGAGGTTCACTTTTTTTCCCCCTGTGGTCATGGTGCTGGTACAAAAACATCTTAGCTGAAGACAAATATATTATATTACCCCTTGCCACCTTGGTGCTTTCCAGAAGTGTTAAGACTATACCATCCAAACTTCTCAGGCTGCATGGAGTTGTGAACTTAACACATGTGGAAGGCAGCAGGTGTTGGGGCAGCATTCAATGTTAAGTTTCACTCAGCAGCAGCTGAGAGGTGTTGCTGCTTTTACATGAAAGAATGAATTGTTTAGTTTTTTAGAAGTCCACAATGTGATTCAATTTTTTCATGCATTGTTACTTAGCGCAGGCAGTTAAGATTACAAGGAGCTCTGCATTTCTGTGGCATGTGCCCTGTTTGTCTCCTTTATTTGTCCCTAATATAACCATCTTTCAGCTTGTTGCCTGCTCTGAATGTAATTAAGGCTAATGTGTCTGCCAGAAGAACAACAATAATGCCCTAATAACTTTCCTCCCCACATATTACTGGCTGAGGCAGGCAGAAACCACATATAACGTTGGAATTTAGGGGATCTGTGTTTTCTTTTCTTTCCACTGTTCCCCTGACACAGCCTTTTGCAAAGGGGAAATATTCATAGTGGTTTGAATGTAGGCCCTCATTCTCTTCTGTGACTGAGGGGACATTCCACAGCTGAAGGGGGGCAGCCCACGATGTAAAGCAAATGGTTGCATTCCCTCAATACATTTCTTGTATTTGTCTGCCACAATTTGTACACAGTCTTGCCTCCAATGATGGTCTTGCCTCACCAATGTACAATACACTAGATCAGTGTTTTTCAAACTTGGCAACTTTAAGATGTATGGACTTCAACTCCCAGAATTCCCTAGCTAGCACTAGATTATCTTATGATATCTTCACTATACATTAAACCAGGAGACAAAGATTGGTCCATGAGTGATATCATCACTTTATACTCCCTGTAAGCTTAGTCTGGGTCTTAAGGTTGGTTGGTGGTTGGGTAGAAGAGTCCAAAACTTGCTTATTGCTGGTAGCGTCCTTCTGGTAGAAACAACTCAGCTGCAGGGTGTAATTACATGCCTGAAGATCTGAGGTGCTTGTGGGAGAAATATATTTTTCATGTCTGTCATATCTTAAAAGCAGATGTGTGCAAACTTTTTTAGACTGAGGAATATAATTGGTTTTTTTTTTTTTGACTCACATGTGGGTCTGCACTCCAAAAAGTGGGCAAGGCATCAAACAAATAGATACTGCTAGAATTTGCATTCTATTACTCTTCTTGTATTTAATGCTTTTCCCTTTTTGTCATATTAAAATTACAGTTCGGTAACAATCTTTGGAAAGATTCTGGGGGTCACATCCAAAGTTACTTGTGAAGATCACATCTCTGGGTTGAGTCCCATCAGAGAATTGGTCTCAGGAGTGGTTAAAGAATGTAAAACAGGTCCTCTGTTTTAGGGATGTTGAATGGTTCCCTATCATGATGAAATTCTAAAAGATATCTTATTTATTGCAATAACCACATACAATTTTACACAAGAATACTGCGATCATTGGCTTCAACATGAAGAAAGGGCTCATTTGACTCCAAGTCCCTTCTTGTAGGGACTATCATCTATAGAGCCCAAAGAGTGGCTTCTCTGTTGCTGCCCCATTTCTTTTGAATCACCTATCACCAAAGACAAATTAGCCCCCACCCTGATATGTCTCAAGACAGCTGTGAAAATCTGGCTTTTTAAGAAAGCCCAAGGAGAGGATTTAGGATAAGTCAGAATACCTATCCTAGCCCATGTTTGGATGTTTTATTCTCAGGGGCCTTTAGTTTTGTCTTTAATAAGTGTGACATTGCTGTTATTTTATGTTATTATTTCATCTTACTATATTGTTGTATTTTAACCCTTTTTACTGCATAAGGGAATGCAAGCTACTTAAGAGTCTTGTTGGATTGGAACAGCATATACGACCCAGTAAGTAAGTAGGAAAGTGCATAAATAAATAAAATACTGCCTGAAGGAGAAATGAGATCTCCTCATAATTAAAACAAAATGCAATATTATATTAATCAGGTTAAGTGACTTAGCTTTGGCTCCTTAGAGTCACAACGGACCCAAATGTTTCCTCAGAATGTTTTCAATGGGTTGGAAGATGGGTACTGAGCTTTGGAGGAGTGCTCAGGAATCTACAAGAAATCTGCTCGGCTGGTACCTGATTTTGCCCACATAACAGTACAAAATAAAGGGGTATAATTATGCAACCCTTTGCATTGTTTAATACTAGAAAAGATCTTCAGGTGACTGGCCCAGTAAAAGTCTTCAGAGCAGCTGGAAGTGCATCTCTAAACTTAACTTCTAACTCTGATGGTTTACCCACAAGTTTAGACTTCAGAATAGGAGTCTACAATATCAATACATCTTTTTTTAGAAACAGCAAGAGCAATTCTATACCGCTTTCTTAGCACCCATCCAAATACAGTATAAAAAGGATATGAATCATTATACTGTATGTTAAACTGCACTCATTTTTACCACTGCCTTGTGGAAGACAAACCTTGCCTAGTGTGTTGAAAACTAGTCATATATTCTGCTAAGCTACATAGCTGAAAGAAAGGAGGTAGACAGAAGGGATACAGAGTAGTGGCAACTTCATGACTTCGATAATATTTGGTTCTGCCCTGACAATCCTGGCATACCGTATATGCAGATTGTCACGTACCCATTTTATAAATTATGAAGAAAGATGTAATTACTGTACTGCTGGAGTACATGCAGTAAAATAAGCATTTTAGTAGGATCTAAATACATTATTTCCCCTTTACCCATTAAACAATATACTAGGTATGAAAAGGTCTCAAAAATACTAGGCATTTTTTAAGTATACCCACTTAATCTCTTATGCACTGGTATTGGGTTGAATCCAGACTAAATTAGTTGCTCTTTGTTATCAGTGAAATCAGTGGAACTCATTGATTTGATTGCAATGCAAAATTCAGGTAAGACGAGATGGTATCCTTCCACTGCTATGCTGACTTCCCTGTTCTCTTCTTCCCTGACAGTCTCTCGAGCTTCCAGACAAACTCTCTGCAGTGCCAAGATAACCTCCCAATGGGGTAACTTGTGACTTTGGATTAAGTGGGAAGAAGATGTCTGAGGATTCTACTCCATCCATGAAATATAGCACTGCCCAGTGTCCACAGATCTCCCCTCTCCTCTCAGCCTCCCATAATGCAACCTTTTCCACTTAGGAAGGTCACATGACCCTCAGAAGAGGCTGTAGGGCAGATGTGTACAACTCTGTACTCAAGGCATGAACCCCAAAGTCTCCAGGGTAGCTACTATATCATTACAAATACCGCATGTGTAGTCTATAGCTCTAATTGATTATGTATTAATAGATTTACATGGTACTTAAGATTATAAGGAATTTCCCCTATCTCAGAAATTCTTGACAAGGAGAAGGAAGCCTACAATATAAAATGAAAGGATTTCTGGGACATTAGACATCTACTTTTTAGCTTTATATCTAATAACAAAGGTCCAGGGAGGGAGATACATACAAAGAGAGAGAATTTTTTTTTTAAGATTAATGTAAAAAAAAAGATGACCTCATCAATGATAACAAATTAATTTTGGGACAAAAATTACATTCACTAGCTAAAAGAAAAACAAAACCTTGAAGTCCACTGGAATGTTAGAAGATTAATCATATTAATCATATAAATAATTGAATCACACACAGTAGTATAATTCTTATTCAGTTTTGGATTTGATTACTACTTCTGAAAGTAGTGATTTCATATCACCAAAGAGAAACTTAGACATTTATCCAATATGACAGAAAGCAATAAAATTCCTTGAAATTCCTTAATTAATTGAAGAAAATGTTAAAATCTATTACTTGATCAACAATCCTAGTTATTTAAAAGCTATCACATGGTCTGTTTTCAAAAAGAAAAAATAAAGATCAGGTTAGGCACAATATTCCTTGTCTTCCAATACTGTAAAAAGATAGCAAATAAAAATTAATTAAGCAGTAACCATAGTAGAATAAGAAAACTCTAAAGAGACTTTAAAGTTGAATTTTACCAAAAATGTGAATAAATAAAACATCAGTTGCAATTGCAAACTGGGCTGGCCCTGTTTACAAGGAAGCAACTGCTTTTATTTAAGAAGGGCAATTTTTTAAAATAATAAAACATTTCAGTTTAAAGATGCCCTGGATATTTGAGGCAATCCTATCCATTTTAAAAGTAAATTATAGGGAAAAAAAAACACTATACTCTTCCTTTCAAGAGAAATAAATACAGTATAAGCACTATAGCAAAGTACTTTAAGCTTGATAGATTAAACAATTTGCAACATAGCTCAAGATTTAGCAATTTCTTTAATCACAATCCATCATGACTCTGAGTTCTAAATTCTTTAGCCAACCTTGGCTGATCCTTCGCTAAACAGGATTGGCCCTGATTAGAAGTTGGATGGATGAATGCCTGGGAATTCCAGGGCTTCTGACTAGACTGGAAAGTTGAAAAAACATGGCAAATTACTTCTGTAACACTGCCACAAAGACTAGAAGGAAAGAGTCACCAGGAATCAAGCTCAACTTGAGGGTGTTTTTACTTTTACCTTATTATCTACAGATTATTTTTACATTTTGCTGGGTTGAGTTCTAAGTAGGCAAGACCTGAGGTCTTAGAAGGAAAAGCGCAAATAGTTGCAGAGCTTAGAACGTACAGAGGATAGTAATACCTAAGAGATACTAAAAGGAGAATAATACAAGCTTAAATCTTGTACTGTATTAAAGTAATGGAGTATCAGTTATTTGTACATTTTTAACCTACATCTGACTATACTGAAATATATGCTAAATGAATGACTGTACAGAGTGAAATACCTTAGCCAGGGATTTAGCCAAGCAATAGTCTAAAACTCATGTGAAAAAGCAGGCACACGGTCCTTTGATCAAGCATTACAATGAAGTCTGAGGACCATACTGCAAGCATGTGAATCAGTTTCTGTGAATCAGAGTTTCCTCACCATCTTCACAAAATCATGAACACATGGATTGAATCTAGCTTAGTCTCCAAGCTCATGTTGCTAAATTGCAGACATTTTGCAGTGGTTGAGGAGCAATTTTAAAATCACAAGTTAAGGAGTTAGTTTTGCCTGTGAGTCCTGGGAGAATCACTGCACTGGCGGTACAGATGATATTTATTTGCCAAAGGAAAGGAAAAGGCTTTAACCCTACCCTGAAATTCTGTTTCCCTATTAGAAAACCCAGAGTGGGAGCTTCTTGGTTAGCAAGAGTAGGCAATTGCAGAGAAGGACTTATGTATAGATGAGTTCCTCATAAGCTGGTGTCACTGCTACATTTTTTAATGTATTGTTGTTATGACGCCTGACCATTCCCCAGATTCTGAAAGGTGAGCACCTTTGCCTACAGCATTCCCCCACAATTGGCTACTGTTGGACTCAGATGCTCAGCCCCAGCCTTATTCAGAGCACTGTGGGTGCAAAAAAGATGGTGCCCAAAAAGGAGCAGAGGGAATATACTTAACAACTACCAAACACTCCAACAAAAGGTTCCAAATGGGGAATACTGGCTGAAAGCGCTGGAATGTCAGTGGGAAGGAGGACAGGGGCAGGGGTGTCCGTAACAAGCCACAATGATATCAAGATGACGATGTGCAAAATGACATCACTTACATAATGATATCCCAACCGTTGATACTAAGTACATAAATGGCATAATTTGAGTGATGTCATTGTTGTCGTATGCCCCCTCCTTGCATCCCCCCATTGTTGCCAATGGCTATGAGACACAATTGGATAAGGCTACCGGAAGGAGGAAGCAAACAGCAAACTTATCAGAGCAGCTGAGCTCAGTGCAATAAACCCTGCAGCATCACCAAATCCTTACAAAAACAGAGGGGCCATACAAAACGTATTACACTGCAGATCAAATAGACAAAGAAGAAATTGCTACCCTGTTGAATTGTACACCTGCAGGAGAGGCAAAAATCAACAAGGTAACTCTCCACAATGAAAGCTTTTGAGTATGCCTAAATCTTCCGTGGTCATCAGAGATTCTGGATGCTGTTGTTTCTATTCATCTGGGTAAATTATTTAGGAGGACTACAAAACAAACACAAAATGTTTTTCAGTTCATGAAATTCAGCTTTAATAACACCTGCTTTTCCTCCTCTCCCAAACCCCTATTGCCACCTCTGCCTGCAACTTTGGTAACTTGTGAAAGGAAAGGAGGAGGCTAAGTGGCAAAGGAAAGAGTTGGTACAAATCCAAGACAGACTTGGGTGACTGAATTGGATTCATAATGGTCATGGGATTTCTGAAAATGTACTCTGTCCTGACTTCCAATGGTTAAGCCCATGAATTTCTGCACTGCAGGATCAGGAGGGGTTGGATATGATGATTTCCAAGGTGCCTTTCAACCATACATTTCTATCATTCTATATCCATATTCCCCCCATCAGGCCTCTTATGACATGCCTTTTCAAAATGAATTGTCCATCCCAAACTAGGAATAATACCTTGTATTTGGCTTCAAGTTTTCAATGGGCAAATTAGTGCTTCCTGCACTCTTGGCTGACCATTTGTTCCTGATGACATCTTCATAGGATGCACTGTAAACTAAATAACCTGCCAAGAAAAGGATATTATATATTAGACCCCAATGCACGTCAACAGCCTAATACATCATGCAGCATCATGGGGGGAAAAATTCATAAATGTCCATTAGTATGTTCAAAGCTGGAGGGGAATTCCTATTCCTGCCAGGAACTGAGAAGAGATGGAAGCAAAGGAAGGCAGGGGAATAGGGCTCAGTCAACACCACGCAAGTATGCATTAGCAATCTGGCTAGGCACTCCCCAGGTCCAATAAAGCTGTGCAATGCTTTGGATTCTACCAGGAAAAAAAGCTTTAAAATGTGCAGGAGTGCACACACAGCACTGCTCTATGACTCACTGAAGCAATCAGACCTTTTTCAAAGATCATATGGCTACTCTAAATCTGGACCTTTGAAAAGCCCTAATGTCAGCCCCAGGAAGAAGGCACTGGCAAAACACTTCCAAAAGTCTTGCCAAGAAAACTCAGGGGCTAGTTCAGGCACTTGCCAAGAGTCAAGACTGACTTGAAGGCACAAATCAATCAATCAATCTGTATTAGATAGTGGAAGAAGAAAGTAATAGCCATAGGTAAGTGATCTTAGGCTTCTAAGGGTACTGAATCTTTCAACATTGTAATTTCCCACCTCTTCACCAGCTTCTGAACCTTCCATCATGTAAAACTACACATACTGTCTCTGAATCCAGGAAATAAATTAGCAGTATTTATGGAAGCAAAATGTAGTACACATACCAGACTGCTTATGTATCTTCAAATGAGGCCCTTCTCCAAGTACCAAAGGATGGTGAAATCTGATATATATTTCTAAGGGGCAGGGGCTTTTTCATGGTGGCACCCTAACTTTGAAAAAACTTCTCAAGCAAGCAAGCAAGCCTCTCAAAAAATATACATATACATATCTATGAGAGAGACTGGTCCTCACATTGTAATTTTTCAGTGGCAAGTCGAGACATTTTTATTTACTTGGTCATCTTAAAAAGTGGTTTGTCTGTGGTTTAGATCAAATTTTATTTCTTATTATAAACAAACCCAGAATATGACTGAATGAAGGGCGTCAGGGAATTTATTTCAAAATAAATGCAGACAATAAATGAAAAGACCCTTCTGTTCTGTTCAGCCTCATTACCACTCCAACATTTGCAGCAAGCATTAGCGTACCTGTGACCAGATCTCCGTGGATAGGTGCAGCCCAGTCAACAATCACAAAAGAATGGCAGCCTTCCACAGCTACTATGGTGATGTTGTGAGGGGCCTTCTGAGGTCGGACTTCTGTATTTAAGGTCTTGGGAACAATTTCATCCAGGCTTTCTACTTGGAAGTGATCTAGTGCCTCTGTCAAAGAACATGGAGCTGCTGGGTCTTTGTTTAGATAAGTCACATAAGGAGCTGGAAGAAATCACAGGAGGAGACCATTCATTCCAAAAGATTGTAGTGATGATAGATTAGCAAAAGGAAAATTCAGTCTTGACATTCAGACAAGTTTCCAAGGCAAACTGAAAGTGCAAACCGGATAAAGTATACATTAAAAAAAAAAAAAGACAGTTCCTGTTCAGTTCCTGAACTTAGGAGTTATCTATTTTCCTGTCGTTTGCTAACTTTCCAGGCTTGAAAGAAGACTTATTTTAAATCTGAAAAGAAAAGGCACAGAAATTTAATGGGAATTAGTTTAGAAGATCCACAAAAATTGGCTCAGCCACTGCACAGATTTGTAGCAATGAGCAGGGCGGGCAACTTGTAAGTTTGCGAAAATGAGCCCTGAAAACATGCTGTGTACAAAAAGGCATATTGTGTTTTAAAAAACTACATATTAGGGGAAATTACCTATTAAAAAGCCTGAACAGCAGACAAAGGGATTTAAAAGCTCTCTATATTAGACAAAGTTGCAAACAACTACAATGTTGGATTTCCACCATTTTTTTTAAAAGCCTCAGAATATACAGAAACCTAGAAATACCATGAAAAAGAAACCAACATAACAATTAATGACTATGACAATCACGGTCTGGGAAAGGCAATACATGGAGTGCAATAAATGGCTATTTACAAATCTCCTGCCTGATGTTGTATTGATACTGTATACTTTCTTCACTTAAAAAAAAGATTAATTTGCCTAAGCATATAGTAATTGTCAGCCCCACTAGGTAGACCAGATCAGGAAGTCAACTCCATAGGAAGGTTAAAACTACTTACACTGAAATTGGCTATAATAACAGGATCTTGCCAGTCTGATTGTGCTGTACCTCCCCCCTCCCCGCTTCTTATAATTCAGTGACTTAAGGAGGCATCTGCTTGAATTATTTTCGAATGTTATCTCATTGCTTAAAAAATGTTTCAGCCCCCTTTGTCTAGGTAATGGTTTCTGAATATTTCTGTCTTCCTTACTCTCTACAGTAATTTAAAGAAACAAGATTTCTCTGTTTAATCTTCCCATTTAAATTCAGCTTTATCTTCTTTTTGAGTAAATTCAGTACAAAGGATAAGCAACTGGTGGTATTAAATGTTGGCTCTTTCAGCAAATACACCATACCACTCCCATTTAAGTTTAAGAAATAAGTGGGATCTTATTGGTAACACTACAGGACGCTACAGGTCACTATATTTTCAAGCATTTGTTTAGAATCTGAGTATTTAAGGGTTAACCATGATGCTCAGAATACTCCAGGGAAGGTACACTATGGACTTAAACCAACTTTATGGTCATTTTGTTTCTGCAAAGGACACTGTGAACTGAGATGCTAAGGGATTAACTGATCTGTGATTGGCTGCATTACACATAACAAACAAGTGGAGCTTTAATTGCACTATCATGGCCATCATCCTGAGCCTTTTTTTTTTTTTTTTACCATACCTTGCAGACAGCCTTGAGCAGCCACCTACAGAAATAATGAAGATAATCAGCAGATTGCAGCACTCAGGAAGTAGGCAAGAATGCCAATTTGGCCTCTTCAAGCACAGTGTTCACCCTCAAAGTCTTATGGAGAATACTGATACCACAGCTCAACCTATCACTTTTCTATTTTATACCAATAGGAAAGGTTCACGCAAACAGATCTTGTAAATTAATGGACACACATATTATCTTAAAAGATCAGTTTGAGATTGGAAAATCTCTTCCCACTAGTCAGTGGAAATATTTATTCTGTTACAGTTTACAGTTCTTGTTAGAAGAATATTTTTTTCCCTTCCCCCCCCCCCCCCCCCCCCATGAATGCCATGAAATGTTTATAAGAAAAATGTTGTCAGTTAATCTTGTTAGATTTTGTCACTCGGCGAGAATTATTTCCAAGCATGCATTTATTTTTAAGCACTGGGATTGCTTTTTGTTCCCAAATGACCTAATCTCTGTCAGTGAGAGAAAAGGAAGTCTCTTCTTGACAGCTTGATAGACAATAGATGTACCTAGTCAAAGGTTTGATTGAAACTGAAACTGAAGGATTTATTGATTTTCTTTTTAAATATATGTGCCAAAGAACATATAAGGGCTGGGGTTTGAGGGTTGTTTTACATCCACACAACACCCTGTCTGGAGAGCTTTCACCAATGATGTGAAGAGTCAAGAACTGCAAAGTGTTAACCATCCATTTGGATGGGACATCCTTTCAGACTATGCTTGCTCCAGGACATTCCAGGGAGCAGCAGTTGTGGCCAGACTCCCTGCTTCTTGGTGCCAATGTACATGGCAATGATGCCAGGTCCTAATCTGATGCTGCCTGATCAAAGAGAGAAAGCATTCCCAGGATGTAGAGGAGAAGGGGTGGGAGGGAGAAAAAAACACTGGCTATCATTTGTCTACGGCACCCTTCGTTTGTTCCTCCCTTCTCCCTGTTCTGGCTAGGAGATAAACTGGCTGAAAATAACAATTCCAATTTCTTATAGGAGTCAGCAACTTCTTGGATCTCTTTACTCACACTGCTTCTGACTCTCCATTTCATGGTTACCCAACTCCAGTTTGACAATCACGTCCCTCCACTTGAGGCCTTTCCTTTTCTCTTCTCCTTATAGATGTCCACAAGGGGGTGGGGGCAAATGACAACACATGTGTGATGGCATCATTACACAAATGCCATGACTAATGTGCCTGTGTCAGATGTTGCAATGTAAGAACATGATTGAGACATATGCGTAATGATGCCATCATGCACATGTTTCCATTGCAGCATCAACACAGCTGGTTCTGGGTGCTGTTGCTTCTCCTTTGCCCCTTATTGTCTTTGTCATCCTCTTTAGCTGATTCTCTTGCCCCTTTGCTCTCTGGCACTCCCTTCTCTTGCTCTTTATTTCTTTGCTCTCTCTTTTATGCCTTTTATTATTGTTTCTTGTCCTCCCTCTGTTTCTTCTACTCTGTCTTTTTCCACCCACTTCACTCATTTTGTCAAAATCTTCTGTAGGACTCACACTGAGGATCTTCTTCCTCCGGTGCAAATGGTACAAGGCCCGCTAGATGGAAAGCTGGGTGCCACACTGCGCCTAGATGGGTCTTGAGTTCACCTCAGGCATGACCATTTTGGAGAATGGGATGATGACCCCCAGGAAACTATTTCATGATATACTTGGCCCAGGGTTCTGTTTTTGTTTATTGGTTTGCATTCAGTAGTCACAATCTGCCAGGACAGCTTAATACAAAAGATACAGTCTGTTCCATGGGCAGGATGGAACTATAGTAGCAAAAAGCAATTTCTTCAAAGGAACAAACTAATTCAAATTCACCACCTACAAATCTTCTTTAGAGACACTATTTTTTCCTTTGAAAAACAGCTTTCTCTGGGACAAACTTTACATGCAGTTTAATACCCTGTTATATATTATATACTGGACTTTTAAAATGAAAGAAGTTCTATCAGCTAGTTAGGGGTGTGTGTGTGTGTGTGTGTGTGAGAGAGAGAGAGAGAGAGAGAGAGAGTTAATGAATGCTGTCAGAATAGATATAAAAGGAAATTCAGCTATTTCCTCTCCTGTTGCAGACCTAAAGAAAAACTCTCTTTTGAAGCTAACATTTGCTTTGGGAGAAAGCTCCCTACTTGGCATCCAACTGCAAAGGATCATCTTCTGCAATGATAAATAAATAAATAAATAAATAAATAAATAAATAAATAAAATGATGATGATGATGATGATGATGATGATGATGATGATGCATCTGCCTATCCCAGGTCCTTGGGAAGGACTCGACAGGTCGGTAAAAATGCCAAATCCAGTCTAAATGTCTGGCTGTGTGACCAACAATAATAATTCTTTCATTGCTTCTCTGGATACGGTTCCTTTTTTCCTTTTCACATGATGGAGTTCTTAATTTTGGAGTACAGCATTTTTCTACTATTTTTGCAAAAATAGTAGTTTAGATTTGTTTTGTTAAAAGATATAACTTAGACATTCAAAGGGTGTGTCATTCACAGCATTATGAAGAACTTGATAAAACAAATATGCCTCACAGCATGAAACAGAAAGTGAAAGGTTTGCAGTTATACTGAGAAGAAGAGATGATGTCCATCATTTAATACCTATGGGTTTGTGCTTCCACTCTCTGTTAAGCACAAGGGTTCATTTCCATGAAAAAACAAACCCTGAAACAAACTTTATTCACTCTGACCAGTCTTTTCTAGATTAGGTTTAGAATTAGACTATGGAGCAGAAATGTAGTAATACTAAAATCACAAGTCCATAGATGAAATATGGGGTAAAGTGAGATCATGTTGTATTTAGAGATAGTGATAAGTCACTATGATTGTTTTTACTTGCTGGGATGAAGGGGTAAGTTGCTTCTTTCTTCTTTCTTCTTTCTATTTTTTCTTTTCTTCCGCATTTTTCCTTTGTATTTTTCTGTTTGTATTTTTTGTAGCCTCTATTGCCTTTTATTCTTTTTATATATTGGGAGGAGGGCCCAGCAAAGTCCTGATGCCCACTGACACACCATGCTAACCCTCCTGAAAAGATGGTTAAAATATGCATTTATAACTTCATCAACGGTGTAGGAAAGTATATTTTCTCTTTCCTCTAATCCAGTATGATTCTTATTATGATCTCATGAAGCGAAGGGTTCCCAGGTGTATGTGCACAGAAGCATGTTTGCTATTAACCAAACAATCTTGCTGACAAGACTGACAGTCACATATTTAGCATCAGAGGCCCTCGGTATGCTTGGTAATCTTTGTTCTTTAAGGGAAGTTTTAAACTTACCAGTAAATCGTTTCTTTCCAGCAGAATCATATTCTGATAAAGGATCTGTGCCTGTGACACTGAACTCTGGAAAGGCGATTTCAGGCAGTGCTTCAGTTGTGGTGGTGGTAGCGGTGGTGGTGGTGGTGGTGGTGGTGGTGGCGGCGGTGGTAGTAGTGGTTGTGGTAGATGGAGGCAAAGTAGTTTCAAAAAATTCATAATCTAGACAAAAAGAGAAAATGTGGTACATTTTTTAAAGAGCCCAAGCTTGTTCGTAGGCCACTGGAGAAGCAAAAAGGTTATTTGCCACACATTACCCCAGCCCTATTTATACTGGACTATTCAGTAAAAACAAAAACAAAAACAAACCAGAAATAAACCTAGAAGGTATCACAACTGATTCAGCAGGCCAAAGCTAGATTTATTATTAAGCTGGGACAGCAACTGGGGGGCACATTTGAAAATTTGGGAGCTTGTTATTTAAAAATCATTAAGATTAGGTAAGGCAGGAAGTTTGGCAAGCCCCCAAGTATGTGCCACTAGGCATACATGCCCTAGATATTACGTCAGGAATCCAATGCGAAGTCCTCTACAAAGCGTGTAATAGAAGGTTGGAAAAGTCCATAATGGTTATCTAATTCAATCTCCTGGCCATTGCAGAAGCCATCTCAGCATCTCAGACCATTCAGCCTCTGTTTGAAGACCTTTAACAATGGAGAACTCACAATTTTATGTGCAGTCTGTTCCACTGGCTAACAGATTACACCATCAGGAAGCTGCTCCTGAACCTCCTTTCTTGTAGTTTTAACCCACTGGTTCCAATGCTGCCCTCTGGGCCAACAGAGAATAATCCACTCCCTTTTCTGCTGTCGTATTTCTCCTTAAGTCATCTTTTCTGTAGGCTCAATGTGCCTGGATCCTTTAACTGTTCCTCAAAGGGCTTGGGTCCCAGAATTCTCTCTCACCATCTCTGTAGCCCGATTTCAAATTTGTTCCAATTGTCACTGATCTTTTTGAACTGTGGGGTTGCATAAGATCTTGTAACAGATGGACATTCTTGTAAAATTTACAGTATAGCATTGGAGAGAGTTTCTTGCTTAGTCTCTCATGAAGTAACTAGGCATGTTGAAACTTGGATACACTAGGAAAGTGCCACGGCCATTCTCCAGGCAAATGCTTTGACCAACTGGATGAATTACTCTTCCCACCCAACTATCTCAGTAAACGGTAACTGGAAAGAGACTGGGCCTGGTTATAAAAGCTATGGAGATGCACAGTACACGTTAAGCGATCAGTGTTGCCTTGCTAATTATATTGGGCTTGATCCTTGATACATGCATATCAGTGATAGAGCTGATAAAACTAAAATGGTGATACCAACACATACAGACCATTCCTAATAGAGCACCTTCACTGTTAGAGGCCCAGATAATCACTAATATGGTCAGGGGAGTTCCTCTTGCATCTTGTGTTTACTACTCTGCGTTAACATCACCACTCTGGAATGCTCTACCCTTGAAATTCTGAGGAACCTACTATACTTATTTTAGATATCTGCTAAAAAGCTCCTTCTTTACCCAAATCTTTCTGGATGCATGTTGCATAAATGGTTTCTGGTTTCTTTTCCCGCTCCCCCACCTTTTTTAATGAATATGTTGTCTTTATAGCATTTTTAAACATCTTCTTTTATATTTTTGTATTTTAACTGTTTTATTGTAAACTCCTTTGAGATTTCCATATTGAGAAGTGATATACAAATATAACAAACATGACAATAAAGTCCAAAGTATACTGTGCATGTTCAGAGCTCCACTAAATATTGTTACAAGTGGCAGATAATTAGTAAGTGGGGAGAAGCTTTTAGTGACAGGGTAACCCATCAAGTCTAATTGGCCTAAGGCCCCATAAGATATGGAGATGGATTTGCACTATGGCTACTTCACACATATTCAGCAGCTGAAACAGTCACAGGAGGACTACTTCTAGCTATGCATGCCTGCAGTTTGGACAGGGTTCTTGGCATCACACAATGTTGTGCTGGTGGTTGAGTTGGGATTCCTCCTGGGTGTCCAGCTGTTGGACTGTCTTAATTTACAGTGATCTGGCAACTTTACTTATATAAGAGGGTTTTCCTCTCCTGCTTGGAATGTTTACTTGGAGAATTTTTTTAATTACTTGCTTGAACGGTTCAAGGAATAAAACAAACAAAACAAAAGGTGTTCTTGGCCAATCTGATAGCCACTGGTGAAGGAAAGCAGCATTGTGGTGTTCTTCCAGAGGGCATAACCTCTGGAAGAACAAGACACAAAAATATGGTCAATAATATTAACTCAAGGAGCAAAAAAGAGCATTGGAATATTTGTTCTTGTTCATTTTTTACCTGTTTTGCCTCCCATTATGTTAAAAAAAAAAGTCTCTGTGCCAACTTTTAATGACAAAAAGTCCATATAAGCCACAGTTAAGAAACTCTTTCTGCTCTGTACTCTTTTGTTTACTTACTTTCTCCCATAAGTTAATGGTATTTTTTTCTTTAGCCAAGCTTAATATGAAAAATGAGTATGGATAGAAATTGGGGATAAGAAAGCAATGAGTGAGATAGCCCTCAATAAATTCCCCGTTGGCCATTAAAATCCACCTCTATCATCTCCCTTTCTACATGGTTGGAACAAATTTCATTTAAAACTTTGTGTAAACACAAAAATCTGTCACGTTTATGTTTATGTAAAAAACCTTGCCACCTGCATATCTGCTAATACTAGTTTGTCGTGGAGATACAAAAATCATAATCAGGAAGACAATTTTCCTTTTTAGACACATTTAGGCTGGAGTTCTGTCTAGGCTACCAGTGCATTCCTAGAAACCCATTGTGTCTTTCTAGAAATTTATTTCTAGGAGCAGACAAGAAAGATAAAACCCATTTTGAAAAAGGATTTTTCAAGTAACCAGTACCTTCATCATAAACCACATATGATTCTGTAGTTCCCGTTATATCTGCATCAAGCCCTGAGAATGTATCTATGGAAAAAAGAATATATTCAAACAGTGAAACAGATTCCCTTTCATACAATGACTATTAACTACCCCTATCTAAAGCCAGTGACTTCTGTTGTAAGGTACCAATCAAACAACAATAATTGTTCTCTATGCTGAACTGCTTTTGAAGTATAAAGAACAAGGTGGAGTTTGTGGAGAGAAATTCAGGTGCATCGTTTTTGCCAAAATGTCCCCTTCCATTTAACTAGCTGCAAATATGGCAGTGAAAAGGGGGGGGGGATTTTTTTTACTTTCTCTTGAGTTTTGCCCTCACTGCAATATATCTCAATCTTCCCATAAGAATCAGCATTAGTTACTTGCTTATAAGGGAGAAACAAACAGAGGGTTGGAAAGATGTTCCATGATTAATTCTTGGCTGTTAAGAAGCACACCAGTGCCTGTCTGAATAACCCTTTACTGCACTCTCTCAGTCAGTCTACAGAATGAAAGTTTAGGGTGGTTTGTTTTTTTTTAAACATACTTATACACATTTAACAGAAATCTGTTTTAAAACCTGAAATTATTGGTATTAATCTGTAAGCAGCACAATGAGACAAAAGATGGCAGATACAGACCTAGAAATATATATATCATGTCTGTCTGTCTGTCTGTCTGGGGTTACTATATTACACTTTTAAAGGTCTATACTGTATAAGCTACTCATTGAAGCCCAAACAACACTCAGTCAACTGTTAGGAAAAAAAAATCACATGAATCAGTCATTGCTAAGCCAGTCTTCCTCAATTTGATATTCTCCCATGTGTTGGATAAGACCAATGAGCATACTGGCAAAGGATGATGGGAAATGTTCTCTATCACCTCTGGAAGACATTACGATGGGAAGCTGGTAAATCCAAACTAGCCCAACTCAATATTCAATGTCAGTCTCAACACAGTCTGAACAATGGTGTCATTTCTAAGCCTAAGCAGTCTCATTTCATCTCAGATCACTTTCAGACTTAAGCAGCACTTTGAGTAATGTAATTTTAGGTGCCATGTCAAAGCAAATCCTGGAGGGGCAAAACCAAATTTATCATTCATTCTTCTATAATTGAGTTGCCAGCAATTCTTCTTCAGCATATATTATCCATTTCGTCTTCCTTTGGTATCTCTCCATTGACTGAACTCAACATGCACGAAGGGTAATCTAATCATAAAGGGTAATCTAAGGGGTAATTCACAGTCTTGTGAATTCTAAATGCAGCTAGTTCAAGAGAATGGTTGCTTTACTAAACTTTTTTTTTTTTAATGCAGCCTAGAAACTACTGGTTCCTTAAGAAGTTTATTACTGTTCATGTTTATGGGCCTCTATTTTCCAGTAACGTGATAGCAGCAGTTATAAAAGTGGCTTTTAATGTTGACTATAGTTCTTCAAAGATGTTGAACCATCTGGGATTTCAACACCGCATCACTTGGGCTTCCCAAAGGTTCCTTGTCTGTGAAGCACAACTGTGTCTGCTAAACTCATTTTTATAAATCTCAAGAAGAAAATTGGACCAAAGGATTTTGGTAAAACCCACAGCAGCATTCTTTTCACACCACATTTTCCTGAGTCCGTTTGGAAGCTGTCAATTGATCGGATTCCTGAGAAATGACAACGGGTTTGACCCAAGATGCCACTGCATTCTTCCACCCTAAAAAAACTTTCTGGAAGAGCCAGCAGAAGGTTATATTTATTGCATTTGGCAGGACTGTAGTAAAGCTGTTATCTATCCTCCAACATCACACGGGGATAGGTAACATTCTTGCAACACTCTGGCCAGTTTTACTGCTTCTGCCAACTAGCCAGAGTTCAGAAGATGCTCATCACATTCAACCAGAGCTGTCCTGTGACTCCTCAGGTGCTTCAGTCTGTAAGTAGCAAAAATAGTTCATTCAGCATCCTGCCTGTCTGCACATCCATCTGGATGGAAGGCAGAGCTAAAGCTCTTGAAATCCTGGTCTTTTGAACAGAGTCAGGTGTTTGTATGCTCCACATTGGTTCTTGTAACAGTTGTGCCTTCCACCATGAATGACATTATGTAAAGAGCAATGTTATGGCCAAAGCAGCTGGAGAAGCGGTAGCTGGAAAGATGAGAGAGAGAGACTGCATTTCAAAATACGTTTTAGGCAGATTTCCTCTGTATACGCGTCACCTAAACAAAAATCTCTGCATACATAAATTTCTGTTACAGAGAGAATTCCACTGACATCTGTGTTTTCATTCACTCTCTCTACATCTGTAACTCAGAACAGCCCCCAGTAATAAAAATCATGGGGAAGCAACTCACCCATATCCAAAATCATGTTTGCCTCAAAGCTCACGTAGAGTTTAAGATTAGAGTTGCAGGAATGAGAGTAAAAGATTTAAGGGTTTGTCTCCTTTTCTTATTCTTTTTCTTAATTTAGAATATTTATATACTGCCCAATCCTAGCAGTTTCAACCTATGAGTCATGAAATGTTCAAGTGCATTACACTGACTTTATCAGTTCCAATATCAATGTAAGACTAGTTCTTTTCTTTGTGCACCATTCCTTATTATTACTATACTACTATTATTGACATTTATATTCCACTTTTCTTTTAAGAATTCAAGGCAGTCTACATGCTAGACTCCTCTTATTTTATCTCCCCTGACCTTGAATCTCCCTGGGCCCATTCCAACAACTTAGGTCACCAGCAACTTAAGCTGACACACACACAATGACATACTCATACAAAAGCTGCCACTACATACTTGTGTCAGGACATCTGATGGAAGCACATGAATTGCAGCATTTACCTGATTATGTCACCATGCCTGCGCCACCATTCCCCAACCTACCCCCCAACCTCCCTCCCTCCTGTCCCATTTTAGCCACTACAACATCCTGATAAAATACAAAATACAAAATTGTTGATAAAATATCAACAACATAATGCACATGGCAAATGACAGGTAGGTAGGTAGGTAGATTCAAGATATCATAAAAGAACTAAATCTGTAGGTTCTTTATATCCATAATTTTCTAAAAATGACTTTTTAATTATTGTTTACACTCATGATATCATGATGATGCCCATGGCCTAAAAAAGTGCTGCTGTCAGTTATGGACACTGGAAATCTGTCAATGCCTTTCATATAAGACCAAGCATATGCCTTTTCAGAAAACGGAGTTGTTTTTTTTAAACAGATACGTACATTTACACATGTGTTCATGTTTTCTGAACTGAAAAGCTCTATTACAAATTATGAAGATTCCTAAGAGTTAAAGAATGATTTGTGGTTCACCATTCTCTTTTTACTTTTACTAAATATAAGTAACCAGTTCATGATTTACTCTTACATGTCTAGTTAGCTTTAGAAAAGCTACCACCAAACTGGTTCCTTCCAAATCTGTTGACCTTCGGCCATACTTGTGGAAATTATGGGATTTCTAGACCAGCACATTTTGAGGGCACCAGGATGGGAAGGCTGAATTAGCACTTTCTTTCTACAGTCATTAGAATTATAATGCCCCTTTAATAATAGTCATTCTTTGTTCCTGTTGCATACTTTATCAGAGCAAATTATATATTCATAATTTAAATAGTGTTGCATGCAATAGGACTGCATAACTTTGCATGAAGAATTGGTAGGCAACTTTCAAAAACAATTTGCAGCTTCTTCTATAAACAGCAAAGACCATGTCAGATGTTGCTGAGCTCCAGTTTCTAGTAAATCTCATCATAGTTCATACTGGCTAGGCTGTTAGGAGTTGCAACTAACTCCACTGGGTTCAGTCAGTGGTACTAATAAACAATAATAAGTAATGCCATTCAGAAAAAAATAAAAAATGTAAATGTAACTGAACTTACCTAGTACCATTTTGGAGATAAGAAAGCATTGGCCATCTCTTGTTTTTGCTTTGTTGCAATTTTGGTTTAGCCTTCAAAATCACTGTCAACTGCTGAGTCCTTTGATTCTAGTTTCTTCTGTGCTGCCTTTAAAGGATTCCAGATCCCACACTTAGGGGCAATTTTGTAGGTAAGGTCTGGAAATACTTTATCACCCTGCTAAATGTAAGTAACCATTTCATGATGTTACATTTATTTACTTAGAGCATTTACAGTTCACATATCAAACATTAACATGTTCAATAAAACCAATCCATTATATCAGCAATAAAATGTAAAGAATTGTCAGCCGGCCCAATACTTTGCACCCCAAAGGCCCATTCTGCCTTCTCCAAAATCAACAGAAAGGGGATTATCCTGAGCTCAGGGTATAAGCCAGTATTACTCAACCTTGGCAGCTTAAAGATGTGTGGACTTCAACTCCCAGAATTCCCCAGCCAGCAAGTCCACACATCTTCAAGTTGCCAAGACTGAGAAACACTGCTATAAGATGTCCATAAGATGTCCATAAGATCTCTGAAAGGGCCTGACCTCCTGTGTGGGATGGGGGTAGAAATTTTCAACATAGCTTCTCAACTTACACACAGAGTTTGGGCCATTCAGGGAATATGGTCCTGTGGTCATAAGGATCCAAGGCATAAGGGCTTTATATATCATAACTAGCACACTGGAAAATATTGGCAACCAACTCAGTATAAGTGTTACCTTGCTGAAATGGCTCTCGTGTTACATTCTGCCCCAACAGGGGTTTCTGGGTAGTTAAAGGTAGCCTATCGTACATGATAGCAATCCAAACACAGCGTCATAAAGGCATGAATGCCAGTCGCTAATGCATTTGCTCCAAGAATGTTTACAACTGGCAAACTAGCTGAAGCTAGGCAAAATCTGTTCTGGGCATGGGGTCCACTGGCTGTTCTAGCAGGAGCTGCAAGTCCAGAACCACCAGACTGCTGTCCTGCTCCTTCAGGGGGAGTGAAATCCCACCCAGAGCCAAAAAGGAGCTAGTAGGGAGCCAGATGGTTTCTGGACAAACAGCAAACTAAGTGGGCATTAAAATGTGAACAGAAAAAAAAATTCTCCTCCGTTCCTGCAAATGATGAAGAAAATCTTCCCCCTCTTCTGAAATCAGAAGAATTTTCCTCAACCTTAATTAAAGATACACAGCATGGAACTTACCCTTGATAGATGATTGACTATACCGGTGCCATGTCAATATGGGAAGTGACACTACACATTATAGGGAGTGGCAGAAGAGTTTTAAGTGACTTCTTTATGATAAATGTATGTGAGAACCAAGTCATTGTTCCACTTCTATTAACAGAACAGTGGTCAGGTTTGAGAGACATTATTACACGCAACACACACATATTCTCGATACTGATGAGATGCAAGCTTATCACAGAACAGGGGACCAACCTGGAAATGAAATGTTTTGTACAGCTAATGTCTTTCTCCTCACTTTTAACCCTTGCTACAAACTCTTGATCTGCATAAAAGTCTACATCTGCCTAAAGCTTGCTTTAAAGAACGTTGGGCTTATTTCCCCACTTTGCTAGTTTAAACAGCTCAACAATTTATCATTGCAATAGATGTGAAAGAACAGGGATTTACTGCTTCCTCCACAACTACTACTTCAAGCCTTTGGTAGCTTGAATCTTACCTGCTTTGTCAGCACAGCAGCTGTAAAGCCTTCCTGGAAAATAAAACGCCTTTCCCCCAGGTCACAACTTTTGCTGCAGACATACTCAAGATATTGCTGATGTTTAGCCAGCATAAAAGAGGGTACCTTCAGAATGGCATTCAGGTAGACCATCCAGGCCTAATACAAGATTCCCTTCTTCATCATTCTCTGTGTAGGTGCCTGGAGGACAGGTAGCCAATGGTTTCTCTGTTGGTGGCTCAGTAGTTGTAGGTTCAGGAGTAGTTGTAGGTTCAGGAGTAGTTGTAGTAGTTGTAGTTGTTGTTGTTGTTGTAGAAGGAGTGGTTGTTTTTTTAACCATTTCAAGGCCTATCAATGGCTTACCTCCAAGACTTATTATTGGTTTATCCTGTGCATTTGCTACAGGCTTGCTAAATCTTCCATGTCCAAACAAAGGTAAACCATCTGGACTTACTACTGGAGCTCCTTTAGAATCTATCAGAACACAACAAGAGGGTGTTGTACCTCAAATACTGCTTTATGCCATTAAAAATTGGGAAGAACTGGACTTAAGTGAGATCATTGTCTAGAAGTCTGGATACATACAATATATATTTTTAAGGTGCAGGAACTATTGAACATTTTAAAGAATAATTCTTAGTGCTGTAATTCCATTCTGTAAAATATACAATACATAACTTTTGCATCCTCAACAATATTCTTTACCACCTCCTCCTAATATATTGACTTCTCTCAGAAAGCCCAACAGAACTACTGACTCTCTTGTTTCAACTATTCTTTTCACTATGGTGTACAGACTTTCTAATAAAAAGACCAATGATGCAGATGGTTCATTATGATTAAAATTCCTTTTGTAGAACATATAAAAGCCATTACCAGTCCTCTCCAATCCTATTTAATTTTGTGAGAAACAGCGGATTGTTGAGGCTGCCACTGTGGCCCAGACTAATTATAGCAGCTGTTGCCAACCAAACTAGCCATGACACTGAACTATGAAAAGGCCAGTGGTACACTTCACAAGAAACACTAATTCAAGACAGTGACATTTTCACCCAAATCATTTATTTTGGGGGGCAGAGGGTGTAGAGGTTCCATTTTAGCAAACTATCAACTGACATTCAAAGACAGTAAACAGAGAAGCAGACTTCTTAATCTTTTGATGACTTCCTGATGTACATTTTGCTTGACAGATGAGCTTTACTGAGAAGGGAAAAAAGACTCATATAACCAGATCTCTTTGCCTGGTCCCAGGTATATTACCTAAATAATGTGACACCACCACTCTGCAAGCTTAATTGGGTTCTGGTGTGCTTCTGGATGCAACTCAAGGTGCTGGTTGTCACCTTTAAAGCCCTTCATGGCTTAGGACCAGGTTACTGATGGGACCGTCTCTCCCCAGTTGTTTCTACCCATTCTATCTGATCTAGCAGGAAGGGCATGCTCCGGATACCATCGGCTAGGGAGTGTCAGCTGGGGGGGGGGACCAGAAGGACAGCCTTTTCTGCTATGGCACCTGCCTTTTTGTATATCATTCCCCCTGTCCCTGTTGGCCTTTCGTGTGACCTTGAAAACCTGGCTTTGTGCTTGAGCCTGGGGCCCTGGGTATGGGTTAGAGCCTGTCTCCTGCTTGTATGGATCATGGATTAGATCGTGCCCAGCTGCTGTGCATTTTTATTTTTGCTCTATATTATGTATTTCATGTTTTCATTTGTTTTATTGTAAGCTGCCTAGAGTGAGATGGGCGGCTATATAAATTGAGTAAATAAGTAAGTACATAATGTACTTTGCTTATTTATTTTCAATATTTATCACAATGTAGGATTCTCTGGGCAGTTTATTGAACAAAAAAAAAATCGCAATCACATGGCATCAAAATACAACATACCAACGATAGTGCGGCCATCTCCACCTAATTTTATTCTGAGAGGCTTTCCTTGGGAATCTTGGAGATATCTGCCTTCAGCATTCAGGACCAGCCCTCGGTTGAGATCTACAATCTAAAAGCAATATGTTGTTGATCGAAAGGTTCTCCAACTCAAAGGAATATAAAATTAAATCTTTCAGATATTTTAAAATAAGGTTTCCCTACCCACTTTATTCCTTGTGGACCATTTATTATTTTTTGTCCATGTCGTTTTCCATTTTTATTGGAAGCTATTTTATTATTTGGATCTGATTTTGTTGTCAGATTGGGTCTGCTACCATTACCTGAAATATACATGGTGAAACATACAGCATTCAAACATTTTACCCATTCAGAGAAATTACAATTCACAGCACTAAACTGAAATATTTTCAACATGATGAAATGCAGTTTATAAACCAACATGCATAAATGTGTCTTTGGCTACAATCTGCATACATATACTGCTTATACTAGATTACCTAATTATATTGGGGTTAATAACTGTAAATGTCTCTGTACAAAAGATGTGTTTCTGTGTTTCATATTCACAAATACTATTTTAGTATTTGTTTACACATTACATTTGTATACAAAACATGGTTAACACATAGTAAATTTTTTCAGAGGTTTTTTTTTTTTGGTCTCTGCTTTGCTTCACAATTCTGTGTACTACCTAAGTACATGACTCATGTGCTATCTAATAAATATATTTCTTTAATTAACCTAGAATAGGCATTATATGAATAGTGAACACCCATCTACCAGTAATCAGGCCTATCTAATATTGTTAGCGATTCCTATACAATAAATGTGGTTTTCTAGTGAGAGATGATGAGAAAACAAGCAGACCACTTACAATGACATTTGTGGGTAAAACTGCAAAAGTTCAAAGAGACTGCAAGTGTTTGTGAAGCAAAACTGACAGATGGTTCCAAAACAAACCAGTTTCCCGTAATGAGGTTCTTATAGCCCAAACATAAAACTTTTTTCCTTTCTAAATAAATTTAAATAGAAAGTTATGAGTTTCCTCACCTTGTCTATGAGGAAATCGAAGTTGCTGTCGTTGAGAAGGATTTAATAATCTTGAATTCTGTATTCGTTGAATAGGATACACTGAGGGAGAAGTTGAGGAATATGTTGGAGAAACAGTAGTCAAGTGACTATGAGAAGATACAGAAGCAGATTCAGAGGTGTGTGGTGAAGCCAAGTTTAGTTTAGGCAAGGATTTCAGTTTGTTAGGAATTTGGGAAGTCTTGGCTGCTGAAGACAAAGTACGATCTTTCTCTACATCTGATTGGTCGTAATCTTCATAATCATCATCACTATTTGAAACTGACTGATGTATTTTAGAGGAAGGCAGTTTTGGAGATAGTTCAACCTTTGTAGGGGCTGGTTGGAAAAGTTCATGCTTTTTGTTTATTTGGGATGCTATCCTACTGGGAATTCTGGAAGCAGATGGATAATGGGGCACTGAATGGTGAGTTTGCTTCAGAGAAGTTTCTCTGCTGTATTGATAGTCTTTGATTGTGTCTTTTGGAGAGGTAGATATTGGTTGTACATATTTAGATTTGTGGGAAGATGAAGGCAATTTATACATATCAGAGGTAACTTCAGTAGAAGTAATAACCTTTGACCCAGCTTGTTTTCCTGGTAACAGCTGAGTTGGAGATCTTTCATCAGTTTTATCAAACTGAGAATCAGAATGCTTTGAAAGAGAGCTGGTTCTTCCCTGAGACAAAGATGTAGATATTCTTCTAGTTATGGGAACTTCTTTAGCAGGTGCTGAAGGAGACCCTCTCTGTTCCTCTTTATCATTTGTTTCTTTGTTTTCTGAACTATCATTATCAATGACTTCTTTGTCATTCTTTGGTAGGGAGATCAGATCATTTCTCGAGTTTAAGGAGGGTCGAAGTTGTGCCCTATCAGTCAATGCTTTTGAGAAACGGCTGGATTCTGGCTTTACAATTTTGCGGGATAAAGCAGTATTTGATTTCTTTGACAAAGATGATGTTTGCTTTGTCCTAGGAGATGTAGTCTTAATTTTGAGATCATGAAGTTGAGACCAGGAAGCAGAAGAATGTAGAGGAAGTGATTTTTCTGCAGATATTCTTGAGGAATCTGTATCAGTGGTTTCTCTTTCTTTATTATGGTTCTTTTCTTGTGTATTTGCGAGATTAGGTTTGTTAGTGGGTGTAACTCTGTGGTGACTCTTAGTTTCAGCCATAGGGCTCCTCCTTTTGAAATCATCTACTGAAGAAGGCTGCTTAGGAAATGGTGGTGAATAACTATGGGGAGGAGTAGATGGTAGAGGATTTTCATTTTTACCCTCCTGTTTTTTATCAATATTGAAATTAGACCTAAGACTAGTACTGGCGGATGCTAAATGGGAACTAAATTGAGGATGAACTTTGGAAGGCTGTGTAGTGGAAGGATCTTTAGATGGTTGCTTTCTTGCATCATGATTATTGGTCACTCTGTTTGCAAATCTGTTTGAAGTAATAACTGATCTATACTTTAACAAATCAAAGCGTTCTGACATCGCCACGCCTGAAGAGGGCCTAAAATTTGGTCTAGAAGAGGATGAGCCTTGTTTGTCCTCTTCATCACCTTCTCTTTCACTCTTTTCATTTTCACTATCATCAGAATTATCTCTTCCCTTGGACTTCTCTTTATTAGAAGATAAAACATGTGAATGAGGTAAAGTATGGGTAGCAGCAGCAGAAACAGCAGAGGTAGTTATTCTTGGATCTCTCAATGCATGGCGATTAGAATATGTGAGAGGCTTTATTTGCACAGATGGAGATGAACCTCCTTGAAGAGAAGCAGCCCTGGAACTTAGTTTCTGCTCTCTTTTTTCTGTTCCTCTGCCCTTATCACTATCAAGAGTATCAGTGGTATCAGGTGTAATTAGTTTGTAAGGGAGGTGATGTGAATGATTCTGAGAGTTTATAGCTGCAGTTGGTAAAGGAGATTTAATTGATATAGAAGGGACACGTAATTTGGTGGATCTACTATGAGTTGTCTTCTGAGATGCAGACAGTTGCTTATTTGAAAGTAAAACTGAATGACTCTCTTCTGAAGTTCTAGGAAACATTGTTGGCTTGTCCTCCAGATTGTCTACTTGATTGTTACTTTCATTATCAACAGGCAAATTATCTAAAGTAGCTTTGGGAACAGGAGAAAGGTTAGGTCTGTCCTGTCTTAGATTCTTTGTTTCATCCTCTGCATATTTGGGAAGGGAAGATAGTGAGGAAGAGGATGGTAATGATTTATGCTTATCAGTATCAGTATTTGTTTGCCCTACCCTTACTGGAGTTCGTGTCCTAAGAGGCGCTTTACCTGAGGATGTGAAAGTGTGTGCAGATTTAATAACAGAATAGGACTTAACACTTCCTTTAACATTCTGAACTTTGGGTTGCATTGTTGATGTCTCTTTGAGAGAATCAACCATGTCTTCTGTAGAATGAGAAGCCATTTTCAGCTCTGCTTCTTTTTTTGAAGATAAAGAAGTTTTGGGAGATATTCTATTACCAGCTAGGACTTTATTCTTGAGATCAGAAACTGGATTTTTTGAATCTATTTCATCAGGAGAACTAACTGGATGACTAGAAAAATGCTTAGAAGAAGAGGATGGTGAAATATTTTGAGACAAGGCAGAAGAAGTTATGAAAGGGGAAGAAGGCATAATTTTCACAGACATTTTAGGTTCCAAATCTTCTTCAGTATTTGTTTGTTGATTTATCTTCCGATGATCTGTATTGGCTAAACAGAGAGACAAGAGAGAGAGGAACACAGAAATAAAAAAGTAAACAATCATGAAAATGAGAAAGGAAGGAAGGAAGGAAGGAAGGAAGGAAGGAAGGAAGGAAGGAAGGAAGGAAGGAAGAAAGGAAGAAAGGAAGGAAGGAAGGAAGGAAGGAAGGAAGGAAGGAAGGAAGGAAGAAAGAAAGAAAGAAAGAAAGAAAGAAAGAAAGAAAGAAAGAAAGAAAGAAAGAAAGAAAGAAAGAAAGGATTTACTAATGAAACATATTGCATTGTAGCTATCCCAAGCTAGTTTCAAATTATCATTATGTTAGTATATGAATTCAGAATTGTTTAATCCCTGACAGGGATTAAAAGCTGATATGAATATTAATACAATGTTTTAAAATCTGATTTCTGAACATGAACATTTAGCTTAAAACATCATTTTTTAAAGACTTGTAGACTTTACTACTTTTTTATTCTTGAGGAGAGTAAGGGAGAAAGAAATTGTCAATTACCAAGCATTGGGACAAGCTAAATAACATCACCTGTACTTTCAGAAATTAAATCTGATGTTAAACCTCAAATAGTGAGATCAGTATCAAAGTAACATGTCACTCAGTTTCAAATATAACTCTCAAATATTATTTTAGGGGATATAGTCAAACATTCAAAAATATTTACCACCAGGAAACAAAGAAAAACTTTTTGATGATATGAATTTGTTTCTGAACATTCCCATTTTCACAATCTTACTATATTTTAATCACCCAGTGCAAGATGTACATGGTACGCATATAGCCTCTGAATTAACCAATGGAATACACCTAACCTCTGCAACCATCTTGGCTCTGGAATCTAACTCAAAATCCCTGCAGAACATTATGCCTAAAAAGGAAATGTCTTAGGATCCTCCAAAGAATGACTGCATGAGCCTGAACATGAGAGACCTTTGCTCAGTCAAGAACAATGTTCCTTCAGGGATTATCTCCTGGAGACCCCATGGCAAGAATCGGTAGAGTTGAAGCCAGCAGCGGGCAGGGCTATAGGCAGTGGTGTGCTGGAACTGGCTCATGAGGGTCAATTGTTAAATCTTCTGGATCTCATGAGCCAGTTGACAGCAGAAGTGAGCTTCAACCCCTAGCAGACCAATCAGTTGCTAGCAACACAGCGTGGTGGCAGCAACGGGGCCAGCAGAGTCAATTCTTAAACATTTAGCAGCACAACTCTGATTATAGACAAAAAAGTCCACCCCACTGTTTTCACTCTTTTTATCACCCCATTTGCCTCTTTCCCTTTTAAAAACCTCAAAGGCCAGCAAAGGGGTCTTAAATTGGGGGGGGGGCTATAGAGATGTAAGAGCCATAGCTGCCCTAGAAGATTCCTACCCCTTGCCTGCCTCCTCAAACAAATTACCCAATCACCTGGAAAGGAACAAGCATTGTTCCAAAGTTATCAAGGCTATGATAAATTGAAAAAGGAAATGAGAAGGATGTGAACCATAGAGGTACCATACTTACTCGTTGGCAAGGCGACACTGAAGGCTTTCGACTGAGGGCCTTGGCCTCTCCTGTTTGCGGCACGAATTTTGAAAACATAGCGCTCCCCAGGCTGCAGACCCTCCACTGTAGCAGATGTAGTGCCTCCCGGGTAAGAAATGGACTTTGCACCGAAGGGTTTGAGTGCCGGGGCGTATGAGAGAATGTATTCTGAAACAATTTGGCAGACGGTTGGAAGGAGGAAACTGAAAACAATCCTGTTTCCAGCGGACAGACTGTATGGGTAGGATGAATTAGAACGTGCATTACTAAAATTAATACATCGGCAATGCACGTCAAGTCAACAGCTGGGGTATAAAAGATACTGTGTATATATACTGTGTATTAAAATAAATATTTATTTATATATATATAAATAAATAAAGATGAACACATTCATTTGTCCAGTGCATTAGAATTGATACTACCACCACTACCTTACGCATGAAAAGATATTGCATATATGGAAAGAGAATGAAACTAATTAAAAACAAAACAAAGACAACACCCTTGTGTTGACCAAAGATGCACCAGGATGACGATACTGGTGATGACATCTAGGATGCTTCTAAGGCTTGATATGTGTTGCCTCATTAGAAAGTTCTTCTTCCCTTTGCATTCTCTATTGCACAAGAGCCTGGCATGGCATTGCTAATGGTTTTGTGAAATAAACGATGCAAAGTGGACTCATTTTTCACAGATCTATAATACAATATGACTGAATGACTTTTCAAGTCTATTAAAACAATTTGCATTTGGAACAGTAGAAAGGAGAAACTGTAAGGGAGTTCAGTTTTCATTAAAAGTTTTTTATTCATCATGCAGAATCTTTTCCTTCTGTGAAAAAGTATTCATACATGTAATCTTTCCCCATAGCCTGTAGCTTTATGGTACAGAATCAGTACAAAGAAAACCTTAGGGCAGTGTTGTCCAAACGTGGCCACTTTAAGATGAGTGGACTTCAACTCCCAGAATTCCCCAGCCAGCATGTTCCCAAATGCCCTTGTTTATCCAATTTCTGCCATGTAGAAGTAGCTTGTTAGCTTGTAACTCCCTATCATATATTCTTTGGGTGAGCTATTGCTTAGCTTGGTCATATCCTAGAGCAGTGTTTCTCAACCTTGGCCACTTTAAGATGAGTGGACTTCAACTCCCAGAATTCCCCAGCCGGCATGGCTGGCTGGGGAACTCTGGGAGTTGAAGTCCACTCATCTTAAAGTGGCCATGTTTGGACAACATTGCCTTAGGAAACTTAAGCAGCAGGTGAGCAACACCAATAACCTATTCAAATAAAACCTCAGGCTACAAAATTGCCATCCCTGTTCCATCAATATCATCACTGCTACTGGTTACACATTAAGACCAATGGATATGCATGATATATTTATGTATTATTTATTTTTGTGTTAGAGCATTCTTAAAATGTCAGAGTTTCCTCCTTTCATATCAAAGATTGCCCTCTGTTTATCTCTCACGTTGACCTTACAGTATGAAAAATGCTGATTTTGTCATCTCTTTTACACAGAATATAATATTGATGCCTATTAGCAACAGCACATCTTTACTTTGGATAGTAAAAGCAGAGCATCAACACAAATTATTTTGTGGATGTTTCTATGGCTTGTACAAGTCCAAAACCTAAGTTACCAAAAGCAACCACAACAAACAAAGAACAGATTTCACATAAACATGTAACAGAACATTCTATAATTGGCATCTTTTCTAGTTAAAAAAGTGAATGATATTAAAAACTGGAAGGAGTTCCTGATTACAGAATCAAATAATTCTTCTGTTGCTATTTCATAATTATAAGGACTTGCATTGGATGTAATTTTAATATCAGTTGCTTGTGTAATTCTTTTTTGCATGTTATCTCTACTCCATTGTTTAATTATACTTTCCATGATCTCTCTGTCATCTAGATCAGAAGTCTCAAAGTTGCAACCCGCTGACCACATGTGACACTCCTGTTCATTTACTGATGCCTGCAGTGGTGCTTGGGAAGGAGTGGGCCAGAGCCGTGGAGAGGGCCTCACCCGGGCAGGTGGGTCAGCAACTTGCTGATCTTGGCTAGGCACTGGGGTCCTTCCCTAGGATTGTCTCAAGCCCCACACAATTGGCAAACTAAAGAAGCGAGAACCACGTGGATTTCAGAAATGCAAGTCTGAGGTAAAAATATACTCTAAGAGTAAATTCCCACCCAGACTCAGAATGAATTAATTAAGAGGAAATCTTTTCCCACTTCTCTTGCATTTGGGCTCTGTTGCCTCTTTTTACCTAAACTGTCCTCCTTCCCACAGTCTTTCACCAATTGTGAGGGTGTGGCTCCATGCCCAGATGGGGCAGTCTGCAAGTTGGCTATGCTCCTAGCCCTGCACCTGTATACTGTCATGGCTGAACATGAAGCCACTGCAGCTTCTCCTTGCTGCAGCTTTGGGATGTGGGGCATAGACTCTACAGTCAGGTGGGACATGCCAACTGCATTCCTGGCTTTGCACCGTGGTGCCATTGTGGCCAGTAGCTCTTTCCCAGGTTTTTTTTTTTAAATCAGTGTGTTGGTGGCATGCCACAAAGTTCTTCACTTTTGGCTTGTTGAGACTTTTGAGTTGGGGGGGGTTCAGTGCTGTAACCCTGAGGCTGGTGGTCTCACCCCTGACCTAGATTAAAGATACCAGATCTCAAAGTAAAACCATACTCTCTTCCTTTCCAGCATATGAATGTCCCCCAGCAACAGTGTGAATTGCTAAAGACATTTCAGCTTTTCAGCACACCACTGCATAGAAAGGGCAATAAAAAGGCAACTTTAAACCCCAAGGAAGCACTTGAGGGCAAAGCATCTGCTCAGTTTACTGATTTAGATCAGGACTGTGGATGCAGTTTTCTTCTCCCGCCATCTTTTTTTTTGCTCAATAAAATCTGCAGCTGAAGTTCTCTAATTTATTCTGATTTATTTCTCCCATTTACCTTTCACTCTTCCTTCACTTTCTGCAAGGGCATCCCAGGTAGCCACAACAGAAGGGGTTTTGCCTTTAATTGGCCAAACATTGAGGTTTTCTGGGGCACTAGTGGGAGCTGCAAAATAAACAGCAGACCAAAGAGGAGGAGGAGGAGGAGAAAAAAGAAAAAGAAAAAGAAAAAGAAAAAGAGAAAGAGAAAGAGAAAGAGAAAGAGAAAGAGAAAGAGAAAGAGAAAGAGAGAAAGAAAGAAAGAAAGAAAGAAAGAAAGAAAGAAAGAAAGAAAGAAAGAAAGAAAGAAAGAAAGAAAGAAAGAAAGAAAGTCAGTCATAAATAAATACCTCCTTCAATGCCCAATAGGCTCCCAGTCTCACATCTTTCTTCAAATTAAAAGAAAATGAGATGCTGGCATACTTCATTCCTAAGTATTTGCTTCCAGCATTTTTTATTTCCAGTAATGCCTCTGGACTCCGAACAGAGCTCACAACTTTTCTTAGAAAACAAAAGTGATGGGTGGCAGGAATCTAGTGTTTTTATTTGGCAACGTGTCCTCCTGCCCCAGAACAGGACACTAGCTGAAGACTAGGGAACATTCTGATAGAGTGGGGTTGATGGGTGGCAAACAGCATTCTGATAAAATGATGCTCTGCAACTGATTATAAACTTGTAGCAGTTATTCAGTGAGACAGCAAGCTTCCTCTCTGGCAGCTATTTTACAAGAGCATCCACAACATGTCTTCAATTTCCAAATATGCCCACCATTTAAAAAATCCTGGGGACTCTGAAGGAAGCAACATGGATGGTAGACTCCCATTTATTTCTTTGTTTGGTTTGCATGCTACAATTTTATAGTATAAACAATTCAAAGAAGCTCCAAACCCAGGCATGCATGCCAGAATAGGACTGTATTGCTTTGTGGATAAGACAAAGTGATAGCCAATTAAAGGCCTGAAAGACCTATTTTATGGTGGAACTAACAGCTGGTCCTGTTGGTTAAAGAAGAAGAAAATTAAAAACAAACTGACATCATATAAAGCAGTCTTTGCCCAGCTAGGTAGCAGCTCTTAGTCAGCCTTGGCTGATCTTAAAATGCTAAGCAAAGTCTGAATTTGCAAACCAAACTGAGAAGGTAGAAAGCCATCCTGGGAGAAGTAATGGCAAACCATTTTCATATCGTCGCTATAAAAACTACTTTAATATGATGATTTTATTTGCTTTATATTCTTGGACTGGAACCTTAACAACTTCAGGAGTGATTTACAGGCACAATTTTGATAATACTTAATACATACCAGTTTCTGGGGTTCTTTGGTAAACTGAAGTACTCCACTTGCCCTCCCTTTCTCCTTGTGAAATTTTAACTGCAAATTCATACATAGTGTCTGGAATTAGTTTATCCACCAAGACCCGCTTGCTGGATACTTGTTTGTAATCCCACCTTGCTGATTCTCCTTTCTCTCTGTAACGGACAGTATACTGCCTAGAAATAATGTGACAGAAAAATACAGTATTAACCACAACCGTGAAAAACAATGCACAACAGCAAGTGTTCAAATCATCACAACTTCACATACACAATACACTCAACCACCTGAAGAATTTGGCAAATTCTTCAGGGATAGCAACTCAGAATAATCAGGGTGTGGTTGCAGGGTATAAGCTCAGAGTGAAATTCAGTTTAACATGCTAAATCCCACATTACAGCCATCCAACAACCCTAAAGATTAGGTGATGGCTTTGCAAGCAGCCAATTGCAGACTCTTCCATTATCAGTGAAAAGAACTGTCTGTTCACTGGTTCATAGGAAGTGGCTAAAGAGGAGCCAAGAAAGTCTCTATGACTCCATCTTAATGTACTGGAATATACTTTGATTCGAAATTGGACATTGTTCACTTGCTGAAATTCTTGCAACCCTATCCCTTTCAACTCAACACATCTTGTTAAAGAAGGCTCCATGAGAATCTTTGCATGGAAGAAATACATTCAATTTGAGACAACTGCCAAAAGCTTGACAATGGACTTTAGACAGGCATTGAGACTGTAAAGCTGTACTGCTTCTGTGGTCAAGGGACAGCAAATCAATCAGTCACATTTGCTTTTCCTTGCAGTATTTCCCAGCCATGCTAGATTTCCAAAAGCTGCAAGAGTTAGAACTGGCATACCTTTGGCAAGCCTATGTACAAAGCCCAGATAATGCTTAGTACCTGGAGGGGATAGGTTTTTTCTGCTTTTCACTGAAGGGATCTGTCCAAGTGACCAGTACTGAGTGAGAGGACATGACCCGAACAGCTACGTCTTTTGTTTCTTCCAGTTCATCTTCCTCTGAAATGACACAACAGAATATGTGAGGCAAAAAGGTGAGGGTTTGGGACATTGTCCTACATTCTCATGAATATGGAAGTTGGTTTTAAGAAGGGAGAAGCTTACATATTCATTGGGATAGGGATTACTTCCAAATTCCTTTAGACAGGGAGTCAGCATTTTGACTATTGGCTGAGATCCCAATATGCAAAAAAAGTAGAGTTTGAATTGGTTTTTCTCTTCCTCCTTAACTTTCAAAAGTAGAAAAATATCAAATTCCATCCCACATTTCTAAAACCACCAAATGTTGCTGCGGTAGCGCTTGACTGATTCTCAGAAAATCATTTATTTATTTACATATGTGTTTATTCAGCCAAGCATTTATATATCCCCCTTCTACAAAAGCCTCAGGATGATTTACCATGTAACAAAATGAGATAAAAGCAAGTACAGTAACCAAAAGCCACACAGATTAACTATCAAGGCTGTTTATAAGAGACCTTGAAGGTTTAAACAAGCTACAAAACTTCTGCAGACAAAGAAGATTGCTTTCTCATTCAACTTGAACAGAGCCATCCTTAGGCTATAGTATCAACCACTTCCAACTACTGTACAGCAGCCATCCCTAATAGGTGCTTGCCAGATGCACTGGGGCTGCAACACACAGAATTTCTTGGAGTCATAATTCCAACATATCTCAAGGTCATCGATTTGGAAGGTAGTTATACGTCTTAGACTTCTTCTAAAGTTTATTTGGAGCCTCAACTGGAGTCTGATTTCAGTGCTATTGTGAAAAATGATGAAGAGATGACCTTAAGTACTGCACAATGCCTTCTTCTAATTTTGAGTTACTATAACCAGCCTACAAACATCTGGGCATATGCTAAAGACATCCAGGTTAGACAGCATGATACTCACTAAAACAGGAATGATTAAATAATCTGTTTCCCACCAACCTAGTCAGTATAGCCTTGTGTTAAGAGATTGTGGGACTTGTGGTCTAAAATATCTGAGAGCACTAAATTGCCTTCCCTTGTATTAACTCAAGTTTCAATTTCTAGCAAAAAAATAATAATTATGCAATAGTATGACTTGCCATTTTTGCACACTGATTTCAAAACATACCTGGGACTCTCCTCTTGGTTAATGCAGCCTGATGCACCGGTTGACTCCGCCCTTGGAAATTCCTTGAATGTGGTGAAACCCGATATACTGATTCAGATGCTGCATACAACAGGAAGACATCCACAATTTTAATACATTCACTACTACAAAGATTAAAAGTCAAATGTGCTTTCAGGAAGTGCACGTGACCCCTGGCCTATTAAGGATGAAAGCCTTTGTTTCAAAGAATTGTAATTGGTTGCCCTTGACCAACACCAGAGCCAGACCAAACACTAGCACTTGCATGGTGTGAGCTACTGTGGCCAGGGGTCTCCACAGGGAGAGTCAACAATGTCAAAATGGCAGGTGTGACTGGGATCTAAGCTCTGCTCTGTTTTACACATGTGCAATCCAAGCAACACACATTAAAGAGGGGTGGGACTTTGATTGCACCCATCATTTTGGTACTATTGACTGCCCCTCTGGATGCCTTTGATTGTGGCCCAAGAACTCCTGCAAACTTCTAAGCTTCAGATCAGCCATTGCTTCTAAGACTGGGATGTCTTGTTTCTGTTTTTTAAACTGATAAAATCCTCACATACTGTACCTTTTTAGGGCCAGCATTCTGAAGTGAAGCTCCAGATAAAATTTTATCTGAACCTTCATTTATTCAAATTGTTCTGATATGAATCCCCCCAGACTAATTAATTCAAACTATCAACTAATTTAATAAAAAGCTAGCAATAGATGCCAACATTTATTTCTGATGGAAATAAGTCAGAAGTGAAATAAACTTCAATTGCAAATGTTCCACTTAGTTCTAACACTGTAAAAAAAAAAATCTCTTCTTTGGAGTTACTGCAAATTTAGTTGAATCTTTTATTAGCAATGTGTATGCGTTCCTTTCTGTCTGCCCCACCACATTTCCTCTTTCTGAGAGTATACAATTGTTATTTTATTTCTTGGTGGCCATGGATGATCTTTGGCTTAAATATGTTCTTTGTTCTTGGCAGTTTAGAATGAGTACAATCAAAGATAAGCACTTGAGGAATTTTTATGTGATATAATCATTTGTTCTGATGGATGAAATAACAAACATTACCAGGGAGAAGAGACCAAATAATTTTTCAACATAACGGAATATAAAATAACAGTGAGAAAAATAAGCAGATGGTCAAAAACTTTCACAGACACACAAACATTTACCTATTTTTTTAATATTATGGGTTCTTTCTTCTTTTGGCAGTAATTTAAAACTCATTTTTCTGTTGCTCTCCCCATATCCATGAAGGAAACCAGGGTATCTACGTGGGCTTGAGTTTGCAGAATGGGATGGTCTCCACTGAATTGGTGACCTGCCAGATGATGAATGGATGCGTGTTCTCAAAGGTCTGTTTGGCACTTTCTTCTCTTAAAAAAATGTAAAAAACACACAAACACACAAGTAAAGAGTTACTCTGAAGCATTCTTCATGCATCCACTGAAAAACCAACTTTTCAAAATTGTAGCATTCATTTGTTGAAGAAGGAACTGTTATGCATATGATCTTGAATGAAGCTAGAGAAATTTTAAAAAGTAACAGGGTATAAAAAGTGACAACCGATTCCTCATGGAGGGTGATGATACTCCTTTAGGCTGGTGCTAGGACTTTAACTCCCACAATATTCAGCGATGGCCATATTGGCTATGGAATTCTGGGCACTGGAAGTATTAATATCTGGAGGGCCTCCAACTGGGAAGGTTAACATAAAGCCTATAGACAACTCTTGAGGGAATGGAGGGCCTTGGCACTGTAAGCACAAAATCCTCCCACTGAGAATTTGAGGATGCACTGAAAACAGATCTTACTCTCTCTTTTCCCCACCATCTTTGTCTCATGCACACATGTGCACATCCACACCATGATGGCAGGAGGTTTGGCTTCTAGGTCTTTGTTAAAGCCTAGGGCCATATTTAGGGAATGCTGTATAAACCTCTAGCCTGAAAAGAGAAACTTTGTGGCAGCATCAGCTTCTAAGGGCCCTTCTTCACTGCCATGTCGATGGGTTCTCCTCCTGTCTCTGATTTGGGAGATAATACATCAGCATCAATTTCACTGTTCCCACAGTATCCTCCTACCATAGCTCAGCAATGGGGTCAGCAGTGTTGCAGCCCTCCCACAATTTAACAGAGTTAGTTTCAAGGTAGCAATTCCAGGGTTCCCTATCATCCTTTTCCCTCTTAGCAAGAAAATCAACCATCAAGTGCTCTTCTGGTAGGGGTGGGAATCAAACCTTGTTTTTTAATTTAATTTAAATTGATATTATGCACTGCATGGTTCTCAGGGCAAAAGGCCAACCACCTCGCAAACAGACCACACAGCAAGCTGACATTGCTCCAGACGAATGGGGAGGGAAGAGCTGGTCTGCAGTGGAACCCTGTTCCAGATCAGTAGTTCAGCCTCCTGCTGTTGGTTCTTCCTGATTTGATAATAAATCACCAGCTAAAGGTTTGAGCTATTCTTATTTGTTATTTATCGACTCCCTCATTCAGTTTAGCATTATCCTCATAATTACTATGAAAAAAGTGACTATATAAAGCCAATGAAATGTGCTATGACAGCCATTTGCGTAGGTTCTGGGTCTAATAGCTTGAGGTAAAAAAACCAGTATGGACTATAGTGCAACCAATAGCTATTTAACTCCAACAGGAATCAGCAAGGAACCAGCAACAGACACTGGCATCAAACACCAGACAGAATCCACTCAATCAAATATCTGAACGCAACTGGAAAGAGAATATTGTGTATATTGCAGCGGCCTCTTTTTATATTTGATTGGTCCCTCACTCTCATCTATCCCTGCCCATTTCTTATTGTTTTAACAACTGTTTCATGTGTGCAGTTACACTACAAGGAGGACATTCTCCAAACATACTTCTTTGCTGGTGTCTGGTATTTCCAAGCACAGAAATTCCTCTTCTTCTCAGGAGACCACAACTGCTCTCTGGATATGAAAGACTGACAAGATAGTTTCCCCCCCCCTTTTTTTTTTTTGGCATTCCTCCTCCTCCTCCTCTTTTTCTTTTGATCCCTTCCCAGCTGACAGGATTTAACCCAATTTTGCCTGCTGACATTGTCCTGTAAATGTGAGCACACCTGCTGGTAAAGCCACCCACTTGTTCCTCAAAGTGCACCCTTGGTGGGTTAGCAATTGTTCCGATTTCTCAAGGTGTTGCAAAGACAGAGGAAGACAAGGGAAACTAGCCTTGCTCCCATTGCTTCCTCAAAACAATATGTCAAATACAACACTGATTCCACCAGTACCCTGAATATTTCCTATGCAGAAGCCCCACATTTGGCTGATAGTGTTTATATCATATGTGTACCGCGTTACACTTCAGTAGCTAAATGGCATTAGTGGAAGATGGAGAAAATTGTTCTCCAGTAAAATGTACAACCTGCTACACTGTCCTTCCATTTGGGAAATGCTGCTAAGAAACAAAAGAGTTGTGCATGATGGGGAGGGAGCTTGCCATATGAGTCCTCCAGAGCCTTTTAAGGGAGAAGTACCTTTTAGTTTGGCTTGTCTGTACATGGGAGTATCGGTCTCCATCCAGAAACTGGAGAGGAAGCGGCAATTCCAGGCCAAGTGGAACTTAGCAGATCTCTGGTGCTGATGACTTCTTTTTCAGATGCAGAATTTATATGCCAGTATATCTACCTTAAGGGTGAGGTATAATCCCTAAAGGTTCCTCTCTGATATGGTATGTATTCGGAAAGGAGTGCGACAGGGATGTATTCTTGCCCCATCTTTCTTTAATTTATACTTCATTCTTTAATTTATACTTCATTCTTTATCAGTTCTATGGTAGACCATCTTCACAACCCAGGTTTTCATACTCCCAAACTAGCAGGGCATAATATTTCCATATTCCTCTACACTATTGATGTTACGATAATACCACCAACTGCTATGAGACTAAAAAAATCAAAAGCAGCAATAGTTTGGTATTGGAGACAAAGCTGATTGCTACTTAATTTTGAAAAATCTACAATTCTGGTTTTTGCAAAAAACAGCAGTCACTCTGGAAAGCAGAAGAGCACAAATAGAGCATGTTACTGCCTTTAAATACCTCAGGGTGCTAAAGACACCTGGAGTGCACATCAGAATCACACAGTGCTGTTACCCTAAGATCCTCAAATGCTATTAAGCACTTTTTGTTACACAGATGGAGGTCAAGTAATCCTGTGGTGCCAAAACTGTAAGGCCAAATCATCTGTGGTGCACAAGAGAGAATTTATGCAAAGAACGCGCTGGAATCCTGAGATCAATTCTTAGCGCACCTAATGGCACTGCGAAGGCTCAGTTAAGACTTGAGACAGGAATGCCCAGAATCCAGGTAAAGGTCTGGAAGATGGTGACAAACTACTGGTTGAAAATCCAGTTTATTTTTCCAGCTGGACTGACCTGACCTCTTTAGTTTCCACAGATAACTTCTCTTCTCCAGGCAACAGGCTGTAGAGCAGGGGTTAGCATTATGTGGGCTTTCCGCATCATTCCTAATCTCTCTAGGGCAGTGTTTCTCAACCTTGGCCACTTTAAGATGAGTGGACTTCAACTCCCAGAATTCCCCAGCCACCCATGCCGGCTGGGGAATTCTGGGAGTTGAAGTCCACTCATCTTAAAGTGGCCAAGGTTGAGAAACACTGCTCTAGGATATGACCAAGCTAAGCAATAGCTCACCCAAAGAATATATGATAGCGAGTTACAAGCTAACAAGCTACTTCTACATGGCAGAAATTGGATAAACAAGGGCATTTGGGAACAAGCAAAATATTTACAGAACCTTATTTTCCCCAGACTGAGGATTGCATTCTTTAAAGCCAGACCCAATTATCTTACTACCCATATTGTGCAAGTCAGATACTCTAAAATCCCATTAATCAAGCACATCTGCCTGTTAGGTGACAAAAAGAGACAGAAACCATTTTGCATGAATTATTACATTGTAAATTTTACAGGGGTATTATATCTGTTTATATTCTGCCCCTAATAAATAAATCCCCAGGAAGGTCACATAAATCTTCTCTTAGAAGACACAAAAACTGCCATTACCTGCACAAAGGCCAAATTTTATGTTGCTGTAATGAAGATAAGACATAACCAACTCCAAAGCTAATTTTTTTTTACTTTTTTCTTATTTAAGATCTTAATATGCAGATTTGTAATTACTTTAGATAGTTTTAGGTAATTTCGACCCTGAGATCTCAAGTTGTCCATATCAGAGTTGCCCCTGTGGAAGTCTGTCCTAAACAGGAAAAAAAAAAAGGTTTGTGTATCTGCTGTGTAAAATAACAAACAAAACTTTTTTTGAAGGTCTAAATTAGACATCACTTTGGCCAACAGAATCTTCCATCCTTCAAATTCCTAACCTCAGTTTCACATCTCCCTTCTCCTACTTAAGGCACCATCTAACAAGCATTTTCCTGCAATACTAAGAGACTAAACTCAAAATTATGCATAGCTATAACAAATAATTCAGCCTCTACATCTCTCAAACTCAAATCTTCCAAAATAAATCCTACATTATTCCATGAATGTTTACATGCATCCCCAAAGTCGGGCAAAAGAGGTAATAAATTATTGAACAAACACAACTTCAGATTTTAGGTGATAGTGGCATTACAAAAATGTTACATATTTTTAAAATATATGTTATTCACTTGCTCTGTTTTCTGATGGAGAGCTACCTGGAAAATTGAAACGGTAGGTGCTTTGTTTATTTTGCTTGCATTTCATTGCTATCCATTTTCATCTTCATTCAGCCATCATGTCTTCCCTATGAGTATGTGCACCTATTGCAAGGTTTACCAATTGTTACTGTACCTAGTATATCATTACATAGTATACACCTGATACATCTCAAATGCGTAGTCACAGTAGGTGGCACTATTTAGCCAACCTTGCTAAATCTCAGAGGAGGAGGAGGAGCTTCTGCTGCTAAGCTTCTGCTCTTAACTTTGTATCCAGTTAGTTTCCTGAATATCATCAGGAAATCACAAGATGTAAGCTGAACTAGGAAGTTGTGAGTCCGTATTGGATTAGGCAGTACATAACTGGAATAAATAATATCCCAGAGGAAGACAGTGGCAAACCACTTCTGTATTGTGCCAAGAAAACTATATGAACATACCCATATAGTCACTAGAAGTCAAGATCAGTTCAAGGGAGTCCTTAAAAATACTGTGTGAATTGGCCTTTAATTTGTTACGTGACAAGAGGCTTACTTCAGTAGCTGTCCAACTACATTTTGCTATCTTGAGTAGAAAGGAATACTAGACTAAATCTGGAACAGCAGTTACTTATAACACTTCCAAATGATCAAATCATTGAAGAGAAACTAGTGGAAATTAGACAAACTAAAGATTTGCTATGATGATAAAAATCAGCTGGCACAAAATCAGGTTTTAAGAACAATAGGAAATTAACTATTTCTGAGACATCAAAGAATTAACAGAAGAAAAGGAGTAGCTTTTCCTCCAAGAAGAATGAATTGCTATTAAGTATATAAAGGAAGATTGATACGGGACATTCCAACATGCTTACTCTATAAGATAGGCATGTATGCTCAGAGGGAACCAATGGAATCCAGATCCACCAACATGTTTTTGGCACATCATAAAACTCAAAGAACCAACGACACATAAAGACATTTCTGATACACTACAAAAGTGAACAAAAGTGAGCAGATGTGCTTCCATGGAAAAGAACAGCTACTTGCTCATTGTGGAATATTATATCATGTACCTAAAGGCAAGCTAAGTAGACACAGGATATGATGAGTTTGTAACCTACAACAGTTCCCAAGATACATCAGCTGCATTTCCAGTATTGGCCAAGCATATATCCACATATCATTGCTTCCCATAATAAAACTGTTAGTTGAAATATTGCACAGATTATGAAAAACCACAATGAGAAAAGGCCAAAGAAGGAGCAATCAAGAGTCAAGGCATACATTTAAATTGGCTGAGCTACAGAAACAAACCACATGAATTGAGGAAAAAACCATCACCAGCCCAGGTTGCTAATGAGAAGATTTGACATGTAATCTTTTAACCGCAAGCAGATAGATACAAACACCCACACACACATTGGAGATTAAATAAGAGGCAATATAATGAATTCAAGATTCAAGCCATTAAGATACTACAATAGTGGAGCAAAGTTGAAAGGGCTCAGTCATATGGATGTAGAAACCAGTGATGGTAAATTAAGTGGTAGGAAAATTGCAAGTCATATGTAGAAAGAAAAAGCACAGGCATATCGGTATACAACGGAGAGGCTATTTAACTAAAGGCTATGTATAGGCCACCCTAACCTTTGATGATGGGTGGCTTAAAATCATGAAATACATTTATTTAGAAGAAATATGTCCAATTCCAATACCATAAAACCATAAACTAAAAAAAACCAGCACTGGATAAAATGAATAGCAGCCACCAAGGCTAGCAATCTACCCTCCAATTTAATGAACAAACCATTGAATGTCACAAATAGAGAAATGTGAGCTTCAGGTGTATTGAATGGTTCAATGGCCCCACAATAAGACAAGAATACTGAATAAACATCAATTCCATGACTCATGAGAAGGGTATGCAAACATCTGAAGCAGAATTGATCTCAAATTCTTATCAAGGGGATCAAATAATGTCTCAGAAATTGTTGGTCACTAAATAAGGCCAAAGAAGGACCACTTGCCTATATGAGAAGAGGCATGGCAATTATCCTTTGTACTCCTCTTTTGTAAGCCACAAAGGAGAAACTCTTTGTAGTAGGCCACCTGCTCATGTGCACAGATCCTGCTTGCTAAGGATTTCTTCCCATCTGATTGCTTCTTTAGTGGCAAGAGAAGCCTCTTGTGTTTTTCATTTTCACACAATGATCTGGAACCACACAATGCCAGTCGCATGGGGCCCTCCAAGAAAATCAAAATGGTACCAGGGCAAGTGCTCTTGCTAGGGGGCTTGGATCATGGTTATACCATCAGTCTGGTCCTGCAGTGTGGTGTGTGGGAGAGCAGATACATGCACGCAGTGGCATCTTCACATTTGCCCTAAAAGACACCAGACTCAGTAAAGCTACCTTTCTTTTAGAACCTATGCAATGCTTCCACTTCCTTTACCATATTCGTGTCATTAGGTCATATTTTCCTTCTGCTATTCAAATTCTTTCTCCCACCAAAAATCCTCATGCCTTCCACTGCTCCCCTGCCTTACCTTTGGTTACACTAACCAAGGAGTGCCTTTAATCAGAATCCATCAAGCCAACCTTAAATTCCTACTTTCAAATCTAAACCTCTGGACAGCACGAAGCTATTATTAAATATTCAGTGTGATCTTTATTCCTCTCTGCTATTAAGCTATATGCAAGAGGAGGAGCAAGATCGTGCAAGCTGTTACTGATCTCTTAAACTGTCTTCATGGGATCTTGGGTACTACATCTCTACAGAGCTCTTTTGGTGAAACTGCAGTGCATATACTGTGTATCTGAACTTCCAGAACAAAGCCAAGGTGTGGGGAGGGGGGACCAAACTCAGCTGCCAAGGAGGACATCATGGGAAAGAGCAGCACAGAGGTGATACTAGATTGGTATAAATGTTGCATGTGGAAAGGCTCTATTTTTCCTGGAAAGTGTAGCAGAAAACTAATGCTTCTTAAGCCTAAAAAATGTGTCTGTTCCCTCTCTCCTTAGTACACCAGCAAATATTCTGAAACTTACCAGGGAGTAACAACTAATGTGGATCCAGTTAACTATTAGTGTATATATTAAGCAGCTTAAATTTCTTTTTTAATTCCTGGCAAGTGGATCAACCACCGCATCATGTAGCTGGCAAGCAGATCAGTCTTAAGAGTTATTACTGACTTTTCTGTGCCCAAGAAAAATGTCAGTAAGATTTTATCATATGCATATTTTAAAAACTAGAGGTGAATAGACAAAGATCAGTCCATCTGACACTCCTCCAAAAACCCACAGACATGTTATAAACCTGTTTACTTGCCAGTTAAATTGAATTTAAAGATGCTATGGCTCATAATATAGCTCACCTCAAATACAGCAGTAGCTGTGAATCCTCTTAAAATGTAACATAATTTTGCTGGCAACTCTATTATGTCAACCTTCCATTATGGTATTAAATAGCCTCATCTTAAAGTTCTATGGGCTTGGCTGTTTCATATCCTACTATAACTCCCTGATCTTTACTTTGCAATAAATGAGACTTACTACTGATCCTTGACAAAGATGGAATACATTGCTACTGGCCACATAATTTAATTGCACTTTTGTTGGTCTGGTTTGGCAGGAAGGAAGTCTGCAGTCGATCAGCTTCTTCTGCACCCGTAATAGACACTCTTTTCCAACTGGAAGTAGTATAAAGAGTCTTCATGGGACAGAGGGCACGAAAGGAACTAAAGCAGCCAAAAAGCCATATGGAAAGTATTCCATTTAAAACAAATAGGCAAGGAATTGCTTCTCTATCCTAGTTCTCCTTGGAGGCTTTTAAAAAGGAAAAGAAAAAAGGAAAGTTCTGTGGTGGTCTTAATATGCATTCCTCCCTGTAGATTTACTGCCCACTGCATTTGCCAGTCAGTCTGGTATCTGAGACATGGACGGTACCCATTCCGATCCACCCCAAAGAACCATGGGTCAAGCTGCTTGATAGATGGAAGTTGTTACTGCCTCTCAGACCTGGGTCTTCTCCTGGGTTTAAGCCTTTGTCTCAGTAATTATACCAGAAAGAAGAAATAGCATCAAATCATAGAAAATAAAATTAGGAGTTTCCAGAAGTAAAGATAGATGAGAAATTTTGTCCAGCAGAATTTTTAGGAAAATATTCTGCTAAATACATAAGACAACTTGGAATGCACATATATGCTGAAGTCTACCCTCAGAACTTTCCAACATAGTTGAGAATTTAAAACATGCATTCAGGAAAAACATACACAAAAACACAGTATTGATTATGTGCCACCAAGCTGATGTTGACTCTTAGCAACACAAATAGATTTTCTCCATGACAATATATCCCTAGCCTGGTCCTTCAAGTCTTCCAATGGTGCAGCCATCACCACTTAATAAGTCCATCCACCTTGCTGCTGGTCATCCTCTTTTCTTTTCTTCCACCTTTCCCAGCATTACAGAGTTCTCTAGAGAACAAGGTCTTTGCATAATGTGTCCAAAGTAGGATAATTTGAGCCTGGTCATTTGTGCCTTGACTGAGAACTCAGAGTTGACTTGTTTAATGATCCATCTGTTTCTTTTCTTGGCTATCCATGGTATTCTCAGGAGTTTTCTCCAACACCAAATTTCAAAAGTATCAACACTCTATCTTGCTTCTTCAAAGTCCAAAAGTTGGAAAAGCAACACATTTTCTTATAGATAAACTGGTTAACAAAATATGCACACTAGGACAATTATATACAGAAATGTGTATTTCCAGCAATGTGTGCATCAGTGCATATATAAATACTGATGCAATTTTTTTCTGCCAAATTTGTAAACTAGACTGGAAGTCGGTAAGTTGAGAAATTAGGAAAAACCAACATGGGTAGAATTATCCTTTCTTATTGAGCATTAGCTCAAGACGTTCACAGATGACATGTTCTATCTCATCATCACATACATCACAGAGGCAACCCTAACAGATGTTGGGGTGAGGAGCAGCATCATGATGTTAGAGGCCAGAACCGCAGGATAAAATGTCACCTGTTCTACACTGCACCCATATGTGTTGCCTCTCCCTTCAGTAGAACTGAGATACTATTTAATGCTAGTATGATAGGTTTTGTACACAGAATAGAGATGGGGGGCTGCCATATTGGCCAGACTATAAAGGGACACAAGTATATCTATTTATCAAATGTATAAAGCCGCCCATCTCACGAGTGTGACTCTGGGTAGTGTACAGTAAAACAAAACAATGAAAGCACATCTTAAATAACCATTAAAAGCAATTAAATATAAATATAAATAAGACCACAGGGGAAAGTTTCAAAGACTCACCCATAATACAGCCATCTCACGGGCTCCCTGTTTCCAAGGGATCCCCAGGCCTCCTGGAAAAACCACATTTTAAGAGGTTTTTGGAAGGTCAATAGGGTCAGGGCCAATCTCATCTGGGGGGGAGGCAGGTATGATGTTCCAAAGGGCAAGGCCATGGCAGAAAAGGCTCATTTCCTGGGTCCCGTAAGGTGGAACTCCTTAGCAGATGGGATGGGATGAATATATGTAATCAGGATGACCGGATGGGATGAATAGATGTAATTGCGGAGAGGCAATCCCTCAAATACCCTGGCCCCATGCCATGTATGGTTTTAAAGATCAAAAACAGCGCCTTGAATTGGATCCAGAAGCAAACTGGCAACCACCACAACGTGTGCCATTCTAGGGCACACATGACTGTCTGCACTGCTGCATTTTGCACCAGTTGAAGCTTCTGAATACTGTTCAAGGGCAGCCCCATGTAGAGCATGTTAGAGTAGTCCATTAGGGAGTCAACCAGGGCATGAGTAACCGTGAGCAGTTTGCCTTTATGCTGTGAATATGCCAGCTATCACTGGGTCCTGAGCCACATTTTCCATAGGCTGCACCACTGGGATTCCTCCCTTTTGAAAGGCCATGTGCCTGGCTGTTGCACAACCTCTGCGATTATGGAACTATCAGACCTGCACAGCTTCTAACTTGTTTGTCCAGAAACTACCTCTGAGGAATAAGCTTCACTGTGTCTGCAGAGAGCAACATGTACATCATTCCCTAATGCAGATACCAGCCCAAGTGGCCTACAAGAATCCATTTTTACAGTAAAATTTGAACACATTTTTGAGAATGTAACCCACTGAAGCAGCCTGGTTTAGACAGCATCATGAGTGAAAGATGAAAGCAGGAACTGAGTATGAATGCCACAGAAAGACCTTTGAAAAATGCTGGCCCCAGCAATGGGGGCAATGTACCATTTCTGTACCACTTCAGCCAGCCAACTGTCTTGAATCAGTGCCAATTCACTATATATCTCACTATATATCACAGTGGTATACTAGGTAATGAAATATAAAATAAGAGTGAAGAAAACTTAGAAAGCTCTTTGTTAGGCACCAAAATTTGGAGGCGCATGTAACTATAAAGCGAGTTGGGCTAGGTCATCTTCTTGCCTTCATGACTGTGCAGGGATTTGAACCTGAATCTCTTTAGTCAACATTCAATGCTTTCTCTGTATTATACTGGCCTCAGAGCAAATCATCACAATATTAACAAAAGGATATGCTGGAAGCTAAGTAAAAGCAAATGTCTTAGAATTGAAATGCTATGAATGTTTACATAGCAGTAAGCCCCACTGTATGCAGCGGCACGTACCCTTATGTAAACATGTGCCGATATGAGAAGAATCTTAGGACAGAGGAATTAGATCAACTCAGAGTAATTTAAGGTCACTGAACAGACGTATCACTGGATCACTTAAGAACCTGAGGCTATCCACATTACAGATCTATAGCACCATCCATCCACTATTGTGAAGATACGTGACTAATGCACACACAGTTTACATTGCCACAGTGACTGCAGGGCGGTACTATAAGTTGTTAGTGTAGAAAGGGTTTTCTGGGTCAAAAATAACCAATTCCATTTTGTACAGCAAAGGGATTTATTCCAGCTATTCTTTATAAACCATACTTGTACATCTGTTTCTGCAAAAGTTTTGTTTTTTGAAAAGAGGAATTATATCTTCTTTCTTAAAGATCTAAATCACTCAACAGCCATACCACAGCTATTTAGTTATTATACTCAAAGGTCTGCCAGCTCAAGAACTTCATCCAATGGACTCTCAGATCACCCAATGTTCCCAGCTTTCAGAAAAACTGTAGAGCTAGCAAATTAGGAAGCCAACCTAACCACCCTCCAGTGGTTGTTGAGTCACAAAGACCACCACATTTTCAATATTAGAAATATTTTATGTGATTAGACAGAGAGCAAAACAGAATGTAGGCTGCAGAGAAAGGTGGGAAGATCAGAAAGGACATAGAATATCTTACAATATTAACATAACTGCATAAATATAGTGAATATTGATGAAACTACCGTATTTTTTCAACAATAAGACGCCCCCATGTACAAGACAACCCCCACTTTTCCAGCCCAAAATTAAAAAATCAATATTTTAAAGATAGTGCAGAACACATTTTTATTTAGTAATTAGTTAACATTGACCTGATACACTCGGTGGGAGGAGGTCCAAACCATCTCTCTGCAGCTCTATTTCCAGGCTCTTTTGCTTAACTGATTACATTCAAGCACAAGTGAAACTGCAGATAGCTTGTCTCTGCAAACAGACTTCCTCCAGTTGGTTTGTTCAGCATCAGCTGACGTCAGTTACATCAGGCTCGGGATTGGAGGAAGTCTGTTTGGGAGACAAGCTATTTCACTCGTGATTGGAGGCTAGCAATAGGAGGAGCCTCTCTGCAGAAACAAAGTATGGGCAGTTTGGAACTGGGCGATTCTCGGCTGACCTCCTTGAATAAGACGCTCTTCAGTTTTTAGGGTAAGGATTTTAGAAAAAAGTATCGTCTTATAGTCGGAAAAATACGGTATATAGCATGCAAGCCTACACAGAGTAATTCCACAAGAATAGATGAGATAATCTGTTTTAACAAGCAGACTAATCTTGTAGATTAAAAGAACATAGTTTTATAACTTTCAAGTCTCCCCTTCAAGAAACTGTTATTTTGGAACTGGTAGCTAAAACCAAATGCGGGGGGGGGGGCTTTAATGGAAACCTTCATAAAGGTGTCACATGTGGAGAATATTTCACGACAGCTGATGGAGAATCCATCCTCACCACTCACATGGCTCCTGCTGCAAATCACCAATGACATACGATGCAAAGAAAGGTAAATTGTCAGGCACTCCCTGAGAATGAGATCCTTTTCTGATTTTAGTCTCACAGCCAGAAGGAACACTGCTGTTCCTGTGTTTGTGGGCTTTCCTTATGGAACACCATTGCCTTCTCTTGCATGAATCTTCTCCTTGGATCTCCTTCTCCCCAAAGCCCTGAGGCAAGCCCTACATGCGTCTCAGACTTTCTAGCATGAGCAAAAGATGAAGTAGCATAAAGGTACACAGAGAGCCAGTTAAATGTAGCAGTGAAAGTGCCGGATGAGAAACCAGGAGACCATGAGTTCTAATCCTGTTTTAGGCATAGAAGCCAGCTGGGTGACCTTGGGCTAGTCACTCTCTTTCAGTCCAACCTACCTTATTATTAATTATTATTAATAATAATCTCCCAGTGAGGCATTACATTGACATGGTTGGTTGTGGGGCTTGTGTGCTCTGGGGAAGATGAGAGCTTTGCCAGAGGTTCAACCATACTGGACAGGTCTCATCAGAGGAGCCAGACAAAGAGTATCTCTTCCATGAACAATATGGTGAGACGTAATTTACAGAAACCTATACCAGATCGGTTGTTGCCCAGGACAACAAGAACCACTCTAGGTGTTGGAGTTCCTGGACCTCTGGTGACAAGTGGGCTACAGGACCCAGGACTGATGGCTGAACAACCAGGACCAGCAGCTGCAGGACTACTGGAAGAAAAGTTGCTTATCTGTCCCAAATATACAAAGACTGAAAACAAAGAAATAATGATTTGCTATTACAAATCAAGTCCAATGAGAAGAGGATATCTGAAAAGAACACATCAGTTCTGGAAAGAACAACATCCAGAATCAAAAATAACAGAACAGAGGCTAGCAAATCAGTTTATAGTACGAAATAAAGAATTCATAGAAGTAGAATTGGAAGAACTGCAAAGGTCTACCCAGGGCAAAGAAATCAAAGCCTTGCCAGAAGTAGATCAGACATTAGAGACAATCCAGGGGGAGTCAGTAGCAGAGGAAGCCAGCATCACTACTGAACCATTCTCATTCCCAAACCAGGCACCTTCTCCTCTACCTTTTCCTAAGAAAGAACAACGTCCTCTAACTGAAAAACAAGAACTAGAACAAAGAATAACTAAGCTTCTAGAACAGCACAAAAACAACAGAACAAGGTTGCTTACATTGAAGCTTGTTACAAAAAAAAACAGCTAGTACAAGTATTAAAAGATGCCAATACTGTAGTATCAAATATAAGCACCAGCTCACTGCAAGAAACAAACCAACTGCTGTACAGCATAGCTGCAGTTATAACTTAAAATCTTGGATGCAAAATCAAAAAAAGAAAGAAAGAAAGAAAGAAAAAGAAAAAAAGCCAAGCAGTGCATCACCAAAATGGAACTTTGGGTTCGAAAATAAGATCAGCATGCTAAGATCAGCAAGCTAGAACAGATGAAAGAAAAGAAGCTGAAGAACAAGAAGACCAAAGAATACCTGATTGAGAAATACCACCTAGAGACAAGGAAGATCAAGGAAGCAATGGAAATAATAAAGTAGCAAGTAACAGCTGTAGCCAAGAAAATCAGCAGATATGAAACTCAAATTGCACACTAGAGGCAGAATCTCCAATTTCAGTCAAATCAGAAACATTTCTACCAATCCATCAACAGAGAGACTGCAATGAACCAGCCAACACCTGACAAAGAAGAAACAGTGCAGTTCTGCACACAGCTATGGGACAATCCAAAGAAATCTAACAAGAATGCAGCTTGGATAAAGGAGGTGCAGAAGGAAAAGAAAAAGAAGCTGAAATGAAAGAACTTGTAATAACAGAAATGGTGGAGGAAGGGCAAGGAAGATCAAGAATTGGTCAGCACCAGATGAAGATGAACTGCATGGTTTTTGATTGAAACATCTGACTGCTCTGCACCCACTCATTCCCAACCAGCTTAACAACATCTGCAAGGAGGTGAAATTGAAGATTGGTTAACATCTGCCAAAACCTACCTGTTAATGAAAGATCCAGCAAAAGGGGCAGCACCAGGCAACTACAATCCAATTACCTTCTTGCCAATGAGTTTCAAATTGCTAACTGGTGTGGTAGCTGATGCAGTCCAACAGTATCTAGTCAAAAACAAACTCTTTCCATCTGAGCAGAAAGGAAACCGCCCAAACAGCAGAGGAACAAAATATCAGCTCCTAATTGACAAGATGATTTTGGAAAACTGCAAGAGAAGAAGACCAACTTGAATGTAGCTTGGACTGATTACAAGAAGGCATTTGAATCCCTCCCACATGATTGGATAATCAAGTGCCTAGAAATAATAGTAGAAACATCAGAAGCTTTGTGCAAATATCAATGGCACAATGGAAAACACAGTTGTTGGTCAATGGTGACAGACTGGAAGAGGAATCTTTCAAAGAGACTCACTATCATCCCTACTGTTTGTCACTGCATTGATACTGAACTAGTTAGGCCATGGCTATCAAACATCAAAAACATCTGCCAGGCTATCCCACATCCTTTACATGGATGATCTGAAGCTGTATGAAAAAACACCATCTGAAATGGAATCGGTGCTCAACACTGTCCGAATATATAGCCAAGATATTGCAATGGACTTTGGACTGGACAAATGTGTCACTCTTACCATCAACAGGGGAAAATAGTGAAAACTGAAGGAATCAAGACTCCCTAAGGAAGTAACATCAAGAGTCTGGATGAAGAAGATCACTACAAATACCTGGGCATCCTTCAGACTGACAACATCAAGCACACTGAAGTCAAGAAGAAGGTTAGTAGTGAATACATCAGAAGAGTGAAGAAGATCTTAAAGTCCAAACTCAATGGAGGAAATACCATCAAGGCAATTAACACCTGAGCAATTCCAGTCATTAGATATACAGCTGGAATAGTGGACTGGACTCAAGCCCTGGATAGGAAGACCAGAAAAATAATGACAATGAATCATGCCCTTCATCCATGAGTGACATTGACAGACTCTATTTACCAAGGAGCATAGGTGGGTGTGGAATGTTGCAAATACACCAGACAGTTGAATTAAAAAAAGGGCATTGGAAGAATATCTGAAGGACAGTGAAGAAGATGCACTGAAGCTAGTACACCATGAAGGCTTACTGAATGCCAAAGAGACCAAACTGGCCTATAAGAAAGACCAAATGAAGAACAGAAAAGAGACATGGCAAGGCAAAGTATTACATGGCCAGTACATAAAAAAAACTAACAGGCAAAGCAGCTAACAATAAGACCTGGCAATGGCTAAGAACAGGAAAATTGAAGAAAGAAACAGAATGGCTAATTCTAGCTGCACAAAACCAAGCCTTAAGAACAAATGCATATAAAGGCAGAATTGAGAAGACAGCAACAGGCAGCAAATGCCATCTTTGCAAAGAAGCTGAAGAAACAGCGGACCACCTAGTTAGCTGCTGCAAGAAGATCGCCCAGACTGATTACAAACAATGGCATGACAAAGTGGCAACAATGGCGCATTGGAATATCTGCAAGAAATACCTTGCCTGCAACCAAGAACTGGTGGGACCACAAAATAGACAAAGTAATAGAAAATGAAGAAGCTAACGTGCTCTGGGACTTTAGAATTCAAACAGAAAAGCACCTGCCACATAACACCCCAGAATTAATAATTGTTGATAAGAAAGACAAAAAAGTCTGGATAGTGGACACTGCAATATCTGGAGACAGCAGAATAGAAGAGAAAGAACTGGAGAAAATCACAAAATATAAAGACCCGCAAATAGAAGTAGAATGACTGTGGCAAAAGAAAGCAAAGATAGTACCAATAGTAATAGGTGCCTTGGGTGCAACCCCAAAATATCTGGAACGCCACTTGAAGACCATCAGCATTGACAAAATCACCATCAGTCAATTGCAAAAGGCAGCTTTACTTGGAACAGCCTCCATCGTGAGACAATATCTTTAACACCATCAAACACCATCTGCCTATCCCAGGTTCTTGGGAAGGACTTGACAGGTGGACAAAAATGCCAAATCCAGTCTAAACATCTGGCTGACTGTGCGACCAACAATAACAATAATAACAGTGACAGGATCTTGCAATGGAGGGGAGTGTGGCCTTCTTAGTGGGGCACCACTAACCCATGTCAGTTAGGTATGTATTCAATCATAAGTCAGTGACATCCCATTTCCACACCTGTCTGCAATTTTGAAAAGCACATTTCAACTCTAGTAACACACATTTCGTTGGCAACATTTATTGCATATTATTTTGTGTTCAACTTTCCTTAATATGTATGGTTTTGCATGCTATTTTTGAGTCAACTGTTGACTCCAAAACAGCAAGGAAAGCCATACCTGTACATATTTAGATCAGTTTATGATTCAAAGGATAATTGTATTCCATCTGTCACAGTAATTCAAATTAGGATAAAAAATGTGGACCAAATGAATTTCTTCCCCATGACTACTTGTTAGGACCAAAGATAACATAGAAATATTTCGTTTGGTATAATGGTACTTTCAGTCATAATGTGCTCCCTACCTCCCAGCGTGTCAGGCAAAGCTTAATTATAAAACTCTACTCCTTCAAGTCCTTTTAGAAGAAAATTAACATTGTTCACCAAGTGAGTGTTTATTTATTTATTTACAGGATTTATATGGCCGCCTATCTCACACAATCACTCTAGGCAGCTCACAACAATCCATAAAAACAAAGGTACCCTTCCCCCCAGGCACCAGATCAAACATCCTCACAGCTCAGCCCCTATGCTTGGAGGAAGAGCCAGGTCTTCACAGCCCTCCAGAAGGCTAAAATGGTACAGATCCCTCTGATCTCCGGTGGGAGGCTGTTCCAAAGGGCTGTGATGGCCACTGAGAAGTGCCTCCGAGGTACCATCAGATGGCAACATTTAAAGGAGGGGACCTGGAGTTCATCCACCCTATCTAACCTAGTAGGACAGGCAGATACCCTCAGGGAGAGGCAGTCCCACAAGTAACCTGGCCCTGGGCCATGCAGGGCTTTAGAGGTGATAACCAGCACCTGGGATTGCTCCCAGAAAGCAGCTGGAAGTCAGTGCAGCTCACGCAACAGTGGTGTTACTCAAGTGAACTGCAGGGCATCCAAAACTGCACATGCCACTGCATTCTGGACCAGTTGCAGCTTCCAAATGGTCTTCAAGGGCAACCCCATGTAGAGCACATTGCAGTAATCCAAACAGGTGGTGATTAATGCATGTTATCAGTTCTGTAAAAACTGACAGCTTATTACATGAGATTTTCTGCTGCAATCAGTTCAAAAGATACCATTCTAGACACTAAAGCTGTTTTTAGTTCTCAAAGAATTTGAGTAGATGGTTTGATTTAATAGATATAAACAATGTATGCACAGGAGGAAGTTATATTGTTGGAGAGAATGAATATTATAGAGACAGAGATATCTATGTCTATAGATGATAGACAGATAGACAGACAGACAGATAGATAGATGAATCATATTCTGTACCCTCAAAGTTACCCAAGAAATTTTGTTAGAAATCAACGTGAAACGTGAAATGTAGTATTCCACATCCCCATCTTTCCTGCAGCGTGATCTTAATGGAAACAGATTTGTTCATTTTGCAAAGAGGAATGGATATTGCTGGTAAATTCACTCCTGCATGCTATGAAGTAAAGAATTAGCAATCTTCATAATCCTTCACTAATAGGGTGGTGTTCAATGTGGCTTTAGGACAGCTTTTCAACCTTTTTACTCTGAAAGAAGCCTTGAAGTAATTTTCAGGGCTCAGGGAACCCCTGCATAAAAGTTTTTGTAATATATCTACAACTCCTGGCATGTTAGTGTGATCAATGAGTCATGGTCCATAAAAATTCCCACCACTGTGAGTGCTAGCATTGCACTGTACACAAAAGGTCAAGAGATTATGTTTATTTTATTTTATTTTTCAATCATGACCTCTCATGGAACCCTAAGGTTCCATGGAACTCCAGATGAGAAAGACTAGTTCAGGGTTTTCCATATTTGAAATAAATTAAGCCTCCACAGTGTTGGAAAAAGAAGGTAAAAATATGTTCAAATCTACTCTTGTATGGGGAAGATGGCCAGAACAAATGCAAATTATAAAATATTTCATAACAAAGCTTTGTTTCTAGTGCCAGAAATGTCACCTTCTCTTTATGGAATTCTTCCCTCTCTAAGTGTGTGTCAGTATATGTCTTTATGCCTATATATATTCACAACCTAGGTCTTAAAAATGATATCAAGAAAAATGTGTGATAATGATGATTGATGATGTTGGTGTTGACTCCTAGCGACCACATAAATAGATAGTCTCCAAGAGGATCTGTCCCCAACCTGATTCTTCCAACAGTGCACCTATCAGCATTATAACTGAGTACACTGTTGCTGGTTGTCCCTGTCTTCTTTTCCTTTCCAAAGAAAGATGTGTAGGCTGACCGTTTTTATTTTTTGTCTTTTCGCATCTTACTGCTGCATGATTCTTTTAGTTCACTGGAAGAGACCATTTTCTACCCTGAAGTTCCAGGTCCATACCTGCATATATCCAACCACCCAAACTGAAGCAGATTCTCACCAGCATCAAGAAACAATACAATGATGGGAACCAGATTCCACAACAAAGCCAGATGTTTACTTGGCCCTGCATTTACACTAACAGCACCATCACAGGCCTAACAACTTCACATACAAGACTAGCGGAGCCTTCATATGGTCTTCCTCTAATGTAATAGATGCCATCATCTGCCAGCAGTGTACCTCTCAATTAGACAAACAGGCCAGACTTTACACAAAACAATGGACAAAAGTCTGATCTCAGGACTCAAAACAAGGACAAACTAATATCAGAATATTTTATCCTGCCAGGATGCTCCATTGCAGATTCTGAAGCAGCAGTTTTACAACAAAGGAAGTTTACCAGCATAGTTGAACAAGAGATTGCTAATCTCATGTACATCAAAAAGTTTCATGCCATCTCAGTAGGCCTCTAAAAACACAACAGATGTTTTGCCAGTTGCAACTATTAATTGATAAGGTACTTGCAATCTGTCTCACATGTGACTTGCATCTGCATAACCACCCTCCCTCCCACCCACCCTGCCCCATCCCATTTTTAAATTCTACATCAATTTAGCCACTCCATGCATCTGACAAAGTGAGTAATAATTCACGAAAGCAGAGCATATGCCCTTTAATAACATTTGCTAGTCTGAAAATATGCTAGCAGACTCCTGATTTGGGACATACTGTGAGTGATCTTTATTTAACATTTGAATCTGAGAAGCTACCACTATACTTCTATAGGGCTGTGTGCATTTCAAAAATGGTTCAGAAGATGTAAGCAGAGGCCCTCTCAGTTCTTCATTAAAACAGCCCACTCTTTTTTCAGGGTTCTGCTTAAAGTGTCACATTTATTTAATACATGGATTTCTTAAAGCAGCAACATTCTTTTTTTTTTTTTCCAGGCTCTTTCAGAACCCAGGAAAAAGCTGGACAGCTTTAACCAATGGCAGAGAGGGCCTGCAATTATGTGAGTCTGACCCACTTCTTTGAATCATTTTTGGTATGCACAGCTCTGATATTCAGATTTCTGCATTAATGAGTATTTAAAATACCAGCCTCACTGCATGCCATAGTCTTGATCCTCTCCTCAAGGGTTTCATAACATATTTCAGTTTTTCAAACTATGCATATTAATTGCCTAAAGCAGAGGTTCCTAAACTTTCTAGGTTCGCAGCACTTTAGTGTCTCAGTAAACTTTCCATGGTATCCCACAATTCCCAAATTGTGCACCATGGCACCTGGGGCACCATGGGATATTTTCAATTTTTGAGGAAAACACAGCATTACTCAACATCTGTTGGTCACTGTGCGCAATGTCAAGAATTGCTGTGTTTCCCTCAAAAACTGAAAACATCCCGGGGCACTACAGCACACAGTTTGGAAACCATGGGCCTATACATAAAACATAGTTTTGAGCAACTGCATTTTGCTATTAATAAAAGCCAGACATTAAAAATGTCCAAAAGAAAAAACATATGAGTTGGGATTGACAAATACAGCAATGGTTGCTTTACTTAAAATATTTATAACAACAGGTATTTCTAAATTAGTCTCTCAAAACCTCATGAGCATCATGAGTTATGATGATAAGACCTGACTGCAAAAATCTTCTTCCACTTTGTGTTGCAAGAAGACTTTTTTTGTCCATCTAAGAAAGATTCATATGTTTATGTAAAGGTTTTCCACTCCATCTCTACCGTGCAAGTTGAATTTTCCACTGGGTCTTGCCAACATTCTCTCAGAAATCCGAAAAAATGTCAAGGAACACAAATTCAAGCTTTAACATGCACTTGGTGAAGAAATCCAACATCCTTCTTAGGTGTGTCTTTAATTGTGAACACAACCAATAAATCAGCAAAATCAGATGCAACTTTGTTAGGGGTAAGGAAACATCGTCCTTTGCCAAAGTCCAAATTATAAAATATCAAAAAAGACCAATTATAAAAACCATTTTCTATCTTTGTAAGATATAAGTTGAGGTGCAGATTGTTCATATCTGTATTACCATTTACAGTAGCCATAAAACCATTGATTTTACAGAGAGACAATTTTGAGGATTGTCTCCTTGAAGCCATCCTCTCTTTGAAGGCGTATCTAGTTTTAAAATAAAGAACCTGAGGCTATTTTCACAATGCATGCATCTTAATGCATTTTCATGCATGTCTTACCCAATAATGCATTTATATTTCACAGTATCTAAAATTCAAGAGAAATGCACCCTACTAAATTCATTTAATATTGTATGTATTTATTTACAAAACAGACTTATGACAACTGTTTTTCACAAATGAAGATTTCTTTGATGCCTTCAAAAGCTAACAAATATTTCATGGCATGAGTTTTCAAGATAAAAATAAATTTCTTAGATAAAATGTTTTAAGATAATCACACATACTATCCACTGTGGTTATATTCTGGGGTTTTTTATAGCAAGCAAGCAAGACTATATTTTTTTGAAGGAGAGGAAAAAGTAGATATATTGTAATTTTGATTGATTGATTGATTGATTGATTGATATGTGCCATCAAGTCAGTGTCGACTCTTAGTGACCACATAGATTTTCTCCATGATGCTCTGTCCATAACTTGGTCCTTCAGGTCTTCCAACAGTGCACTCATCATTGCTGTAACTGAGTCCATTCACCTTGTTGCTGGTCTTCCTTATTCTCCTTCCACCTTTCCCAGCATTACAGCCTTCTCCAAAGAGCTGGTCTTTGCATAATGTGGCTGAATTGGATAATTTGAGCCTGGTCATTTGTGCATCAGCTCTGGAGAGCCAGTGGCATTAGTAAGACATTTGCAGAGTTGGGAACTTAAAAAACAGGCCCAAGGACTACCTGAGGACAGCAGCCTCCAGTTACCCGTTCTTGATTTAAGGGCAGAATCATAGAATCACAGAATGTAAGAGTTGGACTGGACCTTGGAGATCTTCTAGTTTAATCTCTTGCCCAGTATGGAATTCCACTAATGGCATCTGTGACAGAAGACCACCCCACCTATTTTTAACTATGTCCATTGCAGGAGAGCCCATCACCTCCCAAGGCAATCTGTTGAATTTTAGGAACTTGTTACTGATGTTCACATGAGATTTGCTTCTTTACAACTGAAATTATTTTTGTTCTGTCTTCTGAACAACTCTGAACATTCTGCCCTATCTTCTGAATTTGCCCCTTCAGATGCATAAGGACAACTATTATACCTCCTTACAGTTTTCTGTTCTCCAGGCTAAGCATACCCAACACTTCTAACCATTCTATATACTTTTTTAATTTCAGGCTCCTTGTCATCTTGGTTGTTCTCCTCTGGACATGTTCCAGTTTGTCAGTATCCTTCTGTAGAGTGGAAGGCTGGAGGTCTCTAACCCATTCTCCCAGAACCTCTCTGGGTCTTCATGCCCATCTTCTGCTTTGGGTTAGTAGTTCGTAGTTCCTGCTGTGATCATGTATCTTCCAAGAGACACTTTATCTGGCATCCCTCTCCTGCTCTCAGTGAGAAAGGGCTCTCACAACCTGTACTGCCTTTTGTTGTCTAAAAAGTAAGGATTGTGAAAATGAACTCATTTCTATATCACACTTCCTGGCTATGTTGCATAGAGCCATGTGGCTAGAGGGTTAAGCCGTTCTCCTCCCCTACGTGATATAAACAAATCTCACAGGAGATAAATAAAATCAAACTATTAGAAAAAAAGAAATGATTGCATATAAAAAACTATTTTAAGTCTAAATATCCAAAATGCAAACATTCAGTACAGAGCTACCTCGATAAAACAATTATTTCAAAATGTGTAAAAGAGGGAAAAATCAGGTAAGATGAAATTGCTCCAGCCAGACCACAAGATGGTAATTGTCTGGTACAAGCAAAAAAAGGAACTTACTGTACATTGTGGGATTTTAAATTCTTATTCCAAATCATAACAGATTCTAATGAAAAATTATTTACTAATACACAATCCAGGATATATGTAAAAGGATTAAATCCACACAATTATTGAAGTTACACAGAGAAAAGAAGAAGGAACTTTAGCATACCACCATCAAACAAACAAAATATTAATACAACATCCTTAAATAAATGTTTTTACCTGTCTTTTCAGAGGTGGTAGTTTTCTGAAACAAGTATTCTCTCTGTTTCTATTGTTCCTGGACTTCTTACTTCCTGGGGACTCCAATAAATTAATTGAGAGGCTGAGGAGATAAACAGAACCCCGTTCTTTCCCAGCCTGGTCTAGACCAGGGTTTTTCAATCTCAGCAACTTTAAGATGTGTGGACTTCAACTCCCAGAATTCCCCAGCCAGCATGGGGGAAAACATTGGTCTAGAACTTCTGCTTTTCTTCTCTCCAGCAAAGAGGGATGGGCTCAAGTAATCTGCTGAAAGCTATGCCTTACTTGGAGTAAATATTGATTGATCGTCTGGTGTGAAGCTGACAGTCTACGGTATTGTGAATCAGGCTGGGATTCTGAGCACCTTCTTAAAACATGGTACCCAGAACTGGATGGAATATTCTAAATATGGTCTGACCAGTGTAGTACAGAGAGAAAAGATCAATTATCTTGATCTTGATCTTGTACTAATATTGATGTAGCTGCATCACAGTTTGCTCACATTTGGCCTATAATCCACCAAAGCACCAAGATCCTATTGTTTGGTATAATCCCTACATTCTATGGTTATTACTTTGATGTTTTTCTACTCAAATTGTAGGACTTTGAATTTGAATTTGTGCAAGTTGTTTCCAAATAAGCATATTTATATTGTATCATAATATATTAATACTATGCACATTTTTGCTGAACCCACTGAATGTCACTTCAAAGCAAGCATGCATAGGAGTAGCGTAAATCACCAAGTCTATAATACCATTTTGCATTTATTTCAAATGCACAAAAAGGAAAAAAACATGGAAGAAAAAAAAGAATATTCAGCTCTGTTTTGCATTTTTCTGGTTCCTTTGTTCTTCCATTTCCTAACTCTTTGGCAGTGGGGAAGAGATGCTTGGACAATGATCTTCAGTAGAAAGGGGCTGGATTCATTGTTCATCCCCCATGCTATCCTTCAATTTTATGCCCTTCTTGTAACCATGTCTCAGATTATTTCCAATTCATATGTTGTTTGTTGGGTTCCCTAAAAGTACAAGGGGAAAATTAGGGAGATTCTCTCCTAAAAGGCTCTTTTGGCAACCACTCCATTATCTTTTCAATGCTAGGAGGATCTTTTCTTATTGTTTGCACATTTTAATCTTGCAGAGATTAAAATGTTTTCAAATCTTGTTTTGAAAACATTCTTAGGATCTTTTTATTATTTTAGAGAATTGTTGTTTTATGTATTGTTTTATGGTGTACTTACTTGATTGAGAGTTGTCCTTATAAACTGAAAAGCAGAGTAAAATCAGCTTTGAAAGATACAAATATTAGGACACATAAAAATGTTTCCATTTTTATTTTTGAAATGTTGGAGGATTTGGGCATCTTATTTTTGGCCAGCACTGCTGCATGTAATATTCGGTAAGCACTGTTTGGGGTGGAAGGTGGGGCTTAAAAGATTGATCAACAGTACGGATGTATTATTTGAGACACCTAGTGGTTCTGTGCTCGCAATGCTAACATTCATTTCTTTTCTGAGACTTCCAAACACTCTCTGTCACTTTATGGCTAAAGCAGATTGTAAATCAAAATTGTTAATCTGAATGTGAAACAGCAGCCCTGATCTTGCCCATTCAACATCAACATCTGCTTAATTTTATTCTATACTACTCTCACAAAGATCAGATACAAATTAGTCACAGTGGGGGAGGATTATTTGCCAAAGGTCCAGTGGGACTTTGTGTGTGTGCAAAGTGTAAGGAAACAAGCATTGTTGATGATAAATGGATCAGATTCCCAAATGAGAATTCTGTAGCTGAACTACAGATAATTTTTTTCTAATACCTTTCTTATAACTATATGGAAGATACAGTAAGAAACTAGATTCTGCTATGATTTTATTGCTGTTTGATTTTCTTGTACCAGGCAGCAAGAATTATTATACAGTATTTCTGAACAGTATGAAAATATTTCCAAATATGAATGTGACCTAATAATTCTTGCTCAAGATTGTTAGAATGGCAATTGCATATAACTTTGGGGCATGTTTTTCACATCATCCTAAAATACACTGGTGTGTTTGCATCATTTCTAGACAGACAGAGAAAAAGAAGTAAATACACTGTAGCCTAAATCAGTTGTTCACAGAGATTACAACTAGAGCCTAAGCAATTAGGCTTGGATAAATTCGAAAGCATTATTTTGTTTATAACCAATTGCTATAATCTCAATTAATTTTAGTGCCTCCAAAGTTATGGCTACTACAACCTTTAAAAAGTAACATTTCTTTTGAGTCATGCTTGACTTTATATTATTGCCCCAATCAAACTTGCATCCCTAGTATTTCCTTGTGGTCTTCCATCCAAGAACTAACCTGGTCTGACTTTGCTTAGCTTTTTGATTAGGCCCAGCTGGCTTGGAGCTACCACCTAATCTGGGATCAAATTTAAAGGTATAAGTTCATTACCTTCAGCAAAGTAATAAGTTTGAAACAAATATGTAGGTTATGTTTAACTATCTATCAAAGTTTGAAAGTGTTCACCAGTCAAAAAGTTGGATTTAAAATCTTTCCAAATTTAAAATAGCTTCTCAATTTGTCCAGCTCTGATGCCAAGGCTTTTAAGTGCTGTACAACTGATCAGAAAATCATGAAGTGGTTGGAGAAAGGACAGTGGCATTACTTCTTTCTCTCCTATCCTTTTTTCAAAGCATAAAAAAAATAAAAATGATGTACATCATAGGCAAGAAGCATTCCAATTTCAGAATGATCTGTAGACCTAGAAAGAGATGAATCTAAAGCTGGCTAAAGAATTCATTGTTTTGCTATGTCTTCTAGTCAGTAAACTCCAAAGTCATGGAAATTGCAATAGGACACGAATGGATTATAGAAGCGGGGTAAATAGTAGCAGAAGCAGAGCATCTCCGTTTTCCACAATAAGCATCCAATGTAACATTAAAACCCTTTCAACATTCCTGCTCCTGGCTTCAGTAACAACATTCTCCAGTAGACCTATCCAAAGTTACATTATTTCCCTTTCCTTTTCACAAAGTCTTAGTAAAGCCATTCATTAAGATTAGTAGTTAGAGGTTTCAGTCAAAAACCTCTTCTTTTGTTCCCCTCTTCAAGCTCTGGAATGGTTCTTATTCAAAGGTCACCCAACTATATATCCTTCCAAATTTCATGAAGTTTCAGGAGAGGCACAATTCATGATGGTTGGCAGAAATACTGCTCCATTTTGAACAGATTTGGAAGGTCCCTGAATTAAGTCAATCCAGGAGATGCCTTTTCCTGATTTTTATAACGCTTCACAGAATAGGTGTATTAAATTTAACATACGAGGCTAGGATCTGCCTTCTCAAAGTCTTGCAAAGAGCACAAAGTCATGAAAACTGTATACAGATTATCTAATATAGTCTGGAAAGCCAGTTTGGTGTAGTAGTTAAGGCACCAGGCTGGAAACCAGGAGACCGTGAGTTCTAGTCCCACTTTAGGCATCAAGCCAGATGGGTGATCTTGGGACAGTCACTCTCTCTCAGCCTTAGGAGGGAGGCAAGGGCAAGCTTCCAAAATCTTGCCAAGAAAAATGCAGGGACTAGTGCAGGCAGTCGCCAGGAGTCAACATCGAAGGCAGGCACACACACGCACACACACATACACACACACACACAGAGAGAATATATTCTGAGAGTAGTAATCTCTTAGGCAGGGTGAGAGACACTGAGGAGACACAGAGTAAATCCTTGACTCTCTATCTATACCCTACTGCTCCCTTGTGGTCACTAGGTTGTGAGGTGCTGAACAGTCAGTGTCACTGGATCTGGACCTCTAATAGGATGGACATGATTCATAGTCATAACTTTCTTTTATGTTGTTTTTCCCTGATTTTTTCAGTACAGCTAACAGTCCTGGGATTTCCTGACCCTCCTTAGCTTTCCAAGATCAAGCAAGATAGGCTAGAACAGTGTTTTTCACACTTGGCAACTTTAAGATGAGTGGACTTCAACTCCCAGAATTCCCCAGCCAGCATAAAGTCCACACATCTTAAAGTTGCCAAGCTTGAAAAACACTGGGCCAGAGGCTGCCACTTGGATGGACAATCAAATAAGAGGGCATTCCAATTAATCAGGCGCTTTTTCTTTATTTTAGAAAAAATAATTGCGACAATAGTTATGAAAACTGTTATGAAAGGTATTTTATTAGAAAATTCCCCTTACCCTCACATGTCAATACACACCAGTGTTTGGAAGCTGTTGCTATGGCCTGCACCATCTAAAAATAAAATATGTTGTCTTTCTTTCTCAAAATTATTTCATTCATAAATTTTAATAGGGCAATTATTTATTAAAGGAATGTTTCATTATGACAGCTGGCAGACTTGCACATTTTTCAGAAAGCAAGAAAATAAACGATTTTTAAGGAAGAAGCAGAAGAGGAAAAAATTGACTGTCCCAAGTTTGTTTGTTTGTTTACTTATTAAACAAATCTATATAGCCGCCAACTCACTCTGGGTGGCTTACAAAAAGCAGACCCCAAATACAAAACCCACTAATAAATTTAAATTTCATAAATTTAATTCATTTATTAAAACCTATTTAATTCGTTAGCATTTCCTTAAAGCAAGTCAAGAACAGATATTCAGTGAGGGATTTGTCTACAGCAACTTTCCTCACCAGGTGCCTTCCAGATATGTACTTCTTACTCTCATATTGAGAACAACTCTTGGCCATGCTAACTGGGAATGATGGGATAAAGGTTCAACAGATCTGGAAGGCCAATTTACAGTCACTAAGATAACATCACAATCTTATACATGTCTACTCAGAATTAAACTCTATTTAGGCAAACCTACATAGTCACTTTGCCCCACCTTGAGGTTAGCCTACCAGTTGTTTCCAAAGGACATGCCCATGTTCCATGCTGGAAGTGACGTTTTCCCTCTTCTCCCCGCTCCAGATGCCACACATAGACAATGAAGGGTACACTGATGTGCTTGGGGGAAGTGGCCAGAAATGATGCGCTCCATGTCAACAAATGTATGGCTTTGGTGGGTTCTGCCAGTTTCCTGTGGAGCTCCACCCTTTCATTTGATCCCTGACTTGTTCTTTCACTGCTCTGTCCTCTTGTGACCATGAGGGAGATTAGAACTCCAGCTTTCACAGTCACTGTTGTTGTTTTTTAATGGGTTGGTCACTGGTCCCCTTGAGGGTGCAACGCCCTGAAAGTGACTAGCTTTCCCCTGGCTTAATTGGAAGTGTATCTAAAACAATTTGTTGCTTGTACTTTTGTAGTCTGCCTGGTCATGAATTCCTTTCTCAATGACTGCTGCTCCTCACATAAGTTTCTTAGGGTAGTTTACAGTTCCCACACCAATCCCCACAGCTTGCCCCTTTTCCAAACTCCAGCTCTTCCACACTCCAGCTCTTCCACAGCACTTACTGGCATCTGCACACATCCAAAGGACCACTAGATGGTAGCCAAGAGACACAGAAATACTCTTAACTTTTCATACCACTTAGTGACTGAACACTTGCACCATCAGCTAGTCAAAACACAGTTTCAAAGAATCATTTTTAAAAAGTTCAGTCCATGGATGTACAAAGGAAAAGAAAAAAAAAAGATGAAGCAAATGGAGTAACCAGGGCATTGTGCATGCCAACTGGAGGAAACTTTTCATCTGATGGTTGGCATTTCATGGACCTTAGAACACTGCAAGTTAAAGCTGTATGGACAGCAGTGCAGGACACACCTGTTCAGGATGTGCAGTAAGGGCACTGTGTGGGGCAACAAGATTTAGGACACTGTGATTTCTTGCCAGCTTTGGGATGGACGGGGAGCGCAGCAAAGCATCTGTGTAGATATGTCCATAGTTTCATAAGGACTTACTCTCAAACACAGCCACTGAGTATACTAGCTAGGGAGAATGACAGCTGAAGCCTGACCTGCCAGGAAGACACCAGTTAAAGAAGTCTAGTTTAATCCAGTCTAAATGATGATAAATGGCAGCAAGGGTTAAGGCCAAGATAGCTACTCAGGTCATCAGTGAACACAGCAGCCAATATAAGAAACAATAATTCACGTGGATGTCCTCTTATCTGGACATTCCAAATTCCAGATTTCTGAAATTCTAGAATCCTTTCCAATCAGAGTAACAGGTTCCTTTGGAACTGACTTGGAACTGAATAGAATAGAACCAACGACTATTTTATACAGGGAAGATTGCTCAGCCTTCAAAATCCTGTGACTGTTTCCATCTAAAAGCAAAGACAAAACTTTTCTCCCTGCTCATCCAATTGGTTTTCCCCAGAGTATTCTTTGATCCGTGCATCCAATTGCTGCAAATCCTGAATTAATGGGATGAAGCTGAGGTTCAGCACAAGACTTTGGACAAAGACAAAAACAACCCATCTCTCTGATTTATACATTACAGGGCAAACAGGAGCTCCCAAGCCACCGTAAACAACTCTGATTCCAGAAAAGCATCAGGAACTGCTCGGAGAACAAAGAAATGACCTGGGAGTGAGTTGCAGGTGTTTCAGCTGTAGAGTCTCTGGACAGGATATTCCGTATTATATTAGGGTGTTCTAGCAGCCACTCCTTGGAAGCCACTGTCCTGCAATACTTTTTCCAAAAGAAACAGAAGAGCAGAAAAATGCAGTGGGAACTGTTCAGGAGTTGCCACACCTACATTTCTGATCTAAGGCATCTTGCTGGAAACAACTATTGACACAAATCACGCCTGATGAAAGATATTTCACAGTGCATTTTTCTGCCATTTTAATACCCCGAAATAGTTGATATTCGAAACCCAGGAGAGGAGAAGCCTATCAATAAGATGCATTTGTTTTTGTTTTTAATCTTTCTAACCTGACATCATGAACTGCACATTTACTGTATTTTCTCAAGCTGACGTTTCCTTGATTTCAAAGGAATTTGCTTCCAAGCACTCTGCCTTGCTTAGAATTTGGTCCCTACCTTAACAATCATATCATTATATCATGGCAAGGAACTGGCCCTGTGGGCAAATATGCACTAAGAATTCCTGCACTTTACTCTCAGCTCAACTTGTACGGGCATATACAGCTACTGCAATTTCTGCCATTCCTGCAAGAGAAAACTACATGCAAAGTACATAGATCAAGAGGACAAAAAAAAAAAAAAAAACCCACCCAAAAACCAGTGGGAAGGAGGGAACATTGTGAGCAGGAAAAAAAAAAAAATTCTGGGAATCCTCTCCAACAGCACGCGTGGCAAGTTCTCCCTCAATATTTCCTCATAGTTTCATTTTCTTCCCTCCAAATCTTATTTCCGATCACTAACCATTTCTATTCTGGAGTTAGCCTTGCACAATTACTGCAAATCTGCCCTGCAGCATTCAGTAGGAGTTCTACCCCTGAACTGCAGCCTTTGCATCGTAATCAACTGAGAAACTTCCCTGAGTTACTTGGAAAGATGCATTTTGCAATTGCTTTATGTTTAGGAACAACCGGTTCAGGTTTTGCGGCTATTTGGGACCATACAACCAAAACAATGGAAGGATTACAGATCTGAGGTTTGGAAAAGTGAGAGAGGGGTGTGTGTGTGTGTGTGTGCATATTAGGTTGTGATCCTAAAAACACAAATAAAAATTTGCTCCATTGCACTCCCATGAGGTTTTTTAAAACAACTGTGGAGAGCCATACTCTATAAATCCGCCTTTAAAAGAAAAAGAAGAAACTGCTGGCCAATCATTTTTGCACGTTCGTCTATATGATGCAGAAAAGTCCAGACTAGCAAAATTTTGCCCTGCCAGGAAGCCCAACTGGGTAAGAATGACGGACCCCAAAGCAGATGGAGACAAGCGAGTGGCAGGGCAAGCGAGGCGATACGAAGAGGGAAGCAAAGCGCGGCATTTCTCAGGCAAGGTATTCCTATGATGGAAGTGGCTGGCACTGCGACTTTCTTGAACGAGGGCTCTCCAGATGCACAGATTTATGATTCCCATCTTCCCTTGCCAGCATAGCCAGATGGGGAGCACTGGAATTGTAGCCCCACATATCCAAGGGTGCCATGCTGAGGAATTTAACCGCAAAGAGAGAGGGAGAGGGAGAGGGAGAGAAACGCCCCCACCCCTTTTGCAAAGCTACCCCAAGGGCAGAAGTTTACGGGGCCCCTGAGTCCCCTCCCTCTCCACAAGGGCGCCCTCAGGCACGCCGTGAGAGGACGAACCGCGGGACTGTACCTGGGGAGGCAGAGTGGAGCAGGGCAGCCAGGAGCAACAGGAGCGTCCCGACGGTGAGCCAGAAGGTCCGCGAAGCCGGAGCAGCCATGGAGCCGGTGGGCGCAAGGGCCAGGGGCGCCTTGGGATCTGCCAGAGGGAGGGTGGGAAGCGGCGTCTGCAGAAGGCGGCTGGGAGTTGACGCCGACAGGCCCGTGCAGAGACCGCGCTCTCCCTCCGCACTTCCCCTCCCGTCCCACTAGCAGAGATCAGCCTCGCCTCCGTGCCGTCTTTGCTCGCCCCTTCTCTTCATTGCTGCCTCCCGTTTGCTGCTGCGCTCCGGCGCTCCGCTCCCCTCCGCTAGACTCCCCAGCCAGCGTCCTGTCTCCGCCTGCTGGCCAGTAGCGCCGTTGCAACCCCGTGGCTTCAAAGTAAGCGATACAGACGCTCCGATCCCAGCGGCGATGGGCGCACTGGGGACCGGCCGTCCTGGAGGAGGGGTATCTGTGTGGTCCACCGCTAGCAGTCCACACCGCCTCGATGGCGCGTAATCCATCAAAGACGAGCCGTCGGAAACAGCCGCGCGCCTAGGCGGAGCGGACCTGCTTGCCGTGCTGGTTCAGGCTGCAGGCGAGAGAAGGAATAGGTTTGAAGGGAAAGTTTTAAAAATGTGAACGACGAGTGCACCGGGGAGAAAGGGCTATGTTCCATTGTTCTCTTCCGAGATTCATTTCATTGCATTTTTATTGCTCCCCCTTTAAAAGACAACATACATTCCCAAACTTTTATCCATGCAACAACCTTCTGAGGTTAGGTAAGACAGGGCGACACTTGTTAAATTTACAGATCACACTAATCTGTGGTTTGTTTTAACCATGCTTGCTGACTAAGCTGCAGTGGATGGAGGGCCTTTGATTTGTTTTCTTCTTAATGCCCTGTACCCCTGCGATTTTAGTTGTTTGGCAGATTTGGTAGGGCTGTATGAAGTTTTACTATCACCGTTTAAGCTATAGTAAACTAAAAGAATAGTGCCCAGGTTTGGGTTTCTTTTTAAGAATGAATATGTAGGCTAGATGTTGCATATGTAATATAATTAAATATACTGCTAAACCAGGGATGTATAATTTTGGTTAATTCAAGGTCCACATCAAGTTTAGTTAGGTTTTGTTTTGGGCTCCCAAAATCTGGATGACCACTGCTAGTCCTAATATTGATGGCTCGCTCCAAAACTGGGTGCAACCAGGACTGGATTGGCAGAAGGACTGGGAATTATTAAAGGGTGAATGAATGTTTTAATTGCCCTTCTGCTTTAAAAAGACCAAATAATCTTCCCCTTTCTGTTTTAGCATTCTCCCCCAAAAGCTTTATTCATGGCTACAGACCCAAGGGGTTCCCAAGCCTTATACCTTATTTTTCCTTTCAGAATTTTTCCTGAAAACAGGTCAAGGCTTTTCTTCATCCACACACTTTCCTGTTGATTTCTTCTCATCCATCTGTACAAGTACTTCAAGTTACAAGTGCTTGTGAAGTCTCTGGGCAACTTTATGATGGATGCAATTGAAGGAAAATTAAGGAGCAGATTGTTACAACCAGCCTTGATGTTGATATATTCAAAAACATGTCTTCCTCCTCTCTTCCTCCTTCATAAGGTTCCCTTTCATTAGAATACCAGGTAGTACATTATCTGGGTCAGGTTCATTATTAATCAATGCAGTCTCTTCAGTCATGGACTTTATATGCAATTTTAAGGCATAGGTAAAAATGCTCTTCAAGCTAAACATTGGGAAGTTTAAGACTACAAAACGTACTCTCCCACACCTCCCTTCATGTTTCCCTGGGCCATGCAGCAGAACAACACACTGTCAGAAGGCTGTGTCTCACTTACTAAGCAGTAGAACCAACTACTCATTCATGCCAAAACCACTTCCTTGTAAGAAGGGTAAACACTGTGTGTCAATCATCAAGTGTCATTGACAAGATGTGTGCATTTGTCTCATTTACACAGAAGGAAATATATAAGCCTGTTAATGTGCTGACCTATAGATGGGGGAAAGCTTTTCCAGGGTTATCCCTAACATTAGGCAGAGCTGAAGACTGACATAGACCCCCAAAACTGACATAGAGGGCATTACAATGGTGCCTCTGAGATGTTTGGGAGAGCAAAGCTGCATGTGCTACACAGCTTAGCTTTCACCCTCCAAACCAGTGTTTTTCAAACTTGGCAACTTTAAGATGTGCAGACTTCAACTCCCAGAATTCCCCAGCCAGCATGACGATAACAGGGCATTCTGGGAATTGAAGTCCACACATCTTAAAGTTGTCAAACACTGAACAGAGAAGTGTTTAGAGTACTGCTGTCAGTATTGAGGAGATGGGCAGTATATAAATTTAATAAATAAATAAGAGTCAACTACCTATTCCCTTTGTCTTTGTACAAAGAATTGGGACAGGCACCATTGACTGAATGTGTGGCAGGCCAGGAAAGCAAATGATGACATGTGCAGGATGTCATAGTGTAAACACCACAACTTTTGTATTTGTGCCTGGCATCAGGATGAAAGTATGTAAGGGCAGCATTCATGTGATGACATCACCGTTGCCGTGTCACCAGCTTGATGTCATGGTTTGTTGCAGACGATGGTGGTGTCATCTGGTTATTTTTCTCAGTGAGCTACAAAAATCTTAGGGTGGCCTTGAGCTTCTTTCTATGTGGAAGTGATTTATGCATAGGAAGGCCACAATGTGGGAAGTAGTTTGGAGTTCCCAGCCCTGTAAGAAAACTAAGTCACAGCTATGTACTGTAGAGTAACTACTGGATTCAGAGATTAGCAAGAACACGGAAGCAGGCTAATATCTCCAGATTGGCAGCTCCTACTGTTACCTATGAGAGTTAGTTTGGTCCAGTAGTTAAGGCACTGGATTAGATGCCAGGAGACTGAGTTCTAGTCTAGCCTTGGCTACAGAAGGTATCTGCCTGATCTTAGGCCAGCCACCCTCTCTCAGCCCTGGGAAGAAGGTATTCGCAAGCCATGTCCAAAAACGTTGGCAAGAAAACTATAAGGACTTGTCCTTGTAATCACCAGGAATTGGGGTTATCTTGATGGACCATAACAACCACAGCCTTGCTACCTAAGCATTGTTGTTCAGCTCAAAGTGGTGTATAGCAATGGGCTTTTTATATTTGGGCAAAAGGTAGACTAATTCTTCTCTATTTACAAGCCTCCATGTTCCAGCACATGAGGGGCTTTAATGTAACGAAGGGGCAGGGAGGGGGAACTAGACAACTTGCCAGAAGGATTATAATTATAATTATATAAAAATATATAATTTTAATGTTATTTTTGCACTAAGTGTTGCTTTAATATATAAGCCTTTTTGCACAATTACTGCAATGGTATTTTAAAATTTCTTGTGAAGTGTTTTACAGTAATCAGTAGATTTGGAGAAGGAAAGAGTGCTATCATTGCCTGTAAAGCTTGGAAATGCAGGATCTTCTTGGTTTTTTTTTTTTATCACTATGTACTGGAATATGCCTTATTTTAATACTATCATACATGTATTTCAGTATCAGTATTTTTAAAAATACATAGTTCCCCTGTATACAAAATACAGTTGGTTAAAAAAAAATTAAAAAATGATAGTCATATAAATGTGTTAGAACTATATATGTACTAGAATAATGTTTGCATTAGGTAAGTATACAGTGGTACCTCGGGTCACGAACGCTTCTGTTCACGAACAATTCGGGTCACGAACAGCACCATTCGCAAAATTTTGCTTCCGTTCGCGAACGCCGGATCGGGTGACGAACAGGATCCGGAGCTATTTTCCCTGCCGTGACATGTGGTCGTGGCTTCCTGTAGGGAGGGGGACTCTCCCTCCAAGCAATAACCACCTCCCCACCCGCGTTCCTGTCCTCCATGCCAGAAGTCGCCTCGAGCAAGGTTAGTGTTCTCTCTCTTCGTACTGTACTTTGTGTCATATTTTTGTGGTTTTAAAAAAAAAATACATATGGTTCAGAACGGATTAACCGTAATTACATTGAACCTTATGGGGAAATTTGATTCGGGACGCGACCAATTCGGGTCGCGACCACAGTCACGGAACGAATTAAGTTCGTGACCCGAGGTACCACTGGATATAGAGTTGTAATTGTTCACTGTTGTAATGACTTATTCACTTTTTGTGTGTGTTTCTTTCACTTTTTTGTTAGAGCACTTTCTATGTGTGTTTTTTTCTTCTCAATAATAAATAAATAAATAAATAAATAATAAAATAAAAACATAGTTCCACAGGTATTCTAGCACAAATTCAAATATTATTTTAAAAATGAACATGTTGACAGACTGTTAGGCTTGATAAAATGGGGAAGCCTTCCCCATAAGCAGGAAGAAGAAGTCACTATAAGCAGCAGGTTCTGACTGCTGTGAAACGGCACCAAACTGTTAGTTGCTCCTGAAATTTGGCTGCCAGGAATGCAGAGAAGCACCGCTGGGGATTTCTCACTCACGCACCAAAATACATTTATCAGCTTGGCTCCTATGTACCTTGACTTGCACCAGTGGAGAGGAAAGAGCTGTTCCCAAAACAATGGGAATCCCAGGAAATTTTAATAAATGAAAGAAATAATCTGTTTTGGGGAGTGGGAGGAAGTGGAGAATGAATAAAGTTATCTTGACTACGAAAGAACTTTTTTTTTCCTGAAGAGGGGTAGGAGTTACAGTTGCACTGAGCAATTCAGAAGATCTTAAACCTTGCAAGAAAAGGGCTGAGAAAAAGGCCACCAAAATATTTCCAAACTGGGATGTGTGGAATATGGGTGTTGAGGACTGGGAGATTAGGTTGGGGAGAAAGAACTTCTCTAGCAAGACTCTTCAGCTACAGAGAGAAGTAGCACAAATGGTTCATTTGTCCCTGCTCCACCACTAAGCTCTTCGGGAATCTGTGAGAAATGAAATTAAAAAGGCCTAAAAAGGGGGTGACAAGCCAAAATTGGTTTTAAAGAATGAAACAGTTCTTCTGACCCAACTCCCTTTCCTGATGCATAACCTGGCCAGAGGAAATATAAACCATTCAAGGGTTTGCAATGGCTTTTGTGCTGGGCTTTGAAATGTCTTTCCTAATTCCTTCATCACAATGAAGAAGAAGGGGGAGAAACGTGTCCTTTATTTTTTGGTTGGGTAGGGTATGGACTCCGACTTCTTCTTTTTTGGGGAAGCAAAACTTCACTATTACAGTCCTAATAATTAACCAACTATGGGAGATCAAATTCTTGTGACCACCTGCTTAAGGCATGTGATATTCTTGCCAAGGTGTAGGGGAAGTCAACAGAAGAGTCTTTCAGGCTGATGAGCCACAAAATGTTCTCTCCATCCCTGTCAGCCTCTTGTGCTGCCATCCCCATACGAGCTGGACAGAGCAGAGGGGGAAATAAATATCTTTCCTTGGTATTTCTCAATGGAAAGTGCAAATATATTGCGGCAAATAATGGCAGAGTGTAGCAGTGAAAAAAAAAAAGAGCTGTACAATACCTTTAAATTTGCTTATCTCTACAAACTTTGCACCTTCAGAGAACATTTATGTGGGAAAGGAGAATGAAAAATTGAATTCCTCACAGAATGGAAACAGTATAGGTAGTCCCCGGGTTAAAAACACCCAGTTTAAGGATGACCCATAGTTAAGAACGGAGCCTACTGTAGCAAAATTTGAGTTAAATATACAATGATTCAAGTTAAATACACAAAGTTTTGAGTTAATTACACAATACTACTTATACAGTATTATACAATAATACTGTTTCAGCTGACATACAGTTCAACTTAAGGACAGACCTTGGGAACGAAACTCATTCTTAAACTGGGGACTACCTGTAAATCAAGCCATATGCCATGTTTCAATAAGCGCAGACTTGTAACTGTGGCTATGTGTAATCTGTTTTGTTCTGTTACATCCTGTTAAGTTTTGCCAAAAGTGTGGGGAGTGATGGAGGGTACAGCATCAAAGCATGTACATAATTTACATGTTTCATCTAAAACTGGCATCACCTCCAGGATGGGAAGATGTCCAGTTCTCATTCTGGCACTACTTTTTGGCTCCACTAGCCTTCTCTCTATTGATTCTATACATAACTATGCTTATTGTTACAGTATAAGTAGTACGTCATTTATCACAATTCTACTAACATGGCTGCACTTATAACAGTCTGTGAAATTGCTCCTTTTACAGTCTGTGAAATTGCTCCTCTTTTTTTTTTTCCCAACAAAATTCAAGTACGCTTCTAGACAGTAAGACATGGCTGTGTGCACTGGTCTTTGTATCACATCTGTTTCCTTCTGGATGTCATTCTGGCCATACTCCCAAGAAGGCTCTCTCTTTGCTTACCGGTTTGTCTCTCCTCATATCTAATCATGCAGGCGCTGTATATGAGGCACTGTTTCTTGTAAAATATTTTGTTCTGCACTGCCACCTACTCTCAATCAGATTGCCTTGCATCTGCTCAGAGTATAGACAAGCTCTCTGGACAGTGAATTTTAAGCTTAGTTAAAAGTCCATAACAGGCCAGAGCTCAGTGCTAGAAAGCATACTTTGCATGGAGAAGCTTCCAGGTAGGTAGGTGGAGCCAGGAAAGTTCTCCATCTGAAATCCATTCATCTTTTTCATGTAGCTGATATTTATTGAGCTAAATGAACCAGTGGTCTGACAAGGCAGTTTCCAAGAGCTGGAGCAAAATATTTTTCTGCCTTGGCCAAAGGACAAGCTACTACCTTCTTCCGTGTCATGCACAGAAGATAACTAGCCTGCCATTTGAAACTTAGGGCTTTTCAGAGGTGAAAATCTGATAAAGAGATCAAGATGAGTCCCCATGCCAGTCGTACAAATGCCACAATTTAGTCTTTACCATTCCAAAATGTCTTAACATATCCTTGTGGTCATCATGATCTATCTATCCTCCAAATCCCATTTTCTGCAGCAAATATAGCTTCAAGGGCAGCAACATTTCATTACCTTGAGTTCCAGTGGGTGTCAAGGAAGAGCCCTGGAAATTTAACATGCCTGCACAATGTATAGCCACCGTTCCAAGTAGAGAATCCTTGAAGGCAAAGGAAGTTTCTTCCATGCCAAGCAATCCACTGTTAAAATTTATTTATTTATTTAGAAGGGAATGGGATGCATGTTTAGGCATGGCACTGAGGAAACAGGAGGCTGCTTCAGTGATTTGCCAATAGAGCAGTGTTTCTCAACCATGCTGGCTGAGGAATTCTGAAAACTGAAGTCCACACATTTTCAAGCTGCCAAGGTTGAGAAACACTGCAATAGAGGAACCATGATTGGCTGACAGTTCTGGGTGCTCAGCTGTTGCCTTATTTTTTATCACTTCTCTGTGAACTGTATTCAACAGATTCACAAGCAGCCAAAACAACTGGGATCAATTCTGGCCACACTTCGAAGTTGAATCAGAAGGGTTGGGTGATAGCCCAGGGCAAGGGGGCTCTACCGTATCTGAGACCCGCAGGTTAATTCAGGGGATGAAAACAAGCTCTGTGCTATATGCACTTCTATCTGCAGAAATAGAGGAGGCTTAGGTGACTGATGAAAGGACTGTCCCTCAGGATGTTGTCCCAGTGCAATTTCCCCCCTTTTTTTATAGAGAGAAAAAAGGGGTCAACAGTTCTTAAGGCTCATCCAACTCAGGAACCATCCAGCAGGTTATAAGTTAAATATCAGCCTTTCTTTCCTCAGGGAAAATGAACGCCGACTTCTCACCCTGCAGCAAAAAGACTCTTGTGGGAGATATGGCAGATCCAGTATAAACATTTGAGGAGTACACCAGCAAAGTGGCATTCCAGTAGGAGTATGGATTAGGAGCTATTTTCCAAGCAATGAAGAAAAATATACTGGGGAAAGAGCTTATCTTGGGATGCTTTGTCCCTTCACCATCCTTTTTCTGACATCATTTTATAAGAAGACGATTCTCTCCCTTTCTGAACCACCACAATTCTTTTGCTGGGAAAAGAAAAATCAGTGCTTGGCTCTGATCTTGCATGATGGATCTAGGAGAACTGACAGTGAGCCTCCACCATCACCCCCTCTTTCCTTATAGAAAAAAGGAGAACAGATAACTGCAATCCATTAGGCCACCCTCACAATCTGAGACTGACAAATATCTGGCTTTGGGAGAATCTATGATGGAAGTGCTCCTAGGTTTCCCTTACAGGTGTGAGATAAATGCAGAGGGGAGGGGAGCTTCATATTCCCACTCAGCCCCTCTTCAATTATATTCTTACCATCTCATCGCTTATTTTGTTCCAGTTCAGTGCCAAGCCATCATGTTTTACAAATGTGATCAGCTGAGAAAAGGTTGACGTTTCATTTTCCTCCCATTATTTGGCAGGATGAAAGAGGAAGTATACATGTACAGATACACATGCGTGCATGCTCACATAAATACAGTCCACAAAAACAAACAGCTGTTTATTTCATTTACCCCCAACAACCTTTTGGGAGAAGGTGAGAATGAGAGATTGTAAAAGAAAGCCTTTTCAATTGCAGAAGTTTATAGAAAAATAAAATGTAGATTAAAATGAGGCTTTCTTAACAGTAAAGAAAAAAAGCAGACATTTGGGAAAATACGGTTTTTGTTTTTGTTTTTCAATATATAACACTGAAATTTTTGGCTTACTATTTCTTTCCAAGGATCAAAGAGTCATAGAATACAGATTTGGAAGAGTTCTTGCAGGTCATCTGATCTATCCCCTGTCTAATGCGGGAATCTATTACTATAGCATCCCAGAGAGACGGTTATCCAACCTTTGCTTAAGCTCTTCCAGAGAAGGAGAGCCCACCATCTCCTGAAGTAGTTTATTCCATTGCTGAACACCTCTTAAAGATATCTCAAAATGCAATTTACACTCTTAAGGCTGCTTTCTATAGATGCTTCTTTGGAAATTAGCCTTACTGGGTTTGGTGAGACTTACTTCTGAGAAATGAGAGCCAGTTTGGTGTAGTGGTTAAGGCATCAGGCTAGAGACCAGGAGTTCTAGTCCCGCCTTAGGCACAAAGCCAACTGGCTGATCTTGGGCTAGCCCAGTGTTGTCCAAACCTGGCCACTTTAAGATGAGTGGACTTCAACTCCCAGAATTCCCCAGCCAGCTACAGAATTCTGGGAGTTGAAGTCCCAGTTAAAGTGGCCAAGTTTGGACAACACTGGGCTAGCCACTCTCTCCCAGCCCTAGGAAGCAGGCAAGGGCAAACCGCTTCCAAAAAATGCTGCCTAGGAATCTGCAGGGACTAGTCCAGGCAGCTGCCAGGAGTCAAGACTGGCTGGAAGGCACGCACACACTTCTGAGAAAACATTCTCGGGATTGCAGTGCACATTCCCAACATTCAGGTAAGACAAGGAGGCAGTTCCACTCAGATTGCAGCTAGTCCAGAAGGATCTCTGCCAACATTAGGCTTTGTTGGAGTTCCAAGACCAGAAAAAGTGCAACAATCCACTATGTTGTCCGTCTTTCCCTCTGGACTACGTATTCAAGGCTGGTTCACTGTGAAATTACTTTCAGCTACAGAAAAATTGTTACTAGTTGAGGAATCCAAGTGAGGCTGCTTTCCTGAGGATCCCCCAAATCCTGCAGAATGACTGCCAATCAGCACATAGGAAGCTGTCTTATTATCCCATTGGTCCACTCAGTTCAATATTGTCTGACTGGTAGCAACTACCCAGACCTTTCTCAGAGTAATTCTGCACAGTCACTGTTTTCATGCTTGAAATTCCCCAAATCCCACTATTGTCCTCAGTGCCAATAGTAGCAAAATGCCACAATCTCTGGATGAGCAACTCGAATTCTGTCCAGCCAGCCAATAGGGAAGCTCCTACTCCTAGATTAGATCCAATCAGTGCATCCCCATCTTTGTTCCTATCTTGCCCAACTTTTCTTTTCATGGCATTTATTGTAGATGAGGTGGGAAGTTGCCCTTCTACTCATCTTAAAAGCTTAAAGCTTAAGCCAAACGTGGCAGAAGAGTGAGCTCAGGAGGTGGGACAAGATAGAATTCTCATTGATGGGGAATCACCTGTCCCCCAAGCTCCCATTTTATGATTGCAGAATTATTTTCACAGGATTTCTCCTGTGCCACAGTTAAGCCAGAAGTTAAACAGCCCAAGAAAGGCAACATAAGGATGCAAAGGCAGGGCCCCATTCCTGGGCCAGTGGAAAGCAAATGGGTGGGCATGCCTTCTTTCCTATCTGGAGATCATGTTAGAAGTGGGATCGTCTCCATGCAAAGTATGTATGTGTTTTTGCATTGAGCTAGCATCTGTCCACATGGGGCTCAGGGAGAATTGCAAGTATATGGTGATGGTAGTTCAATATATTGACAGACATTTTAAATCATCCAGCATTGGAAAGCAATGGCCTGTCTGGTATTATATGAATTCCACCATGGAATCATTCTTGGAAGATCCAGAGGCCAAAAGCATGGTTCAGATTTGCAGCAATTGCCAACCAAACACAAGAAACACAACAAAATTCTGCTTGATGCCAAGTCTTCCATAAATTACATTTCTGGGTGAATGATAAAAAACAGTTGTTCCCTGAAAGTTCTGTGGAAAACCACTATGTGTAATTCAGCACTTCTGTGCCAAAAGAGCGGTTTGTCAACACATTTCAATTTAAGAAATAAACAGGAGTGCCACAAAAGAAGGTCTTTCAAGAAATTCTTACCTACTGAGGTTGTAGATTTTCAAAAGAATGATTAGCAGACTTTAAAAAAAATCTGTCACAAGAACAATACACGCAATTCCCTTGCCTAGCTTTAAAGTTCAAAATAACTGAGTCTCTCGTAGCTTATACAATCCTACTGATGTCCACAACACGAATTGATAAATGGATTGCATGCATACTAAACTATTCTTGATGGAGCTGACCAAAGGTCACATCCATTAACCATATCTTTCTTAGAGAACAATCAGGAGAACATTAGTCTTTTGCCAATGTCTCAGTGTTAACAGGAAGTTTCCTACTACTGTGACATGAATTAAAAAATACCCCATTTTTTTCCAGGTTGTTTACACATGGCACATAAATCCATGTTTCACTTTCCAACATCCACAATGTTGGCAGGCAATAAAAGGAGATTGCTGGACCTTGCAATAAGGCTGATGGAAAAAATGGAAAGAACACATACATAAATGTATGACCTATAGAAATGGCTGGTAGATACCACAGCTAGGAAAAGAAGAAAAAAGGAAACATGCAGAATACGGGTTCATGTGCCCTTGATATAATATGGCTGGTTGCACATGCTTCAAATGGATAAATCTGTTTCATTTCCATAACTATACTTTCCCACCTTTGTACTGTTTAGCTCGTTCTACTTCTGCAGTTTTTTTTTAAATAGTTGTGAGGTAGTTTATTAAAATTTACATGAAAAATTATATGTGTTTTAATTATGTGGTGGCTCATTTCCTTTCTATTTCCTGTTTTCCTTAATGTTTTGTAATCTCTTTCCCTAACTTCTGGATTTTTTCTGCACTTTCTAATATGCCAAAAGGAGAAAAAAGTGAAAAACAAAGAATAAACTGCAGTCCAGTTCCCAAATCCAGTCAATTCATATGAAAATATTAACAAAATGCTTGTCTTGCCCATTTTTAACATTAGGCATAGCACTTACAATCTTCCTTGAGCAAATAATCTAATAATGGGCAGATGTGAGGGTGGGAACCAGCAGGATCAGAGAGCCAGGATCAGGTACTAACAATGTCCTGATGTTAACCACTTCTTCTACAGAAAAGTGACCAGGTCTCAATTTGTTAGGATGCACAGGCAGGAGAAAGAGGTGTAAGATTTCAAGTTTGGAACTGTTTAGTGGTTGACAAGCACCTCCACATATAACTCATTGCAGTACTCAAATGGAGGTCGAAAGGCTGAAGCCAGCAAAACGAGAAACAGAGCTTAAGATCAGCTAAGACTTTTATCAAAACACTGTGCTGGCGTCCTCAACCTCCAAAAATGAGAAATGAGCAGAAAAAATCTATAACAGAGAGACACCAAGAAAGAAATACAGCTTTAATCATAGAGCTGACATATAAGTATGTCTAGATTTCTTGATTCTGCTGTAGATCGTTGTTTGTCAACCTTCGCAACTTTAAGATGTGTAGACTTCTACTCCCAGAATACCCTAGCCAGAAGTGACTGACTTATCTAGGCCTTACCCTTGAATCTTCTCCTGCAAAGTTTATGAGTTTACATTCCTAAGAGGGAGATTGATTGCCATGCTCAGGATAAGGCTTTGGTGAGAGAAGCAATAGGACCAGGATCACTCTATGATCAATCAGCCCCTGTTCAGAAATGATTGCAGCCATCCCAAGGAATCCTGTACTGCAGACGCTACTAGCAATAAAAGTGACAACTCTGAACCTAGGAATGGTTCTGTTGTTGTTCATTATACTGTTTTTTATATATTGTTTTTATGTATTGTGACCTGTATTTGGAGCCAGGCAGCATCAAATTGAATGAATGAATGAATGAATGAATGAATGAATGAATGAATGAATGAATGAAATACCATCTTACCAGAATTCATATTTAATGTAATAGCCCTCATCCAGCCTATGAGGATATTCAGGCCACAGCTCTGCAAGCCCACCTGTTTCAGTTAGAAGGAGATAGAGTTGGCTAATATCAGCACGCTGTGGCACTTAATCCCAAGAGATATAGAGTAGATTAAAGATTTGTTCTTAGTGCCCTGTAAGTTTTTTCCCAGTATTTTTCATTTTTTCTATACGAAAGTTCCTGTTGACAGGACACTCCAACCCACAAAAATTCGCAGGCCCAATGAATGAAAAAGTACCAAACAAGGAACAGTCCTCACACTGGCCTAAAAAAGATATGGATGCCTTTTATGAAGAATTGGGGAAACAGCCTTTGGCCCCTCAAGTATCACAAGATGTTTCTTCAGACAGATAAAAGGCTAGTGGGTACACAGTAAAAGTAACTGGGAGTCAGTTCTGATTACAGCAGTATATAAATGTAATAAATAACTCAAATGAATTTATACCAATTGGTATAAAATGCAGCTGCAACCAAATAAATTAAACCAGAAACTTTATTATCCCTTCCATTTTATTCTCATTTTTTGGCATAAGGATTGGTGTCACACTTATTAAAAGAAAAAAAACACCGATCTAGCTTAAGGATTTTCTGAAATCTGACAATAATTCCCTCCAATTGCTGCATAAAATGGACAGTAAAATAAGTCCGAAACTCTCATCTTACAAAAATACAAGCCAGCAGTAAAAAGTTTACCCTAAAAGCTTCCTGACTGCCAATAGAAAAGATAAAAATATTTAGCTTCTTTATTATTATCATAGTGCACTAATATTTAGGAACAGTTCATCCCCCTATTTTGTTTGTCTGTGTATTGCTTTTTTAGTTCCATCCTCAGGAATCTCAGTAACAAAAAGTGAGAGGGGCGGGAGGCAGAAAGCCAGCGTGATCTGGTAGTTAAGGCAGGAGTTCTCAAATTGTGGTCATGACCTCTGGAGGGTGGCAAGCAAATTTGAAGGAGGGTTGCCCTCGCTGCTGCTCTGTCTGGACATGGACAACCTTCGCCCAAATATTGGCTTTGGACCAGAACAGGATAAGATCCAGGCACTTGGGCTCTCCTTCAGCAGCTCTGATTGATTGATTGATTGATTGATTGATTGATTGATTGTGTTAATATCCTGCTTCAATCCAAATCAACTCTCAGCAGTTTATAGAATATAGACAGCTTTAAACATCGATGATGATGATGATGATGATGATGATGATGATGATGATGAGCCATCAAGTCAGTGTTGACTCTTAGCAACCACACAGATAGATTTTCTCCATGACAATCTGACCCCAACCTGGTCTTTTTTCCAACAGTTCCCCCATCACCACTGTAACTGAATCTGTTCATCTCACTGCCAGCCAGCCTCTTCCTCTCTTTCCTTCTATCTTTCCCAGCATTAGAGCCTTTTCCCTAATATGAGATAGGAAGTGATTAGCCTGATTAAGCTTCCTTGTTATCATAACATCATCCTAATCCAAAGGAGCAGATAACTACTCCTTGAAGCTTTAAAATGAATATTTACCTAGTAGATTGAAAGTTTTCTGTAGAGCAGTACATTTTTTAAAGCAAGAATACATTAAAGACAACTACCACAAGAGAACATATTTTTACTCTTCTGTAAGAGCATAGCAACACGCAACTGCTAACAGTAATAACTAAGAGGTAAATGGAGAAGAGTAAAAGCATACATACAGACGATGAAATTCCAACATTCTGCTTCCTACCACATGATATTAACAAGTTTTCAGCAAGGACTCTAAACTTACAACCTTCAAGCTATGGAACCAAACTGAAAAGTTCAAAGCACTGAGCTGGGACCTAATTTCATTTATTGCAATCCAGATTTAGTTTTCTGGCATGGCTTATGACTTAGAACAAGTGAATTTAAACCAATCTTTTCATTTGTTTCTGACTTGCATCATGCAATTGGCTATATCTTTCATTTCTTTTGGACAGCATTTGCCTGATCCAAATTGACGGGTCAGTAGGTTTTAATGTTGTTTTCATTCCTGTTAAGCCCTTGAATTGATACACAGCTTCTAAAACTAGTTGTGTATCCAAGCTGAACAGCTGTCATCAGTTCAAATACAAAGAACTGTTCGGGGAAAATTCCATCGGTGTTTTTTTTTTTCTTTTCTAGTTGTTACATTGAGGGGAAAACCCAGCAGCCAAGTCTCAGTTCTGTAGCTGAATCAGCAGAATTACTCCAGATGTAAAGGAAACAATGGAAGGTTCAAGTGATGTTTAGCACAGACTAAATGTCTTTGCTTAAATTTGACAGTATATGGTGCAAACACCTCAAATGAGTGACTCTTCTTGCTGGATAAAGAAAACATTCCAAATAAATTTGTCCATCAATCCTCTGATAAGGTGAGAAGGGGAAATTGCAAAAACAAAAGGAGAACACTGTGAAATTGGCAGAAGGTAGTGAGGTAGGTGGATGTCTCGCCTAAGCAGTCAGACCAGGAAATCTCTGATTATTCATGGGTTTTGCTTTAATCGGATAACTATGGTTGTTAAGGTTATGCGAAGAATTCAAAACAGCCTGCCAAATCAAAGTAACCCTTCTCAAAATATTGAAACAGCCGTGAAATCTTGAAGGCTTCTTTTAATTAAAAAATTGGAAAGTTAGCATGTTGCAAAACAATGTTCCAGCCTCAAAAAGTAGTAGTAAAGTCTCCTCCAGGATGAGCTCAGCTCCTTGTGACATTTTGGACATGGTCGTGTATTTTTTTCTGACAGCAGTATGTGAGTACTTTTGCCACTGCCTTCTTCCAGAATGTTTTCAAGTTCTCACTCTAACCTCAAGTATTTCTTGATGGTCTCCCATCCAAGTACTAACCAGGTTGGACCCTGCTTAGCTTTTTGAGATGAGTCAAGTGGAAATTTTGAGGAGCCATCTATACACTGGAGGATTAATGGTAAATAAAATTGATATGGAGTGCAGCTTAGGGCTTTGTTGGAAAGCCTCCACAAAAACGACAGGAGCAAGTTGAAGAGGCAGAGACCATCTTGGAAGGAGAGATGGGAACACCCATCATTTTGTCTTCTAGTAAGTAAGTGTTTTGTGACTCGCTTTGCTCACCAGGGTAGCCATTTTATAAGAATTTCAAATGTACCGTCGCAAAAAGGTTATAATACACATACACACACATGTTTGTTATGAAGTTGATCATTATAGTTCCCTGCTTCAGATGAACCAAGCAGCTGTGATTGACTACAGCCTTCCTGCTTTGATGTCCCAGAATGCATAGAAAGAAGCAAAGGGGAAAAGGTTAGTTCATATCAAGCCATCTAAGTGCAGCCAAGACACCTGAATGTCATCTGGTTAGAGAAATCTGGTTTAAGCGTTGGGATGCTTCTCAGCTGCTCTTCATAGGCTAGAAAACATCTTCTCAAGGAATTTCAAACTGAAATTTTACTGGGAGTAGAAGCAACCGAATTATGCTGGGAGTTAACAATTTAGCAAAATCCTACTGCTCTTCAGAATGAAAAGGGGGGATGTGATGCTATATGTAAGTGAACCTGACAAGGAGAAGGAAAGAGAGAGAAGGGCAAGGGCATAGAAATGGAAGTAGAAATTAGAGGACAGTGACATGAATGCAGAGGATTGAAGAAGACCTGGATTTCAGGGACAAAGCAAGAAAGCTGGAAACTCCACTGCTGGTGAATTAGGATAAGCTAAAGAAATTCCTCGTGCTAAAGTTGAACTAGTATGGCCCAGTCACTTTTTCTTTGCCCATATCACTTCACAGGGTAACTTGAGGTGAAAAAAATAGGAGGAGGGAATGTTATGTACCTACCTTTGGCTCCCAAAAGAAAGGTGAAATATAATATAATTTAAATCAAATAAATAATAGGGCTATTTTTCAAACCTATTTGTGCTTTTCTATAGTCCTTCAGGCTGGGAATGAGACGAAGTGCTTGCCTTTAGCAGAGCATCTCTGTGCCACAATTTGGGGGATCTTTAGTTTAGTTTAGTTTAGTTTTTTAACTGAGTTTAGTTCAGTATTTTTCAAACTTAGCAACTTTAAGATGTGTGGACTTCAACTCCCAGAATTCCCCAGCCAGATGCTAGCTGAGGAATTCTGGGAGTTGAAGTCCACACATCTTAAAGTTGCCAAGTTTGGGGGAAAAAACTGGTTTAGATGGATGTATTTTTCATGTTATTTTCATATAACTTCTGTGGGTAATTGCTAATGCCATTTTAAGTTTTGCTCCCATCCTATCCTTGAAACTTAATTGTCATGGACTTCTGGGGGAGGCATGGTGAGCTAAACATGACTCCGGGAGAGCAGAGACAACAACCGCATTAAAGACTGAAGAACCGGCAAGTAGACCGGTCCTTTGGAATCTCTCTAGACAAGGAGAAGATGGGAGATTGCCTACATCTGCTCCAGACAGCTGCTTCTCATGAGGAGACCACAGGACACTGGTTTCCCGCAGTTTCCTGTGGGCTTGAGTGCCAGGAGACAAAGGGATTAGCCATCATGCTTACAGCCATGGCGGAACCTTTTAAAGGACACTAAGTTTGCTAACCTCGCTTTCTAATCACTTTCAGAAATTGCTTATCTCACCATCTTAAAGCTATTTGGAACAACAAGTTGAAAAGCCACCTGGTGAGTCTATCTTCGTTTCTGAACAAAAAGAAAAATTATTCATTTCTGAACAAAAGAACAATTAACTATAAATTTAAGAACTTAAAGAATTTGAAATAAATGGCAAAAAGGTAAATAAGGTTTTAAACTAAGAAAGAATTAAGGGTGCAGACAAATTTGGAACACTGAAACTTTTACTATAATATTTTGGAACTAACTATATACAATAAACAGTCTTTCGTGGGAACCAACATTATTTTGTCTACTGTAAGGCATAAGATGAGAGACTTTATAATTTAAATTGGACACTAGAGGGGACTAAAGATGCCAGGCCAAAAAAAAAAAGTGCAAACCTGCTGTTTTTGTTTTTGTTTTTTTTTGTTTTTTTATCTGCGCTCAGTCGTTACCGACTCTGCAGTGACTGCTTGGACGAGTCCTTGCAGTTTTCAAGGCAATTGTTTCGGAAGTGGTTTGCCATGGCCTCCTTCCTAGGGCAGAGCCCAGCTGGCAAACGCAGGAGGCGGGGTTTCCGTTGCTTCGCGCCCTTTTTGGGCGTGCGCAGTTTTTTGCGCTTACCGGCAACTGCTCCCAACTCCTTTTTTGCAAGGCGCCGCCAGCATTTTTCCTCCCACCGGAGTGAGAGTACCCATTTATCTACTCACGTGAGTTTTTGAACTGTTGGGTTTACAGGAACTGGGGAGGAAACAGGAGCTCACCCTGCTAACGCAAAGGCTGGACTCGAACCGCTGAAGCGTCGACCATTTCTGGCCGGCAACTTTCAGCGTCATTAAGCCGCTGCGCCACCGCGTCCCCCTAAACCTGCTGTTGGTTTGGATCAGTATTGGGATTTATGGAATATCACAAAACACTATAGCATTTGAAATATTAAAGGAGATCTTTGAAGAATGGGGCCAGAAATCAGTAGCCACAATATCAACAATATCAGTAATGATGTCTGCTTCTACGGATAGACTATGTTCAAAAGATGTTAATGTGTATGCTAATGACAGATGTGAAACAAATCTTGCTTGATGCAAAAACAGTAGAATCAGAAATATTGGATTTTTTAAAAAGTGTGGATTAAAGATAGAGATCAACCCTGATTGCTCATTGGAAGGATCGATAATGAAGCTCAAGCTCAGATATTTTGGTCACCTAATGCGAAGAGAGATCTCTTTGGAGAAGACCCTGATGCTGGGAAAGATTGAAGGCAAAAGGAGAAGAGGACGGCAGAGGATGAGATGGTTAGATAGCATCACTGAAGCAATGAGCATGAAACTGAGCAAACTCAGGGAGGCAGTGAAGGACAGGAAGGCCTGGCGCAATATGGTTCATGGGGTCACGAAGAGTCGGACACGACTTAACGACTAAACAACAACAACAACAAAAGATAGAGAAGGTATTTAAAGTGGAAATACAAGTGGCAGGCCATGAGAATGACCCGGATAACAACTCTTTACTGGATAATCAAAAGAAGCTGGCTGAAGTTTTAAAAATTAAAGGGGAGATGCAAATGATAAACCAAGAGAATGACCTGGAACATGTCTTTTTTATTGAATTTACAAAGAAGCTTGTTAAAGCCTTGAAGAAAACTATGCAATGGGACAAGGAAGAACTGAAGAGAGATCAAATCCTATGACAATATTTGAATGAAGTGAAGATTAAGATTTTCAGAGGTAAAAGGAAGGTATATAAAAGTGGTTTGTATGATCAAGATTAAAGTAAGTCATATTTTTATGGAATTTTGGCAACCCTTTATGGACTTTTTGCTGACCCCAGGATTGAAAAGTTGATGTCTTATGGATTTGCTTATAGATAAGGGATGGGTTATGGGAAGAAGATGTATCTATTTGTAACCTTATAGGGAGTGAAGAGCTCCCAAACTTGTTTATACTTGTGATGAAGATTGGAAGTCATTGCTTTATATATTACTTTTCTTTTTATTTTGTTTTTGCTTTTTGCTTTTTGCTTTTTTTACTTCTTTGCACTTTTTACTCTCTCTTTTCACTTTCTTTCTCTGTGTTTAGTTTGTATTAGTTTTTACTACTGTAATTAAAATCTTCAGTAAAAATTATATGCAAAAAACCCCCATAATTGTCATAATTATTTAAGTTGCTTTTTAAAGAAAATCCTCATTTTTTCCCCAGAACTTTAATCTGATGCCTTTCTGATCACTCTGAAATTTCCTAGTCTATACTACCCAGTAGAATAGGGCCCACTCTGTAAGCAATTGCAATGAAGCAGACAGGAAAAATACATGTATCCACTTGGTGGCAGCAGGAGGTCAATGGATTTCCTCTCCTACTCTGCAGGCTACAGTCTGTGCTATCTATCACGCGGGTTTTCTTTGTTCGGTGGTTTGCTAACACCTGGTTCTTGGAAGCTAGCAAGGTTAGTTGGAGATAGATAGCCAACACCAGGTTTGATGAGGGGAGAGGGGTGAGGGGATGCAAGCAAAAGGCAAGCACGTAAGAGGTAACAAGGTAAGGCAAGGTAACAAGGAGAGCCAAAGTCCACTGCAGAGTTTCAAATAGCCGAAGACTACCGTAAGTCCAAAAAAGTAGGAATCGAGTGCAATCAGGAGGCAAGCCAAGGTTCAAAAATCCAGGGGGGGAAGCTGAATCAGAAACCATAACCATACATATACATATACATACACATAAACATATACATACACCCACACTAAGTAACAATACAATGGAGATCTTAATATTAAGTATTTAGTTCAAGATTGAAGCTATTATCATATAACTAATAGTTTGATGTGAGTTGCAGTGGTTTTTTCTTTCTTGTATTCAACTTTAACAAACACATAATTTTGTGCTTGTAACACTGATATCTTGAGTGGCAATTAATGCTGATAGGAATTTGACTTTTCTCTTTTTATTTTCAATACTTTAAGCTTTTTAAATAATATAATGTTAATCATTTTAATCGTATTATAAAAGCATTACTGCATTGAAATAATACAATGTATCATGATTCACAAAATGATTACAATAAAAAAGTTAAGAACAAAAAATATAGTTCTGAAATGTGGAATCTGATGTCATATTCTCTTTCTGAATTGAACCTTACTCCAGATTAGTTGTAAGCCACCCAGAGAGAGGCAGCTCTATAAATGTTTTAAATAAAACCAGCCAACCAGCGCATTACATAATGTAACATCTGTCCAGCTGTCTGACAGCTTAAGGGAAGGTGGATTGTACGTACCACTCCTTGCCTCCTCTCACTTCTAGACATTCCTCCTTTCAATTTCTCTTCCTCTTCACCCCCCAGTTCCTCTCTCCTTCTTTTTCTCTGACACTTTTGCCAGCCTTTCTGCCCTATTGAGGCAGCTGCACTGGTGCGGTTTCTTTAAAAAAAAAAACAAAGCAAACTTTAAGAGGAGTTTGCTGCAGAGTAAAGCTGCACTCAAAAGTAACTGTCAGAAGAAGAAAAAGAAGGAGAGAGGAACTGGGTGGGGGTGGAGGGGGAGTAATTGAAAGGAGGAATGTCTAGAAGTGAGAGGAGGCAAGGAGTGGTACGTACAGTCCACCTTCCCTTAAACTTTGGCATCTTTGTTTCTCCAGAAGGCCTCTATGAAAGAAAGCAGGAGGATGGGACAGGACCAGAGTTTTGCTTACGTCTTTTTTTAAGACACATGTGATAATGAATTTGAGTTCCTGTGCCTTTCTTTGTGTTCTGATACTAGCAATCACTGAGTTGGTGACGCCAAATCTGGCTTATAGTAATGTTTTTGCTTTAGATATGTTACTGACTTGCCAAAGACTATGACATAGTAAATACAAATATGCACATTTTTTTAAAGAAGGGAGTAGATACAGAAGTCAATGGGGCCCACGTTTATTTTACTAAATTTCCAGATTGCTCTGACAATTTGTTACAAAGCAAATGGTTATGATTTGCTACAGGTGGGAAACCAGACTTTTCCAGTGGCTATCGTGTACCAAAATTAACATGTGGAAAGATTCTGTCTCTCTTCAGGAAGTAAAATAAATTCTATTTGCTTGAACTGACATTTGACTGTCAGTGTAAGCAAGCAGTGACCTATTTCCTCTTTCCTTTTTCTAATTTTGTTAGGTCTCTCAATGTTTCTGATAATTAAAATGGCATGGCACAAATGTTTTCTTAAATTTAATAGACAAAAGGATGTACCATTGTAATATTCATGCATTTTCTTCCTTCTCATAACATGTCAGGCAATCATCAAATATTTTGTCACTCTCTTTAGCATAAGTAATACAATTTGAATGAATGTTATTTCACATGATGGATCTACACAGAAGGCCCTGCATATTGCAAGGGGTCATTGTTGTAGGTTCTTTATGTCATCAGCCCCTTGCTGATTTGGGAGAAGTTCTACATCACAGAGTAATAAGATAGAATACTAAAACAGTGATAATTGGTACGCTCTTGGACTGCTCATCTTAGACGTAGCTTTGGGAAATGGCTTGTATTTTCTTCTTGAGAACTTCTTCCTTATTCAATAAATGCCAAAGTTGGCTAATATGCTTGGTACTTGCTTCTTCCCACGTAAGCTTTTAAACCAAATAAATACATGAAACAAATTCTGCCTGCCTGGGCAGAAACAAAGGGTTTGCCTCTACTGCATAGAGTAAGATGTTACAGTAGATCCTGCTCCCCGCCACTGGTATCACGCTGTCCAACACTGATGACTTAAGGAATAATTCTATGAGCCTAGGATTTATATGCCTGTCTGAAAATGCTATTGCTTATGCAGATATACTACTATAAAAGTATATGGCATAAGGTTTATCTATCATTCATGCAGTTTACTAAAGCAAAACCCTTAGATCTGTGAGATGATGTAATAGCCCAAGACATGCGTGTTTATGTTATAAATGTTCCAGCATTCCTGCAGCTCTTGGCCACAGTAATAGCCTCAGTAGATGAATTGTTCTGACATTTCTAGAGGAATGGGATTATAGAGTAATAAGAAAGTAAATGCTTTTGAGATTCTGACTAGTATAGGGACAGGGTTTTTTTTCCCCTGGGCTCTATATAAAAATATCTAATTGTATAATTAAAAAAGGCAATGTATCTCTTGAGTCAAATTCAGATTCTGAAGACTACAATGAGACCTTCATGTTGGTTTCCTTGACATTGCTGTCTTCTAGGATTTTTTTTTTCAATTTTTTTGCTGTAGTCTACAGTTTTGTGGAGTTCTGGTGGTCTCCCACCCAGGGCTGACACTGTTCAACTTTTTTGAGATCAGCCAAAGTTAGTTAGATGCTACCACCTGCTGTGTCAAGTTCTGGATGTCTAAGAAGCATGGAGTTCAGAAAAGATTATGAAAGATTTAGGTTTTGAATAGAGTGGCATGTTCCAAACTGAATTATGGAACCGGGTTCTAAGCATCTTCACTTAGTGTACAAAACAATGTACAAAATTAAAAAATATAAGTCAACAACCATGTCATTACCCATGAAAAGCAATATTAAAGGCTATCAAGAGCTACATTAAAAAGATATGTTTTTATCCATAGTGGAACCCCCATGTCACAGCAAATGACAATAAAATGAGTACATTGTGGCCACCAGTGTTGTTCTTTCTCTGTCCTCCCCAACAATTCTTCATCTTCCTTGCCTTATATATGTTGGAGTTCAGTTATCTTTCATGGCATACTTTCCAAAAACAGAGACAATGGTGAACAATTGCAGCTCTGGTAAGAAAGTGTCTCTCCCATTTGTGTTTGATTCAGGAGAAAGTCTTTTCCCATGGTCCTGCCAGCTAGTGTGGGCATCTTCCAGACATTCGTTCCTGCCGATCTTAATATCCCAAAGTTTTGTAATGAATAAGACAATCCTTTAGCCAGTCAGATCCTAATCCTTTTAGAAGTTTAAAGACAAACATTTTCAACTGAGTCTGGAAAATAATAAACTAATACAAACTTTTCAGTGGAATTTTCACTGGTCTGGTCTGGCCAGCTGCCATGTTTCCATTAACTGAAGCTTTCGAACAATCTTGAGAAGAAATCCTAGGTACATTATATTGCTGTAGCAATAAAGCCAACACATGGATAACTTTTGTCAAATTAGATTGGCTCAGCAATACTATTTAGTTGTCCTTTAAGTATATTGTCAAAATAGCCCTTCCTGCAACACTACCTGAAAATTCAGCAACAGCATCTGATCAAGGACATATTCCCTAGTTACAAATCTGATCTTTTAGGGAAACACACTAGTGCAACTTCTTCCAGAATGACTGACTCTCAGTTCCTAAGTGAAGCTGTCTAATGACCTATTTCCCTTTGCTTTATTTGGCTTTAATCCAGTCTTCATCCTAATCCAGTCTATTATGGAGTTAGGCAATAAAGAGTAATACTGATGACTCTTCATAGCTCAGTCAATAGTTCCTTTTATATATGATACAATGTATACATTATATCATATAATTTAGATATTATATATTACTACAGAATCCTGTGCTGCTACACATTCCCGTAGCCTTGAGGCCAAACTATAATTGTTTAAGTGCTTCTTCGGGATATGAAGGCAGCACGAAAAACCAGAATCATGGAGATAAGGTGATCAGAAAGCTAAATCACGCAAGAGAAATTGGAAGGATATCATGAACAGTGTTATCCAAAGCTGTTGTGAGATCTAAGAGAACAATCAGGAGCACACTTTCCTGACTGAGTCCTAAACATAGATGAAAAGAACTTTTCAAGTAAAAGATGCTTAAAATCACTATATATATGCTACACACACACACACACACACAATTTCTTTAGTTAGTTAGTTAGTTAGTGGTCATAGCTGCTGAAGCTCAGAAAGCTGAAGAGGAAGACCACAATATATTTAGCATTGGAGAATTGTAGTGTGATATGGAAACCATACCATCACTTTACAAAAGCAATCAATAGGAGAGGTTTTGAAGATACAGGAAGTTGACAGGAAGAGACAGAATGGGCTCAATGGACATAGTTCACAATTTCTTCCCAAGGAGAAAATAATGAGTTAAGACTTCAGTAAGAGAGGGCAAGAAATGTGAACTTGTTTAAGAGACAGAGTCAGGAGACAATGTACAGATGAAGAGAAGGAACAAATAGAATATAATAGCTTTGCTGTTTTAATTTGTGGAGGGGAAATTTGTCTTCCCTACTCCTACACTAATCTGTTCCTCTGCCACCTGCCAATTTGAGCTATTTTTTAATTTCCTTTCCTTAATAGTGCTCCGAATCCACCACCTGCAGTGACAGACTCATACTGTGTTATGCTAAGTCCAGCCAGAGGGCTAAAAAGCACAATTTTCTTTTCAGTGAAGACATTCCTGAAAGAAAAAAGGATCAGATAACAAAAGGAAATATCAATAAGGAAGAAAAAATTATAATAATTGCTACGACAGACCGCAAGAAACTACAAAAGCGAGGAGCATTGAACAATGATCCAAAGAGGGAAGTTTGAGCGGCAAGGAATCAAGCAAAAAGCATTTGTAGTGAGAAATGACACTTCTAGAGATGGAATATCTGACTCATACTTTCATTCAAAGCTTGGGGCCTGGAGTCTAAAAAAATTAGTGGCCAATCAGGCTGGTATCACCACAGACAGACCTGAGGGGACTTACCCATCTCCACCTTTTTTATCACTTTTTCATATGTACTCACACACAGTGTGGCTGCAGAAGGAAACTGAAAAACAGAAACTGAGTTCCATGAGAAGCCCCCATTTTGGGGGGCCGCTCTAGGATTTCATTTCTGTCCCTGAAGTAGGAAGGGGCAGTTCCCCTCCCACAACCCCATAGTAATCTGTTTGCATGAACCAGAGGACTTGGAGTGGAGTTATTTTGCTATCCTGGTTAATTACTTCATATGTGAATGACTAAAAAAAGTTGATTATAAGAGAGGTGTATTGGTTATTTATTGTAAACAAGAAGATAGTATCAAGTCCCCATCAGTATGCTAAAAATGTATGCTCAAAGATCATTAATCACACTTCTTTTCATTTCTGACATTCTGCTGTTGTTTCAGTTGCAAACAGGTCGTATTTATCCATCTAATGTCATAAGGAGGCATCAAATTGACATTCTACAGTATTTGTATTTTTAAAGTATGGATTGCAAACATAACCTCGTAGACATTCAGGACAACATGGGAGGCGGGGGGCAGATAAACTGATAACCTTGAAGTGTGCGATCTTGAGCTTGAATTTTATTGATAGGGTTGGTAAAGGAGAACCAAAATTGCTAAAGGGGAGCACATCGACTTGCCATTCTCTTCTGGAGAAGGCTGGATTCTTTTGCTGGCAAGACCCAATATTGGTGAATATGTGTAGCTCAGGGGTGAACTGTGGAGTCCTTGGGGATCTCTGAGCTTGGTTGTTCTCTTGCAAATGTTTCATTACCCGGCTGGGTAACATCTTCAGTGCTAGAATGGAATGGGGTTTGCAAGGACTCCACAGACACAATATTATCTGTGGACATTTTTTTTCCATGAGCAAAAAATGGCACCATGGCTTCTAGCACTAGTCACCTTCCAGCAGTTTCTCATATTCCAAAATTTCCCCTGTAATAATGTAAGGCAGAGAGAAAACCTCTGTTTCATCCATTATAATCTTCCCTGAAAGAGAAGATTCTGAAATTACTCATCTCCCTTCTAGTGACTTACACCAGGTTCTGGCATCACGAAGTCATTGTTGAGGCAATATGAAACCCATCCTCATTCTCATTCTCTGGGCCTTTTTCTCAGTAGAATAAAGAAGAACAATTCCTTTGCTGTTTATCATGCATCAACATTATAAAAGGTTACCCCTTTCACTAAGAAGGAACAAATAAATTTCACTGGCATGCAAGTTTTTGTTGCTGTTTAATTTGCTAACTTTCCTGGGCCATTGACTGTGTAACCAGTGAACAAATTGCCTCTGTTCTGCCACAGGCTCACATTGTCTGAGTTCAGAAGCTAAGTAGAGTCAGGCTAAGTTAGTACAGTATTTGGATGGAGACTTGCAGGTGATTCCAGGACTGTAGGTTAGACTGGGACATTGAAAAACATCCTGGAAGAAGACAGTGGCAAGCCCACTTCCATACTGTTACTAAAAAATACTCATGAACGTTGTTTTGTTTCCAGTCAACTATTAGTCCGCATGTCACTCAAACTCTTCATCCTATGTAGCATAATTCTCCCATGCAGAGTAATGGCTATAACCAAGCCACCACTGCTACTTAAATCCTAAAATCCTTTGGCACTTACTTAGTCCAACCAATGCAGTCTGCTCCAAAGAGATTGGAGAATGCTCTGCATTCTGGGATCCTCCAATATTGAGATGTGATCACCAGGATCAGCCTGCGTCGGCTAAGCTATAAGCTATTTTTACCTGCAGTCTAGCCATCACTTCATCTCTCCTGACAACCAGCCTCTACTCTCAACTGGTGGGTTCTTCGTCTTCATTTCCATTGTATCTGTGTTTGTTGCTTTTATCTTGTGCTTGTTATAAAATAATAAAATTATTTTTGGACAGTAGGAAAACACTGAAATGATATGAGTTGATGCTGTCTGAATAGTGAGATTCCAGATTTCAGATCTATACTGCCATGAGGTTAGAACAGATGTTTCACTAGGGATTGACCATGAGTTGAAGGATCTTTTTATGTATTCAACCCTAGCAGGAAATGCTTTATCAAGCTGTAAATAGGAGGGAGCGTCAAGTACTGTAGCTTGTCTATTCAATTCCAGCTTTGCCATGGCTTAGTAAACTGTATCCCTTACACCAGTGTTGTCCAAACTTGGCCACTTTAAGATGAGTGGACTTCAACTCCCAGAATTCCCCAGCCAGCATGGCTGGCTGGGGAATTCTGGGAGTTGAAGTCCACTCATCTTAAAGTGGCCAAGTTTGGACAACACTGCCTTACACAGTCAGATCAATCGTACTATATCTAATCTGGAGTCTCAAAGTGGAGAGCCTACAATGGTCATACTGTCACAAAGAATCCATTGAGTACAAGAGCATCAGTGGGAAATATTTTCTCTGTTCTGCATCAGAGGACAGAGATAGGTATCCATCCAAGACACTGGTATTTATTTATTCTAATTAGTTTAAACTTAGTGATAGACACGTACTGTATCTGATTAAATTATGTTGCATGGGTAAGTCTTTTTGCAAAAAGTGGGTGAAGCTCAAACCTAACATGGGTGTTCCCACCCATCATTCATTCTCTGCCATAGACACATATAAGCAGGTCAACCCTAGATTCACCCTTCTAAAAAGTAAAAGGAAAGTTTAAGAAAAATAACATCTACAGTTTGCTCTATTCATGCTACAGATCTGGGGCAATGGTTTCACAGCAAGTTCAAAGCAACAGATACATCCACAGATAATTCAGCCAAAATCTGCTGCCTGATCAGGACAAAAATTGCAGAAGACAGATTCAGCCTTGGCAACATTGTGGAGCAGATTTCCTATGATGAAACAGATGGGCTAGTACATGAGCATATCCCTAACCAATACAGCCATTTACATCACCATTTCCTCCAAGCAGGAAGCAGGAGGACACTGATGCCAAGACAACAAGAACTGAGATACAAGGAACCCAGGTAAGGTTTGCTTGCATCCTAAAAATAAAGCTGAAGGATGAAAAGATGAAAAGGATATGGGGAGAGGGAAGTAAAGTATTCTGATTGGGAGCCGTGCAAAGTCACTCTGCCTTCTCCAGGAGAGAACTTAAGAAGAATGTTGAACGTTTGGTAGGACAATTCAGTCAAGTAGTTTGTACAACCGGTAACTCTCCCAGAGAATGGGCAGATTTTGGCATTCTGAGACCTTTCCCTGCTATTGGTCTCAGAATGTTCTGCTGCTGCAGGAATCTAGGTCTGGGCCATATGCAACCCTAGGAATCATTTTGGGGGGAGCAGGGAGGAGGACATCAATATTTCACAATGTCTGCTTCTCTGCTCTAACTTTGAATACAAATTACATCAGCCTCTCCTGTCTCTTCTTTTTTCTCCTCTTCTTTACTTTTCAAAGAGGCCTGGAACTGGCAAAATGAGTAGACTAGGAGGACATATATTAGCTAGAAATTAACACTTTTCTTCAGAAGTTTTTTCGTGAGCATCAAAGCAAGGGTAATTAAAGAAGATTGGTACCTTGTGGGAAATAGGCAGATGAGGTTCACTGGACAGGACATGCTCTTTCAGTGCCAGGACAAATGAATAAGTTCTTTGTTCTATATGCATCTGCTGTGACAAAGGATGTGCTACATGGAATGTATTTAACTCTTTACTTGTTAGTTTAAGATACATTTCTGAAATGGATTGGGCAACTCAGTGTTCAAACCTGCACATTATCTCTTTTTTTACATATGTATATATATTTAATCTCCACTCTATTCTATCTCACGGTTTCAGGACAACAACATTTGATAATAGATTAAATTAGATCTTGTTTCCAAACAGTCTTAGGCTGAGTTGCTTTCATCAGGGATCCTCTGCTCTGCACCCTCCCTCAGCCATCTGGAGCCTCCTCCTTGTTCATCTGCCTCTTCAAACTTTTTTTTTTTTTGGTGCATTTGAGACAGTGTTGACTCCCAGCAACTGCCTGGCCTAGTCCCTGCAGTTTTTTTGGCACAATTTCGGAAGTGGTTTGCCCTGGCCTCCTTCCTGGGGCTGAGAGGGAGTGACTGACCCAGATCACCCAGCTGGCTTTGTGCTTAGAACTCTAACTAACTCTGGTTCTAACACTAGAGCTCTCGGTCTCCCAGTTTCTAGGCTGGTGTCTTTAACCACTACACCACATTGGCTCTTTCCCCTTTAAGCATAGAGACAGCAATATGAGCACGAAAAAAATGTAGCAGCTTTTGTTTGCTTTGCCCACTTTTTCAAGGCAGTGGTAAGGACTGACAAGGTGATTTATCCATTCCCTGGCATTCTTCCTGAGTGCCATGACAGAATGAGGCAAGTGCTGCAATATAGCAATACTTGTTTAAATGTTTTATGTTATTTAATTCTACAAGGAGGATGGTGAGATGCATGACTTTTACCTGTAATGCAGAGATGAGCAATCTGTGGCCTTGGCCGGTGTGATTTCTCACTGAATGTGAGCAGTAAAAGTAGTCTTCTGATTGGCTTGGTATTTCTTAAATTGCAACAATCCCTGCAAACTTACTCCATCTATTTCCCATGATGTCATCAATCCAGGCCACAGACTCTTCAGACAGACTCTTCATGTTTGTTTAAAAACTAAAGGTGGAAACTCTAGAAATGAATATACACAGTTTGGCAAACGCAAGGAGAAATGTTTATCTTCAAAAGGTCTCGGCAACTTGATTATAGTTGCCAAATGCATTTGGACACAAGGTCCATTCCAAGGGCTCTGCAGTCAAAAATACAAGGAGAAACATCAAATGCAAACTTACAAACACTGAATATTTCTCTTATTCAGTGTTTGTAACCATACATTAATTTTCTTAAAAAGTGGCCCCTGACTGCAAAAAAATTACATTACATTAAAAATGCTCTGCCTCTGTAGAACAGAGAAACTGGTACATGAAAGGAATGCAGCCTCTTCGTGCTTTGCGTTCAGCTCTGATCCTCATGACCAGCTTGCCCCAGCATGACTATGTCTCAAGTGCAGGAAGGCCCAAGGCCACCCCCAACTGCCCCCAGCCCACCAGGAAGGAAGCCTTGGCCGATCTTTCTCTGCTCTGGGTCAAGAGTCGTGTTTGCTGACTTGCACCAACAAAACATGCTGTCTGGCTTGCCTGCTGCATTTCATTTCATCGTCAGCTTACACCTCCACTCCAGAGGATAACTGTGGCAGGAATGCCCCCTCCCCTCCAGTCACTGTCATGGCCTTCCATGGCCTTTTCCCCAGCATAAAAAGCAGTGAAACAAAACCCTGATTAAAAGCAAAAAAGGGAAATTGACAAAGTTCTGCCACTTTCCCCTCCTAACCCAAGTAGCCAGAAAATGGTAAAATGGTGCTGCTTTTCTTTTCCAGACCAGGAGGGGTAAAAAAAAGCAGGGGAATCCACCACCCAGGGGCTGTGACCCAGGCAGGCCATCAGCCCATCACTGTAGCCAAAGTAGAGGAAGGGGTTGAGACTGGAAAGGGATTTTTTTAAAGCTGGTTTAATTTCCAGCTGAAGAAGAGCAGCTTAAGGCTGCAGTGTAATCAAGTCTTCAGTTCAGGAGAAAGAGTAGAGTGAAGTAAAAGTTCTGAACCTCTACTGTATTAGGGAGGTAATATATTTTTACAAAACTGAAAGTAGCAGTTTTGTTCTGTCCTAGCTGTCTTTGGCAGAGCTAGGCAGCTGTGTAGAGTGAGCAAAAGGGGACCTTTCTTTCAACTTTATTTCATTATTTATTGTCTCTTGTTGCTGTCCTGGCTGCCTAACAAAATGTAATATCCTCATTAAAAAGACAGGGGGAGAATATTTTGAAAATTCTGGCTGATGTATAGCGAACAGCAAGCATTGCCTGCCATTATTCCTCTTTTCTCTCATGCCCTTGCCAAAGTCAGAAGGGGCTTCTGCACGACACTTTGGCTGAAACCTCTGACTTCAAAAAGTGATAGGAGGCCAGGAGAAGCTTCAAGGCCACGCAAATTGCTCTTCTGAAGCAAATTGCATTGCTCTGACAAAGGATCATACTGCCTTCATAGTGCCTCTCTTAACTGGGCAAATTGTCTAAATGATCTAATATAGAGCTAGTATGTGATAGAAGAAGTTAAATAAAAGTGGGAAAGTTTTATTACTATCATTGCAACCAGTTGTGGTCCTTCTGACAATTGTGGATTGAGTGTGTTTGGTAATTGTGGGCGTTATGGGATTGAGGCTGGTTCTAGGAAAGGTATCACCCAACTAAGGATTTTATACTCTCATGGTGAACACAGTACCAAAAATGTAAGTTCTTCAGTATTAGCAATTAATAATACAATGAAAAAGTCTGTCTACTCTATACTTGAAACTGAAAAGTGTAGGTGGGTTTGGGTTTGGCTCAGTCCCAAGTGCACAACAAGGGGAGGACCTGTCAAGTATTGTGGTAGTAATGAGTCAGTAATACTCCCTGTACTTTTTATTCATATATATATATATATATATATATATATATATATATATATAATCTCTGTCCTAATTTTTTGAAAAACCAAAGTCTTGTATTTTTAACCCTTATTGGCACAAGCATCTAGCCCTGTTCAGGCATTTTCTGGAATGCATAAAGCTCTGTATCTTTCTCTAGCTTCCACATGTTTAGACATGTCTATTCATGCTGGGCACAATATAGCCCTGTTCTCACAATAGAATTAACCAGGTCAGCCATTAATCCAGTCAAATCTCCTTATTGGAATTCTGCCATCACACTAACTGGGTCAAAAGTCACCATTGTGTGAATACAAACTCCATCATGGTCTCAGTTTTTGTGAATACAAGAAACTCCCTGAAGTGGGGTTTGGAAGCTAAAGTCAGATTCAAGGCATATATCAGAACTCAATTAATACCAGTCATCCATGTTTAAATAAGTTGTCTCAGCCTTCAGAATTTGGCTGCAGTAAACCTTGTTTTCTTACTATCTCTTAGAATGGATACACAACCTCAGACTTGTTATCGCCTCCTCTTGTTGTCCTTCTAGGTGCATCATTCCACTTTTCTCCAAACTCCATCATGGTTTCACATTTTCCAGGACTTGACATTAAAGAGCTGGTACCAAATGAAGTAAACCAATATAATCTACATTAGTCTACCCATCAGGGTTTAAGTCTCCCTACCAGTAGCATCCTCAGCCAACAGCAGTGAATTTCTCTTTTCTTTTCTCTGGAAGCTCAGGTGAACATATATGAGGGCCTCTCACCAACAATGACATTGCCAGATAGGTGATAACCAACACCTTGAATTGGACCCAGAAGCAAACTGGGACCCAGTGCAGCACACGCAGCAAAGGTGTAACATGCGCCATCTTTGGGGCACCTAAAATTGCCCATGCGGCTGCGTTTTGAACCAGCTGAAGCTTCCAGATACTTTTCAAGGGTAGCCCCATGTACAGCGCATTGCAATAGTCTGTACAGGAGATGACCAGGGCCTGAGTGACTGACTGGAGGGACTCCCGATCCAGAAAAGGGAGTAACTGGTGCACAACACATAGTTGAGCAAAGGCCTTCTGGCCACAACTGCCACCTGCTCTTTGAGCAGGAGTCATGAGTCCAGGAGGACCCCCAGGTTATGCACCGGGTCTGCTCCAGCATCAGAAATAGGGTACATTTGAATCCCAGTTGCTCGGAAAATGTGAGTGATGGGCAGAGGTAATATTGCCCTTATGTCTTGGTTTGTGGGCTTCTCAGAGACATCTGGTTGGTCATTTGGGGATGCAAGATGCTGGACTAAATTGGTGTCTGATCTTGATCCAGCAGGACTTTTTCTCATACTCTGATGAAAAGCAGTCCCTTCTGTAAAGTGAATTTAAATTTTGTGTCTAGTTCATGTAAATTAAATGCAACTTCATTAGCTGCACAGGCAAGATCTTTTCTATCGTCATTATCTTTGACAAATCCAACCACTTAATGATATCTTTCCAAAGATAACTAAACTATAGTACTCAGGGAAGCCAAGACAACATAAATCAAAATAGTACTTCACTGTAATTTTTATTAAAAATACTAATTGCATAACCACATTGGTTTTATAAAATAAAACTGAAGTCTCAGGACTAAACACCTTCTTAATCTGAGTCATAATATTATGTTATAATACATCTGAACAAGATCTAGAAGAACCATTTTCAGATGCCCAACATACATAAATGTTGAAATAGGCATTTTTCAATCATGCAGTTTCAGGTATTTTAAGAAATAGGAAGGATACGTACAGTAGGTCATTCTTGATTAAGTAATATAATTTTTATTTGAGGTTTTCATATTGATAGAAATGAAAGCTGTTACAGGACAAAACAGGGGGGTTTCTGTATTTTTTCCCAAGCTAGTACTGATTCAGATGTCCCCCTCCATTTCTTCTCAAGTGATATGTTCAGTCTTTTCATTTCAAAGACCAAATGGGCTAAGCTGGAGGTAAGACCATAAAAGTAGTTGTGATTTGTTATTCATAGGATTAAGTTTTTCTTATCACTTTTAGTTGTTCTAGTACTATTGGGCTGGATCCAGTGGTTGGAAACTAGGCCATATTCCTAATATCATGGTGATTCAAAATCAATGGTGACTCAAAAGTTAGCTGTGATGCTCTTGTATTGGTTTCAACAGGCTAAAGCAGTGTCTTAGCTTCAACAACTTTAAGATGTGTGGACTTCAACTCCCAGAATCTCCCAGCCAACATGCTGGCTGGGAGATTCTGGGAGTTGAAGTCCACACATCTTAAAGTTGCTGAGGTTGAGAAACACTGGGCTAAAGCCTGACTGCCTTCCTTTGGATCAGTCCACTGTGACCACAAAATAGCACATTTGACATGACAGTGTTCTGCTCACTTTATGAGGTTTCTAAAAAATAACTAGTATCTATGAGTGTTTTCATGTGTAGTTTAAGTGGTCTTGCACAAAATTCATGCTGATCTTAGATAATTTGATTATTGTTTATCATGTCTTCTCTGGCATTAGCAAGTTTATGGAAATAATCTGCATACATGTTAAACCCCAAAATAAGCAACATGTTCTGTTGCTACATGATTCTAGTAACCTGCATGTATTGATCACAGTGTATAAATGCCACGCCTTGCAGAAATCAAACTGGAGAGATTTTTGAGATTTCTAACATTTTACGTTTCATTTATTTAAAGAATCATCTAGAGTCCCACAGCTGGTATTTATTCCTTTTTTAACGATTGTGAAAATCAGATTCTCTTTGATTTTTTAAAAAATCAGTAAATTTAACAATAATAATTAATTGACTAAATAAAAATTGAACTTTTTGGAATATTTTAAATATTTAATATATTTTTATTTTACTGTTATGCAGCTGTAGCCAATAGTAATAAACTTGCATTGTGCAAAACGTATGCTGCAACTGATGATTGTCTTGAACATTTCATCACAATTCTTGTGGATACCCCAAAAAAGTTTTATATGAGCTTCATAGTTCTAAACAGAATTTGGGGAACTCCTGTAGTTAATCAACTATGGCAAAACTATTCCTCTGAGAATTTTTTTTAAAAAGCAAAGTGAAAATAAAACTTGCTACTGCCTTATTTGGAACATAACGAATGAATCAGGTATAGATATTTTTGTTCACTCTTCCCTGAAATGAGGCTGAGAAACCTTTATCATTACGAACATTGCACATTCTGCAGGTTTGATTTGGGATCAAACACTAGCCAGTTTAGTTGGGCTAAAAAATTCACCCAAGTAATACTTAATATGTGTGAATATTCAGTTTCTCCTCTATTACAATTTTCCTCAGCCGTGTCTCTCCAGGTAGATTTGACTTCAACCACCATAAACCTGCAGGCCAACTGGGAATTGGGAGGAAATCTGTTCAGCTCCGTACCGAACAATTGTTCCTCTAAAACAGCAGCTGCTTTCGGGCATCTCAGATTGGTTATATAGGTGCTTGGACACAATCAGAATCATGGATAGCCGATCCAATTGTGGCTATGTGATGGCATCACAGAGTGCAGGGAAGTGTGTACTAAAGTGTTGCTAAAAACGTTCTCTTAAAAAACTAATTTCTGCTCAGCACTGGTTTCTCCTCATATGGAAAAAGAACAGAGGGTGATGAACCTACCAACTTGTTTTTGTTTTTGATGAAGGTAACTGCTTCACTGATGACTTAAAGGGGGTTTCCGCTGTGATGGCTTGGGCTACAAAGATTTATTCAGATCCCGTGCATGTTACATGTTACAGTGGAGACATGGAGCTTCTGGCTGAGCAAGCTGCTCGGCTTTCTTAAGTTCATCCATTATATGCTCCTATATATTTAGAGGACTGCAAAAGATGATGGAGAGTTTCATGTGATCTATGGACTGAATGCCTTATTCTGGACAGACCTGCTATTCACCAGCAACAAACTGAGACCAAGGCTATCAGAAATCTGGCCTCCAGGAACCTAGTCAGGAAGTTGCCTAGAAGAAGGAACGTGAACCAAACTGCAATAGCCAGTCTCTATTGCCATATCTCCCTCCCCCGCTTCCTGTGAAAATCCAGCCCCAAGTCTTCCTCAAACTCTGTGGTCTCCCTCTTACCAACTCTGTACTAGCAGCACCAACCTCACTGCACCCCACATAATATGCACAATCTCACCTAGGTTTAAAAGGATTTGCTGTCCCCCAGCACTCCAGCAGAACTTCTACAGCCATAACACTCACTTCCAACCACCATTTTCCCCTCAACTCCTGATAAAAACACCAAACCATATTTCCCACAGCAACCCCAAATCCAACCCCTGATCTCTCACAAGGTTGTCAATTATGGCAGGGACATGCCTGCCTGTATTCGCTTACTCTAGAGAGAGGGCAATCCACTGTGCTCCCTGATTATCACCTGGGAAGTTGGATGGCCCATGTCCAAAACTACTACATCCACTGTAATTCAGCACTGAGTACTGATCAAATTCTGCCCCCCTCTCTCATTGCAGGCCCCTGCAACTTAGCTATCTCTTGGCCCAGCTACTGGATGCTCCACTTAAGTTGCTTAAGACACAGTCCCCACTCAATCTGAGCAATGGCTTTTCCACTGACCAGTATGGCTCCTGCAGCCATTTTTCCATGCTGTCTCATCCAGAGCACTCTTTCCTATCCAATCCTAAGCTCAGTTGAAGTCTTATTTTGTCTCTCTGCTGATAATGTTAACCACCACATGTCTGGACAGCTGCTGCAGTTCCAAAGGGATAGGCACATGCTGCTGATTTCCCACTGCCTGCCCCTTTCTCTGGAAGTGGAGGTGTTCTGTATCATCTCTGAGTCTAATTAATTAATTAATCAACTTCCTCCCTTTCCAACTGTCCATTCACTCAAAATTTCATCTTGGTTACATTCTCACCTTCCTCCATTCACATTCCTAATCTTCCCCCAGCAGGTGCCACGTTCCAGGGAAATATATGAATGAATGAATGAATGAATGAATGAATGAATGAATGAATGAATGAATGATGGAAGATAGAAAAATAGATAGATAGATAGATAGATAGATAGATAGATAGATAGATAGATAGATAGACAGACTGACTGACTGACTGACTGACTGACTGACTGACTGACAGACAGAGACTGACTTTCCCTCAGCCATTTTCATTTCCCAATTAGTTCCAAAAAATTCTTCAAACCATCAATATTCTGTTCCAGTCACAAACAGTTGAAACCTGTGTGATATAATGGTTAAAGTGCTGGACCACGAGCAGGGAGACCCGGTTCTAGTCCTCTGTTAGGCATAGAAGCCAGCTGCTGATTTTGGGCCAGACACTCTCTCTCAGCCATAGGAGAGCGGGGAGTCAAATATCATCTATTCACCAAGTAAAATTGCTACATTGGACCAGCATGGTAGATTATATCATTCTGGGAATATAAGAGGGAGTGCAATTGTTATTTTTTCTTTATAATTACTCTATATAACAAGCAAAACAAAACTCCCCCAAATTTCCAGTTTTGTAGCAGTGGTTCGTTTTTTCATACTTTCTCCCACATATAACCTGTACAAGCAGATACTGTGATTCTCTTCTGAGCAACAAGCCCACTAATACAATTTTAACCTTTATTGTTCCTCCTACATGCTTCTAGTAAAGTAGGTTGCCTTCAGAAATGCAGCATTCTACTGATTACTTACCAGAAAAGCTTTATTTTATGACTTTTAAATGTTTTGGAAAGCAGATCTAACCACTGTTGAATCAGTCCTGATTTCAATATTTGCTTTAGTAATCCCAAGACTAGTTTTTCATCACTATTACTAATTTTACTGGGATAATATGATAGACACTAAAAACGGAAATATATATTGCCTGTAACATTTGTAGATCAGTATAGTCTCTGACAAGTTGGAGCTCTTCAGATGCATTTAAGTATACTTCCCATAACCCTCAGCCACTATGCTATGTGATCATGATGGGATCTGTAATTAGATACATGGACTAAAATAATTTTTAACTTTAGATCATGAATTGGTAGACATTAGGCTTAATAGTTCTAATTTCTGATTAAGAGGGATGTGCTGCAGTTCAGATCCAAAGGCAGGAAGGTGCTTCACACAAGGCATGGGTGTACATACTGCATCTGACAATTTTTCTTTACGGGTGCTATACAATCCTAGGAAAATACATGCTTGAGTTAAGGAGGTACTTACAGAGTGCAACGAGGTGCTCCAGGACAGGTATGGGCTGATTGCTGATGCCTCCTTAACCCAGACATCTACTTTCCTGGGATTGTGTGGCTACAGTGGGAACCCAGGATAAGACATTGCTTTTTTAAGGAGGCACTGACAGATGTGGGCTGAGAACCTATGCCCTTTTCAGGTTCAGATCAGTAGTGCAGAACAGCCCTAGTTTTTTCAACAGAAACTCAAAATCCACCAATCAGTGCTAGATCCAAAGGATCCAAAGTTAACCATGCTTTTTTAGGTTAGGTTGCATTTGAGTCAGTTCACACAACATAATGTGAAACCAATGATAATTGACAAACCACTATGGCTTGATTCACACAACATGCAAAGCCAAAATCAAACCAATTACAGAAGGTGCTGTATGAAAAAGAAAATAGTTTCTTGATCTAAGTGCAACTACTGAACTGATCTGATCTCACAGTCCTTAGATCCAAAGGGTTGCTCTGTTATCTCAAACTCTTTTCACTTCTGTAATCTTGTTTAGATGGAGAAAGTCATTTCTTTTGTTGTTGTGATGGTTTTGTTGTTGTGATGCCCTTGAAGGGAAAAAAAAGACAAAATTAGAGCTCTCTCGCTCTCTCACACACGCACACTTTTTTCCTCTCTCCCTACTATCTCCTTGATGAAAAGACATCAACTGCATTTTTCTCAAATAAGCATGCCACTCTACTATAGATCACCCATAAATATATCACTCTTTTTCCTTCTCCCACCTGAGATTCTTTAAATGAACTTCAATAAATCTTCTTCTTGTAATACAAAGTTTAAGACAATTTTATAATGTAGGTCACTGTTATCACCTTCATACTGAGGCTAGATAGTCATGGGTATGTGGCTTGTCTATGGGCTTCCCCTATCTGCACTGAAAGGTTGCATAAAGATGCCCTGGCAATGTCATTTTTCTGCTGCATGTCAGAATAATGTCACCTTCACCTTGTCCCACATGTGTGAGGAAGACAGGATTTTGTTGTCTGTAACTGTACTGGTAGGGAGAGTGCTGTTTTCCTCCTTTAGCTAACAGCATCCAACAAAGATGCAAGATCTGTTATGTTTCCTCACCCATTATTCTGGAGGTGAAGTCAGGTGATCCCTAGCAGGTGGGATCAGAGAGATGCTTATTGGCTGTTTTGGGCAGATGCAAGCACACCCCTCCCCTTCCTGTCTACCTCATATGCTGCCATTCTGATGTTCTCTTCTAAAGAGATGGACACAGTTATGCTCTGCTGGTGGCCCTTTGGATCTGAACATGAGTCATATGGCTGTATTTTTTTTTTTTTTTAATACAGGGGCCCCTTTATGTTCTTCTGGCAATCCCACTCTAAGTGCATGCAAACAGTCCCCTGAGACAAGTGCATATCTATCTATATAGCACAATAGGACACATGGAAGCTACCATTTTACATCCTCCATGAAAGGGTGGCAGTAATTGGTGGCTGGGAAGTTTAAATGGTGGCCTACCAGAATTGTGCAATTGCCCTAGACTGCTCAGCTGGCACTGCTGTAAATGCTTCAATTCCTAGCCCTTACCAGTTTAGAATAAAGCTGAAATAGAGTAATAGTGGAATGAAAAGAACTTCCCCCCTTCCAGTGCATTGCTTCCCAGATAGAACATGGATGAATCTGGAACTTGGCATTTGTTATCTATGTAAATGAAAACTAAAGAAAGCTATTCAGCTTGGGCTAAGACAGAATAGGATATAGGAGAAAAGGCACAGGAAGGATAATAGACAGGGCCTTGCTATTAGATCTACCCCATTCAGGCCTCCATTCTGTGACTGGCATATTTTTCCCCATCAGATAGTGATGGCCTGAGCAGAAATGGCCAGAAAGCTGGTTGAACCATCATTTGGCAATGACTCAGAACAAACCTAATATGAGCAGAATAGGGTTAGGTAATGTAGGCAGCAAATTTCATGCCAGTGTTGCTTTTTTGCTAAAGTAGAAAGCATTTAACTCAGCATGGGGGAATGACCTGACTGAGGCAACTGCAAGCTACAAATGTTTACCATTAGCTACCTTTGTCCACACTTGGATCAAAACAAGCAGGTATTTAAATAAAGTTGCAGAACTGGAAGACAGGAGATTTTTTTCAGATGAATGAATGTGTCCTTGCCTAGATTTTGGGAGGGGGGAGGGGGAAGTACATCCAAAACTTTGCAAAAGCATTTTCATCAGAAACTATAGAGGGTATTACGCTCACTATAGTTCTTGATGAAAATGCTTTTGCAAATGGAGTATACGTGAGTGTTTGTGCATGCATCCAACCCAGGTCTTGGTGATACACGCCAGGTCAGCCTGCTCCTCAGTGATCAAATCACATATAAGGGGGGCCTTGTTGTTAACTGACCTGGTGTTAAGAAGCAGCAGCTGAAAGCCAGGGCCACTGTGGGTCTGCTGTTCAGGGCCTGGGTCTGAGTGCAGAGGGCCAGAACACACCACCAGTAATAAACTTCAGGGCGTCTTCCCCAAGAGTGGCCCACCCTCTGACTCCCGTCATAACATCCCCTCCCCGTCACCACCTGAATAGCATAACCCACCCTAAACTCCCCAGAGCTTCCATTCCCCCCCCCCCATCTCAGTCTTCTGGTTTCCCAGTTCAGGGATCCCTCCATCAAACAGACCTCAAACAAACACACCCAATCGATCAAGGGGTGGTAGGGGTTCAGCACCATTGGAACCCTAATCATCACCCCCTCATCCATCAAGACCCCTTCACTGACCTCTCTCACTAGTCGGCACCCAATCGATTTCTCCTCCTTTCTTGACTCTCAGTCGGGGGGCAAGTGTCCTTATCACCCTCACACACACCCCACACATCCACTCTTGGGCTTCCCTCCTTATCTCTCACATTAGGGAGGGGGTGCCTAGCACTCCCACACTGGAGGGATGCCCAGCACACCTCTGCACTCTCTAGATAGGCTGGAGGGGCCAGTCAGAACACCACACCCAGGCCACTCGCTGGACTGCTCGACTTGATTCACTCAGGCCCCTATTCCAGCCACCACCTGGTCGCTGACCAGGCTATATCCCTCTGCTACCAGTTCTTCTCTTGATTTTATTTTACATTCCCCTTGACAAAGTTCTAGTATCTCACGATAAGTTAGCCATTTGTGTTTGCCTGTTATTTCTTGTCTATAAAATGCTTCTTGTGCTGACAGCCACAAAGATGTTTTCAGGCACCAGCTGGATTTGTATCTATTCCACATTCTTTTTAAAATCCACATTAACCTTGACTTTATTGTACCACAAATATCCATGCCACCCAAATCTCAGGTCATGTCCTTCTAACTCCAAGAGCCTTCTATTTCTCAGCAGCACCCACTCTTTCATCCAAGCCAAACAGCAAGTTGCAAAATACAGTTTCAAATCAGGTAGACCCAATCCTCCTCTTTCCTTTGCATCTTGTAACACCTTATATTTAACTTGTGTTTTTTTTTCCCCCACCACACAAATTTAGACATATCGTTCTGCCACTGTTTAAATGGTGCATCAGTTGTCAAAACAGGTCTTGTCTGAAACAAAAAACATCGGTCTAGGTAAGGCATTCATTTTTATCACAGAAATTCTCCCCAGCAATGTTAGCTGTAGTTTCTACCATCTTAACATGCCTTTTTAAATTTCATTCCATGTTTTAGCATAGTTATTTTCAAATAACATATTTGTCATAGTGATACCCAGATATTGTACCTTCTTCTTAATCTTAAAACCCATTTTATTCATCAATTCTATTTGATCTTCTATTTTCATATTTTTGTCAACATCTTTGTCTTCTGTTTACTAATCTTGAAACCTGCTAATGCACCAAAGTCTTTTAATTTGCCCATTAATGTTTCAATTCCCTTTAAAGGATCTTCCAGAACCAACACCAAATCATCTGCAAAAGCCCTTAACTTATACATTTCTTTTTTAATCTTTACTCCCAAAATCCTCTCATCTTGTCTTATATCTCTATTCAGTATTTCAAGAACCAAAATAAACAAGAGAGGAGACAGTGGGCATCCTTGTCTTGTTCCTTTTTGTACCTCACAAATACAAAAAAATTTGTTAGATCTCCATTAACAACCATTTGTGCTTTCTGTGAAGTATAAATCAATCTTACCCATTTTATAAAGTTCTCTCCAAAGTTCATATCTTTCTTTGAACAAGAAAGCCCAGTCCAAATTGTCTAAGGCCTTCTCTGCATCTAAGAAAATTAATGTGGCTTGTTTTTCATTATGTTGCTCCAAATATTCCAAAATGTCCAACACCTTCCTAACATTGTCCTTTAACTGTCTTTTAGGTAAAAACCCTCACTGATCCTCATGTATAAATTCTTGAAAAATTATCTTCAGTCTATCAGCTAGAATTGTTGTGAACAACTTGCAGTCATTATACGATAATGATATCGCCCTATAGTTTCTAATTTTTCAAGAATTTATACATGAGGATCAGTGAGGGTTTTTACCTAAAAGACAGTTAAAGGACAATGTTAGGAAGGTGTTGGACATTTTGGAATATTTGGAGCAACATAATGAAAAACAAGCCACATTAATTTTCTTAGATGCAGAGAAGGCCTTAGACAATTTGGACTGGGCTTTCTTGTTCAAAGAAAGATATGAACTTTGGAGAGAACTTTATAAAATGGGTAAGATTGATTTATACTTCACAGAAAGCACAAATGGTTGTTAATGGAGATCTAACAAAAATTTTTGTATTTGTGAGGTACAAAAAGGAACAAGACAAGGATGCCCACTGTCTCCTCTCTTGTTTATTTTGGTTCTTGAAATACTGAATAGAGATATAGAGTCAAATCTTGTCCCTCTTTAGGTATTAGTACTGTATTGGCCTCTTTCCAACTCTCTGGCATCTTTGCTCCCTGTAAGAGATCAAAGAGATTTCAAGATCAAATTTCACTTCCTCAGTGCTACAAGATGTCACAGATTTTACTGTTTATATGTTTTTCACCTTCTAAGAGTGGTGTTCATTTTAGATTCTAGGAACTGAGTATTGGAAGATATTTTTAACATGTTCTTTCATTACTAACACGCAATGCAATTAGATGGAGGATTTTCAGTAAAATTACTTCTGCCTGAATATATTATTTCTAAGAACAGAGATGTATTTGAGATCTAAAGCTTTATGATCTGGAAGTCTTACCTCATGCCAATCACAGATAAATTTAGACAGCAATGGAAGAATGTGTTTTCTTAGACTCTCTTTTTACTTCTTTCTTCCTATCTTCCAAAATAGTTGTAGGCCCCCCTCATTCTAACATTATTTATTAAACCCTCACTGGACATATATGTAGATCCAGCTAGCTAGCCATGAGTTTAATGTCTTTCCATGTGGAGTCAATGTGGCCCAAAACAAGAAAAATTCCATCTATTGCAACTTCCATTTTACTTCCATTTTATTTGGATGAATGATTTTAATTTTGATCTTAATTGTGTCACTCTTCTTTTATGCTTTCTATTTTTGTTATTGTTGTAAGCTGTCTTGAATGTGGATTCTATAGAAAGGGAGGATATTATGTCAATAATGAGTGAACAGATGAATGGATGGATAAACAAACAAACAAACAAATAAATAAATAAATAAATAAATAAATAAATACATTTAGAATACCTGCACCCTAGATGCAAAGAATACCATCACAGCAGATTAAAAATAATTCACCTAAGGATCCTCCTGGGAGCAAATTTGGTTGTTTCACTTCCACCAGATACATGGCCAGACAAATCCAAATTTAGTGTAGTTTCCAGTATATGTAATAACATACAACAGCACAATAATATAAATATATACAATAATATAAAATATAAAACAAAATATCAGGACAACAAAACTAAGTCCTACATCAAAGGCTCCAGAATCAATCCTGAAAGGTCTTCTGGAAAAGCCAGGTTTTTATAGGGTCATAAGAGTGGAGATCATCCTTAGAGGTTAAGCTCTTCCATAGAAAAGAACCCTTTACAGAGAACTCCGTTTCCACTTCTGTTAGCAAGAGGCAATATAAACTTTGTTTTTCTTGCATTGCTTTAAGCTCTCTCTGTTGAATGAATGAACAAGTTCTTGATCTGTCTGGCCTTGCTTTAGCAGTGATATCAACTGATCTGTGCATTTCCCCATTTCGTTCCAGAAACTAATTTGGCTGGAATAAATGCAACAGCTCTGTGATACACATTGATTATTACAAAGGAAATTGGTTGTTCCACAAGATGGACCAAATAGTCTAATGAGTAGAAAAAGGCCTCTGTGGGGAGAAATCATATGTCAATAATGAAATTTCTGTTTCTCAGGAATAAATTACACTGAGTTCAGTTTACACTCTGGACCTGTATTGGCACATTATGTTACTCATTATTTTGCTTTAAAAAAAAAAAAAACTGGGGAAAAAAAACAGCAAGAAAGGTTTGTGGTCTGTCTAAAATGGTCAGAAATGGGAAGTTCCAAAATGCTGGGAGTTTTGCTTTCACAAAAAAGATGACTTTCATGTTTCATACAACCATCTACTAGAGCATAAACTTTCCAGTATGGATTCATTTTGATGAATTCTCCTTATTAAAAAAGGTGGGTATAGATAGTCTTATACCATAGCAAAAAAAACCAAATTAACCCAATAAGACACACAAGTGAACAAGGTACCATAGTGAGGTGTCTATGATTTATTATTAATTTTGATACAAGTATTTCTCTCCTGCTTTGTATTACAAAGAATCCTGAAATGTTTTACAAGCCCAATAAAGACAGTATTAAAAAGAAATAGAACAAAAAAAATCCATTGGAAAACAGTGTTAAGAACTGTTAGTGACTGGGGAAGACTACAGCACTTAGGGACATTCTGCAGAAGGGAGATCATTCCACCATACTGGTGCTACCCAGAGAACGTCCTCCTCTGTGTGCTTCTAAGCAGCAATATTCAGTAAAACCAAACTAAGCCTAGTACAGTAATACCTCGGTTCACAAACGCTTCTGTTCATGAACAATTCAGTTTGCGAACAGCAGCATTTGCAAAATTTTGCTTCCGTTCGTGAACTCCGCATCGGGTGACGAACATGACCCGCGCCCATCTTCCCTGCTCTGACACGTGGTCGTGGCTTCCTCTAGGCAAGATCGCGGTCGCAGACAGACACTTGCTGTGAAGCTTTTTGGTGTCGCCTCAAGCAAGGTTAGTGTTCTCTGTCTTCATACTTTACTGTACTGTACTTTGTTTCATATCTTTCTGGTTAAAAAAAAATACATATGGTTCAGAACGGATTAACCTTATTTACATTGAACCTTATGGGGAAATTTGATTCGGTTCGCGACCAATTCGGTTCGCGACCAGAATCGTGGAATGAATTAAGTTCATGAACCAAGGTACCACTGTAATTAGCTACTAGGCCATTGTGGCTATTGCTTTTCAAGCAGCACCTCTTGTTTCATAAAGCACCTACATCTGTGGCCAACATTTCTGATGCTTAATCGTACCAATTATGAGGGAGGTATTTACCAATTCCTAGTCTGGAGGAGCTCAAGCTCAGATACTGTGATCACCTAATACGAAGAGAGGACTCTTTGGAAAAGACCCTGATGCTGGAAAAGATTGAAGGCAAAAGGAGAAGGGGATGGAAGAGGATGAGATGGTTAGATAGCATCATTGAAGCAATGAGCATGAAACTGAGCAAACTCAGGGAGGCAGTGAAGGACAGGAAGGCCTGGCGCGATATGGTTCATGGGGTCACAAAGAGTGGAACACGACTTAACAACTGAACAACAACAAGAAGTCTGGAGGAGCAATGGTGGGAGAAAGAATGAGGATAAATTGCGTATCAGGCATGATTCCCTCCAGAAGTGATGGATTTAATGGAAGTTAAATACTACCCTAGGTAGACAAATCTGGGGGATGGGGTGGGCAGATGAATACTTGGAATTTTGAGAGCATCTGGTAGATGTAATCAGACAATCATTGCCACTGGCAATTATATTAACTGAATTTAAATAATGTATTGTTAATTCCTTGTACTTTGTACATGTAAACCAAATAAAATTTGTTTTTCTTTTTTTATCCCTGTCCCTCCTCACTGCTTTTCCTAGATGTACGTATTTCTTGTACAACAGCCTCTGTCTCCCTCAGAGGCCAATACAAATCATAGCCCTCCAAAATTTATTCATCCTGATTTAGAACATACTCTGTTTACAGCATGCACAGTTTTGGAAAGGTTCTTGCTCATAGCAGATGACAGAAGAGGAAGAGTTCATGGAAGTTAAGAAAAGGTTACATGCCTTTTAGAAAAAATCAGTTTCACAAGAAACCACTGAATTAAGCCAAAATGTGAATTGCTCCAGACCAGTCACGTGAATCCATAAGCTTATGATGCTACTTTGCAGAACAGAGTCATATTTCTTAGCAAGCTAATTTCTGTTGCTGGTCTTTGACAAGAATTTACCCTCCTTAGTACTTCTAAAGGTTGGAATGGAATTTTGTAACAAACTGAGGAAAACTGAAGAATGGAGCTAAACAAATGGGGCATAAAATCACAAAAGAGGATCATGTTATGCAGCATAATCCTAAAACCATGCCTTAACAGAAGTCTCTTAACTTCAGTGAGGGTTCCTCCTAGGATTGTAGCCACAGTGATTATAACAGCCTTCTCCATCCAGGTATTCTCCAGATGTGTGGAACGATAATTCCCATGATTCCCATCCAGTATAGCCAACAGCTGATCCATGTTCATTGGGAGTTACATGAATTGCAGAAGGCAGAGTTGGAATGTTGAACAGGAATGAAAAGACCAACATTCAAAATCCACTCAGCTGTAAAACAGACTTGAAGCTTGAACCAGTTGCCTTTTCTCAGTCCAATCTTCATTACAAGATTGTCATCAGGGTAAAATGCTACACAGCATCCTGATCAACTGAAGAAAAGCAGGAAAAATGCAAGAAGTAAAAAACCTTCTAGCACCAGGCTGAACTAGAACGTTGGGCATTAAAATAATCACATTCTGAACTGCAGGAATTTGTACTATGACTATAAAGAAAAATCATATTTTCTCTTTTAGCCATTCTTCCACAGAGTAAATTAACTGCAATTTTGCCAGGATGGATTATACATCACCATCAGGAAGTATAAAGTGTTTGTCACTTCAATACAGTTTTCAAGATGTATAAAATGATAGCCTTTTTAAAGATCTCAGTGCATAAATGTGCTTTCCCAATATGGAACTCCCAGGGTGACCAGGAACTACATTTTTTACAAAGTAATGTATGCTGCCACTGTACTACAGTCAGCTCTGTGAGAGGACTCTGAGACTCTAAGCAGAAAACTCAGGCTCTTCTGTGTGCTTAGTAGAACTCAGTGACTGCTAGAGATATTTTTGTGAAGGAGAATCTATTTCCAGAATAGAATATGTTTCTTTTTTCCTCTACAACTTTCAGGTACTGGAGAAGGAAGCTGCTATAGATATAGCCCCCTTAACCACTTTAGGTACCACCGCTGGATCAGATTCCAACTGTACTGCATCCTTGTGAAGAGCCTAAGCCATGTTTCAGTCCTCACAGTCATATTTTGAGGATGAACTGATACATATTCAGTATTTATTTATATATTTGTTAGATTTGTATCCTACTTGTCATTCAGGAGCTGAAGATGGTGTACATGGTGCCCCTTCCTTCTCTTCTTACCCTGTGAAGTAGTTTGGGCTGAAAGAGAGTGACTAGCCCAAGGTCACTGGTGAACATCTGTGGCTGAGGGTGGACTTGAACCTGGGTCTCCCTGTTCCAATATCTTAATTGCTATACTACACAATCAGTCGCCTCACGGTGCCTCAAATTCCAAGGTAAATGTTGGAGGTTCCTTGTTACCAAAACATATAAAAAGAAATACATCAGGAAAGAACTTTAGGATAGCAGTCCAAGGAAGGAACATGTCTTCTCACACACATGCACTTAAAATAATTATATCTTTATAGCTATCCATCTATTAAGAATGATCCTAACATTACTTAACTGTACACCTGCAAGAAGCAGGATGATGAAGATAGTGAAATTTGTCAAGATGGAGGAATTGGTACAGCTCTCTAAATAATCATAAAGTTTCTTTTAAAACAAATATTTGAGGCAAATTTAGAGAATCCTGCTTAGGGGAAAGGGGAAAAAACATTAAATTAATAAAATGTCTAAAGGGTTGGTGTGAAACTAAACATCTGATTGCTAGCAAGTGTGGATATGTATATTTTGTTTACCTTTCACCTCAAACCCCAGTATACAAGACCTGTTGAGCATATAACATTGCTAAATAAACCATTATATTAAAAGGCAGGTGGAAAAGTTCTGTGAGCCTTGGACTCATCTCCCTTCCTCTTTCCTTCCTTCTCTTACTGCTTCTCTTGAATCTACAGCCTGGAGTGGGTTATAACAAGTTCTACTTAATTAACAATACAGCTTCAGAAGCCACTGTCTGCAGTCAGTCTTTGGAAACTGACCAGAATCAGTTATGAATCATGTCCCTTGATCCAGACAACATCACAAGCCAGGTTTCAGGAGAAAAATTAGAGTGGGGAGACTGCCAATGAATTCTTTTCAACCCACACAGAAAGAAGAAAAGAGAACGGTACATAAGCTCAAAGTTTAAAACAGCTTCTTTCAGCATGTGAACAATTCACTCACTGAAGTCTGTCCCATAACATTTGATAGAACTCCATTGTTCTATGGAACCCCAAGCCAAGGATGGATCTGGAAAAAAGTTATCTCTAATGCCAACTAGGAGTGAGTTTACCTCTGCAGAATGCAAACTAGATGTGCTACTACTTATGTACACTTTGTGACAATATTGACTAGGTTCACATGTCAGAATAAGCCATAATGTGATTTGTCGGGTTTAAGTTTAGTATAATGTGTCGACCTAGCCATTTTAGCTTGGAAACCATGTCTTAATATGTGATCCCATTCATGGCTTATTTAACAAAAGATAGTTAAAACAAGCAACTGCTTAAACTTGGCTTCAACAGATCATTCACATAGGTTTGCTTCATAATGAGACCCCTTTTTTCCGGGTTAAGAAAAGATAAGATTCATAACTAAAAATCTTCACCATGAGCTTGCAAACTCAAAATGTCTGTGGTAATAATTCTTAGGAACCACAATGGCTACAGCTTTGTTTAAAAAACACAAACCAACAGTTCTAAGAAGGTCTGATTGTTCTTACATTCCATTATTCATGTGACACTTCTCTGAGTCACTGGTCAGATATATACAAGCTATTTACTCTTCCTCTTTATCAGAAAAACAGTTGGTATTGTGTCATGAATCTTACCCAAACTGTTCTTTGTTTTAGTAAAATGAAAGCTAGACATATTTATTTCCAGAAGGATAGATCCATTACCTTCCACTAGACAGAAAAGAGATTCCATCAGTTAAAAAAAATACACTCTATTATAGAGAATCAGTTTTTAACTTATTTAGTGGTCAAGTATTTAAAAAAAAAAAAAACACCTATCCATCATAACTTATAAAGCAAGATGAGGGGACCTAGATTTTAGCATAAAAGTGACATTGGTGGGATGCATTAATTTCTCCCTTCACTTCTCTGGAATAAATCTCTGAAGATTATCACTCCAATCAGCCTGATTTTGGATATTCCAGATCTACTTGTCTGGGAAGAAAGTATTCAGAGGACAAGCTCACGCAAGACAGAAATAAGTGGCAAGTGTAGGAGGGCCCAACACTCTTACCCACGCCTAGAGGATGACTTTTCCAAAGTTCTCAAAGGAAAAGAAATTCTCAACCAGTTTCTTAATGATGGGCCTGTCCCTAAGAACTGACAAAAGTCCTCTTTATGGAAAGGCCACATAGGTGGAATTTCCTCATGATGTTTTTCTTTAATATTTAATAGAAGTCTGCCATTACCTACAGACCGCGCCTTCCTTAAATGTAATTAAGGTAAATTAAGGTAAACACATTTAAATAAATAAGTACTTCCCCTGTCCCAGTCCCACTCATATCAAGAAGTTCCTTCTCCTGATATCACAACACAGTCAGCCACATTTTGTTAGCTCACTTGATGAACTAGGCACAGGACTGGAACAGGACCTCCCTCATCTAGAACTGCTAACTACTGTATCACCCTGGTTCACATAGCATGTCAGCATGTCGGTAGCTTATTTAGCGTAGCCCTGTAGCCTTCTACCAGCACTCTATCCTATTCATCCTCCTTTCCTTTCCTTTCCTTTCCTTTCCTTTCCTTTCCTTTCCTTTCCTTTCCTTTCCTTTCCTTTCCTTTCCTTTCCTTTCCCCTTCTTCTTCTTCTTCTTCTTCTTCTTCTTCTTCTTCTTCTTCTTCTTCTTCTTCTTCTTCTTCTTCTTCTTCTTCTTCTTCTTCTTCTTCTTCTTCTTCTTCTTCTTCTCCTCCTCCTCCTCCTCCTCCTCCTCCTCCTCCTCCTCCTCCTCCTCCTCCTCCTCCTCCTCTTTTTTCACTTTGCTTTTTGGCAGAGCACTCCCATTTAAAAATGTGGCCCTGCTCTAGATTCAGCCATCCATCTATCTATATAAAAACAACAGTCAGAGTATGAGCATGCAAATGCACTGAAATCTGAAAGGTCAGGTCTGTCCTCTTTGCTGGACAATATTGGGGGGAGGGTCAGAACAATTCTCTGCCTCACTCAGAAACTCCCCAAACCATCTGGGGCAGAGTGGCAAACTATCCCCAGAGAATAACTCCCAGCAATAAGGAGGGAAGAAATTCATTTCATTTGCAAACAAACTGAAGCGATATTATTTAGTGTGTATACTTTTGTGGATGCAATTCCCCCCAAATCTTGTCTTATTTATATCTTGCTATTTAAAAGAATGCACAAAATGTATTACATTATGGAGAATTGCAAAGAGGAAATTTCATACAAATATTTTACAAATTTTGCAAAGTGATGTAGAAACAAAACAGAGATGTGAGAAGAGCTGAAACTCTCAGATTCCTTCATCCTTATTCTTAGCTGCAAAGAGTGACCAGGCAGTGCCGATTTAGTGCAGAAGAGGAATTCTTGATGATGGCTGAATGCAGCTCAGGCGATATGATAAGCCCCTTAAACCCTCCCCCTATATTTGCTTTAGGAACAGGTCAGTAGGAAGAGAATGAGAGTTAAAAGGACCTTGTAAGCCACCCAGTCCAAACCCTGCTTTATGCAGAAGATCCAGAGCTAGAGCAAAACAGCTGACCAAGGATAGGATAATTTAGCAACTGAGCATGAGTCTAAATTCATCAGTGCAAAAGTAATGTCCAGTGGTACCTTGGTTCATGAACTTAATTCATTCCACAATTCTGGTCGCGAACAGAAGCATTCGTGAACTGAGGTATTACTGTACTCTGAACCTTCTATTCAGAGAGTGTAACCTATTCCAAAGGAATAGGCTAGCCCAGTGTTTCTCAACCTTGGCAACTTGAAGATGTGCGGACTTCAATTCTGGGAGTTGAAGTCTGCACATCTTCAAGTTGCCAAGGTTGAGAAACACTGAACCAAAGGGAAGGAGAAGTTGCATTATATGTGAAAGTAGTGCTTACATGTATTAAGATCCAGGAATTCGAACACAATGGTCCAGTCAAGAGCACTGGTACTGTATGAATAAAGGAAGGGAAAAGGACAAAGATACTATTCTAAGGGGTTGTTATAGAGTGCCAAGCCAGAAGATCTTGACAGGTTAGAGAACTTTCAGGGAGGAGAGACCTAGGGCTCATCCAGACAGCCACTTTAATACGCTTTCCTCCCATCCTTGAATCAGCAGAAAAGTAGACTGATATCAATTGTGTAGCCATTATGGCCAGGCTTTACTGTGCCTTAGCAACCCAGCCAGCAAACAGTGTTGTCCTTATAGATTTAATGCAGGACAGTTTCAGGGTGGCCCTGGGTGGATTCCCTGGCTTTCTTTCCCTTCCCTGCCAGCATCGCTGTGAAAGTCAGTTCTCATGCAATCAGAGAAAAACAGGATGACAACAGATCTGGCCATTGTCAAAACAAGAGACAGGGAGGAAAAGAGCTCCTCCCAAAGATGGGGGCCAACAGGCTGTTTATTACAAAGGGTGGACAAGAGAAAAAGACACAAAGGGGTTTGAAAATTACTTCCCTAAAAACAGCCTTGGGCAGCTTGACTGGAGCAGGCCAGGCCTTCGGGCCCAGGCTTGGAACTCTCAGGCTCTTCTGCAGGTGGTGCATCTGCCCTGGCCTCATCTTCTGGGGCCTGGAAGCTTCTGCAGCCTGGTTTCTCCCAGATAAATGCTGGCGCGCCTGGCACCAAGAGGGCAGAGGGCTGTACAATGTCTTGGCTCTTTTGATGCTTTCTGAGCACTTGCACCCCCAATCTAGGCATGAGCCCTTTGTGTGATGTAGAGGACCTCCACAATCAGCCAGCAATCAGTAATGACATGCACATTTCCCACCTGGAGGAGCACTTCTTTCCGGGTCTTTCTTCTCCCTGGGATCACCCAGAAGGCTGTGCCAGATGCACGTTCAACTGGCCAGCTCAGCTGCAGAAACCCAAAGGGCTTGAGCAAGATGCTGCAAATGGTGAGTGCAGGTCGTCCTGCTCTTCATGGACCAGTACCTTCCTACAGATGAGCCACCTTTGGAAGAAGAAATTGAGGGAGATATCCTGAACTTCTCACTTCATTGTAAGCAATGAAACAATCTGCCTCAGAGGTAGATTCTCCTTTGCTGAGAGTATTTAAATGGAGGTTGAATGGCCATCTATCAGGGATGCTATACCAATCGATTTTTGCACAGGAGAGGAGGTTGGATTAGGTGATCTCCAAGATATCTTCCAATCCTTACATTATATGTTTCACCTTCTGAAGCAACTAAGGATGTAGAAGGACTGGGCTTCAGTATTCTTCTCATGGTATCTTTATATATAGCAACAACAAGCAACCTCATTGCTGTCCCAAAGTCACCAATGAGCTTTCATGGCTGAAGGTGGTCTTGAACCTGGGCCTCCCAAGTCCTAGTTCAACACCTTAACCACTACATCACAATGGTATACCCAGTTTCATGGAGGATAGCAAGGTTATATCCAAGATGCATTGCCAGAGAACACTGCAAAATCCCACAGTATTGCCCTCAAGCACTGCCCATGGGCTTCTCAAAGGCAACTGATTGGCCACTGTATAAAAAGAGTGCTGGACTAAATTGGTCTGAACTAGCATGGCACTTCTTTCCAATCCCAATTGTTCAGGATATAACCATGTTGCAGCTGAGCTAGACTAGCTTGAAAATCAAGTCATTGTACAATGATTAAACCATGCAAGTTGCAAGACATAAACTGGACCTGAACTTTAGTTGCCTTCTGACTGATGCCTTCTTTTATGTATGGATTTCCTAAATATTTTGGAAAGGTCTGGATCGTCAAGAAAAGGTCTTCATTATGGAAAGTTTTAACCAGATACCAAATAAGGTTCTGTTTATAAGGGAACACACTATCATTGTTCTCAGAAAGAATTGTCTCAATTTAATTTATTCATATGATAAATGAAGAAAGGTGAAGGTGAAGCCAAAATGGTTCTTTAAAAGGAAAAGATGTCTGGAATTTTTAACATGCAAATCTTTTTGCTATGGTTACACAGACTCAGTCAAGTTCAGATGAGCAAAAAAAGTGTTCTAAAGTACACTTGCTGTAGACAGTGCCTTTGTCCCTTGTCCCTGCAGAATGCATAAACTCATGTGCATACATAATCCTATTAGAACACCCATATCATTAGCTTAAATGATGCTGTGCTTTATACTGCTGCCCCGTTGCCCTTCCCAATCCTTTTCAGAAGAGGTTCTGCAGCTTACTGAAGGAATGCTTTGATGTCAGAGAATCTAGAATGCTTGAAGCACTTGAGACCTTCCAAGGGACCATTTGCAGTCACAATCACGTCCCAACTCTAACACATAAAATATGCTTGATTGGTTTTAGTAACTGAACTGAAGATCTGTGTCTTTCATTTCTGGTCTGTAGTTTTATTTATCTCAAGATACAGATGTTTTACTACCCCAGTGGCTTCCCTTCATGGAGTATCCTCAAGCAGAGACTAGAAAGACATTAATTAATTAAACTGCAGTGAGCAAGCGGTTCGGTTCAGCGGCCTGCCTAGTCCTTTGCAACTCTTGATGATCTTTATTACGGCAGATTGAACTGTTGACATCATAAAAGAATAGAAAACAAAGCACAGGAAGCCATGGCATTACAGAAGAAAGCATAGACATTATCTAGAAAGAACAATAAAATGCCTTAAAATCTGAAACATTTCTAAGACATCAGCAGGAGTGTGTACGACATTGGCTTCAATGCAATACAGCAAGTATAGATGGCAGGATATTAAAAGTTCTTTGCAACTCAACAGTTCTGTGCCTATATCTGAACTACACCACTCACTTGCCAATCCTTTATACTGTTTTCTGTAAGATGATAGCACTTCAGTGACAATATGAACTATGTTTTACCTAGCTCAGGAATTCTGAAAACATTTCTACCTGTGCATGGAACCGCCCTTGAAAACATTTGGAAGCTGCAGGTGATCCAGAATGCACCGACACAGGCAATTATGGGCAGGTCTCATCATCAACTTCATTCCATGAACTGCCCTGATGATCAGTAGGCTTTTAGGTGCAATTCAAGGTGCTGGTGATTACCTATAAAGCCCTTCATGACAGAGGGCCTGGTAGCTTAAAGGATTGTCTGCCTTCCATGGTTCTGCCCAGCCTGTACAATTGGGCAAAGCTGCCATGCTCCAAATCCATCCATTAGGCATTGTCAGTTGATGAGACCTAGGAAGTACACCTTCTCTTTCGTAGCACTTACCATCTGGAACCACATCCCCTTGCCCTGGCTGTGTTTAAAAGAGCTCTGCAAACTTGGATCTTTTCCCAGGCTTTGGGTTAGAATAGATGACAATCCTATGTGTTTGACTATTTTTCAATGGTGGTTGTTCTAGATCAGTGTTTCTCAATCTTGGCAACTTTAAGATGTGTGGACTTCAACTCCCAGAATTCCCCAGCCAGCTTGCAAGGTTGAGAAACACTGTTTGAGATGTTTGGGTTTTTAATTGTATTTTAGGATTGTTTTTACTGTACGTCACCCAGAATCGTTGTAGAGCTAGGCAGCCTTATACATTTAATTCAAATAAAAGAAAAATAGAAGAACAGAACAGAACACTTAATGAGGGAAGACAATATGATATTTCAAAACAGAAGAAGAAATGAAGCCTTCAACACAACAAGGTAAAATGGGGTGCTTATCTATTGTCCCAGGGCATTTGAGCTATTTGCACTGCTACATTTTGTGGACTATCTCCTGGACCCCAAGTTGGGCTCCCCTGCTTGTCACAAAGTCCATGTGATATGAAGAAGCCCAATAAACCTTGTAAGGACTACAACAAAGACATTTTATTTTAAAAAACTGGAGAGTTTATTTAAAAAAAACAATAAAAGAACAGTAACAGTTGCTAACAGGAGCAACATAGCGCATAGATCAATTTTTTTTAATGTTTAGTTTCTTGTTTGTCTACATGATTTATCTGAATAGTGAGCTCTTCATGCTTCAGAACATTTTGTCCTGCATTTCCTCAGGCCAAATGTGTATAGATTATCCAGCGGGCCATGGGAAATGTGTTCCTAACAAATTGTGCAACCTAATATTGAGCTAAGTGTGCTTAAGCTCACAGGAGCCTCTGGGCTTACACATGCTTAATTCTGGCCTCTTCCATACCGCAGCCTTTAGCTGCTTACCCTCCATGCATAAACCTGCTGGAAATGATACCTCCTAAAGAAGTCCTTTCCCAAAGTTCAACCCCTTCCTCCATTCTGGTCACAGGAATATCCAGCCCAGATGTTTTGCCTACACTGCCCCTGATGGGTGGATTCCCCAGCTTCTCCCCGCTCCCCCCATGGCTTTCCACTCTGGAGCTTGTCTTTTTTAAAAAAAAAAATGACAGTTTTACTGTTCTTCTCTCACTTGAGCTAGATGGGGAGATTTTGGTCAATTTCACCCTGATTAAAAAAAGAAAAGAAAGGCCAGCATTTCACCATTCCACCTGTTTTGTTTTGTTTTTTTAAAAAAGCAAACCACAGCTTTACAGTTCTCCCTGTCACCTGGGGTAGAAGCAGAAACAGGGCAAAACTCTCGCCAAATTCCCCCTGTTGAAAGAAAAAAACGAACAGCCAAACTGTGACAGTTCCACTATTGAGCCTGCAAAACAAAACAAGCCTCTACACACACACACACACACACACACACCAACGGTCCAACCATTTGTGGCAGGCAGCCCAGCATGAAATGGACATTGACAGCAGAGAGGGAGACAGGGGCAGACGCCCAGGGCCACAACAACTAATTCAATGAAAGCATTTGTGCAGGACAGAACGAAGCTCAGCAGGCAGGCCAGAAATCCCTTTGGTTCCAAGGGCCTGGAAACAGGGGCATCTCCAAAGGGGGGGTCAAAAAAGTCAGGATAACGGTCACAGCAGGTTGATTGAAGCCCTGCCTCTTGCAGGTTCATCAGTGACACACAAAGAGAGAGCTTCAGTCATGCTGCTGCAACTGCCCATCTTGACAAACACACCCAATTTCAACTGCAGAAACATCAATGAAACGCACATACAAAAGGAAAAAAAAGAAAGAAAGAAAACCGGAAACAATAACAAGAAGAGGATTTCACCCGGTTTCTGTAAGCCATAGCTTTTGCTAGAAACTTGGCAACCTTTGTAGTAGTTGTGCAAGTTAGGTCTTGGAGAAGGAAGACTGTAACTTCTTATTCAGAAAGATGACTAAAATTTCTGACAACCAGGTTTATGGAAAATCACGTACAACATACAAACATTCCTTCTTTCTGGAAACCTCTTAGCAGATAATTGCAAAACTTCTGCACTCTGTACCTCTTCTGCAAATGTAATCCCTTGGCTTTGCCTATTTGGGAGATTGATGTGGGTCTTTTGTTCTTTTCCCAAATTTGGGGTGGGGGGATAAAATAATTCTGTTTTTTACCTTTCAAAGAGAAAAGTGCCTTCAAACTCATAGAATACTGGGAGAAAAGAAATAGACAGTGAGAAGAGGTCAGGTGATGTGCCCCACCTGCAACCATGGTGGCTGCTCTAAGGAGACCTTTGGACCACAGAATAGGGTTATCAGTGCAGCCCCTTCTCTATAGAAGGCAGCTCCACGGCAGTATCTCTTCATGCACAGTTGCAGCCCAAAAGGCACCCCCAATGAGTTGAATCTTGAACACACAAGGCACAAATACTTACTGTAGCATTGTGGGAGAAAAGTAGGGGGACTTCAAAAGATTGTGTGGTTTTCCTTGTGAATGGCTCTGCTGTTGTAGGTCTCAGCTGCTGACTGTATGTTTGCGTTTTAAGTACATTAAGTGTTTGTCAACATTCAGAACTACACAAAGATCATTTAAAACCTAATTGTGTCAGTTTTCAAAGTCCCACACCTCCATTAGCACCATGTAGGTACACTGGCAATAGCTTTAAAAAATCATTTATTCCATGTCTGCAGATCCCCTATCTTCCCAGAAGGGTTTGGAACAGTTTGGCTTCCCAGCTCTTCTTTTTGAAATTAATCTTTTGCTGGTCCCATGCAGTGTATTAATGAGTTCATTTGCTCCTTTTTTATTTTCTTTTTTCAATAGGATCAAGCTTTTGTACACACACAAAATGCAGCTGCTTCAGCCTTCCACACGTTTTTGGACCACTCCACATTCAGCTCCATGCCAGTGTGATTTCACACACCATCATCTATGTCGGACAGCTGAGTCAATTGATTTCTGATTGGAATGATTTGAAACTGTAGCAAAATTGGTCTTTTCTTTGAAATTCTGTGGCTCCAGAAAGCTTGTCATGGGTCTATCTCTATCTTTGGAGGAACTCCTACCTCATGATGCTTCCTGGACTCTGTTCTTCAGAACTTCCAAGGAGAAAGGGCTCTTCTCTTGCTCTTAATCATTGCTCAAACCTAATTGTGTCAGTTTTCAAGTTACCCACTGTTTTTCTACCATGTCCTACATATACATATACACATACACATACACATACACATACACATACACATACACATACACATACACATACACATACATATACATATACATATACATATACATATACATATACATATACATACATTTATTACCATCACCAGCCAGAATCCAACAATCAACAGTGGATGGAACAAAATAAAACAGTTCATGACTTGATCATTGATGCAATCAAGGAGTGACTGGTTTTAACAAGCAGAGCAACAGAATTTGGCCACATTCATAGAAACCGAATCATACTGGTCTGATAATAACAGCTGCACATGTTCTGTCATGTCCATGTTGCCTTTGTCTCAACCCCCTCCCATATTTGAAGCAGCTTAAAGTCTTCCTTAACTGTTCCAGTTTTGAAGAACAGTTTTCCCTCTTCTCCCAACACAATTTTTGCTATGGATACAATCTGGCAAGTTGCACTGAAATTTGATTGCTAATATAGTCAGGGGTTGGGATCTCCCCAGCTTGTACTGGCCACTTAAGGTGACTATGGGCACACCATTTCTCCTGATGCATTTCCTTCTGTGACACTTTTAGTTGGGTGCAAAAGAGACCAAACACCTGGCTTCTGCAGAGGCATTTGCCCACATTATGCCTCACCACCATTTTCTGAAGCTTATAAACTTCTCATCGACATGGGTTTAGTGCTTATTTGAAAGAACATGAGATTTATTTTTTAAACACAGGTTTAGTGCTCTTTTAAAAGAGCCCTAGCCCTGTGCTATACAAAAGGTGTATTTAAACTAGAAAAGAGAGCTGGATTCTACCTGCAATATGTTGCTAGGTCATCACCACTAGATGCATTGTAGGGCTTGTACTGCTTCGGCCAACAATGAGTTTGATGTGGCTGTACTTTCTATTAATTTATTTATTTCTGTTTACCTCCAAGTATTTGCACAAGAGAACACTCTGACTGGAGAATGCTCTAAGGACCAATCTCATGCAGCTGTGGTTTCTATGGCTGCTTATGGAAAGCACCATGTCACTTATGCTCCCAGGGGACCAGGGGATAGATGACACTTTGCTCACTCTATTCCAGCGTTGGTGGCACCAGGGGACATGAATTTGACTGGTGTTATTAAGCAGAGGCCAATAATAATTATGCACATCGAAAACGATGTGTTTGCTTGTTGGGTTTGTAGGCCACCTATTCCAGACAAGCCTGAGAGGCTTTCTGAAATTAAAAATGGCAACCAATACATTAGCAATAAAACCACATTCATTCATATCCAAGGATGTGTGTGCTCTTGGATTTTGAAGGAGTGCTTCTGGGTGCTGCTACTCATGAGGTCAGAACGCAACCCCTTGGACCCTTGCTGCCACCACTGCTATTCCCTGCCAGCACTGGTTGGGGATGAAGCTCACTCATTATAAGCAGCTATCTGTCTACAGAGCTTCAGACTTTCCAAAGTGTAAGGGGTGGTACTTTATAGTTTTATGGAATAAATGTGCTCCTTTTTTGCAAAATGACTAGTGATAACCTGGCCCACGTCCTCCGTTCCAAGTTACACAACTGAAAATAACAATCCAGTCAAGCTACATGATGCACCTTAATCCCTCCTTGAGACCCATTTCAGATTGTCAAAAACACCGTGTGTGAGAGAGAACTAGAGAATGTTTTTTAAGACTACTGGCAAGGCTAAGCAGACCAAAATATTTTTTAAAGGCAAAGGAGAAGAAAAACTTGCTGCCCATGGGCTTACATAATGGCACCCTTTCTATTTAGCCAATGTTTCTGTGGTTTCCCTGGAGAAGGTTATTGTGCCAATTCTGACAAAGCTGGAATCCATCCTACATATGAATGCCCAGAGGCCCCAGTCCGGAACTCCCATTATTTTCCTCAACTCTGCACTCAGCTTCAGAACTGTCCTCAGCTGAGTGGCCTTCTTTTGTCCACATGACTGTTCTGAACCTTTACTATTTTCTCATTAGCATGGCACTGTAACAAACACAGATTTGTCACCATTTGCTCTCGGGCAACCCCTATTTGCAACGGTCATCAATTGATTAAAACACTTTTGAAACAGACAAACATTTGCAACGCTTGGGATTTTCCCCCTCGTAGTTTCATAGAAGAACAAAAAAAATATGCTTCTTGAGGAAGGAAGGAAAAAATCCTTCGCAGTCTGACTCTGTACCTTTTGATTTTCATGATCCTCTTAGCCGTCCTTGCTCAGAAATAAACCTCTCTTCTCTGTGGCACAATATATTTTGGTAGGTTTTAATTATTCTTAAGATTGACAGGAGTTTCAATTTGGAATGTGGCAAATATATACATACACACCCCACACAGGAGCCATTAATCGAAAGCACCACGCAGGCCACAAAGTTTCATGCATTTCTCACTAAAGACTTTTTCACAATATATTAACAGTACTGCTGAAGCAGCTGCAAAAAATAGCCTCATGATTCAAGTTCATAAAGTTTTATCCCTGCCTGAACGTAACACTGCCCTTGCATGTCCTCATTGTTTTATGGGGTTTCCATCAATCTTGGAAAGCTAGGCTGATTAATGCTACAGGTTAATCAGCTTCTACTCCAGACAAAACATGGTATTATTCTGCAATAATTTTTCTCTGGAGCAAAAGTTAACAAGATGATGTGAAGAGTTAGGTACCAGATACTTTCTGGTTGGGGAGTGTTGGATAATGCAAAGAAGAGATGGTAGGGACATCCAAAGCAGAGCATCACAAAAGTTATGCCTCAGGGGAGTGCGGCAAAACCAGCAGCTATAGGAAGGACCTAGGCCAATTGAAATCTTCTGTGTGGAATAACTCTATATACACATCTCGCTACATACCTAGGTTTCCTTCATGTTCAGGAAACCATGTACAGAGCTATTAGAAGGTGAGTATCTGCCCTACAGTCTCATGATCCTCTCCTGTGTAAATTCTCTAATTTTTCTTCTTGAGGGGAAGAATTAATTTCATGATGTTTTTTGTTTGAATATAAATTTAGGTTTGCTGGGACAGAGGACATAATTTAGAAACATTAGAAATAAATTATGGGTATGATCCAAGGGATGTTCTACTGGCACATTTCTGGTTGTACACCCCAGATATGCAGGTTTAGAGGTGGGTACAAGAGTTACAAAATTGAAATTAGAGATTTATTGGCAATATTTAATGTAGGCAGTACCTGGCTAACCTTAGAAACCAAGCTCAGAAACTAAACAGTGTTAGGCATGGTTAATCCTTGGACTATCAAGAAATAACAGGATGGTATGCCAGCTTGTACTGAGTTGTCAAAAAAAAAAAACCTGGAAGATAGTGGCAAACTCACCTCTGTACTGATGCCAAGAAGTCTACATAGATATGTCCCTGAAGTCAACCTGAGGGAATTATTTTTTAAAAGAAAAGTGGGTGGATCCAAAGTAACAGTGAAATCTTATTAATATTTACTAATAAATCCTGTTGTGTTCAATGTTATAATATGTTTGGGATTGCAACCTAAATTTTTATTAATTTAAGAAATTTATTTAGCACTCAATAGTGTGTAAGTCAACACTGGGTCACCCTGATTTAAATCAGAATGTAATTCAATGAATTTACAGCATAACCATAAGCATTTCTATTTGGAAGTAGGTCCTAGGGGTTATATGTTTTGAGAATGCAATCTTCATCTGGTTCCAGTCAACTGCAGTTCCCTTTTCAGGAGTCAAAACAACCAATGAGTTTGGCAATAAAGAAAATCAGGGTGTTTTCCAAGTAAACATTTATCAGAGCTATGGTCCACTTGTGCAAGTAAGTTGGCCTGGAAAAGGGAAGAAAAAATCCTCAGAACCTGGGGACACACCAAGAGGCTACATTCATTACCATGTCCTTCTTCTGCACATCATCTCATTGCCCCAAATCTCTGGCATGAGGCTGCTTGGCTCACTAAGAACACCCCAGGTATATGAGGCACTCCACTGAAACTTCTGAAGTTCTCTTGGTCTTCAAACAGAGAGAATCCCAACCCTTGAGCAGCTGAAGGAGAACTTCAATCCTCTCTATTTATTATTAGATGACTAGGCCATCCCTGCCCCACAAGTGATACTAAATCATCCCACATAATCCCTGCATGCACACCATCTCTTTTCAAACTTTTCATTATGTACACCTTTTCTAACTCCTCCATCAAGGAACAGCAGGTGGACCATTTGCTCCTCATATTGCACAGAGTCATCTTAGAAATATCGTCCTAATTCTCAAACTATTTGAGAACAGGGCCTTTGGAGCTAACTAATCCTCACTCAGCATTTTGTTTGGAGGGCCCACTAAATTCAGTGTTGCTTACTTTGTCTGTAAATATCCATGGGGTTGGGGTTTGCTTTTTATGAGCCAGCATCTGTCACGATGAGATGTAAAATCAGTTTGGCAACTCCCATGCCTTTACAGAATGCATGCCCACACCAGCAGCTGCAACAAACCTATTGTTCCTTTCAGGCCAGGGACTGTTTTATCTCCCCCACCTGGTGCCGCCCACCTGCCATTAGCTGCTATACTAGCTTGGTGGGTTTCTGTTACACTTTATGGGACTTGAATAGACGTCATTTTCTAATCTGGCATTTCTTTTTTAAAACAGTGACCTGGTCTTTTTGCAAAGTAGACAATAGATCTATGTGTAGAACACTCAGGGAAAGATTTAAGGATGCAGATCTCAGGATATTCAAGTTTGTGATGCCCAAATATTCTGAAGACAGAGGGCAAAGGACCACTCTGGAAAATCACATGTGTAAAATTGCTCCTACTTTTTACACACACAGAGAGGGAGGGAGGGAGTTGATCTTTAGTCATATACTGTCCGTATGGGAGCAAACTTAACCAAGAATCTGATCATTATGTTATACCATTATTCTATTAAATTGCCATTCCCAAAGGGAAGAAACAATCAAAAGAATAAAATGATAACACATAAACAATGTTCCCCTTGTGGAGTCCTTGGGATTCTCTGAGCATGGTTCTTTTCTTGCAAACGTTTCATTACCTGGTTAGGTAACATCTGAAGATGTTCCCCTTCTCAAATGTATTGACACCTCTCAGCACACAACATGACAACTTTTTCAAAGGTTAATCGAGGCCTGGAACTTGTACTTTTAAACCCATTTAGGTTTATGTGTGGTCAGATTTGACATCTTCAGACCAATAGCACATAAAAGATACACTCTTCAGATAAGAATCTTCTGTCTGGAAGTATGACTTGCCCTTTAGAAGTTCTTAAGCCAGCCTACACGGCAGTAGAGGCTTTCGCACATCCCACCCAATTCCCCTTGTAATTTGGAACTTCTACCTGCAATACGTCTCATCTGTTCCATCACGTTTCTATCAGTGACAACACTGGATGGGTTTTTTTTTTTTTTGGTAAGAAGTGGGAAAAATTCTTCTCTTACAAAACTTGCTGCAGCTGCCCTAAAAGGAAAGAGGAAACCAGTGAGCTAGTAAGCATCTGCCAGTGAGTGCTACGCTTAGCTCTGCCCTCTGACCATGATGCTTTTTCCTGTTGTTCTGACGTTGTGACTTTCCACCTGCCTTCTTCCACCACCACCACCGGCATTCATTCTGAACGCAGCACACGTGGGGTGGAGAGGCTGTCTCCCCAGCGCTCTTCAGCAAGATAGCTGGAGCCCAGCGGCTATGCTGCTTCTCTCCTCCTCTGCAGTTCACATAAGGTGAAAGAACTCGGCCCGAAGACCCTTACCGGGTAAGTTTGTAAGATAAGCTTACGGAAATGATCATGACAGTCCTGTACTTCGAGGCTCTGAATCAGAAAAAGGTCTCAGATAGCTGGCAGCCCCAACCTCTGCCCAGCTTCACTGTGTTGTCCTGCTGACAAGATGCTTGTTCATAGTGAACTCTGAGATAAGGCTCGGCAGCGTCAGAAATTGATCAATTCTTAGCGTATATGCCTTGTTTTATTTTAGTGAATTATTCATGCGTTCCCTTGCTGTTTCAAACTATAGAATATTCTTTCAACTTACCATGTGATTAACAAGTGAGTTTCAGAGCTGCTGTAACACTGTGCTGTGAAGAACTTCTTGTAGGACCATACTTTCATTCACATTTGTTTTGGCAAGTTACAATATTTTTTTTCAGAGAGTGGAAGGCAGCTTAGAAGAGAGAGACTGCTGTTTGTGGAGTGTTCAGCCTTAAAAAGGAGGCAAGTTTTTGGTTTGTTTGTTTTGGGCAGTTTGTATTTTTTCAGAAACCAGAAACAATAAGGAGAGAAAATGAATGACTGAGGCCAGCACCTCTGTCTCAAATCGCTTTGTCTGTATTGAGTTTGATTTTGCAACAAGAAAAAAAAAAGTACAGTTGTGTTCTTTGGGAGATATTGCTAATCTTATTCTCCTCATCTGCAATAGGCAAACAAGAGAAATCCAAGGGAGCAAGAACATTAAAGCTCTATCAGCTGAGTTCCTGATGAAGGTGCTAAGCAGTTGCAATGCAGTGAGTGCCTTTGCTATTCATATTCTTCTCTCTAGAAGTGTTACAAATTATTGCCAATAAAACTGGATGATTTCTGACTATATCTTTTCTTTGTTTTCCTTGACAGCCCAAAACTTTAAATGCAAAAGATATGGAGGCTTTAACTGCACACCCATCAGAGGTAAACACACATAAAGCCCTTTGCAGATTCTGTGTATTATAGATTGTGATTGTAAGCATGCTTCTTATGGGACTCTGTAAGGTTTACTTTTGAGTAAACATGCTCAAGATTGTACAGCACATCCTATGTCTTTGCAAACTCATGGTCAGGCATTCTTGCTAAGCTTTAGCTGATGGAAGAAATGAAGTTATTTTTAATAGTACTGTAATTCTCGTCAGTATTTTATAAAAGTACATTTAGTCCTTTGCTTGTGCCTCTATAGCAGTGTTTCTCAACCTCAGCAACTTTAAGATGGGTGGACTTCAACTCCCAGAATTCCCCAGCCCATGCATGGGCTGGGGAATTCTGGGAGTTGAAGTCCACCCATCTTAAAGTTGCTGAGGTTGAGAAACACTGCTCTATAGTTACTGAATTCAAATCACCTTGAAGACGGAATGAATTTTCAAAGTCTTGAATTGCCATCTACGCTCATTAGCAATTCTAGGAAATCTGTTTCAACATGAATGAGAGCGTTATGCTTCCTGCTACAGTTCAAGCCAAAGGAATGAGGTTTGTGCTAGTAACAGTGTTTTGAACTGAGATATGTAAGGCTGTAGTCTGGATTATGATAATATCCAAAGTCTAAACACCTGTTACTTCAAAAACCAATTAATTTCAGCAAGCCTGTTTCCAGTGCAGTTAGGAATCGCTTTATAGCCTTAGTTGGATGTATGGCTGACATCCAAAGAGCTGCTCACATAAAACAATTCATGTTTGCCCTGTGGAATTCCCAACTGCAACCCTCTCCATCACACATTAGCTCCTATCTGAATTGTGTCTGTTTAACTTTCTTCTCACCTACCCTCCTGGGCCTGCAGGCTCTCATTACTCAGTCAAACTTAGAATAAATCCATTGACATCAGTAAAACTTTAGTTAGTTCTGAATAATATAAGACCCATAGATGCCAACAATTTGAAACCAACCATGTTTTGCTTGCTACCTTGTTTTGGATCGGTATTATTTGCAGAGCTCACTAAGGATTCTTTTAGCCAAAGTAGCAGGATAGCTGTGGACAGCTTTCATATTTATGGCTGCTTCTGTTTAATGTTTGGTTAAGTGCCATGCAAAAGTTACAAGATCCTTGTCACTTTGCAATGTTGCAATTGAATGCATCCTTTCCTGAAAGAAGAGGGTGTGGGTTTTGTCTGTCTGTTCTGAGGAACTAAGGAAAGTGATCTATTACAGCTTTATTTGAGCTCAGGGCTGCAAGGATAGATTGATGAGTTTTACTGACTTTTTAAATTTTAGGAGGATCTCAAAAAACGTCACTTCTTCATGACTTGTGATAATGAAGATGAAGCAAGTCAGCTGATTGGTATGTGTGTAACCCTTCTTAAACCTGAACCGAGGGATTCTGCTAAGCCCAACTGTGCCTTTAACTTCTGTACAAGTGAGGAATGAGAGGCATTTATTCTGCTCCTTTGAGTGGTGCAGGAGGTGACAGGATGGGGCCCAAGTTATCTCTCTTGGTAGAGGGGATGGATAGTTGACTACTCCTTTCTGGCACTGAGGATGGCCACATATTTATGTAGTAGGGCAGCCATAGGCTGGTGGGTCCTTGGGTTTAAATCATAAACTGCCCCCTGGTGGCAGTCTGGTATATACACCTAAGATATCTACAACCGCAATAAACAATTGGGTTGATTGGTTGGCCATTCTAGGACAAACCATAGGATTGTAGGTTAAATTTCTTCCACCATATTTAGCTGCCACCACTGACTGCTGAAAGACAGGCCGATCTCCTTAAGAAGGGGATGTAGATCACTTTTAATATGCAAGTGATACAGACTGTGTGATTCCAGCAAGAGTGAAGTTGGAGGTAGAGAGATTACAGCTGGGTTGACAGTAGCCCAGAATTAGGTCCCATTTGAATCAAGCCAGGTTTGTGACCAGTTCAAAAGTGATCTACATTCACACATTGAAGATTCTCAATCACTTTTGACAGGAAACCTATTTTTGCCTCTGATACCAAAAACACCTGGGCCAGCCTTTTTGCTATTAATTAGCAAACTGTTTTGCAAACTGCATTTGTTTAGATTCAGTTGATCTGATTGTTCCTTCTAGCACTGCAGAATCCTGATAAGGAATATATCTATAGCAACCTTCCCCAATCTATAATAGACTACAAAGCTCAACATCCCCAGTCTGCATGCCTAGTCAGTGCGGTCATTGGTCAGAGTAGGAGCTACAGTCTAAAGCATCTGAAGAGCATTTCGTTGACAATGGCTGATTTATATAATTCTATAATCATATATTGTTCAGTCATGTAACTAGTGCTGATGTCACTCATTGGTCGCACACTATTCCTACTCTCTTTGCTCTTCCAGCAGATCGTCACAGGAAAAGAAAGAATGTAATATCTTTGCCATTTATGTTCAGACGATCTACCCATGAGTCAGAAACTCAGGGACATCTAGAATCTGAGTTGAAATCACCTTTGTTTGATTACCCTCTGTCACTTGTTTACGGTGTTGAAGATACACTTCCCAAATCTATACAGGTAAGTAAGCAGTAGGGTATTGTATCCATATTCATTCATTCATTCATTCATTCATTCATTCAATTTATATAGCCGCCCATCTCAGACCAGTGACTCTGGGTGGCTAATAACAATATTTTGTATGAATAGTGCTCTATGCTTTGGCTGTGTAAAATAATCCCCAAACTTAGCAATAGGAGGATTTTCTTCCTGAAGAAACTTATTAGTCATATATGGAAGAAGTTGAATTAGGATTAAGCATGTTTTTTAAAATGATTCAAATCTGTGCCAAGCAAACTCTTCTCTAAGGCCAAACTGAGTCGGGTAGCTGTATATATTTAAGTTTCACAACACTGGGTCAAGAATTCTGCTTTCTACAGGGAGAAAGGAATTTCTAATTAAGTCTGGGATAGCTGAAAAGGAAACAGCTTAGGGGCTAGGGAAAATAATACAGGGAGAAAAAAAATAATTAAGGAAGAACAGGGAACAGTTGTGTGTAACCCAGGAAGTCAAGACCATATTGTATTTGAATGCTGTCCTGCCAAATACATGTTATTGAAAAGGTGACCATAGGATAATGACAGTGTTTGGTTCCCTGAGTGGACCTTAATACAATGGCATGTAATATTCTTTTTATTCCTGTTCATGTTGTAGGATATTCTTATGATACTCTTCCGGAAAGGACCATTCACTGAAGGCATATTCCGGAAAGCTGCTAATGAGAAGGCACGCAAGGAGCTGAGAGAGGAATTAAACGCCGGAGACAATGTTGCCTTAGAAAAAAAATCTGTATATCTGTTAGCTGCGGTTTTTAAGGTATACATATGTTAATTTGGTTTCTCACTGTAGGTTCTCAAGTATTAGGAACAGACATTCCTATTAACAATACAGTTAGGAAATAAAATCCGCTGTTGTTGCTTCTTACTTATTTAGCCTCCTAATGGAAAATGTTGGGAGATAGCGCTACTATTTTTATGATCTATCACTGAATTTGGGATACACAATCCCAGGGACCAAATTGAAAGAGTTCCAAGATGCATGTAGGCTGTAGGTCACCCACTCTGATTTAACATAAGTTTATTTCTTGCAGGATTTCCTCCGAAACATTCCGCACAAGCTGTTGCTGAGTGAGCTTTATGATGAGTGGATGACAGCATTGGAAAAAATAAATCCTCAAGAGAGAACTGAAGCCATGAAAGGGTAAGTGAAGCATCTCTTCAAGAGTGGCTTTTTGTCGTTCTGTGAGTTGCAGCACAAATAGGCAGTTTCTGAAGTTCTTACTTGGATACTTCCAGGCAAATGATTCTTAACACAAGAAGCCAAAAGGCATTATGTGGGTTTCCTCTTTAATCCCACACTTGCAACAAAAAAAGATGGAAGAGAATTATGAATGGGAAATGATATAATTAGTACCCTTCCCCATTTCACCCCCAACTAAAATTTATTTATTTGATTGATTGATTGATTGATTGATTTCTATAGCTGCCCATCTCAGCAAGTGACTCTGGGCGGCAAACAATCGTAAAAACATAAACAATTAAAAACAGTTACAGCCAATACAAAATAAATATATGTGGTCGCCGAGAAAAATTATTGCCATAGATGTCAATATAGCCAGGAAACGGGGCCCTTATCACACTTGGGGCCCCAAGCCCAGGCATATAGCCAGGTCTTCAAAATCCCAAAAGCAGGGTAAAACTCTGATCTGGAAAGTCTGATTGATTCCTGTGGAAATGATATCTAAGTTTATATATATTTCATATTAAAGTTTTCCTACATCTATCTATTCTGAAATGATACCGATTTGAAAGCATTTCTTAATAGCTGTACTGAAGTTTAACCCTAAGTATGTTTAAAACAGCACTCTTTGTTAATGGGTCTTGCTGTCAAGTAAGTCTGCTTTATAGTGCAGCCTAACCAATGAGCCCCTGAATTTTTACTCATAGTCATTCTCACTGAATTCAGTAGAACTTCTTCCCCAAAAACTGTGGTTAGGTTTGTGTCTTGTTGCAGTTGTCAGATGCTTACTTGTGAATAGACATGTGTAGGTTTCCTTATTTTTATTCATCTTCACATAAAGCTGGGGAGCTGTTCATAAGGGGCAAACAATGTAGAAGGAATGAATCCTCATTGCAAACACTAGCAATGGGGAGAATAAAAGCGTAACGGCTTTTGCAATAATACCACCTTTTCCCTTCCTTCCATTTCAGGAGGGTGGGATGCGCGGGGCAGCAGTCGTATCATCCCATAGCCAAATCTGACTGACTCCATGACACCCCAATGTCATCAATTCATTTCAAATTTGAAGTCACACCAGAATAAAATGCAAGGAATGAAATGTGCTTAACTCTGGCCATACCATATTCTGATATATGGGGGGGGGGGGGGAGAGAGAGAGAGAGAAAGAGTCCCATAAGACACACCAACTAATAGAAATAGTCCTCATTTAGTGACTGCCTCATATAATGACTGTTTGCAGTTACGACAGTGATGAAAAAGTAACTTTGTGACCAATCCTCTCATTTACGACCTTCACAGGTCTGTAAAGCAAAGGAAAGTTGAAGTAGGGTCATAAGAACAGCTGCGGTTTCACATAGCGACCCCTTCACTTAACAACTGAGTTGCCAGTCCCAATTGTCGGTAAACAAGGACTACCTGTAATATCCCCAGTTGATTAATAAGGAATTAATCTAAATACCACATAATGGAAAAGGACATACCACACATATCTTACATATGTCTAATTATAAATTTAAGAGCCTGACGTTTTGCCCCATAACTTTGCCAAGAGACAGAACGATTTCTGCTTGGTGTCTAGTCAAGAATTCATGTTTACGTGCTATCAAAGGCTTTCACCGACTGCCCCCGGGACTTTTGAATGGGAATTTTGGGTGACCACTTTAAATCAACACTTCCACATTTTAGAGGAAGCATTAATCATAGAAGTGAATGTGAAGTCTAACTTAAAAAAAAAACAGAAGCTGCAATCTGAGGAGGATTTTTCTTTTTTCTTATGTTCATTTTTACAGGGTTGCAAGCAAACTGCCAAAGCCGAACCTTCATTTGCTCAAGCACTTACTTTCTCTTCTTCACCACATTAGCAAAAACTCAGAAGTCAACAAAATGGATTCTAGCAACCTTGCCATCTGTTTTGGACCAACCATGCTGAGTCCAAATAATGACAAAAGTCTGCCACTTGAAATCCAGAAAGAGCTGGCTGATAAGGTACCTGCGTTTTCTTTCCTGCTACTTCCACATTCTCTTTTAACCTTGACTATTTATTGACCAGCTACAAGGCGGCCAATTGCTACATGATGTGTCCTCCAGCAGGCCATTGGGCAGGAGAGAGATTAGAGGGAAGGGAGAGAGAGTAAAGAATCTCACAGGGAAAAAGAGGATGACCCAGGTTACATCCACTGTTGGCTTCAAGCCTGCTTACCTCCTGCATAAATCATTCCCAAGGAAATACAGCTCTCCAAAACTCAAAGCAAAAGTTCCCCACCCTGCTCTAAGAGCTCATAGGCAATTTATAAAAATCTTGGTCATCTTCTTGGTCACTGAGTCACAGCTGGTTAAGAAACTCCCTAACGTTTTAAGTACAGACTTCAGATCCTGTTGGCTGGAAAGTGGAACTTTCTCAGGTTATTTTTAGAGCTTGCGATGATTAAAAATCCTGCAATTGTGGTTCAGTGGCAAAGTCTAGTTCTGGCTTCAGGGCATAAGTCTGGGGAATTATGCAACCAGCTAAAGACATAGCAACACAATTGCAAAGTTATTCACATGGAAGATACAGCTTCCATAGGTTCAGATGAAGAGGTTAACAGGCCCACACAAACAAGGAAACAAGCGATGGAGATTATCTCAGAAGTATTTTATTCTTACTGAAAAGCAAGGCAGGATTTATAAAAGACAAGAATTCCGCACATTGTTTTTCTGCTTCTTCTCTTCAGGGCTCGAATTTACATATGGATTTCATATTAAGCCATTTTTAATATATAGTTCTATAATAGATTCCACTAATAATGTTAATGTTGAAATGATTCCAAGCTAATCTCCAATTAAAAGTATTCTTTGTTTGGCTTGCACAGGTGAAGGCACTGGTGGAATTCCTCATTAATAACTGTTCGGATATATTTGGAGAAGAAATCTACTCACTGTTCTGTATGAATACTGATAATTCCCTGGATATGTCAGGTACCCTGATTTTTCATGCCTTTGAAGTGTATATTTCCAATAGAGTCTGGCTAATCACCTTTCTCTGAGTGTGCTTGGATTTCATTGAAAGTGCTGTTTAAAGATGTTTGATTCCAGTTACTAGGGAAGTGGCTAAAAATAACCAGCTAGTAGCAATAGTGGGCCATTTCTAAATGTTAACTACAGATTCACAAGAGAGTCACCTGTCACTGAGGTTCCTTTCAAACCAAGGTAGAGAAGCAGAAATAATATATATATGTTAAGTTTTGGGAAGCTTCCTCAGAGAGATTGGGCCCAGCTTTAGATTCCCAATTTGTGGGTAACTGATTATAATATAGCATTATATGGTATTTTTTGGTAAACCAGGGACTATTTCTAAGTTTTATACATAAGGTTTTTTGTTTGTTTCTCTTTTTGTTTGTTTTTTCTGGTTTTCATTTTTTTTTTATGGATTGTTCAGTTTAATTTTATTATTTTTGTATACCTTGCTATTTTGCCTATATTTTGTACTCTTCTAAAATAAAATAAAAAAAAAAGATTTGCCTTTCTACTATGTTGGGGAAGAAGTCTTTATTCCTCAATTGCGAGTGATATACACATACTTTATAGCTGTTAGTGAAGACTGACTTATTTCTAAGGCTGATTCCACCTGTCCAACATTAGTCTTAACATTTCCTTTCCTTCCTCCAGAAACACTGTCACCAAACCAGCACCATGATTCTGCTTATGACAGCACAGACTTTGAAGGGGAATGCAGTTCCAGTGATCTTCAGTCCAAGGGCTTATCACACACTAGCAGGCCAAGCAGTACAGAACTGTACCCCAAACAGCCACTAACCCAGATCCCTTCTGCCTTGCCACTGACTCATTTTAAAAGAACAGTGAGCAAACTTGACAGGAGGTTCTCAGAACCAGACTTGTGGTCTTCCAAGGGCTCCCAGGAAGGCTGTGTGAGATTTCCAAAGCCTTCTAAAAGTGAGGAGAATTTTATTCTGCAGAAGGAATTGGGACAGAAGTGTAGAGGGCTGAGAATGAGAAAGCAGACAGTCGAATCCCATCTTTCAGGTCTCTACAGGAACAAAAAGCCATCAAATCTGACAATAAAAGGCAACTTGCCGTCAGAATTGTCCAGTGATTCTTTACTCAGCACATCTTCTTCCAGTTCACTAGACAGTGCTTCCTCTGTCTCGGACTCTTCTGTCTTCACTAGCTCACCACTCTCGTCACCTTCTATCTTCAAGAACAGTGTCTTAACTCAGCCACGGTCCTTCTCTCCCAAGATTTCAAATGGAAGTGACAGAGCTGTTCCAGAACTCAAGAAGCACTCCATGTCATTTTCTGTGGCAACCTGCAAGAAGATGCTGGCAAAAACTGAAAGTTGTGGCATAGGAGGCTTTCAGAGGGGCAGTTTCAAAAAGTACCCCAGGAAAGAAAGGCCTCTTTCCTGTCAAATTGTTCAAGCAACTCATGTGACTGTTCCCAGTCCAGAACCCCCAGGATGTCAACTGAGATCCCGTTTCATGTCAGCAGATGAAGTATTTCGACTTGTGGATCAGAAGAAACCTAGAAGTCCCCCTTCCTACGAAGAGGCAACCAAACACTTTTCTGCTGTTAGACTTCCATTACACAATAATTTAAGGGCTCCTCCTCTGAGGTTCGTCAAGGTGCCTCAGGATTCTAAATCTCAGTGCCTGAGGCTCAAGAAAGAGGTCACAAACAAAGCAAATGAGGACCTTTTTAATGACAGACCCTCTTTGATCAATGCCTCCCAGGACAAAACACCAGTGGTTGATTTTGTTATTGGAATACATTCACGGGCAAATTTGCCTCTGACCCCTCAAGTCTATCGCCTCAGGACCATGTCTGGGTCATATCAAAAGAACAAGCAAGAATACTTGACGCGACGGAGTAGTCAGATAACTTTTGAGCACTTACAGTGTGCAAAAGAATCCTATGTTTAACTTAATTTTCTCATTTCAATACAAATGTATACATTTTATGCAATGCATGAAAGCATGACTTTTGCCAAATACTATTACCTAAGCTCATATAAATCCAACTTTCCATAAAATTGTATTTTGTCTAGTGTCCTGTGTGATGCGCTTTGCTCTTTTGCCCACTTTGTACAAAATAATTATGTCCTAATCTGTGCTTGGCTACTCCCGTGACTGTTAAAAGCACATTTTAAAACCAATGCAATAGGACCAGCAGCTTTACTCATTTTGTTCTTACAGCAATCCCATGTTAGTGATTTGTTCTTTTTCTGTTAAAAGTCTAGACAGGGGTCCAATATACATAGAAACAGAGAAGCAAAGATAAGGGGAAATGCTGTGGAGATCTTGAGCCAATCTATATCATATGACCAAGCAAAATTATCCTTTGCAACAGACTTGGCTCTGCTGCTTTGTCTGGTTTTGCATTACTCAAGTGATACAGTTTCTTCCACCACCACTTCCTATTTGGAAAGGATTTCCAACTGAACTAAACCTCAGCCTTATGAAATGGTTCTTGCAGTAGAAACAGCAAGACTTTAGGACATACTTTCTATTTCATGATATTATCCCTAAAATTTAACTATCTCTTCTGGAACATACCACATACCACAGTGTGAGCATGAGAGAGAAATATTCTGATTGTATAAGAACACCCTTTCTAAATTAGATTAAGTCAGTCTTCCCCCACCTGATGTCCTTTGGATGTGTTGAGATGGCAAATCTCAGTGGTGCAGTCTGGGAATTCATCTGGAAAGTGCCAAATTGAAGAAACCTCGACTGAATATTCATGCAGTTCAGCATTGTGTAACTTGACTTTTTCCCATAATTTCAGTAATCAGATCAAAGGTGTTGAATATTATATGTGTTTATAAGATTAGTTGAGCACTTATAAAAACTACCCATTGCACAATGCCATAATGTGGCTTGTTTGGCTTTAATTTAATGTAGTGTGTGTGAACCCAGCCACTAACCAGGGATTATGGCTTAGCAGAATGTGCAAATCCAATCACTATGGCTTATTCAAGAAAAAGTGGTTAAAAATGTCATTATGTGATCCCAGCCACTGACAACCCCACCCTTAATATTAAAGTTGCTTCCTTTACAAATATTAACTCAAAGGGTTCAGAAGAAGGTCAAGGCAGTTAATAACATAAGAACAGTCATGCAGCTTCTTTTAAACAGTCCCCTAAAGTTTCACTCAGGACCATAGTGCTTCATGTTGCCAGCCTGTATATTCAGGGATGTGTCTCTGGGAACAAAGCAGAGGTAAACTGAGGGTTCCCTGTGACTGAACATTCCTGTATATATTTTCAGCAATGTAGTTATTTTGAAAAATCTGAAATCAGTCATTTATTTATTTATTTATTTATTTATTTATTTATCTATTTATTAAATTTCTCCCCCGCCCATCTGCCCCCAATGGGGGAACTCTGGGTGACTCACACAAAACATTAAAACCATAAATATATCTAAACACATAAAACATCAATTTAAAAACATTACTAAAAAAAAGAAAAGGAGAGTCCAAGAGATGTTCCCAATAATGTGTGCACTGACTCCTAGAAAGCAATCCTATGCTTGCCAGAATAGGGAATGAAGAGCCAGACGAAGCAGAAGACCTGTTTCACCATAAAGGTATCTAGCAGAACATCAGCCACATGTTACCAGAGGTTTTCCCCAATAGCAGCAGCAGAAATATTGGGACCAAAACAGGGCATGCCAAGGACCTGTCTGAAGAGTGTTGGGCGAAGTAATGCGTTTGCAACATTCTAAGCCCCGTACTTTCCTGACCTGTCCCACAAGCAGCCACACAGATTACCTAGCCCTGATGTTAATGCAATGGATTCTGTCTCATCCTGGTCCCCCCTCCCACAACCAACCACTCCAGTCCTGCCTACAATGAAGTATCAGGGCTTTAGCTGGGGTGGCTGCTTGACCATAGACTCTTAGGACTACCAGGTCATTTTAGTTAAGCTCTGCTTAAGGACACAAAAAAGTGAATATTTTCAAGAGGAGCAAGAGGTATTTTTGTTCTTGTTCTTTATTTTTTCAGTTGATAGATATGAGCCAACTAGCAAGCCCGGATGCAGCTTGCATAAAACTCTTGCACATCTGCCCACATTCCCAGTGTTAACATTTCCACAAGGCCAGTTGCGGAAACCTCACAAGGTCTTATATGATCAACACATCATTTTATAGTTGGTGATTAAATGGAAATGAATGGTTCTCCATGAAATATTTTCCCTCCAAAGATCAGCTGTGCATGTGGGCCTTATTGGAGTTGTAGTACAAAACATCTTGAAGACACCAGGCTGCGTAAGGCTAGGACTAGTGTAATCAGCCCCAAACTGATGTGAGGCATTGGCCTCTGGGCTCTGCATCAATCGAATCTGGCTGGACTACTCAGTGGTTGGGTTTGAGCAGAATGCTAAACTGATTAAAACTGAGGTTGGGTGGTTTGGGGATGAGCGCTCTGTATGAATTCAGCTGATATCAGGTGTTAGGTGGATCTGATATGGTTAGTTAATACAGTACGTTTGATTCTTTTTCCACATATATGACCAAAATTTATGGATATACATGTATTTATTAACCAGGTTGAAAAAAACAGAGTCAGTTTCATTTTAAAAAAATGTAGAACACGTGGTGTTGGAAGTCACATCTGTTTATGTTTCATATGAAGCAAAACATTAACATGGAAACTAAAAATCAAAGTCAGACTGTTTTCTATTGTTGGTGGGTTTTTTCTGAATTCACAGCCAGCATTTATCTCTCAACAGGGAGTCAGAAGTTCTTAGTCTATGTTTGTTAAAGCTTCAGTGTCAGAGGACAAGGCTGTTTCTCTTCTCCAAGCCATTTCTATCCCCATCTTTTGCACAAATTTCTAATCAGCGGATATTTTCTTTGCCTGTTTTGTTGTGACTATATGCCAACCACTATATTCTAGGAAAATAACTCAGTGCTCCCCATCTATTCACAGATCTCAACGCTTTCCTCTATTTTTTCCTGAGGTTTTAAGATAAACAATTAAAGTTGCAATGATATGACTCATAATGCCTGTTTAGCTTGGGTACAATCAATTCTAAACTATTCTTGTTTCCCTGAATAGATAAATTAAAGATGTTCTCTACTATAATAAGGTATTAGTTACAACATTTTCTGATTAGAATAACACCAACTGAAAGAAAGAATCAAATATATGAATGAGGCAAAAACATGTATGGGAAATTGCAACTTCATTCCATAAAAGAATTCTGTGGATTATTCATATCATTGAGGTTTTTATTAATTTATCTTAAGGTCTCATTTCAGCCGCATAATTCAGCCAGAGCCAGGTCCATATTTTGGGGAGCATTTAGTAATGGTAAGATGCTGTCCACGCATCTACTTCCCTGTGTGTAAAATCTCCCCAGCATATTCAGATTAATGTAATTCTAATCCAGATCAAACTTTCATAAACTGATTTCTATGTCCAATCTGTCCAGTTTCCAGATTAATCTGTGAGTGGACTTGAACCTACTGTATGTCTTACCAGTCCTCATCCAAAACCTTAACCCTACACTTCATTTAATTCTTCCTCTGTAAGTTTATGAAACTTTTCTGCCAATCTTAGAAAAAGGAGCACAAAACTCTGATCATCTACAGTATATGCTGTATCAAGAGTAGCAACCTGAAGCTTTCCAGCTATTTTGTACCAGAGCTCTGAGTATCCCTGACTACTGATTATTATGAACAATATTAAGTTAATTAAGAGATAACTAATTACACATTGGGATTCAAGCTCCATGTAGAGGATTTGGTATTTGTGATATACTTTGGAGTAAGATGGTGAGAAAAAGAGACACTGCAACTTTGGGAAAAAGCTGTCTAAACTGATTATAAACTCCCACATACAATATGTAATGCACCCTGCTAGTGCCCTACAGCCCAGAAATACTATTCATATCCACATGGTGAATTCATAGCCAGTCTCCACCCTGAGCCCAGCACTGTTTCGTTGCCTTCAGTGTCTCCTTAGGGCTCCCTAGTCACAGCTCTATAGTTGAAGACATGGATTGCAGAAAGCCCTGTCTGAATTCTTCAGGATACAGCAGCACAGCCAGCCCCCAGCACAGCGTGCAGGGCTCGTTCTTCTGTTGTGCAAGAACATAAATTTCAATGGACTGATTGTGACTCATGTCCAAAAATAGGTAGGCCTGGCACCCCATTTGAGAGGGGTGGGAGCTGAAAAAGGAGAAAGAGATGCCTTAAATCTCTCCCTATTTTGCCCTATAACGCCCCCCCCCCTAAAAAATGCAAACAGGGAGGAATTTGAAGCCCTACCCATTCTAGGGGGGATTTGCAGGCACAAAAAAAGGGGTTCTGGAAGGCTGGACACAGGCTGTGGGAGATACTTTTTTTCACCCTTGTGGTTGAGGGGTGTGTGCTTTGAGGGGTCTACTGTCAAGAGACAGCACAGGTGGGCAAGGCTGTAGCCAAAGAAGAACAGTGGTATCGCTTTTCTTTTTCTTCCATTCCTCCTCTTTCCTTCCCTTTCTTCTAACCCAGTTCTCTCTTTTTTTCTTGTTATCCCTTCCCCCACCCCCTCTGTTTCTACTTCTTCTCCCTCCTCAGCATTTTCTTTCCTGACCGGTAGATTCAATTCATTTGTTTGCAGAGGTCTTCTTCCCCAACCCATCCTTCTTTGATTTCACTGCCCATTTTAGCTGCTGAATCTTTCTTGCCCTTCTTTCCAAAGAACTGAACTGATTACTTGCAAAGGGATGTTTCTCCTCCTCACTCTCCATTTCTATCATAATAGTTTAGTCTCTTCCATTCTCACTTATGCTCCCCAGAGGGCTATTTCCATTTTGGCCCATAGATTCCCCATCCCTAGTTTAAAAGAAATGCCATTTTAATAAAAATGATGTAATTAAAACCTTTCTTCCCAGTAATATGGCAATTTTCATCCTATGGTTATCATTGATACTGCTAAGCTTTGCACATAAATATGATTTTCATGTTAATTATCCAGTCCATTCATTTTCTGCTTCTCTCTTGCAAATGTTGCAATAGTTTCAGCACAATATCTGCACTGTGGTTTGCTTGTCAGTATCTCCCAATCTAAAGCTGGTAGTTCAAGGCACATGACAATTACACCCACAAGGACAAAAGTGACATCTTGTGGTTAAATTCTCCTGAGTAACCATAACAAAAGTTGTGGTATTTCTGACGTGTTTCATCTACATGCATCTAGTAGCATAATCTCATTTTCTTCTGTCAATTCTGCCTAATCGGTGTGAGCATCAAAGCAGGCCTGTTATTAAAAAGCAGCATTTGAAAATAATAATAAAAAAGATTAAAGGCAACAGATCTTTAAAATAAGTGTCTTCTGTAAAATTCCAGCACTTTATGGTAAAGATCTAAATTAAATATCTGAAGATTTCAAAAGAGAAAAGGAAGGCAGACAGAAAAACAATCATGCTACTGCTACAACCACCACTTCATCTTATGAGGTGCTGGGAATATTGTCTGGGATTGTCCTCATACCTAGGAACTATTCTACCAAGTTTGGACACTTTCTCAACTGGCTCCCCTTCCATTAGCAGGATCCAGTCATTGTCCAATCCTCTGCTATCCCTGAATGAAATATGATTTCCATTCCTGGAAGCTTAGTTTGGATGCAAGTCATAATTCCTTGGCGCTACCCAGGACATGATGTGAATGTCATCGGTTTTTCTCTGACCACTGCAACCTGACTAAGTTAAGTGAAACCCTTTTGGAAGAGGAATATCTCCTGGGTCTTTTTATGCAGAGGAAGTGTATGTATTGGAAACAGTCAAACAGTTCCAAGGAACCAACCCAGCTCCCTGATCTGGGATCAGTTTACCTTGACAACTGTTGTTAGGGATGGAATTCCCCATCACATAACAACAGTAGACAGGGGGGATTGTTCCACAATGCCACTAAGACTTTGTTATGTCTCTTGGAACCCATAGTAGCTTAGACCCAGCATGACCTCAGTGATTCTCAACCAGGATGATGCAACAGCAACTGCGGGAACCTACACCTACAGTAGCCGTCCCCGAGCAGTGCCCAACAGAAAGCAGTATCGAGAACGCTATGTAAATAGTGTGCAGTAAGTAATTATACTTAACTTTACAGTCTTGGCCTCAACATCAACTCCAGTATGAATCTGACTCAGCTTCTGTTTTCAAACTCTAGCCCTGCATTCGCATTCGCATTAAGTCTGTCCTATAAAACACACTGTGGACTGTAATAAAATTATCTGATTCTTTCCTTTTATTGGAATGCTTATTCCAGAGTAACAGCAGCACTATACACTAGAGAATTGTCTTCATGTCTTTCTGTTATTGAGAAAAAACTGTCATTTTGTGATAGTGCGTTGCAAACTGTAGAAAGGGATAATGGGTTCTACCAACCTAGCTCTTATTCACATTATATTTAACAAATATATCTTCTTGTGTATTAAAGGTGAGCACACCCTTGAAAGGGAATGTATCTGTGCCTCTTCTGCTACTAGCAAGACAAATTTGTGTTTTTACCCACACAGTCATAAGCCACACTGCCCTATTTTTCAAAGTGCAAAGTTACTCAGTTTAATTATTCTACTGAGTTGTGACAGTATAATCTTTTTATTTGGAAGCAAACCACCAGGTGAAGCACCAGCCTCGCTAAAAGCCAAAGCACAATTAATTTCCATAGGAGGCACCAGAGCTTGGTTTAGAGCAGCTGCTTCACAAGCAGAAGATCCCAAATTCACTCTTCCATCTCTGTTTTTCTGAAAAGACCAGGTACTAGTAACCAGATGTTGGGAAAAGCTGCCACCTGAGATCAAGAAGACATACAGTCAAAGTAGGCAATCTTAAACTAAATGGGCACATAGCCCATCTAGCCAGCTTTTTACATTTTTGAATGTCTCCCATTTTATAAAAGCATTTATCTCTATCACACAGCCTAATAATATTTGTAGGACCAAATCTCTATTTGTCTTTGTGTCTCTTTCATAAATCCCTTATTGGCAGTATTTTTGAGGCATTGATATGATCCCCTCTTAATTTTATGAATTACAGAGAAGGACCAGTTCACTATGGGAACCTCATGTATGATCGAAGAGTGGTTCGAGGAAACACATATGCTATGCAGATGTTATCTTGGGTGGGTTCCTTTTCTTATAAGTACTTTATTTAAGTATGGGAAGGCTGGAAAATTATAATAAATACTTATTCATGGGGCTGTGGTGGCACCTAGTTCACATGTGCATGCTCATTGAGTGATGTTCATACATAATAACCTTTATAGATTTATCACTGAAGAAATGGATTTCCATTCTCAAATATCCAGCTTTCTTAGAGAAAACCTGTGGACATATACCTAAGCCTGGCCCCAAATCTTACTGGATTTAGTGTGTTTTTTAACTATATTCAGGGACAACTGAAGTGCTTTTGTTTTAAACAGCACTTACATTTTCACCCCTTCTGATTGTTTGAGATTCATAGTTTCAATATGTCTAACTTGTGAAAATACTGGACTTAGAGGGATGTAAAGGTCTTTTTTCTTTTGCCTTCATGATGATTAGTATGTTCATGGCTTTAGGCCCACATTTTAGAATAGAAATCAAAATTGGATTGTTATTGGAAAGTTTATGCAATGGAGGTGTTACAGTTATGACAGTTGTGTTGCAAAATATCTCATCAGATGGTAGCACTTGCCTGACGTGTCTGAGCCCCTCTAAGAAAGGTCAGGTCTATTACCACATGGGTGGGATCCCACCAGGGAATCTCAGGGCTGTATGGTAGATTGAGAAGTTGAAAGATATTCCAGAAGTTATTAATGCCAAATCACTGCCATAACACGGCCCAAAATATCCTGCATGGTTGTGCTCATAGTTTGCCAGTAAGGGCCAAAGTTGAGAACCAACCTTTTTCAGACTAAACAGAGCTAAACAGAGCCATTATGTAAAGATGGAACCTATCTCCTGATCTCAAGGTGAGGAATGTCCATTGATCTAAAAGGCAGGAGGAAAGGGCTAGAATTTGAATGCTGAGGTAGCTGTATGTTTATAGGACTTAATTTCTCTCTCTCCGTGTGTGTATGAAGAGCTTCTTGGAGACTATAAGGAGATAAAATAGAATATATATAGAATATATATATACATCATTTGGGTCTGTGAAAAAAAATTATACAGGTTTTTTTTCTCCAAGTGAGATCCAGTGTGGTGTAGTGCTTAAAGTCTTGGATTGGGGAGCAGGGAGACAGAGGGTCAGGTCCACTCTCAGCCATAGAAGCTTCCTGGGTGACCTTGGCACTCTCTTGCCCAACCTACTTTCAAGGATTGTGGTCGTGGGGGAAAATAGGAAAACAGTATCCCCTCACGATCTCTTGAATGAAAAGCAGGCTATACATAGAATAAATAAAATAAAATAGAACACCATGTAAAATAGCAGAGGATTCTTCCCCTCCCTTTCCAGAGTCCAGAACCTGATCCTACTGAAATCCAGAAGCGACATGAAGCCCACAAGAAAATGCTTGAACGGAAGCAAGCAAGGGAGGAGAGTGAGGTGCATGCACCGGAAATTGAGGATCCTGGAAGTCGCATCAATGTACAGACAGGTAAAGCACCAGAGCGCATCTGGACTGTGGAATGACAACTTCTAGAGCTGAGAAAAAGGGTAACCTGTTGGGGGGAAATATCCACCCAAATGATGGGCCCTGGTCCATCAAGGAATTTTGCTTTTTCTTTTCAAGTATCCTGTTTTTCCCACATTTTGTGCTTTTAATTTTTCTTATGACATTATAAAAAGAGCATGTTGCTAGGGTATATTGTTATGCATCTCACTCTAACACATTCCAGGGTCCATCTGGATTAAAAGTTTTGTCTTTCCTATTAACACTCTCTGTAGTGTGTATACTGTATATCATTTTCAAGATGTCATCCTAAACATATTCAATACACAGTGCTATTTATTGTTGTGGTGGTGGCTGTTTTTATTATTATTAACAATCATGGTAATAGTTTTCAGTACTTGTCTTTTAATGAACAGCAAACTGCCATATAGCAATAAGTTACTCCAGTTAGCAGTACTGCAAATACTGTACATATTTTGTCATATATTCCGGGCAAGAAGGTTTTCATAAAGATGGGCATTCACAAGAGGAGGGATCAAAAAAGTCAAGATGGTGGCCTTGACTGTGTGATCAAGGCCACCATTTTGTCTTTTTTGACCCCCTCCCCACAAGCACACCTGCATAAAATAAAAGAAAAAGCAATCTATCTTTTTTCAGTGACTGTTCTAGAAACCACAGGTAGAGCATGGGAACAGGAGCTCTTTCAAGGCAGAGTTCCATGTGCCTTATTTTTCAGAATTGTACCTGGAAGAGATTGCAGATCGTGTTATTGAAGTTGACATGGAGTGTCAAACAGATGCTTTCATACAAAGGCCACCCAGCCCATTGTTCACCCCAGAGAAGACTGGAGCTGATGTAGCAACACAAATCGAAGAAGGAGAGGTACTGACAATATTCCAGTATTGTTCTGAACAATCCAAAAAATAGTTGTGATTTTGCCAAACACATTTTTTAAAGCTTCCTAATTTTAGAAACTTTAGAAGTTAAACCATTCCATAGTACTCTGCTCTTTCAGCATCCTAAAATTCAGTCCAGTACAAGAACTGTGAAACACCACATCAGATAGTCTGAACCCCCTTCCATTTTTTCAACTGAACAAGATGCTTGCAAGGAAATGGGAGTCAGCTAATTTTGGGGGGCCTTAAGGTCCTAGCAACCATTCACTAAAGCAAGGAAAGCAACATATGGCACAATATGGCATCTGGCAACTGCCCCAGAAAAATGTTTAAAGCATGTTTAAAGAGTCTGAGCATGCTCAGATGGAATGACTGAAGGAGCTGCCCTAATTGTGCCCACACTCATTGCTAGAATTTGCTGCCTGAGGACAAAAATAATGTTTAAAGGGGGGGAAACAGAGGCAAATAAATGTAGTGTATGTTCCAGTCTGCAATTCCTGAATGAGGAAGGATAATGACAAAGCATCTGTATGTTGTGATTTCTGGGCTGTGGGCAAATTCAAGCAAAAGGGAATACGTTCTGGTAGGACATACCTCTGCCAAAGTTGGTTGCTCCTAAACCTGAAATAGGGTACCTATAGTTGTCCAGATGATTCTAATTTTAACTCTTAGCATTACCACTAATTAGGGTAGCTGAGAGTTGTAGTTCAGAACATCTGGAGGGATACAAGTTTCCTACCCTTATCCTAGGTCAATTGAAGCTGAAGGAAGAAAATGGCAACATCTAACAAAGGAGTCCAGAACCAGAATAGGGCTTAGCAGAGTCTTGCTGGCACTGCAGCGGGGAAGGGAATTATTTTCATCAGTCCTTCTTTCCAGGGAAAGTGATACCCAGCAATAACAGCAATTTCTACCCTCTCCAGGCCTCCTATTGATCTGGGTGCTCTTCATTAATGGAAAGAGCAGTCCTGGATGGGGCCTATCTAAATCTAGCAGAAAGGCTTTCCCCTGCTCAATTTTCATAACCCATGCTCAATAGGTTACATTTCATTTGCAAATCCTAATGCAATCCTTAGGAACAGACCATATTTATTGCCTTCAGCCTGACTCCCATTGTCCCAGCTAGCGTTTCAACAAGCTCTGTAAGCATTTAACAAATGAAAGGCTTGTCTATGCCTGATCAGAAGAATATATTTTCTGTTCCCTGTTATGGAGTGGAATGATGTTGAACAGCTGTCATCTGGCTCTTTTTTTACCCTCAGCTCTTTGACTTTGACATTGAAGTTAAACCGATGCTTGAGGTGTTGGTTGGGAAAACCTTGGAGCAAGCTTTGCTTGAAATCATGGAAGAAGAGGAATTTGATGATCTTCGGGCACACCAATGTGCCTATCAAGAATTTCGTATTGCAGAGTTGGCTGAAGTGCAACGCCTCGAAGAACAAGACAGGCGTCACCGCGAGGAAAAGGTAGAATTCTTGTAGAAATCATTGCATAGTGGTTTGCTTAGGTACTTCTGTATTTTGCTGTAGCATTTTTTTTACAAGGAATGGAGACTGAATGCCATCTTGTCCTTTGTCTCAAGCATCAAAATGTCTTGATCCCACCCTACAAAGTAGTGATTCTTACGTACCTAGTTCAGTCAGGTTTTCAGTGACCTGAAGTTACATGCAAGTCATCTAAATCAGATATGATCTCAAAAGGGCAGCTTCTTTTATAGCAAATAATGTAAGACAAGCTGATCAAATACAGATATGAGGGCTGAGGTGTGTAAATACATTAAATGGATTTTTACAGCTTTATCCATACAGCATATTCTTAACATGTGCCAGGTACCTAGCAAACAATGTTGATCATATTCGCTTGGAATTGAATTCCAACTAGACAGGTCTGGTCAAGGTGGTGGAGGCACAGTTTTGCTTGGTTAACTGGAAGGAGTTTGATCCTGTAACTCCTGAGAAAGTGGATAGGATCCTTGGGATAGTTAACCCAGCTACTTATTAGCCCATTGTCCTTCTTTTCTTGTGAAGGCAGTCTGAGAAATGACTTGCAACTGGATCCATGCAAAGGTGACAGCCTCTTTGAAAGAGGGGAAGGTTCCACCAGCCTTGAAGGAGGCGGTAGTGCACCTTCTTCAAGAGGCCATCACTGGATCCAACCATCCTGGGCAATTTTTGTCCACTCTCCAACCTTTGCTTTTTGGGGAAGATTGTTAATAAGATGGTCAGATAACAGTTACAAAAGATCCTAGACAAGATGGATAATCTAAACCCTTTCCATTTGGGTTTCAGGTTGGGACACAGCATTGGTCATGTTTGTTGAGACCTATAGCAGATATTACTATATTATCTTGGTCGTCCTTGGTCTCTCAGTAGTTTCTAATACCATCAACCATGGTACCCTTCTGGATCAGCTATGAGGAGTCAGAATTTGGGGCATAGTGTCACAGTAGTTCTCCTTCTTTCTCCATGGTTGGTTCCAGTCATGTTGGTTCAGGGACAGAGGATGAGTTTAAAGCCCCTGATTTGTGGAATGTTTCAGAATATGGCACTCTCATTCCCACTGTTTAACAGTACACTGATGATACTCAGTTGTACATCTTGAGCCCTGGCCAACCAAGCAATGCTGTCAAGGTCTTGCTCCAGAGGTTGTTAATGTCTCGATAGAGAGAAACAGGCTTAACTCAAACAAGACCAAGTGGCTATGGGACCTTGGTCCTCCCGATTCTGGGAACTTTCTACTCTAGATCCTGAGTGGGGTTGCACTGCCCTATTCAGGACTGATGTGTAATCTGAGGATCTTTCTGGACTCTCAGCTCCTGCTCAATGAGCAGATGGCAGCTCTGTCCAGGAAGGCCTTTGCATAGGTTCAACTTGTGTGCCACTTGCACCCATTCTTCAATCAGGAGGCCCTTCTCATTATCACTCATGCGTTGGTCATCTTGTGGGTAAACTATTGCAACACTCTACAGGGAGTTATGCTTGAAAACCACTTGGAAGCTGCAGCTGGTTCAGAATGTGGCAGCATACGCACATATAATACCCCTACTATGTGAGCTCTGCTGATTGCCAGTTGACTTCTGGATACAATTCAAGGGGCCTATAAAGTCCATGTGGCATAGGTCTTAGTTAATTGAGGGATACTGATCTCCCATAGTACCTGCCCATCCTGTGTGCTCTGACAGATTGTTTGCTTCAGGTCCTGTTAATCAGCCAATGTCATCTAGCAGGACCCTGATGAGGTAGGCCTTCTCTATTGCTGTACCTGCTCTTTGGAAAGGTACCCCCTCCAGATCCAAATGGCCCCCACCTTGCTCACTTTTAAAAAACTGGCATTTCCCACAGGCCTTGGGTTAGGATGTTTGGACATGTCCTTCAAAGTTGGGAGTAACATAATATATTTGGTCCCTCAGATGACTTTTATATAATGCTGTTTTTTAATTTTGTGAAACCAACCAGAGTCATTTTGGAATTGAATGGCCTGGAATTCTGATAAAGAAATAAGCAAACCTGCTTGGGTTTTGCCCTTTGAAAAAGAACACTACTGACCTGTGCTGTGATGGAGTCAATATGGCAATAGGGGAAGTATTATGGGGCTGGGAAATAGGCAATATTATGAGTGGAAAGGAGACATGGTCATTTTGAAGCAATTGTTACTCATCACAGATCACAATTGTTACTCCCTGCAGATCACTAGGCAATGGTTTCAGAAGCAAGCTGCTTTGAGACAGTGATGAATAGGGCATCAGTTTTGCCATCAACAGAAGTAGGTGAAACTATCACAAAGGCAACACATGATAAATTAAAATAACTAAAATAGTTGGTTTGAAGGTTTAACTTGAATTAGCCATTTTCATTTCTGTTACCAATTTTCTTCTTCATACTACTTGGTCTCTCTCTCTTTCTCTCTCTCTTCCTCACCCACACATACACATATACACACATACACACACACACACAAATAGCCTACAGGCAACCACATATACAGAGCATCTTTAGATTCCCCAAATTAACAAGACAATCATAATGCAATAATCACTTTCAGAAGAATGTAATTATTACTGACTTTTTTTTTCTGGAGTCAATGAACTTTTCAATACTTACAGATGGGAGGCGGGGGAAGATTCAGCATGTTTTATATGTTATGGAAAAATATCTGCATTACTAAAAGTCACATGGAAAAATTTATGGTAATTTAAAGGAACGTCGCAAGGCACAGCGGTACAAAAGAAAAGAAAACCAAGCTATGGTGTCAAAGAAAGTGGCAGCCCAGGGATTTGCTCAACAGTATCTGACAGATCTGATTCCTTCAGTCTTTTCTAACCTTCGGAATAAAGGATTTTTCTATGATGAAGTACAAAGTGGTAAGTGTCATTTGTGTTGGAAATAATTTTTTTAAATTCATACAAATAATCCCTTAAATCACCCTATGTAATAACATCTGGCCCCCAAAATGTGTCAAACACAAATGTTTAGAGTATTTAAAAAGGCTTGGCTAGGAAAATATTCCTCTTCTTCATGTGTTCCTCAAGGAGGCTAACAAGATTACGTATGGTGTGGTTTGCTTAATAAGTTCAGGTATCACTGCTTTTTAACATCTTGAACTGTACAGAATAATAATAATAAAGAAATAAACTATTATAAACTCTATAACATGGATGAGATTAAAAGAAACCCCCCTACAGTAAGAATTAAATGTGCAACTGGAAAATAAGATAATTACACAACCCCCTTGATGGTTAAACTCTACTGAGAAAGCAAAACTATTTTAAGCTGATACTTAGATGACACTAACAATAGCAGGAACCAAAGTTCCCTATGAAGGGAGCTTGGAGCTCCATTAATCATCTCTCCTAATCTCTGGCAGAAGGATAATCCATACCAAGAGCCTCAGTCATTTATTTTTAAGCAGTGAGCAGATACAGATAGGGAAAATATTTATATTGCTTGATCCATTTTTTAAAAAATTTAGGTACAGTGATATTTGGTTAGGGATAGATTGTCATGGAGAAAATGGATTGTCATGTGGTCTCTAGAAATCAAAAACAACTTGATGGCAAGTAATCAGTGGTATTTGTACTACGCTGACTGGAGGTTATTATTATTATTTTAAAGGTAAATAAACCCTTACAAATAAAAAAAGGTTTATATCAATATTAACTATGATTTCTGAAATATTAAAGTTGATAAGCCTAAGGTTGCTTAGATTTTACATCTAAAGCTGAGTGTGGCATCAATAAACAACTGCAGATACATTACTTATTATATGCTGAAGGTTTCTATCTTAAGCTTAATAGTTAATACTAAGGTCTCCACTGTATTGTTACTTGTTGTTCTTTTTGCATATTTAAAAAAAAAAGAAACGAAGAGAAAGCAAAAATAAGAAGAACAAAAAACTATTGGAGCAGGAGGAGCAGGACCTGACCACAGAACTGGATTATCCCCTAAAGCAGGGGTTTTCAGTTTTCCAGGCTGTGGTACTTGTTAAAAAAAAAGTAATAATCCAGAACCCCTGATTGAGAGGCAAAGCTCTAGTGACAGAAAATTAGATGTGTTCAAGTGACTTTTTTTTTTTTTGCCATTAGTTTCTTATGGAACCCCATCAAGTTAGTTCTATACAGAACTCCACCAAGTTAGTTCCATATGGAACACCCTAGAGTTCCATGGAACACATTTTGAAAAACCCTGTCCTAAAGCTCCTCCTAGATATTGTGATTCAGTACCATTTACAAGACTAACACTTCTTTCAGAGTAAGCGTGCTTAGGATTTTATAGTTAGAAATATTTTCTGAACACACATAGTATCCTGATAAATACAAAAACATGCAGAGATTATTGGTCCTATTTTTAAATATTATTTATTAGGTAGCTGTTCTATTGAACTTGTAATCTACCAATAATCCAAGTTCTCTGGATAGATAACAAAGTTACTTAAACCATTGCATTCTTCTTAATGATTTAAAAACAAAAACAAAAAAAGATCATACATCTGTAAAATGCACAAGGAAACAAAGAAATAGCTCAGCATGGTTAGCTAACCCTGGAAAAAGCAAAAATTGTATAACCACTGTCCCAATGCAGGGAACTTAAAAGCATACTGAGCACAAAACTAGGAAGATACCTGAGAAACAAAGAATTCTCTGCCTGGCATTAAAAATACATCAAGACAATAGGAGTCAAACTTAACTCTTTGAGGAGAGCTTTCTATGAGCAGGGAACCACAACTGATAAGGTCCCCATCCTTCGTAACAAGGGACCTTATCATATTTTACTTGAGGGGGACAAGGAGGTTCTCTGCATAAGATTGAAGAATCTTAGCAGGTGAAAAATGTCACACAAGACAGCGTCCTCAAGCCACCAGTCACTCCCAGTGCTGCGAACCCCCATTGGATCCCCAAGCTAGTTAGTAATGATAATTAGTAATATTCTTATTATAATTTCTAAAGAGCCAGCAGTGTACTTCACTGGACACAGGAGTCCCTGTGGTTTTCTATATATGTAAGAATCACAATATAATGCTTGTTTTCCTTTGTTATTTTGCATAGATATTGAGAAAGGATTCCTTCCCTATGTGATGGATTGTGTAAGACATGTAATGGAGAAGAAGCTTCTAGGAAGAATAATGACCGATTGTAAGTATGCAGAAATGCTCTGGCCATCCAAGATTCTCTCCTGCTGATCAGAGAATAGCTAAATCAGTATGATACCCAAGCAATTAACAAAATTTTGAACATCTGAATTTGAACACCTGAATTATATATGATCATGGATTTTTAAAATACATTTATTGGAAGCTGGTAAATTATCCATGAAGAACCCCCAGTCACAGAATGAATCTGTGGGGCTGATATTGTTAGAATCTGAAGATCTCTCTGGTCCAAATTGTGCTGTCTTGTTGGCAATAGATGATCAAGAGGCTCATTTAAAAAGCAACTGAACTGGGGCATCCATTGGGGAGGGGGGCTAAAAAAGTCCAGATGATGTCCACAACTGCATGATTGAAGCCCTACTCCTGTTTTAAGTGTGTTGCACTTGTGGTGTATCTTAAAAAGGGGCAGGGTTTTAATTGCATGGCCATGACCGCCATCTGGACTTTTTAGCTTCCCATCTCTTCTTACTTTTCCCAACCCGACGGACATCCCTGGACTAAAGCTCTACATTGATACTGTGGAAGCTTTTATCACAGCTTCTAAAGCAGAGTATATAGATATGTTCTTATTTTTAAAATGTATATTTCAAACATGCACCAGCCAAACTTGGCCATTTTTTGCTTCTGCTGACTTGAACACTGCCTCCAATTATGAAATTAATGGGAGTGGTTCATTGTAGTCAGATTTTGTATTTCTTATTTATGCAGTTTCATAAAAACAAAAATCAGAGGAGAGGACACTAGCACAATGTAATGGTATGTGGAAAAGACCTAGAGAGACAGGGCGCAGAGATGCTGCCTAGGGAACGGTCAGATAAGAGACAGCATGGCCTGCAGCTGGATAGTGGGCAGGGTAACAGGCTCAAAAGGGAACCTCCCTAGTTTTTTGGGGTATAAAGGAGATGGTGGGAGAATTGTACTTTCAGACTTGTAAGATTCTGTCAATGTAGCTTTACAATAAAATAGAATTAGCTTATCTGGTTGTGTCTCCTGTCTGGTCTACCTGGTAAGGCTGACATCAAGTATTTGTCATGTATTTAATAGGACAGAAGAAGGAAAGTATTAAACACATGTACAGTCATCAAAGTAACTGCCCTGAGTTGACTTCATTTGGATTTAACTCTAATTATATCATGTAGTTTTCACTTTGGGCACACACATTTTTTGGCATTCAACCCCATTCATTTAACAGTCTTCCATCTGAAATATCTAAGAGTTTACATGTGGATTTTTGGTGACCTTGCAGTAGCACACGACCATGTCATGTTGCAATTGGCTTTAATGTGTGCAAGATCCTAAAGACCAAGAGAATGTGCAAAGGGTAGTTGCATGATATCATCTTTATTGAAAAACTGCCAACACTGTAATGCCCATATATTCATCTACGGTATATTATCATCTGGAATACCGTGTGCAATTCTGGTTACCCATTTGAAAAAAGGAGGTTTCTGAGCTGGAAAATGTACAGAAGAGAGTAACCAAATGATCAGGGGCTCAAATACCTTTCTTCGGAGAAAAGGCAGATTTGAGATTTTTTAACATAGAAAACAAGGCAGTTGAAGGGGGAGATGACCAAAGAATATAGCTTCTTGCATGGTATCAATAAAATAGCCTCAGACCAATTTTTCTCCCTCCCTCAAACCACAAGGACCCGGCACTATCCAATAAAGCGGAATGGATGGAGAATTAAAACAGTGAAAGAACATACACCTGTTCACTGTGTAGAATTAACCTGTAAAACTCATCCCCACAAGACATGGCAATGGCCACTAACTTGGTTGCCTTTCAATTCATGGAAGACAGGCTATCAGGCTATTAGAATCGAAGTCTCAGTGTTCCCTCTGTATCGCAAGAAGCATGCCACCAAATACCATTTCCAGGGGAGCTATGGTGGGAGAAGGATATGTCTCCTGGGACTCTCTGTGCTTTGAAAATGCTTCAGAAGAGCTTTTCGGAATGCATGGGAGCATGAGCATCGCATCTCTTTAAAGCAGCTGCATCGTTTTCCAGGCTTCTATGAGGGACTGAAAAAAGATCTTCTGCTTTAAAGAGGTGCTGTACTCATCATGCTCCTAAGTGTTCCAAAGAATCAGAAGCACTTTCAGGGCTTGCACAGAACAACAGTAAAGTCGCCATCTTCTGCTTGAGAGCATCCCAATGCAGCAGCATCTGGGGGCAACAAAGGGACAGTGGGTCAGATTGATCAGCACTGTGGTTTCTCAGCACAAGCCCTACTGCTTTTCTACATGTGTCGCCACATGGCATGCACGCCCCAAAGGGGTGTTGCTTGCTGCATGATGCCACAATGCTGCCCTTGTCATTCTGAAGAAAGCAGCAAGATCCTATGATCTTTGCTGCCCTTGTCCCCCTTCTCCCTGTTAGAAATAAAATGCTGCATTAAGATGCCTTTGGCCTAATCTACTAGGCCTGCTCTTACATTATTATTGGCAAACATAATCTGTGTGATCTGCAAGCTGTTCATCAGATTCCATATATAAACCTCCTTTTCCACGGCACTGCCCCCATTAACTGCACCTTCTAGAATGCAGTTACTACTGCTGGCTGAATGATGATCTCAGAGGCAAAAAGAGTGGCTCACACTGAATCACTCCAACAAAAATCATAGCATGGGAGAAAGAGGTGCCAGAAAGAGCACCCTCAGATGTGGAGAAATAGGTAAGGAAAAGAAGCTGTTTTCCACCCACTGTAAAGCAACCAGAGGGTGGCGTGTTTTGGGTTAACGTGTTGCTTTCTTGCCTGTCTGTGTTGCCCTACTTCCAGACTGTAAGTGGTGGCAGGAAGCTCCAAGGATGTTGTTGGGGTTTTTTGCCATGTATTCTAGATATCTCTATTGTGAAGCTGCTCAGAAAACACAAAAGTACCCAAAGATGCAGCAGCAGATTTAGCTTCCATCTATCCACTTGTTCTTGAATATACATTTCAATTCTTTTAACCTGCTGTCCTTGTTGCATTCATTCATATTATGTCCTTGTCCTTTTTAATCAGTTGCATTGCCTTCCATAATGATGTGTCCTTTGAGTCCTGTGGATGAAACAAAATACATTTCAAAACTGAAGCTGTTTCTGTAGTTAAAAGAGATTATCTACTCAAATGAATATTAACTCAAGGTAACTACTTTTGCAGGTTTCATTAATGAGGTCACCAAAAACAGACTGGACACCTACAATGAATATCAAATATCACAAAGCTCTTTGCTGCATAACATGGCTGAATTCCACTCACCACAGGATATTTCCATATATGACTTTAAAAAGTCTTCTGTTCTGAGAAGACCCAAAATAGAACAGTAATGAGGATGCCTACATCCCAATCAACAAAGATTCAGGTAATGAGAAAGAAAAGATTGGTCCCACCAAGGAGATATAGATCCTTGGCCATCATCCTAGTGAAGATTTCAAACAGTTTAGACTATACCTGATAACCTAACTTGAAGCTCTATTATTCATGTTTAAAATTTCCATGTCTTTGCACAAGATTAAAGGGTTAAGAGGCATCAATTTCTTTCAATGCTCTCTGTCATTATCCAAGTCTGATGGAGATGAATGAGCTACATTGCTGCACTGCTGGCGTAAGATGGTTTGCTGCCTGGAGCTGAAAGCAACACCACATTCCACCAACAAGGGCTACATCATTCAAGTACAGTCCTTGCTTCTATAAAAGACCTTCATGTGATGTCACTTGAAGCAGTCACTTCACTGTATTATATGTCAAGGCTGCCCCAAATTAACCTACTTTGGATGGGTGTTGTTGCATTAGCTATTCCATTCTGTTTACCAAGAAATGATGGAGACCATATTTCGTACTCAATAAAATACGGCATTATGATTGTTGCTTTACCTAACACCGTTAAGTATCTTCAGATTGTTAAGACAAAAGTACCACCTTACACATTTAGCAAAATAAGGCAAGATTATATGGATATACGAATAATAAGTTATTCTGTTTAATAAGTTTATTTATTTATTTATTTATTTTGTATGGCTGCCCATCTCATATGCATAACTCTGGGCAGCTAACAGTTAAAAACAGAATAAAAACATAAGGTATTCTCAAGACTCAATTCTCTAAGCAAAGCAAGATTTTGGATCCTCTGACTTGCTCAGAATTTTTTATTCATTTTGTATGCTTCTTATGTCGTAAATTATCTGCCTGATCATAATCACAGAGGTAACAAGGGAATATTAATGTTCTCTGAAAGTCAACTGGACCCTCTTTACGGAAACTGGTTGTTGGAATTTGGGTTTTTATCTGGTGAAGAACTGACACAGAGATCTCACTGGAGTATTTGGCATGAAAAGTCATCCATTGCAGAGAACACAGCACAACTAAAAGAACGCACTGGAGACAGAACAAAAACAGTTCTGTGCTGCCAATGAACTGGGCTTTGGGAATTGCTCATTGTTCACATGGTCCTTACTTAACAGTCGGATGCCATTTTTGCAAATGCTTTTTCTATTTGTAAAGTGACCTGGGACCTGACTTTGTTCTCCTGCTGGAAGATGGAATTGAGCATTTTTAAATTAGGACTGCCAGATCTGGAGTGTAAAAATCCAGATAACCATCACATGGCAGCCAAGAGTTAAGAGTTCCCTACATAATTTTGTGGGATTTTTGCAGCCCAGATCTGGTTGGCCTAATTTTAACCTACTTCAGTTTTACCCTACTGTCACTAACTGTTTTTCCTATCCTGATCCAGATAATCTCCTAACCATCCATGCATGTTGACAATGGTGTCCTTCTCAGAACAGAGCCCTGGCAGAAAACTGTTGACTAGAAGCTTAAATCCAATCCAGTGCACTTGTTTGTAACTCATAAACCAGTGTTTATCAACCTTGGCAACTTTAAGATGTGTGGACTTCAACTCCCAGAATTCCCCAGCCAGCCATGGAGTTGAAGTTGGAGTTGGAGCCATGGAGCTGAAGTCTGCATATCTTAAAGTTGCCAAGGTTGAGAAACACTGTCATAAATAGTAAAATATTGATTAAATTTGATGAAACAGAAGTATCTTTTATGGGCACATTTCAGCTTGATTTGGCACTATTTCAAAGAAAAGGGAGGGTGTGTATATGTGTAGGCCCATATGCAAATTTTGCCCTGCTTGATGTGTCAAAATGAAAACCTGACTAAGGAAAGCATCAGTAAAACACTACACTTCCTTAAATTTCACACTGATCAGTCTTGCTGCATCCAGTTGTATTTGCTATGGAGGATAATATACAATAGTTTGTACAACTAAAATTTGAAAAATGTATGGGATTATCGGAGACATTTAACAAACATCCAATGTATTTTATGGCAGAATAAGAATTAATACATTTTATTCTTCTTTAACCATAACTGGATCATGCCTTTAATGAAACCCTCATGATACATTAAATTGTTTCTCAGAATTTCAGTACATGTTACCACTAGATGTCAGTAAGATTATTAGAAGTAAACTATACCCCTGTGTTCTTAGACATACAATACGTTATCTGGTTTCCTGAAGTTGTTGTAGCATTCATTAGGCATATCTACTCACAAATACCAAGAAGACCCACTAAATTCGTAAGAATTTATAGGAATAGAGCCTTAATATCTTTTATGTATTGGTCATGTTAGGATTATTATCTGAAAGATATTTCGAGTGATGGGCGTTTCCTTCAGAATTAAAACCAAGCAGATTTCATTGTGTCCCAAATCCTACCTCTTCATTGGTGGGAAAAGCTGAAAATTAATGGACAGCTTTCATGAAAGGTGATAGCATATGCAACTTTCTCCCTTCCTTTGGGTGGACTTCCAGAGTACCAGCAGCTCTGATTGTAATCCCTGACTTAACACTATCCACCATCCTCAGCTAGTATGATCAAAGGCCACATTGGCTAGGTGACAGGAATGTACTCCAATACCCCAGAAGAGCATAAAGCTGGAGAATACTGTTATAGGTTATACCAAGAGAATAGTATGTGTGTACAATAAGATATAAGTAGCATCTATAGCATTATATAGCATGTAGTAATCATAGCTCAGTGCTGAACTGCACACATAAATGTATATCCATGTACATGAACCTCTTAAGAGTAGCCTTTAGCAATTCCAGTTTCAGGTTCTTGAGAAGAAAACACAAGAATGACATTTACCTGAACACCTAGAGTGCTGCTAATAGTCAACACAGATAGTACTGAGTGTGATGGAACAATGAAGCTGACCCATGGTTAAATGATCCATGGGGTATTGAACTAAACAGGTTTGTGCAATGCACTACACCATAAACTAGCCAACCACATTTTAGCCAAGTATGTTGTGTGAATCCTTCCAGAACAAATCAGATCAGACTTCCATTTCCCCCAGCTTTCCTTGGCAAAATATGTTGAGTCACAATTTCCCAGAAGAAATATTGGCAAATGAGGTAGCAATTAGCCAACAACACATCATTAAATCACATCAAGACATTGTCTCTCTTCACATAGAAAATTCACATTTCTTCCATGCTGGGCTACAAATATCTGAAGGACTATTGGACCCTGATCCACTAGCCCTAACTCATTCATGCATAGACTATTTCATTAATATGTTAACCCAGCCGCTGTAGCTTATATACAATGGATTACAAGATGAGAACCCAGCCAGCTGTGTTTATTCAATAAACCATGGTTAAGAAAGCCACAGCTTAATGCAATATGTAAACCCATCCCTTGTGGCAGTCAACAAACTATGGTTAAAACAAATCATGGCATAGCAGAATACTGTATATGAATCCAGCCATGCACACTCTGTCACATATGCATGATACATTAGGGTATCTAGTACTTATTAAAATGAGAAACAAGGCAGAGTTGCAATGTAGAAACCATCCTACATCTTTCTGTAATCCTTAGATATATCTATGCTACAGATGGCAGAGCTCGGTCTAACCATGTAAGGAGGCTTAACCTGTGGCAGGGTTAGGAGTTTTCGTGAAGCGCTCTATCCTAATTGGGCCACTTGGTTAGTGCAACTTGCCTTCTTTCTAATGCCCAGGCTTTGAGCGTATTCCTGTTAGCGTGCCAGCAGTTCAAGAAGAACAGGGCCACTTAAAAAAACACAGCTGCATTCCACTGCAGCAAATAATTAATTGCTAACTGCTCGTGAACAGCCTCACCTTGTTCAGCCTTATTGTCAACTGAGGCTACTCTCAGAACAATTTACTACTGTTAATGAAGCTCATGTTATAAACCAAAGTCTGAAACTGAAATATTAAAAAGATTCATTATTACATGTTTGTAATATGTATCCTACCTGAGAGTTTGCTGTTTCTATGTACATTGAGTTTCTAGGTGGAGATTTCTACTAGGTCTCTCCTCCTTGAAACAGTGATTTATATGGGAAAAAAAAATCAGTGACTGAGCTCATCTATTGCACCAACCTAAAATGAGGTTTGGGTTTTGCTTAGCAAGTTATGTGAAATCAGCCAGGGGTAGTGTGTTCAAGCCATGTTTAAACAAACCACCATTTAGCATGATGGAGGAATTCAGTCATTTTCCTCATAAAGAGATATAATGCTGATATGTGAAACAGCCACTTCTGCATGAAAAATGCACTGAAGAACAGAAAAACAATTCCCTGGTCTTTTATCAGATAAATATTTAAAGGGAACATTTACAGAAAACACCACTAGGTTTAGCTTTGAAGAGGTGAACCACATCTGAGCTGGGAAAACTCAGGAATGATGAGTGCTCTGTTAATACCTTGATAAAGAACTTAAGGCGAAGCTCCACCACTTTTTCAGACAGTTGGTGTCACTTCAGACAATGGTGTGAGCAGTGTGCAGTGGTGTAGACAACAAAAACTGATTTTTAAAAATTGCATCCCTCCTAAGATCTCATAAAAGCAATATTTGTAATATTTGCTTTATTTACAAATATGTAGGCTGAGTATATTGGACAGATACTCCTGCCTTTGAAATGCTGAAAAGTAACTTTTACAACTTCTTCTCTACCAGAAAGCTGGACCCTCATCACCACTATATATATAGCCAGGAACTCTCCACATTCTTTTTCCACTTCAGCCTTCAAACGTTTGTTTTTGCTGACTCCGCAGGCCCAACCCTCTTCTCTGAATGAGAATCTCTTCCCACTACTGGCAGGGTACAGGCTGAGGACATACTAGCTTCTATAGTCAAAACAGAACCAACTATCCAAGTGAGAGAGCAGCAGAGGGGAGTTTCATTCAGCTCTTGCGGGAGTATTAAAAGAAACATTGAAGAGAAGGAAAAGTAAACAGCTCAGCAAGGATTGAGGAGACTAATGGGCAGAAAATTACAGACAGTGCATGGAGGGCAACTGAACGGAACAATCTGAATCCTGGACAGGGATCCCACTCCATTGCAATATTTTTATTTATGTATTTTTTAGCCATTTGACTCCATAAATAGAAATATCTTATGGAAGAAATTGATTAACTTAAATATGAAGCCCAGACTCTTATTTCTGGTAAAGGCCCTTTATTCAAATACCCACCTAAAAGTACAAACTGGTATAAATGGCTCCTTAACTAAGAGCATCCCCACTCATAGAGGTGTTAGGCAGGATTGTATCTTAGCTCCAATGCTTTTTAATCTTTACATAAATGATATGCCAGGGTCCCTGCATACCCGACACACACATGCTAAAAATTCATGGTACATTTGTAAATGTTCTTTTATATGCAGATGACATGGTTTTAATGGTAAACTCTCAAATAGGTCTGAGAAGACTCTTGAAAAAGCTAAATACTTATTGTGTTTCTAACTCTCTAATTATAAATAAATTCAAATCTAAAGTGATGGTTTTTAGCAAAAAGAGAATGAAATACAATTGGCAGATAAAGGGAGAGCCAAAAGAACAGGTGAATTATTTTACCTATTTGGGAGTGGTTTTTACTGATACTGGAGCCTGGGAAAATCACTTTCAAAGGACAGCAGGGAGGGCTGAGGTCTGTGCCAAAAGTTTACTTAAACTGTATAATTATAAATATCCTGGCACGCTGACCCCTATACTGAAAGTATTTAGAACAAAAATTGTCCCAATGATGACCTATGGCGCGGAAGTGTGGGGCCTTGCAAAATCTGCCGCACTTGAACATGTCCAGACACGTTTTTTAAGAAATATATTGGGAGTTGATAAGAACACGTCAGCCCCCGTGATCAGAGCGGAAACAGGAGCCCATTCTATACAGAGCCAGTCAGTAATTAAGGTTTTTTCTTATTGGCAGAGAGTCCATTTAATGGATTATGATAGGCTTCTCAAATTATGGCTGTTGGAACAAATGTATGGACCTCTCCATATCCTGGCTAAAACATCTTACTAAAGTTATCTCACAATATGGGCTTTCTACTCAATAGGTACTCATAAATACCTCGCAAGCAAAGGATATTTTTAAACAGTGAGCCCTGGATATCAGTGCCCAAACGGACATGGAGGAACTGGCTAAAAATGGGTCATTAAAATGGTTAGCTAAGAATAAAATTACCTTTAATTCTAAAAATATCTGTCGATGAGTCTAACTCAAAACCTAAGAAGGGCCTACACTAGAGCTAGGTTTGAATTACTGGACTCCATGGTCAAATATGGTCGTTTCCATCATGTGCCTTATGATGAGAGGCTATGTGTATGTGGGGACCCAGCCATAAAAGATATTGCCCATGTTTTGTTCAACTGTAAACTTTATGACTCACTCAGGCTTAATTATTTGTCCTCTTTGTTGGAAAGAACAGTCCATTGGGACTCCAAACACAGATTATCCTATTTTCTTTCGGGCACAAATATCTTTATTGTGAGTAGGACTGCCAAGTTTGTAGACAAGGCAGCTCAGTTGAGAGCCTGATATATAGAACAGATTGGAGTATCATGTAGGGGTGATGGTCTTATATGAATCTGGATTTATGATATTAGCGATACATTATTATTTTATAGTAGTATTATATTTAGTACTATCCCATTTTATTATTATAATATTTTATTGTAACATGGATTTTGTGTATTAGTTATTTGTTTCACCTTTGCTGATGTTTCTTATTCTTGTTGCTATGGTTGCAAGATTAATCAATAAAGTTGAAAGTATTTTTTAGCCAATTTATATGGGTGTCCATCTGAGATATTTACAAGTTTGTTTTGTCTTTCCAGATCCTAAAAGTGTTTCTCAGTTGTTCATAGGCCATCCAACTGTCATTATCAGTCACCTTGATAAAGCATACACAGTCATTTTGAACTGTTGACTACCAATCTACTTGACAGTCAACCGCTATAATAATCCTTTCTCTGCTTAATAAAATAGTTTGGGGTGTTTACCCAACAAACTGTAAAAAATATGTAATATAAGAGGACAGTCTGGCCAGAGTTAAGAAATTTATAACACAACTTTCAATGGAGAAGTTGGCACTTGTTTAACTTTTTTCCACAGAACTCAGTGGAACTTTAAAATCTTGTCAAACTTTGGCTGTGTTGTGGTATGTATTAAGTGTTCTTAATTAAGTGCTCTGATGTCATTTTCTATTAATAATTTATTCTAATCCAACTGTATACATTCAGATTTTAGAAACAATGAAATAATGAACTTCTTAAATAGTGATCTAAACCACTGAGTCCCTATTTGCACTGTAAGTAACCCAAATGGTCTAGTATAATGTTTTTTTAAAAAAGATTCTTCGATAAAAGAGATTATGCCTAGTGTTAAATCTTTTTTTTTTCTGTTTCTTCAGAGAATCTAAGAAGATTTTATATTTGAGAGAATCTACTGAATACTTAACTTGTAATGAAAGCTGTCATCTTGGCAAGCGTTAAATCGAATGCTACTATTTTTCAAGTATTTTCAAGCTCAGTATTTTGTTCAAAACTCTTCTAATTGTAGTTATAATGTTGACTTCATTTCTATAACAATTTTCTGTAATCGAGAAAGACATAAACATAGGAATAAACTATACGATTGATATGAAAAATTACATATATATATTTTCCAATATGTGGAGGAAATTTGGTTTTAGTCCTATTAGATTATACCCATTAAAATCAAAATGACCCTAGTTAGCTTAATTAGTTAACTTTCATGTTTTTCACTGGATCTGTACTAATCTTTCATTATGCTGTCTTGCTCTATTCCTTTTCTAATTGCTATCTTCCTTTCTAATGGAATTATAGCTATATACAATATGCTTGTAGCTATACTTTGGAATATGCTTCTATTGTAGAATAAATTATTTTCACATCAAATCCTCATTCTTCTGTTATTTTCTGTTCTACGTGCACACCTGTATTTATAGAAAACACCAGGATGGTTCTCTGTTTGCTGTTTTGTTCTTTAAAAAGCCAGTTAGAAATAGACAAAGAAAAACCAAAATTTATACAGATTGTTCTCCTGACTTCCCCCTAACTATTTCAAGGTCACTTATCCATTATAATTGTGTGAAAGTTGTAAAAAAGGCTAAACAAGAAATGTGGGATTCTCAGGAAACATTGGGACTAAAGCATACATATGTACTGAAAATACTTATAAGACTAAAAATATAGCTCTTTTTGGCAACAACTGGAATAAAGCTGATTAAAAGAAACATTTGATGGAACAGTATCAACATCAAGCCAAATTCTTTGCAAGTGCAATTACATAATATTATACAGTATTTCATTTACTATACCTATAACACCAAGGAGAGGTACATGTCAATATTTGACATTGTGTTAGGCCCCCAAGTTAACCTTTTAATGTAAAATCAAGACAATGAAAAATAAAAATGATGGCTGTTTGGCCAGTTTTTAAAAAGCATATTCTATTCTTGATTCCCACAAGGTCACTTTTTTGATACTAGAACATTCCTGCTGCTTTTATATTTACAAATCTAAGGTAAGTTTGCAATCATATCTGCACTTTTCAGATTACTTCAGTAAAAACAAATATGATGTGACGACTGAATGATATAAACTTTTTCTGATGATAAAAATTCTCATGACAGGCTCCCAGTCTGGTTTCAAATAGTGCATGTTTTATGATCTGCTTATATTTCTAGCTAGTGAGCATCCGATATTCTAAAAAGGGGGTAGTATTTTTGAATAGTTTTAGAGTACTCTTAATAATTCATTCATATGGAATGTAGTGGTGTTAGAAACACCAACAGTATAAAGTAATTCTTTTTGCATGCAAAGAGATCTGACTGATTTATGTTTATTTCTTATATTTTTACTCCAAAGTAAAAACTGTAAATCCAAGCAATAAATCATTATTGAAAATGCATTTAAATGTAAATCTATACTCCAGAATAAAACGTTAGAATAGCAGGGGTGGCACAGAAAATCAGTTCCAAAATCCATTATTGTCAGCCATATAAAAGACATCTACATCATAACTGCCTGGAAATTATAGATTTTGTCCCAGTACAAAATCAGAACATAGGTGCTAAATTGGGAAAAGATAATCTAAACAGTTAAAGTATTATCTTCCATTAAACATTTAGAATAAACTGGCCAAATAAATCTTCTTTTGAAGGAAGTTCCACATAGATAATACCACTTTAAGGAAGACTCTGTTTTTCATAACTACCTGGTGAATGAAAGTAGTGAGATATCCATATTCCAGATATCTCCAAGTTATATGGGGCATCATTTCTGGATGATGATGAACATTACTGAGTTTTCAGTGCAGTAATACTGCATGGAAAAAGGGTACAGAGATTTTCAGAAGAGAGTGCCATTTCCCTACTTATTTATATATTTAATTTCTTTACATCCCTTGCATATAGTTTTCCCTAACCAGCCAAAAAGCATTGAGAAAAAGAGAGATTTGTCAAGGGAACAGCATTAAGAGAAAGTGTTATTATTTATTAGCTGGCTGCTTTGTTTTTGCTGGGACTGAATTCCTCCAATGGCATGATTTTGATCTAAGGTCTTCTTTGCCCATGTTTGATTGCTAAATTAAAAGAGAACAGATGTTGATAATGCTTTTAGTCGTTTTTCTTACTTTGCTTCCCTTCTTCCAAGCCATGGTAAAGGGTTAACCTCTAGGTGAATAACCTAGGCACTGAGAAAATCACAACATTAATCTTCTGGGCAGAACAAACATTTCAAGAAAGGAAAAAATGCTGCATACAAAGGGTGTGTTTCTCATGCCATGAGAACAGTGCATCCTTGTGAAAATATAACTTACATAATAGAGGTAATATAATTATTTGTCTAAACTCATCAGAAGAGGTAACAGTTGCACAGGACAAATTTATCTTTCTGGCTGACTGGCTCACGCGCAGGTTGTTGATCTGAAAAGGATTTTATAATTTTTTGGAGGATAAACTTCTCTTGGTCTGCAAGGTGACATCTCCCTGTATTGTCATGCTTGATAAAATGCCTGGATATTGGATCCTTTCCAATTTTATCATTAACTCTTCCAAAAACAAAAAACACAATGATATGTACACTCCCTACAAAACCAAATGTTAGAAGGCCAAGAGTAAATGTAAGCCACATAAAACAGTGTTTCTCACCCTTTAAGAGGTGTGGACTTCAACTCCCAGAATTTAAAAGGTGTGGATATCAACTCCCAGAATTACCCATCCAGCATGCTGGCTAGGGAATTCTGGGAGTTGATATCCACACCTTTTAAAGCTGTAAAGGTTAAGAAACACTGATATAAAATGAAGAAGATTGCCTTATGGCTCTGCCTCAGTGTGGTGCACTGCTTCATTTCTAGGAAGAACTGAAGTGGTGTTAGTATACACCACTGAGCAAAGCAGTGCAGCTGTTCTGCCTCTATGAGGATAAATGGGGCATTGCATCGCTTTGAAGGAAAACTTGGAACCAAGCCTTAGTGAAGCTAAGTGCCCCTTTGAAGATCTGCCCACAATTTATAAATAATTCCAAGGATGTACAAAAGGCATTTAAACTTAATTGCTGAGGTTTTCCATGCCTCTTTTATGAAAAGTGAAGATCATGATAAATTTGTAAAACAGGAATTTATTGTTGATAAGAACACTTAAAAGAATTCTTGGTGATTCATCAGAAGCTATGAGAACAACGGAAGCAGAAATGGATCTGGCTCTATCCCAAAACTCGACAAGAGAGCCACTCATTCATTCATTTATTTATGTAAAATGAGTTTTTATAATGCTAACCAGAACAACATTAAGGGAAAGTGGAAGGGGGATATTATTTGCATTTCAATCCATGTGTGATTATATCTCAGGAACACCTGTATGACCAACACACTGATTTTATAAAGAATAAGAGTAGACTATTTTTTAGTTTTGTGTGCTAAAGATATCATTATCTTTAATGATGCAACAGAAGTTTCAAAATCAGATTTTTTGTTGCAATTTAACCTTAGTTATATTTAGCGCTGGTATTTCAATCTATAGAGAATTTTCCCACTCCAAATGACATATAAAATATCTTCTCTGATACAGGCTTTCTTGTAATAACTGCAATTAAGGAAGATTCTAATTCATCTGATGCTTGCTATCAGTCCCCGAACTAGAGCTAATTTTAGTTAAATGAACTCACTACTGGCCAACTAAAACTGCAATAAAGAATTTTAAAAAGCAAAATAGTTTAGCAAGATTTTCCTATTTTTTATTTCTTCACATTGTATTACATGAATCTACACTATATTGGAATCCTTTTTACTGGAGTTACAATAGCTGCACTACATACTCCAAAATACACAGGAAAATAATGGGTCACACATGTAATTTTGATCCTTTCATCCATGAAAAGCTTACATTATAGGATAACCAAGCTTCAAGAATAGTTGGTAAGTCCTTGTTTTGTTTTTGTTTTTATCCTGCCTTTATTATTTTCATAAATAACTCAAGGCAGCGAACAAACCTAGTACTCCTTCCTCCTCCTATATTCCCCACAACAACAACCCTGTGAGGTGAGTTGGGCTGAGAGTGAGGGACCGGTCCAAAGTCACCCAGCTGGCTTTCATGCCTAAGGTTGGACTAGAACTCACAGTCTTCTGATTTCTAGCCTGGTGCCTTCACCACTAGACCAAACTGACTCTCAGTTTACCCATTTTGTGGATAAAATAGATTTTTCATGTTGTTTTTACCTTAGACCAACTTAATTCTAATGAAGCAGTTTTAAAAACCTTTGTAGATTTTAAAACTGAACATACTTTAGAATGCTTCTTGTCAGTTTATTCACGTAAGCATATTATTCACAATTGTATACAAGTGGAAAGTTGCTTCAAAAATGTGCATTGTTTCTATTTATTGTAAAATGTTAATACAACATAAAATTTTATTTGTGTATAGTGAATCCTCAGAGGAAATTTAATAAGGAGTGGTTGCAACTATCTTGCTGTCAATTATATACATTAACTCATATGATTTGGGCTTATCCTATTATTGCTGCACTTCGGACAGAAATCTATAGTACTGTTGGCATGAGTTTAGCAGTGATTATTTTTTCTCAAAGATTCATATGTTCTTCTTGCCCAGTATCTAACATGCCATCAAGAATTGTGCCTACTTGGCATAGGGGATAAAGATGACCAGATATTTTATAGCATTGGAAGGACAAATCTTCACTGATTAATAGAATAGCTGATACTTTGTTGTTTGTCAACATTGTAATTAGCCTTTTTTCCAGTAGAGGGACCATTACGTGGACTTTCAACCAATTTGGTCAATTATTTTTGATTTCTTATATAAATTTCTATTTTTAAATCTTTTTCATCACACAATTATGTGTCTGTGTCCATGCATATAGCAAGTTTGTTCAATAAAATAAAAAAGTCCTGAAAATTATACTGCATATGATATAAGCAAGATAATATCTGTTTTCATACAATTAGATTAGTAAACTGTCTAAAGTATATTTCCATCTAATTCCAGTACTTCAGTGGAAAAGGTTAAAAGATATTTTCTTCTATAATATTCTAGAAATTATTTAAAAACCACTGTTCAGCTTTTGCCATGCAAAGCTAAAAAAATTTTAAAAATTGATTCTACATTATTATCCTGATTCAAAGTACGCTGTCATAATGTGATTTATTCTTGTTTTGTGAATCTAACCATTGTGATTTGTAAACCATGGTTTGCATCTTAGCAGTTTGCTCAACAAAGTATGATTAATAAATCTGTATTCAATTCAGTCAAGGAATACCATAAAGATTTTATTTTAAAAAGAATTGACAAAATGTTCCTATATGCACAGAGCTAGTACTTTCCAGGTGGGATTAGGGAAACTTGATTAAAACCTGTATCTTCATCGTTACTTATTCTGCTTTAGAAAAATGTTTATACTATTACTGTCAAGGATACTATGTTTTTTTAACTATATCTATTAGTCATCATTTTGCCTTTCTCCATGATTGAAATCTTCATTGAGCAGAAAATACAATTACAAAGATCATTACCATCAACACAGTGACCCGATTCACATATTGCACTGAACAATCATGTGACTTCTTTGGGTTCACATGTTTTAACCTAGCCAATGTGCTTCATAAATAATGGTTCGTGACTAGCCCAGACAATAATGTTAAACTGGAAAGCATAACATACAAGCCACGATGTCTAAGTTCACACCAGGGCTACTAGATCTGGCAGCAAGAATCTAGACAGCCAGCTGATACAAAAGGAAACAAAAATCTCCAACGCTTTGCTGCCACCTGGTCTGCATCTTTGCAGGCCAGATGGTGGCCTTAGTTCACACATGCTAAGCCACAATATAGCTTAGCATGATGCATGAACTCAGTCACCGTGGCTTACTGGCAAACCATAGCTAGTCTTGTGTTAACCCAGCCAATGAAATGAGTTCGGCAGTTCCATATCTTGTATGCTTCTTACACTGATCAATAAAACATAAATATGCAAGAAACATCACAAATTGCTACAGATAGAATTCCATAACACTTCCTATCATTAAAAAAAAAATTTTTTTTAAGGCAGGGTCACTTGTTCAACTCCAGATCAACTGGTGTCCCTGTATTATGTGACAAAAGCCTTTCATTTCAAAAAGCTTTTTAATGTATTCAGAAAAGTAGTTCATTTTTTTCAGTTATAATTACATTGTGGTTTTCCTGTTTTTAAATTGTTGTAAATTATCCAGAGCATTAGAAGGACAGTAAAGGGGAATTCACAACTTAAATTTTCTGAAATGTTTCCATTAAATACCTATTTAAATACCAATTTAAGAATACAAGTTGCTGTTTGATGGAGAAGCAAAACCTAAGTCTACAAATTAAATCTGGATGCCAACTGGGAAAATAATTTATTTTGAAAAGAGGCTTAAACCAATACCACTTAACAAAATTCTGTAATAACGGAGGGCAAAATTAAGCAAACTGATGTTCTGGACAGTTTTCTAGTTTTATAAGCGAACGCATAATGTAGTCCAGGGAGCCTTCCGGACGAAGAGACCGATTTAAGTACAGCAATCTCCTAATCTATGTGATAGGTAACCCCACCCGTTTTACGTCGTGGCACGTATCGCCTTCACCTCGCGGCAACGTCAGCTATTTATAAGGCTCTATTTTAACCTCTCCCGTTCATTGGCTGCCGATCTTTATGACAGAACAATCGCGCCCAGGGCAAAGTTCCGCTGCCGCCCTTCATTTCCCCCGAGAGAATGAAACTGGACGGGAGAGTTAGCGATCAATTTACAGAGGCAGAAGTTTCCGCCTCCGACTCGTTTATGTACAGATACTTAATCTGACCTCCTGTTAGGCTTGACTTTTGCAGCAAGCGGCGCCGTCGCCACCTCTGACACCGTGGACAAATGACAGGTGGTGAGGAGTTCCGTCACCGACGTCCTTTTCTCTCCGAGGAGCAGGTGGCGGTCTGGACGAAATCAGAGGGGAGGCGGAAGGTCCAAATCGACCAATACCACCTCCGCTTTTCTTTTCTGAAATATTTTTTGGGTCGGAGTTTCAATCACGGAACTTCCAGGCCTTGAGCAATTTGAAGATTCAGTGATCCTTTCAGTTATTTAAATGAAGTTGCTGATGCGGCAACACCGGAGCGGGGGGGGGGGGGGTCGTCCCATTGGGTAGGAATACTTAAGAGTGTACTGTTAATAATTTTCCTGCTCGGTATCAAGGCTCCAAAATAGCCCACAGAACAAGAGGACCTGATGATGTGAAGAAATTTTCAACATGAACAGTGTGGTACCATTATATGCAATGGTTCTTATTCTTGGGGATTCTGAGATCTGTAGAGGCAATACCTTTCTGAGGCCAAGTGAAATTGTACATAAATCACTGCAGGTATTCAGTTTCAAGAACTTTTCCGCTGGCAAGCTGGTTAGGAAGGTGAAAAGGGGAGGGGGTCTGATCCAAGTTGGTGCCATCTTATCTCCTTGGATTCAGTGATGGAGAGCCTTCAGGCATGCAAATTGGGGTTTATCAAGTACAGGATAGGATTAAGGTGAGATAAGAACTTGCCCAAAGGTTGCTGGGAGGAAAAAGCAAGCAGATGCTTGTAAATTTTCCATTTGGGCAAATAGAAATTCCATCTATCAGAACTCAAAATGCTTCAGAAATAAGGGATGTGAAGCAAGCCTTGCAGGTGTTGTGTAACAGTGATGCAACAAGTAATGTCACTGTTTCGAGTAGGAGGTTACTTCCATGGTGCAGCCTCAGACAAGTACATAGTTGGGCAAGTGTTGTAGAAATGAATAAAGTTGCAATAGTACGTTTTCTGTAAGATGCCGAATGCATTGATGGAATACTACCCTTAGCATCAGTAACAAAGCCAACCACAAATATTTTTGTCGGAGTTTTCAATTTATGTTTGTCTTCATTTACTGAATAGAATTCCAAATAAAAAAGGTGGGTTTTAAGATATATTCAAGATTATTCCCCAAAAGAAGCCACCGTGACTTAAGAACTGTTTCTACTGGTAATTTTTTATATGTCATCATAGTTGCATTGTCAGCACAGATCAAACATATTTTCTCTGTTCTTATAATCAAATGTGGCAGCTTGGAAAATAATTGTCCTTAAGTTTTCCACTTCTAGGAAATTGGTAATGGTGAAACAACCATTACTACAGTTCCTACCATTGGTTGGTTTTAAGTGAAAACCAATCATGGAGGTCTCAGGTCATGCTCTGGAAATTTTATTTGAATTATTACTTGAACAGAGAAGTTATGCAAGTGTTGTTTTATTTTTGCCTCCCCCCAGTATAAAGGTCTCCATTCTGATACAACCACATTATCTCATATTTGTGTGGCAGAACCAGCCTTTCTGCTCATTCTTCTCTAGTTAGATCAACCTGCTCCTCATTAGAGTTAATTAAGGGCATAACTTGATAGTCAAGTTTTAATGACACAGAAGATCTCAAAAGTGAAATGATATGGATATTTTATCCACCTTATTTTCTAAAGAAAAAGAATATTATTTGTATTCAGGTGTCAGTACCAATAATTGTAGCCATGGAGAAGCTGTCAGTTCTGCAGGACTGTTTTCTTTTTCTATCAAATCCAGCATGGAAAAGCACTGCTTTTTCCATACATTCTTTTCTGAATCTTCCTTTTTCCCCACTTCTCCATTCCCTTCATCATCAATATATGTACATGCATGTATGCCCATGTATGTGAACACTTTGAGGAGAAATTGAGCCATTACTGTATTTTGTGCAACAATATGCTGACATAGGGCTGGTGAACTGCGCTAAAATGCATCTCACACTTTGACGCGCATTTTACAGCCTTCTCTCAGAAGGAATGAATGCACAGAATGGGAAGGGACAAGGTTCAGGTGCAGAGCATACACTGTGCCTGCAGGAGTTGGCAGGTCCATTCTCTGACACCCCAATAAAGGACTAGCTTCCCACATGCCATCAGCCCTATCTCATTATGGCATAGGACTAGGCTGATGAAATGTATGTACTTCACATCATTAAACATGCCCTGTTGGATATATTATTTCTCTAATATTTATGGCCCAAGGACATTGTCAAACTGAAGAAAGGAATGGATTGCAGCAGATAGTGACTCAGTTCACACACTTTCTACTAAGGCACAGTTTGTTTAATCATGATTTATTGACTAAACTACATTTGGCTGGGTTCACAGAACACACTAAGCCATAAAATGTGGTTTATAAACAACATACGGTTAAGCTGTGACACTAAGCCCGGGCTTCCCAAACTTGGTAGATAATAAGACACATTTCGAGCCTGTTCATAGAATCACAGAATGTTAAGGGTTGAGAGGTATCTTGGAGATGGTGCAGTCCAACCCCATGCCCTATGTATGCAGGAAGCCACTTTTGCAGAATCCTCAACTAATGGCCATCCAACCTCTGCTTAAACACATCCAGCAAAGGATAGTCCACCAGTTTCCAAGGCAGTCTGTTCCATCATTAAACTGCTCTTTAGGAACTTTTTCCTGATGTCCAACTAAAATCAACTTCCTTGTAATATAAACTCACTTTCTGGAACAACTCTGAATAATTCTGGCCCAGCATTTACATGAAAGCCCTTCAGACTCTTGAAAACAGCTATCATATCTTCTAGCAATCTTTTTTTCTCCTGACTAAACATAATCAGTACTTTCAGCTGTTCCTCGGAAGACTTTCCTTCCAAGGCCCTTATCATCTTGGTTGCTTTAGTTTGTCAATCTGCTTCCTATATTTTCCTATATTCTCAGGACTTTGAACACAATATTGTGGTCTGACCAATGCAGAATAGAGAAGAACAATACCTTTTCTTGATCCTCAGACTATTACTTTGATTGATTCAGCCTGGGACTGCAGTTGCTTCTTTACAGTTGCATCACACTATTGATTCATGTTTGGCTTGTGATCCACAAAGACATCCAGATCCTTTTTGCATGTAATGCTACTCAATATGGTTTCCTTATTCCCACCTCACTTTATCCTATATTCATGCCTTTAATTTTTCTTATCCAGTATAGGACTTTGCATTTATCACTATTGAAATTCATGGATACTTTCTGTTCTAGTTTGTCAAAGTCCTCCTAAATGTTGATAGTGTTCTCTAAGGTTTGTTATCTTCCCTTTTTATATCATCTGCAAATCTGATAATTGTATAAAATTGTACCTGTGAATCTGATCATTGAACCCTTGCACCCATCAGCCAAGTCACACATAAAAGTGTTGAATAGTACAGGCTTTACACTTCTTTCCAGCTGGGCACAGAGACATTGACTAAATTTACCCATTCATTGAGTAAAATTCATTGAGTAAAATTATTCAACCAGTACTCTATCTAATAGTAGCATAATCTACTCTGTATCTCTTACCTGTCATCCAATGGTCATCTGGATTTTTGCAGCCCAGATATGGTAGCCCTAACTGAGGCAGATAACTGAATTGTCTTCATGTGTCAGGATAAGTCATAATGTGACTGTTTGATTTGGCTTAATGTGCTGTGTAAACCAGGCCACTCTAGGTTGTTCAGCAATCCATCCTTAAAACAAACTCTTCTTTTGAGAAACAACTTCAGTCTCACAGCTGAGAAAGCAGGCAGGCAGGCAGGCAGGCAGGCAGGAAAAATGTATTCTAACAAGGTGGCTATCTACCTAATAATATACTGCCTTGACTTATTAGGGGCTGCAAAAATATAGGCAACCACTAGATAGCAACTAAGACAAACCAAAAACCTCTAAAATTTGTTACCATCTAGTGGTGGTCTACATTTTTGCAGCCAAATCTGATACCCCTGTGGACTTTATACAAGTCTTTAAGAAAGGGCTGATGCTCCAAATCAACAGGCAAGTCATAGTTCTTAAAGCAGCCTAATTGCAATTCAAGGTATCATACATTAAGAATAAGATTAACATTTTTACACAGATTAAAAATGTGTTAGAATGCAAAAAGAAATTGAGAAGACAAGAAAAGGAAGTGACTGACAGAATGTGGTTTAGCAGAATGTTTTGACAGGTGTTGCTAATAAACACTTTTTGTTTACTGTTCTGCTCATGAATCATAGCTAATTCCTCCATTGTGGTGTTCCTCAGGCTAGGTGTGTCATAAGGAGGGAATGAATAAACCATCCATTTTCAATGACCTCAGTGCTATGTGTTGTCAGGTGAGAAAGAACCTTCCCTCTGCCTTTTCCTCTAAACTCCCTCCCACACTGAGGCTCCATAGTGCTTCATTTGCTTCTGAAATTTGACTCCCAAAGTCCCAGAGGTTGACTAGATAAGGAGTTCTGCAACAAATGTCTGCTTCCTGAATTCCTTAGATAGACAATATGCTGGAGCTAGGCTATGTGGATTTTATAGGGGCAATTCAAATAGCTAAATATTGAGCTTTTTAATATTTAAACTGGTTCTTATGCATTTAGCCTTAAGTCTCAAAAACAGCCTATTATGCAGAAATTCAGAAGGAAACCTTCCTCTTCAACCAGAAAAATATTCTCTTGCTTAATCTCTGCATGTCAGGCAATATGACACTGGGGAAAAAATACATGATATTCCTAAAAGCAACAGAAATACATATTTTCTTCAGGATTGTGATAGTCATGAGCCAATCCAACACTGTGGCTATGAAAAAAGTACCCGGATGAAATGCAAGGAGGCTGGAATTTCACTGAAGAATTAGAGAACTGCTGAGGTAGATACCTGGAAACTTCAACCAAACTTTAAAATTTAAGATTATATAATAAGGCAATGCAATAGAGGAAGTAATTTTCTTTATGCTCCACATGTATTGGTGGAGATCTATGATTGGAGTTCTGACTGATTTTTTTAGAAGTTAAAAGTAATCATGGAGTTCCAATAAGTACCAGGAGAATGGCATTCCTTTCTTCTGTACTGTATCTCTGATCTCAAACTTAATTCTACCTTGGGCATCTGAGGACACTTCCACACCATGGCTGCTTCCATTCCTGAATCCCTCAAAAGCAGTTTGAAAACAATGCAGGATCATCTTTGCTTCTGCCAGTCTCTCGCCACTGAGAATAAGGAGAAGAAATAATTACTCTGAGCTGCTCCACACAACATTTTGGATACTGGGCCAATTCCAAAAGAAGGAAAGAACTGACTTGAATCTGGTTCCTTTCATCTCGGCTTATTTAGCCTGGAATACGGGGGAAAAATAAGAAGCTGTCAAATTAGCATTCCATTTATAGAACCTGCCAGGGCAGGGGAAGCTCAGGGACTAGAAGAGAGGTAGGACTTCTCTCCCATGGAGAAACAGCCTATTTACAAATTTCACAGAGCACCATAGGTTCTACCTGAAAATGCTTCAGAGCAGAAATACCCTCTGTTTCCTCACAGGGGGCAAATTCATCTCAGCTTCCACATTTTTAAAGGCTCCAAGACTTGCAATCAAATACTAGAGTTTCAAGTTTCGATATTAGAATAAAAATTGATGGGCACATTCCAAATAATACCTTGGGTTTCAAGGGTGATGCCCAAGAGCACTGCATACAATTCCAAATGGACCAAGATTAAGTGTGAACTATTAACTTTTCCTTTTTAACTTTTCCTCAAGACTTTGTGATGGTCAGGATATTTCTTGTTGGTATCTCAAGGCAGGCTTTGTGTATCAATATTCTCCATATGCATTTCCATCCACATGCAACATAGACCACATTCACTAGAAAAGGGATAGGCAATCTGGTTTCCTCCAGCTTTTTTTTAACTATAATTCCCACATCCCCTTGCCATTTGCCATGACAGTTGAATTGATGGGTGTTATAATTTAAAAGCTTGGAAGATCCCAGGTTGCCTGTCCTTGGAATAGAGTGATGGGAAGTTGTAATCCAACTGGTATGGAGGACATCAAATTGGGAAAGCTACTCTAAGAGCACCTCTTCAGAGAAACTGGACCAGCCTCAGGGAGGAGTATGCCAAAAGTGTACATTGCAAGTTTCACTAACACTGCCCTTGCTTGCACCAGGCCTAAATTTAGTAAGTGTATGGTATTGCACAACAAATAGGGTGTCTTTGAGGTAGGTGTATTTTTGGATTCCTGCCACTCATTTAGTACTCTGTGATCAGAGGGTAATAAACTCCTAATGAAAAAACCAGCGAGGAACTCCCATAGATATAATACATCATACAGCCCTAGATACTGTTTTTCATAACATAAAGATCTGATACCAGACTGAGTGGGAGTTAGCTAAAAAAAATCAGCCAATTATGATTTTGCTGACATTCTATTTCCTACAAGCTTTTCATTTCATTTCTATGCCATTTAATTCTTTCATTAGAAATAACATTAGTTGCAGATCTGCCAAACTCTTTGTATGCATAGGAGGAACGTAATTTTTTGAAATCCTTGCCCCTCTTGCCAGTGGCCTCCAAATAGCCATGGGGGGGGGGGTGTCATCTTTGCAATAATTTCCTTAATTTCAGATAAATTTCTGGAGTCCTGACTGAAGCTTGACTGATCTACTAAGACATTTAAAGACAGCTTGGGTCAGTTTAAGATATTATTACTGTAGTGTGCTTGTCACCAAAAATTATTTCTGCACAGGCATCAAGTTATGCTACTCTAGTTCTAATTCAATTCTCTTCCCAATTCCCTGAATTGTATAGCAAATTGTATGGAGGCTTAGCACAGCATATGCATTTACCATGTGATCTAGCGAACTCATGTGAGAATACCTGGCTAGTTAACAACAATATGTTTGACCTACCTAAGAATGCAAGATTTGACCTAAGATTTTTTTTTTTTTAAGCATTGTTACAGTGCTTTTAATTGCATAACTTAATTCAGTTCTTCTCCGAAGCAATTACTCAGTACAAAGTACTCTCTGTATTATTACAATGAGGTGAAATATTTTTCTAATTGCTCATACTGCAGAATGCCTTGACTCTTAAATCTGGGCTCAGGAAGTTTGCAGTTTGCTTGCATAATGGCAAGCGATAAATGCCAAGTTTCAATGTAAAATGTATAGCAGATGACAGACAGACAGGGGTAGAAAACATCAGCAACTTATTTTGTTCTAAACTTTTTTTCTGAGCTTTGTAAATATGTCTTTTATTGTTTAAAAGATTTGTGTGTGTGAGCAAATAAATTATACTTCACTTAGATATGAAAGCAAATGCAATATTGTTAACAGCTTCCTCGTTTATGCAGCCTACTGCTCTTCCACCGTATATAGTTCTTTAGCTTTGATTCTGCTAAATCAGAAACTGTCTTACTGTCCTTTTCAAGACTGTTGTAAATCCGGAGAATGGCTGTCATCATCAGTATGGAAAATCAGTGGTGAGATTTAGATGAATTGCAGGTATGGCCTGGCTCCAACCTATAGCAGGCCTTTATAGGTCTTCACACAAGTGGTTCTTCTGTCCTGCGTTGGACCACCCAACCCCTCCCTTCAGTTGTGATCTTCTGTGGCAGTAATTATGATGTTGCCTATAGCACATAGGAGCAGTACAATATTAGTCACCTTGTCCCACCATTTTGTTTCTCCCATAATGCCCCAACCTTGATTCATTATAAAGCATGTAAAGGGAAAAAGGATAAGGTTGGCAATGTTTCTTGATTATGTATTTATTCAATTTATGGGCTAGTTTTCATTCAGGAGCTCAAGGGAGTGTACCTAGTGCTCTCTCCTATTTTTTCCCACAACTCCCTTTTGAGGTAGATTGGGCTGAGAGATAATGAATGGCTTTAAGATATGCAATGATCTTCCATGGCTGAAAGTGGTCTTAAACATGGTCCTTCCAGGTCCTAGTTCAGCACCTTAACCACTACACCACACTGGCTTGGATAAGCTTCTGGTAGCAGCTAAAAATGCATAACTACATTGTACAGTGGAGGCTGTTTGTCCTTCTATGACACAGTGTTTTTTTTTTTAAATAACCAGAAGATCCTAGAAGAATGTCACAATAAAGAGGCTACACGTCACTACCACACTGCCATATGCTAAAGGATGCTTGGTGATGATACCACATGTATCTGACTGAGTGCTCTTCTGTAAAAAAAAACAAAAAACTCCCTGCATACAGATAAGTGCGTGTCAGAAAGGCTAAACTGCAAGTGGTTTTCATTAGTTGTTAGTTTGCTATATTCAGGTTTTTGGTTTTTTTTAATCTAGAGTTCTGAATGCCATTCTTTGTAATCTAAAGTAGTACCTAGACCAGTGTTTCTCAGCTTTGGCAACTTTAAGATGTGTGGACTTCAACTCCCAGAATTCCCCAGCCAGCTGAGTGGTGAATTCCGGGAGTTGAAGTCCACACATCTTAAAGTTGCCAAGGTTGAAAAACACTGACCTAGACCACTGGATAGGGTTATAGGATCTGAGCTGCAAAAAATCCAGACAAAGCCAAGATGGCAGCAAAGTGACACAGAAAACTCTACTCTTTGCTGTCATCCAGTTGTTGTCTGGATTTTTGCAGCAGAGTTATGGTAGCTCTAATGTTGGAATGTTGAAGTCCAACACATATGGAATTCCTCAGGTTGGGGAAGCAAGCATTTTCTAATACTGAAATTCATATTTTGATAATATTAAGCCATTTTTCATAGTCTTTCCTCCATTCTTTCTATTTCCAGTATTAAGATACAGTGAATGCCAGGCAGTCTCTCTAATGTGCAGTGGATAAAGCTTTTAAAACAGCCAGGAATAACTATGTTATTTTCACCTTTTTTTCCCTATTGATTTGGGTAAGAACTTAGGCATCTGATTAGTGTTGCTTCTGCTCAAATATTCAATCAACTTGGAAGGGTTAGCCATACAAAATTACTACCTCTTTTATAAACATACAAATAACACTTCCCCTCTCCAAAGGGCTTTTGGTCTACAAAAATAATAATTATGTCACAAGGGAACTCCCCTGTCTTTGTATAATTAACTAAGTGAAAATAAACCTCCAGTTTTACTCAGACATCAAGCATTTGCTGTCTGCCTGTAATATAATATTTATTTCATAGGAATCCCTTTTTTCTCCAAGAAATTCAAAGCAAAGCATGTAGTATGTTTCTCATACTATTCCCATATCGACTTGTGGGAATGGCAAGTGGCCAAAAATTATCCAATAAAATTTGTGGCTAACTGGAGAGAGATGAGTTCAAATCATCAATCTGACGTATCCCTTGAATATTAAAAGTGGACAATAAAACTTAACATGCCTATCTTGAATTCTTTAATAAACATTAATAAATTTCTTGATTATTCAAAAAAATTATATTTAATCTTTCTAAAATATTTACACTGCTTGGGGCAGTTTACAAAAATCAAAAGGAACAATACAAAACTGAAAACAGAATTAGCAAATAAAATTACAAGGATCCATTGCAGAAATCATCATCTGCCTGAAGACAAAAACTACCTGAAATGGTCTAGCAGATGATAGAAATGAATAGACAGTTTCTTGGATCAAAGGTGAATATGGACATTAAGTCCTTTAATTTCATTCATGCCTCCATTACACATGGGATATAAAGATCCTGTCTGTAGGAAGTAAGCAAGCTGATACAGTACTTGTGGTGTCCCCTTAAATTAGATGTGGAGAACATCTGGCCTGGAGACTTTGTCTGGCCCACAAAGCTAGTCTACCTGGCCTGTGAATCCTAATGCATTCCCCAAACCCATGGGATACATCTGCAAGCATGGTTCAGTCTTTGGTGCATGATATATTTTCCAAAAGGAGAAGTTATGATATAGTTGAGATTGCAAAAAGCTATGCTCCAGCTGGAAGAACTTGTTTGATTTCTATAGCTGCCCATCTCAACAAGTGACTCTGGGCAGCGACTATATGTGTAGTCCTTTCTCAGCTGTGCTGCACCATCCACAGAAGGAAAGGCCCAGTACCTCCAAGACCACTGAGAGCAGCATGTTCAGGCATCCCAGAAGAATGCCTGGAAGCACAGAACTCTTTCACCCAAACCATGCTTGTCCCATTCAGAAAAGAAAGAGGTCAACCAAAAGAGACCCATATCTGCTTTGCTCCAGCTCAAGGACAGCAGGGTGGTTATGAGTAAGGTTTCCTGCATGCAAGGGAAGGCAGGGAACTGTCATTTACTTCTGCCTTCTACAAGAAATATGCAAGTATCAGGGATTAGACTTCCTGTTCCTAAATTCCAAGTCCCTGACTATCCAGCCTATTAGAGGAAATGAAGGACTGAATCCAGCCCTCAGATCCCTATTCTGGCTTAAATACTTTGGACCTAAGCCATTTATGGCTTTCAAGGTAATCACCAACCTTTGTGCTCAGAAACTTTAGTTCTCGGTGCCATTGTTGATTGTTCAATATCCCAAGAGAACTCCACTAAAATATTTAGGCTGCAATCTGGTCCAACTTTAAAAAAAAAATAGCCTTGTGTAGAGAGTCCTGCAGTAATAGCCAGGACCATGTTACTCAATAATGCGTTTTCCTGGCCAATAGCATCTTGCTTATGAAGTTATTTAGACTGGTCTCAGGCTGGCAAGATGGGATAGTGATGTTATCATTGTGCAGGGCTTAATAAATTGTAGGTGTTCTAAACATAAATGAATAATTATGATCATCTTCCCCCACAGAAAATATTGGCGTATTCTAGTGCCAGCACTGCATTTGCATGACATGGATTGAAAAGGCTGTAGGCAAATGTTGGTTTACCCAAACATTACACCATGTTTATACACACACATACATCACATATTCCAATGTCCAGCACAAGGAACAATATGCATCTGGATACAAGCTGTTAGATTATGTTGCTCAGTCAAGTGCACTTAGTTGAGTTCTTGCCTTCTGCTTTCTGAAAACAGTTTTCCAGACTTTTCCTATCTGATGACTGTTGGCATTTCAAGCCAAGAACGACATTCTCAAAATCTAGACAAAGATTAAATTACAGTTATTAATTTCAATCATACACTAAAATAATTTGTTAATCTACACTCACTGACTCATAGAAAACATCCTTACCCAGTCATATCTCAATTAATTCTCAGATTTAACAGTATGTGAATAAAAAGCATCCACCTTCCCATTCACCTTCCCACAAGCATGGAAGCCAAGTTGATGGAAATTACATGCAATAAAAGTTAAGGCTTGTTTCACACGAGCTTGGTATGTACCTTCCTTTCCTCCAGCTTTGCTCCCAGATATAGAGATTAAGCCTCTGTGCCTGAAATGATAAAGTGCAATAATGGTTTCAACTAGTAATTCTAACAAGGTACACGATTTAATTTAGCAAATGACAGAGGCAACTAAAGTTCCAGTCTGACCTATATAATGTGGACATTTACCCACATGCACACAAACATCTCCTTCTTGCTCTCCTGAGTCCCATGTGTACACACACACACACACACATACACACACAGTCACAGAGCTCAGCATAGGTTCCTGGACTTCGGTAGTGGAAAAATAGAATTCACATGTGGAGTCTTTGGGAGAAGGGGGGAAGTCAAGCTTTTTGGACCTTAAAAGAAAAATTCTTTGTGAGTAAGGGTGCATTTTCCAGAGCTGTTTTTTATTCAAACCTGCAATTTTATGTAGCCGATATTTCTTCACCACACTGAACCATGAATTGATCCAAGTTATCTTTGGCACCGTTTTCTTTTCAAGTATGCTATACTTAGCTGCAGATGGAAAGCAAACTTGGAGACTATAGTATCACTGGCCCAAAACAGTGCTTTGAATGGTTAATCCATTAGGACCCATGGTCTCTAGCAAGCAAAGACAGAAACAGAGGTTGTGATCACTTTGCACAAACTACTTAGCCCTCAGTTGGCCATTGCAATATTTCATTCCATTTGGTTAAATACATGCTTTCTGCTACCTGAACTGTGAAAATGACAACACTATATAAACCAAATGGAAGGAATTTATATCCCAGCTACAAATTAATGAGACAAATGCTTAAAGCATATATCAAAAGTTAAAAGAACTGTCTGATCGTTTGGGGGGAAAAAATTATAAAAATCTACCATTGCTAAAAAATCATAAAATGGGAAGTACCCAGAATAACAAGGCCATTAACTGGACTGAGTGGCAAACATATTCTCTCTTTTACACTTGCTCTGACTTTTCATTGCTAATGTGTCAATAATTGTACATACATACTAAGGAAGCCAAAACTATTAATGTCCCTGCATGCAATCGTATTTTCCTCCTTTGCTTTCACCTATAGCCTGTTATCATCTCTCCCAGTGCTTCCAAAGGAAGAACTACTAGTGCTACTAAACAAAAGAGACTTTATTTCCTCCCTGATCATATTGTTTGTGTAAACAAGGAGGAAAATGGAAGAAGCAACTTAAAAAATCCATCATAGCCCAGTGGCAACTGAAGGACAATGTGAAAGAGAGAGTTTATCAATCAGTCATGATGATTGCAGAAGAAAATTTTGCCTGGAAATGCAATCTGTACTTGCCACCTAGTGAAAATAGCTTGTCTCTAGTTAGCATTTATGTTAGTTAACAAAAACAAGTAGTGCAGTATATACTCAGAGCAGTGTACTTAAAGTTTTAGCTGAATGAATTTATTTTCTTCTCGTGTTTTTTTGGAACAAAATTTAGTGAATTATTTTCCAAGAAGATTGTGCATGTCTTGTTCAGGCCAAACAAAACTGCAGTTGCCCAGTTTGCACACAAAACAGGATCTGCTACAAAGAGAAATGTATTGATTGGATATCCTGATGAAAAGCCTTTGGTCCGTGGTTGAGCGTATGTGGTGCAGATGGACCAATGCTCTGACTCAGGCAGCTTCCTATGTTTACGATTTTAATATAGATGAAACCTTATCATATTCTTGTGTTTAGACTGTATCAGGCTTATAGAACTTGTGTTCCACCTCTGAACAAAACCATAGAACTATGTTGTTTTTTTAATATTATTTCCTGCCCAAGGATGCAGAATTGCAGGGCGTTCAGCATCTTACAGTCAAGTACATAATTGAAAGGAAATGTCTGAGATACTTTATATGAAATGGGATTTGGAATAAACAAATTATATATCAGTGTTCTTCTGTTTCTCCCAAGAGCTACCTTCAAGCTACACTCGGTATGGCTGTCACCAGAAATCATATGTATTTAAACATAATAAGAATTGGATTTTCAGTATAAAATAAAAGTATACAAGTGAAATGTTTATTTAATGGCTCAATTGTGAAGTTGTCATTATTCCTGATCTCCCATTCAAAGAGTACATCATTTCCATCATTTTCACCCTTTAACATCATTTGTATGACAATTATAATGAAATTTGGCCATGCTTTATGGAACTTTTTAAAATTTATATCCAGCCTTTTTGGATATACAAGGCAGTATACATAGCACTTCCTATTTTTCCCCACAATGCTAACCTTGTGAGGTAGGTTGGGCTAAGAGTGACCAGTGAGCTTTATATAGATATTGCACACACACTTTGAAAAATGCACTTCAGGGGTCACAGGGACCAAGGGTGCATTTAATAAACAGATGAAGCTGTTATTATGTCATCCCCTAGCCTCAATTACAGAATTTTAATGACTTTGGCTACTTTGGATATTTTTCCATTTGGACCTAACCACAGTAGAAACGTGTGCTGACATCATCTTTTTTTTCTGCCATGTCTCCATGATTTGGACTTCATCTCATCTCATCCCCAACATGAGTGGGACTGTCTTAAGCTACCCAAAGCTGTCCCAGTGCTAAAGCGTCGTACCCCACTAAGCCAACAGCAGCTAATGGCAGCCATAAGGTATATAAAGTCTGTCATGCTTCACCACCCTCTTCATCAGAGGTGAAGTTAGAGAATCAGCCACCTCAGCCTGAGGTAAGCAACCTGCCCCTCCTTTCTGTTCCCTGGTGAGCCTCACCTGCTGCCATTCTGCTGTGATCACCTGAAAGGCGGCAGACTGAGCTGGGGACCTATCAGAACTGTCCAATAACACTATGCTGGCTGTCCTGTATGAGTTTCCCTTTATGGACTTTATCAATTTAGTGCAAGACAGAAATAGCAAAACAGTGGAGTGATGAGAGAATACATTTCTCCCATTGATTTCTGAACAGACCATGGAGGAATCTAGAATTCAGTATAGTATGGCATTTGTTGCTATATGAAGAAACAATAGGAGAGAAATCTTAAGTGAAAGTGGTCCTTGAGCTCAGTATGCTCCCTTCATGACTCCAATCTCTTTAAAAAAAAAACAGATGTTACCAATAAAAAGCCAGAGTGCAGATTATAACAGAAAGGGAGGAGGCCAGATACAAGATGGAACCAAAATGATAAGAGACCTGCAGCTACCCATTTCTGTGCTTAGCAGGTAAATACAAGCTAATTACAATTCCCACAAGCTGGTGATGTCTGAAGATAGAAGGCAGGACAGCTGGAAAAATCAACCAATCACTTTGCTTATTCTGGTCTGTGTGCACTAAATCAGGACAGTATCATTTAGCACTGGCTCAGAAAAGCTGCACTAGAGGTAGAGTAGGTATCGACAAGAGGGACAGCAAAGTCCATTCCAGTATATTTTTTGCTGACTCGAAAATGAGTCAATTACAGTTTAATTGTGGCCCATTAACCTCCCATGTACTTGCACTGCTCCTTTCTACATTTTTCCTATTCCAGAATCCTGCACACTGGCTTTTTATTGGTAACATCAGGAGCCATTTATATGAAAGCAGCCTCAGTTCAAGGATAAATGTATGCTTGTTAAAAGTTCAGTTACGAGTGTAAAACTGAACTAAGCAAGTTTAATTTTAAATATCTTGTGGCTTAACATATGCATTCATTATTCAATACTAACACCAGCACAATAGAGTTACTTTGCCTGCCAAGGCACTATGCATGGAAGAATGAGTATTAAAAGATTTCATGGGGCACTGGAAACCTTGTGTAGAAAAGTTGAAAGGCGTGGAATGTACAATGAAAAGAATGGTGAATTTCTAGAAAGGTAAGCAACAAAAGAGTTTTGTGGCTGCTTGAAAACGATCAGATTTGTAATGATTGTGCTTTTGTGGGCAGGAATGGACAGAAAATAGATAAGGATCCAGTGACAGATCTTTAAGTGATTTGTAATATATCAGCAACAATTTGTGATTCCCAACTGGCCATACCAGCTAAAAGAACATTATAAATTAAATAGCTAAAAAATATTGGGAGGAAACTAATAATGGGTTTTTTTGTGTGTAAAAGGTCTGGTGAGCTTGGCTCTGGAACTGATCATGAAGATCTGGGCTATGTATACATAAAGCCTCCCAGAGTTATTGAGAGTCAGGTGGCATACAAGCTTAAACTACTATCTTCTGTTCATTCATTATTAATGTGTACCTGCAATGTTCTCCATACTCAACAGAGTCACAATCCTGGATGCCCTTCTAGAGCCACATCACGATAACAATGATGGCTTCCACACAGAGAGCAGCCAAAAGCATCATTATCATGAGCAATAACATCCTTCATAATGAACCACACTTTCTCTCTACTAATGTAGGATGCATATAGCAGTAAGAACTATAATGGTTCCTCCTCCATTCTTTGTCACTTTGCTCATCCAAACAGACTTGGTGCACTGGCTGAATGTCAGAGTTCTATCAGGAAAAAACAAAGTAGATTCCCCAGGCCAGAAACCTATTCACTCCTCAACTGGAATCTATGAAACCTTATGCCATAATAAATGTTTTATACAGATATTCTCCTCAAGCCATAAATACTGATTCTTAGAATTACTTGACTCCCTACTTAGACATGGATTATTTTATCAGAAAATCTAGGCCACTCCATCTTCTTCTGATGTCTAGTCCTAATTAAGCATTACAAGCTGATTCTAGATTGCACTTCCTCCCATTCCATTTATGAAATAAACAAGTAAGCCATCACAACCAGGATTTCCCTGCCCCTTTCATGCAACTATCAATGAATTGGAACGTGGAAGCTGAAAGGGTTTTTTTCCTCAGGAAATTTATCTTACATATGTTCATGTATGCAAAATCATGGTTAAATCATTATGAAATGATCTGTGTATTTTGTTCACTTCTCAGAATAAGTATCCCAGGGTTTCCCTATATTTGGAATGCTAGAAAAAAGTGCATAGATGTAAACATTAATCTTTAATAATGTGTATACCAAAGACACCAGTAGCTGAAAGTATATTCCTGATTGTACTGACCAAATAATGCCTAAATCAAACCTCGCACTGATAGTACAATAAAGCCAAGCCCCATGTATTCCAGAATTCCATCCCCAAATAAGGAGAGAAATTTAGATCTGTAACTATTTTTATTTTTAGCATCTCTATGTTGTCCTGTATATATGTGTGTGTGTATATAGCAGAAAGCCAGTTTGGTTAAGACATCAGGCTAGAAACCGGAAGACCATGAGTTCTAGTCCCACCTGAGGCACAAAGCCAGCTGGGTGACCTTGGGTCACTTTCAGCCCTAGGAAGGAGGCAACGGCAAACCATTTCTGAAAAACTTTACCAGGAAAACTGCAGGGACTTATCCAGGCAGTCTCTGAGAATCGGATACGATTGAACAGATTAAAAAAAAAATCCTACAAAACCAGGTTTTCTGAGTGACATATATTAAAAACACACCAGAGGGGGAAAAAACAGCCCTAGTCTCTCTGTGTGATCCCTTGAATCTAATCTTTCCTCCATCTGCTGTTCTCAGAATTCCTTTTTGGCATGGCTTAAAGCGGTCCTACTGTTTGCCTTCCCGAAATTTTCAACACTTACTGGCTTCTGGCAAGCATCTTGTGCCCTGTCCCAGAAATATCCTTTCTCACAACCTGAGAACATGGATACAATTAAAAGCTCCAAAGGCATGAACTATAGGGACAGGCAACAGGGCTGAAGTGCATCAACAGATATTTTCCTTAGCTCACAACAGATTTCTGCCCCACCTGACTCTTAAAAGTTATTTTAAAAAGAATTAAATGAGAAGTCAGCTTGCTGTCCAATAAAGCCCGAGCATCTAGCACTGATTGCATGTCTCTGGCCCACACTAACCACACAAGCATTTGAAGAAAATAAAAATGGTGGATCACTGCAGCTCAGTGCTTCATTTGCTAGTGTGAACGCATGCCTGTCCCCTTTCCCCAAAAGAGAAAGGCAAAATGAGGCAGTAGTAAACATCCCATGAGGCTAGAAAAAATAGTGAAGAACTGCAGCATTTTGCATTCTGGTTAAAATGGGTATTTCATGATCGGCTACAACACAGCCATTTTCTGAATGCATAAGCACACCCATGACAACATTTGGCACCCACATAACACCTCTGCTCACTGGCTGATGAGTTGCCTACTTCTGTGCTACAATATAGATAGGCCAACTGCTGCCTATAACACACAATACCATAAGTTAGAGCTGGAATTATAAACATGTTTCAAAGAGTTTGCTGCTCATTCCCTTCTATGAAACTTTGATTTACAGAGCAAAACAAAAAAAGGGGGGGGGGCACTAAATATAGTACCAAAGAACTTTTCAATTATTTGTCCATTTCTTCTATGAACAGCCCAGTCTTCTGCTGGGACACTAGATAAAGCAAAGAAAAAGAGAGATTGTATTAATGAATAACCTATGTCAAAGTATCCAACATGCACAAGTAGTAAAGCATTTTCAGAAGATAAGTAACATTGTGTTAAGCCCTGGGTTTCTTAACCATGTTGCTAAGGAAACAACTGGCTACGTTCACATAAAATGTTTTGGCAAAACCAAGCAATTTGTGTTGGCTTAGGACCAAACGTGAACCCAGTGAAAGGTCTGCTTACAGTTGCAATCTTCTATTCACTTACTGGGGAATAAGCCTCAAGGGGCTTACTTCTGAACAGAGATAAAAGAATTGTGCTAAAAAAAAAAATTCAATCCAACCTATCACCTTTTTTTTAATGAAAAACAAACCTGTAATGACTTTACTCTTGCACCAAGAATTACCACTTGAGTTCTAAGGCACAAGGCTGCAGATTTTATGCAACCTTTTATGAGTTGCATTCCTTTACTCTGTCATTGTCTCTTCTCCACTAATTTCAAGACTTGGAAAGTGTTTATTTCTTTAACCAAAGATACATTAGGAAAGTGGTATTGTTGTACCTCAACAGAAGCAGAGTATAAATTGGTAGGTGATGCATCTCATGGGGCTTAGTGTGGCATCTATCTACATATATACCCTTGCAATTCACCATGGAGCAAGGAATCCGAGGCGGCAAAAATTACTCAGTTTTGCTTCCATGAAATTCATATACTATATCATGACTGGTATACTTTATACATTATTTACATCTTGAAAATAAAATAAGGCTCCCACATTAACACACCAATATTAGGGCGCCATCTGCTTTTAAAAGATTCTTCCAAACTTCAGGTAAGCTCTCTGACCCTCTTCCTGATTTCATTCCAAGTCCAGAGGCTCCAACTTCCCCAAAATTAAACTGCCATTAAGATATTATACACAGTTGCTGTTTTGGGAGGGAAGGAATGGGACTGAACCCTGAGGGAGCTTTGCCGTAGTTGGCAGCACTAGCAGGATTAAACTGCTGATGTCAAAAAGTTAAGCCACACCAGACATGGTGAATATTTCTAGACCAGGAAGAAATTCCACAGCTGTAATTAGATGAGGAGTAAAGGCAGCGGCAAACTACTTTCATACCGTTTCCACAAAAAAATAATTGGACCTGTCCATCAAAGACCTCAGGTCAAGATTTTATCTTAACTTGTCCATGAGTCTAGGTAATGTGAATATCTTCAATGAATCTCAGATAGCTTTAGTAGTATCAGGAGCTATTGTTTTAAATAAATTGCTGCCAGCATATATATCACTATCCTGTACTGTGGTACCATGCAAATGCCCATGGCTATACTACTGATCTGGAAATAGGTCATGTAATAACCATTTTCTCAGTCTTTTAAAATATTGCATGGTGCTTTGTAGCACATTATTGCTATATTTGTAAAACAGTGTATATTTTTCAAAACAATCCAAAATCATTATGTAGGATGTGCATTTTCACACTCACAAGGGCTAGATGGTGAATAAAAGAAAGAACAATGCTACTTTTTCTTCCATCTTTCCCTCCCCCATGCTTTTTGTTTGGGCTTCTTTTTTTACTGTGGCTTGTTTCAGGTGATCCATTTTTGCTTTAGGAAGTTTGAAAGCCTCCTCCACAATCTACACTTGCTTGGTCCCCTTTCATTAAATGAATTCCCGTCCTCAGTGGACTAACGCGGACACCTTGGTCGGGGTGGTGGTGACAATAATGGTTTAGGTTCATCAACCTAAACTAACGAGCTTCTTCCATAACTACCTTAGGCACCTTAGACTATTCTGACTTCACGCTGCTTTGTGTCCTGGCTTCTCCAAGAACCTTCCCGCTTCCGCAACATCACTGCGGCGCCCTCCTTGAACGCGGTGCGAGTGGCAAAGTAACTTTCCAGCCTGCGTCTGGACAGAAGCGCCTGGCAACTGCGCGCGAGGGAGGACGCCCGAAACTTAGCAGACGGCCTTCTTTCCTTCCTTGATGACTCTGAAAAACATTGTCCGGGGTGCTTTGCAAATCACAGGACTTGGCTAGGGCTTCCCCGTACCCTGGGCGTGTTAAACCCTTCCCCTCCAGTTCTTCTTTCCCCAGGTTAACAATCACCCGAGAGCTCGCAGCAGCCTTAGCACGTTACCGGCCGGGCGGTTAGCTGATGGGCTTAGGCGGCGAGGCGAGCGACCCGCAGCGCTTGCCCTCTCGGCGCCGTCAGCCATATTGACGCGGCCGCCGGGGAGGGACCGGGAAGGGCACGCCCAGGGAGAGAGCCAAAGCGGCTGGAGCAGCCGTGCCGCAGCAAAAGCCGCTCGGCCCGCTTGAAGAGGGAGGACGCGCCAACGAGGTAAGGCCGCCGAGGGAACCTTCTCTCTGCAGGTCGCCAGCGCGGGCGGGAAAGGGAAGCAGGTGGGGCCCAAAGGACTCGAAACAGCTTCGGGAGCTCTCGCCTCCGAGGCGGGAAAGGGGGAGGAAGCGCTGGGGGCGGACGCGGCTTTGGTCACAGGTGCCGCGGCGGGGGATTCCCGCGTTGCGCTTCTCTCTCGCAGCGAATTTGGTCTTTCTCAGAGCGGGGTTCGCGCCTTCTCTCTTCCTTTTTCGCCTTTGGAACCAACTTCGCGTTCTGTCTCCCAGGTTTGCGGAAGGTGGAACTCTTTCCCTTCCTGAGAAGCAAGTCCCATGGCGTTCAAGAAACTTTTACCCCAGGAAGCGTGCGAAAGATCGCCGCTTCCTGAAGCGTAGAGCCACGGCGGTTTTTACTCACAGGAAAGCCCCGCTTTGATTTAGGAGGACCCATATAGGTGTGAATGGAATTGCGGGCCTCTTCAGGTTTGCTTCAGAGATCGGCTACGAAACCCGCCGTGAATTGGCGAGCATTTCATCGCTCAATTGGTACTGGCTACTAAAAGAATTTATCTCCCCTTTCTCGAGTGTTCGTGCAGGAGCGAGCAAAGTAGACATTCTTAACTACTCCATATAAATGAAAGTGAAGGTGGCCCTCCAAAATACCAGCTAAAATACACAGTACAAAAGGAGGTCATTTGTGTCCGGGGGCGTTGAACAAAAGGGTCTTCCCCCAAACATTTAGTCGCTGAAGCAGTTTCTCTTGGAAGCGAAAAGGCTGCAGGTTACACCAGACCTACATTTTAACCTATCAGAAAATGTCTTCTTTCATGTTTAGTCCTAAGGTGCACCAGAAAGCAATCACTGGTTCCCCGCCCCCGCATTAACATAGACCCTCTGCGTGCTTTAGTCCTATATAGTATGGGTGCGTACAGCTTGCTTACTCCGGAATAGTCCTAATCAAATTTCAGCCATTGTCTTCTAAAAGAAGCAGAGTTTGAGAAATACGCGCTATTAACTGGTGCCTGAGAGGCTTAGCTCAAGTTTTCCTTCCGAGGGGTTTCGTTGATTCTCTTGTTGCTGGGATACTGGCTTTAGATACCACCCCCGAGAGAGAGGGAGAGAGTCTCTCTCTCTCTCTCTGAAGAATCTTGAAATTATAGCTGCTCTTACGGGTGTGGCTGGCAAAATGACCTTCTCTCCTTACAATTGGACTCTTTTTTTCCTACTGGGTGAGGCTGCTGGTTCTGTTTCTTTGTAAAGTGGTGGTGTTACTAAGTAATTATTGGTCATGGATGAATCATTTTTGCTTACTTAACCTGCCTAAAGCTCCTTAACCATGTCATGTGTCTTAGTTTGTCTTCCGTGGAACTATTCTATCAGATCTCCTGGAAGCAAAGAGGATATCCATAAACTGCTGTATGAATATTTGGTCTTGGATCAACAGGAAGACCTCAGGAACCAAAAATGCCGAAGCCGGTAAGTGCCTTTCCCTTTAGAGCTTTACTTTGTTTTATGATGTTTGTTCTGTTAAAGTTCCCTTTAGTATGAGTTGTAGAAATTATCATTTACAAATCTCTACTTTCATGTAAGATGTTCCTTAGGTGTCTTTCCAAGTCTAAACATGCAAAGAAAGTTATACTTCTTGATTAAAGTTCTAATGAAATTAATCATGGGTTCTTTTGATTAGGAATCTATTCCATTTTAATAGGAGTAAACCTCATTAATGCTGCAAAACTTAGCTCTGAATTGACAGGTATAAAGTTGTCAACATAGCAAAAAGCTGCAAGATTATTTTTTTTCTGGCAAGAAATCCAAGAGCGGGGGGGAGAGAGAGAGGTTTGGATGGCATAGATATGAGACTAAATAGCTTAAACTATATAAATTGTCCCTTCAGCCAATTTTTATATAAATCTGACACACTTTGTACCTTTATATCGTCTGGCTTGACAAGTTGAATTTAGATTTTGATTGTCATGAGTAAAACTTGCGACACTAATGTTGTATGAGATCTACATTTCCCTTGTGTTGTTTTTAATGTGGAAAGAACTGAATGGGGCTCTGACAAGTTGCATGAAGGTGAAAGGTAGAGTTTTGGGTTCTTAAGTAAGGATTTTGAGTAATAAGTGATAGTTCTTATGCAGGCTGACTGCAGTGCTTTGATATAGTAAAAAGGAGTGGCACATTTTGGGCTTTCTTCTTAATGATTTGTTTCAATTTGTAAAATAAATAAATGACTTAACAGGTTTCTTTCCTTGAACATTCCTTAATTTTATGAAGGGTCATTATTAGCACAATTTCAAAGACTACATTTGAGGTATATGTTCCTTATTTCTCCAGTAAATTTTCCTCAGGCTATTACTTGGCAAATGGGTGTTTTAAAATTTTTAGTTTATTAGAACTTGGATATCCCCATCTATAGTTGTCCATGTGTGGACTGTTTATTGTAACTATAATGAAATATATTGTTGTCCTAAACTTGTACTGGTTTCCTGTTGTCTCTTGAACGGACAAGAAAAATAAGGATCCCACACCATATAATTATCCAGAGTTCTACATGGCTTTTATGCATGTTCAAGTCTTGCAGCTAGATTGTGTTCCTTTAATCCATCATATGAATCTATATTTCTTAAGAATATTACAGTTGTATCTTTTTAAAAAAAAAATGTTGATGTGAAAGTCCACTGTTTCCAGATAAATTGAGAAATTCTGTAGAATATTTCATATGTTTATCAGTTTCTTCTATGATTCTTTAGTATACATTAGAATGTTTTTCTTTGGCTTTGTAAGTAGTCTTTCCTCTCACCAACACCCTGTTCCACTAATTGTATCTCACATGCTCCTTCCTTGGTATCAGTGGCATTAGCTATCATTCTTTATTGACTGACAGGAGAGAAGAACCTCTGTTCCTTTGAGTATTTTTTTCTCTGCTTATTTGGGCAAGGGGAGTGTTGGAGAGGAGTTCTATCTTTCCTCCAGAATTAGCATTTAATGACTTATCTTGAGCTCCCTAGACAGCGTACCCTATTCAGCCTATACACTTATGAAGGCTTCAACTATTCAGATGTTTCTTTTCAATCTAGCAAAATATACTGGAACACTCCTTCTGTGCATGTAATATCATGCAACATGATTTTTTTTCCTTAGAAGTAATCTCCTTTAATAGGGTTCACTGCATAACTGCACTTAGAATTCTAGCTTAGTCATGAAACTGAAAGCAATTGGCAACTGACTTTTTATTTAAAAATTCTATATACTGCTTTTACAGACAAAAAGTAGAAACTAAGAATATGCAAAATGTTCTGTTCCATGTCTAGAACACTATAAGCCACTTCTTGTCCTAAAAAAAGATTTACTTCCAGAAGGCTGCCAGACTAACCCAGGAATGGCTAGATTGGCATAGTCCAGAGGAAGTATGGAATGTTCTGGAATTCCTCAGAAGTTCCATCTCCAGAGCAGAATGTTTTGAACATCCCTACTAAAAACCCTCCTAAAGCAGGTTCTTCACATTTCTCACCCTGTAGTTCAAGTTGTAAACCTTTATATAGATGCAAATTGACAGGAATGGTTGCTGTAGTTCCCCTGTGACCTTGGACTGTGCATCTGCATTGAATGGCTGCTGTTCTAAATTACTCTTCTGCAAGTCACATGGAAGCAAAGAATGTGCTTCTCCTGCAAAATCAGTATCTAAAAAGCTGTTTAATAATGAACTTGGAATTCAGAAAGATGGCAGAGTTCATTAGCTTGACAAAAGTCAGTTTCTTCCAAGAAGATACTGCGATATTCATCTGTGTAGTTAAAGGAGCTGTAAGATACTATGTGAAGTGTGAAGATACTATATCTTACTATGCAGTGGGTTGCCTGAAAGTTCTGTTAAATTTCTATGGATGACGTATGCATTTCTTGCCATGATAGGATCATGTGAAGATACTATATCTTACTATGCAATGGGTTGCCTGAAAGTTCTGTTAAATTTCTATGGATGACGTATGCATTTCTTGCCATGATAGGATCAGGGCCTAAGAGTCATAGGTCCACAGTTACTGTTATTCTAGTCAGCTATTTTATAGAGATGCAGCTTGAATATTGTAGTGCTCAAGCTGGTGTTCTGGTTATCCTAAGGCTCTGATTATTATAACCTTTGCTCTGTGTCAAATGTACAGAACACTCTGTTCTTCCTTGGCTTCAGCTTTCTATGGCCACATTAAATTTGATAGGAACTTTAAAAAGTAAAGAAGATTAGAATATAAGAGAATCAGAATTCCAGTGTTAAAAGGTTTATTAGCCCAAGATTAGTTGCTTTTTAAGAAATCATGGTGAAACGCTTGCAGGCAGTCCCCAGTTTAAAAACGAGTTCCATTCCCAAGGTCTGTCCTTAAGTCAAATTTGTATGTATGCCGGAACAGAATTATTGTATAATACCATATAAGGTTTTTTTTATCTGTTCAATTGTATATAAGTAGTGTTGTGTAATCAGCTGGAACCATTGTGTATTTAACTCGGATTTTGCTACAATAGGCTCCGTTCTTAACTATGGGTCATCCATAAACTGGGCGTTCTTAACCCAGGGACTACCTGTATTTCCTCCAAGCACAGTACTGTATGTAACTCTGAAAAACCCGTTACTATGTATGAGCAAATAGAACAGGCCAGCACAACCCATGGAGGGGAAAGGACCCAACTGATACCTTAAAAATAATCATGGGCCACAAAGGAACACCTGGTGCCCTGGTCAGCTGTTCAGTGAGTAGTAGTGGTAGCAATGGAGCTGGCGATGTCAATGAAGCCTGGAGGTGTTGCAGGTACTCAGCAGTTTGTCTTTTGGGGCAGAGATGGCAGCGGGCTCTTCCTGGCAACAGTGACATTTGGTGGCAGTGGATTTGTTCTGAGTTTTCAGAAAACACAAGCAGGCCATATATGGCTGCTAGGCAGGCTACATGTTGTGCAGGCTGAAATATACTAAATAGACTTGTTTCTGATAAGGAAGCCAGGCCCACTCCAAAGCCTTGGAAGACTGGAACAGTGGAGACAAAAGAGCCTGATGCTTAGGGACATTTTGCTGGTGCAATTTCTACTTTTTTAAAGGAAATTTGCAGTCATGAAATGGTGCAAAGATACAGCTCCTTGACATAAAAAAAAGATAAAATAGCTAATTAATAAGGTGAGGATATAATGGTTATGTGAATTCTTTTCAGCTTGTTGCTATGTGTTATAGGCTTTTCTCAGGTACAACATAGATCCACAGGTGTGGCAAGCTGGGCCAGTACAGATTGTAATAATTAAAGTTATGACTTGAGAAAAAGGAAGATAAGTATGTTTGCCGATTGCTGATTTCTGTGTTTCCACACATAAAAGTTGTTTTATATATGCTTAACAAGTTAGCAACTTTGAGAGAGAGAGAGAGGGTGCTAACTTTTTTATGTTTTGTTTTTTTTAGAAGGCCTGAAGATTCAATTTGCCTTTTTTTTTTTTTAGCTTGTATTTGTTAATTTTCCTAAGGCTGTAATTATACTTCCAAGTCTAAAGTACATGGTACTCTTCACTTCTTAAGCAATCTTCTAGGAATCCTTATTTCCATCTTACAAAGAGGAACTGGTTAGAAAAGGGACCTTTTGTGGCACTGTGGTTCAGAAATTACGGTTTAATGCTTAGGATGTTGTATGATGCTAGCAAACCATGGTTTTAAAAGACCATTAATTAGCACAGCATGGGAAGCCAGCCAATGTACCAGAGTTATGACATTAGACACTATCCTTAAGATCATTAGTATTGGGATCAAAAGTAACATTGGCAGTGCTGTAATGCTGCTACCCAGTCTATTTGCTACACTGATTTGGAATATTGTATAGAGTTCTGGTTGTTAAATCTTTGTGAATATTGTGCATCTGGATAAAAGTCATAGAGAAGAATCAAATTTATCAAGGGATTGAAGCAACTCCCCTCCAGGCAAAATTGGAATGCATGTTGTTGATATTACCTAACCTAGTAATGAAATGCTGCAGAAAGAGAAGGAAGCTTGGAGAACACTGAGAACTCAACACTGAGCTACATATATTCTTCACTGTGGGAAAATTGTAACACTTGTGGATTTTATTTTAGGGGGAAAAGTGATAAGGGTTATAAGATAGAGCTGTTTAAAATTATTCATGCTGTGGATAAAGTGATAGCTTTATTTATCCTTTTTCAAGGATCAGAAGCAACATGCTTCTGAATACCAAGGAAGATTGTTGCTCTTGTGCCTGTGGTAAGCATCTTCTGATCATTGTGAGAAACAGGCTACTGGATTAGAGAAACCTTTGCTCTGATCCAGAATACAATTTTTGCTTTCTTGTGGGAAGGCGATCACTCCATGGCACTCCAATAAATTTATAGGAAATTTTATAATGGGTGTATTCTTGATTATTATTTATTGAAGTACAGTTATAGGAAGTAGATATTATTTCCATAGCATGAAATGTGAACTAGGAGTAGTTTATTTTGATGTCCGTCATAACCATAATTCAAGTTAATATTGAATTCAGTGTCTTTATTAATACTTTCTGAAGTGCAGTTGGTGTAGCTTTAATTATACTCTTGTCATTTTCTGCTTCCATAATATTTTTCCACTGCTCCTTCACCTCTTGGTCCTGAATACGTCTGCACTGATAAAAAGAAGCTGCCTTCCTCTACAATATGAGGCTTTCTACACTTCTCAATCGAGCAACGTAAAGCAGTACAGTGAATTTGCTAATCAGGCTCTGTGATAGGGTCCTGTTTCAATATGACCTCCTGGACTTATGTCTAGTTACACAAGAATGTTCTGTGGGTTGAGGAAAAGTTCCTTCTTCTAATCAACAAAAGCTGCTTACGCTATGTTCTTAACTGTGCCTGGGCTAGATTTGTCAGCTGACATTTAGAAAAAGGTTTTTCACTCTTTTTCCTTTCTGCTGCTAACTAATGCTAGAGAGCCCAAATGCTGACGTGGTCTGAAGTGTAAAAGGAAACAAGAGGCACTGATCTTTACCCTATGGCAGTGAGGATAGTACTAAAATTTGTAGGTATGGCTGCAGAGTACTTCATGCTGTCCATGCTCAGCTTTCTACATAATTAATGTAGTAGAAAGTAATTAAGTAGTTCTTTGACAGGGTAATTAGAAAAGGAAAAGAACCATCATAGGGGATTACATGTTTTAAACATATTAGTCATTTACTAGTTTCAGTAGAGAGAAGATGGGGATCATTTATCTTTTTCCTCTAGTTCTGTTGATCCTATCCCAGTATCACTATTTCCAGCCTAGCTAGGTGATCTTAAAAACTAAGGATTAGACCTACTGCAGTGCATAAACTTGACCATTGGCCTAAACTCTTTACAGTTTCGTTAGATTGCATTAAGGGATATGGGTATCTTAGATCAAGATACCAAGTTGTGTGAAACAGTCACCTATTTCTCTTAAGAAAGAGAACCTCTGAAATGCAACATGTCGTATATAGCCCAGCTTGATCTATTTGTGTAAGTTGAAGACTGACTTACATATGGCAGCAGGCCTCAATTCACTAGGAAATAAGCAACATTGATCAGTGGGCTTTCTTTCTGGATTGCTCTGTAAGCCATCCAATGATAGTAGTATTACGTAGCTATATTAAACTATATGTGGGAGAGTAAGGTTCTTAATGCATCCTTGTGCTAAACATATCTTTAGTTGTCTTTAAAAGATAGTCATTTATGATTGGATATATTCAACTCTTATTGAATATCTTTTATATTTTGTCTTAAGCCTAATCTAAAGCATAAAGCTAGAAAAATCTTCAGCATTAAAAATAATTAATTTAGGCTATTACCTGTGACAAGAAATGAAACCTTCATATGATTACCACAGAATTTTCCTGTTTTTTCCAAGAATTGCAAACTATTATTTTAGATCTTGTCTTTCTTCTAGAAACTCAAGATAGCGTATTTTAAAGAGAAATGGAATGGCGGAAATTTTCACCAAGCTTCTGTAACACAGAATTTGCATTCTGTATGAATTATGCAAATTAGGGAGAGTGTGCAGTCTCTTGTTCTGCAGAAATTATTCTTCTGCTAGTCAAGGAATTAACAAGGCCAATTGTTACATACAGCTGCTTAAATTTTTGAGTTTCAATTGATATTGCTTGTACTGTTAATTGAATTGTAGATGACTGAATTGTAGATGAAAGAGAACAGGAAAGGGATTTTTTTTCCTAAGAATGTAAAAAGGTTTTTTTTTTTCACTTACTTTTGGTATTTGGACTTGTGCTGGAGCTTGATTACGTTGTTATAGATTAGCCATATGTAGCTTCATGTACATGTAACTTATTGTTGCTTTGAAATAAACAGCAAGTCAGAATGGGATAGAAAAGCTTATTAATCAGTCCACTTGCAACAATAGCTGGCCAATTTCACTTGAATTGTGTTATTAATTCAGCAAATATAAGTAGAACTAAGGGCTAAACTACAGAAGGTACAAAACTTTGTAGAATTATTAATAATAATTCTTTCATTAGACTGAAAGTAGTCTAATTAATTCCAATTTAAATTAAAATTATACCAAAGACAAAGGTTTAAAATACCACTAGCAAGATCCAGATTTCATTCTGGATCAGACCCTCTAGCATTTGGCTCAGCATATTAATTGATTCTTGCATGATACTGTGAATAAGATGTATTTAAAAATATCAAAAAAAAAATTTTAAACATTGTCAGACATCATAAATCATGGCATCAGCTTAAAACCTATCCTGATAAAACCACCTTCCCCTCGAGTACTAAAATTGCATTGTTGGGATAAGTAGAAGAAACACACCAGGTTTAGCTCCAAGGGGAGGGAGGGAGGGAGGGAGGGAGGGATGGATGGATGGATGGATGGAATTTCTCACAATTGCTGTTCATGCAGGTGAATATAATTCTAAACACCTTCTAAAGGTATACTACAATAGTTATTTGGTGTGGGCTGACAGGCAGATCCTGATGCTAACATCTTTGTATTATTTGTTTTCCATTACATTTTATATTTCAGGGTACTTCAGAGCATTAGCAAATCTTAGGAGAATATATCCAGTGAAATTTTAAGTGAAAACTGAACAGTTAGTTGGAGGTACCAAAAAAAAAAAAAAAAGGTGTTCTTGAATGTGTAAATCATGTCTGAAAATGATGCTACATAATTGTCTCAAATATTCCGCTTTTTGTAAACCTGATTTAAAACAAAACTTTCATTGGTATCTTCTCAACATGCTTTCCCTGTCCCTCCAGGTCTCCTCATCTCTTGTTATTACTGTAGTTACCTTTTTAATCCATATTTTATCTTTTAGCTGTATTTAGGCTTCTCACTTGGCTGGTGAGCCATAACATGGTTTGTTGACTTTTGATTTAGCATGTGTGCATTGTGGCTTGTGTACCATGATTATTTATTTTTATATGTATGCATGCATGCTACATTTTATAAGACAAATTGCTATGGCTTGTTTAGTACAATATGTGAATATCAATACTATCTACAGTATGTCAGTTCACAAGTAAGCTGTATTGACTTCACTGTGACTTAGTCATTTTTCTGCTTGTTTCATGAAGTAGATTCTATTCTGCGGATTCAGATTAGAGAAGGGAGTGGAATGTTTGGTTAATATTTGATATTTTACCCACGATCCTTAGCTTTCATAGCAACACAATTCCATTTCTGGAAGCAAGAGTACTCATAAAAAGACAGTTCGTTATTTTTCTTTGAGTGTCACCCAAAAAGTGAACTGTTTTGGTGTATTTCCAGTGTTTAATTAATAGATCCATTGCTCTCCATTCTTCCTCCTTTTCTCAACAAGTATGTAAGCTTTTGGAACTTAGAACAATTGAGGCTAAGCATCTGTTTTGTACCATCATCATCTTTTTTAAAAAAGTTAAGTGCCAATTTGCATACAGCTGTCAAAACAAAGCAATCTGCTTTGGAAGGCATTTAGTACAACTGCTGTTTTTCTCTTTGTCCTTTTCTATGAAGAATCTGTTCTTCTGTAATAGCCTCTGCAAATAGAAACATGAATCATTTGTCATCCCTAATTGGACAGTGTTAACCCAGTCAGTGTAAATATAAATATATAGCATAATTCTAACTTGATTACTTTAATTGCACATATTCTGTGGTGAGTTCAGCAACCAGCTTTACCCAAATTGAGCCCTACTTTGTGAATCAAGGCACAATAACCAAAGGAGATTCCGTCCCCTTTCCAAAACTGTACGGTATACTCCCAAACTCTGCCACAAATGTTCAGAGGATCAACTAACAAAGGGAAATTATTCTTGCATAAGGATGTGATGTTGGATGTAGCTCATTATTTAAATATCTAAAATAGTACAGTGTCATCAACAATTGAAAAAAAAGTAGGGGGCCTCGTATGACTCCCTTGGTCCTATCATTATCAAAATAGCACCAAATGCTAGAGCTGCTACTTAGTGAATCTACCAAGGACTTCAACATATTTTTAAAAAGTTCCCTATGTATAATAAGAATTGAAATTTCCAGATGAAGAGTAGTTATATAAAATGAATTATATACAATTATAGAAAATAACACTGTTCCTTTATATATTGTTGCACACCACTTGCTTAATTTGGGGAGTAGAGTAGGATGGGGATGTCATCCAGTATTGTATTACAAATGTTAATACTGAGCCAATGGGAAACAGATTAGTCTCTCATAAGAGCTAGTTAAATAAAGTGAAGAGTTTTATGTAATATTCTTTTGAAAAAGAGAATTTTTGCTTTTAAAATGATAGCAGAAACAGATCCGTAATAAAATAACTCTTCAAGAAAATGTAATTCAGAGTATCTCATTGAGAAAAGAATCTACTACGAAAGAGTAGATTTTAACAGATTTTTGTACTGTTACAAAAAAATAGGGCTGCAGGGAGTCCTCATTTACTGACTGTAATTGGGACCAGCAACTCTGTTGCAAGGCAATGTGTTCATAAAGTGAAATGTCACATGTCCACACTGACTTATGACGCCAGTTCCAGCTGCGGTTGTTAAATGCAGTGTCACATGACCATGACTTGCGACTTCCTGGTGGCTTCCCCATTGATTTTGCTTGTCGGAAGCTGGCTGTGAAGGTTGCAAATGGTGATCATGTGACTGTGGGACACTGTGACCGCTGGTTGCCATGCACCTGACTCGCGCTCAGATGACCATGAGGACATTAGAACAGCCACAACTTCAAGGACCCAGCCGTACATCTCCTTTTTCAGCAACTTCATAACTTTGAACAGTCGCCAACAAGTGGTCAGTAAGCAAGCACTACCTGTATTTAGAAAAAAACTCAAGACAAAACGAAGAAACAGCTAGATCTGAAATAGTGTGTGGAGAGAGAGAGAGAGTTTTGTCCTTGTAATGAACAAAATATTTGAATTGTATACTTTTCTAATATTTTGGTCATGATACTGACAAATGGATGATGAAAAATTATAATGTATTTCATATGTTAACATTTTAATGATTTCTTCTATTGTGCTCCCTCATCAGAAAAAAATCTGATGAAGGGGAAAGCTGGGTAACAGTTATTCAGGTGAACCTATCTAATCATTTTTTATATAGTAATGTTTCTTTTCAGGTTCATTCTACATGTGTTAAGATAAAATGATTTTTATTTAGACATCTGTGCCACTTAGAGTAGCAACTAAGTTACTCATAAGAAACTCATTTATCATCAAAAACCCATCAAGGAAGAGCCTAGGTTCCTTCTACTAAAATACACTAATTTTATTTATATATAAGTTTAAGCCTGAACTTAGGGCTGCTTTAGATGTATGTCTTATTCTTAATAAAGCAAGATTTGAATGATTAAATTGGCCATGTGCTTAACCTCTCTACTTCTGTCCTCAAGAAAGAAATCAGTGAGATTTAATTAATTATAACTCCTTATTTTGTTTAAACCAGAAAAGTATATGAAGTCAAGATATTAATTAAGCCATGGTATTAAACCAACTTAATAGGCTTAATATCATCGCTTTTTAGAAACTATCAAATATAGCTTCCTTATTTGAGTCATATTGAAAAATAGATTTTGTTAAATTGTTAATGATTTCTTAATTTCACCCATGAAAAGGCTGCTTGTGCACCTGACGTCATTTTTGAATCTTAGTTTATTCAGCAGAGATACAGTCTAAACTAGTGCATTTTTAAAAGTGGAGCAGGAATATTTAGCATTCAGCTTGTTTGGTTTAATTTGATTTCAGAAACAGTCATGGACCTTAGTATGTTTAAATCTGGATTGTAGTATTAATCTGTTAAGGTTGATTTGAGTTTATATGAAAAATTCTTTATTTAGGACGAGTCCTGTGGGCAGGAGCAAAAGCAAGTGGAATAATAAATGCAGGATGAACTAAGGCACATGAAGATTGCTGAGTGGATAGAAAGCTTGATAGCAGCTGTAAGAAGGAGATTGGCAGCTTCTTTTAGAAGCAGACCCAATAGGAAATTTAAAGATGGGGAAATAAAAATACATTTCTTTTTTTTTTTAATGTTTGCATTACAGAAATTATTATGTCATATTTTAAATAAATCCTTAAACTAATCTTCCACAACCTGTTGCCTTGCCTTGCACATATTTTGGTCCAACTCTTATAGTTCATACCTTTACTGTGCTAGCATTTCAGGCTGTAGTTTTTCGAAAGATCAAAATAACGCACCTGAAACTAGACAATGGCATTTTCTCTTCTAGATTTTGTTATGATATTTTAAGTTACAATGTATAAGAAATGTAAAGAGATTAAACAGCTTTGGTTGCCCGGGGCTAAATAACATCAGAGTTTTTAAGCTATAAAGATCAAAGTTTAAACTGGTCTTTGTGACTTTACACCCATATCTCTTGTTTTCTGCTGACAACAGAATACAGCATACAAGTAACACTTCTGCAACTTAAAAGATTTAGGTTATTAAAAAATACATTCAAGCAAAAAACGTATGTTTTTATAATTCCTTTTAAAATATATTACTTAATATGACTAGGCATACAAAATCATGAAAGTGTGAGTAGATCATAGGTAGTACAGGAATGGCTCATAAAATATATAAAGATGGAATTCTCAGTCAGAATAAAGAGAACATTCTTGTCAAGTATAAAAGTTATACAGAATATTTACACAGCTACTTAAGCCAAATGTTCAGTGGCCTGTTAGATTCCACTTACTCCAAGCCTTAACTCCACAGTCCTCCATATTCTGGAATTGCTTCTCCAGACTGGGATCATAATGTAGTGCTATTGAGATGAAACAACTTTACAGCCATTTTATTATCTGCAGTAAGATTTGACAATACAAGAGAACAACCTGTTACCCGAGGATTCTGTGCAGTCCTTGAAAGTCTTGGGTGCAACTGCTAGATCTCTAAAAATGAATATCAAATTGTAATGTTTAACTGAATAGAAGTGGACGTGTATTATAAATACATGACTGGGAAGTAATTATTTTTAGTTGCATATAAGTAGAAAGGTCTCTGTACATAACAGCACCTGAGCTACCTTGACTTGTCCCCAAAAGATAGGATTGGACGGACCTGCTTAGACACCTGTAGGGGACAGGGGGTCATTGGGAAATGCAGGACCTATAGGCTGGACTGAGGATTGAGTAATAGCCCAGAAGTGGGCATTGCAAATGACCACCTTTTTCTGCTTTGCACAGTGCTAGTACTAAAGTTTTTGATTTGTAATTCTTTTGTGTTTTAAATGACAAATAGTTTGTTTCTTTTCAAAGAAATTAATTTCTGCAAAGGAAAAAAATTATGGCAGGAATAATGGACTACTGATGGAGCAGTTATGTAGCTTGTATTATTAATAGAAGCTAATAAGAGGAAGGAACTGTATTGTATTATGGCTAATGACTGTCAGATGCATGTATTTTCAGGACAGTATTCCATAATAGCTTATATAATGAATATACAGTTGCATAACAGTGTTTGCTTTTCCCTTGGGCAGTTTTCTTCTGGCTTTGGTCAGCTTCCAAGAAATCAGAACTAGGAGTTGCTATTTTGTGCCCCCCAGGTTTTTGTTAATGGCTGCCTGCATACATGGATCTGTGAGTTGTATACAGCGCATCCAGCAACAAAAATATGATTATAATATGATTGTAAACTTGTAATGTGGATTTCTATCTCTGTGGTCCAATTTTCATAATTGCTTCTCCCTGCCAGATTACTCTCCCTGACAAATTATTCTATTTGCAAAAAAAAGAGGGCAAAGATAAAGTATTATTCTCATACTTGTTCTATTTACTGGTGTAAAAGTCTTTTATTGATAAGTGGTACCAGATATAATTTAATTGTACAGTTCCAATAACACTAATAATTGTTTTATATTTCCAGTTCTGTGTTTTCTACCATATTAGTAGCCATGAAGGGTTTCTTTCAGTGACCTTTAATACAGTCTTCACCAACCTACTGCCCTCAAGATGTATTGGGGAGCTCTAATCATCTCCTAGCCAACAGGGAGTTGTAGCCCAATAGTACTGTGGTACATTTAAAAGACATCAGTTTTGAGAAGGCCACTCTTATATATTAATTACACACACCCTAGCATCTTTGAATTTGTAGAACAGCATACCTCAATCTTCTGAAGATCTTCTGTCAGATAATTCTAAAATATGTTTTTCATTGGGTGAGAGTAAAAAACAAACACTAGGTGTACCTGAAGTAACTTTTTCACACTATCCATACATCAGGTTGAGAGCAGCTGTCCTGATATAAATCTATTGATCTTTTACTAGAACCATAATTTTAAGTACCTAAACATTATAGTTGATAATGTTTCGAAGAAACTTTGAAACTTGTAAACTAATAGGTTAGTCTTAAAATCCATGGAATTTAATCTGTTTTGTTATAAACAGCAAACAGTACTGATAACTAATAATAGAACAAGAATGACCAACACTAAGAGCCATTTGTTTTGTAGGGGGTTGGGGTTGTTAATTGTCTTCATGGCAATTCTTGGTTACCTAATGATACTTTTTATTTAACAAATGTATGTGGCTGCCCAACACACACACAGTTTACAGCTTACAAAGTAAAATCCCCAGTACAAAACCCCCATCAACTCCCACCCCCCGTGGCTGCAAAAAACACAACACAACCACTTGATCAGCTCCTTTTCAGCTTGGGGTCCCCAGGCCCACTGGCAAAACCACGTCTTCAGGGCCTTCCAGAACAACATCAAGGTGGGGGCCAATCTTAGAGGGAATAAAGGTGGTCCTTTCAGTAAATAAGAGGTTACTGTTGGCTTCTGAATAACTGAGAGACTTAGCAGCAATTTTTCACTCTCTTTTTCTTCTGATGTAATGACAGGTAATTGCATCTGCTGTTCCCCTACCTCAATTCCAACCTAGGTCTGTGGTATCGATCAACATACAATCTGCACTATAGTAGATGGGTTATATCATTTTGTCATAAATTATGTGGGTTTCAATCTGTTCTCAAGCCATGAGATTCCTCTTTAAATAGCTACTTGTTGTCTTCACTTGACAATGTAACAACAAATGCTTAGTAGTTTAAGATTTGGTATTGTCTGTATTTCTCACTTCTACTCCCCTACCGGAAACCTTCTTAGCATTAACTTTAACCTACTCTGTGAAAATGGTTCACATAAAGCTCCTATCTTTTATGAAAGGCGTATCTTTGGAGACAGCCTTTAACTTGTTACATCAAAATAATAGCTAATACAAAGTACATTGCCACCCTTGGCATACAATGATAGTTAATATATTGAGTAGTAAACTACTACTTCTTGAAAGAGGAAGCAGCAGTAAATGGATGGTGAGCACTCAGTGAACTTTCAAACAGCCTGCAACACCAATGTGTGACTGCTGTTAATGTTACCATATACCCAAGTTGCACACTATTATTAAAGCTGACTTACTGAATATTTGAAGGTCTCATTTGAAATATTTGACTTTGCTCCATCAAAGTCGTTCTTTGTTAGCTTCTAAACCCTGGTATTATTTTGAAAGAACCACTTACATAGAATTTGCAGAAAAAGCAACTTCCTTACCATCTGATTGGAGGGGGGCAGTATGCACTTTTCATGAATAGCATTAGCTATGCAGAAATGTTTCAGTTCTCTTTCAATCAGAAAGTTCCCCCAAGACCTTCTCAGAGGTCCTCAAAATCAAATTATTTGCCAGCCTCTGTTGAAAAGTAATACAATATTAAAATGCTATCAAATAATCATGAGAAGTGGTAGTGGCAGCAAATACATCAATTTTAATTTTTAATATGGTAAATACTGATACAAACAAAGCTTTTTTGGAGTTCTCCATAATTTTTAAAAGTGGGAAGCAATCCTGAAAGAAAAAAGTTTAAGAAACATATTAGAGTAATGTTGATCACCTTAGAAAAATAATTAGCTTCCTTTTATCTCAAAAACTCGTAATGACTCTTCTTTTTAATATAACAGGGAGGACTGTAGTATTTTAAAGCCTTTTCTTCAATGTGTTCTCTTGTCATAATTCCAAAAAGATTTAAGAAAACAAGCTCCATACTAACAGCTATCCTGTAAAGAGTAAGAAAATAACTTGGAAGAATCAGCGCTAAAATACTGTCTTGTTTAAGCAAAAGATTCATATTCTGTCCTAAGGTTCACATTCTGCCCTAAATTGCAAAGCTGGGAGAACACCCAACATAATGTTCAGACAAGTTGCCTTAATGGATGTAGTATTCATTACTGAATACTATTCAATATTCTGAAAAGAGATCAGTCATACATTTTGAACCTAAAATGATCATTTTTAGCCCCCCACCCCTGAGTCATGTGTCTGAGATGAGCGGCTGTATTAAATAAATAAATAAATTGCTCAGCTTTTCAAATTAATAACATATTTGCTTGTGAATATTTATAAGCTGCGAAATTATTGGACCTATTATTTCCTTATGCATTGTTTTAATCTTTTCTTCTAGGTCAATGTTCGAGTTACCACAATGGATGCAGAATTGGAATTTGCCATCCAGCCTAATACTACGGGGAAGCAGCTGTTTGACCAGGTTAGTGTAAGCATGTGTGGGATTTAAAAAAAAAACAAAACTTCTGTAGATGAGAATTTGATTTCTGACCAAGCAGAAAACCTTGAAACCATGAATACTACAGATTAGTATTCATCTCCTCTTTATCTCTTCAGCACACTGACCATCTCTACCTATTCTTAAGCCCAAGAAAACAAAACCACCACCTTCACTGTTGTCAGTTGTAGGTTCAATAAATGTGGTAGTTGACATTTTCTTTATCATTCTATTTAACATTTACCTAGACTTTTCACTTTCCATTATTTTATTTCATAATGAGCTTTCTTTATTATCAGCTAACAAAAGTTCTAAGAAGACAATATGCATCCTTGTCTCACTCCCTTTCTTATTCTGAGGCATTTCATTTTTCCAGATTCAGTTCTTATATCAACTTCTTATTCCTTGTAAAGGTTCCTCAGAAGAACAATCAGGTGTTATGATACATCTGTTAGCCTGAATATAATCCATATTCTGGCATGATCTGTACAATCAAAGGCCGTGATGTAGTGAATAGAACAAATTTAAACTTCTTAATATCTTTTATTCTCTTTATTACCTATCTTACATTAGCTATCTGATCACATATCCCTCTGCCTTTTTGGAAACTTGTCTGTTCATCTGGGATTTCCATATACAACTTCATCATTCTTCATAGGATGTTAAGCAAAATGTTGCTTTCATAAAAAAATAGTACCATGGTTTAGTAATGTGAATGTTCTCTTGCATCTCCCTTGTTTGAGGTAGATATATGCATCAATCTGTAGGTCATACAGTTTTGTACCATATTTTGCAGCAGACCAATCAGCGCTTTACATTTGTAAAACATTTTGGTATAGTTGGTTTTTTTTTTTTTTTGCTTCTATTAGATCTCTTCCATCTCTTCTTCATTGGTATTTTTAGCTTGGTTGTATATTTTCCTGTGATTTTTCTGATTTTAAGATCATATCTCATTTTTCTTATGTTCACTATTTCTTGGTATTTTTGACTGAAGTAGAAGGAGCTAGGGACCACATGCAATCCACTGGATGGCTGTACTCTCTTGCCATAAAACAGTATATTGGTTTTTCTTTTCCCACCATTGTTGAGGTAATTTGTGTGTGTACACATGTGTATACATTTGTGTGTGTGCCCATGTGTATATAAAAGTATGTATACCCAGAAAGACAAGCGATTGGCTAGATTGCCTTTCCTGGAACAGAAAGGTGGGAGGGCAAAGCAGCAGAATTGTCCAATAGAGGACATGTTAGTGGTCTAGACTGAACAGCTTGCAAACTGTACAGATAACTAAAAACAAGATGCACCAATGTGCAGAATTGCCAATTATATCAAAAATAAAGAAACAGGAAAGAATCATGCAACTTCTTGGTCAAATAATCTTTTCGTTCACAAAGTTGAACGTGGTCTACAGGATTCATATCCACCTTTATTCTCCAATAAAGTGCATTTCCTCAAGATATTTGTATCAAGCTATCATTTTAACATGCTATGAAGAATCACCTTATGGTTATATTTCCAGCACTACCCTAGCATGCCTGAAACAATTGTCTGCTTTAGATATTTAGCTTTCTGGAAACTTGGGCTGTAAGTTTCTTTTAAACAAGCTTGTAAAATGATTAGTCTACTTATTTCCTTCTTACTCTATCATTCTGGAACATTTTAGGTTGCTTTCACTGAATCTGATTTTGATTTCCTAGCATCTGTCTTAAATTAAATGCAGTAACCAGAGGGAAGCTACAGCTACTGGCTTATTGTTTTGGCTAGAGGCAAATTAGTCAAGCTCTATAGCAATAGTCTTCAACTTCTTTGAATTGGTGAGCAGCGCAGAGAAAATAAATCACTAAGCAATTGTTATGAACTGTAAACATTCAGAACATTTATCAATGCAATTAAATATTAATTTGATACAAAGATAAACTGATAATGCTAAAGTAAAAGTGTTCTTTTGAACCTGGTTTTCTGCTTCAGCCAGGTATCCATTTATTTCTCAAAGTAGGAAGATCATCCTAAGACAGTGTTTCTGAACCTTGGGAACTTTAAGATGTATGGACTTCAAGTCCCAGAATTCTGGGAGTTAAAGTCCCACATATCTTAAGATTCCCAAGGTTCAGAAACACTGCCCTAAGGATTTTATTATCAGTATATAAAATCTCTTACTCATATCCCACCACTACTGTTGTTCTTCACATTCTACACATACGCACCTTCTTCTATCACACAAACATCTCCTTTCTATTTTGGCTGCTCACAGGAAAACAGCATTCCTCTGGCTTCTAGCTGCTCCACACTTCTTCCTTTTCTCTGAATAATGCTTAGGACCGCTCTGGGGGATTCTGGTCAAGAGCTCTGCTGTTTCTCAGCTGCCCACGGGGGCTTGTTCCTACTGCCTGCCAGGTTGCCATATCACTAGTATGGGTGAGCACCATTTTTTGGAAGCCAGCAACAGACAGTGTCACCCTCACCCACACCCGATCACGAATTCCCGACTTTCAGAACAGGGCTTTCCCGCTTCTGTTGCCTTAAGTGCTACTCTCCAGTCCAAGATAGGTCAAACATATGTTTTGTCCCTCATACGTTTTTCTCTTATTAGTCACATTCATTGATTAAACATTGATTAAATTAGCTGTCACCAAAAATGTAGTGCCCCTGAAGATGACAATCCCCACCCCCACCCCATATTGAGTGAAATGCCATAAATGTGTGTTTCATTTTAAGGTTAATATATAATTCACTTTACTGAGAGGAAATTACTGTTGAAGTGATAGCCATTTAACTCCTGAAATTCTGAATTTTGAAATCAGGATACATGAAATAATTTACAAATTATTGTTATATTAATTGACAATATAAATATATATGTGATGGCAGTATTAAAGTTGTGAAATAACATAATTTAAAAAGTATAGAAGAATATTTCATTAAAAAAGGGACTAAATTACTTAGTCACCTTCATTGGTCAGAAAGAAACCCCTCATTTAAAATTGATGAACAATGTATAACAGCAGCCCATTGTTGCAATCTGGTATAATAAATTTTGGCCATCCCTCGTGAAAGATCCATAGTCCAGTATTGGGGAGGTAGTTTTGCAGAATGTATGTATCCTTAACTCGATCATGTTATCAGTCCTGTGGTATCCAATCTCAAATGTAGCAATAATAGGAGAAGACCAGGCTATATGGGTTAATGTTCCAACACTAGAACTGCATCTGCAACAGCAAAGCAATTCCAAGAAACTTTATCAAATATTTTCTGAGGAATACAGTGTACCTGAAATAAAAAATCTTATTAACCTCATCCTAAAATCAAAAGTAAATTATTTCAAATTGTGAAGCAACTTTTCACTTGTTTACAAGAACAAGTGTGTTTTACTTTATGAACTGCCCAGAGTCTTTGGGAGTTGGGTGGTATACAAGTTTAATAAATAAACAAACAGCCATTGAATTCACTGTTTCAACATTTGTATACATAGTTAATAGCAATTTCATCAGGTTCCTCTAGCTACTTATAGGATTAGGTTGCTGGTTAGGAGCCCCAGTTAATTTCTCCAAAAATTTTAAACTGTGGAACATCAGAAGCTGCACATTTTCTTAGGGGCATGTAGTAGCTGCACAGAATCAGGAAAATACATGTTTGAGTTTAAGAGGTGATGAATGGGCAGCAACGTGGTTGTACTCTATTGTTGCTCTCTTAATGCCTCCTTAATTCAAACACATTGTTTTCCTGAACCTGTGTTGTTACCATTCAAGACCAGGAAAAGCCATTCTTATATAAAAAACAACTAATAGCTAGAGAAGGGAGGCAAACATAGTGTAGAAATATAACTTTTGGCATCAGAAATAAACTCCCACAACACAGGTTTAATTATGGTGCATTGGTCTTCATTAATTTTTAAAAGGTGCACATTTCAAACAACTTTGCCATTTTTATTAAGGTGGCTTCATGGTTCAAAAATACAGTATGGGTCCAAACTGAATTTTCTGAGTCTAATGGCGTTACTGTTGGATACTATTACAAGTGATCCTACATCAAGCAGCAATTACATTTTAGTTACTTCAATATTTTGGATAGAATTGTAAATGTTTTGTATTTTAATCTATCAGCATGAACAGTCTTTGAAACCAGCTTTTCTTTCTTTTTTTCTCAGTTGGGTTTAGAAACTTAAGCATGAAAGCAACACTTTTTGTTGTTTGTTTGACATGCCAAAACTTTAATGGTTTAATATTACCTATATCAACTGTCTTAGGAACGATTGTAACTTTAAAACCATTACTTCAATCTTTCCTAATTTTTCAGGTGGTCAAGACCATAGGCTTACGTGAAGTGTGGTACTTTGGTCTTCAATATGTGGATAATAAAGGTTTCCCAACCTGGCTGAAGCTTGAGAAAAAGGTAATTAAATGGGAAGCTAACTTTGATTTTTAGGAGTCCTAAACATATCTATTTAATTGATAATCAGTTCCATCCTAAATATTTAGGTCAATTAACAATAATTTCAGTGAAAAATAAAATGTTTATTATTTGTTATCATCATTGTTTACTATTATTACTTTATTTATATTTAAATCTTTCAAAATAACCCTCCAAAGCAGTTTAGAAGCAATGCAAAAATTATAAATATTTTAATTTATTTATTTATTTATTAGCAAGCCAGCAAGTGAAGGATGATGGCAGTGAAAGGGGGCATGTAGGAAGAGTCCAGTTAAGCAGGATTCTGTTTATGGTTATCACCTACCCACCGCTTTCCCTCTTCAGGGATCTTTTTCATAAGGTAATTAGTGGAAATATTGCCCAGTGGAAATCACAAAAGTTGGATATTTGCCAATTCCCTCACCCTTAGCCAGTTTCTTTAAATGCCAATGCTGTTAAAGTACAGTAATTTGTTAAGATGATGTTTAGGCTTGGGCCTTGAGAGAAAGAGATAATCACAGCTACCTCACCTGAATAATAAGGGCACATGCCCTTATTATCCAAATAGGACTACAGATAACATAGTTAAGCATGTATGCTTGGTCAGTATTAGTCTGCAATGGGATATGTAGGACAAGCAGCCATTTATACCTTGAGGTATGCTTAACAGGCACTGGGGAGCCATCTGAAGCAGATTTTCAGTACATCTAGCAGTTGGCGTTGTGACTGTCAGTTTTATGATAACACCTTGCATAGGAATTTCATTTTTTTAAAGTGCATAAATTATTGTAGGGACCAGTGATCTGGCAAATTGAGTGTGCACTTACATTATATGCATGAGTACTGACAGTCTGAACTTTTTGTACATAGTTCAGTCTCAACATTCCTTTAATCTGTTCAAAATATAGGCATTGTGCTTATTTCAGTTAGCTCAATCTCTTGGTACACGCTTTTCATCTTCTAAAGGCTTTTCAAGACTAGTTGTCAGTCTGCCTGCTCTTCTTATAGATGAATTATAGTGTGGAGACTAATCAAGACATATGTCTTGATAGTCCACACTGTATTTAAAGAATTGTCTGAGAAAATTATTTTTTCACTGACCTAATCATTGTAATAACTCATAGGAGGTATAAATACTATTAATATCTGTTAGGAAAACAGTGAAGATATAGTCTGATCCTGCATCACTTACTCCTTGAATAGATTTAAAACAAGTATGATGGTATTGAAAAAATTCATACAACTTTTGTGTCAGTCATTCCTAAGTCTACTTTCCAGATAGTCTCAACCAATACAAAGTGGATGCTGCCATGTATTTACAGCAGCTTTGGCAGTCAGCTCAGTTGTGTAGGAGCAATTAGAACAACTGCCTCAACTATCAAAGTTAACCCAGTAGATGCTGTTTAAAATTGCTAATCCTGTATGCTTAACACAGTTTATTTTGTGTATAATAGTAATACTGATGAAGAAAAAACAATGTTCACCCATTTTTATAACAGCCTAATCATTCCCTTTAAAAGCAATTTAAAGAGAATATATAACTCTGTAAACTCTGGTTATGATGTGATACTGAGATAGAGATGTTGCTAACAGGCAGTCAAGAACACATAATCTAAGCAAGAGAATGGTTAAAATACTAACACCATTTTATTTTGCATGATTGTAATCCAGATGAGTTATAATGATGGATAACTTTTCACCAGTGTGCCCTTATTAAGCAGATAAGCAAAGAACAAACATACTCTGGTTGACACATGGAGAGAAGGAATACTAGGAATTGTCTCCAGCTTTCCTTACCACAAAGCCAGATGTGTAAACAGCAGCCTTTTTGATTGTCAAAAAGATGTATCACTTCTATGAAGTACTAAAGTAATTTTCTTCAGTGCAAAAAGATCATGTGTTTGTGTGTGAATGTATTTTCATGCTCTCTGGAAGTTAAACATCTGACAGTGCAAACATCCTGAAAGATAGTGGCCCCTACATCTAGGCTGATCAAATCCTGGTGTGTGCTGAGTCCTAGAAAAAAACAACCTTAGAAATGTAGAGATTTCCTTGCTCAAACAACCCTCCCTGCCCCCCCCCGCCACACAAGTAGTCAGTTCCTATGATATACTCTTTTGAGAGCTTCCTCACACTTATTGAGCAGCGTTATTGATCAAGTCATAGGAACCAGAAAGGCAAATGAAATAGAGATAGTCATTTTAACATTGATATTTTGGGGACAGCATTGTTTTTTGTACCTAAATAGAGGCTGTTGTTTTTACAAATTTTAAATAAAGTCGATTCTTTGGAGCTGGAGACAATCTTACAAGTTCAAAGATATATAATAACTTGATAGTAAAATTTTGTTGTTGGCTGGAGTCAGGCAGCATCAAAATTGAATAAATACGTTGTGTTCAATAAGTTAGTATTTAATAATTTACTGATACTTATTGCTGCTCCTCTTGCCTTCTCTCTATTTAGGTCTCTGCTCAAGAAATCAAGAAAGAGAACCCTCTGCAGTTCAAATTCCGTGCCAAGTTTTTTCCTGAGGATGTGTCTGTAGAGCTGATCCAGGACATCACGCAAAAGCTGTTCTTCCTGCAAGTGAAAGAAGGAATCCTTAGTGATGAGATCTACTGCCCACCTGAAACTGCTGTCCTTCTTGGATCTTATGCTGTGCAAGCCAAATTTGGAGACTACAATACAGAACTCCACAAGGCTGGGTATCTCAGTTCTGAACGCCTAGTCCCCCAGCGGTAAGTACCTCTGTTGAAACCCTGAAGCCGAACACTTCCCAACTCTGTTGAATAAATTTCCAGATGAGAATATGTGTAAAAGACACTAGAACAGATTTTGCAGCTTATAACTGATGACCAACGTGTTAAGAAGGGAGTGACACAATAAAATGCACAGTTTGGGATTTGTTTTTTTAAAATTCTGATAAAGCTAAAATACCAGTAATAGAGAAGAAGTATGTTGTGATTTTTAATGAAATTTGGCACAATTTGAGATTAAAAGAAATTGTTTTAGAATATTAGGAATGCTCGTTGCTTATGGGGTTGTAGTACTGAACATAATTATTAGCCACTAAATATATTGGTGAGGGTAAGTATAATGTAATAGTTAAGGTTTTGAACCAATCACTATCTCTTTTCCCAGACTACCTCAAAGGATGGTTGTTATAGGGAAAATTAGAGGAAGAAGAGCTATGTGTACTGCCTTGAGCTCCTGAAGTAAAGACAGGATCTAAATCTAATTAAAGTTGGGACAAACAACTTTTTTTGTTGGGGAAATATTATCAACTTAGAGTGTCAGTTGAATAGGTCTATTTCTCAGTTCACTTCTGGTTTCAGTTAACAAATTAATAAATTGTTTATGTTATGTTTGCAAGCCTTATTACTACTTAACACAGCCTTAATACAGCAGACTTGTCAGTTTATGTCCATGGAAACTTTGGGTACAAAATCTATGGGACCAAGGATCTTTGCAGACATTTGCGCATCCCTATAGAATAATCTTGTAGTAATCTAGTGTTTAATCATTAGAAGACTAGTGGAAAGGTGATGTGTTGGAACTTGATCAAGGTTCATCTTTTTAAAAATCTCAAAAATGTTTCTACTGTAAATGTTCTGTTTTGTGCAATGCTTTCCATATATCCAGCTTTGCTAGTACGTGAGTTTTTTGTAAATAAAACAAATTAAACTATAAATCTCATGGTATATCTTTATATTTTAGAGTGATGGATCAACATAAGCTATCTAGAGAGCAATGGGAAGAAAGGATTCAAGTCTGGCATACTGAGCATGGTGGAATGCTTAAGTGAGTTATCTCATTGAATTTTTTTTATTAACTTTTAAAAATTAGGTTTCAGTTATTTCCAAAATGTACAATGTCTAGTACTTGTATTCCACATTCACATCTTATATAAGAGTTAACCACTAGTGAAGAACTTCAGAAGATTTTTAAAGCACCACTTGTTTTGAATTGTCATCTGTTCTGCACTCATTATGTTAAATTACTATTGATATGTATAAAAATTCCAACGTGTATATACTATATAGGCAAAGCCAAGATGATTGAGTAGAGTTACTGAAATAATATTGAACGCACAGTGGAACAAAAGCATATTCCATAGGAAGGTGAAATGGTTCTGTTAGGCCTTTTCTATTATACCAGTCTGAGTATTTATTTTCCCAGTAGCTCAAAGCTCTGCATCAGTCTTGGAAACAACTCTTAACATTTCCTATTTATGTTTTTTTTATTATTATTAACCAGAGAAAATGCCATGCTGGAATACCTGAAGATTGCTCAGGATCTAGAAATGTATGGAATCAACTATTTTGAAATAAAAAATAAGAAAGGGACAGATCTTTGGTTGGGAGTAGATGCACTTGGGCTCAACATTTATGAAAAGGACGACAAGTAAGTTGAAATATTTGTAATCCTTTTTTGAGGCTAAAGAGTTACTCTTGTGCCAAAGAATTATCTCATTATCTGTGATGTGTACTTTTATAGCAGTCGTATCTGCTAAGGTCTCCTTGCCTTTCAGAATATGTGCTAAATAGTATTGTGCTGGAGTCCACATGGCTTCAAAGTGACTTGCCTTGCTTCATCTCTAAATTGAGCTGTTTCCTCCTTAAGTGTATGTACAGATATGTGGTTTCAGAGGGGCAGAATAATCGGTGCATGGTAAGAAAGGCAAGCCATGCATCATACATGAATGATAATCCTAGAAGAAATTTCAGAAGTCAAGTCCATTTTCACTTGTCAAAGTATTGGACAGAAGCAAGAACAATCATCTGCAGGATCCAGGGTTGGGATCTGAGCCAAAGGATGATATAGAACAGGACTTATGGTCTTAATAACCTGTTCTACATTGTACACTCACTACATAGCTGAGGGAAGAGTATACATTTTGCCCGCAGAAGGCCTTAGGTTCAGTCCCTGCCATCATTTATTAGGGCTAGAGGAATTCTCTGTTTCAAGAGCTGTGGTTCATTAGATACTGAGCCGAATGTATTCACAGTTTCACCACCATGTAAGATACTTGCTTAATCATTCAGGATTCTCATCCAGCTATCTCCCTAATGACGACAGGAGAACTTCCATTATTGTCAGTTATAGAACTTTCTCCATGCTAGGAGCCATTAGTGTGCAATGACTTTAATGGCCAGATTGGCTTTTATCTGGAAACTGCCCAGATAAAGTAAGTTGAATCTTTGGAATACAAGATTGACAATCTTTGTTTTTTTAAGCCAGTAGGTCTAGGGTTCCTTATTAAGGAAGATATCTGAGGAAACAGCAGACTGGTTATCTGAAAGTGAGACAGAAGTAACTGAATGAGAACAACATGAAAAAAAGGAATGCTACCTGTTCACATAATCCTTGTTTAATACAACAAGGACATGCAAGTTCATAAGTTAAGGGGTTAGAGTTCAGTGGAATCTTAAATAAGGAGTTTACCTGAAGCACAGTAGATTATTTATAAATACTAACTTTGCTTTATATTTGTTTCCAAGGCACACTTTGAGCCATATAAACATTCAAACAGGAGAAATAATCTGCAGAGACTGAAAAAAGGCTACACGTTAGGTCTTTATTGATGTTTTTAATCAAAATTATACTGAGATCACTGAAGAAGGGTAGTTTTTTTCCAGCACCCTTATTACACCTAGAAAATAAGGAGTGTCACTCTTAACGATTGCATGAGTGAAACTACTTCTAGTTTCTTGAATGACAAGTCTCTTTGTGTAGCCATAGTCATGCAAACTGGTTTTACAAGCTATATAAAGCCTGCAGGAAGAAACATTTACTTCCGAAGGAAAATCTGGGGAAGGGGAATGTGCACAATAAATTAACCATTGGCACATCTAATGATTCATAATATAATCTTCATAACATGGAAGTTAACTTGTTTCTCCCTCCTCCTTTTTTTTTTTTTTTAATACACACTTAAATGCACAGGAAGAGCTGAAGGGTGGAATAGAATATGCCACAGTTGTGGCTAATACTGAATTTAGCATATAACTAACAGCGCTTCTACTTTTCATAATGAGAGCTGCCTTTGGATCTCCAATATCTAATTATTGCATTAGTATCTTTAAAACAGTAGTCTGTATATGTTAAGAAGGATTAACATATAATGCTCTAGTTATAATATTCTGTATGGGTTGTATATCTGTGTATTCCTTTGTATGAAGAATGTTATCTTTGCTCAGATTTTAAGTCCTTACGTAAGCTCTGTTCTAAATATATACAGACCTCTACAAGATAAAATTTAACTATATATTATAAGTGAGATTTAAAATGCCTGAAATTTTTATGTGGAAGAATCGGGGTGGGGCACAGTGTTCCACTTTAAAAGTACATGATGTGAAGAAGAATACAGGGTGATAGAACTGTAAGGATACAAAGAGAGAGAGACTTTAAATTATTTTTTTCCAACCTGGAGTTGACCTGATAGTAATTTAATGCTGTAGAGAAGGGGATGGGCAGACACGCAGCTTGTGTACTCAAAACTATATTTGCTAGCATGTCAAGGTCAACCAGCTACAGCCAGGTACAAAATTGTGGTTGGAAAAACACGTATTGTCATGATATCTCTCTGACCACATTAATCCCAGTAATCTCTTTCCTGCCTGGTATCCTTCCTGTAAAAGCCAGATTCTGATGTTCCTGACTTTTTGTTAGATGCCACTGTTCAACTTATTGCAGAAATCTAGAGCCTGATATATTTTATGCCCAGCCCTGCTGTAGAGATCTAATGGAAACAGGGAGATAGCTCCAGCATCTCAGTAGTTAAGCCAGATTTCTTGCTCTGTAGTAAATTGTTTCCTTAAAATATATATCTACTTTGGTGTTTCCAGATTAACCCCTAAAATTGGCTTCCCTTGGAGTGAGATTCGAAACATATCGTTCAACGATAAGAAGTTTGTTATAAAACCAATTGACAAGAAAGCACCAGTGAGTATAATTGATAATTAGTGTTGTTCCTAATGAAAGAGAATAATGATTATTTATTTGTTTTATTCATTTATTTTAAGAAGCCCTCTTTGGTTATATTTTCCAAAATTCCTAAAAAAAATATTCTCCACTAACAGAAGAACGGACATAAATCTTGGATTGAAATTGCCTGCCTCTTTAAGAGTTGAATAATACTGGAAACATTGGTTTCTATAAAATAAATCTGGTTAATGTTTGAAACTGATTCAACAAAATGTGGAATGCTCCCTTCCCTTCTTCATGTGCACATAATTATGTTAGAATGTTGAATCATTTTGTTATATTTATTGAATATTAATATTATGGGCATCACTTTCTTCCTCTTATACTACGCAAAATTGGAATGCATTCTTAAAATGAAAACTTGTAAAAAAATTACCATGAAAATATTAACTTATTCAGAAACAACATCTATCATTGCATTGTAAAATCTAATCTTCCTCATAATTTTGAAATAATCTTTCTAAATACCTTTGCTTTTAAGAAATCTGTATATTGAAAAAGATGTCTTCGTTGCTTTCCTTTATAATATGAATGGGTTTCATTAATGGGAAAATGCTTCAATTTCAGAAATGCCTCCCTCCCCTTTAAATATTTGATTGGTAGAAATTATTGTTTGAAGCTAAAGAGAAAATTAGTCATGTAGCCATTGACCATTTTGAAATTTAGTGTTCTAAATATTCAATGGAGCCCTAGGATTATAAATACCTTCACTGTGTTCTTTTTTTTTTTTTTTTTTTAACATGTTAGCCTCATTTTCTCCATCCTGTGTCCCATAATTTCCCTTCTGTCTTTGTTCTGCCCTGGAGATGCACTTGCCCTGATACTTGGCTATTACAAGCATAAGGACAAAAGTTTGAATTTGGATGACTTCCGTACCATTACTTATCCAATGCACGCACAACCCCAAATGAAAATTTCAAAAAAGCTATTAGAGGAGCAATGTTATAGCATTTATTAAATTGGTCAGGCTCAGAAATTATTAGTGTATTTTTGCTGCTGAAATTAGCAGTCATAGGCCAGTCACAGGAGAGGAGCTAATCCCTATATGATTACACAAGTTAATCTGCTTGGATTTTCCATTACAAAGAACTAAGAACCAAGTGAGAAGTCTGGGAGGAAATGTCTGTAAGTAAGGCACTGTAAGTGTGTATGTGTGTCTTTTTAACCTTTTCTTCTCTTTTTGCCAGGACTTTATATTTTATGCTCCTCGCCTAAGAATCAACAAGAGAATTCTGCAGCTATGCATGGGAAATCATGAGTTGTACATGCGCCGTAGGAAACCTGACACCATTGAGGTCCAGCAAATGAAAGCCCAGGCCCGTGAAGAGAAGCACCAGAAAGAGATAGAAAGGTATGTGCAGGAGAATAGGAACTACAAGGAGGCATAACTTGGACAGACCCCTATGTTAAGTGTGATCATTCTGCAGTAGATATGTTAATAGCCTTACAATACCATGCATGCTAATTATAGGGCTAACAGAAATTAAATCTAAGTATAGATTGGTAAGAGGTTGAGTTGCTTGACTTGTTTGTATCCTCTTTACTTCCTTCATAGTTTCTTAATATAAAAGTTTAGGTCATCAATCATTGCTGTCTTCCTGAGTGACTTGAAATGCAGCCCCTAACATCATAAGTACTACTCTGGATTTAAACAGATGTGCAGATACTTTCACATTGTTTTCTCCTGGTTATGAAAAATCAGAAAAGTATGGTAAAATGTTTCTAGAGGGTAGAGTAAATTGTAATCTCTTCAGTTCTAAAACAAATTTAATTTTTATACCTGTAAAGAGAGCAATTAGAAAATGAGAAGAAGAAAAGAGAGACAGTTGAGAAGGAAAAAGAGCAGATGTTACGAGAGAAAGAAGAGCTGATGGTGAGGCTGCAGGAGTATGAAGTGAAGACACAAAAAGCAGAAAGAGGTACTTCTTGCATTTGGTTGGCAAGCAGTTGCTGAAACCATATCCATCTTTCTATGTCCCCCCCCCTTTCTATCTGATAAGCAGTGTCTTTAACAAGCAATAGTAAGTTAAAGTGCCATTTTATTACCCTGCTTTGAGTTTTCTAATGAACAGAAATACACAGACAGGAAAACATGTTCTTCTGAGAGGACAGTGATCTCACCCTAATGAACTTGCAGGGCCTTGCTTGAGGAAGAAACCCTCAAAGAGAGGGAGGAGAAGGAGGATTCCCTGCAGTAGCAGAGAATCGTGTGCTTTGGTGGCCATCAGGATCCAATATTTGGCAGTGCTGCTGCATCGTCCCAAAATATCAGCCTTCTATGTTAATAGTTTGGTTGACCGAAAAATTAACCAATGAAGTAATGTCTGTGTGGTGTCAAGTGCAGTGAAACCCTGATTATCTTGGCAGGGATCTGATTTGGATTGGGTCAGTCTGATAGACCAATATCTCAATATGATTATAAAACTCTAATGTATGACTTCTCACATTCCTGCCTTTAACCTATAATTTGCTCTTTACGTGGACACATCCGTGTGGATTTCTTGGCAACCTTCTTGGCAAGGTGATTTGCACTGTTTTCTTCTAAGATGTTTTCCAGTCTTCCAGCTTAGTCAACAGGCCAGAGATTTCCTGGAAGTCAGCTAGGTGCTGCCATCTGTGGTGACTAAAGCTGTAACTATTTATCTTCAAAGAATATTTTACACATAAAACAAGTACTAGCATTCCCAAAGCATAAACGTATGGAAGAGAGAAGGCCTAGTTGCATGTCCTATTTAGCCATAAAATGATAAGATGAAGAAACTGCTCTACCACTCCACAACCACTACTGTCTTCTTCCACAAGAAGCCAGAGTGGTGCAATTTCTGAAGAGTGGTATTTTAAAAAAAAAAAAAAACAGCGTGTAAAATATATGTGTCTTCTTTTTTCTTTTTGCCAGAGCTCTCAGACCAAATCCAAAAAGCCAGGCAACTTGAGGAAGAAAGAACAAGGGCCCAGGAGGAAGCAGAGCGTCTGGAGAATGAACGTTTGATGGCTCTGCAAGCTAAGGAAGAGCTGGAGAAACAAGCTGTTGACCAGATGAAGAGTCAGGAGCAGCTGGTATGCATTGGAGGCATTTCAGAAAGAAACTTGGAAAAATGATATAAATCTTAGCAAACCATTTGGGCTGAGCTCATCAAGCTCTGTATGTTTATAGCTTTTAAAATCTTGCCTTTTGTTCTCAAAGTGTTTTTGGCAATATTAAAAGTAATTTTAAAACACATAAAGATCATAATGATACCTAAAATGGATGCAGTAGAGAAAATGGACCATACAAGCCAAATATTTCCTGAATAAAATGTACGGTGACAAAATAAAATTAAAGGATACAACAGCTTTTGCAGAACAGGAATTCTGCAATCCGGTGCTGCTAGAGAGAAAGCACTTGAGCTGCACTTGAGCTGGAAATGATGTCTTAAAAGCCCTCTTTAGGTCACTGCAGGGTTCAGTGGTATCTCATGGAAAGAAATAATCTTTTCCCATCTCTTGTGCCTTCGTGAAATGTTGCACTATGGCTCCCAGCATTTCCAGTCACTATGGATAAAAGCTGGCTCAGGATGCTGATAGTTGCAGATCCATCATATCTGGAAGATACCAGTTTGGGAATAGCTTGCTTGAGTTATATTGGCCGTAAACTGGTTTTTGATGTTTTAACTTGCAGCCAGAAATAAAGTAGCAGACATTGTCAATACTGCTGGAATACAGAAGCAAGTTTCCTAAAGCTGGCTCTGGTAGATTGTATTGGGGCAGTATTTAATAAAATTAGTGAATGTTCTCTTAAGGCAAACTTCATAAAGCTGGTTGTTAGTTGTCTAGCCCCAACATAACTAAGGTTGGCCTAACCGGGGTCTACCTTTTGTAAAATTGATATATCACCTAAAGCTGAGAGAAAACTTCTGGCTGTTGTAGCTGCTACCAAGTCATTTCCTGATCCAGGAGCAACCTCAGACTCTGAATGTACCATCCAAAACAGGAGGCTCTAGGAATAGGTACCAGTTCTCTTACTGACTCGAAGTACTTCTGTCTCATCTAATGTCTTCTTTCTCTGTTAAAAAAGGCTGCAGAGCTTGCAGAATACACAGCCAGGATTGCTCTTCTGGAAGAGGCAAGGAAGCGTAAAGAGAATGAGGTTGAAGAGTGGCAGCACAGGGTAAGCTCAATGTGTTCCAGTTTGTTTTACTTTCAGGGATTTAGCAACTTTAGGCCTTTGCTGGATCTTGATTACAACATAGTTCACATGAAAATATGAATTGTACAGTCTATTCTCCTATAAGATTTGCTACACTATAAGGATATAAGATGAGCCATACTGCATCAGACCAAAGTTCCATATTTACTTTCCATAGTGGCCAACGGGATGCTTCCAGGAAGCCCATAAAGAGGGCATGAATTTAATGCTATAGCTTATGCCTGCTGTTTTTGTTTATACAATGAATATAAAAACTAATAAGTCAAATAAAATGCACGGGTAGGCTTTACTGGTAGCTTGCAAGTTACATCAGGAGTAGAGAGCTACTGGCTCCTTTTATCCACTCATTATAATCTACTAACTAACATAATACAATACATTACAATGCATACTATCTTCCCTTTTTGTTTTTCGTTTTTTTAAGATACAAAATTCCCATCCTGCACTGGTTTCCAACCCACCCTACACTTGATATCACCAGTGACTCTATTTCTTCTGAAACCAGATCATTGTCCTTTTCTACAGTGGTATCACCAACTGTAGTTTCTTCTTTCTGTACATGATCAGAGATAACATAAGATTTTTTCAATAAGTTCCTTTGATCTCTTTGATAAACTGTTTTGCACAGCCATTTGCACAGAGTAAGATCTAGGAGTTTGATGGTTCTCTACAATTTGGGCAGATCTCCACTTTCCACTATGTCTCAGATATACATGATAACCCACATTCAAAAGTGATAAAGATTTAGGCCCTTGATTATAATAAAACTGTTTTCTTGTCACATTTGTTCAATACTCCTTCAAGCATCTTGTGAGTATAAACACTAGATACAGGTAACCTAGTTCATAAACATCAGCCTATCAGTAACTCTGCTGGCAATTTATTGTCCAGACTAGGAGCATTTCTATAACCAAAAAGATCCAAGTAAAATTCAGAACCATCCAGCTTTGACTTTTCTAACATTCTCTTCACAGGCTGTATGGTCCTTCTACCATCCTGTTTGATTGGGCATAACATGGACTGGAAATAGTATCGAGAAAATCTCAATATTTTGCAAATTGTCTGAATTCCATTGTACCACTACAAGATAATCTGTTTTTCTGAAATTCAAATATATTTCTGCCCATTTTTTGCCAAGATCTCATAGGCTATTCTCACTTTTCCATTGGTTCTTTAAATTTCCAATTCCTGAAAAATCTTAAATCTTAAAATTCCTTAAAAATCTTACATTCTTATACCATTGTCTCTATTGGGTATTCATATCTGGTCAAAAGACAGTATCTTTGACCTGTCTCTTACACAATTCAGTACTTAAATTGCCTTCATGCGTTTTTTCAAGATCTTACCTCTCAATCTTTCAGGTACTATCGTTCATTTTTTTAAAGTAAATTTTCATAGGTACTCCACTGTCTATAAGTCCAGTACATTTTTATATCATCTGGAACTTACTTTCTTTGCTGAGGCCACCCTTTCAAAATAATTTTCTTTGATAATTGTAAAGTCTTATCATGTAATGTAGCATCTTTAAATTCTTTCAGTTTTCTCTCAGACATAGATAATAAGGCCTCTTCCTATCTACTGCAACATCAGAATAATCCAAAACCTCATTCATTACTGTTATGTAAAAAAAAAACCTCCAGACAATTACCAGTTCCTTTTCAGGCTTATTAGAAATGAATTGCAGTTGATATTTTTGCAACATTAGTAACCATCATTGGAGTCTTACAGGCACACTGTATAATGGTTTGTTTAAAATAGTTTCCAAAGGTTTATGATCAGTCTCTACCGAAACTTGTTTTCCATAAGTGAAAACAATTAAAAAGTCATGGCTCCAGATGCATACGCCATTGGAAATCCTCCTTGAAGCGATACTGTACCTAAACCAGGTACACTAGCATCCACTGAGACCACTACTGGTTTTGTCGCATCATAATATTTGAATGTAGCTGCAGTTTTTAATAACACTTCCAATTTATTAACTGCAACTTCGTGTACTAGCATCCACTGAAAATCCACATCCTGGAATGGAACTGGAATTCCATTCCAATGGTTAATGGAATTGTCACAGTAGCCATTCCTGAAATAAATTTTGTCAAATAATAGGCTATACTGAAAAACTGCTGTACATTTATTTTATTCATTGAGCTTGGTACTTTAACTATAGCTTCAATCTTTATTTCATCAGGTTCCTTGCCACTAGAGGTTAGCACAGGTCCTAAATACTTTACCTCAATCCAAATTAACACAAGATTTAAATCAGTTACTGTTTTTAACCCTGAACAATCTTATACAGTCTATATATATAGTATTTGGTTATGCCCCTGGTGAATTTTAAGTTACAGTTTTACGCCATTAATAACTAAATCAACAGCCCATTCATCTTCTATACCCTCCATTTTAATCAGTCCAATAAAAAGTTCTGAATAATTATCTTCCTCATGTGATATGCATAAAGTTTTAGTCTTTAACTTTTTGTCCTTAGTTCTGCACTTTTTATAAAAGGATTCAGCCATCCGCATTTTCTGCCTTCTTTTTCAACAGTAGCCTGTGCCGCTTTAAGATGAGAAACTCCATACCTCAGACATGAGTGCTTCCAGTCTCTGGTCTTTGGCATTACAACTGATGGCTGGCATTTAACTTTGCTGGAGGCTTTCTCTTTACTTCTCAAAATACTCAGTTCCTTATCAGTACTCCCAAGGTCTTTTAAGTTACAGCCAACTCTTCAGCTCTACAAACATCAACAGCATGTTCCAGTATTAAATCATCTATCCTTAACAGTCTCACTTATCTTTCAAATCTTATTCCACATACGCCACAGACCTTACTTAAAGAGTTACATAACTGTCCAAATTCACAAGACTTTTAACTCTGTCACATAGGCCTCTCTTTTTCCTTGTAAAAAATGTATGCCTCCCATATGCAATGTCCTTTCTTGGTACACAGCAAGTTTCAAATTTCTCAACACCTGCAGCATCTGCTTATCAAATTTCTCTTCAAATTAGAATATATTAAATATGTCTGTGGTCTCCTCCCCAGGAACAAGCTGAAACAAGGCTGCCATAAGGCTGCCAGTAATTTCTCATTATTTTTATTGGCCCTACTTGCCACAATACAGCTCAAACCTTTGTTTCCATCTTCTCCAGTATTCCAACGTATTTCCAATAAAACCTAACTTATCTGGAGACTGCGGCTGATTCATTATTACACCAGCACCATTCAAAGCTTCTCAGTTGACTTCTAACACTGTGTTATGTTTGATAATACAACAAACATAAAAAATAATAAGAAAAACACACTCAGTACACAGGTAGGCTTTACTGATAACTTGCAGGCTACATCAGAAGTAGAGAGCCACTCATACACAGGTGGCTCTTTTTATCCAGTAATATTCTTCTTGCAAGTAATACAGTACATTACAACACATAACAACACCAACTTGTGTTTCCCAAATACTGTATTCAGAAGCATATTGCATCTAATATTACAGGTAATGCATAGCCATTTTGACTGCATTAGTAACACTGGTAGTTTTATTCCTCATGGACTACTGTCCTTTTAAACATCCAAGTTTATGGAAGTAATTTACTTCCATTACTTTTGAGATAGTGGGCTCTGTAGTTTAAATATTACAAAACTTTGGGGAACTGCTTCTCATCAAACAGTTGGTCAGATGGCTAAACAATTGAGCCAAGTTACATAGTTTAGGGGAAGACAAACCCCACTTGCCAATATGGATGGATAGAAAAGTGCATCTGAGCAGGAAAGAGGTTAAGTTTGGGAGCCAGAAAGGTAGTCATGGGGAAGAGAGAATGGTCCTCCCTTAGTTGAAAATTAAATTATTATTAATGATCTTAATATATGCAGATTTATGATATTCTAATAATACTTTAAGTATCATAAATCTGCAAATGTTAAGATCATTTGGAGAACACATGAAATGCCATAGCATATTTTCATAGCAGACCTCATCTACCTTCTAAATAACACTTTCACTGGAATCTTAACACTGTAGACATGTTCTTCTTGGTTTTGTTTTTCTAGGCTAAAGAAGCCCAAGAAGATCTGGTGAAAACAAAGGAAGAATTACACCTGGCAACGACTGCTCCACCTCCTCCACCTCCACCTGTATATGAACCAGTGAACTATCATGTCTATGATCATCTGCAAGATGAAGGAACTGAGTCCTCTGGCTACAGTGCAGAATTCTCAAGCGAAGGCATATTGGATGATCGCAATGAAGAAAAGCGAATTACTGAAGCAGAAAAGAATGAGCGTGTGCAAAGACAGCTGAAGGTAGGGCATGCACAATCTGTTTGCAATACACAGCATTTATTATCATTCTGAATACCACTTTATAAATTGCCCAAGCAGGGAGAAGTGTTGTAATTAAATTGTATTTTTCTTTCAAAGAGATTTTGAAAGATCTTTCTTAAAGATCTTTAAGAAAGATTTTACATTTTGTAGAAGGCGGAGATGATGATGTAGGGCAGGACCTAGAAAACTTTGCTATCATGTGTCTTGTAGTGGAAGGCAGAAAGGGTTGGCAAATTTAGATGATCCAGATCTTGTATTTACTTCTAACATCAACCATTACAGGCTCTTAGACTTGACTGTGCATATTCTTGGGCCATATAAGAATGGCATATACAAAACTCACCCTCAGATAGCATTTCCAGAGTTTCAGAACAGCTTTTTGTTTCCTCATTATTATTTCCATTTCACAGATGTAATGTTTGTGCACTTGTGTAATACTGTGTTTAAATATTGTAGACGCTGACTGATGAACTAGCTCAGGCCAGAGATGAGAACAAGAAGACTCAAAATGATCTCATCCACACAGAGAACATGCGTCAAGGCCGAGACAAGTACAAGACACTGAGACAAATACGACAAGGGAACACCAAGCAGAGAATTGATGAATTTGAAGCTATGTAAATATAGCTTCATTGAAGACTCTGGGAAATGCAGATTTTGAATGTTGACATTTTGTCTTGAAGGGTCACTTGCAAAGTCATACCAAAAAAATAAATAAACTCCCACACTGTCAGGCATTACCTGAATTTAATAAAAGCAGCCACCAGCATTTAAGTATAATAGGGAGAAGAGTCACAGAGATGTAGTAAAATCTTGATAATATTGTGTCAATAAAGTGATGACAAAGGGTGTCTCAGAATCACTTTTTTCCCATGTGTTAAGAGTTTTGCAGCTTAAATAGATGGCTTTTTACTACCACAAGTATATCCAGATTTGTTTGGGTTGTGGGGGATATGTTGTGCCATGTTTCTTGTTCTTAAACACCCATTGTATTTGAAGTTATAATATTCTTCAAGTTGGTCTTTCCTCCATCCCACTTTCTCTTGTTATTGCTACAGAGATGTCACAAAAGCACCCTAAAAACCTTTCTTTTTGAATTGGAGAGGTTCCCAGTGATCACTGAGGGAGTGCATGACAGGCACACTTCAATGCCTTGCTTATATCAGAGATAAGGGGAAATTGTTGGTGTTCAATATTATTCAAGTGTTGAACTGCAGCTTAACCAGTCAGCTGTAGTGTAGTATTTATATATATGTTAAAGATACAAGTAACATAATTCTAGTTTGAAAAGGATTTTTTTTTTTGCTTTGTATATTTTATTACTATTTCTGGACTTAATGTTAAACAAATGACATTTTGAAAAAAATCTAATCTCTGGGGTGAGGCAATATAAAAAACTGATTATGATCTAGAAAACATTCATAAAGATGATTTTTTTTACTTTAAAGGAAATTGTAATGCATGCCTGTGATTCAATACAAATAATTTCACTGTTCCTATTTTTTCTAACAGATTTTCTAATTTTTTAAAAAATGGTACAGTTTCAGACTCCAGCCATGAAGGGTCTATCAGCTTTTTAAAATGTCTCTGTTGAAGGGAGTTACTATGGAATTCCCTTACTACTCCCATGTTAACCTCCATTTGACCACCACCACCCAGCTCCCAAAATCCCATTTTAGGCTTTGGAAATTGTCAGAGTGTCAAAGTACAATATGTTGCTAGCCCTGCTCTACATACAGCTTTCTGTGCTGCTTTGTATTTTGAAGTTTATACCTCTGTAATTCTGATACAGTGCGGTGGGATTATTTGTTGAATGCAATCTACCCATAAATAAAAAATCTGCAAGGCAACATGTTTTTTAATTTCTCCATTTTTTTTCTCTGAAAAGCAATGAAGTAACCCATTTGTTCAAGTGACAGGGAATATTAATATTAAACCAGAAAAATAAGATAATTATAGAAGAAATTATTATAGTGAGTAAAATTTTATACAAATGGCAGCTGCAATCATCCTTACTGCCAAGATCAGATAGCCCTGTAATCTGCATGATGGTATTTCCGAAAAGTTATGTTTTTTGCTTTCCTGTTTTCTGCAAAGAATAAAGCCTGCAATGGCCTAATTGTGGTCAGAGCCACCATACCTAGGATTCTAAAAGACTATTTTTTTTTTTCCAGAAAAGGTCCCCATGTTTATGGGTGATGAAAAATCAAAATGGAATGAAAGAACTAGTGAGTTGTGTATTCCATGTCATTTTCTTGGAGGGCTAGTGACTGTTAAACTTTAGGCTAGCCATTAGTCTGGGTTTGGAAAGCATTAGACTGAGGCTAAGATTAACCTGTAACAAGCCATAATTGCATATAAGGATTAAAGCATTTCTCTTTAACCAGAGTCTAACCCATTGTTAGTCAAGCCCAAAGTAATTTGTGTCCTGTAAATGTCTTTGTTTCACCTCAGTTCTAGGTAGATCTGCATAGACTGTAGCTTTGTGAATACCAGGAATAATTACTTGATAATGAGAACAGGGGGTCCATAGTTGCCCCACCCTTTTTGGGGCTCTGTTCAGCAGGACAGTTGTATTCACATTTATTCAAAAGCTAGTATAGCTCTCTGCACTCCTGCTTTATCAGGACCTTGATTTCACAAGGATGTACACAACCCAAGGTGGTATCTATAATTGCCAAATTACCCATATTATTCATTCGATTTATTAAAATAATATTGATTTAATTAAAGAACTAGATGGGAAAGTAACAATGTAAAACTAAGTAACATCCATTGTAATCATCTTTATTTTCCAGATGACCATTGGGTTCTACATAGATCCAAAAGTTATTCTTAGAAAGTAAAAATGATGGACAGCCACAGATACCCAAATATCTTTGCAGAAAGTAGTGTTTAAAACATGTCGTCTTATACCAAATAGAACAATTCTTAGAAACCATTTCTGAACATCACAGTGCTGGATTTATAATAAAAGGTCTTCCTCCAGTACTGTAGCATTCCCTAGGTATATTTGGTTTTAGTTACTACAATTTCCCTTTATCTTTTCTTCAATAAGAAATTTCTTATTAAATTAGAATACATCCTGAAATTAGAATATATATAATCTTACATTTCTAAAGAATCTTGGCACTTCATAAAAAGACTGAAGAATGCTGCTTCTCATATAAGGGAGGTATATGGAGAATGCAAGAAAGAGAGAATGAGCAAACGACTGTCAGTTGAGTGTGTATGCCGTTCAAGGATTGCTCCTGAACTGCATCTTAATAAAGAATGTAATATATAACTTTACTATAAAACAACAGTAGCCATGCTGGCCATGAGAAAAAAGTTGAAAAATCAATACAGAACACATCTTTATCAGGGCCAATAGAAGTTTCATAAAATAATTACAAGTATCAAAGTTCATTTCATTTAATATATATATTAAAAGTTTTAAAAAGGAAGACAAAAACTAATACAAACCAATATAAAGTAAGAAGAAAAGAAAAATCAGAAAGCTAAAAGTGCAGGAAATGAAAAAAGAAAAAATAGAAAAAAAATTGCAAAGAAGTAGCTCCCAATCTTTACAGCAGTTCTAAGTACAATTATAAATTCACCTCTTACTCTAAGGTTACAACATGACTCTCTTCTTTCTATAATCTATCCTGTCTAATCAAAACCATAAAGCATACGTTCATTTTTTCTGTTTTATGCAAAAAATCCATAAGAGGTTTCCAGTCAGCAGTAAACATAGATACTGTCTTTTCTCTGATCAAAGAAGTCAATGTAGACATCTCAGCAAGTTCCATCATCTTCACCAACCATTCCTCCATTGTGGGTAATGCCAAATCTTTCCATCTTCGTGCATATAATAATCTCGCTGCAGTTATCATGTACAAAAACAAAGTTCCATGACTTTTTTCCAGCTGTTTGTCCATCAATCCCAAAAGAAAGACCTCTGGTCTCAAATGAATATTAATCTTTAAAATCCTCTGAATCAGTGTGTGTATTTGAACCCAGAATTTTCTAGCTTTTTTACACATCCACCAAACATGGTAAAATGTCCCTTCTTGTTGTTCACATTTTGAACATAAATTTGAAGTGCCTTTATACATTCTAGACAATTTCTCTGGTGACATATACCAATGGTACAGCATTTTATAAAAATTCTCTTTAAGAGTGTAAAATTCTCTTTTAAGAGTGTAGATTTCAATCCTTTCAATTACATATTTTCCCATTGTTCCATCTGTATATTATAACCAAAAATTTTAGCCCACTTTATCATACATTCTTTCACTTGTTCTGCTGTTTTAAATTTCAATAAAAGTTTATACATTTTAGTAACTACATGTTCATTTGTACACAATTCTATTTCAAATTCAGTCTGACAATGTTCAAAACGGTAAACTGTTTTGTCTACAGTAGTTTAAATCTTTCTAATAACTATAAATAAGAAAATGATTGGCAATTATATCCCTCTACCGCCAGTTCTTCTCTTGATTTTATTTTGAATTCCCCTTGATAAAATTCTAGTATGTCATGATAGGTTAGCCATTTATGTTTGCCTATTAGTTCTCACCTATAAAATGCTTCTTGTGCTGAAATCCACAAAGGTGTTTTCAGGCACAACCTGGGTTTGTATCTATTCCATATTCTCAATGTCTAACATAATGATTTTTAAAATTCACATTAGCTTTGACTTTATCATACCACAAATGTCCATGCCACCCAAATCTCGGGTCGTGTCCTTCTAACTCCAAGAGCCTTCTATTTCTCAGCAGCACCCACTCTTTCATCCAAACCAAACAGCAAGCTGCAAAATACAATTTCAAACCAGATAGATTTTGCAGCTTGCTGTTTGGTTTGGATGAAAGAGTGAGTGCTTTTTCCTTTTTCCTTTGCATCTTGTAACACCTCATATTTAACTCATGTTTTTTTCTCCTACCACACAAATTTAGATGTATCTTTCTGCCACTGTTTAAATGGTGCATCAGTTGTCAAAACAGGTCTTGTCTGAGACAAAAACATCATTCTAGGTAAGACATTCATTTTTATCACAGCAATTCTCCCCAGCAATGACAGTTGTGGTTTCTCCCATTTTAATATGTCTTTTTTAACTTCATTCCATATCTTAACATAGTTATTTTGAAATAACATACAATTTGTTGAGCAGGGCAAAGCAGTTTGCTAAACTAGTGATCAGTATTAGGAGAAACAAACACAGACAGTCCGTAGTTTTTCTTCATGTGTAGTCTATTTACAAATAACAGTAGAGTGACTTACATCAGGCAAAGAACTCAATAGCAGATACAATTCAACAGCAACGTAGTCATAGCAGAGAAAGAGAGAGCAAAAACTTGCTAGGCTCTCTTTTATACTACTTATAGCCAATCAGTTTGGGTTAGCTATGCCTAAGCTTTTTATTGCTCACACCTGTGAGTGAGTGAGCCAATTTTGACTCTGTTTTAGCATCAAAATTTATTTCCCTGACACAATTCATATTTGTCATAGTGATACCCAAATATTTGACCTACTTCTCGAACTTAAAACCTGTTTTATTCATCAATTCATCACAATTGTTTTGTTGTGAACCGTCCAGAGTCCCTCCTTGTGGGGAAGTTGGGCGGTGATATAAATTTGATATATAAATAAATAAATAGAATAAAAATTCTGTTTCATCTTCTGTTTTCATGTTTTTTGTTAACATCTTTGTCTTCTGTTTATTAATCATAAGACCTGCTAACGCACCAAATCTTTTAGTTTTCCCACTAATGTTTCAATTCCCTTTAAAGGATCTTCCAGAAACAACACCAAGTCATCTGCAAAAGCCCTTAATTTATAAGTTTCATTTTTAATCTTTACTCCCACAATCCTCTCGTCTTATATCTCTATTCAGTATTTAAAGAACCAAAATAAACAAGAGAGGAGACAGTGGGCATCCCAGACTTTGTCCCTTTTGTATCTCACAGGGTTTTGTTAGATCTCCATTAACAATTATTTGTGCTTTCTGTGAAGTATAGATCAATCACACCCATTTTATAAAGTTCTCTCCAAAGTTCATATCTTTCTTTGAACAAGAAAGCCCAGTCCAAATTCTCAAAGGCCTTCTCTGCATCTAACATGGCTTGTTTTTCATTATGTTGCTCCAAATAATCCAAAATGTCCAACACCTTCCTAACATTGTCCTTTAACTGTCTTTTAGGTAAAAACCCTCACTGATCCTCTTGTATAAATTCTTGCAAAATTATCTTCAGTCTGTCGGCTAGAATTGTTGTAAACAACTTGCAGTCATTATTTAATAATGATATTGGCCTATAGTTTCTTGTTAAAGTCAAATCTTGTCCCTTTTTAGGTATTAGTACTGTATTGGTCTCTTTCCAACTCTCTGGCACCTTTCATCCCTGTAAGATAGAATTCATTGTGTTTTGTAAAGGTGGTAAAAGTTCATCCTCAAAATGTTTATAATAAAAACCTGATAATCCATTTGGTCCAGGCACCTTTCCTGGTTTAATCTTTTTTATAGCTTCAGAAACTTCCCTTATTGTTATAGGTCCATTCATAATCAGTTTCTGTTCCCTTGTAATCCTTGGCAAATTTTGTTTCTTTAGATATTCATCTATTTTCTCCAGAGAGATGTCGCCTCCTTTATATAAGTTGGAATAATATTGATGAAATGCTTTTTGAATAGCCATGCTATCCATTAATACAGTATCCCCTTGAGGTAATTTGCCTTGAGTTCTTAAACACTTTCAGATGTAATTAATTTACAGTTAAAGAGAGATTTTCTGAGCAGCAAGATTAGAGAATTCCACTTGGTGAGTCAACGTTCTTTCCGGATTAAAAAGGAAAAAAAGAAAAATGGTTTCAAAGATTTAAAAATCTTTCACAAAAGGCTTAACGAGTGGATATAAGAAAGTTTAAAATGGAGAAAGAGGATAGTTATTTTGAAAATTATTTTTTGGTGAAAGTGCTTTTGAACAAATTGGAATTAAAACAGACAAATGAACTGGACCTTCGTGGGGATGTTTCTTGCTTACTATTAAAAAGTGCAGACAATTGGTGAATTTTACAAAATAAAAGATAAAGATAATATGACTCAGACTGTGATGCTGACGGTAATTACAGCGTGTCATTTGAGATGAAAGTATTTAGGGCACAGTAAGATAAAACACGAAAAAAAGGGGGGAGGGAGAGAAGCTTGTCTTTTATTCTTTCCCTTGCAATTGAGACACTTTCACTTTTGGATTACAATATTACAATAGCAACCACAAGAAAAGCAGCAAACACAACAGAGGGGAGGAGAGGATCACTACAGCAACCTGCAGAGAGGGGAATTAAACCAGATTAGCTTCATAAAATGTTTGAGGAATTGGGCAATATGTTAGCTGAATCACTTGATATTAAATTGACAGTTTTTGAAAAAATGGATCAAAGACTTGTAAAGATGAAAGAGGAGTTGAAAGAAGTCAACAAGATGGAAAGCTCTGTAAAACAAGTAACAAGAGATGTAAAACAAATTAATGACAAAATGGAGTAAGACAGAAGTTATAGACAGAGAGTTGAATTTGGCTCTATTGGAATTAAGAGAGAAGGAATTTTGTTTGAAATTTAGAGCAATCCCAGAGGATTCTGGTGAAGATTTTAGAGAAAAGGTTATTAAAGCTTTAGCAAATGTTTTGGACTGGGATGAGGAGGATACAGAGACAGAAACTGATAAAATATATAGAATATAAATACCAGATTTGTGGGAATAAGAAATGTTCCAAGGGATGTCTTGGTGCACTTTGTCAGAAAGAAGACAGGAGATCATGTTTTGCAGCAGCATTTTAATACAAGACTGAAGATTGATAATACAGATGGAATTGTTCTTTAAAAAATTCCTATTAGAATTTTGCATAAGAGAAAAGAGTATTCTTTTTTGACTGAGAGATTAAAACAGAAAAAGATTCCATTTCAATGGGACAAACTGGAAGGTGTTATTTTTACTTTTAAACAGCAGAGGTTTTGACTGAATTATGTCCAGAAGGCAAGGGATTTTCTAGAAAAATTTAAAGAGGAACTGGAGGAGATTCAAACGGAGGTGTCAGATGAGACTACACAAAACCTTCAGCAGACGCAATAGGAAACTGAAAGGGATGATACTGAACTAGGTGCTACGAGTATCAACTTTTCTAAATTGTTGGCTTGATTATGGATTACAAATGCTTAACTTGTAATATAAATGGAACAAATGCTCCTCAAAAAAGAAAAAAAAATGAAAAAATTAAAATATAATTTGCCTACAAGATACATACATTAGAAAAAAGGACATAAAATATTTGATTTATAAAAATTTGGGTGAAGAATTTATTTTAGCAGGAACAAAAGAAAGAAAGAAATGGAGTTGTTTTGTATATAAATTTTGCAGTTGAACTGGATTTGGAGTAATTATTTGGTTCAGCTACACAACCTTATACATTGGGCTAGTTTTTAATTGTACATGGGTCATTTGGCAGTAGGGAAAGAATTGATTGCCACAGAAAGAGACTAGCAGGATACAAAGCAAGCTGAGAATTATTCCATTTACTGTTACTAATGTCATACTTGCTTACTTTAGTCCTTGGGTTGTTTATTAAAGAGAAGGATGGTACAAGGAGAGCCGGAATAGGGAGCAATAAAAGATATAAAGGGTTAATTCAACATGCAACAATTCACAATGGGTGGGAGAGGATTCTGTTAGAAGATTCAGGGTTTCTGGAAAGCATCCTTACTCCTAAGAATAATCTTTACTAAGCCCAAAAAACAGAGTGATAAATATTTCCAGCTTACCTTTCTGGAAATTAATTGAGAAAACAGAGGGTGAACGATAGTTTGCCATAATTGTCACCAATTGGACAAATATTTGTGTTTCTGAAGCTACAATGTATTTCCATTCATTCCTTTAAAGGTCCTTAATATAACTCTGATCCTCCTGTGATTCTACAAATACAAAGTGTGAGTTTTGAGGACATAACATAAATTGGCTAAGAGATTAATAGCAAAATTACTACATACAGTGTTTTGTATTTTCTTTCATGTTCAAAACTGTTACACAGGAAGGGTGATACTAGTAATTCTCCACTGTTATTAAATCACATGGTTTCTAGACTTTGCAGGATAGATGTCAGGAGAATAATACTCAACAAAAGAGTTTTGCTATTTCTTTTAATGAAAAATAGGATATAAAGGATGTAAAAAAAAAATTATAATAAATGCCATTAGCCCCTTCTGATGAGCCATGCACATAATTGACTGAGACATACTTATAAGCTTACTTATAGTAATCACAAGAAATAATAATACAGGGAGCCAGTACCATCTTCTATTTATGTACCAAATTAGACAATTGGGTAGACTTTAATACCCACTTTCACTTTGGTATATTCTGAGAATGAAACTGGCTTGAGGAATGTCTTGCTACTGATATCAAATAGTAATTGTTATCATATGTAGCTCAGGGTTGAACTGTGGAGTCCTTGGGGTCCTCTGAGCTTGGTTGTTTTCTTGCAAACATAAATGCATAAATGTTTGCAAGAAAACAACCAAGCTCAGAGAACCCCAGGGTCTCCACAGTAAATGTTAGGATGTTGTGCTTTTTCCCACACGATCAGGAAATGCAGTCTTCCCCACCTACCACCATTACTATCTGGGTTGTTTTCATGCTTAGGGGGTTCTTAGTTCCACTGTGACTTCTATTGTCAATTAGTCTGGGTTGTGATTCTTAGCAGACCAAGGTGTTGAAACTGAACATAATACATGAGAAATCACTGAGGACATTGACACTATTCCACTACCCATTTGCTCATCTGATTCACTGGCATGATGAGTGACTGGTATCCCACTATTCTACAAACACAAGAAAAAAAAAAGAATTAACTTCCTGGATCAAATCAAAGACCCGCCTGGTCCAGGATTTTAATAGCACCCATTCAAATGCTGATGAGTTTATTTACTTAGTTCCTATCTTTTCAGATAAAATATTTCAAAGTATTTGAGTAAAAATCCAGAAGTATTGCATGGAAGTCATAGTTATGCCCAATTGTTTGTCTTCCAAAATTATGTCCTCAGGGGCACAAGCCTTTTCTATATGAAGATTCCATTAAACTCTGGATTAATTTTAATTATGTTAAATAATGCAAGCTGATGGCTATCATTATACCTTGAATGTTTTCAGACCAGATTTGAGAGCAGATGCAATGGCCATCTACGAATACTTAAAATGTTATCACAGAGATGACAGGACATTTTTTCTTTGCTCCAGGGACAGAACACAAACCAGTGGGTTCAAAGTTATGTGAAAGGGGACTTTGATTAAACATTAAAAAACATAATGAAGCAGAAAGCACTGAAAACTTCTGATTTTTCTTCATTAGATATGTTAAGTACAAGATTATTTATTTATTTAAATGGTTTATAGAGCCACATATTTCACAACAGTAACCCTGGGCAGCATACAAAGATTAAAACCACGACAACATATAACCCATGACACCCTGGTTAAAACAACAAGCCCCCAAAACATAAAGCCACATCATCAGCAGGGCTCACCTAAACTCCTGACCCAAATGCTTGGGGGAACAACAGGGATCTGCTGACCTTGGCAGATCTTTAAAAATAAAGCACGAATGGACTTGGTTAATGCTTGGATGAGAGATCCAAGGACCATGTGGAAGAGCCAGGAAATTCCAGAGCCACATGCTAGACAAGAAGTCAAAAAATCCTGGAAGATGATGACAAGCCACTTTTATATAGTTGCCAAAAAAACTACTTGGACATGTCTATGAAATTACCAGGAGTCAAGCTCAACTTCAAGGAGATTTTACCTACTAGATTTTTTTCTGCTGGCACAGAGAAGGGATTACATGATCTTTGGAGTGCATTCTAACTATATTGTATGATTCTAGTGATGAGGACACTTAATGCCCACATTATTGAAAAACTTAACTGCTTATGGCACATTTATCCTTAAAATCTGAAGAAGTGGGAAACATGTATAAATACAATAAACACATATAAAACTAATCCAGTCCTGTCACTTTGGCTTTCAATTGGTACCAGCTGAATGACTGAGCAGAGTTACTTTCAAAATCCCAAGATTCAAAAGCAATCACCACTTCTCCAAGGAATACACGATGTCTGAAAACTCCAGAGTGCCAGACAGATATCTGAAGCTGTCGGGTTTCCAGTTGGGAGTATTCAATCTTGTACTGTAAAGATAAATGGTGTTACTGATTGGTGTGAGATGAACAAACACAATGTATACAGGTGCAGCATCATTATATAGCACATTCACCGATTCCTGCCATAAATCACCACCTTCTAAGATAGCTTTAAGAATAAAGTTATGCCACAGTTGATTGGGAGGTGATCTAACAATCTTTTAATCCTCAACCAAGTTATATCTAATATCCTTCTTTCTTGAAGAGTGAGGCTGCCCACTTCAAATCAAAGCTGATCCAGGAACTTTATGCTTTCCATTGAACCTCATGGAAACTTTGCTTGCCTGCAATTGGATCCAGTTTTCAACCTATACAGATTTAAGTAACTTAAATTAAATAGCTCCTTTAAGTTTGACAAATTACATATCAACAGTAGAAGATCAACTATTTACCCAAATTGTAATATGGTTGAAACTATTTTGAATGTTACATAATCTATCATTTAGTAAACCAGCCTCTCTTTTAGATAATGTAGACTCAGAAGTTTCACAAGAGTTCTTCTTCAGCTCCAAAGATTTTAAATGCTTATGCACTTTTACTTTATAAAATAACTCAATAAAATCTCTCTTATATTCTAAGTGTTACTCAGTGGGTCCAAAGAGAGCATGATAGCATCTTTGAAATTAATGAATAGTCTTCCCTAAAAAAAGGGTAAAGTCCCATCTGTATTTAAGAATCAGTACCCAAGATTCTTACAAGCCAGTGCCTATACTCAGAAGTCCTACTAAATGCAACAAGACACGCTCCTAAGTAAGGGGCCATTGGTGTATTTGCTTAGGTATTTCTTCTTTAAGAACGTTTCCAGACAAGACAGTTTTGGGCAATCAGCACTGAGTAACAAATTCAACTATGTGTGGGATGAACCTAATTTTCTCTGCTGTCAATCCAAAAAGCAAGATCAGCACACTGGTGAGGGTTATTCCCACTCTTCCATTCTGAGTACTGATTTCTGGACATCAGCTACCATCATTCTGTGTGAAATGCTGCAAAACTCCTAGACAGTAGCAAACAGATCTCTCTTTATTGCCATCTTGCAGTCATCCAGTCTGATCTAGTGGTTAAGGCACAGGACTAGGAGCAGGGAAACCTGAGTTCCACTTCTGCCTTAGGCAGGGAAGGCAACTGGGTAATGTTGACCCAGTCACTCTCTCAGGCCTAGGAAAAAGTCAATGGCAAATCACCTCTGAAAATGCTGCCTAGAAAAATGCACTGACTTGTCCTTGTAGTTACCAGAAGTCAAAAGGCAATACATACAAGAAATGCAGAAATCCAAACACTCTCTAGTTGGTAGCAAAGAGACCTCTCTTTACTGTCCTCTAGTTGTCAGGATTTTACCACAGATGGGATAATCCTAATAATACCTATTTTTTAACCTATACAGTGGTTTTATAGAACTGCTTTGAGTTATCCCTTTTATTCTGATTGCATCGGTTTTTATAAACTCATAGGAAAAACTTTAGCTCATACAGTGGAAGGCATACATAAAAACTGTATGTTCTCCTCTTCCTTGATTCTTCACAGGATGACTAAGAATTGCTTAGAATACCTTTAATGTTTCTTGGAATGTTGGATTCAGTGTGTTCTTTTTGACAGAAGTCTTCCGTTTACTCTGAAGAGATTTATCAGGCAGCAAGTAAGTCTTGACATATCTTTCAATCAAAGATAGAGACAGCAGTAAATACATGTGAAAAGAAGAAAGGAAGGAAATAAAGCCACATGAGGGTGGCTAATTAACCCTGTAATGATCAACTGTACGTTTTTTCTCTCTTAGTTTTATAAATGCAGCATTGATATTTTTGTATATGAAGAGCAAGGAAGGACTTCACAGGTACTAGACTGCTTTGTAAAATGTAGAAGTTTCTCAAGTTTTTTTTAAAGAAATCAGGAGAGTGTTTAACTTCTATAACAAGAGTGTCAATGGACATCAAATTATGACTTATACAACAAAAATTATGACTTATACAACATAACTTCATGGTTCTTTAGTCTGCATTTTTTTTCTTTCCCTTAAGATCACAGTGGAACCACTTTCTGAGCATAAGAATGTTCTATAAAGAAGCATTTCTTTGAAATAAGTAGGATTTCAACTTTAATTTTGACTTGATGACACATGGTCAGTCAATCAGTCAATCAGTCTAGAATGTGTGATCTTCAATCCATTAATTCTGAGAAACAAACTTAGTAATTACATCATGAATTTGAAATGTACTAAATTCAACAATACAGATAGCACAGTTACCTTTAGGGTTCAGATACCACAAACAAGTTTTTAGACACCATGAAACTGCCCTAGAGCTATTTCGGTTTGAGCTTTTAGTTAGGTTTTATATGATATGATAGGGTGGGTGTGCTCCAGGTCCCTTCCCTTGAATGCTGTCATATAGCCAGACCCAGGAAGCACACCTTTGCTGTAGTTGTCCCTGCCCTATGGAACACTCTTCCCCCAGAAATCCAGCAGGCCCCCATCCTTCTAGCCTTCTGGAAGACCTTGAAGAGCTTGGGGGACAGTGGGGGACAGTGAGGCTGGAGCCCAGCAAGGCAGAATGCTGATGGTGGGAGAGTGCTGCCCTGGGATGCCAGGAATTTTTATCGTGGTTGGTTTGTTTGCTTGTTTTTATTGTTTTGTGAGCCACCCAGGGTTGTAGTTTATAATATGGATGGCTATATAAGACTTTTAAATAAATCTATCTATCTATCTATCTATCTATCTATCTATCTATCTATCTATCTATCTATCTTCTTTCTTTCTTTCTTTCTTTCTTTCTTTCTTTCTTTCTTTCTTTCTTTCTTTCTTTCTTTCTTTCTTTCTTTCTTTCTTTCTTTCATATTAGCCCTTATTATTCTTTTGCTACTATGATTGTGTGTCTGTGCCTTCAAGTCAGTGTTGACTCCTGGCAACTGCCTAGACAAGTCCCTGCAGGTTTCTTGGCAAGATTTCAGGATCTTTGCCCTTGCCTGCTTCCTAGGGCTGAGAGAGAGTCACCGGCCCAAGGTCACCCAGCTGGCTTTGTACCTAAGGTGGAACTAGAACTCACCATCTCCCAGTTTCTAGCTTGATGCCTTAACCACTACACCAAACTGGCTCTTGCTACTATGAGTGAAGTATTGTTATGACTCCTGACTCACCCTGACTCACCTTCAACGGCAAAACTGGCCCTCTGATCTTATGCAACACTTACATTTGCTACAGGTTACAATCTATGGGCTGAAAGTAAGGGGGCATGATGGAGAGTTATCCTACTCAATCTTAAAACAAAGATGGGAGGAAAACAAGCCTATGAGTGCCTTCTTCCTGAAGCAAGGAAAACAAAACACCATTCAGTTGCAAAGGGCATCAAGGAATTGTACATTCAGCCATTTTTTGAACATCATTAATGCTGTTTCCTTATGGGCTCTTCTGCATGGTCATGTTACAGTGCATTTCACCTGTCCTAGACTTTGCAGAAACATTTGCTGGCATAATTTGCATTGTCCTAGGAGATAAACCAAGCTCTCATTTGTCTCAGCAACAAGTTTCCTGAGTGGTCCAGTCCTTACAGCTTTACTGCAGGACAATTTAATGGCAGACATTTCCCCAGGGTTTGTTTTCACTCCCATCCAACATCATCATCACACTCCTGAAAGTGTTGCAGGGCTGGCTTGGAGGACTGTGGTTGGTGCCTGGAAGACAGGCTTTAACCATCTGCCCAGCTGGTTACATGAGTGACAGGTCTCCAGTACAGAGAGACTCAGACTAGTTCTGAGTATGGGTCAACTGGTCTTCTGGAGAGTCTAAGGGCAAAGGGGAAAAAAAGTTAACTCAAATGCAGGGGGATCCATAGCCATTCTTCTAAGGTACAGCAGAAAGGGTGGGGTTTGTTCTTCCATGAAAAATCATCACCACTACCATTTGCAGATCAGAAGGTCTAGAATTTTTTTTAACTAGGAGGCTCTGTGTCCTGAAATAGTTTAAAAAATTGATTTAGAGGAAAAGAAAAGCTAACTTGAAGGGAAAATTAAAGCAAGCTATCACTAATTGTATTAATGATTTTATTTTTAGGTTAAAAAAATTCTATAACACCTATGTATCCACAGATGTATACATAGATGTCCATTCCTAATCATGATGATATCAGAATGATGAAATGGGCATTGTGACATCACATTCAAGTTCATAAGGGACAAAATTTGCATCACGATACGTTTCATCACTTGCCTCCCCTTCCTCCCCACCCCCTTCGGGACCCCTACCTATGCATCTTCACAAAGCATATTGTTTTAGAATTAAAATACAGCCTAGATTTTTAAAAAGTAAACCAAAAGAAACTTACGGATTGCATTTCTTCTTTTCCTCCTCTCCATAAGCCAAATTCCTGCAGGCACTGATGCATACTTCCAAAATGCCAAATTTGAAAATGTATCTAATGGCAAATTCTATTTCACCACGGACATCGGCTTTTGCAAAGTCACCAGTCTCACTGCAAGAGCTGGTAATGCTGTATAAACTGCCCTGTATAAGACAATGAATTAATCCAATAGGGTCTAAAAGACAGAACAATCTGTCTGCTTTTTACCTCTAATTGAGCCTAAAACCTAGACAGTGACTAGATGGCATGAAGGGCTAGAACCAGGTTTCTCACCCTTGGCAACTTGAAGATGTGTGGACTGCAACTCCCAGAATTCCCCAGCCAGCATACTGACTGGGGAATTCTGGGAGTTCAAATCCACAAACCTTAAAGTTGCCAAGGTTGGAATTCACCGGGTTAGAGGGGATTTTTTGCATCTCTTTACCATCATTTATTGGTTGTCCAGATTTTTGCAGCCCAGATCGGAACTATAGTAAAGCTTAATATACGAAGAATAAAACCAAGACTTCCCACACAACTAATCTGAAGCGGTTCTCTGCTCGACTCTCCAAAATTGAAGAAAGGCCCATTATAAAGGTAAACAAATATGTAAGTTTATATCATTACTTCTGTCTCCGAAACAGGTGTTTTCTGTACATGTTCTTGAAAGATATATGGCATTTCCTGTGAGTTGGGTTAATGAACTGCCAAGCATTAAAAATCTATTTCGTTTTCCACACGCAGTAATGGAAGCAAGAGGAAACAGGATCACTACTTGCCCGTCTTTTATCTCCACAGATTAAGGTGTCGTTTGTAACAATGGAGGGTATGAACTCTACACTCAGTGCTCTTTTGCAAGCAGTTCTACTGTCATCTTCTTCTCCATTGATGAGCTGTTGAATATGTGGAGCTTTCTTTATCTGTAAAAAAAAGGAGGTAATAATATATAACTCCTACTTGTACTGATAAAACCAACACTAGGTGGCTTCTAAAATGTTAATAAAATATGCAGTGATAAAAGACAGTAAGCTGAAGGATTCAGTCAATGGTTAAATGTGAATGATTCCATAAGGTGAGCCTTTTGGTAATTAAAACAATGCCCAGCAAAATGGACAGTTTAAAAAGGGGCCCTACTAGTTCCATTCACTACCATACTAGATAGTGGATTGCATGTGAATCCATGGATATTCTGAGATTAATGGGGACACTGTAGTTGTGGAAGTCCCACATGAATATTTCCCCTCCCTATCTGTAGTTGGAGAGGAAAGATAAATAAAATGATTTCCCAAGTATATGCTAATGTGATTACAGCTATGATGTACACCAGTGTTTCTCAACCTTGACAACTTTAAGCTGTGTGGACTTCAACTTCCAGAATTCCCCAGCCGGCATGCTGGCTGGGGAATTCTGGGAGTTGAAGTCCACACAGCTTAAAGTTGCCAAGGCTAAGAAACACTGAGATACAGTAAACCTCCATATTTTGCATAATTTATTCAGTTCACAGAACCTGTTGTGTTTTTATAACCAAGAAAACCTGATTCAAACACAGAATTTGATCCTGATTCAAGTACAGAATGCCCAACACTCCCATTAATATTTTGTATCTCAACAGTCATCTGAAAAATGGCAAAAGTATATTTGAGTACCCTAGCTGGAATATCAATAGCAGGATCAGATAGGCTTCTCCTTTCCTTCACTGGATCCTTTTGTTGCCCATAATTTGCTGTGAGAAGGTATTTCTCATTGTCCACGTCATTCTGTGACTTTGAGATTTCTAGAGGAAATAAAAGAGAATTAAAAAAAAAATGCAGCATTTATTATAATTATAAGACTAAGCTTTATAATTATTATAGTAACTATAAGGCTAAGCTTGCATCATTTGAAGTATTATATTCTCATTGGCATCTTCTGAAACAAAAACAGCCTATGAGAATATATCAGTGTAATATAGCTTAGATTAGAGCTATACTATTCAAAAGATCTTTATTAGTGAAAAATGAAGTCTTTACATAACTGTCCAAATGCTTCACAGATTTTAATGCTTTAGGGGAGAAGAAATGTCATTTTCAGATGGAATCCAAAATAAAAGCTTGACAGCCACTAAACACTTCAAATGTCTATTATATTTGCTATACGCATTACAGGAGAAGAGCAAATATTTGGCAAACAGAAGGTCCCATTTTCAGTCCCAGGCATTTACAGCAAGGCCTCGGGAAACATGGTAGAGCTCCTGCCACTCAGTCTAGGTCTGGGTGAGCAGCCTGATGCTCCTTGGGGCTCTGAGCGTCCATCCAATGCCTTGAGTACAGCTCCAATCATTCCTCCAAAAGTTGCCATCAAACTGTAATGGAGTGACCCCACGTGTGATATCAAAAGGCACATCTTTTGACAACAAAGCAAGGAAATTCTGAATGTTTGACTTATAAAGCCATTTCAAACATCATCCTTTGAAACAGCAATCAATGTTTATTTAGCCATCACTTGCAGCGAACGAGCCATTTGACAGATTGTGATGTCTGGGCACAGTGTCATACAAAGCACGGTAACACAAAGCACCTCCTCCCAGAAGGAGGGGAAAACAAAGGAGAGAGGGATTTGAGAGACAGGGGTGGAAGGACAGGTCTAGGGGAAACCTCCATCTTGTCAGGAGTTTCTCATGGGAAGAAATTCATCCCGTTATCTGTACAACAATATTATGTCTAGCTTATGTAGCTTATGTAAACAAAACAACTTGTGATTGTGTGTTGTGCACGTATACTGCTAATTACTGCCACCTATTGGCGTGTGTATGCTAGTTACCCAGTGGGGGGGTATGGAGTGACAATATAACTGGAGCATTGTATGTCCAGCCCTGCAGTTGCAGTAGAGCGTTAGCCACTATGTAGGTATGTAGTTTTATGGGTTATGTAGTTGTAACAAATAACCAAGTAGTGTACCTCTTCTCTGAGAGTTTTTGGCTAGAGACTTTATGTTTGTGGATAAGTCTTGGATACTGAATATATGAGAAGACTTTTTTTTTATATTTTGTATACAACTTGTATTTTATGAAGTTTTGTATTTTTATCAATAAACAACCAGATAGTATATATTTTCTGGCTGAGTTTCTTTGGAGAACAAGATATGGACATTGCAGTTTGCAAACCTCTCATGCTGGTGTGTATTTTTTCCCTGGGCAAAGGGTTTCTGGGAGCACTGCTGTACTCCACTCAACACATCTATCAGAATGTCAGGTTTAAGAGTACATATTTAGTGCCATGGAAGGCAAGGATATAAGGATTCTATGTTATGCCCATTAAAACCCTGCATTATTTAAGGAAACTCTGTACACCCCATTTTAAGCAATTTAATGAAAGCCAAATTGATTCCTTCTTTAAATGTTAATAAAGTGTTTGTGCTGTTCTCTATCTTCCCAATGTCCCCCTAGCCTCAAATACATGTGTAGAAACAAAGGAGAAAAACAAAAGAATTTCCAAATCAGGAAAGGGCTTGGTGATGACAGTAGCATCAACGTATCCTTTAAAGCAGGAGTCTTCAAACTTTTTCAAGCCATGGAACCTGTTAGTTTAAATCAATCAATCAATCAATCAATCAATCAATTAATCTTGGATCAAGAGGCAAAGCTCTAGTGACAGAAAAATAGCTGCATTTGAATGAGCTTTTTTTGTTGTTGTTAATAGTCTCTCATGGAACCTCATTGAGTTCTTGCAGAAGCTTAGTATTCCAAAGGACATAATCTGAAAAACCCTGCTTTAGAGATATCCTGGGTTAATGGGATTATGCTTTAATTTGGAAGGCAGACCCTTGGGCAGGCACAACAGAGAGTCCACAGCACACATCTATAAAGAAGCCAGATCCAATCAGCTCCTGGTAGGAAGTACAGCCATAAGTAGGTATAAATTAGAGTAACAGTTTCAGTAGGCATCTACCCCAGCAGTACAGGATCAATTTTTATTCTATTATGTCCTCTCTTGACACATGAGTGTACTGTCATCACAATATCTATAGTACAGTTTCAAAGGAGGGAAACCTAGTCAGTTTAGTGGAAATTTCTCTCAGGCAATTATGTACCGAACTGTAATCTACATATGCACAGAGTGGAGAATGAGTTATAAACTGGAGATGCTGAGAGTAAGAATATAGAAAATGTTTCATGACTTGCTATTTATTTCCTCTTACGTGGCCCTATATTTGACTTAACCATAAACATGTTGATAAGTAGAAAAAAATCCTTGTTCTGATTATTTCTCAAATAAGCATAGGTACAAATCATGTGTGAATTTTTATTGCCGAAGATGTTTCAAGGTAAGATATACAGATCCCTGCTTTGACATTGCTGGAAATAAACTCAATGGCATGGAACATCCAAAAAATATAATTGACCACTTTGATTCATGTCTTCACAAAGGACAGAAATTAGAAATGAGTGTAACTATTATCAGTTTGGTAAGAGTATGCCGAACTCTTTCAAACGACATAAAAATAACTCTTTATGATGGGTGGGTCTGACATCTAATATTCTCCATCTACTTTTTTTTTAGTATGGTAAATAGTTCAGCTACACGAGCTGTTAACTACAATCAAAAGTGGTACAATGAAGAAGCAGGTTTACCACCTCACTAGAACTTATAATACACTTTATTAACCAATAATGATGATGCAGTTCCTTCTAAACTGTCAAACTTGCAGTTCCAATCCAGACTTGAACATTCACTAGGCCAGTGTTTCTCAACCTCACTGACTTTAAGATGTGTGGACTTCAACTCCCAGAATTCTCCCAGCCAGCATGCTGGCTGGGGGAATTCTGGGAGTTGGAGTCCTCACATCTTAAAGTCAGTGAGGTTGAGAAACACTGCACTAGGCTGTACCTTTGATACTGATTCTGAACCTCTTTCTTTAACTCCTCCAAAGCCAAAAGACAGGGAGTGAAATCTTGCTCTTCTCCTAACTACTAAATTACCTGACCTATCCTTTTAATACAATATCTTATTTCATAACAGTAAGGGCACTTACTTTTTATATGTGTAGTAAAAGACAGAAATAAGTTTTCCACAGACTTGTGGAAACTCTGATTAAGTTCCTGAAAGAAAAAGAGACATGAAAAGATAAGTAAAATGGAGTTACCTTCTCAAGGCTTCCTGGATCACAGAACCTCCCTTGCAACTCTTAAGGAAACACAGGTGCAAACCTGCAAGCAGAGCTGGAATTCCTGCGTCCTAGCAAGTAGGAGAATATCCATGGTTGCATTGTTGTTGTTGTTGATCCACCTATCAGATGTTGTTGTCTGATGGTGTTAAAAGTATCGTCGCAGGATGGAAGCTGTTCCAATAAAGCTGCCTTTTGCAATTGACTGATGGTGATTTTGTCAATGCTGATGTTCAAGTGGTGCTCCAGATGTTTTGGGATTGCACCCAAGGCGCCTATTACTATTGGTACTATCTTTGCTTTCTTTTGTTTATTTTTATTTGCAGGTCTTTGTATTTTGTGATTTTCTCCAGTTCTTTCTCTTCTATTCTGCTGTCTCCAGGTATTGCAATGTCCACTATCCAGACTTTCTTGTCTTTCTTACCAACAATAGTTAAGTCTAGGGTGTTATGTGGCAGGTGCTTGTCTGTCTGAATTCCAAAGTCCCAGAGCACTTTTAGCTTCTTCATTTTCTATTACTCTGTCTGTTTTGTGGTCCCACCAGTTCTTGCTTACAGGCAATGGTATTTCTTGCAGATATTCCAGTGCACCATTGTTGCTACTTTGTCATGCCATTGTTTGTAGTCAGTCTATGCGATCTTCTTGCAGCAGCTGACTAGGCGGTCCACTGCTGCAAGAAGATCGCACAGACTGACTACAAACAATGGCATGACAAAGTAGCAACAATGGTGCATTGGATTAATTATTAACTGATAATTGGATTAATGGTGCATACATTATTGTTGTTGTTGTTATTATTATTGTTGTTATATTTTTATCCCACCAACTCTAGGTGGCAAACATACCTAATACTCCTGCCTCCTATTTTCCCTACAACAACCCTGTGAGGTGGGTTGGGCTGAGGGAGAGTGACTGGTTCAAAGTCACCCAGCCGCCTTTCATGCCTAAAACCAAATTCTGTTCAGTCCTTTGATATCTACAAGATTACAAGGTTTGCCATAGTAATCTTATAAATCCAAGCCAATATTTAGAGCTACCAGGTCGGGGTTGCAAAAATCCAGAAAACCACTAGATGTTTGTCACTTTGCTGCCACCTAGTGGCCATCTGGACGTTTGCAGCCCTGATCTGGTAAATGATTATTATAATTATTACATTTCATTTTTGAACATGTTTAAATAGGAAATACAATTCAATCTAAGAGTTCTATCACAGTAAATTCTATCACAGGACATGCTTTATTCTATACATATAGCCTGGGAAGCTTATAGCATTAAATCTGGACAGTCACAAAACCTTATGGGATTAAGAGTACTCTTAGTGAACACCTATTAACAAAACCAAGTACAAATAAACCATGGCAGCTCACCAACTCATTCACACGTTAGAGAGATTATTACCCCCTTGATGGAATGGCTGGAGAGGCAGGTCTTGCGAATCAGCAAACATAATTTAATGAACAATTATAGCCATTAATTCCTTATCCTGCCCTTGCCATCAGCTTTCCAGTTTTCCTTACTTCAGTCGCATTCTTACTTTACTTGAAAATTCATCACTATTCTCTTCATTAAAAGTTTTAAAGCCTTTTTAACTTAAACAAAACGTTTAGCCACTTTCAAAATGAGGCACTTATTTTAATTGACATGCTTATATTATTTTAAAGTATGTCTTCCAAAGGCTTAAACTGGGTAACAAAGTTCCCCAATTACAACAAAAGGCAAAATTCACTTTCAAAAAATAACAAGCAATCAGGCACTACAACTGGTTTGACTCAGCGTTAGCTCATGGGAATTTTAAATACTGCTCCCTGCATTATATTAAGGAAAGACCCTGGCTGTAGAATATGAACTGTTAACTAATCTTGGGAAACTGAACAGATACCTTCACCGTCCTCATTTTAGTGGAATTAAATGATAAAATTAAATCTATCATGAAGATGGGGCAAATGAATAAACTGAGAGTTCTTCCATTTTATAATAGGAAAGTGTATCAGATCCCAGAGTGTGGAAGAGGCAGCTCAGGTTAAACAAAAGGCAATCAAAATTAATTCCCTTCCAAATTAAGGAAGAAAATGTTACAGAAAATGACCATAGCATGGTTATGGTTCAAGACAGAAGGAGACTAAATAAATGTCTACAGTATTGAACTGAACTGAAGAGGGGACTGAACACTGAACAGGAAGGCGCTAGTGGCCAAGACAATGGTTACAGAAAATATAGCTGAATTCAGTGTTGTCTCAGTTGACAGCACTTCAGATTTACCCCAAGGGATGGTGGATCTCTATCTGCTACTTAGGTCCATGCAGCCCCCTTCCCCAGATACATTCACTTCCTTTACCTGATCATGATTAATACTGGAAGAGCCAGGTGGCAGGGAAATGAAGATCATGAAGGGAGAGGTTCTTTGTTCTTCAAATCCAGGCCCTTCCCTATTTCATACTTAATTGTAGTATGTGGTTGATTATATAAATTAATAGCTATGTCTGCTAATTAAGGCTGAGAAAAGTTGAAACATACTCAGAGATCAGTCTCTGGAGTCCACCAGACAAAAAAGACACACAAGATTCAAGAAAAGATATTAAGCATAAAAGAAATGATAGCTGAAAGCTTTATGAATAGGTGATTGGTTGAACTGAAAGGCAGACTGATACATTACCAATGCATTTGTTCCATTGGTGGATTCAGCAAAAGGTGGAGGAGTTGGAGGAATCACTGATATGTTGCTAAGAGTTGAAGGAAAAAAGAATGTAAACAAAACAATTTGCAAACATATCTGCTACATTTCTATAACTATCTCCTTCACTTTTCAGAATTTATCCCTAAATGTAATATTCAGGAATTTCTATTATAAACTGGCATTCCACCCAATGTTCACAATAAAATAATAATAAAAAGTTACTGACAGAAAATTCAGTACAAAATACCATACAAAAACAAAGACGACAAAAACAGTATAAACATTAGAAACCAAACACCAAGCTAATAAAATACATTAAAATCTCCATCTGAAGCTTAAAGGACTACAAGGGGTCATGACAGACCCCTCAGGAAAGAACTGAGTAAGTTAAATAAAGGTATAACTTAGGAGGTCAGTCTACTCAGCCTAACTTCCCAGTTCAAACAAAGAGCAAGAAATACATCTATCTCTTGATACGAGAAATAAGCTAAGATTGATAGGAACATGGAACCTTAGTTTGAAATAGGTTCATCTGTCCATCTACTCATGGGTAGATAAACATTTCTTCTCACAGCTTCCCCAGTTACCTTAGCCACGAACATAGTAAGGAGAAACTGCTACTTTGGAAAGATACCTATTATCATGATGATTTGAATCTACCACTATTAGTTTCTCAAAAATACTGAGGTCCCCCCAAATTGATCCATTTAAAGTCAACAAGAAGAATAGCAATCATAACACTTCCTTGTGGACATACAGCATGCTAGTAACATTGGGCACTTATATCCTATTAGACTTTGCTATTTTTGTCTTTTCATTTGCCATTGAATGTCAGTGGTTTTCTCAAGTTTCTAATAAAATGTCCAAAAGATAAGAAAAAAATATAATCCCAGCTTCCCAATGTCTTCTTTGAGCTGCCTGGAAGCAACTACTGCTTCCTACTCACTTTGGCCACAGACCCACCCATTGCTGCCCTGAAAATATTGCCTACTCATGATGTGGATATACTTGAGTACAACACTCAGCTTGATCATTCAGACGTAAGACCCATCAGAAATGCTTAAAATTCCACCCTAGGTAAACCTAGCCTAATAGTAAGTACAGCAATGGTATGTAGCCTACAAAAAATATTTAAATATTCTGGGTTTTTTGTCAACTAGATCATACCTATGATTAAAACATGGAAGCTCATTACATTAGGATAACTGTATGAAATGCCATCAGAAATCTCATTTAAAACATACTTGTTGTATGTGTGTAAAATATGGCATTACATTTAAATCATAACATTTGCATTTCAACTCATCGTATTAAAATTGATCTTAAATAACAGTAGGAAAGGAAATCTACTAGATATCAGGGCCGAAATTAAATGTGTGGTTGAATAGTTTGCAGAAAGTCAACTCCCCAGTTTCGCTTAAACATTCAAGAGGTAATACTATTTGTGATCTGTCAGTCACATTCCTGTAAGCCTTGGTATTTATTTTTAAACTTTAATCTTTTTAACCTTTAACTGGAACAGAAACAAAGCTTTACAACCTAATCCCCTTTAACAACGTAGCAAGAACAACAGCTTACAGTATCAGGGTCAAGGGCCACAGTGTTAAAGAGAAGTCCCCTAACCCCCATCCCCACCCCCCATCATTGCTGGAGTTGTGACTATAGCAAAAGCCATAATACAGTGCCACACAGAGGTACTTGTCTAGACTGCAACACTGAGATAAAAAGCGGTGTTTTCGATGCCCTGAATTTTATCACAAGGAGAACTGAAACAATTTCCCTAGGTAAAGATTTGGGCACGGAGGTTTCATGAATCAGTTGCCACAGACATCTTATATTACAGCCTTTTTAAAGTTGGGCTTAGGGATTTCAAGAATTGCAATTCTAATATATCTAGATGGTGCCAAGTTGTGAAATGCTGCCATGGCTGATGTTGTACTAGTTCTATTTCTGCATCTAAAGAGGGCCCACGGCAATGAAATGCCTGCCCCACCCACATCCACCGGAAGCTTCAATAGGCCTTTTGCACAGGATAATGTGCACTGAGTACTGCATCAAACCTCTGTAGGACACGTCAACCTTCTTGTCCTTACCTTAATTTCTGATAAGATTTCAACAGTTTTGCACCAGCAGTTTCATATCTACCTATCAAGAAAGAAAAGAACCCACCAAGGTCATTGGTAGCAATATACTTGTACTCACATACCAGGTTTTTTTTAATCAGATGTAGCCATTTTTATCAACTGTTTTTGCTACTTGATGTTGCCAATATGTAAATGTTTGTGGTTTAAAATGTTTTCTTCCTGATTTTATTCAACCCCTGTATTATACAGTATATGGAAACCTCAACTACAGCAAAAACTTTTTAAAAAGAAGGAAACACCAATAAGGCAAGGTCATAAAACGAAAACAGCAACTTTCTTATATAATACCATTTAAATGTTTTACAACTTTTCAGTACAAATAGTATTACAAAAATCTTACTGATTATAAAGCTATGGATAGGTGGTCAACTAAGACACAGTCAACCCCTGTGATTCAATCCATCACATGTTACAAAAGATGAATGGCATCCAGCAATACAAGGTGTCGATTATTAACAATTACACTTGGAATGTGTTCTTATATCTGTCCACAAAGAAAATCATTCTGCCTCAGGTCAATTATTAACAATATAGAAAATAATTCTTTGGCATAATCAACTAAGCTGACAATAAAAATTATTTTCTCACACTGGCTGATCACTTGCTCTTCCATATTGTGTGTGCCAGTAAAACAGGGAAGTCTGTGTATGCTTTTCAGAAGCCCTCTGGCAGTGACTCTGCTACTCCAGATTCATTAATCTATATAAGAGAACTTCTATATAAATGAAGTCCCATCTCTTGAGTCAGCCTAACCTGTAATACCAGGGCTAGGGTTGCAAAACACCAGGCAACTGGACATTGAAGAATGAAGGGAGGAAAACTCAAACACACGTTCTGATGTTCCTAAGAAAAATAGCTAGTGGAGGAAAAGATCCCACCAGAGCTCCAAGCTTTAATCAGTTTGATCAGTAGTTATATCAACAGAAATCATTTCTTCAAATTTACCTCACGGACTAAGCAGCCCAAAAATTCAGACCCTTAGTCTTAAATAATGAAATGATGCTGTTCACATACCTACAAGGTTGTGGAAAAGATTGTTGTGAAAGGAAGTACAATTAACATTCCAACAGCTAAATGCAGGAGCATTTTTAACTACTTAGATTAATTGTTAACCAAGTGAGACTGCAAATAAAGGAGGAGGAGGAGGAGGAGGAGGAGGAGGATTTCTTTTCTGAAAAATACTGTGCTGGTGATTTAGGGTCAATTCAAGCTATCCCAAAGCCTAAGGATTGTCCAAATATCACCATAATATATATGTGGTTCTTTTTTGTAAATGTCGTGAGGTCAAATAATTTCAATTTTGTCAACCGTTTTGACAATTGCATTGCTATAGCTCCTAATGTTCCAATAATTATGGGGCAAACTTTTGCTGGTTTATTGCATAATCTCTGTATTTCAGTTGTTAGGTCCCAATATTTTACAATCCATTCCAGTTCCTTTTGAGCTACTCTAGTGTCATTTAGTACTGTCACATCTATAAGTAAACTGTATAGAGCTTGTCTTCAACTATTGTGGTGTCCAGCGTATTGTGCTCTAGATTTCTGTCCATTTGAATTTGGAAATCCCATAAAATGTTTAAATGGTCATTCTCAAGCATTTGTTCAACATTATGTTCATACCAATACCTTGGGACATCAAATCTACTCTCCTTCTCCTCCTATCATCACCATCACCATCATCATATGGCTCTGGTGAGTTACTGTACTTAGGAAGCAATAAAGAGTATTCTTATTTATTTTTTTATTTATATTATTTATATTATTTATTTGTATAGTTTATTAAACTAAGAAGAGATTCTAGCTCAGTGATAGAGCAAATGGCCAACTAGTATGAAGATATTAGATTCCATCCTAGCATTTCCAGTCAAAAATGCCAGATAACAGATTATGTGAAAAGTCAGAATAGGCAATACTTGGTTTAATGAACCAATAATTTGACATTCATAAAGTAATTTCATAAGTTCCTTATGGACTTTGGAAGTGAGGTGGTTGACTTCACAATTTTGGGGAATAGCAAACAGCGATAGAACATTTTCAAAAATACAGCCAGATTTTGGAATGTTCCTCATTGGCCCATGAGTACGTAGAGCTCTCCTTCCATATGTTGAACAGGCCATTTTATTAAAGCTGGTTTTTTTACTTCTGCTCTTAGCAAATTTCTGTGTGGCTAGTGGGGTTAGCATTAGTTGCTGAACTGAATTTATTTTCTTATGGTTAGTCATGTGGAACACTTCAGCTGAAAAGCAACCTGGAAATCTTTTTTAAAAAGATAATTTGTTTTGCTTATTTATTTAGGCTTGTCAAATATATAACTTGTTTTTCAAATAATGGTCTTGAACTGTGTGACTAATACCACACCAGTACCACGAAGCATTACAACAGTTACAGATAAAAATGCATTTGTACTGAACTTTTAAAACTAAGTTTTAATTAAGCAGTTCCTTATTGTTAACATTGTGCCAAGTATATCAGAAGCTTATGTTGTCCAGTAGTAAATATTGTAAACTGAACCCAGAGGCAATTAACAGAAAATAATTGTTGCCATTGTGGTTAATTCTTACTAGCCTGTTAAATTATTTTGGCTTCAAGAGAGTTGTAACTAAGAAGATTTACATCTTTGTCCCTGTGCAACCTAATACATTGAAGCTGGCTAATTTTAATGGGGCATAAGCACAATCGTGGGTAGCAGGATTGCCTCTGGACCAGCTTTTACATTTATTCAGTTCCCAGTTACTGTCCAAACGTTTAGATATTCTTTTATCAACAGAAATCGTTTCCCATTTATTTTTCTCCATTTTCCAGGATCAAGAAATCACTTTGTGAAAATGTTGGGACCATGAGGCTGTTTGAGCTTTATTTGAATTCTAATCCTGGGTGATATCCAAGACTAGATGAGTAGAACTCAACATCTACAACTGGATTTTCCTCTCCATTACACTGTTCCCCATTGTGTCCCATCCAAATCTACTGCAGGACATCCCCAGGCCCACGAAGCAGATTTTGCAGGCGCAAGCAGGATTGGAAATGAGAGGAGGAAACTTCTTGTCCATTCTGCTAATATGACACTGCTATATCTGGGTTGCAAACATGCAAACAGATGATCATGGAAAGGAAGAGTTATCTATTGGATGTCTGGATTTCTATAGTCCAGATATGGTAGTCCTTATGCTAAGGGAAGTCTTTTCTTTGGCAGGACAGGTTAATATTATACTGCATTTTGGATCTGGATTGGAATGAGCTTCTAGTAATTTAACATGGAAGTTTTTCCTAAATATTACCATAATGATGATTATATTACATTTAAGACTGAATAATTACTCTGGCATTATGATAAAATGCCAAGAGAGGGCACTGTTTGAATTCATAATATAACACCTCATTTGCAAGATGAAGAATATCAATAACTGCCACTGAAAACTGCTAGGAGCCCATTTTTCTCGGATAACAGAAAAGATATGAGCCATCTTGTATATTTAGACAGTTGTTAAAGTCAACATCTTTGTTCTTATCAAACTTTGATTGCCAAATATCTTCATTCAAAAACCCAGCTTTATCCATTGAAAGCCATCAATCTAGGAAATGTTAACTCTTCTCCAAGCTGATTCCCTCTTAAGTTTATAGAATTTGAAATCTCATAATCCCCAGTCAGTCAGGCCAGGCAGATGTCCTGTACATCTTGGGGTGGGAAGAAGATTGATATAAAGTAATTAGCTGAAAACCAATGTTCTGGAAGACAAGTTTTGACCCACACATAATTGGACTTTCCTGTTTCTTCTTCCCATTTCTACACCCCGCTAAAGACTGGCAAGAGCTGCTGAAAAGAAGGAAGAGGCAACCTGATGCACCCAAGAATCACAAAGGCACATATATCAAGGTGGGGCACTGACATCAGGGGTGTGACATTATATCAAAATGGTGAGGAACAGCACAAACATTTACAAATAAAAATAGTACTGATTTCTTTCACGGGGGTTTACTTTAATTCTATACCCAGATTTAGATTTTTATATCTTGTTCCTATAAATACTGTATAACATATGCATGTGAAATAGGAAATTAAATAAATGAAATTAATTAAATATGAAATTAAGTTAAAAATGAAATTAAAATTCATTGATAGATTATTTTCCTATTTTTAATTTTAAAAAATAATTGTAGCAGACATAATCTATTTTCATGATTTCCCCTTTTCCTTGCACCGTCTTACTTTTAAATTGCATTGCCTTTCTTCCCCTTTCTATCATTTAAAAAAAAACACACACTAAAAACATACCCAGCAGCCCTCTGTATCCCTCTGTGTCTCAACAGTAGCGGTGCCTTTGGGTAAGCTCCAGTTCTTTGCAACTAGAACAGGACTCAATGTGGCCTCTGTCTTCCAGTGCGTTTCCAAGAGAAATGCTCTGGAATTAATCATCTCTGGAAGATGGGGAATAGATGAGGAAGTTAACTAAGTACTGACACCTGGCACAGGCAACTTTGGCAAGAGTGTGTATAGAAATTTCTACTTAAGAAAATTGTCAAGACAGCTTTTTAAAAAAAGGGTGGGTATGATGGCCCATAAGGAAAAAAAAACCCCATCCATATTTAAGCAATACATGGGCCAACCACACTGGCACAAATATTGTGCAAGCCTTCAAGTTCTCCAGAACTCTTTGTCAGGGAAAAGGAAGCAAATTTAAAGTCTAGAGCACAACAGAACTTTCAGTCATAAGGTCTGCAGCTTAAAGTCAGTCTCAAGAGAGTCAGAAGTAAATGTCATCCATTACACCTCGCGTACAAGGACAAACAGTAACAGCTGCCACAGAAACATGCTCCCACTTCTGAAAACACAAGGGACATGTGTCCCTCATCTGTCTTCTGTCATGGCCAAACCACATAAGCATCTAGCCTGGCAGAGAGCAAAATTAAAGAAGCCTTACAAAGCAATACCGAGGAAAGCCAGAGAATAATTTTATGTGTTATGCTAGATTAAAAAAAAAAATCAAATGATTGTAATATTACTTAAGGACTGGAGGGATTTGAACTCTCAGAATGTAAAAAAAGACACCCTGGTATGAATATTGTATTTTCCACGCATGGGCCATCGAAGTTCTCATTGTTGTTATGCGTCTCGGAAAATATTGCACCCTACTGCCTAGGGTAGAATCTGCCACCAGAGAAAAATAGCATTCTGCACCTTGATAGATGAAACCCATGTGGACGTAACTCTACAAGAATATACTTTCTATGAAGGAGGCCATGTGGGTACTGGGAGGAAACCATCACTTATTGGCACATCACTGAATCATCTTTTGCTTCTTCTGTTGCAGAAAGTCAGTGGCAAATTGGCCCACTGCTACAATATAACAGCAAATAAATAAGTTCCTTTATTTTAGCAACATATCAGTTATTTGTTTCATTTCTGTCCCACCGTTTTCTGAGAGGTACAGATGGCATATATTCTAACCTCACAGCAGCAACCTTATGAGTTAGATTTGCCTGCAAGAGAGTGACCAGCCAAAAGTCACTCAGGGAGATCTGCGGCTGAATGGGGACCTGAGTCTGGGTCTCCCCAGTCCACTTGCAGCACCTTCACCAGTAGATTATGCTAACCTTCTTCAATTTACCTCTACCTTCACTTCTTCGCTTCTCTTGCTTCCCTTTTATAAAAATAGTGAATATTCCCATATTCTGTAAGGAATGGTTTTGCTTTTCATTAAATACTTCTTCCTTTTGAGTTCATACTAACACTCTATTACTGAATAATAGCTTCTCATTTAAAAATAAGTCATGACTATCGTTTCTGCCTTACTCAGATCATCTTTTTCCCTATATCCAAAGTGCTCTCTCTGATACAACTTTAAGGAGTACTGCTGACTGATCTCATAAAAATGAACTGCAAAACTCGCAATTACTTCCCTGCAATGGCCATAATATTATATTTATGTTGCACTTCTAATATTTCTACCTATTTCTACCGCAGAAATTTACTGGAGATAATGATGATGGGATTCATGGATCACAGAGAGGCCACTCATAAATGCAAAGAAGGACAACCAAAACATAAATAGATATGCATAACTGTAATTGTAATGAAATCATTAAATTCAGCAGAAAAAGTGAAATAACATAAGCAGTTGGGTGCTATTATCTATGACAAATGTATATATTTATAACTAAGGCAAGATTAATTTAAACAATTCAATACAATCACTACTATTATAGCTGAATAAAATTGAATTTTGAAATCTCAACACTCATATATTTACATTCTAGAAAACTGTATTTTTTGCTAAGATAAAACGTGAATTAGAAGGAGAAACTTATCAATTTATCTTGCATATGACTTAATGCTTCTGTTTTTTATTTGCTACCTTCAGCTGGGAATTTCTTTGCTCGCTCCTCAAAGAACCATTCACCTGTTTTCACTTTAATATCCCTGCAAAAAACAAAATAAGTACTTATTTGAATTTTATACACATCTTTTTCAAGAAGGATTTTTGGAACCAAGGATTTTGGGCTCGTTATTGAAAAATAAAATTAAATCAATTCCATCATGGTGATAAAGAGCAGTGGAACATCACTCTTACATAACCAGAGCTATGTATCCTATGATTTTGCACAAGCATACAAAGCCCCTTTCCCTTCAAATCCTATACTAATCCATATCCAGACTCCCCATACCTGCCATTTATTTTTGAAACTCCATTCAAACGGCATAAGTAATGCATCTAATTTGGCTCCCAGCTCTACAACAGTTTTATCAATAAATGGGAAAAAAGCAGTTTTTTTTCTGAAAATCAGTTCATGCCTATACCCACCCTCGACTCTTTTTTCTCCCTCCTCAGGAATTACTCTTGCAATCCTCCTTCTGAAACTGTCCACTTAGGCATTCTCAAGCCCTTCCACCATTTTCAGCAGCTGGCTGCTCTGAGACTCCTATGAATCTGATTCCCAAGATAGAGATTCTCACTGTCAAATACATACTCCATTTGATGTGTGTTAACTTCTGAAAGCAACTGATGAATAACCAGTAATTCAACTATTAAACCAAGGTAGGATCTTACTCAAAAGCATAGCAAACGGTGCATTTCCACAGGAAGGCATTTTGAGCAATGCGACATCGAGAGCATATATGATGACTGCATCCTTTGCATACTGCCCCTCTATTGATCAGGATTCCAAACGACTTCTGACAGCGGGCACATGACTGTTTCTGAGATCCACAGTTGGCATTTTTTGTTCCTTTACGCCAAAGTTGCTGCAGCTCGGTTTTCAGTTTGCTGTGGTTGTCCAGAAAGACATAAAAATATACACACATTTGCCAGGTGGGACAATTACTAGCACTACAAATTCTAAGTCATCTAAATACTAATAAGCTGTAGCTGTGAATTGTGATACACCAAGTTCCATGGAGATAAACCCTTCTACTAAACGTCCACTGAAAATATCAAATAGCCTGGGAAGTTACCGCAGAATATTTAATGGCCCATTCTTTAACAAAATCTTGGAGAAGATGGTAGCATCCTAATTCCAAGCAATCTTGGATGATTCTGAGGAGTTGGATGTATTTTAATTTGGTTCTTACAAGCTCAGGGCACAGAAAGAACCAGGAAAGGTATCACCTTACAGATTCTCATGAAACATGGAGTCTTAAGCTGCATGGCTTGAATGATCTGAGTGGATTGACATTAGGCAAGTTCCAGTCTGTCCTGAATGGTAATCTGGCAATCTGCCCATGTTCCTAGAGTATTTCTATATTTCTCAATGGCTTTTACACTGGGGGCATTGCAAAATTCTATTCTGCTTACACTCCTTCTTATATCCTTAAATAAAGCGGATGGGGGAATTGCTCTGGAGATTTGGACTCCAAAGGATTTCAAAAAAAGTAACATGACAGCATTCCTTTTGTGGAGCCCTAAACCTCCCAGAATGGTTGGAGCCAAATTTGGGGTCCTGCTTTCACAGTTTTGCCAGGTCAAGGGAGTTTGAAGGGCGAAATGGGTGTCTAACTCTTCAAAATACTTAAGACATCTATTTCACGCTTAACACTACTAAAGCTTCCTTCTAAATGTGGGCTTGACCCCATTCATTTTTGGAATGTGGTCCTAATATAAAGTCTGGGTGCAGCCCTTGAGCAAGTCAAAGTTGCACACCCCTGAGCTAGCATCATTGACATAGAGTCAAGTTCTATCTTGCATTTTCATCTATTGATCACAGGGAAATTGTGAAACATTCTCTAAAAGGTGTTTTGAATGAGGGAGAATTAGTTGAAACTTTATTCTGACATACTATACAATTGGTGGGAAAGCTGACAGATCTGGATGAACCTGCTTATTCTGTTCTAAATGAGGTCTCAATTCCTCTGAAAGACCAGTTAGGGGGTTCTCCATAATTTGGGCTGATATTTGTAGTAAACCAAACCAACCATCCTGAAGAACCATTTGCAAGCATACAAAATTGCACAAACATTAAGATCTATCTTACAGTATTAATAGTATGAGTTATAGAACATTTTTTATTATTTATCCCATTATTTGTGCAACTTTGCCTTCAAGAATATGCTTGTCCAGTACACTATCAATCCATCATTAGTTAAGAAGGGCATTGGATTTTTTTAATGAATTAAAAAAAAAAACCTGACTGGTTTTGAACATAGAATTTTGTTTTCATATTTAACAATTTATGGCTAATTATTATTGTTGCTTTACTGAATGGTATGGTTTCTTAATATTTAAACTTCTAATACTGTAAACTACTTGGGAAATTATGCTGAAAATCAGCATGGAAGCATTAAAAGCCTTACTTTTTCCAAAATTCTGAACGTTGTACCTAACTGCTGAGCTGACTCTATGGGCAATGAATGATGGCACTTCCACACGGCCACCAGTTTCACTCCTCAAACCCACAAAAATACTTCGAACTTGGTCTCTGAATATCTCTGCTTCTGCCTATTTGAAACATTGGGAAGAAGGAACACAAACCACTATCCCACTCCAAACTGCTGCAGATCCTGTAAATCACAACAATCCACACAAAAGGGAAAGAAAGAAGAAGCAGATATCTGGAGTTTGGCAGATTGACTGGTTCTGATTTTAGAGTGGAGAAAACTGACAAAACGGAAACCAGTTTCACTTTGGTTTACCTAAGCTAATTAGAAGTTGTTAAGCTAGCATTTTCATTACAGAAACTGAAACACAGGTGTTGGGATCCACAGAGTGTCCCCAGAGTCTTCTTCTGTGGCAAAAGAGACACACAGTGCCTCAAGTAGCAACCACATCTAGCTCTACAATGGTTTCACCTACACTGCGCTAAATCAGAAAGCACTGTGATGCTGCATCGCTTTCAAACTTGCAACAGAATCTTTGTCTAAAGCTGTCCTTTGTTGAACTTGCTTCTTTGACCTGTCCCTCAATAACCTGTTTGTTTCTTTCTTTGTTTTTCGAAGGTCTTTTGGAGAAATCTACGAGCGAGCTCCCACTCATATTGAAACATCACTATTGATTTCAAATCCCTAGGAGCCCACATTGCAGCGGAAATGGCAGCTAGAGGGAGAGACAATTTGAGAAATTGGACACTACGTGCTTACTGAGGAATAATTAAAGAAATTTAAAAATACATTTTTAATACAAACAGTAGGGGCGGAAGCAATCATTCTTGTAAGAATGGTCCTGATAAAAGCATTAAGGTTTCTTCCTACAAATTGTTTTGTTCAAAATTTCTATACTAGAAAGTGTTTTTGTAATATTATACCATGGAAACATTCTGGATAACTCCAAAATTTGTACATTTTTATGTGCTATTTTGTTTGATCCTCATAAAGATATTCAGTTATATGTTCTGAACAGTAGATTAGTTTACAAAGCCCAGAAAACAGCAGCAGCCCACATTCCAAAATAGAAACACACATACCTTACTCTTTCTTCCTCCAGTCTTCTCAGCATCTCATCACGGCAAAGGACATTTAGAACAATTTCTTGCTCTAGTCCCTTAAGTAAGCTAAGGTCAAATTCCTGCAACATCTTCTCTTCTGACAGTCACAAGACAGAGAATTCAGTGTCGTCCAGTAGGCAAAAGAGTTATGAGTCTTACGTCCTTCATTCATTAGTGAAGCATTTGCAATGCATTGTTCTTTTTAAAAGTGGTAAAAAATATAGGTATTTCAGACAAGCCTTCATTTTCACAATCTCATTATCTGTTTAATATACTTGCTCTTCTTATTCAAGGTTGTCTGCTTTCTCCTATGAAGAAATGAACTTCAGGCTCCCAATCATCTGGAAGTATTAAATTGAAAAAAGAAGCAGATTAATACTTCTGATAGAAAACTGGTATGGGAATATTTTTGTTAAATGTCTCCTGATTCTTTTCACTGTAAAATTATTGGTCCATAAATGTGCTATGAAATGTGGTTCATCATTGCTCAGTTTCACTCTGCTTACTCACCTTTGTGCATTTTTTTTAAAATTCCATCAAAATTAAAAAGCCAATTAGAATAATCAAACTAATAAAAGGTACATGGAATTAGAAGCTCTTTCCTAGTCGACTGCATGTATGTGTGTATGTGGGTGTGTTCATTTTGCTGCATGTTAACTGTTGTTTTGCTCTTTTTATTTGGTGAAAAATGAAGTATGATCTGAAGTGTGTGTGTGAATTATGCTTCGCCTATGTCTCTAGAGGCACATAAAATGGGTTTGCATAAAACAATGCAATTCTCACTGACCACATCCCTCTCACACAAATCAAGAGGATGTCCTTTTGTTATTTCCAACAATATGCATTCATATTAATTCATGGACTGACATACAATAAATAGAAAAACCATGGCATGATCATCAAGCAAAAACCAGGAAGAATTTCAATGATGTGCCTTGAAGAAACAAAGAATAAAACAGAGATAAAAGGAAAGACAACTGACTGAAGAATCACAATTCATCTGGAGTTCTCCAAATATGAGAAATGTACCTCCAAACAACCATGTATTACGGGCGGCATAAGAATTTGAGAGTTGGAGATGAAGAAAGATAGAATAGAATGCACAATTTGTTTCAGATCAAAGGAAGAATTTAGTTTTATCTTCATGCCACTTAATATGAAAAGGTAGCTTTACATCTTCAGTGATTGCCTAGAAGACCAAAGAAGTCAGATTGGTACTTCTTTATGTGTGAAAAATTTGCCTGAATTATTTCCTATCAATAAAATCATTGGCAAATTTAAGCAAATCTCTTAGCATTCACATCATCATTAGAAATAAACAGGTTCGAGACCTTATTGTTAACAATGACAGAAATGCCTGTCTGACACATCAGAAGTCGTAGCTGGAATTACAAACCATTTACTGTAGAATAAGCACACTGGCATGAATGAGATTACTCAGAATTAAGGCACGATTGATATTAGAAAGTTAAATGTACAGCGAAGAGGAAGTGAGGAGAGAACAGAAGTTGTGTAATGCATCATTTCATACTACCACAGGAAAATCTCCCTCTTTCAAAGTCAGCAACTCAGCTTTTCACTTACAAACATTTTATTTGTATATCCAAGTATATCTTATTATATAAAATCAAGCACATTCTCTTTAATAGTGGGAATTATTTAAGGGTCACTGACTTCTTTTTTTTTTTTTTTTGCCAAATCAAGTATCTAGTATTATATACTTTTCTATCAAATTAACTAACATTAACACATTTCTTATTCTTGCAAATATAAAAGAGACAGAACTTGTCCAAGTTTATACTCTATTGGCAGAACATGATTTAGTTATTAAATAACTGTCAGCTGTCATGCTACCCCCTAATTAGCTTTTGTTCAGGAATGCCAAGAAGCTGGCCAAACCTCTAAAATCCTGGGGCGGGGGGGGGGGGTGTTTTTGTTTTGAAACTGAGCTTAGGCATGTCTCTTATTAAATACACAGGCATAATCATATTTTGTCATGTTATTTTATCTAAACTTAAATTCAAATTAAATCAAATCAGAATTCATTTTTGTCCTGGTCTCACCTAGTTCTAGCATCACTCTAACTGGGGCCTACTATGAATGTACCCGCTTGCTACATATTCATAATACTATAGGCTGCCAGCCATGTCTGCACTAGGGAGATACAGAGGAGAATCATTCTGTGTCATATACAGAACGAGTTAGTCCCTTCAGCCCCTCCTTGGTCCTTTTAAAACTGGTGACAGAACTCTGGCAGAGGTTCTGGACAGAGGCTGGAAAAGAATGGGGCCCTGATTAAAGTCTGGGAATTTCCAAGAAGCTGGACTAGTCTAGGTAACTGAATCAGGGGAACATTAGTTTCATGGGTCTTCTATCCTGTAGGTATAAGTAAAAAACATTCCACCAGGAATTGTATGCAACTGATTTGTTTTCTTGTGTCAAGTCTAATTACCTTTTATTTCTCTGTACAACTAGCATATTGTGAATTCAGCTTTTACTCAGTCTTTCTCTTACACTGGGGTGCCCCCTGAAAGATAGGTGATGGTGGGTGGAACTACCAAGCTGCTAGCCCCAAACAGGAGGTTTGGTCAGGGTATGAAGACCCATGGGGATTCTGGGAAAGGAGGCTTGAGAATTCCAGACTTCTATTCTACAGGTTCAATCAGTTCTGTTATGTGACCTTTGGTCCTGGCAAGAAAATGGCCAGTATTATCCCCCTCTTCTGCAGAGGAATCTAAAATTGAGAGATACGGCTTCCTTCAGAGATGCCCTGATGAACTGGAGACTTCTTGATTCACATCTCAGTATTCAAGACCATATTACACCACACCAGCTCCCTTGATGAAGTGCATTTTTCAAAGGCATCATATCAATGTACTGTACTTGCATTGTTCTAACATGCTAAGAATAGCCAATGTTTAGACTATTAAGAAAACATGAGAATAATGTAACTGCAAACAGAAAATGTATGTCCTCTGAGGGATATTTCATCTTCTGAATTTATGAACAGCTCTCCCAATATTGTTAACTGCATCTATGTTAATTTTTGAATGTCAAATCATTAGGTCTGAGATTGGGTGTGCAGTGGTTAAGGCATCAGGCTAGAAACCGGGAGACCGTGAGTTCTAGTCCTGCCTTAGACACAAAGCCAGCTGGGTGACCTTGAGCCAGTCACTTTCTCTCAGCCCTAGGAAAGAGGCCAGGGCAAACCACTTCCGAAATCTTGCGAAGAAAACTGCAACGACTTGTCCAGGCAGCTGCCAGGAGTCAACACTGACTTGAAGGCACCAAAAACAAAAAATCCCCTAAAACAAAAGGATCCTTATGCTTAGAAAATAAACACAAGTTGCAAACCAGACAAAATTCCACGGAAGTACTTTTCCTGTTAATAAATATTGACTTACCTTTTCCTTCCAAACCAGAAAGAGATCCTCCCTTTATTGCATAAAATACCACCTTCCCATCTGATTCTGTCTTGCTGGACCAGAGTTAACATAAGAGTTTTCTCAGTGGACTTTCCTTTATTATCTTTCAGCCATCTGCGTCGTAAGTCACTGTTAGTAATACAATTTGCTCTCTAAGAGAGGCTCAACAGGTTTTGGAAGAAACCATTCACTTTGAAAAAAAAACAGCTGTGCTCATTAAAATGGATCTGAAACGTCTAAGTCATTTAACAGGAAGAGTAATAGCAGTTAAATGTGATACTGACAGGGTTTCCTCCTTCTTCCTCCCTAATATTAGATGTGTGCAATACTGCAAACCTCAATTTCCGCAAAGCTTCAGAATAAGAAACGTACAATTATAGTCAATATACCGTTTACAAGAAATGACGGTGTTTTTTTTCTTGACAACTTAGGCAACTAGATAATATTGCAGAATTATTAATGTGGAGGTAAAACTGCTTTATGTTGTTGTGAATGCTCATGTTAGCATAATGTACAAAAGGATTTTATCTTTGATGTAGGACCAAGAACGAATTCATCACTCACCAAGAAGATCCAGAATCTTAGCTGGAAGCTGTAAATCTTCAGTGTCTATAGTCACCTATATGTCTGTTTATGAACCCTGTCCATATTTAAAGAGAATATTGTGGAATAAATTAGCGCTTACAGTATTTCTCTTATCAGATCAAAGTTCCATCTAGACTAGGATTCTGTTTCTCACAGTGGCCAATCTGATGCATATTCCCATTGAATCTGGAGATTTAAAACAGCCACCACAACTAAGAGTTATCGGTAGGTCCATCTTGTTGATATGAAGAATCATAGCTTTCCCAGACAATGAACTTCTTAGTTCTTCACACCCATATTTCTAGTCATATATTTTTCATCTTTGCTGGTGAAATTGATACATATAAGGAAAAAAAAAGTTTCATATATTCTTGGTAGCAATATGGAAGAAGGTTGCCATTGCCTTCTGGGATATTTTTTCAACTCCTCAGTCCAGTCTATAACTCTAAAATTTCCTGGTTTAGTCTTTCTAACTGGTTCTTCCCAGTTGCGGACTACAACTCCTTAAACACTTACAACCAGTATGCCCCACTATCATGGATTATGGGAGTCGTGGAGTCCTTGGGGTTCTCTGAGCTTGGCTGTTTTCTTGCCTAGCCAGGTAACGAAACATTTGCAAGAAAACAGCCAAGCTCAGAGAACCCCAAGGACTCCACAGTTCAACCCCAAGCTACACATATTCCCTTCTATTGATTATGGGAGTTATAAGTCAACATATCTGGAGGGCACCAAGCTGGCATAACTCCCGCATAGTGAGACAAGACTCCTGGCTAGATCTGGAACAAACACATCTTTCAAGCAGCTATACACTGATAATTTCATGAGATGAGGCTGATTATTTCTGATACCACTGAGGGCATACCAGGGTTATGGAATACCCAATACATGGCAGCTTCCTTTTTGTACAATATCTAATAAATATAGAACCTTGCTCTGGAATCGACTCCTAGTGACTGTATGGATAGAGACAAACAATATTGTTTTCCTGCCTTGTTCCTGTATGTGTTTGTGTGAGGGAGAGCTTTACCTCCTAGTCTTCTCCACAGCCCTGGGACTTCCTGTTGATCTCTCACCTAAGTACCAACCTGGTCGGATTCTACTTATATTTGCTTATATGCTGCCACCTGCTGTGAACATTAACTAGTACGTCAAAATGCCGCACTGAAAATTATACTCCAGGTTCCTTAAGTTTGGTCACTTTTTTTCCGTGATTATTTGGGATTTGCTTCACTTCTTCTTCCATTTGCCGTACATCAGTGTTTTCAACCTTGGCAACTTTAAGACGGGTGGACTTCAGCTCCCAGAATCCCCCAGCCAGCATGCTGGCTGGGGAATTCTGGGAGCTGAAGTCCACCCGTCTTAAAGTTGCCAAGGTTGGAAAACACTGATGCACATCTACCACCCTCCCTTCTCGGAAACACGAGGATTGGATATCAAACAGGAAGTGTTGATCTTCTACTATCGCGGCTGCGAACAAAGCCCGCACAGTTCCTCGCGGGAAGTACGTCACAAGCAGGAAGTGGTAAAACACGAGAGCCTGTTTCTGCCAGCGCGCAGCTGCCCAGCAGAAAGCGTAGCCCAGCAATCTCTCCGGTATGCCTGTCCGCGTCGGATGATTGGCTGAACGTGTCGACCGCACTGCGCAGCCGCAGAAGGAGGAAGGTGTTCGTCGCGTAGTGGCAACGAACGCGCGGGGTTGGAGTTGAGCTGAGGAGGAGGACGATGGATGAGCTCCAGTCTGCCGAGGAGGTAACGCGTCTCCGGAGCGAAGGGAATCTCGTCCTGGGACGTGGGAAGAAAGGACGGGACGTTGCTTCGTCCCAGGCCTTGCTGTAGCAGACCTCCGGAGAACGAGAGGTTCCGCGTAGCCTCCCCGGTCGAGACAACGCCCCTTCCCATTGTTGCTCCTCTTCCCACGTTTCCACTCATCTGCTTTTCTCGCCTCTGACCCATTCCTTCTGGACGCGCCTTCCACAAGGCGGCGGAGAAAGAGCCCCGCCATACCATTCATTCACACCCCGGCCGCCTTCCACGGCGGCGCTGCACTTCCCCGGGATACGCGAAGGCGATGGTTTAGGTATATAATTCTGCGCGGCTACTAAATCAGAACTCTTCTTTTAGCTCACATTAGAATTCAGACTTTTAAAAAATAAAAATCGGCCTCCTTCCCCAATGAGATAGAACAGATCTCTGTTGGGCATGCAGGGAACCCGTTAGGTTGCACCCATGGTGCCTGTAGTAAATGATTCCTCCCTGAGTGAGAAAATGGCCCGTTTCTTTTCTGTGAATAATGTCTGCACTGTGTATGATTTATTTATTTACAGGACTTATATGGCTGCCTATTTCATACAAAGATTCTAAAACATGGCTAAAAACAAGAGTTTTTAGCCCCCCCATTTTAGACCAAACATCCTCCCAGCTCAACCCCCATCCTAGCCCAATGTTTGGGAGAAGAGCTGGATCTTCACAGGCCTCCGGTGGACTGTTATCCTGTTGGCTATTATATTGCCACATCTCTCATTGATGCGCTTAAGGAAATGTGAAGCATCTATTCCTTGCTTCTTTGTGAGGAGTTAGGATAGTGCTATGTCCTGTTAAGTCAAAATAAGCTGTAGGTGCTCAGATACATGATCCTATCTCACTTGAATGAGTAAAGTATTTATTGCAGGGATATTGTTCTCAGTTTTGCATAATGCAATTTAAATATTATTTCTGCCTTTTTTTAAAGACTGCATTTGTTGTGGACGAAGTAAGCAACATTATAAAAGAGGTAAGTTTATATCCCCTTATACATTAATACAGTCTTGCTTCTCTGTTACATCTGCTGTATTCCTCAGCTGAGTTACTTTCAGGAAGGTGATTCTGCCAGTTAACTGACTCTATTAATACTTTATATTTTCACAGTACCAAACAAGCTGTTTGCACAACACTGTAACTCCCTTAAGAAAGAGGAATATGTCACTTCTACAGTGTGAGAAATAAACATTGCACTAAATTTTAAGTATAAGTCCACTTATTAATGGGAATGATATCTTGCATAATTATATGAACATTTCTTAGTATACCTCACAAAAATAGTGGGTTTGTCTCGCTGGTAGTTTGGCTCTTACATTCTGAAACACCTGCAGCTTCCAGATCATCTCCAAAGGCTGCTCTGCATAGAGTATGTTGCAGCATTCCAGCCAAATTACGATGAGGATATGGGTTGCAATTGCCAGGTCATCCTGGTCTAGGTAAGGGTTGAAACTCACACGCTACCTGGAATTGGACAGACGTTCCCCTGACTAGGGTTTCCGCTGCTTTTAAAGCAGGAGCCATGAGCCTGGGAGAACCCCCACTCCCACCAGTCACAAATAACCTCCTTTAGAAGAAACATGATCCTGTCCAAAGTAACAAGTTCATTCACTGAATACAGTTGTTCACCCAGCTCTGTATCCATCTAATGGTAGCAAAGTCCACCTTACATTTTGCCATATTCTACTGGAATCTCATGAATTTCAGTACAAATTTTGCTATTTCATTTGAGACATTTCAAAGAAATGGTAACTTAGCTCCATAATAGCCCTAACTATAAAACCACTTTCAAGTAACGCTGTAGGGTTCTTACATAAAAATATTGAGAACTAAACAACAGAAAGTATGCTGCTTTCACAAAATAATATTTAGTGTATATGGAAAATGTTTGTGCAAATGGAGATGGACTACTGTTTTAACTGCATCAAATTCTTCTTTGGGGGAGCACTTTTATCTTCAGGAGTGGGTTTTCAGGGTTTGAAAGGAGCTGCATACAATGAGATAGAGACTCTGGAAATCCCTTGGGTATTCCTTCTAGTCACATTTTTGGTGGACTTTAAAGTTCTCTATTTCCTGTCCCTGTCTGTGGAGGAGAGGGCCAGGCAGCTATAGCCCAAGATAAATAGAAAACAGGAAATCTCCTGGACATCAGGCAGATATTCCATTTCTGAGCACCAGCATTTCTGACTTATTTTCTATGTTTTGCATAATGTTGGTTAACACAACAGGAAATCATGAGCATGTACATATGGGTCTCTGAATCCCAGCCAATATATATCTTTTGATGCCCTAAGAGAACTGCATTCATAAAAATATTACTATTGTCTGAAATGATTTAGCATATCCAGTTTTGGGCTTTGTCTGATATAATTTGAGCTGGCCTCTAACCTAATTTGTAACCTGTTAAATCTAGATGAATAATACTGGTGGGACCAAATGTGGTTACTGTGCTTGTGGGTCACTCAAACAGAATAGACTGTTTTGCCCCCTTAAATCCCAACTTCAGGAACAAATTGTTAGCAACTTGTAGCTATAGAATCAATTAGTTCATGGTTTTAGGGCAGATTATAGTCTGGTTAATAGTTGTCAAGGTACCAGGGTCTTGTTTATTAATCTCTTGTTGTGGCAACTGCCCTGACAATTAAGAGAAGGCTTAGGGACATGCCCTGTTATGCTAAGCATTACAATACAGAAAGCGCAAGGTATCTTTTTAAAAATAAAATTACTGTTGGTAATTTAGTAAGTCTGTGCACATGATCTCTGTAAGAAACACTCATTTCTGTGATTTCCATTAATATTCAAATGTTAAATATTCCTCGGTGAAAGTTTGTCAATTTTAAAAATTCTTCAGAGGAAAAAAAGCACCAACTGACCAAGACTTGACATTATGCAGTGAATGACTGTTTCTTAATACAGAGACTCGACATACTAAATATGTAGGCATAATCTCAATGTAAGAATGCTGTGATGAGACCCGTGTTATTCTAAGAGGGCATTAGTTTTGGCTAGTATATATTGAGACTAGAGTAGAAAGATTTAGTTGTTGCTGGAAGAGAATAATTAATCCCATTTGGGCTGATGCAGTAGGTTATGCTGTTTCTCCTCTCCTGCTACAGACAAATAGATTTTTTAAAATTTATTTATTTTTATTTATTAATCTTGTTTGCCGCCAAATTCCCAAGATGCTGGGCAGCTCACAACAATCAAAACAAAGAAATGACCATAACACCAATTAAAAGGAAGAGATGGCAAGAACGACAAACTGGAGGGAAAGGAAACAAGGGCTCTCCCTCTCCAAAGGCTTGGGCAAAGAGCCAGGTTTTCATGGGTCTTCTAAACAACAGCAGAGTGGGGGCCATCTGGATCTTGGGAGAATCTCTTTCCAGGGGGCAAGTACTGCTACAGAGAAGGCACGCTTCTGGGGTCCCTAAAGATGACATTGGCCAGGCAGATACTATGGGAGACAGGCTTGAGTAACCAGCCCCTGTGCCATGTAGGTATTGTAGTGACCAAGTAGAATTGTTATTAATGGAAGCCAGTCCAAGGGGAGGCAACGCCAGATGGTGGAATGGGATATAACTCTCATCTGCATATTAACACAAGAGCCTTTTGCACAAACTTCCTAATCGATGGGATGCAAACAACAGTATCCTGAGTTGCAAGATAGTTTCAAAATGAGAGTTCCTTGCCTGCATACTTGCACATGTATCTTCTGACAGAACTGGGATGTGTTTGTGTTCGCTGTATATTTGCCAAAATACACGTAAAGTAACCAACACGGTTTTTATAGTTAGCAAGTGGCATAGGTAGGAATAAGGGTTTTAACCTATTTAGCGAATGTGGGGAAATTCCACATCAAGAGTTTCAGACAATGAAGGGGTTAAAGGAAAGTTAGTTTGACTTGTCCCTCCAGATAACAGGCAACAAGCAACTGAATCCCAGGGAAATCAAACTCTGAGAAACCAATTGAGAGGTGAGTTTCCCCTCGCAGGTCAGCTTTTAAAAAGAAGAGAGGGCAGCCTCCCTTTTGATTTTGTACAACATTGCTTATGCCCAAAGAAGTGTGATGGGTATGTAACATTTATATGAATCCAGTTAATCCACTATTTTGGCCTGCTGCTTTTAATGAAATTGCAGTTAACTTTTTTGTCCCTGAACCTTTAATGGCAATACAGTTAGGGTAGCAGAGTAAAGAATAAGAAAGATTCATGGTGGAATGGCATTTAGCAGGGCATCTGTGAAAGTTTGCATGTTTTAAAAGATGTTTTTGTTAACATTTTTAACCGAAGTACTGTTGAAGGATAGAACTAGACAATTTGTTATTAAGCTCACAGAGAATTAATTGGACAACGGTGGATAGCTTGATTTTATATTAGTTTTGTGATTACATTTTGATGTAGTTCTTCACTGTACTCATTTTTAGACCATTTGAACACACACAAATACATATGAATCTCACCTGCACATTTCTAGTGTTACTAGAATGAGTTAAGAACAAAATTTAGAGGAATCCAGAATAATAATCTTTTTTGCTTTATGGTCTTCCCATTCACCCCTCACTACAAGAAAATTGATAGGCAGAGGAATCCTTTCCTATTTTTCTTTGTAAAACATTCACCAAGTCCAGAACAATAGACTAGCAAAATGAAAGGAACAATCCACATCTGCTGTATTCTGTAGGTGGTCTTCCTTCCCCCACTTTTTCAGGTGATTCCTTCTGATTGAAACCAGTAGAGAATCTCTTTATTCCAGCTCCAAGACTGGCATAAATAGCATGTGGGCTTGGGGGCAGGTTGGATGAACTTTTAATCTAGTAGACTAATCTTCCCTGCTGTTCTTTGACCATAATAAATATTTGATTTAATTTGAATATTCTTCCCTCCAATGTTCTTGCATTCCTCAAGTATTCTTCCTTTTAGTCTTTTCTGGAAAGAGCTGGCCTTGAAGGGGAGGTTCTGGTGTCAGATCGCCCCCATCAAGGAAAGTACTGCAGATGTCTTCCAAAGGATTTCAGGCTTATATCCTTAAGATGCGGTTTTTGGGGTTAATGTATATGTTATGTTGAGATTTAATTATGTACAGTCAGACTGCTTAAGAAAAGTATTTTGTCAGCTTCATTGCTTTTTGGACCACAACAGTGTTCACTCATCTTACACAATTCATTAACATTCAAGTCATCTCAGCATGAAAATGCAGATCATTTGCTTTAACCAAGAAAATTAGTAGTTATATGTACAGAATGCTATCGGTTACCATTATCAATCTATAGGGTTTTTTTTCCCCCAATGCCTTGAATTTGGAGAAAGTTCATCCCCACAATAAGAGTTCAAGGATATATGTCGTTATCATCAATATTGGGGGGGGAAGGTGTACTTATATCTGTTTTTGTGAAAGTTGAACTAATGGAGAAAAAAAGTTTTCATGCCAATTCTGATTTTTGAAACTGATGTATGCATTTTAAAATAGGGCTGTGGGAATTAAATGATGTGAGAGTAATCTGTTTCTTTCTCTAGGCCATAGAAGGGACAATAGGTGGCAATGCATATCTGCACAGCAAAGTGAACCAATGGACTACAACTGTTGTAGAGCAGATTTTAAGTCAGTTGACAAAACTGGGGAAACCATTCAAATATGTTGGTAAGTTAATGCAGTTTTATCATAGACTTTTCAGAGATGCTTTCAAATAAAATTAAAGCTTGAAGCTGAGCGGGGAGATTCTCATAGTAATTAGTCTAAACACGTGTGGTCATACCACATGTATATCTTTTGCAGAACCAGATATAATTGTGTTGCATGGACAGATGCTTTTTTCTAACAGTGCTTTATCTCTATAATTTACAGTGACCTGTGTGATTATGCAAAAAAATGGTGCTGGACTTCACACTGCAAACTCTTGTTTCTGGGACAATACTGCTGATGGTATAAGACTCTTTCAAAATTGGCCTTGCTAAAGTATTTTACAGAGAATTTGTATAACTCTGGGAGCTCTTTCTTTTGGGTGAAATTGTTTGCATTGCACCTATAAACTTTTGATTCCAGTGCATTCACATGATCATGGGTCATGGCTATGACGACTTACTCCCTTACTGTTCTAGACTAAGTGATATAGGAAACTCTATAAACAGTTGTGCTTCCAAACAGTTTAAATAACATTAGAGTTTACTACTCTTTGTCTATAAGTACCACGTAAACTTATGAAGAGCTTTGCCATAGACTTAAATGCCTGGATTACAGTATGGATGCACTAATCTATCTCCTGTGTTTATGTGACTATCCTAAATGGTGGTGGTTTTTTTTTTTTTTTTTTGTAGGAGCCTGCACGGTGAGATGGGAGAACAAGACTATGTACTGTATTGTCAGTGCCTTTGGACTTGCAATATAATTGCCTTGAAATTCTTCAGACCTTGTCATTGCTTTAAGTCCACTAAAACTGTGAATTCAGTGAATAACTAAGAATTTCTTATTCCTTCTGATGAAAAAACAGGAGAGAAATTTCAGTGCTGTTATGTAAACTTTATTCCTTGTTCACATCCAAATTCTGTCTTAACACTTTAAGGACTCTTTCTCAAGGTGCTAAAACCTGAAACTTGCTGCAGTTCTATAGCTTTACTCCAGCCTGTGTGGATAAGACTGATTTTCACTCTAGTTTCGTTTGTTATTAAATTATTGAAGCTCTGAATATGTGTATGTGCATTTCTAAAACTTGCAGATGTAGAAATGAGGATAATGTCATGATCTCAGCCGGTGGAAACAAATGTCTGACCTTGGCTAGTCTTGGAAGCTAAGCAGACTCAGGCCAGGTTAGTATTCGGAGTCCTCCAGGGAAGTCCATATGATTTTAAAAATATCCCATCTTTTTCAAAAAAAAAATGCTACCAGTGTGTCCATATGAATCAGGAACTGAGTTTAATTTGAAGGTATCTTTACCCTCCTAGCTTTTAACAGTCTGGTACTATTAATGTTGAGATTCTGAAAGAGTATCAATTATTTCTAATCTCATTAGCTTCCTGGGTATTTTGTTTTGACTGCAATTCCCCTTTACAGCATGGGACAAATCAAAGAAAGACTAATTGACATTGATACAGAAGTTCAGTATAAAATTTTATTATGAACAGATTGAATTTCATGATTTTTGTTATGCACTATCTCTAGTATTTACTGAAAAGCTTTTATATTACATTGAATGGTTATTTTTATGCTGTGGGAAAATTCTGTCTCATGTTCCAAAACTCATAATAATTACAAACAGCAGATTCCCTGAAGCACGGAGATTACACATTACAATAAACCATGCATATCCCTTCCCCAAGCAAAACTAAATTTACAAATGTACTCATTAACATAAACATCCATTTTGAAAAAGCACAACCACATGTTGGTATAAAATATTTTTCTACATTTGCCTCATGTTACTTCTATTTAAAAATATTGAAATCTGTTGAATAGTGTTGAAAGGATTTTTTCCATATATATTGGCACAAGTGGAACAGAAGACAACAAATGCAACAAAAAGAGCTTAAGTGCAATGATTGCACAGTCTCACGTATTTTTTTCTCAAAGCTTTGCATCAAATGTGAACCTAAAGCTTAATAGTATGTACTTCTGAATAAATGTGCACAGAATCAAAATTAAAACTGCCATTAAAACTATTCATTTTCCCAATATACCACCTAAGTTTTCCAGTTCCCAAGCATGTTACTGTTAATGGTAACTGTTGTGCTGCTCTTGGTTGTACTGAAAAAACCTCAGTTTGATCCTTCTCAAATATTTCTATGAAAACATGTTTTCTTGGTTAACCAGTTGTAAAAAAAGCTACATCTGATTGGCTCCATGGCAGTGTAATATGATGTTATCCCCCTTCCCTACACAATCTGCTTCCTTCCTGCTTTAATCAGGTTATTCTGTCCAATCATAGATCTACTAAAAGAGCAGCTGTTTTCACTAGAGGAAATGTGGCATCATCAGAGACATTTTAAAACAAAATATTCATGCTAGGGAGGGGGGTAAATTCCTACTACTAACATCAGAATTATTGGACTCCACCTAAAAAGTCAGAACATTAAGGGATAGTCTGATGTACCCATAATAATGAGCAGTCATTTTACAATGAGCACCCTACCCCCAAAGAGTATGAGTGAGAGTAGTATGTAAAACCCTCCACTTTTACTAACAGGTCCCTAGCTGGGTACAGGGAAAATATACAGGTATCCAAGTGAATCTCCTTAACTGAAGGAGTTCTGTCTCAGTATCCCCTTAGCTAAAAGGATGAAATAGATCCTGTATAATTACACCATCATACACTCTGCATGCAAAAGTGTTCTGTGATTAATATGTCTGAAAGATAATCTCAATTGCCAGTAAGGCATGAGATACAAGAAAGAGTGATGGCACTCCATTGGATTTTCCCAGTTAAATGCTATATTGTGTGTTCTGTCAGTTCCCTCTTGAGCTTTCTAAAGCTGAAAAATATCACAGTACATATGAAAAAAGGCAATAATACACTTGTTCCTTGCAAAAGGTTTTAAAGCAAATGCAGATGGACTCATTTCTTTTCAAGAATAAGAACAAAAAGAGAGGGACAAGTGCCTAATTCATCCCATGCAATTACTAAACCATTTAAAGAAACTAATCCAGGCAAATTCATCAGAAAACTCTTAGCTCATAAAGAACACAAGTTTACAGTTTAGAAAATTTGACAAGATCAATGGTGTAATCCAATTCTAATTTCTCATTGTTTTAGTGGGAGAGGTTTAAGAAAGTGCTTGATTTTCTTGCTGACAAATGCCTCCTTAAAGTAATAAATCCAGGATAGGTAGTTCTAATTATCTACTAAAAATATCAATGTTCAGGCAAACATTTTGCAAATAAGGGAAAAGGGATCAAAAAGTTTAGGAAATAATGCTATGCTTGCTAGATGTTTTCACTTGCTTGAATTAGTGCAGGCAAGCTGCAATGATATTCAGCTTACAAGTACAAAACTAAAACGTTAGTTTTTGACTTACCAAGTTAAAAACTAAAGCCACCTAAGGTTGAATGAATTTTAGGGGCATTGAATATACAATTCTAGAGGAAGATGAATGAATTTAGGAAAAAAATAACTTGTGAACCACATTAAATAAAACTTGGAAACCTTAGTGTTATATCTAATACCATTTGTTAGCAAGACACCACTGGCAGAATCTACTTGCAGGTTTCTCTGTCACCAACTTCAAATGTGCTCAGAGGGGTTAGAGAAACTTCCACAGCATATCAGAAATACAGAGGGAGGAACAGGGTTTTTTTTAAATCCTTTTACACGAGTGCAAACCTTAGAAAAGCAACCAAAAATCACCTAGAACAATATATACTTTAAAAATCAACAACTTTTCACGAGTCATCAATGAGTCAGCAGTACAAAAATTAGAGGAAAGCATGTAGTCTTATCACTTTAGATTATATACTATAGCTTGGCACATTTAAAACATTTACAATAAAGGAAAGCTGAGCCCCTCACATACAAAACACCAAAGACATGGGGAAGGATTTACAGTGATACACAGTATTAAACTGAGCTGATCATACAATTATACATCTGGAACATTTGACCTGCAAAATGCACTTCATCTTTTTAGGTGCTGTGTTTGCGTACTTACAAAAATAATGGAGTCTATCATTTACAGTGTATTAATAGCCTTGGATTATATCAGTTTTTATCACATACTTGGCTATGGCTGGGATCCAGAGTCCTGCATGCATATTAAGCATCTCCTTACTATAATTTCTTGCGTGCATTGAAGGACCACCAGATCTACATGTGATGGGGCAGGGAATACTCTCTCCCTCAGCACAAAGGGAAATGCTTTCTAATTGAGGCTATGAATTAAATAACAACTAGGTTGCTCCCAAAGCATGAACTATGTTAGAACAAGACCCACAAAGCAAGAAATGAACATTTATCAAACCTCAAGGATGACCAGCGGAAATGCATTCAGTTTTACCTGCAATTTAAACAGAGCTTTAATTCTTACATATCACTCAGTTTTATTTCACAGGTTAATATAAGAGCATCAAGTCTTTGTTACTAGAATGATTGAGAAAGAGGAAGATTAATTTTCAGATTCCATAAAGTATGTTAATCCAATGAAATTAATTCACAGAATCCATTTAGATTTAAGGGTAAGAGTTAAAAGGTATTTCTAATGCTCTGTTAACCAGTATCATCATTCCAGGTAGCCTGCTAAAATTCAGTAGTTTATTTTTCTAGTGCAAAGGCCATTCTAAGAGAATGTCACATGACTGTATTATCTTGCCAAATAATTCTTCCAAAGTGTTGTAATCTGAATGTTTCTGTGAAAATCTGAAAGTTCTACTTTACCAATAGAGTGTTCGTCCAATAAAAACGAATCAAGCATCATTTTGGATCCTGGCAAGTTACAAAATGGGCAAGTGCTCATTTAAGTAGTCATCCATCATAAATAACCAACATTTATTGTGTATTTGTTTTTAAACTACAGTACTACTTAATAACATCCAATTTATTAAAATATTCAGAAAAATTTTCTGGAGGAGGATTGTGTGATTGAATTATATGTTCCCTTTAAAAAAAAAAAAGCATCAGTAGAAGCTGATGAGGTGCAAGTTTTTGCTTTTAATTCAAAACTGCCATGCATCTGAAAGTTAGCATTATTTTAAGATAAATCAGCTTCAAAATATCCTTCTCTCAATCTGTTTTGTCTTCTAAAACAATACAATTACACTGGAAAGAATGAGCTGCTGTGGCAATTGTCCACAACAGGAAATAACAGGAAGAAACCTCAGTTTTATGAATTCAAGTCACAAGTATGTGTTGAATTACTACTAGAGTTCTGGGGGTTGTCACCTAGGCAGCCCTGAAATAATATTCTGCTCTTTTCTCAAGGGCCAAGGAGACCAGCCCAATCTCCAACCAAGTTTGGGATCTACAGATGTTGGGAGCGTTGCATTGTCCTGATGCTCCAATGTGCAACTGTCAAGTTACTTTGGCATTTTTAAAATGCAGGGTATTAATCTCCATGTAAATAGTAATGAAGCAATTAGGAAATCAGGAGCGTTCAGTTCTTAATCCATAATAAGCTAAGACTCCCCCAAAGCATATTTGATTTAATAATCTGATTCAACTGTTCCATCCCTGAATGCATCTTGTTGCTGAGTTTTACAAGGGGGGGAGGGTAAAGCACAAGTTTCTTAAAAATAAATGTTACTAGACATTCATTTCCCACTCCCATGCATTTTAGTTTTGTAAACAGAAAAATGACTGGAAAAAAGGACATATTTCCACCAAAGCAAGGCTCACTTGACTGTAGGAAAAGTAAAATTACTCTTGTTCCATATTCCTGGCTGTTCCTGTGCAAACTTAATCGCTGTCCGATTCTTCTTTGAATTTGGCTCTGATAGCCTGGCCGTTCTGAAGTGGCATTTCTTCATAGTCACTCCTGTCCAAATACATATACAGAATGACGCCTTACACATGAGCAGCAGAAAAAGTACAAGGCCAACAGGGTAAATTCTGGAACTTACTAGCTTTACTCACATCCACAGCAGCAGTATAACAATTTATGCCTCAATGACTACTTTAGCCTCATATTCTTCTAACTCATCCCACAAGCACTTCCTTATCATTTGTTTGTATTATAAAAACCACTTCTGGGACAGCACAAGTTTTTTATGTAGAAAATGAAGAAGTCTGACACAAATAATGAAAATATCTGTTTTACAGAACACTATAGAAACAAAGTGTGATCAGTGACATTATTGCAAGCCTTACATACCCATAGATGACATCATCATCTGAGTCATTCAACATGGAAAAGGCAGGATTGTCTTTCAACTGAGATTCTGAAAGATGTTGTAAAAGAATACATTTTATTTATTTATTTATTTAATATATCAAATTTGTCACTGTCCATCCCGTTAAAAAGCAACTCTGAGCAGTTTACAAAGAAGATAAAATCAATTAAAATACAATATAAAAGCAGTCTTAAATAGATAATAAACAAATTCCAAGAATTGATGGGATTGGCAAGTAGCTCAGGGAGTGCCATCAGGGTGCCAGCCACCCCCAGGATTGATTAGAACTCTTATCACCCACATAAGCTGGTAGAGCTAGGTCTTTAGTCCTTTCCAGAAAGCCAGGAGGGTAGGGGCCAGCTGCCCGCCTGGGGGGAGAATATTCCAAAGGGTGGGGGCAACGGCAGAGAAGGTTCTCCTCCTGGGCCCCACCAGCCAACATTCTCTGACGGGGTCCATAACATGCCCCCTCTGCCTGACCAGGTAGGATGGGTTGATGTGATGGGGATGAGATGGTCCCTCAGGTAACCTGGACTCAAGCCATATAGGGCTTTAAAGGTGATAACCAACACCTTCAATTGGACCCAAAAGCAAACTGGCACCCAATGCAGCTCCCACAGTAAAGGTGTTATATCTGCCATCCTTGGGACACCCAAGATTGTCTGCGTGGCCACATTTTGAACCAGCTGTAGCTTCCAGATACTCTTCAAGGGCAGCCCCATGTAGAGCACATTGCAATAGTGTAACCGAAAGATGACCAGGGCATGAGTGACTGACCAGAGAGCATCTCTCTGGGGACTATTCATAAAAGTCAGTCATGTTATTAAAGGCCTTTTAATTCAGGCCTCTTCTTCCTTGTCCCTCTTTGGTGCCATTTTAGTGAATATCAAATTCTCCTCTCTTTGCCTCAATTTTCATTTATTTGTCATAGGTCAGAAATGGGTAACCATTTGGTGTCAAGGGACATGGGCATGCTTACCTTTGTTAAGAGGGCTGATAGCTGTAGAGAGGGGGACAGACTGAGGTTTTAGGGACAGTTTCAGATTTTGCTGTTTTCAAACAGTGATACAACTTTTAAAAGGCTCATTTCTCATTTTTCCCTCACATTTCCCACCTCAAAATGTCTGGAAATTATGCCACATTCAGATTGCCTAACAAATTTAATTCTTGAAGTTATAATTAAAAAATGACACTCAATATCATAATATATGAATGCCCATAAAAGAATATAATTTTACTATATAGGGCACCATCTGGCACTAAACTTCATAGCTTATCCATAGGTTAGTCAACTGTTGTTGTTGTTGTTCAGTCGTTAAGTCATGTCCAACTCTTCATGACCCCATGACCATATTGCGCCAGGCCTTCCTGTCCTTCACTGCCTCCCTGAGTTTGCTCAGTTTCATGCTCATTGCTTCAGTGATGCTATCTAACCCTCTCATCCTCTGCCGTCCCCTTCTCCTTTTGCCTTCAATCTTTCCCAGCATCAGGGTCTTTTCCAAAGAGTCATCTCTTCACATTAGGTCACCAAAGTATCTGAGCTTGAGCTTCATTATCAACTGTGTACTTCAGACAAAAACTTAATTTATCACCATTCTGAGGTAAAACAAAATTTTGACAAAATGAAACAACAGAAGTTAACTTACCATACAGGGCATTTTTTGATGGTGAATACACAAAGGCTAATGTGTACAAATAGAAATTTAATAAGCCATAGAACGATAAGAATTCTGCAGGTGATAACTGTCAAGGATATCATTACATATGAAACAATTCAACATGTCACCAATGAATTGTCTAATGAATTGCTCCAGATCTAAAGAGAGCCATACAAAAAGTTGAACGAGCCCCACTTTCTATTCCTCACCCAACTGTGACTTACATATTAAAACACTGCTGATGTAAAAAGCCAGCCTCACATACACATTTGCTAACATCTGTTTCCTAAGATCCTTTACAGAAGTTTGCCAACATCTAACCTCTAAAGCTACATTTGTTTGGGATGCTTGGAGTGGGTCTTTTTGTAGTTGTGACTAGTCCCTACCTTGGAAACTCTCCTAGCCTTCATTCTGAAGTCTGCTATCACCATGTTGGAAAACAAACAAGCAAGCAAACAATCCTGCATTGCTAGGTTTTAATCTTCTTGCATATCAGCCTTTGATTTTTCTTTGACATACTATCATTTTTAACTCTTCGTTAATTTAATTTGTATTGAATTCTAAATTTATTTTTTTTTAATTCAGCTATGAGCCAACTTTGGCTATTTTGATGGTGGAATAGAAGTGTATTGAACATTTAAATCAAATAAGAATTAAATGACCAGGAAAATTTAGCAATATTCATATTATTATGGTGATTCAAATGGCACATGGTACAAGAGCCAAAATGTGTATACATGGAAGTTGAGAATATTAAGAGTAGGCTTGGGGGTGGGGAGGGGTTTTTGTCAATGTTGACTTCTATAGGTTACATAATTGACCATAAAGCCTACTTTTTTTATTCGTATACTAGTCCTTTAAATTAGTCTTGCCCTACCATTTGACTGGGGGGACGCGGTGGCGCAGCGGCTTAATGACGCTGAAAGTTGCCGGCCAGAAATGGCTGACGCTTCGGCGGTTCGAGTCCAGCCTTCGTGTTAAACAGGGTGAGCTCCTGTTTCCTCCCCAGCTCCTGTCAACCCAACAGGTCGAAAACTCACGTGAGTAGATAAATGGGTACTCTCACTCCGGTGGGAGGAAAAATGCTGGCGGCGCTTGCTTTCACGGGAGTCGGGAGCAGTTGCCGGTAAGTGCAAAACCACGCTCGCCCGAAAAGGGCGCGAAGCAACGGAAACCCCGCCTCCTGCACTCGACAGCTGGGCTCTCCTCTAGGAAGGAGGCTCTGGCAAACCACTTCCGAAACAATTGCCTTGAAAACTGCAAGGACTCATCCAAGCATTTACTGCAGGGTCAGTAATGACTGAGCGCAGACCAAAAAAAAAAAAACCCATTTGACTGAAATTTTTAGCAAGATGTCATAATCAAAGGATATAATTATGATAATGGGTTGAAATCTCAGCCACAAAATTGTCCTGGAGAACCCGTGCTCCAAAACGCAGATAAAATATAGCAATGCTGCAAGAAGGAAAGAAAAGAAATCAAAGCTTATTCTACATTTTAAAATCCCTTTTCAATTCTAAGCTCAACTAAATAAAATTCAGTATTTAAAATTAATATGACACTATTTCCTAAGTAAATTGTAGAAAGCTGCAAATGTGCCAATCATAAACTTGTGTCCCCAACATTAATACAAGAGGCTAAATAAAGGAACAAAAGATTTAATGGTAGGAATAAGTTATGTAGGAAGGAAACATAGTGGAAGGGAACTATGGGAAAAAAAGGTTGCCTTCGATCTTGTAGGGTTTCTTACAAAAAAACTAAAATCATATGGTTGACTGCTGTGGTCTAAAATTTACAAAGCAAAAATGTCTAGACAGATTCTTTTAATTCTGTTCATTGAGTTTCCTAATTTCACCACCAATACCACCATTTAAAAAGAAAATATTGCCAAGATGCATGATCTAGTGTCTGCTTATGTCAGAAAAGGGAGAATGATCCAATGAAGTCCATCTAATATCTTGAACAACATATTCCATATTTCACACAGAATATAGGGATAGGCAAAAAGTACTATTCTGGTAAATGTCAGAAATTCCATTTTCCTTCCAGACTACGTTGATCCAGCCATTCTAGGGGCGGAGGATGGGGTGGGGTTGGGTTGCTTTAGAGAAGTATACTGTCCAAAACAGGAAGGAATTTGTGTTGTCTCAAATGTGGTCCAGCCCCCAAATGGAGCATTTTGTCCACTGACAAAATAATTGAATAATATGAATTGATAATTGAATAATATCTTCAAGAGAATAATACCTCACCTAATGACAAGTACTACAAATGTCAGCGCAGTCAAGAATTTCAACCTGAGATCTGAGAAAAGGAGAGCAAAGAGTTATTTGAAAAGTGACACAAGTATCTCTCTGGAAGAACAACATCACATCAGAAACCATAGAGGAAGAATGCAGCTTACCAACATAGGGCATATTCCGAAGCTCTGAGCATGCCCTGATTATCAGAAAGAAAAGGTACAAAGTGTATACTGTTGCCACCACAAGGAAGAAGATTTTCATCCCCTGTTACAAAAACACATCAAAAAGCTTCATTAACATTCTGATATCACCACACTTCCTTTCTCCCACATCTGCGCATTATACCAGGAGTTGGCAACTTTATGAGGCACTGAACATTACCGTTATTTTTACATGACTGAAAATTCAGGAAATGACCAAAGATTGCAAGATTACCATAATCCTACCCCAGAGACTTCCATCAGATTTTGACCATTTTAAATGCTATTTTCAATTTTTGGGAAAGGCACTACGTTGAGGACCCTCACGTTGTACACAGAGATCACCATCTTTACATGCTGGCCAGCAATCTAGAAGAGGATGTTATACTGTGCTTTTTTTTCAACCTGATCCCAAGGCCACATTGGCTAGAGCTCACGGGAATGGTAGTCCAACATACTTGGAAGCTATCAAATTGGAGCTGCTGTTCTGGGTCTTTTTGGGGGGGTGGGGGAAGCACAGCATGTTGGCCTTGATATGGAAAAACCTTGAGATGGAGAAAAGAAGCAAAAAATAGCAATTTCCTTTGTAAAATTGAGCAGTTCTCTGGAGTATGTGCACAAATCTTAAAAACTCATAGATAGCAGAACTTCTTTTCACTTACAGACGTATTTATCGTTTTAGAAAACCTAACTGGCAATAAATAAGAGAAAAAGAGAAAAGGAAAGCAAAAGCTATACCAGAGGTACCAGAAACTTACTGGGATAAGTAGAAAAGAAAAAACTTTAAGAATAATTCTTAAACTCAGGATCCAAGTAAATGAAATATTTATACAGCTTAATTTGCAGTACTGTATTCAAAGTAGACTGCACTGCCAGAGAAGTAAACCAATTTAAAAAAAAATCTTTTTTTCCAGCAATAGCTGTGAAAACAAACAGATAAAGTTCAAGTTGTGGTACAGGTCTCCCTAATATATGCAAATAATTTTAGATGCGGATGCAAATTCAGAAATGTCAAGATTCTGGGAAGTGGGTGAGCAAAAACAGCGTTTAAGGAAGCAATACACTGGAATAAAAATGTTCTGAGGATATCTTAAATATTCACATATAAACCAATGGCTATTCTATGATTCAATCAACTATATTCAACACAGAGAAATCAGAACAATATTAGTAGAAGGAAGCCATTATGCACTTGTGACCCAAACACTGTCAACCAAACATACTATTGTGCTACTTTCATGCACGATACCTTTTCAGGATAAGTATACTAAGCCAACCACAAAAAAAGAATAAGCAATAGTAAACAATTTTTTAAAAAAGAATTAGATAAGAAAAGATAAGTTTCCTAAACTTGATTATCCTTGCAAACCATCTTAATTTCCACCACACTGATATGCTATTACATACATTGTCTTCTATTCTTTAAACTTCTCACCTCCCCCTGAAGATCTCACCAATTCCATCTGACCTAAGCTTTTTCAGTCTTCCCTTGTGATCTATTTATTTTTCCTTCCATATACAGTGGTACCTCGGGATACGAACTTAATCCGTTCCGTGACTCTGGGTGTATCCCGAGTTGGTCGTAACCCGAAGGAAATTTCCCCATAGGGTTCAATGTAAATCCGGTTAATCCATTCCGCCCTCCGAATTTGGTCGCACCCCGAGGCAAATTTCCCCATAACGTTCAATGTAAATACGGTTAATCCGTTCCGCCCTCTGCCCAAATTTGGTCGCACCCCGAAGCAAATTTTCCCATAAGGTTCAATGTAATTACTGTTAATCCGTTCTGGCGTCCACGGACCACACGTCAGGGGCAGGAAAATGGCAGGGTGCAGCGCGGCAGGAAAACGGCCGGGCGCAGCGCGGTGCGGTGGGAAAACGGCCGGGCGCAGCGCGGTGCGGTGGGAAAACGGCCGGGCGCCACGCGGCGCGGTGGGAAAACGGCCAGGCGCGGCGCGGTGCGGTGGGAAAACGGCCGGGTGCCGCGCGGCGGGCGGGAAAATGGCTGGGCGCTGCGTGGCGCGAAAACGGCCTGGCGCCGCGCGGCGCGGCAGAAAAATGGCCGCGGACCACGTGTCAGGGGCGGAAAAATGACCATACCCTGAGGCGGAGTTCGCACATCGAGGTAAATTTTTGCGGCCGGAGCTGGTCGTAACCCGAAAAGTTCGTTAGTAGAGGTGTTCGTATCCCGAGGTACCACTGTATCTGTTTTGCAATCCAATCCTAATTCATTCTTTTGACCAAGCCATCCCAACATATCTCTTTTGTACTGATCACTCACTTTTATATTCAATCTGCATTCATTCGGTGCCCATTCATTCTCAAGCCTACATATTCTTGTTTTACCATATACACATTGCATTCAGCTTACTTTTTGTTTCTTCTGACATACCCAAATCCTATGAAACAAAATGGGCAGAAGCGTTCTCTTTCAGCCATTTTCACTCTTTCATCAACATTCATTCCTTGCAATAGACCATATACTACCCACTACCCTTTTACCAACATCTGCACATCCCAAAATGTCTCCATTTCCCATTTTTAGTAAACATTCTACCATGGAACACAAATTCATCTACTTGTTCTGGTTTTCAACTATGTACAAATTGTGATCTTTCACTCCATTTTCTAACTCAACTACCATGGCTTTTGATGCATTACTTTTTAAATACATACTCATCATTGCCTAACATTCTCTGCAAATAATTTGGGTCAGCCAGCAACATGGTACCATCTGCACACACACACACACACACACACACACATTGAGATCTGCAATCAATGCTTAGCAAAAGTTTGAACATTGAACAGGAAGTAAAAGGAGGCTGTGGGATGATCTGTTCATGAAATACAGTTTTTCTGCCTCTTTTTCTCCCATATCAGCTCCTCAAAAAGCTGTTTGAGAAGTTGCAGAATCATGTGGAATGCTTTGGGGCCATCTTGGATAAAAAATTGACATCTTCTACTCAGGGAAGAGTGTGTTTGGTTCCAAGCCATTTGAAAATCATAGAATTGGAAGAGTCAATTTGGTCACTGAATCCAACTCCCCACTCTATGCCAAAATCCAAATAGACATCTCCAACAACATGTATCCAGGCTCTGTTAATATTATGTAATAGTTATATTTCCATAAAAGCTACTCCATTTAATCTCCCATCAATAAACTCCCCTGAAATAAAAGACAAACTGACTCAGTTTCCCATGAACACCCCAGGACAAGAATTTTCTCCTAATGTGGAACAGCTATCAAAAATGCCTCTGGTGCCCTTCAAGTAATAACCTGTTTTTAAATTGTAATATTCTTCACCAGCAGCAATGAGGCACCCAGCTAATAACTCAATTTTAAGTAGTAGCACTTTTTCAAACAGGAACAATGAACAAGCTATCAAGTACTAAATATTTCCAGTAATTAAAAATCTTTTTCCACCTTCCAGCTTAATTTCTCCTGCTGTTTTTTTTTTTAATTTTCTTCTTAATATACTTATTTCTCAATATATTGTTATTCCAGGGAATTGTTAAGACTCTCCCATTTTCTTCTAAAGAGATGTAGTTGGACTTTTAAGAATCTAAATCAGACAGCAATGAATCACTTTGTGAAGGCTGCTAAACCAGAATGCCTAAGAGTCTCAGCCAGTGTGTCCAATGGTGAAGGATGGAAAAGGCAGCCCAGTATCTAGAGTTCCATGCACTGTCTCTGATCTACAATGAAAGATATAATTAAGGCTGGACTCTGATTTTATTTCTCCTAGATTAGGAATATTTAAACAAAAACATGCTATCTTCCTGACCGCAATAAAACCATCAGGGAGTATTTAATCAGCCCTGCAGGTTCCTCTTACAGGTAGTCCTCATTTAGTGACTGCCCATTTAGAGACCATTCACAGGTAGAACAGTGATGAAAAAGTAACTTTGTGACCAATCCTCGCATTTACAACCTTCCCAGGTCTGTAAAGCAAAGGAAAGCTGAAGTAAGATCATAAGGACAGTTGCAGTTTCACTTAGCGACTGCTTTGCTTAATGACTCAGTTGCTGGTCCCAATTGTGGTCATTAAATGAGGACTACCTGTATAACTAACAAAATCACATGATGCAACAAAATCAAATCTTGAATTTAAGTAGTGATTTATGTAGTGAGCTGTCACAAAAGTCAAACTAAAAAATCTTTCCTTTCCCCTCATTTGCAATATCAGCAGAGCTTAAAAAAAAATTAAGCAAATTGCGTTACACAGTTAAACAGGCAGATGAAAACAGCTCAATTTTCAAAATCTGGTAGCTCATTCATTATTTCCTATGCAAATCCAAAACTGCTTTATGCTAACTTACCTGAAAGTTATTTGTGTCAATCTCATATTGGTATGTTGGATCGTGGAGTTCATTGACCCTAAAAAAACAAAACACACCATGATCATGAATTTATAGATTTATATGTAACAACCTAAAGGATATGATGAATGCAGAAAAACAACAATTTTGATACAGTTGGCTTTGTATTTCCCCAGAACCTAAAAGATTCATGTTTAGGTCCTATATTCTATCACAACCCAGCTATAGTTCTTATGAGGAGGAGGAGGAGGAGGTGGTGGTGGTGGTGGAGGAGGAGGAGGAGGAAGAAGAAGAAGAAGAAGAAGAAGAAGAAGAAGAAGAAGAAGAAGAAGAAGAAGAAGAAGAAGAAGAAGAAGAAGAAGAAGAGGGGGAGGGGGAGGGGGAGGGGGAGGGGGAGGGGGAATAATTAAGAATACAAAACCACTCCTGAATCCAGAGGTGGGCAATTCACAGCCCATATGCCATCTTCAAGCAGCACATCATCTGCAGTCCTCCAAGCCTGAGAGCTAATTTTTTAGGCATTCTTTGTGTTTTGGCAGGAAAAGGAGAATCTGAAACTCCCAATCCCTTCAGAAAACATGGTCTAATTTTTCCCATTTGAATTTTAAGAAGCTAAATGGATGCCTTAAAAGCATTTATTTATGAACCCGATTCTTTCTATCAGAAACATAAAACCCAAGCCACCACTAATTTGGTGAACCCCGGAAATGTACAGAAGTCACATTCCCTATTATTTCTATTGGATGTCCTGGTGGCACTCAGTGTCTTTCATCACTTCTCTAGCCTTTTGCTGATACTAGCCAAATGGATAGATCACTCCATTTCAGTTCATGCCAAAAAGACCGTGGAAGTGCTCAACCATTGTCTTGGCTGCAGGGAGAAGTCACATGTGGGTAAACAAATCCCTAAACCAGGGTTTCTTAGACTTTTTGCTCTCAGGACCCCTTCCCACCCTTAAAAATTATGGAGGGCCTCAAAAGAGTTTTTGTTTGTATGGGTTATATTTATCAATATTTACTGTATTAAAAATTAAAATTGATCCATAGAATATTTATTTATTGAATCATACAAAAATAACAATAGTAAACCCATTAGATATTAACATAAATAAAATATTTTACATGAAAAAACCCAATATTTTTTAACAAATAAAAATAATAATGAGAAGAGTGACATTGTTTCAAACTTTTGCAAACACCTTCAATAGCTGGCAAATAATTTTGACTTTGCAAACCCCTGAGAGGGTCTTGGGAGACCCCTGGGGTCCTCAGACCACACATTAAGAAACCCTAAAGAGCTAGAGGCCAGAATACCCTTCTCCCACATGAGCCTGCCAGCAGTTTGTCATCACCACTGAAGGCTCTGACACAAGAGCGGTTAAGTATGCCAGTTCCAAAACAGGGTCTTCTCTACAATCCCCAATTTGTGAATTCCTTTCTTAGGAAGATCAGGTCCCTTCTATTTATGTTCTTCTTGAGCAATGAAAACGAAATTGTTCCATCAGGGTTTTAATGTTTTTTAAGATCTCTTTCTGGTCTTTGTGAAATTAACATATTATCATTTTTTATCATTTTTTCATTTTATTGGTATTTTATTAGTGTTCATTCCAATTTTACTGCTGTTTCTAATCTGAATTTTGTAAATTGTCTTGAATTAGAAAAGAGGCAATTGATGTCTAGTAAACAAAAAAAGAAGTGAATTACTTACGTCTGCCATATGCCTAGTGTAACAGAAGCCAGCCACAGGAGACCAACAATAAGGAATTTGGGAAAATAAAAGGTCATGCATTTCCTTTCTCCCTAAAAAAAGGAAAAGAGAAAAAAAAAGGTGACAACAATATTGGATTTGCTTTACAGATATCAGTTAAAGTTTTATATAAAAAAACTGTTTTCTATTTAAAAGAGAACAACAGTTATACTACTTTCGTGTTGATATTAAATGTAAGAAGAATATATACCTCCCAATAGATTTTTTTTCTATTAGTGGCAGAGGAAGATGTCAGACTGAAGTTTATTACTCTTTATAGAATGACTGTCAAATCTGTGTCAGTTTCTTTGCAGAAACACAACTAATCAATGCCAAAGTTTCTAAAGTCTTGCAGATCTTACTTTTTGCTGCAGATTTTCCTCTGTAGGGTGGAGAAAATATGTAATCTGTTGCATACTTTTTGGAGAGAAGAGTAGTAACAAACCATTTAAATGCTTATTTTGATTTTAATATTTTTTTATTATTATTATTTATGTATATTTAGAATTATAAAGCTTGGTATTTTCTCCAGAAGGGCCTCCAAAGTGTAAGTTTACACTACTTTGTAAAGTGTAAGTTTACACTAGTGTAACAAGTCAGCAACCTGAGTATGGTACTTCATATTCCTATAGAAACTTTGTTCAATCAAAATGTTATCATTTATGACACACAGTTTTCAGTGTGAGCTCTGAGGAAGGAGCCACCAAGTACTCAACTTGGCCGGAAAGGCAGAACAGAAACAACAGCCAAGATTATCACTTCCTTCACTACAAAGAAGGCATATCCTTTGTTGCCCTACGAATAATGGAAATTGTTTGGGCTGCTGGCCACATACAATTAAATCCAAAATTATGCAAATGGATTTCCCCTTGAGCAAAAGAAGCTTCCCTCTTCCTCTTCTTCCTCCTCCACTGCCTATCACATAATTTTTCACTACACTTATTCTGAAGGATGCCCCAGTGCCCCAGGGAAATACACACGGGGCTAAAGATAGAATTCTGTTCACCAGCAATACTCATTCCATTGAACACCACTCAATACCTGTTAATACTACATCTTGCCAAGGGAAGCAGGCAAGTTTCACAGAAAGAATTAATGACTGGCTGGGATTTGGGATTAGGGGGATTTAGATTAAACCCTTGTTTAGCCATGAAGCTCATTAGATATTTTTAGGCCAATTGCCATCTCTTAGCCTAGTCTACTTGGTGGAGTTTGTAGAAGAGATAAAAACTATATTTTCTAAGTGTTTAACAAATAGGGCATTATTACAAAGTATAAACCACACTGAAATGTTATTTAGTCCTGTAGTAAGAACTGTGCTGGATGAAACCAAAAACCCAACTTTTCCAGCACTCTTCTCCTACATTGTTCAAGAATATGCGCAGTCCCCTTTTAAAGGCAGCAAAGTTGACTGCTTATTACTACAATCTGCAGCAGCAAATTCTATTGCTTAATTACACGCAATGTAAAGCAGTAATTCCTTTCCTCTGTCCTGAGTTTCTCTCCATTTTACAAGAAAAAAACCTATCCTATCCACTTTCTCCATTCCATACCCCTAATCCCATCCTACCTTATTGGATTTACACTACTGTAAATGTAAAGAGCTCCAATTACTGTCACTTCTCCAGCCCCTCCATCATTTTGAAATGCAGTGACCAGAACTTTACTCATAATCCAAAGTGAGTCCTCACCTGCACTCTGATCCCATGGTAGACACAGAGCCAGAACAGCAGCAATGCACACAAAAACAAGGACTGAAAGAGGTCATCTAGCATTCCAGGAAACCAGCTATTGATTAGGAATGAGAGGGGGAAAAATGGGTCTGCAACAGAATGGGAGAGGGAGAATGTCAAAAGACATCACTGCTGCCACACACAAGAATAGTCTGTCTTTTCTACTGCACACAACACCCAGCCTTCCAGATGTTGCTAAACCACAGCAGCTCAAGTAATGCAACATACAATACAGGTATGCTGAAAGATACAGTTCAGCACATCTGAACTTTGTGCAACCACAATAGTCTAATACAACAATGTGAAACATGTGCTATGTATTTTCTATATGCTATTTCCAATATATTCTATTACGGATTTAAATCACTTGTATTCCTGAGGGTAATTTACTGAGAAAACATTTGCTAAACTTTGAGTTTGATTTGGGAGGAAATTCACTTTCTCACCCATCCCAGCTTGCTATGGCAGAATTCAATGAAGATGGCCAGGAGTTGGAATTCAGCAGGAATTTCCAAAAACTGGGCAAAGGCACTGCATAAGAACTGAAGACGGGGAAAAAACCCTACTCACCCTAATTCCTCTAATGGGCAAGTGGGCACCAGGAAGGGAAACAAATAATTGAGAATAAGACTAACAGAAGCGAATATATGTAGCTCGGGGTTGAACTGTGCAGTCCTTGGGGTTCTCTGAGTTTGGTTGTTTTCTTGCAAACATTTCGTTACCCGGCTAGGTAACATCTTCAGTGCTATTCTATTATTCAGTGAGAATAAGACTACCAAGGAGAGCCAGTTTGGTGTAGTGGTTAAGGCAATAGGCTAGAAACCAGGAGATCGTGAGTTCTAGTCCTGCCTTAGGCATAAAGCCAACTGGGTGGCCTTGGGCAGTCAATCTCTCTTAGCCCTAGAAAGGAGGCAAGGGCAAGCCACTTCCAAAATTTTGCCAAGAAAACTACAGGGATTTGTCCAGGCACTTGCCAGGAGTCAGCATTGATTCAAAGGCGCACACACACACACACACACACACACACACACACACAAAGACTAACGTAAGGTAGTTAGATTGTCAGCTCAGTTTTCACAATTATGTATAAGGCTGCTGCTATCTGATGCATCATTGCTACTGATTCCTTTTTCAGAAATGATCATGCAGCAGAAGGCCGTGCTTATGACTGGACAATGACTGGAAACTTCCTAATGGCTATCCTGAATTCTAGAACTCCTTCTTAAGCAAGACATCACCCTCCACTCAAATTGATATGCTTCTTCTCATTTGCCATTCCATTTTCAAAAACACTACCAGTTTACAACAATGCTGAAAATTAAAAATAACAGCAAGACGGCAACATTGATAACAACTACAACTCTATGAGTCAGCTTTCAGGGGTAGCATGATCTTCGTAAGTCCCTGATTGTCTTTCCAAGAAGCCATGTTTTCAGAACTTTTCAAAACTGTAATGACAGGGCACCCCAGAGTTGGGGGGGGGGGGCATCACAAACTTGAGCACAGGCTCTCCGAAGGTTGTATTCCTGTGGACTTTGCCAAGCCCTTCAGCTTTCAACAGTAGGGAAACTTCTTTTTAATTAGAATAAGCCACTGGCCTGTTTCACTAATCATCTTTTTTTGTTACAGAGTGATGGCAGAGGTTTAACTTGATTGCTCATTTTAAAGCTTTTCAGCTACTTGTTTCAAGCATTCTTAATTATTTCAGTATTAAATACTGGGAATAACCAAGCCAAAGATTTTTTTTTATCAAATCTGAAAGTCTGCCATCACATTATGCTGATCAGCTAAGCCTAATGGTTTCCAACTGATTTTAATTTTCATCAATCACATGTGAGAAAGTAGTATAATCCCAAAATCCCATCATATCAGGATGTAATTTGAATATATACCATTATAAAGTAATAGCAGAGGGAGGAGGATTGACATCCACTTCTGCTCTATCCCCCAATCTCGCATGGAGAACTTGCGCAGGGAGTGAGCAAAGAGACACTGCAAAGAAAGGCAGAAGCAACTTGTAACAATGATGCAGTACCTGTTCAGTATAAGAGAAGAGGTGGAATTCAACATGTGCTATTTGAGTGTATGTGCAGCAAGAATGACTTGTATCCCCAAAAACAGAATCCCTGATTGTAGAGCAGGTCTAAGCATAAAATCCCATCTTAACTCAGGCTACATCTTACCTAAGGATAATGGGAGAGATCTGTAACCCTCCAGACACTGTTGAACAATAATCAAGAAATTCAGCCAAAATGGCCAATGATAAGGGATGCTTCAAACGTTCAGCAACATTTGAAGGTCACATATGTGACCATAAAAAAGCCATTGACCTGAAACTCAGCTCAAGTGTATGTGATGTATCATGTATGCAGACATACACACATGATGTAACAGACTTCTCCTATCACGTTCTTTTCTTCTCCTATTGCACATATATTGTCTCATCTTCAACTCTGGCCATTTTTCTCACCTCCATCACTTGTTAAAGAAATATTTTTCCACAAGGTTGTTTAACACAAAACCACCCAGCATCAAGCAATTCTAATATTCTGGATCAAGGAAAATGAATAGCAAAGCAAAGCAAGAGAATTAAACCAACAGCCAGTATAACTAAACAGATACTGGTTGGTCTAAGACAGGCAAACATGCCAAAATATCTTACTAAAACTAATCAGAAAGCTGATACTCACTGTGACTATGAAAGTAAGAACTACAAAGACAAATCGGAACCAGATTTCCACTTGTGAGAAGGCTGGTTTATAAGTTTTCCACTGAAAGAAAGACATAAGGATGTCAACCAAAAGCTCTGTAAATAGAAACAGCATCAATGATACTTTACCCACACACTGTATTTCCCCACTGAGTGCCCTTCAAATGCACATACATACATATCTCTATTATGTGATTGACCAGAATACAACAATTAATAGCGGATGGAACAAAATAAAAGAGTTTACAACTAGTTTATTGATTAGATCAAAGTATAACTAGTTTTGCAGACAGTGTAACAAAGTTTGGCCACATTCATAGAAGCAGAATCATACTGGTCTGATAAATAGCAGCTGCACATAAAATGAATTGGAGTTGCCTGGTTACTTTATTAATTAAAATGGGCCCCTGCACCCTTATAAAAAAGTACAAAATAGCAGGACGTGGTCTATGGTTTCTACAGGGCCTTCTCCACAGAGGCACAACCTTAGCTCGTATGGAATTTTTTTCTATCTTCCCTCCATAACTGTCATAGGGAGTGCATTAAAGTATGCTAAGGTTTGCATCCACTAACCCATTACACTGAACCAATAGAGAGGGGCTTTCTTCACACAGAAGGAACATGTCAACCCATAGTGCAAACATTATTTGGGGGGGGCATCCAAATCATATGGACATGATCAGTTCCCCTTCACTAGTCTACTGTTCTTTAGACAAAACTGGATTACTAATCCTTAGCAATTTAATTGCTGCACCTCAACAACGCCCAAAATCTGAAGACCCATCAACATTTGGGGACTCATCACCATTTATTCATTCCTCTGATCCTATTTCAAACTGAGCTTCAGTAATGCAGCTCACAAAATTAAAACATGAAAAGATAGTAATACTGTATGTATGGACCCAACAAGAATTAGATTCCTAGAGGCTCTTTTCCCATTCCTGCCAAATTCTGAAGTGTGTCTGGAGAAAAGACGGTATTTTCCCTGAAAGCACCACCACTTGGACTTCTCTCTTTCCTATGGTCTGCTTGCTTCTTCTTTAGAGTCCATTCAGTGCCAGGCAAATATATCGTTATTTAGGCAAGGCTAAACTATCCAGTTATCCAATTTTCTTTTCTGCTTATAGTATTTTAATTATCTGTTTTACTGCAAGAGATAGAATTCATCATATTTCAGAAGAGAGAAGAGTGAGGGAATAATTTTCTCAATCCTTCCTTGCAGTCTCCAGCTCAGCTGCCCATGGTCTCCAACAGTGTTTCTGGTTTACTTTTTTAGTAATTACACTTAGCACAAGACCTTTTTCCTCAGATCAAAACTTTACAGTTTGTCTTTTGTATATCAATCTTCAAGTCATATCAGGTTCGTCTACTTCTATTCACTATTAAAAAGGCCAGACATTTGAAATTTTCTGGTTGCTATATTCAGGAGGATTTTATAATTACTGTAAACTGCTTCAGGATTTTCTATAGAAAATCAACACAAAGAGACTTCCACCTAAAACTGAACTTATATTTTCTGCTTACCTTTACTATTTATACTTACCGTGAAGTTGTAATTCTTGAGGTGGTAGAACTGAGGAAACTTCTCAAAGGCAACCGAGATATCATAACGAGTGAAATTCAAATAACCAAGATGAACCACAATAATTTCATCACATTGCTGTGAATTCGCAATTGGGACATGGAAATAAATGCAAGGGCAGTGAGAACAACAACAAGAACACACTCCACTGACAATTGATATTTCTGGTCTTTTAAACAATTTAGACCTGGATAGACCACTATAATAAATCAGTACTGCATAAGAAAAGATGTCCCCATTCTAGTATGTACAGCAGGTAGCTAAACTTGTCTGGTCTTGGAATGTAAAACCAGGGCTGATTAATATTTGAATGAGATACCTCCACAGGCTAGATCTGGAAGTCAGAAAGCCTCCGTGAAGAATGCAGTGGAAAACCACTTCCATATAGATGCCAAGCTCAACTTTATCTTTTTGATCTTCCCAAATAGTGCTTTGCAGACATGCTGAACTCCAATTCCCATTATTTATGGATTGTATGGCCTTTCTCAAGAGGATCATGGAATGTAAAGTTCAACCTAGCTGAGGGGAGTTGGATTATAACTTATTTGGAATTGCAGTTCAGATGCATTTCACCAAGGAAAGAACTTCTAGCCTACTTTTCTAAAGCTCTCTGCAACCTGATAACTCTATGGTTGTTCTGTTCTCAAAGGATAAAGAGGAGAATAGGCTAATATTGGACCATTAGTTGTGTGGAGTGCTTTCCACAGGAGTGGTGATTTGTGGCTATTATTTTTACTGGAATTGCTACCTGATTCCCATCCCAAAAAACAACACAAAACCTATTGGGTTGCTATAAGTAGCTTAAGAAATTTCAGTGTGCTTACCTTACCACAGTTGAATGTCCTTGTCCGGTTATGATTTTCTTTGTTATAATATCGTACACTTCCATTCTTTAGTACACCACGTATTGTAACCAACATAATAAAGCTGATTTTCAAGCCTTCCAATTTGTTATCTGAAATGTTGAATCAAATGCTTGTTCAAATGCTATTAGGCAAGGATACACAGCCTTGTTTTGAAACATGCCCCCCCCCTTTCAGTTGCATGGGGGGATGCTCTAAAAAACCTAGGTGGGGCCATGAAAACATTATTTTTAATTAAATATAGTTAATAAGACTACTCCCAAGTATATAATACTTTCTCCCTTCTCCTACATTAAAAGATTCAATTCATTAACAACTTTAGGAATTGCTCTGAGAACCATACCCCAGGGTTTTGGAGCTACATATCACCCAGGGCCTCAGATTGTGTTCCCCTCCTATAAGAGGAATAGTGCAACATGTAGAAAAAAATAAATAGGCAGTATAGCATATATAGTATATATAGCAACACACCCAGCTTTGTTTACAGAAGCTTAATACATGTACTGGTTGACGCTAAATTAATCTTCAGGTAACTATTAATTGTTTATTTGCCCTCACCCCATCATTGTTTAAAAGAGTATACAATGACATGAAAAATGTTTTTTTAGGCCTTTTTGTAACTATTGTTTTATTGTATACTGCCCAGTGTCTCACATTTGTGAGATGCACAGCTATATAATTTGATAATAAATAAAAATATATAATGATATGCACTTTGCCATATGCATGGTATATACAACAAATGCTGGCAATTACATGCAACTGATGTAGCTAAAGGAGTAGACATTTTGCAATATGGTCCATTTTCAGGAGAAATTTCCTCAATGGAAAAAATGTATTTTCCTAGTTAACCCAAACTATAGAAGCAACATAATCCATCGTTTCCTGGCACCCTGATTTCAGTAACAGAATTTTTCAGACATATGTTCCATAGCTACAAAAAGTCTTGGCACATACATTCCCTAGGTATACTCTTGACCAACTGAATTGCATTAGTGATGTGTTGCAATCCACTCCTTGCTTACTGACCCCCATCTTTATTGGCTTCTGGGTATGTACAAGGTGGGAGGACAGGGTTATCAAGCACCTAAGAGACTGTGATACAAAACCAGTATATCATCTATGACCCTGTTTTCTCCATGCTAAACCAAAATGGGACACAAATACTATAGACCATTAGCATGTATATATGTAATTAAAATAATGTAGCAAAACAGCAATCCAAAAATACACTAAAAAGCATCCTTACCATAAAGTTGTTCCAAATGCACTGTACAAGTAAGCCATAGCTGTTGATTATAAGTAGATACTGGTGGCGAACTTAAATGAAACAGCTTTACCTACAACAAAATGGAAGCCACAGTTGTAATCATGTGAAATCTTTCCACTAGAAATCATTCTAATAGAAGCATAAGATAGTCCAGTTTTTACCAGTAAACAATAGCTTGTAAGAAAAAAAATAATCTCCATACATAAAGCTGACTTCCACATATCTGTTAAGTGTTAATAGTACAAATGTTACCTAATCCAAGTTCAGGTAAATGTTTTCAGCAATACAGGGGCATGCATTAAAAATGCACCTCCAGCAAATAAAAGAATTATCCAAATGTAATTTATTAAAAGGAAATATTCATGAATATGTCATTCATTCAATTCATAACACTGACAGTCTGGAAGAGGTTGTCCTTAGCCATAAAAAATATTCTGGACCCTAAGAAATCTTTAAAAATTGCATTTCAATTAAGAGAAAGGGACTAATGGTTTATTTGGTAAGGAAGCAGCAGGAAGGACATAACTGCTGTCACCTCCAAATACATCCTAGGTGTCAGTGGAAAGAAACCTGATCCTTGCTACTTGAACAGTTATGCAGGCCATTGTCTCAAGATAAGCCCAAGATCATAGGTAATATTATGCTGAATTCAAGAAACAATTGTTGGAATGATAGTTTCCCCTCTAATGTGTTTATATACCAGTTAAAAATTGTCTGTAAAGTCAGAATACATCACATCTAAAACCAAGGATAACAAGACTTACCTTAGAAGCATTATTCATCAGAGGTGTTTCTTGAATGCAATCAATGACATCGGGACCTGAATGATATATAAAGGCACAGGACTTAATCTATGAATATGGTAATGACTACCTTTATGTTTGAAAATGTCAGGAACAGTAAGTCTGTCTCAACAGCAGCACACACGACTGTTTTATACAAAAACAAGTGAAGGATAATCTCGCCAATGCAGTGCCTACAAATTCTATTCAAAATGGGGGCGATGAATGATGCCAGCCTGATATTCTAGAACCAGCAAATGTTTAAAAAAGTCAAATGCTTTTAGGAGAAACACATCATTCAGATAAGATTATGGAATATATCATGTTAAACTGCAGGACAAACTAATCCTCTTCCCATGAAAGCAGAAAGACTTTCCATCTCCCGAGAAACCTGTGTATCTCACCAAAGGATAGAATGTTGCACCTCCCTTTAAAAGCAAACAGTGTATATCAGTAACTCGGGCTTAGGTCAGCAAATCAGTCTGCCTAGCAATTGTGCAAAAGTAAAGCGTCTGCATCAGCACCCACTTCCCCAGGATAACAAAGGTTAGGTTCATCCTTCCAACGTGACACCAAATACCATCTATGTGGCCCTGGAGGGCAACTATCCTGAAGGCATTTCCTCAGCAAACTCCAGATGAACCCAGCATGCTTTACATGTATTTAGAATCAGGTGTAAGCAGTTTATATTTAAATACTTGCATTTTATTCAGACACCACATTCTTATGCAATATCGTTGAACAATATTGCCTCTATTAAATATACAAATGGCCTTTGAAACTTCCCATTAAAAAAGCAAACCACAACTTGTGGTGGTGAGACTATTCTACACAAGTTTTCTACTTTGTTGGAAGCGTAAGATTCCAAGCTGGAGAGCTCACTGATCCAGCTTTACTGACAACTGTTCAGTCTCCCTGTAGAGAAGGCTTGGAAGCTGCTCCAAATTGCTGGTATACTGATCTTGGTGGCCCTTCCCTAGTGTGTTTTACATGGACCCCAGCTGAGAGAATCAACTTGGTGATTCAATTGTTAAATACTACTTTATTAGCAGAGCAAAATCTCAATTTAGAATAATTAAAGAACACTATTTGTCCCAGGATCCCAGTCGTTACCACTTTTTAAAAGCAATTATAAAGTAGTCAAGCACATGATGATTAGATTTTTCCCAACTGATTTTTACCGTTCTAGAAAGTCAGGATCCTGAGAAATAACTTGCTCTGGTGGCCACATCCAGAATTCTGGTTTACTACTCTTAATTTGCACTCTGACAGCATAATTTGCAATCAACATACAGGGTAACAGCACTCCCAATCTTCTGAGCCATGATCCTGATGCATCTTAAACAATACAACTGATCTAAATTTAGGGGGAATTCCAAGATTTTCAAATGTACAAAAAATCCTTATGGTAGAAAAGACTCCAGGGGCCAGCAAAAAAAAAAAAAAAAAAATCAGTTTATTAGCTGAGAAGCTGAAAAATGGATGGAAAAATGAGAAGCTGGAATCTGAAATGTGCAGCTATCTGCATATTCAAAATTTCAGTTCTTAACTAGGTAAACTGGTGGCTGAATCAGCTTCTCCAGAAAGGTGAAGACAACTTGCTCTGAATCTTTTGGAAGGATCTACATCAAACAGTAGCATACAGCTATCAATCATAAAAGTCACACTTCAGAAGTCACACTTCTGAATCTTGTCGCTGAAGGGGGTGAGAAGAGGGGTGTGGAGAACAGCACAGGGTATGGAGTGCAAAGGCAAGAAGGCAGAGCATGTTTGAGGGTCATGGGTAGGACTTGTAGGTCACCAACTATCACTACTGTTAAGACACTTAGTATTTTTCAATCCTGCCCAAAATTCATTTTACATTTGTACACCAGAGTACAAATAAGGAATATCTTCAGTGGTTTCATTGATATGCAACGAATAATCACAAGTACAGCCCAAGAGCAGAATGAGAAGCTAGAAAAGATCTGGAAGAACATGTGAAAACCTTACCTGCAATGCCTATCAAGACAGTCAGACCAAAACAAAAGAAGAATACCACAAAGACCAAAACGAAGTGGCGCTTGGACAGAGTATATAATCGCATTGGAGCCAGTCTGCAGACAAGGAAAGAAAGAATGAGGTGCAGGTAAACATCCAGCAGCAAACCTTTATGTTGGTGGGGGGCGGAGGGGATGCAGTTTTCTTCCCGACATTCAAATCCAAAATTATAAGATAGAATTTCTGCAATTATCTTGTACTGCACACAGTCATTAATTCATGTTTTTAAAGGATTTTTGGACATCACTTTGGAAGGATTTATATCAAACAGTAGCATACAGCTATCAATCATAAAAGTCACACTTCAGAAGTGCATGCATAACTTACTCCTGATTAACATAAAGCAGGATATGTGTCAATGGTAATGGCTACCGTATCATTCTCCCTGTGCGTGGTCAGAAAACGACACTCAGATGTTCTTGAAGTAATCAGAAAGCAACACAAAAACACATTTCAGACCACTGCAACAGGTCTGCTATAAAACAAACTGGCCAAATCATGGTCTATTACCGATCACTCACTCATCTGCTTTCTGACATTCATTTGGAGGAAATACATCATTTTCTGATGTAACATTTCCCTCCTTAAAATTCCGTATGATACAAATTATCAGATTCAGAGCTGCAGAAGGAATTTTCTAAAAAGAGATCTTTTATAAGAAAATGTAATTTGTAAGAAAAACCTCAGCATCAAAATGAGAGGGGGAACAAAGCAGAAAGTAATGGAGCTAACACCTTCTGAGCCGCTGTTTTCCTTTCCACACACCCAGCGAACCTTTTTTTTTTTTTGGCAGAAGTATGGAAAAGCAGAGAACTACGGGCAGAAGCAGAGGGTGAGGGAAATGTTAGCATGTTTCAAGCGTACAGTTCACTTCTCTGCATATGCATCTAAATATATTTGCATCCTACTCTACACCTGACATACTAACTTTTTTCACAGGGTAAGAGTTATAAACAAATCCAGGCTGCTACTGTATTGGGCCATATGTTTCTTTCTTCTTCCTTACATTACACAAGAGCAGGAAAATGAAAGGACAGTCAGGAAGTGCACAAGCCTGCACTGTGCTTCCTCCTCACACCAGGAAGAAAACAAGTTCACCCCTGTGAAGCCAAGGTTGGGAAGAAAATAAAACGCCACACTATCTAAATTCTCACCATGCCATGCTCCTAGTCAATTCAGTTTGTGATGCCCAAAGCAGATGTACTGCAGGTGGAGTTTACGGAGCCATCATTCCAGGTTGGTCAGGCAAGCCAGCCAACTACAAGCTGAAGGGAAAGCTATAGTTCCCAAGGCCATCTGCCCCAGAGGAATGATTGCCTTCTTAAGACTAGAAGCACCAGCAGGTCCCCTAGTCCCTGCTAGCGTTCCAGAGGCCTATGAAGAGCCTTGAGCTAAGGTGGCTGGAGCCCCTTGTGCGTTCTGTTTTGGACGGATTTGCCATCTTGTTCTTTACCTGCTTTCACTTACAGTAATACGTTGGTTCACGAACACTTCTGTTCACAAACAATTCGGTTCACGAACAGCACCATTTGCAAAATTTTGCTTCCGTTCGCGAACTCTACATCGGGTGACGAACACGACCCGCGGCCATCTTCCCTGCTGTGACACGTGGTCGTGGCTTCCTGTAGGCGAGGGGGACTCTCCCTCCAAACAATAACCGCCTCCCCACCCGCCTTCCTGTCCTCCACGTCAGAAGTCGCCTCCAGCAAGGTTAGTGTTCTCTCTCTTCATTCTGTACTGTACTTGTTTCATATTTTTGTGGTTTAAAAAAAAAATACATATGGTTCAGAACGGATTAACCGTATTTACATTGAACCTTATGGGAAAATTTGATTCAGTTCGCGACCAATTTGGTTCGCAACCAGAGTCGTGGAACAAATTAAGTTCGTGAACCGAGGTACCACTGTATTTGTTTATGGGGGTTGTGTTTTTGAATTGTGTTGTATTCTATTTTCTTTGTTATATTGTGAGCAGTCCAAAGTTGTTTGGAGTCAGGAAGTGTCTAAATCAAATAAATCAAATGAAATATTCCTGATTTACTTCTGCAAGAGTTCTAAGAGAAAAAATAATCTTCATCCCATCTCTAATCAACTTTAGAGAGGCAAGAGAGAGAAGAGAGAGATTTCAAGGAGAAGAGATCTATATAGCATTAATTTAAGGAACATATTAAAATCAAGACGGACTTAGTATATTCGTTCCTGGCTGGTCTCTAACTTCCTGCTTCTAGTAACTTTTTAAAAAGTATTAATTCTGCTTTATCCAAAATACTGACAGTTGTTTTGTACTGGGTTACAAACTAGAGCTAGTTTCAGGGACCAAGGTAACAGAGATTTGGCATATCAGTGCTAAATCACTCATCTGGAACTCAGACATTTCTATCAGAAGAACGAACACTGTAGTCTTCAGCAGAGCACACAGAAAATAATTTGTGGACATTGCTAGTTAATTTTTTCCCCCATGCTTAGTATAGAACCAAGACCACATTTTTGAAATGGAGCCTACAGATTTGTTTCTGATAATCTTCAGGGTTTTTTTTTTTTCCCCAACATAAAGGTCATATGGAGAGATTAGTATCGGAATCACCAAGAGTTCAGTAAAATAGCAAACCTTCAGCCAAATCCAATTTCAGAGTTAGTTTGACACTATCTCCTTAGTCACATTCAGTATATCTCAATCCACAAGTACGTTTAAAAAGCATCAACTACTTTAATAAAGAAAGAAGCACAACTGCTCACAGATTAAGTCCCTCCCCCCATGTCACTAACAGACAGACAGGAAGAGGAGGAATCTTTCCCTGGGGCCTTGTTTCTAAAATTAAAGGTGACACACCTCATAATTTGCAGTGCAATTACATCTCTTGACTTGGCAGCTCTTACCCTAATTATAAATGCAATAGATTACAGATAGCTTTACACAGACAAGCTAATACTTTCTAATTTTCTTGTCACAGAAGTTCTGTCTTATCAATGACAGATTAAGCTATTGCTCCGTTTAAACCATATATGGAGACTGGAAGCAAGACTGCTCTCCACCAGCTAAATCAACTTTTCTCATCCTGGGGCTCTCCAAAGGTATGCGATGGATCAGTGTTTCTTAACCTCAGCAGCTTTAAAATATGAGGACTTCAACTCCCAGAACTCCCCAGCCAGCATGAGGGGTTCTGGGAGTTGAAGTCCACACATCTTAAAGTTACTGAGTTTGAGAAACACTGTTATAGATTACGGGAGCTATAGCACAACAATCTGGACAATATCAGGCGGGGGGAGATTGGACTAGAACTACCAAGCTGCTCTTTCCGACCCTCGGTCCGAGCCTTGGGCAACATCCTGGGGCAAGGGAAATATGTACTTCCTCCTCAACCTCGGAACTGGCGACGAACCTCGGGCGGTACGCGCTTCCGCAGGACATCAAGCTGAGGAAGGCTTTACGAAGTCTGGCCTTAGTTTACCCATAGTAGGATGGGAGCGCAGGTCCTAAACAGCGAGAACGAGCGCCACGCAGCCTCCTCCCTCGACTACACCACCCTTCGGCGCTCAAGACACCACGCTTCCCAGGGAAGCCCCCACCGCGTTTCCTAGCGCAGCCCCTCCCCAACTCACAGCTCCATGTCCAGGCTGCACATGCGCACCAAGGCTCCTTCACCCTGTCAGCATCTCGCCTCTAGCCGAGTAGCCGCTCCACCGCCACCTGCCCCGGTGGCAGCGCCGCCCGCGAGCTGCTCGTACCACTTCCGCGTGCGTCACCCGGCGTCCCAGCCCAGCCTCTCGGCGAAGGTGAGCAACAGAAGGGGTGGGAACAGCGCCGCCCACCAGCTCCTTGGAGGAAGGGACGGGGTGCAGCTGCGCGCTGCCCGGAAAGGTTTCAGTCGCGGCTGGGACGAGTGCTGAAAGAATTGCTGAACCTCCAAATAGGCGCAGGAGTTGTCGTTTCCGAGGCTCTTCTTGGTTGTTTGTCTTTGAAAAGATAGTCTCCCTCAAACTGATGCAAAATTCTGGCGGCTAAGGTTCTTTGAAAACCACAGACTTCACACAATACACTAAGCCAAAAACAAATAATCCACAGTATCGTTGGGTTCAAACATAATTGATTGGATGATTTCATTGATTATATGCTATCAAGTCAGTGTCAGCTCTTAGCAACCACCTAGATAAATTTTGTCCACGACACACTGTCCCCAGCCTGGTCCTTCAGCTCTTCCAATGGTGCACCCATTGCTGAGTCCATCCAGCTTGCTGCAGGTCATCCTTTTTTCCCCTTCCATCTTTCTCATCATTACAGACTTCTCAAGAGAGCTGAGTCTTTGGATGAAATGCCCAAACCATGATAACTTGAGCCTGATCATTTGTGCCTTGAGTTAGAACTCTGGATTGATTTATCCTATGACCCATTTGTCTATTTTCTTGGCTATTCGTGGTATTCTCAGGGGTCCTCAACACCAAAATTCGAAAGCATCAATACTCTTTCAATTCCTGCTTCTTCAAACTCCAACTTTTACTTCCACAGAGTGTCACAGGGAAAACCATTCCTTGCATGATTCCAATCTTCATAAGTATAGACTCATCCCAGCATTTTATTTATTTATTTATATATCAAATTTGTCACCACCCATCTTGTTTAAAAAAGAAAGACGACTCTGGGCGGGTTACAGGGAAGCTAAAATCAGTTAAAAATACAATATAAAATAGACCTGAATAAATAAGAAATAAATATAGTCCAAAAGTTGATGTTACTTGGCAAGTAGCTTAGGGAGCAGCATCAGGGCACCAGCCACCCCCAGGATTGATTAAGGTTCTTGTTGCCCCATGCAAGCTGGCAGAGCCAGGTCTTTAGACCTTTCCGGAAAGCTGGGAGGGTAGGGGTCTGCCACACCTCTGGGTGGAGAATATTCCAATGGGCAGAGGCAACGACAGAGAAAGTTCTCCTCCTGGGCCCCATCAGCCGACACTCTCTTGCTGACGGGGTCCACAACATGCCCTCTCTGCTTGACTGGGTAGGATGGGTTGATGTGATGGGGATGAGACGGTCCTTCAGGTAACCTGGACCCATGCCATATAGGGCTTTAAAGGTCATAACCAACACCTTGAATTGGACCTGGAAGCAAACTGGGACCCAATGCAGCTCGTGCAGTAAAGGTGTTATATGTGCCCTTCTTGGGGCACCCAAGATTGTCCGCGTGGCCGCATTTTGAACTAGCTGTAGCTTCTGGCTATTCTTCAAGGGTAGCCCCATGTAGAGTGCATTGCAATAGTCTACCAAGATGACCAGGGCATGAGTGACTGACTGGAGAGCCTCCTGATCTAGGAAAGGGCATTACTGGCACACCACACGAAGTTGGGTAAAGGTTGGGCAAAGGCCCTCCTGGCCACGACTGCTACCTGCTCCTTGAGTAGGAGTCATGAGTCCAGGAGGACCTGCAGATTACACACCGGGTCTGTCCAGGGCAATGCAACCCCTTCCAAAACCAAAGATGGTAAATCCTCAGATACAGAGGGGGCTCCAATCCACAGCCACTCTGTTTTACCAGGGTTCAGCTGAAGCTTGTTGCGGCCCATCCAGACCCCCACAGCCTCCATGCTCCGCGAAAGGATGGTCACGGCATCACTCAAGTCAAGCATCCACTGATGTTTTCTTTAAGGTGCTGTTGTTTGGTTGCTTCTGTGTTTTGTTTTGTTTTTGTTTCTTTTTGCTAGTCTTTGACTGAAAATAAAGATCCTGATCCTGGCATCTGAATATGTTTTCCCAGGCCTTCATGGCTACTCTACCCAAGTGCTAGTCTGCAGCATATTTCTTGACTGCTGGTTCCTTTGCTCTTAATACCCAATCCTAAAAAGCAGAAGTCAAGGACCACTTCAGCATCTTCACTGTCAATTCTAAGGCTGGTTTCTGTAGCTGTTGTCATTAGTCTGGCCTTCTTTAATCTTATTCAGTTTTTTTCACTGTTCTCCTTGATTTTTATCCCTAGAGCTAGCAGATTATTTGCATTTTCAGCTATCACAGCAGTATCATCACCATAGTGCAGGTTACTGAAGTTTCCTCCTCTAAGTTTAAAACTCTGCTTCTTCCAATCTTGATTAGGTGCCATCGAGTCATTGTTGACTCCTAGCGACCACATAGATTTTTTTCATATCTTTCAGGTCTTCTACTGTGTGTTCATTGCCTTGCTACTGGTTGTCCTCTTCTTCTCTTTCCTTCTATCCTTCCAGCATTAGAGCCTTCTCTAGAGAGCTAGGTCTCAATATATATTCAGCACATAATGTTGAATAAATAAGGGGAGTGCATACAGCCTTGTCTCATTCCTTTTGCCAACCTGGAGTCAGTCTCTATTGCCATGTTCTGTATATACTGGGGTTTCTGTCCTGTCTGTAGGTTTTGAAATTAAATGTTTTGGGATTCCATTTTCCTAAGGACTTTCCACAACTTGACATGGTCAACACAATCAAAGGCCTTTCTATAATCAAGACATTTCATATTGATTTCTTTTTGGTATTCTTTATCCAACATGCATGAACTATAATATCTTTTTTCTCAGCCTTTTCAAAAAGCAGCTTGAACCTCTGGCATTTTCCTTTCTTTGTAGGGCGCTAATCTGTATTGGATAATTCTAAGCACTATTTTTCTGGCATGTGAAATTAAGGATATTATGTTATCGTTTGTACACTCTGTTAAGTCTCCTTTCTTTGGTTTTGATATACAGACTATCCTCTTACAAACTCATCACTGTTGCTTTATACGGATATGGCTTAGAATGCTGCATGTACTAGCTGCTGTGTTTTGTAAGCTATGATTTCTGTTTATCTCAGTGTGAGAAACCTATCAGTGGAGGTTGTTTAATAAACCACATTTAAGCCAAAGTTGTGCAAACTTGTCTCATGTCTCTAGTGTGTGAAAACTTGAACTCCTACTGATTTAATGTTCCTGTCGTATACTTTCCTTAGCAGCAATACAGAAGCAGTTTTCCTCTTCCTCTTCCTCCTCCTGCTCCTGCTGCTCCTGCTCCTGCTGCTCCTGCTCCTGCTCCTGCTCCTGCTCCTGCTCCTGCTCCTGCTCCTCCTCCAGCCCAGGCAATTGCTCAAAGGCACCCAAAACAATTATTCAGAAGACTGAAGTAAGGAGAGATTAGTGAAAATAGAGTGGTCTATTACAGCAAAGCCATCATTGAATACAATTTATGGAATACAAATTACTTTGTGTGTGCTTATTTATTTATTTATACATCACATTTATATAGCCACCCACGTCACACAAAGTGACTCTGGGAGGCGTACAACAATTAAATAAAATAACGACAGCCTTTTAATCTGACTATTACTATTACTCAATAGAGTGGATAGCTAACAGCTCCACTAGGTAGATCAGACCAGGGAATCAACTCCACAGGAAGGCTAAAACTACTTTTATTGAGATTGGCTATGATAACAGAAACTTGCAAGCCTAACTGTGTTGTACCTCTTCCCCTTCTTATAGTTCAGTGAATGAGGGAGGCCTCTGTCTGAACTGCTTCTGAATATTATCTCATTTCTCAGGTCTTAAACCATGTTTCAGCCCTTTTTGCCTAGGTAACAGTGCTTGCATATTTCCCTCAAGGTCATCTTCCTTACTCTCTACAACAGTGTTGTCCAAACTTGGCCACTTTAACTTGGCTGGCTGGGGAATTCTGGGAGTTGAAGTCCACTCATCTTAAAGTGGCCAAGTTTGGACAACACTGCTCTACAATAACTGCCTAAACTAAATAATTCTGAGTCAAGTGAAAGAACAACAAATGGATTCTTTAGGCTGGATTGGATGTCTGACTGTACTTCTAGTGCCAAAAGGTAACTGGCATACTGTGTGCATTTGGCTGAGGGGAGGCCAAGATGCCTTTTCCTTTTTTCATCTCAAGCAGCAAAATGCCTTGGGTTCATCTACATCCTCCTAAAAACATTACTGTACTTTGGCCAGCATTACTACTCACGTGTGCTGGTAGCCATATACAGCAGCCTATACAGATGTTCACAGTATTAACAGTCTCTGTATCAAAACTGAGCATTATTTTTTTCTTTCTTAAAAATGTTACAGTGTTATCCTTTTCAGAAAAAAAGATCAGGATTTCACCGACTGGAGAAATCAGGACAAAGAGATTAATCCATGGCACAGTTAAATCTATGAAGCAATGAAATTTTATTACAGTATAAGGTAATGTGAGGTATTCTAAGGTAAATTTTATCATAAGATATTATGATTAGGCATAAATAACTATTGATTCACTTTTTGTTCACACCAAGGTTATTGCTAATGCAGTTGGTTATTAGAGATTTTGGCCAGGGGGAGTGGAACTTGGTCCCCAAATCAAATATTCCTCTCCTGGATGCCAGTGAGGGAGCAAAGGGGAAGAGAGATCTCCATCATGACCTACTGAAAGCTTCCAGGATAAGGCTGGCTTCTGCAAGAGATACATCCCTAACTAAGGCTGCAATCCAATATGCGCTAAATGAAACTTGTGTACTGGGATACACTGCATGGTAGGTGGAATGAGAAATTCTGATTTTCCTGTATCATTTTCTATCACATAATTAATATGACAAACAATCCTACCTACACTTACTGGGAAGTTAAACCCCAGCCTCTAGGATACTGTGAGACTTCACTTCAGAATAGGCAAGCACAGACAGAGCCCTAATTTGGGGTTATGGTCCAAAAGTGTAGACAAAGAACACCATTTTCAATCACCATCAAGATCCAAGAAATCTAGGGAAGCCTTTCTCTTTTTAAGGAATCTTTTAAATCTTCAGTCAAACCCACATCCCCAAGAAAAACAGATTAACTCAGCTGGGAGAAATCAGAGCTCTTTCCCGACAGCCATTTTGAAACCGAAAGGATCATTTTCATGATACTATAAGCCAAAGCTGCTTTTCCAGGGTTTATGTGAGGTGACCCTGTCGCAGGCGTCTTTTCCCACTCCCCCTGCCCTGACTGAGGAGGGGAGGCAGCCCCGAATGAGAAAGGCTCCCTCCGCAAATCGTCTCGCCTAAATCGCCCACTGATGCTGAGGAGGCTTGCCAATGTCGCGCTGGTCAGTGAATGGAAGAACCTTTTCCACCAGGCCCGACTGTGCACCCACCGCTAATCACACAAGCCGCTCAGGGAACAGGAAGGAGCTCCTGCCCTCAGCCCGCCTTTACCAACCTGGAGTCCTCCAGATGTGTCGGGATGGCTGGGATGAGGGGAGGGAGTGGCCCACCCTTCCAGCGGTCCCAGGTTGGGGGAAGCTTCATTCGCCTCCGTCCCACTAGTCGACGGGATGATTCGGGATGCAGCCTGTGCAGCACCGCTCCCTCACCCCTTCCTCTTACCTGTAGTAACGATCATCCTTGTAAGGGGTGAGATCCTCTTTGATCTCCTTATAGGTCTCTTTGATCCTTTGGCAAATGTGCTTGAGCTCGCCGCAGAGCGGGTTTTCAAAAGCGGGATAATCGGCCTCCATTCCGACCCCGATATTAGAAGGCTCTCCTGCTCCAGCCGCTTTACGTCCGTCCCTTCCTTCGCTCAGCCATGGAGCACCGCCAGTCCCGGGGCGCCCGAAGCTCTCCGGGCTGCCGACAGGGCCGTCGAAGGCCACAGAGACTACCCGGGAGCCCAGCGCTGGAATAAACCCACTTCCCTCTGTGCGTCTCTCTCTGCCTCGGTCGCTCCTTCTCGCTGAGCAGAGCGCCGCTGCTGGCACGGAAAGGAGTTTCGTGGGAAGCCGCCGCTCGGTCTGGGAGCGTCCTTTGGAAGCTCGAATTTTGCGCGGCAGACTATCTGGGGGAGAGGGACTTTTGAAAGGCAGACAAGGTAAAACCAGGCTGACAAAGGCCGCAATAACTTAGCCGAGAAAATTGTGCAAACCTTTCCCCCATTCCTTCAAGCTTAAAAGCCTTAGGATGCCCGGACCTAGCGGAATTTTGCGGGGTGGGGGTGGGGGTGGGGGATCAGCACCAAGGATAGCGCCACAACGTCCTGTCCCAACGCGGACGCAAGGGACCTTCCTAGACATTAGAGTCAGGTAGAGGATGCCCTCGTTTGGCCCCGGATCCCTTGAAACACAGCCACACGGACTAATAACCCGTCACAGCCTTTTCAGTCAATTGTTGATCCTTTGTGTTAGTTCTTCAGTTCTTGCTTGGTGTACCAAAAGAAGTGCAGTTTCTGTTATTACTGGAAAAGTGCCTTCTAGCAGCATTACAGAAGGACTTAGCTGAAAAGACCGCAGCTCAGTTGCTGACCAGGACTGACAAGTGAATTAGCTATGTGACATTAAGTTGGGTTCAGCTCTTGGTGACTACCTGAGCTAAGGTTCTCCACCTCCACCTGTCTCCAGCAATAATCTATAGCCCTTCCAAGGACAGTGCTGTAATCTCCTTGATAGTAATCACCCATCTCCTCATCCATTGTCTTCCATACTTCTACTTCATTTAACTTGCCAAACACAATTGGTCTTTTTTAGATCCTCTCATATCTCACATCCAAAGTATGCAAGCTTTTGTTGGCTTATCTTTGCTTCAAGGAAGTGTGTGTGCATGCGTGCACCTTCAAGTCAATCTTGACTCCTGGCAACTGCCTGGACAAGTCCCTGCAGTTTTTTTGGCAAGATTTCAGAAATGGTTTGCCATTGCCTGCTTCCTAGGGCTGAGAGAGAGTGACTGGCCCAAGGTCACCCAGCTGACTTCATGCCCAAGGCAGGACTAGAACTCACAGTCTCCTGGTTTCTAGCCTGATGCCTTAAACACTACACCAAACTGGCACTCTTTCAAGGAAGTACTCAATCTTAAATTTGCCCAAGACTGATTTACAAGGTTGTTTTTTTTTTTGGCAGTCTACATTACTCCTAGAAACCATCTTCAAATCCATAATCTGAAGGTGTCTGTCTGCTCTTTCTCATGTCCTGCTTTCAGAGCCATACATTATTACTGGAAAGATTATTGCTTTGGCTGTCTGTTCCTTGTTGTTAGAGAAATATTCTTATTTTCAGGATCCTAAGTCTGTTGTTTCCTTCTCTTATGGTTTAACTTCCTTTTGTTTTTTCAACACACACTTCCCATCTCTATCTATTCTCAAGCCTAAGGAAACAATACATTTCTACCATTAGTCTTGGTAGTCTCAGCATTCTGGCATGTTTAACACCAATATCTTCATTTAGTCAATGAAGCAATAGTAAGCCTTCAGTTTAAATTCTCTTGCTTTTCTGTTATCCACCTTAAATTAGGTGATCTTGTGTTCCTCTCCCTTTAAAAAAAAAAAAAACCTGCCAGGTCATTTGGCATTTCTCTACCCATGTATAGCTCTATTCTTTTTCGTAAGATCTGAAGCTAAACTTTATTTGCATAAGGAATTCATATCATGGTTCAATCATTTTCACATTCTTTTGCATTACTTATACTAATCTTTTACAATCTGTAGACCATGCAGTATGTATGTATGTATGTATGTATGTATGTATGTATGTATGTATGTATGCATTTTACATGAAGCTGTTTGCACTTTAGCTGCCTCCTCTGCTGCAGCTCTAAATAGTTTGGAGGGTGTTTTATCTATACTGTACATGGTGCCTTCCTATTTGACAACTGATCTGTTGTCTGTTGAACCTCACTGTCTATTGGAAACAGTTGCTGAATATATTCTCTCTATAAATGGTTCTGTTGCTCTAGAACCTCATTTGTAAAGGGTTTCAGCATAATTTTTCAGTACTGTTATCTCTTAACTTCATTTGCTTTTATTAGATCTCTTCTGGTTGCTCTTTATTATCCTTACCTTGATTATAAATTTTCCTGTAATTTCTTTATTTTCTTAAAATCATTTTTGGTTCTTATTTCTTGATGTATTACTTGTTGACATTTTTCAATGTCTTTTCTCGCCCTCTGTTGTTTGACATGGGAACTGAGTGTTCAATAATTATAACTCCTTCTTGTGGGATCTTTCCATAGCTTCCTTTTGCATACATTCAATGTGTACTGAATGTGCTGCGTGGATCTTATATTTTGATTGTGTGCATTGTTTGTGTGCAGGTCAAGTCTTGAATTTCATCCATATATTTAATAGCTATAATTCACAGTCAGTTCCACAACCTGCATCTGGCAGTGTTATATATGACTGGACTGTACTTCTCCGTCTTCCATTTCCTATTACACAGTTGATTTGATTCCACTGTTGTGAATCTGATATTTTGGTATAGGGTTTGCTTATTTAAGAATGCTGCCCAAATAACAGCGGATTTTCATGCATATTGTCAACCTCCCTAATTTCTAATGCAGGATGTCCAAACATTCTTATTATATGTGTTCCTAATTGTATTGGGTATATTTCTATTAACCTTTGCACTGTAGCTTGCTTTTATAAAACTTTTTATCATACATTAGTACATTAATTAAAGTCACCATTTGTACTTTATTTACCTTATCTTTTTTATAATATTGTATAGTCTTTACTTTTGTATTGTTTTATTTTTTTTTTCCATCGATGTTTTAACTTCTATCTTTTCTATAAAAGCTGCTAAGAGGCTTTGTTTGATTGCAGTGGCATAGAAATATGTTTAAATAAATAAATAAATAGATATTGGATTTTTTCCCCTCAAAAACTAAGCACAAGAAACCTGTAACAAATGAATGATGTTTTTCTTACGATTATTTCTAAGAGTTTTACTTCTGATGAGCCTTGAAAGAAAATGTTTATTATTGCTTACCAAGTTCTTTGAAATAATAGGAAGAATTGTAGCATTCTTAGATATGCTTGAATTATACTGTTGCTTGCCTCATTTGAAGAATGCCACATTGCAAGTATATGTGTTTTGAAGAAATTACAACATCTGAACATGTTGAAACTTAGAAACAAGGAATCTCTTTGTCCAACTGCATCACAAACACTTTCACTTCATATTTATTATTTGGGTTTCCATGGTATTCTTAGATTTAATTTAAGATTGGATTCTCCTCTGTGTCTTAATATTTGGTGAGAAAATCAAATAAACTTTGCATTTATGTTAAGAATTTTTATATCACAACAGCAACATACAGCAGGGTGGTCCACTTCACCTGCTGTTAAGTTTTCTAGGAGTAGGTGTCAAGTTTCAGTTGTAGTTCTTTGACATTAAATCTGATTCTAAAAGAAGTAATCTAGACCAACTAACTTTGGCTTTGGAATTAAGAATATGCAGGGTTACAACTCTCTGTAAGAGGAGAAAATTTGCTGTTCTCCAAAATTTGATTATGGCAAATTATTATTTTAAGATTTATAAGCTGAAATTCTGCAGGAGTGTCATCAGGTTTGATCAGTGGGGATGTTAGAATGGACTACGGAAGTCCATGTAAGTCATTATGAGTAACTAGCCAGTATAAATATTCAAGCTTTTCAGTCTACGTTAAAGCATAGGAAGATGAAGGTAAGCTGCTCAAAAAGAGGCAAAACCACATCAGAGATTCTCTAGCTTGCAAAAAATTTAATAAGCAACACCTGGACAAGTCTTACAGTTTCAAATCATCAAGGAAAGTAGGGCAACCAACCCAATTTCAATCATGTAGACAGTCAAAAGTTTGGACAAACCACATTATTGAAGGGAAACCACTTAATACTTTCTAGGTACCTTCTCCATAATCTATTACACAGAGCACATAACAGGAGAGGCATATCAGGGCACAGTTCATAATTACAATGAAAATCAGGTCTGAATGGAAGATTTTAAAAAAAGAACCAACTATTTCCAAGGGCCATTTTAAAAAATTGTAGGTGCAGCAATCGTTAGAGAAATATATCCATTTCTCTGCAGAATTGAGAATATCATGCAGGTTATGCATGTTTAGGAAACCTACATTATCTAGCCACATACTTTTGTAAAAACATGGAGAAAACTGAAGCCCAAGATGAAGCAAAACAAAAAAATAAAACTCCTGCTCCTCAAACAATAGTACAAAAATGAATAAAGAAGCAAATCAAAAACATTTATCAAAATTAGAGTACCCAAATTTTGCATTTATTAACAAATGCATTTTTTAACAAAGACCACAGTGCCTCAACCAAACTATATCCCCATGCAATTCTACGATACAAAAATTGTATCAACAGCAAACAGCAAGTTTTAAAAAATTTTCCCCACAAAGAAGAGGGGAAGAACAAACTTGGGGGGTGGGGGGAGTCAATTAAGGTGGAGAGAGAGAGAATAATAATTTGAAGATCCTCCTAACTCTTCAACATACTTCAATTAGGGGTCAATGTTGCATATAATACATTGGTTTAGAAAATCCAGACTGTATCTACATATAGACCTGAATCAGATTATATTCCCTCTGCAATAAAGGCCCACAACTGCAACATGGAATGTAGTCCTTAAAATTATGTGTTTTAATGGTTTAGTTCTTCCAATTGTGTTTTGAAACTTTTGACTTGAAAAATTCTTGTGAAACCACTGAATTTCCAAACAACACCTCTACTTATCTCTATAACAAGCAGGGACCATCAACTAAATGTTTTAACCGGCTGCTTCCTAGTTTGAGTGCTTTGCTGCGGTAGACGTTACGCTACGAACAGGAAAGACAAGTCTAGTAGTACATTGGTCCCAAAGTGCTGTAAGGAATAGAAGAGGTAACCACCATTTCTTCTGTCTATCATATTCATTTCTACCATAGGAGTCCCCTAATACAAAAACTGATTCTGATTTTTTTTTCCCTTCGTAAATTTCTAGATGCATATGAGAACTGTTTTTTTAGGAGTGCCACCAAACATTGTGAACAGGACAAAATATTCTGCTGCTTCACTTGTCTATGATTCGCTGCAACTCCATTTAGAATGATTGGCATACAAAGGTCTGTCTTTACATAAATAGTGAAAAAAAAATTGGGAGAGAAAATGAGAAATGGCCAGCTATGCAGGCATGGGATACCGTACCTAAACCTGCCTAGGTAATTACCAAATGTGACCACTAATTGCATGCCCGTGAGATAATTATCTCACTGCTGGAATGCTTCAGTCAAGTCTCAAGGCATACCTTGTGTATACAGGTCTTGAATAGCAAAGAAGGAACACGCAAGGACGACACAGGTCTTAATGTATATTTTACCTGTGCGGGATGTTACAAATACAGTACTTTCTCTGAAGGGGGCAGGGTTTATTTATTTTATATTCCATTTATGTGCATCCACATAAATGGAATATAAAATATCCATCCTTTCTTCTTTCACTATTCAAAATCCACATACAGTACAGGATTCTGATCAAGGCAAGATTCAATCCAGCAGTGCTTAGATTTATTAAAGCTTGTGTCAATTGCCTTCAAAATATGCCATTGGGCCAGCTTATTCATCAGCCAGATGAAATTGATCTATTGTAACATTACCGCACCTTAATAAGTAAAATAATGACTCAAAAATCCCTATATTTTATTTGAGTAAAATCTTGAATCCAGTGATGCATGGAGTACCAAATTTGCTCAAACAAGCCTACAGAGCTGGAGTTTATGGGCTCAAGGATTTCCTGCAAGCATCTCCTTACCTGTGCTCTATTTTATCCTTTAAGTTATTTGGTCTTTCCAGTTTCACAAACACAACAAAAATTATAACACCAAAACACCTCTAATTTTTGTACATTTCCAGAGACTTCCTTTCCAATAAAATGTTTATGGTAAAGCTCAGATTCTGCATTCTCACCTAAATTTGCCAATAGTATATGAAAAAAACATAAGAGAGATCTTTTTAAGACAATAAAGTGGGGAAATTATCACAGATGTGTATTGTAATGTTAGGTAGAGTAAGAAAGAAATCATAAGGCTTGTATCATTCCAATAAAAAACTGGAGTGCCTTATACAACCCTGTGTCCCCTTTCAACTATACATAGTATTAAACCATTGCTGTTAATAATTTATTTTGCAGGAATAGTTTTTTTTTCTTTCTTAAACATCAACTCATAGAGCAGGACTTAGTATTTCTGCATTTGCTTTTCTTTGTTTCTTTGGGATGGGGGTGGGGGTTTCTAGAGATTAGATTGGCTCATGGTTAACATGTTCAGAACTCATTCTATATTTAGACAAACATAGTCTGGTACCCCATTTCTCCATCATTAAGTCCTAACGGCCTTACCTATCAAGTAGCACTGTAAGTCTGAGTCTAACTAGATTTTGCCCTTCCTGTAATGCCTAAGAGTGATGCTAGCTCAAAATTACTGTGGGACATTAATAAGTGGCTATTTTAAGTGGCCCCAAAATGTCAAATACTGACACAAGCTGTGAACATACCAACTGTTGTCTCTGGGGTTTAATTTTGAAGTATTGTGTATGAAGCTTTATGTTTCCATGATGAATGGTATATGACGCTACCCAGTCCCACAGGTCAAGACACTCAGAGTCTTCAGAAACGGAGCAGCACCCAAGTAATATATAAATAAAAATAATCATTTCCAATTAAAGGTTTCATATGGGTCTAAATGTAATCTCAATTTCACGCTGTAAATCAAATATATTGTCATTATATTTGTTTATAAGGCATTGTTTATAAGGACTGTTGGGGACAATATCCAAATGCAGCAATGCTTAAGCTGATAATTTCTTAGAGGTGAGTGGCCGTTATCAGTAAATTCAAATGAGAGGGTGTTCAGAATGGTTCCAGAATATAATGACAAAGTCTACTGCAAATGTCAGTTGTCCAATGTTTTAGCACAGTTTCTTCAGGGACAAGATGGTTCTTTGCTAATTGCTCCACTAGAAACATACTTAAGATCTGCAAAATATTTTAAGCAGTCCCTCATATATTTTGGTGCATTTTGAGATGTTTCTTCTTTCCCTCCTCCTCATCTTTTCATGCTATTAATGAACACCAGGAATCTGCCATAATTATTATAATTACTGGTCTTCTTTCCAAATTGATTTACCCCAACTAAGCAAAATATTAAAATCATTCATTCTCCTGTCCCTCACTGATTTGGGTCCATGACCCAGCACTTTGTCTTTCTCCTGCCTGCCTTTACAATTTGCTGAAGTCACTTCATCTCCTCTCCACTCCTGTAATTGAGTCAATTAGTTGGGTTGCTAATTTATACCTTAGATCAGTGTTTCTCAACCTTAGCAATTTTATGATACTTGGACTTCAACTCCCAGAATTGCATTCTAAAATATTTTTACATGACTCAGAACTCTCATTAAAAATCTTTTGTCCAGGAACAATGATCTTCCAATCTACAGACAACTAACAACAAAAATATAGTTGTTAGAAGAGACACATAAAACATCTTGATTGGTCAGAACCAGGATTGCTGTTTTATTCATTTATTTATTTTACCAGACTTACTCCTAAGCCTTGAACAACTTGAGAGACAAAATTGAGCATGTGAAACCTTTATTCTGCAATAAAGTATCTGTTTGGATTCTTTGCTCAAAGAACACAGCCACTCCTGCATCCGGAAGAACTGCTCCCCAGTATTAGAAGATTCCTTTCACGATGGGCTTGCAGAAGAAAAGGGGAAATGGGCAAAATTTCCCCTGGGTCAAGGAGAAGGGACAGTCTGTGCCTAGCTACCATTGGTTCCAAGCCAATAAAGCCAATTACCTTTGGACAGGCAATTCAAAACAGGAGGGGGGCGGAGGGCAAAGCTGTTGCTACATGGCCTGTGTCTTGCAGGAAAAGGCAAGGTTAGGGATGCTTTGAATCAACTGCATGGGGACAAGACAGCCTATTTGTTCTGCTTCTTTGTCTGATGAGTGAGGCCAATAAAGAAGTATGCTGATTCCCCCCCCCCCCCCAAGTATGCCTTTTCTCCAAGAACTCTGCAAACACTATGGTGGTCTAGGGCTGAAAAGTCGAACATGGGAAGTTATCTATTTATAGTTCTGTGTATTGTGATCATCCCATATGGTTGTATTAAGTAGAGAATGCAGCATCCAGATAAATGCACCTTTAATTTTTAACTATTATTTTATGCAATTTTAAGCCTTTTACTTCTAGAATGGAAATAATACTGGATAAAACTGCAGAAGCTAGGAATAATGCAAGAAATGAATAGCAGTTTCAGCTCCTGCAAATTTCCTACCCCCTACTTGTTCCTTTGTTAGTAGAATTTGTTTCTACTAAACAATAACAAAAGTCTATTTATGCTATAACTATGTAATTTAAGAATTCCTAGTTGTGGAAAATATGGGACATAACATTTAGATTATTTATGATCACATTGGTTTGTGTATGCTTTTCTTTCTAGATAAAACTTCTGCATATGTTACCAGAAAGAAAAAAAAATGTGGTTTTCCTGCAATCTGCAGCAGGGGATCTGTTTTGGTTTGCCCCCTCAAAGCCAGGAAAATAGGAGCCTGATGAGTTCATGAAACAGACTCCCCCTCTCTTAAAACCATATCTTTTGAAGTAACTGTCACAACCTTCAACACATAATAGAAAATTCATCAAGAAGAAATAGTCTCTCTCGCTGCCTAAAGTTAAATAAAATACCATTACATTCTCCTTCTGTTTTGGCTTTCAAACCATTTACTGGAGCACTGTCACTCCAATTTATCACCAAATGGTGATGCTCAAACTGAAGAATAGAGAAAAAGGAAGTTTTCTCCATCTATGGGGTTCCATTTGTCAATCAGCACAGACTTGGCTGGATATAAACCAGGAACTTTCTGATTTACAATTCAGCATCCTTAGTGGAATCCAGATGGCAGAATATCAAGAGAAGAGGAAATTTAGTTTTCCCTGACCCCAGTCTAATAAACTAGTTTTGACCTTATCCTGTTAGATACCTCTGTTCCATCCAATTTTTGCCCGTAATAGTTCAACAGCGATCATAGTACTGTTTGGATCTTTAACTATCTCAGGCTTGACTCCCTCCAGTGAAACACTAGACTACCCCTTTCTACAGTCTGCTTGTGTGCATCCATTCGTAAATCTTAGCCTTGCTCATGTAGCTATTTCAGTCCAAATGCTGGCTCCTGATCTGATCTTGGTTCCACTCAAAATACCCAATCTGATTAATTGCCTATCGTTCACTCTTCACAAAAAGTGCTCCAGTTTTTGCCAATATCCTTCTGGATTAGTACTGTAATGTTGTGGAACTCAAATTGCTCAAAAGTTACATTTTTATTTATTTAGTTTGTAAACATTGTTAAGTGAGGACCAGCAGATGTAGCTCTTACTTAAATGCCACACCAAGTCATATGTATCCTACATTCATACAAAAATCAATACAAATATTTCAAAACAACATGTATCTGCATGCCTCATTCCCTTGTCTCCCCCCCTCCCACCCCCAGTTTTTACTGTCTGGTACAGACTCATAATCCAGATCACAGATCACAATGAAAAGAAAAAAAACCACTAGCTTCTTCAACACAGCATCTTTTGCAAACTACCCCAAAAGTAACAGCTTTTCTTTTGAAGAATATTTTAGAAATTAGATATGGATTTCCAACGAATCTCCATCATGCCCACAGTGCTCAGCTATCTGGGAAGAAACACATGTCTTCAAGTATAATATAGCATTCTTGGTCTTTTTGCTGTTATTATTGATGTATATAATACAACAGGTCCAAATTGGGGGGGCAGTTATTTCTCCGTTTTAGAAAGAACAGAACGACATACTGCAGTTTATAAAAGAAAGACAAAACAGGAAGGAAGGAAGGAAGGAAGGAAGGAAGGAAGGAAGGAAGGAAGGAAGGAAGGAAGGAAGGAAGGAAGGAAGGAAGGAAGGAAGGGCAGTCTTTTAAAATCCCTCTATCAGCTTACATTAGCTACTTTTTTGCAGCAAACACAGAAGAACCATCACAACAAGCCAAAAGCCACGTTCCCAGCATAATACTGAATAGATCTCATCCTTCGCTTGCCCTGAAAAATCAGCAAAATATTGATTCAAATAAACTTAACCCCAAACCAAAGGGTCCCCACCCATCCCCAAAAGTGTTTAAAGTTGATGCCTTCCTTCGGGCACTCGCAGACTTTTCCAGTTGCATTTCCACCTTTCCTCCCAGATTCCTTTGCGCAAAACTCTACTAGGCCTCCACCCTGACATTTCCTGGGCTGGCCCTTATGAGAAAGCTCCATTGGGTGGGTTTTTTTTGTAATCCTCTCTAGGCTGTTTTTCTCTTTTCATTTCAGACGTTGAGTCACATTAGCCAAAGCTACTGCAAAGGCCTGCACCGCTGAAAATGGATATTGAAAGTCCAAGATATAGGCATTGCCATCAATCCGCCCAAACTGCATGACCTGAAAGGGGGGGGAGGGGGTGGAGAGGGGAGAAAAACGAAATTAGTGTCTGAAGGTAAACAGGAAACAATAACTCAGGTAAATAGAAAGTGGGCTATTAAAGGAAGGAGAAGCTCATGATCCTTTGTCTTCTACCAAGAATTATATTCATGTGGTATGAAGTTCTACTGGAATAGCTAGGGCTTTCAAAGAGACGTTTCTTCGGCAGCCATTTCAGCACCAAGTTCTTCAATGGATTCAAACAACTCTATTCTGGACTGAACCATGGCTTACTGAATATATCAAAACTGAATCTGCACATACTGCTAAGCCACAAAATAGTGTTCCCTAACATGGGCAATCTCCAGATGTGTGGATTTCAATTTCCAGAATTCCTCAGCCAGTGCTAAGAATTCTGGGAGTTGAATTTCACATATCTGGATGTGGAACAATGGTAGGATTCTCATACCACATGAGGCCAAAGTCAAACAAACCATGTTAGTCATTTTATTTGTAATCATTTGTTTTAATTTTAAATCTTGAAGCCATTTACAATAAAATGTTCTACTTCAGCCTAGTCTGGAACTCATTTTAAAAACTGAAGAGTATGATTTCTATCTTTTAAGAAAATAACACTGGCTTAATTTTGAAAACCATTTTGTATCAGCGTTTATGTACTTTCTATTACTAAAGTACACAATGCAGCAGCTCTTACAAGTGACAAAAAACAACAGTCAGAATTTCAGATTCATACACTTTCTTCTTCAACACTTCTGTTCACACTGTGACTTGCTTTTTGTAGTAGGAATGTTTATACACCAGACTGGTGTCATGTCTTAATTATGCAAATTATGTAATTTGTATCAGTCAAATCTTGACATCCTGTTGAGTTATAGGAAAGCTGTAAACAATTGGCTTTTTAAAGAGACCCCTGGAAGGGGATCCGCTGTAAATTGGGAGCCACCACTCTGGGTTGTGTCTGCATGCTTATTACTGCTCAGTAATTGTAGTTTCCTCTGTAATTTGCTGCTCTTATGAGGGTCTTTTTGTGTGTGATGTAAAATAATACAATGATGTTGTATTATTTTAATCTTCTTACTGAAAAATGAAGGTAAGCCACTCAGACCCCCTTGGAGGGGAACAGCAATTAAGACTGAGTAGATCAATAAATATGCATGAAGCAAATTCCCATCATAATGCAAGAGATGTCACAGGGAGTTCCTCCCAATGCTTATCATTTCAGTGTGATATTAATCATAGATCATAACATTTTCTAGTTATTTGGCTTGGTAATTTTTAGTATGGCAAATAACCAGAAAAAATAAGCAGTTACCATTTTTTTCCTGGAACAAAACAGATTTGTTTTTTATATAGTTTCAAGCCTTTCATGCTATCAAAAAATTGCATGTATCGCAAAGAGAACTCTAAAGGTGGGAAATCTGTGGTCTCCAGTTGTTGCTGAACTACAGCTCTTAATAGCCTAATTAGCAAGGCAAATGATCTAAAGGACTAGAGATTCCCTATCCATGATCCACATTTATTCCCATCAGTACTTAGGCAGCTGAGACGCACAAAATGAAACATATATCTAAATTCTGGTACAAATCTAACTCTCAGCATTACATCTACCCTACATATGCATATACAGTACATATATGTGCGTGTGTGTCATTCTATGCAAGGAAATGGGTGCACTGTTCAAGAACAATCACATGAAGCTTCACCTGACATACTGTACATGTTAAGATCAAACACAAGACAGAGTCTTCCATTGTCTCTTTGTTAGCTTACCTGTCTTCCTTCCAGCTCAATCTGAAAATTCTTTGCAGACTCTTGAGTCACTCTCCCTCCAAAGTCCAGCTGATAGACCTGGGTTGCCTCATTCCACAAGGGCTGTTTATTTGCCATCACATATACAAAGCCCTGGCTTCCCAGCCGCCCATCTTCTTTCTCATTTGCTTTCCTGCATTTAAATTCATCCAGTTCACTGGCTGTCCTCAAGTTTCTTTTGGTTTTCCACCCCTTTTTACTGCCTTGGCTCTGGTTCATCAGTTCATCCCCACTAATAAACAATTCAGGCTCACTTTCTGAGCTATCCTGAAATTCATTCATCTTGTTCAGTTTTTTTGACTTCAGTTGGTCCTTCTGACTCTTGAGTTTCTTTTTCTCCCTACCCAGTCTTGGGCTGGCTATCAGTGAGTTGAAGTCAGTCAATGTGGTCCTGGCCTCCTTTTTGACTTTTCCCTCTGTGATAGCCTGCATATTTCCTTCATCTGCCCTGCTATCCAGACGCTTGCGATTTTTCTTCCCAAACTTGTCTGTCCGCTGAGGAATGGGGCTTTCTGTCAAGGAGAGCACTTCTTGGAAGTTATCTGCTGTCTCTGCCATCACATCAGAGCCGACGTGACCCGGAGGCTCTACTGGTGGTGGAGACATAACAGATTTGTCCACCACAAGAAGCGCCTTGGGTGGCAGAGTGTTCTGGGTACTCTGGACAGAAGGTGGGCATGTGCTATAGGAATTCCATGGGTGCAAGGCCATTGGTGGCAGCTGTAAACTTGAGCAAGTACTATTTCCAGGGTACATGGGGGGCAAAGGGCAGTATGAGAGGTTTGAGGGATAGGCTGGCTGAAGCACAACAGATGGCTCCTGTTGCACAATCTGGGGTGGGGCCAGAGCTTCTTTGGGAGAACAGGGGACCTGCATTCCCTGAAGAGGAGGAGGTGGAGGAGGAGGGATAGTATAGTTTCCCAAATATGGTGCTCCAACACCATAACTCATCTGGAAAGTGGCAGTGGGACTGGTTGGAGATTTGGGGGAAACAAAGGTTGCTCGGGATATATCCAAATGCTGAGTTTGGCCAATAACTAGAGGGGTGGGTTTACCAGGGTTGGGCAAAGTACTTTGAGCTGTCCTTTCTTGAGGAACCCATATCTCCTCACTCACCATAGGTTCCCACTGATACGGGGGTGGCCTTTTTACAGCAATGCTAGGTTCTGCCATGGCTACAGGGATGTGGCGCACTGATTTCTCCACAGGGCAGTGTTGAGAAAGAGCCTCATCCTCCATGAAGGCAGAGTTTACATAATCAGTCCGCTCCCGAGAATTGTCAAGAGGGTTCAGTAAATTGTAAGAGGATTGGGAGGCCAAAGGCGATGTACTGGCTGAGTGTGCAATGACTGAATTGTGCTGAGAGCTGCTCCCTGTTGTTACATCAGGCCTCATAGTGCTGATGCCTGATGTGACGCTGCTTGTGTTGATGTTACTGATGTTCCCATTTCCATTGTTCGTGTTGCTGGTGCCATTGTTCGTGCTGCTGCTGCACTGGCTGCATGTGTATAGGGCAGTTGGCACTCGCTGCTGGTACTGGGCTCCCACAACATTGCTCTTCAGTTTCAGTGGGAATTGCAGAGTGGCCCTCTGGCTGTCAACCAGCTGAGCCATTTTCAGGGCTGCCTCCCTACTATTTCTCCGCAGCGTAGCATGGATGATGCTATTGTCCAACCTCTGCGTGATGCCACGGCCTTGAGATAGCTGGGCTGCAATCTCTGGATAAGGTGGTGGGTCCCCTGTTGGAATGGAGTAACGCGGAACTGTGAGCCTGTTCAAGGTGGCACTAGTACATGGCTGCTGAATCTTCTTCTCTGATGAAGTAATCCTTAAAGTGGCCGAACTGCCTGGCCCGGGCAGAGTGTATGTGTTCTGGGCACACACCATCCGGGTTCGAGGGCGGCACACCTCCTCGACATTCCCACTGCTGTCAAAGGTGGTGATTCTCTCATAGCCAAGAGGGGTCTGGTAATGGGCTGCTGAATACAGAGAGAAATCCCCCTTTTTCAAACAGAGATCTACAGGAGGTTGTGGAGGTACTGGAGGAGGAGGTGGTGGAGCTGTGGTAGGAGCCGCAGGTATGGTTCCAGGGTATGGAGGAGGAGGGTTTATTTTGTTCAGTTGAATTTCTTGGGCAGTGTTGAAGACAGCTGTGTCTCCTTCAGCCACCTGTGGAATGGGACGCAAAGCCTTAGCTTTTTGGAGGTGTTCGTGATCTCTGTCCCCATCTCTGTGGTCCACAATTGCCATCTGGATGGCATTCTGTGATGGCAAGGGTAACTGAGGAGGGACCTGGAGGATACGCCCCATTTCTACTCCTCCAAAGATCACTTGGCCTGGGCTAGAGTACCTGCTTGGGACTGGATAATGGACTGCATTATCAGCCACATGGTCTGCTGTTGCCACAGCTGTTGTCTGATTTGCTAGGACATCCAGTTGCACGTTCTGATTAGCTAGCAAAGACTGCACCAACCCTATGCTTTGAGTTGGTGACATTGCTTGTGCTGAACTGTGAATAGGAGCAATTGGGATGTTTACGGTGCAAGGTGGATTGTTCTCAGGAACTCCTGATGCTCCAGTCACTGTCACATAAACACATAGTATTATATTATGGTATTACAGTTTTTATTCTCAAGAGATAATACTAAACTTATTCCTGTCATCTCCAGCATTTGTTTTGTTAATCTACCACTTAGCAAATACTTTGATTTACTCCACTTTTGAACTTGCATTGTTCAAACCAATGCATCTGTGTAATATTATCACCCTGTAATAAGAAGCAAATCAAATAGCTGGGGAACATGCATTCTTTCTGCAAAGCATCTTTGCCCCACTCCAGAGTATGACTAGGAATGAGTAGTTCCCAGGCTGCAGTGAACCATTATGTCAATATAACAAGGTATCTTTTCCCCAACACCAGCAAGAGAATGGCTAAGTATACTGTATATTAACTGAGAAACATAGGAGTAAACGCCTAATAGTCAAACTTTGGAGTGCAGACCTCCAGAAAGGCTTTGATTTCTATGTGCTGCAGTGGGGAAATCTACATGTTTAAGGCTTCAGTTCTGTCTGATAATGAGACTAATTCAGCCAAATCATGTTTGTGAGCCATCTGCCAAATAAACCAATTCCTAAATAAATGGTTAAGTGGCAAGAGAGCCAAGATTTACAGATCAGGCTGGACAGTCTGTTCAGGTAAAATTAGACTCTTTGATGCAAATTCAGTAAAGTGAGTAGTCATTTAATACATTTTAATTTACATTATTAGAGCCAAGCAGTTATGAAAGCACAATAGTAATATGATCTGAACATACTGAAGATTGTGAATGCACCTATCCACCTCTTCAATCTCAATAATCTTCTTTAAAAAATAGAGTTGCACTAGAGATAAATAAATGCTACCATTAAAGACATTTGAATATAAATAGAAAAAAAACGGTGATTTTTTCTTCGTAGTTTCATTCTGATAAAGTCTTCAATAGCCTGAAATGATGGGGTATCCAATTTACACAGACATATAAATATTTCTTTCTATAAAAGCAAATCTCACCTTTCTTTCTAAAACCTGGACACGGAAAAATAAGATGAACACAAAAAACGTAAGAGTTCCAGGCAATGTTGTTGTTGCTTAATCTCCAGGTAATTTGGCAGGAATTGTATTCTATCAAGGCATACTGTTTTTTGTCATTAAGAAATGATCTTATCTCACCCAGTTCTCAATAACTGTGATTGCAAATCCTTGTGTCATATTAATGACTGATGATTAAATTCTCAATTCCACAAATGGCTGTTAAGTTCCCAAGAAGCCCTAACTAGCAATGGTTGGATCTCATCTGGATCCAGTTCATGCATCCTTTTAAAGCCAATTAATTAACAGCACACCCACACAATACATAAATTAGCTATTATTTATGTTTTTTTGTTGATATGTATAGACTGCCAAAGTTTCTTTGCCCTGTTGGGATAGTTCTTAATGTTATTATTCAGAACATAATAGGAACTAGAATCTCCACCAGATTGACCTGGCATATCTCCAACTTTATATTCCTTACAGGTTCTTGGAAAGACAAAGAAGAAAGTTCTACTCAAACTAGAAAGAGCTGATGAAAGTTTTGGAAGCTGCCAGAGATTCAAGTTCTCTCAAAGTCTACAATTGCTAGATGCCTTGTACAAACCATCCAGCTCCTGAGGCTTTTGCATCTCCCAGCTTTCATCAGACCTCTCTGTCCAATAAGCAACATGAAGCAGGAGGTTGATAATGGGAGGAAGTATCTGCACTGGGCAGGATTCAGGACTCTGGAAAGGCTTCTTAGGATCTATTAAGTCCCAGATGAGAGCACTAAAAAGAGATTATCAATTTTGGAGTCCATTGCCTTGTTACAAACTCTAAAGCAAGGAGTGCACTCAAGATGTCTCTTCATGATCACCCTTGTATATCCTTTAAATCATGTTAATACAGTCATGTATCCTGAGCTCTTTACTTCTAGCAGAACCACAGTTTGTGTACTTCGTTAAAGATGTAAATATTCAAGTTAAATCTCACCTGGCAAATCATCTTCATCTTCGCTAAAAACATTGGGATTGAAAACAGGCAGGTTGATATAATCAGTGGAAATCTTCCGCACTTCTGGGAGATATATGGTCATTTGCCTTGGCTGAAGATGCAACAAGCTGGTTTTATAGATAACTGCAGAAAGGATGCCAAAAGAGGGGAAAAAAGAAAATATTTCTAATGAAGCAAAGATAAAAAGAATCTGTTACTGCTGCTTCAGTTGTGACCAGGCTCCAACATGGAAAGTGCTTCTATTTATAAAAATGTGCACAGTAACCATGCACAGAAGTAGTAATATAAGCCCAATTCATAATCAATAATGACCCCACTAAAATGAATAGACAAATTACTTTGATTATTTTCTGTAATGATAGTTTTATTATAATGTTTTAATCTATCAATTAAAAATAAAATCCAAAGATAAAAAAATGCAAACTTCAGGCCCTAAATACAGAGACTCACAGAATTAACAATCACTAGACTTCTGATTTAGGTGAAGTGGTCCTGTGAATAATTCAACATGAACTGAGGTGTCATCAAGAAGCCTTCAGAGATTTTGAAGAATCATTTCAGATCATACATAAGACTAGCCATCTCCCCAAATAATTGCAGTGAAAATCTGTTCATAGTAACTTCATTGCATAACACGTGATTATGGGAATTATCTCTTCCCACCAAGATACAGCAACTGGCATCAAACCACAGGCAAGACTACATGACAAACCCCTAAGTAAATTTGGAAAACATGTTATCAATTTTTAAATGCAACTAAACACTTCCATTCTAAAATGTTTTTGTTGTTTGTTCTATTAGTTACACTTTTATTATTTCTAAAAAAAAGTGTGTGTTATTTCTAAAAAAAACTATATGTATTTCTGGTTAGGAAGGAACTGAAATGAAGGAAAATTCAAGACTAATTTTTACCTGCACCGAGATTGGTTGGTAGGAATGCAGCCAAACCCACAATTTTAAATTTGGTTCCCCAGATATTTGATGTGACCTGAGCAAGGTAGTTGTGCTGCAATGAAGAGACATAACAACATAACAACAGACCTATAAAAAAATCACTTCAGAGCATTTATAAACATTATTTTAATCAGCCTTATAGCAACAGCCCTATAAGACTGATCGGTATTATTATCTCCCAAATGTAAATGGGGTCACTGAGGAACAGTGGCTTGTCTCAGGCCACACTACAAAATTGAAGGTGAAATTTATTAGATCAGATCAGATGAAATACCAGATTAGAACCATTATCTACATGGAAATTTTAGCTGCCGTGACCTAGCTCAGAGGAAGGAACATTTTTGTAGGATGCAGGCCTCTTCACTGAAGGTTATGGACTAATTTACCATACTGGCCCAGTCTGAGTTGATAAATAGCTGTTTTTTGACTTCCAGGTCTAGGGCAGAGAAAGTGTGACTGCCCAAAGTCATCCAACAAGCTTCCATGCTTAAGCAAGGATTAGAGTTTGAGTCTTCCCACTCCTAGTTCAGAATCTTAAGCACTGCATCACAATGATTCTTGAGGAACTTTATTTATTTATTTATTTATTTCTATTTATTGGCCATTCAACTCCAGTGAACTCTGGGCTGGTATAATACTAGTAAGTAGACAATTAGATAGCCAAGAGTACCTGAGTGATGTCTTCCAAAGGAAATTCTCTACGAGTTAGGCTAGGTGATCCTATTGAGGGCTTCCTTATTGGCAATCTGGGAGATCTTGATATCTCCTGAGCAGCCCGTGATAACTTTGGAGATTTGCGAGCTTCTATATTAATTCTGCAAACAAAAGTAAAAAGTCAGATAAGCACAAATAGATATGATCTGTCTCTCTGTAACACAGTGGGCAGCTTATGGTCTGCTGATATGATCAGCAAGCTACAAGGGAACAACTTTCTCTGGGAGCAAAGGAAGAGCAAGATTCCTCCTTTCTCCCAGAAAAAGGATATATGCCATATCTTTGCATTTTCTCCCAGCAAGAGAGGTTGAAAATCAGTGTGTTTTCACTGCCTTCGACAGAGGAAAAACCATAGTGATTGATGAGACTTCCTGGTTCCTCTCCGGTGGAAAAGGATGGCATTCCTTGCACTGCAGGAAGCAAAAATGCAGTTATTTTATTCTCCTTCCGGGAAGGGAAGTTGTGCATGTGCTTCTGCACACATGTGGATGGATTCATGATGGAGTAAGATTTTGCACAGGTGTAGTTGTGGAGGCCAAAATCCTGAATTATATGTAGTAGGTATAAATGGTTGCCCATCCCTGCTCAGTGAACAGGAAATGGAAATACTATTAGCCAGGCAGAGGTTAGAATAATAAAAGATGTATGCTTTTCAAGGGTAAAGATAGAAAACTTACACCGAAGCTCCTCAGCCATTCCCTGAACCAGCAGAATAAATGGTGAGTCATCATTAATCTAGTTTCTCTTCTGACTGGGACTTCCAGGGGAGGTATGGCAAGCTGAAGACGGCTCCGCGAAAGTGGAGCCGACGACTGTGGCAAAGACCAAGGAACCAAAGAGTAGACCGATTCCTTGGAACTCTCCAGATAAGGAGAGGACAGGAGGTTGCCCACATGCGCTCAGACAGCCATTCCTTGTGAGGAGACCGCAGGATAGTGGTCTTCCTCAGGTGTGAGCGCCGGAAGACGAAGGGATTAGTTCCCGCAACTGCGGCAGAATCTTGAAAAGATACTAAGTTCACAAACCTCACTTTCTAATCACTTTCAGAAATTGTCCATTAACCATTTTATAGCTATTAGAGACCTTTGGAATGACAAGTTTGAAAAGTCTTCATTGGGTGAGTTTATTTTCAATTCTGAACAAAAGAAAAATTAATTATAAGTTTAAGAACTTAAAGAATCTGAAATAAACAGCAAAAGGCTAAATAAGATTTCGATCTTAGAAAGTTATAAATGGACTAAGGGTCCAGATAAATTTGGAATATTGAAACTTTTACAATAATTAATTATAAAAAACAAACAGCTTCTCGTGGGAAATAGATCTATTTGGGTTTTTGAAAGACATAACAGAGATAAGCAATTTCATGATTTAAAAACTGGGCACTAGAGGGGGCTAAAGATTTTAGGCAGAGGAAATAATTGCAAACCTATAAAATGCAAAAAGTTATAACAAATGAAAATACTGAAGTAGACTTTTGAAGAATGGAGTCAGAACTTAGTAGCCACCATATCAACAATGTCAGTAATGATGTCTGCTTCTGTGGACAGACACTGTCCAAAAGAAATGACATTTGTGTTTCCCTTTTGAATTTTGAAACATCAGCCATTTCTTTCGTAGATCCAGTGAAACACCCTTTTCCAAGTCATTCTCTTAGCCTGTCAGTTGTAAATCCACTTTCAACACCATCTCTGTCTCGTCAGATAAAATTTGTTCTACATCTGTCAATATTCTCTGATTGTTTAGTAAGCTTGTCTGTTGCTTCATATCTAACTAGCTGTCTTAAAGTACTGTTCATGTACTTACCAGTTTCTATGCCTCATATTAATCAAAACCATTTCTTAAAAAGTTAGTCCTAAGGAGCCAGCTAATCTGCATCATGTGCTACTGGCTGTATGTTCCTCCAGAACCTGACACTGGAAAGGTGAGGCATGTATGCAGCAGAGGACCTTCCAAATGGGCCATACTATATAAAATCAGTATATGTATCTTCACCTATTCTGGAGGCAAACATCATCCAAGGAAATTTTGTACAATACAAATGTGGCCAAAAGTGTCGGTACCACTCCACTTTTTCCCACAGAATCCCAATTTGCCATGATGTAAGTTGAAACTGACACATGTAAATGGCATCCACCATTCTTTATTCCACAGTCCATAGAGCAGATCCTTTTCTTTTGATCTATGACTTAACGTATTACTTGTGTCAGTTTCAATTTATTTCACTTCAAATTGGGATTCTTTGGGAAAAAGTGGAGGGGTACCATTACTTTTGCCACATCCGTATCACTGATCATTGGCAAGCACTGATTTGTCCAATGCTGGAGTTTTTCTTATGGGAAAAGTAAAGTTGTAGTATAACAACCAGGGAAGCATTTTTTTTCTTTGCTGGGTAGCATCCAGGTTTAGAACCAGAACAGTTTTATGCCTACATATCAAACATGACCAATACTCTGTGAAAAATATTCTCAGGTCAACAGGGGTTAGGAGAGGTTTAGGGCAAGGTTCTGTAACAATTCTCATGGCTGGGACAGTGAATTTCAGAGAAGGATAATGCTCTTTCTAAAATCATTGAGCTGGAACCAGTCAAACAACCACTCAGTTCAGCCCAATACAGATCAGCATGACTATAAAGTTCAGTAAACAGAGAACAGAAAAGTCCTCACAGCAGAAAATTATTCAAGGGGCAGAACTGAACCAATCGAGAAATTCAAAACTCTCTTGACAGTGCTGATGAACTGGGCAATCAATCTGGCAAAATATGAGCAAAGAAAGAAAAAGAAAAAAATGTGCCTGGAAGAGAACAGAAAACTTGGCAAGTACTTTGTCACATTATAGGCTTCATCAAACAACTGAAATTGTTCAACATCAGAGAGAAAAATCTACTTTATGCAAGGCTTGGCATTGATTTGATGAATGTTTGATAACAAACCTGGGAATCATGGCTGCTTTACTCTGGTAATTAATCATAGAAGAGAATTCTAAGCTTCTTATCAAGTTATATAGTGAAAAAAATCAGTGTTAAGTGGCCAGTTTCTTATGCCTCAAGAATATTTCTCTTCATTCTAACTTTATAGGATGCCCTCTTGGCACAGTCAAAATTATGTACAAGCAGAAGACAGAATACCTGGGAAGTTTGGGTGATTTACTAGCCCGAGTGATTTTGGGAGATTTTTTTCCAGCCCAGTCATCACTCAGTTCAATATCGCTGGAATCAGAGCAGTTGCAGCTGTCAATCATGGTGGAAATCAAGCTGTTTCCATAGACTTCATCTATTATATAGGCCCCAGAAAAAAAGGAAGACAGAATCATTTCACAGATCAGATCCCAATTACAACTGTCAGTCATCGCTAGAATATTCTATAAGTAGTAGCTGCTATATGACTGCAATATGGAACACTCTGAAATCAAGCAAATGGTGTTCAGTTATCTGAGTTGACAAGTATCTCTTCAAAATTGAAAAAAAAAAATGCTTAGAGCAGTTTAAGATATTCCCCCCGCCCCGCCCGCAATCAGGACATAGAATAAGATACTACAATTTAAAATACAATTTGAAGCATAGCAGTTATCTTAAATTCACTTAGAATAGCTGATAGGAGGGGAAAAAAAACATTGCTATCTATTCTTAAATAGGTGAACTAGTTTTATGGATTAGCGGAGGGTAAATTTCTGTATGTCATCCTAATGATTTGTTCCAAGAGCAAGGTATGAAGCTTAAAGCTCACTGATACTAGACAACGGCAGATCCACAATAGAACTTCTGTGCATCTTAAAATGAGCTATATATAATACAATAAATGAGATTTGCATAATAAAATCCATGCCCAACATGGATCTCTCATATCAACCAGAACTGGAATCTAAGAGCAGCCCGCTAAAAGCTCTGTACCTGCTTTTCCATCTGTCTTGGGATCCATGATGACAAACTCAGGCCTCAGTTTACTAATTCGACGTCCTTTCAAGATAGGCACCAGACCACCCAAATATTCCAAATACAATGTATAGCAAGGACCTCCGACTTCTGGGTCATCTTCTGTCCTCTTCATTGTGCAGTGAAGCCTTTCATTGCCAGATGTTGGGTAGCTAACAAAATCTCGCATGTTGTTAGGGTCTGGGATAGGAGGCTGGGTTAAATATAGAATGGAAAAAAAAACAAGCCACACCAGTCATCCTCCCATCACCCAGAGTTCTGCTGTTCAAGAAAGCCTGCCCAATGCTACTCTGAATCTTGCACATACTTCAGACTAATATGATTAAGCATTTGTCTTTATTCAGTTGTAGAGAAAGCTTTGCTGTACGCATACAGTAAGTGTAATAAGCAACAGTGGTGTTAGTTAAATGGAGCTTTTTTAAGTAGCTCCTGTAAAAGCCAAGCACAAAGGCTTTGTGATTCAGCAAGGAAATAAACTGAATTAATAAGTTTATGTAGACTACTCAACTAAAAATGGCTTAGATTTCTTCTTGAGAGACTCTGAATCTAGTCCAATGAATTCAGTGGAAATTGCTCTCAAGTATAGGCAGGAAAGAGGGGTGGCAACTTAGCAGGAGATCATGGCTAGTGATATCATAATATTTCCACAACAGATAGGCCAAATCTCTGGCCTGGTTTTGGGAGGAAAGGGTGTTTAAGGGGTACAACTGATGACTTAATTCAAGCTATAAGATCATTTTGCCACTTAAACTCCAAGGGAAAAAAATCAGTCTGAACTGGGTTATTTTTTAAAACTTCCCTCAACATCCAAAACAGGTAAAAAAATTGATCTCCCTTACCCCAGGAGTGCTCTGAGGGCCAAAAGATGGATGGTTAGGAACTGCATGTGCCCTACAGGCTGTGGGTTGCCCACCACTGTTGTAAAAGATTGCTGCCTTAACCTACAATATGAATCTGTACTTCCTTTTTTAACATCAGCCCCTTGTATAGTTTAAGCTCTACTTATTTTCCATTCCATGCTATTTTTGACAGATTTATCACCCCACCATTTGTTTACCTTGATTGTTGGCGTAAAGGCAGTGGTTAGGTATGAACAAAGCCGAGGAGGCAGGGTTAATTTACTGATATCTTTGTCATCTCGCAAAGAGCTGGCAATTGTCTGCTGGCACAGGAGCTGTAAGCTGGACACTCGGTGCTCTACTCGGACAACATACAGGGCAGGACCGGAAGCCATGAGCAGACGTGAGTCTCTATGACCCCAACAGATTGAGATTATGGGACGCTGTGTAGAAAAAATATTTTTTTAGACTTTTCTGTCTCAGTGAATCACATTTTAATGCCTTTTCAATAGGATGTATTTCATTGCCCATACAACTTTCTTTTGAATTTATTGAGGTTTGAGAGAATTGAGGCCTGATCGGCATGTTCAGGTGTTTATGTCCTCCTAGGACTGTACTACTCCTAACTGTACCAATCTTCAGTTGCTAGAACAGGATATTAGTCCACTACTGGAAGCCTCATTATTGTTTCAATCTTTTCTCCACTATTTTATTAACAATAGTTAAATAAATCACAGTGATTCTGTGCAAGTTCATTCATATCTGTATTATCATGCTAGTAATTTTTCTATATGAGAATGTATGTTGCTTTTTTACCTACTAAAGGTCATGCTCTTCCCCTTACCTGCACAGGGGTCTCCAGCGTGTAGATGTGTTCTCCATGAACATTGTAGAACTTGACGAGTGCACTTTTCAGAAAGGAAGCAGTGTTAAGTTCAGCTAGTTGGCTTAGTTTTTCCATGCCTGCTACAGCCAGCAAGTCTCCTTGTGTGCACCACTGAGCCACTACATCTGAAGCCACAAGAGTACAAGCTTAGCAAATAGATCCTCTCATAGATGCATATATTTATCCTAGACTCATCTTCCTCACAAGAATGCTTAATAGGGCTGCCACTAATTAAGAAATAAGCGAAACAGCATGTAAACATGAATGAACATATTACAAAAACAGCAGTAACAATCCTTCCTCCCTGCCTATTCTTCCTCTCCAATCCTGTAAGTCCAGACAAGCCTTTCAATCACCAGAGGACAATTTTCAAAGTATTTCACTTGACAGAAAGGCTGGGTTTAGCCATCATGCAATTCATAAGCCATGGTTCACAAACCACAATAGCTGGGTTCATGAATCATGCTAGGTCAACACCATATTGTGACCTCACATTAGCAAGGGGAAAAGAAGATCATGAAAAAAATATAAACTTGACTTCATCTTATTTACAGTTAAGTTTAATTAAAATAGCTAATGCTGAGTACTCTCCAATCATGCATTTCCCCCTTTTAACACTTTAATGTTAAAGTCAAAGATTTTGAGAGGCTGGTTAACTGAGTGGAGCCCAGGGTGTGAAGCAACCAGCCCATGAGTGTACAAAGAGAAACAAAACTAGCAACCATTTTATTTGAAAATGGAATCTCTTTGTTAAGTTTTCCCTTTGACAAGTAGGTGTCACTACTGCTAGCAGAAAACACCGCAGAGAGCTGCTGAGTTTCATCGGACAGATGCTGTCAAACCAATCAAAATTAAAGCAAACAAGATGCCTCCATTTCATACCTTTTAACCCTGAGCGAATGATGGTAGGAGATAAGTCATCATAGTTGTTCATTAAGCTAATGTCTCCTGATGTGAAGCTGACAGTGAGAAGCTGTTTGGTGTTCTGAACCAGGACTGGATATACTGCTGGACCATCTGCAAGGTCAAAAAATTAGGAAGAAAAATAGATGTTGAAACCAGATTTCCAGTTCCACATTGTCCACATTGAGTTTCCCAGCATGCCCTTGGATGGATCAGAAACAAGCCCCATCCTCTTTCCAATATGGTCTATAATGTTAATGTCACAGTCTTAATACTGGTCCCTCAATGACCCATTGAAGTCCAAGTTTTCTCTTCCTCAACCCAGTGCCTTCCAGATGAACTAGGCTACAATCTCCATTAACCGCACCCTATGCTGCATCAGGATATTGGAAGTTGTGGGCCATTATCACTAGGTTGGAGAAGACTGCTCCACCCCTCAATTAGAGACTCTGCTGTGAGCACTCTAAAGGGACTCTTACTTTGTTTTGGTCTACCTACTGTTTGAGAAAGTTCGCCACATTTTATAAAAGCTAGGCTGCTTGATAGAAGACCTCCCTTCCCTTAAATGTACATTTTACAGCATGGTCACAGTGGCCTATATGGATTACATTGGTCCAGGAAGTTATGAAGATTTCTGCCCATGTGGTTCAGCTCCATAAATACGTTTGTAAATTTTGCCAGCAAAAGAGTTTCCAAAGTACAATATTTTGCTCACATAGCTTGGAAGCAAGCCAAGAAGTACCACACAGACTGAAGTATTTGCTTGTACCCAGAATGACACATAGACAGAGGCAATGATTTGGGTCAATACAGAGGCATAGTATGGAGTGCCATCTATGCTAAGAGAAGAAAAAGTCTGGTGTGTTTGAACTATTCCCACTAGTTTCCAAAGGTTGCCAACAGGAAGGTAATGAACCAGACCTGGCTCTTGAAGCAACACTATATAACTCCTATGTTTCATAACTTTCTGATCCACATGTGAAAAAATCTTATCGCCTTTCACTTATAAGAGAAAGAAGCATAGATTCAACCATGTTCTTTTATACAAAGTTTATTTCAGTAATAACTCATCCACGTTCTGGAAATGGAAAAGATTGGGGAGAGAACCATTCATTTTTCAAGTCCTCCAGATATGAAACCGCATATCCATGTTTCATATTGGGAAGCCCTTCCTATTAGGTGACTCTGACTTTAAAAGACTCTGACCATCCATGAGAAGACAGGATAGGATGGGTCCTGAGAACACAGAAGCTACTAAAAAAACCAGTGTCATGTTTCTATAAGACTATTTCTTTAGGATTCACATTTATATTTTACATATTATGTACTACCTATTTAAGCACCTGTAGCACCCTCTGCAGCATTCATTATATATTCTTCTTGATCAAACTCATTGGTGCTGCTGCCACTGCATGAGAAAGATGTTCTTCAAACATCACCCTAGATGTATTCTGGCTAATATGTGGGGATTTGAAAGCCAGTATCATATAACTGATACTATTTTATGGATCTAATTCAACTAACTCCCTCCTCCTCATCTATGTGAGTCAAAACCAGATCAGTGGAACATACAATGCTTCATAAGAATGTGTCATATTAGCATAATCAATAGAAGTAGGCTTGTACCAAGCTCACCCACTGCTGACTGACTCAGCAACATTTACACATTTGCCAGCTTTATTCTTCTACAGAGAACCACATGGCATTGTTAAGCAATCTTAAAATGCACCTCCTGTCCTAATTTATTATAAATCAGAAGTATTCCAGTGAAGGGAAACAGCAACATTGGGAGCGGCCTGTTTCATAGATTCATCTGGAGATGCCATGAATATTGGAGTTTGCATGCTCAAAATGAAAACCAAATGAAACCTTGGAACTTTCTCTCTTTTGCTTTCTCTCTTTGGCCTTGGGAGGAAAGTTGTTTTTTCTTACGTGGGACTGTCAGATAGGGTACGGGCAGAATAAGGCGCCTTCACCTACAGAGAGGAGTACTTGCAGTTTAATAACCATTTTCTTAGATAAATATTGAAAAATAAAATATTTGCTCTTAAGTTCATTATGCTATTCCATTTCTAATTTTTATTTAAAATCTTACCACCCAGAGAGAATTTAGTGATATTTGTAAAATATTACAGTAATATTAACATGAAAATATTGGTAGGGTAGAATTGCATGTTATCCAGTGCATAGTGGAATGGATCTGGCCACTTTGTTCTGCTAACAAGGGCTTCTGCATGCATAACAGAAGCCCCTGTTGCTCACGGAAGTCAAGCATTTGCTCCACTCCCCTGAACAGATGTGGGTTACTGCTTTGCCAACTCACTTCAGTACACCTCTTTTAAGATTTGTGCAGTTCTGAGGGCCACATTTTAAATTTGGTTCCAATCAACTCCTTTTTCAGTTCCGATAACCAGGATGTAATTGGTATGTTTGTTAGAGTGGTGAGAGAGAAGGATCCAGGCTAAAATGTAACACCCTTGAGAATTCTGAGTAGTGAAAGGCACTTATTTAAAATAGCCTCTCACAGCTTCTTAGCTTGAAGGGACATAATGCAAAAGCCATCTGGGCACCTGAGACAACTCATCCAAGATACATTGGCTTCAGCAAGGGCCCACAGATGCTGGAAGGTCCTCTTTGGGACACCTCTAAAACAGATGCATCAGGAAGAGCAAGGAACTGTTTTAACTCAGGGATATGCTATTTTTCTCAGGATAAGGACCATCAGAGTTAAACTCCAGAAGGGAAGCATAGCCAAGACCAACAAAGTAGTTTGGGCAGAATACATTAGAGGTAATGATTATTTCCGATCTACATAATGATGTTCTCCTACTGTCACATTAAACAATTACTAATTTTTGCTAATCACTAATTTTTGCAAGGACTCTGGGACCACATCTGTGGCTTCAGGGGCTGCATGTATTCCTGCTTTAATTGTTCCTAGGTTGGAATAGCTTAAGGAAGGCTGGTAGCAAGAGATTATCTCTTTCTAATTCCCCTTTGATAACAAGGGAAGCTGGTAATTAATAGCAGTCAAGCTACAGATTAGCTTTTGAAATCAGTGAAGTAGTTGCCCTTTTGAAACCCATGCTTATTGTCTTGTGTCTTGGTTCTGGGAATAGAATGGGGTGGAAGAACTGATAATGTGAGTTAACCTAGCTGTTCAATAGCTTCAGACAAACAATTCCTTAGGTTTGTGCTTTTGCCTGGAAAATGGTGTCCAATTAAGCAAACTGTGCATGCAATGTGCAAATACAATCCTCAGCAATGATGTGGAAAAATGTAAAAATCTAGTTAATATACAAATTATGCATCTCTGTTTGCAGATGTCCTAAACATTCAATGCCCTTGTTTGAAAAACATCTGCAAAAATGAGGTTTTTCATATCACTAGATTTATCTAGAAGAGGAATCATATGCCAAAATATTACTATATCAAAATATAAAATGATATCAAAATATAAGAAGACACCTGATGAAGCAGAATTAAGTATTTCATAAGAAAAATACAAAGACAAAAATAACTTCCCAGGTGTTGACTGGTGTTAAAGTGTTGTTCTTTAATATCTGGTATTCAGTAGCATATTGCATTTGATCCTGGTGGTAATTATGATTCTAACTAGTAACTATTGATAGTTTGATCTTCCCCAAGTTTGTTTTGTTCACTTTTAAACTCATATAAATTAGTGGCAGTACCATTACCTATGATAGCAAATTCCATTGTTTATCTATGCATTTTTTGTCTAATATTCTTCACTCATAGAGTATACTCAAGGAATTCTAAAGAATTTAGAAATCTTTTCTCTTGTTATGAAGATATGTTGACTCCTGAAAATAAATCAGAGGGTTAGAGAGTACCTCTTTTATCAGCTTTGCTGATCTCTGACTAGGTGACTATGGATTGTAACTGAAGCCAGAGTTCCAAAAAGCATGTGTATATGTATGTCTGCAGAAGGCATGGGAAGAGAAAGAGATAAAGCAAAAATGCAAAATTTAAGGGTGTCAGGAAGAAGCTATTATTCTGTAAAAGCCTTCCTCAACCTGGGACTTTCCAGATGGGTTTGAAATACAATTTCCAGCATTCCTAGTCAGCATGTTACAGTCCCAACACATCTGGAGGGCATTAGGCTGGGGAAGATTGATCTACAAGATATAATTGTATAGACAGAAATGCATTACATTATACAAGTAGGAGGTAGATGAGTCATACAGGATGTAATGGTAATTTAGTGTCACTGGCAAACTTAAAATTAAACAATCCTTGCAGTTCAAAATTCCTTAGAGGAGATGCAACCTTTTGTGAGCATTTGCAGAATGCTCCAACAAAGATGGAAAAACAAACAAACAAATGGGAGCACTCAATGTGTAGTTTTTACCTTCTCAGTGAGAAGCAGGACATAAACATATGAACACTGAACTTAAAGGAAAAATGACCTTGTGGTGGGGAATAATCATCTGAGTCTGTGTCACTCTCACTACTGTCTTCCACCAAGAAACTTGGGTAGTTCCAGGACATACTAAGGATGCCGTCAGACTCATGAAGAAGAACATGTGCCAGCATTCGGCCATGGCAATCCATAACAATAACTTGACCATCAGCAGTACCAAATAAGACCTACGAAAAAATATACCATCATTAGCAAGCGTATAAAAGAGATCCAAAATTTAGAAGGCTGGAACACCTTTCAGTCATCTTATATCTGAAATAATTGTAAAATGCTGAATAATGCTTCAGATTGTAAAATGCTGAATAATCCACATTCATAATAGATACAAACTAGATGTTACAGGAAACTTTATTGGCCCCAAATAAACTCACTATAAAATAAATCCCACTAAAATCTATCCTATGATAAAACAAACTGCCATGATGATTTCTCTTCCATAAACATCTAACGTTTCCCCTTCTGAAGTTTCTTCATCTTTGCTACTTATCCTCTCCTTTCCCAAATAATTGGTTTCTTCTTCCCTGTTCCTACAGGATTTAGCATCCTGGTTTTCTTCCGTTTTTCTCTCCTTTTTAACCTTTGACCATCCTATACCCTTTCTCTCAACATGCCACATTTTGACTTGGAAAAGCCTTCCTGCATGGAGTCTGAAATAACACAGTTAACTAAAGATATACTATAAGGTGCTTCTGAAAATTTAATTCATCCCTTTATGTTGCACATAGTTAAACACTTCAGGCAGATAGAGATCTGGTTACAAAATATTAAGTAACTGGACATAAGATGCGGGGTTTAGCAGCAATTTATATGTGATTATGGATTTTGAGCACAACAGAAATTAGACCAATGAGTAACCAACTATGCCTCTCCCTGCAGGAAAACTGATATGAATTAATCAAGTGAAACTGGAGCATTGTAGCAGAGGTGGAATAGGAAAGCTACAAGTTGAACAATCACAAATAAAGGAAAGGTCCCACCCACAATGTCAAAAACAGAATGGATAAAGCACAGCTTTTATTTTGTTTTTAAAAAGCAGTTAATAGACAGCCGTCATGCACCATACCAATGTCTCCCCCTCAAACTTCTTTTGTTCCCCACTGCATTGAGGAAGCTATGGCTTGCACATTTTCATTGATTTTAGAAGACATATAACATACTGCAGGAGGGAAGTCACGTGTGGAAAAATACACAGGCAGACTTCTGCCACAGCATCATCTACCTTCACAGAAGTCTTCACGGGTTGTAATACTAGCCTTCGTTTATACTGAACTTTGAAACCTAAATACATTCCAGAAGCTGTTCAAGGAAATGAAAGGGATAGGATCATGTCTTCTATCACACACTGTTCAATACTTCCTGTAGAACAAACAACATCCATTATCTATTGCTAAAAATGCTGAAGGGTTCTTATAAGATGGGCTATTTCATTGGCAACTGCTCAGTTAACAGCACCGAAAAATTATTAGAGAGCCATTTTGGTGTAGTGGTTAAGGCATCAGGCTAGAAACCGGGAGACCGTAAGTTCTAGTCCTGCCTTAGGGACAAAACCAGCTGGGTGATCTTGGGCCAGTCACTTTCTCTCAGCCCTAGGAAGCAGGCAAGGGCAAACCACTTAAAAAAAACTGCAGGGACTAGTCTAGGCAGTTGCCAGGAGTCAAAAACTGACTCGAAGACACCAAAAAAAAAAAAAGAACTATCAACAATAGTTGTTGCTATCATTAGTTTGACATGTGTTTTCTTATTGGTGTTGATGGGTTGTTTTATTGCAATGTTTTGAACAAGAAATACATTGTATTTCATATTTTGGAGATCCTTATGACATAATGTAATCTTGGGCATACTTCTCTAAGAGTGATAATAATGGGGCTTACTTCTAGGTAAACATGCAAAAGGCACTGTGCCTCTATTCGCCCTTAGAAAGCAAGAAACAAATAAAGGTATTAGCCTGAATCAATGCTGAGAGGTATAATTTTGGGATCTACATCTATGCCTCCTTCTGAGTCATCCAACCCTACAAGGTGACTGACAATTCTATGTTATTCTTGTTTCTCTGGTGTACTATATAATTAGCCTGCTTGCAGTATTGTCACTGCCTTTCTCTGAGCCTGGTAGGTAGGTAGAGGTGTATTCAAACAAGGCTTCTACTTCCTCAATGACTTCTACGTTAAATATGAGGTGTTGACTCATGAGAGGTTTTTAATCATTGTGGTTAAATGTACTGTACTAGGTCAGTAATTCTCCAAATGTGAGGTAGGCCCCTAAAAGGAAGTACAGTACAGCTGCCAGTGGAGATTGGAAAAGCCCATTCAGGAACACTAGCAAAAAGGTTTCGCTCATAATCAAACTTTACTTGGGAAGTGGCTTTCTGTGAAAAACAAACAGTGGCCAATAAACCACCTTTCTTTTCTTTTCTTTTCTTTTCTTTTCTTTTCTTTTCTTTTCTTTTCTTTTCTTTTCTTTTCGAGTCACTGCCAAAGACCCAAAAACTCTCTACAGAATCTCTGTTTGCTTCAGTTCACCCATCTGACCATTTATTATAAAACACAAGCTAGAAAATGACCATCTCTCCCCATACGTTTCAATAGGTCTACAGCAAGAACTGAGGAAAGTACAAAGCATTCATTCAGTCAGACTGGCTGAGAGGGTAAGGTCCAGGTAAAGGCATCCCAACTTGGAAGTTAGAAGAACAGTTCTCCAGGTCCAAGTCTCTACTCAATCAATAATTCAGAGGGATATTCTAGGGTACATTTGGTTTATGCAACAACCCAAGAGGCTATAGCACTCTAGTGTGCACCTATAATTTATTCCAGAAACTTCTGCAATCTGTGACAAGTTCTTCAATAAATTAGTTGATAAATTTGACCCTTTTGTTTGATGTGAAAAGATTTCTCAGAGAAATGTGAAAACTACTGAACTAACAAGTATGCTAGCCATTTTTGTAACTCAAGCAATTAAATTCTGAAATTGCTATTTTTTTTTAAACTGACTTTGTTCTTGTCCAACCAAGAGAACGTTCACCTCCTGTGGTTAGAAAAAAGTGTATGAACTTTGCCTGGTTGCAATCCAAGTACATCCATCAACACCCCATTTGCCATCCCTGTTTCTCAAAATTCATTGTTTGGATTTGGCTAAGGCTTTAAAGCCCACCTTCTTCATTTAAGAGAGAAAGACTTTTTTTTTTTTCACCTTTTGCACTTTATATGAGCAGCAGTTTCAGACAAACATGGGAGGCTGTTGATTCAGGCAAGGGTGGATGGCCAATTATCAAGTCTGCTAAGAAAGAAGCATTCTTCTGGACTCACCCTCCAGTCCTATGCACATTCATTCAGGTGGAAACCCTACTCCATGCAAATCATTCCTGAGTAAATGTGCACAGCTATGACTCAGTGTACGTTTGTTCCATTCCAGTTATCTTCAAAAGAAAGATGAAGGAAGGACCTGCCTCAAAGAACTAAAATAAATATATAAAAACATCCTCTAACTTGGCACCCTCCAAACAGTAGTTCAATACATCTGAAGGACACCAGGTTGGGATAAGCTGGAGTATAGGGAGATTTTCACATAGTGATAGCATCCTCATATTTATAGCATAAGAAACTGCAGCTTAAGATAAACAGTTAAAAGAAGGAGAAAGAAGGCCAATAAAGAGATTAGCCATATTGCTTTTTCATTTCATTCATCATTTTGTGGAATCTCATAAACATCAAGCATGGAAGGAAAGAGTGTTCCCTGTTTCTATAATTCATAACTATTTAAAAGCAGGTTGGTCTCACTCAAATATGCTTGAACATTCTAAATATAGAAAGAAAACCATTTACTGTAGCCAATCCAGAACGTGGAACAATGGAATAAAACATGCATGGAAGCATCAGCAACCAGAAATCATTATATTGAAATAACAAAAATGACACAAATAACAACACAAAAACTTTCTGCAATAATCCAAACTATTATATGGTGGTGTATTTTATTTATACAAATGAAAGAACTGCTCAACATATAAGTCAAGTCTTCTTGTTAAACCTGAACTTTCTAGATGCCTCCATTATTGGTCATTACAGCTGCTATTTACTAAAGCAATTTAACTATTGCTGCCATTCTACACATCTTAAACATACTGTCTCATTAATCAAGAACGCTTTTTATTTGCTATTCTATGTTTATTTGCTATTCTGTGTTCCATGTCATAACAATTAAAACACTGTAATTTGTATTGGAATAAATAACATATTTGAAATTGCAGCTTATAAAACCACTGTGAACATAGGAAGAAGAAAAACCAGTATTTCTTGCTACTTGCAGCGGAAAAAAGGGTCCAAGACATCAGATGGACTTCAAGGGAACATAAACTTCTGGAGAGCCAGCTGATGTTACTGAATGCTACTAATTGATAGCAAAAGACTGGCTTGATATTTTAAGGAGTCTGGCAAAGAGAGGTCATAGTGAGGATATATGAAGAAAATCAGAGGGTAACCCCCACTCCTTTGCACATCAGTTAACAACAACAACAACAAAACTAAATGATTTAATCTTATCTATACACTTTAAACCAGTGTTTCTCAACCTTGGCAACTTGAAGATGTCTGGACTTCAACTCCCCAGACATCTTCAAGTTACCAAAGTTGAGAAACATTGCTTTAAACATATTATTTAGGTACAGTAGATTTTGCATCCCAATGGTATATATTTTAGGAAATTGAGACAACCAGCTTTCATAGTTAATTCATTCATTAAAGCTGTGAGAAATTACCACACTCTGCCTCTGCATTTTGAATCTTGCCAAATTCTGTTGTGCTAAAAATAACATTTTCTCTGTCTTCAGCTGTAGCTTCATCTGTGGTCAAGTCAAAACATCTGTTGCACAGAACAATATGTATGGCTATTCTAAAGTATCTGGTTTTGTGTCAAAATTTCAATAGCAGTTTTACGTTTATACCAACTGCAATGAATTTTTAATAGATAAAATTGTGGTAAATATATCAGGGACCAGAGAAGTAAGGATTTATTCCAATGACTAAATTTGATATCAATAACTCTAAAGCAAGTTAGCAAATTTGTGTTCACATCTTAACATTCTCAATTAATTGACAGTTGGACAGAATTGTAGCTGGATTGAACTCTGAAGTAACCAAGAACTTTCTGATCAAGCTGTAGCAGGATACAAACTGGTTCATCCCAAAGAAATGGAAGCAATTTTTTTCCTCTCTCAGCATTGAAGTGTAAGAGTGATATAAAGATAATATTTGATGACACACATGCAGTGATGTCATAACGGACTTGCTGCCATTATATACTTGTGTTGTGATGTCTAATGCAAGTATGTCAGCCATGACATTTGCATGATGATGTCATTACATCCTTACATTTTTTGCCCTGCATTTGTCCCCTGTGGATGCCCATGACTAGTATAGTATTTATACTTCTTTAAAGTATCCACTGGGAATAGTATGGACTGACTGATTTTCAAAGCCTTTAAAATAGCACCTGATCTGAGTTTCAGATCAGAAGTCCACCAATACATTTGCCAGTTCACCTATGACTATGACTATAATCTGTTGAGCTCAAAGAGGGTGAAGGGCTCTGTTGGCCATACTGAAGAAGACAGCATTGCCATGGCTTAACTAAATATCTCCACAAGTCTCAAGCAACTTCAAACATTCTAAACAGTTCAAGTTGATGTATACAGGAATGTTTACAAGCACAACATTTGTATTATCATGAAATATTTTTTTATTGCATTATGCTTGAGGAACCCAAATGAATCTAACGTAAAAATGAATGGTTGACAGTGAAATACAGAGAGATGCAATTCCCGCTTTTAGGGAAAAATTACCTGTTGATCATCAGGTGTCCATATGCCACAGGTGATCTGACTCTCCAAGTTAATTTCCGAAGACCAATGTCTTTGTCCACTGACTGATCCAACCAGAACAAATCCATCTCTGTAGGATATAAGTGCTTGTGTTCCATCATGGCTCCATGTAAAATCACTCACCTTAACATATAAGGTTAGGCATTATTTTGATTACATATTCCAGTCTTTTTTAAAAAGCACACAACATAAAGAAATAAATAAGGATTCGATCAATTAAGACCCGTATTTTCTGGGGTCTCCCGTTCATAAGCTCATCAAATTTCCTTCATAAAAAAGCCCCACAAGTAAGGATCATCAGTGCCAATAATTTGACAATGCCATCATATTGTATCATTTTATAGTTCACATTTTGAAGTGCTTTACCCTGTATCCTCCAGATTAAAGGTAATACACCGAAGATAAAATTTGAACTTAGTAGAAAAAGTAGTTGTGTACTAAATCTTTCCTACTGAAATTTATAAGATTTTAAAATGATTAACATTTAAATATTTTAGGCAGTTTTAGTTTTTTAAACATACAGAGATTCAGTTTCAACATCATGCTAATCTATGGTTTAACCATAATTTACTGAATATGTTAGGTATGAACAAAACACATGAGAGGCTAGCCCTGCAATGCTCTGAGCCCAGGGTTACAATGCCCATCAGCCTATAAATATTCAGGTGGGTAGTTAAAGTCCTGCTCTTCTCTAGATCCCTCAGGGAACAGCCATTACTGTTATGTCCGTTATAGGTACGTTATCCAGGGAGTTTATGAGACAGTTTGAGTTAAATTGCTGATTTTTGAAAACTCTTGAAAATTAAACTATTTCAGAGAGCTGACTTGATGTTGCTATCTCTATTTTTATTTTCTATGGTTATTATGGTTGCTTTGTTGCCCTGCTTTATTGTTACTGTTTATGTGATTATTGGATTATAAGATTGTACTGTGGATGCTTTGAGGTGTATTATATATTCTGTGTAAGCCACTGAGAGTCTTTTGATTGTGGCAACATAGAAATATATTTAATAAATAAATTGTAATTTGTTTTGATATTGATAACTGGTGTCCTGGTTTGGCAATTAGTTGTTATTCTACTATGCTGCTTAAAGTCTATAGCCAAAGTGGCATATACATTTTGCAAATGAAAAATAAAATGTATGAATTCATCCTGTGAGTGTTCCTGGGCAAGAAACACAAGGTGTCACAGATATATACTAGGATTAGCATCACAGTTACAGGTAATGGTATTGCTGTTTGGAATGGTCATTACTTACAACTGAAGTAACAAACAGTTCATTGGAATTTCAATTATTATATAGAGAAAAGTTATCAATGACCTGTAGGTAGATCCATATAGACAGCAGAGTGGAAATAGGCAGAGTAAGACTCCCAAAGCTATATCCAATACATTCAGCCTCTTGTTCCATTTGTCCTTGTGGTAATTCACCCATAAACATTTGTTTCAGATTGCAGTCCAAAAATAGCATACTGTCCTTTTGCTACTAGCCTCTGGTGTAAACTATAGAAAATATGCTAATTTTACATGCTTTTCAGTTAGAACATTTATCTAACAATTGCATTTTCATACTTTCCCTGGGCAGTTTTCCCCCCTCGTTTTCTTTTCAAAGTCAAGACAATTCCCAGGACAAAACCAAATGGTGATTACTAACCTGCGCACCACGATCGTTCACAAGCTCCACAGACCATCTGCCTTCATACTGAATCCAAACAAATATTCCACCATCAGCATCACATGTTGCCAACTTCTGGAATGGTTCGTTCCATCGCACAAGCACCACCTAAGAAGATTTCAGAAAACACCATGTTTCTCAATTTTTATTCTAGGTGCCAACAGACAGTTTATTAGAATTTCAGTTATGATGTAGAGAATAAAGGGTCATTAAATTCTAAATTAGGACTACAAAAATCAGAAGTGTTCCCCTTAAGAATTCAGTAAGTGAAAAAGCAACTAAGAATATTCATGAACACATGTGTAATATAGATCAACTCTCTCCAACACTTTAAAATGGAAACAAAGGAAGTTTCTAATATGTAACCTTTTCTCTTATCATGAAAACAGCTATACTCTGATATCAATACACATTCAATCTTTTGAAGTTTTATTAACTAATTGAATATATTCATCAAACTTTCTTGGGTGGTAGGATTTGTATCTAGCATATCAGATCTATCTCTTAGTATAGGAGGCTATATTATTTTGAAAGACAGAATGTGTCAAGAGTCATGAATTTTTCCAGATTAATCTGAACTAGCTGATCAGATTAATCCAACATCATAAGCCTACCAAAAAGAAAAAAACCTGCTCCTCATTTCTCCATGAAAGCCACAGTCTACATCACCTAATAAATAAAAATCACACCACCAGCAAATTGTCATAGTAATAGGCAGGGCCACAATGAGAAAGGCTTGAATCAAACTCTCTGCATCCTTTCCCACATAACATCTAGTAATCTCAAATGCCATTTTCCTTTTTTAAAAAATATTTTTATTGAAAGTTTTACTAATAATAGTAAAATACAAACTCAACTCAGAAAGAAGGGAAAGTAAAGAAAAAAGAGAATAAAATGTATATGAAAAAAAGAAAAAGAAAAGAATAAGAGAAAGAAAAAAGAAATATTTAAAGAGGTAGCTTATGATTTTTATCACAAATACAAACTTAATAATTCATCACCCCCTATAACATTGTATGCAAATATCTCTTCTTCCCATAACCTATCCTTTATCCACACGTAAATCCATAAATCATTAACATTTCAGTCCTAGTGTCAGCAAAAAGTTCGTAAAGGAATTCCAGATTTATACAAACATGCCTTATTTTAATCCTAATCAAACAAGCCAACTTCGTACTCCTTACGTTTGCTTCTAACAATCTTAATCTTTAGTTCATTCAGATGCTGTCATAGGATTTGATCTCTCTTCCATTTTTCTTTTTCCCATCTCAAAGATTTCTTCAGGGCTTTAACCAACTTCTTTTGCAAGTCCAGTAAAAAATCCTTATCCAGGTCAATTTCTTGGCTTGTCATCCGTGTTTTCACTTTAGCTGTTTACTCTGGATAGTCCATTTTTTCCCAGTACTTCTGCAAATTCTTAATGTTCTGATATTTATGCATCAGGCAAAATTTGTTTCATCTCCTTATCTTGTAAATCTTCCAAGATGTTCTCTTTCATGTCAGTAATTTCTTCTTTAATATCTTTGAGATATAATCTAGTCATAGAAGCAGGCATTATTGCTGAGATTGAAGTTGCTATTTTTTGACCCCATTCTTCAAAAATCTCCTGAAGTATTTCAGATGTCAAGCATTTTCTGTCATTTTGCAAGTTCCAATGCTGACCAAAGACAAGAGACAGGCTTTTCACTTTTTTTTTCCTTTTCCCTTTCTGCCTGGAATCTTTAGTCCCCTCTAATGTTTAGTTTCTGAAATGATAGTGTCTCAAGTTTCTGCTTTGACTTAGGATAGACTAAACAAATTGGTTCCCATGAAGGTGCTATTTATATAATTATTTCCAAAACCTTATAGCAAAAGTCCTAATATTCCATTATTCCAAGTTTGCCTGGTCCCTTAATTTGTTTCTAACTTTCTTGAATCAGACTCTTATTTAGCTTTTTGCTGATTATTTTTAATTCTTTAAGTTCTTAAGCTTATCATTAATTTTTCTTTGATTCAAGAACAAAGGTTACCTTTTTTTTAATCTGTTCAATCATGTCCAATTCTTGGAGACTGCCTGGACAAGTCCCTGCAGTTTTCTCGGCAAGGTTTTTCAGAAGTGATTTGCCCTTGCCTGCTTCCTTGGGCTGTGAGAATGTGACTAGCCCAAGGTCACCCAGCTGGCTTTGTGATTAGGTGGGACTAGAACTCACAGTCTCCTGGTTTCTAGCCTGGTGCCTTAACCACTACACCAAACTGGCTCTAGCTTTTTGCTGATTATTTCTAATTCTTTAAATTCTTAAGCTTATAGTTATTTTTTCTTTTATTCAAGAACGAAGGTAACCTTATCATGTGGCTTTTCAAACTTGTCATTTTGAAGATCTCTAATATCCTTAAGGTAGTTGAATTGTTAATTTCCTAAAGCGATTAGAAAGTGGGTTAGCAAACTTAGTGTCCTTTAAAAGACTCCACCGTGGTTGAGAGCATGAGACCACCTTTTGTCTCCCAGCACTCAAACCTGTGGGAAACCACTGTCTATGGTCTCCTTGCAAGGAGCAGCTGTCCTAAACCAAGTGGGCAATCTCCTGTCCTATCCTTATCAGGAGAGGTTCTGTGAGACTGGTCTACTTGCTGGTTCTTTGGTCTGCAGTCATTGTCTCCACTCATTTGGAGACGTCTTAGCTCACCATTCCTCACCCGGAAACTCCTTGAATGCTATTTTCCAGCTTTATACCAACTTGGGAACAACCTAGAACTGAAGTATGACTTGATTACAGGCCATCACTTCAGGATTTCAAAATTGTCTTGAGTACTGAATCATATAACAATGAAGGGTAAAAACTATGAATACCACACATCAAATCATGAGTCTTTAAAACTCATCCATGATTACTGAAGAGTGTTGAATATTTAAAATGAATTCTAAACCCTTGCAGCATACAATACTGTTTTCAAAGGAAATATTATAGTGCTAGTAAGATTTACATACATACATACCCATCATGCTATTCCTTTTTTGGGTGAGCAACATTATGTAAAGTGCAGAGACGAATAGTGAGCAAAAGAAATACAAGACATGAGATAAGAACAAAGAAATATAAATATTTTATTATATAAACATTATATTTAAATACAAATATAGTTTATACTTGTCAGCTCTTCTAGGTAGACCAGATTAAGAAATCAACTCCACAGGAGGGCTAAAACTACTTTTATTGAGATTGGCTATAACAACAGAATCTCACAAGTCTGATTGTGCTGTACCTCCCCTCTCCCTATCCCTTATAGTTCAGTTAATTAGGCAGGTGTCTGACTGAGCCACTTCTGAATATTATCTGTCTGTTGTAGACTTAAAATATATTTTACCCTTCATCACCATGGCAACAGATCTTGCATATCTCTGTCATCTTCCTTACCCTCTACAACACCATCATTCACTATATCTCTCCTTATAAAGTAGGCTTGCTTCTACCACCTCAGTCCAGCAATTCCTACCTGCCTTTTGATATTTAAAAGTCTTACCTCTCTTTTTAAGGATCTTATCAATTCTTTCCACAGTGATTTCTTGGTCTTCCCCTTCCTTTCAACTGATTCACTTTTCCTTTCATATATTTGTTTTGTGATTCAGTCTTCATTCATTCTTTCTATATGACCAAACCACCTGAACATAATTATTTTGTCCCAATCACTCACTTTGGTGGTTGTGGCAAAGGAGAAGATCAGACCTACAGGCACTTCATTACAGAGTGCCTCAGGATTCAGTTCTTTCCCTGGTCATCCACTGGGTCAGGGAGAGGTATCATCAATATACAGATGATACTCGATTATACATCTATAATCCAGATAGGCCAGATGGGAGAAATGGAAGAAACCATGATCAGGTGTCTGGAAGCTGCCAGGGTCTGGATAGGGAAAAACAGGCTCACAATCAACCCAAGCAAGATGGAATGGCTGTTGATTCAGAGGCCAACTGATTCCAGAACAATTATCTTTGGCTCTTGATGAGGTTATGCTCTGCAGAAAGAGTAGGCTCACAATCTGGGGGTCCTCCAGAATTCACAGCTCCTATTTGAAAAGCAAGTAGAGTCCATGGCTAGGAGGGTTTTTGCGCAGCTTCACCTGGTACGTCAGTTGTGGCCTTATCTGGATACCTTGGATATATGCTGTCAGATTTGATCAAGCATTTCATCCAATGGGCAGAGATTGAGTAACAGGGAAGAAATTATGTTACATAAAGCAATTCATCATTTGAACCTATTATATAGAACTGGAATGGATTTGTTCAGTCTGCATTTGCACTAAAGATAGTCACTCGTGCCTAGATGACATTACTGTAATTCTCTCTACATGGGACTACCCTTGAAGACCACCTGGAAACTTCAATTGCTCCAGAGCTCAGAGGCCCACACACTTAGTCGTCAACCGCAAGTACAATTCAAGATACTGGTTTTAATCTATAAAGCCCGATGTAATTTGAGGCCTGGGCATTTTATTGAAAGCTTTCCCTGATGGTTTCTCTCACCCTATTCAAACAATTAAGGAGCACCTCCTAAAGTTCCTACCCACAAGGACGTATGGTAGAAGAGGGACTGATGGCAGGCATTCTCTATAAGACCAACCCTCCTTTGGAATACCATGCCCTATGAAGCAAGGATGGCTCCAACCCTCACAGCTTTCCAGGAACAAGTGAAAACCTGGCTCTTCTGGAAGGCCTTTGGGGATGATCACCAGAGGTGCCATGCCAAACAATTTTTAGCTCATTAATTTCAATATCTACCTTGGGGAATTAGATTTTGGATTTTATGACTTTAATTAGTTATAAGAATAATTTTGTGTTGTGCTTTATTTTGTAAGTTCTGTACCTAGAGCCTGTTGGGTTTAGGACAATGGATAATCAATCATCAATTGATTAATAAAGAAATAATGAATGGTTCCCTAACATTCCCAGTTCTCAAGTCCATATAATAAAGTGTGCCAAAATGCAGAAATTATATCCTTTGACAAACATGCACTCCTCACAACAAACTACTAACATCTTACTAAGAAAGTTTCCTGCCAGTTTTTGGAAATGTTTCTAATTTAAAGAGAAATCAGTCTGGCAAGTACCTCTCCTGCTTCCATGTCTCACAGTCTTCACTTGGAGAGCATTAGAGCACCACATTCAGCAGCCTTCCATTTTATTGTATCTGATAGCTCATAAAGGCATTCCTGCCATATCATTATCAGGGTTTCACAATTTTGTCGGGAATTGAAAGCTACGTGGACTTATATCTGTCCTTGTTTTCAAGAGAAACAAACCAACCACGGCAGCACATTATAGCTATGAAGTGTTCTGCAAGTGGGTTGCAAATGCAGACCGAACAAATCCATTCCAGTTCTATATAATAGGTTCAAACGATGAATTGCTTTATGTAACATAATTTCTTCCCTGTTACTCAATCTCTGCCCATTGGATGAAATGCTTGATCAAATCTGACAGCATATATCCAGGGAATCTACAACAGTATCAAGAAAATAGTGAAGGAAAACCTTGTGTAGCAAGAAGAAAACACAGTTCAGGATTTGTTTTCATGCAGGGCCCGTTCCAAAATATGTTTCTGATTGAAAAGAAGAGCTGCCATTTCATCACTGAAAAGGATCTTGAAAGGAGAAGTTAGGATCTAAGAGGGAAACAATCCTTCCCATCCTCCCCAGTGGCAAAAATAACAATTATTTGAAATATTATTGAACTGCAGAAAAACCAGTGAACTGAGCGTGTGGGAAGCCAATTCCCAACCCCAGTTCTCATTCAGGGATGAAGGAAGATTTCATTTCAAGCCTCTGATTTTCTCCAGAAGAGACAGGCAGCACAGCTCCAGTTAAGGGAGCAGCTGAATTTGGCCAAAGCTATTTATAAATGGGCAGCTGATGCTCATAGGCAAGAAGGTACCAGAATCCCTGTGGGGGATTTGGTGTGGCTTTCCACGACGTTTCACCTTTCTTTCATCCATCCAAGGAACTGGACTCATAGTTAATTGGCCCCTTCCTTGGGTCTACTCAGATCAGGTGGCCTTCCATGTTCAATTGCTTGGTTTTATGAAATTACACCTGGTGTTTCACCACTCTCTCCTTGCATGGGTGGGGCCTCCTTGCCCCTTGCATTCATCTCCTCCTCACCCCACCCCCAGTTCTGGTGGGTGGGGAAGAAGAATACAAAGTGGAGTGTATCCTGGGTTCTAGATGCAGGAGGGAGAGGTTAGACAGAGATTGTGGAAAGCAGTGGCAGATGTACACATACCCCAAGTGGTTTGCAAGTTCCATTTGAAATTTCCATGGAAGCCTTGAACCCCTGAACTGTCTCCTGCCTTACCAGACTTTCAGCAACAGGAAGAAGAGGGTTCCTCACCCCCTACCTCACAACTTGGTGTTTCAGACTCAAATGAGTCTGGGGAGGGAAGGCCACATTCCAACTTTGGTGATGCTTTCCATTTCAGACTTGTCTGTTGACCTCAGGGAGATGCCTGGCCCATCTTCGCAGGTGAGTAGGGGGCATCACTCTATGTGCTTTCAATGGTGGAGGGGAGAGTGAGTCTGAAGAGGAAGATAGTGTGATGGAATGTCTGTATCTTGGGAACATGTGGGACAGAGCAAAAGTGTTACAGGAGGGAGTTGGATCCTTTACAGAACAGACTGCCTAGTTCAAGAGAGGGGGGAAACCAGATAAAGATAACAACTCTGCCTTAGTTACACTAGGTATAATAGGAGCCAGAGAACTGCTTTGACAGGCTTTCAAAATTCTGTTACATTACCCTACTGATAATAAAATTCTTTCCAGAAATCTAAGTGATTGTTGTTTCCTGAGTTTGCCAGCCTGGTAGGGTTTGATAGCACCACTCTCACTTACAGAGGCATTTACCTCTGCTTGCATCCAGCCTCCTGTCAGCTCTCTGGCCACTTTCACCAATCAGTAGGGCATCTTATCTACAGCTAACAGAGCTAACAGCACTGCGCTCCCTGTCTACTAAAATCTACAGCCTTCCCCAAATTGATGCTTCTCCCACAGAATCATAATTAACAATTCTACTAACTGCTTTGCAAAGCGGAAAAAGTGCACCTCTTTTCATTCAACTTCTTTTCCCCTTAGTACAGCAAATAAAAGAAAATTATGAAATATAACATATTTTGTTTTGTGCACTTCTTCAAAGAATTCCAACAGGATGCTAGCTTGCTTTCTGAACATCTGGAGGGTGACAGGCAAACACCTGCTGAAAGAATAAATCATACCTGGACAAGTAAACTCATACCTTGCCTCTCATTATTGTCCCATGCTATTTTCCTGTCTCCTGTCATGTAAAAGAAAACCACATACATATGCATCCGATCAAGGGACCGATTGCTCTTTCAAACTTTTAGTAAGTCAGGTAGATGTGGCAGAAGAGGAGAAGCAAGTTCAAAAATGCAATGATTTTTGACAGAAGATATAATTATCTGAATAAAGAAGAAACACTCTTTACTTTTCAAAAAATCTAAATGAAATGCCAATGTTTATATTAAAACCCTTAAGTCTTAAATTGGGGAGGGGGAAGCTTTGCCCCAACATCCTCACCTGCCTGATTTAGAGATTTGTTACACACTTTGCATGAATGATTGAAAGAGTTTGGTCAGTACTGTCAGCTGATTGTATTTGCAAAGTTTCTTGCATGCAGGAATTCTACCATATTTAGAGTTCCTGAATATGGGCAGTTTTGTAATAAAAACCATCCTTACAATCCCCTTTCAGATATTTGCATAGTATATATGAAAATTTCAAATAGTAGCCAGGTATGGTGGGTTGGGACTGGGCTTGCAAACATGCTCTCATCTCCCTGTCTTACCTCTATGTTTAGAAAAACTAGTTTTCCTAAAGCATGTGTGGCATTTTGACCATGAGACAGATTTTGGGGGCCTTGGTTATACTGTAACATTGACTTTTATGAGAATATTGTGTTTTACATACTGTGAACTGCCCAGAGTCACAAGGTTGAGATGGGTGGCCAAATAAAATAAATAAATATCTCACTAAAACGTTTCATGAGTGAAAAAGCTGCTGGGGAAATGTATCTGCACATCTGGGATGAAGCTGGAAGCCAACTCTACCACTTATTTTGTTCTACTGGCTCAAGGACAAGGAATCTTTTGTAACCCAGGGATAGGTGGCAGGTGCACCTGGACTTCTCCCTTCATGTCTACCAGGTTCCTCATTGTCTGCAAAAAGGTTATTCTAAATGTTAATCAAATACAGAAGTTGTTGTGCTACAAAGCAAAGCATCATCCTCATTTATCAGAAAGTTTTTGCATCCCACAAAGGCCCTGCTGGAATACCTGTCAGCCTTACCATGAAGACCAGACAGAAAACACAACCAGATGAACTAATTCTACTTTACTGTAAAGCTACATTAACAGAATCTTGCAAGTCTGAAAGTACAGTCCCCCCCCCCACATCTCCTTTACAGCCCGAGAACTTAGGGAGGATCCCCTCTGAACCTCTTGTTCTGCCCACTATGCAGCTGCGGCCTATGCTGTCTCTTATCTGACCATTCCCTAGGTAATGTCTCCCAAGGTCTTTCTCACATACCATTACACCATCACAGCGAACCCAGGGTCAGTGTCTAGTTTGCCTTCGAGTAAATGGCTGCTTTATAATAGTCTAGTCCCATTACGGCAGCACTTATATACAGGTAGTTCTCACTTACCAACTGCCTCGTTTAGCAACTCTTCGAAGTTATGATGGTATATATATATAAAAAAGCTTTGCAACCAATCCTCACATTTACAACCATCCAGCGTCCCATAGTCATATGATCACCATTTCTGTGCTTCCTTTTGCTTGTGGCAAGCAGTTAATAGTGAACGTGGAAGTAAAATCATTTGCTGAATGACCAAGGTGACTCACTTAACAAATGGGAAGTGATGTTGTAAGTTCATCACAGTCACGTGGTTTTCTGCTTAGAGACTGCGGTGCTTAGCAACAAAGTTGCCGGTCCCAGTTGTGGTCGCCAAGTGAGGACTACCTATATGGGCATGTCTCTTGTGGAAACCATTTTCTTAATGTGCCTAGCACATTCTCACAGAATTTTAGATCTGCCCCCCTGGTCTAAAATGGATGCTTATCTATGCTTTATCTTCTTCTCCAGCTGTCCTGATGAAGGAAAGATAGCTGAGTTAGCAAGGGAAAATGAGTGATCTTAATAAGTGTCTCTGGAAAAGGAGGCAAGAAAGAGTTTTGATGTGATTTTATCCTGACATTATTTACTTATACTTCATAAGATGCCTTGAGTGTTGAGAAACTAAAACCTCAGGATATGAATTAAAATAAAATTGCTTAGTCCTAGCTTTATCTCTAATAATAAAGACAAGCTGAAGGGAACCGTTTGAATGTAACATGATTAACACTCTTTTGGAAAAAAATATTCGAAGAATTTCCTCCTACCATTTGGTTGACCTCCATCAGACACTTTTTACAGGTAATCCTCAATTAACAACTGCTCGTTCAGTGACCGAAGATATGACAGTGCTGAACGAGTGGTACTTACAATCAGTCCTCAAATTTCTGGCCGTCCCAGCACCCCCACAGTCATGTGATTGCAATCCGGGCATTTGGCAACTGGCTCACACTTAAGATGGCTGCAGCATCCCATGGTCACGTGATCACTATTTGCGACCTTCCCTGCCAGATTCCCACAAGCAAGGTCAATGCAGGAAGGAAGGCACCAGGGAAGGTCACAAGTTGCTCTTGTAAATCATCCCCACTCCTGCCACTTTCCTGTGCACCCTCCCGCCCTCTGGAGCACCCACCTGCACCAGGCCATGCTTGCGCCATGCTGCAGTAGCCACTTACCTGACTGCCAGCCTGCTTGCAAGCCGTCTGGGACTAGCAGCTTCCTCCTGGCTTCCCCATTGACTTTTCTTTTTGGAAGCCAGCAGGAAGTTGCAAGGAGGTCCTTGCTTAATGAGGGCAACAGGGACTGCTAGGATTGCTGTCACTAAGTGATATGGTCACGTGACATCACACTTTTGATTGCATTCCTTAGTGACAAATTCCAATCCCAATTACTTTCGTTAAGTGAGGACTACCTGTAGTTCTATATATTACAGAGCTGTGTGCGTGGGAAGTAGACTGGACAATCTTTTCTTTATTATTTACTTTTTTTGTTTGTTGCATTTATATTCTCTTTTTCTCTGGCAACTCTCAGGTAGGTTGGGCTAAACATGACTGGTCTAAGAAGAGCTTTGTGGTCAAATGGGGACTTGATCTTGAAGTTCCCATACCAAGTCCAACACTCTTGTCACAATTTCTCACTAGCTTTTTGTCAGTAATGGAATTGCTATCACTTAGCCGTATTTTGGGAGGCACATGTACATCTTCACCTGTCTACTTGTTTTTCATTCTCCTTTTGTTAACTCCCAAGAGTGTTCAAGGTGACCTTGACTGAGAAAAAAATCAGTGCTAAAACAGAACCAAATATAGCCTAAAAACCCAACAGTGGAATAGGCTACTCTACTGTGTTCTAATACAAATTCAAGAAATACAGATAGTGCAATATTCCAGGAGTCTGAAAATAGAAGAGTTCACCACCTCAAGTCATGACATTAAAAGAAAAATGTGTATTGCTCTCATTTTCACTCTTATATAATTTTACCTTAACCCATCAAATATTCCTTAACAAATAACCCATGGCACATGATAATCCATGGTTGAGTATAATGGAAATATTTCATGTGATCTTTCTTGCACATTTTGTTTCTGTAGTCAAATGCTGGATTAATTTTGTTGAGAAATACTCTTTTTATCCTCATAAAAGTTGCATGAGCTTTAAAATGTATTTTAAGATTTTCTCAATTCTATTGCTAGGATGTGGAATAAGCAGGTCCATAAACTATAAAAACCACCACTGAATCACTATGATGTAAACCCTCTCTAAAGATGTCTATATCCACTAAATATAGATGGTGAGCTGTTCAGGTTTGCTGCCAATGTGGCATTATGGACAGAAAAATGAATAAAGGTTAACCTACATTTAAATTGCCATAAAGGTCATCAATAACACAGCAATTACTTTCTGTGATTGTTATTAAGGTAACATGGGAGAATTCCATGTAGATAACCCTGAGCTTCTTCTAGGAAGGGCTGAAAACATAAAATACTAAATAAAATAATTAAGCTCCATTTTTATATTCCTATATGTAATACAGCACATCCCAGGTTTATCTATGAAGTTGGCTAGAATACTATTTCAAACTACATCAAAACCACAAATCTCCTTCCCATACATCCAACAAAATTCTTTCATTCTGTTAAGCCTTTCATTGCCCGTAACTTAGTGTTTCATAAACACTTCTAAAAAGCAATATAGATAAATCCTGATAAAATTATAAGTCATGTCTTGTTGCTTTAAAAAAAATATATATATCAGAAGCGTTTTATTGCATAATATATCTTTAAACAATGAGGCCAATCAAATCCCTGCTACACCCATCACTCCCTATCCTGTCTGTTTTGCTAATGCAAATGCCTCTTTTTACACATAAAAGAGAATCACAGAAAGCAGCAACTTGTTTCCCAGCCTTAACTGGAGATGGCAGAAATGAAAGCTGGAATCATTAGTAGGGTAAGCATGTATTTTACCCATCAGCTAGAGGGTGGAATGGATAATTGCCCTCAGAAGTAGAAGCTACTACCAGAGTACCAATTATTAACCTATAGAAAATACTTAAGATAAAATGATCTGCAGGAAGTCACAGCTTCATTATTGATGTTGTGAAGGAGAAGAAAAATCAAATCATGCCAAGTGTTTTTTTTACTACAGTAATGATCTTCCAGAGACAAGCAAACCTAATGGATTTATTTGCTCTTTCAAATGACAGTGTAGTCAATACAGCTTTTATTATATAAAATGTATGTCATCATCATCAAAGCAATAACTTAACTGCATAACTGTGTAAGGCAAGCCATTTTTCTCTTCTACTCCATTACTGGTTAGTGTAAAAATATACTAAACTTTCCATCATAAGAAAAGAAAAAGCTATACTTTTAATATTTGGAAGAGGTTGCTAAATTCTTTACAAAGCAGATTCTAGAGATAACTCTTCTGTGTAGGCACACAGGGTTATATTACAATGATTTTCCTACACATGCCTGACTTGTTTAAAAAAAAAAGGACCTTTTTGTGTTAGCACACAGATCAATGAACTGATCATCTGCTTTCTACCAAGCTTTTATCTGTTTCTTTTTGTTGCATTGATGCCATATAGTAGGTTTGAAGACAGTGTCTGCAAACACAGATTATGGGGCTATTGGATAAAAGTCAACCACCTCCACACCTAGCCCTGAAGAAAGCACTGTTTACATTACAATAAATATGATCAATTTTGCTATTCAAATGTGATATGGACACACACATACACATGCACACGTTCACATACAGTTAGATATCTGTTCGTATTTATGTATGCATGCAATCATTTGGGTGTCTGTACAGCAAAAGAATGTAGAAATTCCCTGTTCAATGAGTTGAATTGAGTTGAGTTGAGTTTAATTTAGTTTAGTTTAAATTATGGTTATAGACCAGTTCAACAGTTCCCTGTTCATTACAAGAAATTATCAAAAATTGTTCCTGTTTGGAAGCTTCAATTGCTTACAGAAATGATATTATATTCTTCATGCTTGTAATTTGAAACCTAACACTTTGATCCATCTGGTGAATCTGCAATTTTGCCAAGTTTCAAGTTGATCTGATGAAAATTGCCCCTGAATAACAATTTCAAATGTGTTAAAAGCGGACACATTTACTTTATTTACTTTCGCTTTGGGGAATTGTATCCTTTGTTCTTTCAATCTCAGTTTAGACAGGGAAGATGCTGTGCCTGGTACCCATAAAGATGCCCAAACTGACCTGAGCCAATATTGCCAGCATCAGAGCCTGCTGTTTGATATTTACACGATTGCTAATTACTCATGGGACACTTTTGTTAAAATGTCTAATTTGGCTTCTTATATTCTAGCTTTATGGAGCCTGAGACAGTACAAAATAGCCTTAACTCTAATCAACTCTAATGAATGTATATATATTTACTTCATAAAAGTAAACTGTCCAACTGCCAGATGCCCCAGCTGATAAATAAATATAAATATTAAATAAAAGCATCAACATCATAAAAAGATGTTGAGGATATAGGACAGATTGAAAAGGGGTGGGGAGAGGATCACTGATTTCATTGCTTCTGCTCTACATCTAACTGCATGCCACTAACCAGCTAAAGAGAGCATTCCCATCTGCCTTAAATGCCCCACCTACCTGGGTCAATGATGGCCACATGATACATATCTCAAATGCACATAAGAAGAACCTGCCTGGATTTAGCCAAGGGCCCATTTTGTGTCACACAGTGACAAATTAGGAGCATTTGAGAAGCTAAAAACTCAAACAGAATGAGCATTGACACATTAACATCTGTACCAACCGAGCAAATGCTGGTTCTATCCAACTATGGGGCTGTTGGGTAGAGTCTACAATACAACATTGGGCACTCCTCTACGGCACTTGTGAAGTTACTTTTAAAGTTATTCTTCCAATTAAGCTTGGAAGCTTGAAGACATTCAATGGTTTGAGTATTTCAGATTCTCTGAACTGAACTTTCTGTGAACATGAGCAAACTGCAAACATGCGTATTGTATACCATTTTACTTATATAAAGAATATTGTTTTGCTTTTAATCCACTGATTAGCCTTAGTGATTATTCATGCAGCCATTTAAAAAATGCTATCATGACTCTTAACACTATATACCCCTGCTATAGGAATAAATGAAATGAACCCAGAAACTCTTGTGAATTATGCATTTAACTATTCATTCAACTGGCAGCAGTTTTCAGTAATAATAACAACAAGAAAGACCATATGAAGAATAGAAAAGAGACATGGTAAGGCAAAGTATTACATGGCCAGTACCCCCCCTAAAAAACTAGCAGGCAAAGTAGATAACAACAAGACCCGGCAATGGGTAAGAGAGGAAAGTTGAAGAAAGAGGTAGAGGGGCTAATCCTGGCTGCACAAGACCAAGCCTTAAGAACAAATGCATACAAAGCTAGAATTGAGAAGACAGCAACAGACAGCAAATGCTGCCTCTGCAAAGAAGCTGAAGAAACAGTGGATCACCTAGTTAACTGCTGCAAGATCGCACAGACTGTCATGCCAGTGCAAAGTAGCAACAAATGGTGCATCTGGAAGAAATGCCATTTGCCTGCAAGCAAGAACTGGTGGGACCACAAAACAGACAAAATAATAGAAAATGAAGAAGCTAAAAGTGCTCTGGGACTTTAGAATTCAGACAGACAAGCACCTGCCACATAACACCCCAGACTTAACTACTGTTGGCAAGAAAGACAAAAAAGTCTGGATAGTGGGCGTTGCAATACCTGGAGACAGCAGAATAGAAGAGAAAGAACTGAGAAAATCACAAAATACAAAGACCTACAAACAGAAATAGAACGACTGTGGCAAAAAAAAAAGCAAGGATAGCATCAATAGTAATAGGCATCTTGAGTGCAATCCCAAAACATCTGGAGCACCACTTGAAAACCATTGGCATTGACAAAATCAGCATCAGTCAATTGCAAAAGGCAGCTTTACTTGGAACAGCTTATATCCTGCAACGATACCTTTAACACCATCAAACAACAACATCTGCCTATCCCAGGTCCTCGGGAAGGACTCAATAGGTGGATAAAAATGCCAAACCCAGTCCAAACATCTGGCTGACTGTGCAATCAACAATAATCTGGTAGCAATTCTGATGTTACTTTTCTTAGAAAGCATGGCTGGATATGGTATGATATATGATATTGCACAAAACCATGCAGCAGCTATGTCTTTCTTAAAATCAGTGTTATTTTAAGTGCATAATGACATAGGCAAGCTACATGCTTAGGAGTCTAGCTCTCTTTTCAAATAGCTAAAAACAGTGGCAGAGTGTCATACACAAAATTAAAATAGGTTTGTTTTGACCAGGATTTATACTGGCTCTCTGCTTATGAACTGGCTCTCCAGCAGTGTAATGGAAAGATTGCTCAATATTACTCTGCATAGTCAAGGTTCAATGGAGTGTTTAAAACTGAGCTGTTTTTTATATTTATGATAATATGTTTTCGCCTTGCCTTTCTTCCCTTTTTCTGTTAGTTTTTGTATCCCTTCCCCTTGTTATTTATGTATATTAAAGCAAATAACATAGGAAATAACTATTTTAAAAAGTTCTCTGATCTGATTGCCTGAAACCAACAGGCAACAAGTAAGGCGCTATTTACAAACTATGCTGAAAAAGAGGTGGTAATATTTAATTGTCTAAACAGCCCTATCCCAAGTGCTCACAATTCCCTTGGACAGAACAATCGAAGGGGCTGGACCCTGAATGCTCTGATTAACTTCATTTTAAGCTACAAAGGCATTTTCAGAAACAAATTATTCTACCTTAGGAAGCAACGGAAAAGAAAATATAAAGCAAGTAATTAAATCTAGAACTTAAACTATGGGGTAATTCTATACTGCCTTTGAAATTCATCTAAATGACCCACAAATTGATGTGAGAAATATACCATTGTACACAGTATGTTGTTCTCCCCCCTCCCCCACAACACGATACGCCTCATATAGCTGTAACAAAGTTCTCATACCTGCTAATGCTGGCAGAACCTTGCAAAACAGACTGTTCTCTTAAGGCTAGAGGAAGAATTCATACAAAAGATTTCTGCATGATCCCCCAATGGTCTAAGTGGTGAGCTTAGTAGACTCTGTTGTTTTGAAAAGGTAGAATCACATCAATGGATAATTAAAAATAAAGTCACCTTCAAGTGAAGCTCAGCTCCCAGTGATATATATGGACATATCCATCTTGGTATGATAGGGAAGTGCTTTGCAGAGTGGTGTTATCGGGCACTTGTTGATCTCAGGAGAATGAAAGAGAAAGATTGGCAGTATATTTCTCAAGTAAAATCACTTGACTCATAGCTTTTAGTTCCACTCTGTAAATCAATTCCTCATTATAACCCTCCTTTGTTCTGGCATTGACTCTTAAAAATAGAGTAATCTGTTTTGGCTTTCTTATTGGGCCAACAGTTTTCACCTTGGGCTTGCAGATTTGGCTGGATTAAAACTCCCTCATCCCCAGTCAGCAAGGCCAGTGATTGGGGATGATAGGAGTTGCAGCCCAACACTGAGGATCTATGACTGAGAAACACTGGCCTAAGCCAACTTTGCCCTAAAGCCTAATCATGAAAAATTAGAGTTTTAACTGTACAAAACAGTTCAAAATTTATGATTCACAATTAAAGCAGCAGCACTTTCTCAAAAAGAAAAGTAATAATTATTTGAAACATAAGACCTGAAAATTAAAAATTCAGTTCATGACAGGCACCATTTGAGAAGAGATATTTCCCCCTCTCTCTTACTTCACCCAGAATGCCTCTTTGGAGAGGGGATCTGTGAGAAACACTGGAGTTCCATCTAAAAGTCAAGTATAATGCCTTTGCCTTCAAAATAAAATATTCATTCATAGGCTTATGTGTGCACATTTAATCAGTTAATTAGTGTACTGAAACTAGCCAATTCAATCGATCAAGATTTCTTTAAATGGTTGAAAGCCCAACTAACAACTTCATGTAGATGAATAGGAAATTAATTTGATTACTATCATGCTCATTCCCAAACATGTATTTCCTTGCAGCTCCCCAAAAATAATCCAAGCAAAGCAAAGCAAAGCAAAGCAAAGCAAAGCAAAGCAAAGCAAAGCAAAGCAAGTTAAATTGGTTCCAAATGAACTTCTGAAAATGCAATCTTTCAGCTGAAAAGATCTGGCCTGCTTCTGGGTAGTTTTCTCTTTGCTATCTGTTTTTTGTAAAACCAGCACTAGATGCAAGAGTCATATTCTCCATCTCTAAAATGAGATAAACTACCATATGGCTGCTTGCTTGCTTGCTAAGCTATAATTTTCCCCCCTCAAATGTTGACTGAGATTCTGGCAGCTCTTTAAACATTTGATCTAAAATATAAACAAACAACTCCAGTAATCATCCATCTGGGCTTTTAAAAAACATGTGTATTTTCTAAACCGAATCCTCCATAGCCACATAGAATAAGTGTGAAGCACGATGGTTACAGCATATCTGAGAATCCACTTGAAGAAGGGAGAGGGAAGAATATTATTGCCCTAAAGAGCTCCAGGTGACCCCTGACAGCATCTCTGGGCCAGCACAGCAGCAGGATCTGGGCCAGCACAGGCGTCACCAGAGATGGCTGTTTTCCCACCACCCCACCAGCCTGAACATTTCAGAAAAGAATAAAAACAAGGCAGGGCTACATTACCAGAACCCCTACCAGAACCTCATGGCATCATCAAGTAACCAGATGCAGGAGGAAGAACAAAAGAGAGAGAGAGAGAGAGAGAGAGAGAGAGAGAGAGAGAGAGAGAGAGAACCGTCTCTACAGGGTGGATTTGTTCTATAATGATGGATTGTAAATATTTAAGGAAAATAAAAAAATAAACTAAGCATCTATCCCAAGATGGAACAAAACCATGAGCTTCCTGAATAAAACAATGGCTGCCATTCACTCCTATTGGAAAAAAAAGCAGAGCAAAGTAGCTAAAGATCCAGAAATCCTAGTTACCTCTGAAGTTTCTCCACCCAGCTACCAGTAGGAGCATTTTATGTATATACTCTCTCTCTCTCCCTCTCTCATTCTCTCTCTCTCTCTCTCACTGCAAGTAAGGGAAAATTGGTTAACTAAATCCTTGGTATGCAGACACGTACAATAGGTAATCATGAAGGTAAACCTCCCTTGAATTGAATTTGCCTCCTATGACTACATGAACACATCCATATAGTTTTCTTGGCAACAGTAAGGAAACGATTTACCATTTCCTCCTTCTGTTGTTTTTTTTTTTTTAAATAATAATTTCCCAGTCTAGCCTACAGCCCTGAGATTTCCTACTGGTCTCTTACCCAAATACTAATCAGGTCTGAACGTATTTAGCTTTTTCAAAATCAGCCAGTTGGCTAGATGTTGCCAGCTTCTGCAGGCACTGCAATACAGTCATCCATCAATTTTTAAAGCTTGATGTAAGCATCAAACCAGAAATCAGGTAGAATTGATGTAACTGGATGTTTTTGTACATATCTAAAAAAGAGGTATGAAAGGGAACACAGGTAGGAACGGAGCTCTTCCTATACCTCTCCTGTTTTCCCAATCCATCTGTTATTAGCTATGGAGGGTAAAATAAATGTTTGATGTCTCCCTGTACCCCCAGCCAATAGGAACCTCAGTCAGGGAGTCCTTGTTGTTGATTTTAAGCCTAAGGAAGAAAAAAATCTAACTGTAGATCTTCCATATCCTGTTCTGTGGGTTCCAACTCTTGGTTAATTGGTAACAGAGTATATCACGGAGAAAAGCTGCAATTTCTACCCACCTGGTTCTTGGTTAGAAACATTATGCTTTCTGTCCATCTTCATTTTAGCTACAGAAATGAACTTACCCCATTCCCTTTCATGATTAGTACGCCTACAGAGTCACAAACTAAAATCCATCGTCCAAAAAGCAATGTAGCAAACTAAAGGAAATGACAGTTTTCCAGTGTGAGTTAGATGCCACATCAATTTTTCTCCATAGTATGAAAACCTGAAGGTCTCTTTCCCAGACAGGAGGGGAAACAAAGGTAGACCAACTTACCCTCTGGAGTTACCATTAAATTGATGAGAAAAGGAAAAAAAAAGGTACTACAATATTTTTGTTTCTGCCAACATATTTTTCTTTTATTGCACATTCTACCATATTTCTAGTTTTTAAATGACACAAATGGGTATAGTTCGTCATTTTCTCCTATTGAGAATTATATATGATATATATATTTATTCATTGCACTGCTTAGCTTTCTAGCCTTGTAAGAAAATGCAGAATATAAGAAAACTGATGAGGAAAATTAATGCTTGTCTTTGCAATGAATTAGGATCTGTATTAGGTCTGGGAGGAGAGGGATGCTTCAGTCCCATCCACTACAGAACGTCATCTGGCAGCACCCAGGAGGAGAGGCGTTTCTGCCACGGCACCCACCCTGTGGAAAATCATGCCCCCAGACTTCAAATTAGCCCAGACCCTCGTGGCCTTCTGCAAGGCTTTAAAGACATGGCTGTGCCCCCATGTAGCAGAGATGTAGTAGAACCCATATGGTGGTTATACTGAGTGTAAATGGTTTTTAGACCCCTGCTGTGGATCTTGTTAACTTAATTGTATTGATTTTATATGTTTTTAATATGGTTTGATCGCATTTTCTAGTTTTTAAATTGTTGTAAGCAGCCCAGAGTCATGACACTGAGATGGGCGGCTATATAAATCAAACAAACATCTGGACAGGCACAGGTGGTTATGCTTCATCTTCATCCTTTTTAATATGGACAAAAGTAGGAAATACTTTATTTGTCAGATGCAGCCATAACACAGAGTTTTAGATAAAAGGTTGTATGGCTGTGTGATACTTTGGATTCAGTTCCAAAAAGGGTTAGAGTATGCAGGGTTGAAGTCTTAAGACCATTCACATCTTTTATGGGGAATATGTGGCAGCTATAGAAAGTAGCCATGCAATCCGCCCAAAAAGATGCTGCTGCTTTAAAGATTTGCAGACATACAGGTGGTATGCTTGTGCTCCCAAATGTGGCAAGGCAAATTATTTTGAAGTACAGATAGTCCTCAGGTTACGATGGCAATCGGGACCAGGAATGCCATTGCTAAGCGATGTGGTCATAAAATGTGACATCACATGACTACATTGGTTAATGACAGCAATCCTAGCAGTCCCAGTTGCCATCATAACCCAGAGATGCATGGGTTGTTAAGCAGAAAGTGATAGGAGTCCCAGAAAAGGAGCACGGGGGTGCTGCGGAGGGGGGGAGGCTGGGCAGGGCTCAGGAGGCCCAGCGCAGACCACATGCAAGTCAAGAAAGGTTAGGGGAGGGCTTGGGAGGGCCAAAGGAGGCTGAGTGCAGGTGGGGGGGGGTGCTGCAGGTGGGAGTGAGTTATTGGAGCAACTTGCAACCATCCCAGCCTGCTGCTCTATTGACTTTGCTTGTGGAAAGCCAGCAGAGAAGGTAGCAAATGCTGATCACGTGACCACAGCTCCCTGTAATGTTGTAATTGCAAGTCAGGCACCTGACTGCCCAGATCACAATCATGTGACCGCAGGGATGCTGCAATGGCTGGAACTTCAGGGACCAGTCATATGTCCATTTTTTCAGCACCGCCATAACTTTGAATGGTTGCTGAACAAATGGACACAAGCTGAGGACTACCTGTATGTTTGAAGTAAAAGGAATTTTAGTGGAAGACAGAATGAAGATTCAGTAAGTGAGGAATGAGCCTCTGCAATGTCAAACAGTTTCTCAAGAATACTTTACAAACTAATCCCCTTAATTTTTGCATTCACCATTTCTATCCTTCTCTTTGTATAAAGAAATAGTAACTGATTAACAAATAACATATCACTCCATAGGACATCATATCCATATTTTAACATTTCTCTATCACCAACTATTCCTGCACCCTCACTACTTTTAATAGTTTCACAACATTTATGATTTCCTTTTCATCATTTTTTCTTGACACTAGAAATTATTGAGTTTGTTCCATCTCCACTTTTCAACACATCACTATTATTCCCCTACAAATCTCTAAAATAGTCCTTCCTGCTTTCTCTCATTTCAGTTTCATCCCAAATCATTTCATCATTTTCATTACTTCCATTCACTCTGCTAGATGCTTGTTTAGTTCACTTCCAAAACAATTTGTTATTCTACCCCACCATAGCTCTGCATTTTCTCTTCCTCTTTTAATCTGAACCATTCCTTGTTCACTTTGATTATATTTTTTGCAACTATCTTTTTCTCTACAATATATCTCTCGTCATCATATTTTGTAGCACTCGTTCTTTTCTATACATTTATTTTCTTTATTCATTAATGGTGATGACAGCAAATACAAGAAGATAATCTTTCCATCTGTATCGCCTGGACCAAGTTTTTGACTTTTCATAAAGGATGTATCTTCCTTATCTTGTGAATTTTGTCTTTACAGAGCTCAATATTAGATACATCTTTAACCAAGAAAGAGATTGGCTCATGACTAATAATTTTGGCTCATGGATGGCTAATCAAATGCCACCAATGATTTGTTGAATTGCTGAACTGCTCCTCATTGGCCTCAGGCAACAATCCATCTGTTTAACTAAAGCAACCCTAATATTTCATTTATCTTGTATGCACCATATACTGATCTCATTCTCTTTTTGACCACGTTGTTGTCTCCTAAGTTAGCACTCAGCCCCTAATCCTCTTGGTTACCATACACAACAGCTGTTATTGGTTTCTGTTACAAAGAGATATTTTGCAAAACAGACGGTAGCATTGCACAAAATCTGCTAGCGTTTTAAAACTGTTTCTGCAATGCATATTGTTTTCCATTTTTGCAGCAAAATTATCTTTTTCCAATTTATTTTTGAAAAAGATAAAACAAGTGGCTCTGCCATTTCATCAGTACCTCCACACAGCACCACTTAAGCAACTAAGTTAGTATGGGGCCACTCCACAATCAAAAACAAGACACTCTGTAGCCTAGACAAATGTTGTATAGTACTCAGATTAACTGCTTTGCCAAATAAATATAATGAATAAAATAAATGTAAGATGTTTTGTAGGAACAGGCTAATTTAATTGATCAGTCTTAGACTCAGGAGATTAATAGGACCTGAACAGGATTTAAAAGTTCAAAGAATCCCTGAGGTCACCATACTTCTGAAGAAGCTCTCTTGTCATTCATACCTCTACCTGTTAAACTTTGGGAAAAAGAAAAGAACAAAAACTACATTTATTGTATGGATAACCATTTAGTCAATACACATTCAGTGATCATGTGAGCACTGGCTAAATATTTTCCATACTGACTAAAATCAATACAATTTTGACTACAAAAGCCTCAAATTTTATCCTGATCTAGGGTGCATATGTGTTTGTATCTGTGATCCAGAAACGAGCAGAGCAGAGATCCAGTTTTAAAAGTTTATTTTTATGTTAGACACCATACAACTGGCCAGTGGTAGATATTTACAAATATGCTGTTTGTGAATGGCTTCTTTATAAAATAATCTTTTAAGATTAACTGGCTAATTACTCCAACCTCCAGCACTGTGGCAGAAATAATTTAATTATGAATAAACATCCTTAATAGATGGCTCTGTTTTATCCCATAATTTTCATTTTAACAGACAATAGTTTTCTAGCCTTCATCAGAAAAAAATTACATATCCAGACTTCATCAAATGAAATTGCACTTTAAGCCAGACAAAAGGTTCCTGTAATATCAGAATTTTAGTTGTATTTTATATATTTTGTATCAACACAATTTTATATATACGTAGCATTTTGAAAAGAGAGAGAAAATGACTTTAGTGTATAATAAAACTGTGTGAAGGGTGGCATACACAGTTTTAAGATAAATAAACTATATAGTGCTGACCCCACCCCTGCTCCTTTTAAAGCCTCAGAATTGACCGAATATTAAATGTCAATTTAATAAGATTAATATTTTGAAAAATCTGAATTATAACATGCTCAAAAATCAAACCAAAGCAAACAACAGTAAAACAAACCTTAACGGACATGGAAAAATGGGGAACATGCTTGCTGGCTTTGTCTCCTCTATCCCAACAAAAACTCTGACTAGAGAACTTCTGCAGAAGATGTGTTGGTGCAGGATCCCTCACAGTTGAGAACTCTGTACAAAAATAGTTCTGAACTGTGCAGAAGTCCCTATAAATACAACTAGCCTCTGGCTGTGGACCACATAATTCCACTGTATACAGGTAGGAGGCAATAAGATACTATAAGAGACAAGACCAGCATCTCACTCACTTCCATCCTTCCACCCAGCTCTAATCACATGAGGGCAAAGTCCCTTTTCATGATAATTGAAAACCTCTTGTTTGAATCTTGTTTTCATTGCTTCCTGTTGACCCCAGCTGCAGATTCAATGTTGAATCCCCTCTCTGTATAAATTGTTTAATATCTGCTTTCCTTCTCAGGGGGTGAGGAAGCAAAGAAGGATCTCTGAGTTACTCTTTTCCTCTCGTTTTAAAGGGTTTTAAAACCTTTTAAAATGGAATCATGTTTTCAGAGCAGCCTTTTGTCATTTAATTAAATAAAAAGGAATGAAAAAGAATCAATAATTCCAGCTCTTCAATCTCCAGGGAAGAAAAATTGACAGTGAAACAAGTTAAAGAGGTTATCTGAGAGGTAAATCAAATGCTATCCATCAATATTCCCCCAACTAGAATTAATAAAAAGAAGCAAACTGAACAGTTAAATTTGTCACAAGAAAATGCCCATGAAGCCTTAAAAATTGTAAACCAAGTGTGCCATGTGTACACACCTGCCAAAAAAGCAAGTAGCAATTTCAGGCCACATTTTGGACCACACATATATTTTTAAAAATAATATTTTTAATATTAATTATATTTATATTTTATTTTTAAAATTTGTATTTTTAAAGTTGTTTCATCAATGTGTTGTAAATATGAACATAGTAGGTGGTGAAGGACTGAGGAATTGATGAAGAGTTCGGGGTAGTGCAGCAAAGCTTGTAGTTGCTAGGTTTTCAGCTTAGTTTGGCATAGCCAGGCTCATGGCCTGGCATAGCCTGATTTGGCAATGGTTTTTTCAATGGCCCTGCAGGGACCCTGCCAGGTGCTTGGATGTTTTTGAGACTGACCTGTGTGTGGTTCCTGACCAGGACAGTGAAACAGCTCAGTTGGTTCTTTTTTAATCGGGAGAGAATGATGGATTTGGACTGGACCAGGAGGAATAATAACAGTGAACCTGACTTCTGAGGTTCTTTGCTTTGCTCAGAAGGAAGCAGTATGGAGGGATGGCCCAAGGTGTGGCGGGGGGAGTGGGTTGGTCAGGATATATTAATCTAAGCTCTGTGGCTGCTCAGGCTTTTTGCTCTCTGGGCCTGGCTTGGGTATCACCTCGCTGGTGTTCTTCTGGCTGGACTTGGGGTTCTGACAGGCTGTTGGTCGCATTGGGATCAGGCACCTACTTTGAACTCAGCCCGTAATTGTTGGGATCTGGGAGTAGCAGTGGGGATCAGGATGGGGGTAGCATATGGTGGAGTACACTTCTGGCTCCTGAGTGCCTTGGGGAAGGAGCAGTTAAGGACAGTGCTGGGGTCTGCTCTGAAGGGTGAGGATGGTTGGAGTGGACTTTGAGGGGTTGGTGGTAGAACAGGAGGTGAGTGTGGGTGCATGGGTTTCTTGGCCTGGAGGGGGACTGAGGGCAGGATGGGACTGCTGGGAGAAGAAAGGGCAGGCAGTAATACTGAGGCCCACTCTCTTAGGGTCCTGGAAAACTCTTAAGGAGCCCCTGCCATGTTTTCATTGCTCTGATCATTTTTTCTCCAGTGCAGTTATCCTTCGTTACATTCTGTTCTGTTTTTAATTGTATTCTGGATGTTGCAAGCTGCCCAGAGTCTTTTGGCGGCTGTAATAGATCTAATGAATAATATCCAATGCTTAATATTCTTTTATAAAACTAGATTGTGTTGAACGAATTACTGAGGGTAATATATTTTGAAGCCTTTGTGCCAAGGCCACTTTTCAGGTTTTGCATCTCTTTTCATGGTATCGCTCCTAAATTAACTTGTCTGAGTCCTTCCATGTTTCTCTGTGGTGATAACATTTGGAGGTGAATAATTAATGTTGGCTTTTGTCCAGTAAGACAAGGAATCTCTGTTAAACAAAGTAATAACCAATATAATTTGAAAGCATATATCATTATTAACTATATTTCATCCTATTTTTAAACATCCTCTTTAACAAAATAAAAGAGAAAATTCTCCCTCTAGATAGAATGCAATATCTGAAATTGCGGCATTATCATTTTATGTAAAGTGTTGATCTATTTGGAAGATTTTTAATATGCCAAGTTGTTTTCATATATTAAACCTTAATAAGATTACTAATGCATTGTTTTAATATATTTCCCCCTGTGGCGAAGTATAACTAAGATTTACAGAGAATGAAGTACAGGTTCTATCACTTAGTTTGATTCTTACGATTGAAAAATTGAAAAACTCAATTACTATAAATGGAAAAACTTACTATAAATGAGGAGTATCCAATACGAAGATCTAGTAGGCCTATATGCAAACTTTGATTTCCTATAAACAGAGGTTTTCAAAGAGGCATTATCCAGATGCCGCATAGATTCAAGGTTACTTTTCCACTCCACTACTCTAGCCTTCATCCCATGAGTTTTTGATTTATACCCTAGAAAAAAATCTCAGTCTGAACAATCAAACAAAGATTAAAACAAAAACAAAACAGCTGAAAGAACTGCATAGCAGTTTGGCCTTTTGTCAAGAAAACACTAAAAGTCATAGCTACAAATCAGTAAAAAAAAAAAAACATTAATGGAACATAGCCGAATCTATTGTCCTTATCCCTTATTTCATTTGCTTTTTATTGGTGAATATGGATTTTAGATTGTACATTTTTATTCTATTTTTTTAATATAATACACACACACCCTTCAACATACTGCCTTAACATTAAAGAAAATACGTAGGCTTAGCAGTATGGATGCACTAATTTACTGTTATGTGTTAATTCAATCAAAAGGCCATTATGATGTATTTAATAATCTATTGCTTAAGAATCCTGGCTTAGTGTTAAATGTGAACCTGGGCAACCTGTGAATAAATACATAGAAATGATAGGACATAATAGCCCTGCTCAATTATATTCAAAGCAGTTAGAATTAAGTTCAGCTCCAAATGTAGGAAACTGAATGGTGACAGAATTGTACTTCTACAATATGGTAATATCCAAATGGGAAAAATATATACAGTGGGGCAAAAAAATATTTAGTCAGCCACCAATTGTGCAAGTTCTCCCACTTAAAAAGATGAGAGAGGCCTGTAATTTTCATCATAGGTATACCTCAACTATGAGAGACAAAATGGGGGAAAAAATCCAGAAAATCACATTGTCTGATTTTTAAAGAATTTATTTGCAAATCATGGTGGAAAATAAGTATTTGGTCACCTACAAACAAGCAAGATGTCTGGCTCTCACAGACCTGTAACTACTTCTTTAAGAGGCTCCTCTGTCCTCCACTCGTTACCTGTAGTAATAGCACCTGTTTGACCTTGTTATCAGTATAAAAGACACCTGTCCACAACCTCAAACAGTCACACTCCAAACTCCACTATGGCCAAGACCAAAGAGCTGTTGAAGGACACCAGAAACAAAATTGTAGACCTGCACCAGGCTGGGAAGACTGAATCTGCAATAGGCAAGCAGCTTGGTGTGAAGAAATCAACTGTGGGAGCAATAATTAGAAAATGGAAGACATACAGGACCACTGATAATCTCCCTCGATCTGGGGCTCCATGCAAGATCTCAGCCCATGGGGTCAAAATGATCACAAGAATGGTGAGCAAAAATCCCAGAACCACATAGGGGGACCTAGTGAATGACCTGCAGAGAGCTGGGACCAAAGTAACAAAGGCTACCATCAGTAACACACTATGCCGCCAGGGACTCCAATCCTGCAGTGCCAGACGTGTCCCCCTGCTTAAGCCAGTACATGTCTGAGCCCGTCTGAAGTTTGCTAGAGAGCATTTGGATGATTCAGAAGAGGATTGGGAGAATGTCATATGGTCAGATGAAACCAAAGTAGAACGTTTTGGTCTCAACTCGTTGTGTTTGGAGGAGAGAGAATGCTGAGTTGCATCCAAAGAACACGGTACCTACTGTGAAGCATGGGGGTGGAAACATCATGCTTTGGGGCTGTTTTTCTGCAAAGGGACCAGGACTGATCCGTGTAAAGGAAAGAATGAATGGGGCCATGTATCGTGAGATTTTGAGTGAACACCTCCTTCCATCAGCAAGGGCATTGAAGATGAAACGTGGCTGGGTCTTTCAGCATGACAATGATCCCAAACACACCACCCGGGCAACGAAGGAGTGGCTTCGTAAGAAGCATTTCAAGGTCCTGGAGTGGCCTAGCCAGTCTCCAGATCTCAACCCCATGGAAAACCTTTGGAGGGAGTTGAAAGTCCATGTTGCCCAGCGACAGCCCCAAATCACTGCTCTAGAGGAGATCTGCATGGAGGAATGGGCCAAAATACCAGCAACAGTGTGTGAAAACCTTGTGAAGACTTACAGAAAACGTTTGACCTCTGTCATTGCCAACAAAGGATATATAACAAAGTATTGAGATGAACTTTTGATATTGACCAAATACTTATTTTCCACCATGATTTGCAAATAAATTCTTTAAAAATCAGACAATGTGATTTTCTGGATTTTTTCCCCCATTTTGTCTCTCATAGTTGAGGTATACCTATGATGAAAATTACAGGCCTCTCTCTTTTTAAGTGGGAGAACTTGCACAATTGGTGGCTGACTAAATACTTTTTTGCCCCACTGTAACTCATGGTAAGGCATGTGAACTTTCCTTACCTCAGATAAGTATAGGCTGATTTTATGAGAGATGCATGCTTTTCTCTTCATATGTTACATCAAAAGTGTAAACAATGCACAGCCATTTCCATATTTAATTTTTTACTACAGGATGGTGCCCAGGCACTACTCAAAAGGTAGTGACAACAGCCATAGCACTATGCAAATGCAGACACATAAGTACAGTAAATGTAACTCACACACTAAGTACATTTTAAACTATTCACTCTCTCATTTGAATAGTATCAAATTAAATTTTCTGTTTTTCTGTTTTGCAAAAACAAAGGATACTCTATCAGCTTGAAGCAAATACAAGTGGGGAAAAAAAAATCATCTGCCTGTTTTGAGGGGCTAGAAGTATAATCATTTAAAAAACAACAACAACCCTGTTCTCTGTACTGCTTTTACAAGTACCAGCCAATTACTCCCTAAGAGATTAACAAAGTGCCCAGGTGTTACTGGTACACAGGATATGAAAAGGCCTTTTTCTTATATTCTTTCTCTCTGCACACACACCTGACTGTCCTATAAAAAGATTCACCTATGACTGAAAGTCAATTTATGCAAGGTTTGTGAGGAGTTATTTTGCAAATCATTTCTGGTTCTTAACTATTCAAGTGGTGTACCATAATCTAAGTCAGTTTAGTCAAGGCAATATCTACTCCAGATAACATAGATGAGAAATTCAGCCTTCATACTAAACTATTCACCCATGGGACATTCTGGTCAACTTTATTATTCCATGTTGCCATTAGATGGCAAGATATGGTTCAACTAAGTCACTTACTGAGAGATGCATCTCAAAACAGGTTACACATAACAGATAGACTGCAGTTTTCCAACTAAAAGATCTCACTAGCTCTCTCCAGGATCTCATTGACTCCTGCAGAAATGAATGCCAAGTCATGGCTGCTGAAATCAATTTCAGCAAATGAACAGAAGTTAAAAGCAAATTAGTTCTTCTGTTTTACTAAGCACACTGACAATTTTGGTTTAATTCCTGAAAATACGAAATATGTTTCATGTAGACAGGAATCACTGGGAAGACATATGCCTAACCTCACACTACATTTTACTCTGACAGATTGAATTTCTAGACACACAGAACTCAACAAAAACTGTAGTTAAATTGTGAGAAGTGGCATATTAAAAAAACAAATGTGTGCCCCCTGAAAAATCTAAGAAGAACATAGCAAAGCCACAATCTTTATATGATCAGCAACTATAAAACTTACTTATTATATTTCTTACAGACTATGACTAATATGAGATCAATATTACATTAGAAAACACCCAGTTCAGACTCCATAGCCAATGTAGTTAGCCATCCCAAGGCAATCCTCAATATGTTGCTTTCTGACATAATTCCCATTACTTCCTCTTCCTAACCTTAGATGCAAACAATATCTATTTATCATGCGGGTACTCCTAAATTTTTATCCAGCCATCATTTTAATGTACCCTCATTTTATCCAGCCATCATTTTAATGTACCCTCATTTTATCCAGCCATCATTTTAATGTATCCAGCACCATTTTAATGTACCTAATGTATTCTCAGTCTTCTTTGCTAGATTCCCCTTAACTTTCTCCCTCTAAACTAAACTCATATTTCTGACAATTTATTTAGTCCAATTTCAGACTGAAGTTCCCAACTATCATAAACTGTTATGAGTCTCATGTCTTTCCAAGTGCAAGACATGATTCTGACAACAATAGACTTAGACTACTCTCTTAATAAGAATGACAAATAGAGTATCCTAACCAGAGGTCACAGCTTTGCCACTTTCCAAGAACAAAGCTATTTTCAGTAGTCTGAAAATACAAAAGTGCTTTAACAGATCACTCAGCTTCTCCGGAATAAATGGCAGCTATACCTACATTATCAATTAGTATAGCTGCCTACTTGGCTTTTGTTTCCTATTAAGAAAACAGCTATGCATTGTTTTAGTAAGGAAGAACTTCACCAGAGCTATCCATGGTTCTGGACTAAATGGACAACAATTTGGCATGCTTATTTTGACTGCATTCTGTTTATATGTCTCAATCTTCCTCATCCACATTTAACTCTCCCTATCTAAATGGGGCCCTTCCAAGGGAATTTTCAAGTAATCCAAACATCCAAGTTTTTTTTTGGTCTTAAAATAAAAAAGCAGAAGCAAGGTGCAATTTTAATAGAGGAAGAAACAGAGATGTAAGCTCAAAGGTCCAGATGGATGAAAGCAAGTTAAAATCTGACCAATAGAAAAAGGAGTCGCTCTTTAACTACCTGAAAATTGCCTGCTGCTGCTGTGCTGCCCTTTGGCCATTTCTGCAATCTGCATACTCAGATGTAATTATATCATACAGTTATAATTCATTCTTATTAACAAGATGTGTTTGTATCATGGACAGTCTGCCATCAGAAGCACCATCATTTTATACATATAATAAACACCGCCTTATGAATGCCAATGTTGTCAACAAGCAACAATGAGCTTCACATTTCCTTCCCCACTTTTGCATCTCAAATTAGTTTTAAACAAACTAGAGTTCTGCCCAGGCAAAAGCTTCTGATGTGACTGAGTGGAAAGAAGGAAGTGAGGCCAGAACCTAACCCTAACCCAGAACCTAATCCTAACCCTAACCCTTTACTATGGAACATCCTTCATAAAAGTTAGCCTCACCTCAGCACTGATTGCTTTCCAGAAGCTGGTAAAAAAGAAGCTCTTCCGGAGGGCTTTTTAGATTAAGGGAACGATGCCACTGGTTGAACTATATGTTGGTCCAATTTTTATGGAAATTTTTAGTTATTACTTTTTACTGGGTATGCTTTAATGTCTTATTGTGACTGTCTTACATTCTGATGGAGTTGTGTCAGCACAGGAATTAATTAAATAGATAAATTATTAAAGAAAACCAGAAAGAGGAACTCAAGGTGACCAAAACCAACTTTGAGAGGGAGGGAGGGAGGGAGGGAGGAAGAGAGAGAGAGAGAGAGAGAGAAATTCAAAATCAACACCTTCCCTTTATTAAAAAATGTTTAAGCATTGAAAAGTACTGCTTTGGGAGATATTTGTGTACAGCACCCATGTGAATCAAAAACTTCCTCTAGACAAATCAGGAAAGGAAATTTTGGAAAATAGAAATGATTTTGTGCACATGTATATGTTCAAACTAACAATATGACACAAAGTATTTCATTGTTTACATTTATTCCTCTTTTCCTCAACAGAGTGATATGCACTGTTGTGTTTATATTCCCCTCAACATTGTAGAATAGATTCTGTTGAATCCTGAAAAGGCCCAATGAACTTCATTGCTGAATGGAGAACATTTGTTTTCTCAATCCTAATCAAGCAAATTAGCATGTATTTCTCGGCTATCAGGGTTTAATAAATTTACAACCCAGTAGTTCACCATCTTGAATATCTTTCTATCCCTTATTTCTTTTACAAAAATGTTGAAGGACCCAGCAGAGAACCCTGAGGTACCCACTGCATATCATTCTCTATCTAGACATAAATCCATCATGGACTACTCATTGGGTATGGTTGTTCAACCAACTGCAAATCCATCTGGTAGTGGGACCATCCATCCCATATTGTTCCTTTTTATTAAGAAGGAAGCTATGGTCAACTCTATCAAATACCTTATGGAAGTCTAGGTATACTGCATCCACAATACTCCCTTGGTCTACTAAACTTTGTCAAAAAAAGCAGGAAGATTTGTCTGGCATGACCTATTTTTAACAAACCCATGCTGGCTTCTAGTAATCACCTTATTCCTTTCTAAGTGTTTGGAAACCCACTGCTTTATCATTTTTTTCTAGGATTTTCCCAGGTACTGATGTCAAGCAGATTGGTTTGTAATTTCTTGGGCCCATTTTTTTCATTTTTTAAAAGACTGGAAAAATGCTAGCTCTTATTCAATCTTCTGGTATTTCCCCTGTACAGATTACACTTATTAGTTCTGAGATCACATCTGCCAATTCCTTTAGCACTCTGGGATATAACCCATCCAGCCCCATTGAGCTGAATTCATTCAAAGCAGCTAGGTGTTCTGTCACTATTTCCTTGCCTATTTTGACCTGCATTTCTCTTCTGCTTCCCATGGTGCAACTTCTGACAGGTTGGACAACATTTTATTTTTGCAAAAAGACATGCAAAATAGGAATTAAACCAGCCTTCTCTCTGTTTTCCATCACCAAATTGCCATTTTCTCCAACCAGTGGACCATTTCCTTGTTCTTGTTCCATACATACCCAAACTTCGTTTGTTTGTTATTTTTGGGTTCATTACAACCCCATCCTAACAGATTCAGGCTATTTCCTGATACTTTGGTTTTGTTATATGTCATTCTTTCCATTTTTTAAAGTTGTCCTTTTTATTTCTCAGTTTATCAAAGAGCTCTTTATGCAAACACACTGGTCTCAGCAGCTGTCTCCCATTTTTCTTTCTCTTTAGTATTGTTTGTGTTTGGGCCTTAATTATCTTATTTTTCAGAATTTCCCAATCCTCTTAAACTGTTTTTCCCTTCAGGATTTTCATTCATGGAATCCTTCCTACTTTTCCCCTCAGCTTACTGAAGTCAGCTCTTTTGAAATCTACAGCACTAATCTGACTATCTTCTGTTCTCCCTGCCTGCATAATGGTGAATTCTAGGATCACCTGGTCATTCTCTCCCATAGTTCCTACAAAATCCACTTCCTCAGCCATTTATTCCCTGCTGATAAGCATTAAGTCCAGTATAGCTGATTCCCTAGTTACTTCCTCTACCTTTGGACAATGACGTTGTCTGCAAGGCACATCAAGAACATTTTGGATCTCTCACTTGCCAGAGTTTGACTCCCAGTTGATGTCAGGATAGTTGAAATCGCCCATTATTACGGGGGCATGATTCCTGAATACCTTGGCCATCTGGTTTGCGAAGTATTCTTGGTATCTTCTACTTGGTTCGACGTGAAACAACAGTATTGTTATTGTTTCTTTTTCCCTTAATATTCACCCATATGCTTTTGGCAGGTTTTTCATCCTTGGTGTCATGAATTTCCATACAGGTTTATGTATAATATATATGTATAATCCCTCCTCTTTTGCTGGATGCTTCCTTTGAACAAATTACATCCTTCCAGTATTATATTCCAATCTTGAGTTCCATCCTATCAGGTTCCAGTAATACTAACAATATCATATTTGCTTGCTGCCTCTGTACTAGGCCTTCAAATTTTCCCTGTTTGTTCCCCATCCTCTGAGCACTGGTGTATGGACATCTGAGCCTTTTAGTACTGTCCTTCTTAGGTTTGCTTGCTGCACCTCCTGGTGTTTTCCTAAGTACCCCTTCCTTCTAACAACTTCCTTGTTGTTGTAAGGTTTATTGCCTTCAGTATACTGCCTTCAACAATACTTCTTGTTCAGAGCTACAAAATAAAAAAAAAAGACACACCTGCATTGCCGATTGCCTTAAAAAGGAAATTCCATTACCTAAAAACCAGCCAGGTTTCATTCATCCTTGGCTCTTCCTTTGATCTACTTTTTAGTACTTCAAGCAACACCTTGTTGCTACATTTTACAGTGGACATTTCCTTTTCACTTTTAGTTAACCACAGTTCAACATGTTGCAAACATTTATGATAGCTATTTTAAAGAAGGCAGCTCCAGAAACTATGTTTTGAAGTTAGCTGATTTTAAAATATCAATAATTACTGTAATGTTAATCATAGTTTAACTGTTCAGCCAGTCATCTTTAAAGAAAAGCAAAATTGAGTTATAACACTTAAAAATATAGGAGTAGGAACAGCACAGCAACTCCCAACCCACTTAATTGTTCTGGACTCTGTATGTGGGGATAAATCATAATGGATGAACACAGCCAAAGAAAATCTTCATTCCATTTAACTATCTTAACAGCATTCCAAGTAGTGTTCTTTACCCACTTATTTTGTCTGTGTGCTTTGATGATAGTGTTCCTATATTGAACATTAGCACTTGAGAACATTACTCACCTCACTGTTGTGGCCTCTTAAATTAAAGTTGATTCGCTGGGGTGTATTCCTGTCCTTTCTACAGTGGCTGGAAGTGAAGGTAACCCCTACTACTCCCCTGCCATTTCCTGTGGCCAACCAGCCTTCCTCATAATATCGCCTCCGGCATACAGGTTTCTCCTTTTCACTTTTTGGAACCCTGCCTTTCCATGAGAGGCAGAGGATGTTGGAATCGCTGAAGAGAACCGGCCCATGTTCCACTGCTGCGTACATGCTTTGCTGTATTTTTCCCCTTTGACATAAGAAAGTACTATGTCTAGTGCAGAAAATATAAATAAATCCCTTTGTTGTCGTTCTACTGATAGGACCAAAAGTTTAAGACAGATCAGAATCCGAGGGGGGCTGAAAGCAGAAGAGAAGATAAATTTTTATAAATATCCACCAAATGCATAGTGAAAAATTTCTTTATAAAAGATGATGACAGTTGGCTAAGAAAATGTAACACTTAAAAAAATGAAAGTCAGTCAGATTCATCTTGATTTGGAGTCTTTAGAGTGAGGAGTACACTTATCCTTTGGAGAAACAGCTACTGCAGAAGAGGCGCTCAAAGAAATGGCGAGCCGTCTTTTTGCTCAATTGGAGAGAATCACCACACAGCCTGAGATTTCCAGTATAGCATTATGCAATTCCAGAGACAAAAGTTTGCAGATGTGTAGGTTTTCAAGTAACTTAAGGCTTTAAAAAGATTTCCTCCAGTCTGATTTGCAAACACGGAGCACATTCATTTATCTTTCCCCAAATCTGCCCTGTGGCGTGTTATTCCCACCAGACCAAATATCTGCTGCTAAAGCTGAGAAAGATTGCATAAAGGGGAGAAAAAAGGCACACAGACCGTGCAAGACCACAAGCCAGAATTCGGTGCAGTTAGCAACGTGCCAGGCCAGATGGAAAAGCCCTTTCTAAACTCAGCTGCTCACTGTTCAACCCAGGCTGTTTGCAATCCAAAGGAAGTCCCATTTCCTTGGCAGCTGGGGGCATTCCTGCCACTTCCACAGATGACCCAATTTATTACACTGCCTTGCCTGCTTTCTCACAAATTGTTGCCACGCACAGGCATAAAAGCAGAAGTGTCTTTTCATTTAGCAGGTGTTTTCTTTTGAAGCTCTTTAAAACCTTTTTAAAGGTTTTAAAGCAAGTAAGTTCATCTTGGTGAACTATGAAGTCTTCTCCAAAACACTGGGCTGCTGGACTTCCCCCTTTTTCTGGAAAGTCTGTATCCTCAATGCCAAAATGTGTATCAGAATTAAAAGCACTTTGAGTACTTTATTTACTGATCAAGTGTGTTTGGGAAAAAAAGAGAGGCAAAATGGCCAATTAAAAATAGGTGTGGGGCTAATAAAATAAATCCAACTTCTCCTTCGTTGTGGCTTTGCCCACGTTGTTCCCTTGGTTTCTTCAACAGGCTCCTTCCTTATTGGGGCTTCTCTAGAGCTCAAATGCATACTTCTAACCAATACATTTGTGGCAGTAGAGTGTATTTTTAAAGTGTTCCAACGCTTTGAGTAATATTGATGATCAAATATTTATCTGTATTGTACCATGTTAACAAGGAACAGATAAGGAAAAATAGCAAACTCCATTGTCAAACTTAATGCAAGTGTGAAAAATGAAGGTCAACCTTGAGAGTGTTCCCACTGCTCCTCAGCTTGCTCTTCTTTAATCATTACTGCACAAGTATTTGTCACTCCTTAATTGGCAAACATATTAAATCCAAGTGACTCCAATTCTAATACAGAAAAGGACCTGACATTTGCACATAATTCCTCCTTTGGGAATGACAATATCACTTTATTCTCTGCTCAAACTCTTTTATCTCTTTCTTAGATGTTCTGGTGCCATTACCCAGTGCAGAGGCTGTTTATCTCTGTTTGCTTTTTTCGATTTTTTTCTTCACTTGTTGCATATCATTTGGGAGGTTGACTACTAGCAGCAGATGGTACTTCATGGATTTTTGGTCCTCATGCTGTCAGGTTGCTCTACTGGTGCTTGCATTAACTTTCATAAATTGCAAAAACGTTGAAGTCTGCAACAGCCAATCTGAATGGTTGCAGCAATGTGTTTGTGGGTGTGTATAAGGACACACATACACACGTTATTACAATCACTCCTTCAACTTGGCAATTGGACTACATCTGGCTTCACCTTTTAGCTATGGCAGTTGTGTAAATCATCTCTCAGAGTCAGGATTCCTTGGATGCTTTCAATTCTGTAAAATAAAAAAAATTAAATTAAACATTATACACCTGCCAAAATATCAGGGGAGAATGCCAATCTAGTAAGTCCTTGATCAGTTATATTTACAGGTATGGTCTAAATGTATGAGTTTTGTGAATCCAAATATTTCAGATTGCTTTCAAAAAATGGCAAGCACACCTAACAAGAAAAGAACAGAAATGTGGATTTTTGGATAAATGAAAATAGATGGAGTAGGATTACATAGTGAAGGAGATGAAATATAACCACACCAAAATAATTCTTTGGCAAAAGACATATAACATTTCAGAAAGGAGTCTCTAATTTACCAAATTTCTAGAAGTGAGTCCTGAAGTCAGCGAAAGGAAAAATGAGAAGAAACATCAGAAAACAAAAGTCCCTATTTCTGATTTCTCTCCCCACCCCACCAAAATAGACTGGAGGAATTGCTAACACAAAATTCATCATTAGCTCCCCAAATATTAAACGCATGTCCATATTATTTGAGTTTAAACATAATTTGGAAATTTGAGTAAGGTACTCTTTAGATACAATATTAGTAGCTTACACTATTCAGTTTTTATTACAGTAAATACTTTGCTCAAATGTGCTTGATATTAGGGGATTCTAATATCCTTTTGTATTTAATTCAAAATATGTTAAAGGGAAATTAAATAGTTTATTAAGCATGAGGGTGGAGGGGAATGTGGGAGGAAGAAAGGAAAGGAAGAGTTTATTTTCAAAAGTGGAAAAATAACATTTTATCAATATTTAGTGCACTGAAAGCTAATCCAAGAAAATCCAAAAATATGTATCAATCACCTCTGGATTATTCCACATAAATCCATAATTCTGTAAATAGAGAACACGTATTTCTAGCTGCAACTGTTGCTTAAAGTACAAACTCTCCCTTGATTGCTTTGAAACAAGAACTTCTGTGCCATTCCAGAGCTATGCACTCTGATGAAAATGCAGTACAAATAATTATACTTTAGCAAGGTGAGGTTAAAGGGTTTCTTTTCTTCTTGTACAGTAGGTAAACTGTCATGTAGACACTTAAAAGCTACCTAATTAAGACACCTCTGAGCAGGCCAAATATATAAAAGGGCAGAAATATTAGGCAATAGAGGAGGTTGTTGGTGTTGTCCGACATTGCTGGTATTGCAGGGGTGCTGTGTGGACTGGACATACTGTGTGAAACCAAGCACAGCTAGAAGAGGAGTCTGCAGATGAGGACCCAGCAGAAGCAGGCAGGATCTGAAAGAGAGATCTGCCGAGCAGACTGGCTGATAGAAAAGACAGCAGGATTTGTAAAGGACAGGCCAGATATTAGTGAGAACAGCTTTACAAAGTGCTGTTTGTAAAGAAGCTCATGAAATTCATATTTTTCCCTCTTTCAGCTTCTTCTCCCTACGCTAAAAGCAAGCCAACAAAGTGAAAGTATTGAAACTGTGTCAAAGTTGTGGTAAGGAACACCTGTGTGAATCAGGAAGAGGGGGAGCAAGACAGTTAAGAAACTGTAAAGCACGATACAGAGATGTCTGTATAGTTTGTTAAGCTAAGGCCACTGTATATATTAGAAAGAAACACAAATGATTTACCTAAAAGTACTGTACCAAATAAACATCTCTGTAATCAAGAGAACAGCGTGTGGGTCTGGAAAACTCCTTCCATTATCCAATGCCTGCATGTGCACTGAGCAGACTGACAGTCCAAGAAACGGTAAGAGATAGCTCTAGTAAAGTGAGAAAGAAACAGCCTGAGATAAGACCGATCCGTTGCAATAATAATCACAGACGTTAAATGCTCCCTCCACCCAAAGAGTTGAACTTTGCATCTAGTATAAATATGGTTTTCATTTTACAGCAACAACACTTTTATGGGAGGAAAGAACCAATTCAACTTCCTAGACCCAGACCATCCCTACCTTTTTGCAGCACCGCTGACCAAGGACCAGGTTGCTAATTCCTTGCTTCTGTATCAAAACCAAGTGGCCCAGCACTAGAACCAGGTGACAGATGAACCAATTAAACCAGGTGGTGAACCACCTAGCTCAGCTGATGGGTCAGAGCCAGCTCCCACTGACTGTCACACCTATTCCATCTCAAGAGATGGAGCTGTAGCAACAGTAGTGGCAACAGGAACTTCAATCGCCATTTTCTTTTGATCCTCCTGTTCTTTGTCTGACAAGTATGACGGAAGTCCTGAGAAGTTTATGACCTTCATAATTCAGTACAAATTACCTCTCCTTGAGATTCCCAACACAGAAAACAGATACCGGAATACTTCAGTCACTGGAAGAACAAAGGGAGATCCTGAAGGCAGCAGAGCTATTCATGTTCCCGGCCTTCTACAATAATTCCGTTTGTCGTACCCACCTTTTGCTTCCTTAATACCTCTTACCTAGGATCCAGAAATATGATGTTGGCAATTCCTATCATGTATTCTGTCCTTAGTTCTGAAATATGAGTGTATATTTCATCATTCAGCCAACTCTTACTTTGCCTTAACTCTTTCTGTCACTTACATTATACAGCTGCTCCCAAATTCTTATTTACTGATATTTTATATTTCCCCAGGCAGTTTGCAGGATTGCCAAGTTTATATGCTGCCAAGCTTGCACATCAATAACTCTGACTCTGTTAAAATAACGTTACTTGGAGTTGCACTTTCCAAACACTATAATCAGGTACCCCTAGGTACTGATTTTGGAAGGATGCCTGCTTCCTTACTAAGGATTTAGTAAACCTCCGCTGGTACTGCATTATAAAGCATTAGATGTGAGGCATTTACATGCTGTAGATTCACAATAGAATTATTCTAGTACATACAGTAACAGTCAAGTTACCTAAAATTTTGAAGGCCACTGATAACATAAAACTGCACCTGGCAATTTAACTACTATATCTATAGACATTCTAAGTGGACTGGGAAAGATTTAAGGCTTCATCGGTGCTTTCTAGGTGCCTTACACTGCAACTCCCATAAATCTCAGCCACATGGCCATTGGGATTTATGGGAATCAAAGTAAAATGTTTGGCTGCATTGTACTAGTAGTTCCCACCACTAGTTTAAAGAAGTGGATTATTTTGTAAGAGTTCTCAAACAGAAGAACAACCCTTCCTTGCTACAAAATTAGCTTCCATAATGAACACATGCTTTTTTGGCAAATGTGCCCTGATACAGTTTTTCTGTCTTTGCACTTCTCTTGCATTCCAAGTGAAAAAAAAATGGCAAACATTACAGAACTTGTTTGCAGTACTACACAAGGGCCAGTGGTCCTTGCAAATTATCAGCAGCTGGCTAGCACTGGAATCCCAGATACTGTAGTTGATCCTCATCGTCCATATTAATCTTATGACTGATTTCTACAAGGCAGTCATGGCTCCAGGCCTATGTCTTGGAGAAAAAACAACCAAGGCATATTCATTGGCCTCTCTTTTATTCTTTTCACACACCTAGGCCGATGGGGAAGGAACTGAAGGATACTTTGGAGCAATTTCCTTTTACCCTCTTTTCCCAATCTGGTGCTGTATAGCAGAAACTGCCATTCTTTCTGAACATCTTCCTTGTTTGCCATGCCCTGACCCTACAAAACTGAGGTAAAATGTTGTTCTTGTGAAATAACATTCTTATGTTTTTAGAAGAAGAGAATGTCATCACTCACATGCAAATAAAAGGAATCCTATGCATTAGTGGCTGAGAGCCAAAGACTTCATACTGATTCTAATTCTGGCTTATTTCACTTTCTCAAGTGAAATGAAAAGACATAAGAAATACCTAAAGAAAAAAATCCACATAAATAGTGAGGTTCCAGTGATATCCAGGAAAGAATATATGTGATGTTCATATTAACTATTTTCATGTATTATGTCCTATTCCATGCTTAATTACACACAAATGCAAACTAGAAATTACCTTACAAGTTAAACATTCACAACAATAGCATGCAGGTGCCTTATTCTTATTAATTTCTCAAATGACAGTTCTTTCTTAAGAACATCTGGCCATTCATTCAAGACATCATTCAGTGTTTGCACTTGAGATACCATTTGTTGATAAATTTGTTGATAAATAAACACCCAGAGTCGTTGACAGCCAGGCAGCATGCAAGATTAATAAACTATTATTATAAATTGGCATTAAAGTTCAAGGGTGAAAATCCCTCCACCCTTAAATAATATACAACATTGGATGAATATATAGTAGTCTTCCAGGCTGCACTTCTAGAGTCACACATTCAAGTGCTGAACTCAGTGGGATTTACTTCAGAATAGATATGTATAAGATTATGTTGTTACAAAATAAATGTTTTTATTGAAGAGACTGTTTTCCACATAATAGAAGTAGCAGTAGTGGCTGCTACTCCTCCTCGTTTGCATTAAATAAAAAAGAAACAGCCACAGACAGAACTCACAAGCAACTGGATCAAAAATGCACATTGTTTTTTTATTTTGCAAACAATGGATTATATGACAAAGTTGAACTGAGTTTTAATGGTGGTTTTAATATGATGGTCTGATTGTTGTTTTTATTGATACTTTTTATTGTTCTTGTTTTTTGCTGTGAGCCACCCAGAGTCGCATATATGAGAGGGGTGGCTATACAAATGGAATGAATGGATGGTTGGATGAATAAACAAATAAATAATAAAGTTCATCAATATTCAAAGTGGTTCAAAAATAATAAGAAAAAACTAAATCTTGTGTGGTGTTTTCTGCATTATCTTATTGATGTTGCAAGGTCCTTATTTGGCTATTGGCCCAAGATATCCTGCCAAATTCCAGTCCCTCATTTTACTTTGCATATACTTGAAAACACTGTGAGAAATCATCTGTAGGTTTTCAGCCTAGTGCTATCATTATATTGATGACATCCAACATATGCATTCTCTCTCTCTCTCTTCATCTAAATCCAAGGAAAATGTTTAGTTCTAAACTAATATCTAATTATCAGCAGCTGGTTCTCCTAATCTGCTAGAAAGCAGGTCCAAAAATAGGGATTTAATTTTTCCTAAGTGGAGTTACACTTTACTTAAAGACTCCATTCTCAGTGTGGATGCTGAGGTTTCAGCCTGGCAAATTTAGTATGCCAATCGCATCCATTCCTAGAGGTTCAGAACTAGCCATAATGGCACACATTCCATTTGGTGTATTGTAACATGCTCTACACAGTACAGCATTTGAAAAATGTTTAGAAATCTCAGGTGCTCCAGCATGCTCCAGCTACATTATTGACTGGGGTCAGTTCTAGGGCTAATCCTTCTGCTTCAATGGGTACCCATCTATTTGTGATAGTTTAAGGTGCTGGTTATATTCTACAAACGTTCTTCATAACTTAGGTCAAGGCTTTTTAAAAATATGAGCGTGCCTGAGGAATTTCAAAGTTATCACATCCTTCAAGCCCCCTTTCATTATCTTTTCATTATCCTCAAAAGCTAGTTTGTAAGCAGCTGTTGCCTGTTTGGGTCTCCAAGGTACCCACATGTGAGGGTTGAAGCTAGCAAGGCTAGAAACAAGGACTCAGAGACCAGACAATATTGTTGTTAAAAAAAAAGGTGTAGATGCCCTTCAAATTCTAGGCTGCAAAGTTAATGGCAAGAAGTCCATTAACATGTAAGAGTAGGAGAAAGAAACGTAAGCTTTAAACTGACTGCTTGACTGCTTGATTTTGCCACAGCTAATCTTCATTATTACAGGTTCTTACATTTGCATTAAAACAACTAATTCAGCAAGTGGGATAGAATTTATCCTGTGCCCCCTGTCTTGCTACAGCAGCTCTCCATCATTGAACACCACCCTTTCTGTCTGACAAATATGATGTGTTTACTACTTTCTTTGCTCAATGTGATGTAGACATCCCACAAAGACCTGAGGACGTTCCCACCTCATGTAGGATTTATAATTGGCCTCTTGACAGTGGAAGTGGCAAAACTGCAGAAAACCTCCTCCTACTGCAGAACAGCTCAGACCTGGACAACTATGCCAATTTCCTGACACTCCAGAGGACTAATTTTGATTATCTCATCAAACTGGTGACAGTCAACTGCAAAATGTGTCACCTACAATTGGTTAAGTGCTTTGCATGAGAATATTTTGTTGACCTGCAGTTGCTAGCTCGGGATGTGGGCTGGAATTTTAGAAAAATATGAACTGGCTACTTTAAAGAGGAGATATTAAATGAAATACAGAACCCCAGAGACTTTGTCTGATTAATCCAACTCTGCTTGGGGATCAATGGAAGACCCAAGGAACTGCAGCAAAGTACATGTGACAGAGGAAATGCCATTATATCATTCATTCCTTCTTCCTCCTGTCCATTCAGTAGAAGCTTCAAACACTGAATCTATGCAGCTGGGAGCCAGCGGAGCTCTATTCCTTTCCCAGGATAGGCTCCACTAATGCACACAAAGTCTCCATTTATATTATGGGGAATCTGACCGCTTCACATGGGAGTGCCCTGTAGCTGTTCTGAAGCATCAACAAAGTGTTGTCCCTATGGAGCAGTGGGGCATTTTACACTCAGATGCCCTAAATGATCCAAATCTGGCTTGTCAGGAAGCAAGTTGGTCCCCTCCTCAAAACACTCAGGCAGGGACACCCAGAAGTGGAGCTTAGACATATGGTTCTACACAATGACATTTAGGCATTCCTGTTATATTTCAGACTCAAGACTGGCCTGCAGTACAATTGCATGCCCTAGTTGATACTGGCTACCCGGGCAGCTTCACAGAATCTTTTATTGCATGCAAATATGCCCTGCCTCCTCAACCTGTCAAACACTCTCTGAGGGTGGAAACTACTGATGGTAGATTCCCACACTCAGGCTGATCTCAGAGTATCCAGACTATCTCGCATTACCATCTGCAACCATCAAGAATCACTATAACTTTATTTGGCTTCTGAGGTTACATTTTCAGAAAATTTTGGACATGGCCTTGTTTCAAGCTCATGATCCACACATTCATTTGAAACCCAGGCATGCAGAACTCCCTGCTTGCAAGGTCTAAGTCCCATTCCCCTGCTCATCCCAACATAGCAGGAATTTCCCATCTTAATGCTGATTGTGCTGATCTGTTTAAGAAGGGGGGAAGAGCAGACTCTGCTTCCCTGATTCTCTGACCGCATCATAAACCTGGGACCCAGTTTCCTGTGAAATGTGGCTATGCTACGTATGTCAGAAACGGAATTAGTTATCCTAAAAAAATTACTGATGACAACTTGCAAAGAGCTTCATCCAATCATCTTCATCCCCAAACAGTGCTCCTACTTTTTTTTCTGATTCCTACCATCCTGCTTGTAACCTGCATGTGGTCCATTGTTATAAGGTCCTGAACTCTGTAATTATTAGGGATCACTAATAATTCCCCTCATTTCTGATCTCTTAAAATGGATGTGAAAAGCACCCATTTTTACCAATCTGGATTTCAGAGGGATCTACAATCTAATTCACATGAAAGAGGGTCTTGAATAGTTAATGGCCTTTGATACCCAGTATTGGAAGTTTGACTATACCATCATGCTATTTGTGTAGTCTGGAATCTCTTTAGTCTCCTAAGATTTATGAATCCTATCTTTCATGACCTGTTGGGTATGTTTTTAATCATTTATTGGGATCATTTGCTGATCTAATCTGAGGATCCTGCTAGCCATACTGAACAGTTTAGGCAATTCTTCAACTTTGCCAATACAGTCTTAAAGCTAAGCTAAAAAAAATGAGCTTTTGATCTGCCAGGGATTACTGTATTTCCTCAGAACATGCAACATTTTCTGGGGTTCCTAATTTTTATAAGTTTGTCCCCTCCCCCCCCCTTTTTTGGTATTCTCAGACTGCTCACTCACCTTATCAAGAACGGGGTTTCTTTAGATGGGATTTTGACACCAAGCAGACATTTATCCTACTCAAGCAGCTTTTACTTCTCAGCCCATCATCCCTTTGTTCCTTGGACTAACACTTCTGATTTCTGTATTGTTACAATCCATGCCAGAATTTGTCTCCAAATTCTGCTTGCTCCTTTGTGCATACTTTCTAGGCACTTTCTGTTGGCCAAACAGAACAATGAAGTTTTTAGAAAGGAACTTTTAGCCATCAAAGAAGCATTTCAAAGAATCTGAACTGACCACAAGAATTTAGATCACCTACTTACAAACTCACAGAGTGCCAGGCTCAATGAGTACAATTTTTTTTCAATTTTAATTTAAAAAAGCCTGATACTATATCCCCAGCCTGTGATGGCAAAAGAATACTCCATTCCATATGATCCCTTCATTCTGCATCCAGAAACCACTACCCCCACCCCCACCCTTACCCTAACTGATCAAATCCATACTTAACAAAAACTCATATATGCAGACTAAAATGATCTTCAAGGAACCCCTTGTCATCACCTTCCAGTTTGCCTAAGAAGAGGGAACGTTGTGTCACAACAAAGTAGTTTTATATCCCTTCTCCCTTGAGAGGTAAAGTCCTGCAATTCTGGAACAACAGATGACAGTGGGACATTTCAGAGTATTTAAAACAACTTGCCCCCAGTGCTGCAACTTATAATGGACTCACATTAGAACAGACATCAAGGCCTTTGCTTCTCCCTGCCACATGTAACGTTAAACCAAACCTCTAATCAGCAAACTGGCCAAGCTGCTGCATCTCCTTTCCTCCCATAAGTATCTTGGGACATTATTTCTTTGAACTTTATTACTGTAATTATGTCTCAAGCCTTGGGTACCATATTAGTGATGGTACATCTTTTTCTTAAATGGCTCATTTCATCCCCTGTTGTGGCCTTCCGTATGCATCTAAGACAGCCCATCTGTTATTCACCAAGTTTTCAGAATCTCAACCAGCCCAATCATCTCATCTCTCAATTGACAGCCTGTTTGGGGAAAATGTTATTTGAACTGCTAGATGCTAAAAAGTGCACTCCACTGAGTGGCAAGAAGTCCATTATAATGTAAGAGTGAGAAAGAGATCTACGATTTAAACCCTAGGGGTGTTATAAATAGAGAGCCTGATTGTTTGATTCTACAGTAGCAGGTCATCTTCATTATCTTCCCCATTATTAGGGCTTCTTTTGCCTGCAATAAAAGCAATGTATCTATCCAAGTCTTGTCCTTTACACTGTTAGCTCCTGAGCTGAGTTTCTAGAGCAAAATTTATTGCTGTGTTCTGAGTGAACCTTCAACATTCTATAAAGTAAGACAGAAATCTGACATATTTATATGCAGCATATTCTCAGCCATGAATAGTACTATGTTATTTATTGAAAATGCAGTTAAAAAATTATCCGTTGCAGACTGTGGATTTTAAATAATGACACAGGTAGTAAACTACTATTATTTAGATGTCAATCCTGATGACGAGGAAGCATCCCTTCTGCTGATTAATCTTCTAATCAATCCCTCTGGCCTGTACGTCCTGATGGAAGATAGTTGGTTTCTTTTTTTAATTAGCATTCCCACACCATGAGAGCATCTCCCACATAAATACTGAGAATGCCTAAAGAACTAAGATGCCTTGGTTTTACCAAGAATATTATCTCTGATATAATTAGCCCTATAAGGCTCCCCAGTAACTATGTGGCAATATCCTGTCTTTACATCTTTAAATATTAAGAAAATCATCTAACTGTATAAGAGAAAATTGTACCACTATTCCACATCCTCTTCCCCTAATAGCAAAGTACCTAGTATTTTTAAAGCAAATGTTGACAAAATGAAACAGGGTATCATCTGTATAAACAATATCTAATAAGACACCACAGTCCATCCAGCAAATATAATAATAATTTATAATTCTAGGAATCACTGTTCCCCAGCAGATACAAAATACATTCTGCTTGTTCAAAAAAGAGGAGCTTTCCACCATGAAAGTGGTATTTAAAAAACACCTGGGCCCTATTATGCACAACAAAGGGAGGACTTGTACATTTAATATACAAATATATTATATGAAGAGATTCTTAAAGTTTATTTGAGTAGGTGTTTCACACTTAGAAGATTAAAAGATCTGACCTTATCTGCCCATGATATACAATTAATGACACTTTAGGGGGCACTAAAAAAGCAGTTACTTTCCAGTCATAAAAGAAGCACTCAGCAGTAGAGTTTTGATAGAACACTCTAAACACAAAAAGGTATGAGAAATATTCCATTCAGAATCTTCTGGGAAACATGTGTCTCTGTTATATATTTCAATGAATCACTCAGGACCAGCAAAGGCATTCCAAACTAACACAGCAGGTAAATACCTATTTACCTTGAAAATACTTCAAGATCTTAAAAAGAAAGGAAAAGGAGAAAAAATCCGCTACCTCTTTCACCTGATTTTCAGAAAAAATATAGAGGTAAAATGGGTGGCAGCAGAAATGGTACAACAGAACTTTGAATGAATCTAAAATCACTTAGACGTCTATTGATTTATAAGACATATAGACATCAGTCGAATATGGCTCTAGGCTGTATACAGCAATTTACCATATCAGATAAAACTAGATGTAAAGCCAGTAGAATAACCCTGATACTCAAGGAGAATGCATTTTTGATAGGGCACTCAGGACAGTGCAAACCTGCGTATGACTACTAGCAGGACTTTCTATCCTGCTTCTAATCCAGAGTGCTAGTTAAACTGATAAAGCTGAGCAAAGGGAAGAAAGAGAACCTTTATAGTCTTCCCTTCACCAAATTCCTCTGGCTGGATTTTTCAAATTGGGTAAGCCAGAATGTTTATGCACTTTCCCTTTGACTAATCTTCTTCAAAGGAAGCAACCTTTATGACCCTTTTTCAGAAAATGATTATCTCCACTACCCCCAAACAGCTGGAGCCTATAACCAGACCTTGTTAGCTTCCAGAAAACTTTAACTATCAACATTTACTCTGGATGAATCAACCTAGGGCCCCTCGGGTACTGAGGTTTGCTTTGAGTGAATCTAATGCCATATGGTAAAATACTTCAAGTCCAATTCATACATTTTAAGCATAATAGGGTGGAGGGGTTAAGAACTGCTTTTATGAATAGCTATTTTGTTTTGATGTATTTACAAGATTTATAAACTGCCTTACTCCAAAGGCTTAGAAAGGTGATTGCGAATAAGGTGGTGATAAATGCTACAGCTTGGTTTATTTGTCCACTGAAATAAACACATATGAAAAACACCTTTGCGATACTTCTTAGACATATGCAATCCATTTTGTTCAAAGCTACCTGGTTTATTTCTGCAATTCCCTTCAGAACGAATAAGATGTATATTTATGACATACATGAGATGCAAACTCCTAATGGATATTTAAACTATATGAGAAACTACTAATATGTGTGTTAATATTATCTAGTAATATATCAGGAATTAAATTAGAATATCTGAGATGTGGTACTTTTTCTAAATGACGGTTAGTTTCATAAGGTACCATCACAGGGGACAAGTGATGAAACATGTATCATGTCATCATGACACAAAAACTGCAGCTTATGTATTTGCATCACAATTTGTGATTTGTTTCATGGCATCACTGTGCATGTAACATCATTTTTTATAATCTTGGTTTGCCATTGATGCCCATGATTACCACAGATCCATTTCAACACTTTCTTAATAATAAGGTAGTCAATTGATAGATATACGTTGCATAGATGGCAAATTTGATGCTGATTTTTTTCAGAAGGTAGATGAGAAAAGTTTACAATGGGAGAAATATTACTATACAAGATAATTTGGTCTTTCAATGGGCTTTGTCATACCCTCTGATGTTCTACTGATTTTGATAGGATAATCCTAAGCTTTATTTTGCTAGCATATAACACTATTGTATGATAGTTTGCACACTCTGCTAATTCCCCTGTCTTTGGTATTGGTCTGTAGATAGATTTCTCCCAATCTGTTGGCCTCTGATTTTATGAATTGGGCAACTAAAATGAAGAGCAAACACCACTTTTTGGTAAATGAAAAATCAGTTCAAAGAAAAAATAGGTAAACCCAGGCTTCACCATAGTAAACTAAAAATGGACCATCACACATCTCAGTTCAGGCCCCTGGATTCTCCCTATTCTATACCCTGTTATACATCATGGCCTATTTCCCTGGACTATTCTCTGTCATTGCATCTGCTCCAGGTTTACTCTATTCCCCCTGTAACAAAAAAGTGATGGAGGGACCTTGCACAAGCTGGGGAAGGATTCAAATGTTGCTTTTGTTCCATACTAAATATTATGAATCAAATATTATAATGGATATCATGTCATAAACAAAATGAATCACACATTTTTAGTTTTGGCCACATAGTGTCTTCAACTGCGGAGCCTGACAGTTTTTCAAACAACTATTCTTGAAAAGATTTCTCCTTCCATTGGAATCATTCAGGTATAACTGTGGTCCAGATGATGTCAGAACTTTTGCCATCCTCACACCATGAATTTTACAAGGAGGTCAGCCAATAATGTACCTAAGAAACACAACTATCTGAGATTATTCAGGGTTCAGGATTATTATAGCAACTATTCTAAGTATTTCCTCCCAGCAACATTTTATTAAATTGAATAGATGGGGGGGTGGGGAGCCTGAACTCTTGAATCTTTTTCAAATGGGCACAAATCTACCCCTAGAGTCATTCTGTTGTTCTGATCTGATCAGCACAGTTATTTAAAATCCCAACTCATAAAAAGAGAGACAAGACCCAAAATAAATATACTGTATGAGAAACTCAGAAGTAGCCTTACAAGTTCAGATTAATCATTCATAGACAAGAGTGCAAGCACAGGAGGTGGGTGGCCATAATGTTCAGGGTGGGGAGAAAGGGCAGAGTTTCATGCAAATTCTGAAATAAAGTTCCATTGTTTGCAATGATCACAGTAACGCTATGGCCTCTCCTCTGTTTTTCCATCTAGATCTTGCATCTTATCCTCTTCAGAGATTGCAGTAAAATGTATATTATATTGTCTAGCCACTAGACAATCAATAAACCGTGTTCTCTTCCTTTTTCTGTTGCATATAAAAACAAGAAAGTTGTTAAGCAACCGAAGAGCACAATATGTGGCTGATAAGCCATGCAGCCATCTATAACAACATCTCAAGGTAGCAGAGCTAGCTTTGCATGAGAAGCAGAAATGCTGAAAGATAAGGAATAGGAATGCTTCCAGACAACGTGTGAGTTTTTTAATGTAACAAGCCGTCGCTACTTTGTCATTTTCACTGGCAAGCAAGCACAGTGGACAGCCATGAGAGCAGTGTATGTTCCCATGCTTCCTGAGTACCACATAAAGAGAAAGGAATGCTACTATTGACCAGTGAACTTTTTCAGCCTAAACTTCTGTAATACCAATGAGCAATCGTAGGAGTGGGTTAACCCTAACCCTAACCTCCTTGAACAGTTGGCTGACCAGCCTCTACATCAGTGTTTCCCAACCTTAGCAACTTTAAGATGTGTGGACTTCAACTCCCAGAATTCCCCAGCCAAATTCTGGGAGCTGAAGTCCATACATCTTAAAGTTGCCAAGATTGAGAAACACTGCTCTACATGAACTCACCAAGTAAAAGGAGTTCACCACCTCCTTTGGCAATTGGTTCTGTGGCAAATTCTTTATATCTCTTTATTAACACTTCCATGGAAAAGGAAATCCAGCTTGAGAAAAGAAGTACAGTCAAACTGCCCTCAAAAAAGCATGCACATCTTTGCACTGATTATTAATTTATTATTTTGATTTATACCCTTCAATGTGAACGCTGAAGGAGTGCATAAGAAAAAAAAACCTCTCTTGCATGCCTGACAGGTCAACGTTTGAAATGCAGGCATCTTTAGTAGGGCCTTTCTTGATGATCTCAATCCCCAGACAGGTTGATATCAAGACATGGGGTCCCACAGATACTGATAGATCTTTAGAAACCTTTGATACAATTGTAGAGTTGCCTTGAAACAGATAAGCTTTTTCAGAACCAGGATTCACATGAATGACATGATAACAATCAGTAGCAGCACTTAAAAGAGATTAGTGAAGTCAGGAGAGTCTCCTATTCATTTTTCTAGGAGGCATGAAACTCCCAGGGACCATATTCCAGAATATGTTTTATTCACATGAGCAGTACAAAGTATCTTCTGTTTATTGGGACATAAGAAGTGCCTATTAACCCTCTATGGAGCATTCACAACTAGCAACCTCCAATTGGCTCTATCATTGCTCATCAGATACTTTGCTAAGCTATAATGTACACCACTTGCAGTTCTTCTAAGGAGACTGTATATCTGCTCATCCACCAAGCAGGCAATAGCCACCCAATATCATGCCAAAGTGAAAACTGGCTATGTGCTTGAGCAATGGACAATATTTGGATCACATGCTGGGGCCGCCCTCTAAAACATATAGGTAGAGCTTACCTACAGGTCCAAAGGGGTAGATTACATTTAATTTACTTTATTTTATTATTTATTAATCAAATTTATACAGCCTCTCATCTCAATACATGACTCTGGGTGGCTCACAATATTATTATTATTACATTTAATATTATTATTCTTCATATACAGGTAGTCCTCGGTTAACAACCATTTGTTCAATGACCATTCAAAATTACAACAGTGCTGAATGAGGAGACTTATACCCAGTCCTCAAAACTGTGGCCATCACAGCACTCCCAAAGTCACATGATCACAATTCGGGTACTTGGTAACTGATTCACAGTTACGATGGTCGCAGCGTCCCCACCCATGTGATTGCCATTTGCAACCTTCCCTGCTGGCTTCCCACAAGTCAATGGGGAAGCCAACAGAAGTCGCAAATGGCGATCATGTGACATTGTGCCTAACAACTGCATGGGATTTGCTTAACAACCGCAACTGGAAACGCCATCATAAGTCAGCGTGGTCACGTGACATTGCACTTTATGACTTGCCACCTAGCGACTGAGTTCCTGGTGCCAATTACCATAGTTAACCGAGGACTACCTGTATCTATTATTTTTCACCTTCTATTCTATTAAAAATGAAATATTAGTAGCAATTTTGGTGTATTCATTGCTTGAGGCAGCCACATGCAGCCCTGGCTTCTCAAGCTATGTACTTCTGGCTTTTCAGATTGGAGAGCCCATCTGAAGAACAGACAGACTGAGAATCAGTGCCAATTCAAAGTAGGTTACCTACAGGAAAACACATCAATCCGTATAAAAACTGGTTAGGGTTAGAATTTCTGCACCAAAGGGCTTTCTGTAAAGCAGCCTTTCTCACCCTGATGCCCTCCAGATGTGTTAGACCAGTTCCTGTAATCTCTGGTTATCATAGCCAGTGGCAATGATACCTGAGGAATTACGAGAACTGAAATCCAATCTCACTCCCACCCTTATGGCATGAAGGAAACGAGTGAAGACCTGGTTGTTCTCCTAGGCTTTGGGGACAGGATGATTGTGGAGCCCACTTTTTGTTCTTCTGCTTGTTTTAATCTGATACAGTTTTGATTACTTTGCCCTTACGGTCTGTTTATTGTTTATATGCCATTATATATACTTTGGTTCTTAGTTGTAAGCTGCCCAAAGTCATATGAGAGTCAGGCGGCCTATAAATTAAACAAACAAATAAGTAACTGAGAGATAGTATATCAGGAAGTCTGAATTAGACACTGCATATTTAATAAGATAGTTCTCTGATCCTACAACTCTTGAAGAATTATTGGTTTCTGCTGCTGTCCTTTCTTGTTCAAACTCTGCCCTAAATATCATCTATTCCAATCTTTAAAATTATCTGCCTGCCCTAAGCTTTTCTTTTTCTAGACTCTCCATCTTGGATACTTTTGATGTCCAACTTAATTCTCTTATTAGTTTAGGGACTTCTCTCATCAGCTGTTCCTCCTGTGATGCTGAAATATAAACTCGATTCACACCTCATGCTAGGTTATGGTTAACATGCTAAACCAAAACCCAAAGTTTACACATCATAACAGCTGGGTTGACACAATGTGTTCAGCTAAAACCAAATAAACCACATTATGGTTTAGAGTGATGTGTGAACCTTTAAAAAAATTGGCCTGAACTCTACTAGAAACCTGAACTCTAATAATATACTACAGTGGTACCTTGGGTCACAAACTTAATTCGTTCCACGACTCTGGTCGTGACCTGAATCAAATTTTCCCATAAGGTTCAATGTAAATACGATTAATCCATTCTGACCCCTATGAATTTGGTCGCCAACCGATTTTGGTTGCGACCCGAATCAAATTTTCCCATAAGGTTCAATGTAAATACGGTTAATCCGTTCTGAACCATATGTATTTTTTTTTAAACCACAAAAATATGAAACAAAGTACAGTACAGTACAGTATGAAGAGAGAGAACACTAACCTTGCTTGAGGCGACTTCTGGTGTGGAGGACAGGAAGTGGGTGAGGAGGCGGTTATTGTTTGGAGGGAGAGTCCCCCTCCCTACAGGAAGCCACGACCACGTGTCACAGCAGGGAAGATGGCCGCGGATCCTGTTCGTCACCCGATGCGGAATTCGCAAATGGAAGCAAAATTTTGCAAACGGTGCTGGTCGCGAACCAAATTGTTCGTGAACAGAAGCATTCGTGACCCGAGGTACCACTGTATCTTCTTACCACCAAAATCTTGCCTTACCTTTTAAAATATTTTTAAATATATATTTGTTCATTTTAAAACAGAGCTTTGCTCTAAACACATATCTGTAATAGGTTTGGGCTGTAAGCACAGGTAAACAAACACATTGCCACCATTGGTATAATTGAAAGCTTACCAAAATAGGTAGCTTTCCAATGATCTTCCACTAATAATGGCTATAAGAGTTGATACAGCTTTTGCATTTTATCTCAGGGCACTTTACTATGGGGCTTTATTACAGAAGTTAGTATTACAACTTTTTAAATTTTGAATAAAATATCCTGGTGAACCCTTTTTGTAGTTATTGTCAAGCTAAAGTACTAATCTGCATTAGCCAACATCTACTCTGACATCAGGATTAGGGTTCCCTCTCTTTTAAGCTTTAAATGTGCTAAAATTCATTATCTCCTGAGATCTAAATGTGGATTAAACCCATTTTCCCACATTACATTCAACTGCTCTTTGTTTGATTATAAGCTACTACTCTTAACCATTTCTGATACTTTGCATTCTTTTTTGTGTATTTTACAAATTGTTTATGCTTATTTACTAAGAAGAGTGAAATAGAAAATCTTCAATCAAACCATTTAGAGTACAGATCTACCAATACTAATTCTTCTGGATGAATTAATACAAAGTACAGTACAAGGAGTACATGCAGTGCATGGAAGAAGAAAAACAGTTTGCCAGTGAGGGACTTGTTACCAAATGGCTTGCAATCTCATAATTGTTCAATCGCCTGCAAGGAGAGAAGTATTTCTCCCTTGCTATAGTCATATAAGGTTCCTCCTTTTATGCAAAATACTCAATACCCTTTGCAAGCTATTATTCTGTGACGTAGAAAAGTTCAACCTGTAGATGCCCTTGATATGCAACTGAAGTGCACTGTATTTCATTGTTTTCCATCAAAGGAGAAGTAATTCAGATACTAAAGAAGCTTTCTACAATCTATGATACTGGAAATTGAATTCCAAAATATCTGAAGGATACCAGTTGGGGAAGGTAGTTTTATAGATTAACAGCCCATACCACAAACAAAGTAACAAATGCAGCCTACAAACTAAAATACCAACAATGTTATTCATTCCTCATATGTCCCATAGCTCACAGTTAAAATGTTGTACCCTGCTACTGTTTTAAAGAATCTAATTGTAAAAGTGATAGAAACCATACACAGATATTGTAAGAACCAATTTATGTGTATGTTACAATGTTAATGAAAAACCCTATGATTTAATGAAATGTTAAAGAACAAAGGGAGAACTTTAAAAGATAGTGGGCATCAACGATCCAGATCTGCATTATATGTTTGGAGCAAGACAAGTTCCATCCATATTTAGTTTTAACCAAATCATCCCATTAATCTGCAAAAAAAGAGCAACTCTAGAGACTGTCACAATGGTATGGTGACCTATTCCCCCTCAAAAGCAGAGTTTTTAAAATATGTTTTAGTCCTAATATTCCAAGTAAATCAAATACAAGAGGCATGCTTTTTAAAACAAAATAAAACCCTGGTTGGCTGCCCATTAAAAAAGAATATAAGGTACAGTTTCATTCCTATTTGCTTTCTTCTTGCTCTTGTATACACGCGTGCACACCCAAGTATAAGCTACTCAGAATACAGCTTTCCCCTTCTTTGCCCACCTGATTTTTGCTTCTGAAACCCTGAGAGTTAGAAACCCTTTCTTCCCCCAGGAACCATTACTAGTAGAAACTCACTTTGAATCAGAGCTACATTCTCTAGTAATCCACAAGCATTCTCCCTGCGGGAAAGAAGATCATGTCAAGCAGTTGCACAACCCAGAAAACACAAAGCAAACATCAAAACATCATCTTTTCCTTTCTTCCCCTCCTCTGCCCTGCACAAGAAAGGCATAATTATTTGTCTAAAAGCACATATACATATATTTGCAAACAAGCTAGGGGTCTTTGGCAATGTGGAACCCTCACAATGAGACACCCACTGACATTTTAAAAGAGACTGAATTATATTAAGCTAAAACTTTAGTGATAAACTGGTGCTAAATAGATAATTTTGCAGACAAGATGGGATTTTAATGAAAGGTGCTTCAATTTTACCAAAGACTCTAAATTTGCTATGACACTGAGAAACCAGTAGCTCATCTGCCCACACAACACATTATCCAAAGAGGTTAGCTATTATTATCTTCTTCTTCTAGAGTGCTCTTGAATAAGTGTCATTCCTTCCAAGATTGCAGGAGAAGCTATAAGGAATGGGGTGGACCAGAAACTCCTAGACCACCTGATCATTAGCCTCAGCCTAACTTCTGTTTCTTGTTTCCTTACCTCTTAAAAAATGAGTAGGGTTTCTTATGAGTGTGCACTCAGCCTTTCTTAACCTAGTGTAATAACCAGAGATATTGATCCACAACTCCCAGAATTCTTAACAAGAACGGCCAACCCTATGCTACCCTGTACTCCCTCCTTTCAATGTTTGGATCTGCAAGATATGCTGAATCACAAACTGGACAACCACATTAAGGTACACTGTGTCATGTGAACCCAGCTAGTGTGATTACCATACAATACAATGTGTGGTACAATCCTAGGAAATTGCATTAATTCAGAAAACCATGATTCTATTAACCATAGGTGAGAATATGTTATAATCATAGAGAAGTAATGGCAACAGAATACAAATGCCCCCAATGGTAAGTTCTCCTAACATTCCTAATTGCATCCCATATTATTTATTGCATGTTGGGGCAACTTGTTTCTTTGGCAACAGACTACTGCATTTTGCTATATTAATTGATCAGCCTATAATGCAGAAGAACAAAACCTATTCTCAACCTAACTAATGGCCCATATGTGTAAAAATGGAAAAACCTGCTGCATTCTTTCATTCACTAGAAACTGTTTTTTTTCCCTTCCAAGTTATTAAATAACTGCATTATAGTTGCAAGCTTTAATTGGTTTAATAAGCTGATTAATCAGTTAAAACTTTAGGGTCAGTTTTAATCAGTGAGGGTGAGATTTAATTGCTAAGGTTGAATGTAAAGGGCATGCAGTGAGAAGGTATTTTGGTTCTGCTGTGCTACTGTAATATATGAAAAAAGAATTTTCCAAATACACTGGTACCTCTAGTTACGAACGCCCCTCCTTACGAATTTTTCAAGATACGACCAGCTCCGGCCCCAAAAATTTACCTCTACTTGCGAACTCTGCCTCTACTTATGAACCGGATCCGTGGCCATTTTCCCTGCTGCCATGCAGTTGCGGCTTCCTGTGGGCGAGATCGCAGTAGCAAGGAGACGTTCTGTGAGGCTTGTGGTGTGTTTTGTGGCGTTTTGGAAGGTTTTGGAAGGTGTTTGGTGTGCTTGTCAGCATGGCTCCAAAGAAAATGCAGAGCAGGCTTGGCAAGAATAAGGCTTTGAAGAAAAAAGTGACGATTGAACTTAAGAAGAACATTATAGAAAAGCATGATCGTGGTATTCGTGTGACTGATCTGGCCTCGGAGTACAAGATGGCGAAGTCGACCATCTTGACTATTCTGAAGAATAAAGATGCCATCAGAGGAGCTGATGTGGCAAAAGGAGTGACAATCTTAACGAGGAAGAGGACACAAGTGGTGGAAGAGGTGGAAAAGCTGTTGTTGGTGTGGCTGACTGAGAAACAGCTGGCAGGTGATAGCGTGAGTGAAGCTATCATCTGTGAAAAAGCCAGGAAGCTGCAGAGTGATTTACTGCAGGAAAACCCCTCTACCAGCGCAGCAAGTGAGGAATTTAAAGCCAGCAGAGGCTGGTTTGAGAAATTCCGAAAGAGAAGTGGCATCCACAGTGTGGCAAGACATGGTGAGGCTTCCAGTTCTGACAAGGCTGCTGCAGAAGCCTACAAGAAAGACTTTGAGGACTTCATGAAGGTGGAAGGATACATCGCTCAGCAAGTGTTCAGCTGCGATGAGACAGGGCTGTTCTGGAAGAAGATGCCAAACAGAACCTACATCACGCGGGAGGAAAAGGCACTGCCAGGGCACAAGCCCATGAAGGACAAATTGACCCTTTTGCTGTGTGCGAACGCAAGCGGCGACCTGAAGATTAAGCCGCTGCTCGTGTACCATTCCAGACCCCTCGTGCGTTCAGGGACCACAATGTGAACAAGACCAGACTGCCTGTCATGTGGAGGGCCAATGCGAGAGTGTGGGTCACAAGGCAGTTGTTCATGGAATGGCTGCATGAGGTGTTCGCACCCAGCATTAAAAAATACCTGTCTGAGAACCAGCTGCCTGAAAGGTGCCTTCTCCTGATGAACAATGCCCCGGCACACCCTCCGGCCTTGGTGGATGACATGGACGCCGAGTACAACTTCATAAAGGTCAGGTTCATCCCCCCCAACACGATACCTCTTCTGCAGCCCATGGATCAGCAAGTGATCTGCAACTTTAAGAAGTTGTACACAAAGGCGCTCTTCACCAGGTGTTTCAATGTCACCGAAGAAACATCCTTGACTCTCAAAGAGTTTTGGAAAAAACATTTCAATGTCCTCCACTGCATCAGCCTAATTGACAAAGCCTGGGAAGATATTACCTGCCGGACCTTAAACTCAGCCTGGAGGAAACTGTGGCCAGAATGTGTTGCTGAACGTGAGTTTGAAGGATCTGATGCAGAGGTAGTGGAGGAGATAGTGTCCATGGGGAAGAGCATGGGTCTGGTTGTGGATGATGCAGACATAGAGGAGCTTGTTGAGGACCATAAGGAGGAGCTGACCACAGAAGAACTTGCTGAGCTCCAGAGTGAGCAACAGAAACTGCTTGGCGAGGAGCATTCCACTGAGGAAGAGGAGGATGGGGAGGAGGTGAGCAGTGATGCGATAAAATCAATGATGCAGAAATGGAATGAGTGCCAGGATTTCATTGAGAAGCACCACCCCAGCAGAACTGTGACAACCAGAGCGTTGAACATGATGAACGACAACGTGTTCTCTCATTTCCGGAGGGTTATGCAGCGCGGGAAAAAACAACTGACTTTAGACAGGTTTTTCCCCAGAACTGAGCCTGCAGCTAAGAGGCAAAGAAGAGAGGAAACCCCTGAAGGAGATCTCCCCAATGTCCTTTTGGAGGGGGACTCTCCCTCCAAACAATAACTGCCTCCCCACCCCATTCCCCCTCTTCATACTGTGCTTTTTTTCATGTTTTTGTGGTTTAAAAATAAAATGCATATGTTTCAGAACTGTTTAACTGTATGTATTTACATTGAACCTTATGGGGGGGAAATGTGCCTCGACTTGCGACCAAATTCGGAGGGCGGGTTAGCCGTATTTACATTGAACCTTATGGGGATATTTGCCTCGTGGTGCGACCAAATTCGGAGGGCGGAACGGATTAACCGTATTTACATTGAACCTTATGGGAAAATTTACCTCGACTTGCGATCAGAGTCACGGAATGGATTAAGTTCGTAACTAGAGGTACCACTGTAGTTTTACTTTCTAAACATTACCTGTAGCTTTTTTTAATGAAGTTGCAAGTTGTCTCGCTATTCCTGCAGAAGCTGTCTTTAAGAGAACTTCTAGACTTGATGATGATGATGATGATGATGATGATGATGATGATGATGATGATGATGATAGGAACATAGGTGAGAGTGGAATGTTGCAAGTACACCAGACAGCTGAAAAAGAAAAAAGGGCATTAGAAGAATATCTGAGGGACAGTGGCACTGAACCTAGTACACCATGAAGGCTTACTGATTACTGAAGAGACCAATGTGGCCTATAAGAAAGACCAAATGGAGAATAGAAAAGAGACATAGCAAAGCAAAGTATTACATGCCCAGTACACAAACTAGCAGGTAAAACAGGTAACAAGAAGACCTGGCAATGGCTAAGAGAGGAAAGTTGAAGAAAGAGATAGAGGGGCTAATTCTGGCTGCACAAGACCAAGCCTTAAGAACAAATGCATACAAAGCCAGAATTGAGAAGACAGCAACAGACAGCAAATGCTGCCTCTGCAAAGAAGCTGAAGAAACAGTGGATCACCTAGTTAACTGCTGCAAGAAGATCGCACAGACTGTCATGCCTGTGCAAAGTAGCAACAAATGGTGCATCTGGAAGAAATGCCATTTGCCTGCAAGCAAGAACTGGTGGGACCACAAAACAGACAAAATAATAGAAAATGAAGAAGCTAAAAGTGCTCTGGGACTTTAGAATTCAGACAGACAAGCACCTGCCACATAACACCCCAGACTTAACTATTGTTGGCAAGAAAGACAAAAAAGTCTGGATAGTGGGCGTTGCAATACCTGGAGACAGCAGAATAGAAGAGAAAGAACTGGAGAAAATCACAAGATACAAAGACCTGCAAATAGAAATAGAACGACTGTGGCAAAAGAACGCAAAGATAGTATCAATAGTAACAGTGCAATCCCAAAACATCTGGAGTACCACTTGAAGACCATCGGCATTGACAAAATCACCATCAGTCAATTGCAAAAGGCAGCTTTACTTGGAACAGCTTCCATCCTGTGATGATACTTTTAACACCATCAAACAACAACATCTGCCTATCCCAGGCCCTTGGGAAGGATTTGATAGGTGAATAAAAAATGCCAAATCCAATCTAAACAACTGGCTGACTGTGCAACTAACAGTAATAAAATAATGTCTATACTGCCCGACTTCCAGCAAATCCGGGTGGTTAAAAGATATTTTAAAACAAGAAAACGACACAAAACAAAATGGAATAAGATGGCAACAATAACAAACCCAGATGGAAACAAAGAAATGGGGACTTCAATGACACTCACCAAAGGCCTGGGTGAAGAGCCAAGTCTTCAGGGCCCTTCAAAACACCTGTAGGGTGGGGCAATTCACATCTTGGGGGGAATCTCATTCCAGAGGTCAGGCACTACCACAGAGAAGGTGTACTTCCAAGGTCCCAATAGATGGCATTGTTTAATCGAAGGAACCCAGAGCGTGCCAACCCTGCCAGATCGAATCTGGCAGTCCCTCTAGCAACCAGGCCCTAAGCCATGGCTTGAGGAGGTCACTTGGTTAATATGATGTAGCAAAACATCTTGAGGCTCTATAAAAATGAATACAATTTTGTGGTATGAGCTTTCAGAAGTCACAGTCTATTTATTGGAATCATGAATGGTTGGCTGATTTTTTTATAGATCTATTTTCACAAGGACCACTATGGAGTATAGTTAGAGCTGCAATGGAATGGTGCAGCTTACAGATACAGGTAACTTTGAGGCAATTGTTCTCTCTCTGTCAGACCAACCACATATTAAGATCTATGTGCACTGATTTGAGGTCTTTGCAGGAAAATGTTTGTGAAAGAATACAGACAGAAGCAGTGGATGGGGAAAAGGCTATTGTGAAGAATGCTCAAACACAGAGCTACGTTTTACAATACTATGTGGTCAAGCACAGCATAAAACAAAGCCAAATCAAAAGACTAAATGCAGTCACAAGTAGGCAGTAGGCCATGTCTGTCTGCCATGTATCATCATTACCAACTCATATAATGGTACCCCCTCGTTGGTATATCCAATGAATGTGGAAAGTCCCTATACACCTCTCTATATGTGGATGCAGAGCCCCTGCACACGAGAGAGAATATGAGTTAATTGTGTAGAGGAGTTCTATGGGAGATGGGACATGCAGAGTTCCTCTCCCACATGCAATGAATATGTAAGTGGAGAACTCTTAGAAGCTTCTTAAGAGAAGCTGAAATCAGGTACAGAATGACTGGCAATGAATAAGCAACCCAAGAGTACTTAAGTGCTAAGGAAGGGACCATTACTTTTTATAGTAAACTAGTCATTTCTGATCCCTATGTTTGTGACCAAACTGCAGATATACTTGGGATTTTTTTGTATTGTTGTTGTCCTTTATGTTGGCTGGATTTCAGCTCTATTACCAAATGTCCAAACATCTATATTTATTTATAGTAGTGAGATGCTTATAAAATCAAATTTTCTAAGCACTGTATATAGAGAAGTAAAATGGTAGTAATGCCATAAATATAAAACCAGCACACTAAAAATATAAAAGTGAAAAAACAAAATTGATATAATCACCAAGCAATCTAATAAAACACCAAGTTTCCAATAAAAATTAGGAACTTAATCCTGTTAATATAAAGGATCAAGATAATAAGATTAAAATAATTTAATAAAAATTTAAAGAGTTTAAAAGACCATGGAGAACAAACAAGTAAACAATCTTATTGCCAGGCCAATTTCTCTGAGAAGTGTTTGTAAGCTCCAGAGTAAACCTATTTTTGGAAATGTGGCTTTGAAATTATCTTAAGATACAGAGAACGAGAAGGTGAACCATCAGACATGTTTTCCCACCATCTTTTTTCTGAGTGCTACCTTTTTTTAAAAAAATGATGAATTTACATCCATTTATTCTCTTGCTATGAGGTTCATAACAGTATTTATCCTGTTAGATAAAACAAGCAAGTTAGAAGATGAGATTCACGCTTGGTCATTTGGCTGACACTATATCTGTTAGTTTTCCATGTGCAACAGGACAGACTCCAGGGAAAAATTTTACATTACACAAGTTCTACATCACACAACAGAGAGGCTCAAGACAACGCAGAGATAGGCCAGTGTTATAAAACACAGACACATACTCTTAATTACATACCACGCAAGCCAAGGGAGAAATAAGTTAGCTAAGCAGGTGTATTATCTCAAACTAAGTATTGCCAGGACTACAAGATAAGAGGCCCTGACTCATTGGAGAAAAGGATGTTTACTACAGTCAGCCTAAAGATTCCAATTTCCCATTACTGCCTACGGCCATCTTAACCCTTAAGAATCCGAAACTAATTCTATGCCATCCTCAAGATTCTGTTCTCTTCCACAAGACTGTGCTGAGGCTGAACTGATGATTCCTCCAAGGGTCGGTTGTATGGGTTGGTATGGTGCCCTGGTGGGAAGGATATGATCAATTTTATGCTGTTGTTTTTATTGGTTGCTACAAGCCATCTAGGATCACTCTGTGAGATAAGTAGCCATATTGGGGGGGGGGGTTTCCCATAAATAAGTGCTTCCTACATCATGCTATAATGTGATTCATTTGATTTTGGTGCAGTGTGTTTTGTGAAGCAACTCTTCATGTATGATCATTAAACCTTCACAATTTTATTTTATCTTCAGCTTTATCTTCAATTTTATATATATACAGTATACACACACACATACACACACAGCTGCAGTTTGTACTGTTTACAGTGGATTTAATATTTAAATTACACTTCATTATATTTGTATTCTTTTTACTATAAGACATTTTCTTCCACAGAGGAGAGAGATGTAAACAGCCAATTAAAATGAAAACACATCTTTTTATACTGCTTTTATTCCATTCTGGGCTACATATATCATTGGAACAGCAGTGATTTGAAACCAATCAAAACTATGTTTTGAAACTTCTTGAGCTGACATCAGACCATAGATTGTTGCATCTCAGGCTGGCAAAGACTTTGTTGGGATACTGGAAGCCATTAGAATTTAAAAAGACAAATAAAAAGATAATTTAATGTGTTCAAATACCACTCCAATTGGAAGAAAGAGTTTGCTGTACAAAAAGTGGGCCATACCAATTCTGATCTCATTTTTAGATCATTGGCTGTTTCTGGCCAGGTACCATGAAAAGGATCTTTATTGTCCATACTTACAAGGAATCCCAGGTGGATGAGAGAAATCCACCTGAGAAGCTCTTCCATCACAGATTTGGCAAGGGCTATTTAATTATTATACAATAAACTTGCTAATCTTTAAAATACCACAAGACTCTTGGTTGTTTTTGCTACAGCAGAATAATGTGGCTACTAGAAGTGTAGTATTCAGATCCAAAGTGAGCAAAGGTACAACTGACCATAATGTAGGAATCTAGGAGCCAAGAGGCATTGCCCTATGATAGAGTTCCTATGCACATGTCAAAGTTGCAGATGCCATCCTAGTCTTTCTGAAGAACTACTTTCTAGGCTGGAGAGGACCTTTAGCAGGGGCCCTTTATACTGGTATGAGGCTCCTCAAAGGGTTGATATGACTCACAGAAACACCTCCCCATAGGATGCCATTAATATTAGGGTAATATACCACCAAATCCTATCAGCAAACGATGAAGGCCCATCAAATTTCATTGAGATCACCCCTGTTCATATGCCATTTATTTTCAAGAAAGAAGCCACTCACTGCTTCCTGCCATTTGATATTTTATAAGGTCTTTCCCTAACTTCTGCTGACTCTTCTGTTGCTTGCTTTTTCCAGTCTAAAACAGCTATTCTTGATTCTTGTAATATTGCCCTCAACTTCCAAGACTCGAAGGCTGAGAAGTATTTTCTCCCCAGTAACAGAAAGCTGCAACTGTCAAAGAAGCCCTGTTCAGGCATTCACCTGAACAAAGGAAGAACTCAAACTGAGTTAAAGTGTGGAATATGCATGCTAGCCTTATCTCCTTCTCTCCCAGACCCTGCTCCTCACTTTCTGCTGAGATCTGAAGGGGAACTGTACTCACGTCTGAGAGTCTAGTCATCCTTGTGATATGGGATTCTGCTCACTCTACTCACATTCAAGCCAAAACTTCCTACTTTCAGCTGGGAATACAAAGGTCAGGTAGAACAGGAAAAATAGTGAGCAAGTTTACATGCACAACCACATTCTCTACTCAGTTTGAAATCCTCTGCACATTCTGCTAATCATCAGAACAGAGTCAGATACATCTCTGAATCAGAGAAATAGATTTACAGAGAGAGTTTTACATAATGGCAAGCCACTTCCAAAAATGTTGCCAAGAAAACCGCAGGGACTTGTCCTGGCAGTTACCAGAAATCAAGACTAACTTAAAGGGACTATCTATCCATCCATCCATCCACCCACCCACCCACCCACAACAGTCAGCTGGACTGATAAGTCAAATTCAACAGCTATGAGTCACATATTGACTGAACAATGATATAGATTGAATTAAACCATCAAAGTTTATTTATTTATGCAATGTTGCTGTTTGGAAAGCCTCACCTGAAGACAATATGCTAGCTTGGAGAAGACACAAGGAAAGCTACATGACTCATAGTTCTTAGCTCCAGCACTCTGCTATTGTCTCTTAGGATCCACTACCTAAGACAACTGTCTTGCAGGCTAACATTGGATGCTTGCAAGTAAGTTTGTGGCAAAGCCAAACAGAAAAATAGAAAGCAAGTTAGTTTTTCAAGAATGTTAAGAATAACAGTGATGGCAAAGTTTGCCTATTTCAATAAATTAATAATCTTTGAGTGGGATCAAAAGAGAAGAAAAGCCCAGAAGATGCCAAAGGCTGAAGCAGGTTGTGGTTCACAACACAAGCTCTGCTTTTTCATATTTGCATACAATGTTGCACATAAGGGGTAGAGTTTGTGTTTCGGCACTTTCCTCCCCCATGGCCCTCTGTGGATACGCATCCCTGGGAAAAGTCCCTTCTTAGGATCTTATCCAGAATATCCATATGAGATTCATTTTGCTTTTATTTAGTTTATTACATGAACTGTAATTTGTAAACTAAAGTTTATGGGTTAGCATACTGTGCAAAATTCAACCAACTGTGCTTGATTCAATAAACCATGGTTGAATAAACCAAGGCTGAGCATAATGTATGAACCTACTTTTTAAGCAGCATTAACCTCAAACTTGTTTGTTTATTCATGATTTCTGAAAACAACATTGATAAAGATAAAATTCAAATGAATTCAGTAACCACTGCATTCATGCTTTATGATTAATAGAAGAGAACCCAGAAATGCATTAATAAATAAATGGAGCTGATGTACATAAATCCACTACTACTGTCTTGTTATTTTTATTGCTGCAGTGCTGGTACAGTTTTCAATGTTATTCTCCCCCTTTAGCAACATCAATAACAAAAAGCAATAACAATAATGCCATAAGGTTTGTTGTTGTTGTTTAGTCGTTAAGTCGTGTCCGACTCTTCGTGACCCCATGAACCATATTGCGCCAGGCCTTCCTGTCCTCCAGAGAAATACGAGCTTTCCCTCCTATAGTTCCCCCTCCCCACCATGAAGAGACCCTCATAGGGTTGTACCTCCCAATCCATGAGAGAGAGATCTCAGAAGATTCCAGGTGGTTGCTGGAAAAAGCAGGTGTAAGAAATTATTTTTTTTCATTGCCTTTCTTTGGATTCAAGGCTATAGTGTATTATTATGATAATCTTATTTATACAACATATTCCTTATGTGCTTATATCTCCAATATAAATCAGAAATCTAACAATAGTTCTATATTAGATCCCAATATTATCTTCAAAACATGAAAGCATAACTTATTTAAAGCTATTGAGTGAATTCATGGCTGAAGTGAGATACAAACTGGGGATAACCTGGTGCGCAGCTCATTCTCAATTAATATGCTGTTATTGTCTCTCATCTCGGAGTCAGACAAAACTATTCATCTTATCTTTTAGAAATCAAGATGCTAGAAAATGCTAGACTGAAAAAGCTAGAAAAAATCCCAGGGACCATATTGAGCTAGTAGTGTCAGGCTCACAGGACAAATGTGCACTTCTGTGCATGTCAATTTATTGCACAGAGACATTATGCATCATAATTATGAAATAGCCTACAAATCTAATAAATGAGGCATCTAATAACTGTACAAATGATGGGGGTGCCTTTTGATCTAACAATGCTTCTGAACCTTATCCCTTAGCTCCTGTAATTTTGATGACAGCACAAGAATTTTGTCATTCCCCCATCTATTCATACAACTATCTAGTAAAAATGTGATTTTAGCAACTAAAAAATTGATTTTTATTCTTCTTAATCCTTTTATTAGAACCATTATCATTATTCATATCTAGGTTTTGCAGCTACAGTTATTCTTTTCTAAATGTTGGTTGCAGTCCAACTGTGAGTGATATGGCAGCAAGTTACATGGTGCAGAACACATATAAACCTGTGGAATATCCGTGATACATTTCCAATTTAGACACAACAATTTTATCTATGTTTTGGGCAGTGACTTATACAGTTACATAGCACCTCCCTTTTCATTCTCTTCTATATTTTCTTTTACATCATTACTTAGCCTTGCTGGAAAAGAAAATAGAGATCTACATTTTCTCATACTTATATATAAAAAAAGATAGAAAGCCTAGTCCTTCCTTCCCCACTGGATTGTTTTCTTGTTGGCATGAATTTTATTTTCTCAACAGACAGAAGTAAGAAGTAGAGTTCCTCAAGGGTCTGTGTTGGAACAGATGCTTTTTAACACATTCATGAATGATCTTGACTTGGGGTAAGCAGTCAGTTGGCCAAATATACAGATTATACTATACTATTCAAAGAGGTCTAGAAGTATCCCTTTATCTGGGTGAATGATTAACCAAATAGCAAATGCAGTCAAAATCAAGTATAAAAGGAAGCATATTTCCCCCACCACAAACCCAAGCCTAACTTTACATATACAATGAAGGGTTCTGAGCAGAACTAACTGGAAAAAAGGTCTTTGGATCACAGTGGATAGCACAATGGATAGATGTTGACTAAGCACATTGCAATTGTGGAAAAGGGAGAATCCATGCTAGGGATCATTAAGAAAGGGATAGAAAATAAAATGCCAATAATATAAAGAAAGTATCCCTTCACACAGTGTATAATTAACCCTAAGAATTCATTACTATAGGATATGGTGATGACCACTAACTTGGGTGCATTTAAGAGGGAAATATATAAATTCATGATGGACAGGTCTAGCAAGAACTAATAATTTTGAGATTAATGTTACCTCCCAGTTGGGGGCAGCTACAGAGGACCAGTGGCTGAAGAGAGGAATGTCTCCATCTCCTACTTATGGGCACCATGAGAAAAAAAAAATGCTGACTGGCCATGCTTGAACATGAGGCTGATTTAAGCACTATAGAAACAAATAGGTGCTCATGCTCAAGTTTCAACTGTGATATTTGGGATGAAGAATTTATCTCACAAACTTATTGCCTTTTTTCTTATCATGTTGCTTTGTTCATATCTTCAGTTCACTCAGATCACTGAAGGAAACATTTTCCTCTAATCATGAAAAACTGCATTAAACTTCAAGAAAGTTCACCTTGACTAAATATGGCTTAGCATTTGGAAAACCCTGTGTTAAAGATTACATCATCATTACAGCCATTTTTGCTTTCAGTCCTGTATCAAAGAAATGGGCCAAGTTTTTTTAAAAGGGACTAAGAACATATATTTTCAGGGAAGAGCAGGTCTATAGCAAGTCAAATGAACCACTACCATCAAAAAGCTATAGTTTTCACTACAGCCATGCTACGAGTGCTTTAACTGTATGGACTTAATTGTATGAAGTTAAGCTATCAGAATAAATGTTTTAAAAAAACTCAAAGCCAGGATACCAGAGTTCCTTGGAAACCACAGATTATCAATTAAACTTGTGGATTAGAATCCAAACCACCAAGGAAGGTGCTTTTTATTAAAATTAATCTGAGATGGAAAGCAAAGCTTTTTACAAATAAAAGAAAAATGCTGTAATCATCCTCAGCATCAGAAGTATTGTATTTATTTTACATTATTCTACAATGAGACAAACTTTCATATACATTTAAATGTCATAGGGTAAGGAGATATAAAATTCTTCTAATCTAAAACTTTAATGAATCAGTCTTTGAAAGGGTATCCTAATGGATCTGGACAGAATTGAATCTGACGTATACAAGCACTTAAGAAAAATTCTGCTTATGTGGCTCAAGAAAGAGACAAACAAGATTCAGTGTGATCAAATAAGTTTCCTAGCCCAACAAAAGCATGCTGCATAAATTCTGGAGAACTTGAAAGTTGCACATCTCTTGTGATATTGTGGTTGGTCCTAAAGAGATATTAGCAAACTTTGGTCTGGATTTTTCCTCCATGGACCCCGTGGCTATAATCAGTTTTTACATGTGTTTATACAGTGGTTTTCCTTTAAAAGGTCCAGCTATTCTCCCTGAGTGACCTTTTCCTTCCTATTGGCTGCAAAACAGACCCAGTGCAAATATACCAGGCAACAAAAGTCGAGGAGAAGGGAGGGGAAAGAGCCTGGCCAGCAAAAGATCACATCTTCTTCCCATTTGAAATGAAAGGTTAGAGCCACAAACTGAGGGCTACATTCCTGTGGCCTTTGAGAAAAGCATCTCCTTGGGCACTTGCCCCTTTTCTCTGGAATATCTGGGTCCAAGCTTTCTCTCACGTTTGAAAACAAAAGTTTAGTATGGTTTGTAAGCAGTAAAAACACAATAGGGGAAGACACATAAATCTAAATATGACTTGCTTTGGGGTAAGTCTGATACAGGAGATACAAAAGATTAGGGTGTGTTTATTTTCTTCCCTCTCCCGACAACACCTAAAGCTCTTTCCTTCTATACATTCGGCAGTGGCTGCCAGATACACCTTAGCAATACTGGATATCCCATGCCCAAGCTGAATTCCAAAAGCAGGTTTTAAGACTCAACCTTCCTGAGGTTGTGACAAGGTGTTTTAGGAAGAGATGATTCTGCTGCACACCTACTTCCCCCCCCCCCACTTCCTTCCCCCATCCTCAGTTCAAAAGAAGGGGTTCCATTCCAGACGCTGCCTTTTCTCCAACATATCCCTCTGACTGAATAGACAAAACACACACACACACGCACAGAAACGCACAGACACGACGGGGAGGGGGAGAGAGCGAGATCAGGTGGTCCATCAGAATAAAAGAACACAAATCCTAAACTACCAGACTGCACATGCACCCCATCCTTCCTGCCACCCCCACTCCCAGACCCCAGGCACTTTCACCCATTCCTCTGGGCAGCGGACACCACGATCCCGCAGTCTTTTGCCCCGCATCCCTTCCCTAATAATTACAACACCAATAATCACGGTTCGTGGAGTAAGAGGAAAAACAAAGATAGCAAGCAAGCAAGCAAGCAAGCAGCCCGCTCATCCTTCGCAAACAGCCGGAGCATCTGACATAAAGGCGAGGGGAAGTGGAGGAGACTGGGAGTCGACGGCTCCCTCCCGAGATTCTCCCGCCCAGACGCGCAGATCCTGCATCTTCCGAAGGGGATGAGATGGATGGAGGGGAAGGAGGGAGAGAGAGAGAGGAAGGAGGGAGGGCGAGAGAGCCCGTTTCTACACAGCACAACACCTAATAGGAGTGGGCAGCTGCAATAAAGGGGGGGGGGAATAAATGCCTTACCTCTCCAGCAGCCAGACAGGCAGCGCCAGCCTCACTCGTCCGGTCAGGCTTCCGCCCTCCCTGCCTGCCTGTCGCTCCTCCCGACAAGCCCAGCGTCCAGAGCGCGACTGTGTCTCCGTCTCCGTCTCCGGTCGTGCAGCCGCTGCTGCTGCTGCTGCTGCTGGGCCTGACACCCCTTTCACGTGATGCAGCCACATGACCCAACATGTTATTCCCCCCCCCCCCAATAACTCCAGCGCTGTCCCCTCCTCTTCTTTTCTGCAGCAGGCGAAGAAACGATATACCAAGCCGTAGCTAGACGCCAAGTGCCCTTCCCAGGCCAGCGGCTCAGACCAGAAACAGACAACAGACAAGGCAGGCGAGGCCTTCTTCACACACGTAGAGAGTGGCGTTTTCCTGCTTCGTCCCTCGCCAAGAAACGCTTCCTCCGGGGTGGCAGAGAGCGGCCGTGCGCCCAGCTCGGCAGGTTCGGCCTTCGGGGCCCGCGCCTGGCACTGCAAAGATTCCATTTCAGCTTCACTTCGAATCCTGATTTCGTTCTGGAGTGAGAGGACACCGTTTCATTGTTTGCAACGAATCTGCGTTGAACGTTAACCCTTTTAACAAAGTAATGCACAGGTTTGCTATGGTTTTAGGCAGCATTATTTATTATCTTAACATGTAATATCCCAAATAATGTGTTCTGCAGTAAAATCGTTTTAGAATATTTAGTGGCATTGTTTTTTTTCAGGAGCAGAAAAAGCAAATTCCCTTTGCCATTACCATGAGACCAAATTTCATCCAACATCAAAGGGGTTTAATACCCCAAACCCATCAGTGTCCACCAGAATTCTTCATGAGTGGTGGGAGACAAAGCTGTATTGTACAGCGTGTGTAATTTGCACACATAGTGCATGCTACTATATTCTGTTCCTGTCCAGTTTTCAGTAGGTGTGCTATGTATTTTTGGACAACAATTTTTTTCATATATTTGACAATTTCACATGATTTGTCAAGAAAGCCCCTGTGTTCTAGAATTAGAGGGCAGTATGGAGACTGTCTTATACTGAATCAGATCTAATTGCTTCTGGTCAATCAAAAGGCCAGCCAAAGAACTGCTAGTCACTCTGAGTGCCATCCTGGAGGAAAGGTAGGATATACATTTGTTTTTGGTTGGTTTGTTTAATTCATTCAATTTATATGACCACCAGACAACTCTAGGTGGCTAACAAGGGTTAAAAACATCAAATACAAAGAAAAATGATAAAATGATAAAGCACAATAGAATAAAACATACTATGCTAGGAGCCAGACACACAACTCAGGGCCCACCAAATTTCGTTGGGGAGACTGTTCTATTAAGGCTGGCACTGTGACAGGGAAGGCACACTTCCTGGGCTCATGTGGAGCATGTTACAGTAGTCCAGACAAGAGGTAACTGAAGTGTGACTGAGTAGAGCCTCCTGATCCATGAATAAGATTTTGTACAAAGGCCCTCCTAGCCACAACTGCCACCTGTGCTCCCAGCAGGAACCGGGACTCTTGGAGGATCCCTAGATTGCATATCAGTTTCATCTGGAGTAGTGGAACCCCATCCATTATTAATAGTGAAAGACTTCTGAAGCCTGGGGATACCCAGATCCACATCCAGTCAGTCCTGCTAGGTTGCTAAGCCTATTCATCCCATCCAGACTCTCACAGCCACCTACCCAGGTCAGTCCAGGGTTGAGAAATATAACCTGTGCCACTGGATGACCTTGCCCAGTGACTTCATATAGATATTAGAAGCAGGGACAACGTTGAGCCCAGAGGCACCCTCACAGCAGGGTCTTAGGGCTGCCAACACTGACTGAAACTATCCCTGAAGGAAAGAAGAGAACTACCACGACACTGTAATCCCCATTCCCAGCCTCCTGAGCCAATCCAGAATACCAGGATCAATCCAGAATACCAATATCAAAAGTCACTGAGACATCAAGAACACCAAGTTGGATGTGCTGTGCCCATCCCAGGCCATACAGAGGTCATCCACAAGTGCAATCTCAGTATTATGCCCAGGCCTGAAATCCATCTGAAAGGGGTTCTGTTAATTTGTTTCTTTAGAGCCCTGTTTAGCTGCAGCCTGACCACCTTCTCTGCAACCTTCACTAAAAAGATTGGAGATTGGTTGGAAATTATCCAATACTGTTAGGTTCACCAGTGCCCCCCAGGGGAGATATGGATCTAATAAACAGATGGCCACACTCGGTATCCCAAGGACCCTGTCCTCAAGACTTAAAGGCTCAAACTCTTTCCAGATCATCCAAGACAGTGCTTCAGTCACCTCAAAAGGACTTGTGCAGCTGGAGTCCAGCTCAAAATGGATCCAAATTACTCTTATCCGTCAAATGCCTAAAAGAATTGTTGTAACAGCTGGCAGATGTTCCTCTGACCATCTCTAACAGGGACAGGTCACCTTAAACAGGGTTGCTGGCTAGCACTCTGCCTCTCCGCAAATGCACTCTGCTGCTCTTAATGCTGCAATTTGGTCCTTAATACAGGCTCTTATGTGTGTTCAATCTGACTCCTCCTCTTTCTCCAGCAATACTCCAGGCATCTTTTCTGTTGCTTTGTTTCCAGGAGTTCTGAAAATCAAGGAGCCCCTGGGCTCAAAGAACAGGGAGAGGCTACCCAGGCTCAATCTGATGCAAGGCCATTGTTACCCTCTCATTCCAAGTGACAACTAAAGCCTAAGTCAAATTGTGCAACAGAGTCTCAGGGAATTCCCCAAGCTCACTCCAAAACCCAGTTGAGTCTATCAGGCACCTGGGGTGGTCCCACTCCCTGTGGTGGGGAGCAGCACTAGAGAGATCCAAAGCAATCAGTGGTCTAACCATGACAAAGGACAGTTGTTAACATCCCCCAAATTCAGTCCATATCATCACTGTTCCAAGATAAAAACACACGTGTGACTCCCAAAGTGTTGAGTTTGTGATGGCTTGGGTCAGATCATGGTGGCCGTGAACTCCTGAGCCTCTACAGACTCTGTACCCAGGGATGGAAGTTTGAAGTATCCCAGTAGCATAAGCCTGGGAAACTCTACCAACAACCCTGCCACAGAATTGAACAGGGAGGTCTGTACAGCAGGAGCAGTCCCATCTGTTACCTAAAACCTAACTTCACAAAAAGAGTCTCACATCTAGTAATAACCACAGCGGCACTTCTGACAGTCACAAGAGTCTGCGGCGTAACAATAGCTACAACCCTTGTCCTGTGGGGACAGCTGATGACGATCTCTGAAAGACACACACACACACCTTGCTCATGCAGGTCTTGGATATATACACCAGGTTGGCTTATTCATCCATAATAAGATCCTAGATGAGGGACCTTTATTACAGGCCAACCTAGCATTTAGTACAATTGGCTGGAATCCAGAGCTGCTGACTTGGCATTAAGGCTGAGCCTAGGGGACTGGAAGATGGAATCAATATAAGACACTGAATATATCTTCCCTAAAAGCAGCCTGCCCCCAGCTCCCACTACATTGCCCTCTCCCCATCAATACTGAAATGTTGTTGCCTGCCCCATTCCCTTCATCAGGCGAAACTATACTGTTCCCTGGCATCCCTCTCCAAGATCCTAGAGCCCCTTACATCTTCAAGACATTCTATGCAATATACTATGATTAGCCTATCCATAGGCCACCTCTGAACTGCTTCTGGATTAGGATTCAGCCCCCCAACCGCTGGCAGGCCAGCCATCACCCTTACCACACTCGTATGCATCCCATACCATCACCCATAACAGCCTGGGGTGTGTGTGTCAAAACAATCTTAATGCCACTTCATGGACCAGGATGGTCTGAGTGGGATGTTGTTGCCCCCTTCCATCCCTCACCTGGAGAAGACCATCGCCGAGCTCCTCTGCCATAGGACATTCCCCTGGTGCTGGTAGATGGTCCTGTTGTCAGTGCTGTTCTTTCTTCTTGCCTCCATTTTCCATAGAGAAGACACAATTGGTGTGGCCTCATGTCTAAGTAGCCACAAGACTCAGGCTGGGGCTCAACCCATCACTGCCGTGCTCCCACTACTGATCTCCCTGAGCTATTGGTTGCCATCACACTGTGCTCACTCTAGGACTAGTGTGCAGTGTACACTTCTCTCAACTGTGTTCAAATCTAATTAACACTTCCCTAGATCCTGCCTCTTGATCTAGTCTGCAAACTACCTCCAGACTCTGCTCTGTACATAACAAATGAAAGATTAGATTATTTCCACAATAGACTTCCAATATGTGAGAAAACACTAATTTCTAGGCAGCCACATGGCAAATTGCCTCAGTACAAGGCCTATTCTAAAAAGGAAGAGGATGATCTACTCAGGAGATCAGGAAAAGGAAAACTTGCAGCCTTGCCTAACTCAATACACATATGCCAGAAACTTTTCCAGCCCTTAATAAATTGCCTTCAGGTGCTCCCCCACTATATTTCTCTAAAGGACACACATACACATACACACATCAGGAGATCGGATAACAAACATCAGACTGCTTTGAAGATTTTGTAATACACCCTCTTCCCTCACATTGGCAAAACAATACTGGTTATCTTGCAGGCTTGGTATAACTCATAATCTCTCAACTACTCTCTTGTTTTTTGTAACATCTCTATATTGTTATCTTCATTGACAGGATAACATAAAAGTTCAGAAACAAAAAAACCCCACAATTAAAAAAAAAACTTTATCAGAAGTACTCCTACCTTTTCTTTAGGAATAAATGCATAACTCCTCTGGATGTCTGATTTTTTTATTTTTAGTAATCACTTCCCAGCAGGAAATATTTTTTTAAAAAAATCTCTGAACTGTGTATGTCCATCTCTGATAAGATTATTCATTCATTGTTTAAACTCACTGAAAAGCAAGATTTTTTTCCTTACAAACAGGCAAAGTGATTGTTTTTCCTTGTATCTTTGGTTCTAAAGTGCCTAGAAATTAGTTCTTTTTTGTAATGAAAACTGGGAATCGTGGGTCCAAGAAACACTTCCACTTCTCATTATCAGGAGTGTATGTAGAAGAATTAGCTATACCTCTTCAGTGTTCAGCCTAGAAGGATGAAGTGGAAGGACCCAAGTAAGATGGAGCCAATTTGGGACCAACTGAAGAAATGGAGTAACTTTGAAGTTGGCAGATACCAACCTGATTCCACCTCCAGAATTCTAATGAGAAAACTGCTACAAGTATCTGGGCCCTTCAATTCCTATTCTTCTCTCCCAAGGCAAGGAACTGTATTCTTAAGACATCATTTTTGAAATCAAAACTTTGCCTTAATTATTCATTTGAAAGTAGAACAGATGTTCCCCCCCTTCCTTCAGTTTTCTTCTCAGTGAGTGAGTGTATTTTTTTAAGTGACTATGTAAGTATGTATGTTGCTATGTTTTTATGAGTCTTCCAGATGTTATAACAAAGGTTGTAATAGTCTTTTAAATAGGAAGCAGTATAAGTATTTTTTGTTTTATTTATTTAAAAGTTACATCAAGATATATATCACCAATATGCTGTTATTCTAGTTTTTTGCCTAGTTTTCCTCAGCATATTGCTTGAAGTGCTACAAAAACTTGCAAAATTGGCTTGAGTAGAGGTAAGATGGCACTAAATAAATGTACTTAATACCTGCTAGTAAAAAGCAGTAGCTTGGAGATATTCCATCAAAGATATTATAATCAATCATCTATAAATAGCCTTAAGTGACTTGGAATGTATTACAACTATATTGGATTGAGCTGCAGTTTTGAACACTAGTTAGGTAGTCTGTGCTGAAATTGCCCAGAATGCGTTTTCTGCTAGTTGGCTAGTGTGCTATCTTCATTCATCATAGCTTCTTGATATCCCACCACCATGGATTCCAGATCCTTTTCTCCTATCTTGTTTCTCCTATCTGGTTATCACTGAAGAAAAACAATGGAATAAAACCTGGAATTGGGTGATGGGAAAGCTGATACTGCTCATTTAGAAATCCTCGTAACTTGAAAAATCATCTCACTCACTACTCTATGAGCTGTCATCTGGCCAGCTCTGTTTTAGACAACTCTGCTATAATGAGTAAGGAGTCTCATTTCATACCAAATTATTTCTTATCCTCCAAATTCTATTGGGCTATGCATTTTGGAAGCAAAATTAACCAAACTAATAAAAGACAAATGCTAACAACTCAGATAAACTACCAGTGCTTGAAAAGCAGACGGTACCTTCATTCCAAAGCAACTAATAACCTGACTCAAAAAAAAAAAAAAGCATGAATCACAGAGATATTCATTGCATTCTTTTTCTTTTTTTTAAAAATAAAAATTGGTAAGAGCTCCCCTTACTGGCATGCTCTCTGTGACAAGCCTGAGATTAAAAGATGTATGTCTGATATAAAGCAATGTCAAATATCAGAAAAGAAAAAAAAAGCCTTGCTTTTTCTCTAAGAGTTATTCACTTTTCTTCCAACCATGGCAACAAGTGAAACCAAAAATGACAAAAATGTATTGTGGAAAAAAATGTATAGGGAGGAGAGGAAATAGCAATCTGATTCATTAAGCAGAGTAATGAGCTTGGATCTATTTGAAATATCTTGTCACCAACATAAAGGATATCAGTCTCCCAGCTGTAAAATGGGGATACTTATTAGGTTATTATTCTAAAACATGGAGATTATAAAGCATATTAAAATTGGTTCATGCATTATAATTATTAACAGTAATGGATCATCATGATAACCAGTTGGTTAATGGTGTTCTTTTTAAATTAAAAGGAAAACTTTGGGCCGAGTAGAAGCTGCAAAAGAAATGTATTTTAAATTCATTACAGTAAAGCTTACAGAAGCTGCTTAAAATGTTCCTCTTTTTTAAGATTTCAGAAATTAGCTATGTGATGATCATTAGCTATCACACGTGATAATCCATGTGATTCACTTATAAAATGATTGAGCAGAGATTATATTATGTACATAGCACAATTCCAATCAGGAATCAATACAGAGTTTCCAGAATCCAAGTTTTTCTCTCTTCAAAATGGGATAGCAGAATTCAGCAAATTTTTCAGTGGCAAATCCCAGTATATGATGCGGTAGCTGCCAAATATATATATATATATATATATATATATATATATATATATATTTAAATCTTCGGTAGCTGCCATATATATATATATATATATATATATATATATATATATATATATATATATATTTAAATCTTATGTGAACAGAGAGGCCATGTGAAATTTAGCTATTCTATATGTTTGTATGTATAGACTTAACTTTGGAGTCCCACTTAAGATACGTCCCAAGTGCTGTGCTACTGATCATCATAAGATAATGTTATCCTCCCTAAAGAAGCCAGATGACCTCAGCCAGGAGCTCTTTGTGCAACAACATATAGGCTACTGGTAAAAGGTAGCAGTTAGTCTTGAACTAGAGACAACCTTTTAATCTCTTTATAGTCACACATTCCATTAACCCATAGCTTGTTTTAATCAAATAAATATGGTTCAACAGGCCATGAATGTTGATGGTTGGGTTTACATATCACACGAAAGCAAGATCAGACAAACTACATTATGGCTTAACTGCTATGTCTGAACTCAGTCACCTTCATTTCTAAAGCATGGCTTATGAGTAAATAATATATGTGAACCAGGTCACCATTAGTGTTGAATACATTCAACAAAATTTTCATATTGTGATTTTTCAGTGTTTCTGGCCAAGCTAACATAAAGTAATTTAAAGATAACAAATCAAGCACCTGCTGAGAAAAGACAAAGGAGTACAATTATCTATCATAAACTGTATTTCAGAATATTTATTTAGGATTACATTAATAGGTTAGCAATGGTTTATGTTACTTTTTAGTATTAACATACACTAGAGAGAACTATTTATAAACTGGTGTTATACTGGTGATAAGTTCAGACTTATCACCTAACTTTGGGAGCCTTGACAGCAAGAGATTTCAGAGCTAAACGCCAAATCCTGATTTGTATGTCATGGCTGTTCTCATTTGATGTAGAATTATCAGAGAGATACTTTGAGCAGGTTAGGACCAATGATGAGAAACACATTAACAACACAACACACACTAAGCTTAATTTGAAGTTTGATGTTTTCTTATCACTGTGTGTTAAGACTAGTTTTGTAACTCAGAAACACAATTGTAATGGGTACACAATTTTGGACGAACCTGGATCATAGTTGGCCATGAGTGGCGAGCCTGGAACACAGTCCAAAAAGTGAGGAGGACCAGGATGAAACTACATTGGATTTAATTAACATTAACTAATAGTTAAGATTAATATTCCCCCTCTAATAATGTTCTTTCATCACATTATCACAATTTGGTTGCAACTTCTGAAGAGGTTCTGCTGGGGACAGGTTGCAAGTGACTCTTATGCTGCAGGTTGTGAATGTTTCCCTTATTGGAGCTACCCAACCAACTTGCATGGCTGAGGGGGGTTTTTAACCTGGGTATCCCATATCTAGTCCAGCATTTTAACCACTACACCACACTCCATTCAGATGTGCCAAAAACTAATAGAGAAGAAGGTGAGATAGGGAAACAAAGGGTTAAAGATAAATTTTATAACATGAGTATACACCTTTTGAACATCCTGACATTTATTAACAAAAAACTATGCAAAGTTACAGTATAGCTCTTTGACAAGTATCTTTTTTATCTTTGCTGCAAATGTTATTCAATTATTATGGGCCATGGACACTTTTAAATATTAGAAGTCTATTTTTACATCTGTCTAGAATTAATGTATCTTCAAGTACAATTTTGATTATTTAACACTTTTCTGCATGTCACAAATATATATTTTCTATTTCACCTTTGGGATTGAAAGAGAAAACAACATGCTTAATGTATTAGTAAATTAACACCTGCATGAACAGAGTATGTAGTAAAATATTAAAAATTTCAACCAGTACATATGTTGACATAAATGCTTTTGGAAAACTACTTAAACTTTTAAAAGGCTACACAAAATACCCTTGTGGTTCCTAACCATTTACAAAGATAGAGGTGAAGCTAGTTTTCTATGAATGTATGTTCTTGCTAGGGGGAGGACAGCAATTTCTGTAGATTGTTCTGGCGACTTTCAGCCTGGTTCCAAACCAATAGCCATTTATGTATCTCCAATCCAAACATGTGGAAATTTACTTAGAAGTATTATTTCATGAATAGTGAAATGAGATTGACATAGTGAACACAGTAGGACCTTAGAATAAACATACATATGATGGTACTGCACGTCTGAATAGTCATACATTGATGAATGTTTTAAAATTAGTAATTTTTATTCAAGACGGTTTATAGTAATGATATACAATGTTGAACAGGAAATAGCTGGAAACTTAAAAATAAAGCTCAGTTGAAAATGATACACTAGCTGCCATCCTGGAATCAGCTTCCCCCAAAGGCATGGCTCCCACACTGTTGACATTCCAACAAGCCTTTAAAATCTTTCTGTTCTCCAGGCCTTGGGCTGAGGTGGTGTGGTGGGGGCCTGTTGGCTATGTTTGTATGTGTAGGGGTTGTTGATTTGCCATCTTGTTCTCTTTATTGTATTACTTTGTCTTGTTTTACTGTGAGCAGCCAAGAGTCAATCTGGAATGGGGAGATGCCTACATTGAATAAACTGAATTGAACTGACTCCTATACACATTAATTCAGGAGTAAATCTCACTGAACCTAGTGAAATATACTAACCTGAATAAAAAAAGACTAGGTTATAAAACAATTTAAAGTTATTCAGCACCATGTAGCATGCACATTAACGTATGCTTTTCAAAAGCAATCAAATTACAAAATTTATAGTCTCCCTTGGAAATGTAAAAAACAACTCCTTCACATTCTATTAAAAACATATATCCTGTATGTTTTAAGGTGGCTTTCTCTATAAAGGAGAATTACAGAGAGTAACTGAACATCAATATCACCATTCCACCCACCTCTGCACAGAAGATCCTAAGAATCTCAAACTATCAAATCCTAAAATCATTTGCACTGGCAAACACTTCATTAGCTATTATCACAATTATATTTTTAAGTCAGGATGAAACTGAAAACGATAAAAGAGAATTCTTGATATGTGTGTGCGTGCGCATAGCTCACTTATTATAGTGGCTATTATTCAATCTGCCTTAAATTAATTTTCAGAAAAATTTACAGGCTTTCAGTTCCATGTGTATCCAGATCCAGCCCCACTTTTTATTTCTGTGTAATAGGAAAAGAGTTCTGGTCCATTAACTCTCCAACTCTCTCTTGCAAGCAGTTAACCATTTCAGCCAACACAAAGACATGTGTTTCATCTAAGTCTTGTATGATGAACTTCTTTCCCAGGGCATTTGATTCATCCAGGTACAGCAGGAATTGCTTCATGGCTGGGTCACTGTGGGGACAAGGATAAAATAATGGCAATCTCACATAACACTTCAATGAATTAAGTTTATATACTTCTGGAATATTTGAGCTACAATAATTACAATGCTAATATCAATATATATAATAAAACCACATTATGAAATACATTAAATGTCATAAACTTTATAAAGTAACCAAACAGAAATTCATAAAACATAGAAACTATATGATGAAATAGAAAAATGAAAACTACCCTAGTATGTTAAGAAGATAAAGTATTTTCAATGTTCTCCCAAATAGCCAACCCTGATCAAACATCCAAAGCTATATAATATGGATATTGGCAAGATTCAACTGGGAAGACATTTCATAGATAGCTATCATATTTCAAAAGACATCTGCTATGCCTTAGGCAGATGAAAAATTCACAGCAAATGTTCATATGACAAAATACACTGAGATAACCTATGCAAGATAGTATTGTTAAGATTCCCAGGAACAGTTTTGGTCCCTGGGAATCTTAACAATACTATCTTACATAGGTATAGTGAAGGTTAAATTAAATTAGTCACAGTAAGAGACTGACAACTGATGTGAATTTAGTAAAATAGGTACAATATGTTCTGCTTACCTTACTTTAGTCCATACATTTTGCAGTCACTGCAATTTCTGAATACTTTTCAAGGGTAGCTCTGCATATAGCCTAACATTCTACCTAGGATGTATTTAGGCCATGAATAATTGTAACAAGGTCCTGTCATCAAGTAAAATCTTAAGTACAAGGTCAGAAAAGCGAAGATCAGAAAATAGTGCACCTTCTCATTAATATATTCCAGCAGGAGGATTCAAGCCAAGGAGCACTGGAAACTTCAAAAGTCATGTTTTAAGGAGTGCAACCTTGTCCAAGACAGGCTGAACCATTAAACCACAATCAAATAATATGAGTATGTCCAGACTATTTGAATTAAGTGCAAATTGTTGGGATTATGTTCAAACCAGATGTTTCATCCAGATAAACAGTAGCTGTGGTTTTCACTATGTGCTTAAGATCATATATACAAATATCATATGCATAATGATGACTTTATAGCCCAGTCTCTGAATGACTACTTCCAACAGTTTCATGTAAAACTTAAATACAGGTAGTCCTCAATTAACGATGGTAATTGGGACTGGAATTTCTGTTGCTAAGTGATGCGGTTGTAAAATGCGACATCATGTGACCACATCACTTGCAATGGCAATCCCAGCAGTCCCCATTGCTGTTGTTAAGTGAGGTTTGCGAGTCATTAAGCAAGGACCTCCTTGCAACTTCCTGCCAGCTTTCTACAAGCAAAGTCAGTGGGGAAGCCAACAGGAAGTTGTAAGTCCCAAGTGGCTTGCACGCAAACCAGCAGGCAGGCAAGTGGCTGCTGCCAGGTGAGGGAGGGAGTGCGGTGGGGCTTGGGGTGGCTGCTGCAGGGTGTGGGAGACATTTCCAGAGCAATTTGCGACCTTCCAGGCTGGCTTTCCCATTGACTTTGCTTGTGGGAAGCTGGCAAGGAAGGCCACAAATGATGATCACATGACTGTGGGATGCTGCAACTGTCATAAGTGCGAGCTGGTTGCCAAGCACCCAGATCACAATCACATGACCACGGGGGTGCTGGGATGGCCCTTTGAGGACCAGTTGTAAGTACCACTCATTCAGCACCACTGTAACTGAGTGGTCGTTAATTGAGGACTACCTGTATTATAAAGCACAAAACAATCTTGCAGATCCCAATGGCCATAAACCAGGGAGAAATGCCAACAAATAATATCATCAGGATTCTACCCTTCAGGAACAGCTGGGGTTTGTTTAATACTAGAATCCCAATCCTTGCAAGACACACATGATTATCAAATGGCACTATGTACGCTAGAAGAACCAAAGGGCTATGTTCCAATTGTCCCTTTCATAGCACAATTCATTCACTATAGCGACTTTGTCACCTTCATTTCTGAAACTAGACCAAAACAACAGATTAGAAAAGATTATCTGATTTATCTTATTTATTCAATCCACAGGATTGTGCTGTGACAGTCACCAACATAAAAACAGATCTTACCTAATCAAAAAAGAAGTTAAATTTAGAAACAGATGCTCAAATAGACTGACTTTTCAACATAGGATCCATTCAGAATAGATACCTTTTTCTGATAACATTTCCCAATCTGGAAGAGATTCTGAGGAAGGATACAATTCTTCCATATTAAACATTTGGACAAATGATAACTAAACATTAGGACTCTGCAAAGAATTTGAAACAGGTGCTTTGAAAAGTATATTAGTGTGAACAAATCTTTCAAAGTGTTTCTTCTTTCTTTCATCAAAGAACGCAGCTGCACCCTTAACAAGGCTCGCATGGTTGTTTTGAAAGCTGTCCCTTTTTGTCTCTGCATGTGTGTGTATGCATAGCCACTTCATTTATGGTCCCAGAAGAAACACTACTTGTACATGCACACACAAATAACTGCTATATACTTCAAAGAAAAGCGCAGTTTGTCCTAATGCATTTTGTGAAATACCTCTTTCGAATTCTTTTCACAGCCACTAATCTAAGAAATATCTTCATTTTGTGTCACAGCCACAGAGTAGCACAAACTGCTAGAGTTTCTCAGAATACATCCACAACTGTCCTGTACACAATTCTTTCTATCTCTAGTAGATTAAAGGGCTGGTTGGCCAAATCTTTGAGCCAAAACAATTTCCCTTACTTTGAAGTTAAATACTAAGGAGAAGTTTGCTGGAGTCTTATAGCAGCTGGCTGTAAGAAAGTAAGGAATGTAAGCCCCCCATCCAAGTTGTGGAGTGAAATTTTCCAGTACTCATGAAAAAAACTAACCCACATAGGTTTCTAGGTATGGTGAGTAACTAGATAGAATTGCATTAGGAGGTGGTTTTATTTAATTGTGCTGAAGGCAAGTGCCTGTTTCTAGTTTCCTTCAAAGCAATTTTTTCTCTGAATTTAACTTCCATCTTAGTTGGGCCTTCCCATTATTTCTATGTACACACTGCTCTTTCTGAAGGTTAATCCCTTTTTAAAAACCTAGCACCCATCCATGTTTTTCTTTGCTGCTGTGTGTTCTTAATAAACCCTAAACAGGGCTACAAAAATCCAGATGACCACTAGATGCAGCAAAGAGATGTATAAAACCCTTAATTTTATCCTACCATCCAGTGATCATCTGGATTTCTGTAGCCTGGATTTGGTATTTTAGAACCATGTCTTTGCGGTTCTAATCTGGTAAAATACTCAGGAGGCCTAGGATCCTCCAAATTAATATTAGTCTTAAACTGCCCTTGCATTACTCAGAATACAAAAAGGGGAAAGTATCTCCCCCTTTTCGCCTTGTTTCTATAATTCCACTTGCAGGAGGAAGGAGACAGATGGTAGTGGGAGCAAATACTAGCAGAAGACAGTAACTGCTGTTTCAGCCCAATCTGTCCAGGTTGAATGGACTCTTTACAATCTGGAATTTAAACAACTGACAACAAGTATAATAATTAGAAATTGGAGGTAAGGGTAATATTGACAAGCTACTTAAGCCAGTTTAAATCTACTTTAACTATAACAATCAGAATAGAGGATAAATGAGGCTGTTGGCAGAATAATCCCCATCTTTATAATATGAAACAAGCACACCAAATATTCATAGTTTACAGGTTACATGAATAATACAGTGTCATATTTCAGTAACACTGTGTTCCTTTAAAATAACAGTGTTATTTTTGCTATTTCACTTGCTGATTACAACCAGAACTCACTGTTTCTTGTAACCATGTCACAACATAAACATTTCTTGCTCATGCTACTAGACTTCATACATGCCTGGAGTAGGACTTGCATTACCAATATACTGTTGCTTACCATTCTATAAGTATTCCTTTCAAAACATTCACCATCTTCCTCACAATCTCAGATTCCTAAAACATGAAATGGAGAAAACTATTTGTAGAAAATGATACAATCTTAAACTGAACAAAATTAACACAATTTTCATGATGGTTAAGCTTCTATCCTACACAGTTCACTTGAGCAAAAGGTTAGCTGAATCCAGGTTTACTGATTTTCAAGTAAACAAGCATAGGCCTGCACAGTTAATTAACATACTATTAATAAGTAATCAATTACATTCAAGGTTATTACAATTCTGAATGCATTTTGATATTTTAATACATTCCAATATTTTAAAAAAAAAAATAAGGAAAAGCCCTACCAATAACCAACCTACCAATAATTAGTTGTTTATTATAGTATCTGTCTAGAACCAGATCCACCTTCAAAGTCAAAGTCACTTTATATGTGTTTTGGAGATTTTTGATCCCGGCTCAACAATTTTGAGGACCCTAGATGGCAATAAAGAGATAGATAACACTCTCTCATAGACAGATTTTTACACCCCAGATCTGGTGACCCTAATCCTTAACTGGAGAAGCCTAATTCAGGCCAACGAGGGGAGGAGGGCGCATGGTGGTGGTTTACCAAAGCAACTGGTAGCCCTACTATCAGTATCTTCCTGGTAGGTTGCAAATACAGTTCCCACCATCCTCGGCCAGATTGATGGGGTTTACACTGCAACAACTCTGGATAAAACTAAGCTGAAAGAGAGTAGCTGTAACTATTTACGCTGCATAGGGTTCGCAACACATGACGGCAGCTTGCCCTGCAGAAAGGCAACCCGTAATGCCAGAGACGCCAGGGATTACGCGTGGTAAACGAGGGAGAAATTGAGAAAGAAAGAGAAAGACCTTCCAAGAAAAAAAAACACCTCAGAGCAACGTAGAAAAACAAAACAAAACAAAACAAAACACAGGGCTTTGCTTCACCCGTCGAGCAATGTTGCCTTGGCGACGAACACACCGGAATACTCCCGTCCCCCGACCGGAAGAAGTGGGAACGGAAGAAGCGCCGACTCGGAAGTAAGATCCACAACCGCGCAAGCGCCTTTCTTCTGTTGGCTTTGAATTGGTTGGCTCCTGAGGGCGGCGCGCTGGGGGGGTGGTTACGTGGGTCACGCTGGCGTCAGAGCGTGGGCGGTATGGAAAGGCTTCGTCGTTGACAGTGGGACTGGGAGCCGAGATGGGCAGGTAGGGGAGGGGGCAGGAGGAGAGCGGTGGTTTGGGCCAACCTGGTGCGTGGTCGTGAAGTCGGGGCTGGAGAACAGCCTTGCCTGGCCGGAGAAATCCCTGAATATGAAGTAATATTGCGGAGGAGCTCGTCTAACTCTTTTGTCCATTGTATAATGATAGCTGTAATCAGCAATGATAGACTTGACTCGATCCATAAACTGTGTTTAACTGTTACTGTCTGCCTAGAGCATACCCTATCACTGTGCCGCACCCTTAATATGAGGCATTTCTATGCTGTTTGAAAATTGCAAAGAGTAAACTGCCTCACATTCGGCAGGGCTGTTGCAATCTTGAGCATGTTTTATTTCAAAGTGTGTAGGAGATAATGCAGTTGTTTTCTTTCCTGAATAAAATATTTTTTTTCTAGTGAATGATGTTATCCAATGCATGAAATTAGTCACCTCTCCCACACTCTTGGATCTGTTCTCACAAACATCTACAAGGCAGTTAATCAGGTTTAGAAGGCTTGAGCTACAAATCACTGCAAAACTGAAATGTTCAGGCAGTTTTGTTGTTTTCCATGAAGTCAGATGGCATTTTCACAAACAAAGCTTCATTTGCTAACCAATTGCCATGTGTTTTTATGGTCCCATGGCTGTACTGTGTATGAAAAAAAAACCTGTTAGAACATGCAGTCGGTTTAAATACTTTGTCTATCTTACATGTAATATTCATATATGGCACAGTTCAGGTATTTTGACTGAGTCACTTATAAAAACACCCAGGTCTATTCAAACATGTAGATTTTTACTAAAAATCTGCATATTCTTCTCTGTGGTTACTGAACTACAGACTAGCTGGCCTTATTTTACTCTAGGATATTGAGCAAAACTAACTAATGTGAAGTGTATCATGCAAACTCCCAGAATTGAGCTAATTGAGTAAACTGGTCAAGTTAACCATGGAATAAGCAGCAAAGTATTGGCTGCATTAGTCAGCAATACAACAGGAAGAAACAGGATTAAATTTTTTTTAACAACATCACATCTGTGGAACACCTTCCCAAAAACAGCTTGATTGGCCTCTGTTACTCTCCTTATTCTGAATCTCTGCACTGAAAATCATTGAGATCCAATAATTTGCTATAGTTACAATCTGCTGTAGATTTGCAGCAAATTTACTAGATTTCAGTGGATTGCCCATTGTGTCTCTGAACCTCTCCCAGTGTAGATGGACACCCAGAATAGTTACCTTGTAAAGAAATAAAGCAAATATATTATTTTGGATTGTAAAACAAGTTGCACCTCTCATTAAATTCAGAAGGGAAAGTTTAGAAAGTGATATAATTCTTCATTCCATTGAAAGAGTACTGGAAGTTTGTTTTTACCATCATGAAATTCATTTCCATGAACTAAACTTGCAATATATATTTTTGGAAAGAACACTATGCTCCCTCTGTATTAGATTAGGTAATAACTAATAGATGGAACGATTTTAAAAAATCCTGTTGATGTGCTAAATCAGTTTTTTGTACCTTTACAGAATATCTCTGGCTGCTTATTGTGTGGTTTGCTATAGAAAGATAGGAACTTTAGGTTCATCATGGAAAGTTGATCAATCATGGAAAGATATCAGTAAGTGCAATTCTGTATTTACAAGTCTGACTCTATCGTTATTTTACTTGAATGATTTCCCAGGTAGGTTGATCATTTGAAGCTTGGCTTTACATCTCTTCTTTGCCTATCTGGGGGGGGCAGGGGGGAATACATATATATATATATATATTTGAGTTTTAACAACAATAAGAACTAATACAAACTAAAATAGAACAAAAAAGAAGAAAGAGAAAGGGAGAAATAGAAGAAAAAGCTAAAAGTGCAAAAAGAAAAAAGTTGAAGAAAAGTAGAAAAAAAGAAAAAAAGAAAAAAGGTACAATATAAAGAAAGATATAAAGCAGTTGCTTCTGATCTTCTTCAAGCATCTATAAGTACAATTATATTTTAACCTCTCTCTCTAAAGTTACATCATCACTCTCTTCTTTCTATATTCTAGCCTGTTTAATCATCAAAACCATAAACCATACATTCATTTTCTTTTTTATGCAAAAAGTCCATAACGGGTGGAAATTATATTCTTCCCTAGAGATAGTTAGGATAGCAGCCTTTGGAGAAATATTTATCACCATTCCATAGGATTGCTGAGGAACTTTTGATTTATGGAATGTTTTTCTATTTTCTGTAAAAGGAAATATAAGCACCATTGGAAATATAAACATAAAAACTATTTCATTGTCATATTCATTGTATTGTACATTGTACATTCACCCATGATAGAAATTTGGTCTTTGAGCAGGACCTTAGTTACATTGTTCTAAATCATAAGTATTTAAGCCATATTTAAGAATGGATTAAATATTTTTCTAAATGCAATATTGAACATGCTTACATTCCCAGCACATAATATTAAATAATAACCGTCTGAGAAAAATTTGAACAATGTTCATTAGGTCATCTGTAAGAATTAAGTTAATTTGATTTTCAGATCAAGTTGTATTGATGAGACTATAATTTCCAGTGATGGAATCTGTTTAGAATAAGAATATTTTATGAACCCAGTGATAAGTATTCCATAATTTAAAACTTTTCAGGATGATGGTAGGAGGATCATACATACATAAAAGGATCAGTTTCTGCTAATGGAAGCAAACCAGTGTTGTGAATCTAATCTTGTACAAGTTTATTCAGAAGTAAATTCTACTAAATTCACAACTCGAGCTTTGTTGCCAGGTTAGTTTACCAAACTGAGTGTTCTGATCTGAAGCATGTTTCTCAGAAATAATCCCATCAAGTTGGGTGGGTATACTCCCAACTAGAAAATATTTCTTGTGCCTGTTTTAAGTGGTTGGACCTATATTCACAGAATTGCAACTTGCTCCATAGAACAAAGTGGGACTTAGCTTTGCATAACCTTGAGAAGGAATTAGTTAATTAAATTACTACTAAATTTATTAGTTGTGACCTTACCTGAGGCAGAAAGGCTTGATAAGAGTAACTCATCATCTTAGCACCACTTAGTCTACCTAGACTATGCTGCCTATCTAGCACTCTATTTGAGGCTGTCATTAAAGAATATTCAAAAACTGTATCCTTTCAGGCTCTCAACATTGGGAGCACATAACTATGGTTTTGTGGACCCTACATTGGTTACCAGTTGATTTTGGGGTCCAGTTTAAGGTGCTGGTTTTGATCTATAAAGCCCTTCATGGCTTGGCACCTGGATACCTTCGGGTCTGCCTTCTCCAGCCAGCTTCGGCCCAATCAACTAGCTATAGCAGAGAAACTGTTGTACATCCCACATTTTCAGGAAGTTGGGGGGGACTGAGGCAAGGAGACGCTGCTTTTCTGTTGCAGCACGGGCATTATGGATATCAGGCTGGTTCCCTCTTTGCTGATTTTCCTCAAGCTGTTAAGGACTCAACTCTTTTGTAGAGCCTTTCCCTGATTTGCTTTGATTTGATGTTACCATCTTTTTCTTCTCTTCGTATTATTATAGCATTGTTGTGTTTTTATTTTTGCATGGGGCTTTTTTATATTTCATTATTTTTTTTTGTGAGCCACCAAGAATCTTTTTTGATTGTGTTGGCATAAAATATGTTAATAAATAAATAAATAAATAATACTTAAATTAGAAATTAAATGGACTCCCGTATTGATTTTAATATAAACTAAGTCCTTTTACCCTAAGTATAAACTAACTAAAGATACCTCTGTATATAACTTGTCATTACTGATGTAATGTTTATACTAAAAACATCCATTTTGCATATGCAGTGATACTAAGTTTTTAATTTTTAAGGAAAAATTGCGAAGTTAACTGGCTCACTTATTCTGGGGTAAGTTTTAATTAGCAATCATCAATTTTGTCTTTAGAATAAAACTGAAGTATAATAGTGTGTATGTGAAATGTATTTTTTTTTCAGCTGTTGTGAATATGTATAGTATGCTGTAACTCTTACTGTGTTTAAATGTTGTGTATATAGTATAGTTGGCAATATTATCTGGCACTGAATGCTGCTTCAGAATTAAATATGATATTTATTTATTTATTTGTTTGTCTATTTATTTATTTATATTTCAAATTTGTCACCGCCCATCTCACTGTGGGGTGACTTGTTATTATAATACTATGCAATTTAACATGTTGCATAGTCTTATAATAACAAATAGTCAATTCCTGCATTATTTTATTATTTAAAATTTGGGCCCTTAAATATGAGCCCCATGAATTAATCATTCCTGAGAACTTACTTTAGAATTTGTGAGCGCTGAAAAACCGTTGATCTAGGCCTTTTCTTTTCTTTTTTTCCTTTTGTGGCTTTCTACTTGGTTTCTAATCCACAAACAAATTTTGCCTTTCCTTATTTTAAATTGACATTTAGAAGCAGATTTTGTTTCATGCTCAGTTCGCATATTTATTAATTGTGTTACCTTTTCTTGTAAAGCAATAAAAATTGTGACATTATAATTTAGTGACTTGTGCTGATCTGAAATACTCTTCCTGCTGCATCTCTGCATGATTTATTGCTTTGCTCCCTTCTAGCCATAGTCTATCCCATAAACATATCCTGATTTGGAAGAAATTTTACCTAGTTTGGATGTCAAGGAGGAATCAAGAGAGTTCTGCTTATGAGAGAGGGAGAGAGAAAAAAGTGGGCAAGAGGAAGCGAATGGGCATTCTTCTTGTTTGTTAGACTTATATGCTCTTTTTCGTCAGGAGTTCAAGCATATGTAGTACTCCATATTTTCCCCACCAAAAGTGAGAAAGGAACACCGGTTCTTGAGCTGATAAAACCATGGACAAGAATTGCCAGGCTTGGACCAGAAGTTAAACATTAAGAAAACTGTACAAAGAGATAGGTTCACTTTCTACCTGAGATCAGCTTTAAATTTGTACCTTAATGCTTACACTGATACCTATCTCCTTTTTTTTTTTAAGTGGTTGTATCTTTGCTACTTATGAAGTTCTGACTTTAAGGAAATTATTCACTTTTGATACCCAAGTGGTACAACAAGAAAAACTGAAATCCTACATATACTTACAAACAGTTTCTTTAGATCAAAATGACTACCAAGGTAAGAAAAACCAGGTTGTTGCTGAAAGCAGAAGGAATTAGAAACACAACTTGAATATAGGAAATACTAAAGAAGAATTAGAACAATATGTTCATCCTGATGCTTAAGGAAGAACATTGCACTATGGAGATTATGGAAGAAATTTACTCACATTTTCTTCTATTAGAAATGTACGAGATTTTCTCTTTTTTTCCTTGTAAGAATATTTTTCTCATTTTTTTCTCATTCTCATTTTTTCTCATTTTCTTATATTGTCTTCTATTAGAAATTTACTCTGCTGGGACCAGGATATTATCTATATTCTTTTTAAATCCAGTTGAGTAATTATTTTCTCTCCTAATTGTGTCTTTTACTAGAGTATGGCCACCCATATCATAAGCTTGATTTGGTGATGTTATATCCCTCTCCTATTGCCACAAACAGCCAAATCCCAACAAGCCTCAGACGTATCTGAGAGCAAGTCAACACTTCACCCTAAGTTTGTGATCAGTAGTTAGTTTGGTATCAGTAATGCTGCTTTCTTGGCGGGTGGTGCATCTTTTCCCAATCAGAGTCCCAAGGTTTTATCTGGGAGGTGAGGCTGCAATATGAAGAAGAATACAAGTGACATTCTCTCTCTGCTGAATCTAACAGGAGACCTTTATATATGTAGACAGCCAAGGAAATAGCCTTGAAGCACATATTCAGAAACTGTTGTATAAACAAAAAGGACAGAAACATCCTTCAGTCCTGGGAAGGGAGGTAGTACAATATTCAGAAGGGACTTAGGCTGACTCTTCCCTAACTTGCTGGGGTATTAGAGGGAGGGAAGTACAAGCAGACTTTCAAGGTTGGTTACTATAGGCTATCTCAATAAAATATAGTTCTAGTCTTCCTGTGGAATCGGTTTCCTGTTCTGGTCTACCTTGTAGGACTGACAATATATTATTTGACCAAAATAAAATCTCCATTGCTTTTGTAGGAGTTATATATCAAGTGAGAAAGAAGCTTCACAGAGCAGCCAGGAAAATTCTAGAAATGAATGCTCGAATTTTTCGAAAGCCCTTTGATGGTAGGTTTGGTAAAAGCTTTAGGAATGTAATTGCCAACTTGCTGTAATCTAAAACTCATTTTTTAATAGCAGAAGCTCTATACCTTTAACAGTTCCATACCATGCAGAAACTAAACAGACATAGCTCCCCCCCCACCCAACTGTTTCTGCATCTTGGGAAATCAAAAGGTTTCTGCCTGTTACATATCTAACTAAGATGCAGAGCTGCCGTGATCTGGCTAAAAAGCCAAATTTGTTATCTGGAAGAGTGACTTAGTTTTTGGAATTGCCTCTGAATATGCTAGTTATGCTTAAATACTTTATTATCCTTAAGTCAATTGCCTTTTTATCAAATATATTGTAAGTGTTCAGTTCAGAGATTTAGGTTTGAAATCAGTGCAACAGTGAGAGCAATTGAACAGTGGAGCCAATTATTCTGTGAAGTAACGTGCTTCAGTGGATGCGTTCAAGCAGAGACTTGACTGCCATCTGGCAGGGAAGTTTTAATTTGGATTCCTGTACTGAACAGGTGTTAACTTGAGGGCCTAAATGACTGCTTCCTACTCTGGGACCCAGAGTGTTCCCATTGGGATGCAAAAATGGCTTTCAAATACTTAAATATAATTCCATATGTCTTCTTGTTTTACAGTCTATGTGCAGTGTCAAGTCCTATTCATTGGTTATGGCCACTAAACTTCTGTTCCCAAATTCAAAGCATTCCATTCAATTGAATGGTCAATCATTTATAAGTCAAACTTGATATCGATATATAGTTTTCTTGACAACTTTACAGAAGTTGTTTGCCATTGCCTTACTCTAGGAGTTTTTTTTTATTAATTGAGTCTTGCCTGTAGCTCTTGTACTCTCTGGAGGTGTATCACCCAAGAGTTTACCAGATCCGATTCTGCTTAGCTTTTTGGATTAGCCAAGGACAATTAGGTGTTGTCACCTAATTGTGGATCCAGGAAATAGCATGGTTTAAAATGTTAGTCTAAAAAAATATTATCTTTACTTATTGTTGATAATATGAAGATGAAAATAAAGTAACCAAACAATCTTATCCTGTTTTATGTTTGGTAAAGAGCACTTCAGTACACTTGATGCAGAAGAGCGGGATTTTGCCTTGAGGCTGCTTGTGAAAAGAAGTCAATCAAATGATAAAATGGTCCGATTACAAGCTGTACAGGAATTGGCCTCCAATCGTTACTGGCATGGTAATGGTATCTATTAAGATAGCTGCAGAGTTCTTGCAGTTGGCTATTATCTCTTACGTAGTACTATGAAAAGAATAGCCAATGGATAGCACAAGCTATCAGAAAACTTTCTTATAAAAGCCCCATATACTAAATTGGAACAGTACAAGAACCTATTCATTTTAATGGAACTTGCATTGGAAAACCTTTCCGTGCTTAGGACCCTCAAGGTGTTTGTTTCTTTGTTTGCTTTCTTAATCAGATTTATTTTTATGTAGTTTTTTAGTCTGAAATTCTTAGCAACATCAAATTTGGATTAGGGTGTGGGCTAACATTTGATAGTAACTGGAAATTCAGTTATTTTAAAACAGTAATCTACAGTCCTTTCACTTCTGACATCTACTTCAGCAAGAACCAACAGGTGGGAGTTTTACAGTGAGAGATCCAAACTTGAACTAAGGTAGAGTTTCCTGACTGTGAGAGCTATTAAGCAATGGGATAGCCTACCTCCTGACGTTGTGGGTGCTCCATCACTGGAGGTTTTCAAGGAAAAACCAGATAGCCATTTGTCTGAGATGATCTGAGGATTCCTACCCTGGGCAGGGGGTTGGACTAGAAAATCTCCAAGGTCCCTTCTAACCCTAGGATTCTATGTGATCCACTTTATCCCTGTAGATGGCAATCCTATGCATGCTTACTCAGAGGTTAGTTCTGTTCAGTTCAGTGGCACCTGCTTTCAATGTGTGTATATAGGATTGTACATGTAACAGAACAGTCAGTCTTCTTTTCTGTTTCCTGACTTTTTTCTGCCTCCTGACTTTTAAAATCATAAATACAGGTCCCCAGGTTAAGAACACTTGGTTTAAGGATGACCCTTAAGTAGTTAAGAGTGGAACCTATTGTAACAAAATTTGAGTTAAACTTATTTATATATTTATTATTAAATTTATATGCCGCCCATCTCCCCCCAACGGGTGACTCTAAATATACAATGGTTGGAGTTAATTACACAATACTAGTTATACAGTACTGTATACTGTTCCAGCTTACGTACAAATTTGACTTAAGAACAAACCTTGGGAACAGAATTCGTTCTTAAACTGGGGACTACCTGTAAAATGAAACCATGGTATGACCCACCTTAAATTGGCAGTCTTTAACATTTTTTTTAGTATATTTTCAATGGTTGCCTCAACATTTCATTTTTGTTAATTAGAATCCTGGACTGCAGATGCATTCAACAGTCCTGAAATCCTGCTTTTAAGGCCATAAGAAGTGTGTAGAGTTAGTCCTTGAAGTTAGTCCTCTAGAAGGAGATTGGTATAACCCCTGAGCCTTTTGATCATATATTCCTTCAGTTAATGTAGCCACAAACGTAAACAAAAGTAAGAAAAGTATTGGGGTATTTCTGCCATTTGTTTCAGTGCTTGATGATAGTCCAGTTTGTGGCCCAAATATTTTACTGAACTATGGTAAAAAAAGAAAACCAAAATCAAAAACTGCCTATTTGAATCCAGTGCTTTAAGAATGCTGTTGCTGTCCACATGAGTTTGAGATTCAACTGGCAACATTTGTTTTATAATACAAACTGCAGGTGTTATAGATTTGTTAATAATATCGCAGCTGAATCCCCCCTCCCCCACCCCCCGCTGTCCTTGTCCTGCAAAATTGGGGATTTGTTTTGCCATCTCTAGATATGTAGTCCCTTCCAAACAGACAGCATATCCCCATTGCATTTTTAATTGCAAAAATGCATTGCCTGTTTATATAGCTTTTATAAAAATATATTTCGGATTAGTGGAAATCCTAACTTTATATTTGTTTCAGTACAGATTATCAGTACAGGACTGTAGCCCAAACAAGCGACCAGAGAACTGCTATTGCTTTAGCTCGAAGTAAAGATGTTGATCTGCGATTTTTCCTGCCTCCTCATCTTTTACTGAAACCAAAGGATGTATGTATAATAAGACCTGGGTAACCTTTAGCTAGCAGCTTCTTCCATATAGGTACTTGAAAGTTAATGCCTGGGAGTAAACCAAGGTAGGAGTTAAAGACTCCGGGAGGCAAACTCTACCATTCTCATTCTTAAAACCCTCCAAAATAGGGCTGTGCCATACTTTGGATTTGATTCAGAAGAGATACTCTGGAACAAGTTGAAATATAATCCCCGTTCTTGTCTGTGACTGCAGCTGCTTTCCAAAGTACCTCTTTTGAACTGATTCCAAAGTATAGCACAGCCCTAGCCTAAAACAGCCAAAATTGGCCTGAGATTGTGCCACTGAAATTTGGCCATTTTGCCACTCAATGTTGACGACAGAATCTCATGGTGTGGAGGGCCTCATGTTGCTCATCCCTCCCTGTGATATCATGTAGTCCTCAGTTAATTTCAAATACCCTTTTCAAGCAAGCAGCTCAGTTTGCTATATGAATTATCCTTCATATTTCTCAAGAGCCTGCTGTCTGAGAAAAAGAGACATAGCTAGATAAGTAGACAGACAGACAGTTAATAAGCTAGGAAGATAATCTATGTCTGTATCCTCCTCTGGTTTCAGCCCTGCCACCTTAGGCATACTTCCCTAATCAGATTATCCCTGAAGGAATATGGACTCAATAGAAAAGGACTGCATCCCTAATCTGGAGTTTTATAGACTAAAACTCATGCTGGTTCATACCAGAAAAACATGGACAAATCCTAGCCTTCTGATGTGAGTCATTCAGCAACAAGATTGAGTCATAGGAATGTTTGTGATTTCATCTTTCAGACTTGTTGCTTAGAAGATGAACTTCGACTGCTGATGGCAGCTTTGCCTCAAACAGATCTTGACCAGTGTGTACAGTATTTTACCTCATTAGCTTTGAGAGAAAGCAGCCAGACTGTAGCTGCCCAAAAGGTATGTTCTTGAAACCTAAGATTTCAACATTCCAATTAGCTAGGTACCAAGAATTGGTATTCTATTTGTGTGCATTTGTGTGTTTCCTCCCTTAATGCATTGTATTTGTGGTTTTGGTTTTATTCTGCATTTTTACAATGTCTTCACTTTGCACACTGCCTTGGGACTTTTGATTTGGTGGTCTAGAAAGCCAATAAATAAATCAATTAAATGCCCAATATAAAAAATGATATAGTCTTGGAGTAAATATGAAGGTGGAAAATGAAATATTGGATACCATAATTTTACACTTCGGTTTGTACTGGTACTTACTTTTCAAGTAAATTGAAATCAGTTCAACGGCTAGTCTGTCTGCCAATAAGTTCCTAATTTAGAGGATTGGTCTGAGCCAGCAGGAATGAGAAGATGCTAATAAATATTTGCTTGTTTCCAGCTGATTACATGGTACAGTTATATCATTTCCTTGAGTTGGCTGATAATGAAAGCCTTAGGCATGAAAGCTGGCTGGGTGACTTTGGGCCAGTCACTCTCTCTGGTTGATAAGTTCCTGTCGCAACCAATGGATCAACATTCGGTTGAGCCAAAAAAAGTGGATCCTGCACCCATGGGAAAAAGCTAGGAAGAAAAAAAAGTTGACTGATAATGCAAAATAAAATTCTTACTGGAATTTACTTACTGGAATTTTTTTTTTGCCTCCAGAATAACAAAATGTTTCTTTAAAAAAAATAAAATTTCATATCCTTCTTAAGTAATTTAACTGCTACCTGGAAAGTAATTTTAGTAGCAAGAACTCTCCAATGGTGGTTGTGGTGGTGATGCTTCTACCTTCTACCTGGTCTAGCTATGAAAAATAGTAAGTTGCAGCATCTTTCCTGGAAACTGAGACATGGTCTCCTGTTTCCTTTGATCCATTAGTTTCAGTGTTTCATGCTGGCTGGGAAATTCTGGGAGTTGAAGTCCACACATCTTAAAGTTCCCAAGCTTGAGAAACACTGCATGAGGGCATACTGTACCCTTTATGCTTAATTTTAAAAAATATTTATTTATTTATTTATTAAATTTATATCACTGCCCAACTCCCTCACAAGGAGGGACTCTGGGCAGTTCACAACAAAACAATTTAAAATCAATAAAAACATAAATAATACAAATATAAAATACAAGTATTAAATACAATAAAATCCAAGAGATGGTGGTATTATTTCAGCCTGTGACCAGATAATATTGGTCAAAGGTAAGACTAGGGAACCAGCCAACCCCAAAACTGACTATTCCCATCTATTCCCATCCCCACCCCATGCGTAATGGCAGAACCAGGTCTTCAGTTTTTTTCTGAAGTCTAAAAGGGAGGGGGCCAACCTCACTTCTGGGGGAAGGGTGTTCCAAAGGGCAGGGGCTGCTGCAGAGAATTCTCGCCTCCTGGACCCCATCAGATGAAATTCTCTTACAGACGGGGTCCGTAGCATGCCCTCTCTGCATGACCAGGTGGGATGGGTTGATGTAACGGGGATGAGACAGTCTTTCAGGTACCCTGGACCCATGCCATGTAGGGCTTTAAAGGTGATAACGAACACCTTGAATTGGACCTGGAAGCAAACTGGCACCCAATGTAGCTCACGGATGCAAAATGCAAAACCCTACACATTGTTACAGAAACGTTGTTGTTAACAAACTTTTGACATTGTTCACTCTATTGTTTTGAAATTCATTTCCAACTTCTTTTTGTTCCAGGGAGGCTTATGGTGTTTTGGAGGTAATGGGCTTCCATATTGTGAAAGTCTTAGTACCGTACCTGCAAAGACAGTGGAACTCTTCTGTTTGCAAGCTTTAGTGGAACATTCCAAGGTAATGTAGCAGAAACCCCAAGTCTCCACCCCAGGTTTTCTCAATCTGTGGGTCTGGAGCCCTCACTGGATCTCAACAGAGCAAACAAGCTGTCGATATGGTCAAAAATGATTCATATTTTTTTCATAATAATAGTATATGATTTTCATTTTAAAATAGATGAAAGAAATATCTTCTTGTTTAAATAAATGGTCCTTTTAATCAAACCAATTACTTTTAGTGATAATTATTCTGTATGCTGCCTCTACCCACACTTGCTGCCACTTTGTAAACAGTTGAACTCAGCAGATTGCAGCCTTCTCACATAGATCCAGGGTAGAAGGCATGAGTAGAAAATCTCTGCTCAAGCCTTGTTTAAACCCAAGATACATGGTAACATTTGTAGGTACTCTTCTACTTAGTCATGTTATGAGAAATTAGGACTGTGCTGCCTATGCTTATTGTAGTTAATTAATGTAGGCAGTATAGGCATTCTCAAGTCAGTTTTAATTTTCTTTTGGTGTCTGGGTAATAAATATTCAACCCCCCCCCCCCCAAAAGCAACAAAACTGAGAATTCCTGATCTTTCCAGTTTGGATGTCATTTCATAGCATGTCTGTGTGTTCTTTCTCGCCATAATAACTTGTTCTGAGAACTCAGAAAGGTATTTAGTGGGGGAGATAGCACAGGGAGAGAGAGAGAGAGGAGTCAGCAGGAGTCAGGAGCAGCCATCAGTCTTGCCAATTCAGGCAGTGGGTGCTGCTGAAATGCCATTGCCATGAAAACCCAGCCAGGCCTATCCCCAAATCGCACGGCAGTATTATTTTCCATCAATTTCTGGGAGGCTCTGAATCCACAAATGACTCTTTGTGCATGATATAGTTTTATACTTGGTTTGCATATTGTCAAAGCGCAGCTCATTACTGCAATTGCTGTACCATTTCAGATTCCTAGCCATTGTAATAAAATTGAATCAAACAGGGGACTTCAACTCTTGCAAAAATTGTATCACCTTCGTAGAGATTCTCCTAAGATACAAAGAAGCATCATTCACATAATTGGAAATATGGCACTAGATGAGCGTCTTCATGCATCTATAACACGTGCAGGTAACAGCAAATGAATTGGTTGTTAATTGGAAAAGAATGATTAAAATATGAGATCTGGTGGTTTTTCTTTGTAAGAGTTATAGGGTTTTTTTTAGATTTTTTTTTATCTCACCTTTATTATTTTTATAAATAACTCATGGCAGTGAACATACCTAATATTCCTTGTGAGTTGGCTGAGAGAGAGTGACTGTCCCAAAGTCACCCAGCTGGCTTTCATGCCTAAGGCAGGACTAGAACTCACAGTCTCCTGCTTTCTAGCCTGGTGTCTTAACCAGTAGACCCAACTGGCTCTCTTTTTGGAAATCAATACTTTAGAAATGGGATTTAATTATTTAATATTCCAGGCAATTTATATAGTTAGTCAAATATATTTTCTTACTGGTTGAGTATAGTCCAAATTTGAGGGTGTATATTGAATTCATATTTGGGGGAAAAGGAAATGATCCAGATGCCTCTTCCTTTTCTGCAGTTTGTGAAGCAGTACATTCCTCTTTTCAGCATTCCTCTCTAAAATGGAAGGAATTAATTAATCAAATTGATGAATGATTAAAACAAAGATTTTCCGGACAGGATGACTGTTCGTTTCTGGAGGGTTTTTGGTAGCAGAATGTTTGAGCAGACAATATGCATTCTACCCATAGGGTGGCATGGTATGGTTAACTATCTTTCCTTCCTTCCTTCCTTCCTTCCTTCCTTCCTTCCTTCCTTCCTTCCTTCCTTCCTTCCTTCCTTCCTTCCTTCCTTCCTTCCTTCCTTCCTTCCTTCCTTCCTTCCTCCCTCCCTCCCTCCCTCCCTCCCTCCCTCCCTCCCTCCCTCCCTTTCTTGATTTTGCTGCATGAATTAGTGGTTATAATCGGTCTTACACCATACCCTCAAATATGAGCATGAGAAATTAAATTTTCAGACCTCCAGTTGCTAACAAGTAATAAGTTTGCAGAGAATTGCCAGAGAAAATGTGTTGAAAAGTAGTCTATGTATATATTACTTTCGTACATATTTATTACTTATTTAAGTATGCCTTAGTTAATAAAGCATATGAGTAGGTAGCAATCAATGATACAAATGTTTTATTTAATTCAACACCAGGATGGGTTTCTGTACTAGCGGCTATGATGAAGTCTCCACGCGTCATGGAATCCTCCCATGCTGCAAGAGCCTTGGCTAATCTGGACAGGGAAACAGTGCAAGAGAAGTATCCAGATGGCGTATACATTTTACACCCACAATATCGAACCAAGTAAGCAAGCTCTGTGTTGTTCACAATGAACCTATTTTGTAACTCACTAAACCATGATTTAGCATGATTTGATCTGCTGATATAGCCAGAGCTTTCCAATGGAGTCGATTCACACATCCAGTTGCAAGAGACTGACTGATGAATAATCAAATGATGTTGTAACCATGTATTCCAGCAGATTAACAATTTGGCCTGAGGATCTGTTCATGCAGGGAGAAGTTTTTCTTCCTGTGTTTCCCCCTACTGTATTCTGAGTGGGAGGAGAAGACGTAGAAAACTGTCATAAACTGAATCAGATTTACAACATTGCCTGGCTGCGAGTTTTAGGCAGCAAGTCTTTCAACCTTACCTAGTATTGTGACCCCTTGGTATGCAAAACATGGATCAAATAATTGAAAAGATTTTAAAAAATAATTTAAAAGTAGGATAAAACCTTTTGCATTAATCTCATTAACTTTAAGTGTTTGTCAGCATATGTAAATTGCTTTGGCTTGATTTTTGCTTCAGGGGTAAGCATTATAAATATACTATAGGTAGTCTTATTTAGTGACTGCCTCATTTAGCAATTGTTCACAGATACCTCAGTGATGAAAAAGTAACTTTATGATCAATCTTCACATTTATGACCTTGCTTCTGTAAAGCAAGGGAAAGCTGAAGTAAGATCATAAGCACAGTCAGGTTTCACTTAGCGACCACTTTGCTTAACAACTGAGTTGCTAGTCCCAATTGTGGTCGCTAAATGAGGACTACCTATAGTCTAATATTGTGCACTACCATTAGGATAATAGAAGCAATGAGCATGAAACTGAGCAAACTCAGGGAGGCAGTGAAGGACAGGAAAGCCTGGCGCGATATGATTCATGGGGTCATGAAGAGTCGGACACAACGACTGAACAACAAAAATTAGGGTGATAATATGTAATGTGTAACAGTTAAGCATTCATGACAGTAGTATGTTGTGACCAACCTAGTCCATATAGTCTTGTGACTGTGGCAGTTAAACCTTTGTAATTTAGTAACTGAGGGAAGGGAAAGTTGTCAATTTAGCTAAGATTAACACCTTGCTAAGGCTAGAGGGGCACAAAATAGTTCCAGACAATAGATAGCAAGAAACCCACAGTCTGAGCAGCTAAAGGGGCCTGCAGAAAAAGCTTGAAAAAAGAGCAGAGGAGAAAAGAAAGTATATCTGAGGTTTTGGAAGGAACTTTTGTAATGGACCACTACATCTCATAAGATGAAGAAATAGAATTTAGCTCAAGGAGGAGAGAGGTTTCTCTGCTAAGTGATGCCACCAAGGCTGGCTGGGGTATGAGGGGACATCAGCCAACACATGAGTTTGCTTTGGTTCCTCAGTCTGGTCTAGAATCTAGGCTATAACAGAATAATTCCATCAGTTTTGGTCTCTACCATTACTCGTAATTTAAATGGGGCTAGGATAGCATTTCATGTATTTATTTTATAGTTAATTCTTTGCCTAGATCAGTGTTTTTCAATCTTGGCAACTTTAAGATGTACAGACTACAATTCCCAGAATTCCCAACCAGCATGCTTGCCTAGATGCTCTTATTAATATGTATTCTTCTTTATGACTTCTCTTCACTACCAGCGAGTCCATTAAAGCTGATGTCCTTTTTGTTCATGGCCTTTTGGGAGCAGCATTTAAGACATGGAGACAACAGGACCTTGAGCAGTCTGTAGACGAGAAAGACGTGGATGCAGAAGATGACTACAGTGAATGTTGGCCAAAAGTAAGAGTCATTAACTACCATTGGTAGTTTTTTGCTTCCTAGCAAAGAAAACAAAACATATGGAAAAATAATTGCATTTTATTATCTCCACTTAAAGTTTAATTTAAATTGGACGTTCAACATGGACCAGAGATACCTGTGAGCAAAGCCCTACTGTATCCTGAAACTCCCCTGATTACCTTTCTAAATTACCTCCCAAGTTTGTGGGGATAAAAATGCTCTCTCCCTGCTTGGAAGAAGATGGGAGTAAGGAGTGATTACTGTAATCAACACCACATAGTGTTAATTTCACTTGCATTTTAAGTATGTCAGTTTATGGCCCAAGCATGAATCCTGATGAATTATACCATGCTTCACAATTATCACAGATACATGGTGGGTTAGAGTTAGATTTAGCAACAGGAATTTTGCTCTGGAGAATAAAGAAATGGGAGAGGGGGAATGTGGACATTATGTCTTTGTGGCAGGTTCTGGCTAATGAATAACTTCCTTCATGAAAACACAGGTAGTCCTTGGGTTACAATGGCAGTTGGAACCAGGATTGCCATCACTAAGTGATGCAGTCATAAAGCATGATGTCACATGACTACATTGCTTAGCGACGACAATCCAGGCAGTCCTGGTTGCCATTGTAACCCTGAGACACGTGGGTCCTTAAGCGGGAAACAGCGGGAATCCCAGGTAAGGAGCATGGGGGTGTCGCGTGGTGATGGGGGAGGCCCTGGGAGGCCTGGCACAGACCATGTGCAAGTTGAGAGAGGGTGGTACTGCAGTGCAGTGGCCGAGGGAAGGAAGACGGTGGTCTGTGCAAGTGTAGGGAGGCTGAGGGAAGGAGGACAGAGGTCTGTGCAAGTGCAGGGAAGCTGAGGGAAGGAGGAAGCTGGTCTGTGAAAGTGCAGGGAGGCGAGGGAAGGAGGACGCAGGACCATGTGAGTGCAGGGAGGCCAAGGGAAGGAGAGAGAATGTGGCGCGATGTGCAGAAAGGCTGGTGCGGGGGACTTACCAGAGTGACTTGTGATCTTCCCTGCCTGCTTCCCCATTGACTTTGCCTGTGGGAAGCAGACAGGGAAGGTTGCAAATGGCGATCACGTGACCATGGGATACTGCAACAGCTGTAAGTGTGAACTGGTTGCCAAGTGCCCAGATTGAGATCCCATGATGGGGGGTGCTTTGTAATGGCCAGAACTTTGAGGACCAGTAGTAAGTACCACTCATTCAGTGCCATTGCAACTTTGAACAGTCTTTGAACGAGAGGTTGGTAAGCAAGGACTACCTGTATTCAGATATTAGCAAAAAGTCTTTGTATATATTGCCTTGGAGATGATAGATGCTATGATTTAGTCAACTTTTGTTCAATTCTGGTATTAGTAAAAATGGTGAAAATGTAAGCAGGGGTGGAGTGTCTCTGAATTGCTCCAGCTTGATATCACCTGTGTCATTTATATTATAGGTAGTCCTCAAGTTGTGAACACTCATTCAGCAACCATTCAAAATGACAACAGGACTGAACAAGGGGGACTTACAACCAGTCCACAAAGTTGTGGCCATCGCAGTGTCCCCACAGTCACATGATCACGATCCAGGCATTTGGGCACTCAGCTTGCAATTACAAAGTCTCAGTGAGCCACGGTCACATGATCACCATTTACGACCTTCCCTGCCAGCTTCCCTCAAGCAAAGTCAACGGGGAAGCTGGCAGGGAAGGTTGCAAGCTGCTCCCATAAGTTTCTCCCATCACTTTTTCTCCCAAGGAACCCCACTCCAGAATACGAGTTCCCAGGGATCTTGTACTCCGTAGAACCCCCCCCGCCTGCTTGTGCTCAGGAGTGCGCACCCACCTGCAGCACTCCCTCACCCATGCTTTCTAGCGCCTGCCCACGGCAGCCCCCTATGGCACCCATGAACTCCCTCCCCCCCACTCCTTACCTGGGACTCCTGCCTCTTCCCGCTTAACGACCCACACAGTCCTGGGGTTATGACAGCAACCAGGACTGCTGGGATTGCCGTTGCTAAGTGATGCGGTCACGTGATGTCGCGCTTTACAACCGCATTGCTTAGTGATGGCAGTCCCGGTCCCATTTACCATTGTAACCTGTACTAGACTCTGGGTGGCTTACAGTATTCAAATATATAATTAAAACAGTTAAAAACATGAAACAGAACATGGCAGCCTGGACTAAAAACCATAAAAACTCGATATGGGGTCCACTTTATCCTCTGTTATGTATAAATAACAGTAGCATTCATGCAAACAGCTGTTTATTCAGAGGCTCCCATGTGATCAGCAGCACAACAGGCTTTTGCTTGTTTGCTTCTATGCATGTACATCAAAATTCTCTCCTGATGAAGCAGATTTTTTTTCCTTTTCCTATATCTGTATCCAGAAAAGGAATCACCTCTTCAATTTCTGCTTTATGCCACTGTTAGACAAGTAACAAGTCATAAGTGATAGTCTGATCTTTTCTAAAATATGTTCAGCCTGCTAACAAATTCAAATGCAGAGGCTTTGATTAATTGGTAGAGATCAACCAGTCAGAATGATAGTAACATGGCCCCCTCCGAGAATCAGATGAAAACTTTGGCCCTATATTTATTGATTTAAGGCGCAATAGTTGGTTTATAAGACCCATACTGGGTTGCTGAAATTAAGGCAATAGATACCGCTAGCAAGTTACTTCAGATGAGCTTCAATTACAGAATTATATAGTTTGTTCCTCTGATTCATTCATCTTGCTTGAAAATATGTTGCTGGTCTTCATTGCATTACCTGAAACATAAATACTTACCTGAATTCAATTGTTTTTGCCTTGCTTTCGTGTATTCTAAATTTAGACTTGGTTAGCATCTGACTGCCCATCACTTAGAATTATATCTGTGGAATATGATACCCACCTTAGTGACTGGAAAACGAAATGTCCTGTAGAGAGCTACAGGTAAGGAATGGGGGGAGTAGAAACTTGAAACAGTGTTATGTTATTTAACACATCATCTTGTATATTTTAGACATCAGTTAATATGATACTTATGGTATTTATTATGTTGTGAGCACTCTAAATTCATACCTGCATTTGATTAAAATAACAGATTGATCCTATTCTGTAAACTCTAAAAAAGCCTTGCCAGAATTGATCAAGATCAGTCTTAAAACATTTTAGCTGGATTCATTCATTGCATTAAGCCACGATTTGTTTAACTAAGTTGAATAAACCACATTTGGCAGAATTCCTATAATACAGTGAGCTAGTCAAACCCATGTCAGTATTCTAATGCAACCACTCATAGGATAGTATTTCTTCATTTCCTGAAGAAAATGCAGGGAGACTTGATATTCCCAAATTAATGATTTTTGTCCCAGTTAATGTGATTGCTTTCTACAAAAATCGCTACCCTGTCCCCCAAAAAAGGAGATTTGACTTGGATAATAGCTGCTGAGTTAATTCAGTCTTTGGAATAGTTTCTTTGATATCCTTACTAACCTGAAGGGATATTAAACAGCTGTTTACAATAAGTACATACATTGGAATGCATTAATTTCCATGTTTGTGACATGGCTTTTAAATATTCTATTTTACATAACCAAAAGCCCCAGTGCATACCAGAAGACATGTTCTAAGATATATACAGGTCATGTGAGATATGGCATATTGATCTGGTTACCTGGATGCTAACCATTGTTTTAAGCAGAATTTGGCTTAAATAAAACATTTTGTATAGCCAAAATCTTTCAAGATCACTGAATCTCTCACATTTTTTTATATTCTCACATAAAATTTCATCAGATCTTGGCATTCTCAACCCAAATCTCACTAATCTTGTTTAATCCTCATAAGATTTAGTGATCTCATAGTAACTGTTTATGTTTTTAATTAATCTAGAGTCCCACAAGACACTGTATATTTGGGAGGTCAAATATGTTATAGTGCTTATAGGCACTGAGTTATTGACACCTGGTTTTTGTGGTGATCTTCTAAAGCAGCACTTCCTAACCTTGGTAACTTTAAGATTTGTGGACGTCAGCTCCCAGAATTCCCAGCCAGCCTGGCCGTTGGCAAGTATTCTAAAAGTTAAAGACCACAATCTTAAAGTTGCCAAGGTTGGGAAACACTGTTCTAAAGCTTTTAGTAATCGTGTATTGATCCAGTTAAGAGAAACATTTGGGAACTGCTGCCCTAAAACATTCCAACATTTTCACACAGTTGGATGCTATGGGGAAACATAACCGACTGTATGGAGCACAGGCTGAGTTTAAGGAATTCTGTGTAAAGCTGCCAGGAAGTGCCATGATTCTTTAGGATATGCTGCCTTGCTGTATTTGCATCTCTTGCTTTCTTTGCTGTCTCATCTGCAGAGAATCTCTTGCATATCGAAGTACTGAGCTTCTCAAGAAATTAAGAGCTGCTGGTATTGGAGACAGGCCTCTCATATGGCTGTCGCATAGCATGGGTGGTAAATCCATTGTATTCTGTATCAACTTTACAATGAGCTATTTGTTTATTTCAAGCATTTTAGCCCTGTAAATATAGTATGTTGGTTCCATTTGAAGGCAACGTTCATAGAATTCACTTGAGCCACCATAGAAAATAATCCCCATGTAGGCTTACAATAGTGGTGTGGGGGATACGTGTTTTAAGTGTGGTGTATTTGCAATCTGTCATGAATTTTTAATGTGCTGTTTGTGGATTTCCAGTAGCTCTTTACTGAAAATTCTGATTTTTATACTTAGATATCACTCTTGTCTTAAAAACTTTATGTGGATAACAAGTTATAGACCCTCTTCCCCATTTATAGGGTAGGGTGCTATTGAGTGTTGCTATCTGCCTCTTTAGCATGTTGGCATTCAGCCTTCAATGAGCCCAACTTCCTTTAATTTTGCCACTCTTTTATTTCCTAACTGCACTGCCAACACAACCTAGACCCTTTATGTGTTCCAATACACCTTGTTGGTAGATTTCCTTTGCAAGCATAACAAGATGGTAAGCATCTTTTTGAATACTCATCTCCTCTAAGCCATTGCTTACAGTTTCCAAAGTGTCTGCTGAAATATTTGGGGGGGTATGAAAACAATGATAAATTAGATTTATGTGTCCTTAAACTATCTTTTCTGGGAAACAATTTCTAGAAACTAGGGCTACTTTAAACATTTAGTTATCTCTTTATAATCTCTGCTTTTTCCCACATCTGTTTCACTGGGAATAGAGGCAACTTTCAGAAGTGGCTTTCTCCCTATAGTTCTTTCAGTGTATTTGTTTCCACTCTTCTGAGTATTGACATCTCAAGATCTGGGCCTTGGCTATTTCATCTGGTGCAGGACACATCCACCATATATATATCTGTCAAAACATGAGGTCACCATCCAGGAAACTCTTGTACTTCCTATCAGCTACCACATCTGGAAAATGAATGGAAAAGCTAAGATTTCACAAGCATTGACTTGGAATGGTTCTATCTAAAATGTCATATTAGTCCCACACTGCCAATGGGCTTTCTAGATGTGACCTAAAGTGCCCCCACCCTCAGTCTGTTTCTGCACTTTCACATCTGTTTATCTGACAGGCAAGCAGGGAAATTCCTGAAAGTTTTGGAAGACAAAGTTATGTTATTTTTTTAATGTGACTACATTCTACCTGGAGGCACAGTGTGACCAGTTTCATCCTATTTGGACTCATCAGATGTGGGGAGCCAGATGTTATTCTGTGGGCTTCAAACCCTCTACCGGGAATCAGACTCACAGACCTTTGCATTTTAGAGGACTATATAACCACTTTAGGTGTTATCCAGGTCCTGGCACTCAGCAGTTTGCAGGAAGGGATATAGAGAAGCTGTCGCAATTGTACATGCTGTCCACCTTCCCTGAAGCTCTGGAAGCAAAGACATGCAGATATTATGTCATGTGCCTGTGTACATACAGTATAACCGGACTGGGCTAATGATCAGCTTGATCTCTCCTGCACTTGGTAGAGGTAGTCTGCAGGTTGTAGGAAGAGGCTCTCCTTTTCCAGAGGACCAAAGATTGGCTGACCCTCCTTTTCTGTAAAGAAAACAAACCAGAATGCCCTTCATGAATTGTGGGGGAGAGATTTTCTGTCTTGTATTTCTGTATAAGCATCACAGTCCTGCATTGGTCCCATTTCATGAATGCATTTCTTTTCAGGTCTTCTAGTCAAGAAAATGCTGTTGGATGCTTCCACGGATCCTGAAATGGCTTCCATAGTGAATAGCACACAGGGAATAGTGTTTTATAGTGTTCCTCACCATGGCTCCCGGTTGGCTGAATATTCAGTAAATATTCGATTTCTGCTTTTTCCTTCTGTGGAAGTGAAAGAACTCAGCAAAGGTATGTTTCTTTGGGTAATTTTTAACTAGTTCTGGAATGTGTTTATTTAAAACATGGCCTTCTTTTCTATAGCTCTGTGTGTGTGTGTGTGTGTGTGTGTGTGTGTATGTGTGTATGCACGTGTATGTATGTATGTATTTACAGTATGTATGTATGTGTGTGTGTGTGTGTGTATATATATATATATATATATATATATAAATATTAACAATAAAACCAAATTATTTACACCAATCAAAGTAACACTGAGCTTCATTATTATTTATGCATTTGGATGAAGCTGAACGGAAATGGGGTTTTCTAGGCAATATTTTCGGAAGTGGTTTGCCATTGCCTGCTTCCTGGGGCTGAGAAAGAGTGATTGGCCCAAGGTCACCCAGCTGGCTTTTGTGCCTAAGGCAGGACTAGAACTCAGGTTTTCCTGTTTTCAGTCCAGCATCTTTATTAGTAGACTAAACTGTCTAAGCTTCGTTAAGGTGGTCCAAAAGGATTCAGAACAGATTTGAATCAACAAGTGATGAGAAGAAGTTCCAGTGAAAAGCGAAAACCCTTTGATCCTGATCCCAACTAAGTGGCCTTCTTTGATAATGAAACATAGCATAAGGTCTCTGTCAAAAATCTTGGTAATAGCAGATTTATACAGAAGAAAGTGTTCCTTTTGATACCCTTCACACAGAAATTAACTTGAAGCTGGTGCAGCTATCTCAGTGGATTGCATGAGAATAACACCCAAACTCTTGCAATATAGATGTGATGTAACAGCCAGGTCTGTAATATGAAGTGCGTATCTCATGTACTTGTAAGAATGACAGGAGTGAATGCATAAATACTAATTTATGTGAAACTGTAGTTAAGAACTAGGCATCAGAAGAATCCAAATTATGATTATGTATTTTCAAGACAATTTCTACCCTATCCAGCACTGCTTGGATTTCAATCCATGAGTCAGAAGCACCTTAGTCTTAATTAAGATTTAATGTCTTTAACTGCTGGTCCCTATTGGCTCCAGGCACCATTCAGAACCTCTACAGTCTCCATATAGTGAGATGGAGATATAGTTGGATGACATCCAAGTTCTGATTATATTAGACTCCAAATCTGTGCTTCATGTAAATATAAAACAGTATTGGAGATGAAATAAGAGCAATGAGGCCAATATCAAGGCCTCTAACACAGTCCCTTAGCATCACTTTCAGGACCTGCCAGTTCAGGAAGGAGCTGAGGCATCATAAATATGTGCTCCCAGATCACATCAGGAGTTGTGTGAAACAGATATTAAATAGGAAAGCAAAAGGGAATTGTAGTTAAGTTCAGACATATCCTCAATTCATACTTAGTTGAAATGTATTCATTTCATAACACCCTACCTGTTATGGTCCTCCTCTACCTGCCCACCCCAATTTATTGTGTACTGGAAGTCCTGTCCTATAGCTCCTTAGGCTCCTTGCCTTCCTGGATAGAAAAATAAGTCGTAGGCTAATTGCCTATGACATAGATAGATCTTCTGTAGGTGGGCCATTTTGTTTATCTTCAGTAGGAAGCTTGCAACACATAGAAATATAAGTACCTCACTAGAACAAATGGAGGTTGATACCATCTAACCTAGCTTGCATATACCAGACTGGTGCTCAGTCTTTAAAATCAGTGCTTCACAGCAAATGTACCTTTCTGAACTGAAATCCATCTTCCATGTGAAAATGTTACATGTAAATGTATGTATCTGCCTGAAATGGGATGTCTAACATCAGAAATGCAATTTCATTTTTTACTTACTTCTCCAGATTCACCTGCCCTTAAAGCACTGAATGATGATTTCATCTCTTTTGCCAAGAAGAAAAACTTTCCAGTATTGAGTTTTGCAGAAACTTTGCCAACACGAGTCGGCAGAATGCTGAGTCTGCATGTAGTGCCAGTGGAATCTGCAGGTCGGACATCCCCAGCATTCCCCTTCTGAAATGAATGGCTTGAGTAAATTATAGGAAGGCCAGATAAGAAATCTTAATGGAAAAAAATAAAAAGTTCAGAGAAATTAATGACTGACTTTCAGTTGAGGAACAATGGATCAACCAAGATCCCAAGAAACTTGCTATGTTTTTTTTTCTTTTTTTGCTCATTACCTACATTTTAAGTACTGTGACATTAATTATTTGAACATTTTCACTAGTACAGTTTCGTATTATCAAACAAAATGTAGTTCTCTGGGAACAATCAGGAGTAGGTGGGTTGGATTTGCACTCAATTTTAATGTTCCTGGCTTTTCTATATAATAGGAGTTTCTATACTTTGTTGTATTTTGTATGTTGGCCTAAAAAAAAGGTGCCTCCTAGCAGTTTTTCTTTTAACATATGTATTGTATAAAAAGGGCTTAAAAAGTTAATTATTTGAAACCGGTGCACTTTTTTTCCCAGACAGCTAAAGCATAAATTATGCATGCCATCCTATGTCACAGCTTATGGATTACTGTAGCTAAAACAAATTTTCAGGTGTACTCCAACCTTTGTTTTACACATACACAGTCTAGAATTTGGTTCAAATATCATCTTTTAATTCTTTGTTATTGATTCTGATTCAGAAGTAAGTCAGACAAATAGGCCATCATCATGCCTAGAGACCCCAGAAAGCAAGGGGGAATCCCAAGAATGTAAACACTTGATTTGTGTCTTTTCTGTGATGTTTAATGCTCCTTGCTTTCATTTCTGTTTCAGATTTAGGCATTGGAGAACTCATTCAGGTAGAAGTTAGCCATCTTAACATTTGCAAGCCGAAGAACAAAGAATCTTTCCTCTATCAACACACCTTAAAGTTTATTCAAGATTCTCTAGAAAGGGAGCTGGGAAATCACTGAGTGGCAAAACTGTGCATAGTTGTTCTTTTACTGGAGGAGTAACACCAGCTCTTCCACTGAATCTGGGCCTGGATTGACAGGGCTGCAGTTTTATTGCAGTCAAGGTGAATTTTAACATCTCCTAATGGCAGACCTTGGATGTATATCTGGTGTGGTATATTCTACAAAGCATTTTTGTTCTTCTGAGCTCCTAAAAGGTCTTTTCACTGTTCTGTAAGTGTGTGTGTGTGTGTGTGTCTAACATATATGTAATATGTTCTGTAAACATACAGAATGTGTGTTTTACCTGAAAAGATCTTCCTTCCCTGCTCAGTGTAGAAACAAAGCTGCCATGCCATTAAAGCTTATCCTATACTTTACTCAGCTACTGACACTGGGTGGGTGGGGACACTTGACCCTGTATATACTGTGCATACTGGAAGGAGTAAATACACTAATGCTATAAATCTGTTCTCCCATGCTGATGTATTTATGCATCCACACTGCACGGTATCAGATACTTTAAGGAAATTCTGATGGTATTTTAAATATTGTAGAAAAAATTGTGTAATGGCAACTGAATCTGTACCCTAGCCTATATTTGCAGTTGGCTGCAAACAGAAAACAAGGGTATAAAAGTGCTACTATATATTCTTTGGAAAGCTGTTATAATCCCATAACTATTTACTCCAAAGAACTGGAGCAATTTCTTAATTCCTTGATGACTGATTTTTCTGTGGTCATCTTATACAAAAATGCCTCATGATGTAACAAAGCTTCAAAATTGTTGCTTGACTCTGCATGAAAGGCTGAATTAATATAGGGAACATTCACTGTGATTGAGATGGATCAGAATTATGTCTTTACCACTTAAATTTTTGTAACATTCAGAAGATGAAACCCGATCCCAGTGTAGTCTGAATAGTCTGCCAAACGTATACCACAACATTGAAAATGCGAAGCACTCCAGAAGGGTAGGAATTCTTTCCTTTGGCTAATGCCATCTAAGTATTTTGAATCTTAAGTCATATAATGTATAAACCAATCCTCTGACCAACCCACAGTTGTTCAGTTGCAACATGAAGCCAAACCATGGCTTGGTTTTTCATGTAAATGAAGCAATTCCTCCTGAAGATGGCTTGTCGTGTTTTATGTTCATCTGCTTAACATTCCGGTGGTGAAGCAACTGCCATAATTATTTGTGAGTTGGAAGTCACAACCAATATTTTTTGTCAGCTGTTATAAACCATGGCTTGGAAGTTATAGGGAGCCTTGGTAAACTTTGTCTGTGGTTTGGGATGATAAAGCCACTGTACCTGTAGCAAAGCAGACACCTTTTGTACACAAAGGGGAAATGGTGTATCAGTAGCAATTGGTTGTGTTGCCTTATGTCAAAAACATTTGTATGTAACCATCAGAGCCATCTGAAGTATGTACTCCCATTCCCACCCACCCCAAACACAGTATGCAGTTTATCTCCTGTAATATGTTTTGTGTGATTATGGACTAAGTAGTATTCTGTGTATACTTTTCAGCCAAATCTTGGCTGGTTTTTTTTTGTTTTTTTTTTACTGCTGCAGCTGATTAAAAAGAGGCATGTCATAAACACAAAAAAATAAATACTTGATCATTACCTGATTGCTACCTACAGTTTTAGTATTACACATTTAGAGAAAAGCATTCTTATGGAATAAAAACACTCCATCAAGTTACCTATCACTAGTTGATTCATAAATTGTGTATGAAGTACCCATGATATCAAATCTGTGAATACTGCTGTGTCTAAATTGACATGACTCAATTGCAGCATGAAGCTACTGGTGATGAGTGCATTAACATATGACTATTATTTGGCCCTAAACAAAATAACTGAAATTCAGCTTTTCCTTTCCCCAAATTGTCTGTGACTTTCTATATATTTAAAACAATTTTTTTTATTAAAAAAAAATTAGAGATTATATTTTACCTAGTAGAAGAAATGTTTTTAAAAAGCTCAGTTCAGGACAACTTCTATTTATTTATTTTTTATTTTTGGCAACATTTGCCTGGTTTCTATTTTTGCTCATGGTGAGTGGCATAAACTGCAATTGATTGCACAGAGTATGTTACTAGAAAGATTCAAGTTTTAATGAGGCACCTCACTAGGCAGCCAGTTCTACGATATAGTGCCAACAGCCGGATACCACTTCAAGTAGAGTAATAAAAATAACTTTTATTTGCAATTTATAAAGTCACTTAAATTGGCTTGCTTTCTAATGCTTTTATTAGCATGTAAATGACCTGCCAGAAAGCTGTTAAATTATCTATGTTGCAGAGAATATCATCAGTAACAGTATACTAGGCTTCCTTTTAATAGGCGTTCATTTTTTATCTTAAGATGCAGCTATAAATAACCAGTGATGCTTCTGATTTCCTTATTAAAGGGGAGGGTTAGAGCAATCTTCCCTAACCAGCTGTTCTTCACCAAGGGCGACAGCCCTCCTAGATGGGGATCATGGGAGTTACAGGCAACTCATCTAGAGAGTACTAGATTATGGGTGGCTGTGTTATATTAAGGACTCCACAGTGTCTTATATTAAGCAAATGTCCTGCTACCTACCATCCTTTTGTTTATGTTGATACAGTTTTTGAAATCCTGCTGCTTAGAGTAGTGTAATGGTTGGCCTAGATGCAGGGGGATGGAGACCACAATAGCCTGATTTAGCACCCTAACTTTATTTTTTTAAGGTTCATTTTAATAAACGCAATAGCATCATGTTAACTAGTTAAGCTCTGCATATTATACATAACTATACAGAAATAAGCCAAGACTTTTTTCTCATAAAACACATTTTTAATATTATTAACAGAATAAAAATGGTTAGCCCAAAATACATGTTGTAGGGTTTTCCTCCCCCAAGTTAAAAGGAAATCACTGACTTGGCTGCTTCTTCTAAAGCAACATAATTCTCTGTTAAATTACACTAGACTGTAACTTCCTTGCCTGAATTGTAAAACTAGATCATTCTATCTTTTACAGTCATCCATTGTATATAAAAATATTACTAGCCTTTCATTGCACATACTGATTACTTTGTGTTTTTCCCAGTAATCCACTGGATGTTTTATTAGCCTAAGAATTCTTGAGATTTAAATATGAAAGAATGAGAGCTCAGTAGAAGCCTCTCATATATGTACCTGTGACATTTCCTACTTATATCATATTTGGTAGTTTCTTCCTTAGGCAATACTCTTGTTCACATTGATCCAAACAGAACCAGATCTACGCCTATAACAGAAAACAACAATGGTTTGATCCTATCAGGTGATCCATAAACTCTCCTGTTTTCATCCCTTCAGGCTCTAATTCAAAACAGGCTAGATCTATAACCGCATTGCTCAGAGTACATATTTCATTGTCTTTGTACAGGCATAGCTCTAATGAACTGTTTACTATCACAGCTTGAACTTGAATGGCTATCCTGGATACTACCAGCCCCAACTTACCACACCACTTTTAAAACCACCTTGGCACTTCCCTTTACATTACTGAAAACTGCTATTGCCAGATAGAATCTATTATTTTTGCTCTTGCCAGCAGGCCTTATTGAAATGCAAATTCTTTCCTACTTTGCATCCTTGATAACAAGGATAAAAAGAATTTAAGGCTGTGCACTATGGTTCTAAGCATGCAGTTGGCTCAAGAGTGACACAGAGTACCTCTTGATGTATAATGCAGAATTAATTGTACCATCATTTTACAGTAGAGAACTATGGGGCAAGCAACCAACCGTGGCATGGAATTCAGAAATGAGCAAAGTGCAAATACGGAGTAATTGAAGCAGGCCTTGTAACAGTACACATACATATGACAAATATTTGTTACTGAATTTACTATTAAACTTGAGTCAGAAATCACCAAGGAGTGTGGACAGATGAGTGCTGTACCATATATGATTCGCTGAACTTAGTTCCTTCTATAATAGAGTTCAGAAAATAATGTGTTTTTCTAGGAAAAAGGTACAAAAATAGGTTCATAGTTTAAACTGAGGTCAGTGCCTAACCCTGAGATATAGTACCACTGTTGCCATCTTCTCCAAATGTGACCCAGTGGCTGAAATCTTTTGGACAGGAGAGTTTCAAATTTTGTGAAGCATGTGTTGGATTAGCTGGTAATGGCTGAATCATTGACTGGCAAGCAACAAAGTCTACTTCCAGGTCTAATAAATTGGTGTTTTCCATTAGACAATGATTGTCTGAAGCTTGCTGTTGTTGCTTAATCTGCAAGGGAGCAGGAGCCTGTTGGCCACCAATTAATTCTAAATCAGTCTGCCTCAAGAGCTTGGAATCATGGTCTTCTGAGCTAATCACAACTGTCGTAGCAAGAAGAGAAGATTCACTCGGAGAAGATGGGAGTGCATCAGAATCCTGCATTGTGGAACAATATGGTTCTGGAATGTTGTTATTGTTGGAATTGAATGTCAGCCCTTTTAGAAACAGGTTATTGCTGTTCTGGAGTACTTGCAAATGAAAATCCGGAGGAGCAGACTTCTTTCTCCTTGGTGGAACTCTTGGAGCCTGAGTCAAATTCGGAGAAGGAATATGAGAACTTTCCTCTGAAAGAGACAATGCAGGTGGTTGCCTTTCACTGCTGCTGCTCCTCTCAAGAATTTTGCCAGGATGCATTGTCCTTGGCTTAGGGATAGGGACAGTCTTAGGAGAACCAGTAATGGCTCTGGTTTCAAGACAAGATTCTGGTAATGCAAAGAAGTGACCCACAGATTGTTCAAGCTGCTCTTCTGGAGACTGGGGCTGAGAAAAAAATGGACAATTAACTGTTTTTCAACCAACCTCTCATTAGGAACAGCAACATTGCTCTCTTTTTTTCCCCACTGTCTCCTCTTTTGAGAGGAGTGCGTGTGTATGTATTTTTCTGGTAATACAAATGCCAATCAATGCCAGTGCAGTTTGCTGTCCCTATACTGTACATCTGAAGGAACTGTATTTAATAAATGTGGTTTGTAATCATAATAGTCCTCCAATGTAGCACTAACCCTTGCAGGTTTTTACCACTTTTAAGCCAAACGATAGCATGGAGAGGAAATAGCTACAGAAGTCCTACAATATAGGCCACTGTTTAATACAGGTAGTCCCTGGCTTAAGAACGAGTTCCATTCCCAAGGTCTGATCTTAAGTCAAATTTGTACGTAAGCCGGAACAGTAGTGTTGTATAATACTGTATAAGTAGTATTGTGTAATGAACTTGAACCACTGTGTATTTAACTTGAATCATTGTGTATTTAACTCAGCTTTTGCTACAATAGGCTCCATTCCTAACTATGGGTGGTCTGTAACCAGGTGTTCTTAACCCGGGGACTACCTGTATTACAGAGCAGAATACCCAGTCAAAAATCTTCAAAATCTTTTTTTGTGGCAGGTTAATTTATCAAAATTGTTTTATTCCCCCCCAACACACATTCTTTTTCATCATAATTCTGAACACAGCATTTGTATCTTCTTAACAGACATTTAGTTTAATGTTCCTGATATCAAGAGAGAAAACTAAGAGCAAGGGCCACTTGAGGGTTAGAGTTAGCACAACTTCAAAAAGCATTCCAGCAAAGCTTTGTGTTGGAGAACTCTGGTAAAATACACTAATTTACCCGGTTCAAAGCTATACCAATCCACCACAGAACTACAATCTCTCCTTTTCTTTCCTCTTCTCCAAACCCTGGAGTTTTCTTTATGTAGAATTTCTTTATGTATTAATGTTTGTCTCTGTACACTCCACATTGCAAATTACTAATGAAGCTACAGGAGACTTCAGATTTAGATTTAGCCTGATTTGGAATACTTGAATCTGATTTCCTACTTGAATCAGATTCCCCCTGCCTCCCATTAAGGGTTTAGCTAAACAGAATGTACACTTTGCATAAGTCACAGGAAAAACGAAGAGTTTTCGCAGGCCATTCTTTCCTTGTCTCTCAGTTAGGCACCACACATTCCTTACAATTGTTTTAGGAGATGAGTACTACAGAGAAGACTTGAAAGCTCAATCTTTCCCAATGCATCTCAGAGACAAAAAAAATGAAGTCCTTGCGACTTATTTACAAACTCTAAATATGCAACCTATATTAAGGGACGCTTTCTGTGACGGAAGAAAAAGCCCTCCACTGATGCTTACACATTCTGGCTTTCTTCCCATCCTCTGCAATGGTGCAGGCTTTTTTGTAGTTGGGACTTTAGGTGGGGGACGCTGTGGTATGAGGACTGGCGCTGGCTGGAGGTCCTGAAGAGGTGCTGGCTTTGGGCCACTGGGGAAGAATTCAGGTTTAGTCACAGTGTGAGTTCTTACTGGAATGGAAGCCAAGGATTCCTGTGGTGTTACTGAAATACAAAAGAATGCAATCGGCTTCTTCAGTGCATTCAGTATATCCAAAGTAGCACTTATTTTTAACAGCACATATTACCGCTTGCATATAAGCTGCCGGTGCCTGGGCTAAAACTGCACACCAGAGAAAAGGATCTTTACTAGCCTTACTATCTGACAAGCCAAGAAAGGACAAAGAACAATTTGAATTTCAAGACACTTTTTTCCATTTATTTTGTTGGCATACAAAGATCGTTCTCTGCATCAGCCTCCTCCTTCTCAATTCAGAATAGGGAGAATGTTTGGTGAAGTTCTGTATTTTGCTGGAAATATGTTGATGTATCTACTTGTAGGTATAACTTACAAAGTGTTCGCATCTATATTGTGAAATAAAATCAATATGTAAAAATGACAATCAACCCTCACTAAACAGTTTTTAAGTGATGTGTTAGGTGCAGACAAATCTGGAGAAGTTGGGGAGAAAGGCCACAGCTCTATGAGAGAAGACAGGCTTCACATGTGGAAGGTCCTAGTCATTGGTCTGAGTTTTTTTTTTAATTTTATATCACATTTATATAGCTGCCCATCTTACACAAAGCCTGCCATTAACACAATATTGTTCTAATTTAGGATAAGGCAGAGTCCTACTGTCATAGGTTTGATTGTGAGATGGTACCAGACCAAGATAGGAAGAACGTTAGTTTCTGTACAAATGGAATGTATTAACAAAGATTTCTAGCAAAAATAAAGATTGCATTAGAAAAGAACATTTTTGCCTGTACTATGTCTGAAGCTTCACTCTTCTACCTTTTATTTCCTACTTTGTTATCTAATCCTAGGTTTTTATATTCTATAATCTACTTCCCAACTTTCTCTTATAAAGCTTGTGCTCCTGCTTTGCTTTAACTTTTGCTTACCCTGCCTCTTGTTCCTGGATTCACAGATCTATCCCTGTCCTTCTCTATCCCCCTTTGTCCCACAGTCGCTTGCAGGGCTTGCTATAGTCGGCTGAGTTCTGGACTGAGGTTGTCTCTTCTTGGCTATTGTCACTGCTCTGTCAGAGCTCCGGGTCTTCAGGCTTACTTTCTAAAGCTTCTAGTGCCTGGGAATTTTACCAGTGCTGGTGATGAACAGTGACATGGTCATTGCCCACATTTGGGCCACTCTGTCTTGCCAGAACATGGGCGTGTTACTAGCCTTCCACTAGTGCCTGGCCTCCCGCAAGAGCTCAGTCCATGTTCTTCCAGATGCTCTGTTGCAGTTGATGCTCCTCGTTGCAACTTTGCCTCACTCCTGTCAATGGCAAGGCTTGCCCTACGAATCTCCCTGCGCCTTCTCAACTTTTTAAAATCCAATTTAAAGCTTCCCAGAAGGTGGCTGTCTAGCTTTGATTTAAACACATCCAATGAAGGGGAACTTTCTTTGAGGAACTGATTCATTCATTGATTATCAACTGATAAATTGCTCTTATTGTGAGAGTTTTCCTAGTGGAATCTGTAACTTAATTCCATTATTTTGTGTTCTTCACTTTGGAATGAGAGAGAACAGGTTGTAGTTTTCTTCTGTGCAACATGTTTTCAAGTATTTGAAGAGTGCTATCATATTCCTGCTCAGCTGTCTTCCTCAGTTTAAATCATACCCAGCTTCTTCAATCTCTCTCCATAGGTCCTAGTTTTAGTTCTCTGGTCATTCTCATTGACTTTCTTTGATTCTCTACCAATTTCTCTAAATCCTTCTTAAAGTGTAGTGTCCTGAACCAAACACAGTACTTGGCATGGGGTCTGATCAAAGCAAAATAAAGCAGAAACTTTCCCATGGTCCCCAGATCATAGTCCTGTTGATGTTGTAATCTAGTTGCATTTGCCTTTTTTGAGCCACATCACTATTCCCAGATCTTTTTTGCATGTACCAAGCCAGATAGCCCCCATCCTATACTTGTGGATTTGATTTTTGTTTCCTAAGTAAAGAACTTCGCATTTGTCTCTGTTAAATTTTATTCTGTTAATTTCTATTTTCTCCAACCTATCAAGGTGATTTTTAATTTTACTTCTGCCTTCTAGAGCAGGGTTTCCCAAACCTCCTTTGGGGAGGTATAGACAGAGTCCAGGGGAGGTGTGAAGAACCTTTTAGTTACATTGTTACAATAAATCCACCTTACCCAAAGTTTCACTGTATTGTTTTCACTGTTCATTTGTGTTCATTTTGATGTTTGGATTTTTAGGGGAGGTGTGTACATTAAGATTACACTAAAGGGAGGTGTGTTACCAAAAAGTTTAGGAACCCCTGTTCTAGAGTACAAACTACCACGCCCAAATTTATATCATCTGCAGATTTGATAAGCTCTTCAGCCAAAGCATTAATGAAATAAATACATAATTTATCATTTAGAAAGTATTCTAATGTACACGTTCACCTCTTCCTTTCAAACACAGGTTTACAACGCAGGCCTCATTAATAACTATACTGTGTATTATATAGCACTCACAAACTCTTTAATGGCATCTAATACATCTAACCATTACAATTAGAATATAACCAAGTTCCTGTGTCACAGCAAATCATGAATTCTGGCTTATTCATGAACACCAGCATGATGGCTCCTTCTTGGCCTTTCCTTTAATACAAACCTGGAAGCCACAAATAAGAATAGCTATGGATTATAATTAATTGCTTTCAAGCAAGCCGCAAGCAAGAATCTAATTGTATTTGAAGTTGGCTTATGTATTTTGGCATGTCTGAGAGCAGGTAACTATAGTCCCACATTTGAATGCATCAGAAAGCTATGGTGTGTTGCATCTTCCTGGTTTACCTGTTAGCACTGAGGGGAAAGCAAACGGTGGCATGCAACAAGGCAATATTTATACACGTTATGATTTAATGAGCGCAGGATTCATGGATTGCCATAACTTATGAACACAGCTATGAGCCTCCATGCAATCTAGATTGGTTATTTATTTAATTAATTAGATTTATATCCCACCTTTATTTTATAGAACTCCAGGCGGCTAGCTTTCATGCCTAAGGGAGGCCTGGAACTCACAGTCTTCCAGTTTCTAGACCAGCACCTTAACCACTACACCGAAGTGGCTCTCAATTTAGCTGACAGTCATTTGTACATTTATGCCTCTACCCTATTTGAGGCAACTCTCAAGCGGTCTCTCTTTTGGAAGCTATAATGCCTTAAACAGTAGTGCCGTTACTGACTGATAGATGCTTCAGCAGCAGGGAGAATGTTCAAACCTAGCAAAAGTTCATTCCTTTCTCTGTGCTCAGTGTGCCTGCATTATAAACCTGTGTTTGAAAGGAAGAGCAAGATGGATAGACTTGTAGAAATCATCTAGGGCCTCACAGAACACATATAAAACAACTGCAGATTATCTGACTACAATTTAAGAATCACTACAACATAGGAATACTTATTTCACTACTATTGCAAAACTGACAATTTCAATTATAGGAACCCTTTTTTACTTGACACATTACTGTGGTTATAATCTAAATGTCTCTGATTAAATGTAAAGAGATTGCAAGAGAGTCTTATTTGTAAAAGACTGATGTGCCAGATTCAATGAGATTCAAATGTCTATTTGAAAAGGGAGAAATAAGTTTAGTTGGAAAGAAAAACACATGTTTTTATTATTATGCAAACTGATTGTTCCATTTCATGGAAAATGAATATATACAATATAATTGCAGGTTCTATTGTTTGGAAAATAAATGAATACGATTGTAATCAAATTTGATGAGGGCTCTTGAAAAAGATTCTAGAGTTAGTCCTCATTTACCAACCATTCATTCAGCGACCGTTTGAAGTTATGACGGTGCTGAAAAAATAACTTTACGACAACATTTACAACTATTTATGACCTTCACAGAGTCCCTCAGTCACATGATTGCCATTACAGTCAGTATGCATTGTCCTGTGCCTGACCTGGGCTTTTAAATCCCCCCCCCCTTGCAGAGTAGAGAGCTTAGAGAGAGGGTTTGCAAGAAAGTAAGCTGTTTGCTCTTCTACACATTGAAAGCAATGTGATCATACCGGCAGCGCAGGGCTGGGAACCGTGGCACATTACATAACAGCAGTGGGAAAGGGTCAAGCAAAGGATACAGAAATTACTTTTTTTCTCCCCCCACCCCCTTGCAGTGTGGAAAGATTGGAGAAGAGGAGATTTCAAGAGGGTACTATAAGCTGTTTGCATAGCACGCCCACAGCTTCCAGCCCCAGGCTGTGGCATGATCACATTGCTTTCGATGTATACAAGACAGGCACTCGAGCATTACAAAGGGCAGGAGAGTGGGTAGGAGGCAAACACAAGCCAAAGGTTTGAAACCAACTAATCTTGTCTCTTTCCAGCCAGAAAGTACAGGCACATGATTTCCCACTTAGTGACTGCTTCGCTTAGTGGCAGTTGCCGGTCCCCGTTAGGGTCATTAAGCAAGGACTACCTGTACCATGGAAACGTGAACATGGATATCATCAAAGCTCCTAACAGAAAGCTGGCCATACCTCCTTTCGCTTGCATCAGACACCGAATGGCTTCCTCAGCTTCCTCTGGGGTGGTGGTTTTGATCTGTTTTACGTTATATGGCTTACTAATTCCAGTTCGTGATTTTGGCTTGCAAGAAAATGTAAAAACAAAGCAGTAATAAAAAGAGCGTCTAGAGGGAAGGTAAATCCAACAGGTGCCCCTTCTGTAAAGCAGTTTATAAACATGAGAATAGGCTTGTTTTTTTCAGGGGTCAGCACTTTTCTACTGGTCATACCTTCATGAAAGTTAACCTTTATCTCCTCTTTCTTTATTCCTTTCCTGTTCTTGGTTGCTGACCCCATACACATATTTTTTATTTAAAATATTCTTCATCTGCTTTCTACTAAAACATGCTCAGAGCAGCTGTTAGATCAATCTCCTCTAGCTTGGTGCTGTCTGGAGGTGTTGGATTATGGTTTCCATCATCTCAGGTAGCATGACCATTAGAGATTACGGCAGTTCACTTCATCCAAAGAGCACTAGGTTGGAGAAGGTATCTTATAATTTCCAAAGATATCCTATTTAGGGGGTTGGTATTAGTGATTTGGTGCTCAAGACCTTTTTGGTATTTCAGTGCTTCTCATAAGAGAATCTTAGCTTAATATTATACTGAGTAAACTGTTTTGTTTTGTTTTTTTCTTTTTAGTACTTGAAACAATTGTACTGCGCTACTCACTGGTTGCTGTGGTGCTCCTGGAAGAAGCTTTGCTGTATGCAAGATGGAAGACAAGGAGTGGTTTCCTGAAGAGATGGAACCATCTGAAGGGGATTTTTTAATGGACACTGCAACTGTGGAAAAAAAACACATAAATAATTTCTTAATGGGATGTGGTGTTGTATAAGTATCTAATATACAGTGGTACCTCTACTTACGAACGCCCCTACTTACGAATTTTTCGAGATACGATCAGCTCCAACCCCAAAAATTTACCTCTACTTATGAACTCGCCTCAATTTACGAACCGGATCCGCGGCCATTTTCTGCCCATTCCACGTGGTCCGCGGCCATTTTCCGCCCGTTCCACGTGATCCGCGGCCATTTCCCGCCCGTTCCACGTGGTCCACGGCCGTTTTCCCGCCCGTTCCACGTGATCCGCGGCCATTTCCCGCCCGTTCCACGTGGTCCACGGCTGTTTTCCCGCCCGTTCCACGTGATCCGCGGCCATTTTCCGCCCGTTCCACGTGGTCCGCGGCTGTTTTTCCACCCCGACACGTGGTCCGCGGCCATTTTTCTGCCCTGCTGCGTGGTCAGTGGCCGTTTTTCCACCCCTGACGTGTGGTCCGCAGATGCCGGAACGGATTAACGGTAATTACACTGAACCTTATGGGAAAATTTACTTCGACTTGCAACCAACTCGACTTGCGATCAGAGTCATGGAACGGATTAAGTTCGTAAGTAGAGGTACCACTGTATTGTCCAATATTGACAGGTTGGCCAGCTTTTTATTTTAAAAATCCTGAGAACATGGGAGTAGGCTGGAGACAGAACTTGGTGGACGTGGCTACGCTCCTGTCATAGCTAGTAAGGAAATGTTCTATCTGCTCCTATAACAAGGGCCAACTGATAGGGAAAAAAGAATTTGGACTTGGATATCTGCCTGGGAGTGAGGTACCTATGGAGGTAGGTGAAAAACCAACTTACATATTTTTTGTTGCCAAGTTAAGCAAATTCCTCTGTTTCTGTGAGCCCTAACTTAACAGAAATTGTGGGGGAGGAAAAACACACACACACTGCTGTTTCTTACATATAAAGTGCTAAACTGCGGTTGCATTCAGCAATCTAGCTTGTTAGTGTGCATGTATGGGTTTTATACAGTTCAAGCACATGCAAATTTCTGAATATTACTCAAAACCATATTGCTTTACTCAAAAGATTCCAACAATCAAGTCCAATATTTTTTACCCCTACAACCCCAACATCAAGCAGCTAATTGAAAGTCAGACAGCAACAGATATAGATATCTCCAGGCTAAATCAACTTCATGTCATGCCTCTTAGATAAGGTTTGGATAACAGTGTGAGATGGTTGTCGAGAAAGGTTCTTTGTACAGGGCACAAAAATCAGCTTTTATTGACAAAGAATTTAGAGGAGACTAATGCAGAAATCTTCTCATGCACAGTACATGCAACCTTGCTTTCCTCACATATTCAGGGTTGTCATTTCAGAAATCCAGACACCTTTTTTTCCACCAAGTGGAATCTCTTTGAGAAAGCACCCAACTCTTACCTGGCGGGGGAGGTCGCTGTGGTGGCTGAAGCTGCTGAGGCCTACCAGGCACGGATAGAGACCTGGTTGGGGAGCGATGACGGAACTCCCCATTTTCTTCAAATTCTTGTTTTAGTTCAGCCAGGTCAGCGTTATCTAGTGAACATGGCAAAAGAATATCAAATTAGAAAGCAAAATGTTACCAAGAGAAAATGTTGACCTTGAAATTAAAAGGTTACCTACGAAGGAAGGAAACTGAGAAATAACCAAGCAACACCTAAACATGCACTTGGTTCATGAGGAAAATTACCAAGGATTCAATGAGCCACATTCAATCATTGTCATCTATCAAATAGCAATGTATTAGAGTTAATCAACTGACCCAGTCATTTGCTTCCTGCTATTCCTAGTGGTGAAACAACTAGTCATAAAGGAAAGATTAATCAGAAATCAAGTGGCCTGTTCTGTTAATCCTCCATGAATGATGGCATGAAGTTTGAGCCACATGACCTACTCAGAAAGTGTAACAAAGATTTCCAAAAAGGATACGAGTGCATATTCAGTGTGCATATACTGCTCACAAAGCAGTAAATGCAAAAGGTATGGCACAGACATTCACACACCTAAACCACCCCAACCAAGTTTGTTCATTAATCTTTAAAAAGAGCTCAAATTAACTGTTATGATATATCTCCAGGGCATCATCATCCTGTCCCATAAAGTCTTAGTCATGAACATAAAAACCAATTATATAATTAACTATATGAATAGCTCTAACACAGTCATAAACTTTGTCCACATAATTGGGTTTACTTATTCCAATAAAAAAGCCTTCTTTGAATGACCCAACCAACTTTTATGACTATGGCTCCACTTGTCTTTCATCATGAAAGGATGGATACCTTTATATGGATGTGGCTTTCTTCCAGCAAGATGTGATTTGTTTGCATGTACGGTAGATGCCATGCTCACATATTCCGATCCATCGCCCAGCTCTTCTACTGCTGATACCGTTTCTGTCCCAAATGGTACTGGCGGCAACATTTCATCCAAATAATCATCTTCCTCATCTAGGATATCACCTAAATCGGAAAATGTTACAATGGAATAAGGAAGGAGAAGAATATTTTATTTTATTTGACATTTCAGCTAAAAGAGTCATTTGTATAGTGAGATGGGCGGCACATATAAATTTGAAAAACAAACAAACAAACAAATTAATTAATTAATTAAAAGGAGGGGATTTTTTTTTTTTACAAATTATACTGATCTGCAAAGAAAATGGCCACCCACTCAGATCAACCTCCAGGGAGAAAGAGACCTCATGATCAAAGCTTATACTTTCACCTACATCACGTACCTTCTGATTCATAATCTAAACTTGAAAAATCAAAATTTTCCTCCAGCAGACAGGAATTTGCCGTGGGTGACATAGGAGCGATACTGTCGCGTTTCCTAGCAATTTCCTCTTGAAGACCTTTCAGCCAATCTTTGGTTTTAGGACAAATCTTCACAATCCTGCCTTTAATCTAGACATAAAAATCCCAATACATTATTTTTCTTATCATCAACCAAACGATTACTCATAAGCAAGACTCAGATATTAACACAATGTAAGGCAATATCCTGTAGAGGAAACTGAAGACAAAAGACTTCAATATATATTTAAGATCATGGCTACTATTGCAAATTAGAGATATTTGACTCTTTCGAGGATATATTGTTATAATATGTATCAATAATTGGCCTTAACAGAGAGCCATTCCTTCTCATGCCAAAGAATTAAAAAAAAAAATGGAAGCAATTAAGCTGGGTTAATATCGTGGGTTCTATATGTAATTTTCTATTTTTTGTTCTATTTGGTTATATTTGTATCATTACAGCTTATAATGGAGGAAAGACATCAAGGTTCCCTACATGCCAGGATGGAAAACGAAAAATGACTTACTGGTATTTAAATAGGCAGTCATTGCCAAGTTCTCTCTAATGGTCAATTAGTAAGTAATTATTTCCCAATTTGCATTTTCTGAAATCCTCCTTAAAAGGCAGCTAATTTCAGCTAGTTTCCAGTACCGTACGGATGGTACTCCACTCACCCATTATGTACCTTAAAAAATCAGCCTGCAGATGCTTTTACCAAATCCATGCACAACAGGAAAATAGATTTTTTTCTGGGTAATTGCAAAAGGTAGCATATTAAAACTAACAAACTGACTGTGTCATGACCTCCATATAAAAGCTCATTCCCTCATAAACGAATTTATTCCTTAAAGTATCACAGGGATCTTCTTGGTTGGAGGTGTTTTCTGGTCTAACAGCTTGACATTTTCAGATCAATTCTTTGGAGACCATTTTAGCAGCTAACATTTTAAAAAGTTGATCAACCTGAAACTTCAAGCTGGTGTTCAGGGAAATGTCAACTCTATATGAGAAGGATGTCCGTAATTGCCAGTGGTGAAAGCAAGGCAAACAGTTAACGTTGGCTGGCTTTCTCTAAACAAAATAGCCACCATGAAGGATGCTACTTGGTCACTCAGGCATTTCAAACAGTACAGGCAGCTTTGGTTTGTGTGTTTTACCTTGATGCCATCCACATCGAGAACATGAAGAGCAGATCTGCTTTCTGAAAATGTAACCAACATTTGACCTCCATTGATCCTAACAAGAACAGACACAGATCAAATAAACTCTTTATCTGCAGATTACTTTCAGAGTTTAGCTTGTTGCGTTCATTTGGAATGAATGCTTCTCAGTAGCTGAAATTCAGCTACATCACGTTTCCCCTCTCTCCTCAGATATACAAGGAGAGGCTTATTTGTAACACAGAAATGAGGAAAAGAGAAAGCATCAATAACTTGGATTCCCCTTTCATTGATGGTTCTTATGTATCATCTAAATTGAAAGCATAAGAAGAGTCCTGCTGGAGAAGCAGATTAAGCCTTCTCCAGTCTAACCTCCTCCTTCCCAAAGGTGCTTCTAGGAAGTTCACAGAAAGGATGTGAGGGCCTGTTCTCTCAAGTTCCTTAGTAACTGACATGCCCCCTCTGAATATTCTCCATTGTTAGATCAGGACCTTATGGGCAAAAATACACTTTTTGAAGACAATACTGTTCTCATACATCTGGAGCTTCCTAAACAAGAAGAGCCCATGTGGACCTTAGCTGTAGTTGGCCATTGAGGTTCATGTAGCTGGCAGCATATGGCTGTGGGGATTCGGCTCTGGTGCGTGGAAAGGGGATGATGTTTCTCACCTATTTATCTTGTTTAAAGTCAATAGTTTCTCATGGAGTGAAACTGATTCTCTGAAAGCAGAATCCCCAACAGGACTCTTGTCTCCCTTCTCCTCCCAATGACCTTGCCCAAGACTGCTAGCAGCCAGAGAGATGGATAGACAGGGATGTGCACGAGTGGGAGAAAGGATCACTGGTATATGTGTGTGTGTGTGTGGATATGAATAGATGTGTGCAGTATGAGAAAGAATAGTGTGTGCAATATAGCCCCTGAGTGTGATATAGTAATCACAAAAATCCAAGGATGTTTGACATATGTTGGGAAATATAAGAGTTTATAATATTAGAGCATACCATGAAAAGTTTTTGTCTGAGGCATTAAAGAATCCATTGATCTGACTGCCCTTACTTGACTTAAGGCGAAGTCCATTGAACCTCAGTAATTTAGAAATATATCTAGAATCCAAAATATTACAAGGAATGCTTTTGTTTTTTTTAAAGTGCTATTCAGGGAATTTGTCAACTTTGCCAGAGCAAATTTCTAATCAGCCACCAAATAAGCAGATGGGGAAGCTGAGTGATTTCTTCCTAAAAATGGTGGAACATTCATTAATTGAACATTCATCAATTATTATTGAACTATTATTACATTAATATGTTTTCAACCATCAATGTTCTCTAACATCATTATATTTTTATTGGCGTGGATCCTAACTTTTTACTTCACAATTTAAAGGAAATGCTGTAATAAAAGGAGAGTTTATTTGCTTGTTTGTTAGATTTATAATCCACTCTTCTTCTGGAGTTATATTCATGGAATGGTTCTTTATATATGGGGAGTCTCCTTCCATGAAGGAAAGCTCTCCTCAAAATTAAGATCCAAGTATTATTTTCTAAAATTAACATCATATTTTACCTGACAAGCACAACAGTGCCATAAGTCTCAAAGATCTGCATAAGCTCCGCATGCAAATCCTCAGGAAATTCATCTTTCTCTTCAGGGGATGAGTACAATAGAGACACCACTACTGTAGCATCTAGAGGTCCCTGAAAAGATGATACTTCCTGGAAAACATTATCCCGAGCAGACACATCAACCTCTTGGATTTCCACTTCCACAACAGCTAAAACAGGCCTATGCAGAGATAACAAGGGAAGGAAAAAAAGTTAGTAAGGATTACAGGAGGTAGATAGGAGGACAGAAGATAAAATGCTGACATGTTATTGAAAATCAGTTGTATAACACAAGCCATTAAGCTTGGACCTCCTTAATATTTACTGTTTGATTACTTGGTTTCTCAAACTATTTTGCTGCATAACTTAGGTAGCATATGACATCTCTGTTTAGTAACGAAAAGATATCCGTGAGCATGCTCCTATAAATAATTGCCCAACAGGAGAAAAGGCAATGAATAAGTAGCCACAGGGAGGCTTGTAATTATTTATTGATTACATCTACTTATTTACCTACCCAAGTTGACTCAACACAATTTCCAGGAGTCCAGAAATACCAATAAAACAATGCTAACAATTATTCTGTTATTTAATTTGGCAGAGCTGCTCTGTGGCACACCAGGTAGCTTTTTTCTTCAGTTCTCAGATTGGGTCTATGTATGTCCAAGTTTGTGTGTGGCTAAGATACATATAGAAGAATGAAAAATGACACAGAGCAAGTTAGGGTTAAGCCCTTTAGATGCTGCTAACTAAAACTTCCAGGAACTCTAGGCAGTATGACAATGGTAAGTGACAGCTTTTCCACTACTGCTCCAAAACTGCCTCCATAGGAAGCAAGAAACCAATTTTGATTGGTGTACGAATATTCTATACATTTCATATAGTGATTCCACAAAGCAGCATTAAAATGTTGAAACCTTATTCTCCATAGGATCTATAAAAGGCTTGATGTTCCTGAGAACCTGGTAGAATACCACAAGGGATAACATGGGAATCCCCTCTGGGATTCCTTCTAAAGTTGCAAAGTGTGGCAATACTGTTGTGAAGTTGCACAAACAACTCAGCTGCAATTTCAAAGGCAAAGCCTGTCCCTGCCCTACAAATGTATAAATACACGTATAAATTATTTTTCTATAAACTCTGCTAATTTCAGTGATACTGTTTTGCCAAGTGCAATTTGAATGATCAGATTTGGTGTGTGTGTCTGTGTGTGTGTGTGTGAAAAATGGAAGTGTATTAATCAGTCAAAAAAGAAAAAAGTACATTTCAGCAAAGTAAGTTGTAGTCAAATTAATTTATGAATGAAATAAATCAATGAAATTGTAGCTTTTAAAAATGTAATTTCTTTTCTTTTTATGTACTTCTTTTAAACAAGGTAAAAAGAGAATTTATAGTTGGGTTTGCAATCTAAGAGAAATAAATCATCCCCCTTTTTTTTCTTTTGCTGGTACCAATAGGCACATACTGACTTTCCAGAATGCTGGAAGATAGGACAACAATGGTTGCAATCTCATTATAAGTATGCAAATCAGAGACTAACAGCTCTCAGGTTATGTCACATTGTTCTATCAGTCGTTTTATTCTATGTCTATATTTAGTTATAAGTACGTAATAAATAAAACCACTACTATGACTATAATAGGACTAAACACAGATTCAACATTGTTTGGTACATCTGTCACTGGAGGTCCATGATTATCCAGCTTCCCACGATTACCGTTGATGGAATTCACATAATTGTTAGTACAGTACTTGCTTTTTAATCTGATAGCCATATAAACATTTTAGGGAGGACACAGATGTCTTTGCGGACAAGTAATTAAATGTGTTGTGACTTCACAATGCAAGCCCTGTGACTTATGTATGTGTTTCCAATGTCAGGTCACCAGTATGAAAGGCCTGTGTTTAGGCTGTGATGTCACAACATACTTCTGGTCATGTTTGCATCCTTTTGTACTTAACACCTTGGTGGGGGTGGGGGAAACGGGCTTTAAATCTACACTGTCCGTGTCAATGTAATGTACAGCAGGAATCAGCCTAACATTCATCTCAGAAATCTCGCAAACTAAATCCTTGAATAATGAAAGGAACTCACGGATTTGAACTAAGGAATATCATAACTTGAGAAGTTATTTTAGCCTCTTGGCAATGGTCAGTATTTGTGATCATTTAGAGTTGCTTTATAATGAATTGGATCTTTAGTTCAGCTAGCCCAGTTCTATTTACTCTGCTGCCTAGTAGTGATTTTCTAAGGCCATAAATAGAGATCACTTTAAATGGAGAAGCTATCTGTTATGTTTGGTTTTTACAAATGCAAAACATGTGCTCCATGACATCCCAGAAGAGATTATGCTACCTGTGGTCACTGGCCTGGAGCTCAGCTCTTCCATAATGCATCAAGGCACCAGGAGACCAAATGGGTCTGACTTTGGTTTCGGCACTGAGATCAGTATCAAGAAGACTGACCTCTCCAGCTGTGAAAAAACAAAATAACAGGTTCAGAATTTAGAACAATGAAGGCAAATTTTCAAGCATTGGTCCCTGAATCATGTGCCTGATTCACACATAACAGTAAACCATAATAACTGAGGTGGTTTCTTTTTTACCTAATCCATCAATCAGGGTTTTAAAAAAACTATGTGAGATGCATGAACCCATCCACTAAGTCAAAAATAAACAAACTCACCATTATTTTGACTAAGCCATGTTGCCTGCATGACAGCTCATAATTTATATGGCACCAAATAGACAAGAAGGATGTAAATTATTGACATTATTGTATTACAGGAGACTTGCAACAGGACAAGTAATAAAATGCAATACAATGATGATAAATAATACCAATTCCTGTAAGGCCATAAGTTTACATGACCATTCATGAAGTTAAAACAGCAATTTGGGCTCTCTGTTATGTAGGAATTGTCACAAAGCAGCATTTCCAAAATGTCTTGGGTGCAGAAAGAGGCCTTCTGTGATTAACAAGGGCAGAAAATGCTGAATCTAATTGAGTATGAAATATAATTAAAAAATCAATTATTGGTTTGATAGAAACCAGGGTAAGACTATCCCCAATATTTAATTTAATGAGTAAAATCCTTACTGAATCAAACTTTCTGCATACAAGTAAATCTTTAAGTAATGCCAGAACCACTGGATTATTTTTTGATCAGTATCATGCCCTCTTCCCAAGGAATATTTTCTCAGTGATATGAACTATATTCCATTAACAGATAGTGATCTTTGCAAAGCTATGCATGGAGTTTCATAATTGAGCACTGCTTTTTATGATGAATATTATAAACAATCTAAGCCAGTGTTTCTCAACCTTGGTTACTTTAAGATATGTAGACTTCAACTCCCAGAATTCCCCAGCTAGCATGCTGCAGCATGCTAGCTGGGGAATTCTGGGAGTTGAAGTCCACACATCTTAAAACTGCCAAGATTGAGAAACAGTGATCTAAGCTAAAGAAATCCCCAGAAAAATAATAGGGACCCCACCAACCTGTTTTATCAACTGGAAGTTTCTTCCTCCACCAAAGAACTCTATCAGTCCACGCTGGAGTTCTACATTTATCACTTGTATCATAAGCCTCAGAGCCAACATCATATTTATATGTGGGACCAAAATTAATAGTTCCTTCATGAAAGTCCTTAAAAATCTACGAAAGAAAGTACTGATCATCTAAAATAAAACTTATAGAGCTAGCCATGCATCCCATCCCATCCCATCCCATCCCATCCCATCCCATCCCATCCCATCTCTTTGTAGCCACTGGAAAGACTTTCAGTGGTTTACAGCACAACCATAAAAAGAACAGCACAACAAAACATCCATGCTACAATTAACTCGGTAATTATAAATAAAAACAACACAGCTCAAATCACCTACACAAACTAATAAATTAGAAGTGTCATTTCAAACTCTAAAGACTCTCTGAAATAGTTTTGTTTTTAATAACTTGTAGAGAAGCAGCAGCATGGATATTGATCAAATTTCAAATTCCAAAATACAGTGCTCCTCATCCTTCTCATTACAGAAAGTCCTCGAGTTACAACAGCAATTGGGACCAGAATTTCCATCACTAAGTGATGCAGTTATAAAGTGCGACCACATTGCTTAGCAAGAGCAATCCCTGGAGTCCCCATTGCCTTGCAAGCAGGCCAGCTGGCAGGTAAGTGGCCGCTGCTGGGTGGGAGGGGGAGTAAGGGGGTGTGCAGGTGGCCAGGGAGACGTGGTGCAAGCGCAGTGGGGTTTGAAGTGGTTGCTGCTGGGTGAGGGAGGGTGCGCAAGTGGCCAGAGAGGTGCAGCGCAGGTGCAGTGAGTTTCTGTGAGGGTATGAGTGGCCAGTGAGGTGTGGCATGAGCGCAAAGGGGCTGGGAGAAGGTGCACAGGTGGGGGAGACTTACCTGAGTAACCTGTGACCTTCACAGCTGGCTTACCCATTGACTTTGCTTGTGGGAAGCCAACAGGGAAGGTCGCAAATCACAATCACATGATACTGCAACCGTCGTATTTGCCAGCCAGTTGCCAAGCACCCAGATTGCGATCACATGACCGTGGGGGTGCTGGGAAGGCCAGAACTTCAAGGACTGGTCATAACCACCACTTGTTCAGCACCGTTGTTACTTTGGTCACTGAAGAAGTGGTTGTTAACCAAGGACTACCTGTATTATATTTATAGTATTATTAAACATTCACTCTATCTTTGTTCCTTCCACAGTAAAGGTATACATTGACAAATTCTTTGCACCTATCTCCAGACACTAAGCAGCCTCAAGGCTTTTTTAATTTCTGGAAGGTGGCATAACATAAACACAGACCACACCCTGAACCTCCAGTTTTAAAAAGTTAAGGCCTTCAAGACAGCCAGTAGAGTCAATACTTTTGTAAACAACCCCAACATCTTTACCTTCCCGCTGGATTTCTGCTGCTGCAGTTGATCAAATTCCAAGAGTGCCTTCCAGTCCTGTCGTTTGAGAAAGTAAAATACTTCTTCATAAGTCAAGTCAATGCGATAGTTGAAATCACCGCACCAGAAAACGTAGTCATGAGAAAACATACTTCTTCCCTGTTTGAGGAAAAACTCATTAAACAGCAGCATTTAAAAATTCTTTATCAACCCAGTTACATAAAGAATTAAGAAGTCTCAATCCAGCCATTTAACTATAGCTCTCTTTGAATATAAAATATACCATCTCATGCTGGAATAACCAAAGCCAAATTACATAATTAGTTAACATAATCATGATCATATAAGATAAAATACAGTGGGGCAAAAAAGTATTTAGTCAGCCACCAATTGTGCAAGTTCTCCCACTTAAAAAGATGAGAGAGGCCTGTAATTTTCATCATAGGTATACCTCAACTATGAGAGACAAAATGGGGAAAAAAATCCAGAAAATCACATTGTCTGATTTTTAAAGAATTTATTTGCAAATCATGGTTTATTTGGTCACCTACAAACAAGCAAGATGTCTGGCTCTCACAGACCTGTAACTACTTCTTTAAGAGGCTCCTCTGTCCTCCACTCGTTACCTGTAGTAATGGCACCTGTTTGACCTTGTTATCAGTATAAAAGACCCCTGTCCACAACTTCAAACAGTCACACTCCAAACTCCACTATGGTCAAGACCAAAGAGCTGTGGAGGGACACCAGAAACAAAATTGTAGACCTGCACCAGGCTGGGAAGACTGAATCTGCAATAGGCAAGCAGCTTGGTGTGAAGAAATCAACTGTGGGAGCAATAATTAGAAAATGGAAGACATACAGGACCACTGATAATCTCCCTCGATCTGGGGCTCCACGCAAGATCTCAGCCCGTGGGGTCAAAATGATCACAAGAATGGTGAGCAAAAATCCCAGAACCACATAGGGGGACCTAGTGAATGACCTGCAGAGAGCTGGGACCAAAGTAACAAAGGCTACCATCAGTAACACACTACACCGCCAGGGACTCAAATCCTGCAGTGCCAGATGTGTCCCCCTGCTTAAGCCAGTACATGTCTGGGCCCGTCTGAAGTTTGCTAGAGAGCATTTGGATGATTCAGAAGAGGACTGGGAGAATGTCATATGGTCAGATGAAACCAAAGTAGAACGTTTTGGTCTAAACTCAACTCGTTGTGTTTGGAGGAGAGAGAATGCTGAGTTGCATCCAAAGAACACGGTACCTACTGTGAAGCATGGGGGTGGAAACATCATGCTTTGGGGCTGTTTTTCTGCAAAGGGACCAGGACTGATCCGTGTAAAGGAAAGAATGAATGGGGCCATGTATCGTGAGATTTTGAGTGAACACCTCCTTCCATCAGCAAGGGCATTGAAGATGAAACGTGGCTGGGTCTTTCAGCATGACAATGATCCCAAACACACCGCCCGGGCAACGAAGGAGTGGCTTCGTAAGAAGCATTTCAAGGTCCTGGAGTGGCCTAGCCAGTCTCCAGATCTCAACCCCATGGAAAACCTTTGGAGGGAGTTGAAAGTCCGTGTTGCCCAGAGACAGCCCCAAATCACTGCTCTAGAGGAGATCTGCATGGAGGAATGGGCCAAAATACCAGCAACAGTGTGTGAAAACCTTGTGAAGACTTACAGAAAACGTTTGACCTCTGTCATTGCCAACAAAGGATATATAACAAAGTATTGAGATGAACTTTTGATATTGACCAAATACTTATTTTCCACCATGATTTGCAAATAAATTCTTTAAAAATCAGACAATATGATTTTCTGGATTTTTTTCCCCATTTTGTCTCTCATAGTTGAGGTATACCTATGATGAAAATTACAGGCCTCTCTCTTTTTAAGTGGGAGAACTTGCACAATTGGTGGCTGACTAAATACTTTTTTGCCCCACTGTAGTTGGTCTCAAAATTAAATGCAGGTAAAATTGCTCCCTTTAAACTAAATTTAAAGCCTCATAATGGATTGATCAAATGATTGATTATAATATAAAACTTGATTTCGCATGATGTGCCAAGAAGAGGAATAAATCATGTTTCAGTTTTGTTGTTCAATTCATGGCTTGTCATGGACAAACTAGGAATTATACTTTAAAATAAACTTTGGTTAGTTTGTTAACCAATCTAGAGTCATAATTTGTAGTTTTACAAATTTTAATCAATTCCTGATATGTACTTAGAATCCAGTAACTAGAGAAAAAAACACAAAAGCCTGTTGTTTCTCTTGCTAGCACTGCATATAAGAAGTGCCAACTTGAGATTTTGCTAAGGTTCACAGAAACTCATGTACACAATACTAAATCATAGTTTAATAAAAATTAATATCTAAGGTAATAAATAGTAAACCCACTTCTCAATTCATGCTCATTTAGCATCCACAACACTTTCAGTCACATTCTTAAAAAAATAGAATAAGCATAACAGAAATTCAGACAATATCTAAGCCAGGGTTTTTTAACCTTTTTGTGCCATGGACCCTTCTGAGAGTTGGGTAAAACCTATGGACTTTCTCAGAAAAATGTCTTTAAATAAAAATAGAATAAAATGCATAGATATAGATTGTATCTCTGTACAAAGGAAACCAATTGTGGTCAAATACACTTATCAAAATATTAAATAACAAATATATTTTATTTATTAATCAAATTTATATAGCCGCCCATCTCACAAGAAGTGACTATAATATATATGTCACTATAATAATATATGCACTTCTTTATTAGTCCATTAAATAAATAATGAGACAATATCCTTATTTAGGGTTTAATATTTGTAGATAGTGATATTTATTGAAGTTAACAAACATTTTTGGAGCCTAGAGGCCACAAATTACTTCACTGCCTACGTGCATTATTAAATGAAAAGTTAATTTTCAGTTAGAGGTTAGCTTAAATAAAGTTGCACTTTTCTTTTTGTGATCCATGTTCATGGATTCCTGACATCAATCCATGGAGCCCAAGGGATCCCAGGTTAAGAACCCCTGATTTAAGAACCCCTGATTTAAGAACCCCTGATTTAAGCAATGTAAAAGATATATAGTTGGAAAGATTCCATAAAGAAAACAAACGTAGTTTCAAATCAAAGCATCACTAGAGGGCACTGTTAATAAAGCTATATAATAATAAAGGTGAATTTGCAAATGTAATTTTACAAATACAAACTGCTTAATTAGCTGATGATCAGTAAAGACATTTATAAGAATTGTTCTGCAAAAACGCAAAGCATCTTTTCAAGGCATTAAGGTTTCTAGCTTGTTAACTGGCTGAGTTATTCTCTGAATCTTGGAAACAGAGAATTGGCTATTAGCCATTCTTCCAAAATGCAAGGACTTGCCAGCACAGAAAGATAAACAAACTCATTCCATGGGCTATTTCTTGATGCTGGCATTTTTTTAATCTATAAAGAAATGTTTGAAGAAAAAGAAAGGGCAGACATGAAAATCTAATGAACTACTCAATCTGTTACTATAGCAAATAAGCCTATTCTTTGTCAGCAACATGTATCCTTAGAACAAGGGTCAGATTTTAGAAAGAGCTGTGTTAAAGCTCTAAGTATTACAGTATGATTTGTGATTGCTCTAAATTCTGAGAATTAAGAAGGAAGCATGGTGAAAACATGTTCAGCAGGAATGGGAGTAATTTGTAATTTATAAAAAAGATTGCATTCTCTCCCCCTGCAAAACAAGTAAAGGACTTCAGAAATAATCATGAAGCCATCGCTTCCTTCTTTCATTATCACCTGACTTAATTAACCTGACTTAATGACATCATCAAGTTTCTTCTGTGACCCAACTGGCCACAATCATCTTAAGAAGCCTCTTTCTGAAAAATGGAACCTGCAAAATGTCTCCTCAGGGAAAGGGTTTTGAATAGGATTTTCTGTAATTTGCTCCTTATGGTTAGAATTTCAGCTTCTATTTTACAGTTTTATTTTGTTTATACTAAATTAATCAACAACAAAAAATCACACTAAAGGATTAAATTATCAAAATTGCTAAACATAACATTTTTTAAGGGGGGGTAGGCCTCGAAATTATCTTCTATACCAAACAACACTAAAATCTTTATCAAATTGCTTGAAAGTCTTCTTTGTTGCCTCATTGAAAAAAGATTAATTTGGATGTTAAGAAACAACTGTTATCAACAATCCATTGCCATAAATCAGGTGTTGATTTCTCCTTCCACTGCTGCGTGATAATTTCTATAGCTGATCCCCATACCCCCAAAATCTACAATTCTTAATATCTTGATAGATTCCAAATACTGTGGATATAACCAGCAAGAATGTATCTTATTCAGCAATTGATCCAGGGTCATATTAATAATACTATTGAAATCAGCCCAAAATGCAATAAAAAGAGGGCAAGACCAAACATTATGTGTTAATTTACTACAAAGTCCTTGTCATAAAATATTAATGAAGGCCAGTATATACAAGACAACAGTATATACAAGACAACGTATTTTGTTGTATTAATTCCATATTTTTATCTCTATTGCTATCACTATCTCTATATTTCAAAGCTTTCAATAACCAGCATGTATCTACAGTACTATGTAACAAATTCTGAAGTTGCCTTATTGACCTTGGCCAAAGCACATTTTTTCCAGATCCCCTCCATTGATTATGTTATTTTATTATTTATTTATTATTTTACAAGACTTATAAGCCCCTCCAGTCAAGGCTGACTCTGAGTGATAAATTCAGATGAAATTTGAATGTAGCAGTATAAATAATAACAGTAATGGCAAGAGCAAGATAAACAATACAAATAATAAATCATATGTATATTAAATATCTAACTACATACACAGACACATTAATTTAAACACAGCAATATAAATAGTAACAATAAAATAAATAATAGGTATAAAAGGGAAAAAAGTTTAAAAAAAAGGAATGCCAGAATCAATGGATCAAAAATTAAAATATCATTCGTCATAATAGCATTCCAGTCCCGGTGGTCTAATGGAACAGCCTCACTTTAATGGATTTTCTGAACGCCAGGAGGGAAGAAGCCATTTTAATGTCAGGAGGCAAGCTACTGCAAAGGAAGGGGGCTGCAGCTGAAAACGCACACTTTCAAAGTCCCTGCAGATGACATTCCCTTAAGCGAAGGGGCCTGGACTGAGCCATCCTTACTCAATCTTTACAGGTAGGCAGAAAGATACTGGGAGAAGGTAGTTCCCCAAATATCTAGGCCAGTGTTTCTCAGCCTTGACAACTTTAAGATACGTGGACTTCAACTTCCAGAATTCCCTACCCAGCATGCCCGGTGGGGAATTCTGGGAGTTGAAGTCCACATATCTTAAAGTTGTCAACGTTGAGAAACACTGGTCTAGACCTTGAACCATGAAGAGCTTTAAAGGTGATAGCAAGCACCTTAAATTGCACCTGGAATCATACTGGCAAGCATAGCTACTTAAGCTGCTGCATTCTAGAACAGTTCCTCTTCTCTTCTCCCGATCCCTAACCTTTCCTACCATCTCTCTTAATTTTATGCTTCAGGTCCGCAGGCAAGGAATTGACCTTTTAAATGTACTGTTCAGGACTTTAATTTTTAAAGAACATAAATAAATACATACATACATACATACATACATACATGACTATTATAATAGCCTGGGAGAAGAAGTGATTAGTAATAGGTGGTACGTAAAAAAAAAATCCACATGCATATACATCTTTGCCAAAATGTATTTTTGTCTTGAAAAATGGGCAAATTCAGCACGACTGTAAATGAATCATTCCACAGACCTTACCATTGGGAAACTCAGTTTCTGAGTGATCTCTTTATAGTCCTCATTCCGTTCTTTCATCTGAGACTGACCAGCTGTCAAGTGACTGCACACAAAGCATAAGCTGGTGCTATGCAGTTGGAAACGGATGGCAACTGCTCCTTTGTTTCCAGCTTTCCCTCCCATTCCAGTCTTCACTGTGTCCACTGCTATATCCCTGGGCAAAAAGTGATAAAACCCAAAGCAAAAATTAAACCTTTAGGAGGAACCTGAAAATTCTGAACAAGTGGTGGCTTTAGACTTGGTTCTTTCTGAACAGAAGAGCATTTCCATTCATGGATAGAATGGGGATCCATTGGAGATTCCCTAGTGGAAAAAGGAGTGAAGAAATTTTTCTTATTCCCAATTTTCTCTGGTGCAAAAATGAGCAATCTATGGCCCGAAGGCTGCATATTGTCCCTCAGCACCCACTCTCTGCCCCCAGTTTCCTCCCCGATTATATCAATCTGACAACAAAAATGCTGATATTCAACAGTGCGGTCTGTCTTTCTGCAAAACTAAGGGGCAAAGACAAACGATACACACTTTAAAGCCCTCCAATTGCCACCAAAAGGGCCACAAAAGTTGGTTGTGCCCTGCCTACTGACATTTTCACAGCACTGGCAATGCTGTTGGCAAAAAAATAAAGTAGCTCAAAAAAGACACACTTTCAATATAGACAATGGAGGTACCACCTCCACCCTCCAAGACTAGCAAAATTCTGGACAAGTCTAGAACCGAATACTAGAATGCAAAATATCAAAGATTAGTTCAGATGTTCCTTGCCAGTGTACAATTAAATACCCCAGTGAGCAGCTCCTCCCCCCAAATCCTACTGGAGATGTCAACAAAGAGGTCCTCCAAAACTTTTCACCAAATAGCAATTATTAATTTGATAGAAGAGTGGGAAAACAATACATAAATAAAGTACACAAGCCACATTTTTTCCTGTTCATGCTCACTATTTGGAGTATGGCCCCTGACACACCAGTGCAATTCTCAAACTAAAGCTGGCACACACCCTGTTATACATGATTATTCAGCAGTAGGGCTAAAAGACTTTGGTGGAAGTTTCTCTAGGAAACGGGATATGAGATGTTAGCCATAGACCCTCAATAGTGAAAATTTTCTCAATTTAGCATCATAAACTGTGCACAGAGATGTCACTCTTCAGATTTTAAGTGGGAAGGTGCTTCAGATTTAGCCTGGGGACACTCACTCTGTTTGATGATGACTCCTTAAAGAAACCATGTCTTCTCCTCAGTTCACCCAGTAGCCTTGGGATCCCAAGAAAATATGTGTTTCACTTAAGGGGGTCTTAAGGGGGTGGTGAAAAGCTTTGCAGATGTGTTACTTGCCGTTGCTTCCTCCTTAACTCAAACACTTATTTTCCTGGGATCCTGGGCACAACTTCTTTCAAGAGTTACCAGTAGATAGGGAGAACATGGCCATATGGGGCAGATCTGAAAGACCTTTCCTACTTTGGATCTCAATATCATACATGTCTGTTTTGGCATAACAATACCCTGAACCTGCAAGGTTATATAAACTGTCAAAACTTGAGAGAAACAACTTTATATATTCCACAAGTCATTCTTCACTCTGCCAAGATCAATCTATGCAGGCAGCTATTTTCAAGATACATGCCATTAAGCCTGCCCTGAAATACAATTCTGTAATGGAGGGCATGGTCTATTTCAATAAAGATCTCAAAACCCACTTGTTTTATTATGTGAATTATTCAAGCAGAATGCAATTCCAAGAGAGCAGTTTATCGAGCTCAGTTCCTATGCATGTTCCTCTTTCTTTTTGGTATTTCTTGTATTTTTCTATTGTCCAGTAACTGTATATTTTGGGAAGTATACACATTACTTAAATTGATAAAAACATTTAAAAAAGATTTAAATAGCATAGAATAAAATGAAAGTAATACCAACAGCAGAATATAAAACAGCCAAAATATTAAAAAACCTAATTTTATAAAGTAATTTTTATGAGTTCTAAAATAATTTTCTATATAAAAAAATCTTCATCTAGTACCAAACAGATGATAGCAAGGATAATATGTAAGCTCATTCCCCTTGCCTTTTCTAGAGGAGGGCCTCAAAAGAAGGGTACGGGTAGATGAATATGGGAAAGCTAACCTGGTACCCAGCAATTTAGGGGCTAGAAATCAACTGCCAGACAGTGAGGTTGAGGAAGGACAATCTTGAAGTGGTCAGAACCATCAATCCTGTTTAATGAATTAGCTGCTCTACTTCTGGATTATTTTCAGGGATAGACTTTTTCTCAAAATTTTCTAGAATTCATAACGTTCTACACACAGCAAAGTAACCCTTCTCTGATCATGGAAAGCTTGTGTTGTTACAGTTTACTAATTTATGTATTAACAATTGTTCATAATAGTTGTACAACTTATTGAGTAAGGACTTTCTAAAACAAAGCAAAACAATTTTTAAAAAATCTTTGTAAAATGTAAACTAAAACAAAAAGCCTGGTGTTTGAGAGACTTATATTAAAGAGAGACTGAATATTATGAATATTGTGTCAGGAGACAATGGCAGAAGACAAAATAGCAAGAGCCAAAGTAGAAGAGATGCTTTGTGAGGTGAACTAAGCAAAGATCAGGTTCCTGGATAGGAGCAAACTTTCAGAATTGGACTGATTTCTAAGTAGATCAGTCTCAAGAACACAATATAACCAGCTTGAGGAAACCAACTGGAAATAAGAGGATGAGTGTGGACACAGCATAAATATTACATGCTTGAAAAGGAATAACCCTTAGAGAAGTTTCCAAGAGGTTACAAGCCAGAAACTTATAATCTTTAAAGAAGAGGAGAAAGAGTTCACTTCCAACTGCTGTGCAACAGCTTTGTGTAGAAGTGCCTCTTCTCTACCCCACCTGACACCTGCCTTTGTGCTGGGTCCCCACCAATGTAGCAATCTTTGATGAATGAATGAGAGGATGTAAAAGTGCTTAGGGAATACTGTAAGTACTGTGCCTAAGTGTTGTTCACACATGGCATAAACTTATAGTCACATATATCATAGGGTATGAATTTGGGTTCGATTCAAACAATCCAATTTTTATGGAAAAAGAGTGCATAGCTCTCAAAGCAAGACTTATATATACTCCAGAACAGATGCAAGAGTAGCAAAGAGTCAAAAGCCATTACTTGTTCCCATTTCCAAACATGCGGCTGTCTTCCATAATTAATATTTGAAGTGCTCCTAACTGTATGAAGAAATGGGGCGGGGGGGGAGGGAGTAAACTATGCTTCCTCTCAGGGTTAAATAATACAGAAAACTCATCTTTTTTTTTTCCAGATGTTTTATCCTGCCTTTTTATAAATAACTCAAGGAGGCAAACATACCTAATACTCCTTCCTCCTCCTATTTTTTGAAAAACAAAGTAGGTATCCCAATCTCCTCTGGTGAGAAGAATCAACAGACCCAAATAACCTGGATTTTATTCCAGGCTATTTAAATCAGAATTTAAAATAAACTCAGTTTGTTTCTTTATTATTAATTATTTCCATGAAAGGACGTCTATAATTGCTTATGAACTCTTCACGAAGGTGTCACATAAAAATAGAAGCAAGAAGATCTACCTTATGAAGGGAACATGAAGAGGTCTTACAAAAATGAAGAGGCAAACGCCCACAAGCTGTGCTGAGGTCAACAGAATATATCGATGTGTCCTTGAAAGAGCCTTCTGAATCTGTTCTCCCCATATCTTCCTATTGGTTGTGCTAAAAGAAAGAGTTATATTTCTTTGAACATACTTTTCCATCAGATAATTTAACAAAATTCCATGAAACATTTTATGCTTTTTTAGTTCTAACTATGGACCCAGTTAGTAGGTTATTATTAAATCATACACACTACATATATCAATATGACATTTCGATCCTCAGAATTCCTAGGATGAAAATTCATATTGAAGCTAAATTCCCTTCCCACAGCCATTAGCAATCTTGACCGAAGACATTAAGGATTGCTTCACCCTCTTTCTCAGCAATCCTATTGAGCATAATTGCTTTTTCTATTGCCATGAGCTGAAAGAAAGCACCTGTTCCGAGCTAGGATGAAGGTTCTTTATCTTCCCATGACCTTGTGGTGAAAATGGGATACGTGGAGACCTGAAGCATGATATGCAGTGTCTTGGTACATATGAACACTCACATCCATTGGCCCATAACCAGCAATCCATGTGATCTTCGTGGTCAAAAGGGTTGTCAATTCTAAGGTACTGGTTCATATATGAGTAAATAGCAGCTGATGACTTTCAGCTGAATTTGTAAATTTGAAATGTATTACACTGGTATCAGGTGATACAAAAAGTCTATTGTGAATGTCTCTGCAGATACACAAGTCATTTGATCCTACAGTAACAGTTAATGAATATGTATGAATGAATCAGCTCCTAGAGATTTGTAATCGTTTTATTTGTTATATTTATATAAAGCCACTGAAGAGTACTGTACCCTGGTTAGTTTATAGCATACAGGGATGAAATACAATTTAAAGACACAACATCAAGTAACTATTTGGACTATAAAAATGTCCAGTGTAAAAATAACCATATGAAATAAACTAGATAATTAACAAACACTGAACAAACCCATATTTCAGGAAATCAAAAATACTTTTGAGAATAAGAAAGACTTCTGATAGTTTTGAAATTATCATGAATAAGGAACTAGGTGAATGAAATAATGCAGTTCAACAATTCAATTTCAACCTACCTCGCATTCACAATATTGCCAGCATTTAATTCTACCATTTCTTCAAATCCTACAGCAAATATGTCAGCAGGACAATGATCATCTGTTGTGATGGGGAGGGAAAAATCAAACACATGAATTGATTTGCTACTTAATCTAATTATTCTATTTCAGGAAGGGAGATAAATGAAACTTGCCTGCCCAAATGTACGTGATTAGTTCGTACTAGAAGTATCTAAAAAACTTTGTTACTCTTACAATGGAACTGGGCAGTCCTAAATGTCATCCTCATATATTCACACATACTTACAAATGCATACATACATATGCATATTTTCACCCTATAACCTGTAGCACTCTTTATTACCTTGAAACTCTGAAACCCCACAGAGCTTAGGGGAATCGAGTAACCAATCTGTTAGCTCGCTGGTACCAAGGATATTGCTCTTAAACTGTTTGCCTCCATTTACATTCCAGGTCCCCATGGCAACACGAATTCTCTTGAAGTTTGTGAATTCAAATTGACGCTCTGACATGGTCTTCAAAGTGCTTGGTGTCACTAATGGAGATGGGGAGAGAGAGGAAGGAAAGCTATTTTTTCCTTTAAAATAAAAAGGCTATATGAGCCAATGGCACTGATTACAAATTATCTCTTGATAATTATTTTGCTGTCATGCTTCCAAGCATTTCCTTTACCAGGATAAGCATGTTAAATTATACTGAAGCCCTTATAGCGATAATGTTCATTAAGTAGGCACGTGAACAGTATGAGAGTAGACCCATTATCTTTTCTACAAGGAGGAGCATTCTTTGCATGGTATGTCCATTGTTTAGAAAGGACACGATATTTGCTGATTCTACCTTCTTTCAGTGTTCTGAAAGGTCATCCAACTTTCTAGAGCAGACTGAAGGGGCATTAGAAAGTGGAGGACCAAGAAAAAAAAATGGTGGAGATGACCAGCTCCTTTATTCTATCAGTAGGGTTCGGTTGCTGGGTTAGAATTTCCCACCGATAGAAGGAACCTTTCGCCTGTAGGACACTGATTTTGGATACAACCAAGAAACTGGCTGAATATCTTACTGGGAAGTACCAAACATATAACGCTGAAAATTTTGCTGAGAGTAACAGTGAAATCCTGTGGAGGCTTACTTAAGTGGATTACTCTCAAGAAATATACAAGGGCAGACAAGATAGGACTGCAGAACCATTGAAATCAAAATGATCTTGCTTACTCAACAACGCTGTATGATCCAGCAGCATTCTCTCTTTATCTGCACACTCTTCATTGTAGAAATCACCCATAAGCAGTAAGTCAATGGCTTCCTGTTTCACACTATCAAAAAAGTTGGACTGAATGGTCAGTGACACTGACCGGGCACCATCCTTGAATTTCCCAACCTATATAAAAATATGATTAACAAATTTAATTTAATTTAATTTCACAGTTATAATGTGACAGAATAACTGGAGCTCACATTTTTCTTTACCTTAGCTTTTCCTTCTAAAGCACGGCTGCCTGTAAAAATCCTGCTTAGATTGTGCCCATTGAGGGCCCACATTACTTTGTAAGACTCTAAAAAACGTTCAATTGTAGGTTTGGAATTTAATCCCATGCTTTCTAGTTGACTTTGGAGAACCTGATTTTAAAAAAGAAAAATACAGTGCAGAATGAGAGAAAACAAGAGTCAAATTTCTCACCCACATAATATCTAATGTTCGCTTGATAATTCCCACTGTAGGGGTTTTGCTCAAAATAATCTCAGAAACTGAATGATGTATCACTCACCTCAAGTGCTATGAAGGTTTGGACAGTATTAGTTCGATTTAGACAATCCAGGCAATTCATTCGAATGGTACCCATCTGTTGACTTCAAAAAACAAGTCAAAGAACTAAAACAATTAGTACTGTACCTCCCCCTATGGGTTTAGTACTCTATTAAGCAATTCTAGCATGAAATTTTAGGATCTTATAGTCAATAGTACAAGTCTTAAAGCAGTAGCACAAGTCCATAAGGATCCAGATTGTGCACTATTAGCTTCCTTTGCCACAGTCTACCAAGGATGTGAATCTGGGAATCCTAGAATTGGCTAGATCAGCTTTCCCCAAAATGGTCTCCTCAGAACTGTAGCCCAACTCCTAACAGAGTGGAAAGGCAAGACTACATATTTCACATGTTCATTCTCATACGACATCATAAGAACAATTAATTGTTTGCAAATATACCAGGATTCATGCTTCATATTCATTTGCTTTATAAATGGATGAAATTGAGAGATCGGCAACAGATATGTGGTCTCAAAAGTGTCTGTGCCTGAGCCAACAACTTTCTAAACTATCCTATATATAAAAGTGTTGAAGATTTATAATTTAAATAATCTCACTTGCTCAAAAATATCAAGTCATTTATAAGCAAGATAGCATAAAAGACCCACAGCTGTAAAGTTCGAGCATGAAAAACTATTAAGTAAAAAGCACAAATGTGTGCTGATGAACAACAATACTCACCAGGAACTTGCATTTTCACCTTTTGTGAAGATGCCTAATTCTTCCCAGTGCAGCTTTAGCTGAGGCCCCAGCAAATTCTCCAGTTTCCCATCTTTTGCAAAATGGTGGTAATCAAAATTAATCATTGGCGTGTCTATTGCATGTGATGATGCCCAAAGCAATTTCTGATAAAAGAAAAGAACAGAAAAAAAAGTCTTTCTTTTTGTTACTTTATCTGTAAAAGCATTTGTGATAACATGCATTGATTTGCTGGTGAATATATCTAACAATACAGCCAATTGTGGAGTTAACCAGAAGTAAATCCACTAAATGTTTATATTCAATTACTTTAATGTCCATCCCTTATCAATTTCAAGAGCATAAAGTTTCTGTAACATGACATCACAGAAAAAATTGGGATTCACCCTGGGATTTAGTTATCTATCCCTTAATGTTCTCCAGATGAATTAGTCCAACAGTCAAATTGGCAGGGGATGACATGAGTGATAATCCAATACTTTGGAGGGGCCAGGTTAAGAAGGCCAAATTAGCACTTATGATACAGCCGCACAGCAGTCTGTTTTTTGCATTCACAGCCTGGCTGTTTATCTAATAGTTTTTCTTATAGCTTGGGAGACAGAGAAAGAAGTAAAAAGAAAAATATAATTTGTTCCCAGAAGCATTAAGACAGCGTAAGTAATAAAATCTATTTCTCATGTAATAAATTATTATAGTAGAATATTTGAGGGGTCCAGTCCTACATTGAAAAAATATCTGCCAAGAGACTACAGAATTTGGCAGAAACCCCTATAGACTGGCAGAATGCAAGATATGCTACTGTCACAAAAATCACTGGTGGAATATTCCATCAGGAGACTCATTTCACAAACCAATCAGTGAAAAGGAGACTTGACTTATGGACAAGATGAGTGGCAGAGAAAGAATATTCTTACATTATATTATATATCAGCACTTCAATCTGCAGTTGTCACCTCTGCCTTTCAATGGTGTTTTACAACAGCTCAGACCTGGAGCAAAGGATTTTCTTCCCAACTGACTTTTGGTGGGAAGACTGAATAAAAAATATTGCTCCTAAGTCAACAGCTAGTTTTCCAGGTCTCCACAACAGGATGTATAACATTGTGTAATGCACTATCACAGCATATCACCACAAGTATACCAAGTGGATCACAAGTACAAGTAGAACAAAGCTAAGGTAGCCTCTCTGGCTTCACATGTGCTCACAAATGGGAATATGGTATTTGAACCCCCAAAAAGGGAATTTACATGTTGCCTCCACACCTCTTTTACCATATGTGAATTCTTTGGCTTTGGCTGAACTGTACTGCATAATATGGCTATGACTAACAGGTGTAAAATGATTAGCAAATTCCTCCACCCAATTCAAAAGCCTTATACTTATTTGTTTAGTGCTGTAATTTCAAAGATTTCCACCCTGCCCTTGAAGCTTGTCTTGTACACAGATAGCAGGGTTGCTAATGCTAAACTGCTACTGCATTTTTACTCTCTCACTAGTGATATGATCAAGCTCACTGCAAAGTTCCAAATGGCCAAGATCCAAAATAAACTCCAAATGGCAAATGGCCAAGATCCAAAATAAATTCAAGAGAAAATCACCGTGTATATAAAGGCTGCTTCTGAGAGGAGAAGAGGCAAGCATCCCCAACTTGTGTCTGCCACTAGATCTGTTCCTTTGGCAACTGCCCACACATCTTTGACTATTTACAAGCCTCAGTATGTCATAGTTTACTTGGGAATGACTGAAGCACCACCAGCCCAGCATGAGTCATTGTTCCAAGCACTCTATCCAATTCTGCAGCTGTATTAACAGTTAACCTCACAGAGAAATTACAACGATTACCTCTAAGAGATACTAGTGAGAAAGGCAGTGGGCCCAAAGACACTTGCCTTGGTACTCCCCAGAGCTTCTGTTCCCCCCAACTTTGTTTTTAAAAGACCACTTAAAAAGTTAAAAGAGAATAAATGGGAAATCAGCATGCTGTCAACACTGCTGTTGTTTCCCAAAAAGCCTCTAGGTCCTACATGTAAAAAGAGGTCAGCTAATGCTTTGTTTGGAACTATATTCTCCCACCCAAGAAAATGACAACTTTAACCTGGGGTGACAGAGAGGCCTCTTGTGGGCTAGGAGGAATGGTGAACAGTGACAAGTAACTGTCCCCCATCTTTCATTAGTCAGCTCTTTGAAGCCTTTACCTCACAGTTAGGAATCAAACACAAGCTGCACGTGGTGTACAGGCCCCAGAACAGTGGAAAAAGGAAACTCTGTCTCTAACACTTACATCCATGGACAGACTTTCTGCCAACCATTTTAGCAAGCATCAGAAGCTCCATCTCCAGCTCAGCTGGATGCAGTCCCTATGAAACCCTGTTTGGTTTCCCCGTGCACCTTGGGGTATACGGGGAAACCAGGGGAGGATGGCTTAAAAAAAAAACTTAGCAGAAGTACGAACAGACATGGCTAAAGCCTTAGAAGAAGCCGATGCTGGTTCCAGGGAATCCAAAGTTATCCCAAAGTGATATTAAACCAGAGGATCAAGTTACAGTGAAAAAAAGGAAAAAAAGGAAAACCAGGGGGAGCCCTGGGACCTCGATGGAAGGGACCCTCCTTTGTCCTTCCCTCTTTCTCCCTAATTTGTTCCCTGCTTCTTTTGTCCCCCCCCCCCTTTCGATTTTATCCACAGGATCCAAGCTATGAAGACCTACAAGAGTATTTAGTACTCTTCCTGGGAAAATGCCTAGAAGCACAATTCTAACAACATTTCTTTTCCATAGCATTGGCACAAACAGCTATGAACAGCTCAGCTTTTTGCATAGGGTGACTTTTGGCAGTGGGAGGGATCACATCCTCCTGTTTCTCTGGAAAACCCTCAAGCCTAGAGACATTAAGAGATGTTACTGCTTTAAAAGATTTTACTAATGACTTGTGGGAAGAAATGTTCTTTCACTTTGGATTTCTCCAGAACCGACACCATGGACAAACCACAGGAGAGTGACCCTGAACCTTTTAGGTGTAACCAATCCAACTCAATATATATATTTCACTAACCTTAGGAATCATAAATACCTACTGTCCTCCAACTGTCCTGTTTTTACCGTTGAAAAGGTTTACAATATCTCCCATGCCTCCAAACCTTTATTTTACCAAAAGATTTCTTTTTGTTATGTGGGCATGAGGCTCATATTCATGTCCCAGCCTACGGTTCGGGGGGCGGGGGGCTTGTGCCATTGGGTGTTTGACCTCTCTATATGTCCTGCCTGAAGGAAAATTGTTCAAATCTTGCTGTTTGTATTATTTGCCTTTATATTAATTTCATCAATCTTTCAATGAGTTAAATCTGTTTTCCTGAAATATTGTACCTACATGCCAACTGAACAGCAAACGTATTGGCAAGAATACATTAAAAAACCTGTAATGCTCTGCGTGGGTAACGAGTGAGCCCCATTTTTGTGGCATTTCCTGTTTTAACTCGATGCCAAGGGGAGGAATACAAGTGAGACTAAGCTGAAGCTCCCATAACTAAAAGATGAAGCAGATGAAGCAGGCACTTAAGCAGAGAGGACAAAAGCCAGGAATCTTATCTAAAAGATCCTTTTGAGGAAGTAGATAAGGAAACAAATCATTAAGGAAACAAAGGAAAAAATGTCACCTGAACCAGACAAAGGAAATTGGGCCTCAGTACATGGAAGCCTTCTCTCCCAATCCCATCAACAGCTACCAAACTTGTAAATTAACAAGGCAAGAGTAGCTGCCAGTCTTGTGAATCAACAAAGCAAGAACTTTTGGGGATAAAAGGGGTCCTGAAGCCCACCCACTCCTTGAGTCATCTTTGGATCCAGACTTGGCGGCTTCCATCCCTCTAGCTAGTGCCTGGCAGCCTAGCTGAGAAGGATGTGGGTAAGTGTGGATGAGTGTGTGTGCGCGCGCATGTGAGAAAGAGCAAATGTACATTGTAACCAGTAAAGTTTTGCTGTTGCTTTAAATTCACTGGGTCTCCGTGTATTCCAAAGAACCTGTTGTGCCTCAGTGTTCCGTTGGAAGTGATATGTGCATGTTCCTAATTGCTTCCCTCCTGTTGCCCAGGGCTGTGTGTCTTGTCTGCTGTCTGGAAAACCCAGATAGAAAGCAAGGGGGGCTTACAAGATCTCAACAGCCTCAACAGGCTGTGAGTGTGTGAGTGACCATAAGTGGAACCTGGGAGCCCCTGTAACAATACTCAAAATCCCAATTATACAAAACATATTTGTAAAAGGAAAATTACTATCTCTGATTTCTCCTGGCCGACTATCTGATATGAAGGTATTTCTTACTTTCATGAGAAGCAAAACTCTGAGCCAAGACAAAATTAGCAAAATGGCTTTGATCTTTGTTTTTACCTTGAAAGCCCTGCTGAGGACTTCCTCTCCTCCTTTGCTTCTCAGCAGATTAACGATCACTTGTTTACCATATTGTTCCTTCAGAAGCATCATATGCCTGTAAAAGTAGTAGAAGGTTGCTTTGATTTCATAAGTAACAGAAGCAACCTAGAATTCTTCTTAAAATACATGTGACAAATGTCAATGATGGCCTTATAACCATATGTGTTTTTCAGAATATCAGCTCAAGAACTTAATTCCTTACTACAGTTTATATTGTGCTCCAAAGGCATAATTGTTCCATATTTTAATAGTCAACCACTACTTCTTACACCCCACAATTTTATCATTTACCTGGTTTTGCTACTTGTTGAGACTGTGGGTAGTTGAAATGATATAGGTAAACAAATTGTGATTGGTTTCTCAGGAAACCTGGTTAATTATTGTAATAAATTCAGAGTGTTACTTATTTTGGGGGCACATCAAGACACCTTATAGTATCGGTGCTGCAAGATGCTTCTCTCAGCCATCAAACTACAATTTTATTTTATTTTTAAAATGTTATTAAAAAATGGATTCTTCCCTTGACTCGGGTATCCAAGACTATTTCAAATGTTGCAAGAAATATACCTACAAGTATTAAGGCATCTACCAGACAGTGCAACAATTCCTCAGGAATCAGTACCGATGTCAAACAATGGTACTGGATGAAAATAACTTGATCCAGTGGTTTTAGAAAACAATTCTTTGTTTGCTACCATTAACACCCCACAGACTAGGCTCAACTTGTATTCCATCAGAGCCAGCAGGAGTCTTCCTCCTGCAGACTTTGCAGCTGTCAACTCACTTGTTTAATTGCTTTTTCCTCGAGCAATTAAGGCCTGCTAAAAAAGTGAGGGCACTTAATCATACAAGACCAAAGAATGACTTTATCAGAGTTTCAGTAAGAGTGCCAGTCCAAATACCTAGAAAACCACACAACTCTTCATAATCCATCAGAATTTACTGGCCTTAGGATGGAACATTTTCACAGATGCCCCACCACCATACTTGCAGAGTAAAAAAGCTGCTGCTATCTCTAAATTTCTAAAAAAAGTGTTGGACAAGAACAGTGAGATGCTAAATCCCACTTCAGATTACCATCCATCTGGATAAAATAAATCCATCCAGAATATGTCCTGTCCTGAGATTTGGATGAACACATGTTAGAATAATCACATAATTTTCTTGGTCATAAAGTTCTGAGTTGTTCAAGATCAAAGCAACTCAGCATTATTGTTGAAGTCTTATCAAACAATAGCTCTAGAGGTTCTTAGCATCCCATTGCTAGGCACCAGCACTCGAACACTTCACCTGATGGACAGCCTATGGAGGGAAACTGTAATTTCTATTGCATACCCTCTGTCCAAGTTCTCCTCTCCTATAGTGCAACTATTTCTCCTGTTAATTAAAAAATAGTGTCAACAACATGGCATTCTCCTAAAGAAAGGTTACTCCTTCCCATCTATTATGGGTAACAGAATATCACTCCATTGGATTGGGTCTACCTTGACGCTGGTTCCTAAAATATGATTGAAAAAGGTTGTTTTTAAAAAGTGATCATACTATGTTTTTCACATTTTGTTTATTTGAGTTATATCCCACCTGTCATTCAGGAGCTCAATGGAGCATACATAGTGCTCTTTCCCCCCATTTTCTCCCACAAAAACAATCCATTGAGGTACACTGGGCTAAGAAAGAGCAACTGGCCCAAAGGCACCCAGGCACCCAAAGGCACCCGCAACATTGATAGCTTTGCCCAAAAATATACACCTATCTTTCTTCAACATTTCTTTCTTCTCAAATGCAGACCTAAATGACAAACAGGAATGTTCGTGCAAAAGAGGGAAATGGATCTAAAAACCGTAAGACATGGCTCCATGCAAAGATTCTGGAACGTTCTACAATGCAAGCTGTAGCATCAAGTTCTAGGCTGCATGTTATCAGCAATATTGCAATTATTAAACTTACTTATCAAAAGCAGGAGCATTTGCCTCCAGGCCTCTGGTAAGTTTCAGATGATGGGAGCCAACCTAAGAGGATAACAATAAAAAGAAGAGGAAGTGATACTTTTAAAATGAATCACTAGATGTCTCCCTTCTTCATTCAGATAAAAGTGTTTCTTTATTATTGCCTAGCAACCACCTTGGCATCCACAAATGATGCCAGAGAACATAGAATGCAGATGTTATTAGAAACCTGGGACGACAAAAAATAATGATGCACAATTAATAGTGTAGGCTTATCTGCCCAGAATCTTCTTTCCAACATTTTTCTATTTCTTCATAAGTAAAATTGCTTGTCCCACTTACGTATTTTAAAAAACTTTATTCTACTAAGTTAATTAACAGAAGCATAACTGCATATGACAGTATTTACCAATATAACCACTTATAAATGTAACTAATGCACTCCCCATCTCTGTATTCCTGAATCTATCCAAACCCAAATAAGCACATTTACAGATGTATTTCATATGAAATGCTATATCATAGCTCCTCCAAAAAGAAAAGAAAGAATGGAAACTCTTATCCTACTTAAAGTTTAAGGCCAGAAATGTTGACATGCCAATTGTAAAGAAGACTTTCAGTACAGCACTAAACATTGCTTTACGCATTCATGACTTATGCTTATTACCTGCAATCCAGGTTGCTCCCAGAATAATGGAACTGATCCTCTGATCTGAACAAAGGAAGAAACATCCGTGTCCAAATAGATAGTCTGAAAAAATAAAAGAAATAACATATATTTAGATTAACGCAACGTTTGACTACAGGTAGTGCTCGTCCAATGTCCGCTGGTTCAGTGACTGTTCAGAGTTATGATGGTGCTGAATGAGGGGTACTTACAACCAGACCTTGTAGTTGTGGCTGTTGCACGTCCCCATGGTCTTGTGATTGTGATTCCGGCACTCAATGACCGGCTCGCAATTACAACGTTGCAGTGTCCCACGGTCACGTGATCGCCATTTGCAACCTTCACTACCAGCTTCCAATAAGCAAAGTCAATGGGCAAGCCAGCAGGAGGACACATATAGTGATCATGTAACCACGGGATGCTGCGACTGTGTGGGATTTGCCTAATGGCAGCTGAGACTGCTGGAACTGCCATTGTAAGTCAGAGCAGTTGCGTGATGTCGCACCTTACAACCGGGTTGCCTAATGATGGAGTTCCCAGTCTCAATTACTGTCGGTAAACAAGGACTACCTCTATTACTTAAAATGTTTTAAATTTTGATTAGAGATCGATTTAGCTAGATTATCAGGTATTTTTAAACTCACAAAATAACAAATAAATGTAATATTAATGTGACACTACTAAGAAGCTTAGAATCCTGATAAGACTTAGAAAATGTGTCATTTAAAAAAATATTTTAAAAAAATATTTAATTTTCTTAAGTATTTTTAAATATTTAATTAAATATTTAAAAAATATTTAATTTAAAAATATTCTCTAGCTGTTAACGTTTTCAATATGCTATCTTCACATGTTCAGTTCTACCTATGCAATAATGATACGGGCTTACTTTATACAAAATTTTATTTTGTCTATAAATCATAGAATAGAAAAATATGAATAGAGCCAACCTGTATATCATATAGGGAAGGTTTTCAAGGAGCCATCGTTTTTGTTTGGCTTCTGTTGAATGTATATTTGGTATCTAACCACATTCTATGTAGAACTGTCCCTTTGAGACATGGTAATTAGAACTGTTGTAAGGCCCAGCCCAAGAACAACGGTGAAACAGTTCAGTGGAGTTTAGTTCCTTTATTTGCTTACACCTTACAGACAGAATCTTGCCAGACTAAATCCATACTACACCAACAAGTAGATATACCCTGGGAGATTCTAGGGAGTGGCTACCCTGAACCTCTTTTGCTTCTCACGCTCCTCCTGCCGACTATGCTGACTCTCGCCCCCTCCTCCCTCTTGGAATGCACCCCCTCCTTCCTGATAGCCTTGATCTCTGCTTCTATTCCCCCACATCTTCGTAGATACATTCTATCACAACTGTGCAGGGTATTCTAAATCTGTCTGTGCCATAAAATTAAATAAATGCATTGTGCTAGCATTTCTTTCCTAATGATCCCAGTGAGAGTTTGCCTTGTTTAAAGCAAACAAAATTAAAAAGAAAATAAAAACAATTACAATAATACAAAAATGAAAATACATAGCAGCCAAGAATAAGTCACACATCATAACTAAAATAACCAAGAAACAGGTCCCTGCACACACTTGGGGCCCCAGGGCTGTGCACAGACCAGATCTTTAAGTTAATAATTAATATTAATTAAGAAATTAGTCATTTCTATGTCCATTTTTCTATTTTGGAGAATACTTTTGGATTTTTATGGTCTTTTTTTTTTTTTAAGTACCATAAAAATCCAAGATTCTCCAAACTAAAAAATAGACATAGAAATGACTAATTTCTTTCTTTTTTTAAAGTAATTACACACAAAACTACATAGACCTTTCCCAGGATGCTGTTTTCACCTGGAATGTTTCATTTTTCCCTGTCACTGCCATTTCTTATTATAGAAAATATTGCCCACTCCAAGAACACTGAGATTGGCCTGTTCTGGAGCGGGGGTGGGGGGGAGAGAATGTTTCAAGAAGAAACAAAACATTCCCAGAAGGAACTGCTTCATTTTGAACATCCTTAGTTTCAATCAAATAGCCCCAACCTATATCAGCTGATCTCTAAAAGTTAAGTTGGATCAGCCATGGTTAGTAGCTAGATGGGACACCACCAAGGATCTCAGGGCTGTAGGTTAGACAGAGAAGTCAAGCAAATGTCCCAAAAGGCAATGGCAAGTTATTCCCATATTATTGCCAAGAAAACCACACTGATTTGAAGAAAATTAATTTATTTATTATAGGTATTTTTATACCACCAGCTCAGATGACTGCTGGTGGTTCTAACACTGATGTATCAAGGCCATTTTGAACAAGGAATTAAGCTGTGTGGGGTGTGATTTTCAATTTATTTCCTGCTGCAAAATTCCTTCTCCCCATTTTCACACCTCATGCTGCTTTGTCAGATCCCCCCCCCCATTTCTTTTAATTCTGTTTTTGTAGCAAATGAGCTAAAAGATCAACAGCTGATTTCAGTTTAGAAAGCAAAGAGACTTCAATTTTTTTTTGTTTTTCTTTGCTTGTGCAGTGTGAGTCATCAGAAGGGGGGGGAGAGAGAGAGAGAAAGAGAGAGAGGGAGGGAGGGATGAGTCACAGCAAAGCTGAAATACCAAAAGGGTAGCTCAGTGGGAAACAAAGGAAAACCACTTATGCATAGAAGAGCTCCAGGAGATAAAGCTAATTGTTTATTTTCTTCCTTAAACCAGGGGAAACAATGCAGTGTAAAAGGGACAGAATATCTAGAATCCTGGGGTACAATTTATTTATGAATGAGCAAAGCCAATATGACATGATGAGGCAAGTGGAAACCACTTTTTCCACTACATTATAAGCAGTCATTACTTCATTGCTGATTACCTAGTAGTCTAAGAAAGCAAAACAATTTTCTCCCCCTCCCTAATATTGTATGTTCCAAACATAATTGGATTCCAGCCCATCCTTAAGTTTAGTCCCACCTTTATATTTGTATTATTACTGTGATTAATGAGTATATGTATGTATAAGAACATGAGAGAAGTTAAGTTGCTGATTCTCAGTAGCTTGTATCATCTTGATCTTGTTCCCAATTACTAAGGATACAGGTAGTCCTCAGGTTACGATGGCAGTTGGGACTCGAATTTCCATCACTAAGCAATGCGGTTGTAAAGCATGATGTCACATGACCGCATCACTTTGTGACAGCAATTCCGGCAGTCCCGGTTGCTGTCCTAACTTGAGGACTGCCTGAGTCATTAAGTGATCACAATTTTTGACTTCCTGCTGGGTTCCCCATTGACTTTGCTTGTGGGAAGCTGGTGGAGATGTTGGAAATCGCAATCATGTGACTGCGGGGACACTGTGACAGCCAGAACTCCTAGGACTGGTCATAAGTACCATTTGCTCAGTGCCGTCATAACTTTGAATGGTCACTGAATGAAAGGTCATAACCTGAGGACTACCTGTACCAGTGTCTGCTAGATTTATTTGGTTATCACTTAATCTTTGCCTAACATATTTTAGGGAAGTCATAGCTATTCCTACCATTTGTAGGGCCTTTTTCAGTAAAATCTTAGGAGCAGGAATAACCAAGAATTCTAGTTAATGCTATTCTCTGGATATGGACTCATTGCTGATTTATAATCCTGGTTTTCAGCATTAGAGAAATAATTTCTGATAACTTGGTGACTGCTTGGGTGACCAAGTAAGATATAAATTTGAGTGCCTATGCCTATAAGTGAGATTTCCATCAGTTACAGCTTTTTTTTCAGCCATAGATGACAAGCTGTCTCCAACAAGGAGATGTTAAGTCATATATCAAAAGCAAAGTGTCTGCTGTATGGACTATGGGATAAAGAACAGTGGATGCCATTTACTTATGTCAGTTTCAACTTATTTCATGGCAAATGGGGTTCTTTGGCAAAAAATGGAGGGGTACCAATACTTTTGGCCGGGTCTGTGTATCAGAAGGACAAAAAAGGCAGTAAAGCGAAAACTTCTGAAGAACTCGTGGTTCTCTTCTGTCACTTGCTGCTTTAAAAGATGCCTCATTTCACACTTAATTATTTAGTGACACGGATCTTCCCTGCCACTTACCTGCTCTGTCTCAACAAAGTTAGAAACATGACCATCATCATTGACTCCTCGTATGTGAAACCGGGCACCAGCTCGCTCACAACTAATCCGGGAGATGAGACAGGCTTTTGCCTTCTTGTGAGATGCATAAAGAGTACGAATGTCCACCACACCACAAATCACTTTTAATAGCCAGTCTGAACAGTTCACCTGATAGTGTTTAAAAGGGACATGCAATAGCTGGTTCCTGTAAGAGTCAGCAAGACAGAAAGAAAGATTATACATGTACAATACATATGTACACATACATGTACACACACTTTATATCTGTATCTGCATCTCTATATCCAAATCTAGATCTATCTCTAACAAAATTAGTTTAGTATGATGTTTTTCCCTGTGCAGTTCACAAATTAAGCCCAATACACGAGGTACCAAATAATTTCCTAACCAGGCCAAAAAACAAACAAACAATAATACAGATAAGCACAGATAGCTAGAAAGTCACAAAAGGAAGAAAGTTTTAACTGTATGATTTAAAAGTGTTGGTTATGACCTGAATTTTTACAAGTGTTTTTTGTTCACTGTTCTTCAGCAATAAAAACTGAGAATAAAATCTTTTATTTACTTATTAGTTAAATTCTACCTTTCCTCCTTGAGGACCTCATAGCTATCCTCCTTACTGACTCTTTCAGGTAGGCTGAGCTATGGAAGAGCACCTAACGCCCAGTGAGCTTCCAAGGCTGAGAGGAGACTGGAATCTGGATCTCCCCAATCTTAGGCCATAACCATTAAATCACTATATCACATTATCTCATGAATGCCACAAAAACTACCTCTAATTACCTAAACTAGGCAGTAAATCTGCATATCTTGTGACTCACAAAGCTGAATTCAGTCAAGTGCTAAACAGGACCTACTTAGTGTTTCTGCAGCCACAGAATGGTAGAAAATCTAACTCAAGTGTTTGGGGCCTTCTGGTCGATGTTTAACTGCTGGTATGTATTCAGCTTGGCGGAGTTACTATATTAATGTATTTGTTCTGCAACTGTTCATTTTGCATCACCATTTAAAGCAAAAAAGTATAGAAAAATAATGCAGTGGTTTTAGTAGTTTTGCATATGATTATGCTGAAAAACTTATATTGCTTTTGTATGAATATGGATCTATATATTTTTAGTTGAAAACTACTGATCATTCAGTAGAATTCATTTATTAGTTTTGCATAGGAAGGAGGGCACAGCATTCTCAGAAAACATATTCCACCAATATAACTCTAACAAGTCCTATTGTTTTCTCTTAATGCAATCAGTGGAGATAATATAACCAAAGACTTTAACTTCTCTTGTTTAGATCAATGGAACTTAGCCTGGGGTACAATACAGTTAAGGTAAACAAGTGAAGGAAAATTGTCTCCATTAAGCATGTTCAAAATATATTTAAGCCTGGTACTCAATATGTGAAATCATAAGGATCTAAGAAGATCCTGGATGGATCGCAGTAAAAATTAATCTTTCCTAGCAACATGTTTCTCACAGTGGCCACCCAGATACCATTTGGTGTTACCCCCCACATATAGAGGGTAGCCACCTCTAGTAAAGAACTTTTTCTGTTCTGAAATATTTGGCTCCTTGAGGAATGTAAAGAAGTCCATTAGACACAGTTGCCTTCTCCACATGGGAGCACCTATCCCACTTTCTTAAAATGCAAGCTTTCTCTGGTCACGTTGCACTTCTGAAGCTGGCTTTGCTGTTAGAAAAAAGTGGGCAAGAAATATGATAAATAAGTAACACAAAACCTTTAGCAAGCAGAAAACACGTAACTATGTAAAATAGTAATTATGTAGATGCACAGATTCTCCCTCACTTTTTTCAACAAAATTACTTGGCTTCAAGGTACTGCATATGTCATTCATGTAGGCTTCTTTTAATATATGTCTCTACCTTCATAACAATTCATTTATTTTTCACTCAACCTTGCTTTTCATACTTCTGTGCCACATGTCACAGGAAAAGCCTCATGTATCAAAGCAGCTGCTTCAGGTGCCTCTTGGCTTAAGTATCATTATCAGAGCTTACATTATTTTAAAGTATAGTAAATAAAATGCATTGAACTTCTCAAAATTCAAAGCAAAAATAAATGTAAACGTGTTACAGATTTCATAATTTTGCAAGGATGGGCAAGATCTATGATCATCCAGTTATTGCTAAACTAAATTTATTTATTTATTTCTATAGCCATCCATCTCACACAAAGCAACTCTGGGCAGCATGCTAGGCTGCCCAACTCCGAAACAATTCTGGGAAGCTTCACAAGTTAAAAAGGAATATTATATAAAAAACAATGATCATCTGAGGGACAACATAACATCTTGCTACATCACCCCCAACTCAAAGAGGCCAACTCAAACACCTTAAGCCAAGGCTTGGGCAAAACTCCTGTTTTTAAAGACTGCTTGAAGGTGGGCAAAGTGAAAACCATATGAATCTTGGAGGGGGGGATACTGTTCTAAAGAGCTGGTGCTACAACCGAGATGGCCTCCTTCCTGGTGTTAGCTAGATGGCATTGCCTAACTGATGGGACCTGAAGCCAGCCAACTCTGTCAGAAGACACAGGATGGGCCGACCCTACAGGAAACAGACAGTCCCTCATATAGCTAGTTCCTATGGCATGTAGGCTTTTCTAAGTAATAACCAGCATCTTGAACTGCACCCAGAAGCCAAATGGCAACCAGTGCTGCTCACATAGCGGGGTGTTACATGGGCAAAGTGACACTTGTCCATCACTGCTTATGTTGCCACATTCTCAACCCATTTTAGCTTCTGAATAGCCTTCAATGGCAGTCCCATTTAAAGTGTGTTGCAGATGTCCACCCACAAGGTGACCAAGGCATGAGTGACTGTAAGGAAGACCTCTTCATCCAGGAGTGGGAGCAACTGGTACACAAGTTGAAGCTGTGCAAAGACCTTCTTGACCATCTCAAGCAGGAGCTGAGAATCCAGGAAGGCACCCAGATTGCCCATCAATCCCAACCAGGGCAGTGCAATCCCATCGAGAACCAAAGGTCCCCAGAACTAGGAGGATCAAGGACACACGGGCACTCAGCCTGCTAAGACTGAGGCTGAGCCTGTTCCTCCCTAAGCAGACCCCAACAGCCTCCAGGCACTGGGACAAGACCTTGACAGCATTGCTTGGTCAGCCAGGGGTCAAGATGTACAACTGAGTATCAAGAGCACACTGATGATATCTGACCCTGATCTGATGGATGATCTCCCTCAGCAGTCTTATATAGGTGTTAAACAGGAAGGGCAAGAGCACTGACTCCTGTGATGCACTGCAAATCAGGGGCTTCAGGCTTGACCTCTCCCCTCCCCCACAAGACCAACTGGAATATTCTTCCTAGCAGCCCAATAGATGGTCCTGTGGCTGATCCCTACCTAAGAAAGGACACACAAAAAAGGACTGCTATTTGGGTATCAGTAGACACAATAAGAGAAGATAAATATCTATGTTTAGCTGTTTCTATCACCACCATGGGGGCTCTTGCTCATGATCAGTCAGATTTGTTCTTTGTCTCTCAGCAACAACACTTGAGGTATCTCTTCTGATGATTCATCTCCTAGAGTTCCTCAGAGAATCAATGAGTCCACTGGGATCAGAGGATACAGAGAGTGCATAGAAGTGATCCAAGGCCTTGGATGAATAGCCTACCAGAACTTCAGGGAACACTCCAAGAGCCCTCTAAAGTCTCTCTGGGTCCATCAGATGCCTTTGGGGGGATGGGGAGGTAGCAATGAGAGAGTGATCTGACCATGACAAAGGACTGATGGTAATGTCCTCCACCTTCAAATCATGTTATAGCTGCTCCAAGACAAAAATTCAATATAATGTGCAACCTCCAGGATGTGCCAGGTCCTCAATAATTTGGGACAGGTCCATGGTTGTCATGAGGACTATGAACTCCTGAGCAACCCCAGACTTGGAGGCTGGTTATAATCCGCAAGGGCTATCAGCCTCAGGGATTCGACTGCTAACTCAGCAACAGAATATAGAAGCTCAGGCAGGGATGTCCCTATGTAGGAGAGAGACTAGAAGAGCAGCAGCAAACCCAACTGCTCCCTAGAGCCCAACTTCAGCCATAAGGTCTCACATCTGGTTATCAGCAGCACAGACCCTCTAAAAGCCAACAAAAGTTCCCAAACGACAACTACCATCCCTCCTCCCCTGCCCTGGAACTGTAGCTGATACCAAATACAATACCACATTTCCAAGGGGGAAGCCTCCTACATCTCAGTAATGCAAGCCTGGTTGGCTGATTTTTCCTCAATCAAGTCATGGATAAGGATGGATTTATTGCACGCAGACCTGGCATTTAGAAACTACAGCCATAGACCAAGACCACCAAGGACTGAATGACCTCACCACTGGCCATACTGAGAGGGCTACTGGGAATTAAGGCCCAGTAACATCTGGAAGGCTGCACATTGTCCATTATTAGAAAAAACGCGGGTTGCCTCACAAATGCTTAACATTCAGAACTAGCTCACACATGCAGTGGGGAACAGGAACAAACTCCAGATGCTATTTCTGATTCAAATTAAAATAGTCTTCCCCATACTGATGCCTCCAGTCTGTTGGATTCCCAGAACTCCCAGCCAAAATTCCATCTCCAGGTAGAATAGCATGTCTTATAATTGCCATAGCCTACTATCTGCAAATGAACAACACTTTAAGCTTTAGGTAGTGCAATCTTGTGAAAGGTCTACTGAAGTCACAGTTCACTACTATGAAAATATCACAGGATTGGAGCCCAGATTTTTTGATATCTGGTCCTCCCTCAAACGCAAATATCTGGTTGCTTTAGTAATGCTGTTTTCTGTAGGTCTGTTTTAGTTCAAGGATGAGCAATCTGAAGACATCCAGATAATGTTGGACTACACCTCCTACCACTTTATCATTGGATATGCTGGGTAGAGCTCATGGAAATTTAACAACATCTGGAGGCTACATGTTAGTCATTTCTGTCTTAGATCCAGAAAAACTCCAATCCTTCATAATGGTCATGTATGTAGTAGAAATACCCAATATTCTAGATCCATATACTGCATACTAGGACACAGCTCATGGTACTAACCAGAAAAATGAATTTCCAGTTTGATAGCTGTAATCATCTTTCTTCTGGGCTCGGATAGTGAGATCAAAGTTTGACCCTGAATTTGGCCAAGAAAAATAGAAGACCCCAGAATTCAGAAGTTTTTTCAAGGCAGAAACACGATCTTCTTCCTTAGTTTCTTCTTGGAGAGCACAGAATTCAGTTGCTGTGATCTTGTAAACTTCAGTATCAAGGATTTTTCCCACTGATGTACAGCCTGTCACAAGAACCAGGAAATGCAGAGTGGAGTTGCCTACAAAATGACATGTATATTATGGTTATATATGTATATAACTGCTTATGCCGCTCAAGATTTTATCTACAAAGGCAACCTATTATATTATTTCACTACATTTGTCAGAAGAAGACAATGAGTCCTTGTTAGGCTAGTAATCAGAGGCTAAAGTTAAGAAATGTATCTGTCTGGAACTCTCTGTAGATATGAGAGAATTATACATTGGCATAATTAAATTTATAAATCTTTAGAAGTAGAACATGTATCTGCAAACACAGATATATTACATTACTGTCTACTCCAATAGCTGGAGATTTCTAGAAGGCTTGAAAATAATGCTTAACCCCAACCTTCAAGATATAGGACCATAATAAAATGTAACTTAAACATCTTTTCAAGCCAGCCATTGAAGCCAAAACAAAACCAGTGGCAAAGCTCTAAGAAACAGTAATGAAGTTTAGGGGAACCGAAGAACCAAAAAATCTAGAACAGAAAACAGGTTTTCATGTAGACATTGTGCAAGGCTCTCTAATGAAACCATTTTCCGACTGTCACTGAAAATGCCACTGTTTAATAGCCGTATATCTCATTTTATTCGATACCCTGAGAATAATTTTTAAGCTCCAAGATAGGAATACTACATTAATCCTCTGTCCAGGTCAGCCATCTGGACTTTTGTAAAACCCAACTGTTTCCCCCCAGAAATGTCTTGTCAGTATTTACATATCACCAATTCAGCATGTTCTTCCAAGCAGTTTACAAAATAAGTACCATATATGGGCTGTTAAAATCTAAATGGCCACTAGATGGCAGCAAAGAGTTGGTTTTTCAGCATCTTTCCTACCATCTATCTGAACTTCTGCAGCCCAGATAAGCTAGTTCTATTCACAAATCAAAGCCACACTGTATTTATGTTTTTTATTGAATAAACCACAGTTACTTGGGTGCAAATAATATGCTAAGCCATAAACCATAATTTACGAATTACAATGGGTGTGATCCCACAGCAAACTAAGCCAAAACCAGACAAACTATATTTTGGCTTAGGATACTGTGTATGTATTGGGACAAGAGCTAGGACAATCCTCATGTTATTCCAATTTGTTTTTGCTTTATAAATAGGATAGAATACAACACTGAAGAGGTACTTACTTCTGCCATTATATAATAGCACATGAATAGATATGGCAGGAGGAATAACAAGGGCATTTACTTGTGATTACATCCATCCATAGACTAATCTATGACTATTATTTCAAATTGTAAGCTGACAGAACCTGTTATGTGTAAAGAGAAAAATGTACTACCACCAGTATTTCTTTAACATTTTTGACTAGTTTCAGTCCTATTAAACTAATTTCTACTCAAAATGAAGAGTAGCTGAGGAGAAAATATAAAGAGAGAGGCTAGGATGATCTGTCATCCAACTCAAATGCATGAAAAAAACATACAAGAAACCAATGTACGAGAAAGAAAATGCAAATTAAAATGTATCCAAAGAGAATAGTCTGCTCTCCACGAATATTTATGACATAATTGTAGCCACTCAGTACACAATTTGCAATTGCAAATGCACGGAAACAATCTGTGTTGCTAAATCTGCTTCTGCAGCCATGAAAAACCTCCTGTAATAATAATTTTAAAAACCAAACCAAACCAAGCCTTCTTTCCTTCCTTCTTTTATTTATTTATATTATATTTCTAGTCTGGCATAATTTTTATCTGTTTGAAATTATGCCAAAATGAAAGCACATTTTAAAACTAACCAGAGCAAAAGATAGAGAGAATAGAAATGCCATTGTCATACGCTAATGAAATGACAACCCCTAGATCAGTGTTTCTCAACCGTGGCAGCTTGAAGACGTGTGGACTGAAGTCCACACGTCTTCAAGCTGCCACGGTTGAGAAACACTGCCCTAGATCATTGCCTTTGCCTTTAAAAACCAAGCGTTACTTGATATCAGAGTTGAGAAAGGAGTCAACCAATCACACACTAACATTAACTGGATTTAAACTCTCGTAGGTTGACCTTTGCCCTGCCTGTATTCCAGTCGTTTGTTTGTTTATGCGATTAATATGGCCGCCCAGCTCCTGAACTGGAATTCTGGGTGATTAACACAGGATTTACACACTAAGGAAAGCAAAGAGTAACCATAACAAACTTCAAAAACACAACAGAAAACCACACAAACTGAGGCCAAAACACCATATGTTCAACATCCCAAACCATAGCAGATGGGCTCTTCCAACACCATGGCCCAATGCCATTTTAATATTGTTTTACATTTTAAACAAAAATAGTTATAAAGCCATTCCAAAGCCCTTAGAACCTGTAGGAAGAAACAATTCGGGTAGACAAAATCTTGAGGTGGCATAGCACGGAAGCAGGATAATGCCTTTCTTCTAATATTAAAAAATTACTAAATAAAACATACTAATTACAACAGTTTGGCCATCATGTAAACCTATGCAGAGATAATCTATATGCAGGACTGCTTGCAAAAGAAAATGATACTTTAGTTCAATATAAATAAATCTCCAATACTTGTCTACTATACATGCTGACATGCTCACCCCACCCCCACAGATAACACACTTTAATTATTGAAAATGTGGTTTCTAGCCCAGGTGATTTTGTACTCAAGCTGCCCACATGCCAGCCTACCAGCAACATTAAAAAAAAAATCAAGTATTTTAGGTAGAGAAACTTGTCTGTTAGCCAATAAGAGGACAGAGTCACATGATAAAGAATGAGCTATGCAGGGTTGCCAGATACATGAGTGTCTTCTTTAAAACACTGACAGATAAAGCAGACATTGCTGCATCCTTCTTGATGCTGCATTAGCTTCTTTGCCCACATTGTAACAGGAGAGCTGTAGTCTTCATTAACCATGAACTAGAGTTAATAAACCCTGCCACATAAAAAGAACACTTCTGGCAGCTGGCTCTCGGCTGAGGATTGCCATATTTTATGCATAGAGGTTCTGTGCTTTTAAAAGAAACATGGCAGACCAACATGGAAAAGATACAGCTTTCTTCAACATTGCATTTCCATGCTTAGAAAAAGGCTCATCTTTCTCTATCAAGGCACAGAACCTCTGACCACAAGAAAACTGTATTTCATAACTCCTGGTGAGACAGTGATCCAGAATGTGCTCTTTTATTGCTTGGTGAGTTTTCATCTATTTTCTATCATCTCCCTAACAGAAACAAAGCATGCATACTTGAGACATCATAAAAGCAAACTACAGGACGAGAAGTCTAGAAGCTAATAACTATATTAATGAGACCATCAACATGGTGGTCCCTCCTAGATTTATTCCTGCTATAGCAGTAGGCTACAAAAATAAAGGCTACAGTAATTTTGACGAAACAAATAAACCTTGCTTTCAAATTTTTATTAGAATACATGGTCAGATGAATGTTTAAAAAACCAAAATATTCATTCCATAACCATTTCTCTTTAACCTACTGAAGGACAACATTGACCTTTTTCATCAGTGAAAGTCAATGAGTGGTACTGATGGTTCATTTTTTATCTGATTATTGCACAATATTAAATTAAGTGGTTACATACCAGATTTTAACTGGAGCTCTCCTAAGCAACCATAAGCATCCATGAGCTTCTCATATTGCCCTTTAATTTCTTCTTTTTCTTCAAGTGCTGGGGAAATCACACAGTAAAAGTCATCAATTCTTGTTCCACTCTATGGCAATGTAATAAGGCAACCAAAATCAGGGTGTCTATTAGGGCTGTGCAAATTAATAGGAGGGATGCTTTGACTTCAACATTATGCAAGTGAAACACTCTTTGCTTGGTTGACAGTTCTGAATTTGCTCATATCAGTGCAGATGACTTAGGAAAACACCACATTGGTCATGCTCAATCTTCAGCATTTAAAGGAGTGGCATTTAGCTTGTGATGTTAACACAGTAAAACCTCTTCCAAATGATTCCTAGAGCCCTGATGAAGCCGTTGGTTGGTTGGTTGGTTGGTTGGTTGGTTATTTGCTTGCTTGCTTGCCTGCCTGTGAGTTGATTTTAACTCCTTGGGACTGCCTGGACAAGTCCCTGCAGTTTTCTTAGCAACATTTTCAGAAGTGGCTTGCCACTGTCTTCTTCCTAGGGCTGAGAGAGTGACTGGCCCAAATTCACCCAACTGGTTTCAGGCCTAAGGCTGGAGTAGAACTCCTAAGTCTCCTGGTTTCTACCTGGTCCTTTAATTATTACACCAACGTGGCTCTCATTTATTTATTACAGCTACTTATATGCCACTCAATTCCCCAAAGGCTCTAAGCATCTTACAAATAATTTAGAAATAAAATAAAAAGAACAACAAGGAAAACATGCAAAACAGACAGCAATTAACCCTCCTTAATACAGCACACTAGCCAAAATGTATTAACCATGACTTGGTGACTAAGCCACTTGCTAACTAAACTGCACTCACACAAATAAATCATATTATGTCTTAGTACAATGTGTAGACCCAGGCTTAAAATACCCAGTACCCAAGTTATTTTTATATAGGTAAGTATGGCTAACATTTGGGAATTCAAAGAACACAGAGAAATTGTGGACAGAGATAAAAGCATGGAATTTAGTTGGAGAATGAAAAGAGTATACAGAATTTAATTGCTGACCTGAACTTACCCATTCTCCAATCAAGGCACTTCCAAAGATAACAAAATAAACACTACATTTCCAATTACCAAGAAGTATAATTCTATCACTTTTGCAACAAACAAAAATAATGGTTTTCTGCCCCAGTACAGCTACTAGTTGATATAGCAAATATAGAGATGTCTATTTTTTCACTTATTCCTTTGGTTGTGTTGGGCAATAGAGTTATTTTGCAAACTTTAACTGAATAGTCTTATTCTTTCTGTGCTTGGGATTTTATTGTTTACAATATTTATTTCATACACACATGGACAAGAGCTTTAATGCATAAGATAAAACAGATTTTTAATCCAAATCACAATAAACATATTAACCATCATTTGGAGATAGTACAAGATTCATTATTATCTGGATTCAGTATTCCCAGGAATGGAATTCCACTATTAGAAATGCTGAATGTTAATGGCAAATAGAAGAATCAGAGAGACATGCTAGAGAGGCAATAATTGCATTAAAGGAAACAATAAATTAAAGGTAATGACTCCCTTGAATTAAACTCAACTCTTGGAGACTACATGGACATGCCCATGCTGGTTTCTCGCCAACAAAATGGAATTAGTTTGTCACAGGCTTTTTCAGGGATGTTTTTCTAACTTCCCAGTTTATTTTTATGGCCCTTGGATTTCCTGATAGTCTCCCATCCAAGTACCAACTAGATTAACTGTTTTACTTGTTAAGAGATCAATTAAGGTTGACTAACTTCTGCCAGTTGCTTAATTATTTTAAATGATAACCAGGGTCACTAGGAAGATATACTGGCTACAGATTTAATAAGGAGCTAATGCTAGTGAACCCTTATTTTAAAGGGGGGGCTGTTATTCACAAAAGTCCATTATATACAAAAGTAGGACATTGTGATTTATGTCATTTGTGGAATGACACAAATGATGTCATTAGCATGATGATCTAATGCAGATAACATCACATCATTTCTGTAATTACACTTTACACAAATGATATAAATTGTGGTGGAAATTTGTTGTTGCATGCAAAGTTCATTGTATTGTGGTCCAGTAAATTGAGCTTTCACTGTAATGCATTTAAGCTAGTTTTTAAAAATTCTGCAAAGCATACTGAGTAGCAGGGAATTTTCTGTGAACTAGGACTAATTTCACTAATATGAAACTAAAAGAATAAATTGTTTAGCTCTGTGTAAGGTTTCACATCTGTGAAAGCGCACTCAACAGACATGCACTGGTATCACACAGTCAAGATATCTGATTCTTTATTAGGCAAAGGAATTACTATAGCAACGGGCCACAGTGGAACCTAACACATAAAGTGAACGTGACATTCAGAAATGTAAACAACATTTAAGAATGTAAGCAATTTTCAAGCAACCATTTCACAACTCAGGAAGAAAAGGGACTGAAAGTACAAAGTTCATTCTCCTAGTCTGTATCAGCAAACAGAAATATATTTAAAACAACATGTCACTGGTTGCAGAAAGAAAAGTACTTATGCTAGCCAAAAGAGAAACATCAAGGTTTAAATAATTGAAGATTAAATGCAAACTGTACTTCAAAGACAGCAAAATCCATATGATTACAGTTAATGGGCAAAACCTTGATGCTCATGAAGTTATAATAACAGTTCTCAAACTGTAACCTTCAGAGGTATTAAATTACCATCAGTAGTAAGGGAAAAGGGGTAATTCAGAAGACATTACTGACGTGAGTTGTAATGCTACCTGGCATTCTCAAGAACATCTGCTTCCCAGGCAGGGAATCCACACCACTAGGTCTGAAGCAGGATTTTCCTGAAGAGAGACACTTCCTTTAGCATATAGCTAAAGGACAGATCTCGCACAAGAATTTTTAATCTTTCAAAAACTGCAGCTAGTTCTCCAAGAGAAGGGAGAAGCAAGAAGCTAAATATTGGGGCTTGGTGAGCCTGAATCTCTGAAAAAAATATTGCAATTTTACAAATTTTCTGGAAATGAGTAAGAGGCCTTGGCTTCAGGCATCAGCTCGTCCTAGGAAATAAATAACAAGCGTAGGTAGAAATATGGCATAAGAAGGGTTTTTTTTTAAAATGTTTGTCATAATTTCTTGACACTTTGGAGCACAGTACCATTGAAGGTGTATGTTCCCGTTTATCCAGTAAGTAAAACAGACATCTGTATGCACTAAATTCATTCTATGACAATCTTTCCACATAGTTTTTTGCTTACTTAAGAATGGGGGATGGGAGTCAAGATGGTGATCACAGCAACAAGATTGAAGTCCTACCCCTTGTACATGCATCCACATCAGGGAGCCGTGCCTGCCCTGCCCCTCTGTATGTACCAAGGGAGTGGGGTTTTGAACTTGCTGCCATCTTTACTTTTCTGACATAGAAGCACACCTCCCTCCCCACCCCCCATGATGCTACTGACCAAGACGGGAGTGTAATTGTTCAAGGATTCCAGGGTGAAGCAGGATGGATTCAGGAAAGAGAAGAGAAGGACAAAGGAAAAAAGTATTTTAAGAACTATCTTGAATCCCAGTTTGCTGGGGAACACATGCATGAGACACTAAAGCATTCAGTGATGGGCATCTAGGTAGCTTTTGTGGGTGCTAGGGGCTGGAATGAATAGATTTTCCGTCTAACATGGCTTTTCTTATGTTCTCAATTTCTTATCAATTTTGAAAATATACATAAATAATATATGCTTTGCTGATAAAATAAATAGATCCTCAAGATCTTATTTATGGATATTAGTGTAAAAATTACACATGCCAAGATCTTTATATGACATTTTGATTATAGCAATCTGCAGTTAATGTATCATGTAAGATCCTGACATTTTAATTATTTGCTTTCGTCACAGGCAACACATACAAAAATCTGGGGATTTTGCTTTGCATGGTGGCTTGACTTTCTGTTTTGGCTTGTAGGCAAAGCTGTAAAGTGAGCGAGGACAGAATTGTCTAGCACCTGGCTGTAAGTGGACCACTTGGAGTTTTAGTTAATAAATCACTGCTTCTGTTTTATTGACCTCATTTTCAGCAATCAGCTGAATTAAAGAGGATGGCATGAAGTGGTGATAATGAGGTCTTGAGAAAGAGCATCTACCTCTCATATTGGCTGTAGGGAAGGTAATGCAACTGAATTTCTGAAGACAAGCTGCCACTTATATTAAATTCACACCTGTCTATCCTTATCTTTTTATCAATTGTGAGGCAACTTTTGTAATCAATAAAATATATGACAGCAAGGGAGAACTCACCCTATTCATTAAGAACTTTGGATGCCTCAAAGCTACTGATATTGTCTGTCCTGAAGCACTAGTTATTTAATTTTCTAATGATAACTGTTTACAGTATTCCCATGAAGAAGCACATGTGGGACTTCCTGAACTGGCGCTAACCTATCTATGTACCATTGCTGAAAGTGAAGGGAGAAAGAAATATGACCTTGTTCATCCTTTGAAAAGTCTTAAGCCAGTTATCCTGTAATAAGATGTGATTGTGATCATGGCCTAGAGGGTTTGAAAAAGGGACTCAGACATTGGCCAGCAACTGTTGGCCAAAAATATGCCTGACAGTACCTCCCAGATCAGTGGCAATGGAACCCAGATCAGCCACCAGAGGCTGATAATGGTGGAAATTATACTTTTATATCCTACTGCACAGTGAAAGCAAAGTGAAAACGATGGTTAAATATAAAGAAGACCAAACTCATGAAAACAGGTACAGCAACCAGCCTTAGAATTAATAGTGAAGACACGGAAGGGGTGGATAGCTTTTGCCTTTTAGAATTGGCTATCAAAAGTATAGGAACCAGCGGTCAACAAATATTCCACAATTAATTTATAAGGAGAAAGAAATGTGCAACAGACTAGCACATGGTAAAGAAACAACAAAGGCCTTGCAAAAGAAAGTCAAATGCACATCTATATCTACAAAGTTTAGATACAAGCAGTGCAACACTCTATGGATGCGAAAGTTGGACTTTGAAGAAGCAAGATAGACTACTGATACTTTTGAAATTTGGCGTTGGGGAGGATTTTTTAGAATAACATGGACAGCCAAGAAAACAAACAAACAAAAACAAAAAATGGATCACAGAACAAATCAATCCAGAGTTCTCATTTAAGGCACAAATGACCAGGCTCAAACTATCTTATTCTGCACACATTGTGCAAAGGCCCAGCTCCCTTGAGAAGTCCATAATGCTGGGAAAAGTGGAAGGAAAGAGAAGAAGAGGACGACCAGCAGCAAGGTGGGTGAGCTATATTACAGAGCAAGGAATGCACCACTTAGAGATGGAAAAGGCCAGGGTGAGCAGGGCATGCTGGAGAAAGTCCATCTATGCGGTCACTAAGAGTAGGCACTGATTTGACTAATCAATCAATCAACCAAGTCCTTCTGCTATGGTTGGCTGTCTTGGAAACCGGAAGGCAGACAGAATGAACCATTGGTCTTCCAGACCTCGCCTCTTTCCTTCAAAGCTGGCATGCCAGGCAAAGGAACTGCAGGGCTGTTGCGTCCAGAGTAGGATGCGGGCACACCTCTCCCTCTCCCCCCACCGCCCCCCTTGGGGCGAGGCACTTACTGAGGGTGGCCGTCGTGCCGGCTTCCAGCAGCAGGCAGTCCTGGCGGCCGCGCGCCTCCAGCAGAGCGCTCGGAGCGGGGTCCTGCTTCCACAGCAGCCTCAGCCCTTTGCTCAGAGCCATGGAGGCTTTTGCCCCTGAAGTGGAAGGAGAAAAAGCAAAGTAGCCCCCTCACACAGCAGAGGCGAATTGCCCTAGAGCAGCTGCCCCACTTTCCGTTTCCCTCCCCCGCTCCAAAAAAATCACGCTCCCCTAACAAAAAGCAAGTTTCCCGAAAGAGCCGGCGCGGAGAGGCATGCTTCCCCCTCCCCACCGCCGCCTCAGCGGCTAGAAGTGGGCTGCAAAGAAAAAAGGGCCCTCGCCTCTCAGCTTGATCAAAAAAAAAAAAAAAAAAGTTAGGAAGAGAAAGAGACGGGCAATAACCCCAAACAAAAGAAAGGCTCGCCGAGGCTCTCCTCTTCTGCCCCCCTCCCCGTGGGGACCGAAGCGCCCTTCGTTGCCACGGGAGCCCTTTCCGAGGCCAAATTCCAGCTGATCGCCCCGCTCGTAGACGCCCGGCTGGCTCCTCGTCCCCAGCTCGGCCGGGAGGGACGGAGGAGGAAAGGAATGGATGTTCCTCCGGCGGAAAGACCGGCGGGAGGGGGAATTGGAAAGGCTTCCCCCCTCGTGCAAGTTCTTGCACAATTTCCGGACTTTCTGGTTCCTTATAAGAAAACCTCTCACTCTCTCCCGCAACTGGCCAGGGCGGGGACCTCGCCTTTCTCTCCCTTTTTCCTGTAGAAACTTTCTGGATGACTTCAAGTTCTAGTCACCGCCTCTCTCGCCTCCTCGGGGGACAGGTGAGCGCCCTCCCTCAGGCAGCGGCGAGGTTAAGCTCTTCTGGCTCCCCCCAGAGGAGAGGGAGTGGCGCTTCTCGCGGGGCTCCGGACGCGGAGGCTGGCAAGAGGTGGGGGGCGAGAAAGAGGGGACCGGAGGCAGCCGCTGGGTCGGCCGTCGGGCGGAATGTTTTCTTTCCCCCCTCGCGTTCTTGTTCGCGTTTTTGCTTTGGCTTTTGGAACCAACTGTAGAATTTGGCATGGATGTGGCTGTTTTATATGTAGATGTTCCTGGTGGAGAAGTTCACTACACGCTCTCGACTAGAAAGACTGTAAATTTGGATGGAAAGAGCTGCACAGAAACTGCAGCCTTTCCCCGGAAACACGTGGCATGTTTCAAATGTTAACAAGATTGAACAGGAAGAATATTTTACCACTACATCCAAAAAGTTCCTCTGAAATAGCTATTAGAGATAAGGATAATTAACTGTGCTTCTTTCTCTCCTGTACACTTGTGCATTAAAGAAGCATCATTTCCAAATGATACTGGGTGCAGTGTTATTTTGTCCAGGTTTACAATCAAATTGGATTTTTACATTTCCTTTGCACAGTTCTGATGCTTGTATCTTGTTTATAGAGATACAGCAAAAGATGCAGGCTAGTATTTGCCACTGATGCAGGATAAAAAGTGCCTTCAGTTAAGGTCATTTCACATCATGCTTTTGCAGTTGTTGGATGACTGGTGGTGTCCCAATCATTAGAACTGATCAACTGATGTGCCTTCAGTGAGAAATAATGTTGAGGGTTTTTCCCCCCCCTTAGTGAGTATTTTAATTATAGGAAGGAAGCAGAGATCAGAGAGTTCTGTGACAAGAGAATGGAAAAAGAAAATAAAGAAGTTGTCCCTCTGAATCTGGAGACTTTGGTATAGTGGTTAAGGCACCAGGCTAGAAATCAGAAAACTGTGAGTTCTAGGCACAAAGCCAGTTGGGTGACCTTGGGCAAGTCACTCTCTCTCAGCCCTAGGAAGGAGGCAATGGCAAACTGCAGGCACTAGTCCAGGCCTAGTTGCCAGGAATCAACAAGGACTCAAAGGCACCAAAAAAAAAAAAAAATCAAGGTAGCGTCCAGTTCAAGGTCAGCACATAGCCATCATTCTATGATCTTGAAAAGTTAAGCAGAATTAGATCTGTGGAGTCCTTGGGGTTCTCTGAGCTTGGTTCTTTTCTTGCAAACGTTTCATTACCGGGCTAGGTAACATCTTCAGTGCTAAAATGGGATGGGGTTTGCTCTCTATTTATATGCTGTGGCCTGCCTTGCTAGTGCTGGTGGGGGTGGGGGGTTTGTTTTGCTCCTCTGGTAGTTCCTTGATTAGGGTATTGTTCACTGTTTGACTGTGTGCCTGGTGGTGACCTCTGCTTATCTGGGTGATAATTGCTGGTGAGAAGATGCTCTGGTCTTTTGTCTCTTTTGACTAGTATGTAGATGTTGTTTATGTGTCTGTTAATTGCTGCTTTGTCTGAATACCAAGCTTCCAATAATTCTCTTGCATTTATGGATTTAGCTTGGTTTAAAATGCTGACAGTTTCCAGCTCCCAGTAATGAAACGTTTGCAAGAAAAGAACCAAGCTCAGAGAACCCCAAGGACCCCACAGTTCAACCTTGAGCTACACATATTCGTCTCTATTGGTAGAATTAGATCTGGTCAATATTTGGATAAGAGACCACCAGGAAATAATGGGGCAGACAGAATAGAGTGGAATTTTTTTTAAAAAAACATAGAAGAAGACAGTGTCAGTCTCTTCCATATTGTTACCAGGAAAACTGCATAGATATGCCCATGAAGTCACCTGGCTTTGTCTTCACCTTCTTAGTCAAGATAGCTGTGAGTTTAGTTCTGATCACAACTCCCCTTACCACTGTCTTACTAGGACTCCTTGGCTTCACCTGTTTAATTGGAACACTGATATTAATATCCTGGAAAGTCTGGTCCATGGAAATCTCTGCTTCAGGTCTGCTCTCTGGATCTCAAGGGAGCAAACTAGTCCAGCAGCACATAGACATCTCTTAACAGCCCCGAATCTGGATTTCTATTGCTTTTTCATTAGAAATGTTTGCTCTGTGTTTTGAATAGCTTTTAAACACTGCTCGTAGTCATAAACAATAGAGTACCACTGTTCTCTTTGCTGCATAATTACTGAATGTAAAAAAGACAAACTAGTCTTGTCTTGAGTTTAGCTTTACAAACCCTGCAGTGTGAATGTACCACTGTTTCACACATGATATGCATTAGTAAGCCTACACAATACACTGAAGTTTCAGCAGGATAAAACCGAACAGAATTGAAGCTACTGTAGTTGAGGTCAAAGTAGATGAAATATTTAATCACATCTACAGGGCAGGGTCAGCTGCTCAGTGGTAGCATTCATTTTTTGCATGCAGAAAGACCCACATTGACTCTGTAGCAGGATTAACTATAAATCCTGGAAACTGGCAGCATAGGTTTTGTGGGCAATTACATTAGTGTTATGCTTTATTTGTACCAGAGATCCCAGCTGATACACCACCCACAAGTGTGTACTGACACATCAAATTGGAGACTATCTCATTATCACTCACAGGAATTAATTATTCCATTCTACCCTGCCCTGCCACCTGGAGTGCTGTGTCTAGTTTGGGGCATCACTGTTCAAAAAAAGTGACAAACTGGAACAAGTTAGTATGGTGATGGGCAGAGGGAAATATGGTGGGAGACAAGGGACAGGTCACTACTGAAGAAGGTAGTCTTCAGATCATTGATTCGGCATATCAGCCCCCTGGCTGGACATGGGGGTTGGGGTACTCAGAAATGTGTTTCAAGTGTGGCACTAGCCACAACCCAGCTGTGACTCAGGGGTGGTGGAATGGCTGTAGTTATCTGGGAGACTCTAGTGGCCTTCAGAGGTGCTGTCCTACAGATAACTGAATGTGAGACCTTGTTTGTGAAATTGGACTCCCTTGATTTTGTGGCCAAACTAGCAGTAGTTTCCCTGTTTATGATATGGGAGACTTCAATCTGCCTTCTCTGGGTGCAAAATCAGCAGCGGCAGGTTGGTTCATGGCCACCATGACCTGACTCAGATACATCTTGTGTTTGTCTTGGGCACTGGTGATGTGATCTGCATGTGGGGGATGTGAATGCTAATCCCTTGTCATAGTCAGATCTCTTCTTGATTGCCTTGGAGTTCTCCACAGCTGCTTCAGCCTTTTGCTAATGGGCTGTTTTTGAGACTCATGCACAGTTCAGCTGATGCCTTAGTTGCCACTAGGATGAGTTTTGGATCTGATTGCCCATGTGTATCCTCTCACTGCATGTGGATCGTGGAGTTCCCCCTAGTTTTCAGAAGAACTCACTCCAGAAGATGAAGTCGCAGAAGGACCACCTAGAGCTGCCACTGGAAAAGAACAAAGAGCAAACCCCAACAAACACGGTTAAGAATTACCTTGTGGTAAGAATGGCTAAATATGTTTTCCTATTCCTTTTGCATTTGCAGATTGCCAGCTGGTAGCCCTGTTTAAGATGACCCAATCCATTTTGTACACCTACTGTGCCTTTTTTGATTGTGTGGGCCTGCTCACAGCCACTCATGGCTTGTCACTTCCCATCTGGATTATTGCAATGTGCTCTATGTGAGGCTGCCCTTGAAGACCACTCAGAAATTGCAGCTGGTCCAGAATGTGACTACATGGGTAGTTATGAGCATAGATGATATGCCCATGTAACAGTACGTCACAAGCTGCACTGGCTCCCAGTAGGTTTCCTGGTGCAATTCAAGGTGCTGATAGCCATCTATAAAACACTTAATTCTCAGAGCCAAGGTATCTGCAGGACTGTTGCCTATCCCAAAGGATCTAACAGGATGGACATGTCCCAAGACCTTCGATTAAACAATGCCAACAGATGGGATCTAGGAAGGGTACCTTCTCTGTTATTGCATCTCCCCTGTTGAACAGCATGCCCTCTGAGATTTGGGTGGCCCCAACTCCAACGGCCTTCCATAAGGCATTGAAAACTTGACTTTTTTTCCAGGCACTGAGCCAGGAAATTGAATCAATTTTCAGGGGGTTGTTGATGTGGATATGTGTGCTGCCCCAGGCATGATGTATTTTGGGTTCTTTGTTGATGTTTTTATTGTTGTTTTTAATTTGTTTACTGCCCAGAGTCAAATGTTATATATTGAGTGAGTGGCTGTACAGAATGAATGAATATTTCAGAGGAAAGCTACCAAGATGGTGAAAAATCTGGAAACTAAGCCTTAGGGTTAGGGTTTAGTCTTCAGAAGAGACCACTGAGCAAAGATATAATTTTCAAATATCACTTGCAAAGTACCTGCTGTTTGGAATACCATATCCCCCAATTTGCTTGTCTTTGACCCCGCTGGCATTTCATAAAACCTTGAAGACCTAGCTGTTCCCTTGGGTATGGGGACTGGAAATTGGGTGAGCTCATCCACGTGATTTTTTATTGCTGTGATTGTTATATCAATTGGATTGGATTGTCCTCAGAAGCCAGTGTGTTGTTATTGTATTATCCAAGTTACTCTTTCTGAGATGGGCAGCTATATAAATCAATTTAATAAACAAATAACTGAAGGGCTGTTATAGAGAAAAGGGAATGGATTTATTCTCTATTACCCCAGAGGATTTAAACGTAGCTTTAGGCTACCTGTCAGGAGGAACTTCCTAACTGTATGAGTTGTCAGCCAGTGGAAAAGGCTATCACATGAAGCAGTGAGTTCTCTTTTACTAGAGGTCTTCAGAGACTGGATGGGTATCTATCAGAGGTGATCTAATGGGTCCTGCACCTATGGCCTCTCTGGTTACTTCCAATTCTGTGATTCTGTAACCTCTCCAAACCTATCTACCATAATCTTCACGTTTTGTGCCACCTGCTTCAAGTGTGAAACTGACATGATAGAAGGGAGTCCTGATGAATATTCCAGAGCCAACATTGTTGCAACATTTGGCAATAAAACTATGGAGGAAAGGAAAGGACTTCTTGAGATTTTAAGGAGTGATAGTTAAATGGAAAAAACAGAGCTTGGCTAAATAGATTTGGAAAATTTGAGCCATTAGTTTCCCCCTAATGCATTTTTGGGGGGGGGTGTGAAAAACAGCACCGAAAGCTATAATTTTAAACAGAGGCATGGTAAGTTAAGAATGGTTCAGTTATCTAATTGTTAGTCTTCTTTTCCCAAGCAGGTTTCTCAAAATATTTATGTATGTTTTCTACCTAGCCTAAAGTACTGTGAAAAGTACTGCCCGCTCCTTCGTACTGTACATGAAGAATCCTTTAGCAAAAACAGACTCACCAGGGCAGATGTGAATCTTTTCTTATAAAAGATTATTTTTAGCAGCAGCTGTTTTAGAGCTTAGCTCCTTTCATCGCAAAACTATGTGTAGATGAGTGAGTTATACCATATTTATTTAGGCAGCAAAAATGACCAGTCAACCAGACTTTGCTCTTTTATGATCCTCCAGATTGCACTGTTTGTAATAAATAGCAAGGCACGTCCTTTATATATACTGTACTGATGGAAAGCCACAAAGATTATTCAGAATGTTTCCAATATCCATAACTCCTTTAGTTCTCTATAAAATATTTAGAATACACAAATCTATGTGTATTGTGTCATTTTCAGGACCATATTTGTATATTGCATAGAACTAAACATAATAGACAATTGTATAAACAGTTGTAATAAAAAGTATAAAAATTGTAATAAAGAGTTGACAGTAGTCCTCATTGAACTCAATAGGATTTATTTATTTATTTCTATGGCTGCCTATCTCAGATAAGTGACTCTGGACGGCGGACAATCATAAAATCAGTTAAAACCAAGTACAAACACCATACAAAAATAAATATATATAACAGCTGACAAAAATTATAACCATACATATCACTATAACCAGGAAACAGGGCCCTTAATACACTCAGGACCTCAGGCACAGGCACATAACCAGGTCTTCAAGGCTTTATGAAAGGCCAACAGAGTCAGGGCCATCCTAATCTCTGGAGGGAGAATATTCCAGAGGGCAGGGGCTATGGCACAGAAGGCAGGCCTCCTAGTCCTCGCCAGCCAACATTCCTTGGCTGATGGGACCCACAGCATGCCCAACCTGCCAGACTGAATTGGATGGGTGAAACAACTGGGAGAAGATGGTCTGTCAAGTAACCCGATTCCAAGCCATGAAAGGCTTTAAAGGTGATGACCTGCACCTTGAATTGCACCCGAAAACACACTGGCAACCATTGCAATTCATGCAGTAGTGGTGTTACATGTCAGATATCTGACACCATTTACTATCCGTGCAGCTGCATTCTGTAGCAGTTGAAGCTTCCAAATGCTCTTCAAGGGTAGCCCCATGTAGGCGCATTATAGTAATCCAGACAAGAGGTCATGAGGGCATGAGTGACTGTGAGCAAAGCCTCCTGGTCCAGGAATGGGTGCAACTGGAACACATCCTGAAGGTATGCAAAGGCCCTTCTCAATAGACTTCAGATATTTACAATGCAAACTTACGGGCTTTTGTTCCTGACTGTTCTGACTCTACTAGCAGTACTGCACAGTTCAGGGACTCACTCTCTTTCAAATGGATATGTGAGAAAGTGAAGTTGGGATTACTGTCTGCACTTGGGAAGGGCAGCTGCAGTCAGGCAGAAACAATTCCTACCCCCACTTCCCTCATGCATTCATACATTCACTCACAACTTTATTCTCAAGCATCCATGCCAATGTTCTACCTGCCTGTAATAACTGAGCCATACCCTGGTGTTTTCAAGGCTGTGCTGATATCCAGGGGCAGTCTCACCCCACCCAGGCCCTTAGCTTACAAAAGCAAATGCTAAGACAGAGTGGGGAGGGGTGTGGGAAAACAGGAGATAAGCAAACAGTACACAGAAAGGAAGCGGAGGCAGCCATCTGGAGACTGGCAGCTATTACAAGCAGCCAACTCCTTGTGGGTGAGCTGGGCAGTGATATAAATGTGATTGACTGATTGATTGATTGATTGACTGACTGACTGACTGATTGACAGACAGACAGACAGACAGACAGACAGACAGACAGGACTATTAGTCAACTGCCAGGACCACAAGCTACAGTGAGTAGCATATTCTGGTAGGACTCCTGCTGGGAGCTTTGCTGGGAGCTCAGTAGCAACCAGAAGAGGAGCAACCACACTGAGGCAGCACCTCAATCCAACTAGTGTAAGAACTTTTGGAAGAAGGCAAAAGTTGTATGCCACTTTACAGACTCTGGGACTTTTGTTTGGACTAAGTCTTAAATATTAAAGGACTGAGTATTAAAGACATATTTACATGGCAACTTCACCTTGCAAGTCCTAGAAGGGTGGAGAGCAATAGTCTATTGTTGGGGAAGGTGTGTGTTGCAATAAAGCACTATGTACAGATTTGTTACGCTGTGGTATGTCCAGTCCTTGGAAAACAAAGAACCCTCACAAGGTACTTATGCAAAATAGTGCAGAGAGGACTTTAATCTGTAATATACTGAGAAACATGTGCCTGGAATATTTTTGCTGTCTTTTCTTGATACCTTTGTGTCCTGTCTTTGCCAGAGATAGGATCTTAATGGGCTTTTAGCGCTCTTATCTGTTATCCTTCCATTAAATAAATGTCCAGTAAAGTAAATAGCCTTTAAGCTATTTCTTTGTCTTTGTGCCTCTAACTGCTGTTTTGAATGCTCAGAGTTGAGAAGGAAAGATAGGCAGGCCTTACTTAATAATGCAGCATGACAGCAAAAGGAATGTATTATAACATCATGATAAGCAAAAGCTGATACAAGTGGCACCATTATACCATGGGATTAGTGAGTAGGTGAATACAGGGGGAACATTCTTTCTAGAGAGAATCCCTGCAGGCTTTGCATTAACCATATACTGATCCTCAGCCATTATATTATTGTAAAACTGGAGAGGGAAGCAGCCATACCATTTCTGAGCTATACCATTTCTCTGCAGTGGTAAAGGGTACATATTGGTACAAGTATGGGAAAAGATTAAATCCGAAGTGGCATGCTTCAAATTAGTAGTAGTAGAAATAAAGCTTTCTTGTTTAGTTAATAGATTGCTCCATTATTAACAATTTATTCAACTCTCACTGAATTGTAACTTTCTCTTTGCATGAGCAGGCAATCAATGGAGAAACCACCCACTGAGTTTCAATTATTTCTTATTAACTGAAACTATTAAATACCTCTAAAATTAAAAAAAAAAAAACCCTATAAATTAGCACTTGTCATTTTTAAAGCTGGGTGTCTTGATATCATCTTTCCTATGCAAATACTGTAGCTACCAGTTTTGTATATTCATAGAAAATAAAGTGTGTAGAAAATTACCTAGAACAGTTTTGCATATAAATGATATGATGATAAATGACCAAGATCAAGTTATTCCAGAGTTTTTTTTCTTGGAAAGTTCACATTATTTCTTTAGATGAAAGCTTTCTGTAAATTAATTAAAAACAGAGTGGTAAGGTTTTTTGTCAATGAAATCATTAAGAAGAGTAGATCACACACATAATTAAACTAAAGGCAAATTTCAGTCCCTTCTCAAGTTAAATTACAGAATCCTAAAACTACTTAGAAATGATAGTTAAGGATCAGTCATGAGTGCCTGACCTTACCTACAATTTCTGTACAACTTTTTAATTCTTGTTGTTTAGTCGTTAAGTCATGTCCGACTCTTCGTGACCCCATGAACCATATTGCGCCAGGCCTTCCTGTCCTTCACTGCCTCCCTGAGTTTGCTCAGTTTCATGCTCATTGCTTCAGTGATGCTATCTAACCATCTCATCCTCTGCCGTCCTCTTCTCCTTTTGCCTTCAATCTTTCCCAGCATCAGGGTCTTCTCCAAAGAGATCTCTCTTCGCAGTAGGTGACCAAAATATCTGAGCTTGAGCTTCATTATCGATCCTTCCAATGAGCAATCAGGGTTGATTTCTTTTAAGATTGACTGGTTTGACCTCCTAGCAGTCCAGGGGACTCTCAAGAGTCTTCTCCAGAACCACAGTTCAAAGGCATCAATTCTTCGGCGCTCGGCCTTTTTTATGGTCCAGCTCTCACAGCCATACATTACTACTGGAAAAACCATAGCTTTGACTATGCGGATCTTTGTCGGCAAGGTGACGTCTCTGCTTTTTAATATGCTATCTAGGCTTGCCATAGCTTTCCTCCCAAGGAGCAAGCGTCTTTTAATTTCATGGCTGCAGTCTCTGTCTGCGGTGATCTTGGAGCCCAAATAAATGAAGTCTGTTACTGCTTCCATTTCTACCCCTTCTATTTGCCATGAATTGATGGGTCCAGATGCCATGATCTTAGTTTTTTTAATGTTGAGTTTCAAGCCAGCTTTTGCACTCTCCTCTTTCACCCTCATCAAGAGGCTCTTTAGTTCTTCACTTTCTGCCATTAGGGTGGTATCGTCCGCATATCTGAGGTTGTTGATGATTCTCCCTGCAATCTTAATTCCGGCTTGTGATTCTTCCAGCCTGGCATTTCTCATGATGTACTCTGCATATAGGTTAAATAAGCAGGGTGACAGTATACAGCCTTGTCGTACACCTTTCCCTATTTTGAACCAATCGGTTGTTCCATGACCGGTTCTGACTGTTGCTTCTTGGCCCGCATACAGATTTCTCAGGAGACAGGTAAGGTGGTCTGGTACTCCCATCTCTTTAAGAATTTGTCACAGTTTGTTGTGATCCACACAATCAAAGGCTTTTGCATAGTCAATGAAGCAGTAGTAGATATTTTTCTGGAACTCTCGTGCTTTCTCCATGATCCAGCGAATGTTGGCGATTTGATCTCTAGTTCCTCTGCCTCTTCGAAACCCAGCTTGTACATCCGGTAGTTCTCGGTTCATGTATTGCTGAAGCCTAGCTTGTAGGATTTTGAGCATAACCTTGCTAGCATGTGAAATGAGTGCAATTGTGCGATAGTTTGAGCATTCTTTAGCGTTGCCCTTCTTTGGAATTGGAACATAAACTGACCTTTTCCAATCCCGTGGCCACTGTTGCGTTTTCCAAACTTGCTGGCATATTGAGTGCAGCACTTTAACACCATTATCTTTTAGTATTTTAAATAACTCAGCTGGAATACTGTCATCTCCACTAGCTTTGTTGTTAGCAATGCTTCCTAAGGCCCTCTTGACTTCACTCTCTAGGATGTCTGGCTCAAGGTCAGTGATCACACCAGCGTGGACATCAGGGACATTAAGATCTTTCTTGTATAGTTCTTCTGTGTATTCTTGCCACCTCTTCTTAATCTCTTCTGCTTCTGTTAGGTCCCTGCCTTTTTTGTCCTTTATCATGCCCATCTTTGCACTAAACGTTCCTTTCATATCTCCAATTTTCTTGTAGAGATCTCTAGTCTTCCCCATTCTATTGTTTTCCTCAATTTCTTTGCATTGTTCATTTAAGGCGGCCTTCTTATCTCTCCTTGCTATTCTCTGGAAATCTGCATTCGGTTGCTTATATCTTTCCCTTTCACCACCCTTGCTTTTCGCATTCCTTCTTTCCACAGCTATTTGTAAAGCCTCATCAGACAGCCATTTTGCTTTCTTGTATTTCTTTTTCTTTGGGATGGTTTTAGTTGCTGCCTCCTGTACAATGTTACGGACCTCTGTCCATAGTTCTTCAGGCACTCTGTCTACCAAATCTAATCCTCTAAATCTATTCATCACCTTCACTGTGTACTCACAAGGAATATGATCTAAGTCATACCTGAGTGGTCTAGTGGTTTTCCCTACATTCTTCAATTTAAGCCTAAATTTTGCAGTAAGAAGCTCATGATCTGAGCCACAGTCAGCTCCTGGTCTTGTTTTTGCTGTCTGTATAGAGCTTCTCCATCTTTGGCTGCAAAGTATATAATCAATCTGGTTTCGGTATTGACCATCTGGTGATGTCCATGTGTAGAGTCGTCTCTTGTGTTGTTGGAAAAGAGTGTTTGCTATGACTAGCTTGTTCTCTTGACAGAACTCTATTAGCCTTTGCCCTGCTTCATTTTGTACTCCAAGGCCAAACTTGCCTGTTATTCCGATTACTCCTTGACTTCCTACTTTAGCATTCCAATCCCCTATGATGAAAAGGACATCTTTTTGGTGCTAGTTCTAGAAGGTGTTGTAGGTCTTCATAGAAGCGGTCAACTTCAGCTTCTTCAGCATCAGTGGTTGGGGCATAGACTTGGATGACTATGATGTTGAATGGTTTGCCTTGGATACGCACTGAGATCATTCTGTCGTTTTTGAGGTTGTACCCCATTACTGCCTTTCCCACTCTCTTATTGACTATGAGTGCAACTCCATTTCTTCTAAGGGTTTCTTGCCCACAGTAGTAGATATAATGGTCACCTGAATTAAATTCACCCATTCCCGTCCATTTCAGTTCGCTGATTCCCAAGATGTCGATGTTCAGTCTTGTCATCTCATGTTTGACCACATCCAGCTTGCCTTGGTTCATAGATCTTACATTCCAGGTACCTATACAATATTGTTCTTTACAGCATCGGACCTTCTTTTCGCTTCCAGATACATCCATAGCTGAATGTCCTTTCGGCTTTGGCCCAGCCGCTTCACTCTTTCTGGAGCTACTTGGAATTGCCCTCCGCTCTTCCCCAGTAGCATATTGGACACCTTCCGACCTGAGGGGCTCATCTTCCGGCGTCATATCTTTTAGCCTTTTAACATTGTCCATGGGGTTTTCTTGGCAAGGATACTGGAGTGGGTTGCCATTTCCTTCTCCAGTGGACCACATTTTGTCAGAACTCTCTATCATGACCTGTCCGTCTTGGGTGGCCCTGCACGGTATAGCTCATGGCTTCACTGAATTACGCAAGCCCCTTCGCCACGACAAGGCAGTGATCCATGAAGGGGTTTTTAATTCTACTTAAAGGTGAATGTGCAGAAAGAGATAGTAAAACATATGCTGTCAATGTAAATAAGACACAATATACAGATACAGGATGGCATCAATAATGTTGATATTTTTATTTTAAAGCAACCGTGGGCCATTATTTACTAAAAGTTGACTGATATTGCAATAGACATTTAAAACTGATCAGTGATTTTGAATAAGCTTCATAGTAATTCAGATGTCTTGTAGGACTGCCTCTCCCTGAGGGTATCGGCCCGTCCTACTAGGTTAGATAGGGTGGGTGCACTCCAGGTCCCCTCCCTTAAATGTTGCCATCTGATGGTACCTCAGAGGCACTTCTCAGTGGCCATCACAGCCCTTTGGAACAGCCTCCCATCAGAGATTAGAGGGATCCCTACCCTTTTAGCCTTCTGGAGAGCTGTGAAGACCTGGCTCTTCCTCCAAGCATTGGGTTAGGATGGGGGCTGAGCTGTGAGGATGTCTGGTCTGGTGCCTGGGGGGAAGGGTACCTTTGTTTTTAACTATGTTTTATGGATTATTATGAGCTGCCTAGAGTGATTGTGTGAGATAGGTGGCCATATAAATCCTGTAAATAAATAAATTTCCAAAATTATTAATTGAATCATAAAACATTTAATTAAAATAGTCTTGGCTTTTATTTAGGCCTTTAATAACGACCCCAAAACATTTTTGAACAATGATTAGCATATTATATTAAGTATAATTGGGTGATTAAAAATGTAATAAATAGCAATTTAGTCCTTAAATTGAACTTGCTGCCTGGATTACAAAGTTATTACAGTTCATGGGACTTAGATTGTTTTCCACTGGTTTTCATCCATGTATATTCTCAGAAAAACACAACATAGCTGATGTAATAGTTTCAATATCCTGATGCAGTTCCTCAAAGATATCTCTAAATGCTAATTTAAATTACTTGTCTTGTTAAGTCTTCAGTCCTAAAAACAATTTATCTTTCCCACAAACATGCAATTATTCTTTAAAAATAATTTCGGAGTCTTAATATTCCAAGTCCGATTTCCAATGCTTTCTGAGCCCTTAATTCATTTACAACTTTCTATAGCCAAAACTTTGTCTTGCTTTTTGCTGTTTAAGTTCTTAAAATTTATAAAAATAAATCTTCATACTATTTTATTAAGGATTGAAGCACTCACCAGCTATTTCCAGTCTTGTCACTTTGGAACATTCTGCCCCCGGAGGTGCGAATGGCTCCCTCACTCCTGGCCTTCCAAAGGGCCTTGAAGACCTGGTTCCGCCACTTGGCCTGGGGTGGGGAGGGAATACTTAAAGCAGGGGGATGGCTAGCCCCATAATGGCCAGCTGTCCACAGCCTGATTTTCCATCTTCTTGGATTTTCCTTTTTTAGTATTGTTTTAATGCTGGATGCTTTTTTAGTATTGTTTTAATGCTGGATGTATTTGTGTTTTAGATATATTTATAGTTTTTAATGTTTTTTGTAAGTCACCCAGAGTCCCCTATTGTGGGGGAGATGGGCGGGGGAGAAATCCAACAAATAAATAAACAAACAAACAAACAAACTTATTTGAAACAGTTAATAGGCAATTAGAAGATAGTTAGAAAGGGAAATGTATGAACCTAGTGTCTTAAAAAAGGCTCCGTTTGCGACTTGAGCAATTGTGGTGAATTCCCCCATCTCCAGATTTCCTCCCCTACCTGAGATCACTTGTGTTGTGGTCTCTTGGTGAGGAAAAGGAAGAGTTTTAAGGAGAGCAGCTTGGACAATCTCACCATCTCTCTCTTTTATCCAGAGAGGATCATAGGAGCCGATATGTTAATCGGCTCCTTGTTAAAGTCTGCAGACACCATCTTGCCCAGGAAGTCACCACCTTTAATTTTTTCAAAAGAAAGCTTGTAAAGTATGACTCATTCTGGTGGTAAGGAAATGTTCCCTTTGCTGAAATTCTTAAGAAGCACAGATCCTCATGTTTACAAGCTAAGGAGTGAACATTAGGCAGGTGATTCAGACATATTCAGACAACCAGTTTGAATTAATAACTCATTACAACCAGAACCTAAGACAGTATGTTCTATGTAGAGGCACAGTATAACATTTTTCTGTGTTTCTCAACAGCTACTATGTATACCACTGGTACCATGGTAACATTCAGAACAATCTGGGGAAGAAGGGGACAGACCTGAAACTGACTTTTACAAATATACTGTATGCACGGGGGAGAGAGGGGAGAACAGGCAAAGTAGTCTTTCCCAAAATGCAGAGAGGCAGGCTGGCTTGTGGGTCATAGACACTGCATGAGGAACATGAGTTGGGCTTCCCTGCTGTAGTTTTTGGGGAAGATGCTCTGCCCCACAACCTTGTTTTGATACATACTGGAGAAAGCTGAGTACTGGACAGTGGTAAGGACTTGCAACTGGCTGGCAGGACAGAGAGAGTGTAGTCCAGCATTTTCATAGATGTTAGGTTAGGACTGCATAGAGATTTTCTTTTGACAGAGGTGCCAGTCAGTAAAATGTAACTACAGGCTTCTCACTAATAATTATGAATTATTATCATGCATTTTCTGGTAATGAAATTATATAATTTATTTATATTTATTTATTTGTCAAATTTATATGGCCGCTCATCTCTGTGACTCTGCGCAGTGTACAATAAAACCAAGAATTCAAACATTTTGCAAACACATTAAAACAATATACATGGATAAAACAAACCACAAGAGGGAAGATGTTTACATACAGTATAACCAGCGGGCAGGCTCCCTATTACCAGGGGATTCCCAGGCTTTCTGAAAAAACATGTTTTGAGAGCTTCATGGAAGACTGTATGGGTTGGGACTCATCTCACCTCAGGAGGGATGATGTTCCAGAGGGTGGGTGCCATGGCAGAAAAGGCTCACCTCCTAGGTCCCATCAGATAGAACTCTTTTGCGGACTGGACCCACAGAATGCCTCTCCTGTCAGACCTGTGGGGATGGGTAGATGTAATAGGGAAGAGGCGGTCCCTCAGATAACCTGGCCCCATGCCACACAGGACTGAAAAGATCAAAAACAGCACCTTGACTTGGACTTGGAAGCAAACTGGCAACCAATGCCGTTCACGTATCTTTCTTTTGCGGATAAAGCAGTAAAAACGGTCAATGGCATTACTATAATTTTTATGTAATATATATAACAAGAGAATGCAATAAACCTAATTTTCTGCCTTGGGGAAAGTAGATTTTGTTTCAATTTTGGTGGACCCCAGGTTCTCTGATGGGGTAATTGGATGGACTTAAGAAATGAAAAATTACTGTTCTAGGCCAAATTCCAAAACAAACAAAAAAAGGGGGGGGGAATATATCTACTGATATGCCATTACATGAGTTATTTTGGAAAAAAATTCAGTTCCGTTTCCCTCTCCTCCTAGAGTCTATAGAACTTCTATAATGAAATTTCATATTTAACATATAGCAGGCATTATCTTATTTACTATAAATGATGCGTAAGTGTAAACCAGTTATATTTAGCTTTTATGTTTATATTTTGAGGTGAAAAACTTAAATCTTTGACAAATTTCTGCTAGTTACTTCCAAAAAATATAGTATATGTAGTATACCATATCATTATTCCATATTCTTCTGGAAAGAACATTCCTCATGAGGAAATATGAATCAATTCTAAATACAGGCGAAACACTGTTTTTGCAGACATTAGGTTTCATATTGAGTTGTAAATTATCCACAGGGGGAAAAAAGCAAATCATCTTATATGTATAAATATTTATTATCAATTTCAAGACTTCATTTGCTAGAAAGTTTACAGACCTGCCAATTCCAAATGGTTTCCACACTGAAACAATTGTTTCTGCTCTTCTGTGCCCGGTTTGCCTGTTAAAAGATGCTAAATCTGCAATCTCTGTCATCAGGATTAGCCCCCTTTCATAAAAAGTAATCACCAGAGAACCAGTTACAAAGATTGATACAAATGTTGAAAAAATGGTGCTGTGAAAAAAGTGCCTCAGATTCACTACATGCTTTGCAGTTAACTTATAAATTGCTTCTATATGCAAGATGAGATCTTATTACATTTGGTGTAAAACATTTATACACATTCTTTACAATTTGTACATTTATTTCAGTGGCTATATAACACTTTATAGAATTTTAGAAGGCAACTAAATTAAAAATAAAACAAGTGTGTGGAAAAAAGTATCACTGAAAACATAACAAAGAGCAGCATTTGAGCCAAGATTACATTCCAATTTGGTTTGGTTTGGCTTGATAGGCATATTAACTTGACAGACCCAAATTCTTCATTGATCTCAGAGTTACTGGAACAGAATAAATGACAATGCCATATAAGACAATTAAACTTTCAGAATGCATATATCATTTGTTTGATGAAAAAAGCAAAGTTGTTTACTTCTCAATCAAAAATTAAATAGAAAGCTACATTTAGTTCAATGGCTTGTTTAGGAATATGTCTATGCAATCAATTTTCTACAGTTCAGGATTGTGTGACCCATAATCCATATATAAATTGATACTTATGAACTGAACCTAACATTGCAAGCAAAGACCCGTTCGTAAGTAGCTGTTGTTCTGATAATCCTAATCTGTATTTTAAATCTGAAAAAATGACTTAATTTTCCTCATGAAGCAGGATAAGATCAAATCATGTTATGACAGAAAAACCCAACATACAGCAATGAGCTTAGAAAATTTCCTATCATGTTGGTTATGACTGGATATGAGCCACTAAATATACTGCACATTTAGGGATATAAAAGGAAAAAAACCCCCTGATATATAACATTGACTATTGTTAAGAAGTGTGTGTGGTTTCAACCACTGGATGGAACAGAATTTTCCAGATGTTCAGAATGCCAGTATCTACTGTATATACCCAGGAAGGGAAGTAATACAGCCTTACATGGCATCTGAGGTACAAGAACAGCCCTTAAGGATGTTTACTCCATATAAACATACTTATTTCAGAAAATGGATGTTATGGCTATAGTAGAAATGGGATGAATCTTTCCTCTCCGTAGAACTTATCTGAATGCTGGAAAGTAGTTTAACAATTATATATCTATAGATCCTATATTGGCGTTCTTATCCTTTTAAGATTTGATCATGTTATGGTTTTGAAGAGTTTAGGATGCTAACATGGGCAGGGTAGTTAAACTCAAAAAACATTTGGATGGCCATGTTTCCCCATCCCTGGTTTAGGAAAATGTGTCCTTTTTTTTAGTATCTGGCCACAAACTGTTTGACAATTTGAAGCCTCATCAAACACAGCACTTTCCAGATTCATTTCAACAACAGCTAGGAAAGGAAAGTATTTAGGGTAAAAAATAATCATAAATATCCAAGGCATTAAGGCTAGCAAAGTAAACATCTGAAGTTTTTTTCTTCTTTTTTAGGTTCATTTTTAAAAATTAATTATCTTTAAAAAAGGCTTTTTGGATGGCAAAGTTTTCCACTTCTTTTATTTGCACTTCCCCCACCAAAAATCAAAAAAGCACTTTGGAGTTTTTGTTCTTCTTCGTCTGCCTTTAGCTACATCACAGGAAAGCGACTGAGAGCCTGCCTCAGCTTCTGTGCAATCTGAAACACACAAGAGAGTGTAAAAAGTATGACCCTGCAATGCCCTCAGGATTCCCCCATCATCAGCCTGCTTTTAAAGATCACAGGAGAAAGAATTTTAAGCAATTTGCTCCTCTGGTATGAAAAAGACATATGAGAAGTAGGTAAATTCAAACAATAATTCTAAGAATGTGATTATTCAGAAGCATATTCTAGTACACTTAATGACTGTGATACTAACTTCCATGACATGTGCTATATTCTACAAAAAAAATAAACATGGGTAAATTTCATATAATATATATTCTTCAAAAGCAGCTTGCAAACAAATTTGTCTAATTTATTTCAAAGATGAAGCAGCAGATAATAGATCTATGGCAAAAATGGCAATTCATTCCAAGCAGGTCATTTAAAAACCTGACTGATAACAACAATGCATACATGGAAATATTAATCTCCAGCTACCAATATTATTCAGGTCCATTTATATTAATTTATAAATATATATTCATATAAAGAAATACATATCAATAAATATATATTCATCAAATATGGGTAGTAGCATCTGGACAGGACTTAGATGCAACTGAAGCTAAATTTCCTCTGCCCCCTTGGTTTGAGGTTCAGGAGGAATTGTGGGAATATTAGATGAACATAAAAATAGCATGTTCATTTTCCAAGGTAACTCTGGCAGAGGGGGAGGTGAAATTACAGAGAATTAAGTAGAATAACTGCACACATCTTAACCATTCCTCTTTCTCTGAGAGGAATGAAAGAATTGCTAATGAGTTGCCAAGTTTAATTCAATGTGCATCCTAGCCAAAAAGAAAGTGCCAGCTGCAAAATCTCATGCAAAATGTGCAATACAGGAAGGATTAGCAGTGCCAAGTAGCATTTTCTAAAGAAACAAAGGGGAAATAATTATTTTAAAAACCTACATTTTTAAAATAAACATTTTCACTACAAGTGATTTATGAAATAATGGATAAAATCATAAATATTCACTTAGTTTCTATTTAAATGGTTCAAGCATGTGAAATAAAATTGGAGCATAAAGACTTCACTCTGTTTAGAAGAACGAGTAGCCATGTAGCTGACAGACATAAAAAGAGCACTACACATGCTGCAGCTTACCGTCTCATAGAACTGTGCCTGCTGTTCGAGGTACAAGCGCATCACGGTATTGTAATCGTAAATTCGATTACTGTGAAAGTGATTCATCTCCGCTGTAAATGGAAGCCAGGTTATATATTACATTCTGACAGAGAAAAAACTGAATTTTATTCATTATTTAGGCATTTTGTCAAAAGATACTGTAGTGCCAGTGCGAGCAATCCTTTCTTTGGTCATGGTCTATATGGTGCTTTATTTTTAATTGTTCAGGCTCCAAGAACCACAGAAGACATTGCTGTGATGCTGCTAGCTGGGCTGAAGCTTTACCTTGTAATGCGTAAGACATAGTGCTTGCACGTGTCAGCATGTTTTGTTTATCTTGGGGGGTAATTTTGCTGGTAGCAATCAGTTTATCGCTTTCCTTCACTTTTTCTATTGCTCCCTGTTAAGAAAAATATCCCATGAGCCGTCACTGAAATTTTTTTTCAAATGCTACAGTAATATAATTCCGTCCCCGAGTAGTTTCAAAAATAACAGTTCATTCAAACTGCCAAAACCTGGTATTAAGCATGACCACTAATGACACTGAAGTATTGTCAGATACCATGTGCAGGCAGCCATAAAGGATAAACAAAACTACAGTAACATATTGTACTAACAACATATATCTATGTCTATATGAAATATGTACCATCTATCATCCATCCAACCTATCTCATCGTACCCTAACTGCCCCAGCTCTTTCTTAACAGTTAACTAAAATGAGATCAATTTCCTGGATATGAATGGACAATGTTTCTTTCTAAAAAGGAGGAACAAATGCTAAACCTTCCCAAATTCCATCATTATTCTTAGATAAGCTGGAAAGTGTTTTGAAATACATCTGCTGAAGATAAGATTGTTTGCTGTAATAATGGATCCGTTTTCTCATTTCTCATTGTGAGAACTACACACTGCATGCCTTTTGCTTAATTCCCAGTTAACAGGCTTGTCAGGTATTGGCAAATGATCAACTAGATGCTTATTTCATTATCAGGTTATATATAATACTAAGTCATAATATGATCCTGTTACTTTTTATTGTTCTAAAATGTTCTTTCTTTTCTTATCCTAAGAAAGAAAACTAAGGTCATTCTAGGGCATTCCAGTGCATTTAAAATTGTATTACGTTTTATAAAAATTAACCAAAGCAGCCTTTCCTGTAATTTGAATGCCCTCTACACTAATATTTGACAAAGTTTTTTTTTCTTTTTTGAATGGGTTTAATGCAGCCAGTTTCCATTTCTTGTAAAAGAAATGAAGAGAAAAATTCCATTTTCAGTAGTGATGACATTAAAAATATCAGTACAAAGAAGCATTAATAAAAATACTTCTGATAAACTGATTCTGAACTGAATGGTATCATACTGAGAGCCTTTAAAACTTTTCCTGATACTAAAATAACTAGCATTCACTCTTAGAAAACCCATACTGCACAGTCTCTCACCTTATGAGCACCTATGATATCTGGAAAGCAACCAAGAAATCCTTTGTATTCATGATTGGTTTCCATCAGAAAATGAAGATCCTTCTTTGGCTAATAAAGAAAGGAATATCTAGTAAGTAATTCTAGAATACCATGTCATATTAAGTCCATAGTAAAAGTAAAAATGACAGAATATAGAGAAAAAATACTTTTAAAATATTGACCACTCAAAAGGACAACTCAGATGCAAAATGTAAATAGATACTTGTGTAAAATATCACACAGTATTATAGCACTCCTTTAAAAAGAATTTGCAATCTTTCCCAAATGTGTTCTCTCCAGATACTGGAGGAAATCAACCCCTCTTAATTATAGGAATTTAAATCTATTGTATCTGGAAGGTACCACATAAATAAGTAATTATTAAAAAAAACATGAAGCTTGCCTCTGCTAACATATTTCCATGTTATATTTTAAATCTGTTTTGCTAACCTAGTTAGTATTTGCATGTTATATCACTAGAAAAAAGTAAGCTAATCCACAAAGTAAAAAAAAAAACAGAAAAGACAGTGGTAAACCAATTACATAACTGTAACCTATATGGAGCCAGTTTGGTGTAGTGGTTAAGGCATCAGGCTAGAAACCAGGAAACTGGGAGTTCTAGTCCTGCCTTGGGCACCTTTAAAGCCAGCTGGGTGATCTTGGGCCAGTCTCTCTCTCTCAGCCCTAGGAAGGAGGCAAGGACCACTTTAAAAAAACTGCAGGGACTAGTCCAGGCAGTCACCAGGAGGGGGGGGGGGAACAGGCTTAAAGGCACACACACAAACCTGTGTAACACAGATAACTTTTCCATTGTAATAAGACAGAATATACCTGCTCTGCCACAAGACTTGCTATTTCTTCATACGTTTTTCCTGCTTCAGTTATTGCTTCATTGAGGTCAGACTCTCCTAAAAACAGCAGTCATATTTCAGCAGGGGTGGTTTTTTTTTGGTGCAGTCTACAACTGTTATTCTGAGTAACAATATTTAATTTTTAAAACAGAGCTTAAGATGTGCTTGTTTGTGGATAATTATCTATTACCACACTCCAAGATGTGTGAATAAATACTCATTAACTTATGTTAATATTTAATAGAAACTTCTACCTGGAAGTTGCTTGAAATGTCAAGATATAGAATAAGTAGGCAGTGAGGAAAAATATTTGTCTACAATAATTTCTGTAATTATAATTGTGAGCTTAGCAAAATTAATAAGAAATAAGCTGACATTAGAATGTAGCTTTTTTTTTTTTCCTATTGGACACATTAAATATAGAGATAAAACAGCCACATTTCTTATAGCATATGTAATTCAGGAATAAGCAACTTGGTGGCTCTTAAGTACAGTGGTACCTTGGGTCACGAACGCTTCTGTTCACGACCAATTTGAGTCACAAACAGCACCGTTTGCAAAATTTTGCTTCCGTTTGCGAACGCCGGATTGGGTGATGAACAGGATCCGCGGCCATTTTCCCTCCCATGACACGTGGTTGTGGCTTCCTGTAGGGAGGGGGACTCTCCCTCCAAGCAATAACCGCCTCCCCACCCGCCTTCCTGTCTTCCACGCCAGAAGTCGCATCGAGCAAGGTTAGCGTTCTCTCTCTTCGTACTGTACTTTGTGTCATATTTTTGTGGTTAAAAAAAAACAAAAACATATGGTTCAGAACGGATTAACCATAATTACATTGAACCTTATGGGAAAATTTGATTCAGGTTGCAACCAAAATCGGTTGGCGACCAAATTCATAGGGGTCAGAACGGATTAACTGTATTTACATTGAACCTTATGGGAAAATTTGATTCGGGTTGTGACCAATTCGGGTCGTGACCAGAGTCGCGGAACGAATTCAGTTCGTGACCCGAGGTACCACTGTATTTTGTACTACAAGTCCCACAGTCCTTTATTACTGGGTAGCTTTATTGGCACCGAAATACAAAAATGTGGTAATTACTGAATTATCTATTTTGATGTGATCTGATTCATTTTTTTGTATACTATTATAGCATTTGTTGTGATCGAGTAGAAACCACAAACATAAACTGAAATATCTAGATTATTGAAACAGAATATACTGCTAGCATTCATTTGCTTAAAACAAATTTCTACACCTGATATCCGATTCCTACAGACAGAATCATAGTAATTTAATTACAAAAATATGACACAAACTATTTTTTGTGAGGCTCAAAATAGAAATAGATCAATATTGTTTTGAAAAAACAAAATATAAAATATAACTGAAAAGTACCTTGATAACCGCTAGTACTGAAAACCAGGGCCAAACCCTGTAAAGCTTTTCCTATTTTCTGATATTCCTTGGGTAATGCTGAAAAAAAACCAAAACCCATATCTACAATGTATTTGAATAAAGGCAAACTTCTTCAATAAATAACTGGATACAAGATACTTTCTAGACATCCTAGTGTGGCAAAGACAAATGATCTTAAATCCTCTTCCCAACAGTTGCTGCATTCTCCCCGCTCCACCTTATTATTTCACTTCCCACATCTTGTTTCACTTCTTCTGTCTCTCTTGGTACCAGGCTATTAATGCTTAATCCTGGGCTAGCAGCATTACCTGAGACATAAAAATATACAGGTAGTCCCCAGGTTAAGAATGTCTAGGTTACAGATGACCCATAGTTAAGAATGGAGCCTATTGTAGCAAAATTCAAGTTAAATACACAATAATTTGAGTTAAATGCACAATGGTTTGAGTTAATTACACAATACTACTTATACTGTATTATACAATAATACTGCTCCAGCTTATGTACAAATTCAGCAAGGACAGACCTTGGGAATGGAACTCATTCTCAAACTGGGGACTACCTGTAATGTAGATCAAGGTATATTCTAACAGTGTCCTTTAAATTCCAGTTAATATGTGGTAGTTTCAACAAACAAAACTATCAGTTTTTCTCCAAAAAACCAGCGTTTTTAAGTGTTAATACAGCAAATACTTTTGTGAATATGTTTTGCAAAGTCCATTATATTTGATGTATGAATATTGCACTAGTAGTCCTAGGGTTTGATAAAAGAAAAACCAAATTACACATTTCATTAAAGCAGCTACATATTACTTACGTCCTGTACAACGTTTCCAGTGTTCATGGCCTACTGTTAGCAACTCCTTAACTCCATCATCCATGGTTTTAGTGAACCTGCTAACTGCATCACACTTCTGCTCACTATACAATAAAAGAACTGAATCAGGTCCAGTGGAGAATTTTCATTTCTCTATTGCCTAGCAGGCCACATACTTACACTCTCCCTCCTTTTCACAAGTAATTGTCCACAGAAAATAGTTTTAAATTATGGGTGTATTGACAAAGAAAAAGGCTCATCTTTTCCCCACAAAAGTATCATTCAGTGTGAACGAAGAAGATTTATGCTTGGCCTGTTTCGTAAAACACTGACAAGTTGGGCAACTGTCAACCATACTGCCCTTATTAAGGCGCTTGAGTCAAAGTGAGTGGCTGTCCGGGAGTGGCAACTCACTCCCCAAGTAATACTCCCCAAAGAGTTTGCTTAACCATAGACCTCCAGCTCAAACAGCTCAAACTGTTTGAAGTTTATCACCATGACTACTATAAGTTCAATATCTATAGTATGAGGAGGAAAAAAAATGACACACTGAGTAGAACCAAAAGAGTCTTTCTTAGCTTAGTGCTACTGCAGAGAAAAATCTTCACCATGTCACTACTGTGGCAGTCAAAAGGAAACTAAAGAAAAAGTAGGAACAGTATCTAGGAAGTCTGAGTAGGAAGCTTTCTGTCTGAAAAGTCTACATTGCTCTAGAAATATCTATGCAGATGAACAACAACAACTGGGAGAGAAAAGAACACAAAGCATATAGGGCAAATCATTTAACACTGATGATAGCAATCCCAAAAAGATTTAACTAGTTTTTCAGCCACAGCAAGAAGTTCAATAAGCTAAAACAACAGGCTACATCATTCAAGTTTTCTGCAATGTCTGATTCATATAAAAGACAAACAATACATCCGTACATACAAATTTTACTTATAATGTGTAATGAACACTTAAAGAAATTTTAATTTGCATCCTATCAAGCTATTATATATAAATAACATTTATTTACTGGCATTAAGAATCCATTCAAAATCACCAAAAATAGTTTACAATTCTGCTTGGAGAAAAACATTCTCAGAAAGAACGTTCTTTAACATCTTTGGCCCAGTGTAGTTACAATGCTGCCATTATTCAGCATGAAGAAAAGTTTAGGAGTGAGAAGAATGCATGGTCTCTTCACTACCCCTCCATTTTTTCATGAAAATTCACTTTGCTTGCTGTATGGTTGTGTTCAACATCCACATACCAGCCTTACTGGTGCAAGATGAAAATTCTACATAAAATAATCCTGTCAGCATTATCCATTTTTAATATTGATGCTAGAAAATATTTAATTATGGATTAAGGCAGAGAGATTTCACAATAAAGGAGGCTAGGAATAGGAAGCACGTAAACCAAAAGCACTATGAATCTCTTCACTATGATTGGCTGTTGTAATCCTTAATTATGATTAAGGCCAAATATGACAACAATTGCCTTAGGCAATTGTCTGTTTTTCCACAGACTAGATATGTTATACATAAGAAAGGAAGGCTTTCAGGCAGCCAAGGGAGAGGGACGGGGGTTTTATTGCCAGAGGTCAAGCAGGAGGGGAGTTGATACTTTGGGCGACTGAGGAAGTAAGGAGCCCCTCACAGGTCTCAGGCCTGCTGTTGCTGCAGGGAAAAAGCAAATGTGAATCTCCTTTTCCCTTTCTCACATCTGTGCTTCATTGCTGCTGACTGGGGCCTCAGCTCTTTCACCACTGGGGGCCCCACTTGAAGGAAGTGCTTTGGGGCTCACAGAGCTCTACTTATGCCTTTGGCAACAGCCCAAGAAAACTGCTCTCAGTATGGAAAATAATACAGATCAGTAAAATGACACTTGTGTTAACCCTTGCAAGGATTAGCTTGCTAGGATACAAGCCTGTTTAAATGAGCCTCACAAGGAATAGCAAAAGGTTTTAGTTACAGTGAAAATACTTTTTCTAACAAGATTAAAGATATACTTGTTTTACACTGGTACTTTTTCATCAGATGACAGCATTTTTGTTCTATTGTAATAGCAATGGAGAATCCAGCAACTTACATTTCTATCATATCCAAATCAGGAGCCTCTGGTTCCATAGTAGAAAATACCATGACACCAACAATCTCATCTTTTTCTGCCTTCCTTTTACCTGTTTTCCATTCCTAAAGATAAGAGTGATTGTATGAGGGATGCACATTCTAGCATTGACATCTTGAACACTTTCCCATGGTCTTGATTAGGGCAGGAAGTTGGGATAGCTCTTCTGGTTCTTTCACAGCTGATCTGCAGACCAAGCATGCCTAAAGCCATGACCTAGAGGGTCATACAATCTACCATATATGAAAGAGCTATAGAAGTTGTTTTAATGAAGCTTAAGAGGCAGCTACTTGAAAGAGAAGAGCACTGAAATCTTTGCAGATACACCTGAAAGAATTTGTGGACTGTGACTTGACTTATGTTATCCATCTTCACTTTACTACTTTCCTAAACTACAATCTAAATAAAGCATAGCTTAGAAGGCATTAGTGTTTATCGCAAACAAATTGTACAAGAAATATTCCCTATTACAAGGCATTTTTTTCTATTAAAATTAGCCTACCAATCCATTCCAAAGAACTTTAAGCAAACATGTTACCTTTTCATCACGGAAACTAAGGAATTGCTGAAAAAGTTCACTTTCTGAAATAACAGGGTGACGACACATCCTGGTCATCCAAGCTTGTAATCTCTCCATCCGCATTTTGATGAATTCTTCTTCAAAACGTCCTATAGCCAAAAAGAGACTGCTACTAGCATCCATGTTGTGATACTATTTTTTGAGATCAATCACTGAATATCTCGACTAGCCTGAAAAAATATGCATATTTCATGAATTTGCCTATGTCTAACTCATTTTTTTCCCCTCAAACTGAAAATAGTTAATTTATAAATTTGGTATAATGCTTTAATTTATTATGGCAAGTATTTTCAGCTTAAGGCAAGAGATTGCTGACACAGAATATTTAGTTTTCCCTTAAGAATGTTGATGTGGTAAAAAGTAAAAGATTTATGTGAACAGTAGGCAAATATGGGCCATAGAATTAGCCCATCCAGCCTCTGAGCTGTTTTGCTGTCTCACCAACCTCTCTCCCTTTTGATTTCCCTTCAAAAATGTTGCATTTCTCCAATACTGTAATCATCAGATTTTTGAAAATAAATCTCCTCCTTTAGGAATGCAACTAGACCCCTTTTAAATGGTGGAACAGACAGCCAAGGAGGTGACAGAGGATACCTTTACACAATACTAAGGGAAACATAAAACTTAAATTTGTCCATTTTCAGTTTCCTTGGCATTAAAGAATTGTGAGTGTCCATGCTCAGTTTTCTTTTCACAATTTGAAAAGTACACAGAGCTACAGCATCGGCTCTGTTATTGGCTGTTTTAAATATATCTGTTTAAGAGATTATGGCTGACAAGTCAAGGAGAGACAACTGGGGAAAAATGCCAGCTCATTAAAGCAAAAATTGTAGCCCTCCTCATACCATCATAAAAAGGTTTATGATTCCAATAATGCAATGGTTTTGTAATTACAGACTTAATTTATTTTCCTTGTATTTTTATAACAGTGGACCAAGTTATAAAATTATTTGGCAATGCCATTAATAGTCCAATTCAGCACATTAAAAATTCCATGAAAAGACAGACTCCTGAAATTGTCAGAATGCTGTAAAAAACAAAATATTAAGCTGCATATTTTCAGGAAATATAAAACTGAACAAAACAAGTATAGTGATAGTTTTACCAGCAATTATACATGCTATTCTATTAATGTTTATTCCTCTATTTTTCTGGATTTCAATGTGACATAACTTGAAAGTGCACTCATTCAATTTAGTCACTATGTGTTTCTCTATTTGTGAAAAATAAATTACATGCGATTACCGAAAAATATAATTTTGATAAAATTACCTGTAACCTGTTTATCTGGAAGAGATGGAATTGGAATGGCTGATCCAAACTTAATTAAGAGACGCTCATATAACCAGTCGAAGTGTTTATATCTATGGTTGACCGATCGATTGGTATTCTGTAAAACAGACAAAAACCTCTACTATATGAATTCTGTAAAGCTGTAATTATTACAAGCGTTATATCATCAATATTATTACATTTTTAATTTTTTTTAAAAAAACTGGAGCAATGAGATATCCTATGATAAACAGTCCTGGTACACACTTACTGTACATGTAAGCTGATATTCGATGTAGCTCTTCAAGCCATACATTTTAGAACCTTTTTTTGGATCAGCCACAACACAGTCAAATGTAGAAGTAGGATAAACCCACATTGGACCATAATCTCCAATCTACAGGATAACAACGTTATATATCAATTCTAAGAATGCTATACAGTATCATACCTTTTATATACATTCACCCACACCTATTAAGATCTACTAATTCTACCTAAAAACAATTAGCTCTTGTCAATATAAAAGTCTAATAACTTTTCTGTAACTTAACAGGATGTACTATTAGGTCTAATATAGCAATGGATATTGATTTGGAGCAGGTAGGCAATGCAACATGTAATAAGTATTTCCCAATGTTTCCTTATTCATTACTTAGAACTCAAATAATCAAAGTACTATATGCAACATACTTTCAACTGGACAGCATGAAAGTTTATTCAAGAAAAAAAATCCATAAAAAGTTAAGGGACCTCAATTATGCTGTAGGATGCTAATGAAGAACTTAAGCCCACCCTCAATATTGAGTTAGTGAATGATAGGCTTCCATATTTTCAGAAATATAGAATTGAGATTTCATAGTCCCTGTATACTATCCTAACTATTTACTGCTTTGGTTAAGTGTGGTGCATATTTTTAAGTATTTAGATTAATGGTTCATGCAATGTCTAAAGATTTAGGTAGATGGGTATTAACTTACAATTATAGGAATTTTCTCTTTGGGTTTCACTAGCTGCTTTGCCAGCAGGTACTGTTCCACTCCAGGTTTTGCAAATCCAGGAAATCTAATCAGAGAGATAAAATGACTCAAGTCTTCTCTCAGAGGGTTTTTGCTGTATTCAGAAATGCCAGCCATGATTTACAGGCACTTGGCTTTCCAGTACAATAAATGGCCCTCTTGTTAAAATACTTGAGCCAAAAATTATCCAGCCTCAAAGTAATTAACAACTGCATCTGAAGTCTCTATCTCTACATATGTAATTAAGCTAGCTCTGATTGGTTGAATTCTGCCAATTAGAACAAACAGTGGATAGCAGCAGTTAGTACCAACTGCCACCAAAATACCATCCACTAGGCTCTTAAATTCTCTTCTGTCAATTGGGAAACCAGCTATATTCTCATACAGATCAGACTGTGTTCCAATCCCGAATCCCACCTCCACTCCCAATGCATGAAAAACGACTTGTCTATAGCAGGACTTTCATCTCACTTTCTAATTAGCCCACATACACATCTGGCCACACATCTGCATTGAATATTGATTTCCAGTGATGAAAAAACAGTTCTCAGTGCAGCATTTGGGAACCGAACAGAGAAAGCTATTGACGGTCAGGATATAAAGCCTCCTAGGGTTACTCCAGTAATTCAGGCAGAATGTAAATTGATAAATATTAAAGAGCAGCTAGACTCAAATAGTGATATACTTCAGCAAAAGGAGACTAGACTTATCCTGTTAAAATAATTAACTGCAATGTTGTTACCATCAGAAAATGAGAAGAGGAGCAAACAATATAATCAGTGAGTTCCACCTGAATAATTCAGATTCACCTGAGGGGCACAGTAAGTTTCGACATAAAAGAGGGATCCCAGTTCATCTACATTTTTATTTGCTTAAGGGTTTAGAAAGAATAGTTCTCATTTTTCTATCTCCTTCAGCTAAGATAAATAAAGTCTCCTTTGACTGAATTTGACTCCAGTTACCTTATTGGGCCAGTCTATATAGTTATCTTGGTAATAATACAGAATTGACTTGCCAGTGCCTTCTGGATTTTTTTTTTTTTACTTTCTAGTTTAGCCTACAGCCCAGGAATTTCATGATGCTTTCCTATCCAAATACTAATTAAGGCTAGCCCTGCTTAGTTTTTTGTAATCAGCCAAGATCAGCTAGATGCTGCCACAGTACTTAGCTAGACTTTTCAACTGAAGAATACAAGCGCTTTTTCCTTTTAAGATTTATAGGATACACCAGTTACAGATTTTGACTACAGCATTCAAACTATTGAGAGATTAATTCACACATTTCTCTTTAATTTCTGTTCTGATTAGATTCTAATATGGATTAGAACTCCATGCTATGAGTCCTACTTGTTCAATGGCAATTTCATAGCAGTTCCACGGCTGTTTCCACGTTGAAGCCCTGCTGGATCAGAGGGCTCTGCCTCTTTATAACCAAGATAGGGTGTAGCTGCTGATTTGGGTTCATCCCATTCTTCATCCCAATCATCATCATCGGCAGCTGCTAAAGAGCAAAGGACACCAACTGTATGAGCAGTTTAGAGTGCTAATTGTTAAAAAGAGTGTACGTAATTAACTAGGACTTTCCAATATAGTTTCCCTTAACAGTCATGCAGAACTGTTCAGATGACTAAAAAGCGTTTTGAAGCACAATGACACTCTGTTGAAAGCTGAAGGGACTGCTCAACTGTCAAACAAATAAGCTTCTATCATCGCAGTATTTTGTAATTTAATGAAATGGGCATTAAAAATCTGCTGTATGCTTACTCTAGTTTTAAAAGAGTTTAGAAACATACCAAATATTATACTCAATAGTTTTGAGGGTGAGGGGAACAAGGGTGGCCTATCCCAAATATGATTCAGCATTTAATCAGATGGAGCAATACTTTTCAGTAGAATATATTCAATCATAAACCTAATATTGTTTTTGACTTTTCCACAGTTCAGTCTTACCCATCATGCCCATGTACTGGGTCACCGACTTCAAGATCGATACCAGATATAACAAGATGAAAGATTACCAAATGAGCATTCTGCCCCCAGTTCTCTCAAAGTCTTAGAAAATTCCTAATCATACTGTTCCATCAAAAGTCAAATGTGGAGTCCAATCACCATTCCTAAAAATTCTTATCAATTACAGACACTCTCTACTGACCTGGACCTTGATAAGCTTGAGGATGACCAAATGCTCCTGTCTCCCAATTGTTTGATACACTGTTTTTCTGCCTAGCTTCAGGCTTTGTTGACCAGGCATCACCAGTCGTTGTATTGTCCCAGCTTGACCAGGGATCATTTGCATTACTGGTGACCTATGTTAATGGAGGACAGAGCAGATAAAGCATCCATTAGTCTAAGGAAATGTCATAGATAAAAAGTAAAAATTAAAGAATTTGGAACCAATTCTAAAAGCTAGAAGATAATTTTTTTTTAAATGTATTTTTTCAGAGAACAGTCAAAATTATAGCATATATTCTAGAAGAAAACGACAAAAACACACGAGAATGAATAATAGATTTGGAAATTTTGCATCCTCTTAGCATTTCAGTCAGGTATACCTGTTTGGGAAAAGCAAATTTCTAGTAATAGCAGAAATATACATAATCGATTAAACGACAAAAACACACGAGAATGAATAATAGATTTGGAAATTTTGCATCCTCTTAGCATTTCAGTCAGGTATACCTGTTTGGGAAAAGCAAATTTCTAGTAATAGCAGAAATATACATAATCGATTATATCATGCAGGTTTTACTTTCTAGTATAAATATATATTTAAAAATTTTAAAAACTCTGAAAATATAATTGCCCAATTAAGGTATTTATAATGTTTCTCTCACCTTAAAATAAGATGCAACTGATCTCAAGCAATACAAGTTTTTAGTTCAATATTTTTAAAACAGCATAAATAAAACTAAAATTAGAATTGTCCTTATTATTAAAAAGGAAGAGAAAGATGAAAGGTATGGAAAATTGTATCTTGGCTTACTGAGCTAAAACATACACAAGCATTTTGATTGCATACAGAATATCTTTATTTTCCTCTGCAAAACAGATGTATTGTGGTTAAATCAGAAAGCGCTTAGTTAACCAGTTTCCTAACCAAATTTCAAATCATGGTGTAAGGTCCTGTTTTATTCCAAACTTGAAAATGACAACCTCTCACTTCAGAAGAAACAGGAGATTACAATTAGATGCTTCCTGATTCAATCACAACAGAGAAGGGCAAGAATGTCGCAATACATCAGCAAGCAAGTGACACATGATTTGGCTTAATAAACTCAAATATTTGCAGTTGCAAACAGCTGCCACAATTCCAAGACCAGATCTGGATGGCCCCCACTCTGCTATGGTTTTGAAGAGCCATGAAGATCTGGCTCTTCATCCAGACCTTTGGCCAGGGAAAGTAAAACCCTTTCCTTCATTCCATCTGGTCTGTTACATTTGCCATCTTTATCTGTATCTTTTATGTTTTATTGATTTTATTGTAATTTCTTTGTTTGATTGTTGTGAGCTGCCTAGAGTTGTTGAGAGTCCGGTGGCATACAAGGTTAACAACAATAATTATTATTCCACAGAACTGGATCTAGTATGATGTATGAAAATTGTATATATTAGATGACATTAGCACACCTGTATAAAAATATTATATACTCATTGTGGAATGATTTATAAATGTCCTATAATCCAAAAGAGAACTGAGGGGAAAGAAGGGAACCACTATTAATGTGTATCCTAGGAGTATATTCTCCCATCCCAAATCCTCAAGATGAAAAAGCTTCCTGACATGAGTTTTGTACAAATGACCCCTTTGTGTGATGCACATAGACCACATCAACTAACAGTTTACTGGCTTTTAGCTGGAAGCAAATATTATATGGCTTGGTTACTTGAGGGACCACCTCTGCCCACCTAGTAAGATTGGGCAGAATGGGCACACACCAAGGCCCCTCAATTAAACAATGCCATTTATTGGGGTGTAGGAAGTGTGCCTTCTCTGTTACAACACCTGCCCTCTGGAACAGCATCTGCCCAGAGATCCATATAGTTTCCACCCTGATGATGTTCCAAAAGTCTTTCAAAACTTGGCTTTACTTCCAGATTTGGGGGTAGGCTGGTTGCTGAGCTCCTGTCTTTTTTTCTTTGAGATGTTGGGTTTGTTCCCTTCAGACATTTGTGATCTTTTGTTTTTTGTTTTACTGCCTCTAAACTTAATTAATTAACTTAATGTTATTTTATTCAAAGGGGCTCACACTGCATTAAATATGTTTAAGATTATACCATAAATTTGAAATATAAAGTACTTCCATTTTGCTTAGACCTGAAAAGTATCTCATACATACTTCTAGGAGATAAAATAAGCAAGTGCAACCATAAACCTGTCAAGTTTGACATACAGATCCAACATTATTTCATTAAACACCCAGTAATTACAAGTACTATATGAACTTTCTACACATATGACTAAGTATACATTCTGAAGCATGCATATAATATATTAGAAACTCTGTGGCATGGTTTCCTGCATTCTTGAAGTGGGATATAAATGAAAAATGTAATGATTTTGCCCTAAAATGAACTAAGGTATTTTTGAAAAACATCCCATCAAGTTGAGTGGAGGGGGAGAGAAAATTCTGACTTCATCCGGTTTGTATCACCATTCCACTTATGGAAGCATTCACTGTACAGCAAAAGAGAATGTTAAGTGTAGCACCCAGCCATCAAAAGGATTTCTACCTCTCATAGAAGGAAAGATACCTTCTTAAAAAAAAACCTATTGATTTATTAATACTCATTCCCCCCCCATTTTTTTCTCACATACACACATAAACACGATACAGCAGTAAACTAAAATATGAGAAAGAGCCAGAGAAAAATCATGACAACGCCAAAATCAGTCCAAGGTTGTAATCGGCTGGAAATGGAATGCAGAGAAGAACCAAAAGATAGACTATGAGTGCCTTATTTAACAGTAAGTATGTATTTCTAGAATTCAAGAAGGTAAATGGTTCTAACTGCATCTAGGATGATCCAGAACAAAGAGAAGAAAGGACACATATAGATTATTATATAGAATTCTGAGCAATTTAAGCATTTCTCCAACTAAGTGAGGGAGTCACTGAAAGTACTTCAATTACTCCAGACTACTGTGACTCTTGTTGACACTAACAGTGGTAGCATTTCATGATTTTACCTTTAGGGCTCTAGATAAAGCTGTGTGTTTATCAGCAGGGTAATATAATAATTCTTAATAATGTATGCAAGATATGAACTCATTTCCAGGGAGCTTCCCTGAACAAAATCAATAGAAGTGAGTGCATATTTTCTCAACTTGATTACTTGTGTAGATTTAAATCCAAAACTACTCCAAATCCCTTTGTTCATAGTGGATCTTCTAGGCCAACTGCCTGTTTTTCCTCCTCCAGAATTTAACAGCCTCCAGGAACTAAGATCTTTTGCACAATCTGGGGTGGAGAAAACTGGGCATAACCTACATATTGATGATATATCACCTCATGCCAATAGATGACTTCTCCAGTGGCTTCATGTAGGTGATAACTGAGGGCAGGGGGGAGGTGAGGGAGAATGGCCAAGCTCTATGACACTGTACAGCTGAGGTCCCAAGAATTCTTCCCCTACATCATCAACTGAAACTGGCCCCTAAGGAAGGAGAAAAACCATTGCAACACACTCATAATGCTAGGGCTGGCTTTAGGCTAAGGCCAAGTAGGCACTGGCCTAGGGTGCCAAAACTTAGGGGGTGCTAATTCTGTCCCTTCTTCCAAATCATTCTAAAAATGCAAATCTTTCTATCACTGGGAGGTGGAATCAATGTGACTCTGGAGCCAGCACTGGATAATCCTTGCAACTGACCGAGAAGGATACCATGGTCCATGGTATCAAAGGCAACTGAGAGATCCAGCAAGAAGGAGAGGCCCACTTCCCCTATCCTGGTCTGCAGTGGGAGGAAGAAGGTGGCAAAGGTCAGCTGGGGGGGGCAGCAGAGGTAGGCGGTGGCAGTGGAGTGCAGGACAGCCAAAAGGGCAGAGATAGGGGGAGATAAGTGGGTGGGCGGAGTTGAACTGGAGGCAAGCAAGGCAGGGCAGGGCAGGGCAGGGCAGGAGAAGTGTGAGGACCTTGCCTACCAACAGCGTGGCCTTCACCTAATGGCCACAACTAGGACTACTGGGACTGCTGTCGCTAAGTGGTGAAGTCACGTGATGTTTTGCCTAACAACAGCTTTGCTTAGCGACATAAATTCCGATCCCAATTAGGGTCATTAAGTGAGGACTACCTGTATGTAAAATAAAAATTACATAGTTCTGTTGGAGCTTTATTAATTTCTGGAGTTTCTCCAGGTTGGCAGAAACTTAAACTGAGATAGTAGAAGCAAATCCAAAAATTATGGGGATTTTGTTAAAATATATTTTTGCTTATAGATGTCTAATAGCACCTCTTGCCTCTAAAATGACTAGAATAAAAATTGAATTTTCCCCCCACTTCCACATGGGGAAAAAATAGTTAGAAAACATGAAAAATCTGTAATCAGTTCTGTGTATCTTTATATTAAAATCAGTAAATTCCTGCATGTCTATTATTTCCAATTTCTGGAGCTACAGTGGAACATTTCCAGTTCTGTTCCTGTATTTTAGAAAGCAATATTGTAATAGACATGCAAGTTTTAATTAACAAACAAGATTTATCAAGGCGATCAAATGTTTGGTTTATTTTACTTTTCTAGTAACACTGAAAATTACCTTTCCTGTAGAAAGAGGTGAAAGTGGAGATTGTATGAAAGGTTCCAAAATGGCTGAATTAGAGAGAGATGCCAGAAAATCCACCTTAAAAAATAAGAAGCACTCAGTAAAGGAGGAAGAAAAAAGAGCAGTAGGAAAACTGGTATAGGCAAATTCTGGCAAACAAGGTGGACTGCTAAAATGTATACATACCATATGACTCACGTAATCAGAAGCAACACACATCCAAGCAAAAGTTCTTGCCCTCAGCACAATTTCAACTATACTATAATGTTCAGATCCTAGAGGTTAGAAAGTATAAAGCAAAACTTGTATAAACTTAACTGAAATAAATCCATGCAGGCAAAAGACACAGCTTTCAAAAGCCAAGCACAATCTTCCATTATATCAATATCACACAGGAAATGCTTCCCAATCTGCCTACAAACATTGGTGCCTGCTTCAATATTGGTGGGGCAGATACCAAACTCTGGTTGTTAGCGTCTACCAGTGGCAGCTTTACTACAACCTTAATTTGCACATAGCTTGATTCCTTCAATTGGGAGAAGCCATACAAAAGCATTTTTCTTTGATCTCAGATTTCCAAGTGGATGTAAAATTGTCAACAAATATTAAGAAGGGACTAGGGGTGGGGTGTCAAATGACAAAAGCAGCACACACAAAAATGGCAGAACTTGCACTGTGACAGCACAACACTGCTCTCATCATTTTGACTATACCACTGGATCCTGCAGACACCTCTGAGTAACGAGTGGAATGAAAGTAATCTCAGCCATAAATTGAAATTATTAATCCATGTCCTGACCCTGATCTTTAAAAAATATACTTCTATATTGAAGGGCTACATGGAGGACACAGCAGGCCAACTGAAGAAGATTTGACTGGAAAGGCTCATGAAGCTTGGTCCACGTTCTATATCACAGTCAACCTGAGCTAGAACTTTAAAAGAGAAAGCTTAACTGTGGATGGAATGTAATGAAACAGAATTAACAAAATAATATTTATATAAAGGTCTCAAATGGAAATAATGCTGAACCACAGCTTCACATTATGAGAATGAACTACTACAGTAAACGTTTGGTTCTTATACTCGCCTTCTGCTATGGCCATAAGGAATTTGAAAGCTTTCACTTCTGTTTTAGATGAATGCCATGCAATGGTCTGTTGAAACAAATCAACTTCAAATCATAGTTTTTGAAAATAATTTGCTTAACTTGTTCAGCATTTGGAAAGTCTACTAAATTCCAATGAATGGCGAAAAGGGAAGAATCACATATGGGTTTTGATGAAAATTGTGCAATGTTCTGAATGAATGTGATGCAGGAATGGATAGGTAGGTAAGAAACAAGAGAGTACAGAAAATGATTGGACCATTTGGAGACTCAGCAATTAATGAGAATGAAAACTATCTGCTCAGAAAAATATTTGTTTCAAGTACATGGTTTAAGCATAGATCTATTTATACATACCTATGGCCAAGAAATAAGTATAGATTTAAAAGGATGGCTTATTTTATGCTTTATGAGATAATTAGTGATGGATACAAGGATGATGAGAATTTCTGAATAGGGGGCAGACCATGTTTTTGATAATGTCAAGAGTGGATCTGGGAAAAATTGGTCATGGAAAAAAATAGAAAGAAGTGACAAACCAGGATTAAAAGCAGAATGGCTACAGGAAGAGAAAGTATAAGTCCTATAAAAAAAAAGTATTTAAAAAATATTCTCCCAAAAGAAAGAATGAAAAGTAGACATAAAGAAAAAAATGTGAAAACTGTTTGTAACAGTGTGAAAAGAATAATGGTACAGTGTGCTACAAACGTGTATGTAATTATGCTAATGGGACTAAGAAAAAGGATGTTTGATGGAATGAAGTGAAAGAAGATGTGGATGAGAAAAATGATATAAAGAATTATTGCTGCAAAAATTCAGGATAAGTGAAAGATAGCATATGTGTATGGAGTTACACATATGATTGCAAAGAATGTAGTCAAAGACAGCAAGGAATAAAGAGGCAGAGAAAATGTAGAAGGATGTTGATGGAATTTTTTTTTTTAAATTCAAAGTGGTAAAATGGATTAAACAAGAAATCTTTAGAAGAGTCAACGGAATTATGAATACAACCATGTTTTAGGCCTAAGCACACTCATCCTTGCAGGCAAATTGCAACATATTCCATAGTTTTTATACCTGAACGTATTTAAAATATTAATAGATTAAAAAGAAAAACAGCTTACCAATAAAATAATTTCCTTGTCTAGTAATTACATCTTTTTGTGAACTATTAACTTTAAGTAGAGTGCTGCAACAATTAGCTTATATATGTTACCTACTTACAGAGTAATACAATAGGTCTCAATACATTTGTCATCCCCGTTATGTCTGCAGAGACAATTGACAGGACATAGAGAAGAAATAGGTGTTCTCTAAGCATCTCTCCCTAGAGTCGCTTCCAGGGAGATGGGCAATGACAAATGTGAAATATAAATCAATAAATACATAAATAAGTAAATGAATAAAATCTCTTTTAATCTAATTCTCTGCTATTTCAGTGTCTTGCAAGTTATCTGAGTAATAAGTGAGAAGGAGAGAAACTGGAATTCAGCTGACCCTTATCAGGTTTCTCTACATGTAGGAACTACATATGAATGCCATGGGCTTCAACAATTTAGTACAATAAATCAATAGAAACAAAATGCTCATTTAAAACATTTTAAAAACCATTTATAGAATATCAAGGAGGAAAATTCTATATTCCCAAACAAAGCAAAACTTCAGCCATTTTATAAATTATATATATTATTTTATTTGCTAGACTAGCTTGTTTCAGCTGAAAAACTTGGAGCAAACAATGACAAATATGTGTGTATATATACACACAAACACACACAGAGAAAAATAAATCAATCAGAATGAAGTAGAACTGCATATAACATTAGACGCTATCAAAAACCTACCTAGAATCAGAGCTATACATCCTTATTGTTTTAACTATGAAAAGACAAAGCAGAGTTACTGAGAAATTACGTGCAATGTGACCGAACACATTTTTCAAATCATGGCCTTACTGTGGCTATAAACAACTAAATCAGGCTTATACATGTAAAGTGAACACCAAGCAAGAATGCCCTCTTTCAGCTTTATTAGGAATCAATCTAATGTTAAATAAGGATAATATCAAAAGAATAATAAAAATAATCTATTTCTGAAGTTAAGCTTGTTTTACTTCCAAAGTAATGTGTAATTAATAAATCCTGCAGCATTTAATTAATTAAATTCTCAAGCATTCCAATTCATATTAAGTATGAATCTGAATCCACCCTGGATTTTTCTGATTATCATGCCCCCTTTTTTTTTTTGGTGCCGTCGAGTCAGTATTGACTTCTAGCAACTGCCTAGACTAGTCCCTACAGTTCCCTTGGCAAGATTTTCAGAAGTGGTTTGCCACTGCCTCCTTCCTAGGATTGAGAGAGAATGATTGCCCAAGATCACCCAGCTGGCTTTGCATCTCAAGCAATGGTTTCCTTGTTGAACTGCAAAACTGACATAGAATCAGAATGTGTTGTGGAATGAGAATGTCTTGTGGAAGCCAAAATAGTCAAGGATCACCTGAGAACTACTATAAAACCATGCAATTAAAGAAGATCATGTATCTGTAATAATAAATTTTACTAAGCTACAGCCAGACTTCTCTGGGATATAATTAAAAAAAAAGAAAAGAAATGCAGACAACAATTTAAACCACACTGAATTACTTCTACAAGCCTAAAGGGGATTTTAATTCAGTTGTTATTTTTCATTACTTTGTAATAACTGTATGACAGTATCAAAAATAATTTGTATTATAACATAAACATTCATGACAGCCATCTCACTAGGCACACTTTAAGTAGCTCTTAACATTAAATACAAGAAGAAACTTCTCTTTACTATATTTATAAGATAGTTAAGAATACAAGGTATGGTATTTCATCCTTCATCACTGACCTTCAAATAAACCTAGCCTATTTCCCATGTGGTAGCAAATTGCTAAGAAATTTTCATGGACACACAGTGATTTGAACAAATCTTATTCCGTACCTGTACTAATAAAATGGTTGCTGATTACGCTTTTGCCTGCCATAAAATCAAAAACACAAAACAAATTGAGCTATCAAGTGATTTGATCATTCTGTATTACTGTACTGCTGTATTTAATCACTACTTTTTTTTGCTTTTCCTGTTTGCAAGGGTAAATAGATTTATATTTACAAATGCAAAAAAAAAGCAATGAATCTGTTTTCATAAACAAAAGTACAGTTTATAATTTTATAGGGTTTTTAATCCTTGCAGTAAAATTCAGAAGTTTCAAAAACACTTTTCAATTATTAATGAAATCCACTACCATATGTACCTAATTGAATATTTCTTTTTAGTGCTGAGACCTTTGAACATCGATCCTTGAAAAGAAGAAAAATAATCATTCAGCTCTTGACCTATGGACTACAAAGATTTAAATATTGTGAAATAAAACCTGTACAGATCCAAATCTACATTGCAATATGCAGTAAAGGGAAATGTGAAAGCGGATGAAAAGCTTTTATAATGACTTGTTAAATAGCCTAAATGTTCTTTGGCTGCTACTGGATGAACCTTTTGAACCTATACAGTTTCTGTCCACCACTAGGACTAAAAGGCATTGCAGGCAAGAGAAGGAATCTGGAGATTTCGAAAGGCATAGGGACTACTGGAACTTGGAAAAATTAGTGATCCAGAGAGACAAGGTTATGTAGGTCAGCATCTTAAGTGCTTTTTAATGCAACATAACCTCTCAAACTTATGAACAATTCCTTAAATAAGGCAAACAAAACAAGGAAAAGAGCTAGAAGGTAGTATCAGGGAAAGAAAAATGGGAAGAAAATGAACAAAAAAGAGTACATAGCATGAGGAGTATTTACTTGAAATAACGAGCTATCTCTCCCTCTGAAGGGACTCACTAGCTGAGCTTATGTGGGGTTTTGCAACATTCTAAAGTTCCTACTTACTATAATTCACATATTCTTTATGTGAAGGTCACAGTCAGTCTGGTCCTTAACATTATACACATACCATAGGTCTGTTCTCCCTTCAAAATCCACACATTTACATGTTTCAAATATCCATGTTTTGTGGACATCCTGGAGTGTGCATGATATTGCTGATGGGGCTAGACTTATATAGAGAAACTTGTGGGCCTTAATGAGTGATGAATTGACGAACACCAAAATGGTCAGAAAGCTTTTTCTAAAGAAACCAAGAAGTACATGGACTTCAGGGATAGGTGGAATGCAGGCTAAGTAAGAAGAGAAATATAGCAGAAAGAACTAACCCAATTATGGGCTGAGAAAACTACAATTGATAATTTAGCTATAGCACACCTATATCACAACTAGGTAACTTGTTATAACCCTTTGCAAAACCTAACAAGCCACTTTTAAGCTTCTGATGAGGAAGCTTTAATTAAATACACTGATATACAACCAAATCAATTACTACTGATCGAATCATTCTGAGATGAGATCTGAGATCAGATTTCGAAAAAGAGTAAGAAACTTCTACCTGCATAATAATAAAATGCATTAGCTATGCATTAGCAACTAAACCAGTGAAAAACTTTGATTTAACCTTTGGAGGCACAGAGAAACTAATATAAAGTGTCAGAGTATTCATGAAAAGCTATCTAATTCATATAAATCAGAGACAGGAAGGGCACACTTAATTTTTCATCATGCATGTAGGATTTTTTTTTTTATGTTCTATGGGATTAAAATTTAAATTTCTTTATTCATGGTCTTGTGAGGTTGTATTTTTAATTCATTGCAAAAACTGTTTTAAGCCTATTTTAGGGCTTAAATTGTTTCCCCCCTTTAAATTATGAGAAACCTCTTTTTTTTTCATTAATAGTGCTGCTGAATTTCAGCATGCTGGTCAGAATTCTACAGAGACTACAAAAATGTGGTCAGAGAAACATGTAGCCCTAGTGTTTATAGGTTCATCCAGTTACATTCACTTCCAATTGCATGCATTGGAAACAAAATAATAAAAGAAATGAGCCTGCTTCCTAACCATTAGGTGCCCATTCACACACAAAAAAGTAAAATAAAATTAAAAGGGAAAAACGAAAATATCAATTCTTTTCATAACCTGGGGCTGTTCACAAGAGAAGGTGTATTAGCAGCCCAGATCAAATATATATGTATCTTTCATATTAGGAAAGATAATTCCATGCTTGCTTTGATAACTCACTTCAAGAGGCTTCATTAAGCTTCTTTCATTCTACACAATTCACCATGCTTCTAGCATTCAAGAATACTATTAAAAATGCCTACTTGGCTATTGTTTTTTACAGCTTGCGTATTCATCTGTGAAGCATTTGAGGAGAAGCAGTCAAAAAAGGCTTGATCAGCTACCAAAATTCCATCCTTGGTGCTTTCATGTATAATCTGAAAAACAGAAGATTGCTGAAAAAACATTTTTAAAATCAAAGATAACAATTTCTATTGAAGATCTAGTTTTGAACTTTAGACAACACAAAAATTCAGGACTATACCTTCCCAATTTAAAACGAGTATCTAATGTAATGACTTAATCAATTTTTTTTTTTAAAAAGGTTTACCATTTTATTTTAAAAAGATATTTACATGCTCTGAGTACAAGAAGGAAACAGACCAGTACAAATTAGGAAAAACATGCAGAGCATGGCTTCTGATTTTTTTTTTTAAATCCAGCAGTACCCATAGAAGACATCTGTATTTGTTTCTGTATAACTAAGTAATGTGCTGCATCTCTCCATATGAACGTCTGTTTCTGCTTTCCTTTTCTGTTGCATCTGTGCGTGCACGTGCATTGGAAAAGCCCAGGGTGAACTATATACATTCCACTGTGGGTCATGTGACTGGAGGGGCTTAGAATGGAAGAGTCATCTGAATCATTGCACAACTACCTCTCTCATGATGCACTGAGAATTTTTTTTCCCTGGAACTTTTCTCGCTGCCTGATCTAGCCCATTTTTGCACTCAATCTTTCTTTTACCATCTTTTCTCCTGTGCCAAATTTGATCCTGTTATGTTCCATTTTTGGAGAGTTATCATGCTATAAACAGAGTCTTGATCCCCTTCACCTAATCTCTTTCCAACATTCTGTTGGCTTGGGAAAAAAAATAACAAAGTAGGAAAAGCATGCAGAATATGTTTTCTGGATTTTTTCCAACCACTTAACACTAGCTGCTGTCTGGGTCATATGACCAGGACAGAGGGGCACTTAAAATGGAGGGGTTGGCAACATTCCAAGCGGCTAACCAACTGCTTCTCCCACATGGATGCACTGGAGAAATTTTTATGGATTTTCTTTCTCTCTAGCCTGATCCAGCCTAACTTCAAAAGTTAAGTTTCTTTTGGTGGCTTCTCTACCCATACCAAATTTGGTTGTTTCTTCTGTTCAGTCTTCGGAGATTAATCATGGGTAGACAGAGAGTTGCAACTGTCTTTATACAGTACATTTCCATCATTCCATTTAGTTGGAAAGAATAAAAAATGAGATGTCTATATGAAACTCTCACATAATCAGTTTAGCCTTTTCTAATCTCCTTAATCAATAAATGTAAACCAGATTCTTTGACCAAAAGTCTAGCTAGAGACCCACATGCAGAAAAGAGTTCTACTAAACCGATGGACTCATTCTGTTTGTGTGTGCTCCATAAATTAGAGAGGACTATTACTTTCTAACTTCTATTTCAGGGAGAATGTGATCTTACCATTAAGGCATCAACCATTTGTGGTTTGGTCTTGTGTAAATAATGACTGAATTCTGTACCTTATAAAATACTGAGTATGATACTGCCAATAAATCTACTTACATATTATATAGCAGCTACATTTTTTATATTGATGAATATTGTTTTATTATAATATCTTACTTCAACATAATCTGTAGGAACTAATCCTCTTTCTCCGTGGCTGTTTTTGCCTTCCAGCCAGCCTCCACCTACATCCTAAAATAATTCAAAAAATGGGGTGTTAGCAGTTAAACTATAAAGCTAAGAAATGATACATTCAGTTTTCAGATATATAATTATACTCTGTATTTTACATATTCTGTTATATCTTCAATAGCCTATTTTAGTTTCTTCTTTCCTGAAAAGCATAAGGGTATTTTTCTCAGTTTTTTTTCTGAGAATCATCACAGAAGTAAAATCAGGTTACTTTTATGGGCTAATTTCACGGATACCCATAGCAAACAATATTTTCACAGTTAATTCTGACCAGAATATTAGTATTACACAAAAAAAAGTACAATCAACAATAACCCTAATGGTTCTTGCAGGTACTACTTTCATTATGCAATTGCCTACAGAATTTTATAGGAAATCCATAAACTATCATCTTTTATTTGTGGCACTCCTTGTTTTCTTACCATCTCCTCTATTTATTTTTCTTAATATGAATAATCCAATGAGGGAAAAAAATATGGAACACTTCAGATTTTTATTATAGCCTCAATACTTGCTTGGTAATAATTCCCACCAATTTCAGTGACTTACTCCCAAGTACAGGTATTCAGTTATAACCCAATTCTCTTTATTTCTTAATTCTATTTAACAATAAATACTTCCAACTTTGAGAGATAGTTAAACAAATTGCCCCGGTGAACTCAGCGGAGTTTGTGGCTCCCATTTAAATATATAAACCTGCATCTGTGGCTCCCATTTAGATATGTAGACCTTTTAATCAAATCAAATAAATTTTATTACAGACCCATGGTCAGATATGTATGAAGTAAAACCCATTTTGTTATTAGTCTGCATGAAAAAAGTAAAAATGTGCAAATACTGTTTCTTTAGATTTTCAGGTTTTTGCAATAAAATTACTGAATATTTTCTTCACTAAAATTTCAGGATGATTAGTACATATTATTTAGTACATATTATTATCTACTGAAAGTGTCTTACCGGATTAGTAATTGTAATTATTTCTCCTTCATTAACTGTTAGCTCATTATTTCCTGGTTCAGCAGAAAAGTCATACATCACCCGAGCCTGTAGGTATGCAAAAAATTCTGTATTAATGACAACATGTTTATCTCAAGCTCATGAAAAAAACTTAATAGGAAATCAAGTTGTTCGCTAAGATTAGCATTTTGAAAACCTGAATTCTAAAAATCCAAATAAAAATCAAATTCCAAAAATATTTTAAATGGCCATCAAGAGTCTAAATCTCAGTATCTCCAACTTCTTGGCTGCACCTAATCAAATCAAATCAAACTTTATCTTTTCCTTAAAATAAGTAAACATGGGACAAACTAAATTGGTAGAATCAAACACATAAGTCTATCAAGCCTCTATGTTTGAAGGATAAATGCTACATGACATAATGCAACTATTGCTTTCCAAGACTCACAAGCAGGGCAAGAAGTCATTCTTTTTCTCTTGCATCTGGTGGTCAGAGACATTCTGCTTTTACTTATGGAGGTTTCATTAAATCACTGCGTTCAGTAGTAGCAAATCCAGCTCTGCCCCGTTTCTCTTTTAGGAGGTTATAGCAGCCTGACCCGGACAATGACCCATGGTATCACCACTCTTGCTTTAGGGCTTTAACAGCAGCCTCATACAGGTAGTCCCCGATTTACGACAACAATTGGGGACAGGAACTTCCATTGCTAAGCGATGCAATCGTTAAGTGAGTTGCACCTGATTTTACAATCTTTTTTGCCACGGTCTTTAAGCAAATCACATGGTTGTTACGCAAATCCAACTTCCCCCATTGACTTTGCTTGTCAGAAGCTCCCTGGGAAGGTCGCAACTGGTGATCATGTGACCCCGGGATGCTGCAACTGTTGTAAATACATGCTGGTTGCCAAGCACCTGAATTTTGATCATGTGACTGTGGGGATGTTGCAGAGGTCATAAGTGCGAGGACTGGTCATAAGTCACTTTTTTCAGTGCTGTCATAACTTTGAACTGTCATTAAATGAATGATTGTAAGTCGAGAACTACTTGTACACATATGTTTTCTGAATGAAGCTTTTCTGTTGCTCTATTTCTTGTCAAATAAAAGTAAGCTAAAATGATAAACAGTAGTTCAGAACATATTTTGTTTCTTCCATTTGGAAAGAGAAGATTAGTGATCTAAATTTTGTTGGAAGAGACCAAGACTTGGCCTCGTAATGCATTAATTTGCATTTCAGATTTGATTCAAATAATTCTCACATTAACAGCAGCCATAAGAAAACCAACACGGTAATATTTCCGTCATGTATGTCTCTTATTCCCACTATTGTCCCCTTTATAGCTCTTACAGCACCACAGAGCGGGCAAGACCAAGGCTTTCACCCTTTATGTCTTTGCATAAAGTCTTATGCAAGTGAGGGCTCTTGGTGAGGGCTTCAAATGCAAAATGGGTGCCTTAATCTTACCCCTTAAAAGTTTCAAAGAAAACCCAATATCACATAATATATACACTATATATTAAACATTCCTCCAAGCAGGCACTGAAAATCTATAACCTTATCAGAGAATCTCATCTAATAACTGAGGAAATATAAAGGTCAAGGTCTCCCATGAGTTCTTCATACAGCCTATGTGGAAATTATCCTTAAAAACAGATAAGAGCTACTGACATATTTAATGCCTACCCTTTATTCGTAAAATCTAAAATGAAGCATATGCTTATGATTTTTATCCACTTGAAACTTGGGTAAAACGTGCCACCAAGTATTACCACAATTCCACTTGAGAACCAAGCTGTAGGTGATATTTTACTACTTGGCAGGGCTATGTTTCTTTCATCCAGTTAAAAGATTTATCTGATAGAGAATCTTCTTAGGTAAACTTTGCCTTTTTAAAAAATTTAACAAAACATACATATCAAAAATACAATGCATTTCTCTGTAAAAGATACCTTCTGAGACATGGTAACAGAGAGACCATGAAATCCTGATGCAATGATTAAGACAGAATTCTAAGCCCAAGGAAATCAGTCTAGGAAGCCCCAATATAACCTCTAAGAGCAATTCAAACAGTTCAGATTGCAGTGCTGACATGTTCTAAGCTCAAGCACATACACTGAGCAGATCTTTAGCCAGGGTATTCTGGCACAGAGAAGAGAATCATGATAAATCAGACCACGTCAACCATTCCCAGTCAACTGGGATGGTACTAAAGAAAACCAACAGGCAAAAATATGAGAGAAATATGAGAGAAAATATTAGTTCTTCTTTAGTTATCAGCATGGATCTTGATAATACATGCCAGATTTGGTACACTTATCCAAAATTAAATCCTTCAAGAGGATATCTACCAGGATCTGGCCAAGTGACACTTTAATAGTTTATGGATCAAAGTCAAAACACCCAAGGAAGAAACCTATGTTGGAAGAATAATTGGAAGAAGAGAGCTTTTAATTGTCCAATGTATCCCACTCAAGTAGCAATAGATAACCAAGGAGGCAGCAATATAAAGCATTTATCTCCTATCCCTATGTCCTAGAACATATCAGCAAAGCTACAATTTTAGGAAACACACTGAACTGTATTCCACCTCCATGTGGACGCGAGTACAATGGACTGTTCCTCTCTCCAATCTTGGTCAACACCATTTGAACGCTGTAGTTTTTTTTTTTTTAATTGTATGATACTGGTTTTCAAATTACTACTACAGAGCCTATTAAGCCAAATATAGTCAAAGACTATTTCTTCCAAAAAAGACTTATACTATAAGCGAACATCAGTGTTTGGAACCTCTTTCAAGAAGAGAATAAATGTTATTAGGCCATTTAGTTTACATTTACATTTTTTTTTTTTTTGCTTAAAGATAAAGGCAAGTAAGCAAATTCATTGTTAATATTGATAGATCTGCTTTCTTTAGGTAGAGGTTTTCAAACTTTTTCAGGCCATGGAAACTGTTAGTTAAAAAATCCTAGAACCCCTGATCAAGGAGCAAAGCTTAGTGATTTTTAAAAAATGGCCCTTTTTGAGTTTTTTTTTGTTGTTCTTAGTTTCTTATTATTATTGTATCCCACTTTTTTTATATATAACTCAAGGCAGTGAATATATGGAACACCATCAAGTTCATGAAGATCCATGGAACATATAGTAGTTTCAAAAGAATCATGTTTTAGATCATTGATTTATACCGTTATTTATATCCTGCTGTCACTGTACATGGTACTTTACAACTCACTGCCCCAGAAGCTTTTGATACAAGATTTAACACAAAAGGGAAAAATAAATTAATTAATTAAAAATAAATGTATTTAAAAATAAAAATATGCCTATTGGTTGCAGCAAAGGGGTCAAGTTCCTTTACTGCCATCTAACTATTATCTGGATTTGTGGAGCTCAGATACAGTAATTTGAAACATGCCATTCTTTCAATTATATGTGCTTAAGCTTAATTACTGGTACAACTGCAGTTGGAAAAATGGGAACCCAACTTGGCTTTCAATGGCTTATTACAATCTCACATTCAACACTGTTTCTGCTGTATCTTTATTGGCTAGGTGCATAAAGAATAAATGTATTTTTAATTAAAGCTGAATTTCATTATGATAAACAATTAACATTTCAGTTACTTCATAGATGAACTATTTCCCCCCTGCACAATAAATTTCACCAAACACAGCAATACCCATTTAGCAGTAATCTAAAGTTAGCTTGATATAAATTAGCTCTGGGTCTACCCATGTCATACTCCCTCTCTAGCTGTTGCTAGTGGCCAAATACTAGGTTGTTAAACATCTGTGCTAATTACAGCTTCTTTCCTTAGATATTAAAATTATGCCGCACTCTACAATTTATGCAGTGATCATTAGTCATATTTCCATGCTTTAAGTGCACATTAAACAGCTGCAGAGTGACAAATGTCTTCTTTTGAAATGTTGCTGATGCTACACAAGCACCAGTAAAGTCTGTTTTGGTCATGATAACAGCAAAAACAAGCAGGCACTTTATCATATATGACACTGCAAATTAAAGTAAATATGTCTTCTTTCTAAGTTACTGGAACTTGTGAAGGATAATAGAATGGTGATGCTAACTAGTCAGGTTCTGACTACAGAAATGGACACTGGGAAATTATTTTCAGTTATACAATCATACTGCTGGAAGGTGCCATTTAAAGCCATTAAGATCAAGTTTGTGCCACATGCAGGAATCCAGATTGAAACATCTGTGGCAAATGGTTGCTTACTGTTTACCTGAATACATCCAGTGAAGGGGAATCCACCACTTCTCTAGGTAACTGGTTCTACAACCAAACATTGTTAAAAAACATTTTCTTACAGTCATTCAAAATTTGCCTTTTGGTAGCTTAAATCCATTATTGGTGGTATGGAATTCTAGGAACAATACAGAACAGGGAGTGACTATCTTCTGACCAATATTTCTTCAGATATTTGAGAACTCCTATCATATCCCTCTTGATCTTCTCAAGGCTAAACATTCCCAATTATTTCACTCTCTCTTCACAGTACTTAGTCCTTGGTCACCCTTATCACCCCTCCCTGAAGCTGCTCATTTGTCTGAATCCTTCTTGAGGTGCAATACCCAATCCTCAAAAACAGGCCTAAATAATGCAGAATAGAGCAAATTACTTTCCAAGATTTGGAAACGGAGCTTATGTTGATATAGCCTAAAATTACATTTGCTTTTTTTTTTTTTTTTTGGGTAGCCACATCACACCTCAGAAGTAACAGCAGTCAACAACTGTTCTAAGATCTTTTTCATAAACATTATTAGCAAGCCAGGTACATAAATCCTATCACTGTCCATTTGGTTTTTTATCTTAAGTATGCATTTGTCTCTTGTTGAATTTCATAATTATCTGCAGCCCATTTCTCTAGCTTATCAATGCCATACTGAATTTTATTTCTCTTGAGCTATCACATACATTTTGTATCATCTACAAATCTGATTAGCATTCCATCTCTTCAGCCCTTCACTTCTGGTTAAAAAGTTATAGCGAAGAATCAACACTTGAATTGAACCTTATGACAATCCACTCAATGCAGTCTCCAGTTTGATGAGGAATCATTAGTAAATATTTTCTCTGAATACTATTTTCATGTCTGCTGTTTCCATTTAACAGTCATGCCATCCATCCTCACTTAACTGATTTGCTATTCAGTGTCAAGGGTACTGTGAAATGCTTTCCTGAAATCAAAATATAATATGTATAATATTGTCACAATCTCTTCAATCAAAAGACAATGCTTGGTATGGTTAAGACTTGTATTTGACTAATTACAAGATTTCCAAGGAACTTACACATGAATATCTTTATGATCAGCTATAGAATCTTCCTAGCTATTAATGCCAGACTAGTTGATCTATTAGTCCTCTAAATCCTTTTTCCCTTTTCAAACATAGGGGCATTCACCCTCTTCCAGTTATATGGCATTTCTCTTCTCCAGAATTTCTTGTAAGGTTTCAGCAAAACCATCACCTTATTCCTTTAGTACTCTTAAAGCAATTCATCTGGACCCAGTGAGTTAAAACAGCGAAAAGTAAGCAGTCCTGACGTTTCTTTATGAGTCACATTTAATTTTCCCCCCCTCTTCCTTCTAATTTGAACATATTTAAATATCCTTTTTTTTTTGTTCTTAAGATCCTTCATCAATCCCATCTCATTCTGCATTAGCTTTTTCAACATTTCATTGTTCTGTCTACCTACATGTACATTTCTTCAGTGACTAAGTCTTCTTTCCATCTGTGTATTTTTTTTGTTTTCACGTCCTCATTATTTATATTTATTATTAAAATTGTGTGTTGCCCAACAACTCTGGGCAGCTCACAAGTAAAAACATAAAAAAAAGATATAATCAGAAACAAAAATAAGAAATAAATACACTGGATTCTTCTGCTGCTTTCCTTTTTTTTTCTCATTGGAATTTTCTGTAATTGTGCTTTTAGTTTATCCTTTTATAGCAACTTCCTCCCCTGCCACACAAATTTAGATACATCCTTCTGCCATTGTTTAAAGGTGCATCAGTTGTCAAAACAGGTATTGTCTGAAACAAAAACATCTTTTTAGGCAAGACATTCATTTTTATCACAGAAATTCTCCCCAGCAATGACAGGTATGGTTTCTCTCATCTTAACATCTTTTTTAACTTCATTCCATGTCTTAACATAGTTATTTTGAAATAGCATACAGTTCATATTTGTCATAGTAATACCCAGATATCTTACTTTCTTCTCAATCTAAAAAACTTAAAAATAAAAATATCTTCTATTTTCATATTTTTGTTAACATCTTCGTCTTCTGTTTATTAATCTTGAAACCTGCTAATGTACCAAATTCTTTTAATTTGCCCATTAATGTTTCAATAAAGGACCTTCCAGAACCAACACCAAGTCATCTGAAACAGCCTTTAACTTACATGTTTTTAAAAAATCTTTACTCCCCCAATTGTCTCTTCTTGTCTTATATCTCTATTCAGTATTTCAAAAAATAAATAATACCAAAATAAACAAGAGAAGAGACAGTGGGTATTCCTGTCTTGTTCCTTTTTTGTATCTTACAGGGTTTTGTTAGATCACCATTACCAATTATTTGTGCTTTCTGTGAAGTGTAAATTGATCATATCCATTTCATAGAGTTCTCTCCAAAATTCACAACTTCCAAAACCTTGAACATGAAAGCCCAGTTCAAATTGTCAAAGGCCTTTTCTGAATCTTAGAAAATCAATGTGGCTTGTTTTTCATTAGGTTGCTCCAAATATTCCAAAATGTCCAACACATTTCTAACATTGCCCTTTAACTCTCTTTTAGGTAAAAACCCACACTGATCCTCATGAATAAATTCTTGCAAAGTTATTTTCAGTCTATCAGCTAGAATCGTTGTGAACTTGTAGTCATTATTCAATAATGATATCCATCTATAATTTCTTGTTAGTCATCCCTCTTTATGTATTAGTGCTATATTGCCTTCTTTCCAACTCTCTGGCATCTCTCCTCCCTGTACAATAGAGTTCACTGTGTTTTGGAAAGGTTGTAAAAGTTCATCCTCAAAACATCTATAATAAAAACCTGATAATCCATGTCCAGGCACCTTTCCTGGTTTAATCTTTTTTATAGCTTCAGAAATTTCCGTTATTGTTATAGGTCCATTCATAACCTGTTCCTCTGTAATCCTCAGTAAATTTTGTTTCTTTAGATATTCATCTATTTTCTCTAGAGAGATGTCACTTCCTTTATACAAGCTGGAATAATATGAATGAAATACTTTTTATAGGGCCACATTATCCATTAATATAGTATCTCCTTCTTATAATTTCAATATCATTTTCTTTTCTTTTAATAATTTATATGCTAGCCACTTCCCTGGTTTATTTGCGAACTCAAAATTTTTTTGCTTTACATAATTCATTTTTATTTCCATCTCTCTTACTGTTAACGTAACTGTCATTGCAAGCTTAATTTGTTGAGAAATACTTATCTTCTCTGAAAATTTCTTTAATTTTTCTTTTTTTCTTTATCTCATCCAAAATAGCTTGTGTCTTCACTTGGCTCTTTTTTTTTTGAGTTCACAATTATGTTGTATAAAATAACCTCTAATAAAAGCTTTACTTGCATCCCAAACCTTTCTTAAATCACTGCCTTTACTTAAATTATTTTCAAAAAAATTTTTTAGTTTATTTTACAATTCTCCACTATTGCTTCTTTCTGCAGCAACATTTCGTTTAGTCTCCATTTAAAGAACTAGATTTTCTTTTATAAACCAAACTCACAGGATTATGATCCAAAAAAGTCTTTGGTAATACAGTGGTACCTCGGTTCACGAACGCTTCTGTTCACGAACAATTCGGTTCACAAACAGCTCCATTCGCAAAATTTTGCCTCCGTTCGCGAACGCCGGATCGGGTTATGAACAGGATCCACGGCCATTTTCCCTCCCATGACACGTGGTTGCGGCTTCCTGTAGGGAGGGGGACTCTCCCTCCAAGCAATATCCGCCTCCCCACCTGCCTTCCTGTCCTCCACGCCAGAAGTTGCGTCGAGCAAGGTTAGTGTTCTCTCTCTTCGTGCTGTACTTTGTGTCATATTTTTGTGGTTTAAAAAAACACACACATATGGTTCAGAACAGATTAGCCGTAATTACATTGAACCTTATGGGGAAATTTGATTCGGTTCACGACCAATTCGGTTCGCGACCAGAGTCGCGGAACGAATTAAGTTCGTGAACCGAGGTACCACTGTATCTCTACTTTATAAATCTTGATAGCCAAGTTTCTTGAAATCCAAATCACGTCTATTCTTGAAAAAGATCTATGTCTTTCAGAAGAGTAGGTGTACTTTCTTGAATTGCCATTTTTCTGTCTCCATATATCAACCAGCCCTAAATTGTCCAACCAGCTCTAAATTGTCCAACCAGCCCTAAATTGCCCAAGTGTTACAAGATGCAAAGGAGAGAGGAGAAAGAGTAGGTGCTGCTGAGAAACAGAAGGCTCTTGGAGTTAGAAGAGCATGGCCTGAGATTTGGGTGGCAGGGACATTTGTGGTATGACAAAATCAAGATTAATGTGGTTTTAAAAATTATTATGTTAGCTGTGCTATATTGAGAATGTGGAATAGATTCCAACCCAGGTTGTGCCTGAAAACCTTTCTGCACAAGAAGCATTTTATAGATGAGAAATAATAAGCAAACACAAATGGCTAACTTATCATGAGATACGAGAATTCTGTCAAGGGGAATATAAAATAAAATCAAGGGAAGAACTGGTGGCAGAGGGATATATTTCTCAATGGTTCTCTTATTTACAGTTATTAGAGAGATTTAAAGTAGACAAAAGAGTTTATGATTTTGAACACTGTCAGACTGAGTTTGAAATAGAATTGTGTACCAATGATGCACATATGATTGCTAAAATGTATAAACCTTTATTGAAATCTGAAACAGAAGAAGAACAAGTGAAAGAATGTATGATAAAGTGGTCTAAAACTTTTGGTTATAATGTACAGATGGAATGGGAAAATATGTGGTTGAAAGGACTGAAATTTACGCTATGTTATAATCTTAAAGGGAAGTTTTATAAAATGATTTCGCTGGTATATGTCACCAGAGAAATTGTCTAGAATGTATAAAGGCATTTCAAATTTATGTTGGAAATGTGAAAAACAAGAAGGGACATTTTATCAAGTTTGGTGGACATGTAAAAAAGCTAGAAAATTTTGAATTCAAATACACACGCTGATTCAGAGGATTTTAAAGATTAATATACAATTGAGGCCAGAGGTCTTTCTTTTGGGATTCATGAACAAACAGTTGGAAAAAAAGTCATGGAACTTTGTTTTTGTACATGATAACTGCAGCAAGATTATTGTATGCACAAAGATGGAAAGATTCAGCAGTACCCACAAAGGAGGAATGGTTGGTGAAGATGATGGAACTTGCTGAGATGGCTAAATTGACTTCTTTCATCAGAGAAAAGACAACATCTACATTTATTACTGACTGGGAACCCCTTATGGGCTTTTTGCATAAAACAGAAAAAAATAACTTATGATTTATGGTTTGGATGATTAGACAGGATAGATTATAGAAAGAAAGTTATGTTGTAACCATAGAGTAAGAGGTAAATTTATAATTATACTTATAACTGATGTGAAGATTGGAAGCTATTTCTTCGTATCTTTTTTCTTTCTTTTCTGTTTTTCTTTTACTTTTTTTCCCTTTCTTGCACTTTTAGCTTTCTCTTTGATTTTTCTTACTTTATATTACTTTGTATTAGTTTTTATCTTCCTTTTTGGAAATCTTTAAATAAAAATAAGGAAATTTACTACTTTCTAGTAGTATTTCTAGTATCCTTTCGAACAAATTGTAACTTTTAATTGCTGTATTCCAGTCATGTGAATCATCCCATCTTCTAAATTATACTTGTTTTTCTCTTTATTCCACATGTACAAACAATGAACAGTCCAATGTTCTTTGATTTCTCATTACATGGTTTAAAAGACCTCATTACAACAACACTACTGTCTATAGTCCATAAATCTTATCTGAGAGCCTTACTTCAGAATTTTCATTTCCAACTCCCACAGGATTGCTTAAAATCCTCCTAAACAAACTTGTCATGTTTTGACCCCCTGTAGCTGTTAGTCACCAATTACTATAATTCTTCTCTTTGCTTCTTACAAGGAACCAGTGCACTCCCTCTATTTTTCACAGATCTATCTTACTATTCTACAGTGTCTCTTTTTTTACTATGAAGGTTATGAGACTGTGGTTTTTGTTTTTTGCAGCACCTCATTTCTTTGAACAGATAAATCTTCATCTTCTCTATTAACTGAAACCAAGTGAGCACTGCATTCATTGAACCAACTGACATTTTCTTCAAGAAATGCAACAAACATTTCAAGGTTGCTCCTTGAAACCTGGGTGTTTAATATTTCTGTGCTTACTCAATAGGAAGCAGTAAGTCACACATGATAGGCAATCAATAGATCTCAAGACATACCCTTTGCAATCAGCAGCTATTCAGATGACTTTTACACTCCTTACAGCTGAGCACATAGTCCCTTTCAATGCCTAGCATTTTTGGTCACTCTTCTCTCTTCCTTGTCTCTTCCTTCTATTGAACTTGGAAACTTTTATTAGCTTGGTCCTGTTATAGTGTCCTTTCTTTGACTGGATAAATCTTTATGTTTAAAGCTCTACTGACAGAATTGCTCAAGCTTTAGAACGAAGGTTCCTTAATGAGCATACTGTACTGTACTGTAGAGACTACTGCTAGAATTAACACCCTTTTGAGAAAAATAGGCAATGAGAAATTATTGCCAGTAGCACATCATAAAGGAAAAGCTAGAAAAAGGTAATAGAAATATTTTCCCTTTCACTGAAATATATTTGATCCAGCATTAATATAAATTATGCTTTTTTCTTTTGTTTCTATCTCAGTTTTAAATTCATAATATCTGTATTTGGAGGATTTGCCTTAGTTGTGCACATTTCAAAACTGGCATCTTGCTACAATAAACAAATTAGGATTCTCTGTATTCAGTGCAGGACAATATCACAAAGACAGTGCCGTTTGGCCTAAATTTTTCATAACCAACACACAGTCAAAATTTCTTGCTTGAATGCTATACAAACTTCGTTAAAAACTTAAGTGTTTTTTGGACAGTACATATTTGTTAATATATAAGCATACTGTGATAAGGAATTAATTTTTAGCATATAAAACTGGTCTGATTACTGTCTAGAGACTTGCTTGAGAACTTCAGAGATAAACAGAAAAGCCACTCCAGTAAATAATTACTAGTACTAGTAAGCAGACATAACTCTTCAATAAACTCTTAACTGCAAAGCATTCTGAAGATGCAATTTTCCCCATAATATATCTCTAAGAACTGCTAATGTTATTTTATTATTATTATATTACTGAATTATATTATCTGTAACATAAGTATTTGCTTTATAGGCATTTTTGCAAACAAAGGATAAGCAAGTTTTGGGTCTGTGTCCACTTTTTGAATTTTGTGAATATGTCACAAGCTCTGTTACAGTTTTTCCTAAGTTGAATTTGAGCATTCATAAAATAGCTAGTCATAGTGGGTATGGCTAGTCACAAAGTAGTGTATACATTTACCAGAAGGCAAACTGGTTACTTTCTACCATCTCTGCTTTACTTTACCTTTTTTCTGGATGAATATGGGCACACTTCTAAACAAAACAGTGGGCCCTTTATTTTTATTACTGAAGAATGTTTATGAGACTATATAGATCCCAGAGGCATTCTTGTAAATAAAAATAATAGTAGAGGCTGTGCTTTACTATGGAACATGTCAGCTTCCTATTTAATTAACTGAACTCTCTCTCTCTCTACAGTGTGTGTGTGTGTGGGGGGGGGTCCCCACAGATAGGAAGACTAGCAGATACCAAGGGAGATATCTATGGGGCACCATGTTGACTTTCTATGCTGTAAACCGTGCAGGAACTGTTGCTGAATGTGGCAATAAATCATTTGGGAGAAGCAGCTTGCTAGTATTAAAAAAAAACTGGTAAAAACAGTCTTGGGATATACAATGACAATGAGGATTTTTTTCCTACCTACTCTTGATATAATCTTATTTTTCAAAATATCACTGAAGGGACTTACTGAAGAGGGGGACAGAAGTCCATTTCTTCAGTCAGCCACGGCCCTTAAAAGATTGACTAGGGCATATTATAAAAGGCAAATGCATACAGATGTGTACCTAATGAAACAAAATGTAGGTGCCCAAACTTTCACTGTCTACTTCCCTATTTTTTCTCCCTATAAAGCAGCAGTTGTTATTATTTTAAGTACTAAATGGAGACATTTTACCCGAAGAATTGAATTAATACTCTTCTCAAAAGAACTCAAACTGTCAGAATGTAAATCAAGTTTGGGAGATCCAGATTCAGCCCCCCATATTTCATGGTGAGCCAAAAGTTAGAAAATTAGACACTGAAGAACTGAGCCTTACAGAATCCCTGCTCTTAGCATAATCTGCTTTCTCTATTATTCCCTGACCTTTTTTTTTTTTTTTTTGGTGCCTTTGAATCAATCTTGACTCCTGGCGACTGCCTGGACAAGTCCTTGCAGTTTTCTTGGCAAGGTTTTTCATAAGTGGTTTGCCATGGCCTTCTGCCTAGGGCTGAGAGTGAGTGACTGGCCCAAGGTCACCCAGCTGGCTTTGCATCTAAGGTGGGACTAGAATTCACAGTCTCCTGTTTCTAGCCTGGTGTTTTAACCACTATACAAAACTGGCTGTCTTCCCTATCTTTACCTGCACAAAGCGTTCACACTCATTCTATCTTTCGCTCTTGAACATCAGGACAAGCAGTGGAGAAAGTAGCTAAATAATCCTACAAGCACTGCCTAAGCAGTGGCAGAACTGGCTTTTGCCATCTTTATCTGTGTCCTGTCTTCGCTCTTGGAAGAGGAAAACAATAAAATAAGTATTATGACCCCTACATACTCAGTGCTACAGTATATCCTCAGGTGAACATGAATATATAAATACATAATATATTTAAAGCAAGGAAGTTTAGAAAACAATAATTTTCCAGACTTTGACAGTGTTTTTTACTGAGAATTCCATATGAAATAAGGTGGACAAGGGAGTGAGGACTTGTCCATTAGGAATTCTAATAAAAAATACAGAACTTTCCTCTGGCTAGACAAAGCAAGAGAGTAATTGAATTAATCTGCTCAAGTTTCAGGAAGATTATTTTTGAATAATCTGAAATCAACTCATCCCTTTTAAGGTTGTTGTTGTTTTTTTTGTAAATAAGGAACAATATATTTAAAAGGAATGGATTAACTTGTTCTGCATTGAAGGTCTTCAGTGAAAAGTAATCTAATTTCAGAGAAATTACAAGTAAACAATTTCTGAAATACAAATATCCATATAAACAATTTCTCTAGTTCCTTCATAGTCTTTCACCTATACTTCACTGGTCTGTCAATCTGAATAAGGACACAATTATATTTAGAGTGACCTCCCTTCCCAATTATAGCAAAATATATTTTCCAATATTATTACAAATGTATTCCAACTGTCCTCCAAGCAGTTCATAAGGGATATTTAATGTTGCCTTCCTCAACCTGGTGCTCTCCAGAAATGTCATGCTACAGCTCTTACTATCTCCAACATAGCCCATGATCAGGGATGATATTCATTATAATTTAGTGTATCTGGAACACAGCAAGTTAGGGAAGACTGTTTTAGTCTTACAGCAATTTGTTCAACTTTCCTTCTTACAACCTAGACAATCTATAAACGGTTAATGAAAGGAATAAGAGCTCAGATTAACAGTATTTATTAGAAAGAAGGTTAAGTTTATAACACAAGAATTCTAACAAGTATACTTTCAAGTGAGAAACCTATATATAGGCATGATGCAGAAGGGAGGGAACTTCCCACTTTTGTGAGGCAGAGTAGTCTACATCTGTTCATTGTTTTGATTTGCTATTCTTTTCATCAGTATGAAAAATAACTATCTTGGAACTGCATCAAATAAATTAAGCTAAGAAATAGTATTTGGCCATTGTTATCCAGTGTGCTTCATAAATCATAAGGAAACTGAATTTTGAGTGTTTGGATCCAATAAAATGCTCAATCACTACATTGGTTATCTGAATCTTTGCTCATCTATCTTGTATATGTGCAGCAGTCAATCAGCACTGAAAAACAATTTAAAATTTAACCATCTTTAGAGCAAGAAAATGGTGTAATACAAATGCTTCCACCAATTTATTAAGTTCCAGAAGTAATGTGAACCATGTCAGGGGTGATATTCACAGTTATAGGGGTGAATATTGAAAAGTCAGAAATTAAATTGCACAGTTCATAATTCTGCAGAATAGTTTTTAATACTGTAGATTCAGAAGCAGTCCTCTCCTCCAAGTATACAAATCTTCATTGTGTAGCTAAAGCTCAACTACATGTAACCATCTAGCTTAAAAAGCCCCTCAAATGTCAGATACAATAAAGAACAACATGCCCAATGAAAATATATAATCAAGACCAAAATAATTGTTATTTTAATTTCCTCCCCCTATATTTATGAATATGGAACACATGATCTTTGGCAGCATTTATTTTTATTGGGACAGATTTGTACTTCAGCTGAGGTGCATTTTAGCAAGTCGCTACCTGAACTTCTAATAACATTACATGCTTAGCAAAAGGGAAGAAAAATATAGCACTATAGAGTAGAAATCTTTATTTTTATCTAACTTTAAATAATATTGTTCTCACCAAGTGAGATGCGGGCAAATGTACGCTTATATATATACATACATACATACATACATACACGCATATATATATTTCACAAATACTCAGATTTCATTACAATATTTAAAATTCCAAACTAAGAACAAAGTTTAGGTCTCAAATTGCAAGCTCAAGTGAAAGCTAAAATCCTAGGTTTTTTTGTTATTGAAAGCCAGCAAAAATTGTCATGTTTATTACACAAACACATCTCTATCTTCTCCCTCTTCACAACAAGCATTTTTTCATGCAACAATGCCAAAGAGCGCTCTCACTTTTGCACAATTAAAGAGAGATATTCCATCACCAACATGTCCACCACAGAGATACCTGTACAAACCTACCACTAGCAGTAAACTCCATAATGCAGTTTTCTGCAGGTGAGCAAATTGATGCCCTGCCATCCCATATTAGCCAATAGCCAATTGTCCCATAATATACTCCTTTTGTTGTAAGGTCCAGCACAGATGTACTCTTCTATTCAGTTATCTACAAGGTTGCTTCTGCCCCAAAACCCAGTATTACAAGGGATACAGATAATCAGTTTTCATCCAAGAAAATATGGAATGGTGATGCTACCACCTGCTCTAAGACTTCACTATTAAGAAGCAGTTAAGCTTCCTCTAGCCATGATTCTGGTTGGATTCATCTCTCCAAACAATTTGTCCAACCAAGCAATAGCAAATGAAATACATCCATCAAATAGCTACCCATATCTCAATGTCTGTTTCCAATGTGGTATCTAGGTCAGAATGGACATGAGAGTCTTCATCAGCAAGTACTTCTAACATGTCATTGCAAGTTTCAAAAATATCTAGCTGTCAACCATCTGAAAAAAATCAATTATCTTACTTAACATATAAAGCCCTAAAACGGCTATTCCATAGCAACATTTAATCACATTCAGAATACATTCTCCATTCTCACCCTTTTTACTCTATTCATCTAATATGTTTCTACATAAGTAACTTAGAAAACCAAGCATCCCAAGTTCTCAAACCCAGCAGTGGATTTTTAGGACTAATTTTCTAAACTTTTGGGCCATCATTTTCTCATTCCAAAGATCAACAAGGGTGTAAACCACATTGCCCGCCCTAGTAATTGGAAAATTAAAACAAAACTCCCCAATTTTAAAGCTCCTCACTTATTCCAAAATATACCTCAGAATTTCAGAACATTTTTGGTCAGTCATTTACAGTTAAATGTTATATGAATAAAGAATAAATCAGTCTATCATTTCCCTCCAGAAAGCTAGTTATGTAAAAGATGCCACAAGCCTCTGTTTACAGAACGAAGTTGCATTTCATTGGCACTGAGACAATGACCCTTCACTTCCTTTGAACACTGTGTGGTTGCCTATTCCAGATACGGAAATCAGCACTGATTGGACTATTGTTTCAATGGAAAATCTTCAATAGCTTTGGTTTCCAACAGCTGGCAAAGGAAATTCACACTGCACCATAGTAGAAATGTAGTTCAAAGCAATATCAGAGCAGAATCTTGTAAAGCATTAAAAGCCAGCAGTATACTTCAATCTTTTTTTTTTTAAAGTTCTGTCTTTTGGAAATAAAAGTATTGCTTTAAGTATTGCACTATTTAAGTATTGCACTATTATGATCAAGATAAACAGATTAACATTTTTTAAAAAAAATCAAAGTATTTTTTAAAAGCTTTGTTTAAAAATTTAAGTAAGTCATTGTTTATAATAAAATCACTCTCACTTCAGTGGGACTAAATCCAGAATGCGTAAGGCATAAAATGCATCTCAAACTTTGGCTTCTGTTCCAAGCCTGCTCTAATGGCATTCCCACCAATTGGTGAGTGCACTGAAATTCTGTATACAGGTAGTCCTCATTTAATGACCATTCAGCAACTGTTCAAATTCACGATGGTGCTAACCGAAGGGACTCATGCCTGAAGTTATGGCCACTGCAGCGCTCCCGCGGTCACATGATCACGATCTGGTTCCTTGGCAACTGGTTTGCATTTACAACTGGTTGCCAAGCACCCGAGATCATGTGATCGCCATTTGCAATCTTCCTTGCTGACTTCCCCAGAAAGTCAATGGGGAAGCCAGCAGGAAAGGTTGTAAGCCACTGCCACCTGCCAATAGGACTCCGTCTTGTCTCTGGGGGCTGGCTGAAAGTGCTCCATACCGAAATCCAAGCAGGGTTTTGGCATGGGGTGTTTTCAGCCAGCCCCCAGAGTTGAGAGGCCCCCCTCCATGCCGAAATCCAAGGGAAAGTCACAAGCCACTGTGTTCATTCTACCTCCCAAGAGTTCACTGCTACCTCCCAAGAGGACTCCCTCTCATTTCTGGGGGCTGGCTGAAATAGGTATGTATATTTGACTTGTATGGATAGATCCAGGAGCTGAGCCCAAAAGATAACCAAAGGTTTCACCACTAGTTTCTTCCACCTTCACTCTCATGCCCAGTTTGAACTACATATCTAATGAACTCAGAACTGCCGCATACAATAATAACCACAAATCAACTCCTTCCTTACAGGTGAGTACAATAGGAAAAGCCTTACTTAAAAGAAGTTATAAAAGCAAAACAGTAAAGTATTATAGGAATTCCCAGTAAATGCTGGTATTGAAGAAAAAATAATTTCCTCCTTTAATGGCTTTTCTCCCCTTCCGTATGTATACATATGGGTATTTCATATGAAACCACACACAACTACTAAACAATAAACTACTACAATGGCTACTTTTAAATTTTGTTATTGGCTTCTTTTGTTTTCTCCTTTTTAATATTACACATTAAATCATCACGGATATTTAGCTGAAGGTAAAAAAAAGCAAGAGTCCATTCAACAGAGTAAACAAAAAATGTTTTCCAGTTTAGCCGCAAAACGACGTCAAATTATTCACAATTAAGATCGAATAACTGAGTATTCCAAACTGTTCCTCCTGTAACTGATCATACTGAGAAGTCTCAAAATAAAAGGGAAAGAATAAAAAAGGAAGTTCAATCTCACCATTGCTCTAAAAATTCTCACTGAAGGAATTTTAAATTTTCTTATTTATAAACAAAAATGCTTCAGAGGGGGGAGAAGCTATCTATAGTGACAGATGAGGTAACAGCATTACTCAACATCTATGCCTTGTGATTAATCTTCTTAAAACTTAAACCTAAGTCATTTTTTCCTTTCCTGCTAAAATGCTGAGCACTGAAAAATAAAAGACATACTTCAAAGAACTTGTTTCAGTTTTGAAGAAACTGTTTAAATCGGCCAATTATCAGAAAAGATCACATGAAAATAGAGCATAATATATATTTTTAAAATGTGAACTGGTTTGAAATGACATAATAGGAAGAATAGGAATTTTGTCCACATTCAACAACAGAAAAAAAGCCAGTGAATCTTGTGCTCTTGTCCTCCCTTTGGTATGCTGTGAGACATTAGAAACATTTATTTCCATTTTACATAAATTTCAGTCTGTTCATATGCAATAAACTACAGTTAATATTAATTACAGTCAGTGATTTTAAAAACTTTAAATCGTGGTTTACAAAGCCAGTACGCTTCCACTACACCAACTGGCTCTCATGTTTCCACTATATATAATTAAGGTTATACAGAATTAAAAATTGATGTAATACTTCAGTCTTGCTAATAACATCAGTATGATGTCCAAATGTGATCATTGATGAAGTTTATTCACTTCAACCATTTTCTCAATCTCTGTAGAGAGTAGTAACTAACATGGAAAGAATAAGGAAAAAACGCTTACATGAAGACTGTAAGCGTTACTAACTAGAGTTATAAAAAATAGATCCATGTGATTAAATAACACTTTCTTTTCCACACATGGTTTGGAAATCTTAATTGTTGTAAACATGCACTGGTAATTTTATTAATTTTAGGCATACAGTTCAAGAGAACAAGGGTTTTTAAAAACCCAGGACACAATTTTCTAGAGTTTGCATTCAAGAATTAAATATAACAAAAATAATTTTAACTGCCAAATTTAAATATTTGAATACGATCTTGCTTTTTTCCTAAGTTCTCACCTTAATATATCAAAATTGTGATTGTTGAGATATTAATGCTTTACCTCCAGCAATACTGTCAAAATGTTGTCCTGTAATTCACATTTGCAAGTTGCACGCCTAAAAGCATTAGCCAAGCAAGTGGTACTTCCAAATAAACATCTACAATATTAGATTTTAAAAATCAGTCATATTTGTTCTGTGTCATGGACACAACTGCAGCATGGAGCAGACACTCTTATTTTTACATCTGGAAAGAAGTACTGTATGGAGAGTGTGCACTGACTGTGAACACGCCTACAAAAGGGCAAGAGCCAGACTCTGCTCTTCTAATATTGTCGTAGGTCTGCATTAAAAGCTGAACTTGGAGGAAAAAAAATTCTTATGTAGGAAAAGAACTAAGCTATAAAAACAGGGGACAGGAGGCTTAAAAGAACTCATTTCACTGTTTACCAGCATAATGAACATATTATTAGTTGGAGAGAACTCTTCTCAAGCGCTATGTCGAAGTTTGCGTTCTGCCTTCAATTTCTTCTGTTTGCTGGCCCCAACAGAAAGACACATCTCAGGCCCAAACGTGCGGGTCTGCGTGTGTAGATCCACGGGGGGCAGACGACACGAAAGTCGCCAAGATAAAGGCACAACTCGGGCCACGCAGCCCCCAGTTCAACTGGGGGAAGCGGAGGGTCTCTTCCTCAAACACGCCCTTCGGACATGTATCCCTCAAGCCGCCATCCTAGACGGCGCCCACCCCGAGAGCGGGCGATACAGCCCCGTTTCTCCCCAGCGCGAGAGGCGCGAGCCCCATCCCCTCCAGCCACCCTTCGCCGGTGTGACGCCCGAGTTATTTTAAAGCGCAAACAAAACGCGAGGGGGGCGGGGGCGGGGGCGGCCAAGCCAGCGGCTCCCCAAACCGGAGCTGGCAGCCTGTGGCGGCGAGAGAAGGGCAAGCGGGGCGGGGCGGGCCGGGGTCTCCTCACCTTAGTGGCCATGGTGGGGCTGTGGCGGGCAGTCTCCCCTGCCTCGGGAGGGAGCTTGGCTGGCGGCTCTGCCTGAGGTTCCCTCCTACTGGGCCGCGGCGGCGCTGGGGGAGGAGGAAGAGGAGGAGGAAGGCGGCGGCGGCGGCGGCCCTGCTCAGTTTTCAGGCCAGCCGCCGCCTCCTCTTCCCTTCCTGCCGGACTTCCAGCCGCGGAAAGGCGAGGAGCTCCTGAACTCGCGGAGAGGCAAAGCCCGGGCTGCGAGCACCGCCTGCGCTTCCTCTCGCCTCCTGTCTCTTCCTGGTCGGTTCGCCCATACCCAGGGGCGGGGTTTCCACGAAGGCGTCCCGAAACCCAAGCAGGAAAAGGGAGAAAAGAAGACCGAGCCGCCGCCGCCGCCGCCGGGCCAAGCCTTCCAGCCCCTCGCCTGGGCGCACGTGCCCCGGTTCGGCGGTGGGGCAGGTGAAGCAGCCTCCCAGTGCCTCGTCCTTCGGGCTCCTCGGCATCCCGGGAGCGCTGACGCCGCCGGTCACCCGCTAAACTCACAGCCTCCCTTAGAAATAATAGTACTTCGTGAGTATGGAAAACATTAGGCCAGCGCAAGAGCGCTGGCTGGTCTCCTGAGTCCCAGCCAACGGGGGCAGCGGACCGGCGCGATGGAGTTTGTTATCCCAAACTCTTTTGGCTGGCGCCCGGACTGCGGTAGGGGCTGTCAGAAGGAAGCAGGCCCTGTCCATTTTGAATTAACACCATAATGGGTTTAATAGTAGTGCTATTACTATAATGACGAATAGCAGTAGGAATCAGGTAGGCGGCCCTTGTTGTTCATAAGGGTTCCATTCCAGCCTAACAACTGCGGTTAATGAAACTGCAGAAAGCAAGGCTTTGAGGAGCCGGTGGTAGCTGTGGCCAAGAAGAGATCCATCTCATGTGCCAAATGCACCCCTTTCTGAACCAGGGGACCCTCCAGACTCGTTCCTGCTTTCATCATCTCAGGTGTGGACTACTGGGGCTGCTCTTGAAGACTACTCAGAAGCTGCAGCTGGTGCAGAATGTGGCAACCTGGGCAGTTACAGGCTCATCTTGATATGCCCATGTAACAACTCTGCTTCAGGAGCTGCACTAGTTACCAGTAGCTTTTGGGTGCAATTCTGGGTGCTGGTTAATATCTAGAAAGCCTTTCATGGTGGAAGGGCTAAGTACTTGAAGGACTGCTGATCTCAGCATGCTCCAGATCCCAGAGATAAAACAGTGTCATCTGATGGGGCCCAGGAAGCATGCCCGTACCCTAATCTTATTTTAAATGCCCTTAAAACATGGTTTTTCTCCTAGGCCTTGGATTAACCAATGTTGAGGTCCTCAACAGTACTCTTCTCATGTGGGGGTATGCGAAGCCTTCTGTATTGCTTCATTTGATCATTGTTGTTTTTAATCTGTTTTTAATGGTGTATGCTACCCAGAGTAATTGTGAACTGGGCAGCCTTACAAATTTAATAAATTAAATTAAAATTGGGGAAAAAAGCTGTGAGGAAAAGCCGCCCATCATTTAATGTAAGTGTGAAATACATAAAAAACACCCCAAAAGTTCTCCAAACCAAACTGTGCATTAAAAAAGTGGATTTTCAAGAGATAAAAAGATTGGTCTGTGGATATGTTAAACTGCAGGTAATACAACTGTGAATAATTGGGGGCATCTGTATACAATTTTATACAGCTTCTTAGTATTCAGAGTACTTCAGTAGCTGCAGTCCCAGAGGTATGCAGTATTCAAATTCAAAGCAGGCAAGCAACAGTTTCCAGGAAGAGGGGGTTATATTTTTTGTATACTTTGCTTTTAAAGTGTTGAGCTTATATTATGGCTCACAACAGGTTTTTTTTGTGATTCTTGCCTTAAAATAGCAGGAAACCCCATCACTGATTTTGGGCAATAATGTAGCTAAAATTAGACAGCATGATCAAAGGGTGTTTCTGGGGGATTCATAAAAAAAGCCAGGATCCACATTGCCCTGTCTTGCTGCTGAATTTTCTTCTGGGCTTGATTTGAGGCAATTAAAAGAGCAATTAATTAATTGTGACCTTAGCTTTGTCCAAAATGTACACCACAATAAATAGGCTTAATCCTTAAGGTCACATAATATTCTTTATTCTGCTTAAATACCCTAACATACTTACCTCTTGAAATCCTTGCAACAGTGCTGTGAAATAAAACAGCATTTTTGCTCACTGCGAGTGCTTAAGGACATGCTGACAATATTTGCTACCCACACCATCCACTGCCTTCCTTCCGTGACTTTCCAAAGTCAGAGGAAAGTTTTATATCAGTACTTACAGAATGTGGGATAGTTGTGAAGGAAATGTTCACAGAAAGAGATATATCCATCCTCAAGAGATGAAAGAGAACCATGAGAGTAGTCAGAGAGAAAGAAGTTAAAACAATCATCCCCTCAGATTATATAGATTTGTAGGGCAAAAGAGGGATTACAGGTTTATCTTACTACTTTCTGTAGTGCCCATAATTTCTTAACTATTCAAGAAAATGTAATATTCAAATATTCCTATCCCACTTTTATGTCAGAAAGCACCTTTTCTTAACAAAAATAAAAGCCCCAAAGGCAATTGCAGATGGAAAGGTTTCAGTTGCAGTTCCCTCCGTGATTGTATCCAAAAGGGGAGAGAGGGGATGAGTAAACAAGCAGAAATAGGTGCTTCTGCTTTCTCTCTAGGCATTGCCAGGATGCTAATGGAAGGTGAGCAAGGAGGAGGTAGAAGCATCTGTTGTTTTCCCTTGCTTATATGCTTCCCTGCTCATTTCCCTGGAAGCAGCTGTGTGAAGAAGGTATAGTCGAATTAGTATTAGATGGCTTCATCCTTCCCTGTTTCTGCTGCGGTGCGGGTAGCAGGATGGTCAATATCAGTTGCACATTTCCCCCTGAAAAATACTAAAATAAACATCTTTAGTATTTATAAATACTAAACATCTTTAAGCAAAGCGCCCTCATCACTGTTAAAACCCCTGAAGAACAAAACAAAGCTTGCCAGAAACGTTCAGCATCACTGAACATCATGGGGCATCATCCCTATGGATAAATGTGCTCCTTTCTCTGTGACAGAAATGGAATAGCTGCTATTTCCTCTTATTCTTCCTGATCACTTCTCTGGAAAAGGAGGGTTGCTAGGCCCAGCCATTCTCTCCATGCCCTCTCTTGGCAGTAGGGTGAGTTGCACTAGACAGTGTAGGAATGATCCACGTAAGTGTGACATCAAAAATGCTTCCACTTTTGTTACATGGTCTTTATTTCAATCTTTGTTTTATCACAGTTAAGGAAGTGCTTGGATTTCTCATAGCACTGCTGGCAATTAAACTTCTTACTCATCTGACTATAGAATTGATGGATGATGGCAGTTAAAACACCTGGTTTAAATACATTCATTTCTGGAGACCTTCTCTTCCCTTTACATTCCACTTTTATAAATGTGGTTATTCCTCTTTAAATTATTCTCTTAAATCTCCCATTTTGATTTGCATCAAAGCCCTTTGTTAATTTTTTTTTAATCCAGTCAATCACATTTAATGTGTATCTCAGAAATTTATTAGAATTGTGTAGAATTTTTATTTCTTGAGAGAAAGGCATGATAACAAAATGTGATGTGCTGAAATTTCAGTCTTGCCAGTTTGTTTATTCCACAGTTGTTTGACCCAGTTGATAGGACTGTGATAATTGTGGTTTCCAGCTCTTACACTACTGCTTATTCATAATTACTCAGCCCTCTTCTATTTCCATAAACACCCAGTAATGCAACATATGCTGAGATCATCACTCAGTGAAATATTTTTAATTCAGCTAAAATCAGCTAAAATGAATAAAATAGAATAAATATCCTAAACAGTATTTAATCACCCTAAACATGGTGCTTTCTGAAAATAAGAGAAAACATTGTGCATATTAAGACTTATCTGATAAAAGATAACATAAAATTAATCAGACCAGTGTGGATAATATTTTCACAGTTGCACTGAACACTTGCATTGTCTGGTTAAAAAAAAGTTATGTTTAATTTAGAAGCTGGCATTAGTACAAAAATGAAACTAACTTTAAAATAGCTATACCAAATTCAAATAAAGGAAAAAAAAATACAAGGCTTCATCCTGCATAATCTGAGCAGATATCTACTCATACCAAGTGAGATTCCACTGCTTTTCTCTTTCTTGCCCCACATCCTGTAGAAATTTGGAAGACATGCAAGAAGGGCAGTAGCAGAGGAAGTATCTGATCTATTAGTAGTACCCATGAATTAGGTGTCACAATTTTGTCTTGCTTAAAAAAAAAATCTCCAAAAGGTAAATCTAACTTATTAAAAAAGAGGTTGTGCTACTTTTGTTAAATTGGAAAACAAATTTCAGATTTATTTACTTATTTATTTCAGAGAATAAAAATAACCAATATAAATTGTTACCACATACCCTTATTTTTATTTTAGGGGTGGGTTTTTTTTGTTTATTTCCCTTAACCAATTTAAAACTTTTTCCAGAGGAAACTAAAGTCATAATGTTTCCTTTTTATTATATTTAGTTTTCAGATAGGATAGCTGTAGTATAAAACAGCATCCTGTTCCTCTTTCATAATTGCAATGTTTCATTAGTTTGATTATATTCCCTCCCAAAATACTAAACACACATTGTTGTAGGCAGATTTGAAATATCAATTGTATGGATGCATGTTAATGAACTAGCAAATTCTTCTGGTGCTTTCTTTATTTTAAAAAGCAGCAATAAAATTCAGCTTTTAATTTTATAAAAGTTTGGAGATTTTCAAGTAAAGTTACATTAATCGGACTTAAACCTGTCTAACGATCTGAAACTTGTGTAACTTTATACTGATGTGTAACTTTTTTATTTTCTGCTATCTCAAAAATGGAAATAATAATCTGATTTTGTCAGCACTTCGAGGCAGGCCAGGTCAGGAAACAAACATCACAAGAAATACCAGAAATCAACTTTATTGACATAGGCTATAATAACAATTTTGAAAGCCTGACAGCATTTCCCTTTCTTTCTTCTTAGACTAAAGAGTCAAGGTGGGGCAATCTTGAGTTTCTTTCTCATGCTTTCCTGTTTTCCTGGGCCAAGTCATGTTTTACTAAAGATTGCTGCATATTTTCTCCAAGAAAATCTCTGCATTCCTCCACAGGTTTAAAGACATGTTATAAGAATGACTTCACATAAGGACATAAAGCGTTTTGGAATAATAACTATTTTCCATCCCAAGCAGATCCTGTTCAATACTGAAAAGGGGAGGAAGAGGTTTGGCTTCGGGCTCAGGGAAGCATTTGTCAAGATGAAGCAAAGGCAACTTCCTCTTGTTCTTTAATACCTAAACTTTTATTTGAAGCTGGCTGATGAATTGTGTCTTTCTACATAGTATACTGTACACTTTGGGATTTTCCTGGCAGCATGAAAGAATCAAGGATACAAGTTTCATTGTCCTCAGGCAATATGGAGTAATGCTATACCCTTTTTACTTCGGAGCATAGTCAAAATAAGTGGAAGTTCTTATCAGCTGTATCTATCAATTGTGAATACTCAGAAAACGTTTTACAGACAGATTATATTTACAAATATATTTAGAAAGGTTCTACCAACAAAATTATTTACCTCTGGGGTTTCATCTGATAAAAAGCTCTTTCTCCAACTTGCATTTCCTATTTAGCCTCATGTGAAAGGAAACCCAGAAGATAGGGTCATTCTAGAACAAAGGAAAAGAGGGAAACAGCTCATTACAGTAACTTTAGTGCAAAACAGAAGCTAGGCCTAGTGATGACTAAGTACAAAGTTGTTTGTTTGTTTGTTTGTTTGTTTATTTTGCAACTAAGTAGATTGTTTCCAATAGAAGCGAATATGTGTAACTCAGGGTTGAACTGTGGAGTCCTTGGGGTTCTCTGAGGTTGGTTGTTTTCTTGCAAACGTTTCATTACGCAGCTAGGTAACTTCTTCGGTGCTAGAACGGAATGGGGTTTGCTCTCTGTTTATATACTGTGGCATGCCTTGCCTGTGTTGGTGGGGGTGTCGGTTTTGTTTTGTTTTATTTTTTCCTTCTGGTAGTTTCTTGATTAAGGTATTGTTTACTGCTTGTATGTCTGGTGGTAATCTTGGTGTTAATCTCTGCTTATCTGGGTGATGATTGCTGGTGAGGAGATGTTCTGGTCTTTTGTTTTCCTTTCTATTGTCCCTTTTGAATAGTGTGTAGATGTTGTTTATCTCTATGTGCCAGTTGATGGCTGCCTTGTCTGAATACCAAGCTTCCAGGAACTCCCTCGCATTTTTGGATTTAGCTTGGTCTAAGATGCTGACAGCTTCCCAGTTGAAACTATGGTTAAGTCTGTCCATGTGTTGTGAGATTAAGGAGTTTTCATCATGCCTTCTGATTGCTAGTTGGTGTTCATGGATGCGCTCTGCAAGCCTTCTGCCTGTCTGTCCTACATAGGGGTTGTTATAGTGCTGTAACAGTACATCAGATAAACAACATCTAGATAAGCAGAGATTAACACCAAGATTACCACCAGACATACCCTACCCTAACCCTGACATAGGCAAGCATTTGTCCATTTTATATTAGTGCAAAATCTATACACAATTTATAGAAATTTAATTATTGTTGAAACTGCAAGCAAAATTTATTTATTTTCCTCTATAAAACAATTATTCTGTTTTGTTCTTCTCAACATATCCTTTTAAACAGTGTATAAATGCACTAGCTCTGGGTAAGCCACAACAAAGATAATGACATGACTCTGTATTTCAAAAGTAAATTAACTTTTCCTTTGGAAGATGTAAATAAAGAAGTGACAATGAAATTAAAGTGACTGATGGCATGGAATTATCTATTCTGTGTTGTCTGAAGATGAAAACAGAAAATTAAAAGGTTTAGAAGTGTTATACAATACATTTCTATGGCAGAAATGTAGTTACAAGTTTCAGCGTTCTTAAGCAAAGTTGTTTTGGCATTCTAAAACATTTACATAAATTAACAAATACTTTTCAACATAACTTTACACTAAAAAATATATATATAATTTATATTTAGATTGAAATTGACCACCCAAATCACATAATCATGTAAAACTTACATGGAAATAATCACAAAAACTAGTGTATTCTAGAAGAAAGCTTTATTAATATTCTAAACTTTGGTCTGTCACAGCAGATGGCAGCACCTAGCCCACCTTAACTGATCTCAGAAAAGTTAAGTGGAGTCAGAACTAATACTTAAGATTGGAGTGAGCAGGAATCCCATGGCTGTAGATTAGCCTGGGAAATTGAATAGCAGATCACTTTCATACTGTACTGTTATGAAGAAAACAGCTTGGACATGGACATACAGTATAGTCACTACAAATAAACCTTGACTTGACTATCATTTTAAAACTTTGAATAAAAAAGAAAAAAAATAGCAACAAGGTTCCTGAAATCGGATGGATATTTTCAACTTACTTAACTTTATATCACCATGTCATCTGCATAATTGATTAACAATCTAGTTAGCTAAATAACTAGATCACTTCCCAACCAAGGAAAAAGTGTGATGATGACTGCCCAAAGCACACTTTTCAAAAAGAGCATGATGTTATGATGAGGGGAGATTTTAATTGCTCCAACATTTGTTGGGAGACATACATACATACATGCATACATACATAAAATAGTTTATTCAATGACCAGCAAAAATTAAAAGTACAACACCAAAGTAAAATCAAATAGATAAAATACTAGCATTAAAAAGTAACACGTAAAAATGTGACATGCATTGCTATAATGGTGCATTATACTGTACAAGTGTAAATCTAAAATATTACACACTACAAAGTAAATATATATATAACCTAAAAACAAGATAGCTAGTATGTGTTAAATCTAAAGTGATAAATAAAACAAGTGATTATTTCTGTAACCAGTTATACCTTATTTGCATTGAGGCAATACAGAATTTGGCTACTGCACAGGTGATAAACAGTTTCGAATCTTCTAGAAGATGGTTCACATAGAAATGGTCTGGTCTTCCTGGAAATGTACATATTAGGGGCAGAAGATAAACAGACCAGATATTCCTGTAGAGTTTACAGTGTAATAATACATGTGAAATGGTTTTGATCTTGTCGCCACATGGGCAGGAGCACTCGGTTAATGGGGTTTTGGAATATCTACCTTGCAGCAGTGCAGATGGTAAGACGTTACGCCTGGCTTTGAAAAGTGCTGTTCTCAGCTTGGGGAAAATTAGATTTTGTAGATATCTTGCTGGTTCCCAACTGCCCATATTTATCCAATTTCTGCCATGTTGGGGCAGCCTATTATAATGCCAACTTCTGCTCTACGGCCTGTTTCTAGGGAAAAGCAAAACTATCTATTAAAACCAGAGGGGTCAGTCTGACTGGGAAGAACTGGATTTTTGGCCAGGTAGTTCCTCCTCCTCCTCCAAGCACTTACCTGGATTGCAGGCATTCCTGTCTCTGGCTTTAACTGGGCATCTGCTGTTCAACTGGGGGCAGCAAAGATTGATCTCAAAAAATTTGTTTGCACTGTTTCCAGTGCATGCTTCTTTGCATAAGTTCCTACTTGTGCCCCATAAAGGATTTGGGCCAATGGTTTGGCCTCAAGAAGTTTTAATGCCACAGGGTTAATTGTCCTCCGCTTGTGTAAAAGAAGCGCTTAATAGCACTTGTAGACCTGAGAGCTAGCTGCACTATGTGATTCTGGTGTGCTTTCCAGGTGTCTTTAGAGTGGAAAACCACCCCAAGGTATTTAAATGCAGTAACCTGCTCTAACATGTGCCCTTCTACTCTCCAGGATTGTTGGGTGGCTCTCTTAGCAAAGACTAATCTAATTGGAATACCAGGAGAGGAGAAACTTGTGGGAATAACTCAAGAGAGCTCTGAGCATCTAAAGAAAGAGATACCTAAAGCATAGCCACAAAGAATTGTAATGAACAGGACAGAAAAAAAAAAAAAGCCACACAAACATGCATAGAAAATTTAGTGAAGATCTGAACAAAAAAGAGCACATACTGTGATGGAATGGTGTTATGGCGGCCATGCTGTCAGGTTCAGCCAAAGAACTTCATGAGACAGTGCAAATATAATTCTGTTGCGTTTATTAGCTTCCACCTCAAGATAGAAATCTCTCCAGACTGAACCTAAGTTCCCAAGCCAGCGAGCCACAACACTGTGAATTCCTTACAGTGATGCCAGTCTCATCTTCTTAAACTTCCCATGCTCCTTTGAGGGCTAAGGAAATGCTTATCTCATAACACCATTCCATCACATGCTCAGAGCTGAACCTGACACATACAGGAAATAGAGAACCAGCTCACAAAGGAAGAATACAGACATGTAGCCTGGAACAGTGGAGCTGGGTCAGGAAAGCAAAAGCTCAGGACTTCCAGGGGAGGCATGGTGAACAAAGCACATCTCTGAAAGAGTGGAGATGAGGACTGCAGCAAAGACTGAAGAACCAGTGAGCAGACCAATTCTTCGAAACCTCTCTGGATAAGGAGAGGATGGGAGATTGCCCATCTGTGCCCTGGATGGCTGCTCCTCACAAGGAGACTGCAGGACAGAGGTATCCTGTAGGTTTGAGCTCTGGTAGGTGAAAGAATTAAGGAATTTTAAAGGACACTGGGCTCACTAACCTCATTTTCTAATCACTTCCAGAAATTGCCTATTTAACTATCTTAAGGCTGTTAGAGATCTACAGAATGACAAGTTTGAACAATCACCTGATGAGTTTATCTTCATTCTTGAACAAAAGAAAATTAATCATAAGTTTAAGAATTTAAAGAATTGGAAATAAACAGCAAAAAGCTAAATAAGACTGTGATCCAAGAAAGTTATAAACGAATTAGGGTCCAGACAAATTGGAATATTGAGACTTGTACTATAAGATTTTGGAAATAATTATATAAAATAAACAGCTTTTTGTGAGCCAAATTGTTCATCTTAAGTCATAACAGAGACTGGCGACTTTATGATTTCAGAAATTGGATACTAGAGATGACTAACCAAATTTGCCTTTGGTTTTTGGTTAGTATGGATGGGGATTTACAAAATGACACAAAACATTATAACATTTGAAATACTGCAGGAGATTTTTGAAGAATGGGGTCAGAAATTAGCAGCTACAGCATCAGCAATGATGTCTACTTTTATCGATCAACTTATATCCAAAAGATGTTAATGAATGACAGATGTGAAACAAATTGTGCCTGATTCAGAAATATTAGAATCAGAAATACTGGATAATAAAAAAGCATGGATTATTGTCTTATAAAGTCAGCTAAAGTGGAAACACAAATGACAAGCTAAGAGAATGATCTGGATAAGGACTTTGTACTGGATATACAAAAGAAGTTGGTTAAAGCTTTGAAAATCAAAGTGGAAATACAAATGATAAACCAAGAGAATGACCTGGATAATGACTTTTTACTGGATTTATAAAAGAGATTTGCTAAAGCTTTGAAGAAGCCTTTTATTCAAAATAAAAATTGAAGAGAGACCAAATCCTACAACATATGAATTAATTAAAGATCAAGATTGTCAGAAGTAAAAAGAAGGAATATAAAGTTGGTTTGTTTGACCAAGGTTAAAATAAGACATGTTTCTATAAAGCTCTGGGAATCCTTTTCGCTGACACTAGGACTGAAAAGTTGATGATTTATGGATTTGCATATAAATAAGGAATGGGTTATGGGAAGAAGATATATTTGTTTGTAACCTTATAGGGGATGAAGAGTTTTTAAATTTGTGATGAAGATTGGAAGTCACATCTTTATATATTTTTCTTTTTCTTACTTTTTTTCTTTCTTTGCACTTTTTATTCTTTCTATTTCGCCTCTGAGTTTAGCTTGTATTTACTTTTACTATTGTAATTAAAATATTCAATAATTATTAAAAATAAAAAAGGAAAGCAAAAGCTCAGAATAATCTGAGATTAGTGAAGGATGCTAAAAATAAGAAAAAGCTTGTTTAAAATATATTCATAATAAATAGGAATTAGTATACTAGCTGCTCAGTGAATATAGCAAAATGCTAACATTTAACTAAGAAAAAGAAGAACTACTTAACTATTACTTTGGTTCATTTTTCTCTAACAAGAAACTCAGTGTTCCACCAAGAAATTGTGAAGAACAGGATGAAGGGCAGGATGGAAGCTTCAGACCAAAATAAACATAGGGAACATAGGTTGTCTTTAGGTTATGATGGAAGTTGGGACCGGAATTTCCATTGCTAAGTGATGTGGTCATAAAGCATGACATCATGTGACTGCATTGCTTAGCAATGGCAATCCTGGCAGTCCCAGTTGCTGTCATAACTCCAGGACTCTGTGGGTCATTAAGCAGGAAGAGGTGGGAGTCCCAGGCAAGGAATGTGGGGTTGGGGAGGTGCCATAGGCAGGAGTGACTAGCAACTTTCCCTGCTGGCTTCCCCATTGACTTTGTTTATGGGAAGTCGGCAGGGAAAGTCACAAATAGTGACCACAGGATGCTGCAACTGTTGTACATGTGAGCTGGTTGCCAAGTGCTGATCATGAGACCATGGGGGTGCTGCAACAGCCAGAACTTCAAGGACTGGTCATAAGTACCACTTGTTCAGCACCATCATAACTTTGAACAGTTGCTGAACAACTCGAGGACTACTTGTACCATTTTACTTTGAATAAGTTTAAGTCCTCAGGACCAGATAAATTACATCCTAGGTAGTGAAGGAGCTGAGGGTTTGGCTGAACCCTTACAGTATGGTTTATCTTTCAGAAATCTTAGAGAATTGGTAAAATGCCAGATGACTGGAACAAATGTCCCTATCTTCAAAAAGATAGGAAGATTCTAATCACATCATACTGATACTGATCTATAAGCAACTTGAGAACAAAGTGTTAATTACAAGGTTGGCATGGATTTGTCAAAAGCAAATCTTACTGAACTAAACTTACTTTTTTTTAATGTAGTACCTTCTAATAGATTATGGGAATTCTGTAGATACAATCCCTGAATCCAGCAAAACATTTAACAAAATACCTCATGACTTGCTGAGTAGCAGTTCTATTAAGTGTGGACTAGATGACTTGACACTTAAGTAAATATACAGCTGGCCTGAAAATCATACTTAAAATGTGTTTATCAGTGGTTGCTCATCAAACTGGAGAGAAAGATATTAAGTGCCGAAAGGATCAGTCCTGGGTCCTACTCTTCAATATTTTCATTAATTTTTTTTTTAATTTAAACTCTGTGTGTGCGCGTGCATGTGTGCATGCACACATGTGTATTCAAGCAACAAAAATACTGAAAAATATTTTCATATCTGATTTGGATGAAGAGGTGGAACACTACAGATTTACACAGGATAAAAATGAGATGAGATAGCTAATACTGAGAAAACAAAATTCAAAGTGATCTTGATATGTTGGAGAAATGGACTGAAAGTAACATAATCAAATTAAATAAATAAATAAATAAATAAATAAATAAATAAATGACAAATGCAAAGTTCTTCACTTAGGAAACAACAATCAAATGTAGACATATAGGATAGGGGACACCTCGCGTGGTAATGGTACTTGTGAAAAAGATATGAGCCACAATGTGATGTGGCTGCTAAACAGGCCAACGTAAATTTAGGTTGCATCATGGGAAGTAATAGTTCCACTGCAATGATCAGACCTCCAGCCCTGGATTGTATCAGTTTTGGGCAACATCCTTTAAGAAGGGTTCAGAAAAATTTGAACAGGTTCAACAAAAATAATCAGGAGCTAGAAAGTAAGCCCTTTGCAGAGGGATTGAAGGAGCTCTGTGTTTAGCCTGGAGAAAAGACCACTTGAGGGGAGGGATATGATACCTCTCTTCAAATAAGTAAAAAAATGTCCCATTGAGAAGGTTAAGAGTGGCTCTTGTTCCAGAGTGTAGGACACAGAATAATGGATTTATTCTGTAGGAAGGCAGATTCTGATTGAATATCAGAAAAAAACCCCAAACCCTAATAGAATAGTTCAATTGTTGTTGCTTTAATTTTGATTTCTGCACTGAGCTGTGGGTTGGACTCAATGTCCTAGATGGCCTCTTCCAACTCTATGATTCCATCCCCATTGAATCTAATGAATACATGTAGCAATTACATTAGTTATTTGGTAGCTAGATATCCTGAACAAATCTTACCAAGCTGAAATTGTAGTCACAACTGCATAGTAACTTGTACCTGTACCTGATTTTTGTTCACATTCTCTGATAATTATCAATAGTGTGTTTTTTTAAATAGCCAGTTTCTAGACAATTTGGCACTTTGTCATGTAAGTCTACATGCTTCTTTAAAAAGCTACACTTTTCGTCTACACCTTGTATATTAGTTGCCTATGTTGCAGGAACCACCTAGAGTTGCTCTGTGGTGAGATGGGTGGTGACAAATTTGAAATACGAATAAATAAACATCATGTAGAATGCCAAACCTCTGGTATCCTTAACTTTGGTGCCAAAGCAGTCTTCTCAGTTGATCAGTGGAAATTCATAATTCAGTTTCCATATGTTTTAAATCAACACGATATAAAAATATTAAAGTAGCTATTAATAAATGACCATTTATAAGATAAATAACCTTATGAATAAATGGTGCTTTTTTTTTTTTTAGTGATAATCAGATGTAATTTATTTTAGTCACTATCCAAGAAGTCAGGATGCTATTCACTGATAATCAAATAATAAGGTAATTTGCCTAAAATTGGTTGTATACCACCATGAGGTGGAATGAAATTGGTGCCATACAAATTTAATAAATAAATCTCATCTGGAAATAAGGTAGGGTTGAATTCTGTTCTTTCCCACCACCCACAAATAATGTCATAGAAACATTTATCCTCATTAGGTAGAACATATATCAGGCAAATTTCAGGATAAGAGATTTGAATAACTTTTTAGGAAGAGGTGGGACAGGTTGATTTTTTTTAAATTAAAAAAAATGCTATTTCTTCAAATTACAAAATTTACTACCCAGCAATATTTCTTTTGTAATTTGGTACAGAATTTCATGCTGAAGGATATAAACTTTTGTACAGAGAAACATATGAGTCTTATCTTCTATCTAGAGAAGATACAAATCCTTGATCACGATAGTGATTTTTGGTTTTCTCCATTACAACTCCTAGAATTTCTAATCAGCATGACCAACTAGACATAGCACAGGAAACCTGGATATGTCTGATGAATATCCAAATGCACAATTAGGCTATAAAATATGGGGCTTTTATTTATTTGGTTTATATTTCAGCTGCTCTGGTGAACACTTTGACGAGCTGTTAAAGATCACTGTCAACATCTACAAGTGTAGTTTTATAATTTTTAACATTCACATTTAGAGTTCTCCTTTAAAAAATGAACATATTTTTCATTAGTGGTGTCCAACCATATATCAACTAAACTGCTTATTGCCCAGGCAACAATTCATTGTACAATGGTATTCAAGTTTCTTCAAAAGTAAGTCCCATTGAATTAGCAGCCCTGTTATGGAGATTTTTACAAAACTTACAGTACTTCACCATCTCTGTCAATGGGTCTTTCCTGATATTTCAAATCTTGAATAACTTCCTCAAATTTTTATTTGGGGTGGGATGAAATGGTTGAGAGATGTTTGTTTCACATTTCTGGTTAAAATATAATTAGCTGGGTAAAGTAAAAAATGGAAAAATATGCCATACACTCAAAAGTGAAAATAAATGAGAAAGTGTCCTGAAGGCCTTGTTCTCAGCAGGGGAGAATTTTTAAAATATATTTCATAGTGTTGCATTCAATTACTATTCACTGACTTTAAATAACAACATTATAGTTTTTAAATAAATTTATTCTTTCTAGTTCACAATCTGGAACAAGCATTAAAAAAAATCAAAATTGGAATATGAATGTTACCTTTGGTCCAATATCAATGCTATTGATTGCACAAACTATTCTCTGTAATGCACGTGATGTATAAGAATTGTTCCAGTATGGTGTAGAGATTAAGATGTTGGACTGGCACCAGAGAGAGACAGATTCTGTTTCTTCCTCAGTCATGGATACTGACTGGGTGACTTTGGGCCAGTCACCATCTCTGTTGAACCAGTCTCAAATGGTAACTGTGGGGGAAAAAGTATGCTGCCTTGAGCTCCTGAAGGAAAGGTGGAATATAGATCTAACAAATATTTAAATGATAGAAGCATAAAAAAATTGGTAGAGATGTTCCTCTTGGCAATGCAAACAATCACAGAAATGAGAGTAAGATCTGTTTATTTCCATTCATTTTTAAGATGGCCGCCAAATTTAATTACTTTTTGGGCGGGGGATCATATTGCCCTTGAAGACAAGTTTAAGTAGAGATCCAGTTTCAAAAAGCAGATTGTTTCAAATTGTTTTCTGATCAGATCCAAATCAGAGCCTCACTTCATATATCTGAAACTTCTTGTACTGTCCATTGACCAATGCAGAGAAGTTGAGTGAGAGCAAATGTATAGATCTGAGACTACCACAAATTTAAACGTGACTAGAACCTGGCTTGAAGGCTGAACAGCAGCCTTCCTACAGCTCAAGATGCTCAGATAAGGCTCCTCAATCCTCTGCACTTCCATGTGAAAATATGAGGAAGCAACCCACTTTGTTTCATTTCACAGCAAGCATTTTCAAATACTGTTCTATTTCATGTCAACCCACACTTCTGCAGGTAGGTTCACAAAGAAATATATAACTCAGATATATAACTTTGCAGCTCTGCTAATCACCCAGCTGCAGCTTTCTATATCCCTAGAGGCCATACTTTACAGTACTGATTTCAGAACTGGTATTTCTCAAGCTTCCTTTTACTTGCCAGATTCCCTTTTCCCTTAGTTTTGCAGCTGCCAATATAACCAGATATCTCCATTTTGATACAGCATTTGTGTCATTACACAAGCCCAATACTTTGGTTTCAACAATACTGCTGTACTTTTTGGGCTTTGTTTCCATGCCTAGCAAACCAAAGTTATGCTCAAATATCCCCTTGATTTTTATCTGCTGGATGGCATTAAAATAGCAGCATCCAATACTGGGCAAATAATCATGTCTCTGAAATTAGCACTCAGCTACAATGTCATTCCACCAATATGGCTACTAAGTTAGACACATGTCTTCTGAAGGCTTCGGTGTTTGCCTACGGCTAACTGCAGGTATGAGCAGCACAGATAATATTTCCAATGGGACCACCAGCAAAGCAAAGTGATTATGAAAATCAACACGAGTTGATAACATCTGTCAAAACAGGTATGTGAATCTTCTAGAGGACATAGCTGCTCTAAAACCTTGAAGGGTGTATTTTGTGTGTGAATGCTCTTTGAAAAGCACCTCTTTCAAATATTTAACTTTTACTAAAAGATACAAAAGAAATATTGGCTCTTAATTAAAGTTGGCTCTAAATAGGTTGCTAGGTGTCATAATCAGAGCAACTGGGTTTGTCACAGATCAGCAGTCCTATAAGCATGGATATTTAAAACTCGACATGGCAAGCTTGATATTAAGAGACAACATACAGTAGGAATACCATATCTGTTCTGCAACACACTGGACGACCCTTGGATATGAGAGAGAGAGAGGGAGAGAGAGAGAGATATTTTACCTATCTGCTGCCATCTAGTGCTCACCAGCACCTGGTAGGGCAAGTTGGGGAAAGCAACAGAAAATTACTGTTCCTGCTGGGTTGTTGGTGCTCTCTGAGCTTGGTTGTTTTCTTGCAGACATTTCATTACAAGGTTAGGTAACATCATCAGTGAGAGGGAGAGTGGGTTTCCTGGCTGTTTATATATAGTAGCTTGCCCTGGTATTGCTTTCTTTTCTTTCCCATTTTTGCCCAATGGTTTTGATTCTAGTTATCTTCTTGTATAGCCAAACAATAAATTTTAAAGACAAAAAATCAAAAATCAGTCACTGCCTTGGAACATTAAAAATAAAGCATAAAGTAGACACCCATTAGTTGTGTTTTAACACACAGGAACTATATGGATATTGTCCCTATTATTTTCTCAGTCAATACAGGGATGGTTTTTTTAACTCTCCAATCTAAATTATATCTCTGCAATTCCTTTATGATCTCCCATCCAAGCACAGACAAAGTCAGCCAGGTCCCTCTCTAAGAAGAAGAGTGCTAACTTGAATACAATAATTGATACATGGAAAGTTAGCAAGCTCTGCCTTTGTTGGGGTTATCCTTTGTTCTGAATTTTACTTTGTAAAACCCCCAGCAATAAATTAAGTTTGAAACTAGTTATTAACATGTCTATCTACAATATCTGAATTTATACAGCTACCCATCTTAAGTAACTCTGGATGGCTAACAAAGCATTGAAAATCTAGAAGCATAGATACAAAAAAAATAGAAATGACAATAAAAGATGTGAGATGAAAATAATCAACTCCTCAATCAACACAGGGCAAAATACCAACTGGGCTCCACAAACATCCTGGCCCTAAAGAGCCAGGTTTTAAAGGACTTATTAAAAGCCAACAGAAAAGGCAGGTCCTCCCAGGTCCCATAAGATGACACTGTTTTACAGAAGGGACCTGGAGCACACACCCTTGCCAGAGCTGGTAGCATGGGCAGAAACCACTGGAGACAGTGGTTCTTCAAGTATCTTGCTCCTGTGCCATATAAGGCCTTATAGGTGATACTAGCACCTTGATTGGCACCCAGAAGCCGACAGGAAGTCAGTGCAGCTCATCTGGCAATTATATTGCACGAGTGCACCATGGTGAGCCAAAAAATGCATATGCTGCTGTATTCTGGACCAACTGCAGCTTCTGAATGCTCTTCAGAGGCAGCCCCATGAAAAATATGTTGCAATAGTCCAAACAAGAGGAGACTAAGCCCATGGTCAGAGCACAACTGGTACCCAAGATGGATTTGTACAGAGGCATTTTTTATATAAATTATATGTAAATATAAATTATGTGTAATTTATATAATACTATTATTAACCACTACAAAGATCCAATTTGGACACTTAAAATCTTGATATCCCCATAGCAAGCTATATTGGTGCTGCTACTAGAGATGTTTTTACCGGCCAGGAGGAATGGTGGTAGTGGTGAAGGGAAATCTTCCTGAAGGTGGAAGGCAGGAGTGAATTTGTGAATTGTGAATTTGTATGTATATATTTGTATGGATATGCAGGTTTCTGAACTATTACTACTATTACAGTAGATGTGACCTGCAGGAGGTTCAAAATGTTTCCCACCATTAACCTATGTTTGAGAATTGATTTCAGCAATTGTGGCTGATCTTTAGGCGGATTATATTCTCCCCAACCACAAATTAAATTATTTTTGCAAAGGCACAATATTCATATGTTGTTCAGTGAGATCTGAAACTGTGACTAATGTTTCCTGTGTTCTTTAAGTCATAGAAGCCATGTGACATGGTTTTCATGCAGTCCTCAAAACAGAAACAAGGAGTAGTTATATTTAACTGTGCTAGACTACTGACAAATGGTTTAAGCTGATTAAATGAAATGGCAAGATTTATTTTAGATAATACCAAGCAGGCCAATATAATCTAGGTAGAAGCTATAGTAGAACCAGAACCAAGCCCTGCTTGCTTCAAAATATCTGAACAAGAGCCATGAGTTATTTCAGAAGGGATCTGATTACATCTCTTTATTCAGACAAATATGAATTTCATTTTTCAAGTGGCATTCCACCCGCCAGTTCCAATAGATATTTCTTATCAATCATTTCCTCTATTCTGTGGAAGAAAGCAGAAGCCTTGCCAATTTCCTGGTGCTTGCACAGATGCTTTTCCCACTGCTTCCACCCTGACTCTCTTTGGTAGGTTAGCATCAGCACCAGCAGCTGTTGTTATTATTATTTAAACTTGTAACTCAAGGACTCTGGGTGGCACACAGTTAAAGAAATTACAATAAAAGCAATAAAAAGATAAAATAAAATATAAAAGATAAAATATGGCAAGTGCAATAGACCAGATGGAAGGGGTCTCATTCTCCCTTGCTGAAGGCCTGAGTGAAGAGCCAAGTCTTCATGGCTCTTCTAAACCACAGCAGATTTGGGGCCATTGAGATCTTGGGGGAACCTCATTTGAACTGAGCAAGGGTCTTGTCAAAGTAAAACTCTCTGCAGATGCCTTAGTAAAGCTTTACATCCTTGTATAACTGGTCACATTAATTTAAAACTACATTGACTCAGTCATGGAAGTAAGAGTACCTCTGAAAGGAATCAGTAGAGCTGGAAAAAGTGCAGAAAAAGGCAACTTAAATTAATTGGGGTAAATAAGGTAAATATTCTTATTCAAGAGGAGATTGTAGCAAGGATCAGCAACCTTATCAAGTGGCAGATACCATTATGTGATTTCATGGATGCTAAAGAAACAAGCATACATATATAAACATACACCCATCACACTATTCTGTTTCAGGATAAGCAATATTACACAAGGCACATAAAAGGAGTAAGATGTGATCACCAAAAGAAACTAAAGTCACAAGATAATAACTAAAACTAGTTTACAGCACTAGGATTTGCTATACCTCTCCTTACTTTTCTTGCAAACCATTCTTGCTTCCAGTACATCTAATCAGTGTTTCATTGTATCTTTGTTTCTTTACACTTCTCACCTCTCTTCTTCAGGAGCTCATTAGCACCATCCAACTTCATTTTTCTCCATCTTCCTCTTCCTCTCAACTCATTCATATGTATACTGGTTACTCATTTCTGTATTCAGTCTACAATTATTTAGCACCTAAATTACACATGCATTTATGTCTCAACCGTCACACCCCTAACAGCACCATAATAATTATTCATTTATTCAAAAATACTCAAACAACCAGGAGAAAACACACCTGCTTGTCTTACCCCTTGCTCTGTTGAACTATAAGCTAAGCATTTGATTTATTCTCACGCATACTGAACTTCCATCACACTGCTCTTCCTGCATTCAGCAACCAACCTTCAATTCTGTATTTGTGTAAAACGTCCCATAATTCAAGCCTATGAACTTTATCATACACTTTCTCTAAAATGTAGAATAAATGTTTTTATTTCATTTTATTGAACATTTTAAAGGGAAAAAAAACCGAACATCCAAAAAGAAGCAAAAAGAAAAGCACGAAGTATATAGACAAGAGATTCACAAACATCATAAAATTGAGTAAATTGAGTACTAGATGATTTTGGGCCACTCCCAGGTTGGGCAATCTACATTAAGTGAGGTGCTTCAGCACCCCATTTTGAGCCTCAGATTTCCTAGGATTTGAATATTTTGATGGAGATTAAGAGACGACAAGCTTTACAGAGGTTTAATGCATCCATTTCATTTCTTTAAACTACCACAAAAGCTATTATAATGCTGCAGGCCATATTTGCCGTGGTCCCAGTGTAGAACAGAAGGAAGAAATGAAGCCCCATACCCAAAATAGTTTCTACCATCTTAGTCCAACCTACTTCAGGTTGCTTTTTGAGGGGCAAAACCTTGAGCTCCTGGAGGAAAGATGGGGTATAAATCTAACAAGTAAATAATGAAGAAATTGTGCCAATGAGGATTTTTACAAGAATCATTTGTTTTGTTAGATAGTAAATAATAATTGTGAAACATTATCACGAAGAAAAATTCAAGTTTTGTCTAAAAACTAGACTTTTCCACTCCATATGCATTGGGCTACCATATGCATCACTACCAGCCAGGCTATTTTAGCTTCTCCACTTTATAAACAGCTGGTGAAGATTCAAAGGTAGCAATAACAGATGGAGTTAGCTAAATTATTGACAGATTAAATGAATTCTATTTACAGCTCATGAAATGAAAAAGGTCTTGCTTGTGGAAAAATGACTATTAGTCTCCTATATATTGGAAAGTTTACTGTTAGGATTAAGTCCTCCAGAACTACCACATACCATTAATAAAACAGCTGCATTTAAAAGACAGATTCAGTCCCAGCATTTTCCAGCAGATGTCATCATGAGGCAAGGGTAGGCTATAAAAAAATGTCATGGTAAAATAAAAGAAATAGGTTTTTAGGCACGGTCAAATTGAGTGAAACAAATCATAAGACAGGAGGCAATGCTTAAAAAGGCTGTATTTTTATTCTTCAACATAAAGTCAAAAATAGTATAAACAGCAAAAAAATACTAAACATCAATGCAAACAAAAAGAATCAATTTGTTCTAAAATAGGTATTCACAGTACTTTTCTGTATATAAGCATTTTGTTTCCCTCAAACATTAAGTAAGCCAAGGAAGGTATTCCAACGTTGCAGCGCAGCACTTGAACGCTTTGAATGAGAGGTGCGCTTAAGAACAACTACAGGATAACCTTCTTCCACCCCTGCCAGACTGAAAGAAACCAAACAAACCCAAATGGGTCCATACCATGTGTGACAGTGCAGTTTCCTAATGGCAAGGATATCCAAAACAAGGCTAGTGAAATAAAATAAGCATTTCTATGGAAATGTGAGCCGATGAATTTTTAAACACTTCTATTCCTTTGTGTGAGCTTCACAGCTGTGAAGCAATAACAGCAGAGTAAAATATTTAACATCGTTGATTTTTTACACTGCAGGGAATGGACGCTCTATCTTCTGGTGTCAGCTGAATTAGTAAAATACTAAGCTTGTTAAACAGATACGCTGTTCTTACCAATATCTGTGTCTCTTAAAAATAAATTACATCAAGTTACTACCTAGGCAGGCCTCCTGGATTTTAAAGAATGGCTAAAATCCTATTTTAACGTACTGAGGCAAAAGTCATGCACTTTTTTTCCCTATCTTGATTCTCCTCACTAAAAGTGTAGCCAACACATAGTGCTCGTGATAAAAATAACAATAACCCAGGCTATGCTCAGAAATTCCCAGAGTTTATCATCCCATCTTTCCTATCATGAACTCACCAAGCCAGTTTTGGGATTGTTAACTTTGAGGTGTTTGTTGTAGGGAAACAGTAAACAGGGGTTTTTGGAGGAAGCTGACCTCCTTTGCTTCAACTCAATAAATCTTCCCCAGATCATCCACTCCCTGTTATTATATGAAATTTACAGCTGTTTGTTTCTGGTAATTCCTGTCAATGCAGTAATCAATCTTACATGAAGAGAATATATCTCCAGCGAGTTTTTTTCCTTTGGAATGTGCATGCGCTAAAGTAATACATGCAGGATTTTAAATAAATCCTGTGAGGTCTGGCAGAAAAAGAGACAATATCCCTTTACATGAAAGCTGTAAACATTTTAATGTTTCACAGTCAAATAACTGCAAACCATGCATAGCTTTCTGTAAAATGGGAAAAAGACATCTCTGGTTATCAAGATTTTTCTCTAGATAATTTACTATACATGCAAATAAAATGAAAATCTGTTATCGCTGCTCAAAAAAAAAAAAACAAAACAAAATTGTACACAGTGTGAGGGTTTTTCTTCGCAGTAAGTCACCTGGCATTTCTGTAATAGTAGAGATGGCCTTATTCCAATTAAAACATTGTGCTTTTTTTTTTCCTTTTAAAGGTATTTTTTCAGTTTCTTTGAGATGCAATGTATTCATTTCTTCGCAATCCCAGTTTTTAAGTGTACTTGCCTGCAGTTATGCTGTGTGTGTGTCTGTGTGTGTATGTATGTATGTGTATATGCATACACACAAACACGCACACACACCAAACTTTGCACTAAACTTTGTCCTGAGAAAAGGGTATTGCAGGTCCTAGCATCTTAAAACCAAGACAAAATGCAATGGTTTGCAACATTTAAATTCATATTATGTTTGTTATCCCTGAGGGAATATCTTTTCTTTAAGCCATAAGAAATTTCCTAGTATCAAGCATCAATCACAATTTTAAACTGAAATTGAAACATAGTTGATAACAATGGTGGCTGAATGGCAGTTATCAATCACAAACAGCTTAGGGACCTTCTAGTGACCTTTGTCCGTCTACTAACAAAGTTAAGAACATGAGTATCTTTACCTTTCAAGCCTTCTACTGAAAGATTCCTCATTACTTTTTCTATGAGCCTCAATTTTAAAGAAATCCCTCAAGGAACAGTGGTAGCTCCTGAAATCATTAAGAGGGAGAAAGCTTCCCCCTCCCCCTTTTCACCAGTTCTCTTTCTTGCCCAATACCTTCACATCAACTCCATGGTGTTCTATATGGTCCCTTTGTGGAGCATGTTTTTAAATGATGTAAGGAGCAATCTTTTGTGGAAACCTCTGCTGGATCAAAGTCCTTTTGAAAATGGAAGATTTCTCAGTCCAACCCACTAATGTAAAGTAATTTTTAACAAGCAGATCAATTATAGCCTTATAGCATCACAAAATTAAGTAGGTTATATATAAAACTGCATACAATACTCAGAACAATCCATAATTGGGTCTTAGGGGTTCCTTTGGGCTGCTTAATGGTATAATCTTAGGAAAAAAGTAATTTGTTTTACAACATTGCTGTTTTGCGTCAGCTTTGTATGGATATAACTGTACATATACATATTCAAAGAAACAGAGAATGCCATCTTATTGAATATCTCATGTGATCACAGGTGGGGATGGGTAGAGAGAAATCTATGTTATGGCACAACACAGTTATGTTATTTCACATTAAAAATAAATGATATGCAAAAACAGGTAATCCTCCATAACTGAAATACCACCAGTTCATTTATTTATAACTGTTGATTGAAAAAAATTATATTGTTTGTTGTACTGCCTCTTACAATGAACAGCACTTTGGTACTTACAAACAGTAAAGCAGCACTGTCTTTCAAATACCAACACTACTGTAACACCCACTGTAGCGTGGCATGCAAATCCACAATTGCAACCCTTATTGATTTTGCATTCATCAAATGGTAATCTTCTGTTTCAAATATGAGTAGCACAGTACTGTCTGGCTACAAAGGAGATATTACAACAAGGAACTTCATAAAACATGGAATATGATGCTTATATCCATTCATAGTTTTAAGTACTATAATAATCAAGTTTGTAGTACCAGGATTCCAAGCTGCTGGACATTATAAATCACCAAACAAATTTCAACTGAATTTGTTATTTAACAATGTAATCATCAAATCCAAGCCACCAATAAATTGGCTATAAAACAAATGTAATTTTTACTTCACGGCACAAAAATAATTTGTCCTTTCAATAGGTTTTTTTACATAATAATTTTCAGTGATGTATACATGTCACAAAGCCCAAAGGCTGCATTGCTGTTGGAGTTAAATAAGGTTTAACCATTGTCATGTTCTAAATTGCTTAGACTGAGCTGAGTTTTACAAGGCCACGCACTGAGTCTTCATGCAGTGAATCCTGGCTAACCAGGCTGAGGCTGTGCATGGTACGGCTGTGTGTCATGGAGTACCCAAGTGGCAACATCCCAGGTGGTGATGGAGCTTCTTCAGGAGTAAGAAACTGATGACTTTCAGGGTCCTCTTTTAATGGTATCATTTCTGCCAAACTTGTTTCTGATGTGAGATTTGGGATGGAAGAGGGGGGTGTTGGTTGTCCTAGTGTCACCATGGTACAGGGAGCACCAAGAGTGTTTTTTCCTGGTAAAGGCAGCTCTTCACTACTTATGCTGGGCTCACTCTGGAGGAGTGGGGTGGCAGCAGCCTGCAAAACGAATTTAGTGCTCTGAATGCACTGATCTTGATCACACTGAAGAATGGAAGGGTACCAAAATAATATAAAAGGCACAAGAGATACACAGAGATGGAAGGGTATGGACAAAAGAGGAATGGGACATAAAGAGAAAGAAAAGAGTTATTAGTTACACTTCCTTGTTAAACTGACCAAGAGAGCATGCACAATATACTGATGAATTCCAGAGAAGTGAAAGTATATAGTATGAAAAGCATTAGCCAGACAAAATAATTTATAAACATGCTAACTTTTCCCCCATAGTATATTGGTATTCATATATTTCTGTGTAGGCCTTGCAGTTTGCCTTTGCAACATTATTTAAGGCTGGAGACTCTTTCAAACAGCAACTGAGCAGACTTAAAGAGCTTTCAACACACAAAATCTGCAGTTCTCTGTATAGATGATAATCTGTACACATTCAAAATTCATCCTTCCATCAGTTTTCTAGCAATGAGCTCAGCAATATAATAACACTGCAGCTTCATTTGGGTAAAAAGCACATTATAAAATCAGAGTTGAAAAGGACCATTTAGGCCACAGAGTCCAATCTCCTGCATAGGACAGGAATCCAAATTAATAAATCCCATATAGATTCTTGTCTAGAATTCAGCTGAACATATTCAATGAAGGGGAGACCACCACCTTTCTGGATAACTGGTTCCTCTGCTGAACTGCTCTTATGTTTTTTCTAACATTCACTTGGTATCTGCCTTCCTGTCACTTAATCCATTTTTTCATGTCCTGCCCTATGAAAGAAGAGGGAACAGATCTTGATCTTCTTCTATGTAACATCATCTCAGGTGTTTGAAGAATGCTATCATACATCCCAGAGTCATCTTTTTTCCAGCTAAATGTATCTAGCTCCTTCAATCTCTTTTTCATAAGGCTTAGTTTGTAATCTCCTCATCTTCATTGTCCTTCTCTGAACTTTTTCCAGTATTACTGAATCCTTCGTAAATTGCATTGTCCAGAACTAGACATAGTACTTAAGATGGGATCTGACCAAAAGAGAATAAAATGGAACAATTATTTTCCACAATTTGTAAACCCTACTTCTGTTAAACAGTCTGAAACTTTCATTTACCTTTTTCAGTCACATCTTTATACCAGCTTATATTTAGATAAAAATAATAACAATACTTTATTAAACTTGTATGCCACCTGACTCAACGATTCTTGGGTGACTCACAACACTCAAAGAAATTACAATAAAATCAATAAAACATAAAAGATTAAGATTAAAGATGGCAAGTGCAATGAAGCAAGAGGTCTCACTCTCCCTCGGTGAGGGCCTAGGGGAGGAGCCAGGTCTTCACAGCTCTTAAAATCAAGTACTGTTCCGAGATCATTATCACAGGTACTGCTACTAAGCATGAATCAGAAGGAATCTGACAGCACCTTATCAGACCAGTAATTTTATTAAAAGGCATAAGCTTTCATGAGCTGCAGATCGCTTCATCAGATGCAGCTCACAAAAACTTATGTCTTTTAATAAAATCTGTTTTAAAAAGTGATTCCTTCTGATTTTTGGCTACCAAAGACTAATACACCTTCTGTTCTACAATGTCTACTAAGCAAGGTATCCCTCATACAACTGTTTGATTTTTGTTTCCTAAGTGAAGAAAACTGAACTCGTCTCTGTTAAATATTTTGTTAATTTCAGCTGAACAGGCATATATTTTAAATGCACATAGTTGCACATAAAATGCACATACATTTTAAATGCACAATAGCCATAAGTTGGTTTATTTGGTTTCCATTTAGCACAATATGAGAATCCAGATTATTATGGCTTATTGAATAAGCCATGGTTAAGCAATCTTAGCACACTGCATGAGCCAGGGCATTGGGCTGTATCTGGCATTTGTACAAGTAGAAGTCAGCTTTTAAAAACTTTTTTCTTTCACTTCTCCCTACAAAGTATTCCAGAGAGCTGCAGTTTCCTGCTGAAATATACAGCACATTCTATATAGGTGCAGAGCATTCTTGCACAAGTGAAGCCATTCTTCTGTTTGAGTTTACAAAACAATACCAGTCCTGAATGTAAACTCCTTCTAACGTAGATACAGATTACACTGGACATAACATATGAAGGCTATATTACATTGTTCAAATGTATGAGATTATTGGATGCATGTTGTAATGCACAAGTCAATATTGTATTGTTTTCTGTAAGCATGGATGTACTTTAGTAGTATCTATATTGTATAATGCACCTGCTTAACAAATCTATTTTTACAATAATTTTTTCTTTTAAAAGCAGAATTAAAGATACTTTTCTTTTTCTTTTTTGGCCTGAATTTAAGCAGTTTTGAAAATCAAAGATTATTACTATTTGTGAAATGAAATATAGAAAACAAAATACCTTGTTTATTGGATTTATTTATTGCCTCAATCAACAACTTTTCTGAATTTGAAAAACATTTCATGAGCATTAGGTGACTGAGTCTCAAAACTTCCAATGAAAACAGGCTTGCATTAGTCCCCTGTTGGGAGACTGAATCAGAAATACAGGTTTGCTTAAGGCCTTTCAATGTCATAGTAGAGAAAAAAAATATAAATAGGTACTATGCAAATCAGTCACCCCAGTATATTGACTTGATCAAAGGATAAAAGAGAAAAAAGAATATACCCATGAAACATTCATATGTGAACTGAATATTTTATAAAACAGTTAAAATTATTGGGGTACACAACTGACTAGATATGGAAAGCAGTTTTGTATTCTTAGCTAATATCCCTTTGGGCCACTAGATGGATCTGTGTGTACATACACTCACAGATTTCATATAATTGCATTTCAATTTTTTGTTTTTTACAACTAGATGCAAATATAATAAAATATATTTATTTTGCTGCAGGTTTAAACAATATATTCTGTTAATGCTGATTTTATTGTCCCTCTGACCCCAGATATGGAGGTCTTTACACAGATAAAATTGTGTAAGCAGTATTTTGTTTTGTTTTCAGGTGTCCTTGATAAAGAAATTGTCCAAAATCAGGCTTCTACACAATGAATTATTTCTTACTGGTGCACGAGATACTTTCTGTGCCCCCTTACTTTTATTTTCAATGCCTCCCCTTTTTCCTTCCATAATTAAGTAGACATATAATCCATACATTATTGAACTAGCCTGCAATTTTTAATACAATTAACCAGTAGTATGCCACCAGAAATAATGAGCCTTCTTTCCATGTAATCAGGCATTGGATGAAGCCAAATGGTTAACTCCTTAGTGCAGGAGTGTGTACCTTCCATTGACTTAAGAGCCATGTTAGGCTTAGCACAGCATGTGGAAGGCTGGCTGGGGTCAAGTCCTGATTTTAGGAAGGGGGGTTGTGGGGTTTCAAGGTCTGAAATAGATGCTTTCAGCCTTACAAGACTTTGAATTCTGTAAAAGGAATGTGATAGGGTTGGGTTGTACTTTCTGCATCTTTCATTCAAATTCTGCAGAAGTGTAAACTACGGCCAGATTAGAGATAGTAGTGGGGAAGAATACTTTTATAAATATTTGGAATAATTTCTACAAAAATAGAAAGAGAAGGAGGCAAAATGGAATCATGATTCTGGTTTCTAAACTTTTAAGCAAATCCATATACACATTTTCAAAATTTTCTACTGAACATATCTATTTTTTAAAAAGTGAAAACTATACTAGCTACTAAATATTAATTCACTGATCATGGAACACACTAGGCTTTGTGAGAGGCAAGTTCTTTATCGCAACATGATATAATCATAGCCATCCAGACTGATGTCAGTCCCACTGTTTAATTTCCTTAAGATTATTTTAAAAAGCTTGATACAAAAATATAGGACCTGTGTGTTTTACAAAAATCATTCTACTGCTATCATTTAGCTAAGTACTGTCATTTTTATGCCTGAACCTGTTGTTAGCATTAAGAATGTTTACTTTCATGCAGAGTTTAATTTTGAATGCAGTTTACTGTACTTAAGCCTCAATCCAAGAAAGCACTTAAACTTACATAATTCATAAATCATTCTGAAACATTTAGGCTCCTATAGCTCTTTGAGAAATAACTAAAAACAGAATCTAATAGACCAAGAATCATCCTGTCCCTTAGTGATGGTTCATATACCATTTGCCACACTAATGCAGAGGCCACTGTTTTAACCTTAGAAAACAAATTACGGAATGAACACGTCAATACCACTAACCGTTGTCAAAATCTTTCCAGACTTTTAAATACTAGAACGACTGCTCATTAATTATTAATAGATTATCAGACAAATAGCCCAAATCTAACATACTGTAGATGAAGTGCCAACTGATTTCAAAGAAATTTATCCTACTGAAAATTGCTTTTTATTTGTAAATTTGGTTAATTTATTAGCTACTTTATTTGTAATTAACTATTTTAACATTACTTCTAAAGCTAAATATTAACTATATGACACCCATGTCAGTTCCATTGCTTTTTTATATTACTGATACAAAATAACTTAGAAACATAGAAAATATTTTTTAAAAATATGGTTTTATTTCTTTTCAAAATTACAACAGTTAATAGAATTTTTGAACTCTTACAACACCAAAACATATCTGTTAATTTGAATTAAAATCCAAGAAGCATCTCTGCAGAATCTAAGATGATTATATTCCATAATACTTTCTGGCTAAGCCTGAGATAAAAAGATAACGTTATGCTACCATATCTACGTTTTCAGAAAGAAATTGCGATTAAACATTAAATATCAATACATTTATTTTTCCACGTTGCCTAACTTAGTCAATGATTCCTACCACTGAAATTCTACACCAATGAGTATCATTTAACTGAAAGGGACTTGGTGGAAATATAAAAAAATGATCAGACTTATGAAATACTTTACTTTGAAAAAGGGAAATAAGTAAAATGGAATGTGTTTGATTAAGGTATAGAAAAAGTGTTTTCATGGCATATATTTAGTGGGTCTCTATAATGCTACATGAAAGCTACCCACATTTCATGCTGTTATAGAGGTCCACTTTGTAATACAGAAAAAAAAAAAGAAAATGCATAGAAAAATATGTAAAGGATTATAAAAATCTTGAGGCAAAGGGGGCTCATAAAATGGCAAAACGCATTCATTCCCTATGGTAAATAGGTTTGCCGAAATAATGGCTGTTAAGATTGCATTGTGGACTACACTTGTTGATGCAAATATAAGACATATTTTCTATTCATCATGTTTAAAAAATTAGGAGCCAGTCATAAAATCATTAAATTTATCTTGGTAGCTATTGCTTTAAACCTGTAAATTCTGCCTATCCAGTTTATCCACAGTTTCGTTACAGCAACAGAGATGTAATCTATGGAAACTGCAATAGATACTTTCTGGTGTGTCATAGCATTTGGCTGTCTGCATGTGTAAGATTTTGCCAGCTGAAAAGAAAGCTTACCACAGTGGTAGATGGTGGCAGTTTTTCTGAAATCTTTTTTTCTGAAAACTTTTTTGGAGTATCTACAGAATTAGGTCGCAGAAATTATGAACAACAAAACCATAGTACAAGGTTCTGAGCTGAATCTGTCTGAGGTTTAAATGAAGTAGAAGAACTATCCCAAATTTGAAACAGACAATGATGAAAGAGCTCTGTAAGACTAAGGTGCTTAAGAAAAATACAAACATCAAAGAACAGATGAATGAGGTACTGACATTATTAGGACTACCTAGTATTAAAGTAATTCCAGTCCCAGGAATTTTTAAAGAAAATACATATAAATGCAGCAGTAACAAATATTTTTAAAATATCTGAAATGTTTTCCTGAAAAGTAATAAAAAAGAGGTGAATCAATTATTAAGAGATGGCATAATCCATAATGCTGAATCAAGAATAGCCTTCATAATGTAACAACTGGGTGACTGTGGATTGCAGCCTCAAATACTAATGAAAAAATGTTTAGGAAACATGACTATCGGTGAGTGAGTGGATTCTCATGGTATATTTTTATGGCATAAAAGAACTGGTTAAAGAAGTGATGGAGTACTAGTGGTATACTAGAAGGGGGAAAAAGCAAAATAGACTACCAACCTTCAAAAAGGAAAAGGTGATCCTGTCAATTACCACCTGGTTAATCTAACTTCAGTCCCCTATTAAAATAATGGAAATATTGAGAGAAAAAAAGCATAAAAACCCAAATATTTTTAAACATTTTGGCAGTGAAGCAATGGGTATTTAAAGTAATATTAATGAAGGTTTGATGTTCTAATTTTTCAGATTTTATTATAGTTTTTACATGAAAATTATCTAGATGGTTCGGATGACAATAAAAATATTTCATGTTCCTGGTTTGTTCCTTATTTCACAAATAAAATAAAATTTTCACAAAATCTCTGCAGTCATTCAGTGAGACCTCACATGACTGTGACTTATGATTTCACTTTCGTGTTCTCCATTAATTTTGCTTGTTGGAAGCCAGTAGTGAAGCATGCAAATGGTGATCATGTGACTGTGGGATGCTGTGACAGTCATAAATGAGAGGATTGGTCACAAAGCTGTTGTTTTTTCAACCATTGTAACTTTGAATGGTTGCTAAACAAGGCAGTCAGTAAGCGAGGACTACCTGTATATTGAATGCTAGATGGGTTGCCTGGTTAATTGCGACAAAGTCAGTATTTCAGATAGAAAGGGAAACTTAAAAGTGCTGCTATAGAGATCATTTGTTTTTATTATTCAACATTAAAAGGTGGCAAAGAAGCAATAAGAGCTTATCAGATTTGTAGCATTTCAACAGATTTAGACACTGAGAACAATGAGAATGAAGTGGCATGAATAACCAATTTAGAGGAACTGAAATCATTTGGAAAGTAGACAGGCTGTAAAAGAGCAAAAATATGAAGTAATAATCTAAACATACATACAGTTTGAAATGATCATCATCATCAAACCATCACATGACATCACTGGAACATGTTAAATTATTGAACCCCTTTGTGGAATTTGGTTCCCAGATTTACAAATATTAAGATTATAAATTAACATTACAATGTTACAATACATATTTATGAATATCATGATGTTAAAGACAGATTTAAAATCACTCTTATTTTAAATCAAGTTCTCTATTTTGATCTTTTCACTGAATATAGTAAGCATACATGCCAACTTATATTTAACAAATAAAACATACTGCCTTACAATTAAACAAAAGTATTTAATCCAGACTTGTTTTCAATATTGCCTGATCTTCACTGGTGCTTAGAAATTGTCCCTAGAAAGCCAGAGTTAGGTTATAATCCATGCCTATTTAGCCTTGATATAACCATATATAATAAAGGAAAACTCATTTAGAAAACATGCACAGAGTTAACGAGCAGAATTTTTTAGAAGCAAGAACCTGAAATACAGGGCAATGTACACATAACACATAAAGTAACTATCTATTATGTTTGGCTGGTAATATCTTAATAAAATGGGAAACTAAGCAGAACTTTGCTGAAAGGCATAAAAGAAATGAAACATTCACTTACAAAGAATTCTTTCAGATTGAGCTTTTATTGTGCAATTTCCCAGCATATTTCATATTTTAATAGGGATTGGTATATTGGTATCAACTTATCTGTGATTTTATGAAGCCCACAATGACAAATATCTGTCATTTTTATATCATATAAGCCAGATCTTACTGAAACCTAATTAAATGTCCATGTGTGACCATTTAAATCTAAGGTTTAATAAGTTTGCATTTAATTCAGATCTTATTTTCATGTAGATATTTAAAAATAGTTTTTTTTAAATAAAAATATCTCATTTAATAGAAAGCATTTTTAAAAATCCACATGGGTTCCTATATGGTCTCCTATGTCAAAACATTATTAGAAATTGTCACTTTTAAAACATTTCTATCATTTTTCTTTAAGCATAAACCTTTCACTTCTTGTATACATAATCTTACTTTTTCTCCTAAATTTCATAGAAGCAAAATCTTGACTGGGATGTTGGGGTAATATAGGTTTGAACTGATTTCTTTCTATTTAAAAATCTCTTTTGAAGTCTTTAAAGAGTTTAGGTAGTACTGACTTTATGAGAAACATCATGCAACTTTAGAAATGACTGCCCAAGTGAAATCAAAAGGCTATAACTCTTAGTTTTACCACATGCAATTTATCAGAACATATACTGATTTAATTTCCAAGCCTTTATCTGAATTTACAACTATCACCACAGAAACATATAATTCTATCACTTATCCCAGTAATAAATGTAATATTTTACTTGCTGAAAAATGGCAACTGATCAACATTATGCTACACCATTTAAAAGCAAGTCTTAATGTCAATTTCATTTCTATCTTGGGGAGCACAAAAAACAATACAAATTAAAAATAGGATTTCATCACAGATTACCTATGTACTTCAGGAAACTCTAGCCAACTGATCAAGTTAGGTTGGAGATGATGAAATTATTCAGTGATAATGCAGCCATATTAAGATTGATCTGATACTGTACCCTTGAAATAGCTGGTACTGAAAGGGGATTTGAGAAGCATGCAAAGAAAGAATAACAAGGAAAATGCCCAGTAAGCTAAAACCAGGTGTGGAGAATAGAAAATGTAAATCAGAAAAAACAGCAACAGTGCCACAACTGAGGGAAGAGACACCCCAAATGACCACTTCAAAGGACTAAACTAAGAAACTGGTTTCTGAGTGATTTCAAATTCTTTCTTCATTTTCTATGTGGGAACCATGGTTATAAGAATGTGTGAGATTTCTTTAGAACACCCAAGAAGGGCAAAAAGTAAAAATAGAGCAAGAAACAAATGGCATGAAGGATACTAAATTAAGTTGACATCTGAAGTCAATTTTAAATAACACATTTATTGACATTTTCTTAGTTTTGTTTGGCCTACACGCTTCTGCCTAAAAAATGGAAATATGTGATTGCTACCATGACAGAACAACCAAAATAGAGGAAGAAATATTGTTATCAGCATAAGGTGAATTAAAGTAAAACCATTCATTTATAGCAAGCAAATACTTTTTCCCTTATATCCACTTACTTGGATGTAAGCCCAGTGAATTCAATGGGTCTTTGTGTTAAATAAGCATATATAAAACTATGTTATAAACATTTAGTAATAATGCTATAAAAGATATTATTGGTACCAGAGTCAATAAAATGTTTGATATTTAAAATATAACAAATTGGTGTTGCTGGCAGATATGAAAAACGATCAATGAACCCACCTTAGCAAATCAATGCTCAAGGGAATCTCATTTTTAAATATATTAATGTTATATAAAACACAAAGAGAATTCACATAGTTATAAAAAAGGTGTGCCATTACTGTACTTTTCTTAAATGAAAATTTTTTAAAGTTTGGGATTCACATATTTTTGAGGTCTAGAAAAAATCCAAGGAGCAAAAATATACAAGGAGTTTGACACTATTTTAATATACCAGAAGAATGCAGCTCCAGTTAGGATTCTCAGCTGATAAATTTCTCTACCCTGATACCTTGGCACACGCACATAAAATGCACTCTTCTCTGGAGGGCATAAAAAGAGACATTGGCACAATTTCTATAAAAACATGAGTTAAAAATTTTGCAGTAGTTAAATACAGTGGCTTTTAGAATGTTCACAAGAAATTCAAACTGTTCTCTTGAAATATTCATAGTGACATGCTGAGCTGTATATAAAGTTTCAGGTGGCAAGAATTTATGCAGCACAGCCAGTGGCATTTGAGGAAAACAATTTAAAAAGCAGCAAACGTGCTACTGAACATCCAACCATCAAAAAATAGGATTAAGACAGGCAAAGGTTCCAACATACATGACAGTTCTCTATTCACATCCCAGTCTCAGTTCAAATTACTAATCTTTTCTTAGTGCTCTTATTGTATTTTTAAATTTTGCATTAATGCTTATTAAAATCTTGATGTCATAGTATGATACATTCATGGAAGACTTCAATCATAAAGTACTAGAAGGGTTCAGATAGTTTAGCGACCTGCTTTGTTCTCAGGAAAGTAGAAAAGAGAAACATTCAGAGTTCTTGATCAACATTATGGGATGGTTCCTACCATATTACTCTGAGACTGTGTGGCCCCATACATTGTAATGCCATTTGAGGGAGCTGCTGGCTGTGGAGTATCTGGCTGTATAAATCCTCTTCGGTCAATTAAACTATAGAATAATAGAAAGTTGAATTACAAATAATTCTTATCAGATAGTAACAAAATCATCTTTAAAACAAATAGAGTTTCATATAACAACATGGAGTCATACAAATTTATGGAAGTAATTTGAGTTCAGAAGAGTAAATAGCTTCTTAGAATGCTGAGACACAGTAGTTTAAACTACAGTTCCATGCAAAAGTTTAGGCACTCCTGGCTGAATTGTATATTGCAATGAATTTCTAAGTTGACAAAACCTATAAATGGTACAGTTAAGCACATAATCTTTCTGCAAATTTGCTCTTTATTATTATTGCCTTACTGATGCCTTGTAGCATCTTATGAAAAGTAGTCAATAGGTAAAAACAATGCGAGGAAAAAACTGTTTGAATTTCCAAAACGTCTGCCCTCATAATTTACATAAAATGATCATTCTAGGGCAACATGAAATGTATTCTATCCATCTACTGCATGTCCCAGCAAAGTTATTAATAATAATTCCAACTTTCTCGTAGTTTAGATTTAGTTTGCTGTATGACTGACTAGTGGTAGATACTGAAGATAAGTACTTTTGAAAATAGATGTCCAAACCAAATTAACAATTTCTGCTTAGTATATTATGCTTTCAAAAGTATTGCTAGGCATTTTTAAATTGTAATCATTCACAGCTGGAGAGTAGAACCAACAAATTATTGTGGATGACCAAAAAATCCTAGCTGATCATTTTTTCCATAAAGCTTTAGTTAGTTTTTGCTGCAGCAAATTAATCAGTGGTGCCTAGATTGATAATAGTTTTTCCAGTGTCTTTTTAGTTGCACACCATAAAATTACATACTGCCAGAGGATGCAAAGGTCATATGATACCTATAGCAATTTATGTGCTCCTGGAAGTTATGCATACTTCACCCAACTAGCATAACAAAGGTACAATAAAAAAGAAGGGATACTGAACAATTATATCTCTTACCTAGGAGAGAGGGGCCCACAAAGTGCAGAGCAACAATTAGTGAAAATGTTGCCATAGCTATAAGGATTGAAGTTTTCTTTGCTTCTTTTATTTGACCAAGATCCCTTGATCTAGAAAGAAATGAACACTGGTGCATTATTCTTCATTTTTAATAGCACTCTTCAGTTTATAAGTGTTATTTATTCTAAGAAAAAATACCTACACCAAAAATAAACTATATCAAATAATGACAAGGCTCCATGAGTTCTGTGACTTGAATTTGAACCTGTTTCCCTCATTTCAATATATCACTTGATCCATAAAATCTCACCTGTTCCCCAAAGAGATATTCCAGAAACATCTGATGCAATCTGGTGCTCATCAACAATAGAATAGATGGTAATGGATCCACTTCACATTTTTCTTCCTTACAAATGTGCTACATTTCATATATCCAATGCACTTCAGTGTATGGCTCAAGACATAAGAGAAGGACCTCTTGTTTCCCCATTTTTTAATCTTCAAAATTAAATATAGTTGAGGGACATGACTGGCCCAAAATCATCTGGTAAACTCCATCCTAATCCAACCCAAATTATCAAAAATGGGTATTTCATTAAATTCACACCTCCTCAAATCTTCTTGCAAAGTTCCCCACATAATTATAATGATAATTATTACTTATCTGGCTTACAGACTCTAACCTATATTTTAAATATTAGGAAGCTTTCTAACAACTACACTTTTTTTTTTAGTCAGTCAATGTACTGCCAAGGCATCTTTGACCATCTTCTTAGGCTTTGGGAAGGTGAGCATTCTCTTGCCAATCCAGCACCTTACTCACATTCTCTAAAACAGCCTTTCTCAATTAGGATTCTGTGAGATATTGTGACTGAAAAAAATAGTGCTCACAGTGGGATTTTTTTTATGTGCTACGATTCAGCTACTGGCCTGCCACTTTGCTGTTGTAGTAAATGTTGTAAAATGTGGATTGTGTAAGTTAGAAGTTAACTGTATTGTGAAGTTTTCACAATTTTTGCAATTTTTATGCAGGGGTTCCCTGAGATCCAAAAATTATTTCAAGGGTTCCTCCAGGGTAAAGAAGGTTGAGAAAGGCTACTATAAATATTAGTGCTGTCACTGTGGTCCTCTAACCTAAACTCCATTTAGTTAACATTCAATGATCTTAGAACTGTGTCTCAACCATGCTTTGTTTCTTCCCAAGAAGCCATCACACGCAGTCATATGCATTTTATAGACAAAAATGGGACAGCACACTTGACTGAACCTTGCAACAAAGTATTTTTTAAAAAAATAGATAAATGCAGACACTGAACATGAAATACATAAAGCCATTAGATGGAGACAAATTAGAGCAGGGGAAGGGGACTTACATCCTCATTTGTTGTTTGATTGGAGCTGATCAAATAAGTATGAAAACCTGAGAGCCCAACAATGGACCAAACGGAGAAGAAACACACCACAGCTTCTAGGACAGTGACTGAACGTCAAGGCAATATTAACTGAAAAGTCAATGAAGATAAAGGCTATTGGCAATAACAACTAAATGAACATTCCTGCTTACAAATCAAAATTATCACTCAGGATCACCATTGTACTTGGAAACAACAGACATGCTATGCTTACTACCACACTGTGTTTGAGAAGTTCCACAATATTTGCCTGAAATGTTAGATTAGAATTGTATAAAAACATTTAATCTGTTTTTCTAAAGTAAACAGTTTTAAGCCCAATAATTCTGCAGACAATTTAAAAAAGCAGACAAAAACATTCCTTATTTGGGAGTTATTTAGTTAGGGTAGGTTTCACTATATGAGGTAGCTGTAAAGCTTCATTTGTAATACGAACAAAGAACATCAACAAGACTTAAGACTGTGCTATAATTTAGTGATAAAGGGAGTTCTATAAATGCAACAGGGATTCTAGTCTCACATTGTCTTTTCCATACTATTTAGAAAAGAAATGCCAATTTTAAATAGTATTCTCAAAGAATGAAAGCAACTATTCTGACACAGTAAAAATGTGCTTACTCCTATCATCATTATACAAATAATAAAAGTTCTTACAAAGAAGAATGAAAAAAAGCTTAGGAAACAGGTTTATCCATTATGTTTCATAACTTACTATAACTTTTAAAAGACCATTCACTTCAATGGCTAAAAACAACAGAAAAAATACATGTATAAGATGCAGTAAGAAGAAACAGGAATGGGAGTGGTGGTTAAATGAATGTTCTATTCTGAATTTCTCGGAGTCTGGCAAAGGCCCTGGAATTTTTAAAAAGATAATTATTAATATTCAACAGATAATGTTCACAAGAAGAAAACTGAAACACAGAATACTCTTTCCTATCTTTTCAGAATGCAGCTAAATTTCAAATGTACCTGAAAGGAAAACAAACATAAATTTAAGAACGTATGTATGTTTATGTAGCTATGCATGTATGTGTATGTATCATATCACATGCATGCACCAAAGAGGGTAGACTGTACCACAATGGCACAATGCTGTGTCTGCAATTATGATGAAAGTACTGGATCCCGAGGATACCTCTGTATCTTGCCTTCTAATAGAAGGAAGGAAGGAAATGGGAAATAAAGAGGTAGCTGCCATGGTAAAGGAAAAAGGAGAGAGAGCCAAAGCTGCTGTTAAGATGAAGCAAAGGCAAGAGGTAACTGAAGCAGAAAGGAGAAAGAGAGAGAAATCCTGTTTAGCCCTTACAAAAGGGTTAAACTCATCAGGCAAAGGGTAGTTTCAGGCAATCTTCAAAGACATCTACACTTTCCAGCAGCGATGTTTGCAGCCATTTACATCTACTCATTCACTGACATTTGCTATTCTTGGCAGTCAAGGTAGGAGGACCCTTCCAGTTCATATGTAATTATTTCCAGAGAGAGGAAATAGTCCTTTTACTGGATTAATGCAATATACTTTACCATTTAATCTGTTTTGCTCTTATATGAAAGTTAAACAGATGGCATGTGGGAGAAAATAAATACAGCTTGTTTTAATATGACTTGACTTCCAATATATCTTCTTAGCTACACAAAACTGGTAAGTGAAACAAATGAATTAAAAGCAGAGATAATATCTGATACCATAAAGGCTTTAACTTCAATGTGTTTCCCCTTGGCTTTTGATATGCTTCTTTATTACTGAATTTTCTGCTTCTAGTATTCTACTTTATGGCATTTTCTAAATAATAACAGTACAACTACAAAACTGGTCTTTGAAATGTGAAACCAAAAAGGCACAGTAAAATGGCAGAACAGAGGCGAAGTCCCATTTTTGCAAATCACTGAAGAGTGTCATTCATGAAAAAAAAAGTAAGTCTTCTTTGTACTGGAGCTGCAACTTCAAAATGCCTTTCTACAACAGACAAGGTTGGTGTTAGTTCTGCATTTAGATGCAACTTTAAAAATCCTGTTTGCCCAGCATTTTAAAAAATTTTTGCTGGAGAAATGAACAAATAAATATCTCTTGGTGAATAGGAAAGGAACAACAAACAGGACTGGAGCATAAGGACCAAAAATTTTGTCACTCAGTTTTTTGAGATATATTTAATACATTTTATCTGTATGATTGTCAAGCAGACATCTGTTGCAAACATAGTTACTCTAGAAAGACTGTGTGCCACAAATACTAAAGGCCTTGTGTATTTTAGTATTTTCTTCACAAAAACCAAAGTTCTAAGGACAACTAAATAATACACCTCACATTTAAGTATCCACATGATTAATATAGTACACCAGGTACTGGCAACAACACTTATGTGCACCACTATTATCTATTCAATATTCTTGTTAGTTAACAATCACCAAGAACAAGAGGTGAAGCTGCTGATAGTAAGTTACACTGTTCTTCACAATTCAACTTCATGCACACAGTACTGGGGACCAGATGGAAGTGATTGTTAGATTTCTTAACCACAAGCTGCCTATCTCTGTCTGAAAAGAAAATATATTTCTCGCCATCCCACCCTACCATAAGTATCAGAAATCCAATCATTTACTTCCAGTTAATCAGAATCTATCAACCATTAATCTACACATTTGATTAGAGAGAGAGAAGTCCTGTTTAGGCCTTACAAAAGGGTTAAACTCTTCAGGCAAAGAATATTTTTTCCCCCTTTTTTCCCCTATCAATGGAGAGGTTACCTCTTATAATCAGCAGCTTCATTTTAGCATTTCCCACTGGGATTCACCTATTGGCCAAAATAACACTTGGTGCAGCCAGGGCAAAATAAACAATCCTTGCCATTAAGCTATGCTATTCAAATATTACATAGAAATGCAGCTACGATAACATGTAAACGTGAAACCAGACAACATTCAGTGCAGATTATCCAAGAATCTGAATATGAAAAGCTTGTTAAATGGACAAACTCATGAAACAAAACACATCTACTCCCCATCCATTTACAAAACTGGATGTTTTGCAAATAAGCATGAAGAACTGAATGGCATTAGATTATAATGCAAAGCAGTTTTGCTGACACCAGCAATAAATAAGGAGCATGTTGTCACAAAACCAGAGAAGCAAGACAATCTATAAATATTCTCGGGAGATCAAAAGAAGTAGAAACACGAGCCCATACATGCTACTGAAGATTAGATGATACCATTACTCTTAGTTTAATTCTCCTTTGATGAGATTTCAAATCCACTATATCTTCAACATTTCTAATATAATTCTGCTTTTAGTGAGCATGGAGTGCTATTCTTTCCTCAATTATAATTTTGTTGCAATAAACTTAATGAAATGTGCAAATAACATTTCAAAACTGTGAATTCTAGTAAGTTTATTAAACTTCAGAAATATATTTTAGTTTATGTGCTGAGCATTAATTATTTGAAAATATATGGCTCAATCCTACAAACTATATGCAAAATAAAATACTCTAGCTTCCTGCTAAATCCTCCCCAAATTATTCTCTAGAATCAAAGATCCTCCAAAATTACCTTTGATACAACTCTGAAGAGTTGAGGAGAAGCACAAGTGATAGAAATCAGGATCATTTCTTCCAATACTGTGTGTATCTTTCTGCTTATGCAAGGTATAAGCAAGTCCCTATTATTAGTGATGGAATTATCTATCTATCTATCTATCTATCTATCTATCTATCTATCTATCTATCTATCTATCTATCTATCTATCTAAAAACAGAGAAAAAGAGAAAGGGAGAGAGAGAGAAATAGTGAAAGAAATCACTACATTGTGTAACACAACACATTGGAGAGATTTCTTCTACCAGGCACGCTCTCTCTCTCCCTTCCCCCTTCTTAAGTTGCTAGCCCCTAAATGCAAATTATGAATGAATCGCTAATTGTTCCTGTAAAATAATCAACAAATTTGGCATCAATAACCTTTTTGTTCAGAACATATGAAAAGCTATTTCATTTTCAAGGAATTGAAAAGCTTAATACATAATTAGAAAAAACTGTGATTCTTTTAATTGGAGGCTACTACATTATTTACAAACAGTGTTTGAACAGAGGCCCTTTACATGTTTATGCTTCAGAATTTGTGCTTAATGAAGTAATGTTTTAGCCATGTTGTGGCTGAAAAACTTTTGTTTGCTACCTTCCTATCTCCCATTAAGATCTGTAGCCCTAGATGCTTGCTGTTTTGTGGAGATCTGTTATCTTAGCGTTCCCAAACGTATGTATTGCTAAAAAAATGTACACATTGTAAGAAAGTGGCTTGTGTGCCTATGGGATTTCTCCTGAATTCACAGGGCTTCAAGGGTCCAAAATGAAAATCTATGCATGACATACATTTTCCATACTGATCTTCACTATTCCAACAGAGTAGCAGAATCAACCCTATCAGAACTGACTGGGGTAGGGGGAAAACAGCAATTGTCAGGTAAACCCTGTCAGAAAGTATTGCATAGGCATTACTTCTTAGGAGGTTCTCTTCTTTTTTATTCCTGGTTTGCTGGTACGTTCTTTGAGAATATCTATAAGTATTATATCAGGTTTCCTTTTGGATACTTTAGTACGTAACACAAATTATGTGAGGAATTTTTACTCTACAAAGAACCTTTCTCATGTGTGATCTATGATATTCTTACATAAGCTGAGGGATAAGTCTGAAACTACAAGCTGAAAACTCATTTCATTGTCTCTGTTTAAAACTGTAACACAAAATATTTTGGTCATTAAAGTTCATAGGTCAGCTTTTCCCAAGCTGATGCCTTCCTGATGTGCTGGACTTCAGCTCGCATAATTCTGAGCCAGCAGAGACTGGTCATACTAGTTAGGGATTTGGGGAATTGAGGTGCCACTGCTTTAAATAGCAACTCATTGGGGAAAGCCATCATATATTGCATGTAAAGCTGTTGTATATGTTTACATATAAACTCACAGAAGGGAGATACAGTTTTAATTTAATGATTTCATATCCATTAATTTAAAAAAAACCATTATCTAACAGCAGAAAACAAACCAAAATATATCTAAATATTCTTTAAAAATTATTCCAACATAGCGTGGAGTAAATGTATTTCAGTGAAAGGATATCTTGCAGGACTGTCTTTAAGTGCAGTTAAAAATCCTGTTTTCTGAGTTCCTGTAAAGATAATACATGTCAAATGAAGTGAAACTACAAGCATAAATGAAAGTATCTCAAAACCCAACATACAATTGTATTTTCAAATAATTACAACACATAATTTGTTTAACCAAGCCTTAAAATGTTGATGAAACTATTCAATAAAAAATAGAGAAAGTAAAATCAGAATTGTATATGCAGGATAGTTTCTCAGTAACACCAGATTAATGTCTGCAGACATTAGTTACATATAAATAAGATTCATGATTTCTCTCTTTTTTCCATCCTAATATGGAAACAAAATATTTCAAGATCATTTTTTTCCATAAAAATGTGCTTAGTGATTTATTTTCTCTCTGACACACACAAAAATGTTTTGGCTGGATCAGGAGATCTTTAACTACGGTTTGACCCAAATTCCGAGCTTTCTACAAATTCCTTTGCAGATACTACTAGGAGATATGAGCAACCAGCAATTGATTTCAGTTTAATGCAAAGACCCAAGTGTATTATTTATTCATTAGATTTGTATTCTGCTGAAATAAAAAAGACTCTTGGCCATTCCTGAGTCGAGGGCCCTTTGAAGAACTGTTCAGGACAGCATTTTGGGAAATGAGAGGCTAGATTCAACCATATATCTCCTCTTCCCTTTATGGTAGCACTGCCTACAGCTCCCAAAATAGAGTATCAAATCAGTTCATGTTACCAAACAAGCAAATCACATCAGCTATTATGCTAACATCAAACAAAACTCTACTTGCTTCTACCTCTAGTAAGATAAGTATATTGTATGATTTTCAAATAGGTCAGTACTTGTGTTATTTATTTATTTATTTATTATCTTTAAATGCTCAAGCAGTATACATTGAGCAGCCCCTATTTTGTCTTCACAACAGTTCTGTGAAATAGATTGGGTTGAATGATTATGCTTGGTAAAAGATCACCCAATAACCTCCATGATCAAGTGGGAACCTAAAGCTGAGTCTCTTCACTTCCAGTCCAATACTCTAGCCACTACACCATACTGGCTGTTTACTTGCTTAACTATATACTTGAACTAGAATGTGTTAAGATCTTTAAGATCGCTCCTCTGAGGTGTCAGGGACCTGAATTTCTACTGAAAGTCTACAACCCAGTGAAAAGAGCCTGCAGGAAAACTGGCAATAATAGCCAAATCTTCTTTTATATAACCTAACTTATAAATAAACTGTTCTACAAAAAGGCTACACATGATGATAATAATAATAATAATTTAAAAAAAGCATTTGACAAAGAATTGACAAGGTTCTGAATTAACAAGCAAGCTTTTACAGCTGGAAATCCTGTTGAAGGCCAAAAAGAATAACATTGGGGGTTCCTATCAGGGAGTGATATCCCAAGTGATCAAGATTAAAGTTAAAATTTAATTCTCAAGGAAATGACTACATACATAATCTGATTTTACTAGCATACTTACGATGGATGATGTGGGTAATAACGAATGCAAATATAAAAACTGTCAGAAATGACAGAGATAAAATAAACATATAAAAAAATCTGTAGTTTCTTTTCCCCACACAGTTGCCTACCCAGGGACAATGATGATCAAACCGTTCTGAAAGAGAACGTAGAAGAAAAAGGAATTCAATTAGGAAAAAAATAGATTTCTTAAGTCCCTCACAGCACATCCTTTATTATGTAAGTTTCTCATAAATGTGTGGCATGATTTGTTACATCTTATGTTTATCTCATGGTTGTAGTTCTATAAATGTAGGTTCGAATGTGCAATGATCTTACTGTGCTTATACTGTATAAGCTTTGAAATAACTTTCTGTCTGTCTCTAGTGTTTTTTACTTCACCTTCAGATTTTAGCAAGCATTTGTTTGGTTGAGTAAATTCTGTTTCCAATAACTACTGTTTGTTGTTTTGTTATATTATTTTCATCCTGTACAATACACTAAATATTTGGAGAAATGGTCTATAAATATTTTAAATAAGCAAATTAAACTTTATTAAAATGATAATTTTTTATTAAGATGTTAGCCAACTGCTCAAATCCAACAGCTTTGCTCCAGATTTCCTATAGTATTGCTAAGGAACTTGGGAACATGTTTCTTAGTTCTTGCAATGTAGACATTTTTAATAATGAAACACCTTGAGCTGATTCTGCAGCTGTCGTATTAGTTAAAGCAGAATACTCCTAGCTAGATGGTTAAAGGTTGGGAACGGCCAAGGAGTTTCATTTGTCAGGACCCAGGAGGAGAGCCTTTTTTGCAGTGACGCCTGCCCTTTGGAACAACATTACCCTCGCCAAGGTGAGATTGGCCCTAACCCTATTGGCCTTCCAGAAGGCCTTTCATCAGGCCAGAGGATCCCATGGGTGAGATGGGCGGCTATATAAATTTAATAAATAAACAAACAGCCTTTTTCTGAAAACTCTATCTAGAAGGCGGAGTTAGGCTAATCTTCTAACTGGATGAGTAGATGAACAGAGCTGGCTTTTGTTTACAAAAATTCTTTAAAACCATTTAGAGAATATTCTGCCACAGAAGACACAAGGACTTTTGTGTAGAACACCAACAGCCTGGCCAATTCAATGAAGATGATTCACATCTGTGCCTATTGGTAGTATGCCTTCTTGTGGTTCTTTCTGAAGCCCTATGATTTTAATGTATGACTGCATCCATTTGGGGGTCATTCTTCATTTATATGTTTTTTATTCCTATTTGTATGACTTTAGTATTCTGTGCCTTTTTGTATTTGAAACACTTACAAAATGCAACTGTATATGAAAATTGGAATAATCAATCTTAGTTAATTATTTTCGAGGGATGTAGAGAAAAATGGAGTCACTTTCTATGCCACATCAAGGCTGGCTTAGTACTGGATATATTTACATGGAGCATTCTACCAAAAATGATGTGCTAACTGTAGGCTCTGGCTTCATCCATTCATCAAAAACCAAATAATGAAGCCATCATTTATGGGAGAGTGTTCTTAATAGGCCTGGTTTATTTCTTTTAGATGGACAAAACAAATACTGTACACTTACTTAATGTACATACCCATCACACTATTTCTGCCTGAAGTAAGCAATGTTATGCAAAGCAGAGAAGAATAAGTAACAGTAAGCAGAAGAAATTAAAGGCTTTGAGATAACAAAGGATAAGAAATATAACTTTCATTTACACTAACACCATTTGCTGTATCTCTCCATACTTTCCTATCCTTGTAAACCATCCCTGCTTCCATGATCACCCATTATACCAATTAATACACTGCTTTTTATTGTTTAGTAGACAAAAAAAATCTCCATTTACCTAGTCATACTAACATATCTGAATAGGCAGCTTTGACCAAGCCAGTATATTGTATATCTTAGTATATTGTATGAAAAAGTCTTAGAAACTTCACAGTACTAAGAAATAAGACTATTTAAGACTATATAGCCAATCTGTATGTCAATTGTGCTTACATTTTTTCCACTTTTATTACTAAAACACAGAAAATCTAGAAATATAAATTAAACTCCTATTTTAGCAACTAGATCAGAAAAAGACAATTTGGTGCCTTCCAAGTTGGAATAATCCGTCATCACTGGACTTTCTGGCTAGGACTAATGGAAAGCACCAGCCTTGGTTGGCAGAATACCTGCCTTGCATTAAACATAATGGTAGCAAAAGCAATTAATTCTACTCACCTTGATCATTCTGGATTTATATTTTTGCCCCTCAAATGAATTTCCACATACAATTGTTCATGAATTCATATGTATCTCTATTTTTGTACCAATTATCTACAAAAAGGCAGCTACAGAGTTCAGGGCCTTAAGGTACCCCTACAGGAGGTGGCATCACCTGGCCAACTTTTTTTAGGCTTGGAAGCTGAACAGTCAGGTCTGCTTAATATTTGAATAGACAAGTACCCAGGGTTGTTGGCTAGACTGGGAAGTTAAAAAAAAAAAGTCCCAGAAGAAAGCAATGGCAAACCACTTCAGCATTTTTGGATATGTACATGAAGTAACTTGGAATCAACCAGTTTTTTTTTTCCATTTTTTTTACCCAAGAGTGTGTACAGACACATACCCTTTTTAATCATAGGAACACAAAGCCATTATCATGTCAAAAAAACCCATGTTTTGAGTTATATAATTAAGCATTATGCCTTCTCTGTTACCTTCCACATTGAAGCAAATACTGTTTTATTGGAATGTACATTATGTTTAGCAAAATATATGTCCCAGGTTACTAACACATTTCTTACATTTTAAGTTTTGACATGGTATTTTATTCTGAATCAATCCAAAGAGCAGCAGTTGCATTTCAAGCTGAAAGGAAGCTTGAGGTGATCAAATAGCGAATCTGAAGTTACATGTTAGAATCTGGGATGCACAAACAGAGAAGTGTAGTAGACTGAGAGTTTACCTTTGGATGTGCCAGTCTGACAAAACAGAAAAGCTGTACTTACATCACGAGAAATACCCAATGAATATAATGACCAGCAATGTATCAATTCTCTGCCACAGCTATCTAGACTGGTATGGGTTTATTTTTTACTCACCAACACAGTTATCACAAAGGCTGCAATGTGAGGCACGGGGTGGACGGAAAATCTTGCAGGTGAAACAATATTTTAATTTCACTGTCTGTCCATTAATGACTACTTCTTTTGTTCTGGGAGGTGGACGGTATCCTCCTGCACTAGAGCCATTTGCAATGTCTAAATGAGAAAATAATAACAAACAATTATAAAAAACCTTGAGTGTTTTCTATTATATTTGATTTAGACATGCTATTGTAATATAAATTAGAAACACCTAACTGAAATTAGATGTGTCTTGTCAATCATTTATCATTAAGAGGTCAATATATAACAATCCAAATGCTCCTGGATTAACTCTTCTAAAACACATCATATTGTATAAGCAACTTTCTCTCCCAATTACATGCTCCTATTTTCAAAGCTACAAATATCTCTTCCATCTGCACAGTACCAACAAGACAGATGACAAACACAAAAACATGTTTTTTAAAAAAATAAGGTGGTAAGAGGAAAGCAAATCCACCAGGTTTTTAGTCCAAACATTAATTCATATAACTATTCTTAATAATGTATAGTATGTATAGTATAACAAGACTGCTCGGATGTGATTGCTCTCTGGCTCTTCCCATATGGAAAAGTCTATTAATTGTTAATGATCCTGGAGAACCTGCATATGAGATTGAACTATAACTGTATACACACTATGTTATTTGCCCTCAATGAATCATAGCTTCATCTCTGTAATTGTGCCACTCTCTTTTGTGTCTCTTACTCTCCCATTCAACCCCCCCCTGTTGATAGTGATGTCTGACTTTCCAAATTTTGTCAGTTCCCAATTTTGCCTGCCTATTCCCCACCATCTTCATTTAGCATGCTTGACGTGTCTACAGGTGAACAAAGTAGCCTTCTGATTAATTCATTCATCCTCTACTCCTTCTTACAGTTAATATTTTTCCCACTTTATTTCCTTGATGTCTTATGTGAATCTGGCTTAACTGGCTCTTTTCCAAGTTTTTTTACTCACTTGCCCTTTGCTTTCTCTATATATATCTTATCAGTAAGCAATTTCAACACTTCCCCATGGATTTCAGTATTACCCATATACTGATGATATCCAGCTCTATTTTTGTACCTATAACTTTTGCCTCTATCCAACTGCTTCTCTAGATATTCCAACTTTGCTGCAGCCACTGCCGCTGCCTCCTCTTTATCCTCTTCATTTAATATATTCAAGGTTCAATTTCTTATCTTTTATCCTAAGGCCTCATCTCTTTGCTCACTCTCCCAATATATTAATATATAGGTTGTAAGTTTCCCCCTCTGAAGAAGGAGCTGTAGATCAAATCCAGGCAGAACCCACAGGGTCTAATTTACAAAAAAAAAAACATGTAGTGATGTGACAAATGCAGTAATTGAGTATGAACTAATAACCCTTCTCCCAGTTCCTAGAGAGAGAAGTTATTTGAAAGTGCATAATACATATTGAGAGTACCAACAACATGTTGTTTAATTTCCTGAAAAGATGGTGTATCTCATACAAGGTTGTCTACTTTATATAAACAAGCCCTCTCTCCTATTAACTGTTACCTCTATTGTAGAGATATTCATGTTTCTAACATTAAAAATCTGTATTAACTTCCTTGTCCATTATGAAGATTTATTTATTTATTTATGAAATGTTATTCTTAAATAATTCTGTTCTTTATCCAAGAAGGCTTCCAATGCAGCAGTCCTTTTTCTCAAGTGTACAATATGTTCTTCATGAATTTAACTTCCATGTAACTTCCTTCACTGCAGGGGTATATCTTTCCATTTAACAAATTAAATGTAATGAAACTGTAAGACTATAATCCTTAAATATTTTATAATAGACATTTTGCTACTGGCAATAACCACTAAAATGGGACTAAGCAAAAAATATAAGTTCCTCAATTTTGTGAATTAAAATCATGAATTTGTTTTAACATGGATTGCAAACAATTGCATGCAACGTTAAGTTTGGTGTAATCTGAGGATCTGCAAGCAAACCAACAGTCTATTTCACATCACCAAAGTTTACTGTAATTTTTAAGTACTGCAAGTATTTGCATTAGCCTGTTATCTGAAGATGATTTTTCCACTATTTTTCTAAAAACTTTACATTAAACAATAATGGAGAACATTATTCCAGTTTTCAATGTAGTTCCCAGATTTGTAGGTTTCACTAGCAGATAAAAATACTGTTTTTTAGGAACTCTTGTGTAATGAAACATCTAAACTGCTTTTTAACTCACTATGACATTTAGGAGATTAAGCAAGACTTAAATCCTATTTGGTACTCTCTAAATCAGTACTATGACTGATACAGGCAAGAGCCTCTTAGAAAACAAGGACATTATAAGATTGAATTGTGAATGCTTAAATTATAGGGATGTGCACTCAAAATGATTCAGAAGTGTTTTATACCTTGAATAAGAATAGCACCTTTGTTATTTACTAAAACAGCTGATCTTATTCAAGCTTCTGCACTAATCTCAAAAAAGCTGCAGCTGCTTTAAGGAGTTTACTCATTAATGTGATTTTTAAAGTAACTGTAACCTTTTTCAGGTTGGCACAGAAGTCCCCCAATGCCCCAAACAAAGAGGAGTTATTTAACAAACAGCAGACAGGTATTGTGCTCCTGTGAGATTTGAAGCACTTTTTTATAATTTTGAAGTGTGCATAGTCCTAATAAATAATATACCAAAATACTTCTTCCAGATAAGGATTTTTTAAAAACAATTTTGTGTCCATTTAGAGGAAATATATTTTACTATTATATTCATTATGTAATAATATAAATATGTTGATCTACATATGTAATGTGCTTTGCTAATATGGCCTATTTTGTAATGCCAAACAGTTATCAAAGAAAAAAAATAGTAACCTTTATAATAAGGATTTTTAAAACAAATGCTGCATTCTGTGTCATCAGCTAATTTCTAAAGACTTTGTTTAAATACATGCTATTCTGGGATAAGAAGGGAATCTTAATCAATTGTGTAATAATTCACTTAAAATCACATCAGTACCTTGCACAATTAAGTACTCCATCCCAGCCATGAACCAATGCAAGAATTAGATGAGGACTCTAAAGACCAAGCTAATGCAGGAATGGAACAATTATTTCACTATTTAGCAAAGATGTACAAACAAAAGTCTAGCTATGTAACTCAATGCTTTTCCCAAAACTCCCCATATTGTTACCTCCTCCCCCCATCCCCCCTTAAAGATGATCCTAATGACAAGGAAAGAGTATTCCATCATGCTGCTGGTATCCAGGAAGTATTGTCTCTGTCAGTGTCCTCCACTGGAAATTCCGACTGATTTTTGGCTTTTCCTAAAACTTTGGCAGTCCTCCCATGGAATATCTTAGGAAAGAATGCCAGGCCAAAGACTCTGCTTTTATGAATTATGTTACCAGGTTTGATATACTTTTATTCCAGAAAAATGGGTCAGCTCACAGATTGGTTTTAGAGGGATATAAGTCCTTTTCACAGGCAGCAGTGTCTGGAACAGGACAAAGCAAATTGCAGGGGGTGGGAGGGATCTCAATTTACAGATTTCAACTAAGCCATGTTGTAAATCAGAGAGCTAGATCCACTGGAGCATTATGCAAAGACTGTGTTATTAAAATTTAGCACTGTAGACAGGGATGTATTTTGGCTCCTTTCCTCTTCAGATTATACATCATCCCTGTCATGGCCAAAATAAATAATTTAGAGCATCATCTTCCAAAACTAGCCAACAGACATATTGCAACCTTATTGTATGCAATTGTATTTTATGATGTAGTACTTAGATTTGCAGACATCAATTGGATTAAAATGAGCTCTGAGTGCCCTAGCCACTTATTGATCTGAGGAAGCTCTTGAAATTAACTATACTAAAACTAAGAGCTTAATTTTTGAAAAGCAACCAAGAATACATGCCTGGAGGCTAAACGGCCAGAGCAAGTCATAATCTTTAAATATTTGGAATTGGTTTTTCATAGCTCTACCAAATGCAATGCACACTATGTAATCTAAAATTCACAAAAATCAATGATAGTTATATAATCCTTCCACTTCACCAGAGATGCACAGCACATCCCAGCAGCATGAAAGCTTTAATTGACTAAATGTGCATGCATGCAGCTTTTGTTTGGTAGTCAGGTGGGACCATATAACTTCTTTGCCCCTCTGGAAAGGGTTGGTCCAAATTCTTAAGGATTATATTTCAAGTGGCCTCCATGGGTACCTAATGTGGTACTAAGTACTTAGGAGGGAGGGAGGTTTAACTATAATAGAAACAGGTACATGGATTTTTATTATTGCCCACTAGTTATTATTTTTTCTCCACTGGTTGAAGTTATTGTTTTTTTCAGAATGTCCAATGTCTTTGCTCATTGCAGACAATTCTACATCAGTATGGAAAAAAAATCCCTGTAAAACTGCAACAATGCGTTATCATCATTCTGATGATGGGCTATGATCAAACAATTCTGCATTCAAGCAACATGCTAGAGATTTTGAAGCCCTATTCAGGAACAGATCTTGAGTAGTCGAGCCTCTTTTTTTAGGCAGCCAAGATACTTAAACCAAATAACTGTCCCTATACTGTGAAGAACACTAGTATTATCATGTTTCAGCATCCTCACAGCAGCTATTCTTGAGGGCAAATATTTAAAAACCCTTTAAGAGGTAAAACTGTGTCCTTGTGTCCTATCTCATTCCTACTATACTGCACCTTCTATAAGGATGCAAGAACCTACTTTCTAACTCCCTATCTGGTGAAGTACTCAATTCTGATTTATACTTAATTATTTTTATCAGACCAGTGCAAATTTATTTCCTTGAATAGGGTTAATTATGTTATTAAGTCTGTAAAACTAGACATACCTGATTGTCTCAATAACCCAGTTATAATTTTTTGTTGTCTTGATTTCATTTGAATAGAAATTGTCTAATTCTTTTAATTATTTGTTAACTCACAGAATTCTGATTGGTGACCATAATAAAGGTTTTATTTGATATGAATGAAACATTATGTGTCAAAACTTATCAGTTCATTAAACTAGAAATCCTTAAATAAACTGAAATCATCAAATCCAAATTGAAGCACATAACATCAAAGATGCAGCATTCATCACCATGAATTTATTCAGATAATTTGTCAAATACCAAATTGTTAGTAACTGCATAGTAGGACAGCTACCTTTTCTCACATAACTTTATTTTGTTTCTGTATATAATACAATAATGAGAGATTTTTTAAAAAGGAAAAAAAATTAACTAATTTGATCAGTAGGCAAATAAACACATACTTAAACAAGCAACTAGTGGCCAAGATGAAACTTTAACTATTTACCATTAGAATAAACTCAACATGTTTCTGAATATCCCTTGACATCAATGACATTTAGTCTTTGATAATCAATGACATTAATTTATATTTCAGTGCAAACGTTCCCAATACATATAATTAAAACATAAACAACTAAAAAGACCCCTCAACCAATCATGACAATCAATAACATTTTCCTACATGGTCAAAGAGGAGGGCTAGTCTGATTTCTGCCAGAAGGCCATTCTGGAGAACAGGCACTGCCTTTGAAAATTATTGCCTTCTACCTCTACCTCCTCTCCCCACAATTCACTTCCCAGAAATGGGGAACAAGTACCTGTTTTTCCCTAAGTCACTTTATCAGTAAAGCTAATTTTAGTTGGTATATGCAGTCCTGGAGTTAACTAGGCACCAAGCCATTAATGGCTTTATGCATAAAACAAGCACATTAAATTGCATCCAGAAGCCTATCAAGAATCAATATGACCACAATCACCTCAGATTGTACATTTATGGCAAGCTATTGGCTAAATTCTCCAAACTCCATTCTTAACACTGCCCTTTGGTAAATCCTACTCGTATTTAGTTGGAAATAATATACAGATTTCTCTGTGCCTGTTCCTAGCCTTATCTTGTCCCTCAAAATTGTATAATGGACAAAAACTAAATCCACTTTAGTTTTAAACTCTGCTGTTGGCCAAGAAAACAGTGTGGTTTTTTCCGTTCATTCCTAATGCAGTCTAATTTCAGTTTGTTTTAAAATGGAAAAACAGATGCAAGATAGACACTTTCACCATAAGGCATTTCTTCCTAATAACCTCAATTTCCAAGTCTCAATCTGTAGTTTCATTATTTACAGCATGAAAGAGGGAATGTATACTATACTAGATACATGTTTGGATCATTCAAATAAAGTAGAGCACTCACTTTCTTTGGCCCACCTAAGTAATAAGAGATTTTCTCCAAGAAGTGTGGGTGGGTATGGGAAGGAAAAAATGATACAATAAGCTGTATTAGGTCATGATACTTGCTGTATGAATTTTAATTAAGCATGTCTATAGACTTTTGAGCATCATGACAGAAGAAGCAAATTAAAGTAGACACTTGATATGATTCGGATATTCCAAACAAGCATGGAATGATTTCTGCTTATTCTGCTTCTGTAAAAAATGGTAGATCCTAGTTCAAATGTACGATAAAATGTGCATCATTCATGAAACATGAAAAGAAATGAAAGGTATTCAACCATTTTTCTTTTTTTAATCATCTGAAGTAGTTCATTTTAATCAATTTTATATATCTGCTGAATTAAAATATCCTCTTCCCATACGACACTTCTAATAGTGGAAGAGGAGAAAAGGAAAAGGTGATTTTTTTCAACTTTCTTTTCCACTTGTACTCTCCAAAAAGCTATTTGGAAACCAGAAGTTTAAAAATAAGCATCAGACATAGGTTAATGTTATTTATTTTATATTGTGCAGGAGTGGAAGATGGAGATTTAGTGTTGAAATGTTCAAACTCTTGAATTTTTCTATACTTTTTAATTTGTAGTCTTTCATGCTATTTGTTTTTATGTGCTTGTAGAAGTGAAATGATATGTTGCTTTGCTGTATCTAAAATTCTTTTTTTACTTTTTTACTTTTTTGTTGCAAAAAACTGTTTCAATCTGTTAAATAAATGTGCACTTTACAATACACCTCTACTCAATGCAATCTGCAAAGAATAAGCCATAAAGGAATAAAAATGTAGTGAGGGAACCTCTGGAATAGAATTAGAGGAGATTGAGGCACTCAGGGAATGAGTAAAAATTACCTTTCCCTCTTTCAGCAGCTAAAGCCTCCAGATGTCATTCTGTTCATGGAAAGAAAACTCAGGAGTACTATAATTTTTAACAACATTCAGACCACCCAATTTATAACCATTTCTTTACATTTTGCAAAGGAAAACAAATCCATCAAAGTTCTCCAATATAACAAATAGTTTAGTCCACTATAATGATACAATTCCTTGCTAGAAAAGTAGATTTTGAGCTTGGAACACCTCCAAGATGGTTGAAATAGAGCATCTGAACTTGAAACAGAACATATTGAGCCTGGAGTGCTTCAAGCTCAAAATGTTCTGCTTATTCAGTGTGCACAACTTTAAGTCTATATACCTTTTTGCACAAACATAAATATGTTTAGCAAGTCATAGAAAAACAATTGTGATAATCCAAACCATTGTAGTTTAATATACTCTTAATATGTGCCAACCCCTGAAAACTTAATTTTTCAAAATAATTGATCAAATGTGTTAAAAAAACTCAACAAATAAACATAAGACCTAAACCTATTATCATATGATAGCAACTTGCAGATAAAATATGAGAGTAAATGGTGCTAACAAGTTTTAAACTCCTTCTGAGCCCTTCCCCCAGGTGCCTTTTCTTCATAGCCTCATTTGACCCAGGTTTTGGTATTATCTCAGTCTATAATGGTATATGGGAACGACCTTGGGAGACAGGAGGAAGAGCCGCAGACTAAACAACCATCATGCAAAAGGTATCTCAGACCACAGAAACAGATAGGACATGTTTCAGTGTTTCAGAAGGGATCCTCTCTAGTTTTCTGGAGAGTAAGAGACAAGGAGGGGAGGAATACTTTCAGAATTACAAGATTCTATTAATGTAACCTTACAATAAAGACAGAGCTAATATTCATTGTTGTGCTTCTTGTCTGGACTACCTCAAAGGGCTAACATAGCCCCAACTACATGTGCAGGTTGCACCTATATCTCAGCAGCAGACCATACTTAAAAGTAATTCCCAATCAAGGACCTTAAGATTACCATTTTTCCTGTGTTAATTGAAAATACATAATACATTGCGAACATCTGCATTGAAAATTTTTAAAATTTCTTTGTTATTTAAGGAATTTATAAGGCTGCCCAACTCATAATTTCTGACTCTTGGCAGTATACATCAATAACAACCAAAAACAATAATAACCCAACCAATGTAAAACCAGTATAGCAAAAACAACCAGTACATGCATAGCTGACGCTGGATATAACAGACATTCCCTCTCCTAACCAAATGGGCTCAATTACCATCCTGGCCCAATGCATGGCAGTAGAGTCAGGTCTTCACATCCCTCCATGTGATGTAATAGGCAGAAATAACTGGAGACAGGCAGTCTGATAAGTAATCCAGCCATAAGGTCTGGTCTCACTGGTCTCCTTCAGAAAATCAGTAAGCCTTTAGAGTAGAAAATCATTGTCAACCCAAATTACTAGAACAATAATTAAACTTCCTTCTGTGTACAACCTACGAAGTATGTTTATCTAAACTTTCCAAGAAGTCTTCATGTGCTATGTTAGCTTGGCAACAAACTAACTAAACTAACAACAAAGTAAAAACCTTGGGAAGGTTTTTCAGAAGTGCTTTGCCATTGTCTGCTTCCTAGGGCTGAGAGAGAGTGACTGGCCCAAAGTCACCCAGCTGGCTTTCATGCCTAAGGCTGGACTAGAACTCACAGTCTCCTAGTTTCTAGCCTGGTGCCTTGATCACTAGTCCAAACTGTTTGGTTTGGCCTAGGTATCCTTCTGTTTGGTGGAATTTTGATTCAAAGAGTATGAGAGGTGACAACACATTTGAGAGGCACAAAGCAGTTTTACACTGGACAAGACGTGTGACCCAGACATTTGACTTACAACAAGTCACTGAGAAATATATGAATGTGTGAAAAAATATTTATTGCATATTTCTTGATTTAGGGAAAGTGTACAATAAAGTAAATGGACTTGAATTATGGAATGTTTTGCACCAATATGGTGTTGAAAGTCATCTGTTGAATACAGTTAAGGATTCATGAGAAAAATTAGAATACTTACTAAATGGTTCAACAGAGAACAGGGAGTAAGAGAAGGATGTGTGATGTTTCTTGCTGCTTACTGTAGTTATGGATGAATGTATAAAGAATGCTTTATGGTTGGGAACATGAACGTGTATGTGCTTTTGTATATAGATGATGCCTTGTTGGATGAGAACATGAACGATTTGTAGCAAGTGTTAGATCGTACAATGCAACAAGTAGTAAGGTTCTGAAAATTAAAGTACTGAAGATCAAGGTAACTATGTTTTATACAAGAAATAAAGTGAATGTCTGCAAGTTAAACAAATTACTACAATGAGATTAATATTTACTAAAGATGGGGAAATGGATGGAGAAAAAGGAGAGAAGTAGCTAGGAGAGAAGTAGTGGATAACATGACATCTATTTAAAAGAATGAATATTTGTGAAAGAAGTTAAAATGGCTGCATGTAAGAATGTCCTTCTGTCAACTTTATTTTATAGAATTAAGAGTTGAGTAAGTAATCAGAAACATAAAAAGAGAATGCAATGGAAATGAATTATTTAAGTGTATGTAGTAGAACAACAATAGATAGGATCAAGAATGAATGAGGCCTGAGTTGAAAAACAAATATATGAAGGAAGAGTAAAGGGTTATTAGAGGACAAAGAAACTTACATCCCTGTTAACACCAACCCAATACAGAAACTAGACAACCTAATCAAGAGAACTCTCAACGACCTAACTAAGAAAGGCCAGATCACGAAGGAAGAACAATGGCGGATGAAAAGCAGTGGACCCATCCTCCCACACTTCTATGGACGACCAAAAATACACAAGCCTGACATACCGCTCCAACTAATTGTATCTTTACCAGGGACTCCAACATACAACATAGTGAAAGAACTGACAAAAAAGCTTGGACACCTCACAGAGAACAGTGAATATTTTATCAACTCCTCACTACAGTGCCTCCAGAAAATCAAAGATGTACACATAGATGAAGATGAAATTATGGTCTCATTTGAGGTCACAGCACTCTTTATGTCCATAAACCCAGAACTAGCGAAAGAATCCATATCAGGAGTACTACACAACACACCCGACTTAACCAAATACACCCAGATCAAAATACCCAGTATCATGGACCTCATCAACCTCTGCCTCACCACCTATTTTCAGTTTGATGGACAACTATACCAACAAATCAGAGGCACACCCATGGGATCACCACTGTCAGGACTCATAGCAGAGATTGTAATGCAATGCCTAGAAGCTATAGCACTTCCTCACATACAACTTAAAGTATGGATATGGTATGTAGATGACACATTTGTTATAATAAAAAAGGAACAACTAGAGAAGACATATGAAACCATCAACAACATCTTCAAAGGAATAAAATTCACCAGAGAGGAAGAAAACAACAACATTCTACCCTTCCTGGATATCCTCATCAGCAGAGGAAACAACAGTAAATTAGAAACCCAAGTTTATCGGAAGACAACCCACACCAATCAAGTACTCCACTACCAAAGTAACAACCCAATCTCCCACAAGAGGAGCTGTGTAAGAATATTATTCAAGCGAGCACAAACGCATTGCAGCAACCCAGAACAGCAGAAAAAAGAAAAAGACCACCTCTACAACATCTTCCAACAAAATGGATATCCACACTTTATCAAAAAGTGCCTGACCACTCAACCTACTACAACACAACCAACACAAGCTATGAAAAGGATCACACTGCCATACATCGGAAATGTCTCAGAAACCACCAACAGACTATTACAACCATATAGCATCTCTGTAGCACACAAACCAACAAAATCACTCCAAAACATCTTAAGTAAACCAAAAGACCCAGTAGCACAAGAAGTAAAAACAGGAGTCATCTACAACATACAGTGTAAGGACTGTAACAAACACTATGTAGGACAGACAGGCAGAAGACTGGCAGAGCGTATCCATGAGCACCAACTAGCAGTCAGAAGACATGATGAAAACTCCTTGATCTCACAACACATGGACAGACTTAACCATAGTTTTAACTGGGAAACTGTCAGCATTTTAGACCAAGCTAAATCCAAAAATGCAAGAGAATTCTTGGAAGCTTGGTATTCAGACAAGGCAGCAATTAACAGACACATAGAGATAAACAGCATCTACATACTATTCAAAAGAGAGAGAAGACCAGAAGATCACCTCACGAGCAATCATCACCCAGATAAGCAAAGGTACCAGGCCCACAAGCAAGCAGTAAACATATGCTAATCAAGGAACTACCACAGGAGCAAAACAAAACTCCCACCCCCAGCAGCACTGGCAAGGCATGCCACAGTATATAAATAGAGAGCAAACCCCAACCCATTTTAGCACTGAAGATGTTACCTAGCCAGGTAATGAAATGTTTGCAAGAAAAGAACCAAGTTCAGAGAACCCTAAGGACTCCACTGAAGAGTAAAGGGGTTTAAAAAAAAAAGGGAAGACTGAGCAAGCTGTGGTTGGAAGGAGCAAAAGAATCTCAAAAGACGTGAAGCTTTCTACAGAACAAAATGTAATATATAATTTGTTTTTAGATGTACTAGAAACAAAGATGAAAACAAAAAGGCATGAGAAGGTATAATAAATGTTGGTGTAAACTAGATTTAGTTGATTTCCTTTTCTATTACCTCCTGCCTTTAATCTTTTTTGTCTACTATGTCTTAGTCTTTCTTTGTATTTGGCCTAACACTGTTATCCTTAAATAGAATAGCAAGATAGGTATGTATGATCCTGTCATTTATTAGATCATAGCTGAGCGCATACTTAGCAACATCCTTTTAAGTTTCACTGCCATTTTATTCTTTATACAATTTCATGCCCTAAATAGTGTATCTTGCAATTATCTGAGGACTTGGGGAAATACAGTCTGGTCAGCATGGTGATGATACTAGGTAAATCTCTCTAACAGATTGTTAAACAGATAGTATGTGAGCATTTAGAAAAGAATGGACTGCTCAGTAGGAGCCTAAACAGGTTTATGTATGAGTCATGGTTCCAGCAACTATGAAATCTGATATTACTGTTACCAATAATTCATAAAATTTCAGGTAGTCCATACTCTTTGGCAAGCAGATTTAGTATGTGTGTAAAAATTGTCACTTATTAATAAGTAGAAGAAACTGATCAGGTTAATATGTATGTTGACTACATAGTCAAGATAGCAGGTGCTTAGAAAGGGACTTTTTTCACTGTACATGTTGATGTCACACTTTGTTGTTGTGCCTTTGAGTCACTGTTGACTCCTGGCAACTACCTGGACTAGTTACTGCAGTTTTCTTGACAAGATTTCAGAAGTGGTTTGCCACTGCCTACTTCTTAGGGCTGAAAGAGCGCCTGGCCCAAAGTCATCCAACTAGCTTTGGGCCTAAGGCAGGACTAGAACTCACAGTCTCCCAGGTTCCAGCCTGATGCCTTAACCACTACACCAAACAAGCTCTCTTGATGCCACACTATAGAAAATATTATATTTTAGATACGTATATTTCTTTAATTCCTGACTGATCTTACATTCCAATATTTTGGTTTGCTGTCTGAACTCAGAAAACACTTTTCAGCTTGCTCCAACATCTACACACAAGCAGCCAACTATTTTATAGATAAAGCTTCCTTTGTAGAATTATCTTCACTACAAATATTTTTTTAAAACTAAACTATAAATTAAACCTTTTGATTGCTCTATAGGAGACACTGAATATATTTCTTTACCAATTTGTCATTCAAATCAAATCAAATATCTTTATTGTGGTCAGAGACTACTACATAATAAAACTCAATAGTATAAAACAGTTTAGGGTTATATAAAAAGCACAAATCGTAAAATTAACTTGGCAGATCAGTCAACTGCACATTTTGCATAAGGTGTAAGAAAATTTAGGCAGATTTAGAGTAACAGAGTTGTGAATATCTGAAAGTAAAAATGGAAAGTAAAATTGATCAGAATGACTAGAAAATCTGCTTAAATGTGGGCTTATCAACTGGCATTCAAGAGAGGAATAGAATGAGAACAAGAAACAGAGAGACTACAACAGACCTTCTGTGTTACCTATTTGCCTTTCTAGATCTGCTGCTTCATCTGGTGTTGCACGAGGCAGGACTCCAGGATCACTGAAGCTAGTACGTAGCAAGGTCCCCATAACAAAAAAGAATAGAATTGCTCCAACTGCAGGAATTGCAGGTGTAATCTGCTCAGATAAATATGGACAACTGTAAAATAAGGAAAATAAAATATTAAGAGTAATGCCATACAGAAAAATAGTAAGTACCCACAACTGATCTTGTAGGGGATGGGGTGAAGAACCACTTCAAAATTATCTATATTAATACACTCTGAAAAACTGCTCAGATATCACTCTGTCCTCACTTTGGATTGCACCTAAATAAAATCCAGAATATTTCAGACGTATACCATTCTTCCACTTTATTTATGGGGCTCAGTGAATACAGCACTGCATTCAGATTAACATGCAATCTTTTGATTCAGGTATTTGCATTAATGGAATAGTAAGAGAAGTGCAGTAAAGATCAGTTGATTATTATACTCCAGAATAAGGAATACAGGTTGTACCTCTCTGCACTTATGTGACTTTTGTTGATGAAAAATAGTAACATTTAAGGCTGTAAGTAGGTTTATGAAAGTATGGTTAAAATGCAATGTACCAGATTTTTATTTGCAATCTCTCCCTCACTTCAGTCCTTTGGCTTTAAGAAGGTAGATGCAGTTACATTGGACACAAAGGTTGTTCAGAGCATAAGTAACAGTTCTTCTATTTAAGAATTAATTTATATGTTCCAAAAATATTATTATTATTAAAATTTAATATCCCAAATAATTTAATTAATATTGATATTTTAATTGACATTTTAAAAATTATTTTAAAAATTAACAACATAGCCAGCATTTTACACAGCATCAAAAGATCTGCAGAAGATGGTGCAATTAACTCTTTATTATATTTATGCTACACATATTTATACATTAGACAATGTGAAAATTCTAAAGTTTAAATTATCAAGGTAGTCTCAGCTTGTTAGAATATTCTCATTAACTTGTTGAATGTCACATTTTATTAGCATGACTGCTACTGTTTCAGATGAACATGTCTATAGTGAATAGAACAAATACACTGCTATATTGGTTCATATGTAACAATAAGCTAGAATTGTTTAATGCTTACTATGTAAATTATGCCATTTGTCTCCTGCTAGCAGGAATTGCTAAATACTACAGGAAATCGTATTTGTGGTTTGCTTTGTGTTACATTTCTAAACAAGTTAAGAACAAGTCCTCTCTTTAAATTAAGAGGAACAAAAAATCCTGGTGTGCATTTAGCCCTAAAGAAGTAGCTAACAGGTCTAATATGCTTAACTACTCCTGCCAGCAGGAGAAATCAAGCAATGTAATCAAATGACATTTCTCAGCAAGCTTGTTCAATCAAGATATGCTGGAATTGACTTTATGTGTAAACTGACCATAGATTCACTGCAATAAGAACTGTTAAGTTACTTCACAAATATTATTGAAACTTGCATTTTGCTGAACCAATTTAATCACTTACACACTGAAGCTATATTACTATGTTTTTAAAATAACATATAATTCAAAATATTTATTTAAACTGCTTTATCCCAATCTGCTCATATTCATAGTAACCCATAATTTCATTAACCAAATCTTTAAAATGCAAATACTAACTAAAACTTGTAACACCTAAGACAGGTAGAATATAAAAATAAGATAATAAATCACAAAGCAAAATGCCCTCAGGAGTAAGAATGTTCTACATTTTTGGGGGGGAAAAAACAAGAAAGAGACAACAGAATATTTTAGAACTGTGGAGCAGCGACGTAAAGGACTGAATTTTCAGAGTTAACATCCTATCTCATGGCAAAAGCCCTTGAAATAAGTTGAAACCAAAGGACTGCTTATGGGATTGCGGACTACAATGGGTTTAACGGTAAATAAGCATGACCCCCTTAAATCAAGCTAGGAGCAAACTAACAATTAGAATCAGTTAAACATCATCATAGGTAAAACAAGCATAAAGAAGAGACTGGAAATATCCTGCTGGCTCACAAGAGTAATACCCCCCTTCAATGTTCAGGTGCTAACCATTTTGATCCTATGTCATGATTACTTTAAGAGTTTGTAAGTCACCTCCAAACTGACACATCAGTGCTGATATAATGCAACATATGAAGCAGTCAATGCTAAGAAAAGAAAAATGGCTTTACATAGGAGACAAGAAGAGGGAGTGAGAAGTTATGCATGAGCCTATAACACTGTGAGGAAATATGATTTCCTGTATTCTCTCATCATTGGCTATGGTGGCAGAGTTTGATGTAAGGTGAGATTCAACCATTCAAAGACACAAGTTCCCATCCCTGGCCTGTATGAAATATGATGGTAAGTTAAGCTAAAATTATAATTTCTACAAGGTTGGGGTTTTTTTGCTCTTCCTTGTCTTTAACACTCAATTAAATTTTTTAAAAAATGTTTTTGAACAAAAGAGTGTAAGAAGGAAAAAGAAAATGCTAGAGGATTAGTCTGCTATAGCTGGAACCTTCTTAAAAATCTTTGAAGCTGAGAGAGGTAATTGTCCAGCCCTCTGCGTTAAATGTGCCTAAGGAATGACACAGAACGTTGGCAATATTTGTTGTGGATAATGAACATTGCAGCCTAAACCTCTCCTAGAACCCATATTGGGAAACACATAGTGTCTAACCTTAATACTCAATAATAGTGTAATTTAAAAGTGTAATATGAGCTTCCTGGGGCAACCCCCCTCACCCCTTGCAGTCTGGATACTGTTCCTAAAAAATCTTAAAGAGTTAGGTAGTATCTTTTTTGCATCCTGTAGAACATTTTCAGAGAAAACAAACAAATGGATCATTGAACAAATCAACCAGAGTAGTTATTCAAGACACAAATTACCAGGCTCAAATTATACTTTGGACACATTACGCAAAGACCTGACTTTCTTGAGAAGTCTAAAATACTGGGAAAGATGGAAGGAAAGAGAAAAGGATGACCACAGACTGGATGGACTCAATTACAGTGGCAATGGGTGCACCATTGGAGGACCTGAAGGACCAGGTTGGGAACAGATCATCCTGGAGAATATCTATGTGGTCACTAAGAGTTGACTTCAACTTGATGGCACATAATCAATCAGTCAAAAGAACATTTTCATTTTATGTTTTCTTTTTTCACATTTTTTCTTTCTTTGTATAAAATAATTCAATCTTGAATCATTACTTATTTATTTAAATGTTTAAATGCTTGGTGCTTCTCATGCTGAACCTCTGTATCACATACAATGATTTTTATTACACAGCATTCTACTGTAATTTCCCCTCCTTTCTTGACTCACAAAATACATTCCAGTATACAGTAGTTTTCATATAATGCTAATATGCAATCTATTATTTACTTTATTAAAGAAAAACAAATTTTTAATTTAGTTTTTTTAAATTAATTTTTTAAATTAGTTTTTAGCCAGTCTGATGTAGTAGTTAAGGTGCTGGCCTAGAAACCAGGAGACTGAATTCTAGGGTTCCCTTAGGCATGAAAGCTGCTGGGTGACTTTGGGCCAGTTACATTCTCTCAGCCCAACTTACCTCACAGGATTGTTGTTGTGGGGAAAATAGGAGGTAGGAGTATTAGGCATGTTTGCCACCTTGAGTTATATATAAAAAAGGAGAAATAAAAATATAATAATGATAACGATAATAGAGCTAAGTATTTGAAAATTTTCATTTGTAGTTTTCATTCAACAAGAATGTTAATTTTATTCATATACTACCACTACAGTTGTGACTATTACAATAAAATTCAAAACATGAAGTGAATGCCTTTAGTATTTAAGCTGAGGTATTTAAGTAGTTACTCATTTCTATAGCTTATGTCAAATTCATTAATAGTGAAAACTACATAAAATCCACAGAATCAACTCATCCATTTTAATATCAGCTTTAAAAATGTGACATTTCCTATCTTGATTTTCATCAACCCTTATGCCTCATTAAGTGTGATGCCAATCTGCAGTAAGAAAAGCACTTTGCCATGTTTATATTGACATTTTGTAGCTGATCTTAAAAAATATTTTTACAAATGCTTTTTTATCTTGCAAGCAGTCATGTGGCTCAATATAAAAAAAATCAAAGTTCGGATGTTAGCTAGGAACAACAGAAATATTGTCTAATAAACAAAATCAGGAGATTATTGTCAAATTCTCTTTTTGCTAGAACTGATCATCCTCTAAAGGGTATATGGGAAAATGCAAATAATTTTTTCTGGATATTATCAAATATTTGAAATCCCAGCACACTGCTTACAGTGTAAGTCAATGATTTTGTATAACAGGAAATGGATAACATGTGCAGAAGATTTATAAATATTTCTGTTTAGATAAACAAGGTTGAGTCCAAAATGAATGAATTAAAACAATCATACGTCCCAGATGTTTCTAAACATTAATTTTGGCTACAGTATCCACACCACATTAGTTACGGCTAATTCAGGCAAAGGCAAACAAATTGTATCTGGTGAATCCATGATATGGAGAGGAGGTGAAACAAGAAGCAGAGAATGAGAATCCCCCCCCCCTTCATCTTCTGTCCTTATTTATCCATTCTTGTATATTGTATATATAAACTTGATGTTATACTCAACAGCAACACTGCCCAACTGAAACAACATGACTTTGGGCAGTGTACAACAAAAATATTCATTCAGCATGCAGACACACACCAAAACTATGCATTAAAAAATAACCCAAATATGAAAATGGCAAACTGACATAATAGATTAAAACAACCAATACAGAACACTGCTCATCTAGAGCCAAACACCCAAGGAAAGCATTACTGAGCAGTTATAGTCCAATGATAATATGTAGAAGTGTATTCGACAATGTGGCCATCTACGGGGAGATAAAGACACACTGAAAACCCTGTAAAATGAAAACTGTAAGAGGATGGGCTCAAAGGACTCGATCTGTTCGATCCCAAGAGGACCTAGCTATCTCAGATACTTCTTACACCTCTCTTCCAGTACTAAAGAGGGGAAACCATGAAAGCACATTTCTGTGAAAGACCTTTTGCAGCTGGGAGATTATAAATTGTGACATTCCTGAAATTTTTTTTCTTTAAACACTGTGCAAAATTTCAAGAAAATCCATTACCATGATGCAAACTTCATTTGTTTATGGCATAGAATTTCCCTAAAAAATTTATTTAACTGCTTAATTTTGGGGGAAAGCAACAGAATTGAAAACTACAGTAAAATTTTAGACAATCCCATCTTTATCTAACCGGGACATAAAATGTCAAGTTATTTTGACCTTCAGTTTCAAAATATTATTCTTTTAAAATTAAAAGCAGCAACGTGATTAAAAATTATTAAGATAAAAATATTTTGTTTAAATAACATCTGTCCTCAGCTATTTTACAACAACATATCTATATAGTTTTTTTTTATTTTAAGGAGGAATAGAAGAAACTTGTGAGAAGTGTTTAGAATTATAATAATAATTTATTAAATTTATATGCTGCCTGACTCCCAGCAACTCTTATAAATACTGTTTGACTTAATGAGCTACTTATGGAGTCATTTTAAATTCTTCAGTGTATAATTTACCTGCTAGTGGAAAAAGAACAAGAATTATTCTGTTAAATATAAGAAAGTATGGAAGTTCCAGCCTAAAGAGATTTCACCTATAAAGAGTTTCTGTAGCATATTTCTGATAGCCTTGAGGCAGGACCTTACTTTGAAAAAGAAAGAAAATTATACAAGTGTTCTGATGAAAAAAACAGAAATTAGACCCTGGAAAACAGATGAGAAGATTAGAAGCTAATGACTACCTCATGGTGGAAAGAGAAGTGATATAAACTGTGTTTGAAGACAGTGTTTTGGAAAAAGTATTGCAGAAATTGTTTTGATATACAACTTTTGCTTTAAATTTAACTGAAAGCTTTATTGTGAAATAAACAATGCATGTATGAATTTAGTCTACTGAAAGTGAAACATTAGGAAAATGACATTCTTGCTTTCTATTATACTCTTCTTGCATTCTCAACTTTCAAGTACTATGGCAGAAACCTATATTGTATGCGTCTTACTGCTGAGTAGTTGTGTCAGCAATTTCAAAGAAAATGGAATAATTTCATGAGGGGAAGAAAGAGTTTTCCCTAACTTTCAGGCTGAAAATCCAGCATCATTTGGATCCATTTAGACTATTTCCAAAACTGAACATGATAAAAATAAGGCAGCACACACAGAGAAAAATGTATGTGCTAATATCTCAGTTTCTGAAATGGGCCAAAATGTGAATCAATACATACAGCAAATTGCTGTGTAATTAATAGGGGTGGGCAGTGCTTCGGATTTAAAAACAAAAAGATCCTTTGGAGAGCATGGGGGCACACATGTAACTTACTCCTTAAACCAAGCATGTCTTTTTCTGGGATTGTGCAGCAGCTTTTAGCTGCTTAAAAATGTTGCCAACAAGCACTAGGTGACTATCCACATGTGGGCCAAAGCATATTTTCCCTTCAAATCAGAAATAGTCCACAGTCCTATTAATAAATTGATTTAGCATTCTAATTTATGGGGTACTTGGTTAACTAATAATAATAAAGTTACACACAAACACACAGAAACAGCCAAAGAAAATCTTCAAAGCATCATTCTGAATGCTACGCAGAGCTATAAGAACCAGATAATAATATGAAATTCAGACTGGTCAAGGAGGGATCCACAAATTTGATTGATGTTCAAGGATCCAATGAGGATCATAAACAGAGCTCTAAAATGTTAAGAATTTTTAGAACTTTAGAAAAAGAGAACTTCTGATCAGAAAATAATCCATGACAGATTAATCAGCCAGGAGTTGACTTACTGAAGACAATTTGTTAGAAGATTTGACAATTGTGGCTTGTGCCTAAAAGGAGTGGCCCCTGCAATCTCCTGCTAAGAGAACACCAGAAGAGAGGGAAGCAGGAAGCTCTAGAGAGAGTCTGTGGTGATGCTTCAAAGAGGCAAGAGTATTCAGGACGTATTGCCTTCAAAGAGGCAAGAGCATTCAAGATCTGATAAAATGGAAAACTTTAACAAATAGCTGCTAAAGCAATAAGTACAAGAGTTTTGAGATACAGGACAGTTCTATAATTGTTCTTCTTAGATGGGAGTGAATGACTAGGAAGAAAGTTTGGGAAATATGACTGAGAGAGAAAAGCTATTAAGAGTTTACTTAGCTAAAATTCTTCAAGGTACTCTTAAAGTTTACCAACTGCAAATAAGAGTGAAATCCACGTTATGTGAGTATTTCTGGTCTTGCACAAAGACTTTGTTCTGCTTCTTTTCAGCCTCAATACATTCTGAATGATTCCCCAGCTTTATGGAATAAATTTTGAAAGCAGTCTTCCGGGGAGGTATGATAAACTGAAGATGGCTCTGCAAAAGCAGAGCCGATGACTGCAGCAAAGACCAAAGAACCGGTGAGTAGACCAGTTCCTTGGAACCTCTCTGGATAAGGTGAGGATGGGAGATAGGCCACATGTGCTCCAGACGTCTGCTCCTCTTGAGGAGACCACAGGACTGAGGTTTTCCACATGTTTGAGCGCTGGGAGATGATGGGATCAGCCATCTTGCTCACAACTGCAGCAGAGACTTTTAAAGGACACTAAGTTTGCAAACCTCACTTTCTAATCACTTTCTGAAATTGCTCATTAACCACTTCTAAGCTATTAGAGACCTTCAGAATGACAAGTTTCAAAATGCCGGGTGAGTCTGCCTTTAATCCTGAATGAAAGAGAACTTTACTTATAAGCTTAAGAATTTAAAAAACCTGAAACAAACAGCAAAAAGCTAAACAAAATTTTGATCTTAGAAAGTTATAAACTGACTAAGGGTCCAGATAAAATTGGAATATTGAAACTTTTACAATAAGATTTTGGAATTAATTATAAAGTACAAACAGCTTCTTGTGGGAAATAGATTGCTGGCTTGCTTGGGAGCCGCCTGGAACTTGCAATTTCCTGCTGGCTTCCCCACTAACTGTGGTTGTTGGAAGGTGGCAGGAAGCTGTGAGGTGGTAGCTTAACGACCACATTCCTTGCTTAACAATGGCAACAGGGACTGCAGAGATTGCCATTGTTAAGTGATGTGGTCATGTGATGTCGCACTTTACAACCACCTCCCTTAGCAACAGAAATTCCAGTCCCAATTGCCATTGTAACTCAAGGACTATCTGTATAGCATTCTGCAATAGGGCAATGTGAGAACTGTATTAGGCATTGTGGCAGTGGATTCCATATGCCCAAGTTTCAAAAACTGAATTGAATGTTGATGGAGTAGCCCATTATATCTGTAAAAAATGGAGTAAATGTTCATAAACTGTACTGTTATTATTTTCCTCCCAGTTAGAACTATTTAGGAATCAGCGTAAGAGAATAGTTCTCCTACCACTCACTCCTTGTATTCTTAATTATTTAGTAATATGATATAATAGGAGTAATTTAATCCTAGACAAAGGAATGACTGGAGGAAGGAGTCTGAAAAATTCTACTTACATCATATTTCAGAAAGGTATTTAAAATACGTTGATATAAAGAAGAAATAAAGATATAAAAAGTGATAGAACATTAAAGGCTACAAGGGCATAGCAATGTCCCCAAAACATGGGTTATTAGTTCAGATATAATAGCTTCAGTATATAATTTCAGATGCTGTTTCATAATCACTTGCCTGAAGTGACCCCATCCAATAAGCTGTAATTTGCTGTTAAAGTCTAAATTATTTCATTCAAGAGAAATTGTCCTTCTTCCTGCTTGCATATTATCAAAAACAAAAACAACAGCAAAAGACTGAGTCAATTCCCATGAGTAAAGGGATGCCCAACATGTCTTTCCAGAATCCCTTATTTCTTTCCCCAAGATAAGCGCAAGCAAAAGGCCAGCATCTGGAGTCTGAATAACTTCATAAAGTTGAATGAATTCTCCATTATCTTGTGGTACACCAGCTCACTATGCACAATGGTAAGCGAAAAATAAAAATATGGGTTCCACTCTGCATCTTAGCACTATACTCTTACATTCATAAAGAACCTAAAATATATCCTGAGTAATCAGATGGATGATAAATAGAACTACATAACATTAAAACTCTATGATTAATGAACATTTAGCTTCTAGAAGCATTTGCGTTTTCTTTGGACAGTTCAGTAGTTATTTCTAGAACAAAATTTCAAAGATTTCTTCCCATGACCTTCACTGACATTACAATCACTGTGAGCACTCCTATAATAGTTGTTCATTCGTAGTAAGAAGATAGTATTCTCCCTCTTTCCCATAAATATGATTGGATTATACAAATTGTCTTCAGCCAATTATGCTGGCATTTCTATACACATCAACCTGAATATAACCCCCAGAGAACACAATGTATTATGTATCTGAATAAACCTGTAAAACTTATTAGTAAATGTGAATCACACTCTGAGGGCACTCAGGCAGTTTAAAAGAAAAATATACAGTAATTTGAATTATGCTCCTTGCATAATTATTTAGTTGCTAAATACCCACTCAGGATTTGGATGGGCTGCAACAATAACTCAGAGTAAGGATGTTTTAAGACAGGTTTCAATAGGTCACAGAACTGAATGGGATATGTTCACTTTTGTAATATAATTAACTACTACAGAGCCACTGAGAGACACCCAATTTCTGTTTCCATCTACCCACATAATTGGAGAACCATGAAAGGTAGCATGAAATTTTACCATTTGATTATCAACTTATACATTAGTGCTGGGACACCCAATATAATGCCTATGGGTTTCTTTTCTTGATGACCTCCAGGTTCTTAGCCCCACCCATTTTTTTCAGACATTAAGAAAAAAATGGGAAATTTTCATGCAGTAAAGCACCAGCCTACGGCATCATTTTTTATTTTCCAGAGCTTTTATGGGCCCCACATTAGGTCAGAAACACATTTATAAAAAATTAAAGGGAGGTTGGCTACAGTCCAGTGTTCTGAGTTTTGCTTTGGAAATGTGTTATTTCACCCTGAAAAAAAAACCAAATATAGAAGAAGGGGATACAACAGTCCTGGAAGTAGTGCTAGAAGGCGATAAACAGAGAAATCCCTAACACTGACCTCTGATAGAGAGTATTTTGCCATACAGCAGCCATATTGAAATTCTATTATAAGATTATTTCAAAATTCCAAATATGCTGAAGCAGTTCCAAATGCCACAACCAAATATGTAGCTTTGGATCATTTTCCTCAATGAATAAATGAACAAATATAATGTTTTGACTCACTTGTTTAACTGGATTCGCTTTATCTAGTCTTAGGACTTATGTAGAGAACTGATCACATTTTAGGTCATATTTATGCAGAAATACTGAAAATTCAAAAGGGTTCACAAAACTTTTAAGCACCACTGCACAGTCTCTTCAAGAATATTTAAAAAAATAGTTTTGTTACTGAACGATATTACTGAACAATATTCCTCTGATGCAGTGCCATGTCAGAAGTCAATTCCATTGTGCTCAGTGCGTTTATTATTTTCACAAAAAGAATGCAAATGATAAAAGATGGGGAAAAAAGGATTAATATTAAAATGAACAACAACATAGAAACACACAAGTATATGAAAATGATCAAGGAAGCTGTTTGGCCAATGCTTGAGAGGGAGACTGAAAGTATAGTAATTTAAAGGCTAAATTGCAGAGAAACTTAATAAACTGTTTGCTTCTCTTTTCATTGCTGACAGAAACTATCCATGAATGGATCTCGTCCATCCTTAGAAAACAGAGCCAACCTATTGCTGCACTGAGATGTAACTGCCTGAAAAAAAATCAACGAAGTAGTTGTTTTTTTTTTTAAATTCCATAATGGTAAATCCTTGACTGAGAAGGTGAAGGAAGTTTGATTTTGGCTTGGTGCTAACAAATAAACTTCATTTTTCAAGAAGAAACTGACTGGAAGCCAGTCATTAAATTAACAGTTACAGCTGTAAAATGATTATTTATTTGTGGTGTAAATTCATTTTTTTTCTTGAAATACTATTCTATTTACATACTGCATTAAAATAGAACTTTATAACCTTAGAATTGCCTGTCCAGATTTTACTTCTAAATTAGAATTGAGCATTCTATGTCTTAGGACAGATGATGTCTCCAGCTTTTTTTTTTTTTAAATGCAGACCTTATACCCACCCTGATCACACAGAAAATTGGGCTATGGAGGAATTATTTCTTAATTATTTTTGTTAGGAACAAAGAAAAATTGAATAAATTTAGATAATCTAAAACAGTAAAAAAGTAAAAGTAAACATTAATGTAAACACTTACTCATGTACATACTAGAAACAAACAAAAATACAAAAGTGAAATGCGTATTTATACAGTTTATGGAGTTTTTCTGGCAACATTTTTTGAAGTAGTTTGCCACTGCCTTCTTTCTAGGGCTGAGAGAGTGACTGGTCCAAAGTCACCCAGTTGTTTCTGCAGAAGCCAATAAAGAAATCTCAGATTTTAGTATAGCTGTAATTGACTATTAACATGTCCATGCAGAACAAAAGTACAGCTAGAGAAATTCATACTGCGATTCAAGTTTTACTTTAACAAACGTAACATTTATATCAGTCATATTTATTTACAGTAAGGCTGATTTCATCAGTAAATTATAAAATTAGCATATAGCTCACCTATTTTCCAAATGATAGTTCAGTATCTGACCACTGCTTCCTCTATTTCTACCCTTCAATACAGTGACTGTTTATTGTCACCAAGAGAAGAATTTCACGAAATCACATGTGACATTCCCTCAACTCAAACCCATGATTAAGTAAAATTTAAAATACTTTTTCTCTTATTTCTGTTCTCACTATATTCTGTTATGACAATTACTTTGACATAGTATCATGACATTCTGAGACAAAAGAAATCTTTCAAAACTAATTCTAGAGGAGTGGTTCACAGCCTTTTTCTTTAAGTTGATCATTATATTGCCATCAAAAGCTTTTAAGGATCCCAATATAAGCCAGGGATTAGTAACCAGCATGGTACATGTGACCCCCAATCTATCTATCTCCCTTTCTTCCTCCCTCCCTCCCTGTTGGTTTAAATTTTATTTGCAGGCCTTATTGCTCCCTTCAAGCAACCAATTATAAGTGAATCTAGTTCCCCAAAACTGTAAATTAAGATTAAAGCTAAAAACTACATTGGAAAACAATCATATAAAAACAGGAATTAATATTTAAGACACAAGTTAACTTGTCATCCAGAGTGTTAGTCAAAACAAGGCTTGATGAAACAATCAAGTCTCCATAAATTCTAAAAACCAGGGGGGAAGAAGCCATCTGAGGTGATCCTATTCTTGAGGGACCAGTGAATGAAAAGGTCAAGAGATTACCAAGTCATTCCTGCTTTAAATCAAGAGATTGCAGGTAATAAAATCAAAATGTTGTGAGATCTTAAAATATATATAGTTTGGAATACCCTAGCAGGCCACCAGTGGTTCCTAGATCACAGGTTTGGAAATAGTATTCTAAACCAAAGAACTCAACATGCATCCATCCACAGCTGCTTTTGATGCCACTGACAGGGGTATCCTTATTAGGGGGTTGAAAGTGGGGGTCAGAATTTTACAGTGGTTCTGCAAAATTGACCAAAATTGAAATATACCAACATATAAGAGCCCAGCTAGTTAGCAGCATCTTGTCAAACATGATTGGTCTCATAGTTAAGCAGGGTCAGAACAGGTTAGGAAAGTAACAGGAAATTCCGGGGCTGATGGCTAGACTGTGAAGTTGAAAAACATCTGATAAGAAGGCAATGGCAAACCACTTCCATATTGTCCCCCCCGCAGAAAAACCAACATGGATGTATCCATGAAGTTACCAGGAGTCAAGGTTGACTTAGAAGCTTTACCATAAGATGTAACAAATTCAATTTAAAATAGGATCACATTAATGTTGTCATATGCTGTTTCCCAATACAACTTATTTCAATGTAAGGTCTATTCTTTCCCTCCACAAAAAACCAAAACAAAACAAAAAACCTGTAACATAATGGCATTAAGCCTGATCTGCATTTAAAGTCTATAAGCCAAAAGTTTGCTTAATCTTTCAATTATCTGATATTTTAGGCTTACACTGAATTTGAAGGACAATCTTTAAAGAGAGGCAGAATGAGTCACAATGCAGACTGCAGAGGTATTTTAGGTATCCTTAAAGATTCCAAAGAATATTAGAGCATCCATCTGAACAACAGCCTCACTGCCAATTAAATTTTATTCCTTCAAATTACCTCAGATTTCCAAAACATTTTTGCAAAAGCTGGCTTGAAACTCAACATTAAAAAAACTAAGATCATGGCATCTGGACCCATCAATTCCTGGCAAATAGAAGGGGTAGAAATGGAAGCAGTAACAGACTTCATTTATTTGGGCTCCAATATCACCGCAGACGGAGACTGCAGCCATGAAATTAAAAGACGCTTGCTCCTTGGGAGGAAAGCTATGGCAAGCCTAGATAGCATATTAAAAAGCAGAGACGTCACCTTGCCGACAAAGATCCGCATAGTCAAAGCTATGGTTTTTCCAGTAGTAATGTATGGCTGTGAGAGCTGGACCATAAAAAAGGCCGAGCGCCGAAGAATTGATGCCTTTGAACTGTGGTGCTGGAGAAGACTCTTAAGAGTTCCCTGGACTGCTCGGAGGTCAAACCAGTCAATCTTAAAGGAAATCAACCCTGATTGCTCATTGGAAGGATCGATAATGAAGCTCAAGCTCAGATATTTTGGCCACCTAATGCGAAGAGAGATCTCTTTGGAGAAGACCCTGATGCTGGGAAAGATTGAAGGCAAAAGGAGAAGAGGACGGCAGAGGATGAGATGGTTAGATAGCATCACTGAAGCAATGAGCATGAAACTGAGCAAACTCAGGGAGGCAGTGAAGGACAGGAAGGCCTGGCGCAATATGGTTCATGGGGTCACGAAGAGTCGGACACGACTTAACGACTAAACAACAACAACAATATACAGCAATTTGTCATGAGAAGTTGGGATTTACCTGTAAGGAGATGCTGAGACAAAAACTGTCTAGGTAGTTCAATACTATGTAGTTGTGTAACTAGTTCAATTATTTACTTTGTTACAGTGGAGCTCAACAACCATATAAAAATTATATTATAATCTAAAAAAGTAGGCAACAATCCAAATAGCAATGTTGGCACCTTATATATCCGGGTGCCCAATTCTTATTGGGCACCCGTACATGCCCAATGAGAATTTAAGGTCTGTCATACAGTAATTATACCAATACTTTGAACCGGAACATTTCTCTATTTTAAGAGCTGTTTCCTGACTGTTGTAGGAAATGTGGAGTTGCCATTTATATATCAGCGTGTTGTACCGGATATTGTGAAGCTATCTGCACAATGACCTGGACTGCAGCCATTGTACTAGAACAACTATAAAGAGCCCGTTATACACTCAACTAGATTATGGTAAAGAACAAATATCACCTGCAGTAAATGAATTGTATAACAGAAAATAGATCTATTTGGATATGAAGGAGTGCTTTTTAAAAACGTTGATGTTAAGTAGGTACTTACATCTACCAACTATTTTCTAATTAACTATACGAACATGTTTTTTACTGTTTTTACTGTTGTTTGCAGGCCACCCAAGGTTATGGTACATGGGCATCTTTAGAATATGAACACACACACACACACACACACACACACAGTGCTAAGGTGAAAATTGTTTTCTTTAATCAAGAGAACATATTAACAACCAGCAGAATTATTTCTTACCTAGCACTTTGTGCCAGCATTAGCCAGGGAGCAGGGACTTAGGGAAAAGGAAAGTAGCTATAACCTTTAAAGGAACTCTGGCCTATGAAATGATAAGCTATCTCTTATTCAATATAAAAACTTAATGTTCGTTTCTAATTCTGTTATGTTTTGTATTAGATTATACACTATATTTCCTGACTGCTTTAAATTTACTACATCCAGCATTGTACAACTAGACCTTACCCATTCCCACATTCCTGCAGCACAGTGCACATACCCCAAAATATATTCTACAGGGTATCCATCCCTCCAGTGCAGAATGGGGAGTCTTTCCTATCCTTTCCCATCTCCTTTACAACAATCTTGTTCTCCATTTCATCTAATCGTGGGTGAACCATCTCACACTTTGTTCCAAAAAGTCCTCAACCCCTCAGGAGAAGGTTTTCAAGGGATGAGAGAAGACCCCATTTCCCAATGATCTTCCATCTATGGTTCTTTTTGAGCTCCGATAATATATAGTTATTATTTGTAATCTTTCCCCTTCCCTCAACAACTGTGAAGTTGAAGCACACTATCGATCCACAAATACATATGGAATTATTTAAGCCATATTCTGACATAAATTTTCAGTATTTTTAAAATTAAAGCTGATTCAATACATAACCCAAGATCAATGATTTCAAAATGTCCAAAAATGGAGTATGAAAATGTGACGTATTTCCTTTTGTGTTTTGAATTCTTAAATTGTGATAAAATATGCTACTATTTAGTAATAAAATGCTCTATTATAATTACAAGTTATGTTGTACATAGTACTCTTTAATACAAAGTTTAAAAGTTATTAAACTGTAGAAGGAACTGGGACTTTGCCCAGCTTTTTAATAGTGGGTCATACCTTGTGGTACCAGATCTGTGTGTTTATATATGGATGAGGTAACTTTTAAATTATATAACAATATTTAATAATTAACATCTCAATGTAGATATAAAATAATTCATTTTGACATGTCTCTGTTCTTTTATCAGTACAAGAGATACCGAAATATTCTAGCTTTGGACTAATTCGTCTGGGGCATATGCCTGGCTCTGGGGTATGTAAAAGAAGAAAAGTCACTTCAGAGTATTTGAAATCCTGTTTCCCACTTTTAAGAATGAAAATATACACTACCCAGAGTAATTCTACCTTGTTAGATAGCTGACTTGAGACTTTAAAATAGATTTTAATAGCTGTTAACAGGTTTTCTAATGTGCACAGTTTCAAAGTATATATCAGCTCAAAGGAAACTAGGAAAACTTCTCTATGGTATGCAACAAAAATATATCCCAAAATGCTCTCTACGTTTCCATACCTATTTTGCAACCTGTTCTTTATGCAATACTATTTTTTCACATTTCCAGACATTTTAAATGAAATTTCCACCACATTCATGGAAACTATAATTATAGTTGTCCAGCCATTTGTACTAAGAATTTAATGAACTAGAGGAAAAATGATTTACAGACCATTTAATATTAGGGCACCAACTGATAACAGCTTACATCAACACTTCCAACGAAAAAATAGTAGCATATATAGGTAGTGGTTGCTTAATGACCACAACTGGGACTGGCAACTCCGTTGCTAAGCAAAATGGCCATGAAGCGAGACATCACATGACCACAATGGACTTATGACCTCAATTCCACCATGGTCATTAAACGAATCACCCACAGTCATTAAGTGAGACATCACATGACCGCAACTTGCAATTTCACTGCCAGCTTCTCCATTGACTCTGTAGATGTCAGGCCTAGCCCAAGGAACTCCAGGAGACCATGTAAATTCAGTCCAGCAATGTTTATTAGCTACAACCTCTAGCAAGAATCTTCCCAGACTGAAACTCCAGCTCCCAAGTAATGCCAGTCACAACACTATGAATTCCTCAGGGAGGTGCCAGCCTCATCTTATCTCTCCCTCGCTCCTCAGGAGATGAAAGAACATGTTTTCCTCCCTGAGTCTGGCCTTCCATAATTCCAGTAGAAGCCAGCTGTGAAGCGTGCAAATGGTGATCACGTGACCGCGGGATGCTTATACACTTATAAACACCCACCAGTTGCGAAGTGCTTGAATCTTGACCATGGGGATGCTGCAATGGTTGTAAGTACAAGGACTAGTCATAATTTTTTCAGTGCTGTCGTAACTTCGAACGGTTGCTAAACAGGGCAGTTGTTAAGCAAGGACTACCTGTACTGCAGAATATTGCAAAATTAGAGAAAGCTACAAAATCTTGCAAAAGTATATAAGGCAGATACCTAAATTAATTATTTCTATTTTATGTTAGGTATTTGGATGTCAATAAGCTTAATTCACATTAAATAGCTGTGAGTTCCAGTAAATTGCTACTGCATTATAGTTTTTAGAAATGGCAAGTGTATCACATCAAAAGAATTGATCAAAGCTGATCAACACAATGTGCTGAGTGTCAGGGAAGACAAGAGTTGCATGTAACCCTTTTCAGAAAAAAATGTTTCCCAAAGAAAGATAAGAGATAAACTAATGTCCTTCAGTATATAGAGATGCTTGGGCCCTTAGCTTTCATAAAGAAGCTGAAACATACAAAGCAGGCATATCATTTTTATTGCCTTATTAACCTCTCAGTACTTTGTTACACCTGAGAATAGGAAAAAATGCAATATTTTATTTTTCTCTTCTACTGAATAATTTTTCAAGTGATTTCTAAAGTAGTACACAAGAAAATTCTATAGTGCACTCCAGAAGAAATAACTGGTTATTTAAAAGTAAAACTATTTTTCCTGTGCAATGCCTTCTTGCTATCTGAGAAAGAAGCAACTGTTCTGAAAAAAATTGAGTTTTTCCTTTTTGAAGGAAGTAAATTAGAGTGATGAAACTACGTTAAAAATAATAAACCAAAATTAATGAAACAAATACAACTTCCAGCATGTGAATACTGCTTGTCTTGCTTTTTTCTGTTGGACCAATATAAACTCCTATAGCAATGTTCATCTATGTGAATAAGGATTTTTATTTAGATTACTTATGCCATCATGCTTTACTTAGAAGTGAGAGGAAAAAAATACTTGGGTGAACAAACATCTAATCATCACTACTATATATAAATACGTCCCCCCAAAAAAGAATGACCATCAACATATACTGATCATAACATAATCTGCAAATCTATAACTACCCAGACCATTCAGAGATCATGATCTCTCTTTCAGTTCCTGCATACAGTACCAGACAGAATAACTTGCCTACCATTTATGCAGTAACTTAGCTAGAAACAAAAAGCAGGCTGATTTTGCCAAAAAGTTCTTTCAATAGCTTTGCCGTCTCATTAATTACATCACTGTATAAATTAATAAGAAATTGAAGACATTCTATTTTTATCCATCATTACAGGATTATGTAAAAACCCCACTCATCTGTGCTTTCATTCTATCAAAAATTTGTTCCTCCAGAAAACCTCATCTGCAGGCAAGGCAAATATTTTCTTACAGAACAATCCAATAATAGTCCCAGTTTGCACCAGTTAAGAAGTTTGTTCAGGATTATAGCCATAACTTCAGTTGCTACTTTTTTACGCCAAATGTAAATACTGTATTTTTTTAAATGAGATGAGAAAACATCACAATGTATATCAGGCATTAAAATTTGGCACTTTATCATAATTAAATCAATAAGCTGATATTGTCTATTTCCTCTCAAAAAAATTTCCATGAACAGAAAAAACTATCCTAATGTATAGCTCATAATAAATTATCAGTTAAACTCATTATCAAACCATTATTTCATTTAATTATCAAGATTCACAATAAATATAATTTTTTTGTATTGATCCAAAATTCCTGCTTGCTATTAGAAAATGAATTTACATACATTAGATAGCCTATATATATTAGGAAATCCATCACTATCTTTATTGCATCTTATATCATACATACTGAAACCTCTGCAAAATAAATGTACAATATATTAACTTTTCTTTACTCTATTACCCATGAATATAACTTCAGGACATCAAGGATGAAACACATTGGCAAGTTCAAATGACATACTAAGCCACAATGTGATTTATGAGAGTTTTCAACTTAGATGTTTTATGAACCAAGGCAATGTGATTTTTAAACTGCATATTATTATTTATATTAAGGATGTAAAAGACACTTCAAAAAAAAGTGCTGTGTGAAACTAACCAACTATGGTTCACTGAATAAACTATAATTAAATAAACCATGTTTACATGTTAAGTCATACAATGGAAGCCAGCAATGAGATTGCTAACTTATCACATTTGATCATTTGTTGATTACACACCTTCTATATTTACAAACTTCTTGCTCATTTTTTTAAAAAAACCTAATCTACATAGTTTTAAATTCTATAACCATATCACTACCCGGATGTTGTGGCCGCGATATAGGGAGAAGAAAGCTAGTATCTGACTCAAAGTAGACAAGGTTAAAAGCAATTGTTAACACTTCTCCAAAAGTGATAGCAGTGACGAATAAGTGCGTTTAGAGAAAATATTATTTCCCCTTTTAAAAAGGGAAACCTATATTAATAACAAAAAAGAAGAAAAGACAGAATAACAACCAAGAAAAACGGATATTGTGAAATATTTGCTTAGCTTAGACAGTTTTATCTCTTCAGTGAGTTAGCAAGTTTTATACAAAAACCAAAACGGTCACTTATTAGGCAGATCATGCAAATGATGTCCAAACCTACTATATAACTTCATGAATTACGCCTACTGGCAACCTATTAACCTAGTATTTACAACTTGATATAGAAGATTTTGATCAGAGCAAGAGAAAAATATAGCTTCTAGGTTGATTGTGAAGTATTCTCAAGCATAAATAGCTAGTTCCCTTAACACCAAAACTTTTTGAAATGACAAATTAGTAATTTAAAAATTCTTCAATGAAAATTGGTACTTTTCCTTGCACTCAGCTCAGACTTCTTGTGGACATATAGCCCAGTGTGTTGGACTGGACGTATTTGGATAAACTAAAGAATTTTGTATCATTCAAAAGACTAACCCAAGAGAATCTTGTACTATTTTAAAGACTAACCCAACATTTTATAAAGGAATACATTAGTTATTAAGTGACACAAGACTTCTTTGCATTATAAAAGACTAACATGTCTTTTAAATTAGAGCTGAAATCCTGTCAGTCTGGAGGGTACCAAACTGGGGATTATTCAACTTCAAAGTTTCCAAGAATTAAATATAAACGTGTAAATCATGATGCAGTGTAACTTACTTATACAACCTACCATCAATGAGATAACTGAATTCTTGCAGAGTTGTGTTAGTAAGAAAGGGGTTAAAAAATAAAAACTTGAACGGCACTTACTCAAATGCAAAAAAGAGTCCACTGGTAACCAAAATAAGAACAAGTGTCAAGTAGAAGACTCCAGTCTGCTGAGCCATCATGATCCTTCCATTGCAAAAAAATTTGTTTCTTCCAGGGAAAACCTCCCATTTTCTCTTGGAAATTGTTTTCTTCTTCTTATGGGGAGACTCCATGGGAGAAGAGGAGCTATGAGTGCTGATCTGACTGTATTCACAGTCTTTCATGGGTCCTCCACCACCACCTCCAGGACTCATTAATGGAGAATAAGGAGGAACCCCTCCAACAACTCTTGCCCAAGATCTTTTGGAGAAAACACTATTGGGTATTTTATTACAGGAAGCTTATCATGGCATTTTAAAATTCCCAATTAACTGTTAAAGATGTCAAAGCTGTCATTTCTGAAATGTAACTAGTCTTTCCCTTCTTCACAATTAAATAAAAACCATTCAAAGTTGAAAGTGCGTAATCATAGAATAAAATAGGAATTAGAAAAGTTAAAATATAAATCAATTGTCAATTAATTATAGAACTTTAGGACTCTGAAGCATTCTGCCTTTTGTTTAAGAAATTGCCCAGTTTTACTTCATGTCCCACTTTTAAAGATGCTTGGGTCAAGTTTCAAGGCAAGCAGTTTCTAATCAAGATCTTCGCCACAAAGATTTGTTAAAAATGTATATAAATTTTTAAAAGTAGAATTTGTATGAATTGTTCTGAACAAAAAACCAACTCTAAGTGCAGCAACTGAAAAATAAATTATAATATCCAATTTTCTCCCACTATGAACTGCCTCTTTCTTCTTCGAATGGCAAGAGATTATTTCCTATTTTTTGGTCATTATAAAAGGCTTTTTCAAACACAAAATAAAACTGTGGTCAGTGCCATCCCTGGAAAAAGGTATAATGCATGGCATGTTTCAAGCCAGTCTTCATTTTTGTATGCTACTAATAAAAATAAACCAATTTCAAAGGTGAAAAAATGCAAAAACAAAAGAAAAAAAAGCTGTTCTCAAGCCACTTTATTATTGATTCAAGCTGTCAGGCGAAAATATCTTCCGGTCCTAAAGGTACGGACTGGCTGGCATCTCCACCTTTCTCCTTCAAGCTACGGGAGACCCCAAAGTGCTGCACCCCGCCGCAATCCTAGTCCTGTCTTCACCAGGGAAAACAGTAGCAGCAGCAACAGGAAACGTCGAGGAAAACGGCAAAGCGGTTTGGCTTTCTGCTTCTACTTTATCTCGGCTTATCCCCTGCAGCCAGCCCGAACAGACGCAGCCACCTTTTCCCTCTCAACGCCAAGGGGAGCGGCGTGTGCGGAGAAACCACCTGAATCACAACAGCCGTCGCGGCTCCAGCGGCAGCCTCTCCCCTCGCCTTCCAGGATCCACGCGGCCCCGCTCGGAAAGCGGCTGCAAACGAGGGAAAGGAGGCGAGCCAGCGTTCACACGTACCCTCTTCGTGGGTCCCCCCGAGGGAAACACGGCCAGCGGATGAGGAGGCAGGAGCACAGGCGGGAGCTTTCTTCGGGAATCCCTCCTTGAGAGAAGCGCGCTGGGAGATCGGGATCACTCAGCCCGGCGGTGGCGGCAGGCACAAGCCCGGCGGCAGCCGCCTCCTCCGCCTCCCCTTCCTCTGCTCTTGCCTTTCACTTTCATTGTCAGCCGCTTGGAAGGCGGCGGCGGCGGCGGCGGCGGCGGCGGCTCTGCCCGTGACCGTCCGCCTCACGGGCTCGGTCTCGGCCGGGGAAGGCAAGGCGGCTGCCTGCGCGCGTCTCCCGACGTGTACCCCGCGCGGCAGGGGCAGTCTCCGTTCGGTTTATTTCATCGACCGGGCTCCTTCCGCTCTCGCTCCGCGCCCCGTCCTTCCCTTCCCCGCAACCACGCAACAGCGGAGATCGTGCCGCTCTGCCCGGCGCGCACGCTCGCCGAGCCGCTATCCTCAGCAGCCGGCGACAGCGACTCCACAGCGCCCCACGCGGCCGCCGGAGGAAGCGTCCCCCACTGCCGCCCCTGACCACCGCCTCTCCCTTCTGACACGCGCTCGCTCGCGCGCTCGCCCACCTGCGGATCACGGGACGCCAAAGGGGAGACCCCGCCTCTCCTCCACCCCCGGCCACCCGCCAGTAGGCTCAAGGTCTCGCGCCCTCTGGGGCCGGCTCGCCCTCTCTCTCTCTCTCTCTCTCTCTCTCTCTCTCTCTCCAGCTCTTTCGCGGCATTCTGGGAAATGTATGCCGGGCCTTTTTTCCGCGTGGGACGGGCGAGATACGTAAGAAAGCATTCGGGGAAGGGGGAAAGAAACGGAACTACATATCCCAGAATCCCAAGTACATTTCCCTCGTTCCTCTCTTCGATCGCCTGGTCATGTATGTGTCCTGTGCGAGGAAAGTAGGGATGGGACAGGAGAGGGATAAGCAGTTAAAGGGAATACGGAAGGGAGGCGGAAGATAATTTAGAACAATACTAATAGATAGCCCTTTCTAAATAGTGTCAATTTGCCCCGTAAAATGTCCAATTTGTATTTATGTATCAGTTTCAGTAGGACTGAATCAAGCCTTATCCAACCTTATCCAACCGGGTAACGACCCAGCTCAGAGAACCACTTATCCAACCTGTCTGGAGTATGGGTGTTGTAGTCCATCATGCCCGGAAGGCTCCGGGGAACCTGGGTCAAATCACCGGCTTAACTGAATAAGATTGTGTTAAGTCTGTTGAGAACCTACAACATGCTATTTATACCGTGTCCTTCCAGTTTGTCATCTGCTTTCAGGTTTTCTCCTCCCCACGTTTCTTCTGTTACTCTCATGTTATTTCCTATTATATCTATGTTAATTTTGCCATTTTCTTTTACATTACAAACTTGCCCACACTTTTTAATTTTTACATTACATTTTGAGCCATGCTACACCCACACAGATTACCAAAACGTCTTCCAGAAAAAAATAATGTTGAATATATTTGAGGAAAGTGTTTACATTATGCAGGTTCAGATTTTTATTAAAAACAAAGACCCAGACCCTGTGATTCCCCTAATGATGTGCATTTACATAGAAAATCTCAGACAATAAAGGACAAAAACACAGTGAGGGTGCTATGCCAAGAGTAGAGCTACTGTATTTGGGTTGCAAAACTACAGAAAACCACTAGCTGGCAGCAAGGAGTTAGATTTCTCTGTATCTTTTTGCTGCTGTCGAGCAGTCATCTGGATTTTTGCAGCCCAGACCTAATATCTCTGTCCAAAAATTCCCTAAACAGTAGCTTGGGAGTTCAGCTCTCATCTAAATTAAAGAATATACACTGCAAAAATGCTGAAAGAGTTGCTTTTTATTACACCAGTGGTGGTATTGATAAGCAACTTGAGGATCTCCTCATAGCTGCTCTGAGGCATATAAAAGTTGTATGTTTTGCAAAAGCATTTACTCTATATCAGCACTTCCTGAGAACTTTGTTTTAGGCATACTTTGTGGAATGAACCAGAGTGTCTAGATTCACGCACAGTGATATGTCATACCCAAACAAAACACTTTATGGCTTAGTAAAATGTATCAACCAAATACATGCACTTGAATATATGCATTAGCTTTTCTGTCAACAAAGCCTTGGTTATTCATAATCTATAGCTGTTAAGTTATCTCTTTTGGTTTCAAAAGGACAAGATTGGTGACCTTGGGCCACTCACTTTCTCTCAGCCCTAGAAAGGAGGCAATGGCAAACCACCTCCAAAAACATTGCCAAGAAAACTGCAGGGACTAATCCAGGCAGTTGCCAGGAGTCAAAACTGACTGAAAGGCACCAAAAAAAAAAAAAAAAAAGTAAAGTCCTATATGTCTCCATGAAATAGCAGTTGGGTTCACACATCACATTTGGCCATAATGGAAATTATTTAATTCTAGTTTGATTAATACAATGGTTTCCAGCCTGTCATCTAGGAGCCACAGATAGTCCAGGAAGGGACCCTAAAATAAACATTTTTTTAAATGAATGAATCTCAAGAGATCACAAAATCTCACAAGATTTTGATGTGTTGCTCACAAAATTTGACCATTTCAAGAGTTTTTACCATTTGAATTCCCGTTCAGGGCTTTTCCCATTATTTTTTAGACTGTGGGTTGTAATAAGATCTGCCATACCTGAGGACCTGCCTACTGATGTTGTGATGGTATGCTGGAATAGGTAAGACCCTTTTTTTGCATGGGGGAGTTGGGAAATTGTAAGAGGCGAATTGGTGCCAATTAATCTAATACAAAAAATTAGGCCAATGCAGGTTTTTAAGGAGTGTACTGGGTACCTTAAAGCAAACTTCAGATTCCAGTTTTGCCCTTTGACATTCTGAATCACAAAAGATTTCAGTCCAGTTGCTTAGAGAGTTGCAAATGGGATGGAAATGGTTGAAACCCTATTATCTAACATAGAAATGCACATTCTCTAAAAGTGACCATAAAATTGCATTTTTAATTTTTTTTAAAGCTATTAAATACTTAGGCAACATCATGGATTCCATTTTGTTTATTCAAATCACACTTATTCAGGAGGCTCTTCAAACAGTCACTCATGCCATAGTCATGGCTCAACTGTTGCAATGTGCTCTACATGGGGCTGCTGTTGAAGACCACTTGGAAGTTTCAAGTGGTCCAGAATGCAACAGCATGGACAGTGACGGGCATGCCTTGGTATGCCCCTGTGATGGCTCTGCTCCAAGAGCTGTACTAGTTAATTGTCTGCTTCCGGGTACAATTCAAGGTACTAGTTATGACCTATAAAGCCTATATGTAATAGAGTCTGGTTATTTGAGGGACTGTTTGCCACGGTGTTCTGCCCGGCCAATATGAACTGACAGAGTTGGCATGCTTTGGGTCCCTTCAATTAAACAGTGTCATCTTTTGGGACCCAGGAGGTGTATCTTCTCTCTCATAACACCTGCCCTCTGAAATGAAGTTCCCCCCATATCCAGGGGCCTTGAAGACCTGACTGTTCTCCCAGACTTGGGCTAGGGTGATTGGAACCCATTGTGAGTTTGTGGTTGATTGGATTTGCTGTCTTGTTTTTTATCTGCTGCTTACTTACTTACTTACTTTGTTGGTTTTGTTTGAATTGTTGTATTTTGTCTTTTTTGTTACGTTGAGAGCCACCCAGAGTTGTTTGAAACCAGGTGGCACCTAAATCAAATAAACTAAATTAGATTAGTTTGTCCTGACTCCAACCCTTTGGGGGAATTTTGCCATTTGGAAGCCAAATATGACTCTCGCCCCCAAAAGGTTGCAGTTCTAATGCAGAAGGTTCCCTATAACATACCCTTCCTCTCCAGCTTTCATGTGTGTTGTGTTGGTACACTTTAAAATACAAGCATTTCAAATGCACAGGCATATCCATATATTGGATATACGTGGCATAGACACCTTACAAACATCCTGTCTCAGCCATGCTATTTAGTTGATTGTGGCAACAGCCATACCACAGCCTAGTCCCAAAGCTAACAATTTCAATAGTTATGGGATAGGATGAGGAAGGCAGGAAAAAGCAGCAATTTAGCAAGGAGCTAGCTTAAAGGAGAAAATATGGAAGTGAGAAAAACTGAATCTTCCAGCCACAAAATTATCAACTTTTTCACTTTAATTATAACTTGTGGTGTCACCATAATCAATAAAAAAGAAAGAAATTCAACCCACAATTTGCTTTGCGATCTTTGAAACTTCTGTGGTGCTCCACAAATTAGAGAACACGCTCACTTGTTTAGTCACAGATCATTTCAATATACTAACATGTAATATATTTTCATTATATTGATTTTATTGTAAAAAAGCTTCAAATATAAATGGAAGGAAAATATGTGAAACGAAATGCAAGGCAACCATTCCAATTTGCATTTTAATGTAATTTGGAAAAGTATGCTGCATGGAACATTAGCTTTGTACAAAGAAATAGTGATGTAATAAAATATGTTTCTCCCAATATAGAAAGGTTTAAAATATCTCATCTTAAAAGTGTCAAGTTTAAACACATACAACGCAGAGAAAATTTTAATGATTTGTTCATTTCACAGGGCAAAGTACAAGGATCTACATTAATTGGAACTGGAAGGTATTTTACTATTTCTCAATGTCAGCCTTAGTGGTAACAAAATTAACTATAATGCCTTCTGTTTTCTTAAAATGTTTCAGTTACTGTGTATTAGAGAGATTAGAACTATAGTCCCATGCATGCAAATGGACAAATCTTGCTCAATTCAGTGGTTTGGCCTATAAAATATTAAATTAATTTCAGTTTCTGGCATGTGGCGACCACATTGCACAACTGAAAACTGAGTGGCAAAGATTGCCAAATTTCAGCAGCATTTTTGTTTTGTTTTGTTTTGTTTTTTCAAGCATAGCAATTGAATGGGAATGGGAAGCTTCTAGAAACAATTCCCATTTCCACCCTTAAATCCCACAGGATCCCGAAAACATATTCTTGAAATCTTAGGTTCCCAGTAGAAGCCTCAATGGCATCAAATGAAGTTGCATGCTTCATGACATCATCATGCAAATGATGCAAAATATCTGTGTCATTTGCTCAATGATGTCATTATGCGCATGATGGTACTTGCCCTACTCCATGCTTCCCATGGCTGAAACTAAGGTGTGATTTCCTTCTTTTTTGTATTTTGGACTATTTGAGATTAGGAATGGGAGCAGAATGCCTCTGGGAGGTGAACAAGTAAAATAATAAAAAGGGCCCACATTTTCAGCCCTCCCGTTTCCAATGATATCAGCAAGAAGCCTTTCACTGTTTCCTGGTGGATCATAGTAATGTTGGAGACTCAGGGGAAGTTTCCCATTTTTTACATATAATGTGACGCAAAGAAGCAATTAAAAAAATTAATTAAGTCATGACTGAGAATAATAGCCATTGTATAAATAAAAACAAATTACTGTGAGTTCTTTGAAGGTACAGAAATACAAAATCAGACTTTTATCAGGTTATTACAAGGTTATGAGTATCTTTGGCGTGTGAATTGACTTCACAGTTTCATTTTATTAAAATACAGCCTGAGATCCTATAAACATTTAATGTCTGATTAATGTAATGCTCATATTAATGTGATTCATTAAAACATGCCACAATTTAAGTAAAAAGAAGCCACCAATTTATCCTAGCTATTCTCAGCAGCACATTCATGAGTCTGAAGACACTAGTAATTACTGACCCACTGCACCCCATTTAAATCCTATTGATTTGAATGAATCTGTTCTAGGTATAATGGAGTCTGTATGCAATCTGATGTGTGTAGAGCGCATATTTCATATGCATGAGTTGACAGGGCATAGGAGACTTTAAATGTCTTCAATTTCTGAGGCAGTCCAATTTAACAGTGTCACTACAGTTGTGAGGACACAGTCAAATGCCAATTCAGAATTTGCATCAGCTGGACTAGGCAGTTGGGCTGTGCTACTGCTGGAACAGGCTCGCTAATTTGCCTGGCACAGTACGAGCTCTAGCCGTAAGGGTTTGGCTGACATCAAATACAGGGAAGGCAGAGGTCTTCATACCATTTCTTCTATCTATCATCAAACTAGCAACAGAGCCACCTAGTAAATAACTCCATAACGTAAGTACTGTTACTAACCTACACCTACCAATGGCAATTGTGCCAAAGCAATTGCCTGGAAAAAAAAAATATGGCAGACTTCTAGCTGTTTATTCCAGTGTTTTTCAAACTTGGCAACTTTTAAGATGTGTGGACTTCAACTCCCAGAATTCTCCAGCTAGAATTCTGGCTGGGGAATTCTGGGAGTTGAAGTACATACAACTTAAAGTTGCCAAGTTTGAAAAACACTGGTTTATTCTAATTCCCTTGCCCAAAGGCATTTCTTTTCTCACCCTTATGTAACTAAGTCAATGTATTTACAAACCTGCAAACAAAGCTTGTTCAGCTGCCTCTTCCTGTTTGAATAATTTGCAATGGATCTTTATCCTAGATCAACACTGAAAAAAACCTAGTCACTGCTTTACTAAGGTAAATTTCCACAGGCATAAAAAGCTATGTAGTTCTACTTCGGCAGATACCGATAAGCTAATTCAGTAGTTGCCTATTTGCTAAAGGAGGGGAGTACAAGAAGAGTTAAGACTGTCAGGGCAACTTGCTGAGCCAAAACCTTAAGGGTCAAAATAGAAATAGCACAACCTAGATTGGCTTATTGTTGATGCCATCATTCCTCCAATTGTTAACTCAAGTTTTTGAGGTGTGATAAAATAGCAGTCAAGGCAGGACCACTAACAGGAGTGTATCAGTTGGGATGAAGTAGACTATCCTGAAATAAACATGTTGTTAAAAAGGAGTAACATTGGAAGATATCTCATCGAAGACCCTTTCCAATAAGAGCTGAAGCACAGAGTGCCAACTGGAAAATTATGAGAGGAGGAATGAATTGACCAGCTTGAATTCATTAAGCTAAAACTTACAGCTCCTGGATCTGGGCTGCAGAAATCAGGATAACTATGAGATGATGGCAGTGGGATACAGAAAACTCTAACACCTTTTTGTCAGCTAGTGGTCATACAGATTTTTGCAGCCCAGATTTAACAGCCCTACTGTTGGTACAGCACCCGAACAGTGGTTTGTTTCACAAATTATGCTTAAAACAAAGGCCCCAGGAAGTACTTTTATGAAAGATATTTAAGTAATACTGTTGTTCCACAATACACAACATCTACATATATTAGAGAAGATATGTGGAGGTCTATATATCTGCAAAAATTTGGATAAGCATCAGATAGAGCAGCAAAGACATACAGAGAACACTAGCTTTTGCTGCCAGTTAACGATCACACACATCTGCATCCCAGATATGGTAGCCTGCTTATAGTAACTGGATTCATATCTTGTACCAAACTATGATTTGTTAAGTTTGTACAAGATGCCAAGTTAAAACTAAACAAATTGGTGCGATCCAAATCACTTTCTTGGAGGTTTAAAATCCAGATCTGGCACATTTAGGGATCCAGGATTCAAAACCATTTAATGTAATGGGAAAATCATACATTATCCAGCCTCATGAGGGTAAAAAATTAAGCTTAGTTGAATATCACACTGGAGAGAACTTACCGAAACTTATTTTCCTGTATCTATATACCTATTATCTCATAGAATAATCTTCTGTGAGATTTGCCAGAGCCAATCAGAAGTAGTGTTAGAACAGAATAAACAATATTCTGAAGAGAGAACAGCTGACTCTGACCTTTCCAAAGTCTGTGAAGTTAGATAAGATTTTTATTATGAGAGATAGCACAACTCTGCTTTTCTGTATCTCATGCCTTCTTATCTGCTAGACCTAGAGTTCCTTGTACAGGACAAAATAATTACTGATGGTAAATAATCTGTTTTAAGGTTTTAATCTGGCTGGCATGTTAATTTGTTACAGCAAAAATGAGGTGTTTTGTGCACCTTATAGACAAACAAATTTGCCATATTTACCTGGAAAAAGACAATCTTGAGTTAGTTAACACTTTGCTGGACAGTAGCTGTATTAATTTTCAGGACAGGAGAAGTCAATTCCTAGTAAGATTTACATACCCCAGATATTTATGATTTAAGTCAAATTATGACTTGTTTGGTTTTGGCTTATCATGAAGCCAGTTGAAATTTATTAAACAAACCAACAAACCATACCTTAGTGCAATATGTGAATCCAGCCAGTGTTTAGCATATATATGTTCACACACAACCACACAAGAACAGGTTACTACCATGCTTGCACCAAAGCCCTAACGGGTTGTGGTATGTTTCTGATTTCAAAAACATTTTCTAAAATTTCAGAATTAAAATAAAACACTTTAATTTCTTGATATATGAGACAAAATCATTTATTTATGATTATTAGATTTTATATCCCACTATTCATTCAGGAGCTCAAGATGGCATACTGTACACAATATTTCTTCCTCTGATGTTTCCCCATAACAAAAGTCCATGAGATAGGCTGGGCTAGGAGACAGTGACTGTCCCAAAGTCACACAGTGAGCTTCTAAGGCCAGGGGTGGACTAGAACATGGGTCTCTCCATTCCTAGTCCAACACCTTAACCTCTGTGTATCCTATCTTACAAGTCTGAACTGGGCCCCACAATGATACTCATATGCACTCCAGATATACTGCATGTTCATAGAAACAGAGAATTGGAAGAGGACATTTAAGCTTCAGAGTCCAATTCCCTGCAAAGTTCAGGAATCCAAATTCAAGCATTCCTGACAAATACTTAATCTTCTGCCTGTATCTGTTGCAAGTCTCCCTTGTTGATCATAAGGTACAAATACAGCAAAGCAAAACAAACAGGAAAGGGGAGTAGAAGATAAACAAAACAGGAAGGAGGGAATCAATAGATTCTCTTATGAAATCTCTTCCAGCTATTTCAGTGTTACTTATCTCCCTAAGGAGATTATTCACTATTTGTGTTTTCTCTGCCAGAAAGACTTAAACAAGCATTAATTTAGGTTTCTTTTAAAAGTAATAAATTTAAACCATTCAAACAGGACAACATACTGGTTATTAAACTCATTAAGAATCTATGTAATATAAAAAGTTGATTTAGTCTATAACATATGAATTAAAAGTCTAATATGAAAACTAATACTACTAAAGTAAATTGGCTAGGAAGCCATAAATATTTTATTCATAACACAATATTCATTTATACAGGAAAGATAAGTTTAATCAGACACAATATCATCTACATACACAAAGCAATAATTTAGTCTCCATACAAGTATGGTTCTTGTCTCTCAGATCGTTCTGAATTTTTTTTAATTAGGGATGTGCAAAACTCACTGATTCAGGAATAGAACATTCCAGAGAACTTTGGACTATGCCACATCCTTTTCCAAACCATGTGTTCCAGGAGTGGTTTGGCCATGCTCAGACATTTTCAGTAAGGCCTGAAGAGTCCATTTGGATATCAGAATACTTTGGAGAGATCAGAACAGAATGGTTACGGGTTCAAACATTTTCCCCTCAAAACATTTGGCACATTTCTACATGCATGATCTACTTTTTAAAAAATAGGACATAGATATCCACCACGGGAGTCAATTGCAAAATGTTGATTGTGTTCATGCATTTTATTTTATTTTTATTTATTAGATTTTTATTTTTTACAGTAATTTTATTAAAAATTACAATTATAACAAAACTAATGCAAACTGAAAATAAAATAATAAAAAGAAAAAATAAAAGGTGCAGAAAAGAAAAAAATAGAAAGAAAAACAGAAAAGAAAAAATAAGAATAAAGAAAAAGAAAAGAAATTCATAAAGAAATGACTTCCCTTCATCACAACAAATATAAAGGTAACTTATCACCTTCTCTTAAAATACAAGAAATGATCTCTTCTTCCCATATCTCATCTCTTATCTATAAACAAATGCTTAAAACCTCATCATTTCAGCCCTGATGTCAGCAAAAGTCCATTAAGGGTTATCAGAGATAACAATGTATCTATTTTAACCTTGATCAAATAAACCAACTTTATATTCCTTCCTTTTACTTCTAACAACCCTGAACTTTAGTCCCTTCAAATAATGTCCTAGAACTTGATTTTTCATTTTTTCTTTGTCCCTTCTCACAAATTCTTCAAACCTTTAATAAGCTTCTTTTGTAAATCCAATATAGGAAAATTATCCAGGTCACTCTCTTGGTTTGTCATTTGCATATCCCTTTTAATTATTAAGACATCAGCCAGTTTCTTTTGTATGTCCAGTGTAACATCTTTTTCCATGTCATTGTTGTATTCTGACACTTTTAAATCCACTTTCAAATCAGTCTCAATCTTGTCAGGTAAAACTTGTTCCTCTTCTATAACATCTTTTAAACACAGTCTCTCCATAGAGGCAGACACTCTTAAAATTAACTTCTGGGTCCATTGTTCAAAAATATCCTTCAGTATGTCCAATGTTAAAATATTTTGCTTGATACTATATTTGTAAGTCGAATTTAAGTGTTCTTCTCCTTTAATTGTAATCTTTAGTTCCTTCTAGTTCTCTCTAGAGTCCTATTTTTAAAGTCTTACCTTATTTTTTTTAAAGAATTCAAAACAAAAGCATTTTCCCATGGGAAGGATTCATATAATTAATTCCAAAATCTTATATCAAATTTATCTGGACCCTTAGTCTGTTTGTAACTTTCTAAAATCTTATCACCCTTTTGCTGTTTATTCCAAAAGAAAAAAATTAAGTCCTTAAACTTGTATTTAAAACTTCTTTCACTAAGGATTGAAGAAAACTCACCTGGTGCCATAACACATGTCAATCCAAAGGTTCCTAATAGCCGAAAAGCAGTTAACCAGCAATTTCCAAAAGTAATTAGAAAAGAAAGTATGCGAACCCAGTGTTCTTTCAAAGGTGCTGACCATGGTTTGAGCAAGATGGCTATTCCCTCATCTCCCAGAGCTCTAAATCTGCTAGAGACCGCTGTCTTGTGGTCTCCTTATGAGGAGCAACTATCTGGAGCATTTGTGGGCGATCTCAAGTCCTCTCCTTGTCTGGAGAGGAATTACAAAGAGCTGGTCTACTTGCCAGCTCTTCATTCTGCCATGGTCGTTGACTCCACTTTTTGCGGCGCTGTTTTCAGTCTGCCATTTCTTCCCCGGAAATCACCTTTATTTATTAGATTTTTAAAGCTGCTCAACTCCAGAAAGACTCTGGACATGCATCATGCTAAGATGAATATGGCACAATTGGATGGGTTCACCCAACACATTAAACTCAAGTCAAATGAATCACATTATTAATTAATTAATTACCCCAGTTTATATGCTGCTCAAGTCCAGAGACTCTAAGCATTATTGTATAGTGCAGTGTAAATCCTGTTAGTGCATCTGAGAACATCCACTGGCCAAGCACTAGGAACAAGTATTGTACACAAGTCCTGTTATATGGAAATCCAACTACAGGCCACAGCACATAAATAGAAAGCAAACTCCATCCCATTTTAGCACTGAAGATGTTACCTAGCCGGGTAATGAAACATTTGCAAGAAAACAACCAAGCTCAGAGAACCCCAAGAACTCCACAAATCCAACTTTGGTTTACTTCAAGCAGTAAGTTTTAGCCATGATACTTAGGGAGGGGAAATTTTAATTGGTGCTACTGAACAATTGGGAGACCAATATCCTTGCTGAATTACTACAGTTCTTCCAATGATCTAACAGTAAATCCTAATCCTTTGCTTACCCTAATCTGAGAATTACCAATAAGACTTGTAAATTCTTTGAAGCTGCTGGAAGATATAATCTAATGAATAGAAACTGTTCTTCTTAATTTTTTATTTGAATTCATTAGAATATAAAATTTGTACCTTGACAACAAACAGCATCAACATGAAATGCTAATCTGTGTTTTGGGATGTAGAATGAAGAAGCAGCTCTGTCCATGGCAGATCTCAAGTTTCTGGATAACAGGTGTTTGGAAATGCATCTGTGCACTTGTGGAATTTACTGAAGAATTTTCTTAGAAAATGCCAGTTCACACACAGATAATTTCATGTGTTGTGCTAAACAGTAATGTGGCTTGTTTGGTTTTGACTTAATATGTGACTACAGTAATTGTAGTTTATAAACCATGGTTGATGGATTAATGTGTTGAGCAAACAGTACTAATTGTGCTTTGAATCATAGCTTAGCATTAACCTAGTATCTCATTTGTTCAATAAATCATAATTAAAAGAAATCATGGCTTGGCACAATGTTTCAACCTAGCCAGTATTTTTCTTTACTGTGATTGCACATGTCAAAGGATGACCATTTTTTAAATTCAGTATTGGTGGTATGCCTCAAATTTATTCTAGAAAACTTGTCTTGCCCAGAAGCTGATACAAGAGTTGAGATTAGAGTCCTAAACACATTTCAGATGGCTGTCGTTTCCAGATTTCATTGAAGTTTTGCTTTAATTAATCTCCTAAGGATCATAGTCTCCTTTTCCTGGCTTTATAAAGAATGTCAGCAAGGTGGAATGCTAATTAAAGTTGTCAAACCCTGTTTTTGTTCATTTATGGAAATTCAAATTAGAAGTTTTTGTCTTAATCCTCAAAACACATGGTTAATTTAACCTTGCTAGATTTAAATTACCAGCTAACCACTATGGCTCTATTTCAATGTGACCACCAATTTTAAGGCCTTTGCCTTTTTCATTGGTTTTTGCTTTTCTCACGTCATCATGCCTTCCATCAGGCTAAAGCAGAGGAAGAAACAAGAAGCAGGACTACTTTGCTGGCTCAGCTAAGAGATCAGCAGTTTTGGGAACCTTGTCTTTGAGCTCTCCATTCTGACTTCTTGTAATGGCAAAAACCTGTAGGCTGGGTATAGCACAGCTACTTTTAAAGCATCTTGATTTTCCTCCCACAAAAATCTCTCCCATGTAATTCCATTTATACAATGATAAAACTTGTGAAGACTAGTCTGTGGCTATATAATTCTAGAAAGGTGGGGTTAGTCACTAGATAATTTCTCACTTGCTAACCAAACCTGGGACATCAGAACTGGGGCATTGTCTTTGATTAGGCAAGGTAAAAGTGTCTCCAAAACAGCATTAATTTATCTTCCATATTGAATAAAAACTGAGAGTAGTGGTCAAGAAGGGGAAGAAGAAGAAACAGGAAGGGCCTGTCTATGCACATCTAAGCAGGAGGCTCTGTTGATCTCTGCACATGTGGTAAAACATAAGCTCTTAAGCAGGTAAGATTAACTAGTTTAACTGCAGTGATTATATTTATTTTATTTAGAAATCTATGTGAGTGATTGTTGTTCTACCTTGCTTTTCCAATATATTTCCCTTTTTTCAATAATTCCCATTTTTTTTATCTAGAGATTTGGCCTCATTGGCTTAGTAAGAGAAATCCCCATTAAAATTTTCGTTATATGCAGAACTGTCCTGCTACTCCTTGTGTTCCAAGACTGGCACAAGGCTTGTTAATGTCTGTATTTCAGGGGTCTGGGTGGGAAGATCTCAAACATCTTCCTTTCTACTTTTCTATGGCATTGGACTGAAGTGAGATGTCCTGGGTAGAAGGGCCAAGAGTTCCCCACCTGGACAGACTAAGGAGTGCCACGAAATTCAGTCTGACTAGTGATAGTTTATCATGATTATTTTTTACTGGAGAACCCTTGGAAATAAAAGGATCAGCTAGGGCAGATTTAATTTTTTCCCCTCCTGATTTATAGAAGAACCATCTAAGATAACATTACAAATTAGCGCCTGAACTTTCTTGATTCCTTTTCCCTCTCCATCTTTTTTATTTTGCTGTGTCTTTTTAAAGCAGAGATACAGAGGACTTGACTTTTTTGATCCCCCCTGTGGATGAAAGTAAAACTTGAATAAATTGCTTATTTTATTGATTTGGGAAGCATTCTAGAAGTCTTTCCAGCTGAAGAAAGGGCAGAAATATTCTAAAGTAATGCAAACCATAATTCATCAATGAATATGAAGGAATCCTGAGCATGTATCTTCCTTGTTCCTTCCCTTTTCCTGTGTAAAGCAATTGTCGCTGCTCAGTCCTGTTTTTAGGCAAATAGCAGTTTCCCTACTTTGGCTGGATTCACACAGCATGTTAACCCATCATATGTCTCAGCACAATGCATGAATCCAGCCATTGTCTAAATTGGCAGATAATAGCAAACAAGAATTTGATCCTAATTGGTCAACTTGCCATGATCTTGCTGAGAGAAGGGCAAGCTTTTTCATGCAGTGTTCAATGACAATTGCACCTAACATTTGCATGCAGCTAAAAACATTGCTTGAAGAGCCACAAAAAATGTGGCAATTAATAACTAACACGTTTATTAAGGAATAGCTTTGGTGGGCTGTGATATATTTCATCTGATGTGTGGAATGCTGAGTTGCAGCTACACACACAAACATGGCTGGCCCTGGAGGTGTATAAACAGAGAAACGGGATAAATGGAATGCAGAAAGTGCAGATTACTGTAATCTCCCTTCCTGTTTTCCTTTATATCCGAACACATATAAATGAATCTGCCCTTTGCATCTTTTGCAATATTTTGATTTCCCTTGAGTGTGTTTTGATATCAGTCTGGGACTAATTTAGGTCAGTTACTTCAGCAGATGCTTAGAGTTGCGCAATGGTCTGCTCAGAAGCAGCTCCAAGGAGAATGAAGGATGGCTGTAATGTTTTGTGGGTCACAAGGTGCTGCCCATAATTCTGCTGTGGTATGTGGAGAGACATTGTGGAGTGTGTGCTCAGCAGAAAGTGTTGAGGGAAGGAAAAAAGGACCCTTTAATAAAGGAAATGAATTCATTCCCAGATAATACATCTTACTTTGGGGCTACAAACCCAAGGGGTAGTTTCCCAACAGTCATAGGATACATCAAAATTCCCTCTCCAAGGTTAGAGATGATATTTCAGCTTGAAGGGGGAAGATCAGTGTCAGAACCACCAGCTCTTTCCAATGTCAGAGTAACAAAGAATCAAGCTCAAATCCCCACTACTCAGCCACACAGGTCACTGGACAAGAAAGCTGGCTGGGCAACATTGAACCAGTCACTCTTTGTCAGCCCAACCCACCTCACAGGACTGTTGTTGTAGGGAAAAAAGGGCAGGAAGATTAAGTCTGCTACTTTGAGTTGTATAAAATAAACTCTGTTTCTGAGCTGTATTGTTTTAATTGCCAGGTGAGACTAGTCCCTGATGAATGTAAAAACTATAGGATGACTCCATCTGTAGCAAGTACCTTACTGCAGGCAGTTTATCTCTTAATTGGATAAAGCATTATGTGTATTTATGATGCTATAAAACCACTAATCAATGCCAGCATGAAATGTTTACTAGAAACCTTCAGCCAGGGCAGCAGAAATGGTTCTGGGAAACTAAAGATAGGCTCGCTAAAGAAGGAAAGTTTACATAATGGTTTCTACATAAGAACAGATAAGTCTGATGGAAAGAATTACTGCATAATTTATTTACTTATACATTTTAAGCAATGATTTCTAGCATGTGTACCTTTTTCAAAAGTCTCAGGTTGATTAGCAATAAATTGGAGACCTGTACAGAAAATGCCCAATTAAAATCAGACTCACAAAGACTCCATTCCTCCTTTCAGCTCTTGATTACATAATGTATTTTATGTGATTCTTCCTTAGATCATCCTTTGCAAGTTTAACCCCAGAAATGAGAGGCCAGGACTCTTAGAGTGATTCTGAAATTTGTACAGACTCATGCAAATCTTTAGGGAAAAGTTATGATTATTTGATTATGTGCCATCAAATCAGTGTCAATTCTTAGCAACCACATAGATTTTCTCTAGGACAGTCTGTTCTCAACCTGATCTTTCAAGTCTTCCAATGGTACATTCATTGCTATTGTAACTGAGATTTTCCACTTTGTTGTTGGTCATCCTCTTCTTCTCTTTCCTTCCTCCTTTCCCAGCATTAGAGCTAGGGAGAGAGGTATAGATCTACTTTTTTTTTTTTTTTAGTTTGCAATTTGACTAAATTATTTTCTGCAATAATCTTTAGTTATAATTTTGCTGAATTTTTTTCTTATGATCCCTCAGACCTTGCAGTTTATCAAAGGAAACAAGGAAGCATGCTTGAGCCATATCACAATGACTGTGACAAGTAATCTGATATCACGTTATGTCTGAGAAGCACTTCACTAAAGAGATTTAGACAAAGTCAAAGTCTGTCTGATTTAGAATACCATATATCTCCACATTAATTGCAGAATTTGATTAATTACTGATTATATTCAGAAGCAATAACATTACTGAAAGTTTTGATTTAATAGCTAAGATGATGCAATCTGACATGCCTAGTGAATGTCTGAGTATCCTTTGCCTCATTGGGAATTAAAAACAAATAGAAAAAAAGCTGCTTTGATTCTTGTGAAATTGTCTCTAGAATCATCCTGCTCATGATAGTTAACAATTAGGTAACCGTTATCTAGCCAAAAGGGACTGACACCTTTTAAGTCCAGAACTACTGTACAAGGTAACATTTGGCTCAGGCGGGCGCCTCCCTAGTTCTCTGGAGTATAAGAAGGGGGAGGAGGTGCAGCACAATCAGATTTGCAAAATCCTAGATTATTATGCAAGATTATTATAGCCAGTCTCAATAAAAGTAGTTTTAGCTTTTCTGTGGAGTTGACTTCTTGGCCTACCTAACAGGGCTGACAGAAGTAAATGATCTTTCAGAAAAACTAAGGTTTTCTGTCCTGGATATGTCATAGGACAAATAAAATGGGGAAAATTGAACTGTTTCCTCAGAAAGTGTTTGTAAACTGTTTTTTCAGATCAGAACTCCTATGCACTAAAGCAGTGTGGTCCAAACTTGGCCACTTTAAGATGAGTGGACTTCAACTTCCAGAATTCCCCAGCCAGCCATGCTGGCTGGGGAATTCTGGGAGTTGAAGTCCACTCATCTTAAAGTGGCCAAGTTTGGACAACACTGCACTAAAGGGAGTGTGACTCCTTTGTGTCTTTACCTCCAATTGCAAAATGCAGAGCATGAGCCTCAAGACCCAGGGACAATCTGTCCACCTTAACAGAGCGATAGTGGAAGTGCAATCAAAATCTGGATTACATTCACTAAGAACCTGTAAAAATGCCCGAGTCTTGAGTGTCTTTCCCTTCAACCAAATGGTGGTGGGGATGGTAGGGAAGCTCCCTATATTGGCCACTCCTTGTCCCTCTGTCCTGCATTCACAATGCTTACTTTCATAGAAATCACCACACAGAACATCCTGGGCTGCCCTTGGCTGTCTTAAAGACTGTCTGTACCCGTTCAAAAGCAGAAACTCATCTCTAAGCACTTTTGTATTCATATTTTGGTTCATCCAAAGGAATCGGCATCTTTTTAAATATGTTGTGGTTGTGGTGGTGGTTGTTATAACTGCTGCGGGAAGGTCAGCTCTTTTAAAAGCGGCGCTGCTGATCCCGAGCTAAAGGGCAGTCCCACGGAACACATTTCTAGCCCGGCCACTGAGTTCGATGGACCTCCTAAAGCTAACTGGTTTTAGGAATGTATTATCCTACGTCACTTACACTTGGAGTAAGGCCCACTGATTCCAATGGGGTTTATTCCCTGCCCCTCCGCCAATGCAGAACCTAACCAACCACGGCCAAAGCTTCGAGGCTGACTCCACCATCTGCAGTTGCGCGGAGAAGGAAAAGCAGCCCAACATCCCCGGCGCGCCGCAATCGCTGATCCCGGCAGCACAAGGGCGCGAGTCCGCCTCCAGCCGCATCTCCATCCGGGTAGCTGCGGAGGGGAGGCTCGGCTACTTCCCGCCCGGCTCCGGAGCTCCTCCGAGTATGGGGCCGGTAGCCCCAGAGGCGGACGCGCAGGGCCCCCTTCTGGGGACCGCCGGTGCGCGAACGCTTCAGGCTTCGGGGAGCCCTAATCTCGACGCAACCCCGACAGAAGACGCGCAGCGGCGTTTCGTAATCAAAGGTTGACTGCCACCGGCTAAGTTATAAATACATGAAGAGGAGGGGCAGCTGTGGGGACGCCATGCTGCCGAGTTGTAGGGGGTCCTCCTGCTTGGGTTTCCTCCGTGGGCAGTTTTTGCACGGCGAGCGGTTCGCTCCTTCGTGTTGGAGGGACTCGGCCTAGCCTCACACTGAACCCTGATACCAGTTAAAACCTGCTTCAGTAAGAACCAGAGATCTGGGTCGCCCAGACGTTAGCAGGAACCATGGGGTGTTCTCTGCTTCTGATAGCGTAAAGTTCATTTTCATGGGATGGAAAAGAAAAGAAAAAAAACGGGTTTGCGTGCGTGCTGGAACCGAAACCATTTCAGCCTTTACTGATATAGGTGGATTTAATAGTTCAGCTATTTTTACCAGGTTCCCTCAACCTAGAACCCTCCAGATATTTTATATTCCGACTTTCAGCACCTCCTCCTCCGGCTCTGGAGATTATGAAAGTTGAGGCAAAGGCATCAAGCTTCAGTTTACCTTTTATTCTTAAGAAATGGCTAGAGAAGATGTGAATAAATGAATAGCTTGCAAGCCTATTTTATATAATTAAATCATGGCTCTTGTTTAGGGTTGTGTTGTGATGTTTGCTATATTGATGAGAACATTTTTACCCCTGAAAAAGAGTGCCATCTAATTGGCCATTAATTAATTCCTATGTATGAATAGCATTAGGACGTGGTACTTTATTGAATTCTGAAGGACAAACTTTCTGCTTAAAGAAGCTCAGAAATAGATAGATCTGTGTTAAGTTGACCAAAATAAACAGATTGATCAAAATAAACCTTAATTAGATACACAGTGTGAAAAATAGAGTTAGAAGTAAAAAAAATAAAAAACCGAATTCCTTCATTTTGGAAGATACAGAAATATGTTGGAACACTGCTTCTTTGGTGGGGGGACATCGTTTTTGTGTAGAGAGTTTGTTTTATGTGTAACCATCTTATAGACATGCAAATACTGGCAGTGTCTTTTACGAACGATGCAGGCAAAGTAGAGAGTTGGGAAGATTTTTTCCTTGGATGACTGCCTTTAATCACAAGCAAACTAAACTCTTGATTCTGCAGTAGTGCTCTTGGCTGTGTGGACCAGTGAGAGATCGGTGTGGGCCTGTCTTCTAGAGATGGGCTGTTCTCAAAAAATACGAACGTAAAAGACTAGTTTCTCTGACGTAAAGAGACCACAGCTGCAATCTCACCTGCTCTGTGGCCCAGCCTGAAAGTGAGGGTGGTCTTGCCTTCAGAGAAGGAAACTAGTGATATGTAGTAATGGCACCAGAAACACTTTAATGTGCCAGGTTACTGCTAATTGTACTTCTCGCCATTCTCCTTCCAGAGAAAAGTTGCCTTGTTTAGTGTTAGATGTAGAAAGCCAAACCCGTCCCAAATTCACACCTCTGCACTCAGAATTTGTACCATGCGCACACTTGGGACAGCACCTAACACAATCTCCAAAACAATCCGCAGATTTAAAATGCCACTTTGTGTTTATTATTATTATAGATCCTTTTGTTCTGTTGGTTTTAATCCTGTGCATTTGTAATAAATAAATACATAAATAAGCTATAATGTGCGTCATATTTTGGCAGTTGTTGTGACAGCTTGATAGCTTTTCCTCTGGAGAGCGCTCACAGTCTTTTGTTTCAAACAGAGATTTATGAATCTCCTTTTTTCATGATAAAAGGAGACTGATAATTTAATCTTTCCTTGCTTTCTCTCTGTTGGCAGGTGGACTTTTTCTTGCTACAGTTGCTACTGCAGGAATGCTAGCAGGTTTTGGTATGACACTTGCCATGACGAAAAAGAAAAGCCCCAATTGGTTCAATAAGGTTAGTTTATTTGAACTTTTTGTGCAGCTCTGATATTTCAAAAGTGTGTCAAAATGGAATAATAATAGTGGTGTAATATAGATATACTATACTATACTATACTATACTATACTATACTATACTATACTATACGAGTTACTATAGATTCCTGCTAAGAGAACAGCTGTTTGGAAAAGTTTTTTTTTTTTGGTAATTCACAAAGAAAATGTAGTTTAAAATGAAAGCTAAAATAAATGGAACAAACAGGGTTAGGTCTAAAGTTACAATCTCCTAAACACTGAATCATGAGGCATTTTATTGAACTCCTTGTTTTATGGGTGGAATACAGGATTTGTGAGATTAAGCATGATCAATAGAACAATGATTGGTATTATTTTCATTTTTATCAGCTGGAGTTCAGGTAACATTCCAGAGATCCAGTCCTATATCATTGATGTCATTGTAACACAGACTATTTTTTAAAATTTGCTAAACTTATATCCTGTTTTTTTCCACCATGAGGCTGTGTACAAAGAATTCTGAGAAAGTTTCCCGCCCAGGCACTGAACAGGTTCACAGGAGTTTAGCTTTATCAGAACTTCAGTGCCATGTGCCCTGTGACTTCCAATTGACCAAGCTCTGCTTACAGTAATCAGGTTTGCAGCTGAAAAAGATGGTTTCATCTCAGATTTTCAGGTGGTGAAAAGGCAGGGAAATTATATACAGAAAACCAAACAGAATTCTGTCTTTTCTCCCTACCCCCCCCCCAAATCTTCTCAGGATCATTACTACCAATGGCCCTGTAGGAACGATCCTAACTTTTTGTTTCTTTTTAAATAACATTGATTGTACCTCACTTATAATAGTATATATTGCTTATGCCTGTTTTGGGAAGATAGTTATCATGGAGAGTGGGATATAAATAACGCTTAATAAATATTGTTCTACACTTTATGTAAATTATATGATAAAAGGTGTTAGGTATATTTCAGGGTTAGCAGAAAACCAATACTATTTTACTATTATTGGAACTAATTATTATACATTCTGAAAGCCAGTTTGGTATAGTGGTTAAACACACTGAACTAGAAACTGGGAGACCGTGAGTTCTAGTCCTACCTTAGGCACAAAGTCAGTTGGATGACCTTGGGCCAATCACCTCTCTCAGCCCTAGGAGAAAGGCAATGGCTAACCACTTCCAAAAACCGTTGCCAAGAAAACTGCAGGGACTTGTCAATGTAGTTCCCAGGAGCCAAGAGTGATGCAAAGGCGTGAAGAAAACCTGTTCTGATTTGAGAAATATATGAATTCCAAAACAGGAAACTTGTTTAAATAAATCCACCCTAATTGAAGAACAGCAAAACAATTTTTAGTGCACTAATATTTTAGAGGAACAAATGTATTATTTCTGACCAAATTTTAGTGTTTTTCTACAGAATTGAAGGAATAAAAAAACAGTTGCTTATTCTTGTAAACTGAAATGAACTTTAATGCTGAAAATAGAAAATAGATGGGAGAACTATAGTTCTAGATACTGAATCTGCTTATATGAGACCTGTAACAGTGTATTCAGCATTATATGAAGTGCCAGCATTCACTAAGGAATAATTCAGCGATTCATGCATGAACCAATTCTAGACATTATAAACATTGGCATTAATTTATCTTTAAAAAAATAAACATCAATGACTAGAAAAATATCAATTGCAAGGATTACAGCTTATGGAAAGAACAAAACCAGAAGACAGTCCAGGGCACAGTTCTACATTTTTTCATGCTGATAGTACCTATAATTTAGCTGCTACTGTTGGAAGGAGAGGATAAGTGGGAGTAACTAAATGCTTCTAGAATGTTTGCTTGTCAACAGTAGTCCAGATTCTGCAGAATTCCAGCTCAAACTTCTTTGGGAATATGGCTACTGTATTTTGTTGCTGTTTTGCATTAGAAGAGGCAAAACTGGGGTTAAAGTAATAACCCTTTTTATTTAAGCAAACAATTGTTTTATCTTGCATATATTTTGGACTTACTTATTTGGATGTTTCCCCAAAGTAGACATACGACTGAAAGTATTTTCCTGTGTTCAATTATCCAAATTAGTTTTAACTGGAAGAGTGGCTTGTTCATTTCATAACAAATTGCCTAGCTGCTTGTTAATGTTGAGCAGTTCTGCTATTTCCATTCCTCAATTCTTCAAAAGCAGTCTGAAGTTTATTGATGATCCATCTTGCAAACAGAAAATGAGCAAGGAATAATTATCTTGCCCCAAATTCTGTAATCTTGGAGAAAGAAAGATTCCCTCCCTGTTTCCATGCAAAAGAGAAATAAAAGGAATAGCTTACACACAGCCTTCCATGTTCTTATTTCATATTGTGGTCTTTTGTCTAATTGTATGCAAAAAAAAAAAAAAGTCCATGTGGTCCTATAAGATGGGGAAACAGAGCTGCAAAACTGCCAAGCCACCTTTCCCCTTGAAAGACCTGTTAGGGCAACTGTAAGTAGGGTGAGGCAAGAATTCTTGAAAATGGGGAAGCGGATTGCCTAGAAATGTACCATCTCAAAACAACTACTAGTTTTAGGGTGGTTTTAAATATATCACAGGTCAGTCAGAAATTATTCAACTTAGCACTCAAATATAGACTTATGGAGATCTAGTATTGGTTCTGAACGGGTATAAAGTCTTTGATATGCAGGTACCCATCATTTGCCTCACACAGTTGGTATAAGGCATGAAAAAAAATGTGCCACATTGCTTATCCCACTAATTTTAATTTCTGCTAATTGATTAAATCTCTGTATGAATACCAGTGGACTTTGTATTATTCAGGAAGAGAGTGAAGAACCATAACTACGGAACTTTAAGCAGTAGTAAAATATACTTTCTAATCTTCAGACTATTTCTCTTAGATATACAAGAAACTGATAGCCTAGAATAGCTACATAAAAAAGAATTAATAAAGTTAGACTTTTTTCCTATCACATTTCTGCCCATGACCTGACATCATTTAGTAAAACAAGCTTTCAAAGTAATAAATGCTACCAAATGATCCATAGATTTTTTTTGGTCAAGTGTTCTGCTGGGACTGATGGTGGTGGTCTTATTTGAAAACACAGAAGTGCCCTGAGTTGATTAAAAAAAAAAAAGCCCTACAGGCAAATAATAACAACCATGTGACTAAAACCCTTTCTCTCAAAATCGTGGCTCCTGCCCCCTTTCATCAATGAGATCTTTTCTGTGCCGCTGGGAAAACTCCAAAATGTCTTTTCTAGCCATTTTTCAACACTTGTCTTGAGAGTTTAAGTAGTTTTTGTGCACATCATATGACAGCATTTTACTATGAATGACACAGTTATTGGAGTATTTTATATCCTCAAGGAGTTTTCTCATGAGCAGACATTCCTGAGCTAATAAACCCAGGCCAACAGTTTCCTATTATCACTCTTCTAAAGCATTCATTTTTGCAGAAATTCTCATACCATATTTCATTTTAACTCTCTCCTCATGATAAAAAGTTGAAAGAATGGTCATTTGATATATTGTCTCTGGATTCTTATCCTGTATGTAACAAAATCAGTTGTTGAGTTTTTTCACAGAGGGAAGGGCAATCCATGAAAAGGTTCAACAATAATAAAATGAACATTTAAAATAGCAGTATAAGATACTTTAATAGTAATCTAGTTCAGTAATTTGTGTAATCCTGGCCACTTCCCTAGATTGTATCTCTAAGCTACCTTTTACCAGTTGACTCTCTTCAGAAAGTTACTTAAAAGTCTGGTGAAGTTACCTACCTGCTGAAAAAGAAGCTGCTGAGAATAAGAACATTCACGGATCATACACTTATCCATGGCGGCCCATTTTTATCTCCCTTGTTTATCAATGCTCCTGTAAAGGAAACTGGAGACTTACATGTTGATATGCTCTAACTAGCATGTGAGTATTCACAGATTTTTAAAAGGATGTATTTTAGAGGAAGGGAGACGAAGAGTATTTTTTTCTCCTGTAACCATACTTTTTTTTAGTGGTATTAATATTTGGAAAAACTAAGACTCTTTACACAATCCTAGGGGAGAGTTAATATTCTCATTAGATGATTTCCTCAGTGCTTCCTGAAAGGGTTTATGTATGTACCCAGTAATTTGTTTCCCTTCATTTAAAAAAAATTTTTTTTTTCTAGGGTGTAATTGCCACAGCAGCTTTGCCTGAAAGTGGCTCCTCCCTTGCTTTACGGGCCCTTGGATGGGGTTCACTCTATGCCTGGAGTGGAGTGGCATTGATCAGTTTTACTATCTGGAAGGCTTTGGGTGTTCACAATGTAAGTATCTTGACTTGATGCTGCATATTTTGGTGCTTTAGAAATTCCATAAATTCAGTAATCATTCACATGTTTTTATTTGTGTAGGTGGCATAGTGTGTATGACCTTTTTTATAGATAGGGGAAAATTAGTAAGAAAACTGAACTGTGTAAGTCCCCCTCCAGGGAGCTCACGGTGTATATTTGCACGGGTCGCTCAATAAAATGGAGAACCAGCAGATAGCAAAGAAGAGGCATGGCTGAGAAAGCAGAAGGATGAACTAGATGAAAAGAAGGGATCAATATGGGGGAATAGTTAAATATGTATAGAGTCTGGGGTTTTTTTGTTTGTTTTAATTGCGACTTGGTGAGCACATTGCAGGAAACTATAAAGTGATGGGGCGGCTTGGTTTAGGTATGTGAACACAGCTATTATGGTTTCTTTGCTTATTTATGAAATTAGTACGCCACCAGTTCTTTCTAGACTCCAGGTGGGTTACACTAGCAAAAGTCCTACAATATAGTACAGTGTTTCTCAGCCTTCTCAGCCTTCCTCCAGCTTTGCTGGCTGGAGAATTCTGGGAGTTGAAGTCCACACATCTTCAAGCTGCCAAGGCTGAGAAGCACTGATACAGTAAGTTAAAACATCCAGGGCAAATCATCCCCCAAACAGTCAACCCCCCCTCCCGATACTCACTTGTCTCTTGCTGGCTGCTTCCTAGTTTGTTTACCAGCTAACAGGAGAAGATAAGTAAGGAGAACGAGACACAGACTTTAGAAGCTAGTTCGCCTGGAAACTGTGTCCCAGCTTACCCATTGTATGAAGGTGACCCTGTATTTTGTGGCCTCTTTGTTTTACAGAAGGCTTTTTTTTTAATGACTTTATTAGATTTTTTAAATAAAGAGACAGAAACTAACAAGAACTAATAATTCGGATAGAGAGTAGAAAAGAGAAAAAGGTTAAGAATGAAAAATAAAACAAGGTCAAAAGTGCAGAAAGAAAAAGAAGTGCAAAAGAAAAATGACTTCCAACTTTCTTTTACAACAGATATATGTATAAATTTGCTTTAAGCTCTTACTTTAAGTTTACAACATACCTTTCATTTGTTGTATTGTCTACTATTATTTCTAATCATCAAATCCATATATCGTGATTTGTTTTACAGAAGGCTTCAAGTTGAGATCTGTGAGAAAGCCAGATCTGTAAAGTGAGATAGGTTTAAAGCCTTCCATAAGTATATGTTGTAAGGGAATTTATTCAGTTTCTTCTCCCCTGCCCCCCCTGCTCCTTGCATTGCAGTATGCAGAACAGTAACTACTAATGTTTATTATATCAGGGCAACCAAATCTGGGCTATAAAAATGTGAATCATCACTTGATGGCAACAAAGAGTTAGAATTTTCCGTATTTCTTTGATACCATCTAGTGGCCATCTGTATTTTGACTGCCGAGATCTGGTAGCTGTAATACCAATACATCGTTCAAAATTCTCTTTTAAAACAAGTACTGGACATTTGAATTTTGTAGCAGTTCTTGGGGGGGGGGGAGTTGCCAGCAATACAGTATTTTTTGTCTAGAAGCTGCTTCTAAAGGTTTATACATTTATTGGCAGTAATTAGGTAGTTCTCAGGGGAATATAACAGTGGCTGCAAGATTCAGACTAACTACTTCTATTCTGCAAATCAAAAAAGTATCTTTATGAAAAATGTCTAGTTGCAGAGTTTGGTTTATTTATTTTTAAAAATTATATGGTCCCCCATCTCAGCAATGACTGAGTGGTATATAGGGGTGTGGTATAATTTGATAAACTCTGAATTTCTATAATCTGGGGATGAGCCATTAGGATACACTTTCTGTCCAATATTGAATGCTGTACTATGTAATTCTTCTCTGGTATTCTGAAACAGTACCTGTGGCAAGCAACATAATGTGTCCATTTCTCTTATCTTGAGCTATATTTTTTCCACATTTATCAAATGCTAGAACTGTAGTAAAACACTGCAGCAAGGCAGAGAGAGATTCAAATAACCTCCAGAAGATTTCTTCTGGTTCCATTGTCACTGGCTTTTAGACATGTAGCAAAGAGACATTTTTACTTTCAATAGGGTTTGAAGCTATCTTTGATTGGTTTGGCTATTTTAGTAATAATGTTGATTTATATTAGATCATATTTATGTAAGGTTGCTTATTGATTTTTTTAAAGTTTCTGCTGATCTCAGGAAGCTCAGGAGTAGGACATAGGATTTGGAGAATCCTATCCTATCCTATTACAGGATAGACTGAGAATTTTTTAAAATCCCAGAACACCCCAGTGGCATGCTACTTCTGTATTTTTGAACTCAAATAAATGTATACACTTACTTTTTTAATTGACCTGTCCAAATAATACTTTGCGGAATAATAGAATATCATCACTTGGAAACGCACTTACTACTGTATATGGGAATGTGGGAATGTGTAGGTGAAATTGCAAAATAATTGCAAAGGTGAAGTTATTGCAAAAGAGAGAGAAAATCAAGATATAATTCAGGAGCAGCAGAAGAATTATCCTTAAGTTCTGGGTACACCACTCTCCTTATGCACTTCTGCAGGATTTTTCCCACTGTCAGTTGCTGGACAGGAATAGCCGTTTGTGCACCACTCAGATTAAGGGTGAAGAGCCTGTGGTGCTCAAGATGTTGCTGAACTGCTGTTCCCAGCATCCCTCACCAATGATTACAATGGATGGAGCTGCTGGAAAGTATAGTTCAGCAGCACCTGAGGACTGCACTGCATTTAGCACTGCACGTGGCTATGTTATTGGTACAGTGTATCTGTTTTACTTGCCCTGTAAATCTAAAGAAAGAGTGAGATGTTTGTAGGCAAGGCTCTACACCTAACACATAGACTGTGGTGATTAGCCACAGGTGCTGCTTTGGGAGTAATTGTTATTTGCCCCAAATGGGTATGCGAACTAGCAGACCCAGTTGCACGCCAGAAATACTATACAAAAGACACAGGCAAAGTTCCCCTAAGGAATTAAGAAGAGGCAATTAACAGATTACATCATCATAGATTACCTTGGCTATTGAGAAAAATCTTGAAAGGAGAAAAATGATTCTAGTAAAAAGGATATTGCCATACTTACTTTTTTCAGTCTGATATGAAAAGAAAAAGAAGCATTTTCCTGGATAAGAGCTTTGGGGGTGTCAGAAGTTCATTTTTTATTTCATATACAGAAATCGGGTCTGTTAAATTGATGTATTGTTCTCTGCGGTAGTAAACATTATGGAAATAATAATGCTCTAGGGAAGAGGTAAGCTTTGTTGCTCAGGGCCATCAACATACATTTCTAAAAAGCAGCTGATCCTATAAAGCTGCATTAGCTGATCCTATAAAGCTGCATTAGCTGCTCTGATAAAAACACAATTTGATCATCTTGACATACAGTTTTCATTCCCCAAAGCCTTAGGAAAAGGTCCTAACTGGCTCAAAGGGATCCTCACTGCTGCTGAATTGAAATGGCAAGAATTCACAGGAGCTGATCAGTGTTCCCTCCGGCAGAAATTGGCATCCGCCTGGTGTCCCACACTCTTTACACCTGTAGTTCATGTTACGTTTGTTCATTGATTTGAGGAAAGGTTGAAGGGTTACTGTGTCAGGGGCATATAAGAGCTGCTCCTCTGCTCAATTGAAAAGATGGCGTGGCACGGATGGAGTTTATTGGGACAAGGAGAAGAGGCAGGAGTTCTACCAGTAGAAATCTGGGCTCTGCAAGGCTAGAGCATTGCAGTCCAAAATCACCTTCACAAGGCTTTCAGTCATCTCAGCTGCCCAGTGGAGATGATGAAGTGGGATCACAGAGATGTGGTGTCCCTCCAAGAATGGCACAAAGGCTGCATGTGAGGGTAACCTTAGACTGGATTCACACAGTGCTTAACTATAACAGGTTTTATTTTGTTTTTGTTTAGCAGGTTATGTGAACCCAGCAGTTGTGGTTTACTCAAAAAATCATGGATGACACAAACATTTAGCATGATATGTGAGTCCAGTCTCAGTATGCACCTTCTAGCATAGGAAATAAAGAGAATACAAAAAACCCTGCAGAGTTTTATCTTTGAGATGTAAACTATTCTAAAATGATCAAGGGAAATAACTTCAACATAGAGATCTCACACACTTATCCCCAGCTGAACCTGGAGATGTGACTTACAAGGAGCAATACTGTGTAAAATCATATAAGAAAGGATTTGGTGTTCTTCAAATCGACCATCTGTCAAATGGAGGCAGGATTATGGAAAAAAAATAATTTGGCTACCAGTAGACATTTAGCAATCATACTCACTAGCTACATTATGAGGTACAATGATTACAACAGCTGTTTAAGCCAAAAGGCAATGAGAAAGAAAATTGGAATGGTCCCCAGCCCAACCCCTAAAGATATTACGCATCAACACTGTTGGCACAAATGTTGGGGCTGGGTAGAATAACTGTAGGTGCTCTGATTACCTTAGACCGCCTTGGCCCTAGGACCTTCAGAGACAGAGCATAGTGTCCATTATCATTTTATCATTAAATAGCCTTTTATAAAATAAGTCTTAACAGGGAAATCGACTTAAGATGAAAAATAAAAATAAGAAATGATGCTGAAATTCATCTGGGATGCAGTTGAAGAAGACTCCTTGGAAAGTGCTTCATTGCACCATAGCTATATCTGCTGGCAGGAGAGGAAATGGGACAAGCTGAAGAACTCTTCTTCTCAGATGTTTGTTTATTTTTTTAGTTTTAGATTTTGATGCATTGTCTTTCTTTGTCATCTCATACAAAATAACAGATTAATGGGGAAATTATTACATTTTCAATATTCAGAATTTTAATAACTCAAGGCATTAACCAGATATAAAACTTTTAAAACGTGGGCACTTTACACTAAAGTAAATTGCCTTGAAAGAAGATGTTGAAGCAATGGGAAGTCATAGACCTGTTTAACCAATTTTCTACTTCAAATGAATGAAGAAGAAAAAGTTCTAGAGAAGGAGGAGGTACTGTGGGTCAACCCCCCCCCCCCAACCCTACTGGACCAGGATTTGGATGTAAACCTGTTCTAAATAGGACTGCTATATATTCTCTGTGCAAGACTGAGTTCACAGTCTGGAGTGACCATGTACTCACCTTTGCCATCCAATATTGTGATGTGGGGTCCAGGAGGACTGCTTTTCTTCAGATTTGCTAGTGCAGCTACTGAATCCTTTTGAGATTAGATCTGGTCACAATCATACCCACGTGAGTTGCTTCTTCTACAGTGCCCCCCTAGAAGATGCCTCAGAAGTTCTACTTAGTTGAGAATGCCATTTCCCTCAAATCCTTTTGGTAGCAAAATGTTGAGATCATGTGACCCCTTTACTGTGTGTATTGACCACTTCTGTTTATGGCAAGATGTTGATTATCCTTAGAGTTCTGAACTCCTTGAAGTACTTTTTATTGTGTAGATCTGCCTATCTTTAATGATCTATTAACGGGAGGTACACATTTATTATTGCTATTGTTTGCTGAATAACATTTGATAGCAAAGTAGCTGAGAACTTTGAAATATGGAATTCCCTCTTTGAGAAGCAAATCTGTATTCTTCTATCCCTTATGGCATTTGAAAGCAGTTCTTTTCTAAGAATCTTTTAATTTACTGGCTGTTAAATTATGATGATTCTTTTTCTGTTTCTTGCTTATGTTTTTAGTCTTAGTCGACTGGGTTCACTTAATGACTAGCTTATTTGAAAGAACAGTTTTTATCTAACTTGGTACGCTGAGTTGTGTGGCAAAAGTACAAATTGTGGAACATAGGAACAAATGGTCCTGAGATACCTTCATTATTTAGTCTTACATTAAGTAGCCAGCAAGTAAGTACATTATCTTGCTATAGTTAACTTGTTTTTCAGATATAAGGAACATCATGATACTTTAACATGTATGTTGAGCTGACACATATTTCCAGCCACCTGTAGCGTGAAGGTATATGTGCTGAGTAAATGGAAAGTGTATATAAGTTCCCAAAGTTGAATTTGGGTTGTGAGATAGCCAAGCTCTCCTGGGCTATCTCTCTTAGTTCCTTCTCCTATAGCCTCATGCTAGCTTTGACTTTTATATTGATTTGAGAAGTAGGAAATAAAGGATACTATTACTTTACCTCTTTTCTACCCTGATGGACCAGCATGGTTTTTTGTAAAGGACAAGGACATGGGTCAAAGTTTGCCAAGCAACTGTATTCCTAAAATCAAAATAAAATGTCCACTGAATCCAAAGTGTAAAATTGCCCTGCTTAAGATTTATCTGACACTGTCCTCTGCTCTCCAGAAATGTTCATCCCATAATATTTAGGACGTCAGTCTGTTTGAAAATTTACTGTGAAAGAGTGAGAGATGAACTGTACAAAAGTTCTCATGTCTTGAGTCAGCAAAGGAGTAAAACATTTTTTTTTTGTTGTTGTTTCACAATAATTGTGGGCTAATTGCAAGGATCTTCACAAATCTGTTACTTTAAAGGAAGATACATAATTGTGACAATCTTTGTGCCAGTTTTAATTTAGTTGTCATACAATGATAATAGCTACATTATATCAACAGAAAGACCACTTGATAGAAATGTGTAATAGTTTTCCAGCAGTTACAGCAGAATTGTCGTAATTTATTTTTAGCCAGAGGAAATAAGAAATGTATCTTTGTATTTAATTAAAGCTGCAGTTGTAACACTTGCCAGCCATAGGAACATAACTTTCCCTATTTGCCTCTCCTAGCTAATGTTTTTGTTAAAGATAAAAAAAGAAGAAACAAAATAGCTTTCATAATTTGTAGTGGTCCACCGCAATTAGAAAGCAACATGAAATAAGTAATAAAGGCTCTTTTGATTATGATAGTCTTCATAAATCAATTTTGTAATCACTTCACAAAGCAGATACTATCATTTATTTTATAGCAAGGATGAGTCATAAAATATTTATGATCTTAAAAAAAAACAAATTACTATGAGAACTGCACACATACAGATGGTGGGTGCAAACCAGAGTGGGGAGGGATTCTGTGACCTTATAATATATCATCTTTGTGACAAAATTCATAATGTCTTGGTTTTGTATACATACATTAACCTTTAGAACTGCTGTGAGTAGGAAGGCATTGTGTACTTCCACTGTGTCTAATTAAAAGGGAAATTAATTGTTTAACCTTATTTGTTATTTACAGCCTGCCCAATTTGGTGAACCAGAGTATCTCCCCATGATTTAAGAATCAAAACATTTTTTAAAAAAGAAAAGAAAAATCACAGTTTTTGAAAGCCAGGAAACAGCATTTCTACAGCAGGTACTACATGTGCCCAATGCCAGCATTGGCATTGGTCTCCACATGGCTTTGAAGTCAGCCCTGACCTAGGCAGGAGAAAAACAGGCTGTAGTCATAAGCTCTGATGAGTTTGTATCCTGGAGTTTTCTAGACACAATTCAAGAGTGCTGTTTTTAATATCACAAGTGTCAGATGACTTGTACCTCCCTTACCTAACCTTCCCCATAAATCTTTAAGGTGGTTTGAAGGCAGATTCTTGGTTGTATCACCCGCCTGCAAGCAGAGTTTCAGCAGCGAAGACATGGTCTCGGTCGCTGCCTCGTTCTTATCTAGCTCTTTTTTCTTAGGGGTTAACCAAATCCACAAGCCTGATAATTTTCCCTTTGGGGTCTGGCATTCATCAGCTTATGTTAAACAGCTTACCTTAAAATGAGGTAATTGGCTAATTAATTCCGTTTTAATTAGCATCTGATTTTGTTTTTGTCATTAAAAAAAACTTGTCACCTGCTCCAAGCCCTAGAGATGGAGTGCAACTGAAACTGAAATATAAATTGCACTGGAAAAGAAATAAAAGTTACCAAGATCTAAGGTGGCCTCTGCAGAATTTCATAAAGAGGGAGCAACTCCTTAGCATTCCTCTTTCTCTCTTTCTTCCACCCCATTCAAACTAGTATGAACAGATGCCTAATTACTCTGCAATAGCACAGTTTGGGTTCTCTTCACCTGCTTTGTGCCACTTACCTACTTTTAAAAGTCAGAATGGAATAAAAATGCTTTTAGAGAGCCTTTATTTTTGTTTGCTGATGAAGGATTGTTAGGTTAAAATGGGAAAAAATAATGGTTATCTCTAACTGTTACAGATCTTGATGTGCTAAAAGTAAGTAAAATCCTTTTTATGGTAAAAAGATTGACAGTTTGAAGTGGATTGATTGTTCTGTGTATGTCTTTCCCAAGGAAACGAACTAAGATTTTTCTTTCTTTCTTTGGGCAATATAAGAAAAATGTTAGTTCGCAAAGTGAAGTTCACTTCAGAGAGTTGTCTTCAAAATTACTGACATGAGAAGACAAATGTGTGGGATGCAAATAATTCACGTCAGCCTAAACTAAGAAATAATGATGGGCTTCACATTTTTGGTGGTTTATCAGAGAAAGTAATGAAATTAATGCTCACTTTTTAGTGTGGTTTTAGGGAGAGATAAGATTTGCTTTCCTGCATTAATGACTTGTTCCCTGTTCTTATATACTCATATCCTGTCTTCCATTATGCCATTTCAAGTGGAATCCATGAAGTTTCCAGCCACTGTTTTGTTCAACTATTGACCTGAACCTAACTCCTGAGCTTCCACAAGGCTGCTGCTAAATCCACCCAATTAGACCTTATTAATTTCTCCCTTTTGAAGAACACCTTCGGGCTTGAAACTGGATTATGATGATGATTTCATGTGTTTGGGGGTCCCTTCCTATACAAAAGTACTCATTCACATACGCACATAGTAAGAAGGAGAGAAAGGAAAACTAAAATAGCCAGAACACTGTTCATCCCATGTTCACATGGAGAAGGCCTGGATGGAGAGAGAGAGATTCAATAGGCTCCCAAACCTTCTAATGAGAAGCATCTCACACATCTCAGGGGAAGGACCAGGGCAGAATTTAGGCACCACCATAGAGGAAAGCTGCATGCAATTGGTCACTTGGTGGTTCAAGGCACCTGCAGGAAGACCTCCCCTGGCCCCCAAAGTAGCAAAGATATTCAATCAGGTATCCTGGACCCAGGTTGTTCAGGGTCTTATATGCCATAAGCAAAACCTTAAACCTGACTTGCTAGTTAATTAACAGCCAGTGCAGTTGCTTCAAAAGAGGTGTAACTTGTATATGCACTCAATTCATTAACCAGCCAATCCTAATCATAGGGGTCAATTGGGCCTCTAATTTTGATGATAGTGCAAGAGCATTTGAATGTTAACTTTGTATTTATTTGTAATTAAGAGATTGTCTGAATCTCTTTCATGGTTTGCCTTAGCTAAGGTGCAACTACATATTTATTATACGTAATATTAACCAGATTTCTTTATAGCCAGGAGTTTAAACCCACTATAAGAACTGATAATTTTTATAAGAAGAATTCACAATCTTGCTTGTCTTTCATTTTGGTTAGTTCCAAGCAGGAGTACACTACTTCATAGTTACACAAAAGAACCAAATGTGTACATGCATTATTTTGTTCCTGTTGGTGAATAAGGAAAGAAAATATGTCAACATAAAATATCTGCAAGCAAACCTTGGATTTTTATGTATGTTTACTCAAAATGGATTGGGGGGGGGAGAGAGTACTAACACTGCAGTGTACTTATGATTTGATGTGGTGGTTTTATGTTTATTTCTTTATCTTTTTTTTTAGATGAATGAATTTCGGAACAAAATGCAATCATTATTTCCATCAGTTCCAAAAACTGCAGTAAATTCTGTTGAATGGGAGGATGTTTGGAAATCCAAGTGAACACTATATGGAGGAATTTGTACTAAGCCTTATAAAGTACAGAGGAATGAAAATATACCTATTCGTAATGGTATGCAGTCAGTAGTATCAACACTGCCCCCTTAGTTTTCCAGGCAAGGGTCAATTTTACTCTTAGTGGTTTTGACTTCAGTGGTGATAAGTGCAGAAAAAGGTTAAAAAGTGCATGAAGCTTGGTTTGAAAAAGCATGCTCAGTATGTTGCAGTAAAACAAAGAGACTAACCCTGAAGGATGAGTTGTTGACCAAGTTAATGGGTAATAGTAACCTTATGTTATTCTCTCCAACACTGATTCATAGTGGTTTTTACAAGAAGGTATCAACCATTAAAGCAGACTGAACACATTGAACAATGTGAAAAATTTAATAGACAAATAAAGTGATTGTTATTAAACCTTACTCTCTGTTCACTGGATTAGCATGAGCCATCAAAAGCCAACACTATAAAGATTCTCAGTGCAAAGAAAAATACAGCATGGTGGGTCTAAGTAGCAGTCCATTTATGACACTAGTCACAATCCAAAGAAAAGAATTACTAGGCCTCTGCGGATCTCTGATTTGCTCTCCAAATTCTGATGGAATCTGAAGAGAGCAGAAGTTTGCTCTTCTGAGCAAACAGTCTCTTGGGTTGTAGTAATTGAGAATGACATTCCAATCAGAGACAAATAGTCCTGAGCATTGGATAGTTGTTCCAAAGTGAGTGTGGAAATGGAGAAGAACCAAACCCTTTTCAAGTTTTAGTGCACCAAACAAGCCTAAACCAATATCTGGGACTAGCAATGGCTAGTTAGGAAGGAATTGGACAATACTCATTTGGTGATATTCTTGGCTGTACTAGGATAGACCTAAGAGTTTAGCAGCTGAAGAACAGCTGAGCCATTTCAGTGCATTAATATGATGAACTGGGAGGAGACCTTTAGATGTATCAGGCACTGGGATAAGTGATAATTTTGAAGTAAATCAGATCTAAGAACAGCATAATTTGAGCCAGGAGGTTATCAGACTGCTGGTGCTTAATATCAAAAAGGTTGCAAAACTATTTAAACCTATCCCAGGGGGAAGCTGACAAGAAGAGGAGAGAATCTGATCTGGGGAGAATCTTGTCTGGAGGAGGAGGTGAAAATTATTCTGATTGTTCCAAGTGTAAATCTAGGAAATAACTACAATCAATTAAAAATTAAGGGTAAAGGTGCATGCCAGAAAACAACAACAACAGGGAGATACCCTGTAAGGACCCTCTGAGCCAGGATGGACATTTGTGTGTTTAACACTAGAGAAGAACATGGATATAAAAAGCATTACAGATACCCAATGGGATGAAGAAAATGAATGGGATATAGCTTTATCATAGTACAAACTTTATAGGAAATAGAAGGACATGCCACTGAAGGGGGTGTCACCTGACGTGCTAAAGAAGGCACAGTTTTCCCATAAACTTCCATAACACATGTTCATGGTATGATGAAGCACCAGATTTCCACTAGGTCAAAGCTTGTGCCTTAGAACAGTTGATAAGGAGCCTCTCACAGTGACAGAGATGGCTGTTCACTATTTTTGGAGTCCCCAGAGACATTCCTTGACTACCAGTGCTGGGACCAGCAGTGAAGAGAAAGCTCTACTGCTCTCCGCATTTGAGATGTTTTGCACAATCTGATTGGCCTCTGTATGACTCATAATGCTGAACTACATGGGCAGTTGGCCTGATCCAGCTAGGCTTTATTCTTGTTCTTACTAGCAAACACAACTGGCCTCCATTAAAAATGTCAGATGAAACACAAAGTGTTCCCTACTGACAAACATTCTGCCAACCACATGAAATTAGATTTAATTTTCACCAATTTCCCTTGCAGCATCAATGTCCCTTAGTCCAAGTGTGCTCTAATGGAGCCCCCAACTTCAGAAAAATGTTGAAAATTGTGCCTTCCCTCATTCTGTCGATAAGTCTTCCATTCTCAAAGGAAAAGTAGTTGGTTTCTACCTGATAGTACTGCTTCTTCGGAAGCACTAGAAAAAAGGAACCAACTGGTATGAGGCACTTTTTCTGAATGGCCAGACCAGTTTTCATTTTTGACAAGACTATTTGGGAGCCCCAAAGAGAGAATGCAGAGGAATTTCAGCTAATGTGAATTATGAGTCAATAACCTGGAAAATGTGAAACCGTGATTCTAAAACAATGTTTTAATTGTAAGCCACTTAAATGCTGCCATCTGGAAAAATAGTTATTCTAATTGTTTAAAATTAATGCGACAGAAGAGTAGGGAGTGTATTTTGCTTTTGTGCCCCTCCCATATTATTAAGTTACTTAATGGACTATGCATTAAAAAAAACCAAATCTTATTCTCTCTGTAGAATGTTTATTTGACTATGTTATCTGAATATTCCTAACTTAATGGTAACCAGTTTCATCTCTTATTTCGTCACACTTGTCCCCTCAAACATTAAGTACCTGTAATCACCTGATTTAACTAAAAGACATTTTCATGTACTTCAGAAGGCAAATTGTGTACGACATCCCCTAAGCTCTGTTTCATTGATTTGAGCACTAGAAAAACTAGTGTTTTCCTGATTACATATATGAAAAAAAAATCAATAATTGTTGCTTAGTATATTGGATTCATTTATATCCTGAAATTAGGAACTCTAGTGCACAAAGGAGCTTTGTGTATGAAGAAGAAAATGAGCACAAAGAAAATGTTGTTCACCCTGAATATTTTCACGCATGCGAAGCCTTGATGATTTTCTTGGTCTGTTATCACTGTCATGTGTGTTTTTAATTAAAAAGGACACTTTGTTAAAACAGCCTTCCCAGCATATCATCTCCAGATGTGTTGGAACTACAGCCCCCAGAATTCTCAGCTTTTGATCACGCTGGCTGAAATTCTCTGAGTGCCTGTTCTGAAACATCTGGAGAATGTTTTAGGAGGTTAGGAGGGCTGCCTTAGCTGGACAAGCAACGATCTGCCTCACTATAATTTTATTTGTTTATTAAAACCTGATCCAGAATGTGTGGATCAGTCACTTTTGAGTCAGTTTTTGACTAGACCCTGCAGTTTTCTTGGCAAGGTTTTCAGAAGTGGTTTGCCCTTGCTTGGTTCCTAGGGCTGAGAGAGAGTGACTTTGTGCCTAAGGCAGGCCTAGAACTCTCGGTCTCCTGGTTTCTAGCCTGGTGCCTTAACCATGACCCCAGCCTGGCTACAGAATGCATTGAATCAAATAACTCTGGGTGCATCTTGTTTTACCTGGGTAGCCCTGCTCCTTTGGGAGCTGTATTGGCTACTGGCTGATTTCTGGGTGTGATTTAGGGTGCTGGTTGTCACCTTTAAAGCTCTACTTTAAAGGTCTCAGGACCTGGCTATCTTCAGGATCACCTGCATTAGTGATTTCTGTCAATCCAATAAATTATGTAAGGGAGGGCCTCTTCAGGTGCCCACTCTGAAAAAGTGTTACCACCAGGGGCCATTGTTGCCTTTTTCTATGGATGAGGTCAGGACTATATTGATATTTAGGGAGGCCATTAAAACTTGGCTTTTCCAGGAAGTCTTTGTGGGGTGATGGAGAGTTGGATTCCTCCTAAAGAAAGTAGTTATTAATTATTGGGATGAGAGTTGGGTGTGAAATGATATAAGATAAATGTATATTATTTTGTTATTCATTTTATTGTTTATTTTTAAGGTATATGGTGTTATTATATTTTTAATGTTATTGAGTTGGAGTCTGTACCACCTGGAGTTGGTTTTATGACTGAAGTGGCATACAGGTCTGAGAAATAAATACGTGGAAGTCAATATGGTATAGGCATGTCCCCCTGCAATTCCTTATTGGTTAAAAATTACTGAGAGCTGGTAGTTAAAGGTGCTGGACTAGAAGACAGGAGCCTCTGTGTTCTAATCCTGTTTTAGGCATGGAAGCCGTCTGGGTGATTTTGGGCTAGTCATTCTCTTCCAGCCCTTGGAAGAAGACAGTGGAAAACCACACTGAAAAATCTTGCCAAGAAAACAGCATGAACTTGTCCATGTAGTTGGCAGAAGTCAAGACTGACTCAGAGGCACAATCTATTTACTGTATATAGATATTATTACTGTGCTGAACTATATTCCTAGGAAACTAAAGATGTTAATGCTTTCTTAGTAGTTTTAAAAAATGGATACTTTCAATTGATGAAGAACTTTGGATATATCAGCATTGGACTGTTGGAAAAAAGATGATTATGTACTCATGGAAGAATGCTTGTGTTCCAGTCTCTACAAATTGACTTAACAAAATTTATCAGGTTTTATCCTTTAAATTAGCTTTAAAGAGAAGCAAGACCAGGAAAATGATTCCATAGGGTTTAGGTTTAATTCATTGTTTAAAAACTAAATTATATTGGTGCAGTTGAAGAAAGTTATGTAATTTTAATAGCGAGACATATATTTTTCTTCATTTATATTTAGAAATAGATATAACTTAGGTGTATGTTTTTTAGTTTTTAGGTTTATTTAGTTCAATTGTTTTAAAAGTTGTTTTGTTTGCTTTCTTCATTTTTAAAAATCTTTTTTTTTCTGTATTCCCCTCCCACTTGATATTTTAGAATAGGTTTTCTTCTCTCTTTTGTTTTTTAGGGTTTTTTTTAGTCCTTTTTCCTGTTTTTTATTTTATTTTTTTACTATATTGTTTTTGTATAATAGGTTTCTTTAAATATATAATTGCAAACTAATAAATACATTTTAAACAAATGTTAACTTTTTAAAGCATAATACAATTACTTGAAAAAAAATCTCATCAGTGGATTCCCTGTCGATGACTTGATTTAGAAATGCTGCCATCTCTGGATATGAAAGAATCAGGAAGCTAGGTTACAACTGTTCAACTGTTTTTTAATACTTAAGATAGGCCTGCAGTTGGTGAAGATTACGTTTATCAGGATGAGTAAGGAAAGCCATACTTAACTATAGATAGTGCTCAAGTGATCCACAAAATAACGTGATAGTGACCAGTGCTACAAACTGGATTAAGACATAGAAGAAATGACTTAAAATCTCCACCCCGTATTACAGCTATGAGAGAGGTGACCTTGAGACTACTGTGACTAGTATAGTTGAACCAGAAAAGTACAATCTATCCCTCGGTCATTTAGCATCTACCCTCCAAATCAGGTGTTCCCTTGGAATCTCTGGGTCTATAAATGCAGATTATTACTTTTAAATATGGCCATGTTGACTGAGAATGCTGGAATGTATCTGGAAAACATCAGTTTGGGAAATGCTGATATACATTACTATAATTCTTCATTCATTCTTAGCTCAGGTATTCTAATGCGTAAATTTACACTAAAATTGCAGCCTCCTTTTTTCCTCAACAAACTATTGTTAATGCTTTTATTTCCTAATAATTTTGAAGCTGCCAAAATAATCACATTTTGGTAGAAGATTACAGCGAAAGGTGCATTGTCTTTGTTCTAGAAGCAATTTAATTTTAATTTCTTTAACAACAACAAAAAATGGTGTGACTTTGTGCTTTCAGTGATCACATTCAATTTTATTTCCTGATTACTCATGAGCTCTTAAAGAAATACATTTTGTAATGGAGATTATAGATAAATTTCAGCAGATTCATCATCACACAGAAAAAATTAGGGAGGTAGTATTGACATTTGTAGATATATAAATTTAATTAAAATGTTGTTAGTGTTTTTGTAGATATATATATTTAATTAAAGTGTTAGTGTTTTAATCTGAAACTTCACAAGGTTAAAAAATAGTTATTCTTTACCAAATTTTAATATCTTTTTTATTATCTGAAGTTCTCTGGAAAACGTACTTGGTTTATGAAACAAGCCATGATTACTGTGATATTTCCACCTGAACAATGGAAGTGAGTACTGTGTCAGGCCAATTATAGAAGCAACTTCATACTTCCAATTTCTAATAGTTTTTCTCACTGCTAATTGATACTAATATAATTTTTGGAACCCAAATCTAGAATACCATTTCCAAGTCACTGTCTGACCCCCAAAGTCTGTAAAGAAGAATTAGAAAATTATTCCTCCTTATTTCATGGAATTTTATACAAAGATGTATACTTCAAGGGTATAACTTTCATCAGTCCTTTCCAAGTTAAATTAAAATATGAACTGGAACATGCAAGGTTTCACTAATCAGAAAGATAAATGGAGTAGTTGTATGATGCTTGGCTAGCATCCGTAGCTATTATAGCTCTGTCCTGCTTATCAAGAATCAACTAAAAAGCAGGTGCATTCTGCATACCCAGTGAATAGGGTCTTAGCTGAAATGTTTGCCTCTCAAACTGACCTCAGTAAGATTAAGTCCACTTGACCAAGTAAGCCATAAAAATGAGATCTGCTCTACAATTAGAATAACATTCAGACCACACTGTTTGTTTACTGGATCTGTAAAAGATTGACCTAGTAACTATATCTCAGTCTATTTGATATGTATGAGGTATTGAATATTTTATAATGACTATGCTTGTGTTCACTGAAAGCAGCAGCTTCAAAAGCTTGCATGTGTGTGCACGTATGCATGCACACACACAGTAATTAAAATATCAAATTATTTTTTACCTACATAAACACGGAATAAGTTTGGATTTCTAAAGGCTGTTTTGAAGACTTACCTGGCTGTTAATATTCCAGGTGTCCTCTCATAATTTTTTCAAAGTATATTTTTAGACTGAATCTTGAGACAGACAAATAATGAATGTTAATGTTTCATGTGAAGAACTAGAAGCAGAATTCTAAAGAGACGTTAACAAAAGGTGCCGAGGAACACATCTGTGAGCTATCAGAAATTCTCAGTGAAGTGTAGGCATGCATTCAGAACACATCAGATGTTACTAGAACATTATATTCTCCAAAAGGGAAGAGATAATGTATCAATATTTGACTTTGATGGAAGCTCAGGCATTATTCCATATGTTGTATCCTAGCTCAAAATTAATCTTGGCTGAATACCACTGCACATTAATTATCAACTAGGACGGAATCCAACTGGCTTGCTTTCATATGTGATCTACACAGAAAGATGGTAAGGTTTTAAGAACATCATTAAGAATTGTTAAAGCTAATGTGTTAATATAGCTCATTTCTAAAGACCTTCATAAGGTTTGTCTATGTCTGTTCATTTCCATAAATCTAGAAAGATACAGGGTATTTGAATAGGATTCACAGATTAAAGCACCAAACTACACCGTAGGTCTATTTGTTATTATGAATACACTATCTACCTCACCATGGACAGTAGATGGAATTCTGGCTGAGGTTTTAACCCATGAGAAATTTATTGTGGTAATGTGTTATTTGAGGCGAACAACATCAGTTTTTGAAATACATTTCTTCCTCTGAGCTCAACCAATCCACATCTCGTTCCCCCTCTTGAACAGCTGATTGAATCAGAACAGTATATCTGATAATGTTGCATAAGAATGTGCCCTAAAGGAAAATTGCACTATCTCATATAAAAGGTAAAGAACCAGGGGTGTCTGTGGGGAGGTGGGGGAAGGGGTGGTTTGAAGAGTCATGATGGTGGCTGTAACCATGTCATTGAGGCCCTGCCCCCTTTTTACATGTGATATACATACAAAGGAGGAAGGACTTTGATTACATGGCCACAGATGCCAACTTGACTTTTTTGACCCTCCCTCCTGCAGATGCCCCTGTAAAGGACAAGGAAAAGGGAAAAATCACAATAAGATTACCCCAGATTTTTAAAGATTCATAGACACTATTCCATTGAACCTTGGCACTGATATTTCAGAAGTCTGGGTGCTGTTTTTTTTTTAATTTTAAGATGTGGGAGATACACAAATATATACATACCCTTTGGTCTTGACTTGTATGACATTCATATTTTTTAATTGTTTAGGAGGATGCTACTCATACAGCATTAGGCACATTTTCCTTTTGAAGTCATCAAAGATGTCCCAGGCTTCTCCTTTGAAGAACAAATACTATAACTTCAGCCCCTGGAGGGCTGCATTATTCTGCCAGTACAACTTCATGGAAATTGTGATGGTAGGAATCACGGTCTCCATAGAGCAGAATGATAGGCAGATGTTCATAGACCCCCAAGGGACATCTGAAAACAGTGTGATGATTCCTCCTCATTTCCAAATACTGGATTCCATTAATAAAGACCAATCTATGCTGAATTCTTCCTCGCTACGCCTTCCCCATGTTAAATAGTTGCGATTGCTGTAGTTGTAACTGCAGGAAAACAGCCATTAACCACAATCATCTATTTACTACAGAGACAATATCCTAGTGTTTGAAGGAGATGATGGACGTAGTTACCAAAGGGACGCACAATAGTCTCTGCATAGAAGAGTGAAACATTCTATGAAAACAATTACCGTTTCCTGTAAAATCTGTTTCTTCAATGTAATAATACTAATCAAGGCCTGAGACAATGCTGTTTGGCAAACAAAAAGCTGAGCGCTCTGAAAACACTCAGATTCTTTCTTTCTTTCTTTCTTTCTTTCTTTCTTTCTTTCTTTCTTTCTTTCTTTCTTTCTTTCTTTCTTTCTTTCTTTCTTTCTTTCTTTCCCCCCTAGGAAAGATCAAGACCTCCAGTGGGGCTTGACATTAATAGTTTAAATCCCCCCACAGAGAAGGTTTGACTTCAAATCTGCATTCTGAAATATCAGAGTAATTGGAAGTCTGAATCCACAGGACTCCCAGCCTGCAATTTAGCAGATTGGTGTGTCATGAAAGGGCAACACATTGTTAATTATTTTACTTAAGTTTATTATTGCTGAGATTTTCTATATCACTTGCCAAATTTGATGCAACGTACAATGAATTAGAGGAGATAAAGCTATTTGGTTCCCCAACTCAGGCAATAAAATCTTCAGATGCCCTATGTAACTGCCCGAGTCATTTTAGAGTCAATTCCTATTATCAAAATTCAGGGTAGCAAATATCTCACTTGTAAAATGCCTTGTGAAGTTTTGAGCTTATATGAAATTTGGCAGATGAAGAAAAAATGGCATTGTAAAGAGATGGATTTTGTCCAGCCACATAAAAAGGTCAATGGAGAAAAAAAAATTGCCTGTTAAAGTCAAGCTTAATTTCAGGCAATAAATTAATTCTAACATATTTGATCAATAAAATAATATAATAAAAAATGACATGATTGCCTTGGCGATCATGAACATTGCAATGCATCTATATACATAATGGGCTGTACAGGCTTTCCTTAGACTTTTACTGTATGTAACTGTCTATTTCATGCTTTCAAAACTTTTCAGTCAGTGGCTTCTCCTTTGCTTTTATACATTTCAGAAATAAATACAAATGTGTTAAAAACTACTTACGTTCCATTCAGATATTATGTAATAAATTTCTGATCTTACAGAACTACTTTTGCTCCTCTTGCTGATGTTTTTGTAAATTATATTTGTCTTTCTGAACATTATGTTTGCTATAAAAGAAGCAGTTTCTCTCAGAAATATCTTGAACAAAGAACTGGGACATAGAAAGCAACTCAATTTGCCTAAGTTACTGTAGCCCTGTGAGCACTAGTGGAGGAAAGCTGATCTTAATTGATTTTCCTGTGAAATTGGTAGCTCCCCCCACTTATGCAGCTGAATAATTTCAGTCTTACTTTATCCATTTCCCCTTTTAATTCATGTTTGCTTTAGAAAACAGCTTTCTATTGGCAAAGGATGTCACCTTCTATTAAACAATATGCTGTCATTCATTGTCCATTGCCTGCCTTTCTTTCCTTTGTTTAAAATTAGAAGTTTAAGCTTAAAAGGCTCAGAAATCATCTTATTGCTTTCAGAAACCATATTCAGCATTTCCAATTTAGCTACTTCTTGGTGTTCAGGTGGGGCAGGGTTTTGCCATTTACGTATTACCTGAAAATCTGGTACGTTAAAAGAATTGGCAGCTTTTGAAAAATGATCAGCCGGAACCTGCAAACAAGTACAAGAACTATTTTCTGTCTCGGAAATTAGAAATGATGGGCCAGGCTTTGCATAGCTCTTGATTTTAGTTCGGATGAATTCTGGTCTTTACAAAAAGCCAGTACAAAATGGAAACAAAAGTTCTCTATCTCATTTTACTTCATTTCAGAACAATCAGTTCTGCTTAGTTTTAATGATAAAGTTTATCACACATTCAGAGCATCTTTGCCATTTCAAAAATTATATTAGTATTTTAATAGTTTTACAGTTACATTCGTTGCAGCTGATTGTCCTTCAGCCACTTTGAGGATCCTACAAGAGTGGAAAGGTCGTATGCAAGTATTGAAAGAAAAGAGAAAAAAGTAACACACACACACACATATCAGCCAGTTATGCAGTAACTTTGGGTTTTGATCAATAGGAGGACATATGTCCTCTGCAAATTCTGATTTGGATGCTTCAAAAGCCCATTCCAGATGAATGTGCAAATGATGGGATTCTGTTAAAAAGATGTTAGTCCTCTTAATAATCAACCACAACAACGCTTATGTTTGAGGGGCAGATTAAGAAGAAAAGAGGTGAGGGGCTGCAAGATGGACAGACAAAAGGAAATATTTTTACACAACATGTAATTTGACTTGGGAATTCGCTACCAGGAGATGTGGTGCTGGCTGCTAGCTTGGCTGGCTTCGAAAATGGGATGGAGCAATTCACGGAAGTCATGGCAATCGATGGCTATCAGCCTTGATGGCAGTGGGACTGCCTCTGAAGGCCAGCTGCTGGGAGACTAGCGGGCTTCCTTGTGCAGATGGATGGCCACTGCTGGACTAGATGGGCCAGGGGTCTGATCCAGCAGGACACTGCTTTTGTTCTTATGTTATGTTCTTAGGTTCTTATGAAGAATGGAATGGAATGGAGTGGAATGGAATGGAATGGAATGTTATGGAAGTAAATAGCCTATTGTTGGCTTGAACACTCTAAATAAAGACAGTACATTAAAGTATGAAATGACCTGGGATTACTATCTCATTCTAAAATTATTACTCATTTCTTAAGGCCCTGATGATTCAAGCCTTGCTGAAGCCAGGTGACCTCCAACTGACACATTTGGCTTTCAATTTAGGATTATAACTTTTTTAATGCTTTAATCATCTTGCAGTAAGAAAGTATATGTTCTGTTATGATAATTACATAGGATGGCCCAAGAAGCTTAGGCAAAACTTAATGTCCTAATCAATCCCTTCAGGGAGACTAATTACCTAAATGGCACTTTCTCCAAATTATTTTAATATATAAACTGTATCAGTACAGACTATGAACTGCAAAGAATGACTTTTATGGAAACAATCTACATTTAAGTCTTTTGACAAGATGCTCAGTTGCTTCTGACTCTTCATTCACTGCTCCTTTGAGTTCTTGTATGCTCATGCTTGTGTGTCAGCCCTTCAAGGTAGGCCAGCTCAGGAAACCAACACTGCAAAAGCTACTGGAACTCTACATCAATGTTTCTCAACTTCCACAACTTTAAGATGTGTGGCCTTCAACTCCCAAAATTCTCCAACCGGCATGGGGAATTCTGGGAATTTAAGTCCACATAACTTAAAGTTGCTGAAGTTGAGAAACACTGCTCTGTATTATAATATTATAATGACAGACTCTTGAAAGCCTGTGGCAGAGTTTCCCCAGAATTGAGGCAGAGTTATTTTGAGTCTCTTTCTCACATTTCTCACATTTCTCACATCTCTCTTTTATTCTCTCTTAATGACTCTGCTAACACTTCTTGGATTCCTTCACCAAAGTTACCTCTGCAGTCCTCTACACCATGTCATTAGTAATAGATTTTTTTCCTTCTGTTGACCTCCAAGCATCAGGGTCTTCTCCAATGTCTCTTGCTTTCGCATTATGTGTCTAAAATATTTAAACCTCCATTTCATTATGAGTGCTTCCAGTGAGCAGTCTGGTTTTACTTTAACTGGCAGTGAGTGATTTGTCCTTCTTGCTGTCCAAGATATTTTTCACAGTTTTCTCAAGCACCACAATTCCAAATCATCTATTTTTCTTTGTTCAGCCTTTCTGATGAACCAGCTTTCACAGCCATATGGGAAAACTATGGCCTTGACAATACTTATCTTTACTGTCAATAAGATGTCTCTGCACCCTAATATTTTGTCTAGGCTTGTCATATTATTTCTCCTAAGTTGCCTGGGCTCAAAAATACAAAGATATGGTGACTGTAGCCATGAAATAAAGAGAATGTGCCATGAATGTGCCACTTGGGAGGAAGATTATGACAGACTGAGAGAAAATATTAAAATTCAGAGATATCACAATGACAAAAAAGATAAGTACAAGGCGATGGTTTTCCCAGTTTTTAATATATGGCTGTGAAAGCTGGACTTACTACTTCAGCCTTTCTGCTTATTTGCATTGGATTGCATTACTTTGTTGATGCAACCTTAGGGCTTTTTTTTTAAACAACAACAACAACTGAGCAGCAGACTGGCTTTTGCGCCCTATTCTTTCACCTTCAACAAGTGATTCCCTAAGAGATCCTCATTTCCAGCCATCAAAAATAGTATCATCAGCCTAATTGCAGTTGTTGGTGTCCCCCCCCCAGTTTTAGTTCCAATTTCCAATTCTTTTCGACCAGCATTTCTCATATGTTCTGCATATAGGTTAAATAAAGTGACCGTGTATAAACTTGGTGCTCTCCTTTCCCAATTTTAAAGCATTTAGTTGCTCCATTCTAACTGTTGCTTCCTAGCCTTATACAATTTCTTTAATAGGATGTTGGAGTGGCCCAGTACACCCATCTTTTTAAGGGCTATCCACAAGTCCTGTTATAACCAATAAGGCAAAGATAGGCATCCTTTTGGAACTCCCTTGCTTTTTCCCTTATCTGCTGGATGTTAGCAATGTGATCTCAGGTGCCACTGTCTCATCTGACGGTCCTCATTCCATGTGCTGTTGAAGTCTGGATTGTGAAATCTGAGTCACTCTCTTAGTGCAGTAAGAAATAAGTGCCATTGATCAGTAGTTTGAGCATTCTTTAGCAGCACCTGATGAGATTGGCAGTATTAAATCAGCAGGCTATGTCTTTTCTGCATAGCTTCACTGGTCACTCTCTCTGGGGAGGAAAACAATTGTGGACAGAGGAGGAAGGAGTTTCAACTGTGTGTGGGTACATATGAATATGTGCGCATAAGCATACTTCTTTATAGGAACACAGTTACATACACAGAGTCATAGAGTCAACGGTTCCTAGAATTGGCAGGGCCATTTAGCTCCCTGAATCCAACCCCTGCTCAGTGGAGGAATCCAAATTAAATCATCCCCAGCAGCTTGCCATCCAGCCTCTGCTTGACCCTAGTCAGTGAAGGGGAGTCTAACACTTCTCTGGGTAATTAATTTCACTGTCAACCTGCTCTTCCTGTTAAGACCTTTTTCCATACAAATCAAATCTCCAACTCATCTGCAAGTCATGCTTAGCCATGCCACCGGCTTGATGTGCATTATGCCGAGAGCAGGCTTCCAGATGTTTTCAGCTCTAACTTCCAGAATGCTTGGCCATTACCAGACTAGCTTATGGGAGTCACAGTCCAAGAGCTCCTAAGCGCACCGTGTTGCTTGTCCCTGATTTAGACATGGGAGAGTCTTGCCGGAGAGTTGGAGATGCAGATCCAAATCATTTACCAGTCAAGCTCTTTTAATGCTGTCTGACAGCTCTGCAAATAATCAGGAAGTGTCAGGTAGCACCTTCTCTAACAAATGTTATTAAAAGATGTAAGCATCTGATGAAGTGAGCTGCAAGCCACAAAAGCTCACGCCTTTGAATACAAATTGTTAGTCAGAAAAGGTGCTACCAGATTCCTCTTGACAGTCCTCCTACAATCCCTGCACGTAGTAGCGCTAGAATAACAGACAACTTAGACAACTTAGTATTTTTTTCTCCTACAAATGTATCTTACTTTTGTTGAAGCACTCCCTGTTTTGTTCATTAAAAATCCTGACAGACATAAAAATTCTTATTTAGCTTATGACATAAGTTTGCAGGAAAGGACCTTCCTCTGTTTGCAAATATTCCATTATTAGAGTTTGAATCTAGACAATATGATACATCAGTCAAGCCAAGAACAAATGTCCAGGTATTCAGAAAATGTGAAATCCCTAAAGGCATAACCAGAAGGACAGAGAGAATAATATTTTGCAGGGAAAAAAAAAAGGAAAAAAAAGGAAATGCATTTTATTCATTCTCCAGCAGAGGGTGGCCTAAGCATACTCTAAAACAACCAAATCACATTTATTTAGAGTTGCTTCTTCTGTAACCTCTGCTAGCTTTTAATAATTTGGAAAAGAGACACCAATATGTACTTTCCTAAATCAGAAGACATAATGAAGAATAAGTAATTTAAGTATTTAAATGTAAAAGTGCCCTCACAGAGGAATGTAAATTTTAATAAATTTGTTATTATGTAAACTTTAATAGGCTAGCATTCTGATCACTATATAATGAAGTACCTTAATCTACAAAGCAAAATTTACCTTAACAGATGTAAATTTTATCCGGATGACACATTTTCCTTTTTCTTTTAATAATGTTTTTGACCCTGGCTTTGGCATAAAAAAGATAGACTTTTAAAAAACCTTTTAAGCCCTAAAAAGAAAATCTCCACATTAATTCATGTGCACTATACCTAATAAGATTTTTTAATTACTGTTCCACTATATTTTTAGTATACAATTATCTGATTGCTGTATTTTCTCATATGCATGGAAAACATGTATTTATAATCTGCATATGACACAATTAGAGCATATTTACTGAGAATCTAGTCCAATAGCCTTGGATTGCAAATTCTCATGAATGGAATTCTTTTTGTGGGCAACTCCCACTGGCTAAAGGGATTTTTTTACCCTCTGAAGTTTCCTGTATCCCTTAAAAATCTCCACGGAACAGTGTGAGAGGTGACAGTTAAGTTGTTACTGAGTGCAAGGGAACGTTGGTAAGTTTTCTTTCAGCTGTGTCAGAATGGATAAATAACTTAGGATCCAAGCCACTGTATTAATGAGATTTATTCCCTAGCAAGCATGCAGTGTATCCTCTCTTAGACAGGGACTAGTAAAAAACAAAAGTAGAACTAGGGGTACCCAATCTGGACTGCAAAGATGCTGATTAACCACTAGATGGCAACAAAGAATTTGATTTTTAAAATAACTCTTTTCTGCAGCTAGTGGTCATTCATATTTTCACAGCCAAGATCTGATATTCCAAATGGACATGCATATTTTTTTTATTTATAAAGTTACTATACTATGTGGTAAAACAGAATACAACCCAAAAATCCTCTGCTAGTAAACATGTTTGTATATTGTAATATGACTGCATAGGTGTGCATATAAGAAAGGCTGCTTTAGGTTCTAAAGAACCAGGCAACGAAGTGGATTTAATAAACAGCAGAGGGAAAGAGTACATTGGTTGGTCATTCTGATATTTCTTTTAATTTTTGAGAGGCATCAATACCATTTAAATTGGGGAAGAACATCTAGAAAGGTAATTTGTATCAAATATTGTCATAATCAATTCCTGAACTGAAAATTCAGATGAATATTTTGCAAAACCTGCCCATTTTCTAATGAATCACTAGAAGAGCTAATAAATGTGCATTATGCATTCTTCTAACATGCAGTCTTGTAATGTTATTTAGTGCCAGATCGTTTGATTCACACGATATGCTAAATTTTCCACCCAGCCATCCTTATTCTGAAAGTCTTTTTTAACTTTGTGCCTGGCCAGAATAGAGATTCTAGCCACGAAAACAGTTATGAACCTGCCTAAACATCTCATGATGCAACTAGAATAGAACACACATGTATTTAAAACTGTAAGAATCCTTAACTGGTGAGCAATTGATAGCACTGAAGGTGTTGCAGTGAAAAAGAATCTGGCAAATAGGGTTGTTATAGAAATCTGGCTTGAAACTTGAAAAAAATAAAAAGGGTGCTACCTGTGACTTTTGCACCACACTGTCACTAAGTAAATCATCTAAAAATTGAATCTTTCCAGCTTTTAAGTGCACTGTCTATAAAGGTTGGTGTTTCCTTTTCTTGAAGGTTAAAGCAAAGCTGAAGCTTTGACTTTACAGTATATTTTCTTGACTCCTATTATTCATTTAGTCAGTGCATTTACATCCTGCCTCTTCTCTGAGATTTCAAAGCAGTCTCCTGTCATTTTCCCTTCTTTTGAGGTAGGATGGGCTGAGAATCAGAGGAACTGTTCCTAAATTAGCCAGGGAGCTTCGTGGTTGAGTGAGACTTGTACCTAGATCTCCCTCTACAAGACCAACAGATTAATCACTACTCTACATTGGCTCTCTTGTCGGTTTCATTACACTCTAGGAGATAGGAAGGAACGCAGCTCTTAATTTCTATTCTGTCCAAGGCATGTTATAATGAAAAACACAAAGATGCTTCAGGCTGGGGAAAGTAGCACATATTTAAAAGATGTCTGAAAACATTTCATAGCAAGCTATTTTTGAACATCATGTAGCAGTTTATTCATGCTGTTGTTTTCTTTGTTTTACAATCCTGCCTGTACCAAGAATACAGAAGCTGTGTAGTCAGAGATGATCCAAGATTTTTTTTTTCCTGAGACCAGCAGCACCTTCCTGGTCCAGAATGACTCATACCTAAAGCCAAACAGAAAATCTACACAAGCATCTCTTCCCATCCATGACTGGACTGAGAATAACATAGTATCAAGACAAAAATCAAATTATTGCCCTTTTGTTACACTCAGATGTGTTGCTATTTCACTTTACTAATGCCCTGCGCATATTTTTAAAAAGTAGTAATGGTAGGTAGGCCAGATTTTCAGTTCATAGTAAGCTAGAATTGTTGAGAAAACTGGCTCATTGCAATTGAGGAAATGTGTCGTTGCATTCTGCTTAATTGTTCCTTTTAGGTTCCTCCTACCAGTAGAAGCAACTAAATAAACTGCAATGTATTTAGCCAGGCCTACCATATTAGGGTTGCAGAAATTCAGATGCTCACCAGATGGCAACAAAGAGACCCAAAAACTCTAATTCTCTGCTGCCATCTGGTGGTCATCTAGAACCTTGCAGGCCAAATATGGCTTGCTTTATATTTGAACTGGAATTCCTGGCTTGCTCCTAACAAGACAAAGTGATAAGTGAAAAATAAACTTTGGCTTATGATTCTGGCTTCTTAGCTCAAAAGCTAAATAAGAAATGACATCAGCTTCCTGGTCTACAGAGCTTTTCCCAACCAGCAAGCGAAGCAAAGAAGATGCAAATGAAAAGCATGGTCACTCCTAGTAAACCAGAATTCTCAGCAATTCTGGCTTACAACCAAATCAGACCATTGTGTTTTTGCTGTTACTGATGGTACAGACTGTATTTTAGAAAAGTTTTAAAAGCAAAATAGAGGTTAGATCCATTATCGATACTCTAAATTAAAACAATAAATGAATCACCCAACTGTAGTTAATGGGCAATTAACATAATTCTGGACTGGTGTAGCTGAAAGATAATGAAAAAGCTGATTGCAAATGAACCAGAAGTAATGTGGGAGGTTGTAATAGTCCTGTAACTCTGAGCGAGAATCCTATTTCCCCTTTAATTCTGGATGCTTTGCTTGGTGAGGAGCTTTACTCTGCCATGAAATTCACCCATCAGAAAAGGGGATACATATCTCAGAGAAAGGTTACAGTTGCTTAGAAAGTTTGTGTTCCCTGCCTATTGTAGATTAGGGCTGTTTAAAAAATGAGCAGGGTAAGAAAGGGAAAACGAGAATTGACTAAGGAACATTTTATAGAAAATAAGTAATCCCAACACATATTATATACAGCAGGACTTTGGGGCAGCATGTCTAGATTTGGGTTCTTGCTCAACATGCATAAAGTTAATATAGAGTCACACTATTAGTCCATCTAGCTGTAGTTCCCTAATTTTAGGCCTTCTAAAAGTGTTGGATTTTATTCACGTCAGCTGGCAATTCTCAGAGTTGACATCCAGTGCAACTAATGGTTATTTATTTATTAAACAAACTTATGTAGCTGCCCTGTACGGAGGGAATTCTGGGCAGTTAACAAAATAAAAACACAATGCACTAAAAAGACTATTTAAAACAATAAACAATCGAGCTCTCACTGTTTTGTTTTGTTTTTAACTTTAGAGAAGGCTCTAATACTGGAAAAGATGGAAGGAAAGAGAAGAAGAGGATGATCAGCAGCAAGGTGGATGGATTCTGTTACAATGGCAGTGGGTGCACTGTTGAAAGACCTGAAAAAACAGGTTAGGGACATCTTGTCATGGAGAAAATCTATCCATGTGATCACTAGGAGTTGAAAACGACTTGATGGCATATAATCAATCAATCAATCAATCAATCAATCAATCAATCAATCAATCATGGTGAGGTTGCCATAGGCCCATTTCATTTATTCTCAGGAACCTTGGAAGAGTACATATTAGAACATAGCCGTGCAGCAACCTGCAAGGAACATGACGGTAGGCAGTTCTTCATTTCTTTTTTAATCCTATACATCTAAAGGTCTCCAGTGGTTAAGAGAGGAGGTGCAAAAAGTCCCTTCTATTTGGCATCCTGAATTCAGACCAACATCTTTAGTCAAATCTAATAGATCCTGAGGTTGAAACTTTTTCTATAATTTTATCCATGCCTGCCCTTTATCTCCAGTGGATTTTGCTTGCTTGTTCCTTCATTTTAAAAAAGCCAAGTATGATATCATAATATTGGCAAGTTTGAGAAAATTTAATTTGCCTGAGAAACATCTGTCCTCCCCTTCTCAAAAAAGAGGGGAAGTTCTGCAAAGCACTAGGAATTGAGATTTATTGTTGTTGTTTAGTCGTTAAGTCGTGTCCGACTCTTCGTGACCCCATGAACCATATTTCGCCAGGCCTTCCTGTCCTTCACTGCCTCCCTGAGTTTGGTCAGTTTCATGCTCATTGCTTCAGTGATGCTATCTAACCATCTCATCCTCTGCCGTCCTCTTCTCCTTTTGCCTTCAATCTTTCCCAGCATCAGGGTCTTCTCCAAAGAGATCTCTCTTCGCATTAGGTGGCCAAAATATCTGAGCTTGAGCTTCATTATCGATCCTTCCAATGAGCAATCAGGGTTGATTTCCTTTAAGATTGACTGGTTTGACCTCCTAGCAGTCCAGGGAACTCTTAAGAGTCTTCTCCAGCACCACAGTTCAAAGGCATCAATTCTTCGGCGCTCGGCCTTTTTTATGGTCCAGCTCTCACAGCCATACATTACTACTGGAAAAACCATAGCTTTGACTATGCGGATCTTTGTCGGCAAGGTGACGTCTCTGCTTTTTAATATGCTATCTAGGCTTGCCATAGCTTTCCTCCCAAGGAGCAAGCGTCTTTTAATTTCATGGCTGCAGTCTCCGTCTGCGGTGATCTTGGAGCCCAAATAAATGAAGTCTGTTACTGCTTCCATTTCTACCCCTTCTATTTGCCAGGAATTGATGGGTCCAGATGCCATGATCTTAGTTTTTTTAATGTTGAGTTTCAAGCCAGCTTTTGCACTCTCCTCTTTCACCCTCATCAAGAGGCTCTTTAGTTCTTCTTCACTTTCTGCCATTAGGGTGGTATCGTCCGCATATCTGAGGTTGTTGATGATTCTCCCTGCAATCTTAATTCCGGCTTGTGATTCTTCCAGCCTGGCATTTCTCATGATGTACTCTGCATATAGGTTAAATAAGCAGGGTGACAGTATACAGCCTTGTCGTACACCTTTCCCTATTTTGAACCAATTGGTTGTTCCATGACCGGTTCTAACTGTTGCTTCTTGGCCCGCATACAGATTTCTCAGGAGACAGGTAAGGTGGTCTGGTATTCCCATCTCTTTAAGAATTTGCCACAGTTTGTTGTGATCCACACAATCAAAGGCTTTTGCATAGTCAATGAAGCAGAAGTAGATATTTTTCTGGAACTCTCGTGCTTTCTCCATGATCCAGCGAATGTTGGCGATTTGATCTCTAGTTCCTCTGCCTCTTCGAAACCCAGCTTGTACATCCGGTAGTTCTCGGTTCATATATTGCTGAAGCCTAGCTTGTAGGATTTTGAGCATAACCTTGCTAGCATGTGAAATGAGTGCAATTGTGCGATAGTTTGAGCATTCTTTGGCATTGCCCTTCTTTGGAATTGGAACGTAAACTGACCTTTTCCAATCCCGTGGCCACTGTTGCGTTTTCCAAACTTGCTGGCATATTGAGTGCAGCACTTTAACACCATCATCTTTTAGTATTTTAAATAACTCAGCTGGAATCCTGTCATCTCCACTAGCTTTGTTGTTAGCAATGCTTCCTAAGGCCCACTTGACTTCACTCTCTAGGATGTCTGGCTCAAGGTCAGTGATCACACCAGCGTGGACATCAGGGACATTAAGATCTTTCTTGTATAGTTCTTCTGTGTATTCTTGCCACCTCTTCTTAATCTCTTCTGCTTCTGTTAGGTCCCTGCCTTTTTTGTCCTTTATCATGCCCATCTTTGCACTAAACGTTCCTTTCATATCTCCAATTTTCTTGAAGAGATCTCTAGTCTTCCCCATTCTATTGTTTTCCTCAATTTCTTTGCATTGTTCATTTAAGAAGGCCTTCTTATCTCTCCTGGCTATTCTCTGGAAATCTGCATTCAGTTGCTTATATCTTTCCCTTTCACCCTTGCTTTTCGCATTCCTTCTTTCCACAGCTATTTGTAAAGCCTCATCAGACAGCCATTTTGCTTTCTTGCATTTCTTTTTCTTTGGGATGGTTTTAGTTGCTGCCTCCTGTACAATGTTACGGACCTCCGTCCATAGTTCTTCAGGCACTCTGTCTACCAAATCTAATCCTCTAAATCTATTCATCACCTTCACTGTGTACTCACAAGGAATATGATCTAAGTCATACCTGAGTGGTCTAGTGGTTTTCCCTACATTCTTCAATTTAAGCCTAAATTTTGCAGTAAGAAGCTCATGATCTGAGCCACAGTCAGCTCCTGGTCTTGTTTTTGCTGTCTGTATAGAGCTTCTCCATCTTTGGCTGCAAAGTATATAATCAATCTGGTTTCGGTATTGACCATCTGGTGATGTCCATGTGTAGAGTCGTCTCTTGTGTTGTTGGAAAAGAGTGTTTGCTATGACTAGCTTGTTCTCTTGACAGAACTCTATTAGCCTTTGCCCTGCTTCATTTTGTACTCCAAGGCCAAATTTGCCTGTTATTTCGATTACTCCTTGACTTCCTACTTTAGCATTCCAATCCCCTATGATGAAAAGGACATCTTTTTGGTGCTAGTTCTAGAAGGTGTTGTAGGTCTTCATAGAAGCGGTCAACTTCAGCTTCTTCAGCATCAGTGGTTGGGGCATAGACTTGGATGACTGTGATATTGAATGGTTTGCCTTGGATACGCACTGAGATCATTCTGTCGTTTTTGAGGTTGTACCCCATTACTGCCTTTCCCACTCTCTTATTCACTATGAGTGCAACTCCATTTCTTCTAAGGGTTTCTTGCCCACAGTAGTAGATATAATGGTCACCCGAATTAAATTCACCCATTCCCGTCCATTTCAGTTCGCTGATTCCCAAGATGTCGACGTTCAATCTTGTCATCTCATGTTTGACCACATCCAGCTTGCCTTGGTTCATAGATCTTACATTCCAGGTACCTATACAATATTGTTCTTTACAGCATCGGACCTTCTTTTCGCTTCCAGATACATCCACAGCTGAACGTCCTTTCGGCTTTGGCCCAGCCGCTTCACTCTTTCTGGAGCTACTTGGAAATGCCCTCCGCTCTTCCCCAGTAGCATATTGGACACCTTCCGACCTGAGGGGCTCATCTTCCGGCATCATATCTTTTAGCCTGAGATTTATTAGTAGCCCCAAATCATTTGCTTTTCCCAGAAGAGATATTTCACTCTACATACAAGTTACCGTTGGGGGCAGTAATTATATTTTCCCAGTGTGATCTACCACCTTGTGGTGTGGTAAGGGTAAACAGTGTACATCAGTTGTACCTGATCTCTTTCAAGGAAGACATGAGAGAGAGACAGAGAGAGACAGAGAGAGAGAAGCATTTCAGGATTTGTATATAAGCATCTCATACTTTTAATAAATATCAAATGTATCACATAACACTGCAGTGATTTAAGGTATTCTAAGTGATCTGCTGAAGCACAAAATTAATCTAATCACTTTGAAATACTCAAAATGAAATAAAACGGGAAGGAAAAAATGGTTAAAGCATAGAAAGCTTTGATAGAAAGGAGAGAAAATGAGATGTGGGCACATTAAATCTGCTAAATGCTCATTAGCTCTTCAAATTCCGTCTATAGAATAATGGCTCTAGTTAATACAATGGTTATGTATCTCACCCCTGTCAACATCTTGTTCCTCCCCACTTGATCTGGTAGTCACTTTTGAGAAACTTTACCACTCTGGCAGATAAAATCATGTTCTGAATGTTCTTGCATTTAGATTTTTTTGTTCAAAAATAATGATTGTGGAAAAATATCTCATTCTTCCTGTGGGCTGGGAGAGTATCCATTTTCTACTCACTTCATGTACAATGGCATTTTTCTCCCTATGGATTTTGGCTCTTTCTTCACTCTGTATAAATCCTGTGGAACATCTAGATAAATCAGAAATGTTATATTTATGGTGACATCACAGGGCATGAGGACCATATTTTCTCATCCCAGCCAATTAAGGATCATGTAGAGAATGTGATTGTGTTTTTCTCTACGCATTACATAGTGAATAAGACTTGGTTACATTGTGAAGTTCCAGGGATTCACATGAACTGTGAAGATCCATGATGTACAACTTGAGACCTTAAGGCCACATGTGCCCCCTGAAAACTTCACAAATGCATTACTGTACCAAATTGTAAATTTCGATCAATCAGTCAATTAGACTTATATGCAGTCTTTCATACAGAAAGACATGGCACTTCCCTTTCCTATTTTTCCCAACAACAAAACTCTGTGAGGGAGGTGAGCTGAGAGAGAGCTCGACTAATTAGCCCAAAGTCATCTAATGATATTCCATGATTGAAGGGGGACTAGAAATTAAGTCCATTGAAAAGAATCTATATTAACTTTCTTTAATTTAAATTAAATGTAAGCATTTAATATTTTCCCAGTGCTTAAACTAATTTTTGCACCATAAATTCCCTGAGCCTGGCAAAGTAGCACATCTGCGATAGAGAATCTGTCCTGTGTGGAACCATGAGAGTGTTCCTGCCCTGTCTCGGCCAAGCTATCCTGTCCTGCTTTTACACATACCCCTGATGCCCTTGTGTATAACATGGGAATAGAGGGGTGCAAATAGCTTGAACGTTGTGTCATTAATGCTCATACATTAGTCCTTCCATGAAATAAATGGTAGATTTTAATATTTTGCCATTTTTTTCAACTGTGGGTACAGTCAGTCAGAGGAGGCAATGTGAAAACATTCTTGAAAATCAAAATAGTCTTTTTGGAAGTAAAATTTTAAGTTTTTAGGGGTGGGGCAGTTTTGTTTTTCAAAGATAACTGGCTGAAAATTTGATGTTGTATTTTCATTCTTTTTCAGCTGTTAAAACAAACAAATAACATCCGGTGGTTTTGGTCATGTTCTTGGGCCAGAAGGTCTCTAGGAAAAAAACAAAGGGAAAGAAAAAAAAACTTTTGGGCCACCTCATCTTTAAAAGGTCAGAGTTTCCCACAGCCTGAACATTCGTAGCATTTTGCGCCTACCAGGCAATGAATGGTCCTTTGGAAGGAGAAGGAATATTCAGCCCATTTCGAAATGAAACTTGTTCCCACCTGAATACCTTGCCAATCAATGCCTCTGAACATATTGGAAGAGAGATTGTGCTTGTTCAGATGAAGAACTTTCTGCATGCCTTTGTAGCTCTATACTTTGACTTGGCCTGGAAAAAGCCACATTTTTACACCCTTTTTAATAAGAAGCAAAAGAATTTGGATATTATCTGTTTGCATTAAGCGCTGCTGGTGAACAATCGTTCAAATTTTGGAAGTCAGGGCTTTCATAATAAGGCCTGATTTTCTTAGCAATCAAATGCAGGCCCATTCATGCACATCTACACACGTCTTTCTGAATAGAACTCAAAACAGCTGCAACCTTCTAGGAATTAATTGGATTCCAGATCATTTGCATTTTACATAGTTTACCAATAAAAGACAGAGAGAGTAGCTTTATTAATGTGCAAACTAAAATCCTTCATAAATAAAATAAGGAGCATTTTGCCGAGCTGTAATCCAAATTTTAATAAAGAGACTTCTTCCTTTCCCTCCTCCTGCGCTCCTGATAATGCTGTCGGGTCCTTGCCAAGGTGGGAATTGATATGCACGACTGAAATGCAGGCAGCTGTTGAAGACGCCTCGTGACTGCCTTGGGCTCTTCTAGGACTTCATCTGGTTAGGCATTATGATTTGGTAATGGCCATTTTTAGACAACACCAAAGGCAATTCTAAGATTTGCTGTCACAATAGACGTACTAAAAATAAAGTCAGTGTAACTAGATTAAGAAACTGGCAGAATAACAAGGCAGAAAGAAGAGAAGGAAAACAGAAACATGGGACAACAGCTAAATGCATTCTGTAGTGGCAGAGAAGGGATAAGGGAGCTGATGGTTTTATGTGCTGGTTGGAATTATTTTGTCTGCTGGGTTTTTCAGAAGCGGTTTACCACTGCCTCCTTCCTAGGTCTGAGAGAGACTGGCTCAAGGTCACCCAGCTGGCTTTGTGCCTCAGGTGGGACTAGAACTCACCATCTCCCGGTTTCTAGCCTGATGCCTTAACCCCTACACCAAACTGGCTGTCACGTGGTTGTGTATATGTGTGTTAAAAAAACAAAACAACCACCGAAACAGAATGCCTAGATGGAGCCCGTTTTCAAGATGCCTTTCTAGGATTTCCTCTTGATCATGGACTTTGGAAAAGCAATTAGCTCTGAAGCAAGTAGTTCAACTAAGTCACCTATTTATGTTGGCTGTGAGCAGCACAGATTGACACAGGAGGAGTTAGTTGATTGGGCAGGGAATTAGTTTATCTCCAAATGAAATTGTGTCTATTTGGGGCTAAATCTAACCTCCTCAGGATTAATTGGTTAGGTCAATTAATTCAGCTTTGGAGTTTGCACAGCCTGTTCTCCCCATCTGACCCAGTTAAAAGTGTTGCATGAACAATTTGACTGGCATGTTATGACTTTTTACTAAGAAGAAAATCAAGCTGACTTCAACGAGGCTTACCACCAAAGAAATGCATGTAGGAACGCAAACCCTAGAAAATAAGTTGTCACATTTTGCAATTATATTGAAACCATTTAATATTTGCAGTATAGATTACAGGTTCTATAAATCTAAATTTAGTTCTAAATCATTGACTAGAATTTTTAAAAAGGTAAGATGGCCTACAGGCAGAATTGTTACAGACAAAATACCTCAATACAATAGAAAAGATTATATACCAGAACTCATCACCATAATTGTAATTTTTTGAGGTTCATTAACATTTCCTGAACATTTGCAAAAGCACCTTTGAAATTCTGCCAAGTAAAGCCAGTTTAATATGTATAATGGTTTGGAAAGATTTTGAACAATTTTGTTCTTTTAAAGCCCTTATATATACAGTATATATGAATACATCAGTATGACTATGACATGCTAGATTCTGAACAGAAAGAGAAGTTCCCATACCCAAAGCAGTTTTGGTTGTTCTTGCAAGGAATGTAGGCTGATACCGTCTTTCTCGGATTTTAAGAGTGAGTCCATTTCTGTTTGTACTAGGTACAGTTTTCAGAGCAGTGATTGAAAGAATGATGGCTATAAAGAGGGAAACAAGAGTAGGAAGCAAAATCAGGTCAACCTGCTGAGATATACAAAGCACAGACTCCATGAAGAAGTAAAGATAATTGCTAGCATGCTGTTTACAACCAACAGCAAAAGCTATAGGATTTGGGAAAATTGGGAGACAGGTAGACTCAAAGCTCAAGACTTATAGATTTCATTTGGGGACTACCATTTCCTACTTTTTTTTCAGTGTGCCATCAGATCTGTTCCTGATTTGATTTATTTATTAATATCAACTGAAGTACTATTCTAATATCCAGCCATTCCCCAGTAACATTATCAATTGTTTTTAAGGAAGTTCATTCTACTGATTTTAGGTGATATTTAAACATGTCATTGTTAAAAAACTTATTTTGTAAAACAGATGAAACTAGACAGTGAGGCATTGGTATAAGACATATTTAGTTTTTTGGTCCCATGTCATAGGAAGTCTATAATGATTTATTCTTGTGAATCCATTTTTCCTTCTTTTGATGAGATTTATATAACTGAAACATGAAAGATTGGTAAGATCTGGTGGAGAGTACAAGCTACTGCCTGTTTCTTTGCTAGATGGGGATGCTAAAATCTTGACAACAATTGGCAAAGAGTTGATGTACTACTATATTATCTTCAATAGTTCATTCTGTGCACTCTGGTGTTCTAGAAAGGCTACAAGTTTCAGATAATAATAGATTATTCATTGATTCTTTAGAAACACAATCAGAAAAACGTGACTCAGCAGTGGTGGGTTTGTTGGATGGAAAAATCCTTTGATATGGTGCAAATTAAAATTTTGGAACATGTTTTTTTGAAACATGAATTTCCTTGTGTTTTCATTAATTGGATTAAATTGTGGTATTGTATATTTTGTCAGCTAGGGGTATTACAAATGGAATTCTTTCTTCACCTTTCAAGATGTTCCATGGAACTCATTAGGGATGTTCCTTACCTCCTCTTATATTTAATTTAGGGTTGGAATTACTGGCCTGTTTCATTAGACAATTGGATATTTTCAGTATAAAGGTGACTAGAGTTGAACACAAACTGTTACTGTATGCAGATGTTATTTTCTTATGAAAATAAAGACTAAATTTTCATGATTTCCAACTAAATAAGCAACTTGTGTTTTGACTTCTAATTCATAAAAATCACGATGACCACAACAAGCAAGTTACAACTTGATCTCTTTGATATCTTGGTAAAGATTGAAATTTACCTGTTCTTCCAGCATTAGAGGCTGTGAGACACTTTTGGAAAATGTGGGTCATTTAAAATTTGATCCTTGTTCATTTGTAAAATGAACACTGTGGGTTAATCCTAACATGAAAATAATCAGTAAATCCTTTTTCTGGAGCTCTTGAACCAAAAATTGTATTAATACTCTAGACCAGTTTTTTAATCAGTTTTTCAGGACTTTTGACATATTATGAGAATTTGGGTTGCTTAAAACCTCTGAATAGTAATATATTCAGGTAAACTTTTCATAGTTTGGACCTGATGCCTTAGCAGCTTCTGAAACTGGAAGCACTGGAAAATGTTTTGCAAGTTCTACAGTTTATTTTTCAGGTAGCTGAAGAGTATAATCAAGGTGATACTGGTAATTTATAAGAACTTTGGAAGAAAATAATTGGAATATACTATTTTAAGAAGTCAAAGGTCTTATGTTGTAAAGGAAGTTAAATATTTTTCTTACAATATTATGACAAATACATCAAAATATTCTTTTTCAAATGTATTGGTCACCTCAGTAGATATCAAGAAGGTTTGGGTGTCAACTTTTGAATGCTTGAAATGTAATATATTTGAGGGGATTCTGACATAGTATATGATATGGACCTTTCAACAGTTGTCCCGTTTTGGTTTAATATTTTTGTTAATAAGTTTGGGGTTCAGAAAAAACTGTTGAAAGGCATTAATATGATATTGAATTATATACTGACAATTTAGACTTTATGATTTTTTAAAATTGTTTAGCCTTTATTAATAGAATGCAAAAAAAAACAAACAGAAAGAAAAATAAACAATGCACAAAGCTATAAAGAAAAGAAAAAGAACAAATTAAAACTTAAAAAAAAAATCAAAAGCATACAGGATATGTACTAGTGGATGCATATACATATAAAAGTTCTACATAAGCATTTCAATAAATGGTAGCCATATTTGTTGTAATCATCCACAACTATTCTACATCAATAAGTGCTCTCTTGTAACTTGCTATTAATTCCAATTCTGAATACTACTGAGTAATTGGGGTCATCTGTTTATCTTTTCGACACTGAAGAATAATTCTTTGAGCCATCCGTAGGGTTTAGTTATCAATGTACTTAAAATCCTGAGCTGAAGACAAGTGTTCATTTTCTGCCTTTTGAATTAGCTTTTTATCGGCATGCTGGAAAGGCTAATATTCCATATGTTCAAGGTTTGATTTGTGGTTGTACACGAATTGCTCTTATTTATGCATCTATATATCTTTACTTTTTCTCTCTTTTCATCTTTTTTGTTTCCATTTTTTCATATATCTTCTTTTTATAGATTATTGTAATATTTTTCTTCTATATTTTTTTGAACATTATAGCAATATAAAACAGGCACCGTCTTTCCCACATTATTCAATGTTTGTTACATGACTGGGAATGCAAATACATATATGCATATATATGGGTGTGAATGTTTGTCAGAATGAAGTAAATTTGGCAGGACTAGCAGGAGGATTAGCCAATTAACAATGTTACACCTCTGTTCAGAAGCTCCACTGGGTTCAATGAGGCCTACTCTTTTCAAACTAGAGCTAATGTTATTATCAAGAATGAGGAATTTCATTGAGCTACCTGAAACCAAAAACAAGAGAGCCAGCCACTCCATGCCATAACCTAACTAGACTTTATTTATTTATTAAAGAATATGCAGTCACAGACCAAAAAAGGAAGACAACAGCGTTAAAATAAAAAATGTCCAGGATTAAAAAAAGCCTCTTCATGGCAGGATCTAAGCATACCTACATAATCTCCAGAACTAGTGGTTTTTGACCACGATTGCTATGGCACAGAATTTAGCTACCTAAAGTTCCATCTTCCCAGGGTATAAACAGGGCATTTCAAGAGTATGTGTGTGACCATCTCAATTTCAGTGTCTGAACATACACAGAAGCATTCTGGATAGGGGATATTGCTGAATCTCCTGGTCAATACCATTGAGGACAAAGTGTTTAAGTGTGCCGGTGTGAGTGCCCTCTTATGTGGGATGCAAGTATGTAATAAAAGTATTTGGGGATAGTGAATGTAGATAGATGAACTCCTTGTAGGAGAGGTGTGAGGTGTCAAATCTACCCCTTCACACATCAAGGTCAAAGATTCTCTGCTAGTCTCATTCCAAGCTTTGTCTAAGCCCAGTGTAGATAGATATTGGGGAAGGAGCCCACAGTGGACCAGACTGAAGTTATCTGCTTCTTTCATGGGGCATAGATCATCATTCCCATAGATTGGTTTGAGCTAGTATTTGAAGGGCTGGAACCTCAGATGAATTCCAGCTGAGATGCAGCCAAGCTCTAGCTGGGGAACAACATTTGTGACAGAACAAGGAACTCAAAGCAGAGAGTTCAGAAATTTGGTCTGAACTCCTAGCACAAGAATACTTGTATACACACAGCCCTGTGTACCATACAGCAAAATACTTAGTACTTTGGCTTTGAAATGTTTAATTGCTGCAGGCATATACAGTAGTAGTTTCCCTTATAGCTTGTGTATCTGGTTATTATGCTAAAAGCCTTTTGTGCATGGGGCATCAGATTTGAGGATTGAAGTTTTCAGGAGACAGAAGTCTGACAATAGACTTCTGGTATTTAAAGGCCTTTATTTGCTCAGTTTGGATGTTGTTGATTGTCCAGATATGAGGGAAGAAGTTAATACATGGCTTTGGAATAATATATATACTGTAGCCACCTTGGTTTTGGGGTGGTTTATTTCCAGCATTTTGGTTGGGCAATAGAGGGAGTCACTTTCTGGAAAGGGTGAAGAGCTTGCATGGCTGATTTGCATGGCTAATTGCCCATAATTTGGCTACCTGCTGTATTGATTTTGTGTTGCCTCCCTCCTGCTAGTAGCCATCTCCTTTTACTGGGCTCTTTCTCTTTGCTTTTGGAAGATGATATCCTGACTTAGGATGGCCCAGAAATTGGGGTGTGCAAAATTTTTTCACATTCATGGGTCAAACAATGTAGCAAGCATCTATACTCCATTCTTAAATACTCCTGAAGCCCTATTGTTAAAAACGTATATGAGAGATGCCAGAGAGATCTAGTCTGCTCTAGACAGTTTCCAGGATATTGCTACCTGCCCCTTGAGGTGGCCACTTCTAAGGGTAGATATGAGGCTGAAAGACTTGCCACGTCTAGAAGGCCAGGGCTTTCTAGATACATAGCTTTCCTAGCTCTTCAGTTCTTATAACCATGCAGGGAGGCCTTCTCTCCTTTCCTAGTGGGTGCATCGGCCTTGCAAGGAATTTTGGTAAAATACAAGTTGTTCATGTAGAGAGCTACCCTTTTATTAAGCTCAGCAGCAACTAGTTAAAATGGCTTCCTCCAGTGGACACCATAGTAAGCTCTCTCTCATTGCTGCCCAGCTTTAGTTATGAAAATAGGGAAGGGATAATGGAAGTAGTAGCAGCCCCCCAGCTCACATTCTCTCAAGCCAACTTGGTTCTAGTAGCTGCTGTGCTGAGGCCTTCTTGTCATTATCATCCCTGAACAGCAACATCAAGAAGAGGAAGGTGATAGGGTCAACCCTGGCATCTTTGGAGATCTTTCTCCATCTGTCCAAACCAAAGACCCAGCAACTGGGAATGGATACAACCTATTAGTTTTACATGAAAACATTACTGGTTCAGGCAAACATTTCCAATACTGACATAAACTATGGATCCCTTCGCCTATTCCATGTGGGGGCAATTGCTCCCATTACTATCCCAGAAGAAATGGGTGATTGCATTTCTACTACCTCTGAAGAAATGTGGTACTTGACAGAAAAACTTGCTCACTCATAGTGTGACACTAACAATGCCACATAAGGACACCACATTTTTATTTGTTTTCTTATTATGGCATAATATACCAGGTTCTAGAATGAAATGCTTTCTCAGTACCTGAGTATATTGAGTTAGGGGAGAACATGGAAAATTACAGGGCTGGCATTCAAAAGTTGACACTTGCCACATATAGTGGCCTGCCTGGTCCCCTTCTGGTTTTTGGTACTCAGCAAAGAGGAAAAACCTGATGCACATTAAGCCACAGCTGGGCAGTCATAACTGATTGATCGTTCAGCTCCAAGAGTCAAATATGAGCAGTTGGATTTATGAAACATCTTCTCCTACATCTAGTTAAGCAACCAGCATCCAACATCATTCTTTAACAAAGCCATTTAGCATTGTAAAGGTGCTTCAGGACATTTCCAAGGTTCCCAGACTTCCTTCACTAAGCCATCCGTCTTTGCTCTTTTAATTTCTGAAATGCAGTGATAATTTCTTGCCCACTTCCCAAACTCTCCTCCACTCCATCCTTAGCCTGTCAGTAAAGCTATTAGGCTAATGTATTAGGCCTGGCAAGGACTTCCATTTCTGTTTTGAATTGGATTTCTGCAAAAGTCACGATTCTGTTAGAAGGGTAAGTTTTAATTTTTGAAGAGTCTGTGTGATTGTTAATATTCTTAAGGCGAGCTGAAATAATGTTCCCATATCAACCACACTAGTGAGCTTTTATACTTTTATAAGAAATAAACCAAGTGGCATTGAAACATGAGACTGGAAGAAAAACTTGATTTTTTTGAGATGCTAAGCAAGACTTTCTGATTTCTCTGAATCTCTCTTGGCCATAGTCAGTAGGAAAAATATGTTGATTTTCTACTCTTAGATCATTACTGTGCAAGTAGCCAGAGCCTTTTCAGCTTATGCTAGTCTTTTCCTTACCACCACCAATCCTCTGGGATGGGCTGATTTTCCCTATATAAATGAATCATCAACATTTCAGCAGCTCCAAAGAAGAAACTAAAGAATCGTTTAATATAGAGACTGAAGAAGAAAATGAGAAAAAAATGTAGGGAAAAAGTGAAGTTAGAATCCTCCAATTTGTTCACTGAGAACTTTATTTAGCAGAATCAAGCCCCTTAAAAGTATCTATGAGTTCCAAGTAAGTAAAGTTTATTAAGGAAATTATACATTCTGACAGAAAGGTTGCATCTCCGAGCTTTTGGTCCTCCCAGTGGGAATGAAGAAGAAAAGAAGATGATATTCTCTTCATATGAAAATATGCTGAAGAGGAGAGCAAACATCTGCCTGTAATAGTATGTGGGGAAGACCTTGGGGGACTGGGCAAAGAGACACTGCCAAGGGAACAATCAGATAAGAGACAGCATAGCCTGCAGCTGGATAGTGGGCAGGGCAAGAGGCTCAGAAGAGACCCTCCCTAGTTTCTTGGTCTGTAAAAGAGATGAGTGGGGGAGAGAATTGTACTTTCAAGCTTGCAAGATTCTGTCACTGTAGCTTTGCAACAAAGTAGAATTAGCTCATCTGGCTGTGATTCCTATCTGGTTTACCTCATGAGGACGACATTTCCAAGTAGAGAGGAGAACAGTGAGAAAGACAGGAACAATGAGGGAATCCCTTGCTTGGAATCTCTACCCCTAATGCCCATAAGAGTAAACAGGACAAAAGAAGCAACTAGCAACTTGCTTCTTGCTTGGCTGTTTTGTCTTCCTAGTTCAGTCGAACTTTGGCAGGGGGGGACTGATGGTCGCATTAACAAAAAGTGGGTGGGGCCAGAGAAAGTCAGGAAAAATAGACACGTTAATCGATTTAAAAAACAATGGGCAACTAGTTAAACAACAACAACGTTTAGGGCAGATTTAGCAGGCACAGTTAGTTCCCGCTGGTTCTCTTCTCAATGGGCCACTCTGTTCAAAGCAAGATGTCAAATGGAATCTCAGGCAAACTGAAGACATCAACATTCATAGGAACAGGCAGCCAGCATATTTTGGCTTCTTGGGGACAAGCTGCTGAGTCATGCTGACAACGAGCAATTTTTCACAGAACTAATCTAACGACAGGATTCAGATAGTACCCTAGGCCACAAACCATGGTTTACAATATTTCTACTGACACATTCCACTAAAAACCAAACCAAACACATCATATAGTTTCCCATTATGTGTCCCTGTGAATGTGTTAAACTAGGCACCTCAGGCTTAACCAGATATGTTGATTTTTAAACCCCCTCATATGTAACACAAGCCTCCATTTCCATTCCACTTAGCAAGACTGGGGAAGTGTTGACGTTGCTTTTTTTGGCATTAGCTTGGTCCCCACCTAACCTTGGCTTAAAATTGGTTTCAGCCATGGCAGTGAGATGTCTCTATGCATGCCCATCTGTTTCCTTTGTTTTGCAATGCACGCATCCAGGATGCCTGGGATGCTTTAGACCTTACCTAATTTTTTCATCAGTGACTAAGCACCTCTCCGTCATTACCAGAGCCATTAATTTAAGTATCAGCCTTGTTGGAATAGCCTGTTCTTCTCCAGTGCCAAGGATGTCCAGGCAGCCATTGATTTAGGAGACAATATCACTGGCTTCCAAGTTTATGAGGCAATAAACAGCTCCCGCATATTGATGACTGCGAAGATGTTTGCTCAGCACATTTGCAGAAGCCGTTTATTACCGAGGGCTGTACTTTAAAAGCAAATGAAATCACAACTATTCTCCCTTTGGTTTCATGGGGTGGGATGGAGGAGGGAAGAAAATAAAACCTGTTGTTTTGAATTCATTCTTCCGCTTATCTTCCTCCTGCAAGTAATTAATATGATTGACGTTATCCCTCTGGTTTCCTGCCAGCAGAAGGATTGAAGAGAACGCTTGGCTTTCTTGTGCTATTTGGGAAGAAAACCCTTTCGCCGGAGAAATGGAACAGGTCTTGGAGCTCACTAACTCTGGACCAACAAGAAGCTACAGGCTTTGGCTCTGGAGCCAAGAGACAAACATTTCAAATACAATTTTTAAAAAAACAAGATGTGGTTGAGGATAGAATCATCTGACTGCTGCGACTATTTTTCCTACCACTCCCTTTTCCAGCAGATGAAATAATAGCAACAACAGCATGTTTTCTAATTTTTATTTTTGCTTCCCCCTGGCTACTCTGCGAGGCAATGTTTTGCTGAGCAGAGGTTTATCAGTGCTATGATGCCCCATTGAATAGCTTTCCAGCCAGAGGGATGAGGACTGGTAAACTGCACGTGAGCTGACTGAAGTCAGTCAAAACATTGGGGGGAATTCTGGTTTGGTTTGCATATATACATAGCTAGGAAGAGGGGAGGCTGGACTAGAAAAAGATGGGATGGGGGAGATTAATTTCACAGCAGTATGCCAACCGTGCAGTTATAGCATGCCAGCCAGGAAAACAACACTTGAAAAATGCTTTATATTATCAAAGAACTGAAGAAAACCACCAAATTGATTTATAGTCCAAGTAATCTTCTTCTTTCCTATGTTCCTTATTTCCATAATGGTGAGAGATCTGGACTTGCTTTTTCTCTGAGATAGTCACTCTGATCCAGCGAAAGTAACCTATTTCCAAAAAGAAGCCGCTGGGCCTGAGTTGCCATTCTGGAGTGGGAACGGTGTATCTAAATCCTTATGATCAGACTGCAAAATTGCACTTCTGGTACAGAATAAAGGCATTCGTTTACTGTTGCAAGGGAGGCTTTAGAGCAGTGTTTCTCAACCTTAGCAGCTTTAAGATGAGTGGATTTCAACTCCCAGAATTCCCCAGCCAGCCATGCTGGCTGGGGAATTCTGGGAGTTGAAATCCACTCATCTTAAAGTTGCCAAAGCTGAGAAACACTGCTTTAGAAGCACGGATGGAATGGGGAACCTGTGGACCTTCCAATATTTGCTGAACTACAACTCCCAGTAGCTCCAGACAGCATGGACAATGATATGGAATGTGAAAGTTGTAGTTCAGCAACTTCTGAAGGCCTACAGAATCCCCCTTCCTCTCCATTAACCTACTTTGGCACCTTAATTCATTCTGTATTCTGATCTAAAGCATCTAGAATTGCAGCTATAGCTTAGCTCATAGCTGATGGTTCTAATTTGCTGTCCCATCTTTCCTCCTCTTTACTGTTTTCTCTATTCATTTGACAAGGAGTGCCTGACCACACCCCCAGTTTAACAGCGCTCATACAGCAATGGCTACCAGCCAAGCCTTTGTGCTGTCTGCAAATAAAGATGTTGCAAGATTTCTCAGACTTCTTTCCCTGAACAAGATTAGCACTCCTACCTTTAGTCGGGTAAGAACTACTGTATCACTTGGCCATCCTCCCCCGCAGCCCAGTCTTTCTGAATCCCATTCTAAATCGCAACTTGAAACTCGATGGCTGGGTTGGCACTGGGCCACAGAGAAAGAGGCACACGCCAACATTTCTTCTGTTGCTGAAGCTGGGCCCTCACTTAGGGAGGAAGCAAGGTAGCATCTCTTGCCCTCCTTCTGACTCCCAATTCCACATATATGGTTACTCTGGGCAATTTTTTTTTAGACTTTTTATCCCACCTTTATTATTTTTATAAATAACTCAAGATGGCAAACATACCTAATACTCCTTCTCCCTCATATTTTCCTCACAATAACAACCCTGTGGCCTGAGAGAGGGGGACTGGCCCAAAGTCACCCAACTGGCTTTCATGCCTAAGGCAGGGCCAGAACTCACAGTCCCCTGCTTTCTAGCCTGGTGCCTTCACCACTAGACCAAACTAAGTTCATTGAGTTAGAGTTGTGCTTGCACAGTCCTGGCAGCTGTCAAACTCTTACAGAGTATTGTGTTCTTCTCCAAACCTAACTCCTTCCTCTTCCTTTCTGCTACAATGTCTCTTGGGACTTTTAGTACTACACTACGGATGGCATCCAGCCATCATGCTTGCCCTGACATAGATTGCTCCACATTCTTTGATAAATGTTGAACCTTCATTAGGAAAAGTGAGAGGGAAATGGCAAGAGACCTTTCATAGTTCTTGTACAGCCCTAGCTGCTGTTGTATATGTGTACCTTTGGGCTGTCATCCTACTTGCTGGTAAATGTTCATTAAATGGGCCAGGACTTACATCTAGGTAGGGATATGCAGTGCTTCAGATTCAATTGGGAAGAGAAGATTTGAAAAGTATGGCAGCAAGAATGAAGCATCTGTCTATGACTCATTCAAGCAAATGTGTCTGTTCCTAGGATTGAGCAGCTGCAGTAAAAAATAGCCTTTTTGTGTAGCCAGAGATGCTAGCATTGTCTGTTACTTTTTGAGGGAGTTTATTATTTATTTATAGGATATATCTCTACCTTGGTCTATTAATAAACTCTAGGTGGTTGAGTTTTCTCAGCAAGTAACCCAGCAACTATGCAATGTGACATATAGATGGGGAGAGAGGCATTGTCTTAATATGCCTGAAGCTCTAACTGGTGTCTCAAACCTTCCATTCAACCTCCATGAAAATCCCCCTCTTGGTCACATGTGATCTTCCAAAGCCAGCTGACATATCTAAAGAAGGAGTGAGGAACTGTGGCCCTCTCAATGATATTGAACTACAACTCCCAGCAGCCCAAGCCAGCATGGCCAATGGGGATGGGTGCTGGGAATTATAGTTTAAAAGGTATGGTGGACCACAGCACCCCCACCCCCACCCCCACACCCACACTGCCACAATTAAAGAAGTTCTGTTGCAATCTTCCTACTTCAGCCTTTCATCTGCTGTGCTTTATACATAAAGTAGGAATTAATTAGCTTTTCTGCACTCGCTTCAGAGCTAGAAATGAATATTTCTGTCCCCCCACCCGCAAAATGGAAACAAGTTAATTATTTTCCAGTTAGTCCAAGAAGTTTGAGAAGAGAAACCTTCTTTTCCACCAATCTCCCAGCTTCTAAAGCACCATCACTGCCATGCAGTACTGTTTCTTTTCCTGCAAGCAAAATGGCTGTAACCAAATAAGAGTGGCAAGGTGAGAGGAGAGGAAGAAGATGTCTTCCCTGCTTCCCTGCCTCCATTCCCCTCATTCCTCCTTGTTCTTCCTTCTCTGGCATTCTTTTAGTCATTCATGAAATTGTTCTTCAAGCTAGATATGAGTGAACTTTGATGACATTTCAGTCCAAAGAATCTGATGGCTAGAGGCTACTCCTCAGGTACACATGCCAGGGAACAGGCTTCCAAAAATGCTACTCAAGGTAGATTGAACAGTTTGCCATGGAAACATGTACGCGCGCAAACACACACACACACACACACACACACACACAACCCTGTCAAATACTGTGTTCTAATTACTTCCCAATTTTAGCAAACTGTTTCATCAAGAAAATTTCACATCAGGATTAGACATTATTTCATGGCTTTTGTTATTTCAATCATAAATTTGGGGAAGATATTACTGTATGCGGTGTGCGTCTTTGCAAAGGTAGGTGGTCCTCAAGTAACTGATTAAGCATTTAAAAATCTGCACAACCTACTCAATTTTTAATTAGTTTCATAAATTATCACGAGGTACCATAAATCCAGTGCTATCTTTATTCTTTATTAGAATAATACATTGCTATTGAGCTGACTTTTTTTTCATTTGTAAAGTATTTTAAGAGGCTCACTAAATAATCCTGTGGGGTAAGTAATTATCTCTATTTTGTAGAAGTGGAAACAAAGATCAAGACAAAATTACTTGTTCTTGTTCATAACAGAGAGATTCAGAATGCAGGAATTATTCCCTCCTGGTCAGATTTTCTTATTGTTAAATCACTCTTCCCTCCTCAAAATGTGTGAAATGTGATGGTCCCAAGATTCATTCCCCTTTTTCCAGACTGTGGCAAAGTCACAACATAGTTCTGTTGCTCATAGGGTATCTTCACAATTCATTTTGTGCCAATGGAATGGATTCACATGATTCTCAGTGGAGATTTAGCTACTCGGGGCTTAAGCACTGGTGAAGGGCATAGTTACTGGAACCTAGAAATAAGGGGATGGTGGTGGAGAACTGTCTTCTCAGATTCATGATCATAACTTACTGACTTTGTGACATTCTCATAATACTGTTATTTACATGATCTCCTGAAGGAGAAAAATTCCCCATGACCCAATTTGCAAGTGCAGGACACACAGTCTGCTTGAGTCAAGTGTATTTGAACAGTGCTGGGGACATACCCTAAGGCTGTCCTTTAAGGAGGGCATGAACAACCCTTACATAGTTGCATAATAAATGCTGACCAATAAGGATGTCAAGTGCCAATCATAACATAGTTATACTGAGATAAGCAGAATAATAAAGCGGTGGTCGGCAGGAGTCAGTTTTTGTGGCTAGCTACTTCCTAGCTCCCATTTACAATACAAGTGCTGATTTGAGATAACTCATGAGCCAGTGTCTGTAAATACTTGAGCAGACTATTAAGGAGGCCTACTTGAGTTCAGGGGTCCAGGCAGTTTGGAGGTCTTGGTTCAGGTATTTGTTTTACTCCTTCCCTCCTCATCTCCTTCCTTTTGCTTTAGCTGAATATGGGAAGGGGACAAATCCCCAGCTTTAGTGTTCTTCCTGGGACTCATAATACATGTTAGCATCAAGCAATGCTTTATGAGTTATGCAGAAATAAAGTCACAACATAATTCTGTTGAGGTGCATTATTCAGGATTTTCGTATGATGACTTGTCTCTCACAGCCATCATGGTGCCCTGTGAACACACAGACACTTCCTGCAGGTACACTGGGAAGTCACAGGCAGAAATAGGGATACGTATTTGTTTGCAAATGGCATTCAGCAGCAGCAGGATAAGATTGTGTTTAGTTTTGTGTCAGCTGTTTTTATTTTCTGATACCATAAAAAATATAGTCTAGGGAGAGCTGTAAGAAAAATCATATTTACAAATTTCTGTGTGTGCGTGCATGTGTATTTCTCCGAAACATTTTCATAAGTGCTATTTTAAACAATCTCTGTAAAAAATTGACTCAGTTTTTTCATATATAAGATCATATTTCAAAGCCAATCCAGTGCTGTTTCATGATGACTACAATTTTAAAAGGCGCTTAAGAGCCTTAGGCTGCAGACATTGGCCCATTTATTTGAGCATAAGCCTCCCTGAACCCAGTGGGATTTATTTTGAGGGGACCTACATAATATTGTGCTGGAAATATCCTTGGCTTTCAATGAGATCCCAACATTTTGGATGTTTTTTTCAAGATACCACATCCTATGTTGGACAATGAAGCTGCCTTTTGTCCATAATTGGTCAAACAATTGTCTGCCTGGCACCACAGGGACAGAACCTGTGACTTCTGCATACAAAGGACGTGCTCTGTCTATAGTTTCTTCCATGGATAAGCAGATGTCTTAGCGTAGGTCCAGTGCTTGTTCAGCTTCAACACTGATCTGCCATAATTTCATTTCATCCTACACTCATCTGCTTTCCAACCCACATTCTTGGGGCAGTGCCAACCATTGTGCTGTATTTAGCACATAACAATTCACAAACATCTGATTTGGACATTGTATTAAGCCATGATCTGTTTAAACATTTTTGGTGGGACTCCATTGTGAATATTGTGTTCACGCAATATCACACTTTAAGATGGATTCAGAGGAAGTAGAATGGCTTCATAGAAGGGCAACAAAGTCCAGTGAAGGGAAATTGAAGCTACTGGAAATGTTTAGCCTTGAAAAGGCTGATGCAGGCTATGATGAGTCTCTTCAAATATTTGAAAAATTAAGATCTGCTTTCTATCTTTTCAGATGGCAGGGCATGAAATAGAGATTCATGCCATAGAAGGGTATATTCTGATTGAATTATGGAAAAATAATATTCCTTGGGTTTGCATGGATCTCACTGATTTTGGCTGGATCACGCCTATAATTGCCTTGGTTTTTCAGAATTATAAATGAAGAGAAGAATGACACTAATGTTTAATTATGCAAAAGTATTGTATTGCATTGTAGTGCACTGTATTTATCTACTTGTGTGCTACCTCTTCCAGAAATTCTAGAAAATGTACATCCATAACTCAATAAAGCCATACAATAAAATAACTTCTGAAAACAGTATCACCAGCCATGATAATTCACCCCCCTCCCCAAAAAAGCTATTGCTGTTTGCTAGGTAGCTCCTTCTGTTCCAAAGACTCTGTGACAAAGCAGTCTTTACAACTTTCCTGAATGGTAACAAGGAAGAGGCCATTCTGACCTCAAGGAACAAGCTATTCCAGAGTGACCAGGAAAGCCAACCTCTGACCTCCCACTCCCTGGACATCCTGAGGGGGAGCTAACCTGCAGCATGCCTACTTGGCCATCATGCATCAGAGGGGCAAATTGTACCTGGAATAGATGGTCCCAGAGGTAATGGGCCCCAACCCATGAAAAGCTTTATGGGTAATAACCAGCACCTCGACCTGGGCCTGGGAATCAGTGCAGCCTCTACAATATAAATGTCACTATACTGCACTGGCTTTCACTGGTCAAGGAGCAGGTGGTTGAATTTGGCACCAGATATAGCTTCCAAACATATGGAATGACCTTCAAGGGTAGACATGTGGAATGAATTTCAAGTCTCAACAGAAAATGAAAATGACATTAGTGACTATAATCATTATTTCCTGGTCCAAGAAAAGCTGCAATTGGCAGGCCAGGGGTGCTGGCCAAGGGCTCTCCTGGCCATGGCAGGAACCACAAGTCCATGAGAACTCCCAGATTATGCACCTGCTCCTTCAGGGATTCTGCCACACCATCTAGAATTAAAGATGGAGCTGCCCTAGAACCAGAGGCTCCTGAATGAACAGGAGACACCTTGCTGGATTCATTCCATGCCTCCCCCCCCCCCCCAATCTAGTCACTTTCAGCTTCCAGTGGGTTAGGACATCTACCATATTTCCTACTTGGCTTGGAGTAAAAATATACACTGATGATACCTCACTATGAACTGACAAATGACCTCTCCCAATGGTTTCATGTAGAAGGTAAGAAGAATGGGAGAGAGGGCTGAGCCCCAAGGCACTTCACACAAGAGTACTCAAAGGCTTGACCTCTCCTCTCCCACCAACACTAGCTGGAACTGCCCATTTATTGCCTGATTTTAAGGAATTGTGCAGAATTTTATAATATGTAATTATTCTATTTGAGGGGTTTTTTTTAATGATTTTGAACCATCACAGGTTATTTAAAAATGGCAGGAGATTAGTGATATAGTAAATAAATGATACTGAAGATATATATTTTGCAAAGAAAAGACATGAGAGCTATAATTCTGTGCAGCTGGGAAATAAATGTAGCTATGTTGAAAAAAAATGAAATCCAGAATCATTGTTAATATCTTATCAGCCAGCTTATGGTTTACAATATCAAGTGTAGATTTTCAAGTCTTCAAGGATTCTTCATGAGACACAATGAAGGGTGTTATCTAGATGTTTCAGTTCAATGGGTGTAAATCTTTGATTAAATTTTTCCTCTTCTTCCATGGAAGAAAAAAGCCCATCGGCTCAGGCTGAGCTGAGGGATCGCAACCTCCCCACGCGTGCTGACTCCATCAGTACTGTACAGCCATGCATTGTTGCAGCTTGGGAATGAAGTAACTCTGAATCTCTGCTGGGCAGGATCCAGGATGATAGTTTAGGAGCCAGCCAAGCGGAAGGAGGAAGAGGAACCAAAGGTTATCTTCCTTGAGACAAATCAAAAAGCACAGAAGTAGGACAGAGTGGGCATGGGCACAGGAGGCATGGGGAGGGCACAAGAAAAAAGCTTCCCTAAGCCATACTAACTTATTTAGGAAGAATTAACACCATTGGATTTGGGGTTCACGCAAATAGCTTTGTGCATTCTGTGAACCCAGCCAAATGTGGTTAATTCAGTAAACAAGGGAAGGAAAAAAAAATGTGGCCAGCATTTAAATCATGCACACACTAGATTATAATGTTAGTTGAAATGTGAGAATAGTCTGCAGTCATGTATACCCAGGTTAAAGAGAGTTAAGTTGCATCAAGGACTGTCCTGAAATTTGCTGGAAGGACACCCCCACCACCCCAGGAATAATTGCCTGCATTTATGGAAATATAAATGCCAGTTTAGAGTGAGATACTCTGATTTAGAACATGGAATTCATAGGTGAAATCTGCTAACCAACCTTTATATTATGAAAGCTGGAAATAATTTAAGATAATATAATAGATAAAAGAAACAATGAAAGCTAAATCACTTAGGCTTATCTGGTGGAGGAATGTACCTTCAGAAAATTGAACTCCATCATAGAGAGTATAAAATCCTCCACATCCTGCTCCTTATTGAGTAGGGCTGAGCTAAGGTTATGTTCTTAGATGGACTCAGCCGTAGAATACTGCCCTGCATAGGAAAAAATTGGTACCACTAAAAAATCTCTCAGCATAGAAAACGTCTTTTCTCAAGAGCTGAGGGCAAACACTTAAAACATAATACTTCAAAGTTTGTTAATTACGAAGGGAGAAATGTAATTAGTCATCATAATTTTAGAGTTCGGTTTATAGCCAGTCTTTTTCAATTAAAATTGCAATCTATAATTTTCCTGGAGGAGTAACATGGCTCAGATCTCAGCAGATTAAATTCAGTGTGTATTAAGAAAAGTTTCATAAAGGTTGCTATAGAGAAATGAGTTGGCACAGTTGGATATAAATGTTAGCTTACAATTGTTCTCTTTGAAAGTTAACTTTTGATATTTGTGTGGTTTGCAAAGCACAAGCCCCACCAAGCCTCACTGAGCTTTTAAAATATTGACCAATATTGATTTTTGCCAACTTTATTTTTGGAAGATCTTCAAAAGATCTTACTTTTCCTAAATCTGGTTTATTGAGGTCCACTTAATCTTCTATGGAATCCTGTTTAGGGACCAGGATTTCATAGACTGGAGATCCCAAATGAAAATGTTCCATCACCATCAGTTACTGCAGTTCATTCCATCTATCCATTTATCCATCCATCAATCCTTTTACAGCAACTAGTTGGGACTTTTCAATAAAAGTAAACATGGGAGAGGAAAGACATCAGACTACTACTGCTGCTATTATCAGAGTTGGGAGTGATCACAAAGCAAACATATCTTTTTAAAAAAACATATTTTAAAAGATAGATTGCTCTGAATGTAACCCAGTGCTCATCCCCACCCATACTTTACTATCAAGCAGGGAAAGAAAAAAGAGGAGAGGAGAGGAGAGGAGAAAGAAGAGAGGGAAGGGAAGGGAAGGGAAGGGAAGGGAAGGGAAGGGAAGAGAAGAGAAGAGAAGAGAAGAGAAGAGAAGAGAAGAGAAGAGAAGAGAAGAGAAGAGAAGAGAAGAGAAGGGAAGAGAAGGGAAGGGAAGGGAAGGGAAGGGAAGAGAAGAGAAGAGAAGAGATCCATTCCTTACCTTCCTATCATGTCATAAATGGTGACAAGGTAGGCAGAGAAGTGCCATTGAATGTTTAAGTGTGTCATGGTGATGAAACAACTGCACCAGCTACTGGTTACTTTCCAAAGCCAATTCAAGGCGTTCATTCTGGCATAAAAAGCCTAAATTTCATGGATGCCTACTTGTACAGTGTCCACCCTGTAAGCTTAGATCTTAACTGAGGTAGCTTTTGCAGGTCCTGCCTCAGATATGTCTAGATCAACATTTATTCTGCTTTTTCTGGGTGGGAAGGCTACACTATGGAACAAATTGATTTTACAGTTTGGGAATAGCCTGAAACCTTTACTTGACTTCTCATTTTAGAATTTTTTATGCTGCTGCTTTTAATTATTTTAGTTGTGACTTTGATTTTTAAATGGCTTGCTAGATGTTGTAAGCTGCCTAGACCCAGAAAATGGGGATGGGGGCATATCTCTCTCTCACCCCTTGGAGTTCATGGACTAAGAGAGGTCCTAATGCTTTAGGTTAGCTTATTGCCAGCTAAGTTTTCAAACCATTTGAAGTCTCACAAAAAGAATGTGGGTTGGATATAAAACTGTAGAATAGTAATATATTCAATTAAAATATATTTTGATTTTACACTTTGATCCAGCTGCATTAGTAGCATCAAAAAGTCATGAATTTGTGTGGCTCCCACTCTGATAGAGTTCCAGAAGGCCTAGAAAACCTGGCATGGGGTAGGGTGCATGTGGTTCCCCTTGTTAAATGTGTGCTCCTGTATATATACTATGTTGTTTGGACTGATGCTGATCTTGTATACTTTATATTGTATTTTGTATTTTCTATAGTGTTGCTTTTTTTTGTCCCAGAGTTGTATTGTTACTTTGTTTTGTCCCAGAGTTTTCTTGTAGCTGGCCAGCACTTAAATCTAATAGAATGCAATATAGTACAATTATTATTACTAGTTTAGACGAGCGTTTTGGATTATTTCAAACTTATTTTTCCTAGACAACTGAACTATATTATTAAGGTAGACATTGGTTATTTGCAAGAACTTTGGAATAAAGATTTGGAATATCCTATGTTATTAAATCATTAAGAGATGTAAAGAATGTCAGGTATATTTTTCACATTTATTAGCATTTAGAACTTCATGATGCTGGAAGTATAAGACTATGGAGAGGATCCTTTCTCGCATGCTATGGGCTTGTTCTGGCCCAGTATATATAAGTTTGTTAATATGATTTTGAGAAGAGTAGTAACATTTAAAGATGTTAATCTGAGGTTGAACTGTGCTGTATATTGAATATTTGGAACTTATGAATAGATGAAGAAGTGGATTTATTGAATCTGGGGAGAAGCAAGGAAGGTTATTTCGTTACAATAGAGTTAGGGTTAGGGTTAGGGTTAAGGTTGAGACAGCGCTAAGATTTAGAATCTTGGACTGTTGAAATGTGTTCACTCTCTGCTTATGAACTGTTTCTCTTCTGATGTAATGGAAAGACTTATCTATTCTACTTGGTCAAGGTTTAAAAGCATAAGGTTTTTAAAAATTATTATGCTTCATAATATGCTTTGTTTTGTATTCTGTTTGTTTCTGGTTTTATATTTTTATCTTTTTCTTTTCTTTTCCTTGTTATATCTCAAAGCAGTAAAAATAAAACAAATTTAAACAATTCAAAAAGACCAAATAAAAACATGTGTAGGTTTTCATCTCTCCAGGAAACAATATTTTGGATGCCATCTACAAGCTACAAGACATCCTGAAAAGTAGATGAGTGGAAAAGCCAATGGCATGATGGCTCTGCACATATTTGGCTAAGAGCCAACTTTATATATAATATGTCACAATTAATTATCTGATCCAGTGGCATATATACAGAGATTAACTAGTGTCTAGTTGTAAAGAGATAACTCCTGCTCATTTTGTGATTGCTGAAATGAAGGTAGTAGCCAATCTTTTAAAATACAATGTTCTAGCTATCAGTGTAAAGATAAACTTGCAAACATGCGGCCAATGTTTGATGACATCTCTGACATCAAAGAAGTGGGATGACTGAACAATAGTCTCTTTTAATATAGAAGACTACTAAGCTCTATACTTGGAAATATCAGAAAAAGAATATACTTTCCAATAGGTGATGGTTGTTTCACAAGTCCCATTATACAAATAGGCAAAACTTGGCAGATACCTCAGTTCAGATGACAGAGTTGGAGATTCATTGGTAATGGTTATAAAGGTGTGTCCATATTTCAGTGAAATAAATATTTCCACTTGCAAACCAACTACAGCCATGGTTCTTCTGTTCCTATGGGTCTGCTACTGGAGGCGCCAATGGCTGTAATTAGCTGAGGCAATTGGTTCTGCAGGAAGTATTTTGTCTTAGATCATGGAGTGCAGGTGGGGGTGAATTAGCTGCGAGCTAGAATGAGAAATCTGGGATCAAAAGGAAGCAGTCCTTTGGGAAGAAAGGCAGATCTAAATATAGAACATTCTCCTAATAAAGACCACATTAATGAAGAATTTTGGGATGTCTGCTAGTTTATCTGTGGAAATGGAAATCTGCCTTGCTCTCTCCAGAATGGGTCTGTGTCTGTCTCTCAGTAGAAGTAGACTCTGGTGCGTGGTTTTCCAAAGTCTGTGCTGACCAAAAATACGACAATATACTGGCATTTTGTCTAGTAGTTTGAGAAAAGAGTTGAGTGTTAAAGTAGCACATCCAAATTGCCCTTTGGATTGTATATGGTGAACTACCAGTATGGAAGGTGGAATTTTCTTAAGAGGTCTTTCAAGAAAACCCATCAGATTGGATGCGCTTGTACACTAAAGTGTTGCTTCTGAAGATGAATTTACAGCATGGATGTACAAATAACATCACTGGGAATTCAGCTGGGAACGGCTTGGTCTTGCTTTGTTGCTTCCTGCTTCAAGTAGATCTATAGCTAGCAGAAATAAAGTCCAGAGAGCTTTCAATTCTCCCTGAAAGAATCCTGTTCCTTTCTGAAAATTAAGAGATTGATCAAACTCTTGGTCTTTTCTTTAGTTTCCCAGCAAAAGCATTCACTTAACTCTCTTTTGCTTTTTCCAATTGCACATGCTATGATTTGCTTTCTTGTTTCAAAAGTTAATAAAATGATAAAAAACAGAATATCATTCATGATGTTTGTGACAACATTGTCCCGGAGAAGTCCATTTGTGTGCAGAAATTGCTTTCAGCAAATAGATAAGAGCTACAATTGGCTGCTCTGTTGGTGGATAAACTGTATCCGGCACATGACAATCTTGGGCAGAATGAGCCCGCACAATGGTGTCATCAGTCGGGTGTGTTATCAAAATGGTCAGTGCTGCCAGCCTCAACTTGCTCCATTTTAGAGAGCAAGGGAGAAGAATTACTTTAGTTTGGCCCTTCCGTTTGTGCATCCTATTACTTTAATGGTGATCAGTAACCCAACTTCAAATAATGTTAGCAGTCTTTGAGATGGGGATGATACCATGAGGCCATCCATAGATACATCATTTTGCACTTTATTTATGATTTACTATATCTCAGTCTTTCCATAAATATTAACCTTTATTCTGTCTAAACTTATGCCTGGCCAATGCTTGAAGTGAAAGTGTCCAACCTAAAAAAATAGAGCAACAGACTTACATCCATCGATCCATGGCCAGGTGAGAAACAGGGAAGTATTTATTCTATCTTCCCCACCCGCTGGGGATACATCCTTTCTCTCAGAAAGTGCAGGTCCACTAGAACAAGACATTACTAAACAGGGCTACAGCAGGGTTCCTCACAGCGAGAGAAGCCTTCCCCATGCCCAAACCAAGAAATAGATCCAAATAATGAGTGAGCAAACTGCTTTCCAATGTAATACAATTGCCATTCATTGTTGAGTAGAAAACCCAGAGAAAATAACTCGGTATTCACTGCTCTGTCACTGGGCTGTTGAGATAGGACCAAGGCCCAGAGGAAGATATTAGTCTGCAGACTGAAAGAAAAGCAGCTACAACAAATGGATTGACAAGGTTCATTGAAATGCTAGGATTTATAGAATAGCAGCTGATAGCAATTGCTAAGAGCAAGCTGAATGTGTCTAGTGCCAGAAGGGAAAAAATGGAGACATGGAAGAACTAATTGCTTGAAGGAGAGATATGTAACTCTTTCTGGTTGAAAGATACGTTGAGCTACTGAGTGGTCTGCTGGTGCACCATGCTCTTAAACATGAGAGGGGCCAAGACAAAAATAAAAATATAATTCAAATTTCATTTAATAAGTGACATTAATTAAGTACTGTTAACACTCCCCATGTGCTCAATAAAGTTCTTTTCCCATCACATTAAAAATTGTAATTTGGCACTACTTTTGGAGAGCTCTGTGAGGCCCAGCCAAGTATTTAAGCAGACAGATGCATCTCCATAAGCATTTTGGAGGAAATAAGGGGGATGGAACAAATATGTGACTTAAAGTTGCAAAACCATCCTCTGTGCAGGTTTTGGGAAGGAAAGGAAGCAAAAGGTTACCCCCGCCCCTCTTCCGCTTTGTGGAGCCTCCCCTGAAATACAGCAATAAATAGCAAAGCCCTTTAAAAGGCACGTGGCACACTCTTCCTCAGAGTCCCATTCTTGTCAATCTAGATAACGTACATCCACATGGACCTATTGGCAGACAGGTGTGCTGTCCAACCATGTCGGCCTTCCTGTTCTTTCTCACAGGCATCTCTCTTATCCAGCAACTAGGCATGAAGAAGGTTCTCCTGGAGGACAGTCAAGGTGTTTCTCCTGCTATGTGGTCGTGGGGTTGAAAACTTGTTGAGATTCCAGCACAAGGAGAGATGTAACTCTTCTTTTCTCTGCTGTTGTTTTGATGAAACTCAACAAACAGGCCTGAAAAAAAGCCTCCTGCTCAGAGCCAATCTGAAGAAAAGTCCAGTTGCCCTACAGAGGGGAAGAGGGTGATAATCAGGTGGAATCACCAATATTTACCCCTTTCATAGGATTCCTCTATCTCCCCAGTGAAATCTCAGTGAAGATTGCCCACTCCAGGGTGGCAAATAGGTTGAAGGAAGTCACCCATGGGGAGCAGAATTATAACATCATGATCCCAAGGGGCAGGAGAGCTGGAGAAGACTGCAGGCTTCTGGGGACGACTCCAGTGGGTAGCTTCTCACCTATGCAATGCAGCAGAGCAGGGAAAAGATTCAGGAGCACCTGACTTGCTTAAGTAGAAACCTGTAGGTTGCTGTGCTAAGGGAGTTAACTGGCTGGCTTTGGGCCAGCCTCTCTCTCTACCAGCCTACCTAACAGGGTTGTTGTGGGCAAGAACTAGGAGGAGGGAGTGCTATGTAGACTGCACAAACACCTGCATAATGGTGGGGGTATAAAATCTAATAAATAACTGTACCCATCATAGGACTTAAGCCCCGTCCCCCCCCCTTCCTGGACTAAGTTGGCATATGACTCTTGGCCAATTTTCTTCAAGCCCTGATGGAAATGTTAACTTTTTAAGAGAGGCATGGGGGGGTGGGGGGAAGGAGTTGTCATCACCTTTTCTTTATAGCAGTTGCTCATTTTTTCCACCCCAGTGATTTTTTTCCAAGGCTTCTGACAGGGATTTAGGTGGAGTGGCTCCGTGTGCCTGCAAGTGTGTGTTTTCAGTATAATGTAGCTGTAGCTGCTGAAGGTCGATGGGCGGGGTGGTGGTGGTGGTGGTAAAGGGAGATAGTAGCAGCTGTTCCTCCTGTTCTTTCCTTCCAGAGAATGGAAAGTGAGTTTGACTGAAGGCTTACCTAGCAATTCCACTGAACGTGGCACTCAGCTCTTCATCTTAAATATTTTGCAAGATGAAATGAATCTGGGTCCACAGCTGCAGGGAGGGACATTCTAAGATGGGAATGAAGGGCCAAGAAGCCTTGGCTATGACCATGCTGGCCGTAAAGTATGGGAGTTCTAATCTTAGATCAGAGGACACCCAGCAGGGAAAACTGGCGTACAGTTCAGCGGGTACTCTGTTGTCCCTTTCATTCTGCATTGCTACTACCTTTCTAGTTCAGAAGAGTTTTAGTCCAAAGGTAGAACTATACAGCTAAAGGGAAAATTGAGACCCAACATCCTAAAGTGTTGGCTCGGCTTGAAGAGATATAGGTTGAAGTATATCCTTCCCCATGGAAGCCAAGAGACAATTCTGTTTAAGGATATGCTACCTCACAAGATTGTTGCTTGAAGGACAGATTGGAGGAGAGAATATTTCTCTTAAGCTTCTGAAGGAAAGCTGGGATGTTGACTAAGTAATTATTTGTGATACTCCACATTACAATTGCATTATCTCCAATTCTGAGTATAAATTGTAATTACCCTACAGCTCCAAATGGGTGTACAGCCTTCACACAATTTGGTGTGGTCCTACTGCTGCTGTGAGTGGGACAGGAGCAAGAGATGTGCTCATGTTCTAAAAGCAGCTGTGTTTGGCCAAAGACAGCCAGCGAAGTGCTAAATTAAAAGATGGCAGTCAAAAATTATCCCTGGATTAAAAGCTGAACACATTTAGGTACTGCATGGGAAATGTCAGGATCCTGTGTTTTGCTGCAAAATGATTCAGAGGGAGCCAAAACTTTCTGGAACAGGTGTGAGGAAAACAAAGCAAGCAGCAAATCTTCCCTTTTATCTCTGTGTTAAAGGGTGTGCTAATATCAAGCCAGGCCAAGCTACATTATTATGGTTGGTTGCATAGTCAGCCAGATGTTTAGACTGGATTTGGCATTTTTGTACACCTATCGAGTCCTTCCCAAGGACCTGACATAGGCAGATGTTGTGTGATGATGTTAAAGGTATTGTTGTAGGATGTAAGCTGTTCCAATTAAAGGTGCCTTTTGCAACTGGCAGATAGTGCTTTTGTCAATGCCGATGGTCTTCAAGTGGTACTCCAGATGTTATGGGACTGCACCCAAGGCAGTTACTATTGGAACTATCTTTGCTTTCTTTTGCCACAGTCATCCTACTTCTATCTGCAGATTTTCTCTGTTTTTTTCTCTTCTCTTCTGCTGTCTCCAGGTATTGCAATGTCCACTATCCAGATTTTTTTTGTTTTTCTTATCAACAATTTTAAGTCTGGAGTGTTGTGTGGCAGGTGCTTGTCTGTTTGAATTCCAAAGTCCCAGAGCACTGTGACTTTCTTCATTTTCTATTACTTTGTCTGTTCTGTGGTCCCACCAGTTCTTGCTTGCAGGCAAATGGTATTTCTTGCAGATATTCCAGTACGCCATTGTTGCTACTTTGTCATGCTGCTGTTTGTAGTCAGTCTTTGTGATCTTCTTGCAGCAGCTAACTAGGTGATCCACTGTTTCTTCAGCTTCTCTGCAGAGGTGACATTTGCTGTCTGTTGCTGTCTTCTCAATTCTGGCTTTGTAGGCATTTGTTCTTAAGGCTTGGTCTTGTGCAGTCAGAATTAGCCCCTCTGTCTCTTTCTTCAACTTTCCTGCTCTTAGCCATTGCCAGGTCTTGTTGTTATCTGCTTTACCTGCTAGTTTGTGTACTGGCCATGTAATACTTTGCCTTGCTATGTGTCTTTTCTATTCTTCATTTGGTCTTTCTTATAGGCCAGTTTGCCTGTTTGGTATTCAGTAAGCCTTCATGGTGTACTAGGTTCACTAGGTTCACATCTTCTTCACTGTCCTTCAGATATTCTTCCAATGCCTTTTTTCCCTTTTCAACTGTCTGGTGTACTTGTAACATTCCATGCCCACCTATGCTCCTTGGTAAGTAGAGTCTGTCAAGTCGCTTCGTGGATGAAGGGCATGATTCCTTGTCATTATTTTTCTGGTCTTTCTATCCAGGGCTTTTAGTTCAGCTTGAGTCCAGTCCACCATTCCAGCAGTATATATAATAACTGGGATTGCCCAGGTGTTAATCACCTTGATGGTATTTCCTCCACTGAGTTTGGACTTTAAGATCGTCTTCACTCTTCTGATGCATTCACTACTAATCTTCTCCTTGACTTCAGTGTGCTTGATGTTGTCAGCCTGAAGGATGCCCAGGTATTTGTAGTGATCTTTTTCATCCAGACTCTTCATGTTATTTTCATTGGGCATCTTGATTCCTTCAGTTTTCACTATTTTTCCCCTGTTGATGGTAAGGGTGGCACATTTGTCCAGTCCAAACTCCATTGCAATATCTTGGCTGTATATTTGGACAGTGTTGAGCAGTGATTCCATTTCAGATGGTGTTTTTCCATACAGCTTCAGATCGTCCATGTAAAGGAGGTGGGATAACCTGGCAGATGTTTTTGATATTTGATAGCCATGGCCTGACTTGTTCAGTATTGTTGACAGAGGAATCAATGCAATGACAAACAGTAGTGGTGATATAGCGAGTCTCCTTGAAAGATTCCTCTGTTGATGTTAACCTCTCCCAATCTGTCCATTGACCAGCAACTGTGTCTTCCATTGTGCCATTGACCTTTGCACAAAGCTTCTGATGTTTCTGCTGACTCCTGTTATTTTTAGGCACTTGATTATCGAGTCATATGGCAGGGAGTCAAATGTCTTCTTGTAATCAATCCAAGCTACATTCAAGTTGGTCTTCCTTCTTTTAGAGTTTTCCAAAATCATTTGTCAATTAGGAGCTGATCATTTGTCCCTCTGCTGTTTGGGTGGTTTCCTTTCTGCTCAGATGGAAAGAGCTTGTTCTGTTCTGTTCTGTTCTGTTCTAACTAGGTGCTGTTGGACTGCATCAGCTACCACACCAGTTAGCAGTTTGAAAATTGTGGGCAAGCAGGTAATTGGCCTGTAGTTGCCTGGTGCTGCCCCTTTTGCTGGAGCTGTCATTATCAGGTAGATTTTGGCAGATGTTAACCAATCTTCAATTTCACCTCCTTGCAGTATGTTGTTAAACTGCTCAGCAATGAGTGGGTGCAGAGCAGTCAGATGTTTCAACCAAAAACCATGCAATTCATCTTCACCTGGTACTGACCAATTCTTGATCTTTCTTGCCATTATTATTATTATTATTATTATTAAATTTATTGGCTGCCGAACTCCAGCGGACTCCAGTGTACAAAACTAGAGAGAACATAAAAACAGCTAAAAAACATTAAATCAAACAGGCAGCCCAGACTAAAATAATTTAATCGTCATAGTCAATATCATAATGATATTATATCAAGTGGAAATGGAATAGGAGAGGTGGCCAACCGTTTTAAAGGTGGAATATCCTGGCTTTTATTTCATAAGATTATATTCAAAATAGCTGCTGGGCATTTCAGAATTCTGCTGAAAAAAAATAACCAAATTTTATGCAACTATGGAACAAAAAGCAATTTAATGGCAAAAATGATTTAAAGGAAATTGTTAGAAAACCATAAAGTTGGAGAAAACCATTTAGGGCTTAAGTTCAGCTGTCTGCTCAGGGCAGATGCCCCTCAAGATTGCTGTCAAGAATCTGAACTTATCCAGTGAATTGGTTCCACTGTTAAATTGCTCTTACTGTTAGGCTGTTTCTTCCTAATATTCAGTCAGAATCCACTTTCTTGTAACTTAAATCCATTATTTATGTCCTGCGTCCTGAAACTATACAGCTGCAGTACAAAATTGCTACTGAGATACTTGTCAAAGCAACAAAAATAAACTTTGGGTCAAAGCTTATTTGGGTCAAAGCAACAAAAATAAGCTTCTTTGGCTGAAGAAGACTCAAGCTGTTGTTTGTTGTGATTGTATTACTCCAGGAGCTTTTTGCTCTGTTATTTCTTTTGTTGTCTTCTCTTCCCGTCTTTTCAAAAGGTAAAAAAAAAAGGATACCTAGAGAAACGGATCCCTTTGCTCTTACTACAAGAAAGCCACTGCAGGTGCAAGCAAGTTAGTTGCAGTGAATGAGAAGTCTTTGGCCTCCTTACTTTTTGCTGGTCTAGGGTGCCTGTGTTTGCAAATATTTCTTTTCTAGGAATACTTAGGAAATCAGACACAGCTCAAATAACACTGCAGTATTATTCTACAATGACAACACTCAGTTCAACCATAGAGTTGGCGGTGACCCTCTAGGCCAACACCCACCTCTGTGCAGGATTCTGTAACGCATCTCTGACAGATGACATCCAGCCTCTGGTTACAGACCTCACCATTTCATGGAGCAGCCTACAGCACTGGCTAACAGCGGATAGCTTCCTCTTGACATCTAGCTGAAGCTTCTTTGTTTGGTTCTGGTCATGCCCTCTGGGTCAATAGAGAAGAACTTCAATCCTTCTTCTATGCATCAGCCGTTTAGTACCCTTTGGACATTACCGTCTTGTCCTTCAGTTCTCTCTTCTGTAGGCTAAACATATCCAGAACCTTTCAGCATTCCCCAAAGGACTTGGTTTCCAGATCCTTCCCCACTTTGATAGCTCTCCTCTGAACTTACTCCTATTTGTCACTGGCCTTTTTGAACTGTGGGATATGATCAGGGCAGAGTGGAGTGGAACAATTATTTTTCATGCTTGAACTCTGTGCTGCTGCTAATGCGCTCCAATATGGCGTTTGCCTTTTCAGTGGATGAATCACACCGCGGGCTCACATTTACCCAGATCTCTCTCACACATGTAACTGCCAAGCCAGATATCCTCCATCCTACACTCATGCCTTTCCTTTTTCCCACCCAAATGCAGAACTTTACATTTCTGTTAAATTCGACACTATTTGTTTCAGCCCACTGCTGAAGCCTCTCTAGAACTTTTTGAAACTGTCCTCTCAAGTTGTTCGCTCTTATGCTAGGTTTTTTTTAATCATCTCTTTTCCCCTTAAATATGGAGGATATCTGATTTTTTTTCCCAGTGGATTTAATTCGATGCTATGTAAGAAAAAACTCACCTTGATCTCTAATTACTTTACAGACCTCTCTACAACTTAGGTCATATATATATACCTGCTTAGATCAGCAGAAAAAGTAATAACCAGAAACACCTTCTCACCATTATTTCCAAGGCACAGCTAGTAAAATTTCAACCAAGGAGCATTTGTAGTTGATAACATTCCAAAATATATCCTCCTTTATTTAGAGCATACTTCGCACAGCATTCTTTATACTAAATGATATCATGGTAAAATTTATTTGCTCCATAAAAACTTGAATGAATAAATCCTGAGAGGTCTGCTAGTAAAAGATCACCTGCATCAAACAGCAGCCAGCCAGCCATTGTACTGATTGTTCCAAATGTATTATTGCTATTAAACTTTTCAAGGTTCATTTTACCGTTGTTGTTTTAAATAATTATTTTCATAACAGATCTACACAGGTTTAGTGTTAAATAATCTAGTCAGTGATCATGGTCCATGTTCTTGCTTCTTCATCAACATTAGTACTCAGCCTTTTTTAGCCAGGCTAGAGCTGAACTGAAAAAAAAAATCAGGTTAGGATTCTGAACATAATTTTGTGTAGCACCCTTCCCCAATGTGATGCTACTAGATAAACTCAAGTTTTACAATTCCCAGCCAGCATGGTCAAGACATCTGAAGGTTGTTGTATAACTTAGTTAAGAATGAAAAGGACCCCAGAATGCTTTTATAACTTCCTAAATCTGTCTTGTTTCATGAAGTGCAGTTACAAGTGGGCTATAGTTTAACATACATTTCTGAATACATTGTTAGGTGCAAGACAAAAAGATGAACAAAACTGCTACTACATGATATGAGTGCACAGATTATAACAGGAAAAAAAGAAAGAAAATTGCAGGGGCAGGGGGAACACAAGGGAGTCACATGATGAAGTTGGATGATAATAGTATGTATTTTGCCTATGAAACTATCTGACATATTATGGTGCCAAACAATCAAGATGTCTATTGGGGTTAGCTTACTTTTCAGAAGACCCAAAACGAGTAAAAATCAAGAAAACTGTAATATACAAACAGCTCCTATTAGCAATTAAGACAGAACAGCAACATTTTGTGCTTGTGCAATACAGTGGAACCTCGAGTTACGAATTTAATCCGTTCTGTGACTCTGGTTGCAACTCGAATTGGTCGCAACACGAGGCAAATTTTCCCATAAGGTTCAATGTAATTACCGTTAATCCGTTCCGGCGTCCGCGTGTCAGGGGCGGAAAAATGGCCGCGGACCACGTGGAACGGGCGGAAAAATGGCCGCGGACCACGTGGAACGGGTGGAAAATGGCTGTGGATCCAGTTCGTAAGTCAAGGCGAGTACGCAAGTCGAGGTAAATTTTTGGGCCGGAGCTGATCGTATCTCGAAAAATTCGTAAGTAGGGGCATTCGTAACTAGAGGTACCACTGTACTCAGCTGAAATGGAGTGACAGTGAGGAGCAATTCTTACTAGTCAATTCTGCAGGCTTTGTTCAGTTAGATCCTAGGCTATTTCAGAGAGCTGCATGGGCCAGTACACACGCTGCCACAGCGACATGAGACCCTCTTGCATCTTCCTCTAGCAACAGATGGATAGCAGAACAATGTTGTTTCCTTTCTAGGCTGATTATACCAAAGTAGAAAGGAACCCTGTCTTTGGCCACATCCCACAGATTCTTTGAAGTTTATGTTTTGGGTCAACGGGAAAAAAATGCATTGAAAAGCACAGCTGCTGTAATTTATGACTTGAACCCCATGATTATCAAGATTGGAAGTATAATGCAGTTCAGCTAAGTACCCCAGTCAAGGGATCTGCCTGCACTCCGATCTGCACATGGAGGTCTTATGTGGAGTTGTCCCATTCATTTGCATGAAGAGAATGGAAGTTCAACATGTAAAAGAGAAAGCGTGTGAATCTATTTTCTTCCATTAAAAAATGGATGCAATAGCCATTATGGTACTGTGAGCAATGAACTCCTGTGACTAAAACATTCTGGATGCTTTCAGTTGTTGTTACTAATTTCTATAAACTTCCTAGCGCTGCTGGGGAGCATCTGTCCTGCAAAGGCTCCTCTCACGTACTTCTGTATGTTGAGGCGTGATGAGGGGCTAACACTAGCCTTGCTAGATAATTCCCTTCCCAGACAGGCCTGCCAGGAATCTGTGCTGTTATCTTTCCAGCACTGGGGAAGGGATCTTTAATTTTCCCAGCTCTTCTTGAAAAATAGCCCTTCTGTTGCTATGCGGTGTCTTTATCAGTTTTATCTCTTGCAGTTTTTAAATCTCTGGCACTTTTAGTCACTGTCTGGATTATTATATTTAATATTGTTTTTGTGTTTTTACTGCACATTGCCCGGAGAGCTATTACTATTAATTTTATAAGTAAATAATACTAAATGTAACTCAAGCAAGCTGAAAATATAAGCTAACTCAATCAAATTATGATTACCATTTTTTACAGTTTTATTCAAACATATACCTTGAGTGCAGCAACTCTTGTAGACGCAGTGAAATTTAGCAATCTCATCTTCTTCTATGGTCTTCTTTATTATAAATAATGATAGGAAAATGTAATGTTTTTGTTTGTTGCGTTATCTGAACACTAGATGAACTCCAGGATCAGTTACTGGTAGGCAGAAGAACATAACCTTCACCATCACTGACTGAAATGGTCCGATTTCATGATGAAATGAGAACATTATTCAAGAACACCCATCACAGTGCTTAACAAGATTTAATGTACATTTATTCTTAACATGTGGAACATATAAAGATTTTATACTGAATAAATGATATTCATTAAGCCAGAGGAAAAGGAGGAATTTACATCAAGTTTTTTTGTATTTTTTTTAAACTACATTATTTTGAAATACAAATGTGTATTCTCTGCACTGAAAAATCTTTGAAGTTGTGTTTTCTTTTTTTTCCCCATATATGTATTTTTTTTTCCTGTAGACTGGTAACCATTTTCTTAAATCAATCCATACGTAACCATTTCCACATCTTGATTTATAAAGTAAGTTGTGAGCAATTGCTCTCCCGAAATAGAGCATGACTTTATACATACAGAAACTTGTACATTACCCTCGTGGTGTTTTTTTCTTAGTTTTTGGAGTTATGGCCCAAAGAAAATAATAATAATAATAATAATAACAATAATAATAATAATAACAATAATAATAATAATAAAATTAAGTCTACTATCACTTTGTAGTTACCACATCATGAAAAAAAATAAATCCTTGTACTTGTTTTTTTTTTTAAAAAAAGATGAGGGTATGTTTAATGTACAACTTCTATATACATCACTGCCTTTAGGCAATAAAAAATATTAAAAAATGATTAAAAGGAATTGTGATGAACTGTCATTGTGGAAGGTCAAACAATAGATACTGATGTGACAGTTCTGGTGAGGAAGCAATTTGTGTTGATCGTCTTCAGAGTTGTGTTTTTACTTTCCTAAAGAATTGGTTTTGCTCCTAGCCTAGTGTAACCATTCTCCTGCAGAAAAACCAAGAAAATGTTGTGGGCAGATGATGGACTGACCCCCTTCCTTGATCCGCTACACCTACATCACTATCATTCTTCTATTGCACACAGCGCTTTGGGCAACGGCAGTAAGGATGGTTGGACTTTCTTTTGTTCTTAAAAAAAAAGCACATTAACTCAGCATATTTTTTCCACTTTTGCATTTCAGAGTGGCATGCCCTCTCCTTCCAACATCAAATCATATTTTGCTATATTCTGACACCCCAAACTCTAGGTTGCTTCCCCTCCCCCAAAAATATGATTCAAACATGGGAAAAACAAAAAACAAACACTGACAAGGATAGCTATGAAAAAGAAGTGTGATCTTTGAACGTACTAGACAGAGACTTTGGTTAAAAAAATAAAATAAAAGGATGTACTTATGCACAGAGACAGCAAATATTAATTCCATAACTGTTCAAATGAATGTTTTGAAATTCCCAATTGGTAAATAGTGAATGGGGCAGAGGAGCAAAGATTCTTCTTCTTCTTCTTCTTCTTTTTCTTCTTCTTCTTTTCTTTTTTTTCCCATTCTTCCTACACTGGATAAACAGGTACAGAAACCAGCCAGTTATATGTGACCCTCTAATCTCCACTCACACATGCTTGCTTCTCACTTGTGTCATAACTGCCCTATCTGAAAAAGTACATCACAGATGACAGATGCAACCAGAGAGTTCAGGACAGCTGATATTGAGATATCCAGCAAGCGGCCCTCATGTAAAAGAAATTCAGAGCGATTCTCCTCCACCCGAGCCATGGCCAACAAGGCCTTGGCTGCCCTACACATCATGTCCACACTAGGGGGCTCCAGAGGTGGAGGCTGCATGTGCATAAGGTTATGCTGGCTCTGCTGGTACTGGGCCATGGTGACCCCGTCCTCAAGGAAGCTGATCAAGTTTCCAATGCTTCCCTTCTGCACGGCTATTGCCCTTGCCGCTAACGTGTCCCCTCGGGCGAGGTTGGATAAGAGCGCCATTGACATTTCTCGGCAGACAGGATTTTTGCGGTCCCCAACGTACCTAACTAAAGTAGCATAAAGTTTCTCCTGACGACTGAATGGGGGAGTGGCCAATATAAGGTCCACATTATTGTCTTGGATACTGAGTTTACACAGGGTTTCCAGTACAAGTCTCTGAGGCGAAAGGACTGAGTTGGGCCCCACAGTTGGAAAAGGATCTTGTGCCTCTGCAGATGGGCACACCATCCAGTGCAGTAAGCCATCCAAAATTGGCAAACAGATGCTTTCTGTATAAGCAGATAAGTCTAGCTGCCCAGAAATGTTGGCTAATGTGACCAATGTATTATCCCTCAAGACCTCAAGGCAGTCCCACCACCACTCATCCTTGCTGCAGGCCACCCCTTTGTCCACTTCTTCCTCTTTTTCATATGTCTGTGGTGCACGCTTTCTTTCTGGGTGTTCATGATGGAGAAGAATCAACTTTCCCAAGATTAGCACCAAGCCTGGATGTTTTGACATTTCCACATCATTGCCAGGCACAAAAGATAAGCTGCGGACAATATTTGACACACAGATGCAACGCTTGGCCAAAGAATCTTGCCAGTGATTAATGGTGCATAGAGGAGTTTCATCTCGACTCCGTGGCTCATCTTCCAGCAGCTTGATATTCCGATGACTTTTGACTTGATGGATCCCAAATGGAAATTTACTGCTATCTGTCTGAGAATTAGAGTCTGAGTCTTCAGACAATGCTCCTGGACGAGCTGACAAGACATCATCAATAGTGGCTGATATGCTTTTGTCTTGCTGTTCCTCAGATTCTCCTTTCCCCTCCACATTCTTCTTTTTACCTGAGGAGACTGACAGAGATGGCCGTCTGCGAGGAGGAATCTCCATCTTACTCTCAAAGTGGGTCTGAATGTGTTCAGTTGTATCACCCCCACCAAGTTGCCAGTGAAGAAGCCCACTGTTGAATTCCTGAACATGCCCCAGCCTGTCAGATCGGTCAACAACAAATAAGTTGTTTTTCTTCACAATTTTTATTGGCAACTTGTCAAACTTACTGGCTTGTTTTGGCCTCTCACTTGGATCAACAATGGCACCAAGTGGAGCAACAACAGTGCTCTTCCCTTCTTCAGTGTTCTCATTTTCATCTTCTTCCTCTTCTTCCTCCTCATCTTCAAGTTCATCAAAGTAATCAATACATTCATCATTGTTTTCTTCCTCTTTTCTGACATCCTCTATTGCAGACTGTCCATCCTCATTTTGAGATGAAGTATGATCTTGCAGTTTTGGTCCCGGATGTCCCACTTCATATTCCATAAGGATCCCAAAAATATCAATCAGGCATTTTCTAAAATATTCCACCAACAGCTCAAGAAAACCAGATAACTGAGGAAACAAAGGGAGGAAAAACAGAAAAAATGGTAAAAGGAACATTTTAGTCTATTAGGAACAAGAATTGTGGTAATAAGAAAGGATTTAAAAAAAAAAAGATTTTCAGTCTCCCCTTTCCAGGATTCAAAATGTTCAGTTAGACCTTTCTTCCTATCTACACATAAAACAAAAACTTTTAATATAGATATTTTAAATACTTTTAATATAGATGTTCAGTAATCTGTAGATTAGATTTAGAATTAGGGTTTACTGTGTGCCCTGATTTTAAAAAAGTTAACAATTATGAGTTCCTTAAAATTTTACTTTTTAGTAGCATTTTAGTCCATGTGATTGTAAAGTGAAATGAGTTTTCTTTTCCAGGAAAATTCCTTTTCTCCACAAAGCATGAGAACCTTTACATGTGATCCTGCAGTTACAGTTATTCATGTAAACTGGTTTCCTGCTTTTGGAATCTTTTCACCTTCTTGCAACTTTAAACCCCCTTTTCAGTCAATTCTAGAAATTCCCTGCGTCTCAGGAGTACTTGGGGCAGTGATGTTAGAGGAACAAGGAAGCCAGAAATGCAATGCTTTTCATTAAGATAGATGACATTAGGAGGTTTTAGAATGGTAGATTGGATTTACTGTTGAAGGTCCTAGTTCTATAGCAGAGACAGTGGGCAACTCCAGCAGCAGGTCTAGAAGATTCTGATGGTGCTTCTGGTGAGAGGAGATAGCTCCACCTCCAAGTCTGACCTTGCTTTGCCCTGGAGAGAATACACACCCACCAACTCCACTACCCTCCTCCACACAACCTGGACTCCCTCAACAGCCAGACCTGCCTTTCCCTCCTTTTCCAACTGTTTCAGTTCTTTGCCCTACTTTATTTTTCTTTACCAGTGAGAACAAGACCCATGGCCTCTACATTCACAGGTTGCTGCAACAGCTGGGGATGAGCAAGAAAACCAGTCCTGAGTGGCATGACAATGTGCATCCTTGCCTCCCCCCACAGGAGAACATGGGACTGTACCAGTTACTGAGCCACCACCTATGAGCTGTACACCTTTTGTGGCCTCCAGAGGACTTGCCCTACTCCTAAGGGGAGTTGGATGGCTCAGGCACTGGAAAGGAGAGTAGGACCCTACCCACCCACCCACCGAAGGAATGAAAGGCACTTGGATGAAAAATAACAACCAACCTACCTGAGAGAGATTGAAAGTAGCAACTGTACTGTCATCATACAGAAGAATATTAATAGTATCTAACGCCCAAGTACTTTCAGCAAGAAGGCCCGATTTAAGAGACATCATCACTCGCCATGCCTCAGGAGTCACTGGAAACAACAAATAAATAAAGCAAGGAAGCATGCATCAAGAAGAAATCTGCAAGACAGATTTCAAATGATAAACAAATCCACTGTAAAAAAAAAAATTCACTGTTTTAATGAGCATACTCATTAAACCAACTTTTAACGCAGCAGCATCTGAAGCCTGAAAACAGACATATTTGCTTTATTAAAGAGCAGAGAGGTGCTGTACTTACACAAGTTCCAAAGTATTTCCAAATCATTTCTGATGCTTGTACAGCCCTACTATATATTCATGTGAAAAGAGCTAGACCGATATTTTGAAACTGTTGTGAAATTAAAGTTATGACCCTCTCTAAAACCTGGGAAATTGACAGAGACAGTAAGGCTGGTAGTTGTCTTTATCTCAGCTAATTCAGGAATATATATGTATGTGTGTCACACATGCTTTGTGGTGCGCAGTGAAAACTATTTGTATATATTCTGATGAAATGTTTGGTTTTAATTCTGTAAAACTCAGTTGATCATCCTGTCCTTTAGAGTAGGAGTGTGTTGAGAAAAACAGCTTTATAACACCAGTGGAAGAGGTTGACAGGGGATACATCACCACTACTGTATTAGTTTCTTCTTCTTCAGAAAAATAAAAATTATGCTTGCTTCTGCACTCTTACAATGCCCACTATAAAGAACCAAAGCAAAATAGAATTAAAAAAACCCTGCTAGTATCTTTTCCTCCATAGGAAACTAATTCTCCTAGAGTACCTTGGGTTTCCTCTTAGGGAAGGAGAGGTGCCAATAGAAGAATATTATTTACATCTTGAGTGATGTTCAAACATCACTGTATGTCTCTGTAACATGCAACTAGATACTATTTATCAGCAACTCCAGTAAAGGGGGGCATATATCAGTTCAATAAGACTATCTTTGCTAACTTTCAACAAAGATGACTGATCAGCATGTCCAGAATATGTTAATATCATATCTCATAGATCCATTTTCCAAGTAACAATTCTGCTATACTGCCCCAAGACAAACTTCCCCAGCCTTTACATATGTTTTAATTGCTTCCTTTTATCAACAGTTACTATTCCATTAACAACTTTCTCCTATAGTAGAAGGAGAGTTTTCAAGTTAAATTTCAATGGAGCTGATTGTTTAAGAGTTACTAGCTGTAGGATGCATTGTATGTGAACTCAGACTTTTGGTTTGAGACCATGAGCATGGTCTAGTTTAATTATAAACAATGCAAAGCACTATGAAAGTATACAATAAGAACAATGTCATCTTAAAATAATACAATCTATTGTGCCTTTTGCAACACCAACATTCATCTCTCTATCTAGCTTGCTTGCTTCTTTCAGGGAGGAACAAAACAGATTTGGAAGACTGCATCTAATATAAGAGCTCTTATTTTACTGAAATAAATATTCAGTATTTATTTGTATTTTATTAATTGATGATACATAAATCATTCTTTCTGCCATGAAAGAACTCTGAGCACAGCTTCAATTTAATAAAACTAATCTCTCAAGTGAATTAATGTAAATGCAAGCTCTACAGAATTATTGTTGAAAAGTCTCTTCCTCTATAAGGATGATAGTAAGACTTACCAATATCTTTTGAGGTAATCTTTCGTCTTGGTTTTAAGACTGGTTGGGATGCTTCTACTGAACCTGGAGGAAAAGTGACTTCCCGCCTGATAGGTGGTGGTGGCTGTGTTGGAGGACCTGTGACCTGTGAGCCCGGAAGAGCAGGCATAACTTTTGGCATCTTCATAGAGGATAGGAAAGGAGATTTACTGGGAGACATACGATTTTCATGAGAGCGTGGGAAAGATGCAGGGCTTGGAGCTCGAGATATGTGGTTTGGCATTGATGGTGGCGTCTGATAGGATGACTGAGGAGGTCGAGTGATAGGCTGCATGGAAGCAGAGGATGACATGTAAGAAGGCTGTCTCTGGTTGACATGAGAAGGCCACTGGCTTTCATGGTTTATTCTCTGGTCAGGTACCATCATATCTTCAGTACGGTTCATCCCTGGATAAGGTGGGGCCTGTGCAGGGCCCCCAGGACCTTGCCTGTTCTGATATGGGTAAGACATATCATTTCTTGTGGGCCACATATTCTGTTGGGGGCTTTCACTGGAAGCTGATGACTGCATAGGGCCACCAATCATCTGAGGAGGTATTCCATGTTGTTGCATTTGTCCAGGACCCTGCATCCTCTCCCTGTTATAAGGATATGGATACTGTCCCTGCATGGGTCTCCTGTCTGGTCCAGCATAAGCACTGCTGTACTGGTTAAACATATCCTGCTGTTGGTTTCCATACTGCATGTTAAACATATCTCCATCATGACGTTTTGCTGGAGGCCCATACATGCCATCCATATGGCGTTTGTAGTTCTGAAAAAAAAAGGACACCCAAGGTTTAAAATAACATTTTATGTTATTTTTTTTTCTATCTTATGCATTGGTATGGTAGAAAAATTACAATATATTTACTATTGAGATTTTAAATAGAAATAATCATCTTTATTTTCATTAGTGTTTTGATAGATGTACAGTGACTTTTTAATTATTTGAATAAATATTCATAAAGTGGTTAAAATTTTGTCCATCTGAGGTATACAACATTTAAAATGAATAAAGATTTTAGTGTCAGGCTCTATGATTATGACTATAGGACTAAAACGAAGCAATACTTTCATTTTAGAAATTGTTTTGATTTAATTATTATATTACAATTAAATGTCTTAATATTTCTTTTCCAGGTATTAAATTTTGGAATTGGGATCAGAAAGTTTGATAAAAATGTATTTATTAGTTAAGATGTTTTTAGACTTCTGTTTAACATTCTGAATGATGATTTTTTTTTCTCCATTAACTATGAACTCATTATTCTGAGAACAGTAAAAGAAAATATCTTTTCTTTCTTACATTAAAAAAAAAACACTTAGGTATTGGAAATCATATCCATATCAATGTATAACATGAATAAAAGCATTCATAGTTTGGGGATGAAAGGTTTATTTAAGAAACCCTAAGGTAAACCTAGAATCTTCTCTGATGCTCTTAGGTCTTGATCAGTATCATTATCATTTTGCAATTTAAGAATAAAAAAATACTAAAAAAGTACTTCTGTGTGGCACTGATTATAATATTTGATTGCTGTTCTACATGGAGATGTGTTAGTGGATTGATTTAAATATTTTGAAAGTGATCGATATATAAATGGAATGCTTATATATATTAAAAAACATTTTCCATGTGATGATCCTTATGTGGCCAAATATTGCCAATAACACTATTTATTTATTTTGAAAAATACACAAAAATACAAATTCCAACTACAAGAACATTCCAAAACAAACTATAAACAAAAATAGAAAACAGAGGAACATAATTAATAATATGCAACAACAAGCAAAACAGAAAAAATGGAAAATATGAACAATCTAGGCATATTATTTGTATATCAAACATTAAACAGTATATGAACATTTCAGAGTAGAAAGAAAAAGACTCTCTATTATAAAGTATCATGAAATCTGACGTGTTTCCCTTTGGCACATATTTCATGAAGTGTTGCCAATCACATACCAGAGGGCGCTATCAGCAGGTCCACAGAATTCTTCAGATAGCAGAAATACTTTTTGTTTTTTTTTAAATAGAAAAGAAATAGAAAAGAAATCCTACAGGGATGGCAAAACTCTGAAAGGGAGAGCATACTGTGTAGGTACAGAATGCCAACAGTCTATTAGGGGAGGAAATGATAAACCAGAAGGAGGAATGAAGTGGAGAACTCTAGAAGAAACATGGCTTGTTAGCTAAATGAGACCCCGAAAAAGATAAATCCTCATTACATAATTTTGTTGTAGGTTCCACTTATTTTTAATTACCAATAAGCTACTTTGGAATGTTATTAGGAAAGCTACGAATCAAACAGATAAATAAAATCTGAGTGCTGTGGAGCAAAGGCTTCCTCAACAGTAATTATTCTGTCCTATTATGGAGAAGGACATGGTGGTGCAGCAGCTTAATGACGCTGAAAGTTGCCGGGCAGAAATGGTCGACACTTCAGCGGTTCGAGCCCAGCCTTAGCGTAGCAGAGTGAGCTCCTGCTTCCTCCCCCAGTTCCTGTCAACCCAACAGTTCGAAAACTCACGTGAGTAGATAAATGGGTACTCTCACTCCGGTGGGAGGAAAAATACTGGCGGCGTGCCTTGCGAAAAGGAGTCGGGAGCAGTTGCCGGTAGCGTGAAACCGCGCTCGCCCGAAAAAGGCGCGAAGCAACGGAAACCCCGCCTCCTGCGCTCGCCAGCTGGGCTCTGCTCTAGGAAGGAGGCACTGGCAAACCACTTCCGAAACACCTTGCCTTGAAAACTGCAAAGGACTCGTCCAAAAAAAGCAGTCACTGCAGAGTCGGTAACGACTGAGTGCAGATAAAAAAAAAAAAAAAATTATGGAGGAGAGGTGATGACAACTCCTGCAGATTCACTTAGTTGTGTTCCCTTCTCCCTAGTTACAATATCCTTAGAAGTTTAAATAAGAAGGTGGATTTATCTTCCTTTCTGCTTTTATACAACAGTGAAACAGTCTGCCTGTGAAGGCTGTGGGTTTCCCATGCCTGGAGATTTGTAAGAGGCTGGTCAGCCGTTTCTTATGGTTGGTTTAACTCAGTGTTGTCCAAACTTGGCCACTTTAAGATGAGTGGACTTCAACTCCCATGGCTGGCTGGGGAATTCTGGGAGTTGAAGTCCACTCATCTTAAAGTGCCCAAGTTTAGACAACACTGGTTTAACTGGTTTTCCTGCACACTGCAGAGAATTCGACTAGCTAATCCTTGTAGTCCCTTCCAACTTTACAATTCTGTGGTCCTACAATCTTTTCCCTCTTCCTTTTTCCCATTACATATAGGTCTATTTGGGATACGTCTTATTACCTATGCTTTCTCATTAACTTCTTAGTCAATAAAACAGCATTGTTTTATTGAATGTTCTGTATCATTCATGACATTAGCTGACTGCAGTTAAGAAACATTCCATATAAAAGGATACAAATACAAAATTCTCATAAGTAGCAAACATGTCCACTATTTACTCTTTTTGCCAGTGTCAAATGCTTGTATTTCTAGAATGAATTTTGCAAAAGGAATACTATAACACTTGGTGTTTACCTGCTGCTGTGGAAACATTCCTGGCTGGTGTCCTCCATAAGGTGGTTGTCCAGAAGGTGGCGCTTGCATTGGATACTGCTGTCCATATGGTTCATGCCTGCAATGAAGTATATAAGCTATACATTAGTGCTTATGATTTCCCAAATTCATCAAAATATTGAAACGTCATTGTCCCATTAAAAGGTTTCTTTCCTTCACGAAGCCTGGAAATCTCCAAACGGCATCCTCTTTTTTCATATCAAATGTCTAGAGCAATATGTAGTATGTTTTAAATGAAGTGGTTTTAATTTTGGATTACATTTAGAGTTCCACTCAATTTTATTCTGTACAAATGTAGCTGAGTAGATCAGTGATCACTCTGTCTTAGAATCTTTTTCTACTCTTTTATGGGATAACGTTCCAATATTGTTAAAAAAAAAAAAAATGACGTCTCTGTTCTCAGGATTGAATGTGTTTACCATTTCAGATAAAAAAATAATGTGCCCTGGATTCAGGCATGTTTCACATTTCTTCAGATGAATGAATTGGTACTAGTAGTCTATGATCCCATGTCCTTGAATCTCACTTGGCAATGTTTAAGCTTTAAATCAAAAGCATCTGACCAACGTATAGTAACTGAGAAGAAATACAACTGACTGGTTGAAGCAGATTCTGTGCTTGAAATTCAGAATCTTGGCAACAATACATGATTATCTAATATTGCCAAAGTGTTACAGTTTTAAAATGATTTATGTATAAAGGAGTAATACATGACCTAATAGCCATTCTAATATCAGATTTAAAAAAAGATTAAAAATCTGAGGTGGATATATAATTGAACTGGAATAGAAAGCAATAATGAAATGTAAAGCAATGGTAACAGTAACTGGATCACAAACATAAGTAATAAATCCAGGTAAGAATCAGTCTTCTAAATTGTTTAAATGAGCTTATTATGTATCAGGCTCCAAACTCAAGAGCTTTAGACGCAGCTTCAAACTTACCTGGGATGGAGTAAAGCACTCTCTTAATATATTTATCCAAATGGATAAATTTTTAATACATTTTATCCAAATGGATAAAACTTTTACATTTGTTCCTACAATGTGACATTTAAATAATCGAATTCTCCTACGCCAAAATGCATGATTTTAAGCAAATATAAATAAATAAAAATAAATAAATAAATAAATAAATAAATACGCATTTAGCGTTGGGTGTAAGCACCATGAGCTCATCCAGGATATCATATTTGTGCGATTGGGTAACAGCACAAATACCATAATCAGAAGTGTCACAACAGTACAGCAGAAAAATACAAAGAAATGGGGCAAGGGAGAATGGAGGGCTTTGGTTACACATGCCACTCTGTGTGCTACTCCTGAAACATATGCCTTTATATTTAAAAGATAATGCATTACCATGGGAGAAAAGGGAGCAAATTTCTCAATTTCATTTTCAGTATTTCTAATTAATCCAGCCTTGGATATAATAGACTTCTGTTGCCAATTACAGGAGACAGTTCTCGGCTTCTCCTCTTCTTTCCCCTCTTCACTTGTTTTGCATGGTGTACAGTTTATACCTAAGTACTGTAAATGAAGTACTTAGCACATGCTATGACATAACCTTCCCTTGCCCCCTCCCTATCTTTTCTTTTCTCTCTGCTATTGTTATTATCTTCCATGCCTTCCTTACAATCTTAAGCAAGAAGCTCCTAGAAAGTCTGCTGATTCTGGTTCTGTAACTATGAGATGCCAGTGTTTGTATGTCTGAATACATGTAATATTATCATAGAAACTGCATTGCTTAGATACACGTATAGTGGTTTTATAATACTTCTATAAAAATCTATATTCCCTAGTGGTCTGTAGTGGTGAAACCTGCTAAAAGTGAAAGTAATTGTAATTCAAGAACTTCAGTGATCTACTTTGTCACTAAAAATATACATGGTTTAAATTAGGTTAGTTAAATTAGGTTAGAGAAACTCTGATGTTATAACTGTAGAGCAATATGTGAAACGAATTTGCTTTAAGGTTCTAGAGGAGACAGCAACCTGTATTTCAGCACATGTTCAATTAATTTATCTATGAAGAGACATCAACAAAGAAACAACTGAGAACCTGTTTTACAAGTGAATTTAAAGTAAAAGATTGAGAAAAGTATTCTGTACTGAATGGTTTTATAATCTGTAAAAATGCTGTAATCTGAAGTTCTCTATACATTTCAAGTGAATCCATTGCTAGAATCCAAAAATTAAATAAACCAAAGCATAAAACCATCTAACAACATTGCAGCCATACAACCATCATTATTCTCAAGGAGCTTATGCCAGTATCTTGCAGAAGATCCGAGAGCATGAAAAACACAGTACAGCAATCCAGTATAGCAAATTGCACCTCCTATCCAGTAGCCCTTAAGATTTAAAATTATCTGGTTAACACAGGTATTTTAAACAGATTAAATTATTCACCTTTGTTGCCCAGGATAACAGTTAGGAGAGTACATGCTTGGGTCACTGTTTGAAGGCACCATGTTGCTTTGACCAGGTGCTCCCATACTGCCTTCAGGACCCAGCCCATGATCCGACCTAAAAATGACAAAGGAAACCTCACACTGTAAAAAGCACTTATTCTCCAAGTCTGGTGAATTAAAATAAAAGACTTATGGGAATTCCAACACTTTTTCTGAGACTGAAAATGTTTTATAGGCCATTGCAGTCTGTCTTTTTGATGAATACAATTTTAAATGTTACTTCATGCAGCTATTGTTTGTAAATTTAGCCTGATGAATAAAGAACTACACGATTGCAAGTTTCATAACTATTTGTGAAACTTACTTATGATTCTATGTAATTAATAACTAGTAAGTAATTGTAGAGAGTAAAGAGGATGACCTTGATGGAGATATGCAAGCCCCACTGCCAAGGTGACAAGGGGTAAAACATATTTTAAGTTCAGAATGTCCAGATAATGTTCAGAAGTGGCTCAGATAGACACCTCTCTAATTCACTGAACTATAAGGGGAGGAGGTACAACACAATCAGACTTGCAAGATTCTGTTATTATAGTCAATCTCAATAAAAGTAGTTTTAGTCTTGCTGTGGAGTTGACTTCTTGGTCTGGTCTACCTAGGGTTGATCTCAATCTTGCAAGTCTCATTGTGTTGTTACCTCCTCCCTTTCTTACAGTTCAGTGAATTAGGGAGGTATCTGTCTGAGCTGCTTCTGAATGTTATGAACTTAAAGGGGTGAATGTTTCACCCCTTGTCGCCTTGGCAATGGACCTTACATCTCTCTCTCAACATCATCTTCCTTATTCTCTACAGTAATTCTCTTTCTTAAAATACTGTGATTGCTTTTTTCTTAAAGTCAAAGTCATATTAATGTGTTATGGTCCTTAGAGGCTATATTTACATGACAAATTAAAATGTTTTGAAACTGACTTCATTTTAGCAACTTTTGCTTTAAAAACCCATGGAATTGCTAATATTCTGAGTTTCAAAATAATTCAGTATCTTCTGGCCCTTCAAGGACTTCTTTTCTGGGATCAGTGGTAGAAACTGAATTTAATTCACTATTTATCTTTTTAGTAAAGTAAGGTGACATAAAGCCTCCTCTATTGTTTCAGCAAATGTTATTGTTTAATGTATATCTACAATGGTCTTTTTTTGCTGTCAATTTTCTTAGTAGCATTTTTCAAAAGTTTTGTTATCAGTAAGGAAGAAGACACTTCAGCTACTGAGCCAAACTGACAATATATTGTGTTGCTTTTCTAGCACATAGATAATGCTAAACCAGAAAGCTCATATTGCCAGGCTTCAGAGAAAAACACATTCTACATGCCTTGTTTTTCTCAGAATACTGAAAAATGGCAAGGGGTTTACATTTACTGGTGTAGCACTAATTTTTAGGTGGGTTGAACTTTACTGTAAATGGTATTATTTTTGAAGAGAACAAAAATGGTTTTGCTATTCTGTGCATTTTATCATGGTTCTGCAGCCATTGTTCTCCAACCCTCTACCCTTTTGGGGGTGGAGCAATTTGCTTTTCCAAAAAGGATTTCCTCTCCACTGAATTCCAGCCTATCAACTCTCCCCCCACCCGCCTTTATATCTATCTATTTATCTATCTGGATATGGCATTGTGCTGCTAGCACAGAACAAAGCTCTCCCACTGCCTTATGTTTGAATTGGGTGTGGGGTGGGATGGGGAGGAATATATCCCTGTTATCTACCAGATGAATCCAGTGTTGCCCTTCTACATTGGTGAATGTATTGCTTGCCTGCATACCAGAATATGTTAAATCCAATCACATGTAGTTATGTGTGTTGGGTCACAATGTGAATGAGGATATGCATCCAGTTGAAAGTAATGCTACAAGGATGGATGATATCTATATTGGGATGGACACTTAACTATTTGAATGAGATATACAACTGAATATATCTATACATGTATCCCCACTCTGCCCCAATTAAGGAACAGTGTGTGACTTTATTGAGGCTGGGGTGTATTAGATGACCATCCTGGAAATGAGGATCTATTCTTTTTATGTACTCCTCTGCAAAGGACAGCACAAAACCATCAGTGAAAGGTGCAATTTCCCAGAGGCTGGTTCATTAAACATATATACACACACATTCTGTAGTATGCTGAACTCTGATTAAGCAAAAACACATCAAATGTAGGCCTCTATAGACAAGGTGACTCCTTATTCATCACACCCTTGCTTATTAGTTCTTGCACAAAATAGACTCAGTCTCTATTAGTGGTTTTGCTCTCGCTGATTTTCTGAAGAGCATTAAATGTCTCAGCTAAATGGTCTGTTAGAATGACAGTGACAATGCAGAATCTTTTCACCATTAGTCTCTGCCTTTTGAAGCTGATGAAGGTCTCACCTCCGGTCATAACCACTTCCATAGGGAAACTGTTGGCGTTGGCCTATGCCCATGTTGGACATGGTTCCAGCGGGACTCTGGCTGTACATATCCTGCATGCCACTGTTGGGCATTTGTCCAGGGGCCATGAAGGGTTCACTATTTCCAGGCACTATGAGAGAGAGAGAGAGAGAGAGAGAGGGAGGGAGGGAGGGAGGGAGGAAGGAAGGAAGGAAGGAAGGAAGGAAGGAAGGAAGGAAGGAAGGAAGGAAGGAAGGAAGGAAGGAAGGAAGGAAGGAAGGAAGGAAGGAAGGAAGGAAGAAAACAGACACACAGCTTAAATATGTTATTTGAAAGATGTATTATTAAGAAATATTAAATACTATCTTATAACTGATGTTCAGAGAACTGAAGCAGAATGCTCCAACAAACAGTATGAGAGCTGAGGAAATACTTACTTCAGCAGTAGCACCATCAGAATGCCACTGCATGTATTTTACTGTGGTTTACAGTAACTGGGACCACATCTATACTCTAAGCATACCGTATTTTATAATTTTAAACCTGAATAAAAATCTCAAGCAATTTTTGAGTGTTCTGCATCAGTTTTTTTTCCCAAGAAAGGAGTCTATTACTAACCTACAAATCTCCACTGGATCAGAACAGCAGCATTATGATCTCAGCTGTCTTGGTTCTCTAAGACCAGCCTATACAAATGACATATATATCTCCATACTTATCTGTGTAATGAATTTGAAAAGGAAAACGTCTCAAGTGCTGGCTACCAGATATTGGGTACTTTCTAAAACATCAATCTACCCATAAATAAGCTTTTCTTCCCTCCCACCCCTTGGAGGTGAAATAAAACACAGATCTCTTCAGTTTTGGGATGTTGGCTTTGAAATGCTACATCCAGAAAAATTGTAAGTGACCACGGTTGTCCAAGTTCTTTACACCTTTTGATTTATTCATTTTAAATTTCTGCTTTAATGCTGAAAATGCTGTTGTTCTTATTTTATTGATTTGCTTGTTTTATTGCTCTTTTATTCCTGCTTTCAGATTTCTAACTGGAAGTCACTTTAGAAGTCTCCTTGGGACTTAAGAGTAATAAAGTAAATTTATTTCAGAGATACAGAATATTATCTAGTATAAATCATGACTCAGTCATTATCTCTCATCTTGAACTACACTACAAGGTTCTTGTGAAAGTAAAATAGTTGTCATAGCTGTATACATAGATGCCTAACTACAGTACATATATACATAGAATCTAGCCATGAAAGATACTCTAGGGAGGCATTTTTTTGGTTCAGGTTTTCTGAAATAATTGAGCCCTGTTGTATAGTCAGAATTTTCTTTAAAGTACAACATTGCTCCACAAATGCTGCTAAAGCTTCAGTATGACTTTTATGTATGTTTAATGTATGCATTTAATGTATTTTTACATATGATTTTTAGAGGGATCTGAATCTCATTAGCTGAAGTAATGATATAAATGATTTATTTAATTCAAATCTCTACACATTTTAGACAATGCTGAGACATTTGTCCAGATCAGAAAATCTAGAAAATGGAACAGATCCTCATAATTTGGAACTGTTGAAAGAGAGCCTTACTTCCTTGCCACAAATGTTTTTCCAAAGAATGTTACAGGGCAAGGACACATTTTAAACCAATATATAAACTCCTTTATAGCATGCCTGTTTATTCCAGTAAACTCCCTGTAGCAGTCCTATCTTGTATTAATGAAATAAGGCAATGGAAATTGGTGATTCCATTAAGATTTAGACTAAAATAATACATGTCATAACATTGTATACCTTATTAAACTGGCTTGTATATTACATAATCTGAGTTTACCAAACCTTGTTGCTTACAGAAAAGTACTTGCCTATGTTGAGAATATTGGTATAATTATAACGGTATAATTATAAAAACTGTTCCATATAATTTTCTATATCTTAAAAGCAAGTTCTTAAACTTATTGGCAAAAATTCTCTGCGCTAATCTCTTAACTTCCAGAACAACAGCACAGTTACTTATGGAAGTGAGAGAAAAGCAAAGCATCAAAAATATTCTTTACACCTCTGGAATACAAAGATGGAGAATCATCAACCACATATATAAACTGATATACATAACATGCAGACATACCGCTACAATGTATATCAGTCTATGCCCCCCCACCCCAATTAATGTCAGCAGATACTACCTTTTCTCATCCCACCAAAAGGATCCTTGTTTGGCTCATAGGGCATCCTTCCCATCATATCTGGCACATTCATTGTTTGCTGATAGGGTGCATTTGGAGTCATGGAGTTCCGTTTTGGGTATGTGGAATCACTTACATCCGAAAAGGGATCATGTACACTGACTGAACTATTTCTGAAGAGATAGAACATAAGAAGGTATTCAGGTTATAGAGACACAGTTGTAGATATGCAATACCTGCTCAGATGGTGATCCATAGAGTTCAGAAAGTTAAACTGCTCTGAAAATCACCACTGTTACCTTAACAGTAAAGGATATATAAGATATTCAAAACATACAGAACATGTATTCAAGTACATCATTCTCTACCTGAGCCAAGAAGTTCAGAGTGGCATATGAGAACACCTATTTGTCCAAGGCCAATGAAGTAAACTTCATAGCAGAGCTGGGATTTTAACTAAGGTTTCTTAACTTCAATCCAGCATTCTAACATTCCAACATACTGACCCCTTCCCACCATTTACAGGTATCACAGGCCAATTCGTGGTTTCAGAGCTTCTTAACAATTTATATCAAGGAATACTATGCCTGATGGAAAGGCACTGTTTGGATATTTTACTCATTTTGGTACCAATATTGGATCTATTGATATAAAGAAATAACTTCTCAAATTTAGTTGGCAGATTACTGATGAAATCAATTTTTAATATTCCCCAAATTTTATCCCCAAAGAAATACCCATATGTACGTATGGATATTGAAATAACACGCGCACACACAATAATGGGCACCTTTTAAAATCAGTGTGTGGGGTTACACATGGATGTGCCTGTGTGTTGACGGATAGATAAGACAATTCAAGCTGTGCACAAATGATTATTTCTGAGAGCAGCTGAAGCTTTATCACTTCTGTTTTTCGAAGTCAGATGCTGCAGGAAGTAATGGAGAAGAGGAGGCATCGTCCTTTTAGGGAAAAATAGAAGCTTGTTCTATTTGCCAATTAGTCCCATACAACAGGATTAAGCCATGATAATGGCTTACTTGGAATTGCTTGCTAATTTTCTGCCTTTTTTTTTCCTGGTTGTTTCTGCATGCACCTGGACATAGTTGCATGCGTGCGTGCGTGTGCATGCATACACACACACGAAGAGTTTTAGGGTGAAAAAGCAGAAGTATCATCCTGCAAACTCATATGAAATTAGTATTAAGGCAAAGCCTTTTTTACAGTTTTATTTCTGCAATAAATGCAACTCTCTAGCCAAAGACTGAAGAGTCTGTGTCTGCGTGTGTATAAAAGGAAATTAATATTAAAAGCAACTTTCTCATACATCAGACTGAATCTCTGCAATTTCAGATCCCATACCTCTCCTTTTCTCATTGCTGGTCGGGGGGTGAGATTGACAATATGGTGGCAAAGAAAGATGGGGGTAACTGCCACTCACCATCAATGATGTCATGGGCAGCATCCAAGAAATGCCCGTGACACTCATTTTCCAGATACCAATAATATTTCCCACAACATGTTGCATTTTGAGTCACAGGAAAATGCAACATCCCTGAAAGAGAGAGAAGGTGTCTGGATTTGGGGCAGTGACTGCACTTGCTAAAGCACAGATCCAATATCCCAAAAGGCTCTAAGAAAAGTACCTGCTGCCCTGTGTAGGTGTCATCTGTCCATGAGGTGTGGACGCTGGTGTTGGAGGCTTGAGGTCGCTTGGCACTTCTGTCATAGAATTGCTCCCAGTAGACTGAGGGGTCTGTGGACCCTGAAGAGAACCCGAGTTAGCTGGAAAATTTTAAAAAAGGGGGGAAGGGAGAGGAAAAAATATCAGGTGTGTACGCTCACATGTGTAAAAAGAAAACCAAGGCAGAGAAGCAGGAAACAGAGATATATTTGTGAAGACATCTTATTTTATTTTATCTGAATACACCTTGTAGATGAGATATGCTTTATTTATTAAATTCTGCTGTGGCTAAGAATTCATCATTAAGTATTGCTTAAGCAAAGATTGTCCAGGTCTGTTCAAGCTGATGGCCAACAGGGTAGTTATAATTGAATTGGACAGGTTCCCTGTATCTGAAATTTCCCATTTACTAAATTCCTTTCAAGAAATACTTAACTTGTAAGGAGAATAGTCTTGCCGCAAGACTCACAGACCACAACAGAAAAGTCAGGGAACACCAAGTTAATGTTCTTGATTCATTTCCTCAGAAGGTGCTTCCAGAGTCTCAAGCACAGCATCGTGCAGCAGAACAAAGAACCCGGCCTTATATTTACAGGGTCTTGTCAAGGAGAAACTTTGGCAAAGTTAGTGATTCCAATGCCTTGATGTGAGGAGATCCCAATACATTTGATGTGGATTCATAAATATTTAGGATGTAAGATGACGGAGTAATCCTCTGCCAGGCAATCTAATGTCTGAATTAGCCCTTAAAATATGGGCTTTTTTTCCTCTGATGAGACTGGCTTGTCCTGTTCATTAATTGCTTCCTAAAATATGGTGAAAACGGTAGTTTCTGCTTCAACAGTTTAGAAAAAAGAGCTGTGAATCATATGCTGTCTGCCACAAAAGATCCATTACGTTACACACTTTCTATATAACAAGTTATTAAGCAAAGTTATTTATTTACTTTACAATATTTATAACCTGTCCCAATCCTAAAGGTCAAAAGATACAATAAAAACTAACTACAAACAATTACAATAAATCATCCCAAACCTAAACATGATAGGCACCCATAAAACTAAACCAATCATCCAAGTGCTAAATGCATGCTGAAACAGAACTGCTTTAGTTTGTTATGAAATACTAGGAGGATTTGGGGCTGTGGTACCTTTGGGAGGAAGATATATCATAAAATGGGTCCCCCACTTGGAAGGGCTGTCATCTGGTCCGTGCCCCAGGCCTTTCACAAAACAAGGGACCTGCAACAGGCCCTCTCTGGATGGCCTAGCTAGATAGCTGAGTCAATTCTGGCAAGGGGTGGTCTGATATGTCGCAGGGTTGTGCTGTAAAGGACTACAAAGGTAATGACCACGACTTTGAATTTGACTGGGAAGCCTACTGGTAACACGGCAACTTCAAAATATGTGTTACTTTAGTCCTTAATTTTCCTTTCGGAGCCTTCTGGCAGTTCCCTTTTGTTAAAGGACAGAACAGCATATGCTACACAACCTGTCCTGCACCCAAAGTTCACCTGCAGCCTCCAGTATAATGAAGAACACATTGTTTGCCAAGATTAACAGCTAGGTATAAACAGAATGAGATAAAGCTTTCTCAGTAGATGAATCTTAATTCTACAATATCTCAGAAGCATCAAAGTGGGCTTGTTTGGCTATGCTACTGTGCAGTTGTACGCTGCAACCTGAGGCTTGCAGAGGACCCACTGAAATGTGCAAAGCATGGTTGCACTAGAATGGGTATCTTTTTATTTATACTGTCTCAAATATCCAGTTGATAATACCAGAGAAGGAAGAGGGGGGTGGGAGGAGGGGAGGGAATGAAAGCTTTTCTGCTGCCCAGCAATTCCCCCTCCCCCCCACCAGACTGGAAGAAACAAATAAATACACGAATGTAGCCTCTTGAAACTCTATTAATAAGAGGCCTAACATGCTCTGTAGGATATCCCTACCTTTTGCCAGAAGCTACAAATGTATAAGCTAAAGTAAACAATGGAAAGGTTACTGAAGGTTAAGTACATTCACATACTTCAGTCTTAACAGCCAGACACCATGCCGGGAAGATAATTTACACAGCATGAACTCAGTGCCCTAATTCTGACAAGTGGGGGAGGGAGGGAAAAGCGGTGGGAGGTTTACTAGGAAACATCACATGTCCACAGTGAATGGAGGTCAATCAAAGGGCACCTTTGTTTATAACCCAACCCCTTTCCTCATTTATCTTCCGCTGGGGATTCCCTAGTTGGCTGCCTGCCAGATTTTGTGACATCACCTGTCAGCTAATAATAGAAATTCAGTCAGCCACCTGTCAGCAAAGATAGATGGGTTTTGGGTTACAGACTTACTAATTAAAAGATTGCCTTAGCCCTCTGTGCTGCCCCCCAGCCCCCTCCCCCATGTTGTTTCTCTCCTGCCAAGGAAACGCTGTGCTCTCCGTAAACTGAGGCTCAAAGTTTTCCAAGCTTCCTAAAATAAGCCTGCTGAGAACATTGGAATTACAGAAACTTTGGAAAAATTTGGCTTTTTTCATCCAGTCTGTTGAAATGCAAAAACAATCTGCCTGAGTTAAGAAGTGGGGTTGAGGCTGTTGGAACTTCAAAGGATGGAAACACGTTTGCAAATATATTTGCGAGAACCCTGTACAACACCTAGGCAGTCCACGCCCCAGCCCCGAAGAAGAACACACATTCCTCTGACACTCATCTTCAGAAAAGTCTCCCCAATTGTTACCTTGTTTACCCAGCACAATGCCCCTCCTTTACAGTGAAATTTCTCAGACCCTCTCCTTAAAAATGTGATCAAGTAACTGAAGTAAGACAGAGTCAGTCTGAGATGTTTCCCTTCACTTCTCTTGCCGCAGCTCAGTCTCACATACAAGTGTACACCTGACAGAAAAACACAGTGCAATATGGGAACACGTGTTTCGGGTGTTCATATTCTCCCTTCTTAATCTGTGTTCTGCTTGTTTCTTACAGGGCCGAGTGATGACCAGGTGTGTGAAACAGACCTACTTGTTCTCTTCCTCTGAAACAGCAGAGGAAAGTGTCTCCTTTAGCTTAAGTTGGTTTCCCACCTTGTCATGTTTGACATGGGCTGCAAAAATCCAAGCAATCTCTATATTAAGCACGTATATGTTTAATGTATGGTTATCTTTTTGAAACTGGAACTCCTGTTTGATTCCCAGAACTCTTGTGGGAATGAGGGGTGGGGTAAAGAAATAAAAATGTAAAATATATATCTAAAGCAAAAGCTCTCAAAGGGTACCCTTTGCTAGTCTGGTCCACAGAGTGTAGTTATAGGAACTTCCCTTGATGTCTACCAGGCTCTGGGTCCATGCTAATTTTTTTCAATCTGTCCCTAATTTTTTAAAAGTTATTTTTTAAATTGGGAGATTGGCATGCTACAAAGTAACATGCCTGCCTCCAGTACATCTTAATTTTCAAGGATGCCCTCAGCTAGGTGCCAGAGGTATTCACAGAAAGTAAAACGATGGGTGGATGAAGTCCAACACTTTTTCTGAAATGTGTGGAGAAGAGATGCTGGGAATGGGGGAAGAGGTTTGCTGGGGCTCTGGGTGTATGTTTATGCACACGTTTTGCTCAATTTTTATTTGCATATGGGATGCTTGTATGTTGGTGGGTGATTTATGTTGCACGTGGAATTTTTTGGCAATTGGGTTTGTTACCTAGGGTTTTTGTGAGGTGATATGTGCGTTTTGCCTCAGTGTTTGTTTTTTATTTTTTTGCAGAACGAGAAGGATATTTAGGTGCTTTGTCTGTCATGCATGTTTCTCTGAAGATTCCCAGTCTGCTTTTGGTGAAATGGATATGGAGTAAAAACTGAGTGTCAAAAGAAGTTTGTTCTCTACCTCTGCCTTGTCATGAGAAAGTTTATTTTCTTTGAGCAGGTATTTTGTGACTGGCCATGCCCACAATGGCAGGCATTTTATGAATGGGAAAGTCATTCCCCACTCCCACCATGGCAGCTGTGTTGTGCTTTGATGCTTTTTCAGCATTCCAAATCAGCATGTAGTAAGGTGAAATTCAATTATGGATCTGGCAGTGAGTTTGCTAGGAAGAATATGGAGAGCATAATTTGGAAACACACCCCTTTCTCCCATTCAGTATATACTGATGAGAATGCTGTTTGGTAATTGACTTTTTATGAATAAATTGTAATTCAAAGAACTGAAAGCAGAAACACTACCAGCCTTCTATTTCCTGTCTTCAAGCACCATTATGCATTGTTAACTCTCTTCATATATTTTGCACTGTCAGTGTGTCCACAAATTGCTTGTAAAGAACCAATGTTGAAAATTAGGAGACGAATCCTCACATATTTTGTAAAACCCATAACTCAGCAGTAAAATCTATGAATAGCAACTCTTATATCTGGTGAAATCTTTCCCAGTTGTAATAAGGTTTTTATTTTGAAAAAGGAGTTTCCATTTGGCCCAAATATATCTTTCTGAACTAAATATAATGATATTGATAAGACCTTTAAATGTGGGTTAAATGTTTACAACCGTGAACTCTGACATTTCTCTGCTTTACTAGTTATACAAAAGTAAAGCTAGATTTTCCATTTGAAATCTGTCTGTTTCATGCTGTTAAGAGGGTATCGAGGTGTAAACAGTTGTGATGAAAAGTAAATATTGGCACATTGGTTCAACTATATGGAAAAATATTCCTAACACTGATTCTTTTCGTTTATGGAATATCCATTCAAACTGAGCAGTTCCAGCACCATCACGGACACTTACAGGGCCTTTAGAGGTATTATGGCAACGGAGTTGCTATAATTCAATTCCTCCCAGTATTTCATGTTTGCTGTTTCACCCCTCAGCATATTTCCTGTGGTTAGTTCCACTACAACAAAAGGCAAGTAAAGTACAACAAGTGTTTTCCTAGTATTTCTTCAGGAAAAATAGCTCTCATCTCTGGAAAGTAATATTTTAAAGACTGATAGCTTTATTATGACATAAACTTTCTTGGACTGAAGCCCACTTCATTATAGGAAATAAATATTGCCCTCAGTTGGCAAATATATGTTTATAGGTGGGTGCATATGTACATGCAGAACATACTTAAATATTTTCTTAAGGCAATAGCATCCACAGTAATATTAACTCCAGAATGAATATAATCCAATTTTATGAATAACGTTTTAGTTTGGAAATTTTCCACTGCTGCCTCTAAGTGAAGTATTTTTTGTTTTTTGGAAGTATGGTGACTTTGCCAGACAAAAACCTAGGAGATCTAAGTGCTCTTCAGTTGGTTTCCCAGTGTTCAGATGTTTGCTGTGAGATATTTTTCCATTATTTTTAAGGAAACTGACTTGTTTGTTCTTATATAAAACCAAGTGCTAGTATATAATATTATATTGGAGGAACATGTGAATGAGCTCTTGATAGCCAGTGTGATTAATGTTATAATAGGACTAGCTATGGACAGACTCGTTTTAATCTGTTTCTTTAAACTTCTAGCATACAGTACATTCTTTACCATATCCTTCATCTTTGTGGCATATCTGTAAATTTGATTTCTGTTGTTCCCTTGGTACGCTTCCTCCCCTTCCTCCTGTCCCCCACAGTCTTTCAATACATCTCTCAGTAGATTACCCTCTCTGGAATATTCAGTGCTGCTATTTTGTATTATTCCACTTTTCCTCAGCCCCTATTTGTTCTTCCTATTTTCCTTCATCTGCAATTTGGTGCCTCTGTTCTCTTGCCTTCATTTCTTTCTAATGCTACCTAATAGTTCTATTCCCAGATTTCTATCACCTTCAAAACAAAAACCGTGAGTGTTTTCCTAGCCTTCTGTGATATCAGAGCAGCTCAACAAATCACTGCCCCAAACTTCACCACTGCCAGTACAACATCCATTTGTCAACATCAAATACAGTATCAATGAAAATAAAATGTTATGAATAAGAAATATAAAAAGAATAGAAGTCCATAGAAAGATTTTACTATATGCTGTAAAGCATTTGTTGGGTGAAACACAACTGGAACAATGCCATTAGAATTTTGAAGCTCTAAAAGGTTCTATAAAAATGGAAATACAGTCTAATTCTGCTTCAATAATGTTGAGTGCATTTTACTTCCAACAGAAGTTAGTAGTAAACATTTTTAATAGTTATTAGTGGAGCTAAATTTAACATTCAGAATGTCGGTACAGATTTGACAGATCTTTGCAAATGTCAATGTGAATATATGCAAATCCTTTGAAAGATCTGTTGATATAGGTAATCAAGAACCACTAAAATGTCCCTCATTTATGAGCTTCAGAAATTAATTAGGAATATCTACATGCAGCAGATGTTTTTATGAGATTTAAGTTGTTTAGTAACTCCATCTCCTGTGCAATTTTTTAAGATTGTTTCTGTAGTTCTTCAACTTACCAGGAGATGGCGGTTGAATCTTAGCTTGTTTCTTAGTATCTCCAGTGCTGAAGACTTCTGGAGGGGGCTCCTCCCCTCGTTCAATCTTGCATTCAAAGGCAAAGAGGTATTGAATATATTGTTTTTTCAAGGAGCTGGCTGCGCTGCTTGAAGTGCCAACATTTAGGTTGGTCGCCAGCTCACGCCATTTCTTATTTTTATTAACCTAGAAAATGAAGAAAGGAACAAAGAAACAAATAAATAAAATAGCAGGATGGACGAACGGCATCAAAGTGGATTGATAAAAAACCTGAAGACAGAAAAGGGAAAAAACCCACATGCAATATCTTAAAAAAAAAAAAAAAAGCCCATTATTCTCACACTTAATAATGCATAAACAGCATCTGCACTTATCAAACCATTAAAAACTTGCTTTAGCTATGTAAAATGCTTTGCTAGTAGAACGTCATTTACATTTCTATTTTTTATGCTTTCAGTGAGCTTGGGATGTGTATTGTGAGCAAATTTATCTTCTTCCTAATGTGTACTTGGTTTCTCTGACACAAACATACATTGAGTCTTTTTTTTTAAAATCAGCTTCTAAAAACAAATCTTAAATGGCAATAATAAGGAAACTAGGTTCATATTGAAGTGCTTTAACATTGACAGAAAGAATGATTTTCTTCTTCAAAATAGCTGTTCCTGGTTTGTTTAGCTAGTATTTCTGGTTCAGGTGCTAGAACTCCAGGCCCTTTATAAGGGAGACAGCACTCACTATGAACAAAGGATGCACTATGAATTACAACAAATTTTACACAAACAGAGAAAATACTAATGAATGAAATGAATTCCATTTGTAATGTATGACATCAAAATTCTGATTCTTAGTGTTGCTTAGATACTAATTTGATTATGTACGAAGACCAAAAATGCATACTATATGCATTCCTTTATGTATGACATTGCAGCATATTATCTTTCAAATCTAACAAAATATGTACCTATATATTTTTACAATTATAGTATATACAGCTATATGCTTTTGTTTCCATATCTATATTTGAAATCACATTTGAATGAATCAGTCATTATTTACAAGATGTTCCATGTTGGTGTACAAAATTATACGAAATGATATTCATATAAGCGGTCTCATTCCATTGAGTATGCATGAAGATGAAATTCATTCCCATCTTTATTTTCAGCAAAATTTCAATACAGAAAGCCAGTTTGGCATAGTAGTTTAACACACTGGCTAGAAACCAGGAGACCATGAGTTCTAGTCCTGTCTTAGGCACAAAGCCAGCTGGGTGACCTTGAGCCAGTCAGCTCTCTCAGCCCTAGGAAGGAGACAATGGCAAAGCACTTCTGAAAAACCTTGCCAAGAAAATGGCAGGAACTTGTCATCTTTTTTAGTATGAAAAAGAATTCAGTACCATCAGAACTCTTTTCAGTGTTTTTTGGGGGGTGGAGATTGGGGATAGTTGGATTGTACAGGTAAGAAACGTAACTATCATATCCTTTTAATATATTTTAACAAGTTTCTTGAGATGACACCCTCTGAATTCTGAATGGACATTCTTGACATTCTGGATTCTGAGGGTCTCTACGCTATGTTTAAATGTATATTCTTGTAACTAAAGGTACTCTGTCTTGAATCTCTTTGAAAATATCCAAGACAGAATAATGTTAAGTGACATTTCAAGGATATTTTTAACTTTAGCCTGCAAGGGTAAGATTAAAGCCATTTGACAATCATCACTCACCTGGGCTAAGCCTCCAATCTCCTTAACACAAACATAGAGCCTAAAAAGATCCAGCGGCTTCTTGCCAACAGCAGGGAGACCAGCTACAGGTGTTCCCCTCTCCTCCATGAAGTTGAGATACCGATCCACCCAAACTTTCCGCTCTGGTTCAGTTCCCAGCTCATACATTTTGGTGATCTTCTCTCCAGTTGTGTTGGAGGAACTTGATTTCTAAATCAAATACATTTCAAAAAGAAAGTTGGGGAAGGGAGGGAGAAGGGAAACGGTAGTAAGAAACTAACACAACATAGACAAAGGAGGATGTTAAACTAAAGCTATCACACAACAGACAGGAATGAAGGCTACTAGTTCAGGCACAAACAATACATTCTCTCCACATGCTGCAGATGATTCCATTTATAAAACAAAGGGCCCAAACTCCCCATTTTATTGTTCTCATATCAATTCAGATGAACTTTGGATCTCAGAAGGCAAGTTTCTGATGATGCCTGAGTGAGGTTAATAATAATTTAGCTCTATTAAATAAGAAGCATTGAAACAAAAGGTAATTCAAATGTTCACATTCAAATCAGTTTTATTGGAACTAGAATTAGAATAGAAACTTAGTCCTTTCCACCAGTAGTGAAACAAACCAGGAAACTACAATTAACAATAGCTTTCTAATACTATTAACAATAATTCCTAATTCATATGTAAAAGAAAGCATATAGTTAAATATAGTTTCCTGATTTATTAACCCTGAATTTGATAACTGAACTAAACTTCATTGCGTAGTTCCTTTTCCATATGCCTCTTTGCCCCACTTCCCTGTTATGTCTATATGGTTAAAATGTTTTAAGAAATTTTGGCAAGAAAATAGCTGTTTGCTATCTGAAAGCAATTGCCAAAGTTTCACATTCATTGTATTTTCTCTTTACTGTATGACTTCTTTTTCTATAATCAATGTCGTCGTCGTCATCATCATCATCATTATCAATACATTATCTCTAAAATATAACCTGTAACTATCTCAAAAAGATTTTCTGTTTCTACTAATTTTAACTCTTTAGGAAAAGGAGTGCATTCAGCATTGGAAACTAAGCATATGGAATTCTTTTTCAGGATGAATTAGCTTTTTAAAAACTATTTTTAGACAACTATTTAAAGATTTGCAGACTAATAATCTAAAATTGTCTTGAGTGTGACAGTATAAAGAGTGACTTCTGTGCTACAGGTGGAGGCAAGGAAAAAAAGGGGACAATGGTTAAATACATCAGGAATAATAATATAATCTATCTGTAATTAAAGCAACTGGATTATAATTGAATTTAAATCAAATTAGATCAAAATTAGTTTTTGCCTTCATCTTGTCTGCTTTTTTATCCTACCCTTGCTCACTTTTTGGAAGATGGTCACTCCGCTCAAAGACCTGTGCTGCTTTTGGCCTGAAAAATACTGCACACCCCTACATTAATGGTGCACCAATGCTTGATTTGGGGTTGACTCTGTAATCAGTAGTGGCAGGGTTCTTGATTCTTATGTGCTCCACAGCTTAAGTGCTAGGGACTAAAGCTTATTCTTGCATCATTTGGTACATATGTAATATCAGAAATAGGGTTATCTCTAGCTTTATGCAGTTTTGTTGGTATTGGAGGAAGAAGATGGGGTGGCTATCTTCTTCAACTCATCTATCTTCCAGGCTGTTCCAGTGAGAAAAATAAATCACCTCATTCCACTTCCTCCAATCCAAAATTTCTGTTGGATCTAGTTCTTCCATGAATGGAAGTTCTTAGTTTCCATTTCTATGCCTGGCATACTTACAATTGTAATCCAGTCTGCTGATTGGCAGAAACGTGCCTCAAGCATGTTTGTCTGTACATTCTGGCTTGTTGCAAAACTGGATTATCAATTTGATAAAACCCCCAAATTTGGAATGTCATCTGGTTGAAACAAACATTTACTAGATATTTAGATCCAGATTTTTTATTTCAAGTGTACACAGTATTTGGTAGGACCAGCCAGAGGCCATTTCCCCATGAATGGCTTAAACATCTAGTATCACCTAGCCATTTAAGTGATATAAAGCTTGCCCCTATTATTGTTATTTTGGCAGAATGATAGTTGGATGATTTAGAAGACACTGTAAGCTGCTGGCAGGAAAATGAGCAGAGTCAAACATTTCTAGGTCACATTGATTTCACAGGAGATTTAAAATAAACTTAGAATTCTTCTGCTGAAGTATAATGTTTCATTTTACGTAGACTGGGTCCATAGCTTTTAATTAACTAAATCAGCCTGCCTCTAAAGCTTTCTACCTTACACACAGAATTCTAATTTATTCACTGTAATACTTCCTGGCTGTAACAGTGTCTATCACATTGTGAAATAAAGGACAATGTCAGATCTCCTTTTAGCATATTTAATTATGGGACAATTATTAATTAACACAACTGAATTTGCTTTACTAGATGCAAATAAAGAACTGCAGTAGAAGAACGTCCTGATACAAAACATGGTGTCATACAATGTGGTTGCATTTCTTAATTCAGAAAGATGCTATTTTTTTCATATATCTGTCATTCAAAGCACTATGTAGCAAGCTTTTTTTAGAAAACCGTTTCCTTCAAAAAGGAAACAAAAAGAGCTCTAGCTATGTCACAGATATTAAATGTTCTTTTGGAAAGGTCACTTTCAAGTTGGAATCTAGTTTTCACTTTTCTGTTTTGAACAATAATTCAGAAGTGAGCTGACAAAAATGTATAGCCTCCTGAACAACAAATTATTGCAGCTAATATCAGTGCTGTTAATTAGTTTTTGTATTTCCTCACTTGTGATATCACATGTTTCATAATGGTACAAATGTTATCTAAGTTTAATACAATCCTTAATAATTTTTCACTCTGCTCCCGTACCAATTGCCTATTACCAGGAACATTCAGACTTAATGGCCAAATAGAGGTTTTCAATTTTACACAGTGAAATACTTCTTGTTACAACACTAAATCATCAAAGAATGGAAAGTAGTTTAAAACCTTTTCTTTGCTGGACATTTGTACTGTCTACATACATAAAGAAAAGTCACTTTTCAATGAGATGGTGCAGGCCACAAAGTGACAATTTAATCTGAAAACATCACAATTTACAGAAGGTAAGAAGGACTTCTCACTGCAGGAGCTTTCAGGCTGTCAAGCACGGTGAAGTGGTGCAATTTTCTTTGAAAATGAAATATTAACTTTGAGAAGAAAAAAGGGGAAATCTTCCCATAAAAAACTTGATTTTCTACTGCTTACGCCCTACAGCTAAAGACATTAAAATTTCACATTTTGCACATGCTACTGTTCAGTCAAGCACAAATTACAGTAGCTTTGTGGGGCCAGATTGAACTGAAAGTACAAGTTCCCTTAAAGGGAAGTCTTATATTTTATAGGGTTTATTATACCCTAAAACTATTAAACTATAAACTAAATTCAGTTTAATAATCAATGCTGAAGTAAATAGTAAAAAACAAATAACAACCACAGGTGGGTTTATTTTATATATAGTGAATACTTTTAAGAGGAAAAAAAAATATCCTGGTGCATGATGCAAAATTATTAAGAGCTTTTGACAGAAAATCAACACATCATGTAGGGATACATTCAATGCTGCAAAATCTGGAGGGCTGCCAGCTCCTCACAACAGATTTTGGCCTGCTTGGGCAAACACAGAGAAAGAGAGGGATTCGGTTTTTACCATGTGCCACTTCTTCAATGGATGGACACCATGGGATATAATTTATAACTTCTGTATCTGATATATTTTAACCAGTATTTTTTAGAGCACTCAACACTGCAAAACTATGTTAATGGAGATGATAACATTTCTGTGTCTGTTTATGTAACGTAATTTATACACTTGGGGGTTGATTTACAGGTAGTCCTCCTTTAGCGATTGTCTCATTTAGCAACCATTCAGTTATGACAGTGATGAAAAAGTAATTTTGTGACCAATTCTTGCATTTACCACCTTTGCAGGTCTATAAAGCAAAGGAAAGCTGAAGTAAGATCATAAGCACAGTCGCAGTTTCACTTAACAACGAAGTTGCTGGTCCCAATTGTGGTCACTAGATGAGGACTACTTGTACTAGCCCAGGTTAGTCTATTCTCTCCATATAAGATGTTGCAAAGACATTGCAGCACAGTGCTTTGCAAGTGTAGATGCAAGACATTTCTGCTAAAGTGTGTATACTGTGACATTGTCTCAGAAAAAATACAAGCAGAGTTATTAGAAAGATAATGCATTTTTATGACCTTATTTTTATGTGTGGGCATCCTATTATGATTACTGCATCTTCCTCACTGTAAGAGTCATGATATTTTCCATCATTCTGGAATTTGTATCTGTTATTGGGATTGCCCAAAGTGCAAAACTGACTAAATGCCAAACCCAGCTGCTGATTATTCTGCGTATTACCCTAATGAGTATTTATAATTACTATTACATAACTGCAGACATTTATTACTCTTTATATATTTTAGGTGTTCATCAGATAGCTGCGTGACTATAAACATTCATTGGTAATTGTAATTATTAATCTCTTTAGGATTTAATGTATTTACTCTAATTTTTGTATTGATAATGGGTCCTCATTGTGACCAACAGATTGCATATTGTGAAAAAAATTGTATGTGGTAATTGCCCCAAGAGGAAACAGAATGTCTCTTGGCATGATAGTAAAGTAGGGTGTTCGGACACTTTAATTATATATGCATTGTTGTATGTCTTCTATCAAAGGTACAATTTATTATTAACCTATTCCTGTAGATCCAGACTAAATATAAGTAATGGCAAGACTATACCTGGTTGGAACCTCTCTGAAGAAAGGATTATGTACTTTACTATCTATGATTGCTACCCTAACCCCATAACCGATTGGTAGTGGTAGAGTGTGTGCACGTGAAGATGGAATGGAGGTAATTCCCTGCCAGCATTTTATGGGAAATTTACCTAGAGGTGCCACTAGTGTCTCATAAGCTCTATGTGTATATAGCTATACCCAAACTAGCCCCTTCAGGCTAACCTGAAACTATTAATGACTTTTTACAGTTACCAATGGAGAAAAGGTTTTAAAGAGTTCAGAGAGACAGAAAGTATCCTCAAGACTTTGAGAACTCTCAAATTATTTACATTTTGTACCTCTACCTGCACCCTTATCCCTGGGCAGGATTTCCTTTTGTAATTAAATCAGATAGTAAATATGATTTTTGGCATCTGTTTTCAGCAACTTGGTAGAAAAGGTATTAGGCTGCTACTCATAGATGAAATCAGTAGAAGTTGGCAATTAGTTTATTTAGTAATAAAAATATATCCAGTTATGTTCACAAGAGCACTTTGGCCTGAAACTTTCAAATAATTTCCACTGAAATCAAAGGACAATTGTAAAAGATGGAGACCCAAGTTATTTGTTTTCTACTTTCCTAAGTCCTTTCACAATGTTGTCTTCTGTTAAAGTTTTGCATTAATTTCTAAAAACTCTATCTGAATATAACAGTGTTTACTCCAATTGGAAATAGAAAGGTAATTTCTTCCATTTCCTCTTTCAAAAAATCTGAAGTGGTTCTCCTTAATTATTGTAGAAACAGAATATGCATTTCTAATACTTTCCCTGGGGATATATAATAGCTAAAAAAGCTCATGGATATATATTTTCTTCCTAAAGATCTTTTACATTTCCAGAAATGTTTTAAATGATTGACATTCTATGCACTTAATGTATCCCCATCTAATATAACAACTCATAGTTTGTAGAGCTTGTATTTAGACTTGTAGTCAGGAATAGCTACTTTTGAGCATAGAGGGAACATAATACCAGCAGATGCCTTCTGAGACTCAAAGCTATTGTTCTGAGGGATTCAAAAGTTGCTAAGTGATTTCTACTCTTTTGTCTTTCCTCAGTTCCTTTCTATTATTGCTGATGTTTTCTCACTAGATATAAAGGATTCTGAGCATAGATGTAAAAATAATCTGATGGTCTTTTGCACTGGCCTTTTTTATGGTATTTATATTATCCTTTGGAAAGAGCTCAGCAAGAGAGAGAGAGAGAGAGGGAGAGAATGAGGAAGAGGAAGAGGAGGAGGAGGAAAGGGGGAAGAAGGAGAAGGAGGAGGAGGAGGAGGAGGAGGAGGAGGAGGCGGCTGGAAGTACTGTTTCCAAGTCACCAAGTTCCCCTAAGCTTCATCTGAAAAACGAGAAATTACAATAAACCTAGGACTGTCAAGGAAACAGGTCTGGAAGAGAGGGTAGCTCTCTTTGCCTCCATAAAGTTTAAGGAGCCTTTCCATAAACTAGTACACTGAGACTGCAATTGCCAGAATTCCCAGTGAGAAATGTACTGGTGGAGAACTCCTCAACACATCTGAGAACATTAAGGTGGGAAGGCTGATCTAGTATACAAGTCCTCATGTCAGAATATTCCACAATTTTCTGCCAATAGTGACCAATGATATGAAGTAGGTCACAGCATATGAGTAAGTAATTTTTTTAGGATATAGGTAAATCAGCTTTTAAAGATGGCAATGAGGTATGAGCTAGATATGGAATGCTGATTTTGGAGGCCTCCAAATATTTCTTAACACACACACCTATGAGGTGAAAGCATGTACTTTTTAAAAAAGAAAATCCTGCAGAGAAGTAATTTTTTCTTGTATACTTTGGCTTTCATTCTTGTCTTTTCACACATTATTTCCATTAAATGTCATATAAAAATCAAGACATCTTTGAAGGACTCTACTGAACTTTGTAACAAATTAGTGACACCTTTCAGTATTCATGTTATCACACAGCAAAAATTTCTTAAAAGCAGAACTATTTTTCTTAATATAACAACATAAACTGAAGTAGTTGAGGAAAATTAGTTCAGCTTTGGTATCTGAAATCTTTGTAACAAATAATGTTCTTGTTAAAATGCTCTCTAAAGACTATATTTACATTTTTCAAGACTTTGCCCATTCCAAAAAAAATAACTTTCTATATAGATCTCCTGCCCAGTGTGGCAAGTACATTTCGCTGCTCAGAAATGACTATTTGCATTGATCTGTAATGTATGCAGTAAGTGCAGCAATTTTTTTAAGCCAGAAGAAATGGTTTTTTAGACTGCTATGCTAATTAACACCCAAGTGAAAGCCCCTTTAGTTTGCAAAGAGTTTGGACCCAGTAATTGAGACAGAATGTCCTGATCAACACAGAGCATGCTTTGTAAGCTGATGCATTATGAGAGAAAGATTTTCTTCACAACATTGGCTATATTACAAAGTAAGGCAAACTTCTGTAATACATACAAATGTCATCTTTTTTCTTCTTGTTGTTGCTCTTTTTAATTGGGCTGGGCCAAATTTTGCCCTCAGTCAAGCAAGCTCAACTCCGAGCTAAATCTGAGCGAAAGGAAGATGAGCTGCGTGTAGAGAACTGAGAGCAGAATTTAGCCTCTGCTTACATTAAACAAATCCTTTAGCGGATAAATAATGAACAAAAGAATCTATAAAACAAACAAGCAAGCATTAAAATATAATAAATACCAAAAAACCCAAAAAACAAAAGCCAGAGCCACTTACAGGGCTTGATGGAGTCTTTGGCCAGCCTGGGCTGCCAATGCTATCACTTTCATCTCCATGAAATGAGGAGATGCTAGCAGAACTTGGGGACATTGGGGAAGGGACTGGCAGGTTGCCTGGGGTTGGGGGCTGAGAAATACCCTGAGAGCTGTAGCTATCCTGTGGTAGAGGAATAAAAAAAAGGACAAAGGCAGGGCAAACTTTATTAAAAATGAAAAAAATACATCCAATTTAACAGACTGACCATTTTTTAAACTATATAAAATATAAACAGAGACACACAGAGAAAAACATACACATATAATATACATATGCCTTAAAACAACATTCATCATATAATCTCGCAATTTTGCTGGATGCTTAGCTGAAGCTGCTATGCCACCATGCTTTCTTCAAGCTAAATGGAGCATCAAGCAGGGGTTTCCCCTCATGAGATAAAGAGAGAGAAAGAGAAAGAAAGGGGGAGGAAAAAAAAAAGAAAAGAAAGAAAGCTGGTCACCTTATTTTTATCAAATAAGGAAAGAAAGCAAAGGATTAAAGTATGCTGCGGCTATTGAAACGGCCAAAACAGGAAGCTATAACTGAAGACAGAGGAAATATGGCTGCCAAGTACCAAAGCTAAGGTACGATCCACTTTTTCCCACTCAGTGGATTAACTGAATCCCCATATAAGATTTTACTGAGCTTTATCTCCCCCCCACCTCCCCGAGGTAATGCCATAAGAACTAGTAACTTTCAGATCCAGATAAGGAAAGGAAAAGAATAAAACTAACATAATAGATTGCACGTGAATGGGAAAAAAGCATGCAGGAAAGAACTGAAAGGGGCAAGCTCAAATCAGAGAATGAAGGACAATGTAACAGAGTTCTGCTGTGCCAAACCAAGAACACATGCAAGGGAAGGAAGTACCTTTTTGCTCTCAGGCTGGGGAGGTCCTTCTTCTTTTCCATCCGGTTTGAGAGGAACGGGCAATTTGGACTCGCCTTGAGTCATCAAATCTGCAAGACCCATAGGTGCTAATTGAAAACAGGAGACATGATTAAAGGTAACTTCCTTCTGTCCCCAACTGGTGGCACAAGACAAGCAGAAGAACAGGATGTTCTTTCTTTTATGGAAGCTCAGAAGAGTTTTGTATCTCAGCAACTAGATTTTGAAAATGCGTTAAACACATTTTTAAGATCAGATTTTGTGGGGAAGCTATCACACAATTCTTTACAGCAACATATGCCATATTCATTCTGAAAAATCTGGTCATCCAACTTTATTAGGCCCATCTTTGATTTGTGAGCTGGCAAACACTGTTGAAGCTTTAGATGAATTATCTCAAATATAAGCATATTCAACATTATGAGAGTTTTTATCAGTCATGCTACTTTCACATACAGAATTCAGTCACACATTATGGAACTTCAGTACTATTGAAAAGCTACTATGATTAGATGCATGTACAGTAAATGTCACAATAGTGGGTATTCTTAGAACAGAGCAGCATACTAAAGCATCGGAGACTAAGAAAGCTGGGACCATAATAAAGGAGAAATGGGTGATTTGTTTGAGGATTTAAGTGATTCTGATAATCCAAAGACTTACTCCTCCCTTTATTCTTGTTCCTAACCTTAAGACCTTTCTTGCAGGAAAACTGGGTATCTGTATCAAACTCCTGCATCCGTGGATCTCTTTACAGATCAGACATTTCAGATAGGACTTTACTAGGAGACACAGATACAAATCACTGTCACATCAGCTATTACAATTAATATATTAAGGCACTGAATTGGAATTTGCAATGCATTACAGTACTGGAAGTACAATGAAAGCCCTACAATTACATTAGTAAGCATTTTGTAATATTCTACCAACCTTCCAAACAAATGCCTGGCCTGCAACACACTTAACTGTGCTACCCTCTTTAGCAGGTAAATTATTTTGTAGATCTCTCTGTGGCTGACATGAGCATTCAGCTGTAAGCATGCCAGTTGGGCATATAGTGTAATATTGATAATTCTTGTTCAAGTAACACCTATGCAGCCACATCACAGAAGTGCGCCACAGAAATGTTCATTTTCTTCCTAGTGTTGGAAGGATGTGAGAAGTAAGTTATAAGGTCATCACTGCTCATCTCCTAAATTTCCTGTTTCAACTTCAAAAGGAAAAGAAATAGTTGGGTCAAAATTATATCTTTTGTTTCCTCCGATAGCATATTCATATATTTAAACAGCAGAAGTGTTCTTAAATTACTTTATTGTTGAATATTCCCTAGCCTAAAACTGCATTCCTGAATCAATCTTATAATTCCATTTCCATTCTCTGTTCCCGGTTCTTCCATCTTTGCCTCTTTCTCCCGTGATTTTCCCACATTCTATTTTGGATTAGGGACAGGGACCAGTATGGCTGGCTGACTGACTGACACACACCCACAGACACACAACTCTGTAAAATACAAGATGCACAGTTGTGACTATATATGCATAACCCCAAAGGACAAATATGAAATAGCAGTTCCTCTTGTATTTACAAACATTTTCTAGAAATAACTGTGGCAAAACCATAGTGTATACGTGTACTTTATTTAGTGTTTCCTATAATATCAAAGTCTCACAGCAAATGCTATTGGCATTTAATTTTTTTCATTCATTCTTGGACATACAGTAGAAACAGTCTCAAATAGGTCATTCTGGTAACTATTTAAAATTTATATAAAAATCCTGAGTGGCAAGAGAAGGAAAAGCTAGTGAAATATGACGATGATTACAGACTCATAAGCTCCAGCCTATGGTTGCTGGGCCGCTTTGCTTTCTGCAACAGCGTAATGCAGCGTTCAAAGCAGCAGCCAACATGTGGGAGAACAAGCCAAAGGGGAAGGGGGAGCTTTAAAAACACTTTGCAGATTGCCCACTACAAAATGATTATTGCACATATTCATGTATTACTATGTTTTAGAAAATAATTAGTTTTAATTACAGCAGTGAGAGAAGGAGCAAGACTCTGGCGGATAAGCTGGCAAGCTTCATGGTGCTAATTTGCTAATATTTTTAGCATCACTTCACTGCAGGTTGGGAGAATGGCTCTGCCAAAAAACCTATCCAGCATGTGCCACAGGAGTACACAGCTAACAGTATATTGAATATGGATCTCTGAACTGCCAGCACCAGTGGGCCAAATAAGAGCAAACTAAAAGGGAGCAAAATTCAGAAATTATAATGCAGCTTTCCTACAGCTTTACAAATAGAACTGTTCTTCCCAAATAATAGAATAGCAGAGAAAAAAAGACCTTAGGGATCAGGTAGACATTCCAGTGCATTTTTTGAATGAAATGGGTGAGAAGTGCAAAATGCTCTCCCAGAATTGAATGTGCTGATTCCAGATCAGAAGACCATCCTGAGTATAGCGGGCATCCCTTGCCCCCCCTCCCCCCCAAAAAACCAGACTGCACTGGCAGTCTGAGTAGTTTGTCAATTCACTAGGTGTGCATAAAGCTGCCTCAAGCCTTCCAAAAGAGTCTTGAATGGTGAAGTATACAAGAGTGATAATTTCTGCTACTTCTAAATTATTCAGGTGGCCAATTTGGATGGAAAAGTGTAATCTAAATCTTGGATGATAGGTTATGGAAGAAGAATCATGAGCAATCTATATCCTCTGAAACAGGTTTACTTCTTGCCTCAATCAGCAAGAGGACTTATAAGACATCTGTCACATGTGTTGCCACTGTGAATTATGATGCACATCTGGATACATGAAAATTGCCATCTGTACTGTGATCCATTGTCCACAGCTACAACTAGAGCAAAATTACTGTCATCTTGAGAAAGAACAACTAGTGTGGTTTCTAAATGGATAATAAATTCTAACTTTCTTGTGGCATCCATGAGCCTTTCCCCATCTTTTGCTGAAGTGTTCTTTGTAAGGTCTCCTGAGTCTCTTTGCTTTCTAGTCCAATGACAAACTGAGGGCATAATTTTGACCCTGTTTCAAGCAGTGAAAGAATGCAATTGTCACCGTTCTGGCAAACTCCAGTGCATACACATTAACAATCCAGCTCACAAAGTGCCAAAAGATGTAAAACAAAAACTGAAGATAACCGTGACATCTATTACTGAAAAAGTATTGCTGTAGAAAGTCAATAGGCTCCAAGAAATAGCCTTGGGCTTTATTCTAAGTTGAAAGTTGGGATAGTTTAGAAAAGAAAAAATGGGTCAAGGTCCTGAATGACCTACATCACATCACACTTAAAGGAAAAAACAACGTAATTTACGCTGCAGTCAAGCTGTCTGTGTTTCTTCCTTACCCTCTGATAAAGATATAACTGTTAGTATAAGAAAATGTTCTCAATGTTAGTGGCAACTCAAACAACTTTGCTAGAAGCAATACAAATCCTAATTCATAAAAAATTGAATTGTGTGCATTAGATTTATATCCCACTTTTCCTTCTGGAATTTATGGTGGCTTACATGGGCACTTCCCTTCATTTTGTCCCAACTACAACTTTGTAATATGGGTTGGGCTGAGAGAGAAGGACTCATAATTACCACTGAGCTTTCATGGCTAAAGATGGACTTGAACTTGAGTTCACCTGGTTAAAGAATAACACTTTAACTATTATGCCATACTTATATATCCTTCTTTCTCCATATGTAACTATCTTACACTCTACTCAGGCCACAAGTACATCTAGCCCATACTGACTGCTGAGACTGAGGAAGCACCTCTTTCTCCAGCCCAGCGTATAAAGAGCCTATTAATCCCTATTGTTTGGGATTAAACCTAACAAAAATGTCTGCATGTGTTACCTACCCATATGGCTGCATTTAAATATAGCTTTACTATTTGAAAACCTGTCAACTGAAGATGCTAGGGACAAATCCTGAGAATTCTTACAAAACTGGTAGTTCTCACAACAAGGGTTGCATCTTATGTTCTATGTTTTAGCTCTGAAATTAATCTGAAAATATATTCCTTATCCATTTAAAAAAAATGATGGATTCCAAGAGTATCTGCCTTTTTGTTGCATTAAACTTTGGAGGGAAAAGAGGAGATAGTCTTCCCATTCCTGTTTTCACCCTTGGAACTGGGAAAGGGTATATGTCAATTTTCTTGGGTATACTGTATAAACACATACAGCATGTGAAAAAAAGGCTGCACACTGGTGGTGTAAAATAGAGTGCAGAACAAATCAAGAATAAACACACACATATTTGTTATGTGCCTCTGCATACACTGTTTTCAACTGTTCATTTATTTGTGTTGATTCTTCTTATTTATAAGATATTTGCAAATTGCTATAGTAATGTGTGATAGCGGAGGAAAAGGAGGAAGACATAATCCAGACTGTGATAAGCAGCAGGAGATATTGTGATGTCATATTGTATGTGACCTTGCAGCTCATCCTTTCTTGATCTTGAAAATGGGGAAATTGGCTATTCTGGATAGAGTTGCACTCCCTCTGAAGGAGCAGGAGCCTAGTCTAATGGTACTCCTAGCATCAATACTCCCAACATAGTACTCAAGGTTATCCATTGTATTTGATGCCTTCCTTTGCACCACAAAGGCTCTTAATTCAGCTCAGGATGTTGTGACTGCACTGTAGTATCAGACCACAAATCCTTTATGCAGGCATTTTTACAAAGTGAAAAGCATGGTTATAGGAAAAGATTGGTTCTGAGATCTAAATCCACAGTTCCAGCATAGGGAATTCACAAACTGCCTGTAGTCTCATAGCTAGAGTTCCTATATTCCCTGAAATGCCTGCACACTTTCTGTGGATAGACAGATTCCTGGATCAAGGCAAATGACTACAGAAGTGACAGATGTGCCTTGCTTAGAACAGAACTGCTGAAGTGAGCAGCAGAATATAATATTTTGTGCCAATTAATTTAAGCAAAAATAGAAGAATACTGTTTGTGGCTAAAACAAAAATTAACTTAAAATATAATTACATTAATGGCAAGTTTATACAGACTCAGCAATATTGTTATGCAATACCATTTTTACTAAAACAAGCACAATGAAAATTTATCTCCAACAGTGAACCACAAGACAAAAAGATAGGAACAGGAAAAGAAAAAAAAAGTTATGGTCATGAAGTAAAATCTTAAAATATGCTTCCTCTTTTTCAAATAAATATTTCTAATGCTTATGATTCTTTTTCTTGGCATTATAATTGAAAAGGCAGTTATATATACCCCATTTTGTTTCTATTTCAATAATTATTAATTACTAAAGCCTATAACAATTCATCTCTACCCAGGAGGCTACTTGAGATGCTTCCTATCTTCTAAGATCATCGAAGGGGCATTTTCTTTACCTTCCATGTTGCCTTAATGGAACAGAAAGATAGTTAAAGTGCCAGTTATCTGAATTAATGTCTTTTGATAGTTCTGTTAAACTATCATTGGCAGAACTACAATGCCCTTTTTTGAGGCAATATATAGATGTCTCTGAAAATTCTTGCATGTGCTCAGAATCAGAGAAAAAGAATGAGGCATATCTGGTAAATGTGGCTAAGGCTTCCTGGCCAGTGCAAGTTCTTGAGCTAGGATCATTTTCTGCTGTTGCTGTGGAGCAACAGCAATACAATAACCTGGTTTTGTTCACATCACATAACTTTAGTTAAACTTGTTAAATTACTCAATTAGAGTAAATCAGAAGATACAAATAAAATTTTGTTTATATCAACTAACTCAATTAATTCAAGTTATCATATACTGGTTATCACAGCACTATTCTTACATCTCTTCCCAACAGATACAATGATATAAGCCAGCCTGCTTCAACCTGGTGTCCCCCAAATATGTGGATTTCAACTTTCAGAATGTCCCAGTGGCCATTGCTGGGAATTCTGGAGCTTGAAATCCACAGATCTAGAGGTGCCAAAGTTGAGAGAGATTCATCTAAGTTTCTTAAACTTTTTTCTCTCAGGACCCCTTCCCACTTTTAAAAATTATGGAGGACCCCAAAAAAGCTTTTGTTTGTATGAGTTACATTTATCGACATTTTCCATATAAAAAATTAAAATCGATGCATTTGCTGCTGCTACCACTTCTCAAAATGGGATTTTAATATTGTATTATTTTTCAACATAGGCTGGCAGTGTTAAGAAACACTGATCTAAGTGGAAAAAAACCCCACCCATGCAACTATTTTTTACAAATTATTTGTTACAGCTGCTAAAACACAATTTAAATAACATTTTAGGTACACTTTTGTGCAAAGTAATATTTTTCAATTGCTAATAATCAACAGAATATGTTGATCAATTTCCATCATGGTCAAGAAAAAAGAAATATCAGATCAGCTTAAACTGAATTTGAGGAAAATCTTGATTTTACTGACATTATAAAACCTCCATAGTTCTGGGCCAGTTAAACTACAATGTACTTCCCCTGGCGCATGTTTCACAGATGGCCAGTTCCGAGCATTGATATTCCTTTATGCGGATGAGCCTTGATGAGTCTGAGTGAAATTTTCAGGTTGTACACTTCTTTCTCTTCCCTCTTTGTGCAAGGAAGAAAATTTGGCAGACTTTACTTTCCCTTTTGATTAAATAAATTGGATAAATATTCCCTGGATATTCCAGTTCTTGTATAATGTACTCAAACATGGTTTTATAGAAGGCTGCATGGAACCCAAAACTTTCTGAGGCCCTCAGAGCCCCTTCCAACCATGACTGATCTGCCTCATCATTTTGAAAGAATATACAAAACTCCTTTAGTGCAAACCCTATAGATTTAACGTAGGTTACTCACTCTTCCACCCCAAATGTAAGGAAAAACAGAAATTCCAAACCCTATGCATAGAACAGAGCTCTGCCCACCAACTGTAACCTACCACAACCTCAATCTCTCTAAAAACATTAAAAGTAGTTTCCAGCTCTTGAAATGTTGCCCCCTCCCCCCCACATTAGAATTTCATGTGAGCAAACTGACTGTGTCATCTCTAAACATGTTATGTATAATGGATTTCTTTAACAAGAATTGAAAAACCATGATAGCTTTCAAACTACAGGAAAACAAATAGCCCTTCTCTGGGCAAACAGTGAGGTTTCCAGAACTATGGTAAACATTAACTAAATTTCTGAAAATCAGAATTGAATTTTCATTTGTTCTTGTGCAACCAACCACAGATTGAAAATTGGTTGGTTAGGTTCTACTTAAAATGTGCAGCTTAGTACATGTTGGGCGGGTTTGTTTGCGTGTTCCTGTTCATATTTTCTAAATTTTTATTGCTTGAAGTTAACCACATTAAGATTTCAGAGGGTAGAGGGCAGACTTTGAATTAATAAAAATATAGATGAAAACTTCATAAAAAAGACAGCAGACAAACCCTTGTACGTGGTTAAATTACTTTAAAAACCCCATTTTTCAGAATGTGTAATACAATAAAAATATAATGATTACTGCATACAAAAGACTTATACGATAAGTGGTTTTGTACTGAATAGATTTCCACTGTATGAAATAATAAATGGCTGAATTATCTGAACAAAAAATCGCCTCTGTGTATCTTTCTTAAAACTGGTTATTCTTTTGCAATACATACATCTTCTTAGGCAGAGCATTTTACTATCTGTTTGCTTGTTGGTGATGTTTGCAGATCTAGGGGCCAGAGGAGTTAGGGCAAAATATTACTGCTGCTAAACAAAAAGCCAGAATTTATAGTGTAGTTTCAAAAGTAATTTTGTTTCAGCCAGGCAGATAAAATAGGTAACTACATAACCCAAACACAGTAACACCTAGGGCAGCTTCGGTGAGGAGAAAAGCAAATGATTATCTAATAGTTTGCTCAATAGGCTTTTCCCTTTTCAACTGGAGTAAAAGTGTCCTGCTTATGTCTAATACTAAAAGAAGCAATTTTATTTTACATTAAAAAAACCCGCCATGTCTGATTAACAGTTTTCATTCCTTTCCTTATCCTTGCTGAAACAAGCATAAAACCATTATAAATAAGACCAGTGGGAATACCTCTGTTAAATAGTTGTCTACAGGGTAAAGAAAAGCAGGCATAATGAGGCTGTAGGCCAATAATGTGTATTTTCAGCTCCCAGAAAAAAACTGCAGAAGACCAATAGTATGCAAACAAAAACTTTAAAAGGTTATGGGAAGAATAAAGAAGGAGGGGGAAGCACAAATGTCCATGTCTGCCTTTGTGTTGGGAAACTATACAGTTTGGTTTTTGCTTGGATGTGTTTAATATTAGCCTGCACATACTTGGTTTAAGCAACAGGTAAATCATCTGGGATACAAGGGAAAGAAGAAGGAGGAGGAAGAAGAATATCTAACAGCCTGTAAAATGTGGAATTAAGAGGCATCACTATAAAGAACAAGGCAGAATCAATCAGACCCATTATATTTTTAATACAGAGATGCTTGTATTCACTTGATCTTCTATTTTTTAGGAACATAGGGAAAGGCAAGAGATTCACCCTCCTCAAACATCCATCAGAGGCGGCATTAACTGCAAAGGCTTATAGGAATGGCTTAACTGCTTGCCTTGTCTTATGCTCTAATAAGCATAGAGGAACCAAAACTATCACTGTTAACTGATCTGTCATGCAAAGTGGAAAAGAAACCAGCATAAAAAAAAAAAAAGGAATTTTTTCACCCTTGCAATGGGCTTCTCTCCTGAATAGGCAGTAAAATGAAAAAGGTTATTGCCTTAACCAATATAAGCAACAGATGCTGCTGAAAATAACAGGTCAGGTTTTTTTTGTCACCGTGGTTCCTTTATCACTTTCAGGAGCATCAGGTATTGGGAGTGGTGGGGGGACAGATGAATGGACAAGAATTTCTGCCAGCCTCTCTAAAGGTTTGCTCTCTTCTTCTATATTCTAAAATAAAACGAGTGGTATCAGAAGGTTGAATATATGTATTTTCTGCAGTAAAAACATAGCATGTAAATGGATTGATAGACACAAAGTTACTTGTCCCTCCCAAACAATTTGAAGTTGGGCTCCAAATAAAACAACATCCCACCACTCAAATTCTCCAGTAATAAGGGCATGTCTTCACCAGGTACATTTCTGTTCAACAGAAACAGACAGGTATATATGCAATAAGAAATACATAGAAAATATGTGACTAAAAGTCTTTTTTTACTTATAACTCAAGACAGTATGGCTACTGTGTAGCTGCATTATGACAATGATTGTAAGTGTGGAGGGAAGAAGATGAAATGAAATAGACAGTGTAAGTCTGAATATTACAGCAAATGAAAACAAGCAACTGAACAATCTCACAGGGAACAAGATGTAATGGTGCTCCTGCAAACAAAAATAAATATAAAATAGTATTTCAGTTAATTTTATTGGACATGTCCATTTTCATTCTATTTTAGTATGCAAACATACTTCCTGGGGCTTCCAGAAAGTTACACTTGATATAGGTAAGAGACTTCCAGGAACTTGACACCTAGGTACTTATTATGACACACTCTCAATTATTTTGACCAAAAATTATTGTTTAACCATAGGAACACTAGTCTCAAGATCTCTGCTACATTTTTAGCAAAAGTCTCCTTTTAGATCTGCCAGCTTTCAAATGGGCCATATTCCTGTTTTCAAGAAACAACAGAAGAGAAAGTAGAGATATGACAGAAATATATCTAGGAGTTGACAAAATGTTTGGGAATTCTCAAATTCTTACAGCAGGATTTTGAGGCATGCAAATTCAGTTGTACCAATGTTGAAGAGAAACACTTTAAGGGCTTCTACCTTTGAAAAAGCAGCCTGCTGCTCCTTGAAATTTTACCAGTCATTACCTGTGGAACTGTTCACCATGTTAGGTGCCATGCTGTAAGGAGGCGCTTGAGGGTTCATCAGGCTTGAGTTGCTGTTCATTGGTTGGGTGTAGGGAGAGCTGGATCCCATAATGCCACTCTGATTGATGACAGGAAAACTGCCTTGCCTGAAAGAAGAGAAAGGACACACACATGCACAAGCTCTTATTGTGTTTCTTACTGCACAGGACACTTTGGTTAGTTACAGAATTCATATTTTAGTATTCACAGACACCTACAGAAGATGCAGCCAGTTAGTTTTTGCCTGCATAGGGAGCTTACTATTGGATTAGTAATTAACTCATTTTAAGGCCCATTCTAAAGTCACGTATCATGCAGATCCCTAAACAAAACAGATGTAATATATGTTAATTTAAAATGGATAAAGCCTAATACTACATAAAGAAGTTGAGATTGGACATGGCCAACAGGTAGATAGTAATGAAAGCACGTAAGAGAGAACAGAGTGCTTACCATTGAAGTAAAAGAAGAACCCAGGGTAAGTTAACTAAGTGCTTTTGATTCTACTTTGCCTACCATACTATAAAAAGAAGCTAAAATATAAAACAAATTCAAAAAAATAAAAAATAAAAAATAAAAAAAGCCAATCAATCAATCAATGGATTGAAACTATACTACTTCGATATGCAATTAAGAAATGGGCATTCATCATGTTTGTTTTAAAGCATTCATGATTTGAGATTATTGTAATCACTAGATATAGCTATACTAATGGATTCTTGATAGCTCTGTGGTAGGCTAGTTTATAAAGGATTAGAAGAGCTTTTGAGCAAAATCAAAGAAATATCATTCTGGTTTTTGCCTAGTGTAGTATATCTTAACAGAGCTAACTTGTATGAGTGAGTAAATACAAGTTTATGCTCACATATGTGTTAATAGAAGAAGTCTCAAGTATAAAGGGAACTATAGTCAGTATCCAATTGCTGGACAGATATTCACCAGACACAGTATCAATTACAGAAATATCTTGACTGATACCTTGATTTTGATTCTTCACACCAATATAATTATCCAGTTTATATGAGTCCTCAATCCTTTTCAAGTGATTTTAGTTAACTTTGTATATAAGAGAGCTTAAATTGACCATTTAAAAAATATAAATGCTTAAGACAAATGTCAGTCTTTCACTGGGACTCAATGTACAGACTGAAGAAAGCCACAGTGTCGTTTGCCTGCTTGTAGTTTAGAGTGATTTTTAAAACAAACCATTGGGGTTAATAAGTATGACTTATGACTTAGCCAAGTGTGGTTTATTAAAAAAAAATACTGGTGTAATGCAATGTGTGAATTTAGTCGGTATGTTTTCTAAATCAAGGAAAGTTTCTCTCAGGTGAATTAGATGTGATAGACGGTTCACAGCTGATAACCTAGTATTACTGAAGGGTATTGTGTTTAACCTTCAAAAGCTTTCACCAACTTAGGATTTTGGATTTTGTTGCAGCTGAAGGATCAAAGAAAATAAGGATCAAGGAAACTGAAGGAACAAGGAAAATAATATTTTTATTAATCATTTTAATATAAAGTATGGAAAAGGGGCTAGTCAATACTAGATGTTTAAATCATTTTATTGAAACAAGTACAGGACATGTGGTATAATTAATGTTTTTTTCAAAGTTGGTTTTGTCCTCTATTTCTGTAAAGAAGCAAAGGATTTCTTTTGATATGAAGGAGACAACTGACATACAATGTTATTCCCCTGATGCAAGTTCTGATGTTGTAGGGAAACATACTTAAAATGCACAGCCATACAATTCTCCTCTCCACCCCTAAAAAGAAAAAAAAAGGAGCAGGAGCATTTGCAAAAACTTTGGAAGATTTTACTGAAATAAAATATTCTTTACGCACATATCGCCAATACCTTTTAAAAGTATTCTGAAAACACAATCAAAACTATTACATAGCACATTAAATGGTACAATCTCTACCCTTCCTTGTAATATTTATTTATTAGAAATAGAAAGTGTAGAAAAAGGAAGACCTAAAATGCAAAAATGTATATGGAAAATACATACATACTGTGAAATAATAGCATCCCATTTACTGCCAGTTCCTCCTTTACATTCAGATCACTGTTATCATGGCTGGGCCAAAGCAAGCTACTGAACCATCAATTAAGCAAAATAGCAAACTATGGTTTACTGAAAACCAGGACTGGTAATTACTAATAGCTACATTTGAATGTTTCCTTTGTGCTTGGTGCTACTTTGAACAGTCCCTTTGCAAATACTTTCTGAGATCACAGTGCTTTGCATGACTAATATGAATGTAAGACTCTAAAAGAAAGATCTACAGAAATTTTAGATTGGATCATTTAGATAAATTTAAGAAGACCATATATATTAATGTAATTAATTAAAATTAATTAAAAAAACTAATTCTATTTGACATCTTTTTAGAGTTTCTCTCTGGCTTTCCATGTAGGCACACAAGTTGACACACTTGTATTTTAATTAATTAGTTAATAATATTACTATTACTAATAATAATTATTAATATTAACTAAAAGGATGGAACGATAAGAAAATGGAGATATTTCTAGAATATACATAAAAATATTAAAAGGAAGTGACAAGTGAAAGTATTACACAATGTTTAAATAAAGTTTGAAACTACTTTTAGGCCATTAAAAGTAATTCCATTTTGAGTCCTGTATCAGGTCTGAACAATCAACTCAAACTACACCAAAATACCTTGTTGAACATCTATTTATTTAAGTACAGTATTTGAAAAATACAGTTTAAATGATAGTATGTCTTTTTAAAGTCAAAACCTGAGAGATGCTACTGAGATGCTGGCAAAAGTAAATGCTTTGACACTAGTTATTTTTTGGTTTGAATGAAACTAACTCCCAGGCATAACCATTTTAAGTAAAAATAACTTGCCGAACAAAAATTTTAGTCTTGGCTCTTCTGGAAAATCACTACATCACCCACACACCCCTTGTACTATCTGAGGGCAAACAAGAAAAGAAAAGAAAAAGCATCTGTCACCAAAAAAGTAGACAACCTGAACATTAAACGCTTTGCTCTTCATCTATATTGATACCACTGGATGTGTCCTCAAGGACTGGGGCCTGGCAATTAAAGTTCCAATCTTTAAGAAGGGAAAGAGAGATGACCCTGATAACTACAGGCCAATTAGCCTGCTTAACATAATCAGGAAACCTTACGGTAAGCACCTCCACAATAAACTTAAGGACTGGCTGGATCAGGAAAATCTGATAGCAGAAGAGCAGCTGGTTTTAGAGAAGGTAGAGGCACCACTGACTGATGTTTCTTCCTACAGCACTTGATTGAAAAATATTCAACCAACAATGTGGTATCATTGTATGCTGCCTTTATAGATCTTAAGGCAGCCATTGATTGTGTATCCAGGACCAAATTGTGGGAGAAGCTGGAAGCCTCAACAATTGACCATAGGCTTCTCTATTTAATCCAAGCCCTACACACTAATATGACTCTTCAGGTCAGGTGCAATATGCAAGGGTTTCTCTCGAAGCTGGTTAAAACTCAAAAGGGGGTAAAACAGGGAAGCATTTGGCCCTCTGCTTTTCATTTTTTGTATCAATGGTATGGTGAGATGTCTAAACAATCCAAATTTCCATCCCCCTAAACTAGAGGATTGGAGCATTGCCCTGTTGCTTTATGTAGATGACACTGTAGCTCTTTCCAGAACACCAAAAGGCCTTAAAAGAGCTCTGAGAACTCTGGTCCAATACTGCAACAATTGTCACCTGGAAATGAACTATCAGAAAACTAAGGTGATGGCATTTGCCAAAAGGCTGAAGCTCCATTCATGAAGCAGAAATGGCCAAAGAATAGAACAAGTGAATTGCTTTAAGTATTTAGGGATAGTCATGCATGCCACTGGCTCAAGGAAAGCCCACTGTGAATATGCTGCTGCTACTGGTTAAAGATCTGCCAATGCCATCCTCAAATTTTTCCACTGCAAAGGAGGATATTATGCTCCGGCTGCACTTAAGCTCTTTCAGGCTAAGCCACTAGCTCAGCTCCTTTACGGGACTGTGGTTGTCCCCCCAGCTTCTTGTTTCACCTTCTAGGAGAGGGTACAATCTAAATTCATCAGGGCAGCTCTCCAGATAACTTGTTGTGTCTCCAACACACATTTATGACTGGAGACAGGTATGATAAAAGTTGAGTCAAAAGTGAGTCTAGCTTCTAGAAACATTTGGTTAAAGCTTAACTTTTATCCTCAAGGCCTAGCATCATTTAATTCTCCAGGATAATTTTCAATCCACATGGATCAAGGCTGTTGAATCTAAACTTTTAAATCTAGGCTACTCTCTCTCCCCAGTTCTTAAGATGAAATATAATCAGGTGAAACAAACCCTGAAGCAAAGGATAAAGGATATGGAGCAGCAAGCAGATCTAAGGAAGGCCCTAGCCTTCCTGTCACCAGCACACAACAGATATATTGTCATTGCTGAAACACCCAGCCATTAGAAAGCTTTATCTCTTGCCCGATGTCATGTACTCCCCTCTGCAGTATTGGATGGTAAATATAAAAAACTACCATTGGCTGAAAGTCTTTGCCTCTGTGATTCTGGAGAGGTGGAAACTACAGAACGTGTTCATCTTCACTGCTTCTTTTACAGAGACATTCTGACTTGATTCATCCTGCCTCTGATTAGTAGATATCCTGGTTGCTCAGGCTCGGCCTATGCCCAGATGCTGATCATAGATGAACTGCCTTTTGTTACAGCACATGTGGCTAGGTTTTGTGCAGCAGCGCAGATCTGCCAGACCCTGATGGGTCAATTTTCTGCTAGCCAAATGCATTCTGCGTAATTGTAATTGATTTAAATTTTAGATATTATCACTTTTTTTTGGTAATTTTAGATGTTGTTATACTTTATATAATTTTAGTATCTATTTTATAATTTAAATATAGACTGCATCCTGTATTTTTAATGTATTTCATTATTTTAATGTATTTTAATTTGCAATTCTGGTCTGTGACCATAATAAACATGATGATGATGATGACTGCATCCTGGACCTCACTCATAGATGTTAGGTTGCTTTATAAATGTATTTTAACTTTGTCTTAAATTTTATTTCATTTATTATCTATTAAGATAGATTTATATATATATATTCACAGACTACTCTGCTTGTACTGGTCTACGACCATAATCAATTGAATTGAACTGACACTTTGATAGGTACAAAACTACCCAAGGAGCCACATACAAAACCAGATGTCTGTTTTAATGCATCATCAGAACTGCAGGTGTAATCAGTATGCCAACCACACGGTATGACTTTTTGATTATAGCTTATTATCCTGAAACAAACCATGGTTTATTCACTGATACAATCAAATCAAAGAAATACCACTTCTGAACATCTATAAAGCAACACGGATCTCAGTTTTACATTTCTTAAGCGGGGTTACTATGGCAAATCTGTGTGCACCATTATCAGGAGAAAATACTAATATGTGCTTATAAAGCTCTGACTATCCTGAGATCTAGATTTGGGAAGCAGCACCTACTCACAACAATTATGATGGTAACAATTAGAAAGAGGACTTTTTGGATGGGTGCCCTTGGAATTGTGTGTGCTTTTCAGGGAAGTTTGCTCACTGGAGCTCACTGGGTAACTTTAAGTTAGTCCTTCTCTCCCAGTGCAACCTACTCTACAAGTTTGCTGTGAGAAAAAACAGGACAAGACAGCATTATGTAAACTGCCTTGAATTCTGGGGGGCAGGGGTGGGTATCAGGACATAAATCTAACAAACAGATTCTATTTTCATTATTACCCTGATGCATGATCTTCTGGTATTTGTAAAGCTAGAGGCAAAGGAGGAACAGAAGCCTGAATCATTGCTACAAAGGAAAGGGAAGGTCATGAACTTTGGGATTGTAGTGACACAGTGGTATAACAACTTTTTAGAGAACTAATAAGTGGATGGAGTAATTCACTATCTTGATCCACTGCACCTGTAATCTTAACATATCTAGTTGAAATGGCACTATGACATTTCCACCTGACAAAAGAGAAGACACAGAAGAAATAGGTTAGTAATGTACAGATATCTAAGCTATAATGTGCAAAGTGTGTCAGACATCTGTTGAAACCAAAAACAGAGCTAGGACCAACAGGTTGATATGAAAAAGCTGAAAATCAGGAAAAATGTCTTGATTTAAAAATTGTGGGACAGTCCGTCTGTAACAGTGGCGGACACCCCTTGACTGGAAGGTTTCAAGTCTTTATCCCCATAAAGCAGTAATGGTTTGCACTGGGCAGTGGTTGGACTAAATGACCTATACATCCCTTCCAACTAATTTTTTGATTCTATGATTTCCAATTATTCAGATATGTTTAATATAATTTGTGCATTTTTTGTGCAACTGTTATATAAAATTATGCCTATCTTTATCATACAGTCAATGTATCTTTACATGTAAAATGTTTTTTAAATTGATGTGAACATTTGATGGAGGATAAAGCTCTAGAAGACAGCTTCCAGAACTAATAGCTTAGAGAAATTTTATCTTTTCATTCTGAGTGCACGGCATTTGGTCTTTAAGTGGAATGATAACTGAACGTGACAAACAGTGTTACATTCATTGTGCACTATGAAGTAGAGTCCATTAAGAACTAAGCTGAGATCATAAGATTTATTCTGATTAACTTCTAGGTACTAAACACTAATAAATACCTTGCACAGCATCTGCTAAATATATTTATATATACTTAAAGTCATAGAATAATTTATGGTTACTGAAGAAAGAAACAAAGGAAGAAAGAAAGAAAATATGCTTCTGTCAATACTGTTTTCACTGAAGAACTGTTTGATCTGCTCTAACACATTTTCAGCTTTTCCCCTGTAACCCAAACTCCATTAAGGTGTGAGGCAAAGTTAAAATTAGTTGTTGAAGTGCTTAAAACCGGTTTCCAAAACTGTTGTGGCATTTACAGATGGAAACGTCAACTGTGGAATAAATTCAATGAGCCACAGGCAATACTTGGGAAGGTGTAAAATAATACCCTGGTTGCATTTAAGCCAGTGGGAGTATTGTTAGTAGCTAAATCAAAATTTTGGCTTTAGATTAGATAGTGCAAAAGCTTAGACTTAACATAAACACACACAAAAACTGCTAGCCCTTTGAATAAATCATGGGATTCTATTTTAAATGCCGAGGGTATCTGAAATAATTGTGTCAGGGACACTACTGGCACTATGTCATAATGCCTAAAATGTACTGCTTTAACTAGTGTTTTTTAAACCAACCCCTATGAACTGAAAAGTATTTTCTAAACTTGACCAAGTAAGATATCACTGTCACATTATTATGATGAAATCTCTTACTATACAGAAATTTTCAAAATTAGTAAAACTAAAGCAAGGGGAAAAGAGCTGTTTTAAAGTTATACCTGGAGAATTTTTATATCTAATCATTAATATTTATTTCCATTTCATTTCCTCTCTCATATCCTAGTAAGTGAATATAATTCCTGCAAAACAGAGGTTCATTTTGACTTGGAAGAAACATTATCTAGGCACTGAAAATCCCTCTGGAGACATCCAATAGTAAAGGCAGCCCAAAAAAGGTGGAAGAGTTGCTCCCAGTCTTACCTGCTGAGGTGAAGAAATTGCATCTTAATATGCTTATGCTTGTACATGGGATCTTCTCCTACATGGTCTTTTTAACTACTGTTTTCTCAAACATAAACAATTAAAAAAAAAAATTATATGCATTTACACATAGTATATAATGAGTCTATGAACAAGCAAAGATGAACAGAGATTTAGCCATTCTTCAGAAATAACTTTATGAAACGGGATGCAGACAAATCTAAGGAAATCTCAGAAGGCCAAAATTAAAATGCAAGTGACCAACATTCAAAGTCTTATTCATTCAGCATGAGCAATGTTGATATAACTGATCTTCAAACTTCCTGGAGGCTCCCAAGTTGACTCCCATGACTGCAGCATTTTAAAATGACAATCTGGGTAAAAGGTTTTAAGCAGGGGTACTTTGTAAAATACTGACAAACAACAAGTCTAGCTACTTGATTACCAGCCATGAAAATGCCTACTGGAGATACACACAAATCAGCACGCTGACCAAATTGCCCTATGCTTTATCTATGCCATATCTTCCACATGACAATATTTCTCTTTCCTTTTAAATGTCAAAGTATGATTTGAAGGTTGTTATTTAAACACAGTGACCTGTACAATAACCAGATGTACTTTATTTAAATCTATGTTGAGCAAGGTCTAGCAATAAAAAGCTTCTAATCTGTCATACCCTGACATCAAATGGGTTATTATAATGAGAGTAATTGAGAGGTGAGATTTGAAAACATATTTTCCTGCTGGGATTTTCTTACAATCTCTCATACATATAATTTTGTTACAGCTTTTCTTCCCTGACACAATCTGAATTTCCTAGGATCAGATTGCTACCAAGTAGACAAGTGGTTGCAACTCTCTCTCTAGCTCCCTCACACACATACACACACACACACACACACACACACACACAGTCTGACAGAAAAAAGGGGTGGGGAGATGGAAAGAATATGCTTAATTTTGTTATCTCATTTTGTTAATGTTATCTCATTAGAAAATAATCATTTTATGAAGTATCTTTTAGCTTATTATTATTATTTAGACTCTATTTTCTATGCTTTTTAATTGACTGTACCCCACCCTCCTTATGCTGGTCTTTGTAATAAAGATTTGATGATGACCATTCTGTGAAATTTCCAAGGTTGAAATACCGGTTAGATAAATAGTAGAGCACATATACATGCAAAAACTGAAATTCTGAGCCAGAGCTTCTTATGAAATTTAATACAGAAAAAGCTATCTTAATGTGAGTCAAAGTGTAGGGTTACCAGATCTGGACTGCAAAAAACTGGATTGTCACTAGATGGCCACAAAGATATATTTCTGCTGTCATCTAGAGGGTGTCCAGATTTTCGGAAGCCAGTTAGCTAGCTCAGTCGAAACCTAGAGCTACCTTCTTCAATAATATTCTGTTGTTTGGCATGAGCTCTTGAGGCATGAGCCAAGGTTGTTTTTTTCTCCTATTAATTCCTTTAATTGGAGAGAGAAAGCGTGTGAGTAAATGAACACTACTTAGAACCTTATGAATATGAAATAAGTAGTTCTCCACATTCCTCTGTATATTCTATTGCATATATAGAGTTCCCCAATGTACATATCCTGACAACAGAAAACTGTTTATGCACTTTGGATTCTGCTAGGCTTTCAAGTGATCATGGCTACATTACTGCCAACATCCCTTGTTTGCCTGACAGAGGGTGTGAAGTATAGATAACACTATTGTGTTATGAAATACTAATGACTGCCACATTTAAGTCAGAGTTACTCTTGATAGCACTGTAAACAGAATTAACCTGAAGCAGGTTGCTTAGTGACTGTGGATGAAGGACTCAGTGAAATGTGCACTAATTTGCTTTTATCATAATAAGAAACTAGTGCACAGCAGTTTCTTTTAACCTACTGCTGAGTAGCCAAAATATACTAGCTATTAGCTTCTACAGCAAGAACTGAGCGGTGGGGTATGGCGTGTGTGTGCATGTGTGTGTGTATGTGCATATAAGGGAACAGGGAATATGCTATCCAGAATCGACAGTAATACACCCTGAAAATATACCTGCTATTCATAAAATTACACTGTATTCATATAGCATAGTTGACTTGACTCCAAATCATCTGGAGATGGAAACAAGAAAATAAGGGAGAATAAAAAATTTAGTTTTTTGAATCAGTGGCGTTAATTTTAATGAAACAGATACTGGTCAAGAATGTTTGCTGTAAACATTTAACCTTTTCTTTTTTCCACAGAACTTTAAAAAAAGAAATTTCAATTTGGGTAACATTATGACTGAAACTTATGGGACATGTTCTATTGATATTAATGGTCTATGCAACGCAAATCAATACATGCTTATTTCAAGCTTGTCCCATTGTGTTCACTGAGGCTTGTTCTCTAGTAAATTATACTGAGAATTACAGCCCATTCTGGAGGAATACATTCACAGTTCATAATCAAACAGCACTTACAGAATTGTTTTGTTTAAAAGGCTCCAGTTTAGCATAAAGACAGATGCTTCTCAGTCAAGGCTGACTTTAGCTTCCAGTTATTCATAGTTCTGATTAAAACTCAAGGATTTTTTGCCTAAGCAAGAAACAATTGTGTTTTGGATCTAACACTAGATCGCATCTATTTATGTTCATTTGCCAATGGATTGGATTTTTCTTCTCTACCTGCAAGCCTCAATGTAACTTCCATGTCAGCTCCTAAGGGATGAAAGGACAGGAATAGAAGGCGAACTTTTTGTATGTGTGAGCTTAAATTTGTTTAGATAACACTGGATGTAGTCCTACTATTATATCCACAATTCTGTCAAATGGTTAACCTGTTTTGTAACTGGGCTCAGTATCAGCGCCAAACTCTGCAGACACCATGATTTGTCCATGCTGGCATTTCAAGTACTGAAATTTTTAAAGTAAACTCAAGTTGGCTGCTGGCTGTCAAGGCAGTAAAAACACAATAGAACCGATGCATCAATATGGGGGGAAAAGATCTCTTAAAAGATGAAACAATTATCAAAACAAGGCTCTAACTGTGTATTTTCTAAGTTTAATTCTATTTATATCTTGGACTTCATTTTAAAAAATCCCAGGGCAAATAACAAGTATATTACAGTCAGCCAACTCAGATGATATTAAACATAATAAAATAAAATACACTGCAGAGAGAACAGAGCCTCAATGATAGATCCAAACTCCTTTACTACTATGGCCATTAAAAAAGTACAGAATCCCTCAAGTCAAGCTTGATGCCTGCCAACTGCTTTCTTGGCAACATTACAGAAACAGTTTGCCTTCCTCTGGGAATTCTTTTTTCACTTTTTAGTCTAGCCAACAGCCCTTCATACTTGCCCAACTAAGTCTTTCTAACCAGAACTAGAGTCCCTTCCTGGAGACGACTATCTAATGTCAGGCCCTTCATGAACTTTTCCTAAAAGGGGGACAAGAGAAGCACTTCACCACCCCCCACTGATACTTTTACTTCATTCCATGCTATGCTATGCTATGCTATGCTATGCTATGCTATGCTATGCTATGCTATGCTTTGCCACTGTACTCTGTTCTGTTCTGCTCTATTTTATTTTTCACCTTTATATCCCCCAATCCAAAAAGTCTTGGTGGCTTGACTATAACAACAAAACCAAACATCCATGGTACAACATCCTTATGAACAGTAAAACAAACCACCCAAACAGAATACTACATTCAATAAAAATAGAAAGTAATCATGGGATGATAAATTCCAAGGGAAAGCTCTCTGAAATAATTCCGTCTTTTAAGGCTTCTGAAACATTAACAAACAGGGGGTCAGCCTAATCTCGACCAAGACTTGGTTCCCCCACAATTAAAGACATTTTAGTCATAACTGTATAATAATTACATAATAGTAATCAAAAGATTCAGTGGCATACAACACAATTCACAATATAAAACACCTGTGACATAGAAAAATAATAATAATCAGAAACAGAGAACATGCATTAAATTAACTGGAGCGACATACATGTACAGGTTCAATCAAGCAATGGTGTCAACTCCTTAAACAAAGCCCAAAAGTGCTCTGAGAGAGCTCTGTCTTAACCAGCAAAGCAATCAGCATTGGAGCAAGTCTCCTCTCTAAGGAGAGGCTGTTCCTTAATATAGGGCCATGATAGAAAAATAGTGCCTCCTGGTGTCTTCCTAACCTCATGGAAGTGGGGGAAGATCAGCAATTTTTTGCAGAATACATGTACCAGAACAGTTGAATCTGACTGGAGAAGGTGGTTCTACAAGCATCTCAACACTAAAAGCCATATATGGCTTTATAGGTTGAAATCAGCACTAATTGCACCCATAAATGTACTGGCAGCCAATGCAACTGTACTTTGATCTAGGTGCCTAGTGCCATTAATACATGGCCTGTTACATTTTGCACCAACTGTAGTTTCTGAATGGCCTTTAAAGGCAGTTCCATGTAGAGTGCATTGCACTAGTCCTACTAGGTAGTAATGGGAGCATGAATTATTATTGAAAAATCCTCCTGTTCCAAGTACTGGTGCATCAGCTGCAGCTGGACAAAACTACTCTTTGTCATGGCTTCCACCTGGCCGAGCAGTATCTATCCTGTTGTAGAAGGGGTTACATAGTAGAGAAGAGGCACATAATTTGGGGTAGTTTGGGATCTAGCATGGTCACTGAAGCCTCAAGTGGCCTTGGAATCTTACGTGCCTTTTATCAGTTTAGACTACACCCAACAATTATAACTCTACATAGATAAAGATAACTTCACCAGTTATTCACACTGAGCTAAATTCCTGTTTTGGATGTGACACGAGGGGCTGCCTTTGAAATCAAAAACTTCAACAAGTCAAAAATATAGCGACTAGATTTCTAACTAGAATTGGTTGATGCAGTCATATTATGTGAGAACTCTGCCAACTGCACTGGCTGCCAGTTCATTTCTGAGCTTAATTCAATGAGTTGGTATTAACTTACAAAGCCCAAAAAGTTTGGGACAGGCTCTCTGATGGAGCAGCTTCATCTACATTTACCTGCCAGAACCCTAAGATCTTCACCTGAATCTCTTCTTAAGATGTCCCCACACAATTGGGCCAAGCACAATGCCACCAGGGAAAGAGAATTTTGACCAGTCAGGTCCTATCTGTAGAATGCTGTCCTCAGAGATCTGGTCTAGTGCTTACATTACAATCTTTTCTGCACCAGACTTTTTAATATTTTTTCCCACATATTAAGGACCTTCATATTTTTTAATGTTTAATCATAAAACTTTAGTATTTTACTGCTACATTACTGTTATACTGTTTGTACTAGTGCCCTTCTTTTTAGCCTTATTTGCTGTAATATTTTCTATGTAGGTTTTATGTTGTTTGCTACGGTTTGTATGTTTTTATTTTTTAAAAAATTATGTTTCACTGATTGAACACTACTCTGGGAACTTGTTACTGGTTGGTATAAAAGCACACTGACTTGCCAATCAGCCCTTAATATTATTATTAAGCATAACAACTTTAAGGATAAATGGAGATTTTTTTCTGCCATTGGGTTTCCTAAAGCCAAATTAATATTCTAACCTGCTGTCACATGGCTATTATTACACATTACATAAATAATATTATGTCCTTTTCTTAATAAATTTATAGTATGTGTGTGTGTGTGTATATGTGCATGCATGTGTGTCTCTGTGTATGAATGTATATGTATGTGTGTGTGTGTATAGTGAAAAGTTCCCCCACACATTACACAAAACAGAGCTAAAGCTCACATATGTCAAAATAAGAAGCATCTTAGCATTTTCTGTGAAAACACCATCAGGATCAGATATATATATTTCTGGAGATGAACTATAAACAAAATGCCTTAGATTGGCAGATTTCAAGATTGTGAAATTATGCTGTGATTCTGAGAAGTCAATCTAAACCAAAACTTAACTATGATATATATGAGGTATACAAATACATAACTGACAAACCGGTGGCCCCAATTTTATCCAAACCCAGAATTATCACTTTATGAATGCTAGAGGGAGTTGCAGGCCAGAGTAAGATGTTGAGATAGAAAGCAAAGACATGTATTGCCCATTCGTGGTACAGTCTTTCTTTAATCATCCATGCTGCTTCTTTAGCTCCATTACTGCCGTTTTTTCAGGTCCCAGCCACTTTTGTGGAATTAGTTCACTTTTGATATAGTACAATAATTACACAGAAAACAAGAACCAGTACTGTTGGAATAAAGTCCTTTCTTACTGTATCCGTGAGCAAAGAATCTCTTTATATTTTCTTGATACCCCCCTTTTTTTTACAGAGCTGTCATTTAATTCGTTATGGCATCTGCCTTCCGGAATGACATCCCCCTCCCCCGAGATCCATATTGCTCCCACCTTAGTGACTTTCTGAAATTATTAAAGACATTGTTCTCCCAGACCTTGGGACAGGATGGCTTATGGTTTTGTTTTCTTTGTTTTGGTGATACTGATTTAGCCTTCTGGCCGGGTGTGGGTTTTGCTATATGCTGTTTTTTTTTTCTTTTTAACTGTAAGCTGCCCAGAGTTGTTCAGGAGTTGGGCAGCCTCAAAATTGAATGAATAATAAATAAAATTAGGACAATATATAGAAGTCATTTATTTGATCTTCACATTTAAAATGTGTCTAGGAGACTTAACCACTTCCTAAAACGCCTGAATAAAAAGATAACAGAAGACATAGTCATATGTGTTTGTGTGTGTATGTGTAATTTATAACATATATGTAATATATTATGTAAAACACTACAGATATTCCTATTAAAAATGAAAGGAAAAGGCGAAAGGAAATGCCAGGCTTCTCTCTCTCTCTCTCTTTTTGGTTAAAAAAATCCACTTGTACATCTGCTAAAAAACCAAATAGGAACAAGCATGTATAGTACATATTTTAATTTGAGAACCACTCAACAGCAGGAATCAATCCATCCATTAATGAACTGAAGCCAGCATTGAGGCAGAGAGCAGCAGCTGTTTAACAGCTCATACTAACACTATACAGTGATTTAGGCCAAGAAGCAAACTCTATGTCATCCAACTGAGTCTTCAAGGGGATTTATTTTTGGAAGCCAAAATACAGCTGCTTTTATTGGAAATTACTGCTTAGACAACCAAGTAATACCAATGAGAAGAATTATAATTTTATTTACTAAGGTCCATTAGAATCTCAAATTTGGGAACTGCAGGATCAGGTTTCTGTGCACAGAAAGAGTTAATTTAGTATTACAGAAATTAGGATGGCACAATCATAGATTAACATAGCTGAAAAGAATCATTTAGCCTATTGAGTCCAGCCACTTTCTCTATGCAGGAATCCCAATTAAAGCATCCATGATGGACTGCTGTCCAAACACTACTTGAACTCAGTGCAGTGGAGTCCCACTTCCCTGAGTTATTAATTCCACTTTAAATTGCTTTTGCATTTAGGAAATCCATACTTATATTTAGTCAAACTCTGCCCCCAAATAACGGAAATTCACTATTCTATAGTCTGCCCTGGAGATAATAAGGAACAGGTCCTGGTTTTCTTCTATGTGACGTATTTTCAGGTACCTGTAAAGTGCTACTGTATGTCATTCCAGTCTTCTCAAAGTTAGACATTCACAATTCCTTTTCTAGAACCCTGAATTTCTTTCCTGTCCTTCTCTGTATCTGTTCTAGTTCTAGTTTGTCTCAATCCTTCTTAAAATGAGATCCATAGAACTGGATACAAAATGGAAGGCAAGCTCTGACCAATAATATCAATTAATTTAAACAGTTGTTTCCTATAATTTGGAAAATATATTTTTGCTGATGCAGCAAAATATAGGCATATGCCTTTTCTGCTGCTTCATATTTAGTTTGGAAGCAGCTTTTATTCCAAAATCTATCTCACCAGTACTACTGCCAAGCTAGATATCTCTTATTCTATACCCGTGTATTTGTTTTCTGTTCCTAAATAAACAACTCTATGCCTTTGTTAAATTTCATTCTCTTATTTTCAGCCTATTTTTAACCTACCAGTATTGTTCTAAAATTTGTGTCTTCTGACATTATTCTACCCAGTTCCATATCTTGTCCAATTTAATAAGCCCTCCCTCCACCTAGCCATCAGTCATTAATAAAAATCAAATCAAAATTAAGTACAATGACTATGATTTGCTACACTACTAGAAATTCTTCTGCATCAGAAAATTCACTCTATTATTTATATAAATCAGGACGTTGGTTTAATGTGGGAATTCATTGTCCAGTTTTGCACCTACAAATAATTTTGCTTGCTATACAAACACAGGCAAATATACTAGGAGTATTAAACTTCTTCTTGTGGAGAATACTGGAATATTGGAAAATAAGCTTCGTATTTTAGCTACTGAAGAAACAAAAAACAAACAGCAACTGCAGACTTCACATAAATTCATTGCACTGCTTCAACCTCTTTTGCTGTATTAAATGTGCATGCTATGAGTTGCTTTTACAATTGTAATCTCAAATCTCATGCATCAAGATGAAATGGATTGCATATACAGACCATACAGTCACAATTTTGTGTAAAGTTATACATTCAGTTGGGGAAAAAAAAACAGCTTTATCAAATTTAACACAAGCATATTGCCTTGTAAAAGTTTTTGCCCTATTTCTTCTCTTTGACACTTAAATGTATTATGTCTGTTAACAGTATTTCCTTGCCAATGGCTGTTGGTCCATCAGCAGTCTTACATGCTCAGGACTCTGGAGAAAATGTGGAAAAAGTGCTTTGCTAGCACCAGCAATATGAAATATGAATAACAAATAGAGGCACAGCACTAGATAATGCTGATAGAGGACTCAGCTCTGTGTAAAGGAATATATATGTATATTTGTATATGTATACAGTATGCACAGAGAGACAGAGAGAGACTGAGACCCTGTTATATAAGTTTATACTGTAATGCAAAGAGAATTTATATTCTGAACTCATCTATACAAAGAACAATCAGTTTGCATTTACAGTATTGTATATCAGGAAAAAAAAGAGCTGTACAATTTTTAATCACCTGATTTAAATTTCAGCACCACATTGCAAATCACATTTTTGCTATATTGCCACCTCACTATCATTGAGGTCATCAGGCTGAGCAAAAGTGAATACATCCCTGGTTCTCCTAGTGTCTAATATTGATTATTGGCATGATAAAATAAATGATTATTTCCTCAAAATGCTTTTAAATGATTCAACTGCCTGACATAACAACCTTATTAATTCTCAATCCCAAGTACGCATGCGTAGAACCGAAGCCTGAGAATGCAGGAAGCATATATGTGACAGGGATATGTTACGTACAGGAAAGGATCATGGGCCATGAGCATGATACGTGTTCAGGCTACAATGAAATTCTGATGCTCAGGCAACAGAGGAATGCCAAGTTCCCTTGTCTGAGCACAGGTTTCCAAGTTTTTCTTTCCAATGGCAGCCCTGTCAATTTCTAGGAATTAGGAACTCTCCCAAGCAGCAATCTTCATGGGTCAAGGAGCTGCAGCCAGCAGTAAAACCAGTCCAACTCCCACAAGGCCCCCAGAAACCTCTTGCAAGAAGAGGAGCCTGACTAATCCTAAATTCCTAAGGTCTGCAATATGCATTTGTTTAACAGCATACAAGGGGCTTGACAGCCACACAAACAACCGTGACTTCTCACCATTTGTTAACAGGACTTCAGAAAAAATCAGGATTTAACCGCAACCCAAATGAAGCACAAACGGCATCACAAAAAGACTCTGTCCCTTTCTGTCAGTGAAACTGCAGCTGAGAGGTTTATTTAAAAATAAAATTGCCACTTTTATGAGAACAATAGAAGAGTTCTGCTAGTGTTGTCTCAAGGCCTATGTACTTCCACACCATGGATGGGCACTCTCGGGATGTCAAACGTGAAATTCACAAGAAAGCTCTTGTTCATATTCGCTGGTAACTGGTCTACAGCAACCTGGTTCAAACAACTGTTAATACATGTTATGGTTTGTTGATTTGTGGCTGGTATTATACATGAACCCCCCCACAATTCTTTCTTGGAATGAATTCTTATACCACAGGGAAAAAAAGTTTACTGTGGTATAGGAGCCAGGTGCCTCTTGGATACTGCAAATAATATGCTACCATAATGTTTAGTAGTCATTCATAGCCTTCACTTTTTGGAAGCTTCCAAATTGGTCGACATCACTATATTTTAGTTTGACTATGGGCTACGTGAAGAAGCATTTCCTTTTATTTGTCCTGAATTTTCCTCTGAGCTTCATCAGAATCTACGATTTCTTATTACAAGAAAGAAAACCTTATCCATGTTCTCCACTATGCATAATTTGATACATCTTTATTACGTATTTCCTTTCTAAGCTAGTGTTCATTTATTTGCCACGGTAAGGACTATGGCAATCTATACTAACAGATGCTACCCATGCTTTCTATTCAGCAAACAGTCCTGTGGTGGGAGGGAGGGGGGAAATGGGGGTATGTCTTCCATTGTTTAAAGGACTTTATTAAACCAAAGATGCTTCCTTTAGAAATGCTAAAAGCTACAATGTGTGTACTCAACATTGTCTATCTGAGCCAGTGTATCTCAACTTGGGTGCTCATCAAGAGACATTCAAAATTGGAAAACCCTTAAAAATTTAATTCCGAGTTTATTTGTTGCTTTTATTACTTCTTCATATCCAAACAGTTGAGAAAGTCTAAGGCTCACTTCTTGTTGCCATCCTTCATTTTTATAGTGCACTCACTGTATCCTTCCATGGTAATTGCAGAGATTTGTCACATGTGAGCATACTCTCCTTATCCATTATATACAGCTTCTGAATGTCTTTGTAGGGATGGAGGGGGGAGAGAAGAAAAAAGGAAAGCAATTTAACTCTTTACGACACCTTGCTTTTTCAAGGTTATTTGCTGCTCCCCAAGAACAGACTTATTATTTGGAATGATGGTCCAAACCACCATAAAGAGAAGAAGATCTTTTAACTGGGCTGGTAGTTAAAGTAGTACCTTGATTACATAACACCCATACTATTAAAACCAAACCCAAACAAAACATTTGAATGACTGCATGGAATAAAATAAACTGCAAACAGAAATTCTGAATGGACTACTTTGAGTCTATATATAAATGAAGCTGGAAGACCACATTAAACATCTATAAATTTCAGTTCTTAAACTTTGTGACTCAAGGTGTTAGAAATATCTATTTTTGGAGGGAAGGGAGAAAAATTGTCCAGGCATGAAGTTTATGGTTGGGAGTTACACAACAGTGGCCAAAATGATACCCTGTATGTACAAAATAGCACTCAATAAACTAGGAATCTACTTTTTCAGGAACAAAAAAATCATGTTATTTCAGAAATAATACAGTAAGGTACAATGCTGAATAAATTGTTAACACAACATACGTAGAAATGTCTGAACTGTCTTTAAAAAAAAAAGTCACTTGCCTGGAAATAAACTTCACTGAATACAATGAGACTGATGACTATATATAGGAAATGCTGTACGTTAAATTTTTGATTTTAATTAGAAAAGAAGCATTCTACATCAGGATAAAGGATATAACCATCTGAATCTCAGAACTTGATCATCCAAGTTCTGGTTAGCTAGCTGATTTTCTGCCTCAGTAGAATTGAGTTTGCTTTGATGCATGCCATTTAAATTAATTTAACAATGTGACTTGCCAAGAAAAAAAGCCAAAATTGCTTTCTGAGACTAAATGGGTCTCCTGAATTTGCAAGAGCCTAGATTGTATTCCACCTTCTTTTAATCCCATAGCCAAATATAAATGTCCATAGTTTTAATGCAAGTATCATTTGAACATTACAGTTCTCTGCAGCACAAATGATTTACAAGTGGTTCATCCCTTATGGAACTTACCTATTTTATTTATAAAATGATTTCATAGCTTGTGGTATATGTAAACACACACCCACACTCCATTTTGAGTGAACTTCAAACGCTCTCCAATATTATCTTAATAAGGAGGAACCTTGCCTGTGTGTCTATGTACACATAGACACAAATAAACTTGTACAGATCAAAGTGTTGTAACAGTTTGTCTTGATTTTGGGGGGTGTTAGAAAAATCAGGATTTAAAAAATCTTGAGTTTTCCAGGTGGCCAGTCCTTTAATCATGAAGTAAAACTCTATGTTTTGAAACTAAGTTATAGGACTGTTATGTTAGTGATGTGGTACAAAAATAAAACCCACAAAAATCTTACAGTAGGAAAGTTATGGGATAAAAATACAGGTGTAATTAGAAAATAATTGTCTCTACCTCAGTTAGATTCATGCTAGCAAATTCAAGTTACACTGTTTAGTGGAGGAATTAGTAAGTTGTCCCCACCCATTTGACATAAACTGTCTAAATGCTGATATCATGGCACTCTGTGTAAGCCTTTTATTAACTTAGCTTCTGCAATATTCTTTTCCTGTCAAAAAGTAGAATGTTTTACTCCAGGGGATAGTGAAATGTGATGATTATCAACAATACAGTCATGGAAATATCAGTGTTTCATGGTATTGCTCCTAGACATCAATGAAAAAAAAAATGGAGGACAGGTAATGGTGCAGAAAAACGCAAAATTTAATTCACTTTCAGCCGATGGAAATCTTCACTTCCCTTTCAGGCATGAAGGGAGAAAGCCATGCCACAAGCCATGCAGTACAGGTGACATGCAGTTTTTTAAAATCATATTTGACACCGTTAGTAAAAACAAAAACAAAACTGCTTTTCTGATGCAAGTACTATATTTGTTCTTGGGTGCCTTCTGTAGCCAAATGGCAGCTAAATGGCAGTACAGAAAAAAACCTGTCAAGATTCCACAGCAAGTCCAGTCGATGTGGCTACCTACCCGTACTGGTCAGGCTGATGCATCATGGGAGCCTGAGCGTTGCCATAGTTGGGATGCTGTGAAGAAAACATGGGGCGTCCGCCAGCCCCAGACTGGCTGGGATAAGCAGGCGACCGAATGTATGGTGGCCTAAAGCAGAACAAAAGAACAACTTCTTTGGATTTGTATTGGACCACAAGCATGGACCAGATGGCAGGATTCTTCTTGTTTGGCAAACAGCCATATTGCTTTCTTTTACTCTCTGGAACTAAGGAGAAAAATGCGGTGCTTCCCAACTGTTAAATGGTGGGTTCATCTCATATTCCCTATAGATGTTTCCTTTTGCAATAAAGGTCCATGACTTAGCCATTCTAAGCCATTGGTAATGACTTAGCCATTCTATAGCTAAAGAGTATAAGAGGGGTTGCTAGGAGATGAAAAAACTATGAAGCACTGTACTTTGATCATAGAAAGTAGAAATTCTAAAGCAAATTCTAAAACATGGAGTTATAAGATGCCTCGATTATAAAACTAGAATGTTACATATTCCTTATATTAATTATAATAATTTATAACACAATTGATGCTGTGAAATGCAACACTTGATTTGACTGAAAATGATCCTCTTTTAAAATTAAGAGTTATTTTTGCTTCTACAACTAATGTTACTTCTGTAAAACATGGATTGGTCAAAGCAAAAAAACAAAAACAAAAAACAAAAACAAACTAAACCCACTGGCCTGCTAAACTGCACAGGCTTTAGGTTATTTTCATGAAACTGTTGGTTTTACTTATTAAGAGGACACATTAACACAAACTAAATTGCTGTTTCATAAATTATGTTCCTCACAGTTCAAACAAGATATACATTCCTAAAGTGATAAAATAAAGGTCAAGCAATCTAATAAAATATTCTTACCCTTTCTGGTAGTAATGGGATTATCTGCATTTTGAGCACTTACTGGTAATGTATATATAATGCAATGAATGCTTTTTTAAAAAAAAAAACACCAAATATCCAATGTTTACACTTTTTGAAGTATTATAAATATGCATGTTGTTTTATATGCATATATTTAATATACAGATGTATATAACAGTAACAGTAACAGTACTGTTTTGCAAAGTAATCACGAAATCCCTTTTTCTCTTAATGAAATATCCACTTATTTTAACACAGTGAAACCAAAAGATACACGTGTCCAAAGAACCTGCGTACACGTGTTTCCAATAGGTGCCTATGGGGAAAGCACTGGCAGCACATGGGGAAAGCAGACTTTGCATTTTTTATAGATCTTAACAAATTGCAATCCAATCCAAAGTTTAAAGAGTCTGGAGATATTATTCCAGAGGAAGGAGACTGCGGTTATTGGGCTTGGCAGACAGCTTACGACTTGTCTGAGGAAGAGCTTTCTCATTCTAAAATGACTATAGAACCTGAGTGTAGCAATCTAGGTGCAGGACCCACCTTGTTGTTCAGGATGGCAGAAACAAATCAGATATTCTGGTTAATTTACAAAGGTTGGTTGCTAAATGGCTTAGGTTCCTTTGCCAATGGATTCAGATAAGTGTTCTGAAAGCCTTAGATGTCCAACAGTTATGATTCCAGTAATGCTGCATTTTCCCACAATTTATCTTACCACCTTCCCCAACAATTTATTGTACAACTTACATAGACTAAAATGTATCCTTTCAGAATGGCACAGGTTAACTGCAGGTAGTTTAACTTTTAAATTGTGGGATTTCCTTCTCTAAATATTTTTTGTTTCATGACAGAAAACGTGCTGTAAAATGGTCAACGCCCGCTCCTGTCATTTTGGATTGCTTCAGCCCATTGTACTGTTTTCTTCTTTTTGCACACAAATCCTTTTTACTTAGTATGTACACTGTCAGTGCTTTCACGTCCTTCCCCTTGGAAGCATACCTGCTCTGGGCGGAGTTGGCAGCAGCTTGCATCACGGCTGCAGCTGCCTCCTGGGCCTTACGGTTCACAGTTGGCATGGGTGGTCCCATCCCAGGGCCTCCTTGCTGAGCCATGCCTGGAGAACTGGGTGTCATGCTGCTCATATTTCCAGGAAACGGTCTGCTCTGCATCCCAGCTGATGGCATTCGTCCCAAGGGAATGGTACCACAAGGCTGGCCTGGACCCTGTCCATGCATCTGGTTGCTGGCATTTAAACCCATACCAGGTCCTGGGCCACTGTAACTTGCGTTGGTCACTCCAGAGTATGTTGGCTGTCTGGAGTAGTTTCCTAAACAAAATAATAGAGAAGAGGAAAATGAAGTTACCAGTTTTGAATCTATGGAAAGAGCTTGCTGGAAAAACCTGTGAGTTGAAATAATTTAAGCAGTGCAAAATATGCCTAGGGAATCCCTAGCTAGTATCCAATATCCGTTAGGCATTGGCATTGCTAGATCTATACATCTGAAAATTATGTGTTTGCATCAATAGGGATGTATGGCAAACATATGGAAAGCCTGGTGGAGGAGTGTGAACAAAGACAGGCTGTGGAGGAAATGGCAGCTGCCTTGTTAATCATCTTGCAGCACCAGAGCCACTGAGTGGCAAATGCAGAAGTAGCAACAAAATGACACAAGGAGAGAACTCACAGTGATCTAGCTGGGTTGGTATAAAGTGGCTATTCTTTGTTGTTGTTCTTTTCCTTTTAAAAAAAGATTCCACTAAGGAAGCCTCCCACAAAGATTATATCCCTTCATCCACATCCTACACAGGGTAAGAAACAGAGAGCGGAACAAATGTAGTATCCCATCTTAGTATACAATTTTGTTTTGCTTTTTAATAAGAGGTCTAGTCTGTTGGGTTGTCTGCTATACTGACTGTTATACAAGTGCTGTGATAATGGGACCAGAATGCCTCTTGCTTAAATGTTACAGCTCCCTTCTGCCCTTTAAACATAAATCGAACACCTCTATACATTGGTATTAGAAGGCAAGGCTATAGGGAGTGATTGGCACATTGGGTTCTCACAAGGGAAACATTTATTTATTTAATCTATAGACCACCGTATCCCGGATGAGTCTGGGCTGCTTTACAAAATTCAAACAACAATAAATACAAAACAAGCCCCACTGTCCACCCAGGAGTCTCCAGATTTTATTTGTTTTTGAAATGTAAGATAAAGTTTTTCTTGTGTGCTTGACTCCTGGTGACTACAGGGGTTTGTCCATGCTGTTCTTGGTAAGGGGCTTTTCACTTTGTTCTTCCAGGCATCTGATTTCCCAGTGTAGTCCTCAGCCTTAGGATTTCCTGATGGTCTCCTACCCAAGTCTTAACTGGATTCAACCATCTTCTTAATCCAGACTTCCCACCCAACTGATGTTCCTGCAGAGCCCTAGATTGTCATTCAAGTATAATGGATACACCATTCCTAGAAAACTTAGTTACTGATGCTTTGCTCCCATTGAGCACTGTTCAATACCAACACAATCATGATTAACAGGGTTAGTCTATAGTTTACTATCTGCACCATACTTACAAGTATCTATTAAGAATCAGGTTTCATTCTACACAACTGTGTTTGCTGAAAGCAACAAAAAGCATTTCTATTCATATCAGAGGTAGACCAGAAACCATCTCTGACATTCTTCTTGGCTGTTCCTGATTTGGCATTTCACCTTAAGAATTTTCCACACAACTACAATGTCACCATACAGCAGCATGAGGAAACTTGAGGAGCAGAGGGAAGAACACTGCAGACCGAATAGATCTCATAAACCCTTCATTACCTAATCCTGCTTTACATAAATGTGAACCAAATACTGCATTCAGAATGACATATAATTAAAACAGAACTTCATCTGGTATGACAGCAAATTTTGAGGCTGCAAGTATGCTTTTTTAAATACAAAGGTTCTGTTAAATGAAAGCCAGGATGGCAATAATGTGATAATCTTTCAGAAGAAAAAGATGTAGAGTTCTCTCAACATCTAAATAAATACCAACAATAAATGAGATAGAAAGCCAAGAAAGAAAAGTACAAACTTATTTTCATGTTTCTCTAATAGATTCATAATTTGCTGGCAGTGGGTTTGACAGCAAGCAGATGGATGCGCCATTAGATTCAATGAATGGAGCAGATGCTGAGTTAGTCCCCATCAGCTGGGATATCAGGCAGCCAAGTGCAAAAGCCCACACTTTTTAAGTGAGTACTCTTTGGTGCAGCAGCCTTGGAACATTAATAAACAGCCCATTCTTTCTTCAACCAATGGAGTTCAAATTCCAGCTCAGTTCAGCAAATTAGAATGAAATCCAGAAGCATTGGAGCCTCATATGGAGGAAGAAGCTAAGTTGCTAGTAAGCTGAAACGTATAAGAGAGCAAATAAAAAATAAGGAAGATAAGAAAAACATTAACATTCTTCTATAAAAAACGTGGGCAATAGGAGAGTTTGAAACTTTGTTTTTGGTAGTTGCTTGATATGTTCATTCCTAGGTGGCTCAGTTTAATTGACCTTGCAAAATTTTGTGTTAAGAGCCAAATTAAGAAACACATTGCAGCTCAAGTTTGATTTCAAGCAGTTTCAGCACTGCAACGTCTTAAAAACCTTTCCTTGCCTTTTACATGATTATATCTGGCAAACAATTAGACACTTTTAACATACACCAATAATGTGGGTTACCTAAATCTGTTTGCAAGTCACTCTGGTGAAAATCTGTTTTCTTATCTCTACAGTACATGCTTAATTTTAAGCACTAAAGAAATAATATTATTCCCAGTATCAAACAAAGAAACAAATTAGAAAACTGACTTTAATTCTATAAAAGATCTGTGTAGATTCTAGGTAACTTACTTGTTATGAGCTATACTACGTAACAGATAATTACACACTTCATTTGCCAATGAACTTTCACCTTAGAAGTTAAAATTAAAAAAGCACAAACAGCTACCAATTGTTTTGGTTAAAATGGATCTATGCCATTTTATCTTTCATGAATAGAAAAGCGTAATTCTAACACTAGGCCTGTGGAAAAAAAAAAATCAAAAGGAGCACTTTGCAAAGCATGCTTGCACACGGGGTGCACCTTCCTCTTCAAAAGTGTGAAGGTAGCCAAATCCTCTGGAAAGCTTGGAACTCTGAAGGCATTCCCTTGTCATGGGTGTGTGCAGCTCAAACCACACTTTGGCTGGGACTGCCAGCAAACTGAAGTGGTTGTGCAAACACATGGTTGCACAGACTGCCAGGGAGAGCTGTGTGAATGCTCCAAAGGATGTGTCTGCTTTAATGCTCTGAGGAAAGATGCTTCACTTATGCTAATTCATTTTAAGATGTGTTCCCTCTGAATGCTTTGCTCAACCCTACCTGATAGTACTTTTATATACATATGAACTTAGAAATTAGGTATGTTGTTTTTAAAATAAAATTTAGCCTAGTAAAAATTGCAGGGAATTTCCTGTCTGCCACCAGCTCGTGACTTCCAAAGCCCGACATCCAGAACCCTGTATGTGAAGTGGTGAGGGGGCTACTATACAAATACTGTGTTTGCCACGTGACATTAACAATGTTAATGAAAGTGGTATTTCACTTCTTACTCACCCTTTAAAGTGAACAATACTTCAAGTTACGAATTGAAACCATGGAAATTAATGTTTTCATATTCCCCATTCTTGCCTGAAGCCCAGATATTTATTAGAGTGGCACATGCAGCATAAAGCAAGCCTGTGCTGATGTGTATGGAATGGTGAAAGATCACGCCTTCAGAATTCAACAAGAAAAAAGAAACACTGGGATAAATGATTAACTGTAGAGGGTTGTTTTCTTCAACGTTAGCATCTACTCTAAAAACTAAGTAATCAACCGTTTAGGATTTTAAAACTGAGTTGAATTCTACAAATCAAAATGGAAATTCAACTTGCACAATTGCTGTCACTCAGCAGTAGACCCATTTCACAATTCTGAAATATCACAGCACAGATATTCCATGGCAGGATTTTAATTAGAAACTAATCACTTTTGGTTGATTCCAAATCAACCATGGGAATTAAATAACATCAATGTATAGTACAGTACAGTTTAAAACACAAAGAAAAAGTAAACTGAAAAGTAAACTGAGTGTATGGGGGGGGGGTTGGTTGTGTGTTTTATTATGACAATGATCTATCTTTTATTTATTGTCTTTTATTTTTTAAATATATACATGGTGCCTTTGTCCCCAAATGGAAACTAGGTTAAAAAGCTGATAGCAGAGATATTTATGTCAGCAATGAAACATTATATTACAAGGGAAAAGCTCCCAAAATGGAAGAACATCAGCAGAACAGTGGGAATAACTCCACTAGAGGAACTTTTTCTCCCCAAAATGTAAGCTGCAAACGGTGCATGTTTACTGGAGTACATATTGTTTTTCATGCACAAATTCTATAGTTAGGTAGATCCGTGGTGTTACAGAATAACATGGAAACTGCTCCAGCTATTTATATTCACAACATACGTTAGTTTCAACTACTGACACCAAAACTGTTTACTGCAAGAAATATTTATTTATTTAGTCTGAAGATTATTTACAATCCACTTGTATAATTATATTTCATTTTTATCCCAGGTAGTGATCTAAGCCTTTGGGACAAGAAACAAAAACACTGACCTAGTGCAAATAGCATCATGGTATTGAGACCGAGCCTTTGCTGAGGTACTATTTTTCTTCCTCAGTTGTTAGGTGATTTGCCTCCAAGTCAGAACTGGAAGCCCAGTTCAAACCATTATCCAATCCTGTTTCAAAGACTAAGGCCTATTCTGAAACGCTACAGCATAACAAGCTTCATTATCTCACACACAACATGAGATCTGGTAAAGGATCCCAGGATTGCAGTCCAACAATATTTGAGGTTTTACAGCTGGAAACTACATTTTGCCTACTGATGTCCTCTGTTGAAAACAAGAACACGAAATAAGGGCACTGAGCAAAGTGCATGTGAGCCTAAGGCCATGACAGAGAACCTGGGGTTGTGTGTTAAGGAATAGTAAGAATCCCCCTAGACTTTAAAATGGCAACAGTATTACTGAAATATATCCAAAAAGACCTTTTCTATCAATAAATTTGATTTATCTGGAACTGAATTTATACTTATGCAACTGAATCCTACAATGGAATTTCCATAATTGCAACAACATTTTTAAAAAGCATACACTATTACAACATCATTCTGGGCAAAATAACTTGGAAATGCAAACTAGCACAGCGAAAAAAAATATTTTGACTGACAACAAACTTACAACTATGTTATATTCAGAAATACTTACAAAACTTCACCTCATCACCAAATATGAAATGTTATCATAATGGAGGTGTTATTGTTCATGTTATCATTCAAATGGAGGACAGAAAACAAAATGTTTAAAAGGATATCTGGATATGAAATTAAAATGAATTCAGACTCAGGAAATGGATAGTAAGTAATTACTGTATAGCAATCACTCTGCAAAATTTACTGTGCATCAAGGTGAGATTTAGTTAATGTTATGCACTTTATTGTAAATGGTTTCATTCAGATTTAACATTTTGGACAAGCTTGAGAAGAACAAAAGTCCACAGAGGGTGAGCCAATAAAAATCCAATTTGAAACACCACAAAAATGAAGGAGTTCATATCCTCAAATTTAGTTTTTCATAGTTCCTCTAAGGGCCAATTTATAAATTGCGACCTTCATTCAGAGGCTGCTAAAAAAAGCCTTTTGGATCATTCAATCTTTCAAACTTAATATTTATTCATTTATATTCCATCTTTCTTTCAGCAAACTTATAGTGGTCCATAATGCAACTTCTTAATGGTCTCTTTCTCCATACACTGGGTTAAGCCAGTGCACGTTATCTCCTTGCCTTAGTACACAAGATGCAAGAACTTTCAAAGATCCCTTGCCTCGAACAATAAAAAGAGTTTTGTCTAACATATCAGGCAAAGAATATTTAAAAGTTCTGACATCTTGTGTACAGTTGTGTGAAAAAGAAAGCACACCCTCTTTGAGTTCTATGGCTTTACCTATCAGGACATAATAAGAATCATCTGGTCCTTACAAGTTCTCAAAAGTAGGTAAATACAGCCTCAGATGAACAACAACCCATGGCATATTACAACATGGCATCATTTATTTTACAAAAAGAAAGCCAAAATGGAGAAGCCATGTGTACACCTTATGATTCAATAGCTTGTAGAACCAGCTTTAGCAGCAATATCTTGAAGTAATCATTTTCTGTATGACTATCAGTCTCTCACATCGTTGTGGAGGAATTTTGGCCCACTCTTCTTTACAACATTGCTTCAGTTCATTGAGGTTTGCGGGCATTTGTTTATGCACAGCTCTCTTGAGGTCCCGGCACAGCATTTCAATTGGGTTGAGGTCTTGACTTTGACTGCTCCATTGCAACACCTTGATTCTTTTCTTTTTCAGCCATTCTGTTGTAGATTTGCTGGTTTGCTTAGGATCATTGTCCTGTTGCATGACACAATGTAGGCCAAGCTTTAGCTGTTGGACAGATGGCCTCACATTTGACTCTAGAATACTTTGGTATACAGAGGAATTCATGGTCGACTCAATGACTGCAAGGTGCCTGGGTCCTGTGGCTGCAAAACAAGCCCAAATCATCACCCCTCCACCAGCATGCTTGACGGTTGGTATGAGATGTTTGTGCTGATATGCTCACTCCACTTTGGTCTTGTCTGTCCAAAGGACAGTGTTCCAGAAGTCTTGTGATTTGTTCAGATGCAACTTTGCAGACCTAAGCCTTGCTGCTATGTTCTTTTTAGAGAGAAGAGGCTTTCTCCTGGCAACCCTTCCAAACAAACCATACTTGTTCAGTCTTCTTCTGATTGTACTGTCATGAACTTTAACACTGACATGCTAACTGAGGCCTGTAGAGTCTGAGATGTAACTCTTGCATTTTTTGCACTTTCTCTGAGCATTGCACAGTCTGACCTTGGGATGAATTTGCTGGGATGTCTACTCCTGGGAAGATTGGCAACTGTCTTGACTGTTTTCCACTTGTGAAGAATCTTCCTCACTGTAGAATGATGGACTTTAAATTGTTTGGAAAGGGCCTTATACCCCTTCCCAGATTGATGGGCAGCAACAATTGCTTCTCTAAGGTCATTGCTGATGTCTTTACTCTTTGGCATTGTGTTAAAACACACACCTCAGTACTCAAGACCAGCAAACTCCTAAAACTTCGGCTTTTATAGAGGTAGTCACACTTGCTGATGGTCAATTAATCAAGGGCATTTGATTAGCAGCACCTGGCTGCTACTTAGCCTCTTCATACCTATGGAAGCAGTAAGGGTGTACTTAGTTTTTCACACATGGCTTCTCCATTTTGGCTTTCATTTTGTAAAATAAATGATGACATGGTGTAATATGTCATGTGTTGTTGTTCATCTGAGGTTGTATTTACCTACTTTTGAGAACTGCTAAGGAACAGATGATTTTTATTATGTCCTGATACGTAAAGCCATAGAACTCAAAAAGGGTGCACTTTCTTTTTCACACGACTGTAACTCTGTCACTGAAGTATTTCTGATATTTATTTATTTATAAGCATTGTCACATGAGGCTACAAATCTGTGGACTGCTATAAGGTAGTATGTTTCCATCAACAATTTGGAGCATGTCCACCCTTCCTTAATATTCAGCCCTGGGCTATAAAACAACACCTAAGTCAAATACAGCTCCAGTTCCTCTAAATCCTTTTAACGTGAATACTGAAATGTTCTTGTAACTCTTGTAAATGGCTGCAACAGTTGATTGCAACTTTCAAAAATATATTAGTAGACTGATGTGATGAAGCTTTCATGCTACTAATTTTATCCATGTCTATATTCTTCATATCAAGGGGAGTGAAGACTATGAACTTCACCAGTATAATGTTTGGCTAATCTTACTTCTATAGAAAAGCACTAAAGCTTTCAGAAGGAATCCAGTGATCTTTTTATATTATTTTAAGATAACTGCTTTGGCAGTTTAGATTATGTATTATTAATTTTATTGTAGTTTTTTTCTTTGATTGTTGCGAGCCGCCCAGAGTTGTTAAGAGTTGGATGTCATACAAGTTAAATAAATAATAACAACTGACTTTCTAACCTATTTTACACAATGTTCCTCACCTTTGAAAGAGCTGCCTCCACCACAAACATGCATAAAATCATCACACAATTTCACTGAAATATGTCAGTTGATCTCTTTCATATTATACATGCTAACAACAGAGAGCTGCTTATTCTAGTAAAGTTGATATAAAAATGTGGGTTCAGAAAACATTTTTTAAGTTTGGCAGATAGCAACACAAAGTTGCAGAATATAACATTCAACAATGGAAGAGAAAAATGGTGAGCTGAGCACATGGCTGCCTCATTGTGTTACAGATTACTTACAATTTCAGGCAGCCCACACTCTTAGCTTTATGAGATTATGTTACAGTAATTGTTCAGAATATTCCATCATCTGCTAGGGTAAAAATAAGCTGGTATCACCTTGATCCATAGAAGAAGAATGGTCTAATTTATGATGGTGAGGTAAATGAAAGCTGCAGAATCACTGCTAGTTTCCTTCAAACTGAGCTTGATGCGTGGTGACTTCATGGATACAGTCATATATTTTCCCTTAACAACCATATAGAAGGCTTTGTCACTACTTTCTGGGATGCTTTTTCAGCTTCCCAATCTAGCCTACAGCCTTGATATTCCCAAGAGATCCCTCTTCCAAATACTAATCGGGTCCGATCCTGCTTAGTTTCCAAGCCTGTCAATCAGGAGCTGCTTCTTACTGAGAAGCCACAGCACAGTATTTTTTCAATTGCCAATGAACTGAGTAAATTGAACCATCTGTGCTTGAAGTAAAAAAAAAAAATCTTTCAAAAGAAAGGTCCTCATTCAGTTTGCTGTTTTTTACTGTCACATGGATCTAAGCCAGGCCCATCTCTTAAGTGCATTAATGGCTGTTGCACTATAAGAAAAAATCAGGCACATTTTGGAAGGCTGAGTTGTATCATTGCCAATTTTAGTACTCACACATTAAGAGCTAAACTAACACTGATCATCCACTCACTCTCAAATATATGCATGATACAATCTATCTAAAAACATTAACATCCTTAACTTGATGAGTTCAAATTGGTATCTTACACACATAGCTGCAAAACGCACAATAACATAATGCAAACATTTTTCCTCTAATTTCTTAGCTACTGAGGACAGGTCCATCACAAAATATATACATACTTTCCCCAGAGGAAAAAAAATTCCGATGTTTTGTGAAAGCTATTTCTGATTGTGAAAGATGATTAAGAATTTAGAATTCTTAAAGAATTCAGAAAACTATTTTGCATCTTCTACGTATATAGCTAATGAACAGTTTTTCCAACAGGAATATTTTTATAAAAATTCTTCTGGAGAAAAAAAGTATTAAGACTGAACTAACAGTTCCAATTCTACTTGGTTTCATTTCTATGTCTTTCCAAGAAGCATTTTTTTCCTGGACTAGAACCTGTTGTTGGGTTACACTCCTATCACCTTGGTGGATCTACTGGTTGGAGCAACTGCAAGCTACCTGCACTGCAATTATCTATAATGACGTCAGTGGAACTCCAGGGTAGTGTCAAACAGCATGAAGTTGCAACTATGCAGGGTAGCGTGGAAGGGGAGTCAGTATCAAACTGGAGGTGCTGAGATCTTGAAAATGTCCGTGGTTGATGTCAAACCTGGCTGGAGCTATTCCTACATCTTACATCAGTCCATAAACATTAAAGTTAAGAATTAGGGAAGAGGGAAGACTTATGAACTTGTTCTTTCCCCATCCCTGGTGTTCTCATATGACAGACACTTATGTTAGGTGACTCCATTACGACAGGCAATTACAACAATGATCACTTCTCCCCCCACCAAAAAAGAGAAGAAAATATTTTGCTCCAACCCATTATATGCAATGTGGTATTTCCAATCAGCTTTTAATAAACAAAAGCTGGGATAGGAAGTACATATTTGTATTCATTTGTGCTAGCAGTTTTAATTATATTTCAGGGAAAAAATGAAGGAAGAATATTCTTAAAAATTATATTTTATTACATTTAACTGGGATTTTAAAGGAAAAAATGGAAAAGCTAAGCATGTTTTAAACAACTATTTTCCAACGTGATCAAAAATAATGTTAGAATATATATAAAATGACCACCATCTTTTGCATATAACTCATTTTTCTGCAGAATAAGCAATCATGTACCAAACTGATTAAACACTGATTAAAACCAAGTCATTTCCTATGTTAATTATCTAACCTTGTGGTCCATATTGGCTCATCTGAGTTCCATAAGTACCACTTGAATTACTTTGTGGAAAGCTCCCAATTCCAGAATGCATTTGACCTCCAGGTGAAGGATGTGGTGACATAGAAGGCCCAGTCTGCTGAGGTGCATATTGTGACAATTGAGGGTTTCTTTGAATGCCTGTCATAAAACCTAAAGTTAAACAGACATGACAGAGGGAAAAATTAGAAACCTCCATATTAATGACTCAAGTTAAGGTTAATATTGAACACTGCCAGTACTTTCTTTTGTATCACGTGTCATTATCTATAAAGAGCTGCAGCATGAATTATAGAAGTATTCAAACCTTGGAGTCCCAAGTAACTAAACATGACGTTATAAATACAGTTGTAATGATATGGTTTGGACTTTATCACATTCACACAAATAAGACAACATTATACAAAGATGATTAATAAATATTAAAATAAAATTAGATGAGAAGACAGGAATTTCCAAATATATTTAATAGCAATTGTCGAAGTGTACTTTTTGCAAATCCCTTCTAATCTATATGAGGAATATGACAGTCTTTCAGAATACGATGCTATACACATGCCTATAATTCCTCCAGCATCCGTTGTTCATTTTCTGCCTCTGTAACACAAAAGGCTGCCATTATTGCCCTATTCTCTGTTTGAGGAGTTGTGTCCACTGCTATTACCAGAAAACACTTATCTGCTTCAGGAATGCTCAGGGTATGATTAAAGGGGGAATCCAAACTGTACATTAACAATTCATATAGAGAAGATCATGGTTTTACTACCTCTAATGGGTCTGTTAATCTGTGCATCATGTCACCACTACTAGCTCTGCCTGCTTCTGTCCCCCCACCATAACACAAGACCAGTGCAGATCCCAGCTCAAAAAAGATGCTCACCCCTGCTTTAAATGTAATGCAACTAGAAGCAAAAAACATCCAAGGATCTTTGATTAATGTTATGGACATTAATTTACATTTTAGTAAAATACTGTAATTTACCATAGACAAAAATATACACACACAGTTTTCCTCAACTCTGAAAATACTTTTGGCCACAAGAGTTCAGTCTATCACGCATCAAATGCAGTGCATACAAACATCCTGGCCTGGCAGAGCCAAAATTTTAAAATATCACAGTACTTAAATAAGATATATTCTGGCTGCTACTTCTTATAGCCTTTATGATTGGGGTGATATATTGTCAACAGCACCAAAATTTTGCATTTGGTCTGTTGCCTCCATCTCAGTATTGATTTTATTTACTTTATTCCTGAATTTATACTCCACTTTTATGTCTCTCTGTACCTTCAAGGTGGCTTACACAAATTTTAAAAAATACCACATATAAAATATAACTGTAAAAGCAATATAATTAAAATCAAAAACAAAATTTAAAACCAACATCCATATAATAGCATTGAAATAAATAGCAATTAAAAGCTTCATGAAAGAGACGTGCTGTTGCTACTTTCCTAAATACAGGGAAAAAAGGGGCCAAACATACCACCTTGGGGAGTGTGTTCCACAGCCTGGAAGCCTTAAGGAGAAGCCATCTTCCCTGTACCTGACAGATGAACTCTTGGTGGTGAAGTGTTCATCAAACCAGTCATGTTCATGCTGGGAGAGTCAGACCCTCAGGTAGTCAGGTCCTAAGCCATTTAGGGCTTTAAAGATCAATAGTAACACCTTAAATAATGCCCAGAAGGTGCCTGGCAGCCAATGCAGATCTTTCAGTACAGGCACTGAATGAGGTATATGCACTGATTGTCAGTCTAGCCTCCACATTTTGCAATAATTGTTATTCCCAAAGCATTATCAAGTATAGCCTCATATTATGCATGTTGCGTTAGTCAAAACAGATTGTAAGCAAGGCATGGAGAAATGTCACTAAACCTGACTAACTCAAAAAGCATTTCAGTTCACCAGCCATAGTTTTGCAAACATATTTATTTATTTTATTTAATCAATCAATTTATACAGCCACCCATCTCATGAATGTGACTCTGCTCGGCTAACAACTGTAACAATACAAGAAAATAAAAGAAAAAAAATTAGTAAAGGATAAAAACCTACAATGGTCACAGAGGATAAACCTAGATGAAACAATTGACAAACCTTTTAATCCACAGACCCTGGAGCATGTCCAGGTCCATCCAACTTTATGAAAAGCCAGCAAGGTCAGGACCAATCTAATCTTGGAGGGTATGGTGTTCTAGAAGGCAGGCTCTGTTCCTTGCCTGCCAATCCAGTAACAGATGGGGGTCAAAAAGCACTCCCAAACTGTGAACCTGCTCTTTCTGGAAAGTGCAATCCCATCTAAAACAGATTTCAGCTCAAGTCTTACCAATATTATCTTTGGCTTGCCTGGATTTAATTTCAGTTTCTTCTCCTTGATCCAGCCCACTGTAAGATTAGGCAATGTTCAAGAATACTGATTACTTCTTCGGGGCTGGATGAAACAGACCTGTACAGTTGGGTGCCATCAGGATATTGATGCAATCCCATTCCAAAGCTCTAAATGAACACTCTTAGCTTTTACATATAGAAGTTAAACATCATAGAAGACAAGAGAGAATTCTGTGGGACACCACTTGTCAATGATACAAGTGTCAAACTATAGAGCCCCAGGACCATTTTTTAGGTACACCTTAGTCACCAGATGACTAAGAAAGGTATCATATTTGATTGTATTAAAAAGCTGCTGAGAGATCCTGGAGAGCTAGCAGTCATACTACCAAAATCTACATCAGGGTGTGACCAAAGCTGCCTCAGTACTAGCTACCACTTTCTCAATCACCATATCCAAGAATAGAATTATTTAAGACTAGTCAAGCAGGACCTTCTTTTTTAAAGCAGAAGTCTTATAACTTCCTTCTTTAAAGCAGGCAAGAACACATCTGACACTCAAGGAGACACTGAACACTTCCCTCAATGATGAGAGGGTCAGGCTAAAGTCTGGCAAATTTAATCAGCCTGGAAAGGCAAAGGTGGAGCAACCAGAAAGGTGGCCTTTAGCTCTCCACATATTCTGCCCATGTCCTCAAGAAATACAAGCTGAAAAGAATTCCATATGAACAGGATAAGCAATTATCAAGGGTTATTGCCCCATAACGTGCCTCAATACTGGAAACCAAATTGATGCAAATCTAATCAACTTCATTTGCAAAGAATGATGAAAATTTTTCACAACATATCTCCAGCGTTTCTGGATTCTGTCCTCCAATAACTAGATGGAGATGCCATATGGTATGAAAAAGCATTACTGTCCTGTTCACTGCAGACACAACAGAGATCAAGAAATTTGCCCTGTTTAACTGCTGTCACTGGCACTGAGTAGGATTTCAGGTAAGTTGCTTAAAATACCTCACTCCATGTTTGATTTAATCCCTCCGGAGAATTCCTCCATTTGCACTCCAGCCCTTTCCTTACCAATTTCATTGCGCTAAGCTTTCTGGTACATCAAAATGCTACTTGAGATCTGCTATAACTAATTGTGCTTAGGAGCAACAGTGCCAACTGCTAGGGCCATCTCTGTATTCCATAGATCAGTCTGGTCTTCAACAGAACTGCTAACAGAAAAGGGGGAAATTCCCCAAGCATATTCAGGAAAACATTTAGAGTCATCATGTGCCTGAATCAGACCATTTTCACTCTTCCTCCACCTATACAGAGGCTTAGTCTAGTCTAAAACTGATCAGAAAGTGATCTGTCTATGACAGTAAGGTTACAGAAAGCTCCTCCACTGTCAGATCATTAGTATCAAAGTTTTAATACTACCATCCTAATCCTGGTTTGAGGAAAAACTACTTTTCACATATGTCTTAAACAAGCAACGGGCACTTGAAGAATTAAGCTATGAAAGGAAAATTGTAGAGGTCACTAAAACCATTGTATCCAAAAGCAGGATTATTTTAATTAATGCTTCGGTAATGTTGTGTTTTAATCCTAATAAAGTTATATTTCATCAGATCCGTCAGTATATATAAGTCATTTGTGCATATATAACGTCTTCTCTCAGAGCTCTGCCATTAAGTGCCAAATTTATAAAACAATGGGGGGGGGGGGAAGCCAAATGAGAAAGAAATGGAAAATGGAAGTAAAAAAATTCTGAATAATCAAGAGTCCTAATATTTCACATATACTGTACACATACACATTCCTTGCTAAGCAACACTATTTGCAAGAAAGTATTTAAACATAAAAAGCTATTTTGATCTGCCAACTACAGTCACAGCCTCTTACAATTATGACAATATTTAACATGTTTCAGTGACAACTTTTGTTTTCCTACTGAACCTGTTGGCACATGATGACAGTCCTTCTTGGACTAGCAAAATGAAACATGAGGTTGATAAATATATTCTAGCATGCACACTATTATTAAATGTACAGCTATCTGAATTAACAGTAACCAACTCTGAAGAATCTGGTAAATGAGAAGATACTGATAATAGACACCATGTGCTTCAACAGCAATGAGCTTTCACGCAAAGGATCCATTAGGCTCAAATGTTGAAGGCCACTCTGATTATTTAACTAGCTGTCACAGGACAAAAGACAATTCTAAATGCAAGTTCAGATGGATTGGCCTGTTGTGAAATGGGTTCAAACTTTCAAAGGAGTTTATCTCCTCAGACTATAAGGAACGTTAAATGATATTTATCGAAGACAGAATAGATCATTAACAAAACACTATCTTTAAATATTTGCATTAGCAGAGCACTTGCCAGGATAGGTAGAAAGTAGCACTGGATAGGTAGAAGGTATTATAAAACCAACTGGAACAGAATCAAAGAGGCAGTGGAAAATAAAGGCAGGGTGCTCTCTTAACTAGTCCCTAATAACACACCATCAACCACTTCACAAAATGTCAAATTCTGTATTTTAAAAGCAGGGAAGTTGAGGCTACAAATGTCTATGGGAAGAAAAACCAGGTCAGTGCAAACCCTGACTCATCACTTTTAACTTTACCGACATCTCCCCCTGCCCCCCTCCACCTTTGCTTTCCAGTTATTTCATTTTTGCTGGTACAGCAGCCACAGAAATTAAGGATTTTTGGCAAGCAATTTTATTAGCTAACATAAACTTCAAGCTGTTCTAGTGGGCATTTTTGGGCAGTAGTAAACCAATAAAGATTCACTGGGCTACAATAACAAACTTTTTGTTTGGCACCCCAAACATTTAAATAATGATGGTTAACATTTGCATTTTGCTGAGTTAGCTTTTTGCATAAATTCAACTAAAGATGCTTTAAAGATGCTACTCTGGTGAAATAACTCTCACACAGCTTGTCATCTTTGCACATTTGTCTTCTACTGAAAAGGCTGTAAGAATGCCAAATTTCTTGAGAGTGGAGAGGTTTGTTCCACTGCTTATATATTTTAAAATCCTCTATTTTAATTCTGTATTCAGTCTTCGGTCTTTATTTGTTTATCCATTCTTCACAAACTGAATTGCTTTGGTGAAGGCAGAAAATAATGACCCAACTAAAGCTTTAACCAATACCCCCTGGTGTTCTACCAGCTGTGCTATTAAGTTAAGTGGCTGAATCTCTCAACCAATTCTCTTTCTGATAGGACAAAAACCTCATCTACATACGGCAGCAATGATGTTTAAATATATCCCCTCCTCTTCTTTATTCTCTTCCTGTCTAAGCCTCAAAATTAATATCATCTATCATTGATAAATTGGAATCAGGGGAAGGATTAGACAGATTACCCAGATGGTAGCCTGGGAAGAAAAATTCAACTTTTCCTTATACAAATCTTGCTTAATGCTGTCAAGTAAACTATAAAGTGATGCACAAAGGAGTCCATATTCAAAAACATGAGTAGCATATAGTTAAACTGTGAACCCTTAATCTACTATTTCATGATTGCCAAATTGTTCCAAGAGTAAACTGTTTTTGATAACAGAACCGCTAACTTCTCTTTTCCAACAATTTATTGGGTAGTGATACTTTGGGGATTCATTACTTGTGTATTACAGGTATAGTGGTACCTCGGGATACGAACGCCTCTACTAACGAACATTTCGGGTTATGACCAGCTTCCGCAGGAAAAATTTACCTCAGGTTACGAACTCGCCTCAACTTACGAACCGGATCCGCGGCCATTTTCCCTGCTGCCACGCGGTCGTGGCTTCCTGTGGGCGAGGTCGCGGTAGCAAGGAGACGTTCGGTGAGGCTTGTGGTGTGTTTTGCGGTGTTTTGCGAAGGTTTTTGGTGTGCATGTTAGCATGGCTCCAAAGAAAATGCAGAGCAGGCTTGGCGGGAGTAAGGCTCTGAAGAGAAAAGTGACAATCGAGCTGAAGAAGGAAATTATAGAAAAGCACGATCGTGGCATTCGTGTGACTGATCTGGCCTCGGAATACAAGATGGCGAAGTCGATCATCTCGACTATTGTCAAGAATAAAGATGCCATCAGAGGAGCTGATGTGGCAAAAGGAGTGTCGATCTTAACGAGGCAGAGGACACCAGTGCTGGAAGAGGTGGAAAAGCTGAAAAGCTTGTTGGTGTGGCTGAATGAGAAACAGCTGGCAGGTGATAGCGTGAATGAGGCTATGATCTGCGAGAAAGCCAGGAAGCTGCACAGTGATTTGCTGCAGACAAACCCCTCTACCAGCGCAGCGAGGAATTTAAAGCCAGCAGAGGCTGGTTTGAGAAATTCTGAAAGAGAAGTGGCATCCACAGTGTGCCAAGACATGGTGAGGCTTCCAGTTCTGACAAGGCTGCTGCAGAAGCCTACAAGAAAGAATTTGAGGACTTCATGAAGGCAGAAGGGTATGTCGCTGAGCAAGTGTTCAACTGCGACGAGACAGGGCTCTTCTGGAAGAAGATGCCAAACAGAACTTACATCACGCAGGAGGAAAAGGCACTGCCAGGGCACAAGCCCATGAAGGACAGATTGACCCTTTTGCTGTGTGCGAACGCAAGTGGCGACCTGAAGATTAAGCCGCTACTCGTGTACCATTCCCAGACCCCTCATGCATTCAGGGAGCACAATGTGAACAAGGCCAGACTGCCTGTCATGTGGAGGGCCAATGCGAGGGCGTGGGTCACAAGGCAGTTGTTCATGGAATGGCTGCATGAGGTGTTCGCACCCAGCGTTAAAAAATACCTGTTTGAGAACCAGCTGCCTGAAAGGTGCCTTCTCCTGATGGACAGTGCCCCGGCACACCCTCCAGCCTTGGTGGATGACATGGATGCCGAGTACGACTTCATAAAGGTCAGGTTCCTCCCCCCCAACACAACACCTCTTCTGCAGCCCATGGACCAGCAAGTGATCTGCAACTTCAAGAAGTTGTACACAAAGGCGCTCTTCACCAGGTGTTTCAATGTCACCGAAGAAACATCCTTGACTCTCAAAGAGTTTTGGAAAAAACATTTCAATGTCCTCCACTGCATTAGCCTCATTGACAAAGCCTGGGAAGATGTCACCTGCCGGACCTTAAACTCAGCCTGGAGGAAACTGTGGCCAGAATGTGTTGCTGGACGTGAGTGTGAAGGATCTGATGCAGAGGTAGTGGAGGAGATTGTGTCCATGGGCAAGAGCATGGGTCTGGTTGTGGATGATGCTGACATAGAGGAGCTTGTTGAGGACCATAAGGAGGAGCTGACCACAGAAGAACTTGCTCAGCTCCAGATTGAGCAACAGAAGGCGCTGGGCGAGGAGCATTCCACTGAGGAAGAGGAGGAGGGGGAGGAGGTGAGCTGTGATGCGATAAAGTCCATCATGGAGAAATGTAATGAGTGCCAGGATTTCATTGAGAAGCACCACCCCAACAGAACTGTGACAAGCAGAGTGCTGAATCTTATGAACGATAATGTGTTCTCTCATTTCCGGAGGGTTATGCAGCGCAGGAAAAAACAACAGACTTTAGACAGGTTTTTCCCCAGAACTGAGCCTGCAGCTAAGAGGCAAAGAAGAGAGGAAACCCCTGAAGGGGACTCTCCCTCCAGCCAATAACTGCCTCCCCACCCCATTCTCCTTCTTCATGCTGTGCCAGTTGCACTGTTTTTCATGTTTTTGTGGTGTAAAAATAAAATGCATATGTTTCAGAATGGATTGTACTTTACATTGAACCTTATGGGGAAATTGCCTCGGGTTGCGACCAAATTCGGGCGGAGGGCGGAACGGATTAACCGTATTTACATTGACCCTTATGGGGAAATTTGCCTTGGGTTGCGACCAAATTCGGAGGGTGGAACGGATTAACCGGATTTACATTGAACCCTATGGGAAAATTTGCTTTGGGTTACGACCAACTCGGGATACGTCCAGAGTCACGGAACGGATTAAGTTCGTATCCCGAGGTACCACTGTATTTAGAAAACAATAGTTCAGAACACCTTCCCACCGAATTTATTTCTTCAGCCTCTTCTGGTCTCTAGATTTCTAGCAAATATTCAAGAAAACCATAACAATAATAATGAGATATTACAAAATACCATAAAGATCAGCAGTACCTTTGTATTGCTGAAGAGTTTTTGGTCCAAATCAGACCTAAAAAGAGCCTACCTTATCAATTACAAAGGACTCCTTGCTGCTTTTCTAGGATTTCTTCTTTCTGTTCCCAATTACTGTTGTTGTTGTTTAGTCGTTAAGTCGTGTCCGACTCTTCGTGACCCCATGAACCATATTGCGCCAGGCCTTCCTGTCCTTCACTGCCTCCCTGAGTTTGCTCAGTTTCATGCTCATTGCTTCAGTGATGCTATCTAACCATCTCATCCTCTGCCGTCCTCTTCTCCTTTTGCCTTCAATCTTTCCCAGCATCAGGGTCTTCTCCAAAGAGATCTCTCTTCGCATTAGGTGGCCAAAATATCTGAGCTTGAGCTTCATTATCGATCCTTCCAATGAGCAATCAGGGTTGATTTCCTTTAAGATTGACTGGTTTGACCTCCGAGCAGTCCAGGGAACTCTTAAGAGTCTTCTCCAGCACCACAGTTCAAAGGCATCAATTCTTCGGCGCTCGGCCTTTTTTATGGTCCAGCTCTCACAGCCATACATTACTACTGGAAAAACCATAGCTTTGACTATGCGGATCTTTGTCGGCAAGGTGACGTCTCTGCTTTTTAATATGCTATCTAGGCTTGCCATAGCTTTCCTCCCAAGGAGCAAGCGTCTTTTAATTTCATGGCTGCAGTCTCCGTCTGCGGTGATCTTGGAGCCCAAATAAATGAAGTCTGTTACTGCTTCCATTTCTACCCCTTCTATTTGCCAGGAATTGATGGGTCCAGATGCCATGATCTTAGTTTTTTTAATGTTGAGTTTCAAGCCAGCTTTTGCACTCTCCTCTTTCACCCTCATCAAGAGGCTCTTTAGTTCTTCTTCACTTTCTGCCATTAGGGTGGTATCGTCCGCATATCTGAGGTTGTTGATGATTCCCAATTACTATTGCTTCTCTAATTATTTTTATTTAAAGATAGAGGAGGGCACATCTTTCCAAACTGGTAACTTTCTCCATTCAGAGCTTACTCCAAGGATGTATGGCATTTCATTATACACAAGATAGCTGAACTATCTACTGACTGTTCTGTGATGTCAATGCCCATGTTTCCAGGTTTCAGCTTGTATTGGCTTTATCATTAGCTTTGTCTACCTGGTCTAGGTACCCTGTCATGACCTACAAGACAAACTGGAATATTATGTATAGTGAACCAGAGGGACAAGGACTCAGTTTGAGTATCTTCCTACTTCCTAGCAACTATACTAGAGAAGGATAAATGGATGGTTCCTTGTTAGGATCTTCCTAACCTACAAAGAATAGTAGTACCACAGATGTGGGTGACTCAAGGCAGTCAATCAAAAATAAAATGCATGGTAAACTGCCCATTAAATTTACCAAAGAGTTGTGTAGAGTTGTTTGGAAAATTGAAGTGGCTTATAAATTGAACAAACAAACAAACAAACAAACACAATGCCTATAGAATGGAAAGGAGAGACTTTGATTCCCTCCTGAACCAAAACTCATTCAGAGCAAAGAAACCTTTGCTGACTTTTTGGCAGTCAAGAAATTGAAGGTACTTCTGTTTTCCCAGTACCTGCTAGCTACGATGGCAGGGAGATCCTTGACTCTTCCAAATAATCATTAACTTTGTCACACTTATTTCTGCCTACCCACAAAGACAGTTAAGAGGGAAACAGATTTATTCTGAATTCAAAATGAAGATAGATTAATTGACAAGACTGGTTCAAAGCAATTGAATTAGCAGGCTGCTGGCAGTAATTTGAATGTACCACTTATCCAAGGATTCATCATGAAGACAGAAAAGGATAAGGAAGGAAGGAAGGAAGGAAGGAAGGAAGGAAGGAAGGAAGGAAGGAAGGAAGGAAGGAAGGAAGGAAGGAAGGAAGGAAGGAAGGAAGGAAGGAAGGAAGGAAGAAAAGAAAAGAAAAGAAAAGAAAAGAAAAGAAAAGAAAAGAAAAGAAAAGAAAAGAAAAGAAAAGAAAAGAAAAGAAAAGAAAGGAAAGGAAAGGAAAGGAAAGGAAAGGAAAGGAAAGGAAAGGAAAGGAAAGGAAAGGAAAGGAAAGGAAAGGAAAGGAAAGGAAAGGAATTTAAAAGTTTCTGGAGGTGGGGAAGGATAGGTTAAAAGACAATATCCAGACAATCCAGACAGATTTAATAAATAAATATCAGCTCTGTATATACTTTGAATATAACCGAGAAACCCAGGGGAGAAAAATTATGTGAAAAATGAGGGCTTCCACTTGCATTGCCAATGAACTCAGTTGGGAGTGTGTGATAAGAGTTCTGAATAGTAATTTTGAAAGTGGCTGACAAGGAAAAGGAAAAATAGCATTCTGTGTTCTATGAATAATTATTAAATCTATCTAGGCAGCACAGGAATGTATACAAGATGAACTCATTTCCTACAGTAACTGCTTGGAACTTTTTTTTTTTTTAAAGGCTCATCTTGCACTGAGAAAACCATAAGATATATGAGGCTCTGGAATGTGGCTGTTGTCCTTGGAATATGACTTGGAATGCAGCAAGTGTGCTAAGACTTTCAGCGTGAGGGGTATCATCTGAGAATCTTCAGACACGTCCAGTGTTAATAGGAACAGTTAAGATGAAGCCATCACATTTAATGAAATGAGCAAAACATGGAAAGAAGCCATGTTTTTTGGAACACAAGTATCTGCCTTATGCCAACTCAGACCACCTTAGAATTATTTACATTAACTGAAAACAGCTCTTCAGAATTTTTGCTAGAGGTTTTCCCCAAATCCTACTTTAGAAAAGATCAGGGATTGAATTGGGAGACCTTTGGAAACAAATCATGTCCTGTAATATTAAGTTACTATCTTACTGATGATTACTGCATTCAAGACTAGTATGGCAAGAACAAGGGGATAAAGGGGTTATGCCTGTTTTTTTAAGTTTACTGGTTATCCTTTGGTCAGAAGGAATCTTCTTTATGTTCCAGTTCAAGTGACTGTCACAGACTGGCACTGTCTTTGCCATTGTGGCACTTGTGAAAAAATTGTCCTGGGTACAAAAGATTCAAAAAGATCAACAGTTTGGTAAGAAAACAAAACACGAAAAGAATAAAAGATTAGGGAGAGATAAATCTTAATCACCAAATTAAATGAAGTGAATGTCATCTATATGTAATTGAATTGTTCCACAAAGTTCAACAAGGGGAAGGTTCTGAGTGATCCTGCTCAGGATGGCCTGAGCCACACAAATGTACAAGGGCATACCTCTTGAGAATTAGGACTGCATACCAGTTTTTACTTTTTCTAAGCTCTAGAAATTTCTAACATATTATTCTGTACAGGAAAAGAACTGGGATAGTATAGAAATTACAGAAAATAATGGGCATGATCTTGCATCAGACTGAACTACTTCACAGCACTTTGCAAGGAGAGTTCCCTTCCTCATTGTCCTTTATATGTACAGTGGTACTTCGAGTTACGAACGCTCCTCCTTACGAATTTTTCAAGATACGACCAGCTCCAGCCCCAAAAATTTACCTCTACTTGCGAACTCCGCCTCGAGTTACGAACCGGATCCGCAGCCATTTTCCCTGCTGCCACGCGGTCGCGGCTTCCTGTGGGCGAGATTGCGGTTGCAAGGAGACGTTCGGTGAGACTTGTGGTGTGTTTTGTGGCGTTTGGAAGGTTTTTGTGGCGTTTGGAAGGTTTTTGAGGTTTAAAAATAAAATGCATATGTTTCAGAACTGTTTAGCCATATTTACATTGAACCTTATGGGGGAAATTTACCTCGGGGTGTGACCAAATTCGGAGGGCAGATTAGCCATATTTACATTGAACCTTATGGGGAAATTCGCCTCATGGTGTGACCAAATTCGGAGGGCGGAACGGATTAACCGTATTTACATTGAACCTTATGGGAAAATTTACCTCGAGTTGCAACCAACTCGAGTTGCAATCAGAGTCACGGAACGGATTAAGTTCGTAACTAGAGGTACCACTGTACTATTATTGTTCATGCAGTTGTGCCTAGCCTTCCACAGAAGTGGCTAAAACCCACACAATTAAAGGATATGTATTACAGCTTGTTCTCATTTAATGCTCTTTTAAAGTACAATTTATTTTAAACTGATACCTTGTATGCGGACATAAAGCTAAATCAATGGTTCTATACCTTAAATAAGCACTTCAATAGTTGTAAGTCTTTTATAAGTATTTACCACCCTAAGTTAACACGTTTACTGACAGTTAACCTAGAGAAACCCAGATTTCACAACTAACAAGGAGGAAACTGTCACAAGCGCAGAGATGAATTTCAACAGCAAACTTTATTGCAAGCTTAACAAAAGTTGCATCTTGTGTAAAATCTTTCAGCAAAGCATGTTTCTGATTTGTTTCTCATTAAAGTCTGCGGCTGAGACTTTAGCTATCTAGTAAAAATATGAAGAAATGTTTCTATTGAGGTCACTTATTGTTAGCAATTGTACTAAAGCAGAATATAATCCAGTTGCTCCCCCTGCTCAACAATAATAACAAAAATATTTTTTCAGCTGAAGTAAATAGAAATTCATCTGTAGGAAAATGAAAAAGTTTACCAAAGGGAAAAGCCCAGTATCTAGCTGCTGCATTTGTCTAGAAATTTGACTTCAGTTTTTTATTCTGTTGATATATTTAGTTCAAGCTTGTCTTCCTCCAAGCAGTTGATGAAGATGCTGCCTTTTATCTTTGCATACACCCTGCCCGTTCATTTCTTTCTATGAAAAGGCTTTTTTTCCCCTGTACATTTAGCAAATGCCAAAATTAATCAACTGAGTCTCAAGATGAAGTTGGCTGGGAATGTGTTTGGTGTTCAGACTCACTTGAAGCTGACATCTACCAGGTGCTGAAACTGGCACTGAGATTCTCCAAAATTAGAGCTAGTTTGGTACTCTGACATCCCTTTTAAAATTGGCAGCAGCAGAAGAAAACTAGCCTTTTGCCTTTGACAAGCATTGGGTATAACTAGATAAAAAATTATCATGGCAACATCCTAAACCAGTGAATTAATTCCCAATACCACATGTCTCTGAATCCTTGACAGGTTAAGAATCAAAATTAAATTAAAAGACACTACTAGAATACAACTGCTTTACAATGTTAATCATGATGACTCTCCTCATCTCCCTTGGTTTTGTGAATGAAGCACTTATTCTACTCTTCTCCCCTACATTCTAACCTACTACACGTGATCTTGCTCTTGAGAGCTCCTTAAGCTCTATAGCGTATTTCAAATAAATTCTCCCTAAGCCCATAAAATCCCATTACTAGAAGTACTTTTTATAGCCTGAGAACAGTTATAAAGAAGCATATCATACCTATAGAAGATCGTCTCCTGATTTATCCATTTTTCTTCTCAGAGAGGAACTTCTGATGAGAGAACAGGGCCTTTTCCACAGTTGCCCAAAAGCTGCTGAATTAATGATCTCTAGAAACTTCCATCATTTATCCCTGCAGGCTACATAATCACTGCACAAATGATTACATACAACTGTAGCATTTGGGTAACATCTAAATAGTGGAAATTGCTTCTATCTCATACCAGTGTTAGTGGTAAGCAAAGATACATTGCATACATTTGGATACCATTACTTTGCTCCTTTCCCTGTGCAATAAACCAGAAAAAGAAGTCAGCAAGGTACAATTGTGCATACTGTCAGCAAATTGGGAACCTTGCTGGAGAGCTTTCAAACAAACCAGATTTAAAAAGAAAGTTTAAAATGATTTTCATGTTACTGTAGTTCTGCTTTGGATTAAAAAACCCTAAAGAATATAAAAATATGAAGTAACTGTATAAAAATACAAAATAACAGTGTGAATAGGTTATTATGCTCTGGATTAGTTTTAAATCCTCTTCAGAAGAACAATGGGATAGAATATCCTTTTAAGATCAAAAACAGTTCTACTAGAAAGTACTTTTTGAGTTGCAGTTTGATTAGGATTTTTCTTCCTTTGCGTTTCACTTAAGAGATTTTATCAAATGTCAGTACTAAATGATGATAGAATCTGAGTGGGGAATGTGAGGGAAAAATTCCCTAAGTTGTACACATGACTTCCATATAGATAAATGTGTTTATGTTTCATTAAATGAAAATAAATGGATGATGAAGTGAGAGATAATAGAAGTAAAGAATGTTAAAAGGAATAAGTAAATCAAGAACTTGAAGCAACAAAAATTCAGTTTGCTATTCTGCGTCCAAAAAAGTGTAAAGAGAACATCAAAATGCCACAGCACATCCTTTCTGCTTCTTCCTGGATAACAATCTCCATTCCACTGAAATTTACTACATTGCAGCTCTTGATAAATATCACATCTGTGATGATCTAATACTAACTTGATTTTGAGATAATGCTTATATGCAGGTGTGTCAAATAGATAGAGGTTTTCTTTGGCAACACCTGGATTCGATAAGGCTCCAATTTGTTACCCACTGTGATTCTTTGTATTCCAAACATGCTTATGGGTCCCTTTTCTTCCTGCCCTTCCCCCATGTAAAAACCAAGGAAAAAAAGCAAGATGAAACACTAATACAAGATGCAGCACATAAATGGTGGGAGGGCAAAAAAAAAAAGAAAGACCCCGGGGAAGAAGAATGTAAAGCTGGCTATTGGCAAAGGGTGGCAAATGCAAGTTTTTTTCAGAAACTGTCATGATGGGTACCTTCCGTGCAGATCTGTCAGGCACAGAATGGTGCCATGAAACTGCCTCCAGCAATGGAATACATTTTCCAGCGTATCACAGCATCTGAAATGGCATCAGATCTACTTGCAATCCATGTCCAAACAAGGAAAAAAAAGTTCTCAGTAGTCCTATTTTAGCGCATCTCAAGGACTAATTAAATCCTCATTACTTTCTTCTAATTATTCCAGAGCTTTGGGATTTTCTGAGGAAATCTCTGCTGGTGCATCAGATGAAAAGGGTTAAATAACCTGTGTTGATTTTGAAACTCCAGACCTTTAGCATATCATCAACATTATCATGAATATTTAACTATGTACCGCTGTGAAAATTATAAAGAGAAAACAATTAAAAGTTTTTTTAATTAATCCTGACCCATATATATTTTCCTTAATAAATAAAGGCTTATAAAGCATTCTCTTCATGAAAATGTATGCCAGAGTAACAGCATGAGACCATTTAATGTTTCCATTAGATTCTGTATTTTTAGCTGTTCCCCATGTACTATTTTAATCTAAGCATGATGAAACAGGGCATACTTATTTCAAACCAAGAAGAGCACCAAGGGTGCCAAACAAATGGGTTTTGCGGGAGTTCTCTAAGAATATAGGAATATAGTTAATCACTTTTCATTAATCCTTTAATAAAATGTCAGTTTTATATTTCATTCTTACTGAGAAATTACCTGTGTTAACCTGTACAAAAAACTGAAAGAATATTTAACTATTTTATGTTCTAGAAATGTTCTAGGACCCAGAATACAGATTTCATCATTTAAGCCCTAATTTGTGTTCATTCACTTATATATCTGGCACACATATGGCTTTTATTTATTTATTTATTTATTTAATTTATTATTTAAATTTATTTAAATAATGGACTCTGGGCAGTGTACAAAACCAAAAAATCCATAAAAACAGATAAAATATAACACCACACAGACAGCCTAGACTAAAACAATCTAAAAACAACACAAGTCAAACAAAACACCCCCTCCCACAAAAACAACCAAACAAAAATACATTAACCCCAGGCCTTGGACTAAAGCCAGGTTTTAAGAGCTTTCCAGAGCCTGAGGAGAGGGGCCACTGTCCTTATGTCTGGGGGGATGCTGTTCCAGAGGGTGGGGGCACACTTCCTTGGTCTGACAAGATGGCAACGTTTAATGGAGGGGAGCTGAAGCACGCCCACTCTGCCAGAATGTACCAGGTGGGCACAAACAATTGGAGACAAGTAGTCCCTCAGAGGTCCAGGCCCTCTGTGTTACAGGCCCTTATAGGTAATAACCAGAACCTTGAATTGCACTTAGAAGCCAAGTGGCAATCAATGGAGCTTGTGTAGCAGTGGTGACACATGGGCATGCAGATAGGCATACATTCCTACTTGCGCCACTGCATTTTAAACCAGCTGTAGCTTCTGGGTGGTCTTCAAGGGCCTTCTCATGTAAAGAACATTGCAATAATCCAGTTGTGAGGTGATCAAGAATGTCTGTAGGGTATGAAAGGCTTAACTGTCTGATGGGCCTCCAGACTGAGGAGCCCCATCCAAGACCAATGATGGTAACATCCACAACCCGGGTAGGCCAAGGCCAAACAGTCACAGCCACTCAGTCTTGTTAGGACTGAGCTGAAGTTTCTTCCACCCCATCCAGACCTGAACAGCCTATAGACATTGACAGTTTCACCTGTGCAGCTTGGAGTTGAGATGTTAAAACTGAGTATCATCGGCCTACTGATGATACTGAACCCCAAAATGGTGGATGACCCCATCCAGTAGTTTTATGTTGATGTTAAACAGGAGAGGGGAAAGCATCGAGGCCTGAGGCACCCCACACATGAGGAGCCGTGGACATGATCTCTCCCCCTCATCAACACTGACTGGAACTAACCACTGAGGAAGTATGTGAACTACTGGAGCACAGTGCCTCCCACTCTTAACCCCCACAGATGGTCCAGAAGGATACAGCAGTTGACAGTACTGAAAACTGCTGAGAGATCAAGCAGCACTAGAATGGATGCACCACCCCCATCCCAATGGAGTTGGCTTAAGGGAATTACCCAGAGGATTGTACCCTTATATTTTACTACATTTGTCTTGTCTTAGAATCAGTACTAAACACTAAAAAGAGTTTCAGGCATAATTGCTCCCTGCCACCAGTTAATGCAGTAAAGGCTTTGTTTTTTTGTGAACAAAATATTTGAATGAAAGATACATTACGAATGTAATGTGCTCTATAATTTTACTAATATTGTATGGTTGAATTTGTCCTTGCTCTTCTCCAAATATATGGGCTGGACTGGACAAAGTATAATCTAAGATAAAAATAATTATTAGATACACAATATAAAAGACCTGTGTGAGAGGACCACTTAGATCAAATAGTTTAGCGACTATTAAAAGTAAGAGAGAAAGCTAAATTCAATCAAGGTGGAAAATCAGGAACCATCTGCTGCAATGGTTCAACTTAGTTTACTAAACCAATTGTCTCTGCGGGGTATATAATAAATATGTAGCTTAAGTGAAGCAAAAAATGTGTATTGCTAGAGACATCCTAATAAGCAAATTAGATAGGGAAGTCATTAAAAGGCACTAGCATTAATAGACGTTCATAATACTCAGTGATACGTAGAATTATCTAAGATGAGAATTTACAGTACAAGAAATGTCTTTAGTCAGGACCTCCGTATGATGCACTTTATTGCTGCTGATGCATCTTGTATGTCTGTTTTCTCTCTCTTTTTAAACTAGATATGCTAACTTGAATATAGACATGAGAAAAATATGATTTGTGCCAATTTTGAGGGGTGATTTGTGACTTGAACTATTGCTTTCTCCACAAATATTTTGAACTATCATTTAAACTTTCTAACCTATCAATTAAACTAAAGTCAGAACTGGCTCAGAAAGAACTTCTAGGATTTTTGCAGGTTTGGTTTGGGGATGGTGACAGAGAGGAAGTGACAATTTTTATAAAGAGAGTCTTTCTATCATCAAAATGTTTCAAAATAACAGTTTTACAATTAAATCCAAGGTTAAATAGCTCTTTTGTTACCTCTGTTCTCCTTAACATTTTAACTTAAGGTTTTATTCTAACTTATATACTTTGATTCTCATTATCAGACTATGTATTTCCCATTATCCATCTTATTCTGACTTATGTCCTACCATATTTTAATCTATCCTACCTCTTAGTTCTATCTTTCCTACTCCCCATTCCATCCTGATGGAATTTAATTTATAGGAAGTCTGATGCAGCACAGCAAAAACACACGTGCCCTTTCTCCCATTTATACCTTTTCAGGGCCTTACCCTGCTGAACATGAGGAGCTATGGTCCTTTAAGAATGAGTTTGGTTGCCCCAAAAGGGAGTCATCATTAGACTGCAGTTGAAGTAGAGGGTATCAGCCTTAAGACAAAGGGAGGGCAAAGCAAAAAAGGAAAGCAAGAGGAATACTGAGCCTGAACTTTCAGTGCACCAGGGAGAACAGAGGTTGTTGGCAGAATGCAACAAAAAGCACAGCAAAACAAATCAGAGGTGGGTCACAGCAAACCTCAAACAAAAGCACAACAGCAACAGTGGGACAGTTGAGACAGGGCAGTCAAGATTTGGTGATGATGGCCAGACAAGGGCAGCTGAGAAGGTATCAGTTAAACCTGTTGGGCAGAATCCAGAGCGCTGACATCCAGGAAAGCTACGCCAACACAGAAATCTGACCACGCTGCAAGGTGCTAGTAGATACACCAAAGAAATCTGGGCACTGGCAACGGGTGACTGAAGGCCACAGGCTTCCAAAGAAGGTCTGTGGGTGAAGCAGCAGCCCAGGAAAAAGAAGTTTGTCAGCTCCTCAATACTTCTATTCCACCACAAGCCCACACACCAGCCCAACTACAAGTCTTAAGCTCTGCAACACCACACAAGTTAGGTGCACAAGTGACTTTCAGTCTAGGCTGGGGAGGAGGTGGTAGTAGAGGAACTGTAAGTGTAACATCCAAAACACCATAGGAAAGATAATTGTAATTTAATAGTTTGCTAATGTTTCTGATATTTATCTTCTATTTATTTTCAAGATTTATAAGACTGCCCAACTCAAACAATGTGACTCTGAGCAGTGTACAGCATACAAACAAACAATAAATCAACAAGGAAAAAACCCCATATAACGATAAACAAATACAAAATATAAATACAAAATATAAAATGGCAACCAGCACATAACAGAACAATCAAAAGGGGACTCTCATTCAATTGACTCCTAGTGCCTGGGGGAAGAGCCAGGTCTTAATGGCTTTCCTAAAGGTGAGAAGAGTTGGGGGCTGTGGTGTGCCGGTATATGTAAGCATGGTGAAGATCTTGCAGCATCAAAGCAAAATGCTGTTCCATAAAGAGCTTGACTAACAGTGTACTACAGAATACTGAGATACTTTAAATAAATGCATTAGTGGTCTTTTGCTCATGCATACATTCTTTCAACATGGAGGAAAAATGTTGCACATTTGCTAAAAGGAACACAAACACTGCCAGAAATTGGAGGTCACTTAGTGTTTTCAGTTGGAAATGTTTAGATCAGTAAGTCAAGGGTTTAAATTACTGTAACAGATGCCTGCAGATTAGGTATCTTCAACAGGAACGATTTTCTGCTTGGGTTTTATCAGTGAATGACAAGCACCTTTCCTTTGAATCCTGGTACTTTCCCTTCCTTTTCTAAGTTCAGTGGAAAACAGTTCAAGCAAGTAAATGTATCAACTAATGTAAATGTGTTTTTAAAAAGGCAAAGTTTTCCATTTCAAAGAAGTCTCTAATCAATGGTAGGGCGCAAAAGGGAACACAGGCATGTTTACGTGCACACTGCTCAGAACTTACAAAAGCTTTGGAGAAATGTGTTGGCAAAATCAATGTAACTTCACTGGTTACAAATGCTGTATTTGCTGCATGAAACAAATGGGCATTTTAAACAAGCTAGGTCACAAAAGATCAGCCATAGCATGGAAGGAGATTCAATAAATATTCTGAATAAAAAGCCAACTCTCTTGAAGATAAACATCAGGATAATGCTTTGGAAACAAAATGACAGTAAAGCTTGTGCCAAAAGAGCAATCTGAAGATTAAGGTCTAAATTTTCAAAGTGCAGGTTATGATAAATTATTCATAAAAACAGCATTTCTATTTGGCCCTGCAATTCAGAGTTGGACGCTTCTTTCTACTGCGGTTCATCAGGTTGTCAGTCAGTGAAGATGCTGATGTTGGTCTCCAATCAATAACTTCAGCTGGAAGCATTCCCAAAGGTAGAGAAAAGCACAGCACGAGGGATCATGGAGCATAGGATCCAATGCTCTGTGCAAAAAAACCTCCAACCCCACCAACCCTCCCTCCTTCCTGAATTGACCTACATAGGTCTCTATCCTGATTTAAGTGGCCACAAATGTCCCAACAGAATTCAAAACAATAGTTAACAGGCAGTGGCCTTGGAGTTTCTTGCACAGGTACTTGGATTTTTCAGGATGTGATAGGCAACTTTTGCTGACTGATGAATCAATTCTGGGTATAATTTTCAAACTAAAAATTGTTCTTGGGCCCAGAACCAGACTCTGTTCAGTTCTCTGCCAGTGAATCATAAGAGGGTGGGAAAGAGATTGTTTACATACTTTGAAACAATACAACATCATGGAAACATCACACCACACCACTAAGTTTTCCAGTTAGCCTTCGTATGTTTGCAAGACATATAACCAAACAGGGTGGGAATCAGACACCTTGTAGTCAACAATGTTGTGAAGTAAAATATAACAACTGAAAATATGCTATATCAAATATGTTGAATACCTCCCCTAAATATATTTTGGTAATAATTACCACAGATAATAACAATAGTAGGCATATGTCCTTTAACATTATACATGATCAAGCTTTTAGTATATTTTATAGACTTTTAGTATATTTTACAGAAAATAAAAAGTAGTTTGTAGCAGTAAAAGAAAATAGGCATTTATGACTAACACACACAAGTGTTTTGTTAAAATCTCATCTCTCACTAACTCTGTTAGGTGCATGTTAATATTTTTATCTCCCTGTACAACATTACACTGCTTGCTGGAAATTAGAAGGTGTGATGTAGATCTGCTGGGAAAATGTCTTTACCACATCTTCCGCTCTGTATCTTCAGGTTAAGTTCATTAGGAACAAATATTATTATAAACAATATTACCTAGTAATACTCATATTTCTCTGAAAAACATGGAATGTAGGAAATAAAAGGTCCTTGAACATGTTCATAACTGACAACACATGCAACAGTGTAAACCATAAACCAACTCATGATAATTTGATTATGAGCCATCAAGTCGATGTAGACTCTTGGTTACCACATAGATTTATTTCAGGACAATCTGTCCCCAATCTGGTCCTTCTGGTCTTCCAATGGTGCACCCATTGCTGCTCTAATTGAGTCCATCCTTCTTGTTACTGATCGTCCTCTTCTTCCCTTCCTTTTCATGTTTCCCAGCATTATAGATTTCTCCAGAGAAAAGCATTGCCTGCACAATTCTGATTGTTGTAGGTATAAACACATCATGGCATCTGAGTATCTTTTCCAAGGCCTTAATTGCTACTCAACCAAGTGCTAGTCTGTGGCCTGCTTCTTGATTGCTGGATCCTTTATTGTCGATAGTCAGCCCTAAAAGGTAGAAGCTTTCTACCACTTCAGTGTCTTCACTGTCAATTCTACTTTGGTCTTTATTTTTAATCTTAGTTCTATTTTTTCCCTATGCTTCTTGACTTTCATTACTAGAGTTTGCAGATCAATTGCATTTTCAGGTATCAGAGTAATGTCATCAGCACAGTGCAGGTTATTGATGTTTCTTCTGCCAACTTTAAAACTATGCTTATATTCTTCCAGTTCAGCTTCCCTCAATATTCCACATATAGGTTGAATAAATAAAAGGAGAGTAAGCAGCCTTGTCTCACTCCTTTGTCAACCTGGAGCCATTCTGGTTTACCATGTTCTGCTGGACTGTGGCTTCCTGACCTGTATGCATTTTTGCACAAGGGCAATGAGATGTTTTGGGATTCCATTTTTCTAAGCACAGCTTGACATGATTGACACAATCAAAGGCCTCTTTATAATCAATGAAGCATATATTGATTTCTTTTTTGTATTCTTTGGCTTTCTCAATTATCCAGTGTGCATCAGAAATAATGTCTCATGTTACTTGGCCTTTTCTAAAGCCAGCTTTAACACTGGCATCTCCTTTTCTATGTGAGGCTCTAATCTGTGTTGGATGATCCTAAGCATTATTTTGATGGCATGTAAAATTAATGACATTGTATAATAGTTTGCACACTCGGTTAAGTCTCCTTTCTTTGGTATTGGTACAGTATGTATACTGACTTCTTTCAATCTGTTGGTAACTATGCTGTTCTCCAGATTTGCTGGCATAGTTTGGTTAAAAACTTTACAGATTCTTCTTTGGTTGCTTTCTGCAGATATTCCATCAATTTCTGTAGCCTTCCAACATGGAAATGATTGCCGTGCTGATCTAACTTCATCTTGTAATACTAGAGGTTCTTGTATGGAATATCTTCTAAATTATCTTGGATACTGACATATCTACTATATAGAATTTCCGTATACTCCTTCCATCTTTGCTCTTCTTAAAATAAGTCACTATCTGTCCATTGACATCCTTTAGCATACCAATTTCAAGGTTGGAACCTCCTTATGAATTTTGAGATTTTTGAGAAGAATTTTCTTCTTTTCCCGTGTCTGTTTTCATCTTCAGTGTCTTTACTGATATTTTTGTAATACTGTTTCTTGCCTCAACTCCCTGAAATTTTTTCTTAAGTTCCTTCCTGAGATCTTTGTCATTCTTGGCTTGGCTTCTCTTCTCTTCTTGGTTTGTTCTGACATCCAATTTGCTTTCTTCTGTTTCTTGATCTTTGGCAGTCTCTTTTCACATTCATCCACAAGAATATCTTTAAGTTCATTCCACAGTTCCTCTGGCTCTCTATCAATAAAGTTCAGGACTTCAAAGCAATACCTGATATTTTCCTTGGAAATGGTGAATGTATGCTCAAGATCCTATCATGGAAACTGGTTGGCTTTCTTTTTCTTTAGCTTAACTTGGAACTTGCACATAAGAGATCATAATTCATTATCTCTTCTACAGTCAGCCCCTGGCCATGTCTTTACTGTTATAAATGAGCTCTTCCACCTTCTCCTATCAACAATATAGCCAATTTGATTTCTGTGTACTCCTTCTGGTGTTATCCATAAATATAGTAGTCATTTTGGTTGTTTGAAAACTGTGTTGGCAATGAAAAAATCATTAGATTGGCAGATATTGTTAAGTTGTTCTGCTTCATTTCCATTTCCTAAGTAATACAGTTGAACTACATTTTCTTCCTTAATGTTTCCAACTTTGGCATTCCAATCTCCAACCACAAGCATCACATCTTGCTTGCATTTTCTGCTGATTTCAAATTGAACTTGATCATAAAACTCATTAACTTCCTTTCTTCTGCATCAGTGGTTGAAGCATAAACTTGTCCATGAAGTCTAATCAATATTATTTGATCATTGATTGCAATGTAGCCAAGCACTGTTCTTGCTATACTCTTTTTAAATATGAAGGCAACACTGTTCCTTCTTTGTTTTTCAAGTCTTAAGTAGTAAACAACGTGAACTTCTGACTGAAAGTATCCAATCCTTAGTACTGCAAAAGATCCTCAGCTCTTTCTTAGTAGCACGTTGAGTGAGAAGCCTATGAGAAGCCCATCATCCAGCACTATATTGTCAGTCATTTGATGTTTCCTATCCATGTGGTTTTCTTGGTAAAATAAAGGAGTGGTTTACCACTACTGCCTTCTCCCACATAGTATGAAATGATGCCTTTGCTGCTGACACTAAAGTGATCTGCCTCCAGCATCTTCCTATATTGCTGCTGCCCGTTATAGGTGCCTGCTTGCTCTGCCTGGGCATCTTGGAAGACCCTGAGTGACCTGCTGAGAGTCTATATTTTTGTCATATGTTCCCAGGGTTCATCACTCATCCTTCCCAGGCACACACACTCCACACCACAATGAGACAGCACAGCAGGACTATGGTAAGTTACTGTGGTATTAAAAACCCTTATTCAGAAAAGAATATTCCTAGGGTATTTGAAATTGGATAAAATACAACACTGGCACCTTTTGAGAAGAGAAAAGCAAGAATATTCATTTCCAGCCTGTTAGCTCCATTCCTCCTTCTTTTAGAAAATATATTTAATGACCTATGGTCATAACAATACATCAATACTTCGAAAACTGTGGGAACTCTTGTTTGAAAATAAGCTAACATTTTTATCCCACAGAGACTAAATACTAAGTCAGATATTTATAAATAATGTTTCCTAGATCTAGATTTTAAAATGCCATAAACAATCTACCAAGATCTTCTGATACAGTATGTTTTCAGAACATTAGGGTCTTTTTTAAAAACTGAGTTCTTGTAGATAACCTTTTTTAATTTACTCTTCCCTCAGGAAATTGCTCTTGCTGAGAAAAGATTACACAGAATTTCCTGGCTCTAATAGGCAGATCAACAAATTTTGCTCTTCTCTTCTTAATTTCTTTTATGCTCCACAGTTATTATTTTTCAGCACAAACCTCGATCCTGTGGCATTGGGGATTGGCTCAAGGCAGGATGGGAGCTAGATTCTGATTGGGTACCAGGAGTCTGGGATGGCATCTGGCTACCTGCAACATACATAGAGACAGAAAATAAATTACTTGTCCCTAATAATGCAAAAGAGGTAATGACAGTCATAGAGATATTCTAAAAAGTGATACACACAACTGTGCTAGATATAGTGAAAAATGTGGCATCTATTTCAAAAATACATTTTTCTTTTTTAATAATCCATGGAGAGAACATGCATAAATATATTTATCAAAAACCATCCTGAAATGCTTTATTTTGTACTGAGTCTGTTTTCAAACTTATTGACATAATTCAATTTATAGCTCTTGAAATATATATTTTAGGAAGGAATTTACAAAATCCAAGGCAGCTAAACAATGGGATTCATCCTGTTGAGCTTGCACTGGCCTCCGGCCAGGAAAACATGGACAGCTGCCAACCTTAGAACCAAAGATAAATTCTATCTATGCTGTTTGAAAAAAAAATCCACTGAATCAATGGATTTAATGTTGGTGCCAAGGTATAACATAGCAATAAAAGCAATACATATATAAAGCCTGAGGTGTGCACTTTGTTATCCAAATAAGAGCTTAAATCATAATTTACATCTGGTAAAAAAACAAAACTAGCATGCAAATTGGAATAGGACGGAATCCAAGTCGGTGTTTAACTAAAGGGAACATGACTTCATAAATAGCAACACAAGCAGATTTACATCTTGACCTGAATATCTGCATAGCTGTGGGCAAAGTGCAGACAGAAAGCTTGGTTCAGCATCGTTGTATCTATGAGGCGATTTGGGTTTGCCTTCTTTTCTCCTCTTTTGTTTCCCCCTCTTACAATAGCCACCTAGGGAGGGATGGAGAATCCAGATCAGGGTTTTGTTTTTATATTTTTTGTTGTACCGTTTTCCTACTGAAAATTACTCCTGAACTGTTTCGCCCCTGTAGGCTGGCTCCTTCCACCAATGTAATGGGCCCTACTACTGGAATGAAGGCTGCCTCTACCTTCAGCCCCTTGATTGCCTTCCAAATCTGTTCTGGAAGACTGGGAGACCCGTTAAAGCAGATTTAGGGGGCATGTGGAGGTGGGGGATTGGAAGGAAAATTCTTGCCAGTTAGAAGACTGCCCTATCATGCTGAATTTGGTCCTGAAGTATCTTAGAGGAGCAAAGAATTGCTTAACACAAATAGGAAAAGAGCTCACCCAACTATGCTGTCCCCCAGCTGGGCTCAAAATATGACTTGGTAGATAATCCTTGTAAGGCCTGTTAACAAAGCCAGCTGTGTGGAGGCTTCTGCTGCAGCCACAAAATCCTGGCAACAGAAGTGACTGCTTTAATGAGTCAGAGTCAGATACTATATCCCAAAGCAGCTCTTCCAAATTGCAATGCACTACCCCACTGGACATATGTTAATGAGTCTTTATATTAACACGCAGGCTTCAAAAATGCAAATGCCATTTGCTTGGAGTGGCTGATAATGATCAGAATCAAAGCAGGCACGGAGAGGAAATTTAACAACTTCGTTCACTACTAGGGTCCTAAGGAAAATCCCTCTTCTGAAGGTCCTATTTCTATTGAAAGGTAATCATCTGCCAATCCCAACCACATTTTCTTCATAGCCCACAGCGGAGGAGGAAATTTATTTATTTATTGTTGATTTTATATCCTATATTTCTATTTATACAACAAGGTGATTTATAGCAACTAAAAATGCAAATGATAAAACATAAAAATAAAAACAATACAGTTACAGTCAAGGCAAAATAAAAACCAGCATCATTAAAATCAAAATAAATTCAACTAACAAAAGCTTTGTGGGGGAAAAAAAAGGGTTTTCCTTATTTCCCTAAACTGCAGGGGAGCGGGGGCATAGAGGAGAAGGCGCTCTCCCATATAGGGAGCAGGGGGATTTTTAAAAGATCCTTTCGTGTTGAACTAAGTAGTTGGGCAAGTTTGCAGTTGGACCTTAGCAGCACTGGTTTGCAGTGTCCCTAACAGCCCATTCTGTTTGGTTGTACCCAGAAAGTGGTACTAAAACGACAAATGCTATATTGGAATATACTACCAGAAGTATTGAATCCAGATCACAGGAAGCAATTCTGTCATTTTACTCTCCCTGATCAGACACCGTATGGAGTACTGAGTCTTTGGATTATACCTGGAAACATATTGGTGGCCAAGGTAGTGCCCACAGTATGGGTGTAACATGGCTAAAGTGCCTCTCACCAACCAGCATGTGGACAGCTGTATTTTGCACCAACTGAAGTCTCCAAGTATTTTTCTAAAGTGTGTAGCACATGGCATTAATGTATCCTGGTAGAGTTAAGGGCATGAACCACTCCTTAATCCTCACCGGTAGAAGATCTAGCACTGGTAGTATAAATGACTCAAAGTGGAATAAGATTTTCTAGCAAGATTTATTTTCAAAATTCAGATCATAAGGACACTCCAACCAGAAATGCATTTTAATGTGACAATAAAGCTGGGGTTAAATATAACATCTTTGCCTTACATTTCAGCATTTGCTTAATCACTCACATTAATACATCCTTTGTCATTTGAAATATGAACAGAATTTGTATTCTGTTGTACTAGCAGCAGCCTTATAAGCAGGATGAGTATTTTAATGGCCTAAGAAAAACTCATGGTAACTTCTCAGAACATGGGAAAGAGAGTGGCAGTTTACAAAATATTACAAGTTACATCTGCACATCTCTTTTATCAGGAAAACGAGTAGCCATCTTCCCACTGCCTCAACAGGGTGTTAGTAGGAAGATTGAGGATTCCATACTCTAACAAACTTAAATAAAGATTTCTGCATCTGGTTGATAAGACTCTGAGAATTTGCTTTTCAGGTTGTGAACTAAGGGCTTAACAGCAGGCCATCTTTATTAATGTTACAACACATTTAAATGATTCAATAAACAGGCACTGTAATCAGGACAGTTCATGTTAGGTAGCAACACAGATGCAAATTTATTGGGTCACAAACTGATTATCAATTCACCATGGAAAGTATTCCTTTAAAACTAAAAGTACTGATTTGAAAGCTGAGGTTCTTAAGACTGTAACAAATATTTCAATCTAACATGCCCTGATGGTGACCAAACAGACAGGTTTTTGCAGGCTTATTTTAACATGAGAATATATTCATCAGAAAAGTGAAAGCCTGCTGGCTCTGAAAATGCTGAGGGAGACTTGAATCTAAATACCACTAGCAGTATAAAAGTTTGCTCTTAAAACTGTGAATTCTGTATCTCCTCTTGAACTCTCTTAGTGTTTCTTATTTGGGCTGGATTACTGACCAGTAGAAGCCAAATGAAACAGGGGTATGGGTTACAATTTCATTTATTTGAGGCTAAGAAAATTCTGTATTTATTGAGAGTTCTCTTGTATAAATAAAGGTAGTCCTTGTTTAGCGACCACAACTGAGACCGGCAACCTGGTCGTTAAGCAAAGAGATCACTAAGTGAAACCGTGATTGTGCTTATGATCTTACTTCAGCTTTCCTTTGCTTTACAGACCTGTGAAGGTTGTAAATATGAAGATTGGTTGTAAAGTTACTTTTTTTATTACCGCCCTAACTGCGAATGGTAGCTAAATGAGGCAGTCACTAAATGAGGACTACCTGTATTATATACTTTGTTCAATTTAGTTAAATGGAGGTTTAGGGAGACAAATCTTTCCTGGATACAAAGAATTAACAAACTATTGAACATCTCATTCCAAACATCTTTATACAGTCTAAGCAGCTATTAAAATAGAACTGTAGTAGCATGGGAAAGTATTCTGTTATTTCATCAGGGGCTACTTTAGTTAGGCAAATATAAATGCAGTAAAAATACAGTTTAACAGATCTCTGCAAAGTGGACCTCAGATACAATGAAAACATTTTTGGTTCAGACTTATCTGTTAAATGATATTTACATCATTTATGTAAGTACACAAATGCCATAAATTGATGCAAATGACATAATTTGAATTTAATAGATACTCTCTCTCCCTGAGTACTCCATTAAACCAAGATATGACTGTCTTTGGAAACTAGTGTCAAACTCTTGGCAGCCTACAACAGAAAGCAATATTCTCCCTGGCTTTTTAACAAGAACAGACTCAAGTTACAGAAATCTCAGCAACTGGATAACTTTCACTTTCACAACCTGATATATCCCTAGCTAGTAATGACAGAGATTTTTCCAAATCTTTTCTTAAGGGCCTCTATATGAACTGAGGAGAGGAGATTTTCTTAACTGATAAGAGAGCATGATGTTCAGTGAGTCAGGGATGTGAACCCTCTCAGGCTGTGAAACTATCATTATACCATGATTGTGAACAACATGGTACAAATGGCAAATGAAGTTAATTACCCAGAGCATTTCCAAAGGCAAGCAAAGGTAATACTATAAAGTCAATTGCAATATTTTCCTCTTATCCCCCAAAACTAAGAATATTAAATATTTGAATTGTTTTAGCATATTAAAATGTTCCTTCCTGCAAATCTCATGTGAACTTTTAAGCCAGGCCAAGGGTAAATAGTTGCAAAGGACTTCTTCTCTTTCCATGTGTTGCATCATTTACAAATAATCAGCCAACTGTTTCCACAACTGAATTTCAAGGAAAGCTGTTAGAGTGATATATAAGGAGAGATCTGTAACTGTAAAATTGCTGAAAAGTACTTATTGACATTTTGGAGAGAAATGATTTGATCCAAAAGCTTTAGTGAACAAGATGTGTCAAGAATTCTGATGAATCATTTAGCCCAACACTATGAAGTAGATTTGAATATATTATAAATATATGGGATAAGACACTTGTTAGTCTTTAAGGTATCAATCAATCAATCAATCAATCAATCAATCAGATTAGCAAAGCTACCTCTTTGAAACTTACTACAGTTTTACTGAAAATAGGCAAGGCAAAAATATTCAATTACTTCAAAAAAAATTGATCTATGTACAAATGATTGAAAATGAACTATGTACAAATGATGAACATGTAATTGCTAAATTGCACAAATGATACCGTTTGTACATGACTCCAGAAAAATTATCTAGAACATATAAAGCTATTTCAAATTTATGTTGGAAATGTCAACAACATGAAGGGTCATTTTATCATGCTAGGTGGATTTGCAAAAAAGGCAGAAAATGTTGGGTTCAAAAACACACAGTAATACAAAGAATTTTAAAGATTAATATTCAATCTTCAATTAATATTCAATATTAATATTCAAAACCAGAACTTTTCTTGGTGGGACTAATGTATAGACAATTAGAAAAGAGTTATGGAAGATTGTTTTTATATATGGTAACAGCTGCAAGATTATTATATGCACAAAAATGGAAAGACTCTGAAATAATGGAGGAATGGCTGATGAAGATGACAGAATTAGCAGAGATGGCAAAACTGACTTGTTTGATTAGAGATAGGACAATAATTACATTTATTAGTGATTGGAAGCCCTTTATGGACTTTTTGCTGAAACAAGAAAAAAAATGAACTTGTGATTTGTGTGTTTGATGATTAGAAAGAGTAGACTGTGGAAAGAAGGAAATTATGTTGTAATCTTAGAGAGAGGGTAAAATATAAATGTACTTGTAACTGCTGCTAAAAAGATCAGAAGCTGCTTCTTCATAACTTTTCCTTTCCTTTCCTTTTTTCCTTTCTCTTCTTTATTGCTTTCTTTGCGCTTTCCCCCCACTTATTGCTTTTCTTTATTTTCCTTACCTTTTTCTTTCAAAATTTGTATTGTTTTATTCTTTTAAAGATTTCTTTAATAAAAATTATATACAATACTAAAAAACAGCAGCATACAGTCCTATTGTACTAAACAGGCCTTATTCCTGAGTAGGACTGCCATTTAAGCAACTAATTCCATTACTCAACTGCAGTCAGGTAGGTATCTCCTTATACTTTTACGTTAATCAAATTACCATCCCTCTGGAATTTTCTGTTTTCTATAAGGATATTTTTGTACAGATATTGTAATGTTACAAGAAGTTGCAATAAAATGCCTCACCTCTACATTCTGCAAGCTCTTGAGGTGAAGCAGAGATCACAATCAGACAGTAAGTACTGCTATAAAATCTTTAATGCCCACAACTTTTCTCCAAAGCTCACTTAAGAATAAGCAAGACTCATCAAAACAAAACATTAACTTTATTTTTTGATGAGATGAAGCAAGGTGTTATGTTTCTACATTACGACGAATACAAGACAAATCCAGTGATTCTCAGCTGTAAGCAAACAGTAATTTCTGGTAAGAGACAACATAAAGATTCATCCTGAATATGCCTGAAATGTTGCTATCAGATGAGTATTTCAAGGAAATCTGAAAAATGCTTCCACAAGCTATCATACCATACATTACTAAGATGGGAAACTAAATATCTGCACTGGAATATCTTAATTTATGATATTTAGCACCTCCAGCTTTCATGAGACTTACGTTGGCTTAAATTTAAGTGTACCAGTTTGCCTGGGACTCAAGTTGTAAAAGAGGCAGATGGAAGACTTCGAACTTTGAACTGAAATTCTCTAATATTCAGTGCAACAATACACAGCACTGAATAGGCTCAAAGCAAATGTACAGTATTTTAGACTCAAAGCAAATGTACAGTAAGTAATTGGGGAGATTATAATGTGTGCAGACCTGTGTTGTACAGAAGTAAAAAAAAAACCTCCAAATTTATATAATTACGAATTGTTAGCAAAATCATATTAAGGGGTCAAAGAAGGGTGTGAAGGGTTAGTCTTCAAAATTGTTCACATGGGTTAGTGCGATTTCTCCACAATGCAAAAAAAAAAGAAAAAAGAAAAAAGAAAAAAAAAGTAGTCTACAGTACTATGCAAAAACACTTATAACAATAAAGCGTTATGCTTATTTATAAAGAATTGGGAGAAAAATGTTTTACCCATGTTTCAACATTTAGTTGAAGATTCATTTGCTATTACAATGACAATAAAGTTTACTACTATGTTTCATTTAACCTGGAAGTTTCATTTAAATTTCATCACGGTTTATCTGAGCAAGCCAGAATCATAAACTATAGCATTAAGCTGTTTTATACAAACTATAGTTTTGCTGTTTGTAACTTATTATTTTAGACCTTATCATTTTATTTTTATTATTGTTAGACTTAATGAGCACAAAAGATAGAATATACGTTCAATAAAACAACACAGTTTGCCTGGCCATGTTGGAAAAGGAGATAGAAAGTTTGTTATATAGCTCTAAAGTAGGTTTTATATTACAGTATAACCATAATGATGAGATGGTACAAGATCTAACTTATTATCTCAACAATGGCTATGTTTTCTGAAGCAGTATCAAAAATAGTACTTGATCACTTTCTGTAGGAATATCAGATCTGGACTGCAAAAATCCAGATTACCATTAGATGTCAGTAAAAATGAAGCATTTTCTGTATCTCTTTGCTGTTATCCATTTTTTGTTGGTTTGTTTTTTTGTAGCACAGAGAAATTCCTACAGTCAAAAAGTGTCTTTTGACTTGCACTCAATCGTGGTGATTCCATGGACATGTCCATGTAGGTTTTTTGCAATGGCAGAAGCATGGCAATTCACCACTGCCTTCTTCAGGGTCTACTTCCCAATCTACTTTCTTGCAGCCCTGGCATTTCATGAAGGTCTTGTACTCAGTAGTAACTGTAATGGTTAGACCCTGTTTTAACTTATTTTAGGTCATCATCAAATGATACAATGATAGTCTTATACCTTTGAAATACCAGCATTTGTTTTTATTTCCACTAAAATCAAGTATTGCAATTTCACCTTACAGAAGAAAACACCTTTGATCTAGAAGCTGAAAAACCCATTACAGCTGAATTAATGTTGGCAGCCAGCAAATTACTTTGGTTTATTTGTTAGCCTTTGTCTTAATTCAGCAGCAATCTTCTTATGTTCTTATATATTGTTGGTTCTAGGCAAGGATTGCAGTCTATTGGCAATTATATTTATCGGCACTATTGCTACTGATCATAATGGAACCAGAAAACATCCAAAGAATGTAGTGCAAATTACATTGCTGTTATATAAGTGAGCAAACGTTAATTATAGGGAAGTTATACATGCTTTTTTACTGAATGTATTTTAAAGCTTTCATTTTATTAGTTTACGCACTAAAAGCTGATCAAGGAAATTAAATACATCAAATACAGTATTTAATACCTATACCATTTTTTTAAAAAAATTTTTTTAAAGTAACTAGAACATTCCTCACCCATTCTTAACTTTAGATGTAGATCGATTCTTATTATAAATATGATCATAACTTAAAAGATGAATGTAAGCAAAACAGTCAATTACCTTATCTGAAACTCAGAACTAGAGAAAAATTAGTATAAATGCATCTTTGTTTTAAAAAATCAGATCGTATTTTGATTAAAACCTTTCATTTAACTTAACGGTTGGTCCCTGCCTTCTTCAGTTCTGTCAACAGCAAGCCATCATATATGAGACAGAGGGACAATCAGATCAGTGGCTTCCTTAGACTGCTTTTCCCTCACTTGGATTCCCCTTCCAAATGTATCATGTTTTTACTTCTGATTCTAAGCTAGAGATCAAAATCCATTGTTTCTAATTTTTGTATAGCATCTAGCAGTTTCCAGTAAGATACTAGAAAGAAGCACAACAGCAGCAGTAGTAGCAGTAACATGAAAAGTATTATTTCTTTCAGTACAATGATTTTCCCCTGATTCACAATGTAAAAGGCTGACACAGGATATTCTTTAAAATATATATTCAGATACATATCAGGGAACTTTTTTTTTTTTAAAGGACAGTTACTTCTGATTACTGGAACATACCAAGATAGTGCAAAGATAGATGGAGTAGATGTAGCTTCATAAGAATTAGTGAGCCAAGCATTTCCAACAGTACGTTTATCAGTAGATCACCAATTCTGGCACAATGTTATTGCAATAAACAGGCACATGAGAAACTAAAACATCTAAAGGAAATTGTTATTTACCTTTATTATAATGTGAAACATAACGCTGCTTGGTGTCTACCGGTGCTGATATAATCAGGTGTATCTTACAAGAGGGCAACTGCCTGAGGCATTTAAATTTCTCAATCAGACATGTTCAAAATTTGCATTACAATAGGCAGATTCACAAATAAGTGGAACCAAAGATGGCAATAATTTTCGTCACTTTTGTGGAAATGCTACTGTACTTCTCAGTATCTACAATAGTTAAGGAAATTAGTGCTGGTTTGCCTTGATTTCAACTGAGTATCATTTTATAGTCTGAGAATGTATACTTCCATGATGACACAAGCAAAGTTAAGTAGCATACTAATTTGTTCGGAAATGTCACTAACATATTTCCATACAGATTTCAAATAAATATCATGTAGAGTTCCAGCTGTTCAAAAACACTGAATCTATCATTGCATTCTTGGCTAAGCCTAGTGAGGAGAACGCTCTATTTGTCAATGTACAGGAGTCCAGCAACAGTTTTATTTTCTGCCAGTTTTTGGAGTGCTAAAGGAAAATACTGTACTGCATTTTGCTTTTCGACAATTGCTGTACCAAAAAGCTCAGTTTTGATCTGAAAGTTTTCAATGCTCCATTCATGTTGGCAATTGTCTTCTTTTTTCCTTGCAATTCACAAGCAGGGTGTCCAATTTCACTGTCACATCTGTTAGAAATGCCAAATCAAGCAGACATACTGTTTGATAATTGGATAGTATCTCTGTTCCTTGACTCCATGAAAGCTTTGATTTCTGGCAAAAGTAAAAGAAATCAATGCATTATTTTTGCTGCAATGGAGAGCCCATTGGATTTCAATGTGCAGCAACAAATTGTCAGCGTCAGGTGATAATTCATTGAGAACTGACTTGAAGTTTGGCTTTACATGAACTGAATTTAAAATAATATTTCCAGCAAAAGAAGACATAACAAAATAAAATGGCATTTTTTTTCTACACAAATTATTTGTTGATAGATGATGCAGCAGTAGTTTAAACAAGTACAGAAACTGGCATATGTTTTATAACTTAGAGTGGAGTCACAATGACACTAAATAATTGCTGGTACACTGTATCTAATGGTGCATTTTTGAGTACATGACATAATTCTTGACAAAAATTCTTCTTGAACAGAGAAGTCTTTAAACTCCATTTGAAGTGGATATCATAGCTTGTATGAATACATTAATTAAGTAGATCTTACATAAAGTTAAATTCCTATCTGGCTGTTCCAGGATGTTGGCCAGTATGCCGACATCCTTTTTGCAATAGTATTCACCTCTAACTGCATCTGAAACAGCTTCAAGTTGCAGTTGAAACAGAAATAGTTTCAAGACTGTTTTTGAAATCCTTGAATAAGGATTTAGATATCAGCATCACTGTACCCTTCTGAGTCTGTGTATGTTGCCTTGCTCCTGGTCAAAGGATGGGCAACCCTGATAGATGCCATTACTCTCTCGCCTGGCTGGGGAGGGCGGGAGAGAGAAGCACTTTAGGTTGCCTTACTTTTTGTGTACACAATCTACAGATAATTTGGTTGTTAAGCGAAGTGGTTGCTAAGTGAAACTGTGAATATGCTTACAGTCTTACTTCAGCTTTCCTTTGCTTTACAGACCTGCAAAGGTCATAAATGCGAGGACTGGACGCAAAGTTACTTTCTCATCACTGTCGTAACTTCAAATAGTTGCTAAATGAGGCAGCTGCTAAATGAGAACTACCTCTACTTCCTTTTGGAAAATCCTTCCCAAAATGACTGTGTAGTGTTGCACATTTTTCAGTGACACTGGTTCCCTCCATCGCCATTTCAAAGCTGCAATTTAAACAAACACTTCAGTTTGATATTTGTAATTTAAAAAAAGAAACTTCATTCTTGATGAAAGTAGAATTATTTTGCTTTTTTTCCTTTAGACCAGCCTTTGTATCCATGATATCAATAAGATTCTGTTTCTTGCTATATATTAGCCTTCGGAATTTTAACTTGACAGACTTAAAATGAATAGTTATAAACAAGTCCTGAATATAATCTCCTCCAAATCCTTGCATCCTCCAAATGGTCTCTGGAAGAGCTCAGTTTCACCAACTTCCAAGATGTCATCAGGGCAGATGCTAATCTGGCCTCAAGGGGGAAGATATTCCATAAAAGCTGCAACTGAGAAGCAGTCTGCAGAAGCCCCTGACTATTTAATCTTCCCCAAAAGGGAGACTACTAACAATTTCTGCCAGGAAGCAAGCACTAGATTGGTGAATTCTACTTGGAGAAATGGTACTGAAGGTACTTAAGAGCCCAGCCATATAGGGCTTTATAGGTTAAGGGCAGCATTTTGAATTGCTTCTAGAAACCTACCCGTAGTCAGTGCAGGGCCCACAGCACAAAGGTCACATGGCTCTGGCAATTTTCATTCACCAATAAGCAGACTACTGCATTCTGAACTAGCTAATGTGTCTGGGTGGTCTTTGTCTGACTTAGCAACTAATACTGATTCTATTTTATCCTAGGTCTGAATCCAGACTTAAAGAATCTGCTTCCCCATGGGCACTCTGTAACTGACATCCCACCACCTCATCAACTTTCCCTCAAAAGTTGAAGGCTGGAGATAGGATAACTGTTGTTCAAAATAGCTGGGTTGAAGGGAGTCCTCTTGAGGAGTGCCCCTCTCCAACATACTACTCAGTTGGATCCTGAGATGCCAAGAGTGGACGTCCACTCACAGGTTGTTCAGCTGCCAATTTTTCATACAATCCAAGACTTATTTTTTTTCTTCTGGTAACTGAATTTAGTAAGATCTAAAGTACAGTAGCTATTTCTTGATTAAGTCACAAATGTTCATATCTTTTGATTTGACTTTTGCCTTCCTGGTTATAGTATTAATATTATGTGCCGTATGTTTTTATTGGGTGCAACTATGAAAACTGGGCATTGTTTTAGAGAATTTAAGTCTTGGAGTATGTACATCCAGAAAACACTGAAAAAAAATAGAAGAAAATTAGTGAGGGACAAAAGGAGGAAGAGGAAGAGGAGGAGGAGGAGGAGGAGGAGGAGGAGAAGAGAGAGAGAATGAATGAATGCTGGCTTGAATGCACAGATTTGCATACTGAACTGTGTTGTAGACATTACTAAATGAAAGCTCTGTCTTTTACCCTTCCTTTAATTCCTCTGCAGAGTTAAATGGATAGATTTTCCCTTGACGGTATTTTGCTGCTCACCTGGAACTAAGCCTGGGACCCTGATAATTGCAATGCATTGCACACAGACTAAACAGCCTTCTAAAGGCCAGATTACACCTTGGCTGATTGGTGTCATAGCGACAATACAATGCAGTCATAAACTCTGTGAAATTGGCCATTTAAGCTGTGTTTATGGTTGCTTTGTGTGCTGATAAATCTAGAAGAGAAGTGCCACATTTTCTGTGTAAAAACAATTGCTATATATATAAAAAGATGCCTCAGGCAAGTTTCTTCCCATTGTTTGTACAGCATCTAGCACAATGTGACCTGATTCTCATTTTAAATTCTTGGTATTAACAAAATACACCAAGTTGATATTCCAAGGAATGTAAATTATTAATCCATTTCATATCCAAGCTACAGTTTCTCTCACAGTGGGAACAAGAAGTAGACACCTGAATTTTCTTACAGTATGCACTGTCTTCTAGAGCAGCTTTATAACTATATCCCTATTTTCATTATATGAAAGAATAAATTTCAGTTTCTCCGGTAGGGCCAAAATTGTGCTAAATCTAACAATATGCAGAAAACTAAGGCAGGAGAAAATAAGAAAACAGCACAATAATGCAGTGACAAAAAACTGTGATCTAGGAGCCTGGAAAATATCCTCAGGTTTTTTCCATCCCGATGTATTCTTATATGCCACATTCCATACTTCTCCAGAGAGAAGGTGATATACAGGCAGGTTGAAGCAAGAAAGCTCCACTGTCTGGACATACAGTGGGGCAAAAAAGTATTTAGTCAGCCACCAATTGTGCAAGTTCTCCCACTTAAAAAGATGAGAGAGGCCTGTAATTTTCATCATAGGTATACCTCAACTATGAGAGACAAAATGAGAAAAAAAATCCAGAAAATCACATTGTCTGATTTTTAAAGAATTTATTTGCAAATCATGGTGGAAAATAAGTATTTGGTCACCTACAAACAAGCAAGATGTCTGGCTCTCACAGACCTGTAACTACTTCTTTAAGAGACCCCTCTGTCCTCCACTCGTTACTTGTAGTAATGGCACCTGTTTGACCTTGTTATCAGTATAAAAGACACCTGTCCACAACCTCAAACAGTCACACTCCAAACTCCACTATGGCCAGGACCCAAGAGCTGTTGAAGGACACCAGAAACAAAATTGTAGACCTGCACCAGGCTGGGAAGACTGAATCTCCAATAGGCAAGCAGCTTGGTGTGAAGAAATCAACTGTGGGAGCAATCATTAGAAAATGGAAGACATACAAGACCACTGATAATCTCCCTTGATCTGGGGCTCCACGCAAGATCTCACCCCGTGGGGTCAAAATGATCACAAGAATGGTGAGCAAAAATCCCAGAACCACATGGGGAGACCTAGTGAATGACCTGCAGAGAGCTGGGACCAAAGTAACAAAGGCTACCATCAGTAACACACTATGCTGCCAGGGACTCAAATCCTGCAGTGCCAGATGTGTTCCCCTGCTTAAGCCAGTACATGTCTGGGCCTGTCTGAAGTTTGCTAGAGAGCATTTGGATGATCCAGAAGAGGATTGGGAGAATGTCATATGGTCAGATGAAACCAAAGTAGCACGTTTTGGTCTAAACTCAACTTGTCGTGTTTGGAGGAGAGAGAATGCTGAATTGCATCCAAAGAACACCTTACCTACTGTGAAGCATGGGGGTGGAAACATCATGCTTTGGGGCTGTTTTTCTGCAAAGGGACCAGGACGACTGATCCGTGTAAAGGAAAGAATGAATGAGGCCATGTATCGTGAGATTTTGAGTGAACACCTCCTTCTATCAGCAAGGGCATTGAAGATGAAACGTGGCTGGGTCTTTCAGCATGACAATGATCCCAAACACACCGCCCGGGCAACAAAGGAGTGGCTTCGTAAGAAGCATTTCAAGGTCCTGGAGTGGCCTAGCCAGTCTCCAGATCTCAACCCCATGGAAAACCTTTGGAGGGAGTTGAAAGTCCGTGTTGCCCAGCGACAGCCCCAAAACATCACTGCTCTAGAGGAGATCTGCATGGAGGAATGGGCCAAAATACCAGCAACAGTGTGTGAAAACCTTGTGAAGACTTACAGAAAACGTTTGACCTCTGTCATTGCCAACAAAGGATATATACCAAAGTATTGAGATGAACTTTTGATATTGACCAAATACTTATTTTCCACCATGATTTGCAAATAAATTCTTTAAAAATCAGACAATGTGATTTTCTGGATTTTTTTCCCCATTTTTTCTCTCATAGTTGAGGTATACCTATGATGAAAATTACAGGCCTCTCTCATCTTTTTAAGTGGGAGAACTTGCACAATTGGTGGCTGACTAAATACTTTTTTGCCCCACTGTAGTTCATATATATTTATTTTCCTGAAGCCATTGTTAAAGTGGTGCATCTAATTTTTACAATGGTGTGTCCTGGATTTAGGCTGTCCACACAATTATGTCAGAGTCAGGTTCTAGCACTGCATGAATTTCTAGTGACCAATGCTGGGTTGTCCTAGCACTTATTCACTGCCACAGCCAGTGAGGCCTACAGCAGATCTAGAATTCTGTACAGAACTGGAAATGTATTTGTGCAGCTTTTTCTGTGCATGCATCTACTTAGAAACCAGCTCCATATTCTTTAACCCCAGGTAATCCAACTGCTGTGTTAGAACACATTTTGAATATCCTTCATAAAAATACCAACTTTAAGCCACAATCCTATCCATGTTTACTCAGAGGTAAATTGATTTGATTTTAGGGGAATCAACTCCATTTAAGTATGCATAGGACTTTGAAACTGAACAAAATTAAAAACAGGTTTGTGGCTTTCTATCACTCTAAATCTACCAACATAGTAACAGTAAAATTAAATGGGGGATTTCAAAGTAAGTAACCCTCAAGCAGTATTAAAAGCAAAGTAATAGAATTCAAAGACAGTGTGAGAAAATGAATAAAAAAAAATTAGGAATCTACTTTGGAGATGGAAGGAAAATGAACAGGAAAGGGAGAGAAGAAGACCTGAGACAGTTCTGGCATTTTCAAAAGGAGGAACAATCTTCTAACCCGTCTCCTCTTTGTGACCCCTTTTCTCTTTCTACTTTTAAACATACCCTCCACTTCTCAGGTGCTTTCTGCTACACCTTTGGCCTCTTCTATATCTCCTCTTTGGAGGATGACAACATAGGGCTGCAGAAAGAAGGACCAGAACATCTATGCTTCAGTCTCATATGGGATCAAAGCAAAGATGGTCCAAAAGCATAAAACAGTCCTCAGTAAAATGTGTGCAGAAACATTATTAAATTTATACATTTTACCCTCTGCTTATTGGTCACCTACATCAAGGTATCAAGTACAGTCAGACCAATGTCTCCTTATTCTCCCCCTCAGGCTGCCATGCATGCTAGCAACATCCTCTGCTGATATAGATCTGGAGCTCAGAATGCTGTCACCCTAAGGGATATGTTGGAAAGTGTGGCACAGCAGAAAAAGACTGGTCTTATAAGATGTTAAAGCATGTGCATGCTGCCAGACATTGCTCATTTCAGAATTCTAACCAGGTGCCAATATCAGCGTCAATGTAGTTTCCCAGATAGCTGATTAACAAAAAGAATTAAAGAAACAGGTTGAAGTTTCCACATTTGAAAATTAAAGGTAGTCAGAAACAAGAGGATGATATTCCCTAACTTGCTACTCTCTAGACTGTTGGAATGATAACTGGAATGATTTTCTGAACCAACATGGCCAGTTTTTGGCAAGCATCAAGTGGAAAAGACAGATTTTAAACTAAGGGGTCATTGACAGATTATACATCTGGAGAGTTTGTGGAATTGCTTCCCAATAGGGAAGTCTGGTCAGGAACACTTTTGTTACAGACAGTCTTTGAGCAGAACTTTGTGCTGTAAAATTTTATGATTCTGTATTTCTTTATCCAGGGCATATTAATAAAACAACATTGGCTTTCTCCTAACAGCTTGCCTATTATTCTTCCTCCCCACTATTTATTCCTTCAGCGGTTTTTTTTTTTTTTTGGTCTGAAAAGCTTAATATTTGGCTGCCCTCTGAAGGAAACAGGCATAGTGACAGATAAAAGATTTTATTCATCATATAATTCAGAATATGGGGTGGGGTGGGGGACTGAATCAATTGCTGTGCATTTAAGATTCTAACAACCCTGCAATTTTGTATAGCCATTTCCCCCCACCCCACCCCGTTCTTTCGAAGAAACTGCTTTTATTCTGCTAATAACTAACCACAGTTAGAGCAGCATGGATCCGATTAGTAGTTCTTATGGTACAAAGGGGGAGGGGGAGCTGTGATCACAGTTGCCAATTTGTCCACCTGGGTCTCTAGGAGAAAGATTAGATGAAAGCTTGCTCTTTTATTACCCACTTCATCTCTCCTCTATACTTAGGCATTTTCAGAGCTGAGGTACTGCTTTTTTAAAGGTCTAATTTGACCACCTCAAAAAGCTTTCCTTCAATTTACCTCCATGTCCCTGAGAGCAACTTACAGAAGCATAGAGCATTTCAAATGAGGGGGGAACCCCCCCCATGTCCAATACTTTTTATCACATTTCTACCGTAATTTGTAAGTGCCATCTTTTATTACTCAGTGGTGGTAATTGAGAGATTCAGATGTGTGCCTTCTATTAGTTTTCTTTCTGATCCAAAGAGACTGTCTTGCTTCTTACCCCAAGTTCCAACTGTGTGTGTCCCTCTCTTAAGTACTTTGTTGAACCCTGCCTGATATGTTCAGAGACAGCCATGAAGATATAGATAGCACCAAAATTTGATAACTGAAAGATAAATATGTACATCTGCAAATGAGAAAACTAAATCCTGACATGTTTACTCATATTATTTTCAGAGAAACATAGAAGAATTTGACTCTATGGGTAATGGAGATATTTGAAAGAGGAGGGGAAATTAACTCTTCCATTTACACACACACATACATCCACACAAATACACAAAGCATTTTTGCAGGATTCAGATCTTACTTAAAAGTACATTAGGAAGAGGTTTGAGTAAATTATCAAGACACTAAGGGAAGGCTACTTCCAATGATGAATTAAACTTTTAAGAAGTTATTTGCAATGCCTTTTAGATAACAGTCATGATGGTTACATGCTCCCTTCAGGATCAGAAGCATGTTTCTGAATACTGCTAGCTAGAGCACAATATTAGAACATGTTGTTGCTTGTGGATTTTTGAACAGGCAATTGGTTGGCTATATTCTGACATAGGATGGTGGATTAGAGAGGCCTTTATTCTGATTCATAGATTCTTCTTTTATTCTTATGTTTACTTGTATAAACTTCTAAATTAGATATGAAAACAATACGTGCTACCAGCCTACCCAATTTGTGTATTTCTTTTCATCCTTCACAGCTTCATGACATAGTCATCATTATTGCTATTGTTTCCAGCCTATATTATAGTATGAATGAGAGACAAATGGAGGAATATGAGCAGTAGACACGTTATAGAATAAAGGCTACCGATAGTCCTGCAGCACTCCACTGCACATTACCTTAAACTCTGCAAGCAAACATGGTATAAAGTATGAAATGGCCATGAGAAAATCCCTGGCCAAAATACAGCAGCTAGGCTCTTAAATGGCCCTAAAAGATCAGAACACAACATATCACTTCACTTCCAGATCCAATTCAAAGTATTGGTTATAACCTAAATGGGATTGGGACCAAAGTACTTAAAATCCAACCCCTCTGTCCTGAATCTGCTTGGGCTGCAGGAACAGCTAGAGAGGCTTCCTTCTGAGTCTACCTTTTTCTGAAATCAGACTAGTATACATATGGAAGTGTTCCTCCCACCACCCCCTCCGGAGGCTGTTCCCATTTTGTAGAATTCAGTACTACTGGAGGGTCAGCTAACTCAATTCACTCTGTCTTCAGATGTAAAATGAAGCCACAGCTGTTTTTTTTCCCTGGGGCCTTTATGGTTTCGTTAGGTAATTTTCTAACCACTCTCTAACTAATTTTCTAGCTCTCATATTTCCAATCCAATGTTTTAAATGTTGTGTTGTATTCCTTAATGTTGCTTTTAAAGTAATACTGTCTTTTAAATTTTAGCTATTTCTTTTAGTGTTTTAGATTTTTTTTTGGTAAACAGAATAGATAAAAATATATACATAAATATATTCTGAATACATGACTGATTGCTATTGGCTTGTTATTATGATTTCAAGCCTCAAGCTCATGACCTCATCTTCTCCCTTCTATTTCACACTCTGGGTTCAAGCCAAATCATTGTCTGTTGTAAAATCTAAAATGGGAAGTTATAAATGGCAAGCAGTACAGAGTGGATCAGATGTATTGGCATACTGCACTTGGACTCAAATCACAATATAAGCATGAGAGAGAGGAGGAGGGACGGGAAAGAACATGGACCTTGGGCTCTCTTACAGTAATGCCAAGTCATAACTTAGCATTATGGTACAGCAACATGATGTCTTACTGAAAAATAAGGACATTATTCTAATCCAAAATAGAGTCTTCAGGATGGACATAGGCCAGAAAACAGCCTTCTCTTTAGGGGCCTCGATACTACAGGAATATATTACCCTGGGAGATGTACTTGGCCCTCTTGCTCCTGCCTTTTAGGAAATTACTCAAAATGTTTTTTTTTAAAAGGCCTCTTTGATTACTGTTATCCTTCCAGACATTGTTAAAGACACAGCTGTTTTGGAGGGCCCTTAGGTAATGAATAGTCACCACTGGGCCCACTGAATTATGGTAGGTTTGTGCTTTTTGTTTGTTTGTTTTTAGGGTCTTTAAGATGTAAACTGCTGGGTTCGGTGGTATATAAACATAATAAATAAACAAATAAATAAACAAACATTTGATGCCAGGTGAGGAACTACTTTGTCTATTATTTATCCATTTGTGATTGCTTGTGCATACTGGAAGATAGTGTTATGTTAAAATTCATATGTGCAGTGTCCAGAGTCATTAGATTGGGGCATTAGAGAAATTTTGTTAATAAATGAATAAATGGAAGGGGAACTTCAGAAAAACTAGAGTATTATAGCTACATTCATAAAGAACAATTCTTTATGAAGTTGGACCATCAGTTTAGACTTCTCTGCAAGGTCAAATAAATGTTTCCCTATATTTCTATAGTATGGTTTGGAATTTCTCAACTGTTATGTCAGTTTCTGTTTGCAAGGGGGAGTAACAGCATTAACAACTCCTGGTTATATCATTTATAAACATGCAGATGTGGATTATTAAAGATTAATGCATTTCTGGATTGGTGTCGGCATTCCGTTTGTTTCATGCTGAAACTAATTCTGTTTTTCATTAGTCAACGACAACCCACATCGCTCTGTTCTGGAAGAGAAATCAAAGGTACATGTGTGAATTTAGAATAAGCAATGAAACTGATTACTAAGAAAGTTAACAGCTGTAATAAATCAACACATCACAATAATTTGAATCCAGCACTATCTAGGGATAAGAAAGGAACAAATCCACCAGAGATTTTTCTTTTATTATTAGAGTATATCATTTTAAATCAGATTACTAGTGACCGCTAAGGAATTTTTAAAAATTATTTCTTAGTTATATATAAATATAACTAAAAATGAAAAAAAAAATGGTTTGGCATTCATTTCCAAAAATGTTGCTTGTTCATATGAAATTATGGAGTGGGAGAGGAAATGGATGAGAATTAAATATTCATACAGATATTTACAATGACCCTGTCCAGACTGATGGTTTATATGATATTTATCTAGAATAGATACCAATATTTACTATACAACAGAGTAGTTCTTAAATTTTCATTGAAAAAGTTGTAATAATATATCAAGTCCTTTGTACTGGTCTATGACTGTAATAAACATTGATTGAGATATCAAGTCAAGTCCAGCATCCACAGTTGAAAAACCTATACAGTTCAACAGGACTTGTTTCTCCCACACTTAATCAATATGAATAAACATGTGCATTCCCGGTAGCAGCAGGAATTAGGAAGTATGGGTCTGTCCTTGCTTTCCTTGACCTTTTGGCGGCCTTCAATACCATTGACCATGGTATTCTTCTGGATTGGCTCTGTGGGTTGGGAGTGGGCAGCACAGTATTGGGCTGGTTCTGTTCCTTCCTATAGGGCTGGCACAAGTCAGTGTTGATTGGGAGCAAGAGATCCTGCCCGCGGCCCCTACTATGTGAGGTCCCGCAGGATTTGGTACTCCATTCCTATTTAACATCTACATGAAGCCACTGGGTAGATCATTTGTCGTCATGGGGTTAGGTATCTTCAGTATGCTGATGATACCCAATTATACATCTCTGCCCCTGGCGAACTAAGTGATGCTGTTGATATCTTGTCCTGGTGCCTGGAAGCTGTAGGGATCTGGATGGAGTACTACAGGCTTCAACTGAACCCTGACAAGACTGAGTGGCTCTGGGGTTTGGGGCCTTCTGTATCTGGGACTTTACCATCTTTGGTACTGGATGGGGTGGCACTACCCCAGACAGACCTGGTGCAGTGCCTTGGGGTCCCTCTAGATTCATGACTCCTGCTCGAGGAACAGGTGGCAGTCGTGGCTAGGAGGCCCTTTGTACAGCTTCATGTTGTATGCCAGTTGCACCCTTTCCTGGATTATGAGGCTCTACTCATAATCACTCACACCCTGGTCACCTCCAAAGTGGATTACTGTAATGTGCTCTACATGGGGCTGCCCTTGAAGAGTATTCAGAAGTTTAACTGGTTCAGAATGCGGCTGCATGGACAGTTATGTATGCCCCTAGGGTGGCACATGTTATACCTCTGTTCCAGGAGCCGCACTGGCTGCTGGTCTGCTTCTGGGTGCAATTCAAGGTGCTTGTTTTGACATTTAAAGCCCTACATGGCATGTGGCCAGGCTGTTTGAGGGACTGCCTCTTCCCGATCACATCTACCCATCCCATCAGGTCCAGCAGCAGTAGTATGTTGTGGGTCCCATCTGCTAAAAAGTCTGATGGGACATAGATGATGTGTCTTTTCTGCTGTGGCTCCCACCCTCTGAAACATCATCCCCCCTCCCCGAGGTGAGGCTAGCCCCATCCGTTAGCCTTTCGGAAGGCCCTGAAAACATGGCTTTTCCAGCAACCTTGGGAATCCCATGGGGAGCCTGCACAATGGTCATATTGTGTTTAGATGGATGTTCTTCTCCCATAATCTTGCTGTTATTTTTTTTTTAAGTTTTTAATAGTTGTGACATTGTTTTAATTGTTGTATGCCGCCTAGAGTCACGTTCAGTGAGATGAGAAGCCATATAAATTTGCAAAATAAAATAAAATAAATATTGTATACAGCCTTTCTGTATACATCTGTCTTATGTATGCCTATGATGGAAAGGAATAGATATGATATGTTACAATAGCCCTGCCAGATCAGAACATCCTAGTTCAGCATTTTGTTTCTCATAAAGACCAATCAGGGGGTCCTTGCAAGCAGGTGACATACCTCTCTCCTACCACCATTCTCTTGCAACTAGTATCTAGAGGCATGCTGCCCACAACTCAAAAGTAATGCTGAGTCTGTTGGTTGATTTGCTCTTCAAGAATGTATCCAATCCCCCTTTAAGACTATCCAAGTTAGCGGCCATCTTGTAATCTTGTAATAATGAATTCCACAGGTTAATTACGCACTGTATGCAGAATTCATCTGTCTGTTTCAAATGTTTTTCCAATCAGCTTCACTGGATAACCCCCAGTCCTGGTGTTTTGAGAGAAGGAGAAAAAAAAAAATACCTGTATAGTTTCTATATGCCATACAAGATTTGATACACCTTGATCTTGTTGTCCCCATTTAGTCTCCATTTTTCTAAGACAAGGAATCTGAAACTTTCTAGGCTTTTCTCACTAGGAAGATTTGAGCCTCTTTGTTACTTTCATTGTCCTCTTCTGCATTTTTTCTAGCTCTATTGTATCATTTTTCAATGTGGTAATCAGAACTGGATGTCGTATTCCAGAGGCAGATGTACTATAGATTCATATTAGAACATTACAATGTTGGCAATTTTATTTCAGTCTCTTACCTAATGATACCTAGCATGACATTTACTCTTTACATAATTAATGGACTCTGAGTTGATATCTTCACTGAACCATCCACTAAGAATCCAGGATCCAGGATATCAATGTTTGTATATGAATGTATGTATACAGTAAGTGTGTATATGTGTGTGTGTGTGTCAACAAGTCAAGAAGCACTAGTGCTATCACAAATCCTTGGAGTCTCCATTCTTACTTATCTGCGCATTTATTCCTATTCTTTGCTTTATGTTTTTAACCACTTAGAAATTCATGAAATGGCAGGTTTTCTTATCCCATGACTGTTAAATTTATTTAAGTCCTTTAGTTCTCACAGAATATCTTATCTTGTTATTTCCATTTATTTTATTTCTTCTGATTCTGTCCTTTATCTTCTGTAGTAAATCAGATGCAAAGGATTCATTCGGTTTCACAGCAATTTTCATATCCTTCTTGAGCACTCTATCACTTTTTTGTTGTGCAATGACCAAACTGATTCCCTGGCTGGTTTTCTGCTTCAAATTTATTTTAATTCTTTATACTTTCTCTGAAAGTTTTTCCCATGTACTCTTGAAATTAATCTTTTTGCAACCCTTATTACAATTTTTTTTGCCAAAGCATGCTCTTTCTCTCCCTCTCTCTCTCTATTTTTTGAACAACACCTTCTTTTTGGATCTTTGGTTCCTACAGGAACTGAAAGGTTCTTTCACCAATTTAATCCCTAATCTACATTAGATTTACTGTACTTTTGTACAGAACTGGGTTTACAGGGTATCTTTATAAAATAATAAAAACCTACCAAATCAACAAAAAATAGCTAACACTGTGGGAGCAGACTAATTTAATTGTCATGTAAATATATCCATCATTTTTTAACATTAAAATATTCTCCTCCTATTTATGATGCAATCAGACAATTTTTTAAAAGGAAGGCACATAAAATGGAAAGAGGAGACTTTAAATTGTTTCCTCCAGAAGGGCATAAGCCAGATATATATAAAACTCTTATTTTCATAATACAATACTAAAAAAAAAATGCAATGATTTTTAAGTTATGGATGAGTGGATAAAAATACTACAAGAGGAAGGAAACATGTTTTAAATATTTAGTAGCTATGTAAACCATTAATAACGGATGCTTCAAAAAGCAGATTGGTTCAGGAGAAGCACCTTTCTCAGAGCATTAAAGCACTTGTCCCCTCTGCAAGGCTTGGCCCACTGGCTCTGAAGATTCCCCTGGTTTATTTGTGCATGTATATCAGTTGCAGAACCAACTTGCTTTCTTGACAGTTTCCAAAGCCAATGTGTTTTGTGAAGGAACTCTTTCAAGTACTTTTTAAAAAATAATACTGATTTTTTAAAATAAATATCTAACTGTTGATCTGAATTTAGTAGTTGTGGGTAAATAAAATTTCAGTGGCAACTCATACTTATTCACCTGTAAGTATGCCCCACTGAATACAACTAAGTCTGAACAGATATGTACAAAACCACACTTTTCACAGTCATTTGCAAAGTAAATATTCACAACATCTTTAATTTTGGGCATCATTGTTTCTTTAGCTATAGCTTCCATGATATAATTACTCTTTGGATATTAGTATTAGGAACTTTAAATGGGTTTGAATTATATTTATATAATTGAATTGAATTATATTTTGCGACAAATTATTTAACTAACCTATTATATTAATAGTAGGTTAAGAAACTACAATTAAAACCATTTCAAAGCAGTAAATAGAAACCATGTCTGCCAGGTTCTTCCAGATGGCCACCTTAAACCATGGTATCCACCAATCCTTGGCCTCTCAGAAAAGTATACTGGCATAAATTGTGTTTCCTCCATTGCTGATCCCTTTTTTACCATAATGAGTCCAGCAAATCAGATATCCTTACTGATTTAATACAGGCAATGTTAAGGAAAGAGATTGATGGTAATAAACCTTGGCTTTACTTCCCCTTCCACAAAGTATCACTTGCCAATGGGAAAAACAGCCCACAATCACATCATGGAACTGCCTGGCTATCTTCATCATAAGGCAAAGTAAGCTGTACATCCACAGAGATGAACTTCCTAATCTTTGGGAAAGACATTTAAATATAATTTCATTAGGGCCAAATTAAAACAAAGGTAAGCAATATAACCTCTAATAGGTTACCACAGCTTTTCATAATTGAACACCTACGTTAATAACTATTTATTTTGCTTGTATGCTGTCCATTCCCAGATGCTATGGATGGCTAACAATGTCAACATAAAATAAAGTAATACTCCAAACCTCAAGTACATATAAACTTTACAAAATAAAATAGATTTAAAAACCTAGTAAAAGAAACTTCATGTCCCTGCAAACCCTACCTTTAATTATAACACACCATCCTCCTGTGCAAGACGGGCAGAAGACATGAGTTTTCTCATTATTGCACGTGTGTCATTCAACTTACAATGGCAGAGATGCCATATCAGAAATCCTTCCCCCCAACCTCCCCAAAACTATCAATTCTAAGCAACAATCCAACATTTCCTTTCCCATTACTATGTCCCATCAGACAAGGCGGCTAAGAAATACATATGACTAAAACCTTTTAGTTTTGCTAGCCTGTCTTTAGGAAAAAAATGAATCTACTTGTGAGAAGAGCTTCATAATTCATGTTCTTCATCTGTTGAAATATCTATCACCAAAGGAATTTTATAAAGCTACAACTAGGTTTCTGTGCTCTGCAGAACAGTTTGCCTTAAATCATATGGTTACCACTTCAGTCCCCTTGTTTTTTAGCTGTTGACTAAGCTTAAAATGCATATAGTTTTCATCTTTCAGACTCACCAGTGTTTTCCATGACATTAGTTTCACTGCCTAGAAAGTGGTAGCTAGTTAAATAATTTTATTCTCTAGACCTGCTTTGGTAAGTCCATGTAGGAAGTACAGGTTGCATTTTTCTTTCCTTCCCTCCACGCTGCTCTGTTACTTTTAAATTTCTAATATGTGAAAGCAAACAAACAAACGCATGCCTAATCCTGATTAAAACAAGGAAAGCGTCCAACCTCTTTTCCAGCAGTGGGTATGTTTGTGTGTGTTTGTGCACTGGGAAACATGAGATGGGTTGCACAGGCTCTGCTGTGGGTCACGTTTCCAGAAGGGAAGACAGCGAAGGGCTTAGACTGGAGCTTCTGGCAACAATTTGACCTGCTGCCCAAAGACCTCTCCCAAAAGGAAGTACTGGAAGAATTTTATCCACGCAACCACTAGTCCAACCTGACCGATTTTCAAACATAATCTTTTCTTTTGTTCTCTCACCAAATTTGGGCACATTTTGTTAAGTTTTCCTAGATTTATCACCCTCATGAATAGAGAGATGGAGTCCTGGCTCCCTTCACATAATTTATCTCAAATATTCCAACAAACCATACTCCTAAGACTGAAGAATTTTCCATTTTAAACTCAAATTATAACACCTTCATGATATAGGAATAAAATGTGCTGTTTTTTGCTGCCTTCATGCTAGAACACTCTTAACTGGAAATAAACATACTGCTGCTTCTCCTCCACCCTAAAGAGACTATATATTTAAAGCTTTTTTAAAAAAATAAGTTTCTCTTTTGAACTATATAGCACCTAACTCAGTGATTCTTAAAGTGTTTGACTCAAAATACCCCTTTTCCCAGTCTCAAATAATGTCCTTATCCCCACAAAAACAAACAGACCCAGAATGTGTTGTTTTACACAAGTATCTCGATGGTAGGGCAGGCAGTCCCTAACTGGAACCTCAAATCACGAAAAAGCAATTACAAATTGCTCCATCACCCCAGGATATGCCCAAAGAGCCAGTAGCTTAAGACTCCCTTCTCCTACCTAAACTCAGAAAAAGACTGCTGCATCTGTTTTTGCTGTCCCATTCCCTGCTACTTTCTGGGGATTCATTTGGGAGCAAGTTGTATTGCAGGGCTTCAGATGTTGGCCCTGTCTCTACTATCAAAAGCTCCTTAAAGTTACATATTTGCCTAACAGATTATTGCCCATAGTAAGCATATAGGATGTGCTCTTATCATACAAAAAAATTTTCATAATCACAGGGCTTCTGTGTAAAGGAACATGAATATATCTCATGCACAGGACAATGATTGGACACCTATACAATTGCTAAGTACTGTAATTACTGAATACAGTATCAGTGATGAAAATCACACGATGTAAATGACATTTTGTACAATTTGCCAGTAGACAGTATGCATTTCCCTTCAAAAGCTACTGCAAGACTGGAGACTCCAGAAAGGACCTCAGAGAGTAATATTTAAAACAAGGGAGGGAGACTCAGAAGAGCAAATTCCCTCCATTTTATCAATGAACATATTATTTGTTATGTGAGAAAAAAATAAAAAAGAACACTTACAATTTCTTTTTGTTTTAAAGGAAAAGAGAGCAAAGTATAAATGATAGGTAAGATTGCAATATATTCTTTAATAAGGACTGCTTAGCTGCCTTACATTGCACATAAAGACTCATGAAACAGGGTGGGGGTTATTTTAGTCAATTTGTCCATATCATAATTAAACCTTGGAACAGAATATTTCTGTAGCTATTGGAGCATCTGGTAAAAACATAATACTGGTCCATTAGAAACTGAGAGCTGGCCACAGAATGTTGTGATCCCAGCCTCCTGCTTTTTAACATTTTTGCTTTGTTAGTAAACTGAGACTTTGGGCCCAGGAAGCAAGCCAAGCTAGCGCTCACTAAATGTTCTGGCATCAGCAATGCATTTTGATGTAATGCCATGTCAGCTTTCACTCCTCAGTTATCATTTTATTAAAAAGAACGGGGGGGGGGGAGGGAGAGATCATCCTTCTAAATGACAAGCATTTCCTTTTGCAAATAGTAATTAACAATACACTGGTAAAAATGGAGTGATAAATGAGGAAGAAACTGCATAACATCTGTGATGTACAAAGTTCTGAAAGCACTTTAAATGATTTCTATATTTTATAATATGACTATGTTTTACTTCAGTGATAGAGAGGCTACAGTTGATGGTGGTGAGTAAATTACGCAGTATGGGATCCAACTCTCAGCTATATGTGCCCATGCTTTTTTTCAACGGGGAAAGAAAGAAATAAGTTATGACAATGTATGTATTATGATGTACTTTCATTCTCACAAACATGATCAAGATGAAAACAAACAAACAAACAAACAAACAAATAATAATATAATGGAGAAGGACAGTGCTTAAACAACACATAGGGTCAAACCAAACATTTAGAAATTCAGTTGGAGTCATTCTTTATGTTCTTTTGATACTTCTTTAGGTGCCAATTTCTTTTTGGTTGACAAAGGTATGAGATAAAGGATGCTTTTACACCAGTAAACGATGGGACCAGAACACCTTAATTTTAACCAACTTTTCAGGAAAAACAACCCCCTGCTAAATTTTTGCAATGCTGACGTAGTATCAGCAATACAACTGCTCCTTGTTTTATAATTACTTTCCAGAAGGGGGAAAAATGATTGGGTAAGTCAATCTATGTCATACAGACAAGCTTGTGGCAAGACTCAATAGGAGATCAGAAGCTGACTAAGATCAGAACAGACAAACTGGGAGGGAGGCAAAAAGTGACAATCAAGATACAGCACAATCTCATATGCATGTTTATTCAGAAGCAGGACCCATTCTGAATTAAATGAAGCTTACTTCTTGAAGTAACTATGCATAATATTGCAGTCTTATTTTTGTTCATTTGCAAAACAAACATCAGTGACCTTTTGAAAGGGGTGAGGTGTGAATTTTGGCTGTGTAACAATTTACAAAGTATTCCTCCTTAACAAGTTTAACTGTTTCATTCTATCCTTTAATCTGAATTCTTTAATTCAAATGACTGAGAGTATGACATATGCCTGGGATGGAGAAGGGAGAAGCACATACAAATATTGATAAAAAAACAAAACAGACCACTACAAATTGCTGAATACAGATATATATTTAAAGCCCACCATTTACCTGGAATACTTGCAGGAGAAATGGGACCAGACCTTGACTGGTTGCTTCCAGCTGGAGAGCCCACGGGGGAAGGGGACGGGCCCCCAGGAATGCTGGAGAGATGTGGAGAGGCATGAGGGGAGAAAGGTGACTGTGCTGGATTGCTCTGCTCCCCTTGACTGCTGGTAGAACCTGATGCGCTAACCGCTGAACTCAATGTGGCTTCAGTTCCAGTAGGCAGGTCATCAATGGAGCCTGATAAATCCTGAGAAGAAAGAGCAGGAGAAATTGATAAAAGAGTAGTTGCAATCAACATCCAAAATAAGGTACACAAAATATTGGAAGGTGGTAGAACAAATTCCAGTTTGGGACAAATGTCATGAATACATTGCCCTGAACTAATAACAAGCAATTAAAATTGAAACGAATGATTGGTATTTCTTCTTTCTTATATAAAAATGCACCAAATGTATAATAAACTTTCACTTGTATCAACATTTTCCCAGATGTTAGTGCAATTAAAGGGACAATATACAGATTCTAATTCAGTTATAATATAGTTATTAGAATATAATTATTGAAGTTGGACTAGTGAGGAATCTCTTCCATAACTCATTCATGTTTCACTGTAGACATTTTCCCAGATTATGATGACATTCTATAGGACTTCATTCATGCATATTACTTATGCTGTCAGTATTTAATTCTGTGGCTTTATTAGATGAATATAATGTAGTGTTATAATATAATGTAGTGTTATTTATCCTATTAAGCATAAAGTGAGAGTTTTAAAATATACTGCTGAACTACAGTATTTTCACTCAGTTTTAAATCAGATAGGAAAAGCAATACCCTAATCCCACAGTTTCCAAATTATGCACTGTGGCGCCCTGGGGCATAAAGCGAACTCACAGGGATGCCATTGGATATTTTACTACTTAATAAATGGTACTGTGAGTTTGCTGTGGTGATCTGGAGTACCTTGGCACAGAGTTAGGGAACCCCTAGGGGCGCCATGAACTGAGAAAGTTGGGATGCTCTGCCCTAATGTCTTACTCTATTGGAGGTGAAAATATATTAATGCAAAGTTTGTTCTGCTGCACTGCTTACAAACCACTATAGAAAATATTGAACCCACTTAAAGTGCCCTTGGGCTTCAAGTATTTAATTATTTTCCAAAATGGCAAGTTAGTTCTATTCAAGCAGATTGCTAAACCAAAACTGTTACAAGTAAAGTAATATAATTAAGTTTGATTTACGGTCTTACAGATAGTATTACAGTTGCACCAGATATGTGCAACCACAATGCCAATAAGCCACAAAGGATACAAATGGATAGACCCGGGGACATGATGAGGCTACAGCAGAAGCTAATAAGAATCTGAAGCAGCTTAGAAGTTGGTCTTAACTTCAACAAACAGGTGGCATAAGAAAAACGCTCCTATCAGATGGAGAGCCTGAATTCTGATTAATTCGAATTCCACACAGGATCCTCTCATAGACCTATTGTGCTTTCCTAGTAGTGCTTCTGCAGTGTAGTTGCTTTGATGATGTAGACAGAAAAAGTTTAAGTGTGAGGAAGTGAATGTGTTAGAAACACTTCTCTTTTTACATACTGAAATGCAGTAACTTTTCCAGAAAGAATTTTGCTTTTACTGTTGTCCTTGACAGAAAATCATAGCATTTCTTTTTCTTTTTTTTGATACAAGTGAATGCATTGGTTGATCTAAAGCAATCCTACTTCTGGCTTTTCACAATGACACATGAGTCTCTTAATTAATTGCCTCCTGAATTTGTTAACTCCAAGAACATATTGTCCTCTGCATTTCTAAAAAGCAAATTAGCTATATGGCGAGAGAATTCAACATTTTGATTTTTTCTTTACAGTAGTTATCTGATCACAATTCTGAGTAAATGTGTTCTTTTTTTAAAAAAAAAAATTAGCTGCCAGCAGTGAATGTTGTGAACCCCTGTATATGTGAGTATGTATCGACAGTGGTGCCAAGGTCTCCAATAGCAAACATACTGCAAAGGTTTCCTGGCTAAAAAGCAACCACAGTAGGAAAACTTCTCTAAAAATGAACCTAACATCACTCACCTCTCGAGATCCACAAGATTCCAGAATCTACAAGATTCTGGAGAAGGGGAAGGAAGAGAAATTCACAATTCTGGAATAAGTGCAGTACAAATCTTCAATATCTTGCATTAATACATAACTTATTGTTCAGAACTACTACTGTTATCTATTTTCACAGATAATAATTTTTGTAAATAATTATTGTAAGCAAGAAGCATGGGTTGGGATTACATATACCTGCATAATTAACCTCTAAAATCCTACTTGAATTTATGGGACATAGGATTCATCCAAGAGCTCCACAGTGGATGTGCCTTGCTTGGGAGCAACCCACATTGCAAGGCAATGTCAATGGGTAAGATAGCATCCAATGAAACTACTTCCTTTTCTCTCAGGTTACTGTAATCTTGGAATCTGTTGAACTGGGGTGATCTATTTGTACAACAAAAAGCATTCTAATCTCTCTTCTCTGTTAAATGCATAGCAGACAGCACAAGAGCTATTCAGGGTACATTTTATGTTATTGACACCTTTAGTCCACTGAGTGCTACAGTGTCAAGAGGGTTTCCTTTCCCTACATAATACAGCTACATTTACCAAATCTCACTCTCTTTACAAGTTATGCACAACAGTAATTATGGATCCCAACTGGGTTAGCCAAGTTACATTCTCATCATTCACTGGGAAACAATCATCATTACTAAGGAAAACTGAGTAACCCATTCCCTTTACAATGATACTGTTGAAATATTCCTCCTTCAAAGCTAAGACATATTTATTATTGTTTCTATGAAATTTTTTTTTTTACTCACAGAGCCCTAAGTTAGTCAAAATTAAACACAATTTCTTACTGTTAGAACATAGTAAAAACAACGACTAATAGAATTAATTATCTCATCAAAAAGCCTAATTAAAAACATAGTTGTATAAATGGATTCCTTGCCATTGCTGCCACCTGGAAATCCAGAAACAGTTGAAAATCAAGGATCACCTCCAAAGTCACTTTCAGATGGAATGCAATCCCATACACAATTGACTGACCATGGCAGCATGCACAGCAAACTACTATGACACCACAATGACATCTGTGCAGTGATATCACCCAAATACTGCCTCTGATACTTGTGCCCCAATAACTGAGGCAACTATGTAAGTTGCAGCGTTTACTTTTCATCCTTTGGCCCTCTATGCTTCCTCTCCTCCCACCAAACAGACACCCATGAAAGAACTGTAGTCTACAATATCTTCCTGTTATCTAAATTTAATTTCATGTGCATTTAGCCTATTATTAAATGTAGGTAATTATTAAGGGAATTAACTGCTTCCTCGACTTAGTTGATAAGGAGCAGAAGAGCTGGATGACACAATCATATTGGTGGCACTCACTTCAATGCTCTGCATGACTTTCCAATAGTTTCATGTAGATGTTAAATAGCATAGGAGTCAAGAAGTAGCTAAGTACCATTAGACTCCCAGCACTACTTTCTTGACATGGTTTGATGGACAGGATCAGATCCATTGCAAAACTGTGTTCCCAAGGAGTAACGTCAAGGTCCAAGAAGGATATCATAGCCAACGGTACTGAAAATCACCAAGAGGCCTAAAAAAATTAGTAGGGCCATATGCCTGCATCCAGTTTCTATTACAGGTAATTCACTAAAACAACTAAATTAGTCTCAGTTGCAATATATTGCTTAAAAGCCAGACTGAAATGGGTCCAAATAAACAGTATTTTCCAGATGTGTCTGGATTTGCTAGGCCATCACATTTTTAATCACCTTAGTCAGAAAAGGCACATTTGAGACTGGTTAATAATTTCCCAATCCCTCTAGGTCAAGTAAAAGTTTCTTTAATAATAGCCTCCTTTAACTCTGAATGACCATAGCAATAGCTATTCTAATGTTGACCAGGGAGTTCTCTGCTTTGAAAACAGAATTACACAGAGCTGCTTCATCATGACTGACTTAAGTTCCACTGATTTCCATCCATCTGGCCTAAGTATGATTAATTCTGGATCCATTCCATTATTAATATGCCTTACTAGAAATGAAGTTCAACAGAAAATAAAAGAAATGCTTTGCCATGTTTATGAAATGTATATAAATATTATCTTTCATGTATCCAGACGGAGTTCTGTTTAACAATAATATACTCTGCACAATTTACATTACCATACCATTACAACATTTATAAAAACTAACAAGCAGCTTCATTTATAATGAGGAATATACATTTCTACCTAACACATTTTCTATTGAGGATCTTTTTTAATCAAATTGTGTCCTTTAAAACAAGAATAATTCTTTCCACAATACATTAAGACTTTTCAATGCTTGTACAATATATTATAAAAAGTAAGATATGTCAGAATTACTTCTATTTAGTTTAAAAAATGAGACTGCGAATTATTTTCATTAGAAAAACAATAAATACAACATCTAGTAAACTATGACATAACAAAGTTAATATATTGAGGATGTACAGACAGAGATACCTGTTTTGTCTCTATTTTAAAAAAATAAGCATTATTTTCTATCCATAAAATCAAGATGGAGGAACTTAATCATAGTAAATTCATTATACAGATATTTTTATACAACAAACTATATGACATTCAGATAATAAAGTGGAGCCTTGAATGAAGTCAAATGCTTATTAAATGCAGCAGAATAGCTGATAAAACAAACACTGGCGGCACAGAATACAATGAAATATTGAAACAACCCCTGTCAAGATAGGTTGTTTAAAATGAATACAAAAAAAGAAAAGATGAAAGAACAAAAAGAAATCATGCACCCCCAAGGGACACCTGTTACAATAATGTGCCCTACTGCATTTAGGGCAACCCATTCCTTCCAGACAACAGTCAAGACACTGATAACATTTTTTGAACTGCAGGTAACCCATTTTATAAGGCCAAGTAATGCTTCAAAATGTTATTAAGTATGCAACATAGTGAAGGATAAAATGATTTGCAGTTCGGGGATCAAGAAAATACCCAAGAGTCCGCTGTAATGCAACAATTTATCTTTGGCTCACTCCGTGAACTATGCGAATGAAAGAGGAGTGGAGGGTGAAAGTATCTAGAGGGGTTTACTTACCCCTCCTTGCATATCAGATCAAATTACGACTTTTCATTTTACTAATCCCCTTGGAAGTGAAGTGTGTGACAAATCTCAGGCATTCCCTCAAGTGTGTGCCTTCAAGGGATTTCCTCACAAATCTGACAAAGCTCATTCATAAAATCAAAAGGGCTCCACGTGATATAACTCTGTTTAAAGAATTACATTTTATCCAAAAAAAAAAAAAAAAACCCAAGTGGGAGGAGGAGGGGGAGGAAGAAGAAACATGAGTACAGCTTTCAAATGCTTTGTGTGTATTTTTTGCATTACCCCTACTGAATCCTTCCCTTGCCCCCAATTCACCTTTCTTGATTTCCTTAACAAGACAAAACTCAGCAGTATTTCTTTCTCATACTGCATAAAGCTACAGGGATATCTTGAAGTGTATTTAGCTTCTTTGTTATGAAATTCTATATAAGCAAACCTAAGCATCAGTCCCACTGAACTCAATGAAAACTACTTCTAAATAGACACATCCAGGGCTGCACCATCAGTCATAAATATTTTTACAGAAAAATATGTTTTGCTAAATTATCAGCAAGTTACCAAGACTTAACTTGCTAGTTATTCCAATCAAATATACAGTGGTCATACAATTGTGGTTTGCTACCTCACATAGATACAGAAGATATTTCTGTGTGAATTGCACATGTCTCTTAATATGATATAAATACCCATCTTGCTGCATACATAAATGGCAAGAAACAACTAAAAAATATGTTTTTCTAGCACAGGAGCAGAAGTTAATTATTAGGCACATCTGCATCGCACATGACCTATATGGAGGATTTCCACAATTACCATCCTAGAAAGATATTTCTGTGTTGGAAATTTCATCTTGGGTACACTGTACTAACAAGTGGAATCCAGAAACAGTGACACTCTGGAAATAACAGAAAAACATGTAACAATCAGCACTTTTAAAATGCTTTTTTAACCTTATCTTAGCAATCCCCTCATGTCCTTGTTTGTTTGTTTATTTATTTATTCAATGTGTATAGCTGCCCATCTCACATATGTGACCCACAACAATGCAAACCAGAAGAACAATTTTGCTTAAAGCTGTGTGCCATTTGAACTTAAGAAATATGGAAACAGAGAATACATAATTTATGCACGTACAAGCATATGTATCTTCATCTTTTTATGCATAATTTTATAAATCAATAGTATAGTTATTTACCATAAACGTATTTAAATATATCCAGTTGTAAAGTTACTGTTTAGAAAGATGCTAATAAAATAAGAGGAGTTCCACAATAGGTTAAACAGAGATCTTATTTAAAAAAGAAGCTTTGTAACTGATCCTTCTCCAGAGAATAATTTAGTCAGCAGGGCACCAACTTTGTCCTTTTAGAATGACAATCAGATCTACAATCCTTGTAAAGAACAAAGAGATCTTATTGCATTTTATTCAAACTAAGACATCTTTTCATCCTACAAAGTTCCCATTTATCTTTTTAACTGTTTATTTTTGGAAGGTTGGCAGGTTTGGTCATTGTAGGGATCCTTGTATGGAAAGGAAGTCCCCACGCAGATTCCAAAGGCCCGCTGGGGCAGGCATTTCATTAGTCTCAAAAGTTGGGGTTGTCATTTCCCTGGAAGTAAAAATAGGTAATGTTAACATTAATGTTTCTCCCCATTAGATTTGCTTCATACACACAACACATTCTTTTGTTATTATTATAATATCTAATTTAAACCGAAGAATTTGAGTCACAAAAGGGGAAAAAGAATCCTGCTGTAATACTTCTCAGTTAATAATTTATTCCAATATTAAGTCAACCAATGGATTATACTAGCTATTATATCTTGGTCAGTTCTTAAACTCTGTTTACAGATTAAAGCTTGACTGTAAGCAAGCCATCTTTGCTAAGGATTTAAACTTCTTAGAGTGATATTCATGGTTATCTCCTCTCCACTGCTTCCATCCACGCACAACTTTTCTTGAATCCATGTGACAGGTATAAGGGTAAAAAGAAGAGAATCATGTTGAGCTTAAGTTTATAATGGCACGCTTTCTTGGTGGCACAGGACCTTATCAGACTTCCAACATGGGATCACCCTTGAAACAATTCACAGACTGCAATTGTAGCACAGTCAGCAAAGGAAGTTATTGGCAGTAAACTATGTACAAAGAAGCAGGAAATCCAAGGCAACTCACCAATGAATTGGAGAAGGGAAGGGGTTCAGACACACTTCGACAGATAAATCAACATACTCAAAGAACATTCCTAAAATGTTTCTTGATTATATTTCACTGGTGATAACTTATTTCTAATGAAGCTAGGTAAATACAGCAGCATTCTCTTTGTTGCAGTATTTTAAGAAAACACACACACACATACAATAAATCAGTTCACATTAAGCATAGAGGAAACAAATGCTAAACGTTGGAATTTTGTTTAAGAAAACATTCCACTGTACATCATTAAAAGGAAAACACAACACCCACCAGACATGAAAAATAAGTCTGTAGCTATAATTAGTTGGGTAGCATTTGGTCACTAGTTCCTGAATATCAATTTGTCTTCAGGCATTTATAATAGTTATCAGCTTCACTGTACAAAAATACCACAACTAGGCAATAAATCAGGGTGGGTTTTTTATTTAAAAAACTCATGCTATGTGACAAACCTTTTACTAAAGTCATTCAGAACTCATACTCCAATGTAGACTATGAGTTCTGTCTATTGGGTTTTCTATCTATCAACCCATCCACCCATCCACCCATCCACCCATCCATCCAGTCAATTCAAAAAGTATACAAATTCTGATGACTGGAAAATTTCAGGAAGCTTCCATAGGAACTTTTCCCAGTAAGTGGTCAAGTGCTCTCTAATCAGTTGTTGGAAATACAGGAGAACATGGACAAAGTGACAGTATCATTGAACAGTGTCACTTCATCTATTTCCTGCTTTGGAACCATGAACAGAATCTTACATCGAAATTTTGCCTATCCTGACACAGAAACTGTGCATATTAACCAAATAATGGACGTTCTGTGATAAATTCATAGTCTCCAACATCTGGTGGCAATTATCTATATAGTGGACCTTCAATTTAGGTATTTTCTCCATGTAAATATACAAAACAGCTAGTACAGTATTTATGCACATTCATCAGTCAATTCTTTTCTACTTTTGTACTGGGTCACTTAGTAAGTAATTATTTCAAATTATTAGTTGAATGGTTTGGAAGAAAATGAAAAACACAGTGATTAAATAAACTTAATTATTTTTTCCAGTTGACACGGCTGGCACTCCTACCAAGCCCTAATCCCTCCGTGGAATAGTGAAAATGGTTCCCAAATGTCCTTTCCAGCACTGTAAGCTCATCAGAGAATAAAAGGAAACAAAAGGAAGATGATGATGGAAATGTATAAGGCACCAGTCACATGGTCACACAGCACACATAACTTGGGCATGGGGAGAGAATAACGGGTTGTGTAAGTTCTAAAGCTGAGTTAATGGAACTGGCTAATTATCCCAGAAAGGGTTAAATTTAGCCCCAAACAGACCTAGTTATTTCTTAGGGTAAATTAATTCTACATACATTATGTGGACTATTTGATATCTGTGATCCAGTTTAAATCCTAGAGAGGCCCCATGAAAACAGGGCTTTTTAAGGCATTCTTTGTAGAGTTCCCCCACTTCTGCAGTGACACAGGGGTCATAAATAGGCATCTATTGCACCTATCCAGAGGGGTACCTTACCCAATGACACTACCACATTTTGTTTGCATATTTTAAAATCCAGAATGGGGAGGAAACAAAGTACAGGAAATGGGGTAGGAAATGACAAGCTCCCAGCTTCTACTGCAGTGCATGGAAGAACTGAAACCATGGTTGCAGGCAGGCAAAGTCATCCAAGATGACGTGTGGCTGGTGCCTGAAGTCAGCTGACTGGGCCAGAGAATATGACTAAACACACACATGAGCACACACTGTAACAGTGAGAGCAAAATGGATGTTCCTTCACCTCATTACATCTTTAGAACAGCAGGGCTTTTTGCATGGTTAAGAAAATATTTGATTTGATTCTATTTATATGCTGCCCCAATTATAAGACATTGGGATGGGGCAAGCTGTTCCCCAAGAGTAGTGCAGCCACAGAAAAGGGAAGCTTGCTGGTTCTTGCCTCTTAGCCACGCTCTTGAGGTATGGCAATCTGTAGCCTCGTTTCTGCAACTTGAACATACAGGACTGGCAGATTCTACTTGGAGAAGTTGTTTCTGAAGGTAATCAGGATCCAAGCCATAAAGAGTTTTACAGGTAATAAAGAGCATTTTGAATTGTAGTTAGAAAATGTATAGCTAGTCAGCCCAGTGACCAAAGAAGAGGTGTTACTTCTTTACCAAATCTTTTACCAAAACGTTTACCTACCAGCAAATGGCTTGCTACATTCTGTACTAACTGCAGTTTCTGAATAGCCTTCAAATGAAGCTCCATGTAGAATGTGCTACAGTAATCAGGTGAAAAGTGATAAGGGCATCAGTGACTGTCCTCAGGGCATTATGCTCCAAGAATGGCCACATCTGTTGAGCAAAGGCTCTCCTGGACCTAGCCTCTTTCTGTTCCAGAAGGAGCTTCAAGTCCAGGAAAATCCCCAAATCATGGACTTATGGTTGTGATATCTGGACCCCCTGAAAATTATTTTAATTCCTAAACCTGATGTTACAATTTTATTAGATGCTTGGAAGATAAACCTGTTCATACCTACTCTGATAGACATCATTACTGATATAGTTCCTGCACTTGATATATACCTTAAAATCAGTTTTTAAATGGAAAATAACACTGAGAAAGTTTATTCAGCTGCTTTTGTTCATGGCCCTTATCCTTTCCTCATGATACTAAAGGACTGGGAAGATTTAATGTCAATGTCTTCGATTTTAAATTTGTTTTTATTGTAATTTTACAGAGAGATCTCAATGGTCAGTGGCCTACTGAGCCAGATGGATGGATGGACAGATAGATAGATATATTAATATTTCACTGAGAGAGTGAATATCCCAGGTACCTCGAAAGAAGTGGCTGTAAGATTGTTTCTTAAGAAATCTTTGCTGGACCAGAAGGGTTACAATCCTAATAACTCTTACATAGATACTCAAGAAAATGCTACTGACTCATTTTCAAGCATTACTGGAAATTCAGTTGTGGTATTTGATGGGAACAACCTTGGTTACTTGGTATCTGATTTATTCTCACATGATTCCATGTAACCCCTCCCCCTCACCCAGTTGGGTGAATAAAGAGGGGTTTAGGTTCATTTCTTTTTGTCATCAGATTCCTATGCTGTTTGGATGTGCTGAATTACTCTTCCTGTTTTAAATTACCCATAGTAATGGGCTGGATGAATCAACAGAGGTACTGGATAACATGGAGATGCTGGGGTCTACTAAGCTGATTTTCAACTTTTACTAGATGGAGATGCACTACTCACAAAGAATTTTGGGATATTTTGGTACCCACATAAATTTTTGAGATCTTGAGGCCCAAGTGGGTATAACTGTTTGAGCATGTTGTTAGCTGCAGTCTTCTGAATAAAGATAGCTTAATTACAATAATCCATTTCATGGTAACTTCCACGTTGAATTATTATAATGCATTATAGTTTTAACTAATATACATTCAGTTACAAGAATTCTGCTTGGTTTGCTAGGTGGAGCCTTATTACATCAATTTTCAACAATCCACGTTAACTATCTATTTGCTATTAAGTCCAACATAAGGTATTTTATATGACTCCAAATGCCTCTTTCCATATCACTCTGTTATGCAATATGATCACCAGAGGCTGCATCTCTCTCTACTTCTTTTATTAGTGACTAAAAAAAAAGCTGACCTTATGATATTGCCCTGATTAAAGGAAAACATAAAACTCTACAAATAAATAAAAAACAGATTACATATAATATCTACACAATTTACATGTGCATATAAGGACATGGATGGCATATTCATGTATAAACATCAATTCTTGGGAAAAGGTTAAAGAGATCACAAACATTCAGTTTAGTAAGTGAGGTTTATTTAATTCTAGCAGTTTAGCTTGACAAGTAGTTATTCATATAGTAGAAGAAGCTAAAAGGGATCAATTTAGATTCCTCAATATTTCTAATTGTAAATTCACTTTTTCCTGCAAAACCAGCAACTAACAGTGTATGTCAAGAAGTCTTCAGAAATCTTGCTGGTCTTGCCGTCTAGACAACAACTGAACTAAAGTTTTAATCTCCTACATAACTGGGGAAAAATACAAAGGCACAGGAATCACAGAGGCCAATTCTAATGAAGAGCTATTTTCTTTCCAAATTTAGAAATATTTAAATCCTGATCCTTGATCTATAATCTGAACAGGCACATAAGGAAAGCTGCATTAGCTCTACCTAGCTAATGTTTCCTTTTTTTAAAAAAAACCTCTCACTCTGCTAATTTTCTAAAATATGAATCTACAGAAAGAGAACTTTAATCATATATTCTAAAACAGGCAAGATTTTAGAAAGGAAAATATGCCATGGTGCACTTTGCAATTATAACATGATGGATTTGAACCAAAATTATACAAATACAGAAAGGTACCACAGAATCTTTCTTGTGTCAGAAGTGTTCTTTATACATGGTTCTTTTGGGGTGTATTTGAAATATATAATAGCATTTCCAAGGATATCCTAAAAAGATTCATGCATACATGCATGGATACACGAGTGCACAAAACACACATAGAAACACCCCAGTATTAGCATGCCATATAAAACAACTTTGAATAATTTCCCAGATGCTCTATTCCCCTAAGGAAATAGATTCTAAAATAGATTCAGAACAATACTAAGACGACAACTGGTTCAAATTAACCTGTTAGTTAATAGCTCATTGGTGCTATTCAGCCAGCTATTATATTCTGCCAAATTCTGGTACTTAAAAAGAAGAAAACTTCAGAGAATTTGGATACATTAAAAAACAAAACAAAACCCTGCCTTTCTCATACACAAATCAATCTTTACGACCCAGAGATTTTTTATAAGGTGTAATAAGAACTATAAATAGACCAGACAAAAGATTTCCTCAATATATCTATATTTAAAATTAAAAGCATACAGAATATATCTGCAAAACTGAAAGCAACAACTCAGTAGCGCACCAATTCTTAAAAGTAGGGACTCTTCATTTTTATGTAGAAATAGAGTATTTAACATGCAGTTTTACAAATTAAAAAAAAAATGAATAAAGATTTTTTTCTTCAGCACTGTAGCAATGAGAACTTCCATAACCATGTAGTTTACTACAACTACATCAGCATACTTAAAAAAAAAAATTAATCCCTCCTCCCCAATTTCTATTTTGAGAAAATCTGTTTAAAAACATCTACTTTTCTCTAATTTTATAAGTATTGTTCTCAGGCCTACTCAGTTCAACAGCTTGTCACAGCCACATGAAAAGGGAAAGATTAAGGGCTGGGAGCTATAATAACTAGAACAGAACCTCCATGTTCAGAGGTAGTACTTAGCTGTCTGGACATATAATGGAGGTTCTAACAAACAAGAGCAGATGGTATCACAGTCATGGATTACTTACATATTTATTTGTTGCATTTATATCCCACCTTTCCTCCAGGAGCACAAGGCAGCATCCACAGCACTCCCCCATCCAACTTTTCCCCATAGCAACAAAAAACATTTTTTCCTGTGAGGTAGGTTGAGTAGAGAAAGAGTGACTAGCCTAAGGCATTAAGCTTCCATGACTGAGGGTACAATGAGTTTCCCCTCAGTTTGAATCCAACGGCTTACCCACTACACTACCTTGGCTCACTTAAGCGTTTCCTTGGACATTTAGCTTGTAACTACCTATCTGCTGCTGTCTGAATTCACAGTGACATTAATCCTATGTTCTAGGGTTCTTAAGTTCAACAATTCTCTACTAGTAGTACAAAATGAGGCAAAAGGAATCTAAAAGAGACACGCATACCTATACATTGTTCTGGTAATCCTAGTCTCCAGTAGCAGAAAGCCTTTTGCCTAAAGAAGAAGATAGCTCAAATGGAGAAGAGAACAAGGCCACGCGTACAACTCACCTCTGCTCTCCAGCCTCTGGGCATTCCTGCCTGGGTAAGGACAGAGGGAGAGCCAGTTTGGTGTAATGATTAAAGGACCTGATCTAGAAACTGGGAAGAGTTCTGTCTTAGCTGTGTAGTGACTTTGGGCCAGTCTCTCTCTCTCTCTCTCACACACACACACACACTCTCTCTCTCTCACACACACACACACACTCTCTCTCTTATACTCTCTCTCTCTCACACTCTCTCTCTCACTCTCTCTCAGCCCTAGCAAGAAGGCCATGACAAACCCACATACACTCAAAGGCACTTGGGAGAATCCCCAGCCAGAACTTGGAATGGGAGCTGGGGCAAATGACTGTGGAGGGGGAACGGTATTGGCGTTCTTTTGCTAGTATGTCTCCTGAGAGACTTCTCATTTTCAATTGCTTTAGGGCAATGTTCTTCAAACTTGGCAACTTTAAGATGTGTGGACTTCAACTCCAGCATGCTGGCTGGGGAATTCTGGGAGTTGAAATCCACACATCTTAAAGTTGCCAAGTTTGAAAAACACTGCTTTAAGGCTTGAGAGACAGCATGGGTACCAGGATGGGAGTCTGGCAAGAGAAGCATAAATATGTAAAGTGTTAGGTACTGCCCTTACTGATTATCATGGACCTTCAGTTAAAGATTAGAAGCTGGAGAAGACCTAGTGACATCAACAGCAGCTAACATAGTCTGATTTAAATTATCCATCCAGCTCTTTTGTTAATCAACTTTTTATTAGATAATATTGGTCTTCAGCAAATATGAAAGCTTCAGATTCTGAAGAAGCAATAAACCAAAGCTTTACAAAATGGTACCTGAAGTCTCTCCCCATTTAAACTAAATTTCACTTTTAAAGTACCCCCCCCAAAAAGTGGCTAGCCATATATAATCACCAAATTCTGAGAGATTTCAAACATTTTGCCCAAGTTCCCATCATTTTTTATGTAAGATCTCAATATGAGTTCCAAAAAATCTTGTCTGATTCTATTGGCAAGTGTGTTGTGGTGGTGGTGAAGGTGCCTGAGTCATTATGTGACATCATACCCAAGGCTTGAAAAGATTACTGACCTGTGAAACAAATAATGCGATTTATAATTGACCAGCTATAGCTCTACCATATCTGTAAATATGCTACAGCACATAGAGTTGTGTGAAAAAGAAAGTACACCCACTTTGAGTTCTATGGTTTTATGTATCAGGACATAATAAAAATCATCTGGTCCTTAGCAGTTCTCAAAAGTAGGTAATAGAACCTCAGACGAACAACAACACATGACATATTACAACATGGCATCATTTATTTTACAAAAAGAAAGCCAAAATGGAGAAGCCATGTGTACACCTTATGATTCAATAGCTTGTAGAACCAGCTTTAGCAGCAATATCTTGAAGTAATCATTTTCTGTATGACTTTATCAGTCTCTCACATCGTTGTGGAGGAATTTTGGCCCGCTCTTCTTTACAACATTGCTTCAATTCATTGAGGTTTGCAGGCATTTGTTTATGCACAGCTCTCAAGGTCCCACCACAGCATTTCAATTGGGTTGAGGTCTGGACTTTGTGCCATTGTAACACCTTGATTCTTTTCTTTTTCAGCCATTCTGTTGTAGATCTGCTGGTGTGCTTGGGATCATTGTCCTGTTGCATAACGCCAAGCTTTAGGTGTCAGAGAGATGGTCTCACATTTGACTCTAGAATACTTTGGTATACAGAGGAATTCGTGGTCGATTCAATGACTGCAAGGTGCCTGGGTCCTGTGGCTGCAAAACAAGCCCAAATCATCACCCCTCCACCACCATGCTTGACGGTTGGTATGAGATATTTGTGCTGATATGCTGTGTTTGGTTTTCACCAAAGGTGGCGCTGTGCGTCATGGCCAAACATCTCCACTTTGGTCTCTTCTGTCCAAAGGACAGTGTTCCAGAAGTCTTGTGATTTGTTCAGATGCAACTTTGCAAACCTAAGCCGTGCTGCCATGTTCTTTTTAGAGAGAAGAGGCTTTCTCCTGGCAACCCTTCCAAACAAACCATACTTGTTCAGTCTTTTTCTAATTGTACTGTCCTGAACCTTAACACTGAACATGCTAACTGAGGCCTGTAGAGTCTGAGATGTAACTCTTGCATTTTTTGCACTTTCTCTGAGCATTGCATGGTTTGATCTTGAGGTAAATTTGCTGGGATGTCTACTCCTGGGAAGATTGGCAACTGTCTTGACTGTTTTCCACTTGTGAAGAATCTTCCTCACTGTAGAATGATGGACTTTAAATTGTTTGGAAAGGGCCTTATAACCCTTCCCAGATTGATGGGCAGCAACAATTGCTTCTCTAAGGTCATTGCTGATGTCTTTACTCTTTGGCATTGTGTTAACACACACCTCAATACTCAAGACCAGCAAACTCCTAAAACTTCGGCTTTTATAGAGGTTGTCACACTTGATGATGATCAATTGATCAAGGGCATCTGATTAGCAGCACCTGGCTGCTACTTAGCCTCTTCATACCTATGGAAGCACTAAGGGTGTACTTAGATATTCACACATGGCTTCTCCATTTTGGCTTTCTTTTTGTAAAATAAATGATGACATGGTGTAATATGTCATGTGTTGTTGCTCATCTGAGGTTGTATTTACCTACTTTTGAGAACTACTAAGGACCAGATGATTTTTATGATGTCCTGATACATAAAACCATAGAACTCAAAGAGGGTGTACTTTCTTTTTCACACGACTGTACGGAAAGAAACTTATTATTAAACAGGTTCTTGTTTTGTTTCATCTTGACAAAGATTATATTCTGGGACAATAGTTGTTTCAATTATTTTTTAACACTTGTCCACATGCTTTCTGGCAGTATGTTGGGAACAATGCCATCTTTAAAGCATACTGTTACTTACAGGTGCCATAAATTGGATCTGTTATGCCATCTGGTAATGTAAATTTACAAACTTTTTTCCTGTTTTTTACTGCTTGTTGTTCTTTAAAAGAATACATGGTGAAAGGGGAGAAAATACTCTGCTACTGCAGAAGATAGGACTAGTGAATAAATTTCAATTAACAGTAACAGACTAATAGTAAGAATTCAACAACTGTTGAAAATTTGACTATAGTTTGTGGAAGATTGAATTTTGGTGAATTTATATTATTTATATTTTTTACCTATTTTATTTGTAAATTCCTTAATTTTATTTGAAAGAAATGTCATAAGAGTGCAAACAAGCAAACAAAATAACAAACTACTTTTAAGGAAGATATGGTTTCCCTTGCTTTCAGCTGACACCCCAAAACTGCAGAGGGCCACGGACTTGATTGTCACTTATTTGCACCAGTATGTTTTAAGTATGACTAAATTCAATCCAATACACTGATGCACATGTAAGATAACCCAACTATGCAGAACCTACTATGGTATCTACAGGTGCCCCATTATATCGCCATACTCATGGAAATGGAATCTCAAGATTCAATATATATTTTTCGAACAAAATGTTCCACAACATCCACGCTCTTCTGTTCAGAAGGCCCTCCAAGTATAGGAATTCTGTAATATTGTTAAAATCTCACAAATTAGGAGGTGGACGTTTCAAGAAAGAAGAAATGAAAGTATCACTTTTACGTTTCTTTATGGACCTTCAATCACACACTTTCTTTAGTTTGTGTAATTTCTAATCAGTGGCTGGAATCAATGTTATGTCTTCGTGGCAATTTGCTCATCTTGCCTGGCATAATCAAGTCATTTTTACATGAAAAGGAATGATCAGAAGCAGCTGTCTGGAGAGGTTCCCTAATCTCTTGAGAGGTTAAGGTAGATTTTCTTTTTCAACCCAAGAAAAAAATCTTGCTACTATTATTAAAAAGGCCAGAGTGGATTACAATCTAGTTTCAACTATTAGATTGCAACTGCTTATACATCAGACAACACCATGCATGTACAAAAGGGAGGTTTTAGAAAGACTGGGAGAATGTAAAGCGCTGACAAAGGCCTAACAATTCCCACAGTATATTCATCCCACCATCTGTGACCCCCGAATCTGTAACTGAGGGCCTACCAAACTTCCAGAGTAGATATAGAGGACAAGCGATGGGTGAAAAGGAAAAGAGGTGGATGCCATTTTGGCAGCAAATGGACTCTCCTTGAATGCAACACAAACAGCTCAGTGACATATGAAAAAATTCACTGTCCAGTGAATATTAACAAATAGAAAACATCTCTCTTTCCCTCTTTGGGAATGTAGTGGCTTGATAGGAATCAATCCATAGCACAAGGAAGGATAGCAATACAGTACAAGAAATGCAAATCAAAGCAGCATTATATCTATCACCAATTCATTTCAACACATAATAAAGAATCCAAAATACAGCAGCTTATTTTTATAACATAAAATGCAAATAAAATTATGTTATGTATCAATAAAGATTAAAAATGTAGGCACTTAAAATGGAATTGAATGTGTTATTAAAAATAAAATATTAACAAGTATCAGCAGAAAGGGGGAAAAAATCCAGATTTTTACCTGTTTCTGATATGCATATAGTTTTCCTGGCAACAGTAACAAAGTAGTTTGTCCACGGTTTTCTTTGAAAGTATTTTTAACTTCCCAATTGAACCTACTATTCTAGTATTTCCTATAGGTCTCTCATCCAAATAATAACCAAGCCTGTCCCAACTTAACTTTCTGAGATCAGCCAAGGTCAGCTAGGTGCTGCCACCTACTGGGCATCTGAAGAACTGAAGTATACGCATTCATCTGTTTGGGAAGTGTTGTCTCATAATACTGTAGAACTGTTTCTACATTTTCCTTGGCCCCTTGATGGTTCTTGCCAGCAATCACAATAAAGTAAGGTGTTATTGCTACTGTAGTCTTCCCCTTCTTTGATATAATATGCCCTGTGGCTTTATAAATTCTGGCTAAGGAAACCATACACACACACATACATATTGCAGACAGCAAAATAAATACTATTTAATACAAAGTGGATTTTATAAATTCCTGATCACCTAACTATTCTGAGTAGTGTTTTTAAACTTAGGAAGTATTTTGAAATAACAAGCAATTAAACAACGAACAAAATAAGCAAAGAACAAAATAAAAATGAAAAGCTATGCAAAATCAAAAGCAATCACACGTGTCTGCTAGGAGCTGAACCACTGCCAGTTAGTGGGCCTCAGGGCTCCATTGGATTTCTCAGCACTGTGCCAAACTACAGCAATATTGTTACGGTTAGAGAAGAACCTCTCACAAGAACTAACAGAGGCAGAAGTCATAAATAAACACAGCAGGATTGCCTTGTCAGTTCTCATTATTAGCACTGCAGGCACTTGCTTTTCTATGCTTGCAGGTTCATTTAAGTGTAAGGGCTCCTCCTCAGAATCTCACATGCTTATAAATAAAGAAAGCATTCCTTCAGCTGGGGAATGAAAGTGTGTGCCATGTGTGAAAGAGGGTGTGAACTCACCTTTGTAAACAAACACAAATATACATATTCCAGATTAAACTGAATTTTAGGCAACAACTAAGAACAAATGTTAATGTTTGGTCCCTGTAGCCTTCAGTATAACTCACCAGCCTCTGACAGACCTCAGCCCTAATTAACAAAAAGTTGTACTTTCGTACTATAATAATGGCCATCAGAATTGGCATCTGAGCAGAAAATGAAGCCAAGCTCGTAAACTGATCGTGACATCCCTTACATTACCAGGAAAGCACAGCTATGTGACCATTACTTCAATTATAAAATGACATTTAATGTTAACTTACTGTTGCAGAGGAAGAACCAAAAGGTAAATACATGGAAGGAGTAGATTATTTCATGGTGTTTAAAAGAGTGCAAAATTCCAAAAAGGTGCCCCCAAACTGGGAGACTTGGATTTAAAATGGTAGTGCAGTTCAATGCACGCAGCAGTTCAAATCCTGCCTGCTGGAGAGACGACCTAAACTTCACAAATACAGCAATGGAATTCTAGATGACAATCCATGACCAGGAAAAAGGACTCGGAGATGGTGGGACTCTGTGTGTGGGTTCTTAAGGAAAAGCTACCAAAGGGGAAAAAAAGGAATTCCACATTGGGGAATTGTTAAGAAAAGATGAAACTGTCTGCATTATACAGTACTTTTATACAAATCTGTAATGTAAATTCAGTTGAAATGGTTCTGGTTATCACAGCGAATATTGTAGAATGGGAAAGGGCACCCCAAAATGATCAAACATTAAACCAATTCAGTTACAAGGAATTGGTTAGGGCTTTTAGATTTTATAAAATAAAAATAATTACCATAACTAGGTAAATATCTCCTCATCCGCAGAATCGGCAAATGTTCTGAGAGTTGGCCTTGCATTGATGGCAAAGGAAAATACTGTATAGGTTCCATGGTATTGGTAGAGCTTATGTATTTGTGTATGATGCTGGGACATAAGTAGAAAAAGCTGAGGGTAACATTATGACACCATGACTTAAGAACAATTTTGAGATTTGAATTTCATGATTGACTGTATATGGTAAATATTCAAAATTTCAGCCAAATCTAAACTACACGTAAGTACTGCAATAAGGCAGAGTATTTCTCTGTAATACTGAAACACTGGTTGTGTGACTGCTATGTAGCTTTTTAAAGAAATCTTGTATTTTAAATAATTAGGAAAGGCAATGTATATGAGGAATCAGATCAAGTGCACTTTATAAAAATACTGTTTTTTAAATCTTTCCTTTAAAAAATATTAAATTTTAATTAATGTACCTATTGTGGTAATACCTTTCCCCAGGGTATTCCTCAAGGGATTTTTTCCTACATGGTAACATTATTATAGGCAGAGTTTAAAACATAAAAGTATATATTTGTTTAGATTTGCATGTCATCCCTCAAAACCAGATTTTCCTAGGATAGCTTAGAACACACTAAAGTTACCAGACAAAAACCCTATATATTTAAAATACAAAATAAAACAAAAATTAAAAAGAGACATTAAAATAATAAAAGCAGCAGCCAGAGTTGCAAAGGGTTTCTAAGTAGTGCATACTTTTTAAGCTAATACATAGCAGTCACACAACCAGTGTTTCAGTATTACAGAGAAATACTCTGCCTTATTGCAGTACTTACGTATAGTTTAGATTTGGCTGAAATTTTGAATATTTACCATATACAGTCAATTATGAAATTCAAATCTCAAAACTGTTCTTAAGTCATGGTGTCATAATGTTACCCTCAGCTTTTTCTACTTATGTCCCAGCATCATACACAAATACATAAGCCCTACCAATACCATGGAACCTATACAGTATTTTCCTCTGCCATCAATGCAAGGCCAACTCTCAGAACATTTGCCGATTCTGCGGATGAGGAGATATTTACCTAGTTATGGTAATTATTTTTATCTTCCTATAAGTATTTTGTGACTGATTTGGAGGTTTGTTTTGGATTGTTGTGTTGTTGAAACATTTAAACTTTTTTTTTCAGTTTCATTGTTGAATGGTTCAATATTACGCATGGTATAAAAAAAACAGGTTAGGTTGCCCCTTTAGTGGTTTCGTATATTTCTGGATAAATTCATTTGTTTGCTTGTCAGGTTTCTATGTCACTCCAATCATGAGACTCTGAGCAGCTTATAATAGTCCTGGAAGAATATGGTTAAAATACAGTAGGTTTAAAAATACACAGCCGGAAACATCAATAATATAACTGCTCTCACAACATGTTATCTATCCATGATCCCACAGCAAGAAAGTATTTTATCACCTGTAATGATCCCAAATGCTTTCTGGAAATGCCAGGTCTTCAAGGTTAAGTGGCCACCCTGCTTAGCAGTCCCAGTTGCTGTCACTGAGCGAATCCCACATAGTCGTTAGGCAAGGAACCACCCAGATCCAAGCCATTCTTGGAAGACTATTTCCACTTCAACTCCTTCCACCCACCTATTTCCCCTCTCATCTTTGCCCTTTTGACCACCTGTCTACCTGCCACTGTCATCATCCACCACACTGCATGCCACTACCAGCCAGGGCCTTCTTTTGCACCAGCCTTCTTTCGCATGCTGGCCAGGCCCTTCTTTTGCACGCTGGCACAGCCAGGGGCTTCTTTCACACAAGAAGGCCCCTGCTGGTAGTGGCACATGGTGTGTGGTGCAGCACAAACCAGCACTCCCTAGCACCCACCCATGGCACCCAGCCACTCCATCCACAGCTCTCATCCGTTGGCCTACAGGATGTTTCTACAGTGCCTCCTCCACATGTGGCTGGATGGTGAGCCTAGCAGAATGGAGGCAGGCAAAAACAAAGGACTGCTGGGCAGCAGTAGCTGGGGAGGTCATAAATGTGGGCAGGCCCGAATTTTGTTCACATGACTGTGAGGGTGCTAAAATGGCTGGAACTTTGAGGACTGGTCGTAAGTCCATTTTTTCAGTGGCACTGTAATTTCAAACGGTCGCTGAATGAATGGATGTTAGGTCAGGACTACCTGTAATGTGTGGTCAGTGTGAAGACACAATGGATGCATACTGGAAATTTAACAACTATTGGCTCTATCCCTCTGTCCTCAAAGAGAATCAATAGTTATATGAATGTGTTTTATGTCCTATACATAGGCCAGTCAAACAATTTTTATTCAGTAAGAAGGTTTGCAAATATTTTATGTTGTTTCATGAATTGAAGCATGTTCCATCTCAACTCATTAGAGTAACAAATCTGATTATTTTTATCACATGAAAAAAATTAAATTCTCTAGTATCATAACATCAAAAAAAATCATGATTATGTTGCTATTATTAATTCCGTGGTTGCTATCCTTCACATTCAAGGTTAATCCTTTTCAGTAGTCAGCTTTTCAAAATATTGACAGACAAGAAAATAAAAGAGTAAATATAGCTATATTTTGAATACAGACACTAGCTAAAATCAATTCACCTTCCTAGAATCTTATGTTGTTTATCTTCCAGTCAAGGAAGTTATGCTACTAGTATAGCTCTGTAACAATGAGGATAGCATTCAAATAATTGTTTCTCCAGGCTCTGCAACCTTGTATTACTCAACACTCATTATTTTCTGTGTCAGTAGATGAAGCAGCATTTTCCAAGTGAAGATTCTCTATTTATTTGACAGGGTGCAAAACAGGTGCACATAACCTCAGAATTCAGAACAAGTTTGTCCATTAGTACCAACACTTCCAGAGGAAGAAAAAATGGGTTCTGAGCTGTAGACATCCTGAAACAAAGTGTTGGATATCAGTTACTGTCAAGGCAACATATATTGTCTATTTGGAAAGCCATACGATTCACAAGCAGAAGTAAAAGGAAGGAATATAAAGTTGGCTTATTTAATCAAGGTTAAAACAGATATGTTGTTATCTCTGATAACCCTTAATGGACTTTTGCTGACATCAGGACTGAAATGACGAGGCTGTGTGGATTTGTTTATAGATAAGAGATGGGATATGGGAAGAAGAGTTCATTTGTTATATTTTAAGAGAAAGTAATACTAAAATTGTTTATACTTATTGTGATGAAGGGGGAAGCCACTTCTTTATATATTTCTTTCCTTTTTCTTTACTATATTCTTATTGTTTCTTTTCTATTTCTCTATGTTTTCCTTTTCTGCACTTTTTCTTTTTTTCTTTAGTTTGTATTAGTTTTTACTGTTATAATTGTAATCTTTAATAAAATTACTATAAAAACAAGCAATTAAGTTTTTATAATAACAGATTTCTTTGTGTAGTAGCGGTAAAAGCTGTATATATCTCAGTAAACTCCCTGAATTACTGAAAAACCATAAACGATTTGTTTTAATTGGCTTCTTTTGTTGTTCAGCTTTTGTCACAGTTCGTGTGCAGACCAAGAAATCAGTAAATATTACAATCTTTTTTTGTAAACAGAAATGAGTTTTTCAATTGTACTAGTTCATATTATTTAGTCTTTCTCCGACATTTATTTATCCCACCTGCAAAACTTTATTATTAGTTTCTTTTCTTTTTTTTTAAAGCTGGATAAAATAATTGCAAATAATGTAGTTTTCTCTGTGTCAGATTTCTTACTGTCTTTTGTTCTTTTAAGCAGGATTCCATCCTCCCTTACTAATGCTCTAGATGTGTGTGTTATTATATCAGGAAGAGTGCATTGGGTCTTCAGCCAGATTGCACTGCCAAATAATTGGGAATGTTACAAAAAGGATCTGAACAAGCAAATTATACTATTATTAAAACTATGCATTTTGAAAATTGCTGTACTCATTTTTTAAAAAATTGGCATGTTTCATCCCCTCAAAATGTTTTAGTTTCCCACACATTGCATTCCATTCCAATTTAAACAAACAAACAGCACTGTAGGCACATTTTTGCATGCTAGAATATGATGATGAAGCTTCTGTTTTATTTTTTCTTTTTATGTGTGTCAACCATTCCTGAAGACTTTGCAGCAAACAATCTCAACATAGAATAAAAAGAAACATTCACAAAGAAAAATAACCCTCCAAATATACATAGAATAACAAAATGTGTTAAACCCCAAAATACAAAAGTCATAAACCTGTAAACCCCATCTTCTATCATAACCTATCATCCTCTTGGGCTAGACCGAACAAGTAGGTCTTGATTACTAAAGCCTAGAAGGGACAGAGCTGACTGAATCTCCACAGGAAGAGAATTCCAAAGTGTGGGGGTTGAAAAAGCCCACTTTTGGGGCCCTGTCAGATGACAGTCTCACAAAGATGGGACCTGAAGGGATTTGATCTGATAGACAGGCAAATGAATATGGGAGAAAATAGTTCCTTCATTACCCCAGTCCACAGCCATGTGAGGCTTTAAATGAGATAACCAGCAATTTAAAATGCACCTGGAACCCAACTGATAACCAACACAGCTCCTGAAGTAGTGGGTTGACCCCAATATATTCGGTTACAGCCATAACTGCCCAGCCAACACATTCTGTATTAGCTATAGCTTCTAAATGCTCTCCAAGGGTAGCTCCATATGGAATGCATTGTAATTATCCAAATGGAAGGTGACTGAGGTGATTAGATGACCCAAATAATGCTCCAAAATTGAGAATTAGTTGTAATTATCTACCCTCCTAAACCAATATAAGAAAATCTGGAAATTTTCCAAGTAAGGATCTAGGTGATAATTGCTTGATATCTGTACTTGATATTCTTGTATTCTGGGTATTAAGGAGAGTAAGGAGAAACAACCTCATAAATGCAATAGGAGCCCATAAACGGCATGAAAAGAGGAAAGAGTGGTAACAGACCTGCTTTTGTTATTCACTATATTCAGTATTGGCTTTTAAGTACAGAGGTTGGGCTACAATATTATAAATGATTTCATCACAATTATTAGAAACAGCCACATCTTTCTGATATCTTGGACTAATTTGTGCATTGTCAATTGCATTGTCCACCATTCTTCTGACTTAGTGATAAAACCTTTACTGAGTTTAGACAGAAAGCCAACTATTACTGCAACCAACTAGCTGGTATTTATTTCTTCATTTTTTGCATTCACATACTGCTTTTTTTCTAAAGCACTTGTACATGGCACTATTTCCACTCCACTGGAGTAACTAAAATCCCTGCATCCCTTACTCAACATGAAAGGAAAAAAAAGTAATTAAAAAAGGTTCCTGCACTTTCCATGCCTGCTCATTTCCTGTGGAAGAGAAAGGGGAACAGAATTTTTTTTTTTTAAAATTATATGATACCAATTCAGAGAAGAAAAAGTATATATGGAACTCTATTAACAGTACCATTTTTCCTTTTTACTATCGTGATTGTTCATTTTGATGTTCCAACAGACAGCTCTTACAACTTCTCTCCTGCTTAGTCAGGCAAATACTGCACTTAAAAGATCTCTTGATGCAGTTAAAGTTCAGGAGCAAGAAGGGGGGATGAGGTAAGAATTCCCTCCAATAAGAAAATGAACTGCCCACATTTTTACTACTGCGAAATAAAAGATGCTTTTGTATAATGCACTAGCTGAGCCAGAAATAAATCAGCTATCTGCCAAACTCAGCCACCATCATAGGAACAGAGATCTGGAGCTGCTTTTTAGCTGGTGCAGAATCCTCAGGTGAAAGTCAAAGTGCTGAAGGTGTATATTGGGCCTCTCTTAATTTCAACCCCCAAACAATAATCTTGTGAGACTAAGGGTGACTGGCCCAACTTCACTCTGTAAGCTCCAAAAGTGAGTAGAGAATTGAATTCATTTTCCCCAGTCCAAGCCCAACACTGTAACCATTACATTATATGACACTACTAAGAATTCAAAATTTTGTAAGAGCCTAACCATAAAAGTGGAAACTAAGCAAAAGGTTCAGCTTTTTAGGTTCCTGAGCTCTATAAACTTTATTTTTGTGCTTTATTTACTGCTTACATATTAGGAGTGGAAGCAGTGAGATAGAAGAGAACCAAACAGTGCACAGGTGAAGTTAGGGTTGTACCTTGGTGATAGTAACTTTGGCAGACTGGAGTGTTGGCTCTTCTTGAAAGCTTAAAAGGTGTACTTATATATAAATAGCACCTTTTTTTCTTAGATTAAGGTAGCCAATCTCCGTATTCTCAGAGGCCACTGAAGTCTCAGACAAATCAAGAGATTCCAGAATGAAGGTGAGAGCAAATAAGTAAGGATTTTATTTTACAGAACACATGTATTCAATCTCAGCAATATAAAGTTATGTATATATGTATAATAAAGATATGTAGATACAGATATATACAAATTAAATACCTAAAGTATTAAAATGTGAGCTTGTTTTTGACAATGAAAAAATCTCCCAACTTTTCTAATTTTATTTTATTTTATTTTTTTTATTTAATAGATTTGTCCCCACCCATCTCCCCACAACGGGGGACTCTGGGCGGCTTACAACAAACTAAAATCAGAAATACAATTAAAAGTTATAAAAACCAGACATTACAAAGATAAAAAGGCTAAAAAATCCAAGAGGCCGATAGGGGCCACACCAGGCCGCTAAGGGGCCAGACAACCCCATTTCTGATATCCTCCCTCCCCGCCCCAGGCCAGATGGCAGAGCCAGGTCTTCAATCCCTCCGAAAGGCCTGGAGTGAGGGGGCCTGTCTCGCCTCCGGGGGCAAGATGTTCCAAAGGGTAGGGGCTACAGGAGAGAAGGCCCGCCTTCTGGAACCCGCTAATCGAAGTTCTTTTACCGCGGGGATCCGGAGCATGCCCTCTATGTGAGATTGGGTGGGATGGGTTGAAATCGTGGGGGCGAGGCGGTCCTTCAGGTAACCTGGCCCCATGCCATGTAGGGCTTTAAAGGTGATAACCAACACCTTGAATTGGACCCGGAAGCAAACCGGTACCCAATGCAGCTCACGGAGCAAAGGTGTTATATGGGTCCTTCGGGCCCCAAAAATTCCTCGCGCGGCCACATTCTGGACCAGCTGAAGCTTCTGGATACTCTTCAAGGGTAGCCCCATGTACAGCGCATTGCAGTAGTCTATCTGGGAGATAACAAGGGCATGAGTGACTGTTCGCAGGGCATCCCGATCCAGGAAGGGGCGTAACTGGTGCACAACCTGAAGCTGTGCAAAAGCCCTCCTGGCCACGACTGCCACCTGCTCTTCGAGCAGGAGCCATGAGTCCAGGAGGACCCCCAAATTACGCACTGGGTCTGTCTGGGGCAGTGCTACCCCATCCAGGACCAACGATGATAACTTCCCGGATACAGAGGAGCCATTAACCCACAGCCACTCCGTCTTGCCAGGGTTCAGCTGGAGCCTGTTGTTCCCCATCCAGACCCTCACAGCCTCCAGGCACCGCGAGAGGGCGGTCATGGCATCACTTACCTCACCAGGGATGGAGATATATAGTTGAGTATAATCAGCATACTGATGATACCTCATCCCATGATGACAGATGATCTCACCCAGCGGTTTCATATAGATGTTGGAAAAGGAGCGGAGAGAGAACCGAACCCTGCGGCACCCCACAAAGGAGGGGCCGAGGATGGGACTTCTCGCTCCCTATCACCACCAATTAGGATCGGCCCCAGAGAAAGGAGGTGAACCAGCACAAAACTGTGCCGCCCACCCCCATATCCCTGAGCCGTCCCAATAGGATACCATGGTCGACGGTCTCAAACGCCACTGAGAGATCAAGGACAGCAAGGATGGTCGCACTACCACCATCCCGCTCCCACCAGAGATCATTCATAAGTGCGACCAATGCCATTTCCGTTCCATAGCTGGGCCTGAAACCTGACTGATAAGGGTCCAGATAATCCATTTCCTCCAGGACCCTTTGGAGCTGCGAATCCACCACTTTCTCAACCACCTTCCCCAAGAAGGGGAGGTGGGAGACTGGATGAAAGTTGTCCAGTACAGTAGGATCCAGGGAGGGCTTCTTGAGGAGGGGGTGCACCAACGCCTCTTTAAAGGGCGCTGGAAACACTCCCTCCTGCAAGGATGCCTTAACCATCGCCTGGATCCAACCACATGTCACCTCCCGAGCTCCTTTCACCAGCCAGGAGGGGCAGGGATCCAGATGACAAGTGATGGCCCTCACAGTCTGGAGGATCCTGTCCACTTCCTCAGCAACCACAGGATCAAACCATTCCCAGCTAACTAGGCAAGAACGATCCCGTGGTATCTCCCCAGACCCTGCACCATGCTCGGAGTCCAACTTGGAATGAATCCGAGTGATTTTATCCTGCAGGTGCTCTTCAAATTCCTTGGTGCAACCCTGCAAATGAACCAAGGAGGGACCTGGTGATCCCAAACAGGACCGCCGGGCGGCACTCTGCAGACGCAATAAGGGCGGAGAAGTATTGAATTTTGAATGAAGCACTTAGTAAAACCATACTTATATGTGACAGAATTGGTATTAGCATATAAAAATGCTAGTGGAGGTTAGTCTATTTTACAATTCACAATTAGCTACTGTGATTTGAACATTACAGTATATAAAAAAATCCTTTCTTATATCCTGCAAAATGCGTATGTGTGCATGCACGCCTTCGAGTCAGTGTTGACTCCTGGTGACTGCCTGGATAAGTCCTTGCAGTTTTCTTAGCATGATTTCATTAGTGGTTTGCCACTGCCTGCTTTCTAGGGATGAGAGAAAGTGACTGGCCCAAAATCACCCAGCTGGCTTCATGTTTAAGGCGACACTAGAACTCACAGTCTCCTGGTTCCTAGCCTGATGCCTTAACCACTACACCAAACAGGCTCTCATAAATCATAAACTGATATTAAATTCCGGCATAATGCTTTGAGGTTCTTATTTTCACATTAAAAACCTAATAATAGTATTTTGTTTCTTAATATTTTCAAATGCAAGAAGAATAACAGAGCAGAGATTTGCAATAGATAAATAGACAGATAGATAGATAGACAGATAGACAAATAGACAGACAGATTAAAATGTGAAAGAGTAAAGTTATTGATCTTATGTAGCAACCTACACCCTCTGTATAGAACACACTTACTTGGAGGTTCAGTTGTAAAGGAAATGGATATTATTTCCATATAAGTGTGCTTAGGTTCAAAGCCTAAGTGTCAAAAGCATTTATGCTTGTAGGTTTCAAACTATTACTTATTTCTCTAGGATAAATTAAGACAAGCTAAGCTAGATTTCAATAATTTTATTTGATTTCATTAGTTATCTAGAGATTTCTACTATCCTGCACTAATTCTCCCTTATACTTTATCCACTTTTAGAGAAACAGCAAATTCATTTTAAGGGTGAAGCCTCATGTAATGACCCTTCAGCCTCCCACCACAAACATTCCAGTTTTCTTATGCCTTCCTATAAAGTTAACTTACTATGAATCAGGAAAACAGACAGAAATGAAAGCAGTACACAATGAAGATTAAAGTCATATTGCATTGAGGCAACAGTGTAAGTCCTAAAGGGTATGAACTTAATAATTTGAAGATTCTTTCCCTTGATTATAGGCATATACAGTAACCCTGATAAAAATGGATGTTAGCCTTTACATAATCAAACATTGTTTACCAGGTTTCTTTTCGACAGGAACCAAGCGGGGAAAAAACAGTGTGGTGTAATGATTTGGTGTTTGAAGAAGAACTTGGGAATCACAAGGTTAGGTCATTGTTAATCATGGAAATTCTCTTATTAACTTTAGCTGCTTTTTCTCTCAATACCTCAATCACTAAAGCACATTAGTGTTCTTAGGGGATAGGAGCAGAAACAGGAGCACTATATAAGTTCAGCTGAGCTTCTGATGGATCTAATCTAAATCTAATAAATGAATGAATAAACACTAGATGCCAAGTATCTGCAGGCACAACTTCAAAGGTTACAGAAAAGCATTAAATCAGTTTCATATTTAGAGCACTTTCCTGAAAGAAAAAAATTAAAAGCGTAACAAATCCATAAAGACAGACAAGTGGATTATCAATTGGAATAATATGCCTTTCCATCCTCTCCAATTTAAAAGTGAAGTCTCATTTCACTTGAAACTCAAATTGTGGTGACTTCACAAACCTGACCATGAAAGTTTGTTGGCAACAGTCAAAAGTGGCTTGTAATAACCTTCTTTTGGGATGTTTTTTAATTTTCTTCCCTAGAAATTTCCCATCTAAGTAGTAATCAGGTCCAATCTTGTTCAGCTTCCAATTCCAGACAAGGCCAACTAGGTGCTGTCACCTGTGGAGACATTTTTTGCTTTTACTCTACACCAAAAAGAACTATTTAAAGTAGGTGAAATAGATAAATTCAAAATACTTCTGAAATGTAATACAACTTTTAACTGTAAATATTAAAGTGATAACCTTTGATGTTTTTTGTCAACTTCTTTTTTCTAACTCCAATCCCTGTCATTATAGACAAACTACTTCACTAAATTCAGCAAAATAATCTTACCAAATATTTTTTTTTACAGCAAATAAGGTAGATGATGCCAGAAGTTGCTCATCCCAAGCCTTGAGGGTGGTCCCCAGAGCTCCCCAAGACATGAAGCTGAATTGTAATTTTCTATGTGACAGAAAATTATTAAATATGAGTGAACTGACTGTACCAGCAGCATTTAATTAATGTATTTAATTTTAACTGCACTAAATTACATTAAATCAATTTTATTTTATCAAATTCTTGCCTATTTGTTTTTCCCAGCTTTGACATTTTTGGGAATGCAATCTCTGATGTACCAATTGTGGCCCAAAACCAGATTATGAATCCCTGAACCAAGGGGTTAAAAACTTAACTACTTTCCTGAATTGTTCTGAAGTATCTTTTGATATTAACCTCTCTCCCATAGGTTTATGATCTCTCCAAATCTTTCCTTCCTAGTTCCACAACTCCAAATGATATTTTAAGGGCATAATGTTCATTATAGAGAAGAATGATATTTTTTGTGCCATTATTGCCACGCTTTAAACTCATTATAAAGACTTCAGATTAATACATGTAAGACTGTATGATTCCCAAACCTACCATTTTTTGTTAAATATCTTAGACTATTCCCTCCAAAAATGGAGTTCGTACAACTATCAGAACACATGAGGAGAGAGAGCTGATGTAGTTATTTGATGTCTGCAATAAGAATATAAGGTTGGAATCGCTATGGTTGGTTTTCCTCCCGATGACATGCTACTCAAGAGAGTCAGGGAATTCTGATGAATAAGGAAAGTTGCAATCATGGTGTCCAAGGGAAGGGGGGCAAGTGATGTCATGTGTGCCATGTCATTATCCAAATGATGTGAATATCATTGTGGATAGTTCTGGACACCTACGGTTGTAATGTAGCAAGGCTGATGAGATCCCTCAAAATCATTCTGATGAATTCTCATCAACAAAATCTAAAGAAAAGATCAACATTTTCAGTAGCTAAATCTCACACAATCAAGCAGATCTAATGAGCAACTTTGAACACAAAATCAATGCTATCTGAGTCACTACTGAGCTGATCAGAGTCTTTTAGTTATGCAGAAGTATTTTAGGAATTCAGAGCGAGTCAGAAAACCTGTGCACATTTGTGTGCCTGATAAAGAATGTTTTATGACTAAAAAAACAACAAAAAAAACCATACTGGTTAATGCTTGGAAGCCAGTATAATTTAATTCAAAAACTAGAGACTTTTAGTTATAGTTGCATTTTGCTATATCAGCTTTGTTTTTTGATTCTTACTCCTCACTATTTACAAGCAGAGGGAACAATTTATTACAATGCCCTTCACATCACAACACTTCCATTTTGCCATTACGTGTGCTTGGGGAGCCTATCACTTGGGCACTTTGTTTGAAGTGCTCTTAACTGGATTTTCTAAAGAACAAAGCAGTTTTATACATTTGTCTATAAAATAGAAAGCCCTTTTATCTGATAGCTTTTCTTATTTTCAGCCCATCAGTAAGAGGCACAAATATTCTACAGTTTACTGTCACTATGAACAGAAAAGGAGCAATCAACCAAGCACAACTGCTGCGGAGTTGCCATTCTTGTTAACAGAGTCCCACACAATTAAATTAAAAAGAAGTGGTTCTACTACAGGGTCTGATGGATTATGTACAAATCCGTCTTACAATATTCTCCCTGAAAGGTGTAAGGTCTGGGAATTCTGTATTTTGATCATTTATATAAAAATTTTAAATCTCAAATCTATGTACCGACAATCAGACAGAATTGTGAGCTGTACATTTTAGCTGTGCATACACAAAGAACTAATACTGATTTTTTTTTTTTTTTGCTTTCCTAGATGAATATCAGAAAAACGTTGATCATTCCATTTAAGCTAGTCCAAGGAAAGTAACGAGCTACTCATGAGTATTAATGTCTCACCTGAATTTAAATACTTTTAAGGACACGTTACAAATAAATAAATGGCCTGCTGAAAAGCAAAGTACCATCTTTTAGCGTTATTTTTATTTCTATGAGTGTCTCTGGACCCTATAGCCATTCTTAAAAGATGAAAGTGGTGGGTGGCTGCAGCCTAGGACTTTGTTTGGAAATGTATTCTCCATCGTGCCTCGTGTTCATAATAAGCTGGGAGAGAGAGCATAGCGAGAGGGCAGAATGCTTAGTGGAAAGCAGCCTTGCTCATTTACCTTCAGGTAAGCAAATATTTTGTGACTGATCATGTCTATAACAGCAGCCATTTTGTGAGCAGGATAAGTCCCTCTGATGGTAGCCATTTTATAAGCAGACAAGCCCTTTTATGAGAATGCTCATAACATCTTCTTGAAATGCTGAATGTCCCTCTCCTGATCTTGTGTAAATGCACTCTGTCTAGTTTGAGGAAATGTTCATGCTACAGTGATTTCAAGGCTAGTTAATATATGCCCCTCCATTTGAAAGGCTTAGAACTTTAGTTTCCAGTGATGATACTCTCTACTGACTGTGTGTCTGAACAAAATGAAGTGGCCATTTTTCTTTAAAGAAAAAGAGAGAGAAAGAGGAGTTTCTCATAGTATAGGTAGTATTAGAAAGAAAAGGATAACATTCTTAGTTCTTTATACTGTAAAAGTTCATGAAACTTAAATATACTTGGCTAAGACTACCTATATCTGGGTTGCAAAAATATGGATAGCTACTACATGGCAGCAACTACATGGCATCAAAGAGATATAGAACATTTTAACTCTAGAGTTTTGCAGTCCAGTATAATATGACCACAAGAATGTCTATTTCACTCCGGTTATGTACATTGGAAAGATGAAATAGATAATAACCCTCTGATTGGTGCGTAAAGTGAAAAAGTGTGGCTATTTTTACAGTATGCTTTGCATAGTTTCTCCAGTTTCAGTATTGGGACAAAATTGTGCTTTTCTTAGATGAAATAAAGGAGAATAAGACTTCTGGCATCTGTTTTTTAGGATGCGATGGAGCTTCTAAGGTCTAAGGAATATTCATTATTTTTTTAGGTCTTCCATGTTATATTACAATTTTAAAAAAACCCTCAAAATGCAGTCTGGGAGAAAATGAAACAGTGGGAGAACTTCCTTATTTGTGCAAATGCAAGAGTAATGTGTTTACATAACAGCACACACAAACTTTCAGCATGCTTTGTACAGACTGAAGGACTTATCTTTTGAGATCTGAACTTATCATTGGTCTACTTACTGCAAGTATTCAGACAAGCAATTGGCAGCAACATTTCTTTTGCACTAATTACATTCTTTTCCAAAAGTTCACCCTGCTTGGGTGTCCAGGTAATTGCAATTAAGGCAGGAATCTGGTAATTAGAAATTCAAGTGCCCTGCCAAGAACAATACACTTCCTCTTGACATGTTGCCCAAAGAACTAATTTACTTGGAAAGGACAGAAGCTGATGTGGAGTGGCAGAGTAGATGTTTATTAGGCAACAACCGCAGAAATAGATTTCCTCTTTCACCACTCCCCAAACAGCACTAGAAAATGGATTTTTTTCCCCAGTAAAGCCATTATTATTCCTTTTTTATTTTTACTTTCAAAATTCAAAATTTCACATCAATGATTCACCATGCACTACTAGTAGATGGTACTAAGTAAATCCCAAATCCCTTAAAATCTATTTTAATAAATATTTGATTCAAGACAACTGCAGATTAAGTATGCAACAAAGGCCATAGCTAACACAGCATAAAATTATTGAAGTATTCAGGATCTAACAGTACAAATGGGCATTGCTGAGTTACCTTATTTTTAGATAAAAGTTATAGCTTTAAATATTATCTGTGTTTGCATATTAAATGGTGGATGTATTCATCTTTATGTTATCTCTTAGTACAGGTTTTTTTAATAAAAAGATGCAACCTCAGGGTTGATACATAGCAATTTACAGTATCATTCTTTACATTTCTGTTCAGGAATAAATCCCATTTAGTTCAACTGGGTTTATGATATTTAAATTGGATTAAGTTTGAAGTCATAGTTGCACTTAACTTCCATTAAAAGACAATTATCAATTAAATTAGTTCCAATTAGCTGTCTCTGACATAAAGTCACACAACAGGTGCTCAGCCCAAGATTGTAAGCACACCATATTATGTGCACTGGGGACTTCTATTAAACTATGTACATTAATCAATTATTAATTTATAAAATTTCTGCACTGTTTATTATGTATTTCAATGAAAAGTTCAAAATCATCTTAGGTTGCATATAGGGAATATAATATTCAAGATACCTTGATATCTATAATGTATGGATTAATTATCAAGTCACTGTGTGTTTGGTCATTAAGTTTGCTGACTTCAAAAGAGGATTTAATACCTTCATGGATAGTCAAAGTAAATATAAAATGGTAATCAGAAAATATTTTGCTTTTAGAACATCTTCTGAAAAACCAAATTTTTATGTAATAAAATAGTCATGTAAAAAGTGTATGAAGTAGCATTCAATACAAAGCGCAAATTCTTTTCTCCTTGTTAAATATATTGTATGAAATAAAGAGAGATGTCATAGAGTATCTTATACACCTTGCACATCTTATACAAGCAAGTTCTGTTAAAACTAGGCCTCAAAATATCCCAGGCATTATATTTCTTCAGTACAAACTCCACATACTATCAAATTGGATTGTTCTGACATGTAGCCCAGGTTCAAATCAAATCCCTACTCAACCATAAAGTTCACTGGGTGATTTTGGCTAGCCTATCTCTCAACCAAGCCTATTTTACAAGATTGTTGTGAGGATCATATGAAAGTAGATAGTGTCATACTACCTCAAACTCCTTGGAGAAAAGAGCTTTTGAGTCAGTCTTCACAAAAGAGCCCTTGAGTCAGTCTTCACAAGACGACTACAGTTCATGGACAAGTCCTGCAGTTTCCTTTACATTTTTCAGAAGTAGTTTGCCATTGTGGTTTTTCTAAGGCTGAGAGGGAGTGACTGGCCCAAGTCATCCAGTTGTTTCCATGCCTAAGGCAGAACTAGAATTCAGTTTCCTGATTTCTAGCCCTATGCCTTTAACCACTACACCAAGCTGGCTCTCTTACATACAAGTCTGAAAAAAATTGTTAACAGTGTTAAGATTGTTGATATATATTTCGTTACAATACTTTGAATAAATCTACGCGTACAAATGGAAAATACTTTTTCCACCAAACCCAAGTCCCTTAGACACAAAGTACTCACACAATAAGGGTCCAGTCTCTTTAAGAACCCGAAGCCTTGAAAGGAAAAACTGTCCTTTTCCATTATTCCTGAAGTATGGACAATGGGTTATCCAGAGGTGTGACTGCAGTGGTGAATGCTGTAGATGTGCTAGGAATGTTGTAATAGGCCCATGGTCTGCAGAATTCAAGTATGTTTTGATGCTGTCTTAGGGGCGCATCTGTCAGTCATGAAGACCCAACTGGAAATACATCTAAATTTCCAGAATTACTTATAAATCAAGGGTGGAGATTAAATTTGCCCATAATATTAAGTTCAATAAATGAGGAAATGGAATAAATGTTTCTGAAACTAATTTATATCCTTATTAAGATTTTGCACCAATATATTCCTCATATATAAACAACTAATCTTCACACTTGGTATATGGATTTGATTTGACTTTAATGAATAGGGCTGATAAAGTTGGCAGGCTAAACAAGCAAATGTGATGATAGTAATTGGGCCATTTTTTTAAACCAGGAAGGAGTTAACATCCTTGTAAGTAGAGTGTATTTAACTTATAGAGCACTATTACAATAAGTGCTGCTTACTAGCTTGCTATAAATATTACAGGCAGTCCAACTCTCCCTATCTGCCTATGTCCCCCCATCTCTGCCCTTTTGGCAGCCCTGCACTCTGCTGCCTCCCATTGCTGCTGCTCCCAGCTGACCTTTGCCATCTTCTTCCTCCCCTGCTGGCCTGGAATCTGGTGCTGGGTGAGGGTGCAGCCCTGGGATGTGCGTGGCGAACGTGGCAGGGCAGTGGAGCAGAAGGGAGCTTGCTGGCCTGGCCAGGGAGGAGGCAGCAGGATGGAGCTGGAGGAGGAGTCCTGCCTTCCACCGCAAGAAGCAACAGCCCACAGACCATGGAAAGTGCAGTGGCACAGGCTGGCGAGGCATGGTGCACTCCGACACCGGGTGAGGGACGAGAGGTGGCAGCAATTCCCCAGGAGAAAGTGGCAGCTGTGCAGGAGGCACTGTTTGGGGTGGTGGTGGAACTGGAGGAAGCAGAGGGATGAGAGCTTCCTGGAGGTGCAGTGGGCACTCTGCAGCTCATGTTGGAAGTACTCCTGGAGAACCAGCCTGTGGGCTTCAGCGAAGGGTGGAAGTGAGCCCAGTGCCGACAGAGCCTACCTGTAGGCCCTCTGCTCGCTCAGCCCACCCACTCCTGCAAAGCCTTGTGAAGGGCCAGCAGCTTCCAACGTGAGCTGCAGAGCGCCTGTTGGAAGTGCTCCTGGAGAACTGGCCTGCAGGCTTCAGCACATTGGAAGGTGCTGGCTCTTCACTTCCTCCAGCCCCGCTGCAGAGCGCCTGTTGGAAGTGCTCCTGGAGAACTGGCCTGCAGGCTTCAGCACATTGGAAGGTGCTGGCTCTTCACTTCCTCCAGCCCCGCTGCCACCCGAAACAATGCTTATTATAGTTAATAGGGTACTTTCAAACTTGCTCTGGAGATATGGGGGGATCCTCCAGAGTAGGGTTGTGTGGTGGATTGCAAAGCAAATGCAGAAATTCCTATCTTCCCATTCTGTTGATAGTATCTTCTGTTAGCAGAGAAACACTGTTGGAAACAACCCAAAGTGTCTAATAACGTGAAATTATAGTCACTCTTTCTGATATTCATGAATAGTACTATATAACCTTTTGCAAATTTGTCTAGACTGATTCAGAAATTGCAGAGATATAGACTGATACACACATTTCAGAAATAAATTAATAAAATTATCTCACCTTTTGTACGTATATATATTGCGAGTCTGATTCTATCAAAAAATCAAGACTATCATGCTTAGTGGTTATATGAAATACAGTAGTATCTTCTAGTGTGTGTCTGTCTCTCTGTGTGTATACACACACACACAAGCACATGCTTTTTAAGCTTAGAAAATTTACTCGATCTACCACAGAGCCTCTTTCTTATTACCCCAGCGGGCTACAAGGATTCCTCAGATCATAGCTAGATATAACTAGTGAAGGAACAAGCTGAGATCATCAAAACCTTATGACTGAATCACTGAAAACAAAAATAAAACGTACAGTTTTCATGGCCTACCCCAGAAGTACATCAAGAGCACAGTACGAAAAGTCTACAATACAAAATTACATCTCACAAGCTCCAGCAAAACCTCAGGAGTTAATAATACAAGAAATAAAGCCACTGTTATGATTGATAGATCTGTTAACAATTCTTATCACTTATTTCCACACTGTCAGTCAAATATGTTTCATTTATTCTAAGGGAAAGGGAAAGTATCTTATAACGTATATTTCTTTTAGTTTAAGAACAAATTCCTCATATTTCTCTCTTACTCTTCTTTAAACAAGAAAGTGCTGTAAGATGAACTTACAGAACTCTAACTGATCTTGGTTCAAAATATGAGATTCAATGAACAGACAAAGGTAGGGCAGAAAACATATTAAAAATATTTTTAATTTGTGGATAAAATGTACTGGGCTTGCATGCTACAGACTGCAGCCTTTGTGCACAATCATAAAGTATATCAGAGCCCTATGTAAGTGCCCCACTAATTACAAGAAGTGGGAGGTGTATATTCACCTCTTGTATCCTCTTCCAGAGCCCCTTATTATGCTTTACTAAGGAAGGCAAGGTCTTATTCATTCAAGACACTGAAGCAAGCTCCCTACTTTCCATTACAGCCTTCTCATGAGAGTGGGATAAAAGTGGACAATTTTATTCACTTCATTTATACGACATTTTTCTACAGTAAAAATTGTACTCATTGCTGTGCTCATCTTTCTGTAACATCATCAGACCTAATCGGATTTCCAGAGCTGCTGAGGCACAGCAGAGCTCCAAATGCAACCTTGGGCTACAGACAAGGTTGATGGTCAAAAGCAGTCTTGAGGCAACTTGCTATTAAGTGATGAAAACTTCAAGGATTAACATCAGCATTGTAAACTGAGCCTTAAAAATGTATCTAACATAGTCAACATAATTTTTATATTACGATCTGTGAAATGTAGCTTAATTGCTTAGTTCCAGGCAAAAATCCAGGAGCTGCATTTTGTACTAATGGCAGTTGCAAAACTGTGCCCATGGTGAAATGGAATAAGCCCAAGACTGGGCAGAATTGGGGGGGGGGGTCATTTTGGGTTAAGCTAAGGAATGCAATCAAACAGTGGATATGATCAAGGAAAATAGGAACAGCAAAGGAGAAGTGGTTGGGAGGAGACAGAGCATCAGTCCAGAAGAATTAAATAGCTTTAGTGGACAGGATAGAACATATTCATATCCATTTGCTCCAATGCTTTATCTCATTTTCTTAGAACTGAAGATGAACTATAGCATCTATAGATAAAATATGCAACACATTCAAGTAAGGTATTAGAAATATTAAAACAATGCATTCTGCAAGCTAAATAGATCAACTACAAAATATTTTGGAAATTTAACCTACTGTAGAGTGAATACCTAAAACCTAAAAACATACTGGCCCATCATGAGTGCTTCACGGGTCAACTTCTTTTTTTTAACACAAACCATGATATCAGGCAGTTTCCAAGCAGCTTGCCACTGAAATTTATTTTCCAGTGGCAAATGGGTGTGGACTAAATTCAGACCAATAAACAAAAAAGCCTAATTTCACCGAAAATCATTACTGCTTTGGAAGATAAATATGCCTGACTATGTCCTGATCTGAAAACAATTCCCTATCAGGAAAACATTTTCTCCCATTATATAGATATGAACCACTGCACATTTTCTCCCTTCCTGGCACCTGCCATGCTGGGAAATAAAGTTTCCCAGTCAGTCTGTCCGGCACCCTAGAAATATACCCCAGGGCTTCTCAGACACAAGCTGCTACTGCTGCCGCCACTGCTACCAAACGTAAATGGCGAGTGAAGGCAAGGCAGGGTATAGAAGATCCTCCTGGAGGCTTGGGGCACATACCCAGGCTTCCAAAATCCAAATGAAATGAATTGAGGAGGAAAAGTTAGAAGCAATGAACTCTTTTGTCTTTTGTTTTTGTTTGTGGCTTTAACATTTTGTTTGTCCAAACTTGGTTCTGAAATTAAGAGGAACTGCCTCATCATTAATTGAGGCATTGACTTGTTGGAGTAAACTCCAGATGGAGTGGGCTCGGCTTAATGGCACAAATAGAACCAGCTCGACAAAAAATGACCTTTTGCTGCCCCCTGTTGCTACAGCACTACTGACTGCCTTTTCACCCAAACGTTATTCCATTTAACTTATCCACAACAGTAAACAGTTGAGGACCTCTGCAGTGAAATCCTTCATGTAGTTTAAGTGTAACACTATTATTTTATAACTCTCAAAATCTTATAAGACTGGGATATGTACCTCCTTACTTAAAATGACTATAAATTTCATTATACTTGTTTTAGAAATTGCCAGGCATCTCTACATACCCGTGGCATATTAATCTGTATCAAGTCAAAGCACAGAAATATGCCTAAGTAGAAGTACTGACATTTTACAAATATCAAATTAACCAATACGCAGCAATATAAACCTTATAAAACAAGAAAAAAAGTGGTATAAATTGCTTTTTGAAAAGTAACCACTTCAAAGTTAGCAAGTTCACAAAAGAACTGAGGGTTTTAAAAGAGCTACAACCACTGCAATGAGGATGAAAGGCCAAATATAAATACATTTCATTTCTAAAACAAGGTGTCAATTACACATGGGCCACACAATTGATCTTAACAGGACCTATTCCAGTGAGTACTTTTTTCACTGAAACCTGGTGCCCATTTTAACCACTGATTTTCGCAACAGACATACCCATTAAATATTTAAAAAATGTGTTTCAGAGCAGTTGGTTAATAAACAACACTACCCTGATGGTTATAATTTCATAGTAGTTGGGACTACTTAGGACTGACTGAGAGAGATGTTTGTCTCACTTTTATACAAAAAAGGTTCTTATACTGATTCAGCTTTTATATTTTGATGTGTAATTCTGATTTTATTTTATATATCTAGAACACTCTGAGGATTCCAGGAATATAAAATCTTGATATATCAGCTGTTTTGTATTTTATTCAAGATGGATTTTGATAAATAATCTGATAATTAAGACGATTATATATTTTATAACATGAAATTCATAAACCAACCCGCTGCCAACAGTTCTGTAATTCCTAACATTTATTTCTTATTTCTATACTTGCATTAATTATACTTTATATTTGGAGAATTAATGTCTCCAAGATTATTCAAATTATTTATTTCATATCATTGACCTAATAAAAATCTATTGTTTATTAGATCAACAATGTTTATTATCTGTTTAGACATACACACACGTACAAAAACAAGCATAACCTGAAAAGATTTCAAGATATCAAAATCAGAGACAATATTCCCTTATAATTTTTTTTTCTGGTAAAAATTGCAAATTTACTGAACTTGTTAGTATTTACTGAACACTAAATGGATTTTCCTTATATGTTAGATTGATAGAGTAAACTGCCTTAAAAGGTTTAGCCTTGTTCTGCTTGAGCCTGATGCTTTCATTTTAAAGAACATTTTCCTTTATTTCACTTTTCCACAACCCATAAAAAAACTCATTTCTAATTCATCCGTTCGTTCAGCTTAACCTCTCTTCTCAGCAATTAAAGCACTCTGCGCATCCCTCATCTATCACACAGCCAGCTAAATAATGCATTGCGTCCTCTGCTCATCTTTTATCATCCCAAATGACAGGTATTAGCATATCTCCCCAGTCAATTACAGTGCAGTAGAATAATCACAGCATAATTGGGCGAAAGCCACTCTAATCACCAACCCTGCAAACTCACAGAATAAAAACTGAGTGGCAGTTCAGACAGGCCTTGCTCTTGTCCATGACTCTAGCCAACAAGCTTGGCAAGTCCCCATTTCCCTTTTGCCTTCAATAACTTTCACTTTGAGGTAAACTTCTAAAAAAAAAAAAAATCAGAGTAGGTTAAAACAGAAAACAAATGATATTTGATGTCAAGCATAATACCCCATAACTTCTGCAAAGACTGAAAAAAAATCACATTGTAATAATTAAGTTTTTAAAATGTTTTTAATATTTTATTACTGAATAATAGAATTTGAAAAATATATAATTACTTTGATCTTTATTATTAAATTAAGTGCTGCAAAACAAAAGTCTTACCCCGTTCTCTTCTTCCAGATGCAAAATTTACATATGTGAAATTCTTTTTCTAGTAGGAAAAAATCCTATCTTCTGAAGATATGCAATATAACTGTGGTATTTCATTTGGATAACAATGATGATTATGATGATGAATTATTTCCTAACTTGGAAAATATTCAGTTTCTCAGGAAAGACAAGAAAAGAGGTTCTTTTCATGAAAACTTTAAGACTCATATTCAGTACTTTCATTTGAGCCTAGAAGTAAATGGTCAGTCACCTGAAGCTGACAGATTAGATTTTTAGGCACAAGTCTATAAACAATAGACAAAAACAAGGCTTATGGACTACCGTCCAAAGACCACCCAGAAAGGAAACTGTAATAGAGCAGATGGAAAGTCTAAAACAGTATGGATAATTAAAGCAAAATCTATCTTCTTTGTAAAAGTCTGCAACTAAACCCTAAATGAATAAAATGAACTTCTGGCCAACACTACAGAACACACAGAAAAATGTTGGATTCTGAAGCACTCAAAACTCCTGGAACCGAAGTGCAGCCAAAGAAAGGACAACTCAGATCAAATCATCTTAATTGTGAGTTTTTGTGACAGCAGTACTTCTGCCTAAACACTCTTATACTTGATCTAGATGAGGAGTCTCAAACTTGGGGGTAATGATAGGCACCTTTGGAATTTTGAGAACACATTTTGCAAGTGTAAAATGACTATATGGAAAATATATTTTCTGAAGATATCCAGTTACCACTGATGATGATGACGGCGACAATGATGATGATGATAATAGTACCAATAATAATACATTAAAAGCTTTCCTAAATAACTGTTTACCAGACTGTTATCCTACATCCACTATCCTGCAGAAAACTCCCTACTACACTGCTAGCTATTAGATTTTCTGGGTAGAAGGGCGCATTTCCAACCTAGTGTTTTGATTTTGATGATTTCCTAGCATCATTTTTATTTTCTAAGAAAGCTTATGGAGCCTATTTGCGACTCACTGGCATTCTTGAAAATAATGATGTTGCTGGTTACTGCTTTTCTTTTGTAGTATGTCAGCTTCTCATTTTAAACAAATATTATTATTATTAAGTATAAAAAAAATCAGAGGGGATATAGAAACTGGTGGACATATCCACTGATACACTTGTATCCCAATAGAGGAGAATATGTGTAGCTCAGGGTTGAACTATGGAATCCTTGGTGGTCTCTGAGCTTGGCTGTTTGCTTGCAGCAGTTTCATTCCCTGACTAGGTAACATCAACAGTGCTAGAAAGTGTGGGGCTTGCTCCCTGTTTATATACAGATGTTCATATACAGGGGCTTCCTGTTTATATACAAGCAGGGATTAACACCACACAAACAATCAAGCAGAGAACAATACCCTAATCAAGGAAATACCAAGGAGAAAACTATACCCCCACCAACACTGGCAGGGCAAGCTACTGTATATAAAAGGGAGCAAACCCCACACTCACTAGCACTGAAGATGTTATCTAGTTGGGTAATGAAACATCTGCAAGCAAACAACCAAGCTCAGAGAGCACTAAGGACTCCACACTGGTATCCCCAGATATGTTGGGGAGTCAAGTTCTGGGAATGGATGATCTTTTCCAATGACTTTCTTGGACTGGGTTATGGTAACATGATCAGTAATAGTAGAACATGTCTGCACACTGATAATATCTAAGCTCAAATCTGTAAGTGACTTCTGCCAGCAGTTTCATGAAGATGTTAAAAAAATGAAAGACATGAACATTGACCATGAAATCGATCAGGGGACACCAACATTACATTCTAAGACTGATATTCCAGTTACTAATGGAAAACAGAAAAATTATCATGAATAGCTACCCCAGAAGCTAGGCATGTTCAATGAAATGGAAAACTGCTCAAACATCCAGAAGAATCTAGGAATAATCTTCATACATTAATGCAGTTAATTCTTGCTTTTCAGTTCTCTTGCTCTCTTTACATGTTTTGTTTATCTTAAGTCTGAGATCATATAATTATGCCCTTAAAAAAAAAAGCTTAAACAAAGAGAGAGAAAAGCCAGGAGTCCAAAGCAACCTAATAGTTATCTTCACACAACTTTCTTCCAAAGTTAGCTCAAGAAATAAGAAGAAGAGGAACACTGCTGGTTCCACATTATGAATTAGATTCTTACTGATGTCAGAATACTAAATGCTTGACCTTCTTTTTATAGCCAGATTATTTTATGGATACTATAGGAAATTTAGTTTTGCTTGGCACTTAATATATACAGTTAACATTTATCTTACAGTAAGACTTTATGGTCTCTCACTGGTTAGTTAGTGAACATAAGAGCAAATGAAACGGGCATGCTAAGACCCAATTAAACAGCTGCATATTCAGGTTGTACCACCAATCAGCTAATGGCTGGCTAGAAGAAAAGCTAGTTAGGGCTCTAAGGAGGTAGCACAGGAAACCTCTAAGTTCTGTTTCATAGCCCAAAACATTTACAAAACCCAACACTGCAAAGTTGTCAATGAATCAAATTCTAATAGACAAAAGTTGAAGACCTGCTTTCCAATCCAGAAATTGCAAGTAGAGAAAGCAAGCAACTCCTGTTCTTCAAACTAACAGGTTCTACAACCAACATTCAGGAGTGGTCTAAAAGGTCAATCCAAGAATCAAAATCAGACCTCAGAATAATACAAACCTGAACAATTCTTGTTTGCATTGATTGAGCATTGCAAACTGAAAGCTTGTAGTATTTTCCTTACTTACATAGCTTTTAGTAATTTGTGAGGCTTAAGATGAGTCAAAGGTCTTGTAAAACCTTTGTTTCAAGCAGGCATGCCCACTTTTAAATGGCTTCTTTCTTTAATACTAAGGAAGAGATACTCTAGAAATCACTTCATTAGCCACAGCATTCTCTGCAGTACTCCTTGGCTCAGCTTGCTCTTTTTCTTGAAGTTTTAAGTCTGTAGATTCCTCTGGACTTAATCCTTTACTTCCTCTTTTCTTTCAGATAAGAAATCGTTGAGAAGCTTGATACTTATGCTCTCAAGTCAAGTAGAGCCATGATTAGTTGAATTTACTCAACTAATGTTCTGGATTTGCACAATGTACAGATCCATAGACATTCACATAACATACTAAGCAAAAATATAGTTGCTATTTTACAGTTCATCGTGTTCCATGAGCGCATCCCCGGTGCAGCATTTGTGTGAGATGTGGAAGAAACCTCTGTATGTCTGTGAGAAAGCCAAACTACTTTGTGTGAATATAGTCCTGACCATTTAACATAATTCTATCATATAACATTATAACTAACCAGAACATTTTGCCACCAATATTCTTTGGCCAGTTGCGAAAGAAAGAGAGAAAGATAGACAATTGACTTGTGAGATAGTAAAGAATGGCTTCAATTTATTTTCCTTGATAAGACATCAGCAATATGCATGCCTTTGCACTAGCCCAGGCTTTTCCAGTCAACACCATTCTGAAATCTCCTCTTGAGGAAACCTCATTGATCAAAATTCTGTTAGAGTAAGGAGAAAGACTGTGCTGAACTGAGGCAAGCTATAGACTTCATTAAGCATGCAGAACGTAAAATGCTGACACAAAGCAACAGCGAATGTGTGGAACAGCAGAGGAGAAAAAAAGCAAAGAAATAAGGGGCGAAGGAGATGAGGCAGGGAGAAAACTCTGCTCTGTGCTCTTCTATTATATCTTTTTATCTTTCCTATCTGATATATACTGCAGAGCAATACTTATTTTTAAATAACCAAGGACTGTAACGAATATATTTAGCTATTTTAGTTTTTAAAAATACATTACTAGTCAAATGAACAGCCTACAATGAAAATGCATAGAAGTTTAGCACAGATTCTACACAAAACTGATTCTTCTAATTCTGAACATCCATGTGCCATTACCACCACACATAAAACTCACCACAAAACCACAGCTGTCCAAGTAGCCGGTATTCTTGTATTCGTTTTCCTAAATAACCAAATGGTATTGGTGTGTTATTTCAGGGGTGGAAGCAGTAACTCTTCCTTAACCTTCAGTTCTTTGCTCAAGGGAAAGGCTAATATTAATACAGAAGACTGGGTAAACTTAAGAATTAGTTAATTCTGAGAATTGTTCAGCTGTGTATTTTTTTTTTCTACAGAAGGTGCTCAAGACAGTGATGGCTCTACAGTTTCTGATGGTCTCGAAAGAAAGGGATGATTTGGATTCATTTCAGTCCAGGCTCATGCCAGTTGTAGGACTGAAACAGCTATGATTGTCCAGAAGGGTAACAGAAACAGTGAAACTGTCGATTTTCCATGATCTCCTAGCAATTTTTGATACTACTGTCCATGTTAACCTGGATTGGTTCTGTGTTTTGGAAATTGGGTTGTAGTATCATAGTGGCTCTGCAGTTATTTACAGATCATGTTCATTAGGAGATTTGGAATGAAGTTATGACCTAGTTATCTAATGGACCAACTCTTTCCATATTCATTTGCTTGTCCAATCAGATCAAACAGGGTCAACTTCTTCCAGGTCCTGTCTTTATAAGACTGGCATCTGATGGGGCCTTGAAAGTTTCCCCCCTGCCCAATAGCTTTCCCACCCCTTGGAACTCCTTCACTGAGATTCGGTCAGCTCCATCTCTCCCAGGCTTTAGGAAAGCTGTCAAGACCTTTCTGTTCTGTCTAGCACAGGAGACTATGCTATAGTTGAAGATGGGTTTTGCAAGTGCATGGCCTATATTTTGCAGTTTTTACATTTTTTTAATTGTGATTTTTAAAATATATTTGGGTTTTTTCTTCTTTCTTTGTGGGCATTACTTTATGACAAAATTGTTAGCTACTCAGAAAGAGAACCAATATGGTGTAGTGATTAAGGTCCTGGACCCAAGATCTAGTCCTCCCTTAAGCATGGAAGCCAGTTGTATAACTTTGGGTCTGTCACTCCCTTTCAGCCCAAACCATGTCAGGCTCTGCAATAAGCTGGCTGAAAAATAAAACAATTGTTGCATTATGCAGCAATAAATAAAACAATTGTTGCATTATGCAGCAATAAATAAAACAATTGTTGCATTATGCAGCAATAGCTTTACTATGTGAACTGAAGTAAGGGCAGTGCAAAACAGATATGCCCTGGTAATCGAGTTGGACAAATACAAGGAAGAACAACAAATACTCTGCTAGTTCCCCAAAGCCTTTGGGATTGGGCAATGTACAAATGAAGTAAATAAATAAATAAGCTTCTTCTGTATGCTGATGATAATCGCTATTTCTCTGTATCATCTGAGAGGTTGTGCATACCCTGGAATTATGTGTGGACATGATGATGGACTAAATGAAGGTGAATGAGTTTAAAGTGCAACTTGATAAGACAGAAGCACTGCAAGTAGGCAATTACCTAGTTTCGAAATTAAGGAAGTTAACTGCTTTTGGTTAACTTACACTCCCCCTGAAGGAGCAGCAGTAGTGTAGCTGCAATGTTTATCACTAACTGCAGGTTCCAAGGCAATCTCAGGGTAGCCTTGTATATAGTGTACTGGAATAATCTAATTTAGTTAGTTATATGCATAATCTAGAAGGGCTCCAAAATTGAGGCTATTAGTTGAGGCACAGGTGACCTTGTGACAAGGACTGCCTTTTTCCAGCTTTAGTTGGTTTCTGCATAGGTACAGTACCAGTAACTTTAGAATTAGATTATTCCAGTACACTATATACAAGGCTACCCTGAAATTGCCTTGGAGACTTCAGTTAGTGATAAACATTGCAGCTACACTACTGAAGAGGGCTACCTGTACCAACCATAATCACCTATGGTAACACTGCTTCTCAATTTCCTAGTGAGTGAAACTGAAATCAGGGTAATAATCTGCAAACCTCCATACGCTTAGGTCTGAACCTGATGGAGCACCTTCTCCCATACCTGCTTTTCAGGTAAGCTCTAATCAGAGTGGTCAATTGAGGAGTCATTACATGTGTAATTTTGGGGGGTGGTGTGTTTTGCCTTTCTAATATGATTTATTATAGTTTTCTTCTATTACAGAGATTGTAGGTTGTTTACAGATTTTAACATTTTTTTTTACTGTTTTTAACTTATTTTAATAAAAAAAACCTCCACCTGTTCTCATTTTGGGATTGCTTTTAATGATTTAAAAAAAAAAAAAGAATGCCTGTCTGACTACCTTTGTGAGAAAGTGTTTCTTTCACTGCTGAGCTACAAACAACTGCAAGAAGTGAACCAGAAGCTGGGAGGAAGGGGGAATTTACTTATGTTTAGGCACCAAGTCAGGGAGCCAGAGATGAATACACAGAAAAAGACATCAGAACTAGGAAAATTTATTGCTTAGGCAAGATCCCTAGCCAGAAGAAAGGCTTTCTCTGGCTTCATAAGGGCTCAGTGGCCAAATGTGGTGGACAAGGTCACTTCTGAAAATATTTCAGTGCTAGCAAGATACCGTAAATTCCCATTATGAGACTCAGCAGCATACCAGCAGAAGGCTCCTGGCAATTTCTGACACTGAATAGTACTGCTGCAGATTCCCTGTTTCAGCAATTATCTTGCACGTTGCTGAATATGAGGCTGTTGTTACCACTAGAGAAGAAATCTTTAAAAAAATTAAAATGTACAGAAACAATGCATCTGAGTAAAAATTAGAACATACTGATGAACACATTTTAATTCATCCTCACAGGATACAGTATGTCCTGTAAATGTACTGCATGTTAAACATAACCCAAGAATATTATTGCTGAATTGGAAGCGGATTGCCAAATCCAAAGACCACAGAAGCTATAGCTTCAGATTACACAGAATACATTGAGACAGCAAGAAAGGAAGTAAAACAACTATGCTCACTTATTCTTTCTGTGGAGTTCCTAGCCTTCGATTTATTATATACTGCCCATATCCCAAAACATCAGGTGGTTTATAGTATCAAATTCATTATCATAAAATCTGATAAAACATCCAAGAAATTAACCTATATAACACCTATCATAATTCAATCACTACTGTTCTAGAGCATTGGAATGACAAAAAAAGATCTGCCTTTGAGTCTGTGCCTTCTCACCTCTTGGAGTCAGGACCCTAAGCATTCCTTCCCTAAATGACCACACAGGACAGGCACAGGCCACTTGAAGAAGGCAGTCCCTAAAATAATCTGGAGCCATGCCACATAGGACTTTATAGATTGCATGTGGCACCTGGAATTGCATCCTCAAATCTATTGGCCTTTGCCAACTGTAACTTCTATGAGGGCCAAGGTATACATATTCAGTTTCCAAATTTGGTACTTAATTCTTTTCTGATTGCAATAAACCTGCCTCCTCTGAACCTGTGAGAATCATACTTTCTTTGTTGTGAGCTGCTGTGAGGGGCATGACACATGAATCCAGAAGAGCCCCAAAGTCACAGACCTACTCCTTCAGGGAGCAATAACCAGAGCAGAACTGGAGCTAATATGTTCTGGACATCTTGCTAGGATTTGAGTTTCTTTTGCCCCATCTAGTTTCTAACACCCTGCCATATCAGTGATAAAATCCCCAACCATCCTCAGTAAACCCTCGGGATCCATAACTGATTCCCTGCACTTACAAATATGGAGGCTGCCCAAGATTCACAGGGCTAATACACGAATGGCTGTTGACACTGTTACCTTCATATTAGTACATGAATGCAGATGCCATCTAAGAACAGTACAAACAAGGGAATATAATAAAAAGTACTATGACAATAAAATACTTAAATCAAATATCTGCACACATTTCTTCAGAAGCAAAGAAAAACAAATATTTGGCTTAAGACGCATATTTGAAAAATGCAATATCAAAAGTACCCTAGAAGCAAAGTTTACAAAACAGAATTTTAAAACATGTCTGCAATTTACTGATTGCAGCATTTTTTGTAAGGTGTCATCATTGGAGTCCTGTTAGGAAAAAACCTGCAAAGGTCCAAAGTGGATAATCCTTGCTGTAGGAATTTAAAATTTATCAATTGACTGCATTTATATCCCACCACAATCTAATGACTCTTGGCAGGATATCATGTGCAAGGTGAACTTAGAACAAGTGGTATGTAGGAACTAAAATATATTTTAAAATTTACTATGGATCTACAGGGGAGCCAAAGGCCTTTTTATATTTGCAGTCACCTTCTGAGCTTAAATCGCTTTTTAATTCGAAGACAGCTGTACAAAACTGCCTACAGTACAAGCTTGAATAGGCACAAATGAATCTGAAGGTGTGTAGCATTTTCCCTGATCACAAGGAATAAGCACTTATCTAGGAAAGAGATCCACAATGAATCACTGCAGGGTAGAATCAAATACATTCTGGGAACATACAAGCCTTTTTTATTATTACTGTAACAGCTGAAAAACACTTTATAGCTAAAGCCCTAGAAAATGTATTTTCAACCAACCAGTCCCTTTACACTTAGCAACCTATCCACAGTATCATACATAACAGTGAATTCACACTGTATGAGTCAAGGTTAGAAGGGGAGAGAGTGAGGAAAAGATCAACATTTCTTAGAAAAAAACCTCTGAAGTGTTTATAAATAGTGGAGAAATACCCTTTCAAAGCAGAAACTGGGCACTGGTGAGTGAAAAAGAAATCACTCTGAAATAAAATATTGCTGAGTATTTTAACATTTGGGCTGAATTATATTTATTATTATACAGCAACAAATATTCTAATAAACTCTTTCTTGGTACAGCAAGTCCAAAATTAAAACCTATTTATGTAACCAAGACTTTTAATGTTCTAATGTTATTATTTTAATATTTTATCTGTTATGCTTTTTAGTGTTTTAATGGATTTTTTAATATCCTTGCAAAAAGATATAACCTTATGATCATTAACAGAATGGGTGACATATACATTTTTCTAAACAAACTATTTCAACCTCTTCTGGAACCTAGATGAATAAAACTGGGGGATCATTTACAGATACTTCCTCAAAGCATACAGAATGTAACTCCCAAACTGAAAGATGTTATATATAGCCTCGGATCTGTATAACTTTGCATAATGAAGTCTGCTAGTAATCTTTAAAATTATTTTTAGCACATAGGCTAAGTATCAATCTATTCTTTTGCAGTTATTGCCATGCAGATAGTTGAATAGGATATTCATGTGTTAGGTTTTATTGATCATCTTTGACATTCAGTAACTTATTTTCAGTTTCTATCATTCTGAAAACCTTACTTTCCTGATGTATTATATCTACTTTCCTAGTGTATTACAGGTAGTCCTCAACTTACAACCATTCATTTAACAACTGTTCAAAGGTACGATGGCGTTGAAAAAATGACCTTTGACCAGTCCTTGCACTTATGATCACTGCAGGTCCCCACGGTCACGTGATCAAAATTCAGATGCTTGGCAACGGGCATGTATTTACGACGGTTGCAGTGTTCCAGGGTGATGTGATCAACATTTACGACCTTCCCAGGAGGCTTCCTGCAAGCAAAGTCAATGGAGGAAGCTGGATTTGCTTAACAACCGTGTCATTCACTTGACGGCAGTGATTCACTTAATGACAGTGGCAAAAAGGTCATAAAATCAGGTGTGATCACACTGCTTAGCGACAGAAGTTCTGATCCCAGTTGTGGTCGTAAGTCAAGGACTACCTGTATAGCTACTTTCTTGGTGTGTTATACCTACCTATCTTATAGTCTAAACTTGTGAATAAAGAAGGTGCCAGTTTAATCACTGCATGATGACAGTTTTAACCACTTTAGGAAATATTAGTATCATTATTATGTAGAACTAAACAAAATGCCTCATTTTTTATATTGTTTTCATATTTCTAAAGCCATTTTATATTATTTTTTATAATTAAACCTTTCTTTTGAAATTTTCTTTATTATGCATCTGTATTTCAGAATGTATTTCTTTAATATTATAGTCCACTCTCTGACTCCGGATAGTTTACAAGGAATAACAACAGTGACAAATTAATATAAACTTTAAAATAGAATTGATCTAACACTCAAAAACAAACAGAATGGCATCAGAAGACCTGTAAAAATAAATAGGTTTTGAGCCCTTTCCTAAATTCTAGTAGGGAGGGTACATGTATTAATTCTAGTTGCAATTTATTCCATAATATTAACACTACCACATAGAAAGCCAAATTAATAGAATCTGTAGAAAGCACTCTATGGATAACTTAAGGTGCAGGATGCACTATACACATGATCACAAAGAAGAATAGCTTTGGAATATTAGTACAGATTGCCAAACTTCATACATGTTCATACAGTATATAAAAAATAACTTATCCTATTATTTCTTAGTAATTACCTTCAGGAAGTTACAGACAGTCCTCGCTTAACAACACTAATTGGGACCAGAAACTCTGTTGTTAAGTGACACAGTCATAAGAAAAACCACATGACTGTGGCTTCCAGGGGAAGATGGTGGACTGAAGACAGTTCCGCAGACAAGTGGAGCTGATATTTGCAGCGTTTTACAAGGGAGCCAAAGCAGATTGGCTCGATCCTCTCTGGATCAAAGAGAGAGATGCAAGATCACCCAGGCTGTTTCTCCTTATGATTGTTCCTCTTCCTCATTAAGAAACTGCAAGACAGCAATCTTGGGTGGGTGGGCGGAAACCGGGAGATGGGGGAATTCACCATATTTGCTCCAATTGCAAATGGAGCCTTTCAAAGGACACTAAGTTCATACACTTCCCTTGCTAACTATTTTCAGAAATTGCCTATTAACTGTTTCAAAGAAGTTAGACACCTGCAGAGTGACAAGACTGGAAATACCAGGTGAGTACTTTCATTCCTCAATATAAGAATATGAAGATCTGTTTTTATAATTTTTAAGAACTTAAAATAAACAGCAAACATTAAGACAAGGTTTTGGCTACAGGAAGTTTTAAGTCCTCAGAAAACGTTGGAGCTTTGGATTTTGAACATTAATACTTAGAAATTAATTTTTTTTAAAATGTATGCCTGTGGGGGGAAAATTGTTTTTGAGATTGAAGTTACAAGACAAGCAAGTTATAATGGCATTTAGAGACATCTTTGAAGAACTGTATAGAGACCTGTGCTGTGAAATGTCAGCTATGTTGTGTTTTCCTGAGAACAGTTTGTTCCTAGATGAAGGCGTTACAGAATGAGATATGCAGCAAAATTTACTTGAGGAAAATATGAATGAGAGTCTGAATAAGAGTCTGTCATCAGATATAAGAGAAAACTGGATGAGGTTTTAAAAATCAAGAAGGAAATAAAAATGATAATCCCAAAAAACAATTGGAATAATTTCCTTCTGGTGGATTTACATAAGAGACTGCTTAAAGTGCTAAAGAAATTTGTAACAAGGATCAATAATCATCTGAATGGATTACAGAGAAAGAGTGTCCTGTATACAAGAAAAAAGGACTACAAAGTCGATTTATTTGACCAGGGATAAAATGGGATATGTTGTTGTTCTGGGTGGTTCTTTCTGGATTTATTGATATCTTTATTAGAAAAATGTGGTGTACTGGATTTGCATACATTTAATATGATGTAAAAGCTTTTTTCCCCCTATAGTTCCTTTATGTAATCCTAATTTTATAGTACTTAAACTGGCTTTGCATTTAACTGTTTCTCTTTATTCAAAGTAAGGAAGTTAGGATAATTTGTTTTTTTAAAGGAGAAATTATTCCTCTGTTATGTTAAATTTTAGTCTTTGGTTTATATTAGGATACTGAGATTATTTTATATTCATGAAATGTGGATGTACGTATAGTTTAGAGTAGAGATATGGAATGTGTATCTGAATGGGATAAATTGTTATTTGGAATGATGTGTTTTGGAGATTGATTTTTGTAAAGGAGAAATGGTCTCTTTTTATGTTAAACTTGGTTTTCTTTCATTTTTGTTTATATTAGGATACTGAGACAATTTTATGCCTTTTAAATGGAATTTTGTTATAGTTAAGAATTGAGATGTGGAATGTTGAGTTTTATATATGTTAATTAATGTTAAAATCTTAGAGCTTGGTTTGGATCTTTTGCTGGTAACTGGATGAAGAACTGAAGAAGATGTTACTTATTTGATTTGCCTATTGTTAAATGGATTATGGGTTGAAGAATTTTATACTTGTTAGCTAAGAGGAGGTGAAGAGATCAGGAAATTGTTTATACTTGCTATGATGAGGGAGGGAAGTTGCTTTCTTGGGGGGAAGGGGTGTGTTTTTTTAATACTTTTTTTCTTGCATTCCTTCTTTGATTTTTTTCTTCTAGTTTGTATTATCTTTTATTGTTTTATTCAAAACTTTTAATAAAGTTTGAAAAAAATAATTTGAAAAAAATAATTTTAGAAAAACCATGTGACCGCACCACTTAGCAATGACAGTTCTGGCAGCCGTTAAGTGAGGACCTCATGTGACAGTGACTTCCAACTTCCTGCCAGCTTCCCCATTGACTTTGCTTGTAGGAAGCCAGAAGGGAAGATCACAAATTGTGATCACGTGACCAGGCATTGCTATGTTGTAACTGTGATCTGTTGGAATGGCCTTAAGTATGAGGTCCAATCATAATTACCACTTGTTCAGCACCATTGTAAGTTTGAACAGTTGCTGAACAAGTGGTTGTTAAATAAGGCCTCCTGTATATATAAATACACATAACATTTGCTCTAATTTTTTAAACTGCAGAGGAACTAACTGCTGTTGCTAATGAAGAAAAATACCAATGATGGAACTGTGGCTAAATAAACATTAATTCTCTGGTTCATGCATCAGTGAGAAAAGGAATTGAGGTGCATTCAAAATTTGGTAAAAGTAAAGTTACCTACATGTGAAAGTGTTGCACAAAGCAGATACCTAATGGTCGTTATTATGAAGAATAATGAATCCAGACAAAGACAGTAGCAGTGCTAGTGGTAAATATGCTTACTTAGAATTGATGGGCTGGTTTTCAGATCATGGAGTAAGGAGTACAGCTTACTGCTCTTGCAATCATGTTCTCTGCCATCTTCACTTTTTCATTTCTCTAATTTTCACTTATTATAGTGATTTAGTTTCCTTTTAAAAATGTTAAACTTTTCTATAGTGATTCATGTTTTCACATAATCTAAATGTCCGTAACATATGCTCTCTCTTGAGTTACTCTGGAAGACAACTCAGCATTTTAACTGGTGCTAAGTGAAGGTGTGTATTCTCTATCTCGTTCTGGTAGGCATAACCATATAAAAGTTAATCTGGGTCATTTATGGCTATTTGGTTCTGGGCCCAAGACACTGTTTTTAGACTTTACAGCCTTACTTACTGGCTCAGTAAAGGCCCACTTGATAAATGGAAGCTATTCAACAGGTTTGGTTGGGTATTTCAGGCTTACCTAGTTCAGATAACAATGGCAAGGTGGCAAGATTTCTCACTAATAGCTCCAAAACTGTGATACTACTTCCAGGGAGAGATTACCACATTATAAGACCTCATTTTTCCAAGAGGCTACTGATTGAAAAACTGCTTTATTGTTATTTTTTTTATAATTATGCTGACTTTTTGATGTGGCTGTGATTCTATTTTTATTCTTGATGGGTGCATGAATGTTTAAGAGAGATAGATAAATTAATTTGCACTGAAAAACAGCTTGGAATTATTTTATATAGCTGATGCCCACATTTTATTTGCTATTTAAAGATCTTCTTCCCAGATTCTGCTATTGCAATTTCTGCTTCCACTCTAATAGAATGTACTCTCCCCCCGCCTCCCCCAACTTTTTAAAAAACTCATCCTTTAATTCACTATGGCTAAGAAAAAAATATTGTTAAGTACTAGTAAAAGACTACAGAAAATTACAGAACTACACAGAAAAAAAAGTCAACTTCCTGTTCATTCTCTTCTTTAAAATAACAGCATTTGATGGTAGCAAAATAAACTATACAAAAAATCGATGCATTTTTGTTTTGCTACAGACAAAGCATATTTTAAAGTAATTTTGTACTCAGAGAACACAGATAACCTTTGCTCAAAGACAGTATAAACATAATATTTGTGTTAAATTATCACTAAATGTAGGATTCCCATTAATGTTGAAATGACCAGCACAAAATCAGGGTCAGAAATCAGGCACCTTTCCATCTAAATACTCTAACCATCAGTATAATTATATACCTCCTAAAATACAGACATTGTAAATTATTAAAAATTCTTTGATGGAGGGTGTAAGATTGATTTACACATTTTAATGTTTATTTTTTTTTACTTTTAATATTTATAAAACAATCTTTGCCCCACCCAATCTATGGAATACATATGCCTTCATCTTATTAAACTATAAAGGAACAATATCTAAGAAACTGTGTTTCCAAATCTTGCCTTTTTTGGATAAAACTGATTACTCATCAGCAATCTGTTTTCACACCTGTGTAATATTATTGAAGTCAGACAGGTTGCATGCCAGTTTACTGCAAACACATAATTTAAGAACGAGTATACATTAAACACACTCATCAACAAATCAACGAAGGTAATACTTAAAACATCAATACGATAAAGGTTAATTAGTTTTAATAAAATGGCACTGTCCTTTCAAGATGTACATTATGTTACTAGCCAGCAGATGGCAGAAGGAGAGGCTACTTTAAATGCTCCTTGCAGAAAACAATTCTAACTTGTTTGAAAATATTATACAGTAACAGATATTTTTCTTTTACCCTAAAATAAACACTCAGATATCATTACTTTTTGAAACAAGGAAAACAGAGCTGGTCACTCTCAATCTATTAGGTCTCAGTTCTGAAATTAAATTTGTTATTGAATGTGTTTGTGTGTACCTTCAAGTCAGTGCTGACTCTGGCAACTGCCTGGCCTAGTCCCTGCAGTTTTCTTGGCAAGGTTTCGGAAGTGATTTGCCATTGCCTCCTTCCTAGGGCTGAAAGAGAGTGACCGGCCCAAGGTCACCCAGCTGGCTTTGTGCCTCAGGCAGGACTAGAACTCCCGGTCTCCCAGTTTCTATCCTGGTGCCGTAACCACCACACCAAATTGGCTCTCTTGTAACTGAATGCCACCTCAAAAATATATGCTAAACTCTCACTTTGAAACTCTGAATGGCTTGGAATACTGGCCTGCCCCATCCCAGAGCTTTGTTAATGTTAACACTTTTTAATATGATTTGTATCAATAACAATGGCAATCATAGCAACAACAAAACGATAACAACGACAACATTCCTATCCTGCCTTTCTTTCTGAGCTGCCTGGAAAAAAGGTGGGAAATATGTGTAGTTAATATTGTTATTATTTCTCTCCAAATCTGAGAAGCAGATGAGGATGATCCTCCCCCAAAGTCACCCTGAAATCTCTATGTTGAGGATGCTGAAAATGCTGAGCATGGACTTGAACATACAGCTCTGCAATCACAGTCCAACCCCCTTCCCAGTCTCTCCCTTCTGTTATTTAGGGCAGCATCTCTCTTGGCATAAGATGATACATTTTAAGCTCGAGGTTATGAAGGTGAGAGAGGCCATCATTGCTGATGTGGTTTGGCCCTGTCATAGTACTGTATTGTCCAAACAGACAAAGGGCGAGATGAGTAATAAACTCTTGTCAGGGTTTCCTGAAGGAATGAATTGCTGGGGTGTGTATCTCAGACTGATGTCCACTGTTAATGTTAAGTAGCTGTTTCAGGTATGGGACACTGAGTTTTTGAAAAGAAGAGTAATTTTTTAGAATAAGCTACAGATCTTATTTAAGTTAAAAAATTAACTTAAGTTTAATATTATTCCATTGCTTTTTCTGTTGAATTTTTCCTATACTAGGTGACTTTTGGAATTGTCTGACCTTGATACCTGATTTTCTTTACTCGGGTTAGCACTGTAGATTTAAGAATGCCCAATGTAAAATCTTGCAAGCATTTATTTATGTTTCAAGGACTGGAGAAAATATAGCTATATGACAAGGCTTAGTAGTAGATCACAGAAGGCAGTTGGCAGAAGGCATGAATATATAACATTGAGTAAGTTTCCAGGGTAGGATAGTATTTATCTAGTAAAACTATGCTTTCTGGAAAGAAAACTTGCTGCACTGTGTGTGTGTGTGTGAATTTTAGGTTAGTGAACTATGGAGATGAATTCCTAGAAAATTCTAAAGGGCCTCTTCCTTTCGAATAAATATGTCACATAAACATCTTAAAGGAAAGAGGAAACACTTGGAGACAGATGCTGAAGAAATGTTGATTCCTGTCAGCCATAAAAAATATAGCTGTTGAACCTATATGGAGAATACTATGAAATATTTACATGGAACACAAACATACAGAACTTATGCAATGACTGTCATTTTAAGCCATACCTCATATGGCTATTTGAGAGGTCAACAGTAGAAATATGTGGTCTATAAGTATGAGAGATGATATAAAGTATGTAGATGCAGTACATATAACCAGATATTCCTGCTGTCTGAAGCTTGTATGGAGCACTGGTTGAATATGTGAAAATCAAGTCATGAAAGCTTATTTTTAATTTTGATTAATTTGCGGTGAGTGCAACATAATTTTTTATTTATGATCTAGTTTATTTTTTTCTCTCTAGTGTGTGTTTGGTGTGAGGCCCTATTATCTGCACTAGAAAAAAGAAAAAGAAAGAAAAGTTATGCTGCACAGAAGATGATCTTCTATATTGTTTGAATTTTGTATTATGACTTCAAGGAAAAGGAAAACTAGCCAGAGTCCCCTCCAATAATTATAAAATGTCAATGGAAGTTTTGTATCAATGTAAAATATATGATGTAACTCTCATGAAGAAACTACGTATTCACCCTATGGTTTTTAAAGCCATAAATATATAAGGTATAGCTTGATTCTATGGATTTATCCATTCTGTTTTCTTGGTAACAATATGAACATGTTTGCCAACTGCAAAATTCAGAAAACATCATGGAAGAAGGCCATCTTCCAGGAAATAATAATAGCCCTGCTATTTCCTAGTGAAGACCTTTCAAAGTACTAAAAGGTCTAGCCCTGCACAGTAAAGACCAACTCATTAAAAATGGAGACAACTGCTAATTGTTTTTACAGAAACTGAAGAAACATAGTGGTGATATGTCATGGAAATGGAGTCGTGACAAAAAATGGAAAATATATAGGATGTGCTTTGTCGCTTGGCTTCTTTAATCTGAATTTTTAACCAATACAGAATTACCACTTAAGATATATAAAAACAAAGCAACTCAACTCTGTTTCATAAACAATGTTTTACAATAATATATAGGTAACAAAGTCCATATTATACAATAAGCCATGTGTTCATATCCATCACTCTGTCACTCACACTGCTTCTGATTAAAGGATAGAATTTCCAGTTAAGAACTAGAGGAAGAATATTCTAGAATAGCACTAATTGGAATGTAAAAGGGATAGTCCCCATTCTTAACTACAAAGAATGTTTCCATGATTAAAAATGGATCTTTTAAAAAATGAATATATGTTAGTCAATAGCTGCAGTATTATTCATCCTCCAATTCTCTTTTGACTGCATAGTTTTAGTATATATTTTTATTATTTTTATTATTCTTTATTTCCTGATGCTATGCAAATACACTGAGAGCTCTTTGCACCAAAGTTAAATTCCTTGTATGTGTAATCATACTTGGCCAATAAACTATTCTATTCTATTCTATTCTATTCTATTCTATTCTATTCTATTCTATTCTATTCTATTCTATTCTATTCTATTCTATTCTATTCTATTCTATTCTACTCTACTCTACTCTACTCTACTCTACTCTTCAGTTTGCAGTAGCAAAATGTCTTGAACCACCATCAGTAGAAGATTAAGAACTGGGTAGTACTGTTAATAAAATGTGTGTAAATGTTGGGGGAGGGAAATAGAGAGCATAGGACACAAATAATATAGAAAGTATGTGCAATTATCCAATGAAGTTCTAAGTTAAGAAACAAGTGACTTGGCACAACCTGCTAACTGTTGTACAGTCTGAAATTCTTCCTCTTCCCCAGTGTCAGCCCAGGAAACTAAACTATAGACCAGTGTTGTTGTTTTTTTAGTCACCAACAAATACTTTGTGTTTGTTTGGTAGCTATTGATGCAACAAGTTCATAGTCTCAGAGTTGGAGCTCAATTACACCAATGATTGGGGAAGATGAATTACATTAAATGTAACTGCAATTTTTCTAACACAGAGAAGCAACAGTTTGATAGAAGCAGGGAAGTCACAATCTCATGAAACATCAAGAAACAAGTAGGTTCCAGAAACATTATATAGGGCTAAAAAAAGAAGTCAGATTTACATTATTGTCATTAAAACCTTCTGATAAGACAAATGCATTCAGAACAGCAAAATCAAAAGCAAAATTAATCCTAAAGCCCAGTGTCTGTGTCATATGAAGACAGGTGAATTGCTTATCCATGCAGGCAATCTACATGTACTTCCTTTTAGAAAGTATTTACTATATGCTCTGGCTTATTCATATATAGTAGTAGTCAACCCAGAATGTGACTTGGGAGCCACTGATTTGTTAATGTTAAACATATGATGCACATGCTAAGTGCATTTAAATGAAAGTGAAAAATTTACATGGCAAATACCTGGCCTATGCTACATATAAATTGGTCCTAATAGTTTTCCCAATGTGCAACTTTCATCATAAAACAATAACACAGTCTTTTCCAAAATGGGTCAGACAATGAGAGCTATTGGCTACAATAATCTTCAGTAATACTTGTGTTTACTCAGCTAGCATGAAGGATTATGGAGATGAGTTTGCAAAAGCTGACCCTCCAGGTTTATTAAATATTCAGTGAATGTTCTGTATGTGTGCTGCGTATTAAATACAAACTAGAAAATGCTACAGAATACCATATGTTAAATACTTCAAACAATTTTGAAGTAGCTTTATTTATTTTTAATAATTTATTTTAAATCAGTTTATCAGATATCACAACACAATAAAACAGTAGTAAATCATAGTGTCATAAATATTTACTTATAAAATGGTAATTTTGATTTTTTTCCCCCAGAGTTAATTGTGTACATAGCTTTTCAACATGAATGTTGAGATTTATTCTTTTCCTACTGATTATTCTACTTTGGTGATTATCCAGGTGCTATACTTTTCTGAGGTATTATATCATATGGATATTCAACAACAGAAAACTCATGATTTAAGTTAAAGTTTTCAGATTTCTACTCCTTTCCGACTACCCAGTCTCTTTTCTTACTAGTCTATTATAAAGCCTTTATAAAATTTACCATTATGGACCATCATTTAAAAGAATAAGATCAGTACCCTAATTTCATTAACTACAGATTCACAAATAAAGTTAATCAATATTTGCGAAAATATGCCTAGAACCTTAACTGGTCAAGAATTTAGTACCAGGCAAATGAGAACTACAAAAGTGCTCAAAGATCAACTCTTTACAAACGAGAAATGGCTATTAGTACAGAGAGGCATGACCCATATTACTAGATTACAGAACAAAATCCATCCTCTATGAAATGTTATATTTAAAAGGTGATAGACTTTAATTTATAATATTTTCTCATTTTCTGGTTTTGGCAAATAAGTGAAACAAACACAATATGAAATGCCATTTTGATTGAATTAATCTCAAAATATTATTTTGTGGTAGGAATTAAAGATATAGTTTTCAGGAAAAAGCAAATGTTCTTATATCAAATGAAACCAGCCGTTCTAAACTGATAATACGCAAGAAAAGAAATTTCACCATCTACAGACCTTGAGTCCAAATGAAGCATCCTCCGAGGCTAAGACTTCAACCTGAAATTATAAGGAGAAATATAATTTCAAAAGTAGCCACTTAAAAGTGAACATAACCACAGAGTTTGTGCTAGAACAGAAGCACTGTGTCAGTTAAGTCCATATATAAAATCAGCAGTGCTGATCTAAGCAGAAATTATACTCTCAGCAAAAGAATAAAAACATTTTTTAGGGAGGGAAGGAGGAAGATTTAACAAATTGAGTTTTCATACCCTAATAAAAAGGAGCTGAATAAAATATTGCACAAAATCTAAAATGTATGCAATACTTTGTCTCCAGAAGGCAAGCTGTACCCTTGTCTGGGATGGGGACAAGCATTAACATCAGAAATCAGTCACATTTATTAGGGAGAGGTTTATATTAAACTGGGGTGGGTGGGTTCAAAACTCTACTTTTTTCTTTAACTATTTTAAATTGAATACAATGAGCTTTAAATAACTCTCTAAAATATTCAAAATCAAAATTATGAATTCAAGTTGCTTAATAAGTAGCAGAACAAGATTCCATTATCTTCATTTGCACTGGCTCCTAATTAATTCATTTTACCCAGGAATGTTAAGATTCTAGCTTCACAAGGCAAAACTTGGTACACTTGAAAGTTTACTACCAAAACCATTCTATTGGCACAGATCAAGTCAATAGTCACCACTGATATTTAGAAAGCAAAGGACTTGAAAATCCAATCTTGTTCCAGTTCTTATTCATTTATATTCAATTTGATGTTGCTCAACTTCAGGTAACTCTGGGTGGTTCACTATACACTAAATAACAGAAAACTATATAGTAAGAACTGACATATGACAAAAACCAAACTAGGAAAAGAAAAAGATGGTGAACCTGGCAGTCAGTCCAAAACATCCCATCCAGCCAGCAAAGAAGGCTCCAGCCACTCCAGCCCAAGGGTTGGGAAAACAGCCAGATTTTAGGGCCCTCCAGACTGCCAGTGGGTTGCCTCACTGAACTGGCCATAAGCTATAAGTAAGTAAGTAGAAAGGGGCATTTTACAAAAGATACCATACAGCAATGGAATTGGCAGTGTCAATATTAATGTTTTGTTACGCAAGCATAAAATAATTACTGTATGTTTCTAGGAATTGCCATCCTAGGAGCACATCATTCATTTGGAAGATCGTGAACTTTTAAAACTGTAACTGTTTCCCATGTAAGTTTTCCCAAATTTTCCTTTGCTCTAAACCAAAAACCACAGCACTCATATCAGTGACTTCACACACCACTCCTGTAGAGGTAGGAGGTGTTTAATTATAGTATTCAATGGAGGTAGAAGAATTCATGAATGTTGCTAAATCTAGCCATGCCATTATAGAAGGGTTGATGAGTCACTAGGCTTAAGAGAGGAATGTGTGTGTGCACGTACACATGGACACATTCACACACATGTATATGTAATTTTTCCATTTTAAATTGTGAACTTATCATAGTTACCTGGTTGACAGGTCTGTCCTAATCAGGTTTTGAGAGGATTTAGCACTAAATAAGATATTTTAGGGAGCAAACGCATTTTTGTTCAGGGCTATAAACTGACAGAATTTATATTTACTAAGAAATCTAAGAAAATATCTGAAAATACACCACCTTAATTCTGAAGTTTCATAAAAGAAAATGTTAAAATATAATACTTTAAAGGAATTCACTGAAAAGTCACATAGCAGTAAGTGGCTGACTAGCTAAAACTATCTAGGCATATCGATAACTACACTGGCAAGCTTCTAATAAAGTACACCTGATATTCAAAACAATCACACACAAAAAAAATCATTATACTGGACGCATGTAAAAATGAACTTTGCTAAATTAAAAAAAAGTATCATCCAAAATAAGAAATATCAATTTCCAAAACAAGGCCTAACTACTGGGATTTCTCAATGTAATCTCACCTGAAAGTAAAAAAAAAAAAAAAAAAGTACAGGTAGTCCTTGTTTAGGGACCACAATTGGGACCGGCAACTCCTTTGCTAAATGCCACAGTCACTAAGTGGAAAATCATGTGACTGCAATAGGCTTATGTCATTTCCCATTTAGTTGTTAAGCGAATCACCACAGTCATTAAGTAAGGCATTATGTGACTGCGACTTGCAATTTTACTTCCGTGTTCTCTATTAACTCTGCTTGTCAGAAGCCACCTGTGAAGCACACAAATGGTGATCATGTGACCACGGGATGCTGCAATGTCATAAATGCAAGGATTGGTTGCAAAGCTGGGTTTTTTTACACTGTTGTGACTTTGAACAGTCGTTAAATGAGGCAATCAGTAAACAAGGACTATCTGTAAAGGAATTTCTCATTTTGTCCAGGAAGAAGAATCATTCATATGAACCTCTTCCAGAATTTTTTTTTTTTTTTTTTACTTTCCAGTCAAACCCACAGGTCTGGATTTCCCAGACGGTTCTTCATCCTAGTACTAGTCACTGCTAGCCTTTCTGAGTTTCCTAGCTCAGTTGAGGTGGGCTAGTGCTGTCACCTACTATGACTCGGTTTGTATAAACTCTTATTTTAAATATGATACAAAACAATTAAATTACATATATTAATTTTAATTTTATCTAGTCCAATTTCAGAAACTGTCATCTCACCAAACAGAAAAATAAATAAGGAATTATAAAAGTTTTACTCACTGAATAGTTATTCTTTTTTCACTACCTATTCCTTGGGTTAGCTTGACAAACTAAACCCAAGAAACAGAGGGCAAAATTATTAGTATATAGAGATTCTAATTACAAAAAAAATGCCTATTTTTCTGGAAGAAATCAAAGAAGTACTGTCAAGTACTTACAGGTAATCCTCAGGTTACGACCATTTGTTCAGTGACTGTCGGAAGTTATGATGGCGATGAATGAATGGTAGTTACGACCAGTCCTCGAAGTTCCAGCTATTCCAGCGCCCCCATGGTCATATGATCAAAATTTGGGCACTTGGTGAGCGGCCTGCATTTATGATCGGCTGGAGCGTCCCAGTGTCAAATTTTCCTGCCTTCACGAACTGCCTCTGCTTCAACTCTGCCACCTACCCCTGCTGCTGTTTCCAGCTGATCTTTGCAGGCCCTCTGGCAGATCAGGCTCTGCTGCCCTCCTGCGCTTGCCATGTGCATCCCGGGGCTGCACCCTCACCCAGCACCTGGATCCCAGGCCAGCAGCAGGAGGAAGAAAAAGGTGAAGGTCATCTGGGAGTGGTGGCAGAGGGCAGCAGAGGTAGGTAGCAGAGTACAGAGTGGCCAAAAGGGCAGAAGTGGGGGGAGATAGGCAAGTGAGGAGAGTTGAGCAGAGGTAGTTTGCGTAGGGTAGGAGAAGTATGAAGTCCTTGCCTAACAACTGCGCAGTCCTGGCCTAATGGCCGCAATCTGGGCTGCCGTCACTAAGCAGTGCGGTCACATATTTTACTTAATGACCACTTTGCTTAGTGATGGAAATTCTGGTCCCAATTAGGGTTGTAACCTGAGGATTACCTGTACTCAGTTCTTTGATACATTAGTTCATTTCATGTCAAGAGCAGTCCGATAAAGTATCAACATGTTCTCTTTGTTAATAGGAAAAGATTTTGCTCTCCATAATATATGCCATATCCTTTTTAGTTTAACGTCACCACCCTTACAGAAGAATGCATTTGTGAAAATACATGGCCATAAAGTAAGCCCTGCTAGGCACTCATGCAAGATGTAAGGACTGCAGGAATTGCTTTTCTTAATAGATTACAACCCTGTCTGGAAGGAATCCCCCCCTACTGGAAGCAGAAGAGTACTTCAAACAGTTTGTGAAAAGATCTTATCATATACCTAAGAAACAAGCCCAAGAACACCTCTTGGTATCACTCATCTGCTTGTCACTGATCAAAGTAAATAACAAGTTTATCTACGAATTCAAGTAATCTGCCCTTAAACAAAGGCCATTTTGTAGCTATGTGGATGCCACAGTATTGAAAACTTCTCCAGCCATTTATAACACAGTAGAAACGGGAAGCCTTTAAACCACTTTTTTTTTCTTGAGTTCTTAGGTGTTCACAAGGAAAAAATCCCCAAACCTTTCCTGCTTGCACATGCTATTATTATGGATCCTGATGGTTGATTATGCTGGATTTCTCATTAGTGCTTCAGAATGAAGGAAGCAGAAGATAATGGTGGCTTGTAGAACATACAGCACTTTTTAATTTGCAACATATTGCTCAGTGTAGATTTTGAATAGCAGCTAACATTTTAATTGATACAAATTTTGAACAGAAGAGCACTATAACCTCTACTTACAAAAGGTCTCTAAATTCATTTTTAAACATATAGTTTAGTGAGAGTTTACACCATTCAATCAAAATGTGCCTTTCTGTTACTTAAAAAAACAAAAGCAACAACACAGATGAAATGTCAAATTAAGAAGTTATACAAGCAAAGCTACAAAAAACAATTCTGGCCATTAGTTTTACATGTTTTTTGCCCTACAGAATATTGGTCCTTCCCATGCACACACACACAGAAGGAGCCCTGGGAAGAACCTGTTATCCATGAATGGAAAGTAAGCTATTGAACCTATTTATTTATTTTAAAATGTATATATGCTGCCTGTCTCACTGTACAAAACAATGTTTGACAAAGTCTGACTATTCATAATTTCCTCATTAATACATTTTTATTTATTTTATTTATTTTTAAATTTATATGTGCCGCCCATCTCACTGTACAAGTGACTCACTATTTACAACTGATTTACATGTAAATAAATGGTCTACTGCTCAATATTTATAATCCTAGAAACTGGAATTTTTGCTTCATTTGCTCTTTTACATTCCAAAGTAGCTTTGAGGCCAATGGTATGTAACAGAAAAAGGTTACTGCTAGTAAAGAACAACATACAGTGCATTATTTGTGGTCATCTTACATTTCCCTCCAAAACTGCTTCACCCACAGATGTATTGAAAAAGCAGAAATAACTCATACTAGGAAAACAAAATTGGCTGGGGAGCAGTATTCAAAGTGTAATTTATAAGTTATAATGTTTTCAAAGCATAATTTTGCAAGAAAACACCAACATGATGCCAGGACATTATGATGAGTATTTTGCATACAGATACATTCTTAAATCTCAGCTTGGCTTTCTCATTTTTATTTACTCAGGCCAGCTCTTCCAGATTTCAGTGGGAGTCTCTTGGTAAGAAATCTGCCTGTAAAGTAACCCCAAAATATGACCCAGTGTCAACAATGAGCAATAATCACTATAATTTACAATAGCTGGTGTGACAAATTAGTAAATATTTTCAACAAGATCTTTAAACAAACCATCAAAATGATTCACATCAAAATGGCCCCTTCTTTGAGTTGATTGAACCAAGATTCCTGCTCCTATTCTTGCATGGGGGTTCAAGCTAACTAGGCCTAGAGATCTGGGCTGCAAAAATCTAAATGAATGCTACCTGGTAGCAAGGAGATGCAGAAAACTACTTCTGCTGCCAACCAGTGGTTGCCCCAATGTTTGCAGCCCGTATTCAGCAGCCCTATCTTAGCTGGTGTAGATAGTCTAATAAATACCAAAAGACACCTCCCCCCGAAAAAGACCACTAATGTATCCCTACTTTTTCATTTTCTTTTCTCAAAGTGGTTTTTCAACAACTGAAGTATCCTCTTCACAATTCATTTGCATTGGAGCAGAAGTTCTATAGTGTCCTTAAACGTCATTTGTTGTGATGGAATGGACTTATGAAGGGCAGGCTCAGGGAGATAAGCGTGTACTTAGCCCCCAGCAGGAGCATGGGAAGTTCAAGAAGATTAGGCTGGCACCTCCCTAAGGAATTCACGGCATTGTGGCTGGCTGGCTTGGGAACTAGGGTTCAGTCTGGGGAGACTGATGTCAGGTTCAGCCCAAAGAACTCCAAGAGACAATGCAAATACAGTTCTGTTGCGTTTATTAGCTACAACCTCCAGGCAGAAATCTCCCCAGCCTGAATCCTAGTTCCCAAGCCAGCCAGCCACAACACCATGAATGTTGGGAGGTACCTTAGGGAGGTGCCAGCCTCATCTTCTTGAACTTCCCATGCTCCTGCTGGGGGCTAAGAACACGCTTATCTCCCTGAGCCTGCCCTTCATAAGTCCATTCCATCACATTTGTTGTGCTGGACCAGGGCTGAGGAGACATAGGTTCAAGACACAAAGTGACTCAGGATTTCTCAAAATCTCTTAACTCAATCTACCTAACAAGAGTTCTTATTGGCTATATATAATGGGGCTCCCCCTCCCCCCATGTGAGCACTTAAAGCTCCCCAGAAGAGGTGAGGCATCACTATAACAAGTGAATATTAAGGAAGTAGAATGGTGGATGTGCACAAGTGTGCTAGTATAACATATATGCAGAATGGAATTTGGGGGCCACATCAGCATATGAGCACATGTAAACATGTACTTTTCCATTCAATTTAATTAATGTATGAACTTAGGAAACTGTCAGCCTTACCAGGTAAACCAAACAGGAAACATGACCAGATGAGCTAATTCTACTTTATTGTAAAGCTACATTAACAGAATCTTGCAAGTCTGAAAGTACAATTCTTTCCCCCTGCCCCCCAGTCTCCTTTATAGCCTGAGAAACTAGGGAGGATCACTTCTGAGCCTCTTTTCCTACCCACTATCCGGATGTGGGCTATGTTTTCGCTTATCTGACCATTCCCTAGACAGTGCTTCTTGGCTGAGTCTTCCAAGGTCTTTCCCACATACCATTACAAAATCAGTCTCTTTGAAGACTGAAATAAAGAACAAAACAGATAAATATCCCAATATTTTTATCATGACATCAGAATGATCTAAAAAGGTGAAATATGTAGAGCAAATGTATTTATAAATGAAAATCTGTTTAAAAATGAAAAGGATATTTAAATGTTTGGGACCGATACAGTTTTAACATTCAAAATGTTTTAATCTTCACAATTTTAACTTTAATATTAATATATAGTTTTAAAATACAAATATGTTTCAGACTAACCATACTCAATGTGCAACCATTCATAAGAAATATATTCTATGAAGATGCAGTTAATAAATTCAGGCTGACCTGATTGGTCTGTTGTGGTCATCTCAACAGATTTATTCTGTAACCATTCACTCCTTAGATACTGATTTTTTATTCAGGATATTACATTACTGATCGCAATATATGCATTATTACAGAACTTAAACCACATGTCTGAAAAAAGTATTTTAATTAAATAACACTGGGGATACATTACTTTTATTTTAAAAATAAGACAGTTTTGTACCGGAAATTATCTTCAGAAACAATTTAAAATAAGTATAATTAATCTGTCCATCTAATTACAACAGGCCCATCAACTCAGTCAAAGCTTCTGCTTATTGTGTTTGCACACATATCTCTGTGCATCAGTTTTAAAACTGAATTTAGATTATATCTTTTATTAAGAATTTTTTGTTAATAAACCAAGTCTAAAATTAAAACACTGCAAAATCTATAAGCTGAAACAATAGCTTTGCCACAGCTTGAATAATTGTTCCCAAGTTATAGATTTAGAAACTAACATCAGAGAAGTCTTTCTTGCCCCTTCCCCTTCCCCCATCTACAATAGCTCTGGGGCTTTGTTTCCAACTTACATTAGGACAAACTTTTTCACTGTATCCAAACCTTTAATTTTGACTTAGTGTTAACAGACAAATCAGGCTAATGAGCCAAGATCTCATCTACTTGATAAAATTAGGCTTTAAACTCAGTTCAGATGGAATACAAAAATTATATTTTGTAAAGCTTAATTGTAGTTTACAAAGGATAATTGATCTAATTATGACACAAACTATGGTGTGTCTCAGTTTCCAGAGGAAATGGCTTCAACTAAGCTTGCAAACCATTACTTATGTTTGTGGATTTCCACAAGCTGTTAGGGTGCTTTCTGTGACCCCCAGCTGGCTGTATTTTTAATTTTGTTTACAATATTTGTAAACCACCCCGATCACTGCAGTGGAGGCTGGATTATACTCTTCACCTAGATTTAGCAAGGATATTCTTGCATTTCATTTTTTTAAAAAAATCTCCATAGCGGAAAAGAGGGAAATAAGTGAGGGAAATACATTTGCTATGACATGGGTTTTTTGCATTACATTTATGTGAAGCAAATGCAACCTACCAAAATATAAATGGTACTTTGTGGCACCATAAAGGGTAGCAAATGTATTATGGGATAAGCTTCTACAGATTGTATTGAAAGCAAATGTAAAATGTTAATTCTGAGATAGCACTATAGAAACATCCCTAGTCCAAGGAGCACTAATAGGAAGAGAGTAGAAAGGAGGAATTGCAAACTGAGGTTCAGACGATAATTAGCATGGTGACAGCGACCATTGGTGAACCAATTAACACATGTACAGTGACAAAAGCTTCTGTCTTTGTTCCAGCCAAAAGATACAGAGGAGAAATTCATTTGTTTCATATTGGTATTTGTTTCTAAATTTCTCAGGAATGGCCACTTTAAGGTTGCTTTCCACTGGTTTATGAACAGTACCATTCTGACATCTGATTTGTGTCCATTTATTCTTTTGTGTGAACTCTGGCCTACTTGTTTTTCATACATGAAATGCATCTGGATAGAATGCAGGATAGGTACAGGGACAAAGGAGATATCTGGGTCCGCAGCGGAGGTTGATTCCTGACTTTATTTCTGTACGTTTGTCTGTTGCTGCTGGTGAGCAGTGTTAAGGTTGGTTGGCTACCTTTAAACATACAATTCTACTACCCGAGGCCTCTGACAGAGAAAGGTTATTGTCCAAGATCAACTGTACATTGATCTTGGACAATAATAGTCTGAGTATTTTCAGCTGGGAACTGTAGGTCTTCATGGTCTGTCTGTAGAAGATTATTTCTGGAGACTACCCTGACGCCACGTAGAGTCACTTGTGTAGTGAGATGGGTGGCATATATAAATTTGAAACAAATAAATAAATAAATTTGTTTTTGTTTTTATTTCATGGCAGCGAGAATTCAGTAGCTTGAAAAAAAAATATAATTATGTTATGATTTCTGGCTAACAAGCTATAGTGTATTATGGACAAGAAGAATTTAGGTGACCACCTCAAGACTTAAGTATATTTACTAGGAAATAAGTTATGTAAGTTAAGCTCAGTGGGGCTTAACAAATAAACATGTTTCACGTGAGTCAGACATTAATTTAATGCATGAAGATTAAAGTACACACACACAGACTTATAAATATTTTACACTATATGAATGCTAGAGGTTGAAATCTGTCAGGTTTTCTTTGCAACATTTAAAGAACTGAATAGAGGCTTGCCTAAGGATTTAATAATATCATTGCAGAAGGGTCATTCATCTGATTTGGGTCTATGGAGCAGAAATTATCTGGATTGTACCACTCTGGATAAATATTAACTTGAAAGTCATTTGTCTTTGCTCGATTGCTTTGAATTTTAGCACTTGAATGCACAACCTTAAAATGTCTGTCTGTCTGTCTGTCTGTCTGTCTGTCTGTCTGTCTGTCTATCTATCTATCTATCTATCTATCTATCTATCTATCTATCTATCTATCTATCTGTAAGGACCTTTTTAAATCACTTCCTGGTAATTAAAACTTTGTAAGGAAAGTTTCCTTGACTTGAACCCAACTTCTTGTGACCTAATGTCCATGTCCATGTTGTTTTCTTAGAAACAATACAGAAGTTGTTTGACACTGCTTGCTTCCAAGGTATTTTTCAATGGCATAAACTATTGTAGAGCCCTGATATTTCCTGGTTGTCTCCCATTCAAGTATTATCCAAGTCCTATTGTGCTTAGTTTGACATCACCAAGATCACCAAAGTGCTTTCCAAATTAAACATGTAATCAGTGCAGCAATTTCAGTTTGTGGCAAAAATGTTGAGGGTATGTGGAGTTTTACATTCAAACCTCTCGTTGGCCATGGAATACACAGAATTCATTAATGGCAAATGCAATGCATTTTTCCTAATGTAGACTGCTACAGTAATGATAAGCAATCATAGTCTTGTCATTGTAATATTTTTATGTGTATTTATTATGATGTGAAACTAACAATATGTGATTGCTTTTCAATTTGTCTGCATTGAATATGGGATTGGAGCACACTGTCTTTATTCTTTATTTACTGATTTATAAATGTAGTGACTTTTTATCATTAAGAATAGTCCCAAAGCAAACTACAGTAAGAACAAAAGAAACATGTATCAATCTTAAAAGAAAAAGAAAAAGAAAACATATCACAAAAGCAATAACAACAAAACACAGTTGTACAAATGCAGCCCAGTGCCTGGATAACCAAATATGCTTTTGGTTCTGTGCTAAAAACTTACAATATTTGGAGACAGTCATAACTGGGAAGAGATGAAATTCCACAACCAGTGCCATAACTAACGAATCGTTTCTGACATCACCAAACTACAAACAGCCCTGCAGCATAGCTTAATGTTACTTTAAAAGCATGAAGAAACACAAGAAGCTGGCCTTTTTTAGCATAGCAGTGGGGCCCATATTTGGAACAGACCCATTCAAAGAATGATGTAGTATTTGATAGGATCACACAGATCAATAATTTTAATTCAAGGCAGTAAAACTAATTAATTAAAATAAAATCCTGAGGGTGATTTCAGCTGGGGGGATCTCCTTGAACTCCCTTTTACTGCACCTTGAAAAGGCAACAATAACAATAACACAGATCACAACTGATCTATTGAATGAATGATAACAAAGTCCTTTGTTTTCAAATAGTTGTTTTTTTATTTAAAATTATTTATATAGATTGGAACCAACTTTGGGAGATTATCCTGACAGGTGGGATATAAATGCTGTAATCAATAAATTGTATTAAAGATAAACACATATTTTAAAACTTTTTAATATTAGCGATATATGGAAGGTGAGCAAAATGAAGGCACACTGTAATTTCTATTGCAATAACATAACATAAGTAAAGTGTCCTTGAGCTTCTGTGTTGTCTGAATATGCTAATAGGGAGAAGGAGGAGAATTTACAAGGAGGTGTGGGATGCAGGGAAAGCAGGGCAGGACAAATTGATTTAAATCAAAATGATTTAAATCACCTAAGAAAAGACCTGATTTAAATAATTGATTAAAATCAATTTTCTAATTTTCTAATTAATGTATTTTCTGAATAAGCATGCATACAAATTACTTGCTTGGTAATTAAAACATTGGTGTTTGCCACCCACTTCTGGTCATACAAGCATGTATCTTCAAAACTACAAAGTTTATGTAGAGAGAATGGGGAAATTGCTAAATCAAGGAAACTGGTTCTATTTTTATAATGTGGTGGCATTAACCAAATCACTTATATAATAATCTATCACACGCATGTCTATTCAAAAGTAAGATTCATGGACTACTGGATCAGAATGGCAATCGTACTGACAGAATAGTTTTCAATGGGATCAAAATACATGTCCATACTGTTTGGTCGACAAATTAAATATTAACACTTTGCAGAAATTATAATAAACCCTATGGTTGGGAATGCACTACACTTCTAACAGCTGAGCTCTAGATCAATTATTTTTATCACCAGTTGACTGTTTAAATTGAAAACAAGTTCAATGGATTCATTTAGACAGTTTGGTTTACCTAGTGGGGCTGATATCAATGTTTCCATCTCTTTTGCCTAGGTAGCGTTTTTTCACATACGTCCCTCAAGGTCACCTTCCTTACTCTCTATACACTCTGAGGGGTTGCCCAAATGTTCACAGGAGGAATCAGATTATACTACTGCTGCAGGCCCTACAATGGTTACCAGTAAGTTTCTGGGTACAATTTAAAATACTGGTGTTAACCTATGTGGCTTGGTGTCTTTTCATCTGCAAGACATTCACCCACTGAAATAGATCCAGCCAGTTTGATCTATCCAGTAAAAACTGCTAGTGTTGTTGTCCTTTAGGGAAGTGAGGGGGGCTGAAACTTGGTGGCACTGCTTTTCAGTGGCAGTGCTGGTCCTTTGGAACAGCCTTCCAGTGAATGTCTAGTTGGCTCTCACACTGACTACCTTTTGGAAGCTGTTCAAAACAGAGCAGGTCCAGAAGGCATTTGCAACCTGATTCCATCTTGTTTTGGTTATAATTTGGTTTTCTTAATTTAATTGTATTCTGTTTTCATTAGTTTGTGGACATTTTATTTATGTACTTTTATTGTATATTGTTTCTTGTGTTTCTTGGGGATTCAGTGGTTCATAAATGTAATAAATGAACACTCATAGTTTACTCATGGGGCCCATTCAGATGTTACATTGCCATAACAAGCAAACAAGCAGCATGTTAGTACATAGTATATAAATCACACTAGCAGTTAAGTTTATTTTTGACTTTGTTCTCTGAACACATCCTGCTTTATCATGGCCCCCATCCTATCCCAGGGCCAGCTAGAAATCACATTGCCCTCAAACTTGCTCCAACACAGCGCACCTCTACTGGACACCCAGAATGAGTCTGTGCAGTCCTGCTGTTCCTACAGCCTTAACATACAACATTCTAAGGGCTGTTATTGGTGATTCCCTTGGCTGAAATTCTAGCCCTGCCATGTGAAAAGCCACAATCAATTGGCATGCACTATGTTCCTGTTATTCTACGCACAACATTTTTTTTCTTCCCCATTATATTGTCAACCAATTTAGTTTTAATTCCTTGTTTGACCTTTTATCTACTAGGTAGAGCAAAGGGTTAGTGTTTTGTACCTCTTGGCTGCTATGTAGTGGCTGCCTGGATTTGTGCAACTGCTGGATAAGTGCTTTCAAGGGTTGGACTCTGTGAAAGGGATTAACTGTGGTGATTAGTGTGGGAGTTGTAAACTACCCTAAGAACATGTCAAGAGACACACAACATGTCATTTCTGGCTGCCTCCTTCATGTGCATTAGTGCATCCTACATTGTCTACAAGCAATGTCTAAAGTGGGATAAGAGGGAAAATGCCATTCTGGAAATGGAGAACCTAAAACCATCCTTGGGTTTGCCTTAGCTGCATGTGACAATGAGATACAGGTGCTGGCTTACAGACATGTCTCCTGGAAACAGCTAGCGAGCAGGCTATCCTTGCACTGAGGCAAGGACACTATGCAGATTTGCCTCATGGCTTATTCTTGGGTGATGGAAAAACTACAACACTCAGAATTGATGTTGTGAAGGATTTGAAAAAACTAAGGAAAGGTAGCAAGGGAGGAGTTTGTATGTAAAAGGGAGTGAGAATGAATATTGAAATAAACAATATTCAAGAAGCAATGAATGTTATATAACCGAGAGGAACACAATTCCACTATGCCTTTAAATTCTATCTCAGACAGATACAATATCCTTAGTAGGTCAAATGATATTTTGCTACAGTTGCCAGCTTTCAACTGTGTTTTAGAACTCTTTGTCAGGCAAGATGGTTAAAAGTCATAAAAAGAGGGGAAGAGAAGGGTCTTTGAATGAAATTTGAAGCAGCTCATTTCATTAAATAGAGAGAAGGAGTGTCCAAACATACAAATATGAGTCACGTGAGATATAGATTGTAGTTTTACTAGGGGCTTTCACAATGCTTGCTGGAAAGAGAAAGGAAATGGTTGTAAATTCCCCATCACTTTTGTGAAAATATATAATTCCACAACTGTTTCCATCCTATGCAAGCCATACTCCCTTAACTAGTGATGTGGGGGTGCTCATGAAGCAGCTGTCCTTAAAGCAGTTGCATCTTTTCTTGGGAATCATGTGGCTGCCTACAGCATTGATCCCAGGAAAAGTTACATTTGGCTTAAGAACTTGCCCATGCACACTCCAAAGGACCTTTCTGCTTTTCATCTGAAGTAAATGTGGTAAATAAAATTGCACAGCCATAATAGATAGACTATATTGCCTATGACAGGTGGGTTTAATAGTATAAGAGCTACTGGCTTGTCAAAGACTTGTATCTTTTCCAAAGAAAAAATATGGATCAACCAATAGGGACTTTAAGAAAAGGAGAAGAAAAAAAAGCAGAGAATATCATTACTATTTTGTTTCTAAGCATTCTAATTCTGAGGGTCTGATTCTGAAGGTATGATGATACTGCCTCAAAGGATAGAAGACGCTTTAAGTTTACATCATTCTTTAATTTGTAGGGAACATTTGTATGTGATGTTAGATTTGCCAGTAGCTAGGGAAAAATACATAATTCTGAATGAGTGACCATCCCAGCAGATACAAGCATGATAGGCAATTCCTAAAATGAAGCAAGATGATTACACAATATATGCAATATAAGGCTATGCCAGCTGGCAGGATTTACCTCCATGAGGCGTTTTATGTTGCATGGGTAACATGTTCTTTCTCACTGACACACAGGGACAACATGGTTCTCTTTGTTGAACTGTTTCACAGAATGCAATGCTCCATTTTTAGAAGTGGGTGAATCACATCACCTTATGAAGCTGCTTTGAAGGGGTGCTCTGCATAAAATTTCCTTGAAGCGAAACACCTGTTCAAAGACTTGTGCAGGGCTAAAGTAAATCTTCTATGTGAGAAGCAGAAAATTGGTTTTTCTTCAGTGAGGAACAGGGTTTTGTGGGGATGTTAGAAAAAAAATTGAAAAAGCAAGGGAAGGAGGAAGGAACTGGGCAGGGAAGAGCTGGAATATGTGGTGATCTGGCATCATTCCCATAATGGCAAGGCCAGGGGCCCTAGGCAGTTGTAGTTTCCTTTGACATTCTTATGCCTTTACACAAGTTGACAAAGACATTGGGTGGAGAGTGGCAGACACTGGGTGGGCTGGCTGGCACCAGGAACACAGAGGTAATTGCAAGAGCACAGGGGAAGTATGAGGTGTTTCTGGTGTCCTCTGATGAGATGGTGGTGGAAGAGGAATGAGAGGAGCTCAGTCTGGAAATACCAAAGGGGAGAAGGCAAACAACTGATTTCTTTCTACCTGAGGTGCCCTGGGAGGCTATCATAGTTTGGGGCCACTGCACCTTCTCTTTACTATGGCTTGCCCTCAGGCATGGAGCTGCATTTCACTTTCTTGTCAGCCTAAGGACTGTCAAGCTGCTGTTGTACTTCTATTTTGTTCTGTGTAAGGGTAACCCAAAATGACCTGGAGGGCTGCAAAAAGGCCTGTGGAGTTGGGATTCCTACTTTAAATCCTTTTCAAATTCCAAAACCTATTCTATATTCCCCATTTATTAATTGAGAAATTATTTCTGCGTTCAGAAAGGGTAGGGCATGACCATGTGTAATATAGCTATTATACTTGAGCAACAGTTTTCAACAAATAAAATTTGGGAAATTGTTGAAAACATGAACGCAAAAATACAAAACTCTAGCAGTAAATTCTTTCCTAATTTTAAATGTGATTGGCTAACTATGCAAACCAAAAAAAATCTATGAAATAAAGATTGATATTGTTATATTAATAAAGCAACAATGGGTCTACAGGCACAGGGTATCTTTTACAATGTACTTCTCCCCCACCCAAAACTAATTAAAGTTAGCAGCTAATAAATGCAAGTATAGACACTAACATACAGCATTAGACTATAGACATGTACATGTGATTATTATCCAATGTGAAAGCAGCAATTCTGATGATCTCTGAAGAGAGGTATTTTCATTACTTTGTTTCCCTATATACATAAAAATCCATAAGCATAATAGAAGTGTAAACACTTTACAATACTTTCCAAAACCTGTATCTGAATTTATATTCTCCAATAATGGTCTGCATCAGTTCTGTATTCTGAGGTTGAAAGTACTGAAGACTGAGCTTAGACCAAACAGCTCATTTTACACAGGCTTTGAGGAAAACTCAAAGTGCACCCTCAAAGGTGAAAGGCTAGAGCTTTAATCTCTAAACTATCTAGCCTTGGTAAATCTTTTCAACACTTTCATGTTTTTTAGAATTCATTTCAGCATGCAAATGTATTGCACACAACAAAAAACTGGTTCTTTCAAATGAAGAACTTTTGTGCTTCAGATCAAACAAAAACTAGTCACTGATAACCTTCATTATAATTGCCTTTTCAAGGAGTTTACAAATATCTGCAGTTGAAAGGACTGCATACTAAACAATTACATCTAAGCAAGGAAGCATGTACAGACAACTTTTTGCTTCAGCTACAGGATTACACTTAATATAACAAATGTGGAATACTTATTCTTGCTGAGAGCAAAAGAAATGAACGAAGGAAATAAGTGAGCAAGTTAACAAACAACTTGAAGAACCTGTTTTCATACTGTATGTATTTTGAAATCCAGATTTTTAATATTTAGGTGGATATTGGTAAAACAATTATATTATCTCAAATATAAAATGATGCACAAAAAGTTCATTTTTAATGCAGTTAAAGTCACTGTTCACAACAATGTTACTACAGTAATCCAACCATTAGTCCTACATCTCCTTCTATCTAACATTTATGATTTACATGGTGAAATATATTATAGATAAAATATGGCTTGTAAAATATTTTTCAAATAGAGCTAAATAGAAGCTGTGTTCTCAATACAATAATATTTTTGGAACTATTTCACCTTTTTAATCTATGCAATTGAACAATTATTTCTTGCTTAAGAGGCATAACTTCCGACATTGATTTCAGACAGTATGCACTGATTATCTACCAGGCTACAGTACTCTGGAAGAGGGGATAAGCAAATTGGATTGTGTTCTTAAAATCTTCAGACTGTGCAGTTGATGAAAGGTAAATGTCCTTATTCATTCTACACTATTATCACTGCATTCTCAGAGACATTTAATTCTACCCCCATACATATATTCAGAGAAACATTTTTTAAAAGGGAACGTGAGCTTGCCTCTTTAATTACAAATTCACAACAGCTAGGAAGCACAGTAGACTCCAACTTACTGACTTGTGCTCATTTATCTAACGCTGCTGAAGATAAAGATCACACATACATACCCATCATTTTTCACACATCTGTATGAAAAAAACAGGCATCCATTTAAACAGATTACTACACCCATTCAGTCCTTGCCCTGTTGCACTAGTCCCTCCTGTGCCCTATAGATTATGGGAAAAAATTAGCACCATCTTGTCATTTGTTTCTATACTAGTCTATTCTAGCAGAAATGTGGAACTCATTTAGAAATGAATCTATAAACTCATCAGTTGGAAATAGCTTGTGAAAACAAAAAACAAACATCTATAAAAGTCTGTCAAAATGTAAAATTCACTTTTCCCTTTTTAGTTATGATAAAAAATAAAGCAAACAGCATATACCCTAATTTCAGCTTCAAAAATAGATACATAATAGAAGTTTTTGAAGTTTTGTGTCTGTTTACTTTTTCTGCATTTTACTTCAAGGTATTTTTAAAGTCTAATATATTCTCATAAGCTCTCCTTAAGCAGGTAACAAAAATCAAGCCATATTTTTCTTTCTGCAAATTCTTCAATCCTGCACTGTAAATCCTAGCATATACTGACATATACTGTATGTATATACGTAGGTGAAATATATACACTTGATTTACAGTGTTCTTCTGTCTTAGTTCTTCTTACCCCTGCCTTTTCAGGTTGACCTTCATTAGTCTCATTTTTATAGATGTAGAAAAGACAGCTGAAATTTGAATGAAGGTCTCCAAAACCGAAATCAATACTTAACTGACACATAGCTCAAAGATGCTCATCCTCATTATTCACAATTTGAGCTTAATATGAAAGGGTAATGAAAAAGAGTCTGATTCAGGCAAATTCAAAAGGAGGGGAGAGTGACTAACAGCAGCTTCATACAGAAGAAGTAGTAGGGTAGTAAGATAACATAATTTGTAAAGTCAGAAGGAGAGAGAGAGAGAATTCAAGGAATATTGTTATAGAGGTTAGATGAAGAAAAATGTAATAACAGGCTATGCAAAATCCCTGTAAAATTGCAGATAGCAGAAAAGAAAAAGAAAAAGAGAAGAAGAATCTGCAGGGTAGCAGAGCTCTGTGTTACAGGACCCACAAATGCCCTGAGTCGGTTTTCCCGCCAGTCAAGGTTGATGAGGCTGCATTTGGCTCCGTCGGGCAGCTATGAGACAAATGGAGCAAGCGGACAGTAACTGCCCTCCTGCGCTCGGCTCGCACAGCTGCTCCGGAGCCTCGGCAAGAGCCAATGGCAGGGAGCCGTCCCAGCCCCCACCCCGGATCAGCCCGACCTGTTTTTGTCTGCTTCAGCAGTAGCGCTCCAGCGCTCTCCTAGCTCTTCCTCCCGCAGCCTGCCAGCCTCCCTTCCTCCCCCCCACTCTTATTTTCCATCCTCTTCCAACCATCATCCACTCATTTTAATTACGCAGAACGAGTTTCAACTCATCCGCCTGGAAGTTATATTAAAAGGGGGAGGGAAGGCGAAGAGAAAGAAAGGCTCCAAGAGGGATAGCAAGAGGAGGGGAAGTAGAAGAGGGTGGATTTGTGTCTTTAAAGATGGCACGATAAACAACCCTCCTTGCCGTAAATTATCCCAGCAACATTTTATTTTAAGCATCTCCCTATGGCAGCAGAAACTTTTGACCCAAATTCCTCCCTGCCACGCTCAGCGCCTCGCTTCGTGCGCGCCCTCAGCGCACGAACGGCAGAATTCATCCTGAAATGTGGCGCACGCACGCTTTTTGAAAATATGTAAAACAACTTAGAGGGCAAAAACAGAGAAGCCTGCAACACACTGATGGCTGTGAGATAAGAACAAAGCAAGAGAGACGTGGGAGCGAATTAGTTGCCAGAGCTTTTATGAGTGTGCGACTCCTAGATTTATGGAGGTTTAAACTTTAAAAGCTAGCTCTAACCCTAATGCAGCAAACAACAATTAAAAAGAAAACGGGGGGAGGAGCTCAGAGGGAGGGATGCCTTTAAGAAAAGAGAAATGGCCTGCCATTTGCATTGGCCGCGTCCTCAGAGGGGAGGATATCTGCCCTCAGCACGCAAGCCTGCTCAGCATTTATACAGATTTACAAAGGCACATCTGTGCCTGTTGGAGGGCCAGCCTGACGTGTTTTTTTTGCTAGCAGCAGCTGCGGTTTCTGAGGAAACAAGGCTGATTTTCTAGTCAGGCTGGAGGATCTTTTTTCCAAGAGCCAACGCACGGGGGTGGAGGATAAGGCAGGAAAGGGAGGAGGGCGGGAGAGAAAGCACAGCCATAAAATCTCCAGGGCTCAGCCGGGGGAGGGACAGGGCAGGAGAGACTGCTGGGGATTTTCTTCTGCTGGCTTTCTCCACGGAGCTCTTTAGTGTTGCGATCCCTAGCATTTAGCAGAAGCTTAAAAGCCCAACTTCTGGGATAAACCATCTTTTTATTAGTATATATTTGCCTATTAAGTGGGGGCCTCACATTTCATACAATAGCAACAATAATAGATCTTCCCATGATTTCATAAAAGTTAAATGCTTCTTTCTTTCCTTCCTTCCAATGGGCCTTTCTACAACCTTTGTGACACGTTGCTCTGACTTGGGTCAGCCACTTGAACATATTTTTCATCTATAATTCACAAGATAGTCAAGCCTCTTATATGAAAACAGTTGTATCCAGGGAAAAATGTTTGAAAGTAGATAGATGTTTTCTTCACATTTCAAAAACTGTTTCTCCCCTTTCAAAAGCAGTTCCTAGCCACCAATAAAAACAGATAAATTATCATGCTAATGAATGATTAACTCCGCTGATATGTGGGCCAACATGGAGAGGGAAGGGGAAAAAGAGCCTGGGCAAGCAACAGAGCAAAGAACACAGCAACACACACAGACATACACATTAACTGAGTGAGAGAAGGGGGCCTCTCAGGGCGGCTCTGGTGGAACAACAGCTATTACAGTTTTCAGCTGCCGCTCAGCATAGTTATTTAGAGTTGTAACTAGAAATTGGAAACTATATTCATTTAACCATATAATGGTTGCCCAAATACAGTTTAGTTCAACCAATGAACTAAAAATTGTGACATCTGGCTGGAAGAAATTGAAATGTAGCCTAAGTAGGTAACCATGAAATACTGTACAGTATGTTTCCTTCATCTAGCAATATTTCTTAATCTTGGTTTCCAAGACCCTGCATTACAGTCCCCATCACTGCTGGCCAGCAGGGATAAGGGTCAGTAGAAATGAGAGATTTAGTTCAACAGCACAGGGACTCAAGACTGGGAGTTGCACTTACAAGCAAGTCTCCTGCCTCTAAGCTAGATCACTGCATGGATACAGGACTGAAAAGATCAACCACATTCAGATTACAACTATGCCACTATTAGAAAAGAGAAATATGTAATCCAATAAAGAGATCTCAGAATATAGACAACAACTCTAAAAAGCTTAATACAGGAAGATAATACCACTTAATAGGTAAAACTGAGATGTGAGATAACTCTGTGACTGGAATATAAAAACTGAAACTTAGTTTATTCAAAAGGAACTCAGTAATATAAAAAGAATTGCCCCATATCTTAAAAGATAACCACTCCCTGCTCATTGAAATAATGCTGCCGTTGGTATCTTCGACTGAGTGCACAACCAAAATAAAATGTGAACAATGCTTTTTAAAAGCAATTGGCAGCTCTTTCAAGAAGTCATGAAGAACAGTGATGCCAGATTTTAATTACTCCATCTGTTGGGGAAACTACTCTGCCAAGCATGGTTCCTCCAGTTATTCTTGATGTATCATTCTCTCATTCAGAAAGAAGGAAGACACAAGTGGATTGGCTATACTTCAGCAGACACTAACCAATAGAGGACACTTAATCAATGAAGTAGAGGTAGCAGCAAAGACAGGAAATGACTACAAGTTTTCAAATTTGAAAATGTTAACATGGAGTGTAATAAAAATTAATACTTTGGTCTTTTAGAAAGTAGATTTTACTAAATTCAGAGCAATGCTTTACAGGATTAAATGGCAGGAGATGCTAAAGGGAAATGAAACTCAAGATGGATGTAAATTCCTAAATAGGTACTAAAAGCACAACTGCAACAATTCCAATGAAGCTTAAAAATGAGACAGCAGATATTGTTGCCTAAAAAAGTACTGAGAATAAAATAAAAAAAAGACACAGGAGATAAAAAAGAACAGTTTACCAAGGAAGAGTATATACAGATAATTAAAAATTAGAGAGTCAGTGTCAGTGTCATCAAGGATATTAAGAACAACAAAAAGGACTTACTCAGATACTGTATGTTTAAAACAAAGAAATAGAAAAGCATCAGCTGCTTAAATAAAATGGCAAAATGCAAACAAAATTAGGCAACTGTGAACAGCACTTTGAAAGTACAGGATTGCAGCATCAGGTGGACAGAGGAGTAATATTTGAAAAAGCTTGAAGAATTAGTGAGGTACCAGGTTACTGAAAGAGGGGAAACAATGTCCCTATGTTTTAAAAAGAGAGCAAAAGAGGGCTCCAGTAACTATGGTCATTCTGAGGTTTAGACCAGATTACGAACCAATCAATCTGTAAACTAGTAGTTATTAGAGATCAGCATGATTAAAAACAATTCCTTTAGGTAACTTTATTAGATTGCAGGAATGATGGACATATTTCAAGAAAGCATCTGATAAAGCATCCCAATTCTAGTTGCCAAGCTAGTTAAGAAGCATGTGTTGAATGGCATGATAATTAGATGAATTTATAACTACTTCAAAATAGTCTATTTAATTGTACCAACACCTTTAAAAAAGATTTTTATCCTGCCTCTTTTGTCATATACAACTCAAGGCAGCAAACATACCAATACTCCTTTCTCCTCCTATTTTCCTCACAACAACCCTGTGAGGTGAGTTGGGCTGAGAGAGAGCGAACACTTGAACACAAGAAAGTCATGACCTGTCTAAGAATGGACCTAAATTACAGGAAGGCAGATTGTGGAAGGAGATTAGGAAAATATTTCTAATAGTAAGAGTAGACTGACAGTTAAACCAGTGATGGGCTTCCCACTGTTGGACAAACAGAGGGTGGACAGCTCTCTACCAAGAGTGCTTTAATTCCTACACCAATAGCCTAAATGGCTCTTCTAGTTCTTGAGTCCCAAAGATAAATAAGGAGTTGCATATGTGACATGGGTGGCTGTATACATTTAATAAATAAATAAAATTATATGCTGTATGAAAAAGTGTTTCCTTTTATCTGTCTTTAATCTCCCACCAATGTGTTTCATTGGATGACCCTGGCTTCTAATAGTATGAGAAAGACTATCCATATTCTCCATGCTATAAATAATTTAATATATTTTTCTTATATCACCCCGTTGTCCTATTGTAGGCTAAAAAACTCCAAACACCACAACTTTTTCTCCAGCTCCTTGATAATTTTTGTGGCCTTTTCTCACACCTTTCTAACTCTATATAGCTTTTTTTGAAGTGCCATGACTGAATTGTACCCACTTTTACAAAGGATGTTTCACTCTATATTTGTATATACAGTGAATATTAAATTTCTTTTCATTCCCTTTCTAATAAATTGAAAGAGGGAATTTGCCTTTTTTTTATATCATAGAGGCAGTACATTGATTTAATATTTTCATGGAGCAGTCTACTACAACCCCATGATTTCTTCCCTGATTTTTTTCTGATACAAAGTAATGAAACAAAAAAGCATTACTTCACATCTCCATCATTTTACACTTGTTTACACTTAACTACATTCGTCAATTACTGAACACTCATCCAATATGAAGATATTATTTTGTAGATTTTTACAATTCCATTTTGTTTTAACCATTTGAACAAATGTAATGTTAATAGTAAACGTAGCCATCTCATTGCTCTTCCTAATTCCAGATCACTGAAAAACAAATTGAATACTACTACTCACTCTATTGCAGGAATTGTCCCCTTATTCTTTGTCCCTGCTCTCAGTTCTTAACCATTTATTCACTCCTTTTGCCCCATGGCAGTTTAGCTTAATGAGGATTTTTAAAAATTATTATTAAAAAGCTTTCCAGCATTTTAAATAACCAGTGTCTATCCACGTATGCACTGACATGCTTGGAAAACATGAAACAGTGAATGTGATAATTCCTAATAAATCTACACCCTAGCTTCCTATACCACATGAACCTTGAACTGAATATCTCTGCTTTCTCTAACTTTTCCTATACACAAAATATATAGCACAATCTAAGTCTGGAGTCCACAGATTTGCAACTTCTCTTCACATCACCAGTATTTTCCAACTTACCTGTATGGCACATGAGGTCTATAAGCATTATACTAGCAAGTGATTCACCAAACAGATTACATTCAACAAACATATTCTAAATATTAAATGCTTTAGTTGTCAACATCAAAAAGCATAAGAATGTATCTCTTCTACCCTTAAACTCTCATTCTCAGGGAGAATAGAAGAAAATTGATTATGGTATTACTGCTGATATAATCACCAGGTAATTATATTTATTATTTATTATTCCATTCTGCTACGTAATCAAATTTCAAAATGGTATATGTATATATTTGGCACCCCTTAAAGAAGCCATATTGTTCTAATCTTGCACAATTGCCATGTGGTTGCAGGAAAAAAAATGCATCTGCATATATGAGGTACAAATCCTTATTTTCCTGGGACTGTGCAGTTACTGGATGAGACCAGGCACAGTCTACAAGGTGCCACTGACGGATATAGCAAGCTCACTTATGTTGGATCCAAAGCAACTTTCTTGCTTTGAATCCAAATACTTGCATATCCCTATGTAAAACAACATTTTAAAAAATGGTTAAAGCAGTATATCTCTATATGATTGCAAAATTAAAACAAACTATCCAGTTTACTGCCTTAGAAAAATTAAAAGCAACATAATAGGATAACATTAGAGATTCTGATAAATGGGCAAATTATGAATCCAGTGTCATATTGATGGCTCTGCTCCTTTTGTAATGTCATATGGATATATGAAAGGAGCAGAGCTTGCGTCACAATGGCCCAATACAGCTTTCATCCCTTTGACTGGATCCTCTGGATGTCTTGAGTGATAAACTAATTTCTCCATGGAGGGAACCACCACTGAAAACGAGGTTTCCTCTTTATTTATATCATATTTCAATCTTGGAAACCTGGGAGTTGTCTTTTAGTAGGGAGAGAAGAGGAAATGGCAAAAGAAAAAAGTGAAACATTTAATCTTTCCTTTGAAAGAACTATTTACAATTGAGATGGTATGAATAATCACAACTGCAAAAGTAATCACTGTATCATATGCTGGTCCTTTATTGTGTATATTTCTTTTCTCTTGTTTTACTTTTTAAAAAACTATGAAAATAATGGTGCAATATAATCCTAAGCATGAGCAAAACAAGTTTTGTAAAAAACAAGAATATGTGTGTCTATCATTAAAGAAAACAAACATTTATATTCTGTACTATAATTCCAACATTTCTAAATTCTGCTATAAAGTTCCAAGATTCTCCATGCTTAGCTGCCAAATTTACATGAAGTATTCCATATTCCATAATTGTCATATTTCAATATTGTTTTGTATCCAACCAACTGTATGTTCACAACATTTTAACCCCTTAATGCATGCCTGTGCTAGGATTATCAACTGATCAGTCTCAAATCTGCAGAGATTATGTGATTTCAAATTAAACACAAATGCAGAAACCAAATGCAATGTGGTTTTCTGCTTAAAACAACTGCAATAAAACTGCCTCATCAAAAGTGCTTTTTTATTACTATAATATATCTCAAAATGTTGCAAGTAGTGAGTTACTGTTTTGTAAGTTCATATATTAAGATTGCAGTATATGCTAAAATGGGAAATATAACTCTTCTGCTCTTTTATGTTTCACTCAAAATAAACATATAGGCTTTCGTATTTCTTACATTTTTATATATTAACAGAAAATACATAAAAATCTGTTGCACAGCAGTGTTAAAAACAAAGAGACAATGAAATTTTATAACTGATATGTATACAAACCTTTCTCTAATCTTTTAAAATGAAAAAGTAAATACAAAAGCAAAGCTATCTGTAGCAGCCACATCTTATGATTTTAGTCATTATGATGTTCAACCTGATAGTGTGAAAAAAAATCCTCAATTTAAAAAGAAAACTACAAAAAATGATATGGATAAATTATAAATTACACAAAATAACCAGCAATGCTATCCTTCTCAGTCAAATGCAACTGTCAAACACATATACCCTGTACTCCTTAAATATAAAATGTTTTATATGATTGATTTAGAAAATGATTTATTTTTAACAAAGGTTGTTTAAAAATAATCTTAAAGTAGGATATAACAAAAACTAATGTGAAAGTTGAAATTTGCACAGATGTCCAATCTCTTGAAATATTACATAAAATTATTCTCCAGAGAGATTACACAGAATGCTAAGAGTTTAACTTGCTCCTGAATAAAATAGTTTGTGAATGATTACAGTTTTCACATTTTTCAATTTACAGTGCACACTAAGTATATAAGAGAGAAGTGGCTGCTTTCCTATAAAGTGGGAAGAAGAAAAATGGGGAGAAGGCATTGATATATGTAGAAAAAAAGAAAATAACTTTATATTATGCGCCAATATTTTAGAAACTTAAGAATGATATTTAAACATTGCCTTTTAAGTTTCACAGTGTTGTTTCACCTTCACCATGTGTTGCCAAGCACACATACTACACTTCCATTACCGAATCAGAGTTAATGGCCTCCAACTGATTAGTTTTGAAATAAAATATGTTGAGACACAAATATGTTTTTTGCATGTAAGTAAAGGGGTGGAACAGATATACCCCCCCCCCAAATCCTTTTACAAAGATATCCAAACAGGAACAAAATTCTGCACTTTCCAAAATGATACATGTATGCTGTGTATTTTGCTATGAAGTCTTCACTACACTCCATTATTGTCTGTATTCCTTCTGCCTTAGATTTTAGAAAAAGGTCTTTCTTCGTAAATGTTTACTGTATCAGTTTTGTGTCCTGCTAGCAACTAAAATTTACTCATTTGGCAAAAGGTAGGAAAGGGCAGAAAATATCTTTCAATGGTACCCTGTGGACAGGCTACCTGTATTGAAAGACTGTCAGAGACTTATTTCCAGAAAAATTAACTTGCTCTCCTGGCTCAAAGAAAAGGCAGGGGAATTTCCTACTTGTGTCCACCTATGGAGATCCATAGACAGACAGACAGGTCAAATATACTGGTTTATATTGTAAAACTGTACTATATGAAAGTTTTTGCAAACTTCAGTTCATAGTAGCTAAGGATTTGAAACACCAGCATGGACGATATGGAATAGTACTGGCTGGTACTATTTACTTTATAACTCATTTAGTTTTCATGCAATATAAAATTTCAGTGGTCAGTTATGCAATATGTAGTATAGCATGTATATGATTAAATACTGAAAGTACATGATACTCAGAATAAAAGGGTATACTGAGAAATTATTTTATTTCATTTTAAATTAGAATGCAGAGTAATATTACACTGAATTCTTTTAAAGTTCTTGCTAAATGTTCTTTTGGTTCAATTTTATATCAATTTGTTAAGAATGAGGAAATGTTATTTATTTATGCCAATTTATCTACCACCTCAATTCTCATGGACTCTAGATGGTTTACAGATATTAAAATAACAATAATAAAAATACATTTTAAAACTTCAACAACAAAAATATAGTAAGTAATACCAAATAATAAGAAAAATCATTGGCACCTGTAGAAGCATTAGGGTAGATTTAGCCTCCTAGAAAAACACTCAGCTTGATTAGATGAGCAGTGCCTAACAATTTTGTTCTCTCATCACTGAATAAAATTATCATCAGCAGAGTGACTGCAGTAATAGTATCACTTCTCTAATACACTGCTTAAATTAGAAATTAATCTAGCTAATGAAGTCATATTCCATGTTGGAAGGGTATACTATGATAAACTTGATGGTTGCAGAATTCTTTTTAGTAGAATGAGGAAAAAAACTGAGTAATGGTAAGTGTAGTATTTATGCATATAGTATACTGTACCTAACCAGATGTTCAATGAATATATTGTTAGATTCATTGTTATTCTTAGTAATCTGCCAATAATTTCCAGGATTACTTGTGAATGATGTTAAGAAATGCCTACATATCAATAATGATGCACATATTGATTTACATCATATGCAAGGTAGTAACAATGTTATGCATTTGCTCTCTCTTCTCTTTCCGTGATACTTCAAGAGATTCTGGATCAGATAATTGCATCTCTGCAGTATCTTTAGGATTCATGGAAGAATGTTTTAGAAGTTGAAGGCTTCCTTCTTTAATATATTTAAAATGCCTTGAGACCTCTGTTCTATGAAATTCCAATAAAATTATCTTCCCATAGAGATGAAAAAAAGAGAAGCAGGTGCAGACAGATCCCAGCAGGGCAAGCATATAGCAAACCAAATTCCTGATGCAAAATAATACTCTCATGGAATTATGAAATCCACAGGACTATGATTAAGATGAATGAATCAACTGAAACCTCCCACTGCTACTGTTTGAATATCACTCCAATCAAAGATATGCCTCAATGCACTGGTTATGCACAGTTCTTCCCCTTCCCAATAAGGCCTGAGACTCTAATTTTAGAACCATGAAGTAATTTCTCCAGTACAGATCATAATAACCAAAATCAATACCTTTCTCAAGCACACACACAGAGTCTATATTTTATAATCAATGGTTCCTTATGCTTGACTTTTACTAGATTTGGTCCTTCTTCCAACATATATCTCAAACTCTAGGTTTCTAGCAAGTCTGGATATATTTTAATCATTTTGAATTATTTTTTTTTCCAGTAAATTCCTTATTTTTGCATTCCCCCCCCTTTTAAAGGTTAGGATTATTATAAGTAGCTTTTAAATAAACAAACAATACTCCTCCATTTTCCTTCACTAATGCTCTGAAATATTGTTTCTGTTAAATATATTTTGACTGTTTGATTACATGCCATCAAGTCAGTACCAACTCTTAGTTACCACACAGACAGATCTTCTTCAGGATGATCAGCTGGCAATCTGGCCAGGACTTTCAATGGTGCACCCACTGCCACTGCAATTGAATCCATTCACCTAGTAATTGATTGACCTCTTTTTCTCTTTCCTTCCACTTTTCCGAGCATTATAGACTTTGCAACGTTTTCACATAACGTGCCAAAATATTGTAATTCAAGCTTGGTCATTTATTTCTAAAGTGAGAACTCTGGGTTGATTTGTTCTCTGATCCATTTGCTTGTTTTCTTAGTTATCAATTGTATTCTTGGGAGTTTTTTTTCAACACCCAAAGTTCAAAAGCATCAATACCCTTTCTAACTTGCTTCTTTGAAGTCCAACTTTCACTTCCATAGAATGTCACAGGGAAAAGTACTGTCTGCATGATTCTAATCTTTGTAGGTATACACATGTCATGGCATTTGAATATCTTTTCCAAGGCTTTCATTGCCATCCTAGCAAGTACAAGTCTACAGTATATTTCTTGAAAGCCAATATACAGTAAAACAATTTTTTTAATAAACACAAGGAAGCATATATTACTGTACTGTGGTTACTTTACTATAGGGTAATATTGGGATGTTTTCAAGGTTCTCATTAAAGTAATTAATTTGTTTCAAGCATCTATTTACAATATGCATGTCACACATCAATACAAACAATCTTCATCCACATAAGTTATATAATACATACACAACCACTATGTATAGCAGGTTCTTTTCTGTTTTATGCAAAGAAAGAAAATCATTAACATTTACTAAAGTGATGCAATTCATTTCCTTGATATGGGAGAAATGTTGTGGTTAAACATGAACAAACAAACATGCTGTGGCTTGTAATTTACTTTATTTGAAACTTGACTACAAGATGTCTAGAGAATTATTTGCAACATGCATAAATCTCCTCTTAAGATAATACTGTCACCAACATTTTGAGAGTCTGTCAGATTTTATGCCCTTCAGAAAAAATATTATTTGTAAATCTAAGATTTTTACACACACAATTAATATTGCAGCACAATAATCCAAAATGTGGGGGAGGAAGGTAATAATGCTAAACTTTGTTGTAAATTTAATTAATTGACCTCATTATCAATCCCTTATAACCAATCTTTTGAACAAAAACCAGCACAGAAAAATGTTTTCATTTTGTATAAAATATTTATTTTAATCATGAGTGAAAATAAGCGAGTAATCATGGAATAAAATGTAAGAAAAATGGAAAACAAAGTTTTTCCATATACATCATGTTACTGAGACTTGTTCAAGGAACTTTAATCCTCTTAAAGAGATATAATTTACCTTTTCTATACTTCCAAATATTCTGTACTTGGGTTTCTTTCATTAAAAAAGTGGAATTTTTTAATGTATATTGATATTCTAAAAATTAATATTGTGCCAAATTTTAGTGTAGCTTCTCATACTAATTTAATCAGAATTAACTTCTACAATGTTCAATAAAGCATATTATTTGGTAAGTATAAGTAGGATTTCAGCCCTAATATTTTAAAAATGTCTTTAAATCATCCTCAGTGGATTCAAATGTATCATAGCGGGCTTTTCTGTACTGATCCAATTTTAATTTGTTATTCAATGTAACCAATTGCTACAGAATGTGTATGAGAATGTACAGCCATCTGATAGTAATATTGTATGGATAGATAATATCTACATTTAAATGCACATAAAAATTTAAGTTAGATTTATGCCAATAATTCCTGCTCTAGGAAGTAATGTATAGTGATTGCCTTCACATAATGTTCTTAACTTGTTTACCAAATTAACTCATTTTCTGAGCCTGCACCATACATTTAGCCATGCTCATCTCTTCCTCCCCACTATGCCCCATACTTCTCCTGAACACAATGGAAAGGAAAATGCCTATGGCAGCTCCAAACTGCCACAGTTAAGAGATTCAGTAGGGTTCTATCATGCAACGGAAGAGGCTTTGGATCCAATGAATCCAAGTCCCACTGAAATATTCATGACCCTCCCTTCAGAATGTCCTATTATCGCAGAATGGCCAGAATATTCTGAGTACCTAAGGCCTCTTGTATAGATGTGCTGACCTACCAGCAGCAGGACACTTCAGTGAGAATCAGACTTGCCCTGGTCACTTAGAGAAAATGCTTCATTACCTGATTCCTGAGAAGTTCCCTGGAAAATCAGTTCTATTCCACAAAGCAGAAAATTTAGGTATTACATGGAAAATAATCTCATCAAAGTCTCATACATACAAGATGCCTGCTGATGTTGTGACAAAGTCTTCTTAATAGTATTGTTTTTGGGCACATCAGAAATAAAACAAATGTTCTGTGTGAAGTACTTCATTTTACTTCCTTAATCTCCTTCCATCTAACTTTGTGGCCTCAGCTAAGAAAGTTTCCTTAGAGGAAGAAGATTTAATTTAATTCAATTTAATTTAATTTAATTGTCACATTTCTAGGCTGCCCAACTCCCAGATGACTCTGGGCAGCTTCACAAACTCAAAACACAGTAACATACAGAAGGAAAAATGTATGGTATAAAGTAAAACACAATTCACATGTGGAGGAAAACTACAAAAGATATCACATACCTCCACTTCATCCACTATTAAAAGGGGACTTGCCCAAACACCTACTCTAAACCACCTAGCCCCAGAATGGGCAGACACTATAGGAGATGGGCAGACACTATAGGAGATGGGCAGTCCCTCAAATAATTAGGCCCCATGCCATGTAGGGCTTTATAGGCAATAACCTGTAAGCCAAGTGGCAACCATTGCAGCTGACACAGTAGGCGTGTTATACTGTATGGGTATAGTGAGGCTTGCCCATCACTGCTGATGCCACTGCATTCTGAACCAGTTGAAATTTTGGGTGGTCTTCAAGGACAGCCCCATTAGACTTGTGTTGCAGTATTCCAACTGCAAGGTGACCAAGGCATTAGTAATGTCAACCCCACTAGGTAGACTAGACCAGGAATCAACTCCACAGAAAGAATAAAAATATCTTTATTGAAATTGGCTATAATAACAACAGAATTTTCCAAGTCTGATTGTGATTGTGCTATATCTCCTGCTCCCCACCTTTCTTATATCTCAGTGAATCAGGGAGGCATTTGCCTGAGTTGCTTCTGAATATTACCTTGTTTCTCAGGGCTTAAAAAATGTTTCAGCTCCCTTTGTCTAGGTAACAGTTCTTGCACGTTTCTGTCAAGGTCATCTTCCTTACTCTCTACAGGGATCATGAGGAGAAGCTGCAGGAATGAGCACAATTGGCCCATCAGCTAAACCTATGTAATGTGATGGAAGGCTTGAGCAGGGAGGATTCTGAAATGGAGCTTCAAGGTTACAGGGAGGGGAAGTGACATTCCAAGCATCTCCTCAGCCCCCAGCTGGACTGTGTGAAAGTAAGAGGGAAGAGACTGGCCCCTCCCTAAGGGCTTAGTGGCCATAGTTGCTTTCATTGGGGAATTAGAGTTAGTCTGGCGAGATTCTGTCCTTTAAGCGCTAGCAAATAAAGAAGCTGAACTGCTTTCTGGACTGTCTTGTGTGATTCTTGGGCTGAACCTGACATGTAAAGGTGTTACCAGCAACACCTGCTACCTGCTTCTCAAGCAGAAACTGAGAGTCCGGAAAGACACACACACCCCCCATTGCTCGCAGGTCCTGAGCAGTGCAGTGCATTCCAGCTAAGGACTAAAGGACAGCTACTGTACCAGAACTATGAGGACCAAATATCCAAAGCCACTCAGTCTTACTAGAGTTGAGCCTAAGCCTGTTCCTCTCCATCCAAATCCCAACAGCCTCCAGGCAGTGGGACAAGACCTTGACAGCACTGCTTGGTTGTCTGGGGGCTGACATGTACAGTTGGATATCATCGGCATACCTGACCCAAAACCAACAGATGACTTCCCACAACAATCTCATGTAGATATTAAACAGGAGGGAGGAGAGCCCTTGAGGCACTCCTCACCTCTATTCTCATCAAACCACTCCCATAACCTACAGTTGGTCCAAAAGGATACCATGGTTGATAGTATGAAAAGCCCTTGAGAAATCCAAGAGGGCCAGAATGGTTGCACCAGCCCTATTTCAGCTCCACCAGAGGTCATCAACAAGTGCAATCAATGCTGTTTCAGTATTATGTCCTGACCTGAAATCTGATTGAAATCAGTCTAGATAATCTGTTTCATCCAGGATCTTCAGTAACTGCAGTTCAACCACCTTCTCTATAAACTTCCCCAGACAGGAAAAGTTGGAAATTGGATGAACACAACCCAGAGTGGTTGGGTCCAGCACTTGAAGAGACCTTCTTCTCTTTCAAGGCAAGAAGCATTATCCTATCTCTCAAAGTGGTTGTCACCATCACATGGACTCCTGAGTGGCCTTCACAACCCAGGAGGGACAAGGATCTCATAGGTGGCTAGGCTAACAGTCCCAAGGATCTTGTCCATTTCCTCAGGAGTCATGGGATCAAACTCCTCCCAGAAAACGAAGCCAGACCATGCCTCTGACAGCTCTTCTGCATTTAGCCAGTCACAGTGCAACTCTGAATGAAACCAAGTGACTTTATCTGCTAGATGTCCAGAATATTCTTCACAGAGACCCAATAGATGATCCCAAGGTTTATTCCTGCCCAATAAAGGACAGGATAACTGTAAGAGGGTCATTGGGTATCAGCAGACATAATAAGGACAGAGAAACAACTATGTTTCATTGCCCTTATTACCACCTTGTAATCTCTAATAAGGGGTCTTATATGTGCTCAGTTAGATTCACTCTTTGCTTGCCTCCAATGGTGCTCTACTCATCTCTTCTGATACTTCATTTCTCAGATTTCCTCTGAAAACCAAGGAGCTGCCCCAGTCTAAATGCTACCAGGAGGCAGCTGAAAATCCCCAAAAACCACTAGTTTAGGGATTCAACCATAAACCTGCAATGGAATCCAGGAGCTTAGATAGAGATGTTGATAAATAGCAAGGAGGCTGGTACAGCAGCAACAATTCAATTGCCTCTGGAGCCCATCTTCAGCTATAAGGTCTCACATCCACTTATCTGCAAAACAGAACCTCTGAAAGCCGTCAAAGACTCTCTAAATGACAACTGCCCCTCTCCCCCACCCTGTGGGCTTGTGGTTGGTACCAAACTCAAAACTCAGGTGGGCACATTTCTGAGAGGGGAACACATGCCTTCCCCAGCACACTCAGGTCTTGGTTATACGAAGTAGGTCAGCTGATTTCTCCATGATCAAATCATGGATGAGGATGGATTTATTGCACACTGACCTGCTATTTAACAACAGCAGCTAGAGGCCAGGGTAACCAAAGATCCGATGACCTCCTCAACCTCGGCTCTCCCTCATCTTAGGCCATATCCACCCATTTCCATATCCACTTCCATACTTCTAGACAAACTACTCTCAGTTGCTTCTGGACTCAGCAGTCAGGGGGCTGGACAACAGGACCCTCAAGCATATACCAGCAAACTCACCACAATCAAACCCCATTACAATCTCCCAATTTCTAGGCCAAAATGGAATGAGCCGGATCAAAATCCAGGCCAGACAGCCAACAGATGGCCTGTTCAACAGACCAGATAGACAAAAAACAGTGGAGGTGAAAACCAATAAGCAAAAACTGCTTGAAGGATCACATCTGGCCCAGGACTAGGCCAGATAGTGAAGAGCCCAACAGCCTCAGGGTTCAAGCCAGTACAGGAGTATCCCTGGCCTGACCCAGCCCTGCATCTGCTGACCTTCTCAGCATACCACAGTTCCAGCCATGGTTCTCCAACTGAGAAGCCCGATTATTCCAATTGGTTGTCATAGCCACTACTGCTTATTGCCTCTACTCTGCCTGGTACACAGCAACTCCACTGGTGGAAAAAATGCTGTGCTCTTCTACACCTCCAACTGATGTCCTACTGTCTGTGTAAAAGCCCCATGAGGTACCCACCTGAGGTACTACTGACTCCTCAGATGAGCCAGACTTAATACAAGCCCGATGCCACAATAAATCCCCAGTACAACAAAACCTTCTCTTGAGGATCTGATTCAGATCGTGGCATAGCCTTCTAGCCCATGACAGTGGTGCTGCTACTAAGGCAAATATCAAAGTGTTACATGGGATAATGCCTTAGAGGTAAAGGTATATTCAAGGATAGCTCAATACATTTTGATCGATGAGATCCAGGTGAGTAGTGGGATGTTTGCAGTTCACAGTATCTTTTGCTGGGAGCAATGTCTATTACTTATGTCTCTGTGTATCTGCCTATCCTTGGACCCGGATTGCTGACAAATTTCTCAGATATGCTAATGGTGCTGCCTAGACCCCAATATCTTGTCTTTGCTCTCTGGAACCTCAGCTAAGACACTACTTGGGATTGGTTTGGCTTGATTTCTAGATTAACATTACTCTTTTGTGTATCACTCTGGTCATGATATTATATTAAATGTAACTACATTTGGAATTGGGTCTTGACTATGCAACTATTCTTTTCTTCTCCAAATCATGACAATATAGTAGATGTTCCCAGATTCTAGTATTATCAGATTGGGGGAGGGATGGGGAGAGAGAGAAGCATCCCTATCCACTTTTTCTAAAACATGCATACTTTTATAGATATCTACAGATAATCCTTGCTTAACAACCATTTGTTAAATGATGATTCGAAGTTATGATGGCCTTGGGAAAAGTGCTTTACGATCTGTACTCGCACTTATGACCATCGCAAACCGTTGCCCCCCCCCCGCGGTCACATGATCACAATTTGCGATCTTTTTTACAAGTTGTTAAGCAAATCACCATGGTTGTTAAGTGAATCACATGGTTGTTAAGCAAATCAGGTGGTTAAGTGAATTCTGGCAAGAAAGTCCATTGGGGAATCTGGATTTGCTTAACAACCATGTGATTCACTTAATAACCGCAGTGATTCAATGACCGTTGTAAAAATGGTCGTAAAATCATGATCATGTGACCGTGGAGTGGTGGTGACTTGCTTAACAACCACCTTGCTTAACAACCAATTTTCTGGTCCCTATTGTGGCTGTTAAGTGAGAATTACCTGTATTATAAAGTACTGTGATATTAATCTGTATTCTAATACATTTTCCATACAGGACTTGTACTTTATCTTTCTTCAGTCATTTTACTGTTCGTTTACTTTCATTCTTGTTTGTTTCACTTCTTTCCTTTTCTTCTATGTTCATTTTTTCCCAGATTCACTCTTGGCACTACCACAAAGTACTGTCTCATATTCATAGTCTCTCACTACCTTTATATACTTCACTAATCCTTTCAATGTTTTGTCATATAAAAATCAAATCGATCATGTTTTTTATTCATATATAAACCTCTGTCATGCATGTGCTTAAACCATGTATTTGAAACGCCTTTCTAAACCCAGTCAGTATTCTTATTCATTCATGGTTCTCCAAATGGCCCAATCACTTAATATCTCATACTCAGCCCTCCATTCATGGAATTTCCTTTTTCTCCTGTGAATTGCATTCATTTAGATTGTTGCTCAGTTTTTCCAAAAACGAATCCCTGGTTCATTATAATAATTTACTGGAGGATAACATCTATGAATTCCCACTTTCATACTTTAATTTATAAACTGCCAGGAATTGCACAATAAATAAATATACAACCATAAAATCTAGATGTCATCAATTCATACATTCTGATATACATTTTAGCTATTTTATTTATAATAAAAGCTATAACTTCACTTCCACAAATGAACTTATAAATTCCAGAAAATCATAGCACCTTCATTCAGGATCCATTACATCCTTCCCCTATGTCTTAGTTTTACAAACACACTACATATCTATTTATCTTTCTTTTATTTCATTTGTTTATTTACATTCATTGCCATTTACTCCTCTTACATTCCAAATTGCAATCTTCCATATAGTATGAATATCACCAGACTGGCTTACAGATATTGACTTCTGTGGGTGGCATATAAATTTAATTAATAATACTAATACTAATATTAATAATTATAATGGTTGGTCACACAGCCAAATATTTAGACTGGATTTGGCATTTTTATCCACCTATCGAGTCTTTCCCAAGGACCCTGGGATAGACAAAGATTGTTGTTTGATGGTATTGTTGCAGAATATAAACTGTTCCAAGTAAAGCTGCCTTTTGAAACTGACTGATAGTGATTTTGTCAGTGCCGATGGTCTCCAAGTGGTACACCAGTTGTTTTGGGATTGCACCCAAGGTTCCTATTACTATTGGTATTATCTTTGCTTTCTTTTGCCAGTCATTCTACTTCTATTTGCAAGTCTTTATGTTTTGTGATTTTCTCCAGTTCTTTCTCTTCTATTCTGCTGTCTCCAGGTATTGCAATGTCCACTACCCAGACTTTTTTGTCTTTCTTATCAACAATTGTTAAGTCTGGGGTGTTATGTCGCAGGTGCTTGTCTGTTTGAATTCTAAAGTCCCAGAGCACTTTAGCATCTTCATTTTCTCCCACTAGTTCTTGCTTACAGATAAATGGAATTTCTTGCAGATATTCCAATGCACCATTGTTGCTTCTTTGTCATACCGTTGTTTGTAGTCAGTCTGTGTGATCTTCTTGCAGGAGCTAACTAGGTGGTCCACTGTTTCTTCAGCTTCTTTGCAGAGGTGGCTGCTGATGTTTTGCTGTTGTTGTTGTTGTTATTATTATTCTGCAGCCCATGGTTATTTGAGACTTTCACATAACATGTTTTAGAGAAGAAAACAGATCAGGTTATCAGCTTTAGTTGTACCCATGGTATATGAAGAATTGCCTACTAACAGTAAGGAGACCATCAACCAATTCCAGCACATTTTAGCCAGTATGACTTAAGTACCAAACTCAGTTTTATCCAAAGCATGCTCATGCTATGCTATGCAAGTGAGGATATCTAATCTTGAGAATACCTTGCAAGCTAACATACTATTGTGTGTATCCCACCAACTAGGAGGTACATGAACTGTAGTGACAATTTCATGTGCTTAAAATTAGCAATCTGATTCCAAGCAACAAAGAACAGGACATAGAATGTTTCCACCTTTGTTAAGTTTAGATTATGAAAATAATTCTTAAAAGTATAAAAATAATTTATTTTCATACTGCCATGGCTCATGTGTTTCAGTTTTACTTTTTAGCTCATGAAAAGAACTTCAATAAATTGGGCTAAAACTGTCCACTAATCTACCAACTATTCTATTTGGGATTCTGGAATTTGCATGTAAAAGTGTTCTTGTACACAAGGCCCACAGAAGAAACATTCTGTGATGTTAAATCCAAGGCCATAAGAGACATTAACCTTATCTCAGTACACATAATCAAATAGGTTCACTTGCATGAAAAACTATCAGCATCTAATTGCCAGTATGAAAACTGACACTAAATAACATACTATTAAATATGCTATTTAGCCATGATCATCAATGCTGAACTAACGACTCACTCCTGGTCAAGCACACATAACATGAAGAGAAGTGGCCCAGACATTTCATAAATAAGATTTTAGGTAAGTTTCATATATTCCTTAGACTAGAAAAAAATATATAAGGAAGTTGTATAAATTTGCAAGTGAGTTAGTTACATGAAGTCTTTATGTCTGTACATTTCATAAATGCCTGATACATCTGAACAACTTTTCAGCTATATACTGGAAGAAAAACTCTAGGTTTATAATTTTCACCATTTTAAAGTTCTCGAAGTTTATATTTTATTACATCTACTTGAGAAGTTGTATTTTGCAAATGGGCATGGGAAGAATACTGTATCAGTATAAATATACTTGGCAATTCCAGAACATGTTCTCATGAGAAACATATACAGAGGTCAGGAAGCCACAGTCCAGATGGAACACGCCAAAACAGACTAGCTCCAGATTGGTAAAGGAGCGAGACAAGGCTGTATACTCTCTCCAAGCTATATACTGAATATATATTGAAGGAAGTTGGACTGGAGGAAAATGAGCGTGGTTTTATATTGGAGGGAGAAACATAAATAACCTGTGTTATGCTGATGATACCACTCTGATAGCTGAAAATGCCAATGATCTGAAGTTCTAGTAACAAAATTCAAGGATTACAGTGAAATTAGGGACAAAGATTAAATATAAAGAAGATCAAACTAATGACAAGAAGCCACCTTTAGAATTGACAATGAAGATAATGAAGCGGTGGATAACTTTTGCCTTTTAGGATCAACTATCAACAGTAAGGGAAAAGGCAGTCAAGAAGTATGCTCAAACTAGCACTTGATATGAGCAGCAATGAAGGCCTTGGAAAAGATATTCAGATTCTAGGATGTGTCTACACCTACAAAGATCAAAATCATGCAGGCAATGGTTTTCCTGTGACATTCTATGAGAATGAAAGCTGGACTTTGAAGAAGCAGGAGAGAAAGAGTACTGAAACTTTTGAACTTTGGTGGGAATATCATGCCAAGAAAACAAACAAATAGAGCACTGAACAAATCAAAATAGAATTCCACTCAAGGCACAAATGACCAGGCTCACATTATTATACTTTGGACACATTATACAAAGATCTAGCTCCCTGGAAAAGTCTATAATGCTTGGAAAGGTAGAAGGAAAGAGAAGAAAAGGACACCCAGTTGCAAGATATCAGCCCTTCAAGGTAGACCAGATTAAGAAACCAATGCCATGTAGGTCGGTACTACTTTTATTGTAAAGCTATAGTAACAGAATCTTGCAAATCTGAATGTGCTTCCCCTCCCTCCCTTTATCTTCATGTGAACTAGGGAGCAACCTGTCTGAAATGTTTACTCATCTTACTTTCGTGGCCTGGGCTCAGGGCCCTTTTATCTGACCATTGCCTTGGTAGCAGCTCTTCCTCCTGTTCTTCAAGGCTACTCCCTCTTCCCTCTACACAATTACAGTAGTGATGATTACACCACTGGAAGATCTGAAGGATCAGATTGGAGACAGATCTTTCTGGTTTCTAAGAGTTGAAACTGATTTGTTGGCACATAATCAATCAATAAATGTAATTAGGCAAAATTTATTGAGTATTTTTTATTTTAATTACATGGAATTCTTATTAACTGATAAGAAATTTGTAGAAGCATAATTACAGCTTAATTAGTTAATACTAATATTCCTATGGCCATAAAATATGCATTATTACAGGAAACCTATGAGGACTTACGAGGACTCTGCATTGTTCCCTCCCCTTCACTGGCCACAGAACCTGAGGAGCCTGCAATTATATCCCAACAAACCTCTTTGAGTATTGAATTTCACTAGAACCTTCCTGAATCCTGGTTTTTAGTGGGAAAGTAGTAGGTGGGACTTGAGAACTCGTGAATATGGTGGTAAGCCTCTCTGCTTGTTCCATTCTTCCACAATAAATTTAGAATTACTTCCTTTTTCTTTATCCCCAAAGTTATCTGTCAGGAAGAATCAAGAATTGCAGACTCCAAAGTTAATGAATGAGGAAGCATCAAATCTCAGGAATTAAAATATCCTGTTGGTACCTGGCCCTGGTTGCTAAGCAGCAAACATTTGGGAAAGCTGTTTCCCTGTGATCATTACAGAACTTTTAAAAAAGTACTAGCCATAGCAGCAATTATAATGTCTGAATACCAAAGTCGTGTACTTTTAGTATCACTGTCTGGTGTTCATTATATATTTTCTTTTGTTGTAAATACCTTGGAAACCTCTGATTAGATAGGATAATAAAAGACTTAAAATATTATTTTAAAACAATCAATAAATGACATCTTTGTTCATGTGGCTTATTCTTTATACCATGAACTCCAGATTCTCTGACATCAGAATGTATTCAAGACCAGAAGAAGAGCTCATTTTTACCCCTTCTACTGAGTTCAAGATTTTTGACAGACTAAAAGAAAGAGCCTCAGCTATTCAAAAGTTGCACCTATACACTGAATCTTACTGTCAGTTATTAGACCAAGTGCATATCCCACAGCAAATTTGTAAGATTCTGTGTATTAGTAAGAGTCAGTTTCTATCGCTGAAACTTTCTAAATTCCACATTCTTATTTTTTCCATCACAATCTGAGAACGTACAGTTACAAAGCTAGTTTTAATTTGTAAAAATGTTTTCTTTACCAAACCAATAATGCTAATCATTATTACTGCTGGAGAAACTACAGCTTTAAACATATGATTCATGAAGAATAGGGATATAGTTGATTGGAATACAAGGTTATGAAGTAATAGTTGTTTGATTTGGAAGTGTTTCATCTTTAGTCCTGAATGGGGTTGTACTTCTCCCTTTGGAACTGGTGTGCAATTTGGGGATGGAAGAGGAGGTGGCAACTATAACTTAGAAGGCCTTCATGGAAATTCATCTAGTGCACCAATTGTATCCATAGCTGTACTGGGAGGTCTTTAGGGCAGTCATTCATACTTTGATCACCATGCAGTTGGAGTACTGGAAATAAAACCCCAAAATGCCAACCTCATCCTCTGGAATTATACCACCACCACAACCCTTTGTAAAGGTATGAAATTATACAATAGTAGAAAAAAGTATCCATTTTATTTGTTTGCACATAATTAAAATATTTAGCATTTATATAATGCTAACTGTTGCTTCATATGTTGTATACAACATTCCTGTATTCTTATTTCACATAGACTATTAACATTCCAAACAGAAAAGTGAGTATCATTTTCTTATATTGGCCATTAGAGGTATGGGTAGCTACAAACAATGCCTTTTTCAGTTTATAATTAAGATTCTGAACTATCGGAGTTCTTAGTACAAAACTCATATGCTAACAACTCAATTTTCATAAAAACAAGTTATCAATCTGAGCAATAAGAAAAACTTATTCTATCACATGAAATAATGTAAGGTCCCTCTAATAGGTATAATTCTGGTGTTTGAGAATATGGGTCAAAATTGACAAAGCCTTTTCATTGTAAAGTTAATGCATGTAGGGAGTTAATGCATCTGTGAAGCCTCCAAAATATTTACGTGAGAGAAATGACTTGAAATTAGTTATTTTAAAAAGAAAAATAAGAAATTTTCAAATCCAGAAATCTCTGATATTAATCTATTCCATGTATTACTTATGCCAAGCAAGTTTAACATTTAATTACTGGGGAACAGGACCATATTCCATACTGCATTAGGAATTTTGCTTAGTTTTGCTTCCACACTCAGGTCAGGAAGCATACATTGGCCCAGTTTTCAGTAACTGTATGATTTCTTTTCAATAAAATTAACATGATGGGGAGTTGCTGCAGATTGTAAAATGCAAATGCTTCTATTTGAAGAAAAGTACAACAAAATGATTTTATTTTTACTCGATATTGGTTAATAATTACAAATTTCACTTTGTGAGATGGGCAACTACATAAATGTGATGTATAAATAAATAAATTTCAGTGTAATTTTTTTCTATTTAAGTCAATATCTTCTAAATAACTTTTTACGTATAACTAAAAAGATAAACCTGAAACAATGCAGTTCAATCATAGTGCAATTAATTGAGTTTCAATTAATTTTTATCTAGCCCCTATCAGTGTAATTAACATAGTTACTGAGCAGCGTTGTGCTTCAACTTCTATTTTAAAAATGACCAAGTTTATTAAAAGACTTACGCCTGGATCCCACCAAACAAGGCAGCAAAACAAGAACAATGTTGTTAGAAAAAACAAAAAACAAAACAATAAGCATATCTAACCTAATATCTGACTATGATTCCATTTCCATAATGTCGTGCAATATTACATGTTCCTACATATACATGATATGCATGTGAGAAAATTATAATATATTTTCAATACTTCTATCTTGAGCTCACAGTTTATCCCCAAAGTAAAATGACATTATGGGATTTAAGCGTATCATATTTGTTCATCAAGCACATAATTTTCTATGAAATAAAGGAAATGTTCAGAATTCTAACATACTTCTAGAAAATGTTTATTACACTTAGCATATTACATTCAGTGCAAAATGAGATTCCTGGAAAGTACACTAATACTAATCAATAGATCTGATTCAGTGACAAGTCCTGAACTGATAAAAGGAGGCATCAAACATGTGGATAGTTCATTATCTCATCTAGCAGCTGTCTATCATTTACAAAGAAGTGAAAATGGTTTCTTTAAAATATTGCCCACTCAGTTCAAACTGAAACACTATTTCAGAAACGATCTCTGGGGGTCTAGTATCACTATTTAACTAAAATTAGTCAGGTAGCCTATTGCAATTGCCAGAAACCAATGTTATTAGCAATGGTAAAGATACTCCTACAAAGAGTGTTTGAAGCTCCAACTCAGAGACATTCAGATAATCCTTTATGTCAGACGCTTCAATGATAAAATGGACTGGCAAAAAGAAAAGGTTGTTTCTCTATGTGAAAGACTGCAGATAGAACTGATTGCAGTTCCCACACTGGTACATTTAATACAGATATTAATAAAAGGGATGTTTAAAGTTTAAAAATAAATTCAGCTCCTATTCATGTTATAAATAATTTGATATTCAATATTAATTTGGTTAGCGGAGTAAAAGAAACAGAAATAATTAAATGAAAATATTAGCACATATTCGGTAATCTGAGATGAAGGTAAAAAGTTTCCTTTAAAACAAAATCCACTACCTCGCTCTTTGACTCCTAATTTAATCTGGGTGGCTGACCTGTAAAAAAAAAAAAATTGATTTGACTCCTAAATGAATTCCCAAAGCACTAAGTTGTTCTCTGCCCAAAGCTGTTGCCTACCCAATGTGTTGATCAATTGAATCACTTGCATCCACTATGACATCAGATCAAGGAAAGCTATCTAAGGTAATATTAAAATCTTAAGGGAAACTCTGGAAAAGAACTATAAATGATAATGACTTTATTCAACAGTTTTGCCCACTATAAGGAGTGCAATCTTAAAGCAAGTTTACCCAAGAGTGGATAATACTGAATTCTACAGGTTTACTTGGAAATAAGTTTATTTAGCACTGCAACTTAGATTTTCTGGGGATTATTCATTTAATAAGCATTTCCATGCAGAGAAATTTGTCTACAATGATTACTAAATTATACAATGTAGGTTTGAATTTTCTGATTAAATACACATGATACACCCCATTTTTGTCATGGGAAAATAATAATTCATGAGGTAAGTAAAGGAATGATATTTACTTGATGTTGTAATAAACCTCTTATTTCATACAAAACTTGTCCAACAGAACTGGGCAATTCTTTGCTCGCCATACTCTGTTCCAAAACAGTGTTTGACTCTCCAATAATAACATGCCACTTATACCTAGCTTTTTTTATGAATAAGGACAGAAAACAGACTCATGGCACATTAAAAATTAACATATTTAGTACAATATAAGCTTTTATGGACTATAGAACAATTTAGTATGTGTACAGAAAATTATCTGAAATATTTGTTTGTATTCCTTCTCTTTTATATACACCCCTACATGTGTTTGGATGAACTATAAAAGGATTCAGACAGAAATGAAAAAAAATGGGGTACATATCATGAAAGTTGCTTATAAATCTAGTCATTAATAAAACAGTTCTTTGGTATGACATATTCTTGCATTAATTATTTGATTAGAGAAATAAGTGTGATAAGAAAAATTCTGATTTATTTTATCCATGAGAAATTATGTTAAGTTTGTAAAGAATTTTAGCTCAACTCTTTTACACATAAATCAGTCTTTATGCTAAATTTCTACAGGACAGGAGGGCTAAAATAGAGATGTATAACCTTTCTGAAGGAAGTTGAGAGAGTTCTTCTTTGGTGGGGGGAGGGAATGATCAGGTACTACATAAGAGTGGTAGGTAGAACCTTGCACTGTTTGGTTCTCTCTCCTGACCCCTTCTCTCTTCCTACCCTTGTATATGCTCATCCATTCATTTGTCTTCTCTCATACAAATATCATACCTTATTTGCAAATCTGAAGAAGGGAGAACAACATATATTCTCAATTCCCCATTGTATTTCCTTTTCTGAATCGTCCTTGACTCTATCAAGTATTTTTGAGGAGTATTTTCTTTTCACACAAATTGTTTTGCTCTGCAGTATCCCCTGATCCTACCTCCTTTCTTCAGAGCTACCTAATTGAACTCTTTCTTACACATTTCTTCCATAATGAGGGAGAAAAAAGAAAACTTAATAGGTAAATTCATGAACTGTCTTGGAAGTATTGGGTACATAACACAAACACTGGAGCATTATTCTCAAAGACATTTCCATTCTAACCACCACACTCTGTAACTAGAATCTCAAAGTCTACCTCTGAGTCTGCTCATCTTTTGCCTTGAGATGATGACTTAATTATATAGACCTCGAAGGCAGGATCAATGAGATCTAAGACCATATTCTGTTTAAGGGGTCAAGAGAATGCAGTGTATAGGTTACTTTGTTGTATGAAACTGGACAACCCAAACCCTGCTTGAGCTCATTGGATTACTTTTGCCCAAAAGCTTATAACCTAATAATCCCACTACAAAAGGAGAAAAAGAAATGGAAAGGGTCAATAAATCAGCAAATTCAGGCACCATTGATCAAATGTTTTGTCTATCTAAGTCAGAAGTTGAATAGTAATGACTCACGGAATGGGCTATGCACAATCTTTAGCTTCTTGAATATGAATGAAATGTTATTTAACACATGGCTTGTTTGTTTATTTTAGAATTTCTGATTTGTTTTGCCTTGAATTCAGGGTAACTGAAGCCATTTTCTAATACTAATGACATACATTAAACTATTCATGAAGTTGCTACTTATAATGTAGATTGTTTGGAAAAAAAGCGTAGACTAGTATAATTTTCCTCAATCTTTTGCTCTCCAAATATGCCTTGGGACTGCTACTCCCAGTATTTCTAGCCAAAATAGATGATGGCCATGACAACTGATAACTGCAATTACTAAACAATGGAGGGCAAAAGTTTGGGGAGGGCTATTCTAGTATGTGGAATATTAGAATAATATTAGAATAAAGTTAGAATAATAACAATAGTGGCCAGCTTTCAAAATCTCTACACTGGAGTTAAAGATGATGTCCTCCCTTATAACTAATCTTCACCCACCCACCTTGTTTAAGGAGATCTAAGTTGGAAAAATACCATTAATGAAATATGAAGTGTAAAATCCCCAAACATTTTAAAAAGTACATCAGGTTTTTTGTTTACTTTCCAAATATAAATGTGCTCTCTAGTTGTCCCTTTAGCTTACTCAGAATTGAACCATTCATTCTCCACATCTGTTTGATGAACAACTCAACATTCTTGCTGCAGCAGTGTGCTTTTCTTTCAATCCCCTATCATATAATTTCTTATTCACTCCACATGCCAGAAAAGAGAACTTCGTTGCTTTGAACTTTTCCCTACAACTTTCAAAGGGCAGAAAGAGAAGGGGTGGGAGAGAGAATAGGGATGTAAGAAGTAAGACAGAAAGGACGCATCAAGGTGAATTAGATTTCCACATCATTTATCCTACAGAAAAGCATATACTTTAATCTACCCTTAAGCAGACAGAGGCATCATTAGGGCTGCATTTTGTCTACAAAGCTAAAGGAACAGCAAATCTTATACTTCTGTGTCAATCTAGTTTGACCAGTTCTGCAAGTTCACTTAACAAGGAAGCATGACATTTTCATTTGTGGTGCTTTGAACAAAGCCTGAAATTAAAGTTACTTTTAAGCAAACAAGGCAGGAAATGGTTGGGGTAAGAATATGGGATTTTATACATTGTTAATCTTTTTAATGAAAGATTCACTTAAATTGTGTAAAATTAAAGTTAGTTATGTACCAATCTAAACCAACAATACACAGTGTGTTAAAAGAACCACAGGAAATAATAGATATGATTCTTTTCACAGCTCAATTTTAAACAAGTTACATTAGTATTCGGGACTTGAATCTAATACTGGTAGCCCTGTTGCATATCTTTAAAAACTCTATGACAAATAAAGGATTATTAACACAATATAATGTTAACATATCATATATATTAAATAACTGAACTTGCACATGAATTACAAGAAATTTCACTTACAGCAACCTTAATTTTTTAGTTCCCTACCAGAAGTTGATTACAGATATTGGTCTCCCATATTCTCAGCAAGGTAGGCTTTAAGCTTTTTTATTTTTAAAAATTAGATGATAACACACAGAATTGTCTGGTTTGTATTGTCCTCCACTCCTACCAGTTTAACCAGGAAGAAACAGTGTGATCAAACTGTGGTGAAAGGAAGCTTGCTGGAATTACATAGTGAAAGAGATGAGGGGGGAAAATGCATATAAGAGAATGACTGCTGCAAAAAATTAGTATAAGAGAAAGATAAGGTAGTCTTCAACTTATGATCATTTGTTCGAAGTTACAAACATGCTGACAAAAGTGACCTACGACTGGTGCCTGAAGTTATGGCTGTTGCAGCGCCCCCGTGGTCACATGATCAAAATTTGGGTGCTTGGCAGCCGGCCTGCACTTATGACCGCAGGGGCGCTTTAAGTCCCCCCACCTATCTCCCCCCATCTATGCCCTTTTGCCCCTCGGCCCCCCTGCACTTCGCTGCTCAAGCTGACCTTTGCCATCTTCTTGCTCCCACTGCTGAGGCATGCCCAGCCTGGCCGCTGGGCCGGGCCAGGCCGGGTTGGAACTGCAGGAAAAAAACAACAAAAAACCCCACCCCAAAATGCAGCTCCAGAGCTGTGGTGCTCCAAACAGCCCCTTTGCAAAAAAACTCCTGGAGAGCAGCTAGCCAAAATGTCCCTTTGCGTCGCGCACCTAGGCAGGGCTGGTCTGGGCTTTTGCTTTGCACTGCAGGAAACAAAGCCAAAAACAGCCCCTGAGCCGCAGCGCGCCAAAACGCCTGTTGCACCACACTTCTGGGCCAGGCTGGGCTTTTGGCTCCCCTCCCCCCGATCTGGGCTCCATATAAACATCCATTTATTTGCAGAGACAATCTGGATTTTTTAAAAAAAGTCAAGATGGATTTAAAATAAAATTACAAATCGGGAAAATGAGAGAAAAGGTTTAAGAAATGTAATGTTTCAAGTTAAAATATTCTGGAATCACAAAATATTCTGGAATCTGTGGGCTATACTATACTGAGTGCATAAAATAAAAAAATGTCAGCATAGCAGCCTCCCAAAATTACTCCCCACCCCCACCCCCAGAATTGGGACAAAGAGAATGGCAATTTGTATAAGTGTTAGCATACTGTGTGTATACAAGGTTCATGAAATCTATTATTTATATATTAAAACATTATAAATACTTAATTGTGCAGTTCTTATGCACATTAATTACAAAAACTATGACAAATAAAATGTTATTTTTAATAAGGGATCAGAGTTGGTGATTAGCTGGTCTTTTCCAATCACTTCAACTAAACATGTATTCCATTAATTCACTTTGCAAAACATATACATACATACATACATACATACATACTTTCTTCCTTATGAACAAGAGGTCTTGTTACAAACCCATTCTATTTACAACTTGCATGCTAATCCTTTCTCAACCCTAAATTTATATATTAAGCCAGAAATTTTGGAGGGAACTGCTTTATTAAAATACAAATCTTCATGTAGAAGTTGAAAAATAGGGATTGGGCAGTATGTCTGATCCCATCCTCAATCCAATATGGAGTCTCACACATTCAGGTGAGGGCCTGAAGGGGTCTTTGCTCCATTCTTTCTTTTTCAATGATAAAAGTAGATCCAGACAGCATCTTCCTAGTTATAGCTAAAATCCTCAAGGGCCAAAATCTAAGTAAACTGTTCAAATCCTAAAACAGTGTTTGATAGCAGTAATAAACTGGATGAAAATACACACACACAAATTGATACTTAATGCAGATTAGACAGAGGTGTTCCAAATCAATCAGATGGAGAACAAGGACTTCTTAACACCTTTAATGCCATTGCAAAGGTAGAGGTAGGATATAAATCTCATATAAAAATATTTTCCCCTGTTTTCCTTCAGCTATGTACTGTCAGTTGATCTTGATAACACACAAGGGATTTGGGTGTTTTCATGACATAAAAATTCATTATATTGTGTGAGAAAACAGTAACTTTGGAGCAGCTGCATACCACACTGTCTTCTGCTCTAAGGAGGACTTCAAACAGTTTCATGCCACGCTGCTTTGACTGAGAGAGGATCCACTCAGAAAGAAAATATATGAAAGTCTGCAGGTTTGCTTAAACATAGGACATTGCACATTAAATAGGCGAACATAAACTTAGCATAATACATACAATATATAGCGAAAGAAGCAATTAAATGATATTAACTGCCAATAAACCATGCCAAACAAAAAGAAGAATGCAAGAGATCTATAAAAAAACCTCTAAGAGGAGGAAAAAAGAAAACAGGTTAAAAGGACAACCATAAAGGCCATCTGTATCTGGGAAGAATTTCTACAGTCATGGTACATCTAGAATTGCCAGAGAAATCTATCACAGATTTCTTTTCAAGCAAAAGTGTGCTCTTTGCCAAAACAGAATTTGTCATGAAACAGACACACAATTCATATATCTGCTAGTGACATCTCAAAATATTTTACAGCTTAAAATCTCTCACAAAAAAATTATGTATTAGAGAAAGGTGTATATAAAAATGTACATATTAAGAATAACTTATATAAACCTATGTATATTAGAAAAAAGTCACATATAAAATTCATACAAAATGCAAATAAAAAAAAACTTTATAGAATGAAATGAAACTTTGTCATAGATGTATGTATGACTAAGAACATGTAATAGTAACATCACATGCATACATATAAGTGAAAATGCCATGTCCATCTGTAATCACCTAGAAGATTAGTATCACGAACATGTCAGCTTTATGGAAGTTGTCCCCCTTTCAGAATCCTGGATCTAAACTCTTCAGGTCTTAAAGTTTAAAACCAGCATTTCTAGTTGTATCCAGAAATGAACTGGAAATCAAAGAATATTTCTATGCAAAGAGCTAATATACTCATTGTGGTGATTCTCTAACAGTTTGGATGTCATATTTGGAAACAGTTGAAATTTCCAGGAAGTTTCAGAGACTCAATTACAGCAATCAGTTTAAGATATTCAATGGTGCAGTCTTTTAACTCCTGTTGGACATTTACAAACTACATCATTTAGGCATGAAACTTTTAGAAGAAATATTGGAAATAACTATGTGAAAACAAACTCATTGTGTACAGGTAATCCTTGACTTACGACCATTCGTTTAACAACCATTCGAAGTTACACTGAAAAAGTGTTATGACCAGTCTTCACACTTATGACCATCGCAATGTCCCTGCGGTCATGTGATCAAAATTTGGGTGCTTGGCAACCGGCATGTATTTACAATGATTGCAGCATCCTAGGGTCACATGATCTCCATTAGCGACCTTCCCAGGGGACTTCCGACAAACAAAGTTAATGGGGGAAGCCAGATTTGCCTAATGACTGTGTGATTTGCTTAAAAAGGTCATAAAATTGGATGCAACTCACTTAATGATTGCATTGCTTAGTGACAAAAGTTCCAGTCTCAATCGTGGTTGTCAGTCAAGGATTACCTGTATGTTTGTGGTGAAAATGCCTGTGATATTTCCCCCCTCTCTTTTCAATGGTTGGCATTACATATTTATTTTATCCATAGCTGGTACTTTGGATATAAAAATACTATGCTTCTAAGGTATCACAAAATTTAACAAATCCTTTGCAACTTACTGTTATTATCATCATATAATTATACTTGTTTGTAAATTTATTGGGAAACATGTGAGGCTCATGCAAGTTTTTAAAAGTCCATAGGCCTTTGAGAAGAAACAGGCAACTTTCTGATCTGTAGAAGGAAGAGATGGATTATTAGACAGCCAAGCCAGCTGTTGTAAGCTTTATCAGTGTACAGGCCTAATAGATGGAAACCAGTTCTAAAGCTTCCTGAAACAATAAGCAATAAGCGATAAGTTCAAGCCTAACCAGGGCTTCTTGCTCTTATTCTGTCCTTACCTGACTAGGTATCTCTTCCCTTTTTATCTCCATCAATTTTGTTTCCTCCTTTCTTCCTCATTTTCACAGCTTCCCCCATTGCCTTTCTGATTTCTCCCCTTCTTTTCTGCTTTGCCTGGAAAGGGGTGTGTGAGAGTGTGTGTGTGTGTGTGTATACTTACATGTTTTTGGGTGAGAGACAGAACAGCTGATATGTGCAAGATGGGGGATCAATTTTATGAACTATTTTGGAGACAGGCAACCATCTTTAATCAGTAATTATTACTGTTTTGGCCCTGCCTTTTTTGGCATGTATCCTGGAAGTTACATATGTATATGTATTCATATATACATATATGCACAGACAAGTATAGGACATATAAACTTTTACTGGGGAGGGGGAATCTCCAGGATTGGTTTAAATTGGGGCTAGCAGCTTTAGATTGACAAGTTAGAGAAGTTGGGCACTGAACAAGATTTTTTTAGCCTATGTTTAATCAAGATTTTTTTCCCTGTCTATTCTTCCTTGAAGAGGAGGCCATCTTTAAATCAGGGTTATCTTTCAGATAAATGCTCTGTGTGTGTGTATGTGTGTGTGTGTGTGTCTAACTACATACATATATATCTGCCCTTCTAGTACAAACTTGAAAGTATAGACTTGAATTTTCCAAGGAATTCCCTCATCCAAATACTTGTCAAGGACTGATTCTCTTAGCATCAAAGATTGATGGGTATACGTAATCTATATAGTACATGGGCATATTTTTAGCTCTTGCAGAAATTCAATAAAAAGATTAAGCAAAATATAGTGGCAAACAAATGGCAAACCAAGCAGCAATCTATTAACAGATCTTATGAACATTACAAATGGGAGTAAATGTTTTTGTATAGTTACCTATCTAGTTTTTCTATTGAAAGCATCATGATATTGGCTTTATCTATTTCTACCAAATATTATATAACCAGAGAAGAATCAGTGTTGACCACATAACTAGATGCTTTGGAAATATTGAAATTAATATGTATGATCAAAGACAGCTGAGTAAGTAAAGGCTAAGTAGGGGAAGGCACAAATGGGAAACCAGAAGTCTGTGTGCAACACCCTAGATGTAGACCAAGAAACACGCTGCATTAAGTATCAAATCAAACTGAATTTTGCAATTAGTGTGGTTTGCTTTCTTGAGCTGTGAAACACAGGTAATTTTGCTCAATTTTTATGTTAAAAGTTAAATGTTATAAATAAATAAATGAGTGAATTGAGATAAGTGTAAGGAGAAAGAATTGGAAGAGGGACTGCAAGTATGTGTGTGTTCCAACACTGTAGCCTCCTGTTCAGACACTCTCCCAAACCAGAACTCATTCCCCAGGCTCTGGCAGAGGAGGAGGAGGTGGCGAAAGTTCATGCCAACCTGAGGATTGAAGGCAGGCATGGAAAGACTGTTCATTTCAGATGTGGGCTTAGTCAGTACTCTCTTGTTCCCTTTGTCCAGAAATCTGCCCCATGAATGCAGGCTGAGATGGATTAGAAACATTGTAGGCAGTAAACTCAGTGCCTCCCTCCTGTGTCGAAATCCAGTTCTGTTCCCCTCGGGGACTGAAGAATTGGTAGGTGTTTTAGGTGGATAGGAAGGCCAACTAGGAGGCTTGGGTTTGTGTAGATACTGCAAGTGGAATAGGGAAGGAAGGCAGGGCACAGGGAAATGTTCTGCTGCTTCTTAAGAGCTGTCTGTATCTGGGTATCTTTTCCAATGATTCAGCTATTCCAATTTGATCCTTATATGCTGGGGATCCAAAATATGGATTCAAATTCTTCCTCCTCCTCTAACTGAGGGAGTAGTGGGATGGTGGAACATAAGGGACACATATGGCATTCAAGAACTAGATGAAAATGGGATAAAACTGGGTACAAAGGAATTTAGAGATGATATTGGGGAAGGTATGAAAAAAACTGTTAAGGAGGAACCTGGGGAAGCATTTACAGAGTTCAGAAATTGAAACAAGTGTGAGAAAGACATTCAAGATAGTCCTACTTTGATTTTGTTTAGCATAAGATGGGGTACAGAGAAACTTGGACAGGCTTTCAATGTTTTATTATTATACCTTACAACAATAAAGTATCATTCCTGGAATCACTGTGGTGTATGTTTCTTGATCTGGCCTTCCTCAATGACTGACACTGACATATTTGGCACCCAGTTTCTTGGTGGGATGTGTGGAGGATAGGAACTAGGTCACTATACACATTCCCAAACATAATGAAAGCATGTTCCTAGTGATGATTATCAGCAGTACTTTAGTAGGAAGTTTTGTAAGATCAATTCACTTAAAGAGTCTATGTGTTGCCAGAAGTTACATAAAAATGCAAAGTCTCTGTCACAGTGTGACTCAGTATATGTGTATCTTTAAGGAGGACAATTGCTTTACAGAGATAGAGGTGGTAGAGACTTTTTTGTTTCTTTTACTATGTACAAGAACTACATTGTTGTTGTACATAGTAAAAAACAACTATTTACAATATAGTGTCCAAACTTTCCAATTACTTTCTCTACCTCTCCCCCAGGACTATTTGCTAGCAACTACCTGCTCTGTGCTTAACCACCAACTCCCCCCATTTTCCTCCCCCCTCCCCCCCTTAGCGTTTCATTAAGAGAAAGAGACAGGAAGGGAATTGGCTGAATTTCATTGAAGTATGCTTAACAATTTTGTCATGCTTTTTCAGACTTTGTCCGCATAGACATTTGTTATGCACCTCCCTCTAGGTCTCCTGACCAGCCCTTCCCTGAAGGTTCCAGGAGTCTGTCTGCAGGCTGCCATCTCCCTTGATATGCCTTGGGTTTGGAGTAAAGCACATCCCTCTGTCTGGATTTTCACTTCTCTTCTCCCAGGGAAGCCTTCAGCTGATTCTTCTTCTGGGGCCAGGAACTGGCTCCTGCACACTCCAGTGGAACAGCACATACACAGCGATGTCTCTCTCCTGCCACCAACTTCCTACACCATCTCTCCAATGGCACTTTTTACCTCAAAAGCCTTAGAGCAGCACAGGTTCAAATGCGATAACACCCCTCTCCATCTCCCTCCCTTCTTTTATAGCTCAAATTGGCAGTATGTCCCCCAGCAACTGAGGAGGTAGGTTCCCCTTCCCCAGGGCTTTAGTCCTCCACATCTATATACTAGATACTCGGCTAATCAGAATGCTGCTTTCATCCGCCCCACAACAGTCCTGGCTAGAAGCCAGGTCAGCTCATCTTCCCTTTTGGTAGCATAGCTCCAGGGTCATAACTGTGCCTCTTCTCCCCACTCTTTCCTCTCTCCTTCTGCTAACTCACACCAGTACAACAGTAGCCAGCCTGGCCACAAAACCTATATGCCACACTCAGAGATAGGGAAGGGTTGAGCAGACTCTGACAACAGTCATAGGTGGTAGCCGTAACATGCTTGAAATTGTGATATGTGAGTAGAAGAATGAATCAAATAGTTATATGCAAACTCAGCCTCAGGCAATAGGTTGGATTAATTGTCTCACTCATAGTTTATATAACAAAGGAATGGCTCCAGGGTAATTTCCGTCCTGTCTGTCTCTCTACTAGATTATGGGTGATGGGCCAAAGAAAAATGGAGCTTAAGATCTGAAAGTTGACAAAGACCACTCAAAAAATTAGTCTTCAAAAAATGAACTGAATACCAATATCTGAAGTAAGATGATTGAGCATATCTTGATGCTGGAAAACATGGTAAATGAATAAATAAGCTGTCTCTGCTGGGAGGGAGAGGTCCTTACAGGGGATGACATGAGCCATCCTTGAGAAAAGGTCAATGACAACTAGTGTCCAACAATAGGACAGTAATGAAATCCAACGAAACTGTGTCCCATTGCCCTGTAGGGAGGGCAAGGATGAAACAGACTGACTGGTTTCATGGCTAAAGGCTTGGATGGGGTCCCCTTCTTATCAAGCTGGGTTAAATTTCTCAGCAAGCTGGAATATTGGGTAAAATTTACAAAATCCTCCAAATCTTGTATCTCCTTAACAGCGTGCCAGATTGGAATAGAATCCATTTTGGCAAGGTCCATCTCAATACCTTCAGAAAAGATGTGGTACCCTAAATAATCCAAATCAGGTAGGTTCAAAGCATAGTTCTCAACCTTAGTATACAAGCTGTGTAGGTGATGCCATTCAAGTACAGTATAATCAGACCTGTTTAGTATACATAGATGGGTCTTCAGAATAAATCCACAAATCATCCAAATAGAGAACCAAATAAGAGTCCAAAATATCATGAAAAATATTTTTTCTAGATCTCATAAATGTTGAAGGAACATTCACTTAGAATCATGTATTCACTTTGCTTTCACAAATAATGTGGTCCCATCTGTTGGGTCAGGGCAATCTTTCTGCACCACTTCAGCCAGGAGCAAATAGAGGGCCTGAGTTATAACTGGTCTTTATTAGCCCAGGACCCACTGCTGAAGGCTCTGATTGAAATTCGCTAGAACAGCCAACTAGCTCATGTGAACAGTGTTGGTACTAATGAATATCAGAAACTATAGACTTGTTAAATGCTTGCTTGCAAGAGGGGCTGTTTTGTGAATGAAAACAGTCCAGGATTTCTAAATGAGTTAACAGCCAGATCACATTCAATAAGCACCAATTTTGTAAGAATGAGGTGACTACTACTTTAATTCAAACTTTCTGCTGAGGGAAGAAGTAGAACCTATCAGCTGGGAGCTTGTGTGATCAGTTATCTTTGCACATTCAATCCTGACTGCCTGACAGATATATAACAGATGTCTTTGCTATTTAGTCCCTGACCTTTCCCTTTTTGCCTGCCTGCCTGCCTGCCTGCCTGCCAGCCTGCCAGCCACTCTTTTAAGTGTTAGTATCTCCCCATCAATATTTTATAGAGTTTTACCTTCAAATTTACTACTTTTTTTTGCTTTTTGTTTACTCTGAATCCCTACCCTGACTCAGGATAGAGACTCATTCAATTTATTTTAACATTTCTGGCTCTCTACTACTTTACAATTAGTCCACAGATTAATATTTTTTTTAAGCCTTCATGAACATGGTATTTTTGAATCTGAATCTGCCTGTCTTTAATCTACTTAATAGCTACTACTGCTGGGTAATAAACTCCAATATCTTCACCAAGTGAAAATGTCATTCCATTATTCAGTTCCATTCTCCATATGAATTGTAATCAGATTACCCATTATATCATTGTATATGAGAAGTGGGAATAATCAAGTCAAGCAGAAAGAAGCATTGTAGCATCTGGGTCCACTTCACAGCAAATGTGACCAATTGCATTATAGGTTTTCCAAAAACATTTTAAATCTAGTAAAAAAAAACATATCAAGAAAGTGGAATCCAAATTAGCACTGCTTCATGGACACAAAGGAAAATACTTCACCCTCAATCTTCTTTCAGCCTTTTGCCAGCTTTAAGCATTCCTGTTGTATAAGCATGCCAGCCATTACACAGAAGAATCTGGTATACCCTTTAATCCAACCAACTTTGTTAGTCTACTTCACAGCCTGTTTGCTATAAAGTATACAGATCTGCTAAGGACCAAATATGAGGTGGAGAGGGGAGGAAAGATCTTGCCTTAATTAATTTTATAAGAGATTTAACAAGACTTCCAAAACAATCTCTCATTATATTTTAGATAAGCTTCAAATCAAGGACAATTTCTTATCATTTTAAATTATAATGAATAAACATTCAATGAAAATGTTAGGGAATGCATCATCATTAGAATTTGGGTAATACTAATGGGGTCATTATTATGTAGTTTCGTTTCATATATTAAGAAAACTGTTGAACAGAGAAGAGTGGAAATAGTATACTAAAACATTTTAGTTCAAAGAAACTGGAGGCAGACATTTCAATTATGTAAAAATGATGACAAGCAAGTTAAGAAGTAAGGAGTAATGTCTGTCTAAAACTGATATATTTCATTTAATTTTACAACAATACAAATATAAAGTAAATGACACCATTTATGCTGAATATATAACTGGCTGTCTTGGAGATACTTGCTCCTAAGTAATTGCTGGAGAGTAGACTAGATGACCTTTTAAAATAACATGATCATGCTGTTCTCCCCTATGAAATAACACTGGAGTAATGAAAGAAATACAATACAAAAATCATGCTGTTCTTTAACTTAACAAATTTACATTGGATGAAGGAAGCTGACAAAACAGCTATACACATTCACTCAGCAGAACGAAAGAGGACAAAATGCAAGAGAACCACATTGAAAAAAATTGTTCTAAATGTTGTGTTTTCTGTGAAGAGCTTATTTAAAAATAAATCTGTTTTCATTGCCATAGCTGATAAAAATAACAAGAGGGAAGTAGAAAGAAAAATGCCACTGGTTTTATGAAATCTCATTCACTTATTGTCTGGAGGACATGTACCCACTAAACATGTTCTAAGGAAAAGTATATCCTAGCTGAAATATTATTCATAGAGATGACTATGTAGCAGCAATCTAGAATGTATAATCTCAATCTCTTTCCCACCCTGCACTTTTAGGATATATAAAACATTAATTTGGCTTGAGATACACACACAAACACATGTGTGTATGTGTGTTAAGAACAGGAGGAAAAGCCATCAATGGATGGGTATGCTTCTAGACAGAATCTGAATCTGACAATCATATAAACCGTGGTACGTTATATTTTCATAGACAACATATTTCTGATTATTTCATATTCAAGGAAAAATTAAAGATATAATCTCTAATGAACTTTACATATTTGAAGACTAACAGAAACTGATCTAGTGCCTTCTGGATGTGTCTATGCAGAACTCCCACAATTCCTAGTGGGAACTGTCCTGGGTGTAGGATAATGGAAGTTCTGATGCAACACAATGTCAAGGTGCCTAGTGGGGAAGGCTAATCTAGATCACATATACAATAGTGTAAGCAGTGATTCATAGTAGCTATTACAAACTTCAGGTTCTAATAGTTTGTAGCTATCAGTGGTAGCAACAGTAATGGAGAACTTGTATACAGCAATGATTGGTAAGTAGCTAACCAAGATCCAATTTCATACTTAAATTAGTGGCTCTATGGTATCAGTTTGTTTAATTTTGACTATGTGGGCTTTTACAAGCACTCATTTTTCTATAAATTAAATTTCCTATAAATATTTCAGAAGTTTGCTGAACTCAGTTGTCTGACAAAGCTTGCTCATATGTCAGTTGGTCATCTCTTTTAGGAGACAGTAATAATAGAATATTAACAAAATGAAAAGAACTAAATCTCGAAGTCTTTTGCAAGTATGCATAGTGAATTAATGTATTTTCTTTGAAAAATAATAGTTTAATAATATTTATTTATTTATTATTTTAAACTCCCTAATAGCTGAAGCTGTATGGGCAGTTTACAACAATTTTAAAAAAAATGAATAAACACATATACAATAAAATTCAAAATAAAAACACCATATAAACCAGGCAACTAAAACAATATGAATTAAAATACAATTAAAAGCCAGTTAAAAAGCCTAAGAAAACAAAAAGATCTTTACCTGGCACCAAAATAATGCTAGTGTGGGTGCCAGTTGAGCCTCTCTGGAGAGGGAATTCCAATTTAAAAAAGTTTGAACTGGATCCAGAAATGGACCTGCAGCCAGCACAGATGATGAACTGTCATATTACGTGTGTACTGGTCAATTGCAGCAAGCAGTCTAGTTTGAACGGGTGCTAAATAGGCAGCATTCTCAGAAGATGATGATTTATGCTTTTGACTCACTTTGTGTTCATTTTTCATAACCCTAAATGTGATTACTTAAGCTGGAACAATTAGGTATTTATAAGGTATTTAGAATACTTTTAATCATTTATTAAATAGAAAAATAAAATTCAACCAAAGCTAAACATTCGTTTCCACAGAATATATTTCAGCAAATGCTTAATTTTCCAATAAAATCAGTCTAAGCTTTAAAAAAAAAATAACGTTGATGTGATCAGGCTTTAGCTATGTTATTGTCTCATCCAGATTTATTTTCTTGTTCATTTATATCTTATTGCATGTAAAAGATGTGGATTGTATGTTTGTTACTTACATTGCAAGGATTAGCTGAGTGGGATAAACACAAGCCTCCCTTCTGACTTACAAAAGAATATCCTCCCAGAACGTTTTCCTAACACATTTTGCCAGGCTAATTTAGAACTGATTTCCCATAGGACATCCATATTGAAAAATGTATCATTCATTCAGAAAATAGATTTGTTTATTTGTTTCTTGGTTTAGTAACTAGCCTTTTAATAGGAAGAAGTAAATTTAAACTGGTATAAAAACATTATGGTATGTATTTTAAATGCTACACTTACCTTATGCTTTTAAAAAAATAATCTGGATGAGTACCTTCAACCAAATTGCTTTCATAATGAGAATAGTAGCTTTTTCAAAAAATCTTCTGGGAGCTTTACTGTATAAAGTCTTCGAATAATGAAGCCATATGAGATTATTATTCATACTCCTTAGTGTATCACAAGGGAGACATTATGAACGCTTTCCTTTTACTGAATGTCCTTTTTTAAAGAATACATGAAGTTAAGGTTATCATATAATATTTTTAGTAAGTAGTCTACATAAGATGCTACTGGAAAGTGGGAGTGGCTACAACTATAAAAAAACAGAGAAAAGATAAAATAAAATCCTTTTAAAAATCAAATCACATATTCCTTTGAAGAAATGTTTTTGTAGAATTTCAGTGTCAAAGAAAGAAACCCTGAAATGACATTTTGAGAGGTTTACTCTTTTGTAGCCTAATAATTGTTTTGAATGAAAAGGATACATTAATTCTATACCTGGCTAGCATCACCTGGGACTGCATAGGCTAATGTTTCAAAGTGAGAAAAAAGCACTTTGCACACAACTGACATTGAAAGGATGTATAGACTATTTCAATATCCAAAGTTTTTACTGAACATTCATTTTTTACTTTAGCCAGATCATTCTTGCGGGTTTCTGTTTGATGAAAAACTAATAGAAAATTGTGATAGGCAGTACCATGGAATATAGTTAACTTTTCTGCCTCTTCATCTTTCCTTAAAAATTATTTTCTTACAATAAGACATTAAAATGATACTTCCATTTTAAATAGCTTGCAAATATATTATTGTTGGCATATAACTCTGTAATGGAATGTGAGAATGATCCTGGAAGATGGGGGGAAGAGATGCTTAATGATGTCAGCTCTCCCAGGTAAACCAGACAGGAAATATGACCATATGAGCTACTTCAGCTTTATTGTTAGACTACATTAGCAGAATCTTGCAAATCTGAAAGTATAAGTCTCCCGTTGTCCTTATTTGCCACCTGATCAGTTAGGGCGGGTCTTTTTCTAAGTTTCTTTCTCTGACGTTGCTCAGTTGCAGGCTGCTCTTCCTTTTATCTTATCCAGGCAGCATCTGCCCCCTCCCCGCCTTACAAGGTCATTCTTACATTCTACTACAAACTCTGATTTTTATTACTATATTTATCTAGAATGTCCACATTTTTATTTGCTGATTTAATTTTATTCCACAAAAATGTTTTGGGATACAAACTTTCCTAGATATAAGCCTTACTGAACTCATTGGGACTTAATTCTGTTGATATTTATATGCTAATAGTTATTTTTCATCCTAAAAGTGCATTTAGAACAGCTGACTTCCATATCAGTTGAAATAAGGACTAATATCATGGGAATAAAGCTGGAACTGTTTTTTGTTGTTGTTATGTTTGAATGTTCATTTCAGGCAGAACTACTCATAGCATCTCCAGAAACAATACAGAGTTTTATTTATCACATTTGGCACAAAATTATTAAGAATCAAAGTGCTGGTCCCTCTAGTCTACTATTATTTTAATTGCTAGCAGCTTATTTATTTTAATCGCTAGCTGTAACTTTGCACACTCCTTTACCTGAGATTCCTCAATCAAAAGCAATGAGCTAAAGACTTGGAAGCCCAATTAGAGCAATCTGCCCTACCCACGAATGTGTTCCTGACTAGTCAAGACCCTTTTTTTAAAAAGCTAGCAAGATACTTAAACCAAATATCTGTCCCTAAACTCCAAAGACCACTAACATTAACACATTTCAATGTCCTCCCAATAGTTGTTCTTGAGGGCATATATATAAAAAAATAATTACAAGCTAAGACTGTGCCCTTGTGGAGAAGGAGCCATTGAATCCATTGCTCATGTCCTGTTACATTGCACCTTCTATAAAGATGCAAGGGCCTTATTTGGTGAAGTACCCAGACAATTCTGGTTTATTTTATGTACAGTTACTTTTATTGGACTAGTACAATTTTGTTTCCTTGAATGTGGCTAAATTTTGTGACACTGAATGTAAAACTAGACAGGCCCTAATCGCCTTGATGACCTAGCTTTAATTTTATGTTGTTTCTTATTTTATTTTAAATGGAACCACTTTAATTATTTTGTTAACTTGCAGAATTCTGGTTGGTGACTATAACAAAGACTATTACACCTCATATAATTTCCAGAAAGGTTACTGAGTTGTATTTATCACATTTGGCACAAAGTTATTAAGAATCAAGATATTGGTCTCTCTAGTCACCTATTGTATTGTGATGGACTACAGTAATGCAGTAGGTTCTCAGGAGGGAGGGAGCATATTCCAGAAAAGAGGCAAGATAAGAGACAACAGTCTGGAGCTGGATTGTGGAAAGAGGAAAAGATTTAGGACAGCCACTCCCTAGAATCTCCCAGGGTATATCCACTAGGTTAGAGTAATACAGATTTAGTCTGGCAAGATTCTGTCTATATGGTATAAGCAATAAAAGAACTGAACTTGGCTGGACTGCTTCTCTGTTATTCTTAGGCTGGGCCTGACATGTCCCCAGATTAAGAACGCCTGGTTTAAGTACTACCCATAGTTAAGAACAGAGCCTATTGTAGCAAAAATTGAGTTAAATACACAATGATTCAAGTTAAATATACAACGGTTCAAGTTTATTACACAATTCTACTTTTACAGTATTATACAATAATACTGTTCCGTCTTACATACAAATTCGACTTAAGGACAGACCTTGGGAACAGAACTTGTTCTTAAACTGGAGACTACCTATATTTGAACTGCTAGTGGCTTTACAAGGTCATAGACCTGTATCTTTTCCCATTCTGTTTCTTGAGATCCCTTAAATCAGAAGGAACTTTGTACTGTAATATACAAGGATTGATGCCTCCAACATTATAAGTCACCAACAGATGGCAGTGCTAATGCACTAAAAGCTCTGATGTGTTCTTTAGCATCTGTTATTTTACTTCAGTTGGTGGAAAATTGCTGAGAGTTGTGTTGCTATTGTTCTTGAAATGGAAGCTGTGCTGACTACTCATCCTTGCACTTTAAACAATGTACTGTGACTGAATTTTTGGCCGCCAAACGAGTCCCACCAATTGAATTTCACTTCCAAATGCATTTTTTTTTGTGGAGATGACTGTGATAACATGTCACAGTGTTATGTGTGTAGCTGGTCAAAAAACAACATGTAAAAATGGTGAAATGGGAAGAGCTGATACTGCTTCACAAGTCACCCAAGAGGCAATTGTGAAATTGGATCTCACCATCTTACCCCATCTGCCATACAGTCCAGATTTGGTGCCATGCAACTTCTACCTTTTCTCAAAATTTAAGTAACACTTTTGTGGGCATCTGTTTGACTCAAATGAAGAGGTGGAAAGGACTATCAGAACCTGGTTGAAGAGACAAAGTGTGGAGTTCTTTTGTGATGGCTTTAAGAAGCTTGTCCATCATTGACAAAAGTGTGTAGCGATGGTGGTGATTATGTGGAGAACTAAATACAGATAACCAAGAGCTCATTTAAAGGATTGTTTTCCTGTTTCATTTATATATCCCTATTTAAACTAAAGTTATGGAGGTGAAGACATTTTCATTCAACCAACATAAAATAAGTATTCTTCCTTTGAGCACACTCTTTCAAAGTGTAACATTATTGGTTCTATTTTTTTCACTTGCTTTTAACATGTCTTGGAGTTATTTGTTCAGTTGATTCTAACCTCCTGTATGCTTAAACCATGTGTGAAAAATTGCCAGCTTATACACCATTCCAGCTCAAACCCTATCCATTTACCTCTTTCCTACCTTCACAGCAATTACAATGGGGATTTTTTTTTCCTGTTTCCTTTCATATATTTCATTTTGTATGTACTGATTTCTTTGCTTTTAATTTCCATTGCTTGTTTGGTCCCCTCATGGGAAAGGACATTCAGTAGCAATAAAAGTTGGTACATGGTCTCTATCCAGCAGCACATGAATCAAATAGATGTAGAAAACAAGGAATAATTAAAACCAAGCAAGTTTAAGTAAGCTCAGAAAAGGAATAATATTTGGCTTTCATACCCAATTTATTTATTCATTTTTTAGACTACACAGAGGTACATTAGCGGTCAGTTTGAAAGATGAATCACTGTGGAGGAAATTAATTCTTAGTTACATTAATGTATAACATTTTTTATGGAACTCAAAGTGAATATACAGACAACCTCTTATCCAAGTCAGTATGTATCAAACTGGCTACACTACGTGTGTTCTAAAACTATGAACTCAGATTCCTGTTTTGTTTAGGCACAGCTTTTCACTCAATCCCACTTTTAACCTTAAGAGAGGACTTATCACTATGTCTCACAACAGGTTCAAAAAACATTATCTTGACTGTTTTATGTATTGAGCCTGAGCTTTTTTAGTTTCTCAGCTAGAATTTAGGAATTTCATTTCTGTACAGTATACTTTGTATTTCATAAAATCAGCCTCATATCATTAAAAGATATTCCAGATGTTCAAAATGGTGAACTGAATGGAGAAAATTTAAAAAATTAATAGGGGACTCCACTCATCTAGACCCAAATGCCTGGGAAAGAACTAGGTCTTAACCCGCTTTCTAAAGACCAGCAGGTTTCGAGACTGTCAAGTGTCAGGAATCATTCCAGACAGCAGGAGCAGCTACTAAAAAGGCACACTTCCTAGAATCCATAAAATGGCAATACTTAAATGAAGGGACCTGGTTAATGCCCTCCCCATGGGAATACGTGGGCTGGGCAGTTGTTATTGGTGGCAGGCAGTCCTGCAAGCAGCCAGGTCCTTTGGCATATAGTGCTTTAAAGGTGAATTTGAATTGCACCTATACTGGCCCTGGAGTCTCAGCTGATGCCAAACCCTCATCCCCTCTGGGCACATTTCAGAGAGTGTACCCCCTGCCCCTACAGTTCTCAGTAATACATGCCAGGTCAGACCTTTCATTTTGGGTCAAATCCTAGATGAGGTGAGCTTTATTAGAGGCCAAACTGACATTCAAAAGCATGAGCCAGAGTCCAGAGCCACCTAGGGCTCAATAACCACTAACTTGGGTTGTAGGCAGGGGGCTTGAGCATAAGAGGTGCATGGCCCGCATCCTGCCATATCTCCCATTGCTCAATATCACCACAATATTCCTCCCTGCCCTAAGCCTCCCAGTAACCCTCTCATCCCTCCAATACTCCAATCCCCCAACCATCAAGGATCCCATTCATTCCCAAAGCCTCAATCCCACTTTTCTAAGCTAAGAGGTCAATACCAGGGCACTTCTGATAATGCGCTCAGCATCTCTGAGCAACTGCCAACTCACACTCCAAGAAGCAAGCCCCCAACCCTTTCTTCTAACCAGAGGTGGAAGTAAGAACCACACAATTCTCACCAGGATAATGTGGGCCCTACTCCCCCTTCTGCTCCCACCCAGGGGGAAGGAATAGATGGCTCAAACCCCAGCCACTCCTCAACCTCTCTATGTCCTAATCAAAATCTTATTCCCCACCATCAGTCCAGACTCCAACTGATCTTCTAAGAAGGCAGAATAATATAACCTCTGAAAGGCTGCAAAACCTCTGCAAACAAGCTTGTTGTAACAGCTCTGATAGCTCTGGCAGCATCAGTTCCTTTCAGGGCATGGAGCAGATGCAATGGCTACTCTTCCCTTTTGGATATCAAATCATCGATGAGGCAAGATGGGTCCTGTGCTCTAGACATCTTGCCAGTCCACTGACTGGACTTCATCTGAAACCACCAGCTAGCTCCCATTCCCACTGCAGCCCAATGCCACTAATCTCAAAATTAGCTCTCCATAAACCCAAAGGCCAGTCAAGATTATTAATCTTGCTCACTCACTAGGCATTGTGGGAGCAGATCACATCACGCCAGACATCGGTGGTATGATATGAAGGCAAGTCTTTAACAGATGCGCCACCCAGCAGCTAAGCAGAGATTCCTTTCCACAGCCAATTGGCACTCTCAGACACAGCACCGCTTCCTCCTCTTTACGGTCAGCCCCAGTGATGCTGCAACCATTTTTCAGCTACTCCAACCTCTACTCCTGGCTCCTACCGCAAGCCTGACTAGAAGCAGTTTCTTCTGTGGAGGTGCCATAGCAAGCACTCTATATAGCAGCTGAACAATGGCACATACCCCAGCTGATTGGTTGCTCTGGCTGCAGTGCTACTTTGTCACTAATGCTGTTTCCTCTATAGCTGCCTCTCCTAAACAGCCTGATGACTGGCACTGGCTCCGGCAGTCATGACTGTCCCGATCTACTGGGAAATCAAGCCAGAGCCCCAATATTCCAGCACCATCAGAGATGAGAAATGGCCAAAATCAAAGCTGCAAGAGTCAAAGTCCATGAATGATGATCAAGAGGCCATTCATAAACATCTAAACAAGCTCCAAAGCACTCGCTAAACTCCGCTACATCCTGAACTCACTACAGAACATCCCTAGCTAAAAGAACTCTACCCATCCATTACATTTTTACATAAAAATATAATCAGCAACACTTCTGAAATGGCAGTTGAATACTTTGGACGACATGAATTGAAAAAACCCAGCTCAGCTCAACTCTTATGTTTTAGTTGCGTTTGTAAGATCTGATGCATCTGTTACAGATAATTTCTATAACTGACATTTTTAGACTTCAGTATACAGTGGTACCTCGGGATACGAACGCCTCTACTAACGAACGTTTCGGGTTATGACCAGCTTCGGCAGGAAAATTTTACCTCTGGTTACGAACTCGCCTCGACATACGAACCGGATCCGTGGCCATTTTCCCTGCTGCCACGCGGTCGCGGCTTCCTGTGGGCGAGGTCGCGGTAGCAAGGAGACGTTCAGTGAGGCTTGTGGTGTGTTTGGCGGTGTTTTGCGAAGGTTTTTGGTGTGCGTGTTAGCATGGCTCCAAAGAAAATGCAGAGCAGGCTTGGCGGGAGTAAGGCTCTGAAGAGAAAAGTGACAATCGAGCTGAAGAAGGAAATTATAGAAAAGCACGATCGTGGCATTCGTGTGACTGATCTGGCCTCAGAGTACAAGATGGCGAAGTCGACCATCTCGACTATTCTCAAGAATAAAGATGCCATCAGAGGAGCTGATGTGGCAAAAGGAGTGTCGATCTTAACGAGGCAGAGGACACCAGTGCTGGAAGAGGTGGAAAAGCTGTTGTTGGTGTGGCTGAATGAGAAACAGCTGGCAGGTGATAGCGTGAGTGAGGCTATGATCTGCGAGAAAGCCAGGAAGCTGCACAGTGATTTGCTGCAGACAAACCCCTCTACCAGCGCAGCAAGTGAGGAATTTAAAGCCAGCAGAGGCTGGTTCGAGAAATTCCGAAAGAGAAGTGGCATCCACAGTGTGGCAAGACATGGTGAGGCTTCCAGTTCTGACAAGGCTGCTGCAGAAGCCTACAAGAAAGAATTTGAGGACTTCATGAAGGCGGAAGGGTACGTCGCTGAGCAAGTGTTCAACTGCGACGAGACAGGGCTCTTCTGGAAGAAGATGTGGCCAGAATGTGTTGCTGGACATGAGTGTGAAGGGTCTGATGCAGAGGTAGTGGAGGAGATTGTGTCCATGGGCAAGAGCATGGGTCTGATTGTGGATGATGCAGACATAGAGGAGCTTGTTGAGGACCATAAGGAGGAGCTGACCACAGAAGAACTTGCTCAGCTCCAGAGTGAGCAACAGAAGGCGCTGGGTGAGGAGCATTCCACTGAGGAAGAGGAGGAGGGGGAGGAGGTGAGCTGTGATGCGATCAAGTCCATCATGGAAAAATGGAATGAGTGCCAGGATTTCATTGAGAAGCACCACCCCAACAGAACTGTGACAAGCAGAGTGCTGAATCTTATGAATGATAACGTGTTCTCTCATTTCCGGAGGGTTATGCAGCGCAGGAAAAAACAACAGACTTTAGACAGGTTTTTCCCCAGAACTGAGCCTGCAGCTAAGAGGCAAAGAAGAGAGGAAACCCCTGAAGGGGACCCTCCCTCCAACCAATAACTGCCTCCCCACCCCATTCTCCCTCTTCATGCTGTGCCAGTTGCACTGTTTTTCATGTTTTTGTGGTGTAAAAATAAAATGCATATGTTTCAGAACGGATTGTACTTTACATTGAACCTTATGGGGAAATTGCCTCGGGTTGCGACCAAATTTGGGCGGAGGGCGGAACGGATTAACCGGATTTACATTGAACCCTATGGGGAAATTTGCCTCGGGTTGCGACCAAATTCGGAGGGCGGAACGGATTAACCGGATTTACATTGAACCCTATGGGAAATTTTGCTTCGGGTTACGACCAACTCGGGATACGCCCAGAGTCACGGAACGGATTAAGTTCGTATCCCGAGGTACCACTGTATAAAAACAGGAAGTGTATTTCTATTAAAATAATGTTGCATATAAATTTTCCCTACTGTTTCTTCTCTTTATATTACCATATTATCTCACCCCTAGTTGCAGGCCTATATGCAAGACACACTCAGATATGTCAAAAGCAAATTACATTTTCCATGGGGGGGGGGGGGAAACCCAAACAGCTCAGAACCGTTTTATTTTTACTACTATGTAATCTCAGCTTACATACAACAGAAAGAGTGTAAGATCTCAATTTCAGAGTGGTTTCTATGCACTCCTGCACAGTTGACAGGACCCCTTCATACATAAGTACAAGCAGAAGAATAAAGGGATGGGTACTGTTGGAAGCGTCCACACCCTTCTACTCTTTCTCTATTCGAAAAACTGAATTATGGCCCAAGTTACCTCAAATGTACTTATCTCTATGTTATGCAAACAATGAAATGAAGGCATATTGAGAATTTCCTTCTCCATTATATAGAAAGCCAAGAGCAAAAGATTTCAAAAGCTTAATTCTCCATCCCCAGTACAGCAAGTCACTCAGTTTCATACCTGCATTAACACAAAAGCTCAGCTGGATTTAAAACTGCAATATTGTTACACTTGTTAATGTAAGCAACATTACAGTACAAGCTTTCTGATAATATATAGATATTATATATGGGGAACAAACATTTTAGGCCAAAAAATTAAAAATTGAAATAAGCTGGTACCATATTCATTATTTTAAGGCTATTCATATTATTTAAAAGTAATTTGCAACATAGACTTCCTGTGGAATTTTGCTTGAAGCTCAATACTGTATAACAATGAGTGAAATGAGGAAGGCATCTGATTTTTGTACATAGCTTCAAAGATTATAAAACATAGGGAACAATAAAAAGAAAGCATGCAAGAAAAAGCTGTTAAATAAAAGCATGATGAATGACATATACATTCTTGTGATAATTCCTATCCTGCTTTATTGCTCAGTAATGATCATACATTGCTATACTTCAATGATCACTGCTTGAATCTAAGCTTCATTTCCTCTGCATATGTTAAACACCTTTGACTTGAATTCACTTCATATAACTTTCAGTACTTTCTTTTTAGTGTGAAAGGAAATGGAATATAAATACTGAATGAAGAAAAATCAATCAATATTGTTGTTCTTCAAGTTTTATAGTGTTAGGAATTCCTTGAGTTGAAAATCTATTGTAGCAAAGCATGACATTAAAATAAGATTCTCAATGTACTAAGGGCATGCCTTGGGCTAAAATCCACCTTGCCCAATAGCCTCAAAGGTTTAATAAAGAATTTTTCATACAAAGAGATCTTTGAATAGCAGGACAACAGACTGTAGTTCCTCAGGACACAGACACCTGCTGAATCAAATTACTCAGTGCATACTGACAACTGGAACCTAAACATTTTTATTTGGAAGTAAATATTTAATGTTACCCATCTAATGCCCTCAACATGTGAAATTTCTGTATTAATTTTTGGTTTTCTTCTAGTAAAATGCTGATGATTAGTATATTACAGAAATATACTCATAACAGGAATATATTAGTTGTATAGTTATATTCAGTTAGCAGATAAGCACGCATCATGCTATTACTGTACATTAAATGTTCCTATACAAATTACCAAGCACTGGCATGAAAGGTCCTTTCAGAGGACCAATAACATTCAAGAAAAAAAAAGGGCAAGAAATAGTAACCAATGAGAAAAGAAGAAAAGGATAAGAAACAGATAAATTTAAATGTGTCTATGAAGATTAGTCTATGCTGAGGATTTATATAGTTTATACTTATTCCTACTTTGCTACATTCCAAAAGGGGAGGATATTTATTTACTCTTAACGTAAAAAACTTTATCAATATACAAGGTAGGGTAAATGATTCAAAAAGATAAAACATTCCAGCAATATATTTTTTTTAAATTAGACACAGATACTTGTATCTAAAAATATACAGCAAAGAAAACATTAACCTCTGCTGTCCAGTTAATACATCCTAACTAACAATTTGTTCCAAAAATGTGGGACCATGGCCAAAAAATCTCTCTCCTATGCACTCCTTAACCTCAGCCTAATTGTGCTCAATGCCAAATATATGAGAAGAGCCTACACTTAAAATTGTAGCACAGAAAAAGAGAATCTCTTAAGTTACTTGGACCCAAAAATAAAATAATGAAATCAGCACCATAAAGTTGGTGTTGAAATGCAACAGTAACTAGGGCAGATGGGTCATGAAATGGACGTCATGATTCCCTTTTCTACTCAGATGGTTATTTTCACCATTAAATCAAGTTTTCAAGTTGTCTTTTTACATGCAGTCTGCATACAGTGCACTTTAATCATTTAACATGGATGTCACCTCTGTACAGATAATCAAAGAAATACCATCACTCTTCAGCCCCGGTTGTAATTAGTGTACAATCTAAGCAGTCATTGCTGCTTGAGCAAATTCAGGAAAATTCTGAATTGTGCACTTGGTCCTTGAGAGGATATAACCAGTTCTGAGGTCAAATGTAATCCTCTATCCAATTCAATTATTTATTCTTCACAGTAGTCCTGTGTTTGGATTATACTAAATAATTTACAACTGAGGTTAAAGTAGTCTGTGTCATAATAGAACAATGGGGGACATGAAAAATAAATAATACACAATTGTATACAATTGCCCTAACTGGGACAAACTATGTGGAATATCCAGTATAGTAATCCCATTTTTAAAAAACAATCTAGGTTACTTAACTAATTAGTACAGATCTAAAACCTTATTTTAGCTAATCATAACAGTGTGTGCAATCTGCAGCTCCATCATTACAATTCCTATCACATCTCACCACTGGTTATTCTTCTAGGGCTCAAGAAAGTTGGGAATTCAATAACACCTGGAGGTCTGTACATAGCTTGTGCCTTATCTATCAAATATAGCTGTGAAGGAGGATAGGAAACCTCAGCTTCATCTTGCTCCTTTCTGTTATAATAATCAATATACCTTTCCAAAAGCAAAACTGGTATTGCAAATGAGATGAAGCAAAGCTCATCATCTCTCCCTGTTTGTGCTTTAAATCTTTTCTTTATTCAACTGCAATGGCTACTTGTATTTTAATCAACTCATGAAATTTAGCTTTCACTTTTCAACTTCTACTCCAACCATGCTTTTTAGGCTATGTACCATAATACAGTGGGTAAATGCAATCTACGACAAAGATTCCCATAACTCACATGCAGAAAAGAGATTTTCAATGCATATTGCATGGTGAAGATAGAAGCCACCCTATTCTAAAAAATACAAAGAAGTTTTAAAAGATGTTATTGGTAAGGAATCATCTCATATATGAAATGTTCTATATCAAATAAAACATTTAAAACTTGAGTGAGGCAAGTTAATGAGTGGCCAGTTTTGTCAACCATAAATTTGACCTCAACAGTATAGCTGATGCTTAATTTGGTGTTCAGTATTTTTCAAAGTATGGAATTCCCCTTTCTACTGTTATCAGCTACTAAGGAGATGTGATATGACACAGAATGCCAATTTCAGTTTAATCCTTATGATCATGCTAATTCACCTTTAAGAGAGAATCCAAACACGAAAATAGTAAAGCAATTCTTTTCTTATGGAAATTAGGTGAGGTAGAGTGTTTATATTATGTCAATTAATACAATCAGATGATAAATGTTGGTTATCTACAGAATAACTATGTAAATATCAGCTATCAAAAAGTACAGTATCAGTATCTAGTTAAAACATTGTCTAGATATAGACTGGCAGTCCTGACTGCCTCAGAATCATGTGCTTTATTTTACATGCAGTTGCACAGAAATTGACTATGTTATGTGTGTCAAGGAGGGGACACGATAGCAGGAATTGTGCATATTATTGGGTAATAAAATCTGTAATACTATTCAGAAGTAGAGTAAGGCAGTGTGAGGTTCCCTCTAAAGCTGATAGTGGAGGAGGATGTGCTCAATAGATTCTACTTGTCCTCACTTGCAAGGGCATATTCATCATACTAACTACATATTCTAGTACCAATTTAAAAATTCAACACATTTTTAAATGAAGTTCTGAAGAAAGCAAACTAAGTACAGTTATACTATGGAGAACTGCTGATGCATTCTTTATTATATTGATATACCACCATAATCAAGGGGTCCCTTTCACTTCTCAGCAGGTGCATTACCTAAACAGGATATCAAAATAACACTGTAAAGATTCACTTAAGATACTGAAGCGAAAAGCTTAACAATAAGAACTTTGAATATTAATTATCTTGTGGAAGGATGGGCCTGTATAGTATGGAGAAAGGAGTGCCCTGCAGCCCCTCCCTCCCCCATTCCTTTTAAATGGTCCCTCCTGCCTGGCAAGATAAAAGCAAGAATGTATAGCTCAGTAGAAAGATATGGGGGAAGAGCTGTGTGTGTGTGTGTGTTTTATTCCAAATGGAGCTGGCTGAACTGAGAGAGACCCTGATTTTTCATGAAGAGAATCAAAAGTTTTCCTTCTGAGCTGGAAAGTATAATATGGCTGGAAAATGAGAAGCTAAAAAGTCAGAGGAAAATAGCAGCCCAGGTAAGCTTGCCTGAAGCTGAAGCTACAGACCAAGGCAGTATGGAGGCCAGGAAAAGATGCAGAGGCAATCAAGCAATCAGCCCTAGGGCAGCTCAGTGGCACCAGGCCTTTGAAGCGGTCTGTCATCAGAACTGCCAGGAAAGGCCAGAAGAGGCTCAGGTAAAGAGCCCTGCAGCTCCATGTTATGCAGCAGCTGAGGCCAAATTGAAGAGACCTCCTGAACAGGCCAGAGCAGCAGAGAGTGACTACCAGCTGCAAGACAGGGCTGGCCACGATACTTGGAAGAGAGCGGTTGTGAGGTGACAGATCAAAGTGAGAGGAACTCCTGTAAGCCCACTCGACATAGAGGGATTACAGGAATCACCATTGTTAACTGAGGTAGGAGGGGGAGGCAGCATAGGCCTGAATCTCTGAAGGCAACTTATGGAAAAATCATGTAACCAACCTGTAACCAATCTGCCAATAAATGGCCTGAATTTTAACTCTACCTGCCTGTGTTTGGTACCATCCTTCAACAGCTCTATGTTAAAGAAAATATTACAGGTAGTCCTCACTTACTGAATGCAATTGGGATCAACAACTCCATCACTAAGTGATGAAGCTGTAAAGTTCATCAGTTCCAGCCATGGTCGTTAAGCGAATCACTGTGGGTCATTACGCATGGTGTCATGAGGCTGGGACCTGCAACTTCCTGCCAGCTTCCCAATGACTTTGCTTGTTGGAAGCTGGCTGTGAAAGTTGCAAATGGCAATCATGAGACAGCAGGACACTGTGACCGTTGTAAATGCGCACCAACTGCCAAGTGCCCAAATTGCAATACTTTCTTGGAAGAGAGTGGTTGTGAGGTGACTGCAGGGATGCTGTGACAGCCGCAACTTCAAGGACTGGTCGTAAGTCTCCTTGTTCAGTGCCAACGTAACTTCGAACAGTTGCTGAATGAGTGGTCAGTAAGCGAGGACTCCCTGTATTAAGATTCCATGTAAGCAAAATTGGGATGGTTGAAAAACTACTTTAAGAGATTGAACAATTATTTAGGTGTAACCAGGACATGGTCACAACATGAATGTACTTTGAAAAGGCCTTCTAGATTGAAAAGATATAAATTGTTAGCCATAATAAATGAGCATCCCCAGTTTTTAACACTTGACATTATATAAATATTAACTTGCAGAGCTGCAGTACATTTAAGTTAACTTGGATTCTCCCACAGAGCCAAAATTTCACCATTTATTGCTAAAGTGGTGCTTCAGATAGTTTTCAATCAATTGTGCAAAATTACTACCTATGAAGCTTAGTGCAAAAATGCCCTGAAAATGGCTTTAAAAAGCCACAACTCTCTTCTTTATTATAAACCACCTATCAGGAAATATTATGAATATTTTCTAATCCTTCCAAGCCAGAAAAACTGGTGAGAATGACACACAAACAAAATAAATAAATAAAACTGTGGAAAATGAATGTCTACCTCACATGGAATAAAATAAGTATGCAGTTGTATATTCAATGAAAAAAATAATTGTTATGAAATATTCATTTGAAAAGTAATTAAGGCTTGCAAGTGAAAAGCTAACCTTTCACAACACAAAATAATCACACAGCTTGAAGATTAACACATTCTGTGTACTCTAATATTCATTACAATTTATTTAAGATTTCAGCTACACTGGTGCTTGGATTGTTTTTCTGTCTTTCTCAATGTTTCTCTAATGAAAATTAGAGTTTGTACAAAAACCACCTCTTAATGGTGCTACAATCTTAACTCCCAAATGCATCTTTGTACTATCTGATAGGGTTGAAAATTAGTGACATAAAGAAGAATTGACAATCCATCCCTCTGAACCATGAGTGATTATCCTATCAAGAAGAGACATTTTAAAAGTCTTCTAATTTTATGCAATCAATGGCATCAAGTATGCCTATTTCCACAAATTTATAAGCCATAAGGTACACAAATTATTAACTTATTTAAAATTTTCAGCTCTATTTTTTATTTTGTACCACGTATCTTGTAATTAGATCTTTTGCAGTCTATGTATGAAGAGAAACAGCCTTGTTCACTGTGGAAAGGAAAAGCAAGATTTTAGGCTTCAGTGACCGGATAGTGTTATTAGCCTGCTTTTTGCTATTTGGTGGGAATGTGAAACAGTCTAAAAGCGCCATCAACATACAACAATACATTTGCAAAATAAAGCACCTGCAATTGAAAAGAAAAGGTTGATTCAGCAAATCTATTATTCATTAAAGTCACACACCCACTTCTGATGTCAGTAGTGGTATGCAGGCAATGCACCAGGCTGGAAAGGCAACAGACATATGAATTAAGAAACCACTCAGCTGAGTCTAGAGCAACACAGGATTGTGCATTAAACAACATTCAGCATATCTACAAGCGACATTCAAAATTTGGATACTTTAGCAGAATAATTTTTTAAAATAGATGAGGACTATTGTCTCATTCAAGAACACTCTGGTCAGCCTCCAGCATTTATACAGTGGGGCAAAAAAGTATTTAGTCAGCCACCAATTGTGCAAGTTCTCCCACTTAAAAAGATGAGAGAGGCCTGTAATTTTCATCATAGGTATACCTCAACTATGAGAGACAAAATGAGAAAAAAAATCCAGAAAATCACATTGTCTGATTTTTAAAGAATTTATTTGCAAATCATGGTGGAAAATAAGTATTTGGTCACCTACAAACAAGCAAGATGTCTGGCTCTCACAGACCTGTAACTACTTCTTTAAGAGGCTCCTCTGTCCTCCACTCGTTACCTGTAGTAATGGCACCTGTTTGACCTTGTTATCAGTATAAAAGACACCTGTCCACAACCTCAAACAGTCACACTCCAAACTCTACTATGGCCAAGACCAAAGAGCTGTTGAAGGACACCAGAAACAAAATTGTAGACCTGCACCAGGCTGGGAAGACTGAATCTCCAATAGGCAAGCAGCTTGGTGTGAAGAAATCAACTGTGGGAGCAATAATTAGAAAATGGAAGACATACAAGACCACTGATAACCTCCCTCGATCTGGGGCTCCACGCAAGATCTCACCCCGTGGGGTCAAAATGATCACAAGAACGGTGAGCAAAAATCCCAGAACCACATGGGGGGACCTAGTGAATGACCTGCAGAGAGCTGGGACCAAAGTAACAAAGGATACCATCAGTAACACACTATGCTGCCAGGGACTCAAATCCTGCAGTGCCCTGCTTAAGCCAGTACATGTCCGGGCCTGTCTGAAGCTTGCTAGAGAGCATTTGGATGATCCAGAAGAGGATTGGGAGAATGTCATATGGTCAGATGAAACCAAAGTAGCACGTTTTGGTCTAAACTCAACTCGTCGTGTTTGGAGGAGAGAGAATGCTGAGTTGCATCCAAAGGACACCATACCTACTGTGAAGCATGGGGGTGGAAACATCATGCTTTGGGGCTGTTTTTCTGCAAAGGGACCAGGACGACTGATCCGTGTAAAGGAAAGAATGAAAGGTGCCATGCATCGTGAGATTTTGAGTGAACACCTCCTTCCATCAGCAAGGGCATCGAAGATGAAACGTGGCTGGGTCTTTCAGCATGACAATGATCCCAAACACACCGCCCGGGCAACGAAGGAGTGGCTTCGTAAGAAGCATTTCAAGGTCCTGGAGTGGCCTAGCCAGTGTCCAGATCTCAACCCCATGGAAAACCTTTGGAGGGAGTTGAAAATCCGTGTTGCCCAGCGACAGCCCCAAAACATCACTGCTCTAGAGGAGATCTGCATGGAGGAATGGGCCAAAATACCAGCAACAGTGTGTGAAAACCTTGTGAAGACTTACAGAAAACGTTTGACCTCTGTCATTGCCAACAAAGGATATATAACAAAGTATTGAGATGAACTTTTGTTATTGACCAAATACTTATTTTCCACCATGATTTGCAAATAAATTCTTTAAAAATCAGACAATGTGATTTTCTGGATTTTTTTTTCTCATTGTCTCTCTCATAGTTGAGGTATACCTATGATGAAAATTACAGGCCTCTCTCATCTTTTTAAGTGGGAGAACTTGCACAATTGGTGGCTGACTAAATACTTTTTTGCCCCACTGTAGCCTGAATTTAAAAAGATCAAAGAAACAGTGAAAGTTTAATATATACATAAACATGCAACATCTATGTGTACCTTTTGAATGTCATTACAAGAGATTCTTCTGTCTCCCCCAATCTCCTATAGCCCAAAGAATACTGACAAGATTTTCCTTCCCATCAGTTAAAGAATCAAGCAAATTATTGGGGGAAAAAAAGCTTTGCTTCTATTTATTTCAGGTATATTTAAAAATGAAGGATAGCTTTATTTCTGCAAAACTGCAAAGGAACCAGGCTACAAGTAAAAAAAAAAAGTTAAAATACCTAAGAGTAAGTCAGTAGTGCTTTCCAAAGATAAAATCAATACATAATGATTTACTTGCAATCTAAAGTACAGTGTGAGATAGAGATATACCTACCTCCATATCCTTACATGATAAGAACTGTTAGTTTAACCAATGTATGTAATAAACTACATTGTACTATATTTTGGTAAAAGAGGTGTATCTTAAGTATTTTTAATATATGAAATCTGTGATACATACAGCCTGATATGTTTTTGTGTACTTGCATCCAACCAAGAAGAGGATTGATCACAAGAAAGGTTAATAGAACTGTATATTAATTTCTGCCCTGTCTTTTAAAATCTAGGTTCATCTTAAAATAAGCAAAGTTTTTATAAGCACAAAACTGTCTATGTAATGTTCATATTATTAAGATGCTGATTATTTAAGTCCATTAAGTATATTGGATTTCTGAAAAATATAGCAGCTTATAAATAAAAAATGGACACTATTAGAGATTAATACAGCATTTTGCTAGTACACTTCAGCTCATGCAATGGGAATTAATTTCCCTCTTACATCCATATCATCCCAAATATGCTGCAAATAGTTCCTCAGTTCTCCACAGCAGAATAAAACATGTGGGGGTGGTAGATTCAATCTGTCAGCAATGTGTCCTTAAGTATATCCCTATGAACTATTTATTTTGAACATTTTAGGTATTAAATGAAACATAGAAGCTGATTTCAGGCATTAAAAAGATCGTGTTAAATTAGCATCATCCTTCCAAAACTGATTTGTTTGTTACATTAAAAACTCATGTATCACAAAGATAAGCGAAATTTTAAAAATGTTTAATTCTGATGATCTTGTGTCAATTATAGCAAAACATAGATCCTTTCCTCTTTTCTTTCCAGTATCTTCATTTTTAATTGACAAAAATGCAGATTTCTTTTATATTTCACTTGTGACCGTCTGTTTTATTCCTCAGACTGTGAATAAACTCTTTGGTTTGAATCCTGATACCTGCATTAATAGAAGAGTGGGGAAGGATTTTTATTGTGGTTTTTTTTTTAATGCAATCTCCATGTTCTGCCAGAAATTTGCTGGAGGAGGTGACACACCTGCCCCCCTCCCCAAAATACAGAAATTAATTAGTGTGGAAGCTGTAAGATAAAGAGCGAATCAGGTAAAATTGTTTCCCCACTCCTCTCATTGACAGATCCATTTTGCTTGTAGACCAAGTCATTAGAAAGGGAAGAACTTAAAATAATGCAAAATGTACATGATTTGTTTAAAGCAACACAAAACTCTAGTTAACAGAAATCATACCTTCATGTAGTTACTGAACAAAAGTTCAAATGAGATGCTGGAGTTCACCCATTAGTAACATATAATAAGCATAAGATGTACAACTCTAATCAAACATTAATGCCTTTTCAGCAAGCTTCTAGTGAACATAAAGCATTAATCTTCGCCAAGCCCTTTGTTTAAAATTTACCACTCAAAAAAAAAAAAAAGTGAACTAAAATTTTTAAAAATTGATCAAAAAGGAGCTGGACAATTCATAACAACATTTAATTCACCTGGATTAGACAGATTTAAACTAGCTCCATTAAAATTCTGGACATCTGACGAAGCTCCCTTGTCAGTCATTTTGTTCAAAGTTATAGTATGCTGTAAAGAATAGTGCTGCAACAGTTACTCAAAAGAAGCACAAAAACACATACATACACATGGATATACAAAGTGTTTAGAGAAAATATGGTGAGGATAGTAAAGCACTAGATTCAGTGATCAACACACCTGCCCTCAAATCTGAGTGACCCTTCCGGTCAGATCACTGTTGTTTAGTTTTACCATTCATTCTTCCTCATAGTTATCTAATCAATCAATCCTGAATGACTGCATGATGATGTTTTTGTGAGTTGCTGACATAGCCTAGCAACTGATTTATTTTTATGGGAAAAAACAAAACAGTAAATCAATTTCTCATATGTCACCACAGCCCCTCACAATTTGTTTTACCATTTTCCAAAAGGGGCAGTGTCATTCCTTACAATAAATTCTTCTCATTCCATGAAAGCCTATCAACCTATCTAAAATTTGTCATGATGTTCCACACTGAATGTGCTATTATCACCACAAATTTAATCATATTCTAACAGCTAAAGGCATTATTTAAAAGGAACAAAAATTAAGGAGTATAAAACCCTGCATCAACTTCTGTGAAGTTTAGCAAGCTTCATTACTTCATAATAATAAATTCTGCTGATAAATGTGTAAGTTTCAGCTGCCTATGATTTTTCCATTCTAGATGGGAGAATGGAATTCTCTTTTTCTAGTGTCATTCTCAGAAAAATGAATCAGGCATTGAATCAGAGTGAACTAATTCTGGTACAACTTGGATAGGATAGCTACATATTTCAATACAATTCTTCAATTTATTCAAGAGAGATTTCTGGCACTATGCATTTTTAAAAAATATTTGTGGGAATCGCAACACTGAAGATCAGATAAAACCCAAAACTGATGGTTGGCATAGAAAAATACTGTTGTCTCATTAATTAAATACAGTGGACAATAGATATGCTATTGTTATAAAGGTATGTTCTATCATTCCAACTAGATTATCTTTGATGCAACTTCCATTTATTTTCATGGCCCTTACTTATAAGTAAGTATGCAAAGGCTTGAAACTTCAGCGTCATTTCTATGCCTTCCAGGTAACTCTTTAAAGATCTTGAGTTCACTCAGAAATAATCAATAATTAGTTATCAATTAGCCATTAATAAGTGAATGCATCAAATACAACACTTCACTATATTTACCTGGAAAATACCTTTCAGAGTTTTAAGCAGCTCAAACTTTTATATGGTTTGAAAATGAATGTGCCAAAATAATACTGTTCCCTGGTTAGCATTAACATTTTGTTCTCTTGCATAAAACTTATACATTGGAACAAAGGCTTAGAGAGGGAAACAACTACTTGATCAGGACCACAAGCCACATCAGTAATGCATCATAACCTGGACAGCCACAGTCAATCTACATATTTTAATTGCATGTAATTAACCTTCTCTATATCATAGTAATAAACCTGGGAACTAAGCCTATAGCTTCAATTTTGTGCAACTATTCAGTTTTGTTAATTACTTCTAAAAAATGCTCAGATGTGGATTTGAGCCTCTTGCAAGTATTAAAACTATTGCCATTTAAACTAAAACTTGAAGTCTTGTCAAGCCTTCAAAGGATAAGAATTCTAAGGCGAGAACTGACCACGGAAAATATTATTTTATATTATTAATAATTAATTAATAGGTGGTAACAAGGGGGATGCAGTGGCACAGCGGCTTAATGACGCTGAAAGTTGCCGGCCAGAAATGGTCGACGCTTCAGCGGTTCGAGTCCAGCCTTCGCGTTAGCAGGGTGAGCTCCTGTTTCCTCCCCAGTTCCTGTAAACCCAACAGTTCAAAAACTCACGTGAGTAGATAAATGGGTACTCTCACTCCGGTGGGAGGAAAAATGCTGGCGGCGCCTTGCAAAAAAGGAGTCGGGAGCAGTTGCCGGTAAGCGCGAAAAACCCCGCGCACCTGAAAAGGGCGCGAAGCAACGGAAACCCCGCCTCCTGCGCTCGCCAGCTGGGCTCTGCTCTAGGAAGGAGGCTCTGGCAAACCACTTCCAAAACAATTGCCTTGAAAACTGCAAGGACTCGTCCAAGCAGTCACTGCAGAGTTGGTAACAAATGAGTGCAGATAAAAAAAAAAAAAAGGTGGTAACAGCCATACTTGAGCAACGAGGCCAAAAAAGTCACACAATTCTACTGTAACTGTATCTCCACCAATTTACTTTGAGATGCAAAGATAACTGCCAATATTTGGGGGGGGGGGAGGTGAATTGAAAGTTTCACTATGGTTATGCAGAATAACCATATCGTTATGTTAGATGAGGGTTTTTTGTTTTAGTTCGTTCAAATCAGTGTTGATTCCTAGCGACTGCCTAGACAAGTCCCTGAAGTTTTCTTGGCAAGGATTTTCAAAAGTGGTTTGCCTCCTTCCTAGGACTGAGAGGGGAGGCTCAAGGTCACCCAGGCTTTGCACCTAAGGCAGGACTAGAACTCACAGTTTCCTGGTTTCTAGCCTGGTGCTCTGAATGGCAAAGGGAGGGAAGAGATGCAAAGACTTTCCATTAAACATCTAACTGTTATATATGTTATCAGCCATCTATTAAAATATACATTCAACTAGATTTTTAAAAGATATCTGAAAGAAGCTTAACAATAGGATTTAGGAAAAAAATAATTCTAGTATTTTTTTCTGTTACCTACAGTGCAATCTTGCACACCTATTTCTCTTTCAATTTTGAAAATGTGTCCCTTTCAATAGTATTGAAGAGCAAATGCATTTTAATAATGAAATCATTTTGTGAATCGTCATAACTCCTAATTTAAAATTATTATGCACTAGGTTCTTTTTGCATCAAGTTGCTGAATTCTGTTGATACAAGTACATTCCTGCCCTTCCTAATGGAAGTAGGACAATCTGATCCCTGCTGTTAATCACTGGCAGTATACCTACACATACTTGTAAATTTAAATCTTATTTCAATATCTTTGTAGTGTCAAGTCTGAGAAAACAGCAAGCAGTATCATATCTAAGAGGGAATGCAACACAGTAGAGCATAAGAACATACTTCAGAAGCATTTGTATATTTATAGTAATCTAAGTACCATCTTTCAGTTCCCATAGTGCCCTATAAACATGAATTGAATGAATGGCTATGTTTTTAGCTTCTGTGGAACATTCCTCAAATACAAACTCTAACAACAACAACAACAACAACAACAACAACAACTCCTTTCTTGATTCTTTTCTGGCAGATGAACCATACTGGAATTGTCCTAGTGCCCAGATTTGGGGATGGTAAAACTTCTTTGGAAATCATTAAATCATAAGTTCAGTGTAACAATAGCCTCATTTTTGGCTATTCCAGTGCAGTGTAAAGGCTGGAGAATTCTATCATCTTAGAAATCCTTTCATCATAAACTAATTTACTGTAACCTATCTCACAGGAATATTGCAGAGCTATAGCAAAAACATAAAGCCAAGATGTTAAACTAAATTCGTTAGCAGAAGAGTGATTCAGAAATTAAATAAATTCTCATTTACACTGATCCTCATGTTTAACCACTTAACCATTTTTAAATAAATAAGACTGTTTCAGTTATATAAAAATAAATGAACAGAAGAATTATGTGGAAATAGAATCTTTCAGCAACAAAAGAAAAAAAAACATGTTGAGGAAAAATGAATGTATGTGAAGCCAATAGGAAACTGGGGACTGTCAGGAAGCTATTGAAGCAACCCATCTATCAAATGCCTTGCAAGGTTGATTAAATTTGCTAGCAGAAAACTTCTCATTTATTGGTTCACTCTTAACAAAGCAGATGCTTTGCAGAGAAAAATCCTAAATTCAATCCACTGCCAGCTAACAGGATCTCAGATTGGAAAAACGGATGTGTGAGAACTTCAATAAGTACGGCTAATCAGAATGCATATTACCATTGTTTCTTATGTCACTGCATATTAAAATATTAGCCACAATATCTATATTCCATGAGCAGCAATTGATGCAAATTTACACACATTACAAATTTACACATAGCAACAAAGTACAAAAAAACTCAAATTCTCATTGACAAAATATACCTTTTCTTCACTAAAATTTTGCAACAGGTTGTGGCAAGAGATTCTGCTGGCATCAGTGCTCAGAGTTAGGACTAATCTTCAATTCAGACAAGATTTTAATGCTGCCTGGTTATGGATTATACATGGAAACACCATCTGGGCTTCCAACCTGTTAATATTTTGTCTTTCTACTGGTAATCCTTCCCTTTTGCTCCTAGAAAATAGTTACCCCACCAGAAAAATCTAGATATTTTTAGTGGTTGTGAACTGTCTTAATTTAAATAAATAAATAAATAAATAAAGCATTTTTAAATACATAAAAAAGTGAAAAACCTTGCCTAGGATAGAAAAAGCTAAGCAACGTGTAAAAAAAAAACCCTGTCATTTTCTCCCCATATTTCTCTTGCAATGAAGACTGAGAAGAAAATAAAATATAAGTACTCATTAACCATATACTTCTAATCAAACCTGATTCATCCTATCTTCTAATTCAGTACAATAATCTCTCTAAATATGTGGAATATGTGGTAAAAGTGTTAGATAATTGCTAATTGATATATAAGAACAAGAAGTGAACACAAAAAAATAAAATGATAAAACAAGACAGATACAGAATGAGAAAAGAAAACGGAAAACAATGTTCATCTAGAGATCCATGTGACTGCCCTTAAGAAAATTTACTCGTGATCCAAGATGATCTGTCATGTCCAAAAAATGACAGTCTGAGAAGAATTTGTGTATATGTACATTTAACTGAATTTTATAAACCCTTAATTAAATTAGTTTGCTTTTGGAAAGGACGTTTAACAAATTTAACATATCCATTGCTATGGGCTAGCTACAGCATATTCATATTGGGGAGAGGGAAAGACAACTAGGAAAAGTTATTTAGTAGCTCTTGACTACTTCTATTGCTACTCTCTGTTGTGAAGACTTTACTTCCAACCTTTTTTTTTTTTTAATCCCAATTCTCATCTGCCATCTGTGTTTTCTTCTGTACTGCTCCAAATGCACAAAGCCAAGGAATGCAGGAGGAAGGTAATGGCAGTGATAGAGAAGGCAGTGCTGGCAGGGAGTCTTGAACAGTTGTCAGAGCTGCTAGCTGCTCTATTCAAAGGCACTATAAAAAGTGTTATGAAAGGTAGCTGAGATCTTTGGAAGTACAATGTATTTATTATGTAAATAAAGTCACCCATCACAAGAAAGTAGAAAGCACATATTACTCTCATATTAGAAGTTTTGTTTTATGTGCAACGAACTATGTAACAATCCCACTTATTACAATGCTATTATCTTGAGGGTTGCGATCTACCAATCACGGAACTCTACATGCATAGTATAATAAAGCAGATACAGGTAGTCCCCAGTTTAAGAATGGGTTCTGTTCCCAAAGGTCTGTCCTTAAGTCGAATTTGTATGTAAGCCAGAACAGTATTACTGTATAATACTGTATAAGCAGTATTTTGTAATTAACTTGAACCGTTGTGTATTTAACTCACATCATTGTGTATTTAACTCAAATTTTGCTACAATAGGCTCCGTTCTTAAGTATGGGTCGTCTTTAAACCGGGCGTTCTAAACCCAGGTACTATCTGTACTACTACTGGGTACTGTAATTAATGCTAGAGTATGTATTATTTGTAGCAGTAAACACAAACTCAGCATGTGAGTAATTACAGGGCCAGAGACATGTAAACCAACTTATCTGAAATACCTGCTACTTTACATATAAGCCATGTTAAGCAGTATACAAACCATTATGAGAATGTGTATAAAGCTTTTAGCTATCCAACTTTAGGAAGATTTATCTTTCAAAAGATAGAATCACTGGTACAATCACCATAAATATTTTCCTCCTTCCTTTTCCTACTGTCTAATATTCTCCCTCGAGTTCAGGGGAAAAAGATTATTTAAAATATACAGATGCTTTATAAATTAAATATATAAAAACAGTACTACAATATTCAAAACATTATACATGACCAAGAAAAAAAAAGCTAAGTGACAAATTTAGACTGATTTCAATCCCAAGAATAAATCAGAGCTAGAGGTGGTCCAGTTTATAACAACAAGAATAATAATATTTGAGCACACCAATTTGATTAGCTCTTTCAAACTCTAACCGGATGAATTTCAAAAATATCCTGACATTCTTTTCAGAGCTGGCCTCTTACACACACTGCTACAGGAAAGACTGCTCACAAAAAAAAAAAAAAAAAAAGGTTAAACTCTGAAAATAAAAGAGCAGCAGAGCAAATCAGACTGCATGTTTGAAAAAGCCTATAAAACGTTACAAGCAAAACAAGAAAGCTTGGGTTAATAATGCATAAACCAGAAGAAGGGGGGGAAACCACCACGTTTAATGGAATAATGCTTTTATCCTTGCAGTTAAAATGAAATAAACCATGACTATTAATCTGGTAAGCCCATGTAAAACTGTAATTTTTAAACATTTACTAAAAGGGGATAGTTCAGTAACCACTCTAAAAATCAAGGCCTTGTGTAACAGCAGCATTCAAACACTAAATACCAACCTCCTCTCTGCGGAGGCCATTACCCGCCTTGTCTCTATAGCAACGCTAACAGTGTGTCTGACTTCAAAGACAAAGATGTAATTTCAGACTTCCAGCAGCCAGAGGGAGTGGTAAGAATATTCTGCTCAGGCTGTGTCAGCTGATGACAAATTATAAAAATATCCAGGAAGGTTATGAGGTGGACTCTACCACACTCAGTTTCTTTTTCCTCAAACAGACCCACAGAGCTGACTACCTTGACTTGAAAAATATTTTGGAGGAATGGGAAAATGATAGAACAAGCAGCTGTGCCCCCAAAGTGAGTAGAGTTTGGCTACCCCTCATCTCAGTCAAAAGAGGGCAGCTACCAGATCTGCTGTCTTTTCCAAGTGGCCTGTGAAATGTTTCTAATTAATAGTGTTTATTGTTCTGGAGCCCCAAGAGTCACTGCAAACTATTTCTTGGTACCATCTGTCTAAAGAGCCAGTAATCAGAGAGGAAGATCCATATATTTATGAGTCTAAAGCTGAAGTCATTTAGTATTTTTAAAAAGCAATCAAGCAGTTAGTGACTGAAAACCCCTTATAGATTTTTTTGCTGAAAAAAGAAAAAAAGGAACTGATAATTTATGGATTTGATGATTAGAAAGGGTATGTTATGGAAGGAAGGAAACTTTGATGTAATCTTACAGGGAGAGGGTAAAACATAAATGTATTTTTACTGCTGTTAGGAAGATCAGAAGCCACTTCTTTATTATTCTTTCTTTTTCCTTCTTTTCTATTTTGTTTTCTTTATTTCCTTTTCACTTTTCTATTTTCTCATCTTTAACTTAAAATTTGTATTATTTTTACTCTGTGGAAACACTTCTTCAATAAAAATTATTATTAACAAACAAACAAACAAGCAAATTGTTTATCTTATGCAGTCCCCACACTACAGATTATTAAAATATGGAGGAAATCATGGAGATGATATTATTTGTCCCCAAAATAGATCAAGCTTACTGGAACAGCCAAACCAACCCCCCTCACATGGATTTTGCTGCCCAAAAGACCCTAGAAAAGACTGCTTTCCTCTCATCTCTCATATGACCATCTTGGACAAGATCGAAAGGGGACAGGATCATAATAGACTATCATACAACGCTGGCTTCAACAACAGTGGCACCGGTTTGGTCCGCTTCTTTAACTAGGCTTCTTCAGAATGAAAGAAGACCCTGAGTACTGATGCTGCATCATAATTTTGCCACAGAATCTTTTTCCACCAAGACATTTTATGTCAGGGATGAGGGGGATATGTAGACCATGACAAACGGAAGCCAGCTGAAACATATTTCAATTCTTTCATTGGCTGACAGATGTAATAGCCACTGTACCAGGTGAGGATAACATGAACCCTTTAAAAAAAATATTGGAGTGTAGCAAAATGAAGCTTGACTTTTTGACATTGGTCACCACTACAATTCATTTAAGCTACAGGTGTTGAAAAATAAAGCATCAACCATGAGTGATCTAGAAAAGCAATGCTAGGTTAGACCAGGTTATTACAAGAATGGGAAACTCCTATAACACCCTGGATACAGCTGTACTGGGAAATCAAAATAACAACAGTTCCAAGAAAAAAATGACAAAATACTTCCATAGCTTCCATAGTTATATCTGTGAAGTCACCAGAACTTTACCTTTTACTTTCATTCAAAATATATCATCCAAAGGTTTATGGTATATGTGAGTGGAACAATCTTGTGGAAGGAAGGGATTCTATTTATGCTAATTCTTTGTTCTTCTCCAGCCTCATGTTCCACTTAAAACACAAGAGTGGCACAGGGGGGCTCCCTCCCCATGCAACCCTTTGAAAATCAGTCTCTACTTTCTCTATTTGATCACTTCCACAAATGAAAAGAGACTTATGTTTACAAATGTGGGTCCAACTCTGAGGAAGAGACATGTCAATGATTATGATTTTCTCTTATGTAGTTCTTTTATGTTACATACAAGAGAAAAAATGGCAAATCTTCTCTAAATATTTGAAATTTTGTTTTCTAAACTTAGAAGGAAGGGATATCATATAATTCATTCTAATTAGAAGTCTCATCCTATTTAATCAGCTGATAATGCATTGGTAAAATGCCTACCAAAATCGGTAGCTAAAACTGAGTTAATTTAAAGTAAATTTAAACTCCGTCTGACTGTAATTAAAAAAAAATCAACATAGAAAGGCTCATTCCTATACATAATCTAGTAAAATGGAAGCCACAATCCTTTTCAAACCTACTGAATTAATACCTCATTTTCTGTATTAAAGAAAAAGTTGGGGAGGGGGAGGAGGAGGAAGAAAGTGACTTTCCAGATCAAGCATTATAAATGAATCTTAATACATCACTTTTGTATTTGTATGTAAATTACATATGCTTAGAATGCCTATCAAACAGCATGGGCATTCATTTTCCATTCATGGAGAAACTATGTTTGCCCAATAAGTACCAAAACTGCAAAAAACATATGTAAAAAGCAGAAATTCTTTTTGCAAAAGCAGTGCTAAATGTTCTTTCTTCTATTAAAAGAAGATATATATAAGATAAAGATGATTTTGGGTTTGTGTGTTATGTGTCTGTATGTGTGTGTGTGGGGGGGGGTAGGTGGTATTTTATTATAGTTTTCAATAATTATCAAGTACCTCCAAAACAGCTGATCCACAGGAACAACAGTTTCATCAGTCTGACAACAAAGATAGAAAACTAAAAAATCATTTAAATTATTTCTTACAGATATAAATATTTAAATGATCTTGACTGCACACAATCCACTCTACAAGAGATTCTCTTAATAAATTGTTATAATTCTACACAGTTCCATTATACTCAGAGATAATCCTTATTTATGAAATAACGGGTGGAAAAATTAAAATTCACCTGTATGGGAAACCAAAATTAAAAGTTAGAATTTTCAACTATATTCTTAAACTGCCGTACAGTAACAGAGAGAATTGCTTAGGAAACCTTAGTCTCTTTCTTTGGACCTTAAAGCTTTTCCCTTCTTTTATTCTAGGCTTAAACAAAGTTCAGTGGGGCATCAAAGTGCCTCAGTCTTAAATTACAGTCTATACTTTAAAATAGAATGGATGCACAATATGTTCCTGAAGCTAGGGGGTGGGAGTGTTATTCACTGAAAATTGAAGGCTTGTTGAGTCAATAATCTTCTTTCACAGAGTAACAATTTTCAGCTAAAATTTCTTGACCCAAACAAAGAAAACCAGTTCATTCAGTTATTTTACAATATTGCTGAAGGAAGCAAAATAAAAGGAGGAAAAACACTATTCATTCCATACTGGGCAAAAACAATGTGAAATTTCAGGCACAAAAATTACACAATATAAACTTTCCTTTTTTTAATTTATCATATTTCCAAATAGTTATTTTCAGCACAAGTACCGAACAAAAGTAAATAACCAGGGGTAATAATTGGTACCAAAATCTGTTCATGTATCAGTTGCAGGCTACATTTAACTTACATTATCAAGAACTAGCTTGCTGACCTTCCTGCAAATCAGCAATAATATCCCTAAATGGTTCCTGAATTTTTACTGGTTATTTTATTTCTTTTGTTTGTTCATTCATCTGCAAACTATTCATATGGCTTACAAAATAAATGAGAATCAAATCTACTAGTTTTTGAGTTCTAGAGGCTCTGTAGTAGCTTTCCCTAGATTATTTTTATTCCTTTTTATGTTTAATGTAGAGGCTACATAGCAGAAATTGGCGCAAAAAGTATTACAATGTGTCCTTGGAAAGTGACTAGTATTAAAGTTGGTTTGTACACTCTCAGCCTTTAAACTGGCTATTTATCAACCCAATGGAAAGAAAGGACAGTAGGATTCTGTGTAGTCAAGATTCTGTTGTTTAAAAATTTAGCTTAATGCTCCTTAAAATTTATGTAGCTGCAAGTTAACTGTTTTTTTTTTTTAAAAAGGTCTTAGTGTTTTTATTTCTATTTTTTTCCTTGCATTTTGGTATTTTATAAGTTTCTTGGGTCATTTGTTGTGTTTTAAAGCAATAAAAAATTAAAAACAGGGACAGAATTAATGTAACTGTCCCATAAACCTCAGTTATAGTAAAAGCCAACACACTGATGCTCTTGTGGGAACAAATTATTAATATTCACAGGCACTACAACAGCAGTGGGGAAGTCACTTGTACCTTTATGGCTTTCAACTCCATGAACAATTCCCAGCTGGATGAGACAGGGGATTAAAGAACAGAGACTATGAAAAAGTCTGAAGCGTCTAACTGTGCAATCATTTTAGTAGAGGTTTTATGCCTCTGTGTAAGTTCTATTCTGTTATCTATACCAGCCTTTCTACTCCCTTCCCTTATTTTGTCCTAGTGCTTAAGAGTTCAAAGCCACAGTACTGAATTCTGGATTTGCAAAACTAACATAGCTGCTTGGGTTGTATGTAAAACAAGCTAATCACTTTATCAGCTGAACAATTATGAAATTGCACCAGTTCATTCCCCAATTATTCATTTGCTATTTCCCAGTAAAATTAAGGTTTATATATCTGTTGTACATGTGTGTTTGTGTGTGTGTGTGTGCCTGTAAAGCAGAAGGTAAAATTCACGACATTGCTATGTAGAAACTAAAATTACTCAGCATAATAAAACTGACCATTCAAAATAATAGTAACCAAAGATGAACATAAAATCTAACTTTGCCACGATAATTTAACACCAGCAGAATTACTAGGATGGAGCCATCAAATGATGAACATATCTGTGTTCATTAGATTTAAAACTCTGCCAAGGATCCAAACATCAGTGAAGTAGCAAACATTAAAACAATTTTCGTATACTATTACCACTTAGCTACTTGGAATACTTTTGTAAGACAATTCATGAAATCCCTTTGGCATGTGTTGATTTGAAAGTATGCAGCTCATCATAGAAACATTTTGATAACATTTCATTTTATATCTTATTCTTTTTTAAAATAAAAATGTTGACTATTTGTTTTAATTTTGTTTGCAAAGCTTGAAGATCAAATCCTCATATGCAATATCCCAGAACCTCAATAAATTTAAATCTAAGTTATAAATAAACCAGACACTCCTTTTTCAAAGATTAAAATACTCATACTTTGGAAAAACGATAATCTTGTACTTTAAATGGCTACCTAATATCCTTTACTCCTTGGCCCTATTTTTTATGTAAAACAGAAAGGGAACTTCTAATAAATGTTGATCTGTCCTCCTCTGATTTAAGAAAAATATACACTTCTGGCAATTTCAAAAGTGTAAACCATTGGTGTGCTTCAGAAAGTTGTTTAGCCCCATCCTTCAGAGAAGTTTTCCAAATATTTTGTGGTATGTACAAGCCCAGCCAAACAGTTCACTAGCTGTTCTATTTCCTTACACATTATATACCCAGATAATCCCTGGGTTAAGAACACCCGGTTTAAGTATGACCCATAGTTAAGAACAGAGCCTAGTGTAGCAAAATTCAAGTTAAAAACACAATTATTTGAGTTAAATACACAATGGTTTGAGTTCATTACATAATACTACTTATACAGTATTACTGTATAATACTGTTCCAGCTTACATACAAATTCGATTTAAGGAGAGACCTTGGGAATTTGTTCTTAAACTGGGGACTACCTGTAAAAATCCTGGCACAAATGTTCCTGTCAAATTCAAGGCAGATGAATTTGTAATGTGAGTTGGAAACAAATGGCTACAAACAAACCATATTTTCATTAGCTAATCCTAATAACTTGTCAACAGTATAATAAATTATCTTTCCTTTTGCTTCTCAATTATCTAAACAGTTTGACCTAGATGGATTTGAATGTGTGTCAAGTCTTTAAGAATCCAATTAAAAATTGCATATTCTAATGCTTCTAGTACTTTTATTTAGTTCACCATTATGAGGCAGTATTCCAATGTGGCATATCAAGTCCCAGGCCCAGCAGGCCCCAACGTGGTACAACGAACTCTAGGTCTAGCAGGCTCAGCAGGCCTCAGCGGGCCCCAGTGTAGCAGGGTGAACCCCAGCAGGCCCCAACGTGGTACACTGAACCCCAGCACCAGTAGGCCCAGCAGGCCCCGATGCGGCATATAAGACCCCAGGCTCAGCAGGCTAAGCAGGCCCCGACGTGGCACAGCGAGCCCTAGAGAGCCCTGGAACATTCTGTGAGTTCCAACAAGCCCTGGAGCTACACGGCGAGTCTTAGTGAGCCCCAGAGCGACAAGGCAAACCCCAGTGAGCCCCTAGGCGATGTGGAGACCTGGAGGTGCCTGGAGCCCTGGGAGCTTGGCAGTTTGGGGTGACGACGCGGGGCAGGTTGGGAGGGCCAAGGCAGTAGTGGACTTGTAGTCTGTCTTTGGAGGAAGATTGCTTGGCTTTAGAGGAACAGCCGGGCAGTGGAGCAGCTGGACATCACATTAAGCCAACAGCCCTTGATTTCAAGAGTGGGGAACTGGGGACTAAGAACCTAGCCACTACCCAGTGTCAGTGGAAGGCCAAAGGGTCCCTCCAGTGTGAGTCTGGGACTCCCTCCAGGGAGTGAGAGTCAGGGAGGGAGTCTGGGAGTGTTTGAGGATATGAGGATCCACCTCCTGGGTGAGAGACAGGAGGTGTGAGGGAACATGTGGGATGCCCACCCTGCCGATTACTGAGAGAGGTCGTGCAGGGGGGCAGAGTATGAGGGGAGTGTAAGGTTTGGGGGGGGGTCCCAGTGGTGCCGAGAGTGTGAGCTGGTGCACCAGTGGGACCTTCCCTCACCTGTGAGCATCTGGTTGTGAATGAGGATGACTGATTTGAAGGAAGGATCTTTACCCCGGGTTAGGGACTCTGGAGGTCCAGGACTGGAGGCATCTGGGCCTGAAACCTCCGGGGACTATGCGGTGGGCTACACTATTGAGGTGGTGATGGGTAGGGGACAATATTGAGGGGGCTGAAGGACGGGCCACCTTTGGGGAAGATGCCCCCGGTGTGTATTACCGGTGGCATGTTCCAGCCCTCTTTGCTTATTCCCAGGCCCTAGTCAGCAGATTCATAGCAGCCCTGGCCTTTGGCTGCTGCTGCTTAATGCCAGGTTGGTTAAGAACGAGGACTCCCTCATATGTGACTTGATCACTGAGGAGGGGTGGACCTGGTAAGCATTACCAAGACCTGGCTGGGGCCTGGGGGGGCTGCCCCTCTCGGAAATGTGCCCAGCTGGGTTTATGGTGTGGCACCAGCTGAGATGCCAGGGCAGGGGAGGAGGGATGGCTGTTCTCATCCGAGAATCTCTGGTGGCCTTCAGGGGCATTGTTCCACAAGTTTCTGGCTGTGAGACACGGTTTTTCAGGTTGGGTTTCTGCGAACAGTTGGGAGTGCTGCTATTGTACCAGCCTCCCTGCTGTGTGGCAACCTCCCTGCCTGAGCTGCTGGAGGCCATCTTGAGGCTGGAGGTAGAGTTCCCCAGACTTATGGTTCTGGGGGACTTCAACCTGCCATCCCTGGGACAGACCTCAGAGGCAGCTCAGGAGTTCATGGCTACCATGGTGGCCGTGGGCCTGTCTCAAATTGTGCGGGACCTGATCTGAGACAGCGGCCACATGCCGGATTTGGTTTTCTTGTCGGAGCAATGGCAAAGTGATCTGAGGGGAGATTTATAGCTTTCCCCCTTGTCATGGTCAGATCACGTCCTGGTGACCCTGAGGTTCTCCTATGCCCTCCGCTCCGCAGGGAGGCAGGACCCATGCAACTCGTCCACCCCTGGCACCTGATGGACCCGTCAGGGTTTCAGAGGGAGCTGGGGGGTATTCCCAAGAATCTGCTGCACGGTCCAGTGGAGGCCTTGGCTCCCACCTGGAATAGGGAGGTGGCCAGGGCCTTGGACAGGATCACGCCTATGCGACCTCTCTTGCCACATCGGCCCCAATACTCCCCATGGTTTACAGAGGAGTTGAGGATTCTGAAGAGGATTAAGAAATGTCTAGAGGATCACCGGAGGAAGACAAAGACCAAATCCGACCAAACACAGGTTAGAGCTGCTATTAAGGCCTACACTGTGGCGATAAGAGTGGCGAAACGTCAATAGTTCTCCACTCTTACTGCGTCTGCAGAATGCCACCCGGCGGCCCTGTTTAGGATCACTAGATCCCTCCTTGGTAAGGGGGATTTGGTCATTCATTTGCAGGGCTGTGCGGAGGAATTTTTTGAGCATCTGCAGGACAAGATTGCTTGGATTCGTTCCAAGTTAGACTCTAAGCATGGGGCAGGGTCTGGGGAGATACCAGGGGATCATTCTTACCCAGTTATCTGGGAACAGCTTGATCCTGTTGATCCGGAGGAAGTGGACAGGATCTTTTGGACTGTGAAGGCCACCACTTACCATCTTGACCCATGCCCCTCCTGGCTGGTGAAAGCAGCTCGGGAGGTGATATGTGGTTGGATCCAGGCGTTGGTTAATACATGCTTGCCGGAAGGAGTGTTCCCGGCTGCCTTTAAGGAGGCGTTGGTGCACCCCCTCCTCAAGAAACCCTCCCTGGATCCTACTATACTGGACAATTTTCGTCCAGTCTCCCACCTCCCCTTTTTGGGGAAGGTGGTTGAGAAAGTGGAGGCGTCACAGCTCCAAAAGGTTCTGGAGGGAACAGGTTATCTGGACCCTTTTCAGTCAGGTTTCAGGCCTGGATGTGGAACAGAAATGGCATCGGTCACACTTATAGATGATCTCTGGCGGGAGCGGGATGGTGGAAGTGCAACCATCCTTGCTCTCCTTGATCTCTCAGTGGCTTTCAATACCATCGACCATGGTATTCTTTTGGGACAGCGCAGGAAATTGGGGGTGGGCAGCACAGTTCTGTGCTGGTTCACCTCCTTTCTCTAGGGCCGATCCCAATCGGTGGTAATAGGGAGCAAGAGGTCCCATCCTCGGCCCCTCCTTTGTGGGGTGCCACAGGGTTTGGTTCTCTCCCCACTCCTTTTTAATATCTACATGGAACCACTGGGCAAGATCATCTGCCATCATGGGATGAGGTATCATCAATATACAGATGATACTCAATTATACATCTCCATCCCAGGTGAGGTAAGTGATGCCATGACCACCCTTTAGTGGTGCCTGGAGGCGGTAAGGGTCTGGATGGGGATCAACAGGCTTCAGCTGAACCCTGGTAAGACGGAGTGGCTGTGGGTTAATGGCTCCTTTGTATCCGGGACTTTGTTATCTTTGGTGCTGGATGGGGTAGCACTGCCCCAAAGAGACCCAGTGCGTAATCTGGGGGTCCTCCTGGACTCACAACTCCTGGTCAAAGAGCAGGTGGCAGCCGTGGCCAGGAGGGCCTCTGCACAACTTTGGGTTGTGCATCAGTTATGCCCTTTCCTGGATTGGGATGCCCTTCAAACTTTTACTCATGCCCTTGTTATCTCCCATATAGACTACTGCAATGCACTCTACATGGGGCTACCTTTGAAGAGTATCTGGAAGCTACAGCTGGTCCAGAATGCAGCCACATGGGTTATTTTTGGAGCTCCAAGAAGGGCCCATGTAACACCATTGCTCCGCAAGCTGCATTGGGTTCCAGTTTGCTTCCAGGTCCAATTCAAGGTGTTGGTTATCACCTTTAAAGCCCTACATGGCACGGGACCAGGTTACCTAAGGGACCGCCTCTTCCCCATGACTTCAACCCGTCCCACAAGATCACACAAGGAGGGCAGGCTTTGGACCCCCTTGGTAAAAGAGCTCCGATTAGCGGGGTCCAGAAGGCGAGCCTTCTCTGCTGTAGCCCCTGCCATTTGGAATATCTTGCCCCTGGAAGTGAGATTGGCCACTTCACTCCTGGCCTTCCGGAGAGATCTGAAGACCTGGCTCTGCCACTTGGCCTGGGGTGGGGAGGGAAGACATCAAGTGTGGGGATGGCTAGCCCCTTAGAACCCTGTTGTCTACAGCTCTGGAAGCCATCAGCCTCTTGGACTTTTTCTTTTCTTTTGGTAATGCTTTGTATAGTTTTCATGTTTTATGTAATTTTGTATATATTTACTGTTTTAACAGATCTTGTGAGCTGCCCAGAGTCCCCCATTGGGGAAGATGGGCTGAGATAAATCTAATAAAATAAATAAATAAATATACTTAAGTTGATCAGAGAAAAAAAATGGACCAAAATGAAAAAGGGAGCAACTGATGCCAAATGGCTGGTTCATACTATGGGTGAAATCCCACTGTATGTTTCTGCTGCTGCCATGTATCCTTTCCATTATCTTCATAATTTGGTCTAGAGAGTCTCCCAGTTCATCTAAAGATTTTAGGAACATGCAAAGCCTATATGGAGAAGGACAATATTCTGCAGTGCTAGTAAACTCTGCAATCTCTAAACTTTTCACCCACACATTCTGGAACATCCACAAATATATGGCAGAATAATATGGGCATAGCTAAACTGCTTTGAAATATCTAGCTATGTTCATATTATTTTATAGACAATCACTCAGCTAAAAGATAAAGTAATTTTCTATTTTGAAATGTTACTTACTTGCTCACCTGTATCTAAATATCCAGCTCTCACTTAGAAGATTCATTTTTATACACACAACCCAAATCCATGGTATTTGAATTCTACTCCTTCCAAGTAGAGTATACAGGTAGTCCTCAACTTGCGACCACAATTGGGACTGGAACTTCTGTCACTAAGCAATGCAGTCATTAAGTGAGTCATGCCCAATTTTACGACCTTTTCTGCTGTGGCCTTTAGAGAATCACTGCTGTCATTAAGTGAATCATGTAGTTGTTAACTGAATCTGGCTTCCCCCATTGGTTGCTTGTCAGAAGCTCCCTGGGAAGGTCGCGAATAACAATCACATGACCCCACGATGCTGCAACCATCATAAACACATGCCAGTTGCCAAGTGCCCAAATTTTGATCATATGACCACAGGGACACTGCAACAGTCCTTCGTGCAAGGACCAGTTGTAAGTCACCTTTTTAAAGTGACATCATACTTCAAACGGTTGTTAAATGAACAGCTGTAAGTTGAGGACTACCTGTAATTATCCTTTGTTTTTCAGACTTCCTTGGATTTTGTGATGCAGAATAAAAAAATTACATACATATATTAAGTTACATGGAGGCAGATTTTTATTTTATATGTATCTAAAAACATATGTATAGGTAGTCCCCAGTTTAAGAATGAGTTCCATTCCCAAGGTCTGTCTGTAAATCAGATTTGTATGTAAGCCGGAACAGTATTATTATATAATACTGTATAAGAAGTATTGTGTATTTAACTCAAACAATTGTGTATTTAACTCAAATCATTGTGTATTTAACTCAAATTTTGCTATAATAGGCTCTGTTCTTAACCATGGGTCATCTGTAACCCAGGTGTTCTTAACCCAGGGACTACCTGTATATAAGATGGCAGACCAAGAATCACTTCAAATAGCAATTTGGCTTCTTCAAAAGATGTACATCATCAACTAAAAGTGTTTAAAATCCTAAATCAAAACCAGCATTTCTACTACATATAGCTTTTATCTTCTTTTTAATCTTAAATCTGTTAGCCCATATTCCATTTTGGCCCAATTTTTTGTTACTGGTTCAGAAATCCCAATGTCTTTTTAAAAACTGGTAAAAAGAAAAAAAATAGCTCTGTAAGCAATGATGAGTTCAAAGACTGAAAAATTGTTAATGTTTTAGAATTATTCTAATAACCAGATAACAGATGGAACCTTGTTGTAGGAAGGACTAAATTCAGTGCAAAGATTCCAACAGCTAACAAATTCTGTCAGTATAAAGGCATATGATGGTCAACATCTGACAGATATGGAGAAGTCCAACAATACTAGCACAGATGGATCCCAACACAGTATAGCTCCCAACACATCATTCACTAGATTGTTTCCTAGTGGTCCCAAAACCAGCTTGAAAATCATAGTCCAGTTTCTTTCTGAAAACCCTAAGTGGAGTCACTAATGTTTGAGTATACAGCTGGCTAGTAATTGTCCTACTTGAGGGATTTAAAAACTTCTTTAGTATTGGTATCAAAACAATAGTTGCTATGAATATAACCTTCATATAGCTTTAAATAACCTTAAATGCAATTATTTTTAGTATTTAATCAAATCACACATTCATCTGCAAGCCATCATATGTGAAGAAATCAAATAAGCCATCATGTGCAGCTTTTACTGTATGGAATAATAGTCGTTTCAAGCCTACTTATGTTTGAAGAGTACGACTGAATGTCAAATATACAATGAAACTTCTAAAGTAATATGAGTAATGACAAATTGGTCTCAAAGAAGGATAAAAACAAAATGTTCTTGATAAAGGTAATAATTCCATACTTAAATGCCTTATATAGTTTCAATATGGAAAGATTCTTCATCAAACCTGAAAGATCAAAGTTTAATTTCTGATAGGAGAATATAAGCAACAGAAGATTTTGGAGAGTGAATGTGCAAATTTACTATCAAGACTTTGGTATTAATAAAATGCAGAAAACCCACATAAGCAAATATCTTCAGAAATCCTGAATTTTGATAAGCAGGGGATTTACTGTCTTCTCTAAAGCATTACTAACATTTTACTATTTCTAAAATAATGCTACTCTTAAAAGATCTATAGCTATTACCCACATGAATACTCATAGTGGGTTGCTATTGTAGATGTGAATTGAATTTTAAACATTTTGACATCCATGTAAATCCCAACAAGTTCAATGAATCTTACTTTCTAGTCAGTGCTTTTAGTTCTAATATGTGTTCCTGTAATGGCAGCCATTAGCAAACTCTTTGGATTATAATGTCAGTTTACTATTACTAGTACATTATATTTTCAAGATTTCATCATTGTCATCATCATCATTGCACTTTTCTGAATAACTCAAACAACAAAGATTATTGAATTATATTGTCAGTCACATGCAAATTCATTCAGCAAAATTAATATTGTAATTAAAAGGTGGCAAGAATAGCAATAGAGATTTTTTTTAATCCCACCTTTTTCCATGTATTCAACATTGCTTGAATGGGATATGTTGACATGTTACACTATAAAATAATTAAGTCATTCTGTCATACTTGCAATACTACCATGAAAAACCTGATTTGTACATAACTACAATAATGATCTGTATCTGAGATTTATACACTGAAAATGTTTTAATGATGCACTAAACCCAACCAATGTCAGTTTCAGATATAAAATGTACTGCAGAACATTTTATAAAATTACGTTCAGTTTTAAAGCATAAAGGTTTAAGACTAATATGGCTTTATATATCACTGGATTATAAAATTCAGCTCAGTATCCATAAGCACATGCAGAAAGAATTATTATTCTGGCATAATTAAATTTAAGCATTTATAATTATTTAAATATTATAATATAGAAAACAAATATAGCGTGGAAAATATCTAGTTATCTTTGATAAGGAATTTCACAATAAATACATGTGAATACTGACAAATTTTAAGCTTTTAAATCCAAAGATAATTTTGATAGCGGAGCTCTTGAAACAGAAAGAATTCTTAAATCTGTTTTACTGGAGAATATTACTTTCAACATCAAGTATGAAATTATTATATAAAATGACAACTAATTTCTTACTGGTAAACTTGAAGGTCTCTCTTGTTGGATTAGGGACAGTTCTTCATGGTTAGGTTTGTTCTGGGTGACAGGGGGTTGAGACCTGGTTCCATAGCCTTCCTGAGACATTTCCTAGATAAAATATATATTTACATGTTAGTAGTAAGAAACACTACCAATGATAAAGGAGAGAAAAGGAGAGCAATTAATTATGGGACTAATCTAGTTCTATGTTGATAGCTTCTCCCCTCCCCTTCCCCGCAATTTCAACAAAGCCTCAGTATATTCCATACTACCTTGCAAACATATACATATTTAGCTGCTGAAGCTCTAGAGCAAGCATCCTTTAGATACCAGAACTGGAGCTCATACTATTTTATTGAAGCAACAAGTTGCAGTGATGAGAGTTTAGTGGCATGCCATTTGTTAATACTGTTTAGAGAATTAGTTAACAGTCATTCAATTTAACACAAGAGGACAGTCAAATTATACTGCTGGGGGATGGCAAAATTTAAGGTGCACATTGAAAAGTAACAATGGTTACTGGATATTGTACCTCTGCCTTTTCAGAAGGATTTAGGACTTTTTAGCGAACTAAATACACACATAGGCAACCATTGGCTGGAGACAGAACTGCTGCTCCTAGTCATTTTGTTAAAAATTTTGTATAAGCTCTGGGAAGAGACTATTTGATCTTTCAATATCTACATACAACACCTCCTTCAGAATCATATAAGTTCCAGAAAACTCTTGAATTAGCATTAAAGGAATAATCAAAGCAACATTTCTAAAACATACTGATAAATTAACCTCCCAATAAGATTAAGCAGAACCTATTTGTCCACAGCACATGAAGTAGGTCAAAGAGCCATTAGGTTAGGTAAATATTCTCTATTATTTCTGTCCCAAACCCTCTATTTGCTTAAATGATCTTGCCCTAGAGTACAGATTGGGGTTTCAGGAAAGTTCAGTTCTAGTCTTTGTGCAGAGATGTTACTTCCATCGTAGTCTAAATCAAGCTGTAAAGGTTAATCTATATTAATGGAATTTATTTGGGCTACAGTATAATTTTCAAGAGGAGGTCAGTGAAATGAAAGAAGGACCAGGCTGTTCCAAAAAAATTAAGTATACATTTAAACATCTTTTAATTTCATCAAAAGAAATAATAAATATAACAAGGCTTATGAAACAGATGTAGAAGCCAGTTTTCTTTATTGTTACATATACAGGTAAAGTGTATGCCAGAAAATAAAATACCTATTTTAGCATCTGTGACTAGCACAGAAAAAATGAAGAATGGAGTTTCCAAGTATAGACGATAAATTAACACACCTTTAATTTCAAAAGGAGATGAGATTTTGTATTTTTGTTTGTCTTCCTTCCCCTTTCCTATTGGTTAACAGATTATTCTCTTAATTTGGATTTTTCCCCCGTCTTTAAGTTTGTAAGTTTGATAAACAACTGAATGGGAACATTTATTTTTACATGCAACATTTTTAGCCTTGAAGAAGATGGAAATAATTTTTAAACACCACCCCCATAAGTGCATTCACACAGTTATGCCACTGCTTCTTACTGGCATTCTGTTTGGAGCGCCAAAAGGATCTGATCCAACTGACTGGCCTTCTGCCAATCCCACAAGGCAAGTTGGTTAAAGCTTTGTTGTGTGCATTAAACAGGCTACTGCCAAAGGGGTCCTCCAAGTACATAAGGTAGAATTTGTAATATTAAAAGTTTGGAGTCTTAATCATCACTGCCTTCTCATTTCGGCAGATTAAGAGAAATAAAGAATTTTTGTTCCAATTTAGATGGAAGTTCAATACAGTGAAGTCTGCTAGCAATCATAGTTTGACCTAGTCATTTCATTTAATTCTTATAGCAAAGATGTCAGTTACAATTTCTGTAACATAAAACAAATAGTGTTTTGGATTAAAAAAAAATATTCTAATGAAACTAATCAGTCAGCTTCTTTTTGATTCACATTCTTCTTTTAACTATGTGCCAACAAATATCTTAGAAATCCAGCTCTTCCATTTGGTTACCACCAATTAGGCTTAAGAGTGAGAGAGGCTGATGGGTGAATGATTATTATTTGTGATCTTCTCCTCCCTCCTCCCCCTAGAATTCTACTCGTGACACAGCCCTCCTGCTGGGTAGGCCAGCATGTTCCCCCAGACTAACAGCATGATTTAAATCAACAAATGGCACTCAGCCCTCCCTCAGTTAAAAAGCAATACACAAATGCAGGACAGCTTCCTAATAGGCAAACAAATGAGCAACCCTTTTTTTTTTTTCCTTTGAATTAAATTCCTCCTCAGAGAGCTTGTTATCATTATAGAGGTGCCTTCAATAAATCCTCTGCAACAACAAAAAAAACCTAACACTTATAACACTTATATTGTTTATTCAATCAACTGTCTTCTTCCTCATTGACTATTCCACAAATAAGCAAGCATTAAAATAGAGCTGACTTTAAAATTTGAAAACAGGCTGTCAAAGTTGAGAGGAGAGAGACAGTGACAAACAAAAGGATTGAGGAGGAAAGGGCACAGGAGCGGAGGTAAAGAACAAGAACTGTACTTTGCATTTCTCTTAGCCAATTCCAAATCTGGAGAGGGAAAAGAGTTTCATTTAAAAACCTTCATAGTGGTTTAGGAATGGAAAAAAAAAATCAGATGATCAGTTAGGACTAAAAGAACACTGTCTTTAAAAATAAAACAGCATGAATTTCTATGCAATAATATTAAGTGTAGAGTCTTGGTTACTACTTATTCATAGTGTAAGCATTTCCTAATGCAGCTCAGACAGAATAACAGACTGTTAGCTATGTAAAATATGATCATGAATTACACTGTTACCCCAATCCAACGCTCACATACTTTTGCATTCCCACTGAAGACCCATTCATTTAAATTGCATATCGAATTGGATCCCTCCATTAAAATAAACATCATGTTAATTTCTAATTAATCATGTTGTTTTATTTGTTAAAATGTCACCAAATATTTTAGAAATAACCCACTACATAGATTTGCTGAATTGTCTAACTCATGCTTGATATGAAAGTCTGTTGTACTTTAGAGGGTAAAGCATCTTTGGAAGTGAAAAGGCATTACATCATACAGCAGCACCATAATGAAATCAACTAGTTCAGTTTTCCACAAAAGTTCTGACAGAATAAAAACATTCTCAGTAAATTCAATCTAGTAAGCCTATCAATTTTAACTGGAAAGGGCATTTAAAAATATAAACACACTACTGAAGAGGTCCTGTTCTTCGTAAATGGCAAATTGATTATAAATACTGGTAGCTCCTGAGCAAACATGTTTTTTATACACCATTTCTTTTCCCCTTCCAATTTTGCCTGGTTTAATTTGTTTTTCTATCATTAAATATGTCACTTTAAGCATATTCAGCCCAGGGCTCTTCTTCCCAAGTAGTAAAGTTATGAACCATCGATGGTGGGATTTGTTTGGAGATGGCCATGTCACTAGAATATGGTTACTTCTGGCAAAAAGAAATGAGAAGCCAAAATATAATTTGTTAAAGTTCTTTGTTTGGCTTGTTCCAGATGAAATAAACAATTGTATGTGCTCAGATGACAAGGTGACCAGGAAACAATCACGACTGGGCCACTTGTAGCCACACAGCTTGCAGAGGAGAAGCCTTCATATGGCTAATGTTTGGAGTCTAACATAAAACATGGTTTCCACGTCATCTGAAGGTAATTTGCATGTCTTGGGATAAAGAATTATAAAATATATCCTGGGAGGGTTGGGGTGAAAGAATTGGGTCTTTATACTGCAATTATTAAAAATGGGAGAAACAACCCAATCTTCAGTTCCAGAGACTCCAATCTTGGAGACAACAGAGCTTGCAATGCACAAGGAAGAGTAGTGCCCTGTCTCTTCCTGCCAGTCATGGGAGAAAATACATTATATTTTTAAAGCTTCAAGAGGCAAAGCAGAGTGTTGGGAGAGATTTAGAAACTTATATATACAGCTCTGCACAGAACAATTTCTGCCCTGTCTCTCTCTTTCACTCTACAACTTCATTAGAGCTACCCTTAAAAGTAAAGAGGCAGCATGGGTATCTGACATCAGATTTCCTAGGCCAAGATTAAAAACAGCAGTATAACCACAAAAGGCAGAGTCAGAATTTCAGCCTTAATGACATTTGAAAAGTATCACCTTTGATTTAACTCTTGATTGGGGAAGACACAGAAAAGGGAAGGACGCATGAGCAAATATATTACATCACTTTTATAAACAAAAGATACAAAAAAACTTTCTGTTCTCATGTGCATCAAACTTGCAGAGAGGCAGAGAAATGTGGATGAGTAGTACAGGTTTTAAAGTACTTGGCTAAAATTTTGCATTCAGTTTTTCTCTATTTTGGCAGATACCCAGAGATTGCATCATCAATTATCAATTCTAAAATAGCTGAAAATGCAATATCAGAATGCATTATGAGTTCCTTTCCAACCCAGACACAGGACAGTAAGCTACTTTCTGCAAAGCCACTTAGCACTTACAAGAATTAGTGACACAGAAGCCCCAGTATATAAATAAGCAAATAAATAAATAATGTTTGAAATACACAGCTCTATGTTCCTCAAATCCCTATATTCCATTCAGTGGAATCCCATCCATCCTCCATTTGGAGGGGAAGAACCAGCAACAAACAGGAAGATGAGATTAAAAATGTGATTCAATCTATTAAATAAGGTGATCATGTTTTACTTCTGTAAAAACCTTTAGCATAAAAATTGAAAATATTAAATGGGAAATAAATTAGTTTAAAATGCAAGAACACTGTTTTCCTAGGAAGTAACTTCACAAGTACTTCTAAATAAGATCATACCATAAACATGCTATACCCTACAAAATTATTGTCCACTTAATTAGGTAAGTGTGCTTAATCAGTCCAATTACAAAATCCTGCTTTAATAAATTATTTATAACCTCTATAAAATTAACATTAATTAGGTAATTGGTTAACCTAAATGTACAGATGTACAGCAGCCATTCATATTGTTTCAGAATGATACACAGAACATTGTAAGTTATTTTAGTTACAGTATTTGTGCAATGCAGTGGCTTGTAAAAGTAATATAAAGTTCTTAATGTATTCTAAAGAACAATGATGTGAAATTTCTGTGTATCATTGGGACATCTTTCATTCAAAGTACTCCTATTCATACTCTTTTTTCTTACAATTATTCACCTGATTCAGAATTGGTTAATTCCAACTTCTTTAAGAAAATTCTAAAGCTAAGTAGGGTTGGTTGGTCACCACTTGAATGGGAAACCACTACGAAGTCTAAAGAGTGTAAGATAACTAGAAGTAAAAAATATATATATATATCCCAGAAAAAGGCAAATTATGAACAATGGTCCACATCCATATATTTTATTTATTTAAAAATAACATTATAAGGTTTTCAACATGGGTTTCCCATGCTCCAACTGACTGTTGTATTACAACTACTATTCACATAATGGATTCCACCCTTAACATTCATAACATTTTATAAAGAAAATATGGTAAGGATTTCAGCATGTATCTACTTGTAATTCAGTCAGGAATACACCAGCAAATTCACTCTGGAAGCAACTCATTATCTGACTCACAAAATCACATTTATAAAGGTCCTTCCTATGCTGCAACTTTTATCATGGCAACTCTTAAGAATGTCCTCCGGGAATGAAATTTCTAATTTAGGAAAGCCCTTAAATCAGAACTGAACAATGACAACATATTCAGTATGTCTATTTGATTGAAATAAAGCACAACCTTTTTTGAAAAAGTATCCATCTTCAGATATAATTTAGCTTATACACTTGTGACATGTCAAATACAGGCAATCCCCAATTTAAGAATGAGTTCCATTCCCAAGGTCTGTCCCTAAGTTGAATTTACATGTAAGCCAGAACAGTATTATACAAGTAGTATAATACTGTTCTATAAGTAGTATTGTGTAATGAACTTGAACCATTGTGTATTTAACTTGCATTTTGCTACAATAGGCTCTGTTCTTAACTATGGGTCTGTAACCCAGGCATTCTTAACCCAGGGACTACATGTATTGTGGACAAAAAAAAAGTCATAATTCTTCTTGTTTTCTCTTTCCTAAAGTCAAGTACAGTACTCTGTGGCAAAAAATATTTCAATGTAAAAAAAAAAAAAAAAGGGAAGAGGGAAAAAAACCAACTGAAAGAACACATTTTATAATTATAAAAGTATTTTGTAAGCCATGTTCAAGCCTGTGGAATCAATGTGAATGGGAGGGGGAGGTTGCTAGGGCTACTTTATCTAATTTAACATCTACCAGTTTGGACAAAATCTGTTGCAACTGTTTTAAAGGGAAAATACTTTTTTTTTAAAAAAAAGGCATGACTATAAAGTAAACAATTTCTGAATTAAAGGAGGAAAGCCATTCATCTTAAAGGAAAATTGTTATTAATATGTTGATATTGCTCTCTCTGCTAAAAAGTTACCATGGCAATTAAAGCCTCCTTCTTCTTGTTGATCTGAACCAGCTTCAGATTACACAAAATACTAAAATTGTATCTCATACTATCTTCATTATTAGAGATTTCAAGGTATTATTTTCAGTTTGAAGAAATAACTGCTGATCTTTTCTCATTTCAGATTTTATAAATGATCATTCCTATCATTTCCTGCTGCTATGTGGAACCTTTGATTGGTCTTGTGTATAGTATGGCTCACATACTTTGAAAAAGATTTGAAAGAAGTGCTTTGGTCCACTATTTCCCCACTATTCATTAAAATTAACCCCCCCTTCACACTTTCACATGAGCCTGAAAAGAGGAGTGTCTGCTTTAAAAGTTGCAGTCACTTTAATGCATCAAAGTATTAAAGTATTCTCACAGAAAAATTTGCTAGTAACAGCAGGGCTGATCTTACAAGGGTTTGAAAAAGAAATACCTGAAAGGCAACCCAGAATTTCAGTCATAAAAAATGTGTAAAATTTTTTAATAAATCTGTTTATTATTCTGTGTATGCTTTCTAATACAGTCAAGTATCAAAATTGTAATAAAAATTATAATACTTTTGTTCTTTTCAAATTCTTTCATCCTTGCTCCTTTTTTTAACAGCCCAATTTGTTTATTTTCAGGATCAGAAACACAATTTAAACTATTTTCTATTTTTTAATCACGTGGCTCAAACCTCATCAATGTAGTGCATAACAACCATATGCTCTCTCTCTCCCCTGTGTATATGCAAAACTTACCATGAGAAGAATGGAATATTCAAGAGAATTCCAGAATGTCCAGTTTTTCCTCTGGCTCATGCAAACCAGACATTCTGGGGGTGGTCTAGCAGATTTCTGGAAGTTAATTCTCCAAACTGCAAGCAGTTTATGATGTTTCCCAACATTGGGGCAAGAAGGCAAAGTGCAAAGTGCTGAGTTACATAGATGGAAGGGGGCAATATTTTCCAGGTTTTGTTTTAGTTTGGGGAGTTACTCTTCAATTTTCATATGTTTCTATGTCAAAAGACTGGGAAACTGCACTGTTGATTTCTGGCAGTTGGGCCACCAAAATGATCAGAAGAAGCTGTGGGAGGTTGCACAAGGAAATCCAAGGTCATAGATCATCTGGGAATGTTGATTTTCCATCACTGTTTCAAAACATCCAAATCTTATAAAAAGGGAGATAATGAAAAACTTATAATAATTAACATAAATTACATTTTAGGGTATAACATGGAGAATAAGAATTTTTATCCTAGATAGGAGAAGATTCTGAAAAATCATGTCATCACCAAGTATTCACTGTGCAAAAAGAGCAGGAATTTTTATAATTTATTTTTACAAGTTTTAAATTGTCTTATCAGATACACTAAAAGCAATTAATTAAAAAAATACATATAAGTCAAACATAGTATATCTCCTACTTGAAAAATAAATACAGAACCACTTGTTCTTGGGTAATGTCTGCTGAAATGCCCAATGCCCAATCCTTGCTCTTCAGATCAGTTTAAAATCAGTTTATTTTATTGTAATGTATATAAGTTATTACAGGAATGGTATAAGAACAATTCTGCATTATACTTCATTCAATCATTCATTCATATATAGTAATAAAAATATATACTATACACCTACTTAAAGCAAAGGTTAGAGGCGAAAAGGAAAGGATTTGATTCTATGTGCCTTAATGAGAAACTCTAATGAATTCTACATATATGCTCTCTTTACTATACATGTGTCTTTTCCTGTCTTTTGTTTTTTGTGCTAAATGTGGAAGACACTCTTAATTGCTGAGCACACACTTATGCAAAAACTCAGGTGTATGCATGTGTGCATGCATATATACACACAGACACACACAAACATTCACACACACACACAGACACATACAATAAATACTGTATGCATATAAAATGAGATATCTAAAAGCATAAAGAGAAATTACAAGCTATAAATAACATAAGTATTGCTTTAATTTCAAATTGCCATTGTAGCACTGTTTAAATATTACAAAATTTTTAAAAATTACCATAATACATAATACAAAGTGTGATTCTCAAATGTTCTCCTTCACTCATATACAAAGACCATAAGACACATTCTTCCCCCCAAGTGCCACAGTTGTTGTAAGTCCTTGAGGAAACACTTTTGTCTGATCTATATGAGACAGAACTAGAGTTGAAGATTCAAAAGTCAGCACTATCAATCAGCTCAGGAGCTAAACAAAATTACCATCTCTAGAGGGTGACAGCTTTAAGCTATCTTGCTGTGCAAGCAGAGAATTTGGGTCTCAGTGCTCCATGCAGCAGAATACTCCATCAGCGTGCCTCCATCAGTGAATATGAACCACAGGACTCACTCACATAAATGAGGTCATAGCACTGCCCCAAGCTTACAGCAGAGTCAAACCACTGTCAATGCTTTTCTGAATAAAGAAAAATGCAGTTCCACAAGCAGATGGTTCCTCTGGATCGTAAAGCTAGTAACTCAACGATGTTAAATTAGAAAGAAATGTATTTAGTTTTTTCTCAGCAATTTATTCAAATAAATGAATAGGCACGGAGAAACCTAAGACAGGATTACAACAAAGATCTTTCTAGTTAAAATAAGCACTTGTTTTACAGTAAAATAATTAGAAAACTCTTTATGTATACAAAACTCAATAGCATCTAGGCTTGGTGCTACTAAATAACATGGTTATTTTTAACATTAAACTAGAATAGGTTTCTAGTTTTAACATCAAACTAGAATAGGTTGCCAAGGATTAAAAATACGTCTGAAGCCATGAATCTATAACATGTAGTATAACACTACATGCATCAATAAAGACGGTATTGCTTTTGTGCCAACTGTTTCTTCTCCATGTCATTTGATCCACTATGACTGAGACCTGAGCGGTGAAGCCTTGCTAGTGTGGTGCAGTAATTATGGTGTTATACAGGAATAAAGAAGAGCTGGGTTCAAGTCCTCAGTGAGAGAGCAAACTGGGTGTCTCTGAGCATAAAACTACCTCATAACCCTGGTATATGAAGATAAAAGAGAGCAGATAAGAGAGAGGAAAAATGGGATATAATGCAATCATAAATTTTAAAAACAGATAAATGGTTGTGAAAGAATTCTAGTATTAGAGCTGCACTTTGCACCATTATTTATGGGATGAACTAAGATTACTGGGATAGAAATTAATAGTCTATATACTTCATAAAACATAGGTGCAATTATGCAAGAAACTGCCCAAAGTTATGGTAATAACTTTGTTATGGAGGGTGAGTGTATGTACATTGTCCATATATTGAAAAATAAACAGAATTTACCCAAAGTTTGTATATTTTGAAAAAGATATAAATACTAGGAATCTAAAATGATTTTCCACATTTTCATCCCATGTGGCTCTGTGCTTGAACATCATAACCACACATGGGAGTTCCTACTTGTGTCTTTCCTTCTGGTAGAATACCAGTCAAGATCCATTTGAATAACTTCAATTCCTCACACAAAAAGTGCAGGTATGATACAAGACAGTCACTCTTTGGCTCACAGAATGCATAAGACATGGAGTCCATGTCTACTCTTTTTATGCAAGATCTTTGGAAGCAGTTTCCAAGTAATACACGAAGAGTTTTGAGGATGAAACTTGTCTTTCTTTTTGATAAATGCAATGCAGCAAGTTACAAAAGTCATGTTTTTCAGAAACTATATAAGGAATTGGCTTGGAAAGGTAAACAATAACAACAACATTCCAATACTAATAACACAGATTTGACAATAAGCAAGTGTACCTGCCATCTCACTTTAGTCAGCAGCATGACATCTCAACAGGCACAACTGTACAGTATTTGCTATCTTTAGATAGACTTGCCTTTCTACTCCAGCACAAAAGGCCTGTGATGTTGCTACTATGCCAAAGAGAAGAGACAAGGCCAAGACAGAAAGAAAAGGACAAAGCAATCTGAGAGCACAAATCTTTAAATTACAAAATAGAATCTAGGTCATAACCTATTCATTAATTAAGAATAACATTTCTAGATCCAAATCACATGCAGGCATATTTAATATTTCCATGTATATATGTGTAACATTTTAAGCCTTCTTGTGCTACTCTGAGACAATCAGTGAATAAGGATGCATGGAATAGAAAAATGATAATGTACTTAATGTAGTTATCCCTCTCTTAAAATATATGAAACACAAGAAAGAGTTAGAGAAGTGGAAAAAAAATAAAAGCTCTAAAAACAATGACAAAAGAAAAATGAACATCAAAATAATCTTTTGTAAATTTTCTGTAACAGACTCTAAGAAGATAGTCACAATCATTCTCAATAAAAACCAATATGAAAAATTTAATAACATACTCATTGTTTCTGCAAAATAATTAATTGCTTTTTTCCCATTCATCTGTTGGAAAATCTGAAGATATATTGGAAATAATACTGCATTTCTTCTATAGAAAGTATATTTTAAGAATTTATTTCTGTTGGAAATGGATCTATTATTAAAGAGCATAAGGGACTTTTCAGAGGACAATCCATGAGTATTGCTGAATAGGGCTGATATATTCAGGAACTTAATAAAAACCTGGTTGTTCTCCCAGGCCTTGAGACAGGGTGGTTGGGGAGCACCTTTAGTTGTGTTTGCTTTATAGCTAGGTATATTGTTGTTCTGGTCAGCCGTGGTGTCTTTTTATATATTGCTTTTCTTCAGAAATTGGGTTGCTCTAAATTATGTGTGTGTATGTATGTATGTATGTATGTATGTATAAACAAACACACACACACACACTTGCACTATTGCCTATATCTCCAAATACATAGTGACACAGTATATTATCTAGTGTTCCACAATGCTTGTTTAACATGTCATCCATGGGTTTGAGGTTTGGTATTGTTGGTATGCTGACAATACCCAAATATATCTGTTGACACCAGGCCAGCCAAGTAAGGCTGTTGAAGTTTTGTCTCAGTGCTTGGAGCTTACGCAGACCTGGATGGGAGGAACAGACTACAATTCAATCCTACCAAGATCCTACCCCTGGCTGTGGGCATTAGAGCCACCTGAATCTAGGAATTCCATCTTTAACCTTGGATGGGACTGTACTTCCTCATTCAAGAGTGATGCGCAATCTGGGAGTCTTTCTGGATTCACAGTTCCTGCTCAATGAGCAGGTGGCAGCTGTGGCCAGGAAGGCCTTCACACAACTCTATTGGGTGTGCCAGTTGCCCTTTTTCCTGGATTGGGAGGCCCTTCAGACAGTCACTCATGCCTTAGTCACTTCACAGCTCAGCTGTTGCAATACAGTCTATGTGGGGCTGACTTGAAGGCCACTCAGAAGCTTCAACTAGTCCATTGCAGTAGTAGTGCAGGGAGTAATGGGCATGCCTCTGTATGTCCATGTGACAACCCTGCTTTGTGAGCTGCACTGGTTACCAGTATGCTTCCAGATGTGATTCAAGAGCTGGCTATGACCTATAAATCCCTACATTGTGTAGGAACTGGTTAGCTGAAGGCTGCCTGTCTCCCATGATGTCTGCCTGGTAGGTATGAGCTGACAGGGGTGGCACGCTCTGGGTCTCTTCAGTTGAACAGTGTCATCTGTCAGGACCCAGGAAACATGCAACCTGCCCTCTGGAAGGAGGTTCCCCCTGAAATCTGGGTGGCTCCTTTTCTGATGGCATTCTGGAAAGCCTTAAAGACTTGACTGTTCTCCCAGGTCTTGGGTTAGAGTGGTTGCGGCTCCTGTCTGATTTGTTTGGAGGTGTCGGTGGAATCGCCATTGATTCTTCTTCTCTTTTATACTTTTATTATATTGCGTTTTCTATTTTGTTTGGTTTTGTTGTATATCACCCAGAGTCAATTGGGAGTCAGGAGGCGCCTAAATGGAATAAATTACAGGTAGTCCTCAGGTTACACCATTCATTCAGTGACCATTCAAAGTTACAACAGCTTTTAGCTCATTTTGTAGCAAAATAAAATATTTTACAATAACTTCAATCAATAAATTAAAAATTTATCTGAATAAAATATACTTTAAATACATCAAATATATATATTTTATAGGAACAAACCAGGTAAGGTGGCTTTTTATCTAAAAACAGTCTTAAAAATAAGATACTGATAGATATTTCTTCATATCAATTTTCCCCCAAAAAGAAAACAAAGAGAAAAAAAGTATTTTAACATTTCTACCAAGGGGTAATCCTCTCTCAGATCTTGGATCTGGAGCAGGACTCGCATAGTTCCATTCTTTCATAGTCTAACAAGAGAAAAATACAAATGAATTTTGTGTATGTGTTTCTTCCAGGTAGAATAGCAGGTGAATTAGACCTTTAAGAAGAGGAGTGTCAAATTTCATACAGAGGCTTTTCAAGCTATATCTTTTAATATCTAATTTTTAAGTAATTTTGTTAAACAATAAAATGTGACAAATTATGTGCCACTAATAACTCCTGTTGAGAATACATTTGCCAAATTTCATATAGATATTAAGAGTTTGTAGAAAAGAAAAATATGTTCTCAATAAATTAAAATTCTCCTTTCTGTGAATGCAAGAGAGGTGATTGCCAGGTGTTGTGGTAGAAGCAGAAGATAATTTTGCTGGTTTTTTCTATAGAATATATCAGTTGTTTCTAGGTCACATCAATGAATAATACAATTTAGGATCATCCACTTCCCCAAATAATCTGACCTATTTCTAAATTCTGTGATATATTTCAGGCATAAGATGAATATGACACGTTTCTATTTACAATTGCATAACAATTCAGGTATGTTTCTTTGTCTAATGAACAAATGTGTGTGTCCAAAGGAACTTGCAATAAGCAATTATTTCTGCTCAAGGTAACTTAAAGTATCACTTAGCCTCATTACCCACTAGAGGCCTCTGTGTTTCATAAGCCAGAGAGCTCCCCACCTAAATTTTATAAAAGTTCTTGCTGTTTGTACAAAAGTATTATATGAATATAGATCAGAGTTATCATTCAGTTAAGCAGTAGTTACCACATCTTATTCCTAACTGTAAAGAATATTAAAACCTATCTGCAACATAGTTTTAAATACTTGTTTTCTGTATGGCACGATAAGCCATGAAACTGCCATTAATTCTTAAAGAATTGTCTCAAAATTATTTATGTCTCATTTCAACTTCCTTTTGGAGAACAGTAATCAACTTATGTTAATTGACTGAGAAAACAAACAAGAATTTAAATAAAAACTTACATTTTGTTGTACAGTATATTGCATTTTTTATTCTTTGCAATGACTATGATAGTAGTGTTCTTTGTACACCACTTAGAGTTGAACCAGCTTATAAATTTAGTAAATAAAGGAAGAAAACTCAGTATGTCTTGTTACTAAATACTTTCATTTTTGAGTTATAATTTCCACACAGGTTTCATTGACAATATTCTTAGAACAAAATGACCTCAATGCATTACTTTATCAAACTAATTAACAGGTTCTTGAGCCAATATCTAAATGTTAAGCTATTAATGTTTCTGAACTATAAATGGCCCTCTCTATGCTTTTGCAGCAAAATCTTACAGAGAAAATGTAATTCTATCACTTCAGTGATTTAACACATATTTTGTGAAGTTAATATTCTCAAGCAGTTACAGAATAAAGAGCTATTTTAATTAACCTTCTCTGATTTAAATAGTGGGAAACGGAGATAGACAACTTAAAACAACAGTTAAACAATAATAAGGAAATATTTTCTGCATGAAATGTAAACCACAGATATTTGTTTCTTGGATCTTAATATGTATTTACCTTTTAAAAATGAAAACAGCTTGAATGTATCTTCCTTGCTTTTTAAGCCTACATCTCTCAAACTGTGCTTGTGCAATGCCTTTGAAACTATGCTGCTTAAGCAAAAGGAATTGCATAAGCATTGTCTGAGAAAGGTAGTTTTAACAAGAAATATTTTAGGATTATTATAACCAAGAATAGATTGTAAACATGAATGATTGCTGTTTCCATTCAGAAGGATATAATTTTTTTTCTTTTTTCTTTTATGTAAAGGAAGAAAAGTCATTATCAAATACACTGATGCAACCATGAATGAATGAAGCACTGATTGGTTTTCACCCATTCATCTTAAACTTCATCCTTTATTTATAAGATCTTGTTTACACAAGAAAATTAACTACTTCATCTATTTCTCATCTCACTCATAGTACCATGTGATCCATGAGGAGATATGCAACTAATGCTTTGTAAAATTAAACCAAAAGTAGTGAACACCACAGAACTTATGTATAGCTTTGTTAAGCCTATTGGCCTCAAACCATATCTAGTTCTGTGCAAATGTACATGGACATGCACATGTGAATGCATATTTCATTCAACTCAATACTAAAAAACCAGAATGCATGTTAACTGAAATTCTGAAAGCACTATTAATTTACATGGGTAGTTATCATGTAACAAGTTACACGTGCAATTAAAATGTTAACACTTGTATATCTCATAAAATAATCCAGGTATTTTAAATGTATACATATATTCTGCTCTGCCATCTATCATCCAGAAAAAATAAGACTTTGCTATGTTGTATTATATTTAGCTGAAGTTAGCTTCTCCCTGATAGCACAAGCACTGATATCCTCTCTTAAGCAGCTGGTACATAAAACAGATGTCTAGTTAGAACACTATTTGCCTTCTTAGAATTGGTTGTAAACCGTAGGCTTTAATTTTAATTGAGATTAAAGTATATTGAATTCTCTGGATTTCTTCATCTTGTACCAAAATTAAGGAAGCCATGACAGAACCTCTGTCAGTATGTTAGAAATAAAATCAAATATACCTTAGTTGGTTTAATTACATTGCTAGGTCATATTTAATTGTGCCCATCCAATGAGAGAAAAGCATCAGCCAATAGTACATATTTCACTCTTATTTTCTCCCTGTTTTTCCCCCAAATCTGCTTTCCCTCATCTGCTCTGGAGAAGATCTTGGGGAGCACATGGGCATGCAGGCGAAAACAACATCATTAAATCGTTTTCATACAACACTGCACATGATCTACTGAAACCAAGGAATATTTAACTGGGAATCCAATAAATGTCCTAAAATAAATTACTGAATACAGCAGAGCTATCAAGGCCAATGCTTTTTCAAATATTTATTAAGAATCCATTAAAGATTCCTTTGTTGCACAATAACAAAGCAGTTCATACTGCCCTCATGCAGTTGGCACTTAAAAGTGCCTAGTTCTAACAACATAGAAATATCCATGAAAATAATATGAAAGATTAAACATATTCAATTAATAACAGTTCAAATTACAAAAATAGCCAAAATAAAACTTGGGAGTGTGTCACTATGCTCCCCTGGCCTATTCCATTGTTCACACTACAAACACACAACCTACTAACAGAAACTATCTTTGTCAAATAATTTAAAATCAAGGCTGGAAAATCAAACATACACCCCAAACCCTATGCTATAATTTCCTGAAGTCAGAAATACTTCTCTTTGCTAGTTCTGTAGAGTTGACTCTTTATTCTCCTTTTACTATGACTGTACTTTCAAAACCAATTAAATGTGGAGAAGAACAAAAGCAGAAAGGGATTTAACAAGGTGAAAATTGTCTTTAATAACTTTAGGAATGCCAAATCATGTTCCAAGACTTTAAAAAAAAATCCAGACTTCTTAAAAGAAAGAGGAGGAAGAGGGAGAAAGAGGGAAGGAAGGAAAAAGGGTCAGGTTGTCCTAACATTTACTTTTATATACAGCATTATCTTTTTCTGTTTGCTCTTGAAAATGTAGCATGTCTTCAGCAATATAGACTTTTACTTTTTTAGTTGTAAGATGATACCTGTTCAACTGAAAGAGGAATTTTATAAACATTTGAGCAAACCAGCTTTCATATATAGTAACATATCCTACTTGAAATTTAGAACCTACACTTCGGATCCAAAATTGTATTCAGCGATATTCTTCTCTAAAAAGAGTATTTGTCCCCAACCTGATGTCTTGCAGATATGTTGGACCAGAAATCCATCATTTGTATACCAAGCTTGGGATTTGATCCAACTCAACTGAAGAACATCAGATGTTTGCACAAGATGTAGGTGGAAACTAGTCAACTTTCACCAATTCCTCATTCATCTCTCAGCTACCTGAAAATATGGCCTAGAGAACTGAAGGTTCTCTTGAGAAAGCATGGGAAGTACTTCTTGCAAAAGAGATAAAAGGAATTAGGAATTACTGAAAATTGCCACTGCATCATCTTCCTCCCTCTGGAAGATTCCACTACTTCCTAGTTACCTCCATAAACAGTGTACCAGTCCAAAAGGTAAATAGATCCCTTATATTTTATCATCTTGCAGATCTGCAATGGACCAAATAGAAGTATTTATTTTGCATGGGATTTGAATTAATTAATGAGAAAACTTTAGCCACAATGGGTATATGCATTTCGTGAGCAGTTACAAGTCCTGAAAACTAGGTACGTTACAGTAGAACATCCAATATAACCGCAAACATTTTCTTACAGCTTACAGCTGGATGCTTGTAAAGAAACAGAAAGAGACAGTGCACAGTCAGTTAGCAGTTTTAGAAATGGTTGCAAATTTTAGGCCATTGTGTATACTGCATACAATGACCAATGCACTCTGCGCATTGTGACCTAATTTAAGTCTTGGAAGCCGACTGAAAATTTTGTTGCCGTTTCAAAAAACACAAAAACTATTAATGTTCTGGAATATATTAAACATGCAGATACTTCATCATGAACATTTAATCGATTCCCTACAAATAACTGCACTTAATATGACCATCAATCTATTATTTCTTCAAATATAATCTTGCTGTTCTAGATTAGACCTGAAAACATTTGTCAAGTTTTATGTTTTTCATTATGAACCCACAGTTCAGCATGTGTATTCCCTGTAGGTAAGCACAAATATATTCATGAACACAGGTGAACCATATATAGAACTACAGAAAGAAGGCTGCTAAAAATATTAAGTCACTTTGCATGAAATCTCAGAAGAACATACTTCAGTTCAAACCTGCAAGCATTTTTTTCTTTACCTTTCAGAATAAAGAAAAGCAATTAAAAAGAGGATATATTTATTGTTTTAAAATTACTTGGAGAAGCGCATGATCAAGTTTTAAAGCTTTCACTTTAAGTAAATAAAGATAAAATAGTGTTGCTTTGTACTGTATGCTAGAAAGGAAACTATACTGGCATGAATTCCAAAGTTATACTTCCTTCTGGCTCTAGTCTTACCTCATTATACATTAGCATCCACTTCCAAAAAGTCCTCTGGAGTGCACAGAGGTGCAAGTGTAGTACCTGTCTGCAACTCTTAAAGCAGTTGCATATGTTCCTGGGATTGCACAGCTACTCTGTAAACTGGGAAGATACACGGCTGCTTTAAAGAGTTGCAGAAAGATGCTACATTCTTATTCAGACCTGCTTCAAAACATCTGATGCACCATACAGCCCTACTATATATATCTATAAATTTAATAAACATCAGTATTTTATAGCAGATAAGTTTCCTTTTACTCATTCATTCATTCAATTTGTATGGCCACCCAACTCACTAAATGACTCTGGGCGGCAAGCAAAATTTAAAAAATAAAAACAATTACAATAATACAAAAATTAAAATACATAGCTGTGAATAAATCACACATCATAATTGCTAAATTAACCAAGAAATGGGTCCCTGCACATTTTCCTTTAAATATTTGGGTATTAAGCTGCACTATAGTTTCATGAAAATATGATTTATCTAAATGATTTTATTCACCTTTAAAGATATCTCACATTGCTTTCTCAAGCACAGTCACGCACACTGCCACTAATTTTCAGTGCAGCAGGCATCCCCCCTTTCTTATATATTAGAAAGCTTGTAATGAGCATGTGTATAATTCTTACCTTCTGTAAGACAAACAACTAGCATATAATAACACTGTTCAATATAATGGAACAGAAAGTGCTGATGATTTCTGATAGCAAGAACTGCGAATTTCCATCATACTAGAAATCTACTGCTGGTCAGAGTAGGTAGTTTGACAGTATAGTCTGTACTCAGATATATATATTATTGTATATATTATTGGTTATTATATAAATATATAAAGAAATAAAAGAAATAAACATAGCCGCAAGTTGTAGAAGTCATTGCCTATACTTGGTCTTTAGCAGCTGACTACTGTTACAGTGCAAAAATATACTGACTAAATTCATGTTAGGTTCACTCTATTTCATTCATTTTTCCTGTCAGTCCTGGGGCTTTATTTCTAGAACTGTATTAGAACTTGGTTTACCAACAAATTTAACTCCATTAGGAATAGCAAAATATCTCCAACATAGTGAGTTATACTTTATAGGACGTCAATGGAGCCCAGATGTACAGTATGTTTTGTTTTTAAAAGATGTAAAAAAAAAAAAAAAAAAGTTGGAAGACCTGAACACTTTTCAGTGTTTTTAGAGGTGTCTAACAATATAAATTTGATACTATGTATACATCCAATAGAGATGTATCAGGCAGGCAGGCATTAGTGACAAATTTCAGTAAATATAGGGAAGCCCAGAAGTATTACTTTGATCTATACTCCAGGGCAAATTATGTGATCTAACTTAAAATGAAAATAGCTGTTTAGTAAAAGGGGAAAAGGAGGGCTTGGTTAAGACTTATTTCATCAATTCTCTTCTCCTCTTATAGGATCCATCAGCACCGTTCTGTTCTTGAAGAAGCAGTGAACTGGGCTTACCTGCTGTGTCTGGTACCTCTGCTGGGCCTGGGAGAGATACTGGGCCTGAGGAGGCAGATGCTGAGGTTGTGGTTGCTGGTTGTAATATGGCTGTTGGCAGTAACCAGTTACACTTTGTGGACCATACTGAGATGGCATCTGTTAAGGGAAAAAAGCCAATACAGTTATGAATTGAGGACAAAAATCTATGTGTTCAACTCCTAAAGATCATAAACACAATACCAAATGCCGTGGTAAGAAGTCTCTCTCAACAGAAAGGAGTTAATTCTAAACTCAAAGAAATAATGCAATTTGCTAAAACCATAACTCTATTTTCAAGATATTCTATCAAGGGAAGCATACAGCAGTTCTTTTCTACAACACTGGTTTTACTGAATAATTTCTTTTCACATTCTCTGAAACAACCAAAGAAACCATTATCAATTATGTTTGTTCACTGAACCTATGCTCAAAAACAGCAAAAGGTTTTTTATAGAATACCCACAGCTTGCTAGTCAGTAATACTTACTAGAGAAGTGATCAGAATAATTCTATTTACACCTTTCAATTTTCTACCTAAGGTTTGTGCTGCATGAATCATCCCATATTTCAAGATATTACAGAAAGGAAAATTGGAACATAGGTGTATGTGCATACCAGATTTCAGAAAAATCAATTTCAACAAATTTTAGAGAAGTACTATGTGGGATCCCATAGTATCCTCAGACCAAAGGGCACACAAGAGAGTTAAGAACTTTTGAAAAATAAGTTACTTGAAGTATACTTGCAAACCATTCCAATTACAAAAGGCAGTAGCTATAATTGTAGAAAGAGACTCAGAAAGGCTAAAGCACAAAGCCAACCTAGGCTTGCAAGAAAAGCTACAAGCAACAAAAAGGAAAACTGTGTTGAAATGGACCTAAGCAGAAGTTAAGTAAAGGGAGAGTTAGGGAGCATCTGGCTAATATGAACAAGTTGAAGTTGCTGGGACCAGATAATTATAACTGAATGCCTTGAAGGAGGAGATCATCTCAGAGAATCTTTCTACCATCTTTGAAAAATCATGGGGAACATTTATAGTGTCAGAGGACTGGAGATGGTGAAATATTGTTCTTCACTTCAAAAGGGAGTGAAGAAGATCCAGACTGCTTGATGTCAATAGACAAAACTCTGAATCAGCTTATTAAACTGTCAATTTAAATGCACTGAGAAAAGAATGCATCACTTGATATGAGTCAGAATAGGCTTATTAATAATAAGCCAAATTAACCTGATCACCCTGTTTGATAGTGTAGTAGTTTAGTCAATCATAGGAATGTGATAAATATAATGTACCTTGAGTTCTGCAAATCATGCCAAAAAAAATTCCCTTGATATTCTAGTAGAAAAGTTATCAAATGTGGGATGATCTGTGCTACCATTAGATGGATACAAACCTGATTGAACAATCATTCAATGACCATACACCAATGGCTCCAAAATCAAGTTAGAAGAAAGTGTTAAGTGGTATAACATAGAGGACTGTGCTATTCAACATATCTATAAATTACTTGAAGGCTGGAAAATATTATCATCATCTGTAGATAACACAAAGATAAAGGTGATAGCAAATGCCTTAGAAGACAGTATCAAGATTCAGGAGGATTTGACAAAGGGCAGAAACCAGTAGGATGAATTTTAGCAGGGAGAAAAGTAAAGTCCTTCATTTGGGAAGGAAAAAAGCAGATGGGACAGAGGCAAAAGGATAGGCAAAAGGAAGATGGAACAGAGCATAAGTGGCAGCAGTACAACTGAAAAAGATGTGGATGTCTCTTGGTGGATCACAAACTGAACATGAGCCAACAGTGTGTTGAAGCTGAAAAAAAGGAAATACAATTCTAGGTTGTATCAACAGAAATCTAGCGGATGGATGGATGGATGGATGGATGGATGGATGGATGTTCATCTCTCTTTTACACTGGACACACCACACCAAGAATACTGCATCCAATTCTGGGCACTACATTTTAGGAGTGACACTGACAAACTGGAGCATATCCAGAAGAGAGCAACCAAAATGATAAGAAGCTTGAAGGGGGGGAAGAGGCAACAGGTATATTTAGCTTGAAGAAGAAGGGGGGCAGGGGGACAGAAACATGAAAGCTATTTTCAAAAAATGGAATAGTTGTCATGTAGAAAATTGGGTAAACTTTTCAGTGCTGTTATTAAAGATAAGCCAAGAAACAAAGAATTTAAATCACACAAAAGCAGATTTAAACTGGAGATCAGGAAGAATTTCCTAAAAGTAAGAACCATTCAACAAAGCCTCCAGAGGTGGTAAACTCTCCTGTGCTGGAAGAATTTAAACAGTAAATTAGAGGTATGCTATCTATCAGGGATTTGGTAATAGTGGATTTCTTCACTAGGCAGGATATCGGATTAGATGATTTCTAAGATTCCTTCCAAAGTTTACACTTCACAATTCTATAATCAGGTGATTATACAATCCTATAAGTTAGTAAGTTTGTAATATTTAGTCAAAAAAATGGACAAATTGCCATTCCTTCAACTGAATAAAAGGAGCTAATTCTTAAAAACAGTCACTGACAACAACTTCATTGTATTAGCAGACTTCTAGGGCTGCTTCCCAACCACAAAATCAGCTTTATTTAACATACTAAGCCCAGATTTCCTCAACAGCACTGAAGCAAATGCAGAGGCCTTGTTTAGGGGATTGGAATGCTAAAGTAGGAAGTCAAGGAGTAATCGGAATAACAGGCAAGTTTGGCCTTGGAGTACAAAATGAAGCAGGGCAAAGGCTAATAGAGTTCTGTCAAGAGAACAAGCTAGTCATAGCAAACACTCTTTTCCAACAACACAAGAGACAACTCTACACATGGACATCACCAGATGGTCAATACCGAAACCAGATTGATTATATACTTTGCAGCCAAAGATGGAGAAGCTCTATACAGACAACAAAAACAAGACCAGGAGCTGACTGTGGCTCAGATCATGAGCTTCTTACTGCAAAATTTAGGCTTAAATTGAAGAACGTAGGGAAAACCACTAGACCACTCAGGTATGACTTAGATCATATTCCTTGTGAGTACACAGTGAAGATGATGAATAGATTTAGGGGATTAGATTTGGTAGACAGAGTGCCTGAAGAACTATGGACGGAGGTCCGTAACATTGTACAGGAGGCAGCAACTAAAACCATCCCAAAGAAAAAGAAATGCAAGAAAGCAAAATGGCTGTCTGATGAGGCTTTACAAATAGCTGTGGAAAGAAGGAATGCGAAAAGCAAGGGTGAAAGGGAAAGATATAAGCAACCGAATGCAGATTTCCAGAGAATAGCCAGGAGAGATAAGAAGGCCTTCTTAAATGAACAATGCAAAGAAATCGAGGAAAACAATAGAATGGGGAAGACTAGAGATCTCTTCAAGAAAATTGGAGATATCAAAGGAACGTTTAGTGCAAAGATGGGGATGATAAAGGTCAAAAAAGGCAGGGACCTAACAGAAGCAGAAGAGATTAAGAAGAGGTGGCAAGAATACACAGAAGAACTATACAGGAAAGATCTTAATGTCCCCGATGTCCATGCTGGTGTGGTCACTGACCTTGAACCAGACATCCTAGAGAGTGAAGTCAAGTGGGCCTTAGGAAGCATTACTAACAACAAAGCCAGTGGAGATGACAGTATTCCAGCTGAGTTATTTAAAATACTAAAAGATGATGGTGTTAAAGTGCTGCACTCAATATGCCAGCAAGTTTGGAAAACACAACAGTGGCCACGGGATTGGAAAAGGTCAGTTTACGTTCCAATTCCAAAGAAGGGCAATGCCAAAGAGTGCTCAAACTATCGCACAATTGCACTCATTTCACATGCTAGCAAGTTTATGCTCAAAATCCTACAAGCTAGGCTTCAGCAGTATGTGAACCGAGAACTACCGGATGTACAAGCTGGTTTTTGAAGAGGCAGAGGAACTAGAGATCAAATTGCCAACATTTGCTGGATCATGGAGAAAGCGTGAGAGTTCCAGAAAAACATCTACTTCTGCTTCATTGACTTCGATTGTGTGGATCACAACAAACTGTGGCAAATTCTTAAAGAGATGGGGGTACCAGACCATCTTACCTGTCTCCTGAGAAATCTATATGTGGGCCAAGAAGCAACAGTTAGAACCGGTCACGGAACAACTGATTGGTTCAAAATAGGGAAAGGAGTACGACATGGCTGTATATTGTCACCCTGCTTATTTAACCTATATGCAGAGTACATCATGAGAAATGCCGGGCTGGAAGAATCACAAGCCGGAATTAAGATTGCAGGGAGAAACATCAACAACCTCAGATATGCAGATGATACCACCCTAATGGCAGAAAGTGAAGAAGAACTAAAGAGCCTCTTGATGAGAGTGAAAGGGGAGAGTGCGAAAGCTGGCTTGAAACTCAACGTTAAAAAAACTAAGATCATGGCATCTGGACCCATCAATTCCTGGCAAATAGAAGGGGTAGAAATGGAAGCAGTAACAGACTTCATTTATTTGGGCTCCAAGATCACCGCAGACGGAGACTGCAGCCATGAAATTAAAAGACGCTTGCTCCTTGGGAGGAAAGCTATGGCAAACCTAGATAGCATATTAAAAAGCAGAGACGTCACCTTGCCGACAAAGATCCGCATAGTCAAAGCTATGGTTTTTCCAGCAGTAATGTATGGCTGTGAGAGCTGGACCATAAAGAAGGCTGAGCACCGAAGAATTGATGCCTTTGAACTGTGGTGCTGGAGAAGACTCTTGAGAGTCCCCTGGACTGCTAGGAGGTCAAACCAGTCAATCTTAAAGGAAATCAACCCGGACTGCTCATTGGAAGGATTGATAATGAAGCTCAAGCTCAGATACTTTGGTCACCTAATGCGAAGAGAGATCTCTTTGGAGAAGACCCTGATGCTGGGAAAGATTGAAGGCAAAAGGAGAAGAGGACAGCAGAGGATGAGATGGTTAGATAGCATCACTGAAGCAATGAGCATGAAATTGAGCAAACTCAGGGAGACAGTGAAGGACAGGAAGGCCTGGCGCGATATGGTTCATGGGGTCACGAAGAGTCAGACACGACTTAACGACTGAGCAACAAAGTGACAAAAATGGACTAACTGGCCTTTCCCTAAATATAGTAGCCTAGCGCGCTTCTGTCTGGGGATGCTGAATTTGCTGCTGCAGTGAATGTACTTGCAGAAAATATTTTAAAGCTCATAAGGTGCCCTCAAATCAGAGCATGCTGATGGTGCTGGATCTGCCAATAGTCCAAACTGTCATGAAGATGGCAATAATTGAGATAAAAGAAATGGAGAAGAAAAGAAAAATGAAATCCAGCAGTTTGAGGATAATTTTTCTCCATGAGAAACCTTCTCCTGCTGGTATAGCTGCGGCAATTGAAAAGGAATTGATGTAAATGGCAAGAATGCCTTGGTTATGCATGCTGAATTGGAAACCGGACTTTTTCTTGTGGAAGCTCAGCAACAGAATACTATGAATGATGCTCTGTGCAGGCACAGAACCTCATGTGTGCGGTACAGAGACCACAAAGAAAAAGATAATAGTAGTAATGACATATGAAATCTTGAAAGAAGCATTTCTCTACCGCTTTTATATAGAAAGGGGTGTGGTTTTTTGTAAAATGGTAATTTTTGTGAAAAGTAATATGCAAACTTGTATCAGGGCCAGCGTATCCACATTCAAAACTGTTCTCTTTTATTCTGAATATTTAACAACAAATTACAAAAAACAAGTTTATCACATATCTTGCCCAAATCTTCCCTTTCATTCTCAGGTAGGTAGTTTCTGGCAGTGGGTATGTGAATATTCATATTCCCTGTTCCCTTATTTTGATATCAAAACAGATTTCAAGGGTTGAATCCAAAAATTAACTCTGTGAACAGAACTGCCTTCCATTCACAGCATTAAATCCTTAAATCCTATTGCAACTACTGAATGCCTGATTAAAATATTAGTAAATCAAACGATAACTTGCCCCACTTCTCTACAATTAAATACATGTATGTTCATTTATTTGACTTTTATCCTGCTTTTATTTTTGATCAACTCAAGACAGTGTAAATACCTAATGCTCCCTCCCTCCTCCTATTTTCTCCACAACAACCACCCTGTGAGGTAGGCTGGGCTTAGAGAACGACTGGCGCAAAGTTACCTAGCAGCTTTTATGCCTAAAGAAGAACTAGAACTAACAGTCTCCAGCTTTGTAGGCACCTTAACCACTACACCAAACTGGCTCTCTAGCTAGGTATGCCTAGACATAGTACACATTTCCTCATTTTCACAAGGTTTGGAAATAAGAAGATGTTTACATATTGAAGCATTACTTAGCAACTTGCAGAAACATACAGAAAATAATTTTGAAGAACAAGATTATCGCACATTTACGTTTTCACTGGAAGGTGCTTCTACTGAGATCAGTAGATGCCAATGTAGCAGACCCCTAACCTAATGACCAGGCTGCTCAAGACTTCACTCAACCCTGTGATTTGTGTCCAGAATGCCGATATAGGTAGTCCTTGCTTAACAATGGTAAATGTGACTGGCAACTCCGTCACTAAGCAACACAGTCATAAAGCGCAATGTCACATGACTGCGTTGACTTACAACAGCAGTTGTGGCAGTTCTGGTTGCTGCAGTTAAGCAAATCCTACATGGTTGTTAGGTGTGACATGACCTGATTGTCATTTGCAACCTCGTGCCGGCTTCCCCATTGACTTTGCTTGTCGGAAGCTAGCAGTGAAGATCAAAAATGGTAATCACGTGACTGTGAGATGCTGTGACACAATTGCTAAGGGCCCAAATCAAAATCACGTGACTGCAGGGACACTGCAATGGCTGCAACTACGAGGACTGGTCATAAGACTTCTTGTTCAGCACTGTCATAACTTCAAACAGTCACCGAACAAGTGGTCATTAAACAAGGACTACCTGTAGTTGTATCATTCTGGACCTTTCTTATTTTACACTTAACTCATTTTATTGCCAATCATTTACTGTGCATTTGTGAAAGATACCAGTGTGAATTGCTTGCAATGCCACATTGTGAATTACACAGATCACACTAACCAATTTGAAAGACCTGCTGGCAGTTCATGAACCTGTGGGTTTGATCCAAATATCAGGCCAGAGGCTATTGTCTCTCCTCTGTACTAGAATAGAATTGGAGTTTTTTCTACCTAGCTCAGGTTCCTTGAATGACTCCTACCCAAATATACTTGGAATGAGATCAGTTAAAAGTTTAAAGAAAGCACTAAAAATATTCTTTTCCTTGGCCCCTGTGAAGCTTTTCTTTTTTTTAATTATTAATGTATGGATCTTGGTATTATTATATGTTATGGGCCTTTTAGACTAGGGGTCCTTATTTTATACTGCAAATCCATAGATACAAGCAGTATTGTTGTTGCTGCTGCTGATTTTATTCTACACTTGTATTGTGCTTAATAATAGAAGCATACTAAATACAATTAATATTTATTTATTGGATGTTTAAAGTTGCCCACTTGCCAAGTGACTCTGGGCAGCTTACAGAGGGTAAAGAAAGCATGAAAATAACAAATAATATATTGATAAAAACACACACTGCAACAGGGGCAAGTAACTTTTACAACATACAACTAAGTTGGGTTCATGCAATATCCTGGTACCTGGGGGAAAAATTAGGATTTTCAAGGTCTACCTAAAGGTTGGCAAGATCATGGCCATTTGGATCTAAGGGGGACCCCATTACATAGGGTAGAAGCAGCAACTACTACTACTACTACTATTACTTACTATCAGGAAAACATCTGAAGAAAAACTAATTCTTGCCAAGTTCAAGATGCTTGTGTTAATATATAAATTCCTAGTACAGTTGGGTACTGATGGAATGTCTTCTTCCTTATTTATCTAACTTGACATTAGGATCCAGACTGATGTTATCTTGGCAATGCTGTATTTGACAGAACATATTCTTGATACAGGAGCTATAGTTAGGGAATCAGCACCTGGATCAGATACAATTCATGCAGAGCTTTATGAGCTTTTAGTATCGCTGAATACCAATTCATTTACTGAGGCTTTGGGCTGAAACTACTATACTTCTGTTCCGTGACTTTTTTTGTTCCTCTTTCTGTTTTATATGCTCTACTTTAAGCTAACTTTAATTTAACATAATTTTATTATCCTATACGCTACTTTGGGATTAATTTATAATAAAAATAACCAGCAAATTAATAAATAAAGGTTTCCATACAGGTAGTCCTCGGGTTACAACGGCAATTGGCACCAGAATTTTCATAACTAAGTGATATAATCATAAAGTGCAACATCACGTGACCACATTGCTTAGTGATGGCAATCCGGGCAGTCCTGGTTCTTGACGTAACCCCAAGACTGTGTGGGTTGTTAAGTGGGAAGAGGCAGGAGTCCCAGGCAAGGTGCTGCGGGGGGGGGGGGGTGCCAATGGACAGGCACTACACAGCGTGGGTGGACTGGTGGGGACTGCTATAGAGTGTGGGCAGGGAGGGGGATGATACAGAGTATCCCTGGGATCTCATACTCTGTAGCAGGGCTCCTTGGGAAAAACGCGATTTACAGGAGCGACTTGCAACCTTCCCTGCTGGCTTTCCCATTGACTTTCCTTGTGGAAAGCAGGCATGGAAGGATGCAAATGCCAATCACATGATTGTGGCTCAGTGCAACATTGTAAATGCGAGCCAGGCATCCAAGCACCTGGATCGCGATCACATGACCATGGGGATGCTGCGACAACCACAACCTCATGGACCAGTCCTAAGTCCCCCTTGTTCAGTGCCATTGTAATTTTGAACAGTCACTGAACGAGTGGTCATAACTCAAAGACTACCTGTACCTACCACTATTATATCACAAACATTATATTACAAGTAAATAGTAATCTCTTCCACAAATAATCCTGATGTCTCTTTATTAGTAAGGATATTTAAGAAGCCTAGCTGAAGCAAACTGACTTCTTCCAATTAATCTCCCTTCAGCAATACACTTTAGATTCATCACACCTTTAGCTCAGTTCTACCACATCTTTCAGTGCTACTCCAACCTCCTTTCAACTTCCTTCTTTACAAGGAACATACTGATGGTACCAGACCATATGTTTGTAGCCAGCATAGCTTTCAGTAGGGGAAAATACGGCTTTTCTAACAATTCATTATCATGTGGATGAATGAAATATCAATTTTACTACAGCAACAAGTATTATAGTAAGTGCTGCCTGCTTCACATTAACAGCCATTTAATAGTCTGTGCTATCACTGAGGTGCAACACATGGTTCTCCCTTATATAACTAATGCTTCAACAAATTAAATTACCTCCCCATCCCATTAATCTCACTTGTTTTTCCTTCCAAGATTGCATTATTTGGCAATGCAGAAATGCATGACTCCTGAAGTATACTAAAATAAATAAATTCTAAATACTTACTCACTGAAAATCCACCCTCCTATACTGTTACCTGTCCTCTACCGTCAAGTAGGAATGATTATACTGGCAATGGATGAGGCTAACATTAAAAACACAAATGGCTATTCCCATCCAAACAAAAAACTATTTGGAATATCTGTGTCTGTATTTTTGTACTATAAGCTGTTATTTCAACTGATGCTCTCACTCCATCCTTTACAAAAAAGAAGGCAAAAATAAAAGTAGTTTGGAAACCATTAATTACACTTGTCATTAATATATTATGTTTCTTTATTAATCGTGATACTGAATTATGTTTTATGTGCTCTTATGTACATTTTATTCTCCTGGATGCAAGAACTTTGTTATTAGTTAAGTTAGAAAATCTAACGAATCTTGTTTGATATTTAAATAAAGTACACATACATTAATTATCATCCATCAGAGGGTGCTTACTGTCATGTTAAAGAAAGCAAAATAAATGACTCTATGTAAAATAAAACAAATTTGAACTATTAGTTCTTTTGAGAGTTTAACTTCTCCATCCTCATTCTTTCAAGACTTTTTCTTATTGCAGCTACCAGCTTTTATTAACTTGGGGGGGGGGTATTTTATTTTTTCAATTTCCACAACATGAGAAAAACTAGTTATTTACCTTTCACTGTGTAATGCTGTCCTTTGAGTAATCATCTGTGAATTCACATGTATCGGAATTCCTGCCCTGTTCCACAGCACACAGTGTGTTAAGGCAAAGCTCCTACCATTACCTCTGTTCTGAAGAATGAGCTGAACTAACCCTCAAACCAGGGGGCAGTGTGATGCATGATTAGCTGCTGGTGGGAAACAATTATGAGAGCACAGCACAACACAGTGATAGCACAGCTCTGCTAAAAGTCCACTGAGACCAAAAGCAAACAAACAAAAAAATTCAATCAACAGGGAAGCTGGGAAAAAACACAATGAAAGGTGAGATCATAGAGTACATAGGCAAATCTCTATCAAAGAATACTCCTCAACAGACAAGCGATGACTTGAGACACCTACATGATAGGGTAATTGGTGGGGTCATAACATTGTCAAATAGTTCTGTCATCCATCTGGTGAAAAATCTTTGCTTTATCCAACACAGGAAACAAACAAGTTTAGATCTTTGCAAAAGGAAAGTGAATGGTTAACAAAGAATGCAGTAGTTCCCTAGTGTTAAGCATGTGGAGAGACCGTTCTAAGGGAGTGGCCAGTCTTAATATGGAACTTGGTCTCAGAGACAATCCATATGCTGCACCCACTGATATTCATGCAACATAGTAAAATACAGCATCATCTTGAAAGCCCAATCATCAGACTTCATTGTAATATTTTAAAAATAATATTGTATTAAGCATTTTTGAGAAAATAAATAAATAAATAAATAAGTAAATAGGCAAACAAGGAAAAAGAGACAAAAAATGAATAAACAAGGTGTTTATAAGCATCATAGAATTAAGTAAAAAAAATCAATATTTCATTGATTAATTTTAAATACATGAATAAATCATTTTAAAAAATACAAATCATTGTTAAAATCTGTATCAATCATAAAAGGACATTATATGTTAGGAAAAACCCACATTTTGGATGTGGTACAAGACCATATATAGAATTACACTCGAAAAAAGTTTTAAAAATTGAGTTAAATTCTGTGTCAAAATTCATACTTTGAACTATGAAGTAACTTTGGACATCAAAGCATACTTCCACAACTTAATTTACCATTCTTCTACAGAAGGATTCCTTGCAACATGAATCTGTTGTTTCACAATCCAAACCACCTCTTTATTGAATGCTACAACTGCCTTCTGGACATCCAGGCGGTAGATAAAGAAAAGACAGTCTCTAAAGCATTGGTTCTCAACGGGGGTGGTACCGCCCCCTGGGGGGCAGTGGGAGGATGCTGAGGGGCGATGAGCTTGTTTTGGGCGGTAGGGGGGCAGTGGGCATGTTTTGGGCGGTAGAGGGGCGATGAGCATGTTTTGGCATTCGAACTTAATTTTAAAACTTCCCCAAAAATTTATTAAAGCGATTATCCGGTTTACACCATTTGTACCAACAATAAAACGAACTTACGCGACGGCTGCCCTCACACACTTCTAAGAATGGTGAGACAAATTTGTATTCTAGGTAGGATGACCTTGAAGAACTCGACACTACGATTCTTCTCCGATCCCAACCAGCACAGCGCATGCGTCAGCTGTTTTCCCGCGCGATTAATCGCAGTGCGTGCGTTGAGCATCCTTTCAATATGAATGTTTGATTTGACCCATGTTTCTTGAGTTGCTTTTCGTTCGCTTCATTTCTGTTTTTTCCCCTCAGTTTCGATTTACTTTCATTGTTTATTTGGCTAGTCGGCTAGGTAAGTGCGCTCCTTAGGGGGCGGCACTAAATTTTCCACTCCTTAGGGGGGCGGCAGCTTCAAAAAGGTTGAGAATCACTGCTCTAAAGGAAGTGTTAGTATTTAGCCAAGCAAGTCTGGTAGAGATTGGTTTTACTGCACAGAAACTGAGCTTATATGAGAAATAGCCTTTAGGTACCTTTCTGTGTTTCAAATTCAGCAATGCATTTAGAATGCAATGATTCTGCTGGTTCTCAGCTTCACCTTCCCAGTGATTCCTTGGCCACCATGACCCGTACTGACCATTTTTCCTCATCTTAGAAAACTAGAATCTGGAGCAATCTACACCAGTGCAGGTTCTCATGTCAAGCTCTGTTAGCCATGGGCCTGTTAAAAGCTAGATTTTTAATTTGCGGCAGCGTTAAATATAGCTCTTCAGGGAGATCTAGGTAACCTATATTGATGGGATATAAACAGGAAACCCTTCATGCCAGCAAATCACCTATTCAGTATTATCTGTCCAACACACTATAGGCCTACTTTAATGTCTTCCTTTCCATGATACTGGAAGGAAAGTATACCAATGCCCTTCCACACAGCAAATCCTTGTGATTTGGAGGAACCTGAGACTCTAGCCCATGTGTTCCTTTGATCTCCTTTCCATAGCAATTTGTATCATACTGTCATAATTCTGCTTGTTTGCATACGTCCCGCCTGTTAAAAGCATGATTTTAGTTACTTTATATTATCAGATCATAATCTTAAGAAAAGAGTTGCGAAATATATTATAGCCACCATTGCTACTGTCTTAATGTCTGGGTTTTATAACAAATTTTTTTTAAAATGCTTTTTTTGTTGTTTCATGTCTGTAACTAGTCACTGGCCACAATAAAGTTATAGCTACAAATTAGATTGAGAGTGTTGAAAAAGGATGGATTAACCCTCCTCTTGCATCTAATAAAGTTTATTGAAGCATTTCAAAGTGGAAAACATAGAAGATAGTTTTAACATTCAAGTAAAATAACTTTTAAATAAAATGCATTGTATTTGAAACAGATAGTTCCTGTCTTACTGGAAGTGTTCTAATGCTCTCTGAACATTTTGAGTTTGAAACAGTTTTGTTTCAAGCTGAGATAATTTCCAGAATTATTGGAACAATTAAAACAAATAAATTTAATTTATTACTAGTCTGAAAGAGTCCACACACATACCAAATTAAAACATACAAAAAACCTACTAAAATAACAAAAAAGGAAAATTATAAACAATTGAAGTATGTCACGTGCATATCAAATCATAAACATTATATAAAAATCTGTTTAAAAAAGATGCTACTGTTATAAAATATCATGAATCTATGTTGAAGGGAAATATGCTGCATCACTTTTTAACTGGTAGAAAAGACTATCTTTTCAAAAATAGATAAATTACCCATCTCTTAAAACCAGTTCTTAATATCTGTAGTAAAAGTACTTTTCCAATTTTTCAAAATAATTACTTTGGCAATTCCTCATGCTCAATATAACCAAAGTTCCTCAAAAACAGTCAGATTTTCATATTTTATGAAATTTCATGAGCTCACTAAAGCTTATGACTTTTGATAAAATTTGTTAGTCAGAAAATGTGCTACCACATTCCTCCTAATTTTTTCCTGCTGTAGACTAACAAGGTGCTCATTCTATTAATGTCTATATTTTTGGAACATAATCCAACATAACATTAATATCTTTAATGTTAAGTAACTTCACCATAAATCTACTTATATCCAATAACTCACAAGCCTAAATCATGGAGTCAGTGACCCCTACATCACCAACAAAGAAAATCTGATGTCCATCGTTTGAAATACATCCTTGATCCAATAAACTCAAATAGAATCTTTTGATGAATCTTTTTCTTTTGAGGGAACATTGTTGGAAGACTTTCGGTAAGGTTAGATGAGCTATTTTGAACTTGGAACAAAGCATTCAGAATTTGAAACAAAGTGTTCCGAGCCCATTAAACATAAAGCTATCTATTTCTTCCAAGGTGTTTGCCCCTTTAGCTTTGAATCCACCATAGTTCCAGCCTTTGCATTCAAGATGGTGAGCTTTACTGTTCTGCACTGGCATGCATGCAAGTGGTCTTTGGAGCTCAAACAAGAGTCTAGGTTAGAGGTCCCCAAACTCTTCAGCTCATTGACCCCTTCATGAAGTTTCAGACTGCTCATCAATTCCCAAACATTTATATGAAAATAATTTTATAAAGACTACTTTAAGTAATAATTATAATAAATAGTCCCATCAACCCTTGCGGGTTGATATTGACCACTTTGGGGAACTCTGGTCTAGGGTGTCATGGTTTCCCCCCTACTCAAAGGACTGAGAGGAACCAGTAGAATGCCACCCTCAGGATTTGGGGAACAATTAACCACCTGAAACAGATTTTGCCAGCAGTCATCTGGAGAAAGTGCAGGTGAGTCAAAGGTCCTGATTCAGAACAACCACCCAATCCAAGAATGCACCAAGAACTCCAGAGGGCAGAGCAGAGATGCTCTGTTCAACTCCTTGAGAAATAAAAGTGCCAGTGGCCTTAACTGGGCCACTTGGTCTATAACTGAGCAATTGCCAGGGCTGATTCTTTCACTAGGGACAACCACTGCTCCATGCTCTCATATTCATAATTCCAGTATGCTTTCTGAACCTTGGCTATTTGATCCAGGATCAGCTGACTACCTTTCCATGATGTCTGACTCTCTGGAGTGCTCTTGACTATGCTACCCATGTGCTCAATCGGCCTGAACTAAACTCACTGGAGCAAGACCATGTTCTCCTGTAAGCTTTGCTGATATATTTGTGTGTTTGCACCCATGGTGCCCTGCCCACATTTGTTTGTAACTGCTTACTCAAATAAACTACTTGTAACTCAACTCTGCATACATGCTCAGCCTGAAATAGGACATTGGGTACATACTGAGGATTGGACATTTTATGGAAATGTAAAATTCTGAAAAAAAGGCAGACCCCTTTAATAGGTTATATATGATATTTAAAATATATGACCTTATTTGGGATTAGAAGATTTTGACTACAGTGACTCACACCCTCATTGCTACTTGATTAGACTATATAATGAGCTTGTCATGGGCTGTCTTAAAAGACCACCTGGAAACTTCAGTTGATGCAAAATGCAGTGGTCTGGATCCTCATGGGTATGGATTGTCAAACACACATTACACCTCTTTTATGGACCTTGCATTACTTTCCTATTTGCTTCTGGGTGCAATTTAAAGTACAGTGGAACCTCGGGTTACGAACGCTTCTGTTAACGAACTTTTCGGGTTACGACCAGCTCCAGCCGCAAAGTTTTGCCTTCAGTTTGCGAACTCCGCCTCGGGGTACGAACAGGATACACAGCCATTTTCCCTCCCGTGACACGGTCTGCGGCCATTTTTCCGCCCCTGACACGTGGTCTGCGGCCATTTTCCGCCCGACACGTGGTCCGTGGCCACTTTTCTGCCCGACACGTGGTCCGCAACCATTTTTCCGCCCCGACACGTGGTCTGCGGCCATTTTCCGCCCCTGACATGTGATCGTAGGGAGGGGGACTCTCCCTCCAAGCAATAGCCGCCTCCCTGTCCTCCACACCAGAACGGATTAACGGTAATTACATTGAACCTTATGGGGAAATTTGCTTCGGGTTGCGACCAATTCGGGCTGCGACCAGAGTCACGGAATGAATTAAGTTCGTAACCCGAGGTACCACTGTACTAGTTTTAACCTCTAAAGCCTTTTACGGCTTGCAGGTTGGTTACCTGCAGGACTATATTTCCCCACTAGGGTCAGCCTGACCACTTCAATCGTGCTGGGAGAAGCAGCTGGTTGTCTCCCATTTTCAGGAAATTAGGTGGGCTGAAGCCCAGAAGTGTTTTTGGTAATGGAGCCAGCCTTCTAGAATGACCTTCTGTTGGAGATTTGTCTGTCTCCAACATTGTCTCCTTTCTGGAAAGAAAAACGAAGATAGAGTGTTTCCAGAGGGCTTTTGGGGCCTGATGCCATGCTCTTTGTTTGGGGTTCTGTGTGTTATATGTTATTGTGTATTAGTATTCTGTGAGCCACCAAGTGTCTTGTGATTGAAGCAGGATGTAAGTTTGATCAATACATCACTTATTCCAAACCATGTTTGAAGCATGCATGTTCCTAATATAGATACCCATACCTAAAATAAGTTTTAGGGGAAAGAAACCAGAACATGACATTCAGCTAGCAATAACATACTAAACTTTAAGTCTATTGGATAAATTAGAAAGTTAAAAAGCAACATGATATGCATCCAAGAAGTCTTAACCAACCAACCTGTGAACTTTTTTTAAAACAAAAATATGCAATTTATCACCAAAACCTTACCAGAGAATTGGAAGTAAGTAACTCATCAACAATTGGGGGGGGGGGGGGAGAACTACCAGGAGGACAGTTGTCTATAATACATTGATTATAAATATTATTACCTTAAAGACAAAATTGGCAAACATATAGAAGAATATTATCTTGCAGTGGGGTTTCTAAAAGCAGAATTTCCTATCTTTAATTATGGAAGATTGTTTACAAATACATACATCAAGGGTAGATACTCTGAAGTCCAAGAATTGCACATAGTCTCCAAACTGCCTTTTGTAGCCCCTGAAGTCCCCTCTTGTCAGGTTCAGCCCAAAGAATTCCAAGAGACAATGCAATTACAGTTCTGTTGCGTTTATTAGCTTCAACCTCAGGACAGAAAATCTCACCAGACTGAACCCTAGTTCCCAAGCCAACCAGCCACAACACCGTGAATTCCTTAGGGAGTTGCCAGCCTCATCTTCTTGAACTTCCCACGCTCCTGTTGGGGGCTAAGAACACATTTATCTCCCTGAGCCTGGCCTTCATAAGTCTATTCCATCACACCTCCCCATCTCAGGCAAGAAAATTGGATCTTAAGATCTAAAACAGAGTAAGAGTTCCCACATTCACTCCCCCAAGCTGCTAAATGTGGTACCCTGCCTGCAAAGTCTACGTTCTCTGATACACAAAGCGCATCTAGCAGGTATTACAGAAAGAATCCAAATGGTCTTTTACATGTGTAAAAGGAACTTATTCACATATAAAGTTGCTTCCCAACTTCTACTAATTCTCAACAAGAGTTCACAACACAGTCTATATTATTGTGGAGGAAGGGGGCAGACTGGGGTCAGGACTCTAGAGACCAAAGGAAAGGACAGAGGTGGGAAAGCCCCGCAGTATGAGTATCCACAATGTGGCATATAAATTTCTGTATTAATCAATCTAAAGTGATGCTTATTGGGGCAAAATATCTCCATTTCAGATATAGATCAATGAGCTCTGAATTGTCTGATTTTCCACTGGAGATTTTGGACTGTAATGGATAATTTAGAGAAAATGCCAACTCAAACTCTACACATAGTAAAAAGGCAAATTCCATCTTGGATAGTAAGACAAACAACTCCCCATGCATGTTTATGTGTTTGAAATACAGTAGTGTGCAAAAGTTTTAGGCAGGTGTGAAAAAATGCTGTAAAATAAGAATGCTTTCAAAAATATATATTGTAATTGTTTATGTTTATCAGTTTACAAAATGCAAAGTGAGCGAACAGAAGAGAAATCTAAATCAAATCAATATTTGGTGTCACTACCCTTTGGCTTCAAACCAGCATCAATTCTTATACCTGCACACTTTGTACACTTGCACAAAGTCAGGGATCTTGTAGGATTAGAGTCAGGTGTATGATTAACCAATTATACCAAGCAGGGGCTAATGAAAATCAATTTCATATGCAGGTTGAAACACAGTCATTAACTGAAACAGAAACAGCTGTGTAGGAGGCTTAAAACTGGGTGAGGAACAGCTAAATTCTGCTACTAAGGTGAGGTTGTGGAAGATAGTTTCATGTCACAGGTCATACACCATGGTAAGACTGAGCACAGCAGTGAGACACAAGGTAGTTAGACTGCATCAGCAAGGTCTCTCCCAGGCAAAAATTTCAAAGCACACTGAGGTTTCAAGATATCCTGTTCAAGCTCTTTTGAAGAAGCCCAAAGAAACCGGCAATGTTGAGGACTGTAGATGCAGTGGCTGGCCAAGGAAACTTAATGCAGCAGATGAAAGACACATCATGCTTACTTCCCTTTGACACTGGAAGATGTCCAGCAGTGCCATCAGCACAGAACTGGTGGAAACCAGTGGGATCCAGGTACACCGATCTACTGTGCGGAGAAGTCTGGCCAGAAGTGGTCTTCATGGAAGAACTGCAGCCAAAAAGCCATACCTCCAATGTGGAAACAAGGCTAAGTGACTCAACTATGCATGAAAACATAGGAACTGGGATGCAGAAAAATGGCAGCAGGTGCTCTGGACTGATGAGTCAAAATTTGAAAGATTTGGCTGTAGCAGGAGGCAGTTTGTTCGCCAAAGGACTGGAGAGCAGTACAATAATGAGTGTCTGCAGCCAACAGTGAAGCATGGTGGAGGTTCCTTGCATGTTTGGGGCTGCATTTCTGCAAATGGAGTTGGAGATTTGGTCAGGATCAATGGTGTCCTCAATGCTGAGAAATACAGGCAGATATTTATCCATCATGCCATACCATCAGGGAGGCGTGTGATTGGCCCCAAATTTATTCTGCAGCAGGACAACAACCCCAAACATACAGCCAATGTCATTAAGAACTATCTGCAGCGTAAAGAAGAACAAGGAGTCCTGGAAGTGATGGTTAGGCCCCCACAGAGCCCTGATCTCAACACTGAGTCTGTCTGGGATTACATAAAGAGACAAAAAGATTTGAGGCAACCTTCATCCACAGGAGATCTGTGGTTAGTTCTCCAAGATGTTTGGAACAACCTACCCGCTGAGTTCCTTCAAAAACTGTATGCAAATGTACCTAGAAGAATTGATGCTGTTTTGAAGGCAAAGGGTGGTCACACCAAATATTGATTTGATTTGGGTTAGCATTCTTACTTTACAGCATTTTTTCACACCTTTCTAAAACTTTTGCACAGTACTGTATATCATAGCTAACCTTCCATACATTTTAACTTTCCCCAGGCCAAATTAGCAACTAATGGTTTTATATGTGAAAGACTGCTGTATTGTATCTCTTAAAATGACAAGGCCTAAAAGCAGATATCCCTGGAAGAATTACATGTATAGCATGACTTTATCACTTCAGTTCACAATTAGTTAACATTTATAAGATTTGATATATTTTTCAATTTCCTCAATTATCTAATGTAATCATTAAATATATAAATACACACACACAAAATACTATTAAAATTCCATAATGCAGATGACTTAGCTGTGAAGCCCTTATCCCAGTATAATAGTTCGAAGTAACTGTAGTATGAAAAAGTATTTCTATTTCTCATGTCAACATATTTTTGATGTACTGAGATTATGAACAAGTTTGCTAGTCTTCATGGTGAGAGTCAAATAAATAATTCTATTACAACAAAACAGTCAATCATTTCTATGAAAATGTAATCTCTCTTTCCACGAGAACACAATACAACTACATTGTCATGAATTGATAAAAACTGTCTGTGACAAATACTGAATGTCATTACAAACTATTTCTTTTTCTGACTGAACAATAATACTTGTTCTGCCATGCATATATAAATAAGGATATCTGACCATACTCTGTCTCATGAGTGGAACTTTATTCAAAAACAGGAGATAATACAGCTCAATATTGCCCACCACACTCCCAGATAAAGTCTGTGGGTCCCAAAATTGCTAAATCCTCATGGCAAATCTCTCATGACATCTGAAACAGCTATCAATTCCTGATGTAACTAGCTTAGAATTACCTAGTTTTCTTTGCATTTCTGGTTTGGTTTACTCAGAAGTCAAGTCTCACTGAGTTCAATAGACCTTTCTTCTCAAACAGGTAGAGTGTAAGAAAAGAGCATTTAAAGCTTGATGCTCTAAATGTAAAAAAGTATATATATCTTAGCAATATGCTAAAGTTATCAGGATTAACTTTCTCCATGTATCCATGAGTATCTGGTATCTTCTCCATCCCTCACATAAAATGTTATCCATCTTTTTAATGGGTGGTCTTTTAATTCACAAATTGGTTAAGCATTTGGTATATGCAGTTACATTCACAATAAAAGGGCTCATTCTCAATTACAGATAGTGTTGAACTCACTCACAAGCATGCAAAAAATTAACAGACAAGTGTATAATTGTAGTTTTATGCTCAAGTACCCCAATTATGCACTTTAAAGCACATTCAAAGGTGCCATTGAGGGCATTCAATACCTCAGATCTATGAAGTCTACAGAGTACTTTCTAACAAGACAGCTGCATAAAAGGAAATACTCTGAGTTATAAAACAAACTTTAAAACTGCATTCAAATAAAGATGAAACTCAGAAAACAAGATTGCATGGTACTTGCAAGTAAGGATCCAGATCTCCAGGACATCACACTACACAGAAGCATGGGAAGAAATCAATTTCTCCCCAGAACAAAAAATGCTTTAAGTCACAATATGGGATTTCCAAGAATATACTGCTCCATTTGTGTTTGTTGAATTTATTGTATTGACTCACCACACTCTTTTTTCAATCATCACTTAAAAACACAATTATTTCTTCAACATTTGCAGTGTACTAACATTTTCAGATTTATTTTTCTCTCTCTGTGAATTTTCTGTGAAAATATATCATTTCAAGAATCTCCCCTAAAAGCATTTTCCTGGAAGCTGCTATATTTCTAATCAATGATCCATAAAATTCAAAGGAGGATGTTCTTATTTCCCTAGATTGAATAGTAACTCTAATCAGGACACAGAAGATGTGGGGTCCAGTAGATCTCAAGTCTTACCTAAACAGTAAAGGGTCTAGTACTCTATTAAACAAAGCGCCCAAGACCAGCAGCCGAGGCTACCAAGTCATCAGCTTGAGCCTTCTGTCTTTCCCACTGTTAAAATCTCATATTAATCATTCATATTTTATTTGAGGGAAAATTATTTCTAGCAAAGAGCAATTATAGCTCAAACACACACAAAATGTTTATAAATGGAATCCCTTTATATGTGCAGCCTTCAGTCATTAAGTCCAGCTACTGTCAGCATATGGCTGATTCTGGTTGATCTTGGAAGCTAAGCTGCGTTGGACTTGATTAGTACTTGGATGGGATACTATCAAAAAATACATCTTGAAAAAAAATCTGGAAAAAGGAAAAGGGAAACCACTTCTATGCTATTGTGAAGAAAATTTCATGAATATTTCTATGAGGTTAACAGGAGCTGTCTTGACTTGAAGAAGACTTGGCATTTTATAGATATTAAAAGAAATTAAGTGATGAAAAATCAAGTGAGCCATTTTCAAACAACATTTTATATATCCTCCCTATAATGAAAAGAATTGCAGCAAGAGAAAAAAAAAATTTCAGAACTTTTCAGAAACACAAAAAATGTCCTTATTGCTTCTTTTAAAAAACCGAACAGAGAAAGATGGAGACTTAAGTTTTCAGGCATACTGAAGTCATCCCTCACTGTTTCTTCCCTTTGATGAGCAGTATGAATTTAATAAAGCAGTTCTTCCCTAGTAGTTCTTAACGTGTTATGGGATAAGGACACACAGGGAAAAAGAAAAGAAAAAGCTGCCCTATGCTTGGTTAAGTTATCTGCCTTGTCCAAAACTCTTTCCCATCATTTGCCACTTGAGAAGCATCTGCTAGGGAAGGAACTTATGATCTTCAGTATGCAAAACATGTTTTACTACTAAGGTGTGATTATTCCTTAAAGACTGTTTCTCTATAAAGCGATCACAAGAAGAGTTTTTATAACTGGCAATGGTTTGCTATAGTTTACATAATAAATTTCTGTCTCACTAATTCCATATATATGAGAGCCAGTTTGGTGTAGTGGTTAAGACATTAGGCTAGAAACCAGGAAACCATGAGTTCTAGTCCTGCCTTAGGCACAAAGCCAACTGGGTGACCTTGGGCCAGTTACTCTCTCTCAGCCCTAGGAAGGAGGCAATGGCAAGCCACTTCTGAAAAATCTTGGCAAGAAAACTGCAGGGACTACTCTAGACAGTTGACAGGAATAAAAACCTGACTCAAAGGCACGCATACACGCAGGGAAAGCTGAAAATGAGTATTTGTCATTTGAAAAATGTGAGCTGAATTTGTACCTAATATGCAGCATGATTACTGCATATTCATTTTCATTGACTCAGAGCAACATAGTCACAGGAAAGAAAGCACAGAACTGTAGTTTTGTTCATAAAGCACATCTACTACAATAGCTACAACTACAACAGAGATAAATCTCCAGGGAGAAGAATCATGCCTTTTTAAAATTTGTTTCACGACTACCCCAAATTTATCCAGTCTCTGAATTCATTTAAAGCATATTATAGTATAGCAGTTTTTTTAAAAGGCCATTTCATACCATGTATATTTGTATATTATTTTATATATTGCATTCTTCTGTTTTCAAATAAACCAATTCTCTTTCTCATATCTCTCAAGAGCCTTTGAAATTGTGGTTCATATATAGTTTTCAACAGTCAATAAAGTTTTAAGAGGTAATGCATACTTTAGGGTTTTTTCCTATACCTGCGGCTGAATATAGCATTTTAACATATTTATATTATTATTAGTATTGTTTTTATTATTACTTTTTTATGAATTATTTAGTTTTTAAAGGAATCTGTCAATCAAAAAAATCAATGCAAACTTAAATAATAACCGTTTTTATACTTAAGCATTTGCAATTTGTAGCAATTAGTGAAGCTGAGAAAATGTAAAGTGACAGAGAAAGTAGTCTTTGGGATGTGAACGCCTGCAAAAAGTCAAAGCCAAAGAGGGGAACATTTTTGCTTTTTTTTCCTTTTGGGGACCCCCTCCCCCATTTTCCCAAAGAAAAATCAGAGGTGGTAGGGTAACTACAAACTGCAAATGTTTCTGTGCTACCAGAAAACACTGTATTTTTTAATGTAGATGTATTTCTCTTTCTAGATGGTGCAACCATCTTTAGGAGAGCACTTATTGCTTATGAATTATAATCTGCCATATTCTGATAGCTTTTGGAGATTCTAGCAGCAGAATAAATGCTGCATCCGGTGTCCTCTTGACCTAGTCCCTCCCTTACGATCACCCTTTTTATCCCTCCCCTCAGAGGAGTATGAAGTACTCCTTCAAATTGGGAAATAAGCAGCTTATTTCTCTGCCCTACTAGAGGACAAAAAAGTCAGGAAGAGATAAAGACCTGATATGGGTTCCAAATCCTTAGAAGAAAAAAAGCAAAGGCGCTCGAGGTCTGTGCAACTTTTCCTGGCAAGCCAAGTGCTATATGTGGCATTTGAGGGGCTTGTTGGGGGCACCCCTGTGATTTATATTTACTTTTACTTTTAATTGAAATTACATACAGGTAACGTGTCATTTATTTACTAATTCTCCCCTTCTGGATCATCTGGATACAACTTTTGGATATGCTTGGGGGAGGCCTAAAATTATGACTTTCAGGAGCTACTTATGGCCCTGGGGCTTCAGGTTATGGACCTGATATAGTAAATTATATGACTGCTCTGCATACTTCACAAACATGTGAATTTGTATAATGGCATATTTTAATGTAATTAAAGCAAAACCTAAGCTTAGGTTTAATAAAGAAGTAAAGTTTGCTTGATAAAGAAGTAAAGCTTTAGTTTTCCCCCCAAATTTCAATTTCCTCTCTCATTTTGTCATTGTTAACTAAGCCCTGGTGCCCAGCTCCCAAACCACAGGGTGAAAAAAAGCATACAAACAATTGGGATAAGTCTATATAAATGTGCTGAATAAATAAATAAATAAATAAGTCACTCTCCATTTTTGCCATAGTAAATTCCTAGAGAGAATAAAAAGATTTAATCTTTCTCATGAACTCTGAAGAATGCAAAATAGCATCCCCACAGTTTTGCCTCAAGCGCCTGGGAACTGCAACAGATCAGGCACCACCTTGGTCTTCTTCTTGAACTTTGGGGTAGTTATTGGGAATCTTCTGTTGTGCCCATCCCTAACAGAAGATTGTCAGCAAAATATGCCCCCAATGTCTGAGGAAGAGCAAAGCAATACTAGTTGATTCTGCCAGTTCCCCAGGCACAAATTACATTATTCTTAAACTGTGTTTTTAAAAGCTCCATCTTCTTTGCAAACAATAGCAGCATTTAACCATGGAAGAAATCAGCAACAAAGCCATTTTTTCCTCAGATGGCCCTCCCGTATTTGCTTTTAAGTTGCTTTTAGTGGTGCAGGGTACCATTCCCATATTTGCAGAAGATCTCACAATGAAAAAGGAGTTGAATGGCTGGCACAACATGGGTTAAGCATTTAGTTCCTCTTGCTGATGCCCCCTTTTTGTCTCTTGAAGGCAGTGGCAAGAAAAAACTTTGGAACTTCAATATGAACAGCTATAGTTTTCATGCTTTATGTAATTTTGGATATATTTATTGTTTTAAAGGATTTTGTGAGCCGCCCAGAGTACCCCATTCGAGGGAGAGGGGCAGAGATAAATCTAATTAATTAATTAATAGTTAATTAATTAATTAATAATATTAATTAATTAATAGTGTTAACTGCAGTCTGCACCTCAAGTTTCAGATGTTATTATTTCACATACTCTTAATGCACATTTCATACAACAAATGAAAATTAAAACTGTATAAAGCCAATGTAGAATGCAGTCGCAAATACCTGTGAACATTAGTTAATGAAGCGAATGAGAGACGCAAACTCTTTCCTGGGCTTTGATGAGACGTATGTATATATGATTTTTGTTTATATTTTCTATTTGTGTGAGAACAAGTGTCAGAAGAAATGGAAAACCTCCACTGCATTATGCTCTTAGCAACCTAATTTATTACAAAAGCTGTCAGTCAATCCTATGTTATCAAGTGGAAAAGCAGAACATGTAGTTACAATTAGAAGGCATCAAGGTAGCAACTGTGCTAACAGTTCTTTCCTGATTTATGCTGATTTTCTTATGTAACTATGCTGACACTCTGAGGGAAACGTTTTATCTGTATGGTTCTGTCAAATGAACAAGTGAGAAAAGCATCAATTTTCCAACAAGTTCCACTCTGCTAATTTACCACAGCTTACTGGTAAAATAACAAAAGCTTTTATCTGTTGTGGAAACAGATTTATCATTCACATGTGGGAAAGTAACAAATCCCATCACAGAGAACTACAGATCAGATTTTACTTATTTACAATAAAAACAAGGAGTTGTAAGCAGTAATGCAAGATGTACAGGAAAAAAATGTAGCCATGTTAATTGTCCTATACTCAGTTCATCTATTTTGACAGTTATAGCTTAGGAAAGACTTGTAGTAGTGCTTCAAATATTAATTTTCTATATTCTCCCAAGTATCATGAATTATTTGCTGGGGAGGACAGGCAGGAGGATAGTTTAGTATAAACTTTTGAAACTAAAAATCTGAATGATACAATAGCTTTTTTTATCATCAGGCTGAGAAAAATATGCTTGTGTTTAAGTTATTTGTTTATATATATAAACAATATGTTTAATATCTGCCTTTCCATAAATGTATAAAATAACAATAACATTAATACAAAATAATACAACAATTAACAATTCAATATCTGGGGCCAATACTCATACTTAGAGTCCACAAGTAGAACTGATATTTAATTTAATGGAAACTCTTGCAGCAGCATAGAAGATAATGCTACCAACGTATTTTGCCAGCAAATCTATTCTAATGATGGAATAGCAAAAATAGCAAAATAGGCACACTCAAGAAAATTGGAAAACATACTTACGGTTTCTATTATTTTCCAAAGCTACATTTTCAAACTTTATGCTGGCCTGAAACTTGAGACAAGAAATCTCCTTCATAAATATCTTAGATGGGTGTCTACTCATATGTTACTGACTATTCCTCTCAAGTCAGGAGGAAAAGAATAGGATATGGTTAAGCCAATAGTTAGACAGAGCACACACCACCATTATGTAAACACTACACAGGAGACTATAACTCAAAAGAGAAAGCATGTGGTCATATATCTCTGATCTTGTAGAATTCTCAACAGCACATTTTTAGTTGTTTTAGTGAACATCTCTTCTTGGTAAATATTCCTCCCTGGAATTCCAAACTCTACTCTAACCCAATAGCCGGAGGTGTCAGATTAGAGGATATTACACTACTATAACAAAGGAAATGAAAACAGCAGCTACTTTGTCCATCTCAGTTCCTTTACAATATAGAGCTGAAGGTCTGTGAACCCTTTAGAACTCTCTGTGACCCTGCAATGCTATGACCTACAATGTGATCAGAGCTTCATCTAACTACTATTAATAGACAGGGAGATTCTGGCTAACAAACAACCCACAAAGCAGTGTAATGTGTCATGTTTTGATTGAACATCTTGAGAGCATCAGCTAAGATATACAAACAGAATAAACTGCTATCATGAGGAAAATTCCACCACAACCACCAAAATACAGGACTACTGACCAGAAGGGACCTAAATGCTCCTAGAAAGTTCTACTTTTCTTTAGGTAGTCTCCTCTATTCTGGCATACTCAAGGCCAAGCTACACCACTATCAGTTGAAGCACTTTCTTAGGATGTGTGGTAGGTAATCCACGCATATATTTCCCTTTCAGAATGTGTTCTGTCCCAGGAGTTACTCAATAAATGCTTTGTCTTTATTTTGTGGTTGCTCTGGTAGCAGTAGACAGGAATCCTTCCCCTCACTCCACAATATGTTTTGGCTACTGAAATCTCAGGAAGTCACTCTGAAGAGATTAAGCAGGAAAGCTGATAGGCTCAAAAGCAGTTATCTCTCTTCTGCCTGGTTCAAAGTCCCTAGACTATAAGTCCTTGCAGGATATCCAAGCAGTGCAATTAGTGAAAGAAGCAACCAGGTTGAAATGGGAAGGACCACCTGGGGAAGGTGGAATGATCCTGCTGTACACAACTGGGAAAAATAGAAAAAAAATATAGTTGCCAAGGGTGCAGGCCAACATCACTAGCTAGCCCATGAGAGACTGTTGTTTGCTTAAATGTGTTCTCCTTACATTCTTAGTGTATAACCTGGTTGGGCACTGTGAGAAACAAAATGCTGCCTGATTTAGCTCAGGGTATTCTTATGTTCTCATGAGTAATTCCCTGATTTTGAATCTTGGACTTTTCTGTACTGCTGATGCTCCTGACATCTTGGGTTATGGAGCGTGTGGAAATCAAATGATCCAGGATTGTTTTTGGTCTGTTGCTGCTATGGCTAAAGGCTTAATTGGGTTTACATTGTAGCTTCAAGTCCCAGGAAGTGAGGGCTCCCCCACCGCTTGGGAACCATTTGCCTCCTTTGGGATTTTATGACTTTTTGCATATCACTGAATGTGACCAGAGTCTGATACAAAAGGAGTGAAAACTGAATATTATGTCAATCACCAAATGCCGCAGAGATCTTCTTTCTCATGATATGTTCTTTTTATTATAGTCATTTCTTCTATTTGGGCTTATTTTTTGAGGAGGCAGTGATCATTTTTAATAGAATTTTTGTAAACATTATGGATGAAGTTATATCTTATACAATCCCAGTAATTCTTATTAATTAACAATGTAAATACCCTGGACATTATAAACATTAGCCAAGTTGTAACTATCAAATTGTTAAGTTATAATGGTTTTATCTATTTCTATGTGTGCTATACTCAACTTCTGATGCATGTGATACTGCAAGCCTATTCCTAGGTTATTAAGGTAATTAAAAACCATTGTATTCAACTCTTTATGCCTATGAAAAAAATTAATAATGTATTGAGTGCACAAAAATTAATATGTGAATACTATTAGCAGCAACTGCATTTTTTATTTTTAATATTTGCATTCATACGCCTAACAATTTTCACCTAACAGATACTGGAAAATATAAAATATATTATTTGTGCTGGAATATAGTGATACAGTACATCTCAAAGTCACTTTTATTTTAGACAGGTAAGTAATAGAAGAGACACAATTATATTTTTATACTAATAAAACGAGTCAAGACAACTGAGATTCATGTTTTATATGCAGAAGGCAAAAGCAACCAAAAAAAAGAGAGAGAGAGAGGAGGTTTATGCAGGGGAAAGTGAGTTGTCTTATTTTGACAAGTCTTAAATCCCAGAAAGTCAGTATCTGTGAGGCAAGACATGGCAATATAATATTTAGGCGCATCTAGGAAAAAAAATGCTTGTGAATTCTACTGGTCCAATGAACAGAGACACAGTTTTCATAATTTTTCATTGTATTCCACGGCTGACTGACTGTCAGGCCAATGCCAACGTACAAGTTCCCATTTGAGTGACATATGGATTCAACCAACCAAAGATATGTTAGAACATTAAATATCGCAAACAGACAGGACAAGAATACAAAATGCCAAATTAGCACTCATATAACTGTATACTCTGGTAAAGACCAAGGGTTATCCTCAAGCCTTTTGCAACATAATAAATGATACTTCCTCTAGATAAACAGGCTCACACTTCATAAAATTAACATATTCTGAGAAACAAAATCTCAGAAGGAATACTAGGAAAAAAAGTACTAAGAATATGATAATCATTGACAATGAAGCATATAGCCATTATGGATAGTTACATTTAAAATATATTCCATTTTTATCCATTTTTATCTGTAATTGCAATATAGTTGATGAAGGAAAGAAAATAATTAATAATTTAATACTAGTAGTTACTCAAAAATAATTCTGTAAATATTTGTGTGTGTTCTTGCCATCTGGGTAGAGAACACCTAAAAATTAATGTACCAACTTTTAAAATGACTGTAGCATTACTCTATATCAGAAAAAAATCCACGGGAATCATGAAATTAAAAAATACACACAAACCTCTTATTAGTTGTTGAAATTCACAATCAAGCTTTATAAAATGTTTAGCAATGTACAGAGAGCATCTCAGTTTTCTATGTGGAACCCATGAGTATCAGTCCAGCTGATTACATTTTAACTTTTAAATAACATTTTAATGCGTTTGTGTGCATGCAGGTGCATGTTTGTATAAAGTTATCATGTTGCAGAAGGAAATGTTTCACCTTTATTTTCCAAAACAGCTCTATATCTCACGTAAATATTAGTTTTATAATTAAAATAGTGGAGCACGGCCTAGTTCTTTGTTTCTTTTCCCCCCCAAGAAAAAAGCCAAGGTAAGCTGAGGTGGCAAATATAACTAGGGGAGATATAATAAAGGGAACTATGAAAGTCCAATTTGCCTTAGATAAATCAGTGTTCTGTGATCGGCTACTATCTTCATGGCAGCGATTTGCAAGAGTGCCCATGACATGTTCTCAGAATTCCAGATGTGCCCAACAGCACCAAAAGATTGGGCATTTCTTCATTCAGCTGCTTGAATGCTCACCATCTGAATCTGTATGATCCAGGATGCATATGAGTTTTGTGGAGCCATATGCAGGTCCTTTGCAACAGCAAGTCCTAATTTAAATCCTGACTATTTGGAAGCCACTAATGCTTGATTTGCAAATAATTAAAATCTGTAGTTGACTTGTTTACATGATGCAAAAGGGCTAAATGGAACATCTGATAGCCTGCACTAGGATAACAGTTGAAGCATTACAATTTTTATTTCTGTGTAAAGATTTTTCACTTGAACATGTTCAAAAAGGCAAACTAGGATGTGCTGGCTTAGTTACTGAATCCTGCATAAAAACATCTAAGAGAAGAAAATATTTCTAGAGCACTGAGGTTATGCCTTCAACACATTTCCAATGTATTCCTGATGGAACTGTGTTAACTATTTTTTTCTGCTTCAAACAACAAATCATTTTAGCAATATAAAGTACATAAGGGATAGTTTTATTCAGTAGACTTTTAAGAATTATATACTACAAGATTTTTATGTTCAGATTTTTCCTGTTCTTCTAAGGCATTTGTCATCTCTTCCATTTTAACCTTTTTTTTCCTTTTTCCAGATATTCATTTCCTTTATGTACAAGTTTAATAAAAACATTCCATATACTTTATTATTTATTTATTTATCATATTTATATAGCCACCCATCTCACACAAAGCAACAATTAAATAATAGATAAAAGCAATCATTATAAAAGATTAAAAAGTGATTATTAACATACAACATCACCAAAAAGTTTAAAATTTTTAAATTTTAAAATATACAAACCCCACAGAGAGAACAGAACACCAGTCATAGTGGAGCCATCTAAGAGTGTCTCCAGTTTCCAAAGACCCCCAGGCCTGATGACATAACCATGTCTTGAGGGATTTCCTAAATGACAGCAGGGAAGGGGTAAACCTCACTTCAGGGGTGAGAACGTTCCACAAGGAGGGAGCCACGGCAGAGAAGGCCTGTGTCCTGGGACCCACCAACTGCAAGTCCCTGGCCGCTGGAACACGTAGCATACTTTCCCTGCCAGAACTAATGGGATGGACTGATGTCATTGGGGAGAGGCGGTATCTCAGATAACCTGGCTCCATGCCATGAAGGGCTTTAAATGTCAAAACCAGCACCTTGAATTGGATCTGGAAGCAAACTGGCATCCAATGCAGCTTGTGAAGCAGAGGTGTAATATGTGCTCTTCAAGGAGCACATATAACTGCCCGCGCCACTGCATTCTGTACCAGTTGAAGCTTCCGGATACTCTTCAAGGGCAGTCCCATGTAGAGTGCATTACAGTAGTGCAATCTGGAGATGACTAGGGCATCAGTGTCTGTGAGCAAAGCCTCCCAATCCAGGAAGGGCCACAACTGGCGCACAACATGAAGCTGTGAGAAGGCCCTCCTAGCCACCCCTGGGCAGCTTTCTCAAGCCTGGAAGGGCATGGTTCTAGGGAGCAGGTGGCTGATCTCACAGCTCAAATGACCCTGTCCACTTCCTCAGGTCCAACAGGTTCAAACCTTTCCCAGATAACCACGAAAGACTCCACCCCATGCATCTCCTCTGGACCTGCAACAAAACTGGCATCCAACTGTGAGCAAATCCAAGCAATTTTATCCAACAGATGCTGATCAAATTCCTCTGCACACCCCTGTAAAAGGTGCTCTGGGCCCCTTTCATCCAAGAGGGCTCACGTCACCCGAAACAGGGCTGCAGGGTGGCAATCTGAGGACGCAATAAGGGTGGAGAAGTACTGTCATTTCACCAACCTCACTGCCACAAGGTAGGCCTTAATAGTGGCTCTAACCTGTGTCCGGTCAAGCTTGTCCTTGGTTGAGCACCAGCAAAGCTCTAGATATCTCTTCTCTCATTTCATCTCCCTCAGCTCCTCCATAAACCATGGGGAGTGATGGAATCCACGGGAGGGGAGAAGTCACATGGGCATGATCCAATCTAAGGCCTCAGCTGCCCCCTTATTCCAAGTGGCAACCAAGTCTTCAGATGGATTATGCAGCTGACCAACAGAAAGAACCCCCAACTCCCTCTGAAACCCATCTGGGTCCATTAGTTTCCAGGGACGGACAATTCTAAAGGGTCCAGTCTTCCTGCAATGGATAGTGATGCTAGAAAATCCCATGAAAATCAGGGCGTGATCTGACCCTGACAAGGGAGACACCAAAAGCTCCCCCAATTTCTGCTCTGCACATAGCCACTGCTCTGACAGGAACACCAAATTCGGAGTGTGAACACTGTCCCATGTTGGGCTCCGGATGACCTGGGATAGGCCCATGGCTGTCATGGTGGCCATGAACTCCTGAGCCACCTCTGACCCCACTCTGAGAGAAGGCAGACTGAAGTCCCCCAGAACCATAAGTCTGGGGAATGCCACTGCCAACCCAGAGATGGAGTCAAAGAGCTCAGGCAGGGAGGTTGCTATGCAGCAGGGAGGCTGGTATAACAGCAACAATCCCAACTGATCCCTAGAGCCCAACTTTAGGAACAGGGTCTCACATCAGGGGACTTGTGAGGCAGTGCCCTTGAAAGCCATAAGGGATTCCCTGATGACAATTGCCACAACCCCATCCCTGCCCCGGAGTCTCAGCTGATGCCACACAACCTGCACCTGGGTCCAGTCTAGTGTAGTAGACCCCTGCTTCTATAGATCTGGTGCTTAGTGCCTATTCTTGTGCTGCTATGATCAGTGCCTCAGTGCTGTCTTTTAGCCCAGCCCTTTCCAGCCACTGATAGGATTTCCCAATGTCAGCCACCTCAGCTATCTGTCGATGGTACATCCCATGCAGGGGCTGGTCTTACCATGGTACTTCCTCCACTTGACCTTCCTCCCATGTCTGCTGCTGCCTCAGGCATTCTCAGCAGCAGCTCATCTTTGGGTGCCATCTTAGTGATGTACTCCTGGATGCTCTGGGTTTTGTCCAGGACAGTGGCTTTGATGCTCACCAGACCCTGCCCGCCCTCTTTCCAGCTGGTGTACAGTCTCTGGGTGTTGGACTTGGGGTGAAAATGTCCATACATTGTGAGGGGCTTCTGGGGCTTCACATCGACAGCCTCCATGTCCTCACTATACTGGCAGGCTATCTGATGACTGGGAGGGCGTACAAGCTGATGGCGTGGATTTTGTTCTTCCCATTGAGCTGGCTCTTCAGGACCTGTCTTATCCTTTGGTGGTTCTTGGATGTTGCTGTCTTCCTTGCCCCCTCATCGTGGTTTCCATGTGACTGTGGAATACCAAGGTACTTGTAACTGGTCTGTTTGTCCACTATGTGGCCCGCTGGTAGTTCCATCCCATCAGTCTTAACTACCTTCCCTCTCTTTACTACCATCTGGCCACACTTCCCCAATCCGAATGACATCCCAATGTCCTCACTGTTGATCTATGTCAGGTGGGTCAGTGAGTCGATGTCTTGTTCACTCTTAGCATACAGCTTGATGTCACACATGTAGAACAGGTGGCTGATGGTAGTTCCACTCTTGAACTTGTATCCATATCCAATTCCTGTGCTTATCTGGTTGAAGGGGTTCAAGCCTATGCAGAACAGCAGTGGAGATAGTGCATCACTTTGGTATATGCTGCACTTGATGGCCACTTGTGCGAACTGTCTTGAGTTGACTTCCAGTGTTGTCTTCCACAGTCCCATTGAGTTCTTGAGGAAGACCCTTAGTGTCCTGTTGACTTTGTATAGCACCAGGCATTCACAGATCCACGTGTTGGCACTGAGTTGTAGGCTTTCCTGTAGTCAATCAAGGCTGTGCTCAGATTGGTCTGTCTAGACCATGAGTCTTGGGTGACTGCTCTATCTATGAGCAACTGGTGTTTTGAGCCTCTAGTGTTGTTCCCAATGCCTTTCTGAGCTGTGCTCATGTACTGGCCCATATGGTCCTGTAGCTTGGTGGCTATGATGCCTGATAGGACTTTCCATGTTATGGGGAGACAAGTTATTGGCTGGTAGTTGGATGGTGCTGTACCCTTGTGGGGGTCTTTCATTATCAACATTGTCCTTCCTTGTGTAAGCCAGTCTGGGTGGGAGCCTGCTGCTAGCAGCTGGTTCATCTGCGCTGCTAGGTGTTCATGCACTGCTGTTAATTTCTTTAGCCAGTAGGTGTGGATCATGTCCAGGCCAGGTGCTGTCCAGCTCTTCATGTTCTTGCCTGCTGTTCGATGTCTGCTACTGTGATGATGACTGGTTCCCATTCTGGGAGATTGCTATGGTCTGCTCTCAGGTCCTGTAGCCACTTTGCATTTGTGTTATGTGTCTTCTCTTTCTCTTATATGTTCTTCCAGTACTGCTCAGTTTCTGCTGTTGGTAGCTCTACTGTTACTTTGTTGTCACACTGCAGTTGGGAGTACATGTTGGATGGTTCTTTGGAGAACAGGGCATTTATTTTCTTGGCCTCTGCTTCTCTACTGTATCTGATGGTACTTCTCCACTGAGCCTTGGTAATCAGACTCGAGGGTTGATGATAGCTAGTTTATCCATGATCTTATGTCTCATACCAGCTGCTGTGCTGTGTAATGAAGGGAGTGGCAGTGATGTTCCAGCTTCAGGTATTGGCTGCACATCCAGTTGTTCTTCCGGGTCTTCTTGAGTCTGGGATGTAATGTGTAGTTGGTCTATCTCACGTTGTGAGAGCAGCTTCCTTTTCATTATGTTGAAGTGTTAGGTAACTAGCTGTTTCTCAGTTAGTGTGGATGTAGGTCTTCTGTCCATCCATAGTTCCCTCATGCATTTCATATATCCCCTCTCATTAGGTCTACTGTTGTAATAGCATTCCATCAATTCCAGTTTCTCTTGTCTCAGCCATGTATGGTTTGCTCCAGTCACCCAGTTATCAGATTGTCCTGGTTCCCCAACATCTGGCATGAACCTTATTAATCTGGGTGATGTCCCAGCTGGCATGACTCTCTTGGTTTGTATCACTCTCATATCTGAAGTAGGCAGGTGAAGCGTTAAGGGGTCTCTGCCCAAGGACCCTACTGATAAGGTATGTACCAGCAGAGATTCAAAACCTGGTCTCCTGCGTCAATGGGTGGCACTCTAACCACTATGTTATTCAGCTGCTGGTAGCGGCTGATATACACTCTAAAATACAATGTCAGAGCATGGACCACTGCACATGCACACTCTTCCCTTAAATATATCTTACAAGGGAAGCAACTTCAGTTCATTTCAACCACTTGGATGGTTTGAGGTAGATGATTTGGCAAAAGACACTGGGTATCAAACTTGATACACTCAAATTGCATTCTGTGGGTAAGCAGGAACAGTTGATTTCTGAAAGAGTTGACAAGGTCAGCCATAAGGCATAAATCAAATAGCTAAATGGCCAAAACTTAGGAAAATTATTCACTGCAAAGTACATAACTGTATTGTCTGTCAGCAGAACAAATGGAAATACCATGGTCCTTGGCTACCCTAAGAGGGAAAAAGTTAAAGGGTCCTTGGAGCTTTGTGTACATAGATTGCATTGACAAGATACCTAAAATTCCAGAAGGTTATTGTTACTTGTTAGCTGAATGGGTGGAAGTCTTTCCTACAAAACAACACACAATCGCTGTAACTGCTACAAAAGTATATCAAAAACTCTTCTGTAGGTCACAGTACCCATATACTGAATTGGATATGATGGCTCAATTATGCACTTCCCTTAACATTCACAGGCAGTTGCATACCTCTTACCAAGTCTAGAATTCAGGGAAAGTAGAATGTATAAAAGAGACAATAAAAACTTGTGCTATGTATTACCTAACTCTCTTGGCCCCTTTACTTGCCAACAATTTTAGCAGCCACTTGCTCTTCTCTGAGGAATAAGGAATATAGCCCTTATGAAATTCTTTTTGTCTTTGCGTCTTACCTGGTCACCTATGGTTTTACACCCTACCATCACAGAATACGTAAAAGAAATAATTGAAGAAAAGCAACAGATTAACTGATAGTATAAAACAGGTAATGTTCTTCCATGTTAAAGCACACTGGAAAGGAGATGGAAAAAACTTTTATAGTAAAGTATGTTATTAATCCTCATGTGTGCTTATTAGATATACAGCCAAAATCAAAGTGAGTACATTGTAGACAAATCAAGCCACTTCCTACTTAAGAGAGGAAAAATGATTTCGACTTCAAGATTCCTCAAGCATGGAATAGCGTATGAACAGAAAGGGCATGTTGTGGGTCCTGTCTACAAAGGATTCTCATCTGACAAGACCCAGGAGGGAAGCCTTTTCTGTGGCAGTGCCCGCCCTTTGGAACATCATCCCTACTGAGGTGAGACTAGCCCTGACCTTGTTGCCCTTCTGGAAGAGCCTTTGGCTTTGTCATCTGGCTGGGGATCTGGTGACATTGGTGGAGTGCCTGCTAAGTGGTTATACTTTTAGGAAAATGAATGGTGCTTTCCTGCTGATTATGCTTTTATGATTTTAATAGTTTTATTGTTTTAAATTTTTTATGCTTATTTTTTTTTGGTTGATTTTGTATTGTTTTCTGGATTTTTAACTTTGTAAGCTGCCCAGAGTTACAGTAATGAGATGGCTATATAAATTTAAGAAGGAAGGAAGGAAGGAAGGAAGGAAGGAAGGAAGGAAGGAAGGAAGGAAGGAAGGAAGGAAGGAAGGAAGGAAGGAAGGAAGGTAGGTTGGTTCCATACAAACTCAAATGGAAGGATGGACCTATACTGAATATACACTTGTAACTATTCCATATTTTTCCATGATTATGTGTATAAAACCTCAAGTAGAACCAGTGATTGTAAAACTGAATTCTGATTCTGTTTCTCCAGCTCAGTGGCTTCATCAATAGTAAGATACACCAAAATTTATAGAACAAAAGTAGGATACGGGTGTTTTATATGAATAACAACCTTGAGTCATCTCAGTCCCAAAGCATGTGAATTTAATCTTTACTACATAGCAGTTATTATGTGATCTGAAGGTGGAGGTTGTTATGGTAAATTTACTACCATGGTCAGATCAATTCCTGGTCTGCTAGAGACTACCCTTTGCTCATAACTCCTACAGGACGGCTGAATCTATTCAGTAACACATGCCTTTATTAGATTATTGCAATATGCTCTATATGGGGCAATCTTTGTAGAATATTTGAATGATACAATTGGTACAATATGCAGCAAGCTGTAGGAGCTGATTTGCATATAATATACTGGTATATAACTCCTGTGTTACCAGAGCTGGGTGCTGCTTTGGTTGCCAAAAGGCTTTCAAAAACAACCCAAAGAACTGGTATTGACTCACAAAGCCCTACATACCTTGGTGTGATGGAATGGAATTATGAAGGCCAAGCTGAGGGAGATAAACATTTTCTTAGCTTGCCAGAACCGCGTGAGAGGAACAAGAGGATGAGACTGGCACCTCCCTGAGGAATTCACACTGTTGTGGCTGGAGGACTTTGGGAACTGGGGTTTTAGTCTGGGAAGATTCTTGCTAGAGGTTGTAGCTAATAAACATAGCTGGACTGAATTGGCATTGTCTCTTGGAATTCCTTGGCTAGGCCTGACACTTGGCACCCAGGCACCTGTAGAACCATCTACTTCTAATTGATCCTGCCCATCCAAATGCTCTCAGTGTCAGGTGGGCATGCCATGGTTCCTTCTCTGCAAGAGATCTGGGGGCGAGGAAGACAGAAGGTGTGTATCTATCTGTGTGTGTGTGTGTGTGTGTGTGTGTGTGTAATCCACGCCATCAACACATATGCCCTGCCAGTCATCAGATACACTGCCGGTATAGTGAGCTGGCCAAAGAAGGACATGGAGGCTGCCAATGTGAAGTCCCAGAAGCTCCTGACAATATACGGAGGTTTCCACCCCAAGTCCAACACCCAGAGATCGTACGCCAGCCGGAAAGAGGGTGGGTGGGGTCTGATGAGTGTCAAAGCCACTGTCCTGGATAAAACCCAGAGCATCCAGGAGTACATCACTAAGATGGCACCCAAAGATGAGCTGCTGAGAGAATGCCTGAGGCAGCAGCAGACATGGGAGGAAGGTCAAGTGGAGGAAGTATCATGGTAAGACAAGCCCCTGGATGGGATGTACCATCGACAGATAGCTGAGGTGGCTGACATTGGAAAATCCTATTAGTGGCTGGAAAGGGCTGGATTAAAAGACAGCACTGAGGCACTGATCATAGCAGCACAAGAATAGGCACTAAGCACCAGATCCATAGAAGCAGGGGTCTACCACACTAGACAGAACCCAAGGTGCAGATTGTGTAAAGAGGCCTCAGAGACAGTCCAACACATAGTGGGAGGGTGTAAGAGGCAGGTAAGAGCAGCATATACTGAACGGTACAACCAAGTAGCTGGCATTGTGTACAGGAACATCTGCACAGTGTATGGGCTAAACCCTCCCAAGTCCAGATGGGAGATTCCACAGAAGGTCGTGGAGAATAACAGGGCTAAGATCCTGTGGGACTTCCACATCCAGATAGACAGGCAGGTACTGGCCAATCAACCAGACATCATGGTACTAGACAAAGACCAGAAGACAGCGGTAGTGATAGATGTAGCAGTGCCAAGTGACAGCAACATCAGGAAGAAGGAGTATGAGAAGCTGGAGAAGTACCAAGTCCTGAAGGCAAAACTAGAAAGGATGTGGAAAGGAAAGGCCAAAGTGATCCCAGTGGTGGTAGGAGCACTCAGGGCTGTGACTCCTAAGCTGGGAGAGTGGCTCCAACAGATCCCAGGAACAACATCAGAGCTCTCTGTCCAGAAAAGTGCAGAGCTAGGGACAGCTAAGATACTGCGCAGAATCCTCAAACTCCTAGGCCTCTGGTAGAGGACCCGAGATTGAGGAAGACACATACCACCCATAGGGGTGAGAAAGGAATTTTTATAATGCCAGTCCTGCATGAAACTCCTGCCCAAGTTCTGGATGGTCCCTTTGTGCCTGAGCTACTGGAAGGCCTTGATAACATGAAAGGAATTCTAAACATCTGTTGTTCGGTTGCTTATATAATTTATAATATTTATTTACATTCATATTTATGCTTTATTAGTTGTATCAATACTAGTTGATTTTTTTTTTGTTTGCTATTGGATATACAGGTGAAACTCGAAAAATTAGAATATTGTGCAAATGTTCATTTATGTCAGTAAGGCAACTCAAAAGGTGAAACCAATATATGAGATAGACGCATTACATGCAAAGCGAGATATGTCAAGCCTTACTTTGGTATAATTGTGATGATTATGGCGTACAGCTTATGAAAACCCCAAATTCACAATCTCAGAAAATTAGAATAGTGTGAAAAGGTTCAATATTCTAGGCTCAAAGTGTCCCACTCTAATCAGCTAATGAATCCATAACACCTGCAAAGGGTTCCTGAGCCTTTAGTCTCTCAGGCTGGTTCAGTAGGAATCACAAGCATGGGAAAGACTGCTGACCTGACAGTTGTGCAGAAAACCATCATTGACACCCTCCATAAGGAGGGAAAGCCCCAAAGGTAATTGCAAAAGAAGTTGGATGTTCCCAAAGTGCTGTATCAAAGCACATCAATAGAAGGTTATGTGGAAGGGAAAAGTGTGGTAGAAAAAGGTGCACAAGCAGCAGGGATGACCGCAGCCTGGAGAGGATTGTCAGGAAAAGGCCATTCAAAAGTGTTGGGGACTTTCACAAGGAGTGGACTGAGGCTGGAGTTAGTGCATCAAGAGCCACCACACACAGACAGATCCTGGACATGGGCTTCAAATGTTGTATTCCTCTTGTCAAGCCGCTCCTGAACAACAAACAGCGTCAGAAGCGTCTTACCTGGGCTACAGAAAAAAAGAACTGGTCTGTTCCCCAGTGGTCCAAAGTCCTCTTTTCTGATGAGAGCAACTTTTGCATCTCATTTGGGAACCAAGGACCCAGAGTCTGGAGGAAGAACAGAGAGGCACACAATGCACTATGCTTGAAGTCCAGTGTGAAGTTTCCACAGTCTGTATTGATTTGGGGGGCCATGTCATCTGCTGGTGTTGGTCCACTGTGCTTCATTAAGTCCAGGGTCAACGCAGCCGTCTACCAGGAGGTTTTGGAGCACTTCATGCTTCCTTCCGCAGACAAGCTTTATGGGGATGCTGACTTCATTTTCCAGCAGGACTTGGCACCTGCCCACACTGCCAAAAGTACCAAAACCTGGTTCAATGACCATGGGATTACTGTGCTTGATTGGCCAGCACACTCACCTGACCTGAACCCCATAGAGAATCTATGGGGCATTGCCAAGAGAAAGATGAGGGACATCAGACCGAACAATGCAGTGGAGCTGAAGGCCGCTATTGAAGCATCCTGGTCTTCCATAACACCTCAGCAGTGCCACAGGCTGATAGCATCCATGCCACGCCGCACTGCGGCAGTCATTGCTGCAAAAGGGGCCCAAACCAAGTACTGAGTACATATGCATGCTTATACTTTGCAGAGGTCCGATATTGTTCTATTTCCAATCCTTGTGTTATTGATGTCATGTAATATTCTAATTTTCTGAGATTGTGAATTTGGGGTTTTCATAAGCTGTACGCCATAATCATCACAGTTATACCAAAGTAAGGCTTGACATATCTTGCTTTGCATGTAATGCATCTATCTCATATATTGGTTTCACCTTTTGAGTTGCCTTACTGACATAAATGAACATTTGCACGATATTCTAATTTTTTGAGTTTCACCTGTATATGATTTCATGAGTTTGGCTTCTATGTCTATCTGTTGTTCACAGTTATTGTGTTTATGATTTTAACTGAAAATTACTCTGAATTTTTGTGAACAATGGCTATACAGAACTATAGTAAATAAATAGACAGTAAATAGATTGTTCAGAAGCAATGTCTGGGCAGGGAAATGGACTAGATAAAAACTATTGAACTGAGTTTCAGTTCAGTCGAGAGAGAAAGAGATACAGGTAGTCCTTAACAACTATTAATTCAGCGACTGTTTGAAGTTACGATGGTGCTGAACGAAGGGACTTATGACCCATACCCGAAGTTATGGCAATCTGAGCCCTTGGCAATTGGTTTGCCCTTACGACTGGTTGCCAAGCGCCCCATGATTATGTGATCACCATTTTCAATCTTCCCTGCCACCTTCCCCAGAAAGTCAATGGGGAAACTGGCAGGGAAGGTTGCAAGCCACAGCTGCCTGTCAAGAGATCTCCCTCATCTCTGATGGCTGGCTGAAAAAGCTGCATGCTGAAATTCAAGCAGGATTTTGGCATGAAGCATTTTCAGGCAGCCCCCAAAACTCCATGCACTAAATGCCCCATCTGAAATCCAAGCAGGATTTTCAGCCACAGAGGATTTTTCAGCCCTGCATGGGGCATTTAGCACACAAAGCTTTGGGGGCTGTCTGAAAAGCTTGTGCTGAAACCCAAAGAGGATTTTCAGCCATGGCGGATTTTCACCACCAGAGTGGAAAGGCTTCTGAAGCCACTCCACTCTGGGGCTGAAAATCTAAGCAGTTCTGAGGCCCTCATGCACCCAACCTGTAACCCAGTGGACCTGGCCCGACCCTGCTACACACCCCACGCACCCCATCACTCCCTCCTCCACCCGGCAACACCTGAGGCTTGCAACTTCCTGCCGGCTACCCCACTGACTTGATTAAAGGAAGGCGGCAGGAAGTTGCCTCACCTAACGACCAGGGCATTCACTTAATGACAGCAACCAGAAGTGCCAGGATTGTAGTCGCTAAGCGATGTTTTGCTTAATGACCACATCACGTAGTGACAGAAGTTCCCAATTGTGGCCATTAAGCGAGGACTACCTGTACTACTTCTAAATGGAAGAATGAGGTAAATCTGGCACTGTCTCTGGAGGCCCAAGTGGCTCTGATGGCCTTTTATCTGCTTCAAGTGATGAATCAGCTATGACTTTACTCATGTGAAGATAGCCTTACAATAATTATTCACATAGAGAATATTCACACACAGATAGCATCCTGTTTGTACTACTGCAATATGTTACATGTAGGTTTGCCCTTACCCAGAAACGTCAACTAGTTCAAGAGGTTCAGCCTGACTACTAGCTGCAACTGGTTGATGTGGAATTAGGTTAGTGTTTTGCCACCTGCACCAGTTGCTAGTCTCTTTCCAATTGCCTGAGAAATGTTTGTCCTATCTTTAATCACTTGAACTCTTTAACATCTTAACTTGAGGACCTTCTTCAGATATCCCACAAAATGAAGCCAAATGAATGGCCATTGGAGAAAGGGCTTTTCACAGATATTATTTATTAAACATATTTCTTTGCTGCCACAATCAAATGACTCTCAGCAGTTCACACAGAAAGAATATGATATAAAATCCAAACATAAAACACAACAGTGCTACAATAATACAAAAGGGGAAAATGACAACATCAAAGCAAATCAGGGGAAGGCTCTTAGAAAGAGCTCAGTTTTTAAAAGCTTTCAGAAGACCAGCAAAGAAAGAGATAGACTGATCTCCACAGAGAGGCTGTTCCACAATGTTAGCGCTGCAACAGAAAAGCAGCACTGCTTCACCTCAGCCCCCAGAAGTGCAGAATCTGCAGCAGTTTCTCCCTGGTAGATCTAATTGGTCAGGTGAATTCTGAATGGAAAAGGCAATCCTCAAGATATCCAGGTACCAAGCCATGAAGTCCTTTCTAGGTCAAAACCAGCATCTTAAACTGGACATGGAAATCAAATGGCAACCAATGCTGGATCCGTAAAAACGGTGTACATGGTCCCCATGACTACAAACTGCTGCATTTTGAACCAACTGCGGTTTCCAAATATTCTTTAAGGTCAGCCCCAAGAAGAGCATTTTATAGTAGTCTAGTGGTCATTAAGGACATTATTTACTGTTGCCAATTGTCCTGCCCCAGGTAAGGCCATAACTTACTGATCCAGCAAGAACTGTGAGTCCAGAATGATCCCCAAGTTACGAACCTGCTTCCTAACCAATAGTGCCTGCCCATCAAGAAATAACTCCAACAGTGACAGAAGATCCTGACATATCAGCAGTAACACCAACTTGCCAGGTTCTATTATCTCAAATCCAGACCATGATAGCCTCTAGGCAATGGGAAACAGAGCTGACAGCATCACCCTCATGGTCTGGGGTGGTGATATACAACTGGGTATCATCAATATATTGATGATACTGCACCCCAGACTAATGACCCCTCTCAGTAGCTTTACATAGATGTTAAAAAACGGGGGAGAAAAGTCAGAGGAAACTTTTCTTCCCCAACCTGGATAGAGTGGAAGCAATTGCTATGAAAGAAACCACTGCAAGGCAACATCTCCAACCCCTAACCCTCATGAGGGGTCCAAAAGGACACCATGGTTGATGGTATCAAAGCTACCAAGAGATCTAACAAGACCAGGAGGAACACACTTCCCTCATCCAGGTCCCAACACCAGCTATCCAGGAGAGCAACTAATGTTGTCACCATCCCAAATCCAGATCCGAACCCTGACTAAAAAGGTTCCAGAAAATCCACTTCCTCCAGGGCACTACAAAGTTGGTCCACTACTACCATCAAAAAAGCCTTCCCCAAATGGAAGATTGGAAACTGGCTGGTAGTTGTTTAACACCACTGGGTTCAGGGGTGGCCTCCTCAAGAAGAGGCCCATCACAACTTATTTCAGGACTGCTGGCAGCTCCCCTCCCACAAGGCATTGATGATTTCCCAGACTCACATGGTCACCCTTCTGCCACTTCCCATATAAGCCAGAAGGGGCAGGGATCCAACTGTCAGCCCTTTGAGGTAATCCAGACCAGGAAACCAAAATTATGAATCCTAATACTACTTTTATTATATGGTTACAGTAACAGAATCTTGCAACTCTGAATGCACCTCTCCTCTCCCTGCCCTCACATTCAGGACAACTAGGGAGGGTCAAGTCTGAGGTGCTTTCTCCAATTACATTCCTGCTTTGGATTTAGATTTCTCTTATCTCACGTTGTCTTGGTTGTGGCTCTTCTTCCTGTTCCTCAAAGTTAGTCTCACAGCCCATTACATCAACTGACAATTCTTTGGAGGTCACAGCAAAAAGGAATCCCAAATAACAGGGCAAAACAAAGTTCCAGTCACCACTAAAGATTGTCCACATGGACTCAAGGCTATAGTGAATCTGAGTGGCTTTATCAGCAAAATGCCATGCAAACTGGTCACAGCGACTGAACAGGTGATCACAAAACTGTTTCCTCCCCAACAGGGAGTTCACAATCCTATACAGGGCTGCTGGATGGCAGCTATCTGACTCAATAAGGGAGGAGATATAAGCTGGCTTTGCCTCTCTTGTTATCATGGTGTAGGCCTGAACATGAGCACATACATGTGCTTGGTCAGATTTGCTTCTAGACTTTCTCCACTAGTGCTCCAGGTGTTATTTCTGGTGCTTAAGCTCCTGAAGGTTAATAAACCAAGGTGTCATCTGGGATCAGCCCTCAAAAAGAGGCCACATGGAGGCAATAACATCCATGCCTTGGCTTACTTCCTGATACCAGATGCTTACTTGGCTTTAAACAGCACTGCCCATCAGAGAGATGAGAAAATCTCCTCAAAACCAATTGGATCAATTAGGTGCCTGGGGAGGGCCATCCACATTTCATATAACCAAAGGTATGTGCTACCAGATGAGTACACTGCAGCCACAAGGCAGAAAAGTACAAATCCACAGTTATGCCAACAATTTTTGGCATGACTTTGCAACCATCCATTTTTTTCCTGCTCACCATCAAGTTGGAACACTGAAATATGGAAGAGTTCAAATTTATCTTTTATTTCAGTATTAATTAATAAATAGGCAGGTGTTCAGCTACTTCAATAACAATTATATGGTGGGATATATAAAGAATCTCAGGAATTGTAATAACTATGGAAGATATATTAATAAGGTGACATGCTTTTTCCCCATTTTTTTCTTTCTCCCCCTCATTTTTCTTTTCTCAGTGTAAAGTTCAATTGCATTTCATGAAATCTGTAAAAGGACTGCCTAGGAAGAGTTGCTAGTATGAAACATTTATTCAAAAGAAAAGAAACCTAAGTTTTCAGAGAGCAGAATATTCACTGAAAGTTTAGGATATACAAAATGATAATAATAATTCAGTAATATTTGATTGTATAGAAATCACTGTTTATTACAAAAATCTGGAATTTTTTTGGGCAAACATTTTACATAAGTGCCTACTTCACTAGGTTCTAATTATTATAATGAATGGCTGGATATACCTTCAGCTTGAGCTTTTTAAAAACAATTATCAAATTCCACTAACTTCATTGTACTACAAATTATCATATGCTGTTATTAGCACAATCTGATCTTTAACAGTTTCAAATATAAAATACTGAGTTTTAAGTTAGAAGTTTATGACTACGTATAAAACCTCTCCCCACAACTTTGTTGAGTACCTGACAAAATATTAAACATTTCTCAGTTCCACGTAGCACTATTTCCAACATGCAGAGCAAGAGCACCTATTTAACCACAGCTGACAAAGTGAGAGGAAGATTCAGATTCCCACTTCACGATCTGACATCAATGTCTGCAATTAGATTAAAAATGTAGGTAAAAGGAAAGTAAATTATAGTCTTAATAGTATTTAGCATTACTGTTAATATAATACTTAACATTAGGGTTATGAATTCATGATCCAAAACTCTCAGCCCTGCAACCCATTCCCAAACGTTTGATCGTGGTTAATGACGACAACAACAGCAACAATTTATTCAGTTTAGGCACCAGCCAACTCCAAAATCACTTTGGACAGTTCACAATAGAACAGACAAAATACAGTATGTATAAGAAAAGAAAGAAGATTAAATAAGAAAAACTGAAAACAAAAACAAAGTGGCAAAACTGACCAATAACACATAAAACATACACTCCCACACCCCACAATGGGCTCCAGCCATCCTAGGGCCTGGAAGAACAGCCAGGTTTTTAAGCAACTTGAAGGATTACATCTGGGTTTTTTTCTGACATATTAACATACATAATTTTAGGGTGGTACAGAGATCTGGATTCAGAGCATGCATGAGTATGCACACTGCACCTACTGGAAATTTCCTGAAGAAATTGTCTTTTCCTGGGCTCAAAAAGACATATTGGAGTTGTCAGCACCTCTTTGTTTGACATGTGTGCCCATGCATGCACCAAATCATCTTTTCTTCTTTGATTCTGGATTGCTTGACAGTCTTATATAATACAGCTATAAAATACAATTTGATGGCTAAATTAAGTGACCTGCACACACCCTTCTTTCTTTTGCATTTTCTGATTCCCTCCTCCATTAGAGTTACTGTGATAGCTAAAGTTTCCTGTGAAGTCATATAGTACCATGTCAACCTAGTTGAGCATATTTCAGGAAATTCATTCAACATCTATTCAATAATAATCTGGGGGGGGGGAGAGAGAGAGAGAGAGAGATTTTTTCCAATATTTTCTTGACAAAGAGCTGCATAAACTTAACATGTTTGGAGTTTCACTGAATGAACACCCCCCCCTTCCTTGAATAGCCTTCTATTCATTTGTACTGTAGTACTGTTCTTTAGTTGTGATTAAAATTAGAATTCATTCAAATTCATACCAAAATTATTCCATATTGCATAAACTGATATACTGTGTCATAATAATTATAGGATTTTGCATTGCCAAAACTGAAATGCACCATTAAATGCTCAGTAATTGTAAGTACGGTCAATCAACATTGTGTGCTTTTCCTCCAAGCCACAGCAAATAGTAGAAATAAATTCAAAAACAAAAAGATTAGTACAGATACACCGCTTTTTAACAGTGCATTTTAAAACATTTGCTGTCTCCATCTGTCTTCATCAAAAGCAGAGCTTGCTTATCAATGACTCATAATTTCATCACTACTTCACGTGATATACTGAAACAGAAAAAAAAAACTTGGAATAAAGTCTGCACAATACTTTTAAGATGGTGCAGAAACATAATAACAATAATATGCTTACAGCAAGACTTATTCCAAAAGATGAGAATCCAAAACAACTCCCATTTTAATGCACAATCCCAGATACTTCAGTATTGTCTTATTTTAATCTCATAATAAACTGGTGATGTAATCTATTTTTTTTTAAGAAGGCAGCTCTTAAAAGAATTATTTCATGAAAAAGAATATGCTGTTTAATAGTCTAAACATAGATAGCTCAGACAATTGTAACACAATGCCAACTGAAAACTGTACACAGTATATTGGTGTACATTAAATCTCAACAATCTTACTTCTTTACTTGTGCAGGATTGCCCATACCAATTGTGCCCCAAACCTGAGATTTGAGAATGTATGTATGTATATGGTACGATAAAGTTAAGGTTAATGTAGATTTTAAAAATCGCTATATTGAGAATATGGAATAGATACAACCCAGATTGTGCCCTAAACTGCCTGTACGGGGCTCAGCACAAGAAGCGTTTTACAGAAAAGAAACACCAGGCAAAGAGAGATGGTTAACTTATAGAGAGCTGTCAGAACAAGAGCATGGAGAATATAAGATGAAATCAAGAGATCAAGTGACTGCAGAAGGATTTAATTTTTGATGGCTTTGATATGCAGTTAAGAGAAAGATTTAAGGAGATAACAGGACATTTGGAATTGAACACCACAAGACAGAATTTGAAATTGAACTATGTACAAATGATGAATATGTAACTGCTAAAATGTATGAACTTTTGTTGAAATTTGAAACGGAAGAAGAACAAGTGAAAGACTATATGATAAAATGGACTAAGAACTTTGGACATAATATACAGATGGAACAATGAGAAAATAGAAAGGACTGAAATTTACATTATGTTATAATTTAAAAGAGAACTTTTATAAAATGATGTACCGTTGGTACATGACTCCAGAAAAATTATCTAGAATTAGGTATAAAGGTACTTTAAATGTTGGAAATGTGAAAAACATGAAGGGTCATTTTATCATGCAAAAAAGCCAGAAAATTTTGGGTTCAAATACACACAGTGAAACAAATAATTTTAAAGATTAATATTCAATTGAAATCAGAACTTTTCTTGTTCGGACTAATGGATAAACAATTAGAAAAGAGTTATGGAAGATTGTTTTTATATATAGTTATAAGCTGTGAGATTATTTTATGCACAAAAATGGAAAGACTCTGAAATACCCACAATGGAGTAATGGCTGGTGAAGATGACAGAATTAGCAGAGATGGCAAAACTGATTTGTTTGATTAGAGAAGGGAAAATATCTACGTTTATTAGTGACTGGAAACCCCTTATGGACATTTTGCTGAAAAAATTTAAAAAATGAACATGTGATTCATAGGTTTGATGATTAGAAAGGGGTAGATTATAGAAAGAAGGAAATTATATTGTAACCTTAGAGAGGGAGGGTAAAATATAAATGTACTTGTAACTGCTGTTAAGATCAGAAGGCGCTTCTGAAACTTTTTTTCTTTCCTTTTCTTTTTCTTCTCTACTTCTTTCGTTGCACTTTTTAAACTTATTTACTTTCTTTACTTCTTTCTTTCAAGATGTGTATTGTTTTTATTCTCTTAAAATTTATTTAATAAACATTATATATTATATTTTTAAGAGATTGTATGTATGTATGTATCTGGAGGACATACATAAATACAATCGGTTCTGCTGGTGAAACAGCATCCACCAGAGGAATTGTACCAGTAAATCCAACCCATTATCATGACTGCACTTGAAAAAACAAAAAAAACCAAGCGGAAATGAGGGACATTCATAAAAATATTATCAAATATGATAATCAAATATGATAAAATACTGCAGTTCTATTAAAAAAATAATCTCAACATAACATCCTATACATACAACAACATCAAAAGCAGATTTTCCGTCTGCGGAATGCCAGATCAAGATCCTCAATGATCTCCTGTGCTACTACACATTATCCATGATTTGCTTTACTTCCTCACTATAAACACTTTTAAAGAAACAAAAAGCATTAAGAAATACAACACGATAAGGTTTCATATAATTTATTCAGTATGACAACCTCTGTTTGATTTATTAACTTAAAAGCTAGTACATCCACACAGACAGGAGCTCATTGATTCTCTCTGGATTGGTTTGGCTGTAAAAGCTTCCAGGTCAGGAAGATTCTAGTTTTACATATATGATTTCATCATTGCTGTCTAGACAGCTGTACCTAGACAACCTCTAGTCTGGGGGGAAAAGATTCTTAGACTCATATGGATGGATATTGTAGGCAGTCACAGAGGGACAGATATTCAAGCAACATCATTCAGTAAATAGAAGGTGACTGAATGACCAACAGAACTCCATGTGAACATGAAAAGAACATGTTTCTCTGCATCTCTGCTTGAGTCCCCTTTGGACAAACTCATCAGCATAGAGACCTATCTGGTATAAGGTTGCTCTCATATTTCTTTTGTGTGAATCATCTTCCTAGACTCTTTCATATAGAATGGCACCCCAGTCCATTCTCGTGTATCTTTTTCCCCTTAGCCTTGTATTCCAAGAATCCATTTTAAACTAGAGTTCTCTATAGTTCTGCATTTTATACGGGCATAAGAATTCTCTGCTGGACCAAAATTATGTCTATTTCAGCATGTTCTCTTTAGCATGGACTAGAAAAATGCCCCTTAGAAAACAGAGAAGTGGGGTGCAATAGACAAAACCATCTTCTGACAGTCATCCTCACATCTAGAAATCAGAGGCAATTCTATTATTAGCTATTATAAGCAAAATCTAATAGTTACTACAGTTATTAAGCTTTGACAAATATATCCTACATACATTTTCAAAGTCCTTTTAAAAAGCCCTGTAAACTGCAGTCCATTAAAGCATTTGGTAATAGTAAATTCCATGTGTGAATTATACAATTTATGTCTATCTTGGGTTTCTAATTTTTGGTATTACTTGGAACAGACAATCTCCCCACCTTATCTCTATTTCTGTTCATTTTATAAATTCAAATACTGAACCATATTGAACTTCATAAATATTAAATTATGCTGAATACCTACAAAACTTCTAGCTGATAGGGACATTCTTCTAACTAGTCCTATAATTTTTAGCCTTTCCACACTAACTCCAATCCCATAATAATTTTATTTCCCCTTTCCATGCCACCATCAGGACAACACACATTATACTAAATGTGGAGATATCACAGATTTTTTTCTTTAAAAAATGACATAACAATCCTTGCTGTACACTGAAATCCCCAGTTTTTAGTCATTGAGCTAATGCAGTCCATGAGTCACCAAGAATGACTAATATCTATTTCAAAATCATGAACATGGCTTGAAATCCGTATCTGAGAGATTGTATGGGGTTTGAAATGAGGTAGATACACCAAAAGTCTGCTCCCTGTGGTAACAGAACCATGAGGCAGTGGTGAAACCTACAGGTATTTCAGGACAGCAACAGATACAGTTAAGTAGGATTCTTCTCCGCTTTGCAATCAAGTGAGTAAGGAACCAATTCTGCTCAATATAGGAGAAAGGTCTTTTTTAAAAAAAAAAAAAAGCCGTAAGTTTAATATGCAGAAGAATATTACTTATTATTTGCCTGCTACAAATTTATTTATGGATGGATGGATGGATGGATGGATGGATGGATGGATGGATGGAAGGAAGGAAGGAAAGAAGGAAAGAAGGAAAGAAGGAAAGAAGGCAGGCAGGCAGGCAGGCAGGCAGGCAGGCGCAAGCGAGCACTGGGTAGAGAGGCTCATTTTTACAACTCAGATCCACAGTGAGACTATCAATTTATCTTACTATCTTTTTATTGGCATAAATCCCACTTTCTAATGGCTGCTTTGTTCCTGCTTGTGAAGAATTATTGGACAGTTTACACTAACTGCTTTCCGTCATGTTTCATTTCAAAATACCATCTTTTGTCAGTTTATTCCAATGAAATCCAAAATAGATCATTAATGTGAATAAAAAAGAACTGTCTTCCAACATCATTAATAATATGATTCAGAGAATACTTTCAATCCCTCCTATATGTCCTGTCTTAAACCCACCCTGGAACAGATTCTTGAAACTTTGTATTTAGTTATACACAAAAACATATTTACACACATACACGCAACGGTATTTTGTTTTTCAGATAATTAATTAATGCCAGCAGCACAAGGTATTATCTAAGGGACTGCCTTTTCTCATCTTTATCTGTCCATCTGATCAGACTGAATAGAGATATCTCCCTTCTGGCCCCATTTATACAAGACTGTCATTTGACAGGACCTTGAAAGCAGGCATTTTCGATCCCTGTCCCCAATACTTTGGAATTCCCTCCCTACAGAGATCGGATCTGCTCCCTTCTTCTTGGGTTTCAGGAGAGCAGTAAGACGTGATTATTCCTATGCAGAAGGAGGGCATATGGTGAATGAAGGCTGCCATCTGACAGGCACATGACTTGATATATTTTCTGTTTATTATCATGATGCTGTCAATGTGTTTGTATTATGGGTGGGCTTATCATCTTTGAGGGGCCTGCTTTTTATTTTATATTGACCTTAATTGTCAGCTGCCCAAACCTTTTGAAAATGGGCAGCTTACAAATAAATAAACAAATAAGCAAATACATACATAAATAAGATACATATTTTAGCACCTTGTTAGCATTGGGTTCTGGGCTCACCTCCAGAAAATCACTGTGGAATGTGCAGATAATACCTGTCTGTAACGCTTTAGAGCAGCGTGCCTTTCCCCAGGATTGTGTGGCTGTTTTATAATCTGAAATGTATTTTATTGAAATTAAGCTCTGCTGATATTAAAGGGATGCCTCAATTGATGCACCAAGATTGTGGCCAGATTTTGCAAGATTAGCACTCCATCCCCCCAACCCCAAAATCTCCCATCTTAAACTATCAGGCAGTCTTTGTATGTTTTGAAAAATGTTTCTACTCTATTAAAATACCCAGCATTCAAATATTGATAGTTCAGTTCTCTTGATTCTCTTTGAGAAAACTGTGTGATTGTTATTTATTTGACAGAGAGGTGACTCAAAAACTGCCCCATATTTTTTGGTTAATAAAAACCTCAGAAATATTTTATTTACCATTCTGAGGAAAAGCAGAAACACTTTAATTACAAGGGAAAAGATTGTTCTATAACCTGTTATTACCACTTTGTACAATTTTGAAGACGACACGTTAGATATAGCTGATGTTTGAACCTTCTCTTTATTCTTAAAAAAATAAAGAAAATGAAAAATCATCTTGTGAAGAAAAATTGTCCACGGTTAATTACTGAACACTCAGAAATATTCAGCAGTTTCTGATGTCTTCTTCCTTATCATAAATGAAATCCAGTGTTAGACTATCACCAATAAATGTACCATTTGGAGAAATGTTTGTAAATAAAATCTGGCTAAACTTTTTTTTTCCTTTTTATTTTGTTGTCATAAATCTTGATGCATTGGACTGCTAACCTTGATAACCACTAACCTTTCATTTCTTCATATGACAATAGCAATAATTACCCTCAGTGTAGAGGATATATCAATTAAATGTCTGTAAAAGATACACATGCACTTACTTCATGACTATACAAATTTAGGATTATTTCAAAGAAATATCCACTATGATCAAGAAGCTTACTTGACATAATTATTAGAAGAAACAGCATATAAACAATACTCCCTGGCCGGTCATCTCAACTCACTTGAATGAATTCCAGCTAAGCTGGGTTATTTCTAGGTCACTCTAAGGTAACACAGTTGCTGTGTCAATGTTACCAATGTCAGGCCCAGAAATAAATCAAGAATTCGTACATAGGCTTTAAGTTCTACTTATACAGCTGTAAGGAGATTAATTGCTCTTTGGATTGAAGGTTTCTGTATTGTGGGAGCAGAAAGTGAAAGCACACTGTAATTAAATCCAGCAGATTGGGGATAGCGGGCATAGTGATACTTTAATTTACATAATCCCTATCCAACAAGGCCAGTGAAGGGCACTAGCCCAGGGAAGGCTGGATTGGATGACCTAACAGTCTAGTTCAATATAAAGCAAGTTTACCAGTCAGATATGAAGTTCTGCGACAACATACAGCAGGACATTAATTATATCCTGCAGGACTGCTTACTCTAACCAGAATCAGACCTAATGGGTGATCTCAGGAGAAACTACTCCTAGTTCTCCACTTTTGAGACATAAAGGGACCTGGGGCCAGAAGACATTGATTTTTCATAGCAGCACCATTTCCGTGGAACAATCTCCCAGTAGAGATCAGACTGGCCTTCTCTCTGATGGCATTCAGGAGGGTGCTGAAAACCAAATTACTGCCGAGATCATTCTAGACATTTGTCCATCTTTTCCTCCTCCCTCCCTCCCTCTCTTTTTTTGGTCTCCGTAGTTATGATCTGTTTTTTCACTTGTTTTTTATCTGTAATACTTACCATGCAGTGAATTGAGATGATGATGGTGATGGTGATGATAATGATGACGATAAATAGAAGTAGTAATAAATAGTAGCAATTAAAGTAGTAGTATTAGGAAACTGCCAAGAAGCACTTGGATTGTGGTGGGATACAAAAAACCCCCCCTAATCATTGGGTAATCATTGCATCAAGAGAAATTTAATGTCTTTGATGGACAGGCCAATAGAACTAGGCTGCAAAAATCTGGATGTCTACTAGATTGCAGCAACTGTTTCTCTTTGCTGCCATTAATGCCCATCTGCAACCCAGATCTGGTAGCTCCAATGATGATATGTCTTTACCTTTGTTTTATAAGTACATCACTGATTGCATTTTTACCCCAGAACATTCTCAGACAGCCTTTTGTTTTGAAAGGCCTTTAAAATGATTAAAACATGTAAAGTTAAAATAATTAAAATACGATAATATAATGCCACATGTAATTCCTGTTTTACATACTTTCCTTGAGATTCTTTAGGGGCATTACTGAACACTCTATACTAAAACAATAACAAATGAATTAGTGTAAAAATAATGTTGCAACTGATTGTGAGCAAAGAGTTATACAGTCAGATCAAAAAACCACAAGGGTACTTTGCTGAATTGTATTATAAATATGTCTTTAATAGGCAGGCTTGCATAACTGTAATAATACCCATTTCCCCAAAGACTCATTCAATTCTGCCCACTTCATCCTGCCTTTCCCTTCAAAATTTTGACAGTATTCCATTCATCATTTTGGCCAAGTTACCTATATTGTAAATACTTTTACAGTTTGGATGATGACAAGGGGGCTGTTACCTTGACTAGGAGCACCCAAGGGTTTTGAGTATGTCCAGTGAGCCTTCTTTTGTTTAATCTTTTTTTCTTTAAATATCAGACACTGTCATGTAACAAACTGCCAAGGAAATACAAAGGAACTCATTTAATCAAGCCAGGGTTCCATTTATAGAAACATTGTTTTATGCTTTCCCTATATATTTTCAGTGTCAGACATGAAAAGTAATTAGCACACAAGTCTTTTTAACAGTATACATATCCACAAGTTTTCATAAACAACTAGCATCCTCTTTCTCACTGCAATACAAATTCTGTTGAGCCTCCTTCTTTGATCACATCATGACTTTTACTCTCACCAAAGCTGTTTATTTACAAACATGCCTCTACTATATAATGATTCTTATCTCTATCTTTATCTTATTTATAATGGTTAATTAATTTCCATACATATATGTCATTATTAAATGTAGCAGTAGATGGTGCCTTTCGTATTTGCCCACAATCCTTATAAGGAAGTTTAAATTATGCATTTTTAAGACTACAATAGATAGGCTTGTTTGTTTGGTTTTTTTGCTAATGTTGCACTTTTTTTTAAGGACATTGATTTTTCATACACGAATTGCCATTTCAATGAGGTAAGAGTTTACAGATAATCAAATCTGGGCTGTGCTGGGAATGCAGCAGTAAACACTCAAAATTGGCAGACTGTCAGATAGAGTGAGACAGAGTTCCTACAGACTTCCTATTTTCACATAAGATATGATAAAATGGGGTAGGAAGGGTGAGATGAAGGCCATTATGATTATCTAGAACCATCCCAGTCCTCCTTCAAGTCAACATTAATTTCTATCTCTCTGGCAATCTTATATGCATATATAAATACACTGGAACTTAATAGACCTACACAGATTTTTCAGTGATGACCAGAACGCCTCTATGGATAAGCAGCATGAAGTCCATCCTGGCTAGCTTGGTGGAAGGATCCTATGTGCATGAATAAGAAGACCTTAAAGCAGCCATGTCATTTTGTTAGCATACCCACCATAGGCTCTTATAATTCTAAATGTGCTACCAGTCATTGCTTATCCCTGACACAAAATTAAACAATGAAGATGCACATTGTTCACAGTTGTATTCAAAGAACGATTAAGTTAATGTCAATTAAATTAACATTACTTAGATTTATTAATATAAAAACAGTATCTGAACAGTTCTTGCCAAAATGCCAGTAAAGTATTGTCCATGAAGGTAAATGAATGGGCAAGAATCTTTGAATAAAGACCATGGGCCAAAAGGGTGATAAGTAGAGCCTGACATAGAATTTGGGCTCTATATAGAGTTACCTGGACTGAGTTTGAACCTGTGATTCCCAAAGAAATGGGCAAGATCTTCCAAACTGTGAGTTTGGCCACCTGCTTATTAGATTCTAGTCCTCTTGGATAGTTAAGGCTGCCTGGGATATGACCTGTAGTGGGATCCATGTTATGATGTCAGCTTTCTGAGGGAGGCGGTGGTCCATCCTGCTCTGAAGGAAGCAGTGGTGTTTACCCTTGCTGGAACCAACAATTCTGGACAATTATCATACAGTGTCCAACTTCCCCTTTTTTGGGATGGTTGTTGAGAAGGTATTCAGACAACAGTTGCAGAGGATCTTGGAGAAAACAGATTATCTAGATCCATTTCAGTTAGGTTTCAGAGCAGGGTACAGTGCAGAGACAGCAATGGTCATGATTGTTGCTGGCCTTTGGTGGAGCTGGGATGGGGATGGTACATCTCAGCAGCTTTTGATTCTATTAGCCATGGCATCCTTCTAGACTAGCTACAGATTTTAGGGGGGGGCACTATGTTATGGTGGTTCTCCTTTCTCTGTGGTTGGTTCCAGCTGGAGGTGACAGTGGGGAGAAGTCATATCCATGGCTCCTCACCTGTGGGGTGCCTCAGGGCCTGACGCTCTTGCCCCTCCTATTTAACATCTACATGACACCACTGGTGAAGTTACCCATCAGTTTGGAGTCTGCTATTGTCAGTAAGCAGATGATATCCAATTGTACATCTCGACCCCTGGCTGCCCAGTAATGCTGTCAACATCTTGACCCAGTGTCTGGAAGCTGTGCGGATCTGGATAGGGACAAATAACTACACTTAATCCTGACAAGACTGAGTGGCTGTAGTTATTTGGGATTGTTCATCTTTGCTCTTAGATGGGCTTGCACTTCTACATTCATGTCCGGTATGCCATGTTACATTCATGTAAAACCACTGCTTTGCAAGCTGACTGCCAGTTATTTAGAGGACCACCTATCTCTAACAGTTTCTACCTGCCCAGTAAACCTAGGAAGCATACCTTCTCCATTGCATCCTCTGCCATCTGAAACAGCATCCCCTTGGAGATCCATATGGTTCCCACCCAACAACAACTTCATTCCCAGGCCTGGGGGCAGGGTGGCTATTGAGCCTCTATTAGATTTCTTGAGATGTATTGGGCTGTTTTGTTGTTGTTGTTGTTTCATTTTATTTTTTTCTACTTTTGAGATGTAAGCTACCCAGAGTTCTTCAGAGTTGGGTGGCCTCTAAATAAAATAAAAATTAAAAATAAATCACTGCAAGATGAAAAACCTCATGAAGAAATCTAAGGACAAAATAAATGAATAAATAGAATTCAAGGATTCTTGTTTTGGAATCATCTTATTAGTAGCTCTTCACATATCTCTCCAAGAGGCTTTAGTTTAGCCGTTATGTAAAAGTAAATAGGAAAAAAAGCAGCAGCAGCAGCAGCAATCAAGAGGTTCAAGTGATTTTGTCTCATAATTCTATCTGTGAGAATACAAACATAATACACTGAGGAGATTCATTACACATTTCTTCTCTTCTGATTTTTATATTATGGTAGTCTAATGGAGAATTGCAATTCTCAGAAATGGCCACTGTGTTCATGCAGAATTGCACATTATAAGCAACCAAGTGGCCCATGGCATCAGCAATATAGACTTTGATATATAGTATAAGGCTAAAAGAATGAGTAACTGAATGAGTAATTTCTTACAGAAAAGTAAAAATGTACATGCAAACTACAGGTATTGCTTGGATATTATTCCAAGAAAGGCAAATGAGCATATTTCCACCCACTGTAGTAGGATTATACAATATTGCAAACCAACTTTTTGGGACCAAAAGATCAGTCTATTGTCTCAGTTTCCTATAAAACCAGTATCCTTACACATGACTACAGTAAATGAATACTGAAACAAGGAGCTTGTATATTCAAATAAGACTCATCTGAAGTGAAGCAGAAATCTTCTGAATGTCTCTAAATCTGGTTCCTCTCTAAGCTTTGTGGGAAATTTGGAGGGATACAGAAATACAAAGAGTATGTCTCCAAACTGTCTATACCTGTATAAAGAAAATGCTAAGGAAAGGAGAGTATAATTTGGTAAACACTGACTGAATTTTCCAGTCATGGAATAGCTTTACCAGGTTTACCAGGACTTGCTGTATACTACAGTTATTTGTAGTAGAAATGTAGTAGACAGCTTCAGTATTTACCCTGCATTTTGTGACTGTTTTATGATTTCTAAAAATCTTGCCTGACAGCACCTTGTAAGAAGTCCACACATTAGCTCAAGGACAGGAAGGGAGAACTACTGTTTTCTCTTTTCCTACTGGACATAAAGTTCAAGCTGGACATTCTCTTGCTGCCTAAGAAAAGGAGGGAGAGGAGTACTTTGTGGATTTTGTACACAAATAGAGTTTTATGGTTGCACCAAACACTCCTCTTTCATTTCTGTGTGTGACATTGCCTTTTGAAACATCTGAACCTTTAAAGGTTCTCCTTGCATTATAGTAGTGTACACTACATTATATTGTCACATAATTTTTCAATATTTATTATGCATCTTTCTATAGTTTCTATGGGGAGTATCCAAGATACTCTAGAAATATCTGTATTTCCCTACAAAGATTGGACCAAGCAGTTTGACCTCCAGGTAGGAAATCAAGCTTCTATAATAGCTCCTCCCTTGAATTCTGTTTTGTTTCTTTCTTCTTCTTGTTGTTGTTGTTTGAACAGGTCTCTGTCACTGAAGGAGGCACTTGCTGAAGAAAGGGTGGATCAGCATTCCCATTGCTTCCTCATTATAGACATGCTCTCGCCCAAAAGGAAAGAACTTTATACTAGCCTTGGAGCTGGCAGAATAGGTTTCTCTCTAGAGTTGATTTTTAGGCCAGACTTCTATTGGCCTAAAAATTGCATTGTGGGCCCTGGCTGAATATTACAATGCAGAAGTGCTAGAAATTGATTATAATAAAACCGTGGAGCTTGGATACACATCTTTACAAACTGGACCGAATTGTTTTTATCACCAGCAAGGCAAACTCCCCGGGTCCTTTTCTGATAACTTTTGTTTCATCTTGGCCCAAGGCAATACATAAGAAACTGGAACTTGTAGGTTTTCCTTAATTCAAGTGTGCATGCTAGGGCATGAGCATGCAGTAAAGGCAATGAAGCAATGTCTTAAGGACACCGATACTCAATCAGATCTGATGTCCCGCCCAAAAAGATGTAGTTCGCACGCTTCACACCCCTTCCAGACCTACTAGATACTTAAGTCAATTTACTGTACCCACACTCAGGAGGGCCCTAACCCCCATGCGCTCCCATTGACTGTGAGATGGGAGACGTACAGGCATTCCATTTGAATCTAGACTTCACCCATGCAGAGAAGGAGCCACTGAAACCTTGAGACATGTCTTATTATGCTGCTTGTTTTATGCTCACACACCTTGAGCTGATAACTCCACACCTAACCACATTCCCCAGTCATTTTGACCAATTTTATTTCTAACTGTTGCTTTCTGGCTCATGACTTTATTTCTTTAAATGTGGCCAAATTCTGTCTTATAATATGTAAGGTGCACGGCAGTTTGACTGACATGCTTAATTAATTTCATAATTAAGATTAGTTTCATGTATGTAATGTGTTTTACTTCCTAAACGGTTTACCTGTCATTTTGCAATTTTTCAGGTTATGTCAAACTGATGTGATGTATTATTTTTGTAGTGATTGCCCACAAATCTGATGGCTAAGGAGATCTTTTTTTTCCAAAGTTCCTGACTGAAAATAATTTTCTTACATAGAACCCCCCTTTGCCTATACATTTTGGCAGGCTTTAACCATTTTAATCATATGAGGGGGCAACTATGCCTATAAATATTATCCAACTTTTCTAAGAGGTGATACAAAGAGACTGCTCTTATATAAAATTTAAAGGCACCCAGCACTAAACGCTCTGCACTTTTATCCAATGCTAATAAAAAGAAGTGTTTATGGCCACTGATTTCTAGGAACAGTCATGCAAAGCAGCAAAGTTTTAATTCCACAGCAAGATTTGTATTTGTTCCCAAATTAAGCATTGAGCTAAACTGGGTTCCGAGCATCAGGATTCAAGCACAGACTTGTCATCGGGCATATCCTTTGTCCATGGGACATTGTCCATTTACAAGATCCAGATTCAATTTCCCACATAATAGCTAGAGCTAGAAAATATCTTGCCTGAAATGCTGGAGAGCCACCACTGATCAGTATTAATAATTCTGGGCTAGATGGATCAGTCATCTGACTTGATATAAGGCAGTTTCTTAAGACTCTGTGTGAGGACGCGAGAATGTGAATAATCTATAAAACTAACCAGTTATGTTAAAATGTTAATATAAGAATAGGAGGGTAATCAATCTTTCATGAACTTTTTAGAGCTCTACCATTTACACATCTATTAAATACTTAGTAACTTTATGATTTTCATCTTGTGCATTACCAGATAAAAGAGGATGCAGAACATGCTGCAGTCCAGAACCAAAATGAGTACGCTATACTAACAAAGATCGTGAACATTTATGTCTCTCAGTCTAACTATAATTTGCTTTAGCATATTCAATATTTCCCACTGTTACCTTCTTGCTTTGTTCAAAGAACATACGTAGTGATTCAAAATGGAAGCTCACTAATTATTTACAACCCAGTATTTAAACTGCAAAATGACTGTTAAACTTCACAGCAGATCAGCTTCGATAATGCGAGCAAGGCATTTTTTCCTAGTGGTAGGCGGTCACATATCAAGCAACTATGTGCTAGAACTTGTCCTGTACTATCTGTTCAAAGAGAACTGCGCAAGAGTATTTCAAGCTCTGACACATACTACTTTGTGCAAAAACATCCACAGGAGTATTACAAAAAAGACAGCAATGATGTTTCAGCAAACCCTGTGTCAAAGGAAAGTGTTCTCCTGCATCAGTAGGCATAAAGTGAATGATCATGTTTTAAATAATCAGTATCAGTAGCATTAATACTGATTTTCAGCTCTGGCATTCAGGATTCTACCTAGTTCTTGTAGATCAAGATTGAAGGCTTCACTGTTCCCTGGGTTCTTCTCAGTATCTTTATTCCTCTTCTCAGAAAGACTTTCCCCTCAACCCCCAGATACTGCAATCTTCCATGCAAGCTCCTGAGGATATACTACTACCACTCTAAATCATAATTAAACTAGTAAGAAATCCCCTTAACTCCAAAATCTGGAACCTCCTTTAAAAGTTCTCTTGGTTATGAATGTTAATAATATTTCTTTCCTGCCCTTCCCTTAAAAGCAGAAGAACATCCAAAGAAACCTCGTGTAACGCTAAAGCTGGTAAAGTGGGAGTCAGCAATTCTTAGGCCAGGCAAAATTGTTATGTTATCACGGAACAGGTATCCCTGGTGCTTAAGGCCAGGAAAACAACAGCCAAGTCTATTGCCTTGAAATACTGGGAGGAAAGGGGTTATTCTCTCCATTGTCTTGCAGTGGGCAGATATTCTGTCTATGTGTAGCTTTTTTTCCCATATTAAATAATGCAACTTATATAACCATGCCAAATTTGTGGAGCTTCAGCTGTTACTGAATGCAGGGGTGAGTTTATGGAGAGTAAGAATTTATTGCCATGCCATGTGAAATCTGACACTTGCTGGGTACTACTGAAGGTTCATAATGATCAATCAAATTTCAAGAGTGTACATCAATCATTCTGAAAATGATTCAAAAGTGCTTCAGATATCACATGAGCATGAGCACAGCACCTCTCTGCTCTTCATTAAAGTTGAACACATGTTTTCAACTTGTGAACAAGCCTGGGAAAAAAGTAGCTTCTGTAAGGAGTCAACTGTTTAAAGTTAATGCAGAATTTAAAGCAGCCACCATTTTTTTAAAGCTGAAGCATGAAAAAAGATGGGCTGCTTTAAAGAACAGCACAGAGGAGCTGTGCTCATGGAAGGTCCAAAGCGCTTCTTCCAAATATTTTCAAACTGTGCATAGTCCTATCGGATTCCTCTAGGAAAGCTTTCTCTCCCACTGTTCATCCCAGCAGATGGTATTCAGTGGCATGTTGCCTATAAACATAGGAGGCTCAATAAAGTATTCATGACTAACAGCAATTTATGGATTTTGTCCAATTCCCTATTAAAGCTATCAAAGCTAGTGGGCTTTTACCATATGGCAGTGAATTATGCAAAATTGAACAAGTTTTTTGCCTGTCCTCCGTTCTACTGAACTGGATGATCTAGAGTTCAAGTACCGAAAGCGATAGTTCTCTCAGAACATTTTCTTCACTCTACACACACTACTGTAAACTTTTTTCTTCTTTACCATGGGCCTTATATTTTTCAAAATGCAAAAGATCCAAGCTTCTTAATCTTGTAAGGGAAGGGACCCCCTTATCATTTTGCCTGCCACTTTTCTAGGGGATGTTAAAATAAGACATTATTATGGAGAAGAGGGGATGGAAGATAATGCTCTCCCTCCTTACTCAAATGGAGAGAACGTAATAGGAGAACTAGAGACAGTCTTATAAGCTTTAGGAATTTTGCAGTGGGATGACTTACTTATGACTAGTTCTCTTTAAAAACCAATATACAGAAAGAAACCCTTAGACGCAAAACAAATGCATGCATTTTAAGGGCTTCTTGTTTGTGTGTGCGTGAAAGAGAAAGAGAGAGAGATTTTCTACTTCTGCTTTTGATACTTATTATATCACCAGCTTCAAATACCTGAAGCCAAGAGAGTTTTGTTTTTCCTTTTATTTTGAAAACTCTTATTGAGAAGAACTGCATATGCCAAAATAAGAGTTTGGAACTTCTCTATAAAATGGAAGATAAGTAGATAATGCCATTATTAATTCATGTAATCCTAATTTTCAAGTGTATGTGCTTTCCTAACTGTGAGCCAATAATCTATTTCATACTCAAAAGAAAAGTGAAGGTAAATGTATAAGTAGAGCCTTGAAAGTGAAAAGAGAGAACGTTAAATCATTAAAACAAACAGGGAATCTACTGCTACATTATTATTCTCAGTAAACACAGTCAAGGCCTCTAAGCTAGGGAAAACTTCTGGGTCTGTTTGGGTGTGTGCTGAATGTTGGCCTTTTCCAAATATCAGGACATGTGAGTGTCCTTTATATGAATTCTTATCAAGGTGATTCTGTTCCTAATGTCTACAGGGATTCCATTCAATTTTGAGAAAGTAAAGTTCAGTTCATGCAATAAGATGCCTACCTCCTCCTTCTCTTGGTCCATCTTATCCCAATATGCAGCAACTCCCCAATATTTTTCCAAAAATTTTGGCATTCTGCAGAGCAGTACAAGGGGAAGGGGAGATGCATTCTCTCAGCCTGTGCTTGATGGACTGAGTTTATTGTTGTTGTTTTGCTTCCTATCCCATTTTTCTTTCCATTGGGTATATTATTTGATCGGAGCCACAAATGTTTTATATCAATTAAAGGAACACAAAGCAAAATAAACAACATACAGACTACAACTCTTAACACATTATGTAACAAGAGATATAACTTTGGATTTAATCTCCAAGCTGCTGTTGATAGCAATGCTAAGGTTTAAAGATGGAATGTTTAATATTTTGATTTAGTTTATTCTATTTTAGATACATTAGCAAGCCTGATCTGAGGATTACAGGGAAAAGATACTATTTGTTGCCTTGTCATAAATATCACAAGCAGATCTCATTTATTTTTCCCTAGAGAACATCACTTGATACTGAAAACTGAAATTTCTTTTCTAGTATAGAGTATGATATTCTTCAACTTCTAATATATTTATGAGAACATCTAATACTTTTTTATGATTTAACCCTTATAAGTAGACTAATATTACAGAAATAAAACAGGGAACTAGAGACAATGTCAAAACTTATGAAAAATTATAAAAAGACTAGTATTTTGGGGCAATTAAATAGAAATAATAGTTTAAACAAACCAAAGTCCCTCCAGTTTGAATGTGATAACAAACTCTGATTAATTTTAAATGAAAAACTGATACTTTTGCTACCTTTATATCCACTCTGCAGAAGGAGAAAAATGGGGGAAAAAATAAATCCAAATATGTATTGCTTCCTGAACATGCTTCACTGAATCATGATTGAGCATTACAATTGATCAGGTTTAGGAAGAACATTTTGCATAGGGGAAAAAAACTCAAAACATTTCCACTGAAGTTGTTCTTTCCTACTCAAACAGATGTAAAATTTAGTGATAAAAATGCATCTGTCATGGGAGCTTTGCAAGATATATGCTAACTCAGTTTGACTTATTGCTCCTAATAATCTATATACTTGATTACCAGGCCTAGATCTGCACAGAATGTTAGCATATTAATTCTGCCCTCCTTTTTTTCATCTTATACAGCCACAGTTTCTCTGACAAGCAAGAGGAAGAACAGAAGGAAATCAATTTAGAAATTGCAGGTCCTGATGGTATCCATTATGGTACCATATGTGGTTCCTCTGTTGTCAATATGTACTGTATGACTTTGTTTGCAACTGACCACAGTTCTTTAATAAACAGAATAACTTAGTCTTTGGAACAGAGATATTTAATGCAATAATTTCAACAACCAATTTACTGAATGTATATACTGAAAGACACAAGTGTAAGCTTTAGCCCTAATGCTATTTCCTGATGCTATTGTGTCATCTAATTCAAACAATATTACTCTCTCAAGACAGCAAGCATTTTCTGTTTAACCGACAATTCCCTACATCAGTTTAGAGGAGGAAATCATTGTACTGTTTCTATTTTCCATAATAATTCAATTGTACTGCTTTTGGGATTTTATTCAGTAAACATTGTCAATGACCACAGTTAAGATGTAGAGCTAAGCTACCATAAAGTTTCTTTCTTGTGTCAAATTTGATTCTGTGATTATCCGTAATCTATGCTCACCTCCCTCCATAGAGCGAATTATACTTAATGGAAAGGATAATTCCAAAGGAGACAATACAACATAAAACCTTATCCTGCTATGAGCAGCCTTTTTCAATTTAGTCAATGAGGCTTAACATCAGACAGAAAGGGGGAAACACTAAACATTTCCCAGCAGTACAGACAGCATTACTAACATACCCCTACTTAGAGAATCTTATACATAAAAATTTATAAGGCTGTGTAAATTGTGGCTTCTGTATAAGCCATGGAACAAACGAGGTAATTCTGTGATTATATGTAATCTATGATCCCCCAATCCTTAAGGTAGCCTTTTAAAAAGTCTTGTCCAGCAATCACATTATTTCTATTGTATAGCCTCATTTTTCACTATGATGAACCTTTGACGTGTTAAGGCAGATATCCTTAGATAGGCAATCTGCATGGTTGCAGCAAACGCTCCTCTCCAGTTGAGGATGTCGTGTTTGGGCTGTACTTTATAACACAAAAAACATCTCTCTGCTTTCCATTAAAGCACAAGCAGCATAAGCCACGTCCTAGCAAACTTCTGATTTTTAAAAAATGGATTAAAAATATTAAGTTTCTTTCTCATTAAAAAAGAGCCTTTAAAATTAAATGCTACCTCAACATTGTGGAAATGATACAATCTCATAAGAATGAATAAAAGGCTGCCTTATGTTCATGCACACTGTGCTAACTACCAGTTAAGCATGGACTCCTATTTCAATATTGCATCTTGTGAAAATGGGCCTTTCCAGCCTATCATTGTTCGCTTTTTGAAATCCCCAGTTATTGTTTCTATTGAAGTAAGATGATAAACACACTAGCTATGTTAGTGGTAATTCTAAAGATTACATAAATATGTTACACTGAGTTCTGAATGAAATGTGTTTTAGTGATCAGATCAGAATTACTGTTTAAATCATATTTGATGGACTATCAGTGGAAAACATGATTTAAATCAAATCAGTGAGTTAAATCAGCATTTTTGCTTGGTGATTTACTATGTGTGTTCCACCTCTCCGCTCTCCCTACTAGAGTTTTCACCCTTAAACTACCTTATCCATATTTCTCTTTCTTTGGATTGGGGTTAACTTTTTTTTTCAGAATACGGTCCACATGGAAGTACTTTGAGAAGTCCATGATCCTACCATATTGTCAATCTGGATTCCCTTCTCACCAACTTTACAGCTGTCCAGAACATTATTCTCCAACAGACAGTTGTATCTGGGTTATATCTCATTCAGGCCCAAGTTATAAAATGAGATGTATCTTTGCAAAATGTATATACAGTACTCATTCATTTCTGTGCAACTACAAAAGATTCAGCCACCTGCTATTCTTTATAGTTTGTCAACCTACAACAAATCAGATATTATTTCATCAATTTTCAAGAATGTGTTGGATTTCCAGAGGTAGAAGATTAAAGAACAGTACACATGTTTTTAAAGAACTAATTAATTTTAATATGTTAATAAGATCTGCTTTAATTACATCTTTATTTTGGATTATATTTTGAACAGTAAACCAATGTTTTTGGTTTGAAAGTAAGTATTGTCATTTCATGGGAAACATTCAAAACTGAAAAGCAACATTTCTTTCTTTAGCAGATGGATAGTATTGGGCAATATGTCAAATTCTATTAAGTAGACTCACAAATGTTTGGTATCCTTACAAAATGCTGATAACATCACTGTCCAAGCGTGCTTCCATATCACAAATAAAGACTTCTGGGTTTCTTCTACAAATACACTAAATACATACAAAGAACCAACGTTTAATCTGAAAAGCACGTACACGTATATGCACATACGGCTACAGAATATGCTATGAAACATCAACTGTTTTCTGATACTTCAAGATATACCACATGTGTGAAAGGAAAGACTTTAAATTCCATTCAGTTTTGTCTTAATCCTTTCCATTGTTCCACATACTGTGAATCTGCCACATCTTTTGAATGTTATATGCTAGATTTATATCCTTCCTGACTAGAGGAGCTCAAGGCTCAATATCTCCCTTCATTTTATCCCCACAAGAACAATATGATGTAGGCTGGGCAGCCATTACAAGGGAAGGGACAGAGGAAATTTTATTCCTAGCCTCACTTCCAACCCTGCAATCGCAACCCAAGTCTCTGGGTGTCAGACTGCTGAAGGCCGTGGATTTAAGCTAGTTCCTTTGAATGCCAAGTAGAATATAATAGAATAATGCCTATTCTGCAGGAGCTATATTGGCTGCCAACAAGCTTCCAGACCAAATTCAAGGTGATTATAGGTAATCCTATAATCCTATATGGTACAGGCCCTCCTCACCTTCAGGAACTATACGCTCCAGAAGAAATCAGCCTCTCAATGAGGTTTAGCTGGGAGGGGATCCTATGTATACCCACCTCTTCAGTATATGAAGTCCATAGGATGCCCTTCCCAATAATCCCTATCCTTTTATCCTTTTAGAAAAGGACTGAAAACTGTCCTATTCTGTGATGCATTTGGAATGGAGGGTTTTCAGTAGAGGATATCAGTAAATATAAATGAGATCTCTTTGTTTTATCTTGATTTTATTTGGTGTACTGTGTTCTTTACTTATAGTTTTATTACTGTAAGCTGCCTAGAATCTGTTGAGCATGCAGCATACACATTTTCATAAATAAATAAACACATATCTATTTTTTTAAAAAAAGTTGAATTGATTTATAAATCCCATGTAACATTCTCTACAGAATAAAACCCATCCAAGAACACTCTTTATTTTTCATTTTGAAAGATAATATATAAGCACTAAAGACAAGAACTGGATTCAAATTGTTAGATTTACAAGCTAAACATATGAAGCTCTGGAGACTACCCAAACAAAATTATTCCTAGGTGTTGATGTGCATTTAATAAAAATTCAATGTTGTAATTATCTTCCTATTACTCCCCCAAAGAGTATTAGTACTCATAATCATAATATTTCTCATCCAATTATTTTAATGCTGCAGAAAGACAGATGGGGACAGCAGCCAATCGCTGCACCAGATCATTGCCTTCTGATAGATTTTTTTAAATTAGCCTTTATTTCACAAGTGAAAAAATGCAACACTACTCTTCAGATAGAAAATAGCAATACTCCTTTTCAAAATAAAGAGCATTGTTGATTAAACCAGTAGTAACTTTAATTAAATTAAGAAGTAAATGCTCTCTTCCTCTTTGTTTCCAAATAACGTCAAGTTAATCTTTTAAAACCTGTCATCTGTAATTGGTCTATTAAGAAATGCCAAAATAAATTTCTTGCCACTATTTAGTTAAGCTAATCCATCTCCCAAAGTAGTCAATCTAAACCCCAAGCAACTTTGTATGGTAAGAGACTTATGAATCACATGTAGTCCATGTTTTCAAAAATGGAATGTGTAACTCAACAAAACTGTGAATGCATAGCTAATTATTGAATATTTCATGCCAATTCAATAAATATACCTGCCTGGCTGATGATTATTTTCCATCTTCATCATACTTAACATCAAGAAATAAAAGTAATTCTACTTTGCCATACACAGAGACAGTGCTCTTTTCTCAAAAAAGCCTTGCATTTGTAAAGAGCAGTCTTCAATAAAGAGCTTGATCAAGGATTTACCAATATAACCTTTTGATAGCTTTCATCTATTCTGCCCTTTCAAAAACACAGTGGCTTTATCCATGCTATCATATGCTGAAAATGTAAGTAATTGACCCTCTTGAGATAATGGGAGAGAAAAGATTGACATCAGCTACAAAACTCTAACCCTAGATTAACATGAAACCACACAATTTACATCTCCTTGGACATAAGAAAACCCCTCCTGTTTGAGGTGGAGGGAGAAAGAAGGATGCTGTAATACACACACATGTAAAGCATATACTTTTTATGTGATCCAATAACTTTACTGTAAACTGCAACAGTTTTCACACTGACCAACATTATGTTCATTTCAGTGAATCTGCCCTCTTCAGTATTATTTCAGATGAAGAAACTATTACTAGCAGAAAGCTTATGACAGCTGAGCAAATGAAAAACACCACAAATCTAGATAATGCATTTGATAAATAATATATCTTCTCTTAAAATGCGTATGTTCATCACTGCCAAAAGAAAATAAAACCTTAGAAGAAAAGTGATAACACAAATAAATTACAAATTAGCCTCCTCCTTCCTTCCCCCACTCCTCAATGAAGGTTGTACTGAGAGAGATCTTGTGGCCTAAGTATTATTTAACAGAATAAAAGCAGACAATCAGAAAGGAACATAACAAACCTGTTGCTGTGGATACTGCATTCCTCCCATGGAACCAGGAGTCCGGGTCTGCATTCCCATTGGAAAACGCTGTGGTCCTGGTGGCCCATATGACTGCCCTGGATATGGACTGCCTGGCTGTGACTGGGCATGGGGGCTGTTGCCAACTGCAAACAACTGAGGTCTTTTCATTACCATTGGATCCATTGGGTTGCCCTGTTGATTAGAGGAGGAAAATGATAAAAGCAATGTTTTAATCCACTGCATGAATAATTTTGAAGATCTCTTGGTCAATGCACTTTCAAATAGTCTTCATTCTGAAACGAAATCTAATAACATTTAAAAAAAACAACAACTAGAGTTTAATTTCAGACATTATATAATTCAGTTCCAGAGAAACATGTTCATATAGTTCCACAGCCAGATACATAAGGATGGAACTCCTCAAGGGGGCTTGGTTGACAATGGGGAGATCCTACCAGACAAAAGTCTACGTAGTCTAACTGTTCCATCTTTACCACTGTTCACTGTTTTTTCCCATTTTTTAATTCCAAGTCAGTAAGCAAGTCATACATTACAGTTCACATCAAAAGTTTCTTTTGATTTTTTATTTATTTATTTATTTTATTTAATAGACTTGTCCCCGCCCATCTCCCCACAATGGGGGACTCTGGGCAGCTTACAACAAACTAAAATCAGAAATACATAATTAAAAGTTATAAAAAACCACATTTACAAAGATAAAAGGCTAAAAAATCCAAGAGGCCGATTGAGGCCGCACCAGGCCGCTAAGGGGCCAGCCAACCCCATTTCTGACATCCTCCCTCCCTGCCCCAGGCCAGATGGCAGAGCCAAGTCTTCAAATCCCTCCAAAAGGCCTGGAGTGAGGGGGCCTGTCTCACCTCCGGGGGCAAGATGTTCCAAAGGGCGGGGTCTACAGCAGAGAAGGCCCGCCTTCTGGACCCCGCTCCTTGACTTCAGAAAATAACAACGAAATCCTGATTTTTCTTGGCAGTATGTATAATGCATTTACAGCAGATCACTGCTTCCTTTTTTATTTATTTATTTGATTTATGTAGCCACCTATCTCACACAGCAACTCTGGGCGGCTCACAGCAGGTAAAAGCAATGCAAAATGTGCAAAATGCAGCAACACACACATCAGCTAATATTACTCAGTATGCAGTAAATGGCACAAATATTCTTAAAGTTTTCACAACTCACAGAAAGTGAATGACAATATCTATTCCTTTCTATAGATAATTTATTTAAGTTATTCAAAGTGTTTCTTAAATCTAGGAACGAGCGGTTTCTCTTCACTTTTGTATGGAATTTAGTAATTCAACAGAAGTCAGTATGTCTAGAGGAGAATAACAGAAAAAATGTGCATATCCACATACTCATCTAGATTCATATTCCAAAACTCTACTTTTATCATTGTTGTAGCTGTTTTTAGCAGCAATGGATTCAGAATTTAATGTGGCATTTTAAGTGGATCACAATTTTCCTTTATATGCTGTTTTGTAAGTAAAAATTAAGTGCATAGCTGTTGCCGCAGAGGTCTTTCAACATAAACAAATATTCACAAACTGATTTTCCTGTTTCTAATCACTGTTGCTATCTGAAACCTATTCGTTACAATTCAATATTGAATTCTTTCAGGATTTAAGTTACCAATACGTACAATTATGATGCACTATTTTTCTTCAGACCATTGATTTCTGACTACACCTGGATGCAATCCATAATTTGCTTAATACGTTTTCTTGTACCATTTAATGGACTCTATTAAAAGTCCATTTTAATAATCCTGGATAGGTTCAAGCTCCAGATACCTTCATGCAGCCCACTGGCTACCCCTTTGTTCCGCCCTTCATGTGAGTTATCATTAACTCCCATTATGTCTTATTTGGGATTTATGGCAGCAGCTTTCCAAAGCAGCCAGGATTTAAAAACTAAAATTGACATAGTTTCATATCCCAACTTGATTAGAAGGTCTCAACTGCAGTTTCTTGGCTCTCATGAAACAGAAAGTTAAATTAACCATATATTATTACTTTGTTAGGAGTTGGACTCAGATACATAGTGCTAGCACATACTTCGAATACTAAACTAAATTTGATCATCCAAATGTAGTCTTATGTTTCCTTGTCCTCCTCAGCCTCATTTTTGTTTTCAATATTAGTTTGATTCAAAGTGTCTATTTACTTAGGCTATTTAAATTAATTCATGCTGCAGTGAAATAAGCATAGACAGATACCCAATAGAAAGATGGCTACTGGCATCTTAAAAATTTGATTATGTCCTACTATTGTACAGCAACTCATCTTAAAAATAAATAGGATTCTACAAAATTAAAATCAACCAAAATTATAACACGTAGTAATTATTGCAACATTTTTCAAAGATTCTGTCACAAATTAATTTATAAAAACTGCAACAGCTAAGTGTGCATGAACATCAACATATCTTTGCTAGGAAAATATAGTCCTCAGAGTATATTTATATATGAATATTCCCTCCATAGAGAGCCAGTTTGGTGTAGTGGTTAAGGCGCCAGGCTAGAAACCAGGAGACCATGGGTTCTAGTCCCACCTTAGGCACAAAGCCAGTTGGGTGACCTTGGGCCAGACATTCTCTCTCAGCCCTAGGATGAAGGCAATAGCAAGTCATTTCTGAAATCTTGCTAAGAAAACTGCAGGGTCTTGTCCAGGCAGTCACCAACACACACACACAAAGAATTCACACCATAATCTATACTCACTGTGAATGTAGGCTTAGACTCATGGGTTAAAACTAGAAACATGCAAATAGATTCCTATTTACATAATGGGTTTTTCTCCCTGCAAAATCCCAGTGCAAATTCTCTGCAGATCTCTAGAGATGCAATTATGGAACTTCACAGAGTAGGCAGGATGTGATCAGCGATATCTGTTCTGACAATGTTGCTCTAGTTCTTAGCACTGCATTTTAAAAATTATTCAAACTGGAGCAGATTCAGAGAAGGGAAACAAAAATAAGGGGTTAGAAAAGAAAGTGAGGGAAATGGGAATGTTTAGCTTTGACAACAGAAGACTAACAGAAGACTATGACACTCTTCAAATACATGAAAGAACATCACACAGCAGAAAGTCAAGATCTGTTCTGCACTGTAAAGGAGTGCAGAACATGAAATAATGGATTCAAGTTTGAAGAAGGCAGATCTTGTTTGAATGTTTAAAAACTATCCTAACAGTAACAGTAGTTTGACAGTGAAACCAATTACCAAGAGAAGAGGTGGGCTTCCCTTCACTGGATGTGTTCAAATGAAGGAAAACCTAGAGAAATTTTAATTTGGTTTGCTGAATTGAACAAGTGGTTGGACTTGATCACCTAAATGGCCTCCAACTCCAATGACTGTACCACACTACATGGCCACAGTGGCAATGAGGAGGCTATGCCATATTTCTCCTACGAGTTTTAAAACTGTGGAGCGGTGGAGAGAGGTGCATCTTAAAATATTAAATAGAAATCTATCTCTTTCCTCTGATGGCCTTTACAAAATAAAGCAATGAAATTAAATGTCACGTCCTCAAGTTGTATGCTACACATTTATTCTAATCTTTCTTTTAAAATATTGAGGTTAGAGTATCAACCATTCACTGGTAATTTATACTTTGGTTAAACCTATTATGCCTATGGAGCAAACAAATCACAACCAACATCCCCCACCCCCCTTGTTTTTAATGAACTACACACAACTTGACTTTTCACAGTGCCACTGCAAGGGCACACAGAGGTTAAAATAACATTTAAACCCAATTACATACATTTATCACACCTGATGGCTGAAAGAATTCTATAACTGAGAAAAACTAACTACAGTACTTGGCTTCCTACTGTTGGCCTCAATTTTACTATATTACTTAAGAGTAACTAATATTATAATGTAGTATTTTTAAGTTTGTTCCTCTATCTGCTTCCCTTCTGATTTATTTTTAATCCTGACTCTCAATTACCTTGGATCCATCACATCAAAATCTTCTTGAGATCCACAGAGGGTCTTCAGCCATAAGAGAACAACTGTTCTATTTTTTTTATGATTATATCTGGAGGTTTTATTGTGGGTTTCTTGTCTTTTGTTTCAAGAGTTCTGAACATTTGACTGAGTTGCTTACAAAAACAGATGACAAATGCTTTGATTACCTACCAGGGCTAATGCCAGCTGCATTCCCATATCTCCCCCAAAGGCTGTTCCTGAGGATCAAGGGAATCTCTGGGATGCTGTACAATGGAACATATGGTTGCAACACACAAGGAAACTGTGAGGAATTCATAGATCTTTGTTTTATTTGTAGAAGTACCCAATGTTTTTATTCTGCTATATGATACATTTTATTAGTTTGATACATTATATACTATTTTGTAGACTTCTGTGCAACATGTTTGAGAGGTTTTAAAAAATCATTTTAAATAAAAATGAAAGGCAATACAGAAAGCCACACAATGCAGAAATCCAATAGTATTGTTTAAATATGATAAAACCCACGTCAAGAGGCTCGTATCTGTGTTCATAGTATTTTAAAAAAAACTTTACCTAAGAAATACATTTTCTCATAATTTATTTTGCTGTAAACCAATATAATTCACCTACTTCTAACAGCTATAGCTGCATGAAGATAAACTGCCTAAAAGCAGCACATTTTTAAGTAACTCATGAGTCCTGCCCTAGTTGCAAGCAAGTTCCCCTAGGGAATCTGCATTGATTCATAATATACATTCAGCATTTTGATTTCCAGATTTAAAGTCAAAGTGCCAGATGAACGTTCAGAACATTTTGAATAAGGGCCTAAATTGAGGGTTTAAAAGAGCTGAAAGCTAGAGAATAAATCAAATAAATAAATAAAAGTTAGGAAATTGTTAGTTTCCAAGTATAAACTATCTGATATGTTCTTCCAGAATATTTCCCTGTGATTCTACCTGGATTCACAATGTATAAAATTGACTTTGTTCTCATACAATAAGAAGCAAAATGGCAATCTAGCCTATATTCCCAGAGTTACCAACATATGATGGATGGGCATAAAATATTGCATCAAAACTCACTGAGGCTGATGATGGCTATACTGTATCAAGATACAGCTTTGAATTCTTTGAATGTTCTCTAGCTCAGGATCTGCAAGACTGGTGCCTGTAACTGTAGAGGAATTGCTTTGCTATTGAGTAAGAGTAGAAAAAAAAATTCCCAGCAGTCACACTATTTTCAGTGGTTACCGATAACAGTTCCGATACTGCAGATAACAGTATGTCCTTGTTTCTGCATCTAACAGGTTTTGTGATATACTCAGTGAAGAGATGGGCCCTTAGATACTGTTTCCACCAGCTCTTGCTAGCACGGCCAACAGCAAGGGATGACAGAAACTCCAATCCAACATCATCTCAATGGCCATATGCTGCACATTCCTACCTTAGCACTATGTTGGCTTAGACCAAATATTCCCAACTTAATGGGTACAATCAGGGGCATCTACATAGAGAGAGGGGTTAAAAATGTGGCCATGTGATTGAGGCTGAGATCTTGACTTTGACTCCCCTGCAGAAGAACCTAGGGGCACAGCCTCCCTGCCTTTAATAGAAGTCACATTAACATTGAGAAGAGCAGCTACCTGAGACAGTGTTTACTGTCAAACTGGACTGTGAAAGGCAACTAATTCCATCCACAGAAATATTACAGAAAACAAATCACTCCATTAATACGTTTTGTAGTAAGAGGCAGGGAGAACTTTGGAGGCTAAGTCACACTGGCTTTCACATTGCAGAAGGGCAGGTACAAAAATACATCCACTCTATTTTCTACAGTTATATATTAACATAGAAAAAATGTATGCTGGCCATATATTCTCTGCATTTATGGCAAATTATTAATCAAGTCCCACCTGAAACAATTTGTTAAATTGATTTTAATCACTTGGCCTCTCATGTGAAGCTTTGTATAATCAGCATTTCATTTACAAAATTAATTGCCTGATTGATTCTCAAGAGGCAGTAGCTGTCATTACACTGCTGTCATAACTTTTGAAAAGGGGTGTCACAGCATGGAATTCTGACAGTATGAAAAGCATTGCTATTTAAAACTAAGGGTGGGGGTGAAAATAAATGCAGTGGCTTTACCAAGTAGTTTTCCAGGCTGAAAGAAAGTTTTGTTTATATATTATTTATTTATCTCCCTCCTTTCTCTCTCTCTCCCTCTTCTCCCTACAGTTTTAGTCAGACTTGTGACTCCTATCCTCCATTCAGTGAATTAATTTACAAAACTACTATTCAGCATTTCTTACTGTGAATCACTGTCAATTTAAGTCAATTATGCCATGCCTTTTCTGGATGTGTATAATGAGGTTGTTGGTAGATTGAGGGGGTCAGCTGATGAAAGGTCAATGTTAAGGCTGCTGATTTTGCATTTTTTAAAAAAAGCTTTGTATAACTTCACAACTTTTTATGTTGAATTTAACTCCCCAGCTGTTTCCTTATATTAGAAAGGTTTGTGCCTGGTGCACACTGTAGTCATATGGAACTAAACTAATTTTTTTGAGGTCGACTGAATCGAAAACAGGTTCCTTGAACCACAACTGTGGGGTATTAGTTCAGTATGCAATCCCAGACAACATCACCCAGAGGCAATGAAGACAAGAATGATTCTATGACTAGACTGCTGCTCTGCTATATGGAAAAAACGGGAAAGAATTTTGTCTCCCTGCTTTCAGCTGCATTGTTTCTATGCATGCATACATACATTATGCAACTTTTAAAGATATTTATGGGAATACATAAAAAAATAATAAGGGGGATCTGGGCATTGTTAGAGTCAAAGTAACTTTCATAATAATGTGGAAAACAACAATGAAGATCCTTCTCAATACTTACACTGGCCAATCCTTGCTAAGTGTCCCAGGCTAATTTTTACATTTCTAGGAGGCAATCTAGCCATTCTGTTAAATAGAAGAAACATAAACTCCTTCAATGTGTATTATTTGACTGCTAATTAATAACTTCCCCTGAAGCATCTAAAGGCTTTCTAAATTCAATGACCACAAAGTGATGTTTACCAGAGGGAATATTCACATTGTGTCAGACTGCTTGTGGTTTTCAATCTTCAGCTGAACATGGTACCTTTGGGATCAACGTTTGGTAGCAAATTTTGTTCTATATCTGAATTTTTTATACTTCTTGAAAATTGTTATTCAAATTATCCTTTCCTTAAAAACAGAATAAATTATCTTAGCCTGGATTACTTTTTTTGGAGATTTGTTTGAGTTGAACTATAGGCTATTTAAGTATCCCAAATTAAATAGTTTATAAGAGAAAGTACCTAATACAGTATCTTTAGCCTTTATTCTAGTGATATTATTTCACAAAGCACGTGGGAAAAAATCTGATTCTTGGGAAAAAGGTTTTAACAAAATCAAGGTTATAACTAAAACTATTACATTTTCACACAAAAAAACCCTACAATTAGTGTGTACATTTGATGGAGAGTGTATGGGGTGAAATAGCAAGAAACTTATTACATTTTTACTTTGGGAAGCTAAATTATTAATCGCTCAACATTGGAAATATTTGGATAATTTATCAATTGAAAAATAGCATAGAAAAACTTGGTCAGCTCTACTCAAACAAGTATTGGATAATTCATATCATGGAATCTCAGAATCATATCACAGTTTTGGAAGGCTCCTTCAAGAGATCATCAAGTCCAACCTCCTACACGCTGCAGGATTCATTACATTATTCCTGATAGATGACTCTATTTGAAAACCTCCAGTGAAGGGGAAAAAAACATGCAGTAACTTATTTCACTGATAGACAGCTGTTACCGTAAAGATGTTCTTCCTAATGTCTTATCTGTATCTACATCCTTGAAGTTTCTTCCCAATAGCTCTAGTCTAACCCTCTAGAGCAAGTGAGAATAAGTCCGAACCATCTACACTGTGTGTGTCAGCCCTCCCAGGTAAACCAGACAGGAAACACAACTAGATGAGCTAATTCTACTTTATTGTAAGGCTACTTTAATAGAATCTTGCAAGTCTGAAAATACAAATCTCCCGCCCTCCCTAACCTGAGTAGTTAGGGCGGTCCTTCCTAGGTTTCTTTCTCTGGCCGTTACTCTGTTGCAGATTCCTTTCTCTTTTACCTGGTCATTCCCTAGGAAGCATCTCTTCCCCTATCTTCCAAGGTTGCCCTCATGTTCCATCACAGACTGCCCTTCAGGTATTTGAAGACAGCTGTCATATCCCCTCTCAACTTTCTCTTCTGCTACCTAGGTCTTTTAATTGTTCCTCATAGAACTTGACTTCCAGTCTTTTCACTATCTTGGTAGCCCTTCTCTGGACAAACTCCAGTTTATCAATCAATCAACATGGGCGTGCAGAACAGAACACAATTCTCCAACTAAGGCCTGACCAAGGCAGACTAGAATAGGATAATGTGATGGAATGCAATTATGAAGGCCAAGCTCAGGGAGACAAACATTTTCTTAGCTTGCCAGAACTGCGTGGGAGGAAGAAGAGGATGAGACTGGCACCTCCCTGAGGAATTCACACTGTTGTGGCTGGAGGACTTTGGGTACTGGGGTTTTAGTCTGGGAATATTCTTGCTAGAGGTTGTAGCTAATAAACATAGCTGGACTGAATTGGCATTGTCTCTTGGAGTTCCTTGGGCTAGGCCTGACATCAATCTTCCCAGACTAAAACCCCAGCTCCCAAAGTCCTCCAGCCACAACAGTGTGAATTCCTCAGGGAGGTGCCAGTCTCATCCTCTTGTTCCTCCCACGCGGTTCTGGCAAGCTAAGAAAATGTTTGTCTCCCTGAGCTTGGCCTTCATAATTCCATTCCATCACATCAATCTTCCCAGACCAAAACCCCAGTTCCCAAAGTCCTCCAGCCACAACAGTGTGAATTCCTCAAGGAGGTACCAGTCTCATCCTCTTGTTCCTCCCACGCAGTTCTGGCAAGCTAAGAAAATGTTTGTCTCCCTGAGCTTGGCCTTCATAATTCCATTCCATCACAGATAATTACTTCCCATGATCTGGATTCTCTGCCCCTCTTGAAATTCTTCAAGATGTCATTGGCCTTCTTTGCAGCTGCATTGCACTACTGGGACATGTTGAGCTCGTAATCCACTAGTACTCCTACATCCTTCTCACACATGTTGCTCTAGAGCCACATTTCCCCCATTCTGTACAGGTGTTTCTTTTTTATCATCCAGATGCATGATTTTACATTTCCCCTGTTAAATTTCATTCTATTTGTTTTTGCCCACTGTTCTAGCCTACATCTTTTTGAATGTTTTCCCTCTCCTCCCAAGTATTAGTCACCCCTCCTAGCTTTGTATCATTGGCAAATTTGGTAAATATTCCCTTAACCCACTCATCCATATAATTTATAAAAACATTGGACAGCACTCGAGATGTCTCTCCAAGTAGATTTGACACCTTTTGAGTATGATCCTTGAGCCAATTGTGGATCCACCGAAAAGTTGTCACCCCAAATTTGATTATTAATAAGAATGAGACACTGTCAAAAGCCGTGCTAAAGTCAAGATATATTATATCCATGGTCTTTCCCCAATCGACCAGCCTACTATCATAAAAGGATATCAAGTTAGTCTGGCATCAATTGTTTGGAATAAATCCATGTTGGCTCCTGTTAATTAATAAATTCCAATCTAAGTGCTCACAGATATGCTGCTTGATAATCTGCTCAACCCCTTCATGGATCACTGCCTTGTCGTGGCGAAGGGGCTTGCGTAACTCAGTGAAGCCATGAGCTATACCGTGCAGGGCCACCCAAGACGGACAGGTCATGACAGAGAGTTCTGACAAAATGTGGTCCACTGGAGAAGGAAATGGCAACCCACTCCAGTATCCTTGCCAAGAAAACCCCATGAACAATGTTAAAAGGCTAAAAGATATGACGCCGGAAGATGAGCCCCTCAGGTCGGAAGGTGTCCAATATGCTACTGGGGAAGAGTGGAGGGCAATTCCAAGTAGCTCCAGAAAGAGTGAAGCGGCTGGGCCAAAGCCGAAAGGACGTTCAGCTGTGGATGTATCTGGAAGCGAAAAGAAGGTCCGATGCTGTAAAGAACAATATTGTATAGGTACCTGGAATGTAAGATCTATGAACCAAGGCAAGCTGGATGTGGTCAAACATGAGATGACAAGACTGAACATCGACATCTTGGGAATCAGCGAACTGAAATGGACGGGAATGGGTGAATTTAATTCGGGTGACCATTATATCTACTACTGTGGGCAAGAAACCCTTAGAAGAAATGGAGTTGCACTCATAGTGAATAAGAGAGTGGGAAAGGCAGTAATGGGGTACAACCTCAAAAACGACAGAATGATCTCAGTGCGTATCCAAGGCAAACCATTCAATATCACAGTCATCCAAGTCTATGCCCCAACCACTGATGCTGAAGAAGCTGAAGTTGACCGCTTCTATGAAGACCTACAACACCTTCTAGAACTAGCACCAAATTAAGATGTCCTTTTCATCATAGGGGATTGGAATGCTAAAGTAGGAAGTCAAGGAGTAATCGGAATAACAGGCAAGTTTGGCCTTGGAGTACAAAATGAAGCAGGGCAAAGGCTAATAGAGTTCTGTCAAGAGAACAAGCTAGTCATAGCAAACACTCTTTTCCAACAACACAAGAGACGACTCTACACATGGACATCACCAGATGGTCAATACCGAAACCAGATTGATTATATACTTTGCAGCCAAAGATGGAGAAGCTCTATACAGACAGCAAAAACAAGACCAGGAGCTGACTGTGGCTCAGATCATGAGCTTCTTACTGCAAAATTTAGGCTTAAATTGAAGAATGTAGGGAAAACCACTAGACCACTCAGGTATGACTTAGATCATATTCCTTGTGAGTACACAGTGAAGGTGATGAATAGATTTAGAGGATTAGATTTGGTAGACAGAGCGCCTGAAGAACTATGGACGGAGGTCCGTAACATTGTACAGGAGGCAGCAACTAAAACCATCCCAAAGAAAAAGAAATGCAAGAAAGCAAAATGGCTGTCTGATGAGGCTTTACAAATAGCTGTGGAAAGAAGGAATGCGAAAAGCAAGGGTGAAAGGGAAAGATATAAGCAACTGAATGCAGATTTCCAGAGAATAGCAAGGAGAGATAAGAAGGCCTTCTTAAATGAACAATGCAAAGAAATTGAGGAAAACAATAGAATGGGGAAGACTAGAGATCTCTACAAGAAAATTGGAGATATGAAAGGAACGTTTAGTGCAAAGATGGGCATGATAAAGGACAAAAAAGGCAGGGACCTAACAGAAGCAGAAGAGATTAAGAAGAGGTGGCAAGAATACACAGAAGGACTATACAAGAAAGATCTTAATGTCCCTGATGTCCACGCTGGTGTGATCACTGACCTTGAGCCAGACATCCTAGAGAGTGAAGTCAAGTGGGCCTTAGGAAGCATTGCTAACAACAAAGCTAGTGGAGATGACAGTATTCCAGCTGAGTTGTTTAAAATACTAAAAGATGATGGTGTTAAAGTGCTGCACTCAATATGCCAGCAAGTTTGGAAAACGCAACAGTGGCCACGGGATTGGAAAAGGTCAGTTTACGTTCCAATTCCAAAGAAGGGCAATGCCAAAGAATGCTCAAACTATCGCACAATTGCACTCATTTCACATGCTAGCAAGGTTATGCTCAAAATCCTACAAGCTAGGCTTCAGCAATACATGAACCGAGAACTACCGGATGTACAAGCTGGGTTTCGAAGAGGCAGAGGAACTAGAGATCAAATCGCCAACATTCGCTGGATAATGGAGAAAGCACGAGAGTTCCAGAAAAACATCTACTTCTGCTTCATTGACTATGCAAAAGCCTTTGATTGTGTGGATCACAACAAATTGTGGCAAATTCTTAAAGAGATGGGGGTACCAGACCACCTTACCTGTCTCCTGAGAAATCTGTATGCGGGCCAAGAAGCAACAGTCAGAACCGGTCATGGAACAACCGATTGGTTCAAAATAGGGAAAGGTGTACGACAAGGCTGTATACTGTCACCCTGCTTATTTAACCTATATGCAGAGTACATCATGAGAAATGCCAGGCTGGAAGAATCACAAGCTGGAATCAAGATTGCAGGGAGAATCATCAACAACCTCAGATATGCAGATGATACCACCCTAATGGCAGAAAGTGAAGAAGAACTAAAGAGCCTCTTGATGAGGGTGAAAGAGGAGAGTGCAAAAGCTGGCTTGAAACTCAACATTAAAAAAACTAAGATCATGGCATCTGGACCCATCAATTCCTGGAAAATAGAAGGGGTAGAAATGGAAGCAGTAACAGACTTCATTTATTTGGGCTCCAAGATCACCGCAGACGGAGACTGCAGCCATGAAATTAAAAGACGCTTGCTCCTTGGGAGGAAAGCTATGGCAAACCTAGACAGCATATTAAAAAGCAGAGACGTCACCTTGCCGACAAAGATCCGCATAGTCAAAGCTATGGTTTTTCCAGTAGTAATGTATGGCTGTGAGAGCTGGACCATAAAAAAGGCCGAGCGCCGAAGAATTGATGCCTTTGAACTGTGGTGCTGGAGAAGACTCTTGAGAGTCCCCTGGACTGCTAGGAGGTCAAACCAGTCAATCTTAAAGGAAATTAACCCTGATTGTTCATTGGAAGGACTGATAATGAAGCTCAAGCTCAGATACTTTGGTCACCTAATGCGAAGAGAGATCTCTTTGGAGAAGACCCTGATGCTGGGAAAGATTGAAGGCAAAAGGAGAAGAGGACGGCAGAGGATGAGATGGTTAGATAGCATCATTGAAGCAATGAGCATGAAACTGAGCAAACTCAGGGAGGCAGTGAAGGACAGGAAGGCCTGGCGCAATATGGTTCATGGGGTCACGAAGAGTCGGACACGACTTAACGACTAAACAACAACAATCTGCTCAAGGACCTTGCCCAGTACTGATATCAACTCATAGGCCTGTAGTTTCCTGGATCCTGCTTCATTACTTTTTTGAAAATAGGAACATTAGCCCTCCTCCAATCTTCTGGGGCATCACTTGTTCTCCAGGACTTCTCAAAGATTACAGAGAGTGGTTCTGCAATTACCTCTGATAGTGCCTTCAATACCTTAGGGCAGTGTTTCTCAATCCTGGCAGCTTTAAGCTGTGTGGACTTCAACTCCCAGAATTCCTCAACCAGCATTCTGAGGAATTCTGGGGGTTGAGTCCACACAGCTTAAGGGTGCCAAGGTTGGGAAACCCTGCCTTAAGGTATCATCTGGCCCTGGAGACTAATTAATTTAGATTAGCTAGAAATCCCTTCACTTCCTCTTTGCTTATCTTGAGCTTTAGTTCACTCCCACCACCACCACCACCCCAGTGGCACAGTGAGGGACAACTGAGGGTTTGTTCACCTTCTGAGAGAAAACAGATGACAAACAAGAGTTTCTCATCTGTCTTCTCATAATCCACCTTAACCATTTTACCATTCTCTCTCTGCAGACCTACTGCCTCCCTGACTTTCCTTTTGCTTCTGACATAGCTGGAAAAAACTGTTTTTGTTGTTTTTGGCATTTATTGCTAGCATAATCTCATACTGGGCTTTAGCTTTTCTCATGCTAGACCTGTAGTTTTTGCAAACTCCTTTGCATTGTTCTTTAGATATATTCCACTGTATTCATTTCTTGTACATTTTCTTTTTTCTTTTAAGCAATTTATAGTTTGGTGTGGATCCAGTTTGGTCTCTTTAGATGTCTTCCATTCTTCCTTCTTGTAGGAATTATTTGAGTTTGTACCTCCAGTATCTTCTTTTGAAGAAGCTCCCAGCCTACATGGACATGGTCACACAGCCCCTCGATAAGCAAGCCACATATGTTTTAACATGCCTCCAGTTATACTGTGTACACCTGCAACCTAACCATTCAATATTCTTACATTTTTATCTCCTTTTCATCATTTTTATAGAAGACTAATATTTGCAGCATAACTTTCAACTCTACTCTTCAACATACCATTATCATTGCCATAGAAATATCTAAATTTACTTCTTTGCATTCTCTCAGACCAATTTAACTCTAAATCACTTTATAACTTTTATTCTTAATTCCGCACATGCTTCTGGAGATCTTGATTAGCCCTTTTTACCCATTTCTAGATTTTTTTTTCCTCCATCAGTTTCTGGGCTTTTTTGCTTTAAAAGAAAGAGGATAAAGCTTTCTAGTAGTAAAATTCCAATGAAAAACAAGTGTGTTTTCCAGGATAGGTGCTGAAAAATGTATTAAACATTTTGAATAATTTTGGAGAACCTGTGTAGTGTCATGGCTAAGGTGCTGATTTAGGACTGAGGAAACTCAGGTTCAAATATACCCTTAGTATTCAAATTTGCTGGGTGACTTTGGTCCAGTCACTCTCAGCCCAATTTACTTCCCAGGATTTCATTTCTAGAGATAAAAATGTGGCTAGATTCACCCTGTAAGTTGCCATAATCTGCTGGGGGAAAGGCAACATATAAATTTAACAAATAAATAATATGAAAAAAAGCAGTATATGTATCTGTTTCCGCCCAATAATGTATATAAACCATAAATTAATATGCATACAGTTCCATTACATTTATGCATATTTTACAAACTGGAATAGTAAACAAAGCATGAAAATCAAGATTTTCTCTCTTAAGAATTCAATTATACATCATACTCAAAAAATATCATAATACATTAAAAAGTTCAAAATATCTTCCAAGATCTCTCAAGTCTACAACAGCTGTAATTTTTATCTAAAGGATCATTCTGATTTATAACATATTATACTTGTGGCAGTCAGAATGCTGAAGGGACTGCCTAAATTATATTCACAATCTAGCTGAGATGGCAAGAGTTTTCAGATGAAGGATGGTTCCAGATGAATCTGATCCCAGGTAGCACGAATTGCAGGCTGGAGGATATCAGTATCAGCAGAGGTGGCTCTTAAAAAGAGTCAACTTTTGTACACATAACAAATCCAAAACCATGGTTTGACTGATGGGGAACAAAACACAGACTTGAATATATCACCAAATGTTTATTCTAAATTTAATCAAACTATAGCTTGCTTATTTATTTTTTGCTTGTTTAATCAATTTATATAGTTGCCCTACTTAGCACATGACTCGGGGTGGCATACCTTACCAATAATGAGCAGTAAGTCAATAAAAACCACATAATAAATCCAAGTATAAAAACATAATCCAAAATAATAGCATACAAGTGCAAGCATGTAAGTGCCAGGGAAAAAAGCTCATCCAGGGAGTCATACCATTCCCAGTCCCAATGCCTGAGGAAAAAAAGCAGGTCTTTAATGCCCTTCAAAAGGCAGGCAGAGTGGGGGGCGAATCAAATCTCAAGGAGAATGTTGTTCCAAAGGGGAGAATAGCAACAGAGAAGGCATGTTTCCTGAGTCCCACCAGATGACATTGCCTAAGAGATGGGGTGTTAGGCATACCAACCCAGTCAGATCCTAATGGTCAGGTAGATATTATCAGACATAGATGGCCTCACAAATTAACTGGCCCCAACAGAAGAGAATATATAAATTCAGGGCTAAACTGTTGGGTTCTTGGTTGTTTTCTTGCAGACTTTTCATTACCAGGCTAGGTGACATCTTCAGTGCAAAGGAGAGTGGGATTTGCTGGCTGTTTATATTTAGTAGTTTGTCTTGCAGTCTTGATAAGGGTATGGCTTCCTCCTTGATGGTTCTTTAATTAGGGTATTGTTTTTTTCCCCTTGATCGTTTTTTTGGTGCTATTTCCTGCTTATCTGGGTATTAGAGGGGATGTGTTCTAGGCCCTGTACCACAAAGTGCTTTATAGATAAGAACGAGTATTTTGAATCACGCCTGGAAGCACACTGGTAACCAGTGCAGTTCATGGAGTAGAGGTATTACAAAGGTATACCAAGGTATACCCGTAACTACCCACATTGCTGCATTCTGGACCAGACAAACTCATGTAGAACTTGTATTATATTCAAGTCAGCAAACAATGTCTGAGCAATTATTGTCAAATATGATTGTACATTAGGAACAAATTGTGATTTACGTGCTTGGCTTGATAGGATTGTTCACATCATATTTCGGCTATAATATCAAGCAATGATTTGAGAATAGCCCCTGGGAAGGAACTACAAAGCTAGAAACGGCTGAGCTTTTCTGCCTACTTTTCTCAACTTTGAAAATTTTAGAGGAGGAAGGTGAGAGCAATGTCTGCCTTGTACTCTGAGGCAGCTAGAACCGTTTAATGGATCCTTTTCAGGAACTCATTTGGACAATGCTGAGGGAAAGAACCTATTTTTAAAGACTGAGATACAGCACCCAGAAAAAAATGGGTCAGAAACAGACCAGATATTTGAATTGATTTTTGATCTTTTTGAAGTCCAGTATGTGCTTGAAGAATAGCGTAGAAGGCCAAGACATCACGGAAGTAATCTTGACTTAAGGGATTGAGTACATTTATATCCTACTTCACCTTTCAACCCACCCCCAACCTGCATAACAGTGGGGTTTTTTTGTTTGTTTGTTTTTTGTTTTAGAATTGAAGTCTTAAAATACCAAGTCAATCAGAAGTAAAAGATTTTACTTTTACACAACTGCCATGCACCATGATATGGGAGATATTCCCAATCATAGGGTATAGTAACAATGACAGATTATTTTGATAGTATATTACTAAACTGCTGGGATGTTTCTAATTAGCATAAAAAGAATTAAGGCCTCAGTTCTACAGACACTTATATGGAAGAAATGGGATTTATTGCATAATAAAAAGGTGTAACAGCATGCACAGGAATGAAACACAAATGCCTAACATAATGAAGAGATACCAAGCTTTTTTTAAAAAAAAAGCTATTCCATGCAGAATGGCAGATGCTATTCCATAAAATATTTTTTGCTTGGAACCTTTTTGCAATTTTGAAGGAAAAATTACTAAAATTAAACTTGCTTACATCAATCTTTCTTCACTTACATCCAGTATATCTGATAGAACCATCATATACTTACAGTTTGAGAGTACCTGTGACATCTCCCATACAAATTTAGGTCCTTGTAGTATAGAGAAAAAATTGTGAGAAACCAGATATAATGAAGCAGAAAGGTGCTGTTTACACTTTTATCTGTTAGGCTCACACCTTTCCTAGTGTGCTGCTAGTTACGTTAAACAGCAAGTGCTGAAATAACTTGGCAAATATCCATCTGACAATTTGATTCACATCTCATTTACTACTGAAGCTATAATATTTCAGACAACTTGAGCAAGCATTTCCTTCTTTAAAAATATGTATTATTAAGATATCATAAAATCTGTAAACAAACAACTATAAGAAATTGGCTCTTTCAAATGTCATTAAAGACAGACACACACATATACACTCTGATTTCAGGTTTTGACATCATTTTGAGGCTCTTGCTGTAAGAGAAGGATATTTTGAAAAAGTATACATAATCCTGACATCAGTTAAATATGGACATGTCTGTTACCTTTATCAAGGTGAAGCTGGAAATGTGAAGTGATTTTTATACCAACAGGATTTTAAGTCTGCAGTCCTATGCATTTTTCATTGGGTAAAGTAAGTTTCCAAACTAGCCTGCACATATAAATTTGCTAACACACATTTGGTGAACAATACCCCACATTTATTTCTATGTAATATACTCTAAACCTAATTTAGTGACAGGGTACTATTTTAAGTACATCTCCTTATGCCTTTGAAAATAAGTATGCAATGGGGTAATATGTCAATAATAATATAAAATTCAAACACTGCAATATAGCATCAATGAGATGCCATACATTCAGACATGTTACATATGATGCAGGTAGATGATACATGTGGAAAACTATGGCTAAAAATAAGTATACAGAAGTCTTAGTAGTTCAAAAGTAACAATTGTCATATTGCTGACAAGTACGTATTTACAGATTAATTCCAGGAATATGAATCAAAACAAAACAGAGACCACCATTTTTCATAGAACCAATGGGACAACTGGAGGCATGTGATCTGCAAAGAGCATGGGATGCTTCTATAGAATTTATGCTAACATGCTGTAAAAATACTTTTTCCTAACATACATCAAAACTTTTAAGTGCAATCTGAATGCTTTATGATTGGCAGGCCTACACTGGAGAGTGTACAATACTGAAATACAAAATGGGAAGACAACCAACATTTTCCTAATATCAATTAAGGAAAGCAAATATTTCCCCATTCACTAAATTAGCTTCATTAATCTGTAGCCAAAATGCAATTCCATAATCATGGATGAAAACCTCTAGCCTAACCCAGCCTCCATTATAATTTATCAGCCTTGCTATCTTCGTTACCTTGCAATTCATCCAAGGCCTTCTTTAGTAGCTCTGCTCACCTCTGCCTTTCATTACTACTTTTCCTTTCCTGGTTCTTCCACAGAAAAATTAACATGTGAGGATTCAGAAGACATAGGGAGAAGACAGGATGGAGCAGAAGAACGGAGCCCCAAAACATGAAGAGTTGGAACACTTTTATATTTGTTTTTTGCTTCCAGAAATCCTTTTCTCAATGTCTACTTTGGGTTTCTCTCTTTCTTTTCTTCCTTAATCCCCTTTCCTGAAAAGTGTATGGATGAGAGGAAATATGCATTTATTGACCCTACCTATTTTTGGATTGACCCCATTCATCACCTCCATCTAGTCCCCAGAATTTTATCATAAAGATATGGAAACCCAATAGGATTACTTATCAGGCAATGCAAGGTTTTTTTAACAAAGAAACTTCTATCTGTGAAATTCCATTTGTTCACATTAATCCACATTTAGTTTGGCCTGGTTCAAATGTAAGGAGAAACTGGAAGCCTCAGAGTCGTAACAATTCAGTGAGTAAAAGCTGCCTAAATAACTATCAAAAACATAATTTAGTATTAAAAATTCCATCTTTTCCAATGATACCTACATTTTTTTCCTAATGCTTAAAAGTTTTCAGCTGTTCACAACAAGCGATGCAGGATAACATTCATAACACTGAATCTATTCTTCCTGCTGGAAACTTTAAACAGTCCCCAACTCTTAGCTGAACAATGCCCCTTGAAGAAAAGGTATCTGCCTTTTACGCAGAAAATTCAAATACAGAACTGAAAACAACTTCAAATATATTTGAGATTCTTCATATTCCGAAACACGGAGTCTCATTGTGACTGTAGACACATGGTACTAGACTACTCTGCAGGAGATGGCAGTTTGAGTCATCAAAAGATTTTTAAAAGAGGGGAGGACACAGCATGGCAGCAGCAGGGGTGGATGAATATCAAAATCTCTGTAAATGAAAATGTCTTAATATTTGGTGCCTTATTTGGGGAGTTGTAGCAGTCTTGATAAATGAGTTTGCCACAAACTGATACATCTTTACGGGGAATAAGAATTTAAAAACACCAAATGACATATTTTAACTAAGTGCTACAAAAATAATAGCAAGCTTTGTTTTGATGCTCAAGTGCATTTGCTTTTCCTTCCTCTCTACAAGAATTCAAGTACATCTGGACCTGTACAAATTAATGAAGGTGGTGTATGTTTAATTAATTCAAGCTATCCCACTGAGTTGAAGGCAAGGCAACTCTTTACAGTAGACACAAATGCTGAGATGAAAAACACACCTTGAACAGCTGATTCTAAAAATAAGTGGGGATGTCTAAATGCATTTGAAGATAGAAGGGAATTTATAATAGAGTTTTCAGAGACATGTAATATCAAGAATAGCAAACAGGAATTTCTCTGGAGCAAACAAACAGATGGTGCAAATAAGGAGTTCCACTTGGAAGCTTGAGGGGGAGCCAAAAAATTAGGGCCATCCATAAAGGAGCCCAACCTTATGGATATAAGAAAAAGCCCAGCCCACAAAGGATGAAATTAGAAGGAGGAAGAGGAAGAGTCAATGGACAGATGAGTTTAGCAACAGGCCAAGGGACCCAGGCAGTCAACTTTTTCTCCATTCTGTAGTAAATAAATTGCCTTCCTGATAAGTAAAGCAAAATCTCCTTATTTCATGGACATGTCCAAATAGTTTTCTTGGCAAAAATACATCAATAGTTTGACATTGTCTTCAAGTTGAACCAAGCTGTTCTTTCAGCTTTCCAGCCTAGCCTACAGGCCTGGGATATCCTGGTTGTTTGCCATCCAAGTACAAATCGGGTTCTACTGTACAGGTCTAACTGTAACTTCTTGAGATCAATTAAATTCAATTAAGAAAACCAGATATGAAAACAGAGAGCCAGCAAAGCTGTCATGGACTATCAAGAGTACTATATAGCATGTTCTATGTTCTAATTTCTACCAGATGGAAAGAAGCTGTAGTAGGATGTAGTAATAGTGTCTTATGCTCAGGTTCACAGCTCATTGGTTACTACACAGAATTTGGGGAAAGAAGGTGTCTCTCTGAGGAAGAAGAAAGTGATTTTTTTTAGATGGGACTACTTCCTGAGGGATTAATAAATATACTCAGATTAATCCAGGTAGTGAGCAATGCAAAGACAGCTGTATAACATCCCTGGCATGTAACATTATGGCAACTTGCCTACCTGATGTGCAGGTTGCGGATGGAGTCTTATACGACTGAATGGGAAAAGTAGTTACCAGAATGTAGAAACCAAATTTAGGATGCATCTTAGGTGACTGGAAGCCAGAAATTCAAAGGGAATTTTCCCTTAAATGCTTCTTGTTCTATACAGAGAGCAAGATGAACAGCAGAGCTGAGGATAAGAAACTGTGTTCTAATGATAAAAGATAAAGACACCCTCAAATTGAACCAAAATTCTCTTACAGGTAGTCCTTGAGTTACGACCAGTCATTCAGTGAGCGTTCAAAGTTATGGTGGCACTGAAAGAACGGTACTTATGCCTGGTCCCTGAAGTTATGGCCGCTGCAGTGCTCCCACAGTCAAGTGATCAAAATTCAGGTGCTTGGCAGCCCGCCCACACTTACAACTGCAGGAGCACAACTCCCCCCACTTGCCTATCTTCCCCCCATCTCTGCCCTTTTGGCTGCCCTGCATAGTGGCACTCCTCAGCAGCCACAGCAGTGCTGGAGCTGAAGTAGAAGCCAGCCACCACCACCCTGGGCCTCTACTTCAGCCCCAGGACTGCCACTGCGGAGTGCCTAAAGCCCTGCCCAGCAGCCAGCCACCCCCAGCACCACAGCACAAAACCACAGTCATCCAACCGCTGCCCTATGCTCCATTCACCCTGCCACCCTACCACCTTGCTCTCTACTTGCCTTGCCAGCCCTGCCACCTTGCACTCTGCTTGCCTTGCCAGCCCTGCCTTGCCAGCCCTGCTCCGCTCACCCTGCTGGCCTTGCCGCTCTGCGCTCACTGCCCCTGCTGCCCTGCCACCCTGTGCTCAATGGCCCTACTGCCCTACAAGCCTTGCTGTTCTGCGCTCACTGGCCCTGCCACCCTGTGCTCACTGGCCCTCCTGGCCCTTCCACTCCAGCTGACCTTCACCATCTTCCTCCTGTTGTTGATGAGAACTTGTGAAGCATCGCGAGAACAGTCCGCACTATTTGGAGAATGGTGCAAGCAGCCTCATGAAGACCTGGCATGGTCAGCAGCTGCCTCACATAGGGCCAGGCTTGGCACACCTCAGCAGCAGCGGGAGGAAGACGGCAAAGGGTGAAATGGGTGGCAGGGCCAGCAAGCGCAGGGTGGCAAGGCTGGCAGAGGCAGTGGAGTACAAGGTGGCCAAAAGGGCAGAAATGGGGGGGGTGAGATAGGCAGGTAAGGAGTTGAGGAGGAGGCAGTCCCTTACCTTACCAAGGCTCAGGGCTGGGAGGGACCAAGCCAGGACTGGCTTGGATCAGGGTGGGTCCTTGCCTAATGATCAGTGGGATTTGTTAACAATGGCAACAAGAAGTGCTGAGATAGCCATCGCTACGCGATGTTGTGCTTTACGACCACATTGTTTAGCCACAGAAATTCCATCCCAATTACCATCGTAACTCAAGGACTACCTGTATTATCTCTCAAGTATTAAACAGCTCTGACTTTGCTTAATTTCCAAGCCCAGACAAGAACATTCAGCTGGTGCAGGAAGCACTAGGGATATCTGGACAAGATGGACTTGTGCCAAAGGGAGGGTCCTCATTTTAATCAGAATGAAATCAGACTGACCATGCTTTGCATCAAAAAAGTGGAAGTGCAACATAAGAATGGATGGGTATAAAGTTTGGGAATAATTGTATTTAGGTGTGGAAGATGACAAATCAATCATGACTGCACAGTACTGGGGGAGGGGGAGCCAGAACTCAGAGATACAATTGGTTTAATTTCATGGAGGAAGTATATGTTTTACCAAATGAAATATAGCAGCCTAGTTATGGGAAGTACTGCAGGCTCACTGCATATGATCAGCCGCCATAGGCAACTTGTGGCTCAAGTAGATAACACTCCAAGGTAAAGTATTCAAGGGGCATGCCATTCTGAGGTGCATTTTGAGGGATGGTAGAGGATCAACACTGTTCTCTGAGAGGATGAAGTGAAACTGCTGAATAGATGTTTTCATCTGTGTGTTCCTCCCATGAGATCCTTGAGAAAGGTAGGGGGCATAATCAGGCTGGATAGATATGAAAAAAATGAATATGCACTCATAGATTATTTTTAATTGTGTGAGCTCTCTTGATGCACGTGGCTAAGGCTGTTAAAGAGAAACTCTGAACTCCATGGGAAGTGTAACAAATATAGGATTGTCTCAATAAGTCATTGCTCCAAGGCACATTTTAGAAGTGGGTTAGGAAGGAGGATGGCAATCTGAAGGTGAGGGATTTAAATGTATCCCTCTATCAGGGTCAGCCTGCCTAGGTACCCCCTAGCCAACTTATTATTCATTTTTAATTATTAGATTTCTATCCCACCTTTTATTCAGGATCTCAAGGCAGAGATCTCAAAAAGCTAAGCAAAGTTGGACCTGCCTACTCCATGGATGGGAGACCACAACAGGATGCCAGGGCTATTAGCAAGAGTGAGAAGTTGAAAACACATCCCTGAGGAATGCAATGGCAGGTTATTTGCTCCTAAGAAAACTACATAGATATATCAATGAAGTGAACAGGGGTTGATGTTACTTGATGGCATTATAGTAGAAGACTTTACATGGTCAGATAATTTCCTCTTGAAGTTTCTGAGACTGTTCCTCCCAAAGGGTGCTATTTTAAGAGACTGTCTCCAGAGACTCTAGGATTCTGGAAGCGTATTTCCTACTGCTGCCTGATCATTCTGCTGAAGATAGAAATGTCCCAGGTAATTGTCACAATTGTTCCTAAGCAGCCTTTCCTCTTTTTCAGAACCCTTGTAGCTCCTTGGTGACAGCTGAGCAGAAGGAAATGAAGTAAGTAGGTTGACAGCTAGAGTACAGTAGTAAAAAAACCCACTGAATCTGACATAATGTTACTGAGTCTACTTTGTGGCAACAAGAGTGGCAAAGGTATTTTTTTCCACTTCTGCTGCAACTTCATAGTGTTGTCTTGTATAATTTTTCCAGGTATTGAGAGGCCTATTGCAGTCTGGCTTAAAAGGATTGAAGCCTGAACTATCACAGAACTGCTAGACTCTTTAAAGGTAAAGTGGCTCAGATCCATCACAATTTAGACTTCATCATTAGTGTAATTCAGTGTTGTCCAGAAAAGTCTGACAGATCAAACTCTAAACTTGATCTCAAATAGTCCATCTCATGTAAGATATGAATATTGAACAAACTGGATATAGTAACTTCAGTGCACTCGTATTTACCTTTAAGTGGATATTTATTCCACCTCACAAGGTAGTTGTTATGGGGAAAACAAGAGACAGCAGTATTAGGTATGTTCACCACCCTGAGATAGGGATAGATATATAGATATATTTTTATCCTACCTTTTATCTATATCTATAACAACCACCACCCCCAAGGAAGCCCAAAGCAGCTTGATTGCAAGAGGTGAAACTCTTAAAAAAAATGAAAGTACTGGTAAAAACTGGTTAAAAGGTTAAAACAAGGAGGTAAAATTTCTATTATACATGGATGTTATACAGTTATTATAACTGCACATCCAGGCCAGGCATAGACTTCAAAGCAGTTACACAAGCCTTCCAAAGAACATAGCTACTTTAACATTTTGGTCCTTTGTCTGCACCAAAATACTTTGCAAACCATCTATTTCAAATACTTGCACAGCCCTATTATTCCAACCTATAACAACAGATACTCGGCTAGAAAATATATGGCAGATCAGGACAAAATGCTGGATTAGATGGGCTTCTTGATCTGGTCCAGCATTGCTTTTATTAAGTTCGTCATGGATGCATTGTAAAAATTGAATATTTTACAAAAATATTACTAAGAGAGAAAAGGGTACTGAAAAAAGAATTATATTTGATCACCGCCATTTGCTGACACTATCAGACGCAGTAGGTAGCTCACTCCTAACAAATAGAATTCTCAAATATTACTCAAAGTATAATTTCTCCATGCCAGCAATCCATCTGCCCAATGCTTTCTTTTAATGCAAATGGAGAAGAAATGTTTAAAAAAGAGAGAACAAGGGATGATCAAGACACCAAATCACCTCTTCCAAGTTTCACAGAAAGATCAAATCACCATCAAGAAAGATGTTCAAGTGTCTCAAAAGATTCAACCAGCCTTCAGAATCCTCTGCCAGAAAATTCTTTCCTGGCCAGTTCTTGCCCTTTCCTATTTATTTATTTATTTATTTATTTATTTAATCAATGTGTATAGCCACCCATCTCAACAAGTGACTCTGGACAGTGAACAATATTAAAGTAAAATTATAAACAATTATAACCAAAAGTACAAAAATTAAAATACATAGCAGCCAAGGAAAGATTTATTTCATAAATTTATATGACTGCCCATCTTATATACATGACTCTGGGCAGCTAACAATTAAAAATAAAATAAAAAACAGTGTAAAAGCAACTACAATTTTAAAAAATGACATCAATAGCATAAAATAGCAGCTGAGAACATTCATAACATAACACATTAAAATTAACCATGAAACAGGTCATTCCTCCAACTCCGACTCTGTTCGCTTACTTTTGTCTCTCTTTCAACTGTAAGCCTTGTACAGAGAGTCCACTGGAGTTGGGCAGCCAATAAATTTAAATATATTATTATTATTAGTAGTAGTAGTAGTAGTAGTAGTAGTATATACACATCAACATGAAATCACAGCTGCCAGTTCTTTAGCTGGTGTTGGCTTTCATTCGCATTGAGTTCTTCCCAAGAACTTAGGATGTTGTAATGTATTGGCATAGTATATGTGCAGTGATGATGATGATGATGATGATGATGATGATGATGATGATGATGGTTGGTTGCACAGTCAGCCAAATGTTTAGACTGGATTTGGCATTTCCACTATCGAGTCCTTCCCAAGGCCCTGGGATAGGTAGATGTTGTTGTTGTTGTTATGTCACCTGCTTCTTCACAACAAAGAACACTCTATTTGTGCCAAAATAACTTATAATACTTTCTCCATACATAAAAGAAACTGGTAAAGTGCAAGACTGTTAGGAAAACACAAGTGGAAATGTAGGAAAAAATGATACTGTGAACTATACAAAACTATAGCTATTATTATACTACCGCACTATATAACCCAAAGATCCTTGAAAAGGAGTTCTAAAAATCTAAGTATCATGAAAAACAGAAAAGTGTCTATTTGGATCTTTCACAGTGAATGAAAGTAAATCTATTATTTCTGTGCTTTTCTTACAGGATAGGATTACCAGCCCTGGTACAATATTAGATATGCTGTGAACAAGTGCATCTCTCTTAGATATTATCCATCATATTTTCATGGTGAGGACCCCACCACTCATGAATCACAAGTGTAACATTTTCATATATACAGGAGATTGCATCAATTTTTGTCTGTCCACCAACAGCAGACAGCATTCCACCTTCTTTGTACACTCTCATAGCTGCCTAAATCTGTTCTGGAGGGTTGAAGGATCTTTCAGAACAGATCTGAAAACAGATTGGGGGAGGAAAGGGAAGCCCCATCACCTGAGTAGAAACATCCACTGTAATAGTTCAATCTTATATATATTTATTCATGAGTCTTAATCTGGCAAATGGGTATACGATTGCAATCTAAATTTCAATTATCTGAAAACGATAGTAACATTTTAACTTTATTGGCAATTTAAAATGTGTGGGTGATAATATAAAACATAAAAGTTTACTCCAAAATATTTCTATATATTTGCATACTATATTAATGTTTTGTGTAGTCAGCCAAAAACTAAAAAAAACCTCCTGTTTTTTAGCAACAGCTACAGCTGATTAACAGGGAATTTCATTTGCACCCAATCACACTGTACAAATTTATTTTTTTTCTTTTTGAAAAGAGTCTATTGACTACATACAGTGCCGCTTGTTTGCCTTCATTATCCTTTCAAAATACATAAGTAAATGTCTACATTTTACAAATTAATGCTTTGATATTGTCATTATAATTATATGTTTTTAATGAATCTACCCAATTTTAAAGGTTTTTAATAGATTCAGCTAGTACTCAGTTGAAAAGAAGAAAAGCTAGTGTATGACCAAGAAGCAGAAAAACGCAGACCACTGTAATTGTACAGCTGAATAACCAACAGCCAGAAACTATTACTCCAAATCAACGAAACATCCCCTCAAACTTCTCTCTTTGCATGTCTTTTTTCACAGCATCCAAATCAGCAGCTTATCTTTGTAGGTGAATTAGTCCTTCCTCTGCTAGGCAGGAGAGTGACTAGCCCGAGTCGTCTGTGAATCCCGCCTGTGTGTTATCTATACACGCATTCCATTTGAATCCAATTTCCTTGCATTACCTCTGCCCAGGTCAGGGATGAATGGCTGTCAAATTCCCCCAGGAATAAAAAGAAAACCTTTTCTTCCTGAGGCAGCAAGTTTCAATTCACAGAGCACATGGCTAATCTACATATGTGAAGGTCACGGCACTTCAGTCAAGGAGGTTAAGAATGGAACAGCTCACATAAGGGGCTGTCTTAAACATCTTGGCAAGGCGCCCAACAATGAAGATTGTTGAAAAGCAATAGATCGCTTCTGGCAGCACCAAGGGTAAAAATATTTTGATCATGTGACGCCAAGCAAGCAAACCAACATGCTCCAAGTGAGAAACTTTTGCAGTCACTAATACATGCCATATTTTGAATTCTCCACCAACCAGCCCTTCCCCCAGCCCCTTCTCCCGCTGTGTAACTAAGCCCAGAGAAAAATGGAAACACTAAAATGTTAGGGGAAGCTGATTATTTTCTAAGTTAAACAAAAACAACAATAAAACCTCACACTAAATCCAGGAATATAAATAACAGTACTATAAACATCATAGCAAATATCACCTAACAAAACAAAGGGATTATAATTTCTGTCAGGAAGTCAAATACTTACCTTCATTTATTAGAGGAACTGCAAAATAAAATTAATTCTGTCCACTATAACAATTTTTCATTGGGTGAACTCCCCTGCAGTTCTCAGTTCTAATGCCAGACACATTTTATATTCATATAAATGACAATTTCACATACAAATTAATTTGTGTAACTTGCTGCATCAATAAAATATGAATGGTCACACTAAGGGTTTCTGCTCTAGAGCTAGGCTGAAAAATATCTCTATGCCTGGTTGTCCAGGTACCTATAAATTTGATCCCAGTATGTAGGAATTTAAAACACTTTTTCTTACACTGCTCTCATCTCTTACAAGATGGGAGTAGTGAGTAAGATAGAATGAAAATGGCAACCCAGCTCAAAGTGAACGTAAAATATATTTCCAAATAAAACTTTAACACAAACATTACTAATAAAGTGGTCTAACTATTTATTTTGCTAAAGCCAACTGTTTTAACGAACAAAAGTAGCAAGTCACTTGTAAACAAGATAGTTGGTACCATATCATTAACCAAACATTATGAAGTTTACTGCAAGTGTATAGTCCTTAATGAACAGTCCTAAAACTATCCCAATTTCTTCAAATGTATCACCATGTGCAGTTCTTATGCACTGGATAAATATTTTTCATTTATACAACATTGTATATTTCATTGCTCTTAAACCAATGCATTGTCTTAATGTTAACAAGAGGAGAAAAAATCACACAACCTTGAAAGAACAATAGTGTTCATATGTTGTGATTCAGGCAATCATTTTAACCCCATCATTTTAGTAGCATGTATTGAACGTTGCAGAATCTGACCCACAAGGCCAGATGCAACCCCTACTATATTTATTGTGGTCTGCTGAGTGATTGACAAGCTCCTTGTTCTTTTCACTAGGGGCAGTGGGGGGACCAAAGCAGAACATTTATTCAGCCCCTGATTGACTGCTATAAATGGCTAGTTGGTTGCATTTGCCTTGCTGACTTACCAACTGTACAGCTGAACTATAAATTGCAACAGATTTGTTCAATTAGAAACTTCTTTTGGAGAGGAGAAAAACACAAGACCATTGACAAGTCATCTTACTGTTTAGAACAAAGAGCTCTGCATCCTACCAGGTTTTTCTGAGGATCCCCACAAATATGCACACTACAAACTTCTCTTTTTAAGCATAAAAGAAATCTGGCAACAACTTTTTTACAGGCAATCCTACAGCAAATTTTCTCAGAAGTGAACCCTACCGTGGGAGAAACTTCCTAGTAAATGTGCATAGGATTAGACACCCATCCCTCCCCCCCAAATGTAAAGCTGTCTGAATGTATATTACAATTTTGTCCTACAAATTTTCCTGTGCAGACCTATGGAGGATGGCACTATATTTTTCAAAACTGATACAGCTCTGGGATTCTGAAGTTTCATCACAAAAATTAGCAAATCTTATTTAATTCTGAACAATCAAAAGTGACAAAAGCTGGATTTCAGTTAAGTAGAATCCCTACAAGGGCTTATGTTCATACTCTGAAATTTTGCTTTTTGCCAGAAAGTTTATTCTTATTACTCGTTTCACTTCAAGAAACAAATATGCTTTGAAAGTCTTTTTCTCAATATATGAAATGCAACTGCAATTCTTTCCCCCTTTTTACAAGATTATTTCAAAATTCTCTAGAAAAGATATTGTCTTATTCAGTATAAAGACAGCCAAAGAAGGTGCTTATTATGAAATCTTTTAACTTCTGTGTGAAAATACAAAACTGAATCATGTTTTAACACGCAAAAATGTAGCAGTTTTACTTGTGCAAGCAACATTAAGAGGGAAATTCTGTGCATAACAGAAAAGCTATGATAGGACAATCTACTTTGCATTTCCTTTTTATAAGACAAATATTTTATCTTTCTTAAGTTTGAAGATGACCCATAGAAACACCTATTTAAAATGTTTTTTCTTTTTTTGGTAGCATGTATGAGCTGTGTTGTTCTGGAGAGACAAGCAACTTAAATTCTTTCTTTGTCAACACTGAGATGGTTAGATGCTGTTACTATGAGATTTAGGTTAAATGACTGTCAGAATGTAACAATATATTAATTTCTTCTATAAGCAATTAAATGATTTGAAGACTATTATTTTAAAACAATTATCTGAACATCTCACCACACTAGCATTGAAATCAAAGAAAAGATACTAAGTGAAAAAGCAGCATCTATAAAGTACAAAAGAAAATATAATAAATGAGGCAAAGTAGCAATTGATGAGGTTGTTTGACAATCCTTAGCTGCTCTGTATTTACCTATTATTAATTGGAAAATATAAGCTAATCTAAATAAGTTCTAACACTGGATTCAAGTTTTTTTGTTCCCATGATGTATTTACCAGGTCTGTAAAGACCTGAATAGCCAGCCTCAATATTTCTATGATCAGCATCTAAATTATGTAATGGTAAACTGTTCTAGTAACAAATGAGATAGAGAAATAGATGAAACATACATATACATCAGTCTGTGTTTTAATGGGAACAGATATAGAACAGATAAAGCAGGAAAAGTGCTGGACTTTTAAAAAAAGTTCTAAGTGCTTAGAATTTGAGGGGAAGTGGGGGAGAGTAAATGGACTATGTTCCTAAAATTTAAAAAAAAAAAAATACAAAGAGTCATGTAGAGACTAAAAGTTGTTTTATTTCTTTAATAGATGAAATGCTACTGAGTTTCTCAAATTTTAGATATTTATCACCATTATAAAAAGTACTGGTTATAAACAATAGTATTATAAACAATACTATTTCCTTACTAATTATAATGGTGAATGTAACTGAAACTGTTATACAAGCTGTTAAAATACCAATGAGCATGTCAGAGTTTACCAAAGAAACAAACAGAAAAAGTGTGATTAGCTGTTTCCCACGAACTTTTCTGACTCTGTATATATGAAATCAACAGATATGTATTCCAAATTGCAATTCAATGGAGTCCAATTCAAAGACACTGAATGAGGCTGTTTAGAAAAACAAAAACCTGCCAAGCCCAGTAAATGTGATATCATTGGAAAAACCCAGTCCTCTTATTGTTCTTTCCTTTTTATTGTTATTGACAATTAAGAAAAAATTCCATTGTTTGGCAACTCGTGAACATTTTTTGCCAGAATAATGTTCTAATACAGTCTCTGCCTAGAAGAGTATCATGAGCACCACTATCATAGTTTTTTACAGATCACCATCTTTTTCTAACATAATCCAAAACAGACCATTTTGTAAGTGAATCTGGAATAATTCTGTGAAATACATTAAACTTTCAGATATGTCTGTGAGATCATGTTTTAACAATAGTTTGCAATTGCTAACACCCTCAACAGAGGTGACCCTGCAAGTGCAATATGAAAAAGCATAACATACCTTTCTTTATTATTTCATATTTAATTTCAAATATGAAAAAACAAAGAAAGGTATGTTATGCTTTCTCAGGCATAAAAAATAAAAGTCTAGCTACATTGTTTACTTAGTTGGCCTGTCAAATGAATAATCACAGGAAATCATAGCATGCCAATCAAGACAACAACAAAAGGATTTGCACTTAGAAGGTGTCCCTGTCAATTACCTTAATAGGAACATTAAAAAAAAAAAAGATGCAACTGATGATGCAGGCTCTAATCTATGAAAGCTTGCGGCTAATAGATTTTTCAGTCTTTAAAATGCCAAAGTCTCTATTAGTTTTACATTTGAACAGAACTTCACTGACTTTGAAGTCTATTGAAACAGACCATGTTAAGCTCCAAATTATCTGACTTAAGACGTTAACGCAGTGTCATGTTTTATGATGCTCTGCATGATACGATTCATGGAATATGCCATCCTAAGCCCTTTTGTCCTGGCAAATGAATGCTTCAGGAAAGTAGAAACTTTAGCATATTCATGTTTTTCCTGTACCAAGCATGTGTATAACCCCAAAGGAATGGCTTGTGACAGCACTTCTAACTTAAAATCTTAATAAGGGAAGCAGGTTAGAATGTGCAAACTAACTTTTAACTGTTAAAATATAAGGAGAAATCAATTCCATGATTACATTTCATGAGTTCATAAAAACATTACATCTTTTCCTATTTGTGTTAATAAATGACACACAGATAATCAAGACTGAAAGTAAGCATTTGTTCATGAGAAGTATATTAGGCATCATAGGACAGGAGATGACACATGTTAAAGCTATATTGAAATGTAAAGCGCTAGTGGAGCCTTAACAAGCTTGAGGGCAATTATGTGAATGGAAATACACATAACATTACTTCATAACATGCAGTTTGTGAACATTTCAAGTCAATCAGACTAGACTTAGTATGTTGAGTAAGCGTAATTAACCTAAGAGTCTGTTTACCAAGGGACCTAAAATATGAGGATGCCCATTCTATAAGTTGCCTTTCCACTCCGACACAGACACACACAAATATATGCTTTTTCATTTCCAGCAATATGGAATATACAACAATTTGAACAGTGATTTGGATTTATGTTTGTTCTTATAAGAAAACAGTTTTATATATCAGCATTCAGTGGATTGAAAAAAACATTTTCACTTGAACTCCCTTTTTAAATTTGATGTTGTATCTGCTTACTGAAATTAAAAAAAAGTTTGCATTTGGTACAAGGTTATACAGATATGGATGCTGCTCCAACACCATACTTATATACGCTAAATATTAGTGCAGTCACTCATTTTAAAGGTGCAAGTTAAGATTCCACTCCCCTGGATGGGAAAATCGTGGTGAGCAGCAAACTGCAAACATCCTACTATTTTGTACAAGGATGCCAGGGCAGAGGCCTATCCTTTTAATGAATTTATACATATTATGGGCAGTTTGATCTACTAATTGATCTACTGCAACTGCATTTATATTTTATGTCTTAAGCAAGCATAAGCTTGCTTCTAAGTGAGGAGATAGTGGAAAAGTCTATAAAACTGACTATTTAGCTCTATAGTTACCTCAAGCAAACTTGAATGAAAATTTCTATTGAGAACTCAATATTCTAGCATCCTTAATATTTCTGAAACCAATAATATACACTGATGTCCTCACTGTTAATAATATTATGTTAATAATTATAACAAAGAAGTTATTAATTATATTGCTCCATTACCACAGAATTCTTAATAATTTTAATCAGAAACTAGTAATAAACAAACATATAACATAAATGGCATTGCTTTCTCATATCACTACTAATCATCTATAGATACAGAGCTGATCGGTGGTCAGTTTCTGATCCTGCAGTTTCACATTACACAAAACAATGAATTGCAGCTGGTTTAAAAAAGGAGGGAGGGAGGACTCATTTATAGAGAATTTATTCCCATAAATGTGCATGTGCATTTTTTAAAAAAATCAACTACCAAGCTGATTTTTTTTCTAATTAACTATTGTCTAGTGAAGCCAAGTGTTCAAAAGGAAAGAAAAAGATCTACGAACTATTATGCTTTATATAATCTAACTATTAATCTATAATATACATAAAAATCTAACATATGACATCCTGAAACGTGGAGTATAATTTAAAGTAACCTGTATCACTGACTCTTAATCTTTAGCCTATATAATCACAAAACTAGTAAATAATCAAATAAAGGCTGAGAGTCTTGTGTACCTCTCTCCTAATTGTACTATTATTGATCTTATTTGTAACTACATGAATGCTGCAAAGATGAAGCTTGAATAGTTTATCTAGGCTTCATGAGATTTTGTGAACATTTTATTTTTACATTTGGTAATCTTTTTACAATTGGGAAGTGATATGAACAAAACAATTTTAGCTGTTTTATTAAACAAATGAGATGAATTCTGTTCTGAGCAAAATACTCCATCTCCTACATATTAAAAATAAATAGTTACCAATAAGCAATAATGCCATCAAGCTTCCAGGAAGTCCTCTGATTTCTATTTTATTTTACAGAGAAGATTAAAATAGATATGTCTAGAATGAGGATTACATTGTGCACATGTGTGAAAGTATATCTATGCATTCATATGTACACACATGGACATTTATAAATAGATATATCTCACATACATTTGACTGAGTATCAGATCCAAGATACTCACATGTTCCGGTAAACATTTCATTCCACACATTTCAAATATACAGGACTTTTGCCCACAGAATACAATAGCAGAAATATACAGCTGTAACTTTAAGAATCTGATCCAGAGAAAAATAATACCTTCATAAATTAAAAATATTTTTTCTACTTTGATAACTTTTTTTAAAGCTTTTTTTAAAAGAAATGCCATTTTGAAGTCCATTACTAAATCATTTGGTCAGATGCTGAATTGTAATAGAAAAGGAACAAAAATATTACTAATGAACAATATTCATTATCGACAGTAATACCAAACAATCATATATCAAAGAAAAGAAACTTGTCAGACTATATTTTATAAATTGCATCCAAGATATGATGGTCGTGAACAAGTATTTGCCACCACAAGCAGGATATGCACCAGTTAAGTGTAAACTCTATTTTCAAGGGTCATGATAAGGTCATTATGATTTTGAATTCCTTATAACTAAAACTGAATATTTATAACAATTTTTATCATGAATAAATCACATAAAATCCAATTTACATCTTTTCAACTTATTAAAGCTACATACTTGAATAATCTATTGTTTAAAGCACTATAAACAAAGCAAATCTTTTAAATTGGACTGAGATTATATATACACATATTTTGCTAATGGTTTCTATTAACCCTTTTATCTCAGAAAATTAAAAAGAAAAAAAAGAGTAATTCATTGAATTCTTACTTCCCCATAAAGGAGGGGAAAAAGAGGAAACTAAAATATTAAAGCAACAGCCTATAGACAGTAAGACAAATATGTTTTCAGTCTGCCCAAGGTTCAAATTATTTTTCTGATTAGCCCATCGCTCACTACTGCAGTCACTGTCTATTCCAGGACACAATCATTTAAATTTTATTTTGAAACTGAGCCATTTGGAATCTCCAAATAGTATATATGAAAATCTATTTTTCTTATTCCTATCCCTCAAAACAGATTCAAAGATTTAGCATTCATAACAACATTGTCTTAGTAAGGAAAAGGTCCCTAATAATACTAAAATATATCACTCATTTAAAAAATTGTTTATATCATTGCAAATTAAAACATAGGTTTGCATTTTATCTTTTAAATCAAAAGAATGAAATGAAGCACAGTAATTTCTGTTTCTAATCAATAAAATACAAATACAAAACAGATTTCAAAAATATATATATACAGAGTTTTCTGGATTTTGAAAGCAATTTAAAAGCAAGCAAAACCAACAGACATTAAGCAATGTTAATGAAACTTATCTAATAGCTACATATCTAAGGGTGGGAGCGATACAATAGTAACTAGTATACGAATAAAATTAACGTCACCAAAAAAATCTCATGCTATGGTAAGTAATATGAAATTCTATAAAAGATGAATACTCAGCTAGGATTCAGTCACAGAAATGCAGCTCTAATAAATGCAGCACAGATTTTCAAAAGATAATTTGCTACAATTCTGTTATCAGTCCCAATGATTTAAAATATTTATCCATGCCATCAGAAATCTTCCAAACTGATTAACAAAAAAGCTAAACATAAATGTAAACTAAGTGCAGATAGCAATTAATCCCCTTTCTAAAAAGACGGAATGTTTACTATCATTGTGAATGTTTAATATAATAGCTAGTGGTGGGCTAAATCCCACTTAACCTCAGCTATCTATCGATGACTGCCGATTATTTCAGCTTCTTCTAAGAACATGTAACCTTGCATCTGTGAGCAAAAGTGCTCAGTTATTATTTGTGGCAAGAATTTTTGTGACTGTACTGCTCAGCAATTCTATTTACATCAGCAATGCTAAATGCCCAATGGAGAAAGGGGAGCCAATCAGATGGCAGATTAGATGTCAACTCAGAGGCAGCTGTCTGGAGACTATTACAGCCAGTTTACCTCCACAATTCAAATTCCAAACCTCGCAAAGGAGATCAAGTCACTCTTTAGGCTCAGACTGCAGAATAAGAAACATCAAGAGCGCCGAGTTGTTTCCTATGCTTTTAAAGGTGCTAAAAAGGAAACTTAAGCAAGCATTGTTCAATCCCCATCTGATACCTATTGATTTGGCAATCTGCAAGATACAAGTAATCGGAAATGATGTATAATCTCCAGAACCCCTGACTGTTGATCTCTTGCCATACTCAGGCCTTTTTTAGTTAAGAAAAAGAGCCCTTTTCACTTAATATATTACAGGCACAACGGATTTCTAGTTCTCTTCCTCCATATGCTTTCAGATTGAATGTATACAGACTGGGAAGGCAGGAGAAACATGCAAAAAGAAAAGGTCATCCAAAGAACTACAATGTGAGCCTTGAAAATTATTAGTGCTAGGGCACATATACAACCTACTTCACCTGTTTCTGCTGGGTTTCAGAATACAACTGCATCCAAGCAAAGCAATAAATTAGTAACTTTAAAGGTCTTTTTCCCCCTTAATCAGGACAGGATAAGAAAGACAGCATGATAACTGGCAGAGCCTATAAAATGACACCGGTCCCTCCCTTTCCCACTCCAAAGTGGTCTTCCTCCGGGCCTTGTGTGTTCAGATTTCTAATAAGTCTAGAGTAGGAGCACTGGGTGGGGTAGAGTGGGTCTCTTGTATTGTTCAGCCGTCTCATAAAAATGGTCTTATTTTTCGTAGGAAAGTCATTCCCCCTGTGATGCCTCTCTAACCTAATCAGAGTCAGACATTGTGCATTATCCAATCCTGTTAGGGAGGCAGCAAGCAGTGGAGATGGAGTAGGGGAAAAGTAAAGCAGAAAGTAAGGGTTGCATCGGACACATAATACATGAAGTTAAACCACACACGGCTTGTTCTTTGGGGTTCTTACGGTTACCTGGTTCCTGCTGAGGGTCTGTCCAGTGCTTCCAGGGCTCATAGCAGGGTGATTTCTTTGTTGTGCAGCTGCCCAGGCTGGGTTGGCAGCTCCATACTGGGAGCCCATGTCCTTGCCCATGAGTGCCTGCTGACTTCCTGGGGCGGCTGTGGCGGCTGCTCCCTGAGCCGGCTGCTGCGATGGGGCACCACCGGGGCTGCTATAATCAGGGTAGCCGGTGCCATAGCTCCTCATCATGGGGCTGGGGGAAGTCAGCAGCTGGTTCAAGGTTGGGGTGGCTCCAGACGGGTGTTGGTTTTGCCCGGAGAATCTTTGGAAGCCTGCAGCCCCAGATGCCTTCCCCAGGCTCCCCCCGCCGCCGGGGCCCAGCATCATGCCCTGCTGGTGCTGCCTGGGGGAGCTCAGCACCCCGAAAGCAGAGGACGAGCCCCCATAGCCGCCGCCGCCGCCGCCTCCTCCTGCTGCTGCTGCTGCAGCCGCCGCCGCCGCCGCCGCTGCCACGGCTCCTGCTCCTGTGCTAGTGCCGCCGCCAGGCCGGCCGTAAGCGCCCGAGTAGTGGTTGTACTGGCTGTTGGCGTAGCCTTCATGCGAGTTGGGCAGGGGGTCCATGATGTTGGGGGCCGCCGCGGGGTGCATTAGCCCCATCCCGGGGCTTTGTTGTCCGCCATGTTGATCAAAGCAAGGCCCGGCCCGGCTCGCTGAGGAGGCGCCTCCGCTGCCGCCGCCGCCGCCGCCGCTGCCAGCGTTGCCGTAATAGCTATTAAACTCCGAGACACCCACCGCTGAGGGGCCGCCGCCGCCGCCGCCGTCTCCTCCTCCAGTGCCGCCGCCGCTGCCGCCCGCTCCCTGAGGTGGTGGCGGTGGTGGTAGCGGTGGAGGCGGCGGCGGCTGCCCGCCCAAAGGTCCCAAACTAGGGTGGTCGTAGCGGCTGTTGAGGTGCTGCTCGCCCATTTTGTCCGGCGGTGGCGTCGCCTCTTCCTCGTCCCCGCCTTGATTCAGTAGAGGCTGAGGCTGCGGCTGGCTCTGGGGCTCGGCCTGTCCCCCCAAGCCACGGTCTTTTCCTCCATGTTGCTGCTGCTGCTGCTCCATGTCTGCGCTGCTGGGCTGAGCAGCGCCGCCGCCGTTGTTGTTGCTGCTGCTGCTGCCGCCGCCGCCGCCGTTGTTGTTATTCTGCATCGGATGGTGCTGAGGCGGCGGCTGTGGCTGGAATTGATTTAGCTGTTGGTGTTGAACTGCATGGTGGTGGTGGTGGTGGTGGTGGCGGTGGTGAACGTGGGGGTGCTGGGCACGGAGGTGAGCTGGGTGCTGGTGCTGGGCACGGGGGTGGTGGGAAGGTGCGGCGGCAGGGGGATCGCCTCCAACGCTTTGCAACTTGTGGTTGGGAAGCAGCCCTGTCTCCATAGGAAAAGAGGAAGATAAGCCCGACGCGCTTCCAGGGTCTTTCAGAACCAGTTCCGAGGAAGAGCTGCGGCCGCTGCTGGTAGCGTTGTTAGGAGCGGCGGCGGCGGCGGCGGCGGCGGCAGAAGTTGCATTACTGGCCATGTTCACTTCATTATGTTGGAGAAGATGGTGATCTACATTATTCAATCTGCCGCTCGTCCCATCTACGACCCCCAGGAGAGAGCCAGATCCAGCAGCTCCGGCCGGGCCAGCCACGGGAACCCCAGAGTTAAGATCCTGGCTTAAGTTACCCGTCAAACTCGGGGTTTTGCCCTTGCTCTTGCTCGCACCCACCGGAGCCGCTGCTACTTGCGCGGCCATGATCGAGGAGGATCAATTATCTCCCTCCTCCTCCCCCTAGAAAAACGGGCAAAATAAATAGGGGTGGGGAATTGACAGGAGCAGCAAAACCCAATTGACCCTAAAGTGCAGGAAACCAGATTTATTTGATGAAAGAAAAAGCCCAGATGATTATTGCAGGCGCGCGCGCGCGCACAGACGCACGCAGCACGGGCTTTTTTGGAGGGGGAGAGAAATGACCGAAAAAGTCCCCTCCCAAAGTCCTTGATGGAGATTAGAAATTGAAGAATGTCTTACGGTCTGTGCCTGTTCCTGCTGTGTGATTTCATGGTGAAAGTTTTTTTTCCCCCCAGGTCTAAATGAAAGTTTTTTTCTTTTCCTCTCTAGCCCGGATATGGGTAAATACACGTCTGGCTGAGCCTATCTGGCCCAGCATGGCAGGAGAGGGAGAGAGGAGGAGAGCGAGTTCTAACAATTATTATCCACTTCTCTCTGATTACCCCGGTACATGTGGAAAACGCGGACTGGATTTCCCTTCCGCCTCCTGCTGCAGCTCGTATGGCAAGAGGACCCTCCGGAAAAGCGAGGCGCGCAATTCGCAGCTTCTTCTCGGCAGCCTCCATCCAGGACCAAGGCAGCTGGCATGGAGCACTGTAAAACCAGAGACGGAAGCTGCCTCTCCCTGTTTTCCCTCCTATTCATAGCCATATGAAAAGAGAGGAAAAATTGCCATCGAATAATAAAAAATAGCCCCTTGGAGGAAGGGGTTGGGTCTTCTAAAACATACATACGTCCATAACATCTTGCTATTCTCTTCTGGGGTAAGCAACTTTATGTAAAGTAGGGGAGTAAGAAAGAGGAAGCCACAGAAATTATGGTGTGAATAAGAAAAAGAAGAGCCAATTATTTTTGTCATTAAAACTATCAATCCTGGTGGGGGGGGGGTCTATTTATTCGCTTACTTTATTCAATTTGATGCCACCCAACTCCAAATGATTCCAGTAGTTTTTTGCACCTACTTCACAACAACCATAAATTACTCCATGTCTAACATAATTCAGCACAGAAGGTGCACAAAACTGAATAAAAAATTGGGTACATAAATAAATTATCAAACTCACAGAACACCAGGCTCAATAGCCAGGTACAGGTAAGCCCAAGCACAATATGTGATAAGACATGCATGTAAGTCTGCTCAGCTCAAGATAAGCTCTTAATGTATGGAAGGCATCTTCATTCAAAGGATTGATCCAACCTACTTTTGCATAATGAGTTTCTTTGCTGGATTAGAGACCCATATCTGGGTCAGTAAGACAAAATGTCTGCACTCCCTTATTATATGGAAAGATAAAAACACGGTGTAACTTTCTACATTTAAAATCAGAATTTGTTCAGATGCTATCACATTTTCAGGGCTGATGTCATTATTATAAACTATCAGTGTACATCTTTTACATGGTAAATGTATTTCATGGCTCCCATACTTGTTCATAAGTAGAATTTTCAATATAGCATATTACTCCCAACCAGTAAATTCATAATTGTTTTCTAACGATGTTACTCTGTTACCATTGACCTGGGAATGAGCTATAATAAATGGATAGGGACTTATTTCTAAGTATGGAACTGCACTACTGACTACAATCCTTATATAATAATTTTGAAATAAATTCTTCTAAAGTCAGTGGGACTTACTTTTGAAGAATGCATTGCACGATATTTCTCTAACAAGTATTAGGTTATCCTGCCAAGTAGGAGGGTCCATTTGGGCAGCAGCCAACCCACCGGTCAGCCCGCCCATGCTTCCGGGTGGCCTCATCCTTTGGCATGAATGGAAATGGTATATTGTAAAAGCAATAGCTGGTGAGTTGCACAATTTGTAAAGCAAAGCTATCAAGTATCATCTGTATTGACCTGCTTAAAATGAACTTTAATCCATTAATTAATTGATAGATTGATTTAAAAGCAGCTCAGGCAGCTGCTCGACCAGAATTGGCTGACATCCCTTGAAAATATGTTAATCTAGATCTTTCACCCTTTCAAGTACAAAAGGATGCTAGACTGGCCACTTAAATTATCAACATGGTCTAATTATTCTAAATTGGATGCAAAGATTGCTGCTGTTGCTGCTGCTACAGATGATGCTGAGGTTCCCGGTACAAATACTTGCATGCGAAGTGTGTGTTTTTAGTACTTTTGCTACCCATAACAGTTATATTAAGACACTGGTAACATACTTCTTTTCCACAATATCGTTCCTTTTCTCAATTCCCAATATTAGTTTGTTCTGTCAATAACACTCTTGCCAAGTAATAATACATTGTATATCTTTTTGCTGATTATATCATTTTCAGCAGCATGTGTGGCCAGCAGCCTGTGGCAGCAACGTTTCTGCAATTGCTACTGTGTCCAGCTGTCTCAAAATCCTAATAATCATTTGCATTAATGATGCTCTTAATACAATTATTATATACAGAGCTGTTTTCAACATGTTCTATTAATTTGTATGCACAGCAAGGATTTCCTGAAGAGAGTAAAATATTTCTAGCACTATCGTTATGTCCCTAAATAATGCAATTACATTTTGTGTATGTAAAACATCTTTGATGATCGAAAGAATGATTACTTCTCATTTTGTTAAATTATTAGGTATAGAAATGACTTGCATTTATATAATAGCATGCTGCCATTATTAGCATTAACAAATTAAGAGCTATTTTAATGCAATTAATATGCACTATACAGAGATATCCCTAAGACTCCATTTCTAATTCACCAATTAAGCCAATGAAAGGTATGATATCTCAAAAACAAACAACAAATCTTGGTTTTAAGTTAAAAGATTAAATTATACAATTTTCTAGCAACTTAAGAACATGGAAACATTGAACTGGAAGGGACCATTTAGACTACCAAATCCAAACCTTTTTCAGTGCAGAAATCCAAATTAATCTCTGGCTTTTCCTCTGTTTGAACACATCCAGTGGAGAGGAGTCCACCACCTCTCTGGAGGTGTTTCATTGTTGTCTTGCTGTTATTAGGAAGATCTTTCTGACATTCAGTTGGAATTGCCTTTCTGTAACTTAATTCCCTCCCCCCCCCCCCCATATTGTGCCCTCTGGAGTGAGTGAGAACAGATCTTGATTTTTTCTGCATGACATTCTTTCAAATATGTGAAGAGTGCTATAATATTCTCCCTCAGTCATCTTGCCTCAAGGTGAAACAAAGCCATCTCCTTTCATCTCTCCTCACAGGGCTTAGTTTCTGGACCTCTATTAATTTTCATTGCTCTTCTCCAAATTTGTTCCCATTGCTCTAGATCCTTTTTATGAAGTGTGGTGCTCAGAATTGGACACAGTACTTGAGGTAGGGTGTGATCAAAGCAAAATGAAGTGGAATTATTACTTCCTGTGATTTGAAAATTGTATTTCCATTGATGCAACCTAAAACTGAATGTTCTTCATAGCCATATCCCATAATTCGCTGATCCTCAGTTTGCAATTGACTACTATTCCAAAATCTTTTTCCCAAACCTAGTATTCCCATTCTGTGTATTTGATTTTTTTTTCTTAAGTAAAGAATTTTCCATTAAATTTCATACTTTCACTTTCAGCCCATTTCTCCAAATCTTTTGAATTTTATTTCAGTCTTCTAGTCTATTAGCCATTCCATCTAATTTTGTGTCATCTGGAGATTTGATAAGCATTCCCGCTGCCTCTTCACCCAAATAATTAATGAAAATATTGAAGAGTAGAGTAAGTCCCAGAATTGAGTCATGTGGCACACTACTGATAGTTCTCTCCAGTTAAATAAGGAATCATTGTTAACATTCTTTAACTACAATTTTAAGTCAATTTTCAATCTACAATAACTGTTATGCCATTCAGCCCACATTTACCTAGACTGCTAATTTACATGTAATGGAGTACTTTGTGAGATCTTTATTGAAGTCAAGATGTGTTTACAGCATTTGCACAACCCAATCAAAAACAGATAGTATCAAAAGTAATTGTATTATAATCAAAGTAATAAAACATTCTATATCTGATATGTATTATATCTTGAATGTAGCATAGGTACTACAGATAGACTAACTGTATTTATGACATCTCCCCCCCCCCAATCAAATCCATAGAATATGAACTTTGGTTACCACCTATGAAATATTAATTACAACTATGAAAGCAATCATTTGTGCATGCTTGTCCCACTCTAATCAGTAGGACTTCAGAATGGACAAGGATAGAAATAAGATTGCACTATAAGAATAACTTAAATAAATTTAATTGGAAGGATGACAGAATTCTATTCGATTGTTTTAGTGAGACATTACTGGTGGCTCAATTAAGCTAGAGTGTGTCTTTTGTTTTCAGATGTCTCTGAATTCTTCAAGTACATTTTAATGATTCTTATATTTCAGTTACATTATTCTATACCACAAAAGTCAAAATTGTTACATGGTTAGAAGCTGATAGAGTGGGAAAAATTGGTAAGTAATTCTAGTAGGAAAATCAGGTGTATACCCAAGGGTCATTATATTCTGTAACAACAAATTGGAATTCTATGCAAACTCTTAGAAAGGGTATATATATCATCTTTGTAGAAGAGAGAATAACATAACTGTAACCTGAATACATGCCAAGCAATCCATCAGCTTTTGCCAAGAGAATATTACATCTTAGTTATTGAGCCTTTTTGACATTTTCTTCTAGATTTTCTTCTTTTTTATATTCAAATACTCACTAATTATATGTGTTAAACCTCATTTGTTTATTTAATGCTTTCATATACAAATAGATGTGTGTGTGTGTGTGTATATGCATATTCTAAAATACAGTGCAAACTCACTTATACATTTATTCTTTCATATATTTACACTTAAACTGATGTGCATGTGTAATTTAAGAATCCTGAAAAGAAACATTGGCTCTAACTCACTAGGGCATTACAATGTTTTCTCACTTATTTTGCAGATAGTTATAGACAGGATTATAAAATGTAGGGCACTTAAGACATATACGATTTTAAAAGGCTGGTTTTTGAGACATTTGCAATGAAAAATGTTGCTGTGTTTTGTTTCAAATATCTCTGTGCTCAAGCTAAAGATGGAAGACTGTACAATATCAGTCCCCAGCACAATTAGATTAATCTACCAGAAAAGATACCACGTGCCAATTTTTTTCCCCCAGTGGCAGATACCACACCCTAAAACCATAAAACAGCATTGCAGTCTCTGAGTAACATACCAAACAAAACAAATATCCTAGTATTTTGTCAAACTGCAATTCATAAAAAATTTCCCATAACATAAAATTATATCAGCATAAATTTAATTTTTTTCTATTCATGTTCTTATAAATAGGATTATGTCATAATTGGCAATTGCGACATATACTCAATTTCTGTCTGCCAGTTAGTCCTTCAGTGCTTCATCCTTTTGATTCTGGTTAGTTCTGTTATATTATTTGGTAAATTGGCAAACATCCTTGAATTAATCTGACCTTTAATGTTCTCTTTATAGCTATTTTTCAGAATTTTTAACATGTTTTACATTGAACAGGTGTAATTAGTTAGCCAGTGCAACTAATATATTCTTAATTGTGACTTTTTAAAGGGGTAATAGTTTTGTAGGAGAGTAGCTAGCTTTGTGGAACCAAATCTTTTTGTAGTCCACAAAAATAAACCATGTTTGTACAAAAGAAACTGAATCTATCCTCTTTGCAGACTGTTTTTGCAAGTGTGACTTTTCATCATATTCCAGGCAAATAATCCCTGAATGGCAGGGGCTCACTCACTGCTGTATATCTTTTAAAAATATGACACATCTTTTGGACAAAGAAGCACACATACTTTCAAATTATCCTTGGGTCTTCCTAAAAAAAAATCTTAGGCAAGCTTTTCAGCCAGTAATGTAGAAACACTCATGTATTTAAGCATGAAAACAACAGTTCATTAAGCAAATAAACTAGTTCTACCAGTTTCTGTTGTAATACAGTCATGATAAACTGAATAGTGTTTCTATCTTGCCTGATTCAAAAAAGTGATAATAGTTCAGAGGGATGCCTTTTCCCCCAAACAATGAGTGGCAGTTTTTTTAAAAAAGTCAAAAGTTTCTATATATAATGAACAATCATCTTCATTCATGATTTTTTCAAACAGCAGAAACAGTATGTGTAAATATGTGTATATTTAATTGGTTAAATTATGAATTTAACTGGCTGTAAAGAAGAGGCAATAATTGCTTCATTTTAGAAATGACTTATTCTTTAGTTTGATTTCAGGCCAAATCAGCTTTATAAAAGCAGTTCAGCTGTTCAGTTTTGGTACAGTACACATTCTCTGCTCATGACTAAATGGAAATGCACAAAAAGAACATATTTTGAGCCCAAACAGAATACAACAGGGTTGACCAGGCAGAGTGGTATTTTAGTTTTGTTACTATTTTCCTTGTTAAATTGAGTGAGAATCTATTTTCAGTGTCTCACCAGGTGGCAGCATCTGGCTAACCTTGCCTAGGCTCAAAGAAGCTAAGCAAGGTCGGGCCTTCTTAATAGTTGGATGGGAGACCACCAAAGAATTCCAGGACTGTAGGTTACCTGAAAAATATCATGGAAGGTGGCACTAGTGACTCATTCCCCATAAAACTGCATGGATGTATCCACAAAGTCACTAGAAATTAGATTTTCATTGAAGATGCCTTTCCTTACTTCTTTTCAGGGCCATGAGTATTTGATGAAGTAATCAGATTCTGAGCATTGCAAAGTAATGTTTTTTCAATAAGAGTGTACACCAAGTTCAACATTCATTTGAAGACTTATTCAGTGGTGTGCAAAACAGCCTGATTTATTTCAGACTAATTCAAAGTGCTCTTGTGATTCAACATGGGTCTCCTACTGACTTCCATTGGAAATAAAAAGAATACTTTTTTTTCTATTACAGAGAATTGGATAAAATTTAGAAGTAGTAGTAGGCTGTTAAGAGAAGGCTGAATCTACCAAAATGGTAAGTGCAGACGTATATGCACAAACATGAATTCTTAGTAACTTTCTAATTTGGAAATTGGATGGAATTTCCCTTCTGACAATCAAGAAGTCTGCTTAGAGTTGTAAAAGTAGGTGGCATATACATTTTGGTAATAAAAATAATAAATAAATCCTTTTCTGAGGATATTTCAAGTTTATCGAAGTCATATACAAGCATCTTCTGAGAAATATTCCTGAAAAGTGATCCTAACTAGGAATTCGGCAGAATTTCAGAAAGATAGCTGCTGTCAGTGTTACTAGGTAGATCAGACAGGAAACATGACCAGATAAGCTAATTCTACTTTATTGCAAGGTTACGTTAAAAGAAACTTGAAAGTCTGAAAATACTTCTCACTCACACACACCATCCCCTTTACAGCCCATGATACTAGGGAGGGTCTCTTCTGAGCCTCTTGCCCCACCCCCATTCCTGCTGTGGGCTCAGTTGCCTTTTATCTGACTGTTCCCTTGGCTGCGTCTCGTTGCCCTGTCACCCAAGGTCATTCCCAAATACCATTACAGCTGCACTGCTGTTTTGGTGAAAATGAGTCCCTACACAAAGGAAATTATTTGCTTTCTCTAGCCCTCCTTCATTTTTAATTTTTTGGGAGCAATTTGTATGTAAATATTGAACAGAATAGAGTATGTTTGGAAGAAACCCTACCAAAATTCAAAGCCCAAATACAGAATCTACTTAGTTATGTTTAATGACAAACAGTTGAAAATGCAGTAGGATGGGGGAGATGTCTAATGAGAAGCACCAGAAGAAACATATCAACATCCAGGATTTTCCAAAAAACCACCTAGTGCCCCAGTCCCTCACTTTTCATCGACAACCAAGCTTCTGATGTCACTGCTCCTAAGAGAGAGAGTTCAACAACAACAACAACAACAACAACAACAACGCAGCACTAAATACTGGAAAACCTTGCAATATATTATTTTAGCACCTTTCCTCAAAGCATTGTGGTGGGGAGTCATGCTAAAACTATTTGCAATGAGCTGTCAGTTACAACCCTCCATTCTTCCTTTCTCCACTCTAATACCTTCCTTACATCAGTTCCTCGAGGAGTAATACATCACAATTAGGAGACACATTGTCTTTGTCTCTGAATCATTTCAAATGCTAATGAAGCTTTGGGGGAGTTCAGATTCAAACTGGGATTGCATGGGAGAAGCTCTGCTTTGATTTGACCATCTCCCAAATCTTTTAAAATCAGCTTTATTCTCCTCTGGATTTGGAATCCTATGCACATGTCTACTTTGCATCCAAAAGTCAATTAAGAGTTTCAGATAAGCATAAATGTTTATAACTTGTAAAGATTATATTTAAAAGTATATATTTTATGAATTTTAAATTATATTTAATATTATATATTTTACAATCCTACCAAGACCAAGTGGCTGTGGGTGTTTGGGCTACCCAGATGGGGATATTCCATCTTTGACCTTGAATGCAGTAGCATCCTTTAAGGTTGGTACACAATCTGAGGGGCTTCCTGGACTCATAGCTCCTGCTTAAAGAGCAGGTGTCAGTTGTGGGCAGAAAGGCCTTTGCACAACTCCATCTGGTGCACCAGTTGCACCATGTCCTAGGTTGGGGGGCCCTTCAGACAGTCACTTATGCCCTAGTCACCTCATGGTTTGACTAATGCAATGCAGTCTACATGGGGCTGCCCTTGAAGACCACCCAGAAGCTTCAACTGGTCCAGAATGTGGCAGCACAAGCTGCACTGGTTGCCAGTTTGCTTTTGAGTGTGATTCAAAGTGCTGGTTGTTACCTATAAAGTCCTACATGGCATACAGCCTAGTTACTTGAGGGAGCACCTGTTTGCCATAGTATCTGCCTGGCCGATTTGTTCCAGCAGGGTTGGCTCACTGCAGGTTCCTTCAATTAAACACTGTCATCTATTGGGACCCCGGAAGGGCACCTTCTCTGTAACAGCACCTCCTTCTGGAACAAGGTTCCCCCTGAGATCTGGATGGCTCCCACTCTACTATTGTTTAGAAAAGCTGTGAAGATTGGCTCTTCACCCAGACCTTTGGCAAAGGGGAGTGAGACCCCTTGCTCCATTGTGCTTGCCATATTTTATCTTTATCTTTTATGCTTTATTGATTTTATTGTAATTTCTTTGTTTGATGGTTATGAGCCACCCAGAGTCATTGAGAGTCAGGCAGCATACCACTACTACTACTATTATTAGCTAATCTACATATTTGAATATACATCTTCTTAACTAGTCCTTCCTAACTGTGCAGAACTGCCCCCCACCCCACCCTCTTTTAGGGGAACTTTGGTGGACTAAGAGGTATTACTTATCTTATCCAGGACCTTTCACAACCTTCATATTTTAGTACCAAGGAGAACATGGCCACATCCTCCTAACCAGACATACTAACTCTAAGGAACAGTAAGCTTCAAGTGAAATTAGTGCCCCTTCTCTCTATCACACACCTTTCAAATGCAGCTGAAAGGGATTTTTCTCTCACCTGAAGAACTGCCTCAAAGTACTTACCAAATGTAGATGTTCATTGTCACACGCTACACCTGATAGCTAGCTTCTAAATCCTGTCATTAAATAGCCTCACCCTCAAATTAGTGCAAGGTAGTGTATTGAAAGGGCTGAAAATTCCTATGTAGTTTCATTAATTAGCAATTAAGTTCCCAAATTGTATTCTGAGAAAGAGGATAGATGCTGAGGCCAGTTTGGAGCAAAGCAGAACTCTGAAGTCCTACCTTCTTCCTCTCTGCCACCCCCTCCCCCACGGTCTTCTCCTTGCAGATGCCCCATTACTATTTTCCCTCCAGTCCAACAAAGATATACCACATCACTCATCAGCAAGCTGAGGGCAAGGAAGATCCATGTATTCCCAAACCACTAGATAGCAACAATCTCATATGTCATATTAGGGAGGAGAGCTGACTCTTTCTCTGTAATTTTTATATTCCATTTTAGGAACTGCTAATAGAAGAAGCTCCATATTAAAGAAGGAGTAAAGGAGTACTTTAATTTTGGTACAATAGACTGGTAGTTCTTAGAAACTATGTAATTGCTTTGGGTAATTCACCTATTCATGTTCATCACTTGACTATAAATAAGACCTTATGAATGCTTGCCATGTGTGAAACTGCTGTCAAAGATCAAACATCACAGAAAAGCACTTCCTAATAAGTTAACTTTATTTCAAAAACATTTGAAACAGTTTCTGTCATGACTGTCTGATCAGTTTGGGGTACTGTTTTGTACACAGCACTGTTATCTTTAGAGGATGGTTGTAATAGTAATTAAGCTCATCAAAGGTTTTTGAGAAAATTTGTAGTCATGGGATAAAGTATTCTGGTGGGAGTGGGCCTCATTCACTCCCCAGAATCTTAGCTATGGTCTTCAAAATTCTCAGAATGAGCAGGTCTCACATTTTGGGGGCTTTTTCATTTGATCTTGGCCTAGGAGGGTTTAACGGGCAAAATGGATTATTTTTTCAGGGGCACAATATGCCAAGAAAAGTTGGGGATCACTTGCAGGAATATCTATTTTGTGTCCTGCCTTAAATTTACTTGCAAATTCTGGCATGTTTGTTGTGGGTAGAGCTTGATATAAGCCGATTGGCTTTTTTAAATGTATGCATTCTTTATGTTGTTCAGAATGAAAAGTTACACAACCTGATTCATGTTGTACCGCGTAGACCTCATAAAACTGTGCTGCTGTATAATATAAAGGTGGGAACACAGGCAGCCCTCAGGAAAGACAGACAAGATTGCACGCTTTTTTTGTGGAAGTGCTGAAATAGCACCCATCGTCTAAATAAAAGCAGTTCCTCCTTGAAAGTACCCCCATGCCAAAATATCCAAGCACGTGGGCATTTTGACAGCAAGAGAGCAGAGCAGCCCTCTTCTGAATGTACAAGGATCCGACAGAGAAGGACCATGAGAGACTTTATGCGCTTTGCTGAAGTCTGTGCAAGGACAGTACGGTTGCTGCAATGCTAGAATTGCTCTAAGGCCAGGGCTTGCTGATGTAACAAGCGGGACCTGCCCTTTGGACTGCTTGAAGGCTCGCACAACTGAATGCTCCTCCCTACACACCACGGGTGACCAATTTTTCTGCAAGCGCAGCTGCCTTTTTGTGAAGGCATTTTTCTACCTCCAGTGTCACCGAAGGAGGAAGGACTGGGATTTTCAGGGGGTGGGTTTTTTTGCATTTATTAGGATTCATCCTCTCAATAAAATAGCTGTAATGCCCCCTATGTTGCTACTTACTTGTAAAACCAAAAAGTGTAGAAAAAAATCACACTGCTCTGATTTGGCAATGTGCCACTGAATATTAGCGGTACAATCTTGGGTGGCTCTGCAACAATAGAAAAGTGTCTGGGGGAGGCCTGAGTGATTTACAGACCCCAGGCTGTCCCCCTTTGATATAAATGCTCAGGATAACCCAGCCTTCCCTGACATACATGATCCAGGTGTTGTTTTGTATGTAAACATATTGAATTACATGACTCCATATCACATGCATGCAAATCCCTGCAATTTGAATGTCTCCATCCCAAACCATCTCAGAGAGCGCTTGCTAAAGGCCTTTCCTATTCCACATGGCTGTTTTACTCCAAAGAGGAAATACATTTTATTTCTCTTAAATAAAACAGGGTAGCATTTTCCTTATTTCTTTTCTTACAAGTTCAGGACACTTTCTTACTAAATCTAACGTTAAGCCTACTTGTACCAAAATACCCTTTTTCTCCAAGAAAACCTTATTCCTTAATGAATGTCAGAACATGCAGGGATGAATAAAGCCACTGCTTTTTCTTTATTGCCCACTAAAGAAACATTTGTGATTAACCTGAAAAGAGAACTAGATCGTTTTCTTCAGCTGGAGGCACTGGCCTCAGTAATGTTCTCCCTTCATATCTGGCCTGTTTCAACTAAACTGTTCGAATTGCCGTATGAAGATTCAATAATATGGCACTAACCACTTATAAAGATGAGAAAGTCTTTGCTTAGGTGGGTTTCAGAGAAACTCTTATCAGCAAATGTGTTTTGCACAGGTACTGCAGGGCAGGTTATAAAATCATCCTTCAAAAGGTCATTTATGTAGGAGACTAAGAAATTTATTAATTTCCTAGGATCAAGTGTTGAAATACTTTTCATCTTAGTAACACCCAGATTTAGATATATGTCTGGATAACAGGAAATAGGCTAGAATAATTTACCAAATAAAACACAGGAGGGCGGGATGGAGGGAGAAAGAGAGAAAGAGAGAAAGAGAAAGAGAGAGAGAGAGAGAGAGAGAGAGAGAGAGAGAAAGCAAGCAAGCAAGCAAGCAAGCAAGCAAGCAAGCAAGCATGCCAAAAACCACATTTTGATGAAGTTGCACATGGGGTTACATCACAACTATGAAATCATACAGGCAAGACTCAGACAACATGCTCACATAATACCATGCTTACATTATGGTTCATTGTACAGTTTGAGAGCAATAAGTTGGAGATCTTGGAATGCTGGAAGCTGCCTTAAGCTCAAGCTGGATGTAAAAAATACATCCTAATTAATAATACACACTTTCCAGATCACAAATGCATGGTAGGAATTTTACAATAGAGTAACACAATTAGATAACTCAGAATAAAATGTCTGGGAATCAAATACATGAATAGGGCATTGTGCAAATACATGTACCATAGAATCATTGTAAGCCTGGAATATTTTACAAGAATATTAAAAAATTAAAAATAAAACAAGTATCAATCAGTACTGTGTAATAATGATGGATAAAGATAGTACCCTTGAGTTTGCAAAGCACCATCTAGTGGCTAATGTGTTCAACTGCACATCAGTGCAGGTAATTAGTGATGGGCATGTTTGGAGAAGTAACCATGGCTTGAAGCAGGCAGGCACGAGTAAGAAAAAGAAAAGAGCCTCAGTACAAATTGTTCCCTTGTACATTTCTGTCTTAGCACAATTAACATATTGGCTTTGTTTCCTTGCTGTAGTGGTTCTTTCTTTTTGGGGGGCTTCCCTCTTTATTGCCTTATGTCTTTAATATGCTTTTTATAATTAATAAGTTATGCTAAACCATCCCATAAATAGTTTCTCTTAGCAGCAGAAAAATAAGACAGCCTACTTTCTTATAGTAAAGATTCCTTCAAATATGAGTCATCACATTTACACCGGTGGATTGCTAGACATTATATGTAACTCATTTATCTGATTAAAAATGATTGTTTAAAAGAATTCACAGCAGAGGTATAGTTAACGTAAGGAGAATGAGTGAAAACAGAGCAAGTCAAGGAATAACCTTCCTCTGTTATTACCATAATATAATTGCCCAAGACAACAGGGCTCCTCTCCACATTACTCTGCTAGCACAGGAATGAACTCCCGTAAGAAAACCAAAGAATCGACTAACAGCATATGGACAGCTACCTCTCATGGATGGCTTCCTTGGTTGGCTTCCCATTGCAGAAGGTTGGACTAGATTTTCCTTGTGGTCCTTCCAGCTCCACCATGTTGTGATTCAATGCCCAGCCGCAGGAAGGAGTGAAGCTTAGGGGAGGAGATCTAATCCTATCAGTAGTCCCTTCCATGTGTTCTTGCGATCCTTATGTTTTTGGGGCAATGTAGGAAGGCATTATGTAGCAATGGCTTTCATAGTTATGAAAGGCAATTAGGAAGACAGCCAGGGATGAGCTCTAGTTCAGTAATCCACTTGGCACTTTATGATACAAAATGGTAATGCTTAAAACATAGGTCTTCCGGTTCCAGATTTCATTCATACTAGGAAAACAGATTCCCTATGTTAGATTAAATCCCACCCTCACTTGGGGCTGCTTCACATGATGATCTCCACCTTTTCAAATCCAGGCACCCATTTGCTTCCCCAAATCAGTTTTGACTACATTGTATAGGTGTTGTATAGGTGGAAGAGGGATGCATCCAACTCCTGTTTTCTCCTTTGGGTATGCACGTAAGTGTTGTAGAAAACCACTGATGTGTTCAACTGTTTAGCAAGTAGGCTTCCTTCCTCCTGTAAGGAAATACTTCTAGGGCCAAGCTCTTGATATTTTAATACAACAAATGCTTAGGAGTTAGAACTGAGGATCAGAAACAAGAAACAATTAAAATGAAATAGAATAGCTGTATAATCCTTTGGATTTGAAGGCCCTAGTTGGTACTAGAATGGGAGACCTCCAGATTCTGCCCCCCCCCCCCCCCAGATTGTAGGCTAGACTGGAAAGTTGAAAAAACACCCCAGGAAAAGACGGTAGCAAACCACTTGCATATTGCTGCCAAGAAAACTTCATGGATGTAAATCTATATTCTGCCTTTCCACCAAAGTCGGCTACAGATCTAAGATGCGATAAAATAAAATCCACAGTCATGAAACATAAAGTAAATAATAATGTATTGAAAACAGGACAAGTGGATTAAAAATCAATTAAAGTCAATTAAAATCACTAAAGTTAAGTTGCCATATATTTAGAACTGAAATTTTATGAACCAAAGGCTTGTGTAAATCTTAGAGATTTCATTGTACCTCATCTGTAACAGATCGCATGGCACGCCTGGGTTTGTGTTTTCCAAAGAATGAGTATTAATAAAGCAGCAATCCAGAAAGGATTCAGTCAAACCCTGATACAAGGAAGGTGGTTGTGATTTCAAGATCATCAGAACTGGGGTGAAATAAATGCAACACAGTGACACTGAACCAGACTAGCCTTGTATTTTCCAGATTTGTTAGGGTTAAAACTGCCAGAATTCTCAACACAATGGAATCCAGCCACTTACTCTGGCTTGAATATTTACATTATATTATTTAAGTGGAGAAACATGATTTACCTCCAGCTTTCCCATGACTGTTACCTGCTTAGAGGCTTGCTGAATATTTTTTCTCTATTGATCTTACCTGAACCATTAATTTGCCACCATTTAAAATAATTCATTATGTGCTTGGTTTAGTGATTATTTTTTCAAACTCCACTCTAGCTTACATTCCAATCTATAGGCTTTAAGACAAGGTGTTCTGTTCTCCCAAGAAAGAAGAACTTTACATTTTAAAAAGTTTTATTTTTCATCTTTAGAGAAAGAAACAGAATAAATACGAAGGCCAAAATTCAGACAACTATGCAGCTATTTCCCATATGCATCTGCTTATGTCGCTACATGCCACACAGCAAATCTCTTGATGCTCAGGGGAATTTCAAATGCAGTTTGTAATATGGCGTGATATGGTTTCTCAAAAGTCCCTAGAGGCTCATGGAAGCCCTTGAGCATGCCTAAAGTAGCTCTCTCAACTGTGGCCAAAGTTTGCAAAAAATTCAAATTAAAAAAAAAAAAAAGGAAATAACTACTATATATTACAATATTTTTTTTTCCTGCTTCTTTGCCTTTAAAATATAGTTCGATTTTCTTGTTTACAGCAAAAGGGAGTTAGGTCCAAAGAGGTTATTGCAATATGGAATGCTACATGCCTTTCTTTGCAATAGGAATAATATTTAGAAACAAAGCAAACCCAGCATCCCTGACCTTGGGGAAGCTGATATATAGAGACGAACATGACTTCTCCCCCCTTTTTCTTCATGTTGCTTCTCAGTGTCTTCCTTGCTGGGTGACCCAGTAAGAATCCATGGAGGGTGAAGTAGGAAAGAGGACAGAAGGAAAATATCCACCCTGTGGTCTTTCTCTTCTGTGTCTTCTTCCAAGTCTGTCAATGATGCTCTTCCCAACTGATTTGGAACCATCTACATGGCCAAACAGGTAAGGCTTCTTAGTGGCAGCAACCGTGATGGCATCTTACAGGGAAATACAGGATATGCCATGAACATATATATTTGTTGAACAGATATACATTTAATGACACACACAGAACTGTAATGTGAATACTGTTTAGCTGTTGAACAATTTTCTCACAACCCAATTTCAACTCTTTTAAGAATAAATCTTTAAAACTGTATATTAGCCTTTTCTTCTTACCATAGTTCCCCTGACAATGAATATGGTTAACTTGCTTAATAGTTGAATTCATTCCATAAGTCCTGTAGACTCTTACTGTCCATAAAAGTTACTTCCTTCCTACAGGAATTTAAAATGGAGCCATAAAAAGACCAATGAACTGTGGTCTGCATTCTGGAATTTTGCAAAACCGCTGATCTGTTGCAAGATGTATATATGTAAGGTATTTCTCATTAATGCAAGAGAAATACTGCTAGACTAATTCTTCCTACATAGGCAGAGACTAGAATGACAAAAGCATTATTCCATGTCTGCGAAACCTTGTATGGAGAGAGGGTGCAGCAAAGCATAAATTCTAAACGGCACCCAAGTCAGATTTGCCTCTGACAACAACAACAACAACAACAACAACAATAATAATAATAATAATAATAAATACTTTGACAAAAAGGTCAGGAATCTGCAGCTGATATTGACTCCATGGAAATGTAGCTTTATGATATACAGTGAGAATATACCACATGTTGCTTGTTCTCATTTCATTTTTAGCCATACACTGATATAGGAGTGTCTGCAGGGAGGGGTAAAACAAAAAACAAAAAAAAGTCAAGATGGCAGCTACAACCATGTGATTGAAGTTCCACCCATTATTTTAATGCATGTTGAACTATCTTGAGTTTTTTTGACTCCCTCCTTGTGGACTCCCAATATCCTCTATTGATATTATTATAATTGCCCACCTAAAAAATTCATGTGTGAAATGACCTCACAAAAGTGGCACAGCCATCAAACACCACTCTTCCTCTTTCTTGAAACAAGTTTCTCTTCCACCTCCTGTTTCAAAAGTCACACAAAGTGAGTAGCAGCCTAGCCATCACGGTGTCTCTTCCTACCTTGTTTTTTTCTACATGTTCCTTCCCTATTTCATTGCTGATTTTCTTGAGATTTTTCTTTTTTCTAGCATACCTTACTTCCCTGCTGTCCAGTTTCAGAGGACTTCTTCAGTGGAATGCTAAGCCCCAAAAGCAGTGCTAAGGTGAATGGCTTATTATTGATACCTCTGACCTTTCTTTTCTTTGAGCTTCCTGTTTTTGATAGTTTGTCAACATAAGATCACAATATATATCTTGATGAGTCACTTCTCTGAGTATCTCACAGTAGAAGAACCTCAAGTTATTATACTTGAATCAAAGGTCTGCTAGGCTATTCCAAGTTTTTCCAAATCCTTAGTGACTCACAGCTCAATCGTTTCCTTCCATTTTGAAAGGATCTGGAAAGATCTAGCAAGAACCTGCCAACATGTACATGATAGGATGTGGACATGGTTTCAGAAAGTGCCCCTAATTGTACATGCAGGGATTCCCAAGATAAATTTAGATCAACTTCTTCTATAAGCCAGGAATACTGGAAATTGCTGTCCAAGTTGCAGACAGTATCAGTGTCTTCAGTCACCCAAGTCTCTAAATGCTAGCCATGAATTCTAAGCTTCTTCTGTCTCCAAATAAAATGATAATGTGCTTGTTTACAAGCTATGCTGCTGTTTCTCTCTCTGTGATCACTAAGCTGAAGGACACATTGCAAAAATCACATGGACGCTGCGTGAAATAACAAGCGGTGGCTATTCCATACAATGTCTATTTCATGTAGAGCAACCTGCCCTAGCAATATCATTTCTATTTTTTTTTTAATTTATTTTATTTTCAAATTTGTATGCTGCCCATCTCCCCCAATGGGTGACTCTGGGCGGCTCACAATAATAAAAAAGAAAAAACACAGAACTCTCCAGACATAGACATAATCTATAAATAGTTAAAAACATATATAAAAATGGCCTAAAACCTCCTATAATTTGGCCCTAAAAACCTGTAAGATGCTGGGGGGGGGACAACCCCTCACCCCACCAGCCATCTCCATAGGTGCGGGCCCCCCTCTGGCCCCCAAGCCTTCTGGCAGAGCCAGGATTTGATCTCTTTCCTGAAGGCCATGAGGGAGGGGGCACACCGCACCTCAGGCGGCAGGATGTTCCATAGGGCGGGCGCTACAGCAGAAAAGGCTCTCTGCCCAGACCCCACCAATCGAAATTCCTTGACCGGTGGGGTCTGCAACCTGCCCCTTCTGCTGGACCAAGTGGGGTGGGCTGAGATGACCGGGGTGAGGCGGTCATTTGTTGGATTAGCTCTCTCAAGCAGTTTAGGAACTGGAGGGCACTGGATTGGGAATGGCCAGGATAGTGTTTCACCCCACATAAAACCATAAACACATGGACAGTTTCTTCCTTGATGGGCACAAGCATCATGAGACATTTGATTAGAAATGGATCAGTTTCCACAAGGCCCAAAATGAAAACCCTGAATTGTCTTGGGTTAGCCAGAATCTTTTATTATATGGACAAATACAAAATAGAAAGAACTTAGGTTTTTGAGCGAACTACTAAAATGTATATGCGTCTGAATGAGTGCTCTGAAAAAAGACACGGGAGTGCTTGTACAAGAGTAAACCCTAATAACTGCTAATCAATTTTCCTTAATGTTAACAAATACTGCCTGGCATGAGCAATCTTGCCTCTAACACTAATTTCATTGTTTGCTAATAAATCCCTTTGGGTGCCAATATATTCATCTCAATAATACTAAGCCAAGTCACTATAGGAATAAACTGTCCTTAGCAGAACATTTCCAGTGCAAACCACACAGCAATTAGGAACAAATCCCTTTCTGGTAACATAGCAAACACAGAAAAGGCAATAAATGAATGGCTAAGTGAGGAAGAAGCACATATTACACTGTCCCCTTGTTTTGAAGACATTCCTTCTGCGTGATTTTTTTCCTGAGGTATAACCAATTTTATACTCTTGTTGTCTTTTATATACTGCAATTGTCAGAAGAGATTAAATTCATAACATCTCTTAGTTCAAACATATTGTATTTATTATAGTGATACCTGAGTGCCTGATGGATTTTAAAAATTGCAGGGATGGGGGGATATCTGTTCCATGAGCCGTTGTCATAGTCAGTAGAGATCTATCTCCCAGCTATGAAAGTTTAGTCTGAAAAAAGAAAAGAAAAGAAGATTCCAATAATATGGAAGGGATCGCTATTGTCTTCTTCTGGGACGTTTTTTCAGTCACCTGGTCTAGCTTAAAAATTGGGATTTTGGGTGGTCTCCCCTGAAGCAATCACTAGGTTTTCTACTGCTTAGCTTTCCAAAATCAGCCAAGGTCAGCTAGATGCTGTCATCTCCAGCTCTTTAACTAGCAGTGTTAGATTACTTCCCTTTGCCTCGTCTAGGCCCTCTGAATGCCTCTCAGTACACATACAGAGACTTAGCTAGTGCTTAGCTTATTTCCATTTTAAGAAAAAGTGGAGATCCCTGTATGGAAATCAGCTCCTCCCACAGATGAATTAGATTGCTGCTCAAGCCCTAAGAGAGGGATGTGCATGTTTGGACTGGAGATCCTCCATCTATAATACATCACAGGAATTCTTGTGTTCCTTTGTTATTTTCTATGTAAATCAGGAGGATGCAATTTTCACTGGGCGGAACCTGCCTTCGTGCAGCATACCAGGGGCTGTACTCCAAAGTGGATGGAGCTAAGAATTGGTTTGGGGGGGGGGGCTGAAGGAATGAAATGGCTGACTTAAACAAGGCTTGAGGCACTCAGTCTGCCCCTCAACCCCCTCAAAAGCTCTTAACAATTTTTAAAAGACTTTTAAAAGAAAAGGGAATGGGGGGGGGGGATCTGCCAAAGTATGTTTTGTATCTTTGGCACAGACACTGCTGGTAGTTACAGTGATGCTTCTTTTACAATACCATCATGGTGTGACAGAACCAACCATTTTCTTAAAGTTATCTAAAAACAAAAAGGTGGGTTTTTTTTAATAGTAGTAGTAAAAAATATAGTATTTTTTTTTTATAATAGCATGGCATATGCTATTTAAGGATACAATAAAGAAAGATCCACTTCACATCACATATGCCCATGATAAGTACATGTGATGGCTGAGGGATACTTATATTACTTTATTGTGGCCAGCATCAATTTCAAACTTGAAGAGCAGCTTAATTTGACAGGAATGTGGCTTGCAAATACAGTTTCAATTCATATAGTTATGGGCACGTGACCATAAAGTTTTTTAAAATTTTCAACAGCAGTTTATTTTTTAAAATATTAATGTACATTTGCTGAGGAGGGAAGGAGAATAATTATATTTTCCAACAGATAAAGTGATTTTGTTAGCTGCTTGTACTTTTGTTAACTAAACCCAACCTTTTTCAAGACTTAATTAGAGGCTTTGACATGTTTGAATAAATGCAGTTTATTAATAACAATAGATATACTGTAAATAATACACATTTATAAAATTCTAAATATTGTAGAAGGAAGGAAGGAAGGAAGGAAGGAAGGAAGGAAGGAAGGAAGGAAGGAAGGAAGGAAGGAAGGAAGGAAGGAAGGAAGGAAGGAAGGAAGGAAGGAAGGAAGGAAGGAAGGAGCTCCAAAGAAAACTGAGTAAATTAGGAACATGGAGCATATTCTATTGCTGCCAAAAACAGGAGGGCAGAAAATTATGTAGGCACTGAAGAGCCTCTTTTTCAGGGCTAGTAATCCTTCTCCACAGTTTTTTGACTACTGAAATTTAATCAGGCATTACCTATAAACCTTAATGTGAATCTTGATCCTCATAAAGGTTAGAATTTTTAATGGAAGCCAACAATAAAGAAGATAGAATTCATGTTAGCATCAAAGCTTTCCACATACTTTTTTCAAATTGTCAAGAACATTACATGTGGCTCTGCATCTAGAAAATATCCCTCTGTATAACTTAGATGGGAGGCTTGCAACTATCTAGACAAAAGTAGCAATTATCTATTAGTGCAGCAAGTATAGGGTAAGGTGTAACTTGTATACCAATCCTCCCCCAGGGACTAAAGACTTTATGTCAGCAATGAAGGGCAAAAGGAAGCCATTAAATGACATCTGCTGAGCCTATTAATTGAGTTTTCTTTGTATCTCTGAAACTAATTTTTCAGTTATCAAAATGTGCTACTTGACTGTTTACAAGCTAAGTGTTAACTAGCTGAGAAAAAGCTAAGCTAGCTTATTTTACTGCAAAAGCAGTAAACAAGTTTTCCACAGGTCCTTTGTGCACACTTTAGGCAACGATTTTCTTTAAAACTCATGTACCTTTTTTTTAAAAAACAAAAACAATATCTATATATTGTAGTGGTACCCATGGGTCTCAATCTGGGAAATCCTTATTGTTTCAGACATTTTTGGCAGATAAACAAGTACACTAAACCTTTCCGCCAACACATTTGCTATCTAAATATACAAAGACAACACATGAACAGTACAAATTGATGGGAAAGTTGAAGGTGGTTATAATATGGCTACTAGATCTGGGCTGCAAAAATCCAATTAATTAATCCAATTAATTCTAGATGGCAGCAAAGAGATACAAGAAATCTCTCTCTCTGTTGGATTTTTGCAGTTCAAGATCTGGTAGTTTATACTGTATCATACCTCTTGGTAAACATCAGCTTTTGGGGTTCCTGTTTATATGCCAAAATACAGAGGAAGATTGGCTATGCAGATATGTCCTGGAGAGATGGAGATAACTGAAATTACTTATTTGCATTATGTCAGGTTGCTTAGTTTTGTATTCTTATTGCAATTGACAGATACTATTCAATGCACAATGACAACATATTTCTATGAGAGAGAATAATATTTATATGCTACTAACAATTCTGGAATATTTCATTTACAATTTTTGAAGAGGAGACACGTTTCCATGCCACCATGGTTTCCAGCACCAGTCCTTCAAAAGCAGCTTCATGACCACTGATCTTAAGACACCAAAACGCTATCAGCCAATAATTTCTTACAAGCTGTCCAATAAAAGCACACAAAGAATGACACTTGGTCCACTTCCTGCCCACTTCACTCACGCCTTCAGTTCCTGTTGGGTGCGTTTGCCCCATGTGTGTTCGCTATTTATAAAGCGAGAAAGGCAACCTGGCCAACCGAGGGCGGGATCTGAACCACTGTGAAGAGGGGAAGGAGATGGGCCTGACACCAGGAGCAGCAGCCAGGCTGAAGAAATTTCTGCCAATAGAAAAACAGCTGACCACAAGCTCTGCAAGTTTCCAGTAAGATTCTGCAAGATTCAGGGTGTGGGAGAGACATTAAGATTTTGATTACACCACAGCTGAATCAAAAATAAATCAGTTCAACCACCAAATGTGGGAGATGGCCTGGGATCACACAGGTGTTGAACTAGTTTTGGAGTGATGGAAAGAAGAAGTGCGGAGAGAGCATATGCACATATACGCACTTGCAACAAGGAAGGACAGGGAATAATCAAATAGTTCTAAGAATCTCAAGCAGAGCCTGGCATAAGTCTGAAAACATCGATCAGTCTTCCCCAATATTATCTTCACATTTTGGTTCTACAATTCCCAGAATTCTCAGTCACTGGGTTTATTGACCACTCCGTAGTCCTAATACATCTGAAGGTTGCAAGATTGAAGAAAGCTTATTGAGGCTAAAATGTTGTTTCAAGTCTGAAAACTATTCTCCACTGAATTACTGTAAGTAGCATGCTGTTTAATTTTACAATACTCCTGGACAAATCATTGAGCATTCTAATAGATGTAGACACATTACTTTTAAATACAAGATAGCCCTTCAGTTACAGAATTATTGTTATTACTCTGGATTGATAAAGTACTAAATGGTGACACTTTCTTTAGAAGAAGAGCAAGAAGGGAAATGCTGATGTGATTGTCACTTGTTATTGCAAAGTTGGGAGCTGTTTGATGGAATATACCTTTTTGATAAAAATAGTTCAAAGAAAAGAACAACTGCAGTGAAGATTAGTTGTCTGATGCCAGAACTGAATAGTATTTTCAGGAAAATTGGGGATGGGTGGACCTTTCATGGCATTCAAGTAAACTCCTGTATGTTTTGCTTATTTGACTATGATGTAGTTTCTATGTATAGAGATGCTATGGATGGTGAGTAGGATAAACAGTTGTTTATTATTATCATTATCATTATTGGTTTCTTTGGTGCGTTTGTTTGTTTTAACCTTGTTAGCTGCCCAGAATCACTTGTGTGAGATGGGTGGTTACATAAATCATATAAATAAAATGCCCAATATAAATAACACTGTCACTGTCAGCCATTCAAAGTTCTGCTCCTGAATCTGACATTGATGATGTGACAAATAGAATCATACACATGCATACACAAACTTGCCCCACATCTCAACTAATTTGTATATGGGGATGTTACACTTAAAACTATACTACAAGAGAGGGGAAAGATTAAATTTATTAGATTTATAGATCCACCCCTCCATTGCGACTATGTAGAGTATAATATAAAACAATGTAAGACACTGAAATACAAAAAGGAACATCCCCAAAACCTCAAGAGAATCCAAAAATCAGTTATCCCACATGAGGTCCACTATTCTAGCCCAAGGCCTGTGGGAAGAACCAGGTTTTAAGGGCTCATTTAAATAAGATCAAAGTGGAGGAATGTAATTGCAGAGGGCAAGTACCATGAAAGGAAATGCCTGCTTCCTAGGTCCTATCTGCTTACAGTGTTTAATCGATGGGACTCAGAACACGCCAACTCTGCAGGAAGATATGAGACCAGTAGAAACTACAGAAAATAGACAGTCCCTTAGGCCTACGCAATGAAGGGCTTTACATGTGATAAATAGTACCCTGAAGTACATCCAGAAGCCTATTGGTAACCAGTGCAGTTCTTGAAGCAAAGATGTTACCTGGGCATATTGTGGCACTCCTATAACTGCCCTGGTGTTCTGGCCCAGCTGCAGCTTCCAAATGGTCTTCAAGAACAGCCCCTTGTACAGCTTATTGCAATAGTCCAAGTGCAAGGTGAATGAAGTACAAGTTATTGTCTTAACGGACTTTTAGTGCCAATAAGAGTGCAATTGGCACACTATATGGATTTATGCAAAAAGCCTTCGTGGCCACAACTGCTACCTGCTCCTTGAGCAGGAGCTATGAGCCCAAGAAAACCCCCAAATTGTGCTCCAGTCCTGAAGAGAGAAGTGCAACCCCATTCAGGACTAAAAATAACTTGGATCTCTAGATCCAAGTAGTCCAAATCCCGACAGCTACTCAATCTTGTTAGGATTAAGCCTGAGCCTATTCCTCCCCATCCAGACCCACACAGACTCCAGACACTGGGTACAAGACTTTGACAGCATCACCTGGTCATCCAGGGTCAAGATGTATAACTGCTGTCTGAACAGACTCTAAACTGATAGATGATGTCACCCAAAGGTTAAAGAGTAGGGATAAGAGTGTTGAGCCTTGAGGCACCCCACATAAGAGGAGCCTCTGGCTCAATCTTTCCCTGCCTGCCAACACTAACCAGATCCAACCAAGAGAAAGAAAGAGAACCACCAGAATGCATGTTTCTGCACTTGTTGTCTTAATAGATTCTGGATGGCTTCTCCAAGGTCATCTCCATGGCTCTCTACATCATCTCAGCAGACTGATCTAATAGGTCCTACCTCCCTTCTGAGTGGGGGGGGGGGGGGGGAAACACCAGCAAACCTAAAAGTGATCAGAGTGATCTGACCATGGCAAAGGATTGATAGTCATATCCTTCACTCCCAATCATGTTGCAACTACCCCAAGACAAAACCAGATCTAGCATACTATCCCCAGTATTCATCAGATCCATGATTGCCATGGTGGCCGTGAATGTCTAGGTTGTTCTAGATTCCACACCATTTGGGGGCAGGCTGAAATCACCAAGGACTAAAAGAGACTTCACCACCAACCTGATGACAGAATCTAGCAGCTCAGGTAGAGATGTTGCTGCATAGCTGGGAGGCCAGTACATAGCAACAAACCCAGTTGCTCCCCACAATCCAACTTTAATCAAAGGGTCTCATATTCAGCTTCTGAAAGCTATTATGGTCTGCCACCGCACCTTCCCTGGCCCAAGCTTTTGGCTAATGCCAAACCTGAAGCCCAGTTAGCCGTATCTATAAGAAGGGAACTCCCCACTCTGGGCCCATCTTTGACTCAGTTATACACATCATATTAGCTGCCAATAAAAGCAGCCTGAGCCTAGAATCCAATAACCTGCCCTCACTTCTCCCCTGAATCCATCCCACCTTCACCTTGCTCCCAAGCCATAGAGCATAACTTCACACTCAACCCCATAAAAACCACAGTAGCCTCCACAGCTGCTCCTGCATACAGACACTTGGCAACCTGGGGGTCATGAATCACTAGCACCCAACCAAATCCACTTGATATAATCAATTGCCAGACACTTCTTCACTCCCTCCATTCCCTGATTGCCACACAAGCACACTTCTGGGTAGATCACAATGGGGCCAGTCTACCCTAGATACTTCTAATCTGTTGACAGCAAGAGATGAAGGTGAGGCCGAAAGCTGGAAGTTGGAATAGGCCTGGCAGGACAGATGTAACAGCAGTAGCCTGACTCAAGCATAGAAGTCAAAAAGCCACTGTGACTATGGGGCTCAGGTCGATAACAACCAGTCCTTCAACCCAACTCTGCTCCTACACTCTAGATCCCTCCACACAAATCTCACAGAGGTCCAAATGGATTCTCTGATGCATCCTTCTATTAACTACTTTTAAGGAACACAGCTCTTCTCTTTTCCACTGATCTGGTTGATTTGTGGTGGCCAGTGGGTGGGGTGAACTCCCTCTCCTATTAGGCAGGAATTGGGACAAAAGTTCTATTCAGCAGGATGGAGCAGGAGAGATTACTAGAGCAGCAAGCTTGGTTTACCACATTTCAAAATAAGTGAAGCAATATCCAATGCCATCTAAAAAGGGAAGACTGTAGCCCACAATCATTTAACTGCAACAGGACTTGGAGTGTTTCTCACTCTTTCTTCTATCCTCATTCTCCTTCCTCTATTTTGATATCTTTTCTGTGTGATAGGGCATGCATAGTGGGGCACTCCCAGTATTTGTGACCTTCATGCAGCCATTTTATGACTATGTCCAAAGTACTCAATTTCCAAATCTATCCCCAGGCCTGAAAGTTTTGGGCCTTCTGATATTTCTTTCACTGGATGTAAAACATGAAATATTAACTGTATGAATAATGGCATTCTATTACTTAGCATGAACTTTTCTTTCATTCTTCAACTGATTGGCACAATTTTCATTTCTTGGGCAGCCCTCTCGGGCTGCTGCTAAACATACTGTAAGTTATCCTGCAGAGTTGGTCTCATTTCACTGGTGGATAAAGCAATTCCTGTAAATAGCTTGCAAAATGATTCAGGATCCTCTGGGATGAGAGGCGTGATAAAAATGTGTAAAATTATTATTACCATAAAAAATGGTGTGGTAGGAAGCAGAGAAGGAGTTAGGTGACTGTCTTATGCTAATGAAACGCCTGTTTTATCCTTCTTACACTGGAAACTGTGGAAGAATAGTTTACCATGTGAAAATATAACACTAGTGTACTTACAGAAATAAGAACCAGAGGTCAAGGAGATATGCAATGATCTGAGGATTAAGTGTTGATGTTCAGCTGAAATACTTGAAGGGATGGGTGGTGATGATGTTTATAAACCCACTTTTTACCATGGGAACTTGGTTTCTCCAAGTTTTCTAAAGCACTAAAGCAAAACAATGTTATTGTTTGATGCACCATATTTGAAAAGAGAAAAAATCAGGAGAGCACAATCTTTTTTTAGTGAATAGCTACACTTAGCCTTTAAATGACATGCCAGAGGCCACATTCCAGGTCTCAGAGAGAGAGAGAGAGAGAGAGAGAGAGCGAAAACCTCTGGCTTTGGGCAGTGCTGATGTAGAAAATGCAGAACTGTTAATCCACTAGATAGTGCAGGAACAAAGAATCAAGTCACCTAGTTCTCACTGAGGTGATAGGCAACACTTCAAACACTAGCCACACTCTATTAATATTAAATGCAGTTGATCAGGAGAACCCCCATCTGCAATGAGAAGTGGTACAGTCCAGGGCCAGAACTAAAGCAGGAATCTAAAAATATTCTGCAAAGTAAAGTAAAAAGTAAAACCAATTCTTACCTTTGTTCTCTTGCATTAAGTTTGGCTGTTGAGATCAGAGCTAAGACCTTGCATCACAAAGCTCCCATTATTCTTCACACTATAGAAATGAAAAGATTTGCACTTATGCAAATACTTAGAATAATACTTTGAAAGAGCATTCTGCTAGATAAATGTGTTTTTTCAATGTACTGTTTAATTATGGGTACACTTGATTTAACACTTAGTACCAAAATGAAAAAAAAAAACCTGCAAAAGTATTAAAATCTACAGGAGGTACAATATTGCTATATTGTATGCAAAAGCATTTTAAGATTCTGACTCTGGAGAAACTTTATTGAAAACCATTCTTATCTATCTCCAGGGCTTAACATTACCTGTGGAGGATACAGGTGCTTTAATAAAAAGAGAGCAAGCACTCCCAATGCACTTCCAGAAGACACTTCAGCAAATAATAATGTATCTCTCATTCATGGCAATCACAGATAAGGCCAACCTGGTGTGTATACATTAACCCATTAAACACAGGTTAATGATCAGGAAGACCTTAGTTTCTCCTAGCTGTGCCCTCATGGATTCCTGGTGCTGCAGTAAAAAAGAGCAGAGGGTTGGGGAGGGAAGTATTAACTTTATTTTATAAAAACTGTTTTCTCTCTCCGGCTTCCTGTCCATTCAAGTGCCAATGGTTTCACCTTATGCTATAATGAGAGATATATTATTACAATACATTAGTTGGGATAGAGCATTGAGTCAGATGGTGTTCTCCCTACCTACTGCCCAATAGGATCCTATTTTGAGATGGAGATGGTCTTGTTTGTGCTGAGGAATCTTATAATGATGGTTTGGGAGAGTTCAATATCCATGCTAGGACTGCCATGTTTGGAGCAACTCAGGTTATCTATGAGAACCATGACCATCTCCCAGATTACTTCCAACACATGTGATAAAACACAGTCCTGATTTTATTTTACTCTACTCAACAAGAATAAGGTGGTCTGAAGGAGGGGATTTTATATATGTTCCTAGGACATGGTCAGGTTAGTTTCTCCTGAGATTTAGACTTGGAGCAACTATTCCTCTCTGCAAGAATGGGGGCCCTATTAGAATGGCTACTCCCTGGAGGCTAATTTCCTATGGATACCAGATGGCTCTGGAGAATGTTCTAACTTGTATGGAGTGAATCCATTGAAGTCTTGGTCGCAATGGAATTACCTTGGCAGTTACTACAATAATTTCCAAACATTCTCTGCCACTTTGGAATGAAACAGATGTTTTAGCTCCATTTGAGTCAGAATTTAGGCCTCAGTTTGGTGCTTGGTCATCTGTGAAATGATCTTTGCTGGGAAAGAAACATGAGGAGAGTGAACCTATAGATTCTCCTGGACTACTCACTAGCTTTCAGTACTATCAGTAGTATTTAACCTGTTCTGGAAGGGATTGTTCCCTGTATAAAGGATTCAATCTGTAGGTTGGTGGTGATTCTACAGCCATCTCTGGCATTAAAGACACAAATGTTATTTGTGGCACAAAGCTTCTTCTAGTTGTTTAGGATGGTGCGACAGCTACAGTCCTACCTGGATAAATGTAACCAGTACATGTGAAAAAGATACAGGAGTACTAGTGGACCACCAGCTGAACACGAACAAAGAGTGATGCAGCATCTACAATGGCCAATGCAGTCTTAGGCTGCATTAACAGAGCATTGCCTCCACTCAAAGGATTTAATTATGCTTTGCATTAGTTAGACTGCACATGTCTATAAAAGGAATATGGAGAAGCTATCATGGGTCCAGAAGTAAGATGACAGGTCATCAGAAATCCAAGCCCTATGGGGAAGCATTAAAGAGCTAGGCAAGTTTAACTTGCCAAACTGAACACTAAGGTGAGATATGATAGCCGCCTGCAGATATCTAAAAGGCTGTCACACACAAGAGGGCAGCCCTGTACTCTGCTGAAAATGAGAGCAAGACAAGGACCAATATGCTGAAATTAAAAGAAATTCATGCTAAATATAAGAGCTAGTTCCCGATGAAAAGAACCATTAAGAAGTGGAACAGTCTCCCTAGAACAGCAATGAACTTCCTCTTACAAGAGGTTTTCAATCCAGCCAAATGCCCACCTGTCAGGGATGGCTTAGTGGATTCTTACACTGAGCAGAGAGCCGGACTAGATGACCCGAAAACCTTCCAACTCTCCCCGACTCTGGGTTCAGTTCTGGACCTAGTTCAATATGTTGTTATTCATCATGCACTTCACAGCCTGGGACTTCAGCATGTGACTGGAATGCCTCTTCCCGTATGTATCCATCTGTACGCTGTCTCTTCCTATGCTGAGCTGCAAAGCGTAGCTACCCAGAGGTGGGCATCCTCAGTAAAAGCCACCAGTTGTTTGTACCCTGTAGTATAAACAATGTCATCTAGTGATTATTTGAGTTTGTGCAACACAAATCTGGTAGCCTTAACTGGAATTAATGTGGGATATTCGCTAGTTGTTTGAGTGTGATGCTAATTGTGTAAATTGTACATATACACATACGCCCTAAGCCATAATGTAGTTTGTTTTGTTTTGGGTTCCTATGTTGTATGAAGAAGCTATTGTTGTTTGTAAATGATGGTTTATGGCTTAGCATCCTATGAAAACACAGCTAATTGTGGTTTATTCATTAAGCCATGATTAAATGAACCAGGGGTTAGAATAATATATGAAACAAGCCACCAACTGGGAAATGCTCATTCTCAATTTGAAAAAGTAGCTTCATTTCATTCTGAGTACTGCGCATCTTTCATTCTTAGTTGCTAGGATGACAAAACCGAAGTATTGTGGATAGAAAGGAAAGGATTTCAACAACCATGAAATACTGTGTGACATAAGTGCCAAGAGAAAGCCATAATTCTCAGTGTTTACACGGGTACTGACTCTTAACACTATGAGAGTGACTCAGTATAAACCTATGCTTTTAAAAAAAAACTTATAACAACCAGTCATGTTTTGGGAGTGCAAAGAATTATACCACCAATCTAAAAGGACATATACATAAAAATGTTTGATGTACATCTTGACCCAAAGCTAGGCATTTACTCATTCTCAGAATCACAGCCTGCAACAGCCACATGTACAGAAATCATCCTAGGGATCCATGGATGTTATTGTCCCAGAATTCTGAATATATCCAATTGTTTTGAAGTTAACCTAATATGACATCTGAAAAAGAAATTTAAATAAGGAAATTCACATCCCACAGTATAAATCAATATGATGAAAAGACAAGCATTGAAAACCCTTCACAATTTGACTGCTAGTACAACAGCCTGTTTCTCTGAAGTTATTTATGTCTCGGTAGAGTTAAGAGAAGGCTGAGCTGGGCAAAGCCATAGCACTTACGCCAGGACTGACAAGCTGCCAACTTATTAGGAAAACAGCTATGTGGTGGCTTGATGTGCAAAGTAGCCCTGGAGAGTCAAGGAAATGTGACTTCTAGTGTTGCTTTCCTCAAGGTTGCATCACACCCACTCATGTTCTGGGACTGTATGGAATTCCACTTCTAAACATTCAAAGTCCAGCATTTCTGCTGAATAAGCAACATATCAATGCCCTAGAATAGTATCCACCTCTCCATCTCTGCCCAGACTGACAGGGGTTTTCCAAGCTTTCTGAGTATTTCCCATCCTGCTTCATTTCCTGTGATCTATTAAACTCAGATTTCAGCAACCAGCAGCCTCAGGTTTTTGCACCTGCAGCCCCAGAGCGGGTAGGGTCAAACTGTTTGATCCTTTTGGAGAGAAGGTTTAAGGGAAAGTTTGGCACCATATCCCTTGCAGATGCTTATGGCCACCTATTCAATCTCTTTAAACCAGAGGTATCCATGGGTGTGTGTCAAAAAAGTCAGAATGGTGGCCACAACCATGCAGTTGGATCCCCACACTTTTTACGTGCTTTGCAGCCTATGTCAAAAAGGGTGGGGCTTTGATTGCATGATTGTAGCTACTATCTTGAATTTTTATTCTCTCTCACACACACACACACACACCATGGACATCCTGCTATTTTCTCTAGGCTTGGTAAGAAGGAGCATGGATGCACTGAGCCACTCCAGGAGAAGCATGTATATTTTGCCCATCAAAATCTGAAAATCAGTGGGTCAGAAATACCCAGTGAAAACATGAGAACATTGGCTTTCTGTGTCCCCTAGTCCCAAGAAATGTACCCACTTGTTTTAATTAGAGATGCCTGAGTGAGTCAGGTGTCTTCTGTATGTAAAACATGTACATCTGTTCTTTCTCTTCAACCTAAAGGTGTGCCTTTAACCTTGTTTCTTCCTTACCAAGACAGTTTCTCATTCAAGTGAGTGGGAATAAGACTTCTGTTTTCCCACTTGCCCTTTTTCTCCTCCATGGTAATTAAGTCTTAAGGTTCAGTGAAAAAAAGGGTTCCCTAAATGTATGAAAACATTTCATGAGGTAGGACAGTATTCTCAGTAACCACAGCTCAATGGTAATTTCATAGATTCTCGTGCTCTGACGTTTCTGATGATTCTCAAGACCACGACAGGGTCATCTGAAATCTTTCTCAAATGGGGATTAAAACTCTAGGTAGAGACCAGGGAACATCTGTTACAGGCAGGATAGTTAAGTGTCTACAAGATAGTTTTAACTCTGAATCAGAGTAGAAATTAATACTTAAGTGACACATAACTTTGGAAATTTCATTCCATGCCAGTAGTTTTAGATGCTGGAATATAATTCAGATTCGTATCATGAATGGTGGTCTTGACCTTGGATCCAGGATTACTGGCAGAATGCAATATACAAAATCTTTCTGATGCTTAATGTAAACTAAATATGGATTTTTAACAATTATTTTAAATATGCTGTTTGCACTGTATAGGATAATGAAGATGTTCATTCATAATCTTTCTGTGGCAGCAAAGATGGCGCATGACTGAAAATGAGAATCCATGCCACCTGCAAAGGGGGCAGGAATGGCTTTTGAAATGTCTTGGAACTGCATGCCTAGATACGTAAACCAACTTGGCTCATCAAAGAAATAGACATGGAGGCCACGTGACATTTTAAGAAATAATAACCATTCATGTTTTTTATGGAACCAATGTTCTACCTCTGAGAGGCAGAATGTTTCATTTTTTTTCTGTGTAATTAAAAAACAGAAGCACTTCCGTTCTTTCTGTAGTCATATAGCTGGACTGACTGTGCAGAACAAACAGAAAGAAAGTGATAATTGGCTGTGAATTAACATACGTGTAGAGCTGCTGCGGGAGAGGAAGGCTGGCTAAGGCTACTAAGATATCACCCGTACTGTGGGCTGTCTCCTCCGTTACAAAAACGGACAAAATGCTAAGATTGTCCCAGGAGGTCTTACTGTGGGTGCCACAAATTGTGGCTTGTCATCTTGCAGGTGGGACTTCTCTCCAGAATTCCACCTCCCCTAACGTTCAGCACAGTGTTCCTCAACCTCAGCAACTTTAAGATGTGTGAACTTCAACTTTCAGAATTCCCAAACCAGCATGAAGCCCACACATCTTAAAGTTGCTGAGGTTGAGGAACTGATTCACTGAGTACATACTTAACCCCCGTATTTTAAATTCATTCTCTTTTCCCCCTTGTTTTACTGCTTTAACATATAGAAAGAGAAAAAAAGATATTTAAAAAAATAAAAACAGAGAAAAGAAAAGAGACAAAAGAGGCATAACTATCTTTCCATTTCAATAAAACTGATGATGATGATGATTTTTGCTCCACATCATGCTTGGTAAATCCATAGTTCTTGTGTACTGATAAAGTCCAAATTTTTGGTGTATAATTAAAATCACATTCATATTATTAAACCATATTACTCTTCCCAAAAGCATATTAGCAAACGTATGGATATCAAAACAAAATGGAATCCTTTTAAAACATTCTCTGAGATGTCCAATAAATATATATAGAAAATATTTTATTGAATTAGTCTCTTTTTCAAGATCATAAGAAACCATGGTGAAGGCAGCTTGTATTCACAGTCCTCCAGATGGTCAGAACCTCATGCCAGACACAGGATGCAGAGTCACTTGTCTCTGAAAGCACATCCATGAAGGTGAGATGCATGCTCTGTATTACATGGACTCAAGATTTCCCCCACTCCCTTCCTTTTGGCTGGCTATAGAAAAGTTCTGATCTCAGAAGCTGGGTACCAGAAATAGGAAAAGAAAAGAAATAACATTGTTCTCCTGAGCCTTTGATTAAAGGCTGCAATCTACAAGAAGCTGGAAAAACAAGAAAAGCAAGCAAGGTATTTTTCTTTCAGGAATCTGCTTATCTCTAAGGGACTGGTAAATGGGTCTAGCCAGGAAAATGCATTAGAAGCTTGATCTTTATTTTTCTGTTTAATGCTAGTTAAGTTTTACAGTCTCTCGTTTTTATTTCTGTGTACAAGGTAAGTATCTAAGTGTCAGCCTTTGTCTGCCTTGCAAGGTAGACCAGACAGGAAACACAGCCAGACAAGTTAATCCTACTTTAGAATTATGTAAAGCTACATTAACAGAATCTTGCAAATGTGAAAGCACTTCTCTCCCCCCCCCCCCATCCCCTTTACAGCCCAAGAAACTAGGGAGGGTCCCTTCTGAGCCACTTGCTCCACCCAGATTCCTGTTGCAGGCTAAGTTGCCTTTTATCTGACCATTCCCTTGGCTATGTCTCTTCGCCTTGTCTACCAAGGTCATTCCCACATACCGTTACATCTTTTTATTTATATTTCAGATTATATAGGAATATCTAATCTTTTGTTAGGATTTTCTTAGTATCTATTAATTTGGAATTCTCTATCCTGTCTATTGATGAGAGATAGCCCAGTGGATCCTTCTGGTCTGCCTGGAGCATTACACTGCTTGCTGCCTTCCCTTCCCTTCCCTTCCCTTCCCTTCCCTTCCCTTCCCTTCCCTTCCCTTCCCTTCCCTTCCCTTCCCTTCCCTTCCCTTTCCATTGCTGTTCATTTTTAAGCTTGATTGTATCTCAACGGAGGTGAAAAATGACTGAATCCTGTAGTCACAAGCCTCTACACTACATGGCCAGGAGGCTGCATTACATAAATTATTTCCCATTTTTACTTGTTAAACCCCAGAAAGTCAGCACAGATGATGAGAGCCCTCTTTCTCACAAGCACCAGTTTTAAAGGGAGGGTGAGGTACACCTGGAAGATAGCTGATGTCAGCAGTAACTACCAAGCAGCTACCCCAAAGCAGGAGATGGGACCAAGTGTGTAGACTTATAAGGTTTCTGGGAGAGCAGCTTAAGATCTCAGGTCTCTCACCCTATGGGCTCAGCTAGTTTCCCCTACAGAAACATCCTTTATATTCTTTAAGATCTCTAACCATTGCTTTGTGAATATAGTATATTCCAATTCTTTATTCCAACATCCTTGCAAATAATTGATATTCATTTTAACAATATTATTGAACTGTCTATAAAAAAATTATAGGATACATTTCAGTATGGGTAGTACTTAAGAGGTTTTAGATTCTGCTAGTGCATCTGGACCAAACTGTGAAATCAAAATATCCTATTTTGCAGTTTGGGGTGATCTAGATTCCTCTTGTAATAACTCAAATGGTTTAAAAATGTATTGATTAAACTGATCTAAATAAGATCCAACTTTTTACAAATGCACTCCTTATGTCAGTAGTAGAGACAGAAGTTTAAGGTTAATACTTATTCTTATATGAAGTCTTTTAAATGACTGCTTTTTAATTAGGGATTATTGTTGAAAAACTTGATTCTAAAACATGTTGACATATTTTACAGGAAACAGTATGCACAAGTTTAATAAATAAATAACTGAATGTGACCTCCCCTAAGTGGATACAGAGAGTCAGGGAGGTGACCTTCAGGGAAATAGGCAAGAACTGTTACATAAACCAAGAAGGCTGAAACATTCTTTAAGTCCAGGGAAGCAAGGTAGTACAGTGGTACCTTGGGATACGAACGCCTCTACTAACGAACTTTTCGGGTTGCGACCAGCTTCGGCCGCAAAAATTTACCTCGATGTGCGAACTCCGCCTCGGGGTACGGTCATTTTTCTGCCCTGACATGTGGTCCGCGGCCATTTTTCCGCCCCTGACACGTGGTCCGCGGCCGTTTTCCTGCTGTGCCACGCCGCACCGCACCCGGGCGCTCTCCTGCCGTGCCACGCTGTGCCACGCCCGGCCGCTCTCCCGCCCCGCCCTGCTGCGCCCCGCTGCGCCCAGCCGTTCTCCTGCTGCGCCGTGCCGCACCCGGCCGCTCTCCCACTGTGCCGCGCCGCACCGCGCCCGGCCTTTTTCCCGCCCCTGATGTGTGGTACGCAGACGCCAGAACGGATTAACGGTAATTACATTGAACCTTATGGGAAAATTTGCTTCGGGGTGCGACCAAATTCAGAGGGCGGAACAGATTAACCGGATTTACATTGAATCCTATGGGGAAATTTGCGTTGGGTTACGACCAACTCGGGATACGCCCAGAGTCACGGAACGCATTAAGTTCATATCCCGAGGTACCACTGTATTCAGAAGTAACTCAGGCTCCTTCCTGATTCACTGGGAAATAAGAGGGAGGGGAGGTAAAGCAGAACTGTTACTATAGCTCATCTCAGTAAATATGGTTCTAATCTTCCTGTGGTTTCCTAATCTGGTCTACCTTGCAGATCTGACAGTGCATCTCCAAATACTTTTTTATTTTATTAAAGGCAGCTGGGGCCTCTCCCACAATTTGGATTGGGACTAAAGCTGTGATGCAGGAGGGCTGAAAATCCATAAATCCTGCAGCAGATTACTTTCCATTCGCTGTAATTACCTATAGAGGAGAAACAGAGTGGTGGAACCTGTATGCTTTATCTTCTGTGGATAGCAGCTCTAAATTGAATGTAATTTGTAGCTGGGATTTGTGCACTGCAGACCTGATCCAATCAATCTTCCACCAATTTTGTAACTGCTTGTTATGTGTAGTTTGGCCTCTTAACTCTTGAGTAGAATGCTAATATTAGAGTGGCCAAAATTTGGGACCATTTGAGCCAGATAATTTGCTTACAACATAATAATATCATAAAGTAACATTTCCATAAACCAGCTTTGGTGATTTGTGGTAGCTTCTCCAAGTGAATGTCAAGAGTAGTGGTTGCTAACTGCTTATTTCTCCCAAATTTTGATCCAAGAATCATTTTTTAAATTTACAAAATATTTTCACTTTACAGTTTGTTACCTAATAGTGTTTTGGGTTATCTGCATCTCAGCAAGTGAGGCATGCATTGCAGGTAATGTCCTGTTGTGCATATTTCCTTTAATAGCGAATGCAAACTTTTTTTCAAACTTGCATATCGTATGACAACCTCTTCCATAAACAGAATGCAGTGTAAGATACAGGATTTGATGCCACTACAGAGTCCGCCATTGTATCAGAACAAATGTACTGCTAGTTGGCAAAATGTCCATCTTGTTACCTGAACAAATTTATCACGGAATATCAGTACTAACAACTACAAGCAAGCAGAGCTAGACGATTTCTGACCTGGAGGGGCAGATTAATCCCCTTGTCAACTCAGGCAAACTGAGATTCTCAGCATTCCATCAGTCTTATTCACTATTTACTAGTCCTGATTGTTAGCCCAAATGTTGGGATTTTATATTCTTTACATCTCTCAGGAATCTTTTAAAGGAATTATGGTGATTATGCTTGTTTTTTTTCTCTCTCTCCCTCTCTCTCTCCCCCACCCCACCTGCCAAGGTTAATTCCGATATAATCTTTTGCATCTCTGAGTTGTTTGATAATTAATCCTAATAGAATGCATGTATGAGAACATACTTCCAAGCAGCAGAGCAAACCCACAGCTTGCATAAAGGTGATTCTGAGTTTTTTTTTTTTTTTATGCTGATGCAAAATTGACCCTTCTTTCTAGAACTGGTCCAATTCCTCCCCCACCCCCCACCCTCTTAACAGGCCTGTAATGATTTCTGAACAAGTGCCTTGCTTTTTAGCCTATTTGTATGACTTCAATTCCTGTGTGCAATAGATTTTATCCAGCAAGAAAGCAGCCTTGGAAGCAGTCTTCTCTGGAAAACTCCCCCCCCCCCATCACATTCACTGCACACAGGCACAGAAGCCTCATCAACCGGCAGCCATTATAAGAGCACTTGCAGCCATAATTGTAGCAAGGTTGGGGACTTTCTGCCCTCTCATATGGTATTGCGTGTGCCCAGGAGAGCAGCCATCACACCCAGCAATAAGGGAGAGAGGCTGTGTTCACACCACACAATTACCAGATCTGGTAAAGATGTAGTGATTGTCTTCCTATGACCGTGAGAAGCCTGGCTAGTGTTAGCTATGGTTTGTTTTCTTCTTGCTTCATTTGATGTGCAAACCCAGCCTTTTTGATGGGAAGCCAGCAAATGGGCTAACTCAGCAACTGTGAGTTAAATGTGTTGTGTGAACGAATCTGAAGTAATCAGCAGCAGTAATCATCCTGTCTGGAGACCTCTTGGTTCCCAACCCTTTTACTAAAAGGTATCAGTGTTTGTATTGCACCAATTACCTGTCTGGGGTGGCAGATTCAAGACACACAGCCTCTGCTCCTAATAATCTGTAAGGACCACAGGTAGTAGATACTCTTATTTTCTTTACTTATACTTTTGATTAAAATGGCAAAGAGCGAGCGCTGACCAATTTAATTGCGCTGATTAACGCATCTAGGTTACTTGCCTTACCCAGCTCAATAGTTCAGAGGAGGCAAGCATAAATAACAAAATAAAAACTGACAGCCTCTTTTGGAGCTCCAAAGGTACTTTTGCAGAGCAAAAGAAAATATCTATGTACACACAAAATTATGCCGGCTGTAAATAACATGTCAGCATTTGATTTGTAGATATTATCTTAAACCTTCATTAAGAATCCTCTGCAGGTATAGCACCTTTATTGAAATATATAAATCTTTGAAGAAATGAATAAACCAACACGTGTTTGAATGCGTAAATATAACTGGTTAATTAATGCATCAGAAAAGGTAAAACCCAGAGAATTCATCCTCTGAACATTTCCCAGAACTTGGCAATTCTTCTGCCTGCTCTGGTACAGAAAAATCGCTGAGCGCCCACACATCCTGCCGTCTAACAACTTTTTGCAAAGCTGCAATTATCTGCGAAGACGGAAAGGCATTAGATCATCGTCTTCGGCCAAGCTGAACGCACCCCCGCCAAAACCTGGAGAAGGAGGGAACGGTTTGGGAAAGGTGGGACGCGTTCCCTCTTCTGTGAGCGTATACAACTTCCAGGATTTTAATCGGGTTGCAGTTTTCTCTCAAAGCAGCCTTCTAGCTCATTCTCGACTATTCCACGCCACTCCGTAGTTCTGCCGTCCTCTCTTTACCCAGGGAGGCGAAGAAGCCCATTCCCGCCAACATCTTCTCTGTCAGGGAGAGAAATCCAGTCCAGGCTTTACACGCAGCCGGACTCTTTCGCTAGTTTCATCTATTTTCCTACTGCAGCCCGGAGAGTCACATGCAGCCATAGGACCGGTGGATTATTGCACCACTCGCTTACATGCCCCCGAGTGTAGGCGAGCTGCGGGGTTGGGCTGGCAGCTGCGTGATTTCTCCAACCGAGCCTCCCGGAGGCTCTCCCCTTCGCATGCGAAGAGAGCGAAAGGGGCCCGGCTCGCGGGCCGGGGAAGTAGGGACTATTTTCTCTCCCCGCGTCCCCTCCGAAGCGGCTGCAGGGAACGGAATGCCGAGGCTGAAGCCTCTTCGCCTGTTCCGTCGCCTCCAGCTGCTGCGCCCCCCCCCCCATAAAGTTCATTCCGAAATAATCGTTTCAGACCCCTTGCAAAGTGCCGAGGAGCTGGAAGTTAAGTGCCTCAGCCCCCCGGTTCGTGCAAGGACGATTGTTTTAGGCAGTGAACATAATCGTTTCTCCCGCAAAGGCCTGTAGAGGTAGGGGAGGGGCAATTGCTGCTCATCTGTATCAATAGTTGTCCGTAAAATCAAGGTGACATGACATCATTCCCGGATAAAATAGCTGATTCTTGTTCTTCCCCCCGCCCTGTTTTTAATCACCCCCCCTTCCACTTCCACTTTAATTGCGATGCAAAGAGAGACCTTCTACCCCAGTTGGGCTAGGCTGGCCTACATTTTAATGAATGCAAGCCAGTCTTTTGATCTTTCTCAGCCGGTTGAGCGCAGTTGGGCCGGAAGGTTGCGTGTCCTGGTTGATCTGAAATCCGATCAGCAGAGGAAGGGGGGAAAGCGTTTTCATGGGGATCAGTAAAGGACTATAGGCTCTTGGGAGGAAATACGCGTTGATTAAAAATGTGTGTTTTCTTTAATGACCCCACTTAAGAAAAACACCCAGAACAACTAGCTACAAGCGGCTGAATGTTAAGATGCCAAAAAATAAATAAGGGAGGTGAGCGAAAAGCGCTTTGTTGTAACTCGCCGACGTATCTTCCCAGGGTCTTTCGCACAACGCCGCCAACCAGAGGATCCGCATTTAAAGCCGACAGCCCCCGAAACAGATTGTAGCGGCAAGCAATCTGCCCGCACCAACCCAGTTAAAAAAAAATGTGTATCACGCGGGAAAAAACCGTTCGCCTCTCCGCTCCCGGTACAGCCGAGTTTGCTGCAAAACATGAGTACGCATTGGCCCTCCTATAAGTTTTGGCTCTCCCAGAAGGCGTTTTGGAGTGAGCGGGGTGTGGTGAATGGAAACCCATTGACTCTGAAAAGAAGAAGAAAAGGTGGGCGACTTGAATAACGCATTTAAAAACTCAGCTTTTTGTAATCAAAAGCATCGTTTGGTAAGACTTCATTTCCTCCTAAGATCAGGCTAAACGCCAGCTGTCGGGCGTGCCTGTTTAAGCGCTTTGGGCACGTTGGATGAAGACAAGGCGAAACAGATTCAGATTCTTCACTCAACCATGATTGTGGATCAATCTCTACCTCTCAGGCTAGTCTACCTCACAGGGTAGTTGTGGTGGTAGAAGTGTATGGATGCTTTTTGAACGTCTGCTTCTGAAGGAAAAGAAGGATCAAGGCAAGACAAATCAAGTGGCAAGAAATAGCACCGTTGTCTGGTGTCCTGGGGAAGTTAGGCATTGTTTTTTGATAGCCAGTCTTAATGGAAGAGATAATTTCACTGATATATCACCTTAAGGGGTATCTGGATTAAAGCTGTCAAAATAAGAGGCAGTAATGAGCAAAGATAACAAAAGTGCAGGGTCAACAAAATAATACCTTTATTATGTGATTATTGCGAGTATTACAATATAAGTATTTGACTTTTGATTTTTTCTTCGCTTATTAAGAACATAATATTAATGGCTTTATTTCTGAAAAATAAATATTTCTTGAAGATTTGCTTTTTTTCCTGGGATTAAATCTCACTGAGAATAGCAACATATTCAGACGCGCAGAAATTGCGGTATTAATAGAATTAGAATTGTTTCTTTAAGTTATACAGAGGGAGGCAGGAATTTTAAAAAGTCATTGGATTTTGTACTGAAATGATTGTTACTGCAAACCATATTTATCTATGAGGTCATATTTACCCAGAACAAGTCCATTTACTCTCAAGAAATTCATTGCATGTTCAAGTCATAATTGGAGTGTGCAGATCTGGATTAACAATTGTTGGGGCATTAACAATTGTCACAGAAATATCTTTTTTAAATAGACTAAGTACAAAATCGAAAGAAGTTAGTGTTCCTTACTGGCTGGAAAATATGTTGGCATAATTCTTGGCCACGATCCTTGCTCTTAAGTAGTGAAAGATTTGGATGATTTATAAAATATTTAGTTCCAGTTCAAAGCAAGAAAACAGCACATGTTATTTGAGAGCTTGCAGAGACCCTTGTGAAAATTAACTGGTTCAATTCTTGGTGAAGGAGAAGGAGAGCTGATTGGGGAATCCACACCCACCCACAATAATCTTTCATTGTGTCTGGATTTCATACACATGCACCTACACAGTTTACAATCATAAAGCAGCAGAAGCAGTGTTAAAATGACAGTAATATAACACGTTTAAACAAAAAATGTTTTTGTCTATTGCCAAAAATATTGCAGTGTGCATGTGCCAGGTGACAGAATAAGATACTGTACCTCTGACAAAGAGACCGTCTGGTGCAGATTTCCAGCAAGTATGAAAAATCTTTATTGCCTCTATTCTGTTTCAAGTCATTCCAGTTACTTGACTGGAGGTACCTTTGGGGAGTGTCAAAATAAGAGGAGAAAAGTGTTACTTTAATGCTGGTATAATTAAGGATGACCTAAGCTAGATGACTCATGGGCTGGAGAACAGCAGAAGGCAAAGTCTTGGGACACTAGCAAAAAAGAAAAAAATTGCCAGGGCTTATTGTGCCATGGTTAGGTACTTCAGGGAAGCCCTCGGTGGCAGCAAGGAGAAAAAAACAATAACCAAAGGGTAGAAAGAAAAAGATTAAGCATGGGCCAACCCACAGGAGGAATAGATGCAGTGCAAGCCTCAAAATGATGAGATGAAAAAGAGGAATTTTCCTATCCGTGAGGTAATCAAATCAACCAGTATCACCACTTGTTTACACCTCCCTCTCTTAAATCTCCTGTTACTAGATATAAACCAGAAGTCAGTGATTTTCTCATTGCTTATTTTGGAAAGTCACTCAGAACTTTTTATTTTTGAGATAGGTATATGGGTAGATGTACATAATAAATTGAAACGGTACAGGATCGAGCAAATTCTCAAGCATCAACTGCTGGAGATTGCCCTTCAAATATTAACAGAACCAATGCAAAACTTTTCCTACCACGCCTAACTTAGAAAGCATTACAGAAGTATACCATAGTTGAACATACTGAATGCTGCTGAGAAGCCCAGGAAACTCAATAGAGTCGCATCCCTTAGGTTCCTTTCCTGACAAAGATCACTGCTCCGGGTGATCAAGGCAATTGGAGGGCAGCAAAAAGGTGGAGAAGCTTGCTGCTAAACAAGTCATCCAGGTTTTTGCATCTCAACTGTGGTAGCCCTCTTGTTCAGTCCCCAAAGGTGCAAACTCCATAATCTTTGTTCAACAGGGAGCAGTTCACCATTTGTTTCAATGTAGTAGAACATTCCCCATGCCCCTTAAGGGTCTTTAAGGGATTTGTGAAGACCCAGGACTAGGACTGAAAGTGCAGGAGTCTCACCCAGCTTTCTTGTTGACTTGCCCATGCTTAGTCTGGTTTGCCTGGATCTACCACTAGTGTACTTGCTGCTATTGTTCTAAAACCCATTTCAGCTTAGAAAATAATCCCCACCTATCTCTGAAATCATATTTGCAGCTAAATCATGGAAAGTTGGACTGATCTCAGGCAAGATATTCTTGTGAATTATAAATGTAATTAATAGTCATAGTTGTTGATGGCATTGCAGAGATCAAGAAAATTATCATTTGTTGGTGTTAAAGGCCTTTGTGTAGCTACTTCATTGGCTGTTATGGCACAATTATGGCCTTGACTTGAGCAGTGGGGAGATTTCTGAATTGCAGCCCTGGTGCCTGCCCCAAAGCCTCTGGGTGGCAGTGCTGGCCAATACTGGCCTTGGGATAAATCAGTGCCTCTGAACAGGGTCAAGCTGCAGTTCAGTAAGGTTATAGTAAACTGATAGATTCAAGCAAATTAGCCAAGTATTTTGAGAGACTTCTGATTCAGAAGGGCAAATTTCTGAACCAGATTCTTCTTCTCCCAGAAATGCATAGGAAAGAAGAGGGTCATAAAAGTAAAGTCAAACTAATTGAACAAATACTAATACAGTATATACAGGTAGTCCTTGCCTTGCAACTACAACAGGGACCAGAAAATTTTTTGTTAAGCAGTGCAGTTGTTAAGCAAGGCATCACATGATAACACCCAATTTTATGGCATTTTTGAAGTGGTCATTAAGTGAATCACCATGTTGTTAAGTGAATCATGTGGTTGTTAAGTGAATCACACAGTCATTAAGTGAACCATGCAGTTCCCCATTGATTTTGCTTGTCAGAAGCCGTCAGGGAAGGTCACAAATCATGTGACCCTGGGACGCCGCAACTGCTATAAATACATGCTGGTTGCCTAGCTCCTGAATTTTGATCACATGACCACAGGGACGCTGCAACGGTTGTAAGTGTGAGGACTGGTTGTAAGTCACTTTTTTCACTGCCATTGTAACTTCGAACGGTCACTATACAAATGGTCATAAGTCGAGGACTACCTGTATGGTAGAGGCCCAAAGGTATATTTTTGGTTTTCAGGTGATTGGCAGTATAAAAAGATCATCATGAAACATATCATCATGGATAGCATTACATTTTATCAGGGCTCTCAATGGTTCTGATTCTTTCTACCTGCCCAAGGTCCGTCTCTCAATCCTTGGCACCGGTGAGACATGCAGATATTGGAGGAGTTTGGAAGATATTAGGGCATCTGATGTTTGATTGAATCTGGGTATGTGAGCAGCCTGTGGCTATTGCACATGTCTTTGTGAAAACTGTCTTTCCATACTTGCGGAGTGGAAATTCATGGTGGAACGTGCCCATATTTTTGTGCCATTATTTTCAAGGATGGATGGTCAGAATAAATAAGTGCACATAGTATCTGAATGTCTTGTCCAGACATTGCAATACATTGGTGTAGCCAGACAGCCTAGCAGTCTATAAGATTAGGTGGCTTAATATGCCAAACACACATGGGTAAAAAAAGAGCCTTATAGCAAGCTTTAACAGAAGCATGTTTTTACTTTTATTGATTTATGTTTCAACTTCCATTAATCCTTCGTAGCCCAAGGAACTGTATACATTCATTCAGCTGACAGTTTTGAAAATGCCAGCCTTCTAAAGGTTAATTATATTTTTACATATTTGTTTGGTGTATCATTTATTTTACAGAATGGAACTATTCTAATAGTTGCATATATTCCGTGTCAAAAAAATTCAGTGGGCTCTACATCTGAGACAAGGGGGAAATACTTGGTGCTATGCATGTTAGAGGCAAAGAAGAGAGCTCCGTTGTAATCAATGGATGAAAGAGCATGGACATGGTGTTCATAGAGCATCTCGCTGTTCCAAAATAAAGCTTTTGATTAGATCTGCTGTTTTGCCTATGGCAGTCTCTGCAGAGCACCATTTCTCTATACATCATTTTAGCATTAGATGGAATAGAACTGCCATCCTTTATTATATCATATAAAACAGGAATTCTCTTCTAAATAACCTTTTCTCCTGGCTCTCTTCGGTTCTTGTTCCACAGAAGAGGTGAAAGGAAAAGGATGCGTATGGGAGCATGGGGGAAACCTGCAGCAACCATTTCTAACTAGAAAGGCCAAAACAAATATTTGGATTATTGCATCATGACAAAACAGTGCAATCTTTATGAAGGATACTTTTCTTCTCCCATATGACTGTTCAAATGGTCTTGGTCTCAGATAATAGTTCGGAAGTGCTCTGGTACAGAGGTGCAGAGATACACAGTACATCCTTGTAGGTGCATAACAAGACTCTAGGGACGCAAGGAGTCTCTTTATTGGAATGATTGAACTATTTTAATTCCAGCAGCCAAAATCCCAAGACTTGATTATCTATAGGGCTGCAATGGGAGGGATGGGGGACTTTCCTGATGACCCATAATTTCCAGATCCGCATCATTCACTAAAAAAAGAGCTAGTTTATAGCCCTTCTAGAAGCCAAGCTAAGAGGCAAAAGAGGTAGTCACTATTCTGCCATTTGTCTTGTCAGAATGGCCAATTTGTGCTTGTTAATGTTCTTAGCCAATGAATCATAAGTCCTGGTAGTAATTGAATAACTGTCAGAAAAAGAAACCCACTTCTTTTTCCTTCTCCTTTTGAAAAGTGATTGTTGCCCATAAAAAGCAATTCAGAAATCCAGGATTTTGGTGTCACTCAAACTGAACAGTGATGTGCCTATCCAGAAAGGAAAGGAAGAAAGAGAGGAGTTTGTAACACTACTTTCAGTATTGCTAAACTTTATCAGCCCCTTGAGTACTCACTGGAGTAGAATGGTGGGCTGTAAATTGAATAAATAAATAGTAAAAAGAAACAAATTAAAATCCATCTCAGCACATAAATCAGTTTAAATTTCAAAGAATGTCTTCAGTAAGAATGTCTTTGCTTGCTTGCAGAAGGCAATAGTGAGGGGAGCAGTAAGTGAGAACGATCTTTTTTGGGTGTCCATTGAATGTTCTTCTGTGGGTGGCAAGACGACGAAGAAATCTTAAGGCCTGTGTAGGTTGTCATGGCAAAATTTGAATTTTGTCTGAAATACAGTGGTAGTCGGGGTTGTTTTAATGTACTATTGCATATTCTATCTACCCAGCTCATTAAATAATATGGATAGCATTCTAGATCAGCTGAAGTACTTCTATACGGGATCACAAGGCAATTCTGTACTGAGTGTGCTATATAGTCTAAGTGGGGCATAACTAAGGCATACTCCTTCATGGTCAGATGTCTTCAGGAATGAGCACAGTGAGAAATTTATTATAAATCAGAAGGCCAGGCAGCTTGACTTTGATCAGTTTGAATACCAAAATCTATCCTGTTTTTTGTGCTGGGCAAATCTAGGTTCCAGCACACTTTGAGTTCTTGCCTTCCATCTGTCTTTTGCCTGATGAAGAGCATCTCTGGCTTAAGCATCAGTTTGTTTTCCTACAATCAATTCAGTAGTTATTAGGTGTTATTATAGAACTGGAACTAGTTTTGTGGGACTCGGTTTTAACTTGAGGACTTTTAGCCACAAATTGAAAGGTACAATCTGGAACCCAAGTTTATTTTCTGAAAAATATGAAACGTAAATGGTACATCAATTTCTCCTCAGAATAAGGCCTAAGTCTTAGTAGACTATATATCTATTGCCATAAATGATAAATGTGTTCTCTAACACAACTGAAGAACAGTATTATATTATTAAATACAAACTAGATAACTAGACAAAGGACAGTATTATATTGTTAAATACAAACATCTACAGCTTCAGGAATGAACATCCAGTTCAAGTTTGTGCAGTTTAAAATTCAGGTGATTTTGTTAATCAATGAAAAAGTCACTGATCAATACTGTTACAATGTTTTCATTTAATAAAACTTTATTGTTTTTGTACTCATCTCTGGGCTCCTCTGAGAGGAAGAAAATGTAGAAATAAAATAAAGAATAGGAAATAATAATAATTACATGTGCTCCAATAATGACCCACAATGTCATAATTATTGTTTCTTTATTGAAAACCATGTATTACATTTTCTTGCTTCATATACACTTTTTATATCATCATCTCAAAGTGGTAAACAGGTGACAAGATAGCTTTGTGGGGATTTAGTTATTTTTATTTATTTGTTAGTTTTATTGCTTTTCCACCAGGGGCTCAAGGTGATATATACATCAGACTCCATTCCCCAATTTCTCTGCACCAAAACCCTGTAAGGTACATCCAGGCTGAGAGATCATGATCACACAGGACAGCCATTGTGCAACTGCAGTGCAGTATTGCCTTGTGTTGAAATAAAATGGATGTGGTAGTTCATTTGTTTTATTTCAGTTTCATCAGGCCTTGCCCTACCCCAAAGAGTTTTTCCAGCAATTTTTCCAACTGGGGTCACTAGTCCATTGATACATGAGAAAGCTGGGCAATTTTTAGCTCCTCATCTCATGTATGTATTTTTAAATCTCACAATATTTATATATTGTTCTAATTAAACTGGGCCCCTTGAACGAATTCAGTTCATCTGACCACGAGAAAGAGACCATCAGCATCTGATTACAGGATTTACATCTGATCATTGTAAGATTATAATATTAAGAATTGATCCTGGGACATTCTTGATTTCCTCTTCTCTCCTCTCCTCTTGTCCTTGGGTATTGCATTAGTTGTCATTGTCCCTTTCAGTTGATCTGTGAACCACTCTTTCCAGCCCCAAAAAGGTAAAAATGCTGTCAATAAAAAATAATCCAGGTTGCCCTCAGAACTGTAAGCAACAGACCATTTCGACTCTCCGGCCTTCCTTAAAGGGCCTCTTCCCACCCAATACTTTATCTCGCTTTTGTTGCCTTTATTCTGCTGTCATCCTGCCATGACTTTGGCCATCTCCAGAGTAGGGCTGTATAGCTTCTTACAGCATCATTCAGCCCTTGCAATGGCGATCCATCACTAGAGAAGACAGGCTTTCTATTGCCACAGTAATGACTGGGTGACACTATAAATCCCTGGTGTGGAAAGAGCCATTAGAAAATATGGTGCCCTATCGACTTTCCCCCTCCTGAATTCAGTGTCCTTTAATTACTCTTTTTGCAGGCTCTCAATTATACATCTGAGTTCTGTAAAATGTATGGCCGATATAAACTCAGTACAGATCTATTCTTTCAAGTAAGTTTGCATGAATGTTCTGTTTGTGGATGAGCTACAGGATAAGATGAGTGGCCTTGGAGAGAGGAAACGGTCAGCCCTGTTATCAAAGGCTACATCTCAGCTAATCTGAAAAGCAAGACACAAAAGAGAAATTTCCTTTTATTTCTATACCAAGTGAGCCCCATTGTATTTTCATCCTTGGCTGTATCAGCAGCGATAGCCTTTTTTTTTTTTCCTTTCCAGCATTGATTGTTGACTTCCCCGACACCGTATCACAACCCATTAGTGCTGAAAACTGACAAGTCCAGCTGTAGCAGCGAAATGGCAACTTTAAAAAGAAAATGTATGAGGGACAGACTTAGGAGAGCATTAGGATGAAAAGGTCCTGTTGTTTTTTAAAGCTTAACTCTTAATGGTGAAAGCAAGACAATGCTCTTGCTTAAAAATATATACTGTATTTGCCTATCTAGCTACGATCCCTCAGTCACACAAGCCCTCCCCATCCCCCTGCTCTTCCATTGTCTAGAATGTATGTTTTGGCCAAGGGGTTTATTGAAACAGTGTATTAAGAGCCTCTTGTAAGATGGCTTCGGGATATACTTTGCTGCCAGTTCCCACCCCTTCTTCATCTACTTCAGATAAATTAGTAGCTTTGAGAAGGGCTCTCTTTTCTTTGCGGTTTGCTAACTGAGTTCATTTTGTTTTGCTTGGTTTCTATTTCGTCTTCTTTCTAATATCCATGAAGTTATATAGTGACGGTCACTATTGCGGACAATCCCATAATAATGGAAAGAGCAAGCATTCCTAGCAATTGTACAGATGATCGCTTAGGGGGAGGTAGAGACAGCCACCCAAGTTCCAGCAGGCCTTGTGCATTACAGGGCTTGATCAAGAGCAGGCATCTTGTCAAAATCTTAGAGCCAAGGTCCCTTGCCCAATGTTAGTCTAATGCAGTGTTTCTCAACTTTGGCAACTTCAAGATGTGTGGTCCATTCTGGCTGGGGAATTCTGGGAGTTGAAGTCCACACACCTTGAAGTTGCCAAAGTTGAGAAACACTGCTCTAACGGCTGCATTCATGCTTTTCTGTAGAAAAGCACAAGGGAAGTTACAAACAAACAAATGGAAGACCTTAGGAATCCCCCAACTGTAGTTAGCTACAAAGGGTTATGGGGTAGGAAGAGCAACAATAGGAAGCACACAACGGATAGAAAAATCTGAAATAAAGATGTCTTGTCTTCCTTGCTAAGCCAGGAGGGTTTAAGCCTGCCAGTATCATCCTCACCATGGGTGTTCTTTCCTTCTGCTCCCATGTATACAAACTCTGACCGGCTTTATGCAGACAGAAGCAGTTGGTCCCTGCTTAATGGTGCATTCTTTTGTACTACTTCATATGTCCAAACCTATCCCGGGCTCTGATACCAAAACAAATGGGTTGAGATAAAAGGCTTCATCTACTGTATGTATGTATAGTCTGGATGCAAAATGAATCATAAAATTAATATAGTATAGATACTCAAAGGATGTCACATTTTGAGAAGTTTTCTTTTTAGTTTATTTCTTGGGAGGAGGGAAGGGGGAGTAAGACAGGTTTTCAAGGGGAGGGGAGATGAAAAATCAGGCATCACCTTGCTTAAGAGCTGAATGAGAAGAGCAGGCTCCATAGCATTCCACTTCAGTTAACTTTCTCAGCTTGACAATGCAACTGTGATTTTTAAAAACCTCGAACTGGTCCAGGATGCAGCAGCCTACATGCTGGTGGATGAGAGCCACTGGTGCTGTGGACTCTGCTTGAATTGCCAATAGACTTCTGGGCACAAATGCAAAGTGCCATTTTTGACCTTGGCTTGGTACCCATCTCTACAGGACCTTCTGCTTGAAGTGGGTCCTATTTGTGCAGTCCACCCATCCTGGGTAGGGATACTGAAGATTCCTTCCTCTCAAGTGATGTGGGAGAAAGCAAGTAATTTATATTTTAGTGGGGAAATCTAGAGGGCACATCCATTTTGCCTTTCAGAAAAGTGGTTAAAAACAGCTGTTCAGAAGGTCCTGATAATTAACATGTTATCATCAGGAAACCTAACATCTTAATAAGGTGAAGTGAATTACCAATGGATTTCATGGTTTTAATGTATTCATTATGTTCTACTGTACTGTTTTGATGTTATAGTTTTTGATAACTTTTGTGTCTACTATACACTGCCACGAGTCCTTGTTGAGTGGGGTGATATTAATATGCAGCAAATAAATAGATACTCAGTTCATCCAGCTGGCAAAGCAGCAGTGGCTTAGATTCTATGGAGCACTTGTGTGGGTAGAAGATACTTCTTGCTCGTTCATATGGATTTCTTTAAGTTTTACTGAGTATCAGTAGAATTCTGGTATTACTGTATTTGAGATGGTTTCAGAAATTCCCATGATTTTTCAGGGGTGGAGGAGACTGCACTGGAAGGGAAGAAATGAGAAGATCTGATCTGTGAGCAGAACACCGTTTATGGTTCTTCTTAGCATCCAAACCCAGTAATAACTCGCTGTTACCTAAGAAACAGAAGTTTCCTGGCTCTCCCTGCTTTCAAAACTGACTTACTGTTTTCCATCTTCCATAAATGTCATAAGTATTCCAGAAGGAGCAGAAGCATTCTAAATGGTTGAAAATACTTTCTTTCAAAATCCCTGATTGTTCCTGAATTAGAATGTTTTATTTTAATTTCTATAGTCAACCTAACATTGCCCAACTGGTTTTATCACTCTTGTCTCTTCCTGGTTGGGGCTTGTACTACTAAGGATGGTGTAATTCCTTTTTCTCCACCACTGAAGGTTTTAAGATGGGACTGCAGTTGCCCAAGAGATTCTTTTGACAAAATAATTTGGCAATTTGGTCATTGTTCTCTGGCTGTGTGGAGGGCAAGAGGAGCTTCAGCTCTTTAAACTACTTGACTCTTGAATTAATTTAAGAAATAGATTTAAGATAATGCAAGTAATGATCTCTGGAAGGCAACAAGCTTTTCAGAAGAACCTAGGGGCATGTTGCATTCCCCTGTGAAAAGAAGCAGATGTAGCAACATTCTTTGCCAGCTGAGAATTCTGAATTCCAAAGAGGCAAAGAAAAATGGAGGAGGGTATAAATAGTAGTCCACTCAGTTAACTCTCTAGTCACCCTCGCTTTGTCCTCCTTACCAGTTCCCTCTCTCCAACACAACTGTCCTCAAAGCCTCCTGGAGAGGCAAAGCATAGGAATATTGGTCACTGCATGAGAAAGCAAGAAATGGAGTCCCCACAATGTTCCTGCTGTCCAGAAATGGGGAGGCCAATGCGATCCAGATTATCCAAACCTTGCAGAAACTCAATGCAAGCCCCATCTTTCTATAAAGCCTACCGGAGGACTTGAGGGGAGAAGCAACTTTCTTTAGCCAGAGTCTCCTCAAAGTGGAAGAAAACCCCATCTCTCTTCCAAGGCCTCTGCCTTTGCTAAAGGCTTGTAGAGAGACTGAATCAGAGCCAGACTTACCATGACAAAATGAAGTGGCTGTCTCAAGCAGCAGATAGGGAGTGCTAAGAAAGGGCAGAAATGCCAGGATATTTTTTATCTTTGCCAGGTGAGCCAAAATAGTTGGAGTGGTTTGAGCTCCTGTGTGTCTTGACTTGGGTGATGGTGGTGCCATTTGCTGCTCCTGGGCTGAGTCTTCCTGATTGTCTTTCTCCTGCTGTTTTTCCTTTCCTCAATACCCTCTGCAAGAATAGAAGACTCTGCCTCTCCACAAGTCCCCTGCAAAGCATTCGCATTGATTTGGCCGCTTAGAGAAGGAAAGAAACAGCCAGCTGCCTTCCCCTGTGTTTCTGTTCCATACACTGCAAAACAAAGGGAGTCTTTGGAGGCTGCTGAGAGCCCTTGTTGCCAAGGGGGCAGGGACGCGTGCATGTGGTGGCAAGTTGGCAACTGGAACTGTTGATGCCTGGGTCTCGTAAAAAGGAACTAGGAGCCCCTGGCTGCTTTCCCAGTTTATCGTTTAAGCTGATTCTGGAGGGCAGCTGATGTCCCTTCAGCACTGGGAGGAAGGATAGCAAGGCAACCCTTTTGTGTTTTCAGTAATGAATTGTGGCCTGGGCATTGGAAATAGCTTCAGAATTAAACCTAGCGGGCTTTGGCTCCACGTATATGCAGTGTGTGACACAAACCGTTGTGCCTCCATCCTCCTACTTGGCTCTGTCGCTGAAGTAAAATTCTTAAGGAAAAAAGGAGTTGTGTTTTATTTTTTTTCCCCATTGCATTTTTAACCCGCCTTTTCTCCCAAGAGCTCATTTACCAGCAATGTGACACAAGCAGCCCACTATATTTTTGAATTCAGAGTGCATTTGTCAGGAATTCAAGCTGTTGTTGTTGTTTTCTGAAATACCAATACGAAGTTATAGCTACAGGGATCTAACCTACATCACAATATTTAGGAGTGGATTTTAGACAGCTGAACTCCATCAGGAACAGCTGTAGAGATCCCATTAAACACCAGTTTTCATAAGAAAAGCCCATTAGTCTGTCCGTAAGTCCTTTATAGAATATTGCTTTATCCTCATTTGGGGCATAAATTCCCAATATCAGAGTCTTAATCCCATGCAAATTAACTTCCACCCCAATGTATCTACCATGCTCATCAGTCAATCTAAGTTCTGTTGTAGCTGGGAATTTATATTCAAAACAACTCCATTTCTTTTTTTCTTTTTTTGTTTCTGCTGAGATAAAGTCTTCACCCACATTTTTGTAAGTCAAATATTTTATGCCCTTTTCTCCTAATATGTGTTTCTTGTAAGTAAATTATATACTGTTTTAATTTTTTAAAATAATGATTTTTTTCTCTTTTGAGGAGCATTTGCTCCATTTATACTCCACATTAAGCATTTGTAATCCATAATCAGGCCAAACATTTAGAAAAGTCAATACTTGTAGCACCTAATTCAGTATCATCCCTTTCACTTTCCTATTACCCCTGTAAAGGCTTTTGTGTAGTCTCATCTGTCACATCCATTTGTATTGTCTCCAGTTTTTTGAATTTTTCTAGAAATTCTCTCACTTTCTGCACAGAATTCAGTCAAAACCGATGCCATTTGAAAATAATTAAAATCATTCCTTTTCATTTGTCCCATCAAAATGTAATATTTTTCTGTTTAAGTCTATGAGTCAGAAAGAAGTTCTCTTTTCTCTTATGCAGTATTCTAATCAGAATTTCTTTAAGCACAAATACATCTGCATTATCAATCTTCAATCTTGTATTAAAATGCTGCTGCAGAATTTGGTCTCTTGTCTTCTTCCTGACAAAGTACACCAGGATGTCCCTTGGAATTTTTCTTAATTTCGCAAATCTTGTATTTATTCTATACACTTTGTCAATTTCTGCCTTTGTACTGTATCCTCTTTATCCCACTCCAAAAAAATTGATAAAGCTTTAAAGATATCTTCACCAGAATCTTCTGTTATCGCTCTGAATCTCAATTCCTTCTCTCTCAACTCCAATAATGCCAGATTATCTAAATCTCTTTTCATCTCTCTGTTTATAACTTGTCTTACTTTCCAAAATTTCCACTTTGTCATTAATTTGTTTTTCATCTCCTCTTTCATCTTTACAAGTATTTCATCTATTCTCTCTTCAAAAGCTGTCAATTTAGTATTAAGTGATTCAGACGACTTTTTGCCTAATTCCTCAAACATTTTCTGAAGCAATTCTGGAGTAATTCTTCTTTCTGCAGGTTGCTCCAATGATCCACTCCTCCCTTCTCTTTTTGCCACCTTTCTGGTACTTGCCATTCTAATATTGTAATCCAAACATGAAAATGTCTCAGTTACAAGAGGGAAAGTAAAAGGCAGGTCTCCTTTTTTTTTTTTTGTCTTTCTGTGTCCTTAATACTTTTGTCTCAAACGGCACTCTGTAGTTACAGTCAGCTTCACAATCTGGCTCATATTACCTTTATCTTTCTTTTCTAAAATCCACCAATTGTCTATGCTCTTTAATGTTAAACAAATAACATTCCCACAAAGGTCAGGTCTGTTTGTCTGTTTAATTTCAATGTTTTCAAAAGCATTTTCACCAAAATTTAATCTTTCAAAATTACTGTCCCCTTTATCCATTTTAAACTTCCTTATATCCAATTTCTGTTAAGTTTTTTGCTGAAAAATTAAATCCTTTAAATCCTTTAAATCCTTTTTCCCCCTCCTTCTTTATTCCAGAAAGAATGTTGACTCACCAAGTGGATTTCTTTTATCCTATTGCTCAAAAAATCTCTCTCTTACTGTGAATTGATTACATCTGATAGTGATTAAGAAAGTGAGGCTCATGCAAACCTTGTGTCCATATAGGCTGCATTACAGCTGTGAGCTTGATTGAAATTCCTTGACCCCCAGCTGCTCAATTCATGAGTCAACCGCAAAAACTGCATTCTCCTCATGAGGAACAGCTATCCAGAGTGCAAGTGGGTGATCTCACAATCTCTCCTTGCCAGAGAGACTGCGCCAGCCAGAATTCACCATCTGGCCACCAATCTCCGCAGCAGTACCATCCCTGCTTCTTCAGGGATGTCTAGTCTGCTATAGAACCTCACTCAGAAGCTTGGTTCTTTCATTCCTATGATGTACACAGGCAATTCCATGACCTGATGCTCCTGCCTCAGCTCCTTCTAGCTCAGACATTGAATCAGACAGTCAATCCGGAGTCTAATGTATCTCTGCCCACCTGCCACCATGATGCCTTGCCTTTTTCCTGCCAGAGCAATGAACTTTTACAAGCTTGTTTGTATCTTCATCATCTGCTTTTGGACAAAATATTTCATTGCTACTGACAACTTTAAAAAGCACATGCTTTCTTTTCTTTCTTTCTTTTGGTTAGAAAATGTTGCTTGCTCATTGGTGCAGCACCATGTCTAATCAGAAGAAGATTATTGATGATTATGTGCATCAGGTTATTGTTGACTCTTAGTGGACCTTCTCTAGGATGGTCTGTCTCCAACCTAGCCCTTCAGGTCTTCCACTGGTGCACACATTCTGCTATAATTGAGTTCATCCACCTTTATGCTGATTGTCCTCTTCTTCTTTTTCCTTTCATTCCATTTTTCTCGCATATAGACTTCCCTAGAAAGCTAGGTCTTCACATAATGTGTCTAAAGTATGAAAAGTGAGCTTCTTCATTTGTGCCTTAAATGAGAACTCTGATTGATTTGTTCTATGAACAATTTGTTTGTTTTCTTGGCTATCTATGGTTTTCTCAGGAGTCTTCTGCAACACCAAAGTTTCAAAGTGTCAATACTCTTTCTAGCCTGCTTCTTCAAAATCCAGATTTCACTTCCATAAAGTGTCACAGGGAAAAAAAGACCATTGCCTGCATGATTCTGATCTTTGTAACTATAGATACATCATGGAATCTGAATATCTTTTTCAAGACCTTAATTGCTACTCTATCAAGTATTCATCTTTGATATATTTCTTGATTGCTGGTTCCTTTACTGTTGATAGTCAATTCTAAAAGGTAAAAGCTATCTACCATTTCACTAGTTTAATTGTTAATTCTAAGGCTCATTGCTGGACTGCTGTCATTAGTTTACTTTATATTTAATCATCTCATATTTTCACTGTACTTCTTGACTTTCATTATTAGAGCTTGCAGATCATTGGCATTTTCAGTTATCAGAGTAGAGTCATCAGCATAGTACAAATTATTGATGTTTCTTCCTCTGATCTTAAAGCCACACCCATCTTCTTCTAATCCAGCTTACCTCAATATATATTCCACACATAGGCTGAATAATAAGAGGAGAGGATAGAGCCTTATCTTGTTCCTTTGCTGGCCTAGAGCCAGTCTGTTTTGCCATGTTCCATTCAGACTGAGGCTTTGTGACCTGTGTATTGACTTTGCATGAGGACATATGAGATGTTCCGGGGTTCCAAATTTTCTAAGCACCTAACTGCTTGATATGGTTGATACAATCAAAGACATTTCTATAATAAATGAAGCCTATATTGACTTCTTTTTGGTATTTTTCGACTTCTTCCAATCTGTCAACCTCTGTGTTCTCCAGATTTGTTGGCATAATTTGGTTAGAACCTTTACTGATTTTTCTTCCGTTGCTTGCTGTATTTCTGTTCCATCAGTTCCTGTAGCCTTCTGACTTGGTAATGACTGAAGTGCTGATCTAACTTCATATTCTAGTACTAAAGTTTCTTGTAAGTATGGAATATCTTCTAATATATGTTGGATATTGACATCTCTACTGTACAGTACTTAACTATACTCCTTCCATCTTTGTTTGATCTTCTTTGAATCAGTTACTATCTGTCCATAGATGTCCGTTACCATATCAATTTGAGGTTTGAATTCCTGATTTCAGAGATCTTTTGGAAGACTTTTCTTGTTTTTACATGTCTGTTTCGATCTTCAGTGTCTTTACATATATTGTTATAATACTTCTTGTCTCGGCTCTTTGAAACTCTTTGTTAAGTTCCTTCCTGAGATTCTTGTATTTCTTGGCTTTGACTTCTCTTCTTGGCAATTTCTACCACTTGTTCAGACATCCAGTTTGCTTTCTTCAGTTTTTGATCTTTAGCAGTCTCTTCATATTCATTCCTAACTTCTTTGATTTCATTCCACAGTACTTTTGGTTCCCTATCAGTGAGGTTTAGGACTACAACATGATTCCTGATGTTCTTCTTGAAAATGGCGGGTTTTCAATATCATATTATGGAAACTGGTGGCTTTCTTGTTCTACTTTAGCTTGACCTGGAACTTGTACACAAGCAATTTGTGATTGGTTTCACAATCAGCCCCAGGCCACATCTTTGCTGTTATAACTGAACTACCTCTTTGTACAACAGTATAGTCAATTGGATTTTTGTGTATTCCATCTAGTTCTGTCCATGAACATGGGAATCATTTTGGTTGTTAGAAGACTGCATAAGCAATGAAAAAAATCATTGGATTGGCAGAAATTAATATGTTGTTCTCCTGCTTCATTTTGATTTCCTAGGCTATACAGTCCAACTCCTTAATGTTTTCAACTTTGGCATTCTAGTCTCCAACGACAAGCAGGACCTCTTGCTTGCGTGTTCTGTTGATTTTAGATTGAGTTTGACTGTTGAACTCCTCCTCCTCCTCTTCTTCTGCATCAGTGGTTGGAATATAAACTTGGATAATCATCATATTAAAAGGTTGTCCATGAAGTGTAATTGCTATTATTCGGTCATTGATTGTGTTATACCCAAATACCATCCTTGCTATATCCTTCCTGTTTATGAAAACAATGCCATTCCTTCTTTTTGTCCTTGTCCTGAGTAGTATATAATATGATCTTCGGACTGAAAGTGCCCAATTCCAGTCCATTTTAATTCTTTGGTGCCTAAAATATCAATAGTCAAATTGATAGTAGTCAAATATTTTATATCTTTCACTGTGCTAAGCTTTTCCATGTTCATACTTGCAGATTCTCTTTTCTTGCATGCTACCCACAGTAACTAGATGTTGTGAAGGCTTTAATCTAGCCATGTCATAGACACCATTGGCATTCTGAAAGATCCTCAGCTCTTCCTCAATAGCATGTTGAGTGTGGAGTGTTGAGTGTTCCACCTGAGGGTTTCATCGTTTGGTACTATAGTGTGTCACCATCACTTTATATTGACTATCCATTTGGGGGTTTTGGTAAAATACACAAGTGGTTTATCAATTGCTTTCTCCTGTGCAGTATGAAATGATGCCTTTGCCATTGTCACTACACTGATCATCCATTTCCAGCATCTTCCTATATCATTGCTGCCCAATAATAGAGGTGCCTGCTTGCTATATTGGGGTGACCTTGCTGGGATTATATATTCTTGCCATACACTCCCAACTTTCTTTGGTCATCTCTCCCAGGAACACATCCCGCAATGAGGCAGCACAACAGGAATTGAAGGGGGAATCAGAAGAAACGTACATACATACACAGATCAACAATTACCCTGATATTCACTTATTTGAAATGCATAGGGTTACATAAGGTTTTTCTATATGCAAAGGAGATTTTGCTGTCCTTCTACAAAGAAGTGATGCCTTCTTCAAGGAATCATGTGAGGTTCCTCTCAATCTTCAATACCAACAGTGCAAGCCTAACTCAGTTTGGAGAGCCAGTTTGGTGTAATGGTTAAGGCACCAGGCTAGAAACAGGGAGACTGTGAGTTCTAGTCCTGCCTTGGGCAGAAAGCCAGCTGGGTGACCTTGGGCCAGTCACTTTCTTTCAGTCCTAGGAAGATGGCAATGACAAACCACTTCTGAAATTTTGTGAAGAAAACTGCAGACTAGTCCAGGCAGTCACCAGGAGTCAACACTGACTTGAAGGCACCCCCCCAACAAAAAACCCTCAGTTTTCTATTGGATAGTTAAGCAGTGAGCTGAAGCAATTGTTCCTTAAACGCCAGTTTAATACTAGGCACCTGTGCCAAAGAAAACATTGAAGCCCAGTGCCAAGAAAGAATCCCCAATATTTGCAAAGATGGAAAGGGCTCTGTATGTGTGCCTAGAGCTCATGATACTTAAAGCCAATTTTACCCCACAGTAATGTATAATCCTGGCATGTAGTGCTAATCAGTACACACCTCAGCAGAACAAAGTCCCTACCAAGGTCAATAGGACTTATTCCTTAGTAAATTTAGAAGAACAGCACAAATAAAGTTTGCTTTCTTTGCTTTAATCTTAATCTTGCTCTTCTGCTCTGTCACAATCATGGCTATCTAACTACTTTTGTGTAGCAAGTCTTGAAACTACAATTCATTTAACTGGATGTTTTACTAGCTGTGGTTAAAGAAAGAAAAAGAGCAGGGTTTGCTGAATCAAACCAAGGTAAGGAGGTAGAACTCAATGAGATACATATGCAGGTCTTTCATACTCCAGTAGAGGTCAGATACCTGCATGAAAGCTAATTTATCGCAGCATGATAGATTATAACAGTTCATTTAGAGTTCCATTATATAAATCACTTAAATATGTATTTACATAACATCCCTATTAATTACCACAAAATCTGTAATGATTCTGTCTGAGCTGTTCCAGTTTGTCTTGCAAATTTTTATTTAAGCAATTCAGTAGTAGGTAATATTTAATCGATGCATTATAACTGCCCATTTATCACACCAAAGCTATGTGTAAACAGCAACATTTGGACTGGATAGAAGTTCATGGATCTGCCAAATATACTCCATCAATAACACAGGTGTACCTGTGTATGTGTGTGTGTGTGCATTATTTATAAATAGATGCTATTTCACATCTTTAATGTGATGTGATGAAAAAGATTAGATCTTTGCAGTTTTGATGAAGTCCTCATGTTCTTGGCCAAGTTCTTATCACCAGTTAAAAAAGCCAGTTTGAAATTACTATATATTCTATCCATGGTGAATCCTCTCCCTTTCCATGTGTATTAGGAAGGATAGCCTGCATGTTCCACTGAGCTATTTTCTTATGCATCTGTTCAGACAGCTATGGCTAACTAGACTCTGAAGCAAGGAGAAGAAAATACACAACCAGAAATTAAGTCCGTCAGGGCACAGCAAAGTGCATATTGTAGAGAGGGAGTGGGAAAACATGTCACCTTGTTCTACAGTTTAATGCATTTTGGAGAGTTTAGTTCTATTGTGAACATTGTGGGGATTAACAAATATTCCATTAAGTCGAGATGGTAGTTTCTCTGAAAGCACAGAAAAACAGAAGAAACATCCAGGAAAGTGAGAAATAAGTACGTCTACTCAGTTTCGAGGTATTATTATAATCCTGGTCTTGGATCATAAGAAGACAAAATGATTGCAGGTTAAAATGATGTAACATATTGGGAGCAGGACATTTTGTGATAGTCCTCAATTTTGCTTGAACTTAAAACATAGCTTTGCTGGGTTAAGTGAATATTTCTAGTTTTGTCCTTTGTAAGTATCCAGTGTGAAAAATCAGTGACTCCACAAGATCTTGCTTTTTTTTTTTTAATAGAGGCTTTAAATATTCACCTAGGCTCTTCTAACTCCTAACTATAATTAGTAATCACTTAAGCAAAAATGTATAGCTTAAAAACTATTTATTTATTTATTTATTTATATTTATTTATTTATATTTCAAATTTGTCACTGCTTATCTCATTGTAGGAACTACCAAAAACAACACCACATAAAAAATTACCCCCCCCAAAAAAATAAAAGGAGCCAGTTTGGTGTAGTGGTTAAAGCACCATGCTAGAAACCGGGAGACCAGGAGTTCTATTCCCACCTTAAGACACAAAGCCAGCTGGATAACCTTGGGCCAGTCACTCCCTCTCAGCCCTAGGAAGCAGGCAAGGGCAAAGCACTTCCAAAAACCTTGCCAAGAAAACTGTAGGGACTAGTCCAGGCAGCCACCAGGAGTCAGCGCTGACTTGAAGCCCTTCCCCCCCCCCCAAACAAAAGCACTGTAAAAGCCCTAATTATTGTAAGCCAGTTTTTAAAGTATATAGTGGCTGTTTGATTTGATGCTGCGATTATTTATTTGAGATGAATACTATTAACGATTGGTGTGGATGCTTTATAATTGCTTTAATCTAATTCACCCCCATTTTTGTTCATAAGGTATTTTTTTAGCATTCTGGTTTTATTCATGGTTGTGATGGTCATTTTTCCCTGTTTGTATAAATGTAAGAACTTGGTTAAAGGCAGGCAGCCTAAATACATTTAAATACATAAGCCAAGGGCAGCAGTAGCAGCAGAAAGAGCAAATCCACATAACATTTGAGACTACAACCCAACCCAAATTAAGCGCCCTTAGACCTATTAATTTTAATGATACTAACAACCCAATATTGTAACGACACTTAACAGCACTTCCAACTCAAATGGAAGCAGCACTGAGTTCAGTTATACTTACTCTCATGTAAGTGTGTAAAGGGTTGCAGTCTTTTCTTCACTGTGTACTGTATAAGATAATGAATTCTGTCATACTACTATCTGCTCAGTTTGCAAAATTTGCAATTCATTTTAAATTCAATTTTCTTTCTTTCCTTGTTGTCCTTACCAGCTGCAGATACAAAATCTGTTCAGGGCAGTGTAGACCACACTCCAGTGATTCTGGAGCTCCCAAAGGGAACTTGCAGTCACAACAGCTGAATGCAGAGAATGGCAGTCAATCAGCCCTTATTCTCTTAGCTCAGATGTTTCCATCTCTTACTGTGCAGCCTTCCCACCCAGCTCCAGAATGTCATGATTCATGGACAGTCCCCTTTTCTTCTTCCAGAGAAGCAAAAGAGTTTCTGTTGTCCTCCGCCCCAACCCCCCAGCCCATGAATTTGTCCAGGTGCATCAGTTTACATTTATTTAGCATGAGGGGGTTGCGAGAGAAAATTGATTTTTGATGTTATTAACAAATGTGGAAAAACCTGAAAAGTCTTCTGTTCACCATGGTGGCATATCAGGAAGCCTGATAAAGTTTATTATCCCAGCATGAGTTGCAAACTCTGGGAAAGCTCCATGGCACCACCACTACCTTTGAGTGCTTTTCCTGAGCCAGATGGAAACATGAGCTAGGGGGCTGAGTGAAACGTGATCTGTGAGTCCGAATACATGGCAGCAGTCTCTCCAATGAAAAAACAGACATCGGCAAGCAGGATAAACATGACTTCTGAAGTTGGAACATGGGAGAAAATTACAAAGCTGTTTTTTCAGCAAAGATGAGAAACCAGAGTTTTGTAGGTTAGCGGTATGTCAGTACCGATTTACAGTGTTATATGATGGAATGCTATGAAGCAGCAGAAGCACTGACAGAGTAGGGCTTTGTGATTAAGAGTTAAAGCCGATGGAAGCTTATTCAGAAGTAAGCTCTGAATAAATATGTGTTGGTTTGCCCTTATTCCCTAGTTAGTTTGTTTTGCAATGGAGTCCAACAAACAATCCTCTTTGTGTCTTTCAGAAAAATATCCATTGCATTCAGTGGGATTTACTCTCAAAGAGATATATAAACAGTAGACTTGTATTCTTAATCTTTAATTGATAGATTTACATCTGTAAAAAAAGGGTATTGGAACTTTTTTTTTTTTGCATATGAGTCAAATATTATTAGACAATGGCATGTTTATATGCAAATTATAAGCCTGTCAAGAACATAGGACAATTATTCATTTGCTATGTCTACTGTTTTGTCAGATGCTTTATGGTAAAATTTTCTTTCACGTATGATTCTTTTCCATAAGAGCTTAAGGGAAATTAATCATATCTAAACCACCCCAGAAAACATATAAAACCAGTGATCTTAATGCCGCCTTTTTTAAAAAAAATTCAAATACCTATTGCTGTCACTTGATAATCTTGTGTTACCTATGCACCTTAAGGCTTGTAAAAGAAAAATGAAGGAAGAAATTGCCCCTTTGAGAGCTGTTCATAAATGATCTTTGGCTGTCTTTCAGAACATTAGTCTCACTCTTTGTGAACTGTACTTGACACATTGTAAGGTCTAGAGAATTTCTCCATCTCAGACTATTCTACATGGTTATTTGCCAGTAATTTGAAAAAAGAATAGTCACTTTTACTCTGGGAGAACTGCATAGACTAGAGACCTAATCTTCCAACCTTTTCCCATCAGCCAAAGAGTTCTTATTCAGAAAAATGATTCTCCTAATATCAGCAGAACTACTTAACTTTGAGTAAAGGTCTCAGGATGGGATTGTTCTCATCAAGTAAAATGTTCATCAGTTCCATTTGCCAAACATCAAATGAATCCATTTGTCAATGAGATTTGGGAACATAACAGTGTCATTTTTAGCCTGGTGGAATGCAGATTAGTAAGTAGTGGATCACAGACGTCAGAAGTGACAAAATGTCAAAAGGCTCTTTATCAGTTTTCTTGAAAAATAGAAAAGTTTTCTTTTTAAAAACCCAGTTTGTTTTGTTTTGTCATGGAAAGAGACAGTGTGTAAGATCTAGCAAAACCTTCCTCCAAAGACCCAGGGGTGCTTCTCAGCTGGCTGAATAGGTTAAGAAGTTATTTTGCAGTGTCCTCCCAAAACGTCATCCAGAGAATATGGGTGGGGGAGCCTCCCACAATAAGAAACGAAATCATTCTGAGTGGACCTGTATTCAACTGTGCTTTTGTTGGCAGAATAAAATTCTAGTAAAAACCCATACTCATTTATTTTTCACATTTTATGGTCTACAAGTTCAGGCTAGTCTACCTTAGTATGCTTGATCTAAGGGTGGTTCCCACAGAAATTATGAATGCAAATATATTTTTATTCTATTTATATCAGAATAAACATGCATTACAAGGAATAATAAGATGAACCTGCACTTTCTGAAAACACAAACTCTGGGTAGAGATCCCACATAAGGTTGGTAGAGGCAAGAACTGGCTGTTCATTGGCTGAAAAATGGGGAAGGGTTCGGTCCTGTTCTCCTCTCCCAGAAGTCCTCTGGGAGTGACCCCATCCTTAGGCCACTGCCTCCCTGCCATGGCACAGAGGTTATGTAGTATTTTCACTCCATCATCCATCTTCCTGGGTAAAAAGATGCCCTGACCTGAGATCTCCCCTTAACACCAGGTTGGGAGGCAGATCAGGGTCTCACATCCTGAACACTTACTTGCCAGTAAACTGGGCATAACAATAGTATTAATGGTAATAAGAATAAGAATTAGCAGCACTTCCTGGTCCTTGTAACTTTAAGGCATATGTTCAGAGAAAAACATCCCCCCCCCCTTTTAAAAGAGGAGTTGAAGCAAAAGTACAACTCTATATTTAAAAAATCCAATGTATTAAAAATAAGAAACAAAGAAAAAGGAAAACTTTTTAACTTCCTTATATTATCTGTGCTACATCTGATCATAATGTTAAGGTTCCCTTTTTATTAACCATCTCTTGCAAAGATTGAATTTATTTCACTCATATGCACACTTTCTTCCCTGACTAGTTAATAGTGAAGCTCTGAACATTTCCTACCTTTCTTCTTTGGTTGAGGCATGACATACCAAGACATTCAAGAATAATAAGGGGGAAATTAAAAACCAAATAGCTTTTAAAAGATCTTTTTATTATTGTTTATTTTGTTTACTTCATTTTTTTTAATATGTACAAACAATAATAAGTACCAATACAGTGGAGACCTTAATATTAAGCTTAAAACAGAAATCTTTATTATATGACAAATAATGTATTTTGCAGTTGTTTATTAATACTGCATTTAGCTTTAGATGTTTAAACAGTATCAACATTAACATTTTAGACATCATAGTTAATATTGATATAAGCTACTTTTTTTCTTTAAAGGTTTCAGTTATCTAAACATTAGAGTCTTATTTGGATCTCTCTCTTTGTAGGCCACATATTTTTAACATTAACCATATTTGCTTTCATAACACTTCTGGTATATTATAATAATTTCAAAATTTGAGTTTATCTCCATTATACAGATAGAGATTTGAGGTTTGGAGACCATAACCATGAGATGCTGCATTTTGAATTCACCTAAACCCAAATTGCTAAGTTTGAATTTTCTTTGATCTTTGCCTGCTTGTGAATGAATGATTTCCTACCATATATTGGCAAGTTAGAACTGTTTGCTAGTATCAGTAATCAAATGCTAATAAGGATACATGCTCAATTACAGTGAGTGAGAGATGGTGATTCATCAAGTAATTACCATAAAGAGAAAAACTTGAATTTAAGTTCAGGAATGCATGAACATTGCTGACATTATTTTTTTGTACACAACTTTATACTGTGGTCAATTGAAAGATATTGATATAGGTTTCTTCATCTTTTATTTTATTCCAGATCTGCTCATTCCAGGTTTAGCAGCATATATTTATTTCAGAAAAGAAGTATGCACGTATGTTTGTATATTTGTGTGTACGCACACACATACACATTCATTCCGCTGCTTAGAATAAGGACTCATGGGACCACAGCCTTTTCTTCAGATTCTCATTTGAGAAACTCATTACCTCTAGATATACCCATTATTTACATCATATCTGATTTAAAAGACATTTTGCTTTGGGTTGTGCAAGCATATAAGAAAGCATTATTCTTGCAATAAATAAGTTAAAGCATGTAAAGCAGTTTATATCATTTTCTCCCCAAAGAAATATATTTCCCTTTTGATAGAAGGTTTTCAACATTTTCATTTCTAGGATTTAATCTTTACAGTAAAGGCAAAATTCAATGAACTGTTTTTGGTAGGACAGCATATGTCCTGGAATCTTGAGAATTAGATTACTTATTTCAGAAAAGTGGAGGGTTTATTCTCCTTTTGTGCTTCACTGACATACCTGCTTTTTTTTTTTGGCAATAAAAGTGAAGTTGCACTTCTTACTAGCTGAAGAATTCATGAGAATTAATGTACTTTGTTTCTCTTTTACATTATTTTTTAAAATAATATATTGATTGATTTTTGATTGTTTATGTACCATCAAGTCATTTTTTACTCCTAGTGACCACATAGATAGATTTTCTCCATGACAATCTATCCCTAACTTGGTCTTTCATGTCTTCCAACAGTGCACTCATTGCCACTGTAACTATGTCCACCTTGCTGCTGATCTTCCTCTTCTTTCCTTCCACCTTTCCAGCATTAGAGCCTTTTTTGAAAGATGTATGTCTTTGCATAACATGTTGAAGTAGGATAGTTTGAGCCTGGGCATTTGTGCCAAGTGAAAACTCTGGCTTGATTTGTTCAATGTTCCATTTGTTTGTTTTCTTGGCTGTCTATGGTATTCTCAGGAATCTTCTCCAACATCAACATTCTAAGCCATCAATACTCTTCCCATCCTGCTTCTTCAAAATTAATATTAAACTAACCATTTAACACCTGAAGCTGTTCTATATGTATCACAAGATCACGTAGTAGTGACTTTCTGGATTAGACCTTTTTCTGCAGTGTGTATTATATGTGCATTTTTAAATTTTCCACAGTGTGAACTTTCCCCATATTTATTACAAGTTCTAGCCTTGCCTTATCTACTCCGTGTTAGTTTTCTACGTACAGGGATTAAAGGTAGTGGAAATGTGCAGACAGAAGCAATTCAAAACTGGCCTGTAGTGGAGATAACGAAAAATCTGGTACGACTGTGGCTTCTGTGTTATTGTTTCAATTCAGTGTAATTATCTACCTTATCCAACCTGGAAATACTTGATTAATTTCAGGTTTTGTATTGTACAGATATGATTTGGTTTTCCAGATAGATTGGATTTCCAGAAAGTACTTACTGCGACTTTTTGCCTCAGCTGAGTTAAACATTTGAAATTGGTATTTCTCTGTAGAGATAGGGCTATAGATGATATACCAGTCTAACCTGGTAAATGGCTCATCTGCCAGGGAGGACATATGTCTGCCCATAATGGAGAGTATGATGCTTATGGAAACCTATTTTTTAAGGGCTAAAAACTTGCAATTTTATGAAATTTCATGTGAAATGAATATTTTTGCATTAGTTTTTATTTAATTATTTCACTGTACTTGTAACTTGCAAGATAGGTAAGATAATCAAAATTTCACAGGATGAGTTCTTATAAGATTTTGGATCCTTCTCTCTCCCTCTCCATCCCCCTTGCACCTTTGGAAAAGGTGATATGATGTCATTGGCATCTGAAAAAATAACCAACACATGTTCTGAAAATATCATCCAACCACAAAGGTGACCCTGACACCAGTCTCCTGGACATAGGACCTTCTAAGCCACAAGACTTTTTTATTCCCCAAATCTTAACATGCAGTTTGAAGACAATCTGTAACTCTCTTTACTTCTGCCAAACTGAACACTGAGGACAGAGAGTGGAAATCACTGCCCTTCTCCAAGTGTTACAGGTCTTGAAAAAGCCAGCATTCTCTCTCATACACACCCATTTCAGGCAAAACAGAAATTTCTGCCACTGTTCCCCCACATTGTTATTTAACATTTTTATTTGTCAAGCTATCTACAGAAAAGATTGACATACTGAAAGAAATCTTGAAACATTTTCCAGCACGGCTGCAACCTGGGAGCTAGGAGGAACCGTGAGGTGAGAGTTTCTGTGAATGGGGAAACACCCTGCCCACGTGCTCCAGAAACAATCTAGCTTCTCAAATCTATCTTTTCAAGGCCTCCCATGGGATCCCAAAAGCACAGAACTGATCCTGGAGCAACACAAACACTAGGTATGGAGATACCCCTTGAAACCATTCACTAACAGGACCTCTTGCCTGCTGGCATTTGTTTTATTGGCTCCCAACCAGTTCATTATTGCAGCCAGTCACTTATTAAACACTTCTGCTAAGCCTATTCGGGTGTTTTTAAAACTAGTAAAACCCCCAGGCCAGCAGCAGCAAGCATCCCACCCCCTCGGTGACATTGCTCTTCTGACATCAATTAAGGGCAGGTGTCTTTACATACGGTGCAAAGATCTGCACTTTGGGAACCTGCAAAGTTCATACAGTGAAGTGCCTGTCAGTTTCCACAAGAACCCGAATGTCCATGTTCCAGTTTTATACAGGAGGCAACTTCTGTACAGTCACATGCACATATGCTGTCACAATGCAGAATCTATGCCACATACCCAGAAGCTTACCTTTAACTGATCTCAGAGGTGCCACTTATGGAGTGGGTGAAGCTGCTCTCTACTCTTTATATGCTGAGTTTTGCTAGTTTGAGTACTGTCTGCTGCCATCCCTGGTTCTGATGAAAATAGAATGTAATCCAGAGACATTTGGAGATACAGATGGAGGAAGGGCTCTTAGTGAATATTCTTCCTAAACGTTTTTAGTGGTATCACATTCAACATAAAAATTATTGGTTGCACTGCACCCTACAGTACTGCCTTGAATCCTGCAGTATTGACTTAAACAATCAAACCAACATACAGAGAGTGGTGAACACCTATTTGTTTCACAAAGGGGAAAGAAATCTGGCATGGGGAGGGGAATCAGATCCTCCTAAGCCCCCAGTTAGAGAATGGTCCCCGAGCTATCAGAAAACTGGAAAAAAGACAAAAGAAAGCAAAATAGAAAAACAACAAAATATTCCTAAGTGAAATTCTGGGTTTATAAACTATAATCAAAGTACCCCAGGACGCAAGATAACTGGTCCTATAATTGTTGAAAAAGACATGAATTATGAAGTGGCTCAGATTTGCTAAAAAGTGTTTTATAGAAAGTTGCTGGGATCCATAGAAAATTCATTTGTGCACCAGGGTGGGATTCTAGGTGTAGGTGATGCTTAGAACAGATCTGTGGAACAATGAAATTTATGTTCTGCTGATTCAGGTGGGTCTGCCATAGAAGCATAACTAAATCTAGATGCAAACCAAATCTTACCTGAAGATATTCCTTGAGAAAATTGTTAAAGTCTGTTCTCTGTTAGAAACAACCTGTGTACACTGGCCTCATGAGGTATCATCATACAAACAGGGTGAGAAAGGAGAAAAATCAGTTACAGGCTTCTGCTAAGTGAACACACAGATTTGGGGAAGGGGTGAGATTGGCATTATGATAGTAAGGCAGAAGGTAGATCTGGCAGATTTTGGGCCTGCCTTATCCTATGAACATTTGTCATACAAAGCATTAGAGTTTTAGAGACAGCTTACAATGATTTGCTGGACAATAAAGTTTTGGGGTATATACCTTAGTAAATAGAAAGGGTTACCTACATTAAATCTGCTAAGCTATTACTTGAGTGCTCTACTACTACAACTATATTATTTTTTTTCCTTCCTAGAGTTTTTCTCGCAGGTGCAGGGTCTACTTTTTTTTTTTTTTTGGATCAACTGAATGTTGATCCATTGGTTGCAACAAGAATTGACCATCCGGCTTGTTCTTGAGCCTGACGTCATGGGCTGAAAGAGAGGGACAGGCCCAAAGTCACCCAGCTGGCTTTCGTGCCTAAGACAAGACTAGAACTCACAGTCTCCTGGTTTCTAGCCTGATACCTTAACCACTAGATCAGACAGGCTCTCCAAAGCGATATTATTTGTATACCAAATATACATTAATATATTAATATTACATTATTAATATTAATATACATTTCCAAATATATAGCATGGCCAATTCAAGACTGAAGAACCTAAACATTCTTATTAATATTTTTTTTCAGAAACGGTTTTTAATATATATTCAGTAAACAAATAATATAGGCAGATATTAAAAACAGTTGAAAAAAATTGTATTGATTAATAAATTAAGAATATTTAGGTGGCTTCAGCCTTGAATCGGCCCTGCTGTATATCTAGAAATGGATGCATACCCTTCCCTATTAATAGGAGTGCATTCTGCATTTCCTATGCAGATGTTCCAAACCAATTAAAGAATCACTGTTGGTGAAAGACTACGAAGTGCCTGCCCTTTAAAACAGGGTTGGGAAGTTGCTAATTGCTCTAAAGCAGCTTCCACTGGAGTGTGGAAGCCAAAGAACAGATAACAATGAAACATATTAGTTGCTTTTGTCACAACATAAAAGGCTTGGTGAGGGATTGGATTCTTTTTCCCAGGAAAAGAACTCACTTGCTTTTCCCCTCCCCTTCCAACTTCTTTTCTATAGTTCAAGAATCTCAAGATACGCAAAACAATTTGGCAGCTTGAGCGGCCGCACAGTTTGACAACATGTCACATGGCATAGTGTTGCCCTGACGAATAGTGTGCTAGTGGCCTTTTAAAGATTGCCATTTAGGAGTTGCACCGTTCTGTATGCTGAGAACATTTTAATGGGAACATGGCGAAAACAAACACAGATGGTGGCAATTGCATTATTTTTTTCCCCTTAGAGAATAATCAGCACTTGTAAATAACATAGTGAGGTAACAATAGGACTACCGTGTCTCAAGGTCTATTTTTAGAGGACTTACTTAAAAAAACAACAAAAAATCCAAATAAAATGGGGAATAAATAAAAAGCAAATGTAATTGTACAATTACTTAGTAACTGTAATTTGAATAAACATCTTTTCCATTGTTGTTCTGAAGAATAAAGAAAAACCTTCATTTATCATCAGAGGAGGATAGGCTCACAAGCCTTCTGTTCAGTTGCAGGTTATATTGGCACCAGGATGCCTTGACAACCCTAAGGCTGTCCGCTGATCATACAGGGATGGCCTGTCTCCGACTGTATGATCAGCGACTGGATCTTTGACTGTTCAATCAGTCAAAGATCCAAAGTGTGTAAAAATTCCCTGGCTATAGGTTACACTGAGAAGTTAAAAAAAGATAAGTCACTTTGATGTTGTTGCCAATCTCTGCCTTCCTGCCTGCCTGCCTGCCTGCCTGCCTGCCTGCCTGCCTACCTGCCTATAGTTGAGCTGCTTGTTCCAAAGGATGTATTTGAAAGGACAGTTCTTCTCTGCTTAACTTGTTTACATTTATGGCTGAGCAAGGGATGAGTGCATAATATTTGCCTGCATGCTAATTTGCATACGAACATTTGACGCAGCCATTTTTCTCATATCTGTACTAATCCTGAAACTGAAAAATTAAACATCAAGAGATTTGGCCAAATGTGCTGTAACTCTAGAAAGTTTGATTAAAGATTTTGGATAGAAGTGATTTGTAGGTGTCTATGCCAATCTTCAAGATAGAATTTAAGAAGTGTTTCTTTGGGACAGTTTTTAGACGATAAGCCCAATTTCAAATTCACAGTAAAGGAATTCTAGGAAAGTCAATGCAGGGTGGTGATTTAGATGATTGTTATGGATAATCAAAAGGCCATAGTTTAATTATAACACACACATGTTATATGCAGAAGATCCCATGTTTTTCCAGAACATCTTCAGTTTGAAAGATTGCAGCAGAAATTAATATGAAACACTGTCCCATCCTCAAGCAACTGGGTAAGAGAAAGTTGTCTTCTGAATGCAAATGTTCATTCAGAGAAGAACTACAGGAAGCCTTCCCTTCTCTGAGTAAGGTAAGGGCAGATAATATACTGCAAGCAAAGCAAGTCATCATCTTCTTTTGCTCATGGTGGCATGTTATATATTGCTGGCCATGTTCAACCCTCCCCCACCCCCCTCACATGGAAACCAGGAGTTGAAGTTGGAAGCAGCAGAATAGAAAATATATTTGTGAAGATGACTCTCGCAGAAAGTATATTAAGAAGGGTAGCAACTGAAGGTACAATTGCTTAGCATGTTTTATTGCACAACTGCAGATTTTGGTTAATGGATTGCTCTTCTACTTTAGTTAGAAACTAATGAAAAGTTCTACTATGCTTGTATAGCAGCTGAGGGTCTATTGCTAATATATTTGCATGTTTTGCCCAAGAAGATCTAAGAAGCTATATGAGTACCATGGCCATATCTTGGCAGTTAATGCTTCCAATAGAAAGATGTTGATACTCATAGTAATGTATTATTTTAAGTATTGTGTGGGAGTGAAGGAAAAAGAAAAGGAATTTTTCTCTGCGTTAGGCAAAACTTCTACCATCCTGCATGGAGAAATATGTAAGGCCTTTGGTAAGTACAACTTATAAGAAAAAGGGATTGAATTGTGTGCAGAGAACACAAATGTTAATTTTAGAGATAAAGTAAGAATAGGAAAGAACAGCATTTTCTGCAAACTGAAGGAAGCATTCCCTGAAAACTCTTGAATTGAACTGGGCCTTACAATCCACAGTGCAAACTGTTGCTGACAGTCTACCCACTGATGCAGAATCCTTTGAACCACACATTTGAAAGAATGGTGTGAATTTGTTGATTTAAATATCAACAGCTTCTCAACACAAACAAAACTTGTTGGAGTTCTCTGATGCCTGCAGTGGACAAGGTGTTGAAGCCCTTTCCCATCCTCAGATCGTACCTCTCTTCACAAGAATAAGTCCTAACCGCAATTGTTGTGTTTTTTTATTGCCCTTCCGGTGAAAGCTAGCTCTGGTTTCCTCGCTGTCAGTTCTCTTTGTTCAGCAACACAATAAAAATGGTAAAAAAACAAAACACCCACATGATCAGTGTTGTCATGAAACATACCCAAAAGAAAAGTTGGTTGAAAGAAGAGGTGCATTTGCTCAAGGCCCTTGTTAAAAGGCAAGAATATCACAGGCAATTCAACTCCAGAAGTTGTCCAGTCTGTATTGCTTTCTTAGGGGAATGATGGGGTTGGAGTCATATTTCAATGAACACCATCATTCTCATGAACCCTGCTAGATAAGATCCCTGTTTGGGTAGAGACCAAGTACTCTCTAGAGTTTGTAAAATATGTAAAAGTTTCAAATTGGCCAAATCAGTGAAAACAAGAATCATTTGATGAGCTGACATGTGTCAAGAAATATTGTACAGAGAAAAAACATAAAAGCCAGATGACCTATTCTGGAAATATGGACATTACTTGAACAAGTAATGTTGGCTTTCTCGTACAATTTTCTATGTATCTGCTTGGCATAACTGCATTCACAGAATGGATTTTCTCCTTTCAGAATAATACCTGGACAGATGAAAGAATCAAATGAAATTGGGAACTTTAAAATCATGGCTTATTTTGGTGGACAACTAAATAAAAGTACTTGCCAGGGATATAGTTTAGAGCAGTTCCTACTACATACTTAAGGAACTGTGAAATCTGATCATGTCATGTTGGGTTGATACATTTTTTCAGGGGGGGAGATATAATTTTTGCCCGCTACACTTGGGAAATTGACGTATAGAAAACATGAATAAATATGTATACAAATTAATGTGTCATAGTTTTTACTGTTAGAAATCTGGATAGCTGAGGTCTGCTTCAAGCTACTTGGAAGGACTAGGGAATAGAAATGGAACTGCCCTTCAGAAACTTTAAACTTGTTAATGCAACATTAACAATTCAATATAGATATGTTTGGAAAGCTGGAAGGGAGTTGGATGGTGTGATCTACCAATTAAGCTATACACAAACCATATAATGCAAACTAGTTTTGCGGGTTGTTATAAGGGACTCTGTTGCTGAACTTATTTCTGTATTGAATTTATCATTATTGTAGTAGTTTTAATTACTATACTGTGGATGAATCAAGTATATTGCCTTGTTGTGCAGCACTGAGAGACTGATAAATTGCAAGCAGGATAAAGATTAGATGAATAAATAAATGAGCGTATGCTTTTCAAAGGCCACGTAAAGACAGTGCCGTATTAAACGGCCTAGTTATCATAGCTTTCCCTCCATCAAAGAAGTCTGAAAGGACACAACTTTAGTTCCCAGAGGATATTTCAGGTGAAACTCATAGATTTAGCTTAATCAGCAGTAGGAAGCGTGGTGCCTGTAAGCACCAATGCGTCTGTAGATACTTCCTTGGCTGTCCAGCAGAGTCCTGGGCCCCAGTTTTAATTATTTTAATTAAAAACACTGGGAAGGTAGTTTGCTGCAAAACAAAATACCAAACCCTAGCATTTTCTTTATTTACAAAAATGCTATTGGTATTCTTAGATGATAAAATGTTAGATTACTTCTGCTAGCACTTTATTTGGATGTGTAACCAAAGGAATGAGAAAGGAGAAAGGTAGGCTGGGATTCTAGAGGCGGTTGCAGGGAATTTACCTTACTGCTATTTGCCTTTAGATAATTAGATGTTTTTGACTCACCGTATGTACCATTTCAGAAATCATTTTGGGAGAGAGTGCATCATTCATTTTCACTAATAAGAACTAAAGTTACAGGACTTTGGATATCACTGGTACACCCCGTTACTGAAGATTCAGGCTGTGCTTCTCTTGATAAAAATTCCTCTTGGTTCTGTTTCTTTAGTCACAGTTCACCTTCCGCAGATGATCTGGTTCAGAATGAGACACTCTGAAATGTATGTGCATTTAATGTATATCATTTATATCCTGCTTTCTATCTATAGAGCACTCAGATCAAACTAATATGAATACAGTTTAAAATAAGCTGTATTATTTCATTCAGGCTCATTCTTGCTCCTGGCATGCTTATTCAGGTCATTAGGTGATACAGTAAAGACCAAAATAAATTGACCTTCCTCTGAAGGTAATTTTTTTTTAACTTGATTTTTGGCCCTATCTGTGAGCTGACTGAAACATGGAATAACAAAGTCTCCTGGGTATGTGATGCAATGGTTCCCATGGACCCCCTGTTCTGCATTACAGCATATAGTACCCATTAGTATGTGGGCAATGGAACATGAGAGGAGGCAGCTTGAGTGATATGGTCTAAGTCTAGGGCTGAGACAGAATGGGTGCTACCCCAAAGACTCTGCTGTGGCAAGTGGAGACTTAGCCAATGAGATCTCTAAGGCTACTGGTGGGTGACATAGCCCTTGGAGGTCCTGAGACCCTACTATCTGAGCTTCATTGTAAGCAATTTGCTAGGAGATACTAGCAGACATCTGTTCAGCCTGCTGGGAATTGTCTTGGGGAATCCCAGATTTCTGTCTTGTCTCCCATGTTACTTAATATCCACAGTGAAATTGAGGCCCTCAGTTTAGTTGATCTCAATACAACGGACATTGATACAAGAACTATGTGAGGAAATCCATGCATGAAGATGTCCTTACTCAAATGAGGTAAATTGTATCAATAGCATAATGATATCACCCTGCAAATAATGCCATTAGAAGGAAATAATATAATTTATGCCATTTGTGTAATGATTATGCGTAATTTTTCTTTAAAAAGAAGTTGTATGTGTTACTTTGGACTTCACCTACTTTGCTCCATTGTCATAAGCATAGTTTCAAGTATTAACAGCTCAGTAGAATATGGGCAGAACTTTACATCTCCTTTCCCCCAGTTTTCTATTTTCCTTTTTTAGCTCCATGGTTGTTTTGTGGAATTTTCTTTTTCTCTTTTTTCCCTCTTAAGTTTCTTTTTAATTTCTGCATTGTTGCAAACCTTGGAATTCCTCTGAGCATGTCAAAATCTTCATCTTATTTCTCGGAGGATCTATTTTGTCTCTTTTTATGTTAATACTCAGCACTTGATTTCATTACTAAAAGGACTTTTACACACCCTCACACGCACGTGCACACATTCTGTTGAGCCCCTTAGTTTGATACTGGCCATGAATTTGCCTAAGAAGAAAGTTCTTTGCTTAAAAATTTGTCTAAATTCATTGACTGCATTAGTTTGCTGTTTCAAATTGCCCTTCATTGTCCCAACAACAATAAGCAATCAAGAGAAAAATATTCTTTGATGTTCCTTCTTATGCTGACAATTCCAACATCTGAGCAAATGCATTTAATACCAGCTGTAAATGCAACACATGAAAATGAAAAGCTGTGCTCTGTGGAACATTGACTTTGAGCCATCTTCATAGTTAGGTATGAATGAAAAGAAATTACTCATAAGTGAATCCACTTAGGGGTTCCTCATGCAAGTGTGTTGTACCAGCAGACGCATTAATAGAGAATGCTTCCCTGAAATCAATAGGCAATACAAATTTCAGTTCCCTCCTTAAAAATTGAGAAATATAAAGTCCTGTTGCAGTGCCACCCGTAAAATGTTGGTTAAGTCAATCATTTTCTGTGTTTCTAATAATTTTAATACATGATGAATGAAGTAATACATTTGGCTTCTTTTCCGTTTTCACTTTTTATAAGCATATTGCCTTTTTAAATTCGCACCCATCTCCAAGTTTGAATGTGTTTCTTATTAGAGAAGGACATGTTTTGTTGCCATGCTGCATGAAGAAAATAATTCTATGGCTACCTTAATTTTCTGCTCCCTACTTTCATACTTCGTAATAAACTTTATCCTAAATAACAACTGTGAACTTGGATTTGAGTATGTCAGTGTGTCATTTCCCCCCCCAACATTTGTTCTGGTTGCTCTTTTCCATACCTGTTATGTGTGTTTATTTTTTTTTCTATGTATAGTAAGAGGATAGTAAAAATGAGTTGGACTGAGAATGTATTGTAGGTAAATATTTTTTAAAAAATCCATCTTCAGTTTGTATAGTAGAGTGGTCTCACCTGGGTGCATCAAAATCTGACTGTTGACTTCTTCAAAGTTCCAGGTTTTTATGTCAAAATCCACTGCCTGTCTATGGAATTATGATGCTACTGCAGCTCCTGTTTGTAAATATGTATATCTGAGTTGTTATTATGGTTGGTTGCACAGCCAGCCAGATGTTTAGACTGGATTTGGCATTTTTATCCACCTATCGAGTCCTTCCCAAGGACCTGGGATAGGCAGATGTTGTTGTTTGATGGTGTTCAAAGAAGATATCGTCGCAGGACGTAAGCTGTTCCAAGTAAAGCTGCCTTTTGCAATTGACTGATGGTGATTTTGTCAATGCCGATGGTGTTCAAGTGGTGCTCCAGATGTTTTGGGTATTATGGTTGGTTGCACAGTCAGCCAGATGTTTAGACTGGATTTGGCATCATCATCATCATCATCATCATCATCATCATCATCATTATTATTATTATTATTATTATTATTATTATTTCAATTTGTATGGCAAATCTATCCATCTCATCTAAACGTCTCTGGGCAGCTCACAACAGGTAAAAACAATCCAATAAAAACAAATTAAAAGCCAATATACAAACATATAAAAACCATCCATAACCAATTTAAAACAGGAAATCATTAAAACAGGATCAGCAGCAGAATGCATCCTACAACAGCTTAACACAGCCATTGTAAGAGCTCACAACTTTTGCCAGACCCCCAGGCACCATGGCAGAGCTGTAGATAATTGAGTTGAGCTGCAGCAGAGTTGGTAAGTATCTGCTTTTATTTTTATGGCGGGTGGTGGTGAGCAATAGAGATCACTAAGACTCTTCTGTCAAACAAAACGTGAAATGGCCAGCAAGGAGCCTGTAATGAGTGATGGTGGGAAACTCCTCCCACCTGCCTCCCTCTCTCTTCCCCCCTCTCCTTCTCTCTCTCTCTCTCTCTCTCTCTCACACACACACACACACACACATACAGAGTACCATATGAGAGCCATTTTCCTATCCTGGCAACTCAGATCAGTATTGCTACTGAAGTTTTGTTTCTTTTTGCCAAATTCCAGATTGCTGAGGAAGTGGACCAGAATGAACTAACAATTGGAGAAATGAACATTTGAGTGAAGCCATTTCCTCCCCATGCAGATTTGCACAGCCTCCAGGTGCTGGAAAAGCCCCTTGACAGCATCCCTTGGGATGATATATTGATGATGCTTATGCCCAGGTCGGCTGATAACCTCACTTAGTGCTTTTATGTAGATGATCAGTAGGAGCAGGGAGAGGGTCGAGCTCTATGGCACCACACCAAGCAGTGACCAAGGGCTGGACCTCTCTACACCTACCAACCCAAACTGGAACTGGCCTCAGAGGAAGGAGGAGAACCACATTGCCTCCTGCTCCCAGTCCCCTCAGCCAGTCCTGAAGGATACCATAATCAACGGTACTGAAAGCTGCTGAGAGATCAAGGAGGGCCAAGATGGATGCACTACCCCCATCCCAATCCCCCCCAGAGGTCATCACAAATGCAATCAATGCCATCTCCATGCTATATCCTGGCCTGAACCCCAACTGCTGTGGGTCCACATAATAATCCTGACTTTGGTTGATAGATAGCCTCCTGACATTTATACTCATTTTATAGACCAGGAATTTAGCTACTTTGGTGCTGCTTTGCTCTTTTAGCAACAGCTCATGCTTGCGCTGTCTATCATATTCATAAACACTTACGCTTCTCTGGCTTTACTCGGCTATGTGTTAGGATGTGTCGAACGAGGGGGAGCTTGGAAAAAAAAGGATAGTCTGATTTAATTTGCTTTGATTTATGAACTGATAGCAAAAGGCTCTCTCTATAACTACAGCTTGAAGTGAAATTATTGCAGCTTGTTCCTGCTGCTTGCAAATCTACTTCTATTCCCTCTTGGATCATGAGGGATTTCCTTGACGCGTTTACGCTCCTTAATGGTAGAGTGAAGCGCAAGCCTTTTCTTGCACTCTGTGGTTTTGCTCTCAGTGGGTATGTCTATACTTACCGTGGAGCATAATCAAATGCCTCTAAGTGTACATATTTACTGATGTTTTGTTCATAATATCATACTATGGACTCTAGTCCAGATGCAAGATGCCTCACATTATAGAGCGAATAGGAGGTCTCATGATGAAATAATCCTTCATACAACAGAAATTGAAAAACCCTCATGTACAAGCCATCATGTAGAAAGTAAAATGCTAGACCGTAAGTTTTCTTCTTATAAGCATCTACCTTTGTATGTGGGGGTGGATTTTTTCTTTCTTTTTAGAAACGATGCCTTTATTTATGTTAAGTATTTTTAGAAGCTTTTAAGCCAGACACAGCCAGGAGCAAGAGAAGATTCAAGGATATAATTGCCACATTAGGATGAATATAGGCTGCTTTGTTACAGAGATACTGCTCTGTAACATGCACACCGATTACATGGTAAGGCAGCACTAAAGGGGAAGGTCTCCAGAGATTGTACATCTATGCCTGTACAGACCCTTCTGCACGGCAGCTTGTTAGATGTTAGTGAGAGGCGTTCAGCAAGGACATCTGAAGCAGGTCATTGTTTACATCAAGGGTTGATAGCACCTTTTGAAGCAATGAGAGCAAGTTTGGTACTGTCGCAATGTGAATGCCATTTTGATTTGTTTAAGAACACCTACAGGGGTCTGTGTGGGGCTCAGAAGCATTCTTGTAATTCAAGATGAGCCTGAAGGCCGATGCTTTGCTTTCCAGGGTGCCTGCTTCTCATTTAATTTTGTTAAATTAACGAGCCTTAATAATATTTTAGGGGAAAGCAGGTGCCTGGATGAATATATATGGGCAGGCGTGTGGTAACCCCTGAGTGCCACATTATCTACCTATAATGGTCAGCATTTTTATAGGGTTGAAGCAACTGATATGGAAGAGAATTTACTTATATGAGTTCTGTCTGCTCTCTGAGCAGTTAGCTCTGTAGACCAGTGTCATCAAATAAAACTCAAATCAATTTAGCCATTTTTTTAAAATATGGAGAGATTACGACCTCTCGGTGTTCCCGCCAAAACCAGGAATAAACTGAGAAGAACAGAAAGCCTAAGGCTGAGCGGTTTCTCTCTTGCCCTGCCTATGGTCCTTCTGGAGCTGACTGATGGCAGCCACTTTCTATCTACCCTGAAGTCTTAAAGTAGGGCTATGCAGCACTTTAGAGTCGATCTCCAAAGTGTGCTTTGGGAGCATGCAGGAGCAGAGAGCAGCCTGCAGAAGGCAGTTAGAAAAGATGTAGCTGCTTTAAGCTGCAGACAGGTGCTACATTCATGGTCTGGCATGATCTAAGTCACCTTTTGTGGGTCGAACATGAAGCACTGCACAGCCCTAGTATAAAAGCAAGATGCAAGCTTTATGGAAGTGCTTGAACTGTGAATAGGGACAGACCATTTTACAATAATCTAACTCTTTTCCTCAAGAAGAAGGAAACGCTGACATCCTTCATTAACATTTTTTTCAGTTCCCATTCTATACACGCTCTTACCATGAAACTCTATGGGACTTCTGGGCAGACACATATAGGATTGTCAGACATTCCTTTTTTTTTCAGGCAAAGCAAGAAAAGACACAGCAATGCAGAGGTAGAGAAAGCAGACATAGGTGCTTTCATATTGTCCCAAGGGAAACTCACATGCACTTTCTTTTTATCACAGTGGGAGGAGATGGAGATAAAGGCAGGAAAAAAATGAAGGTGACAAAAATATCCCCTTTACTTTGCAAATTTTAAAAGATGTGCCGTGCAGGAAAAACAGAGTGATCCAAAGAAGATTAAGGGCTCTCATTTTACCCCCTCAGGGTGCCCGCTTACCAGTGGTAGGCTCATGATGTGCTGATGTCATCCTCTCAAAGCAAACTACTTCTGAAGACCCAGGATTCCTCAGATTTTTTTGCTGTCTGAGGGAACAGAGAGAGGAAAGCAGGGGTGGGGGGTGGGGGTGGGAGAAGCGTTTGAAATGGAAAAGAAATGTTAAGGTGTCTATGTTTTACCAAAAGCCTTTGTAGAAGGTTATTAACTTCAAATGAAACTACATTTATTGTAAGTTCTCCTCCCCTGTTTTTTTTTTTCCTGAAGAGAATACTTGCTGGGATTGTCTCAGCCATCAAGGGCTTCTAGAAAGTGTCCAAATTTGGGGCTTTTTTGCTACATACATACTGGTTTCTAAAACTTTCTCCAAAGAAGGTGAAATGTACCCTTTGGTTGCTGATGAGATTCAAAAGCAAAAGTATAATTATACATCTGTACATAGGAAGCAGAGAGTGAATGTTACTTTTAATAAGCACACTAAATAAACTTTTGGTAGCAAAGACTTTTCTGCCTCTCAAATAGGAATTCTCTCCAGTATAATGAAAGTCAAACGGTCCCAGTACGGGAGAGGACAAGCTGATGCATAGTGTAAAGAGACCCATGTCCTAGGATATGGACAGTGCCAGTCTTCCCATTAGTACAATGAGTAGTTTCCTCAGATGGCAGATGCCTGGAGGTGGCACCAAGGGGTTAGAGAAGAAAACTGTGTGGTACACAGCATCCCTGAAAGAAAAATGCTGCCATCAACGTAATCGCTTTTTCTACATGGAATGGGAGAGGCCACCATCCTGCTTTTTGATCAGGCCACAAGTTCCTGTGAGTGAAAAATATGAAAAACAAAATGTCACTATTGTGTATTAATGGCCTTTTTAATGCATGGAAATCCGTTTGTGCTTATGAAACAGGAAGTGATTCCAGGGGAATTAAAACATCCATCCATCCATCCATCCATCCAATTTATAAGATGCCCAACTCCAAAGTTACCCTGAGCAGCTTCACCGATTAAAAAACAGTAAAAACAACATAATATTTTTAAAAAGCACCATCAGCCTAAGGGAACAAATGAAAATACAATCCCCCACATCACCCCCAACCTAAGGAGGACCCCCAGACACCCTAACTCAAGGCCTGAGAAGAGCTGTGTTTCAGGGCTTGCTTGAAGGTGGGTAGGACAGGGACTGAACAGATCTCCAGGGGATGCTGTTCCAGAAGGCAGATGCTGCAGCAGAGAAGGGGCACTTTCTGGGTCCTGCTAGATGACATTGCTTAACTAACAGGCCCCAAAGAAACTAACTCTGTCTGATCCAGGCAAATACTATGGGAGGCAGATGGTCCCTCAGATAGCTAGGCCCTGTGTCCTATAAGGCTTTATTGACAATGACCAGCACCTTGAATTGCACCTGGAAGATTACTAATGCCAGGATGGATGCACTACACCCATCTTGGCTCCACCCCAGGTCACTGACAGGAGTGACCAGTACTTTCTCAGTACAATGAGTCCTGAAGCCCAACTAAAAAGGATCCAGATGATCCATTTCCTCCAGGTCTCTCTGTAGCCACAGCTTGACCATCTTCCCTAAAAAGAGAAGGTTAGACACTCAATGAAAATTGTCCAGGATGGCTGGGTTCAGCAGCCAGAGGCTCTCCCTCCCCCACTGGAATGATGTACAGGGAGAAGCCACATAAAAGCAATCCAACCCAAAGTCCATTCCAGTTTTGCCCATTTCAGGCAGAAGTGAAGGCTTCAAAAGAATAGTCCACCAGATCCTCTGGAAAATCCCCAAGAACCCTCTGAAACTAGTCCAAGTCCATTAAGTACCTGGGTGGACTGATCTAATGATTCCTACCTCCCTGCTGGGAGGGGAAGCACTGCTAAACTGAAAAGCAATGAGAGTGATATTACCGTGCCAAAGGACTAATACTAATGTTCTCCACCAAGACAAAATCAGATGTGGTTTGTAATTTCTAGCATGTGTAGGCCCTCAGTAATTTGCAGCAGGTCCATGGTTGCCATGAACTCCTGAACTGCCCCAGACACAAATCCCCAAGAACCATCAGCTTCAGGGGGTCAATTGCCAACCCAGCAATGGAATCCAGTAGTTCAGGCAGGGATGGTGCTGCACAGCAGGGAGACCCGTAGAGCAGCAACAAACAGAGGAGGCTAGAAGATAGCTCAGCTTTAACCACAAGGTGTCACATCTGGTTATCTGTGGTGCGAAACTTTCTCCTTGCCCTCGGATCATGGATGATGCCAAATATAAAACCTAGGTTTCATATCTGGCATCACATCTCCAAGAGGGGAACTCCTCCTTTGGGCCCACCCAGATCTCAGTTATGTAGGCCAGGTCAACTGACTCCCTTGTGATCATGTCATAGATGAGAATGAATTTATTACCCAACATGATGGTGAACACAGAGAACTGGTAGGCAGGAACAAATAATTTTATATATCCAAAAGCGGTCTGTTAGTTTCTGTTTGTGTGTGCATATACCTGTGTCTCTATAACATATGAACATGTATTATTTAACAATGGTAGCAATCGTTTATTTATTATTACATTTACATCCATCCTTACTTCTGGGAGTTCAATGGAGCATTCATGGAGTTTTCTCCTTATTTAATCCTCACAATTCTGTGTGGTAAGTTGGCCCTCGAAGAGAAACAAAAAGAGATTGGCCCAAGGTCACTCAGTGAGCTCTGTAGCTAAGGAGCGACTTGAACCTACTTCTCTGTCATTCTAATCTAGCGACTTAATCACTACACCTCACTAGCTGATATAGGAACTTTGGCTACCATCCTCAATATACCTTCTGAATAGGCCTGTGTATGATTCCACTGCATGTTTGTCTGGAAAAGGGAGGTAAGTGAAACAAAAACGTTAACATCAAGCCAGAGTAGTTTATACAACATACAATACATTTAGCTGATATTAGCTTAACGGGAAGTGTATTTGGCCTCTTCTATACAAGTCATGTGCGCTTCCAAGGCACATCTGCATACAATACTGACTTTTTTTGTTCCAGGTGGGAAAAATAAGTCAAGTTAATTAGTATACAGTAGATATTTATTGTTAAGCAAGAGTGCTTGTTCCCTCCTGCCGGGACTGGAGTTAAACAGGGTGATTGATAAATTGTTATATTCACACAGTGTCATCCAGTGATATAATCATGTCTTTTGTAAATATTTAGTCAAGAGAGCCATCCAGCTGTTCCCAGCTCGGTTTAATCTTTTGTCAGCTAGTGCTGATTTATTTCTTGTGCTCCTTAAGCCTTGAATCAGATCTTGTTTTTAAGAACCTCTAAATAGCTATAATAATAGCAAGAGAGATAGTTACAGTAGCTACAGTGGAAGAAATTGTTTTGGTGGATATCCAAAATAAGAGGTGAAAGGAAAGGAGAGGAGAAGAGAGGAATCTGTTAGTGTCTATACCATGGAAGTGTTTAGTACCAACACCCCTATGCAACTATAGTTGGATATGTCACCTAGAAGAGATTTATTTATTTATTTATTATCATAGACCAAATGAAAATACATACAAAACAAGTAGAATAAATTTTAAAATACATAGAATCTAATAGGGTGTGTGCATAAATCCACACAGTAAAATAACGAAATAGTGATAAATAATAAGGATCTGAAATTAGAAACTTACCATTTTAGGATCTAAATGCTGACTGACCAGTACTGGCTGAGGTGAGTTTAAACCCTTTGAATTTCTAACGGCAGTTGTAATGGAGCTAACAATTTTCGTAGAGGTTTCTGTGGAAATATCAGCTAAATGCTATCTGGTGAGCTCTTGTTTTAGCGCCCTTATTTACACAACTAGACCAATCGATGCAATGAGTTTACTAAACATAGTTAATAAACTATAGGCTAGGCACCAATATAACAAATGCCTTGATTGGATGCTTGAATAGACCTTAGCAACAGAACAAGATGAATTTGGACCTGGTCATTCAGGCTTTGATTAGCATATCGCCAAAAAATCTCTACTCAACTGTAAGACTCTCCTGATGTTGCCTTTGTTGGAGGCATCTGTTATAATCTTGAGAGAAAAACTAGCAGTGACCTCAGTTGATCACTGCTTGCCCTGATTGATCATGCTACTTCATAAAAATACTTATTTCTAGAAGAGATTGCCCAGCTAAGTTAATTGAGATAGCATAAATCTGTTTTGTTTAGTTTATTTTGTGTAGCCTTACTGAATAATCCATAACAAGTCACAAAGTGTAGATTTGCACATCAACACTCAACCCAAACTAATACAGTAATGCACTCCAGTGTAGTTTATGTTCTTGACCAATAATCCAGAAAAAGACTTATTTGCCATAACTGTAACAAAACTCAAACAGAGAAGAAAAGGTGCTGAACATGGACACAAGTTTATATGAATTGGCTCTGAGATAGAAACTGTAGTTCAAGAAACTAAAATGAGAAATATGTCCTTAGAGTGACCTGTTTTCAGGATAGTTCTTCCAGGTATGTTGGATTTCAACAAACAAGCTTTCAGCGAGCACGTTGTTTGACTATGCTAGCTAAAGTTATGGGAGATGAAGTTGAAGGCAATTTTAGGATGCCTGGTTGGGGAAGTTTGCTCTACTCAATTTACCTCCACCAGGAAGTTTCATTTCTTAGGAATACCTTCTAACATGACCAGTGGAAGACCTTAAGAAAGAATAAAGTCTTGATTTACATTCTGTATTTCAGAGAGATAATGATGACTCATTGTCAGCAAGAAATCACTGTGGTAAATTGAAGCCCAGAGCTCTTACTCAGTACAGAAACAAGTCTATCATTTTTGATACAATTTATTTTCCAGGCTTCCTTTGCTCTTTTAACAAAATTCTTACTTTTCTTGACTGTCTAGTGAGCTGCAGCGTATAAATATTATCAGATTTCCAGGAACATCCATATTTCACCAAATAAATTGGACACATTGGAATAGCATTAGAAAAAAAGTCGACCAGTATCTTAGTTTAACTCACACTGACAATGATACACCCTACGTGAACCTGCATTCTGCCCTTATTTAAGTCAGCAGAAAAGTATGTTAATTGAAATTGCGTTGCCTCCATGGCTAAGCTTTGTTGTGCTTCAGCAGCAAGGCCAGCAAAGCTGTTGCTCTTACAGATTTAACATTTCTGAGTTGCAACTGGTAAATTCCATTCTACCAATAGGAAATAATTCCCCTCCCTAATGTAGGGTAGGGTGGGGTGGGGTGGGGTGGGGTGGGGGACTCCACATGTGTGCCTGTATGGAAGATGTAGCCACATTTCAAGTTGCCAGAATGAATACAAAGTCACTTAGTCCACTGTCAATGAAAAGGCTCCTAGCTGATAGGCTGGTAGGATGTAGCACTGTATGGGGTAGAGGGGGAGAGAGATTGTAGGAATATGAACTGATCTGGTGTTCCTAACTGTGACTCTAACCCAAACCCTAACCTTCCAATACCCTGTGCTTCCTCTATATTTCAGTGTCCAATCAGCTGGGATATTTTTGTTTGCTTGGTTTTGACATGGGAACATAGATGTTCTAGATCTGTTCCCATGTAAGAAAGAAAAAGCATGACCCATTAGTCAGGATGGAGATAATAGGTACATTGGTAGAACTGACTTCTGCATCACACCATGCCCTTCCTACACCTGACTGACCAGTCAGCCAGAAATAGACAGACAGATAGATACTGTAAATATATGGATATATATTTAACATGGGATCTTCTGGATGATTGATAGTTCCATGTACACCCCCCCCACCAAACAAATAAATATGAACTTTACTTTTTCAGAAGTGCAGTAATTGCATTTAAAGATTGAGCCTGCAACTGTCAGCACCTGGAAATAGGTGCAAAGTACACAAAAAGGCATTGGAGTAGCCCAAATGGCACTCCACTCCCCCTCCCAATAAGTAATAAAGGCAATAGGAAACTCATTCTTGTCTGGACTGGCAAAAAAACTATAACACACTTATTTGGGATATAACCAGTGACACATCTCTGGTTTAAATCAACTGGCAGTTTTTTCTTTCTTTTTTAAAAGACACATGTTTTGATAATTCAAAAGATTGTTGTACCTATACATAAAAGCAAGTTTACTGGTCTTCCATGACACTGGTAGACCTGTGTACCTGAAGGCTCATACATTGCATAGTTCTCAACCCCACTAGGTAGACCAGACCAGGAAATCGATTCCACAGGAAGACTAAAACTACTTTTATTGAGATTGGCTATGATAACAGAATCTTGCAAGTCTGATTGTTCTGTACCTTCTCCCCCTTCTTATACTCCAGTGAATTAGAGAGGCATCTGCTTCAGCTCCTTCAGAACATGATCTTGTTGCTCTGAACTTAAAAAAATGTTTCAGCCCCTTTTGCTGAACGGGTAACGGTCCTTGCATATTTCCATCAAGGTCATCTTCTTTACTCTGTACAATAACTGGTCTTACCTGAAGTGTTGGTTAGACATCACTCAGGCCGATACCTCTGGGCAAGCCAGGTTTCTGGTCTGTCTTGCATCTCAAGCCAAAAATAGTCAGAGACAGCAGAGACTAATGACCAGACGGGGAATGGGTATGTCTGCAACAGTCTTAAGCAGCCAATAGAAGCTGTGCACATTCCAGGTCATCTCCAGCATCATCACCAAGGTGTTGTACATTATCTCTACCATAGGATATGTGTCAAGAAAAGAGTGAAAACTCATTAACAGCAAAACATCTAAAGATGACTTTAGGCTGCCTTTGCAGTGGGCTGGGGATGAGAGAGAGGTAACTTCATGTCACCTCTTTAAAAACATCCCTTCCCTTTCCAGCAGTTAGCGAGGCACCTTCATACTGTAGTAAATGAGACATGAGGGTGAATCCAATATTTTCACATAAATTGGAATGGAGAGTACTTAGGATGGTCTGAAATAAACTGCAGGTCCTATTTCTTTCTAAGTGTCTTTAGAGTAATATTTTTATAAAAAGTATGAAGAACCATTCTCTTTTTGTTGCTGTATTATTTAATGTCTTCAGGAAGAGGACTGAAGCAAGTTTCAAAATGCTTCTGTATGAGTCTGTGGTATGCTGCATTTAGAGTGCTAAATCCTACTTGAAAAAAAGATATCATTAAGCTGGAAAAATTTACAGAAAACGGACAACTAAATAAAGATTTATAAATTATAAACTGTACTATGAAGAGACATCTTTTGATCAAGCTTGTGCCATAAAGACCTGAATCTTTTAAAATGTTATGTATCTATTTGGGGGAAAAAAAGCAATGGCTAATGACTTTCATCTTGTTGTCAAGTAAAGAGTTCTCCATCAGCAGTTGAACTCACCTCAAAGGCGACTTTGTCCATGGTTTTTACATTTCTCTTTCTTCTTCCTCCTCCTCTTGATTTTTACCCATGTTCTTCTCTCCCTTTTCTTTCATTTCCCAATTCTTTGTTTTTCCTCTTTTTACAAAAAGATGCCCCTGAGAAGAAATAATTTACCTTAGGTCAAGGCATGATTGTTTGGAGATCCTAATGAAACAATTGAAAATCAGTGATGGGATGGGGGCATGGAAGAGATCTTTCTTATGTGTTCTAGTGAAAGTCAGGGCAAAGTTGAGAAGAGTTGGTCCCAGCCCTCTTCCCTCTTGCATACTATCCCTTTCTTTTGATCACCTCCTCACATTAAAGTGAGGAAAAGTATTTGCAAAAAGTTTTGTGTGGGCATTTGTTTGAATGCAAGTACACGAAGCTGCATAATGACTGGGTGGGGTGGGGTCTACAACTGTTCTGAAAAGGACCTTACTTTATATAGCTCAATTTATTAAGCAGATAAAAATATAAGAACCTTGCTCAGATGTTGGATTCAAGTAAGGTCAAGCAGAAATGTCGGGAGCCCTTTTTCTACTTTTATTCCCTCTATATTCTGAGATGGACTTGCTTCTGAATATTAAGTTTCCATATGACCCTAGTGATGAACAGTTATTGTGAAATCTCTTTCACAATGGGCCTGTTTTCCATGGCCAGTCACTAAAAAGCATTCTGACCTCACTTGAGGCCAGGTGGCTTAGCAGACGTTCTCTCAGCACCTCCAGCTGGTGCTCAGTGAATTTATCACCTTCCTCCTAGCATCCTATAACTTAAGTTCATAAAAGGTATCACCAAAGATCAAATGAATTGCAAGTTACTCTATTTGTGTACAGTGACAGAGCCAATGTAGCATGTGAATTGTACTAGCTGCCCATAGATTTTATTCATGTAAAACAGGACTCTGCAATCCACTTCAGGCCTAGGGCCAAACTTGGCCTTTAAACTGCATGTCAGACTTCCAAAGTGGGTGAGGCCAAAACAAAAGCAAAATTATATTTAAATTCAATTTAAAATGAATTGTTTTATAAGATTACTCTCCACTGCCAGGGGCACTGAGCAAGTATCCAAAGGCTTGAGAGTTCATTTCTAAAGCAATTTCCTATTCTATTGCCTGATTTTTGTTGCTTGTTTCTATGAGCTGATGGCCCATAACTGACCATTTCTTCATCTGTTGTCGCTATTGGGCAGAGACTGCTTGGCTTAAGACCTATCACTTGTTCTTCCATTCCTCAATCCAGGCCAGCCCCAGGCAGTCTCATTACTCCTCAGTTCAGTCGTTTCTGCTTCCCCCCACAGAGTTAGTTATTGAGTATGTAGAATTTGCATTCATATTTTTAGTTCAAAAAAATCAGAAAATGTAGGAATGTACTGGCTTTCCACAAAGTTTGTTGTATTAGTATGAGTGCAGACCAAACATCTCCCTAGTGTTCTATGTTGTGATTAGTGGTCTGTCTTAAAGATCTTAGGCAAAGAGCTTTCACTGAGGTTGAACCTGAAACTTACAAAATTAAAAGCATGAGCTTCTTCAGGAGCTTTGGTTCCACTGAACTTGAGATCAGTACTAGACACCTGATAGTTGGCAATTCTACTCATCCATGCTGTACCTATATAACTCAGCCAGGTCTTATGGATCTTCTGTGGACATTTCATGCATCTTTGCCCCTCTCTTCTTTTATTCTCTCCTCACCCAAATCACTTTTATACCAGATTCTCTGAGCTGCTGATTTGAACTGATAGATCAGTTATTAGTAAAAGATAACATTGAAGGGTAACAAGTCTGAATTCCTCTTCAGATTGGAAACTATGTGGTGAGAATCACAGCAGCCAAAGCTGATTCAGTAGGTAGTCCTTTTTACTAAAGAATGTCCCCAAATGGCATTTTCAGCTGTTGGTGGATATTAAAATTCATGTAATATCCCCTTAGTCTTCATTAAAGGTCCCCAAGAACTATTGGCAAGAAGGTAACAGTGGCATATAACCCAGTATTCTGGCAACATTTCAACCTAGTTTCCTGTACTCTGCAAATTAAGCATTCCCTTGCTTCTGATTTTGGATAAGAGATTCATTTCTTAACTCAGTGGTGTAGCCCTGGCTGATCAGCTTTAGCAGCTGCTATGTTCCACTCTCAAAATAGCTGCATTTTGGCAGTAAGAGATCCTCAGATGCACCTCATATTTATTCTTTGGAAAGATTAAGGGTGTTTTATTAAAAAAAAAAAAACAAGGAAATCAGATTTCATTTCCTATTTTTAATGTGTTTATGAATCTTGTTTTTATATTCTATAATAAATAACAAATGTTTTATGCATCCTCCTGCAATATCAACATGTTGCAATGTGAGGGCTCCTATTCAGCATTCAAGCTAGCAGTCTTCTCTTCCAGGGTGGAGCTCCAATCCATATCCATTGTTTTCCATTTGTGCTCACAGTATATAGTTGCAACTACCAGAACTGGCCTACAACATTCCAGGTGACAGTAGGTGGCAGCAAAGAGATGCAGAACACTCTTTGCTGCCCACTTGTGAGCATCTGTATTTTGGCAGTCTTGATTTGGTAGCCTTATATGTACTGTAGCATTTTGTGGCCTTTGATCCTGCAATGTTTGTACTGCGCTTTTAAAATGCCTGCTTCTATTTCCTTTTCCTTAAAGATTTTCCATATGCTTGAAAACCTTGATATCTTCTTCATATATTCATCTCTTCTAACAGGTGGTGACATGCTGGTTCTGATCAGCACTCGAGCTTCTGAACATCAGTGACAGAGGGACAAAGGTTAATGTTATGTGAATTTATTCATTAAGTTGGTCAATCAGTCAATCAATTACATTTTGATCCTGTTTTTTTTCTTCAAGTAGCTCTACAGGGGCATTTGGATCCTTTTTAAGAGAAACTACATGGCAATTATCTGGGGCTTCACAGGCTGAAAAAGACTGATTAGCTCAGATAAATAGGGTAATCTATACTGAAAGTAGATTGTGTGTGTGTGTTTCAAATGAATGTTATGTTTTGAACTTTTGGGGTATTAAACAATTCATTGCAGCACTCAGAACTATTGTAAACTCCAAACATGGGAAAGAACCCAGCACATATTTACACTGGATTCATATATTGTGCTAAGCTATAAAGCATAGTTTACAAATCACATGTCTTGGTTCATGCAGTTTGCTAAGCCAGAACCAAACAGCAAACCATTGTGGTTTAGCAGCAACATTTGCGAGGGAGGGGAGGGGAAGTCATACTGATAAAAACACTGTTGCGGCATTGCACCACAAGTCATACCTCTTCTGTATGCATGCATACAGAAAGGGCTGGAGCCTATGGCACAGCTCCACAATACTGCTTTTATCGTTCTGATGAAAGCAGCAAGATCCTGTGGATGTTGCCATTTAGCACAATGTGTAAGTCCACATATTGCATTTAAGGTATGGTTTATTTAGTTACAATTTACTGATTACGTTACAACGGTTGAATTCACATAATATGCTAAGTCAAAACTAAGAAGTGGCACTGTAGCTTCGTGCAATTTGTGAACCCAGTTACTGAATGGAATAGTATCATATGCTTTGCTAAAATGTGGTTGACTAATCTTTGTTCTCTGTGTTATAGGAATACAATCTTACTTAAGATTTGCAAGCATGGCCAGTGAGTGCAAGTTCAGTGGGAATAAATTCCTTTGACCCTACTGAGACTTACCTCCTAATAAAATGTTAGATCTTTATGACCTTAATAACTACGAACAATTAATAAACTAATCAACTAAGAGTACAATCCTAAAAGCACTTTTGCATGGTATTTTTATCTGTTCCTAGAGGGGCACAGGGGACAAATACATCATGAGATACTTATGCAAATGAAACAACTTATACAATTCCTGCCATTTCCGCAATGATGTCATTACATAGGTGTCATCATTATGGCTTGTTCTGGAAGTCTTTGTGTTTATCCATGATTAATTTAACAATGATTTATTTTGGAGATTTGCAGAACCCACTCCCCCATTGTGAATCACAAATTAATTTCAAAGGCTCCATTCATACAATATTCTGAGATAACTATGTATCTGTTTTGTGGCTTTGTGGCTTAGGCAACAAATCAGTAAAATGGGGTTAAGACTTAAGGACGTACTATTTCCTTTGGTGTTTGTATTACTGTAGTAGAGAATAATAAATAATAAGACCATGTGCTCATAAAGGAAAGCAGGACTTATTTCTGAATATGGGGAGCAAATGTAGGATTGCATTTTAACAGAGCAACTGTCTACATAGCTAGGCAGAAGATGTGCTTTCAAGAGGGCTTTCTCCAGGTAAACGTATGCAGGATTTCTTTTAAGGCTGTAGCCCTATATACATTTGTCAGAGAATATTGAACTTAATAGGCTTATTCCTGAGGAGACATGTATAGATTGTGTAGTAAATATTCTTTTTCCTTCTATGATGATTAGCAGTGTTTTCCCCATCAAACTATATAATATCTCAGTCTCTCAAAAGGCGTGGGTTGAAGATGTGCTAATGTGCACACATATTCAAATTTAATCAATTAATTGGTGAAAAGACAGAGGGCTAATCAACTCAAATTGTTGAATTGATTGGCAGCACTAGTTCTTATAGCTGCAATGAGAGACTAAGAGACAATAACATTATTTGTTTATTTTTTAACATTTGCATCTTACCTTTCTAAGGAAACTGTCCATTCAGGGTTGCATACAATAACATAAAGTACAAGCATATAAAACAGTACATCCCAACTAAATCAAGAATAAGAAACAAAATAAAATCAGAACCGACAAAAGAAAGAGAAACTGAAAAGAGGCAAATTAAATGTCTCCCAGCTTAATACTTTTCAGTGTTTCTTTAAAAGAGGCATAAAGATTCCAATTTAACCTTTCTAGGAAGAAAAACTGGGAGAGAATTAGAATATGACTGGCTCTGATCTAGTTAAGATCCTCAAGGAATGGGTCCAGTTGGAGAATGAGCTACAGTTGCTAAAACGAACATGTGGCAACCACAGTTAGCTATGCTGTATCATCTACCCAAGGGAGACAGAGTTGAAACTGTTCACTTTGTAGGGCAAAAGGGAGTGGAGTTTTTTAGTTTTGGCTTAAAAAAGATAAAATAGTTCTGTTAATCCCTTTTTGAAGCTCTTAATTTAAATAGGGAGAAAAAAATGTGTTATCAGAAATTGGCAATAACTACTTCTATCAAAAATCCATTGTTACGCTGTTCCTAACAAGGCTATTGTCAACAGTAGATTTTGAACATTTTCTCATGGCCTGACTTTGACTTGATTTATTTTGAGATCTACACCGCGTTATTATTCTGTGTTTAAGCTTGATCTACTGTTTTTACCTTTTTTGTGGGTTGCATATGTCAGAAAACGACAGACACGGGTTCGGTTGTCCAGTAGACAGAAGTTTTTATTGGGCACGTTTGCAAAGGTGGGTCCCTCCCGCAACAATGGAGGAACCCCGAAGCAAGGTCTGACAGGTTTTTATACCCCCTATCTGTCCTCCCCCTCCTGCGAGGGCTTGGCTCACAATCTCACCTTTTTTACTGCCCCGGAGCGCCGCTAATTAACCGCAAAACCGCAGACATTCCACTTTCCGAATCCAATCAGCGCAATACACATTCCAATCCCCACTTGACCCGACAGCCGCCCCCTGCCGTTTCTCTTCACTCTGGTGCGATCGTGCCTCTTGCCTGCAGTCTTTCCTCCCTCCTGCCGTCCCTCTCCACTCTGGTGCGAGTGTGCCTTCTGCCCATCCTCCCTCCTGCCACCCCCCCAAGGCTGCCCCATGGTGCACAGCGCTCTCCCCTAGCAAACATGGTTCGTTTGAGGCCCTCACTTCTCCCTGCCTTCTCACAATCCCCCCTTTTTCTTTTCACGCCTCTGTTGGGCCTCAAACCTGGCTAACAGGATTGCTCCCTCGTCCCGGACCCGGGGCTTCACACACTGGGACAGGTAATTCCCACAAGCAGGGAGGCATTGCATTAAGCAACATACTAGGACCAGTAAGGCAATGAAGCCAATAGTACAGAAAGTTGTTTTAACCAAGCAAAGTTAGGTAACCAACTAGTGAGCCACGACCAATTCCATCCCTCTGGATCCTCGGATATGCGAGAGGCTAAGGTCTTCAACTTGGCTAGTTTTGCTTCAATATAATTCTCATTGTTGGTTAGGTTAAAGCAACAAAGACCTTGAAAAGATTCACAGCCTTGTCCTGCCCTTAATAGGAGATAGTCTATAGCTATCCGATTTTGAATGACCACCCTCCTGATCTCAGTGACTTCTTCAGTGAGGGCTGCAATGAGAGAGGATGTAAGGTTGACACTTTTAGCCAGGAGGCAGGCCACCTTCCTTAGGTCCAGGTAAGTTCTTCCGCTTAGTGCAGGAACCCCTACTAAGGAGAGGGCCAGAGCCATGGCTTCTGTTTCGGACAAGAGTGTCACATCACTCTCACAATCAGATGGCAGCTCCCTTTTTCTTTTTCTTTTGATGGGTGCGCTTGTATTGGAGGCAGGGCATATAGAGAGGTCAGGCGCCCTATGGCACAAGGGCCCCCTGAACTATAGGCTGGAACATAGGTGTAAGCTTCATGTCCACATAACAAAAAGAAACCTTTAGGTAGGTATAGAGGGGTTGAGGCGTAAGGGATATTATAGACCCCTCCACAAGTGAAAGCAGGACCTTTTGAGGGCAATGGGGGTACGGTTCTGGGTATTGTTGAAATATACACATTGAGTTGCATTGGTTATCCCCAAGAGATTTAGAGCCATTTGCCTTTGATTAGTCCAGGGTCTTGGTATGGGAGAAGACCCAAAATGATAGAACATCCCCCCCCTCCCACGGGGATCATCCCCAGTGATCAAAGCTGTCTGTGCCAATTCTACGCCTTTATGTTGGTCATCTCCTCCCCTGCCTTAGTTCAGTTCCTTTTAAGTTTTACTTTGAGTCTGTCTCCCGGTTGGGCAGTCCATGGTCGGGGGTCGGGAGCTTGCTTAACCCGATGGTAGTGGGTCCAACCCCCCTGTCAGGTCCGAACCGCTGATTCAGTTGTCAGGAGAACTTGGTATGGTCCCTCCCAAGATGATTTCAGCTTCTCATCCTTCCACGTCTTTATCAGGACCCAATCCTCTGGCTTGTGGGGGTGTTGGTCTTTCAGCAAGGGGGGCCGTTGAGCGAGGAGTCCCTGTTTTCTTAGAGACAAGAGAGATTGTGACAGTACCAAGAGATACTTTCTCAGGAAGGCATCCTTTAGCTCGGGGATAGGCTCTCCCATTGGAGCCAGGAAAGGTCTTCCCATCATCAGCTTGAATGGGGAGACCCCCACATCCTTGCGAGGGGCTGTCCGCATTCGAAGCAGGGCAACCGGAAGTGTCTTTGTCCAAGGTAGCCCTGTTTCCAATCCCAGTTTGGTGAGATGTTGCTTCAACACCCCGTTGGCCCTTCCCACAGCTTTACAGTGTCTACCAAAGCCTGCACCCCCCGTGAGACCCTTCGTGCAGTTTCTCCACCATCCCCCTCATGTCAGCACGGCTCACTACTGGGGTCCCCTCAATTGTAACCCAATGACCTGCTTCCTCCCTGCAACCTTCCCTTTCCAGCAGCTGTGAGTAAACCCCGTTCCAGCCAAATTTTCCCGAAAATGTGCACTACTCCCCAGGCATATCGCGAGTCTGTGTAGACGGTGAGGGACACTCCCTTTCCCAACTCTAGTGCCCGTTTCAAAGCGTGCACTTCACACAGCTGAGCCGACCAATCCCCTGGTAGTGCCCCCTTCTCTATTGTCTCTCCCTCCGCCGCCACTATCGCATATCCTGACTTCCTTTGTCCCTGCTCTACTCGACTAGACCCATCCACAAACCAGACCTCACCCTCCTCCAGCGGGACCTCCTGCAGGTCCTCCCGGGTCTTTGTTTGCAGCTGCAACAGGGTGGAGCACTCGTGCTCTGCCGGCTCCCATTCTTTCCACTCCCCCGCAAGAAACTCCGCTGGGTTCAAATTCCTGTCTGTTCCTACCACCACATCAGGACTTATCCGGAGAACTGTCTCATATTTCAACATCCTCCCTTCTGTCATCCAAGCAGCCGCCTGCTGACTAAGCACACTTAAGATCTGATGGGGTGAATGGACAATCACGGGGCTCCCAAAAGTGAGTTTTTCCCTTCTGTCACTAGTACAGCAGCGGCAGCCACTGCCTGCACACAAGTCGGCCATCCCCTCACCACCGGTTCTAGGGCTTTGCTCAGGAAGGCCACTGGTTGATATTTCCCAGCCCGTCTCTGAGTCAGCACTCCAATGGCAGTTCCCCCATGGGCTGTAACGTATAGGTGAAAGGGGGGGGGGCAAGTTCGGTAGAGCCGGGGCCGTCACCAGGCTCCATAGTAATTCCCCCACTTCTCTGTGTCCCTGTCTGTCCATTCTACCCTGTCAGATGATCCTTTCAACTTCTCATACAGAAACTGAGCCTTGCTCATGTACTCATCTATCCATAGCCTGCAATATCCTACTAGACCCAGAAACCGCCGCACCTCTGTTTTAGTATGAGGGGCTTCAACTGCATTATCCCCTGTATGGGAGAAGGATCAATCAACTTCTCGCCCTTCCGGAGTACATGTCCTAAATACTTGACCTCCTTTTCCACAAATTGGACCTTCCCTTTTGACACCTTCAATCCTTCTTCAGCCAACCAGTTCAATAAAGCCACTGAGTCTTCTCTCACCTTTACTTCCTTCTCTCCAGACACCAACAAATCATCCACATACTGCAGCACCCGAGAACCCCCAGGGGCCCGGAACCCCTGGAGTTTCTCTTCCAATGCCTGTCCAAACAAGAGGGGGCTCTCGGTGTACCTCTGGGGCAGCACCGTCCATCTCAGTTGTTGCTTCAGCCCGCGCCTCCCATCCCGGGACAGCGGGTATTGGGCTTGCCGCAAACCCGTCACCCCTGGTTTCAAGGGGATGCTAATTGGGGCTATGCGAAACCGCCCCGCCCCCCCTTCTCCTGCCCATACCTCAGGGTTCACAACCTCCACGTCCGCCTCCCGCAACAAACACATCCTTTCTGCCTGTTCCACATTCCACAACTCCACTCCTAGACTACCCATGAGATCCCTTCCCAGCAAGTTCACTCTCGCCTGTGGGATCAGTAACACATCTGCAGTTACCTCCTTCCCATTCCACTCCAGTCTCACTTCCTCCAGTACGTCTGCCTTGACCAGAGAGCCTCCCACCCCCATCACCGATACCGATGCGCCCCGGGATTTCGCAATCCCTGGGATGTTCGAGAGGCTCTGGTGTCCACGAGGAACTGCCGTTCCTCGCCGGTGGGACCCACCGTGATGTTTACCAAGGGTTCCCCGTGGGTCCCGGTTGGGGAACCATGACCCCCCTAGTCGTACAGGGGGAAACTCCTCTCATGTTCTCCCGATGTTCAGCATTATTGGGATCCCAATTTGGGTCTGCCAGAGGGAATTTAGTATCTGCGGCCGGGGCATTTGGGACATTTGCATTCCTTCGCTCCCAAGCCCTGAGCGCAGCTCGCCGAATCTGGCCCCTCTCTTCTGGCGTATAGAGGTGGGCTAAAATGTAATTCAGTTCCCCCAGGAGTATTCCACCGGGCCGAGAAAAAGTTCCAATTGTTCGGCGGCGGTATGGGCGTTCTCTTGCATACGAGGGAGGGTCCTTTTTAATTCCCTCAACTCACTGGGTTTGATGGGAATCGTTACGTAACTGGTGACGGCCACCCCCTGTGCGTTCGTTCCGTTCGGGACTTCCCGGACGGGGAAGGCACTGGCCGACCTTAGAATAAAGGGCAAGTTCTGAATGTCTTGGTTCAGCTGGTCCAGCTCTTTCCGCAGCCCGGGATAGGGTGGGGGCGCCGGAGGGGGAGCGATAGGAAGAGGAGGAGGAGGAGGAGGTAGCGGCCCCCATTGAGGTCTAGTCAGCCAGAGGTCCTCCTCATCCTCCTGTTCTTTTTGGACAAAAATTTTGGCTAACTTGGGTCGAGGCCCCTCCCAATGAACATGGAACCAGACTTCCACATAGGGTTCCTGTGTTAACATTTTATGCTCCACAATGTAGTTTTTTAGTTGGGTCACCCAGTAATTACTGGGGATTCCAATGGTAGGGGAATTCGGGGTCCACTAGTGGATATTTTCGCCATTCTTTAGTGCACAAAGTTATCATGGTCGGTTTTTCCAGACCCCTGGTGAATGGACACAACCAGGGTGTCTCCCACTGTTGCAACAATTGTCCTAATGGAGAATCCGTGGGGATTCCCCCTACTGCGTTTTTCCCATTGGCCCCTGGCCTTACACTCTTACTCTGCGCCTTACCCATCCTTCCTGACTACGTTTCCCACCTTACAGAAGGTCCCGGACTCTTCTGTCCCCTTGCGGCGTCCAACGCCTCGTAACCACGCTAATCTCCCCGAGATTATGGGTAGGCTGTACTCACCAGACCTCCCGGAGGTCTCCTCGTCGGCCGACTTCCTCTTTACTTCTGTCTGACTGGCGATTGGAGTCCCGTCCTGGACCCGACTCCGGGGAAAACGGGAGACACCTCAACGGGGTGTTACGGCCGATTACTCACCGGTTCCCCACAGTCCGGTCCACGTCGAGGACTCCTGGCTGGCTCGCCAATTTTGTCAGAAAACGACAGACACGGGTTCGGTTGTCCAGTAGACAGAAGTTTTTATTGGGCACGTTTGCAAAGGTGGGTTCCTCCATTGTTGCGGGAGGGACCCACCTTTGCAAACGTGCCCAATAAAAACTTCTGTCTACTGGACAACCGAACCCGTGTCTGTCGTTTTCTGACACATAGTTTGGTTCTTCTACAGTATATTACCTTGAAATCTCATGCAGTGAAGCGTAATAATAAGGTCTAACATAGATACATGAGGAGATGGGCACCATCTCTTCCAACTGTCCATGCCAATCACCTGTTAACCTTTTCATAAAACATGGCTCTCTATATATTGTTGACTCAACAATGGGTCCAGAGGGCAGAATTACTACATTATATTATTAAGAATTAGGGGGGCCTGAAGCTTGAAGGAATGCTTTGCTGATTGATAAGCATCAGTCAAAAAGTTTCAGCACAGTGAAGCAGCCCTTGCTTCAAAAAGTTAAAGAGCAGCTTTGCCCTTCCAGACCAACCTGCAAATGGGGCATCTGTACATGTTCAGTGCATGCATAGAAGCCCCATACATCAAGGGGGATCAACCTCACCTCAGTGCTTCAGGAAGGCTGAACACCAGGAGAACATTCTGTGCTGAGATGGCCTGTCTTGTTGCAAAGAGGCAAAGCCAAAGTGGAGCAACATCGCTCTGCACACACATTAAAGGTATTAATATCTAGAGGATATTTCTTGGAAAGAAATGGCCATTCCAGACCTAAAATCCGGGACTTTCTTTCTTTCCCTCAATTTTCTATGATCTTATACAAAATTGTGACTTGACTTCACTCACAGTTCTAGAGCTCCATGCACTTTTAATAGCAACTCACTATTATTTAAATTTTAAATACTTCTGTAGAGATAAATACATTGAAAAATTAAACAGTGACAGTTTACCCCGATCTCTAAATACAACAGGAAAACCATCTCCCTTCGTTTGCTAAATATATAACTTCTCCCAGCCTGAGACATAACAACATTGCCTAAGTAGGTCAGATTTGAGCTCGGGCTTTTCAAATGACATGAAAGCACACGCCATGAATATGCACTTCAAAGCCAAGAGCCCATTTTGTGTGCACATTTTGTTCCCGAGAAGTTTTCCATCTGTTTTAATGTCATGGCTGTGTGGCAGTGGCATGTCCTCAGACTCTGGTTCTCTGACAACTCTGGAGGCTTTATTTTTTTCATCTGGCAGGTAAAGGAGATAATTGGGAGACCTTTCATACAGGGTTGGAGGAGGGGTAAATCTTCAGAACTAAACAAAAATGAAGAATATACTTCCTTACTGCTTTGTTGTTGGGACTAATTTGATTGGATGTGGAGAGTTGAAAGGCAGTGGTCTGCTTCTGAAAGGCCCTTTCAACAGCCTGCCTGAAACCGAAGGACTGAGAGTATCTTGCTCACTCTATCATCCCTGGCAGGGCAGTTCAGAATCTGGGGCTTTGACATCTTTCGTTTCCTTTCATCAGAAATAGCGCAACATGATTTGTCTGTCACTTTTTCAAGCAATGCATTACTGACTTCTTCATGTCTCTCTAAAAGAGAAGGAAGGTTTCCCACTTAATGTGTCACTCAAGCCACCCACCTACCCTCCTACAGCTTGAAGCTGGGTAACTTAATAAAGAAAAGGAAAAGGAAAGGAAAAAAGAGGATTTAATACAAAGCCCCAAACTGTGGTCATTGTCATGCTTTATAACTGATATTTTGGCTCAGACAAAAGGAATAAATAATATCTACTAATGAGCAGCATTAGTACATTGAATAAGTTACAGTATATTATAAAGTATTGTGTACCTGGATCCTCCAAACATTTTGATCCTGTTCAGAACAGGTACAGGGCATAAGCAAGGAAAATCTACCAGTAAGGGATCCCTGTTTCTTTTGTTGATGAATGAGGGGATTACACAGCCCTCCCATATCCCATCTATCCCAAGCCCTCTGTTTTGTGAGGAACATGATCCTAGAGCTCCTATTACTAGACCAACTAGAGCAGTGTTTCTTAAAGTGTGGTCCTAGGACCCCTGGGGGTCCCCAAGACCTTCTAAGGGGACCATGAAGTCAAAATTATTTGCCTATGTTGAAAAATAATACAATATTAAAATCCCATCAAACAATTGTGAGAAACAATATGATAAATATTGATAAATATAACCCATGCAAACAAAAGCCGTTTTGGGGTCCTCCATAATTTTTAAAAGTGAGAAGGGGTCCTGAGAGAATTAAGTTTAAGAAACACTGAACTAGAGAAACCTTCATTGAGACTTCAATTCCCAGAATTTCTATTGAACATAATAAGGAGTTTAAGTCCAACATATTTGAAGGGCAATAACTTGAAGACTGCAGAGGAAGGTCAGAAGGAGATAAGATGGGTGTACATTAATAGTCTTTCCTGGCACAGTATTTTGTTCAAATGGACTGGGACAAATTCTATATGCTGAGTGTGATATATTGATTTTGGTGCAACATCTTTGCACTGCTAGGGAACCATCTCATACAAACCTATTTGTATCTATGTCCTGGGCTATATGTTTATATGCTGTTATCAACCTATGGCTACTAGGAGTTTTTCAGTTGTGGCCATTAATTTATAGAATACCATCCCCAGAGAGGTCCACCTGGCATTTCCCCCTTCTGCTTCAGAAAAAAGATCAACATGTTTCCATTCGAGAAGCCATTAGATGTAGAAAAAGGTTTGAATATTTATACTATAAGATAAACAGCAAGATATTCTGGCTTGCGTGTGTGATTTGCATGTTTAGCTTTAAAACCTTATCTGAATTATGATTTTGTTCATTGTCTGTTTGAAGAAAAGTAATTGACAGTGGTTGGAATGTTACAATGTTCTGTTTAAAATGTTGTAATTTTGTAATTTTAATAAAATGCCATGTTGTGGGATCCTGGAGCCATGACTTCTTGGCAGCTGGAATACCATACAATTTATTTATTTGAACAATTTACATACCTTATAATTATATTATCTCATGATGGTGACCCTAGGCAGCATTCAGAGGTTTAAGAACAACAAAACATAATGCAAAAATAGAAACCAAATTAATAATACATAAACATAACATAACTTGGGTCTAAAACATTCCATTTTCAATCCAAAATGTTTGTTTCAAAACAAACTAACCTTCTGACAGGGCTGGTTCAACCTTCTGGTCAAAGCGCCAGGTCTTCAATGCCTTGTGGTTGGCCAGAAGGATGTGGGCCACCCTGATCTCTGGGGGACATCATTCCACGGGGCAGGTGCTATGATAGAGAAGGAATTATTTTTAGATCCCACAAGATGAAGGGACCTGGAGCATGCCAACTCTGCCAGTTTTGGTGGGGTGAGCAGAAATGACTGAAGATGGGCAGATCCACAAGTTTCCTGGTCCCATGTATGCAGGGCTTCATAGGTGTCAACCAGCACCTTGAATCAAACCCAGAAGACCATTGGGAGCCAGATGCAGCTTCTGAATGCCTTTAAGGGCAGCCCTGCATAGTGTGTGCTTGTTTGGCCCCGACCTTCAGAAAAGTTCTCAAACACTGGCTTTTTAAATAAGCCAGAGGTGATTTCTAATCCTGACCAGTGGGCAAGGATAGCTGGCATTTAATTGTATTTTTCTCCCCAGTATGTTATATTTAGGTACAGTATGTGGTTTTTATGCTGTTTGAATTTCGTATGCCACCTAGAGTCCTTAGATTTGGCAGCCTATCAGTCTAAACCAACAAATAACCCATGTAAACGTTGACTATCAAACATGATTCGCAGTATACCCTTATTGTTTCTTTGTACAGCATTGGAACTGCTATGTAGGCTAACCCTGAGCTTTCAATGCAACTTTGCTTTTCTGAAAAAGAAGCAATGAAGCTTCAGTGTAGTTCTGATCTTGTATTACTGCTCTGTAATGTGATGTCCAACACATTTTGGAAACACAGCACCATTGCCAACCTTCCTCTAATAGCTATCCTTCAGGCAGAAGGTTTGACTCTCCCCTTCTCTCTTCAGCTTGCCCTCATTGTCCCCTGAGCACATCCACTCTGTATTGCTGGAAATGAAGCCAGGGACCTGTTATAGAGCTTGACCATCCATACAGAAGCAGAAGGGTCAGACAGAAGTTTGGTCTTGAGTGTCTGTTTTAGCTTTGAATGTCACCAGAAAGAATGGAGATTGAGAGAAGAGTATTACTTATCTGGCAATGCTTCCCTTTCTCCCCAGGAAGAACAGCTTTTTATATAAGAATGGAATCCTAGTGGTTTAAGTTCTGCCTCTGTCCTCAATGGAGACTGACTTGTATTTAAATAAATGTAGTTTCCTTGCTTTCTCCTATTGTACAGTAAGGAACGCTGCCATGTTTTGATTGAGGAATGCCTCAAGAACTATCCATAAAAAGAGCAGAACCCACAAGAGTATGTACTTGAGGGTTGAGAACTCCCCTCTTGACTCTTCTAAAGTAATTGCCTGCAAAGTGAGATATCTGAATGCCAAGCTCTTGCTTCAGGTATCCACATTCTCTTCTTCTTTGCTTTCTGTTCTCTATCTGCTTTAGTAATTGGAATGGAAAAGAAACAAGCTTCTTGTGTTCAAACAATACATCAAATAGCATTGCCACTACTTTCAAAGAGCTTCCATTTGGGAGAGAAAAAGACTGCTGAGCGCACACCCTTTGCATTCATTTCCACAGGAACAGAGCAGCATTTCTCAGGATCAAATCAGGCATCTTCTAAACTGATTTATCTACATCAAAGACAGGTGGGGGAAGCACGCACAGACACACACACCCTTCCACATTGCTGTCATTATTAAATGTTTGCTAGTTCTCCAAAATGGCTAGGCTCTCTAAATCAAAAAGACAAATGCTTGGCCCATCCAACCTAAAATTAGGAATAACACCACAAAGCAAGGTCATAAATAAGTGCAATACAAGGGAATGATGATTTAAGATGCTGAGATCATGTGCTTACTCATGTTGTACGATTTCACCTTGACAGTTTCAGTAACTGTATTTTATGGCTGTACAGGCATGCTCCATTTAATAATTTTAGTTTAGGGATGTAATCACAAATAATACAGCAGTTAAGTAAACTTGAGAACAATCTGTGTATTAGGGTTGAGAGTAGACTTCCAGCCAAGTCCTCCACCATAGTTGCAGAAATTTCATTGAGCAAAATGAAATTTTCTTTCTAATCCATTTACATTAAGATTGCAGTCTTTGGATATACTTACACCCACTTAGCATGGAATAATATTCAGTAAGATTTACCCCCAAATTCAATGTAGAAGGACAGCCACGTTAGTCTATGGTAGCCAAAACCCAGAAGAGGTCCTTCTGATCCCTAAATTCAAAGGATCACTTGACTGGGTAGTTCTAACTGACTAATTAGGAGAGCAAATTTTCACCAGTGGAGCTACAAATTAAAAGCAATTTTTTTTGGTGGTGGTTCTTTCTGTTGCAGGAGGTTACCGTAACCATGTACAGGAAAATATTTAAGAGGGAGTGATAGATTTTGTTATTAAAGTTTAAATTTCTTTATTCTTTTACTGTCAGATCTTATGTTTGGTAAATGCTGAGCAGTGGAGGTGGAAGAAAGCTCCCTGAGAGCCTCACCTGTTTTCCCAGTGAGGAAGGAAGCTGACTCCAGTCCCACCTGATGCGCTGCCTGGAGCCAAATTGCTCTAGCCCACTAACAGCTGTTTGGTAGTGCTAAGCAGCTAACCTTGGAACAATGCCCGTCCACTGAGTGTTTAGTTCTTCAGTGCAGGTCCGGAGTTAAGGTCATTAGATTAATTTAGTGGTGACTCGTTTATCCAGCCCTTCTGCCTTCTGCTTTTTCCTTGATAGTATGTATCTGCTTATACTAAGATTTGAGAAAATAACAACTATATACAACTGAGTAATTAATATGTCTGTTAGAAGCTAGATAATTTACTCAATTAAAAATCTTCAATTAGATTATGTCATTAAAACATACATTGAAACACGATAGGAAGCAGATAGGATTCTTGCTTTTCAGTTTTCTTTTCCCTTAATATATATCTTGAAGTGGATAAGATAAGTGCAAGTGCAGTTGCTCACATATCTTAGCTTCCCAGTGGGTGGCTTCAAAAGAAGATAACTGAAGGGAAAAATATAATTTGGAAATGCTGATCAGTTTTTAAGATCCAGACAAATAAGCTATTTCAGTGCATCTCCTTACCCACACAAAAATCATAGGTGTATTTGTCTTGAGCAATAACTCTGCCAAGAATTCTTTTTTTCCTGGCAGAAGAGATGTTTTGTTCAGTTCACTGCCTTGGGAAGCAGATGTTGCACCTGGGAAAAACTGAAGACTAGCCTGGAAAAAAGATTAGGAAGGTATAAGACCAAGACAAAAGTTGGATGAGATTTACTTGTACACACTGACTGGACTTCAATTGTTTCATCAGAAAGTTGAGCAGAGAAATTGCTGGATGTTAAGGCTGGGATTTGGCAAACATCCGGACTATCCCAAGACAACTTCATCTTCTGAATTCCATGCTATATTTATAAGATCTCATGATCTTGAGAACTGGAGTTGAGGTTGATAGTTTCCAAGGACACTGTTTTAGCAATAATGTTGATTTTTTTTTTTTTTCGCTGCCTAGACTCCAGACTCAGGACAGAACTAAACTTCCCATTTTAAGGACATCTTCCTCCCTATTTGCATATGACTGGGAGAAGGGGATATTAGAGGTCCCTGCCACATATATATTTTTTCTTTCTATTTAGGGCAGGAGAGGGGTTCTGCTTCCTGAGACTTCTCCTTTTCGGCCGCGGAGGATGTGCCAAGGCAGAGAGCTCTCGCTGTGTTAATGATAGTGCTCCCAAGCTCTCAATTCTGCTGACTTTTTTTTGGAACCAGTACGCTGCTGTTCCTGGTCCTGACTGGCAGCTGCATCACCTTGTTTGTTTCTTTGCTTTAAAATAAGCCTTGTGTTTTTCCTGGCACCAGAGGTATTTTTGTCAGATAGCTATCAGATCTGGCTATGTGACAAGGTCGGGGAGGAGGGAAAAGGAATTCTGAGTGTAACTTGGTTTGCAAGGACAAGTTACAGCACTTGGAAGGATGGGAGAAGAGCTGGGCCTGAAGGCCTCTGAGATAAAATTGCCTCATCTTAAAACTAATACACAAATTTGTTGTTTTTCCTTTTAAATGATCCAGCACTATAAAGAGAAATTTTAGGGAAATGATGTCTGTTCAGCTTCCTTATCCCTAATGTCTCTATGCCCTTCCTTTAAAGAACACAGTGCGCAGATTCAAATCACAAGTGCCACAAGGACGAGTTCATTAGCCCAAAGGCTTCGAGACTGAAGACTTTTTACAGATTGATATAGAAGTCTCTAGTAAGTCAAAAATGAAGAAAATGAATGGCATTATGGTAACCATGGAACATAAATTTATTGTTAAAAAAAAATCTACACAACAGCCATTTCACTTGGTTGCTTAGCTAGCAGCATTTTTCATTACCTCAAAACCTACATATAGGGGTATAATCCACTTTGATTTCAGCTAAGCTTTTGATCAGGTTCCACTTGCCATTCTTCTTGACATGTAGTTAAAGCATGGTTTGGATGGCATTTCAGTAAGGTGGGCATGTAACTGACTGGCTAACTACAATGAGAGAATCAGCATTGGTGGCTCTACCTTGAGTTACATGTACTGTGAGGACAGGCTAAAGGAATGTGGGATGTTCAGCGTGGCCGAAAGAAGACTGAGGGGGGCGTGATATCAGTGTTCAGGACATAAAAAGTACCATAGGGAAGATGGACAGGAACTATTTTCCATTGCAACAGAACCTACAAAATAATGGTCACAAGTTACAGCTACTGAGATTTCATATATATATATATTTATTTATTTCTGATACCAAGATCTGTACAACAGTAGAATAACTTAGTTACAGATGTTGTGGGGAGATCAAGGTTTTTAAGAAGAGACTGGAGAGTCACCTCTCAAGGATGGTTTAACTGGTTTCCCTGTACACTGCAGAGGATTGGGCTATGTGTGCCTTGTAGTCCATTCTAACTCAACAGTTCTTTGATTCTACCCCTGCCAAGTTCAATACAGCCAATAATTAGCAGAGAAAGGGTATCTGTGGTGGTGCTGTTCGGGTTATGGAATGCCTGCCCAGAGAAGGTCACCTGGGATCTCCTCAAGCATTAGATAAAGACCTTTTATTCTCCCAGCCTTTTTGTTTCTACTTTGAGTCCACTGTACTTTAGATTCACTTTTAGTGATACTGAGGATTTTTAAAAATCATGGTGGATTTTTTGTTACTGCTATAATATTTAAAATGTTTTTTATTGACCGATATAGTTATTATATTTTAGTATTTTATTTCAGTAAGATATAACTGGCCTGCAAAGTGCTATCATCGTCGTCATCATCGTCATTATCATCAAATATGCCCCTGCTTGTTCCCAATTTTTTCATTGCCCTTCAGCTGGTTTCTTTCATGAGGTTCCTCGTGGCAGCCCTTTGAAAGGGGAACCTCTGAAAGGTTCTTGCATGAAATAGAGAGTGGACTTATTCCCTGTTATCCCAGAACCATGAGTAGTTTCAGGCTAGATGTCAGGAGGACCTTCCTGACTATAGAAGCTATCAGTGCATAGAACAGAGTGCCACGTGAAGGGGTAACTTCTTCACTGAAGGCCTTCAAACAGAGGATGAGTGGTCCTCTGTCAGAGATGCCCCAGTGAATTCTACACTAAATAGGGGACTGGACCAGACGTCCTGTAAGATTCCTTCCAGTCCTATGATCCCATGAATGACATTTCCCAAACAGTTTGAAAGGAAGAATGGTGTTGGACAGATACAAAGCAGAAACTGCTGGCAGTTGTTAAAATGTTTTTAACTCCCCTTGAACTTCACACCGGATTTTCTTTTGAGCTAGACATCTGTCAGTAGTTTGACTTCTTTAGGTGAAATTTATTGGCAGGACTATTTATGCCTGAATAATATAGGAACACTATTTTCTGATTATTTCAATTTGCAAACCTTCCTTGAAATTAAAGTAAGTTCCATCCCTCCAGTGAGAAATATTGATCATTTTACCCTAAACCTCCAGAGCTTTTGCCTTCGCCTTCTACTGAACTGAAGTCACTATAATGACTATTTCAATCAGGACAAGGAATAACTTGTTCTTCTTTTCATGCTGTAGAATTTTGAAGTCCTTTATCAAACGGCCTTTTCACACTTGCTTTTAACTAGTTTTGAACATTCCATGCACTAAGCATAGCTTATGTATGGAGGAATTGTAAATAAAACAGCAATTTAGAAACATGTTTATAATTTATTTTAGACATGAAAGCATTGCATTAAAGTGAACCCTGACAATATAGCACTGACTAGCAGAGTTATAAAGTTTTCATTGAATGATAGTATGAAAAGCTTGATTGCTATTAAGTACTGGCATTCGCTGTTTCTCAGACAACTGAAGTCATATAATATATGAAGTCATATACAAGCATGCTGTATAAGAACTGATATCAACAAAACAGAATGAAGGATAAAAATTATAACTTCATAATCTAATATAATAATATGCATGCAAAATATATAGTAAACATATTTTAGGCCAGTACTTAAAGTTGATTTTTCTTTTTCTAACAGGGCTGTGTAAAACATTTAAAAGGACACTTTTCAAAGCCCACTGGCCCAAATATCTCCTTGAAATGTTTGGCGTCATCCTCTGGAAGCTTCAAAATAGCTGCTTCACAAGTTTCTCAGATCCTCTTTGTATGCATGTGTGTACACAACTGCTTCTTTCACTGCTGCATCCCACCACCTGGGGAAACCTTCCCAGCAGAAGGCTTTGAATGATTGATGATGATGATGATGATGATGATGATGATGATGAAGAAGAAGAAGAAGAAGAAGAAGAAGAAGAAGAAGAAGAAGAAGAAGAAGAAGAAGAAGAAGAAGAAGAAGAAGAAGAAGAAGAAGAAGAAGAAGGAAATGCTCATATCATATCACAGTGAGTTCCATGTTTTGAATCAACACAGAAGGCAGCCAGATTTTTGCCATGCACTGGTTTCCTATGTTCCTGTTGTCAGATGAATTAATCTCTTTGTAATAGTAGCATCGCAAACAAAAGAACTCTATTTGCACCTATCTCATTTCACGTCTAAGAGTTTTGTAATCAATATCTGTATATATATCTACCGCCACATGCTTCCTTCACTGCTACATCCCACCCTCTGGGAAAGCCTTCAGAGCAGCTGTCTTCCATGGCATGTACAGTAGCTGCAACTGTGCTTGGCACAGTCCTAGCTTCTGACTGGACACAGAATCCGTATAAAGAGGCAATTCACATAAAGTGAACCAGAGAAGAATGAGATCTTGAACAAGTGAGACCTGCAGGCTAAAGAGCTCTAAGGTAGCTATAAAAAGATGTCTTAGCAGAGAGTTAAACCCAACTGAAGGTTTATGTAGGTTGAGAACATCTATAGCCTTAGGCTTGATTGTGGAGCACACTTAACTAGGCTACTGAATTAACCCTTTGGGTTTTTGCAGAATACATTGAATCACAAAATAACATAAATGGGCTGGAACTATGTTTATAGAGCTAAGCCACAGAAAGCTAAGCCACAGAAAGACTGAGGCCAAGATGAACCAGACTAAGCATGTCATGTGAATACAACTGCTATAATTTAACTGACCTGCTCAAATGTGTTGTGTTGGTACAGAAATAATGTGGGTACATCCACCTGCCAAAGAGTTGCTGACTTGATTTCCCCCGAGTCTGCAGTGTTTTTGATTTTTGCAAGATTAAAGCCATACAACAACAGTCATAGTAAGAAATCACATTGACAGGCTCACCCAACCTTCGGACCCCATGGCTGAGGGAACATCTAGGTCTTCAAGGATTTATGAAATGCCAGCAGGGTCAGGGCCAAGCAAACCTTGGGGGATATGGTGTTCTAAAGAGCAAGCACTGTGACAGAGAAGGCACACTTCCTGGGTCCTATCAGATAGCATGTTTAATACATGGGATCCAAAATATGCTCATCCTGCCAGATTTAGTAAGGCAGACAGAGACAGAGAAAAGCAGTTCTGCAAATAACCTTTCCATGCCAAGAAGCATCTTGAATTGTACTTGGAAGCCAACTGGGAGCCAGTGCAGCTTATGGAGCAGTGGTGTAATACGGGCATACTGAAGTGTACACATAACTATCTACCCTGCCTCATCCTGAATCAGTTGCAGATTCTGAGTGGTACATGGTACCCTACCTACAGCACATTACAGTAATCCATTCAGAAAGTGACCAAGACATGAATGACTATGAGTAGTGCCTCCCAAATCAGGAAAGGGCATAATTGGCACACAAGATGGATCTCTGCAGAGGCCCTCCTGGTCATGGCTGTTAACTGTTCCTCAATTAGGAACTGTGAATCCAGGAGGATTTCCAAATTGTGCACCTGTTCTGTCCAGGCTGGGCAGCCCCATTGAAAAGCAAGGATGGAAAATCCCTGGATCTGGAGTGGGGGAGGGCTAAAACCCAAAGTCACTCCGTCTTGCTAGGGTTAAGCTGAAGCTTGTTCTTCCCCATCCAGAACCCCACAATCCCTGGTGCTAAGAAGTAACCTCAATAACTTAGTTGGTCAGCCAGAGTAGATATGTATAACTTAACCCTGTGCTGGTGGATGACCTCACCCAGCAGCTTCATGTAGATGTAGGAGTGGGGAGACAACAGAGCCCTGAGGGACTTCACACAAAAATGGTCTTGCACTAGATCCTCCCCATCTCCCCCTTCTATCAACACTAGCTGGAATTAGCCTTGGGTGAAGGAGGAGAACCTCTGCAATAATGTGCCTCCCACTCCTAACTCCTTGAGCCAGTCCACTAGGATACCATGATCAATGATATCAAAAGCCACTAAGGGATCAAGGAAAACAAGGACCCCCCATCACACTCCCATCAGAGGTCATCCACAACACAAGGTCATCCATAGTATGTCTGTGTATCTGTGTCTGTATGCACACATACATACTGCTAGGGATCCATGATGTTCTTAATCTGAGGATAGTAGCAAGGCTGACCCAAATAAGGCATTGAGGGTTCCTCCTTCAGGAAATGATCTTGTTCTTAGTCTCATATGGCAATTTCTTCATCAGTGGAACCCTTTCTTCTGTTGAGGACCACATTTCCTTTTGTGTAGGGGACTGCATGCCAACGGTAGCTGAGGCTTAAATAAAAATTGGTTGGGTCTACCTATTATTTCCTTCCTGGCATTACTCACCACAGTGCAGCAAGTACAGCTGGCTCATTCAACTGAAGCAGATTGTCCTTGATAAATTAACTTCTTTTGAGATTATATCAAGGGCCATAAGGGACTTAAAAGCCACAGACACGGGCATCCTCAGGAGCTTGCTGTTTTCATCAGAATGGTTCACGATATGTGTACAAAAGGATTGGGAAGCCACGATACTGCCACAATTTCATCCACCATCTACCCCACCCCTTCTGCTGACCCTGCGGGCCACAGGCTGCCTACCCCAAGATAAGTTTAAAGCTGCCAGTAACTGGAGACATATTTGTACAAGAAGAGATTACCAGAAGCTTTCAGACTTTTAAATATAGGTTGTTTCTTGCTATAGGTTTGACGGTCTAAACTAGTGGTGTCACTCAGATAGAAATGGGGGCCACCGAACTGTACATAATGTTTTTTTATTGATATATGAACACTTTAAAATCAGAGAGGAACTAGATATAACTAATGCATAAAAAAGAAACATATTATGAATTTAACTATTTGTTTTCAATATTTGTGTGTATTTATATATATTTGTGTGTATACAGTGTGTATGTGCGTGTGTGTGTATTTGTATATGTGCGTGTATGTGAGTATTATATAATATAATATAAATAATTTCCCCATCACCCCACTCTGATCTTCCTCCCAGCTTTTGCCAAATTATTGCTCAAACCACCTCCTCACCTCCTACTCCCACTTATTACCTCCCTGCAATGTTCCCTCTAATTTCTGATGACCTTTGTGTGGAAAAAATTGTTTGGTGCAGCTTTTCCCAAATCAAGTACAAATTTGTGTGCCATAATATGAGACTATGAGTAAATTGCCAATACATGTAATAGTGACATGTTAAAATATTTTTCTTGGCAGCATTTTTCAGAAGTAACTTGGCAGTTCCTTCTTCCTAGGGGTGAGAGAAATGACTGCCCCAGGACCACCCAGCTGGCTTCATGCCCAAGGCAAGACTAGAACTCACCACTTTAACCCTAACCCTAACCTTAACCACTACACCAAACTGGATCCACACATATATGCTTACAGATTACTGTATACAGGAAGTCCTTGCTTAATGACACTAATTGGGATCAGAAACTCCATTGTTAAGTGATGTGGTCATAAGCTGAAAAACTATGTGGCAGCACCACTTAGTGACAGCAGTTCTGGGAGTCCTGATTACCATTGTTAAGCGAGGGCCACAGGGGTCATTAAGCAAGGACCTCACATAACTGCAATTTCCAACTTCCTGCCGGCTTCCCCATTGACTTTGCTTGTTGAAAGCCAGTAGGGAAGGTTGCAAATCATGATCCTGTGACCATGGAGATGCTGCAGCGGCTGTAAGTCTGAGGACCGGTGGTAACTACCACTCATTAAGCAATTCGTTATAAGTTTGAACAGTCGCTGAATGAGTGGTCATTAATGAGGACTACCTGTAATTTAAACTCACTAGTCACTGATAACTTTCAGAATTTTTCTGAAAGATCAGACTATCAGAATACAATATCAAAATCCAACCAAAGAAAGATTTTTTTTCTTTCTTTGGTTGGATTTTGATATTATAATGAAATAAAAATTTGGGGGGGGAAGGAAAAAAGGAAGAAAAACATTATTCAAAAAGCATTTAGATTGCCCCCTCTCTTTCTCCCCCCCCCATTCTTTCTTCTCTGGGTGTATTCTGAACTTATTTAAACTTTAATTATTATTAATTTTAAAAATTAAACTTTTATAAAGTTAACAACAATCATAGACCTCGTGCAGCCTGAAACTCAACATATATCAATTAAACTTTCTTCGGAGGGAGAAGGGAAATTCAACCTCTTTTGGAGGGAGGAAGGAAATGAATTCACCCTGTTTTGGAGAGAGGTCCTCATTCATGCTCTGGAGACTCTGGGATCTGCTTGCCTGGGGTCCTGGGGAAAAGGCACAGTTTTGTTGCCTCGGCTTAATTGCAGCAGCCTGCGGTGTCTGGGGCACTTGGCGTTGCTGCAGGGCAGAGGGGGAACTCCTGTTACGTGGTGCTCCTGCTCAGCGTGCACCACGACAGCACTAAGCAACCATCGTTACTGCAGCTAAGCAGAGATGGCGAACTTGTGCAGGACCCCTCTCAAGTTGCAAGCCCAGAGTTTTAGGGTGTTTGGTGAATATTATTATTGAGCTTTAAAATGTAATATTATCTATGTTTTATTGTGTTTTTACTTCATTTTGTTAAATATTTCCCAACTGCATTTTAATCTGGTTTGGGCCACACTCAGGAGTGTTGTGGGCCACAGGTGGCTCATGAGATGCATGTTGGTCTAAACTGTGTCACATAATGACAGACAGACTACAGATGCTGTTTGCCACCTTTCCAGATACATAGAGTGCTTTCTCTGTAACCTATTGGCAATGGTTGAAGAGAGTTTTGGTGGCATATCATAGCAGGGCTGGAAAAATCTGGACAATCACTGGGTGGTAACAAAGAGATACCAACCAACTCTACCTCTTATCTGTCATTTGGATTTTTGTACCCCAAACCCATCTCCCACAAGTGACTTTGGGTGGCTTACAAGATTAAAATACACTAACCCCCCAGACATATCCCCCTGGTACCCAAGGATAAACAATGATTCCACTCACCCTATGTCAATAGTTGGAGAGGAAACAGCCAGGTTTTCAAGGCCTTGAGAGAGTCTGACAGGGTTGGGGCTGTCCAAATCACACCAAAGATGGTGTGCCTACTTCAGGAGGATGAACAGTTGTCATTTTCCATCTTTTTTCATCACCCATTCCAAATTGCCTTATTTGGCTGAAAAGGGAAGAGATCCTATGTTGAGGACTCAGGCAGAGTCCTCAGGCATTCTTGTTATTTTTAAAAATTCTAAACACACTTATATGTTTTGAGTGGAACTTACTTCTGAATAAATATGCATGGGATTGAGTTGTTAATTAAGCAGTGAGAAATATTCTTTCTATGTGTAAGAAGAGGCATTAAAAATGGCAAATATTGGGTAAGTTATTTAAAGCAGCTTTGGATGCTTGTTGCTGGAGTAGGATGGGGTGGGAAGGTGTTTATGGGTTATTAGGTTACTGCCAGCTGTGACTTATTCAAAAATAAATAAAACTAAAGCAATAAATTACTTAAAAGTAGGTGAATAATGGCAGCCCTTTGGTTTTGTAATGTGCTGTTATTTGAATTGGATATATAAGTGAATCAGACAAAATATGTATTTATGCATTATTTTTTAAAAACAAATCTGGTACAGTTTTTAATGAGATGCAGGAAAAAAATAAGCCATAACTTCAATCTTTTATTTCCAGACTGTTTGTGACAGACATTCAGCATACCCTGCATTGAAATGATTCATGTTAAGCATAGGCAGTGCATAGAAAGGAGCTTAATCAACAGTTTCAGAAATAAGTGGTGCCTTAACTCAAAAAGGCTGATGCATCAATGAGTATAATTTGCTATGAGCGCAGTTACTGTTTAGGGTACATTCACAATATGGCAAGATGTGTTGTGATATCCCAATGTATATTTATTTTAGGTTGCTGAAAGTCCTTGCTTATAAATTCCTCTTGGATGCTTGGAACCAAATCAATCTTTAGTAAGGCCTAATGGTTCATTGATATGCAACACGGTCAGCAATGAATTGAGACACATGGACTGGTGAGAATTCACTGCTGGTTGGAGTTGGTGGGAAGAAGTCTGTTGTTCAACTTCCCTCCAGTTTGGAAATGGAAATTGCCCCAAGGTCCTATGGTAATACAGGAGCTTTTACAGTGTCTTCAAATACAATAACTTCTATGAAAGCATATGTTGACTTTTTAATGAAGTTTTCTTGCAAGACCTCCCTACTAATTGGTTAGATGTGCTCATGGAAGCTACAGGTTTGAACCCAAGAAGGCTCAACATTTACTCCAGTGCTAATCATTGCTTTGTGTCATATTTTGGAAAGGGTATTTCATGAACTAGTTTAGACTTTTTGGCGGAAGCTTCATCAGGATTGATGTTGATCAAGAAAATCCTCACATCACTTCTCTCAGACAGTGAGTTCCATGATCTGAATCAACACAGAAGGTGGGCAGATTTTTTGCCATGCCCTAGTCTCCTATGTTCCTGTTGTCAAATGAATTAATCTCTTTGTAACAGTCGCATCACAAACAAAAGAACCCTATTTGTACAGTATCTCATTTCACAAACGTCTAAGAGTTTTGTATCTGTATCTATATTATCACTACTGCCATATGCACTCTGTCTCCCTTCTGTTATACTCCAGGGGATTGAGCATAATAAAACTCTCAATTCAGTCAAGAGAAACTCAATATGTGGCCTGTACAAAGAGAGTGTAAGGACAGAAAAAAGGAGCAAGCAAATAAATAAGCAGACTCTTGTGTTTTCAAATAGCACATTTGCTGTTTAGTTTCTGTGTTTCTTTTGGTGCCTGCTAGTTTTTCTTGTACATTTTTGCTCTGTGATTTGTTTCCATCTGTCACATAGCCCTGGAGGGTAGCTGCCTCCAAAAGGTGTTTCTGGGACACTGTGCACGCACACACACTCCTAATTTTCAAGGTCATTAGTCCTGTCTAGTTTTTATTTCTTTTAAAGATGAAATTAAGCTGTTCGGTCTGTGTTGATCCCTATGTATACATCAACATCCATATGTCTGTGAATGCATGCATGGTAAAAGTGCTGGGTTTTCCCTTCCCCATCTCTCACGCAGTGGCATTTGGCACCAGACATTGGCAGCTTCCACTGAATTGCCTTGCCGCTTATATAAAAGAGCTGTATATATTTGTCTCTAAATTATGTTCAATGAGTTTTGGGAGTTCCTGGTGTATATGATAGACCTCAGTGAGCAAGATACCATGCAAAAAGTTGCACATCCAAAAAGTGTTAGAAGTATTAGCTTACAGAGTGGAAGATTAAGGGGAGGCATAAAAAAGGCAGAATTTAATGCAGACATGTTCCTTATCTCTCCAGAAGGAAGGCTTAGGACAGTGTTGTCCAAACTTGGCCACTTTAAGATGAGTGGACTTCAACTCCCAGAATTCCCCAGCCAGCCATGCTGGCTGGGGAATTCTGGGAGTTGTAGTCCACTCATCTTAAAGTGGCCAAGTTTGGACAACACTGGCTTAGGATAAACAGGTGAAAAATGCAAGGAAACAATTATGGCTAAATATTAGTAAAAAAACATATTAAAAGCTGCTCTTTTCCCCATTATGGGTGGATGAACTCTTTTTCATTGAAAGTATTTAAGCAAAGTTTGACCAGCCATCTATTTGGCTAAAGATACTGTAGGAAGGCCATATGTCTCACTAGATCTTGTTGAACCACAGCTCCTAGAAGTTTCAACTGCATTGCCAAAGATGTTTGATGCTGGGAGCTGAAACCCAGCAACACTTGGAAGATGGTCACAACCCCACTTCTACCATAGTGACTTCCTGATATGCAGACCATGCACTTAGCAGGAAGCTGAATTACACACTGTCCAACTCTTTGATTTAGTGATAATGATGGTAATTATGATATTTTCAATTATCTTAATGATCTAACAGTGGACTGACACACATATACCATGATATCCACTTTGGAGTTCTGATGTATTTACATTTGCAGAATATTCCAACTTTATTTCTATTTATAAATGATATAATAAACTGTTTTGAAACCAAGGTCTAAGCTGTAAAGTGTCACAGAGCCCCACAAAGAAAATCTGCCCAAAGAAATTCTTTTTGTTTCTCGAGGACAACCTAAAACAACTTTTCTGATTACTTGACAGTCCATTTATCTCCAGGAAACATTCTTTTGTTACTGCTTCAAGGAGAATTACTTGAAATAATCCTTTATACAGTGCTTTCAGCTCTATTACAGTTTCAAATCATATCCCATTTCTCTCAGTTTTTTTTTTTTTTTTTTAAGGAAACATCTAATCAATGCCTATGTGGAAGTGCTGAGGCCAAGGTTATTTCTCTGGAAGGGGTTACCATTTGTGTGTTCACATTTGTTAAACAAACTAAAAAGCTTCAGAAGTGGACAAGATTTTTTAAAAAATATTTAATTAAACTATATTTATAATTATAATTATATCATATTTCTTGGATATCTGAGGAACACAACTTTTCATACCTAGTTCATTCAAAAGGAGTCTGGTTGCACCTTTCCTGGCTAACAAATTGCATTAAAAGGCATAAGCGTTTGTGAGCTACAGGACACTTCACCAGATACACAGAGCAGCTAAATTAGCTTATGAAAGTGTATGCCTTTTAATTAAAATGTCTTAGTCAGAAACGGTGCTACCAGACTCCTTCTGGCTTTTGGATATCATAGATTAACATGGTTCTTGTCCTACAAAGGCTAGATCATTGTAACCGATTTGCATTCAGAAGAATTTCTAGAAGAAAAAGAAAAGAAGATGGATAGTTTCCATCTGCAGGCCATTTCAGACACATCTGAATAATACCAATCGTTTGGACCCATTTTAATTCCAGCTTTTAGTTTGGATATGGATCTGAGACTGCAGAAGTCACCTTGACAGGTGAACAGCACTGAATGGAAAGACTATAGCTCTAGTAATTCTCTTGCAAGTCTGAGCACCTTTTGATACCATTGCCAATGGTTCCTTCCTGGATTACCAGGTGGGATTGGACCTTGAAGTCTTAGATCTTCATATCATGTTCTGTCTAGAAGGACTGTTGGTCCATCAGTAGAAAATCATAGGCTTAACAAGGAAGTGTTTGTTCTACTGATCTGCAATTAAGGTCTTCGCTATCAGGCTGTCCTGTGTTATTTTAATTTTCCTATTCACTTATCTTTGTTCTCAAGTTGAGTACATCTTGACATCTTTAAAAGATGTGTTACAGTGTTCTGCTTTGTTCCCTATATTATTTTATATACACAGGAAATAACTTGAAGATTGCTATTTGTCATATATCTTTAAGGGCACACTTAATAGTATTGAATATTGTCCAAGTCTAAGCATGACCTTGACAGGAAGGAACAAGCTGGGATTAAATTCCCACAAGGCAGAAACACTGCTACCCAATAGAAAACTGATTTGGGGACTGAGAATCAACCTACTTGTGGCTGAGAGTATTCCTTCAACCTTCCCCAGCTTTATGTACTGATAACCTCAAGAATGGTTTATTTCAATGTCCTGTATGAGGAGTTACTCTTGACATAGGTCCAGAAGCTGCAACTAGTATAGAATGCTATGGTAGGTTGCAGAAGGTGGCAATTGACATGTACTATTCTGAAGGAGTTGCATTGGCTCCCAGTTTGTCATCAAGCAGTATTTAAGATACTGTATTTGTTATGACATGACAAAGCTGTATGTGATAAATGTTCCACTTTTGCACTTCCCCATCAAATAAGATTTAGTGGGCATGCCCTCTTGCGGGCATCACTTTTGCCAGTGATTGGTTATCAGGCAACCTGTGTGAGGGCAGTTGTAATCCATGTGCTCCAGTTATGGAATTCTGTCTCTGTCTCTGCTAAAGTTAGCAACAAGCCTTACACCTTTTAGCATCAGCTTACAAACTTTCTGGTCAGCTAGTACTGCGGTGTGTTTTTGTCTAGATGCATATAGAGAGTTTTAAGGAATTAATGGTTTAAAATATATGTTATTACAGGCTTCTATCAAATTATTCCTTTTTGTAGTTATAACTAGTTTTAAATTAAGGGTTTTTAATTAAGTGGTTTTCAATTTTAAACTGAATTGTGTCCCTGCTTTGAGATTCTTACAAAAGAGCAAAAATGAAGGACATAATGTTTATGAACATTTTTTAAAAAGAAAAAAAAACTATTTCCCCCCACAATTCCTCCATTTATTTTCACAATACCAGTATTTAGCCTACAAAAAGCACAAGGGCACCATTTCAGATTCAGAAGGGCAAAACAAAAGCAAGATTTAAAACCTGCTCAAAATTAAATTGCAGAACAATTGTGCATTCTAGTTGTTAATGCCATGATTCCTTTTTTATAATAATTCTTTAATAAATGGGTGATATGCATTGATACATACATACATACAACACATACATACATGCCCACCACAATATTCCCTTTTGGATTAAGCAACATTATGCAAAGCACAGAAAAGGAGTAAGAGATAGTAAACCAAAGTAGTTGAAGGAATGAGATCAGAAAAAATTACCTTTACTTACAAGTCACAATCCAGCTGGTGTTTGGCCCTTAGGGCAGTATAACTGAATGATCCATATGACGTCTTAGATTTTTATTGATGATTTTTCACTATCTCTATATGATTGATTCTGACTGGTTCATATTCTGACTTTATTGTACAGTGCCCACAGTCCATTTGGATTGGGACTGGCTATAAATACTATAAAAATAACTATATAAATAAATACATCTTCCATATCCATGTTTGTCTGCAGATGGACTCACAGATATTGACTTCCACCTTTGGTCAATCAAAGCTTTCACATTATCCTTATTAGTAGGACAGAGGAAGTTATCAGCCTTTGGTGCACCTCTGCCATGTGTTGCTTTTCTTGCTAGCAAGGACAGTACTGGTCAGAACACTATTGCCCATATTCCACCAACTAGGAGATAGATGCAGTGTACCAATGCATGCTTAGGATATTGTGATGTATGTGAATGCACCACTTTATAAAGAATAAAAATATGAATGTGGAGCTTCTGGATCCAGACTGGGACCAGAATGCAGAGTGAAAGGTTTAGCCTTGGCATCCTCTTATCTCCAAAAAGATCCTGAAAAAAAGAACACTGAAAATATCAGTAGTGAGGTATAGAGATTCCCTCTACATCTCCCCTAGTTTGCACCTTTCCTACTGGAGTCATGGTTTTAATGTTGCCAATTGTCCCTTCAAGTGACACAATTCAAATGGCATGTAGTTAGAACCAAAAAGTCATAAATGGTAAAAGAAGTCAAGTCTGTTCTCAATAAAGAAACGTCCTCTTGTTTAGTTTTTTTTCATTATTTGTCCCATATTTTATGTTCCCTGTCACGCTCACATCCCATGCTAAACAGCTCAGGCGTGGAAGATGTGATGGTGTCATTCTACAATCTTGTAAGCACGTGCAATAGATCAAATGGGATGGGGAGAGGGCATGGTCAGTATTACTTTGTGCATGGCTGAGTGGGAATTTGAATCCAGCTTTTCTTAGTCCAGATCTCTTTAGTTTTGTAATTTATGCTGATGGTATGAGATAGGAAGCACATCTGACAGTCTAATGCTAAATTCTTAAGTAGCATTCAGTGAATATACTTGTTCACCTCTTAGTCACTCTACCTATTTCTCTCTCTCTCTCTCTCTCTCTCTCTGTCTCCTCCTCCTCCTCCCCATGTTAAAATGTATTACTTTTTTTGCCTTTAGCAAGAGAAATTCCTTTTGATCTTTAAATAGCTGCACAAGGTGAAATGACAGGGTAAGGCTAAAAATATATTATGGAGACATGAATAGTGACTCTATGGCTAAGGTCATGTTCAGAGTTGAACTTTGAGTGGGGCTTAAATCTCTCTGGTTCACACAATGCTGATTGAATTTAGCCTCCAAATTTAGCAAAGGGGAGTTCAGGGAACAGTTGCCTTTGCCGTACAATTATATTCTTGTGCTGCTCGCTTTATGGAAGAAGCATCTTTCCAATGGCTCCTTTTAAAACTCCCAGTTTGCCATATTTCACTTCACTAGAAGCAGATGCTCTTTTCTGGAGGTCTTCCTGAAGGTAAAGCTGTGACTGGGGCCACAACTCCTGTTTGCACTTTGAGCAATTAAGTATATCCGAACCTACATTTATTTGTTTATTTAGAACAGGGCTGCCCAAACTCTTCAGCTCATCGACCCCTTCATGACATTTCATGTTGTTCATCGACCCCAAACATTTATTATATAAAATAATTTAATAAATACTACTTTAACTAATAGTACTATGAATAATAATAATAACAACAACAATAACAACAACATCGAACCCTTGGATAGTCCCATCAACCCTTGGGGTTCAATAATGACCACTTTGGAGAGCCCTGATTTAGAACATTAATATGGCTACCTAATTCAGACAACATGACTCTGGGCGGTGTATAAGAAAATTAAAAATACAAAGAAAACAACACACACTATTAAAACTAATTAAAACAATTATTTATGAGAATAAATGCAAAATTAGATGGAGGGGGGAACCAGTCACTCCTCCATTCTCCTTCCTATTGACCCATTTCCTGATAGCGGCAGCAGTGGTATGGTTCACTTATCTATATCCATTCCTGTGAAGGATTCTCAGTACGTTGCGCTCTGCCATGTCATCATATCTCATTTTGAGGTCCCCTTCAGTAAGGCATATAAAAGTGAGCCAGGTGAGGCAGCTAGCCATTTCGGAGAGCCATGTGCCTTAAGTGAAGCGAAGTCGTGGTGGATTGGAAGAGCTGCAGATAGAGCTCGACTCCAGTTTGCTCTCTTTTCTGATATGCAACTGAAGTAGTTCTTCACAGTGTTTAATGATAGGACCAGTCCAAATAGAAATGATAATATATTAATGATGGTAATAGCAAACCATATTTTTATAGAAAGATGAGGTAAAAATAATAACACATAATTAACATAGAGAGTAAGATAACATGCTGCAGTATTGTGGCACTATTATCTATCATCTGTCTGTCTGTCTGTCTGTCTATCTATCTATCTATCTATCTATCTATCTATCTATCTATCTATCTATCTATCTATCTCTATCTTCTATCTATTATCTCTATTGCATGCATGGGGAAAGCAGACTTCTGTCTTAGACTCTGTCTTAGATCCATCAGCATGCATTTTGTGGCCTGCAGAATCATCAGAGCAGGAGGGGAAAAGTTCGCCTCTTTCTTGAGTTTTTGTGGTTTGGGGAGGGTTGTAAAGAACAAAATGGACACCATAGGCCTTGCAAAGATTGAAGGCACCCATTGTTCCCCTTAAAACTTTCCCCTCCAAATAGCGCTGATGGAAGTGGTGTGTGGCCTTCAGCAGCCACACAAAGCCGAGTGTGGCTTTAAGCTGTAAGACCGTGAACATGCCTGTATGAATGATCTTGAATTAGGTGGCCCAGTGGTCTGACTCTGGTGCTTCTTCTAACTAGGATGCAGAGTGAGAAATAGTATACATAGTAATAAAATACAGAGTTGAATGCCAATCCAGCTTTACATTAAATGAGGGGAAAATAAGAAGATAACAGTAAAAGTCTTAACATAAAGCCTAATGGAATGAGTAGGAAAAAGGTTGGGGATTTTCCTGCAAGTTATCAGAAGGTCTTGTTAGGTGGATCAATTATTTCTAGTCCTTACTTTTAGACAAATCCACATGTAAACCTGTTTTCTCATTTTCCCATGTTAATCTGTTTGAATTTTATTACAAATATATTCCAAATATATTTCTCCCTCATAGTATACATTCCTAAACATATTTAATAAGCTAATAGACATTTCTAGATACTATATTTTAATCGAAGCTGAGGACTGCATGGTGACATTTGGTGCAAGGTAAAATGAGGACATTTGCATCCTAGTCTTCATTTCTGCAGGAGAACAAAAATTATGTCAGTTTGCAAAGAATGAATTCCACCAGCATTCCTCGTTCTTGGACTCAAGACAAAGCAATTGAAAGCTAAGCAGATATGATAGAGACTTTGAAGAGTAATCCCAGTGAATTTTATTTTAGTTTTCTCAGATAAAGTAAGTATTTAAAGTGAACACCCTGCCTGGTTCAAACAGAGCAAGGAAATTATAATAAGAGGCATTTAATGTGCAGAGCACTAAATATTTGTGTGAAGTGGCTAGCCCATTATCCTTGTATCTTTAACCAAGGGAGGACTTCTCCCTCTGAAATTCCTCTTAACAAAGTAAAGTGGCCCTATATATTGTTTGGGGAATTGCCCCTATTTTGTGTGCTTCTTCATCCAGTAATGGAACTCCTGAGCACAGAAGATAATTGCAGCTGCCTCATCTGTCAACAGCTGTAATCTCAGCTACTAGTATTATACAGCATCTCTCTGTATTCTCTGCTCAAATTATCAGTTGTTACACAGAAGTATACCCATTAACTGCAGCTGATAAATGTAAGAAAGATTTAAGTAAATCAGTGAGGAGGGCAGCAAGAGTGTCTTGGGCAATGGCTCTTAGTATCGCAGAGCAGTAAATCATATGACAATTGCACGCTGGGCATGAAAAATGACAGGCTCAATGGAGAGTTACTTGGGGCTATTATTGGAAAAGCAGCATAAAGCATCGTAGCTGAGTGAAGCAAAGTCACTGCTATTTTATTCTGTGTTACTTTAGCTTGAACTCTGGGGACTTTGCTTGACTGAAATTCAGAATTCTCCAGCTAAGCCAACCCAATCTGGATTCTACTTCAAGCTGTCCACAAAGACTGCCTTCCTACTTTTGGGCTGTCCGCACTGGGGAATCATGCAGTAAACTGAAATCTTGCTTAAAATAGGGCAAAGTGTCACATGACTTATGAAAAATCCATATTTGTCTGTGATTCCCAGCTTTACAGTCAAAAATATACAGTTACGCATGGACCTTAGGAAAACAGAGAGCAATTTGTGGACAGAATTATGATGGCAATGAGCTACGTCAGTGGAGATAGTTGTGTGGGTGTCTTTTAGGATGAACTCTTTCCTGTAGTCAGCATCCTGTATGAACTGAGTGTATGCCCCAGAACACGTCTCATAATCCTTTGCAGCATATTTTTGCAAAGGTCCCTGAAAAGACCTGGTGTCAGCACCCGCATCCTTGGATAACTGCCAAGGAACATCTGAGCAGGCTGAGTCTAACCACCTCTTTTCCCCTCTCCTTGTTTGAACAGTTCATGGCTCTGAAACATTAACCAATTAAATTGTTCCTCCAAGCCCTGGGATGATCCTTTGGGTTTGATAGTTTTAGGCTTTTATTTTTGGACTATAAAATTGACAAGAGACCATGATAGTCAGCAGTATATAAAGTCTAATGTATTTTTAATAATGTGTTTATTTATAACTAAAATGGTGAATTACTCATAGCTGCCAACTCTGCATCACGGAATTGCTGCTGCCTATCACTGCCATTAAACCAACTGATGTCAAGAGTTTTCTGCATTTGGGGAAACCCAGCAGGATTAGATGGCATTTTGTGGGCTACACGGCAATGTAGAAAGGTTCCCTGAATCAAGAAAGGTCAAAGCCACTAGCTTAAGTATTTCCACTGTATTATTTTGACCACTGCCATCAGTGTGGCCCAGACACAGTGTCAGAGGAATCAATGTTATTAGATGAAGAAGCACTGGAACTATGATTCATACAATCACAAACTTGAGCTATCTGAAAGCTTTAAATACCCTGAACTGCCATTCTCAAACCCAGCTTGTCCTGGAGCCTTCAACAAGAAATGCTGCATTCTATGTAGTATGTAGTATGAAATGCTACATTCTATGTAGTATGTAGACTCCAGGCTAGAAGACTGCCCTAGTCAGGCTCTGTACCAAAGGGATGGAGGCTAAGACAAATAAATGGGATCAGTTGTGACTATGCTGAACATGTAGTCTACTTACTGGGCTGAGGAATCCTGAACTACAGGCACAACCACATGACTGTTTAATGTATATTTTTCCAGTCCTTTGATGGCCAGAAAAGTGTGCTAACATAAGCTGTGTTGCTTCAGTGGCCAAGTTTTAATCTGCTTTAAAGTTTTGATGCAGGACAAACTTAAGGAAAGAGATTAGTGGATTTGCTAATTTCATTTCCCCTCCCCTTGAGTATCCCCAAGTTCCCACCTGCTGGTAAACATTCACCAATTATTGTCCTTCATGTAATCACCTGCTTACACTTACCTAACCCTACCCACCATATAGGAAGGAAAGCAATTGGTTGTTTGGCCTGCCAGCAGGTTCAAATACAGCTCCTTCTTTCTCTTCGAGATTCTAAGGGTCAAAGGACATACCATGCTAAGTAGAGATTGTGTAGCTGATATTGTTAATTTAATGTTGATTAGAGTAAATGTACAGTCTCAAGCCAGATAGAGACAACTGCACAAAGGATTTTTGGGGGGAAGGGGAACATTTCTTCCTCTACTCTAATATTGCTGGAGCGTCTTGTTTGTTTTAAATGAAAAAAAAATGTAATAATAAATATTGTCATATTCCTCATCTCATCTAATCCTTTCCATCTTTTTGCTTTTGTTAACATATTCTCAGCAAATCTAAGATGACCTTCCCATTTTGACAACAGCTTCCTTTGGGGAATAAATATTGTATATTTGAGGAAAAATAATTAATGTTTGTATGAATGAAGGATTTAATGTAAAGCAACATTCCTCAACCTCAGCATGGCTGGATGGGGAATTCTGGGAGTTGAAGTCCACCCATCTTAAAGGTGCTGAGGTTGAGGAACCCTGATATAAAGCATGATTTAATTGTCAGTTTGCCTGAATTCTGCTTGTCTGTTTCTTGCTTGCCCTCTTCACTTGCCGCTGACCACTTGCAGAAGTACAAGCTCCTGATTTGCCTGTGAAAACTACTTTACTTGGACCCCACAGGCAGTCTGGCATATTTAGCTTTCCTTCTTTATGTGCAGATAGTGCCAGTGATGATCTGTGACTTGAGCATCCATCTTCTTCAGTGTCTCTCTAATGCTTCATTGATTGGTTGGCCATTGGTAGTAACTATCCAGACTGAATTGTGTGTGTTTGTGTGTGTATCATTTCTCATGATTGTCATCATGAGTGACAGTGGAGAAATTTGAATGATGCCATTTGTTCCAGTTTAATGTTCTCTATAATGAACTATACTTCATGATAATAATAGTTGGAAACATTGATTTTGTTTTCTGTTACTTATCATGAGCTCAAACACTTTGCTTTGCATTATTGACTTTCTCAGCTCGTTTCAGGCATCATCTCTTTAGAAGATGTGCAAAATCAATGCTGGTGTGAAAAGAATGTGCTCTGTTAGACATCTATATGGGTTTGCACCACCATGAAAATCACTGAATGTGTCATGTCATAGAATTGCTGAGTGGATCTGCTAACAGAGAGCAATGCTAGTGGTTGTCAGCAATAGGATGGAGAAGCTTACTTCATTGGTTCTCTGGGTCAAACTTTCTGAATGGTTGTATGAATTTTTAAAAAGTAATTAGCTTTTCAGATTGCGAAACTGGGATACCGATCAGACTGGAGGTATAGCTAGGTTACGTTAAAATTGCTTTTGTTTGATTCTGTGTGCCATATAGGACTAAAAAGCACTATTTTCTGGTTGTGCTCAAGATCATAATCTGGGGGTTTTGCAAGCAGTAACTATTTGTCAGCTCTTCAAAGTAGGCCAGGTCAAGCAACAAGGATGGCGAGGATTCCAAGAATGTGTTAATTGTTGTAGGGTAGAATGACAGAATCTTGAAAGCCTGACAGTCTATTTCTGCCCCCCTCTTATACCAAACAAAATCAAAGTGGGGTTATTCTGAATTTCTTTGTTACACTTTCTACTTTCTCAGGATTAAATAATATTTTATGAAACTCCCTCTTTGATGGTTCATTCATTCCCTCCCCATTCCCAAGACTAGGTCTACAGTCTTTCACATTATTAGATATAGGTTTAATGAATAAACATATAACTAATTACATTTATATCCATGTATTATTCTGCCTATTTGTATGGGGATCAATGAAAACCCCAACCCTATCCAAAATATGTCCCATTCAATCCTATGTTTCATTCACTCAGAAATGAGTAGTGGAATTCCTGTTTCATACAATATACTAGTTTTGAATTCTTCCTATGGGTTCCACTAAGGTAGTTCCATTTAGGCTCCAATGAAATTACCTTAAAAGGTTAATGTTGGTTAACTTAATTCCACTTAAGTGGAAATTAAACACAACTAAGATAGTCTGGTGCAAACACTATGTAAATCCTTCCACTCTAAACTGAAAATAAACATATCAAAAAGAAAGCTTCTACTTTGGCCCTTTGCCAACTCTGCTGTTTTTTGTATGAGAAGGGTGATTTTTATTTGGGGATTGCTTTAAAAAATAAGGTACCCAAACTTGGTGTCTCTTCTACCATTTTATTCTGCTTCAAATATAGAACAAGCTTCAATGCACCAATGGGATCAACAGGAGAACATTCTTGGTTATATCTTAGTTAAATCAAGCATAGGAAGTAATAATTATTTGTGGTAGAAGAAGCTGACATTTTAAAATTATGTCCATATTTGATTGTTTCACATGGACAATTCAGATGAAAAAGCATTTATCCTGTAAAGACCTGAAATAGATAAATATCTCCCAGACCTTTATATAACATTTTGAATTAGTATGAATACACATGATGGGATTTAAACAAAAGGAATGAGAGATTTTTTTTTTTTAAATTGCAAAATGTTAGCTACAGAATTTATTGGCTAAAGGAGAAGTTCCTAATATGACAAAGCATAACTGACTGTGTTAAGTATTTAATGAAGATTCTAGGTAAATAAAAGAATCACTCATTCAGAGAAACAAGCAATTTGATTTCCACATAACTAAAAAAATCATTTTTATGTGCTTTTGGGGGTTATTTTTCTGTAGGGGATGGACAGAGTTGTCTACAAAAGTTAAGTAAGTAGTTACATGGGAAAAAGTATGTGTACTTATAATGGTGACTTTTATATTGCTTCCATCTGGCTGACTCTAAGTGGATTACAAAAGTCAAAGTGTATAATCAACAATAAAATAATAACAAACACAACAATAGTCAATGCAACATCCATGGTACCACTTTTCACCCAGAACAACATCAAGTAGTAATTCCATCTACAGCTCCCAAAAGCACTTTGGTAGCCAGATCTTCATAAATTTTCAACATGAGTAAAGGGGGCATCCTCACCTCTGGAGGAAAGCTGTTCCAAAGTAACCCCTCTTCAAAGAATGCTCCCTTTGAGCATCCTTCTACCAGACCTCCTGATTTTGGAGGTGGCAGGCACCATCAGCAGGCACTCTCTGTTTGCATGTGTTGGATGAGCAGATTCTAACCAAACTAGTCTGTCTTGAAGATAACCAGTTCCCAAGCTATATAAAATTTTATAATTAACGACTATTACCTTGGATTGCACATGGAAACAAATCAAGGGAACTCATATAACAACAGTGTAACATGGCGGTAAGGGGTCTGACTCATTAAACGGGCAGCTGCATTCTGCACCAGCTGAAGTTTCCAAATGGTCTTCCAGGGCAGCCACATATAGAGCAAGTACAGGAGTGCAACCAAGAGGTGACAAAGGCCTAAGTGGCTCTTGTCTAGGAAGATCTGCAACTGGTGCACCAACCAAAGCTTGGCAAAGGTCTTCTAGATCAGGCCTTCTTCACCTACTCTTCAGAAAGAGCTGTGTGCTCCTCTTTTAGGGGAGTAGCACCTCATCCAGATTCAAAGTTAGTAATGTTCTGGGATTAGCTGGTTTTTGAATTAACAGTTCTTCCATCTTTCTTGGGATGATCCTGAGCTTGTTCCTCCCCATCCAGGCCTCAGTAGCCTCCAGGCACCAGGACAAGACTTACCACAACTCCTGTTTGGCCTGGGGTAGAGCTATATACTGTAGCTGGTTATCATCTGCATATTGATGACAGTACACCCCATGTAAATGATTTTCCCAACAACTTCATGTAGATATTAAACAAAAGCCTAGGGCTTTGTACTTGAGTGCCTGGGGTTTGATCATTCCTTTTCCACAACTACCAACTGAAATTACCCACAGTGTGTAAATGTATTGCTGACTGTGGTATCAAAAGGCCATGGAAACAGGGAGATTATTGGTTCAAGACCTTCAGGAGTACCTGGATGAGGAAGGTTACTATATGCCATTAGAAAGAGGGCATCCCCTGCCTGACTCTTTGGGTTGGGATGGGGACCGTCTCCAAGTTAGTCTTGACTCCTGGCAACTACATGGACAAGTCCATGCAGTTTTAGGACTCCCTAGATAAGCTCAAAATCTACTCAGGAGCTGAGAAGCCAATATCTAATCAGCAGATATGTTTTCTATATCAGTGTTAAAGTACTTTATCAGCACTGTTGGAAATAAACCTTCAGTTTTGAGTATAATTACTTCCAGTGTTTCACTTACAATGAGCTCTTTTGAAAATTTAGCCCACTTAATTCAAATGTCTTAAACATGAATCAGTGGACCCTTAAAATAGCTCCATCATTCATCCATAGTTTCTCCATACTGTCCAGATCCCCTCCACCCCCAGCTTATTTTTCTTCAGTTGTATAAATTGAAAGCAACAACAACAACAACAACAACTTGGCTTGTTCTATTTGCTATTCAGTGTAGGTTGTTTAAATTTCCATGTCACGGTCATATTTGTGATATACACCAGAAGCTGATCTGAACGGAATCCTGAAATCCTTACTGAGCTAAAACCAATTTGTTTAGAAATTGCTGTATAAAGCTAAAAGAGTTTACAATCTATGGAAGCTGCAAGAAGGATTATGTAGCTATTTTGCTCAAAAGTGATTGAATGTGAGAAATAACACATGAGAAATATCCATAATTTATGTGGAAATAGCTAGCATTTTGTTATTTCTTATTTATTCATGATCATGTATTTCCAATCATATTCTCAAAATTGTTAACAAAGTCACAATGCACAAAGAAGTTACTATAAATCTGTGAAAAATATATGTAACACAAATCCAAGAACTGTACAATGAGAACCCTTCATAATCATTCAAGGGACTATGATGAATAGCTAGAACTGGGGGTTTTCCTCCCTTGGTGATTGGCAGATGATATAGTTTTGTCCCATGTCAGTTATTAAAATATTTAAATGGGTTTTTTAAAAGGTTTTCCCAGATCTTTGAATAACTGGCATGAAACCCACAGAGACAGAGTTTTAGTCAGCAATATGAAAACATGAAAAGCACATATCTAACAAAAGTAGATGAGGCTCTTTAAGTCTTCTTAGGAATTATTAGTATAAATACACGTTAGGATACAATTTCTAAAAATTGAAGATTGAGAGAAAAGAAATGGTGAAAAGAAGACAGTGTTTGAGGAAGAGACCGTAGGTGTCTGCAGCAAACTGAGATTACATCAAAATCTTGACACACACACGGTGATATTATGACCCAACTCCTGCCCTTAGACTTGGTCCTGAAATCTAATGCAACTACATAACTCATGGTTTTGTGTCATGGCATATGTTTTGTTACTTACCCCACTTCCCTCTGCAGATGCCTATGAGAAGGATCGTAGCCCAGTAAGACAGCACCTATTGTCACTAGAAGATCACAGACTGAGTCTCTGACATCACTTCAAGAAGGATCAGGAAGCAGCTAATAGAGAAAAACAGATCCTCAAGGGTTTCAGCCAATCAGATCAAATCAATGTTTCTCAACCCTAGCAGCTTTAAGATGTGCAGACTACAACTCCCAGAATTCTGGATAGGGAATGCTGGCTGGGGAATTCTGGGAGTTGAAGTCTACACATCTTAAAGTTGCTGAGATTGAGAAGCACTGGATCAGATAAAAAATGACTAATGATCTGATTTGGTGTAAAGCTATGCTGCTCATTCTCCATAGACTGACTCTTCTTCTAAAGATAAGTATATTGACTCTGGGAGGAAATAATTGACCAGATCTGCTGCTTGCCTTTTTGTGATACTTAACGACTAAACAACAACAACAACAACAACGTACTGCAGCAGGTTACTGCAAGTTCTGGTTCTGAAAATGCTTGAGCACATGTCCAGATCATATTTACTGAAAATATTCTGAAACTGCAAAACACAATTTGGTCTCCATATTGAAAGATGCACAAAGGAGATTCTGGTGTATATTCCTGCATTGAATTTTAAATTAATGCTGTTCTGAAATCAGCTTTGCAATGTTGGGAAAGTCTTCCTTTGCAAAAGAAGTTTTTTTCCCCCCTGCCCTATTCCCTGGATGTTTGAAAATTCCTTTCAGATTTCTCTGGTAGTGTTTTTGACCTTACTTTATTGTTTGAAATAGTGAAGAATGCTACTGCCCATTTGCATTTTTCAGTTGGACATTTCTCTATCACTCTGAAATCTGCCCGTCCTTTCCAATCTGAAAATGTCCATTTGGAAAAGTTATCTTGGCATTTGGCTAACACAGCTCCTAAAATTCTACCCAGTGTAACCACTGCACAAAAAAGGAAATACATTAGCAACAATTTGTTACTATCCATGTCAGGCAATGGCATAATTGATTGAACGCTCTTCTGGGTGATTCAGTGCTACCATCTTTCTTTGGACTATGAACATACCTGGTAGACTATCAGAAGCTGCACCCTCATCCCAAACGTTTTCATTGTTTCCATCCTTATGGAGAGAATTGATTTTTGTTTTCCTGCATTTCTATATAGAAATGCTACTGCTTAGGAAAATGTTTTCAGACTGCCTGATGGAAGGGCTGGCTTTCTGTATGTGAAATCTTGAGGCATGGACATAAATAAGTGATTATCCTATATTATTGCAGGGAAAATGTTTGATTCTATGCTCAAGATTAAGCTGGGATTTGAAATGTGGTTTTTTTGATCCGTCATTCCTCTGTAATATCTGTAAAGGAATTATACAACGTGTATCTCTCCGCCATGTATTTATTATTCTCTTGTTACTTTTTCAGTGCATGCCAGCTGACTTATGACCATTAATTTATGAGTTCGAAGACTTGTCAGGAGAAGTGATGGAAACTCAATTTTGCTGAGCGATATTCTAAAATCTTCCTTGGTCCACATGTAAATTCCTATCTCTAATGAAATACAAAAAGGCTTTACTTAGTCTAGAAGATAGCATGTTATTCCATTTGTTGTACTGCATTTTTGAAGAAGCCTAACCCTTACAAAGAAGAGATTTATATAAGGACATGACAATAGAGGAAAAGCTGATTTAGAAAATTCTGGGGAGGCATAGAGGTCAGCGTCCCCCCACTTACATTCTGCTGGTCTCTTCTAAGTTATTCTCAGTTTTATATGTTTTTTAAAAAATCTACAGCATATGCCTAGGTATTTTTATACTGATGTTTATATTCTTGTATCTTTTGTCAAAACAGACAATAGTTCTCTGGCTAGTTTGTGAATATTCTAAACAAATCTAGATGCCATCTGTCAAACAGATTTCTGTAGCACAGTTCTTATTATTCCTTATGGTGGAGTTTTTCCAAATAATAAAACCAACTGAAATGGATTCTTTTTCCTCTAAATCAACTTATGTATATTTTTGCCTGCATACTTTATATATGTTAGCATTTTCACCTTTGGGCCTACTCAGCATTTATGTGTGCATAATTACCTGTTTGGAGGCCTTTAGTCTAAGTATCAACTTGATTCCTTCTCTAGTGCCGATGTATCAACAGACGGTGAAAGGGACATAAAAGAATTTTACCACCGGAAGCAAATTTGGCTATTCCACTTCCACTAAACTTCACAGCAGCATAAACAATATCAATAAATCAAGTGTTAATGTTGGTCTTTCTGTATCCAAAGCCTTCATTAAAAGCAGTGTGCGAAAGTACAAACTTGAAAAAAGTGGGAGTTACATTTTTTTTTCGAATGGAAGAGAACATATGTAGCTCAGGATTGAACTGTGGGGTCCTTGGTGCTCTCTGAGCTTGGTTGTTTGCTTGCAGACATTTCATTACCTGACTAGGTAACATCATCAGTGCTAGTGAGTGTGGAGTTTGCTCTTTATATACAGTAGCTTGCCCTGCCACTGTTGGTGGGGGTGTGGTTTTCTCCTTGGTAGTTCAAGCAAACAATCAAAGTCAGAGAGCACCAAGGACTCCACATTTTTTCTTTTTAAAAAGAAAAGCTTTATGGACTTTGCATTTTAAATGCCTGCATCATGTAGTTTAATGTAACTGAAAGACTAATTTCAAGTCTGTAGGACTTCAACGTCCATTGACTTGCAAAGTTAACATAGTCTTCAAGGTTTGTAGTGCAGTTTTGGTGGTCATAGCTGCAATGGTTTTCAACTCAAATATTTCCTGCTTAAGAGTTTTTGCACTTACATGCTTCACTTGGAAGTACTGATTTCCCTGGGAACATGGTTTTTTAAGCATCTGATCATCTCGCCACTATCTTGTTACAATTCATAAATTAACGTTGAACTTCATGAGCAATTACTTGAACTTTAAATACAAAAGTCATCATTAGGGGAGCATTAAGAAAAAAAGTATTATGGATAATGAACCACCACTGAATAGTGGCTGGTGCTTCTGTAATATTAGGGAAAAATTGTACACTTGCACATTAAAAGAAGAAGTAAATAGGGATGAAAGGAAAATTAAAGACCACCTAATTAGCTTTGTTCATCTTTAGTAATCACATGAAGAACCAGAAGACTAGAGCAGAAAACTGCAGAAACTCAGCAAATTCCTCAAATGTGAGTGAAGAACTCTGATAAAACCCAACTTTGTGGTAAGCATTTTAATGGACCTTTAATTAGCTTTTCTGGAAAGCTTACTGATGATATGCTGGAATAATGATCCCATATGCTTGAAAAAGTCTAGTCATTAGCCAGCATGGTGACTGAACATACTAATGCATTTGCCTCTTAGACATTTTAGGAATGGCTTCTGCTAGTGAGGTCACATTTTATGTCATTAAATCACATGCAGTGGTCTCTTAGCTGACTCATTTTCTTAGTCAAGGTGCAAATGCCAATTCCCAAATGAGAGAGTGTCTCAGAATGGGTTGGCTAAAGTCCATATTTCTACTTAGGGCACTTCTCCCAATGAATGTGACTAATAGAAATCCAAGAGGAGAATGTGGTGATATATCTCAAGAAAAGTACAGAGAATATGAAAACACCTTAAATGTGGTGATATATCTCAAGAAAAGTACAGAGAATATAAAAACACCTTGATAAATATCTTGTTCCTTTCTTTCCCTCCCTTCACTTTCCAGAGAGAATTACATATATTCATATGTTTAGATTCAAACTTTACTTGTGCCACTACTTATGATGACACATAGAGAGTTTGGTAGATCTAATTTGTTGGCATTCTGGGATAGCCCTCACATCAGCTGTTTGAAATAATTGCATGGTAACATGAGATACTTGAGGTACAATTTTTACAAGTTCAATGAAAATGCATTGGACCTCTCTTGGACCAATGTGCACACTGGAACTTAATTGGCAGCTGTTTTGCATACTTCCTTGTGTTAACTGTTGCTTTAAAGGGGAGTGCGAGGTAATTTTAACATGCTAATTTGAGAAGAGAAAAAAACTGAAGTTTGTCTTTTGAGAACATACATATTTAAAAATCTATTCACATTTTAAATTATTTATTTATTTTAAGAAATTCTGAACCACCTCAAACAAAAGACTTCCAATGGTATATATCTGGAGAAAAAAAAAATACTAGTTATAATAAGATTTTTTAAAAAAGGTTTAATTTGAGCAGAAGAATGTACACAAAAGATACCTTTCTCTGCCAGTTCCTTTATTTTCCATTCAAGATCTCTTTTAGGGGACTTAATTCTGGATGGCTGTCTGTGGCTTTCCCCTGGTGACCACTGTCTGAGGCAAACCAGGTGAAGGACTAGAATGACCAGGTGGGGCTGCAAACCAGCAACATCACTGTTGCCAGGATATTAGCTCAGGTGAATGAGAGCCCCAAGAAGGGCTCCAGGAAAGTGGCATGACCTTCAGCATAATAGAAAAATATAATAAAAACCTTGCAATTAATGTTTCATTTGCATATTCAGAAAATCATCAATTATATATGCTTCATAGAACATTCCATTATATATACTATATCCAAGTCTTATGTATTATTTCATTGACTCTAGTTTCTTAATGGATCTCTTCTTTCTATCTACTCTTGTTTCTTGTGTCCTCATTATCTCAACTTAATTTTTTTTAAAAAAAAAATCATGGTGTTTTTTCATCTAGTGTGATCATCTTCCTTCCAGAGACCTTGATTGAGTTTCCTGCCCTCCTTTCTACCTTCACCACCATTAATCTCCTTTCTTTCCATTTCTATCCTGCTATGCACCTTTTGCTATTTCTATTTCTATTATCTAATCTGCCGTTGAAGATATTAGTAATGGCAGAGACAAATTAGGATGTGCTAATGAGGAAAAGAAGCCATTTTAAGCACATTCTTAAAAGCAGGAATGTGATGAAAAACAGATTTGCTGCAGAACAATTGCAGAATATCTCAATTGTTCTTACATGAACCATTAAGTTATATCATATACATTCCTTATTCATGTTTCCTATTTCTTTTATTCTTAACTTCCTATTGTGTGATTACAAGTCATCATCATCAAAGGCTAAGAATATACAGTGATGGGTTTCTAGAGTGCAGGTAGATGGTAGCAATCTGACCCCAGTCTGATCTTGGTCTGCTGTAATAACCTTCTTTCAAGAATAAGTAGAAGGGATGTTTTATTTATTTATTTATTTAATTTGTACATCTGTGCATCTCACTTCAGTGACTCTGGGTGACCCACAACAATCAACATAATGTCCAAACTACAAAACAATTAATAAAAAAACTTACAAACATACAGCTGTCAATAAAAACAGAGAAATAACCATAATCAGTGGCAACATCCAGTTAGTACATCACAATCAGCAATCAACACAGCCATTGAAGAAGCTGTCCACTGCCACCAGACCACCAAGCTCAATAGCAGAGCCATGTATGTGTTCAAGGCCTTCCTAAAGGCCAGTAGGGTTGGGGCTAATCTAAGCTCTGAGAGAATGATGTTCCAAAGGGTGGGTACAATGACACAAAAGGCTCTCTTCCTGGGTCCCATCAGATAACACTCCTCACAGACAGGACCTGCAGCATGCCTCTCCTGCTGGACCTGATGGGATGGGTAGATGTAACTGGGAGGAGGTGGTCCCACAAATATCTTGGTTTACCATGGAGATGCTGGCAAAATGATATATCTGAAGCACTTTTTTCTATACCCTTGAAATAGTTAATTGAGGAATACTTAACATATGATATATGATCCTCGTGTTGTGAATTTCTTCATCCTCATTAAACAATAAAGTAGACCAAAAGATTGACCCTCAAACATTAGTAATATTATTGTAACAGGTATAATTTCAAAGTACTGTTTTGAGATAATACCTTCAAATACTATTACCATCATCCTGGAATTTTAAAAAGTCCTAAATTTAAAAAGAAGCATGCCAAGAAGTCATTTAATTAAATAGGGGAAATATTCTAAGTTATCCAGGTGAAAGTGAAATAAACAAGCAAGTGATAGAGTTCATGTGATTTTGCTGATTATAAAATCAAACTTGATTACTCCTACATGTAAAAAAAAGGTTGTTTTTTTTTTTTTTATTACTGTTATCAAAGCCCTGTGGATGGATTTTGGGTGGGATATGGACTTAGTTTGCTTGAACTATAGAGTAAGGGTATGGATCCCCAAAATCTCTTATATATTACATTGGACTGAATGTTTTTATCAGAGAGATCTAAAACTAAAATAGCACAGGGAGAGTTTCTTATACAGTAGGATGGACAAAGGAAAAAAAAAGCAGAAGCGGGTAGTTATTTTGAGTAGAAAAACGTCTGTAAAGCACTAGATATGATTTTTAGATCACAGTATTTGATTGAGGAACAAATAAGATTTAATTTCAATAAGACAATAATTGAATTTTTCACCAGGACACTTGGCACTGATGTACAATTTTTATTATTTTATGATTTCCAATGATAGCTGGGGTCATCCAGTGTCCCTGAATGGTTGAGGATTCAGGAAATATAAAGATAGCACTTCTTAAAGCAGTTGCTGAGATATAATAAGTAAATAAACAATGGAATTTAATTTCACAAAAAGGTCATGAGTTTAATCAATTAAAGCTTAGCCTTAGAAAGGAATTAGATGACTCTCTGGGGGAACTTTGAGGTATCTGGTTGGCCACTTTGGATGTAGGATGCTAGGCTAAATACACCTTCATTCTCTTATTCCTTATATTCTTCTGCTTGTCTATGATCCTTGTTTATCTCCCTGTACTTCTTTGCTTATTTACACATCAGGTAGAAGAGTTCCTTCTGAGGCCATTAGAATTGTGAGAATCCCTGGATATTAATAAATGAATAGAGATACAATTGAATTGTCATACCTAATTGCAGCTTTTGTTCCCCTGATGAATTTATCTAGATTCATGGTGGTGAATTCCTACAAATAGAACAGTTTTGTGACTGATTTTCAGGCAGCATTCCACAATGAATATGTCTTCATATATTTTAGTACATCACCTTCTAAATTAACTTGTGAATATATGTGCTCAGTTGTTCATAAGATATGGAAACTCACAAGCAGTAATAGCTATTCAAATGGAAGAAAAAAGGGAAGAAATAAAAGAAAATTTCTTGCAACAGCTTTTCTTCCATTGGAAATATCAGGTGTGAGGAATCCTGATTCTGCATGGAACAGCAGTTCAAAGACTCCTTTCTTATCATTTCAATCTATTTTTTTGTCAGCCATGCCTAGAGAAGAAAGAAAATTTAGGCAAAATGGCATGAGACACATGAAGTCTTGCCTGGATTTACATTGTGTACTTCATTTCATCCTCATAAATATCCTGTTGCATTCAATTGTACTTATTTCCTAGAAGATATGTTGAAAGATTGTGTAGTTTTCTAGTTGCAAAAATGTAAATAATGGTCAAAAATTAAAATTAAGTCTGTAGTCTACATCCGCATACTCTTTGAGAGAAATTAAATTCATTTAGCCTGAATTAATGTTCTTGATCTAAGCTATTTCTCCAATAAGAAATGGCATGTCTAGATTTGTATTTCTCTCTTTTCTGCAGCATGACTTGCAATAGCTGGCAATGAAGGACACTGCATGATTTGATGATATTCCCCCTGGAAAATGCCTGTCCATAAACCAATTAATGAATTATAGCCATGATGGTCATCCATATATGTAATTTTTTCATCTGTGACAGTTGCAATATTGATCATATTTTTCACTGTAACAGTTAATGACAATCTTCATTGAATAATTAATTGCAATGTAATTTAATATAAGCTACCCATGGTCTGGAGGTTGAGGAATATTCTTCATCTCATTTAACTGTTTCACAACACAAAGCCTGACCCACAGCCAGGAATCCTGAGGTCAACAGGAGCAACAGAGAACTGCCAGAGAATAGGGGTGGAAGAAGAGAGGAAAACAGGCAGAAGCAGTTGTGTTGGAGACTGGATAAGGAGGTTAGATGAGCTCTCCTGGTAGGTGGGGCAGGTCACAGATGGATCTACTGGAAGAACATTCTTATATCACCAAACCATTCTGTAAAACCTGTAACCTACTAAGTCCAAGTGAGCTCATCTACTTTACTCCTTGGAAGGATTCTGTATTTGAAGAGGTTTCCAATTCAAAAATCAGTTAATAAGGTCAGAGGAAACACTGAAGTTGCCTATCAAGAGGCAGAATCTGTGCAACAGGCTGAACGGCTACATGAGTCTCACTTGATCACATTTTTCCCACTAAGCTGATTCTTTTTTTCCCAATAATTTTATTAACAATTATATAGAACAGATAAAACTAATACAAAAACCTAGTACAAAATTCCATTAAATAATAATACAAAAATGTGCATATAAAAAAAAATCCCCCCCAAAAAATAAAAAGAAGAAACTTTCCCTTCATCCCCAGCAAGTATATACAGCATTAACAACTTACCACTGTCTCTTAAAATACTATCAAATACATCTTCATTCCATATTTCAACCCATTTTATACAGACCCATCTATAAATCCTCAGCATTCCTTATAAATCAATAAAAGGTGTAAAGATTAACAGACATAACTAGCAACTAAAGCATTTAGTCCCCCTTTCCATTTAAACACAATCCCCCTAATCCCTCTCTTAATAACCAAAATCTAATCCCAATTAACGATTAAACATTACAAAAAGATTTAAAAAATTAACCATTAATCATCACCAGAGATAGCAACCCATTATTAATCCCAATTAACAATTAAACATTATAGAAAAATAAAAACTTAAACATTACCAGAAATAATAATCCCTTATTTGTATACCAAAAAGTAGTAATGTAGATATTACAGACTAATCCATTACACCCAGCTGGACATTTCCAAAAAAGAGTTATCCAGTCCCACTATGCTGATTCTATTTCTAGTTAAATTACAATCATTATGTTGACATTTATATTTGTTTAGCAGTGTAAATTTTAGACAAATCTACTGTTTTTTGTTTTGTTTTGTTTTGTTCTTTTGTGGTGGGGGAGTGATACATTTGGCTGTCCTAAATCCTAGGCACATGGACCAAAACCCTAATAATGAATGATGCAATTTAGCCAAGGCATATATTCCATTTGGCCAGGCTATTTCTGCAAAGAGGACAGAGTCGGCAGTAGTGCTCATAACTATCAAAATAGATCCCTAGGCCTGTGGCAAAACAGCCATAACTGGTCTGCTGTAATTGACTTAGCAGGATACAAATCATACAGGCTGTGTGATCTGACTTGAGATCCACACGTTTCTCCCCAGAATGTCCTTTTCCAACTCAAAGCAGGAAAATGTTTGAAAGCTTCTTTAAGAGTAAATGAAAGTAGTTTGGGAATAAGGTGTGAGTTTTGCTCAAAGGAAAAACGTTCCTCAGTTGATTGCCTGTTTTCCTTTCTACTTTCCTTTTCAACTACACACCAAATTGCTTTTGTCTTGGATGACTATAATACCCTGACAAATCATATCCTAACAGTTAAGGACAAATGAAACACGGTAGGTTTATGAAAACTCAGGTTTGCAAGACTAAGCTGCAGTAGATCAAGCTGCTCAACAAGATTTCTATTCTTGAGTGGGGGGGAGTTGTATTTATTTTTATTTGTTTTGATACCGACACATCTGAAATAATTATTAGAAGATATTGTGTACAATCCTGTCCATTTTGGTACCTCAAATTTCATGGGCATTACAATTTTCTTGTCTTTTGCATGGTACGATAGATAATTTGTTTGCATTATGCATCACATTCAATAAGGCATCTTTACTGAAAAATAGCTAATATTATTCAAAGTTGGCATTGGTTCCACATCGGAGATTGTTTATCATGTTGTCAGGTACACTAATCAAGTTTCGCATTGTTCTTGCAACAGGGACACTCCTGGTGCAAATTGGTACATATTATCTCTACTTACTGTTCTTGTGAGAATAAAATCAGAGGGTCCCTTTATGTGTCACCCTGAAGGTGGGATGTAAATGTGACAAATGAATATGTGAAAATCAAAAGGAGTTCTAAAATGCTATCTGATTTTCAGTGCCTTTTATAAAAAGTACTTTTCGGCACAGACAACACAGTATGCCATTCTGTTCATCTGTGATTTTGTCACACAAGATTGCAATCTGGCATTTGGTTAAATTTGGCACCCAGAGAATATCAGCTTTCATATTGATAAAAACAAGTTTCTTTCCTTTGAGGGAGAGAGACAAAGAGAAAGGGGGCAAGGGAGCTTGACAAGGTGGTGATCTTATTCCTTGCTCAATAAACCAGATTGTTTAAAAGCTGAAGTCTTACAAAGGGAATATAGTAATGGAAATAAACATTGCAATTTCACATTATTTATATCAGCTTGCCCCCAACTTGGTGCCTTACAATTGTGCTGGAACTATGATTTCTTAGCCAGCATGAACTCTGCAGCCCCAGCTTATCCAAAGGGCACAAGGAGGGAAAGCCAATTGATATAATTGCATGCCTTATTGAAAAAAAAAAATTTTGGGGGGATTGCAAAATTTGGATTTTTATAAATATATATAGAAGTCACCTAGACCTCAGTACAGAATGTCAGTTGAACTATTTTATAATTATCTTATTTTCCAAAGTACCGAAAGTTGCTGTTTCTGACTAGGTTTTATGGGACACTGCAAAGTCAAGTGAATCAGTAGGAACATCTTTAAGTATCTCAAACATCTGAACTTGAAATGATTTGCTTGATGTAAGATTTGCTCAAAAGACCATCATGGGCATTGAGTCAGGGCCTAACAAGCCTTTATTATTTAATATACATAATCATTCTCTTTGCAATTTGATTTTGTTTTGTTTTTGTTTTACACTGCAGGACTATGAACCCAAAATAGCTAGTGGAACTATAACATAATTGTGTGATTTGAAAAACTATTTCAAAATATATCAAGCAACTTGTGATAACTTCTTAAAAGTAAAAAATGTTGCCTCTGGAGAATCAGTCTCACACTTAAAAAAAAAAAAAGTCTTTAAAATCCACAGGTATTGAACACATCTCAAAGATCAGTAGCAGCTTATGGTTCATTTTTATTACAAATATAGTGTCTTTGTCAGGAAAACTTTTTAATATCCCACATTTGTCCTTACAACAAACCTGAGAAGGAGTACATTATGATCCTCCTCCCCTTTGCTATAATAGTAGCCATTTTAGATATGAGATAAATGTGTGCAAAGAATATGTGATGGGTGGAGTAGGAACATGCTTATTGAATCTATTCTTTGACCATCACTTGTGAAAAGAAAGTCCCATATATACTTAAACACACAAACTCTGTTCAAATGGCAAGATCATGTTGAAATTCCAGATTGATTGAACTTATAGTTTGGTTGGAAAAGCATAATGAAGGCAAAAGCTTGAAAAATTGATTAGAACAGCCATAGTCATTGCTTAGAACGATAGTTGGTGCTTAGAATAATCTCTGTGGTAGGCAATCTGCTGCCTTTTCTTTTCTGAGGAAGCACTAAACTTCAAGAACTAGTGCTGGGTTTCAAATCTATGCCAGAACTAGCATGCAAATAGTCTGTTTTTATTAGCTTCTAATGTTCCTAGCATTCGTGATAGCATGATCCAAGGCCTATCCCTACAGATGTATTCAACTGAACTTATACCCATGGAATTATGCAGAGTGTTTCAGCCTAAATCAAGCTGATTAAATAGAGGTGAGGTAAAAAAAACCAATGTCTCCTGCAACCTTCCTTGTAGTTTTCATGTCATTGATCTTTTGGATCCATAGGCCACAAGGAGCGGCAGAAATGTTCACTGGCAGGGTTGAATCTTAGACCTCAAAAACTCACCTCTTATTTCAGGTATTGTATTCATAGCCCTTTCCTAACCATTTTCAGTCAAAGAAATCAGCTGGGCTAACTACAGCTAGTACTGGCATTTAATTTTCATCTCAACTGTTCTGATTCACTAGTAGCTGCCACCTTATTCCCAACCATTAGGAATAGTATATTAATTAGGGAATGCGTGCTATTGCTTGGACTGCTACTCCTGTTTGTGTGGCTTCCTTCCACCATGGACCTCAAGGCAGCATGTTTAGGGCTATTGTTTCCTACACAACCATCTGTGAGGAAGATTATAAAAGGGATTATTCAAGGCCACTCAGTGAACTTCAATCTTCTCTAGAGGATAAGTCTCTGTTCTGTAGGTTGTAGATCTTCTGCCAGTAGTAGATGTTCCAGTGTGATTTAACTCCCAAATTGGGAGTAGTCAACAGGATTCCTTAGGCAGTCATTTGTTTTCTTAAAATCATCATTCTCAAGATGTTGTCTAATAAAACTGATTCTAATATCATATGATCATTAGTATTTGTATATGTTCAAATGGATACGGATATGCCCAAATGATGTGGCAACTAACAATCTAGGAAGAATGGTTAGCAAGATTATCTTGTAGTTACCATAAATACATTCAAAATAATTTTAGTATTATTTTACTGTAATTTTCAATCTATTTTTTATTGTCGCATTTCTTCTTCTTACAACTCTCTTGTCAGGGAAAAAACCACGTTAAACATGGGAGGCAGACACACCATAAAACAAGTTACTTCAAAGTTCTAAAAGCTTTATTAAGTGTTAGTTCAATAAGCAAGTAAAGTTCAACCAATAGCATACATGGTACTCACTTAGATTCACATTGCAATGTTGACCATTTTAATCGAGCTGTCAGGTAGACAGCTTGACCAAAATGGTACCGACCCCCTCAGATGCAATCCTTTTTATCCTTTAAAACCACAAATCACAGACATGACTCCTAGGTTTAGCAACTGGATCATAACTTCCTTGGTGCTAATTTTACCATACTTTCCTGTTCTATTCGTCCCTGTCACGTCTTTTCCCATCAGCAAGTTGTTTAGTCTTGCATTTGACTTTTCCTGTCATTGACCTACAGGTCACAAGAAGCTAACTTGGCTTTATTAAATGCAATCAAAACTAACATTAAAACATATAGAAGGCTACTAAAATTTTCCTCTCACACTCTGTATAATACATATGTCTATGTCTATGTCGTCTCTATGTCTATGTCTCTATGTCTGTGTGTATGTCTACATGTATGTCTAGCTCTAGCTGTAGCTCTAGTTCTGTCTCACCAAGGGATGCCCGGACAGATGTGGCATCTTTTGCTAAGGGCCAGGAGGCTCTGGAGAGTCTCAAGAGGGATTTCAAAGTTTATCATGAAAAATTAGTTTTGTCAGGAGGAAGTGGCAAGAATATCTCTTTTGGGAGATACAGAATAGGCTTATCAGCCTTAGAATGATAGAATGAATAGGGGTGATAAAGAACAATGGCACTGGAACTTTAGAGGGTAAGAAGATGGGAAACATAATTAATAGAAGGGACACAAGAGAGAAGTCATCCTTCTCAAAATAACACATGAGATTTCAGAACAATTTAAGGTAATGGTTACCATCTATCAAGCCCTTCATGGCATAGGGCCTGGTTCCTTCAGGGACCCCCTATCTCCAGTAGTTCCTGTCTGTCCAGTAACATCAGGCAGAATGGATATGTTCCAGGACACACATCACAACAGATATTAAGTGCAAATGTTTAACAACATTACTTTATATCATGCAAATTTAAACTTGAGTAAGGAAATATGGTAAATAATTAAAATGGAGATGCATGAACTATTAGAATTCCAGCACTATTTACTGATATTTTTATTCATCGTTCTATAAGCGTTTTAAAACCCAAACATTTCCTATTATTATTCTTATTTCCAGAGTTACTGGAGTGGGCAGCCATAACAAATCTAAACAAACAAACATTACCAGAAGAATTATTCTACCATATCAAGCCACTCTTTTCTCCACTGTCTGAATGCATAGCATTGTGTTCTCCTCTGCCAACAGAAGAAAGAATGATTTAGTCTTTATTAGTAATGAGATACTTATTTAAACCCCCACTTTACCCCAGAGCATTCTTCAGACTAGAAGTATACGGTATATTCATATAATTCACAACCTTCTTAAAAGCTAACCTGAGTTGTGGCACTGCAGTTCTCAAAATTACTTTACAAAAATAGGTGGATATCATTACTTCATTGGTCTAAGTATTTTTCTGTATTCACCACAGTATACTTAGGTGAGGCAGCCTTCCAATTTAAAAAATTGCTAGTGGAGAACAATATAGAACCAATTAGCAAACTCCTTTACTGTATGCCTATACAAATACAAACAGATTCAGATTATGAACACTCTGTAATCTGATTTGCATTTTACAGTTTTTAAAAGTTCATATCCATTTTATTCTACAATGCTCTACAGCAGCGGTCTCTGAACTCTTCGGCTCATCGACGAAATGTTTGGGGGGAACATTTATTATTATTTCATATAATAAACATTTATTATATGAAAATAATTTAATACATTCTACTTTAACTACTACTATTAACAACAACAACAATGGATAGTCACATTGACCCTTGAGGGTCAATAATGACCACTTTGGAGAACCCTGCTCTATAGTGATGATCAACTATCATAATTTGATTTTTGGGTATTTTTGAATGTGTGATTGGACTTCACTAAAATGATGACCTCTGCTGAAAATGATGACAAGTGAGGTGATACCAAAACTGTTTGATTCTAAATCATCATCATAATTATTATTGTTATTAATGAAATTTGTATACCATTCATCTCCCAATGACTCTAGGCTTTTCACAAGTAAACAACGGTAAAATAAATAAAACAATATAATAATAAACGAGAACGAGGAATAAAAGTCAGCAAACCAGACAAGAACAAACACCCATGGTACCTAAAGGAGCCTTCAATCACCCTTGCCAAAGGCCCAGATGAACAGCCAAGTCTTCAAGGTCCTTTGAAACACCAGCAGGATGGGGGGCATCTGGATCTCATACTTAATGCAAGCAAGTTAGCATTTTGTTATTTATTCATCAACTAATGAATCCCTAGGTCTCTAATTTGTCTAATAATCCCAGAGATCCAAATTCAGAAAGGAGAAGTAAGAGGGATGCGTTCAGATGTAGACACATTCTGTGTCTCCTAAACCATTGTCTCAACATTGTTACTCAATCTAGGGCAACATGATTACAAATCAGGCATTCTGTCACTGAGTTATGAGTTATTTCATTTCACTAAGAGATGAAATCCCATCATTCTCTTTTTATTTTTCTTTCTCCTCGTTTCTTTGTTCTCCTGTGACATATCCTGGGATATCAGGCCTCACAGAGACATTTTGTCTTGGCAGCCAAGCTGGGTAAAGGACTCCAAATTGAGAAGAATAGAATAGATTCCTAAAATTGTGTTATGTCTGCTAACTTCACTGGATATATGTCTGATGCTTCATCAATATTTTTGGGGGGTAGATGTATGCACTCTGAAATCTATGGTAAGATTTTCTAATAATAAGCATAGCTTTATTTACCCCAGTTATGTATCCAGGGCTTTGACCCTTTATGCTCAACTGCATGCGTAAAAGCTTTCTTTTGCTGAACAATGCAAACAATTATTCTGGTTCTGTCTGAGAAAGTTTGGCAAGCAAAAGTACTTGCTTAGTTTAATTATTTCTTCTCAAAATTTGTGATGGGAGATAGAAATGCTCTCTCACATATCTGAATGTTTCAGAGCACTGATTTCCAGTTGCTGGAAGTTTCTCAATGGTTATCCACTCAGAAGGAAGCCTCGTTGAATTAACTGAATGTTGCTTTCAGGAATGTGTATGTCAGATTGCAAAGTTATTAAATGATTAAAATGTGATATATTTAGGAGACTTATTATTAGTATGTTAATTTTTTTACAGTTTTTCTATTTGTTTATTTCATTTTTTGGTTTTTGTTTGTTTTAGTATATAACCTCATAACTAATTTGTTAGATGCATGTATATTATTGTTTTAATTGCAATAAAATTATTTTTTAAAATGTAAGATTGCAAACTTAGTTTCCTGGATGAAAATATTACATTATTTAGAATTTTCTGGTCTCAGATTAATGCTATGTCCTACAGGAGATATACATTATATTCCGTAGGCAGATACTTTGAGAACTGAGCACTGATGGTTATAAGTGCCAAATAAATGATGCAGTTGATGCAGAGACCATAATTCATGATTTTGCACAATGGTATGTGCCTCCTACAACAGTGTTCTCCTTACCATCCAGCTCCCAAAGGCTCATGATAGTAGCTGAATTTTTGGGGTAGTCATGCCAATAGTTTGGTAACCATGTCCTCCCTTCAGGGTGCAGTAAAATACAGCTTGCAGTCCTTGAAACTTTGCATGTATTTGCCTTGGGGGAGGAGGGAAGCTTTCCTTCCCATTTTGGGGAAAGCCAAGGACTGAGGTGATAGATTCATTATACAAAAATAGGTGGGGCAGCAACCTTTTGGGAAATGTTTTTCAGATTTCTTGGGGTGGTGCATGCTTTCTTTGCCCCCCCTCCTTCAAATGTATTTCTTATTACAAAAGGGTCAGTTGCATCAGGTTTCAGTAGTTGTGACCAGAGAAGCTTTTGGGGAGGTAAAAAGGGTATTGGAGGCCTCAGCCTAAGGCTGCCAATTCAGTTTATAGCCTATAGGAGCAACCTTGGAAAAACAGGTTTAAATGAAGACCTAAACCTACAACCAGCTTCTCAACTTGCCATTGTTCATATCTGTTGAACTACAATTCCCATATTTCCTACCAAAATGGTGAAATAGTCTCTTTACTATGAATGATGGAAGTTGTCATCCTACACATTTGGACTGTGTTAGGTGCTCTGTACAATGAACATTCTCATAAACTCTCTTAATTCTTCTCCAAACATGACTTTGCATGATGTGTATGAACTCCTAGTACACCTTGGTTTTATTGTATTATGTATTTTAGTTTAAATTCTAGGGTTAGACACCAAAAATCATAGGAGCCTTCTTGTCCTGCTTAAGGCCTAGATGACAAAAGTTTACATATTCCATGCCTTGTATGTCTTTGACTATGACCTTAGGCTGTGAAAAGATTTCCAGCTGTTGTTTCTCAGTTTCTGGGCTGTTTTCTTACGTTTATCTCTGTTCTGACTCTTTCCTAAGAATAACTGTTCAAAACACTGATTGGCTTTGGCTGTAGGATATTTTCACAAATAGTTTTGATGTATTTGCTCTGTTTTGCTTCTCCTGAGGCCTTATTAAATTTTCCATGAGAAGCGCCTTCACTCTGTGGTCAGCAGAAACACAAATAATGAAGGGCAGACTTATTGACTGTGGTCCTGAGAACAAGGAAAAAGATTTATGTAAGTGCTTCTTTCACTTTTGACAATGGCAATGATAGTAGAAGAATGTGTGCTGCCTATCATCTTTGGATGATGTGAAGCAGAAAGAACTTTTCCAGAAGTCCTGATGCATTACAAGCAAAATAATACTACAAGGGAGATATCCCTCAAACCATGCATTGACTGCGAAGTGGCTCCAAATTTTATGGTATCTATTGCATCAAAAGTAGAATACTTTAAAGGAGCTGGCTGTTACCTATAAAGCCCTTCATGGCATAGGGCCTGGATACCTGAGGGACTGCCTATCTCCAACTGTTTCTGCCCACTCAGTATGTTCCGGTAGAGTAAGAGTGCTCCAGGTCCCTTCTATTAAGTGTCATCTTGTGGGACCAAGGAAGTATGCCTTTTCCACTGTGGCCCCCACCCTATGTAACAGCATAGCTCTAGAGATACAGACAACACCCTCTCTCCTGGGGTTCTGAAAAACCCTTAAGACCTATCTGGCTTTGGTCTCAGGTCTGAGGTTGATGTGTTTCTGGGGCCCCTGATTTGGTTTGATTTGTTATTGTTATGATTGTTTTAGTCTGGGCTGCCTGTGGTGAATGTTTTTAACTGCTTTTGTATTTGTAAGCCACCCAGAATCTATGAGAGTGGGTAGCTATAATACAGGTAGTCCTTGCTTAATGACCATTAATTTAGCAACCATTTGAAGTTATGACGGTACTAAAAAAAGTTATTTATATCCAAAGTTATAATCATCACAGCACCCCTGTGGTCACATGATAATGATCGGGCGCTTGGCAACCAGCTTGCCATTGCGACGGTTGCAGCATCCTGGGGTCATGTGTTCACCATTTGTGACCTTCCCAGTCAGCTTCCAGCAAGCAAAATCAATGGGGAACCATGTGATTCATTTAATGACCGCTGCAAAAAAGGTTGTAAAATTGGGTCCAATCATGTGATGATTTGCTTAACCACATTATTTAGCGATCTAAATCCGGGCCCAATTGTGGTTGTTAAGTGAGGACTACCTGTACATTTGAATTGTTGATGATAGTGATGATGATGATCGTGATGATGATGATGATGATGATGATGATGATAGAAATAATAATATAAACTTTTCATGAAATCTTAGCATTAAAAGGAACCATGCACTTTCCCAGGTCTAATTGATCAATGCAAGAAGCTTAGCATTGCTGATGAGAAGCCATCCAGCCTCTGCTTGAAAACTTCTGAGGAAGGTGAATCCATCATGTACCAGGGCAATCTTTTCCTGCCCTTCCTTCAGAAGGAAATTCCCTTCCTTCTCTTTTTCTGGATTTAATTTAAAAAAATGCCACTGGTTTGCCTGAGAATGTTGCAACAAATTGGCATCCTGCCCACTTTTGTGGGTTTTTCTCTTCCAAAAATATAACGATGAGTCCTCTATCTCATTGTGATCTTATGGGGCAATGGTCCATGGCTAAAGTTAGTATACACTTTTACTACTGTGGTCCTCTGACCATCTTCCATCAGCTGGCTTCAGATGCAAAAAACTGTTCTTATTGGCTGTCATGTCGTTCTGACTAGGAGCACCTCTCGCTACTGCCTCAGACTATTTTCCAGCAGTGTGTAAATGTTTCTGCTCAGGCTGTTTTCACAAGTAGAGATTCAACTGTCATTAGATGCTTGGTAGTATGGCTGGAAAATTATTTTAAGGGTTCCCAAGGGTCTTTTAAAAAAAGACTCTACTTGCATATTTTTCTTTGCTTTTAAAAGTTTATGCCTATTCTAGCCCTTCTATTTATTAGATATATTAGTTCAAAGCATACTTAATTGAATTGGATGTGACAGTAATGGATTCATTACTCCATGTCTTTCAGAGTTGGACATGTAAAATAATTCTGGGGGCTATTTCAACTGGAGTCACATTAGCTAGGTAGGGAAGTACCGAAGTTAAACTGAACTCTTCCCTTGAAAATTTCTGGGAAATAGTTCCTGAATATCTACAATTTTATCTAAACCCTTTTATGTTACAAAACATTAGCAAACACAGCATCTCTCTCTCTCTCTCACACACACACACACAGGCATGCAAGAAGCCAGGAGAACATCAGACAAAAACTTTAAATTAAAGTACAACTGGACAATTTTTCCAGGCCACTTTGCTAGTCTTTTTCACTAGGGGGCAATGATTGTATTATTTCTATTTAAATTGTGGTTTCTACAATCTAATGCACTTTGTTTATTTATTTAGTAGATTTATATGGCTGCCCATCTCAAGTACATGACTCTGGGTGGCGAACGATATTAAAAAATGTACAAAAAAGCCAGGAAAAATTGCAAAAGCAAAACCATTCAACACAAACAGGCTCTGTCCCACACCCAGGGCCAGGCTCAATTACAGTTGTGCTCTCTGATGCTTTGTCTCTTCTGACCAACCCCTGCACATCACCAGCCTGCTGACAAAGATTCACCATTGGTCTACTGTCAACCTCAGCTCACCAGTTCTGTGAATTTAAACCTGGAAGCAGAAGACAAGTTCAGCACCTTTCATACATCCGTGGTGTTTTCCGACTCATGGCAAACAGATTAACTGACTTGGTTGCCATATATTAAAGCTCCATTCCTCGCACCCTATTTCTGCGGATGCTATAAGTGAGGACTTTGGGCACCTTGGCCTTGGGTCTTTAAAAAAAAGTTCACTCTGCCAGAATTAAATTGAAGTTCAGCAGTGCAGTTAAGCACATGGCTAATTTTAAAAAGCCCATTTCAAATATGCTTCAGCACATTTGTAAAGCAAAAAATGAAAAGCAGTTTAATTGCATTATGTGTGAGATGAAGTCTAAACTCAGCTCAGCATATGGTGAAGGACCTCACAAACTGATTGTTCTTTACATTCTTTATATTAGTTCAGTAGGAAACAAAAGAGCAGCTGAAATATAGGCAAAGTAGCTCATCCCCTTGCACTACAAATTAGCTATATCAGTTCTAAATTGATGTTCTGTTATCATTGTTACTGTTGCAGCAGGCACAGCACTTAGCCAGCCTTGGCTGATCATGGGAAGTTAAGCAGGGCTTGACCTGGCTAGTACTTGGATGGGAGACCCCCAGGAAATCTTAGGGCCGTAGACTAGATTTGTGATGGAATGTATCTATGAAGAGGAGGGTGATGTGGTGGATAGCAACAGAGAGCAAGGCTGTCAGGAAGGAGCAGGTGCATTCCAGGAAGGGAGACATAAGACAACACAGTCTGCAGGAGGAGCGTGGGAAGCGGAAGAAGTTCAGGATGGCCACTCTCTAGAATCTCCCAGGGTATATCCACTTGTTGCAGTGGTAGACTATAGATTTAGTCCGGCAAGATTCTGTCTATGAGGTGTAAGCAAACAAAGGAACTTAACTCAACTGGACTGTTTCACCATTGTTCTTGGGCTGGGCCTGACAAGATTAGAGAATCAAAGGAACATCCCAGAAGAAGCCAATGGCAAACCAACTTTGGGGAACACACCATGGAAGTGTCCATGAAGTCACCATTGGTCAAACTTGATTTGAGAGCAACTGTACTGTCATCAGTGGCATCCACAGGGTGGGGGGAAGGGGAGTAAAAAAATTGAGAATGGCATCACGGGAACACAATCAAACCCTTGTGTTTTTGTATGTGCATGGAAGATCAATGCATATAGAGAAGGGGAATGGGATTAGTTTACCCTTTTTTTTAACCCCCCTGACACTGCTGAATGTCATGGCTATTGCTGTTGTTTGTATTATTACTGTGAATATTACTATTCCTGTAACTGTGGCTGCTACTACTAATACTACAGATGAGCTTGGGTGGTTCTGAAGGAGTTATAGTAAGGGAAATGGCAAGTCACTTTGTTAAGGAAGAAAGTGAGCGCGTCTGCCATGGAAGAGTGTACAGTATATAAACAAATACACTGATGAGACCCAGCAATGCAGTTCAAGAGCAAACCTCTAGCCAATGAAAACATGAAAAAAAAATACAGCCTTTAAGAGTGAAGCATTTTGTGAACACAGTCTCCCTATCTCTTGAGTTATCTCTGAGGATCAAGTACCCTTCAACTCCCCACTTCTCCCCCATCAGAGCTGGGAGGCAGAAAGCAAGTACTGACAGATAACGGGGGTCTGCCTTTCTGGCAGGCATTGTGCTTTGTCAAAACGTAATGAAATCTAATTTCATTGAGATAAACTTTTAAAATACATTTTTCTGCAGTTTTTCTCCAGCCAGTGCTATAGTGCCCCACGGATATCACCAGTTGCTTAAATCTGGATTTGCTAAAGGAGATAATAAACTTAATTAGAATATAGGAAATTAACATATTTCTCTCTGTAATTAAAACACCGAATCAGAGACGTTAAATATATAAGACATTTATTTTATGGCTATGTGGAATAAATACTCTCAGAAGCCAAACTTAAAAAAAAGAAGCAGCATTACTAGCTTTTTAAACTGTATAACCGTTTGCTTCCTTATGAATCATATTTATGGTTTTAGGCAGTTTTCTTTCTTCATCTGCCCATTTGAAAGAAGTGGGATGTGGAAGAGTAACTTATCTCAACTAAGAATCTTTTTCTTTCTTTCCTCAGTCAGAATTTTACCTGCACCTGATTTTTAATGAATCAAATAAACCTGCTTTCTCCTTAGAGAAAATGGCTTAAAATCCATTAAGCACAGACATTCCAGACATGTTTTTGAAGTGTCTCTTGCAGGTTAATGTATTAGCTAATAAATCTTTGTAAGAGTGTAGTGTGGAATAACAATAGACTCTTTCAGCTCAATTCTAAACATATTTACATGGAAGTCAGTCCCATACATTTCAAGAGAACATAACTTAGCCAAACCACTAGGATCTGGGTTTATTGCTTTTTTCAGTGTTTTTAACTTTGAAATTACTAGTGGTCATTTCAAATTATTTTACAAGTTTGTGAGCTATCTGGGGAAAAGTTTGAAGGACCTTTGAGGGAGGTGTGGGCAGGAACTGAACAAAACTTAAATACAATTTAATTTAAAATTTAATGAACATTAATGGCATGTAGATAATTTAATGAACAATGACAATATGGTGAAAAGTGTTGGAAGGGCTTGGAGACCAGCTTTCAGGGGCAGTTTGCAATCCCGGAGCTTCAGATTATTTGACTCACTGTCGTATATCTATCAAACTTTTATTACTAGAAAAAAAGGGGGGCCTATTTAGTGACCCGTGGTCTTGAAATTATGTACACAAGACACCCATTTCTAGAAAAATTCAATGACAGGATGCTTACCGCATAAGTAGCAGAACACTATTCCTTCTAATGTTAAAATGGTTGTCAAATCCATCCAATTTATGACATATGAGTATTAAATAACTTATCTAAAAATTTATGTTGTATATCAGGATGTCCAATCAAGATTGAAATATGTCTGGGGAAGGTCCAAATAAATCAACTCTATTAGAGTTTTCTCTCAGGCTTCGGTGTGATTGAATTTTTGAATTTTATTGGTCTTAACATTCTGAAATAGCCCTTTGGAGAAAGCCCTATGTTGATAATTGTCCATTCCTTTTATAGATCTTCTAGGCTGCTCCTTTGCCCAACACAAAAATGATACAATCCTTTTAATGGTGCCCTCTGTGCATCAACAATTTCATCTAGTTGTGTTTGGTCCAGAAATGATAGACTTACTGGGTTTTGTCCAAAGCTTCTTTTCAAAGGAGCTTTAGCAGAGGTGACTCAGTAAGGTATTCTACCTCTGGTGTGACATAAGGAAATATCACAGTGACCCAATAGGAAGACAAGGTGTTTTTTCCCCGGCACCAATCCTGTGGATTGCGGTGGGGGGTGTCTTATATGTACTGTTAAAAATAAGTAGGAATTGCAGATGGCTGAAGATATCACTGAAGGGTTAATGGTAGGATTAGTCTTTGCCAGCACCTTGGGAGGAGTTGCTCCTCTTCTTTTTGTAACCTCCTAAATATGACTTCTGGCACTTTTCTTTCTTTCTTTCCTGACTGAGACTGTCCTTTCCTGTCTCAGCTCCTCCCATCCATTTTGGTTCCCCCTTTTTTCTTCCCTTCCCTTCCCTTCCCTTCAATCCAGCTCCACCCTATTATTCCTTCTCTTTCTCCTTGTCCTTCTTGCTGTTCCTGCAAAAAGGATGGGGGGGAATTGCGTATGTGTATCTCTGTGTGATTGCATGTGTTCTTGGATATTTCTAAGTGTGAATGGTTTGTGCATATCTTAGAAAGAAAGGTTGGTATATGCAGATAGAGAATCAGCTACTCTTATAAACCATGTATCTTATTTTATAGACAATGAATCTTAATAAGTAGTTATTAATTCTATTAATATGAACTGTTTTTTTGGTCCTGGCCCTGTCTTTTTTTCTTTTGAATATTTGAGAAGAGAGATACACACACAAATACACAGACACATAAGGGTGCTACATGTCCACAATTATTGTGGAAGGAAGGGAATTTCCAGGACTAATTTCAGTGGTGTTGGCAGCCATAGGTTAGTAAAATGAGGAAGCTGGACTCTGCATTTATCTGTGGTTATAATTCTTTTCTGTCTACTCTTCCTTTTGGGAGGGGGAATCAAATTTAGAGCTGTCTTCTTTATGGTAAACATAAAGAAATCCTTGTTTGGGATGTATAGATGGACCTATATAAAGACTGTTTAGATTTAAGAGGGAGAATATGTGCCCACTTCTGAAAAGTTGGCGGGTACATATGCAGCAATGGGAGGTGGCCTGAGCGCAATATTTGGGGCCACATCCCAACTGATGGGACCAAAGTTAAAATGGCTAAAGCCCCCTTGAACATTTCCAAAGTATCCTTATTCCATTCCATGCAAAAGGGAAATAAAAGTGTTGGCATACCCTGCCCCCACAAATACCCTTTCTTCATGTCAAGTACGTTTATTTGGTTGCATGTAAAAAAAATTCTTAGTGGTTCTTATGAAGGGGAGCTGAAAAGGCTTCAAGTGACCTTTCCCCTTGGCAACCTGAAATGCAGGAGTTTGGAGTAGTGAGGAGGCAGGAATTCCAACAAATGGTGAAATGAAGTCTTTACAAGCGCCTTAGAGCTAAAGTTAAAAAAAAAAAAAAAGCTTAGTTTTGGATTCAGATACACGGTAGCTGAGCCAGAAAGAAATTGACTCAGCTGTTGAAACTGCTGATGTTGTCAGATCACTCAGATCCAGAGCTGCTTTTGAACTTAGGGGGAAGAATTCTTGTATGGAAATGCCCTGACTATTGCTAGATTTAGGATAAGTTATTCACAGGCAAGCATTTATAAGATTGTAGCTTCCTGGCAGGGATTTAAACAATAAGCTTACTATATTTATAACAAAGCTGCAAGTTCTTCCAACACTTCCCTCCCTCCCCTGACCCAGACAATCCGTACAAAACTATCTAAGATGCTTGGATAAATTTTTCTTTGCACAGCGTAATCATATGGCTGCCTATTCAGATGTGAGTCCAATTAAGTTCATGGGGCCATATTCTTGATAACAGCATAGTAGGATTGCAGCCTTCCTAAACCATATTTTACAACAAAGCAGAATCAGACAACATTCTCTGTGTTTGCCACTTTTCAGCACTTCTTAAAACGACAAAGAATCCTTCCCCTCCTTTTCCACTCTTCTGACCCCTGGCTTAAAATATGTGCACAAAATAATAAAAACCCACATTTATAACTTGTGTCTCATATGGCTTGCATCAGAACTTTATCAAGCTTTACTCACAGATTGTACAGTTCTGCTCCTGGCCATTGCTCAAGCAAATAATAAACTCTTGTGGTCCTAGATACAAAAGGAGTAGCCAGCCCTAAAGATGGGAAGCAATTGGCTTCAGGTTATTTGTTTACCATTCTGCCATTATGGGGTTTCCTCCAACCATAGTTGGCTGCAAAAGTTCATGCTTCCAACAACAGAGATTCCACTGATTCACCACATGCCCAGAACAAGCCACTCAACTCATTTCCTTGTTAGTCTGTTGAGTGAGGTTTCATTTGTCCTATTTTGGGGAACAGTTCCATGCAGAGAACTTCTCGGTTGCTCAGGGTCTTCCCTAACCTCACTCTCCATCCACAGAAGAGACCTTCAGTTTCCTAGAAGTCTGGAAGTACTTTCACCCTCTTTTCACGTCCACCCCACTGACTCTTTTTCCCATGGTTGCTGCAGCCACATTGCTTTCGAGTCTCTAGTTTCTGTCAATGGCAGGCCCTGAAAGGCAACGTTTGGAGGCCCTCCATTGTTCAGGGCTAGCTAGTACTGTGCTAAGAGTCCCACACAGGAGGAAGCTAGCTGACAGCCAGTTCAGATGTGATGACTTCAGGGATCATTACAGCCTTTTATGATTCTGATTACACAGTCTGTTAAAAAAAAGGCATTTATAATACATGAAAGCATTTATGCATGCCGCCAGTTTTCTGAGTGTATGTGTGTTCTGTCAGCTGTCAGGCTTCCAAATAAACTGTGACTAAACAAAAGTATTGCCAGTGGATCTGCCAACAAAATTGGCAGAAGATTTGCTCATACATAGCCCACCTTCCTCAGTGAAAAGAAATACAATTAGAGCTTTTGAATACTGAAATGGGTAAACCATTTTTTTACAATGTACCAGGTTAATCCCACTTTAAAAGGGCTATTCCAAGATGAATATTGTTGATAAGAGTTGCAGCATTAAGACTTGCCATGGGGGGTGGAGGGGGGGAGGTTGCATACTTCTTAGACTAAAGTCTTAAATACATACTTGATTTATTCTGTGTGTCTGTGTCTCTCTATGTGTTTGTGATGCTCAAAACCATCACAGACTGAAAAGGAATTAACCACAACACTGAAATTTGCAACACATCAAAAAGTATACCAAAAAATTAACCCTAGGGGCTTTGTCAAAATGCTCACTCTTTGTTTTACACATCATGTTAAGTCAGGTTTGCTTAACCATGGTTTGATGAAGGAACCACAATTGGCATTTTGTGTAGGATTTGCACAAAATGCTAAATAAATCATATTTTTTCTAAACCACAGTGGCTAGGTTCAAACACCTTTAAGCCACAACCAAGCCAAACACATTATAACTTAGCATGATGCATGCACTCTCTCTCATTCTCCAGGCAAAACAGACATTCATAGAAAAGATATCAAGTTATTACAGCCACCTATCTAGCTTATAGTGGATTACATAGTATGCCTTCTCCAATTTGATCCTTGTGGCAACAATACTTCTGGGCTGAGAGATGGTGACTTGTCTAAATAAATTCATTGAACTTCTATGACTGATTGGGAATGTAAAATTGGGTCCTTCCAAGCGTAGTCCAGTATCCCAAATGCTGCACCATACTAACTCTTACTGTTCCTCTCCCAAACTCTATTTAACTTTCCTATGTAACCTTTTTACCCTCCCCAACTCTTACCTATTGTTTTTGCTGTTAGAAATTATCTGATGCCAGAAGCAAGACAGTATGTTCTCCCAGAAATGCAAGATTTTCTTTTTACTTTGTTATTATAGAGAAATATTTCAGGCTTCTGAATAAACTTTCAATTTAAAGCTTCAACACAAATCTCTTCACTGCTATTTTGTTACACTGAGTGAAGGAATGGCTCCCCCTACTTTTGTTGTGCTAATTATTCAGCCAAAGAGAAGATCCTTGTGATGAGGACCTGGGAAAAGTGACTACTTTCCAAAATAAACTTCCAGATAATAATACATTTCTTTGATATATGCTTTGAGGCCCTGGCATAAGTCCATATGGGCATCCAATTTTCTGTACCAAGCCTGGGCACCCAAGTACCAACACACTCTGTTTCTAACATTATATAAATATAAATTTCATTGGGACTTGCTTTCGAGTAAGTTAGTTTAGGAGTGCTGCCCCTATAACCATTTCTAAAATATGGATAGTCTCAAAGATAAGGGTGATTGTTAGGCCAAACCCTAGCCAACATTGTCTCCAACTGCCATCCTTTACATGGGCAAGTCTTGGTAAGGGAAACTGGTGTTTAATTTTGGCCATGGCACTTCCTTGGATCTTGAGATCTTTAACTTTAATCCCCTACCTCACTGAGAAAAATGAGTTTTCCAGGTAGGAAAGAAAAAAGGTTCAGGCAGTGTCTGGATTAAACGGCCTAATGGGTCTATCCAAGTTTGGCCAGGGCAGACCACAGTTTTGAGCGGCTCATCCTGTCCTACGGAAATCCAGGCCCTGGCATGTGTTGCAAGAGCTCTCCCCAGCCGGCAGCCCAAACGGCTCCTTAAATACCGTGATATTGTCTGCCCTGGCATGCCAAGAGGAATCTACCTTTTCCTCCTTTCCAACAAGGATCTTGCCTTCCCAGCCACTTCCTGGTCATCACATGTGCCAAGAAGCTTTGTCTGGGAATTGGAGAAGGCAGCAGGAAAATAATACAGAAGCATGAGGTGTGATCTGAGATTTGAATAGTTGTAGAGGAGTCAAGTTCAGGAGTTTTATTATCTTGAACACAGTATTTTATTGTCAACAATTGCTTAAGTGCTCCCGGCAAGAGTCCCTCTTATCTGGAACAGTATTTTAATTTTAAAAACTTCTGCAGAACTGAAATTTAACCTCTTTTCTTTTTCAAGCCAATGATTTATTTTGAAAAACTGCCTAAGTGCTCAGACAAGAGCCTTTCTTATCCTTCCTACAATAGTATTTTATTTCCAAAGTAAAATTGCAGCTGCAGAGTTGGAATTACGCTCTTTTCTTATCCTGCAATTTTATTTCGTATCCCAAAAAGTATTTATATTTATTTTATTTTCAAAAACTGACAAGCTGCTCCAGCAAGGAGCCTTTCTTATCTAGAACAGTATTTTATTTTAAAGAACTGCTTAAGTGCTATGGGCAGGTTCCTTTCTTATCCGAACCAACAGTTTATTTTTAATATATTATACCACTATGCCCTCCCAAATCCAAGCAAAATCATAATGAAAACTGTGTTCAGTTTCTCATATTCTGTATAAGGCAGGGGAGTTATAAAGCCACCTGGAAAAGAAATGTGAATGCTTTTTGTCAAATATGTGCCTTTGACTTCTCAATAACCATGGTGGGATTCATGATTGTAAAGGGGCAGAGAAGTTCTGTCAAGCATAGGACAAATGTGGAAAGCCTAAATTATTTAAAATCCTTCTAAAAACTTGGTCCAATCCACATAATCAATAACAGACAGTGCAACGAAGGCAGAACTATTTGCTCACTTTCTCATTTGCTATGAATAATAGTTTTGGTAAATTAGTAGGCAGAATGTTTCCAGACTGTGAAATGGTGAAAAAAATATGCCTGCAGACACACAAAAGCCAGTTACCTTATCCACTGAATCAGAAAAAAGACCAGCGGTACCATCCAAAATCAGCCATTAAATCAAATTCTGGAGATTGGGGGGGGGGGGAGCAAAAAACAAAAAGCAAAAAACAAAAACAAAACACTTTTCACTGAATACCTATGATTATACTGACAAGAACCTATTGGTCTGAGTGCAGGGGAAGATTGTGCTCAGTCATTATTTATATATATTTCTTGGTTTAGGGTTAATGCCAAACACCACTTCAGTCCCAGTTAAAAATATCTAGTTTGGGTGTATCCCTTTAGGGCTCTAGAGGTAGACAGACTACATGCGAAGGAAGGAAGGAAGGAAGGAAGGAAGGAAGGAAGGAAGGAAGGAAGGAAGGAAGGAAGGAAGGAAGGAAGGAAGGGAGGGAGGGAGGGAGGGATCTATTTCTGATCTGTTATCTTGGCAAGTTTGGGTCTGACTCAGTATAATACTGCTTTCTATCTTTCTAACTCCAAAGTAAAATGCACTTGACATTTAAAAATCACATACTGGGAAATAACAGCTGGTTATTCATGTCCTGCTTGGGGGCATCATGGAGATACCTGCCAGGCCATACTGGAAAATACAATGAAACATTACAGAGAATAGAGACAAGCAGGATGGTGTGAGCACAGGGAGGTGGAGGTGGGGAATGGATCGGGAGGACAGAAAGGCACCAGAAAGTGATGGCCAGAGAGCGGGGGGGGGGGGGGGAACCACCCAGGAATGCCTCTAGACCCTTCAATGTGCCCCATGAATCCTAGCAGTGCACTTGTAGTTTCCAAGATTTCAGCGATCTCTAAGAGAGAGATTTTGACAGCTTCCCAAATGACAATTCCCAATATGCCTCGTGTGGAGCTATCTTTATTATAAGATTATTAAATTGATATAGAACTGATATATGTTTGTAGTGAATATAAACCAGAGCTGCAGGGAACTGCACCCAAGCTGTGTGGCTTTTGGCAGTGAAAGTTAAAGTATTATTCAGAACTTCATTCAAGTGTCTGGCCATCATGTTAGATGTACTGAAATATCTTGATTTAATTGCTGTTTTTGACACCCCTATAAATATTTACATGCATATGTGTGCCTTAGACATCAGTAGTAAAGGATGAGGTCCTGAATGTATTCTTCAGAAGGGATGTGAAATAAATAAATTAAATTGAAGTTAACATGGAAATTAAGATGTACAGGCTGCAGGAAAGAAAATTATCTATATAGTTTATCTCCTGGCACTTCACCTGAATAACAATTCTGAGCTTTAATGCAGAAATTCATCTGATCACAGTGCAAGCCTTTTAAGCACCTCCATTCACTGTCTGTGAGGAAATTACTTGAGGGCTAAAGGATCTGTGCATGACTCATGCTACAAAAAGCCCCAAAATTTACAATATGTAGTAGGGTGGCTGTGGCTGCTGAAAATACTGTGAAGACAGCTGGTACTGGCTATACTTTTCTCTTATTCTTCCTCATTCCTTGGACAAGGAATTCCTAGACAGTTTCAAGATAATTAAGGAGAAAACATTAAAAGGCACTTTTCACAGAGACATAGATATTCATTGTTAAGTCTATATATTTCAGTTATAATTTCAGTTCTAGTGCTGGAACTTGTATTGGGCTGTGCTGACAAAAATGGATCTTGAACTAATCCTACATGTTCAACAAATGGGAATGGCATGCATTGGTTTTGGTGACTGAAAAAAAGGGGGACCTAAAACTGATGATAATTCCAAGGATTTCCTTCAAATGAGATTTGCTCTCTCTAGCTTTTGGTTAACGAACATAATGGAAATTAAATGAACATATAATATTGACAAATGCGTCACAACCTACTGTCCCATAAAGCTTGGGAGATCAGTGCTCTAAAGAGTAGTTTAATTCAGGAGGTAAAGTTTCTCACTCTGGAGTTGGATGGCCAATAAATTTAAATAAATAATGATAATTTTTAAAAAATACTTTTTATTGAGGATTTTAACAATACTAAAAGAGTAATACAAACTAGTATCAGAAATAAAAAGAAAAATAGAAAGAAAAGAAAGTGCAAAAAGAAAAAGAAAAAAGAGAAAGTAAGAAAAAAGAAAAATAGAAGAAAGAATATTTAAGGAAGAGATTCCCAATCTTTGCAACAAGTACAAGCAAATTTAATATTTCCCCATCCATATAAAATTATATACATAATCCACTTCTTCCCATAATCCCCTTTCCATTCACAAATCCAAAAATCGTAAATGAATGATGATGATGATGATGATGATGATGATGATGATGATGATACAACCAACCATAATAATAACAATTGTTAATGAATGAACAATACTGTACTGGTGTACATTGGGGAGTGGGGGAAGGTTATGAATGGATGGGGGCTTGGGCTTTCTTCCAGTTAACATCCTCCCCCAGTGAAGATGTAATGGTATGTGGGAATGACCTTGGGAGACCGTGTGAAGAGATGCTGCCTAGGGAATGGTCTGATAAGAGGGAGCATAGCCCACAGCTGCAAAGTGGGAGGAGCAGAAGCTCAGAAGAGACCTCAATTTTTCAGGGGTAAAGAAGATGGTGGGAGAATTATACTTTCAGACTTGCAAGTTTCTGTTAATGTAGCCTTACAATAAAGTAGAATTAGCTTATCTGCACAGGTTTCCTGTCTGGTCTACCTGGGAAGTCTGATCGAAGCTGAGATTTGATGGTGCAGCCACTTCTGAATAAGTTAGAGATTATTGTAAACTAGGTGGGATATCAGGTTCCTGCTTCTTCATGGTAATAACAATCCCAAATAAAATCAGTTATCTAAAGAAGTAGAGGATTTTCACTTGCTCTTTTGTCAGAGTCTAAACAGCCATTTGCTAGGGATGCAATAGTTCTTGTCTCTGTTGAGCAACAGATTGGGCATATGTTCACTTTGGGATTATTTTTTCAGTGAAACATAGGTTAGAAGGTGTATAAAAGTTATAAATGAGTGGCTAAAAAGTGTCCCTTACTTTAGAATCTAGTTCGCTTTTGAAAAGTTGCACTGGGCATTAAAACAAAGGGAAAGTCAAAGATGGGGGGGCCATTAATGCTAGACACCGCCCATATTAGCATCTATCTTTTATTTGAGAACCATTACGTTTCAGTTTAGGTTGCTGAAAAGCATAAATGACAATGCCAAAACAAAGTCTCCTTAGTAACAAAATGCCAGGCAAAGACAACATGATTTTCTCAATGCAGATAATAAAAATATAACTGTAGCTTTTGAATGTAGATGAGCTCAGAAAGTTTAGAACTTTGTTTTGTTTCCTGATGCTTTAATGTTCATTTAAAAAAAATACTCAATTTTTCCATCCCTATCCAACACACTGGAAACTCCAGAATTTTAAGAGCTGCCTAAGATCTGGTAAGAAGAGAGAGTTGTAAATGAGAGTTCCTGCCTTTCGTTCTTGCAGTTCATGGTTTCTGCATCACTTTGCCCTCATCCTAACCACTTCTTTCTATTCCTCTTTAGGATACTGTCATGTGCACGTGGCCCCTGATGACCTGAAAATTCAGTTTATAAGTTAAACTCTTTCCAAATTTGTCACTCCCTTAGTTGAAGTTGCCCAAAATTTATGCATTGGGATAGGATTTGTGCATTGGCATTCAACAGTACCAAATCTGGATACTCCATGAAGCCTCTCTGATTCTTTGATTGAGAATTCTTTGATTGAAAATTCTAAGTAGCTATCAAAGAGAACTTCTTGGAAGTGTTACACCAACTGTGAACTTCTGGCCATTGAGATTACTGCTTCATTACAGATTCTTTTTGATATCTCATACACATTCTAATTCTGTGACATGAAATAATTGATTCCTGCAGTTTTTAATTTAAATGAGTTCAAATAAGCCTTTGGTGTTGATATGTTTCTTGAATATTGCAATAAGAATGTGTTTTCTTGAGTTTGCTGTCACCTATCTTTTATGAACAAAGACTTGGGAGAGCAGATCATGAGCACAAAGCGTTCTGAGTAAGTTATTTCCTTTTACATATAGTTTCAGTTCAACTTATCTACTGGTGTCAGATGTCATATTGTCATTGCATTATTGGGCCATTTGCATGATATCATGATGCACTGTCATTTTGATGTCATAATGACTTGTTATGGTCACTTCTGGTGTCTGTTATTGTTACTGATGTGTTAGCTTACCTTTTAGTAATGGAAAGGCAGGGATTTAATGCTTCATATTCTGCTCTTGATAACTTTTTTTTTTTTGGAAGAATTAATTTTTAGTTTGGAAACAACTACTGTAAAACAGTTGTGGATCTGTTCAGATACATTATGACCAAGAACCCATTCATTTATCATATTTTGAAGTCTTATCTGACCAAGAACTGAAGAAAGCATGTGAATCGATATCAAATCATTCAGTTTTTCTTTGTGTCAGCTCATAATGAACTTTTTCCATGCTTTATTTTATTATTCATTAATACCTGGAATAAATCAGTGTTTGCTTGGATATTGTGGCAAAGAAGCTGCCATTCCAGAAATAAATACTCATCTTTGTTTGACCAGTGCCAAACGTTCTTGGCATAATATGGAGAGGCATAATTTACAGTAGTAACTGAAGATTGGCTAAAGAAAACCTGCTGGTCTTTGCAGTTGAGCAGGAATTCTTCTGCTTTTACTAGATAGATATTCTATCATGGTGGCATGATAGCAGTCTGGCATTCTTACTAGGCAGCCCAACAGATGGAGGAACTAAAGGCTACAGAAAGGGCTGGGAAACTGTTTTCAGCCAGTGGTCCACAAGTTGCCTGCTTCTGCTCTAGGCTATCCTAGTGCTAAATGTCACTATGTAGTAACTTTATTCCCATCAAGCTTAAACCAACATATATTCACACCTTCCTTCCTCCTTCCTCCCTCCTTCCCTCCCTCCCTCGATAAGCTATTTATTTTAAACTAACAGTTAAGTTCTTAAGATGAGCTAAAAGCCACAACAGCAGGTCTCTTGGGTGTTTTGGAATTCTTCCTTCATGGGATCCACTCTTGAAGGTTAGGTACAGTATACCATTTTTAGATGGCTCATGCGGCTGGTCCTGGTATTGTTCTTCTTGCCTTATCATTAAGTTATACTGTACTTACTTTTGTATTTAGCAAAATATCCACATTTTCTACAAGTGGATCTCTGGAGATGGTAAGCACTGGATCACATTGATGGCAACAAATGTGCATCTTATTGTGGCATTTGCCAAAAGATGGTGTTCCTTTCATCATTTGCTTTCAGCTGCCAGAATGAAAGGGCTACATGTGGCTCTTCAAATGAAATAATTAACAAAATGCACCCACTTTTATATCTACTTTTGCATGTTAGCCACTTTGGGAAACAGCAGCAGTAGAATTCATGCCACAGACCAGGCATGGCTATGTAAGGGTCCATTCAAGGGTCTGAAAAATAGAAAATTAAACGTTTTTCTAGGCATTTTGTTTTAAACTGACATCTAAGGCAGAGCCAGAATTGTAAGGTGTGGAATTCAATGGGTTTTTATATCCAGCACTGCTTCAGTGCATAGATACACCCACAATTGCTGTCAGACCACACTTTAATGATTCCAACTCATTCAGATTTCAAAATGGGGTTGATGAGGTCCGGTATAATTGTTGCATATGTACTCAGAAAACAGTGAACATAGCTGTTGCAGCTGACAAAAACAACAAAGGGGAAGGTCATAAGGCATTACGATGAGAGAAAAAGTTGGAAACTCCAATTTATGAGGCAATGGCTCTGATGGATTTTGCATAAAGCACATAAATATATAGAGTGCCAATAATCTATCTGGGACGAGCCATACTGGTTTGGTGAGAGAGTGACTTCTTTGCATATAAATACTGCCACTTCAGTTTCTGGCAACTCTATATGGCAGGAAAAGACTTGTCTCTGGAATTCTGGAGATGTGCTATAACTCACAATATACCAATGTGGATAACCAATGGCTTAACTCAGTATGCAGAAGTTTCTTTTTCAAAGACCTAGCAGCCAAGTATATAAGGTTTAGCTTAGATCTTTAGGCCTTGATATTTAACTTAAGAGGGGTCACCTGCTTCTTGTATGTCCTTTTCCTCCTGAACTTGTCCCAGGGCGTGTTCACTGCTGGGTCAGTGTTGTACGTCTGTTATTATTTGCCAGTGTCAAAACAGGGGCCACCCACCTGAAAAAGGGAAGAATAGCTTTTTATGGCCATTTCTTGCCTACAAAATTATGCTCCACAAGTAACAATGGCGTAGGCATCCAATAGAAGTCACAGTGACATCAGACCCAAAAAGATGTCAACAGTGTAACTGTGATGGAATGGCATGGGACTGGAAGGGGGGTAAAGAACGTGATCTCATCTCCAGAGCAACGCACTGGAGATAAGAGGCGAAAGCTGATGCACCCCTAACATTCCAGGAGATAGTGAATTCCTGTTCCTGGGAACTGCTGGCCAGTCTGAGAAGATTCTGTAAACAAGCACTAGCTAATAAATGATGTCAGGCCTAGCCCAAGGAACTCCTGGAGACCGTGCAGGTTCAATCAGCAAGGTTTATTAGCTAGTGCTTGTTTACAGAATCTTCTCAGACTGGCCAGCAGTTCCCAGGAACAGGAATTCACTATCTCCTGGAATGTTAGGGGTGCATCAGCTTTCGCCTCTTATCTCCAGTGCGTTGCTCTGGAGATGAGATCACGTTCTTTACCCCCCTTCCAGTCCCATGCCATTCCATCACAGTAACTTACATCATTTGTACAATGGCATCATAACATGCATACCACCATCACTTGCCTCCTTGCCCCCCCGGATACACAGTGGCACAGTAGGGACGATGGATAGAAGATTGGTCTTTGTAAAGTGGGGCGCAGAGAATTGTGGCTAGAGGAGTTGACTGCTCTCCAACCATTTAAAGTTTGGAGATTAAAATCCAAGAAATATTTTCAGATCGGTTCAAGTCTCATGGGCAACCTACAACAACGTTTTTCAAAAAATGTTTCCTATGAATGAATGAATGAATGAATGAATGAATGAATGAATGAATGAATGAAGTGATTGAAATTATGATTCATACACACATCCCACTGTATTTTCTTTGGAGTAGATAAAGTTTCCAAGGATACAAAAAAGAGGCCTATACAAAACTGAACACTTTTGTAATATCTATTTGCAGAATTAAGAATAATAGGAAATAATGTGAACATTGGTGTAAAATTTTAAATGAGCACACAAAAGGGATAATGGACATTGATTTGTTAAACTTAATTCATGGTGGGGAGGAGTACAGCTATCTTTCTATAATATTCTGGGGATAGTTTCTTTAGGTTCCAAAGAGTCACAAAATGGACTGATGGCTCAGGTTGTTGGATGGACTCATCTCTGAATTTAATGAATCAGGAATAGGGTAGAAAGACCTTGTTCTGATCATACTTGGGACTGATTTTGCCTGTCTTAACTAGACAAGCTACAATGGCCACATCTTCTCAGCCAGAGGGCAAGGTTTAAACAATTTAAAATTGCTGTTCATGGAAACACTTATAAATTCTTGAAAGGAAGGTGTGAGTCTGTTGAGGCAGAAGAGAGAGAAGAACGAGGTGGGAAACACTTTGATAGAATCAGAGTTACTTAGAATGTAGTGGTTCACACTCTGATATTATTACAAATAAAAAGAGGTAAATTCATATAGAGGTTATCCAGATCTGTGTCCTTTCCCATTTTGTTCAAGAGCTCAGACCATAATCAGGAAATAAATCTAGTTGTCGCCACTGTGACAGCTCTTTAAGTCCAAGTCCTGAACAGCTTAATTGGGGGGAATGATCCAGTTTGAAGATTCATAGTCTGCATGACATCCTTGTGCAATAAATTCTTTCAGGAAAGACCATGAATAAAATGAATACATTTCTGGAATAGTGATGGATTTCAGAACATGCCTTGTTAAGGCACTGTGTACCTTCCTATTCTTCCTTGTTGTAACAGAAGAAATTCAGTGTCTGAACATGTTTAAGCATGCCATAAAACATCTTAGTTCTAGAGGCCTCTTTTTAAATGCAGGTGACCCACATTGGCAGGGTCCCAAAGTATATCAAACTCTAATGGTATCAGGGGGAAAAAAAACCTGATGGGGCAAAATAAATCCTGAAGGGATAAGTTCTGTTTCATGTGCAATTTTGTATAGCATGTTGATAAATGGGTTAAGATATTTTTATTCCAAAATAAATAACACTGATCCTTCTTTTTCTTCCTTTCTCTAAGAGCTCAAGATGCTTATGTGGAGGTGTCCTTTCATTTCATCCCCACATTGATAACCTTGTAAGGGAGCTCGGCTGAGAAAAGGTCACTGGCCCAAAGTAACCTAGAGAGGTTCTAGTGTGATAGACTTGGACCTGGATCTCACTGTCCAAGTCCAGCACAATTATCATTATATCCCACTGGTTCTCATAAGATTTCTAAAATATGTTTAGGGCCACAAATGTAATTAAAATTCTGAACTGATTAGACATTAGAAAGGATTGCCTAAAAAGCTGTATAATAGAAATTGGAAAGAAGACTCTTTCCAACATAAACAGGCAACAATGAAAAGTTTTGCCTGTTGAATATATACATGTCATAGAGTTGTTGACACCAAATCTTCCACTCTGGATGAGATGTACACTGAGAATTAGTTCAGGACAAGAAATCCAGCTTGTTCAATTAAGTATACTGATTCACGTTCAGTAATAAAGTAATAAATAAAGTAATAAAGAGGGCAGCAGGAAAGCATATATAAATACAAAGGGATTCTAAACTAGTGGGGAAAGTGGGGAGCAAGTGGAAAAAATAGAAGCAATGTTGAGTTAGAACATACTGAATGCATTCAAAAGTGGTGGTGGGGACTTATCTATACAAGAATATTTTACTATATATTTAACATAGAATAATAATCCTTTAAGTGAGTACACATTTACCTCTCAGTTCTATTACAATTTCTTCATTTGTTCAGGCTTACTGGGATCTAAATATCTCATATTAGAAGCCAATGACCTTCCATCTCTTTTTCTCCCCAGAAATGCCTTCGTAACAATGCTACAGTATGATGTTCTGTCATTCCAAGTCAAGTCAGGTTAAATCTCCTTTGAGTTCAACTTAATTCCTGGTGACTTCATGAAAACATTGATGCTGTTTTCTTGGCAAAAATATAGAAATAGTTTGCATTACCCTCTTCTGGGATTGTTGTTGTTGTTGTTGTTAAATTTCCTAATCTAGTTTATAGTCCCGAGATTTACTGATCATCTTTCACTGAAGGACTAACCAGGTCCAAACTTTCTTAGCTTTTTGAGATCATTCAAAGTTAGTTAGGTGCTGCCACCTAGATGGGCAAAGTAAACTACTGTAGAGGAACAGAGCAGTTCACTTTGATGTCAATACCAGCTGTTTTGACTCTATTGCAGTTTAGGGTGGTGAAACAATTCAGTTTAAGGGGAAAAAACTCAACTCTTCTTCAGAGATTCTTGTCTGATGACCAATTCCCCCTTCTTGCTCCCCATTGGTTTCCAAAGAGGAAAAAAACAAGGGACAGTTAGATGGGCTTCAAGATCCATTGGATTCTAAGCTCCATAGCCATCCATCCTGTCCTAAAATATCACTGAATTTTGGACTACTGCACCATCTTTATTCTGTTTTGCCAATCTGTTGCCAGCAGGACTTTTGGAACCTTCAGAATATTGTATTGTTCAGAATGTTCTATTGTTGATCTGTGAATTGCGGCATAGGATTGCTGGAATGAAACATATACAAGTAGTCTTCACGTAGCAACTGCCTCATTCAGTGACTGCTTAAAATTACAACAGTGCTGTAACTTTATGACCAGTGCCTGCATTTATGACTTTCACAGCATCCTTCAGTCATGTGGTTGCCATTACAGTCAGTATGTGTTATCCTGTGCCTGACCTGTTGTTTTTCTTTTTTTTCCCCCTTGCAGAGCAGAGAGATTGGAGATTACAAGAGAGTAAGCAGGCACACAATGGGGAATACACATTGAAAGCAATGTAGTGGCACCAGTGAGTGTGCTACGCAAACAGCCTGGTGTATTTCCCATTGTGTGTCTGCTTGCTCTCTTCTAATCCCTTCCTCTCCAATCTCTCTGCTCTGGGGGGGGCGGGGAGGGGAATGGTCAGGCACAGGAAAGGTTGCCTACAGAAATTGCTTGGGTTTTTTTTTCTTCCCCCCCCCCCTCACAGAGGGGAGAGATTGGAGATTACAAGAGAGTAAGCAGGCACACAATGGGGAATTATACCAGCCTGTTTGCATAGCTCACTTGCAGCTGCCAGTGCCACCACATTCCTTTTGATGTATATTCCCCATTGCATGCCTGCTTACTCTCTTATAATCCCTTCCTCTCCAATGAATGTAAATACAAACATTAATTCCCTTCTTGCTAATTATCTCAGCACTGGGGTGAGCATTCCAAAGGGTGGAGGAGTGGGGAAAACACAGTCATGGTAATGCGAATTCCCACTGAGCAACCACTTTGCTTAATGACAGAACTGCAGTTCCAATTGTGGTCGCTAAGCAAGGACTACCTGTAATTGCTCTAGTAACATTATGGATAGAATAACAATTTACCCTTTTCTCCTTCTCCTATTTTAAAGAAATATATAAAACAGCTTCCTGCAAATTTTGACATTTTTTTCTAAACAGTGTAAGTTTTCCACGATGACCATTTATTTCACTATTGAAATATTACAGATATATGTATGTGTCCCTTCAGATGCTGAGGAACTGGCTTTAGATTATCCAGTAGTTCCTAATCCACTCCACCGTCTCCTGCTTTGTAATTGGAAATAAACGAAAATACCAGATTAAAGCAGTTTCAGACTGACAAAAACTAGAGTAGGCTGAGTTCATCTAGTTTCGTATGGGATGATTTGTCAAGGTAATTTTTATGACTTAGTCTGAGATAGGTGTCAGGAATATTTCAGTGTCTCATAATCAGCAATGGCTATGAGCATTCACTTAATTCACTTAAAAGTATAAAAAAGAATTAGTTTTCGGTATAACAATGATTCCAGTTATACTCAACAAAAATAAAAAAAAGATAGTGGTACTATTTCAAATAATTTTCACTGATGATCATATTCTCAACTATAGGAGCTACTCCTCATGGAAATATCTGTGCATCACATTGATGGGTCTGCCTATGGCTTCGATTATAACAATCAGGGAGCAAGACTTCCTGCAGTGACTTGGAAAACCCCTATTGTTACACTAGATGCTATTGGGCAAGGTGGACAGAGTCTGAGCCAGTATATTGGCTAATTCCTTAGATGATGATAATGATGATGATGATGATGATGATGATGATGATGATGATGATGATGATGATGGGGCTACATGTGGACTAGACCCACTGATATGTTCCCTATGCACAAGGCAGCTGCTTTAGTTTCGTTTTATTTGTAAATCTTAACATTTCTAAAAAAAATCAGAAATGAGATGTAGCCTGAGACAGACATTTGCAGTGGAGAAAGAAATCAGAGGAAGAATCATCTAGAGCATAGGGAGGCACTTTTAAAGTGAGAAGTAACCAAAGACAAAACCTGTTTATTTCTTTTCCATTATTTACGGCCTGGGGTCCTTGTCATACATAACCAACAGTGTGGGGCTCCTTTTCCGGTGCTGCTGGATATCAGCAGGCCTAAATTGTGGTTTGTAGCTAGGGTATATTGAATGATAAGTAGAAAAGTAAGACTCCAGAAGTTTAGCTTCAGGCTGTGTTCAAAGAGGATGGAATCTGCAGCTCTTTGAAGTCAATGGAAAACTTACTTTGTATATTAATACTGATGAACTGTTTCAAGGTTTCATTTTTCAGATGGCCAAACAATTCTTCATGCTTTGTATACGGTATTATGAATTAATAATACAGAATTATAATTGCTCTAATAATGCAATAAGTAATATAATTATTACAATTCATGATCAATTGGTAGTATTATTAGTAATATGTGCAAAGAGAACAATTTGCAAGAGAACAATAAAAACAGGCTTAACGAAAGACACACAATAATACCAGCAATCCTTAGAATATAAAAGATTAAGTAATGTTCCATAAAAAACTCCAGCAAAGCAGAACAGGCAATCAGAAAAACAGTCAACAGATAGTCCTCCAGTTACAACGGCAATTGGTACTGGAATTTCTGTTGCTAAGCAATGTGGCCGTAAAGTGCAATGTCACATGACCTCATCGCTTAGCAACAGGAATCCCTGTAGTGTCTGTTGCTGTCATTAAGCAAGGATTGTGAAGAGTTCCAGGATGGCAGCCACCAGCAAACACCGGTCATTGCTGCTGCATTAGGGGTTTTTGCGGTTTTGATTCCTCTCCCCACAGGATTTACCATCTTTTAGAGGGTGGACTGGGTGCGGAGGAGACCTCGAGGGGGGGCTTTTACCCCTTTGGTGTGTCGACTCGGGGGCAACCCCTGGACAGAGCGGCAGGGCATAGTGGTTGAGGCGGAGAGCAGTGGGCTTGGACAAGCCTCGGGCAAGCTCTGGTGCGGTGCAGTCCCTGTGTGGTGTGCTGAACCCCCGGAGTGGAGAGCCTGGCTGGTCTCTAGTGTGGCATACTCTAAGGGGTACTGGTGCAATGCGGCGAGTCGACTGAGCCCACCTAGGCGCAGCATGGCAGAGAGAGCCCTCGTGGACCTCGGTGTGGGTGGCGACCTTCGGTGAGCCTGAAACGACGAGGCCCCAGGGGGGTGCAATGAGCCCCGGCGAGTCCTAGAGAGCCCCAGCGTGGCATGGGAAGCCCTGGGGAGTCCTAGCACGGCACAGCGAAACGCAACAGACCCCGGTGCGGACCACCAAGCCTCAGGCCCAGAGGGCCCAGCAAGCCCCGGTCGCAGCATACCCAACCTAAGGTCCAGCAGGTGCAGCAGGCCATAATGTGGCACAGGGAGCCCTAGGGGCCCCTGGAGCAGCGCTGCGAGCTCCAACAACCCCGGGGCTACATGTCATGTTTTAATGAGCCCTGGAGCAACACAGCAAACTCCAGGGATGTGGGAACTTACAGGCAGCTGGAGTCCTGGGAACTTGGTGGTTTGGCGCAAGGACACTGGGCAGGTTGGGGGGGCCGAGGTCATAGTGGACTTAGAGTCCAGCTGTGGAGGAAGATCGGTTGGCTTCACAGGAACAGCTGGACAGGGAAGCAGCTGGACAGCAAAAGAAGCCAACAGCCCTTGGTTTTAAGACTAGTGAATTGGGGATTAAGAAGCTAGCCACCCCCATTTATTCCCCCCCCCCAGGGCCAGTGGAGAACTGCGGGGTCCCTCCAGTGTGAGTCTGGGACTCCCTCCTGGGAGTGAGAGTCTGGTAGGGAATCTGGGAGTGCATGAGGATATCAGGATCCACCTTCTGGGTGGGAGACAGGAGGTTTGAGGAAGTGAATGGGATGTCCACCCTGCCAACTAGTGAGAGAGGTCATGTAGGGTGGCAGAGGGTGTGTGGGAGTGTAAGGTTTGGTGGGGGGTGGGTCCTGGTGGCACCAAGAGTGCGAGCTTATGTGCTGGAGCAACCCTCCCTCGCCTGTGAGTGTTTGGGTGTGAATGAGGATGAGTGGCTAGAAGGAGGGACCCTTGCCCCAGATTAGGGACCCCGGAGGTCCAGGATCGGAGGCATTTGGGCCCGGAGCCCCCAGGGATTATGCGGTGGGCTGCACTATTAAGGTGGTGACAGGTAGGGGACGATATGGTGGGAGCTGGAGGGCGGGCCATCTTCAGGGAAGATGCCCCCGGTGTGTGTTACCGGTGGCATGTTCTGGCCCTCCTGGCTCATTCCCAGGGCCTGGTCAGCAGGTTCGTAGGGGCCCTGGCCTTCAGCTGCTGCTGCTTAATGCCAGGTCAGTTAACAACAAGGCCCCCCTCATATGTGACTTGATCACCGAGGAGGGGGCAGACCTGGCATGCATTACTGAGACCTGGCTGGGGCCCGAGGGGGGGGTGCCCCTCTGGGAAATGTGCCCAGCTGGGTTCTCAGTGTGGCACCAGCCAAGTGGCCAGGGCAGGGGAGGAGGGGTGGCTGTTGTGATCTGGGAATCTCTAGTGGCCTTCAGGGGCATTGCTCCACAAGTTTATGGCTGTGAGACACTGTTCATTAGGTTGGGTGCCCGTGAACAGTTGGGAGTTCTGCTATTGTACCAGCCTCCCTGCTATGTGACAGCCTCTCTGCCTGAGCTGCTGGAGGCCATCTCGGGGCTGGTGGTGGAGTTCCCCAGGCTTATGGTTCTGGGGGACTTCAACCTACTGTCCCTGGGGCGGTCCTCAGACATGGCTTGGGAGTTCATGGCTACCATGGCAGCCATGGGCCTGTCTCAAATTGTGTGGGACCCAATCCGAGACAATGGCCACATGCCGGATTTGGTTTTCTTGTTGGAGCAATGGCAAAGTGATCTGAGGGGAGATCTACAGCTTTCCCCATTGTCATGGTCAGATCACATCCTGGTGACCCTGAGTTTCTCCTATACTACACCCCTCTGCAGGGAGGCAGGACCCATGCGATTGGTCCACCCCCGGCACCTGATGGACCCATCAGGGTTTTAGAGGGAACTGGGGGATATTCCCATGGATCTGCTGCACGGTCCAGTGGAGGCCTTGGCTGCTGCCTGGAATAGGGAGGTGGCTGGGGCCTTGGACAGGATCGCACCTATGCGACCTCTCTTGCCACATCAGCCCCAACATTCCCCGTGGTTTACAGAGGGGTTTAGGGTGCTGAAGAGGGTTAAGAGATGTCTAGAGCACCGCTGGAGGAAAACAAAGACCAAATCTGACCGAACACAGGTTAGAGCCACTATCAAGGCCTACCTTGTGGCAATAAGAGCGGCGAAGGGCCAACACTTCTCTGCCCTTATCACATCTGCAGAATGCCGCCAGGTGGCCCTGTTTAGGATCCCTAGGTCCCTCCTTGGTTAGGGGGATGTGGGGGTTCATTTGCAGGGCTGTGTGGAGGAATTTTCAGAGCATCTGCAGGACAAAGTCACTCGGATTCGTTCCAGGTTAGACTCCGAGCATGGGGCAAGGTCTGGGGAGATACTGGGGGACCGTTCTTACCCAGTTATCTGGGAACAGTTTGATCCTCTTGCTCCTGAGGAAGTGGACAGGACCCTGGGGACTGTGAAGGCCACCACTTGCCATCTTGACCCGTGCCCCTCCTGGCTGGTGAAAGCACCTCAGGAGTGACATGTGGTTGGATCCAGGCAATGGTTACTACATCCTTGCAGGAGGGAGTGTTTCCAGCTGCTTTTAAGAAGGCATTGGTGCACCCCTCCTCAAGAAACCCTCCCTGGATCCTACTGTGCTGGACAATTTTTGTCCAGTCTCCTACCTCCCCTTTTTGGGGAAGGTGGTTGAGAAAGTGGTGGCATCATAGCTTCAAAGGGTTCTGGAGGAAACGGATGATCTGGATCCCTTCCAGTCAGGTTTCAGGCCCGGTTATGGAATGGAAATGGCATTGGTTGCACTTATGGATGACCTCTGGCAGGAGTGGGATGGTGGAAGTGCGACCATCCTTGCTCTCCTTGATCTCTCAGTGGCTTTTGATACCGTCGACCATGGTATCCTGTTGGGACGGCTCAGGGAATTGGGGGTGAGCGGCACAGTCTTGTGCTGGTTCACCTCCTTTCTCCAGGGCCGATCCCAATTGGTGGTGATAGGGAGCAAGAGGTCCCATCCTCGGCCCCTCCTTTGTGGGGTGCCGCAGGGTTCGGTTCTCTCCCCACTCTTTTTCAACATCTGCATGAAACCGCTGGGTGAGATCATCCATCATCATGGGATGAGGTATCATCAGTATGCTGATGATACGCAGTTATACATCTCCATCCCAGGTGAAGTAAGTGATGCCGTGGCCACCCTTTCTCGGTGCCTGGAGGCTGTAAGGGTCTGGATGGGGAAGAACAGGCTTCGGCTGAACCCTGGTAAGATGGAGTGGCTGTGGGTTAATGGCTCCTCTGTATCTGGGATTTTGTCATCTTTGGTGCTGGATAGGGTGGCACTGCCCCAGACCAAGTGCGTAATCTGGGGGTCCTCCTAGACTCACAGCTCCTGCTTGAAGAGCAGGTGGCAGCCATGGCAAGGAGGGCCTTTGCACAACTTTGGGTTGTGCATCAGTTACACCCTTTCCTGAATTAGGATGCCCTTCGAACAGTCACTCATGCCCTTGTTATCTCCCAGATAGACTACTGCAATGCGCTCTACATGGGGCTACCCTTGAAGAGTATCCGGAAGCCACAGGTGGTCCAGAATGCAGCCACGCGGGCTATTTTTGGAGCCCCAAGGAGGGCCCATGTAACGCCACTGCTCCGCAAGCTGCATTGGGTACCAGTTTCCTTCCGGGTCCAATTCAAGGTGTTCGTTATCACCTTTAAAGCCCTACATGGCATGGGACCAGGTTACCTAAGGGACCGCCTCTCCCCTATGACTTCAACCCGTTCCACCCGATCACACAGAGAGGGCATGCTTTGGACCCCCTCAGTAAAAGAATTTCAATTAGCGGGGTCCAGAAGGCGGGCCTTCTCTGCAGTAGCCCCCGCTCTTTGGAACATTCTGCCCCCAGAGGTGCGATTGGCCCTCCCACTCCTGGCCTTCCGTAGGGCTTTGAAGACCTGGTTCTGCCACTTGGCCCAGGGTGGGGAGGGAATGCCTCCAGCATGGGGATGGCTAGGCCCATAGAGGCCTTCTGTCTTCAGCCTCAGATTTTTCATTTTCTTGGACTCTCTTTCCCCCTTTTTTAGAAATGCGTTTAAACTGATGTTTTATGTATTTATATATATTTATGTTTTTAATGTTCAGTGTGAATCGCCCAGAGTTCCCCCACTGGGGGGAGATGGGCAGGTGAGAAATTTAATAAATAAATAAAAATAATAAAAAACGTAGGTTGTTAAGCAAGCACCTCCTTGCAACTTCCTACCAGCTTCCAACAATCAAAGTCAGTGGGAAAGTCAGCAGAAAGTTGCAAGTCCCTGGTGGCTTGCTAGTAGGCTGGCAGGCAGGTAGGTGGCTGCTGCCGGGTGAGAGAGGGAGTGAGGGGGCACATGGGTGGCCAGGGAGGTGTGGCGCAAGCATGGCAGGACTTGGGGTTGCTGCTGCCATGTGGGAGAGGGTGTGCAAGCGTGCGCAAGTGGTGGGGGAGGGACAGCACGAGTGCGGCAGGGTTTGGAGTAGCTGCTGCTAGGTGGGAGAGGGTGCATGAGTGGTGGGGAGGGTGCGCGAGTGGCAAGGGAGGTACAGCGCAAGTGTGGCAGAGCTTGGGGTGGCTGCTGCTGAGTAGGGAAGGGCACACAAGGGTAAGCAAGTGGCAGGGAGGTGTGGTGACAGTGCAGTGGGGCTTCGGTCAGCTATATTTTATACAGGTAGTCCTCACTTAACGGCCTCAATAGGGACTGGAAAATTCATTGTTAAGTGGGGCAGTTGTTAAGCAAGTATCATGTGACTACACTTGATTTTATGACACTTTTTGTGACAGTCATTAAGCAAACACTGGCGTTGTCAAGTGAATCACGCAGTTCCCCATTGATTTTGCTTGCCGGAAGCCAGCTGGGAAAGTCGCAAATGGTGATCATGTGACCCCAGGATGCTGCAACTGTCATAAGTGTTGGATCACAATCACTTGATTGCGGGGGTGCTGAGATGATCATAAGTGTGAGCACCGGTCTTAAGTTACTTTCTTCAGCCATTGTAACTTCAAAGAGTTGCTAAATGAATGGCTGTTAAGCGAGGACTACCTGTATATATGTATATGTATATGTATATGTATATGTATATGTATATGTATATGTATATGTATATGTATATGTATATGTATATGTATATGTATATGTATATGTATATGTATATGTATATATACAGCTTCTGGGCTGTATAGAGTGTTCCACATAGAGTGTATTACAGAAATCCCACTGAGAGTTCATTAAGAAAAGGATCAACAGGACTGGGCAATAGTCAAATCTGGGACATGTCCACTTTGCCACTGAGGCCTCCTGTACCTCTAGCAATAGTTTGGAATCAAAAAGAGTGTCCAAGTTATAAATCTTACCTCATCCAGAACAGATCCCCTTCTTAACTGCTGGGCTTGATAATTATCTTTGCAAAGTATCTCAGTCTTACCCAAATTCAGATTCAACTTCTTGGTCTTCATCCAGTCCATCACCACTTCTAATAGTATCAAGGGCCTGTGTAACCTCTCCTAATTAAAGTGGAAAAGAGAGTTACAGAACATGTAATTGCTAAAATGTATAAACTTTTATTGAAATTTGAAACAGAAGAAGAAGAAATGAAAGAATGTATGATAAAGTGGGCTAAATTTTTTGGTTATAATATACAGTTGGAGCAATGGGAAAATATGGGTTGAAAGGATTGAAATGTATACTATGTTATAATCTTAAACAAAATGTTTATAAAATTATATACCATTGGTATATGTCACCAGAGAAATTGTCTGGAATGTATAAAGGCACTTCAAATTTATGTTGGGAATGTGAACAACAAGAAAGGACATTTTACCACGTTTGGTGGACATGTAAAAATGCTAGAAAATTCTGGATTTAAATACATACACTGATTCAGAGGATTTTAAAGACTAATGTACAATTGAGATCAGAGGTTTTTCTTTTGGGATTGATGGACAAACAGTTCGAAAAAGTCATGGAATTTTGTTTTTGTATATGATAACTTCAGTGAGATTATTGTATGCAAAAAGTTGGAAAGGTTTGGCACTGCCTGCAATACAGGAATGGTTGGTGAAGATGATGGGACTTTCTGAGATGGCTAAATTGACTTCTTTGATCAGAGAAAAGACAATACCTAAGTTTCTTGCTCACTGAAAACCCATTATGGACTTTTTAGTGAAACAGAAAAAATGAACTTATGATTTATGATGTTGATGATTAGACAGGCTAGATTATAGAAAGAACAGAGTTATGTTGTAACTATAGAGTAAGAGGTAAATTTATAATTGTACTTATAACTGCTGTAAAGAAGATCGGAAGTTACTTCTTTGTATCTTTTTTCTTCCTTATCTGTTTTTCTTTTACTTCCCCCCCCCCCACTTTCTTGCACTTTTAGCTTTCTCTTTGATTTTTTTCTTTTTCTTTTCTTTTTCTTACTTTCTATTAGTTTGTATTAGTTTTTATCTTTCTTTTAATAAAAATTATATTTAAAAAAAAGGAGGAAAAGAGAGATACAGATGAGTGTCGTTAACAGATTCTGCTTCAGCTGCTTCACATAGATAGTGAAGGGAGGCCCTGGCTTCCATAAATGAGTTAAAATCTCAAGGATCAGACCAATTATTTCTGAGAGTCTTGAAAGAATTTGCAGATGTCATCTTGGAGCTCTGTTCTATGATCTTTCAGAAATCATGGGTATAGTGCTGGAGGAATAGAGAAAGGCAACTTTTGTTCTTCTTTTCAAGATATTGGGTAAAATTCTGAAACAAATTATTAAGCAGTCATTTTCTAAGCAATTCATTGCTTGGCAGGAGCCAGCATGCATTTATTAAGAATAAATCACACTAAATAAATCAGATCTCCTTTTTTGATACGATGATTGATTTAGTTGACCGTAGGAATGCAGTGAACAGCATATGTTCAGCAAAGCATTTGAGGAGTTCTCCTATGAGATCCTGCTTAGGAAGATGACAAAATTTGGGCTGGACTGTGCTACCATTAGAATGGGATACAGAAGTGGTTGAATAATCATATACAACCAGTGTATTTCAATGGCTCTGTGTCAGGCTGGAAGGAAGCAGCAAGTAGCATACTGCAACAGTCCATTATAGGCCATGTGCTGTTTAATGTACTTTGAACTAATTTGGATGAGGATTTTAAAAAATCTGCAGACAAAGCAAAGAGAGGAGACCTTAGAAGCCAATATCAAGGTTCAGGTGGATTTTCAGAAGTTCGAACTTTGGACAAAAAGCAGGAAGATGAATTTCAATAATGGCAAATGCAAAATCTAATATTTTGATAAATAAATATTAAAGATATGACTGTAACATGGAGTGGGGCAAGAGGAATACCATATTTGGCAGTATACATATGAAAAGGATCAGGATATCTTGATTGCTCAAAAGCTGTAAAGAGTAAAGAGGATGACCTTGACACAGAGAGGGAAGATCCGTCACCAAGGCAACAGGTAGATAAATATTGCAGAAGCCCAGACAAGGGGGGAGAGTTACAAAAATGTCTCACGCAGCCCCCCCCCCAATTAATATGAAATATAAAAGAGGGAGGAGGGGAAGCACATTCAGACTTGCAAGATTCTGTTACTATAGACAATAAAAATAGTTTTAGGCCTATGTAGCATCTGTTTCTTGGTCTGGTCCACCTTGTAGGGCTGACACAAGCTGAACATGAGTCAACAGTGTGTTGCAGCTGCAGAAAATGAGTCTTAGGCTGCAGCATAGTGTCAGGATCAAAATAAGTCATTGTTCCCTTTAATTCTGCATTAAAATATTCCACCAGTTCTGGGCACGTTGATAAAGTGGAATGTGTCTAGAAGAAAGCAACCAAGATGATAAAGGGCCTGGAAAGAAAACAAATATGAGGAACAGTCAGAGGCATTGGGTATGTTCGGCCTGGAGAAAAGAAGACTGTGAAGAGGCAAGATAGCTGTCTTTAAATCTCTGAAGGGCTGTCATTTAGAAGACTGGGCAGAATTGTTCCAAACTGTTCCAGAAGACAGGACAAGAAACACTGGATTTGAATTACAAGGTAGTGAATTTTGGTTGAACTTCAGGAAAAAATTTAATGTAAAAGATCTTCAACAATGGAACGGATTGCCTTGTTTGCCGAAAGTACTTAAACAAAAGTGGAGGGCCATCTGTTGGAATACTGTAGTAGTCAATCCCTGCAGTGGGCAGTGGGTTGGACTAGATGATCTCCAAGGTACCTTCTGATACTTACATTCTATGAATATATGAACAGTAGGGGACAAGTAGAGACCTGTGGGACTCCACAATGCTAGTGCTGTGGGGCCAAATAGAAATCTCCTACTGCCACTCTCTAATAGCAGTCCTTCAGTTGGAATGGGATCACCACAGTACTGTGCCTCCAATTCCAACCTTATGAGCAGCTCCAGCAGTATCTCATGTTCAGTGATAGGAAAGGCAATTGAAAAATCCAGAAGAATCAACATGGCGCTATTCTCCAAGTATCTGTCTCTCAATTAAGGTCTTCAGTCAAAGTAACCAAGCCTGTTTCTGTGCTTTATTCAGACCTGAATCCAGAGTGAAGTGCATTTAGGCACCTGGTTTCTTACAAACATGCTTCTAGTTGGATGGCCACCACTTTCTCTAGCACCTTGACTCACAACTGGATGATAGTTGTCCAAATGATCAGTTAAAATTATGACTAATCATTCATAAAACCAGAGGTATCTATTCCTAATAACAATGTTTCCGAAGTGTTCATTGTGACATCACAATGTTGCAGGAAGTATATAAGAAGCAGAATTTACATTTTGAAATACATTTAATCTCTTGCTATTCTTCTCCATCCCCACCCCCACCCCCACCCCCAAATGCCTACACTAAGAAACTTTGCAGAACATGAAAGGACTAAAAACTAACTTGTTTTCTAAAAACACTAGGCTCTGTCAACCATGGACAAACCATTTAATCATTTAAAATGAAGTTCATAAAACCACATTCATAACAGCCATTTTGTACCTGTAGCTAAGAAGAGTCAAGAATGTACTGAGTAAATCAATAGTATAACACTTTGCTCCAAGGTTTCTGTGTACTGGTCTCTGAATCTCTTTTTTGGCTAAGATTTAGTTTGATAAAAGTAGATAGCTCTCCATTATCAAGCAGCCTTAAATGTGCTGTATTTAGGAATATGGAAATACAGTCTGGAAAAGAATTGAGGAATGAAAGGATATCAGGAACATGATTTTCTGTTTGAGGCATCCAAACGTTTTTATTTCTTCCCCCTTTCTATAAAATGGAAGGGTTCATGGCTGACATCTAGAGACAGTCCCCAAGACAGATTTGTCTTAAGGATATTTGATCATTTTAGTTTTGGGAGATGGTTATAAATACATTTATTGAAATGTTATAGGAGTTACAAAATTAAGAAATAAAAGGAAAGCTGTACCATTGGTGTGAAAATAGATAATATGGAATCTGTCAGTAAAATGTGTAAAACCCGGTCTGGTTTTATAAAAACTGAGCAACCCTAATTCAGTATTCAAGCATTTATCCCGAGATTGGAAATAATCATACAAAAATGCTCCAAGTCACCCATGTCCTTTCTAGATGGCATCCGGAGACACAAAAATGCAAATCACACAACTTTGCAATGAATAAAACAAAAAATGACTCACATCTTGCAGTATCATCATTTGGTGCTTTCAGGCCAAATATCAAAATGCTGCACCAATTAGAACATGATAAATACAGAATAATCATAGATGGAAAAGTTTGAAACGAGACAGGATTCTCTTAGTGCTTAAAATATATATTCAATAAGATACACCAAATTCAAAGAATTACATGCAGTGTATCATGTACAGTAGCTAGGTTACTATTAAAAAGTAGAAAAATTGTTGGTCACAGAAACATTGAAGAAAGTTCTGGAGGCATTTTTTTCAATGGACTAAGTGTCAAATGATGCTTAAAATGGGTAAACTTTGAAAGAGCTATATATTTAGTTGCATGCAAACATTTAGGTACCCTTAGTCAAACTGTATATTTCAAGCAATTCCTCAGTGAACAGAAGTTGACACATCCTTTATATGGTACAAAATGAAACATGGCATATTTCTGCAAATTTAAATATACTTACTATTTATATACACCTGTTTACAGATTCAATTTTTTTTAAAAAAATGCACATGCAGAAGTTTGGACACTCTTCCAGTTGCTTCAACACTATTTTTTTTTTAAACTGTAAAGTTATTAATAAGAGCCCAAAAAGTGATTGACTTATTAAGCCTACAATTAGGTAAAGGAAGACAATTCTGTGGATGAACAAATACTTTAACCTTTCTAATATGTTAGGTTGTGATTGTTGTTCTTTCTACTTTTAACAACCATGGGGCTTCTCTGAGCAGCTGTCTGAGCGGTTAAAAATGAAGGTAATTCACTCTTACAAAGCAGGGAAAGGCTATAGAATTATCTCTACATGCTTCAGGCTAGCAATTTCAACTGTGAGAAACATTGTTAAGAAATGGAAGTTACATGGAACAGTTGAAGGGAAGGCAAATTCTGGTGGCCAAGAAAAATCTGATAGAACTGCTCTGAAACTGGTCAGAACTGCAAAAAAGAACCCAGCGATAATGGCAAACATGCCGAAAAGTCTAGCTGACGCTGAATTAGTTGTCTGCAACTTCACAGCAGAGTGTTGTTATATCACAACAACAGTGATATAAATGGGAGAGTTGTAAGAAGGAAACACTTTCTCTGACTTCATCACAAAAGTCATTAGCTAAAGCATGCAAAAGTAAGATAAGCCTGAAACTGGGATTGGTGGGGGGGTGGTGGTGGTGGTGGTGACACATTTGAAGAAAAGAATACTTGTCAATGTTAATCATAGAGGTGACTCTATTATGCTTTTGGCAGCCAGTAGCACAAGATTGTGCAGGTGGAAGGAAGAATGGATTTAACTAAATATCAGCATATTAAAGAAGCTAATGTCCCACAGACAATGAAAACACTGAAGCTGAAAAGCATTGGATATATCCAAACAGACCTCCAAATCAACCACAAAGTACTTACAGGAAAGTAAGCTAAAGGTCCTGGAATGGACTTCACAATCCCCAGATTTGAAAATTATTGAAAACCATGGGGAGATCTCAAATATACAATGTATGGAAGGAAACTTAAGAAACTTAATTTCTGAGCTAGAAGAGTTCTGCAAGGAAGAGTGAAAAAAAATCCAAATGCAAGAATAGAAAGACTCTTAGCTGGCCACAGGAAATGTTGGAAGCCATTATTTCTGTTAAAGGAGGTATTACAAAGTCCTTACTAAAAGGGTATCTAAACTTCTGCACCTGCCATATGTACTATGCTCTTATCTTCAGTCTATAAACAACTGCATATAAATAATAACTATGCATTCAAATGTGCAAAAAAGATGTGTTTAACTTTGTACCATGTAGAGATGATGTCAGATGCTGTTTACTTAAGGATTCACTAAAACAAAATGTTGAAACTTTTGCATGCAACTGTAAATATATCCGTAACCAGTGCTGAATATTATGTGGAACCCTTTACATGTTCATGTTTGAAATTATACATTAATTTTGCAATAAGACCATTTGGTTTTAGGAATACACACAAACACACACACAAACACACACACACATAAATATAATCTGTAACTATATACATCTCCACGAACTCCTGCATATAGTGTTGCTCCACTGATTATAATGGGTAATGCTAAACATGCATGATCAAAATCAGATTTAGCATATTCCTATCTATTACTTAGTATGAATCTTAGTTTTATATATTGGAGGACTAAACTGGAGACTTTTCTTCAAAAATCTGTTGCTAAAGGAAGCTGAAGGATGACCTTACTTTGAAGCCCAGAAAGCTGTGAAGGACGGGAAAAGGTATTTTTAAATTGCTTCATTCTTCTTACAGCAGAGCACAGTAATTGTTTACAATTCATTGTGAGATTTTTGGCAGTTGCAAAGTTTTAAAAGTGAGAATTCAAGAGGAAGGACATTGCATAATACTCAGAGTATCACATCCTATCGATCTCTACATTCTCTGTGGAGCTACTCTGCTAGTGACATCGAGGGTTTCATGCCCTTTAGATTGCTACTGTTTAAAGATGACTTTTGAAAATGCTTAGGCAGTGTTGGAGAAGGAACTTGAAAAGAAGAGTGACATCAGGTTGAACTGGTATTGTCACAAGACTGATCACATTTTGGTGCTGCAAGAACAGGAAAATAAAAGAAGTAAAATCCAATTCTCACTCATGGTCTGGCAGTAGACGAAGTGATGAATTTCCACATACTAATGGTAGAATGGTAAAGAGATACGATGGTACCTGCTCTTTTTCTCTGACCTCTTTTCTGTTCATTGTAACCAAGAAAATGGCTGACTGAAAATTTGCAGCGGCTTCAGATATCCAAAGCACCCCTTAAAGGCTCTCCAACCCATCCAATATTTGGGCTAACTTTTCCTTTTAAGTGGCTTAACCTTTAACCATCCAACCCTCCTCTGCCCTGAACAAAAGGCTGGAAAATTTCAGTCTCGCCAACTCTGGTGAGTCACTGGATCCACACCCTGTGGGTCAAAAGCAAAGCAGGTAAAGGATCTAGATGAGGGTTCCTCAACCGCGGCAACTTTAAGATGGGTGGTCGGCTGCCTGTCTGGGGAATTCTGGGAGTTGATGTGTACCCATCTTAAAGTTGCTGAGGTTGAGGAACCCTGATCTAGAGCTCCCAAGCTGAAACATGTTGATCACCCCTGCCAGAAAACCACAACAAACAGCAAAGGGGACTACAGCTACATGTAAGCCCAATTTGAACAAAGTTATGTTCCTCTAGTGATCTATAGTGATATCTGCTACGCTTGAGTATAAAATCTAGTATAGCTATCAATAAATAGCTCCCTTGACACAATTAATTGAAAAACTGATTATGTATTAATATATACAAATGACAAAGTTAAGCACAATGTCAAAAAACAAGAAATGTCATCAAGAATGTATTATCCTCCCATTTGTATTTAACTAGAAAGATTGGAAAGAAAGATCATACTGCTTTTGAATGTCCTTAGAAAAGAATTGGAGTGGGAGACACAGTGGAGGAGAAGGAGAAGGAGAAAGCAAAATGAAAAGTATTATTTATCATATAGAAAACTGAGAGTCATGTGGATTTAGGAATGGATAAATCACACTAATTGTAGTTTGTATCTGTTTTGTATGTGCCCGTTTATAAAAACATTCTTTCCTTTGAATGTTTAAACAAATTAACAAATTTGTTCTTAAATAATTAGCCATTGAGTAATGTTGTTGATATTTTATTCTGAAATAATGCATTTTCATTTGTATTTTGATAGGCTTTAAAGCTGAGAATTGCATCACAAAATTTGGGAAAGTGTCTAATCTGAAGTATAAATGTGTTCCAATCTGTGCATTATTTGAGCAAAATCAAATCAGGCTGGTTTGCTTACTGAAGTGAAGTGAATGAAATTTTTAAGCATCTCTGTGTGAAGTGCTTTGAGCATTTATCTAGTTCATAAATACTGGATATAGTATTTTTCACTGTAGTACTCTATGCTTTGAGTACACATTAATCAGTTTAAGTAACCAATGGCAATTGGAAGCAAGTTGCATATTCCTTTTTTTCAAATAAAGGAAAGATGTTCAGAAGAAATTACATTCCAAAATTTGACAGATAAAGGATTTTGCAAGGGTAAGGACGAACAAACAAGGAACAAACAAGTAGAAGTCCAGAAGTACAATGTGTTCTTGACCTTCTGAGGTGAAGGGTATTAAATGGAATAGGAGTGACCAAGTGATTCTGAGGACAAGGATCCTGGACCTTTCATAGTTGCCCTGAAGAAAAGAGAACTTCTGGAGGGGTTTTCTATATATAATGAAAGAGACAGTTGTGTCATTCACTTTGCAAATAGTATCAGACAAATCTTAAGGTGTGTCTTTTCCCCCCACAGGTGGTCAGTAGAGCAATTATAGGTTTGGAGATGAGATGACAAGATGATATCAGAATTACGCAGAGTGCCACCTTTCAGAACAGAAGAGGGTCAATTTAAATTTCTTTATCTGAAACATTTATATCCTCTATTTCAGCCTGAAGGGCACCCATAGCAGTTTACATAAAAATTTAAAAATGGACAATTTTTCTTGTTAGTCTTATAGTTTACTAAAGACAAGAAGCTGAAAGAAAAGGGATGAGGAGAGGGAAAAGAAAAAAAAAGGATAATATAGGCACTAGTTTTTAAAGTTTTATGGCTTCTGTGATATCCAACTGTAAGGGAAATGGGCTGTACTAGAAGGCCCAGATGACACCATCATCCCCTGTGAATGAAGGTAAGTCTGGTTTTAGGAGTGAAGAAGGATAGAGTGAACTGTTAAGGGGACACATTCAAAAAAGAGTACTCAGTCCTGAGAAAGAAGAAAGTATGAAGAAGAAACTCAAAATAACCCTGCCTTGATTTTGTTTGGTATAAGATGGGGCAGAGGGAAACCCTGACAGGATTTCAAAATTCCGTTATTCTACCCTACAACCATAAAGATAATTCCTGGAATTCCTTCCAGGCTTGTTTCTTGACCTGACCTACCTTGGAGGGCTGTCAACAACCTTGAAAGAAGAAGGCACTTCCACATTGTTGCCAAGAAAATAGCATGGCTATATCCATGTAGACTCTAGAAATCAAGCCTGACTAGGAGGAGATTCTATAGTTGCCCTTCTCCAACCACTAATCTCAGAGATTGATAGCAAATTTGCTATCTCATTATGTATGAAGGGATCTTTACTTATTGAGATCTTAGAATGGAGGAAGTAGGTTGATTCAGTATTTGTTTTGCCATATAGAACAAACACTGGCACCACATTTAAGGACTCATTACTATTGTATTTATGGAGAAATGTGCAGCTAAACTGTAGGGAAAAACAATGTTATCCACATTCTCAAGCTTTTTTTTTTAATGGATTAAATAAATCACACAGTAAATTATGCTTGATTTGCATGAAATACTATATGCACCTAGATCTTGGCATGAACTCATGGAAAGATATTGTTTTAATTCCATTGTCCTTTATAGTTGATATTTGTATTAAATTTTCTCATACTATAATTCTTCCTGTTTTTCTATTACATTCAAGGAACCCTCCTGGGTATAATTTAACATCTGCACATTACTACTGCTGGTAATGAAAGATGAGTATGTATTGCCTGGGCTGGGAGAGAGGGATGAGGGGAAGTGCTGTTTCCATTGGGGATGGAACTGCTGCTTTTTTGAGTCAAGAGAAATTCAGGAAAGAAAAGCCCCTTTTTATTGAATATAATTTGCATATGGCAAGTTCCAAATTCCATCACTGCATCTCCAGTTAAAAAAAGAAGCAGGTTCAGAGGATGGGAAAGAACCTGGAGAAGTGCCATTATTCAGAATAGATGGCCCTGGGCTATACAACACTAATGGTCTGATCTGGAATAACGCAGCTTCCTATGTTCTGTTCTTCAAGCCATAGAAAGTATGCTATGCAAAATTCTTGGGACTATTACTGTCTTTAAAACAGAATGCTATTTATATTCCAAGCATCACTATTGAGCATAGGAATCTCTTAGTCTACAGAGAAAAATTAACTAAGAGAATGGATTTAATCCCATCCAAACACTTTTTATTTCAATGAGATATGTGTAAGAATTCTACTCCAAAATCTATTAGTAGCAAATTTGAGGGTTCTGCTCTGACAGCACTTCAGTATGGAATGAGTGTGAAGATCAGACAGGCTGCTAATATTAGTTGTTTTCCAGTAAAAATCCACAAAATTCTGTATCTGAAAAAAAGAGTGTGCTTTTGAAAGTTGCATGTTCTTTTTCTTTTTTTAAAAAAAGCTTATCTCAGGAATTTGCATTTTGCAAATATCAGCTTTAGATATATTTACATGTCATGGAACAATTTGCATTAAAAAGTTCTTGGTTAACAGTTATATAAATTAGGGAGAGATGGTTGTTATGATAAGTTGTTAATGTAAATAGTCACAACATTCTTCATCCATTTTTTAAGAACTACTGGATTAGAATATTGTTAGGCAGGATTTTTTAATTGATTTGCACGTGCAATTTTTAATCAATTAATTGGTTCAATTGATGGTCAAAAATTTTGTAATGAAATAAATAGCCTCCCCTGATTAATGAACAATTGATTTTTTTAGTTATTTCTAAAAGAAGATGGCAGTAGATTTTTAAAATCACATAATGATGAAAAGAAATTCTCCTTTATCCCTCAGTTAGGAAGGAGGGTAATTCTAACACAATGTCTGCTGCATTACAGAACATATCTAAAAACAAAGAAAACTACTTTTCTTATCTATTTCAAAATTAAATTGTTCAACTAGACAAATATTAACCATAAATATTAAAATAATTGGAAGTCAGCCCTAATTTTCACATGTACTTATATTGCTACCATAAAAATGAATGACAGCTCAATTTCATTCTTATTTATTCCTAAATCCTATTGAATTTAACTAATAATAACTGCTACTACTACAAGGACAATTAATCTTAAAGAAGAAGAAAAAGATAAATTAATACTATTTTATAAATTGTAAAATTTATATAAAAATATAATGTTATAACATTGCATAAAACCCATAGTACATCACCCTCAAAGCAGATATTCAGCCTTAATGGACAAGGGTTCAAAATGTGGTGCTGTAATAGAGCATATGTAATAGTTTTGCTGGCAACTTCCCCACATGCTTGACTCCTCTGCTGATGGTCACAGAATGAGAATGAAATGGTGCAGGAGTGTCAAAAAAGCTTACAAACTTCTGGTTGATTGGGAATCACGATAAGACAAAATTCTTAATCCCAGGCAAGCTGGCAAGTGTGTTTAGCTAACAATTTTGAAAAGAAATCTATCATGAAAAGCAATATAAAGTAAAATGGCACATGCCTCAAAATGGACCAAGTCATGGAGAAGCACCACCAAATGAAAGGCACTAACATGGGTTATTTTCTGCTCAATACTTTACATTAAAAATCAGATATTGTCCAAAAATAATGTATATTTGGGAAGTTGCATTGTTTCAAAATTCTGTAAGATGGTTTCACTAGAAAACAAGTATTATGGATAGATCCATACTTGTACATTTATACTGAGGAAACCTATGTACATTGTGAAAAATTATCAATGACACTCAATATGCTTTTTCCAGCAAGATTTAAAAACAAAACAAACAAATTGATGGAATGGACTAATACATAAAAGCCCATGTCAGTGACACAGACCAGTTCTAGCCTGAGCTGCATATGGCTGCTTACAATCCCATTGCAGGTATCAAAGCTATTTAGCAGTAGTCATTTCTCTAGGACCCTGGGGTTGGGCTTGTATGCAGTTACTTCTCCCCAATGGTCTCTGCAAGGGGTGGTGGTAGTGTGTTAAATCAGGCCAGATGGCAGAAGTGATATCACAATTCAAGCCCCAGCCCTTTTCTATGTGTGTAGAACACTGAGACCCACACCAAGGCGACTGGCTTGCATTCTGATGCTGTTGTTTTCCCCAGATTCTTTCGCTTCAGCTGATGTAGACTTTATGCTGGCCTAGAGGTATTATATGACTTGTTAATAGTTTTGGGGGGGGGGAATTACTTTTCTCTCTCTTCTTAGCTCATCCAACTCAATATTTCTGTTTCTACCCTTTTTCTCCCCGTGAAGTAAAATTCAGTTTGAATGCAATTTTAATATAACACATCATCTCTAAAATTCCAGTGATTTCTTTCTTAAATTCACCAACTTCTAAAAGTGAATGAACTCTTCCACGTGAAAGCAAAAGTGACATTTCAGATGATGGCACCTATCTCTGAAAATTGGTATAATCCTTCCTTTAAAAATGTTTTGTATACTCATGCAGAAAAGGGGAAAAGCCAGACTTCATTTCAGTATTAGCCTTACTAGCTACTTACAGCAGCTAAATTTCCTATGAACAATCATTACATTAACAAAAGTGTGGTGAGATACCTCTGGACTGTTGAATTAATAGAACATTGTTCTATTAATTAATTAACATTGTTCTATTAGAGTCCATTGGACATTGGGCAGCTTATAAATTCAGACAAACAAACAAATAAAAGTTACAAATAATTGAAAGTGGAATATCATTTGGATGAATGAAGTCTGAAGATGCAGAGGAAATATTTGAATTCTGAACTACTCGCCAGGTTTGGTTAACTGTGGATTTTGGGGATGGCCCACTGCTTTGTCTGGATCACACCTTAATTTTGGCATTTAAATCTGAGCATCGCACTGTGCCTTTAGGCCCCAAAAGCATTAATAAGAAAAGGGCTTATTCAGGATGGTGGAGGTGGTAGGTGTAGAGAGTAAGGAAGGTGACCTTTACACATATTCAAGCTCCATTGCCAAGACAAAAAGGGGTAAAGCATATTTTAAGTCCACAATAGCCAGATAACAAGTGACTCAGACAGATAACCCCCTAATTCCCTGAACTATAAGTATGAGGAGGAGGTACAATATAATCAGACTCACAAGATTAATGTCAGCCCCACTAGGCAGACCAGATCAAGAAATTAATTCCACAGGAAGGCTAAAACAACTTTTACTGGTTATAATAACAGAGTCTTGGAGGTATGATTATGTAGGGGGCTACAGGTAGACTCTTCACTCCAACCAAATGAATTGAAGTGTTGAATCAGGTCCAGGTCTACCCAATGAAACACCCAGTTTGCAAAGTGGGAATGTCCACAGGAACCAATTCACATCTGTAAATAGAGGGAGCCCTTACTTTTATTGAATAAGAGGAACCAATCCAGTCAACAGCTTTATCTAGGTCGAGCAGGACGTCAATAGTTCCATCTTACCAACTGCAGATGCAAAATTATTCCTTGGAGAGACTTGCAGCAGGGTGATATCTGGACTAGGTTGTTCAGTGCTTTAGCCTGGATTCCAGAAAGGTACTTCAGAGAGTGCAGAAGCATGAACAAAGCACCTGTCTGTCCTTTAAAGAAGCTCACGACTGCAGGCAAAGGCACGTCTACTTTAAGGAACCGCAGATATGTGCCATGTTCAGATTCCGGCACACTCTGAAGCATTTTTTTGCAACTGAAACCAAAGCCCTAATCGGAACCCCCCTAATATTCTGCAGCTGTAATAAGGCAACTGCATGATAAAAAAGTTACTCTGCATTCCTCCTTAATTCAAGATTTGTGGTCCCGAGCAATTTAAATTGAATTCAGTCCTATGCTCCCTGTTTCTCCTGTAAGATTTTCCCATGTGATTAAGATGTGGTACTATGGGAAGTGAAAGTTCAGCCTGAAGTAAATACTGTGAAAGAACTAAAAAAATGTGTAAAACAACAGAAGTGAATTTCACTACAATATTGGTATTAGTACTTTGAAAGCAATAATCGGATGAAATTCAGATGATACAATAACCCCTGTAGGGGGAAAAGCAGCTCTCAGATAAAAGTGCACATAAATGCCCAATACAGACTTCTGCTCTCATAAATATTGTGAACCCATGTGAGCAAGTCACTATTCTTAGGGGAGTTTTAATCAGCACATGTTGTGCAGTGGTCCATACCAAATGCATTTAGCCTGGGGATGGTTCAGCTGATCAAGCCTTTTCTGCTGATATGCTCTCCCACACAGTGGTGCAGGGGAAGAGGGAAAGATGCAATCATCTAAAGATATCAAAGCAATCAAACCAGAATTATGCTGGATTTGAGGGACAATGACTAGCGCTGCCTAAGTAAATTAATTGCCAGCAAAGAGCACTAACTACAATGGAAACTCCAGGAGATGCTGCTTTTGATTCTAGTAGGGAGAAGTCATCATCCTTCCCCAAAATAACTGTTATGGAGGCCAACGTTTGAAAATGCCAAGCTTGATGTGGTCACATATTGTTAATGGATGATAAAAGGGAGGCTGGTGGTGTTGCTGGTGTTTTCACTATGTTAGATGGGTGTGGGCTCAGAGGAAAGCTTTCTCTGTGGCACCCCCATTACTGTGGAAAACTCTACCCCTTGATCTCCAGAGGGTCCCCATCCTTTCAGAGCTCAGGAAGGGCATGTAGTATTCTGCTGGGCATTGGAGGCTGTGAAGCCTGGCACATGCTACCGTTTTTATGAACTCTGTGTTTTTAAATGGATGTTTTTTATCTGTTCTTATTATATTTTGTTGCAAACCGCCTCGAGTTTGTGGAATTGGGTAGGATATAAATTATGTATTTATTAGCTATATATGGCTGTCCAATTTGCCAGGTGGCTCTGGGTGAGTTACAATTTATAGAAACATGTAAACAAGGAATTAAAAACAGAATAACAGTACAATACAATACAATATGATAAACATTTGGAACAGAGATAAAAACAACAGTGTAATGGAATAATAGAAATATTAATAAGAACAGAATTAACTGAGGCCAACCCACACACATCTCAATCAAGATCTTGGATTTGACTATGGAGCCATCCCAAATTCTGACCCAATGCCTGACAGAAAGTTCAGGGCCATCCACATCTTGGAGGGAATGTTGTTCCACAGGGCAGGTGCTGCAACAGAGAAGGCACATCTCCTGGGTCCCAATAGGTGACATTGTTTTGTAGAAGGGACCTGAAGCATGCCCACTCTGCTGGATATCATGGGGTGAGCAGAGATAATTTAAGCCAGGTGGTCCTGCAAATAATCCAACCCTGTGCCATGAAGGGCTTTGTGGATAATCACATCTGGAAACTTATAGGGAATCAGCTTGCAATGGAATGGTGCTACATGGGTGCACCAACATGTGTCTGGAACTATTTCTACTGTTGCATTCTGGGCTAATTTTATTACTGTGTGTTTTTTTACAGTACCCCAAGTGGGAGGTGACCAGGGCATGAGGGACTGTGTATAAATTATGTAAATAAGCACATTAAATAAATAGATCCATTAAATAAATATATACATATGAATTTATTGCTTTATTAAAGAGGGAAACAATAAAAATAAATGTGTGGTTGATATGCATTCCAGGTTAGTAAGCTGACTGGCAAGTTATCCTGTCTAGATATGGTTTTCTGAAAGAGGGCTGAAGTGAGACACCGTTCATAATATATGATTTCAGCCTCTGGCTTAAGAAGAGTCACATATACATATGTTTGTGTGCTCATACAGAGTGTAGTAAAAACGAGACACCCATCCTTAAAGGTTGAATAATATATTGGTTGAATTCTGTTCCTTTTATTTTGTTTGGCAGAGGAGTCAAGTCAGAGCAAGTTAAGACATTTTGCTAGACCAAACCAACTGAACAGCTCATTTCTAAACTCTGCAGTATTTTCCTTCAAATGACATGTGAGAAAGGAAGAAAAACAGCACCTCCGAAGCAAAACAAGTAAAGGTGGCTTCAGGTTGCCTCAACAGTGGGCTGAGGTTGAAGTCACATCATGAAGACGTGTCCCTCAGAAGGAATAGTGCGATGTCTTTGGGCCTCAGCAAGCGGGACATGAGGACTCAGAGGTTTCAGCTTTCAGAGAAATTTATTTTTGTATGCCTTTTAGAGCTGAGAATGAAGGACAAGGAAGTGAAAACTGTGCCTTGTGTCGGATGTGAGAATGCAAATATGTAGGATTTACCCCATGATATCAGCACGCACGTGTTGTCATTTTGACAAAATCTTAGTTTGCTGCAGACACCCATGAACTGATCAGCAGAGATCTTCTCATATTACTTTCCTCGTTTTCCTCCTGTACAGTGGGAGAGTTAGTAAAACTAGAAGCTATTCATGGATCCCTCAGTAACACAAGACAGAAAGGGAAGTTAATGGATGTTATTTAAACCTCACAAACCACATTCAGCCCTTATTATTTGCCTGGATTGCAAAGGCATAATGCATCTACAGAGGACTGTTGCGTGCTGTGTCAGATAATAGGAGATGATAGGAGAGGTTGATTTCATCCCCTTCTGTGTGAAGCAAGCCCCTGTTTCGGAACTGGTGTGACCTTCATTAGTGATTTCCTGACTTGCAGGCAGAAATAGTTTTGAAATGGAGTGTCATTGCAGGAAGCTGCTCTAGAAAGACTCACTTATTTAAGGACAATTGATGTCCAGCTCTTTGGGGAGCAGGAATAAATGATGCATCTCTGAAACCTTCATGCTGTCTAATTTTTCAAAGCCATATTAAAGTACCATATGTTCCTTAATCTTGATATGCTTTTGTCATGAAAGGAATTATGACAGGAAAGGTGGAACAGCACAATGGACCCTGATTCCAGTTGAAAATACCAGTTGGGCTGATGTGTGCAGGAGAGAGGGACTCCTACTGTGGTATTATTGGATCAAAAGGATTGTACTTGGATTACTACAAAGATGAGCCTGTCTGACTAATCTGATAGCATTTTTATTTTAGGTGAGAGGACAAAAGAGTGAACAGGAGGGGGCTACAAATATTATTTATCTAAACTGTGATGTCTTCAGAAAATGGTAAATTTTTTAAAGAGTGAGTCAGCAGGTATAGCTGTGTGGTATGAAGGTGAAAATGCTTGAATGGATCAGGAAGTGGCTTAGATATTGATCACAGAAAGTGCTTGTGAGCGGAAAAAAAAAAAGGTAGATGACAAACAGAGCTAACCACCAAATGATAAGTGAATCAAAGTTTGGGGGGGGGGCATTTTATATTATATTGCACATTCAGGGTTTGAAAAAAGAGGTAGAAAACCTTAAAAGCAAGAACTTCCATGTCCATCAATTTTGAAAAATGTTGTCATACACACAGGACTAAAATGATGGGCTGTGTGATATATAATCCTATACATTAGCACAGGTAAGTAGGCAGGCAGGCAGGCAGGCAGGCAGGCAGGCAGGCAGGCAGGCAGACAAATAGATAGATAGGTCCCATATTACAGTATAAGACTGCAGAACACTAAGACCTTTTTCTCACAAGTATTACCCATTGTCTTGGTCACCAACAGGTTTTGCTGGATGGATATCTGCTTCAAGAAAGGAAAGAAGAATAATGGTACCAACTAGCAGTAGAGTTAGTCCAAGACATTCTGCCTTCATATACAGATTCCATCTGAATTTGTAGCTGAATCTTTGATGAAAGGTCCATATCTTTCACCACCCTTGCTGAGATCAAGGTGGCAGCAGGCCCAGCCAAAGGGTTCAAGGAAATTGGTGGACTGCTTCCCCCAAGATCTGCAACTAGCCCAATGGTGGGGACAACTGATCACCAATAAGCAAGAGGATCTGGTAGTTGGTCATGCTGCTCTCTCCATATGGTAAAGAGCCTAAACAAATGCAAATTGTTCAAGATTTGTCAAAAATATTTTGCCACCATTTTATTGAATGGGTGGCATCAAATGCCTGCAGTGATTACTAAGGCTTCTGTACAAGCATCCTACAGTCATTTGCATTGTGCAACAGGTACTGTATGTTCTTCCTAACCAATGGGCTGGACTAAAGTTTTGCAAATATTGCTCCATCCTGGAACTTCCACAGAAAGGAAATTGAGTTTAATCCTTGGCAATTTCATGGCCATGGCCATGCAATTTTCTTAGCAATAATATGGAAGTGGTTTGCAATTGCCACCTTCTTCTGAGATGTTCACTTCCCAATCTAGCTACAGATCTAGAATTTCTTGGTGATTTTCCATCCAAGTACTAACAGAAGTTAGTACTGCTTAGGGTCTGAGCCAAGAAAAGACAGCTAGGTGGTTCTTCTGGTAGAGAGTAAAGAAGACGACCTTGGCAGAAATATGCAGAAACCATTACCTAGACAAAGGGGGCAAACAATTTTTAAAGCTCAGAACGATGAGGTAACATTTGGAAGTAACTCAGGCAAATGCCTCCCTAATTCACTAGATTATAAGAAACAGGAGGAGGTACCACACAATCAGACTTGCAAGATTCTGTTGGGATAGTGAATCTCAAGAAAGGTAGTTTTAGCCTTCCTGTGGAGTTAGTTTCCTGGTCTGGTCTACCTAGTGGACTGATGCTGCCAGGTGAGACACATAATGATTACGCACTGTCAAAAATTTCTTACTCCACATTATTCTAGACAAATAGTGACCTCTAAACAAACACACATAGCACCAACTGGAGCCTGCCAGTACAGTATTTTAAGGCATTAAAAACTGTGGGGCTGGCTTTGAAGAGGACATACTTTCTAAACTATCACATGCCTATTTGAGGGCTTACATTATGGTTATTGTATGATCTGCACCTTAGAACGGAAGGCAACTTTGCTAGCCATCTTCCTTTATCATGGTCAGGGAGGCTGAAAGGATGATAATGATAAACTTGCAGTCACAGGTTTCCCAGTCCTGTCCTAAAATAGATTTCACCACAGAAAACAACCAGCATTGTGTGATACATCAGTTGTTCTGTGTGTGAAATGCTTCCCCTATGAACAAACACACATGTATCTATCACACTCAGAAAGCATAAGTTTTCTAGGCTCTTTCTTTTGGGCATACCTTATCCAGCCATTCATAGTCTGAATGGTATCTTGACATGGCAGTGACCTGCCCATCTTGCAAATAAACCACTTGCAATGTTGCTTGAAATGTCAACCTGAGGAGCATTGCAGGGCCTGATCCACCATAAATGAGAACGTACGGTGGGTATCCAAAGCTGCAAGAAATGACAGCAATACCAGAAGTCTTTTCATTCCTTGATTCCTCCCAATAAATGCAGAGTGTATCGCATGACACTCTGCCAGGCAAAGGAAATGAAAAGCACACCAAAGGATACACAGACTCACAATAGATCCAGTCTTTTAAACATGGAGTAGATATTCCTGTACAGCAAATTATTTTTACGTAAGTAATTAATAATGGAGAAACAATACAGTGTCAGAGAGTGGCTCAAGGGAAGACACTGTTAGCATATTTTATTCATTTATTCTTTTCCAACTAAATTGATGGGATAGTCTCTGATGCCTTTCCAGATTCTACATAGATGATGGAGCAGCAAACAAGTTGCATTTAAATAATGAGCAAATCTACCAATTAGTCAAAGCCTAATCTCCATGCCTTAAAAATGATGAAGTGCACTTAATGTGGTCTTGCCAATTTGAAAAGAGCTTTAAAAATTGTGGGAAAAAAAATGACCAAAGACATTGATCTAAAATTTTAGTCACAGATTCAATTGTACATTAATCTACTGGAGTCTTTTCTGAGACTCTGACAGTAGGATTCATTAATCAAAGTTTAATGTGATATCACTGATAGTCTCTCCTCACAGAAGCAAGTGACACACCTTTAAGAAATGGGGATGTTAAATTTACTGTACAACTATATACATATCTATATATCTATTGAAGAGTCAACACCCGTATCTCAGTAATCCGTCAAGCTACTTATGATGATGGAAAAGAGATGAATGAAACATAAAATCACAACATGTAAAACATGGAGGTTGGCAGACAAATTGGTTCGCCAATTTTCTTCCCAATTTAAATAAAGTCATCAAAGTGGGTGGGGAGGTGGGAATAAATTAGATACTGGTCTATGAATGATATTGGCTAGGAAATGCCAACTTCATAGATAACATGGTGACATCTCCAAATAATGCTTGGCTTAGCTGCTGAGCATTGGGCAAGGTTGGTAAATGTTCTAAGCACACACAATGTTTTTAATGCCTTATGGTGTCTACCTTTTGATCAGAAAGATCTTCCGCAGAAGGTAGTGCTATCAAAATGGCTGGTTATTGTGGTGTAGGTGAATACTGGGTTTGTGAGTAATACCAGTGATGTATGGTGAATGGGTGAGTAGATGTTGGGGGGAGGAGATCTGGGGGAGAATAAAAAGGGAAGGGACACAGGATGTACTGCATAGAAAAACACATTTTGCATTTATAAAGAGGTGCATATTATCCATCTTGCTGCAGCTAGCCACGTTCACATCAACAGGACTATTCACGCATTTTGTGTGAGTCAAGACATGTGCAGTTGTAGGTACAGCAGAAGAAATTCAGTAAGCCAAAGTTATTAATTATTAAAAGGCAAATGCTTATTAGGAAAAGTTGCAAGAAACTTGGTGTGTTATATTGATCTAAAGACCGGATTCTGGCCTCCCTTTTTTGTGCACAAGCAATTATGCATAAAAAAAGGAATAAAATATTCGAAGGAGTCTGATATACAATAGATACAATTGGTGTGTTTTACCAATAATAAGTGATGGCTGCTATCAATTTATTGTTGAGCCTCTTTGAACAGCCTAGGAAGAAAAGATATTATTAGTATTTATCAAACAAATTGTCCTGATAATCAGAGTCTCCCACAAAGAAGAATCAGAAGACTAATTATTTAAAACAGAGTTCTAAGTATCTCACAGCAATGAAGCGTAAATAAGGGAAAATGTTCTTGTAAAACACAAAACATTTAAGAAGGGATATACATAAGGCAAAATAGTAAGCAAAAATCTTTTAAATTTTAAAAACAATGATTAAAAAACAATAAGCAAAAATTATTCATTGAAGGACTTCCTGAAAAGAAAGGTGTTCATCAGGTCCTAGAAGCTTGCTAGTGAAGAGCTGAGGAGGGCTTCCTTTGGAAGGGAATTGCAGAGCTCAGATGCAGCCCCCCTCCCCCCAAAGTTCCTCTCACTAATCCTAGCCAAATGGATTTCAGATGCTGTTGGGGCTTACAAAGTGCCCCTTGAACATAATCCCAGCAGGCAGGCAAGTTTGTGCAGGATAAACATCAACATCCTAAATTAAGGATGGGCAACATTTAGTGATTTATGGGCACATTTAATGGTTTGGGCAAGTACCACATGGGTGGAGCAGTGATACAAAACAGATAGGGTGACATTCTCTATCTTTGTTTTGCTTCTGAGGGAGCTGGGAGCTTTTCTCTGCATTTTTAACCACGCTAAATCTATGTTAGAACCTCCTCTTCCTCCTCCTCCCACCCTTTCTGTTTATATAAGCACATATAGTTTTGATGTTTCTACCTTAAAGTGGCAGGAAATTGTGTCATTGCTAATATTTGGTGACATAAGAATGCTGCAGGTTGGAAAAAGAGAAAAGAAAAGAAAAGACTGTAAAAGTCTTGGGCTCTTTGGGGTCTAGGGGTTGCAAGTTGGCCACTCCAGTACAACTATTTAGGGCTTTAAAGTTATCACTGGTGCTTTGAATTGTAGCTGGAGCCAAGTAAGAAACTGGTACAGCTGCTTGAATAGGAGAATTACATGATCCCTATATATAGGCTGCTGCATTCTGGAGAAATTGTTTCTAAATGCTATTTGAAGAAAGACCTACATGGAGTGCATTGCAAGTATCCAGATATCAGGTGACTAAGGCATATGTGACTTTAGCCAAATCTGTGTTCTGGTTGGTGAGCCAGACTCAGTTGACCAGACTTTCCTGGACACGGATGACATCTCCCTACCTTTGAAGACTATTGAAAGAAGAAACATTGACAGTGAAAAAAGCTGTCCTTGTCCAAATTCCTAAAACACAGCTGTTCAAAGCACAGTGGTAATCCTGGGCTCTTTTTGATATGGTTTTCTTATCTCAATCAAGATACAATCATCATGAAAATGCCAAGGCAATCAATCTAGGTTCAGTGCAAATAGTGGCTTAAGTATCTTTAAGATCCCTTTCACTGTGTTTCACTGAGTTCACTTGCTACTCTTTCATAACATTCATAGAGTTATGATTTCCTACACTGAATTCACCTGAATGCAACTGAAGTAGCATTATGAGGCATATAACAGAAACCCCCAAGAGAAATGGGAAGTTGATACAATGAGAATAACCCATATGTGGTTGGCATAGCATCTCTTCTCATTGTAAATGAATTGCATTTTTACCCATTCTGATTTTGCTTCAATGACTGAAAGAGTACACTTTCTACAATCCACATATATAACGCTCTGGGCAGTTGCTTGAATTAATAAGAGCTTGGATTCTTCTTCTCTCCTTGTTTCTGACAGTTCTGCCAAACCTTGTTCTTGATTGGCCACTGGCTATAGTAAAGGTCCCGAGGCATGGGAATCAGGCTTCTCATTGGCTTGAATGCCAGTCACTGGAATTTTTTGTTCCCATTCCTAATCAGTTTTAAGGAATACTTTAAGTTTTCTCATGCGTGCAACTTTTGCTCTTCTAATTGAATCATAGAGCTAACCCCATTCTGGAAAAGAGTTTTCATGTCCCATTTGAGACCCATAGACTCCTTTTTATTCCAATTCTTCATAGATCAGAGTCTCTCAATCTCAGCAACTATAAGATGTGTGGACCTCTACTCCCAGAATTCTCCAACCAGCATGGCTTGGGAATTCCGAGCATTGAAGTCCAGACATTTTAAAGTTCTGAGATTGAGAAACACTGCCATTAATCTTCCTGCCTGTTTTGTTTTCTTCCAGTCCAGTGAATTCCACTTGTACAGTCTGTCTTAAAATCCCAGTCATGAGATGCAAGTTGCATCTTGACCCTTAATTATTGACCTCGGTCAGTTTTATGTTTCCAAATAGCTCTCTTAATCTTGAAAGGCCAAAGAAGGAATTTTTATTTTAGCCTTGCTTCTCAAAATTTGGCCTGGACTTCACTCTTAAATTGAACCTTGTCAGCCAAGTCCCTAACATTTGCTAATGTATAGATTATGAAAAAATATAAATCTTGATGATGAAGTTTTTCATCCTCACCCAGATGGGGAAAATGTAATTAGCCTATCATATAATGAAGAAAAATCTGGCTGAGTGATGACAAGGTTTCTAAGCATTGTTGCTGAGTCATCTATTCTTACACCTGAATACCCAGATGGCAAACTGCTCGTATCGCAGGTGCACCAGGCTTCACAAGAAGATACTGTACCACTCCAGTTCCAGCAGTCAGCATTGCTTCCTCATTCACTTCAGATTGAAAATGGCAATTCAAGGAAAAATAAATGCCATATCAGACCTTTAGAAGAACTAATATACTGTACACATCTTCCAGTGAATTGTGACTAGAACATGTCTCAAGAGGCTAATCCACATATTCACTCTAAAAAAGGACTAAATGTTTATAGAGATAAGGTACTATAAATCTCATATAGTCTAACTTTACAACCTGCAAATAGGAGAGAAGCTGAAAGAGGGTTGTTGAAAGAAGAGGGGAGTGTAACCATTCCTGTTGTTTCTAAAAAAAAAGTTACTAATAGCAAATAAGCAAATAGATGAACAAGTAGAGAGACTGATACTTAAATTCCTTCCTTCCTTCCCTCCCTAAGGGCTGCAGATAGGGTGGGAGTGAAATGATGAAATTACTGGATAGGGCTAGACTACTTTTCCCTCCTTTTGCTGTTTTTCATTTTTTTTAAAGCAAACAAATCTGTGAGTCCTCTTGAAAGTTTATTATACTTATTCCTTTCATGCCCCATAAAAAAATTGGTGGGGAACAGTGACATCATTCATCTGTTTGCCAAATTTTGGTGGCCCAAACTTGGGGGATTTATGGAGTTGCAAAAAGGGGACTTGGGAAAGTTCCATTCTTCCCACATGCTGTGGACACCTAACACTGCCTTAGAAGTTTTTCAAACTTGGCAACTTTAAGATGTGTGGACTTACTGGCTAGGGAATTCTGGGACATGAAGTCCACACATCTTAAAGTTGCCACGTTTGAAAAACACTGCCTTAGAGGATACACTGGGATCAGTTTTCAAGAGGAAGAATGCACTTTATGAATGTCTTCCTGTTTTCCTAAAATAATATTAGAAGTTTGGGGAGACAATTTTAATATGAAATACACCACTACATTTTACCCTCTAAAATTTTGATTAAGGATGGCAGCAGATCCAAATAGTACATGAAATAGTCCCAGATAGAAAGTTTGCACTTCATTGTTAATATTCTTCCTTGTCCTGTCCATGATATGCAAAATCCTTATTTTCAGAGAAAAGTGGAACATATGAAAAGAACTTACTCTTTTAGCCAATGTCACCAACAAAACTGATACTGACAGATGAACTTAGGAAGCAATGTATCTTTCCCCTAAGTTCTAATCAGGATTTTTGTTTGCAAAGTTCTCTTCATGACTTTGGAGAGCTCCCTACTTTTTTTTGCCTGGCGTTGTGCCATGATGACTAACAGACTACAGTCTCTGCCAAAAATGAAAAACATTATTAGAGACCACCTATAGTTATGGTTCATAATATGGCTATTTCATCATGTATGATACATTCTTCCAGTGTATCTTAAAACTACTCTATAATGCTATTATATAATACAACCCCAGAGTTGGAAAGAGACATTTAGGCCCTCAACTTCAACTCTTCTGCTCAGTATAAACATCCAACTTAAGGCTTGCCTGACAAATGATGGCCTTTGAATATTTCCAGTAAATGGGAATCTCTGGTGTAATTCATTCCACTATCACATTACTATTATTTTTAAGACTTTTTCCCCCCTAACATTCAGTTGGAATTGTTGCAGCACTTGCCCTCTGGAATGATATCTCTCCAGAGATCTGTATTGCCCCTACTCTGATGATGTTCCAGAAGGCCTTAAAAACCTGGCTTTTCTCCCAGGCCTTGGGATAGGGCATTTGTGGAGCCCTGTAGGTGATGTTTTTTATTAGAGGGAGTATGTATATCCAGATGCATAGGATTTTCTTGCAGTTTTTTAAAATTGTTTTCTTTATTGTTCAACTTCCCAGAGTCATTTTAGAGTCCGCTGGCCTCTAAATCTCATAAATCAATCAGTCAATCAATCAATCAATCAATCAATCAATCAATCAATGCCTTCTTATAAATTAAATCCATTATTCTGTATCCAATATCTGGCATGAGAAAGAATAGGTCTTGGCTTTCTTCTGTGCAGCATCATTTCAAATATTTGGGGAGTGCTATCATATCCTTATTCATATCTTCTCTTCTCAAGGCCAGGTATTCCCAGTTCCTTCAATCTCTCTTCATAGGGTTTAGTTTCTAGCCTCCTAATGAAACTCGTGGGGTCTTCTCTGAACCTTTGAAACCTTCTTATGTATGGTGCCCAATACTAGACACAAGACTTGAAGTGGCACCTGGCCAATTAAGAGTAAATAGAAGGGTTGATTTGGAAACTAGACTTCTGTTGATGCAGCTTAAAACTGAATTTGCCTTTTTTTGTGGCTGACTCATATTCAGTTTGCAGTCATCTACTGTTCCAAGATATCTTGCACAAATATTATCCTATCCTATATTTATGCATTTGATTTTGTGTGTATGTGTCTTCAAAAGTATTGCCAATGTTGTCTTATCACAAATATGCACTGTTCCATACAATGCTTCTATTAATAGATTGCCGCGTGCTCATTGGAAGTCTATGTTTCATAATTTTACCAGGTATCACATATTAGCTTTATGAAATAAGATTATCTTTTTATTGTTAAATCAAATAGAAAACATTTTTTAAAATGCATGTTTTAGTTTCTTGTGGAGAGTCTAGAGGGACATGCGCCTTGACAAATGACAAGTATTCTAAACATGATGGATGCAAGAAAAGTAGAGTCTCAGAAACACCCACTGTAGTATTTTATCTCCTAAGCACATTTCAACTGCCAAAAGCTACCCAGCAAAGTGAACCTATTCACCTTTACTGGAACAGAATAATGATACTAGCAAGTATTACCTGTTAACAATCTCCTTTCCATTACATGACAGGAACATTGCATCCAGGTGCCTCCCTGATATACTTCATCTGAACTTCCAGAATCTCCAGCAAATGTGGTCATTGGTAGAAAACTGGGGAAGGCAGTACTAATGGAACAAGAAACATGAAGTTTCACATTTCCACACCTTTTACTAGTATTTCAAATCATTGGGTGCCAAGGGACTTGAGGAAAGAGCGCATTATGGCAGCAAATTATGTATTTTATTATTCTATGAAATTGGGACAAGACTGAAAATAAGGTGACCTTTTTTTTTCATGGTGTTTTTAATGTTTGGTTTTGTTGGAAGAAATTACCTGAGTTTTCTTAACTCCCTTCTCCTTCATCTATAAGATGAGGTTCAGGTTCATCCCCCTATTCAATTAGGATGCACACTGCAAAGTTTCCAATAACTTTATGAAGAACCTGCAGAGCCTGGTCAAGCATAGGCACAAAAAACGTGCTGGGTAATATTCATTTGGGCAAGACCCCAAACGCATGGACAAGTCAGCTTATATAGACAGTTTGAATACAAGAAAATACAGAGGGGGTCACATTGGCTATCACAGGCATCTACTCAATTTCCCTCATTCCTGGACAATAACAGGAAGTCTTCTCCTTGCAGTTATGGCAGTTAGTGCTTTAGCTGTTGAGAATTGCTCAGTTGCTCACTGCTCTGATTGCAGTAGCAGTGGTTATCGCTAGGCTCCAGGTTAACTGCATCCTGGTCACTGCAAGGGCATCTTGACCATTTAGCTATGTGTGTGCATGACTTCCTCCAAAGTAAGAGAAGATGGATTCAGTATGGCTAAGTAAGGTTCCAGATTTAACCCTATATATTCACCTTCCACAGGTTCACTCTGATTTCAGATGTCCAATATGCTTCATTTATTTAAAGTATTTTACACCAGTACTTGTTACCAAATTCCTGAAGTTACAACTCCATTAAAAACAATCCAGAAAAAAAAAAGAAAACAAATAATAGAGGGAGCTAAAGGCTGGAGACAAGCAACAAAGAGGAAGGTTTGTAAAGTTGCTTCCAATATATCAATGGGCCATGTTTGGTGGGCCATGGAGGAAAGGTCATTTCACAGTGTAGGGACTAGCATGGAGAAGGCCTTCTGACATATTGCCACTAAATAGCAGTCTATGAGGGTCTATGGAAGGTCAGAGAACAGACCTTTACACCTTCATATACCCAAAGGCATAACAAATATTCCTACAAGTTTCAAAAAGTTATCAATGAAAGGTTAATTAGTTCATAATGATTCAAAAGTTCACTTATTAGACAAGGTTCCATGTGCTAGCAGTCAGCCTCAAAACATAGAAAACAACAGTGTGTTCAAGATCTGTCTTTTAAGGAGACACATTGATGGTGGTATAACAAAAAACTAAGCTGAAGTATGAATATGACATGAGAAAATATGACAAAATGACAAAATATGAATTTTACTGGCTGCTGAGGCAGCAGAAGTGGGATTTATTTTCTCACAGAAAGTAGCTATGAAGGAAGGCTTTAAGACTTATGAAAGAGTTCTGGACTTTCTGGACTTCAGGAAATTGAAGGGATGTTGGAAGCAAGTTGACACATACTTAGCATTTTTACAAACATTGATATACCACAGAGGAGCCTACATCAAAATAGTGCAATAATGAACCTCAGTTAGAGGGATGCTGTTGAATTTTGGATTTGCTGGAGCATTTAAAATTCCAGCAAAGCTACAGAATTTCTGAATACATTTTGCTGTCCAAGCAGATGGTAACTTTTGCAAATCCAAGAGAGAAGATTTTAGCTATACCCTTAATATTTTTTTCTATTGACTCTTGGTCTGTAGATACTATCATTTCAATTCATTCACATGACATTCGTATGAAATACCATGCAAAATTATTAATAGCATCATACTTCTGAATGCAAGCTAAGAATAATTGAAAGGTGGTCTCACACACAGTGGTGCAATGATATCAAAATGACACCATGTGTGTAGCAGCATCAGCATGCCAGTGTCACCTTTATATACTCGCATCCTGATGGCTGTCATAGATATGGAAACTGCAGCATTTGCATGATGATGTTGTCATGCATATTTCATCATTGCCCGCATGGGGAGACATCCAAGGTCACACTGGTTTTGCATAAAGAAAATAATGGGAACCCATATAACTGCCTTATACAGAACCAGACCATAGAGTCCTCTCATTGATGTCCATATTGACTGCCAGGATCTCTCCAGGATTTCAAGCAGCTTCATACATTCCCAAATCTTCTATCCCATCCTGGAGAGGAAAAGAGGTGGGATGAAGATGCATAGGGAGCTTCTCATGCTAAGCTTAAATTATTCTATGGAACTCTGGCTGTCCCCTAGGTTTAATATGGAGCATCTTAAGGAATTCAGGTATCAGAGACAGGAAAATTGCTTTGGCCAAGACTTTTGGGAGCTAACTGCTGAAGTCTGGAGTAGGCAAACTTTTTTTTCTGGCAAGAGTTACATGCCAACAGTGGTGGGTGAAGCCTGAGCTAAAATGGATAGGGCCACTTATTCTCCTTTTTGGATACCATCTTTCCCCCTGCTATTTTAAGCAGCAGACCATCAAGGAAAGGAGGGATCTCATAGCAGGGCTTTGCACTGAGCAATTGCAATAGCCATTGAGAAGAAGCAAAGGATTTCATGAGCTTAGGACAATGACCACATATGGTACAAGTGCTACGAGATCCTTGTCTTAAGTGGAGACCACTGGGCTGTTGGTTTATTCTATTCCAGCAGAGAATTCCTACATGGGACCAAGACTAGACAGATCCGTTGTCTTCTCCACAACCTGGCCAACTTGCATTGGTCAGGGTGGGAAAGAGAGAGAGGTGTGTGTTTATGCGTCTCTTTTTTCCTGACCTGAGGGAGTAATTTTTACCCTTAATGTTGTTGTTGTTGTTCAGTCGTTAAGTTGTGTCTGACTCTTTGTGACCCCATGAACCATATTGCGCCAGGCCTTCCTGTCCTTCACTGCCTCCCTGAGTTTGCTCAGTTTCATGCTCATTGCTTCAGTGATGCTATCTAACCATCTCATCCTCTGCTGTCCTCTTCTCCTTTTGCCTTCAATCTTTCCCAGCATCAGGGTCTTTTCCAAAGACTCCCCTCTTCGCATTAGGTGACCAAAGTATCTGAGCTTGAGCTTCAGTATCAATCCTTCCAATGAGCAATCAGGGCTGATTTCCTTTAAGATTGACTGGTTTGACCGCCTAGCAGTCCAGGGGACTCTTAAGTTTTTACCCCTAATAGTGACTATTTTATTAGTGAGGGTTTCAAACTGTCTCCAATCTCACTTTTGCCATTTGGTGGTTCATTGCTGGAAGCAGAATTGCCAGCAATAGCTTTCTGCCTGTAGAGCTTTCTGCAGAAATGTGTATGTGTTTGTGTGCGTGTGTATGTACACACGCACGTGGGTGAAGGCTTTGCTGTGGATTTTAATTAGTTTGCTGAGGATTTGCTTTGATCCTGCATTTATTTCATTTTATTGTTTATTGCCATGTTATTGTCTATTTAATTTCTATTCTCTAGAAATAAAATTCAAGGTAGCTTTGGAAATAAAATAACTTTATAAAATAGAAAACAAAAGGCAGAGATCCCAAATTACAACAAAAGAAATAAAAAACTTTTTGGATTACCTTTTTGAATGGCTATCTTAATAGCTATTGATTAACTTGCTTGTGCACTTCAGATAGCTGAACTGAACAAGGAGATCAGATTTAGAAGTAAAAGAAGGAGATCAACTATCCTTAAAAATTCCCAGTGGGAGAGATGGGAGTTTTCTATCTACATCCTGAGTGAATCATATCCAACAATTAGTTATGGGGTCTTACCGTATAGTTGTTATTGCTACGTTGCTACTTGCTTTAAATTTTTAGAAAACCTAGAACAATCACTGCATATTCAGAGAGATATAGACATGAATCACAAAGCAGCACAGTTTCAGCAAAGCAACACATTTCTACAAAAGAAAAAATATTTATGTGAGATAACTTTCCTACTCTATTTCAAGCTGATGGATTGTCCAACAGAAATTATTTACCTAAGCATATTTTTTACTCCCCAGGTGACACCTCTTTTAAAAATCTAACATGATTTCCATCTTGAATATAAAAGTAACACATGTGCAAGCTTTTTGTTTTGTTTTATTTTTATTTATTTTTGCTGACACCTGGTGCTCCTGAATGTGCTGACATTTCATGGCTGGTAGCAGGATCAATCAATCCTAGCTAGCCTATAAATCTGTGTGATCTAAAAACAGTGGAAGTATGTATGTATGTGTGTATGTGTGTATGTGTGTATGTATGTATATTGTTTTGTGTGTGTCTGTGTCTGGGTGTGTGTCTGGGTGTGTGTGCGCACATGCATATGAATGCACGTAATCTGATTTTTTTGGTCATGCAACTTTTTGTAATTACTTTTCTTTACATTGTTTCAAGATTGGGCATCCGTTCCTATGCATTTGGGATTGTAGGCAATCTTCTTGTTTTATTCTACCCCAGTAGTTTCTCCACATTGAAACTTGTGGTTTATTAGTGTTGTCTTTGAGGTCTACCAAATTTGTGGAAATACAATGCTCTAAACAGCAAAGATGGAAGAAAGTTCAAAGGATTCATGAATAAATTCTAAATGGACGATACTTCAAGCTTAAAGTGCAGATACTAAATTGGCTAAATGCATACAAAAACATTACTTTTGCTTGTAGCAGATATAGAGATGGCTACAGTGGGATTTGCCTAAATTTAGCATAGCTCTGCATTTCATTCCAAATAGCTGTGTGAAATATATTTCCCAGTCGTATGCATAATGGGCTAATGACTGCTGTGATGGCTTATATGCCAGCATTCTTCAAGTGTAAAATAAAACAGGCTTCCAGAGACCCAGGGTGATCTGAAGACTGGGATCTATAACAGAGACACCACTTTCTGAGAAGGTAGGGCAGGTCAGTAGTCATCGATGCCCAGTTTCTAGCCTGGGACCCAGATTTAGATTATTTTAAGCTCCAAGAGGAAAATCACAGCATAAACCTAAGTCCCAATAATACAACGTAACCTAACATTTTTATTACATTCTATCTATCTACATATTTGGAAATACATCCATAAATCCTCCCACCAGAACTCATGGATAAGCCAAAAATTTTAGGCTCCAAAATACACCCCCCAAATTGGGTTCGACTTACCCATGGATGGACCTATCTGCGAGTATATGTGGGGATACTTTTTTAAAGGATCTGCATGTACTCATGCAAATACCACGAAGAATGTGTCACCTGCGGACACGCCAATTGTGAAAATGTAAAAGAGAATCTGTTCCGGGAAACAACATTTATTGAGACAAAGTATGAAAACAAATGAAGTCCTCCAGGATATATTGAAATAACATAAACATTTCAAGGGTCAGCTTATCTGTGGGTAGCACATTTTTCATGGTCTTTTGGTTAAAAATTCAAGGGTGGGCTTATCCACAGATGGGGTTATCTGTGAATATATATGTTACTTAGCCCTTATATAGGGTGCTGAAAAGGTACTTGTCCAGTGCCTCTCCATCCTGGCTCAGTGTCATATGTCTATAATAACAGGCTTCCCTAAGTACACCTGTAGTTGGGCTGGGAATGTCTTGCCATTATGAATTGGTCTCTTGCCCAGGACAGCATCTAGGAGGGGATAATCAATCATCACTTCCCCCTTAAGTGCATATTGGAAGGAATCTTATTTTTTTATTGGGCTATGGCAGTGTTTTTCAAACTTGGCAACTTGAAGATGTCTGGACTTCAGCTCCCAGAATTCTCCAGCCAGCCATGCTGAAGTCCACACATCTTCAAGTTGCCAAGTTTGAAAAACACTGGGCTATGGTGTCCATATCTAGTTGACTGGATCAGGGCCCAATGCCATATAATACAGGAACTCTTAGTAACACCCTTTGCTGCAAAACCATTGTAATCAACTACTATTCTTGTATGACCACCATCAATATTCAGCTGTTATCCAGTGGATCTGATTATGTATGCATAGTGTATCAACATACTGAATCAGTTAAATAGGCACCAAGGCTGAGGCAGTTGGAAAACATAGATCATCCTTTTACTCACTCCCTTACATCACTTAACTCTGTGCTGGTGACCCTGGGACCTGGTAATACATACTGCAACCAATAACCATAACTCCATGATCTGTATAGAATACATGAAGGATGGCAGCAAGGGTATAATTTATAACCTTCTGAAGTGCTGTGTTATTATTATGTGACTGTTATAGTGTTTGTAGTATGACAGATTCTGATTAGGTAGTCAAGCATGGGGGTTATAGTCCTGAAAGTGCTTTTGCATTAATAGTCTTGTTGAACTGAATATTACTACTTATGTGTCAATGGCTTAGAGATAAGAGCTCTACAGTATCAACTCATCTACCATTACTGGTACTGAAAAAGTAATATATACTGCTTTAAAGAAATGGCTAGATGGCTGCTTAAAGCAACTTGCTCAGAATTTCCCATTTATAAAACTTCCAAGCGTATTTAAGGCCCCTTCTAGACATAGGGGTTCTGCCATTCTGAAAGTGGTGCCACCTTCTCTATGTTTACACAATATTTGGGGGCTTCCCAGAGGCCTGAGAAACTGAGCCAATTAATTATTGATTCAGTTTCTGCTCTGGGGAAATACTGAGAAGGCAGTTTTGCAACATTTCTTCTGGAGCTCTGGAAGAGATGGTTCCCCTTGACTGCAATGACAGTTATCCCATTTCCTGACTCTCCCCCATCACATTGAGAAGTAGCATTGCTGCTTCTCCCCCTCACTGTGAAACAAAACTGGGGTAAGGATGGAAGTAGGGCGTTTGCTGGCTTCCATTTCTGACATTCTCCCATTACGGAAGTGGAGAGAATGCTGACTGATGATACAGAATAATAATGCTCAGCAGATGAAACACGTATAAGATGTTGTGAAGCTGTTGGAAATATAAGAGGGGTATTCCATGTGGAGTACCATAGATTAAAATCAGGACTCATACCAAACTGAATCAATGTATAATCCTAAACTGTGAGACTAGTTCTCCCATCACATCTCACACAGGAGGTGTTTCTTTGGTTCTAACTTAATGTGAGATGCAGACCCAGCAATTTGGCATATTCAGCAAGCAATTTAAGCATAATTAGTTGGCTTAGTGCAATGGATAGTTGCACTAAAATACAATGGATCTAATACAATCATAATATTACATATGTCCCCCTCCATTCTCCTGCTTCTTTTTGCAATGAACTTTATTGTTTCCTCTGACCCCCCAGCAAACTGTGGCTGATTGTAATCATATTTTTAAGAAATATGGCTGAGGCTTTCAGGTGAGGATCTATGGCAGACTAGTTGTCCCTGAAGGAACGGGATTGTGGCAGAGATTGATGGCCAGACAGTGAATTCTGGCCAGATAAAGGAGATATTGTGAGATTGCCTGATTGTGCTCTGGACAGCTGCTCCTCGTGAGTAGACTGCAGGAACTGAGGTTTTTGCAGTTGACGTGAGTTGAGTGGCTGGGAGTTGAGGGATTTCAACCAAGCTCACAGTGACACAAGGTTCGCACAAGCCTCACTTTCTTAAACACTTTCAGATATAATTAATTTACAGCTAAAGAGAGGTTTTCTGAGTGGCAGGATAAGAGAATTCCACTTGGTAACATTCTTTCTGGACTAAAATGTAAAAAAAAGGATTTTAAAGATTTTAAAACTTTTGGCAAAAAGCCTAACAAGGAATGATATAAGAAAGTCTAAAACAGATAAAGGGGATAATTATTTTGAAAAATTATTTTTTGGTGAAACTGCTTTTGAATAAATTGAAATTAAAATAGATAAACTGGACTTTCGTGGGAATGTTTTTTGTTGATTATTAAAGAGTGCAGACAATTGGTGGATTTTTCAAAACAAAAGTAATATGAGCCAGACTGTGATGCTGACTGTAACCACGGAGTGCCATTTCAGACAAAAGTATTAAAGGCACAGGAAGACAAAACAGAAAAAAAGGGAAAGTTTGCCTTTTACTCTTTCCCTTGTAATTTTGGATTGCAATATTACAATGGCAACCACCAGAAAAGTGGCAAAAAAGCAGAGGGGAGGAGAGGATCTCTAGAGCAACCTGCAGAGAGAGGAATTACACTAGATTTACTTCAGAAAATGTTTGAGGAATTGGGCAGTAAGTTAGCTGAATCACTTGATACTAAATTGACTAAATCACTGGATATTAAATTGACAGCTTTTGAAAAATGAATGGATGAAAGACTTGTAAAGATGAAAGAGGAGATGAAAGAAGAAGTCAAGAAGCTGGTAAACTCTGTAAAACAAGTGCCTGGAGATGTAAAGCAAGTTAATGACAAAGTGGAAATTCTGGAAAGTAAGACAGAAGTTATGGACAGAGAGCTGGAAAGAGCACTAGATAATTTGGCACTACTAGAACTGAGAGAGAAGGAAAAAGTCATGGGACTTTGTTTTTGAATATGATAACTGCAGCAAGATTATTGTATGCACAAAGATGGAAATATTCGGCAATACCTACAATCAAGGAATGGTTGATGAAGATGATGGAATTTGCTGAGATGGCCAAATTGACTTCTTTGATTAGGGAAAAGACAATATCTACATTTATTACTGACTGGAAACCCCGTATAGACTTTTTGTGGAAAACAGAAAAAAAAATGAACTTATGATTTATGGTTTTGATGACTAGACAGGATAGATTATAGAAAGAAGAGAGACATGTTGTAACTTTAGAGAAAGAGGTAAATTTCTAATTGTACTTATAACTGCTGTAAGGAAGATTGGAAGTTACTTCTTTGTATTTTTTTCCCTTTCTTTTCTATTTTTCTTTTACTTTTCCCCCCCTTTCTTGCACTTTCAGCTTTCTCTTTGATTTCTTTCTTTTCTTTTTTCTTCCTTACATTATATTAGTTTGCATTAATTTTTATCTTCCTTGTTAACAATTTTAATAAAATTATTTTTTAAAAAAAGAACTCTTTTTTTTCTGGGATTGTAAACTATAGCTTTAATTTGGGTCGTTTCCCAAACAATGGGTAAGTCTAATCAGCTGGTCTGGGTTTAGATGTAACAAATGAAAGCATTAGCTTTATACAGAAGCAAATGTTTCCATCTCTATTCACTGACATTTGTGGGGGTGCAGAATACTCAGAGTTGACTTCTAAATCATTGTTTAGCATTATGTTTGAATGAGAGCATTGCACTGAATTTCATTACTGTGAATTGTTCATTGTATAAATGTGGTGAATGCTTGATGTTTTAGTACACAAATCCAATCAGCCCAACATGGTCAGTGGTTCAGGATGATGAGAAGTGTAGTCCAATACAACTGACAGACTCCAGGGAGTCTTGTTTTAAGAAATTATCAGTCTTCCTTCCATACCATTCCTTAGGCTAGAATTAACCATGTAAAGACCTGCACTAGTTGTAAGGTATTGTGTTTAACTTTGTATATCAATGAAATTTGCCACCAGCTTCAGTAAAGGTTTTTTCCCATGAGATCAAAAGGATGAATACTCTGTACCTTTGTGAAGACCCTAAAATCAAATACAAACTGGAAAACCAGTGAAGCTGAATGAAATTTATGCATAACCCCATGAAACCCTTTTGATTTATGTTGCATAGGCAGTTGTGCCTTTGAATTTCCTGATCTTTCCAATGGATGTGCCCATGAAACCTCAGATAGGTTTAGGGACATTTTCATAATTCTTCTGAGATCTTTCTCCTTGAAACAACTCTGAGATCAGGGATAAAGGTATACTTCTGAGGATAACCTCATATTGTACTAAACAGCTCTTGGTATTCACTCACACTATTGAGGGATAGGGGAGTAGAGTAATAGGCTGATTAGGGAAATGAATCCTAATCTGTGTACAATGAGGAAGTCCCAAGGCAAAATCATAGGGAATGGCTCCAGACAGACAGAAGGTTAAGCATTCCCGTCCAGAAAGGAAGAAGGAATATCATTTCAGGTATTCAGAAAGCCAGGGAGTGAGGTGTTAGAGCACCTTGTGCAGTTTGGATTGAAATATTTAACTTTTTTAGCTCTCAGACTTTCCCATAAGTCATGGTGATTGCTGAGAATTCTGGGATTTGAAGTCCACACATCTGGAGGGCATCCAGGATGAAGAACACCAAGTTGGTATGCTAGGCTTCAGCCCTTTTCAGTCATAGTACAATGATAAGCCCTACCTCTGCTAGTGTAAGTCAGATGATGTTGGCCTCCTGGAGACATCAGCTACAGTAGACTTGGATTATCAGTGTAGAAAGACTTTTCTTCTAGAAATGTCAGTGCAAAACTGGTAATATCTGTAGGGCTTACACCAAATATACTTTGGTAAGTCATGCAACATTGATTTCTGGGAAGCTTCAGCCAAAAGGTGGGGTGAGCCTTGATTGTCTTCTCCTCTAGTTCCACATAAGTAGGAGGAGAATCTGTAATACACCCACCTAAGAATTAGAACAATGGTTATAGATCACCAATGAATTCTTCCGACCACCAATTAATTAGCCAACACCTTGCCCCAGAATCAAAACCAGGTAGCTACACAGATGGATCAGCTTGTTCTGACCATGAAAACGCCTTTTTATTTTTATTTTTTGAAAACTCCTTAATCTCACAACACATAGACAGACTCAACCATAGTTTTAACTGGGAAATGTCAGCATTTTACACTAAACTAAATCCAAATATGCAAGAGAATTCTTGGAAGTCTGGTATTCAGACAAGGCAGCAATTAACAGATACATAGAGATAAACAGCATCGACATACTATTCGAAAGAGACAAAAGGCCAGAAGATTGCCTCACTAGCAATCAATCACCAGCAGTCATCACCAGCAATCATCACCCAGATAAGCAAAGGTTACCACTAGGCACACAATCAAGCAGTAAACATATGCTAATCAAGGAACTACCAGAGGAGCAAAACAAACCCCCCAACCCCATCAGCACTGGCAAGGCAGGCCACAGCATATAAATAGAGAGCAAGCCCCATCCCATTTTAGCACTGAAGATGTTACCTAGCTGGGTAATGAAACGTTTGCAAGAAAAGAACCAAGCTCAGAGAACCCCAAGGACTCCACAGGGACAACATAACTGTTTATATTACTTTCTTCTCCATTCCCCTCCTTCTATACACTGGAGATGTAGGAGGTTGAACACATGCAGATGGGAGCCAGCAGAACTCTATTGTCTGGCCAAGAGAAGATGTGCCATTGCACAGAGGGCATACGCTTAGACTCTCTACTTTCTATTACAAAAAATCTGGTCATTTTACTTGAGGTGTCCAATCAGCAGGCCTCCTCAAAGCATCAATAAGGTGCTGAAATTGTGGAGGTAGAGTTTCATTTGCTGGAAATAAGTTTTAATAGACTCTAGCACAGCTGGCAATTTGACTGAATTGTCCATTGCATGCAAATTTTACCTATCCTGCCTGACCATCCTGCCATTGTCACTGAAACAACTGATGGCCAGCATCTATAAACACACAGAAGCATTGCAACCCATTTTGATAACTACTAGGAAACCTTCCAACTGTATTTGTCCTCTTCCTTTTATTTTCTAATAGCCCTAGGAATGGCTTGCAATCTACACATTCACTGAAACTACAATGATACCAGGTTTTGATAGGTAAAATTTTTACTTGACTGTTTTATTTATTCTGAGGAATCTACTCTCCACAGCAGTGATGTATATGCAGTTCTGTAGCATCTCTGTGACCATACCTCTGTGTCAAGCTAGAGAAATGCACTTTTGATTTGTCTATACTGGACTATTTGGGATATGGCATCTCATCTGAAGGAATACATATAAATCTGGTTAAAGTACAGTCCATTTTTACTTGGAAGCCCTTTCAGATCACCAAGGCTTTGATTCCTAGGCTTTGCCAATTTTTACTGCAAGTTCATTCCTAACTTTGCTGCTCTTTTCACCATACTAACTCAGCTTATCAAGAAAAACATAGACTTGTCAATTGAATCTGGAGGTTTGAAACATGTCTTGGTGTTGCAGTCCAAGCTCTGACTTTACAGATTGCCCCTCCCCCAAGTGGATGCCTGTGAAAAGTCATCTCCTTTCAGTGATATTCCAAAGCACAACAAGCTGTTGATCAACTGATATGGACTTTGGCTTCTCAGCCCATCCTTTGTTATCCTCATCCTGATCTTGCCCACCCTTTGTGGCATATATTAATATTTCTGTTTTTGCCTTAGAAGTTATTTTGTTTCAATCTGCTCGAGAGTTTCCAGACTGTCTGGCTTACTAGCAACACCTTGGCAGAATTTCCAGGTACTTGATTTGACATGACCTGACTAGATGGTAGGCTTGTACTTGGCCAAAGGCTTTCTGACATGCAACATGACATGATTAGATAGGAATCTTTATTGTATGCTAGGAAGAAGTCACTAAAACAATTGATTGTCCTCTGTGAACATGAAGGTGCAATGCCCTGTTTTCAATTGTAGTTTAGTTCTGGCAGTTCTTTCTCCCACCCTTCTCATGATGTAATGGCTTTGGGGGCTTGTTCTTCTCAGCCTTGAAGCTGTGCATCTAACGATTGGTGCATAACTGGCATCTCATCAGTGTTGTGATGAAGGAAGATATGGACAGAATTGGTGGAGAAGAGGAAGGGTGACAGACAGTTGATGGGGGGGGGGAGTTTAAGGAGCCAGGGCGGAGAGAAGATGGTTCCCATTCCCAAGAGTGAGACTACTGAATGGGGATGTGAAAGGAGGGCTGGATGGAAGGAAGTGCGTGTGGTGGTATTGTCAGAGTGCAAAACGATTTACCCAGCAAAAGTAGCCTTGATGCTAGTTTGCAAAGTGAGTGCCAGGAAGTGCTACCAAGAGTATAGGTGCTGTGAACTCATGGCTTGGAGTAGACCTGTATGGGAAGGGACTGGGGAAACTGATGTGGGGGCTGGAGAATGTGGAAAAGATTAAGGTCATGATGGCAGAAAGAAATACTAGAAGAGTCAGGTGGAAAGCTGTTAGAGAGGAAGGGTGATTGGAAATTTGGCACTCATTCCTCTTTCTGGCTACTCAATCTCATTTGAGGGTCCTGGATGCCAGATGCTGGTTGCCAGGTCTGTCTATAATGAGACTTTGCTCCTCCAGAAACTAGTGTATGTTACTGAGATTTGGTTGGGTGAGGTTGGAGGAGTTTGTTTGTCTGGGATCTGCTCAACTAGGTTTCTTCCACTAGCTGAGATTCCAAGGCAGAGACAACAGGGTGGTGATGATTCTCTGGGAACCTGGTGGTGGCCATATGCTTTGTTCCACAGCTGGCTCAATGTGAGGCCATCCATGTGAAGTTGGGAGCCAAAGACAAGCTAGGGGTCCTAATTTTCCTGCTGCCCTGCCAACCCCTGAACCCCGTATTTCATTGTCTGGCTGGTGGTGGATTCTCACAGGCATCTTGTGGGAGAATTTCAACTTCCAGGCCCTGAAGTAGGCTTTATTATGGAAATCTCCACTTGCAGAAGGAGTTTGTTCCTGACTGTATTCACCAATTAACCAGGCATGGGGAATAAAGCAAGATAATTTTATTCGACAGTATTCATATATAAGAAAGTGCCTCCCTAGGCAAAGCTTTACAGGAGAAAGCCCAAAAAATCATTAACATTGCTTTTTATAGGATTGCAGAGTTCTCATTATTCAATAGTTACACTGTAAGCAGAGTTTCTAATAAGCCAATCCAAAATTTCTAAAGGCTTCAAGTTCCCCTTCTTGGGATAGTTCAGGGGTTCCTTGCTATCATGAAATCATCGGCTTATCTGAAATACAGGTAGTCCTCGACTTACAATGGTGAGGGGGTGAGGGGGTGTGTGAGAGGTGCCGTGTGGGTCTGAGAGGGTGCGTGAGGGTGCTGCATGGGTTGGGGAGGGTGTGTGGTGGTGCACGAGAGGTGCCACATAGGTTGGGGAGGGTATGTGAGGGTGCACAAGTGGCTGACATGGTGCAAGCATAGAGAGGCTGGGGAAAGGTATGCAGGTTGGGGAGATTTACCCTAGTGACTTGAGATCTTCCCTGCTGGCTTCCCCTTTGACTTTCTGGGGAAGCCGGCATGGAAGGTTGCAAATGGCAAATCATGTGTTTGCAGGGCACTCGGCAACTGGTCGTAAATGTGAACAGATTGCCAAGGACCCAGATCGTGATCATGTGACCGTGGGGGTGCTGGGACAGCCACAACTTTGAGGACCGGTCATAAGTCTCCTTTTTCAACACTGTCATAACTTTGAATGGCCACTGAACAAATGGTCATAAGTCAAGGACTACCTTATAGCTGCAACTCCATATGGTTTAATCTGGTTTCTAACTCTAAATGGTTAGCAGGGTTTCTATTGAGGCATGAAAAAGACAGGAGGAAAAGGCACCAAATTTAAAAAGAACAGCAGCCTTTACTGTCAGAAGGCAATCAATTAATTGAAAGTAACTCCTTTACTAGTGTACAATAAAGAAGACACTTCACCAGCTGTGCCATCAGTCTAGTTAGAGCCATCCAAAGAGGATCCTGACATGGGGTGATTATGGACAATAAATATCCATACTTCAAAAGGTTGTGAGACTAGAGTGGAGAAAGCGGAGAACCACCTACCCTGTCCTGAGTTTCTGGAGGAACAGTGGGATGTAATAAATGATTGCAATGATTGCAATGAAATAATTAAAATATTACTGTTTTGTAACAAAGGAACAAACTGGAAATGTCAAAGATGTAGCTAGGAAACATTCACGCTATTCCTTTTTACATGCACAACAGCATGCTTTCATGCGCTGACCATCAAGAAGGGTTTGACTGAGAACTGACCGTGCTTCAAAGTGTCTTTTCTAGGATTCAGTGTTGCCTTTGGTGTCCCCTCTGATCCTGCAGTAGAACACTGCACTGTCAGCAGTTCCCCAAAAACAAACAGTATCTTTTAAGGGGCTGAGAGATGGATTGTTAAAAAACACAAAACAATGGGTGACACCTTAATCGGTTCCCTATTCTGCTGTATGCAGGGAAGAGGCTGGAAGGCATATGCCACGTCCCGCCTTAACTGTGCATTTCCTGATTTGTTGGGATTTATGTCAGCACCTTAATGGGATTTAAATGGAATTTTTATCTGTGAATAATACTTGGCATTAATGCAAGGACTTGAGGTAGCTGTGCCATCGAGATGATTTGCATGAAGGTTTTAAAATATAAAAGTAAAATAGCTGGGCTATTGTAAATTGTCAGGCAAAATATGGCACTTGGAGAATAGAAAAGAGAAGAAACAAAAACTGTAGAAGCACATGCTTTCCCGGGGGCTTAACTTTTCAGCATCAAGGTACAGCAGGGGGCAGGGAGGAAGAAAAGCCAGGGTGATATTGTTTGGGGTCTTGGTGATTGGTGGATTAAGTGGGCGCAGAGGGCAGTTCAACATGGTGAGTCTTGCAGCTTTTCTCAGAAACTCTTTCCTGCCCCTTACTTTATATTATATTATAAATATCCCAAGTGTTGCTAATGTATTCCAGTCATTATTTGTTACCACTGTTGTGCATTCAAAGAGATCTAATAACTCTGCTTTGCTATGAAAAGCAGGCTTTTGAGGAAAAAAAAGCAACAGCTTGGCCAAATGGTCCTGTAAGGGTGTTTGATCAACCTAGGTGAGACCGGGGTGCTAATGGGACCATACCTGGGGTATTAATGGGGCCTTCCAGGATGCCTTGAGGACACCATATGAAATTCTACCCATGTTTAAGACTTTGAATGGGGAAGGGGAGGAGGGAGGATGCCAAACAGATGGCCAGACTCCCTGGAAAACCTATTTTTCTTGCATGTTGCACTTCACCAGTGTAGTTTCATTTCCCGTCATCCCCTCTAAGCATATGGAAAAGAATGTTTATAGCCGGTGGGTGCTGGGAATCACTGTGACAGAACTGAGAGCAGAACTATAAAGTGTAACGAAGCTTCCTGCTGCGTCTCAGGGAGAGTGGCCACGTGCATGCTTTGTACTTGAGGAGAGCCATCCCAAGGGGGACGGAGTAGTAAAGCAGCAGATGAGCCTCCGTTTCCCAAACCCTGCTGGTTCAATTCAGTTAGAGGAGGAGAGGAAAGGCAGTTTTTCTTTGTCAATTACACTGACAGTTCTTTTTTTCTATGCTCGCTCTAATTCCATCACTGGCTTCTTCGGCTATTGGTTTTACTCAGGTTTTCACCCATGGAATATTTGGAGACCACATTGCAGGGATACGCGGTGGATGTCTCTGTTTGCCAAGCAGTTTGCCATGAATGAAGGGGCAACTTTCAAATGATTGGGGCTGGTATTTGCGGGATCAGCTAAACAAATTGCTTTAGAAAGGGGAATGTTGGGAAGCTAGTATCTACCAACAATTTCTCCTCTGAATGGGGTAGACATCAGAGAACATATGAAAGAGATAGTAAAGAGAAGAGAGAGGTACATGCAAATCTGGATAGGTACTGTTACATTTTTTTTTTTAGCTATATGAGACAAATACATTCATTCTGAAATCAAATTGATAATTGACTTTAACTCATTTAAATACAATTTTTTAAAGTTGTATATTGATTTTTAGAGGAATTGGTTTGAAAAATTACACTAAAATGCAGGGATAATATTAATTAAACAATAAAGATTTATATATCCTAAGTGTTTTTTTATTGATTGATTATGTGCCATCCAGTCATTTTCAACTCCTAGCGACCACATAGATAGATCTTCTCCATGACGATCTATCCCTAACTTGTTCTTTCCAGTCTCCCAGTGCTGCACTCATCGCTACTGTAACTGAGTCATGAAAGAATAACTCCCATATGTACCTGTAAACTAGAGGTGAGCAACCTACAGTCTGAATACAGTCTGCCCTCCCATTCCTTTATTATGGCTCTCAGAGCTCACAGAAATATGTAGTTATCCTTCAATGCAGAGGGAGCTACTTATAGAATTGCATTCTATGGGAATGTGGGCCACCTTGGGACTTTTAATGTGGATTCGGGCTGGGACAAGCTGCACCCCACACACAGGTCTCCAGAACTCATCCTCTGCATTCTGAGAAACCAAGACTGCACTGCTGAAATTCAGTGTCTTAGATTTTCTTCAAAATTAAGGAAAGGAAAGGGAGTAGTAATTCTCTTCCAGATGCAAAATCAACATTTTCTGGCCTATTTTGGCACTTCCACCCCAAAACTCCCATCACCTCCCAAACAGCCCAAATCAGCATTTTCAGTCGGTGTGGGAGGAATTCTAAGGGAAGAATGGGAGAAGTTTGCCTCTCACTCCTTCTGCTTCCATTCCCACTGTTAAAGCCAAGAAAGAGAGAAAATTTAAAAATAAAGAGAAAGAAAAGAGACCAGACCCCAAACATGTAGCACTGGAATTCTGTTGGAAATTGCATTTCCCTGAAGCTGTTTCTGATATTAGAAGGGAAGAGCTTATAAACTCTAATTGGAGTTTATCTTCTGATATACATGGCTAGAAATTGAGGGACAAGGGGGGGGGGGGGGGGAGGGCAGCCATGATGACAAGTCAACTAAACTAATTTCCTTTTATTTGAGCCAATTGTTTCCTAAGCTTTTGTGATTACAACATCCAGCTGTGGCTATAATTTTATTTATATATGTGAGGAAAAAAAAGATTTTACACTAGAAATTAGAACTGAAGTATTTGTATATGAACCCAAATATGTCCCCCCCCCCTTATAATTTTGGGATTTAAATAGCTCCCCTCATCCTTTCCCTTTTGGTACACCTTTGTATCTGGCAAGTGCAAATAGATACAGATTCTAATGTGATTTTTTTTTAAGAAAACAAAAGCTTTTCAGGCTGATCAAATCAGTTGACGGCCTCTGAAGTGGCAGGATCTAATAAAGCCAAGGATGAGAGGCCAGTGTTGAAACCTAAAAACTACACTGCTGTCAGCACAGTATAGACTTTAAAATCCAAAGGAGATTTAGCCGACTCAAATGATTTGTCTTCCCTGTCTTCAAAGAACAATGGCTTCTTTTTCATCTTCTTGACTTGCTGTTAAACCATAGGGAATCATTGACTTTACAGTACAGTTTAAGTACACCATCCAGCAGGAAGAGAACATGAATACACACTGAAGTTATGAGTTGAAGTTCTCTTCTTTTTGCATCATTTCCCTATTTGATTGAAGACAGTTTTTAACAGAGGAGAACAAAAAAGAGACTTGTCATTACAAGCCATTACAATGCATTGTAAAATGTATGCATGTTTAATGTACACAGAGAGACACATGCATATTGCTATGAAGCAAACCCTCTTCTTTTTTAAACAAGATCTTTGTTATAAGATTGGTGTCCACACTATTACTGAGAATGTTTTCTGAAATGTGGGAAAGATATGCAATTGCCAGGCCTATATGTGATGATATGCAAGATGATCCAATGCATCTGATCTGTTATCATAACACTTTCCTGCTTTTAAATGCCTTTCATTTTCGTGTATTTTGATGAGTTTCAGGATTATTCAAGAGGATCCCGCAACAATACTGTTGGATCAGACTTGAAATTTCATAAATGAGGAAGGGCTTCCTTCTTTCTGCATCTGTTAAGTACTGTATACCCCTTGAAAATTCCAGTGGTATACAGTGAGCATCCCAAAGCTGCTATAACTAGGACTATGCTATGTTGCCTATTTTGGAGGCAGTGTTGATTTTAGGGGAGAGATATGAACAGTCTCCCAAGTAATATTTTGTAATATTCTTTGAGTCCCTATATGTCTCCTGGCCTTTAATCAGTAGGTATGGAGCTTCTTAAAGCTTAGCTAGATGGAAGCCCCTAGCTAACCATGGTTGATCTTGCAAAGCTAATATGGTTAGTACTGGGATAAGAAACCCTCCAAAAATCCCAGAGCTATTGGTTACAGTAGTTGTGCAGAAAATGACAGAAGACAGTGGCAACCCACTTCTACATCGTTGTGAAAAAGTCACCATCACTTAAATTTGATTAGAAGGGGACTTTTATGGGTTCTATACTTCCTGTGCTCTTTGATAATTTGCACATATAAAATAATGTCCCATCATCCCTGGTTGTGGTGGACAGATGTTTTGGAATCCTTTCTCTCCTAGGACTGGACCCCTCATTGTTCCAAGGCTACTGGCTAATAAGTCTGATAGATTCTCTTTTTGGAATGTCTCTTTGAATATTCCATGGCTACTTTTCCTGACTGGTTTTACTTATTTTGGCTGCATGGTTACACTTGAGAAGACAATTTTGGGTCAATGATTTCCTACTAAATGTACAAAGGACTGCAGCAGAACTGCCTCTGTGTAATATACTACCAAGATAGTCAATCTGTTCACAGGTTCACTTTATACTCATGCTTGTATAGCAAATATCACCATCTCAGTGGTTACAAATAGTATAATATTCTATGTAAAATGTAAACTATCTTTAGAGAAAGATTCTTAGTGTGATGCTTTATTTTTTTTAACTAATTATGTGTCTGAATTAAAGACTTAAAAAATGAGGCACTAATAACGGGGTTTGAATAAAATAGTGCTGGCTAAGATGCCACACAGAGAGAATCTTGGTTTTTGTAGTTTAACAGCATAATCAGTTACAAACTAAAATGTCTACTACAAAGCTTTTTCTCATGACCAAAAGAAGTAGCTGATCTTGCATTTTAGAGAGAAAAACCCTCCACTAAGTACCTGGAACACCGTGGAGTTTGCTTTTGTACAACTGCTTGAACGTTGATAACTAATTGTTCACAAGTCTTTTCTTTGGCAAACACTTGGAAATTTCCTGGGGGCTTTTATCTTACAAATTAGAGCACATATAAAACACACATTTAATACTTTTCTGAGCTTAGCTCTATGAAGTGGGGTATAATGATTGTCAACTTTAGCAGGGCCAGCTCCACATATTTTCTGCAAATTTTAGAACGTTTAAATGAAGTTAGCCAAGTAGCACTGATCATAGGCCACAGCTTCAGATCCTCTGGCTATAGAACACCTAAAATGTAAGGAGTTGGGTTCAATGGGTGGCTAGCAATTAGTGTTGCCATTTGCACACCTGGAAAGGCACTAGGTATTTCCTGACGCTGTATCTGGAGATGGTTCTACAGTATCCACAGTGTTTCCCAAAATTCCAGAGTATGTGGAGAGGGCTTTACCAGACACCACAGTAAATTGAAATGGAAGAACTTTTCCTGTAAGAGTTAAGAGTATAAGTCCTAAGAGCATTCCCTCAAGAGGAGTCAGGAATTTCAATCACATAAGGAAGAAAATTCTGTAACTTCCTCTCCCTGCCCTAAGTGATGAATTGGTTAAATATAAAGGTTTAAAAAATTATAAACATCAGCTGTCTAAACCCGAGGTGACTATTAATGTGCAGCTGGACACAGTTTCAAAGGGAGATGGAAGCAGGACGATGGAATGTAGCTCCATGCATAAGGTTTTGTTTATACACAAAACTAGCAGAGCACAAAGGTGGGTTTAAATATTGGATTCTTTCTGATACCTAAGGTCCTATACGTAAGGGCTAATTTTTATATGGAGGATTACTAAATCACAAGTGTCCCTATCTGCAGTTTGAGACCTCGTACAGTCTATAGCTAAACCAATGGTTAAACCAAAAGAGCTAAAAGCTTAGTTGCCAATGTATTAGATTAGTGACAATAGGCCTTTCCCCAAGATATTAATCAGTGTTAACCCTGCTTTCTCTCTTTGCTGATTATTGCCTCTTTAACATTTGACCAGAGTAGCACCAGAGAAAGGACCTCCTCAAACAAAAGAGAAAATTGCAAAGATCAGGAAAATAAGCACCTATCAAGAGGTCTATTCTGCTGACAGCAGATGAAGGCTAAACCTCTTTGAATATTTGTAGCTTACATAATATGATATTACAAGTCTAAATGGTTTAGTGTCTTATGAATACAGCGAGATATGTGTAAATAGGGGCAAAATAAAATGAATTGCGGGCATTGTCTTTGATCATGTAGCAACTTGCTACTGGTAGGCAAAGTATATCCTATAAATAAACTGCTGTGGTTGTTCATTAAGTAACTGGATGGATGGATTTTATTTTTTGCAGTAGATAAAAAAGTCTAAGAATTTCTAGTGCTCTCCCAGGTTTGAATGATTTGGGGGGCAGCCCAATTTTTTTTTTTTTTTTTTTTGATAATCCAAATGACACCTTAAAACCTAAAGAGTTAACAGTTTTCTTATTTGCCAGGCACTGGCAAGATCCTAGAAAACAAGAACAAATTTGAATATTTCATATGGCAGCAAATATGCTGGTAAAGTGCTCTAACTGAAAAGTTGGCCCCTCTTCCCAAAAGCAGCAATATCATGATAATACAGACGATGATTTTTACTTCACCTGGTTTAAAAAAGATTAATTACTCACAACAAATGCATGATGGCCTACTACCTAGTTCAATATTCCTAGATAACCTAATTAAATAAGATTATATGTATTTTGCTTCCATATGTATTCCATTGTATTTTTAATGGTTAATATTTTTAAGGGGAAAAGCCAAGAATTTAACAAACCTCTTTGTTTGCCTCTTTATCAGTCCAATTTTTATTTACCTGTAGCAGATTATTCTGTGTTGAAGGACTGGAACTATCCCTAGCCATGAGGAGCTTCTCAGCTGCTGTCAGTACAATAACACTTTGCAGCACTGCCATGGAGGATGAGACTTAAAGAAAAGTTTAAAGGGTAAAACAAACAAATCAACAAGCAGCACTAGTGGTCATTTCCTGTTCTCCCCAAACCAGATGCTTTTAGTCCCAAATCTTTCTTGCTTGTTTCCCCCCCCCCCGTTTTTTCCCCCAAGTCATTAATCCTTCCATATATCCTTCCTTTTCTATTTTTCCTTTTCTTTTTCTTTTAATTTTTTCATCTTTCATTATGTTCTCCCCTCCCATTTTTCCCAGTCTCTGCTCCAATCCCCATTAAGCCTTAAGTCTCATGGGTGGTGTTGCAGCCTAAACTAACTCTTGGAGTTGTTGTGAAGATACATTGATTTGATAATGTGCCATCAGGTTGCTTTCATCTCTTAGCGACCACCTAGATTGACTTTTTCTAGGATGATCTGACCTTGGTGCACCCATCAGCACTGTAATTAAGTCCATCCACCTAGCTTCTGGTTGTTCTCTTCTTCTTTTCCTTCCACCTTTATGGACTATGAATTATGGACTTCTCAAGGCAGCTCAGTCTTCACATAATGTGTCCAAAATATGATCATTCGAGCCTGGTTCTGCCTCAAAAGAGAACTCTCAGTTGATTTGTTCTATGATCCATTTGTTTGTTTTCATGGCTATCCATGATATTCCCAGGAATCTTCAACACCAAATTTCAAAGCATCAATACTCTTTCTATCCTGCTTCTTCAAAGTCTAACTTTCACTTTCATAGATGATCACAGGAAAAATAATTCCTTGGATGATTGTGATCTTTGTAGGTACAGCATCCGAATATCTTTTCCAAGGCCTTCATGGCTCCTCCACCAAGTGCTAGTCTGCATCATATTTCTTGAATGCTGGTTCCTTTACTGTTAATAGTTGTTTCTAAAAGGCAGAAGCTAGCCACCACTTCAATCCCTTCACTGTCAGTTCTAAAGCTGTACCTGTTTTTATTAGTTTGGTCTTCTTTATATTTAATCTTAGTCCCATTTTTCTTTATATTCCTTGACTTTCATTACTAGAGCTTGCAGATCATTGGCATTTTCAGCTATCAAAATAGTGTCATCATCTTAGCACAGGTTATGTTTTCTTCTTTCTTTTTAAAAACCATATTCCTCTTCTTCCAATCCATCCTCCCTTAATATTTATTCAGCATATAGGTTAACTAAATAAGGAGAGAGTATATAGCTTTGTCTCACTCCTTTGCCAACCTGGATTCAGTCTCTTTTCTGTTGGTTTTTCATGTTCCGTGGTTTCCTGTCCTGTCTGTTGGTTTTTCATGAAGACAGTGAGATGATTTGGGATTTCCATTTTTCCAAGGACATTCCACAACTTGACATGGTCAACACAATAGAAAATCTTTCTATAATCAGTATAGTCCCTGTTGACTTCTTTTTGCTATTCTTTCACTTTCTCAATTATCTAGCATACATGAGCAATAAAATCCCTTTCCTGGGCCTTTTCAAAAACCATCCTGAACAGCGGGCATTTCCCTTTCCATGTAGGGCTGTAATTTGTATTGAATGATCCTAAGCATTATTTTGCTAACATGTGGAATTTAGGATATTGTATGATAGTTTGCACACTGTTCTGTCTTCTGAAAATAAAATAGGGTTATACTGTATACACACACAAACACCCTTGAGCTGTTGTAGGAAGGGCAGGAAATAAATACAAGACCATAACCTACGTTGAAAACAAGCTGTGGCTGATGATAGTTTTGGTTATGGCTGGTGAAGCAATTTATGCATGAAAATCATGAAATCAAGGTTTGACAATCACAGAGGGTTATGTTTGGCTGAGGCTACTATAGAAGAATTATGTCATTTTCTACTATATACTGTATTTGGCAACAAATAGCATTGTGCTTAGCTTTTAAATCAAGAGGGTATAGCCTGCTACAAAATAAATGAAAGCTGCTTCTAGCATGCAGAGTAGACCGTTAGCAATTTATAATGCTGGGGAAGTGCCTTGAGCAGTGATCCTTGATATGAGAACTGAACTGTTACAAGCATGTCCCTTTTTCATCTCCCCCCTTCTTCTAAAATAACCTTCTGGGTCTAGTTGCTTTGTGGCTCTTTTTTATTGCTGCCTTGTGTTCTTTGTTTCATCAAGGGAAACACTTGCTGCTAGTGCTATTCAGTAATTGTATGTCTTAACAAGTTGTTTATGGTTCTTGGATTTGGAGATTCTCAAAGGTACATGGCTTCGATGATATTCAGCACATTTTCACGTTTGGTATCTATTTTCCTTCCTGAAAGTTTGGGCTTTCCAATACGTTCTGTTGTGCTGATCAGAATATTACAGGCTTATTATGGTTTCCTGTAATGTATTTCCTAATTCAATAAAATCATATAAAACAAAAAATTAAAGGAGAGAAGGGAAAAAGCCTAGAAGAATATTTGGGCTATCTCCTTCAAGAGAGATTCCAATTATATTTAAAGTATAGCCTTATAACTTTTATTGCTTTGGATATCTATTAAAATACCCAACCAGCTCAAGAACCCAAGATAGGTTCTTATTTCTCCAGGGACAGAGTCATGGATTGTACTAGAGAGCAAGGGACCTACTTCTGTTCCTGCACTGTTTGATTTTAAGATTAGCCACCTTTGCCCTCTTGTTTTATAATGAAATGATTAACTTTTCATTGCAGAGGCTAGCACTGCACACAGACATGATTAGGTTCAGATGCCAATTTGATGATTTGACACTCACTTTATCTTCGACACATTCAGAGACTTTCCCATTTAATCTGAGCCCTAAATTTCAGTTGCTTTATCTCCTTGATAATTATCTGGAATCAGCAGATGGTTATTGCTCTCATTTTTTTACAGCTTGTAAAAATTGGGTGGTATTTTTTTAGAAGTACTACCTACCAGTTTAAGACAAATAGGACCTGTGGTAAAGGTCTTCAGGATGTTATTTTTTAAAAAAAAAAAGGTGGGGGGAGCAAGGCATTTTGAAAAAAAAGCTATGAAATCTGACAACAAACCTGACCTTTCTCAGGAGAACTTATCTGCTAAGCTTCATATGAAATAGGTTCAGGATTTTTGTTCAAGGAGAAAAGAATAGGTACTATGTTTTTCTGGGAGGTTTTGTGAAGGTGACCTACAGTGGAGAGGTGACCCTCATTAAAATAAATTTGCCAAAGTTCAGGAGGATGAGTATAATGGTTTAAAGGGGAGTGACTTCTTTCCCCTTCCCCAGCGTATTTTTGGTAGGAAAATGCAGTAAGTAAGGAAGGGATACTAGAAGAAATTTGCCCCTAGCATTTTCTAAGCAAGCACCGAACACTTCTACAGATCACACAAGCCTATATCATTTCTTCTGCTTCTAGAAGAAAAATATAGCAAAAAGCGCTGTACACTAAAGAAGCCTCTTTTCTGTCTATAACAATGAATTTATGCTATGTGAAGCAAGAAAAAATGGCACTATGACTCTCCCCTATAAGGCTGAAAGAGACTCTGTGGAGTGTTTTCTTGGTCCCTCACTAATGGGGAAAAAGTAGAGATCTGCTCACCCTTATTTCTATGGATCAACACCTCTGTAATAGTTAACTATGGTTAAGGACTCATCTGTCTAATTCCATACCTTCTCCTTTTTCTCTAAAGTCCATGTTCTCCCAGTCACCTCTTCAGCCTCTGACATTGCTGATAGATTAGTATGTCTCATCATCTACAGCCATCCAAGGAGTCTGGGGAAATGAAAACAGTGGACAGCTGGAAGCTGGCTTTGCTTTGCTTTGCATTGTGCTCAGAAACCTGCTTTTAAAAAGATAATTATGAAATAATTCATGGGTACCCCCAATAGCATTTGGAAGAAGGCAGTTTTAAACTTTGGATCCTGCTTCATGAGCTTTTTCTTTGGAAGTGATCTTTGAAATTAAATGCCTCTCAGTCAGCTCCAATATTTGTGTCTTTAACATTCAGATTTATCCAACAGAACATTTTCCTTGGAAAAAAATCAGGAGATTATGTAAGTATATTTTCATTCCAAATGCTAAAGGAAGAATCAGAAGAATTGAAGCATAACAGTTAAAAAGCTTCAAGAAGAAAGTGGCAGCAACATTTAAATTTTACATTTGATTGTCATAGATTGTGTCTTGAGTTTCCTCATGATTAGATCCCATTCTTTATAGTATTTTTAAAGTATGCCTGTGTTAATGTGTACATGCACACATATAAATGCACATTTACCAACTGAAGACCTACATTTGACCCAGCATTATCTTCAAAAGCAAAAGAGTAGGTGCTTTCATTCCATGAAACTTTCTATTAGAATTAACTGATTTCTTATTAAAAATTCTGCAAGACAATGCAAACTACCAGAAAGAAATACAAATAAAAAAAAAATTCAGTCACTGGAGAGTTGGAATGCATCTATTGTACAATTATGGTCCTGAGAATCACTTGACTTTTGTGGAGAATTTTATGAGTAACTGGATTGCTGACAGCTACCAGAGGTCACCATCTCTGATCTAGATGTACACAGAAAGGCAGATATTCTATTCTGTACATCAGAGTCAGATTCAGTAACGTGCAAGAGAATCTGAACCTGACCTTTTTTGCCAAAATACTCTTCAGTTATTTTCTATAAATGTTCACCTTCAAATGCTTTTTCCTTGAGACAAGAAATTATCATAATAATTCTTAGCATTTATGCAATATTTAAGAGCGTTAACAGTTCATTGTGTATATTATATTGGGCTCAATCTACTTCTCAGCTGTTTACAACTGTTTATTTCAAATAAGAGTGGCTGTAGAAGAAAAAAAAAACAATGGTGAAAGGGAGAGGTTTCTTTAGTCTGTTTCTTCTTGCTATATTAGCTCAAACCTATATTCTTCAAGTTACTCTCCCCAGTAAAGTAGAAAGAAAGAAAGAAAGAAAGAAAGAAAGAAAGAAAGAAAGAAAGAAAGAAAGAAAGAAAGAAAGAAAGAAAGAAAGAAAGAAGGGTCCTTGTAGCTTTAGATCTGTGGTGCTCCAGGATCTCCTTTCCCCAGCTGATTGTTGCTTTACTTTTTAATTAAAATCTATATGTCTATATTGCAAAGCAAAGGGCCAGTCCCTAATAACATTACTTTATGTTCAAAATCCCTCTGGTCTCACGTAGACCTACATGGACATTCTTATCAAATAAAAATGGTGAGTGCCTGAGCCCCAGCATTTCATTTGGAAGTGTATTCCCTGTACAAAGTAATGTGGGGTAGTCCAGAGCATCCTTTGTGTGCAGGTGAATGTGTGTGTGTGTGTATGGGCACAGGGCCAGAGGGCCTGGTGAAAATAAGTCTTATAAATTTGCCTTCTAATAAATATTTGTGAAAAGCTAAGCTTCCCTGTAGTAGTCTTTTTGTGCGTGAGAAAAAACATCCATGACGTGATATCTATGAACTATAGATTTGAATGATGACAGATGTGAACAATTTTTTTCTTCAATATATTTGGCAATATATTCAGTTTGCAACAGATTCTCTTTCTGGGCCAGCAGCAGTCCACAAGATCTGCTGGATGACTCTATGAAGATTAAACAGAAGTGGAAAAGAAAATGTACTTTTCCCCACCCCTCAGATAATACGTTTTAATCCTGTTTTTGTTTTATTAGTTTTAGAACAGAGTCCACAATAGCTTCCACATAGTCCTCTAGCTCCCTTTACCACACACATCCTCCTGTTTCTTTACCAGCATTTCCATACCGTTTTCATTCCCTTTTTCACTCCTGTATCCTGTTATATTAAAATATAAGACATTCCCATTAAAAATGTCCAATTAATCCAGTAAAATATGCATGCCATTCAATTATACCCTGTACCTCAACATCTCATCTGTTTCACACAAATAAAAATGACTGCATTGTTCAAGAATTTAGAAGTACTGTGTCATGTACCTGCCATGTGATAAAGAACGGGGTATTTCCTGTCAGTTGTTCTTTTATATTCTGATTACAAATCATTCTGAAGTCATGCTTCTCTCAGTGTTTGCCTCAGTATCCAGGTCAAAAGACTTGTTTGGGGCCCTTTTCAGGAAAACAAGAGATAATGTTCAATGCTTTCAAGTTTCCCGTGAAGCAGACATGCAATTAGGTATTTATCTGTATCCTATTCATCACTGTTTCCACGGAGGCTTCTAATATGCTTAGGAGGGCAACCTTAAGCAAAGCATCTTGCTGAAGGTGAATTCCTTTTAACTAGTCAGAAGTTCTCTCAGCTTGTCATTCACTGTTGGGCAAAAACTCGAGGAAGCGATAATAAGGCTCTACAAGAAGTGACCTGCTACAGCAGTGTTCAGCAAACCCTTGGAACTATTGCAGTTTCCACAAGAAAAACATCCTTACTTCTTTCTATTGTTTTCTAAAAGTCTGCTCGAGCTGCCCCCTAACCAGCAGATCTTTCTGACACCCCTTATTAGGGGTTGCGCAGCATACCAGTCTAGGCCTCTTTGCCCCATTATGCAGCCTGAACTTTTGCTGCCTGACAACACAGTTCTGCCAGCAGAGTAGGATAATGCTGGGTCAGTTGCTTTCATTCTGGATAAAGGGACAAACTCCTGCAAACGATTCAGTTTCAGTATAGCTTGCATTTCTCTTCTCTGGCTTTCAGTTCTCAAAGCTGGCTGCATCACTTTAGGATTTAAATAGAACATCGGAAGTGCTAAATCCTAGCGCAGACCTCTGGATTTCAATGCCAAGTGCACACTCCTTCAAACTTCCCTTCCTACAGACTCAGTCAAAGGCACACTTTAAAACATCATCGCCTCATTTGCATAATTCATGTAAACTCCAATAATATTTGTGTAACTCCTGGAGGTTAAATTCCTCCCCATTCACCTGAGTGGTGTTTGGTCGACCTGACCCTGTTCTTGTGCTAATTGAGCAGAAGCATTTGGAAACAAATGCAGTCATGTCAAGTTGATACGGTTAACTGTCACCATGAGCTTCAAACCAAATTCATGCCACGACCACCACCACAATTGCTCTCTGAATATAATTTTGTGGCTTAAGCCTGAATTCGAGACACCTCCTTTGCGTAGGGGACCTTACAGAAGTATGCCACCTTTGCATATCTAATCCCATATTCACCTTGAAGAATGGCTGGTTGAAAGGTACCCAGGGCGGGAAAGAGCTTGTTAAATCAAGGCAATCCTAGGTGGCAGTGTTACCATGGATGGATCAAGGACTGACTTGGCAAAAGGCAACTGCTTTACGTTCAGTTCAGCAAAGCTAAGTGTAGAAAACAGCATAAGGGTAATCTATCTTGTCTTAAACTGTTTATCAACAAATTCAAATGCAAACAAGCAGATTCATTATCTGCTGCACATTTTATAATCAGAAGAAGGTTGAGGCTCAGTGGGAAGGAAAAGTGCGGCTATTCCTGATTGAACTTCTTTCTCAGAATTTTTGGTTATTCCATTATATTATTTGTGAGGCTGATTTGCCCTGAAATGGCAGGGTTTAGAGAGATGATGTACTTGCTTAGACTCAGATTTGATTTCCATTTCTTTTTTTTTTTTTTTTACATGCAAAGTTCTTGCTGATTGAATTCGAAACAGTAACACTTGGTGTGGCATAACTTGGTGCCACAGGTGATGTGTATATAGGAGTGACTCTTCAGAAGCAAAAGCTATGCTTGCCTGAGAAAAGGACGGGTGCATAAATGACACCTCCACAGAACAAATTCCAATAAGCCTTTCCTGTCATCCTGTAACTGTGAGACATGGGGGAACTGAGAAAGGAGTGGAAGGAAAGGTAGACATAAACAATAAGGAGATGGAAGGTGAGTCCATTGGCAGCTTATCTCATAAATGGCTATTTAGCCCAAGTGGCAAGAAACCTGGGAGGAAGCATTTCAAGTGACTCAAAGTAACTCTGCCTTAATGGACTCACTATCAATGAAGGTTGGGAATTCTTCTTAGCATTTCCAAGATTCTGAATCTACCCCCTAAGATGTGACACTGAAATCTGTGGAGTTCTTGCTCCCTTACTGTTGCCCAAGCGTGGGAGGTTTGACAATAATCCCATAAAGCAGGCTAAGGTAAGTAACCTGTGTCCCACTTACCCATGTATGCACATGTGATGTAACAAAAAGTCTTAAATCTTTCCAAAATGATTCCTTCTTTGCCTTTCAAATATTATCTTTTCGGTGTTGGAACTTACTGAACAAAAGACAAGCACATCACTTGTAAGAACATTCAATAGGGCTGCAGTAGAAAGGTACATCTATAGTTGGATTGTTATATACCAAATACAAAGACAGATTTGGCTTTTATTTTATACTGCTTGTACACAGGCAGCAAGGAGCCAAAGTGGCTTGCAATATAAACTTATCTAAAGAAAATAGCCACAATTTATAAAGCAGATCAAATACCTTTCAATAAGTACACTGAACCTCAGACATACTTACAATAGTTACCAAACTAGGCTTGACTATTTTTTTCTGAAGGACATTGAGATAGATCCAGGTTTCCTATCACCATTCTCTTAATCCTTACTCTTTACAAAAGACATGTTGAAATGAAACCTACATGAATCCTTCCATGGCTGAGGCTGATTTCCTATGACGTAGCCTTATGTCATAGAAGTTGCCAGATTTGGCTGATCTCAAAAAGTTAAGTCCATGAAGTCACCAGGAGATTAAGTTGACCGAAGGAAGACTATTTATTTATGTTTATTTTATTTTATTTATCAAATTTATATGCCACCCATCTCACTATACAAGTGACTCTAGGTGGCTTACTCATAAAAAATGATAAAAACAATAAGAAATCTTTACACACACACACACACACACACACACACACACACACATATTTAAAAGATGAGGAAAGTGTCATCAAATCACCAACCCACCCAGAAGAGTATGCTTTTACCAAATAGATACTGAAGGAATCTTTCTGAAAAATCTTCCAAGTTATTGCTTGGTCAGCCTGAAATTCCCTCTGGAAAAGCTGCTCTCAACTCCCTGGAAGACCTTCCTGTTATCGAGGAACTTGCTTTGTCTTCAAGAACCTGACACAGATTATAAACTAGGCTCTGCTGGGAAGCCCCAGGGAATTGTCCGTTTGGTTGGTTGACCAAGTCTGATCACTTTTAGTTAGGAATGTCTGTGTTTTTATTTTATATTTTTTTGACCATTCCTGACTCTTTCTGACTGGAATTTTAAATACCAAATTGGAAAATGAAGTAGTGTGGGGAGAGCATTTACGCATGTGCCAGACCAGTAGTTTACCTGGTTTTTCAGGAGAGAAAATGCAAGATCTGGGAAATGGGCCTGTCCTTCGCTAGAGATGCAACTCTTAGGCCAGTATTCTCATCTGTTCAGGTTAAGATTGATTAACTTTTGTACATGAAACAGTAGTGGTGTCATTTCTCCCTTTGTTTATGACAGGTTCTGGAAGTCTCTCTTACCACATGTGTTTGGACATATTAATGACCTGTTTTGTCACAGTCACCAGGGGACTAATTGGAGACAAAGTTGTTACTAGTTCAGGGGGACATTACACACACCTTAACTCCAATTGTGTTACCACTGGTGAGGTATGTACAATTACTGGGACATGGGATTATCAACTCAATGCCACGGTTTTCAATATAAATTTGTGCTTTCAAGTCAGTGTTGATTCCTGGACAAGTCCCTGCAATATTCCTGACAAGTTTTCAGAAGTGGTTCTAGAAATTTGTGGTCTCACAGTTTCTAGCCTGATGCTTTAACCACTGCACCATAGCGGTCTTCCATGGTTTTCAAACAGTATTGCAAAACTGTGGAATGCATTCTGTGAAGTTTTCAGGCACAGATCTGGCTATATATACAGTATGTTCACTTTAAGGAACTCAAAAAGTTAAAAAAAAAAGATCCTCCACATTTAGATACACTCACTTCAATGTGAAAGGTATCACCAAATTAAGAACATTTTTTTTCTAGATTCCTTCATTTCAGATGTTGGCAGCTTATCACTGAATCAGGGAGATGCCAGATGTCTCAATATGATGATGATGGTGATGATGATGATGATGATGATGATGATGATGATGATGATGATGGAGGATCATTTCCAGCATAAGCTTTAAAATACTTTGAGATTGATTGAAAGCTTTCCACTAAAACATTTTTTCACAGAAAAATAATTACAATATATAACAACTGGAGATTAGCCAGGGGCTTAAAATGTTTTTATGTTGCTACTAGTTTTGGAGAATACACACACACACATTTCAGAACCTAAAATAATTTTCAGCTGTTATAAATGGTCATTGCTGCACTTTATCTTCCCCTTGTTGAAACCAGATAACTATATTGTATTCCACACTGTTTTAACGTCTTTGGAGCAAGACCAGATTGGCTATAAAAAGCCCATAGTCAGAAAATGCTGCTCTGTATCTAATTGGCAAAGCTCCTCCTTTTCCCTCTCACTAGGTTTGAGGGGTGGTGGTGGTCAGTAGGTTTCTATTTCCTGGATATGCTGAGGATTATAGATCTGATCCATTTCACTCGTTTTAAGACCGCTTGAAATACACGTTTTTCATTAGCATCATATTATTCATTATTTCACCTTATTCTCACAATACTCCACTAAGGTTTTAAGCCGAGAGATAGTGGTTTGCCCTTGACCATTTAGAGAAAGCTATATAAGATATTATACCATGAAAATCTCAGTATGAATTGCCACCAATTGGAACTTTAAAAATTTTTTATTTTACAATATTTTATACTGCCCTGATTCTGAGTAGTGCTGAGTAGCACACAAAACAGCCAGCAAAAAATGGGATATCTCCACAGTATAAAAACCAGAGCCAGTTTGGTGTAGTGGTTAAGGAATCAGGTTAGAAACTGGGAGCCATGAGTTCTAGTCCTGCCTTAGGCACAAAACCAGCTGGGTGACCTTGGGCCAGTCACTCTCTCTCAGCTATAGGAAGGAGGCAGTGGCAAACCACCTCCAAAAATCTTGCCAAGAAAACTGCAGGGACTAGTCCAGATAGTCTCCAGGAATAAAAAACGGATGCGAAGACATGCACGTACACAAACACACACACACACATTTGGAAAATAATAGCACTAATAAAGAGAGCCGCCTACCAATTGACCCAGATTCTGAAGGGCTTAAGTGCTTTTAAGGGTCTGAATGAGAGGAAGGGAGCAGCCAGTTATAACCTCAGGGGCACTATATAATATGAGAGCTACTACCTAGATGTCTGTCTCGGCCCCCTTGACCCCATGTGTGTGTGGGGGTCCTTTAGCAGGCCCTCCCTAATGGTTTGGACTGGATAGGCAGAATCATACTTAGTGGTCCCTGATATATCAGGATGCATAGAGCTTTATAAGTAATATTTAGCAGTTTGAACTGGGCCTAGAAGCCTATTAGTAGCTAATACAGGACCAGGTTATCTGAGGAGCCATCTTGCCCTGGTTATTTCAGCCTGCCCCACTTGGTCCAGCAGAAGGGGCATGTTGCAGACCCCACTGGTCAAGGAATTTTGAGTGGTGGGATCTAGGCAGATGGCCTTTTCTGCTGTGACCCCTGCCCTATGGAACAATCTGCCTCCCGAGGTCCGGTGGTGTGCCCCCACTCTCATGGCCTTCAGGAAAGGGGTGAAATCCTGGCTGTGCCAGAAGCCTGGGGGCCAGATGGGGGCTCGCACCAGTGGAGGTGGCTTTTGGGGTGATTGACTGTGCCCCCCCCGCCCGTCACCTTGAATGTTTTTGGTATGTAAGTACAGGGTTTGTTGTTTAGATTTGATTTTTAATGGATTATTTATTTAACTATTTATGGGGGGATTTTTAATTGTTGATGGGGTTTCTGATTTTAATTGTGAGCCACCCAGAGTCACCCGTTGGGGGGAGATGGCTCCTCAAATGTAATAATAAATAAATAAATAAATAAATAAATAAATAAATAAAATAATACAGCGACCTCATGGTGAATGTCCTTCTGCAGTGACAGGTTCCTTCAACCAGCAGTCTGATCACCGTATTTTGTATCAGCCAAAGTTTCTGAGTTGTCTACAAAGGCAGACCCGCACAAGGCAAATTGCACTACTCCACTTATGTGGTTATCAGTGCATGAATCACAGCCACAGGGGTATATTGATCCACATTGGGCCATAAATGTTGCACCAAGCAAAAATGGCAAAGGGACCTCTGTCCATGGTCTCAATCCATTGTTCAAGCAAGAACCATGAGTCCAGGAGAATCCCAAATTATTTCAGGGGAGCGCAAGGGCAACCACCAGGTTTAAAGTTGGTATTTACAAATGCACAATGACTCTGTCTTGCTAGTGTTCAATTTGAGCTTATTTTCCCTATCCAGTCTCTAACAGCCCTCAGACACTGGTTCAAAACATCCCCAGCCTCTTCAGCTTGAGCTAGGGTAAAGCTGTACCCCTAGGTGCTATCAGGTTATTGGTAATACCTTGCCCCAGATTGACAGTGGTCTCTTCCAGCAAGTTCATACAGAGGTTAATTAATATGGAGGAGAGGATCGAGACCTGTGGCACCCTATGTTGGTGCAGCCAAGGACTCATTCAATCTTTCTCCAGAATTAATAACTGGAACTGCCCCCTTAGGGAGGAGAAGAACTACTGCAAAATGGTCCCCCTTACTCCCAAGCCTTGAGTGGCAGTTAGGACGTAATAGTTATCTGCTAGTAACCAAACACCAATTCTCTGTGTTTAACTCTTGGCTCAGAATGGCAAGTGACAGAACTGGCTGTCAGTTCTTTGCAAACTGTACAGCCTTGCCGACATGAAAGGATGCCAGTTTCCATAATAGTGTCGTAATATGGAGTTAAACAACTTGCTGAATTCCTGCTGCATTTTAATTGTAGAATCAAAAGACCTAAGTAATGGAATGGCTGCTTGGTGGTGGTTTCAGTGTGGCTTACTTCTGAGGACATGTATAGTATCAGCCAAAGTTTCTGAGTGGTCTACAAACGCAAACCCGCACAAGGCAAATTGCAGTAGTCCAGTTATGTGGTTATCAGGGCATGAATCACAGTCATAGGAATTCATAGTCACAGTCACAATAGAAATAACAGAAAATAGATGATAAAAAAAATCAGAATGCTAATAAAAAACACTAAATATTTCTTAAAATAGCACAGGCAATCTCTAAACTGTATGAAGGAATCTTCAAAGCTTAAACACCAGTTTTATTTTCTGTATAACTGTAGGTGATTGCTTTCCCATTTATTCTCATTTATGACCACCACTCTTAAGTGGTTATATTCCGCATCATATGGTAACTGTAATAATACGTGATAACTTTTTGTGCAGATTGAATGTTTTTCTCAGTAAAAAAACAGAATTTAACATTGGTGGCAGAGTCAATGTCACCTGATCTATATAGATTGGTTAACACAGGATCTTTGGATTTCTTACAATGTGTAAATAAATAGTTACACAGACATTTCAAACTGTTCTTTTCCATCTTTTATAATCAGCTGACCAGATTATTATTAGCATAAGCCCATACATCACATTAGAGCAATGTTTCTCAACCTTAGCAACTTTAAGATAAGTGGACTTCAACTCCCAGAATTCCCCAGCAAGCCATGCTGGCTGGGGCATTCTGGAAGTTGAAGTCCACACGTCTTAAAGTTGCTGAGGTTGAGAAACACTGGTCTAGATGACCTCTGAGGTCCCTACCACCCTTACAGTCTGTGATTCTGTCCTCTCCTTTCACCTTGGCAGAGGGGGGGCAGGCTAAGGTTCCCACCCCAGCATTCTGGGAGTTGAAGTCCACTCATCTTAAAGTTGCTAAGGTTGAGAAACACTGCATTAGAGCAAGCATGAAAAAAGGATTTCCATAAAAAAAAATCTAATCATGGACACATTTTTCCAAAACCTTATATTATCTTTAGTAGAGCCAGAATAGTGTAGAGGTTAAGGTGTTGGACTGAGACCAGGAGGTGAAGTTCCAATCCTCATTGCCCATCAACTTCAGTAGGTGGATTGAGGCCAATCACTCTGCCCAATATACCTTACAGGGTTATTATGGGGATAATAATGCATGCAGTCTTGACTTTCCAGAGAAAAGGTAATATGTAATTGGAATAAAAAACAGGAGTGGTGTAAATTTAAATGATAGAAATCATGGGGTAAATGAATATATTTTGTATACTGAATATATAAAAACTTTTTAAGTAACATTTATAATACCTAAAATGTTTTCTTAGTAACATTTACTCTTATTAGATTATGTTTGACTGTTTCATAATATCAAACAAACATTTTATAAAGTGTGGCTAACCACAATTAAAATGAAGTTAAGCTAAAATAAAAGTAAAAATTACACAAGATTGTATACCATCAAACTACATCATGACATATTCCCATCAGCATAAAAAATAACTGCTCTACAACTATAAAATCCTATACTTGTAACCTAACATCTTATCTTTTGACATTATTAATAACATTTACAAAATAGCCCTACCACCTAATTTTATCAACCACCATCTTCTCACAACCACTTCCACCAATCTATCTGGATTATTAAATATATGTGTGTGTATGTATGTATGTATGTATGTGTATGCCTCCCTCTTTTTTTCTCTCTTAAAACACACACACACACACAACCTTACAGTGGTTTGATATTATTGGAATGGGCATCCGTTTCTATAATTAAAAATGTTAAATTGTTTGATCAATTAATTTTCCTCATTGCAAGAGGGTTACACTTAAGTATGTGTTGATTATTCATTTTTACTATTAAGGCCTGAATAAAAGTAATAAATTGCTTTCTGCCACCATTTTTGTTAATAAAGATACAAACAGCTGGGGTGAAAAAATGTGAAGACCCTTTGGAAAACATAATTAGCATTTTAATACATCATGACGAAACTTTGAGGTGTTTTATTTCCAAGTTGATTAATACTACTGTTCTTCCATGTAAAGGAATGCAAATTAAATGACATTCTCATCCTGGAAGTTTTGCTTCCAATAATAAAGAGATTTTTTTTTTCTGTGCAGAGATTTTAGTCCCTTTAAAGAATCTTCACAGCTTTTGTGTGGAGCAACGGTCACACCCAGTGGCTGGTTAGGTTAATCGCATACATGTATTCCCTATAGATCCATATAAGTTCACAGGCAGCATTCACAATGGGGAATGTAGCATGATGGTGTCAGTAACAGCTTCTTGCAAAAATCAGAACATGGTTTGCTAAGGTATTACAGTACTGTCTAAAGGCAGCTAATGTATGGTTACAAATGTAATGGGGAGTTTTGCTACTCCTTAAGTTAAGATTAGCTGTGAGATTCTGATGTTACAGAATCACTCTGAATAACAAGAAAATCTTTTTCCTTATTGCAAATTGATATATTTTCAACTCTTGGCAGCCAGCAAAAATTTAAAATATGGCACATTCATCTTCTCTGAACACTTCTAGGGGTAATCTTAAACAAAACTTCTCATTTATGTTTAAATGTAAAAATATACCACAGTGCTATCTACAAAGATGGCAGGATTTATAATGCTGTTTATTTATTTTTTCTTCTATTTCTTGTTTTCTCAATATCACAATACCTCCCATCAAAATGGCATCATATTATTGTGCTGCTTATGTTCCCTAAACAGAGACAGCTGAGACCCAAGTTCTGATCTATAGGTGACTGGAATGCTCACTGGGTATTTGGGCTGGTCACCCTCTCCCAATGTGCCTCAAAAGGTTGTTGCTACCTTGAGCCCTCAGACAAAAGGCAGTATATAAATACAAGAAATGGATAAATATTGCAGTGGTGGGGAAGTCACTGTCATATCATCACAATAATATCTGGATACTTCAGAACCTGGGATGATGAAGAATGGGGTCCATTCTCCACTTGATTCAAGACTTCTGAATGTTACTATGGTTACATAAGAAGCCAACAATATTTCTGAAATAGGAAATAAAAGTGATGTTAAACAATTTTCTTGCTTTTCAAATCTTCTGCGTATTCTTTGGTTCTCTGAGGAACTTGGGAAAATGAAATACCAGAAGAAACACTTGGACTAATGCTGGCAGAAGATGAGAAGCAAATCTGACTGGATAAGGGTTACGCTTAGATCTATTCCATAGCAGTAAGAGAAGAGGAATGGAATTACTTCTTTGCCATTATTATATCTCAGAGTTTGCTTGGTGACCATTTTTAAAGTGACCACGATCCTTTTATGGCTGGAAGAACTATTAACAGGCCATTGTGATATGTTAGCTGAGCACCTGAGGATAAAAATAACTTGCATTCATTCAGAATTAGAAGAGGCTGAAAAGGTACCAAGGATGACATCTTATGAGATTACCTGGGAAAAACTTGAATATATTGATCCTGAAAAAGTAGACAGAATCCTTGGCGAGATGACTACTGCCACTTGTAGGCTTGATCCTCTCCCACCTGGCTTATATGAACTGCCAAGGAGGGGACAGGAGGGCTGAATGTAGGCCAGTGTTTCTCAACCTTGGCAAGTTTAAGATACGTGGACTTCAGCTCCCCAAATTGGCTGGCTAGGGAATTGAAGTCCATTCATCTTAAACTTGCCAAGGTTGAGAAACACTGATCTAGGCCATGATGAATGTCTCAATGCAGGAGGGGAAGTGTCAGTGTCCTTGAAAGGGGTACTGGTAATCCTCTTCTTAAGGGGCCAACCTTGGACCCAGCTTTACTGAATGACCAATGGCAAATAGGAACTAACAAAATCAAACAAGTTCCAGCTTTTAAATATCTTGGAGTAATTTTTAAGGCCTTTGGAAATTGGCAGGAACAATCTAGAGCATTGGCTGGGGAATTCTGGGAGTTGAAGTCCACACATCTTAAAGTTCCCAAGGTTGAGAAACACTGATCTAGAGCCATCTCTGCCAAAGCCAAATATAGTGCCAAGGCAATCCTGGGCTTTTTTTCACACTAAGAGAGGTAAATACATACCTGCTGCCATTTAAAGCTAAATCTATATCCCAAATGTGTACAAATATTCACCTATAATGATCTAAAGCCTAAAGTTTTTCTGAGCACTCTTCCAGGTTCCACGTTGTGTCCCAAACATTCTAATTCACATGGAAACAGGAATGTTCTGTGTTTGTTTATGTGCCATCAAGTCATTTTCAACTCCTAGCAACCACACCGATAGATCAACCACTGTGTTTATCATCTCTTTTATTGGCTCAAATGTCTATTTTCTGATGGCCTAGTAGCCCCAGTAATTCTTCTTAATGACTTTGCATCCAGATGGAAAGTAAAAATCATACCTGACCTGTGTTATTGTGGTCTTTCTATTCATTTTTTGCTACCTCTAGGCAAAAATCATACCTGACCTGTGTTATTGTGGTCTTTCTATTCATTTTTTGCTACCTTGGAAAAAGCAAAAGCTGAGATTCGCCAAAGAGTCTTTGATATGTGGAGCCCTTGGGGTTCTCTGAGCTTGGTTCTTTTCTTGCAAACGTTTCATTACCCAGCTAGGTAACATCTTCAGTGCTAAAATGGGATGGGGTTTGCTCTTTGTTTATATACTGTGTTTATATATACCCCACCTTGCCAGTGGGGGTGGGGGTTTTGTTTGATTATCAAGGAACTACCAGAGGAGCAAAAGAAAACCCCCACCCACCCCAGCACTGACAAGGAAGGCCACAGTATATAAATAGAGAGCAAACCCCATCCCATTTTAGCACTGAAGATGTTACCTAGCCGGGTAATGAAACATTTGCAAGAAAAGAACCAAGCTCAGAGAACCCCAAGCACTCCACAGTTCAACCCTGACCTACACATATTCGCCTCTATTAGTCTTTGATATTGCATGTCAGACAAACTGGAGTGCTACAGGCGATCTGCAAATGTGAGTTCATTCCTAGAAACCTTTTGGACCTACAAACTATCTGTTCAATCTGATTTGTTCAGCATGCTGTAGAGCCTTCTTTATGGCCCGCTTTAATGTTCTTTCTTTGGCAGTATTGGATGGGAGGTTTCATAAAATCCCATTTAATGAGAGAAATTGTCCAGAATGTACCTGAGACCTCAGCACACATATTTCTTCACTGTCCATTTTACAGGAACTTAGGTGCTGGTGTACCTACAACCACCTCCTAGTAGAGATCAAGCTTTCAATGAGGGAGAGGTAGTTTATTTTCTATACTCAGGCAGGAACCCTGCTATTAGGAACAGAGTTGCCAAGTTTCATCAGCAGCTATTGCTACAAGAAGGTTTAAGGTGTCCTAATCTTGGGAGAATGTCATAAGGAAGTCCTTTTATTCTTTTATCTTAATTTTTATTTTATTTTATTTTGTTTATTTCTTATATCTGTTAACTTTTTACTGGCAGGTCTATATAGTGGTTTTATTGCTTTTATTGTATTTGAGCTCGCTTTTATGTGTTGTTTTAGTATTGTAGCTACTTTGCAGGTTATTGACCTTAAGAAATAAATACAAATATAAATACTGGATGATTATCACCCACTTTGTAGCCTTCTCTTTTTAGGGAAAGTAATGAGAATATGATAGAGTAACAGTTGCAAAGGACTCCAAAAGAAGATGATTATCTGGACCCATTTCCACAAGGCTTCAGGCTTCGGTGTGCAACTGAAACTGAATTGGTCATTCTTGTGATGATTTGTGGTATGATCTCAATAGAAGACAGCAGTCATGGTTTCCTGTTTTTGAGGGTTGGGAATTGGCAGCACCTTTTATTCTCCATGCTGGCTGGGAGTTGAAGTCTATGTATCTTAAAGTTGCTGAAGTTGAGAAACACTGCTCTAGACCTGTCAGGCCCAGCCTAAGAACAACAATGAAACAGTCCAGTCCAGTCCAGTTCCTTTATTAGCTTACACCTTATAGACAGAATCTTGCCAAATTAAATCTATACTACAGCAACTAGTGAATATACCCTGGGAGATTCTAGGGAGTGGCCATCCTGAACCTCTTTCACATCCCACACTCCTGTTGCGGACTCAGCTGCCTCTTGCCTCCTCCTCTCTCTTGGAATGCACCCCCTCCTTCCCAATAGCCTTGATCTCCCACATCACTTTCCTCCTCGTAGATACATTCCATCACAAGACCAAATGGGACATGTGGTGGAAGTCTTGACTTGTGCCTAGAGGCTAAAATGGGCTGGATGGGGAAAAATAGGCTAACAGTCAGCCCAAAAAAGTAGAGTGTCTGCTGGTTCAGAAATTGTCTGATTCTGGCTCAATACCATACTTAGCTCTCTATGGAGTTGTGCTCCTCCAAAAAGATCTGGAATACCATCTAGATGTTCTCCAAGATTCTCAACCCTTGCTAGAACAGCAGGTAGAAGCTGTGGCCTGGGGGACCTTCACCCAGCTGTGATTGGTGTTCTAGTTGCAGCCATTCCTGGAAAAGGAAGTGCTTGTAGCAGTCCCTCATGCACTTATCCCTTAAGTGATGTGCTCCAGGACTGTCCTTGAAGACCATTCAGAAACTGCAACTAGTACTAGTGGGAACAACTTGATATTTCCACATAACAACTACCGGAGCTGCATAGGTTGCTGGTTTATTTTGGGGTGCAGTTCAGGGTCCACTCTTTAAAAATGTGGGATCTGGTTATCCACAAGACGACCTACTACAAATACAAGCTATCCACTCAAGGCATGCCAGCAGAAAGTGAATGCTCAGAGCCCCACCCTCTGTAAAGTGCAGCAGGAGGGAGCTTACAGGCTAGCATTTTCTACAGGATGTCCCTGCTTGTTGAATCTTTCTCACCAGATGTCAAAATGGCACCCTCACTCTTAATATTTAGAAAGCTTTTGAAAACTTTGCTACTTAAAAGAGCATTTGGGGACTGAGGCACAGTTTGGGTTGAACCTAGGATGATTGAGGGCACTATTATTATGAACGATCAGTGCTGAATTGTTTCGTGATAATTGATTATATATGGTTATGCTTTATGACTATTAGATTTGTCTTATGATTTATTTTTAAAACATTATTATATCTTTGTATGTTGTTTTATATTGCTGTATTCTTTTCTTCTTCCTCTCCAGCTCTTGGAGTTGGAAGGAGTGAAGTAGCATTAGCATTAACTAAATATAGAAATAAATAAGTTCCCCCCACAATTTGGGTGACTTGCACGCCATACCAATAACTTCTTGTCCTCAGAATTATATAGGTAAATGGAATATACATATGGAATATATCCCACCACAAATCCTTTAGGGGTTTTTTAAGAATTTTTTTATCCCACCGTTATCATTTTTATAAATAACTCAAGGTGGTGAACATACGTAATACTCCTTCCTCCTCCTAGTTCAAGAATGGGAAACCTCCTTCCTTTGGAAGCTCAACATGTTGAAATGTAATCATATGGGCTTCCATAGCCAAAGACAGAAGCTGGTGAAGCCAGATTGAAAATGAAACCATGACCCTTTAATAGTCACCACAAAAATAAAAAAGATATTCACATCGAACCATTCTCCTTTCCCAATCTATATAGGGTTCTTTTCATCTGCCTGGTTATAGAAAAACATGGATTAAGGTTCATGGCCTATTCTTTTCTTCTATGAAGTTCAAAATAATATACAGAAGATTTCACAAGTAATCTTCCATCTGAACACTGTCCAAATCTAGGCCAGTCTAACATCAGCCAAATGATTCTATTGTGTGTCTTTAAACAACAGGTGAGGAACAATAGGTGAGGAGCTGAATCCAGCTCAAGGGTTAGATTCTCATCCACATCTCCTGTGAGTTGGATGATTTCAAGTAGTAGGAATTGGGGAGGAAGGCCTGCTTACTGCCTTTGTCCACTCAGCCTTCCTCTGCTTAAAGAGACCTCCTCTGGTCTCCTTCTACATTTGGGTAAAAGTAGTCCATAACACCCAGAAAACACCTGAAACAACATTCCTGCTTGTTTAGGTTGAGTCCTTAAGAATTATACAGGTAGTCCTTGTGTAGCAACTTTACGACCAATCTTTGCATTTATGACCTTTGCAGATCTGTAAAATAAAGGAAAGCTGAAGCAAGATCATAAGCCCAGTTACAGTTTCACTTAGTGACTGCTTTGCTTAATGACCGCATTGCCAGTCCCAATTGTAGTTGCTAAATGAGGACTACCTGTATTCAGGAAGGCTTCAGGGAGAGATGGAGTTTGTGTGGAAAGGGTATAACAAGGCATTCTGGGCAACTTTGTACTTGTTTGTACTGGGGTTTTGGTGTAGTAGAAAGGCAGTGGTGGTAGAAATAGAAAATCACTTTGCTGCTGTTACTGCCCAGAGTAAGAGCCAATATAGACTTCTCAGGTCCTCCCATAAATGGATAGCTAGTTGATTCACCAACCTACATGGGTTATGCATTTTATTTTAATAAGGAATATTAGCTTACTTTTAAAATATCAGATATAGAAAAGTCTAATATCAAAGCCCCAGACACTTTATATCTATAGTTAGGTCTCAACCCATTAAAGAATCCAATTTCATTTCTCAGTAATATTCTTAATAATATGGAAGAAAAAAAAAATTAACGTGTTTTATTTACATAGGATAAAAGAGGATCAGGTTTCCTTGAAATAAAGTAGTTTGAAAAATATACATATTTATTCACTCTAAATTCAGAATAAATTGCTTTTTTGTCAATCTTTTTTCAATCTTTAGCACCGTTCTGTAGCAGGACAAAAGATTAGGTTTCTTATGGTTCTTTCCTTATTCTAGGATTTATTTCTAGTTGTCATTAACTCTTTGTCCCTGTATCTGAAGTGCAGCATGGAAATTGAAAGTCTATCCCTAGTTTAGTGTAGAATTACCCTTTCAAAATGTATCATATTTAAGGTGAATCCAAACATTTTAATGGAAATTGTGTGAAACTTAGCCTTTTGTATTAAACTTCCATCCTTCAAATTATGCGAAGGTATTCTGCACAGAATACCCATATTTTTATAGCAGTTATTAATTCCTTTTCTGGGTATTGTTTGTTTATTTTTATTAATTTTTGCTCTTACTATTCCTGATCTTGTTTTTCAAGGGGCCACATGGTTACTTGCTGGAGTTTGTAAAGCACATGGTAGTGTTTGTAATGTGAAGTAACTCTGGATGAGCAGTTTTTATGATGGGCAGTTCAGAATTACACAGGGTACTTTATTTCCACCAGAACTTTTGCATGTGACTATGAAATGTGATACATATAGTACTCTCTTTATTGCTTCATTCTTGGAGGTCAGTGGAATATGTTTTTCCCAAGTTTTGTAATGGAGCCATTATTTCCATTGTCCAACCATGTGGAATAAGGAAATCCTCAACTGGTGTTTGGCACCATATTTGGGTTTGAGTGAGGTGAATGAGCTCACTCATAACTCAACACAATAGAATTGAGGTGGGGAAAAACAGAGATTACATGCAACCCTTAGGGGATGGATGAATAAAATATATTGGTTCCTTTGTCTTATAGGTATTCTCCCAGCTAGCAGCCTCCTAGTAACTTTTACACTTTTAATTTTTGTTTATTTGATTTATATTTGGTATGATCAAAATCTACCATTCCAGGAACTGAACATGGAACTTTCCACTTTTTGGATTATGCTGATCCAGTTGTTTGGGGGCAGGCAGTTTTCTTAAAAATAATCTTCCAAAATGAAAGATTAACTGATACTTGATATACCTAACCTGCTTCCTAAACTTCTGAAGAACTGCCAAACCACCATTGAAATAGCCCATTCAGTCTTATCTAAAAGAGACATGAAACATTCCAGGTTCTCTGGAATGTTCCATTTCTGAAACAACAGGGTTTGCATATTCCTGATTTATTGTTCTTAATTTCTGTTCATGTTGAACACTCAGATGATCTTCCCATATAAAATAACATTAAGATGATAATGTTAAAGGACATTAAAACATAAAAATGAAGTAATTGATTTTTAAAGGTCTGGTTAAAAAGATGTGACTTTACAGATTTTCAACATGCACATGTAAGGAGAGCATCTCCTAGCCTAGAAATAAAGGAGAAGGCTTCATTATCTAACATGCATGACAGACAGACCCCTCTGAAAGTAGGGACATTTTCAGAAGGGTGTCTTCTGCAGATATTATGTCGATTATATATATATATATATATATATATATATATAATCAATTATAATAAGTATTAATTATTAATATTATAATGTTAATAATTAATAATAATATTCTGCAGGAAATATATATATATATATATATATATATATATATATATATATAAAGATACAGACATCCCTGAAGATTTCTAAATGAAGAGGACCTTTACCTCTTCATTGCACATTGCAATAGTCAAGGCAGAATGTGACAAAGGCATGGATAATGGCTGCCAAATCCAACTGGCTCAGGAATAACCACAGCCACACATTCACTACTATTTTGCAAAGTGCTGCTTGTCACAGACACCATCTGGGAATCCAGCTAAGGATCAAGTAGCATTTTTAGCCTTTGGATTTATTTTTTCAGCAAGAGTGCAGTCCCATCCAGCCTCCACTGTTTGAAAATATTGCTGCTGAATGGGAAACATCTTCGCTCAGGATGCCTCAGGATCCTTATGAGGAACAGCTGGTTTGATGAAGTAGAAGGAAAAATTATTTTGATGATACTTAAAACAGTTTAGGGCCAGGATACCTAAAGGATTGCTTCAACCAGAACGAGCCAGTCTACCTACTGAGATAATCTTTGATGTTCCTCTTATATATCCTAGGTAATCTTGAGAGATGTTATCTGGGACTAGGGAGAAGGACTTTTGGTAGCTGCACCTAATTCTTTGGCACTTGCTTCCACCTCTAAGGAATGCCTGTACTCTTTAACGATCTTCCTGAAGCTGGTAAGGATCTTCTTGTTTAGGAAGGCATTTCATATTTAATCTTAATTTGCAATTTCTATTTTTGTTTAATAATTGGATATTTGATACTGTTGAATTGTGCTTTCTGCTGCTCTTTCTGTATTTTAAAGTGCAATTTTATACTGTAAATTGAAAGAATATTTTTAACTCTTGAATTATTGGCTTGTTTTAGATTGCCTTTAGCTTCTTGGAAGTAAAGCATGATATGGCTGTTTTAAAAGAAAGCAATAAAAACAGTAAAATGTGCTGTCAGTTAAACAAAATAATAAACTTTGGCAACTTAAGTATGAACTGTGAATTAGTTGATATTTAACCTGATACATAAACAAAAGCACTTCATAATGCCAAATATAATTGAAATTACTCATTTCTCTATTTCTAATAATAACAAATAATAAAACAGATGTGTGTTCCATTTTCTATGATTTTATAATCTCAGTTATATATTTTTTCATGTATTCAATTTTTATGTCATCCAGAGTCAGTTGGAGTTAGGTGGCATCAAAACTGATTGAATGAATGAATGAATAAACAAACATTTTGAAGGAACAAGTATGTTTGTTGCAAAACAGCACTTCCATGCTGTAACTGCTCAATGTTATCTAATCATTTCTGGTGCCATTTCATTTGCGAGTAAAATACTCTAGAAGAAAAAACAAAATCTAACCGAGCCCTTACTTAGTGTGTCTTTGGAGCAGGAAGATGCAACTCATTTTAAAGTTCAATCTTACCACTTTAATAGCTGACATTTTAAAGGTGGTGGGGGTCAACAGTGTGCCAGTTACCAGGTCTGGACACACAATGATAGAACTAACTTGAGTAAGTGGTGACCAGGGAAGCACATGAGAGTCCTTGAGATGAGAAGGATGTATCATTAAAAATCCACCAGATCTCTAATCACAACTAGGTTTAAACAGTCTGTAGATATCCTGCTTCATACTGCTTCTTCATTACTCTATTGACCACATACCTTGCACTCTGGCTCCACAATTTGCTGGTGGAGCCATAGAATCTGCCATAATGTTTTCACTCATACCATGCCATACAACTAGCAATAAACCCCAGGGCTTTTTCTTTTTCTTAAAAAAGGAACATTCCTTGTACTGTTTAAAGCTCAATTTGTTAATGGTGGTATTAATGCTATTTTATATACAGGCACACATTACAATTTGCAAACCTCAGTGGGACTGATGAGGTCAGGAGGAGAAATGCTCTATGGCTGATATAATAAGGACCATAATAAAATAAAACTAATAAAATAAAACAAACTGTGCAATAGAAAAGCAGCTGGCAAGTCTCCCAACATTAGAAGCCCTGGATCCAGCATTTTTGATACATGGAGTGAACATCTTCGCTGAAGCAACAGGTAGAAATAATAGAAGTATCTTACGCATTGTAGGATCATTTGTGCCTGTACTTTGACGGCTCAGGGCAGTCACTTGGAAATTTTGGGAGAACTGTTAGTCTCCCAGTGACATCATAAAAGAAAGTAGGAGAAGGCAAGTGACAGCTGCTGCTACGTTTGATCACTATCAATGCAGAAATGCAACGCAGAAAGAGAGATTGTGTGACTTGTAATTCAATTCAGTTGAAGAGATCAGGTTGGAGAAGGCTGATCATGTTCCTGCTATATGCCTGAGATCAGTACCACTTGTCCTCCAAAATACTCATAATGGCATGGAGCTTGGAAGCCTTGCTGAATAAACTATCAGCTCAATTCCTGCTGCAAAGAAATTCAGTGAGGGAAGGTTGAGGGCAAAATTCTGGCTGGATGCTGGTTTTTACACCCTTCTATTGATACGCTGGAGATAGGTGGGCTCCATGGGAGAAGACAAGAGGAATACTAGGGTGCAAGTGCAGTAGACATGCCAGTGTGCAAGTGCAAAATGGTTCCTCAGGAACTGAGAGGTGAGTCCAGAAGTTGTGTGTACAGCTCTTACAGGCTACAACAGGGATAATTCTGAACGTTCTTACAAAAAAATAACTATCAGAAGCAATGAATCCTTGCAGGTTGATTTCTATATAAGAAGATGTAAGGCACAACTATCTGTCTCTGCGCTTTGTCTGGAAGAGCATGCTACTTTGCATGTTCTTAGGGTTTTCAAAGAGAACAGCAATGACACAGAAACACTCACTGAGCCACTGAAGTATGTAAAGGATCAAGAAGAGTAAAGTACTTCAAGAAGAGAGGTAAGATAGCTGTACGAGTGTTCAGTATATGAGGGGAACAAATCATTCAGTCATGCTTTTTTAACATCGGCATATATACAATCTCCTACAGAGTGCTGCAGAGGGAAAGGGTGCGTGTGAGACTGTTGTGATGACCCATAAGACTATTCAAAGTAGAGCCAATTTCCATCCTTACACAACGTTTATCCCTTCAAACCTTTTTGTGGCAACATTCATACATGGGAAACAGAACCATTATATAGAAAGAAATCTCAGCCACTCCCAACCAATATATTTATTATTTATGACTAATAAAATTTCATAAAGAACTAATGATTGAAAAAAGATGTCTGTGTGTGTATGTGTAGAGGATCTATATATCCAGACTCAAGCAAATAAAAGTGCAACTGTATAGAAATTATATCAAGCTAATTAAGGGAAAAACCTGATTCCATACCTTCCCCCTTCCAATAGTTTTATTCAGTGTAACACTATGTTTTTGTTTTGTTAAAATAGTTATAGTATTCATCTCCATTCCCACACACCCAATGGAGGATTCCAACTCATTTTATAGCCCTGAAATAAGAAACCAGTGGTCTTCCAGGGGTTCCTGAATTATATCTCCTTTGGTGACCATGGCTAGTGCTCTACTTGGAGAGTTCCAACTCAGTCATATCCTGGGGAATCTAGACTGAATTGCTGTGGCAAGGTTGTAGACCTAGGGGTTCTTTACCTTGTTGTAGCCAGCATTGCAAGATACTACCACTGGTAAGTAAAACTCCCCTTCTTCCTGGAACTTGGTGAAATTATTGGTCTAAAACATCGCTTTACTCAGTAGGTGGTAGGAATATCCCTACACAGACTACATAATGTAGGCCATGCAGTTTGTGAGAAGGAGATGCCATTGATATCTCTACCAAGAGAAGCTCCCACAATATACTGGTAAAGAGAGTAGGGAGCATATATTTTTTGCTGATATACACTCATTTCCACGTATAGCCAAAGACCCACCTTTCCTTGCAAGATAAGCTCCTGAACAAATGAAAACTGCAGACATCTTCTACTTTAGAGGGGTGAAGATAGGACAATAGGTATACTAAAATGTTAAGCTACACATTTTTACTGAGCTATATCTGGCGTTGGATACCCAGTACTGAACTATATTTAGTTGAAGAGGAAAGAAAGAGATCAAAGTGAAGAACAATCCCCAAGGAGGCTACAAACTTATTTGTGGCTCTTTGGTGAACAATACTGTTTTTTTGGAGCAGTGTAGGTATCAGTATAATAGGTTCTGTTATGTCTCTCATTCTGTTATGTCTCTCATTCATCAGCTAATATTGTGGCCATTAAGGAGAGTCTTACCTTTCTGGTGCATTACCTCCTGATCCATAGCATTACATTGTTGATATAATGTGCAATAAGATTTGTACAATGTTTCAAAGTGTTTCAATGAAATCACCCTGTCACTGTAGATTCGCTTCTATGCTACTCCTCCCAACACAACCAGGAGCTCAGTTTAGCTCTTATCACTCTGACCTGACTTTTAATTTCTATGCAATTGGGGCAGATTTAAGTCTTTTGACAATGAATGGATGGGTCCTGTGTTAGTACTTACAGGCTGTGACTCAAACTTCTACAGTACTGCTTTAGGAATGGCACTCATAAGACTGAATACCACTTTCTCTGTACCAGTCTTTTTCTCTTGGCTTACTTATCTCTGGGGCATTATATCTCAGTGTGACATTCTGCTTCTGCTATCTAGCAGAGCATTGCTAGTAGGCCGTAACACTGACACCACTATGTCCTGCCAAAGAAGAGGGGGTCCTTTCCAGGAGGGACCAAAATCTGTCAACCAGCTATGCATCCTTCTTGGCACCTCAAAAACCCAAGCAATCAAAGGCACAAGGGATCCTATTCCACAAGGGCAAGTCAACAATCAGTCCACACTGTCGTGCTAAGACAGGTAAGTTGAAAGAGATTTTAAAAACAAATCAGATTTTGAAAGTTTATTCTATTTTAAATTGGAAAAAGACACTCTCTGCACCAGATCACCCAGGTTCTCTGTAGGATTTTGGCTAGAAACCTAAGGCTGATGTGTTGTCCTTTCCTTGTCCCTGCTATTTCTGCCTTTAAAGTGGCACATTTTGGAATATTTTGATATTTTATTGCAATAAAACCCCTTAAGGTATCCAGCTCAAACTTGTCAGAGTAAATGTCCCAGAAAGGGTCTACTGTTCCTACTATTTTTATCACTTTCTGCTAAAAAAAGGAATCAGTGTCAGGCATTTTGAAGTTTCCCAGTACAGCCTATGATGATTTTTTAAAAAATTGAATCTCAAAGTAGCTCAAATTGAATTGGGCTACCCTTGAATCATAAACTCTGATCAAATCATTCCCTCCTTGGATCTCAAATTTAAATGTAAATCGAATTGGGGTGATTTGTGAAGGTCTAGTGTGCATATTATAGTATCAGCTATTGTCAGCTTGCTATTATAGTTTTAATTCCTTCATGTACATGTACTCCATAGCCTTCTCCTCTGAGAATACTGGCTTCCTTTGCTTATAGGAATGTAGGTATGAACTGGTTTGTATGACTTCATAGATCTGACCTCTGAGTTTTTGTACTGTGATTGGTGCCAAAGACATAGCTAATATGAGGGACATTCCCACAAAATGAAATTGATGGTCACAAGTGCTAGGACAGTCATATAACCCCCATCTGCCACATTGTAACATCACAAAATTAACCTGATTTTTTGTCTTCAAGGATCCTGGAGAGATTCTGCTTTTGTGCTGTCTGTTTCAGAAAACTCAAATATATTCTATTCTCATTATTGGAAAGTTCATAATAGAAGGTGCTTCTTTTGCAATGGCACATATTATGAAGATCACTGTAGGTGGTTTTGTGGAGAAATGACAGCTGAGATACAGAAATGGCCTGTCCAAAATCTAGGGAAGGAAACTTGCAGAAATTTAACCTTGAGCGTAAGCTATTTTTGCTATGCCTTGCTGTTATAATATATGTGCCTTCAGATCAACTATATTAAAGACTGTACCTATCACTTTTTTGGAAGGTCTGAAAACCTTGCTGAAGAAGAGGATGTTTATGAGGAATCTCTAGACATAGCTTACTTTCCCTACATGTTCTAAAACATATAAGCTTGGAGATAATAGAAGGGTATACATAATAGAAAGAGAGACTTCTGCATTTTGTGAGTTACAGGAGAAAGTTGAAATATAACTGCAGCTGTCATTGTTATTATCTGCCTGTATGTTTAAAATCATAAGATTTTTATTTGTCTTCGTTTTCTTTATTTTTGGTGTGTAATGCCATCAGTCACAGAATTATTCTGCACCTTGCAGCTGGAAGAGGTTTGGGGATATTCTGTTATGATGCCTTGAGCTATCTGAAACAGTACAAAAAGCAGAATCTGATTTTCGGGGCCCATAAAAATAAACCTTGTTCATTCTGATGGATTTCTTGATGGTTGCTAAAAAAGGGTTCAAAAACCGATATTCTCCCCACCTGATATTGCATAAAGTAATGAATGTGAAATACATTTTTACTAAGTGAAACAGTAAAGTGAAGAATATCATGGGGCAGCTTTACCCACTCTACTTTTTGGAGTTTTCATCCCTATCTTAGATAGGTTGCCTATTTTTCGATCTGCCATGCAGGGCAATCCAATGTTTTAAGTCAGTGATTGCAACCTGGGAGCAATAGACTAAGAGTGACCCACAAAGTACTGTAGGAGATAGTCTGTAGGGGAAGGGGGAAATAAGACAAAGATAAGATAATCCTGTATCAGTGTTATGCATTATTATTATTTGAAATGTAATTTGCTTTTATACATATAACATTATCTTTATTTAAATAGTGCCACTTTGGCTGAGCCAGCATTATTGATTTACAAAAAAATTATTTTTAATAAGTTATTTAAAATACTTGCATCTTTACCTCTTGATAGATAATTTGGAGGCTTCTGAGCCAAGGGCTATGCTAAAAATAATTATGCCCACACAAAGGATATGGTTGGGAACTGCTGTGTTAAGTAGTGCATCTTATGTTGAGGAATTAACAATTTGTAATCTGCTTCCAGTAAACTTCTAGAAGTTGGCTTACTTCTCTGGATACAACAGAGCTTTTGAGAATCCTGCAAAATAAGGATAAAGAATTTTCAGCAGTAAGATCACATTATGTCAGAATTTACACTCTGGGGAACTAATCTTAATGGTTGGGGGTGGGGTGGTAGGAGAACGCCCAAGATCTAGCTAGAAAGCACACCCATACATCCAATTCTACAAGCACATGCACGTATCATTAACAAATGTCTATACACACACACATTCATATGCACAAACATACATACACGTACATACTTCTTTCTTGTTTGAAAAGGCATGGTGTAAACTGCATCTCATCTGGGAAACAGCAGTACTAGCCTTTGGCTTTTCAGCTGAACAAAGTTATCTAGATGGGGTTTCTGACACCTTCTAGTGAAAATGCTGAAAGGTCCAGCCACCAATGGGGAAAATAATGGGTGAATGAAATCAGCTTTTGAAGCAACTTCCACAACCCATCTCCAGTGGAAAAGAAAGGGATTCAGTGGGGGGTTTTATTGAATAGATGGGAAGGTCTAGTGGAAAAGAGAGAGAGGGAGAAACAAAATAATAAATACAATAAAAAGATGTAGCTGATCACATTGAGCTGAAAAGTCCAGACGGTACCAGCTTGAAAATGGGATGGGACACAATTACAGAAGTTATAATTTGACTGGTGATTAGAAAAATGGGGATGCTTTTTACAAGGAAATACAGCTGTGACTGGAAGGGAAATGGACAAGAGAAGATTCCTCAGATGTGAAATGAAAAGGTTTTCTAAGTAAAACACATTAAGAAACCCACCAAATATTATTTATGGTTTATTTATATTTTTTCTTCATGAAAATGATAGTTGGATACATTTTAGAGCCAATTATTACAAGATTAATTTCCCACTTATTCTTCCACATGTACTCAAACCACTAAGAGGATGCTAATGCTATGGCATACATCATGCATTTTTAAAAACATGAGCTAAATCACCCTCTGATATAATAACTGGGACTTCCTTCCCTGTATAAATATATATGGGTTTACTGAACTGGTGCATAAGCGGCTCACTCAAGAACTGTTTTAGATAGATATGAGAGCCTTAATGTATGCTTTTGGGGCTTCGAACGCTTTTATGTACCTAACACTGTAGCACAGGGCTTCAGTTTATGAACAGTTATTAGATACAAGGATGGCGTGGTAAGACAAAAATGCTGAAAGGATTTAAGTTTCCAAAGAAAGCACCAAAACCAGGTTTCGTAACATCCTGTAGGTCACAAAGAAATCTAAGCTGGGTGGATAAATTTGCTTGAGTGTATGAAGAGTTTTTATAAACTCCTGAAACTAATCATTAATTCTGTTGTGTAGTTTTAGCCCTTTCATGTGTTGAAAATCACCGAAAAGAGTTTCAGATTTGCCATTTGGTATTAACCAATTTTTTCAAGTTAAGCTGCTGAATAAGGGGAAGGATTCACTTTGTGATTTAATGGGATAGAATGCGTGCAATATGGTATAAATCATTTCAATAATCTCTTACTCATTTGCCCCAAAGTGATGGTGCTTATTCTATTTTTAAACAGCTTTATGACATGTGGCTGTTCAGAGGAGCCACTTTTGCAGAACTCAACTTCTGCAATTCGAAGATCTGGGCTTTGATCTAGTTGAAATGTAGCACTTAGCTACGTAGCAGGCAGCCCAGAGCTTCGTGAACTTAGTGTGGATCGGTACCTGATCTGTCAAACCCCAACATCAGACAGTTCACATGATCGGTGATTCTGACAACGTGAGAGGCTTCATTGCAGTGTTGGGCTTGTCTATTATGGCATGTTTATGTTTATCAAGCCCTGGCACCCTTACTCATTGAAGCACTTGGAGTACTTGGAGCCGTCAGAAGGCCTGAGCATTGGAGCGCTGAATCTTACTCTTATTGCTTAGCACATCACTGTATTTTGATATTTTAAAAACAATTAATACAGGCATGAGGAATGATTCTTAATGCAGAACACAGGAAGAGTTCAGTCACGTCCAGTCCCATCCTCATGAATCTATCCCTTTGAACAGACAGTAATTCAGAAACCAGGAATGCTAGTTTGGTTGTCTGACTCTAAGTTGACATTGCTCTTTAAATCTGTCTGAAAAAAGGTCCCTGGATCCTTTCCTTGTTATCTCTTCTAAAATTTCTAATTATTTTCAATATCCATTAGAACATGATAGTACCATACTGTGTGCTGTGAAGCCTCAGGGTGTCAGAGCAAACTCATAGGGGCACATAGGGATAGTTTACATTTTTGTGATGTCATATCTTTGTAAAGCTAGGCTTTCCTTTTGGCCTAGATGTGCCATGAAAAAATTACTGAGACACCAAGGCAGTGTTTTTCAGCCTTAGCAACTTTCCAATCCTTCTCCATCACCTTGACTAGCAGTGTTTCTCAACCTTGGCAGCTTGAAGATGTGTGGACTTCAATTCCCAGAATTCTGCAGCCAGCATGCTGGCTGGGGAATTCTGGGAGTTGAAGTCCACACGTCTTAAAGTTGCTGAGATTGAGAAACACTGCACTAAGGATACCATGAACCAAGAAACTTTGAGGACCTCTGCTATAGTACTTAACGAATTAGATTAAAGCATGGCAGCCTTTTAATTTGTGGAACTTACTTTGTTTTTTTACAAGAACCCCAAGATCCACCAACTGGAACTCAGTGCAAAATGATGGCTCAGACAACATAACCTGTTGTTGTTATTGTTGTTAATTTAAATTTATTGGCTGCCCAACTCCAATGAACTCTGGGCAGTGTACAAAACTAGAAAAAAACATAAAAACAGCTAAAAACATTAAATCAGATGGACAGCCCAGACTCAAATGCTCTAATAAACAACAGAATCAACAGAACAAAAAAGGGCTTTAGACAAATAATAAACACCAACCCCAGGCCTGGGGCCAAAGGCAGGTTTGCAAAGCTTTTGGAACCCTGGGAGAGAGGGCGCTGTCCTTATCTCTGGGGGGGGGGGATGCTGTTCCAGAGGGTGGGGGGGCGCAACACCGAAGGCACACTTCCTTAGTCCCACAAAATGACAACTTCTAATGGAGTGGACCTGGAGTATACCCACTCTGCTGGAATGTACTGGGCGGGCAGACACTACTGGAGACAAGTGGTCCCTCAGATATCCCAGCCCTGTGCCATACAGGGCTTTATAGCACCTTGAATTGCACTTGGAAGCTGACTAGCATCCAATGCAGTTTGCACAGCAGTGGTGACACATGGGAACACTGAGAGGCACCCGCGACTGTATTTTGACCCGTCTGTAGCTTCTGGGTGACCTTCAAGGGCAGCCCCCTATACAGCGCATTGCAATAATGCAATCATGAGGTGACCAGGGCATGAGTGACTGTCTGAGAGGCCTCCCAACTGAGGAAAGGGTGCAGCTGGCACACAAGATGAACCTGTGCAAATGCCTTTCTGGACACAGCTGCCACTTGCTCTTTAAGCAGTTGTTGCAAGTCCAGAAGGACCCCCAAGTTGTGCACCAGTTTTTTAAAAATAATTTTTATTAACAGATTTTACAAAGATTTAAAAAACTACAGAAACATAGAAGAAGAAATAGAAAAAGATTATAAAAAGGTAAAAGAAAAAGTGAAGAATAACAAAAAAAGCAAGAAAAAGAAAGATATCTGAAGAAGCGATTTCTGATCTTCTTTGCAGCAATTACAAACATAGTAATTACCATCTCCACCTTCCCATATTGTATATCATAGTTGCCTTCTTCCCATAAACAAACATTTTTAATCAATAAATCCCAAAATCAGCAGTTCATTTTTATCTATTTTCAACAAAAAGTCTACAAAGGGTTTCCAATCTTTTACAAAAGCAGTTGAAGTTCCCTCCTTGATCAAACAAGTCAATTTAGCAATTTCTGCAAATTCAGCCATCTTCACAATCCATTCTTCCGTTATTGGTGTTTCTGTAGTCTTCCATCTTTGTGCATATAATAGCCTCGCTGCAGTCACTGTATATAAAACCAATTGTCTATGAGCCTTTTCTAGTTGAATGTCCATAAGTCCTAATAAGAAAGGTTCCAGTTTCATCTGAATGTTAATTTTTAAAACTCTCTGCATCATCATATGTATTTGTATCCAGTATCTTTTCACTTTTCACAAGTCCACCATGCATAGTAAAATGTTTTTCACGTTTTTCACATTTCCAGCAGTGATTAGAAGTACCTTTATACATCTTAGACAATTTCTCTGGTGTCGTATACCAATGGTACATCATTTTTAAAAAGTTTTCTTTTAAATTGTAAGACAATATGAATTTCAGACCTTTTGAGCATCTGTTCTGAATGGGGAAGTGCATCCCCTTCCAAGACCGATGATGGCAACATCCCCGACTCCGGTAGGCCAAGGCCCAACAGCCACAGCCACTCGGTCTTGTTAGGATTCAGCTGAAGTCTCTTCCAGCCCATCCAGACCCTAACAGTCTCCAGACACTGGGTCAATACATTGACAGCTTCACCTGTGCCACTTGAGGTTGAGATGTAGAGCTGGGTATCATTTATTTATTATACCTGATGAGCCAGACATTAGGGTGATTTGCATTCACAAATATAAAGCTTTATCTGAGACTCTACAATCCCAAAATATCACCCGCCCAATTTAGGCCCAAAGTTTGCTAAATAGTTATGAACTGAGAAGCTTGCTGACATTTTGCAATTACCTAGAGACTTCTTACTGTATTATGATCCTTGTACTGCACTTATGCTTATTATAAATGTACTCAAACCACACAGGACATTGATTCATACACATGGAGTACAATGAAGGGGCCCTGCAGGCAGAAGAAAGCACTGGACTATACAAAGATGACTGACGGGTATTATTCACACACTGATATTATTACTCCTGAAAGGTCTGCCTCTCATCTGATGAACGGATTACCACCCCTCCTTTCCAAATTCAAGGGATGACATATGGAGGTAGGCACAATAATGTGCAAAGAAGGCACGATAAATACAAATATGTGGTCAATCATGGCTAAGCATAGTTGGACAATTTCAAAGAAGTGGCTGAGAGCTTGTTCTCTGGCCCATCAGTCCCATTCCCTGACTTACAAAAGGAACAGTGATGCAGATATGAAAGCAGATGAGAGCTAGCACCCCATAGAAGGAATGTAAGTCAGAAAGATGACACCCACACAGTGTGAAGCAACAGCATCTGTTTTCACCAAGGAGAGAAATGCCATCTCCGCAGGCTGCTAAACCCATTGTTTCTAATGTAACAAGCGATACGTCTGGGTAGAAATCTGTGTAGATGTGTTGCCCTCCTTTGTTCTTTTTGATCTTCAAACAAAGAGCCACCAGTGCGTCTTCTCAAAAGAGACATTTTATTTGGATCATTTCTCTTTGCTCTTGTGTTTAGTTCATCACCATGGCATATGAGTGAATATGATCATAATGTCCTATAATTAGAAGTGCATGGAATACAACCTAACAATTATCCACAGTTGCTTTCCAGATCTTGCAACAAGGAGACCTAATTTTAAATCATGGCTGTAGGATTTTCAGGTTTCCAAATATTTGCTCTTTCAATTAAGCAGATGGAGAGCCTGCTGGTAATGAGTGAGCAGGCTTCAGAACTTCTTTTGCAGCTAATTTCTGCCCAGGCTGAAACAAATTATGTGCAGCATTTCTTTATTAAGGTAAATAACGCCATGTGCCACTTGGCAAAGTGCCTAACAACCACAGCAACAGGAAACCTGAGAAGCATTTCAAGGTATCATACCTAGTGGGAGATTTTTTGACACTACCATAACAAATGTGGTGCTGCAGAAAGCTGGCAGCAGAAGGTGCACTCTCTTATCTAAGTGCTCGGGAGGGTATTTGCTGATGAATCCTATGAAAGGTTGATATGCTTATGTGCATCCAGGGGATGAAATAACAGGCCGGAGGGCTATAAGGGTCTCATATCATCTTTGTGGATTTTACAAATGCAGCATGAAGCTCAGTGCGATTCAGCCTGAATGGAATTCTTAACACATGCATTTTACATGATAGTTCAATGGGAGCTTTTTCAGGCAGTTATCTAATACTGAGGAATGTTGATTTATAGGTTGCTGTTTTTTTTAATCACATTGGTATATGCCACAACACATTTTGTGAACTGTTTGCAGTAGGCTGTAGTTCTCCTAGAATATGAGAATTTCAAGGCTATTTGATTTGCATCCCTCTGTAAACATTTCTGGTCTCTTTGAGCACTGGCAAGAATTTTTGAAAGATGATGATGATGATGATGATAAACATCAGAAAACCCTGAAGAAATGTGATTTCCAGCCCAGTCCTATGCACCTTTGTTTATTCCACAGCGAGTCCCACTGAGCTAAATTTCAAGAATCGCAGCTGGAATTTTAATGATGCTAAGAAAAGTTCCATGAAGGAAAATTCCACTAAAATCAATATAAATTTTCTAAATAAAATGTTTTGGATCAAGCTGTTTTTCTGTAAAATTCTGACTGACCCTAACAGGCTCGATCCTGGTCCTCTAAGATTTATGGATTTTCTTTTTCTGAGGTCAGACAGAAAGATCCATAACCTTCAGAACCTGTAGAACTCCCTCCCCAGCCTTCTACTTAACAGCTTCTGATGCCAGAACAAGCAACACTAGAAAAGCCAACAAGGGTGCATGACAAGATTGGCCAAGGGGCAGACTGAGAGTGGCATTAGACCTAAAGAAACCAAGCCTCCTAGCCCTCTATCATACCTTGAAAGCCAAGGAAAGTTTAGACTAATATGAGTGATGTTTGAAAAAAGATCTGAAAGAAAAAGGAGCTTGCAGGGGGAGATGAAGGAACATCTCTGCCATCATTTCCACCCTGCTGGTATAGACGCCACAGGGACAGGCTCTCTCAGAAGCAACAAGGTCTGAGTACTCCCAAAATAGGGCTTTGGGTTGCCCTGCCTTTCTTTGTATCATCACCCAGTGCAAAATTTAAGTCTAAGGTTGCAATGGTATATTTCTTTAAAAGTAAGCCAAATGAAACAGATTACAGGATGCTCACTCTCTCTCCATGCCTGCGTGCACACACACATTTTTTTCCTTCTCTTTGCCCTTACCATTGCTCTAACCTTTCTACTGCTGCCCAAGTAATATTTAAATTGAAATAGCTTGTTAGTGGCTGGCTGGATCTTTTGCTTAAATCACTAATGCACCATGTGCATCGCATCTGATACTGTCATCTGCAAATGCTTCTGCCAGAATACATGTGTTAATTTCTGAGACACCACAGGATATGGCTTGGAAAGACAAGTTATTCATACAGTATTTCAAACAAACAAACAAACAAACACACACTTCTGTGATAAAGGCAAAACAGGGATCTGCAACATGACTTTCACCTTTGTTCCTCAGGATATAAATTAACTTTAATTCTCATAAAGCAATACCTTTGCATTCTCAAATTGCATCTAATATTACTTATGGAGTTCTGAAAAGTGCCTAGGCCACATGTGGATTTTGATTTGCATGGTGGAATTACCTTTCAGCTTTTTGTTACCTGAAGATCTGCAGTTGTTCTTCTACCCAATAAAGCAGCAATGTCCAGTGGCAGATTGTGAAGGATGGCAAATAGGAATCAAGCGCAGAACTCTTCAGAATGGTTGGCCACTCCAGCTGGATACCCTGTATCAGCTGTCTCAGGGGATCCTCAGAGAGGCCTATGGTCGGGTACAGTAGCTCTGGCATGTGCTGGCACAAGCAGGCGTACACGCAATCTCAGAAGAACAGACCTCTCAAGCACACATCTGGAGTGATGCTGACGGGGCAGCTGAAAAAGGTTGGGTAGGGTCTCTGTGCTCAGGAAGATGTGTGGAAAAGGAAGCATGAGGGGGGTGTAGTGGGTTCTGTATTTGGGCTCTGATTTTTGTAAGCAGCCTGGAGTCACCATGTGTGAGTTGGGCAGCTATATAAACTTGTTGAATGAATGAATGAATGAATGAATGAATGAATGAATGAATGAATGAATGAATGAATGAATGTCAATCTCCTCAAGTAGGGGAATTCTAGGGCTGTCCTTGGTAAGCAACCCCCCCCCCCCCCGCAAATCTATGGAAGTGAAGGGCTATTGAACTTCCAAACCTGATTTGGAAGTTCTGCCTAAGTAGGTGTGAGATGTAAACAGATGTAAAAGAGCAAAATGCAGTAAAAAGGGGATAAATATGAGCCGATGATGCAATTGCAATATTATTTACATGCTCCAGATACATTAAAAAGTCCATTTTTAAAATACAGCCAGTAGGTAAGTTTGTCACTGTGGAGGTGTGAGATGTCTCTGAGTTCCCGGTTATCAAAATATTTCAAGTAAATTTCAGGATGAGAGCCAGTTTGATGTAGTGGTTAAGGCACCAGGCTACAAATTGGGGGACCATGAGTTCTAGGCCTGCCTTAGGCACAAAGCCAGCTGGGTGACCTTGGGCCAGTCACTTTCCCTCACCCTAGGAAAGAGGCAATGGCAAACGACTTCTGAAAAACTTTTGCCAAGAAAACTGCAGGGACTAGTCCAGGCAGTCGCCAGGAGTCAACACTTACTCGAAAGTACAATTTAAAAAGGAAAAAAAAAAATCAGGATATTTACAAAAAATCCTCTTCACAAAGATTTTAAAGGAACTGGCTTTAAACAAAATACCAACCTGTCATATGGAGAGAATGACCTATGTATGGAAACATAAAAGCAGCCATCTGACATATTTCCAGCACCAGTTTTCTATAAATAAAAAACTTGTTATTTATCAGTTAAATTATTCATTGAAAATAGCAATATCTTGTTATTGGGCAGCTGCTTGTAAGTCTCTCTCTCTCTCTCTCTCTCTCTCTGTGGGTGGGTGGGTGGGTGGGTGTATTTACTATATTACCTTGTTTTGTGATGATCTTCATTATACTATATATTAGGAGCTGTGGGCAGAAATAACTCTGGACCTGAATTTCAAGTCAGATTGCTGATATAAGCAGGTAAGAGCATCTTATGTAATCCTATTTTATATATTACCTAGTGACACACACTCACAACGGACCACGCTTGGGATTTCACATTCCTGTCACATGACTATATTGCATTTCAGCTATATATCCAATACATTTTAATTTACAAATTAGCTGTATGGCAGCGACAGAGCAACAGGATTGGCCACGGAATTTTTAAAAGTTAAATCAAATAAATGTACCTCCACGTCAAAAGCAAAAGGGGTGCCAGGTGAACCACGCTCCTTGCTTGGCTCCTTTTCCAGAGCTTTCCTCCTCAAATGCTTTTGGTCTCAAATGACCAGTAAGTCTGTTTTTATTTCCATAAGGTTGAGGAAGTTTTGTGTTTGAAAAATACAAAATGATCTCCATCACATTTTGATTTGGCCCTTAGCTGTACGCAAAAGGTGAAGAGGCCCATAAGGAGATTGCATCCAAATCTGCACATAACATAGTTAGGATGATTCAGAAGTTTATAATTAACTTGGGTTGGCACACAAATGTCCCTATGTCTGAAAACTAAGCCTGTATTACAAAACACACGAACTTTCCCTCAGAAGTTCGATATTGACATCAACCTGGTTCACATAGCACAACCACCACATCATGCTGGGGTTTTGTTCTGATTTTGGCTTATTACGTGTGAACCCAAGCATTGTGGTTTGTAAATTATTGTTGATAGCTTAACATGCTATGCCAACTGCAGCTGATGAAAGCATATTCCTCAAATCAAGCTTAAGCAAGCCATGACTTAACATGATAGGTGAATCCAGTCATACTTCTCTGCGTGGTCACATTTTCAGCAAATCAAAGCCAGTGACTTTCTAGTTCCACACACAACAATGTATAACGATTGAAGCCTCTCCGTGAAGCATTTGCTGACTGTATAACTTATACGGCGGGACCGTATCAACTCTTTGTTTGGTAAGCATGTGTGGGATGCGTCAGTCTCTAAATAGCTCTCCATATGGCTAGTGAAGTAGCCTCAGTGCAACAGAGGGAACATCCCACTAGCGTTCCAAAGACACAGTAGTGGAATTCACACATTGCGGTGCATTTCAGTCTGGTTTGTTTGGTTTGCATTCACATGTCGTGCGAATTCAACCACTGTGATTCATAAACTCTGGTTTATGGCTTTGTATGCTAGGTACCCAACCTATGGTGGGTTCCTCAACAAATGAAAGTTAAGCAAACTGTGGCTTATAGGATTATAGAAGCTCAGCCAATATGTTAATCTGCAAGATACATTAATGTGACACTGCGTATCAACACTGCCAGCTGAGAGAGAAATATTAGAAAACCAACAAGCTGCTTCTAAATTCTCAAGCAGAAAGTTTGCGCTTAAAAAGCTGATTCTGAAGATCAAGCATTATTGGGAGCTCCTTTTGGAGATAAATGTCTATTTAGAGATAAATTTATGTTTTCTTCTTTCTTTTTGGGTTTGATGTTGTTTGAGCAGAGGGTTACACAATAAACAGAGCCAAGCACACTGTCAAATTCACATAAAATCATTTCAAAGGAATTAATGGTTTCAGGCCAAGCAGAACTAAGTACCTTGAAGCAAAGGCAATGCAAATCCAAAGCGTTTTTCATCTGATTGAGAGCTTCCCACAGAGGTGGTACTTATCCTGGACTTTGAGCTCTTCCCCACAGCCACGTTAGAATGCTTCCTTTCAATGCTTATGGTGACAGAAAACTATGCTGCCCTCATTGCCTCTCAGTAACAAGGCCAGGGAGCCATCTTGCCTTACAGTGGTAATATGGGACAGGTTAGGGAAAGTGAACAGTGGATTCCCCTAGCTTTGTTTGCCCTCCCTCCAAACATCTCCAGCTGGTGAGAAACACCCACCAACCACTCTTCTTAATGTAGGATAGGCTGGAGCTAGGGAGGAGGCAAGTTCTGTTAGATGGCTAGATCTACTGGTTGAGACATCTGACAAAACCAGTATGGAGAGAGCTGATAGGTAGAGAGGGAGGGAATCAGTACAAAATGGTCAGCCTTTCTTCAGCTGATACTGAGGCTGCCAGAGGCTTGGCAAGGGAAATGTGTGTGTTGGGAGGGGTGGGGGACATCACTTTCCCCACTAAATTTTATTTTTGTTACTGCAGTTTATATGCTGTTCAGTTCTGAAAAGGCTCTGAATGGGTTACAAATGATATAAACATAAAATAGAATAATTTTAAAAAATGATCACCTTCCCAAACCCAATAACAACAGCCACTTACACATTACAGAAAACAGCCCTAGCAGCAACAATCTATCATCAGTCCTCAAAGGATTTCTGGAAAAGCCAGGCCTTGGCAGCTTTCCTAATGTCAGCAGGGTTGGTGCTGACCTAGTCTCAGATGGAGAGCTGCTCCAGTGGAGAGGGCAGCTACAGAACACTCATATGTGGAAATGGACACAAGGGGATTAAAAAACCCATTGCTCTACATTTCTCTTAGCACTCCTCTGAGCCCTGGCCACCCAGAGAAATGGGATAGATTACTCTTTATCAGCCAGGGGTTGGGGAGGGCCTTTTTTGAAAGAATTGGACTCTCTCGCTGACAAAAGCAGAAGAGCCTGGAAACCAGTGGCCAGGAACTGGAGGAGTGAGAGTGTCCACAGCTTAAAATGGCCAATGGGAGCTGGGTGGATCCCAGCCTGACCACATCATCAATCACATCATCAGTGAAGTGTCCTAGATCATACACATGACCAAACTTGTGTTGGAAGAAAAGCAAACACTATTTTTTAAACTAGAACATGAAGGACAAATTTAAGCTGCTTCTGCAATGGCCTGGAGAAGGGACAAAGACAATGTTATGAAGACATGTCCCTTAAAATTGGTTAGTGGAGCATCTTCATTCAATAGTTAGGGAACATGAGGATAAGCCCTTTATCTTGAATCTCTGATGTGGAATCATCTAGAGGGAGCATAAAGCTTCTCAGTAGGTCTCATACCAGGAGCTGATAAGGCCACAAATGAAAGCAGGTGAACAGGCAGTCAGTTCATCATGCAGTCATCTCCATGTACTCTTTCCATTCGTACATAATTTTAAAGCTAACATAGGAGATCTTTTGGGGCAGATAGAGGGAGAGCAGTAGTGTTTGGTGAAGGGATGCTAGCTCTTCTCTACCCAGAAGTGACCTGATTTCCAGTATTGCATGTGTGGAGTGTGTTGCAGACTGTCTGCCTGCCTCCACATATGCTATGAGCTGTGGTCTTCCCCATTCCTGGCAGGAGCTTCCATTTACAGTATGTCCATGTTCAACCCAAACTACTGGATGGATAGGGGCTTGGAAGACAGAGGGGTAACAATGTTGGGGTTTTCCAAAGCTGCTGTGGGCCAGCTGCAGAACCTTTGTAGACTACATTAGACCTGCAACTTGGAGACCACCCTCTGGGCTTCTCTTGCATAGGTAAATCTTCTGTTATTTCCTTTCAGCTGACTACACAGAAAAAGTGGATTTTAACATAATGCCCATTGCAGCCTCACTACTAGCGCTTAGACCCCAGTCCTTCCCATCTTTCTCCCCTGACCTTATTCTCTGAGGCCTGCCTTCACTTTTTTCTCAGATCATTCTTTCCAGAGTTTCCCATTCTTTTTCTTTTTCAGGTTTTTGAATTTGGTTTTTACTTACCATTTGCTACAGTGGATCCCACCCCTGATGATGGAGAAGGAACTGGGCTATTAGCTCCAAACCAAGGTTTTGATTTGGATAATTAGTAACATTGTTTCAATCTTCATCTTACAAGAAGAAAATTAAAATCCATCTTTTCATTTATGTTGCTAACATTTGTTTTCCTTTCTATTTCCAGCATGCATTTCCAGTGACATCTTGCTAATCCAATTGCTCTAATTAGGATTTCTCCTTATGTTTGATGAGAGTTATGTTATGTTATATATATTTGCTTTCTATCATCTCTTTCTCACATTTTCTTTCTCTCCCCCCCCCCCCACCCGCATCTTCTATTTTGGAACATACAGTATTTTGGTGGATTTGTAAATGTGGAGGAGAAAACCTAGAGTTATGAAAAATATCAAAATAAGCATCATTCTTTTTTCTTTTTTTTTCTTTGTGGCCAGGGAAGAGTTCCAGCAGAAAGCTTTTGAGCTCTTTGGGGGCAATGAAATTTCTCTGCTTATGGCAAATAAGCTAGACAGTTTAATTTGCAAGCTTCCCTTCCCTTAAGTCTTATTTTTAGAGATTCAGAGCTTGGCCTCCACAAATCAGGTTAAGCGGTACATTACAAGGTAACTGTCTGACCTTGAAGCCATCCCTTTTTGAGGGAGAGGTGACAAAGGGTTTGGCAAGCAAAATTTATGTCCCTCTGGGGAGCCCAGGAGGTGCACATGAGCATAAATATAATGTGGAAACAGGAACAGGAATCGCTGATGCCTCTGGAAGATAAGCCTGGCTTGGGCCTGGTTTCAGAGCAAGTAGGTCAAAAGACGTCAAGTATCATCTCCTGCAGAAATACAATTCAAAATCTGGTTTGGATGGGATGAGATGGCGACTGGGACTTCATCAAAGAGATAAAAAAATTATCTCCATTATGCCAGCAAGGCTGCCGAGCAAGTGGGAAACTGAGCATAGATTATGAGACAGGGAAGGTTCTGAGGCAGAAATCAAAGGATGATGGGATAGGTCACTGGAGACCAATTCTTGCTAAGCACAGTGCTAAAGCAGTCGGAAGCCCATGTGCTGGCTGGAGCACAGCACTTATTGGAGTCATTTTACTCCAAATGTGCTATTCCTACAGTTACAATTATCTGCTGCTGGGTTGGATTTAAAGGAAAAGAGAGAGAGAGAGAGACTGGATGGATGGAGAGTAGCTCTACTGCTATGCCAGCACTGGGGGTGTACTCCTTCTGCCAGCTGGCTTAGGATATTGGCAGTGTTTATCAACACAGCAGTGCCAACAATTGCCAACTCCATTTGGAGGCGATGTGGATTCAGTACCAAATATTCCCCACTATGCATCTGCTTAATCCCTGGAGCATGGGTAGACAAAGATTGTTCCCATTGACTTTATACCCAAGTATCTATGAATTTACAGTTAGCAGAACATGTTGCACATACCATTAGCCATTTGTATATATAATCTCCCTTCTAGTGAATTTATCCCAACATGAAAAAGTCTACCTACATATCTGTACAACTCTTTTACATAAATGGCTTAGCACATAGACATCAGGAGGTACAGCCAATAGGCATACCAAAGTCAGTGAGTGTGATCCAGCTTTCCCATCGTATATTGGGTAAGCGTTGTATGAAGTGAACATGTGAACCAATCTAAAGAAAGTCATGGTAGGGAAAGGCTAGGCAACAGCTGCCTGTATAACAGACAGTCGCATTAGTGTAGTCCCATTAGAAGCTGTTTTTAGCAGTTCTCTTCTATGTGCACACTCAACTCAAGGTTGATATGACTCAGGATCATAAGATAGGATCCCCACTTTACATTAAACATTTAACCAGGGGTGTCCACAGTGACAGTCATTAGCTTCAAAATGGTGGGTGCGACTGGGAGATCAAAGCCCCACATCTTTTTAGCATGCAGTGCACACTCTAAAAAGGTGATTGCTTAGTCATACCTGTGATCTAGCCTAATTCCATAAATCCCCTTCTAGGCTTAAGTGTTCCTTTCTTTTTAAATATGTCATGGAATCAGAAAGAATAAATGTAGTGCTGCAAATGAAGGTGGGAATTAGAAGCAGAGAATACCTATCCATACAGGCAAACTAAATGGGCACCTAGAACACCATGATATTTTAAGGGCACCAAATTTTAAGCAAAAACAAATAAAATTAAAAATACAAGTATTTCTTGTATGGATCCCAGATGCTGATTGCATGGTTTGCCTAAGGCTCTGGCTGTTGTCAGCTAGTCAAGGGCCACCACTGATTTCAGGGCATCCAGGAAACAGGCAGAGCCTAGAAGCTACAGTTTCTGAGATTCCATATGTGTACAAGTTCATTTAGAACACGCTGTTTTTAACAGAACCTGAAACCCAAAGAGTTTGAATGCTAGACCACTGTCCAAATCTCCTCTAGTCTTATTCCTGTTCTGATCTGAAATGCCCTCTCATACAGGTCCTGCCTCAGCTGTCACAGCAAGGTGTCACTGGAACTGGATCAGCCTGTCTCCTGAAGTTCTCTGGATCAGGGCCCAGCAAATAGTCCTTCCATCTTTACTAATGAAGGCTGGTGACAGAAGAGTAGCTGCAAAGGTGTCCATTCGGAACCATGCTGACTCCAAAATCCTGACATGTATTGTGATGACAACCCTGCACCTTGTCACAATGTTGTACATTTGTGTATAAGAAGCATGGCTTGCATTGCAATACCACAACACACATTTTGTCACTTCCCCCCCTTCCCTCTTCCCTGCCTATGGACAACAGTATTGTATTTAAGTCCAAAGGCAAAATCCTAACTGTCCTTTGGAAAAAGGTGTTGGGAGAGCAACAAATAGCATTTCCTCTGCCATTCATGCATATGAACACACTGTGACCTTATATTCAGGATGGAGGGGAAGTTGACGTGAATCATATTACTATCCAACACATTTCATAAACTGTTGAAAGTCAATTAAATGAGATGATGTCTGCCTGTGCACATAGACTGCATGCGAAAGTTATATTACTCTCACAAAATGGAATAAAGAGATATAATATGCAAAAGGAAGCATGTTGGACCTCCGCAGAAATATTTTTTGCACAAATCAACCAGCCGTGGGAAGTCATTGTTCTGAAAGGGACAATTCTTTGAATGTTACCTTTTAACTCAGCTAGCCTATTATATCTCTGAACACTGACGTTTGGGATTCCTTTCTTCCTCCAATTCCTGAATTGTCAAACAGGAGACACACTCCTGGAGAACAACCTTATACAATCTCTTGCTAGCTAACTGCGGTGTTTTGTTCCATGGTTACATATCTGTACAAGCCGTCATTGTGACTTTCATAATTACCACCTGTTCAGTGGTTCCCTTCAGGTTTCATCACCTTTGTCACTTTAAGCAGCCAGCTGCAGGAAGCTGAGTTGACTTCCCTGGAGCAACAACACTCAGGCTCTGAGTTTCAGGCTATAATTGCTATCTCTGCACAAAACATCTCCTTTTGGCTTCCAATATATAAAATATCCAGGGCCGTTCTCTTCCCTGGCTTTGGGTAAAAAACAGGAGTTTCCGTGTTTGGTTTTTTGCTTTCCTAACACTGTAGTCTTTGCCTTTGACACCTGGTCCTTTCAATGTCAGTTTAGAAGTCAATTATATTCAGAAGTGATGTAGTACTATAGGTAAGGAAGTCAGCTGTGAAGGAGTCACCGATTCAGATCCAATCCTACAGTGAATTTGGTAGGCAGCTTTTCGCTGAATTTAAGCTGTTGTCTCTCACTCTGTGGTACAGAAATAATAATACGAGCTATACTTACAGAGTTGTTGCAAAAATTACAGAGGGGATCCCTGCAAAGTGCTTTGCACACATGGAACATGCTACCTAAAGTGAAAAATGGATTGATTTTATCATGGCTTCGGAGTTCAAAAGGAACAGAAGCAAGTCTGCCCACCAACACAACTGCCCAATCCAGGTTACAAGCTCCCTAGATAGCGCAGTTGTATGGTTATTCCCAGAACAAAAAGAGTCAGGATTAAAGACAAGTGACCCATGTGGAATCTGAGCTTCATTTGCTCTATGACATCTGACACCTTCCTTGGTGTTTAGGAGGCTCCCTGTCCCAACTAGGACAGAGTAGAGCTCTCTGGGCCCAAAGGCAAGGGAGAGGAGAACTTGGCTGTGGCAATTGAGGGCAGGCAGGAGAAAGAGAGGAAGAGGATCACATGGTGCCTTCTTCTCTGCTGCCTCCTCCTATTTAGCACCGCAACACATTCCTTCCCCAACTGAGGAGAGGAGGTTGGTGATGGAGCTGTGCTGTGCTCTGGAGCAAGGTGGTGACTGAATCAGAATTGAGAGTGGCAGGAAAGTTAGCCTTTTGTACCTGTACCTCTCTCCAGCCAGCCATGACTGCTGTGCTTGCCTTGTTCAAGCTCAAGTTGAGGATTCCCACCCCCTCAGAGCAGCCCACCATGGCCATTTTCACCCACGTTACCTAATTGCTCATGTTTTGCCCTTCCTGGCCCTCCTGTCCGCTGGGTCCTAGACCTGGTCTGGCTCTCCAGAGGCCAGCCTGTGCTTCTCCAGCTAAATGAAAGACCCAGTACCTGGTTTACCTCCCAGAAATCTCCCGTGATCATTCCCACCTTTAAATCCCCGCATAATCCAGAAGGCAAATTCATTTGAAGAATGGGTATTTTTATGACTGGTCAGGCAGCCATTTTGTGAGTGCCTCACCCCAGTCTTTTAAAATTCTAGCTACCCTGCCAGCCTAAGAAGGTTGCCAACCTCTGCTCTAGGACATGGCCCTAAACAGAGGCAGCCAGTTTGGAGCACAGATGCCACAAACAGCCAAAGTAACAGGAGTCTATGGAAAACAGTCCTGGACCAGAACACGGTCCTTGCTGTGATGTGAATAGGAGCATCTCCATTTAACATCTCCCATGCTGCTGCAGCTGCTTCTCCTCTTATTGATAGATCAGAGATATATTTAGATCCAGACATGTAGGTAATATATAAAAAGATTCAGGTTTAAATTTGTTAAATACTTTCCAGAATGGTTGAACATCACTGATTTTGTGATTTCCCCAACTCTGATTCTCCTTTGACCATAATTGCTGAGAACAGGTATTTTCTGCAATAAAAAATATAATATAAGCCTTAAAACAGGCATATCACAATTTTTTTAAGAAAGGGAAACCATCAGCCCCAGACCTAGTCCTACCAAGAGGTATGTTGCGATTCCTTGTATTTTGCAGCCTCAGCCCCTTAGTCACCAAAAAATTGCCCACTCCTGCCTTCTGTTTAGGACAGCGTTCCTCTAAGAGATACCCAAGAGCTCTTGGATGTATCTGTCTGTATTCTCAACCACCATGTGATTGGAATCCCAAAGTGTAGGAATATGATGGTTCTGCAACTACAAGGTGTGGCCTTGAGCACTTTCGTTTCTTCTGGGCCCAGAAAAATATTTGCCTTTCTACTTACAGCTGGGTTGCAGCATTAAGCCATAAATTGTAGCAACATCAAATAGGGTATTACCAAGGGGAAAGACTGCACTTTTGGTGGGAACAGCCAGTCAGCAGCATATCCAGAAGACTATGGCACAGTATTTCCAAAGGCAGTTTGATTTACTTGCATTAATACCACTGATGATTCTCTGCCTGTGTGCACAGGCATCATTTGCCAGATAGTTGCAGATTTCTTCTGCTGCTATTTGAGAGCAAGATTATTTCTCCAGAGTTTTAATGCCTAGAAGGCAGAAGAGAAAATTACCTTAAAAAACAAAAACCCAAAACAGGCAAAATAGAGGAAAAGAAAAGGAGCATATAAGCGAGTAACATTTTTCAGGTGGTCTATGACTATAATAAAGTATCTAATGTAATCTAAAGAGTAAGATTTGTTTCTCTTGATTGCTGTCTTGTATGAAACAATTGTGTTCCAGAGATTAATGGATTTACAGCATTTAGTTTAAACTCCAAGTATTTTTTTTCCCAAATAACTTGGGGGGACGGAGAATTCCATAGTGAAAAGAAGGAAAAAGAAAATTCTTATTGTGAATAGAATAGATATATTAGAATAGATCTATGAGGGCTGAAAATGACTCCTCTCATTTCCCCCTATCTCCTGAAATCTTCAAAATGGATCTCCAATGAGTTCCAGTCTGAACAGGGACTATACTAAAATGATGGCAAATATAAGGCTTTCTTAACCATGGAGGACCAAATGATTCATGCAAACAGATGACCCAATTTTATGCAAACTATGGAGTACAAATTATAAAGGATGTTTTTGTAGACAGCCACTGGGTGCGTTGGTGCTTCCAGGTCACCAGTGTTTCTGTCTCTCCAACCCTTCATAAAGCAGTTTGTACCCAGCCTGAGACTATCTTCATTTTTGCTGAACTTGAAATGCAGAGAATACAGTGACCCAGTCACTGCTTAACCTCCTTCCCTCCAGCTGGCCCATCGGAGAATACAGAACAGAAGAACCATTTGATCAATGAGCTCCTGCTGTTCCTGTAGTGATAAAAATTTAATTTCCCTACAAAAAAGGAATAAAATAAACTACTAGCACTTGAGCCTTCCCTGATTTTCAGGACAGGCATTTATGTTCATTTGTCTGGGCTGGGCTGCCCCCAAATATATGACATACACAAACATACCCTCTAACACCTCTGAGTAATTGTTAACATTGTTAAGAGAATGTAAACTGAAATCCCCCCAAGCCTTCCCAGCCCCCATGTTGTCATTCCTCTGCCACATTAAAAATCTTCTGTGAATTGTGAAGGTGAAATGACAGCACGTGGTGGGCAATTTTGCAACTGGGTGCTTTTCCTAGTAGCACTGACCCTGTTTGCATGTTGCCAAAGTGGCTGGATTAAGGGAGGGGAGAGATAAATTCGGTATTCTAAATACAAGATGAGACAAGTCCCATGTAAAAGATGCTGAACCTCAGTGAAGGTTGGGGTGGTGGGTTGGCGTGGGGTGGGGTGGGATGGGGTGGGATGAGATGGTAAGGCAAGAATTCCTTCCAAATGGAAAATGGATTGCTGCAGTATTTCTAAGGAAAACAACAGTTTTGCTGCAGTTTCCCATAAATCAGAGCACAGTCAGAAATAGATTCATTTCCAGAAAAGCAACGATGGCATGAGATCAATGGATCCGGAGGTGATCCCAAAGTGGAAATGTCTTTTGGCTAAATTGTATACCTCTAGGGGAAGGGATATCACAGACAGGAAAAATACACATTTTGAAGGTGAAGGGTCTAGATGACTGATTCCAAAGTGATGCAAATCACTGCTATGGAAGTACCCTACAGCTGTTCCCTAATACTGTTACATTAGTCCAATCTAACCAAGTTTACAAAAGGCAAACAAGGTAGAATGGCTTTTCAACTCAGGTTCTGAAATCTGCCTGGTCATTCATGTGTCTTCGTATCTGCAAAACAGCTGGTGAACTTGCACAATGAACAGGCGATGACTGTGCCGATGGGCACAGTTACTAGGCCATTCATTGTGCAGAATTGGAGAGCAGAAGTATAAATGCTCCCAAGTACAGTCTTTTAAAAAGAGATTCTGCCTTAATAATGAGCACTGTGCGTAAATCTTTAAACTTTACAGGTCATTAAAAATGTCTGCATTTGCCATTGTTAGTTGAAAGTTGATTCTGACGCCCCAACTCTTGTGCAGATTGGAATCCCCATCTAGTTGTGAAGTAACTGCTTGCATTTTGATTTCAAATGAACAAAAATTGACCATTTGTAGAGCAAATGTAGCTCTAAGCAAAGAATTTGAGATAAACAAGCTACTTTATACATACAAATCCAAATGAGATTCTGCCCCTCTCCAAAAAAGTAGAATCTTAATGAGGGCAGCACAAGTTTTTTTTAATCCTAAAAGTGTTCTGTAGTTTTTGTTTTTGGTTTTTTTGCAAAGGTCTATTGCTCTAAAGATTAAAACTTCAGAAATGAAGTTGCATGCAAACCATTCAAAGATTAGTCCTGTTATTGCTAACAGGGCTTATATCTGAATTAAATGAGGTTCTAACCTCTGCCACAATTAACCTTGGTCTTTTGTTAAAATGCACAGTCAAATTGTTGTCAAACCACATGCTGCATTTTAAACATCTGCCCGGAGCAGAGAGTGCATGCCTACCCCCCCCCGCCCTGCCCCACACAGTAAGTTCCAGAGTGAGACCCAACCCTTCTGTATAATTGCGTATTCAGTCAATGAATATGGATCAAGTTGAGAAGACTTGGGTAACGTGTTGAAAACCCCTTGTTCATAAATAGGAGTTATTCCTCTTAGCAGCAGCCTTCCGAAGCATAATGAAAACTATGCTTTTTTGTGGATGTTGTTGCTTTTTTCAAGGGCTAAGTATACATTAAACATTTAATAAAAGGACAAAAAGTGCCAGCGTTCCTTCTGTGACTCTCAGAATCTCCCAGAATAGATGGACTTTTCCGTTTTTGCACTTTTGGGGAGTTGGGAGTCATTAAGAGGGGAAAGAATGGGGATTGTACAGTAAACTTTGTAGAGAATTGTAGGACTCTACTTTCCCTTCAGATCAAGCCCGCTATAGATCCTGGCCCCATCCAGAAAAGATTATTGTTCTTACCTTGCTTCTCCTGCTATGATCTTTTGGAATGGTTTGCTTGGCTCTCTATGCAAGAAACCTAGAAGAGAAAAAAGGGGATCTTTAAAATGATAAGTGGTATAAAAAGGGCTGGAGCACTGAAGTGAGAGGGTTACACAGTAGGGGCAGCTGAGTAAATTCTTGCATAAACGTTCATCTCAGAATACGTTGGAAGAATATTCCACACTGGAATATTTTTCTCTGGCAATTCTTCTGAAGTAGAATGTCAACTAGAAATGAGAAAGGATGAAATCCAAGAGGTAGCAGAGGTACAGTATGACTAGGTAACACATCACCAAAACTGCAGGGCATTTGTTCAAACAATTTTTAAAAGCCACTAAAGCTATTAGCAATGGTGAGAAGAAATCATCTCCCTTATAGATTGATTAATTATAGGAAACAGAATGTAGGACTGAATGAACCAATTGACAGCTCAAAGAAACAAATATTTCAAGAATGAGTGAACAAACTGATTCAGAGTTAGGTATGAATAGATAAAGTAGTTAATTTACATGTCTACTCAGAGGGGAACTCCTTCAACAGAGCATATTCCAAGTAAGTAAATTAACAGAGATAAACAACCTGGTGTTCTCCAGACGTTTTAAATTACAACTCCCAGAATCCCTTGCTCTAGGTCACTCTGCTTGAGGCTTGGTGGAAATTCAAATCATCTGGAGAACCCTTGGCTGTCTATCCATGGTATATAGAATTGTAGCCACAAAATGACTCAACAGTAGTTATAGCTGTTATCCATAACACAGTTCCCTGAAAGTAAATCTCATTGCAGATTTTACCTGTCAGAAAGATGCCACTGCATTTGAAAAGATCCCGTGTGTGTGCCTATTGTTACAAAAATCAGATATGTACTAGAGGACATATTAGGATTTGTGACAGAGACTTTTCAAACTATGACATTTTTCTTTCACAATAGGGACTATTTTATAATAATAATAATAATAATAATAATAACAACAACAACAATAATAATAAAGTAATATTAATAAAATGTATATGCCGCCCAACTCCCAGCGACTCTGGGTGATGTAATTAATTTAATTAAGAGGAGGTTCAGGACAGACAAAAAAAAAAATAATTGTATTTTGCATGAGATAAAATGTCCATATTAAATTCATTGGAAAGCAAAAGGGAACAGGAGAGTCATAGGATGCAAAAAGGACATAGCTAGAGACAAACATGAGGAGGAATAATAAAAATGTGGTGGTTATTTCTATTGCTCAAAGACTCATGGGCAGGCTTTTTTCTATACCAGTCTTCATAGTCACACTACTACAGTATCCTAAAACAAGCAAACATATATTATACAAACAGTACAATTTCCTAATAACAATACTGTATCCCTAAAAATAATGAAATATATACTTACATGACATATATCCAGCCTTTGTCTGCTGTCTAGTTAGAGACTCCTTCAAAGAAGTTAAATTTTCTCCATAAGGATGATAAATTCATTATAGCGATGTGTGGTCTTATATTTGTATTATCTATCTATCTATCTATCTATCTATCTATCTATCTATCTATCTATCTATCTATCTATCTTTGATGTGCCATCTTTTCCTTAGGATCTCAAGGCAGCACCTCTGAGGGTTTTGTCTCATTTATCTTCACAACAACCCTGTGAAGTTGACTGGGCTGAAACAGAAGGCCTGCACCAAAATCACTGAGTGAGCTTTACTCTGAGTTGATCTTAAACTTGGTTCTCCCCTATCTACATCCAGCACCCTAACCACTACACCACACTGTCTGTCTGTTAGGACATGTATCTGCTTAGAAGGTGTTAGGAAAACTGACAAGTTCATGAGACTCGCTTCTAATTCTATGAGATGCAAACGACAAGCCATCGGCCTCCATATTGGCTTCCAATTACTTGGGAAGAAAAGGAGTGGGATTAGGCGGAGTTGTGACCCGTTCCAGCAAGTAAATTATTATGAAATAATTTTAATTAAAGCTGACTTTGCAAAACTCTATGCCACCCTAAAAAGGGGGTGGGGGGGAGAGAGAAAGAAAAAAGCTTGAAGCATCCTTTAAATCACCAGTTGTCCTTTTAATATTTAGCATTTTCCTTTCAATAGATTCAAATGCTCTTTTTAAAACTGCATCAGATGCTTAATTCTAATCTGTTGTTGTTGTTGCTTTTTAGTTACTGTCTGTGCTGTTTATCACCTTTGGCCAGTTCTGTATTTCCCTGAGATGTTGTTGAAAACTATGGCTTTGGCATTATTGTTATCTTTCTTTCATCCCTTCCTCTATTTATGCAAAAGCTGACTTGCTTTTTAGGTACAGTTAAAGAATTCTTTGTTATTAGCTGAGCCGTACAACTGAGTGTTTTTTTTTTTTTTAATCCAATGTACTACTCTCTTCTTTCTTGCTTACTGTGAAATAATCGAAAGGCAGAGGTTTGCAATTCATAACCTTGAAGTGCTTTGAGGAGTTTCACCTCCAGGGCTCAGAAGCGGAGCGTTTGCAAACATCTTAGAGAGAGAAAAGGCAATAAACAATATGATTTTGGATTGTCATGATGCCTGTTAAACGAAAGGATGGCAAAGTGGCAACTAAATGAGAGATTTAAATAATTACATAATTTAAAATACATGGAATAGAAAAACAGCTACTGGAAGAAAGCATATGGTATTATATCATACCATTGTTTAAAGATCTTTGGCAGTGAAATCCTATGAATTATTATAAGATCTGATGGATGGCTGCTTGAGAGTAAAGGAAAGAAAAGTCTGTAAGTGGCAATGAAGAAATAACAGGTAGTTGCTCTTATCAAGTGTTTCAATTTAAACCCCACCTAATTTGAAACAAGCTTTTCATCTGAGAAAATGCACGTGTAGTTTTTGTTTGGATACCTGGATATAAAAAGATAGGCTTTGGATCTGCAACAAAGTATTGCAGTATATTCTATTAACAGACCTGCACTTCTTCTGGAACCCAGCCAGCTAGCCATTCTTAGAAGTTCAAACATTCATATTTAGTTGTGCCTTTTCGTTACTTCTTTTTTGTTTTTTGTTTTTGTTACTTTTGTTACTTTGCACACACCCCTGGAAAAAATAGCTAAGCCAGAAGTTTGGAGATTGTTAGGAACAACAATCATGCCCTGGAGTACAGAGGAGCCAGAATTGTATTATTTATTCATTACCTCAATTGATTAGAGAGAATTACTTCCAGATACCTGCCAATATCTGCAGATATTGACCTGACCATCAAGCCAATATTTGGCCAGTTATGATTTTGCATTCCTGCTGATACATCCCTCTTGTTTGGCATGACCCCCTTTTGGATACCATCCTGTTGGCCCTGACTCCTCTGGGCTGACTGTTGAAAGGGGTGAAGCCAGTACTCTGGGCGGAGCATAAAACAATAGGTGAGAATACAGAAGAATTGCCCAATTTCTATTTCTGCTAATAGGGCTGTATTTCTTGACAACACCTTGAGCAGATGGTACACTGGCAACACAATATTCTTTGGAATCAGTCAGTATATAGTCTTTGAAGGAATGCAATGTTTTAATTGTAAACAATGGGAATTAATCCGAGCAAACTGTGGTTACTGCTCATCTTTTATGGAAAGGACCCAGCTTCAAACTGTAACTGTATTTGCCTTGTTTGAGTAGATTACAATTTAGTTAACTCATTTTCTGGTGTGGAGAAAAAAATATCATGGCCTTGGGATATGATGGGGAAGGAGAGGGGGAATTTATAAGCCCAAGTTATGTGTGAATCATATTAAAACATTAGATGCCAGCAAAGATGCAGAGAATCCGGCTTCTCTAACTGGACTGCAAAAATTTGGATGACAATTACATAACAGCGAGAGAAAGATACAGGAAATTCCAGTCATCTGGACTATTGCAGCTCAGATATTTTATCGGGCTATGCATGCTGCACAGCGAGAGAGAGAAGCCTTCAGACCATGTATGAGTGCAAACTCTGCCTGTTTTTTATTAAAGGACCTTGATGTTTTCCAGGCTTCCTCAGAAAAAAAACTACAGCTGCATTAGAGGCACATTAACCACATCTGCTGAGTGGACTCCTTGAAGCCCAACTATCATCCTTTTCCTATTATTAAAGTTAGGTTCCTTTAATAGTACTGGGTACGTTCTACACTGCACAAGGCCTGAAGGATTTCTCCTGAATCATTTTCTGAGAATGCATAGCCCAAAACACATCTCTAACTCTGCAGCCCTCAGCCCCTTCTAAAATCATTAAACGTGACCCTTGGCCCCAAAATGTTGGCTACTTCTGTGCTTTTTGTTGTCTGATGGTGGATTAGCATGTTTGAATCCAGCCACTGTGGTTGGTAAATGATGATTTATGTCATTGCATTATGTGTACAATAGAATTCTATTTCTTGATCAACAAACTATAGTTGCAACTACACATGGCATTATTACTATATGTGAATCCAGCCAACAGTAAATCCTCACCTACTGGGAATGCCCACTGGCAGTAGTTATCACTACCAGCACCTATGCCGCTAATATTTCATTTTTCTACCTGAACTGCTTACTATTTCTATCTCCAAAACATGTACTCCTCTTCTAGGATAATAAGAAATGCATTCGCTAGAGTAATGCTCAAAAACTTAAATTGTAATGAATGACTTTATGGTTTGCAAAGATCTTTGGCTGGTTTTGCCACCATAGGCCAACATGGAAAATCCACTAATATGAATATTAAGTTCATCCTGTATAATTTACTGACTTAATCCTTTAGAGTACAATACAAAGACACATGTAGTTCTTTGGGTGGGAAAAAAAAGTATATATTTGGGTTAGTTTGCAAATACAGAATGACCTCAAACAGAAACTTTTCTAATTAAACCCAGACTTATTTGGGACCAGTCCTTTTCAGAGTATGTCCAAGCAAATAAGAGTGTTTTACCATACAGGTGAAACTCGAAAAATTAGAATATCGTGCAAATGTTCATTTATGTCAGTAAGGCAACTCAAAAGGTGAAACCAATATATGAGATAGACGCATTACATGCAAAGCGAGATATGTCAAGCCTTACTTCGGTATAATTGTGATGATTATGGCATACAGCTTATGAAAACCCCAAATCACAATCTCAGAAAATTAGAATATTACATGTCATCAATAACACAAGCGTTGGAAATAGAACAATATCGGACCTCTGCAAAGTATAAGCATGCATATGTACTCAGTACTTGGTTTGGGCCCCTTTTGCAGCAATGACTGCCGCAATGCGGTGTGGCATGGATGCTATCAGCCTGTGGCACTGCTGAGGTGTTATGGAAGACCAGGATGCTTCAATAGCGGCCTTCAGCTCCACTGCATTGTTCGGTCTGATGTCCCTCATCTTTCTCTTGGCAATGCCCCATAGATTCTCTATGGGGTTCAGGTCAGGCGAGTTTGCTGGCCAATCAAGCACAGTAATCCCATGGTCACTGAACCAGGTTTTGGTACTTTTGGCAGTGTGGGCAGGTGCCAAGTCCTGCTGGAAAATGAAGTCAGCATCCCCATAAAGCTCGTCTGTGGAAGGAAGCATGAAGTGCTCCAAAATCTCCTGGTAGACGGCTGCATTGACCCTGGACTTAATGAAGCACAGTGGACCAATACCAGCAGATGACATGGCTCCCCAAATTAACACAGACTGTGGAAACTTCACACTGGACTTCAAGCATCGTGCATTGTGTGCCTCTCCATTCTTCCTCCAGACTCTGGGTCCTTGGTTCCCAAATGAGATGCAAAAGTTGCTCTCATCAGAAAAGAGGACTTTGGACCACTGGGCAACAGACCAGTGCTTTTTTTCTGTAGCCCAGGTAAGACGCTCCTGACGTTGTTTGTTGTTCAGGAGCGGCTTGACAAGAGGAATACAACATTTGAAGCCCATGTCCAGGATCCGTCTGTGTGTGGTGGCTCTTGATGCACTAACTCCAGCCTCAGTCCACTCCTTGTGAAAATCCCCAACACTTTTGAATGGCCTTTTCCTGACAATCCTCTCCAGGCTGCGGTCATCCCTGCTGCTTGTGCACTTTTTCCTACCACACTTTTCCCTTCCACATAACCTTCTATTGAAGTGCTTTGATACAGCACTTTGGGAACATCCAACTTCTTTTGCAATTACCTTTTGGGGCTTTCCCTCCTTATGGAGGGTCTCAGTGATGGTTTTCTGCACAACTGTCAGGTCAGCAGTCTTTCCCATGCTTGTGATTCCTACTAAACCAGCCTGAGAGACCATTTAAAGGCTCAGGAACCCTTTGCAGGTGTTATGGATTCATTAGCTGATTAGAGTGGGACACTTTGAGCCTAGAATATTGAACCTTTTTACACTATTCTAATTTTCTGAGAGTGTGAATGTGGGGTTTTCATAAGCTGTATGGCATAATCATCACAATTATACCAAAGTAAGGCTTGACATATCTCGCTTTGCATGTAATGCATCTATCTCGTATATTGGTTTCACCTTTTGAGTTGCCATACTGACATAAATGAACATTTGCACGATATTCTAATTTTTCGAGTTTCACCTGTACTCTTAAACTGTGGATGGTTGAACAGTTAACCAAACTTATGTTATCTGCCATTTAAACTAGTTCATTCTCATATCTAGTGTTAATCATTCCCCTTTTAGCTCACTCTTTCACTTTTCCTTTTCTTGCTGTGTGTGCTAAACCTTTAATGCAAGTTGATAAACAAATAGCTGTAAGGAGATTTAAGATATTTCTCAATGATGGTTGGCCTTATTCTCTTGTGTTGTCCCCATGTTCTGTAACTATGCATCTTTCCAGCATCCTTATGGATAGAGCAGATAACATTATCATAATATTGAGTCCACACATTTATTGTAATTTCTGTAGTGAAAATCACCCCTCCCCTCCCCAATTTTACAGTGCTATCTCTTGGCAGCCCTGGAACACTTGCCTTCAAAGGACTGATATTTCTTGGGCAGGTTAGTAACAAACACTTGCTGAATTAATTGGAATTGGTGAAATTCTACAGAGATGACAACCTGACAGGTCAGTTTTAAACTCAAGTGGAAGCCACTCAAGAAAATCCCCGCTTTTCATTCTAGCTGCAAGCCAGCACAGTTAAAAACTATTGTAATTGGGGGCTTTATTCAAAAACCATTGAGCAGTTGAAAACCATTTAAATCAGTGAATCTTGGTGCACTAGGTTCTGCATCGTTTGAGGGTCTCTGTCATGAATAGCACTGGAAATAGGATTCCAGAGATAGTTTTTTGAGGGGGAGAAGAAACAGATCACTTCTATGGGAGAAATACAAAAATGCCAAGCCAATTTTCTCTTCTCAAGGAAAAGCTTATAGAGATTCAAGTAAGGGTCAGGTTGACAAAATAAGAGTTCAAGAAAATCCATGCTCTATAGTCATCTCACCGGGCAGAAGACTGTGGCCAACTTCTGTTTGTATGCATGCCAGGTCAACCCTTAGCTTTCTATTATGATTGCCTAAGAAAAGTTAGATGGCGGTTTTGAGGAAGCATCATCTGTTTCTACTGTTGATATGCTGTACGGGGCAGAGCAAGTCCATCAGCTGTTTCCCTGGGCGATTCATTTCCCAGATGTACCTTTAAAAATACATACCTTTAGACTGCAGACATAAATCAGGTTCATTTCTTCTTTGCCTCCATCTATTCTGCCCCCCACCCCTCCCCTTTGGCCTCACATAGCACCCATGCAATGAAATGAAGGAAGGCTCATCCTCCATAATGCGAAGAATGTGGTTGTCAGTTCTGATGAGCAAATGCCAGCATGATGGCAACATTTTTCTGTCCTGGCAAAGGAGATGGTACGTTCTGTAGATTAATATTGCAACAGTTGCACTAAGTGAGATCACTTAGATAACAAAACATTTATCAACTAAACGCTGCCACCTACTGAAGTTTTGCAAACAGCCCAGATGATTGGAGAAGATCACAAATTCACTCTGTCAGAAGCGTATGGTTTTTTTCTGAAATCTCTCCGAAGGAAGGAATGGCTAGAAGAGAAGAAAAGAATGATAACCGGCAGAACAAAGTGAGACATCTCTTTCATGCAGCCTGTTTGGAAAGTGTCAGGCTAAATCCTGAGGAACAGCAACCAAACAGTCAAACAGGGCAGAGTGGGATTTTTTAAAAAAATATATATATTTGGCTCTTGATGTTATGGAGTTGTCTAGTAGCTGCGAAATCTTCTGTTCTGTAGTATAAAGTTGGCTGCTGCAAAATGTAAATTTCAGCTCTCATTCCATATTAATTCCTGATTACATCTGCCTGTCCTACCAGATCTGGCAGAGAAGGCAGGCTGCAGATCCCGTCTGCTAGAGAATTACATTTGGTGGGTCCCAGGAGGTGGGCCTTCTCTGCCGTGGCGTACGCCTTGTGGAAACTTCTCCCCCTAGAAGTGAGATTAGCTTCATCCCCCTTAACATTCCGTAAGTCCCCCAAGACCTGGCCATGTGATCAGGCCTGGGGCTCCCAGGTGACCGGGGCGATTTTACAATGGCTCCCTTATTAATTTTATTCCCTCCTGTTTTGTGTGTCTTTACAGTTTCTTATGTGTAATTGTTTTTATGTATTTATTTTTTAATTGTTGCATGCCGCCCAGAGTCACCTTGTGTGAGATGGGCGGCTATATAAATATGATAAATGAATAAATAAAAATGGTAAATAAATGGCCAGCATTTCTATCTCATTTGTGCTAAGTGTCACAATTAAAGGGAACAAAAGGCGATTTCTCCTTTTTGCTTCATAGTAACGCGTTTCTAAAATAAACATATTTCTGAAAATATGTTTATTGTAACTTTCTAGAATCAAAGTTTTAATCACCCTTTTGCTGTTTATCCCAAACAATTTTTTAAAGTTCTTAAACTTGTAGTTAAAACTTTCTTTCGCAAAGAATTGAAGGAAGTTCATCCAGTGCTGCCAAACGTGTCAATCCAAAGCAAACAAACAAGCTCAGACGGCACCAAGGACTCTGAGCTACATATATTCTTCTCTATCCAAAGGTTTCTAATAGCCAAAAAGCAGTTAACAAGCAATTTCTGAAAGTAATTAGAAAAGGAAGTATGCAAACTCCTTTCAAAGATGCCGACCACGGTTTGAGAAAGTTATTCCCCTATCTCCAAGAGCTCTAAACCTGCCGGAGACTGTTATCTTGCAGTCTCCTCATGAGGAGCAGCTGTCTGGAGCACTTGTGGGCAATCTCAAGTCCTCTCCTTGTCTTGAGCAGTTTGGAAGAGCCAGTCCACTTGCTGGCTCTTCATTCCACTGCAGTTGTTGGCTCCACTTTTCGTGGAGCCGTCTTCAGTCCACCTTTTCTTCCTCCAGAAGCAACATCCAAGATAACTTAGAAGATATTCCCTATTACAAGAATCTCTAGTACCAGAAGATGAAGCTAGACCAGCACTCCAACCATTACCAAGTCAGAAGGCTCCAGGAACTGGTGGAATACCCACAGAAACATGACAAGCAACAGAGGAAGAATCAGTAAAGGTCCTAACCAAGCTATGCCAGCAAATGTGGAGAGCAAGACAGTGGCCAAAAGTTTGGAAGAAGTCAATCTACATTCCAAAATTTTAAAAAGGTGACTTAACAGAGTGTGAAAACTGCTGTACATATCCTTAATTTCACATGCTAGCAAAATAATGTTTAGGATTATCCAATGCAGATTACAGCTGTACATGGAAAAGGAGATGCCATGTTCAAGCTGCTTTAGAGAAGGCTGAAGAACATGAAACATTATTACTGATATACAGTATGTTGAGAAAGCCAAATTGAGAAAGCCAAAGAATACCAGAAAGAAATCAGTATGTACTTCATTGATTATAGAAAAGCCTTCAATTGTGTCGATCATGTCAAGCTGTGGAATGTGCTTAGAAAAATAGGAATCCCAGGACGTCTCGTTTTCTCCATGAAAAACCTGTATATCGATTAGGAAGCCACAGTACAGACAGAACAGGGCAAAACAGGTTGGCTCCAGGTTGGCAAAGGAGTGAGATAAGGCTGTATACCCTCCCTTTATGTATTTAATCTATATGCTGAATATATAGTAAGGTAAAATGGATTGGAAGAATATGAGCACAGTTTTAAAACTGGAAGAAGAAACATCTATAATCTGAGCTATGCTGATGACCCTGCTCTGATAGCCGAAAATGCAAAGGAACTGCAAGATCTAGTAATAAAAGTCAAGGGGCACATTGAAAAAAATGGGACTAAGATTAAATATGAAGATGACAACAGATATAACAACCAGCCTTAGAAATGTCAGTGAAGATAATGAAATGGTTGATAGCTTCTGCCTCTAAGGACCAACCATGCACAGGAACAGGCAATCAAGAAATACACCACAGACTACAATTTGGTAGAATAGCCATGAAGACCTTGGAAAAGATATTCAGATGCCATGACGTGTCTACACCTATAAAGATCAGACAACCATATTCTTTGTGACACTTTATGGAAATGAAGTTTGGAAGCTGATTAGAAAGGGTATGGACAGTTTTAAATTCTGGTATTGGAGAAGACTCCTGAGAATACCATGGACAGCCAAGAAAACAAACAAATGGATCATTGAACAAATCAACCCAGAGTTCTCACTCAAGGCACAAATGACCAGGCTCAGATTATCCTACTTTGGACACATTATGTGAAGAGTTAGCTCTCTGGAGAAGGCTCTGATGCTGGGAAAGGTAGAAGGAAAGAGAATGTGGGATCAAAACGCAGGACACAAATGCAGAATAATCAAGGCTTCGCTGCAGTGTTTATTGAGCAGTACGTACTGGAGGGGGACCCCACCAGAAGTTAGTGGGAGGCACTCCCCTACAGGCAAAATGGATGCTCTGATATTTATACAGTTCTACAAGAAGGGGAAGGGAAAAAGAATGTATACGCATACATATTCATATGATGATGCAGGCATACCTAAATAGGCAATAGTTCTCAAGTTACTCTCTGCCCCTCTGTTATCTGTTAACTGCTAGTAAAACAATAGTGTCACAGAGAAGAAGACACAAATTAGTTCAAGGTGCCAAATGCCAGGAAGAAGGCATCCTCCCTCAGGGCAGATGCCCAGGTTGCTATGGGGATGTTTGTGATAAGGAGTTTACAACTGGCCTGGTTCACATCAGCTTCAAGGATGCTTCCACATGCCTTTATGTTTCAATCTTATTAAGGCGATCCCATTCATCTAAGGTCTCTAAAAACTTGTCTTTTTCACCCAAAGATTCACTTTTCTCACAAGAAGAAGAGGAAGACCAGCAGCAAGATGGTAGGACTCAGTTACAATGGTGATAGGTGCACCATTGGAAGACCTGAAGGACCAGAATTAGGGACAGATCACGACAGAGAAAATCTGTCTGTGGGGCTACTATGAGTCAACACCGACCTTATGGCACATAATCAATCAATCTCTTCAATGGGATTTAGGATGTTTATTCAAAGTTGCATATTCAAAGGAGATTAGTTACCTGTGCTGAGCATTCAGTCATTGTGTATGTATAATATTGATGGAATGATAAAAGGTGTAATTTATCTACTGTTCAGTCAACTTTTTGGGAGGGGTAGAGTTGGACTTCTAAGCAAAGCATTGGGGGATTAGAGCTCTGCTGGATTAATTTCAATCTGATTCAAGGATGCACATTTGCTTGTATTGTGTAATGAAAGCTGTAAACATGATTCTCTAAACTGGGTTACTGGAAAAATACCATGGAGTGACATTGAGATCATCCCAGGTGTACAACACTGAGTTTAATAATTGCAAATATGTTCCATCAAGGATATTTCTCTCACATTTGTTGAAAAGAGATTGCATTTTCCCAGCATGGAAAAAGTGTTTTGCCCCAGGAGAAATATATTTTCCTCATAGTAGTACATCTGTTCTTATTTCAAGGGCTTAAAGAATGTGGCCCAGGGTCTGTCACCGTAGGCATCATGAGAATGGACAATCAGTAAATCATCTACCATGGGTTGCCCTTTTTACAATTTTCTTTCAACAAAAACAAGTCTTGGATGGTGATACAATCTTGCTTTGCTATCAGTGTGGTAAGGATACTAATGCAACAATTGGTTAAGAGGAGAAAGAAGATTGGAAAAGAATAACCACCAAGCATCTTCCTCTTCCCTAGACTGATTCAGCATTTTAAGAACCTTTGCTAGACTACTGGGAAATGCTCTCTTCCTCTCTGTGCAAACCAGTGCTAGAAATAATCATTACTTTATCTTTTTTAAAAGGTATGATCACATTATGGCTACTATTCTCTTTGCAGAAAGCTTAGCACCAAAACAGGTTAAGGGAAAAAATCCATTTTTTAAAATATTGTCTGGAAAACTCATTGACTTACTTTCATTATCCAAGGGATAAATGTTTTTTCTGACACTCAAGAGCTGCATGATCCTCATCTTGGATTATCCTTTACCCCTTTAAGCCTTCAGCTTTACTAAGATTGGAATGGCTATTTCTGAGGGACCAGGGAAAGTATTTTGTTGATGAGGATTTTATCGGCCCTAATATGGAATTCAGGAACCATAGATCTGGAAGAAAATGATAGCAACAGCAATTCCACAAGAAAGTCCAAGGGCAATTCTGACACAATTTCAGTGATAGCTTTTGTATTTTCATTCAGAGAGAACAAAGGGATATTTGAACAGTTATTTCAGTACAGAAAAGAAGACTTTACCAGATCGAGTACAAATTAGGTATGTCTAATTTTAGGGGTTTTTTTTTTTCAAGACTTAGAGGTAAATTTGACTTTTCTTCTTTCTTTCTCTCTTTTGTATCCTCTGTCAATAAAATTTTTCCATCCATTGAAATCAACACATTTAAAAAAAAATACTATAAAACACTGGTGTAATAGAAGAACATGAAATATACATAACACTGATGGATTGGATTTACACTGATCTGTACATCATTGGGGCCTGCTGGTGTGATGAACTGATTAATCAGAAACTTTGTTGGGAACACTGACTTAGTGTTTCTAGCATGTGCCTGATCATGTGGGACATCTTGTTTATTTATTTATACATAGATTTTAAAAATGCCCAACTCCCAGTCACCCTGTGTACTTTATCCTATAAAAAAATAGAACAATAAAATAAAAGAACAAAGAGAAGTGCAACCAGAGAAAGAAAAACCATGCCAAACCAGACCAAACCAAACCAAATCTTACAGGGGCTTACCATCACCCTACCCAAAGTCTGGGAGAAGAATTAAGTTTTCATTGCCTTCTGGAATGTCAACAGGGTGGGAGCCAAATGGATCTTTGGGGGAATTCCATTCCAGAGAATAGGTGCCACAACATAGAAGGCACACTTCCAGAGTCCCACTAGATGACACTGTTTAATCCACTCTGCTGGCTCTTACCAGACAGGCAGAAATTGTTCCCTCAGAATCTTGATCATCTTAAGTTCCATACAAATGGCTGAAAAAAAATCTGTAAGTTGCAAAATAGTATCATCATACACTTTGATAACTGGTCAGAAATTTCACATAGTCTTTAGAGGAATTTCAAAAAACTCAACATCCAAAATTATTTCTGCCTCTCTTTTTCTATTATATGTACAAAAATATACAATTTCATGTTTTTGTATGTGCAATATCATATATATATATAAGTATCTCTGTGAAGGGTCTTTCAAAAGTGTCTCTGCGCATGTGGGGTCTCTGTGTGTTTTCAAAGTGTGTTTGCATTTTTCTACTCTGTAAATAACACTATCAAGAAAACTGGAGATTGGTCCCTCAATACAAGAACATGCTTCAGGAAATGATATTAACCTTCTTTTATGTGGAGCATTCTCTTAAGAGTAGGCCACTATTGTGCTGTTAAATCTCTTAAGGAAGCAATCTAAAATGACAACCAGTAGCAACCAGGAATGCCCAAGAGACAAAGAACAGAACTTAAATTACTTCAGTGCCCTAACAACCTTTCCCCCAAATATGAATCAATAACATAACTCATTCCAACTCATGTTTTAGACTCTAGGCTTAATTCTTGTTCTTGCCTCTGTTCTTACAGCTCACACCCCACCCTCCTTTTGCTCCTTGCCATCCTCTTTGTAGCTGTATCAGCCTGTCTTGCTGTCTTTCTTTTCCATGCTTTCTTAATAGAGCTGAGGCACCTTGAGAACAAGGGGGATGGTTTCAAAGGACAGACTTGTTTGATTCAAGCGCTGGGTCAGGAGTAAACTAGTCACATACTTTTCTCCTCAAAAGGAGCATAAATCTCCCTGGTTATTGGTTGCAGATATTTTACAAAGGAGAAGCAATGAAAATATACACTTGATGTGTGAAGAACCCATGTATTTTTCCCTTCAGTGTTGTACAAAAATAACTCTTTGAAATGGTCTGTTAGATTGCTTTAAACAGAGTGACAGAAAACTCTTTTCTGTGGCAGCCTTAAGCTGCTTGTCTCCTATGCAGAAATTGGCTGGAAATGCTGCCAGATTTCAGTTTGTTCTTCAGCTTTCAAACAATGCTGGCCAGGTGTTTGATCTGGATGATTATTACCACAGTCCCTGATTGGTAGATACCCCTGTTTTTCCTTTCCTTGGGTGGGTCTCTGGGGACATGTGTTTTGGGTTTCCATTGATAGACCTTTTGTATGAGCCCCAATACACTGACTCCCCTGATACCTGATATCTTCTTGTCCAGGCCCATTTGTTAGAAGGGGAACAGTTTCACCCTCCTTTAGACTAGAAGGGGAAACTGGCAGAACTTTTGTTAATTCTGGTGAACCTGTTCAAGAATAAAAGCTCAGCTTCTCATGGGGCCATCACTGAACTTGTGAAAGAATGAATGAATGAATTAATTAATTAATTAATGAAAATTCATTCATTCATTCATTCATTCATTCATTCATTCATTCATTCTCTGGTCCACAATGGGACAGGCAGCCCAGCAGCCCAAGATTAAATGGCTATAGAAGAGAGCAAGAACAGGGAAGATGGTGCTCCTGCCAGAGTGAACAGTGGCCAATTGCCTACAATGAAGTAAAGTACAGCAGGCAGATCATACAACACTCCTTGTGTAGGCAGAAGCTGGAAAATGCCACTTTTGATGCACAGCAAGAAAAGTCAGGCAGAGTCTGTCTTTATAGAGGGTTGGTGGTAGACTGGACATACAGTTATGTCTTCAAGGAATAGTTAGTGGGCTGTCTTCATGCTGGGGCAAGCTTGGAGGTGCAGATGAGCCCAAAGACGGAGTATTTTCTAGATTAAGATCCACCCTGCCCCTTGTCCCCCCCAAGTCTGGGCTATGCAGTTGATCATATTTGAGAACATTTATGGAAGGTTATTTCCCCCAACTATAAATTTATTGTCCAGATCTTGTGAGGCTTTCTGAAGCCAATCAAGATTAGGATTTGTCAGATTTGTGCTTTCTCTATTCCTGCTGTTTAGGCTGGAATTTAATGTCAGCTGTCTTCTCCAGACTGGTAGAATATTACAGAATATTACAGAAAAACTGAACTGAGGATTATTGCTTACTTATTACCGACTTACTGACTTTATTTCAATGCCATTTTCTAACAATCTTTTTATATTGTTTTAAAAATAGCCTTTGTTTAGCCCTTCCAATCAGTTCAGACTGACCTTCTATATGCTACATGGGTTCTGTGGAAAGAGAAATGAGCGCTATCAGGATTTTTGTTCATTTGGAAGTTCTCCTAGTGAATGACCAAAATACAACAAAAAATCAGATGTTTTGTAGCATGGGGAAATGGAGAAAAGTCAAATATACTGTATATCAAGCTATCCACTGGATGTTATTGGCATCTTCTAGATAATCAATGCACACCAATATGGTGTAGTGGTTAAGGCACCAGGCTAGAAACGAGGAGACCATGAGTTCTAGTCCCACTTTAGGTATGAAACCAGCTGGGTGATCTTGGGTTAGTCACTATCAGCCCTAGGAAGAAGGCAATGGCAAACCACTTCCAAAATCTTGTCAGGAAAACTGCAGAGACTAGTCCAGATAGTCTCCAGGAGTTGACACTGACCTGAGGGCACCACAAAGATAATCAATATCTTTTGTATAAATGAAACATCCTGCTGGCACGTAAAGTGTTTGGTGGCAAGCTTCTGAGAAGGCTGAGGGTCTTCCCCAACACTAAGCAGAAGTGCACTCATCCTTGTATTGGCAGAAAACTATAATGGCATGGAACTGGCTGTCTCCATTGCTGATCCATATTCTGCATCTACAGTTTATGATTCAAGACACTGCAGTCACCTGGTTTCCTTCTAAAGTTATAGCAACAAATCCCAAATTTAAAAAAATGGAAACACTCCTTAATACTAGTATAGCTAAGGACTACTAAAATTTGTCTCATTTATGGTTTGTGGACAAGATGAAAGCCCCGTCATGGGACATGGCGAAAAAAAGGTTAATTCTGGGGTCTGTTTGTGCTGAGGTTAGGTATAAGTGGGGAAAGGTCTAGAATGTCCCTTTTGAGTGCATTTCAGAGGATACCAGGACAGTTTTATAGCTCTGAGGACTCATTCCCACAAGTCAAGAGACTTTTAAAGTTCTAGAATCTTTGGCCAAATCTGCACTAATATAGCATATCACATTAGGAGCTATACCGATGGATAACCAACATACAAACAAAAATTAGGGCCAGCAACTGTAAATCTTTCAGTTTGTGACTCAGTAATGCCACATCTAAAATAGACATGGAATTTTGTTTTGGCATTTCCAAAGCTATAAGTCTGAGTTTGGTTTTGGAAATGGGAAGCCAAACTTTTAATGTCATAAACCTATTATGCTGCCCAGGAACCAGGGAGTTCATTACAATGATCAGCTGCTCGTACCAAGAGCATTTCCTGTACATGTTCTTGAGCATCTTACACTTCCAGGGCACATCTTTTAAATGAACACCCACACTCCTGTGAATAGGACTGGGTGTTTGATGGGTATACCCATGTGTTTGTTACAGTGAAAGAATGAGAAAGGAAAAGGATTTTTTTCTCTTCCTCTCTTGGATCAATTCATTTTATAAAGACTCCAAGAAACTTTCCAGCCTGTATCACAACTTTTTGACTTGGCATGCCTGGGAAAATGAGGAGGTGGAGCACTACAGGCTTGTCTAGCACTCTTTTTAATAGTACCCATATTAAATTTTCAGATGCTAACTGATCATGTGGTGAGTGAATGACATAACTTCAGCTGGATCACTGTAGTTGTCTTAGTTACATGGAAAGAGAAGGGAGGAGAGTTAAGTCTGGGGGTGGGAGATAAAGCAGGGAACACTTGTTTCGAAAGACAGTGGAATAAAAGATAACAATTTTTTAATGGCAAATAATCTCTTCGGAAGGGTCTGGCGCTGTACCTCCTTGCCTGCCTGCATCTTTTATAAATTGAATTGTTACATTTTATGGATGGCTGAGAGTGATGCCTAGGGAAATTGAACACCAATGAAATCAGCCTGGGTGTAAAGAAATGGAAGTGCACTTTCTGGCTGATGGATTAGTAAACCACAAAAGTATCAAGATCTCATTAATGCAAAATTTTCAGACTGTGGCTCATGGGGATGGGGAAGTGCTCCAGAGAGACAGAAAGATGTGCAGTATTGTCAGTGTGGCCTCCTAAAGCAATGGATCATGGGAAAAGAACAACTTTCTGACTGTTCAGATCACCTTTCCCTGAGGAATACTGATGTTTTCACTTGCATACAAATCAGGAAGGGGGAAATGTGAAATATGGCAGTTTAACCTAACTTTTGACTTCAGCTCTTCTGACCTGGCACAGTAGATACAGAAATAAGCCAATTACTTTCAGTCCATATTATTCAGCTGCAAAATATGGATGTTTCATAGGCACGGACTCTAAGCTGGCACATTTCTGATCAGGGTATATTTTGAGAGCTAGCATGTTTGCAGTGGTCCTCAGCACCCAGACCTTTAACTATATTTTACATTTCTTTCCCTTAACATGAAGAATAGATCAGAGGGGTTATTCTTGCTCCTGCACTATGTAACAAGGCAAGTTCATGATGAAGCGTTTCCCAGAGTTCTGGAAGCAAATTCTTGGGCAAAGTTAGCTCTCATATCAATTACAACCTCCTGAAAAGAATCTCCCAGTGTTGAGCTGTTTGGACAACATAAAATAATACGTTTCAAATCCTTGTTACCAGATGCCTGTAAACATTCATAGCACACTACTAAATACAGCAGATCCCATTTTAATTCACTTCACTTCTTCTCAGCATGAAAGATGACCATATCTCCAGTAGAGAATTGAAAACATTTCTGATGAGAGTTCATCATGCAAGATATCGTCAGTTCTTTCCAGTGGGAAAAGAGTCCAAATAATGGTCCCCCTAATGGAGCAACATTAGCTTTTTCAATAGTGTTCTACTTTTGGTTCCCTCAAGAACATGCAAGACTGTTTGTACATTTTTGCATAAAACCCAGTTAACGGTATATACAACAGAAAGAAATTATGGGTGGTTCTTTTCATCATACCCACTTCTGATCTGTCACCAAAGCATTTCAAGTTACCTAATCATTCAATATTACTTTTATTTTAATGTACCTAGTAAAATCAGAATTCTGCTTTTTGGAATGATTAGGATTTGGGCATCATCCTCTAACATCCTTGAGCCTAAAATGTCCTTCCAAGCAATCATTACATCTTTCCAATCCTTAACTTTTATGGCTATTCCTTTGTTTTTTAAAAAAACAACAATTGAGCCTTGTGCCAACAGTTCAGTAGAAAAATACAAAGAATATAAAACCTGAACAGTAATCAACAGGTTATCCCAGCATGAGGCTATATTTGAATATATCAAATATGCCCATTCTTTGCAAATGATTCTTCTGAATTTCACAATAGCCATATCAGCGTGCTTGCATTCATATAGGAAATGACAGGCTGTGAAGGGGAATAAATGCAGTGATAGTGAAAAGAAATGGCACAAACAACTTCATTCATATCTGGATGAGCAGATAATTCGAAGGATTCAAATATATTTGTTTAAGATAAGGTTGTAAAGAAAATTTAGCACAGTAAAACACCCTTCCCTAACCACCTTGGACTAGAACTTTGTCATCTGCAGCCATTATAACTTTGCCAGCTGGGAATGATCATCAGCACATCTGAAAGGCATCATTTGGACAAAGGCAGCTTTGAAGATACTATTGAAACCCAAAGAATATCCGTTCACATGTACACAGTATTTTACAAAACTGATTCAAATATGCATGTTTGTATTTCATGGCATGCCCATTTATTGAGGGCACAAACAAGGAACATAGACATCTATGGAGAGGGCTGGTCTATATGTAGCTTTTATCCATGATGACACAGTGGAACAGGCACATTCAGAAAAGGCTTATATCAGTTATGAGGTGCTCAGAACTAATAACACAGGAGGTGTTCCTCCATCATTTCCTTCTTCTGAACCAGCAAAGTGGTTTTATGTCTGTCTTTATCTCTATCTCTATCTCTATCATCTACCCATCACCAATCTATCATCTGTCTATCAGATTGGATCTGTAGTGACCATCCTGTACATTCAGATCTTGGCTATGGACCCAGAGCTTGAAGCTGAGGTCCTCAAAGAGCAAAAATGAAAGAGAACTTCCCTTAGGCCACTGAAAAGAAATTTCATTTATTTATTAAACAAATTTATATGGCCACCCAACTCACACACAGTGACTCCGGACGGCTTACAGAATTAAAACCCAAATACAAAAAACCAGTACACCCCCCCACCCCCCTGGCAGCAACAAACACATTCAAGTTAACCATTTGATCAGCTCTGTATCAAGCTGGGGTCCCTAGGCCCACTGACAAAACCACGTCTTCAGGGCCTTTCAAAAAAGTATCAAGGTGGGGACCAGTCTTATCTCTGGGGGAATGATATTCCACAGGGAGGGAACCACCACGGAGAAGGCCCTTTTTCTTGGTCCCACTAGATGTACCTCCCTCATTGAAGGGACCTGCAACATACCCTGCCTCCCCACTCTGGTAGGCCTGGTAAATGTAACTGGGGAAATGCGGTCCTTCAAATAACCTGGCTCCAAGCCTCATAGTGCTTTAAAGGTGATAACCAGCACCTTGAATTGGACCCAGAAGCAAATTGGCAACCAATGCAGCTCCCGCAAAAGAGGTGAGACATGTGCAAATATAGGCTTGTGCAAAACTGTGTGGGCTGCCACATTTTGAACCAACTGAAGCTTCCGGATACTCCTCAGGGGCAACACCACGTAGAGCATGTTACAATAGTCCAAACGGGAAGTGACTAGGTCATGGGTGACTGTGAGAAGGGCCTGTTGGTCCAGGAATGTGCATAACTAGTGCACAACTCACAGTTGTGCAAAGGCCCTCCTGGCCACAACTACCACTTGCTCCTCGAGCAGGAGTCGCGAGTCCAGGAGAACCCCCAGATGATGCACCGGGTCCGTCTGGGGCAGGGCAACCCCATCCAAGACCAAAGATGGTAATTCTCCAGAAACCAAACAGCACCAAACCCCAAGCTCCTCTGTCTTGCCAAGGTTCAGTTTCAGCCTGTTGTTCCCCGCCCAGACCTCAACAGCCTCCAGGCACTGAGAAAGGGCAGTCATGGGTGGAGATGTACAACTGAGTATCATCTGCATACTGATGATATCTCACCCCATGGTGATGGATGAGCTCACCCAGTGGCTTCATGTAGATGTTAAGCAGGAGCGGAGAAAGCACCGACCCTTGCAGGACCCAGCAAAGCAGGGGCCGAGGGCCGGACCTCTTGCCCCCAATCTTTTTTAGGGGAGAGAAGGAGGATGAGGACCAGGAGAAGGGTTGAAATGTCCAATTTTTCATATCATTGCAAAGGAGCCCTTCAGAACATGGTGCATAAACACCAATCACACATGCTGATGGCTGATAAAAAGAAAAGACCAGCATTTGCTCACACTGTGGGCTGAAGCATTCACATCATACACCATTTGTTACTAGGCAACTGATTAAATATGTGTGCTGGCCCCTCAAGCAGTGTTTGCAATTAATTAACCAACCCATTTTCATTTTGACTTCCTTCCCCCAATCCTTTATGCAAACTAACAGCCAAAAGGTGCCAGTAACCCTCCCCAGCTGAGGATGGCTAAGAGGTAGTGTCATCCAACCACTAGAAATGGACACTTCTGAGTAGGCTTGGGAACCTCAAGGGCATCTGGACAGCACAAAAGATTCTCCTTTCCATTTTTCTTACCCATGTATGAGGAAAAAAGATACCAACAATGCATTTCTAGATGAATTTGCTCAGAAGTAAACTCAGGTCAGGTCACTGACGTTTACTCCCAGGTAAGTAAGAATAGAATATATTTTATTTGGAGATACACTACTAAACAGGAGTACTACTAGCTGCCCATTCTTGCTTTCCCATGATGGTACAGGATATTCCTGTGTGGAATAAAGACACAATAGGGAAACAGAATCATATATAGAATTGGAAGGAACTATTTACCTCATCAAATCCAATGTCCTCCTCATTGCAGGAATCTATGTTAAAGCATTCCCAACAGGTGGCAGTCCAATTTCTGTTTTAAGCACATCTAGTGAATAGGAGCCTATATCTCCCTGGACAGTTAGGTCCAGTGTCAAATTATTATTATCCTCTGGAAGGATTTTTTTTTTTTTTGGCAGGGAGTAAGGGTTCAGTCACAATCTGCCTTCCTGTAACATAAAACTATTATTCTGTACTCTGGAATGAAGAAAACAGGTCTTGCCTTTCTTTGGTGTGATATTCTTTTAGGTACTTAAAGAGTGGTTTCATATCTTCCTTTAGTCTTCTATACATCTTCTTCAATGTCTCTTCATAGAGCTTAGCTTCTGGGCCCATCATCCTTTAGGCCCTCAGAGCATACAGATGTTGTGTTATGTTTTGCTCCCATGTACAGGGTTTTTTATGACTTCTACTCCGCCCTCAGACACTATGCAGGATATGCACTGTGTAAAAATAGAGAAATCCAGCATTTTCTTACCAATGTTTTTTTGAGGCAAGAACATTGAAATCTACTGTTGTAAAATTTCAGCCACTTAAAACTTTTTTTAAAAAAAATGTGTTCTGTGGGCACTGTTGCCAACAGGATGGTGTACAAGACCACAGCATTGCCCAGCCTAGGAGATTTAGAGATAGTGAAATAGTAAATTCTGAAGTGTAGAAGTATAGGACCAGCTTGCAAAAATCTTCAACCACCTGAATACCACTTTTAGCTTTTATTAGAAATGCAGATTCTTTTGCAAAGAAGTGTTTTCATATGCATTGCTAGTCAAAGAAATTATAAAGAAGCATCCAGGATCAGCTTCAGTATTTTTCTCATTTCTGTCTTCCCCTATGTTAAGCTAACCTGTCACAAACAATACTAAAATCTGAAAACCTCATTATCATCTCCTTCACTTGTCAGGGCAAGGACAGCCCATGAATTATCTTGGTGTTCCAGCAGCCGATGGCATTGCTTGCACTCCGAAAAAAGCCTTGTATGTCTTCTCTTTCGATTGCACTCATGATTTAGACGGCAAACCCCCCATTTGTACATACCCACATAAAAACCATAGCACTGAGATGAGCAGCCTGACTGGGAGGTTCAAGATTGCTGTTCAGTACTTAAGCACTCTTAACATAAGCAAAAATGCTAATGGGGGGGAAAGTGTGTAAAAGAGAAGAGAGAAATAGAAGCAAAAAGATGAAAGATTTATCAGTAGTTATTCATCGGGTCAGTCACTGGGCACTAGGACAATGTACCTTGGACTTGGGTTTAATTATAATGCCATTAACTAATCCTGCTTTTTTAACCTACTAATTTTGAAATACAGTTGTCCTATTAAAATTCTATGAAAGAGACTGGAAGTACACATGGAGAATAGGTAGCTACAAGGGTTTGGGAAGATCCGACTGTTCCTATTACACTTGATCAAATGCAACTGTCAGCAGCTTTGGCAGAGATCACCTTTGATGAGGAAAAGGAAAGAACTACATTACAAGAGGGTTCAAAGACAAATAATAATAAAAAAAGCTCACCGCAATCTGCAATTAAATGGAAAGAGTTATTGTTCTGCTTTCTGGCAGAGAATAGAGCTTCAGTCTTGCTGTTCAGCTTGCCTTTAATGAGAACTTCCTAAATTGGATCAGCTCCCTCTTCCCTCTCAAAACCAGCGTAATTTAGGCAAAGCATCAGTATAGAAATATGTGCTGTAGGTTATTTCCAATTGGTTCCTTTCTTTCTTCCACTGATATTTCTAGATCTTTTCTTTTTCCTTTGAATCAGTGGCTTCTCAAAAGTACTGTCTAGTAGTAGAGTTGTGGATGTGATGGATGGAGGTGAATTTTCAAAGAACAGAAGTCTGGAAAATTAAAGGTCTGTGAAGATTGGGGCAAGCTCTCTGCTGGCTGAAACTGGAGGAGCTCTTTGACATTGTCAATGCACTCATTTTGGATACGGATACAGAATTGTGCTGGTTTTTCAGAGCCAGAAATTTTGACCTGCTGAGCTTCAGTGATTAAAAAAGGGCCACTTCCATTGCCCAAGTGGATTGGGGTTTTGCGTGCATACAGTGTATAGTGCATTAAAAATGTGTTAAATCTACAAACCTAGCAGTCCTTACAATGGCACCCTGTATGTGGAAGGATAAATTAGAATTATTTGAAAAATAAAGATAGGTCCCCAATAGAAAACCTAGGATCAAGTATAGATTTCAAACCTGCATACATGTTTTGGAGAAACTGTTATGACATAAAATGGATGGAGAGGTAGGCCTACATATTGTAGATATTTACACATATGGATATTTACACATATGGTACACATTCCATATGTACCTACTGCTTCTCCTCAGCACCTGACATAGTCAGGTTGAAGAACTCTCTGAAAAGAACTGCTTGTGTTCACTGGAATGTGAGTTAAACTCTCTTTACAATCCCAAGCCCTGTTTAATCTGTGCTCTGATCACAAGGACTTGTACAATGTGACAAGATTTTTGTCATAAGGGCTTTGTGGGTTCATGGGAAACAATCCAATGCACAGCACACCAAAATTCCTTTCTGTAGATTTTTTTTTCTTTTATTTGAGCAAAAGCAAGAGAAGAAGCATTTATTTCACCAATGCAGTTTCTTTTAAGTCAAACCATACTACCCAAGGCACTTACAAAGATCTCAATCAGATTCTCCCTTCCTGTATACCTTCTGAAAAAGCAGTAGTGAACAGTAAAGTGGAGACATGGTTGGTCAAGCATTACTAGGTTAATTCTTTACTGGCAAAGCTTCTTGCCTCCAATAAAGTCTATCCCATAATCTATTTCTATACTTCTGCCCACTTATAGTTAAGTAAGGGCATTAATTACACAAGCTGGCAATCTTTTCAGGCAAGAGGCTTTTCTCTTCAGCCTCATCTGCACTGAGAAGATGTGTCCCTTGTTACCCATCTTCCTTTTTTGGACCCCGCTCAGCTCCCTTCAGGAGTTTTGTCCCAGCCTCCTTTGGAAACAGCATTCTGTAGAATCCATTTTGGATCCCCAGCCATAATCCTTTCCAATTTCTCTTCACCTGACTTTTCAAGACTCCCAGCTCCCTCCTTCCCCTTGCCAGTGCATCAGCTCCCCTTTCCTGTGAGAATAGCATGCTACAATTTCTTCTTCTCCCAGCTTATATTATCAGCTAAAAGAACCATGTGTGTGTCTGCAAACTCACATGACAGGATGGCAGACAGCCTTTTGCTGCTGTATTTTGTCACAGTCATGGTCTAAGGAGGTAAGGCAGGCAAACTAGAAGGTCATGAGATAAGGCTAGGGTGAATGACCCCATTCTTCTACCCACACTGACCCCTCACAGATTCTTCAAAGAAAATGATTAGGGGTGAAATCAAAATTCAATACAGCAGAATATTCTTTTGATCATCCAAACATTTGCAGAAAGGATGTACAGTGATCCTATCTTCTTTGTATGTCCATGCAAATCAAGATTACACTGAGAAGTGTAACTGAGAAGTGCAGTTTACAGTTCATGAGCAATGAGCATCTGCATTCAGCATTGTTACTCTGTGGTGTAGTTTAAGAAACTCCAATATGTTATTCCACAGTGACAAGTTAGAGTTAAGAAAAAGGCCTTATCTTGAGCAGTGGCTTGTAACATTTGAAAGTTCACAGTAATCCCTATGGCTTTGTTCAGTTTAGTTTTCAGATGCCACTGTTGACATGTGTTGAAAGTTTGAAGGAGGACTGTTGGTAATTTGGTAAAGTTTTGAAAACCCAACCCTTTAATCTCTATATCCTTTCAATCTTTCACAGGGATTGCTTAATGGGATTATATCTGAGAGCTTCCAACTTCTGGAAATCTCCAACATGCTGTTGGTGTTTGCTTGTTAGATTTATACTTCACCTTTTCTCTAGCAATTCAGTGGAGATCTCCCCTCATTTTATCTCTACCACCACAAGTCTGTGGAGGAGGCTGGGCGGAGAAAAAGTTAATGACCCAAATTCCCCCTGTGAATTTCCCTGGCTGAGGGAGGGCTTGAAGCTGGTTTTCCCAATCCTTCTCTATCACCTTAATTACTACAGTATAAGGCAGTATTTCTCAACTTTGGCATCTTTGCTAGCTGGGGAACTCTGGGAGTTGAAGTCCATGCATCTTAAAGATGCCAGGGTTGAGAAACACTCTTATAAGGTAAGGAAGTTTTCTTTGATTTCAAGGGGTTTTTCTTCCTGGCTTAAGCTAATAGTGAAACCACTAAGTCATAAATATTAGTGCACACTGAAGCTTTGAGTTCAAATCCTTGGTTACACATAGATCCTCATTGTCAAGCCCCAAGTACTAACACCAGCATTCTTGGGCAGATGCTGAGGCCTGTGGGTGTGGATCTCTGCTTCAGATTGGGTTCATTTACTTATTTCTTCCCCTAGGTCCAGCTTTTATCTAAGAGCATGCAGTGGCAGACACATGCCATTTTAAATATCCACTAATGCCTTGAGGGACGTTCTGTTGTTGGAATTTTAATCAGGTTCACCTGATTTGCTTGCAGCCACCTGATTCGTTTCAGAGTATTGCGGCTACCTGCCATCTGTAACACAAAAGCCATGAGAATTGCATAGAAGCAGAACTTGAATCTGCCATCAGCCATACAGTTGTCATCATGTAGCCCTTTTTCCACCTTTTCCCTGGAAATATAGACCTGGGGAAAATAAAGCTTGTTCAAAATATCTTTTTGAGATACATGAATCTCAAAAGTACATGAATATAAATAATAATATAAATTAAAAGTGCCATAGTTTAAATGTAATTCTTTCATTTCAAGGAAAACCAAAGTGTTACTCCCCATTCTTTGACTTAACAATAATCTCATTCCACCCTCCCTGTATTTCAATTCAACAGCTTTCATTTCAACAGTTTATCTGCTGCTTCCCATGCCATGGTGAGATTATCATGGGCACGGTGCTTCATTTCAGGTCACCTTTTGCAAGAAGAAATGCTGGTATGGACTATCTGTTCAGCTTCAAAAGCTGTTTGTTTGCTTATCTCCTCTTGGAGATGGATTCTTGCCATAAGCTTTTCTTTTACCCAGAAAGCTTCTGTCTTGCAACACTGATCCTAACAAGCAAGAGCTTTACTTAAGAAACCCTCATGGATTTAAAACCCCCAATAAACGGAGGCAATATAAGAACCTAAATCACTCCTTGTGAAGCAGTAAAACAGTTCCAGATCACTGTTTCCCCTTGTGATTAAGCACCTAAACATGCGAACATATGTCAGGTGAAAAGCACCAAAGCACTGTTGGGTGCTGCTATCCTTGCTTTGGCCACCATGGTCTTGCCCCTGTTTAGGTAGTCTGTTTCCAGTTTAATCAAGGCTCAAGGGACGAGCCAGTTCCTTTCCTTCTGTCCTTGTTTTTATCACCCTCTGCTTTCTGACAGTGAATGGCTTCAGCAGGGAGTCATATTTCTCTGAGTAGCCCTATTGCTCCAGATCCAAAGCTCATTAGAAGCCTACACAAACAGAAAAAGTGGCTTGTTGAAGAAAGCTGTCCTCAACTTGTGGATAGCAATGAGATCAAAGATGGGTGGATCAAGCATACTTGATTGATCATTTCCTCACAACGTATTTTAATTAAACCAAAATGGAAGGCCTGAGCAAGGCTTCACCCTGATTTGACAGCTTGTTAAGACTTGTAGGCACTGCCACATAAATCTGGATTGTGACTATTGGATATTCTGATTTAGTGCAACTAAACCAGTTGTGAAAACAAAAGCCTTTGACTAGAAACAACTTTGGTGGTAGTAGATCCAGATTTCAAAGTGGCAGGGAGATCAGCCATTAAAATTGATGGAGTCAGCCCACCTGTAATCTCAAAATCTATATTTATCAGAGTCAGGGGAATCTCCTGAGAAAGATGCAATGATTGTGATTACTGCCTCTTCAGATGCTCCTTCTCAAGGTTATTAATCCAGGAAGGAGTGTGCTGGGTGGGGGTGAGAGAAAAAGAATGAGGCAACACCTCTATTCCTTTTACGGGCCCTTGCATGTTCTTTTCCTTTCATTGTGTATTCACTATGTTTTATCTTTAATTTGCTTTTAATTATGCCTCTGCTCCCATTCGTCTCACGAGTCCTGTGCCAAAGTTTCTTGCCAGCCCAGTTTCCCATCTTGCTTGTGACAGTTAATTCAGGGGAAGATGAGAGAGAAAATTGTCTTACCAAGTCAAGGCTTGAAGTCTGTTTGCTGAGGCAGACAGAAGCAATAATCTGCCTATAGATCTGTAAGGTTTTAAGAAGTCTTTCTGACATGCATGGGAATGTATGCTCCTATATGTACTTTTCTATACTAATTACCTATAGCTTTTAAACAAATTGCTCCATCTTCATAGTATTTTTACATCTCATTTTAGCAAATGCCTAGCAATATAAACAAGGCTTGTAAACAATGCCTGCATGCATCTTTGGCTTGTTGATGCCTTTAGTAAGGTGGTTGATGGCAGGAAAGGAGGAAGAATTTCCAGGCAGAATTTACTATATAGGATGCTAGAACTAGGAAAGTATTCAGATGTCCTGCCTTGAGTCTCCAGAAGCATGAAGCTTTAATGTTATCCTCCATTTCCAGCATGTGTCTTGTTTTTCTATATTCTATTGATTTTGTTGGAACTCTCTGGCCTGGTACAGCCTTGAGGGGTAGATGCTGTTTGAGACAGAAGTCTCTAGAAGAAAACCACTCCAGTCATACATTGGCACAATGGCATTTGACATTTCTTTTTTAACCCCGTTCTGCTTCTCCAAAAATGGAAAAGTAATACTGTCCCACCTTGCTGGGATATTGTAAAGATTTCATTTTTTTAAGTAAAAGCTTTGACCATTCTTTGAGCATTTAATTTGAACTGGAGTGTGCAACTTCCCTGCCTGTAGCTTTTTGTAAACAAGAAAGGTCCAACCCTGTAAGAAGATGCCATTTTATTCTGTCCTCCATAATGAAAATAATCACTTTTTTCAATGGACCTCTTCCAGTAGACTTGATAATGTGTCTGGGACATGAAAACCTTGTTCATGACCCTGCCATATTTTCAGGACATGCTACTCTAACCCAATATAACCAGCTCCCCTTTGAACAGTCATGGGAATCATATGCTAGTTACTTTGTGAAGTCCCTCTGTCTTATTTCATTCTTTTCTGCCTTCAGTTCACACTTCTGATTTTTCCAACTGACTCCACCTGCTTGTCATTAACTCTAGTTCCACCCTCCATTCCATCACCATCACCTACTGTCAATCATATTTCCACTTACTCTTCTGTTAAATTAACAAATGCCTTCTATACCTTCTCCCTACTTTCAGAACAGACAACTGTGTTTTAGCTAAATTAATTTGCAAACTATTCTTCCCTCAACACTTAGCAGCAGTTATTCTCCAGGATAAAATGTGGTGTCACCATGTACTGTTTTAAATTGAGAGTTATTTGATTGTGGAAGGATATAAAAGTAAAAAACAAATAAATAAAATAATTTAAGATGGAGTTCCTAATTTGTAGTAAGTCAATAGACAACACATGTTATAATAAAATAAAAATACAATGAGTTGGGGTATATTTATTTTATATATTTACTCTTCTTTTTAACCTGCCTCATTCTAACTAAATGAATTACATTTATCATGACTAACTGGTCTCAGTGATTTTAGAATGATTAAAACATGATACAATCTGCAAAGAAAAGGAGAATCAATGGCTCTGACTCTCTTTTCTCAGTGCATTTAGATAAGATCAGGATCTGCATCAGATTCTAACCATGACTATTGTCCAAACATTCTGATTCCTTCTGCCCAGAAAGAAAGAAAGAAAGAAAGAAAGAAAGAAAGAAAGAAAGAAAGATAGATAGATAGATAGATAGATAGATAGATAGATAGATAGATAGATAGATAACTATAGATAGATAACAGAATGAATAGTTTAGGTGAAATCAAACTGGTCCTATAACCATGGCCAATGATCAGGAATTATAGAAACTGTGTTTGCCTAGCTTACTCTTGAGTATATTATCCCACTGCAAATACATACAGGAGTAAATTAAGTAAACTATTTCAGTCATCCCAGCTCTCTTTCTCTCTTTCCCCCTCACACCCAAACATTCATATATCCCACTGTTCTGGATTGGCATTACATCCAGAGACCAAGTGTTACAACTTCTGGCCATATCCTACTATCAACCTCCCCAGCTACAATGATAAAAATACAAAGCACAAACTAAAACATTAAGACAAGTGAAATCAGAATTAAAATTAAACATTGACATAAATTAATAATGCTCTTTTGAAGCTGGACTATCTAGTGCATGGGAAAGGGTGCATGGCTTCTGGGCAAGTAATATGCTTCCTAGGGGAGTATATTTCCTTCCCACTCTCCCAATATTCAGGAAGATGGTAACAATGGATCTCTTCTGCCAAGCTTTTAATTATTAATTTATGTCAATGTTTAATTTTAATTCTGATTTCACTTGTCTTAATGTTTTAGTTTGTGCTTTGTATTTTTATCATTGTAAGTCACCTTGATGGTTGAAAAAGCAAAAGGTTAGGGTAGAAATCTATCAAATAATGTGTGTGGGAAAGAGAGAGACTTTCTAAATATTTTTAATTATTTTTTTCAGACCCGTGGCAAATTGTTCAAAAATAGCTACCAGAGGAGACTCAATAGCTTCTGAAGAGTTCTCTGGATGGTCTTCAAGCAGAATGGTTATATAGGTCATAAGGAAAGCAAATTAATAGGCATGTCCCTCTTCTTCAGGGTACCTACAGATAAATACAACCTTGGAAACTTGGAAAATACACCGTAAAAGAGTAACTGAAAAACTAGTAAGATGCTTGAGCTTAAAGTATGCAGCTGAAGTCATGCTGGCTCTTTAATCTGGCTGCCTCTCACCAACAAACAAGTCCAAAATATGTCGTCCTCTGTAGAAGGCATTACTTCGAGGCTGAAAACAATCTTGGTACAGCTTTAAAAACATTATCTTTCTCTCATTCCCATCAATGCTGAAATATGTTTGCCAATTATACTTGTAGTATATGTGGTATGCAAATAAACAACAAATACCAAATTCCTGTTGCTGAGATAAAGGGGATGATCTACTCCCCGCCCAATCCTTCTTTTGAATTACAGGAAGGTGTGGAAAAACATGGAAAGGAAATCGAATGATCTCACCCAGTGCCCTCATGTAGATGTTCAATAGAATACTGAAGGGGAGAGACCATAGCCTTGAGGCACCCCAGTCCCTCTGTAGACTTCCAGATGCTTTTGCTAAATAATGGTCTCCATTTAGCTGTAATATGGTATGATACAATGATATACAGCATGGAAAGTGTTTGAAAGCAATGGATATCAACAGATACAAATTTGGCTTCCCACCTCTACCTGAAAATTTCAAGATTTGTTTTCACATATAAGCTTCTTTGAGCACCTTTGTGCAAAACCAAACTTACTGGAGACTCTCAGCTGCCATAGAAACCAGCATTTGGTACTGTTGCAATCTGTGGCATACAAAAGCTATTGTAGGGTAGTAATAGTGATGGTAATGATGGTAGGAAGACTCTGTTTGGTGGCTATAAATCCCTTCTCCACTGTCCATACATAGTAACAGTTCTGGAAAATGGCTGCTTTTTTCAGCAACTACTGAGAAACTTGTGCGGCTAAAGTAAGCTGATATTGTATTGCCACCTGTCAGTTTGTTTTATTTTTCAGCTACAGGGAAGTGGAGGTAGGGGGAAAGATTCCCTGGAAAATTTCCAGCTTTGGCCATTTACCTAATGGGAGTCTGCAAGGTTGGGACATTTTCATTTAATTCTTCAGTGCCACTATTGGGTCTTCATGCAATGAAAATGTTATGTATTTGTTATAACATAGCATAACAGCAGTTGAGAGTTAGGTGGCATATAAGTTTAATATATTATTATGGTTGGTCACACAGTCAGCCAAATGTTTAGACTGGATTTGGAATTTTATCTACCTATCGAGCCCTTCCCAAGGACCTGGGATAGGCCAATGTTGTTGTCTGATGGTGTTAAAGGTATAGACACAGAATGTAAGCTGTTCCAAGTAATGCTGCCTTTTGCAATTGACTGATGGTGATTTTGTCAATGCTGATGGTGTTCAAGTGGTGCTCCAGATGATTTGGGATTGCACCCAACACACCTATTACTATTGGTACAATCTTTGCTTTCTTTTGCCCTGGTTGTTCTACTTCTATTTGCAGGACTTTATATTTTGTGATTTTCTCCAATTCTTTCTCTTCTATTCTGCTGTCTCCAGGTATTGTGATGTCCACTATCCAGACTTTTTTCTCTTTCTTATCAACAATTGTTAATTCTGGGGCATTGTGTGGCAGGTGCTTGTCTGTTTGAATTCTAAAGTCCCAGAGCACATTAACTTCTTCATTTTCTATTACTTTGTCTATTTTGTGGTCTCACCAGGTCTTGTTTGCAGGCAGATGGTATTTCTTGCAGATATTCCAATGCACGATTGTTGCTACTTTGTCATGCCATTGTTTGTAATCAGTCTATGCAATCTTCGTGCAGCAGCTAACTAAGTGATCTGCTGTTTCGTCAGCTTCTTTGCAGAGATGGCATGTGCTGCCTGTTGCTGTCTTCTCAGTTCTGGCTTTATATTCATTTGTTCTTTGTCTTGTGCAGTCAGAATTAGCCCCTCTGTCTCTTTCTTCAACTTTCCTGCTCTTAGCCATTGCCAGGTCTTGTAGTTATTTGCTTTGCCTACTAGTTTTTTTATGTACTGGCCATGTAATAATTTGCCTTGCCATGTCTCTCTTCTATTTTTCATTTGGTCTTTCTTGTAGGCCAGTTTGGTCCCTTTAGTATTCAGGAAGTCTTCATGGTGTACTAGCTTCAGTGCATCTTCTTCATTGTCCTTCAGATGTTCTTCTAATGCCTTTTTTCTTCTTCAATTGTCTGGTGTATTTGCAACATTCCATGCTTACCTATGCTGCTTGGTAAATAGAGTCTGTCAACATTGCTGTATAGATAAAGGGCATGATTCATTTCATTATTTTCCTAGTCTTCCTATTCAGGGCTTCTAGTTCAGCTTGAATCCAGCACTATTCCAACTGTGTATCTAATGACTGGAATTGCCCAAGTGTTAATCGCCTTGATGGTGTTTCTGCCAATGAGTTTGGACTTTAAGACCTTCTTCACTCTCATGATGTGTTCACTACTAGCCTTCTTCTTGACTTCAGTGTGCTTGATGTTGTTACCCTGAAGTATGCCCAGATATTTGTAGTGATCTTTTTCATCCAGATTCTTGATGTTATTTCCACTGGGCATCTTGATTCCTTCAGTTTTCACTATTTTTCCTTGTTGATGGTAAGGGTAGCAAACCCCATTGCAATATCTTGGCTGTATATTCAGATAGTATTGATCAGCAATTCCATTTCAGATGGTGTTTTCCAATACAGCTTCAGATCATCCATGTAAAGGAGGTGGGATAACCTGGCAGATGTTTTTGATGTTTGATAGCCATGGCCTGACTTGTTCAGTATTTCTGACAGAGGAATCAATCCAATGACAAACAGTAGTGGTAATAGTGAGTCTCCTTGAAAGATTCCTCTGTTGATGCTAACCTCTCCCAGTCTATCACCATTGACCATCAACCATGTCTTCCACTGTGCCATTGATCTTTGCAAAAAGCTTCTGATGTTTCTACTGACTCCTGTTATTTCTAGGCCCTTGCTTATCCAGTCATGTGGCAGGGAGTCAAATGCCGCCTTGTAATCAATCCAAGCTACATTATCAGTTGTGTTTCAAAGCAGATGCTGTAACTATTTGGCAAGCCAGGAATAGACTGCATTCCTTGGTCAAACACATACCAGTACATATAATGACTAAGCTGCTTGGGAATTCTGTAAATTATCATTCCAACATATCTAGATAACATCAGGTTTCTAAAGACAACACTACAGGGATAATAACACTGACCTGTATAATAAGGTTGCCATACAGATTACTGAGAAAATTTTATATAATTCCCATTAAAAGATTGGTCTAGAATTACATGAATGGAGATTTTAAGAATGGGGGGATGGTAGCAGAGATTTCATTCAAAACTGGAGCAAAATCTGGATCTTAAGAGATCTTTCTTCTAATAAAGAAGTTCTGTCTTGGAGGCCTTTGATATAATTAACCATGATACTGTATGCTTTGGGGCAGGCTGTGATGCTTGGGAGTAGGTGGCATTATTTTGCAATGTTCCCACTCCTTCTTAAGCAAATGGTTCCAACTTGTTTTGTTGGAGGGAGAGGAGGTTGGGCCTTTTGACATTCCAATATGGGATGCTCCAAGACATGGCCCTCTCCCCCATTTTATTTAACATCTGTATGAAGCTGCTGTGGGAGATCATCCATTAGCTTGTTGTTAGGTATCGTCAGTACCAATTTTATACCTCTACCCCAGGCTGAGCAGGAGATGTGGTGGGCATTTTGATCTGGTACCTGTAGGCTGTGAGGGACTGGATGATGAGGACTTAGACTGAATCCCAGCAAGATGGAGTTACTCTTTGTACAGAAAACTCTGGGTTCCACGGACATCCTATCTATGTACAGTTGTTACACAATCTAGGGGCTTTTCTGCAGTTGGGGCTCCTGCTGGAGCAGTTGGTAAAGACTATGGCTGAGAGAATCTTTGGTCGGCTCCAGCTAGTCTGCCAAATGCATCCTTTCCAGAATCAGTGACTCATGCCTTCTTCATCTCCCTCTTAGATTACTGCAATTCACTGTACATGGGGCTGCCCTTGAAGATGACTTAGAAGCTGTAACTGGTGCAAACTGTGGCTGCCTACTTGCTGACCAGTGCCAGCTAGTTTATCAAAATAATCCTTATTTTGTGGGAGCTGCACTGGTTTCCAGGCCCAGTTCAGACAAGGTGGTGGTCATTACCTATAAAGCCTTATTTGGCTTGGGCCCTTGCTATATTGGCACCATCTCCTCCAGTTATAAACTATCCACACCACATGATCTAGTTGAGGGTGGTACCCATGGGAGATTGGGGGCAAGGACTCAGAGAATGACGTTTTCTGTGGCAGCCTCAGTATGGAACAGCTTGCCTCCCAAAGTCAGATTAGTCCCCACTCTCCTATCCTTTAGAAAAATTGTGAAGACACTCCTCTTCCATGGAGTGGAAGATTTTTAATCATGGACAATGGTATTCATAGAGATTGAGTTAGTGATGTTACTTTGCCATGGTTTTTGAATTGTCCATCGTCTTGTGAATTAGGTGGTATACAAATTACTGCGATAAATTTTAAAAATGGATTTCTTTTCCTATAGTTTAGGAAAAAAACTATTTCTGCTTGGTTACTTCTTGACCTCCTCTCCCATCTAAGCTGTTTGGATAGGGAAGGCTGGTATTAAATATGTATTAAATAAGAATAATGATTCTGGTGAGCATCCTTCATTGTTTTTCTGCTTCTTTCTTTGCCCATTTTTGTTATTGTCCAGCATGCATTTTTGCATCTTTTGCTCTGGCATTTTTCTTCCCTCCTCTGGCTTCTGTAATCATTCTCATTTGTAATTTTCATTGGTGTCATCCAGCAGAAACCCTCACAATGAGAAGGTCACCTTTTCACAGCCTTTTCTATTAGTGCGTTGATTTCCTAGATATTCCATAGTCCTTTCCCATTTGGTCTCATTTTATGGCTTGAGACCTTCTGATTTGTGCCTTTTAAAAGATTCCATTTAGTGAAACATCTGGATTGAAAGGTTGCATTGTCCTAACACTGGAGTGGTTGTGTGTTCAAAGACAGCAACTTTGCTAAGCAGTCACTGCTTCATGCTGATGCTACAAACTTCTGATAAAGCAGTTAATGACTGCTCATGCAACTTTAAGGCTGCATGAAGGAGCTCGTCAACGCTGAACAGAATCTCACTTTGCTAAGGCAGCCTCCCTAACCTAACCCCTCCCAGATGTGTCGGACCAACTTTGAGAACCTCCAGCTTGTTTATTTCCAGCTTGTGAGTGAAGAGAGTTAAGGGGCTGCACAAAAGCTACTTTTTCCCAAGGTGCATGGGATTGATTACATTGCAATTCAGTCTGCATAATTCTCAAGTGCTACCCTTCCAGTAATATGGTGAACTATGTATTATACCTCAGTAGGGAAATTGCAGCTCCAGGGCTCCCTCTGCCCACCCTATTGTTTTTTTCTTGTTTTTGTTTTTTGCAGCCCCTCTTTAATCAAATGTCATTGGCACAGTTTCCCATCATTTGGATACAGGATGGAAAGAAAAACTGCAGCATAATCCCCCCATTAAAAAAAGGTCCTGCAAATGCCTGGAAGAAAAAGCCCAGTCTCCCAAAGACATCCATAGATGTAGCTCACTTTGTATCTGCACCTGGCATTCTTTCTCTGCCCAAACTTTATCTTGCTTTTCAGACATCAAAAAAATGGTCTCCCTTCCTGCACAGCATTCATAATCTTACACTTTTATATTCCTCTGGCTCTGTGTTTCTCAGCACAGGCAACTTGTGGACTTCAGCTTCCAGAATTTTTAGCCATTGCCTCTCAAAGTTGCCCAGATTTTCTTCTAGATGAAGAAAAATACCTGGGAGTTCCAATAGAAGAGAATATGTGTAGCTCAAGGTTGAACTGTGGAGTCCTTGGTGCACTCCGAGCTTGGTTGTTTGCTTGCAGATGTTTCATTACTTGACTTCAGTGCATTGCACTGATGATGTTACCTAATTGGGTAATGAAATGTCTGCAAGCAAGCAACCAAGCTCAGAGAGCACCAAGGACTCCAAATCTGGGAATGGAAGAGATTTTGAGCAATGAAGTGGCAGGAAGAAGTGCTTAACTCTTTTTCTGTTCATGGTTTCTCCCACCAAAATCATATCCTTAAGCAGAGTGAATATTGGATCCATATCTGACATATCTGAAGATGAAGCTGTGGATGAAGGATTTTTCTTTCTAAAAAGAATGTGCTGGGGGGAGTGGGCTGATCCATATTAAGATGATAATGCACAGGGAAGTTGATCTTCAATTCTTCATTCCTTGCTTGGATTCCCTTGTTTGCATTAGAGGATACCTTCCACTGAAGCCAAGTACTACTGGTTCCACTGATTCAAGTCTGCCCCACTCCTTTGGAGCTTTTCAATAAAATCATCAGCCCAACAAGGAAACAGATACAGTACTCTGCACATAAAGAATTACCAATGTGCAGTTTCTACTTCTACTTGTGGATTTGTCCTAGTTATTCCTGCTTGTTCTGCTCAAAGTCCTGAAAAATTAGTATCACTCCCTTATCTACCTTGGAAATAATACCTCAACTAATGAAACCAAAGAAAATAAACCACAAAACTGAGAGCTAATTCAATGTAGCTGATTGGAGACCCAGGCTCAGTGCCCATTAAATTACGGAACTCTTAGGAGACTTGAGGTTAGTCTTAGCCCAACCAACATTCTGGGGAAAAAATGAAGGAAGGAATCCTCCTTATGCCACTTTGAGCTCCTGGAAGGATATAAGGATATCTTAACATTCCGCAAGTCCCTCAAGACCTGGCTATGTGATCCGGCCTGGGGCTCCCAGGGGACCGGGGAGATTTTACGACGGTTCCCTTATTAATTTTATCCCCTCCTATTTTGTATGTTTTTACAGTTTTTTTTATGTGTAATTGTTTTTATGTATTTATTCTTTTTAATTGTTGTATACCACCCAGAATCACTTTGTGTGAGATGGGCAGCTATATAAATATGATAAATAAGTAAATAAATAAAGGATGTAAATCTAATTAATGTATAAATAAATAAAAAGAGATCTATCTTTAAGTAATACAGTATTCATCAATAATCTTTGATAAGTATATTGAGAACTTTGGGGCAAGAAGATTTTCACAAAAGGAAGATTGCTTCCTGAAAGTCAAACATGGATGACTTTTTGTTCTTTCAAAAGGTATGTCTTAATACAGAGCTTTTATTTTAGATAAAAGCAAATTACTGTACATACACTGAGAGTTACAATCACAATAGCAGATGCATTCACAAAGCTTAAGTAGTGTTAACCTTGGACTGATTATTTATTTGTTTATTGTAGCTTAACCTGATATGCAAACCCAGCACCTTTTGGCTAATTGATGATTCAGTGTATTGTGTGAACACAGAGAGTAGCTTAATTCGATAATGGAGTTAAGCATTTTATGTGAACATAGCCATTATGAAAACACAATGCAAAATGACTGTTTTGGGGTAGACTTGTATCCAGATGATTTCTTTGTTGCTATCTTTCTTCACTGTGCACAATATTGAAGGTACCTTATTATTGAATCAAGTCACTGGCCCATCTAACTCCCAGATGCCTCCAATGACTTGGGGGGATTCTCCACAGTTTCAGACTGCCCACATCTATCTGAAACTGCCGGGTAAGAACCTAAGAGCATTTGCCTGTAAAAAATAGGTACTTTAACATTGAGCTACAATCTTTGTATGTGAAGCATGAATCACCTGAGATGTGAAACATATCTGAAGCTGTGCACATGTCAGTCTTGGAATTAAAAGTGGAAATAATCACTTTAATTTTTAAGAAAAGTAGAACCAGGCAAAGCAGAATGTCATGATACAAAAATGGAATGGAAAGAAGGAAATTCTACAGTCATAGTGCAGAGGGTATACGAACAGGTCTCTTGCATTGGGGTACACAGTGCTTCCATGTATTAGCTAGTATGTAATTGCATAGAGTTCAGATTCAAGACTGGCATGGACCCCCACCCCACCAGCCGGTAATAAACAGTTTTGATGTAGTAGTGTAGTTCATGTTTTTTTTTAAAAAAAAAAATCAACCAGAAATGTTTATTCTAAGGGTAACTGAGATTATGGAAAAGTTATTTAGCACAGTTTTTGCTAGATGCTTATTCAGTGTTTCTCTGCAATGACAAATGTGTGCTTAGTGCATGAGTTCATGACTCCCTCTATTGGATAATCTCACAACTAGACTTCAGAGTCTCTTAGATTTTTGCAAATGAATGATGACAGGTTTTCTGGAATAACTCGTTCTTTATAGAGTTCCTTGGGGTTCTCTGAGCTTGGCTGTTTTCTTGCAAACGTTTCATTACTTGGCTAGGTAACATCTTCAGAAACATTTGCAAGAAAACAACCAAGCTCAGAGAACCCCAAGGACTCCACAGTTCAACCCTGAGCTACACAGTTTCTCTTCTATTGGTAACTCGCTGTTTTTCAGAGGGTTCTTTTGACCCTATGGAAATGGGATGGCTTTCACTGGCAGGGTTGTTTGAAAGGCAAAGATGCAAGGACCTGTTTGCCATGAAGTCCCTGTCCAACACAATATCTCCTCATGGCATCTCACATCTAGTGCTTCCTTCCAATCATATTTCTTTCTCTTATTAGATGGCAGACTGCAATGAGATCAGCACAACTGAGGATTCCCCTCCCAACTTTTGCTGTAAAAAATTGGACCCCTTTCCCCACTGTTTTATATGTGAACAGGGTACAGTACATTAATTTCTACTCCAACAGAATTACAAATAGCTTGGCCCAGCACAAGAAAACTTAGCTGGAGTGGGAACAAATGAAATAAATATAGTGAAGTACTTTATGCACTAATAAGTGATAGTATTACACAATAGTACTTCAGATTGATCTTAAAAAATGTGCCTTGGAGTGGGTGCAGGCACTAATATAGCAGCTGTCTACAACTCTTTAAATAGCAGTAACTTTTCCCAGGATCATGTGTCAGTGAGCAATTGCACAATCTTGGGAGAGGACACAGCTGCTTTAAAGAGTTGCAGATAGATGCTACATTTGTACTCTCATACACTCCAAGTCACATTTTCTGAGCTCTACACAGCAATGCTGGTGGTGGTTTCATGAAACTGTGGCCAAAATAATTTTTTTCCAGAATATATTTGTATGCAGGTCTTTGTATACAGGTTGAGTATCACTAAATCAATACATACAGTTAGCTGTCTATGTTTTAACTTCAGAGAACCCAGTCTGTCAATTCATTTGCAAAAAATGAAACTCTTAGAATAAGCATATTGCACATGAATCTAGAAACACATTTGATTCATGTGGGAGTATTGGCAAGGTTCTTTGAACCTTATTTTGTGGAAATTACAAGTGAATGACACCCTCTTCTGATTGTACATTGCCAGAGAATATTCCATGTTGTAGAATTAGTGCGCATGTATCTCTTCAGATATTTTGGGGGATAATAAAAGTTTGAGCCCAGCAATCATTGGAGAATCATGGATTCTTATCCCTAATATCAGTGCTTCAGAAGTCTAAAGTGCCTAAGCAGTCAGAACAAGACAGATGGGATGAATTAAAGTCATGTCTCAGTGGGCAAGGGCAAATTAGGTTACGTTCATTCATGTCAGGACTACTCAAGCAAACTCTTGACTCACAAAGTAATCCTAGAAGCCATTTCAGGTTTATGAGATAAAATTGGACTTTGGATAGCTCCTAGCTAGGCCTCCAGGTTGATGTCCTCCCCCTCCCCCCCCAACTGAAATAACTATTGGAGAATGTAGTCTTAGCAAGAAGCCCAAGTTATCTGGAGCTTTATATAGTCTGGTAAGATTATGTGTGTTTTGGTTTTGTCCCTTGAAGGACATCTCACCTGATTTTACAGACCCAGACTTTTTTCAGATTACAGAGACTGAAATTCTGTTAAGGATTCAGTCTCTCTCCATTTGTGGCAAGGCTTTACCTTCTTGCTGAGAGGACCATGAAGAGGTAGTAGCCATTCATCCCCTGAGAAAGCAAGCTGAGTCTCATAGTTATTGGAACACACAGTGAAAGGTTTGAGGATTAAGTGGTTTGGTTTTCATATGGAGCAACTTTCTTTTCATTACTGATATTATCAACCTCACAGCTGAACACTTGGTAAGCCTCTGAAAAATATCTGAGTTCCTTGGAACACCAATCAAAAATCTTTACTACTGACTTCTCTTTTGAGCTTTTGTTTTAATAGAGCAACATGAAGAAATCTTAAGGCTACAAAAAAGTATATACAGAAAAGATCCAGCCCCAAAATGAGCTTCTTTCACAGCATTGTTCAGAAAACCTAACATGAACAACTGCATTTTCTCCCATTGGTTTCTTTTATATCACGTCTTTTAATCATGGCACTTTGTATTCTTCATGCTCTCTAGCCTTCTTAGAAATAAACTACAGGTTTAATGCATATAAGCGGTAAAATTATGACATTTATTCACTATTTTCAGTAGGAATTTGTTTTGTGGAGTTGCATTGAATCCCTCTGGATTCTTACTGAAGAAACTTCAGCTGGCCTAGGACTGCAACAGCCAGCTCAATGATTAGAATCATCCTTTGGGATGATTATTTGCTATTGTATAGAGTTACTATTTCAACTGTAGTTTCGTGGGCAGCATTTTATTTTAAGCCAGGAGTTGGAAATCTGGTGTATTTTGGACTTGCTCCCTTAGTATATGCAAGGGATGGTGGGAATTATGGGTTAAAATATCTTGAGGGACTATATTGTCTACTCTTGCTTTAGGATAAGAATCATAATGGCTTATGGTCATGGAGAGCCTGGGTGGGTGGAGTGATATCACATACATTATATAATCTGCATCAGTTGTGATGTCATGTTAGGTCATCATAGTTTCTTACGAATGCCTCAAGGCGACATTTTAGTCGCTAGACTTTCTGGGGCAGTGCGCAAATTGTAAACTGTAACAACTTTGAAGAGCAATAGAGAGAGGAAATGAACTCTCCTTGCCAGTGCCTTACTTTTTCTTTAGTCACTGAAGCTGAAATAGCTGGCTTACTTTTTCTCATAAGATAGCAACATAATATAGCTTACAGATCATCTTGTAAACTATATTAGATGCAATTCAACCAATGGTAATGATCATTAATTTATATTTTGTAATATTCTGGTTGAAGTCTCTGTACTATATGCTGTTTGATAAATATACAACATGCTAAGGATGTCTCTTGTTAATATTATCCAGCAATATACATTTGGATACCAGAGACTGGTGCAAGGACACTATTGTGTTTTTCTTTTACACCACCTTGGAGGTGGAGATACTAATTCTGTTCTAAAACAGAAATAACCATTTTGTAGCTAAAGTAAAGCCTTAAAGTTCTGCAATAGTTTATTTGCTGAGTTACTATGCAAATTTGACAATTAAATCTTAACGATCTCCTGTGGGAAGGATGGGGAATTAGGAAGGGAAAGAAATTTGACATGATTAAAAAGAGGCAAAGAAAAGATAAGGATAGTAGGTAGTAGATCATTCCTGTTTGCACAAGGAGAATCACAGCCATCAATGGAAATTACTTCAGAGAATCCCTGGTAGTAACCTAAAGTAATGTTTCACAACCTAGGCAACTTGAAGATGTGTGGACTTCAGCTCCCAGAATTCCCCAGCCAGCCAGCAATTCTGAGTGTTGAAGTCCACGCATCTTCAAGTTGCCAAGGTTGAGAAACACTGACCTAAAGTAAAGGGATTACATTTGCATGTACACTCCCCCCAACCATATATTATTAAAAATGACACAGAATATATCAGCATTTGTATCTGTTTGCAGAACTGAATTAATGATGGGATCTTCAAGGCCTTGCATGAATTCCACATGCCTTGTTTCTATACATAGGCTTCTTGTGGGAACAACTATCTTTTGGGAAACAGAGATTGTTTCTCTGGTTTTGTTTCTGTTACATTCTGCTTATGTTTGGATTTAGCTTGGTCTAAGATGCTGACAGTTTCCCAGTTGAAACTATGGTTAAGTCTGTCAGTGTGTTGTGAGATTAAGGAGTTTTCATCATGTCTTCTGACTGCTAGTCAGACTTGGGCTACTGGGTCTTTTGGTTTGCTTGCCAACTTTTTAAGTTTCCTTAAAAAGGCCCAGTAGCCCAAGAAGAAAAAACAGGAGCCATCTACAACATACAGTGTAAGGACTGTAACAACCACTATGTAGGATGGACAGGCAGAAGGTTAGCAGAGCACATCCATGAACACCAACTAGCAATCAGAAGACATGATGAAAACTCCTTAATCTCACAACACATGGACAGACTTAACCATAGTTTCAACTGGGAAACTGTCAGCATCTTAGACCAGGCTAAATCCAAAAATGCAAGGGAATTCCTGGAAGCTTGGTATTCAGACAAGGCAGCCATCAACAGACACATAGAGATGAACAACATCTACACACTATTCAAAAGAGACAATAGAAAGGAAAAAAAAGATCAGAACATCTCCTCACCAGCAATCATCACCCAGATTAGCAGAGATGAACACCAAGATTATCACCAGACATACAATCGAGCAGTAAACAATACCCTAATCAAGGAACTACCAGAGGGGAAAAAAACAAAACAAAACAAAACAAAACCCCCACCAACACTGGCAGGGCATGCCACAGTGTATAAACAGAGAGCAAATCCCATCCCATTCTAGCACTGAAGATGTTACCTAGCCGGGTAACGAAATGTTTGCAAGAAAAGAACCAAGCTCAGAGAACCCCAAGGACTCCATAAATCAGCCAATTAGATAAGTCACTGAGAGCAAGTTAAGCAAATACATTTTAAAAACCTGCATGGATTATGTATAGTCAAGGAGCACAACATGTTAGAAAAAGAATAGATCAGGTTAAGCTAAATTTGCCATATGTTCTATTTTCTATGTAAAGACTTTTGGTCCAGTTTTGGCATAAAGATCAAGCAACAATATAAGAGAGAGAAAGGAACCATTACAGCTTTGAACCTAGGCAGCAGAGTACCAAAAACGTAGAGGTTCCTTGGTTGTACTGTTCCCACTTCAGTGAGCTTGCTTATATTTTATTCCCATTTAAGCTATAGCTATTATTTCTAAATTTGACACTCTCTCTGTCTCACCATATGCTAATTCATATATAGCCTATTGGAATATGCTAATTTTTGCTGATATTTTAGTAGCCAAATTGTAACAGGTGCAGTTGTAGAAATATTTCCTCTCTGAAAATCTTAAAGAAAAACAGGTAAAACAAATGGTGTAGTTCTTCCTTCCCATTCTGCATGGCGAGGGGCTCAATTTCTTCTGTAACAGTAAAGAATACGTTCATGGAAATTGTTTTGTTTGATATCGTCAGTTAGGGAGCACAGACTATACCTATGTAAGCTGGCATTTCTGTGTTTCTGTAATGATTCTCACATTGCAGATACAGGCAGACTGAATACAGTATACATTTTGAAAAGCATCATTTATATAGAATTCTTACATTTGATCATATGGATCTTTTTAGGCGTAAAATGGGAAACCAAAGCTGGAAGATAAACTATCTAATGACTGTATACTGTATTGGAGGAGAAACGTGAACCCTGATCTACCAGATTTAAGTCAAGCTACTTCCCCACTGGCCTAGAGTATTATTCAGATCGAATGCACATACAATTCTTAGATACACTCTTAAATGTCTGTCGAGTCTTCAAATATCAAAATTATTAAGTTCTAGAAAGAAAAAAAGTGCTGAAATCAGTAGCCTTAATTATTCCTCCAGCAGGCTTTATATGGCCCCATAAAAGAGAGTGTAATAAGGAGTGAATGGCTATGCTTTTAAAATTACTTCTCTATTTTAATTTCCTTTCAGTAGCATATCATTATTTTCAGAAAGATCTACAAAGGACTGCTTGACTGATCCATCCAGTATGATACATTTAAAAAATCCTAAAAGTGCTGCTTGATTTTTATAAAAATATTATTAGATTGTCAGTTATTTCTCTCTGATATTTTCAAGTCCTTTTCACGGTTGAAAAAATAGTATGTTTCTCCCTCCCCCCCCCCCAAAAAAAGTATTCAATTATAAGAATGTGCAGAAATTGAATGTATTTAAGCAAGTGTTTAAAAATAATGTGTATTATTTAAATGGTTTCTTAATAGGAGTTAAAATGTCTCTTGAGTAAAAGGACTTTTTTTTTCCAGTACACATCCCATTTGTTATTCTACAGTGAGTCTGAAGGAGATTGAAGTCACGTGGTTTTATTATGGGGAAAGATGCCTGTCTATGCAGAAACATTTAACCCTCCCAACCAAAGCAACCAAAGCATGTATTTTGATACTCCAGGTTTCAGTAGTAAGTATTGTATTTATATTAAGAGCTCTAGTATATTTTTATTTACTTATTTATTACAAATATTTGTATGCTGCCTACTTAGGCAGCTTATAATACACAGTGCTGGAGGCAGAGTACAACTGAGGTGTTGCCTAAATTCCAAAAAGGTGGGAGCTCAGAAAGAACGTCTGGGAATAAGAATACATTAGTTGGGGTGGGGTGTGTGGAGGGAATCCTACAATCTGCTCGTTCTCATGCTATTGGCCACGTTGATTGGTGCTGATCGTATTTAGGGCAAGGATGTCTGACATGCTTGAATTGTTCAAGGATATCTGTACGTATATTAGTTACAAAGAACCTGGTTCCCAAATGAATAGTAACTTACATCATGCTGATGTCTGTCTATTTGTGTTTGGGGTAGTTACATAAGCTTCTGGGCACCACGTTTCTAAAAGATAGGGACTGGTTAGATAAGGTCCAGAGGAGGGCAACAAAGATGATACAGGGACTTGAGGACATGCTATATGAGGACAGGCTGAAGAAACTTGGGATGTTCTGTCTGGAGAAAAGAAGATTGAGAGGAGAGGGTCCAGGTACATAAAAGAGTACCATGAGGAAGGTGGTCAGGAACTATTTTCCATTGCCACAGAAACTAAGAGCAGAAATTATTTCTCTATTTGTACTTATTTAAAAGACTTATATAGCTGCCTATCTTATGCATCACAATCCTGTGCATCTTACAAACAACAAATCAAAACAGTAAAAAACATAGAAACTATCAACCAGGTCCCACTAGATGGCAACATTTAAAGGAAAATTCCCCATAAAACCTCCCGGTGCCCCTCAAAACAACACACACCCCACATATCAACAAGCAACTTTACTGGGCTCAACTTCACTCTACTTTTGTGGGAAAAGACACATCTTTAAGGCTTTCTAGAAGGCTAGGAGGGTAGGGGCCTGCTGGATCCCCAAGGGAAGGATGTTCCAAAGGGCAGGGGCTGCTACCAAGAAGGTGTGCTGCCTGGGTCCTGCTAGACAGCAACGTTTAGGGGAAGAGACCTGGAGCACGTTGACCCTATCTGACCTGGTGGAATGAGCAGACACCATCAGGGAGAGGTGGTCTTGCAAATAGCCTGGCCCTGTGCTGTTAAAAGCACCTTGAATTGCATCCAGAAAGAAATGAAGCTTATGCAGCAGCAGTGTAACATGAATGAACTGTGGGGTGCCCAAAACTGCATGTGCCACTGCATTCTGCACCAGTTGCAGCTTCCTGATGATCTTCAAGGGCAGCCCCATGTACAGCACATTCTAATAATCTAGCCAGGAAGTGACCAAAGTATGGGTGACCATAAGCAAGGCCTCTTGGTCCAGGAATGGGTGTAATTGATGTACAAGTTGAATCTGTGCAAAGACCCACCTAGCCACAGCCGCCATCTGCTCAAGCAGGAGCCGCAAGTCTAGGAAGACCCCCAAATAATGCACTGGCTCTGTCTGGGGACATGCAACCCTGGTAAGAAGCAGAGATGATACCTCACCAGAGCCAGGGGCACCAAAGACCCAGAGCTATTCTGTCTTGCAGAGTTGAGTCAAAGTGGGTTCCTCCCCATCCAAACCCTTACAGCTTCCAGTCACTGGGCTAACACTGGGACTGCATTGCTTTGTCAGTCAGGGGTAGAGATGTATATTTGGGTATCATCCAATTATCTCTCCCAGCAGTCTCATGTACTGTAGAACTTAAAGAGGAGGGACAAAAGACCCAAGCCCTGAGGCACCCCACATTGTAGAGGCCTAGGGCTCAACCTCTCCCCTCCAACATTGAGTGGAACCTGCCACAAAGAGTCACTGTAATATAGTGACCCCCACTCCAAACCCCTGGAACCAATCTAGAAGGATACCATGACTGATAATATTGAACACCACTGAGAGATCCAAGAGGGCCAAGACAGATGGGTCATCTCTGTTTTGGTCATCCACAAGCACCACCAATGATATCTCAGTGCTGTTACCTGGCCTGAACCCTGACTAAAAAGGGACCATATAACCTGCTTCCTCCAGTGCATTCTGAAACTGAGAGCCTACCTCCCACTCAACAACTTTCCCTAAAAAGGGGAGGTTACAGACCAGATGAAAGTTGTGTAACATGGTCAGGTCCAAGGATGGACACCACCCTTTCCCACAATGAGCCATTAAATATTGCTTGGACCCAACCACATGCTACCTCCCAAGAGGCCTTAAACAGCCAGAAGGGTCACAGGTCTAACACACCAGTGGCAGAACTCACAGCCACAAGGACCCTGTCCACTTTCTTGGGAATAACCAGCTCAAACTCTTCACAGATAACAGAGTCTAGAAATGCCTCAGTCACCTTCATAGGACCTGTCCAGTTGGAGTTCAGCTCCAAACAAAGTCAAGCAACTTTATCCAACAGATGCTAAGAATATTTCTCACAGTGGTCCAGCAAGGGCTCCCTGGACCCTCTTTACCTAGAAGGGATCTAGTCACCCTAAACAGAGCCATCAGCAGTCTGTCTGAAGATGCAGTAAGAGCAAGGAAGTGAATTCTCTTCACCATGCTTATTGCCACAGGATAAGTTCTAATAAAGGCTCTCACCTGTCCTTGGTCAGCCTCATTCTTTGTGTTTCATCAGCAGTGTTTTAGGTGTCTGTTGTGTCATTTCATCTCCTGTAGCTCCTCAGTAAACCATGGAGTTCTACGGGATACATGATCACAGAGAGTCCACACAGGCACAATCTGATCCAGGGCCTTTGTGGTGTGGTCATTCCAAGTCATGGCCAAACTGTGCACCAGAGTGTCAGGAAAAACTCCAAGCTCCAGGCTGATTGAAATTCAGAAGGGCATATTTCAGAGAGACGGAAAAACCCCTGCACTCAACCAAGTTTTGGTGTTAAGGCCCTCTCTTCCATAATAATGAGTATAAATTGCAGCTACCTATATTTTATTTAAATATAAGGAAAAATGTCCTGATAATATGACCTATATAACAGTGGAACGGTCTGCCTACAGAGATAGTAGGTTTTTAGAAGGTTTTAAAGAAGAGGCTGCCTAATTATCTCTCAAGATTGCAATATACATAAAGACCATTTACCAAAGGGTCAGACCACGTGATCCTATGGTCCCTTCCAACTCCATAATTCTATTATTTTAGATTTAGGTAATGGAAGAATTAGAGATCATGATAGAGATTGGAGTAATTCTATAATGCTTTTATAAGCTTTCCTATAGGTCAAAGATGAGGAACACGTCATGAGTACAAGAGAAGGAGAAAATATGTTACTACGGCATCCTGGAACATCACAACTCTGGTTCATGAACCACAGTGATGGCTGGATTCATCCATGCTAAATCCAAACCAAAATAACCTAACACAATATGGGAATCCAGTCAGAGTCAGGGATTCTTATCAAATTTTCCCATGTGATGTACTTTATTTCTTCCCCTAAGAAAAGGAAAAAATATACAGAAATCATCTGAGTAAGAACTGAACATTGCCACTTACATTTGATCATACAGAACTTTTTAGCGTAAAATGGGAAATAGATGCTGAAAGATGAACTGCCTAATGACTTCAGAGTGGGAGTGGAACTTGAACCCTAACCTCCAGATTTAAGTCAAGCTGATTTAAGTCAGATCAATGGTCAGAAAGTCAGACTAGGGCTGAAAAGACTCACATTCTAATGCCAGCCGTGAAACCCACTGGGCAGCTTGGGATAGTCATGTTGTGTGATGCTAATCTATCTCACAAAGCTACCCGGAGGGTGCAGGCCGAATTTTGTATTTGGAGGAAGTAGCTCAGTGTGATTGATAAAACAGTGCAACGTGACTTATAGGTGGCTTATCCTTCTCTACTTGCTACTTCTGCTAATGGAGCAGCCTACATTCCTGCATGGATTAGCATCTAAACAGCTGTTTCCAAGGCTGTAATGATGGCATGAGATCAGTACTGTTTAGCTGGGAAGAGATTTGAAATAGGTTGGTAAAATAAGGCTCCTTTAACTGGGGAGCTCAGTCAATATGCCCAGGCGTCTGCACAACCCAGGACTGGCTGTGATATTTATCCACACGACATGCATTCTCAAGAAGGAATGCCATTTACTACATGAGCTAATGCTTCTGTTATGGGATATTTCTTCCATGTCAGTGTCATAAATGGTGGTAGAGAAGCCCTAAGGATTCAGCATGTGTATTTATGACAGCATCTCTGTCTCACAGATTTAACATCCACCCCTGCTTCTGTGGGTTTTTCCCCTCCTTTCGATGCTTCAGGAAGAATTATTGAAATGAGACTGGGAACAGATGAATACCCTGAACGCGCTTCAGCCCATTACTTTCCGTTAGGCCATTTGCCTTCAACTCTCACTCGAGCGACTGTTCGGCAAAGTTAATAGCCGCAAGCTCTTCAGGGAAGGTTTATAAAATCATGTCCAAGAAAATAAATAGAATGAATGAGCAATCTTCAGAGAAAGCCTTGACATTAAGGGGGAAAAAATGTTCCAAATGTATTAGCCAAGAAGAACACTGGGATGCAGGGGGAATGTGATCAGTTTTTTATCCCAATTAGAAGAAGGAATAATATTCCTCACCAGAGAACCACATCAAAAGCCAGATCTGTACAGTACCCAGGAACCTAAACACGTCTGATCCAAAGTTGCTTTGCTCATAAGTTTCTTATCGCACCCTGCCTGCATTTCAATGCACTTCTGCCGCTATAGAATCAATGGGCTTTGATATGTGGAAAGCTGGAGAACAGCTTTGAACTTCACTGAACCCAATTATATCTGGCCATTTAAAAGTGCCACTGCTTGGTGATGGTAGAACGCTGCTCTTTGAACTAAGAAACAGAGTTCAAGGCATACTTTGAGTGCAGCGGCTAAATTCATCCTCCATTGGGGTATGACTTTCTTGACTAGAATCAAGAAAGGAATTGTGAAAGGGGAATTGCATTCATTAATATAAAGATGCTTGGGGCAATCAAAAATGCAGGGACTGGAAAGTTCTATTGAAGTTCTATTTTAGAACACTGGACTTCTTCTGTTTAAAAGCCTAAGTGGGCAATGGGAATCATAGAAAGCCAGTTACTTGAAATACTGGAAGGACTCAAATGGAATCAACCTGTGACAGGAATCTTACGGTTAGATTGGAACCTAGATATAATGTGGGATCAGGGGTGAGGGTGGGGGTGGGGATGAGAAGGCTGGTTGCATTAACTAGTGTTCAAAGCACCTGAGTTCAGTGTGCACTAGTTAGTGGCGGTCATATATCCAATACAGTATGGAGGGTGAAGCTCAGCTCAGTATTAGTAGGGCTAGGCAGACAAATTCAGTTGGCACTTATTGCAAAGGTTATTTAACTTCTACTGGAACCTAATGATATAGTGAAATCCATATTTCCCTAAGAATGTGGTGTTGCTAAGAAAATAAATAAATAACAAGCATTATAGTGTATAGAAGGATAAAATGGTACAAGAATCTCTCATGCTAGGAAAAATGGAAACTTTACTTTTTTTTCTAAAGTAGGAAAAATATATTAAACATGTGCATAACTGGGAAAAGTATAGACAAATCTTTGAATAAGAAATGGGTATCATTTTCCTGAAGTCTTTTACAAAATATATTCACAGCAGGTCAGGAAGAAGAGAAATGTGGAAGAAGATAAAATAAAAAAGAAACCTGACCAAATTGGAATCTGACATATTTTCTCATTCCTAGTATGTTTGGTCCTGCAGAAGTCATATGACTAATCCTTTGATCCTCCCCCCCACCCTTCCATGAGAGATGACATGTCTGGATATTTGGGGAACAGAAAATATGTAATCCTATTTATTGGCTGAAAAATATATAACCTGTTTTTTTTTTGTAAAAACAAATTCCAAGTGGCTTGCAGATATTTTATGAACAGCCCCAAATACAAAATGCATTGCTTTAAAAATCAGAATAAATATAAACCAAGAAAGAAGTAAACATTCAGCAACAATCCCAAATATTATGTTGACATGAATATGGCTTTTGGAGCAAAGTTCAAATATTCTCAGAGAATAAATGAGATAGCTGCAAAAGTCTGCTTTCTTTTGACTCTCCAGAAAAACTAATTGCCACCTCTGCCATGAAGATCAGAAGAATTCCCCTATTTCTGATATCAGAGTTTTTCAAACTATATCTCATGGACTTCAGCGGGTCACCAGATTCAAGAAAAGGTTTCAATAGATTTTTGATCCATTCAGTTTCACTAGTTAAACATGTATTCTTTCTTTGAATGCAGAAGAAATAGTGGATGCAGAGGAAATAGATATTTCCTCTAAGACATAATTTCAGAACTGAAAAAATACACATTCATCATTAGAAGACTTTTGGATGAAAGTTTTTGGAGAAGATAAGCTTTTAAGTGAAAAATATTTTAAAGGTCATACTATCTTTTCCTTCTACATTTCTTTGTGACAGTAGATTTTCAGCCATTTCTGCTACTAAGGCCAAATATTGAAATAAGCTGAATTCTAATTATGCTGATTCTAAGACTTTTAGAAAATCCTACTCCAGATAACAATGGACTATGTTGTCATATATATGCTCATTAATTCCATTAAGATTAATAATATAAATTTATAATATAAATGTAAGGGAAAACTGAAATTGTTTTTCCTTTTTTAAAGAAATAGTCATGAATGTTTCTGAGGAGGAAGAGGAGAAGGAGAAGGAGGAGGATGACGAGTTGTTTGTTATTCCATAGTCTTGGCCAGTTCAAGGAATACTATAGTCTTTCTCAACCTGGCAGCTTCCCCATCACTAGGACTATGCAACTGGACCAGGAGATACTAAAGTCAGTGACTGATATCCTTACCATTTCTCACACTACTGCAATTTGCTTTAAGTGAGTGGTGCTTGAAGAAAACTTAGAATCTGGCTCAGAATCTGGCTTCCTGCTTTCTGATTCCCATTAGTCAAGTCAGAAGAATAACATATTTTTGTGGGAGTTGCATGGGTTACCCGAAAGCTTCTAAGTTCAGAAGGTACTGGTGATTATCTATGAAGCCTTTAATGGTTAGGGCTCTTATTTTGAGGATCATCTTATCTAGGTAGAATCTGCCAATCCTACACATTCTAGCAGGGAGAAAATGCTCTGGGTGCTTACCCTGAAATAGATTGGGTAGTTGTGCTACTCTCAGTGGCAATCCCTTCTCTTTGGAACAGCATATCCTTGGAGGTCACCAATGGCTAGAGCTTGATGGGAGTTATAACCCAAAATATCAGAAGGTTGTTGTGATCCCAAGGATGAGAAAATCTGTTCAAGACCAGGACTGGAGACTAGAAGCCATTTAAAGAAATATGAAAGTGATTTGAGGAAGGTGACAGTTCCCACTGTGCAGAGAGAGGTTTCTTCTATCCCACCACTGGCTTAGATGCAACAAGCTTTTCAAATATTATTAAAATCTGTGGAGTCCTTGGAGTTCTCTGAGGTTGGCTATTTTCTTGCAAACATTTTGTTACCTGACTAGGTAACATCTTCAGTGCTAGAATAGAATGGGGTTTGCTCTCTGTTTATATACTGTGGCAGGCCCTGCCAGTGTTGGTGGGGGTGGGGGGTTTGTTTTATTTTTTTCCCCTCTGGTAGTTCCTTGATTAGAGTATTGTTTACTGCTTGATTGTATGTCTGGTGATAATCTTGGTGTTCATCTCTGCTAATCTGGGTGATGATTGCTGGTGAGGAGATGTTCTGGTCTTTTGTTTTCCTTTCTATTGTCTCTTTTGAATGGTGTGTAGATGTTGTTTATCTCTATGTGCCTGTTGATGGCTGCCTTGTCTGAATACCAAGCTTCCAGGAATTCCCTTGCATTTTTGGATTTAGCTTGGTCTAAGATACTGACAGTTTCCTAGTTGAAACTATGGTTAAGTCTGTCCATGTGTTGTGAGATTAAGGAGTTTTCATCATGTCGTCAGACTGCTAGCTGGTGTTCATGGATGCACTCTGCAAGCCTTCTGCCTGTCTGTCCTACATAGTGGTTGTTACAGTCCGTAGATGACTCCTGTTTTTTCTTCTTGGGCTACTGGGTATTTTGGTTTGCTTAAGATGTTTTGAAGGCCTTTAGTTGGTTTGTGAGCTACTGAGATGCCATGTGGTTGTAACAGTCTGTTGGTAGTTTCTGAGACATTTCTGATGTATGGCAGTGTTATCCTTTTCATAGCTTGTGTTGGTTGTGTTGTAGTAGGTTGAGTGGTCAGGTACTTTTTGATAAAGTTGTGTGGATATCCACTTTGTTGGAAGATGTATAGGTGGTCTGTTTCCTTTTTCTGCTGTTCTGGGTTGCTGCAGTGCATTTCTGCTTGTTTGAATAATGCTCTTACACAGCTCCTCTTGTGGGAGGTTGGGTTGTTACTTTGGTAATGGAGTACTTGATTAGTGTGGGTTGTCTTCTGATAGACTTGGGTTTCTAATTTGCTGTTGTTTCCTCTGCTGATGAGGATATCCAGGAAGGGTAGCATGTTGTTGTTTTCTTCCTCTCTGGTGAATTTTATTCCTTTGAAGATGTTGTTGATGGTTTCATGTGTCTTCTCTAGTTGTTCCTTTTTTTATTATAACAAAGGTGTCATCTACATATTGGATCCATACTTTAGGTTGTATGCATGGAAGTGCTACAATTTCTAGGCATTGCATTACAATCTCTGCTATGAGTCCTGACAGTGGTGATCCCATGGGTGTGCCTCTCATTTGTTGGTATATTTGTCCATCAAACTGAAAATAGGTAGTGAGGCAGAGGTTGCTGAGGTCCATGATTCTGGATATTTTGATCTGGGTATATTTGGTTAGGTCGGGTGCGTTGTGCAGTACTGCTAATAAGGATTCTTTCACTAGTTCTGGGTTTATGGATGTAAAGAGTGCTGTGACATCAAATGAGACCATGATTTCATCTTCATCTATGTGTACATCATTGATTTTCTGGAGGCACTGTAGTGAGGAGTTGATAGAATATTCTCTCTTCTCTGTGAGATGTCCAAACTTTTTTGTCAATTCTTTCACTATGTTGTATGTTGGGGTCCCTGGTAAAGATACAATTGGTCGAAGAGGCATGTCAGGTTTGTGTATTTTTAGTCATCCATAGAAACGTGGGAGGATGGGTCCACTGCTTTTCATCCGCCACTGTTCTTCTTTTGTGGTCTGGCCTTTCTTGGTTAGGTTATTGATTATTAAAATCTGTTTGACATGATGGGATGAATGGTAAAATCTGACTTGCTTTGTAATCCTTCTTTATGTCTATGTGTGCGCGTGCTCAAAGGGAAGGTGGACACATTTTTTCTGCCTCCAGTTCTTAGGTGCATATGCCTGGCTGGTGATGTTTACTTCCCCAGCTACATATCCTGCTTTGGATGCCCTGGATCGTTTCACAATCAATTTCAGGTGTGACATTTGAGTCCCACACTTCATTCTCGTCCCTGGCCAACCATTCCTGACACTTTCTCCTACACATAAATTGCTGAAAGAATGCATTATTTAAAACTCCTGCTATCTCTGTGCTGGAGAGATGAAAGCACTGACTTTTTTTAGGGAAAAAAGCAGCAACAATGATATTCAGTTGCACTAATAAAGTGGGTCTGAGTGTGTACACACACACACCCCTGCACACACACAAAATCCTTGGAGACATTTTGCATAAGAAGAAGTGAGAATGACTTGAGATAATATTCCCCTAGCCCTCTCCATGCAGAAACCATTGAGGCATATTATGTCCACACCTTGCTGTGTGTATTCGCCAGAGGGGGTGTGAAATGTTTCCCAAGCAACCAAATGCCTTGCCTAAAACTCTCTCTCTCTCTTATTGCAGATAAAGGAGCTAAAGTGTTACTGAGACTTTCAAAGATTTATGCTACTTTCATGCTTTCTGTAGGTGCCTGCCTGAAGCAGTCAGTCTTGTTTGACAGCAGCCTAGCATTCCAAACAGAAAAGAGGAACCTATCAATGGATGAGTTGTCTGTCTATGCTTTCGCTCATCTTTTTCCAAAGGCTTATATTACAAATCAGACTGGGACTAGGATCCTAAAGTAGCAAAAGCAAATGGGAGACAAGGATGGACAAGGATACCTTCTGAGGAAATGGGGTGAAGTCAGGGGCAATTCAGCCTTTCCGCTTCTGAATCTTCTGAATCCATTTGGAAAATGCTTGAGATTGATTTGATATCATTGGATCTATTGAGACATCAGGATACTATGAGCATGAGCATGTTCACATATTTACAAGTCTAGAGAGCTTGGGAACAACCCCAAACAATGAATGCTTGCCCTTTTTGTTCAACGGCCGATTAGACAGAGCTGTCAGCCAATCACTACTTGCTTGCTGGCCAGTACCTGCTTGCCTTGTCCTGGCCCTTTCTGCTCAATGCCAAAATATGGCAAAATATGCAAAAATACACCAAATACACAAAAATTAAAAGACTTGGTTGCGTTTCTCCATGTTTCTGTGCTTGCTATAGTGGCAGTCTTCTGTTACCTTCAAAATTAATGCTGGTGTACTGGCAGTTCTTCATGTGTGCTGCTTCACTTAATCATGCCAAACTGTTGCTATGCAGGGAAGCAAGCCAAGAGTCCCCTCCAGTCCACAGACTGACCCTTCCAGCATAAGACGGGGATACATTGACATTTCTGCAGCGATGATGCTTTGAAATGACAATTCCCCATCCACAGATATAGTGCTGACACAAGGATATATTGAAATTCATTGCAGTTAAAAGTTTTGGTTATGTTATCAGATCAGTGTTTCTCAACCTTGGGAACTTTAAGATGTGTGGACTTCAACTCCCAGAATTCCCCAGCCAACATGGCTGGCTGGGGAGTTATGGGAGTTGAAGTCCACACATCTTAAAGTTCCCAAGGTTGGGAAACAGTATTTCAGATGATGACAAAGAGAGGCTGATACGAGATCATACATGTTTTGGGACTGCCCCTTAGTCTGGAACAGCCTTCTGTTTGGTGCATTGTCATGAATTACAATTGAAAGGGCAGCTTCTGTTAACATCCCTAGCTGCTGTTAGGGATGGGTAAATTGCAAAAAATATTGATCCTCCTGAAATTCGTTATTAAATGCTGCTTTTAAGTTGTAGTGGGCATCACATTTCTAGATGGCATGGCATGCTCATTCTTTGTGCATTCAGGTAATGCCATCTTGCATCTTGAAATCCCATTCCTCTGCTAGTAGTATTTAAATTGTTGCAAGGTTGAAGCAATTTGAGTGTATGTGTGTGAAACAGAGTGCTCCTGAGAGCAGGAATCTGAGCAATGATTAATGAAGCAGGTCTTATAGCTATAGCAGAAAGGAGATTTATTTACAGGGAATATATTATAAGGGCAAGCAAAGCCTAGCGCTTAGAGAAAGTCCAAGAACACATGTTCTGAGCCCGCATGCCTGAGACAACTGGCAGAAGGAAGTGACCTCAGATTAGCAACCTCTTAGACAAAGAGCAGACAGAGTGAGGGACAAAAGAGGAGACACAGAGACAATCCTTAACTGTCTATCGCTACCCTCCTACTCCCTTGGGTCAAGAGGTCATGAGGGGCTGAAGAATCAGTGCTGTTGGATTTGCAATCTCCAACATAAATGACAGAGATATATCATGCACTTGATCCAATTGGTGGTGACATCCAAAACAGTACTACTAGGGGAATACTGTATAATGCTTTCATTGTCTTACTGTTGAGCAATTGGCTAGAAAAGTGCAGCAAGCCTTTAGGTATTTATACTTGTGCAATATTATCAAGAAGTGCATGGCTATTTTCAATATTTTGATATTCAGTATTTCTTACATTTGTCCTTCCTCTGATGAGTTCAGAGCAATGCGTGTGGGATTTCCCCATTTTTATCTTCACAATACAAATTCTGTGCAGCTGACTAGGCTAAGCATGTATGGTTACTCAATATTTATGGATATGGGAAACTGAAACAATATTTTTCAAAATTGAGATTATTTCTTAACTGTTATGCATCTGGAGGGAACCAGGTCGGGCAAGTTAGCCTTGGTGATCCTACTTATTTCCTTCCCTATTTGGTTAAAAACATTTCAGGAATACAATGTAGCAACCATGGACCACACAATTAAAATAAAAAAGAAGCAGAGAAAAAGAAGGCAACTGGTTATGAGATCTAATTGCCCCCACTCAATATTTTCCTGATATTTTTTTTTCAAGCTGAATGAGAAACTGCCTTCAATAAAAGTCAATATGAGTACAAGTAGTCCTCACTTAACATCCACAATTGGGACTGGAAACTCCATCGCTAAGCGGCACAGTCATTAAATGCAATGTCATGTGACCAGGCCACTTAGCAACTGCAGTTCTGGCAGTCCTGGCAGTCCCGGCTGCAGTCATTAAGCGAGGACTGTGCAGGTCATTAAGCAAGGATGTCACATGACCACGTCATCTGACTTCCTGTCAGCTTCTTCACTGACTTTGCTTGTTGGAAGTCTGAAGAAAAGGTTGTAAATTGTGGTCATGTAACCATGGGACACTGCAGTGCCATAATTGTGGGCTGGTTGCCCAGTGCCCAAATCACAATCATATGACTGTGGGGGTGCTGTGACAGCCACAACTATGAGGACTGGTTATAAGTACCACTTGTTCAGCACCATTGTAAGTTTTAACAGTTGCTGAATGAGTGGTCATTAAACGAAGACTACCTGTATGAGGAATTTATTTTATTTTTAAGAGGAAAGGGAATAGGGCAAAGATTCATTTTAGAATGTAATAAAGATTGCTGCAACAAATCCCATGACAGTTCTCAAACAACAGGGAGTTACCTGGATCAGCCTGGAAAATTGATCCAATTTCAACAGTTCCATAGAACTTAAAGGCTGGAGAACAAATATATATATGGAGAATAAAGGCCACTCAGTACACCAGAAAAAAACAAAGCTACCTAAGAATCTTAAGTGCCTTCATGGAACCCTGTTAATGGCAATGGCATTAACAGGAAGACAATTTTCACAAACATCTTCATCACAGAAAAAAAGAGACAACTTGCAGAGACTTCATTTGCAATCATATAGGATCATCAGTCCAGGAAGTATAGTCTTCATTCATAATGAGCTGTACTGGTCTTTCCTGTTGTTGCCATGAACCCAGATTCCATCTCTCTCTCTCTCTCTCTCTCTCTCTCTCAGCAGCTACATAAATTTGTTCAATAAATAAATGAATAAATTCCATGATCTCAGGTTAGTTGGGGAATCATTTTGTAAAATCAATAACAAAAACAAAATTTGCAGCCCTAATATAACATGGAAATGCTGTAAATCAGTAAGGGGTTGTGAAAAGGTGACTAGTGTAAGCCTTGAGATGGTTTATGAAATATTTTAAATTTCCTAAATGTACTACTACTGTCGTCCAAGGGACAACAGGTAGACATTTTACATCAGCATAGCTCTCAAATCTTAGAACACTTGCTATTTTCCTTAAATATAAATAGGTAACAATTGTGAAACTGAACCAGTAATATGAGAAGAAACAATTCCATCTCCCAGTCTCAGCACTTGTCCTCATTTTGAGCCATTTTGTTAATTCACTAGCCTCTTTACTTAGGAGGAGACCCCACTAAACTCAATACAGTTGTAACTCTCCTTTTTCAGCACCATTGTAACTTCAAACAGTCACTGAATGAGTGGTTGGTAAGCAAGGACTACCTGTATCAGACTGCTTAGGTCTGATTAGGCAGGACTATACTGCTAATCTCCAATTTTTCTCTTGTGTGCTTTGTAAGGATGGTTGTAGAGCATCTTTGAGATTATTCAGCTTGCATTTGTAGGAAGGATCTTTGGTGTTTTTCAAGAAATCATGTTCACAATATTCATATAAAGGATTTTTGTACTATTTTCATTTTTAAAATAGGATTATTTGGAAGGGCATTCTGTGACTTTTTTTTTTTTTTTAATAACCTGCTTCAATTATTTTGCTTTCTTTGTAGGAGTATTCAGCACTATACCACTTGAATACAATGAGCTACTGGAGGAAAAGGACATCTGCTCTCAATTTTCTGTATACATAAAACTATCTATTGAAATTATAGAGGTAAATACATTTGTATGTGTTTACACACATGCACACACACACACACACACACACGAAATTCCCCTCTCACCCCTATGGGTGGTATGTGTCTTCCTCAATCTCAGGTCCTCTACCAGAGGCCTGGGAGTTTGAGGGTTCTGCGCAGTATCTTCACTGTTCCTAGCCCTGCACTCTTCTGGACAGAGAGCTCTGATGTTGTTCCTGGGATCTGTTGGAGCCACTCTCCCAGCTTAGGAGTCACAGCCCCAAGTGCTCCTACCACCACTGGGACCACTTTGGCCTTTACTTTCCACATCCTCTCTAGTTCTTCCTTCAGGCCCTGGTACTCCTCCAGCTTCTCCTACTCCTTCTTCCTGATGTGCTGTCACTTGGCACTGCTACATCTATCACTACTGCTGTCTTCTGGTCCTTGTCTACTACCATAATGTCTGGTTGATTGGCCAGTACCTGCCTGTCTGTCTGGATCTGGAAATCCCACAGGATCTTAGCCCTGTTATTCTCCCATGACCTTCTGTGGAATCTCCCATCAGGATTTGGGAGGGTTTACCCCATACACTGTGCAGATGTTCCTGTACACAATGCCAGCTACTTGGCTGTGCCGTTCAGTATATGCTGTTTCTGCCTGCATCTTACACCCTGCCAGAGACAGCGTTGGACTGTCTCTGAGGCTTCTTTGCACAACCTGCACCTTGGGTCCTGTCTAGTGTGGTAGACTCCTGCTTCTATGCATCTGGTGCTTAGTGCCTGTTCTAGTGCTGCTATGATTAATGCCTCAGTGCTGTCTTTTAGTCCAGCCCTTTCCAGCCACTGACAAGATTTCCCAGGGTCAACCACCTCAGCTATCTGTCGATGGTACATCCCATGCAGGGGCTTGTCTTACCATGGTACTTCCTCCACTTGCCCTTCCTCCCATGTCTACTGCTGCCTCAGGCATTCTCTCAGCAGCTCATCTTTGGGTGCCATCTTAGTGATGTACTCCTGGATGCTCTGGGTTTCATCCAGGACAGTGGCTTTGACACTCATCAGACCCCGCCCACCCTCTTTATAGCTGGTGTACAATGTCTGGGTGTTGGACTTGGGATGGAAACCTCTGTATATTGTGAGGAGCGTCTGGGTCTTCACATAAGCAGCCTCCATGTCCTCCTTTGGGCAGTTCACTATACTGGCAGGGTATGTGATGACTGGCAGGTATACGTGTTGATTGCGTGGATCTTGTTCTTCCCATTGAGCTGGCTCTTCAGGACCTGTCTTATCCTTTGGTGGTATTTGGATGTTGCTGTCTTCCTTGCCTCCTCATTGTGGTTCCCATGTGACTGTGGGATACCAAGGTACTTATAGCTGGTCTCTACGTCTGCTATATGGCCCACTGGTAGTTCCACCCCATTGATCTTAACTATCTTCCCTCTCTTTACTATCATCTGGCCACATTCTCTAGTCCGAATGACATCCCAATGTCCTCATTGTAGATCTGTGTCAGGTGGATCAGTGAATCAATGTCTTGTTCACTCTTAGCATACAACTTGATGTCATCCATGTAGAGGAGGTGGCTGATGGTGATTCCACCCTTGAAGTTGTACCCGTATCCAGTTCTTGTGATTATCTGGCTGAGGGGGTTTAAGCCTCTGCAGAACAGCAGTGGGGAAAGTGCATCACCTTGGTATATGCCGCACTTGATGGCCACTTGTGCGAGCCGTCTTGAGTTGACTTCCAGTGTTGTCTTCCACAGTCCCATTGAGTTCTCGAGGAAGTCCTTAGTGTCCTGTTTACTTTGTATAGCACCAGGCGTTCACAGATCCATGTTTGTGGCATTGAGTCATAGACTTTCCTGTAGTCAATCCAGGCTGTGCTCAGATTGGTCTGCCTAGACCTTGAGTCTCAGGTGACTGCCTGAGGTGTTTTGAGCCTCTGGTGTTGTTCCCAATGCCCTTCAGAGCTGTGCTCATGTACTGGCCCATATGGTCTTGTAGCTTGGTGGCTAGGATGCCTGATAGGACTTTCCATGTTGTGGGGAGGCAGGTTACTGGCCTATAGTTAGATGGTGCTGTTCCCTTGTGAGGGTCTTTCATGATCAGCACTGTCTTTCCTTGTGTTAGCCAGTCTGGGTGGCAGTCTGCTGCTAGCAGCTGGTTCATCTGTGTTGCTAGGCATTCATGCACTGCTGTTAGTTTCTTTAGCCAGTAGGTGTGGATCATGTCTGGCCCAGGTGCTGTCCAGCTGTTCATGTTCTTGCCTGCTGTTCGATGTCTGTTACTGTGATGGTGACTGGTTCCTGTTCTGGAAGATTGCTGTGGTCTGATTTCAGGTCCTGCAGCCACTTTGCAGTGGTGTTCTGGGTCTTCTCTTTCTCCCATATGTTCTTCCAGTACTGTTCAGTTTTTGCTGCTGGTGGTTCTGCTGTTACTGTGTTGTTGCAGTGCAGCTGGGAGCACACCTTGGATGGTTCTTTGGAGAACAGGGCATTTATCTTCTTGGCCTCTGCTTCTCTAGTGTAGCTCCTTAGCCTGGTAGCCAGTGCTGTGGGCCTTTGTTTAGCATTCTCTAGGGCTTCAGATGGAGTCAGGCCCACGTATTTTTTCAGTGGCTGAGTCTTATCCTTAATCTCCACACCCTTCTGTAGTTCCACTAGCTGACTAACTTCTCTCCAAGTTGCCTTAATCTTAGCCTCCAACCTCATTTCCAGGGGTGTACGTACTGCTGTTCTTCTTGATTGTGTAGCCAAGCATTTCCAGGATTACAGCAGCAATAGCATATACCAGTACATTGATTTGAGTTATGGTGGTAGTAGGGATTGTCTGGAGGGCTTTGTTGGCATCTTCTAGCATACTATCTGATGGTACCTCTCCACTGAGCCTTGGTAATCAGTCTCGAGGGTTGATTGTAACTAGTTTATCCATGATCTTATGCCTCATATCAGCTGCTGTGCTCTGTAATGGAGGGGGTGGCAGTGACATTCCAGCTTCAGGTGTTGGCTATGCATCCAATTGTTCTTCTGGGTCTTCTTGAGTCTGGGATGTAATGTGAAGTTGGTCTATCTTAAGTTGTGAGAGCAGCTTCCTCTTCACTATGTTGAAGCACTGAGTAACTAGTTGTTTCTCAGTTAACGTGGATGTAGGTTTCATATATCCCCTCTCATTAGGTCTACTGTTGTAGTAGCATTCCATCAATTCCATGTTCTCTTGACTCGTCCATGTATGGTTTGTTCCAGTAGCCCACTTATTATCAGATTGTCCTAGTTCCCCAACATCTGATGTGGACCTTGTTAATCTGGGCAACATCCGAGCTGGCATGACTCTCTTAGTTAGTGTCACTCTCATATTTGAGGTAGGCAGGTGAAGCGTTAGGGGGTCTTTGCCCAAGGATCCCTACTAGTAAGGTAGGTACCAGCCAGGATTTGAACCCCAGTCTCCTGTGTCAAAGGCGGTGCTCTAACCACTACGCTATCCAGACACACACACACACACACACACACATTATATTATGATATACATAAATATCGTGGCAGCTATTCTGAGTATTTCAGGATTTATCTCAGAGCTTTCTTGAAATCTAAAATAACATCTGCTCTGATTCTATTTGTTCCAAAATAATTTTGCTTTTCCCCTAAAATATAGTTTATTTTTTTATTTATTTAGCAAATTTATATAGCTGTCCATCTCACAAAATGTGACCCTAGTTGAAACCAAACAGCCAATTTTGAAATGAAATGGCCAAAAAATGTTGGTTGTCAATCTGATAACGCCCTAAACACAAGAAATTTCCAGTAACCCAAGCATACTTCATTTATCCCATAGTTACACAGATACTTTTTTCATGGATGAAATAGGAATGTTTTAGGCTGAAAATATGTGCTACTTTTATCATGGGTATTTTGGCTGGTTATATCCTTGTGAGCACACATTCACAGAGGACTAGTTCTCCTGAAGGAAAGAAAAGTGTGAACTTGCCTGCAAATATTATTAAAGGGCAAATATATACCAGTATTCATTATGCTTAATTTAATAAAACATTTACTACAAAAATAAAAGGTCAAATCAGAATAATGTTACACTCAGATTCCTACCATATGAGAAGTCATTTAATGAGGTATTTTTAATTTAAGGAAAGATTTGAAGGTGGACAACTGAATGACAGATTGTAATAATACTGCTTTATAGGCATGTTAGAAGTATAAGATATTAGCAAGCACCTAGTTTGAAATGTTATTTGAAAAGATGAAATGGAAAAAATCAAACATTGCATGTGGAAATTGACACTGTTTGAAGGCATCCTGCATGAAGGATTGTTGGAGACCTCTCTTGAGGTCTCCAACAGTATGGTCAGTTGAGTGCTAAGATATTTCTCCTTTCTCCTGGATCTTCGCATAGTAGCAGATAGGCAGAAATGCTTGATTCTCTGATTTGTGGATCCTAAATGTGATCAATGCCCTCAAGGCATTTTAGGACAGTATGCCATAAACTGTTATCTACTGCCTCTCTGTATGGCTTAAACCAGGTTAATTTACACAACTACTTGGCTGTCATATAAAAAACTTTCTCAACTTTCTGAGAACTTGTATAGATCTTTGTAGAAAAAGATTACATATCATCCTTGCAAGAAAAATAAATGCAACCACTGTTTTGATGTCTGGCAAGGGAGGAATAATTGTGATTGTCCTATGCACTAGTGTAGAGTTTGCTTAGGACCCAGCCTGATTGCATTACTGAAATGTACTAATACATCTCCCAGTATATAATTAGAACAGCAAGGAGTGTTTGCTAACATTGCCCATATAATTTGTACCTTGCTTTGCTAAAATGTATAGACATCAGATACCACTGAAGGGTTTTTTATGTATAGATTTTCAAGTCAGATAAACATGAGCACAAAAAATCACAACTCTCAACTCCATGTCTTGCAATGGACATTCTAAGTAATTTTCTCCTTAATTTGATAGATGAATCAAGTTCAGCCCATCTAATTTTCAAGCAATTTTACAGTCTGAGCAATTTGTAATCCAGTTTTCGGGGGGGTGAGGGATGGAGACCAATTTTAGCTAATAATTTACAAATCACCATATCCAATTTCTCTTAAAAGCTTTGCTGTGTTACCTGAGGTCTGGTTAGACCTAACAGTAGAATAGCCGGGGCATTGACCTGTCTCTCAGCTCCAAAACGTGGAACTTAGAACCAAGAAGGCCACTCAGACCATTCCATTGTTGAAACAGTGGTTAAAAAAGGACAAGGAGAAAAGGTTTGTGTTACTGGAAGCTGTAGAAAGGGTTGGGGGTTTTTTGGTGGCTGACTGAAATCTCAGAGCAACTGATAAAAGGAGTCCAGAAGAAGTAATATGCCACAGCCCTCCCCGTATATCATGGTGGGCTTCAAACCTCCCATTGTCACAATTGTATTGTTTTTAAAAAGCCTCTCATCTTGACTGGGAGAATGAATTTTGGACATTGCTATTCAGAACAAATACAGCTCTTTCAGAGATTGTCCAAAGAAGGCTGACTCAATGGAATGATGCACCAGGGAAACACAACTTCCCCTTCTATTCACACAATCCATATCACATAGATTTCATAGAATAAAGAGCCTCTTGCCATTTGAAGAGATGTCTTTTGATCAGGATCCCTGAACTGAAGTTACTATACAGATGTGCCTTTACAATTGGAAGTCAACCAATCCTAATGGAGATCGGTGGGGCTTATGGGGGGATGACAGGAGGGGGAGATGGATGAAAGCAGCATTGTAATCTAAGCCCCATGTCTTTTTAACTGCTTTACGATGTCACACATAGACACAAAGTATGTGGTGGTGGTGGGGGGGATGATGCAAAACTGCTTTTATCATTTTGACCGAAGCAGGAAACTTCTACAGATGTTTTCCCACTCTTTAGCTACGGCAGCAATGGTGGCATGAAGAGTGGGCAAATGAGGCAATTACTTGGTCCCCCTCACTTGATCCTCCCACTTTTTGGTGAAATGCCATCTTCAAAAAAGGGAAAAGTAGGTTGAACAGGTGGCTGGTCTGTCCCCTTTAGCCAGGCAGCCAGCTTGTATGAGGACATTTGACGAACCCTATATTAAGTAAAGAAAACCTTAATCATTTTTTTTTTCAGAACATCCACAAATCGATGTTTCAAATGTCCCTGGGCAATTCTTGGCACCATTTCTGGAGGCACTGTTTCAAAAAACATCTGCCCCCATCCATAAAGCTAGCCATTTTTCGGGTACAATCTCCCAGAACATGGTAGCAAATATTACATATTGTTCTCTCCTTATGACATATTTCAAATCACAGCCTGCAAGACATAGCAGCATGCCAGCAACATGTTGTCACTTCTTTTTAAAAAACATAGTTACCTTAGCTAAAAATAATGCATTCAGCTGCAAAGGAGGACAAAAGCTCCTGTGCTAGCAGTAGTTGTGTAAAAATAGGAACTCCAAGTGATGTAGTTTTCCATATGGTACACATATCAGTTCAACAACCTAAGAAACAAAAATCCCATTGCTCAAATGAAATTGCAAATTAAAATGTTACACCAGAACTACAAATAGGAAAACTGACCTGTGAACTAAGAATTTAGGACAGAATTTAAAAACATGCTAGCTTTAATAAATATGTTACAGAAGAGGCACCAGTTTCTTTTTTTATAACTCATTTCCTCTTTTTCCCTACCTAACCCTCTCTCACACCCACACACTTAATATGTGCACACAGGTTTGTATTTAAGGTATCTGCCAGCTTGACCAGCCACGAATCCTACTTTAGAAAAAAATATTTCCTTTACAAGCTGTTAAAACACAGCCCATGATTTGCAAGAATCCTCTCCTTCAAGGATTCTCTCCAAACCTAGGCAGCCCTTAAGGGTTTAAATACTGTATAAGAAGCTAAAAGAAGAAGGAGCAGGAGTCCTGAACCTGCCCAGAAACAATTAGCAAGTGGTCAACAAGAACACAGATCACCTGGTCACAGTCTCCCCAGTCTTAAAATAGTTTCTAGGGATTACTGCTGATGGGTCACAGCTGTACCTAGCCTACTTCTGCTGACCTTGAAAAAATTAAGCAGGGCCAAACCTGGTTAGGATGGACAAGACACCACCATGAAGGTAATTGGCAAAACAACCAAGGGCAAACTGTATCTGTTTTGCTGGCAAGAAAACTAAAGGGATGTGTCTGGTAGTCATCAAGAGTTGAGCAGAACTTAGACACTTACCTTTTTGCTGCTAATGAGGGAAAGGCTAGTTCTCTCTTCAGGGCCATGACTCATCCTGAAAAACTCTCCCTCCCATCTGCAGCCAGGTTTTAAAGCAGCCTTCATTTAATTGCTCTGGGGACAGAGCAACATTTGTGAGTGACCTTATTGACAATGCAAGTGACAATACTGCTTTTCACTCCATTAATGCTGGACCTCAAAAATCAGGTTGATGTTAAACATGCAGCTATTGCAAACAAACATATTGTAGTTCAGATGCTATGTAGGTATGAGGGGGCTTGCTTGCTTGCTTGATTTATTTGTTTATTTATTTATTTATTTATTTATTTATTTATTTATCTATCAACCAATCAATCAATCACATTTATATAGCTGCCCATCTACCAATGGAACTCTGAGCAGCGAACAAATGATGCAACAGAATTCACACATCAATTAAAAGAACCACATCGGGGCCACTGTGAAAACACAGGGGAAAAAGTCAGGGGTTTGCAGCCTTTCAGGAGGCCAGGAGGATTGGGACATCCAAATCTCTGGGGAGAGGCTATTTCATAAGGCAGGTACCATGACAGAGAAGGCTCGCTTCCTAGGATTCATCAGTGACACCGCTTCACCAAGGAGACCTGAAGCATGCCCATTCTGCCTGACCTAGTGGGATGGGCAGAAACCACCAGGGATAAACAGCCATTGGGCATTGCTGCTGGAAAGGCTTACTCTACCCTCCCCTAATCGGTGTCACACACTTTAAAATACCCTCTGTTGTGTCAAAGGAGTCATGACCCTGGAGGGGTCATATCTTTTCTCCTTTTCTCCTCTTTCCTCCCCTTACACTGACTGACCAGTAAAGGGAAAGTGAATTTAGGATCAATATACAAATAAATTGCCATATGGTCTTTGTTGTGAAGGTACGATTTCTACAGAAAATCTTTGTAATCAGAAAAAAAGGAAGATGAGATTAAGCTGATTAAACTGAGAAAGTCAAAAAAGGACAACTTGAAAGATTAGCTCTAGGACGCCTGAAAAGCATAATCCTCCATGCATGTTAAGTAGAATAGTCGCTCTCTCCTATCAGCCCTTCATCTGGTGACCTTCTGTTCCATTAGCTCACAGCTACCTGATCCAAGGCAAACAGTGAAAATTGAAAAGCCTGAATTCCAGTGATTACAACAGGTACTGCCACAACAGCAGCAAGTCTTTGTTATCATTAGGGAGTCTTGACCGATGTTTGCTGGGAAAACAAGAGGGTTAGGAAATAAGGATAAATCAGGATTGTGCCAAGGAAAAGGAGACGAAAATAAGTACAATTATGGACAAGCCTTTTTTCATTTGTTGTTATGTCTAAAGTTAGACCAGAGGGGAAGGGCATGCAGGAACAGCCAGAAATCTCCAAGGATTTCTAACAGTTCAGCTTCAGTACACACAAATATACAAGCTCATCCAACAGAAGCATGTAGTCCACCAACAGCACTATGGAAAAGAAAAGAAAAGAATAAATAACGTGAAAACACATTTGCATTTCTGAACTGATGATTTTATATAGCACATGGCTTATTTTACACCAAAATGAACTGCCAGGAGAACTGCTGTAAGCTGCTATAAATCACGTATACATACACTAAACAAAAGGATGTATATGGAGAGATTACAATAAATATAAGGGGAAATCAAATAACATACAACTAATGCAAACATCCATATACTTAGCAAGATAAACTTGAGAACATCATTATTTTTTCTTTAATGGAGTAAATTGTCATATTCCTTCAATCTAAAATTGATGTGCAACCTGATGGACACATTAAGGCTCTCTGCATTTCCATTCATTTATGTAGCAGAGATAGCCTGGATTGAGTTTATATATACCCTGGTAATATATTTCACGTGCTTGGTAATATATTATTGGGAGTGCTGTAATATATTGTATATGGGGCTCTTTTTAAAGTAGAGATGGGCAATCTGATCTGTTGATGGTTGTATATGGCTCCAGGGGTGTTCACAGAGTCAAAATCAAAAAAGTTAAGATGTGACTGCAAGATTGAAGCCCTGCCCATTGTTTGTGTGTGTCGCACATAATTTTTATCTCAGATTGTTTCTCATTTGGCTCTCTTTGGTTGTTGTAAGCTGCCAGCGTTGCAGCGTTCAAATTGAGTAGCTAAATAAAGGGACTGGTCTGTTATCAGCCAGTCAGGCCTACCATCCTGACTCTGACAGCCCTGTGCAGCCCTCAACCTCCTCTTCCTCCTGCCGCCAGAGCCTTTTCTGACAACATTTCCTGAAGTTTGGAGAGAGTTTCTTGCCATTCTGAGGCAGGACACATATAAAAATGGTAGTGTAAATTCTATAATAATCTTAACATACTTTACATTCTCCCCCTTTCCAATTACTCTGTCAAAACCTAGGCAAATCTGAAAATCCCAGCTGCCCATACCCCTATGTAACTAATGCAACTGTCAGGCCCAGCCCAAGAACAATGACGAGACAGTCCAGTCCAATATAGTTCCTTTATTAGCTCACTCCTAATAGACAGAATCTCACCAGACTAAACCTATGCTAAAGCAACTAGTGGACATACCCCGTGAGACTCTAGGGAGGGGTTATCTCATCCTCATACCTCATCCTCTTTGTCTTCCCACGCTCCTGCTGTGGACTGAGAAGGCGCTTGCTCTGGAATGTTCCCCCTCCCTCCTGATAACCTTGATCCTCCATTCCAGTACCTTCCTCACTCATGCCATCCATTGCAGCAACTGTGCATTGTTGCCATTCACGGTGGCCCTCAACCCCTGTCCAAAAAATGATTACAAGTGGTCTCCAGCCACTGAAAAATCACTGTGCCTCTTTAAAGACTATTGGGAAACTTCAATTATTGCAAAACTGATAAGGTGGATTTCTGACTGGGATTGATTGGAATGATCCTGGCTGCCTTTTTTAACAAAGACAAGTCAAAGGGCTGCCTCTTCCCTTTACAGCCCTGAATGGTTTGAGATAAAGATACCTGGAGGACTTTCTTGTCTTACCTTTATCTTGCCCAAGAATTTCCAATCATATTCAGAGTCCCTTCTTCAAATTTCTCAGCTTTAACAGATGAAGTGGAAGATGTTTGTGGCAGAGGCTTTGGGATTACTTCACAATATTCTATTGTTTCACCAAGGAAATTTAAGATACAAAAACAAGTAAAGCAAACATGACAACTCATGTTTTAAAAAGTTAATTTAAGTCATTGATAGGGCCTGATGTTATGAACTTCCTGGCCTGAATTTCAGTTTTCATGCAAGGCATGAGCCCAGGTGAAGCTAAGGACAGGCCTGTCCCAACAATTATCTAAGGCTCTTCAGAGCTGATGATCTGAGCTCAGGGGACTGGGTTTTTTCACTTCATTATTTTATAAAAATCATAATTTGATTAAGAACTTCTCTCTTCAAGGAAACTCAAGATAATTTGTTTTTCTCAGGCACTCTAATTCTGCAGTATTTTTAAAGTTAATGATTTCTACTTATTCTATGATAATTCTGCCCTTCTGACAGAATTAGTCCTAAGAATGTTATATTAATTATTATCTCTATGATTGCCAGCTACTTTGAGAATCTTTGCAACTGGAGTGTGAGATAAGAAACACTGCGACAAACAAGCAAACTCCTGTGACCTCACTTGCATACTTGCAAGGACTGGTAGGGATTGAGGAAATCCATGCAAGGGATGAACTCTCCTTGTGATCTGAAGTTCCTAATCACTGTAAGAAATCACAGCATTTAAATCAGTGGATTCAGAACAGAAGTGAAATAGATTGATTGCAGATGAATGGCCAAACCAATCTGAGTGCATATTTTCACTCAGTCAAATATATCATATAGTTGTTGTGATGGTAAAAATAGATACATTGATGAATTGTCTCCAGAAATGTATAGGCTTATTTGTTGGGGCATTTATTCAGTTTATATGGCCCCCCGCTTGACATACAACTCATAATAGGAGTTCAGAGATATGAGTTGGCTTTACCTCAATAAGCAGGTTTGGAGTGTCATAAAGTTCAATAAATTGTTAGTTATTCACCATGTTATTGCACTTTTGTTTATTATAGGGATGGAGAGAGATTCTTCTGGGGTTTTCTGCCTCACCTATGAAAGTAATGCAACATCTTTGGGTACCACACACCACCTCTCAGATGGGAAGATAATGAAATTTGCTGCTCTGTCTTTAGCAATTTATATTGGGCTGGGTCCTAACAGACAGATAAACAAAAAAAAAATTGACTTCTGCATTGCTTTCCTTCAATTTGGGCTTTTGAGTTAGATGTTTAATGGCAATAATCTCTTAAGCAAAGAATTTAATCAATGATTGGTAGATGGTTCAGTGTGTGCATGTGTGTAAAAGAAACACACAAATAATGTAATGTAATATACAGCTAGTCCCCAGTTTAAGAACAAGTTCTGTTCCCAAGGTCTGTTCTTAAGTCGATTTGTATGTAAGCTGGAACAGTATTATTGTATAATACTGTATAAGTAGTAGTATGTAATTAACTCGAACCATTGTGCATTACACTCGAATCTTTGTGTATTTAATTTGAATTTTGCTACAATAGACTCTGTTCTTAACTATGGGTTGTCCGTAAACTGGTGTTCTTAACCTGTGGACTACCTGTAATATAATATAATATAATATAATATAATATAATATAATATAATATAATATAATATAATATAATATAATATAATATAATATAATATAATATAATATAAACTCATGAGTGTTTAGAACAGATCCAACTTTTTGGCTCTGTAGACATTCAACATGGCATTTTAAAATATTTGGTGGCCTCCATCACCTCTGATCCACAACAGTTTCATTAGCTACAATTTCAAGATTACAAAATTGGAACAATCATTAGATTGTAGTAAAGAGATACAGAACGCTATATAGTTGTAGCCCCACACAATAAAATTAAATTCCCAAGATATTCATATTAATATTGTAAAAGCATACAGAGTACCTGCAAACTACAGTTGCTTTTTAAAATAATGCTGCAAAACCCATAATAATGCAGTTTATCAGTTAGATAGATTTGCCCCAAGTATTGCTTAATCCCTAGGTTTCCTTGTTTTCAGATTTCTCAGCGTAAATGATACATGAAAATAAGACTCACACAAACATATACGAAGAATAAGACATAATTTGATTTTGTTGTGTTTAAAAGAACTAAGCGTGTAACCAAGGCCAAAAAGGCCCTCCTCGTCCCTCTGCCTCTAATAGTCCTGACTATCCCCATTGTCTAGTCTGGATTTCAGTGGGGAAAAAAGCAAGATGGTGGTGGTGGTGGTGGGGAAATTGGGACTGGGATTGCCATTGCTAAGTGATGCAGTTGTAAATTGTTTACCAACAACAATCCGGGCCGTCCCGCTTGTGTAACCCAAGATGTGTGGGTTAAGCAGGAAGGGGAGGGAGTCCCAGGTAAGGAGCACAGGGGTTCTGCAGGGGGTGAAGAAGGCCCTGGGGGCCCAGTGCAGCCACATGTGAGTCAGGGGAGTGGGTGCTCAGTGCAGCACGAGCTCAGAAAGGCTGGGGAATGGGGTGCGGGATGCACGCATGTGTGCAATTGCAAAGAGGCCAAGGAAAGAGGATGCGGGGTACATGCCTGCATGTATGTGATTGTAGGGAGGCTGTGGAAAGAGGGTGCAGGGTTGGGTGTGTGCGAGTGCAGGGAGGCCAAGGAAAGAGGGCTTGGTGTGTGTGTGAGCAAAGGGGAGAAGGAAGGTTTGGTGTGTGCGAGCAAAGAAAGGGTGGGTGGCCAGGCGGGAGACTTACTCCAGCAACTTGCGACCTTCCTTGACAGCTTCCTATTGACTTTGCTTGGGGGAAGCCAGCAGGGAAGGTCACAAATGGCGATCACCACAGGACACTGCAACTGATCTAAGTGCAAGCTGGTTGCCAGACACCCAAATTTTGTTCACATGACTGTGGGGGCACTGCAACAGCTAGAACTTTGAGGACTGGTCATAAGTCCCTTCATACAGCATAGCTGTAACTTTGAACAGTCACTGAACAAATGGTTATAACTCAAGGACGGCCTGTATATGTATGCATCTTCCCTTTCTACCACACTTCTCCCAAGCTCATGCCTTCCTAATACTATTTTTCAGTGAAAAACACTTAGAGATGGTACCTAGTGGATAATAGTGTATTATGATCCTTCTAAGGAATCTCTTCCACCAATGAAATTATTTTCAGGCTATTATACAGAAGAAATTGCTTCACAGAACCCAGCTCTTGAATATTTTAAAGATTGACATCATCAGCTGATAAAGTTAGGACCTTTGGTAAAATCATACTCAGAGGAATAGCAGGGCAGCTGACATAGTACAAAGCCAGTGAGAAATGGTGCCCAGAAGGATCTGAAATGAAAGGATAGAGCAAATCATCAGATAAGTGTAATCTTGAGATGGATTAGGAAAAACAATTACTAGACATCATGCCTCCTTTAGGAATATCATATTGAAGGGACCAAAAACTAAACTGGCAATATCTCAATTGGCAATGTTAACTTCATAGCTTTAGAGCATGTGCAAAGTTCTTTATAGCCAAGCTTCAATACTAACAGCATTTCGCAAAATTGCAAGAGGAAGCAACTAACCACAGACGAACTAGCTCAGATAATAGGGAAAACTCCTCCTGAAGAGACTAAGTCTGAGGCCTGATAAGGAGGGAGGACCCAGAACAAGGGTCTGCAGGGACTGACAAGGTATAAGAGTTAGGGGGAACTCCTTTAAATTAATGTAAGCAAACAAGAGCAGGGAATAGAGTTAATGTAAGCAAACAAGGGTGGGGAATAATGTATTCTGCTAAAGTTTCTTTGACTGGTTGTAAAACTCATCTTCATTATAATGGTACTAAGATCTGCCTTTTTAAAAATACTATAAAAGGCTGTGTTTTTGTCTCCAAGGGTGTGCCACCCTGCTCTCTCTTGGTGCATGGTGTGAGCACCCAGACGTTTGCTTGGCCAAATAAAACGCTGCTTAGAGAAGTCCCTGCTTGAAGTCTTTTATTTTGTGCTGCTGATTGATTTCAAGTTTTCTGGGTAGCCGTGAACCTTACAATATTATGAATTAATTCCATATTTTCTTTAGCAAAAAAAAAGATTGCTACTGAAACAAAACCAGAGGCTAGACTATTTTAACTTGGGTTACTAGTCATGGCTTCAGTTCTGAACAGAGCGACAGTACTGAGTATGGTTTCAATCTGAAGCTGGATTTGCTTTTTTTTAGGGACTATTGGACTTGTTTCACAATATAGAAAAAATGAATGTAATGTAGTCTGGGGTTTCCTCATTAGCTGGTATTCTGTCCCATTAGAGGTTTTAGAACTAATGAGATTGATCACAGCATGACCTAGAGTGCTTTTTGAAGTAGGGATACTAGATCTGGATGGGCTCTAGATGACACCAACTTGATAGAAGTTTCTCTATCTCTTTGCTAAAATCTAGTGGTTGTCTGCAATCTGGTGGCTGCCACCCAGACCTGGTAGCCCCATAAAAACAAGGATTTTCAAATGTTAACACAGTTAAGGTACTATGACAGCTGATTCTCACACTGATAAGAAGTAGCCATTTCCAAAACCATCAGCAGGTACAAGCTGCCTTGCCTTCACAGAGACCAATCTCTCTCCCCTCCCCCCCCACCTTTATACTGAAAAAGCACAAGCAAACAAACCAGAAACTTGCCATCTGATATTGTCTACATATCGGTTTATTGTCTGAAAGCACAATACTTGCTGGAATTCTCGTATGTAGCCAAAACATCTTTCTAATAAATATGATCCATCAGAGCTCTGGAAACTTGTTCTTTAAACTGATTGTTTCTAGTCCAAGTCTGACAGGTCATTGGTTAATATACTGGCATTTCAAGATGTAAGCAATCATCCATAGCTTAAGTGGTGAGCTTTTTGTAAGCATGTATACATTCTTTTTTGGACAAATATGTGAACTGAAATTTGCCTAGCAGCAACAAGTTTAGATTCCCAGAAAGATCAGCTTCCAAGAGAACACGTTGGCCGGGTCCCCTTATTCCTGCCTCCTTCTTTAGTTTGGCCGAGTTCTTGACTGGAGTTATCCTTAAAGCACTTAGCACACCATACAAGTTCCTTTTCAGAAGTGTAGATCTCTTAATCTGTTGCCACTTTAAACACATCTTGAACAACCAGAACATGCTCACTCAAACAAAAAGGCAATCCTTACCCACTCAAAATGTTCTGGACAAACTTAACACCAGGTTCTGCCAGGCAAATGTGGGAAAATGAGTGTAGATGCCAAAATTTCAAAGAGTTGTTTGTGTAAGCGTTCTTTTTTTTCAAAGTAATATCCAGGCTTAAAACATTACTTAGTTTTTGTCTTTATTATTTAACTTTGTTCCTCATCTTTTCATCCTTTAGCATATGACAGTTCTAGATCTCAATGAACATACTTACATTTGTAGAGAAGGAATCCACTAGAATATGCATCTTACATTTTATTTCCTGGGAACACCCTTACTTTGGAGTAAATTTCACTGATTCAATTAAGTTCAAGAGAAAATTCCTCCTGAACTTTCAGCATTCCCCTTGGCTGGAGGGCAGAGCTGACTGTACGATATTACAAGTCCTGCACCCTCTAAACTAGACTGCCACCTTCACATACGGTACATAAAACAACTTCACTGCAAAAGCTGAAGTAATGTTAACTTGCCAATCCAATTTTCTTCTGTATGTCAATTGAATTCACAAGTATGTGAAAGGGGGAAAATGGAGGGAGGTGACATTTTTCCTACTTTTCTGCAAAATGCCTTTGACTAGCACTGAAGTAAGTGGAGTTTGATCTTAAGTGCAGATGTTTAGTATTGCACTTTTATCCTTAAAAATGGATTGATCTTGAAGCAGAAGATATTATATAAAACAGGAGCTTTTCATTCCATTTAGAATGGGAATTTCATGTTCCCTTTTTTGAAAAATGCTGCCTTTTGGGGATGACAGAAAAGGCTCGGGTTTTCAAATCAATGTGAACCACTCAGGACGAGCTGCAGTAGCTACAGTCTGTCAGGTCAAGCCAAGCCAAGCCAAGCCAAATACGGTGAAAAATGAGAAAGAAATCAAAATGAACTGATTTGGAACCAATTATCATTTCATGTCATATTGACATCAGCTGTGGCATGTTATTAAAAACTCTCTTGGAAGCAGAAGCTGGATAGGTTCGTTGCTATGCCATGAAATTGAAAACTCTCCCTGAAGTGCCGTGGCCTCTTCACCTTCAAATATAGCCAAATGGCCCTTGATTTCAAAAACAGTCTATCAGCCAATTAACAAGGCCTATACTGAGGAGCAGATGTGCAATGTTTAGTTAATGTGTGTTTAAAAAATAATAAATAACCCCCAAATTTACCACTTCGTAATGATGGCACATTGTAGTTCTGACATCCTGAAGAACAGGAAAATTATTGTCCCAGGCTGACAACAATGTCCTTTACCCCAGTTGTCCAGCCATCTTTTAATTAAAGGGATGATTCTTCTTTATCTGTTTGACAATGCATGACTCAGTTATTTTAGGTGTTGGGAAATGTGACGATCAACATGAGCTTAGGATCAAACTATATTTGATATTAAGCCCATAGAGGAGTCTTTAGGGTGAGTCAAAAAATCAAGATGGTGACCACAGCTATACTCTTAATGCCCTGCCCCCCTTTTTAATGTGTCATGCATGCATATTAAAAGGGGATGGGGCTTCAAATGTACAGTCATGACCACCATCTTGACTTTTTTTTGCATACACCCCACAATTTAAGTATTGTTTCTTTTTCACAAGAAGGAGTTCTGCTGGTGAGGTTTATCTAGATTGGAAACATGGCACTGAGAAAACAATTAATCCTTTCTCATCTACATCCCTGTCATACTGAAAATCCCCTGTCTGCTTAGTTTGCTGCATATTGTACTTTAGGGGACAAATAATTTTGGGATAGTGTTTATGGGAAAACAGAGGTTATATTCACTTAACATGCTTAACCAGACTGAGTAAAGATCTAGTGGAGATTGAACTTCTAGAGCTGCAATATTACATGATTCTACCAGCTTGAGTAAATGTGGATCCTGGCTGATAAATGTTAAATTAGTTGAGTCCAAAGGTGTTTCCTTCAAGATGGTGGGAGAATCCATCTGCAAAAAAGAGGCATTAATCTGAGTCATCATAGTAACTATTCTGTTTCAGACTGAGCAAGCCTATACTAAACTGATTTGTAAGTTTACCAGGGAGTAGCAAGCAACTGCACACACAACAGGAAGAGACCTGGTAGGTGCAAACACACGTGCTCCAGCAACATTGACAGGTCTTGCCTGTTCAGTCCAAAACTAAAACAGAGCATGGGTAACAATAATCCACCCCAATCCAGAAGTCTAGTTACCAAGGAGGTTAGTCAGCCAGACCAGGCTTGAAGAGCCAAGGTTCAGGATGCAAACAAGAATAATAAATGCAATACGTGCTTGTTCCCAACAAAGAGGCCGGCCACCAGCAGCTAATACAGGGCATCTGCAGATGTGGCTCAATTCAGATTTGGGTGTCTTTATTTCTTGATGAGCCAAACAGAGCATCCCCGCTCCACTGTTCAGCATTTGCAATGTCTTCTTGGGTTATTTGGTGCTGACTCCTTCTGCACCTGCTCCATCTGACTGTGGGCTGAGTCAGCTTCTAGTAGTTGACTGCTTATTGAATCCTGAGGCTGACAATTTGCTGGAGAAGACCCCTCAGCTTCTGACTCCTCCATGTCATTTAGGGCAGAGTTCTTAGAAGACATTATGAACCTGGACCAGATGGCCAAACTTCAAAACAAAGCACTGGCTTGCTGCCTTACCTCATTTTCATTTTCTAAAAAATCCCTGTCACTAGATCTCAGGATTTCAGAACTGATGGTATTGGACAATGGTGTTTTGCTTTGCAATATGCCAGCTTTCCTTTTTTTTTTTTTTTTTTCAAATTAAAAGAATCTTCAAAAGAAAGAAATGTCAGCTGAAGAAGAGAGTTGAGGGAGCATCAAGAGAGGCAGTGGAAGCACACTGGTTCCCACAGGTATCATGTTGGCTGCACCTGTCATAAGAGCTTCTGAGTTCAGAGAAAGTATACTGTTAAATTCCTACTATTGGAAAAAACCTAGAGGACAGGTCTTGCCTGGAGACATATGGCAGTTGGGTTCAAGGCTGCATGGATATTCTTGCATTCTAATTTTGTCCTAGCAAAGAGAAATAGGTTATCACTACCCCAGCCTAAGCCACAGGAATGAGCATCCTTTAGAATTCAGAGTGAAGTTGAGTTCCTGCTGGAAATGGCACCTAGCTCAGTCACAAACAAAGCACATGAAAGAATTTATTTATTTATTTATTTATTTATTTATTTATTATTAAATTTATATGCCACCCATCTCCCCCAGAGGGTAAAAATATAATATCTTTACCAAAATGTTACAATTGTTATCACAACACACCATTTCAAAGTATTAGTGTAAATTAAAATAATTTCTGGACTTTGTGGTGTGGTACTGTCAGGATGGGACATTGGAGAAGAAGTCCAGATCTCCTTGGAGGAATGAGAGAAGGGTCCCCCAACTTACCACTTTTTTGAATATGTCAAATACTATTACTTTGTATGTAAAAAGTGGCAGAAACAAGGACAGACAATTAAGTCCAGAGTTTATGATATAACACAATGAGAGAAATACATTGTAAAATGTTTATTCTTGCAGGTTACATAATAAATGATCAAATTTGGCCTTCCATCCTTTCATTTAGAGAGATTTTTAGGATTCAGGAGCGCAGAAAACTATTTTTAGAAAACAACACCACTGTTCTTTTCAGCACTTGAATCTACATACTTAAAAAAAATCCTGCAGAGATTGATACTGTGAGGATTTTCATCATTGATAAAGAGATGTAAACAGAGAAGCTTTATTTTTATATGGTTTCAAATGAAAGCCTTAAATATGCAGGCAAAATGAGATGTTCCATAATACTGTCACATATTCATATAACATGAGAGATTGTGGTTAAAATTGTATCAGTCACTATGTGAGTTTTTTTCAAGTAAAATTGGGCAAGCTGCTAGTATATCTACTGAGTTAATGCCCTAGTGCAATGAAAATTCATAACAGCTAAATTGCTTTGGTATGAAACATGATTTTAGCTGTACAATATTCGGTTATCCTTCTTTCTGTTAAATTTCACTACATGCAAATGAAGAGTTACCTTTGGAGTCAACAGGCATCTTGGAAGATGAAACATGATGGAGAATTATCTGTCAGGCAAACATATTCCAGAAATGGCAGGATTTGTGTACTCTATTTACTTAATAAATTATTATAGCGCCATAAATAATTTTGAAGATCACAATGCATATTTAATTAGATAAATCACACTTATTATAATAACTGTGTATTAACAGTGATTAGAGTGCAGGGATTCATTATTCATTTCAACGATACTGGCTATTTTATAGAACGTGTGTGCCTGTAACAAAATGTAGCAGAAACTGCTCTTATTCTGGAGATCCCCATATTGTTTTCAAAAACACGGCATTTATTCTCCTTTCCTTCATTCCCTCCCCTTCTAGTTATGGCTACATTTGGTACTTTCGATCCACAAAAATTGTGTTTCAGGGGGGAAAAAAAAATAAATCCAGCCCTCTTTGGAATGTCAGAAGTTGATTGTGTTCTATGGAAACAAACGTTGTTGAAACATTTCAAGGATCCTGCTAACAGAAACTGTAACTATGTTCAGGAGCTACATATTCACATGGCGTGCTCATGGTGAGCAATGTTAGAAGCAGCTTCTCCCCTGTAATATCAGGCTGCGCTGTCCATAGTTCAGATGCTCATCACGATTGCTTGTAGTAGGGAAAACTTTGCTATAATGCCCCCACACCCGCCCCCAAATAAAGGCTCGGTGTGAGCTGGAACCCTGAGAGTTCAAGATTCAAAATCATATGGAAGTCTGTGTGTGTAAAAGGAATTGGACTAGATGACCTCTGAGGTAATAATTTTATGATTCATTGCAGAGTCTCATGCTGTACTCGTGAACAACTGACAGAGGGCAGCTTCATAAAGCAGAGAGCCAGCTTATGTCACTGGGTATGTAAAATAGTACTACGTGCAAAGGCACTGGCTGAACAAAGATTGGGGGGGGGGTACGTGTTTACTTGGACTTGCTTGTTTTGTTGCTTGCTTGAATAAGGTTACTTGGTGGGTTTGTCGCACGCTTGTTTTTGTTGTTGTTTTGGCAGTCTGCCTCCCTGCCTGTGTTTGTAGAGATGGGTGTAAAAAGTGCTGCATGAATAATAACGTTAACATTCACGGTAAAGCACAACACTGCAACTGCATTTGCCAAGATGAAAGGCAACCCAGTGCTTAACATCAATAGGACACTGAAGCACAGAGCACATGCACACTCCAAAACTCAACAGACATGGTATTCTTTGCATTTTTAGAATGCATCCTGAAGCTAATCTTAGGAAGGTACAGGAGCAAAGCTCAATCTATATAAATGTCTTTTCAGTTTTCAGTGCTCCCAGAGGTTCACATCAACAAGACAGAACAGCCAAAGCTCAATCAACATTACCAAGAGTTGATAAGCAAAGAGCTTTGTAAGTTCTCAATTTATTTGCTTGGATTTATCTACTTCCCTTTGCAGTCTACCAGCTTACAAAAAGTACAGTGGTACCTCTAGTTACGAACGCCCCTCCTTACGAATTTTTCGAGATACGACCAGCTCCGGCCCCAAAAATTTACCTCGACTTGCGAACTCGCCTCGACTTACGAACCGGATCCGTGGCCATTTTCCACCCATTCCACGTGGTCCGCGGCCATTTTCCGCCCATTCCACGTGGTCCACGGCCATTTTTCTGCCCCTGACACGTGGTCCGCGGCCATTTTCCGCCCGTTCCACGTGGTCCGCGGCCGTTTTTCTGCTCCTGACACGTGGTCCACGGCCATTTTTCGCCCTGACACGTGGTCCGCAGCCATTTTTCTGCCCCTGACGCGTGGTCCGCGGATGCCGGAACGGATTAATGGTAATTACATTGAACCTTATGGGAAAATTTGCCTCGTGTTGCAACCAATTCGAGTTGCAACCAGAGTCACAGAACGGATTAAATTCGTAACTCGAGGTTCCACTGTACAATAAAAAACATATGTACAACCCATCAATTCACATGAACTTCCCAGTTGCAAAGAATGCTTTTAAAAACAACATTCAGTAACTCATACTGTATATTGTAAGCAGTCTTATTATTCTATCTGAGCTGGGGTCTGTGATTCAGAACTGCAAATTGCATGGCATATATGTACAGTGACCATATTTTCTTGGAAAAAATAAAGCCTGAAAAAGGGGCAAATCTGAAAGAGGTTCATATGGATAAAAAAAATTAATTGTTTATGTTTATAACTTTGCTTTACAAAGGAAAATTCAAAAGCAAAACCAAGAAAAACTGTACAAAAATGCATATTCTACTAAAAATATCTAAAATCAAACAGTCTATGTACATTTATTTTAAAAAGACAACTCAATTTCCATATTTTTCACATGAATGTGAAAGACTGCATTAAAACGGTGCCATTTCTACAGTAAAAGTTAAATGGCCAAAATAAAGGACAAAAGTGAGTTTTTGAAAAATAAATAATCTAAAGGACAGCTTCATAATAAAGGACATACTGTACAACCACTATACCTATATGGCATGAGTATATGGCCTGAGAGCCAATGTACCATTTTGACCCAGCTGAGTTGACCCAACTTTGATCACGTTTGACCAGCAATGGCTCAGCATTATTGTCCTTGGCCATGCAGGAAGGGAACGGACTATGGGAATGGTGGCCAATACCAGAACATTTATTGCTGCATCTGAATCAGAGATCAGAGATCCCAGTGTGTCTCACTCACATGTTTCTCCAAGGAGTTAGAGTTTGAAGGACATCACTAATTACTGACCATCAGTCCCAGGAGAGTGATTGGCAATGAACAAGTGGCCCAGATGGCCTGGATGATAAGATGAAGTTCTAGCCCCTAGTCTCTTTCTAGGGGAAAAGTCTTTCCCTCCCCTTGCCCACACTTCTAGCTTAAAAGAATACTGAAACATACTAAAAGAATAGTATTAATGGAGAAGATAATGAGTGATCTTGAGCCACGTGCTGAAATAACTTTTGCTTTGCTCTAATATGTCACCCCATCCAATTCAAACCAATTGAAGCAGAATGTCAGGTCTGCTCACTAGTTACTACTACTGTCCTGTAGTATGTGTTGGTATTTAAAAATGAAATCACAAGCCACAAAATAAAATTCCAACTGCAACACATAAAATAATACTGAGCACCAAATATGGAACAAATTGGTGTACTGTGTACTCTGCCCTGCAACACCTGTATTGTTTTTGTGCCCAAAACACTTGAAATAGCTGTTTTAAGCTTGGAATATTTTGAACTTGAATTATTTTGCAGTTCTTTTTTTTCACTTCTGAAGCTTGGGGATTCCCAAAGTCTGTTGATACTCTCTCTTGTGCACGAATAATGCAAAATTTGAATATATGAAGAGCAGTATTTGGAAAACAGAATTTGCTACTAGACTTCATAATGATAGGTATCACTTTGTTATAATATCTGGTATTGCTAGTAATATTTAATAAAAAGCTCTCTGAAGTAGCAAACAGCAAGAGACAAAGCAGTCATTGCTTTATTCATAGCAATAATAGCTGGAGGTAAAGAAGTATGGCCCTTTCAAAGGGCTGAAATTTGGGTACCAAGAGTGGAAAGGAGTGGTATTTCCCACTTCCCAGAAGTTTCTGATTAAAGTTTAGCATTTCCAAGAAGCTGGGAAACTGAGAAAAATTGAAGCAGAGAACTAGATGCTTGGGTAGTGCTATTTTGGTAGAAATGGGTAAAAGCCTAGCTAGGAACTTGCCTTAGGTTTTTAATTTGTTTTCTGTGTGAAGCTATGTTAAGTCCCAAGGTCTAAATGTTCTTTATTACTCTGTACATGGTAGTGAGCTGTGTGTAATTCAGCCTATATTCATACTTTAGGCTACAGTATGTCTCTAATTTTTGCTTTAAAATCTTCAGATCATAAGTTTTTTCTGGAATGACTTGCTTGCTCTGGAATGACTTGCTGCCCTATCTATTTGTAGCCAGAATCATTCTGTGATTGTTTTGGAGCATTGCATTTTCCATTCATAATTTTCTGTTAAGCTGCTGTCCCCGATTTATCTTTTCCAACACTGAATATTTTCATTTTAATATTTAAAGTTAACAGGCAGCTTTACATTTTATACCTTCTTTTTAAATAAAGTTTGATTTGGGCTATCCCTGGTGAGATTGGTCTATCTCCCAAGGACAGGATAAAGGCTAAGTAATCTAGTCATATACATTTAGTTTACATTATAAGGCCAGGAGTTGCATTATGGAAATTATTTTGCTTTTTGAATTTTTACTTTTTAATGGAAGAAAAGTAGTATAGGTTGTGAGAGCCCTAGCCCTCTCATACACTGGTTTTATTTATTTATTTACTTATCAAATTTATATAGCCACCCATCTCACCAAAAGTGACTCTGGGTGGCATACAACAATCAGATAAAAACAATTATAAAAACAACATGAAAAATATATAAACCACATTAATAAATATCATAAAAAACCAAGATACAAACCACAGGAGAGGAGGAATAAAAATGGCCCCCTCAGCAATGGAGCCATCTAAGCAGGTCTCTGGTTTCCTGGGAGTCCCAGGCCTGGTCACATAATCAGATCTTGAGGGTCTTTCAGGATAGCAAAAGGGATGGTGTTAATCTAATCTCAGGAGGAAGTGTCACGGGAAGCTCTGACTCAGACTCAGAGCCAGAGTTTGAGGAGCAGGCGCTTCCAGAAGTGCAAGCAGAAGAGAAACCGGTACAGTCACAAGCATCGGATGAACAGCTGGCTAAGCAATTGAGGGAGGTGGGGCAGGGCAGTGAACAATGGACACAGCCGACCCCACTGTCTGATAATGAGGCAGAGAGGCTGTGGCCACCGGATGCCAGAGTGAGGCGTGCCAAAAAAGGAGTCCAGCAAAAACGCTCAGTGAGATTACTCATGAGAAGGGAACCTCACCCTCAGAAACGAGCAACACCAGGGCAGCTATCATAAAAGAAGCTCAGCAAGCTAGTGTTTCTCTGGTAACAACAACTGTCTGGTTACCCTGCTTTGTGTCTTGTCTCGTGAGATCGCTATCTTGTAACCTAGACCCAGACCGGCTGACGACCAACGACCCTTGTTTTGATTTCGGACCGCACGTGACAACTCTTCTCCTGCTTTGCTGTGTGTCAAATCTCGTTGGCAGGCAAGCTTTATAGACTTTGGGACTTAATGGGAGTTTATGTCTGAATCGTATTTTTAAAAGTAAAAGGGCAAACAAACTCCTCCATGTATGCGTGCTGAGCAGGATTGGGACAGGAAGGTTATTCCATAAGGCAGGTGCCACAGCAGAGAAGCCATGTCTACTGGGACCCACCAAATGCAGGTCCCTAGCTGATGGTACCCGCAACATGCCTTCTCTGTAAGATCTGATAGGTCAGGCTGATATTATGGGATGTATGCCAGGTGAAATGCCCCTTGGAAGATAAGGGGTGGCAGTTGAAATTATCAAGTGCTAGAAGGCTTCTGAGAGAGGAAGTTTAAGATCTCCCAGCCTTCCACCCTACAGACTCAGCCATTCTACTACCACACATGCCCAGCTGGGAGGTGTTGATAAGAAGTCCTACAAGGTATTGATAAGGAGTCCTGCAAGACTATAGGAAAGAGCTGCACCAGTGTGGGTGTGTTTCCTTTGATGTGAACATGTGTGCATTTGGCTAAGTTTAATTTGAGATATAATGTATTAATAGATTTATTTGCTCTGGTATGATGTAGATATAGCCTGGATTATTTGTGTACTTTGATTTTTTGTGTAGATGAGAATTTTAATGTTTGTTTTATGACAGTATCATAGTTTGGAATTGGTTGGAGTTGGGTGGCATCAAAATTGAATGAATAAATGGATAAATGAATGGATAAATAAATAATAGTTTGGTGTCTGCAGAATAGATTTTTGGTTTAGCTTTGAGAGGACAAATATCTGGCATTTAGAACTCAGATCCCATCTCAAAGAGGCAAGTGGATTTTTCTTTTAGCTACTCCACTTGATCTTCTGGAAAATAGGTATTTTGTGATAGGCTGTGTCCACCATTTTGTGAATATGAAACTTTTTTACTGAAACTACTTTTGAAAGTGTCCGATGTTTTGGATTCTTCATATAGGAAGGAGCTGTATGCAACTGTGGGACTAAATGTTAGCATTTATGGGCTTCTAAGTTGTCTTATCAAGTGTTCTTAACATTACAAAACTCCTCTTTACTGCGTTCTCTGAGGTTTGAGAAAATGGAACTTTTAAAACAATCTCCTACAGATGCCATGTCAAATAAGACCAGAATAACCGCATGAAAATGAATTATTTGATCAGTCTGATTTTGAGTTATTAATACTTTTTGCTTGTTTGGTTGCTTCATCTGAGGAAGAAAGGGAGAACTTTCCCATGTCTATTTATTTGAAATCAAAAGTAAATTTCAGTAGGATCTGGTTTGTGTGCACTTCTCAAACATTTGAGTTCTACTAGCACAAATATTGGCAATAAGAGGATTTAAAACTCAGTTGGCTAAATATTTGCCCAGTGTCAGTTCTGAATTATTTTGCTTTAAATAATTACAATTTAATATTTTTTGAATGTTTGGTATCTGGTATCATAACAAATACCATGTGAAAACTGTAATTCCCATTCTCCATGCTTATAATTTTCTTCCAGGGAACATGGAACATAGAATTTCTCTTGCTTCCAAATGCAGCGTGTGAGGGAAAACTGTTCTACTGTTCTCTGCCTGGAAAGCACTGTAGAAGATATTCTCTTCCAGTTTAGAGGAATCTTATGTCTAGCAATCCATCCTATCTGTAAAGGGCAGGTTAAATGGCCTTGAACGACAAGGGGAAGAGCTGCTAACAAGGCAATAGTCAGATAAAAGGGCCCTCAGCCAAGGGGCCAAAAAGCAAGGTGAGTAAACATCTCAGATAAGCTCCCTAGTTCAGCTGAAGATAAAGTGAGGGAGGGGGAAAACAGGTTCAGACTTACAAGATCCTGTTACTCCAGCTTTTACAAATAAAAATAGTACTGATCTACAGGGCATTGATTATTTAGTCTGGTCTACTAGGGCTAACAGACTTCTGTTATCCGCTCCCTGTTTTTAAAGGTAATTTTGAGAAAAGGAAAGGAACTGGAATGCAAAGGAGGGGGAGATGAGGTTAATTTTATCTATGAATTTGTGTAGAAGAATTAAAGTACTGCTATTTAATTTCTCCAGACATGCAAGAAAGGCATATTCAACAAAAGGGCTTGTAGGGAAAGGCTGTTTACAACAAGGCATTTTACAAAAGGTCTGACCAACTCAGAAGATAAGGCCTTATTTTGGATGATAAAATAAATCCTTCACTAAAGCTAGGCTGCCTCTTGGGTTTATAGGAACCAGTGTTGTGGAAAAGTGTAATCACGACTCTTTGTGGGGTAAAAAATCATGAAAACTATCCAGGTATGGCTGATATGGAGCAACAACAAGAAAATCCTTAACTAAAAATAGATTTTATGGCAATATATAGACAAGGATACAGAAAATCAATTCATATCTGTCATTCTTGTCAGTTTGTATAAGTTAGGCTATGTCTTGTACCAGAAAATCACTAGATATGCTGGCTAACTTCATAGAAGCACTTTTGTATTGATTCTGCTGGGTCTCTTTTAGGAGGCAAAACTTTTTTAGATTTGTAGAACAGGTCAAATGACTAGACATTATCTGTAGGTTTTCAGTTAATAGTGACAATACAGTACTGTTGATTTTGAAACTTGTGAATTACCACTGTTATTGATAACAATATTTCCAACCTGAAATTGGATAACTCTTTCTAAGCTAATATAATATTGACCATGCATAGTCTACCTGCTGTTAGGTGCTAGACCAATAATAGGAAAATTTAAAAGATGATGTCAGACTTTTCATCTATCCCAAAATAATTCTTAAAGGAGATAAGTACTTTACCCTGAAAAACAACCATTTATTTTGTCTTCCCCCCGCCCCCCCCCCCGCAGGTCGGGAATTTATAGGCATTGTCTTATTGTTCCAACCATGAAGAGAAGGTATGGGAATTATTATTGTTATTGTTATTTTAAATTTGTTATGGTTGCCCACTCCAGCAGACTCCAGGCAACTTACAAAATCCAAGAAACAGTAAAAACAGTTAAAAACATAAAACAATACAAACTGCCTGGAGTAAAGAATAAAGATTAAGAATAACAAAAAACCACAACATGGGCCCCGCAAACACATTAACCCCAGGCCTGTGGCAACCATATACAACTGTGGAGAGAAAGATATGCAAATCTTTAAAACAAAATTCACTAACTCTGACAGCCAATTCCCCCTAATTTAGCCAGAACTTTTCCTCCATAACCTTAAAAAAAAAAAAAAAAGGCAAAAAGCCATCACAAAAGTCAAGGAGAAACCCCTTTCTACCCCATGTAATTTTCATACTAGTCCATTCCAAACTAAAGGTTTTTCTCTGCTTGAGCTTCCCTGAAGCAGAGGTAATTCAGACTTTTAAGAAAGGGCTCAACATCAGGATGCCTTAAGCGGTGCAGAGTTTTTAGCTTGGAATTCAGCTGTATAGTTTACAAGTCACTAGTGTTTCTATGAAGGTTAAATGAAAAGGAATCTCTCCAATGTGATAAGTTGCCACAGATAGCAGAACTGACCCACTAGAAGCTCTGATGTATTCTTTAGCATCTTTTCTTTCACATCAATTGGCAGAAAATTGCTATGAGAAGAGCTTGGAAATGGAAACCTGCAGTGAGTACTTGTCAATGCACCTTAAGTAAGGTGCTATGATTGAATTTTTTACTGCCAAAGGAGCCCCTGCAATTGAAGTTCACTACCAAATGCTGGTTGTTTGTAGTGATGACTATGTTGGCACGAGTACTGTAAGTATCTCCACCAAAACATGTAAATATGATGAACCAGGAAGAGCTGATTTGCATGATCAAGAATGAAGTGGACAACCTGTGACAGCAACCGACAAGTTTCACATGAGAGAGGTTGATGAACTGATTAAGGGCAATTAGTGGATCACTCAAAGGGAAATTGCTGTCAAGCTTGGCATTTCACAGGAACATGTGGGTCACATTATTGATGTTCTTCAATATGGGAAGATTTGTGCAAGATGGGCTCCTTGTATGCTGATGGCAGAGATGAAAGCTTAAGGAGCTGAAAATTGCCAGCAATTGTTATCATGCTATGAGAATGAAGATGAGGAATTTATTCATAGTATCATGAACGTGAACATGGACTCACCATTGTAACCCAGAAACAAAGCATCAGTCTACAGAATATCATCACAAAGCTTTACCTGTGGTGGAGGGTGGGGGATGAATAAAAACCCAGGTTTTGGCAGGAAGACTCATAATTACAGTTTTTCAGAATGCAGATGGTCTTATTCACATGGATTTCCTTGAACTTGGCACCCCTGTCAACTTAGAGTGCTACACTGCAGTATTCAACATTTTGAAACAACAATTAAGCAGAATTTGGAAGCATTTGCTGCAACATGATGATGCTAGGCCTCATATCTCATCAGGTATCCAAGGGGCAATTGCAAAGTTAGATCTCACCCTTTCACTCCATCCACCTTACATCCAGACTTGATGCTATGGAACTTCCAACTTCTTCCACAATTGAGAGAATATCTTTGTGGACATCTATCTGGCTCAAATGAAGAGGTGGAAAGAGTATCAGGACCTGGATGAAGAGACAAAGTGTAGAGTTCTTTTGTGATGGCTTACAGAAGCTTATCCATCCTTGGCAGAAGTGTGTAGTGAATGATGGCAATTACTGTATGTGGAGAAGTAAATGCAGGGAACAAGAGAGGTCATTTCAGGAATTATTTTGCTATTTCATTCAATAAAGTATCTCTATTTAAACTGAAGTTATGAAGGTAAGGCATTACTTTTTATTCCACTCTTGTACATGTTTTGTGGAGAAGGACTTGAGGGCTCCTGAGGTTTGTTACAGATCCCTGCAGATGTTGAATCACTATAAATTGCTGGATGGCAGCTCTGATTAGAGGTAGGTCACTTTGAATAGAAAGAGGGAGAGAGAGCAAGAACATTATTACAGAAGACTGATGAATAAACCCTGTCCTTTGCTGAAAGATGAACCAAGACTCTTTGCAGAATCAAAGCCTTTATATACATTCTTCTTCATGACAGTGAAGACACAACTGCTCATGAATAATTGTCCAGACAATAATGAAGAAAATGGGAGGGGGAGGGAATAATTCATACTGACTGTCCAGATTAGTTCTTGCCTTCACACAACTTCTCCAGAAGGAAGGAATCTTGGAGTGAAAGAAGTGACAAACTCCGTCTCCAACAATCCTTCAATCTGTTTTAGGAGACTGAATGAACATATTGCAAGTAAACAGTCTGGGCCAATGTAGGGAAAATTATGTCCTTAGATTCTTTGACTGCTTATGAGTTCAAATTGTTCTAACAAAGTGGAAGCAGTTGAGGAAAGCTGTTCTACTCTTTTTTTTCTTTTTTTTTTTTAAGCTTGGGACCTTTGCAGGCAAAGTAGGTACTCCATCACCGAACATTCCCTCTACTACAAAGTGGGAGTTTGGTTCCAATCGTCAACCCAGAGAACCAAAAATGAAATAGAACAGAAAAGGGAAAGACCATGAGGATCTGCTGTTGCCGCCATAATTGTGCTTTAGATCTTTTCCTCTATACACAACCCCCAGATTCAGATTAGAAAAGCCCAAGAGATTAACAACAAAGCCAGTGACCTCCTTGTGTCAAGCGTTTCCACTTAACAGCTTGAGCATAGTCCTATCTCATGATCCGAAAACAAAACCATACACTATCGCCTGCATTTGCAACCAGAGAGTTTTCACTCTTTGAACAATGTACCCTTTAATTGCAGTAATGTTTTGTTGCATGCCTTCAGATTAAAATGCTATTTCTAACTGTCACTTAATAGGTTTTAATGAAAGCAATTTATTAGACATTATGTACTTAGTTTAATCTAACAGGGTAACTAAACATTCAGATAACCAAGGATGGGATAGAAGGAAATCTATATCACTCTAATTTGCATTGTATGTTCTTCTCATTGAGTATAATTGCTATTGACTGCCTAGAGGAGCACTTGCCAAATCACAAATAATCAGGAAAAAATATAATTAAGTAAAATAAGCACATACTGGAATAAGTATGGGAAGGAAGACAGGAATAATATGGCTTGAATCAAAGATTCGTGTGTGTGCGTGTGCGCGCGTATGTGTATACACACAGACACGCACTACATAAAGAGAAAGAAAGAGGTTCTAATCTAGACCCTCAACCTGTAATGACTGCTGAACACTTAGATTCCTCATACAATATAGGATCTGGTCCAACATAGACATCTATCATAGGACTACCAGACCTGGGTTGCCAAATGCCAGATGATCCTAGATGGGAGGAAAGAAATGCAGAATTGTATAGGCTCCACCTAAGGATCACACCAATTTTTACAGCTCAGATCTAATAGCCCTAGGCCACAGCCAGGTCATATTAAAATGCTATCCTCCTGTCTTTGAGCAGATATAAATTTCACTGTCCTCATTGACAGTTGATATTCTGCCTCATCATGAGCTTGATTAGTCATATTCTTTAAAGTTTTAATGCAGGACAAATGAAAGAAAATGATTGGTGGGTTTCCCTAGCCTTGTTTCTTCTCCCAGTGAATATCACCAGCTGGGGGTGGGGGGAACCAACCATCACTGTCCTTTACATGTGGTGAAATGGGGAGAAGCAAAGGCATCCAAGTGCTTAGAATGGCGGCTTTAAGTTGCCTGACTAATAGGTTGCAGGCATGGAGAGTGCTCTATGTTTGTTGCTTATCAATCCATTTCTGAGCATGGGACTAGTGCTCTTCTGGGTCCAAAAGTAGCTGACTGACAGGTCACAGGTATGGGGTAAAGTGGGAGGAAGGGATTGGCCATGAGCAAGTTCTGTCCTCGGGGAATGGCAGTGCTGGGAGCAAGTGGCTGTGACTGGAGGTAGCCTATGGAGTGACTAATTATGTAGACAAAATGGCACCTTACCTCAAGGTAATAAAAACAAGAAAGAAGAATTGCTACATAAACTTTTTGTCAACAGAAATCGTTAACATTCTGCAGTGCACTTGCTGGGGAGAGAATAAGCAAAACACAGCTGGCAAAACCTGTCTCTCCTGGTTTAAATCAGTCTTCTGTGCAGCACAGGACTAGCACTCTCTGAAGACTGTGCAAAAGAGCATTAAACCCGTCTATATAAGGAGCCCTCATAAAACGTGACATGCTCTTTGGAAAGTGACAGTTAGGCTTCATGTGGGTAGATACCTTCGTGGAAGCCAGATGGCTGGTCTCTCCTGCAATCCAGACAAAAATGGTCATGGAAAAGGTATGTTTGCAACAACCTAAAATGGCCAATGGGAGCTAGGCAGAACCCAACCCTAACTGTGCGAACAGCCACATGGTCAGTGGAGACTGCGAGAGAATGTCCATGGCAAATTTGTGTCAGAAGAAGAGGTGAAATACTCCTATGCAACTGAAATCACCAAAGCTGATTTTAATCTGCCTCAGTAGTGGGTCTGAAATGAAAATAAGTCATAAAAATGGTTACCAGGGCATATTTGTGCAATGGTTAGAGAGATGTGAGAATCATGAAGTCATAGAATTATGGAACTGGAAGGAACCACAAGGAACATCCAGCCCTGGGCAATGTGCATAAAAACCAATTAAACCATCCTGGAGAAATGGCTGTCCAGCTTTTCCTAAAAAATTTGAACGGAGGATTCAAAACTCCCATAGGCAGATTGTTCCACTGTTGTATATATCTTATCATTAGGAAGTTTTTTTCTTCTTACATTTAAACAAAATTAAGATAGCTGCAACGTATACTCATTATTTCTGGTCCTAGTTTCTGTAGCAATGGAATATAGTTCCTAACCATCTCCCCTATGGCATCTTTTTATGTCTCTGAACACTATTCTATGTCTTCCCTCAGTTTCCCTTCTCCACACTAAACTTCCCGAGTTCCTACTATGAATCCCTAGTCTATCAAATTAATACGTTTGACTTCATAGTCTTGTTCAGGCAGTTATGAGGACTTGACACTGGGTAGAAGATGGAAATGCAAAGCTAGCCTCACTGTGTGCATCCTTGCATCCCATCCCACCCCATCCCCCACTCCCACCACTTATTTTCTCTTCAAAGTGGGAGATCTGAATGGCAGCTGTATTTGCATTCACATGAAAAGGAATACAGTTTACTGTGCTATCTGGGATATTGATCATGTGAAGAACTCTTCACATGATCAATATCCCAAATAGCACAGTAAGCTGTATTTGTATTCCAGTGAAAGCCAGAACTGAGCTTATGTGATTGATTGGTCAGGCATATGTCTAGTGGGTTTTGATGTATCATCTGGACAAATATACAGTAGTTTTTGGTAAGTGGTATAGGAGGTGGAGTGAGACAAGGCCTGCAGATTTTGGCCAGTCAGAGGTAAAGCCTAGAGGAATAGAATGTGAGTTCAATAAAGAAATTAACAATACCTTCCCCTCACTCAACACACACTTTCTAAAACATCTGGTTCATTACAGAATACATGATATGAAACATAAGGAGAAAATACCGGACAGGTGAGATGCCTCACTGCTGTCAACCTGAGGTGCATCTACTAAACTAAATCAAGGATATTAAAAACAAGGCTCATACTGTAATATGATTAGAGTTAGCAAAAGATCCAGCTTTTTGACATGACAGAATCTTTGGATAGTAAGGGTTGTATGAGAAAACCATGATTCAAAATTTTCCTAAACTAATAAATATCAACAAAAGATCCAAGTTATCTTACAATGATAACTTTGCCGGAATTTTCAAAATTGGTAGACCTTTCAAACAATCAAACTAAATTGGTATTATTTCTAATATGTGAGACACAGAGACACAAACCCACATCCTGTAGCATCCAGTGAGATGTAAGTCAATGGTCACTTCTGTCGCTAGCAGACAATTGTATTTATACTAGGGCTGTATACATGGAAAAGGACTCTCACTAATCTCAAAATCAGTTATTTTGTTTCAGCTGTACTTTAATATTTAGTATTTTAAACTCTTTTCAGGATAAAGAAAATAGGAGATGAAGCTCTTTAATTCTTTTTAAAAGCCCTACTCTAAAGTATAGTTTGAATTTTAGAAAATTTTAAAAATGGCTTCTATCATAAAAACTGGCTGCTGCTTTTGCCATTCAGAAAAAACTACTGGTATAGTAGATTGAGAAGGATATTCTTCAAAACATTCAATACATCAAGCAGGTATTAAAAACATAATCACAGTGTGCTTTCCTCATGACAATATATTTTAAATTTCAACTATTAAGAATATATTTTACTTTTAGATTCTTTTTTTTTTTTGTATTAATATAAACATTCTCCAAAAATACTATCCAAAGGAGCCCCTTTTGGAAGGCATTCCCTATCATTTGGTGGGAGAGAAAGAGGGAATAGAGATTAATGTTGCAATTCTGTTCAACTCTTATCTGAAGTAAGACCTGCAAACAGGGTCATTTTGGGGAAGAAACATGTTGCAGCCACCATCTCAATTGTTTGGACAACCCCTCCCCCTCTTCTATGCTCCTACCTGTGGATATTCTCCAAAAAGCTGAAGAATCAGTGAAATTATTTGGAGAAATAAGGATAAGGAGGAGAGCATTTTAGGAAAGCTACATTTCCTTGGAATGTAATAGCAGCTCCATAATTTTGTGTTGCCTCACTGCTTCTTCCTAGTTTACAGAAGTTCTCAACATTACTCTAAACATGTTAGCTATTTGTAAAGGCTGGGCTATCAAGTTACTAATTGAAATCATACTCTCTCATATTGTTGTTCGGGCTTCATTATAAGGTAAGTACCTTACATTGTTACAAGCAATCAGCTGGACTTACACTAAAGTTGATCACTCAACATTAATATATCACAAACCTTTTCAAACAGAGGAATGGATGTACAGTACATATATAGGGACACTCATAATGGACCAATTACAGTCACATGTGGATTATAAAAATGATTTTTGCAGTATATTAATAGAGTACTTGAGTAATCTAACATTTGTGTGGTATTCAATCACGTTTTAAGATTGTATTGTATACTAAGAAAAGAATTACATGATTTGCTCTTAGTTAATTGAATGTAAAAGATTGATATGGAAAGAGATGGGCAGAAAGAGAAGAGATATTAAATTTGCTTTGCACAATGCCAGTTACCTTTTGACTAAGAAATAATAAAACAAAAAAAATTTTTTTTGATAGTATCTGTTAGTCTCATTCACCATATCCTTTAAAGGAGGAGAAAGAGGAGTTTATGAAATATACCAAAATGAAGGAAATGAAATCTCAGTGAAAAAGTTTTTATTATTTTGGAGTTATTTTGATTCATTGATGGATTGATGGATTATGTGCCATCATGTCAGTATCAACTCTTAGCAACCACACTGCTAGATCTTCTTCAGGAAGATCTATCCCCAACTGGTCCTTCAATGGTGCACCCATTGCCTCTGTAATTGAGTCTATCTACCTTGCTGATGGCCATCCTCTTTTTCTCTTCCCTTCTATATTTCCCAGCAATATAGACTCCTCCAGAGATCTAGGTTTTCACATAATGTGTCTGAAGTATGATAATTTGAACCTGGTCATTCGTGCATTGAGTGAGAAGTTTGGGTTGATTTGTTCAATTGACCATTTGTCTGTTTTCTTAACCAACTATGGTACTCTCAGGAGTCTTCTCCAACACCAAAGTTCAAAGCATCAATATTCTCGCTACCCTGCTTCTTCAAGTGCAGCTTTTGCTTCCATACAGTGTCACAGGGAAAACCATTGCCTGCACGATTCTGATCTTTGTAGGTCAAAGGAGGCATCTGAATATCTTTTCCAAGGCCTTGGAATTATTTTAGAGAAGGCATATTAGACATGCATTTATAGTTTCACTTGCAATCAGTAATCTAGGATGAAGAGAAAGTCCATGAAACGCTGCATAATCTACTTAGTCAAGGAAAATTCCATTACTGCTTCTGTGTCTATCAAATTTTGTGGCTCAACACAAGTGTACTAATATCATCACAAGTCTGTGAAAAGAAATTTGAAGACTGACTCTGTAGATTTTGTGGCTAAAAATGTCCAAAATACTTTTATAAAATGTGACTGACAATTTAGGTTGTACATAATCTCTGACTCCAGCTATTCCCTTCATCTTCTTTTATCTACATTAACAGACTTTTCACCTGCTAAATAACAGCTGTGATTGTTAAATGAGAAAGCTGTGATCTAAGGTGATAAATTCAACCTTTTTCACATATTTAGAGCTTGAGGTTTTAATGGGCGATGATTTAATACTGTATATCCTTTTAGCCTTAAAGCTTAGGATGAAGCTGAGTGTTTGCTGGCAAAAAGACCTATTATTTTGCATTTCTAAGAGCCTGTTCACACTTCAGGTTCATGCCCTGTCTACACATGCACACATCTTGAGAAATTTAATGTGCAAATGCTTAAACAAGTGTATATATATTCCCAGAGCACTGGGTAAATGGATCCCATGAATTCAATCAGGCAATGGTCTGCATCTTTGTCTTCTTTGGAGAATATCACATTCAGCCATGCCTGAAGGTGTCTCTGAACTACAGGCATGTGACCTTCTACCCATATGTTGATAGAACTAAGTGGTAAATAATATATCCTTCCAACCACTAGCTAATATGACACAATTTGGTTTCTATTGACTTTATGTCTATCATCTAAAATTAATTTTCAGCTTTACTTCTGTAACTGTAGTATTTTTCTTTGCTGCTCCTTTGTGCCTTAGAGGCTAAGTGCTAGAAGGCATCACATGTCTGATTCCATATGGAGTGATTAAACACAGCAGGTTTTTAAAGCTTATAACCTTAGTTAAATTATTAAGCAAAATGGCTATGGAAAATAAGTAGCCTTTACTCTGAAACAGTAGCAACAAAAATTTTATGAATTGAAAGTATACAATACATAAGGCAAACAAACCCAAAAAGGTGCTCTGTGTAAAATAAGAGGGAGAGTAGTCATAAGAGAATCCTTTTTTAGATGTGTTCAAATCAATTAAACAAATGGAAGGAGAAATAGGACTGCAGATATTGGCTTACTCCCAACATTTTCAGCTCTGTTTTAATTGTTCGGGACCTTGTCAGAACTTCTACTCATATTCACCTAAGCTCTCTGGAGAAGTTGCAGACCCTGCTTTAGTAAGTTCCTTTTTAAAAAGTTTTGATTGTATATATAAATATATAAAAGAAGATAAAGAATCTAACCCCCCCCAAAACAGAAAGACACTGAAAGCAAAAAAAAAAAAAAATCCATATAAAACAAAAGTTCAGGTCTTAGCCAATTAAACCATAACTACATGGAATAATGTGGATTAGACTTTGCACAAGATTGATAGCAGGTCAGTTCATATGTAGAAAATGATCTCATTATTCCATCCATGGTTTTAAATCAGGTATGATAGGGTCTTTCTACCAGAGGAAAACCTTGGTGGAAGAGCCCACTCATGGTAAATGTAAAGTTCATCATGCTTTAATAGATTCCAAACTTTCAGAATGTAATTTAGTACCACATTCACATCTTTAACTCATATATTTTCCCAACACCCTATTATTAACCTTATTAATATTAAAACAAAATGGTGCCACTATAGAATTAGCCCAGGCTATATGTGTCAGTGTCTTTTCTAAATGTTATATTTCTAGCATCCTGAAGTTGAAACTACCCTGACTTCATATCCCCTGGGAGGTCCAAAAATCACGAAAAATAATATTCTGTTATATTAATCACATATCACGATTTGAGATCTTGAAAACTCTAGGCCATTGGTCTGTTAAAACAGGATATTCCAACTCTTTCTTCCAACATCCAGATTTGCAAGTTCCCCATATCTATCTTAGTACTACCTTCCAGTTGTAAATAAAAATTAACTTTAGATTTGGGAATCTCCAAAACTTTACTCAGTAATATTAATAATTTAATGTTTTTGGATACTTCTATGTGAGGCCCAAATCATAAAGTAAAAAAAAAAAAAAATCTTGTTGCAGAACATCACATTTTTCAAAACACTGATTAATGAAGAGCTGATCCAAAGTACTGTTATGACTGTTCCTCCAAAATTCCAGAACTCCTCCCCTTTCTGCTGCCTTTCTTATTCTAAAGGAGAGGATACAGCTGAACTGAAGGCCTTTTGCATGCTAGAATGTTTGGCACAGGCTCAACACACATACACTGTGTTTTAAGAATATATTTTTCTTAACTTTTGAAAAAAAATACAATTAACATCTCTTTAAAAACCTTACTTAATAGTCTGTAATATTGTATATAAACTAAATAGCAATAGAACTATATGGCAATGTTGTTATTATGTAAAAGACAATGTGGTTTTAAAAAGAAACATAACTTATTAGTTAAAAATGGCTACATGGGGAAAAAATAAAAAACTACCTATAGCAGAAAAAAAGGACAAAAAGAGCCCCCCAGAAAATATAAAACACCTTAATAAATCAAAACTAAACAAAATAAAAAATTAAACAAAACAAACAATTCAAACAAAAAGAGAGACCCAACCTATATATCTATTTGTAATATATATACAGTGGTACCTCGGGTTACGAACGCCTCTGTTAACAAACTTTTCGGGTTACGACCAGCTCCGGCCACAAAAATTTACCTCGGTTTGCGAACTCCGCCTCGGGGTACGAACAGGATACATGGCCATTTTCCCTCCCGTGACACGGTCCGCGGCAATTTTTCTGCCCCTGACACGTGGTCTGTGGCCATTTTCCGCCCCTGGCACGTGGTCCGCGGCCATTTTCCGCCCCTGACACGTGGTCGTAGGGAGGGGGACTCTCCCTCCAAGCAATAGCCGCCTCCCTGTCCTCCACGCCAGAATGGATTAACGGTAATTACATTGAACCTTATGGGGAAATTTCCTTCGGGTTGCGACCAATTCGGGCTGCGACTAGAGTCACGGAACGAATTAAGTTCGTCAACCGAGGTTCCACTGTATATTATATATATATAGTCCTTGGGTTAATAACGTCCGGGTTACAGATGACCCATAGTTAAGAACAGAGTCTGTTGTAGCAAAATTCGAGTTAAATACACAGTGGTTCAAGTTCATTACACAATACTAGTTATACAGTATTATACAATAATACTGTTCTGGCTTACATACAAATTTGACTTAAGGGCAGACCTTGGGAACGGAACTCATTCTTAAACTGGGGACTCTCTGTATATAGAAAAAGAACAACAACAAAATATATCAGGCTATTAAAATTATACAACTGCTTTATACTTCAACATTACAATTCCAGTTTTAAACAGTGAATTAAACCTTGGCTGTATGACATCGTATTGTCCAATCTTGCCTCTCCTTCAGTAAAAAAACTAATTTAAATGATGAGAGTTGACAAATTTGATTAAACCAACACATACTTCTTCCAGGAGTATAGAGCTACCTTCTTCATAACAGACCTAGCTTGATGTATCCTAAATTCTTAATTCCTTGAAAGATTCCAAAATCTTGGAATATACTTTAACAAATCATTAACATTTGTAATCCTTTGCTGTATTTTTACTGTATATACTTGCTTTCACAAATCAAGCAAATTTAAAGTAGATCATTTCTCAACTGTATTTTAATGAATAATAAAGGTCACTAACTTCTATAATTCTTTTAAGGATAGACTTAAAGTAATTTTCCTCTGTTTGATTTTCATAATGTTCCCAGGCACACCACACATGTCAATCCATCCAACAAATATGGATGCAACAAAGCAGTGTTTCTCAACCTTGGCAACTTTAAGATGGATGGACTTCAACTCCCAGAATTCCCCAGCCAGCATGGCTGGCTGGGCAATTCTGGGAGTTGAAGTCCACCCATCTTAAAGTAGTCAAGGTTGTGGAACACTGCAGTAAAGGACTGCTACAGAACTTCAGAATTTAACCTGATTTTCCATTCAATCATTCTACAGTAAGTAACTTTTCCATCTTCTGTCCAGCCTGGAAACATGTAGAAACTAGAACAGGAAGCTTTCCCAAATGAAGTTTTGATAATTAGAATAACAAATGTTGCTGAAATAACTCACTTTTAAAAACAAAAACAAAACAAAACAACAACAAAATGGCCTACCTTTTTTTAAAGTGAAAGTTTTTTATTACTGATGGCCAAGATGGCTAAAATATTGAATAGGATCATAGGCTATCAATGTAGTAAGAAGGTGCCTCTCTTGTCTCCTGGTGACTACATGGTCAAATAAATGTTGTTTTCTTGCAACAATACAGTGTTGTTTTGCCACTGCCTTCTATCTTTTTTTAAAACTTCCCAGCCTAATCTACAGCCTCAGCAATAGGCTTTATTTAATCACATCAGGTGGTTGTGATCATTCCAGTTTTCAGTCTTTGAACCCTGTGTGTTTCAATTACTCTTAATAATAATAATGGCAATCACAGTGCCTATATTTCCAAAGAAAGTGCGGCTATTGCTATTTCATTCACTTTTCTTTGACATTATCACTGATAGGGTTTCTGTCATATCATTTACAAACAAAGTCTTGTTCTTTTCTTTCTTTCTATTCATTTCTATTTATATCTCAACTATCTGTAGCCCTCTAAGAAAAAAACTCAGAAGAATAAAACATCAGGAAACTATCAGAGCATCAATAAACATAGTTAAGATGGTAAAATAACTATCTGAGAAAAATTGTACCAGTATTAAGCAATGTCTTTACAATCTCAGGAAGGTTGTTATTAAGGGCATGGAATGGGCCTTCCTTGGAAGGCATTCTCAAGTCTAGGTTTTGTTACCATAAGGGTTATTTCATGAGTTGTTGAGATATACAAGAGGGCCTCCAAAGAGGATCTCCATAAATTTATATATCCATATATAAGAAAAATAGTCCTTCATTTATCATAATCCTTAAGCATTCAGGGTTTTAAAGGTATTTTCCAGCAAATATATTCTGAATGTTGTAAAGTAAAATCACCCTCAAGTCACATTTAGCTCCTTGTGACTGCAACCACACAGTTTTCATAGCAGCACTGCAGAAGTGGCTTTTTACTGCCTTCTATGATTTTTTTTTTTTTAACTTCTCAGCCTGGCCAGCAGCCTTGGGATTTTCTGCTTAGCTTCTGAGATCATCCAAGGTCAGCCAGGTCCATCTGAAAACAAATGGAAAGCCAGCATAGTTGTTTCAGTGAGAATCACAGGTACGCTGTGCATCTCTTAGCAAGTAAGGACAACATTCTGGTGGGGCAAAAAAGTATTTAGTCAGCCACCAATTGTGCAAGTTCTCCCACTTAAAAAGATGAGAGAGGCCTGTAATTTTCATCATAGGTATACCTCAACTATGAGAGACAAAATGAGAAAAAAAATCCAGAAAATCACATTGTCTGATTTTTAAAGAATTTATTTGCAAATCATGGTGGAAAATAAGTATTGGGTCACCTACAAACAAGCAAGATGTCTGGCTCTCACAGACCTGTAACTACTTCTTTAAGAGGCTCCTCTGTCCTCCACTCGTTACCTGCAGTAATGGCACCTGTTTGACCTTGTTATTAGTATAAAAGACACCTGTCCACAACCTCAAACAGTCACACTCCAAACTCCACTATGGCCAAGACCAAAGAGCTGTCGAAGGACACCAGAAACAAAATTGTAGACCTGCACCAGGCTGGGAAGACTGAATCTGCAATAGGCAAGCAGCTTGGTGTGAAGAAATCAACTGTGGGAGCAATAATTAGAAAATGGAAGACATATAAGACCACTGATAATCTCCCTCGATCTGGGGTTCCATTCAAGATCTCACCCAATGGGGTCAAAATGATCACAAGAACAATGAGCAAAAATCCCAGAACCACACGGGGGGACCTAGTGAATGACCTGCAGAGAGCTGGGACCAAAGTAACAAAGGCTACCATCAGTAACACACTATGCTGCCAGGGACTCAAATCCTGCAGTGCCAGATGTGTCCCCCTGCTTAAGCCAGTATGTGTCCAGGCCTGTCTGAAGTTTGCTAGAGAGCATTTGGATGACCCAGAAGAGGATTGGGAGAATGTCATATGGTCAGATGAAACCAAAGTAGAACGTTTTGGTCTAAATTCAACTCGTCGTGTTTGGAGGAGAGAGAATGCTGAGTTGCATCCAAAGAACACCATACCTACTGTGAAGCATGGGGGTGGAAACATCATGGTTTGGGGCTGTTTTTCTGCAAAGGGACCAGGACGACTGATCCGTGTAAAGGAAAGAATGAATGGGGCCATGTAGCGTGAGATTTTGAGTGAACACCTCCTTCCATCAGCAAGGGCATTGAAGATGAAACGTGGCTGGGTCTTTCAGCATGACAATGATCCCAAACACACCGCCCGGGCAATGAAGGAATGGCTTTGTAAGAAGCATTTCAAGGTCCTGGAGTGGCCTAGCCAGTCTCCAGATCTCAACCCCATGGAAAACCTTTGGAGGGAGTTGAAAGTCCGTGTTGCCCAGTGACAGCCCCAAAACATCACTGCTCTAGAGGAGATCTGCATGGAGGAATGGGGCAAAATACCAGCAACAGTGTGTGAAAACCTTGTGAAGACTTACAGAAAACGTTTGAGCTCTGTCATTGCCAACAAAGGATATATAACAAAGTATTGAGATGAACTTTTGATATTGACCAAATACTTATTTTCCACCATGATTTGCAAATAAATTCTTTAAAAATCAGACAATGTGATTTTCTGGATTTTTTTCCCCCATTTTGTCTCTCATAGTTGAGGTATACCTATGATGAAAATTACAGGCCTCTCTCATCTTTTTAAGTGGGAGAACTTGCACAATTGGTGGCTGACTAAATACTTTTTTGCCCCACTGTATATTCTTGATCATCCACTCATGATGAAATTGAGGTGTGTGAATCTTAGAGAGATTTGCAGACCTCAGGAATATGCGTAGTTGGTGTGTTTGTCTCAGCTGGGCAAAGGTGTGTCTGACCATTGCAGAAAGCCAGTCCAGAAGAAATTATGAAGCTGTGTTTTCAGGAGGAATGTAAGCCAATTCCCAGATCAGCTGCAATCACCAAGAATATTGACCTCTATTTAATCAGGATTCAGCTTCAACTTGCTAGCCCATATCGAGTAAGTTTTCAGTAGTCAGGCAGAGTAAAATCTCTGTGAAATTTGAAAGCTGCTTCATTCTGGCCATTTCCACACCAGTTATTTGTTGCTTCTTATACCATCATCCGACCATTGCTGTAAGGCCTCTTTGTATCTGAAATACCACCATAGTGATGACTCGGTGATGCAACACAACACTATAAGCCACTATGGTGAAATGGTTTCTCTTCTTTTAATTACTCAGGTACCCTAATATTCAAGAAATTTCAGAGCAGACAATAAAAGATTCTTTCCATGTTGGAAAAAATAGAACTGTCTTCATTCAGTTGGAGAGCTTTATAACAGAACAATTCTTTACCTTCCCCACCATGAAAATTAGAGGCTATGCTTCCATGAAACATAGAGAACTACCATTGCTTCATGTCTCCTTCTCACTTCCTGTAACATTAGGTCAAATCTAATGACCTCATCTAACATATGAGGTCATCATGCTGCAGTAATGACCAACAAGGATGTGAGGCTGGGGCCAGGAAATGCACAATACTAAGTAATTGTCTTACAGATCACATTATTTGAAAGGTGGGAAAGAGAACATTTGTTAGGATCACTTGAGTGTAATATGTAAACACAAGCTCATACCACATAGTGTAATTGATATGTTTCTAATAATTTTAATCAATCCAGCACTAAGGCACATGTTTGAAAGAGAAAAGCTCTATTAATGTGGCTAGGAAAAACCACTGCCAAGGCCTGGAGAATGATTGTTCAGAAAACTCATTATAAGGCTTTTACGCACACAATAAATGTATATCCAACTGAGCTTTTCTCCTGTATCACCAATAAACCCTGGACAAAACCAGCCCCAGTTCTGCATAAAACAGAGGGACTCTCCCCAATGTCTACTGGAAAGGATGTAGCTCGTAAGATTCATAATTTCCCCATTGAAACACCCCAGTTGTTATAAAGAGAAGGGCCCCCGTTGTTGAAATAGCAACCAAGGATTTCCCTCTGTGGGCAGCTTGGTTCTTGCAAAAGAGAACAACATAAGCTCTGCCTATGAAACGTAGTGCTTGTGTGGGCCTGTGCACTGAAAAAACAGAGCAGGCTTTTGGCCACAAAACAATCAGAGCTCCAGAAGGAATATGAAATGATACTTGTTGTCTTTCATGGTGCCAGAATTTTAATTGAAATTTTAAAAAGCTTTTGGGAAATGGTATTGATGTTCCATAGATAGATCATCATCTCTAGGGCTAGATTCTCAGTTTAGGTAGGACACTTTTGGTTTCAAATGGGATAGGAAATACCCGAAAATTACTTAAAATGACAATCTGAAGACTGTATACTTTTTTGCCTGGGAAGTTTTAATCCAATTTAACAACTGCCACACTGCTTTTATTTCAGTTATATTTAACGATATCTCATTTAAAATTCCTAGATGATTGGAATTGCCAGTTGCAGACAAATCATATAATCATGAGCTGTCTAGATGACTTCATGATATCCTTCCTATATTTCATCATTGGATGTGTCAATTAAAACACTTTTCAAATAGTAATATTTTTCAGAAGAAGAGCTATGTTAGATTGTTGCGGCAAGGTATAGGTCATAAATAAATTTTGTTATTTCTTTATTTCAATTTCTGCAGCAGACTTGTAACCATATCGTAAGTGATATTCGGATCTTAGCATGGAATAAAAATGTGCACAAATTCTAGTTGCTGTTTTGTCTTGATCAGAATTTGAGGACAACTCAAGACCAAGGTACAATCTCTTGGGAAAAAACAAACAACTTGCAGGGATAAAAATAGATCTCTATATGATACCAGGAGAGGCATTTGATAGTTGTTGATAGCTCCATAAGACATTCAGGGAAGCCTCCAATTATTATTGTTCTCAGGAGGATGCCAAGTTTGCTATTTTTGGGGCGATCCAAATAATTTTCAAGTATATTAGCTCTCTTGAAAGCATTGGGCCATAACTAGATGTTGCCAATGAATCTGAGGCTTGTTCTGACACTGTATTGGCAGCATCCCAAACAATTCCACAGTGATGATTCAGATAGCTGGGAATGCTTTCAGATCCCCATGGAATTAATTAGGTGAGCTATACGAATTAATTCATGCATCATTAACTGAGTTTGAGGGCTGATTAAAACATGTTGCCTCTTGCATGTAGAGGCCTTACATGGAAAGTACACTACGAGGCAAGAGTTGAAAACTTACAGCACCTATTGGAAATGCCACTCTTTGTTACAAATGGTGCCACAGTGCCAACTATTCATTTAAATGAACCCCCAGTTATTAATAGTTCAAGAGACTGTATTCCTAGACCAGGGGGTACTATCTGTGGGCCAATCTTCTCCCAACTGGTGATGCAGTATTTCCAGACAGCACAGAAAATGTCAGATTGGGAAAGCCTATCCCAAATCAATGAAGGTAAGGTGATCCAGAAGATAAAAGAGCTATGTGGAATTAATATGATAATCTTCTAATAAAGAGCCTTATTACACCCCCCCCCCCAAAAAAAAAGGAAAATGAAAATTCTGGGGAATGATTAGCTTGTGGAATGTACTAGAACTATATAATTTAGGAAGTCTTCTAAATTATAACAAATTAATAAATAATTTGTTAATAAATAATAACAAATAAATAATCGTTGGTAACATTACTACTAACATCCTTTGTTTGACAAATTCCACCTATTAGATCAAAAAAGTTTTTTTTTTTTTTTAGCTTTGGACACAAAGAACAGATTTAAAGTTAAAGCATTGTGCCTGAGGTCTGCAATGAAGAAACTTCCCAAAACACCCCACAGGAATCCCTTAATCCTAAATAAGGGAGTTATTTATTGATAGGCAAAAGGTAGGGCTTATGGATGAAAAACTAATGGAATCAGCATCCAGAACATATATATCTGGCTTCATATAAAGATTAGTATAACTACATCAGTGTTTCTCAACCTTAGCAACTCTAAGATGTGTGGACTTCAACTCCCAGAATTCCCCAGCCAGCCATGCTGGCTGGGGAATTCTGGGAGTTGAAGTCCACACATCTTAGAATTGTCAAGAAGCACTGAACTAGATGCAGATGTGATTTGAGATGGCAACTCAAATCAAATCCACCACTTGCCCTTTCTCAGTCTAGCTGCCCACTCCCAATCAGATCAATCCCAGCTCTCAATGAAGCTGTGCTCTTTCTCCCTTCTGGATGACAGAGGAAGGGCTTCCCTTTGGACAGGCTTCATTACCAAACCTGTCCATCACACTGCCCATGAATTCCTGTAGCATCCCAATTTCCCGAGTTCATTCTCAGAAGTTGGATCTTCTGGAAGAATTACCATATTATTTTTCAGATTCTTCAGGAGCGCCTTGCTGTAGTGGTTGGTTAATGCTTAACTGCCATTCCCAAATGGACTTACTTTCTGTAAGCAGTACTTTTGCTTAATAACATAAATAAAACACTTTATGAAATCCACTTAGGAAGGGATTTTTGTCAAGTAATACTGTGTGCTTAAAACTGGATATTTAATTAATTCAAACCAAAACAGAACGTGCATAATGTTGGGCATATGTTGAACTGCAGAATACTCTTTGAGCATAAAAATAAGCACTCAGAGTTACCAGGTACGATGAAGAGAGGCTGAGCAAATGGAATCTAAGTCCGTTCTGTCTCTAGTCCCAATTAAGGTAAAATTGAGTTCTAAGGAAAGCAGTATTAACAGAACTCATTGCATCAAACTCTATCTATCCTTTTCTTCTTCTGTTAATAATTGTTAAAAACATATCTGCTTTTCTTTATAACTTCAAAGTGGTTTCTAAAAAGTTCACAGCAGACATAGCATGTATAAAAACACTGAAAATGACAATAAAAACCATTTAAGTGAGCTTAACAGACAGAAGAATGGATATGACAATAAATTAGTTATTCAAAAGAACTGCAAGACATTCTCAAAACCCAGTCCTCATGGTAATTAGCCAACGACACATTGTAATGCAAATATCTTCCAGAAACAGAAGTGTTTGCACAAAGGGAGAAAGAGACAAAATGTGTATCATAACATCATGATGCAAACACCACACATTTTATACATGTGTCAACATGTTCCACACGAGTACATAAGGGTCAGAACTTGTGTTGTTATGTCACAATGCAGGACTTTTCCCTGCTTCCAGTTAGATGTTTTAAATAGATTTATTCAATTTGTATGGCCACCCATCTCAACAAGTGTCTCTGGGCAACAAATAATCTTAAAATATGTATTGTCGAAGGCTTTCACGGCCGGCATACGATGGCTGGTTTGGGTCTTCCGGGCTGTGTGGCCGTGTTCTGGAAGTTTTGTTTCCTAACGTTTCGCCAGCATCTGTGACCGGCATCTTCAGAGTGCAGGAGCACAGACAGGAGGTGGGCACAGAGAGAACTGCTCCTGACTGTGCTCCTGCACTCTGAAGATGCCGGTCACAGATGCTGGCGAAACGTTAGGAAACAAAACTTCCAGAACACGGCCACACAGCCCAGAAGACCCACACCAGCCAATCTTAAAATAAATTAAAAATAATTCCAATCGCAAATTAAAAAATTAAAATTAAAATACACAGCAGCCGAGAGAGAGATCACAATTGACAGTTGCTAGCACAACCAGGATGCAGGACCCTTCACAAATTTGGGGCCCCAGGGCTGGGCACAGAACCAAGTCTTTAGGGCCTTATGAAAGGCCAGCAGGATCAGGGCCATACTAATCTCTGGAGGGAGAATGTTCCAGAGGGTGGGCGCTAAGGCAGAAAACTCTTGGAATGTGCCTATCCTACCAAATGGGTAGAAACAACTCCCTCAAGTAACCCAGTACCAAACCATTAAGGGCTTTAAAACTGACAACCAGCACCTTGAATTGCACCTGGAAGCACACCGGCAGCCAATGCAGCTCATGAAGTTATGGTGTTACATGTGCCAAGTAACCGTCACCATTTGCTACCTGTGCAGCTGTATTCTGCACCAGTTGAAGCTTCCGAATGCTCTTCAAGGGAAGTCCCATGTAGAGCACATTGCAGTAGTCCAAACGGGAGGTCACAAGGGCATGAGTGACAGCGAGCAGGTACTCCTGGTCCAGGAACAGGTGCAACTGGCACATAACCCAAAGGTGTGCAAAAACCCTCCTACCCATGGCTGCCACCTGCTCTTCCAGATTGTGCACCAGGCTTGTCTGAGCCAGTCCCACTCCATCCAGAACCAAAGATGGGAGATCACCGAAAACAGGAAGTCAAAACACCCAAAGCCACTCAGACTTGCTTGGGTTGAGCCGAAACCTGTTGCGCCCTATCCAGGTACCCACAGCCTCCAGACACTGGGACAAGTTGTCCGTAGATCACTCAGGCAGCCAGGGACAGGTAAAGCTCATACTGGGGATACTGTCAGATGACCTCACCCAGCAGTCTCACATGGAGGAAAGAGAGGATCAAGCCTTGCAGCCCTGAGGCCCGAAGCACATTTTTGCATAACTGATGTCAAGTGAGTTTGTCAACAGATGGAAAGCAATAGATACAAAGTGAAATCCAATACTTATTTATTTTTATTTATTTAAATAATTGATATGGCCACCTACCTCATAATAGTGACTCTGGGTGGCATCCAGAAAGTAAAACCCAAGTATAAAAACAATAATCTATGGCATCCCAGGTAAAATATGCCTTCCAATCATAAAACCACATCACAGTAGAGCTAGCCTGACCTCCTGGCCCAAACATCTGAGGAAACAGCCAGGTCTTCAAAGCCTTAGGAAAAGCCAGTTGGCCAGGGCCATCTGGATCCCTGGGGAGATGCTGTTCCAATATATAATATCATTGGACATCCACTCATTTGAAGGGACTTTCTCTTCTCTATATTAGATTTCCCATATACCCTCCTATTCTGCGTCTGCTACTTATCAGAGGGAAGATTTGGAGCAGAGCCTACGGATGCATGAGCATTTGGAGAGATCTCCCTGCCTTTCTACCGGTAGAAACTGCTTTCTGTAATGGAAATGTATCACTGGATTTTATCACGAGTATCTAGATTTGGTGAGAACCAGCTCCATGTCCTAACACTATCTGAAACATTTGATGGACGTATATGACGGGGACCTCTTGGTGGTGGTACTTGGGGGTGGTTCCAATACCCCTGGAGTTCCTTGACTGGCAATTGTTGATTTGATGCTAGTTTCTTTTTTATAAAGAAAAGCTTTGCTCCACTTGCAGAGCAGCCTAAGGACTGATTCTCATGTTACCTTTTACAATTAAGACATACGTCATCTGAATCCTGCGCAAATCCTCTCTGAAGGATATGTGGCTGGGTGATTTTACTTAACTTTTTCATCATTGCCAGATAAAATAGATGCAGCAATATGGCTGATGTTATTTTAAATCCACATGACAGCAGATATACAGATCTTCAATATATAAGCTATATAATTTGTATTTTAATGGCAAACATGCCACAACGTTAAAATAATAACTATGTCTGAGTATAAGCTAACAATAACAATCAAAACCATTTTCTTTGCTGAAGCTGCTAAAGTAAATTCATACAATGGAATGTGTGTATGTATGTGTATGCTGAGATACCAGTATTAGTTGAGTGTGTGTGTATATATATAATCAGGTACCAGTATTAGCTGAGCAGGATTAAGATCAGCCCTTCCAACTTCAGTTAATTGCTGCTGATTCCCATTTTTGTCTTCCTAATTTGATGTTCAAAATGAATCTCCAAAATGCTTTTGTCTTTGCCTTACTATGGGACATAATGCATTTTTACCCATTTTTCAATGCCCTTTATATTTAAAAAAATGCATTATATCATCTCTATTTAATTAACATCAAGTTTAATAGCTGGCTCACTTCAGTTAGGTTTCAGTGTACTTAAGCATTTTTAAAATATAATTTAATTGAGTTCTGTCTTTAATTAATTGTATAATTAATCTTCTCAAATTAGGTAACATTTTATAAAGGGCCTTAATAAAGAAACTCGAATATTTTAAATTGCCATGCTATTAAGCACTAAGAAGTTTCTCTTCTGTATTGTTCTGCTTTAGAACACAAAGAAGTTAATTGCAATATAAAAGCTACCTTCTACTGAATATTAATAATTGCTTGTACATTCATCCATATACTAGCCTTTTTTTTAATTACTTCATAAGGTTGATGAGCTTTTTTTTTTTTTTTAAAGGATTAAATACAAAACAAAGTATGTGGAATAAAACATCAGAAACAGATTTGGGGACTGGAAAGTTTGTGATATTGAGTGATTATTTTCTGGCATGTCATATAAGATTCTCAGAAACCTTAAGGGCACACAAGGAAGAATGGAGTTTCTCCTTTCTCGTCAAATATCCTCCCCATATCCAGGAATAAGCAACATGTTGATTTCTTTAGTGTAAGTGAAGGACTGTGGTTTTTCAATAAGCTTCACTGAGTTACAAAACACATCAGCTTTTTTTACAGAGGAGACTGGAAGAGTTTCCTCCAGAGACCCCCTCGAGGGTGGCCATGAAGATGATATGCAGAAGTCAGGAATCAGTGGTGGCGGCTGTGATGGAGAAGAGGCAGCCAGACAGGCTGAGAAAAGGGGAATGGATAATGAAAGGCACCATCAATTTTTTATGTGTATGGAAATTATACTCAAGGTCATCATAAAGTCCAAATACTAAACTCATACTGATATACAAGGGCTCTTTTCATGCATATCCGAAAGTTCCAGTTTTTCTATCTACCTATCTCCATTTCTTTCAAATTACAAAATCTACTTGGTATCAAGAATATACATAATGTAGACATATAGTTAATTATAATCTAAATACACTTATGACTGTTTGCTCTTTGATGAGAAAAAGCAAATCAAATCATGACATATTTCATGACAAGCAAATAATACAGATATATACCTAAATGGTTAGGATTGCCTTCCACGTGTATAGTCTATACCTAGACCATATTGTCCTTTACTTGGAGTCTACACAATTTCAACTCTCCAATTTCTCCAAACTGTTTTCAAGCTGGTTCTATTATGGTCTTAATCCACGGCAGAATCCAGAATATAGAGGGAAAAAGCAGCCAGTGTCCTTTCTCCTGCTAACCGGCTCCTTCTCTAACCGCTAGCCCTAGTCTCTTCATCTATCTCTTGGATCATAAAGAAAATAAAATGAAGTGCTAGCCCTCCCTCCACATTTCCAGGACATGCTGTTTATTCTTGTCTAGCCATTTTAGTTCTGCAACTAAGAAGAGGGAGCTGCAAAGCCACCAGGTCACCATTCCTCTGTTGAATTTGAAAGCTAGTTGTGACAATGAAAAGACAGCATACCAGCAATTATCCCAATAACTGTAACCATGTTTCAGTATTAAACAGGACACGGAAGGCTGCTTGCAGGGGACGGGGAAGAAAACAAAAATCATCCCTCCACAGACACACATACGCACACACCATGGAAAGAAAATAGTTCGTTAGCATTCCCCCATCACCCCATAAGGCAGTCCCTGAAGGAGAAAACAACAATAAAGCTTCCTGGCCCGTTGCAGCTGCTGGCCCCCTATAGAAGAGAAAGCAGGGGAAAGAGATAAATTCTATCAGATTCATCCATATCTCCTTTTCTCTGTACTACCACACCAATAGGAATAGTTGGGCTAGGCTGAGGTGTGGAAAACCCCTCCAAGGCTCCTTATTCTTTTTGTCCAGAGACTCAGATATGCAGAAATGGATGCAGGGTTACAATTTTTACTGTTTTCTTTCTGAACGAAACATTTTCACATGCTACCTTCCCAGAATCTAGATGGTCAGGCAAGCTTTGAATTTAAGAAGTATCAAGCCAGCCTTCTGAGCGATGGCTCCCAAGAGCAACCGTTCCTGTACATTTTCCAACAAGGCTTTGATAGTCAATTAAAGCTTAGCTGGTCCTACTTTGGAATTCTTCTCACACCTCTTGGTGTTTTTCCACCAGAATGTTATTGCTGATGCAGTTGACATGGGAAGTACACATAGTTTTGGGAACCACATTTTATTGTATCTCCTTCAGGTTTTCAGTACTGGTACTTTAACATGAAAACTTCCTGAATAAACCTTTCTTCCTTTGTGGCATGCTTTGAGTGAGTCTCACATACATCGTCTTTCATATATGTATACTTTTCTGTTGGTGAGATGTCTTGGAAAATTTGGTCCAGTTTGACAAATAATTACTTTTAGTTTAGTTATATTTAATTATATCTAATTTAAAATTTGTAGAAGTAATTACTACACTGCAGTAGTAAAAAATCATAGGGATTCAGTATGCAAAGTCAGTCTGTCTATTTGTGGCCAGGATGCTAATGGAACCCAGTCTGTGTGTTTTGTTATGTGTTTGAGAAATTGATTATTTTCATTTAGCATCTTTTACTGCTCTTATATGTATGTTCCTGTTTTATCCCTTGTTAGCCAACCAGAGTTCTTTGATTAAGGTGGGCAGCAATATACAATACATTTGCAGAATGAATGAATGAGTTTACTTGCTTATTAATTAATAAAACAATTGCATTAAATAGGGTAGAAAAATCTGCTGTTTTAATCCAAAAGAATCTAACTTCTCATAAAATAGAAATCTCCATTAATATCCATGCAGGTGTTCAGCAAGTTAATTCAAAGATAATGTGTTGCTGTGGAACCTGTTGTTGTTCACAGATCCTCCTTGTTGATTTAGGATAGGGAAACTCAGTATGGCTATTCAATGTGCTACTAACTTCAGCACAGTAAAACGTTTTGGCTTGAGTGCCCATTCATTTTGTGGTGAATCCATGACCTTGGGAACTCAGTTTTAGCCTAACAGCTAATGTTTCCTTTCCTAACCAAATATCTATTTTCTGTTACTAAATCTGGGAAGAGTTTTCACAAAGCAGATTTTGTGGGCCTATCCTACCCGTGCCTTAACTGTCTCAGAGTAGAGTACCTGAAGTGTAGCTGCTTGCAATTGCTAGCAACATTTTCCTTCATAATTTGATAAGCCACAGAGTTGCATTCTTGTTGATTTTTAGCAGAACTGTCATTCCGATTAGCTTGTGTTTTGGCTGTGTATAATGATATTTGTACTACCCCTGTGAATTTCATCTTCCCCCACTCTCTGTAATCTATAATACCAGCGTTCTGCATGATATTACTTTTCCCTGAGATTTGATTTCACTCATGTCAGCCATACTGTTCAACCTGTCACTGGCCTCCTGCTGGTGCAACTGACATCCTCAGACTCTTCTGCTGTTGATCTGTGGGGGGAAAAGAAAAGAGGAGTGAAAGGAGGGGTACTAGGGATTTATTTCTGCCACAGCATTTATTACAATCAATCTTTCTCACCTGCAGGGTTTCTTTTATTATTTTAAACCTCCCTCCCACTGTCATTCCATATTATCATCAGTGGTTAATAAAAGTGGCCACTCACAGTGAGGGGGAAATGATTTTTATCAGGTGTGTATTAGCAACACCCGCTGAGCCCAACTGGCTCTTTTTACAGTTAGCTATTTGTCTCTGGTGGTGATCCTTGATGTCATTAATATTTCCCACCTTCGGTCTTGGCAGAAACAAAGTTTGGTCCTGGCAGATACGCTGTGTCAGAGCAGCGCATCTTCTCGCTGAAACTAGCACATGTAAATTGATCCCAACCCAGGTCAGTTTTTTTTTTTCATTTCCTCTCAGTGGTGTGACTGGAGTTGGACCCTGATGCCAAAGTCCAAGGCCTTATGGGTCAGAAGCTCTTAAATGACTACCCAGGCAACAGCAGGTGACGATGGCGGAGCAGCCAACAAGGCAGGCAGGCTTGTGCTGCTCTAGCATCCTTCCTTTTGTTTATTTTATAGATCATTTCAGAGTCATGGGGCAACCAGATGGTCCTATATATAATAAGAGCTGTTCATTTTATTAGGTTTACTTTTAATTCTGGCAACTAGGGAGAGCCTGGTTGAGGAAGTGCAAATTGCAGGAATGTTGGGAAAAATGAATAATAATGCTTGCCAAACATTTGAAAAAGATGCTTTACAAAGAGCATTAGGGTGAGCAAAGCATCTTTTTTCCAAATGTTAAAGCAGTTGCCTCCTCCAGAAGGCTCAGCATGGCTGCTTCAAAGACCTCCCAGCTGTCTCTGCAGGCCTGTACGACTCTTCCGGAGTAGGTAACTGCCTTAATGTTTCAAAGGGGAGGTGGGAGGATGCTGTCCTCAATATACTTTGCAAAACACCCCTTTCAAATGCTTTGCACAGCCCTAGGGAGTATTACATCATGTAATCTGTACTACATGGTTACTTGGCCTAAAAAATCTGGGATTAAAAAGCTAATAAAATAAAGTTCAGGGAAAAATGAATGGCTAAAATTTGGAAAGAAGAAGAAACTAAGTGTTCAAGAGGAAGCAGGGATGCTGAAAATGGAATATTGAAAGGAGACTCACAAATGATTTCATGTGGGAGGGAAAGGACAACTTTTAAATAATCCAGGAAGCTCTCAATAAGCTTGAAGATAAAAGGAATATGTCTAGGAAATGGATGGAGAAACATATAAACAACTAAAAGGGTAAAGTACGCCAAGCATGTAAGGATGGTGCCTGCCCCAAATCTAAAACCCAAAGTGAGCTGAAGGGATTTAAAAATAACAAAGAATAGGAATAAGAACATTAAGAAAGTAAGTAAATTATTAACAGATGATGGAAAAACAGAATCACTCAACTGCTATTTCGGCCCACTCTTCTCCCATAACAAGAGTTGTGTTCAATTTGGGACAAATTAAAAAAAAAATGATGTAATGAATAACTTGCAGGATGAATTCAACTCTTCAAGACCAGATGAATTGCATTCTCAGTCTTTGAAAGAACTTGTATGCATTATTTCAGGCAATGTTTATCCTTTTGAGAATTTTGAGAATAGAGGAGCTACCAGAAAAGAGTGAGTGAACCAATGTTAGCTTTTTAAAAACAGGAAAAAAGCAGATCCAGGAAATGGACATTGGCTGGAGCTAGGACTACCTATACAGTCCCATTTACAACACCACATACACAGCTATATGACAAGTGCTGTTAGATAATACAACTACCAACAGGGTGAGACCTCTTATAACTCTTACAGCTTAATTGTTTAAAGGCAGATAGTCTATGGGCTATGTAACATCAATCTGTGATGGAATGGAATTATGAAGGCCAGGCTCAGAGCGATAAACATTTTCTTAGCTCTCCGGAGGAGCGTGGGAGCAACAAGAGGATGAGTCTGGCACCTCCCTGAGGAATTCACACTGTCGTGGCTGGCTGGCTTGGGAGCTGGGGTTTTAGTCTGGGAAGATTCTTGCTAGAGGTTGTAGCTAATAAACATAGCTGAACTGAATCTGCATTGTCTCTTGGAGTTCCTTGGGCTAGGCCTGACATCAGTCTTCCCAGACTGAAACCCCAGCTCCCAAGCCAGCCAGCCACGACAGTGTGAATTCCTCAGGGAGGTGCCAGTCTCATCCTCTTATTGCTCCCACGCTCCTCCGGCGAGCTAAGAAAATGTTTATCGCTCTGAGCCTGGCCTTCATAATTCCATTCCATCACACAATCCTATTTTATTGCAGTGCATACACTTTCCACAGTTAACAAGACCCATTAGCTAATCCTCCCATGGCTACATTTCCACATAACTTAGCCAATATTTTAAATTATAATTTATTAAACAAGCCATAATAGCTTGGTTTGCTTATACTCCTTGGGTGGATTCTCAAATCACACTAAACCAAATAAACTACATGTGATTTAGCATGATATGCAATTCCTCTGGCAACTCTTTCCAGATATTGTGTATTCTCAATTAAGAGTAGATTGAAAAATGTGGAATACAATTTTTATCTTGCCAAGAATAAGACAGATGTTACCATATCAACAAAAGACAAGGGGGAAAATCTGTGGTGACAATAAACATTTTTTATTTATAGAAAATTTATAAGGCCCCTTGACTCCATGACTCTGGGTGGCCTACAACAATAAAAACAGTACAGAAACCATATAACAAAGAAGAAAGAACAATGCATGTCTGGAAGATGAAACACATCCAACCTAACTCATAAAATCCTATAAGAGGCTAATCGTTCAACTTAATCCAAGGCCTGGAGAAAAAAGGGATCTTTTAATGACCTTTTAAATGAGGTCAGGGTAGGAGCCATATGGGTCTCTGGGGAATGTTATTCCAGAGGGTAGACATAGCAACGGAGAAGACCTGTTTCCTGGGTCCCATCAAGTGACATTGTTTAATTGATGGAACCAGGAGCATGCCAGCTCTGACTGTAAAGAGTGTGCTTGTTATTGCAGAGAAGGCGTTATGTAGGAACTGTAGAACCAGAAATGACCACCACATGGGGAGGGGGGCAAGGACTCAAAAGGGCAAGCACATCCATGAATGGAATCCTTGCCCAATTCTACATGTGCCAACACTACACATTTACAAAGTGATGGGGCTTTGATTTGCAGATGCACCCACCATTCCCCCTCCCCCCCCCCCACTGCAGATGTACCTGGACAGACCAGACATGGAAGTAAATCCTGGGATCACAGGTTCAGGGGATAATGACCCTAAAGCTGAGACACATAATCTAGACCCCCAGGGACACATGCAGCCCCTCCAAAAGTTCCTGAAGTTTAATACATGTATTATTTATTTGTAAATCAAATGTATAAGCCCACCCAACTTGCAGCTATTCTAGGTGGCATACAAATTAAAAACTGAACCCAGTACAATTGAATAAATAAAATATACCTATAACCAGGTAACGAACATACTCATAACAATTAACATAATCTCATAATGTAACATAATCTCATCCAGGCAGACCCATACCCCACCTAACCCAGAGCCTGGGGGAAAAGCCAGGTCTTTCATTGTTGGAGTTACTCAAACTTCCAGGTGCCTTCTGGTGCAGAGGGCAGACACCATGTCGGAGAAAATTTACCACCTGGGTCACATCAGATGGCATTGTTTTAAAGATAGGACTCACTTTGTCAGATTTTACAGGATGGACTCTATTACCTTGAAAGGCTTTATAGTAACAAGCAGTGCCTTGAATGACACTTGAAAGCTTGCTGTAATGGAATGTGAAGATGACTTTGGAATGGAGGAACTATTGAGGGAGGTGAAACGGCAATTCAATCTTGGGAAAGTAGAAACCATGAGAAAGAAACTCAAAATATCAATGCCTTGATTTTTTTTGGTATATGGTGGGGCAGAGAAATACTCTGAGAGGCTTTCAAAATTGATGTTTATCATTTGAGTTAGGGCAGGTTAAAAAAAAAATGCCACAAGGATTCCAGGAATGCTACTGTACTGTTACAGGGTATAATAAATCTTGGACTGGCCATGGAGAAAGAAGGAGGACCACTGCAACATTGTTCTTCCCACACCTAATCCCTGCAGTAAGTCCAGAAAAATACCACAACCAACGGCATTGAAGGCTGCTGAGAGAACAAGGAGAATCAAGACCTTCACACCATCTCCATTGCAGCCTTGCCAGACGTCACCAACAAGGATAATTAGTACCATCTCTGTATTTGGTCCTGGCCTGAAACCCAGTTGAAAGGGGTCCAGATAAACTGCTTAAACCCTCTTAACCTGCAACCCAACCATCTTCTCAACAACCTTCCCTCGAAAGGTAAGGTTGGATATTGGAAAAAATTGTCTAGAACTACTGGGTCCAGTGATGATTCTTGAGAAGGGGTGGATCATTGCCTCCTTTAGTGTGACCACAATGTGAGCCCAACCACATGCCACTACCAACAAGGCCTTAACTAGCCGGGAGGGACACAGACCTAACAGGCAGTTGGCCAGGTTAACCCTCTCAAAGATCTTGTCCACCTTTGGGGGACACAACAGAAAAAGGAGGTTTTCACAGCATGTTTCTGCCATGATTAGGCGCAAGTAGGGAGAGATTCTTTCCTTTTCATCTTCTACCAGTTGTTCATTCTTTCCTGCAGCTAGCAATTAGAGGGAGAACTAAGAAAACAAAAGAAGAGAATATCTGTAGCTTAGGGTTGAACTGTTGGTACTCTCTGAGCTTGGGTGTTTGCTTGCAGACATTTCATTACCCAACTTGGTAACATCATCGGTATGACTGAGTATGGGATTTGTTGTTGGTTTATATATAGTAGCTTGCCCTGCCAGTTTTGGTGGGGGTGTGCTTTCCTCCTTGGTGGTTCCTTGATTAGAGCATTGTTTTCTAACTGATTGTTTATCTGGTGTTGATCTCTGTTTATCTAAGTGTTGGCTGCTGGAGGAGATATATTCTAGTCTTGTTGTTTCCTTCCTAGCATTTTTTATTGTCTCTTTTGAATGATATGTAAATGTGATTTATCTCTATGTGTCTATTGATGGCTGATTTGTCTGATGCCAAGCTTCCAGGAATTCCCTAGCATTTTTGGATTTGGCTCGATCTAAAATGCTAATAGTTTCCCAACTGAAATGGTAGTCCATGTGTTATGATGTTAAGGAGTTTTCATCATGTCTTCTGACTGCTAGTTGGCGTTTCTAGATGCTCTCTGCTAGTCTTCTGCCTGTCTGCCCGACATAGTGGTTTTTGCGGTCCTTGCATTGTATTTTGTAATGTAGAATCGATATGACTCCTGTTTTTTCTTCTTAGGCTACTGGGTCTTTTGGTTTAGGATGTCTTGGAGGGCTTTAGTTGGTTTATGTCCTACAGCAATGCCAAGTGAAAAAACAAAACACATCTTCTTTATAGCCTTCCAAAATATAACAGCTTTCTTTGATGTTATATTAACACATTGGGGCTGACAGAATCCCCAGAATGAAAATTTGCATACTTAATTTAGGTTATTCAATAAGTTGTAGGTATAATGTTATGTGAAATAAAAATAGCTGCCCAGTTTCTTTCCTTCCCATGCTCTTCTTTTACACCCTCTCCAAATTTGCTGGACTCTAGAGTTTCCTAGGAGAACAATTTTATTCTCTGCAGAGCAGAACTAAATCCTAAGACTGCTTTCTCTCTAAGCTTTTCTTTCCTGCATTCTTAAAGTCTGACAAGGGTCTTTCTCTAGAGAGCTATCTTCACCAGCTTCTTTGTATTTGCTGTCAGCGTCTGGCATTTTCCTCCATGTTAAGGCGTCATCGCTGCCAACACCTTATAGATTCCCTGACTAAAAAACAAAATAAAAATAAATCTAAAGTGCTGGGCTAATGGTGATGAAGAAAGGTAATTTTCCATGGTGAACAGTAAGCATCATTTCTGACTTTGGATACCATTCAGATTCATTGGAGAGAAAATAAATGGTGTCTTAGATGAATACTGATGTTCTCCAATGCCTGGAATGTGAAGCAATCTATAAGCAACACATGTTGATGATACTGGGTGACAAAAAATACAAATTTGGGATATTTTTTAGCATCTTGGGTGTTGTATTTCATTCACTGGTTATAATGGATTGAAATGAGTTTTCTGGATTCCTTATGTTCATCTTGGAATAAAATTCTGGGCAGCATGGTATCAGCTAATCAGTATTTATGCTCATACATCTCTTTATTTTTAAGAGTAAAACAAGTCTCAGTGAACCAGTGTCTTAGACTTTCTTAGTTATTTAAAATGCATGTCCATAAATATTCCTATATGCTATATGCTCTGTCTCATGTATTCAAGACATTCAGACTTCATTAACTTAAAAGAATGGGTACAATTCAGCCAAAATTAAATACTTGATTTCAAGGGGTATTTTCCCATTGAAGTTAGTGGGACTACTTAATTTTATCCAGATCCATGTCTATTATTTATTGTTAGAATGGCTTTGGGGCAATAAAAAATTGCAAGTGAATATGAAATATTTTTAATTAACTCTGCTTTCTTTTTTCATTTATTAGCCTTTTTCTGTGGAGTGAAATACTGTGCTCCACAACCTCTCAAGTTTAAAAGAACTGTTATACTATGCTAAATTGTTGTTAGCCTAAATATGAACTATTTTACATTATTTTTCTTGTGGGATATCACATTTCAGAATTAAATGTAAGTTGCTATGCTGGGTTTCCACCTAGCTCTAGATCATTTATATTTTATCAATCAGTCCTACAGTGTTATTTATTTATCTATCATATAATAACCATGCTGAAGAGAATAATTTATCTGGCATAGCATGATAATTTGTATTATAATTTCACCCCTGCTGCCATAGACTTGCATTCTGTTAAAGTGATGGTTCAGAAAATTATAATTCTGAGGTCATTTTTTTTTTTTTTGGCTCTCTATTCTGCCTTTCATAATTTTATTTTGTCTAATTTCCAGCTGAGGATTCATCCAAAAAAATAAAAGCTGGAGGTTGGGGGAGAGTGGCTGGGGAAAGAGCTGCAAAACCTCCAGTTTTAAGCTAATGCCTCAAAATTAATGTATTTAAATAAGAGTTCTTCAAGGATTATTTAATAGTAACATGGAACTCAAATCTCAATGTTTCTTTTTAATAAAACCATAAGACCTGTTCCAGGTTTTATATATTAGGTTTAGAGAGATGCTGGATACAGAAGAAATAATATTCAGTTGCATCAAATATTACTTTCTACTCGTGGAGAATGGAAGGGTTTGCTATGATTATGTCATTATTTATGATTTAGTTCTCCGTAAGTTCAAGAGCATACCTCCTCATTTTTGGAAAGTAACAGCCAAAACCTGAATTTAATACTGACCCATAACAGAAACTACTTATACATAAAGGAAATTATGTGGAATTGCTAATCACTTTAAAAGATCTTGTTTTCAAATCTCATGTAGAACAATTGAATTTGTGTAGATAAAACCTGCAGTGAATGAGATGAAGCAGAATTTGTTGAGACCAAGAAGGATGTGGTGATCTAAATCCAAAAATGATGGTGTTAAGCAAATTATTTCACATGAAAAAAGAATAGCTGGAAAACTTTGATAAATAGCATGCCACAGATGTGGAGACAATGCTGAAAGTTAAAAAAAGATATTCAAGATTAAGTGATCAGTTTATCAAGTCTGCTTTTATCAATGATTTACAATTTCAAAATATTCCTTATAACATTGAGCAAGTTCAGTCTTGATTGACTGATTATGTGCCATCAAGTCATTTTTGACTCCTAGCAACCGCATAGATTTTCTCTATGATGATTGATCCCTAACATTGTTCTTTCAAGTTTCCCAATGGTACACTCATCACCACTGTAACTGAGTCCATCCACTTTGCTGCTGGTCATCCTCTTCTTCTCTTTCCTTCCACCTTTCCCAGCATTAGCGCCTTCAGTCTTTATGGACAAATTTAAATATGAGATTTTTTTCTCTACAGTCAGAATGCAAGTGGAAATTGAAACTGCTTATTGTGTGGGTTTCTATTTCCATTTAGTATGGAAACTCAATCCTATTTTAGCTGTATTTGTACATTCTACAATACAAGATTATATCTGCATTTATCTTGGCAAGCATGAACTTTGGAATGGAATGCAAAGAAGTAAATAATTTTTCCATAATGTTCCTTCTTCTGTCCATTGTTTGTGAATTAGAGATAAAGAAAAATATGGGTTTCCCTCTTCTCTCCTACTTGAAAGTAACAGAAATGAATAAAATCATTGAATGTTCTGATTTTAAAGAAGTAAATATTTGATTCAAAGAAACTTCTTAAACAAGAAAATGACGACTATATCCAAAGAATTGAAAATTTGGTTCAAAGAAAGTACCCAAGCAAGAGAAAATAAATTCTCCCACTCTTTCATTCAGGCTTGCTGTTGATGTTCAAATTGCTCTTCTCCACAGCAATCTAATTTGCCTCATTGCTGTTCACTATATAATGGACTGTGAGCTTTTATATGCATGCATAGAGTTGTGGTGGGTTTGACTCCCTCAAATAGGGGTTCCTACCCTTCTCCCACAATCCCTGCTGTTGCACTGTCCTACAATTCTTGGGAAAGTCTGACCACTGCCATCATCTACTCTATCCAAAAAAAAAAAGTCTTCTGTACACCTTTATTCTCAGTTCCCTTGCCTAGCTAGTGGAATATCTGTGTCAGAATAGGCCTACTAGTTTTCAAAAAAATATAACTTGTTTATTATATAGATTAAGGTTAAGCTTCCTATGCCTAATTCATTATTTATTCAGAGTTTGAGTTTCTTGCTAGTCTCTGCCCACTATCTAGTTTGGTAGGTTGAGATTTAACTGATTTACTCTTTTGTATCTGAACCTCTTGGGAAGTTTTCTCCTTCTTCACTACAGGGGTGAAGATGAGTTTTGAACCAGAGGCTGCAGAAAAATATAATGGTCTGAGATTGCTAATGTAAAGAAGTAAGTATTTTTTTTTAATGTATATATATATTTTTCCCATATTTTGAAGAGGAAGATGGTCTATATTGGTGTTAGGAGGTTCCTCAGTTTGGAGAGGAGTTTTTATACAGTACATTATTTCCTGAAATCCCCACAATACTAAGGATTTCTGTTTGTTTGTTTCTTTAGTTTGTTTCTCTAATTTTCTTCTGTATGTTTTGAGGGTTTCTAAGTCTTTTTTATATAAAAATAAACCCAATTCAACATTTTAAATGTTCTTTATTCTTTTTTATTTGTAGTTTTTCATGCTTTTCTGTAGTTCAAAAAGTCTGCCCCAGTTAAAGGATTTTTTTTTCTTTTTCTTTGATATGGAAAAAAGTTTTCCTGGAATATAAAAGGCCTTAGATGTTCTTCTAAAAGGAGTCAGATAACTTAATAAACTGCATATCAGAAAGATCTTTTATCTAGCAGATAGTTTAGTCAAATATGTATCTGTGGAAATAAAAGACTGCTAACTTATAACTTTGATTATAAGTTATCTAAATTTGTAGTGAAGCAAAAAATATGGAAATTTCTTAAAATTGATGATTAAAAGTTTTAATAACCATATTTCATTTATTAATTACTATGGTCCTACTAAGGAACATCCAGATGTTTTACATTGTTGTTCTGAATATCTTTATATTTTTATAATTTAGCTATGGATCAGAGGCAGGAGTTTTTAATCAAGTGTTAGAACATTCATTAGACCGTGATGCTGTTCCAGCTAAATTTAATTCTTGTACATGGAAAGTGCTACAAGTTTGTATGTTACAGTTTAATTTAGTGTATATATGGAGTCTTTTAAGACATAGGTTCTTAAGTGTATATCCTGCCTTTCCTTCAAGAGCTTCCTGGAAAAAAATAGAAAATATTAAACAAGAAGATTTGGAAATTCAAATTAAGGGACTTTCAAGTATGTATGCAAAATTTATTATTGTGGATTTTTTAAAATAATGTTTCATTATGGTAAACTGCTGAGTTTTGTGACTGCAATGTTTGAGAAACGCAGTAGTTTGGGAATGTAAGTCTAACAAAAAATATTTTCCATATGAAGCTTACCTTTGAGTTGGATAGCATTTCTTGACAATAAAAAGTTGGAAAATTTAATCCTAGTTGCTTTACTTGAGAGAATTCAAGACATACTGAGAAAATAACTCGATATACCAATTGAATGTGGATGGTAAATGTGCTTAGTGACTTTTTTTCTTAATTTCTATTTTAATATTGATCATATGACACACAGGTAGTTTCAACAGCATTAGTAGTTAAAAGGCATCAGCTGCAATCCTAAATTAACTGGCCATATTTCTGCTTAGAACCAAGTTGATGAGGTACAGTTCTGTATCCAGAGTGAACTAAGTAGGAATATCTAAGTACAAACATTGGAGAGAAATTTTCACCTATAAATCAATTCTATTAAAAGGAAATCAGTAGAAGTTAATTTCTGCATCAGATCCTTGCATCCCAGTATTTTAAATAAATTAAGATACTAAGATATAAATTCACATTTTTTCAACTCTGCCTGGAGAAGTTGACTGCTCAGAAAGCCTGTTCCTGTCAGGTTTGTGACCATGTCTGTGCATTAGGTGCAAACCTAATCCATGTCAGATACATTCCAGGCCTTTCTTTCTACTCTGCCTGGGCAAAAAAGAAAATTACAAGTTTTGGGCTTAACTGTTTTAAGATATACAAAAATTTAACAACAGATTCTTATGAACCAGATTCATGACCCAGTTAGATAAACACTCATGAGTTGTGAGATTAGCAAGATGATATTTTTCAAATGACTTCTGACTGGATTTTCTGAGATTCTTGCTACTCTGCCAATGTTTCTCATGAGAGTGTTGAAGTAAATCATGTGTTAGATGGTATCCATAACACACCCCTAAAATTATAAACGTTTGGAGATCAGTTGCATGTACACTAATATTTATATTTTTAAAACATTTGGTTAGTAAGTTACATAACTCCATTAATTCTGTAGATACACAAATAAAATAGATAGCATTTAATAACAATGCCTGCTGTTCCAGAGCAAGAATCTCTTTTCCTACCTCCTTCTCATCATATGGCATTTTTCCCATAACATATCCCACCACTTCTAGTGTGTGTTGCTCCTGCAATGCATGGCGGTGGATGCCAAAGGGGTGGGATCCTGGATTGAGGGCTCATATCTATGTGTGTTGCATGCATGTGTTCATGCACTGTGTCTCTCTTGAGGGTGCTTTTGGTCCCCAAAACATAAGTACCTCCCTGAGCCTCTGAGCCTCTACTTATCATAAGGTCGAGCATTTTGGTAGAAAAACATACCACTGAGCATGAAATCCTTTACCCCACTACTGCTGAAGTTTCAGAAAGGCATTCTTTAAAGTAGGAATGTCAGGAAAGGAACACCTTTTTCACCTGTAATTGCCAGAATAAATAGAATTAAACTAAACCCTTCACCTTGTTATCTTAAATCTCTTAGTAATGACAGTCAGCTGAATAATAATAATAATAATAATAATTATTATTATTATTATTATTATTATTATTATTATTATTATTTATTTGACAGAGTCCCACAACGGGGGACTCTGGGCAGCTTACAACTTATGAATTATGAATAGTTTGCTGCTAGTTGCTGGAATGCTTTAAACATTACCTTGAAACTCATGTAAATCTGGAGAGTTTATTATATCAAAAGAAGTATAATTAAATATAATGCTAATTTGATTATGTGGAGGGTGAGAAAGAGACTCTAACTCTATTTTTCACCACTCCATACCATGGAGGTATTTCAGGATTAATATCTCCACAGTATGGTGGTTTAATAGGTTTTATTCCATCTGGCTATGGTCTAAAGTATGGATATTTTAAAATAAATGTTAAGTTTTAAAATAAATAAATGTTGGAAACGATAGGTTCATTAGCATAACCAGCAATCATAATCATATCCTACACTAGACTTAGAAGAGTAATCACAAATTGTGTACATTTTTTCGAGCCCTACAGCACAAATGAAACATTTTTGACTCAAGCATTCAGCATGTCAAACTGGGATATGCAATAGAGTACAGACAAAAAAAAAAGCATTACATATTTGCATGGCAGGACCTAATGTGATAACCTTATGATATATTTAAGAGGTGCACTCTGTGCACTGCATTCGGCATCTGAGACCTTGCTCCATATTCCATCAGCTATATAGCTGTTGAGTCTGAGGTTGTAAGATTGAAGCTTTTCAACAACTGAACCCCAACTGTGGAACCCCTAAAAAAGGTTCACTTGTTCCTCTCCTCTGAGTTTGAGGAGAGCAATGAAGATTTGTCTAGTCAACAGTGCCTTTCATCTTTTTCAGTCCATTTTTAAACTAACCCTGTTTTTTTATATTCCTCTGCTTATATTCTTTTAATTATTTATTTAATATATTTTACTTTGTTACTGCATAGATAGACAACATAGGTTTATCTAATTTATTATTGTTATTATTGCTACTATTAGGAGTTAGTAATCAGGTGTTATTTAGACTTTTTACAAGACTGAGATCCCCATAAATAGCTAAAAAAATAAAGAGGTTGGCTGCCCTTCCTGTGCTGTGCAAAATAAACCAAAGCAGGAATTGTTTTTACAGGAATGTAAAGAATGTGTGCGAAACCCAAATGGCCAAATGTAGAGCTGTAGGGTGAGTGCTTTCTCTTTTTTCATAGAAGAAAGTGTTGCGTAATCATCAGAGCTGGATTTCTAAAATTTACGAAAATACATAAAGCATAGATTATATGCTGTCTTAAATATTTCTCTTGAAGTGAATGGAAGAGATCCAAGAACTGATAGTACTTTCAGGTGATGCCAAAAATGTAAATGAAATCCTGGAAGTGTGTGTTTTTGGAAGTACAGAGTGTTTGATGAAGCAGCAGCTAGGGACTATGTCAAATTATCTGCAACTGGGAGTGTGTGTGTGTGTGTGAGAGAGAGAGAGCGAGCAGTTAAATCCATATTACTAAATACCTTTATCCCCATGAGAGGAATTATGAAACTACTGCACCTAAGGCTGCTCTGGCTGTGACAGATAAACACAAATCTATGCATTATTTTGTCTGAAGATTCTGAAACAGAGTTATAAAGAGGGCAATAGTTCAGTGTGGAATATGACTGTGTGGACAGATGGAAGGAATGGGATCATAAGACTGTGCACCATCTCACATGCAAGTACTCTGCTCATTAGCTCTGGAGAGGCTGCGTTGCCAACAGCAAAATAATTGCCCCTTGGGCGTGACGAGGAGGAAAAATGGTAAAACCTCTGCTAAAAGACCATTCCTGTAATTGCATAAAGCAGTGTTTCTCAACTTTGGGGACTTTAAGATGTGTGGACTTCAACTCCCAGAACTCTTGTAGGGTTTGGGGTGTCTTCCTTCCTTATCTTCTAGTCATTCCACTCCTTTGCCCAATTCCAGGGCTCTTCTCTCCCCATACAAACATTTGAATGAAAGAATGAGTTCCACTGGGACTAACACTCTTGCCAAGTGACAAGCTGATCTTGCCCATCCAAGATCATTTAGCAGGTACAAGGCTGGATTAGTTACCATCTCCGGCATACACATTTCAAACCTACAATGAATATAATGAAGCCTGTATGCGTTCAGCTGCAGTGACCCAAAGGATAGATGTGAATCTGGGTGGTACCTTTCTCCTGCCTCGGTTTGCTGAGTTCTCAAGAGGTACAGTGAATATTTAGGTTCTTAAAGTGGTATTTCAACTTGCTACCATAACTATCACTGGAAGAGTGGTGATAACTTGCAAATCTATACAAAGGAAGCATGAGTGAACAGATGTATTGATTGGAGATCCTATCAAACATTTTTGGACCAGTTTCAATATTAAGAAAAACCCTATTGTTTTTCTTCCTTCTTCTTTCTCATTATTTCTTTTGTGGCATAATATCATCATAATTAACTTGATTCCACTATTGAAACTGAATAACATAAGATACAACGATGGTAGTGCACAACATGCTGGCAAACTGACGTATTATCTATAGTTATGATAATAAAGTGGGAGGTACCAAAAATGATAGCAGCTTCCTGTTTCTTGAAACAGAATCTAAAGAGTCCAAGAGTTTGTATCTGGGTTAAAAGCTCAGTATTATTTTTACAGTGGTGGTTCATCTTGTGTAACTTTTCACCTAGAAAGCACATATTTATAAAGCACACAGCCATCTTGCTGCTGAAATCTGCGTTCAGTCACTTAATTTTTGAATGCACTTTGTGATTGGGGTGGTATGTCCTTGACAGCGATCTAATCTTGCTACAAAAGCTGCAGAATTTATGATGCATGTTGGGAGAGGTAACACCAAAAGTGCAAAGCACAAAAAGAGAAAGGGAAGAGAGAGAGACAGAGAGATGCCCATACTATGGTGAACCAAATAAATGACCGAAAAGCACATTTTTCTTCAGCTAAATATAGGTTGTATTGATCCATTTGCCAGGCATAAGAAATAGAAAGAAAGCTGAAAAACAGATAGAGAAGACATTTCATGTTCACACCCAGCAGCTATGTCCCAAAGAATTGCATTCATTTTGATTCATTCAATTTTTTTCATCAAACAAGACATCTAAACTTTAGGTTTTAAGTATTTCAATAACCATGAAGAATTTGATAGAATAGAACCATGCCTTCTGGCTAGAGCCCAAGCTAACAACTCTGTAACAATAAATAGTTAGAACTGCAGTGACTGAGCTTAGCTTGGCTTTTTTTATTTATTTCTTACTGATGTGTCACCATTTGAGTTCAATGAGGTTGCCAATGCAGATTATTATATCTGCTCAATTAAGTATAACTGCCTCACACAATCCACCAAAAGTTCATATTTTCTCTATGCCACTGGCTATTTGTTTTGGAGTCACGTCATTGTTATATTAAATGGCAGGCCAAGAATGGCACTGAAACAAAGAAAGAACCTGATTGACTGAAACTGCAGAGAGTTATTATATAATAATAATCTTGAAAACAGTTTGCTGTTGTTGTTTTTAAATGAACCCTAAGGAGATGGAAAACTTGAAACAGCCTGGAAAGGAAATAAATGCTGATACAAGTATGCAAGACTACCGCAGATGATGCTCAGCTCCGTTTGGTTTGATGGATCTTTACACAAGAGGGCTCTTTGACACCATCTGAATGTAGGATACTTCCAGATGGAAGCATTTGTGAGTCTTCAGTAAATGCCTGACACCTGCTGTGGCTTTTGCCTGGTGCACTTCCAAATGATTTTGGAATCCTGAACTAGTTGGGGCAAATACAAACTCCCCCTTGCTCCCCCCACAGATGTCCGTGGGAACTTAGAAACGATAGGTAACAAACGTCTTATCCACCCAGCCTGGATGCCCCATCATAACAGATCATTCGCTTCAAGGGACTGGAAACTTAAGGTACTGTAGAAATGATGAAACAGTGCACCCCTGGACATATATATTTTTTTAAAAGACCAAGGGAAAACAGGAAGATCAATAGTAATCATCATCATCATCATCATCATCATCATCATCATCATCATCATCATCAAAAAAAACATTCTACTGGTTTGAAAAATGGAATGTGTGAACCAAGTGTCCTAACTGCTGTGCCATTGAAATAACATTGTAACAAAAAGAAAAGAATTTTTATATTACGGCTGGTTGTTGTCCCTGCATATATGTACATTTTAACACTTAAATTTTCTATAGATTGATTTAACTTTGCATTTATCTATACTTTAAATGTGTTTAGATGTACATGTATATATGAACTTGTATGTGTGTGCGTCCAGGAAGCATATATGTCCAGGAAGATATAGGCAGAAAGGTGATGAGCAATTTCTTTTCTGGAACCAAAAGTTGGGAGAACACAGCAGCAAGAGATAGGAGGTCATGATAGCCTGCAGTGCAAACTGAATCTTTTCCAAAATTTTGCCAAACTGTCTCAATCTGAACAGGTTTTTCTGAAACCGGCTTAGATTTAAAACAACCATGAACACAAGACAAGAGCAGTTTAAACGTGCAATGAAGATATGCCTACATCCTCAAACTTCTAAAGGCCAACAAATTCTAGATATGTTTATATCCAGTTTTGATAGTGTGTAGTTTACACTGAAACCCTGCTGCTGTAGTAAGTGGGGGGACTGCCTTGACAAACACATTGAAATCAGTGCAATTAGCAATTACACAAACTTAAGAGCATCAGTATAACTGCATCTTGGATAAAGCTGACTATTTGTTAATCTTTCCTTCACATTCTTATCTTCATGTAATTATTTCTGATTATAGTCAAGAGTTAACCACAAATACATTAAATAGCTCCATCTTTTTCCTCCTTGGGTTTTTTTTTGGGGGGGGGGAAGGGATGCCTAGCATCTTCATTTGTTTTTGGTATTATTTGGAATAGCAGTGCTATGGATCAGATAGTGTCCAATTACATTCCCTGCAGGGGGAAAAAAACCCAAGAGATCAGCAGTCTTTTATGTTTTTGCCTAAAGGTATCAAATGCAAAAACAAATTAGGTGTCTAAAATAAAATTAAGGATAATAAAATTGATTTTTATGCCAGACTTGTTTGTACTCAATGACACAGACTGACTGGGCAGGTAATTGTTATAATCGGTTTTAGAATGAGAATTTGGGAAGCAAATTAATTTTATTTGTTCTTGGACAGTTAAAAAGGATATTGAAAGTTAAAACAGTGGAACACTGGAAATGCATAGAGAAACATGGACATCTTAGCTGGAGACAATGATTTCCTAGCAAACAAATTATAAAATAAAAGAGAATAATAATAAATAAGTCAGCACAGTTTTATATTTTGGAAGGCTTTAGGAACAAACATCTACTGAATATTTTACATGTTTATAATACAAATGGACAGGGAAAAAAACTAGAATGAGAGATAAATAACTTGGTTTTGGTTTAATTAAAACTGTTAGTTGCCTATTTGTAAGTCTATGCATGGTTCAAAAATGATTCAGAAGTCCTTTGGATCTCAAACAAACACAGCACCTTTCTGCTCTTCATTAAAGCAGCTCATCTATTCCATCATAAAATCCTTCATCCCATCAGCCAGCATACTCTGTAATATTTCCACTAACTGCTTCTGTTTCCTAGGGTCAGTTCTCAACCATCTTGTCTGAGCACTTACCACCCTTGAGCGGGCAAACACGTGCACATTCACTACCAGGGGCTGATGCACACAAAGCCAGAGCATCGAGGGTACAGCACAATAGAAGACATCATACTCATGTACGCACAATTCCTGCTTTGCACATCAGAAATACAGTGGACCAAGACATCGGCAGAAGTACATTAGGCACAAAGAACTTGCACATGAAACCTATCTCCTTATTCTTTCCCCAGTACATGAATATTCCATGTCTCAAAGGCCAAAACAAACCACTGTTTTAGTCCCAAACCACTGTCTTGCTTACTCCCCTCCTCCCCAATAAATGGCTTAAATCACTTTCTTCCTATTATTTCTCAATTTCCCAAGGTTTATTTCGTTTACACCTCAACCTTTTTGCTCAGGTATAAACAGTAAATTAAACCTTTTGTATTTCAGCTAATTCAACTTGGGGTCATGTAGCAGAAAATAAACAGACGATATGGCTATTGAAACAGTTACCAAGATGACTCTAATAATTTATAAGTTTTCAGACAGACCAGGCACTGCAAGACGAAGCAGGAAAGTTAAGACACAAAAGCTCTTTATTCATTGTACTCATTCAGTACATGTCCAGTGGCATGGATCTCACGGGATACTTGTTGGAGCAGTGATGAGGAAGAAGAACCGATTTTCACCAATTCTTCCTCCAACTTCCTGTGCCTCAAAAATCTGCTTGCAAAAATGGATTAAAGAAGGACCTGCAAACATCTCTTCTTTCAGGGAAGAAGTGAGGCATCTTCAGATTAGTCTGGAAGATGGTAATCTGCAAATGTTTTTCCAAAGTCAAGAGTGCCTTAAACTGCAAAGATATTCTTTAAACACACATTTATAGGTACATTCAACAGTTATCTAACAGGTTGCATAAACTGCAAATAAGGACTCTGAATTTATGATTCAGTATACTCAGGCACTTAATATCAAATTAGCAATAAACTTACATTAAAAACAAATGTAGAACAGTTATATGTCATTTTATCTAATCTAGTTATGTGGAGTGGATTGGTCCTTGATTCAAATGAGATAAAATTGTTGATGTCTGTGGGGTTAAAATATATCTGCTTCGGGTCAAATATTTTCAGTCGCTGTGCCTGTTAACACTATGAACCAATCATCCACATATATAAAAGCACCGGTGCCACAAACCTGACATATGGGCTGGTGCTTGGCCAAGTCGTTATATGACTGTGTAAATAACGGTGAGCTAATGACTCACTGCACAAAGGTAACAGCTGTAATACTTCACCAGCTGCTATCTACCTACCTCTGAATTGGCTCAATAGATCCCTGTCTATCTGGCTGGATATTATTGACATGCCTTGTTTGTTTGTGTTAACAGGCCATTCCTTGGGGAGAAAATAAGTGAAGCAAAAGAAATAGCTCCGAAATTTGTCACTGGGAGATCTAAGGATAGATTTTCTCAAACAGATCATGTGTAGGCTCTCGCATTTTTATTTCAATTCCTTCTCAGAAGAGCGGCTGACTGAAGGTGCAAGGATGGGAACAAATGAAACTTTCAGGTTTGAAAAAAGTCTGCCCAGTTTTATCACTGAAAACAAAGTGTTCAAGACAAGGATGATGTATTCAACCACTTGTAGGCTGCCGGTCAACTTTTCATGATGGCACACTAGGGCCATAAAAGACTCTTGGTTTGATTTGGTTTCTTCTGCCTGTCTAATATTGCAAAGGAGTCATGAGGTACTCATCTGATCTAAAAAATGTACTTCTTCCAGGAGGGGAATTTAGGATTTTGCCCAGTTAAGACAAAGGAAACCTGCTAAAAATATCCAAGAAAAACCTCTTAACTTCCTTTAGATAAGGAAGCTGAAAGAGCTGCATTAAGTGCACACTTATTTCTAGGCAACATTCAAAGTATTTAAAAAACTCCAGTTGAGTTTGGGACCTCATATCTCAAAGAACAGCTCTTCCTCAAACAGCCCACCTGTCTTCTTAGATTTGGAAAATGCATCTTTTTTTGTCTCTGTCCTCCATTAGCTGAAATATATTGGATGGTAACTCAAGGCCATCCTTCTCAGTGCAAGTATTTTGTATTCTTTCTCTAAGAACTACACCCAGTATAAACTGAAGACATTTTGGGGTCTGGTGAAGGTCCAAATTTTCTGTTGAACTTTTATGTATGTTTAATGGTTCTGTCTTCATACTCAAACAAATGAGGTTAGACAGAGAGACAGACACTTTGTGCTATCTCTGGTTGAGGAATAATATCACTCAAGTTCTATTCAGTACTGTTTTTATTTTCTTTCTTCATTTCTCTCTCTCTTTGTTCTGGTCAATGATCTGAAATGCCATGCCCATTCTGTCTGGACAACAGCCTCCTGAAACAGGGTTGGCAAATTACGGCCTGCAGGCCAAATCCAGCCTGCCACCTGTTTTTGTAAGGCCTGTCAGCTAAGAATGGATGGGTGGATGGGCAGCAGATCACCAGGCCCAAACTTCAGCTGAGCTCCTGGGGTGAGAGGTGGGGCTATGCAGTGTCCTGGATGATAGCAATGCCATGCTTCTTGGCCTGCCAACCTGTCAGCCATGTCCACAGAGACAGAGGAGGAACAGGATCTGGCTCTTTACAGAAAAAATTTGCCAACCCCTGTCCAAAAACATGGGTGTCAGCAAGGAGGGCAAGTAACAAAATATGTGTTACAATATCACAACACAAACCTGACTTGCTACAGATACCCCTGTCCTAGAAGGGGAATCATAACTAAGAGCACAATAACTCTGAATGTCAGTTTCTGTTTTAAGTACAATGCAGTAGTACATAAGTAACAAATTCTATTATTTTGGGACAACATGGGCAGATCTATTCTGACTGGTGGGATCTACAGTTTCTGTTTCTCTCTGCTACTAAATTTAACGTTGATTGTTTTATATTGTTATTATCCATTTGGAATATTTTTACAAATGGCAGATATAAATTGAATGAATGAACAAACAAACGAATGAATGAATGAATGAATGAATGAATGAATATTTGGCATTGCTGTCTTCAACATTCAGTTGTATGCCCAGTATGATCCAGTTCTTTAGTATTACCTAGGACAATACTGAAGTCACTGCTAAGTATTACATCTCCAAATCCCTTCAGGTTAGAGAAACACTCTCCCAAAGAATTGGATTTTATCTACATTGGGAGTATGAACAGTTGAAATAATGCACTTTTACAGAATCCAGTAAACCCTTGAGAAAAATGTAGCAGCTTTTAGCCTGAAGAAAACATTAAAGACCATAGACATTTTAGTTATTCTATGCTTCTTTGCTGTTTCAAAGGCAAATACTTGATCTTTAAACCAAGGTTTGTTTTGTTTTTGTTTTTAAATTGTTTTTGATGTTTGACTTGGCCCGAGTTTCCTTCCACAACAGCATATCATGGTAGGAGAATATATTCTTGCTTTTGATAAGATTTGTTTTAGAGAAAGAAAGGACAAACATGGAAGACGCTGTAGAAGTAGATTCCTGTATCAGGTGGGGTATTGATATCTCTAAGGTCCCTCACAAACATTTCATTTTATAATTTTATGACATAAGTATTAAAAAATGAAGAAAAAACAATATTTTAAATTGCATTATTTACTATCCACAAAAGGAAGATAGTATATGGATGTGTTGTGCCATATACACATAAATATGGCAAAGAATCACATTATTAAAGGCAGATGAGAAAATGTATCCATAATTACGTATTGGGTAGCAGAAACCAACCCAAACAGAAACTGAGCATGTGCCTGTTTCCCAGGCCTTTAATTAAATTTGTCTTGCTGTGCCTTCTGTTAGTTTTAGATGATCAGGTCACTCTATCCTGTGTTACAAGTATTTAAACAGGTTAACTAGTTTGATGATCTGAGATTTTAAGAGGGTTTTTTAAATTGTAAAATAGTTTTCATGTAAATTGCTTCAGCTTGTTCGTATCCTCAGGTTGGGATTGGTTTATGCATGAAAAATGAGTTATGAATTTTACACATAAATTTAAAAAGTAGCACCAGGAGTACAGCAACTCTGCTTCCCAGAGGATGGCTATATTTTCACACCATGATACTGGAAGCAAATGCTGAATAGTATTGTTGGCATAGTTAAAATCTATCCCAAACTTACTCCAAGAGCAAGAAGTTTTTGTGACCTGAAAAAGATCTGTGCTTTTGATATTGGTAAGATGAAATAGATGTCTCAGACATTGTGCCTGACCTTAATTCATTTCCTCTTGCTATTAGTTTTCCAGCTTTGCTCTGAAGCTTTGTTGCTATAGTAATAGCGTTTTTGCCATCTACTCCCTTCTCTCCATAATCTCAGTGATCAACTCCAATTGGATTTGGATAGAAGGAAGATGGGTCTCTAACTTGGACTTTATATCAACCTCATAGCTCTTATCTGAGTCAGAGTCTCAAGGCCAAACAATACAGACCCACAGACACATATAAAAACATTGCATGCTGGGAAGACCTAATCCTTGCCCCTTCTCTTTCTTTTTCAAAGGAGGGAACACCATGTAGAGCTCAACTCCTGGTGATTATTTGGACATATTTCCACACATTTTTCTTGGCAATGAGATGGAAGTGATTTGACATTACCATCTTCTAGGATGTTTTCTGAGTTCCAATCTAGCCCTATAATTCTCTGATGGCCTCTCATCCACATACTTATCAATCCTGACTTTGCTAGGATGACAAGCCCAGCCAGTTGGCCACTAGTTTAAAAACTCACTTTAAAAAAGCCCACTCCTCTATCCACATGTGTGCATAGATTTATTTTTAATTATTTTTATTTTAATTATTCCATTGTATGTGTGGGGGGGTCTGCATGCTAAAAAGATATGGAGGAAAGGATTAGACTTCCTCTGGCCCATGCATGTGGCCCTGATCATGATCAGACCCCCCACATGTTTATCCTTGAAACTGGTATAGCTGGTGCATAATACACATGTTCAGTACAGTCCTTAGCTATGTGGTCTGGACTGGTAGATATGAGCAGTTCATTGACCCTGGCATTGATCTCTGTCCCAAGTGAGCAGAAAGTACAACTCGTGCAAAATAATTGTTTCAGATGGGTATTTTACTTTCCTGTGCCTTTCTCCTTCTAGTTCAGTCAATTAGAAAAGGCAAGCAGCCACACTCTAACTTTTGACTACTCTCAGTTCTGCTAGTAGAGTGATGGGGAGGATTTTGCTTACACTGCCATCTTGTTCAATGACAGCTACCGTATTTTTCCAACAATAAGACGCCCCCATGTACAAGATGACCCCCACTTTTCCAGCCCAAAATTTAAAAATCAATATTTTAAAGATAGTGCAGAACACATTTTTATTTAGTAATTAGTTAACACTGACCTGATACACTCGGTGGGAGGAGGTCCAAACCGTCTCTCTGCAGCTCTATTTCCAGGCTCTTTTGTTTAACTGATTACATTCAAGCACGAGTGAAACTGCAGTTAGCTTGTCTCTGCAATCAGCCTTCCTCTAATTGGTTTGTTCAGCATCAGCTGACGTCAGTTACATCAAGCTCGTGATTGGAGGAAGTCTGTTTGGGAGATAAGCTATTTCACTCGTGATTGGAGGCTAGCAATAGGAGGAAGCCTCTCTGCAGAAACAAAGTACTGTATGGGCAGTTTTGCAACAGGGCGATTCTTGGCTGACTTCCTTGAATAAGACGCCCTTCAGTTTTTAGGGTAAGGATTTTAGAAAAAAAGTATCGTCTTATAGTCGGAAAAATACGGTAAGTGGAACTACCTGACATTATTTTCTCTTGGACAATTAAAAGCATTTGCCTGCATGGTTTCCATGCGCGGTCAGCATGTAAGTCACCACAGTTTGGCTGGAAAAGAGAAATCATTACTGGAAGGCATCCCATTCAGCTAGAAATCTGCCCCTGAAGCCCCGGGGATGCACAAAACAATTTGTAATGGATGAACTGGAGGTGTTTATATCCCATGTTTAGGGTGACCACTGTTGGAGTTGTTGTTTTTTAAAATCATTTTCTAAGATGTGTACTTATATTTCCAAAAAGAAGGCAAATTCTCAAAAATTGGAGCAGTATAAAAGACAATATAATATAGATTACTACATTTATTAAACTTGTATGCCACCCAACTCTCAATGACTCTGGGGGCTTACAACAATCAAACAACAAAATCACAATAAAACCAATAAAACATAAAAGATACAGTTAAAATATGGCAAGTATGACAGACCAGATGGAGTAAAGCAAGGGGTCTCACTCTCCCTCACCAAAGGCCTGAGTGAAGAGCCAGGTCTTCATGGCTTTTCTAAACAATAGCAGAGTGGGGGCCATCCAGATCTTGGGGGGACTATATCCAACTCCCTGGGTGCTTGAGTAAAGAAGCTGAGATGGGGAGCTGCTTATCGTGAGTAAAGTCAGTGCTGTAAAGAAGTAAAGTTTATGTGTTGTACCAGAAGTGAAGAAGCCAGAGACATCCCCAGATCTCAAGCAGGGGCAAATGACAAAACTCCACCCCTTTTATACTTGTGTCATAATATCTTATGCATGTATGAAAGATGGAGCTTATGGTGCAACACTGCTTTTGTCATTTTGTTGAAAGTATTGGATCCTGCGCATGCCTCTGTGGGAAGGCCACATTCTGGTCCATCCTCACCCATGGAAGCTCCCTGGGTAGCTTTGGACCAATCACTTTCTCTCAGCCCAGCCTACTTCACAGGATGGTTGTTGTGGAGAAACAGAGGGGGAAGGAACTCTGTATGTTGCCTTGAACTCCTGTTCAAAAAGCAGAATAAATCTCTGACAAATAAATAAATAAATAAATAATCAGTAAAAATGACTTCAGTGCAGCTATCCATACCACTGGGAGAATCTGAGGCCAGGACCAACAGTCTGTTCTCACTTTCCACTATTTGTAATGTTTTCATGTGAAGGAGATTCATGTCCATATTGTTAATAATTATGAATAGCATACATATTAAAATGTTAAGAGAAACATTTTATAGTAAAAAAGTCCAACACAGCCATTTACTACAACAGCCCTAAAAATGATGTACTGTGTACAATTCAAAATGGGGCAAGGAGATTTTCTAAAAAGCAACACAACCGCCTCTAAATACCTTCTGAAGGAGGATCCTCTGCAACAGAACAAATAGGAAGATGATGTGGTTGGGAGTTGTGTTTTTTTCCCATGGTAACTTCCTTGACAATATTTTAAACAGTAATATGTCACATTTGAGAAGGTGGTCCCCTGCCAATTCACAAGCAAAGAGATAATGCTGTCTCCTGGAATACAGGGGCTCAGCTTAACCAGCCTTTGTGGGATAGCTGAATCCCTAGGCACAAGTCTACAGCAGTCTAATACAATGAGGTGATCTGCAGTACGGTAATTGTAACCGTGACTTGACTCATTAATTTTTGGTAACAGTTTCTTTGCAGCTCATTAGGCAGTTATTGAACAGCAGATGTCAATCTGGAGAGGTTTTCTCTCAGGATGAGGAAAGAATTGTGTATTTGGGTGTACCTTAGGTTCTAAATGGTTCAGGGTCTATAAACATGCTAGGCTTGGTGAGTCAATAAGCTTTCGGCTCAGTGAATCAGAGGCATTGTATTCATAGTGTGCTCCAATGAGTGCGTCCCTTGCTATGTACCAATTTTCATAGTGAGAGCAGGGAGGGAGGGAAGAGAGAGAAGGCTGAAGGGCCATTAACCATGCTACGTAGTGGCCCCAAAATCCCCAGGTTTCATTTGTGGGTGTGGATTAACTCATATATAGTGACTTGGCTGTCAGTAGTTGTGCATTAGGTCCTCTTCCTATATCCCACACCTTGGTTATGGAGAACAAAGTTTCAGAAGCTGCAGGCATGAAAATTAAAGCAGCCCGTATAGAATACAAAGCATATGCTTTAATCACACTGCTGCTGTAAGGTTACCCAATGGATTTAATACATCAATAGTGGGAGAAAAACAACAGATCTGTCAGCCCAACAATGCTGGAAATTCCTTTGCAGCATTGCTATGCTTCTCTTGGTAGATTTTTTAAAAATAAATAATCTAACTGTATTTACCTGATATCGTATCACTCTACGTAATGAGATTTATTATCAGGTTTATAACACTCATTTGACCAAGAATAATGATTATATACATATGTAAATATTTTTTTTCTCCTTCCCATTTTTTTTTATTTCAAGCAATAAAAGGTAACCACATTAACATAAATCCAAGATACATATAAAGAAAAAAGAAAGATATAGAAAATACAAAAAAGTTCTACTTCAATATGAATAAAGAGACGGGTACTCTACATATGAAAATTTACCATACACTGTATATAGAGTACACCAAATTGTAATCTATTGCTATTAAGGTAAACCATAAAATCCATCCAAATTTGATAAAATTGTGGTTCCTGCTTCTGAAGTCTCATTGCTGTAACTTTATCTGTGATTTTTTTCTAATGTGGCAATTGAAGAGGCCTTGTTAATGCCACAACCCAATTGTTATGTTATCTAGAGTTTTCCAAAGTTGCACAATTATTATTTTGGCTCCTGAGATTAAATAGATAATCAGTTCTTTATTTTTAATCTTATGGTTTGGTCCTGTGAATAAATGCAATAAGCCTAACTCTGGAGAGCTTTGTTTAGTGATAATATTTATCTCTCCAAAATTTTTTTCACCAAAACAGTATAACTTAATCACATGAACACCACAAATGAAAAAAAATGACCCCCCCTTTTTTTTACAACCTCTCCAGCATTTGGAAAAATAATTTTGATATATATGTGCCAATCTAACAGGAGTCTAGTGCCAACGATGTATAATCTTCCACTGCAATTCTTGCATTGAAGCTGAAGTGAATCTACCTGGTTTCCATAACTGCTGCCAATTTGTCTCCTGTATGAGATTGCCAGGATCAATATCCCAAGCTTCCTTTAATTCATATGGTGGATCTCCTATTTCTGATTGCAGTAATAACCTATAAATGTTTGAGATTGTTCCTTTTGGTTGTTCTAAATAATGAAGCATTATATTCTCGAAATTAGTATAAGGCCGTATTGCTGAAGCTCTAATATTATTATTGCCCAAAAGAGATTTGAGTTGATACCAAAAAAGACATGGTGGCTTATCACTTATTTGTTGCTCTATCTGATCTTTATTGAGAGGTTCACTATTACTATAAAAATCTTTTACTCTATATTCTATGCTCACAAAGATTTCATTTTAGCCAAACCGTAATAATTATCCTGATCAAAATATGTTATCAAAGGAGTCAAAGGAGAAATATTCTTTATCAAAACTGTGTACTTATTCTTCCAAATTTGAAACATTATTTTAGTAAAAAAAAATTCAACCTGTTTTATTCTAGAAAAAATATTTTGGGTGAAAAAAATGCTGATTTATAAACTTATTCGACTCTAACATAGTTTCAGTTTGAATCCATTGTTTAGAAGAGTCTTCCATAATAAATGGAATCATATGCCCTAACTGTGCCACTTGAATATATATTACAAACTGGGCATAGAAACAAACTGTTTCTGAGCTCTATATAAAATCCTTTTATTTACTCTCAATTTTTTTACATGAAAGCAGAAGATTTCTTTCTTTCTTTCTTTCTTTCTTTCTTTCTTTCTTTCTTTCTTTCTTTCTTTCTTTCTTTCTTTCTTTCTTTCTTTCTTTTTGCCAGTGTGTTAAAGCCTGTTCTGGAATTACCACTGGGAGGCATTGAAATAGAAAGTTAAGCCATGGAAGAAATTTCATCTTTACTGCTGCAATTCACCCTAAAATATTGAAATGTTTTGAAGCACAATTTTTCATCTCCTTATTTAATTTCTTCCATGTTGGTATATAGTTATTTGTAAAGATTTCATTAATATTTTAGTAATAGTAATACCTAAACATTTTAAAGATGTATATACTATTAGAATCCCTAAAACTATGGAAATTTCCTTTTGAGTTTTTGGGGGGATATGAAAAAACATCAGATGTGATTTATGAAAATTAACTGATAGTCCTGACACCTCTGCAAATTCCTCTAACTCCTTCTTAATATAGTTATCTTAATAAGAAGCATCTGAGAGAGACAAAATCATATCATCCGCAAATAAATTTAAAAGATGCATCTTGTCTCCCATTTTCATCCCACAAATCTGATTATTGGATCTAAGTGCTATTGCCAATGCTTCTACGGCTGGGTTGATAAAGGGCATCCCTGCTTGGTACCTCTTAAAACTGTGATGGGATCTGAATCAAAACTGTTAAGTCTTATCAGGGTTTTAGTTGGTCAAGAAATATGCTCAATTATCTTATGAAAACCAGCCCCAGATTTAAATTTAATTAATACTTGTTTTAAAAATTGTGTTTCCAGAGACTCAAAAGCTTTAAATATATCTAAAGAACAAATGGCTAGGGAATATTTATTAATTTTACTAAATTGTATAATATTTTATAATTTCCTGATGTGGTAGATATATTTTGACTGATCCATATGAATAATTTTACCTATAATCATTTTTAATCAGTTAGCTAACAGTTTAGTGTACAGTTTATAGTCCATGTTGAGAAGTGAAATGGGCCTATAAGATTTCAAATCCTGGGAATTTTTACCTGATTTAAGGATCAAAATTATCTTAGACTATTTCCAAGACTCAAGGGGATGCGGTGGCACAGTGGCTTAATGATGCTGAAAGTTGCCGGCCAGAAATGGTCGACACTTCAGCAGTTCGAGCTCAGCTCCACGCGGCAGAGTGAGCTCCTGTCTCCTCCCCTGTCTCCTCCCCAGAGTGAGCTCCTGTCTCCTCCACCTAGCAGCTTGAAAACTTCCATGAGTAGATAAATGGGTACTCTCACCCTGGTGGGAGGAAAAATGCTGGCGGCGCCTTGCACGAGAGATGGGACCAGTTGCTGGTAACGTGGAAGCCACGTACGCCCAAAAAAGGCGCGAAGCAACAGAAACCCCGCCTCCTGCGCTCACCAGCTGGGCTCCACTCTAGGAAGGAGGCAATGGAAAACCACTTCCGAAACACCTCACCATGAAAACTGCAGGGACTCATCCAGGCAGTCGCCACAGAATCGGTCACGACTGAGTGCGGATAAAAAAAAAAAAAAAATCCAGGACTCTGGTAAAGTGTCCCCTTGGTGCAAATTATTGCATAAAAACCAACATTCAGATATTAAAATCTCTTTAAATTCTTTATAAAATTCCCCTGACAAACCATCAGGACCAGGAGATTTTCCATTTTGAATAATATTGAAAACTTCAGAGATTTCTGAAATAGAAAAAGGAGATTCCATAAACTGACTATTGGTGATGGATTATTTGAAAAATATAATTGTTGAAAATAAAGTTTAAACTGTTCACTTATAGCTTTGGTTTTGGTCACGACTTGACCATTGGTGTTTTTAGTCACACTAATACAATTTTTTTCCTTAGCTTTTTTCAATTTGTTTGCCAGTATTCTAGAATTTTTATTGTTTATTTCATAATATCTTTGCTTGGCAAAAATAATCTGAGAGGGGATTTTATCTGTCCTCAAATCATCTAACTCTCTCCTTTTATTTACTAGCTGTTTGTACATACTATTCAATCCAATTCTATTACAGTTTACTAGTGAATGGTTAATTTCTAAATAAAGCTTACTTGATTTTTGTGCTAATGTTTTTTTAAATCATACTCATCTGATTTATACACTCTCCTCTTAATACTGCCTTCATAGCATCTCACCTTGTACTTACCGATGTTCCATTTGTATTATTTTCTTGAAAAAAATTCTGAGTTTGAGTTAGTCATTGCTTTGCTGCTACATCGTATAGTAATATAGGATTAAAACACCAATTATAAGTAAATGGAATAATCTCTTCTGATTTAAGTATAATAATCACTGGAGCGTCATCTGATATAAGAATTGGTGCAATTTTAATTTGTTGCAGGAAATTTGAAAAAGTTTTAGATATCCATATTTAGTCTATCCTAGTGTGAGATTTATGTCTACCTGTATAAAATGTATGCGCTTTTGTTGCAGGGTTCATAATTGTCCATCTGTGTATGAATCCATGATTATGCATTAAATTTTGAAGTCTCTTATACATTCCAATCTGAGTTTTAATGCATCAATATTAAAGTACCCTCCTCTTATAAAATTATGTGTGTTATTTTTTTTCTTTTTACTGTTCATAATCTTTTGTAGGAAACTGATCTGACCCTGATTATGAGCGTATATAGATGCTAGAGGTAATGTTTTATTGTCAAATTCCCCTTCTATAAATATATATATATACCTTCCCTGTCTTTCAAAATCTTGTGAACCTCGAAATTTATGCCAGCTTTAAAAAGAATAGCTACTCCCCTTGATTTATTAGACCCTTCTGCAAAAAATTGTTTATCAAAGTACCTATCATTCAACCTATTTGTTATATATGTCTCTTGTAACATAACCACCTGAGGTTTAAATGATTTAACATAATTAGCAATCCTTTTCCTCTTAATAGGATCTCCCAGACCTCTAACATTTAGAGAAATGATTTTACATTGTTCTCCCATTACCTGTATTTTTTAAAGTGTCTCTATCTAATTTCTCTATGCAATAAAAATAATTGTGCATCCAGGAAATTTTTGAAAGCTTATTATTCACAAAATCTATCAATATGTTGCCTGATATTATAAAAAGCATATAAAATGTTAGTGTTCTGTTTACTACATAAATGCCCATCCCCTGTTCTCCCTCTCCCCTTTGGAAATGGCCCTCCTCCCTTGCCCCTCCCCCCATCCCATCCCCCTCACTAAACCATACCACTATATCCATCTTCCCTGCCCTCCAGTCCCACTTAGACTGATAGCAAAAAATGTGCAGAGGATCCTTGAAGGATCCACTACACGGTCTAAGGGGTGGGTGAGTGACCTACTGAGATTCCTTTTCCCTCTCACCAGCCATTAAACTCCCAAATTTAATTACAGTAGTTCCTTAGCCATAGTTTTACCTACATTATTATTTTACATCGTTCTTTTCCTTTATTTATTTAACTCCCTCTTTTTTCCCTTTCCTCTAAACCAGTGTTGTCCAAACTTGGCCACTTTAAGATGAGCATGGCTGGCTGGGGAATTCTGGGAGTTGAAGTCCACTCATCTTAAAGTGGCCAAGTTTGGACAACACTGCTCTAAACCTAAAGATTCAAAAAGAGTAAAACGGTCAGTATAACTTCTGTTACTCCTCAGCTTGTTCTTATTTAATCTTCAGCTCGTGGCTGAGCCTGCTTTCCACAGTTCCAAGGATGAGTCATGGATGGCTTCCTTCAGCTCTTGTTAGAGAGCTCTGCCTCCAGCTCTGAATCTCAGTCAAGGCTGAAACAACTGTTCGTCCTTGTGACACAAAAACAATTAACTTGAAATGGAATCCCCATTTGTATTCAATCTCATTCTACATAAGTTTCTCTGTCAGTGGTTTGAATTCCTTTCTTCACTGCAATGTAGCTACACTGATATCTTGGAAAAAGAATATTCTCTCACTGTCCCATTTAATCTCCTCCAGTTCACATGCTGAATTTTTACAAATCTGACCAAAATGTCTCTAGATTCCTGTGTATTCCTAGAAGAGTAAACCCGGTGAGCACGTTCAATATTTTTATCCGATAAGTTCATATCAGAGCTCAGGTCATTAATTTTAGAGATGAGATAAGTAGTCAGACTGGTTGTTCCAGTTTTCTGTGACACTCCTTTGATCCTTAAATTATTTCTTCTGCTACAATCCTGTAAATCTGCCAACTCAATCTTTATTTCAGAAATACTCTTTTGAGCTTTGCCAGTCTCTAGAGTGTTATTTGTAGCCATATCATAAGCTTTGCTGGCTATCTGAGTGATATCTGCTACTTGTCGTGACATTTTCTTAAATTGTTTATTCATTTGCTCAGACATACCTGCCAAGTCTTAAGATACTCCCACAGCATGTTTGTCCCATTCTGTCTTCGGTTCTTTTTTAAGTTGTTTTATTAATTGTCCAATTACCTCCATATCAGATGTCTGTCCTTGCCTGTGGGCTGTGCTTTTGTCCTCTATTACTACTTTGTTGCTGGGAAAGGGTGCCTCCTCAACCTCCTTCAGGTCTTCCAAATAAGCTTTAATCCCCCTTCCTTTGCGCAGAGTCTCCTTCCTTAACATCCTGCTTAACTTATCTTACCATTTGATAAGATATTTAATAAGATAAACTGGCTATATTAAAGAGAATAACTGGATCGGGGGACGAGCAGAAAGTTCCGTATGCCATCCTCATCGGTGGCTAACCACGCCCCCCTCTTTCTCTTCTGATTGTATAAATCTTTTGCCTTTCTCTTGGTTGAAATGAAACATAGTTTAATCAAAGCAATGAAGAAAATGCTATGCAAGGTTACACATACAGTATGACCAAAACAGGTGGACAGTATTGAGCAAAATGGATTGATTTGCTTTTCTTCAGGAGAGAGGAAAGATTATTTTTTTGGAAGGGGAAGGATAAAAATCTAAGGTAAATTGAGTTTTAGTTATGCTGGTTTATTCAGTGCAATCATCAGCTGGCACCCTCCAAATGTGTTGGCTTCATCATTCCTAGAATTCAAGCCATGGTGCCTGTTGAAGGGCCAAGTTATAGTATGCTTAGCTTCTCAAAATCAGGTCTACAGTGCACGCTGCTCCTTAAAACAATTTGAACAATGTATCGTGAGTTCTTGTCACAGTACTCATTCCAGTAACATCTTTACAATTTGATTCCATTCCTGGTTTAACAGTAAATCCCACTCAATCTGCTGAATTCCCTTAATGTTGCTTTGTTTTAAATAAAATAAATGAAATGAAGTTTTATTGTTCTCTTTGACTGTTATGCAAAAAATATATAAAGAAATTTTATAAAGGGTTCCAGAAAGCCTAGATTGCTATAAACATCGACCATTTGTTTATTTAGATTTATACCCTCCTTTTGTTCAGGAGCTCAAGGTGGCATACATAGCACTCTCTCCACCTATTATTTCCCCAAGAGCAACTCTATGAAGTGGGCTGGGCTGAGAAAGAGTGGCTGACCCAAAGTCACCCAAGGAGCTTCCAGGACTGAGGAGGAAGTAGAACCTGGGTCTTCCTGGTGTCACCACATTGTGTCACCACCTCCCTGGTGGCACCACATTGGCAAGGGAGCAAGGACTATCACCCACATCATAACCCTCTATGGAATAAACATCCAATGTATAATTTGCTGTATCAGTGAGAATAGGTGCACTGCAGTAAGATGAATGCATGCAAAACTTTATTTTTCTTGTTAAAAAAACAGAACTAAAGAGACAGCATGTTATACATCTGTTCCATAAGCCATATACAGCAATACATCATTAGACCTGTATGAACACTTGAATATTGGTCTCATATGTACTATTCCAACCTATGTTTTCCATGCCCTCATTCAAAGAACTGAATGGCTTGCACCTTTGGTTGGATTAAAGCACTTTAGTCCACACTGACACATCTGAATGCTTCCCCCACGTTAAAATCACTACCACCACTACCTGTCCCTTCTGACAGACAATGGAGAGTTCTAACATAGCCTTCTGAGTGACATGTTATTTTTCCAAAGATGGGGAATGTTTTATATGAAGGATTGTTCAAAAGGATAATAATCTCACCTGTACCACGTGATCCCACCAATTCTGCAACTTATATGTACTTAAGAGCTCTAAATACTGTGAGATATAGATAGCAGAGCATCTTCTTAGCAGGGTTCATTTTTGCTTCTTATTTCTTCAATATTTGTCAGTGAAATCAACAACTGTGTCCCAACAATGTTTCCCTATATCAATATTTGCATACCAGATAGGGCTTTTTGTTATGAATTATTGACTCTATATGGCCATTGCGATTCTTCTCACATTGACTTCTTCTTCCTCTTTCTTTTTTCTTCTTCTTCTTTAATGTCATTCATGGCTCAGCTGTGGGAAAAGGAATAATTTCAAGGATTAGTAATAGGATATGGAGCATTTCACCTCTAGGTCACTGGTTTAAATCCACCCTCCCATCAGGCGAGATTGAAAATCATTCCCATTTGATTGCTTTTCAGTGGCCTATCTGACATGAGCTAGTGGTCCCAGTCTAGATCCTAATAGATGAGACCCACATCCATTTTTAGCCTCCAAATTACCTTGCTAGTTCATTTTAAACAAAAAAACACAGTGGAAGTGCTGCTTTGGGGGAACTGGCCCACGCCTGGGGGAAAAAAAGTATTGATTGTGATAGTTGTTGCAGACTTTCAAAGGAATCCTTGAGCTAAATCTGGCATTCATATAGCATGAGTTGGTCATATAATAACTGCAGGTATCACTTGATGCTCTGAATTGTTGCCTTCTTCTGTATGATCCAATCATTAACAGTGAGTCAGTATTAAAGGCAGTAAGACCACCTCAGGTTTATTATCACTGAATGCAACATATTGATTCACCAGCCTTCATTTTCATTTTGTACAAAGCATCCATTCAGAAAAATAGATCTGTGAACTGACTATATGAAATGGGAACAACAACACGTACAATTGGGTTTCACGTGATTGTTTCAGACTACAGTACATTTCTCATTTCAGTGCATGAAACTCTTTTCTATTAATTGAACCAAGGAGAGACATGACAAAATAGTGCACTGCTGAAGAGTCAGAAAAAATAACATGTGGATAATAAAAAACTCAAGACAGAAGCCACAATATCTTTCTTTTATCACTGAAAGCTTTGTTTGCTATTACTTTGTATTGCTAGTGTAAGATCAAAACCTTTAAGAATGTTGGAAAATTACTGCACAGGTAGTCCTTGCTTAATGATCATAATAGGGACCAGAAAATTTGTTGTTACACAGGGTGGTCATTAAGCGAAGCATCACGTGACCCCACCCAATTTTACAACCTTTTTGTGGTGGTCGTTAAGTGAATCACTGCAGTCATTAAGTGAATCCCGTGGTTGTTAAGTGAATCACATGGTTCCCCATTGATATTGCTTGCCAGAAGGCAGCTGGGAAGGTCGCAAATAGCAATCATGTGACCCCAGGACACTGCAACCATCATAAGTATGAGGACCAGTCGTAAGTAACTTTTTTCAGTGCTGTCGTAACTACAGACAGCCGCTAAACAAATGGTCATTAAGCAAGGACTACCTGTAGGCAATTTCCAGCTTAGTTTGTACCCAGCACACTCCCCAGTCAATCCCTATATCCAGATCAGAGCAAGCACACATGTCACTCAGTTCAGCTAGCAAAAAATTTAGCTTGATGTTTATTTATTAAACATCAGCAAACATCAAAAATAGTTAACTGGCAAAAAAGGAACCAAAGACAGGCAAAACCGGAAGAGAGAGAGAGAGAGAGACATGATCAATAGGCAAGAATTTACATTATCTATATAGCTGTAACTATTACTATATCTGGAAAAGCCAGTTGGTATAGTGGTTATGGCACCAGGCTAGAAACCGGGAGACCATAAGTTCTAGTCCTGCCTTAGGCACAAAGCCTTGGGCCAGATATTCTCTTTCAGCCCTAGGAAGGAGGACAGGGCAAACCACTCCCAGGAGTCAAAACTTCCTCAAAGGAACCAAAACAAACGAACGAACAAACACTATACCAAACCCTCTTTACAGAGCTACTGAACACAATATTGTGAATAACTGGCATGGACAGTCCCAAATGGAGTGGCCTTTGGTTATTGTTATTGGTTGTATGGTTATTATTCATTGTCTCTTTAGAAACTCATTTTCAATCACAAGAATGCTAACGCTTTTTTTTTCTTTTAAAGGCTGCTTCTTTGTTTGCCATTTAGGCATTTGATATATGTTTTTATTTTAATAACTAAATACTCAAGGGACGATGGACTTCACAAAACTTTTAAGAGGAAAAGTAAGTGTCTCTGGAAGATAAAGGAGCATTCTGATAAATGGAGTGCTCCTCTTAGCTGAAATAATTGTGCAACTGCTGCCCTGTGATAAACATTTGGATTTGGAGCAATATCCCAGTGCCGAGGAAGGGTTCTTCCCCCTCTTACTCATTCAAAGAATGAATGAGGAGGTCATGTGATTGTGGAGCCTGGTCCTGCTTTCTGCTGCTGTTCTGAATGGCCATGCCTTTATCCTGCTCTTTCTGCATGTTAAGAAACAGGTCTACACATGTGTGATGCAGGCCAAGTTCCTCTCAGCGGGGTAGACCAGGCCAAAAGGAATTTTGCTTAAAGTATAGCTCAGCTGATTGGGAGGCACTGTTACGCCTGATATATGCAATGCTGGAGGACTATCAAATGGGAAGGTGCCAGTGGCACAGAAATCTGGCAACAGGATCTCTGTACCATCAAAACAATTTACAAGGGATAGAAATGGCTGGTCTGAACCTCGCAGCTCCACAATGTTGGCTTGATTGGTCATAACAGAGACTTCTTATTGATCAGCAGTCAGAATATCTGAAAAATGTACAGGCATCAGGGCTTGTAAAAGAATTTTCCTAAGCTTGGCTTCTTAATTATAGTAAGTTAATTGCAGAGTAGATATAAGGAGTTTTTGCCTTTCCCTGCAGCTACTATCTTTTACAACCCAGCCACCTCTTTAGCTGTCTTGTCAATTTCATAGTTAGGTTGCTGAACATGCAAGTCAATTAAGAAGTTGGGCATACACTAAGCTTGCAGCTCACAAAAGGGTCAAAAAACAGGAACGTGAGGTTCAAGCACTGAGCCAAATCAGATTCCTAAAGCAAAATTCAGGATCAAGAGCCAGGTTTTAGCAAACAGGGTAAGTCAGGAGCACAGCAAGCACTCAAGAGGGTAGTGAGACACTGGCAGGATTTACAAGGGATAGAAATGGCTGGTCTGAACCTTGCAGCTCACTACTACAGTACTACTGAGCTGAAGTGTTAATCTCCCCATCCTTGAGTCAGCCAAAGGCTCTACCAGCATAAAATTAAATTTCCACATTGCTAATTCCTAACCAGCCTCTATTTGTCTACTTCAGATCAGTCCATTACTTGATTTCTCTTAAAGATAATGAATGAAAAAGTTTAACAAAATGTATGCAACTTGAGCCTGCCCTCCAAAAGTGTCAAAATAAGTTGGGGGGAACACTACTTTAACACCGTGCTGTCCCACTCATAGGCTGGAGCAATGTCATCATGGACCACAGCATCCGCAGGGGCTGTATGTCAAAATTGGCAAGATAGTGGATGAAGCATGGCAGTCCAAGCTCCTTTTCAGCCCTTTGAGGTAGCCCAGACAAGAAACCTGAGCATGAAACTGAGCAAACTCAGGGAGGCAGTGAAGGACAGGAAGGCCTGGCGCAATATGGTTCATGGGGTCACGAAGAGTCGGACACGACTTAACGACTAAACAACAAAACAACAAGACAAGAAACCAAAACCATGAGTACTAATACTACCTTTACGGTAAAAGTCTGAAAACACATCTCTCCCTACTTGTCTTTACTTTGCCGGAACCTGGGAGGGTCCCTTCTGAGGTGCTTTCCATGCCTCTTTCCTTCTGTGGGCTGAGATGTCTTTTGTCTGACCATTGTCTAGGTTGCAGCTCTTCCCTCTGTCTCCCAAGGTTATTCTCACAGCCCATTACCCCCCTCCCCTCCCCTTCTTTATGTGCAATGACATTGCACACACATTCAAAAGGGGCAGGACTTGCATTGTAACACTCAGGGCACCTTCTTGCTGATTTTCACCCCACTCAGCAGATGCCACTGACACAGAGACATCATTAGGAGCAAATAAAGAAAGACCAGATCGTTTCCAGCAACCTGGAGCATTGAACAGAAGGCTTTTAAACCTGAACTTTCATAGCCACTGCTAAGGCTCAGCTGCGGGCCATTACAAAAAAAGTTCATATTTACAAGCAGGATCTTCCTTGTGACTCACAAGGAATGCTTACTCTTTAAATATGCAATTCTACACTTGATGGCTGATTGGCCTGCACTCTCTGCCACATGGGGCTCAGTTTCTTAGGTGACTCTCCACATCCTGAGAAGTAGAACTAAGCAGAATCTCCTCAGTCAGCCCCTCATTCTCCAAAACTCATTGCATAAGTGTCTATTCCTAACCAAGATGATAGCAAAATAGTAAAATGAGCATTGTGATGCCACAATGCAAGTTCTGCCCTTTTGTACTCACATTACAATGTTGCAATCAACTTTGCAAGGATGTAAGAGGCAGGGCTTGCACTGCAATGTGATGACACACATTTCATCATCATCCAGTCTCCATGGATGGCTATAGCCTTTCTTGGAACTCAACCATTGCTCTCTCCTAGATCATGTTGCTGCCCTTTAGACCTTTGGACTCTTTTGCCATTTTAGAATTTGATCCATGCTTAACGCGGACCATGCCATTTGCCCCTGATCTGCTAGGCTCTGACATGTCTCTTTGTGAAATTCTGCAGAACTACAAGCTCAGTTTACAACCCTGGCATCCTGTGCTATGAGGTTTTATGTAGTTGCACTACAGCAATCTTTATTCCTTGTTGCTTTTCTGGAAGGTTGGCTATTTATGAGATCAAGTGTATCAATAAAGTAAAATTGCATTCTTCATTATAATGGCAGCCTTTTCTTACTTGCATCTAGCTGTGCTTAAACAAGCACTGCAACCTTTTCTTTTGTAGCCTCATGATATTGCCTTCGTGTGATCTCCAACCCACCAGTCTAGCAATGCATTAAAATTCACCTTCCCCACCTTCCCCAATCCACATTAAGGAGAATCAACGATGGATGTTTTCATGGTGATGACATTTAATGGGAGGGGAGGTAACAAAAGCCAGGAGAATCCAGCATTTCCAGTCCTTAATGTACCTTGTATTCCGTAAATAAGCACAGCACCAATATCTGGCATGGGGTCTGTGACAGAGGTGTGTTTACTAGTTGAGACAGCAAATATTATGCCTGCAGAGTTTTCTTCCAGTTGAAGGGAAGGTGCATAACACTTAAATTGGCTGTGAAGAAGAAACTTTAGGTTGACTCCACACAATATATGAAGCCATTAGCTTAATATTATATATAAAGATAGTTACATTGATTTATTCAATAAACTATGGTTAAGAAAACCATCATATAATCTGATGTGTGTACCCAGTCTTATAATATTGCATGACAATGGGGCCTTGGTTCTTAAGCATATTTCACTTCAGTTTATAGATTCATTTTACGCTGATTTCAGATATTACTCTGGTAGATGCTTCTAAGAAATGAAATTAAAGAAGCTTTCTGATTTATCTTTTTCTGTGAAGTACTGTTACAATCTTGATAAAGCCTATAACAACCTAGGGAAGAGATCATGACTTTTCCTTTCCTTTCCTTTCCTTTCCTTTCCTTTCCTTTCCTTTCCTTTCCTTTCCTTTCCTTTCCTTTCCTTTCCTTTCCTTTCCTTTCCTTTCCTTTCCTTTCCTTTCCTTTCCTTTCCTTCCCCCTCCCCCTCCCCCTTTCCCCACAGTTATGCAGAACTCTGCAAACTACATATCGAGTGATAACACATTTTATACTGATTAGTTGTAGTTTAGTTATAAAGATTTTAGATTGCACAAATTATACCTCCCACCTCTTTCTCTTTTCTCATGTGATTAACCAAAGTATTACAAATCACTTTAATTGTGGATAGTTTTCCTCTGTTTTGCCTGCTAACTTTTGATACAGCTTCAGTATTTTAAGAATCACTTCGCAGTAATTTTCATTTGTTTGAATCCATCAAATTATTTATAAATGATTTGAACAAAGTAGTTCCCTTCTTTTTTTCTTTTTAGCGTGCAGTGTTTATCAGGAGAAGCCTTTAAACTCAACAGCAGCTTTGATGGCTTTGCATGCTGACAAAGAAAATGAATTTCAACATAATTGTTTGTAATAATTTCCAAAAGGAAAAAAAGAAAATCACTACTAACTTTCAGCATCCCAAAGATAACTTTATAAATTTGTATAGAATTAAACAGTGATTCACACAATGCTTGAATACGTCATGCCTGGATGCATATTTTAGAACTGTAACATTTTTATTAATCCAGATTCTGATATGCTAATATACAAGCAATGTACTAGAGCAGCAATTCTCAAACATTTTGGTCTCAGGACCCCTTCCCATTCTTAAAAATTATTCAGTACCCCAAAGGCTGTGGTTTATGTGGGTAATATCTATCGATATTTACCATATTAGAAATTAAAACTGAAAAATTTTTAAATATTTATTTGACTTTGTGGACCCCTTGAAAGGGTCTCGGGGACCTCCAGTGGTCCCCAGACCGCACTTCGAGAACTGCTGTATTAGAGGACTTTCAGATATTGCTGTACTCTAACTCCCAGCATCCCTGTTCATTATCAGTTCTGCCTGGGGTTTCCTGGGAGTATTTCTTTGATCCTCTTCTCCAAACCAACCCTGTTAATGAAGCTGAATGAATTCCCTAGTCCTTCTTCCCCAAATAAATTCAAACTATATAGACCTATTCACTCCCTGTTAGCTGGGCCTCACCTTTTGCTTATTTCCCTTCTCTTCTCTTTGGCAGATTATTCAAGTGTACCACTCACATAGAAAATTATTTTGGAGGCCGGATAGGCCTCTTCTTTGGCTCCATGGTGATCCCTGCAAGCCAAGCCTGGCAAGCCCCATTTCGGCCACACATCCAGTTCCTGGAAACCTTAAAAAACAAGGTTTTCAGTTCTGAGGCAAGTCAAGCATGTGTATACATTTGGCTTCTCCAGCCCTTTCCTTCCAGCTCAGAGAGTGAAGAAAGCATGGCAACCACAGGAGTGTGGTGAAGTTAAGCCTACTGAGGATGACATAGAGGAAAGATCTGGTGGCACTAGGGTAGGCTAGGGAGGATTTGGACGTGGTGCAAACTGTAGTGTGATAGAGCTCATGGCTGACATTTAGAATGGAAGCTCCATAGGACAACATTCATGGGCACCTACATGAGGCAAGGAGGGATTAATTGTCATAATCCACAAATTATTCATTTTTTAAAAAGTAACTAACCCTTTCAGATTCTAAGAAATGAGGCAAAAGGTATGATCATTACTTCTTTTGTTTTATCAGAAAAATTCATGTCTGCATTCCAGTGAGTTTAGCCAATAAAGGACAAGTCCTTGCGATGATTGGACGTACACACGACTTAAAGAAGGAAGACCCTTTTTATTCTTTCCAACCCAGCAGAATGTTGGAAAGAAATGTGGGACTTGGCACTCTGCCTCTCTTTTAGCAGGATAGCTTACCAGAAACTGAACCAAGATGGGGCCAAATTTGATGTGCAGGAATGGGGAGATGGCAGCAAAAGAAAGATCAAGTTTGAAAATGGTCCAGATCTGATGGGAGAAAAAAAAGAATTCCCCAGTGCCTCCCCATTGGCAGTAGCTTGGAAAGCTGCTGACTGCTTGTATTCTTCAGCCAGCTGTCTTTCCTCCAGACTGAGCTCCTATAAAAGGATGGGAGAGAAATTATGTAAAGGGATTCAGGACTCCTGTCAGCAGGATAATTCTCTGCAAGCTGAACAAAATGAGACCAGATTTGGTGTCAGGAACAGAAGCCAGACAAAGAAAGATCAAGTTTGGTCCAGATCTAGATAATGCACTCATCCTGATTAGTCCCTAGGGAGAAAGTGTGCATGTACACACATATACACAAACATACACACTGCTTGGTTACATAGAAGAATTCTGTGATTCTAGATAGTCATTGTTGCCTCATTAGAAATAATTCAGATACAGTATCCAGCCTTTTTTCATATATTCATCTATTTAGATTTCTAAGGCCACCCAACTCATTACTGACTATGGGTGGTGTGCAGAGTTAAAAACAACCTGATACAATAAATAAAACATTACAATATAATAAAGTAAAAAAAGGCAAAAATAACAAAAAAAAATATGGCTTTAATAGAGAACAGACATGCACTATAAGAATACAAAACCAATCTCACAGGGGACACACACCCTACTCTAGTTGAGGAAACCACCAGGCCTTCAAGTCTCATGTGAAGGAAAGACATTTGAAGCTCCAGGGGTATGGTGTTGGAGAGGGCAGGTGCTGTGACAAAGAACATGTACCTCCTGGCTCCCATAATGTGGAATGGTTTAAGAGATGGAACTTGGAGTATGCTAATGGAATGGACAGAAACAACAGGAGAAAGCCAATCCCTCAAATAACTAGGCCCTGTGCCATGGGAAGGCTTTATACAGTAAGTGATAACCAGTACCTTGGATTGCACATAGTAACCCACACAGCTCTCATAGCAGAGCTGTGATGTGGGTGTGCTGAAGCTTGCCCATAACTGCTGGCTCTGCTGCATTCTGGATCAGCTGTAGCTTCCGAGTGGTCTTCAAGGGCAGCCTAGGGCATGATGTAGCTATTAGGCAATAGTGTCGCTACCCAAGAATGAAAGGTACTAATGAAAGCAAAGAAATTAGTTTCTAATATCTCTAATTCAGCTCTTCCTTGTAAATATTAAGCTTTGTTTTTAGAACCAAGCCTTTTAATAAAGCTATGGTGCCTATGCTGACATGCCTTATATCAGCCCTGCAAGGTAAGGTTGTTACATCTTTGGGGCCTGGGAAGAACTGGCTCTGATAGTCTTATAGACTAGTTCAGTGCTGTTTTCCATTCTTCTAGTGTGCTTTATAGTTTGTTGGGTTTTTTTTTAAAGGGAAGGGAAATATATCCATACTTCATATGTAGATATGTTCAAGAACACACATTCCTCATCCATAACAATTCTCCAAAATCCTCTTCTCCAGTGAAAGAATTGCTAAAGCAAATACTTTTCCATCAGACTAAATGAGAACTGGGAGGAAAAAAAGGCAGGAGAATTTATATACTTAGCACTAATTCATCATTTTTATGATGAAGTTAGTATTGAAAAACATAACAATTCCACTGTCTCATTAACCATCATCTTCCACTTCTTCATAGGATCTGAATTAAAACTTAACACAAACTACTGTTTCAGAGAATAAGGCAATTAATTCTATTAAGCACATAGTAATAAGTAGAATTCCTGAACTGTATATTTTAAAATTTGGATATTAAAAAAATGATTTTAGAAAAAATGTAATATTGTATCAAAAATTAATAATATATACAATGATACAATCTTTTCAGGATGAAAGGGTTTTTTAATAGTAGTATGTTCCTATTTTAAGAAAGGATAAAATTATTTCAATGGAAGTTCTAGCCCTTTAATTGTAATTGATTTTTTTCTTATTTAATTAACCTTATATCTGTAATGTTAGGCTTAGTAGCTTTTTATTTGTTTAAAGAGAGCAAAATAAGGTTAAGAAAATTTGCACTGGTAATATGAAGTCAAAATAGCTTTTAAAACGGTCCAATTCACCTTGGCATTTAATGGTAGAGAATTCACCATGGACAAAATTGCTGCATAGGAACACAAATTCATTCTCTTACTCTCACTCTCACTCTGTCTTTCCACAGCTGTTAAATTTGGTGACCTCTCTCAGTCTATCCTGATTGAGAATTTGGGGGGGTGTCTCTTGAATAATAATAATAATAATATTCTTTAAATTCCGAAGAATTCAGTCAGATGCAAAAATAAAGGAAGCTCAGTCATGTATAAGTCTTTTAATGGAACTCAAATTTAACTATAATTGGCTAGTGTCTAAAAGTACAAGAAATACGCATTTGCATGGCACAATCAGGGTTAATAAATAAGATGACAAATCACCAGATAGATGTCATAGGACCTAAACAAAAAAATCAAGGGAAGTCTTTATTGCTGTTTTATTCAAAGGACAATTTTACAAAGATCTAAGAAAACAAAAGAGTATAGTAGATATAGTTTCTTGAAAACATAATGCAGAACTATGAGCTTATTCTGGGCATCTCTATTTGCAGACAGTACACAAGTGCCTGGAATGTTGAATAAGAAGTTAAGATAAAACATTTTGTGATCTACTTTAACAGCTATTGCATGAAAATGTGGTGATTCAAGTTATGGTATTATTTACTATAGAACGTTCTTCTTCAAGTTTATGAAAACACCTCTTTCCAGCATGTTCCCACTTTCTTGATCCTGAACAACTGCTAAAGAAAAAACTAGATCTAAAATAAATCTGACTGAAAGAGACTGAGCTTAGTATCTACATTCACACAAGCACTGTACATGGGAATAAAAGAAGGAGAGTGTAGGTCCATGTCAGCTGCCTTGTATAATCTGCTTACTATTTGACTTTAAACATCTCTGCCCATAGCAGCCCAGCAGAGCCTTCACAAGCATTTATTCAATGTGAGCTCTTCTGCTCTTGGGTATTTTTCTTATTAAGTCTAAGTAACAGCATAAATCATAGATGGAAGCCAACTACTCTGGCCAACTGGCATTCTTCTGAAGGCTGCGGCTGGGTGGAAGAATTGGGTAGAAGAATAAATATTGTTCCTGAAAGCTCTGCAGTAAGGAAGGTGGTTGTATGTTATTTACCAAGAATTTTTACTTTGCCTTTCAGCCTAAATCTATCCTGAAGGCAGCTTCTAATGTATTAAAAATACAGTAGCAAAACCAACCAGAAATAAATATGTTTTAAAAACCCAGAAAGCTAAAACTAGAGCCAAGTAATAGAAACCCAGGATCAGTGAACATACATACATACAAAATCAAGCTAGAGGGCTAGTGAATATATAAATATAAATATACATATACATATGCATGTACATATAAAACAATCTACTGAATGACTATCAAAACTGAAGCTAGGGAAGGACAAGTTTTACAGTTTGGATCACATGACTAAAAAGGCCCTTTTTGGCATCCCAACCAACAATATTTAATGAATTTGATAAGCCCCCTTTAAAATTTGTGCACAAACCTGTTGGTCAATGTTCTTATTCCTATAATAACCTTCCCCAAGGCTGATGCTCTCCAGATAAAGTGGGACTACAGTTGCTAGCAGGGGTATCTGCGGGGGGGGGGGGGGGAGGTGGGTTAAAATAAATTAAGATAGTGGCTGTGATCATAGCCAGTGCAACACATTTAGAAAGGTGTAGGGCTTTCGTTGCACCCTCACAGCCAACGTCTTCATTTTATTTTTTTTACTCTTCCTGCAGATGTCCTTGATTCCCAGAATTGCTAGTTAGCACAGGGCAGGATGAGAAAGGTATAATAGGGTACTGCATTTGAGATAGACTGATTTGCCAGAGCCTACAGAGTATCACTTTTGAACAGTTGTCCATCTTTATCATAGCAGCAGGTCAACACTGGGATTCTCTTCTCTTTCCTTTCCTTCTAGCAAGCACAAGCTTTAGAGGCCATGACCTAGAGGATCTTCTCAGTTATCCAAACCAAGGAACATGGGCTTCCTGTCAGTAGATCATCAGCCAGGATCAGAATGTCTAATTCAGTTAGATTAGAATCATTTTTCTGAGCCTTGCATCTCTCCCCTTTGCAAAGTTCATTCAGATTGAAGGGACTTCTTTATCCTGATTCCTGATCAATGGGTCATACAACAAGGACAAGCAAAAATATTTTTTAAATATACAAATTTGCATTTATTTTAGAGTTTCCTTTGGAAAAAACCTACTTTGTTCAAGCATTTTTTAAAATCTACTGAGCTTCTTCTATTCTAAAAAAAAAACAAACACACTTTTTTCCAGGTCTTATGTGAGGCATCATTTCAAATCAGTCATTAGAATTGGATGTCTCAACAATAAAGATGTAATTAAGGTTGGCAAATTGCTGAAGATAGCAATAATGTTAAACTGTATGCAGTGGCTTTCTATCTATGCACTTGTAGCAGAACATTGGCACTCTTTTAGTATGAGCATGTCATACTAAATGACATAATGGTCAGCCCACCAGTTCTGGGCTACAGATATCTGAACAGTCAATAGATGGCAGTATAAAGACAGGGGGAAAAAAAAAAACTAGTGTCTGTCCAGATCTGGTAGCCCTAGGAATGGGGTTTTCCCTATCTGGAAATTCCAGGAGAAATACTATGTATTTTTTAAAAAATCCATGGAATGTTATTAATGAAAGGACATTTCTTTGATTATTCTCTAAAATCTGTAAAAGGCCAATAAGGGCTATATAAGATAGACAGACAGACAGACAGACATGTATATATGCTCTTGAACATTTTTATTTTATTTTATTTTTTTGCAAGAGCATGCTTTGAAGTTACAACATGTTGTTATTGCTGTCACCAGGTGGAGCTAATGTCTTGCTTACTTATTTACATCTCCAGGTGTGTGAAGTGTTCTGTCACTGAAATCTCTGACCTGGAATGAGTTGTTGGGTTGGAAAGGGCCATTCTGAGTGGCTCAGAAACCGATTGACCTCCAACTATCTCATTCCAACCTTGAAATGGGCCATTCTCAGAGCACCCCTGGAGCACTTAGGGTAGTCTATTCTGGGGCTGGAATGTTCTATGGCATAACACTGATTTACTATGTATGTTTAGGGCAAGAATTTCACAAGGCACCTTAAAAGGCCTGGGGATCCCATGGCAACAGGGAGCCCGCATACTGGCTGCATCGCATATAATACTCTAATGCAGTGTTTCTCAACCTTGGCAGCTTGAAGATGTGTGGACTTCAACTCCCAGAATTCCCCAGCCAGCAAGGCTGGCTGGGGAATTCTGGGAGTTGAAGTCCACACATCTTCAAGCAGCCAAGGTTGAGAAACACTGCTCTAATGCATTCCCTCTTGTGATCTTATTCTTATTAATGTTTAATTATTTTTTAAATGATGTTGTAGAATGTTTTAATTGTGGGTTTTATTGTACGCCTTCCAGAGTCACTTTGTGTGAGATGGGCGGCCACATAAATTTGACAAATAAATGACTCTTCTGCAAGTAATGGCCCATTAGTGCTGGAGTTAAATGACAGAGCAAACACTGCTGTTGGTAGGGTAGGACAAATGCAGAGTTATCTGGAAGCTGAAGAAATGTCTGGATGTGCTTTTGAGTGCATTCTACCCAGGTTCCGGTTGCTTTTTTATGTACCTCTCATCTATTACATTTTTATATCTGTTACATGTATGTTTATTTTGTAAGAATTTGTGCAATAAAAGCCTCCTATGCTACTTTAGTCTCAAAAGAAGTTCCCATTAAACATTTCAAAGTCTATTCAGGACTGAACCAACCATGCTGCATAAACCATTTTCCCTCTTAATTTCTTTTGGTTTTTTTAAAAGCAAAATAGTGGCTCCCACTCTACTTCCAAATCTAATTTCCTAATAAGCATCTGTGAGGCCCAAAATTCCCTTCAGTTCTTTGTTCTGTGACCTAACAGCCATGACTCCGAATGTTAATTGCCTGGGCTTCAGCCATTCATTTGACGGTTGCTTTAAAAAGACAGGGTTAATATGTATATGCTGTTGCTCCTCTTGACTTTACAGAATATAAAATATTAATTATAGGCAGATCAACTTGAAACTGCCACATCGGTCAGTAATGCAAATCTTTCTGGGGATATTTCAAGCTGGATTTCACAAGGAACGTGCAGTAAATATGAAAGAATTCAAGAGCAATTCAGGCAATAAGTGTTTTTTAGCCTTTTGGTTACCTTCAATATTCTTTTAATTCTTTGACCAATTGTTTATTCTTTACTTTTTCCAAAGTGTTGACAAGTTTAAATCTTTCTTCATGTAGTGGATTGGAACTGGAAATAGCAAGGCAGGGTGGCTTCCAAAATTGTCCATGTTATCAAAAATAGCAGCAAAGGTAGAATTCTTCCAGTCAAGCAAGACCATTTAACAGAATGGTTCTAGACACAATGCAAGGATGGCCATCTGGAATCCAGTGGGTGGAATCCCATGCCAAATATTAAAGCATGATTAAAAAAGGGAAGTGGTAATTATTTATAAATGGTAAAAAATTGAGTTTACTGATACATTTTACTGTGAATGTTCTAATCTAAAATACATATCCTATGTCAATGGGTTTGTTTGATTGTTTGAGCATATCATATAATTGTTAAGCCCTTACTGTGTGATAAATTGCAATATTATTGGCACAGAAGAGTCAATTTGTATAGCAAAATATACTTCCATCCCAATTCATATTGTGTAGAAAACTGGGTAGCTCAGTGGCTGAGCTCATTTTCACTATTTATGCTTGGCTTTTATACTTACTAAACATTATAAGTTCCATTAATTTCTGTGGAGTTTACCTCTGTGGAGATGAGTTTAGGATCTCAGCCTTGCTGTTCTGTTAATGCTGTAATTATGTTCTCATAATTCATTTGCTTTTCAGTTTTAAAAGGGCATTGTAGCTGATACAGTTAATTCTGCCTGATTATATAGTCAGCTGAAATTTTGTAAAACCTTTTTTTTTAGAAATTTTCTGTATAGAGAATAAAAAAAACATATTTTCCTTAAAAGGGAACTAGAAATTTCTGTGTTTCAGTCATGAGTGAAATGACGATTGCATATTATTACACTGTAATTTGCAAAGTATCTTGCGGTCTTTTAGGATAATGGTTATTATAGCAAAACTGACATGATAATGCAAACATGCAAGGGCAATAATGAACATTAAGAATGCTGGGAGAACTGAAACAGTTTCCTATTTAATGCTACATTAAGACCTCCTTGTTTTTACTCTAAGTGGAGCAAATGAACACAGATATATAGATATGTTTCCAAGAAAAAATACCTAACTGTCCTATGAATCAGGACATACTTAAGGAGCCACATTCTTCTCTTCGCCTATCTTGAAGAAAGCAAGGAAGCATTTTCAGACCAAATGGCTATCTAATGAAGCACATAAGGCCAGTCTCTAGTAATAAGAGGAATGTATATTCTCTGGACCTTCTTAACTATAACATACTTCTATTTCTCCTCTGCTTTCTGGCTGTTTCATTATTTGAAAATCACTACCAAATAATGCAAAATGTATGCCACTCTGTTCTAGTCCCATTACATAAGTATTTAATCCCTGCCTCCCCCCGCACCCCATATTTCTCTCTCTCTCTCTCTCTCTCTGACATTCTGCTGGATTGCGGGCCCACTGTGGTCTCAAGTAGACTGTCCTGTGGTCATATGTAAAACAATTAATGGTTATAGCAGCTTCCAATACATAATGGAGCCATTTGCAATAATCTGCCCTGCTCTGCCAATGTGTTTTCTCCAGTGAGTAAATATGAGATGACATTCATCTACCACCAAGGCTTACTATTTTGCTATTCTTGAATATCCAAAGGTAACTCAAAATGTAATGGCTTGCTCTATTATGTCTCTGTTGGATGTGATGACTTATAATGAGATTGCATGCTGGTGTGACTACAGTTGGACTTCCATTCCTTTTGCATTCTAGGACTGGTAGCTACAGAAAATATGATTCATGGTCTGACATAATGCATAAATAAAATGCTTTTGATTTGATAATGTGTATCTGATCTGCACCGATTATGCACAGCACTGCTATTGGACAGCCTAAGCTTCTCTTAGTGCTTGCCAATTCACAAACACAGCAGATACTATAAATGGATTTTGAAATCCTTTGTAAATATCCTGTCTGGCAGCACAACTGGTAATCATTATGTAAATACATATTTTTTGTAACACTTCTCATTTCAAAGGCTACCAGAATTACAATAGGATGCACAAAGGTTGGCATTTTCCTCAGAGTTTAGTGTGTATATGTGTGTGTGAATGTGCAAAGAAGCTTGTTATAAACTTTCTCTTTTATATGGTTATCATGTCCATAAGTACATAATTACTCGGGTTTAATAGTTTAATAAACTACTGTGCTGCCTGATTTTAATGGACTACTTTCACTGTAACAACAGGACAAGTATTCGTTTAGACTGTCGCAGTTATACAGTAGCATCTATGCAACTGCAAATTCAGGGAGGCATGAAAATATCTCCTTACTGCTATTAGGAACTGCACTAACAAAGAGGGTTCTGTTGCCACAGAATGTGATGTCAGAACCTCCATTTGGACATTCCAACTATGGAACAAATCAGTGAGAGGAATTGGAGTTGGTACGGTCCATACATTATCAACCCAGAGCAGATCAAAGTGTGAAAGCTGTATTGATTGTGCCTCCTTGCATTATTGCCATTTCACATTTGGAATCTAAATCCTGCTTCAAACTGGCACTATTTGGGCAATGGCAATATTTGGGGAATGAGTGCAGAAGGGTGACTATTCAAATGTCTGGCTACCAATGGCTACTACTATTAAACCAGCTTTGAAAGTACCCGTCACATTTTTTCCTCAGTAAAGCCCCTTAACTCTCAGTCTTAAGGAATGCTGAGGTGATATCACAGAAACATGCCACGTTATTATAGAAACCTACAAGACATTTTCCAGTAGAGCAAATGGACATGACTCAGGCCCTAAGTTATCTGGGGAAGGAACTGAACTAAGTCTGATGAGTTGAACTCGCCCTAGGACACTGAGCAGAGTCCACCAAACTGAGGCCTGTCAAACTGGGCTTTGGACCTTTTCAAATTCCTTCTCCTGAGCACTTGGAAAACACTACATGAAAATGGCTCCACCAAGTTTCAGCAATTAGAGTTTTAAGGGGATTGTGGGGAAGTACTAAAAAGGGTTTAATCATGGTTACATGCAGCACTGACACTGCAAAGCACCCTTCCCTGTGATAGAAAGCAAGGTACTGTTGCTGCTTTGACTTTGCTTTGAAGCATCTTTCTTCAAATTGATGACACAGCCTTTTGGCTATCATGGCTATAAATCTGACCAGGCTCTGATTCTGTTCATGTGATTCGGATGAACACTGCTGTACCCAGGGGACTAAACGGTCCCTTGGGGCAGCATATTTATAGAGAAAGTAGTTGCTACACTTGAAGTGGCATATTATTTTCAGTGCTCCTAGTTCTTCCATCAAAGCAGACTTCCTAAGTGATCCAAGAAAAAAATCAGAATCCTTTGCAGCAGAACAGGGAACTAGTGGCTGAATGGCAACTCCCAGTAACTCCCACCATAGGTGGGCTGTTGGGAACTGTAGTTTAGGAACATCTTTAGGGGGATTTTCTACCATATAGCAGGAACATTCTGTGGACTAAACACTCTATGTATTTAGCCTTCAGGACATCTAAGACAGCAAAGGGAAAAAAAGAATTGGCCTTTTGGTTGGGTCACTAATTCCAACCTTCATTCCCTACAAACTTGTCCAATCTAACTCTGGTTTTATTTAAATGAGACTGTGGCTTTTTAGCAAAAGAAAAAATTGGCTCCATGATCATCTCATAGAAAAATATTGAGGGAAGAGTATAATATTATTAGTAAAGCTATGTTGTATTCCTGTGGAGCAAGTGCACTACCATGAATATTTTTTCATGTTCCCCAAATAGACAAGAAAACCCACATAACTGTTTCTGTCCTCCCCGCCACCGCCCCCAGTTATTTTTTTCCCCCAGAACTGAGCTTGTCTTATTTCTGGATCTCATTGGTTATTAGTGTTATCTTTAGCATACAACCAAGAAGCAAACAATAATTGTTGTATGTTGCAGAAGATGACAGTCATGAATTTGATGCACCATAACCTGCCAATGAACTAGGGCACAAGAGTTGTTTAAATATTGCAATAATCATCTTGTCAGGCAAAGCCCAAAATTCTACTCCGAATAATCTGACAGTTATCAAGAATGGCACAATAGAAGGTTATTTAATTTGAATCATGCTGGATTGGAAAACTGGCTTCAGCTGGAGAGAAATGACCCAAATTGGAAACATTCAATGTAACAGAAGCCAGAGGGCGAGACAAGCCTACAAAGCACATGGAATGCACGTACGTTACTTGATTGTACAGTTTATTGCATCAACACAAAATTATGGGTAGAGGGGTTTTGTTTGTTTGATTGATTGATTAACACTGCTCTCATTCTGCCTGTGTTAAAAACCATGAGAATGTTCTATCTGGCTTTGAATTTTGGCTTGACTGGGCTTTAATTCAGAGCTAGTGTTTATTTTTAACATTACCTAAGGAAAGGCTTGCTTAGCTTGCTCCACAGGAGCATTGAGTGAGAGAAGCTTGAAGGCACAAACTGTAAACAGATGCTGACGGCAGATGCACAAGTGGGAATTTGCCACATGGAGCAGAAATCAGAAGAAGCTTCTGCAACTCCCGTGGAAATAGGACAGGATGTGTATGCAGACAGTGTTGAAATTCACCTACTTTCCTCTCAGTAAACTCCACACGTGAGCTCCAGTCAAACACAATTAAAAACATCATACTGAAGCAAGCCCTTGCCACACAGCCAATCATTACAATAATATCAGCATAGCCATCATTAGAAAACCAAACCAAATAATCAATATTCTCTATCTGAGAGGTAAAGAGTCTGCTAAAGAGCTTGATTTGTTTTCTGGGGTGGGGTGAGGGTGTCCAAATTGGCAAGATGGCAGATGGACCATTGCAGTGCAAGCTCTGCCCCTTTTGAACAAGCGTACAAACATCTTGCTGATTTTGACTCTCTCCTGTGGATCTTGCTGAATCTATTAAATAGACCTTTCTCTTACCTAGAATTCATTTATCCTGGGGACAGGTGGCAATGCAGCCCACCAGAACTTGGTTTCAGGGAACTTTAATGATTCGCTGGTACTAAATTCAAATCTTAGGTATCTAATTATCAGATGGATACTGTGTAACTATCAGTCCCTGGCCATCATACATCTCACTAAACTGAGTTTTTAACTATGGTTTGTTGAACAAATTATAATTGCCTGATTTACTTAACACACTAAGCCATAAATGAAAGTAAAACACGAAAGCTGCATGTAGAAAAGGAAACTCACAAACATTAAATTCCTGGTTTCTCTTCATAGAAACCATTGCTCAATTGTTTGTCTTCCTTGAGCCAAACATCTGAGTGTACTATCCATGGATTACCCACTTGCCTATCCAATTTGGGTATGGGACATGCAGGCAGTGTTCACATCAAAGTCAATGAAAGCTGTGGGCCCTGAATTTTTCATTTGTTTTGGCAAACCAGGCCAATAATATTTAAAAACAGTGGAGGAATCATGCCAAGTCTTTGTTAAATTAGATCTTTCTGTTAAGAACCTCAGACTTATCCTAGACCCGTTGCAACATGAAGCCTTGACAAACTTTTTTCCATGGCCCTTTCTCTGGGCTAGAAGACACCACAGCTAACAAGCACAGTAGTCAACATAAATAAAACAGCAGAGAATTTCTTTTCCTCTATAGTGTAGCCTTATTACACTTGGGCTATATTTTATCCTTCAGAATTCAAAGTTTTGCTTTAAATTCTGCATATCACAGCCATACTAAATATCCCCTCAGACAAGGCACAAAGTTGCTGAGTAAGACCCCTGCAAATCAGGGAGGCTTTTTCATAAGGCCAACATGCATAATTTATATCTGCATACAATTAGCCTGTTTACATTTATACATTTTCAGTTTCCTTTTATGTGAAGCATTCCAGAAGATGTTTGGTAATGCATTCAGAGAGAAGGAAGGAAAGGGGAAAAAACCTACCTCTTTCTTTTTAAAATAAAAGCTTCAGGACCAAGCAATTGATAAAACCTAACAACTGATAAATACTTCATGAGGAAAAGGAAACTGAAAATGTATACTGTTTTGTTCATGCAGTATGATTATATTGACATTACAGAGAGTTTTGCACTTTTTAGAAATTTGGCATTATATCAGCTGCAAGTTCATGGTTTCTTCATGAAATAGCTTTGCATTTCATTTTTAATTCACAGGGTGAAAGTATTTTAGCTAGTGCTAACAACTCTGTAGAAGAAGACTATTTTTAGTAGCTCACTACACACAGCTTTTTCCCAGCATGGAGAAGTAATTGATGGGAAGGACTTCACCTGTTGAAGTTTCAGGCTATTATGTGAAAAAGATGGCAATTTCCTACTGATTTATGCCACCATAAAATAATACTTGCTTATTATCAAATATATTTAAAATACAAAGCAGAATATATTTTCACCAATAGCTACAACTCTCTCTCTTTCATGCCACAAACACATACTAGCGTAATTCCTAAGTATCCAACAGTAGAACTATCTAACGTCTCCCATTATAGATAGGGAATTCGTTTGTTTTTGTACATTTTCCCCCACCAGAATAAAAAATAAATGTTAAAAAAAGATTCAAAATTAGAGTATCTGAGTACTAGCAGAAAATACCATTAGTGGCAGCTCCTCAAATATTAGTGATAAGAACACGCTTGAGGGGAATTTTTTTTTAATCCAGCAACAAAAGCTGAAGAAGAGATTGTGTATGCATGTTAAGCAATGATTATAAGTTATTTTAGAGAATGCATGTGTTTCTGAAAGTTCAAGCAATTAAATTGTTTCCAATTATATTGTCAGATACTGTACTGGATACCTTTACAGAAAATTCCTTTGAATTACAGGAAGAATGCAACAAAATTATCCTCAAGAAAATTATTTCTAATGCAGCTTCATAGATTTCTTGTAATCACCTCAGAAGGAATTTGATTCTCTGCATTTTCCATAACCTGTTTCTTTTTCTATAATTGATATCACCACTAAATTAGTAGAACAGATGCTTGGCCAAATAATATTGCCCAATATTTGTTTGTGTGTGGCAATCATTTTGTTCTAATATTTATGTTGCAAAACAATGAAGGCTAATAGCTCAATGATAGCAATATTGTGACCTATTTTTATACTGGAACTGTAGTTGCATGGTGTACTATGTTAGCGTACTGAAACAAATCTTTCCATAAGTACCTGAACAATTCAAAGGCAAAATGGATGAAAATTAAGACAAAATTGTTAATTTTGTAGCTCTGGAGTTGCAAAATGGACAAGAAGAACAAGAGTCAACTGAGAGATGAAGTTGCCAAAGTATTCCTTCCTCTTCTCCCTGGATCTTTTCATCTGGTAATCTCCAAAACCATGTCTTTCCTACCTTTTTATGATCACTGTCATAAAATATGTGATTACTACAAAATATTTTATCTGAATCCCTTAAAGGTTTCCATCAGGAAATATTTCTTATTTAACCAATTGAACACAAATGATTTTTGTGAAAGGATCATATATTTTCTTTCAAGTTGCTGTAATCAATTATCAAATGTAGTAATAATTATTTTAAGCAATCCTAAACAGATGCTCCTAACACTCGAACACTCTTCAGCTAACCCCCTTCATGTTGTATCACAGGAAGGCTGGTCAGATGTGGAACACAGCTTTAGGTTCTCTAATCATACCCTATCATCATCATCTTTATTACGGTCACAGACCAGAATTACTAATCATACCCTATAATCAAGCAAACTGTTGACATTACTTGTCATGAACAGATGTTTGAATGGGAACATGTATGCACAGAAACTCAGAATTTTGGAACCTCAGTCATACAAGATTGTAGAATAGGGGAGAAACCCAAATCTTAGAGCTCTATGTGAGTCAGCTTTTCCTTGTCATAAGGAATGGAGCCAGAAGTACTGTATACAACTTTGGGATTAGGGTCACAGGACCTTCCCTGGATTCATCAAAAAATGTAGAAATTAATGAAGATTTATTTAGGCAGCAATCCTTTTCATGCTTACTTGGAACAACATCCCACAAAATTCACATATGTCTTCTGCTGGTTTTCTGATTGGTACAGTTCCAACAACACGAAGAATATATTATGTAAATTATTGTTTCTATATAAATCATTTTTTTAAACAGAAAGACATGCTATTTACAATATATTATGTAAGACTCCAAAGTATTACAGTGTCCAGAATAAAAATAAATAAAATGTCACCATTCTTGTTGCTGTATCTTTTTATATGCCAATATATTTTATTAAAATAAAAGATTTCATACTTATGTATATAATTGTTTTATTAAATCTGTTATATTGAATAACATTTTTAAAATGCATTTATGGGTTGTGAAAAGTTGCCAAGTAAACTCTAAAGAGAAGGTCTAGGCCTTCCACTTTTTTGTTGTTAAGATATAAAGATATAAGATATTTGCTTTTTATATACCTACAGAGATCACCTTCATGATTTCTGTTTCTTTTATTCCTTTTCTAATTGCTCTATTTCATAGTGCTATATTGAAATATGCATGAATGTGCATGTAACTCAAAATCCCTAGTTATCTGCTCATATATATTCAAACATCAGCCTATCCACCAAATCCCATCATACATACAAGTAGGTAAAGTTCACAAAAATGCCAATGCAAAGGATAAGTTGATACATTAATCCATTTTTTGCGGGAAAAAAGAATAGTATAGTATTAGGTTAAAGAATAAACACTATACAATATCAAATCATTTTTAACCCTTGAAATGTATAAAATTATACTGAATTTACACCATAATCCTATCCATATCTACTCAGAAATGCAATGAATTCAATCTGGATTATTCCAAGACTATTGATTGTATGAGTCAGCAGGATGAATTGGCAATTCATTCAAGAACGGTCAACCTCAAATATTTCTTGGGTAGGGGAGATAGTCAGAATTGCAGGTGTGACTGTGGTCAGGAAGGAAAAAGGGGTGGCTGAGGCCTGCAAAGGTCATGCAGAAGAGGAAAGTGGTGTTGGGGATATCTACATGCCAACGCACTTTATGGGAGAGAATGAGGTATCTTCCACCCTCAAGAGTAGGAAAAAGAAAAGCCAACCTTTAGTTTACAATCCTACAAAATGTGCTCCAGGTCGTTTCTGTTAAACATTGCCATCTTGTGGGACCTAGGAAGCCTTCTCTCTTGTAGCCCCTGCCTTCTCATACAGCATCCCCTCAGAGCTATGGATGGTGCCCACCCTCCTGAGGTTCCCAAAAGCCCTTAAAACCTGGCATTGTTCCCAGGACTGGAGTTAATGTTGTTTCGGGGGGGGGGGGAGCTGCCATGCTATATTTTACTGTGGTTGTTTTTAGTCCAGGCTGATGTGTTCTGTGTTTTTAATTGTTTTAACTATGTATTAGACTTTGTAAGCTGCCCAGAATCTATTAGAGTGGGCGACCATAACAAATTTAATGAAATAAATATGTATGTTATCCTGGAAATAAATGCAATGACATCTCATGGGTCCCTTCTGCTAAGGAAATCTGGTTGGAGTCAGTTGTTCCCTAATCTAGGTAACACCCCTGGTTATTACTGTAGTTTTACTTGCATCAAAAGATGAATTAAGTATCCAATTCACATGGAACCACAGTAGTGATTTTTTGAGTTGAAGGGAAGAATGAACCCAAGAAAGTAGAGTATCAAAAGAGCATTAATAGCCCAATGATGAAGACTAAAAGAAATGTTACTGTGATTGTTGCTGTGAACCAAAATTTCTTTGAGACTTTGAATCAATTATTTTTGGCTTGTTTTCAATACCTGTGGATAAGATAGTGCTAAGTTACACTGTTTAGTGTACTGAGGTTTTTGAAAGCTCACTTGGCATGCGTTTTAGACATAGAGACTAATTATTTATGTTTAACTCTCCCATGAAATTTAATCGGTTCTTGCTTTACTTAACTCCCCATTTCTATGTCGTGCTTTTTCCAAGACTTCTTATTATAATGGATAGAGAAAATAAGTGCTGTCCCACCTATGTACCATATATATTTTGGACTACACGCTCTTTCTAACTTGTCTTCTCTATAGTACAGAAGGTGTAAATCTAGTACAGTATTATATTCTCAGCCAAGCAGACATGGTGGAACATCAGACACTGGAAAATTTGTACACATAGTCAGTTAGAATGATCAGTCTGAGATATTTGGGTTTCAGTAGCAAGTCATACCATTTCACATGTTGGGGGAGAAAAAAAACTTCATTTTTGTTACTGAATGAACTAAAATGACCAGTCAGACAAAATGAAATGACTGGAGATCTATAAAAAAAAGTGCAGACTGTATAAATCATGCTAAAGTCTGAGTGATTCATGACAAGCTGGTCAAGCCCATGGCAAGATACATGACTATTTAATAGTTCTTACAATAATTCATGAATGATGTATGAGGTTGATGCTTCTGTAAAGAAAATGTATTCCTTTAGCCAGGTTCTTGTTAGTATCACAATGGCCAATGTACTGGAAGAAAAATACAGTTCACTGTGTTGTGATACATAAAGTTGCCAGTCTACAAACAAATTAAGTAGGAAAATAAGTATATCGCTTACATAAATGAATATATAATAATCCATGGGACTATAAATAAATAAATATAAATGTTCTGGGACTAAGGAGAACTGATCCTGGTCTCTTTTGGTATTCTGTACATACCATTACACTCAGATTAAAGGATTTTTCCATCAGATCAGAGTTCTTTTCTGCACAGCTCAATGAGCTGCATGGGAAATAATCACAGGCTATGAGGTTAAATAGATCCATTCTGCTGCTTGAAAATTAGGCCTGAAACGCATATTATATTAAGGACATAATCAGAAATCATTTTATGGGATTTTAAAAATTAAACACCTGGCTTGGAATTGTGACTGATATTTTAGTGCAAGGGGAAGAAAGCTTTAAACTTTCTACCACCATCATAAACTCAGTTTAAAAAAAAAGTCTCCATTTAAAGATGGCAGTCAAGATTAAGAGAAAACTCCAGTGTTCTAGCATTTATGCTCTCAGATTGGTTACATGTGAAGCTGCTTTTTTTTATAACTGCACTCTTCAATAGCTAGAAGCATGGTCTTTCTTCTCACCCTAGACAGGGATGGGGACTGTATCATCCAGGGACAAGATCCAGACCTCAACCTACCCTGGTGGGGTGGCCAACGTTCAAAAGTAGGACTTAGCAAAACATTGTCAAGAAATGAGATTCAATATGTTAAGAATCACTTCTGTTGTCACCCATTTCTCCATTCAGATGGGCATAGTGGGGCACTGCTAACTCTAACTTAATTTATATCAGTGCCCTGTGCAGGGCAAAGCACAGAAACACCATTTACCCATCTGTTCTCCATTAGCAGAAGCCAGGAACCATCTTACAGGAGCTTGTTTCTCCAAATCTGACAGTAATTAACTTCAAATGACAGTACTGATGCTTTCACTAAAATATTGATGTGTTTAGAAAAAGGTATATAAATTGGGGTAAATGCTAAGATAAATATTGACCAAAGTAAGCCTAATCAGTAACTTATTGAAGCACCTTTTAGCTTCGTTGCAGGATCAGGATTTTAAAAACTTGCCCTTGAAGACCCTTTCTATATAGAGATTGCATCATTGCTCCCTGGTCTATAAGGATAGCAGCTTTGGGGTGCTGGGATTGCTGCTAATGGGGTATTACTGAAATACTATCTGGGATATTGGTGGGAAGTTGCAAGTTGGCTAGTATCAGGGCTTGAGGTAAAGCCTGTTTCGAATAGAGTTGTACTCCTCAAAAAGAGCAGGTTTGCAGTTTTGGAGTTCTCCTTGAACCCCAGCTGTCATTGGATTTGCAGATGATGGCTGTGGTGAGGAACATGTTTGTAGAAATATCACCCTTCCTGAACCAGTCCAACTTAATTATCCACACCTTGATTGCATCTTGAATTACTGCAATGCACTTTACATGGGGTTGCTCTTTGGAAAGATACTGCAATTGATATAAAATGCAATACCTAAGCTGCAAATGATGGCAGCACTAGTTGTCATTTGCCTACCAGAACAATTTAAGGTGCGGAGGTTGCTTTCAAGCTCTAAATATCTTAGAACCTAAGTTTCTGGGAGACCGTGCCTCCTACTAGGAACTTAGATCAGCAGGAGAGGGACATCTGAAGTTTCTCCCACCCACAGCTTACTATCTAGTAGGCAGGAGAAGGCCTTTCCCTGGGTGGCCCCAGGCTATGGAATGTCTTCTGCAAGAAGATAGGTTGGGCCACCCTTCTCCCAGGATTTAGGATCATGGCAAAGGCCCAGCTCTTTCACCAAGATTTTTCTAATTGAATTGATTTTAGTTTCAATGATGTTGACTTTAATTTGCCTTGATTTCAATTGTATTTTTATTCTTATGTTATAATCTTTTTTTTATTTCTGTAATCACCTTGAACGATAAATAGAAATACAAGATATACATTTAGTAAATAATATATAGAAGAATTATCCCATTTTATCATATATCTATATCTATCTGTCACATGATTCACCTTCACAATTGAGACTTTATATATACACTATGATTATTTGCCACTTAGTAAATATTTCGCTACATCCCATTTTAATGCTTGATTAACAAAAGGAAAGGAAACAGAGAAATATGTCATGGTGTACCAATTTAAAAAGAATGCTTTAAGCCATAATAAAAAAGATCAATGAACATAATAATTTTTAAAACTTCTGGAATAAATGATAGACTGAGATTTAAAGGAGATATCCTGAAGAACAACACAAGAAAAAACTAGATTAAAGAAAATGACAATTGAAAATCTTATTCACTAGAAAATCAAGACACAGCTATCTAATTTTCATGAGCAGCCTAAAGTTGAATAGGCATAAAACCATAAATTACAAAATGCCATCCCTTTGTCATGCATACATAAATACAAATAGGATGTTTTTTAAAATAAATGTAATCTTATTTTAAACAGCTTGTTTTCCCTTTCATAATCAAGTTAGCAATTTTGTCTGTAATACACTGGCAAAGTTCCTATATGGAAATAAGCAATTTCAGTTTCAGCAAGTCAGATACAAATATTTAAATACACACAAGTATCTGATATAGTGAGATATATTACAGAGTGTCACTTTCCGTTTTTACCAATTAAGTTAGCATCTGAAAACTCCAGTAGTTATCTTTTTTTTTTTTAGTACAGTTTTCTTTTTAAGTCAAACCTTCCATCAAAAGAAGAAATTCCAAGATAATGACTTGTATCTATACTTCAGTACAAAGGAATTTTGTAATGTAAATGGTCACATAGTTCTCTTCAATCCCAACAATAATAGATGAGGGTTCATCACGTGTTATGCAAACACATCTGTACTTATGCCAAGAAAGTTCCTCTCTTCCCCTGTTCTACATTCTGTGTATCACAAATTGTGGTGTATTCAGCAAGCTGCATGTGGGAGAAGGAAATAATCTCCCATTGGTGTCTATTCTTCTAGCAGATGAATACAGTGAAATACAGCAATGAAATAGGACCCTTTATATTATAAACATCCAATGGATTTCAATAAAATTGGCTTGCAATTTTTGGCCATAAACCAGTGCATAATGAGGCATTTCAGTCCAGTGAAATCAATGGAGCTATAAGTATACATGAACTTACTTAGGCATTAGCATCACTGAATTCAGTTCTTCCCTCTGGAAATCTGATCCATGGGTTCCATGCAGTGGGTGGGCAGGGTGGAAAGACTGACTTGAAAGAGCTGGATTCATGAGCTCCCCATAGCAGAATAACTGGAGGAGAAGGGTCATGCCAGCACTAGTCTGTGCCCAATAAGTGCAGGGCTGATCCTATCCTCTAGTCATCTGGCAGCAACTGTGTCTGAATTTGCATATCTTGAAACTGGCATGAGGTGTTGTTGGCTTAAGAAAAAAAAGAAGCATTTCCACACTTTAACACAGGAACAGCCTAGGAGGATGCAAGGCTGATTGGGTATGGGCTGGAGGTGAGAGGAAGGCAATGTCATAACAAAACCACAGAAGAAAGGGGTTGCCGGGGTCGTTTTGTGCAAGTGGGGAAAAGTGATACATGTGTTCATGGTAGTTAATACAAGCAATCCAGGAGAGCATGAAGGCTGTTAGGAGTGTGCATGGGGGGGGGGGTGTACTGGGCGGGGGAGCTGAACAAACTTCTGCATATCAGAACCTAAAATGATATTCAATGAGATTTTGGGGGGAATAGGAAATATTCTGTACACGCTTTTTAAAACAATTATCACCACTGGATACCTGCAATTGCAAAGGAGCATATTTTAGGGCCATGGTTGTGGGTATGAGTGCATGCGGTGTTTTTGTACATCATCACACTATAGTAATGTCAAATACTAAATGTCAAATAATTTAATGTCAAATAATTAAAAGATTGCTTAAAGCCTTTGTCATTGTTTGTAACAATAATAACAGCAACCATTCGCTTGGTGAGCAGTTCTGTTTGAGATAGAGGAGCACTGAATTTTGGGAGCTCCATCTGCAGTCTAAACTGGGGTCACCTAGAGATAGATCCCAGGGAATTGCTTAGAAATACCAGTGTACAGAAATAATTCTCCCCTCCCAACTGAGGGATCAAGCTGTACAGAACCAGGGGGCACAATCAAGCACAAATTAGTTATTAACTATCTATTGAAAGCCGTGGAATTGGAGTGGCAGCCATTATTAACTCAACTAACATTCTTGTATTGTATCCAGAGTATTTATGTTAAGAGCAGCCTGCAAGATGAGAAAAGAAGGCTGTTATAGAAAATGATATGAATACATGAATGTATTTGGTACATAATATCGTTCCATGTAGCCCAGGGGACTAAACATGCAAAAAGCTTCAGTCTTCTTTTCCACATGCATTCAATGACAACTCATCCTCACATCCTCCTAACCATAGCATGAAGGTAAACATTTTTAAATATGTCCTCATGGCATTACCTTCGTCTCATCCCCAGCCAAAGTGGAGGCAGGTTAATTAGCATTAGAAGTAGAATTAGCTGTTCTAGCTTTAAAGTAGTGTTTGCCCTCTTCTGAGAATTTTTGCTATGGATGTGATCTAGGATGCTTCATCACAGGTCTGGTTCATGACAGTCGGGGCTGGGATCTGCTTAACACCTGCCTGGCCATTTTAAGTTGCTGCGGTCATGTCCTCTTCTGGGTGGGGCCATTTTGGGCTGGAAAGACTGGACAGCTGGCTTCCACAGAGGCCAGTGCCCATGTAATGCCTCAGTGGTGCTTTCTGAAGCATTTCTCGAGTCTTACGCTGGCTCCTTACATGCACAGGTTCTTCGCTGTACTGAAAAATTGCTAGATCTGTGTTTAAAAAACAGGAGTAGTACTCTCTTTCAAAAAAAGAAAATGCTACATTCATATTCAGAAATAGCCTGACTGACAGGGCACAGAGCACTTCTACACCTACAACCAGTCACTTCAAAGGTGACTAAGCTGTACCAAGGTACCTTTCCTCACTTCTCCACCCTACCCAATCACACATTTAGGAGACAAACTGGTTGTTTCTCCCATCAGCAGGTGATTCAGTAGGAGGGGAAATAGAGTCAGAAGAGTCCCCCCACTGCTTGCCTTAACTCGTCCTGCGTTAAAACTGTAAGGCCAGCACCACCTGCCATCCTAACCCCTGAGGCAAACTACGATCCAACAGTTGGGCCACAGAGTTTGTATGGCATAGTTTTCTGGAGGGTAGGTTTGGAGAATAGCACATTAGCACAACCATCTGGCTGGGGCATGAGTCACGAGACTTTGGCAACAAAATTTGCAGAGTAGCTATATAATACCATTACACTATCCCAAGGTAGTACCAGTTAAAGGCAACTCTTCATCCCTTCATCTTTATAACCTTCATCCAAGAAGGTTCATCCATGGACTGTACGTTATTGCCATTGCACCCTTTTGAAACTTCAGAATTCAAACAATGCCACTTGTGCTTGAATCGAAAGAGTTAAAGACAGAATCTTAAAATGTTGCTGTTAAAATATTCAGGCTTCACTTATATTTCACTTTTTCATATTAAGATGAGCCCTGCTGTGGGTTATGTCAGTCTTGTCAAATTTTATCTTGTCAGCCATCAGAAAGATAAATGGAACAAAGGATGGAGATAAAAAGTTAGGTTAGTATGAGGAGGATATGTGATATACAAAGGATGAATTGAAAATTGGGATGGGAAAAAGGAAAAAGAACATGAAGGGAGGCAAGACATGCCACAGAGCATTAAGTGCCCTTATAACATAGCCTGCGGATCATCATCATCATCATCATGGATATTTTAAAAAATGCATTATTCTCATATTTTTCAGATTCATATTACTTAAGTTAGGATGTGGAAAATAAGCTTCTGGTTAGGCAAGCATTGCTGTTGAGAACTATTCATCGTGCACAGAGCAGCAAATGAGCTGTTAGGTGTTAACATTTCTCTGGATCCTCCCGTGACAAATTCTTCTGGTGCGCCTCTCCTGGCATGCCATTTCTCAGTTTTCTATCAGTTATGTCTGTGACTGAAAACAGAAAATCTCTAAGATCCTGATACCATGGTGTTCCCCCTTATCGTTAACAGTTGCAGTAGAAGTGAAATGGTTAAACTCCTGGAAGTCTATTTGAAGGAAAGTCTCTTTAGGATGGGAAGAAGAGAGCTTCCTGCCTTCAGCCAAAGAATTGATTGTAAAAATTGTGAAGAGAGGCCCTGGTTCTTCTCTGAACTGTACAAGTCAGGCGCAGCAATTTCCTCATGCTGGGGAGCCATATGTTCTTCTCCATTACATTCCCATCTCGGACCATCTGTAATTGTTGGCGAGGGCAAGGGCATTTCTTGAAAAGTGGCATGAAATAAAAGCACCCTTTCCTCCTATTTCTGTTTGTTATGGAGCCTTACCAGGAATTTAAATCGTACTTGACAGATTGCCTTCATTGGTCAGGGCAAAAGTTCATATCCTGAGGACTAGCAGAGCCAGATTGTTGCTTTTCTTTACTGAAGAGAAGCTTTCTCAGTTCAAGATACTCCAGATACCATTTTCTGCCATTTCGTGGCTCTCGCCTGGAGATGCTGGGTAAGAGCTACAATGTCAAATCTAAGTGACATCTTTTCATTTTGTCTAACCCTCTGCAAATGAAAACATTTAACCTGAAATCCCAGATTCTTTTACCCGGGAGTAAGTGCCACTGAACCTAGTGCTGCTTGCATCTTAATAAGGACACACGTGTAACATTGCACTGCTGACATTTCAAAAGGTCCTCAGAATTGGTTTAAAAACACAACATATATCTTCATGTAGATATTTCTAACAAGTACAGATGGCAAGCCTCATCTTAAAAGGGCCATTTTCCTTTCTCTCACATACAGGGAAAAATGACTCTCCAAAACTCAGGTCTGTTGTGCATATTTTCTAAAGAATGTTTGGAAGAGTTGTAGTACGAAGAATTTTGTTTCCGAACTGCTGTTTTACACTTAATCAAATTTATGTAAATTTAATTGATTAATTCATGGAGTTAAACTCGTACAATCAATCAGCTAACATTTCTTTAATCAGGAAACCGTCTTATGCTTTTGTGCACTTATAATCCACCCTGGATCGATGCTGGAAGCCCAGTTCTCCCATTGAATGGGCTTTTCCTTTAATGTACTGCATTGATGACTAAAACATTGTACACTGGTAAATATAAAGGTGCTGCACTGGAAGCAAGAAGAATAAGGATCAAGTTGATTTGCACCAGGTAGTGGTCATTTGGGCCAGTTGTTAACCCTCGGTCTGACCACAGGATTGTTGATATAAGTTCAAAGGGAGGAGTGAGGAAAGTTAGGACATACATTAAATAATTAAATAATTACACACACACACACACACACACACACACAGAGGTTTTGGCTATAATGGGATATGAATCCTACTCCATAGTATTTATTGTTGACAGTCAGCAATAAACTGGCATTTTGCACTAAACTCTCAGTTCAGATCTTCCTGCAATCTTCATGCAGGAATAAACCACAGTTACTGGAACAGAAAATGGATGTTTCCTCTTTTGTTTGCATCAGAATGCAACCAACCGGAATTTGTGAAGTCAGTTTTCTTTAGAGCCCTTACTTTGATGGCAGAGGTTAATAGTTTCCAGTTCAGCTATAATAGGAAATACACCTTGGAAATTCTGTGATTCAGGGAGAGACAGAAATAGAAAAGGGATAAAAAAAGTGTGGGGCTTATTCTTAAAACTGCAGTATGAATCTGCCCAGAATGTAAATTCATCTTCTTCCTTCAGTTCAATGATGTAATTTTTTGAGAATAAGGGAACGTATCTGAGATCTAAATGTTGATATCAGATTTCATTAATATATTTTAGAAACGAACTCTACCCTTTAAAAGAAATCCCCCAAGACAAAATATATTTATAGACCTGTACACACTTTGATGCTAATTCAGAAGAGCTTCAGAAGTTGTGCAAGCAGGAACAAAGCACTCTTCTGCTATTCTGTTAAGCAGGCCAACGGTTTTCAGGCTTCCATGCCAGTCTGAAGAAAGATGCTGCTGCTTTAAAGAATCCTTCCTTCCTTCCTTCCTATTTTATAGCCATCCACTCAACAGGAGACAAATAAAACACACACAATACAGTTAAAATGGATTCATGTGAGATCCAATCCTGGTGTCTGGGGAATTCTTAAGTGGCTGCATCCTTTTTTTGATACTCATGCAAAAGCCTGAAAAAAAAAGTTAGGCTGCTTTGAAGAATAGCAGAGATTGGCTGTGTTCACCCAAGTTCTGAACACTTCTCAGTCATTGTCGAAGCCTGCGTTGTCCTAACAATTCATTAGGGTCAGGCACTTGGTTAATTGTGCAAAGTGAAGCATATTTGGGGTATAATTGCCTTTCTGTTAAAGATGATGATGATGATGATGATGATGATGATGATGATGATGATAGCGAGTTTTGTATACAAATAGTATGCAATTTATAGACTAATGGAAGGAAAGAAGTAGATATTTCAGCTGACTGTAGTTTCAATTCTTAATACAGTATATGGAAGAGAAATGGGAATATGTGACCTTCTGTGGAATTACTGACCTTCCAAGAAGAAGCAATGAAATATCTGAGGATGTTAGTACAAGTTATAGTACAGATATTCTACTCAAAGCTTTATCTGAGAACTAAGTTCATGCTGAAGATAAATATGTTCAGCCTTGAAAACATTAAGAGCTAGCCAGATCAATTTGTAGCAGGTGAAGTGACATCAGTCAGGGAAGGTCTGCTCTTGGTACATGGGAAGCTTTCTATAATCAATAAGAAGATGAGTGGAGATTTTAAAGACTTGATCATATAGAGAGTCTAAAATGGTCTTATCATATCCAAGTTCAAAGTTCAAATTCACAAGGGTTGTAAAGACTTGTTAATTTTGAGAAAATATAAAGAAATATCTGGTATAAAGCATTGCCTGTGAGATATTTTCTTCAGATCCACTTCTTAATAGATTACTGTGGTTGTTCACTTTTCATTTGATCATCTCTGTATCCAGGCCTTCTTAATATGGTTATGTGTTTGAAGACAATTAAGATGATACCTTTGAATAAAATCTTCAAATCAAATCACCAAATCAATTCAATACTTCAGATTGAATCAGGTGTCTTTGAATTATAATTTGAAGATACAGTGGACTTCTGTGCAAGTCAAATTCAAGATCAAATTCAATATTCAAATCAGATTGATTCAGTGTGATAATTTCAATTTGATTCTTCAGAAAACTTCAAATAAAATCTTGGCTGGTGCTTTTCTTCCCTTTCTTTCCTTCATGTTCTAGAAAACAATCACACTAGCAATTAATATAGTATAAGAGTGTTGATAAAATAATACATGTTTCCAGATGTGCAAAATATTACAATTTGTGAGATCCTACGTTCTACCCCAGTTTTCCACAACTTGATGTCCTCCACGTGTGCCTGGTAGTTGTATTTCCACGTATCCCAAGGGTACCAGCCTTGGGAAAACTGTTCCAGTCCCTGTTTTTTATACTGGCTCTTCGCCTAATCTACACAATAGCTTTTCTGTTAAGATATTAACTAATTATTCTTCAGTGTCATGACTGAGGGTTGCTTAATAATTCATAACACAATCATTTAGTTGAGGACTCTGTCTTTTTTCAGTTCACAAATTATCCACATATACTGTACATACTGCAATTTTCTAGAATTTATTCATTATTAAAAATGGCTTTGTGAATAATTCCCTGATTTGTGCTGAATAGTTCATTACAAGGTTATGGAGCTGCTTTATGATCACAGGAGAATTTGGCTTTCTCTAGTAGTTTGCCTTTCAAAGACATTTCTAATATAGATACTCTTCTGTTTTGATTTTAAAACATATGAAAGCATTTGAGGTCTTGGAAGGGTAATTTCATGGTATTTATTTCGCCTTAGTTGGCTAAGGTTTTTTTTTTTTTTTTAAAGTACAAATAATTGGTTCTGGTTTAACTAAGGCCCTTCCCTGTGCTGGTTGCAGGGAGCAAGGAAAGAGCAGGATCTTTAGCTTGGCTACTACTGAGATGCATTGTAATCCTTTGGAGACCCTAATATTGGTCTGCAATCTAGTAGGATTGAATTCTTGCCATTCTTCAGTGGTTTCTGAACTTATCTTCTTTTTTTTGTGCCTTCAAGTCAGTGTTGACTCCTGGAGACTATCTGGACTAGTCCCTGCAGTTTTCTTGCCCAGATTTCAGAAGTGGTTTGCCCTTGCCTTTTTCCTAGGAGTGAGAGAGAGTGACTGGCCCAAAGTCACCCAGCTGCCTTTCATGCCTAAGGTAGGACTAGAACTCACAGTCTCCCAGTTCCTAGCCTAGTCCCGTAACCACTATGCTATGGGTGGGGTGATTACTGTATATTGCTGAATGTTCAGGACATCAGATAGCTGAATTCATGTTCTACACCAGGGGTTTTCAAACTTTTTCAGGCTGTAAAATCTGTAACAAAATCCTGGAATCCCTGATCAAAAGCTCTAGCGACAGAAAATTGACTGCTTCTGAGTGAACTTTTGTCCTTAGTCTGTCACAGATCCCCATCAGGTTCTCATGGAACGCAGTGGAACACTGCTGTACACCATGCCAGGCTCTGTAAGATGAAACAATAATATTTATGACAATCTTGGACCTATTTGTTCCCATGGTCCTTGTTGAATGTAGGACTGCCTGTTCCCCCAGAGTCACCACAATTTACTTGCTTGCCTGATTTGGGGAGAAAGTTGGCTTGCTGGCCTTTTTTACTTTAATTCTAATCTGATGAGCAAAAAACTTCAACGAAGTTATTTCATCTCATGGTATGCTAAAAGTTATATTTAAATTTTAAAATAAACACTTAGGGAGCTTAAGAAGCCTCCCTTGTGCTTATGGAAGTCTTACATTAATTCTTATATTCCACGCTGGCTAAAATTTATTGAAGGTGAAGTCCAACACATCTTGAGGGTGCAAAGGTTGGTTGTGTTAAGATACTTTCCTTTTTAAAGCTGAAGTTTTTCTTTGTTTTAATCAGGCTCCAGACTAATTTGCCCTACTTCTGTATCCAGAAAGTAAATTGGAAACGTTTGCTGTGAACAGTTGTAGTTTGGGTTTGATTGACTAGCTGTGATTATACCATAAATGAATTCTACCCTTTGCTTTGGAGTACTTCCTGTATCTTTGGTTTCATACTCTTCCAAGGAGAATCTGTAAGTAAGGAATGAGCAGGCAGACATCATGGAGAGAAGGAGTTGTTTTCAGCTGTTGAATTCACCGCTTTCCTAGAGAGAGCACTAAAATCTTGAGATTTTTGGCAGAGATGTTTCTTTTGGTAGAGAATGAGAATGATGAGGGAACAAAGTAATTGCCTAGGATCCCAACTGGCAAAGTCTCAGCAGGGGTCATCTGCTCCTATTTAGTGTTATCTGCGGTCAGGCGTTGTTCTATTACCTTGTGCTGAAAAAGCTGTTGCTCGGCCATGGCTAATTCTCACTTACTAACTCCATTTCCATAATGGAGCACATTTATCATAGCAGTATTATTATAATTAAATGAAGTCATTCAAGGTTATTTATCTCTACTACAGGAAAAGGGAAGTAGAAATTTTCCACAGGGCTTTCCCAGGCTATTTTCTACTTTGCTGCCACATAAAATAGCTTTGATTTGAAAGGACCAAGGGGCAAATATTTTATTATTTGCTCCTGTTGTGACAGTATATTTCTGTATTGCTTTGTATGAACATTTAAGACAGAACAGAGTTTTAAAATTAGAAAGAGCCTTCTTAAATACAATCCAGTTGGTAGGGCATCATGTTGAGTAAAGGTGCAGTAGGAAGAATAGCTTTTCTTGATTCATGCTTTTCACATTCTCTATTCCATTTGTAAGTGCCTTGTAAAACAAGGAATTCCTACTTTGATCAAACTCTGAAAGGACATCACTAAGTATGTATTTATCTATAAATTACAGGATCATATCTAATAGAATTAGAGGATTTCTGGTAAACATGAGTGTTATACAAATGCATAATTATTACAGAAACAGTAGCAGAAAGCAACGAGTACTTCTAGAGCAAATTGCAAAAGGTGATAAGTGTGATTATGAGAAATGCCATAGTACTGCTAATAGGTGATTGGAATGCAAAAATTTGAGAAATGGAGAGACCTGGAATTATGGGAAAATTTGAATTGGATGATCACAATTATCCAGGAGATTAAAAGAAATTGGTGAAAAGAATTCTTTGGTCATTGCCAACATCTGCATCAAGCAACGAAAATACAAACTCCACACTGGATATCATCAAATGGACAACACTGGAATCAAATTGACTGCATAATAGAAAACAGAAGGTGGAAAGATATAAATAGTCAGCCAGGGGCCTTTCAAGCCTTGAATTATTGTTGTCATATAGACAGGTCAAGCTCAGAAAATTGAAGAAATTGTGCTGCCAGGAAGATTTGACCTGGAGGACATACAGTCAGAATAAAAGATCAATAAACTTAACTTATGCAAAAAAAGAAACAAACAATGAAGGGGTACTAGAAGAAATTCACCCAGACCAATATTTGAGCTAGAAGATTCATAGGTAGAGATTCAAGGACACAGCTCTTGATAAGATAGTTTTATTGCAGTTATTTAAAAAAGCATTAATAACAAAGAACACCAGTATTGCAAACTGTAACACTCATCCCATCTATCTAGCAGAACTAACATGCAAAACGTTTGTCTCTTTCTCCCACCAGAGCTCCATGATGACTTGATGGCCATTTGTTCTGGGGCAGAAGAAGATGATGATACCCAAGACAATTACTGCAATAGACCAGTCTGATTTCAGGATTTTTGCTTCTCACCTTGCCTGTTCTAGCTCTCATGGAGACTTTGTAAAAACCTAATCAGAAAAGAAAATCCCAAAAGATTGAAGAAGAAAAGACCCAGTGGTTTTCAGAACAAGCTATCATATAACAGCTCAGTGCAGACTTTCAACATCATGCAAGAAAAGACATGGAGAAACATATTAATCAAAAATATCAACCAAAAGAAGGGGGGAGGGAATAAGAGATACAGGAATTATAGAAAAATTTATACCTAAGGTAGGATTCCTTATCTATGAAAGAAATCTAACCAATGGAAATTATATTAAGGAAGATAGGAAAACTATATTGAAAACTTTCACAAGCAGGATTATAGAATGACAGAAACATTTGCAGATAGAGAATGTATTTAGGAAGTGACTCCATTAGAAAATGAGGTGCATCAATGAAATGCTCATTGCAGGACAACAGGTAGTTAAAGTGCTAACAGCTATATGTCAGCAAATATGGAAAAAGACTGTGTGACCTAGAGATTGGAAAACATCAGGGTATGTATATATATATGTTGAAAAAGGCAAATGCAAGAAAATGTGCACATTACTGAACTATTGCACTAATTCCTTATGCAACTAAGTTTTACTTAGGACCTTTTAAAAAAGAATAGAACAATACATGGAAGAGAAATGCCAGTTTCAGAAAAGACAGACACAAGATAAGATAGCTAACATAAGATGTTTATCAGAATCCTTCTTAAACTGTGCTACCCAGAACTGGACATAGCATTCAACATAATAAACAAACATGACTTTGTTATGTAGAAACTATACCTCTGTTTGATGCTTTTGTTGTTGTCGTTGTTGTTTTTGCAGCCATATTACACAACTAACATGTTCAGTTTATAATCAATGGAGTGTGCTATGTTTGCTGCCTCGAGCTCCTGAGTGACAGGTGGAATATAAATCAAACAAAGAAATTACTTAAAATGGGATTAGATCTAGGTGTCTATTCATGGTGTATTATACTAGTCATAGGAAATTAATTTCTACCTTGCAGAAGCACCCCTTATTCCACTGGATTTTCAAACTGAGTTTCTGCTGCACATGGTAGTGAGATGGAAGTTCAGTTCATATTTGTTATTATAATCCTCTAAGACATGCATTTACATTGTATCACCAAATTAGCAATAAGACACAAACAGCTAGTATAGAAGTATAAACTTTTAAAAAGCTGTGTAATAAGAGGATGGGGTGTTTTTCCACCCCATCCCCTGTTCAAAATGAAAGGAGGCTTAGGTTTGCTGTCTTAGCATTGCAGAGGAAAAGCAAAACTCTGTCTTTGTCTTTTGTTGGAAAAGACGGGGATTGTCTGGACAATAATGATGGGCTTCTGAAGCCCTCTAGGCCAGTGTTTGCTGGCTGGGGAATTCTGGGAGTTGAAGTCCACCCATCTTCCAGTTGCCTAGGTTGAGAAACACTGCTCTAGGCACTTCTGAAACCCAGCATAATTGCAAGGATAATTTTCCATCATTCTCCTGCTTCAGCTGGGGAGGGAAAGTCAGGCTGTTCGGTTCTTGCAGAGCACACTGAAAGTCAAAGTGGTCTTCCAGATCATCTCCACCTAGCTTGTAAGGCACTCAGAGTGCTTTGAAAGTGGAACACAGTTCCAAGGAGGACATTTTACTACTATATCCAGCTTGAGCTGATACTAGGTAAAGAGAATGTCCCTGATCTTGTCCTATACTTCATGCATGGTATGGGGGTCCACTGCAAAGCTAAAGATATGGTAAAATTCTGCACCCAGGGATGAATCAGAATGAATGGCTGCCTGGTTAAATTGATTTTTTATTATAGAAAACTAATGGGGATTGGATTATCCACAGATGTCACTTATGAGATAAAAATACCTTGGTATTACCAATAAACTATGTATTTCTTTTGAGACTATAATTTAGCTTCATTTGTCATTCCTGATTTTTTCTTTCTCCCTTTTGTATAGGTGTATCATCTCAAGACATGAGGAGAATACTTTAGGGTCAAAAATGGTTTTATTTTCTTATAAAATAGTAAAGTTCAGAGACCTTTTTGGATGGCTCTCATTTCACTCTGTGGTTGTTTCTGTAAATTCTCCGAAGTGGTAGATAATCTTAATGCACTCACTCTACAACCAAAGTGCCTGGAAGAGAAGCTTTTAGGTTGATCATGTCCTGAGAGGTTACCAGGCTTTCACATTCTTACCCAAGTTCTGTAGAAAGATTTTTTTTAAGTCAGATATATTGTTTCATTGCTGCACTCATAATATGCAATATTGAACATCACTTTCAATTTCACTCTCCATAAAACAGATACCTCCTTTTTTAACTCCTTGATTTTATTTGAGTACTCCAGTTTGAAGAACTCCTTCATATTGGATTTCATGACTTTTACATTGAATGCTTCAACTGAGGCTCTGAATAAAAACATAATCTATGTTTTTCTCTGCCCTACATGCTCAATATTATATTGGTACCTCAAAATGTTGTTATAAGATTTCATAAAGCTAAAGATAAAACAATACAGTAACTATAGCCATCCCCCTTGCCTCTATGAAAGAAACTGATGTTATTTCTCATGACCAAATTAAAGTGCTGTCCATGAGTCCTTGAACTGTCACAAAACTTATAGCAGCATAACATTTGCTGCCTGATAGGCAAACTCAATCCTGCTGCAAGCACACTGTCCGTAAATGGTGCTGTCCTTTTTTACCATGCACCGAGCACATTAAGGACAGGGGCTTGTGCATTCCAAGTCTTTGTTTCCCTCCACACCCACCAAACATCACCAGAAAGCATGAAAACATCTCTCTCCTTAATGTGGGACTAGGCTGGGACTGGAGAGCAGGTAAATTCTGGCTGATATCTAGACTAGTGGGATTAGCTCTGTCAAAACTTCCTTTGGTTTTGTGTGAGTGTTTTGCATGGACAGGTTCAAAGGGAATCTGACTATATGCTGATATCAGCTGATAATCAAAGTCCTTTTAAATACAGTACATGTTTAGCACTGCTCTAGAAGAGAGCTATAGTCATGTTCAAAAGCAACCTAAACAACAACTGACAGCATGGGGATGGTTGTGACATAAAGCAACAGAAGAGAGCTGATTCTCCCACTTCACAGTGCACCTACCACCATTGCTGGTTATTGGCTTTTCAAGCCAATCCAGGTCTCTGAGCCCAAGATCAGCTCAGACACCCATTAAGTACATAGGAAAGCCCAATTGAAAGAACTGTGCTTTCTCACTGCCCAAAGCAGAATGACCCAGGAAGACAGTTCTCAGGAACCCTGGAAGAGGAAGCACATTCACACCAATCTAAAGTAGCCAATAGGTACCAAATAATTGGGTCAGGCAACACTGCTGTGGCTTGTTGTTTGTTTAAAGAAGAAAAGATTACTTTTAACACCAGCCTTTAAGCTGCCTCTGGTGCAGGTTTGGAATGAGTTGAAGCCAACATCATGAGGATATAGCAACAACAAAAGAGAGAAAAAGATTAGCAGGATATATCTCTGTTGTGATTAGCTGCAACTACCCAGGGGTCCTGGAATATGATCTAAATAAAGTATGAGATAAATAATCATGTATCACATGGTGTGGCCCTTACCTCATCCCCAACCCATGAGTGAAAGGGCCTTCAGTTATCATTAGATGTTTCCCTTTAAGGTGACAGTAACCCTCTCAAGCAGGAATCTCCAAACTCTTCAGCTCATTGACCCCTTCATGAAATTTTAGACCCCCAAACATTTATTATATGAAAATAATTTAATAAATGCTTCAATAGTACTATGAATAACAACAACAGCAACAAAAGTGGATAGTCCCATCAACCCTTGGTGGGTCAGTATTGACCACTTTGGAGAATCCTGTTCTAGAACTTCAAAGTGTGTAAAATGTCTAATGCTTTATCATCCATCTTGGAGCCAAGATAACCTGACCAGTTGTGGGTGTGATCATACATGTGTTTTGGGAGGGTTGGGAAGTATGAGCATACCTCTTCCCCTCTGATCACTAGTCAGCCTCTGCCACAGCTTCAGTCACTTTCCACCTTCCATTCACACAAAGCAAAACAAAACCTGGGTGTTGCATAGCACTCGTAAGACAATGAGAAAGCATATGAATTTAAAACAAAAACAAAAACAAAATTAGATCTGATTAGTATTATATTCTTCACTGGGCCAACCCAAATTATTGGGATTACCATACTTGTTAAAACACATACTTTGATTTGCTTTCAGCTGATCAACGGCATTCAAATCTGTATCCCCGGTGTCACTTTCTGCATCTCCTTCTTCTCTTTCTTTCTTTCTTTATTTCTTTCTTTCTTTCTTTCTTTCTTTCTTTCTTTCTTTCTTTCTTTCTTTCTTTCTTTCTTTCTTGTCTTCCCTATACTTACAAAAGCAAGGAAAACCAAATACTTCTTAGTGGAGTGAAAACAGCACAGCCTTTCTTGTTCATTTCAAAAGAGAAGAGGAAGCACGCATGCAAGCAAGCGCAAATGCCCTGTGCTGTGGGGAAAGTAGAAACAAGTAGCAACTCGATGCTGCCTGTCAGCTGCAACATCCTGCAAATGAACCATACCAAAATTAGGTTTGCACCGAAACATAGGAATAATTACGGAAAGCAGTCAGTTCTCTCCATTTTAAACTTTAAGCATGGCCAATGCAGCCACAATTTGAAATATTTTATAAAATCTGATCATGGCTATCCTCCCATTCCACATGGTCTTCTCAAAACATTCCCACCTTTTTTGAAAGTTTTGCTGTTTACAGTCTTTAACCCTGGTAGTTCTGCTTGCCACTTCTCAGATACGGATGTCTGCTGCAGAGCTGAAGTTCTGAAGATGGTGCAGGGCACAGAATGGACAGTGATTTGCCTTTTTCTGCAGAGATGGAGAATATAAGAAAAGCACTACTTGCCTTGTGATGTTACCCATCTGTTCTCTGCATATTGAGATAGCAGAAGTGATGCTATTTGCTTGTTGGTAAAGGGACTGAAATGCTGTGCAAATTTCCAGACTGAAATTCTTTTGGGTTCCTTTAAAATAGTTTCTCCAATCAGGGGTGAGAAATTGCAACTCCTATGATCTTGTCAGCGTTTTGAACAATATGTTTCTCGCATCAAACTAATTAAACCTAAATAAAGATTACATACATAAGTTAACAATATAACAGTATGCTTGCATTAATATAATTTGATACACATTTACATAAATAAAGTGAACAATGTGGTATAACAATATATTTAGATTAAATTAAATGTGGTTAATTAAGGTCTGCAAAATTAAGTAATGACCAAAATGATTCCCCCAAATGTGGCCAGATTCCTTGAAAGTCCTCTTCCTTGTCCCCTTTTCAAAAAAGAACTAATTCAAGTCCTAACCAGCCACAGGCATCAGTAATCTGTTACTGCAAGTAGCATATTACATTGACCACCAGGAGGTCATTAATAAAACCTTCCTGAGCCTCAGCTGGGTGTACAATAGTGGAAGAATAAACTATAACACCAAGATATTTGTTTAAGTTTTACCATCTACATTTGTCAAATAAATAGATCTATAATGGGACAGATTGCTTAGCAAGGACTACAGTTGTTTCGTTTCCTCAGCTAAGAGATGGACTTATTTCAAAAGACTTTTACATATGCCTTCAAACAGAATAGGAGATAAAAACCAATATACTGAGAAGAACCAGATATGTTTTTTGATACCAATACACTGGAAGATGTATTCAATTTATTAAGTAAATTGAACAGAAGATGGCTTAATGTTTCCTTATCAATTGGATAAGGAATACATTGGTATTATTCAATGTATCAGGGTCTAGACCCATCCCCATTTTCATAGATTGAATTGTTATGGTATCTTGAAGAAAAAAAGGTAAAGTAAGATTAGTAACTGATCCTGTGAAAACTTTTATGGTCTCACATGTTGTAAAAAAAGAATCGGTCTCATTATCCCTTGATGAAGATTGGAACTATACAGTTTGGAGTAAAATTCATTGATTACAAATTGATCCAAAACTGATACACACTTTTCCATGTATATCACAAACAGAAGATACAATATTGCTTATTGTGCTCAAGTCTCAGCAGTATCTGCAGTAAGCCATGATGATGCTAATATGCTAACCTGCACATGTTATAGAAATGTCGTAGAAATGCTGTCTTTATGTACTTGCTAGTCTGTAAATTGTGGTAGTCAAGCACATGTAATAATTTGCTCCCTTGTCCTCCCTGGAGACATCCATGCAGTAGCTATTTACATGTTTCTTTCCAGTATTGTTGCCTGGAATAACGCGATAGAATTCCGTTCAGGTTGCATATAATTTGTTACGTTCATTTTAGTAGCAACCAAAGATCTATATCACTCATGAATTGGTAGGATACAAAAAGAATGAACAATTCTAACTTCCTTCAACAGAGATTTAACTTTAACTAATCACTGCTTCTTCTTATACAAAGCTTATGCAGTAATTATGACCCCTCAGAAATGTTTTTCTGGCTCCCCTACCAAAAGCACTGGTGAAACTAACTCCATGTTGATAAGGAAACATTAAAGCCATCTTCTGTTCAATTTACTTAATAAAATCATTAATATTCAACAAATACGGATCCAAGACTATTTGCAAAATATATGTAAATTATTGCCAGATGAGACTGTTAACTTCGCAGAAGTGCAGGGTCAGAAACAGCTGTCGCAACTATGTCACACACCTTGTCTTTAGATACTGAAGAATGTGATGCCACGAAATAACCTAAACAAACACAGCTTTTTAGGTGCAGAAAAGTAGAAAGTGTACTCACGTTCAAAAGATTTAAATCTAAGTGTCCACTATGTTAAATATGCTCCTATAATCCTGCAAAATAGTATGAATCTGAGAATATAATTAGTGCTGTATTATGGGTGTGTAGATGTTACATTCTTAAAAGGGACCTAAAGTTTGATGCTGATCCCCTTCCAACTGATTTGGTATAGAAATTTATCTCCTAGTCTTACAGTGGGTATTTAAAAAATTCAGCCTGTTTCATCTGAAACTTTAACCATCAGCATAGAAAATCTACTAATCAAAACTGCAACACCTCTTGCTAATTTACAACAGCCATCTCCCCCACCCAAGCTTCTGTAAGAACTGGTTATGCTTTGGAACAATATGAAGCTTCTGCAAGAAAGCAACTTCATGTTTAAAAACTTAGTAAACACTTGCCTGTGCTTAGAAGGGACTCCAATCCTTTAATATTCCATATTATCAAAGAAATTGCAATTAAAATGAACTAATACTGGAAACAGCAAGAACATTTTGCACATCTGTTTAGAGTATAAAGATAGTCCCAACAGAAACATTTCAGCTCTAGCAAAAACAATTTTAAAAAATAATAAGAAAAACAAAAAATTAAATCTGCAGTCTTGACTTGTAACAGTCAGAGTTACTGCAGAGTGTATCACAACTCTTCATGTACTGTAGTAAGCTAATTGTTTGTATTGTATTGTATTGTATTGTATTGTATTGTATTATTATATTCGCCCTGTACAGGTGAAAACAAGGATGGGGGGGGGGAGTGATGAACACATATGCATTAAGGTATTTTCCTTAATGCTTACTTTAGAAGTTCTCTTAAGCAAGATCTGGAAATTACATATAGATGTAAAATATCCCTCATACCAATTGACCTTCTCTTACTTAAGGACTTGGCTTGAGTTTTGTCTAATTCTTAAATTTCATTTCAGTAAAAGCTGCTGGGGAAGATCTATTGCAAAAGAATAGAGCAGAAGGATGAATAATCCTGATTAATCTTTTGGCTGGAATAGCAATGGCATCATGATGTAAACTAAAAGTACATTTCTCTTTAGAAGCTTTGGAAGGGATTAACATAGTCAATGAAGTGCCCAACCTTCTTTATGAACCCTGCTTCCATTTTTCTTTGAAAGTAAGTGAAATAAGGAAGTTAATGCTTAGCTTCTGGTTTATATAAAGAAAAAAAATACACATTGTCTGTGTGTACTGTGTTTCTCTGCCCTGATCTGTTGCTGAATAACAAAGGAATCAGTTTTAAAGGTGTTCCCATTACTTTAGATTGGTTCGGCCTATTATTGTCATTTCAATGACAATGAAACCTATGGAGAATTTCATGGAAAAATTAAAGTTTAAGTTAGATGAAATTAATTATATTTTATGGGGGTAGAAAGGATTTTCCTGTGAATTTTTGAATTTGAGTAGGAGTGTCTGCACACCCTAAGTCATTTAAATTAGCTCCCTATATCTGTAGTATTCTTTTCTTTCTGGGACCCTGATTTGTAGGAATAAAGATCAGAATAGCTTGAAACTATAGGAATTGATATTCCTGGCCCTTTACCCCAAGAACTTTGCCTGGATAGTGGGGGTTTTCTTCTTCTTCTTCTTCTTTGGGCTGAAGTATTAAGTGCTAATGAACTGCTTTTCTGGCTGCTTCAGAATCTTTAGATTTTGTGTTAAATGAATAGGTGATAAATGGAACATCTTGTCCCTGGGATCTTCCAGCCAAAAGTCTTCTTTGCAGGCCAGACAATAAGGCCTCAGCATCTGATCTTCACACTTGGTTATAGTCATAAAGACTTGGCTGGTAACTAGTCAAAACTGGAGTGAAACATACAAATAAGCCCCTTGAATTGTACCCAGGAATAAATTGAGAGGCCATTTATTCTGTTTAAGAACAGATGTAAAGTTAACTTAATATTCATGTTGAACGAGCATAAAATTGGGCTGGGTCTTGTTGCCTAATTTTACAGAACGTTTCCTACAGTGACTTACTCAGAAGTACTTGTAAGAGTTTACTGCAGCAAGAACCAGCAAAAGTCATGCAGTAACTTTTGGACAGCCTTTTTGTGGAGGAAGGAACAAATGTGACATTTTGGGAGAGAGGCAAAAACAATAGTGCATATAGTGATGATGCCAAATGTTCAGGATTGGGTCATGACCACACATATGATTCTGGGGACCACATTTCCAGATGGATACTGGCAGGTTAGAAAGTGTTCAGAGGAGGGCAATGAAGATGATAAGAGGACTGGAGGACATGTCCTCTGAGGGCTGGCTGAAGGAACTTGGGTGTTTTCAGTCTGGAGTAAAGAAGACTGAGGAGAGACATGATGTACATAAAGAAAGTATAGGAAAGCAACTATTTCCTATGGCCACAGAAACTAGGACCAGAAATAATGGGTATATGTTTATAGCTACCTAGCTTTCATTTAAATATAAGGAAATTCTATGGAATCCTATGGAAGTTCTGAATTCTCCATCTCTGCGGATCTTTAAGAGAAGCTTAACAACCACCTCTTATGGATGGTTTAAATTGGTTTCCTGCACATTGCAGAAGGTTGGGCTGCATAGTTCTTGTGGTCCCTTTCAATTCTGTGATTCTTTGATTCTATGAAAGGGGGGGAGAGGTTTTATTTCTTGCATTTTAGGAGACTGATAAAAGTTTCTTGGTAGTGTTCACCTCAGAATAGCAGATAGCCATGCCCCTGGTTTCCAGCAGTCATGCAGCCAAAATTCAGTGATGTGGTTGAAGGGGGCTCCCCGCTGTTACAAACAGGCAAATCATGTTTGTATTTATATCCAAACTCCATGTTAAATTGTGCCAGATTCTGGGATCTCCAGTATTAAAGTTGCCAATCCAAAAAAGTTTTCACCCATTGGAAACAAATGTAGATTTTTGTCATGTTCCAGTCTTCTAAAATAAAAAACTCATTTCTCTTTCTGTGGCAGAATTAAAGAAATGTAATAGTCAATACCAATTCAGTGGCAATCATTTGCAGTGACAATGTACTATGTTAGAAATGCCACAGATATTTCTCAACACTGTTAAAAAACACTCTTGGGAATCAGATATAGATTTTAGTAGATCATTTCATTCCCAATTTATCAAATACTATGGCTTGCCTTTGACTGTACACAGAACTGGCAAACATTATAATGGAATGGAATAACAATGATGAGCAGGACATTTATAGCACTTATAAAAAGAAACCCTGGATTGATAGATTGGAATGACAGTGTTGGCAGACCTGAATCTAAGCATTTGTACTGTATACTTAGTAATCAGAGCAGTGGAAGAGTTCCCAAAAAGCTTTCGTAATGTCTTTCTGCAGTCTGGTGCCAAGATAGTGCCAAATAATTTTCATCTTGTCACTCATCTCTCCCTTTGCATCTGCTGTTCCAACATGTGAACAGTGACCTGGTTCAATATGCTTTAATTAATTAATAAGGAAAAAGCTGTTTGACAGATGATTAGCAAGTGGGAAAAAGCTCTTCAAGCATGAGAAAATCCATACTGTCCTGATATTTTTTTTCTTTTGGGGACAGGGTGTGGGGGGAAGAAAACAGCAAAGAAAAACCACACTGAAGAGAAGCATAGATTTTCATACTGGAGCAAAAAACTGAAAAAAGCACTCAAAATAGTTAAGGAGATAAGTTATTTATTCTATGGAAATGCAAACACCTTATTTGTGTTGAAAAAAGATGATTACTAGAGGATCGTGACAGATATTTATGTACAAGGCCCATGCTCCCCCCTCCCATAAACAGAAGAGTCATGCTCTAGTTCTGTTAAGGAGGTTACAAAAAACTATATATTTCAATCTGACCTCTGGATAGCACCTACTTCACTTACAAATGTGTGTGTATCATTCACAGCATTTCAGGGTCTTTTTAAAGGTGTGGTGGGCACTTTCCCTGAGCACACACACACTCACCCCCCATAGTGTGGAAATCTGAAGTAGAATTTGTTATCTGAAATGATCAGATAGATCAATATTTTTCATTCAAAGTAGCAGAACTAATCAGTTTAAGTATAATGTCAAGAGTTGTTTCAGTATTTCAGGTTTCTCCATACACACCTGACTACTGGGCTACAATATCCTAATCAAGGAACTGCCAAGGAGAAAACTACACCCGCACTAACACTGGCAGGGCAGGCTAAAGTATATAAGCAGGGAGCAAACCCCACACTCACTTGCACTGATGATGTTACCTAGTTGGGTAATGAAACGTCTGCAAGCAAAAACCAAGATCAGAGAGCACCAAGGACTCTACTGGGCTATTGATTTCAAGGAGAGAACAACAATGGGGAAAAAAAATACTACTTTGACATAAGATATAGTGGGATGTAAAGGGGTGTGGTGGTGGTGGTGATGTTCAAAGAGACATTCCACCCTCAGGCCTCACAGAGTCTTAAAATGGACCTATACTTTTCCCTTTAGTTTGAACTTGTACAAACTTGTACTTCAAATCTATGGAAGAGGTCAAGATAATTTTATTAAAACCTACCAGTAAGTACTAAGGAACTGAATAATAAACAGGCATTATATTAACGAACAGTGTAACTTCTAGAACAAAATCAAAATCATAAATCCTATAAATTCTGAGAATAGGAATAACTAAGAAATTTCCCTGGCTATATTCTTTTTCCTCTACCCTTCTTCTGTCTAATCACTTGCTCCAATCCAACTGACTTTTTCCAGTCTCTTTAACTGACTCTGATTCTGTAACTGCCTTGAAGTCTCTCTCCTGCAAACTCTTGACCAGGACATTACATCAACATCTGAAGCTGGTTTTCCTCAATCTAATACCGTCCACTTGCGTCAGGTTGCAATTCCAGTAAGGAATGGTGGTAGTGGCTAATTTATGGGCACATCTAAAGCATTACATATGGGGAAACTCTCATTTCTACTGATTTTCATGAGATTCTTATTTTCCTTCTTGCTTTGGATGAGGTTCATGGAATTTAGTGATGATTCATCCTGCAGGGTGTTTCTGACATTTTTTTTCTTTCAACAAAACTAATTATGAAAACGAGTTATTTGCATATTAAAACACCTTTTCAGCACAACTGTTCTGTCTTCCTTTACTGAATACCAAAGAAGACATTATCACACCAAACCTCCCAAAATGTCTGTGTTGCTAACTATTTTAGAAATGCTGAAGTACTAGTACTGGTAATTAATCAGATTTTGCTCTAAATGAGATTAATTTGGGTGCATCCACAAGAAAAACAGTTAAGGCATACATCCTTCTCTCATCTGTCCTGGGGACTTTTTAGTCGAGTTTCTTTTTTTCTTTGCTGAATTTAAAATGAAGCTTGAGCTATAATCTTGCATAGCAATGGAGACAGATATTGGATCATGCCTTTGATAAACATCTAAAATGCTAATGAAGCTGGGCTGTAATTCTGAAATCGCAAAGCAAGTGATTTGACAAGGATCTGAGAGCTATTTTTAAAGACATTAGCTTCCAACCTGAAACACTTTTTTGTTCAATCTATATTGTTTTCCCATTTTTAATTTTAGGGTGTTTTTCCCCCCTGTGCCAAAAAACAGGAAGAAAAAAAACCCCTACCACATCAAAATGCAAGAGCATGAAAAACTGATGAGCTTTCAAATTGTCCTCTTTTGCATGCAAATCATATCAGAGTTCTCATTAGCATAAATGCATGAGCAACTCTAAATGCTTTTAATTTCCAATCTCAGCCAGCAGAGGAGTAATTTGTCACTGTCAGGGTAAAAATCTAAAAAGAAAAAGAGAGAGGGAGAGGGAAAGAGAGGACTCCATGCTAAATTGGAATCATATAAATTTTTGATTTGCTAATTGACTGATGCTGCAGTTCAATCAACTGCCTTGAAGGTGTAAATAATTCAATGTACAGTCAAAAAATAAAGGCATAATGTGTTTCTGCTGGAGGGATGTTAGTATTCACTGCAGAAGGACATACCTGATCACCTCTCTCCCTCCCTGCATCCTTTTAGACAAATTATAGCTTTAAGTTGGCAGGTGCACTTACACTAACCAAGGCAAAGACTGCTCAGCAAACTGTAACCTTTCAAATGAATATATAGTTTATACTGGAAAGAAGATTTATAATTTATTTTACAGTGAATGTTCCAGGAAGCTGTACCTAGTCTTTTTTTTTTTTAATTCTCCTTTCTTCAGTGGTGTGTACTTGCAGATTTCAAATGCAATTATAACATCTAGGAACTGCTCCAATTGAAATCTAGCATTTCTATTACGTTTTAATTAGCTTTTTCCTTTAATCAACAGTGTCAAATGTCATATGCAAAGTGTATTTATTGCAAATACACTGCTTTTTAGGCATATGCTAGAAAGGGTAATGTGGGAAGCCAGGCAGATGAATGCAATTGCAATCACTTGTAATGCACAAGATTTGTACAACATGCAACATTATGTGGTGGGTTTTACATGGAGCTTTATGGCTGTTAGCCTCCATGAGCAAGGCTTGGTAAAAAGGTGGGATATCTATTTATCAAAGAAATACATGTCTGGACTCTTTAGTTCCTTTGAAGCATTCAGTTAGCTGCAATGTGTTTAAATCAAGGTATTTAAATAATAGAAGGAGAATTTATGGCATAGTTCCCCTACAGCATTGCTTAGGAGAGTTCTATCAAAAACTCTACTAAAGCAAAAATATTCTTGTATACCTCTCCCAACTTTCATGAACATTGAAACTTCAAAACAGCAATTACAGGATAAGGTTCCTTTGAAGATATCAATGAAAAGTCTTTATAACATCATTGTCATCATCTGTTTTAGATGCAGATGGAGTCCATTAGTGACCAGTTTAAACTCTCACCAACTTTATGCATCACAATGCCTTAGATAAATGTGACATAAACAGGTATGAGGCTCCTAAGGAAATATCTAATTATTTGTGGAGAGAAAAGTCTGCAATTACTCTATATTTTAGGGAAGTTATGCCTTTTTCTTCAAAGGTTTCCCTGGGTTACCAAAAAATGATAACATTCAACCACAAAACAAAACAAAAAAATCATTCAAACACCACAAGAAAAAATTTAAGACAAAACAAAAATAAATCTAAAGCGCATATTAAAATATTTAAATGCTATTATATATTAATAGATTTCAAAGTGTGAGCAAATCACTACAAATAAAAACAAACTATCAAAAATAAAATACTTCGAAAACGACATAGAAGATGGAGCTACTGTCACTGAGAGTTTGGGAAAAGAATGAGGTTTTTACTTGGTATCTGACCACAACCAACACTTGGTGGTACAATGAAATGTAAGCATCTGGCTCTACATTCACTAGTCTGAGCATGAAGAATGACAAGAAAGTTCTCCACTGTCGTATTTAACAACAAAAGCAAACCTGGGAATAAGTTGTGAAATGAAGAGAGGAAGGGATGGAGAAGAAAAGCACCGGAAAGTTGGATGAAGGAAGATGAAGTGACAATGGGCCAAGCCAGAATGGGATGAAGATGATGAATTGAACAAAAAGAATACTGTAAGTTAGTTTGGTCACTGGAAAAAGTACTCTCACATACATAACTGGTCCAGTATGGACAACAGTGAGTTATGATTTCAGGAATATACCATCTCTCTCTCTCCCCCCAACCCAAATTATTTCCCCATATTTTCCCCATTTTCAGACTGAGTGATATTTTGATTTGAGGAAAGATCTGTCAGTTCCTGAATTCAATATTCTCTCTCCCCATTGAAGTATTGCACAAATAAATACTTTATAGCTATAGATGAGTGAGGATGAAATCTTGATCATGTCAGCCAGATATTACTGTCCAGGGTGAGACCATATGATATTGAAATGCCGTGTTGAATATATATGAAGATGCTTTACCTGTTTTTCAGTGTTCTTGATTTAGGTGGCATATCTATGGTAGTAATGGACAAATTAGATATCTGAATTGGATGTTTTGGATTTTTTACTGAAGAGTTCACATTTGAGGTTCCAAAACTATATGTGTAGATATGCGTATTAATTGTTCATTTAAATTTGACATTCTGAGTGTTCACATTAGTAATATAAATTGCACTGTTGGGCTAACAGGTCGGGTTAATATAGTAAGTTCTGTCAATCATTATACAGTGTTTGGGTTCAGATGGATGTGATTTAAGTTTGCTGACTGATGGTTTAGGAACAGTCAGTAACATACGAACAATAAAAACAGCCATCTTACTCTCTATGCAGAATATCATGGAAAATAAAAAGATATTCCACTGGTGCTGAAACATCAAGGTAGTCAGTAGATTCATTGTGTATGATCTTTTTCATAAAATGATGCAATCATTCTTTTGACAATTAGGGTACCTTCTTATTCTTACAGTTACTTAGGGTGACCAAATCAGGAAGGTAAGGAGATCAACTCCTTCATGGAGCCTTTTTTCTTGGTAACAGTGCAGAAGTGGTTTACCACTGCTTTCTTACCAGATGTTTTTCAGTGTCCCAGACCATGATGCCAGACCATGTACTCCTGAAAAATGCTCCAGGCTTGTATACCCCTTCTCTCCAAGTAAATTCAGATTTATTTATGTCTTTATCCATAAATCATTATTTTCTAATTTGCCCATAGTTTTCCATAACATCTTTACCTGTAATTCTGTGGAAAGAATTTAGAACCAAGATTTAATCTTGGTTGGAAGGATAGGTAGTGGCCTAAGAAAATAGGCTCAGATGACATATAATAATAAATAAAAGTTTAGAGCTATGTTATAATAGCCTAGGTCCTCTGCAAAGTTAAAACTGTGAGCTTACACACTTTCTTCTTACTTCTGGGCCTCCCATGCAACCAGGAGAAACAACCATGGTTTATTTTTCATTTTTATGATTTCTGGATGTTTGGTCTATATGAACAAATAACCATGGTTAAAGGCAAACCTTAGTCAGCTATTGAGTTTAAACCATAAACTGTTTATCTGGTTCAACTAATTAAAATTTATTTTAAACTGTAATTCCTAGTTAGTATGTAATAACAAGTGAGAAGTCATAGAAATGAAAACTAGCTAACATTAACTGTTTAGTTAACATTAACTGTTTAAGGTTAACCTCACCCTAACCCTAACTGGAGAGAAATACATGTGTATAAACTTTCATTCAGACTGTCAAAGGCTTGTCCATATAGTAGTCAATTGTTGTTTTGTATAGGTTTGGATTATATGTAGCTCTCCAGATGTTGTAAAACATCAACTTCCTTCAGCTATACCCAACAAAAATTGGAATTGTAATCTAACATCTGAAGAACCATGTGTTGATCATTCTAGTTTTAGTGTTTTGTATAAGCATGGCCCTTGAGTCAATTGTATAACCATTAGCACATATACAAATATTTTATTTATTTATTTAGAAACTTATATGGCTGCCTATCTTATACATGATAATCCTAGCAGCTCACAAAGACATTCCATGAAATCAGAATAAATACAACCCACAATACCCTACAACCACATTATAGGTTCCATAACAGTGCTACAGCATCCCACCAACTCTCCATTTACATTTGCTGGGTTCACTTCCATCCTAGCCCAATGCCTGGGTGAATAGCCAGGTCTTCCCAGCCCTCCAGAAGGCTAAATGGGTGGGGCCCTTCTGAATCTCAGGGGGGAGGCTGTTCCCAAGAGTCTAGGCAGCTACGGAAAAAGCACGTCTCCAAGGTCCTATCAGATGGCAACGTTTAAAGGAAGGGACCTGGAGTGCGCCCACCCTATCTTACCTAGCTGGATGGGCAGATACCTTCAGGGGGAGCTGGTCCCGCAAAAATATACAACTTTTAAACAGAATGATAATTGCTCTCCTGCCCTCAAGAAAGAGAGCAAAGAGGTCTGAAAAGAGGAAATCATCCTGCATTACTAAGACAAATAGTAGCCAAATGGCTTGCAGTATTATACAGACTGTGAGGAGGCCATTACACCCTGTTCAAAGAGATTAAATGTACAGTCATACCAATGTTTCAGAGTGGTTTGAAAAGTGATTTTAAATACATGATTTCCCTCTCCTTTCTACCTCCTGTTTCATAGCTGCTTCTGGTATTTTGGCGGTTCATGTCTCATGCATGCCGTAGTCAAGAGCTTTATCATTTTAGTCATAGCAAAAGTGAGCTCTTTATAATAGAAGAAATTAAAACTCACTGAAACTAATTGCTGATTAATTCTGTATTGCATGTTGAGGAAAAATAACTTGTTATAAATACCCAACAGTATGACTAACTTGTACCCTAATTGCTACATCAAGATAACATATTACCCTAGAATGTAAAATCCATGGATACAATCTAGCTATAACTGAATATTTAGCTGTCCTGAATTTAATGGGAAAGAATTAGCATATGTCCAAATGTTCCTTTGGGAAAAAGAAGCTATAACTATGCGGTATGGGATAGGCCATGTCCAACTCAAAGGTGAAAAGACAAGGGCACCCAATTAAAACAATGCTTAAGTGCCATATAAACTTAACATGTACTTTTAAGTCCCACTAATTTCAGTGAGATTTGAGTATTATTAACTTTCACTGGGTCAAAGCTAATTTCTATAGAAGTTAAGAGGAGAAAACAGCCTATTCCCTAAATGACAGACCATCGGCAGAATGATTACTCTTAAGTATACATTTACGTAACTGCTTCCTCTGGTATTGGTTTAATTCTGGGGCGCTGAACTGGAAACACAGGAAAAGTGTTCTGGTAAATACTTCCAATTTTGAGATAATAAAATCAGTTGTTCAACTCTTGTCCTCTATTGCTGTGATGCATGCTGAGAAGAAAAAGACTAGAAGCCGTGACAATAGCAGATCTGGGCTATGAAAATCCAAATGACACTACAAATTTCAGACTGGATTTTTACAGCCCAGATCTGATCCATTCTTCAAAAAAAAAAAAAAAAAAAGGCCCTGTAACCAATTCAAAAGCACCAAGTTGAGTGTTGTGTCTATCATTTCTCTGGTTCTGCAGTATTTATTGGCATAAACTTTGTGGTTATAATGTTGGAGGTAATTAAATCAAGATAAGGTTGCTAGAAACACAAACAATGAGACTTCCAGGGAAGAAATGGTGAACTGAAGATGACTTCACTAAAAGCAGAGCTGATGACCACGGCAGAATGAAGAGCCGGCAAGTAGAGTGGCTCTTCATAATTCCTCTCTGGACAAGGAGAGGACTTGAGATCGCCCACAAGTGCTCCATACAGTTGCTCTTCGCAAGGAGACCTCAGGACAGTGGTTTCTAGCGGGTTTAGAGATCTGGGAGATGAGGGAATAGGCATCTTGCTCAAATCATGGTTGGTGCCTTCAAAAGGAGACTAGGTTTGCATACTTCCTTTTCTAATCACTTTTGGAAATTGCTTGTTAACTGCTTTTCAGCTATTAGGAACTTTTGGATCAACAAGTTTTACAGCACCGAGTCAGTTTCCTTCACTCCTCAGTGAAAGAAGTTTTAAATACAAGTTTAAGGACTTAAAGAAAAAAATTATTTTGGAATAAACAGCAAAAGGGTGATTAGAACTTTGATTCTGGAAAGTTACAAATAGACTAAGGATGGATTTGAAATAAGATTTTGGAATTAGCTATAAATAATCCTTCCTGTGGGAAAATGATTTTGTTTTGAATTCTCTGTTAAAAAACATGATAGGATAAGACTTTGAAGGTTGGACACTAGAGGGAACCAGAAGGGACTAAAGATTACAATTAAAGGAGAAGAACATTTACATTTGACTTACTAATACAGAATAATATTGAAGGATGTTTTTGAACAATGGACCCAGAAGTTAATTTTAAGAGTGTCTGCCTCTATAAATAGATTGTGTTTAAAAGAGGTTATGAAAGAGGAACAAGTTTTACCTGACAAGATTAAGACTGATCTGAAAGTGGATTTAAAAATGATAGGCTACAAGAATGATATGGAAAAAGATGCTACACTGGACATACAAAAGAAACTGGCTGATGTCTTAATAATTAAAAGGGATATACAAATGACAAACCAAAAGAGTGACCTGGATAATTTTCCTATAATGGATTTACAAAAGAGGCTTGTTAAAGCTCTGAAGACATTTGTGAGAAGGGACAAAGACAAAAATGAAAAGAAATCAAGTTCTAGGACGTTATTTGAATGGACTAAAGATCAAGATTGTTAAAAGTAAAAGGAAGGAATATAAAGCTGGTTTATTTGATCAAAGTTAAAATAGGTATGTTATTAAGGGGTAACCCTCAATGGACTTTTGCTGATCAGGACTGAAATGACAAGGTATTAAGGATTTGTTTATAGATAAGAGATGGGATATGGGAAGAAGAGATGATTTGTTGTATTTTAAGAGAAGGTGGGAAGTTACTAAAATTGTTTATACTTGTGATGGAGGGGGAAGTCATTTTTTATATATTTCTTTTCTTTTTCTTTACTAGAAACACAAACAATATAAACTGCTTACAATTCCCTAATTTATTAACTTTCATAATAAGTGCATTAAAAAAAAACCAAGAGCCAACTATTTGCTTGTCATCCAAGAACAATTTTATTCATAGAACAGAAAAAAAATTAAAAGGATCTAGTTTATTAATTTACTGAGCAATTGAACAACAACAAGAACAACAAAAAACCCACCTGCATGATTTACTTAGATGACTGTAAGTTTATAAAATAAAAGGCCAAAAACTTTTTTTTTTTTAAAGGAAGAAATTGCCTTCAAAGTACTTAATCTGTGCTTTATTTAATTAACCTGATGTATTTAAGTGTGCTGTCCCTCTTCAAGGGTTCTGCAATTTAAAAAAAACAAATTAAGGATTGTAAAATACAATATTTAACTAAAACTTTTAAATATACTGTAATGTTGTCAAAGCACCATGGAAGACAAAATGAGTTATGCTACTGAAATAAATTATAAGAGAAATGCTTCTTTCCAGGCAGCAGATATAAATAAGGATTTATATTTCTCCCCAAAATTTCTGTATCTATACTAACTGAGAATGAGCAACATGTCTGAAACCCACCAGGATAATTAAATAAGATACATGTAAGACACTTGGAAGATGTGTTCTTCCTTCTAGGGTGTTTGTTCATCAATCCTAACAACCCCACCCCCATTTTTGAAGTATAAGAAATCATGTTGTCATATGACCATTCCTAAAAGTGCTGATGAAGGAACTCCTCCTCTTCAAACTTCAGACTTTTAAAAACTTTCAAAAGATAAAGACCTTTCTCAGCCTTGTGGTAAATTTCAGATAGTGAGTACAACCTCCAGCCACCTCCAGTGTGCTCTGATAAGCTTTTCAATGTATTTTTAATGTTAACATTGGTATGGAAATTTGCCCCCCCCTCCCCAAGAGATCCACTCTTCCTTATTAAAGGAATGTAAAATGTAAAATCTTGAAGACAGAATAAAATTGGTTGTATCCCAAGGCTGGGTTTAACAGTGATCTTGAGATCACTGGGTAGAAGCTAGACATCTCTAAATATGTAGAGCAGTCATGGGTTCCCTGGATAAGGCAGTACCATTACACAGAAGTGTTCAGAAGATGAATATACTGCATGTACTGGACCAGGCATAGGATGATGGTGGGGCCAAGTTTATTAAAATCCTAAAAGATTTCTCCAGGGCTGTGGTGCATTTAAATGCATTGTTCCTGTGCATTTAAATTAAGGAACCCTGAACAAGACCTCAGTGGGAGTGTTCATGTCTGCTTTTGTCCAAATGAGCCTCCGGTCGTCTATAGCTACTGACAGGGTCTGCCCAATCTTGCGGGAGAGGAAGCAAAAGAAGGCAAACATTTGTAGGCATGCAAATGTACTAATAATTTTTCACCAGCTGGTTTGTTGGCTAGTTATTTATTCCACGCTTATACCAGCTGAATGGGCTTCTGTTTCACATGCCCAGGGTTGCTTTAGAAAAGGAAACTGGGACTTGACAGTTCCAGGTCCTACAGCACCCTCACTGTTAAAGTGCCAATAGACTGTTCAGCTTGGTTGATACTCACAGCTAGTTTAGGTTTGCTGAGGTCATGTCCTCGCTTTAACAATCTCTTCTACTCATTCTCTGACAATTTTCTTTAGCAGCATTTTTTACAACACTTATGCTCAGCATTGTGTGCATAAATATGCATCCAAGTGGATGGCAGTTGTTTCCTTTAAAATGTAATTAACACTGAGGAAGGTTTTAGAAAGCCAGTTGGGTACTTGGTTTAAGGAGAGACATTGGGTTCAATCTTACATTAATGGATGACCTTGAATCAGTTTTAATCTCTTGGTCTACCCTACATCACTGGGCTATTCAGGCAGTGACATTGGGAGATACAAATATATGTTGCTCCGAGCCCCTGGAAGGGGGGATACTGTTTTAAAAAGAAAAAAGGCAGTAAATTCAGCATGAATGGTGCTTTGATCCTTTAATTATTATACATATATTTTACATATGTCTGTGTGTAAATTAATTATGAATGCTTGCATTAGCCAGTTCTTTAGCAGAAAGAAAGAAAGAAAGAAAGAAAGAAAGAAAGAAAGAAAGAAAGAAAGAAAGAAAGAAAGAAAGAAAGAAGGAAGGAAGGAAGGAAGGAAGGAAGGAAGGAAGGAAGGAAGGAAGGAAGGAAGGAAGGAAGGAAGGAAAGAAAGAAAGAAAGAAAGAAAGAAAGAAAGAAAGAAAGAAAGAAAGAAAGAAAGAAAGAAAGAAAGGCTTCATCAAGAGTAGAGGGGGGAGGAGGCAAATTTAAATGGAAAAGATGCAGAATCACCAGGGTGGATGAAAAGGCTGGGACCGTTAGCTCCAATGAAGCTGATTATATATTTAGAGCAAACAAATTCTTCCTGTGAATTTGTGGTCAGCCATCTGGAAGCAAAAAAACTGAATGATACACTTTTATTCATATATCATTTTGTTCTTAGCTGCCAACATCTTTCATGCTGGTGCAATGCTCTGCGCCTGACTTCTGTAGGAATTATGCCAACGTACCAATATTTTGCAACCAAATTCAGTTTCCCAACAACTGATCTGGATAAAAGAATTTTGTGCTGTTTAGGGAGAGAGAATGAAAAGAGGAGGAAACATATTCCCCCCACCAAAAAAACCCCAAACCACTGAGTGGATTGCAATATGGGAACACATCAGTAAGTCCTGGAGAAAAATATAATTTTTCAGTTATGAGTAGTCACTAAAAAAGTTTAAAATAAACACAGCTCTGTGTCTCTTACAAGAAATGTGTTATGAAAGAGCAAGGACAAATGTACTCTTGAATCTACACACGCCAAATGTCCCTCCATAATGTGTTTATACCTCCAGCTTCTTTCTCCATAACCCCAGTCTGGTCACACCATTGTTGGAATTCAGCTCCTAAGTTAGTACAGTATATGTAAATAGGACCTGCAACATTGCAGTATGGAATGCTTTTGCTAAGGTTCCATCCATCCAAGTTGCTGCCAGGGACAATGGGGAGAGGGGTCAGCTTGTAGTAGAAAAGTGATTTTTACTCCTTGATAATACTTTGAAGCTGATGGCAGTAAAAATTGTTATTTTAAAACTACTTCTGAAGGATTGAGGAGTGGAAATGATGGGAGTATGGAAGTGCTCAGAGAACGTTGACTAGATAGGAACGCTGAGTTAGGGAAGAAATGAGGGATGGGTGTTATTTGAGCTGATGAAGTCAGCTGCAGCTTATGAAAACTTAGGCCTTTCCATAAAATGTGTTAGTGGGAGAAGGTGCTCCCCATATAAGGTTGCTGTCCAAGGTAGCTGCTGGGGTAATGGCACTTCTGATTCCCTGAGTTTTTTCTTGGAGAAAGGGATGGAAGTACCTCCCAAGCCAAGAATCCTTGACAGGAGAGAAGGTTGGAGGAGCAGCCCTCCTGAGAGTGACATGGTAAGATGAATGATGATAATACTGTATATGACAGATAAAAATGTTGCTGTTCTTTTTAACATTTGTGCTGCTTAGTTTCAGAATTTGGTTGTTTTACACTGTGCTTGCCAACAGTGAGGCTATCAGTGCTTGTACTGTTAGTCACATTATTAAAATTCTCAGGTATATCACTGACATTTTGTTATCAGTGCAGGTAACTAGGAAAAGATTTTGTTCCGGTTGGAGTGAAATCCAGTTGTAGATCCTTTGGAGGGTATGTGTAGGACACAACTGGTTAGAACATTGATTATATGAAATTCAAAAAAACTGTTGTTTTCCGTAGATCATTTGCAGGAACAAATTCAGCCATATCCATTGATAAAGCTCAAAGATAAATAATCAACATTTGCATCAATTGGATGTTATTTGGTCAATCTTCCAGTACTGAGCAACTATTTGCCCCAAGGACTATATAGTCTTAGACAGCGTTTCTAGAGTCACACACTAGCAGTGAATGCTATCTCTCCAACACACACATATACACAGATGCACACAACTTTTCCAGCTGCCTCCTCACTCTTAACAGACACATACAAATAAAAATGTATCCTTTTCTCTCGGGTCTAGTGCTGCCATAATGTGATTTCTTTCATTCTGGTTTAGTGTTATGTGTAAGTCCATCAGTTTGTGATGTAACATTACACAGGAACCAGCAGGACTATACAATACTTTGGATTTGGATTCAGTTTGGAACAGGTGCTTTGGACTGCACAGGAATATGAATATAGCACTTGCTTGTGTCTCATTAAAGCAACTACTTCAACATGTAGCACCTATTTTGAATTGAATCCAAATCTTTATATAGCCCTAGAACCAGACCACTAAGACTTGTCCAACAACCAGTTACAACAGTTATAACCTACAAGACTCTGTAAACCCAATTTCATACTTAAACATAACTTTTCCCATAGTGAAACAGGCACACGTTTTTTTTTTCTATGCAAGACCCAGATAAACACTAAATGGCAAAAAAGGAATGCAGAAAACTCTCTTTGTTGCCATCTAGTTATCATTTGGATTTTAGCAGCCCAGATCTGGTCACCCTAATTTAACAGAAGCCATACATTTTATTGTTCCAAACTGGAATAGTCAGGAAAAGTAGCCTCACTTGTTCTTCCCTCTCTTTGATGGAATTGCTAGAGAAAGACCTAGATTGTACGAAAGCCATCATAAAAATACCATTCAATATCTTTTCAACTGACATAAAACAATGTGAAACCTCCTTCATTTATTTATTATTCTATCACATTTGCATTCCACACATCCTCTAATATGCAAAACATGAAATCTGCAGTATTGTCCTGTTGTATATTTATAAGTCCCAAATGAACTAGGCTGGAAAAGAACACATGGATAAATATAATCCAGGAGCTTTTGCATTCACAATACATTGTTTTACATGGCTGTGTCTGAATTGGACACCTTGCTTTCTAAGGACAGATCACATTTCAGTTTGTGAATATGTTTATTAAAAAGTGTGAGTACCTCTATTTGGAACTTCTATTAATTTGGGAACTGTTGTTGTGGAAACATGTCTACCACAGTTTCATTGAATCAAAATCTGCACACATCAGTTCTAATGGCTGCTCATGAGATTAGTATTTCTAGACAAATAAGATTGTTCCTCTACTGATGTAATTAATTCTGATGTGTGTCTGGACAATATTTCTTTTTTGTGCTATTTTAGTTTTCATATTTAATTGAAAATGTGTTATGTTTACAGAGCATCGGAGACTGGCACATGATCTTTAAAGATGTTAAAGCAGCTTGAGCCACAAGATGGCAATATTGATTATATGTTCCTTTTATCTGTTCTTTTTCATTGTAATCACTGAGTGTTCCCTATTTTCTTGGTTTTCAAAAAGAAAAAAAATCAATTTCTAAGAATCATTTTCAGACTACTAGGGTCACTATGCAATTATGCAATTTTAGAAAAATGGTCAGGAACAAGTTGTAGAATCTTTCCCCTAATAGATCTTTTCAAGCAAAGGCAGAATCTGAATTAAAAGCAAAGCATTCAGCAAGTCATATTTTGAAATGATTTATACAGGATTATAGCTGTTCATTTTAAGGACACTCTAATGGAGGAACAAGTTAGGTTAGAAGGAGTTAATGCTTTAGGGTAAGGAGTAGTATGCTCAAGTGAAAAAAAAACTTTATTTCAGAATAAAGATTATAGTGATGGTCTACTGAAGTCATTCCTTTTTCTTTCTTTCTTTTCTTTCTTTTTTTTTTTTTTGAACTGAAGTACAATAATTGGGCTTGGCCCTTTTTGTATAGTCTCTAGAAGGCCTGCTTTCAGATGCTAGTGCTTGGAGTGATAACCTGATGCAGAACAACATCTGTAGAGACTTGTATTAAAGAGATTCACTGCAACCTACCCAGTGTTTTCTTGGTAGCTTATCAGATGTTGTCCCTGATCAGGATACCCCAGTTTTGTTTTAGATAAGCCATACAACTCTTTTATGGGCTTTCCCCTAAGCAACCTCTGATCCTAATTATGGAAAAATGCAGCACAGTTTCTTGCCCTTTGGAGTTGGGAAATACTTAAAAGTTGTAGCATAAGCATTAACATTGGCTTAGCATAATTTACAAAGAATCCTTCGACTCCCTCCGATACAGGACCACCCTTAGAAAATGCCTGCCTCCCTTACTCTTCATTGTTCATCCATTTAGTGTGGCTTTTGGTGACCCAAAAAACTTTATGTGTATTCCCTCATCACCAGAAAGTTGCCCATCACTGCTTTAGACAAAAATTCAATGGGTAGCTCTAGAATCTTAGAGAAATGTGTGCTAATACAGTAGTGCATGGTTACAAGAGGTGGCAAGAGCATGTATATTTAATGACTCAAATTTTTATATGAATAAAGAATGTTTAGGAATACTTAGGTTTATATTAAAATATTATATAATTGCAATATGTTAAATGCACAGATAAACAGAGAGACAATGTTCCTATTCAGGGGATTTTCATACTGCCAACTGTTTGGCTGGGAGATTCATGGCATTTTCTTCTACTGATTTATCATTTTCTCAATTAATGTAAGACAGTTCCCCAATTTATAAGTAATTGTTTCAAGGAGAAGGAGAGAAAGACATACATGAATGAACAAATGCAAATCTTGTGTACTGCACTATGCATAAAACAGGGTGCCTAGGGATAAATATGAGCTATTTTAGGTGTTATTTTCTAAAAATTGCTAGAAATTGGCAACAACTATATTGCATTCAATGGTCATGTGGACTTCTTCAGCGTCTGGGAGCTTTTAAGATGAAATTTCATCTTAAAATTTTCTAAGTCTTCAAAACGTCATCCCTGAAGGGAAAAAAGTACAATTCCCAGAATGAAAATCTCTTCATTTTTAGCTCTGCTCCCTGTTCTCCCTCACAACAAGCTTCTTCTTCTTCCTCTGGCAAATTGTCTGGTTTTAAATCCCACTGTATTCTAGATTGTGCCAAGAATTACAGTCATATTCATTATTATTTTCATTATAATTACAGTCTTATTCCTATTCATTACTATTTTTCCCTATGGCATATATGCCTACTCATATGGTCTTGGATTTAAATCCCACTGCATTCTACACCATATTCATTCTTTAGTTATCTAATGTCTCATGTCATTTTTTTTCAAGATGTTCACAACAAATGCTATAAAATTAGTGTAAAACTAATGCTAATTAACAAAATATTAATTGATCAGCAAGTCCCTAGTATCATAAAAGGAATTTATAGGATTGCTTCCACCAGCTCCCCTTGCCCAGCAAGGCTAGGAGAACAAGAAGCTGCAGTGACCATGGCAGGACTCCTGGGCCAGCAGGAGGTGCTGGACAGCGTCTTCCTTTGTCTTCTTTCCAGCATTCCAACAAAACGTTGCGAAGTGTTGGATACATCATCCCTATCCAAATCAAAGTGTTTCTTTCTTGCAAAAGAGAAGGGGGAATCACCTGGTGCCCTACTTTGCATCTCTGTTCTGCCATTCCTATGTACAAAAAAGGCTAAAGATGAAACAACCAAAGGTCCCTCCCTTTGGGATCGTCCATGCAAATTACCCACAATATTATTTCTAGCATCTCTGGAAAATTCTGTGGTATATCGGTAATGCAGATTGTTGATATTAAATCCTCTGCCCTTTTTATCTCTTGCCTCGGGTCTCTCTCCCTGGCTGCCTTTTGTCCCATTTTTGCCAGTTAAGTGTTTTTGATATTAGCTGATTTTAATAAATAAACATCAAGCTGATTTTTTTTTTTTTGGCCAGCTCAAAATCACTGAATGATGCATGTGCTTGCTCTGACCTGGGTATTGGGATCGACTGGGGAGAGTGCTGGGGAACTTTTTGGTGAGGAAAACCAGCAAAAAAAAAAAAGTCTGAGTTCAAAAAAGGGATAGATCCAATCAAGGCTGCAAAGGAAAAAATCTCCCCATGAATCCTGGTGGGACAGATCCTTGGGTTGTGGCTCTGGATGCTGTGCCCCTCCTCCCTTCTGGTCACATGACCAAGAGCAGAGTATATGTTCCCTCCCCCCCCCCCGCGCCCCGCTCTGGGCTTCCCAGTGCACATATCCACACAAAACATATGCAAAGGCAATACACATGCATCTACCCTGAGTAGACAGCTACAGACATACATATACACATACTGACACGTGTGCATACATCGTGATTACTCCCTTGGAAAAAGGTACACACAAACACTGACGCACACACAAAACGCTTCATTACACAGAAGAAAATACATACACCTCCTATGGCCTCTGCTGGGGATGATAGAGTTGGAAAGAATTCCCTGCCTTGTTTTCTCTAGGACACAACAATGAATACAAAAAGTTCTCTATATATTTGTATGTAGAACATAAAAAGTACATTGTGCCAAATTTATAATGTTCTTTGGCAGTCATCATGTTTTCTTATTTTGTAAATAGTTGTACGAACCCCAACAGGAAGACGAATAAATAATATGAAGTTATCTACTGTCTCTCTACTTGTGCTGAATGAATGAATTTTAATTTGCCCCTTAAGAGTCAGGCTAGCCAAATAATAACAATGAAAAATGCACGATAACAGAAATTTCAGAGTGGCAATTTCACAGACAAGCCTATTTTATGCATCAGCAGCAAATTAATTGAAACGTCTTTCTCTTTCCTTAAGTAAGTCTTTTTAGGTATTGTAACCAGTGGTTCTGAAGTGTGTTAGCAGAGGAAGGATTAGTGATGGATTGATTTCTGTTCAGGATGGGATTTTTAACACTGTTTTTGCAAGGAGTTTTGCAGAAGAGGTGGGCTACCTCATCTCAGCCCTGAGCCATCAGTTATCAAGAGCTCAGCGTTCATGTGACCTTGTGCGGGAGTAAAGTTGGGGGTGCTATCTGTGCTTGGGAAAAGAAGCTGCAGCCAGGCAGAAATGCTTCTCACCCCATTCCCCTATTTCCCTAGCTCCACCTTTACTCACAAGCATCCAAGCCAGCATTCCAGCTGCCTGTGGTAATTAAGCCATACCCTGGTGTTTTCAAGGACCTGACAACCTTCAGAGGCAGCCTCACCCCTACCCAGCTCTTAGCTTAGAAAGGCAACTGTTGAGACAGAGTGGGGAGGGGTGTGTGTAAGAGGAAAGGTGATAAGCAAACAGCATACAGACAGGGAAGAGGAGGCAACATCTGGAGATTGGCAGCTATTACAAGCAGGCAAGAGGACCATCATTCAACTGCCAGGACCACAAGTTACAGTGAGCAGCATATCCTGCTGGGAGTCCTGCCGGGCGATTTGCTGGGAGCTCAGTAGCGACTGAAAGAGGAACAACCACACTGAAGCAGCACCTCATCTCAACGAGTGCCAGAACATTTGGAAAAAGGCAAATTTGCATGCTAGTTACAGACCTTATAGACTTTATATATTTATATAGACTTCATACATTTTATAGACTTTTGCTTGAACTACGTATTATAAAGGACTGAGCATTAAAAACATTAATGCATTTACATGGCAACATCGCCTTACAAGTCCTAGAAGGATGAAGAGCAATAGTCTGTTGTTGGGAAGGTGTGTGCTGTAATAAAGCATTTTGTACAGATTTGTTACACTGTGGTGTGTCCAGTCCTTGGAAAACAAAGAACCCCACAGACCTGTAAATGGAAAGAGCCTCTGGAGGAGAACAGTTCTCTCTGCGTAATGTCTAAATTCAAGTAAATGTCATGACCCAAGAAATGACAATTGACCAGGGGTAGGATAAAAACCTTAGAACTTTATTATACTGTTTAGCTTTATAGATGAAATTTTACAGGTTTTCCTAGAAAAAAAAAATAAAAGAGAGGAATCATTTAAAATGATCCTTAGTAAGAAATGAGATATATTTGAAACATTAATATTTACATGGATATAGGAGATATTAATTACTTTGACATTGGTTAGGGGTTTGTCCAGCATCAACCTTTGAGGAAATTCATAATTTGCTCACTTTGATTTGATACTAAGCAACAGAGAAGTCTTAGTTGATGAAATGGAGTTGTCATGAACACTGGGAATGCGATCATAGGATAAGTTAAAGTGGATTGTACTCAGATGCATAATTTGGATCACAAAAAAGTAGAATTTAATAAACTCAGAACAGTGATAAATGGATTTCATAGTAGAAGAAGCTAATGGGAAAAAGTTGCTTGAGATGGAAGGTAGTTCCTAAAAACGTTCAGAATGACCTGAGCTTAGCAAAGGATATAATAAAAATAATAAAATGCCTTTAGGTATGCTCCAAATAAAAGGAATTACCCATTCTAATTGGAGATGACAGAATGCTACATGGCAACAAAGAAGGCAGAACTATTCAATTCCTACTTTAGACCAGTCTTCTAAAAAGAGGGAATGCCTTTCACAAATCATTAGCGAAGAGCAGCATCAAAACTGAAGCTCAAGGTTGATGGAAATATTGCCAGGGAATATCTCTTTGATTTGAATGCATTTAAATATTTGAATAAATTTAAATCTTTGAATGAATTGCATCTTCGGCTGCTGAAGGAAGTGCCCAAAACTTCATGAATTATCTTTGAGAAATTCTGGTGAAATACCAGATTACTAGAAAAAAGCAAATATTTTGTCTATCTTCAAATGGGGGAAAGGAAAGAGGATCCAAGGAACTATAGAGCGGTCACTCTGACACTGAAATCTGGAGCAGATCATAAAATTATGGAGCTGTAAACAGAAAATAATAGAGTAATTGTAAGAAGTCAGTATAGATTTCTCAAGAAAACATTTTGCTTGATAACCTTATCTCATTTTTGATCAGATAACTTCCTAAGTAGATAGTGGAAATGTTGTGCATATTATATATCTTGATCTCAGGAAAGCATTTGACAAAGTACCGCATGACATTATGATTAGCTAGCCAGTTAAGTATGGGCTTGGATGACATAACACTGACGTGGATACATAACTGTCTCAAATATTATATCAATAAAATTCAAAGTGATCTTGACAGTTTAGAAGAATGGGATGAAAATAGCAGAAGGAAATTAAACTAAAACAAATTCTAAGTTTTTCATTTATGAACAGAAATCACATTTGCAGTATAAGTTATGGGATAACCAGCTTCATGAAATAAAAGATCTTTACATAAAATTTTATGTCTACTGCCCACCAGAGGAAAGCTGTTTTGGTCAGTAACGTCTATTAATTTAACCTGAATAGTGGGGTCAGCTGAAAAGCTCTTAGATAAAAGCAAAAAGGAATGCACAAATTAAATAAAACTTTGGATTTCTACATTCTCAGAATTGAAGCATTTCATTGGGCACTGGGAGGGCTAGTTTGGAGGTTAAAACAGATAGTTCAAGTAATTTCTGTTATTGGTTTCCAAATTATTGGACAATTAAAACAAAACAAAACAAAACAAAAATTCCATTCCACTCTTAAGAAAACTCTTTAAGAAGGAATTCAGTGTTTGTTCATAATACTTAGAAAGAAGAGAGAGGTTCACAAATTGCAATAGGTTATCATGTGGTTTGGGTGCTTTTGGCTTAGTGTACTGAGTGACATCAGGCACTAGAATTACTGAACCATGATTTATGGCTGCTCTCTGCTAATAGCCTTTTTTAATAGTGATGAGTTTCCACAGGAGCCAAGGAGACTAGCAAGGGGTTTATAGGTGAAGAGAATAGACTACAATTTTGAATCAGATGCTAAGAAAAGTAGAGAAAGCGAATTAACTTTAAGCTCCTCAACTGTCTCATTCTTTGGTATTAGAGCAATAAACTACATCAGCTGAGTGCTTAACCTGCCCCTTCACATCCATGTGTAACCTGTACATCTGAAATCCTCTCCCAGATCTTAATTGGAGAGTGGTAGAAGGGTCTTAGCTTCCAAGAGGGGCCCCCAGACCTCCCATAATCTCCATGTTTTCTTAGCTTTCTTCTGCATGGCTCCAGAAGAAACAAGGTGCAATTTTTACAATTAAATGGTAATTGTATATTTTGTCCAGGACAGCCACAAGTGAACCTTGTCCTTGCCAATAATTATTTGTATGTGAAATCTAAACTCTGCTCAGCTAGATGAATGGTTATCAGAGTATATAACATTTATTAAACTTCTGTTTGTGACGTCTGGCAATCTGTGTTGCTATCAAACATACTGAAATAATTGACATTTAGTATGTCAACTTCTTTTGACTGCAAAGCATGACATTCATGTCAATAATGAACATTTGGCAATTGCTGTAAATGTCTCCAAATTTAACACCATGACCTTTTCTCAGGTAAATGTTTTGGGATAAAATGTAAATAGTCATTCACTGGATGTCAAATACTATGCAATGTGAAATTTACTGTCTTGTTAATTTTGGAGAGATTGGCAATTTGGATTAGAAGACCTCTTAAATTCTTTTAAATAAAAGTTGTAGAGGGAAAGTATATGTATTTGAATCACATTTATCAGCCCTTTGTTTCTTTTCTGTACTGGTTTTCTTTTTTATTAATAGGAGTTCATGACAACTCCTTTAAAGTTGCAGTTAAATAGTGCATTGTACTTAAATGGAAACTGAATGCACTTGTAATGCTGAATAAAGATAGCATGTAACCTGGTTCAAATCTCCATGTATTCACACACAAAAAAGCATTCTAATGTTTACTTTCTCTCAGCCTGAAATTGACAAGATTCAGAGTCCATTGGATTTGGACGGCCCCTAAATTTAAATAAATAAATAATAAAAAGATGGTGGGTTAGGGTTAGCCCCACCCCTTTTGGATGTGTATGCAATGTCCACACATTCCAAAGAGGCAAGGCTTGCATTACAACCCTTCATCTGCCATCCTGCCAGTGACCCTCCACTATCGAAGTGCTTGGGTTGCTGCCTTGAGATCCTAACAGAAGATGCGATCTAACTCTAATAACAAAAAGAGTGCTGGAAAAAAAATGGAGCAGAGGGGTTTTGCACCATATGATCCAGAGCTCCTGCATCAAAATAACAACTACCTGTTTCTGCATAATGATTGTTTGTCAGTGACACACATGTGGGGTTTGCTTGCAGCCTTGCCCGCTCTTCCGAATGCTCTGCTCCTATATTTGAGAATTCCTTCCCATGATGTGCTTTGAATAACTGCTCTCTCTTCTCTAGGTCTTTTCTGTGTCTCTTATGTTGTGTGTAAATGCCGTTTTCATTTATTCCCCTTCCAAATTTTAGATGCCTTTATAGTAAATGTTTTAATTATTATATTTTATATGCCTTGTATTTGAACAGATAAAGAGGTTGAGTTTTTTAAATATGTGCACTGTTTTCAGATCTCTTGGACAGGGAAAGTGGCATAAATATAGATGATGATGATGATGATGATGATGATGATGATGATGATGATGGTGATGATAGCAAAACTATGACATGAATCAGGGATGAAGGTTCTAGCTTAAGTTGTTCCTTGACATGCCAATATTTTGCATGCAGTAAATTTTATCATATTCAGTGCTTTGCATATACATACAAGAGATGATAACAGAATCCCCCAAAATAGAAAATTAGTCATGGCCACCTATTGCTATTACTTATCACACTGCCAAGAAATGTAAAATCTGTGCTGCAAAGATGGAGGATTTCTTATATAAAAAGAAAAATTCAGACATAAAGACATCTAGAACTTGCTGATGATATTTTTCCAAAGTTACTCAGATGAGGCAGATGTGCATCCAGGGACATAATGGCCCAAATTTCAGACTACTTGAAGCAATCAATGAACAGGCTGGAAGTTCTGACTATTTAGCAGATTTGCAAACGGGCCACTAAGTTTTAAGCTACTTCATTACAACCAATAATGGCTGTGAAATCAATAGCTGTGTCTAAAAGATATCAAAATATTATGTGGGCCTAATTGTCCTAGATTGCTATTAGATGCTTTTCTGTATGATTTTAACCACAGTTTTGACCTTCCCTATTGATTAAGTGGCAATTTTGTCTGGCCAGCAATTCAGTGATTTAATCGCACCTGCCAAAAGTGATCAAGAGAGTATGAAATAAAGGGCAGACCTCATGTGTTTTACAACCCAAATTACTTGCTTGCTGTAGTTTTGATTAAATAATACAAAATAAAAATTAAATTAAGTAGCAACCAAATTACAGGTAAGGAACTTTAACAATTTCATTTCCCCCCAATTCATTTAGTTTCAAATTAAATGTGAATATCTCAGCACTTTGTGTGATCTTTTCCTTTTATGAAAGCTGTGACTATAATTCAAACTATATTTCATTAATCTTTGTGGGCTGAGAGCCTAAACTTAAAATTTAAAAGCATTTAAATTATATTTTTGGGTGGGGGTGTCACTGCATTAGTATTTATGTGTAGTGTCCATGCACACAACAAACATGCTTGCCTTCACAGGACTTTGTGTATTAATGCACAACTTGCTTCAATGAGTCCCCTCGTTTGATGACATCAAACAATTAAAATACTGTTGAACAAATAGGTAGCTCACATTAGTACATAGAGGCCTTACAATAACATGGATGGAGTTTGCTAATGCCAATAGAGGTGAATATGTGTGGCTCAGGGTTGAACTGTGGAGTCCTTGGGGTTCTCCGAGCTTGGTTGTTTTCTTGCAAACGTTTCATTACCCAGCTAGGTAACATCTTCAGCACCTGGCCGGGTAATGAAACATTCGCAAGAAAACAACCAAGCTCAGAGAACCCCAAGGACTCCACAGTTTGCTAATGGTGAAGAACTGTTTGGGAGAATCTGTATAAAATCATTTGCTTCTTCTCAGAAATCTCAATCTACACTACTCATGTATCAACCTGCAGAGATTTTGGAAATTACCTGTAGATTCCTGGATGCAGTGTAACTGTACATTGGGCAAACACTCTGAAGTCAAGATTGTGGCTGGCAGACTATGAAGCAGAGAAAACTTCATGCCATAAATTTCCAGTGCTGCACAGGCAACCCTCCATCTCCTAGTCTGTCAGCCCCACTAGGTAGACCAGACCAGAAAGCAACTCCACAGGAATACTAGAACTACCTTTACTGAGATTGTCTATAGTAACAGACTCCTGCAAATCTCATTGTGCTGTACTGGGTTGCCCTTCTTACACCTCCATGAATCAGAGAGGTATTTGCCTGACCTACCTCTGAATTTTACCTTATTACCTGGGGCTTAAAAAATGTTCCAGTCCCCTTTGCCTAGGTAATGGTTCTTGTGTATTTCCATCAAGGTCATCTACCTTACTCTTTACAGTCTTTCCATGGAGCCATTTACTTGGACAGTAATAGAGTTGGCTCATTTACACCACAGAGGCAGCAATTTGCAGACATCTCCAGGAGCTAGCTTGAGTCTGTGCATTTGCATATAAAAATCTATTACTAGAACAGTTCCACCCAAGTCTTGTTCTTCTTTTGTTGGCTTTTCAACAGAAGAAAAGATTTCTGACTGATTTTTCCAATTGATTTCATAAGGGCTAAGCTAAACTAACTTTTATGAAATAGGTTTTTACTGTAAGCTAAGTGCTAAGAAGTAAACACAGTTGGGTTGATCATGAGAAAAATGCAAAATCCATCCTTAGGCAACACTTTTATTAAGGCTAATGGAAGATGTACCTGATAGTATTTAGGTTTTCAAGTTTCCAAGAATCCTTCATCAGGCAAGATGTTTTAAAACCCAGGAAGAAGCAGGCTGGGTGGTAGCTATTATTGAAGTCATAACTATCCAGAAGATTGCTTTCGATGGAATGTTTGAGTGGACTATAGACATGAAACTAGTTTTTGTTGAAAACAGAAGTAGAGTTCGTTTGCACCAAAGACTCTCCTAAAATTGGCTTGAAAGAAGAAAGAACTGGGAAATATTCACTTCTTCTTTTGGGAATATGAAATTTAGCTCATAAAATCAAAACTGCTCCATCCTTAGCAAGACTGTTTTTTCTTTATTTTAATTCTGTTTGCCGCCCAGAGTCACTTGTTGAGATGGGCGGCCATATAAATTGAATGAATGAATGAATGAATGAATGAATGAATGAATAAATAAATAAATAAATAAATAAACACTAATCCCCAATAAATGGGAAATTGCTAGGTATTGGATTCTTTTTTCCTCCTCCATATGTAAAATATTTGCTTTTTCTTTTTTTTCTTTTTTGAGAAACCAACAGTATTAAAGGGCATTCATTCTCTCAGTACTTTTAAAAACCTGATGCAACATAGCTATTTTGGCAAGAGAGAGTGATGACGGCTTGGAAGCAGAGACTCCCCTCATAAATTTAAGAAACTGCAAATTGGTTATGATGACATTCATTTCTAATGCAAGCTCATTATGCAATACGAAAGATTAGTATAATTAATCTATTTGTTGCCAGAAAAAAAATCAGCCCTGCTGTTTCATTGCAGCTAAGCAGTCATGAGCAAAGTTCATAAAAATGAATGGAAATATATATAACTTAGTGGCTACAACATACCTTAACCAAGACTGCTTCATTTACAAGAGATAATGAGGTACAGTCGTGCTCTACTTAGTAACAGAATCACCCTTCTCTGAATTTGACAATACAACTGCATAATCTCAGAAGGAATCTGAAATATACTAATCTTTATAATAAAAATATTTGCATTAAATTATGCAGTGCTGGATATAATCACGGTCTGATAGCATGAGCTGAAAGGTGTTCTTTGAGCTGCAGCTTTGGGAAAGCCTGGTTCTGTATTTTCCATCAGTTTTCTCACAGCTGTAATCTCTACTCAGCTGCACCAGAAAGTGGATAGTTCTTTCTTTAAAGGGCTGTTGGGGATCAGTATTCTATTTCAAGGGATGTCTACCACTTCCACACACTATACCAGTGTTTCTCAACCTTTAAGATATGTGGACTTCAACTCCCAGAATTCCCCAGCCAGCATGCTGACTGGGGAATTCTGGGAGTTGAAGTCCACAACTTTTAAAGTTGCTAAGGTTGAGAAATACTGCACTATACCAATCCCTCCAAAGTGATTTGAATCAGGTCATTATTCCTGCCAACTTCAGAATGCCAAGAACATGCTCATAACCTCATGAGACAATCAGTGGTCTCTCTTTAGTTGACCAATAAGTGCTTGCATAAAGACCATCCACCAATATTTTACCCTATGTGCATTGTGGAGCAACCAGAAACATTCCTTCACTGCCACTCCTCACAAACAGGACATAAACTAAAATGTTTCCATGTTTTCCATACCTATGAACATTTTTCTGGACATTCATAAAAAATAAAAAAAAATATTCTGAGCATGTGGAATGGCTGTCTGGTTACCAAGCTATCATTCCTCTTCTATTAAAACTCTCATTGAGAGCTGTAAAGGTGGCATAAGGCCATGCCATCAGTTTTGCAATCAGCCATTTCCTTAATGCTTCATGGTTGTGGTCTGCTACGTTGACTGAAGGGGGGAAGAAAGGCAACAAGTTCCAAACCAAATACATCCCTTGTAGACTGCAGGAACTACAGGTGATTGTAAAGACACTTCCACAGCACCACTGTTCTCACTCCAGTGGAAAAACCACAACCTTGGAAGCAGCAGAACCTCAGGAGACAGGAGGAGGGTGAGGCAACAATTCCCTTCCCAAGACAGACTGGACCACCTCTGCAGAATTTCACTGCTGCTGCCGAGAGAGAGAGAGAGAGAGAGAGAGAGAGAGAGAGAGAGATGGATTTTAATTTATTTTAGTTGCAATTTGTATTACATCCCAGCTAAGCTAGAAACAAACATCTGCTAACATTGAGGAATCACAGAGGTCTGGAACTCTTTTAAGTTGTGCAGCCTTCTCATGTGTTCAAGTAAGCTGAGTAGGACCCCATCAACAAATTAGTGTCTGGACAGCAATTCAACTGTCAGGTTGTAGTTCCTTTCCATTACACTGCCATGCATTTTACTGCTATTTAGATTATATTATTATTTCTAAATGTGCACTTATACATTGAAATTAGTATATGATTTTTAATGGAAATCTGTGTCACCTTTTGCAATTACTTTAATAGTGCATTTCACATTTCTGTGTGATGCACAAGTGATCGTCCCAGCTATGTTTTTTGTGTAGCAGATATCTATTTACTATTCTGAGCTAATTGAAGACAATACCTTATTGTCCTTTACCTTTTGAAAGATTGAAAGGGCAGGATGGAATATCCGTGCTGCCCAGTGCTTCTGATTTTCTTTCACTCTTATCTTGCATCATACAGTTTCCGTGTCTTTTTAATCACCATAGTCCTGCTGTTTGATCTGTAACAATTATAGGGCAAAATGGAAAGAAATGAAAAAGCATAGACATTAGGGATGACAGTGCCCACTCTGAAAAAGCTATTGTCTCCAAACTGGTAGGATGGGCTTTAATGAGGCATTGACAATTTTTACAGAGCTTTGAATCTGCTTGAATCTTAGGAGTGAAAGTGAACACTACGTCAAGATTAGCTAAAATAGTAATGCCCGTATAGGTGTTCTGAGAGTTAATTCTCAAGCTAACACTTCAAAACAGTAAGCAGATGTGGACTGTCCACCCTTTACAAAAGCGGTAGGATTCATTCCCACTTTCCAGACCCCACTAGCATAAAAGCATGAGAACAGGATGAAGGCAATGTCATGGGGACACAGCAGAAAAAAGATGTTGCCAGGGTTTGATTCCTGTTCATGCTTAAGACATCCTTAGCTTATCAAGGTTAAAACAGTGTTTTCACCCTTAACCTGTCAGCATCCAAATACAGCCATGGGCTGAGTTAGGCTGGCTTCTGTCACCCATGCCTTGGATGGAAGTCAGTGGCTGACAATGACTGGGGAAAACCTAACAGGGAGACAGGATATATATCTGCAATATGGACATCCAATATCGTGCTAATATTGCATGCTAGTCATGCTAGTATTGCTTTCGGCTAGCAATACTAAAAGATTTGTTCTAGCAATAAAAAAAGATTGGTGCAGAACACCACGGGCTCATCCACATAGCATCCTTGCCCTGACCTGAAGTTGCTCAATTTACTTTTTGCTGTGAACTTATCTATATAACGGAACTTCCATCACATAGTCAACCTACTGCTGAAGCAAGATGAAGCCAGACTAAGGTATTCCAGCTTGAAAGTAGTAATATTTTAGATTACATGGAGGAGGAATCTTTAGCCTCTAGAGGTGACTAGAGCATGAATTTATCCATTTATTTACTGGATATATAAGGCCACCCAACTGAAACAATGTGACTCTGGGTGGTGTACCACAGAAAAATAATAAACCAAAGGAACCAAATAACATAAAACATACATATTATATAAATATAAAATGGCGATCAAACACAATAATTAAACAAGCAAAAGTCCACTCATCTGGACTGGACTGGACTGGACTGGACTGCCTGGGGGAAAAGCCAGTCTTGACAGCTTTCCTAAAGGTGAGCTGAGTTGGGGCCTGTCATATATCAGGAAGAGATCATTCAAGAACATAAGGGCAGCCACCAAAAAGGCACCCTTCCTAAGTCCCATAAAGTAGCAAAGTTTAAAAGAGGAAACATGAAGCATGCCCTCTCTTGGGAGCATGTGGGGCAGGAAGATATTTTTGGGAGAAGGCAGTCCTATGAGTAACCTGATCCTATGCCATGTAGGGCTCTAAAGGTGATAACCAGCACCATGAATGACTGTCTGAGGGGTCCCCGATCTAAGAACGGGCACAACTGGCATGCCAGAAAAACTCAAAGCAAAAGGAGGGGGTGCAACTGACCAGGCTGGAACAGGGAGGGAATCACTCTTGTGTGTAGTCAGCCCAGACACAGTAAAGACAGACTGTGAGAGCAGCACTTTTTGTACCCACCTACTTTCCTGGAAAGCACTTGTTGTTGGTATGCTGAGCCTTATAATTCAGTAGTGGCGGAAGACCCATAATCCTATCAAGTACAAAGGTGAGTTTAGTTATGAACTAAAAAAGCAAGAGCAATTATAGAGATTCCATGTTCACTTCTGGAGACTGAAGTGTTTTCTGTATGCTGGTGAATGTTCTTGAGGAATCTGACTTCAGAATGATTATTGAAGTAGGCTTTATAATATGACAGCAAGTAGATTTGTTTAAGGAAATACATTATCGCAATAGGCAAAGCCTAGCATCTAGCTAACTGTATCTTATCAGGAAAGGAGTTAGAAAGCATGTATTCTAGAAGAAAGGCAGAAGGGAGTAACCTCTTGGAACAGGGAGAGAAAGAAAGAGAGAGAGAGAGAGGCAAAGGAAGATGAGACATAATGAAATCTTAACTCTCTTTCCACATCTTACTGCCCTTTTGTGATCCTGAGGTGCTCAAGAGTCAAAGCCATTGGATTTGATTCTATAACACAAACTAATTGGCTGATCTAATTGAAGGCAGCTTCCTAAAGACATACTTTAAAGACATACTTTAAAAAATAAAAATAAAATGTAAGCCACAAATCAGATATATCCTCCAATCTGCAGACAAATACTTCATGATGCTAATCTTAAACAAAAGACACCAAATAATATCACTCATTGAAAGGGATCAACACAGTACCATAAGTTTCCCAACAAAAAATGAATAAGGATAAGTCTATAATGGATTGTTTGCTTTTGTTTAGATGAAACAAGACACACATCACTTTGAATAAAAGTGGAATTTTGAGGAGAATAGAGTTTTACTCTTAAGCTGCAATCCTATACATGCTAACCTGGGTCTAAGTTCCATTGCACTCAGTGGGACATTTCTCAGAAGATATGTATAAGATCACATCACACTGCTATTTAGCAATCTTTTGATTTGAGGTCAGAAGTAAATTTTATTGCATTAAATGGAGCTTACATCCAAGTGCACATTGATCTACAGTTTGCTTTAATAAAAACACTTGAAATCCAATATCCTTGATTTTTAACTGCGATCCAAAAACTTAAGCTTTCTGTAAACCAAACCAATTGTTACAGATTTACAGTTCTGAGAAGGTTTGGTAATTGTCCATTTTATATGTTCTCTCTGCAATATGTAGCATCGCAAAGTGAAACTTACCTCATGCCTAGTGTCTACATCTGTTGCCCACTGACCTTAACTGAAAGGATATTAAGGCTACAGAGAGGCTTTTATCCTGATTCATTTGAAGTGGAATGCATTGCAATTGTATTTTGTCCCTTAAGGAAAGATGAAGGAAATGAAAGATACTCTAATCATTTCATCTAATTGCAAATTGTAATTGCAAATTATAATTGCAAACTCTAAATCAAAATCTTATGTTTTGTGCGTATGTGTGCGAGAGTCTTATGCATTCGGGTTAGCAACGGATTTATTTATTTATTTATTTAACCAAGCAAGAAACAGAACAAATTAACATGATAATAGTATAAAAGAGGACATTCAGGGGTACCAGAACAGTGAAAATACATCCTGAACTGTACAGCTTCCATTCTCTGCTTGTGAGTAATCTTGGAGGGGGAGGGAGGGAAAGTTGCCCATTTTGCAAGACACTTTGTTGACCTGCTAATAAAGGATAGGTGCTTATCCATACTCTGTGCCCTCGATGACGATCAGACAAACGGCCCCAGAGTTATCTGCCTGACCCATTTTTTTCTTTCCCGGTACACCAGCATCCTCCTAGTGGTGGCCAGCTGGCAGTTCCACTCTCCCCGTCAGCCTATTTCTTTCCTCTTCCTCCTTCCCTGCCCCTCCACTGTTGTCTTTTCTCAAAAGAGTCTCATGCTACTTCCGGACTGCAAGCCATCATGGTGAGTCTGCAGACATGTGGTATTGCAAAACCTTTTAAAGAGGAGAGCTTAGCAGCAGGTCGTGCTAGAGGTTGCAGGCCTCTTTGGGAGATGAAAGAGGGCAGAAGAACCAGCAATTCCATTTTGAAGCTGCTTTGGTATCCTTCTGATTACAGCTCAGGCTCTGTCAATTAACGACAAACTTCGTTGTGATGGCGGTTCACACAACAGACTACGTCCAACTGTACCTGGGATTGCTGTTCAGACTTAGTTAGTTCTTCCTCACTTGCCTTATGGGGTTTAGTTGTTTATATGTGCAATTACTGATCTGATGTATCATCCTGCCTAACCTGCTGCTCTCCAGATGTGCTGGGCTACTGTCCGCTCATCCTAGTGAGACGACTATAAAGAGGATGAAAAGAGGTACAGCCCAAAGCCTCTAGAAGGGAGAAGCTGAGGGGAGTTGGCTCTGAGTGTGGACCCATTGGGAGGCATCATGGGATAAGAGGATAAGAGGCCCACTTCTTCCCACTATGTTGAAATACACCCGGCAGTCAACAGCTCCAAACAAAGTAAGGGATATGGACACATGCAATTTGAGCAAACCATCTGCCTCAAATCGAGGATTACAACAGCTATTGATGTTCTGCTCTTTTTCCTAAAAGGTCACATGATCTTCTCTGAAAAAAGTATTTTCCTTGTTAGCAGCAGGAAGTAGCTGCAAAAAGAAAACTGCAAACATGACAATGAAGTACGTTGTAAATGCAGGCAGGTAGGGAATGAATCACACAGGTTGTTTTGCAAAGCAGTTGACATTTTTGTGACCTGACAAGATTGCTTCATGCTGCAAAGTTCAAAATAAAGTGCATTGTCTTACTGGACTTCAAAGCAAAGAACAAGCTGTTTAATACACATTAAAGCTGGAAGCACCTACGTATGTGAAATAAATGTTTCTATTTGTGTTCAGCATGTATACATAAAAACTCCATGAATGAAGAATGCCTTCTTCTGGAGGAGAAGCCTCAAGCCTGCCTAAACAAAAACTTTCATTGTTACAGTTTAAAATTCATTAACTAGCTCTGGGATTTTAATCTGCTGCTTTTATTTCTTTCACTGCTTTAATAAATATTGCCTTGTTTGGAATATATCTTTGAACTCTCTCTTAATATATGGTTGTGAATTCATTATACTTTATTGAGAACCATGTAAAATTTCATAGGGATGGACTTATACTAAAGCCCATCCATAAGGTTCTGGCTAAGACAAATCTGTAACAAAACATCATGTTATCAAAATCATGACACAAATATGAACATTGTGGCATTTACACAGTGATGTCCTTATGCTTATGATACACCAAGAAGCTTTACTTTGCTAAAGAAGCCATGTTGAGCATCAGCCTTGGTTTTGCCTCAGTATAATTTCTGAAGAATATATAGGAATCCTTCCTTTTGACCTACTTTCTTTCCCTCACCCCTTAGTACCATCTTAAATTTTGTAGCTGATATAAGATGCTGAACAACAGGTAATCACAAATATCAAGCTAACTATTATGCATATGGTGACGCGCTTATGCAGTAAAAAGAGAACAAGGTCATTTTATATAGAGTGAAGTGTGGTAAAGAACCAGTAAGAGGAATTAGTTGAGTGGTATGGAGATGTGGTGTCACACTCTAAGTCAGTGTTTCTCAACCTTGGCAACTTTAGCATGTGTGGACTTCAACTCCCAGAATTTCCCAGTCAGCCATGGAGTTGAAGTCCATACATATTAAAGTTGCTAAGAAACGCTGCTCTAAGTTTTAAAAAGGAGAGACAGCATTATTTTAAAAAAAATTAAAAACTCAGGGAAGGATACAAGGTTGGCTTGTTTGACCAGGGCTAAAAGAGGAAAATAGTTATATCTGGTTGCCCTTACTGGACATTTGCTGACAAAGAACAACTGACAAAGCATTTGGATCTTGGTTTTTTTAATTTACGAGATGAGCTATGGGGAGAAGAGAGATTATGTTGTCCTTAGAGATGGTGATAAGCTATTAAAATTGTCTGCTTGTTGGATTAAGGGGGAAGTTACTTTTTCTTTTCCTCTTTTCTTTCTTTTTTCTTTTTCACACACACACTTTTTTTTCTTTGTATTTTTCTGTTTGTATTTTTTGTAGTTTGCATTGGCTTTTATTCTTTTCATGTATAATTCTTAATAAAATTATTTTTTAAAAAAAAGGAGAGACAGCCACAAAACTGTGGAGGAAGAAGATCTGGGCTTCATCTCCTGGGGATGGACTGGACCATTAGTTCCTGCTTTCCCAACACTCCTCCTGGCCCTGTCTCTGAGAGAATGATGAAGTATTCAGGGATTTTGGTTAGAACATAACATCACCCTGTAGCTTGAACACACCAGGAAGCGCTCAAGAGACTTTCTCCTACCTTACTTCCCATTTCCCCTTCCTTCTTTCCCTTCATCCTTCCCATTGAGTAGGATACTGAATTTTGTAATCATTTACTGGATTTTAGATGCTCTATTTTGTAATCACTTACTAGGATAAGTAAGGAAATAACAAAAGTACAACCTGATCTGATTCTTAATCCTTATGCATACAATTTATCGAAAGAACTTAATGGGTGTAATCTTGATGTTTGTGGCATGGCCATGCCTGATAGAGTGGAACATGTGATGAAATGAGAAATGGTTTTAAGATACCTTGAATCCAAATTTTCCTTTGAAAATTTGGAGCCACGTTTGGTAGAGATATCTTTGGGCAGTGGGAGCAAGCAAGGAAGGAAGAAGACCCAAATCTCCAAAACAAGTGAATAAATGCTGTGTTCATTTATGGGGTGAAGTTGGAAATCTAAAAATAGGATGGATGGAAGAAACATTACCAGTCGGTTGTATTGCATACCAATATTTTAGTACAGTCTTTTAATCACATTTATAGAACACCCATCCTTCAGAAGCCTACAGCAAAATGCATGGTTTAACCTATTTTATCCTCTTGACAGTTTGTAGACTAGGAGATAGCAACAAGCCTGAGGTCAAACAGGAAATGTCATGCCTGAGCTGTTATTTTTTCACCAAGTCTTTCTCATCTCTATCCAACAAAAATAGTACAGTAAAAATATCTTACATAATGAAAGTTTGTGCATGTTACATATGTGGTGGTAGAAAATAATTCAGATTGCTATCTTTTGAAATCCACTGTGGGTAGATCTCTTACCATGCCTATTATTATTAATGCTAATGTTCCAGATATAACCCAAACTCTGGAATACTCCATTTGGTGTACCTTTCAGATGTTTTATGTCAGTAGTTTCAGAATTTTAATTTCTATTTCAATCCATAGTGTGTATCAGAACACTGTATATACTGTAACTCCAAGTTGGTGTGATGCAGGCAATGATATATTGGCTTGTAAATAGTACAGTATCTTGCATAGAATAACGTGAGCATACTTGTGGTAAAACTGAGCTTTTGTTACACTAATGGCATATTGGTTAAAATATGCCAGAACTGATCACTACTGTCCTTACTATTATCAGGGTATTATCATGTGACAATGGGTATGATGATAAGGCTGGTCTACTCATTCTCTTTCTTACTAAAAACTGTTACACAGAAGCTTCAATTAACCAAAGCCATGACAGGTGTCAGAGGTTAATATTTATGGGTATCTGGTAATGACTGCAGCTTATGGAAGATAAGCCAGTGTGACTTGGAATGCCAGAGGGGTACATAGTAAAGAATATGAATTAACAAATGAAATGAATGGAAGAATAACTGATATGTGGTATATCTGTGAAACATAGAGAAGGGGGAAGGATGTAATAGATGTGAATGCAGGTAGTCAGATCTTGTGGAGTAGAGCTGATGAATATCTGCAGGGAAGTGATGGTGTAGGTTTAATGATGAATGAAAAGGCTAAAATACATGTCAGAAAATATGAATTAATATCATCTAGGTTGTTGTGGGTGAGTATGAAAGTACGAATCCAAAGGTTTGGGGTAGTTACATGTTATTCTCCAGTGAATGCGAATAATAGAAGAAGCATATATGAGTTTGGGGGATAATTGTATTTGTATTATGTATGTATGCAAGTATGTATGTCTGCATCCACTACCAGAATTCCTCAAGATTGGCTAAGCTGGCTGGGACTATCATAGTTCAGAACAACTGGACAGTTTCACACTACTTCTGTTTGATAACTTCTATTGGTCTACCAGCTATACCCAAAGAGCCATTTAGAGTAGGGCTAGATTAAGGGATGTTTCGTAAGCCTTTGGGTACATGCATTTTTAAATTGATTTATTGATTGATTGATTGATTGATCTTGAAAGCCATCCATCTCAGCAAGCAACTCTAGGGGGTAAAGAATCTTGAGATAAATTAAAAATAATTTTCAATAGGTATATAAATTTCTATGGGTAGAGAAGTGTGATGGAATGTATCTACAAAGAGGAGGAGGATGTAGTGAATAGCAACAGAGATCAAGGCTGTCAGGAAGGAGCGGCTGCATTCCAAGAAGGGAAAGGAGACAAAAGACAACACAGTCTGCAGGGAGAGCGTGAGAAACATAAGAGGTTCAGGATGGCCACTCCCTAGAATCCCCCAGAGTATATCCCCTTGTTGTAGTAGTATAGATTTAGTCTGGCAAGATTCTGTCTATAAGGTGTAAGCAAATAAAGGAACTTAACTCATCTGGACTGTTTCACCGTTGTTCTTGGGCTGGGCCTGACAAGAAGTAATCTTGTCAGGCCCAGTCAAAGTCAAAATTACTTTGAATATTTTTTCATTTAGTAAAATAGTATGTGTAATATAATATGCTCATCAAAAATGTTATATTAATCACTAGTATGTGTTGTCACTTGTGCTTACAGTTATATATATTTATTTATTGAAGGAAAGTTATTTGTTACAGTCTTTATCATATGGTCAGCTTTGGTCAACATTCATTCATAGACCCATTCATGTTCATGGATCTTAGGCATAGAGCCTACTATGCTTAGTGGATAATATCACCCATACTGAGCCAGATGTAGGCAGCATGAGGAACTTTGAAGAATGTTTGGCTGGAGAAAAGCTTTATCTGCTTAAAACACTAGGTTCTCCATAGCCTCAGCAATCTCACAGTGCCATCAAGTGGTAGCTCTCCTGTGGTTCGAGTTTCTAAAGCAACGTGATAGAAAAGTTTTTCCAGGAGAAAACTAGTATGCTGATTAGGATCCATAGGCCATACACAGTCTAGTTAAAATCCAAGTAATACAGTGTGGGATTCTGGCTCCCTACATTTTGAAAAACCCATAGGTGGAAACTATATCACTACCTATATTTATATCTATATCTACATGCACACACAACACACGTATACATATATACACATATACATCTACACATAGAGATACATAACTAGCAGCAATTCATAATGGGCAACTCATTATGCCCATGGCTTCTCCTGCTGCAATGGGAGTCTAGTTCTAAATGTTGGTTATTGGCTAGGCCCACTTTGCCAACATTCATATCCTGCTTGTGGAATCTCTGCTTGGAACTAGAGCTCCTGAGGAAAAACACACGAGATATTTTGCAAGGGCTGTAGCTCCATGGTGAAGCAATGCTTTTATTGCAGAAGATCCCAGGTTATTGAGAAGTGGTGGGGAGCAGGCTACAAAAGATCCTGGAGGTAATGGATTATCTAGATCTCTTCCAGTCAGGATTCGGTCCCCGTCATAGGACGGAAACAGCATTATAGGTGACATTCATCGGGATCTTGAGGGAGAAGCGAGCTCCCATTGAGTTAAAATCTCTTAGCAGTTGATACCATCAACCATGGTACCCTCTATCCTGCTAAACCATTTACATGGGAGGATTGTAAAGGGCACCATTTATAGTGGTTCTGCTCCTACTTCAGTGGGTGATTAAGTCAGAGGTCATGGAAGGCTTGATCCTTTGGCTAATCTAGTGTGAGATACCACAGGGCTTAGTGTTCTTCCCTATGTTGTTTAATATCTATATAAAAACCACTGGGAGAGGTCATCCATCAATTTGGTGTGAGGATTCATCAGTATGCTGATGACACTCAGTTGTACATCATCACCCCAAGCTGAGCTAGACATGCAGAACTGGTAGAGTTCAACCTGAAGGTTGTTAGGGACTGGATAGGAAGCAGCTCAGCTTAAATCCCACTAAGACAAAGCTGATGTAAACATATGGGTAATCTGGTAATATCAATCCCATTCATTTACTCTGGACAGGGTCATGCTCCTCTGATAGAGGTGGACTATGACTTGGGGATTCCCCTGGACTTAGGTTCCTGTTTAAGCAGCTGGTGAAAGTTGTGGCTAGATGAGTTTGCCCAGCCAGTGATCTCGACCAGGATGTACTGGTGATAGTAACTGGTTTCTTGATCACTACTTCTCTGTACTATTGCAATGTATTGTTACATCCCCACCCACCCACCCCTTGAAGACAGTTTGGAAGCTGTAGCTAATACAGAACACAATGGCTAGGCTGTTAGTGGAGCAAATCAACTACAACAGACTAAAACCAATTTTGAGATTGCTATACTACTCATTTCAAACTGGTGGTGATTACCTATACAGTCCTATGTGGCATAGAACCGGGACATATCTTGCCAGATTTAACTATGTTCAACTGGTCTGAACATCGAGAGTGAGTCTGCCAAAGGTTTTTGTCTTCCCCTGCCCCTTGGTACATGTGGTGTAGGCAGACCTTTTCAATAGTAGCTCCTATGCTTTAGAACACTCCCTCCTTGGAGATAGGCTTGGCCCCAGCCCTCCTTACATTTCACAAGGCTTTGAAGACTATTCCTTTCAAGCTTGCCTTTGATCTTGGATGATTAGGGATGTATTATAGTTATTTAGTCCAGTACGTTGATATATTGTGTTGTTTTGTTGTACACCATCCAGAATCAGAATGAGGAGAGTGGTTTACAATTCTTTATATAATTTTTATTAAAGATTTTTTTAAAAGAAAGACAAAGACGAATACAAACTAATATAAAGTAAGAAAAAGAGAGAAAAGAAAGAAATCAAAGAGAAAGCTGAAAGTGCAAGAAAGGAAAAAAACAAAAGAAAAATAGAAAAGAAAGAAAAAAGATACAAAGAAGTCGCTTCCAATCTTCTTTACAGCAGTTATAAGTACAATTGTAAATTTATCTCTTACTCTATGGTTATAACATGACTCTCTTCTTTCTATAATCTATCCTGTCTAATCATCAAAACTATAAATCATAAGTTCATTTTTTTCTCTTTTATGCAAAGTATATAAGGGGTTTCCAGTCAGCAAGAAACGTAGCTATTGTCTTTTCTCTGATCAAAGAAGTCAATTTGGCCATCTCAGCAAGTTCCATCATCTTCACCAACTATTCCTCCATTGTGGGTAGTGCCAAATCTTTCCATCCTTGTGCATACAATAATCTCACTGCAGTTATTATATACAAAAACAGAGTTCCATAACTTTTTTCCAACTGTTTATCCATCAATCCAAAAGAAAAACCTCTCGTCTCAATTGTATATTAATCGTTAAAATCCTCTGAGTCAGTGTATTAGAATCCAGAATTTTCTTACTTTTTTACAGGTCCACCAAACATTTCCAACATAAATTTGAAATGCCTTTATTCATTCTAGGCAATTTCTCTGGTGACATATACCAACAGTACATCATTTTATAAAAATTATCTTTAAGATTATAACATAGTGTAAATTGCAATCCTTTCAGCCACATATTTTCCATTGTTCCATCTGTATATTATAACCAAAACTTTTAGCCCACTTTATCATACATTCTTTCACTTGTTCTTCCTCTGTTTCAAATTTCAATAAAAGTATACAAATGTTCATCATTTGTACACAATTCTATTTCAAACTCATAGTTCAAAATAATAAATTCTTTTATATACTTTAAATCTTTCTAATAATTAGTAAATAAGAGAACGATTGACAAATATATCCTTCTGCCACCAGTTCTTCTCTTAATTTTATTTTACATTCTTCTTGACAACATTCTAGAATCTCATGATAAGTTAGCCATTTGTGTTTGTCTATTATTTCTCATCTATAAAATGTTTCTTGTGCTGAGAGCCACAAAGATGTTTTCGGACACAACTTGGGTTTGTATCTATTCCATATTCTCAATATGGCACATCTAACATAATGATTTTTAAAATCCACATTAACCTTGACTTTATCATACCAGAAATATCCATGACGCCCAAATCTCAAGTCATGTTCCTCTAACTCCAAAAGCCTTCTATTTCTCAGCAACGCCCACTCTTTCATCCAAACCAAACAGCAAACTGCAAAATACAATTTCAAATGAGGTAAACCCAATCCTCCTCTTCCTTTTGCATCTTGTAACACTTTATATTTAAGTTATGGTTTTTTTCCCCCTGCCACACAAATTTAGATATATCCTTCTACCACTCTTTAAATGGTGCATCAGTTGTCAAAACAGGTCTTGTCTGAAACCAAAACATCATTCTAGGCAAGACATTCATTTTTAATCACAGAAATTCTCTCCAGCAATTACAGTTGTAGTTTCTCCCATCTTAATGTATCTTTTTAAATGTATCTTTCCATGTCTTAACTTAATTATTTTGAAATAACATACAGCTCATATTTGTTATAGTGGTACCCAGATATTTTAACCTCCTCTCTGTCAGGTTCGGTCAGCACGGGGCTTCGGGGAAGCTCGCAGCCAGACCACACGAACTCCACCGGCGGCAGCTAGCGAGGAAAAGAAGAACTGAAAGCGCCGCTAATTAATGGGCCACCTGCGCCCAGCCAAACCGGAAAACCGCAGTGGAAGCTTTAACTATACACTGATAACAGCGCGAGCCAACAATGAACGAGACCGCAGGCAGCGAAACAAGATCGCCGCGTAACACAGAACCCTCGGGCTTGCACGTAACGGGGGGGGGGACCAACCCAAGCTGGAGGAGGACTGCCAATCAAGGACAATGGACCCTGACCGAACCTGCCATCATGGACAATCAAGAGGGATTATTGGGGGGCCGATAATCCGCAGCAGTAACGTGATCGCGGGGCGGAAAAAAGCACGGGAAGGGGGGAATATAACGAGTGATGCAATTGTACCAAGCCAGTCCTGGCTTTGCTTGTGACTGCTACGTTACGCATGAGTAAACCTCTTTTGTGAACCACACGTGTCACGGGAGTTTCTCTGTCGAACGGGGCAAACCTTACACTCTCAATCTTAAAACCTGTTTTATTCATCAATTCTGTTTGATCTTCTAATTTCATATTTTTGTTAACAACTTTGACTTCTGTTTATTAATCATGAAACCTGATAATGCACCAATTTTTTTTAATTTGCCCATTAATATTGGGAGAGATGGGTGGCATATAAACTTAATAAATAAATAAATTTTCAGTTCTCTTTAAAGGATCTTCCAGAAACAACACCAAATCATATGCAAAAGCCCTTCATTTATATGTTTCTTTTTAAAACTTTACTCCCACAATCCTCTCATCTTGTCTTATATCTCTATTCAGTACTTCAGGAACCAAAATAAACAAGAGAGGAGACAGTGGGCACCCCTTTCTTGTTCCTATTTGTATCTCACAGGGTTTTGTTAGATCTCCATTAACAATTATTTGTGCTTTCTGTGAAGTGTAAATTGATCTTATCCATTTATAAAGTTCTCTCCAAAATTTATATTTTCCAAAACCTTGAACAAGAAAATCCAGTTCAAATTGCAGCTTGTTTTTCATTAGGTTGCTCCAAATATTCCAAAATGTCCAACACATTTCTAATATTGTACTTTAACTGTCTTTTAGGTAAAAACCCACATAGATCCTCATGAATAAATTCTTGCAAAGTTATTTTCAGACTATCAGCTGTAATTGTTGTGAACAACTTGCAGTCATTATTTAATAATGATGTTTCCCTATAGTATTTTGTTAGTCAAATCTTGTCCCTCTTTAGGTATTAATGCTATATTGGCTTCTTTCCAACATCATGTTTTGTAAAGGTTGTAAAAGTTCATCCTTAAAACATTTGTAATAAGAACCTGATAATCCATCTGGTCCAGGCACCTTTCCTAGTTTAATCTTTTTTACAGCTTCAGAAACTTCCCTTATTGTTATAGGTCTGTTCATAATCTGTCTATGTTCCTCTGTAATCCTCAATAAATTTTGTTTCTTTAGATATTCATCTATTTTCTTTAGAGATATGTCACTTCTTTTATACAAATTGGGATAATATTGATGAAATGCTTTTTGTAGGGCCGCATTGTCTATTAATACAGTATCTCCCTTCTATAATTTCAATATCATTTTCTTTTCTTTTTCTTTTTGTAATTTATATGCTAGCCACTTTCCTGGTTTATTTGCAAACTCAAATTTCTTTTGCTTTACATAGTTCATTTTTATTTCCATTTCTCTTACTGTTAAGATAGATCATTGTCACTGTAAAAGCTTAATTTGTTGAGAAATACTTAACTTCTCTGGAAACTTCTTTAATTCTTCTTCTTTTCTCTTTATTTCATCCAAAGTAGCTTGTGTTTTCTCTTGACTCTTCTTTTTAAGCTCACTATTATGTTGCATAAAATAACCTCTGATAAAAGCTTTACTTGCATCCCAAACCATTCTTAAATCAGTACCTTTACCTAAATTATTTTCAAAAAAATCTTTTAATTTCTTTTTACAATCTACCACTATTGCTTCTTTCTGTAGCAACATTTCATTTAGTCTCCATCTAAAAGAATTAGATTTTCTTTTATAAGAAAATAACCAAGCTCATAGGATTATGATCTGAAAAAGTCTTTGGTAATGTCATCAAATTCTACATGAATTTCTCTGTCATGCGTTCTATCTTTCCATGCCAGATTTTTGATATTTTAAATTATTGATTTATATGACCACCAATCTCACAAATGTGACTCTGGGCAGCTAACAAAGATTTTTAAAATGGAATATAAATATAATATAAAAAATACATTTCATAACCAACTAAAAGACAAAGTGGCTGCCAAAGACACCATATACTAAAAGTATGGCCTCCATTACTCTTCCAACCCCCATGACCAGAAAAATAATCAGGTCTTCAAGGATTTCCAAAAGGTGAGCAGAGTTGGGGGCAACTTAACCCCAGGCAACAGAGTATTCCAGAGGCAGGCACAGCTATGGAAAAGGCATGCTTCCTGGGCCCTACTATAATTTATTTATTTATTTGTTTGTTTGTTTGGCATGCTTTCTGGGTCCTGCTGGATTTTATTTATTTATTTATTAAATTTATGTAGCCACCCATCTCACTACCATGACTCTAGGCAGCTTACAAAGTTAAAAATCCAGAAAACAATACAAAATCAACCAAAAACATAACCACAAAAATCGTTAAAAACATTAAAAACAATAAAACTATAAAAACATAATCAGTGGGAGAAGCACCATTCATTTCCTTAAACGTACAACCACTTAGCAGGCTCTCCACCAATGTCACCGGATCCCCAGGCCAGATGACAAAGATGGTAATCCTTCATTGATGGGACCTGCCCAACATGTCCCTTCTGCCCAACTTAAAGGGACAGGAAGAAACAATGGGAGTCAGGCCATCCCTTAAATACTTTGGCTCCATGCCAAGTAGGGCTTTATAGGTAATAACCAACAACTTGAATTGTACCCAGAAGCAAATTGGGAGCAGGTGCAGCTCACAGAGCCAAGATGTAACATGGGAATAACAATTAATATCCATAATTGTCCACACTACTGCATTCTGGACCAACTGAACCTTCCGAACATTCAAGGGCAGCCCCATGTATAGCACATTTCAGTAATGCATCCAGGAAGTGACCAAAGTATGAGCACACAGTGCCTCCCAATCCAAGAAGGGATGCAATTGGTGCATAACACAAAGTTGTGCAAAGCCCCAACCCTCAGCCATGGCTGCCGCATGCTCTTTAGACAGGAGCCATGAGTCCAGGAGGACCCCCTTATTGTGTACTGGTTCTCTCTGGGGTGGTGCAACCCCATCCAGAACTAAAGATGGAAGATCACCCGATCCAGAAGGCCCTAAAACCCAAGCCACTCCATCTTGCTAGAGTTGAGCTGAAGCCTGTTCTTCCCCATCCAGACCCATCCAGGCTGTAGGCACTGAAATAGAATCTCCACAGCATCACTTGGCTGGCCAGGGGTAGAGATATACAGTTGAGTATCATCAACATATTGATGATATCTCACCCTGTGCTGTTGAATTACCTCACCCAGCTGCTTCATGTAGATGTTAAACAGGAGTAGGGAGCATCCTGAGCACCCTACAAAAGAGAAACCATGGGATAAACCTCTCTCCCCTTATCAACACCAACCAGAACTGACCCCAGAGGAAGGTAGACAACCAGCAAAACACTGTGCCTCCAACTCTTAATCCCCAGAGCCAGTTCAGAAGTATAATACAGTCAATGGTATTGAAGGCTGCTAAGAAATCAAGGAGAGCAAAGATGGATGCACAACCCCCATCCTGCTCCCTCCAGAGGTCATCCACAAGTGTGACAATGCTGTTTCAGTCCCATACTCTGGCCTGAAACCTGAAAAGAAGAGGTCCAGATAATTCACTTCATCCAAGGCCCTCTGAAGCTACAAGGCAACCATCTCCTCAACCACTAAAAAGGGAAGGTTGGAGACAGGGCAAAAGTTGTCCAAAATGGCAGAGTGTAGGGATGGCTTTTTAAGGAGGCTCAGACTACCACCTCCTTAAGGTATGACAGAAGTGCCTCCTCTCTCAAGGATGCATTCACCACCATGCAGACCCAACTATTATCCATATCAGTTGTCAAGTTTACAACTAGGTGCAAAGATATTGGGAGAAGGATAATAATGCCAACAAAATTTCATAGCGCTCCAAAGTTGGCTTCTTTATTTCTGTTGGTTTCTGAAACTGAGTCCAATAGTGATGTCTCTCCAAACATAGCAACAAATAACACATTAAATAACATCTAACACAATGTGTCATCTGATAACATCTAAGATATCTCAACTTTTTCAGAGCATCTTTAATAATCTTTAATTATAGTATAGGATGCCAATAATCAACAAGCTCTGATTGTATTACTGGAAACATGCATTGCACTTGACTATTGAATTTGATACCAAATGTTGTGAACTCCATTTAACTCCATTAACTCCATTCTTACAACAAATTATCAAACAAGAAAATATTCTGAAGCAAACCCCCAGTAAGTAACACTTAATTTAGTTTTGGAGTCCACAAAACGTGCCTGAAAAAAAATTATTTGCAATCTAGCACATGTAAGCTGTCTCCGATCTATTGACTGTGATGTACAACAGCAGTTAAATTGGCTCACAAGAATTTTATCTGAACTTCTGCAGTTTCTGTTCAGCTCTTCACATCACCCTAATGTGTTACATTCAGAGGGAGTATATGGGAAATTAGGGCAATAATTGAAGAAAAAACTGAATATCCTACTGCAAATGTAATCCAACTGCTTAAAAATATGTCATCAACCTGTTTGAATCAGAGCCAGAAATCAGATCATCTTAATCCAATAATCTATGCCTTTAACAAACAAGGCCAAATTAATTTTCTAAAATTAAGTGTTAGGCTAGGGAAGTTAACATATTAATACTCCATAATTCCCAGGACTTAGTAAAATAAACACAAATTGAAGGTTATAATAATGTAGGGACTGAAGAATTTTTATAAAGGCATTTGCTTTGTAGCTGAAGAAAAATACAGACTATTATAATTTGCTGCTATCTCATGCAATTTCATGATCTATTTAACTGAATTACTTTGCATTCTTATGAGAAAAATACAGTTAATTCAGGAGAACACACTGAGCCTATCTACTACTATATTAGAAACCTATAATTTTCATCTGAAAAATGAATATACAGACTAGATAGAACACTACACAATAATATATATTTATTGAGTTTATCTTAAATGCCTACATAAAAAGAAAGCAATTTTAAGAGATTTTGACCATGATAGTGCTAAGCAAATCTAATATTTCTGTTTTGCCTGTGTATATCTGTACATTTATGCTAGTGTATGTGTTTCTGTATATAGTTCATTTCTGAAGATATGCAATTTTTAGTTCCTTGGTGACATCAACTTTAGCAAATCTAATCCTCTCAATGGTTGCTAATGTGTTATCTTAATGAACAAGGATGAATATGCCATAATAGGTATGTAGTTAATTTATTAACTGATTAGGCTCTATTCAGACTTAACAACTGTGTTATAAGCACAAGCTGATTTCTCCACCTTCTCTTCTCCCCTCCTTGGGAGGACGTTGAAAGCTCCTATATGAAGTCTTCAGGAAGTTGCATTTTCCCCTTTTATCTGAGTATGAGAATTGGTGATTTGTCCAACCATTATCTGCTCACAAACCAGGATATCAGAACAAGACCAAACTCCTAACCATTTGAATATAAGTTGCAATGCTGCTTAAGCTAATATTATTTCCCTGTAAGATACACATATATTTATGCATCCAGTTCCTGGGGCAATATAATTGGGAAATATGTGGTGGAATATCTAGTACATTCTTCCACTTCTTCAAAGTTGAAATGTTAACATGGCTAGAACACAAACCAGTGGGTAATAATGCCACATGAGAATATAGGGAGAAAATTATTAAGATCCATTTGCAAAATCCATAGTAAACCAATCACAGCTGAATCTTAGCTGACTCTTAGTTTCTTCATCTGAAAATGGCTCTGCACTCAATCATCTTGCATATTTGGTTTTCTTGGAGATGAATCACAAATCTTCTTGATCCATTCAGTGCAGAAACAAGGTTCATATTGTTACATCTTTTGGAAACTGGAAAACAAGACAAGATTTCTTTAAAAAGCAATATTTTACATCCTTTTCACAAGATACAACATACAAGCTTCTCAACATATAGGAGCACAAACAATGCACCTCTTTTTGACTTGTTAAAGCAGCTAAATCTTTTGCAAGGTTTGCATGGCTACTTCAAAAGCTGTTGCAAGCAATTCAACTATACATGCACACACAGCTTTTAAAGCAGTTGCATGACATGGCTACTTTAACAAGTCAGAGACAGATGTGCTTTGTTCATGCTCCTGCAGTTATGTTTTCAAATGCTTTGCACAGCCCTGTATAGGATATTACATGTAAGTACCTGGCTAAAAATTGTCTTATAAAGCAAGACTGTGCCTGGAAACACATTCAGAGATTATTTACTTTGGGTTATCTTCAGGTTAAACTGCAAGTGCATTCCAGAAAGTGGTTTCTGGTTACCTAGGAGCTTAAAAACTACCTTATTTGAAGTCCATTGGTCCATCTAGCTCTATACTATTAACCCACATGGGCAAAAGCCTTCTAAAGTTTCATATAGGAGTCTTTTCTTTCAGAGACTAATCTAAGATCTTTGGCACACACCATACATGTTGAATGACTAAGCTACACCCCCTACAAAATATTCTATTTGTTTGTCTCAGAAGCTATAGACCCAAGCAGTGCAAGCATAGACATATATAAATGCAATGGTGGGACAGGGGATTATTTGACAATGTTGAGTCTACTTAGTCATTCTAACACAGGGGTCGGGAACCTATGGCTCGCGAGCCAGATGTGGCTCTTTTGATGGCTGCATCTGGCTCGCTGCCAAATCTTTAATAAAAAAAATAACGGGGTAAGGCTTAGAACACGTCTTCTATCCGCCGAGCGCAGGCCACGCCCTCCTCCGCATCGCATCCGCATCCGGCATCCTTGGGACTCACCCTACCTTGCCCTGCAGCATCCGCGGCCGAACGGGCCTGGAGCCGCATCGTCCTCCACAGGCAGCCGCAAATCGAGGCCCTGGCTTCGGCCTAGCTCCCGTTGGAATGCGATCCGGGTGCACCGCTTTGCATCCTGCTTCCGCTGCCCCTGCTCTGTTGGGTGAGTCCTCATCTTGGGCTGGCCCCGTTTGTGGCCCCAACGAGGTACGAGACATATTTCAGGCACGGTGCCACTTTCCACCAGGGGCTGAAAATCGAGCCCCCGGCTTGGGCCTAACCTCCTTGACGGCCTGTAAGGGTCCATCCCACCAGCTACACCCGCAGTTGGCTACCCTGCCTTCATTACCTCTGCCCTGCCCCACGGAGCACTACCTGGGATGGTATCCTCCTCACCTCAGTCAGCTAGCTCATTGCAGAAACCCTTTTATTGAAGAAGATGCCTAAAAGAAAAAAAGATGAGGAGTATCGTACTTTTCAGCAGGAATGGACAGAGGAATTCGCCTTTGTGGAGAGAGCAGGTTCTGCAGTGTGTCTAATATGCAATGATAAAATTGCATCGATGAAACGGTCAAATATAAAGCGGCACTTCGACACACACTATACTACATTTGCATCGAAATATCCTAGTTTTAAACATATTGTATGGCTCTCACGGAATTACATTTTAAAATATGTGGCGTTCATGGCTCTCTCAGACAAAAAGGTTCCCGACCCCTGTTCTAACACACGAGATAATCTAAAATAATTTCCTCCCTATCAAAGGAAATCAGCACATCATTGATAAATAACTGCTTCTGGGACTTCCAGGTGAGGAAAATGACAAATTAGATGTCTCCAAATGGACAGAAATGACAACACGGTGACAACCGATGGACCGGCAGCAAGCTCGGTCCAAACAGAGCCTCTCTGGATAAGAATAGGAGGAGAGAGTTCTCACTTGTGCTCCAGGTGGCTGCTTCTTGCAGGGAGACTGCAGGACAGCAGCTGACCTGCAGTTTTGAGCACTGGGAGATGAAGGAAGCCATCAAGCTCTCAACCACGGCAGAGCCTTTAAGGACACCTCGGTTTCTAATCACTTTTGTATTTACAATTATTTTAAAGTTAAAAGAGGTCTTACAAACAAGTCTGAAAATCTACCTGGTGAGTAAAATTTCATCCAGAAATAGAAGAAAAATTAACTTACAGTTTAAAGAATTTAAGAACATAAAATAAATGGCAAAAAGCTAAATAAGAACCTCACCTTAGAAAGTTTTAAATGGATTAAGGGACCAGATGAATTTGGAACATTAGGACTTTTGCTAAGAGCTTTGAAAAACTGAGTAAATAAAACAACATTTCCTGGGAACGTGAATTGTTTCATCTATGAGGAAAGAGATTATTGGTGGAAAGTTCAAAATAAAGAAACTTGAGATTTTGTAAATAAGAAATGGGACACTAGAAGGGACTAAAGTTCCAGGCAGACTTTTGCAAAATGACAGATAAAGATGTGATGCTTGAGACATTTCAAAGGATCTTTGAAAAACTGGGAGAGAAAATTATAACTAAACTGACAGCAATAATTTCTACACCTGCCAATGCATTTCTTGAAGAAGATTTTAAAGAAGTCAAAGATGTAAAAATGTGGAACAGAAAATCCCAAACAATGTAGAAATATTGGAAAATGAAGAAATTGTGGATTATAAAACAGAGGTGATTGTTAGAATGGAAATACAAATGACAAATCAAGAGGTGGAAAATGACCTGGACAAGGACTTATTTCTTTTTACAAAAGAAGGTTTCTAGAGCCTTGAAGAAATCTTTGAGATGGGAGAAAGAAAGTTTGAATGGAGATTTAACCCTATGACTTGATGAATTAAAGATTAAGACTGTTGGAGGCAAAAAGAAGGAATATAAGGTTAATCTATGTGATAATAACTATCTTTATAGAATTCTGAAAACCCTTTATGGACTTTCTGCTGATACCTGGATAGAGATGACAACAATTTTTGGATTTCTGATTGGATAAAGGGGGGGGGGGGGCGTATGGGAAGAAGTGAATTATGTATCTAACCACGTAGGGGATGGGAAAATGTTAATTTGCTTGCACTTGTTACAAGGGAGATTGGGGTTGCTTCTTTAAATATTCTTTTTTCTGTTCTGTTTTTTTATTATGTTCTTTTTTCTTTGCACTTCATATTTCCTCTCTTTTCTATTCTATTCTTTATAGAATACTTTAGTTTGTATTAACATTTAGAATTGTAAAATTCTTCAATAAAAGCTTTTTTTTTTTTTTTAAATTAACTGCTTTTATTTCATCATCGTGATCAGCAGTATGGACCGGTGCTTGTCAAAGGTGTAGATCTTACAATACCTATAGAGGCAGGTGGTCTCTGAGAAGAAAGTATGGTAAGATAAGAAATATGTGCCATTTGTATGTGCCATGATGCCTCCGTGTTTGATTTAAGTGCAGAGGCCGTGTTTTTAGAAGGGTGACAGCTGCTAAGTGATGTTCTCGCAAAAACACACATGCTTCCGTGGGTTCTTTCCCCATTCTTTGGCAAGTTATCCAGTGACTTAGGTCCAGAATCTGGACCAAGTATTCTAGTCATAAGGTTTAGCACTCTCCTGTTTACTGTGCAGTATTTGTCATTCTACCAAGTCCATCTGAAGTTTTAAAAATGAATTATTCATTATGGAGTACAATTAATTCACTCTATTTCCTTCTATGCTCTTCCCTAGGGAATATTAAGACACCCCCCCCGCATGTTTTATGGCTCCCTTCAATCTTGTAGTAACAGAAGTATTCATTTTTGAGCAGAATAAGAAACATTTGGTATCTACCTGCTACACGCTGCAATATTTTAAAAGCCTTCAGATACTTTTTTCTTAAAGCACTAAAAGCCTTCAGCTAGCCTAAAGCTTATATGGCTTTGGAAGGGGAGGGAATAATTGAAAAAAACAACAACCACCAGTTCGCCTATCTTTTCAGATAACTCAGTCTGTAGCCTGGCTAGGCATTTGTAATTTAGTCTACTGAAAATCACTGGGACTTTAACAGAGTCCTATTTGCTGCAGTTTTTCACACTGCAGATGGAAGATTTTACGTTTTACTGCTTCCCTGGGGGTTGAAGCTTGTGCACACAGAAAGCAAGAACATCCAGGGGAAGATTCGAAACTGCCTGAGCTCTGAAGCTTTCATTATTTGCCATTCTATTACTGAAGGTTTTCTGTAGACACCTCCTCACAGCAAACTAACCTTGGCATGGAGTTACCTTGCTAATCATTTTTAGAGGACCTATCCTCATGATCTCTTCTTCATTCCTCCCCAGCCCACTGTGGAGGGCAACAGAAATTCATCTTTAACTGTTCCAGTTTTAGAATACTGTTGTTTTCTTTTGCTCAGCACAAGCCTTTCCGTACGATGGATTGCAAAGGCACAATAACAATACTGGTAAAGACATGGACAGGAATTGGGGTCTTCCCAACTCTTATTGTCCATTGGAGGCTGCTGTGCATACACCCCCTTCCTCTGGGCACTGTTCTCCATGTCATTTTGGCTGGAGCATCAGGCGAGACTGGAGGCCTGGCTTGTGCACCATTTTGACTATTCCAGAGTAATTTTTCATACTCTATTGCACTGTTTCTCCAGCTTGGGAACTTTAAGATGTGTGGACTTCAACTCCCAGAATTCCCCAGCCAGCTGTGCTGGCTGGGGAATTCTGGGAGTTGAAGTCCACACATCTTAAAGTTCCCAAGCTGGAGAAACGCTGCTCTATTGACTACTTTTGGGTGCTAATGGCTGTGACTACTCACTGCCAGTACTGCAGTACTTGGGATACATAACACTGGGATGAAAATGATAGAAGTTCTGTCCATTTTACATTTTAACCTGAATGACAGGTCACAGAGCCAGCTGAAGAACCTGGGGTGAAGGGTGCTGCTGGCCCCAGCTCCCTTTATCCACACTGCCATTCCCTTGCAACATTTCTAGATCACTCCCTCCTACGCCCCTCCATGTCTGACTGACAACTCACGTGCACCATGAAGGACCCAGGCTGAAGCAAGAGGGAGCTTTTCTGATGCTCCACACAACCTCTCCATCATACCTCATACAGATTATTTTGGGGACTTGGGTTTAACACTCTTCCAGGAGAGCATTAGACTTACGTTTAAAATAATAGATCCAGCATTTTTTTTTTTTTTCAGAAGAGCGCTAGGACTAAGTTTAGAAATAGACTGAGCGGCAGGTATATACTAGCAACCTTCTACTCAGGCAACTTGCAAGGTAGACTGTCCTTCATCCAAGGTATGCTTCAGAATTCGAAAGAATCAGATGGTGCAATAAAATAATATAATCCCAACGTTACTTCAGATAAAGAACAGTCATCATCAATACTGACCCATCACACACACAAAAGCAAAATCCGTAGATGGGTAATAGCTTTATTACAAATCACTCAAATGACATGAAACAGTCACAAGATTTTGAGGTTTTCAGGTAAGAGGTTAGAAAAAGCAGGGTAAATGAAAGAAAGTAAAAAACAAAACAAAATAAACCACCAGGCCAAACATTAATATTTTAGGTTTTCCCATGCCAGGATAGGAGACCACTACGGGGGTCTCAGATTTATAGGCTAGGATAGGAAGTTAAAACAGCATCCCAGAAGAAAGCAATGGCAAATCACTTCTGTATTCAGTCAAGAAAACTACATGGACAGATACCCAGGGAATCCTCAGCAGTAAATTTGACTTCTGTGGCTGAAAAACAGTGGAGAAAAATATGTTGGCCCAGATACAATGAGAATAAAGTGGGAGTGGGTCTCAAAGGAATATCTGCCTCAGGACTCTCAAAGTCTTTAAAAGCCTGTATGTTGCATACAGATGACAATACTTCCTGTTTAGACGGCTCATTTGTTAGATTTGAGCTGTTGCTTATAACAAATGAAACACTGATGAAGTGGCAAGATTCCTACATCTAGCACCCCTTGTTTTGTCCACATTTCAAAATCTATTCTAAATCATTTCATGCATGAAAGTGTAATTTACTTTTTGCTAAATAATAAGTTAGGGAAGCGCTATTAATTCCTGTGGAAATACTGGATTCTTTCAGAAAGCTAGCATCTGGATCTGAATCAGATGAACTTCAAAGCAGATGCTACATGAACAATTCTTCTTTGAAGTATACTTATAAGCACTCTCATGGTTAGGAATCCAAAGCAGCTTCTGACTTTGCTGTACTTGGAAAAATCCCAGTCAGATGTCTTTGAAAAAAGAGAAAGAGAGAGAGAGAGAGAGAAAGAGAGAGAGAGAGAGAGAGACTTTCATTTTAGAAAACTGGTGTCTGGATCAGCTGTACTTCAAAAGAGAATGTTTTGTGTAGACTTTTTTTTTTTTTTGGCTTTGAAGTATGGCTAATTCAGATGCTGACATTAGAAAGGGAAGGAGAGCAGGAGGGAAGAAGGTCACCCAACCATAGTCATCCTTATTTGGCTTTCTCATTTTCTATCTTCACTCTGTGTGAAAAATTGGAGTGGGTGGGAGGAGGAGATAGAATATATTTACATATTTATTGATACCTATTACAGTTAAATAATAAATATTATCATATAATTATATATTTAATCATATTTTATGACTAACGATTAGTCAGCATTTCATATAGTACTGTCTATGTACAAGGCATTTGACAATGACCTGGTCTGATAGGTCCAGTTTCAAGGGGTTTCCAATCCAAGTGTGAGGAAAATAGTAGAGACAATGGCAATAAATGTTGAAAGAATGTGTGGTTCTATTTGAAATCCACAAAATCATGCCCTATAGTCAAACTAAATCCTCAGCTCTAGGGAGGAGATAGGAGCAGCAGGTTAACATGTGAGGGCATCATGTCGAGGAAGACCATTGCTGGATATTGGATCTTGAACTTCCTAGAATCTGGAGCAGTGACACATGATCCAGGCATAAGGGGGAGTAGAGCTATTTCCAAGAGCACAAGACTTTTGCATAGCTGTGGATAGTAAAGGGGGAAAAGAAGGGATTTTCAATAGGATAGAGGATGTTATCAACATGTGACTACTTTCTTTTGCTTTTCCTAGTTAGTGATGAGTATATACTTCAAAGCAGTGCAGGACGTACACTTTTTAGAAATCAGTAGATCAGTGTTTCTCAACCTGAGCAACTTGAAGATGTATGGACTTCATCTCCCAGAAATCTCCAGCCAGCATGGCTGGCTGGGGATTTCTGGGAGATGAAGTCCATACATTTTCAAGTTGCTGATATTGAGAAACAGTGCAGTAGATAATTACTTTTCTAGGTCACTGCACTGACTTCAGTTTTCCAAATTCCTTTGACTGTTGTAAAATCTCGTTACATGTTACTTTTGCAAAAAGAGTACAGTCTGGGATCCAAAGAGTCCAATCTACTTGTTCATTTCCATCAAATATATAGGATTTTCCTACATTACTGCTACCTTTTGTGTCTGGAAAATCCACTGACTTTCAAGAATGGTGTTTTCAGAGAATGATGGTAGTCTTTCCATGAGAAAGAGCTAGGCCACCATTTCCAACAATTGATGTTGCTGATGCCAGCGGGATCCAAATACAGCCATTGCTAAATATTCCAAGATGTTGCCATAAAGCCTGCCCCAGATCTCCTAAACTAGCCTGCTGTTCTCAGATGGAGCAGAAGAAACGGTCAATATGACTGGGGTTGAAGGAAACTTGCTTGCCAGTCAAATTCTGTAGAACAAGCTGAGGAGAGTGTTTTTTGGCCTCTGTGTGTGCTCACAAGCATGTGCACATAACTTTTTTCTCTGCAAGAACCTGCATCTCCTGAGCTGGTATCTGAAGAAAAATTAGATACCTTGGAATAAAAGTGAAAGCCCTGATTTGTCACTTTTGGGATATGGCTGATTCAGAATAATCACCCTCAACAGATGGTAGCAGCACCTGGACAACTGTCTAGCTAAGCAGGGTAGACTTGTTTAATATTTGAATGGGAGACCACTAGGACTGTGGGCTAGACTGGAAAGTTGGGAAAAAATGGAAAAAAAGGAGTGTAGAATCATTTCCCTATCACTGCCAAGAAAACGACATAGTGGTCATGAAGTTACTAGGAGCCAGGCTTGATCTGAATGATGTTTTACTTCATTATAACACACACATATTAAGCACGAGGCCTGTGTGAAGTGGCTATGCTGGGCTTCAGACTACTGATCTCTGCTGTTACAGTGATCCAATTCAAGGCAATACCTTAACTAGGAAAATGGAGTTGCTTAGCTGTACACCACATATCTCAACATCAAAGCAGGACAGCTTGAATGAGCCATCTGCTACAATGCAAGGGAAAGAGGCCTCTGCACACGTGCAGCCATGCATAGAAATCCCCCAAGCAAGGGGGCTGCTTTGATCAGTGCATCATTTTGATCAAAGCATTGCTGAAGCGAAGTTCTCCTTCAAAACTCCACACAGCTCTCTCTGCACTCCCTTTGCTAGCAGCTGGAACAAGAACTCCAGGGCATCTCGAAAGCTATTATTTGCAATTGCGTGGATGACTGGGGGAGGGCAAGCTTTCATTGATTAGAATACACGTGATGCATCTTCCATGACTTACCTGTTTGTTTCACAAATCACAAGGCCCCTTCCCCTTGGAGACTGACATCTGGTAGAAAGCTCTTAATTAGAATACTGCATTCCTAGGTTGCAGCTCCAGTGCTGAATATGAGTGAAGGGAAGATCCAGAGGATTTAATTGTCATTACAAGGAAATAGCAAATCACTGCTAGCACAGAACACAGAAAATCAAGATGGGGATTTGGATTTTGAATGAAAGTTTGTCAGTTCTGCTAGTTGTAAGTATTTCATAATCAAGCTACTGATTCTGATAAATCATTGATATCGGGGGGAGATTCTTGAATTTTTGCTATGTTTTTCAAGTTTAGCATGATTTTCTATAGCATAAAAGTTATGGTGGTAAATAAAGTGCAGTCCTGATATCTGTTATTCATCTCCTGTATTTATAAAATAAAAAAGAGAGGCAAGGGAGAAAATGAAGCTGGCTTTTCTGGTTCTTTCAATGTGCTTTTCAAATAGCATTTGTGAATTTCTCAAAGCACTTAGGAAGATATCTCCAAACCAGTGGGCTTAAATAAAACACTTGTAAGCACTGTCAAATAGTGAAAACTTTTCTGTTCTAGTTATTATGGTTGGGGATGAACTTCTACTTGTTCATTGAGACATTCTTCTGGTATGAATATGAGGATGCCTACCTGTACACACGTGTTATGTTGGGTGTAAGTAAACTTCTTCTGAAATACTTCCTCAATTGGATTTTTGACTTAGTTGTCCATCTGCTTTGCTGTGCCAACCCAGTCCCCCCATTTGCCCAACGTTCCACTGCATCTTAGCTTCTATATGTACCTGCCTCTGTACCTAGACCAGTGTTTCTCAACCTTGGCAACTTTAAGATCTGTGGATTTCAACTCCCAGCACACTGGCTGGGGAATTCTGGGAGCTGAAATCCATACATCTTAAAGTTGCCAAAGTTGAGAAACACTGAACTAGACTTATCCAAATGATTGTCTTAAGGAAATTTATTTTAAAATCATTTCTCTTTATTCATCTTATGTTGGCACTTTAAAAATATATTGCTTCTATAGGTCATGCAATGCATCTTATGAGGTATGGGGCGGGGGTAAAAATAATTATATCCATTATCTACAAACTCTTCATTCCCCACCTCAATACTTCTTAAATGAACCTCCTCTTTTGCCCTTCTCCTTCCCTTGCTGCAAGGGCGACTTTTGTTGTTGTTGTTCAGTCGCTAAGTCGTCTCCGACTCTTCGTGACCCCATGAACCATATTGCGCCAGGTCTTCCTGTCCTTCACTGCCTCCCTGAGTTTGCTCAGTTTCATGCTCATTGCTTCAGTGATGCTATCTAACCATCTCATCCTCTGCCGTCCTCTTCTCCTTTTGCCTTCAATCTTTCCCAGCATCAGGGTCTTCTCCAAAGAGATCTCTCTTTGCATTAGGTGACCAAAATATCTGAGCTTGAGCTTCATTATCGATCCTTCCAATGAGCAATCAGGGTTGATTTCCTTTAAGATTGACTGGTTTGACCTCCTAGCAGTCCAGGGGACTCTCAAGAGTCTTCTCCAGCACCACAGTTCAAAGGCATCAATTCTTCGGCGCTCAGCCTTCTTAATGGTCCAGCTCTAACAGCCATACATTACTACTGGAAAAACCATAGCTTTGACTATGCAGATCTTTGTCGGCAAGGTGACGTCTCTGCTTTTTAATATGCTATCTAGGCTTGCCATAGCTTTCCTCCCAAGGAGCAAGCGTCTTTTAATTTCATGGCTGCAGTCTCCGTCTGCGGTGATCTTGGAGCCCAAATAAATGAAGTCTGTTACTGCTTCCATTTCTACTCCTTCTATTTGCCAGGAATTGATGGGTCCAGATGCCATGATCTTAGTTTTTTTAATGTTGAGTTTCAAGCCAGCTTTCACACTCTCCTCTTTCACCATCATCAAGAGGCTCTTTAATTCTTCTTCACTTTCTGCCATTAGGGTGGTATCATCTCCATATCTTAGGTTATTGATGATTCTCCCTGCAATCTTAATTCCGGCTTGTGATTCTTCCAGCCTGGCATTTCTCATGATGTACTCTGCATATAGGTTAAATAAGCAGGGTGACAGTATACAGCCTTGTCGTACTCCTTTCCCTATTTTGAACCAATCAGTTGTTCTGTGACCGGTTCTAACTGTTGCTTCTTGGCCCGCATACAGATTTCTCAGGAGACAGGTAAGATGGTCTGGTACCCCCATCTCTTTAAGAATTTGCCACAGTTTGTTGTGATCCACACAATCAAAGGCTTTTGCATAGTCAATGAAGCAGAAGTAGATGTTTTTCTGGAACTCTCGTGCTTTCTCCATGATCCAGCGAATGTTGGCAATTTGATCTCTAGTTCCTCTGCCTCTTCGAAACCCAGCTTGTACATCTGGTAGTTCTCAGTTCATGTACTGCTGAAGCCTAGCTTGTAGGACTTTGAGCATAACCTTGCTAGCATGTGAAATGAGTGCAATTGTGCGATAGTTTGAGCATTCTTTGGCATTGCCCTTCTTTGGAATTGGAACGTAAACTGACCTTTTCCAATCCTGTGGCCACTGTTGAGTTTTCCAAACTTGCTGGCATATTGAGTGCAGCACTTTAACACCATCATCTTTTAGTATTTTAAATAACTCAGCTGGAATACTGTCATCTCCACTAGCTTTGTTGTTAGCAATGCTTCCTAAGGCCCACTTGACTTCACTCTCTAGGATGTCTGGCTCAAGGTCAGTGACCACACCAGCATGGACATCAGGGACATTAAGATCTTTCTTGTATAGTTCTTCTGTGTATTCTTGCCACCTCTTCTTAATCTCTTCTGCTTCTGTTAGGTCCCTGCCTTTTTTGTCCTTTATCATGCCCATCTTTGCACTAAACGTTCCTTTCATATCTCCAATTTTCTTGAAGAGATCTCTAGTCTTCCCCATTCTATTGTTTTCCTCAATTTCTTTGCATTGTTCATTTAAGAAGGCCTTCTTATCTCTCCTGGCTATTCTCTGGAAATCTGCATTCAGTTGCTTATATCTTTCCCTTTCACCCTTGCTTTTCGCATTCCTTCTTTCCACAGCTATTTGTAAAGCCTCATCAGACAGCCATTTTGCTTTCTTGCATTTCTTTTTCCTTGGGATGGTTTTAGTTGCTGCCTCCTGTACAATGTTACAGACCTCCGTCCATAGTTCTTCAGGCACTCTGTCTACCAAATCTAATCCTCTAAATCTATTCATCACCTTCACTGTGTACTCACAAGGAATATGATCTAAGTCATACCTGAGTGGTCTAGTGGTTTTCCCTACGTTCTTCAATTTAAGCCTAAATTTTGCAGTAAGCAGCTCATGATCTGAGCCACAGTCAGCTCCTGGTCTTGTTTTTGCTGTCTGTATAGAGCTTCTCCATCTTTGGCTGCAAAGTATGTAATCAATCTGGTTTCGGTATTGACCATCTGGTGATGTCCATGTGTAGAGTCGTCTCTTGTGTTGTTGGAAAAGAGTGTTTGCTATGACTAGCTTGTTCTCTTGACAGAACTCTATTAGCCTTTGCCCTGCTTCATTTTGTACTCCAAGGCCAAACTTGCCTGTTATTCCGATTACTCCTTGACTTCCTACTTTAGCATTCCAATCCCCTATGATGAAAAGGACATCTTTTTGGTGCTAGTTCTAGAAGGTGTTGTAGGTCTTCATAGAACCGGTCAACTTCAGCTTCTTCGGCATCAGTGGTTGGGGCATAGACTTGGATTACTGTGATGTTGAATGGTTTGCCTTGGATACGCACTGAGATCATTCTGTCGTTTTTGAGGTTGTACCCCATTACTGCCTTTCCCACTCTCTTATTGACTATGAGTGCAACTCCATTTCTTCTAAGGGTTTCTTGGCCACAGTAGTAGATATAATGGTCACCTGAATTAAATTCACCCATTCCCGTCCATTTCAATTCACTGATTCCCAAGATGTCGATGTTCAATCTTGTCATCTCATGTTTGACCACATCCAGCTTGCCTTGGTTCATAGATCTTACATTCCAGGTACCTATACAATATTGTTCTTTACAGCATCGGACCTTCTTTTCGCTTCCAGATACATCCACAGCTGAACGTCCTTTCGGCTTTGGCCCAGCCGCTTCACTCTTTCTGGAGCTACTTGGAATTGCCCTCCGCTCTTCCCCAGTAGCATATTGGACACCTTCCGACCTGAGGGGCTCATCTTCCGGCGTCATATCTTTTAGCCTTTTAACATTGTCCATGGGGTTTTCTTGGCAAGGATACTGGAGTGGGTTGCCATTTCCTTCTCCAGTGGACCACATTTTGTCAGAACTCTCTGTCATGACCTGTCCGTCTTGGGTGGCCCTGCACGGTATAGCTCATGGCTTCACTGAATTATGCAAGCCCCTTCGCCACAACAAGGCAGTAATCCATGAAGGGGAAGGGCCACTTATCCTGCCTTTTTCACCATCCTTTTGATTATGTTCCATCAAGTTGTTGTCAACACTTAGTGACCACAGATCGATTTTCTCCATGATAATCTGTCCCTAACATGGTCCTTTTGGGTCTTCCAACAGTACGCTCATCACTGCTGAGTAACTGAGTCTATCCACCTTGCTGCTGGTTGTGCTCGTCTTCTCTTTCCTTCCACCTTTCCCAGCATTAGAGTTTTCTCCAGAGAGCTAGGTCTTTGCATAATGTGTCCAAAGTAGGCTAATTTGTTTCACCATCACAGGCATAAGTTATTACATCATTTGCTATCTCTTAACCTAGTTGCCAGGCAGCAGGTCTTAAGATCAGAAATGTGAGTACAAGGTATTTTGCTGCTACCAATAGGTCCTCTCTCCCAATAAAAGGCCAACCTTTTCAAAAGTGTTGCTGTGCTATTTAAGCCTGAATGTCTTTGTCTCTTTCTTTTGCTCTAGACCATATCAATCACTTCACCCAAGGTCAGCTCAGGAATTGTACACTCAGAAATAAACAAAGAGAGATTTGATTGCTTTTGTGTGTTAAATGCTTACTTTCAGCTAAGTAACAGTTTTTTCCTTCTATGCCTAGTCTGCACTTGCATGGGCAAGAGCTTCTGCTACTTGCCTCAACTTCAACTGCTTGCTAATCCTCCTGCCTGTCAGCAGAAACCTCATTTCCTTCCTACGGGGGAGAAGTTTCGTAAGTAATGTTTTGTGGTGGTGGTCCATCCATTGTCTTTTTAACACTTATTCCCATGGTTCAACATGTTAGTATAATTTCAGATTGTGTATTAGAAATGCCCCTTTCATTACTTAAAGAAGAAGACAATCTGTAATATTTAGTTGTAAGTGGATAAAGTTGGTGAGTACATGCTGGTAAGTAAACATTTGCTTGAATGTTAGAAATGATTAAAATCTTGGACTGGGACAGGAGAGATCCAGGTTTGACTCTCCTCTGGACCATGGTGCTCAATGAGTGGCTTTAGGCCAATCTTCTCTGAGCCCAACCTATCTCACAGGGGTTATTGTGGATGTAAACAGAAGACCTCCCAGTGAGCCACCTTTGAGCTCTTAGAGAAAGGTTGGGTATAAATGCAATAAATAAACAAACAAAACTTTAGCACACCATTACAGTGGGGTTGATACATAACACTGGCTTAGATCCAGAGGACATTCTCACTAGAGGAATGAAGTTTCAGCTGTATCTCTTTCTCCTTGCAACCTGCTATGTCCACTGAAAAGTGCTTTGGATCATTGGGTAGGTACAATAGAGAGTTCCAAGGGGAAAGAGAACTGGCAAAAGTTATGACTCCCTTCTTTCACAGGCAGTTTCCTTTGGATCTCAATTTGTTCCACGGAAGGAAGAAACCCTTGCATTGCTGGAAAGACAATTCTTGATAGACTTTGATTAACATAGTGCATGATAACTTGGCCAATGGTTCTTGCTCATTGATAGAATAAAACAAGGAGAAAAAGATGCATGAATGCATTTGTTAGATATGATCATTATCACTTCTCATTATGGAAAAAAGCCAATTCACCAGACAAAAGTCACAGAGAACATTATCTTATTGTGATTTTATCTTGTCTGAGTTTATTATTTCATTGTGCCTTTATAACATTCATAAGCGTGAAGCCTGAAATAGTGCGATCCTGGACAAATGAATAATGACTGTGTGGGCTTGTTTACACCCCATCTTCAGCCTGGTTAACTCTCATGGCTCACAACAAAAGACTGGAGCTGCTGGGATTTAGGCAATTGTATAGCAGAGAATTCATAGCAACCTTTCACTATTATCATTCACATAATTCTTTGGAGGAAGCTGTGATCCCTATTTCAAACTGGTTAAACAATGTAATGCAGAAACTGCATATTTGTCAGTATAATGTAAGTGCTAATTATGAAATGGATGAGCTCTGGAAAAAAAATCTTCAGATAGAAAATCATATGAAACAGTCTAGAAATAAAATGGACTGTTAAAAAAAGACTGTCTTCTGTAACACAACTGTACAATAAATATATTTTTCTGTCTTATCATGCAATAGCAATCCTATATGCCTCTACTTGTGCTTTTTAAAATACGTTTTAAAGGGGAAAAAACTTTGGGCTCTAGCCTGTATCAATTTAATACATGGCATAATCCTTTTTTCCATAATGGAAAGGTCCTATAATTTTACCAATAAAATTTTAACCAACAAAACTGTTGCTTTTTCAGTATAAAAACAATTCATACTTTGGTGCTGCCGCTAACAGATTAACTTAATATTTAACCTCTTGAGTTGCAGGCTACATTCACATAACATGATTCAATATAAAATATAATATAATAAGCAATGTATTATCATCATTTATCAAGGAAGTGAGCCTGGGTAAGCTATGGACTTTCCTCTCTCCTTCCCCAGTGTCTTTTTGAAGAAGTTGTACATTTTTGTTTCCATTTTTTATCAATTACAGTTGACAAAAGAAATGGATAAACTGTGATTTATCCACACTTATGGTTCCTGACCAAGCCAACTTCATACTATGGATTATGCAGCTTGCTTCAATAACGGTGTGAACAGAAACTATAATTTAGATTGAAAAACTTCCAATCTCATTCTTGTCCCATGTATAATGGGGAGGAAGGAGAGGAACAAGTATCAGTTACTGAATTCAACCTCAGAGCCATGAAAATGGAATAAACATGATTTAAAACACATGTTTGTTTTTATCAAGTGTTGCAGAACAATACTGAGGAGACAATTGGATAAAAATATCACATTTCACAAGATGATTGCCTATGGAGTAGCTGTAAATGCAAGTAAGTTTGGAAATATTTTGCTTGCAATATTGTTTGCTTCCATCCAGGATCATACACATTCAGCATGTTAGCACACATGCTTGAGTAATTCCATGTTCCTCCCAAGCTTCACATATTAAAAGTGTATCCTATGCTTGCATATGCTCAGCTATTATGGTTCAGTGGAAGTTAACTTTGGAGAAAACTTAAAGTAGACTTTAGAAATACAATTCTATACTTATTTTCAGTTGGTGGTAGTCTTAAAGTTTTGGGGTCCTGGACTACAGCATCATTGGGGTTCTCACAGAATATTTATAACCTTTTAGGCTGATAGAGCTGGTTTTATTCTAAGCCTTTTCAACCTATGATGTATCCATGAATATACAGTTACCATAATCCATAAGTTAAAGCAAACAACAAAAAGCTAAATTCTGACCTTCATCATATATCTTCATGGTGGAGAGTTTATCTTATCTTCATATAAATCCTTTTTCATTCACTGAAATTATGACAAAATTAGCTCCCTCCCCTGGTCAATTGCCATCCCTGGAGTGGAGGATTTCCCATAGCAATGACTTTTCTGAAGCCTCTCCTAGTGATTCATTAGAACTGGAGCTAATTCAATTGCTTTGAAAATGTGGACCCCCATTCCACTAGGAAACAATTATGTGATCCTTATTATTAGACCACCATTCTCTTACATTTCTATTTTTAGCTTTAATTGAAATAGAAATATTTGTTCTTTTTGTGTATTATACATGTAGATTTTACTTAGTTTACTTTCTAGCAGAAGTTCATTGTAAATACAGGACAACAGACATATAGTACAACAGAGACAATACAAGAAAATAATAACATTAGCCCAATGAGCCATCTTGTCCGGCATTCTGGTATTACACCATGGCCAACCAGATGCATTCAGGAAACTCACAAATATAGATAGGAGAGCAATAGTCTTTCATTATTGTTCCCTAGCAGCTGGTATTTAAGATATACATCCACTCCTTGTTTAGCGACTACTTTGATTAGCAATCATTTGCAAATACAAGAGTAATAAATGGTAATAAAAAAATTCATTGTCTGACCAATGCATGGATTTATGACCAAATTTAATGTACCTGACAACAGTGCATGCCAGAGTGAGAGTAACACTGGCATACCTATATGAAAGTACTTTATCTGAATGAAACGGCAGCAACCAGTGATCTTTGCAGTCTTTCTCTCTGTCACATGTTCACTTTGACCATTTTGCTTAATAACCTGGTTGCTGGAACAGAACTCAATCACTAAATGAGGAGTGGGTATATTGCCTATGCCTTGAGAAGGAGTACATAATACCAAGTCATTGATAAACCAATCCTCCTCGATTTTGTCCAGTCCTTTTTAAAGCCTCCTAAATTGGTGGCCATCTGCATCTGATGACACCATATTCCACAAATCATGCAATGTGTAAAAAAGTTGAAGTATTTCCTTTGATCAGTTCTGGATCATTTCCATTTAGTTTCAGTTAATAATGCCTAATTCTAACATTGTAAGAAAGTTGGGGAGAAAATATTCTTTCTATCCACATTTTCTATGCCTGACATAATTTAATTTATCTCTATTTTGTCTACCCTTACTATATTTGCTCACAGCTCATAAGGAACATTTAGACAATAAGATGAATGCTTCATTCATTTTACCAAACAGGTGCTGATGTTTCTCGAATCTAATATGGCATAATTCCTACCAGAATCAATGAGCTGAATTTTTGTTCTTTGTTTTGCTGAAAACCTCAAAAGAGTATGGAATTCAGAATATGCCACAAAGCAATATGATGAGATGCTTCTCTATCATGGACAGCAATTTATCAATTTGCTTTCATCATATGAATACATTCTTTTTCTTAATTAAGAAGTCATTCCAGGAATAGAAATCCATTAATTTGACTTATTTTAGTTTTCTCGTGTAACAAAGTAAAAATGCGCCCAACTACATTGGATGCTCTTCCCAATTTAAGAGGTTAGGCATGAAAGTTATTCATAAAGCGGGAATACATTTCAAGGGGTGTGTGCCACAGCTTCTTTTTGTAAGTAAGGACTGATATCTAGCATTTAGAAACTCTTGCCTGAGGTACAGCCAGGAGGAATGAAAGAAAGAGTCCATGGTGGTCATAGAAGGGTGGTTTACTTACTCATAATTTAAATCTGTGCTTTTAGAACCCAAATACCCAGGATTGGCATGCTCTGGGTCCCATCAGTAAAAGAATGTCCTGTAATGGGACCCAGGAGGCATGCCTTCTCTGTCACCACTTCTTCTCTTTGGAAGACTGTCTCTCCTGACACTATATGGCCATGACCCTAGTGTCTCTTAGGAGGGCCTTAAAAACCTGGCTCTTTCTATAGGCTGATTTTTATCTTTTTAATCACCAGTAAAGCAGCACAGGTTGTAGCAGTCATATTTCTCCAACGCATCATGGGTAGGAGAGGGAAACGATGTCAAGTGAGGTTGTGGTAGCAGCAGAGCTAACAAAGCACTACTCCAAAAGACAGAAGGGTGGAAACAGGATGTGAAGACCCAGAAATTTCTATGAGAGGAGGTTTGAATCTTCTAGCCTTCTACCCTATGGGCTCATCCAATTTACAACAATGTAAATTGGCAGGTGATTGATTATAATGGGAATAGCAAAGTGGCCAATTAGAAAGTGACAAACTTCAGTCCAATTACTATCCAAGATCTACCTGCTGTAATTTCTATTATTTCTCTCTCAAATACTAGTTTCATATTTGAGTAACACAAAATAACAAAACTTAACCCTTGCTTCCTTCTTTCTTTGCTTATTGAACAGATAGATAATGACTTGTAATTGCAGCTTACACAAGATCTCTCCATAATAATAATATTATAAAGTAGCTTGCCTCAAAATAATAACAGCATTGGTGAATGTTTTCCTTGTTGGCAGGTAACATGTTGAAGTTGGAAGGCAGCAAAGCCAAAGAAATAAACCAATAACTTTGCCTATCATGAGCGGTGCATATATTTGCACACAAACTCACACACACACAATCAGGACAATACCATCTGGCAGTGCTTCAGAAGAGATGTGATAGAGGCAGGACAGAGATTGACAATAGGAACAGGAAAAGTCATGGTGGTGTTTTGCAATGCAAGGATGAATGGATAGTGCTTCCATTCAGCAATAATAAATAAACCTATGTGTTGTTTCTTAGTCAAGGAAAGAAAACTTTATCAGATGTACTGATTGAGTAGGGCAGAAAGATAGTCCCTACAAAATCAATGTCTGGCTTGATCGATGTTAGCAAGTCTGTTTCCAGTAATGACCTATTATAATCTTTACTTTCTGAAACTTATTTTCATAGCTATTCACATCATTGCACATCTGGTCAACATCGAACAATTTCATTTTAGCCAGTCAAAACAAGCAGGAGACTTACAGAAGAAACTGTCTGGCATTGGTGAGAGCCCGAACGAAAGCTACTTGAACCCCATCAGAAGCTATGACACAGTAGGTTGGTTTTGGTGTTAGTCTTGTTGTTGGTTAGCTTTCATCCATCAGAACTTTTCCTCTACTCACAAAACAAAATCCTACTCACATCCTAAATTAACATAAAACTGTTGGAAGCAGAGTAATTGTAAAAGAACACATAAAAATGGGAATCAAGTAAGGCTCATTATGCAGCAAAGAATTATGCATTAAGAATACAAAAATAAAAGACTTGAACTGCCCACTCATATTAGTCGTTGACCATTTCTATACCATATTCTTGAAATCTATAACTATGTATCTGCATGTGAGATGGAGAAGGGGAAAGTGGGGGATGATGATACCATGACAGTCTTTACATTCAGCAATCATTTAGCATTGTTCTAAAACCGATACAAATGTACAGTGATTGTTGCCTGTAAAATATTTCAGGCTGTCATCCTAAACTCACTTACCTGTGAGCAAGATCCACGAGGTGCACTGGGACTTACTTCAGAGTGGGCAGCCCTACTTTTTAAAGAATTAAATATTCATTTATATTAACTACAAGATTTGTCCTGATTGTAATGACTATGAAAATAGACTGTGTTCTAAGACAGTAAAACCTTTACAGCACAGCCAAAACAACTTTGTCAAAATTCTGCAGACGCTACATAAGGACATGCTATTGTGAAAAAGGAGGAACACAGAACCATGCATATTACCCGGTATTCCTTTATTGGATAATGCTATGCTTTCCCCATCATTAGTATATGCTTCCTTAAGTCTTGTTCAAATAATGTATTTCCTTCAGAATACTCAAACATAGCATGATAGGGACTGTTAAGATAGTATTGCTTCCACTTATCATTTCACAAAAACACAAGAATTGCACCCATTGTTATTGATATTTTATTTATTTATTCAACTTATATACAGTAGCTGCCCATCTTAGACCAGTGACTCATTTCAGTTATTAAAAACATAATTATATGTTTTTAGTGCCAAGTAGAAAATTGATTTTAATATCAATGTCCCTGGGCCTGATCTTTAAAAAAAATTAAATAAATATTTTATTACACTATTAATGCAATCTTCCTATAAACCATATCCCTCCTCCTCCTTAGAATACATTAGCTGAAACCCTAAGAACCATAGCTGGAGTGACAGGACTTCTGATCACTGTGTCGCTAATTCTGATAATGACCTCATCTACTGAAACCATCAGAAGATCCTTCTATGAGGTGTTCTGGTATACCCATCACCTATTCATTGTTTTCTTCATTGGCCTGGTAGTTCACGGTATGGGGTAAGTATATATACTTATATCTAATATGTCACACAGCAAAATATTATTTTGATCACCAGATTATGAGGTTGCCAATTGTGAGTTATGGACTAATTCTGAAATCAGCATAGAAAACCCTCAAAGTGTAATTCAAAGGAAGCTAAGATAGTGCTCCTCAATCCCAGCTTTCCTTTCTTCTGAAACGAATTTACATTATTATGTTATATATAATGTCTAATATAGCACAGTATAATACAATACTTTGGAAAAAAGAAAAAAAAACACTATTAGAAAAGCTAGGACTTTCATATAGACCTGAGCCAAATGTTCATGATTTTTTAAATAGTTGAAAGGATTGAAATTGAAAGGATTCTTAACGATGACAAAAGTGGCATTTAAATATAAAATACTATTTAACGTTGTTGTTATTTTTTCTAGTCATCTTATCCGTGGTCAAACCAATCAGAGTCTGTTGGTTCACAATGTGAGTTACTGTAAAGATCACTATTGGGAATGGGAAAGGTCAGTTCAGTGTCCTGTGCCACAGTTTTCTGGCAATGGCCCTTCGGTAAGAATTGCAATTATATCATGAATATCTCATTATTAACATTGTTTACAGAGTTGTAGAGTTGCCACTCCCCATATAAATGAGGCCATGGTAGCTGATAGGCGCTAAGTGCCTCCCCTTCCCGAAACACATTTCCCCCTTCAGATCAGAAGAGCTGCGTGGATCCAGCACACACACACACAAACACCCCACCCCAACAAATCCAGTCAGAACACCTTGAAGCAGTCACTCTCAAAAGATGAGATAGCCTCACATGAAGAGCATGGGGCACTTGGAGCACCACGAAAGCCCAAAGAGAAACAGGATTATAACACATATGGTGTTCCCGCTCCCATTATTTATAACTTGAGCAGGAAAATCAGCAGCAGAATTTGGCATTCTGAGAAAAGGACAGATGGCAAAAAATTAAATTTTCAATCCTAAAATTTATCTGCCAGTCTGATCTCTTTAAATAAGACATTGTAGCTCTGCCCTAGAAATGATTGCATTCATCTCCTGCTTGCAAATGTGATTCTGGCTGCATACTGTCTATATCTTCCAACCTTTTATATGAAAGTAATGAACTGTGACTCTCTTATCAATGCCCATTAGGATGATTTGATATATGAAACAGCTGGTAAACTTATCAAACACGGAAAGCATAATGCTGACACAAGCAGTCTGAATTGACATTTAAATAGTTTTCACCACCATTTGAGTCATTTTTTTTCAAAGAAGGATGTGCTGTAGTTAGGATCCAAAGCTGAAAAGGTCCTTCAGAGTTGGTGGGCATGCATGCTGCTCCTGCTGGTGCCTTCTCCTGGGCTTGCACTGAAAATATCAGTGAGTTAAGCAGTTGCCAACAGGGTGCAACAAGATGTTTCAGAGTAAGCAACAGCACACTGTTGGCACCGTCTTAATTCAAATACGTATTTCTCTAGGACTCCGCATCTATCAGCATCTTCCACAGGGTAGGTCAGAAAAGTTAAGAGGGCAGTTACTCAATCAAAGCCCTGCTCCTTTATACATGTGTAGGACACTGATGCATATTCAAAAGATGTGGGGCTTTGATCAGCCAGCTGTGATTGACATCTTGACTTTTTTGATCTCTCTGTGGATGCCTCTGGTAGCTACCATATGAGCCCAGGAAAGGAGGCAACATCTTTGAGGAAATGCGAAAGGTGCAAAGGACATACCCACAGCCATTCTGACGTGCTTTTTCAGTTTTGGATCTGAAGCATAGCATACCTTTACTTCTGAGTGTGTCATGCTGTCCAAGAAGGAAGCTCCTTCACCACCATCACAACAGAGACAAGCTAGCAAGGCCTATTTCATAACTTGCCTTTTCTCCTTCAAGATCTTCAAGATCTTTTCTTATGTCTCTGCCACAGTATCAGTGGGAGAAGGTGGCTCCTAATGCTTTATTTTTAAAACTTTGTGATTTACAGTTTAACTGAGCCAATCTCCTAGAGAATTTCAGGATTCGGTTTCATCAGCCTCTCAGAGCAGAGCAGGGCAGTTCCTCACGGCATTGTTTCTCTTTCCAATCCATCCTGAGCAGTTGGCAATGGATCTGCTAATCTCCTTAGATCTCTGAGAATATACTGAGAATACAATGAGCCACTCGGAGTCCTCTCTCTACCTGACCAAAAGGAGACGGTAAAAAAAGTCATTCAATCACCATCTCCCCCTGAGCTACTGTAGATCCTGGAGCAACAAAACTCCCTTCATTTCCACTCCACACAAAAGGGAAATGAGGATTGGACTCAGGGATCTAAGTGGCCCCTTCAAACTCAGGGGTTCTGTGAAATTGCTTATAGCTGCCCAAACCCTGTTTTAGGTGTACGTTGCGTGTGCTTGTCTGGTTGTTTACAAAAAAATTAGCAGAATATTTGGGATGGAATGAAGTTGTCTGGCTACAAAGCCATGATTCCTCCATGAAAAGTCCTATTGAGAACTGAGAGATCATGCCATCGATTCTGCAAACAGGCATTTTAATCAACATCTCTAACCATGGTTGTAGGCTGCAGTGATAGTTAAAGCAGGAGGGGATAAGCAATATGTTCTTAACAAAATGTATATCCTTATAGTTCATTGTAAAGAAATTTCCATACCACCACCATTTCTACTTTACTGGACTAACCGAAATCCCCCCAACTCTGTTGGTGGGAAAGCATTTGTGTGTGTGTGTGTGTGTGCGCGCGCGCACGTGTGTGCGCATAAGCATTCTTGACAACAGGAGTCTAGTCTGCGTAAGGATTAGTAAATCAGGCTTTACAACTATAATGGAAATGAGATTTATTTAAGAAAATGCATTATTGAGATGCACTTCTAGCACCTAACTAACTACATCCTACCAGAAGGAATGTCAGAGGGCCTGGGCTTCATGCATTTGTGCCTCGACAGACAGACAGAAGGAAGGAATCTCAGAGTAGCAGTCTCTTAGCCAAAGATCAGGCAGAGTGATGAACAAAGCCAGGACATGGAGGAAATCCTTAACTGACCATCTACGCCCTGCTACCCCCCTGTGATCAGTAGATCTTGACTGGCAGGGGCTGAAAAGTCAGGGCCACTGAAGTCACACTTCCATCAACTTCCCATTCACCAAAAAAGAGAAAGAAAGGAAACAATAGCCATCCCCACCAAAAAGAAAACACAGAACGTCTGCTCCACCACTGCTAAATCAAGGGGCAATCTCTTAAAATAAGTGACATCCAGAAGCTGGAAAAAGGGGTGAGTTAAGACTTCCTTTAAATGGGAAAATGCATCACCCACCAGCTCTGCAGTTTCATTGTTGCAAAAAGAAGCATGGCTTTTCCTCCTCCACCTCTGCCATTTAAGTTACACTACAGCTACTGAAATAATAAGATCAGCTGCCATACTCTGAAGCCTTCTGGGATCCTAAAGATCTGGAATTACTTCCAAACTGCTGAAGACATGCCTTCAGTTTAGCTGGACAATACAAATGGGAATGTATAAAGATACATATGAAAGGGGTGACAATAATGTCATTTAAATTTTACAAAATTATAATTGCCTGTTCCCAGAATAGTTAGCGTGAAGTCCAAAGTCAATTTCCATTTACTTAAAAGATCCTAGGTTCACTGTAATGAATTGGGAAATTCAGTATTAGGAAAAGAATGGAATCAAACTTCTCTTTATTTGGAATTGTAAGCTGTTGTTTTCTCACTGTCATACAAAGGATAGATGAAACAGGGTCATCCCACAGCAGACTTTTCGGCTAATGATGTTAAACTTCCCTTAGAATAGTAAAGCCTGTCTCTTCCTCAGTCTTCATCAGAGCCTACCCAGGATCATTTAATGTCAATATTGATGAACTGTTATCCTAGCAAAAGGCATGTGTCCTGAATATAATGAATATAATTTTGGACATTCAGCAGGGCATTAAAGGCTAATCATTTCCTACAAAAAGGCACATTAAAAATTGTGCTTTCCACAGCAGCTTACTGAGGATCAAAAGAACCAGTCTGAAAGCTATGGCTGAATGGTCAGGGAGGATATCAAATACTTTAAAATCCTTCACAGTGGTTTTTATGTCTGGGCAAAACAAAAAAAAAGAAAAAAATGAGCTTATTACCCACCCTTTTCTTTATCAAGTCATTAGGACAAAGATTTATTTTCTATTTGTGACATTTTCCACCAGTGGACAGTTTCTCCATTATGGTAGGATCATCAATGACTGACAGTCCTGCTACACTGAAGAAATTCAAAAAAGTAACACCCTTGTGACTTCCAAGGAGAGGATGTGGTTTTTGTATCCTTCCAAGTCTGCACTTGCTCAGTAGAAATGTGTTGGAGACCACATTCCAACAGCAGGAATGGTCAGAATCACAAATGTGCAGAGCCCAAAGTAGGCCATTACTCTGTGACTCTTAACTTTGCTTAATTATGCAGTGAGGAGAAGGATAGGTAAGTTTGTCTTCCCCAACTTCTTTAAGTTTTCTTCTACAGCTTTTCTGTACTGACACTACTCACTGCCAGCCAACAAGATAGCAAGCTGGATGCTTGCCACAACTCAGTGATAAGCAAAGCTCAGGTAGAACTTTTAAAAGAAAAGAGTCCTTTTTACCAGCTGGGCTCTGCTCTAGGAAGGAGGCAATGACAAACCACTTCCGAAACACCTTGCCTTGAAAACTGCAGGGACTCGTCCAGGCAGTTGCTGCAGAATTGGTAACAACTGAGTGCAGATTAAAAAAAAAAAAAGACGGCAACTTTAAACACAGTCAAAGACTTGGCACAGGTCAAGATCAGGAATCCAAACAACAAGTGACGAATCCAAGGGACAAGAGACATGGTGGGGTGGAATCCAGAGTGCTAACAACAGCAACGTAAACACAACAGAGCTAAGGCTTGAAAAGTTGTTCTTGGCATTTTCCCCCCAGGAGTGAGGCCAATACATCAGCCACCCTGAGCCTCCACTCAGTATACAGCTGTGGGAGTTTACTCCTCAGCATTGGCTCCTCTGCAGGCTTGTTTCTTGGCAGATCTCCCCAGTCTACAGAGTTCTGCTCTTGGTTGTTGTTGAATCCTTATCACGTGCCTCTGCTTAGGACTGGGTGGCTGGACTTCAGAGTCTGAGAGGCTGTCAGTGGGTACAGACAAGGCATCCTGGGGACTTTCTGATACTGCTTCAACAAGAGTGGAGTTATTGGCTCCACCACCACTGGAATTGCCCACACCAAGACTATAGTCCCTAGATGCCTCTAACTCTACTTCCTCTCCATCCTCCTCATGAGAGGACATGTCCAGCAGGGCCATTACAACAGCTGAGCCTGAATTAGAACTAATGAATGGCCTGGTCTGGGAAGAGTCTGGAGATCCCAGCTGAAAGGACTGGGGATCTTCATTTGGACCATCAGCCAAAGGTTCTGCCCTCCTGCTATTATGGGACTCATATTTAAAATCTGTGGTGCCACTTTAGATCCTCTAGCTCAGGGGTAGGGTTACAGCACTCCAGATATTGCCAAAAAAAAAGCTTCTCAGCATCACTCACTATTGGCCATGGTTCCAAGAACACTGAGAGATCTTTTAGCAACATTTGAACAGCATCTTGTTTTGTATCAACTTGCCTTCCTTTTCTCAATTCAGAGAGTCATCAAATCCATTGATCAAGTCTAAGTCTGTGCCAATTATGGTCAAATGTTTGCTTTTCCTCAACTGATCCTGGTTCTTTCATGCACTGAGCTGCTCACATAACCAGAGATCAGAGACTGGAATTACAGCTAGCATAAATGGAGTCACCACAGTGGTTTGCACTGCTTCTCTTGAGGGAAGTGGACTTGCGTTGCTTGGAGAGCAATGTTTCAAGTAGCTCACACAGCCTTGGCATGGCTGTTGGGTGGCCCCAGTCCAGGCCCCAGTCCTTACCACTGAGTTGGGTAAGAAAAGTTAACAAACAGTTCCTGTGAACCAGACTCAACTGTGTAAAGAACATTTCTGCATAACATATATTTCCAATCTCAACACAGTTGCAGACTAGATCAAACAAAGTTCAGCTCTATTCATTGTAGCTTCTTAAAGCCACTTAAAGAATCTGAGTTTCTTTGAAACAGGATAAAGTATGACACAAAATAGATTTGGAAGACTGGTGAAAACTGGATGAACAGAAATAGTTTGTGCTAGAGCAAAGCTATATTTGGATGCAACCATTTTCATTTTCATCTCAGTATCATTAATGAAAATTTTCATGGAAAACTTTTATTAACTAATTCTGTGACAATGCTATGGTTTGGAAAGCCAATATTAATATTGGGGAAAGGGAAATGAAAAATACTGAAGAGGATACACAGCTTTTTGGTAATACGTAAAAGATATAGTTGATTTTATTTTATATAATTATTTTGATTAATTAAGCAACTTTCCCTGTAAAACTTGGAACTAGTAGCTTTCTACTAATTGAACAGAATATTAATGGATATTAATATTCTGTAATTTATTAATACTATTAATAAATAGTAATAATAAAAATGTGGAAGTATAAAGTAATCCCTTTAATTTTTTATCTGAGTAGAAAAATCTGAATTATGAAGGAACAGAAAAATGAGTAAATAATGGCAGTTTATAAATGATTGATCTAGTTTTGTTTCATTTTTGATACAGACTTGAATAATTCTGTTTAGTGTTCAATTGTATTGCAGAGTATTATATTTCTTTCTGTTGATATATACATTAAAAGTACATTTAAATCTATTTACCTTGTTGTAATTGGATTGCAATTTGGAGAAATTAGATTTTCCATATTCTTTGCAGTCTAAAAAAGCCACCATAGGCTGTTTTCCAAATATTAAAACTAAAAAATGAATAGGAATTCTTACACATCTAAAAAAAATCCTGTGTCTTCCATTATATCTAATTATCTAAAGCTGTTGTACTTTGAGCTGAACAGAATTACCAGCTAATATATATGGTCAGCTAAGTAGCTTTGATCAATAGGATGATCAGTATATATAACCATGAAGCTGCCATATCTGGAGATCTAAGCAACTTAGTGTCATAGATCGGCTGAGAGTAATCACTGACAATAAAATGGCCAAATCAATTAAACAAAAATAGATTATTTCAGCATAACAGTACTTTCTTGGGTCAATTTCTGACCAATGAGTTATACTTGAAAAGTCTGCTAATTTTTCAGTAGAAGCAGAGAGGAAAAATTGAGTTTCCTTCCTTAAACTGGTTATGCCAGTTTCAGAAATGCATACATGGGCTGAATAGAACTCATGGAGAATATAGGTTTTAAATAAGCAAACAAAAGGGGTTATATTAAGGTAGCTGTCATAGGCCCTTCGCTACAGCAGAGCCAACCACTCACACCTGCTCTGCAAGTTTCTCTTTTAAATATTCTACCCCAGGCCAGCATCCTAAGCAAGGAATTAATCAGGACTGTCCTGAAGCAACACTACTACATCAAGAGCACTGTGCCCAAATAAAATAGCAGCCAAACATAGCATTCTTGTACTGTGGAACACTGCTTTCCTTGTGGTTCGTGGCCAAGTCAGCCTAGTAGGGTCCACTGAGGCCCATCAATGGAGGCTGACTGACCACTAGAGGGCGCTTTGCAGAAAGCTTTCTCAAATTGGCCTTCCATGTCTTTGTTGGCGAGCTTGTGTTTCCCACTGGAGAATGTGTGAGTAAGCAACTTTCGATCCCAGGGCAGTGTGCAGTCTCTGGCTACACACAGTGTTATTTTCAAACCCTTGAAGAATCTCCCATTTTCCACTGTTGATTTTCTAGCATGATCAGCAAGGATTGAATTACTTGTTTCCTATTGCCATTAGGCCAAGCATCCTTACCCATCTGCCTCCTGATCCCCCGCTTCATCTGTGAATAAGATCAGGGTTTTCCTGCTGTAATTAACTGCTGGTAAAAACAGTAGTTTGCACTGGTTCACTGGAAGAGAGAGGAATAAAGTATGTGTGTGCATGTCAGAGAGAGAAAATGTGAACAGATATGTGTGTGTGTGTGGAGTCCCAATCTGGTAATGTATTGAAGCAAACAAAGGTAGCTTATCCATGAAACAGCACATTGGGATATCCACCTGGTCACCTGACCCCCTTGCCTCCAAGGGGATGCATAGAGTTTTACCTTGATCTCTTCCTGGTATTGACTAGATCAGTGTTACTCAAACTTGGCAACTTTAAGATGTGTGGACTTGCTGGCTGGGGAATTCTGGGAGTTGAAGTCCACATATCTTAAAGTTGCCAAGTTTGAGAAACACTAGACTAGATAAAAATAGGTTGGAATAATGTTGTATCTGCTGATATTTCCATCTGAAATTGTAAAGCTACCTTTTTAACAACAACAACTTTCTCATTATATGATTCCCAACAGGCTTGGAAGTGGGTCTTGGGCCCAGTGATATTGCACATCTGTGAAAGAGTGATTAGATTATGGAGATTTCAGCAAGAGGTTGTCGTTACAAAGGTGTGTGTACCTGGTATATTTTGTTACACATTTTTTAGTGTGTGTATTCCATATCCTGTTCATACATTTATTTTCTTTACTACATTCATGAGGATTTTGCTATTGCCTTCATATTCTTGTTTTTAATCAGCTTTTTTTGCAGCTGAATAGCGAACCATGTAGTATCTCCAAGTGAAAAATACAAAAGGGTTTGTATAGTGTACAGAAATATGGACCCTGGAATATGTTATAGCTAGATGTTTACACATTTAAAGTCAAATAAGTCCTGTTACTTTGCAAAATGCAAATTACTGGTATCCCTAACCAACTAGAGTTAACTCTAGCAGCAGATAAGAATAAGGAATATTCCAAAACACTATGTACATGTGTGCACGTGTGCGCGTGTGTATCAGTCAGATTCCCTCATGAAGGAGGCTATGAGATCCACAAAGACATTTCTTTTATTTCAGATGAACTGTTTTGTTCTTATAATCATGCTTGCAGATCATTAATAGTATTCTGCCCATTGATAGATGTCATTTGGATTACAGCTAAAGTAAATGTTGCCCTGTGGTGATTGGCAAGCCAGTTCCCTAGATGAAATCCATTAGTTCTGGCAGTACTGTTACCTGTCACAAAAGGGTGGGGTTATCAGATCTGGGCTGCAAAATTCCAGATGCCCACTATTATACCTGCCGATGAACAGAATAACTAAAATGCAGGAAATATTTCGAATGTTTTGAATCTAGCATTTGTCTGGATTTTTGCAACTCCAATCTGATGGCTCCATTAAATAAAGGTAAGGGCAGGAATACTTTTGTATTTGTATACATAGCAATCTCTCCTTCTTAACGTTAACAATCTGACTCATCAGCGCTTTCCGAGTTTTGATTATAGTTAATCAAGTACCACACAAAATATGAATAAGTGTTCTTAGGAGGAAAGGTTGGTCAAAAGAGGTTGCCGAATGACTGTCTTTCCAGTCTTATGGCGCTTTGCCAGCTTATCTGCCTCTTTCTGTTATCCCTGCTGATGAACAGAATAATTAAAATGTGCTGGTTGCTATGTGGCTTAGGTGGTGTCCCATTCCTCTGGTGTCTTAGAGCTTCAGCTGAAGAAGCGTGGCTTTAGGATGGAGCCTGGGCAGTACATCTTTCTCCAGTGCCCTGCGATCTCCCAGCTGCAGTGGCACCCTTTCACCCTCACTTCAGCTCCTGAAGACGACTTTTTCAGCGTGCACATACGATCAGTTGGGAACTGGACAGAAGCCATTTTCAGGGCCTTTGGAGCCCAGGAAGAAGCATTTAAGGAACCCTGGAAACTGCCAAGGTCTGGAAATTCTTTGCAGTGTTACTGGCTTGGTGGTTTATTTCTGATTATCTGAAGATGCAAAGATGAAATGTATTTGTATTTGTACAAATGTAGTAAAATCTACTATCTTACTGGTGGGAAAAACATATCTAAGAAGACTATTTAATTTGTACTACTTAAAAAAGACTTTACATGTAATTTGACATGGATGGGATTCAGCCCAAAGTAAGCATTTTGAAATGTCGCAGTTTTTGAGGGGAAACATTAAGGATCTATTTAAGGCTGCATCCCAAATGTCCCCCTGTGGATCAGTTTTTATTAAATCTCTAAACCTCTTCTTCTGACCCTTCCACCTCATTTTTTTTTTATTGAATCAGGCACTTCCATAATATTCTGAAAGAGGAAATAGGACTGATAAAAAAGCCATGACTCCCAGAATCCATGAATTATCTAAGATTTACTCCAAAGCTCATTATTATTTTGCAGTGGGAAGGAGAGATTTTATCTGCAAATTATTAATATTTGTGCTGTAATTTAAAAAAAATATAATGTCCCAATATTTAAACCATACTGTTCTGCATACAGTAGTCTATTTATTATTCTATGGCCAATAGCATAGAAGGTTTCCTGCTTCGCTACAACACTCTTTCTCTTTCCTAACTCTTATGAAATTGTGCTGACAATTTAGTGCAGGACTTAGGACAAAAAGAAACCTTGCAGAATGTGGACAAATGGATCTCTTTTGGATCCTGACTCTGCATTATCTGGAAATGCATCAGATGTCTGTTTTTATATAACTGCTTTTAGCTTGCATGAAACAGATGCATGTTTGCATGCAAAAGCCCCTAGTCCAGCCCAGGTATCCCGTTTTCCAAGTTTTGGGTAGGAAGTGTTGTGGAGACCCCTGGCTAATTCCTGGAGAATTACAAGTCAGAGTAGCTAATATTAGAGTAATTGATGAATTGTTGTAACTGCTTTTTAATCACAGGTTTGCTTCAGATAGGATCCAAAGGAATTAAGCCCAAATCCTGTTGATTTACGTCAACATAATATTGAAATCAACATAATGATATTATTTTTAATCCACCAAATTAGGGATTCAGTTTTCAAAATACAGTGGTACCTGTACTTATGAACGCCCCTACTTACAAATTTTTCGAGATACAATCAGCTCCGGACCCAAAAATTTACCTCTATTTACGAACTCGCCTCGACTTACGAACCAGATCCGCGGCCATTTTCCGCCCGTTCCAGGTGGTCTGCGGCCATTTTCTGCCCATTCCACGTGGTCCGTGGCCATTTTTCCACCTGTGCCACGTGGTCCGCGGCCATTTCCTGCCCATGCCACGTGGTCCGCGGCCATTTTCCGCCCATGCCACGTGGTCCACGGCCATTTCCCACCCGTTCCACGTGGTCCGCGGCCATTTTTCCGCCTGTGCCACGTGGTCCGCGGCCATTTTCCGCCCATGCCACGTGGTCCACGGCCATTTCCCACCCGTTCCACATGGTCCACAGCCATTTTTCCACCCCTGACACGTGGTCCATGGCCATTTTTCCACCCTGCTGCGTGGTCAGCGGCCGTTTTTCTGCCCCTGACGCGTGGTCTGCGGACGCCGGAACGGATTAACGGTAATTACATTGAACCTTATGGGAAAGTTTACTTCGACTTGCGAACAACTCGACTTGCGATCAGAGTCACAGAACGGATTAAGTTCGTAAGTAGAGGTACCACTGTATAGGTAGTCCTTGGTTAGTGACTGCCTCATTTAGTGACCATTCGCAGTTATGATGATGATGAAAAAGTAACTTTATGACCAATCCTCACATTTACAACCTTTGCAGGTCTGTAAAGCAAAGGAAAACTGAAGTAAGATCATAAGCACAGTTGCAGTTTCACTTAGCAGCTGCTTTGCTTAACGACCAAGTTGCCAGTCCCAGTTGTAATCATTAAACAAGGACTACCTGTATCTTGTAAAAAAAGCAATATAACTGATGATTAAAATGTGACTTAGTGAAGGAACAATGGATTATGCTTTCACTGCAGCTCTCTTTTAGCATTTCCTTTCTCTCACTTCCATGCTTTCAAATGGGAGGTCTAAAGAAAAGCTATACTCATGTTCTCTTGATCACAAGTACAATTCTCCATGCGAGCACAATTTTAACTCCTTTTCAGACATCTTGCCTGAAAGCATGGAGGTTGGCAGAGTAGAGGCAGAGCCACTGTGTCTCTCTAATACTTGATCCCTAATTCCATTGTTACATGGGATGGCCCTAACATTAGACAGAGTGAGGCAGCCACCTCAGGTGGCAGATATAACAACAGCCCATTGCACCTATGCCACAAAAATCAAGGCGATAGAAGCTTAATACCAACAGAAAGAAAAATCTGAAATTTACAGTTTTGTAAATATTAGTTGGCATGTCATTGCAGGCTTGCTGTGGATGGGCCCTTGGGAGCGGCAGCCACTGATGTCTTTCAGTATCAGATTAGTGTGTGCATTGCAGCAGGAATAGGAGTCACTCCTTTCGCATCCATTCTGAAATCTATTTGGTATAAGAACTGTAATCTAAATCCACAGCTGAAAGTGGAAAAGGTAGGTCATGATGCGGTTATGAATTTCATCTATAAACTTTTAAAAACTTTTTACAAGTGAACTAATTTAGTCAAATGCTTGCTGCACTTAGCCTTACCTAGTGACATGTCCTTTTAAAAGTCTTCTTCAAGTTGTGCTTAACTACTGGTGACTACATCAACATGTTCTTATTGCTTTATTGACAATAGTACAGAAATTATCTGCCCTTACTTTCTTTTGTGGTGTTGTTATTTTGACTTCTCAGTGGGATTACCTGATAACATCCCATCCAAATTCTACCCAATCTGACCTTGCTTAGTTTTTTTGAGATGAATTGGACTCTGCTCATCTGCTATTCTCCTCCAGCTGTTTGCTAATGTTTAGGATCATGACATCCTGAAGCTAGTAAAGGAGGTAGACTCATTTCAGTGTTGCCCTTGCAAATCCTATCTACTGCTACTTATTCTTATCATTTGTCACCAAGATTTCCATGAGTCCCCAAATACCATCTTGTCAGGTTTAATGTGACAGATGAAAAAATATATTGACATTGGGAATAATTATCTCAACCGTATGTAATACATATCAATTTTAGCTTTTATCCTTACTCCATCCCTTATTATACTTGTCTATTTTGGCAACTGCAGCCCCTGACCAGGGCCAGATTTAGGCTAAGAATAGTGAATGAGATCCAAGGAAGACCTAATTTCTATGTTTTCTCAGCTTTGTTTTATTAGATAGTTTGAAGCAAGCCACTATCCTTGCTCAACCCCTTAGCAGCAGTATGAGATGGGGGAGAAAGGTTCATCCTTACAGGGTTGTAAGAATTCTTATTGAGCTACTGAGCTAAAAACTGGGAGACTGTGAGTTCTAGTCCTACCTTAGATATGAAGCCATCTGGGTGACTTTGGGCTAGTCATTCTCTCAGCTCTAGGAAGAAAGCAATGGCAAACCACTTGTGAGAAATATTGCCAAGAAAACTGTAGGACTTGTCCAGTCAGTCACCAGGAATCAAGACTGATTCAAAGGCCTTCTTCCTCTTCTTCTTCTTCTTCTTCTTCTTCTTCTTCTTCTTCTTCTTCTTCTTCTTCTTCTTCTTCTTCTTCTTCTTCTTCTTCTTCTTCTTCTTCTTCATCATCATCATCATCATCATCATCATCATGAGATCATAGATGAAAAGGGTTCTGAATGATCTAAAAGTATATTTCTTATTCTATCATATGCCCAAGGTTTGGTAAATACTTCAACACTTCTCCCTACTCTACGTCCCTTACACCACCAAATTACCAGTAGCCACTTAGATCAACTATTAAGAGTGTCCTTACATTTAAGCATGATGTTCAAAGTATCAGTTGAAAACGTACATGAATGACTGCTGGAGTATATTATTAAACAATAGAGTTCTGCACTGTCAGGGCTGGATAGAAAATCAAGTATAAATTTTACACCTGAGCAGAGTAGCAGGCTATAAGATTAGCCACTTATCTCCAAATAAATAATTTAAGAGCCATATAGGATGCCCAGTGAAAGCTTGCATTTGGTTGAATTGTTTTACTTTCCCTTGACAGGTTTATTTCTATTGGATTTGCCGAGATCCATCTGCCTTTGAGTGGTTTGCTGATCTCCTGTGCTTGCTGGAAGCACAAATGGCTAAGAAAGGGAAAGCCTATTTTCTGAGCTATCACATATTTCTTACCGACTGGGATGAAAGTCAGGTATAAATGAAATCTTCTGGGACTGAGTTACTGCATCTTATTTTTCCAGCACTGCAGCCTAAGGAACAGTAATCAAATGAAGGCTTAATCGCATCAAGCATAGCTTTCTTAAAATGAATCATACTTACATTTGTCTTTTGAAAGACTTCATTCCCAGTGCAGTGTCACAGAGTCCCAGCTATGCCAAAGCAAATGTCAGAGTCAGGTTTAATGCCAAAGTTCTCAGCAACTGCAGGAGTGCCCAGATCTGTGATTGCTCCCCAAAGCCCTTTTCCTTCCATCTCATCTATCATTCTCTTCTCCCTCCTCTCTGTCCTGAGGCTCAGCTTGCTACCAACTCACTCAATCTGCTGCTATCACTGAACTTTTCTTTATGGTACTAGAGTACCGGTATCACTGCTTGTACTTCAGTTTCTACATGCTATTTTGGGGAATTGATAGATGGGACTATATGAAATAAATGTCAGCCCTGTTGCTGGAAAACAAGAAAACAGTTGAAGCTGCCTGTAAAGAAACCTAAGTATAACTTTGGACAGGTCCACATCAGATGCTGCTTACATCAGTCAATGGCATTTTAACTAGAAGAACATTTGGGCAATCACACCCAGTTATCATAATATTGGACAATGTCTTAACATTTACACAGATTGAGCTGTGCATCTAACAAAAAGAATGGAAGCAGACTTTTCTGCTGTTTTTTTTTTTGCCCCAGCATCCTCCCATTCGAAGAGTCCCCTATCAGCTGGAGGATCCAGCTGACTGGCATGAAGTGAGAGATAGGGAAGAGGAGGAAGAGGAAAAATAGAATCACTGAACGTTGACAGAATAAACCCAACTTTCAGGGACTCTCTCTCCCTATCATCTCTCCATATCTTTCAATTGGTTCCTTCAGTTCTCAGAGCAGTCTTTAGAGAGGATCAGAGGAAACATGGCAGAGAGTTGAAGAGTAGGAAATACATGATACACACATTGCTCTGGACTGAGTCCTTTCTTGTAAGCTTTCTGAGACTTGCATTTTCCTATTACATCTACATATTCATTTATCTAGTAGTATTATTCCCTTTCTTGTTAATTCTAAAATAATGACTTTTTGATTCACTACAATATAGGCTACTCACATTGCCTTGCATTATGATAAAAAAGTGGATGTAATTACTGGCTTGAGACAGAAGACTTTCTATGGAAGACCAAACTGGGATACTGAGTTCAAACAAATAGCAGAAAATCATCCTGGGTAAGGCAGGTTAGCAACTACTGGTCATATTATCATGCTGTATTTTTCCCAGGGTACAAAGCTAGGAAGGAAATTCATGGCTCTTTAATATATTTAAGTTGAATATTTATACTAAAAGCATATTTATGTGTTATAAAGCTTTCAAGGAAGAAATCTTGGCTAGACAATGCCAATCAAATCTAATTTTTGGACAAGAAAATCTAATGTTTAGAAGTATTTCAATGTCTTGGCATTTATCCAGCTATAATTGAAAGCCCCAATCCAATTATTGTTCAACACAAAGAACAAAGTAACATTAATTTTTGTTGAAAATGGTTATGAAAAAGATAAACAGTGAGGTCTTTTTTCTTAGAATGTCAAGGATGTGTTTGTTCCCCATTTTCATTGGCTGTGGATGTAAGGACAATGCTATTATGTTATTAGTTCATCTCAGCTTGAAAAGTCTAAGTTAAATTCCAGAAGGCTGGTTTTTTGTTTTTGGCTAGGAAAGCCTTAGAAAAGCTTCTTTGTTCCCAGAAACTTCTGAAGCAATCGCTAGCACTTCGAACTTCATCAGCCAGAGAAGAAGAAGAAAATATTTCTGATTACTTAGCAGTCCCCAATATGTAATTATCTGTTGATCAAAAACTAAAATCAGTGCCATGGAAAGGAAGAGTTGGACTGCTTTTAAAAAAGAAAAAAAATTAGTACAAACCTTGTGTGATTGCTCAGAAGAAAACCCCATAAATTTCAGTAGACCATATTATCTAATAAATGTGGCTAGGTTTGCAGATATTTTAAAATGGTATATAACACATACAATTTTATAACTAGAAAGTATAATTGGACAATATAGAGGAATATTTAATACAAGAATGGCTAAATAGGGATTTGTGCAGGACAGATAAATTCTGAAAATTAAATATGATAAATCTTGTGAAATATAAATAAGTTATTATGGATACGTACTGTTCATAGATGTCTCCAATTAAAATCTCTTATGTATTTTCTGAGTGAAGAAAACATGTGAAAAATTTTAATTTGGTATCTTCCAATGATTATATTGACATAATCCCTCAAATAAGAGCCCAGCAAATCTTTTGAACAACATAACTATTTATTTACAGGTAGTCCTCACTTGCCAATCACTTGTTCAGTGACCATTCAATGTTACAACAGTGCTGAAAAAGGAGACTTATGACTGGTTCTCAAAGTTGCAGCTGTCATAGCATCCCCACGGTCACATGATCATGATTCAGGCAGCCAGCATACATTTATGACAGTCACAGTGTCTCACAGTCACATAACTGCCATTTGCAACCTTCACACCCTGCTTCTGACAAGCAAGTACAAAGTCAATGGGGTAGCCAGCAGGAAGTTGCAAGTTGCAGTCATGTGACATTGCACTTAATGACCCATGGTGATTTGTTTAATGACTGCAGCTGGAACTGAAGTCATAAGTCAGTGCGGTCACATGACATTTCACTTAACAACTGCGCCACTTAGCGACAGAGTTGCAGTTGGTAAGTGAGGACTACCTCTATTTCTAATATTTCTAATTGGCCTAATAATGACAGATTGACTCTAGGATAAAACTGACATCACATATCCTGTGCTCTTCATAACTTAGAAAGTTTAACTTAGATACCTATCTCAGAGCTTGATCAATAAATGTGGAATATACCTTTAACGAAGGTATAACCAGTAACAAAATTGTGAAATTCTCTCCCCAGGAAAGTTTGGCAGGACCAGAGAAATTAATAGTTGTGCAGGCACTGATGTACTCCAGGGTTGGGAAGTTGCAGCTATTTGTGGGGGCTTTTTTTGAGAAGAAACTTAGGGGTTTTAAATTTTTGTATTGTAATGTTTGTATTCATTCAGTACTATGTTCTTGTTAGCTACATTTCCCCTTATACAATGCAACTTTGCACAACACACCTCCCATAGATCCCCCTCAAGTCTCTTGCTTCAAGCACACATGTATAGAGTTTTTCTATTCAAGGAAAAAGTTCTTACTATTAATCTGTGAATCTTGATTTTAATGGCAGCAACCGCATTGGTGTGTTCTTTTGTGGATCTAAGACTCTTTCTCAGAATCTTCAAAAGATGTGCAACCGGTATTCATCCATTGATCCAAGAGGAATTCAATTTTATTATAACAAGGAAAGTTTCTAGAACTTATTTTGAAAATGATAGTTGATAATTGCATGCTTGGGGCACTTCCCTCTACTTTACCTTTTTATTTTGATGGAATTGCATCATTTTGAAGCTAGTGTTTGTTATCTAGTAAAGGAAATTATACTTATTATTATGGAAGCTGATACCTTAAAATATCCTAAACTCTTAAATACTATGCCCTATTAGATTATAGACTCCATGCTTTATTATTTCCTATAAATCATTAAGAGACCTTTGGGATTGTGGTGGAGTATAATTTTAAAAAATAAAATAAAACAATGCAGAAAGACATCAAGACTAAATTTTCTGTCTCTTTCTTAGCTTTGTACAAGTGACAATTTGCATGTAGATCTCAGTTCAGGAGAAACATGAGTAGACCCTCCCCGTTCACCAGCTGGACTGGTAATACATCTGAAGACAGTCTCTGCTATCACCAGAGTGACTTGGGTAGAGGTTATCAGTATTCTCTCTGTGTTATAACCTATCTGCAAGGCATCACTTGAACAGGTCATCACACATTTTACACATTGCTTCTGCTACATCATCCTTAGCTGACCAAAAAAAAAAACCGTTTGGAGTAAAATGCACACTTCAAAGTTACTGTTTTGCCATAGATAATCTATACTATACACTTTAAAATATGAACTTTACCCCTAACTCTGTATCTATGTGCAGTCTGCCATCCAAATATATTGCTATTTCTGATCATAATATAATAAAATCCAGTTTGATAATTTGAGGTGTATTTCTAGCTATTTTCCACCCAAAATAAGGTAGTACCTCCTGGTATTGCTAAAACTGTCCAAAAGGAAATCAGTTTTAACACACGGATTGTTCCTCCCAAAGGCATTTGTTCTGATTTAAACCAATTAATATTTCATCCAGAAAAGGCTCAAGAACTATCAATTAATAGATTTTTAGAACCTGTTTATCACTGGCAGTTTGGAAGGAGATGTTGGAGACACTTTGCATGTAGATCTCAGCTCAGGAGAAACATGAGTAGACCCTCCCCATTCACCAGCTGGACTGGTAATACATCTGAAGACAGTCTCTGCTATCACCAGAGTGACTTGGGTAGAGGTTATCAGTATTCTCTCTGTGTTATAACCTATCTGCAAAGGCATCACTTGAACAGGGCATCACACATTTTACACATTGCTTTTGCTACATCATCCTTAGCTGACCAAAAAAAAAAAACAACGTTTGGAGTAAAATGCACACTTCAGAAGACCATCCTTATTTGGAAGGGATGTGACCGAGATCCTTTATATATAGGATAATCGAAAGATGCCCTCCAGACCTCTAGCTCCATACTGCCTATAAGTAAGGGTTTAGGCATATGTCTTTCCTAGGCCTGTCTGGAGATACCAGGAACCAAGGATAGGTGACACACATACATGACCATTCAGCTTCTGTGTTTCCAGTTCCATTCCTGCTTTCTCTCTCCTTTCACTGCAAATGCTGCTTTTCTTTAGGGAGATTACAAATAAACTATTTGCAATACATATAGGGAACGTGCCATTCTCAATCAAGTTTTATTGTTGTTTCAAAGAGAAGAGAAAAGAAAAGAAAAGAAACCATGGAAAATCTGAAGAATGAATACCCAGCAATAGATGAGTTCAACGCTAAATAAAATAAAAGCATTACAGTTTCACTGAAGGGAAAATCTGATAATGCATTTATTGATGTATGCAATAAAATCTGAAGTATAAAATATCCTATTTGTATCACAAGGTGGATAAGACAAATGGCAACATTATACATACACACAAACACACATGCACCCCAACAGACCAGGATGTGTACGCTTGAATGAGTACGCTTGAAATCCACAGAAATCTAAAAACCTATTACTGAATGCTACACATATAGTTTATAACCCTTCGTTCAGGGGCTGAATTTGTGAGGAAGGTAAAAGACATGGTTATAGTATGATTATGCATCTTTATTTCCAAATAGTTTTCTTTCTTTTTTTTCCGAGTATAAAAATGATTAGTGTAGGCCATAGGCTGGAGCCATGGAGCAAGTGATGGATGGATCTCTGCTGCTTTGCCCCAAAGGCATCCCCTTTCCTGGGCCTCAGAGTTACTTGACACATTTTAAATATATATTGATAAGAGGGAGAGAGAAAGAGAAAGAGAGAGAGAGAGAGAGAGAGACCAGACAATGGGATGCTTGTATGGAAACTATTACCCACCGCTGCTCTATAAAAGAAAGAGATCATCATTTCCTGCCAATCCAGTATGATCGTTTGGATGGACCTATATAGGAAGTAACAACATTATATTTCTATACTACTATTTTCTGCCTTGCCCCATCCCTGCACGATCCGTACTTAGCGTGTCTCCTTCAACATGATCTAATGTTTTCCTTCTGCCTCAGCATGGCCTCTCCCCACTGCTTTGCTTTATTCTCACTTTTGCAAATCACTGGCTATGCTACAGAAGACGCATTTGGAGCCCTTGTGGTAGTTCAGTGAGGAACAGAACTGTTATCACTGCAAGAGGCAAATTTCACTGGTATTGGGATAAGTGCCTTAGAATAAAAGAGAGAAATAGGAGAAGAAAGATAGGTGAGGTGGTAACACTGGAACGAAGGAAGATCACTTTATTATGGATGCCGTCAGACTCAAAAGGGATAAGAGGAAGAGGATGTGGAGAACCTTGCTTGGGGAAAAAAACCCTTTTACACATTTGCTAAGATAGTAGGAATACATGCACTGTTGTACAGTTGCATCAGGTGAGGAATAAAATACGGTTGTTGCGTGGGCATATATACTTTTTTAAAAAAAAAAAATGAAAAGTTACTAAATAATTACTATCAGTTGTATCTATTATCTATCTGATGAATTACTTGCATCTTTTCAAGTGAGAGAAAATAAGAGTGTCATTCATTTATGTTAGTACCCACTATTTTATTTTCTGTCAGCAAAGCCAAGGTCTGCCTATAGGAAGGGAAGATCAGTTCTAACTGCACACGAAAATTAAAGTATTCAAATTATTGCTTTCTGGGGGTGTTAATAGCAACGCGTTTAAGGTGCATGCATACATCCAACTTACTTTTATGTTTCTCTTGACACACCCAACTCTGACTTCCATAGAACAAAGTAAGCAGAAGCATGCTCATTTTCACTTATTTCAACTAATTCATTCCTTGTAGTGATTATATGCAACCCACTACTTTCTACCAGCATTTGCACATCTTAACATTACTTTAGCCATTTTCACATTTTTAGTAAACATGCTAAAGTACCCAAATTCATCTACTTGCTCTAATTTTCACCACTTGTATAAAATACAATCATTCAATCCATTTTCTACCTTGGGGTCTGACACGTTAATTTCTTATCTATATTTTTGTTGCATAATACAATCTATCTAACCTTTGCTGCAAATCATTCAGATTCTCAAACAACATGGCAATGTCTGCATATAAAACTATGCACTCATTCATGTCCCCTAACCAACAAACCTGTAACATGAGTACAAGCATTACTTAACTATTTATCATAAATACATAAACAGCCAAGGGAACATCACACATCTTGCTCTTGCTTCCTGCTCAATGCTGAACCATCCACTAAAGATTTATTTCAGGCATGCTTTATTTCCATCCTGTGCTGCTCTTATTGTATTCAGGTGTATTTCAACCTTCCACTCCATATTTCCCCAAAACATTTCCTAATTTAAATCTATTCACCCTATCATACACTTTTTCTAAACCAACAAACATACTAAAACTTTATTTCTCATATTCATACATTTCTCAATAAGCTGCTTAAGAGCAAAAATCTGATCTGCACATCCCCTGCCCAGTTATAAAGCTGCACGGCACTTCCCATATCCCCCCCCCCCGCTCGCCCCATCAGCTCTCCTTTGCTTTCCATCAGAATTCTGCCAAATGTCTTTCCAGGCACACTTCGTTTGTTTTATTTATTTAAAGCAGAATAAAGAAAAAAGGAATAAAACAATAACCAAAAAGAAAAAAGAAAGCAATACTGTACAACAGCAACAAGGTTTTATATATATAGGTGCTTCTCACTGATAGATAGATAGGTATAAAGTTCTATATAACAGTTTCAATAAAGAATGACCATTTTTCATTGTAATTGTGCATATATAATCTTTGTCTCTAAGCAACTTTATTTATTTATTTATTTATTTATTTATTTATTTATTTATTTATCAATCACATTTATATCCTGCCACAATCACAAAGATTCTTGGCGACTCAAAAAATAAGTAAACAGCGTAAGAGTACATAAGAACATAAATACAATTAAAAACTCCCAACAGCACACAGCATCAGGCCCCCCAAGCTCTCTGGAAAAGCTCTGCCTTCAGCCTTTTCTGGAAGGCGGATTGTGGCAGAGACCAATGAAACTCTGACAGGGGGCCATTCCAGAAGGCTGGTCCATCACTGGAAAACCGTCCTTCAGGGCTTTGGCCCTCCTGTACTCCTAGAAATGTAGGACAATCAGCTGCTCCTACTGAGATGATCATGATTGGGCCGACTGTCATGGGAAGATGTGGTCCTGCAAGTAACCCAGCACCAAGCCATAAAGGGCTTGATAAGTTAAAACCACCACTTTAACTTGTTCATAAGTCATAATGAGCATCTGGTCTTCAGTCTACTGAGGAATGGAGGCTATAAATTTGACTTTCCAATGTCTAAGGGCTAGATTCTTAGCAAGGAGCTTAAGAATCCATTTCCATTGTTCAGCTATCTATTTTCATGTAATAGATAAGTATTTCAAAAGAATATGGCATCCATATTAATATTAAATTTTGTCTCAGTCAAACTATTATATTATAATTATATTGATTGTTGAGCGAAGCAGTCATTAAGCAAGATGCCACCATGACTGCTTCGCTCAATGACTGCAATCTGGGCACCATCTCTCAGATCGTTAAGCAGACAGAGCGAAAGAGCTGTCTGCTGACGGATTTCGGTTCCACGTGGAGCTGAAATCCTCCCGGCAGGCAGCCCTTTTGCTCTCAAATGTTCCTAAAGCCCACTGAAGGGTTTGCTCTCCCCTCCGTGGACGGAGGGGAAATCCTTTGTGGAGCTGGAGGAATGGAGCTCAAATCTTCAGGATTTGAGCTCCATTCCTGGACACCACCGAGAGGTTTCCTTCAGAGAAGACTGCAAATGGTGATCACATTTTCATGGGATGTTTGGCAACTGGTCATAAATGTGAGCCAGCTGCCACGCACCTGAAATGGGGCCACGTGACTGGGGGGGGGGGGTTGGCATGACATTTTACGATGGCCGGAAGTGCTTTATGGGCGGTAAAGCCTTTCTGAGGCCATAACTTCGAACTGCTGTTAAATGAACGGTTGTTAAGCAAAGACTACCTGTATTTGTTAGGCATATATGCCGTCTTCATACACATATTAAATAAGTTGTACACTCATAAGCAAGCCTCTTCCATATTTTAATATTTCTCCAGTTATGCCATCTCCATCTGCAGCTTTATCATTTTTCAACATTCTCATAGCATTTATTACTTCCTTTTCATCATTTTTTTGGGGGGGGGGAGTCAACATTTATAATATTTGTTCTTCAACTTATCACTATCATTCCCATGCTAATTCCAGCATTTTCTTATTTCAGTTTCATCCCGAATAGTTTCATCCCAAGAGGGCAAAAATATTCTTAATTCTATTCACTTTGCTGTAGGCTCCTTTTTCACCCCTCTTCACCCACTTCTAAACAATGTTTTATTTCCATCAGATTTGCCCTTCATTTTCTCTGCCACTTTCCCTCTTCATTATTCCTTGTTCTTTTTGGCTACATCCTCTGGAACGATTATATCTTTCTCTCATTCTCAGTTTTTGCAGCATGCACTTACCTGCATTTTTTTCTCAGCCCTTGCACTTAATTATTCCACCGAGAACCTTTTTCAAACTTCCCATTGCACAATTCCACACAATTCTATGGTGCTCTGTAACATATTTTTTCACTGTTATAAGCAGCTTCCAAATCCTCTTTCTTTATGTCCATTTCCATTCATTCTTTGGGGAGTTTCATTAATTTTATTTATTGACTGAATTTATATAGCTGCTCCTCCCGCTTGCATGTGACTCTGGGCAGCATACTTTAATCCTCTAAGACATTTTTTGTACTTGTATACATTTTCTCTTCTGCTGTCATTCTATTTTCATTCAATTTCTTTCCCTTCTTTCCTTTTGCTCCGTGTCCATTTTTTTCCAAGGATACATTCCTGAAACTTCAAAAAAATGGCATGTTCCAAATTCAGCCCCTCGCATTGCCCTTGCATCCTCCACTAATTCTCTCAATCCTTCCTAATTTTTTCATAAACAGTCACTTATGTTTTTCAGTTCATTATGTTCCATGTGTATGCATGAACAACTTTATGCATAAACTTTGTATTCAAAACAAACAAAACTTTTCAAGCAGATACTCACCAAATAATTGCCAATCTCACATAGGCTCCACTTTTCCTGTACTCTCATTTTATTCCCAGCTATCCTTTCATTTTATTTATTCAACATGGATGCTACTCAACTCCAAATGACTTTCATGTCACCTAAGAAAAACTCCCCCCCCCCCAGCTCACCTCCATTCAGAATATTGCACAATTTTTCAACTTTCCACCAATTAGGAGCCACGTGCAGTGTACTGACATACTCAGGATATGCAGACAGTTGATACATATTTCATTTTGAGAATGTTAGCACTCAAATTCTAATATGGAGTCTGTTTAATTCATACAGAATAAAGATCAAAATGCATGTTTAAATAAGAGCCAAGAATAAAGATAACTGATACAAGTCACAGCTAAGGAACAGAGAGTTAGAGAGCTGTCTGAAATAAAGTTCAGGCAGGAATCACACGGATCTGACTGAGGCTGTCAGTAGTTTGAGAAAGTGTCATTAGAGAAGGTGCTAAAGTGTTTGGAATTAGAGAAAATATAGAGGCAAACACGAGCTGTTAAGAAAAGAGATTTCCTAATACAAGATTCTGAAATCTGTGATTACTAGGAGTGGAAAACAACTTAATGGCACATAATCAATCAATCAATCAATTAGTAATCTGACCCTTGGCCTAAAAAAAGCAATGTGGTGGTTGTAAAGGGAGGGGAAAGAAAGAGAAAAACTGGCAGAGCTCAGCTATTCTGGAAGCAAAATTTCCTGCTTGCTCAAGCTCCTGGCCAAGACTTTCTGAAAAAATAGATCTTCTGGAAGGCTTGTCAAGATGGCCAGAAAGCAAATTCAGTTGCAGTGACTACAGTGGCAGTGATAGACACAAAACAAATATCAGCTTTAACTGTGATCATTATCACCAAGGTGCCAAGGCAAGATTGCATTCATGGTTCCAAGTATTCATTCTAAAAGACAAACACAGAGAGAGACTGGCGGGCGAAAGTGTGTGAAGGTTCCAATGTGGAGAAAGGAATCCTTCCAAAAATACCACAGATGTTCTGTGGCTTTGAGGAGCTTTCTACTAAGCGGTCAGGGTGCATACATGCCTTTGAACCAAGGAGGCAGCACCTCGTATGAGCCAAGTGAAACTCCCCCCCCCCAAAAAGACAGTATAAATGGATTGATCCTGGTGGCTGTACAGCAAATTATGCTTTCCTTGCATTTTTTGTGGTTTCAAGAGCTCAAAGTTGCAAGCCCTGTCTTTTAAAGAATTTCTCCATACTACTGTTAAACGTGTGTCTCTGATTCCAGTGATTACTGCCCAAGATCTCTTACTTCTAGAAATCCTTTTTGGGGTAATCCAAAGATAGCTGTGCAAACTTGAAGATGGAGTGGTTTGAGAGCAGATGTCTTCGGAAGTTCTTTCTCTTTGGTTGGGTTTCTCCTTTGGAACTTCACTTCCAAGGCACTCTGCTGCAATCAGCAAACAAGGGAGACTCCCAACACCAACACACAGGTGAAGAAGTAGCAACTCTTTTTAGTAAGATTTTTTTTTCTGCCTGGGATGGAAAAAATACTTCTCTGTACAGGCACCATCTGATTGTTCCTGGGCAATGATCTACAGCAGCGTTTCTCAACCTTGGCCGGTTTAAGCTGTGTGGACCTCAGCTCCCAGAATTCTTGGAGTTGAAGTCCACACAGTTTAAACCGGCCAAGGTTGAGAAACACTGACCTACAGTCTCTCTATCTCTGTCTCTGGGAAAATAATGGACAAAAATGGCAGTTTTAAGCAGCTCTGGATTAACCTTTCAGTCCTGGCTAGGGTGTAGGAGTTCATGGATATCAAGTCTTGTGATGGAATGGAATTATGAAGGCCAGGCTCAGGGATATAAACATTTTCTTAGCTCGCCAGAGAAGCGTGGGAGATACAAGAGGATGAGACTGGCACCTCCCTGGGGAATTCACACTGTTGTGGCTGGATGGCTTGGGAGCTAGAGTTTCAGTCTGGGAAGATTCTTGCTAGAGGTTGTAGCTAATAAACAAAGCTGAACTGAATCCTCATTGTCTCTTGGAGTTCCTTGGGCTAGGCCTGACATCAGTCTTCCCAGACTGAAACTCCAGCTCCCAAGCCATCCAGCCACAATAGTGTGAATTCCTCAGGGAAGTGCCAGTCTCATCCTCTTGTTGCTCCCACGCTCCTCTGGCGAGCTAAGAAAATGTTTATATCCTGAGCCTGGCCTTCATAATTCCATTGCATCACAAGTCTAGCCTGCAAAAGCTAGAAAATCATCAGATGGCAGCAGAGATACAGACAGTTCTAACCCAGTGCTGCCATCTAGTGGTTTGCCTGGAGTTTGCAGTCAAAATCTGACTGCCCTAAAACGTAGTCGACAAAACGTTACTGGAATTGGAAAGGAGTCTGTGTCTTGGTAACTAAGAAGTGTTAGGATGGTTATGGTTCTTTGCAATAGGCACTGAGTTTTGTCAAACTGAATCAAAACTTTAGTAGAAAACCTGGAACCAAAATAACTATCACAGATACATGGTCCGAAAGATTAGTGCTTGGTGAAATGAAGCTTGAAGCTGCAGTCCTATAGCCTGCATGGAAGTAAGACGCAGTGGGCTGATTCACACCAGAGTAGATAGCTAAAGGATTGTGCCAAAAGAAACTGTGATTGCTATCACTGTTCTCCATGTCCTTGCACAAATGATGAGCAATATCTGGAAATTACTGGAGGCAAGATGAGTACAGTATCACACAAGTTCATTGGCAGTTGTTATTCTGTCTTCTTACATTTTAAAATAGAGAAATCTCAAAATCAGTGTGTACAATTCATGAATTTTCCATGGGATATCAAGGTAAATGGAAAGAGAAGCCAAACCCTCTTTGTTTTCCAATTTTGCTGTCATACTTGACTATGCCCATTAATTCTAATGACCTACTGAAAGGCACAAAGCATTTAGTTAATAGTGTTAAGCAAATAAAGTTCTGTCTGTTGAAGAAAGCATTGTCTGTTTAGAAATCTGATTGTTGATTCATAGGCTAGAGAGCCGGTGGCACGATAGATCTGAGCCAAACCCAAATCATGACAGTACAAGCACTGCAATCCCCTTCGCATTTCCACACTACGTTACCACTTAAAATCCACACTATGTTGCCACTTAAAATTCACTCTGTTATTCCACAAATGTTTAACCATATGCTGAGTTTCTTCTGCATGGATGAGTGTTTGGGGAAGATTATTAGGCTCACTTAAGTATTTAAAAAATGATTTTAGCATTTCCAGGTAGGCATACATAAATGTCTTTCATGCATCTTTTCTATTTCCTTAACGTTTAGCTCAGCATTTGAGGTATAAGCAATCTGCTGCACTCCAAATCTTCTGGACTGCACTTTTTATGATCCCTAATTAGTGGTCATTCTGGCTGATGGAGCTTAGTCCAAAATAGCTAAAAAAGACAGGGGAGATATGTACCTCCATGAGGGCACTTTCTCATATCTGACTTTATGTGCATCAGTGAAGAAAGTGGCCCCTGCTCTCCTCCATCCATACTGGATCAGCAAACCTGGGAATGCAGGAACCAGACGAGTCTCAGGTCAAAGGCACAAGTATTATCTTGCCAAACAAGTGTTGCAGCAGTACAGGCTTAATATAAGACCCCCAAAATTTTATTGACTGTGTGATTCTCTCTTGTTAGTAAGGTGCTAGATGTAATTCTTATTATTAAATACTTATTACTGCTATGCATTCAAAATTAAGTGACACCAGTATCAGAGTGTGGTGAATAACATTGCTTAAGAAGCGCTATAAATAAGAGCAGTGTTTAAATAGGAAACTATTTAAATTAGAGTTGCTTTTCCTCTTAAATATTAGGAGGAAAGGCAACTCTACCAAAGAGAAGAGAAGGGAGAATATATTGATTGCCTCCTTCCTCTCATTCAGGCATTGAGCGCAGACCTTTTACTTCTTAAGTTTTAACACCTCACATAATCAAAGTACTAGTAGAAAGAAGGTAGGAAAATAAGCTCAACAACTGCAAAGGAAACCCTTGTAGGAAATACGGCAAAATCTGTTTTTTCAAAAACCACTTACTTTTATAATTTGTATTGGCGTTATAGATAAAACATACTGTAATTTTAATTATGTTAAGGAGCAAATCTTAACAGTTCACTTTAATAGAAAGATACAACTATTTGCAGAAGTTATTTGTGATAAATAATACATGACTTGGAAACATATAGTATAAAATAGATTTAGACAATTACATGTATCAGACAGAAGTAACATGGAACAAGAAAATATATGTCATACACAATCTTTTTAACAATATTATATTTCTCTCTGGGATGGTGGGCAATCTTTCTATGGATAGGCAAAGTCTGATTGTTCGTAGGTAATATCTATAGTCTTCTCTGTGTCTGAGAAAATAAAAGGGAAAAAAGGGCAGAGTTTTAAGCAGCTCTGGGTTAGCCTTTGGGTGGGTTGTATAAGTTACAGATACCAGGCCTAGCCTGCATAATAAAAGCATGGCGAACATGCAATTTTGGTGCCTAGACAGGAGACCACCAAACAGTCTCAGGGCTGTAGGCTAGATTGGGAAACTGAAAAGACATCTTAAAGAAGGGAATAACAAACCACTTATGTTCTGCTACTAAGAAAACGACAGAGGTGTATTCATGAAGTTACTCCAAGTTGAGCTTGATTCAGGGAAGAATACTAAAAAGCAATAATATAAAATAATGCACAGCAATGTGAAAGCTGTGAGAAATACAGTATCAAGTTATGTGGAACCAGTACAAAAATCAAAGAAATAAAAGCATGGGATCAAAATGTAAAGCTTTGCAATCAAAGTATTAAAAGGCCTAGGAGAATCAACAAAAAGGTCTTTTGCCTCGTGCTAAAATCCCCAGTGAGCACCTCCCTAGGGTGATTGTAAAGATGTGCAATTCACTTCAGTTCATACTGTAAATGAAAACTCATCTGCCTGTAATTAACAATAAATCCAATCCCATCTTCTGAGACATCAATATGTTTCAGGTGCCTAGTGAAATTAATGGTGCGAAAAACACAGGAATGCACTGGCCGTGAGAGCTGTCTGTACAGTCCAACCTGTTGTAATCCTTAGTGCAACAGATTCCTTTTCTTGATCTCATTACACATTTACCCTTGCATCTTTAAATGCACCTTACAAGTTACACGATCTTTTTCTTCTAGAGAAGAAACTGGAACCATGGCTGCTCAGCCACTAGCTGAGAAAACGCTCCAGGAAACTGTCATTTTGAAGCTTTCTTAGGAGGAGCTGACATTTGACAACCAGTTCTGGGCATCCACAACTAGAGGTTCTAACCTACCCAATAAACCAACCAAACTAGAATCATCCTGCATTGCAAATAAAGGTTGTGAGACACTATTCTTCTATTCAGGATGGTATCTGATTTTTGCCAGCTGCAATTTCCTTTATTTTTCACTGCAAGATTATTTAATTGACCTTCAGGTATAATTCCTAGACAGATTCTTTATATTCAGGCAACCACTCCATCTATGACATTCAGTTATTCAAACAGTCCTCTAAAAACACCCTTGCCCCCCCCCCCGCCCCCCTTAAACTACAGGCAGCTCACTTAGCATGGAACAAGGGCGTCACCTACAGGGCAAAACAGTCAATCCAGTTATATTTGTTTTTCTGCACCTTCCCTGATCTGGTGCTGAAATTCAGAATGGGTTGATTGGGTTTCAGCAGGGAAAAAACAAACAAAACAAAGACCTCAGATACAACTTGTCATTTGAATTGTCCTTCATCTTTTTCTTGCTTTATAAAAGCTGTGCTTTGTATTCCTTTCAGTCCCCCAGCTGGGTTCTCAAGTGTTTCTCTGCACAATCTCCCATTTTGTTCTCTTTTGCTGCCCTCTAGTGGTCTCTTTACTAATCTTTCTCTTCCATTGCCCTAGTTTTAAAAACTTTGTCCTGGCTTCCACAGATATATTTCCCTTGCTGGGTCAGTTATTCATAAATAACTATGGATTTAGGTTTAAGAGATTACAGGAAACAAGCTTTATTTTTTTAAAAAAAATCCGGTCGAAACATATTTTATTAATTTTTAATAATGATTTATACAGAAAGTCCTCCAAATTATCATTTCAAGTGCTAATTAAAACATAATTAATGTTTAAGCTATGATATGTTCTCTCAGTCTTGAACACTTATTTTCATAAGACCATCAAATCTTCCTACACTTCCTTTTTTCTCATTCCAGCTGATGATTGTAGTACAGTGGTACCTCAGGTCACGAACTTAATTCGTTCTGCGACTCTGGTCGCGACCCGAATCAAATTTTCCCATAAGGTTCAATGTAAATACGGTTAATCCGTTCTGAACCATATGTATTTTTTTTTTTTTAAACCACAAAAATATGAAACAAAGTACAGTACAGTACTCACATGCTAGCAAGGTTATGCTCAAAATCCTACAAGCTAGGCTTCAGGAATACATGAACCGAGAACTACCGGATGTACAAGCTGGGTTTCGAAGAGGCAGAGGAACTAGAGATCAAATCGCCAACATTCGCTAGATCATGGAGAAAGCACGAGAGTTCCAGAAAAATATCTACTTCTGCTTCATTGACTATGCAAAAGCCTTTGATTGTGTGGATCACAACAAACTGTGGCAAATTCTTAAAGAGATGGGAGTACCAGACCACCTTACCTGTCTCCTGAGAAATCTGTATGCGGGCCAAGAAGTAACAGTTAGAACCGGTCATGGAACAACCGATTGGTTCAAAATAGGGAAAGGTGTACGACAAGGCTGTATACTGTCACCCTGCTTATTTAACCTATATGCAGAGTACATCATGAGAAATGCCAGGCTGGAAGAATCACAAGCCGGAATTAAGATTGCAGGGAGAATCATCAATAACCTCAGATATGCGGACGATACCACCCTAATGGCAGAAAGTGAAGAAGAACTAAAGAGCCTCTTGATGAGGGTGAAAGAGGAGAGTGCAAAAGCTGGCTTGAAACTCAACATTAAAAAAAACTAAGATCATGGCATCTGGACCCATCAATTCCTGGCAAATAGAAGGGGTAGAAATGGAAGCAGTAACAGACTTCATTTATTTGGGCTCCAAGATCACCGCAGACGGAGACTGCAGCCATGAAATTAAAAGACGCTTGCTCCTTGGGAGGAAAGCTATGGCAAGCCTAGATAGCATATTAAAAAGCAGAGACGTCACCTTGCCGACAAAGATCCGCATAGTCAAAGCTATGGTTTTTCCAGTAGTAATGTATGGCTGTGAGAGCTGGACCATAAAAAAGGCCGAGCGCCGAAGAATTGATGCCTTTGAACTGTGGTGCTGGAGAAGACTCTTGAGAGTCCCCTGGACTGCTAGGAGGTCAAACCAGTCAATCTTAAAGGAAATCAAGCCTGATTGCTCATTGGAAGGATCGATAATAAAGCTCAAGCTCAGATATTTTGGTCACCTAATGCGAAGAGAGATCTCTTTGGAGAAGCCCCTGATGCTGGGAAAGATTGAAGGCAAAAGGAGAAGAGGACGGCAGAGGATGAGATGGTTAGATAGCATCACTGAAGCAATGAGCATGAAACTGAGCAAACTCAGGGAGGCAGTGAAGGACAGGAAGGCCTGGCGCAATATGGTTCATGGGGTCACGAAGAGTCGGACACGACTTAACGACTAAACAACAACAACAACAGTACAGTACAGTACGAAGAGAGAGAACGCTAACCTTGCTCAAGGCGACTTCTGGTGTGGAGGACAGGAAGACGGGTGGGGAGGCGGTTATTGTTTGGAGGGAGAGTCCCCCTCCCTACAGGAAGCCATGACCACGTGTCACAACAGGGAAAATGGCCGTGGATCCTGTTCATCACCCGATGCGGAGTTCGCGAACGGAAGCAAAATTTTGCGAACGGTGCTGTTCGTGAACTGAATTGGTTGTGAACAGAAGCGTTTGTGACCCGAGGTACCACTGTATTTAAAATGAAAAGGAGCTGTTGACTGTTTTTTGCAGCTCCAGTAAAAAAAGAGCCTCTCTGTTTCTGACATCCCTAATGGATCTGGTGGACAGGATATGAAAACATGAGCACAGCACTTCTCTGCTATGCATTAAAGTAGCCTAATTTTTCAGACGGCCACATGAGCATAAGAAAAAGATGTGGCTGCTTTAAGAGTCACATTGTTTGATAAGGACAGATACTATACTTGATCTTAGCCAAAAGCCCAAGAAGCCTTTTCATCCAGAAGAACTTCACTTCTGAAACTTCTTTTACTACAGTACAATATGAGAGGCCAGTTCAGCATTTGTGAGAGTCGCTTATCTCTCCTACCTCAAGGAAGACCACGCAAAAGCAGAAAGATACCTATTGAATGATCTTATGGAATGATCTCAAATAATTAGAAACAATTCCATACATGGAATTGTGCGACCTCCCAAATCTGGGTACTAGAATTTCTATTTCAATCTGATATATAGCCTATACATTACCTACAGTATTCTTTTAATGAATGGTTTATTACTTACAGGTTTTTTTTCCTTTTATCTATTTCAGTTGTACCAACTAAATATTTTTACAGATCAATGCGGACATGTTTTGATCAGAAATTAGATATGAAATGTCTTATAGAGCTGTAAGTTGTATTTTTTTTACTGTTACAAGTTTATTTTTTTGTAGATATAACTTTATTAAATTTTAAACAAGAAAGATAAAAACTAACAAGAATATTTAAGAAAAAGGAAAAAAAGAAAATAAAGAGAGAAAAAAGCCAAAACTACAAAAAGTAAAGGAAGAAAAAAGAAGTATAAAGAAATGACTTCCGATTTTCTTTTACAACAATTATAAATTTAAATTGAACTCTTACTCTAGAGTCACAACATAACTTTAATTTTTTCTATCATCTAATTTTTTTCTAATCATCAAACTGATATATCGTAATTTCATTTTTTTCTGTTTCATGCAAAAAGTCCAAAAGGGGTTTCCGATCAGCATTGAACTTAACTGGTGTCTTTTCTCTAATCAAAGCTGTCAATTTAGCCATCTCAGCAAGCTCCATCATATAGCACTGTAAGTTATTAATGGTGTATTGGAATATATTAGCCATATTATACTTTAGCTTTGTTTGTTATCCACCCATATTTTAATGTTTTTTTCTTCCTTACTATGTTTCTCTTTTCTTTTTAAAATGTTATATATATAAATGTATATTTATATCAGCACTATTTATTTTCCTTTTTTCTTGAAGAAATAATAATAATAATAATAATAATAATAATAATAGTAGTAGTAGTAGTACACAAAAAAACTAGCAGGCAAAGTAGATAACAACAAGACCCGGCAATGGGTAAGAGAGGAAAGTTGAAGAAAGAGACAGAGGGGCTAATCATGGCTGCACAAGACCAAGCCTTAAGAACAAATGCATACAAAGCCAGAATTGAGAAGACAGCAACAGAGAGCAAATGCTGCCTCTGCAAAGAAGCTGAAGAAACAGTGGATCACCTAGTTAACTGCTGCAAGAAGATCACACAGACTGTCATGCCTGTGCAAAGTAGCAACAAATGGTGCATTTGGAAGAAATGCCATTGGCCTGCAAGCAAGAACTGGTGGGACCACAAAACAGGCAAAATAATAGAAAATGAAGAAGCTAAAGTGCTCTGGGACTTTAGAATTCAAACAGACAAGCACCTGCCACACAATGCCCCAGACTTAACAACTGTTGGTAAGAAAGTCAAAAAAGTCTGGATAGTGGACATTGCAATACCTGGAGACAGCAGAATAGAAGAGAAAGAACTGGAGAAAATCACAAAATACAAAGACCTGCAAAAATAAATAGGCACCTTGGGTGCAATCCTAAGACATCTGGAGCACCACTTGAACACCATCGACATTGACAAAATCACCATCAGTCAATTACAAAGGGCAGCTTTACTTGGAACAGCTTACATCCTGCGACAATACCTTTAACACCTTCAAACAACATCTGCCTATCCCAGGTCCTTGGGAAGGACTCGATAGGTGGACAAAAATGCCAAATCCAGTCTAAACACCTGGCTGAATGTGCAACCAACAATAATGTCATATTATCCTTAAGAAACTGACCCTTTAAAACAGCAGACCAGATTTTTCTTTTCAAGGAAAAAAGATTTTTAAAATCCTTTATTTATTTATTTATTTATTTAAATATGTGTCATAATCGTAAATTGACTAAAACAAATATAATCTACTGTATAGTGACAGTTCAGTATACCCTACAGTAACAAAAACACACAAATATATTACAAGTGAAATAAACAGCCACCATAGTAAGTCATAGCCATTATTGCAACTCACTCAATTGAACTTGCTAAAAAAAGGATTTACATTTCTGGGTACAATAAACTTTTCAGTGCAAAGTCCTCAAGTTCTTATAGCCTTTTTTACTGCATCAGGACATTTCATTTTATTTTGTTTTGCTACAAATTCCCCCTGTATGACTCTGTTCATCTACTTACTGTTTGAAAAACAAGGTCTTATCAGGTGACAAGTTAGGTGTCGTAACAGTTCCTGACAATCAAAGTGCTTTTTCCTCAATATCTCTCTTCGGTCTCTGCTTTACTGCCAAATTATTTATAAATGTCAAGGCAGACATTAATTAAAGAATTGTCAAGTAGGATCTATCGATTGGTTTAGCAAAGCAGTTAGTATAGATCATTGGTTCTCAACGGGGGCAGTACTGCCCCCCGGGGGGCGGTGGGAGGATCCTGAGGGGCGGTGAACTTGTTTTGGGCAGTAGGGGGGCGGTGGGCATGTTTTGGGTGGTAGAGGGGCGATGAGCATGTTTTGGCATTCGAACTTAATTTTAAAACTCCCCAAAAAATTTATTAAATCGATTATCCGGTTTACACCATTTGTACCAGCAATAAAACGAACTTACGCGACGGCTGCCCTCACGCACTTCTAAGAATGGTGAGACAAATTTGTATTCTAGGTAGGATGACCTTGAAGAACTCGACACTACAATTCTTCTCCGATCCCAACCAGCACAGCGCATGCGTCAGCTGTTTTCCCGCGCGATTAATCGCAGCGCGTGCATCAGCTGTCTTCCCGCGCGATTAATTGCAGTGCATGCGTTGAGTGTCCTTTCAATATGAATGTTTGATTTGACCCGTGTTTCTTGAGTTGCTTTTCGTTCGCTTCATTTTTTTTGCATTAGTCATTTTAATTTTAATAAAAGGAATGCAATTACCTTCCAGGGCAAAAGTATCGAGTTAAATCGAACAAATTTGGTGTGTAAGTCTACTGAAAAAAATTACTTAAAATTTTTGCCTTTTATAATTCAGTAACTCCCCCCCCCAAAGGGTGGCGTTGAAAATTTTTCCGCTCCTTAGGGGGGTGGCAGCTTCAAAAAGGTTGAGAATCACTGGTATAAATGATTCTGACTCTCAGGTCTTTTGCGACTGGCCATTTTTATTCAGGTTGCACATAAACAATGGGACCCACTCATCTTGAGAGAATACAACATGAAATAAAACACTTCAGTAAGAAATGGCTTTCTATGACAAGAGTAAGTCAATACTGATGGCCACTGAGTGCATTCGATCTTCATTAGACTATGTTTGGGGTGTAATCTGTAACCCCTTGGAGATTTTCTTTCCCTTCAAAATTATTCACACATCTAGAAATATCTTGACTGTGGTGAATCTTTCTAACCCCAACTGAGGTGGCATCATTTTAACTACATCAGGAGCAGCAGTTGGAGCTATTTTGAGTGATTTCCTACTAATGATGGTCCAAGAAACAAGCCCCATTATCCTGTTCAGTGCTGTAGACTCCACAAGGTCAAAAATAGGTGTGTGCTTGTGTGCAAGAGACAGAAGGATATTATCCTGAATCCGTTTCGGTGAACCCTTGATTTCTGTACTCTGATACTTCAAACTGTCTATATTATTTTTAACTAAACATTCTGTTACTGCAAAGCAGCACTCTTCTATTTGTGTACACTCACAGTGAACAGCAAGAGGGAAGATGAAAACAGGCAAAACCATAAGGAAAGCTTGACATCTAGAGAGAGGAACTGTCTTTTCTGCTGTGCTGAACATTGACCCAAATGATCTGCCAAAATCACTTGTCTTGCCAGCAGGGCCTTTGACGAGCAACTCTTAAAAATGTCCAAAGAAGGTACATACATTCAAGCTCCAATATGTTTGGCAGTTGGAGTGCTAACTTGTGAAATTGGTTGTCTCCAGTTATTTGTACCTTAAATTAGGTGGTAATAAAATAAGGAAAGTTACCCAGCACTTAATCTTGAACGTACATAGGATCCAGTCTAAAATGTTAAGCACTAAAATGTGTTTAGGCCTGCAGCTTGAACCATTATGTATATAGCATCCTATTTTCTTTCTCCCTTGATTCTGTCAATAATTAACAGTACTATCATTTAAAAAACCCAAAATCACAAAGTACTTATGCAAACATACTTTGTGCATGTAATACAGAGGAGGCCAAACATTTTTTTAAATAACTGGTTCCCCAAAGAGCTAGTTGAACAGGTAAAAGCCACCCAGAGTCACCATGTGTGAGTTGGGTGGCCATATAAATGTGCTTAATAAATAGCTAGCTAGCTAGCTAACTACCTAGCTAAAGCTGCAGCAACAGAGATGTTTTCATTTTTATGTATTGACAGCAACGTTAGATTCAAAGTATGTACAAGGAATAAAAAAGCAGGAGAATCCATTAATTATTGGACTGCAAACTCCATGTTCAGGCTTGTTTTTCCCTTTCCTGTTTATCTTCACAAGGGAGATTAGTTCATCTGTTATTTAGGTCTGCCTGCCTAACTTAAATATATATATTTGAAAATATCTAATTCAAGGGCATATTTTAAAAATCATATTCCACTAAATCCTGCTGTATCTTAATAAACACTCTCATTCCAAAGTGTAAACTTGCACATATAATAATGATAAATTATATCCTGCCCTTTTCTCCAGGAACTCAGTTTGATTTACTTGAGGATGGAGGCAAGGAGGCATCTTGCCCTCCCCCCCCCCCCAACAGTCCTGCTGTGAGGTCAAATTGAGCTGAGTGTGAGTGACTGGCCCAGAGATATGCACTACAGTACACTGGCTCCTGTTAAACTACTCTTCCTACTAGCCCACGGTTGCCTGTTCTGATCAGAATACAAAGGGTGTGTTGTCTGGTCTTCAATTGAACCATTTAAAACCTAAGCCTAGTTCCACTTCAATCTGGCAGATGCTTGAAGCTGGACAAATCAAAATGTGATCCAAGGCGTGCAAGGGTAAAAGGTTGTAAGATTTCCCCTTGCCTTTGGTTCTGGAGGAATCTGTCAGCCTAATCTACCTCACTGGGTTGTTGTTCTTAGGTAAAACTGGAAAAGGTGGGATATAAATCTAAGTATATGAAATAAATATTTGGCATGTTTCAAAGTCAAGAAGCTAGGGTGTAGCTGCAGGCTTATGACCTGAGAAACAGCAAAATTAATTAGATGGACTTATGGTCAGTATGAAAAAATACAGAGATGATATTTTTTGAGATTCAGACTGCAAATCTCTACACCTCAACCCCTCAAAATCAACCAAACTCAAATAAAAATATATAACTCATCATTAACTTGTAATTCTCAGAGCTATGGAAAAATGTTTCTAAAGCCAAAATGTTAGGTATTTATCTATCATAATTTCAGTAAAGAGTGATGAGGAACTTTATTGAATTCAGAAGTTTCATAGAAGGACCTGCTATTCAAACTGCAAAGTTATAATCTAGCTAAGGTTAACAGTTCATTTACACTTCATTGATTTCAATACTAGGAAGTTAAAGATCTGGTTTATTTATTTGGTAAATTTTTATAGCCGCCCATCTCACATATGTGACTTATTATTTTTGTGCTTATTTTTATGCTGTTTAAAATCAACATTTAGATTAATTTTAGATGGATTGCACTCCATGACTTCAGCAACTGTCCTATTTGCTTTCAGTGATGTAACTATACCAAAAGCAGTTATTGTGAATGAAAGGAGAGAGTAAACTGAATTCCTGGTCCTTAGGAAATGTGAATTGGATGGCCAACACCTAAGTATATACAAAGTAATCTTATCATATGCAAGTTCATTATAGGCGAAATTGAGTACCTGTGGATCAGTTTATATTGTGCAGTCCCCAACTCCAAGTACCTGCAAGGTCATATGATGGCATGATTGTCATAAAAGATGGAGAACCACCTGGTCTTATCTCACTGAGGTACAGATGGCCCATGAGCATGTTATCAGACTGAAGAGATCCATGTTACTAAGCGCTCTGGGCCCATAATGAGCCATCATCACAAGTTTTATCTCAAAAACATACAATATTATTCCAAATTACAGTATATACTTTATTTTTGGATATTAATAGGTTTCGTAACTTTCCATCCTAAGACTATTAAGTTTACCAACCGAGAACTGTAACTTAATTCTCATAGCCCTAGTTTTCCAATGAAGTCTTAAGGTTACTAACTGTGAATTATTATTATACTTATATCCCACCTTTATTTATTTATACAGCCCAAGGTGGCATACATGATGCTTCTGCCTATTTTCCCCACAACCACCCGATGAGGTGGGTTGGACTTTTGGCATCTGGCCCAAAGTCACCCAGCCAGCTTTCATCCCTAAGGAAGGACCAGAATTCATGGTCTCCTAGTTTCTAGTCCAGCACTTTATCCACTACACCAAACCAGCTCTCTAATTCACCAAGTGCAAATGTTTCAAGAACAAATCCTTGCGGCTGGCAAAAGGCTTCTGCACCGTTCTTTTATAATTAACAGCAAAGGAGCAGAAACCTTTGCTGGACAAAGAGCCCTTGCTCCTCTATCACTGAAAGTGAATGTAGGAATTCACATCTAATACTTCCTACTGAAATGAAAAATGAATTATACTTGCATCCATTACTTTAAATCTATGAATTTGAATTTGGGGAACAGTTTATGGGATTGGAAACGAATAACTTAAAAAAAATGTTTTTAACTGCACTGTGTCTCAGGCGAACATTGTTATTTTTTGCAACTATCATTCATCTCTCCCTCACCCCAAGGTAACATGCATCGTTCTTTCTCCTATTTTAACTTCTGACGTCATACGGTAGCATTCATTTAATTTTATGGCCCCAGCAGGCGACTTCACCTCCCGCCTCCCTCGCTAAGGCATCCACTCCACGCTCTCGTGGCTTTCCCGGCGGCTGGGAAGTCACGTGCCTCCAGGTAGAGCTTTAAGCGCCCACTCCTGTTCTCTCCTTTGTTTACGTCATTTCTTCTTCTACTTCAAACTACGTAAGAAAAGGGGAGGAGAAGCTCTGCCTGGCTCTCCGGGGTCCTTAGGGGGAAGCATGGAGACTACAAAGTCTGCCTGTGCCGTCGGTTGAGCAGGCAATCTCTGTAGTCAGCTGGCCCACAATGCTTCGGCGTGCGCGAGGGCGTTCTGGGTCTAACGTCTCTGAGGCAAAGGAGAGCGGGACGCCGCGCTTGTCAATGGCGGCATCGGGGAAGGTGACTACTTTCCGCCTGCCGGTCCTTCCAACCATTGGAGAGATTATTAAGCTGTTTAAACTAAAAGCTGCGAAGCAACTGTCTCAGAACTTTCTGTTGGATCTGCGCCTGACAGGTTAGCCGTCCGCGGTACCTCTCGTGCCCTGAGTGTTGCGGGGTTCATCTTTGGAGGGCGATGGCTGTCTTTTTATTGTCCTGATGTTCCACCAGCATTTTTTCTTCCAACTTGGGGCTCTCTAGATACGCTGGAATACCATTTCCATCATCCCTGTACTGGACGGGGATGATGGGAGTTGTAGTCCAACCAGTTGGGAGGCACCAGGTTGGGGAAGACTGACACACCGGTTCTATTGCCCCCTTTTATCTCAGTTATTAGCTGTTTTTCAGTTGACAAACTGGCAGTAAGTGTAAGGTGGAAATAGCGAATTAGATGCTTTAGAAAACGTGCATTGAATCACACAGTTCACTACAGAATATGGGTTTATCTACCCTCCCGTTTCTTTTCTTTTTTCTTTGGATTAAATTGTGTTGACTGCAAAGTGAAAGTACGACCATTGCATGATTTCTACTTGCAAAGTGATGCTCTTTTTCACTTGCTCATTTCTCCTCTCTAATACATTTTCTGGTATTGATTTTCCCTCCAGATTTCAAATATGAAATAAAGTTGGGCCTTTGCCTATGCTGCTTCTTCATATCCATCTTAACTTTTTTCTTGCTGAATATGAATATTGAAAGAGTCCCCCTAGAAGTAGTTATCTGTGTTTTATTTTACTATTACAGTTTATCTGAACTAATAATCCACTTGATTGTCTCACGTAAGCAGCAAAACGAAGGACACTGTTAATATGAAAAATAAAACTGCAAACTATGGGAGGGTGTACATGCTTTTAACTTATCAGTGTTGTACACGAAAGAACTAACTAACTTTTGGAGTAGTGAGACCATGTATGCCTTTGTACTGTAATATTATTATAGTAAACTTATATTCTGAAGACTAAGTAAATGTAAACTATCGTGATTTGCACTAACTCTGCTGCACATTAAATTGTCCAGTTTATTTTTGATTTAATGATACAGTTATGAATGACTATTTTGAAGTGACAGCATTGTTTACTCTAAGTGCTCTGTGTCTTGCTAAACCAAAACTCTGTCACTGTGCTCTTTTTTGCAGATAAGATAGTAAGAACTGCTGGCAATCTAAAAGATGCATATGTATGTGAAGTAGGCCCTGGGCCAGGAGGAATCAGTAGATCCATCTTAAATTCTGGTATTACCGAATTGTTATTAATTGAGAAAGATTCTCGTTTTATTCCAGGACTTCAGGTATCCAAATACTTTCCAAAATGCTGCTGTTTTACAGGTTAAATTGTATTTTAATAACTAGTTATACTAGCATTTTCAGATTTTTTTTCAGAAGTTAATTTCTTTATGTTCAACAGGTTTAGCAGGTCCTTACTGCTAAAACCTATTTAGATCCTTGCTGTTATACAAAATATGGAGGCCTTATCAGTTCACATTTTGCTGTGATCTGCCTTTTTATTGGGAGAGATGTTGACTTGTCGACATTATTTACTCACTGGGTGGCCACTGTCCACTGTTACTATTAAAAAGGTGCCTGTTATATATTTATAATTATTTTAAGACTACTAAAACATATGATTCATTCTTACTGAGTTAGATTTCTCCCTAAATTCCAAGTCATTGATTTACTATATCAGAATGGATTTCTCTGAATACTGTATGCTTTGAATAGGCCTCAGATAAACTTTTAGCTCATAAGTGTCTCAGTATCATCAGGCCTCAACCAAGAAAAACTTATTTTTCTCCTAAGCCTGAAGAATAGTGGAGGTTATCCCAGACTGAGCAATGAACTGGTTTGGTCAAATTAAAATAGGTGCTCATTTTGAGCATGTTTCCGGCTCTCCTTTTTAAAAACAAACATACAGGCACCTCAGAGCCCCTCTGCCTTTGGACTTTCATGTGAGCAGCTTGAGATACTCATTGCTTTTTATTTGCCTTTGCGTCATCAAAACCCCTTAAATGAGCCAAGGCAAATAGATTAATGACAGTCTTCTACATGGAGAAGTACAGTAGAAAGTTGTTTTGTTTTCAGTATGAGATAATGCATATTCTTTTGACTTCTTTTCCAAATAAAGAATTTTAATTTTTAGTCAAGAGATTGAAAACAGAGAACAGGTTCACAGGTTCTTTTTTATCTGACTTCTATGCTCATGTGTGGGTACATCCATTTTTTTTCCCCAAGGATGCCAGGACAGAGTTGTGCACCAATTGCGCCTATTCCTGGATCGTGAGCTCTGCTCACAGTCACTCATGCCCTGGTCACCTCCTGAATGGATTACTGTAATGTGCTCTACATGGGGCTGCTTTGCACCGGAAGCTTCAACTGGTGCAAAGTGTGGTGGCATAGATAGTTAAGCTGCCCCTGGAAGGGCACATGTTACACTTCTTCTCCATGAGCTACATTGGTTACTAGTTTGTTTCCAGGTCCAATTCAGGGTGCTGGATTTGACCTTTAAAGCCCCATGTGGCATGGGACCAGGTTACCTGAGGTACTACCTCTCCCCAGTTACATCTATCCATCCCATCAGGTAGAGGCATGTTGCAGGTCCCATCTGCTAAGGAGTTCCATCTGACGGGGTCTAGGAGACAAACATTTTCTGCTGTGGCACCCGCCCTTTGGAACATCATACCCCCCCACCTGAAGTGAGGTTGGCCCCGACCTGAAAATCCCTTAAAACGTGGCTTTTTCAGCAAGCCTGGGGATCCCCTGCCAGCAGGGAGGCCGTGCATTGGCTCATCATGTATAATATTCTGATGTGTTCCCTTTCATCACCTTGCTTTTTATTTATATTTAATTGTTTTGAATGGCTTTTGTATAATGTTTTAATTGTTGATTTTATTGTATGCTGCCCAGAGTCACTTTGTGTGAGATGAGCGGCCATATAAATTTGACAGACAGACAGAGATTAGAAAGCAACCCTGTTTATATATAAGCATCATTGTCTCTGATTTGGATATCATGGCAGATCTGAAAAGCATCAAATCTGCTAAGTCATCCTGCTAAACATTAACTCTTATTTTCCAAAAATTTATGTAGCAAATTACAAATACAGAAAAAATGAAAGGAAGAAATTACATAATAGGAAAGGCGGCAGTTAGTATGTGGCATGCTCCTGGAGCCCGGATCATGGTTCAGAAATTGGTGATGTCTGAAGTAAATTATAAAGCAAGGTTTTGGGAGAGGGAGAAACAGACTACTGATCCCTGAAATAGAGAAAAATTAATCTAGAAAAAGCAACATTCACTCAGAATGTGATTTGTGGAAATCCGCCCCCCCCCCTGAAGTGAGCCTTCTCCAAATAATGTTCTCCAGAGGGATTAGGCAAAATACCATCCAGAATAGTCAATTCTTATACGCAGTTGAACTAATTCCTAATTTCTATTACATAAAAATCTACATGGGATTGCTTGTGTAATTCAGTTGATGGAACATTGCAATTCAATCATTTTATTGGTTTCTGCATCCTTACTGTCCCTCAAGTCACCTCCCATATTGCTTCAAAATTTCTCTGATTCTTTGGAGTAAATGGAATTTGTTTGGAGGTGTTAATCAGTGAGGGGAATTGCTTAAAATTGCCTTCCATATGATAAACAGGCTTAAAATTGATAGAAATATGTTTGCATTTAGAATCGCTAAAGTCACAATTTTGTTTCAGTTTTTTTTATAGGAAACAAATAATGGTTTTAAACTTCAAATTTTAACATTGTTGCCTTTGTGTTTTTGCATTTAGTTAGTTTTATTTTTAGCACATTTGGTGATGTTTGATGCAGATATTTATTAGTTAGAGGGAATCTCAAATGTACAGATTCTTGCATTACAGATGCTCAAAAATGCAGGTTTTTCAAATGACTAAATACCTAAATCTCTTTTTAACCACTTTTTTCTTTTTTCAAAAATCTCAGATGCTCTCTGAAGCAGCTCCAGGAAAAGTTCGTATTGTTAATGAGGATATTTTAACATATACATTCAGTGAACCTTTTCCAAAACATCTTTCAAAGAACTGGGAAGATGGTCAGTATGCTAGAAATACAATCATTTAGAATACTTCTTAAAGTGAATTTACTACATGAGATTGCTAGTGATATAATAATAGGACTAAAAGTTAATTTGTATGTAACCTGTAATAATCCATGTGATACAGGTAGTCCTCACTTAACAACCATTTGTTTAGTGACTATTTGAAGTTACAACAGTGCTGAACAAAGGGTCTTACAACTGGTTCTCGCATTTACAACCATTGCAGCACCGCCACAATCATGTGATTGCGATCCAGGCGCCTAGCAATCAGCTCACACTTTCGATGGTTGCAGTGTCCTGAAGTCACTTGATCACCATTTGTGACTTTCCCAGCTGGCTTCTGGCAAGCAAAATCACTGGGGAACTGTGTGATTCACTTAATGACTGCGTGATTTGCTTAACAGCTGCAGTGACTCACTTAATGACCACTGCCAAAAAGGTCATAAAATCAGGTGCGACTCGCTTAACAACCGCCCCACTTAACAATGTATTTTCCAGTCCCTGTTGTGGTCGTTAAGTAAGGACTACCTGTAGATATATTTTTCCTCTGAACAATTAATGTCTGTGGTCTTAAGATTCATTCTTGGGGTAGTAGCAGCTAGAATTGTAGGTTGCAGTAGGGATGGAAATCTCAAGTTTGCTATTAACTTTTGTCTAAACAAATTAATAATTTATTTAGCCCTTAGAAATGGTAAATAGAGGCACCTTACTTGAGAGATGCCAGAAACTCATCACAGTGTGCTTGCATATGAGTTTGCGGAATTCATTGCAAAAGATTTTCAAGTGGTTTCAAGATTTTCAACTAGCCCCATTTTATCTTCTTGAAATGTATGCTTTTTTACTTGTACTTAAACAGCACATTAGCAAAACATGGATTTAACAAGAAATGAAAATATTTAAAAAGAACACATGAATGAATGTTAGGGAAAAAATCACTTTAGGAATATAAATATATGTGAAATTAAGGACACAAAATGTAAAACCTCCATATTCAATATCACTGTCCAAAAAATATTTGTATAGACCGAGGTAATCTATTAGAAATTACATTGTTTAATACATATACAGGTAGTCTCCAGTTTAAGAACAAGCTCCATTCCCAAGGTCTATCCTTAAGTTGAAATTGCATGTCAGCCGGAACAGTATTACAGTGGTACCTCGGGTTACTAACTTAATTCGTTCCATGACTCTGGTTGCAGCCCTAATTGGTCGCAACCCGAAGCAAATTTCCCCATAAGGTTCAATGTAATTACCGTTAATCCATTCTGGCGTGGAGGACAGGGAGGTGGCTATTGTTTGGAGGGAGAGTCCCCCTCCCTACGACCACGTGTCAGGGGCGGAAAATGGCCGCGGACCATGTCACGGGAGGGAAAATGGCCGTGTATCCTGTTCATACCCTGAGGCGGAGTTTGCAAACCGAGGCAAAATTTTGCGGCCGGAGCTGGTCGTAACCCAAAAAGTTCGTTAACAGAAGCGTTCGTAACCCGAGGTTCCAATTATACATTGTATAATACTGTATAAGTAGTATTTTGCAATGAACTTGAACCATTGTGTATTTAACTCAAATCATTGTGTATTTAACTCAAATTTTACTACAATTTAGGCTCCGTTGTTAACTATGGGTCATCCTTAACCGGGCTTTCTTAACCTGGGGTCTACCTATAAAAATGAAATCCAACAGTCTTTAACTGAAGGATTCTTTAAGATTCTTTTTGCTGTTCATTAATTTTTCAGGAAGTACCGTTTTCTGTACAGTTGTCAGATACAGTTGAAAATTGAAATTTTAATGTACATCAGTGAAAGGCTAGTGACTGCTGTTATCAAGCTAATAACTTCTAAAGTTTCACCCCAAGTATTGTGTGGATCACAAATCTGGGAAATGGGTATCACTAGCAGCTTAAATAGTATTCAGAATCATATTTTGAAATTGACTCTCGGGTGCTCGAGTGACATATCTGCTTGTTTTCTGAGACTAGAATCTAATGCCAATTTATAGGTCTAGGACATTTATCAACAAGTCTTCAGTTACTTGCTAAAATTCAAAGATATGCCTGAATATTGCCTTCATAAGATACTGTATGCCTACAAGAGCAATTAACTCTGAATTCCTGTCAAAGCTTTCTTTAGTATCAGTGTATTATGCTATTGGTGCAGAAATTTTGCACATATGGATAGGATAAATGCCAGACATAAGATCAAAACTTGGATCCAGGATATTTTTTCCAATGTTAGTTTTCCCACCTTAGGACAACAAAAATTGCACTCTGGTTTAAGTTCCTAAATTTTCAAATAGGTTTTGAGTTCTATTTGAAGGAAGCAGACAGATTCAGTTTGAGGAGAGAACTAATGTTGGCAAAGTTTCAGTTAATGCCTTGGCAGGAAAATGACAGGGGTCCCCTATGAGCAAAATCTCTGTCCTTGCAAATCAAGCAGCACAGAAGTTCTCCTTCACTATCTATTTTACTGCCCCTTATCCCAAGATATCAAGGATAAGTATGTTGAAGATCTCATTCAATCATAGCCATGATGGTCAGACTTGCAAAAGGACCAAAGTTACGTCTTTTAAATAGATATAAAGTTTGTTAGGAGAGTCTCTATCTTCCTGCTTGTGTTATCTTTGCAACAGAAAAGGAGCATTAAAACTGGTATGTATTAACTGTTCTATTCTGGAGACAGAAAAATGGCAGACACAGTTTCAACCATTATTGTAGGTTTATGGTAGTTTAATATCATGCACAAGCTTGTTTAATTTTAGGATAATTTAGTAATTTTAAAAACCTTGTCATCTTATATTGGAATATGTAGCATAAGTGGTATATCAAAGTTTTAATAGAATTCCATATATGCGGTGGCCTATTCGTCCTTTTATTCTGATTGTGGCTTATGGTCAAGCAAATACATTTGTCTTTGGACTTTTGTCTTGTATAGATCCTCCAGACATACATATTATTGGAAACCTCCCTTTCAGTGTTTCAACCCCATTAATAATCAAGTGGCTTGAGAATATATCTAATCGAGATGGGCCTTTTAGTTATGGTAGGACCCAGATGACTCTGACCTTTCAGAAAGAAGTTGCAGAGGTAAGTTTGTTTCTTGAATCATTATACAATTATTTAACAAAAAACATCAGTAATTTGTAAATTAAGGATTCTCAAATTAAGTTTAATTGGTTCTTATATTTTTGGTCCATTTGTGTAACGGGGAAGCAATAATATATTTGCTAGCTTAGAGAATGGATCATTACTTCTCCACTATATATGTAGAGAATCTGTGTGTTTTAAGAGACTGTTTTGTAATCAACTGTGTGTAGCAGCAGGATTGATTCCCTTCCACCTGCAAGTCCTATATATCCCCACTTTTCGCCAGGAATGGTAGAGGACTCCTCCAGGACAGTGGGGTATGCATGTGACAACGGCATACCCCACTGGAAATGCAGAAACTGGAACTAATTCTATGGTTACAATATGTTGGGGGCTCCTAATCTAGAGGTTATCCCCAATTATAGGTAACTGAAGGGGGAACAAATGACAAAACATGTGTCATGATACTAATCATGTAATTAATGTACTTGTTTCCAATATTGGGATGAAAGTGCAAAAAGTTGGAGTTTGCGTTGTAACATCATGACATGAATTTCATCATTTCATCATTACGTTTGTACTGGATATCAGCATGACATAAATTTTAATTATGCATCAGTAGGCAGTCAGTAATAGCAACATTTCAGTGGTGATTCTGTTTTAACACTGTGGGAAGTTTCTGTGAATTGTATGTATAGCAATGGTCAGATGACCGTTTGACATCAGTTGGTTTACACACCTTTCACATGCCACACAAAACAAGACACCAACAATGAAGCAACATTTCCTAATGAAGATAATCATGGCATAAAGGGTTGAGCTGATACTTACTTTCTTTAGTCCACAGTTCTGTGCAAATAGGGCTTTGAATCAGTAAGAAGGGAGTTTTTCCCCCTGCCCCTAACAAGACAAAAGATCTACCAGTGCCGTGGAAAGTGAAAAACCTGTTGTTGACAGTTCTCTGACTTGATGCCAGAAATGTAGCTGAAAAATAGGAGCACTCCAGAAGAATTTCTCAGTTGGACCATTTTAACAGTCCACATACCTGAACTGATTTCTTTTACCAGTCTCCCCTAACTAATTCAGTACCAGAAATCTATTTCTGTTACAATACTGTCCCAGTAAGATAGGGTCATAATTTTTTTTTTTTAGTGTGCCTTTTTGTAATGTATGTTGCAAATGTTCAGTTTATTTCCTAATGTTCTAGTTGAGTTTAGGGATCATCAGTGCCAACCTCTGCAGATGGTGCAGTAGGGAGACAAAGCCCTTTTATCAAAACTTGGTTCCTGTAGTTTCTGGCATTTCAGTTCAGTTTTCTGAAATAATTGGTAGTGTGAGCTGCTATTCTAAGCTTAGTGGTATGGCTAATGGATGAGGCTTTTAGAGCTAAACAGATTGGAGATGGAGAAGAGCAGCCTCTTGGCATTTAGGTGGAAAAGCAAAGACTTAAGAACATAAATGCAGTCTGCTCTATATAGCAAGACCCAGCTGTATATGCTGTCAGGTTTTCTCATATGTGACATGAAGATTATAGTGTTTTTGCATGTAATGTGGCTCAGACAGGATGCAAAATAGCACAGTTGGTAAGTTTCTTATATTAGCTGATAAGACTGATGTTACATAAAATCAGTGACACAATCCTGTTAAAAGAATAAATTTGTCTTGGTAGTTACCGCAGAGATCTTTCTAATCTTTAAACACTTCTTAATGCTAGCTGGTGTTTCTGAAGGACTTCTTCCTCCTATAGAAACCAGTCCTTATATTAAGGTTATATACAGAGGCCTCTCTTCTTAATTTGATGGAAGTAAGGGAGAAGGTTTCACTTCTTAGATATATCTATTTGATTTTCTATCACTGTGTTAATATTTTTATTTAGCAAGTTCTTTGATCTTTCAAGGCTTGACTTTTCCTGACTCACTTGTGCCATTTTGATTAACTTTTACATAGATTAATAGTCATTGTTCCCATTTTAACTTTTTCTCTCTTGGGTTTGCTTGTGTTTTATTATTTTTTTGTTGTTGTTATCACATTCCATGAAGTACAGGTACTCCTTGCTTAATGACTGCCCTGTTTAGCAACTGTTCAAAGTTACAATGGCACTGAAAAAGTAACTTTATGACTGGTCCTCGCACTTATGACCGTCGCAGCTTCTCCACAGTCACATGATTGAGATTTGGGCACTTTGTAACTGGCAGGCGTTTAAGACCATCACAGTGTCCCGCAGTCACATGATCACCATTTGCATGCTTCACAGCTGGCTTCCAACAAGCAGAGTCAGTGGAGAAGCCGGCAGTAAAATCTCAAGTAATGGTCACATGATGTCTTCCTTAACAACCATGTCGCTTAGCGATGAAGTTGCCGGTCCCAATTGTGGTTATTAAGTAAGAACTACTTGTAGATGTACAAGGCATAAGGAATAGCCTTGAAGGACAGGAAGAAGAGCCGCTACTAAGGCAACAATCAGACAAACATGGCTCAAGTCCATCCCAAGAAACTAATTTGAGAACATGTATTAGACAAGCCCCTCCCTAGTCACAGGTAGATAAAGTGAGGGAGGGGGGAAAGCACATTTTGACTTGAAAGATTCTATCGCTATAGATGTTCCAATAAAAATAATTTTAGACATATATGGTGTTGGTTTCTTAGTCTGGTCTTATAGGGCTAACAGTAACTGAGATTTGTAGATGTGGTCTACAAGATCAGGAAAGCTAAAACTCAGAGTGAACTGAGGTTGCAAAGAATGCTGAAGAACAACAAATATGTTCAGTCTAACAGGAAGTTAAAAATACCAGTATCCCAGATGCTTAATGAAGATGGCAAAAAATGCTAACAGGGAAAACGGAAAACTACTCAGTTCTTTATTTGGTTCATCTGCAACAAGAAAGTATGTTCCACTTGGCTGTGGTGGAGAATAGGATGAATGGGCAGGACTGAAGCTTGATATTGCCTGGCTTCTTTTCTTCTAACTTTTGAACAAGTTCGGATCACTAGGATGACATGAATTGTATTCTATGGGGGGGAAAAAACAATTTGCTGGTGGTGTGTTTGTACGTTTACCCATAATATTTGAGTAATCCTGGAGAATGACTAATATGCCTGATGACTGGAGGAGAGACAATGTGCCTATCTTCCAAAAGGTGAAAAGGAGGATCTGGGAAAGTGTAGAGCAATTTGACCAGTCAGTTTGTGGAATGTTTCTAAAGCAGTTTCTAAAGCAGTCAGTCTTTAAGCGTCTTTAAAACAATGTGGTAATTACCGAAGATTAATATGGATTTATCAAGAATAAATCTTGCCAGATTAACTTTATCTAATTTTTTATTAGTAATTTCCTTTGTAGTTTGTAAGAATGCTAGATATCTTGATTTTAGTAATGCATTTAACTAATTACTCTAGGACAGTAACTCAGGAGATATCTGGCAGTTTATGAAAAAGATCTTGAATTAATCATTGATTGCTGAATTATCACCATTATGATGTGGCTACAAAAAAAGGCAAATTCAAATTTTGGGAGCCGCAATGAAAACATTGTTTCTAAATCACAGTAAGTAATAGTTCCAATTTATTCTGTTAGTCAAGCCTCACCTTTGAGTATTCAAAACATTTTATCACATCTACCTGTCAGGTTTAGCCCAAAGAACTCCAAGAGACAATGCAAAATCAGTTCAGCTATGTTAATTAGCTACAACCTCTAGCAAGGATCTTCCCAGACTGAAACCCCAGCTCCTAAGTCAGCCAGCCACAACACTCTGAATTCCTCAGGGAGGTGCCAGCCTCATCCTCTTGTAGTTCCCACGCTCCTGCGGCGAGCTAAGAAAATGCTTATCTCCCTGAGCCTGGCCTTCATAATTCCATTCCATCACACTACCCTTGTAAAATGTCAAGTGGCTTCCCATTATAAAGCCAACACGATCACCATCAATAACAAAACGGATCAACACAGCCTCAGAAAGAGTGAAGCAGCAGTGATAGACAAAACCTAATGCCAATCATTAGCTTTAGGAAGAGAAAAGAATATTCATAGACAAACTTGGCCACCCCAGAAAGCCTTCTGTAAGAAGGCTGGGCAGGTGATGCTGTTGCAATGCTGTCCAAGTGCCTGGAGGCTATAAGGGTCTGGATGGGGATGAACTGACTAACTTAACTCTTCATTTGGGTCTTTGGGCCCCCCCTGGGTCTGGTGATTTGTCATCTTTGATTTTGGATGGGGTTGTACTCTTCCAGACCGAGTTGGTGCACAATTTGGGGGTCCTTCTGGACTCAAGGCTCCTGCTTGATGAGCAAGTGGCAGCCGTGGCTAGGGAGACCTTTGCACAGATCTGTCTTGTGAGCCAGTTGCACCCTTTCCTGGACTGGGAGGCCTTGCTCACAGTCCCTCACACCTTAGTCACTTCCCAGTTGGATTATTGCAATGCACTTTACATGGGGTTGCCCTTGAAGACCACTCAGAAAGTACAACTAGTCCAGAATGCAGCAGAGTGCACAGTGTTGGGTGCTCATAAGTTCAACCATGTTACACCTTTATTGCGTGAGCTGCACTGGCTTCCGGTTTCTTTGCAGCTGCAATTCAAGGAGCTGGTTAACATCTTTAAAGCCCTACATGGCATGGGACCTGGTTATTTGTGGGACTGCCTCTCCCTAAGAATATCTGCCTGTCCCACCAAGTTGGATAGGGTAGGCACACTCCAGGTCCCTTCCCTGTCTTGTCACCTAGTGGGACTTCGGAAGCATGCCTTTTCTGTGGCTGCCCTGCCTTGTGGAACATCCTCCCCCCAGCAATTTGACAGGCCCCCACCCTTTTAGCTTTTCAGAAGGCCGATAAGACCTGGATTTTTACTGAGGCACTGGGATAGGATTGTATAAATAGTATATGGAAGGAGGGCAACTGGAGCCTGTTATGGGGCATCCTAAGGGGACGATTAAGGTGCAGGGTTTTTGTTTTATTGTCTTACTGTTTTTATTATTGGTTTTATTGTTGTTGTGAACCACCCAGAGTTGTTTAAGATGGGCAGCCTTATAAATCTTTTAAATAAATAAATAAATAAAATTAGGTTTTTTATAAAAATCAATTTGTTTGTTTGTTTATTGTTTCCATGGAGATCATTCCATAATCCCAATGCTATGCTGGGAAGGCCTTACTCTTGCTAGACAACTGACAGACTTTAAGCAGCAAGAATGCATGCCAGAAATATTGAACCAAGCTTGTGATTTAGGCAAGAGCCAGCATATTGAATTGACTTTAGAAACAAAATATTGCAGATCCCATAAAATTGGATTAATCTGCTCAGAACATCCAGCAAACTGGTGGTGCTGACTCAGCAGCAGTTTAAACTTCTAGATGTTTTTCGAAGATAGGTCAATCTAGTAATTCAGCAGTAATCTATTTTGGTGTTTCACTAAGGTTTGCTCATACTAATACTTATAATATACATGCTTGCAGTCTGTGTGCCACTTAGCAGCTAGACTGACTTATAAAGTTAGGGCAGAAAGTTACAAAGATAAGAATGGCTTATATATTAACATCCGTATATGGATATACTAATACGTGTCCTTTATAGGCCATTGAACTATAGCATTATTGATGCTACATCTGCATGTTAAGCTACATTTGCATGTTGTATAGAGACTACAATAATTTGTCTATGCTAAAACAGAAAGTATGCTAAAATTTAGCCCTTCCTGGACTGTGAATTCCCTTTGCTTTATTATGAGCATTTGTAAATAAAAAAATAGAGCAATCATGATGATTTATAGAATGGATTAAAACATTTTCTTCACTTGCTTTTAAATATTTTTATTTTTCTATAATACAGTCTGAGGTAGGTCCTCTTGAATATGTTTCTAAATGCAGCAGGAATATATGAACAAATCTGTTTGGGGAATTTATTGAAATACTGTGTTTGAGTATAATAATGAGTCCAAAGCATAGAAATATAATGGCAATAAAATTGTATTTGCTTTCTTTACTTTAAGCCTGTTTTACTTATATGAGGACTGTTAGCATCAGTAAAATTTAGACCTGCCAGTAGTTGTTATAACGATAAGCATGATTTTGTTACTGATAATCATGGAAACCTTTGTAAACTATTGGGTATTTTAGCTAACCGGCTGCTCTAAAGAACACTTTTGTTTGGCTGTGTTAATGCTTGAACTCACTTACAAAAACATTTTTCTTCCACAGAGACTGACAGCTAGTACAGCATCCAGGCAACGAAGCAGGCTTTCCATAATGTCTCAGCACCTGTGCAGTGTTCACAAATGTTTCACAATTCCAGGTGGAGCTTTTGTTCCCAAGCCAGAGGTCAGTCTGTTCATTCTTTTTACATTAAAATTGGTGGTTGAAGCTTCATTCAGCTATTTACAAAGCCAGCAGCATGAAAAATCAGACATATTCTAATTTCACTGAGTATTCAAGAAGGTTCTTGGATTAGCTCCAGAAATACTGCAAAGTAAATTTAGTAATAAGAAGACATTTATAATTGGTGGGATATATGTTTGGAGAAGATGACAGAGAGATTTGAAGACAATGTTCCAGAGAAAGGTAAACCAATATAAAAGAAAGATTAATAAGTGAGAAAATGTTCAGATAAGCCTCAAGTACCCCAAAGATGTGTCCAAATATTTAAGAGGTTTTGAACAGAGGGAAGTCCTGTAGGGCTACCCCAAAGGAGCATCAAATCCTAAATTATTTGTACGATCTGGAGGAAATTGCACATTCGTGGCAATAATAAGGGTTGTCATTACCACTGGGAAATTGCTATTTTGGCTTTGTGTGTCAGTTCGTGGAGACAAGATTTCCTTAGAGATGGCTGCCTCCTGATTTTGAGAATAACAACTCAAGTAAAATGTTATTTTGAAAATAAATGTTTTCTGAGGTTTTCCTGAACCAGTTCGAAAATCCAGTCCTATCCTATTCCTTCTATATCGAGAATAGAGTTAATAGTGGTTATTTATCTGTAATGTTAGATATTTCTCCTGCTTATTGTTGCCATATTGTGATTTAGAAATTGCTGACAATAATTGTTTTCCTATTTACATAAGCCATAATTTGTTTATACAGTGGTGTATTGAATAAGCCATAGTGTCCTGGTTCATACATACTATTATGCTATAAATAACCATTTAAAATAATTTAGTACCTAAATTTTCACCTCATGTTAAGGCAAAATGAAATAAATCACATCAATGGGAGAATCCTCCCAGAACTTGGGGCTACCCTTAATGATCATTCAGAAGCTACAACTGGTATAGAATGCAGTGGGCTAGGCAGTGATGGATGTATTCCAATACGATCAGGTGAATCCACTGCTTTGGTAGCTACATTGGTTGCTAGTCAGCTTCCAGGTACAATTCATGCTGCTGATTGTCACCACTAAGGCCCAATATAACTCAAGACCTGGTTATCTGACTCAAGACCTGGTACCCATGCAACTAGATCAAATAAGGTCAGTTCCTTCCAGGTTCTCTCTCTGGAAATTGTCATCTGATGGGACCTCAGAAGAGGGCATTTTTGGTAGTTACTCCTATTCTGTGGAACTCCCTTCTTGCAGAGATTGGGTCAGCATTGTTCTTCCTTGGTTTTAGGAAAGCTGTGAAGACTTACCTGTTCCTCCTTGCACATAGACGGGTGTGCTTATGACTGAAGGTGGATTTACAGGCACATGACTTTTTGTATCCTAATTTTTTTTTTACTTGGTTATTTTTTCTGTGTCTGTCTGTCTGTCTGTCTGACTTTGGGGTCCTTGGAGAGATATTATTTTATGTTGAGATTGTTAGCCTCCTAAACCGTTTGGGAATGAGTGGCATACAAATAAATAACCTTGAAAGTGGCAAGTACTTGGTAGTTTTCATATACTTTTGAAATTAAATTGGGCAAATATTAGGATTGCCAATTTCCTTGGCAACAATATGGAAATGGCCTGTCATTGTCTTATTTCAGGATGTTTCCTCAACCTAGTCTAACTAATAGCCCTGGATTTCTCAGATGGTTCCCAATCCAAATATCAACAAGGTTTGGACCTACTTAGATTTTTAGATCAGCCAAGATTGCCTAGGTACTGCAGTCTTATTGCTCAGCGGAGGGTCAGCATAGTAACTGGTATTGAGTTGTGTGGTAAGAAGGCCAAAGTTAGATTCATTCTTAGACAATAAACTGTATGTGGGACCTTGGACAAATGTTCATGTTTCAGCATAGCTTGTGTCACAGGATTGTGAAACGAGAATTAATGGTTGCATCATTTGATATTAAAGGAGATTTCCTGATTAGAAGACGACTCGGGAGCTATTTTCAGAGTAACTATTGTCCTTTCTCTGTCCTTGATGTACCTGTGTTAGTAGACCTTTGTATAACCATTAGAAAACAAAACTTAAGGATTCTGGGACCTACCAATATCTTGACAGTGTCATTTAGCATTGGTCACATTGACTAGTCTTATGAGAACTTCAACAACATCTAGAGGGTCATAGGTTCCTCATCCTATATTAGAATGTCTCCTATAAGAAACACCCTGGCTTGCAAGTGTTCCAGGCCAGTGATTGATTGTTGTATGCGTTAACTTTCATCTATAAGAGGAAAGGGAATAAACTAGGCCTAGAATTAATTGTCTTGGTTTATTGATTGATGCTCTTCATTTGTGCTGGCAACAGGATATCAACTTTTCTGAATTGGTTTTCTTTAGGAAATTAACAATAATGGTGCCAAACAAATGTCATATAATGAATTTGCTATATGAATTTGTACTATTACCTGCTCTGTGTGTGATGGTGCTCATTTCTTTTTTTCCTGTTTTTTCTGTTTTTTATTGCTCTTTCCATGTTAAATTGGTGGTGGTGATATACGTCTGCAGGGAGGGTACTCTGTTTTCTTAAGAACTGTTTTCTGTTTCTCTGCAAGCGGTACTTCTTTTGCTCTTACATTGCTGGGTGTCTTCTTTCTCTTAATTTGTCTGACAGAATACTTGTACTTTCTTGTCAGAGAATTAGATTGTATGGTGATATGCCAATGCAAGCTTGCCAGCTGTGTTAAAAATATTTGAACTGGGTCCTTAACTTAATGCAACACCTTAAAGTTTTTCAAATTTTATTAATGGTATTTCCAGAAATAAAATAGCTGGCACACAAAATATTACTAGATTACTAACATATATTTGTTAAGATGCTAGCTCTGAATTCGTATTTCCCCAAATGCAGTGTCTTCATTTTTGAGCTATTTACACTTGTCTTCATAAGAAATTGATGTTCTGTACAGAAGAAGATCGTCATATTGTGCTGTAGCAGGAGTACACAGCCGTTCAGAATCAAGGTAGCTTCTCATGGGTACTTTTACATAATAGCTACCATGGGGCCTTCCTTTTTTTGAAACAGCTACCATAGTGGGACTGGTTGATCACAAAACACTAATTTCCAAGATGATATACTGGCGAAGTTGCTTCCAGGTTGCCCATCTCTTTTAGCCCCCAGAATGTCCTCTACCAGTCTATCCCAACCTATTTGGGTTTCATCTCATATCATGAAAATAATAACATCTTGACATTAATTGTTGAATTGCAGTGCTGCTATAATCCTGCTATAAAGCTTCTCCTGGTTTAGGGCTGCTTCTCTTCAAAGTTGTTTTTTTGTTTTTTTATTTTTTAATATACTTAAGGCTACTTCTGCATGTGTCTCAGTATTGGGACAAACAGATGTTTGTGATAAAAATAAATCAGCATTTACTTATCTAAAAATGTCCCTTTAGGGAAAAAGATTATATATTTTAATAAACTATAATAATGTTGTTTGCCAACTGAAGTGCTACAGTAGCACTATTTATTTATATATATATATATATAAATGAATGAATGAATGAATGAATGAATGAATGAATGAATGAATATGAATTTTTTACACTTTCTCAAAATAATCAGAACCCTTTTGCAGATTTCACAGATAGGTAGTCAGCACAGTAAAATTCACTGTGGCTCCCTAGCAACACTGAGAGATTTACAGGAGATAATGTGTAGCCCCCATAGCTGGTAGTAATTAATAATCTTATCCTCCCTGCATTTGATGAGACCTTTTAAAAACCGCCTGCCCACTACAGTCTTCTGTTAGTAACTTTTAAAGTTTAACAGTGTGTTTGTATCTGTCCTGAATCTCTCGCCCCAGCCCTCTTTCCCCGTTCTTCAGCTTCACTAGATAAACCATGATTCTGAGAAATGACATGATGATTTATGGATTTGAAGATTAAGAAAGTTGGGGATTAAATGAGCAGCTGAAGGGACTTGTATAACATCTAAGAGGGAGGAGGGATCATAAGATTGTAATCATCTGTTGAAAAGAAGGTTGGAAGTCACTTACAAATGTATTAACTTTAATTTCTTTTTTATTTTTTTCCCTTTCTTGTTTCTTCTTTTCTTTTTTCTTTTCTTTTTGATTTCTCTTTTATTCTATGGGAAACATTCTTAATAAATTTAATTTAAAAAAACATAAGCCATGATTCTGGTTTATGATAGGAGAAAAATTACCTCTTTCCATTTTTCTCACATCATGCGTAATTTTAGAAGCCTCTAAATATCCTTTTCTTTTTCTAAATTTAACATTTGAAAACACTGTAATCCTTATATAGGAAATAAGAGACTAATCTTTTGGTGAAATTATTTCATGTTGCTGACACTAGAAAATATGAGTTATGGAAATCCATAGATTGCTCAAATTATATTTCAAGCTCTTGATCCAAACTTTGTTCTTTGTATTGTCATATATCAATGTGTTCAAATTTTATCTCTCCTCTCGAATGGAAATGAGTGGTTACCTTTTGACTGATCATCATTTTGGCAGATGTAAAAAAGAAAAAGATTTAGAGAAGCAGGATTAATCAAGAGTCTCATGCTGGCAAAATAATTATAAAACAATTTGCTATCACCTGCAAGATCTCTGAGTGGCAGATAGCCAAAATCTTTGGAACCTGATTGAAGACTGCCTTGTAAATAGTTTGCACAAAATATAGGTAAAAGCTAGATGACATACAGCTTTAAATCATGCTGAAGTACTTACTAGTCACTGACAACTGAAGCAGTTCACTTAATTATGTTAATTTAAGACATGTAGAAATCAAGCTTGAAAGAAGAGAGTTTAAAAAATGTACTGTAAATATAAATAGGTATGCCTTGTAGTCCTGATGTGTTTGGCCTTAAAATAATTATACTGGCAAAATATTAAGTAGACATTTTTGGAAGAAAGCAGAATGGGTCCAGGTGATCATGGGGCATGAGATCACTGGAGTCTGGGGACAGCTAATCCTCAGGAACATTAGGATAACTGTTATTCTTTCAAAGAAACCTGGAGAGATACCATTTACTGTAGTAGTTGAAAACTGACATTGAAAAATACAGCTAACATTTAAAAACGCAACACAGGGTTCCACATCAGTTTAGCTGGTGCCACTGTTAAAATAAGACACTTGGTGATACTGAACGTAGCATGCGACAGATACGAGCTAACTGTAACTCTTTTATATTATATTTATACACCCCATACTGACAATATAATCCAATTGCGAAACAGTATCAGTAATAAATGGTTGGTTAGTGATTTTAAATTCTTACCGTCTTTTTCCTTTTTTTTAATAGATAAAGAAATACCTCGCCCAATGTAATTACAAGGCTTGCATCAACAGCCTTGTTATAAAAGCAAGACTACCATAAACAACCTTGACAAACCGGTCCATCACTCTATTTACACGTAGTCCTTCAGGCTGTAGCCTGGGTCCGCTTGCCGGGCAGCTAGGCTCAGGTCCTGCTGCTGGTTAGGATAAATCCACGCTCCCTGCCGTTTCTTAAAACAGGAAGTGCCAAAGATGGCACCTGCAGCAAGCAGGAGTCCAGCCGAAATAAATCCAATGTAAACCGCTCCTCCTGGCTCATGCTTACCGCTTTCTGGGATAGTTGGGTCCAGAAATTTTGAAATAATCTCTCTTGTGTACCAGGCTGTTGGTATCAAGCCAGATATTCCTGCCAAAATAAAGAAGATTCCTCCGGCAACTGACGTGTGGTTTTTGGTGTCTCTGTCCCCTCCCAGGAGGGTACACTTCATCCCCACTGTAGTGATGCAGATCCCCAAAATGGAGAGAATGCAGGACAAAATCATGGTGGTCCTTGCTGCCTGGATGTAAACAGGCAGAGAGAGGATTGAATATTTCAACGTGCAGCTGAACATCCCAGTACTGTACCATGTGCAGTCCATCCAGAGCCCTTGCATCTGAGTGATGGCTGTTATTATGTTTGAGCCCGTGTCTGCATTCACCTTCCAGTTGGGCAACAGGGTGGCTGCGATCGCACCAAAAACCCCAAACAAGGCTAGGATGAAAGCAAAAAACTGCAGAGCAGCTGATACCATGATGAGGTTTGCCGTCACCTTTTGTCTGCTTGTTTCTTTCCTGTTTTTCTGTCTGACGGCTCCCTAGCCAAGGCTGTAGTTGTCTGTATATGATAGGAGGAGGGGGGAGAGTGGCAGGGGCAAAGGCAGAAGTGAGCAAAGAAGAGTGCTTGCATATGAAATAACCGCTAACTGAATGAATTGCTAAACGTGACCCTGCAGCAGATGAGAAGGCTACAAAAGGACTGAGCAGATGAACACAGGGCACTTGGAGAGGAATGATTATAAATGAGTAGTGTGTGAGAGCAACTGAGCACAAGGAGCTGCTGATAATAAGCCACAGTGGCAGAAACTGTAAATGAAATGGTAAGATGCAAAATTGAGATACGTTCCATACCAAAAATCAAGGATCGGCTTGTGCCCTTATTAGCCAGCTTAGAAGCTTCCAATCCATTTGGTAATATGAGGTAGTTTTTAAAAAATGTAATTCTAGTCATATAAGCAGTATAGGACTTGAATTTCCAAGTGATTTGAATAGAAACTTACATCAATATAACTTCTCAATTTTTTTAAGGAATATTCAGGCTGGAGTTAATACAGTCTTTTCCTACTTCCATTATTTTAATTTAGTAAGTAACTATGCATTTACAGAGGCCTTTATTCTATTATTGCTGTTTTCAGAAGAACAGAGATCAAGCTATTTTTGTAGATGTCCAAGATTTAAAACTCGTGTTCCTATAACTTTAAAATCAATTCATCTTCTAATTTGCTTCATATTAAACACTTCTAGTAAAGAGAAGTTTATCTTAAAGACAAGGGAAATAGTTCCTGAAAACTTAGGACACAGTCCATCCAAAGTAGAATTAAACTGTTGCTAATACTAAGCAGAATAGCCAATCATATCTATAACTTCCTAGTTATATATTTGAGATTTAAATGTGCTCAGTTGGCTCATGATGTCAGGCACTTCTGCAAAAATGGTGATCTCCTTAAATTCTTAGTCAACTCAGTACTGGACAAAAATTGATATTTATTTATGTACTATATCTTTACACTGCAATCCTCCATACATATTCATGGCAATGTACAGTAAGACGAAAATGAAACATAATTTCAAACAAACGCAACCCCTGTCATATTAAAGCCAATATTCCACTTAATGTTTACTTTAACATATACAATATTAGGTATCCAATGACAGATTTTAATTAAACACTCTTATGAACAGCTTTGTTTCTTAAAGCTTTCTAAACATTTCCCATTAAATAAAAATTAAAAACAGTTCTACTTTCAGTTTTATTCCAATTTGGATATTGTGGGCTTTGAAGAGTGAAAATGGGGGTTCTAGTAATGGAAGGGGAATAATAATAATTTTTTAGTCAATGTTAAGATAGTATATTCTGTCATTCCTGTATTATTTATTATTTCATATTAAACTTACCAATTAAATTAGCTTCACTGTTTTCCAAGCCATAATATTGTAGGTAGTTACTGGCTTTGTTTACTTGGTGTCAGTGACTTATACTGAATGAGAACATTGTGCATTAACAATATGGTTAAAATTGCTTCTGCAAGACAGTAAATTTGATATGTTTTGTTGGGAATTCCTTTGTTTTAAATTCTTGCATCCCTTGTGTCTTATTTTCTGCCACAATGTGATAGATCCAGCTTCATCTGCTCATCAGCTGTGATAGGGAGAAAAGTCAGCCCTGAATGATACCATTTAACTCATGGTTTGCTGTTGGTGCTTAAGAGCACTCTGGAGTGTTAGTATCTGCAGCTTTAAAAATTAAATCCAGCATGATCCCAGAATAACAGAGTAGGGTTTTTTTTCCATTAAATGCCAGCAGCACACAAATGTACAAAAATACTGAAATTCCATGTTTTAACAATATTTAGATGCCATAAAATGCAGATGTCTAATAATAAATTTTTGTACTTACTGATAAAGGAAAGGTTTAAGATGCTTCCTTGGCAGCAGCAGTTGTAAAAACACAACTTATACTGAGTGTAAATGTCTCTGTTCCTCATGGAAAATTGCATTAGCTACTTTATTAACCAGAAATAGGTCTATGGTGCTCCTTATGCAGCAGTGCTGCATTCCTCGTCTTAGTACCATCTACCAGAGTATAAAGAGCTACTTTGTTTAATGAATTTGCATTGGAGAAAATACGTTGCTTAACAAAAGCAAAGAGATTATAGAGAAAATGCACATAAACCCTTAGTTCTAAACACACAATGATTTCCAGATCCCAAGCTGAATAATTGGCTTGGAGATCAGAACAAATATTTTAAATGGAAAAAAAAATTATACGTCCCAGTTCTGTTTTTAGAAACTGTTTTCACTACTGTATAGGAAAAAGTAACTTTATAGAATGAGCTTCACCATAACTGAAAGGCAGAATTAAAGGGTTTTATATTGCCAATCAGCCCTCAGAATCCCTGGCTTCCACCGCAAGGTTCTAGTTCCTATAAGTAATCATTGTGAGAAATATACATAAAGTAATAAATATGTATGGCTGAGTTTCACATACCTGCTGCTGGTAGCTTGCAACCTTTTCTGGTTCTTTCTGTAGAGTAGTTATTTGCCTTACTCTAAAGGTTGTTTAAGGGGGAAAAGCAGTGCTTGCAGCTTATGTGATAAATACAGAGCATAGCCGAAAAGGTTCTGACAAGTCAACAAGAAAAAGCTATAAAGCAAAGAAATGTCAAGGGAAACCTGCTGATTATGCAATGTGATAAATAGGAGCTTCCCTTATTGTCTGGACTCTTCTGTCTGGAAAAAGGAAATCGCTGATTTGTAACACAGGGAAGATAGAAAATCAGGTGCTCTCCAGATGTTTTCGATTATAAGTGTCATCAGCCCAACTAAAATGACCAGGGCTTGAGGATGCTGAGCTATTGTTTCAAACATCTGGTGGGCACATGATTATTTCCCCTTCTAACAAGTGAGCATTGACAGCAACATAGTTACTACTATGTGTCAGCCCTCCCAGGTAAACCAGACAGGAAACATGACCAGATGAGCTACTTCTATTTTATTGTTAGACTACATTAACAGAATCTTGCAAGTCTAAAAGTACAAATCTCCCACCATCCCTATTTACTGCCTGATCAGTTAGGGCAGGTCCTTTCTAAGTTTCTTCCTCTGCCTGTTACTCAGTTGCGGGCTTCTCCCCCTTTATCTGATCGTTCCCTAGACAGGATCTCTTTCCCCGTCTTCCAAGGTCATTCTCCCATCTCATCACACTGGTTTCATTAATTTTCAGGTAATGGGGATACAACATTTGCTGTTGCATAAAGTCTTCATGTTCTGTTTTTGAAAACTCTACTATGCATGATTTCTGCAGCTCCTGTTAGCCTGATTGCCAACAAATTCTTAACAAGCAAAGTTGTTGTTGATGTTGGCCTGTCTCCTTGTGGGCAGATCATGGGGCAGATCTATTACTGTATAGCAGGAGCCATAACATATTGATACTTGGGAGTACTTTTAAGCTCAAAATAACTCTTAAGAATGAATCCCTCTCCTTCTCTTAGCAAAGGTAGGAGCAGCTCATCCTTGAGGTTGTCTTTGCATTGTTAGAGCTCAGAGGTTTGATGTGACTGGTGAGGTTGGCAATTCCTGAGAGAATTGTCTGGAAGCAGATCCAACTGAACTTGATAAGACTTAACTTTGAACTGTTTTTTAATTAAAAATAATTTCATAGAATTGAAGTATTTGGTGTAAGGTTTTTATTATGGTCACTGACCAGAATTCTGCACATTAACAAACTAAATAAACAATTTCTGCTTCAAATAAAATACAAACATAAAACTGTAACTCCATCATTGAGATGATGAAGATATAATGAGGTTTATAGACAGTATAGGTAGTCCTTGTTTAGCTACCACAATTGGGAGCAGCAACTCAGTTATTAAGCAAAGCAGTTACTAAGTAAAACAGACCTGCGAAGGTCATAAATGCGAGGATTGGTCACAAAGTTACTTTTTCATCATTGTAGTAACTGAAAGGTTGCTAAACAAGGCAGTTGCTAAATGAGGACTACCTGAATAACAGAACTGTATACAGACACTATAACAACGTTTGGCACATTCACTGTCAATGATATGACAGGAATAGCCATACATAATATAAGTCAGAATTGCCTGGGTATTTCACCAAATAGGGAGTAATAAAATGGGCCATTGCATCCTTAGAGAAGGTGCAATCAAACAAAACATGGAATGTAGACTCAGTGGGTCCTTTACCATAGGAGCACAGTCTTAGCTGCTGAAAGGGCATTAATGTTAATGCTCTTCTAGGTTTGAGCATAGTTACTTGATTTAAATATTTTGCCAGCAAGAGAGCGCTTGACTATTCAAAAATACATTCCTGAGTAGGGCAGTTTGATACAACTGACCTTCCAAGTCTCTAGCATGCAGATTGAGTGTAGTTATCGCTTAGTCATATCCCATGGTGAAAATAATTTCTTTCAAGAACCAGTGGTGTTACAAGGATGTTCTTTTCCACATTGATTTATAATTATCTGTCATAATCAGAGAACATATAACTTCTGGAAGAAACAATTAAGTTTACCCAGTGGATTATAATACAGATCGGTGCACCCATCTCCACTTTAATCAGACCAGCCTTCCTCCCTGCTGCCATATTAGGTACTTAGCTTTGAGTAAATATTCATAGGATTTAACTATTTGGTTTTAACAGTACTGAGATGGCTTGCTCTTCTGACTCTGATCCCTGTCTGCCATTCACCATGTCCCTGAGGAGGAACTGTGAATGTCAGGATTTCCCAGTTCCACAAGGAACCAGGCACAGAGCCTGGTAAGAAGTTGAGAGAAAAAACTATATATGGCATTTTCTTGTTTCTGATTTCAGAGGTAGGTATCTGAAAAATGTGAGAATTGCAGCCTAAAATACAAAAATATAAATGTAGCTAACAGAATTCAAGCCAACACCAAGTAACATAACAACAATATGCAGAGGATTAAAATTCCTGGGCAAATAAGATCTTTACTTGATGCTAAAATCCCAATTTACTTGCAAGGCAACCACCCTGGGGAGACCATTCCACACTCTTGGGCTCTGTGTGCCTATAGGGAATTGTAAATTCATCTTCTACCAGCTGTAATAAGCATATTATGTAACCCAAAATCAGATTTAAAAGATGAAAAACTTTTCAGTTTCTGTTTAACTTTATTAAACATTAATATATAATGAAACTAGAAACTAATGTAAGTTTAAACAGTACTTAAAACTGAAGGTAGGAGTCTAGCGGCTTTGTTAATTGATTTATTATATTGTTCTTTCACTGTGTATTATTGTGAAACAGAGATGGCTCCTGCCCTAGGAACTTTTTTAATTTTAAGCTGTCAATCCTAAGGGAGGTGATAAATGGAGAAATTGAGGAGCAGAACTCCAGTGACTGCTTCCTTTAGCAAACCCAATGGGGAAGTGATTCAGCTCCCCCTTTTAGTCCTATGCTGTGCCCCCAAAATGTGGTTTTGAACTATGGAATGTTCCAGAGCATTTCTGGGAAGACGTGCAGGGTCTCCAGGAGAGAGACAGTAGAAAGTCCAACTGTTGAAATGGGCTTCCACTTGGAAAGATGTGTATTTCTTCAGAATAAGGACTAGGACAATGTAGAGGGATCCGTTTCATGTAAAAAGAGGGGGAAATGTAAAATGAAGTAACATAAGCTGGTAGTGTCTGTAGGAGCATATGATTTGTGAAACACTGGAGAATTTGAAGTGGTTCATAGTGAAAAACGAAGCAAAAGAGCTATCATGTTCTTTTTTATATTAAGAATATGAGTGTGTCTTTATGTGTTTATATATATTATACACACACAGAAGAAAACAAAGTACATACATACATACATATATACATACACACACATAGACACACAGTTTTGTCACTTTTTTGTCTTGTTTTTGCAGGTAGCTCAGGGCAACCTGGATAATTCTCTGTAGATAATTGCCTACAAGTTTGAATGTTGTGCTGTCCTCTTAAGTTTTTTTTTTTTAACATTTTTTTAAAAAACACTTATTACAAAATTCAGGGTTATTTATTTCTTTTAGAAGCACATTACAGCACCTAACAGAATTCATGATTTTGTTTGCATTAATTTTTAAAACAGAGTTGATAGAAGGTACAGGATTTTTCCTCAGCTAGGTGAACCTGCCTTTTGTGTGTGCAGTAAATATTTATTCTCTGTTAAAACTATTTGCAAAATAAGGTGGTAAAGCTACTATGATTATCAAAAATCTGTGTGTTGAAACAGAGCTTGTTAATATACATAACTAAAAAATAGGACATAATGTCAGTAATTTCAAAGCGTCCAATTACAAGTGAACAGTAATTTCCTATATTGGTTTCCATGGCAACATAGCAGCTTTCTAAGTGTTCTGAGAACCCAGACCCTGTAATGGAGTAAACAGTAAGATGTGTCTTGCATTTCCATAGGATGAAAATGTGCAGGTCTTATTGACGCCATAGTACTTTATTTCAGCCTATTTTTATTTCCATCTAAACGTATGTCTAATTTATTTGGGAAAGAAATCCACTAATTCCTAATTCCGCTGCCAGGAGGACTGTTTCTAACCAAGTAGAAAGAAAATTGAAAGGGATGTCCCTTTCCCAGAATACAGAGAAATTCGTCTAGTTCTAGAAGAGTTTGCCGTACAATAGGGCTACAAGAACTGGGCAACAAAAATCTAAACATTAGATGGCAGAGAAGAGATACATCAAACTATATTATCTAGAGGTTAGTTGGACTTTTGCAGCCCAGATCCAGTAGTTCTAATTTGCAAGGATCCATGACAAATGTTCGTTCATTTTTAGTAGGATTTTTATAATGTCTCTTTCTCTCTCTCATCTATTCCGATTTCCCTGAAAGCATATTTTATTTTATGTAATGAAGCTGCAGGAGGTCTGTATTGTGAACTTGGAAGCTGCAGATTGGTCAATAGAATTACATCTCCTCCTTTAATTGGGCTATCGGATTTTAAATGACTTTTTGTATACAAGTTTACATTAAATTTAAAATACTTCCTTACTGCTATATATATATTTTTTAATCACAGGTAGATGTGACTGTTGTCCATTTTACACCACTAGTGGAACCAAAGATAAAACAGCCGTTTAAGCTGGTGGAAAAAGTTGTTCAAAATATTTTTCAATTCAGAAGAAAATTCTGCCATCACAGTGTACAGTAAGAAAACTAACGAAGTATAAACTTTAAGAACTGCAGTTGGGGGGGGGGGGGCTCACACTTGCATGTGATTCCTTTAAGGAATTTTCTCATCATTTGAATGCTCTGTTTTTCTTCTCTTCATAGCTCTAAACCTTTGACACAGTAGTAATATATTTAGCTGCTCAGGTGGATTTTTAATAGTAGCACTGGCTGAATGCAGATAGCGAGGAATTACCAGCTGTGTTGTTCTGGTACTTAAAAATAGATACTGAAATGTTTCACATGTATTAAAGCAGCTGAATGCATCACAGCCATGCAAACATTCATGAGTAAATTAACTTTAAAGCAAGGCTACTGTCTACTTTGTAAATAGTCTTAGAATGGAACAGGATGCAAAGAGATTCAGGGGTTATTGACTTACTCATATTGTCTTGGTTCCTTGTCAGTGAGGGCCAAGTCCTCCCAGCAATGTATTGGTGGATAAAATCTGATAAGAAATGTGAGAAGTTGACCAACCTTTTCTGTACGTATTGAGAAGTCAGGTTAGAATCTGCAGTAAACACACAGTGAAAAACTGCATTACTAGAGACGAGAGAAAAAAATAACCGAGTGAGGTTTGTGACAAAAATAAGGTTCAGTCACTGAAGTTTCCTTCTCTGAAATAGTTGCTTCTCGGTGCCTTGTAGTCAGGATGAAATCTGTTTTTTTTTTAAATCAGAAATTTGATAAAAGGCAGGGCAGAGTAGATAGTTGGCAACATCCTCCTCTGCAGGCATAGCTTATTTCTCCGCCTCAGTCTTGCAAGAATTTAATTGAAAGTTTTGGCACAGGGGGCACCTGCTCTTTTAACACTTTTCAGCCTCTTGCTTTCTGCAGACACTATACTGTGTAACCTAGAGAAAGGCATGCAGTGTGCTTCTGTCTTCAGAGTACAATTGCATCAATGTTAGTCAGATTAGTCATAGCAGAAGCATTCTCAGAATCCAATCATTTTATCAGAACGACAAAGCATTGCAATGCAACTCCACCCCTTATATACATGACATCAGAATACACATGCAGAGGGGACAGAGCTTGAGTTGCAATGCTTGTTTTATCGTTTCCCCCAATACCACCTCCTTTACAGATGCCCGTGATTCATAGTGTGGCTGCGTAAGATATTATTTGAATTGAGAAATTTGAAGTAAAAACAATGGATGCTCCCTATTGATTACAAATACTGTTTTCTTTCAGGATTTTGTTTCCGGAAGCTGACCGCCTTGAAAAAACTAAACAGATGCTCATGGAGGCAGATGTTGATCCAACTCTATATCCATCTCAACTGTCCATGTTTCAGTTTAAAAACCTTTGTAATACCTACAGGAAAATGTGTGATGAAGATCCAGATCTTTTTGCGTATAACTACAGAGATGAACTGAAAAAGAAAAGGACAGACAACTTCAAAAGGACCAGGAAGGATTACTAGTTTCTTTCCTAGAATTAGGCAGCCACAAAATCTAACAGGTTTTTGGATTGGATTGAAATAAATTTGACTTTGAATATGTTCTTAAGTCTTAAGGCAATTTATATGTGAAATTTACAAAGGAGAATAAGGATCATTTTTCTCAAAACCCAAGTGATGCTACTTTGCTTACCTTCTTCTAAGTGCAATCATATACCAAGAGGGCCAAATGTAAAATAACTGAAAATTTCATTGAAGTGGCAAAAAAAGAAAACAAAAAAGAAAACCCCCCACAAATATGCCTACTGCAATTAGCATTTTACTGTACAAGCTTATAGAGAAAATAAAAATACCATAAGATTACAGTACAGGCTTTTATATGTACAATATATATATATATATATATATATGTATATGTATATGTATATATGTATAAAAATCAAGTATAAACAACCATTTACATTTTAGTGCAATGTACAGGAGGACTTTGTTATTCTGTGTTAAAATAATTTAATTTGACTTTAAATAAAGCAAAAACAAACATGCTCTTAAAAGCTCAATGAAAGCTAGATGGACTCTGGTCAAAAAATGAAGATCTCATCTCCCCATGTTTTCAAAATTTTAAAATGTTACCTAATATTGAAATGGGAGAGATTAGTTTACAGAATTTGGAAATTCAAGGCAGTTTAATCTAACTTTTTTGCTTCACAATAAATTAAAATAACTTAAGCCTTTACAACTACTTTTATGGAAAAACCCAGTAGTGCATTAAACTGAAGAGTAAGTAGTTTATCAAGTTGCAACAGTTGCTTCTTTAAGTAAAACCAAACCTTCCAATCAATCAGGTCAGACAGCTAGGACTTTCCATGTCTATCTCCTGTTTCATAAAAGCAGTCCTCATTAACCACTGAAGTTAAACTCTGCACACTAAATTCCCTTTCTAAAACTGAATTCAGGTCAAAGCTTGGAGAATCAGGCTGACTGTCAAGTGACTGATGCCGTTCTTGCATTGCCAGCAATGTTCCTTTGTCACGTCTTGTACTGTTCACTTTCCGTTTAATAGGGCAAAAGTGTGCACGGACTAGTTTAGGCTGTTCTTCTGCCCTCTGCCCACCTCTGTTCTCTATCTCAGGAGGATAATCCGTCTCTGCATCATCATTCCGATTCTCAGAAATCTTCAGCCGCTGGAACTGGATTTCTATGTCTTTCGTGGGGCTGCTTTTTTTTAGATGTTGCTGGAAGTTATCTTCCTCATCACTTAGAATATCAGATTCCTTTACAGGACTATTTGAAAAATCGGATGCACAGCTCTGCAAACTCTTCATGGGAGATGAGTTTTTAGATTCCAAGATACTGTCAGTAGTGTGGCAGCTGCTACTTGGTGTACTGCTGCTCAAACTACATTCATCAGAATCGAGTTCATTTCCTTTTCCCGTACTGCTGTTCCATTCATTACTGGGTGAATTCTTTAGTAACTTCAGTGATCTGGAAGAAGCTGCCAATGTAAAAATAACATCCATCAAATTTCTGTACTCCACAACTATGGTAACCATTTTAATATTATGATTGATGCAATTAAGTACTATAGGAGTGAGTGAGTGAGTGAGTCTTTAGAAAATAAACTCAGAATCTGGATAGCAGAGGGCAGGAATAGGCAATCTTTCAAGGCGAGCATATTTGGCATAGAGAACACGATTGCCTACTGATAGATGGGTATTTTGTGAGAACAAACAAGTACAGTTGCTCTTTTGCCTTCTCCCTGGCCCCCAATGATGCTCTTCACCTGTCAGGTTCAGCCGGCACTGCACGCCTAGGAACTTGCCCAGCCGCGCTTTAGTCAATTTTACCGCTCGAGCGCCAGCGCAGAAAGAGGAAATGCGAAACCGCAAGCTAATGAATGGGCCACCTGGCGCCACTTCACTAATCTGGAGCGGATGTGTTGTGTTAACGCCAGAGGGCCGCGGGCGCTATAGACAAAGGAGAGAGCCGCGGAACTGAGGAAGAGATCAGCGCGCGAGGGGATGCCCCGGCTGTGCGCGCGACAGAAGCCCCAACGAAGGCAACGACCACGCCACAGGCAACAACAATCAAAGAAACGAGAGAACTGGGCTGAACCTGCCATTCCAGTAGAAGGGGGGGATGACGGGGCAATCTGCAATCTAATTTGTAATATGTAACCTAGCAACGGGGCCCGCGGGGGGATTGAGACAACTATAAAGGAATAATGTAAATGTACCAAGCCAGTCCTGGCTTTGCTTGTGACTGCTACGTTACGCATGAGTAAACCTCTTTTGTGAACCACACGTGTCACGGGAGTTTCTCTGCCGAACGGGGCAAACCTTACATCACCAGCTTACTCTTGATTTTTTCTAGTTATGTGAGCCCTTTTCCAGAGTAGGTCCCAGATTACAACTTCCTCCATTGTTGTTATTTATGAATGCCTGTAGACTCTATAGGAGGGTCCAAGGCAAGTGTTTTGCTTTGTAGCATGATGCCAGCTTTCATTTATTGCTTTTCAATTAAAATAATGAAAAAAAAATCAAGTCCGGTTAGGTGAGAGACATATCCCGGAAAGTGCCTAGAAAGCATCCATGGGCACCATGTTGCTTCTGCCTTCTTAAAGGGCTTACTATGATTGAAAATAACTCAACTCTGGACTTTGAAGAAGAAGTTGGGCATAAAGTTTGATGGAACTGCTGAAGCAACCTAAGGTTTCCTAGTCATTGTTATATGGTTACTAAAGGGGCAATTTGAGCCAGATAGCACATAGTCAAAATAAATGGGTAATGGGAAGATTTTAATGATTTTTAAAACCACAAAGTCTGTACTTTGAATTTTTGCCTTTCCAGCTAGAAATGTAATATCTGGCCTCATTACAGGTAGTCCACACTTACTGACTGCAATTGGGACCGGCAACTCTGTCAGTAAGTGATGCATTTGTAAAGTGAAATGTCACATGACCACGCTGACTTACAATGTCAGTTCCAGCTGCAGTCATGAAGCGAATAACTGCGGGTCATTAAGGGTGACATCACATGACTGTGACTTATGACTTCCTACTGGCTTCCCCATTGACTTTGCCTGTTGGAAGCTGGCTATGAAGGTTGCAAATGGCAATCACATGGCTGTGGGAAGCTGTGACCATTGTAAATGCATGCCGGTTCCAGGTGCCCAAACTGCAATCACGTGACCACAGGGATGCTGCGATTGCCGCAACTTCAAGGACTGGTCATAAGTCTCCTTTTTCAGCACCGTCATAACTTCGAACAGTTGCTGAACGAACGATCAGTAAGCGAGGACTATCTATATACATTTGTTGATATCTTCCAATTGTTACGGACATAGAGCAGATATAAAAGAGCGTTGGTAACTGTGGTTCAAACTCAGCTAATGTAATCTGTAAAGATTTCAGCTGGTTTGTAAATATTTCTTCCTTAAATTATGTCAAGATGGCAAACATACTTTTTTTTCTTTATTATACCAAGCTGAAAATGGTTTCCTATTAATTAATCCAGTTCTTTTGAACCCATGAGCACATTTGGAATTTTAAGAATATGTTATTGCCAATTTCCCACAACAGTTGCCATTGTAAGTATGGCAAGGAACAAAACACCATGCTAGGTATCCTGTGCTTCCAACTTCCCTGTGTCTTTTTTCACCCCATCCAATTCTAAATAAAGAATTTGGTAGGCATTCTATGGGGTGGACAGATCTTGTTTTGCTTCTCCAACATTTTCTTTTAGTTTTTTAGTTAGGACACTTTTGAAGCGTACTTGATCATGATTCATATTACCACCATAAATTGATACATAAACAAATGTTGGCAAACATATTAAAATATTTTCTTACCTAATTTTGCTGAAACAGGAATTCGATTCTTGTGCAGTATTAGGCGATTTTTATATGCTTTCTCAAAGGGCAAGTCACATTTTATTTGGCGCCTGAAATTTTCTCTTAGAATTGAACGAATCACTTTCACTATATTGGTCTTGCTTTCGCAGTCACTGTAGTGGGGGGGAAACAGTGATTAAGTCAATGCAAAACCTGATTTGAAATTGTCTTTTCAATTTAAAATATTAAGTGGCTAAACAATTAGCTATCAAGGCCTAGTTCTTCTTTCTCTTTGTACATAATGATTCTTTTCCTGCCCAGAGCAACATTTCAGTTCTAGGAAGCAAAACTGGGCATTTGGCCACCGGCCACTGGTTAGCCTTTTGCATATCTCCCAAAGTAGCTCTTCTGTTTGGTTCACTTTTGAGAACTCTCTGAATAGCATAAGAATCTTTCTTCTGATTTTGACCAAACGGGAGATGTATACGGGATTCCTACATTAATAAATAAATAGTACAATTTTTACACAGATTACTTTAAATAATATCATAAATTAATATTAATAAAGACGAGAGGAAAGTAGAAGTAATCCACTTAGAAAAAAATAATTATTTCAGTTTTGGTTCTACCTGCTGCACAGCTGGAAGGTTGTTTCAGGTCTTCCTTCTAATTCTGACTTTGTATGAATCAGTTCCCAAATACTGCTGTTTTCTGTTCCTGTTGGTAGAAAGAAACTTGATTACAAATATTTCACAATACCTACAAATCTCTAGCCAAACAATTTCACTATGAGAATTTAATGAGGGCTTCAAGTTCATCCAAGAGATAGCATCAGTGGCTTTTTCTTGCAACAAGCCTGTTGCTGCAATTAATGTTTTATTTTAGAAATCTTTCTCTGCACCGCTGTTTTCCAAAATTCAAAGAGTAAATAAAACTGGTATATGGCTTTTCTACTAAATATAAGAAATGCAGATGTTTTGAAGCTCTAATGCAAGGAATATCTTTACAGAACTTTTGTTCTCTCATTCATGAATCAAATTTTATTATACAAGTGAAAGTTACTGTACAGGTGATCATCCCTTAATGACAGTAATTGGAAACGGAATTTCCATTGCTAAATGATGCAGTCGTAAAGTATGATATCACATGACCACAATGTTTAGTGACAGCAATCCCGGCAGTCCCTGTTGCCATCATTAAGCGAGGACCTCATGATTGTGATTTGCGACGTCCTGCTGGCTTCCAACAAGCAAAGTCAGTGATGAAGCCAGCAGGAAGGCGCGAATCCACAAGCAGGCTGGTAGGCAGGTGAGTGCTACAGAGTGCGACTAGGCGGGTGGGTGGCTCCCACGGCACCAGCATAACCAGGTGGGGGTGCAACGTAGTGCAGAGGGCATGCAGGTGGCTGCTGTGGCATGAGCGTGGCCAGGCAGGGGGTGCTGTAGAGTGTGGGAGGGTGCACAGGTGGCTGCTGTGGTGGGAGTGCAGCCAGTCATTGGGGTGCTGCGGAGTGCAGGAGGGCATGTAGGTGGCTACTGGGGCATAGCACGAGCTTGGCCAGGCAGGGGGTGGGTGCTGCAGCCCAGCGCGAGCTTGGGCAGGTGTGCTCTATGGAGTATGGGTGGGGGGTGATGTGGGATCCTCAGGAGAAAAAGTAAACCCATTGACTTTGCTTGTGGGAAGCTAGCAGGGAAGGTTGCAAATGATGATCACATGACTGCAGGATGCTGCAGCCATTGTAAGTGCGAGCCGGTTGCCAAGTACCCGGATTGCAATCACATGACTGCAAGGTGCTGGGATGGCCAGAACTTTGAGGACCGATCGTAACATCAAACAGTCGCTGAATGAGTGGTTGTTAACTGAGGACTACCTGTATCTTAAATTTAGAAGCATTAAACATTTGAGCCTACATGCAGTGAACCCAATTTCTTTAAAGCACTGGATTTTGTGGCATTTATGATTCATTACTTCTGTGACTAATTCTGTATTGTCTAATTTATAATTTAGCTGGTCAAAGAAAGGCAGGAATGAAAAATATTTTATACATGCGTTAGCATTTCAATAGCTATAATTATTTGATATTAGAAATAATTTCTAATTCAAAGCATTGTTTGATACTGTTTTAGGAAGATCTTTTCACCAACCATTGTTTTGTCTACCTGTACTGGAGATTCACACAAATCCATTTAGTTATCAATCAGAAGAAACAAGGAAGGTTGTTATTTAGGAGAAAGAAAACTTTCCAGTAAAGGAAAGCAGTCCTTTCCTATCCTTGCCACCTTTTTGGAACTCTGATCCAGATTCTTTTTTGTTGACAGGCACATTCCTTGAGCAGAATTCTGCTCACAAGACTCATGTGGGCAAAAATTAGGAAGCAATGGATCTTAGCCAATCGCTTCCTTTCTCCCTCTGCAGCCTCCACTGCTGCCTTCTTAGGTGTTTCCAAAAATCACCAACCCTTGCCACTGCAGAAGCGTGGGAAATTAGCAGGAAGAGAGGGAATCAGCAAAGGTTGCCCCTTCTGTCCAATTTGCCAGAAACACTCCATCACTGGATCAGAAGCATCTTTCAGAGGAAAAAGCTTTTATATCAGTGGAGGAAGATCCCACCGAATAGGCTTACTGCCTAATGTACAAAAGTGTTAAAATTGCTTTAAGCTACAGTGAATTCTTTCAGATTTGGCATTTAATACTATATTCCAATGTTGTGGTGAATGGCCTGCTTAATTATATACAATGAACTTTTCATCCGTGCAATATTTATTTATGAAGGATGCAATGAAAACATTGACAAAATGAATATATTCATGGTTGACAAACTTTCAAAACAAACAGAACAGAGATTGTTTAAGAATGTATAGATTTGGTAAAATCAAGTCACCTGCTGTATTACCCAGTCGAACCTGAAGAGCAGATAAAGGAATCAGCCAACGAAATTTAAACAAATCCAAATCATTGTGATTATTACGGACATTACCTGCCTTTTTTAAAAAAAGAAAAGACAATTAAAATTGCTATCCTAAAAACTGCTTGTTTTTGTTCAGTCTAAGAATTTTGCCTGCCACTGCTACTTTTTAAAAATGATCAAAACTAAACATTTTAAAACATTAAACAATTTTACACTATACAGAAAATTTCAAAATCCCAGCTTTCTTCTGCTGCTTTTCTATAATGCATGGTTTCACTTATCCTTGAATGTGAACTCCCCATAATATAGGATGGGAGCTTGCCTGATTTATGCTATCCAATTACTAAGAGCACAGTTTACGTGTGTTCATGCAAATTGTTTCATATTCAGCTGGGATAATCAGTTTAAATCTGGAAAATGTCTCGGGTTTCTAAAGATACACACGTGATTCCTTTATTTTTAGCAAATTATTTCTTTTGATTATTGATGTCTAGAGTACTTAAATCCCCCAAATGCATGCTCTTTATGTTCAGTAACTGTACATTCCAATTGTATACTTATATACCAGTACTAATTATGTACTAGTGATCTAAATACTTACCAGTTTCTTTTTCAGTTTGCAGCTCTCTTTATATACTAGGATGACTGCCCTTTTAAAAACTGAGAAAGAGAAGATAACAGCCTTTATTGATTCTGCCTCCTAATGTATATCATCATACTTTTTCAGTATGTGCTAAATTGCTTTTTAAAATTCAACAGCAATTGGACGCTCTGCATCGCAAATGCCACTTTGACCAGTAGTCCACTGTTTGTGCAAGGGCTTGGGCCATATTCCTGAACCTGCAATAGTTACATTCTTCTTACTGAGAGTCTTATCACATACTCTCAAGCTGCATGTCAAAGCTGGATACAAACTATGAATGGAATTGTGCAAAATGCAGCACAGATTAAGATAAAACATTAAAATCAGTTGTAACACTAAGAAATATGTATGTATGAGAAACATGGGGGTTTTTTTCTGTGATAGTAAAAACAAAGTGAGATAAAATACAAACATCCTTGTTTAAATACACATCAATAATTTTGCCATATGTATAACAACTATCTGCTCTATAACAGTATATAAGTGTTGTTTATATTATACTGACATAGCTTACAAACAAGAGAGTCAGGCAGTATAGAAATTAACATGCTTCTCGTGGATCATAAAATTCAGTTGCGCAAGACCAACTGAGGCTTAAAGGCTGCTTAGAAAAGCTACATGATGGTCGTTCTAATGTTTGGAATCTGCTTTCCACATGAACTTGCTAAAAGCATCCATGCTGGCACTTTGCGAATGTTATAGTTTATGAGTAGTCATTATAAAGCAGCATGGCAAAGTACTGCTAAATAGTGACAGGAGAAGAAATGCACAGATCATCAGGTAATGAAAAGGACTGTTTCACTCAGCAGAAATGTCAGTTGATTTTCACTCTTACTCCTGTTTCTTCTTCTTCTTTTTTTGGAATCACTATTCGATTTTTAAGATAAAGATAGAAAGATGAAGATAAAGATAGAAGATAAATATAAGAAAGATTTTTAAGGTAAGATAATGATAAAGAGAGTTTTAGACTTAAGTTTTAGATAGACTTTATCTTACATCTATTTTAGACTTATAGAAAGATTTTTAAGATTAAGATAGAAAGTAGGGAAGAGAAAAAGGTAAAGAATGAAAAAAAAAGTCAAAAGTGCAGAAAGAAAAATACAAAAGAGAAATTACTTCTGACTTTATTTTACAAATTTCTTTTCCTCTTGTTTCTTTTTCACTCTTAATGGTATGAAGTATTAGTCTGTAGTGGCCTAAGGAAATATTGGGAAATATCATTCTAAAAGGGTCTGGGTGTCCTGAAACAGCCACAGAAGGACTAAACTAAAGTGGAAAGCCAGTTTGGTGTGATTGTTCAGGTGCTGGATTAGAAAGAGGGAGACCATGAGTTCTGGTCCTCCCTTAGCCATGAAAGCCAGCTGGGTGACTTTGGGCCAGTAACTCTCTCTCAGCCCAACCCACCTTCAAGGTGAGAAGAGGGTTTCTCATCTTCAAAGTTTAAGGGCACCAAGCCTACCTCCCAAGTGCTAACTGACCATGGTGATTAAATCATGCCCACTGCTGCCTTTCTGGCCAGTGGGAAAAAGTTAATGATATTATGAATCCTTATGGGTACTTTCTTAAAACAAGGTCTCATGGGATACTAGACCAGGCACTGGACCAGGGCTAAGCATTCTCCAAATGATGATGCTTTAATTCTCTGGTGTGATCATGTGCTGCCAGAATCACCAGCACAAATCTCAGTAGGTTAGTGACTGGCTGTGCTAAGCCTAAAGTGGGCATAGATCCTAGGACAATTTCAGTTTCTGATTTTTATGTTTTTTTGTTTCATTTTAAATAAAATTGGTATTGATCACTCACCAAACACTGTGAGCTCCAGCTCTTTTCTTGTTTTGCCTAACAACATGAATGGATTCAGCCATGAAACTGTAGAGTGCAAAAGAAGTTCTCCCATGGAAAGTTCCGTGACCTATATCCACAATAAAAAAGAAGGAAGACTGAAGACAATTCCCTCAATAGAAGGCAATCAACATTATACTAAAAGTTCACTTCAAAATACCCATTAAAAAGAGGTGAAGAGAACTTCACAGTTCCAATGGTTTCAAAAAATGTCAGCAGTTAATGTGAAAGACTTTATAGTGCAGGTATCTCAAGATAAATACATACTTACTTGTAAGGCAGCAAACTTTGAAGAGGCATTCTTTTTAACATGTCTTAGACTCCATGACTCCACTGAAATCCTATGGAGTTCAGTGAGATTTACTTCTAGTAATATATGTACTTCTATATGTATGGACAGGACTACAATTTAAAGAGAACTTGCCTTCAAAACAAGTGATGGGTGGCCTACACCTCATAAGCATTGTTTAAAAGCTAAAATATATTAATGGCACCTGTGTAATGTAGATTACATGATAAGACAAGGTAACAATGGACATTAATAAGGCAGTGATCAGCAACCGAAACTATTTAAGAAGTTGCTGGTTTCTTTTTCCTGTTGAGGGTTCTAAAGTAAAGGTAAAAATGTCCTCAAATCAAGCTTGACTCTGGATAACCACACACATTTCTTTACAAAAGAAATTGTTTTGAACTTCTCAAGCTAAACTGAGAAAAAGATTCTAATAGCTGTCTAAATCCATGTTCAGAAATCCAGAACTAAGGCCACTGTTGGACTGATTTGTCTGAATAAAACATTAAAATAAAATCCAAGCTTCCTTACCTCTTTCTCAGTTCCACTCTGGTCTGCAACTAGCTGGTCAAACACTGCACCATAATCCTCATAAATCTTTTGCATTTCATTGATGTGACTGGCCACCTTCTCCATTGCCTTCAGCGCTTCTGCAATTTTTAAGACAAGATTGTGATTTAACAGCTAAGAGTCACTTGCATCTAATTTACTTGCCTTAAGGTCTCAGACCAATGAGATACAGATGTTACATTATGTCTTGCCCTTGTGTATGGGGTTTTATATGATTCCACCCCCCTTCTTGGCAGGGAGGGAAATTTTTCTATTTTTTTCACAAAATCCTGTGTGGTATTTTTGATTACATTGACCACCAGGAAACACCACATTAACAGTTTTACCTTTATTGGGAATTGTCAGACATGGGTAGCCAGGTGTTATTCTATGGAGTTTAACCCTTCTACTAGGAAATGAACTCAGGGACCTTCACACTTGGATGATTATATACAGTGCATTAGCATTAGGAGATACCAGGTCCTGGCAGTCAGCAGTTTGCAAGAAGGGATATATATAAACGATCAGCTTCCTTTAAGGTCTCAGAGCACACAGGATATACACTGTGTAAAAAAAGAGAAATTCTACTCTCCCAACCACCCCCTTGCAAGGATGGTCGTGGTGGGAGTCACATAAAGCCCATGCATGGGGGCATGACATATTGTAACATCCGAATCTCTCTGCTCTGAGACCTTAAAGGAAGGTGGGCTATATATACTATCCTGACAGCTTCCATATATCCCTTCCTGCAAACTGCTGAGCACCACCACCCAGATAGCTTCTAAAGCTAATCCATTGTATATAATCATCCAAGTATGAAGGTCCATGAGTTCAATTCCTAGTAGAAGGTTTGAACCCCACAGAGTAACATCTGGCTACTCATGCCTGAGAAGTCCAATTAAGGATGAAACCAGTAATGTGGTGCCAAGGTGTCTAATTACTTAAAACCTAGGAATTTACCAGCAGAAACAAAATGCTGCTGACAATATCCAGAACAGAGAAATCTACCCCTGGTATTTCACAACTCATGGGGAAGTTCATTCATGATGGCTGGGTTCATGAATCATCATAAGCCATGGTTGGTTTCAATAAGAAGGGATAACATATAGTGAAAGGCTATAGTTCCCTAGACCACAATCTGCAGCTATCTCAAGATCAGTGGCAAATTATTTTGGATCTATTTATTTTCTTTTTATTTAAGATTATTGCATATTGTAATTTTAATTTATTTTAATTGTTCTGTAAACCACCCAGAGCCATTTCAACAAGATGGGCAGTGACAAATTTGATATGTAAATAAACATAAAATAAAAAATTATGGCAAATTGCAATTATGCAATTTTTGGCGGGGGGTAAAAAGGCTAATCTATGGTGGAAATGGATGTACTAAGCTTCTCTATGGACAAAGCTCACCCACTTCCACCCTTGAACAGGAACAAAATGGGCTGAAACTTTTAACTCATGTTCCCCTGTGATGTCTCTGAGAAAATTCACTCAAGAGTTTCCCTGATCAGAACATATATTTTTAAAATAATAGAACTGTGGCCTCTTGATAAAAGGATTGTCCTTTGGTTCTAACCATTGTTTGTTGAATAAGCCATAACTGATTATAGCATATGATGGCTAAATCATCAATCTATGGCTTAATGACTAGTTTCACCATAATGCCTGGTGAGAAGTTTCACAATCATAATGACTGATTTCACTCATTGGACTAAGCCAAAACCGAAAAATGTTTCTGCTTATTGTGCTGTGTGATCCACGTCAGTAGCTAGAATGTGATGTCACAATAAGTCGTTGCTAAGTTGCCTTGACTGGGAAAACCCTAGTCTCCCATTTGGTATGCAGCCTACCTCTCTCTGGAATGGATGTAAAGAGACTGACAGTGGCTTTTTTTAAAAAAACAACCATGACTGCACTTATGTACAGTTTACTAAAATAATTCCATTTATAAGCCATGGTCTGAATCCAGCTCATTTCAAACAAATCTTAATTAAGCACTTGGATGATGCAACAAGCTGCTGTCAGTGTAAAACAGAAGCAACCTGTAGGGGAGACCCAACGCACAAGACCCAAAGGAACCAAGTCTCTTAGTTTAATGCGAAGCTCAAATACAGTCACTGAGAAAACTGCATAATAAATTCTCCTTCGCACAACTCAGTGCTAAATCCATTTGACAGTTTTCAAATGCTAATTTAAAGGCAAGCCATTCTGGGGAGTACCTGTGAGGTGGTAATGCTCCTCGCTTTCTACGTCAGTCAGTGATACCAGTTCTTTCAGGAGCAAAGGGTATTTCAGCACCCTCTGAACAGGCTTGATAAGAAAGGACTCTAGGGTGGAAGAATGCTGTTTAGTGGGGTTGTGTGCATCCAGAAAAGCCTTGAAGGCGTTATCAGTTTTGGCTAAAGGGAAAAAAAAAATGGAACAAAGCAGTTGTAGTTGATATTATTAATAATATGAAACTATCTTGCAATAGTTAAAGCTTAATTGCTCTTCATTCAAAAATATTCAGGCAATATAACAAAATAATGCCAAGGATGTTAATATAATCCTAAAATTCAGTAAAACCAAACAATTCAAATTAATTGTTCTTAAAAGATGAACTATCCAGCTAAAATAACAAGACAAATAACATTAATTTAGCACCGAAAAATATTAAAGTTGTCATTGGTCAGAATAGCTTCTCGAAATGAACAGGATTAATCAAAAACTCCCTCATGTGTCATAGTTTAATGAATGATCTAATTATCACTGTAATATATTTTGATTATTTATATTGACAGCATCTCATTTCTGGCAGATTAAAGAACATTTAGTTCTGAGGTATCCAATATGGTATTTGCAGATACCACTGTGCACATTTTTTTTTATACTCTCCAAGTTCCTCACTCCATGTGACTTTTTATATTAAAAAAAAACACTTTAATCAAGAAAGGAGAAACATTAAAAATCAGTGCCAGAATCCAGTATCATTTCCAGGAATGTTCCTGAGCTCTCCAAAGGCCGACAAGAATTCCAAGAAACTAAAAATCATAGCTGGCTCCATCCCAGGAGTTTGGACTCCCACCACCCAGAAACTAGAGAAAAATGAGGAGGGACAGTAGAGTGCGTTTTGCTGGACTGGAGCTGGGGGTGGTGGGAATTAGGAAACAGTGGTCAATCAGTGCATGTTCCCCAAGGTGAAAATGGTGGAATTTCAGCCCCAAAAGGTCGGAGATACCTGCTTTAGTTAACTAGTCATGGAGGATGGATTCCATACTATTGAAAACTAATGAAGTCATACTACCTCAGCAAAGCCAATCCATAAAGACCTCCAATGATGCCTGTCAGGCTATTTCATATAACTTTTTTTTTTCAAAAAAATAAATTGCTAAATAAAAAGTGAACTGGCATGCTATGAAGTTCTAGCCCCAACCATTTCTATTCTTCCAAAGATCTTAGTGACTTAATTAGAGGATATCATTAATGCAACCTAGGCTGTTGATCTGATTTGATAAAGAAAAGCCTGAAATAATACAGAATAAAAGTTAATAAGTAATGGTGGAAGTGTCCTCCACATTTTGTCTTCAGGAAAAACGGGTGTTTCCTGAATAGTTTCCCCCCACGGCCACTATCCTGTGAGATCACATGCTTTCACAACTCCACATATGTCCATCAACCCACACAATATTTACAGTACTGTGTATCTTTGTTATTCTACTTATGTTAATATTTGCATTAGACAGTAGAAAATACACACTCATAACAATACTACCTCATTGTTACACTAGGATTATTGGGAACTGTTGTATTTATATTGTTAATCCAACACCATAAATGCAAATTACTACTTTATTATTATGTGCAGTACATTTATTGCTCCCTTTCCATTCTAAAACTCAAGACAGTCTCTGCATTGTCCCCTTCTAGGCACTGACCAGATCGAGATCTGCTTAGCTTCGACAACGATGCTGTGTAGCACATGCTTTTACAGCATTGTTGGCCATGATGGATTTTCATTGGACATACCAAATGCCAAGCAGCAATTTAAAGTGTTAAAATTACTTGTTATTTCACTAAATATACAGGAGCAGACCAGAAAATTTAGTTTGTAATTTTCCATTTCAATCTGTAATTATCCTTCTGCAGAACAGCCTGCTATCTTCCACCACAACTGTTCTCCAGAAGAAATGTTGGTTTAAAGAGAAAGCTGGGGTTGCTGTGGATATGGCTCTATTAGCTGTTTCAGCAGGATGATGTAACATGGATATATACAGGTATTATGTATACACACACATGCGTATACATGCCTACCTTTCTAATAAAAATACATTACACAAGGCCAGTTACATTAATTAAAAACATAATTATCAGTCATATATAAAAGTTATACATTATCGTTTACAAATACAAATACAAAAATGTCAGCAATTGGTTCCAGAACATGTCACTCATCAATGAAGAACTTCTCTAATCACATAGAATATTCTCTCCCATTCTTGCAGGGGGAACACATTACGGAAACTACTTACATGCATGTTTATTCACAACGGGTTTGGCAAAGTAATTTTTTCCTCAAGGTTCCATTTAACACATATTTAAGTTTTCTCTTTTTTTTTTTAAAGCCTGTTTCTATGACAGCAGCGGATCTGCTCTATTTCAAAATAAATAAATAAACGTACCCAAAAGGCCCCCACCAAGAGCACTCCCATAAGAAGACAGACAAAGATAGGCAGTCCTAAGTAGAAGTGCTTTGCTTAGAAGTGTCAAAAATAGATGCACTTTTCAAACCCTTTAGCATCATGAGACCAATTGCAAAATTTAAGAAAAGTCCTTTTTTAATACGGTCATCTTGAAAAACAATTGTTTTATTTTGCTTCGTTTTTATCATATGCTTAGTTTACCTTATGGAGACAATTACCTCTTTCAAGAACTTTCTGGACTTTGATGTGGTTTGCACAGAACCCACTATATAATTTGAAGTGATCAGCATAATAGAGGAAAGAGCCTCCCAAAGAGAAGAGCAGTTTCTGAAACGAAGGTGAGACATTTATTTTAGGGATGCATATTTTGCTGTTAAGGAAAGACTAATAGTATTCTTCAAAGAGTCATTCATTCATGTAGTCATTCATTCATTTCACAATACTAAATTCTCAATGTGCAGAATAATCATGACAAACAATCCAAGAAACCATTCAGAACCAAGGGAGAGTACAATAAGAAAAAACTAAAGGCCCATTATGATTCTGTGTAGTTTTCCTCTATTTTATACTTTACTTCCAGCTTTGCCCTGCTTTGCATTCCTGAAGTTTTTCTTAAAGATTTTTGTAATCATGATTGACTGTAACTTGAGTTATTATATAATTGCACGTATTAGCTGTTGCCTATTTATGAATATGAATATATCTTGCCTTTCTAGTGGTTTCAAACTGGTGATACGTAACAAACACAAATCAACAGAACAAATTAGATAATGAATATAAGATTTGCATGAACTAAAGCAAACAAATGTGATGGAAAGAGATTCACTGGGAGCATGAATCATTTCAATTATGCCTCTTCTGTGATGAGAATTTCTTTTCTTGAATGCAATTTTTGTTTGCTACAGGTGTTTAATTCATTTCTAAAATTGGATTAAGAAGAAGCTATGAAAGCATATGGCACAACTTGTCATACTCAGGAAAAAAAACTGATGTGAAACTGAATGCATTAAATAATTGATAGAGAATATTCTGAATAGTTATTTTACTATTCTAGAGTCTCTTACAATTCATGCTTTTGAAAATTAATTATACAACCCTTGTGATGCATGCAACAGTGAGAGAGAACAATAGGAATAACAGAAAATTAACTTTATCCCGCAGGAAAGTTTAGTAAGAGGCAACAAATTTAAAATAGTTTATCAGTCAAGGTTCAGATATCTAATAAATAGTAGACACCACAGTGCTAGCAGAACAAAGTAAAATAACTTAGTAAAATTAAAATTGTTAGGATCTATCCAGAAGACCCTAACAGTTTAGGTTTGACGTGCAGTGTGCATATGCACTCTCATTCAGGGATCTGAAAGTAATTAGGGACCTCCATAATAAACTATAGGTAGTCCTGGTTTAGTGATCAGAATTGGGACTGGCAACCTGGTTGTTAAGTGAAGCAGTCACTAAGTGAAACTGCAACTGTGCTTATGACCTTACTTCCGCTTTCCTTTGCTTTACAGACCTGTAAAGGTTGTAGTCGTAGTTACTTTTTCATCACCTTCGTAACGGCAAATGTTTGCTAAACGAGGCAGTCATTAAACGAGGACTACCTGTACAGGTAACTTTCAAGAATGATATGATGGGCTAATTGATATAATTTTCCTACAGGCTAGATTCTTTTATATCTTAGTTCTGCAGAGAGATGGAATAATAACCAAAAACGCTATGAGCTACATCATGACCTATGATCCTTTCCAAAAACTGTGAAAAGAGACAATGGGAGAATTAGAGAAGGGATTCTAAGGTTAACTGTGATAATTTGAAAGTTTGTGCATGAGGAAATAGTTTTCAAATACTGCAAGCAACTTAAGTCTTTAATCAATTGATTGATTATGCGATAGCAAGTTGTTTTCAACTCCTAGAGACCACATAGATTTTTCTCCATACACCAGAATAAATCAGGAAACTAACTACATTGTAAGAGATAAGTTTCCATATGCCCAATCAACATTCTAGTCACTCTATTTTGAGCCAATTCTTCAAATACTGTAAAAACATTTTGCAGTAGTTCAAAACATATACAGTATGCTTATTGAACTGCATCTGTCCAAGAAGGTCTGTCATTGGGAGAGCAGCCAAAGTTGGTAGAAAGTTCTACAGGTCAGCAAAGGCACTTGAGCTACCAATGAACTCAATAAGTCAGAATATAAGCAAAAATGAACAACAGCTGGGGGTTTTTTTGCACCGCAGACTTTAAGCTTCCTTGATTCTCCTTCACCGCTTTTCTATTTTCCCAGAAAAGATGTAGGGAAGCTTCTGTGAAATGTGAGGGGCTTTTAGGGACAAAAGTCTCTAAAATATTAGAGACAAACACAGGGATTTGCTTATTTGATATAAACTCCCTCTCACTCACATTGCTAGAGTAATTCTACAAACTAATTAACTGAGCACTTGCTTCTGAGATTCTCAAACTGTTTACCTGACCTCAGCATGGCCCTGGAAAAGGTATCTTAAAATTTCTTCTGTTTGGGAAAAAAATCTTCCTATATATAGTAAGTGGGCTTTAGTTTTTATGCATAAAAAATTCTAACTAGAGAAAACAGAGGAAAAATAAAGGGAATTAGAGGGAATAATTGCTATCATCATATTCCAAAATGTAATATTTTGTATTTACCCGAAACTGAGAAGGGGTTTCAAGTGTGTTAAAATCACAGCAGGAGGAAATTCCATCTTCAAGCGTCTCTAAAAATACCTTCTGAAAATCCAGCATCTCTGGCAAGCTGCCAAATAAAGACTCCATCTATATGGAAGTGGGGAAAAAAATAAACATAGATAAGTTTTTACTGCTTTGCAGTAAGGCTGCCTAAGAAAAGAAGACCTACTGTTTAATTGTGTTACTCGAGATAAACAAAGTGATACATCATATTAATAAATGCAGAGGAACAAGAGGATTTCTGAAACAAAAGACTTCTTAGAAACATTTCTGTTAGGGAGGAGGATCAACTTTTATCATCAAGACATAACTAATGCAGCAAACAGAAGAAAGGAGGTGCTTTTAAAATGTCTGATACAGTTGAAATGCTCATACCCTGGATAAGATTAAAAGCAGTTAAAACAACCATTGAAATCTCTCACCTCGTCTTGAGTAAGGAAAGTCTCGCTCTGAAGAGGTTCCAAATATAATTGAAAGAGGCAGTTCAGATCCTAGGAGGACAGAAAATATGATATACTATCACTGAAAGTATTTTTTTAAAAAAACCTCTTCTTAACATGCATGTGAGGGTAAGAGGTAATTGTGATAAGAAAATGCTTTTTATTTACATTTCACCGTAACACTTCTAGAACAAAAAAAAAGATTTATTTATTCCTTAATTATTATATGCCACTCTAATTGTCAAAACAATGAGCATACTATAAAAAAAAGTCTTACTATAATATACTTTAGTCCTCTAAAAGTATGCAATCGTCTGTGTGTGTATGTGTGATATTAAACAGCACTCCCAGAGGGGAGATCTCTTAGAAATAATTAGCAAAAGGGGCCAAAGCCAAGAATATGGCTGGACCAGGTCTGGTGATTTGTTCTCTATGTTCATTATGCTACACCATCTCTCCTCAATCCCTCCCTCAAATCTTGTTTGTAGTTTAATTCAGGCTTCCCCAATTTGGTGCCCTCCAGATATGTAGGACTATAACTCCCATCATCCCTAAGCAATACTTTGAGGAAGGACTGTATAACATTATGGAAATGCATCTAAGTAACCTAATCTTATCTCAAAACGCTGGTGATATACAGAACCTGATCACAAAAATAATGAAGGAAGAATGAGAGAGACAAATGAACAATAAAGCATGCCTAATACCTTTACATAAGATTCCTCTGTGTCCACAAGTTCTTGGATGACTTTCCGGAGTCTGTCTGCATCTGTAAGTTGTCTTGCCAATGGCTTTAGAGGGGGAACATCTTTTAATCCTTCCATCCCACTCACCTGAGCTTCATGGAAATGTGGACACAATGCTGCAATTTCCGTAGTGCTCTGCAGGTTGAAAAGAGCAGAGACAAAGTTTATTATATTTTTCTTACAATTACACATTGACTCCTCTATGATGATTCAGTCATGGACAGTACAGTCCAATTGTTTTTTATTTGCAGATAGTGACGATTGCAGCTGAAAGCTATAATATCCAGTAGATATATTCTAATTTGTTAGCTAAATTCTTCATTCCAAAGAAATATATACATATATGTACACACACACACACACACACACACAGAGCGGCTAAAGCTGGCAACTTCCGGCTTTTAGTGACTCAGTAATTTATTTTAAGAATACTTATAAGAAAAGTGATTTCTGAAAGACTGTAGAATTAGGGTTCTATCCTCTCTTGGCTCTTGATTTTACTTCTATGTCGTACTTATTCATTTCATATTTCTGTTTATTGCAACTTTCTGTTTGTTTCAACTCTCAGGACAGCTTATAATAAAAGCTAAAGTATAAAACAAGCAAAACCAATGCATTTAAAATAAACACCAAAATTAGAATTGATCTTGAAAATAACTAACCGTTAAATGCTTAGCAAGGAAATGCCTCAGCATCTTCCTAAACCCTCAGAGAAGGGAAGCAAATGAACCTCCCTGGGGGTTGCTTTCCATAGTCTGGGAGCCATGGGGGAGGAGACCCTTTCCTGGGTACCTGTGCTTTCAGACACGGTGTGTGTGTGTGTGGGGGGGGACTTCTTCAGAAGAGATGGAAATAATGGGGTAGATTCACAGCAGGCCCTAAGCCATTTAGGGCTTCAAAGATCCACACCAACATCTTGAACTATGCCTGGTAGGCAACTCATAGCTAGTGCAGATCATATGATCCCTGTACACTGCCCTGAACAGTAGTTTTACCACCATATTTTGTGCCAATTGCAACTTCTGGATGCTCTTCAAGGATAGCCTGCCTAAATGTGTATTGCAGTAGTCAAGATTGTATCTATGGTATGGATAATTCTTGCTAAGTCTCACGAACTGAAAATGTCCTTGCCATAGTTGCTATCTGCAAATCTAAGGACAGCTGGGACTCAAGGACCACTCCCAAACTGTGAAGCTGCTCTTTCTGGCAGAGTCAATCCCATCCAGAACAGTTTTAAGAACAAATTCAAGCTTTCTCCTTTGCAACAGCATCCCCATCTTGTCTGAATTTATTCAGTTTATCAGAATATACATAGCACTGTAAACTCTTAGCAGATGCTCTTGAATGATACCTCTGAACATTACAGCTGTTGGAGTGAACATATTAATGAGCTAGTAGGGAAAAACAGTCAAAACTACAGAGTTAATATGAACTGAATATGAAATAAAGCATTAGTGCTCAGAAGAGCAACTAGAAGAAATCACATCTTACGAATGAACTTCACTTTTCCATTCTTCTCCTGCTTCTTTAGATCTTCCTTAATCCCTGTTTTTGTATTTATTCTCCCCTTTAACATTTCTATGTGCAATGTAATGAATAATCCACACACTAAGGATATTTTAATCCTAGTTTCTGTTGCATATATCCAGGTATAGTACATGTAAAATTTAATCTGTAGGATTTGGGGAAAATGTTAAATGTGAAATATGGGCACGTGCTTCACTGTAGCCAATGCTCCATCATCCACAGACGATGGGTCTGCTTCAATGTGCAAAATGGGGGCAGCTGCAGGAAATGAGGAGACAGAAAATCAGTAAGTCTATCTACAAGAATGGCTGTTATGAGCTCATCAGTTCTCAGCCTAACTCAGCTGAGCGCTTAGCACAGCGCAAGCAGCGTGATACCGAGTACTGGATATGCAGAATTTTGCCAAGAAAGCAAACGAGATATTAAACTAAAACCATGATTATTTCCCCTAATATATCCAATTTTGTTTTGAAATACCAGCATGGAGAGAGAGAAAAGAAATAATAATCTGGAATTTGGGCTTGCAGGGGAAATGGGTATGCCATGTTTTTCATAAAAGCTGCCCCTTGGAAAGAACAGCTTCCTTTCCAAAACTAAGAACAGCATGAGTGTTTTTAATTCTGTGCCACAGACCTGGGCTTCATTCCCCCTCAGTAATTATGTATTTAATATAAAATGCAGCTTAGCCCTAAGCTAAAGAACTGGATGGACAAATGAACCTAGAAACCTTACAAGTTCTATGCAATTACGGATCTTAATTCTGACTTCACCCTAAGTACATACAAGCAATAAGCCTATACAAAATGTCTTCCATTCACTACAAAGGTGATGCCACGCATCTTGCACCAAAGAAGCAATGCTATTCACCTCAGGAGGTGCTTGTCACTTGGCACGATGATGGTGGCCTCAGAGCAGTACAAAGCAAGGCAAAATGGATGCTTCATTTCACTTCTAGAATCAAAGGTGTTGCCTTGTTTCATGAAACAGTTTTCAGGGGGTGCTCTGCATGAGTCCAAATTGAAATAAAGTATCTCCTCAATCCACACAGCTTTAAGCATTGGCACTTTTGTTTTGGTCCCATTTAATTATCGTGCAGTTATTGGATCACTGAACACCTCTTCCCCAACAAACACACACATCTTGATAAATAGTGTTGCCATTTTCATACTTGCATTCCACTCGCATCAGTTCTCTACCCTTTCCTATCCTTTCAGCTTTCTCCCTGTCTGGAGTTATGCTGGGCTTCAACTTCCAGCCAAGACGCACACCTGAAAGCACCAATTTCAACTTCCATTTTGTCACGGTAGAGTTAGTGGGTTAGAGCCTGAAAAAGCATGGCACTCAATGCCGGCGATTCAGATTAAAGAGACGTCATGTGGTTTTTTAAGTCCCTGAGTTATATGAAACCACATAAGCTATAATTCCCCAGGCAAGGGTCATCTGAAAAGCAGAGGATTTGGATAGGCTCATTTAAATATATGTTCTAATTTAGTAGCCTTTTATTTCATTAGACTAGTGTTGTAAGCACTAACGTTTCTGAGAGAAAAATGGCAGAAAGAAATTGTGTGCATGTGTGTGCATGCACACGTACGGGAATGCAGCAGAAAGTGGGAAGAAGGCTGAAAGAAATGGTTGATCATTTCAGTCTCCAACATTTTGATAATGAGTGACTGTACTTGCAAACAATGTCAGCATTAATCCTTAATTTGTTATCTGAAGCTACAGGATGGTAACATTGCCTTAATAAATAGGAACAAGCTGTTACATCATGCTCCCAAATAAACCCAAACAGCTAGATGTTCATAGTGACACTCTTTTTGACTTGCTATTCTATATATGCTTTCTCACTTAAATATACAAGCTTTTATTTATTTATTTATTCATTCATTCATTCAATCTGAATGCTGCCCAAATCCAACTGAAGCCATATGCTTTCCATATTTTATTTTAGGTTGTCCCTCTTCGTTCCAGTATTTCAAGCCATTCTTGTTCAATGTTTCTTTCACTTCCTGAATTGTACACATCAAAATATTTACCTTAAATAAAATGTGTCCATGCAGTCTTGCAATAAATCAGATGCAATGTACTAGTTACTCCTCCCACCTGAGGTTGAGTTGAATCAGATACTTTAAATAGCTGGATTTAGCTTCTGCCCAGAGAGAGATTGATGGACAAAATGGACAATATGTAAAAACAAATGCCATGAAAAAGGAAGGGTGGGGGGAGGACTGGTTCTCCAAAATAAAGAACTCCAAAGACTTTTATCCAGGTCAACTGCAAAAAAAAGGCAGTATTTATCTTATAAGCACAAACTTTTGTATGAAAAAATACAGAACTGGAGCTCTCAATAGGAATAAAGGCTGGCAAGTAAAAAGAATTTGATACAGATTGTGAATTGGCTCATTTGGCAGCTCTTTCTGATCACCAGGATCAAGGTCTTTATAGAAAGGCTCTGCTATAGAAACATATATTCCCCCATTTTCAATTCTGGATTGACTTTCTTCCTGGAATTTTCTTTATTCTTTTTTGTCTTTTAATTTTCATAAAAACTTTATCAGAGCATAGTTAATATTTTACAATCTAGTGTTTTCTATGCATATGCACTCCTTTCAAGAGAGAGAAAAATAATTTTAGAATTATCCAAATACTGTGGAGTCTTTGGTGCTCTCTGAGCTTGACTGTTTGCTTGCAGATGTTTCATTTCCTGTCTAGGTAACATCTTCAGTGCTAGAAGGGAGTGGAGTTTGTTCCCTGTTTACATACAGTAGCTTGCCCTGTCAGTGTTGGTGGGGGTATGGTTTTCTCCTCGGAAGTCCCTTGATTAGGGTATTGTTCTCCGCTTGTTTACCATGTTTGCTTTCAGTGAGAAAGACAAAAAACTGAACAGCCAGCATGCTGGGAAGAGCCCCATAGTCTGGCATTTGCCCCAGCCCACAGGGCTCCAATGGCTCAAGTTCCAAAACAGAGGTTTTGTGATTTGACTTTTTGGCAGCTGATTCAGAGGAAAATGGCCTTGGCTGTCCATTGAGACACTGAACTATGAAGCCATGGCTGTGGCAGTTCTGTGGGGAGGAGTACTGTTCGAATAGGCCTTTGGACTAATTTATTTAAAAAATTAAAAAGGTCAATATAAAACCAGGCAAATTCTTATTAAGCAATGCCAGTGTATTATTAAAATTCTCCAGCCATAAGTAAGGAGGAAAGCCCCTGACCCATTTAACGTAACAAATAGATAGCCAGCACCTTAGTGAGAAACTACAGACAATTAACTAACTCTTTAAAATCACTAAACTAAAACCTATTACTCTGGAACAGATTTTCTAATTAAAAGCCTTCTTGAATTTTGCATTCATAATTTAACATGTTAGTGAGATTTCTGCCAAGCATATCCATAGTGCAGATTGGGGAAGGTGTTTTAGGATTTAATACAATCTAGAAGCTAAAGGAGGCCCATATGTAAGATGATACTCATTTCTGTAATGCTTGGAAAGGCAATAGAAAAGAAAGGTCAACAGAAGGCAAAGTAGCTAGATACTACCACTGATGACACCAGCAAGAGCAATCTGTAAGTACTCAAGACAATGAATTGGGTAACTACTGCAGTGATCCCTTATGGATTCACAGCCTCAGTTTACAACTGTTAATAGTGTATGGGGGAAAATCCTTAAATTCCCCCCCCCCCAAATATATTCCTCACTCCTCTTCTTAGTTTGACTTAGCATTTTAAGTTTGCTACACAATCCTTGAAATTTCCCCTGGAAGAAGACAGAGAGTTCTTACTTTGCTCTTCTTCCCAAAACTGAATTCTCAACTCTGGTTTTGCTTTTTTTGAAGGGAGTCATGGTAACTTGACTCCAAAGTCTTCTTCTAACTTAAATGAAAATTATCCAGTAGACTAAAGGGGTCTAAGCCCTCATGGCAGAATATCAGTTTAAGCCAGTAAATGGTTTTGCTTATTCACATATGTGCTGCTACTGAAATAGATCTTGCCTCCAAACACAGGACAGCACTGGGAACACAATGACAGATCCTAAAGATAGCAGGCTGAATTGACTCCAGGATGGAGAAGTTCTTGGAAATGTACCATATAATAGCTTGGCAATTGTCTCGCCTTAAAAGGCCTTAATCACAGAGGGACTAAACAAACTTCCATTTGAGAAGAAAAGGTTGGGAATTGCAACCCTACATCTCTAGACAGATTTTGTAATAGGCACAATCTGAGCCCTCCAGGAATCTGAAGACGGGAAAACAACATCCACATATATATACATCTTAACTTACTTTATCTTATGTTCATCAATCTGCAACTATGTTTTGTTAAACATTTATAGAAAACCATGGCTTTTGTCTTACAACAATTGAAGCTAAGCTTTGCTTCAGAGCAGCAAGAGACAAAGGGCTCTTCTCAGATCTACAGTTGTAAACAAAAGAAGAGCTGCATCATCAAAAGTGGGAAGCTGTCTGTTGACCATAGTTGGAGGATAAAGTTGGGGTCAAAGACCACTTGGACTAACAAATTAATATAGAATTTAAACAGGAGGGATGCTAATGTGTAGTCCTGCTTCACCTTTTGAAGAAAACTGTGCATTGTACAATGAATCCTCAGATAAGTATTTTCATATAGACCCTGGATTTTATTCCCTGAATAAAATTATTCCCTGAATAAGGAATTTTCTACTTTTTCCATAAGCTATCCCTTGGAATTGAGAATGGCTGATTTGAAATCAATGAAAGGAACATAAATGGTTCTTCAAGGTATATTTCTCAGTTAGATGTTATAAAATTAGGCACTAGACAACTGTAAAACAACCAATCCTAAACTTAGCCTACTCTTCCATATTTTTCAATAGAGATGACTTGTATAAAGTTACTAGATATACTAAGCAGGCTGATAGGTCAATAGCTTGACAGATATGCCTTAACTCTTTTTTATACAGTATATAGAAACAATAGTTGCCTGAATCATCAGGAGTCTTTAGAGATTGATTAACCAGTGCAAGTAAAGAGCACTGCCAAAACTAAGCCCCACCATTCAGTGTTATTTTTGATCAACTCTGGAAGAATCCCCTAAATTGAAATAGAAATATTACAACACAGCAATTAGTTTTATATATCCAACTCCTTGGCAAGGCTTCCAACTAAGAAACCTTGTTAAAATTATACTGTAAACAAAGCCATCACATCAGATAAGGCACTTGATACCCTGAAGACCCAAAGCAATTTTCAGTGACACTGATGCACTGTGTAGTGATTTGGACGCTAAAGTGTACTGCATTTTTTAAAAAAATGACACTACTCCAAGAAAGGCAGAATGCCAGAAATATTACACATTACAGTACCCTATTTATAATATTGTTCATGTCCTTTATTTGAACATCCTAGGTGTAATTGTATCAGTAGAACACTGTATCTGTACTAATAATAAGTTCATGCTGGAAAGGGTGTTCTCTTATATTTTGCTCTATTTTGTGTAAAAGTCTCTATATAAAATGTATTGTTCAAACAGTGAGATAAAAAAGATATATATTTGGATATTTTTAGCGGAGTCTTTCTGAACCTCATGCCCTCCACATTTGGACTTTCCAGCAAGGGAATTAAGGAAGTAGATCCAACACATCTGTTGAAAATCAGTTTGAGGAAATAACTCCGCATTTGGAAATGTGTTTCAGAGCACTGCTTTAAGTAATAAAGGAACAACTGCATGGCATTATTTATTTAAAATATATAATTCTAATCTTCTGCTAGGTCCTGTAAAAAGTACTCTCAGTCCAGATGATCCATATTCTCCAAGCAGTTGACAGTTCAGATGGCAAAAATATTATAGAAACATGGTTGTGTTTTAATCACTGAAGCTTTTCTGTGTAGGGTGATTTAACCTTTCAACTCAACAAAAGACAGCCTTCAAGGGCAGGGTAAGCAATAACAAGAAAACAAAAATCCTGCTTTTTTTGCTATAAGTTATGGGCTGATCTACAGTAATAATATGTTATGTCTTCAAAATCAAAGCTTTTCATGCCAGCTAAAGCATGGTGCTTTTCAAGGAAACCAGTTCACAGATTCTACTATAAATCACAAATGCGTAGTAACAAAAAGTACATGCACCTGAAAATCAGTCCAAAGACATCTCCAAATACAAAATAAATCTATTTGATTAATTAGTTGGTATTCATATACAACACGTGTATGAAATTCTTCAGCAATCCTTAATTAAATCAACCCTCCTCCTTATTTCTGTTTGGTACAATAAAAAAGAAAAAGGCATGTGGGATACATAGCTCTCTCAAAAAATCTTAAAAAACACTCCTACACTATTACACCATAACTGAAAAAGGCTGCTTAGCTCTCAAGTCAACAATACTTTCATCCTTACTTTTGGTTCCACATTGGAGGAAAAATGGAATTTAACAGATTTAACAACTTCATGAATTACAAGATGGCCATATGGCAGCTGGCACAAACTCTCAATTAGCAAAATCAAAGCGTGGTTAAAAATTTGTTTTAAATATGTCAGTGATGATATCTGCTCCTGTAACTTCCCAAGTTTGTAAAATTAAAGAAAAGATACTAGTTGTGTTATTCAAGAGGATTTCTGATAAATTAGGCAAAAAGATAAATAGCTTAAAGTGTGCTACGTAAATTAAATATGTAATAATAAACTATGATGAGCTAGGTTGGCAAAACATCCTAATCCATCAGCTAGGATTAACAAACCACAACGGTTATATTTAAGCAATGTACTAAGCCAAACTAAACAAACCACATTATGGTTTGATGTGATGGCATAGTTCAGCCATACTAAGACATTATGTTGGTTTGGTTTTTGTTTAAATTGCTGTGGTTCATAAGCATGATTTATGTTTTAACTTCTTGTGTGAATCCAAATAATTTACCTAGGCATCTGCAGGGGGAACAAGGAGGCAAACCCTATGACTTACGTACTTATATCTGACATTGGGGCACAAGTATGAAATGCCAAGATTTGTCTTGTGATATCCTAGCACATGTTTTATCATTGCTTCATCATTGTGGTTTGTACTGAATACCTATGATAAATCAACAACGTGCTTCCCACTGTGGTCAACAAACATTTCCAAGGAGACTACAGCCATGGCATGGAGACTTCTTACTTCTGATTCCAGTAAACACAATGCCCTAACTTAAACATAGTGCCAAGCCATAGTTTGTGGAATCATGACTATGAATAAATTGGCTGGGATCATAGTCTCAAATCACTATTTACATACCACAATGGCTACATCAACACCAAAATCAAATAATTCACATTGTGATATACCATTACGGGGACCCAGCCTATATATGTGGATTTCCATAAAGCTTTTGTGAAAACCTTATATGCAGGGATCTTGCAAAAACTTACAGAATCATGGCTTGAATATTTCTATGAAATGATTACATATCCAAAAATTTAGGTAATTTCAATGGTACGGTCACAAAAGGTTGCAGAGCACTGTAGCTTCTTCATGAAGGATTAATGATAAACAAGAAGGAACTACAATAAGCCTAAACTTGTGTTCTCTCTCTCTCCTCTTTGAGCCATCTAAAATGTTAATACCCAGTAATATGTTTTTTTCCCCTGAAATATTTGACTTTTGAAAGTAGTGATTTGATATGAAAAAACATAAACCCAGATTTGATTAAAAAAAAAAAACTACTACAGTAAATACAGTACTGTATTTACCTGAAGGCCACATTTTTCCTTCTGAAATAATTTATGTTTAAAATGGAAGGATTTTTTCATATTTATTGAGAATGTAGTAAATGACAATATTTCTCTATCTAACATTCCTTTTTATACATACATGAGGAATCCTAACACTCAGAGTTGTCCTTTCATTACACAAGGTATCATTCCATTCCGATCTAGACAATTATACACAATGAAAAAGCTTTCTATATCCAAGAATATTTCCTAAAAAGCAGAACCTGATATTTTAAGCATTGATATTTAATTTTCACTATGATTCACCTCTAGAAGACTTTGATTCTACCATTCATGAACTATTTAACGTCATCACTAAACTCTAGCATTCTATTCTTAGTTTTTTCATCTTTACCATGTGAACTAAGTATAAGGACAATACTCTCCACCAAACAAAGAATTTGGCTAATGATCTGCTTTACACCAATGGGGTTCTAGAAATAATGCTTTTCAGGAACACCACATATTGTTCAAGCTTCTATTAATATGTAGCAGAGACATCACTGGCATTTGTCTTTTACCTTAAAGGACTTATATTTTTCATATGAACCTAATTGACATTCTTCTGCATTCAGGCCCTATTGCCCTTAATAGAAATGCATTGAATAGGGAAATGGAACAGGGTCTAGCTACGTCTTCATGTTTGGGACAACTCAGTCCATGAAATATGATTGCTTCCATCTCTCTCTACCTTGAAATAATAGTAACCATATTACAGTGGTACCTCGGGTTACGAACGCCTCTGTTAATGAACTTTTCGGGTTACGACCAGCTCCGGCCGCAAAAATTTACCTCGGTTTGCAAACTCCACCTTGGGTTACGAACCAGATCCGCGGCCATTTTCCCTGCTGCCACGCAGTCATGGCTTCCTGTGGGCGAGATCGCGGTAGCAAGGAGACGTTTGGTGAGGCTTGTGGTGTGTTTTGTGGCGTTTTGGAAGGTTTTTGGTGTGCTTGTCAGCATGGCTCCAAAGAAAGTAATTTCCTTCGAGTTGCAACCAATTCGGGTTGCGACCAGAGTCACGGAACCAATTAAGTTCATAACCCGAGGTTCCACTGTATTTCAACAGCCCTTGTTTAATATAGTTTTGGGTGTTAACATTCATATTGATTGACTTTTGTCTAAATGCTTAAAAGTCCGGAATATACAGTGGGGCAAAGAAGTATTTAGTCAGCCACCAATTGTGCAAGTTCTCCCACTTAAAAAGATGAGAGAGGCCTGTAATTTTCATCATAGGTATACCTCAACTATGAGAGACAAAATGAGAAAAAAAATCCAGAAAATCACATTGTCTGATTTTTAAAGAATTTATTTGCAAATCATGGTGGAAAATAAGTATTTGGTCACCTACAAACAAGCAAGATGTCTGGCTCTCCCAGACCTGTAACTACTTCTTTAAGAGGCTCCTCTGTCCTCCACTCGTTACCTGTAGTCATGGCACCTGTTTGACCTTGTTATCAGTATAAAAGACACCTGTCCACAACCTCAAACAGTCACACTCCAAACTCCACTATGGCCAAAACCAAAGAGCTGTCGAAGGACACCAGAAACAAAATTGTAGACCTGCACCAGGCTGGGAAGACTGAATCTGCAATAGGCAAGCAGCTTGGTGTGGAGAAATCAACTGTGGGAGCAATAATTAGAAAATGGAAGACATACAAGACCACTGATAATCTCCCTCGATCTGGGGCTCCACGCAAGATCTCACCCCGTGGGGTCAAAATGATCACAAGAACGGTGAGCAAAAATCCCAGAACCACACAGGGGGACCTAGTGAATGACCTGCAGAGAGCTGGGACCAAAGTCACAAAGGCTACCATCAGTAACACACTACGCCGCCAGGGACTCAAATCCTGCAGTGCCAGATGTGTCCCCCTGCTTAAGCCAGTACATGTCCAGGCCTGTCTGAAGTTTGCTAGAGAGCATTTGGATGATCCAGAAGAGGATTGGGAGAATGTCATATGGTCAGATGAAACCAAAGTAGAACGTTTTGGTCTAAACTCAACTTGTCGTGTTTGGAGGAGAGAGAATGCTGAGTTGCATCCAAAGAACACCATACCTACTGTGAAGCATGGAGGTGGAAACATCATGCTTTGGGGCTGTTTTTCTGCAAAGGGACCAGGACAACTGATCCGTGTAAAGGAAAGAATGAATGGGGCCATGTATCGTGAGATTTTGAGTGAACACCTCCTTCCATCAGCAAGGGCATTGAAGATGAAACGTGGCTGGGTCTTTCAGCATGACAATGATCCCAAACACACCACCCGGGCAACGAAGGAGTGGCTTCGTAAGAAGCATTTCAAGGTTCTGGAGTGGCCTAGCCAGTCTCCAGATCTCAACCCCATGGAAAACCTTTGGAGGGAGTTGAAAGTCCGTGTTGCCCAGCGACAGCCCCAAAACATCATTGCTCTAGAGGAGATCTGCATGGAGGAATGGGCCAAAATACCAGCAACAGTGTGTGAAAACCTTGTGAAGACTTACAGAAAACGTTTGACCTCTGTCATTGCCAACAAAGGATATATAACAAAGTATTGAGATGAACTTTTGATATTGACCAAATACTTATTTTTCACCATGATTTGCAAATAAATTCTTTAAAAATCAGACAATGTGATTTTCTGGATTTTTCCCCCCATTTTGTCTCTCATAGTTGAGGTATACCTATGATGAAAATTACAGGCCTCTCTCATCTTTTTAAGTGGGAGAACTTGCACAATTGGTGGCTGACTAAATACTTTTTTGCTCCACTGTATAAGAAAAACTCTGTAGGTGAGTCCTGCCCTATAAGTTCAAGCATTTAAATTGAGGTCAATCCAAAGCAGAGGCTCCTATTAGACAGAAGGTGCAGATAACAGATAGGATAGTAGATTTATTTTATTTATTTATTAAATTTGTATGCCACCCATCTCCCCCAGAGAATGACTAGACAGACAGACAGACAGATACACACAGACAGTAATGCACAATAGGGCTGTCAGGACCATGGACAGATCATTGTGGTAGGTGCTGGCTGCAATTTTCTCTGGAAAAGCTGCCAGATGGAGATCTCTTAAGGCTGGTTGGTTTGGTCCTGCTGTTAACCCTTTCCCTTTTGAGTCTCTAAAATGTTCAGTAACGGCTCTTAATTTGTGGAGGAGATCAGGCTGCCTCAGGCAGTAGATACAAACAAAATTAGCATAATAAATGTTTTCTCAGCCCAACAGACCACAAAAAGGCATACCTGCAACATCAAAATCCCAGTGTACAAAATGCTTAGGCATTTCATTGGACTGATAAGAATGTGTTTAAGATATACTATACTTTAAGTATATACACTATACTTTATACCCAACATTAATGTCTTTTCAGCAACTCTGTCTGAAACAAAAATAAATTATAGGTATCAACAGGTGGCATTTCATGCTCTAAAAGCTCTACTATATACCCTCTCATCTTCCTAATCATCTAGCTTTTTATTTCTTCCCCTCTCACTTAGGAACAGATGATATGTATTTTCTAGTGCGTTTCTCCTGTGCTTATGCATATATTTTCCATTGGAGTTTGACGCATCCTGCCTTCAACTCATGTTTCACTTATTTGCCACCACAGGGAAAAGCGCTACCGTGGAGTTTGGGTCATTTACAAGGCTGCTGCCATAACTCAGGAATTGTGTCACCACTCTGTAGGGTTTGCTGATCTGTGCCATGGTGAAAGAAATGGTTTTGAACCTTTTCCACATTTGATAAGAATTTTAAAATGCAACCTGTCACATAGTAGCCTCTCAGGAGGAATGCTTTTCCAAATTACCAAATACATACAAACATATGCACATAGACAACTGGAGCGTATGCATGTGCATATGTATGATTGGGATACCAGAAACATTTTTGCTTCTCTTTTTATGAATAGAAAGGGCTGCTTATTATTTTATAGATCAATGGAAGTTTGGGGGAGCAGTGAAGTAAAACATTGACAAGATTGATATGGAGAAATTGAATGTTGATTCATTACATTTTCTGTGCCCAGCTACTGGCTAGCTGGGTTGAGCATCAGCTGTCTGAAGTTATCTGCACTCTCCAGATTCTCCAAGATATAGACAACACCATCCATGCTGAAGAAATATTTGATTTGTAGATGGTGAGGACAAAGTAAACATGGATTAGATTTCAAGTACATTGGAGTGACTCAGATGGAATGAATTGCAGTATAATGGAACTCACTGTAAGAAGAATACAGTACTAGTGGATTATGCTGGTAGTCCAGCCATCCAACTTTCTGTTTCCAGCAACGGTCAGCATCATGATTATAAGAAGTTCATATGAAGGCAATAGTACCCTCCTACTGATCATGCAGTGATGACTATATTAAACATAGGACTTCTGAACTTGCATTATCTATTTAGCCATTTGTCATGCCGAAAAAATACTTATAGGCTTATGATTTATGATTCCTATAGTATCTGCCCAGCTGGTTCAATCTGGCAAGGTTAGCGTGCTCTGGGTCCTATCGATTAAACAATGCCATCTGTCAGGACCTCAGAAGCATGCTTTTTCTTTAACAGCGCCTGCCCTCTGGAATGAGGTTCCCCCTGAAATTCAAATGGCTTCCACCCTACTGATATTTCGAAGGTCCTTAAAGACCTGGCTCTTTGCCCATGCCTCCTTTTGACAACGATGACTGACACCCCTTTCTAGCCTTTTTGTTCTCCTCTGGGTTTCTTTGCCATTGTTGTTCTTTTGTCTTGTGCTATTTTTCTATTTTTGTACTTAGTTGCTGAGTGGCAGAGAAATTTAATAAATTATAATTCATTATTATTATTTATGAATTCATCTCACCATTCATAAAAACCTCTAATATAGTGGTAACTGCTTCCATGAGAAGGTGGATTTTTATTTTACCTCAGTAGAAAACACTTTCCACTTACACTGAATCCAAGTGCTGTTTGTCTTACCCTGGTTTCTGGAGTTATTCATAATATGCTTTACATTTCCTGCATAATTTAATATGCTATGGTAGCATTATGGCTAACTTATTTCTCAATTTCACTCCAGGATCTTTTCTGAGTATTAAAATAGCATCAGTTTTAGTTCAGATCCTTGGAGAACTATACAATTAATTTACTTCCATTGTAGTTAAATGGAAAAGTTAAAAACTTTTAATGTATTCCTACTGTATGCTTCCTGCTTTATAATAGTAAAACCTAACTCTTGAATAAAGAGCTTTAGGCAAAGAGCCTTTGTTAAAACATTTTTGGAAGTTCAAGAATGTAACACCTACCAGATCACACATCTAGATTTCACGTGAATCTATTCACACATTAAAAACACACAAGAGCTTGTGGGGTCATGCTGCTTACTTCGGTTCCCACTGTTCTTGCACACACTGGGCACACATCTCCAGATTCACATTCAAAGCCCACCTAAAGCAACCCTAAGCATGTATCAATTTAACACATGCAGGAGGTAGTCATGGATGTACATTCACACAGAGAAGCTTATAAGCCATGTCATGATGTTTCTCACTCCATATCCCAAGTAGCAAAAAATACTATAAATACAAGAAAGAAAAAGAAAAATCTCCCCTTGTCTTCCTCCAGCGCCATTTTCACATCTCTGTTGTCTAAATGTCTGTCTACCTCCTTAATTGAATACTTGGGGTTTCAGCACTGAATAGCCTAAAAGTATAAAATAGCGTGGCTTTCATCGGCCTTTTGGATTTTTTCTCTTTTTTCCATTTGTGTAGATGTGTTTGTCTTTTTATAAATTTTAATTATGTATTTACTTGTTTTAATTTGATGTAAACTGCCCAGAGTCCCCCATTGCGGGGAGATGGGCGGGGATAAATAAAATAAAATAAAATAAAATAAAATAAAATAAAATAAAATAAAATAAAATGAAACTTCTCTCACCTTCCACAGCACATTGTTGATTAAAATATGTAATATGCTTTCTTTTTGGTCTCCAAAACTATAGCTACTCATTATATATTTTACCTAGAGTTGGCTATACCAATGTAATTCATTCCATTTTCTTTGGAAATATAGTTGTATCTCAATCTGGTTTTTAAATATGTTAAAAATCATTTTGTTGAATGATATTATATTTTACTCTCAGACATAGATGTGCACTATTTGGTACATAGTCAAGTGGCAAACAGTTAAGTTCATGCCATCTGGCATAGTCACTCTGTGAGCTTTAAAAATATTTAAAAATATTCCTATAACAATGAATAGGATAGTGAGAAATAGTAATATAAGTTTTTAAGGAATTTATACTACATTTCAATATAATGTAAATATATTAATAATAATATAAGATGCATCATCATTTTTGAATTTCTAATTCACAGAAACAGTACCTTTTAAGGAACTTTGTGAATGTGTAATTCTCAGTATACTTATTTGGAAGTAAATTCTCTTGAACTTATTGAGACATTTATAAGAAAGAATTTAACTTTCAACCAGCAACATGCATAAAGCCAGATGCATCTATTCAACTATGCTATTACATGATATGTAGAACACAGTATTATAGTGTATAGATAAGGTGTAGATTTTCACTTCTGCAGCATTTGTGCAAAAGGAATGAGAGCACACAGGTCCTCAGATGACTCAACTCAGCATACACAATTCAGTTGGCAATTACGCTGCATCGTCAGGCATTTCAAGGTCTTATATTCTTTTAGCAATACTCCTACATGTTTTCAAGGCAACTGCTGAGAGGATGCACCATTCTTATTAAAGCAATATTTTAATCCAGCTGAGTCTTACAGAGTGCCCATGTCTGTTTCTGTCCGTAATCCTGTAGCACATTTCACTGCTGTTCTAAAAGAAAACTATCTTCACCATAATTTTTTTTTACAAATGGAAAGAGTGAAGACTTGCTAAAAGAGAAAATCATTGGGAAAAATTTTAAATTAAAGTATCATCATTAAGATAATGTAGATTTTCACAGTATTCTTAAATCAGCCCTTAAAAGAGAAAATAACTTTATTTTCACCAAATTAATCACCATCTCAGTTTCCTTTTCTTTTAGCTCAGTTTTACATCCACTGACAGAGGTCACTTCTGTTCATTCATTCAGCTACCCACCTTGTTAATTTACTAAATATAGGTAAGAGCAGAGTTCCTCCCTCCCTCCTCCCCACAGACAATGAATCTGTGCTTTGTGAAAACCATCTACTACTAAAGCAGCTTTACCTTTAAAGAAAGGCACTACTTTGTTTAAGTTTTAAAATACAGAATATGATACAGCTTCCAAGAAAGCAAATAACAACATCAAATATAAGTGTGTATTATGTACATAGACAGAGACAAACAGACACACTTGTGGAGTTCAGATGAAATAGAATGTCCATTTCTTCACTTACATATATAAAGGAAAAAGAATCTGCTCCCTCCAAGCCTAGTATCTCAAGCTGTTGTCTGCTAAGAGCTGCGTATCGCTTGCAATCTCTGTTTCATGAAATACTCCCCAAACTGATTGCTCTTCCAATCTGCACTGAAAACCTTCTAGCGTCACCACCCTCTTCTCCACATTGTGCTTCCACATAGCCCCACACTTTACAATATTACATAATGACAAGATTCCTCTGCCACTATCCTTTGAGAAAAATGTATTCAGGGAAATCAGGCATCAATATGAAGTGGGGCAGAAATCAAGCATTTTCCAGGAACACTTTGCTGTAAAAGTCCTATGGCTATTTATAAGAAAGAGGGGTTTTTTTACAAAAAAAATGGAAAAATATGCATTTTTTCCTGGCTTTCATTCACATGATCTTTACAGCAATCATTTTCTAACTCCCCTCCCGCCATACAACACACATCCTCCCAGCTGAAGATGGGTCATACCAAATTGCTCTAGTAGGCACTTTCAGATCAAGAAAAGGGCGATCATTAATAGAAAGTGTAGGGCTATCAAACATGCTGTTATAGTTGGAGATTCTGCCAAGCCTGGTAGTCATTTGATTGGAAAATACTTCTCTACTCCTAGAATTCTCTAGGTAACCTATTGAAAATATGTGCAACATTATCTAAAACAAAGGATTCTAACACTAACCATAATACACTGTGAGCAATACTACCAAGCTTCCATGTGCACCCATGCACACACACAATCACATCTCTTTAGAAGGAGAGAATTAAAGGTACAGTTCTCATCTATCTTCTTCCTAGTATTTCTTACAATGACCCTGGGTTAATAAAGGTAAAGTAAAAATAGTTTAAGCCAACTTACTGTTTGTATTCACTTAATCATTAGCATTTTGTTTTAAGGTATAGCCATTCATCTGAACTTGCTGTTATTTCTAGGCTTACAGAACAGAGCACAAAGAGACTTGAAATTCATGAGATAAATAGTCTGTTTCCTTCAGTCTTCAGATTATATATTGATTAGCATGTTGCGGTTGTTTAAAAAAACAGAGGCAACGGAACACACACAGTGAAGCAATCTCCATTTTAATTTAAGCAAGGAAACTGGGACCAGGGTGAAGAACAGATTGTGACCTCCCTTTAGATAGTATGAGAGGGTTCCAACAAATTAATAAAACTGAAGAAAGAAAGTAATGCATTGGGAATTTTCATGGCAAGGATGTTGAACTTGGTTTGTATGCTGATCATAAGAGAAACACAGAGCAATTTTAAATCCATGAAAGAGGATCCAAGGTTGGTCACAAAGTTTTTTTTCAGGTAACAGAGATGCATATGCAGAAGGCACAGGCTAAAAGCAAAAGTCAATAGTGGGGCTTCAAACTGTACCCAGGTGAAGTGCCCAAGCACTGTATCTATTTATTTCCTAATGCAAACGAACCAGTGATGGTTCAGCTTATTCCAAAGTGGTGGTATTTTAGGGCACTGCAGAAAAGACAAAGCAGGTGAAAGAACAGAAGCGGATAGGAACCCGTTGCTTGACAGAACAAAAGGAAACCAGGTTGGCACCTGAACATTTACTGTTCACTCAAAATAGGCACATCCTCTTTTTCCACTGAAAAGTTGCTGCAGTCAAGCAGTTCTGTAAGCCACCTACAGAACTACTGAGGAGGAGCATTTTTGTCCTAAACATGTTTGACCAGAAGCACAGATGTCTAAAACTCAAAGTGGAATTACAGAATTGATGTGACAGGCATAGTATATCTCATTAGACTTCTTTTATTTTTACCCCCATGTAATACATTCATTCCTGCTGGTCTTCCTGGGTTATTTCTTCAAAGTAAGCAAATGCTATATCATTAATTAAAAAGAAAATGACTTAAAAAACACAAAATGTATACCTTATGCCTATAACCCTTGAGCTATAAATGCTACTGTATCTTTTCCTCAAATGAGTTAAAATTATATTCAGAATCTCTTAACTATGCTGGAAAAAAGAAAACAGTCCCCCCCACACACACACAAGGGCCTTGTTTCACAATGACACTTTTTTTTTGTTCCACCAATTTTAAGCATAGTGGAGAAGAAACAGAACCTCACATGTAGCAAAGGCTGTTCTTTCACTGATGGTCGTGATATTTTCACAACACTGATGTATACAAAGGTAAGTAATAAGGGATCCAAGCTCTAAAGATAAATCAGTTTTACCAGAATAACTAACACATAAACAACATAGTATTAACAACAACTTAAGAAGCAGGTGTAAATATGCAAGGAGTTTGATCTCATTCACTCTAGCAACAACCTTGTGATTGTCAAAGTATTTGCATTTATAGGCAGGAGATTTAAACTGCATCTCCCAAATATAAGTTCAGTGTGCTATCCGTTAGAACACACAAGCCCCAGACTTCAGGAGCTTATCATCTATATCCAATCCTGATTACAAGATTCATTCAACTTTAAGATAATTTGTCCTTTCAAGGTCTTATTTGCTTAAACAATATTGATTCAAGAAATAAATTAATTAGAGTTATATCCCACTTTTTTTTGTACAGGAGCCTAAGACAGCATACGTCGTGGCCCCTCCTCCTATTTTCCTTCATAACAACAACTTTGTGATGTCGGTTGAGCTGAGAGAGAATGGCCCATATTCACTCAATGAGATTTCATGGCTGAGGGTAAACTAGAACCTGGATCTCCCTGCTGCTAGTCCAACACCTTAACTATTACACCACATTGGCTATGAAACACATAGTTCAAAAGAAAGAATCATATAATTATGTCTATGGATATGCACATGCATATATATGTGCGTGTGCATGTGCAAGTATATTATTAGTGCTACTCCATCCACAAAAGCAGTCAGTAAGCCTTCCATACCTCTCTATTTCCTGCATTAATTTTAAGCAGTGCTCTTACCCTGAATGGTAAATCAAGTTTCTCCTTCTCTGGAGCCTGGTCAAGCATGCCATCTGTGCTGCTCCTTTTTAGACTTCCATTAACATCAGGCACATTGCTGAAATCTATATTAAAAAAAAAATTGAAAAGCTAGATATCAGAAGAAAAAATATACATTTTATTTATATATAATTGTTTGATTAAAGTGATAGGAAACATAGACTCCTGAAGATCTGTTTGGCTTCTCCAGCTAAAATAACCTTTCTGAGGTAATACAAATATTTGGTCTGCTAGAACAAAACTTGCCTTCCTCAGCATCAGTTGTCTACAACGCGGCACAGTATGTGTTGGCTGAAGAAAACATCCAATACAAATGTCTGCATACACATCAAATTAATTTCTTGGATGAACACATTGTTCTACTACATGCTGTGGTTCTTAAAGTTATTAATGGCCAAAAAGCAGAGGAGGAGGAGAATCATCTTGGCTTCCTTCTTTATATTACTACTTTCCTGATATAGCAGCAATTAGGATAAACAGCTAAAAGTATAAAGAAAAGTAGAACTGTATTCTGCCAATATCTAACAATATGGGTTAGGGCTACCAGATCTCGGCTGCAAATATCAGACACCACTAGTTGGCAGCAAAGAACTGGAGCTTTTCTGGACCTCTTTGCTATCATCTAATGACTTCTGGAATTTTTGCAGCTTGGATTTAGTAGCCCATCAAAAAGAAAAAAAAATCATATAGAGTACTTCTAATTTCTTCAGCTATACAAATCATGCAAATATTAGAATGAACGGACTTTGTATACTGCATAAAGTACATATGGATATGTTCACTGCAGTAAATTTAGGCAAAACAGATGCAATGTTTGCATCTTCGAACATCAAGAATGCCAGGCAATTTCAGAGAGACTGAAAGAATTCAGTATTTTGTCTGTATTCAGGCCCATATGCACCAATGTTTCGAGTTGCCAATTACATGAATGTCACTATGTTGTACTGTGCTGACAAGCAATATATGATTCACTATCATTCAAAAAAAAAGATAATGTAGCCCACCAAACTTCAAAAAGAACACAATGTTTCCCTCATAATTAATTATTCGATTCAAAGCTGAGCACAGTGTGAACAGATGGATCATGAGCAAAGCAGCCGAGAGAAAGCCCATGAAAACATAAGAAAACACAATTCTGTAAACTTCCATAGAAATACCGACCATGCAATGAACACGGCACTATGATAAGTATCTGAACATATTCAAAGTTGAAAAAAGCAAAGATTGTATGCATTCTTCAGAGGCTTTGGTATCAAATTTGGAGGTCAAGAAAACAAATGAAGAATAAAGAAAACACATCTTTCTTTTAAGGGGGAAAAATGTCCCTCCACTTTATAAAAAGAGGAAGCAGATGCAAACTTTGCATGGTGCTTTAGCCCACTTAATTAACTAAGGTTTAACTGCATGCTACTCAACCCTGCTCTTACCAACTCACTCTTCTCTCTGCAAATGAAGAGGAAACTGCAATGAGGCATAAGGAAGAATGAGGACTTTGCTTTTAAGTATCAGCCTGCTAAATATCTTCTCATCATTTACAGTTCTATTCTGAACACTCACCCGTTTGAATTGGTGCGCTATGCACAGCGGCAAAAAAGGCTATCAAACATCGAGAATAGATGGCAAGCAGCCCTCTAGGTAAAGAGGATGGCACCTTCCCTTTTACTTTATTGACACTAATAGAGGGGAAGAAGATGGAGAACTAAAAATAAAAGCAGATGGCACAACAGAATTAGGTATGCCCAACCACTGTAGAAACTGGGAAAGTTCATAGTCAATTAGTTCTATTTTAGATCATGCTGGTGAGAGAGTCAGAGCATACACTGCCTGCGCGCGCACACACACGCACACACACAGAGAGAGAGAGAGAGAGAGAGAGAGAGAGAGAGAGAGAATATATAGTAACTGAACAAGAATAGAAGATCTGCTGTGCACTGGGGATCAACTATTCCATAGGATAGAGCTGAAATGTGAATATGCAAAACAACAAATTGTTTTCAAAGAAGGATCTTTTAGTGCTCAACACTGCAAAGAGAATTACGTTCTGTACATTACTCAATATAAAACTGTGCTCCCCATACTAGCCAGACTGTGCCTATCCCCATGGGCAAGATCCGAAGCACTGCTTGATCATAATTCCATTTAGATCTAACACCAAATTCCACCACGTAAGTTGTCCTTTAGCATACTTCTGAGTCTCCATGTTACCACTTTGCTGAAATGAACTCTTTAATCAATCATTTCTTGTTGCCTAATTTACAATTAACTATTTCCTCTCCAGAGCCTTATATTAGTGTAATCGTGCATCAAGAAAAAAAAACTGCTTTTGCAAAGAGCTGCCACCAGTGAAGAAGGATGGAAGGGAAGAGAAAGCCAGTTTAGTTTAGAATCAGATATACTGGCACCTTGACTATGTTGAGTTTTCCCTTCTTGAAGGACCTGTAAACTTAAATTAGCAATGCACTCCAGTTTATGAATGGAATATCATGGATGGAGGGGAGGGGAGTGGAGGGGAGGGGAAAGAATTGAGTAGCCCTCAACTTCTACTTCCAAACTCAATGTGGTTCTGGTGAAATTTAAACCAAGGGGGGAGGGTGTATTTTTTTTTTTTTTGAGGCCAAAGACTGTACTTGGCTTTCAAGTTGCATACTGAGAACCGTACTCTAAAAAGTAGGCAAGCTCTCCCAAATCTCTCACCAATAGTTTTGCCTGCAAGAGGAGCAAATTTCAGGAAGCAAATAGATTTGGGGGTTGTGTGCAAAGTACCTTAAAATAAAGTATTCTTTCTCCTTCTCCTTCTCCCCTTCCTCTTGAATCTTTAGACCAGGGGTGGCTAAAAGAAGGTGTGAGTTACTGGAAGTTGTAGTCTAGCAACATCTGGAGAGTCATACATTCTTATTTAATTCATCCTGGCAGAAATGTATAAACCAGTTACTCACACCTCTCAAAATCAGCTCTACAATCTTATAATCTGAGACCTTATACTGGAGCTTATTCTCAAATTGATGTTCATGGGACTGTAGCTGTAATCCAGCATATCTGCTTATGGAAAAGAAATGCAAGAGGCTCCTGCTGACTCAAAAAAGTGATATCCCGCCAACTGGCAATAACAGTCATTTTCCAAAACATTATTTTGAGCTTAATGCCTTCTTGTATATTACTTGCAACATATATTTTAGAGCAAGAAACCTCTTCGGAGTACATGTAAGGATTCATAAATAATATGAAATAATTATTATAATATAATGCTATCTGTTGAGTTCCCATTCTCACAACCAAGGCTGGTGTAAAGATAATTTGGTTCACGAATATTAGCACTATCTATTAGGTTCAAGAATATTAGTACTATCTGTTAGGTTCAAGAATATTAGAACACTCTTTTCGGAATGTATTGAAAAGGAACAGCAACTCCCAGAGAAGGGATTTTACCATAGAAGCATGCATGGATCAGCTATAGTAAAAATGACAGAAAACAACTGAAGACAACAGAGCTTGCATAACACATATTTGGTTCCAGTGTTAAACTACCAAAAAGTCACAATATATGGACACATTCACACAATATGCTTACCTACCAATGCTCTCCAGATCACCACCCACAACCAATCACTGGCCAATATCTACATCATTTTGGAGTGGCCTCTTGTTGCTGTTGTTTTCATTTTTTGATATGTTTAAAACACACGTTAGCTCAGTGAGGGTCAGAGCCACTATCAAAATGGTGGGGAGTAGACTAAGCTTCTCCCACCTCATTAGGATTTTATTTGACCCACTTCATACTTATAGGCAGTGAAAATAGTGCCTGGAAGAGCCACTGTGCCTGTTAGCTCTAGATCCAGAGACTAGAAGGGAAGAATAATAATTTAATTCTCCTGACTTGTGAGAGTTAAGTTGAAAACCAAAGCTCCTTTGAACAGAGATACCAGCTATGTTAAAAAGCAACAAACATTCATATTCAAGGCCAAGAAGCCTAGGGCAAAAAGTCAGTTAAAGTATTGGAAGAGTGGAAGAAAGAAGTATTATAATTAAACTGCAGTAGGTATAAAGAAGGAATTGAGCCTTGAAGTTGAGAGAAAGCAATCAACTATATTGGTGGCTTCTTCCTAGTATGTAATTAAGACTCTTGTTTAGCTATGCCATGTTGTGTACTGGAGAGCCTCAAGCCTACTCAAGCCTGACATGATTGGATCAGATAACTCATGGCATAATGGTTAAGATAAATTCAGTCTAGTTACTAGACTGTTAAAAGAAAAAGAAGCAAACAGTACTGCATGGGACAATGCTTCCATAAAGTAAGAGCAAAGTGAGCCATTATGCCTGGAATCTTAAATTTCAAATACTTTTATAGCTTATTCCATTGAAAAGCAGATAGCTGCTGAAGCTTTTTATTTAGTGGTTCAGAAATGCAACTATAACTGAAGAAAATATAAAATTATGTTTTCATCCTGAAAAATGGAAACAGCTGCTGAGCAAACTGAATCCACCATCCTTAAGTGCAACCCTCCAGGGATGTTTACTTTCAAAAAATGTACAATCAACTTTCTTTCTCACATTCATGAAATACCAACGACCTGATATCATCACAAAACAGCAAAAATCTGTTCTGTTTCAAATTTTGTGGATGGTCACGTTTTGAGCTGTTTCAGCCAGAATTCTACCAAACTGTTCACATACTACACATTTAACAAACTAGTCCCCCGACCTTTTTTCTTTCATTCATTCTTGCTCCCTCTCCTTTTGTATAGAAAAATCATGACATTCTTCCAACTGTGGGGCACAGATGTAGTCCACAAGTCACTCCATGAACAAACTGCCTTCATATTTTAACGTACCTCCAGTTAGATCTTCTACACATGCACCCTTAGCATTTTTCAACATGCTCACAACTTTTATGACCTTTTCATCAATTTTTAATCTATTATTTAATATATTTTCATACACTTTTGTATTCTTCTGTTATTCTAGTTTCACTCCAGTTTCTTTCACATCTTTTCTTTTCTTCCATGTCCTCTAGTTTTTTTTTCATTTCTTTCCTTTTCTTCCATGTCCCTTTTTCCCAAGATCCACTCTTGACATACCAAGAAATGGTTTATCCATATTCTGAACCCTCCTCCCTCTTGCATCCTTCACTAATGATCTGTATCACAAACAAACAAAAATTTTAAGAGTTATATTAATTTCTTTGCCATATGAATAGAGAAATAAGCTTATGCTTAACCATGTATTTGCTAGAAACCAATCTTTTTCAGTCACCATGAACTCTAATACTAAATATTTTTTTAAACTATTTGTAATTTACTGCATGGTTGAAAAAAAAAGTTGGAAACAAAAAGTAAATTTCTGCTCTTTTCCACAACATCAACATCAAATTTTCAGGATTCTGATGCAAAAAAACTGCCTTAACAGCCTTTTGTGCTTCTTAGAAGCACATGGTTGGTCATAGCTAGAAACACAAAGGCTAGACATATCTTTGGCCTAATCAAGAAATAGGAATTCTTGTATTTTCATCCACTCAGCATATAGTCTTAGAGACTGGGAATAGGAAATCAGGATACTATTAATCAAAATTAATAGAGATTTTCATAGGTCAGAGTGTAATAATTAGGATGATAAGTCACTGCAAATTAAATAGGGCACCAACTGAGAAAGAACATGAACAGCAAAAAGAGAAACAAACCCCATTTTGTTTCTCCCATTTGGGGTGTGTTTCTATTATTTGTCCATTTGGGGCTTGTTTCTATTATAAGTCATTTGTAAAGACATATTCTATATGCTGAATTAATCTAATAAATGTGACTTTTTCACAAATATACTGTACGTTCCCAACCATTCTTCTTGCCTCCAGTTCATGATAAACATGTCTGCCTCAGCTGCTCTCTGAATCAAACAGCCAAATATAAAATACATAGGATACTGATGTTTATAATAATACTATATGTGGAGATAAATAAAAGTTACAAATGTATTACAAAAGAATAGTATCACTAGTTAAACAGCAAGAGCTCTTAGCATGGTAGATATGCCAGGTAATGCTTGCCTATAACGTCAAACTAATAAACGGAGGGAAAATCCTAAATAATGAACTATAATTTATTAGCTCCATAATCTTTGCTTTATGGCAGGAACTTTTATATGCCAACAGTCCAATTTCATTTAAATGGAACAAAGACTCATGAGATAGATGCTACTTATAGTACACTAAGACCTGCAATCAAGCTTTTGTTTTAAACATGACCTAATAAAGCTGCTTTATAATTATTAATCCAAAAACGTTTCTCTAGTGATTTTTCATGTTTAGCGCTACAAAAAAATAATTACATTTTAGGACTGGAACGGAGCTTAGACACCACCAAGTCTAACACTGCTCAGTGCAAGAATCTGCAATGATGACATCCCTGTCAGAAAGCCATCTGTTTAAATATTTCCAGAGAAAGAGAGTTTGCCTCCTCCTGTTGAAACTGCTGAGAAGTTTTTGGGTAAGAGGGCTAATGTTCCTTCTATTAAATCTTCTCTTCTATAAGCTAAGTACTCTATACATTTAACCTTTCCTCAAAGGACTAAGTTTCCAAAATGTTCTGGGCATACTGCAGGTATCTGTTACACAGAATTGGACACAGCACTGGAATCTGGCCACAAAAGGGTCGAACTGATCAATACTGTATCTATATCAGATTTTGTCTGAACATGTAAAGAACTCAAATGTTGCTATCAGCACAATTGGATCCCAAATTGTATGGAGTAACTATGTTCAAGGCAATGTAAGTACCACTCCCTTTCAGAAGTCCTCCTTGGCTGTGTGAAGACTGAGGAAAGGCCAGAGCAAACTCATTTAGTCCAGTGAATGAGCCCTTCACACATTCAAGCAATGCCTGAACGTGGTTAATTACTTCTTGTGATCTGGATGTTATACTTCCATCCATGAAGTCTGAGTTACACTAGTTGCTCTACTGTTATATGGGAAACAAAATGGTTTCTAGAAAGCATTTTCAAGTTTGAGCAGAAAAATTATCAAAATCACATACCTAATTTAGACTGCAAAATGCTTCAGTGGTATCAGTGTTATGAATCACTTGCCCCAAAAAGAGAGATTTCAATTGTACTTATAGAAGGTAAACTGCAACTTTACATGAGAGATACTTGTGCTAACTGATGTAAGAACCTGATGACTTTAAAACAAGCATGTGCACACACAGAAATACACATCAAGTAGCCATGAATTATGTGACTTTGCCTGAAGGACAGTGAAAGAAGGCTGCTCAACCCTTTCCTTATGGATTATGTTCAGACAATCAGCAACTGAAGCTGACATTCCACCAACGGAGAAAAAAATACCATTACTTGCATTACTTATGACATTAATAGAAGAACAGGTTTTGAAAGCAATTTTTCATAGAAAAGTGGCTGGAAAGGAAGTGCTAAGCAGCCTCCCTTCCAATTGTCCCAGCGGATATTTTCACAGCATCCCCTCCATGAACTAAATCTCATTAAAAGACACTGCAAGGTATTTTTATCCATATGTAAGTGATGTATAATGTCACAACACTGAGATGTTACTCAGTGTTATTCAGTATTGCCATATGTTAAAATATTTGAATATGTAATGTTGAGCAGAAACTGGCAATCTACTATTAACTTGTTTTCCCATGTTGTTTTATTTACTGATTTATTGCATTTATATCTTGCCTTTCCTTGGAAGTTCCAGGTAGCATACATGAGAGTTACCTCTCAATTAACCACACTACAACCCTGTAAGACACACTGGGCTGAGAGAGAATGACTGATCCAACACCACCCAATAAACTCAGTAACTGAGCGGACTTGAACCTGATTTTTGCTGTTTCCAGTCTAAACCACTACAGCACACTGGCTCTCAGTCAGTGTTTTTGGTAGCAACTATATAACTGGATATATACCCTCCTTTTAAGATTAAGCTTTCTTTTCCCTAAGTTGCAGTATAAAAGTGACATATATATTTTACATATGTTTATAAATACCACCCTCCCATTTATTGGAATTAATTTTGTTCTATAGAAAACAAATCATGAATTTATTGTATTATTTTTATTTCTTGAATTTATATTCTATGTTTTCTCTGAGAGCAAAAGATCTGTGAAGTTCTTTCCATATCTTAGAAAATCTTCCAAAAAACTGATCCAAGAACAAACTAATCCTTAATCAATCAACCAATTAATTGATCTTTCATCTAAAAAAAATGCTTAATACTGCTACGATACTTATGCTGTAAAGATGTCGTTTATAAAAATAAAAAATGTGTTTTAATATTATCTTCTAAAAGTTGCCGTGTTTACTGAAAAAGGAGAAATTGAAATGGCATTAAAATCATTGCATCTGCTCTTTTTATACAGGAAAAAAGTCATTTTAAAACTTCAAGCATCATCTCACCGTTTGCTGTATTCATTCTAAAGTTATCCAGAAATTCCTCCAAGAGTTGTGATTGGTTAGGTGGGGGCAACAACTTTCTTCCATCCTTGGAAATGAGACCATCTTTCAAAGAAGTACATAATGCCCTCTTAGTGCTCTTGAGATTTGTAGTCAGTGTTAGCTGTACACTTTTCTCTGAGAACAGCAGTTCCATCTGCCTGAGGTCAAGCTCAGATACAGATTCTCCATTTATAATCAAAATTTCATTGCCAACACGCAAGCCTGGGAGCATAAGAAAGCAGAAAGACTGGATAGACACAACAGTAATGGAGGACATTAAAACATATTGTAACAAATAGTTTAAAAAAGTGATTTTTTTCATCTTACTACATGTAAGTTCATGGAATGTATTGTGATGAAACAATAAATCCAACAAATGTTTTGTAAAAAAAGATTTACGTACTAAAGAAAGCTTTTTATAAAAGAGGTTAAAAGGGATAGTATGTTTCTTGTGAAGCCCCATAGGAAAGTAATTTTTCCCTTATTTAATAAAGCAATCTAGGCAAAGAACCAGGACAAAAAGCTACTGGCCTAAATCCTTCTTTTAGAATTGTACCCCAAAGAAATATGGACAAAATTCTACTTTCTTAAAGCCTTTCCTTCCCTTTTAGCATAGAACTTTGTCCAGTCTGAGTACAATAAGCTGAAGCCAAAACTCCTGGCAGCATGGGCACAATTAGCAATAAAGGAATGTAAGAAGTGAGTGGATTCAACAGGCATTAAAAATGCCATTTGATCATATCATCCTCATTGTGCAGAATTAATGGCAATTTAAAATGTATGGATAAAAACAGGATGACATGGCAAGACAAAATTCTCTGAATATTCTTAAACTGCAATTGATTTGCTCAGAGAAACCCCTACTTAATTCAATGTCTTGGTAGATAGAGCTGCTGAAATTGGTGATTTCAGCCACATCAAGGAGATAACATTTCACTCAACATGTTTTCCATATTCATATACAATAAATGCAGAGTTACCTGCTTGCTGAGGGTATGATTCTTGGAAAATAAGTCTCTAGCATGGCTTCCCAACAAACATATGTGGGGGTGAGGGTGGGATGGGGAGAAGAGTTTTTTATACATGGGCCTGCCCTTGAAGAGTATCTGGAAGCTTCAGCTGGTACAAAATGCAGTGGCATGGGCAGCAATGTACGCTCCAAGGACTGAATATGTTACACCTCTGCTCTGCAAGCTGCACTGGCTGCAAGTTTGCTTCCAGATCCAATTCAAGGTGCTGGTTTTGACCTTTAAAGCTCTACATGGCATGGGGCCAGGTTATTTGAGGGACCGCCTCTTGCCATTTACATCTACCCATCCCATCAGGTATGGCAGGAGGGCCATGCTGTGGGTCTCATTAGCTAAGGAGCTTCATTTGGCAGGACGCAGAAAGAGAGCCTTTTCCACAGTGGCACGCAGCCTTTGGACCATCATTCCCCCCGAGGTGAGACTGGCCCCAATCTTGTTGGCCTTCTGAAAGGCCCTCAAAACTTGGTTTTGCCATTGGGCATGGGGATCCCATGGAAGTGTGCAGCCTGTTGAATGGTTGTTCTGTGTATACATTTAGACTGCACTCTCCCTTGTCTTTTTGTTATTGTAGTTTTTAACTGTTTTTAATTGGTTTTAATGGTTGAATTTTGTGACTGTTTGTTTTTAATTATGTACACCATCCAGACTGACATGCAAGTGATATGGCAGACATATAAATTCAATCAATCAATCCAGTGTTCCACATAATGGTATGTTGTCCACTTGTATGACAAAAACTATCCTGCGTCAGTACTGAGAAACTAAGAAGGTTTTGTTTTAAAACAGCCCCCCTCCCCCAAAAGAGAGAGGGATAAAAAGATCCCTCCATTCATCCATCCATTCCATCCATCCTTCCTTGAATATTTATATGCTGTCGATAACTTGTACCTCTAGGCGCCTTATTTTGCCTTAGGGCCATGTGTAGGTCATTAGAAAAGGATTTAAATGAGAGAGACAGCACAAACCTTCTCTGTAAGCTATCCCATCAGGAAGAACATCACTTATAAAGATGTGGGTAAGATGCTGGTGTTCATCAACTTGCACAGTGACTGCAAATCCTGGAATTGAAAAAAAAATATTTCAGATTTGCCTTCTTTAAGAATGAGAGTTTCTGCTACTGTCTTAAAATGAGCTAGGCAGAATTAGTATTAGATAGCAATTCCACAGAAATAATATATTTTTATATTATTTAAGACGTTGCATCTCATCAATGCTGTGTATAGCTTACATAATATAAAAGTAAAATAAAGGCCATTTGAAAATAATTACTAACAGCAGAATATCATTGCTGCAGCCTTGTATCTTCAATAGCGGACACACCATCTCTCTTACCTTCCAAACCAAATCACTCTTGTCATAGTTTATTTTAGCTCCATTTATCCAAAGCCCCTATGTACTCCACTCCATCAAAGTCTTTTCTATCACCTGTGATAGCTAAACAGAACTCCCAACTTCAAAGCCAAACTATATCATTGCTAACAATGCTGGGAACAGAACACAGGACTTGCCAAGTCAACAAAACAAGTACTTCCCCTTCAGTTAATTGCCACCCAAATGAATTTATTTTTCAGATAATCTGAGCATTTAATTTTCCAACCTCAAGACTATCCTTTCAAATTTCTATTCCATTTAAGTTAATTTCATCTTTAAAAATCATATCCCAATTTCCCACCAACTGAGCTTTTCTTCTCCCTTCTCTTTCCACTTCAGTTTCTCACTTGTTATCCAATCTGATTCCATGTCAGCCCTCATCTAGCAGCCTGATATATTGACACAGGGGGAAACAACTTGGTGCCACTAAACATTTCAGACTTCAGCTTCTATCAGACTCACCCAGCAGAGATAATGGCAACAAGCTGTGGGAGATGCAGTTTCAGTTAACAGGAAGATACCAGGCTGCATCTCGGCATCTACTGGTGCCGAAGAGTCTCACAGCCATGCCATGCCATGCCATGCCATGCCATGCCATGCCATGCCATGCCATAGAGATCAGTGCTCAAAGTGTGATATTTGAGGCTGGCCTGTGCTGTGCTACCACACTAACATAGGGACACAAAAAGGTTAACAGAACTTGTACTGTCTGGCAACTGTACTGTATGGTCCCTTTTATATGGCCAAATGTTTCCTCATTTCTTTGTTGAAATACTTCACTACTGTAGAAGACTTAAGCCCAAATGGATGGTGACAGAAATACTGATCTCTGTGCACCATGCTACAGTACATGTTATAGAGGAGACATAAATGTTTTGTCCATCATGGCAACTTTTGTCATATTTCGTCTGTATGTTGAAAAAGTTGCAAGAGTTCTTTTTTTTTTTTTGCAGTTCTTCCCCAAAATGGCCCCTTTGCATCATTAATAGGAACCTGCAATTTCTTTGTAAAGTAAGGACAGTCAGTCATTATCATATGTACTACAGACAGCTATTCATTGTCTAGTCCATGAGCTACAGTCAGCTCTTAAACAAAAGACTGGCCTGACATAGTTCAGATATTATGAGTAACGTGTTGGAGACTACATCAGTGCTTTCCCATTTCTACACAGCAAAGATCTGCTTCATCAAACCACTGAAGGATCTTTAATAAAGTCTGTCATGGCTTGGGGAAAAAAATGAGTAATTAAGAAAGGGTTATAAAGTTCCTCATATGCCTGGTTTTTTTAAAAAAATAAAAACAACAAAACAGGGTTGCTCACAAGTATGTAATCTTAAAATAGACAAAAACGTTATTGAGAAAAGTTAGAGGGTCAAACAGAACCAAAATAAAACAAAAATGACTCCTATGTTTTGAAAACTGCAGACTCACCAAAATCGGCTACACCCTCTTTCTTAGTAAGATGCACATGGTAGACACTCAAAGGAAAGATTTCTATTTCATCATATATCTGTAGGAGAGAAAACATCATCTCAAGTTGAACTGAGGATAGATCCACAATTTCAGAATGCACTCAGAAAAGAAGCCCCATAGCGTCACTGTTAGGACCAGCGCTTTGTAACAAGCAGCTGCTTTGTAAGGCTGTTTGCAGATGCCATTAAAGAGCAGAACATTGCCAACTCCTTTGACTATCACATCAGTTCTGCTGCGATTTTATATCTCATTTGTTAGATTTTCTTTTAGTCACAATACAGTATTTTGGGGTAGGGCATAGAAAGTCATAGCCAAACAAATATATAAAAATTATGCTAACTATCATTTAAAATCTCAAAGACAGCATGATGGAGAATCCATCCATATTCTGTATTTGGACCAGATGCAAAGTCTTGCCTCTTTCTTTCATCTCACCTAGCTGCAGTTCTAGCCCTTTGAGCAATTTTCTCTCTGGCCTGGTCAAACTTTCAGTATCAAGGAGGGGCTACTAAAAAAACCTCTCAAGCATCAAGTACAGGTGAAGGTGGGAGAAGGTGTGCCTAGACAAGTAAGATCCTTCAACTGACTTGACCTGTGAATGCAACAGATACCTGAATAAAGGTGGCTGCCTTATCACATCTGTTTTTGATTTTTAAATGTTAAAGAGCAGCCACAAATTAAGGTGTTACGAAGCCCATAGACATTAGAATCACCAGCCTGTTAGCAAACTTGTAAATTTGAATGAGAATGGTAAGAACTCCTCATCTAGAAATGGAGGTATGCCTCACCCTAACTTAATAAAGAGGTGCACAGCCTAAAGCTTCAGGGATATGAAAAACAGATCTCCTCCTAAAATAGCTACAGAATTCTTGATTTTTTATGTGACAGAAAGGAAGGATATTAAATAACTAGGGAATGATCCCATTTTAATTTAGTTTTAATTATATTCAAATTAAAATGCACTTCATTCTGGTCACTATCCCACTTATTTTCTTCCCTTAGCAATCCCCCCCCCCAAAAAAAAATTCAGCACAGCCTTTGCAATGTCACATAAAGACTAAGTGGGTTTTCAGGCTGAAAAAGGATGTGCCTAGTCTAAAACAACGTTAATTAATTTTTAGCAATCTGTTCTTTTACATTGAGTTCGGCTACGGCTAAGTTTTACACATCCGGATCTATCCAGCTCAGCCGATATATATTAGTTTTGCTTTTGCTCACCCTCTTTAGGACTAGAGGTATAGTCCAGCACATTTGAATGTCACCAGGTTATAGAAGGCTATTTCTACCATTTATCTGAAGACAAGGCTTCTAATGTTTTTCTCCACCTCACAGATCCGTCATTTGTGCCTAATTCCCTTTTGATTATGAGAGGACTGCTCATAATCAAGAAGTGTTTGGAGAATTTCATTTCTTGGTGTTTGAGATTATACAATCTGTGGCAAGTTATACTCCTTAGGTGTCTTTTATTCTAAGGTGGACAACTTACAGATAAAATGTATTCTATCTATTGTTCTGTCCAACTGCACAACTCTGCAAAATTTGTCATGTTTTCTGTAAGAATAAAAGGTTATAATCCCTCAAATAAGGATTATGATGAAGGAACTGATGTCTTGATCCTGTGCACTTGCCTGGTCTTGAATATATTCATACATTTCAGGGATGCAGCATTCAGTATTTTCATCCATAAGCCTTCTAAGTTGTAAGCCATAATGTCTTGGCTCCATCTGTTTAGTCTAAAGGATGAAAAGAAAATATATATAAATTTAGAAACTATTTGTACAAATATTTATCATAACAGAAATAGAGATACATCTTCCTTCAACAGGTCACTTCCTAAATAACTAATATGCACCTTCATAAATAAATCATGCAGGTTGTAAAGTATATGTATCAGTGCAATTCTACTGCTTTTAGAAACCAAGAGTTTCTAATATTATTTCTTATATAGAAAAAGCAGCAAGTGGTAAGATAAACTTTAAATCTTGTCCAGTTTATACTAGCATTTCTACAGATTTCACAGGTGGCTTAATTCTACTCCATAAAACAGACACATGATTGGATGGATGGATGGATGGATGGATGGATGGATGGATGGATGGATGGATGGATGGATGGATGGATACAGGCTGTCAAAAGAAAGGAGTTTTTGCTGTGAGTTGGCTCTTCCTGCATTTTTATTTTTAATTTCATCTGAAATTGTGAAACACTTAAGCTTGAATTCTATGGTAAATACTGATGCACAAAATATCTTTCCCTTCTGCACACAGAAGGAGGTTTGCTCTATGGAAGCCTTCTGCAAATAGAAAGGAAGAAGGCCATTTTTAAAATTCCCACTACCATTTCTCATATTGTTTCAAAGAGTCCTCCAACAACCAAGAAGCACGGTGGTTGGTTTCTTGTTTGGCTTTTTTGTGGGCAATGAAACGGAGAGTGAATGGAACCCCACTGAGAAGTTTAGAACACTTGCATCGTATCTCCAATTACAATTTTCTTCCTATTTTCTCCTTTTTTCATTTAAAGTTCCTTTTGCATACAGGTATTTGGCTACATTGTTTTAAAAGGGAATTTATTAAAATATTTCTCACGTGCAAGACTGCATGCCTGCATACCTGACTCTTATTCATAACATTTTGTTCAATTCTATATTTCTGAGTTTGGAGCTGGGTGAGATTCCTGCGAGAGTGGCTGGAAAAACTAGAATATGTCCAGGAGTTTCAATCAGACTAGCAGCAATTACAATGATTTTTTACTGGAAAACCCTAAAGATGGGATCCCCAACAGCATAAAATGAACCCCACTTCTCAAATACATAGAACACGTTCTGACCATGCTTCACTCAATATTTTAAAGATATCTTAATTTTGAACAATGGGAAGCCTGACATGTTGCAAAGCAAAACACAAACCAAAAACATAATCTGTATTTTCAAAAATGTCTCTGGGCTTCACACAGACCTCAAGGCATTCTTAGAGAACATGACAGGTAGCTATAGTCCACTGCTTTCCTTGGAAGAGGGCCCACAGAAAAGAGGAGGAAAAAAATGGTACACTGAGGTAGTAGAGTCCATGCCGGAGGCTATCAGGGATGGTAGCAAATGATTTCACCTGTCTGACATCTGGCTGTGGCCACCATGACAGTTATTATATCAATATTATGCTATCAACAGTCCAATGTGTTCATTGCTCCCTTGTTTGAGATGACTGATCAGATTGGAAATTAGCCATGTGTTCACACATTCCTCCTCCTCCCACCTCAATCCTTTGCACACCTGGCTTGGGCACAGATACTCTATACTATTCTCTCAGGTGCCTTAATAGAAATGTGTGGTCTAAACATTTTCCAAGCCATGATCCAATACTACTTTCATCCTCTGATTTGGTTTCCTGCTCCACACATCACAGATAAAGATATGTATCTTTTATTTTTGTTTTTATAGATATCATCACCAGCAGTTGATAAATATAATGAAAACGGAAGAGGGAATGTGTATACATATGGCCCTTTCCAGACACAGTAAATATGGGTTTTCAGATTAAGATCATAACACTTGAACCTAATCTACAATGAATTCAATTACATATTTCTACAGGATTTGTAACATTTTCAGACCAAGGAAGGAAGGAAGGAATAGCTTTCCCCAAACTCACAATTTGGATTTTCTTACAATATCTCAGCATATAACCTCTGCATTAACTAATACTGTTGCCACACATACTCATTTTCAAGCAGAATATACAATATTACAAACCTCTAAGGATTAAGACCATAATGGATATGTTGTTATTTTTATAACTTTTATTATATAACTTTTTCTTGGATTATCCTTCCAAGTAATCTGGTATTTCTTTGAGGGAGCTATTTAGAAAAAAATCTGATACAGGTAGTCCTTGTTTAGCGACTGCCTCAGATAGTAACAGTTCACAGTTACGATGGTGATGAAAAAGTAACTTTGTGACCAACGCCTACATTTACGACCTTCGCAGGTCTGTAAAGCAAAGGAAAGCTGAAGTAAGTTGGTAAGCACAGTCGTAGTTTCACTTAGCGACTGCTTCGCTTAATAACCAAGTTGCCAGTCCCAACTATGGTCGCTAAACGAGGACTACCTGTATACAACAATGGTCTGTTGAACCTAAATAGCAAATAAATCATATTCTTACTCTAACATCAAACTGCAACTCAGCAGCTAAAAGAAATTATCCCTGACTGTACTTACTGCACAGTCTCAGATAGATGAGAAACCTAACCCCCTTTTTTTCATTTCTTAGCCAACTCTGCATCAGATGGAAATGCGAACAAATACAAAACTTCAAACATAACCATTGAGCTAAGGAGACAAAATTCCTGACATTCACCAGAAAAGCACTGAAAGTTTAGAAAAAAGGACCAGGGAAGATGTAGCGGAAAGGAGTCAGCACTAAGAGACTTTGAATGGAAACTTCTTTTAAGAACATCAAACAAAAGATAAAACAGAAAAAAAGTTTTAACTGAAAAAGAAGTCAAGAAAGATACAGTGAAGAAATATATGCAAAAAATGAATAAAATTAGCTTTTGTTTATAATTTTTATTTATATTACAACCCAATAGAGTCATTATATAGTTAACATCGTGGTTAAAGGCAAACAGTGCCTTTACTAAGGTACATTATACAAACAATTATAGATAATCTTTTTTAAGACTATTTCCTTTCTCAGAACTTTCCCACTAGTCTTTGGGACTCTCCTGCCACCTTGTGGTCACCCAAAGATATCTTACAATTGCCTGTCTTTTCTCTTTCTCTCAAAATAGAAAGTGCTAGTGATAAAAACTGAACCTAAAAATCCCCTCTGGGTTTTAATAGCTAGAATATTATCAGGGGGAAAAAAAAAATCTCTGGGATCCTGGGGCAAGGTTAATGCTCTTCTCCCAGGCTTTAGGACAGGGTAGTTGCAGCCCCACAGTGTGTATGTATGTTGCTGTTGATTGATTCTGCCATTTTATTTGTTGTTTATTTTATCTGGATTGCATCTTGCTGTTTGTTTTTTATTCTGTGAGTCACCCAGAATCAGCTGGAGTTGGATGGGGTGTCCAAGTAGAATGAATGAATGGATTAATTAATTAAATAAAATGTTTCTTTATTTTCTATATAATCAAAACCAGTGAACATAGCTCCAGTTGAAATAAGGGAAGATGGCATGATACTCTTGTCTAGTTCTAACAGGATTGCAAAACACAGAGCGGCCCAATCCTATTAAGTGTAACTAAAGCAGATCTGTAAGATTACTAACACCAATATCCCTTCCTCCACAAACCTACAGCTAAGTACAGACAGGTGTTACTAAAAACAAAATCAACTTAATTACATTGAATTTGGACTTAAATACATCCAATTTCAGTTCAGCAGTTTCCTTTTGCTCAATAAAATAGGCATCTGGGTTACTTTCTGCTACTAACAGCAAATCTGCTTATTTGTATAATTGGACTTAGGGCATTAAGTTTGTCACTGCATTTCCATGTTTTATCCAGAAAAATACATTGATTATATTGCTTCCTTACCATCCAAAGTAAGCAGTCATCTAATATGAAACTTTAAAACAGATTTTGGAGAAAGGGAGACAAGATGGCTTTATTTTCTAAATCAGTTAGTTACTAAATACTTTTTCAAGATTCTTGGATTTTAAATTACTCATATTTTGTTTGCTGGCTTGTCTATTAAAGGTAAATAATTTTAGAGACAGGAGACAGAGAGATTTAAGATTACTGAGCTTTCAAGATCTAAGAGTATAGTTAAATGATAATATTAAGATGTACCTTGCAAGCCAGGATCAACACATCATTTATTTTGTGATTTGGCTTGAGGGTTAACATTATTCCTTGGCCATCAGGGTACCGAACCAATGACTGGATGTCCCAGATATTTTCTTTTGAAGCATTTTCTGGAGCTGAGTAGTAAACATTTAGAAATTCATCTACTTTCTGCTGAGAGAAAAGAACATACAACAATTTAATAAATAATTAAAAAAGAAAAAGAACAAAGGGTCTACTTGCCTAATAAAATATTAAAAATCACATCTCAGATCATGACTTTATTTTTAAATTACCTATACATTTGGTAAAAAGATAGCTGAAAACAAAGTGTATGTAGCAGCCTTTCATGTCAATATTTTTACATCAATATTCTAGAATGCTTTCAATCAATTTTTAAATAAAAATGAAGACCTATAATAGGATGGAATGGAATGAAAAAAACTGTAGCTTTGGTTGATATCCCTCCCAAACATCACATCCCTCCTCTACCTCTTTTTCTTAAAAAATCATTCACAAACATGACATTTTAGTGGAAATGGAAGAATTTAGAGAATGTTAATTCTACTGACTGCTACATTTGATTTTGTGTTTACTCTAGATGTAACTGTACTCTCTTATGTAAGCCACATAGAGAATTTCTCTTTAGCTGACAGACTACAAATATAATCAATCTGCAAGCAGAGGTAAACATGAAGAGTAAAATATAATCTTCGAAGAAAAATCAGAGCACACATTTTGAAAAGCACCTTTATATGTTAGAATATATAAAAATATCTCTAATGCTCCAGTCATACCCACAATTTCATATCTTTTCCTAAACTACCCTTTCTCTCTAAAGCTGAATGCTGTGGTTCAGTGTTTTAACTTTTATGAGAGTTTCTTGGATGTCAGAACGTTGTCAGCAATTTTATGAATTTCAAATTGGCAGGCTTTTAAAAATTTTGCAATACAAGCAACAGAGCTGAAATGCAACAATTAATTTATGAAAGAAAGGTATCAGTTGCTGCTTCCACCTAGGTACCTGATCACAAAACAGAGGATCCACAAGAAAATGTCCTAGGCAACTGGAAGATCATTCAGATACCACCATGTATTTAAAAACCAAAAAAGAAAACAGGATACATCTCATCTTGTCTCATGTCAGAAATGCAGGAACTTGAAAAGGGGAAATTAATCTAAATTTAAAAAATTAAAAACTTTAATAAAAATATAGATTTATATAATTTTTGCCCAATTCCGGGCCACATTGATGGCAAAAGTATTTCTGACCAGCAAGTCATTCTATGTGCATGTCGGTCCCAAGGGACACTGTAAAAGATGGATAGTTGTTTGAATAGTGCCACATTCACAGTAAATATCTTTGTCCTCAGGGAGAAACCCCCATCTTTCCATATGGTCTTTAGTTCTAGCCAAACCAGTGCACAGTCTGTTTAAACATCTACAAACCATCCACTCCTCCTCTGAACCTCCAGGCAACTCCTCAAGCAGCTCTATCCAATCATAAAGATGTTTTGCTTGAGATTTCCATCTTTTTAATCGTTCTGTGTGGTAACAATCTCCTCGGCGCAGTCTAAAAAGCTCCTTCTTGATTTCAATCTTTTTGTAGGAGGTACTTGGCCAAATAATGGGTGTGCCGGATCATGTAACACCTTTCCATATTCCACATCTTGTGCCCCATTCCTTCTAACACCTGGTGGGGCTATTCCCGCCAAGATATACAATTTATCAAGTGGAGTGGGGCGCAGACATCCAGTGACAATGCGACATGTATCACTAAGCACCCTATCCACGCGTATAGAGTGCACAGACTGGCCCAAAATGGGGCAGGCGTACTCTGTTGCCGAGTAACGCAATGCAAGGGCAGCCATTTGTAAAGTAATGGGGTGGGCACCCCAGATAGTTTCAGCCAACTTTCTGAGATTATTACAGGTGGAGATCTTTTGCTTTAAGTTGCAACAGTATCTTTTAAAAGTTAATGTTTGGTCCAATGTAACGCCAAGGTAACATGATGTCTCACAATATGGCAGACTCACTCCATCCCAGATAATATCAAGCCTACATCTGGCCTGCCTGTTTTTGAGATGGAATGCAGAGACATTACTTTTTGATGGATTAGGTTTTAGTCCATTCTCGTTATAGTATTCTGACATATTCTTAAGAGCCACAGTAAGCCTAACTTCCACCTCCTCAAAGTTAGTTCCCTGAGCAGTAAGTACCAAATCATCAGCACAGATGAAAGACAATGTATCAGGACCAACAGGCTGATCATTGGTATATATATTAAATAACAGGGGGGCAAGAACACTCTCCAGAGGAAGGCCATGTTACTGGGCTCTCCACCAGCTCTTTTTTCCCTGGAAGTCGATGAAAAATCGTCGATTTTCAAGTATTGCCTCGATACATTTAGTAAGAGCAAGTTCATGTGTGATATAATTTCAAGAGAAGTTTCCTGTGATTAACTGTGTCACAGGCCCCAGATAAATCCACGAAAAGAGCTCCCATAATTAGACCTAATTGAAAGCCATCCTCTATATGCTGAACGAGTTTAAGTATCTGGCCTGTGCAGGACTTCCCTGGCCGGAAACCAGCTTGTTGGGGAATAAGAGTTGGTTCAATAACAGGAAACATCCTATTTAATAGAACTCTCTCATAGAGTTTGAAAGGATGGCAAAGGAGGGAAATTGGGCAAAAATTCTTTGGGTCATTCGGTTCTTTTCCGGGTTTCAAAACTGCAATAACCCAGGCTTTCCTCCAAGTCTTTGGAATACAATTTGAGGCTACGCATGCATTAAAAAGTAATAACAACCACTGTTTGGCAAAATCTCTGAAATTTTTTATTTGTTCAACACGAATATCATCCAGTCCCGCGGCTTCACCATTCTTCATATCATGAATTCTTAAGAGCCAGAGGATACATCAAGAGAAATCTTTTAAAAACGATCGAATTAGGAACTGAAGTTACAATAGTTTCAGTAAAATGGAGGGCTCAACTACATGTTAACCTGAAAATGAAGTTAGCAGCTCCTTTTCGTTTTTATATTTGGGATTCCTCTCCCAACCAGGTGAGGAGAATTAGTATTTTAATCTCCAGCCTAATTCTACTTACACTTTAAATAAGCAAACAATTACAATGAAGAAATTGCTACTGTTAACTGGGTTTCAGTTTCTCAGAATTATTCTCATAGGCCTTTGCTCTCAAAATGACATTTATTATTCATGTGTGTGTTTATGTGTATATATGTACACACAAACACACACACAGAGAAATAAACTTATAACTGATTCAATAAACATTAGGTTAAAATTTTATTCAGCACTTTCATCAACAGAGGGCAATGTAACTCAGTATCACTTCTACAGAGATGTAGGGTACTATGAAGTTATGCTACACTCACATGAATTTCTTTTATTTCCCTCGTATTAAAAAGTCAGCAATATTTGTCAAAACCTTATTTATGAATGCAAATTTTCTTATGTCCTTCATATTAAAAAATCAGTAACCTGTGTCAAAACTTCAACATTTAGACCACAATCACTGAAAGAAGACTAGAAAATGTTTCTATATCAAAAGACATAAGGCAAAAGCTATCTATAAAAACAGACCCCAGCACTCTTTTTCATCAGGGATCAGCTTCATACTACGTATTGTTAGGCAGTAGTTGTGACGAAATATCGTTTTCACAATTAGTGGAGAGATATGCATTCTAAAGTGTGGCAGGAGTGTCACTTTTCCTTGAACCCCCAACTCATTCTTTTTCACAGCAGCAAAGATATTTATGTTCAAAGCATTTCAATTAAGCTTTATTATTTTAATGTCCAAAAGGTTTATTTATTTGTTATATTTGAATCCCATCTTTCTTCTATGAGCGCAAGGCAACAAGCCTTCCTAAAGATCCTCTTCCACAGAGGCAATCTATGCAGAATCATTAACAAAGATCACATTTTCAAGTATGAAAAAATACTTATTTCCACTCTGCTGGAAATCTTCAAAAAGGAAGTCTAATGTAAATAGAAATATAGGAAAAAGATTGCCTATAAAAAGAATATTTCGTAGTCCTTATTTGCGGTATAGGTATAAAAAGCAAGGGCAGGATATATTTTAACGAATAAAAAAATAAAATAGTACTTTGTTGTTGTTCAGTCGTTAAGTCGTGTCCGACTCTTCGTGACCCCATGAACCATATTGCGCCAGGCCTTCCTGTCCCAGTTACTTAATATGCATATTAACATATGTCTAATAGCTTTACACTTTAGAAGTACGTTTGTTCCCATCTTCAAATTGATTTAATCTTTGCAATAACTAGATATGAAGATTTAGTGAAATGCAATAGAAGGTTTGCCTAAGTCCATTTTCCTTGCCTAACATTCATAATACATCTGCACAAATGGTTTTAGGTTTGCCAAGATTATAAACACTTAAAAAAAATATATGATGGAAAAAATCCCATACAATTTTTAAAAGAAAAAGAAATGGCTGACTACGTTCAAGAAATGGCTGTTCCTTCTATATTTTCCAACTTCGAAACTAAGTGGTTAGATTTCTCCTCAGTTATTTCTGCTCTGTGACTAATATCACAATACTTTATTCATTTATTGCCACAGAGTTCTGACAACACATTCAGTTTTCCAGCAATTTATGCCAAGTTTGTAGTGTGCACTATATTTTGCCACAGTGTTGCTGGAAAAGCAATTGCTTACTTTATAACTTTCCTGTCTTTGTCACCATTTTTATATGAAACACCTCCGAAAACCTGTGTGCTTCACTAAACTCATTAGGAAATTCCTTGTAACAATCTGAGCTTTATTTTTTCTTTAAAACGTCCTAACAGAATAGGCTCGTTTCCAGCTTTGGTGATTTAGCGAGTTACAATTAATCATTTCTCTGAATAAGTGAATGAGGTATTACGGAGTCTGCAGCACCTCCTGTATATACAATTCAATTCCATTAAACACTTATACAGCTGAAATGCCACAGCTTATTCATCTAGTAGACGTAAGACTGGGGCTAATACAGTGAAGCAAGTTCCACAAATTCAGCTTCACATCAAGGCATGCTCACAATGGATGTATTTTCCTACTGGCCTTAGAAGCAGGGCCATGGAAATAAGAATGTAACAGCAGAGATACTTTCAATGGGACCATTTTAAATGCACATTTATCCATCTTGCATAAAGCAATGTCATCATATCCAACAACCCCACAGTACTAGAACTTCAGATAAAGAGGACTTCTATTTAAAAGACTTTTACTTTTAAGGAGAGATTTTTAAAAAAATGTTTGTAGTATCAACTGGTAATTTTATTTTATTTTTTATTTTATTTTGGTAAAATGTAGTTTGATGTAACAAAAGAACTGGATACAGAGGTGTGTGAAGGTTACTTATAGTGTTTGGGGAGGGGAGGGGAGTCAGATTAGAATAAAATGATGGACCAGATGCCAACTTATTACATCAGTAACATGGTACCATCAAGTAACAAGGCTCACTCTTAAAAGCGGTTCATTTAAATTTTTACTTTTAAAACTGGTATTTTAAACCCCCAAATTTCGTACAAGAATGCCAGAATCTTAAGAGATTTTGGCATGAGAATTCAAGAAATCATAGAAGAAAGATTGCCAACTACTGATTTATGATATTATTGAAGCCTTTACTTATTAAAAGTTTTTCAGCGACAAAAGTTGCTCTGGTCTGAAAGGCCACTTCCCCTTTCCCAAAGCTATTAATCTCTCCTTACTGGGAAGTCAGCGTTTCCCAAGGATTCACTATTCTAAAGAAAGTGGCTCCAAGTTCTTCGAACTAGCACCTCTTTGAAAGTGTAATGGAAATGTAGATCAGTGGGAGAAGTTGGTATCCACCGATGTAAGTGTTTCTAGTACAGTGAAGTCACTCCTGACCAGAAGTTATCGTTTACTTGATCTGGGGAGCTTTGGTGTCATCCAACATCATCCAGACCTTAGGAGTTGGCCTAGAAAACATTTCCACAGTATAGATCATCTTCTCTATTCCTGGTTTACAAAGCCAAGGCCCTCACATAAGGTTCTCTAGACAGTTATGACTAACCCATTTTAAGTAAAAATGACAATACATGCTTCACATTTGTTGTCTGAGAGTGAAAATTAGATACTATAATTATAAAGGCCCCATTTCTGGACAAAAGAATGCAACCTGCAACTACTGCCCAGTAGTTTTGGATATATGAGCTCATTAATTGTATTAAATGAATCACATATTCATTGATTAAATATAGCTGAGTGGTATTCAGTCTACAGAGATAAAAACAAGTGAATGCTCCTATCCCAGCATAGAAATCTCACATAAAGTGTTTCTGTAAATGAAAAACCATAATACTTTAGCAAGTTAATGTTTGTGGGGCAAATCAGTGTGACAAAACTGTGAGTTGCAAGAAATGCAAAGATTTATCTAAGAGCCAGCCGCAGGGGCCTGTATGGGAAAGATAAAGTATTTTTCCCCTTAAGAATCAGATAAAGTAAGGACTCCCAGTCCAATCTGCTTGTTTGTCATATATTTATAACAGTTGCAAATATATTGAGCAAGCGGAAGATAAATTAGTTGTATTTCATTATATTACCTCAGCAGAATTACTGCAATTCTGAGGTAGCTGTGTTCCAGGAACTCCATGCCCTCCAGTTGAGTCAAAAATCTAATTAAAGAAAACATAAATTAACATAAGCATCATTTCATAGTATCACTGTTTCACTTGCATAAAAGGAAGAAAACCAAATAAAGTAAATGTATAAATTGATTCGCTACAAAATATCTACCTGCTGCGAGTGCTGGGTACTGGCTGAAAGAGAGATGCTGTTTCATGAAGAAGCAGTCCTAATTCTGCGTTTGTCCCAGAGACAACCGGGGTAGCATCATATGTGCCTAACTAGGGGGAAGATAAATGTGGGGTAGGAGCGCCTTGCATAAGACTCTTCCTGCAATGGGTTTCAAAACCCTTCAGCTTCCCTTATCCAAAAAATTGTCAGAAGGGACTATGGGGCAAGGACAATACAAGCAGCGCGGGAAGCCAGATTCAGTTGTTTAGCAGAGTAACCACATAATCAAATGGAGCTTAATTTTTGTTTTATTGACCCATAGCAGAGTCAGATTTCACACATGTCATAGCTGGAGGAGGATGTGATGCCTAGGAATACATGGATCTTCCCTATCTCTCTTCCTCTACAGAGAGTAAAAGGTAAATTTAAAAATACAGGTAGTCCTCATTTAGTGACCACAATCAGGACTGGCAACCTGGTCACTAAATGAAGCAGTCACTAAGTGAAACTGACTGTGCTTACAATTTTATTTCAGCTCTCCTTTACTGCTTTACTGATGTGCAAATATTGTAAATACAGACATTGGTCACAAACACTTTTTCATCACTGTTGTAACTGCCAACGGTCACTGTCCAGGGCAGTTGCTAAGCGAGGACTACCTGTACATTAAGACCAAGACTTAAATGTATGGCATTAAAACAATTAAAAAACCTGTTTCTGTGAAAAAAGAAAATAGTTTGTTTTTCCATTTTAATCTTGTAACAGACAAACAAGGATAAGCTCTTTTTTTTGGTTGCCATTGCCATTAAAGTACTAACTCAGCAACTGACAACTTTTTGTTATCAAATGATTATAAGATCCTGAAAGACACAAGCTTAGTTGGCTGCTGCTAACTCCTAGAGAAGATATTCATCAGTATTTTTCTGTGGAGTCCTTGGTGCTCTCTGAGCCTGGTTGTTTGCTTGCAGGCATTTCATTACCCGATTAGGTAACATCATCAGTGCTAGTGAGTGTGGGGTTTGCTCCCTGTTTATATACAGTAGCTTGCCCTGCCAGTGTTGGTGGGGGTGTGGTTTTCTCCTTGGTAGTTCCTTGATTAGGACACGGTTTTCTGCTTGTTTTTCTGGTGTTAATCCCTGCTTATCTGGGTGTTGGCTGCTGGAGAGGATGTGTTCTGGTCTTTGTTTTCTTCTTAGCTTTCTTATTATCTCTTTTGAATGGTGTGTAAATGTGGTTTATCTCTATGTGACTACTGATGGCTGATTTGTCTGAATGCCAAGCTTCCAGGAATTACCTAGCATTTTTGGATTTAGCTTGGTCTAGGATGTTCAGAGTTTCCCAGCTGAAACTGTGGTTGAGTCTGTCCATGTGTTGTGAGAGATTAAGGAGTTTTCATTGTGTTTTCTGACTGCTAGTTGGTGTTCATAAATGCGCTCTGCTAGTCTTCTGCCTGTCTGTCCTACAAAGTGGCTGTTACAGTCCTTACACTGTATGTTGTAGATGACTTCATTATTTTCATTCTAGAGAGAATCATGTAAGTGCAGCATTAAAGAATTTGGGACTAAGCCACTGGCCCAACTATGATAAGGCACACAGATCAACCCATACCACTGTTTGGAACAACTGGAAAGTGTACACTCTAAACTCTTTCAAACTATTCTGTTTCTGGATGGGTGTCTCCTTGATTCCAATCCAATGCCCTGTTATGCCACACGCTATATGAACTGTTCTAAAAAAAATAATATTACAGCACTACAATATTTTGACTATTTGTCACAGCTGAGGAATGACACGCTAGCAAACATATTCATTCTCATGATTCATTTCTCCTATTTTTGTTGATTAACAAATGATCAGGATTTTTTACTTTCATAAATTGATAAAGGCAGGAGCCCAGTTGTTCAAGAGCCCTTCAAGAAGAAAGATTGAAGCCCTTCTTCAATTGTTGATTATGTGCCATCAAATTGTTTTCAGCTCCTAGTGACCACGTAGATAAATTTTCTCCATGACAATCTATTCCTAACCTGGTCTTTCAAGTCTTCCAATGTTGCACTTATCACCACTGTAACTGAGTCCATCCACCTTGCTGATCATATTCTTCTTCTCTTTCCTTCCACCTTTCCCAGGATCAGAGCCTTCTCTAGAGAGCTACATTTTCGCATAATATGTCCAAAGTAGGATAATTTGAGCCTGTCATTTATGTCTCAAGTGAGAACTCTGGGTTGATTCATTTGATGATCCATTTGTTCGTTTTCTTAGCTGGTTTGTTTTCTTGGCTCAAGCGTCTTCTCCAACACCAAAGTTCAAAAGCATCAATACTCTTCCTATCCTGTTTTTCAAACTCCACTTCAAGACGATATAGTTCCATTCAATGCTAGTTGCTGTTTTGTGTGGCTAACATTTGGAGGCACACATGTAAGATTTCCAAGCTGTAACCACATTTGGAAACAGTTAAAATCAGGACTCCGTATTCACTTCATTATCCTGCCTTCTCTGATTTTGAGAACTGTGGTGGGGCGGGATGCCTATTATTGCTACTAAACAAGATTTGACACTATTCTGGTAAAACACTGACAGCTAAGTTAATATTCAGCATATTTCTACTAATTTACAGTATTATTCCACAAAAATTGTGATCTAATTATAGACCACTACAGTTACTTTTTCTCATGTGCTTGAAGAACTAAGTTTTTGATAAGAAACATGTGAGAGGCAACCCAAGATGACAGTTGTTATTTCCTGATAAGCTTCTGACAACTATTCAGTATCTTGCTAAACATCTTAAGATATGGAGCTGGGCTTATGGTTCTAATGGATACATTGTATTCATGACTTTTTAAATAAACATCATGCAAAATGGCCATGTCCTACAGTTTCTTTGCTACTCTTACCCTTTTTGGTTATGCAATTGTCTACTACAATATGTCCACCTTTCTATCTTGAATGAGAATGAACTAGTCAATTTTTATGTGTTTGATTCACAGAGAAATTCTCTTACTTGTCTATTGGCAATTTTATACCGTTTGTTTCTATAATACTATTTACATTGCTTCCCAGAACAAAGAAAGTAAAGAATATACTAATATGGTGATCTATCCAAATAGTATAAGCTGGATTTCCCAAGTTAACATCCTCTAATGGGCAAACCCCCTGCCCCCAGAGGAGCCATAACATTTGCATAATGTGTGCAGAAGTGGCCACTTGCCCTCCCAAAATTGGGGACCCCTGACATGCACTTGGCTTAAAAGAGCCTTGATGGCATCTGGTACTTTCATGGTCCCAAAACATAGGAAACTTTCATGGTCCCTTCCATCAAAGGAAGGATCTAGCAGTAAGAAGCAACTCTGATCTCCCAGCTGAAAAACTTGCATCATCTGTCTTGATTAAGACATGAAATTACAGTGACTGAGACTTATATATATGTACATTTGGCTCACATTTCTCATCAGTAAAGTAGGATGTATAAAGATTTCCTGTTGAAAAGCAAGTATTTCAGTTGGAATTTGTAAATGTAAATCAGGTTTGACCCCATTGCTGACGTACATATGGTTGGACTATGTTCCCCAAGCACAAGTTACAGCTTTGTCTTACCATATGCTGTCAGTGACAATAAAACTGTCCCTTTTAATTACATTTCAAAACAAATTGGACAATCTTTGTAAGTAAATATAGTTCTCATTTCATAACTCAAATTTCAAATTATGAGTGACTTGAACAGTTCTGTTTCTGCAATAAAATGGAACAGTTTCAACATTTAATAAAAATTCTCACCCCTATGGGTGGTACGTGTCTTCCTCAATCTTGGGTCCTCTATAAGAAGCCTGGGAGTTTGAGGGTTCTGTGTAGTATCTTAGCTGTTCCTAGCACTGCACTCTTCTGGACAGAGCGCTCTGATGTTGCTCCTGGGATCTGTCACAGCCACTCCCTCAGCTTAGGAGTCACAGCCCCAAGTGCTCCTACCACCACTGGGACCACTTTGGCCTTTACTTTCCACATCCTCTCTAGTTCTTCCTTCAGGCCTTGGTACTTCTCCAGCTTCTCATATTCCTTCTTCCTGATATTGCTGTCACTTGGCACTGCTACATCTATTACTACTGCTGTCTTCTGGTCCTTGTCTACTACCATAATGTCTGGTTGATTGGCCAGTACCTGCCTGTCTGTCTGGATCTGGAAGTCCCACAGGATCTTAGCTCTGTTATTCTCCCATGACTTTCTGTGGAATCTCCCATCTGGATTTGGGAGGGTTTAGCCCATACACTGTGCAGATGTTCCTGTACACAATGCCAGCTACTTGGTTGTGCCGTTCAGTATATGCTGTTCCTGCCTGCATCATACACCCTGCCACTATATGTTGGACTGTCTCTGAGGCTTCTCTACACAGTCTGCACCTTGGGTCCGGTCTAGTGTGGTAGACCCCTGCTTCTATGGATCTGGTGCTTAGTGCCTGTTCTTGTTCTGTTATGAGCAGTGCCTCAATGCTGTCATTTAGTCCAGCCCTTTCCAGTCACTGGTAGGATTTCCCAATGTCAGCCATCTCAGGTATCAGTCAATGGTACATCCCATGCAGGGGCTTGTCTTGCCATGATACTTCCTCTGCTTGAACTTCTTCCCATGTCTGCTGCTGCCTCAGGCATTCTCTCAGCAGCTCATCTTTGGGTGCCATCTTAGTGATGTACTCCTGGATGCTCTGGGTTTCATCCAGGACAGTGGCTTTGACACTCATCAGACCCTGCCCACCCTCTTTATAGCTGGTGTACAATGTCTGGGTGTTGGACTTGGGATGGAAACCTCTGTATATTGTGAGAAGCATCTGGGTCTTCATATCAGCAGCCTCCATGTCCTCCTTTGGGCAGTTCACTATACTGGCAGGGTATGTGATGACTGGCAGGTATACGTGTTGATTGCGTGGATCTTGTTCTTCCCATTGAGCTGGCTCTTTAGGACCTGTCTTATCCTTTGGTGGTATTTGGATGTTGCTGTCTTCCTTGCCTCCTCATCGTGGTTCCCATGTGACTGTGGGATACCAAGGTACTTATAGCTGGTCTCTACGTCTGCTATATGGCCCACTGGTAGTTCCACCCCATTGATCTTAACTATCTTCCCTCTCTTTACTATCATCTGGCCACATTCTCTAGTCCGAATGACATCCCAATATCCTCATTGTAGATCTGTGTCAGGTGGATCAGTGAATCAATGTCTTGCTCACTCTTAGCATACAACTTGATGTCATCCATGTAGAGGAGGTGGCTGATGGTGATTCCACCCTTGAAGTTGTACCTGTATCCAGTTCTTGTGATTATCTGGCTGAGGGGGTTTAAGCCTCTGCAGAACAGCAGTGGGGACAGTGCATCACCTTGGTATATGCCGCACTTGCTGGCCACTTGTGCGAGCCGTCTTGAGTTGACTTCCAGTGTTGTCTTCCACAGTCCCATTGAATTCTCGAGGAAGTCCTTAGTGTCCTGTTTACTTTGTATAGCACCAGGCATTCACAGATCCATGTGTGTGGCACTGAGTCATAGACTTTCCTGTAGTCAATCCAGGCTGTGCTCAGATTGGTCTGCCTAGACCTTGAGTCTCAGGTGACTGCTCTATCTATGAGCAACTGGTGTTTTGAGCTTCTCGTGTTGTTCCGAATGCCCATCTGAGCTATGCTCATGTACTGGCCCATATGGTCTTGTAGCTTGGCAGCTAGGATGCCTGATAGGACTTTCCATGTGGTGGGGAGGCAGGTTACTGGCCTGTAGTTAGATGGTGCTGTTCCCTTGTGAGGGTCTTTCATGATCAGCACTGTCTTTCCTTGTGTTAGCCAGCCTGGGTGGCAGTCTGCTGCTAGCAGCTGGTTCATCTGTGTTGCTAGGCATTCATGCACTGCTGTTAGTTTCTTTAGCCAGTAGGTGTGGATCATGTCTGGCCCAGGTGCTGTCCAGCTGTTCATGTTCTTGCCTGCTGTTCGATGTCTGTTACTGTGATGGTGACTGGTTCCTGTTCTGGAAGATTGCTGTGGTCTGCTTTCAGGTCCTGCAGCCACTTTGCAGTGGTGTTCTGGGTCTTCTCTTTCTCCCATATGTTCTTCCAGTACTGTTCAGTTTTTGCTGCTGGTGGTTCTGCTGTTACTGTGTTGTTGCACTGCAGTTGGGAGCACACCTTGGATGGTTCTTTGGAGAACAGGGCATTTATCTTCCTTGGCCTCTGTATCTCCTTAGCCCGGTAGCCAGTGCTGTGAGCCTTTGTTTAGCAGTCTCTAGGGCTTCGGATGGAGTCAGGCCCATGTATTTTTTCAGTGGCCAAGTCTTATCCTTAATCTCCACACTCTTCTGTAGTTCCCCCAGCTGACTAACTTCTCTCCCAGTTGCCTTGATCTTAGCCTCCAACCTCATTTTCCAGGGGGGCGTGTACTGCTGTTCTTCTTGATCGGGTAACCAAGCATTTCCAGGATTACAGCAGCTGTAGCATATACCAGTTCATTGGTTTAAGTTATGGTGGTAGTAGGGATTGTCGTGAGGGCTCTATTGGCATCTTCTAGCATGCTATCTGTTGGTACTTCTCCACTGAGCCTTGGTAATCAGTCTCAAGGGTTGACTGTAGCTAGTTTATCCATGATCTTATGCCTCATATCAGTTGCTGTGCTCTGTAATGGAGGGGGTGGCAGTGATGCTCCAGCTTCAGGTGTTGGCTGCACATCCAGTTGCTCTTCCAAGTCTGCTTCAGTCCAGGTTGTAATGTGGAGTTAGTCTATCTCAAGTTGTGAGAGAAGCTTCCTCTTCACTATGTTGAAGCGCTGGGTAACTAGTTGTTTCTCAGTTAGTGTGGATGTAGGTCTTCTGTCCATCCATAGTTCCCTCATTGTTGTTGTTTAGTCGTTAAGTCGTGTCCGACTCTTCGTGACCCCATGAACCATATTGCGCCAGGCCTTCCTGTCCTTCACTGCCTCCCTGAGTTTGCTCAGTTTCATGCTCATTGCTTCAGTGATGCTATCTAACCATCTCATCCTCTGCCGTCCTCTTCTCCTTTTGCCTTCAATCTTTCCCAGCATCAGGGTCTTCTCCAAAGAGATCTCTCTTCGCATTAGGTGACCAAAATATCTGAGCTTGACCTTCATTATCGATCCTTCCAATGAGCAATCAGGATTGATTTCCTTTAAGATTGACTGGTTTGACCTCCTAGCAGTCCAGTTCCCTCATACATTTCATATATCCCCTCTCATTAGGTCTACTCTTGTAGTAGCATTCCATCATTTCCAAGTTCTCTTGTCTTGTCCATGTATGGTTTGTTCCAGTAGCCCACTTAATGTCAGATTGTCCTGGTTCCCCAATCTCTGACGCATACCTTGTTAATCCAGGCAATGTCCGAGCCAGCATGACTCTCTTAGTTCGTGTCACTCTCATATTTGAGAGGCAGGTGAAGCATTAGGGGGTCTTTACCCAAGGACCCCTACTGGTAAGGTAGGTACCAGCCAGGATTTGAACCCCGGTCTCTGGAAAAGCTAAAAAATCCCACCAATTTATATTTATAGTACTTTTTTCTGAACTATAGTACTGTTATCACAAGTATCCTTACTTGGAGAAACTGGCACTGGCATTTGTAAATGTTGTGTCTTATGGTTGGACTTACACACTGTACTATGCTTTAGTTTAGTCTAATATGGTTTACACTTGATTTTGTCATGACATGATACATGTCACTACACTTATTTGTATTTGCTACATTTTTCCTATATCCTTCACTTTTTAAATTGCCTATGAAATCACCTAACTATGACCAATATGCTTAGGCACCCTACTATATATATATGAAAGCAGTCTCACAAGGTCTAGTTGTGCTTAGGGAATGAGTATCTGTTAAAACCCAACTTGTGTCTTGTTTCTGACTAAAGAAGAGATGAGTTTAGGTCAACATTCCTCAACCAGCAGCTCTTCAGACAGATAAGAATAAGGGAGTTGAGGAAGTCAGTCACCTGAGTATAAGAGAAGCCTCTGCTTTGCCCTGCAGAAAGTTCCTGACCTGTTATCACAAGTATCCTTACTTGGAGAAACTGGCACTGGCATTTGTAAATGTTGTGTCTTATGGTTGGACTTACACACTGTACTATGCTTTAGTTTAGTCTAATATGGTTTACACTTCATAAGTTGCATGAATAAAGTCAATACATTAACCATGGTTTGTTTTAAAGCAGCAAACCCCAGATTTAAAAGTGGCCTTGCCTTCTCCTCTGACAGCAATCTCCCTCAGTAACATCACCTACAACTTCTACCTGGTCAGGGGAATGAACTACTATCCCCAGGGGCTGGCAACTTATCTTGCTGCTAAAGAAAAGGAGGAAAACCCCAGGAATGGACATAGCAAGTCATTGTTACCTTCTCCATCTACAATACTGGTTCTGGCTTGGTCAAAAGATTATAGTTTATAAAACACTGGCTTTGAATAAGGTGCAAATGTAGATGTGTTGGTTTTATGCATGCCACTATTTGCAAAGATTTAGTACACCACCTAATTTAAATTATGTAGCCTTCGTATCATTGATGAAGCATCAACAGACTTCAGAATAATTGCCCAAACCTCTAAATTTTCAGTTATAGGAATCAAGTGAGAACTACCTGGGTTATAGAAGGTCTCTTCTCTTTCGCCTTTCTTGCAAGGGTATCCAATCCCTTCAAGGAGGAGAACAATCTCTTCTTGCTCCACAGTCTCTGTGACAGAGACCACGTTCTCTTTCTGAGAGCTGCCTCATCCCTGGAGCAGATCTAATTTGGGGGAAGGGGGAAAACAGGAACAATGAGGAACAGAAGGGAAAGTCAGATGCAGGCATTTAACTCTAGGCTTTTCATATATCCTCTCCAAAAACAAGACAGTAATCAAGATCAGTCACAAGAAGTATGAGATAAAAGATAAGTTCTAAAATGACATCTTCATTGTTGTGTTGGCTTCTACAAAATTTGCTTTTACTGAAGCAGATCATGAGAAGAGAAATAAAAGACTGAGTGCAGGCTCTTGGGAGATGGCAATTCTGCTTCTTTTAGAATAAATATGGCAAATAGTTGAAGCTCCTGGAAGGCCTTCTGTCAGCATGGGGTTAAATTTCATCAGTATGCTGATGATATTCAGTTATACTTCTCCGCCCAGGCCAGCTGACTGAAGCGCTCTGTTTTATCCCAGTCTGTAGGCTGTGGTGGGGAAGGGACGGTTGGATAGGGAAAAACAGGCTCTGACTCAACCCTGGGAAGATTCAGCCCTGACCCCACGCCCACCCCAGATTCCAGTTCTGGGGATTTTCACTCCTAGCTCTAGGTGGGGTTGCACTTCCCTGTCAGAGCCAGCATGCAGTCTGGATGTCCTGGTCTCATGGCTCCTGCTCAAAGAACAGGTGGCAGTCATAGCCAAGAGGGCCCTTGTCCAACTTTGTATTTCTGTGCCAATTGCGCCCTTTTCTGGTTAAGGAGACCTTGGTCTTAGTCACTCATGCTCTGGTCACTTCTCAGTCAGATTTCTTCAATGTACTCTACACGGGCTGATCTCCAACACCATCTGGAAGCAGGAGCTGGTCCAGAATGCAGGAGTGCGGGTAGTAACGGCTGTGCCTCAGTCTGCTTTTGTAATATCGTTATTCATGAGCTCCACTTGCTCCCAGTAGACTTCCAGGTACAATTCACTTATAAAGCTCTACATGTCACAGGACCATATTTTAATTGCGGAATTGCCTTTTCCTGGCTATTTCTGCCCACCCCACAAGGTCACACAGGGTTGGCATGGTCCAGGTCCCCTCTCCGAAGTAATGCCACCAAATGGGACCTAAGAGACCTGCCTTCTCTGTTGCAGTGAAACAGAGCTCTCTTCAAAATGAGCATTCCCCCAGAGTTCATATGGTCCTGACTCTTTATGTACAGCTGTAAAGACTTGACTCTTTCCCCAGTGCATTGGGCCAGAATAGTAGATGAGCCCTTTTGGTGATATCAGTGTATATTATCATCACCAGCTTCAATTATATGGAGTGTATGTATCTATATTTTTGCTTTCTTAGGGTGTCTGTGTACACCATAAGATGTTTAATTTTCACTCTTGTACACTGTCCAGAGTGAGAGAGAGTGAGAGAGAGAGAGAGAGATTATAAATTGTTTAAATAAATAAAAACCTATTCAGTATATACAGTGTGTTTTACATAAGACAAAATTAGAATTACAAATTTAATCTTAATTTTTTTTTTTTAATCCACACTCAATCATGTCCGATTCTGTGGCGACTGCCTGGACGAGTCCCTGCAGTTTTCATGGCAAGGTGTTTCAGAAGTGGTTTGCCATTGCCTCCTTCGTAGAGTGGAGCCCAGCTGGCGAGCGCAGGAGGTGGGGTTTCTGTTGCTTCCCACCTTTTGCGGGTGTATGCGGCTTCCACGTTACCAGCAACTGGTCCCATCTCCCATGCAAGGCACCGCCAGTGTTCTTCCTCCCACCGGGGTGAGAGTACCCATTTATCTACTCGCGGATGCTTTCGAGCTGCTGGGTTGGCAGAAGCTGGGGAGGAGACAGGAGCTCGCTCTGCCACGCAGAGCTGAGCTTGAACCGCTGAAGTGTCGACCATTTCTGGCCGGCAACTTTCAGCGTCATTAAGCCGCTATGCCACGCATCCCCCTAATCTTAATAGAATATGGCAAATTCAAACATTCAAAGGAAACTGTATGGATATTTTTCTTTAAAAATATTTCAAGCTGATTATATTTTATCCTGTATTAATTAAGTATTTTAATGGAACTTTGTACATTTTTCTATTGTAATTCAGCTATGCATTTAAATAAAGAATATAAAAGAACAAATAGAATAAAATGATGGACAACAAAGTGATGCATTATAAATCTTATCAGCAATAAAGATTTGCTCTAGGAAGTAAGGTAGTCCTCAACTTACAACCACAATTGGGACCAGAACTTCTGTCACTAAGCGATGTGATCGTGAGTCGCACCCAATTTTACCACCTTTTGCCATGGTCATTAAGCGAATCCAGCTTCCCTCATTGACTTTGCTTGTTGGAAGCCCCCTGGGAAGGTTGCAAATGGTGATCACATGACCCCTGGGATGCTGCCTGCAGCCATTGTAAATACATGCCAGTTGCCAAGCACCCAAATTTTGATCACATGACTGCAGTGATGCTGCAATGGTTGTAAGTGCAAGAACCAATTGTAAGTCACTTTTTTCAATGCTGTTGTAACTTTGAATGGTCTTAAATTGAAGACTACATGTAGGAATTACTGTCTTCTTTTCCTCACCATTTCCACAAATTTAAAGTTGATGGGTTTCTTTAGAGGCAAAAAGAAAAATAACTAAAATACTTGTTATTTTAGTAGGTTTTCTTATTAGAATTATTTAGAATGTAGCAAATGTCCATCATATGCCTTTTTACAGAAGAAGATACAGTGTGGTATAGTGTTTAAGATGTTAGGCTAGGAGCAGAGAGGCCCAAGTTCTAGTCCTCCCTCAGTCACAGCAGCTTACCAGGTGACTTTGAGCCAGTTACTTTCTCTGAGCCCAACCTACATCACAGGACTGTCATTATGGGAAAAGGCAAGAGGGAGTGGTATATATGCCATCTTGAGTTCCTGAATTAACTGTGGGATATAAATCTAATAAATAAATAAATAAATAGAAATAGTAAAAAATCAAAATCAAAAACAAAACCTCCATTTAGGACATATGCAATAATTAAAGACTTGCCTATTTCATTGCATCTTCAACTGTGGCCAATCGTAGCTTCTTGGAACAATAAGAAATTCAGAGGATGTGGACTGCACACAACAGCTCCAAGATGAGTACTTTGCTTATTATTATTCTGCTTATTACACGCAAGCAGAATATTAAATACTAGTTCTTGCATTTTTTCCTTCTTACTACAGACCAGTTTCTTTACATCTCACTTATAAGAAGCCCCTTCCAGCTTACCAGGGCATGAAATGAGGAGACGGAGAAGAGGCCAAGTCTTCCAAGGGCCATTTTTGAAGGACGACTGGCAGCAGCCAGAAGGCTCTTCGGATTTGGAAGTTCTCCGCCCTGCAGACTGGCTAAATAACAGCGCATCTTGAAGAGATCCATGTTAAATTTTTCCAGATTCTGCTCCCACTGCTGAATCTGTTTACGAACACAAATGAAACATTAGAGGACAAATTGTGAAAAGGAGGAAACTCCAACTCAGTCCCAACTTACTTTTGTCTGGAGGAACATAAAAGTTAATTTATCTCTCTTCAAAACACATTCAGTCAAATTGTGTCCCAAATCCCTGTGAAAACTGATGTTGTGTCAAAAGAAACCTGGAACTGCAAAGCATGAGAGGAAAATACATAGGAATGTCTCAGCCCTACAGCTCCTCCAGTTTGTTTTCCCCAGATTCTGCCTTTAAAGGGTGGATCCAGGACAATTATAAAAATTCTTTTTTGGGTGGATGGGTAGGTAATGCCTCTATATCTTTTTGGTATAGAGAGGTGGCAACTAACTATCTCACACTGAAGACTATTTACTATTCTCAGCTAAAATGCCAGCTTAGCCAACTACTCCTTTTAAAATTAACCCTTAGAATAAATATTAATACTGCAGTACATTTTATAGCCTGAAGTTCAGTTCAGTTGTGATATTCAGTCCTCCCATTTTTGTCCAGTACTTTTGGAGACTCAAGGTCCTGAACTCGGAAAATATAAAGCCACAACCGATAGATTTCTTGTATCAGAGTTAAGATCTGAGATTAGTTCCTTACTTAGATTCCTGCCTGTCAAGAGAGTTTGGGGAAACATCACTTTTCTCTCCATCTCTGTGCTGTTTTTCTTGAAATCTTTCTTCCCTCCCCTGCCTTCTTATACACTTTTATGACATTCATGAGCTCTGTTCTAATGTTCAATTAAATAAGTGGATAACTTTCAATTTGGTAGAAAACTGGACCATACTTACAGCCCTGGCCTGTCCTTTCATACATTCAGCTGGCAAAGTGCAGCTGAGTTATGATCACATTGACCAGAATGTGAGAAAACCCCTCTGTACTATTCAGGGCCCTATTAATAGAGTGGGGGCCCAGATTTGAGGACAGACATCCTTGTATTCAACCAAATGCAAGTTTAGCTCCCTTTCAGATCTCCAGCTTAACATCCAGTGGTCAGGGAGCAAAGGAGTAGGCCAGCAGGACCACCAGATGCTCTGCCTAGTTTGAGGCTTTGCATACTCATCTGAACATATTAAAAGGCTATGGTCCATCAGGTTCTTTATTTTCAGCTTGCTAATTTCTTTTCCCTGTCTTTATCTCTCCTGGGACTGAAATAAACATTACAACATGAGTCACATTAAAACTATGCAAAAAGAATGGTTGGGGAGTAGAAAGAGATCCTAGAATACAGGAAAAGTCAGGGATAAGAAAACTCCTAGGCATTTTTTTCCAGTAAGTAATTACAGCCCAGAATCATGTTTGGAGGTACACCCACCTCTAAACATTCCAAACGTAACCATCAATGTTGCCTCAACCTGCTCTATGCTGTTCAGATCTTTCCAATCCCAATTAAGGAGCCAGGGTAAAAATCAAGAGTATGAGGATATGCTGTACGAAAAACTTCAGTTTCATTTTCAGAATGAGTCTGAGTAAGCACCCAGAGCTTTGTGCATACTGTTTATTTTGGTATGAATAATCTGCTAGATTATTTGATCATTTGTATAATGAAATCAAATGAAGTATGCATGTTTAAGTATCTTTGGACTTCAGCATGAAACTACTGGTACAAGAAGCATTTATTGGATTCTTTTAAAATTGCCCTCTGTTTAGATTTTACCGTTCTTTAAAACTGAACTCCTTTTTGAAGTGATCCAGATATGTATATTTTTGAACCATCTCAGGATCACACAGGAAAGCATTTGATCATAACATCTTAATCTACCCATTCACTAACATTCAAATCACAGAAGAGTGAGGCACAAGCATACCATATAACCTCACAATTATATATACAACCAAGAGAGAAAATAGTAGCTTCTAGAATGTTGCAAGTATAACCAAGCCAATGAACATTTATAGGAGATATATCTGATAACAAGCAGAACTGGGATTTTCAAGAATTTATGAAGTGTCTTCAATATGGAAACTCTCTTCTGTAACTGCTTTGAAAAAAAAAAACATTTTCTTCTTTTGTGAATTACACAGTAAAAAGACAGACAGGCATACATGAGGTAAAGAAACCACATGCAGTACTAATTTAGCAGAAATTGCTAATTGGGAAATATTTATTATGTTAACTCTACACCTAAATTGCAAATTCTTACTGGTCTGGAGTCATCTCCATCATATCCCGTGCAGCCTTCAGCTTCTCAGCCACAAATAAAGTTGCCTACTCTGCTATGGATACTGATTCAGAAGTAAGTCTCATTGTGTTCAGTGAGGTTTACTCCCTAGTGAGCAAGTTTTCAGACCGCAGTCCCAGACACTTACTGCATTAAATCAAGGCACTTGTTAAAGAGAATATTTTCTTACATTACTAACCAAACGTAAAATAATAACCCCAACCCTACCTGTATGATAATGTTGTATATATTCTAGACAATAAAACACCAGGAAGTATTCCTTGCTAACATGCTAGTGCCTCCGTTAAAGCCCTCCTTGACTTGTTTTCAGGTGGGCACGAAAGCAGCTGGGGGCAATTAAGGGAGGGTTGGAACACCCCATAAAATTCAAGAAAAGATGTAGGTAAATTGGAGGACACCCAGTTTGGTGTAGTGGTTAAAGGTGCCAGGCTAGAAGCCAAAAGACTGATTTCTAATCCAGCCTAAGGCACAAAGCCAGCTAGGTAACCTTGGGCCAGTCATTCCCTCTCAGCCCTAGGAAGAAGGAAAGGGCAAACCACTTCTGAGAATGCTGTCAAGAAAACTGCAGGGATGTGTCCAAATGGTCTCAGAAGTCAAGGCTGATTTTAAGGTATATGGGCACACACACACACGTGTACAAGAAGAGACTCATGTAGAAGCATCTGGATTCAAGCAATACAAACAGAACTTCCTTCTGGAAATGTATGCTTGGGAAGCCATAAAAAAAAGCCATATAATAATGTGCCCCGATGACTTCCTGGAGAAAGGTGGTGAATTCATCAGCATCATTACCACCACCACCATTCAGTTGTAGGTGCTGTGGGACTACTATTCTGGATACTTTTTTCCATCAATGATACCTCAAAATATATAAGCAACTTGGAGGCTCAGAGAGCAGTTCAATTTCTCATCACATTTGGCAGATGTGCAGTGAAATTAAAACCTTTTATCTGCTTAACTGAGTGCCATTATAAAAAAACCCACATAGACATGGCAGAAAACTACAGTCATTATATTCTTGACTTGCAAGTACGGCTATGGTACCCATCTGAGCATCATTTGTCAAAGGAGATCTTATGGCATAGTATCATTACATATGGCAAAGAGTAAGCACTTCTAATCATACTTGGGAATAGAACTCCTGAATAAAGAGACTTTATTTATAAACTACAGGTATTCCTCATTCGTTTGAAATTACCACTCGTTTAATGACTGTTTGAAGTTACAAAGGCACTGAAATAAGTTACTTACGACCTGTCCTCACACTTACGACTGTTGCAGCATCCCCATGGTCATATGATCAAAATTCGGGTGCTTGGCAACTGACATGTATTTAGTATGGTTGCAGTGTCCCAGGGTCACATAAACACCATTTGCGACCTTCCCAGGGGGCTTCTGACAAGCAAAGTCAATGAGGGAAGCCAGAGTTGTTTAACAACCACGGCAAAAAAGGTTGTAAAATCAGACTCACTTAACGACTGCATCGCTTAACAACAGTCCCAATTGTGGTTGTTAAGTTGAGGACTACCTATATGATAATGATGTGTCTTGGCTAAAAAAAGATATATATTTTTCAAAATGAGAGTATAAAACAACCACCCTATCATAAGCTTTTCTAGTTGAGCCATAATTACTATGAAAGAGTGAATATGAGAACATGCATATGTATTTAATACATATGCATACTCATATGAATGGATACTCAGTGCGTATCCAAGGCAAACCACTCAACATCACAGTAATCCAAGTCTATGCCCCAACCACTGATGCCGAAGAAGCTGAAGTTGACCGGTTCTATGAAGACCTACAACACCTTCTAGAACTAGCACCAAAAAAAGATGTCCTTTTCATCATAGGGGATTGGAATGCTAAAGTAGGAAGTCAAGGAGTAATCGGAATAACAGGCAAGTTTGGCCTTGGAGCACAAAATGAAGCAGGGCAAAGGCTAATAGAATTCTGTCAAGAGAACAAGCTAGTCATAGCAAACACTCTTTTCCAACAACACAAGAGACGACTCTACACATGGACATCACCAGATGGTCAATCCGAAACCAGATTGATTACATACTTTGCAGCCAAAGATGGAGAAGCTCTATACAGACAGCAAAAACAAGACCAGGAGCTGACTGTGGCTCAGATCATGAGCTTCTTACTGCAAAATTTAGGCTTAAATTGAAGAATGTAGGGAAAACCACTAGACCACTCAGGTATGACTTAGATCATACTCCTTGTGAGTACACAGTGAAGGTGATGAATAGATTTAGAGGGTTAGATTTGGTAGACAGAGTGCCTGAAGAACTATGGACAGAGGTCTGTAACATTGTACAGGAGGCAGCAACTAAAACCATCCCAAGGAAAAAGAAATGCAAGAAAGCAAAATGGCTGTCTGATGAGGCATTACAAATAGCTGTGGAAAGAAGGAATGTGAAAAGCAAGGGTGAAAGGGAAAGATATAAGCAACTGAATGCAGATTTCCAGAGAATAGAAAGGAGAGATAAGAAGGCCTTCTTAAATGAACAGTGCAAAGAAATTGAGGAAAACAATAGAATGGGGAAGTCTAGAGATCTCTTCAAGAAAATTGGAGATATCAAAGGAACGTTTAGTGCAAAGATGGGCATGATAAAGGACAAAAAAGGCAGGGACCTAACAGAAGCAGAAGAGATTAAGAAGAGGTGGCAAGAATACACAGAAGAACTATACAAGAAAGATCTTAATGTCCCTGATGTCCATGCTGATGTGGTCACGGACCTTGAGCCAGACATCCTAGAGAGTGAAGTCAAGTGGGCCTTAGGAAGCATTGCTAACAACAAAGCTAGTGGAGATGACAGTATTCCAGCTGAATTATTTAAAATACTAAAAGATGATGCTGTTAAAGTGCTGCACTCAATATGCCAGCAAGTTTGGAAAACGCAACAGTGGCCAGGGATTGGAAAAGGTCAGTTTACGTTCCAATTCCAAAGAAGGGCAACGCCAAAGAATGCTCAAATTATCGCACAATTGCACTCATTTCACATGCTAGCAAGGATATGCTCAAAATCCTACAAGCTAGGCTTCAGCAGTACGTGAACTGAGAACTACCGGATGTACAAGCTGGGTTTCGAAGAGGCAGAGGAACTAGAGATCAAATTGCCAACATTTGCTGGATCATGGAGAAAGCACGAGAGTTCCAGAAAAACATCTACTTCTGCTTCATTGACTATGCAAAAGCCTTTGATTGTGTGGATCACAACAAACTGTGGCAAATTCTTAAAGAGATGGGGGTACCAGACCATCTTACCTGTCTCCTGAGAAATCTGTATGCGGGCCAAGAAGCAACAGTTAGAACCAGTCACGGAACAACCGATTGGTTCAAAATAGGGAAAGGAGTACGACAAGGCTGTATACTGTCACCCTGCTTATTTAACCTATATGCAGAGTACATCATGAGAAATGCCAGGTTGGAAGAATCACAAGCCGGAATTAAGATTGCAGGGAGAATCATCAATAACCTCAGATATGCAGACGATACCACCCTAATGGCAGAAAGTGAAGAAGAACTAAAGGGCCTCTTGATGAGGGTGAAGGAGGAGAGTGCGAAAGCTGGCTTGAAACTCAACATTAAAAAAACTAAGATCATGGCATCTGGACCCATCAATTCCTGGCAAATAGAAGGGGTAGAAATGGAAGCAGTAATGGACTTCATTTATTTGGGCTCCAAGATCACCGCAGACGGAGACTGCAGCCATTAAATTAAAAGACGCTTGCTCCTTGGGAGGAAAGCTATGGCAAACCTAGATAGCATATTAAAAAGCAGAGATGTCACCTTGCCGACAAAGATCCGCATAGTCAAAGCTATGGTTTTTCCAGTAGTAATGTATGGCTGTGAGAGCTGGACCATAAAGAAGGCTGAGCGCCGAAGAATTGATGCCTTTGAACTGTGGTGCTGGAGAAGACTCTTAAGAGTCCCCTGGACTGCTAGGAGGTCAAACCAGTCAATCTTAAAGGAAATCAACCCTGATTGCTCATTGGAAGGACTGATAATGAAGCTCAAGCTCAGATACTTTGGTCATCTAATGCGAAGAGAGGAGTCTTTGGAAAAGACCCTGATGCTGGGAAAGATTGAAGGCAAAAGGAGAAGAGGACGGCAGAGGATGAGATGGTTAGATAGCATCACTGAAGCAATGAGCATGAAACTGAGCAAACTCAGGGAGGCAGTGAAGGACAGGAAGGCCTGGCGCAATATGGTTCATGGGGTCACGAAGAGTCGGACACGACTTAATGACTGAACAACAACAACATGTATTTAAATCTAAGGACTGAAATGATGTGTTTTACTTTATTTATTTATTTATTTATTTGGCTTGTATGCCGCCAATCTCCCCCACAGGTGACTCTGGGCGGCTCACAATAAAAAGAAGAAATAAAATTCTCTCCAATGTGGCTAAAAACTATAAATAATTAAAAAACATATTAAAAATACCCTAAAAAACCTCCTCTAATTTTGGCCCTATAAAAATCTGTAAGATGATGGAGGGGGGGGGGCAACCCATCATCCCACCAGCCATCTCCACAGGTGTGGGCCCCCCTCTGGCCCCCAGGCCTTCTGGCAAAGCCAGGATTTAATACCTTTCCTGAAGGCCATGAGGGAGGGGGCACACCGGACCTCAGGAGGCAGGATTGGTTTCTTGCTTAATAGCACAGGTGAGGAAACCTCCAGGTGCAAACAGATTTTTTTTTTTTTTTTTACTAAAGTACAGTGGTACCTCGGGTCATGAACGCTTCTGTTCACGACCAATTCGGGTCACAAACAGCACCGTTCGCAAAATTTTGCTTCTGTTCGCGAACTCCGCATCAGGTGACGAACAGGATCCATGGCCATTTTCCCTGCTGACACACGTGGTCGTGGCTTCCTGTAGGGAGGGGGACTCTCCCTACAAACAATAACCGCCTCCCCACCCGCCTTCCTGTCCTCCACGCCTCAGGCAAGGTTAGTGTTCTCTCTCTTCATACTGTACTGTACTGTACTTTGTGTCATATTTTTGTGGTTTAAAAAAAAAAACATATGGTTCAGAACGGATTAACTGTATTTACATTGAACTTTATGGGACAATTTGATTCAGATCGTGACCAAAATCAGTTGGCGACCAAATTCGTAGGGGTCAGAATGGATTAACCGTATTTACATTGAACCTTATGGGAAAATTTGATTCGGGTCACGACCAAAGTCGTGGAACGAATTAAGTTCGTGACCCGAGGTACCACTGTATTTTAAAATGAAAAAATTATTTTAGCCCAAAGGATTTCAAAATAAATCCTTTACAAGAGGCACTCCTGAATGATACCTTCCACCTGCCATCAAATTTAATGCATAATTAAATTGTGGAATGACTGCCAACTTGAATGGTTTAAAAGAAAGTCACACAAACTGATAAAAGATAACACTATTAAGAGCTGTAATCTGACATCAAAGATATTAAACTTCTTAATATCAGTTTCTGGGGAACGCAAGTATAACATCCTGGTTGTGAGCAGCTTGTAAGGCATCCATTAGGCTTTCTGATATTAGCAAAACAGACAGTTGTGTTAGATAATTCTTTTTATGTTTACTGTACAACTTGTGCAGCATTTCTATTTAAGTTTAGCCTATAGCGATTTGCTATCTCCTCTGTTAAAGTCGCAATAGTTTCAGGTGTTTTCTAGAAGCTCACTTCAATAGGCTGGGGGTCAGAGGCACTGTTTTACAGCAGTTCCATTCCTTTCTGCGTGAGCAATTCCTGTTAGTGGGAGAAGACAGATCGAACCCTTAGACCTCCGAGTGTGGAGTGTCTTAGGACTTGGCCCCTTCTCCCATTTTCTTTAATATCTTCCCACTCTGGGAGGTTGATGGTGCCCAGCTACACATCTTCACTCCACACCAAACAGTGGAAATCTTGACCTGGTGCCTGGAAACTGTGACGGACAAAATAGGCTTACAACAATTCCCAGGGTCCTTTTGCAGAACCCTTAGCTCTGGATGGGATAGCACTATTTCAGAAGGACAGATGAGCAACCTGGGGTCCTCCTGAACATGCAGTTCCTGCCAGAACAGGACAGCTGTTACCAGCTTCAGCTGATATGCTAGTTGCAGCCTTTCCCGAACCAAGAAGCTTTAGGAAGTAGAACTCATGCTTTGGCCATCTCATGCTTGGATTACTGCAATTTCCTTTACATGAGGCTGCCCTTAAAGAGAATTGGGAAGCTACAACAGTGCAAAATGCAACTGGATGCTTGCTGACTGGTGCAAGCCAAGACAACAGAATAACACAAATATTATGGGAACTGCATGGGTTACCACTAGGGCTCCAGCCTCAATTCAATTGCTAGTTATTTCCTATATCGTGCCTTGGTAACTTCAGGACTATCTGTTCCAGGTAAAATCTTCCCACCTAACACCCAGAGGTCAAGAGAGCATGTGGCGGATTACCCCGACCCTCCAGAATGCTAGAACAGCAGAAGCCTTCTCAATCCTATCTCCCCTGCTTGGGAACAGCTTGCCTCCTGAGGTTAAAATGCCCCCTTCCCAACCATTATTTAAGAAAGCTCTGAAGACAGAACTTTTTCAGAAAGCCTTTGATGCAGAGGGTGTAACATGTCTGGTGACAATTGTTCAGATAGCAGCAGGACTGTTTTGTGTTGACTCTCCCAATTTATACAGCAGAATGTGAATATTTTCATGTATCTCTTTTCAGAATTCTACAGAAATAACTACTTCCACATGTGGAAGTAGCGGATGCCAAGAACAGTTACCCACGATAGCTTCCTTAAACATATGCTCAGTCAATTCTACCGCAACAGTGATTTCCTCATCTGCAACATATTGTCTTCAAAATGCTTGCTTTCTAGCCTAAAAATATTAACAAATGGCAAAGACACAGCATTTTGCAATGATAAATGTGTAGAAGTTAATCGGCTGCATAGTACCTGGTTTTCAATTGCTTTCCTGTTTTTAGGATCACTAACAATCAAGAGTTGGAGCTCAGCCATTTTTTTCATCTTGCTGTCCATGTCAATCTTCTGGTTAAGGGCTTTAGTTTGATTTTTCAGCAATCTGACTGTATCTTCCTTCCCAAGCTTCTTTGCAAAGAGAGACGCAGAAGCAGAATGTATCGCTGTAACCCAGTTTTCAAGGTCAGTCTGGCTTGTAGCCTAAAACAATGAAATAAAAAATCAAACACTATAAACAGAATGCTAAAATACAGCTTACCTAGTTCCAGAACCAATGGACAACAGTGTGAGATCAATTCCATGATGACTGCATGCAACTTTTCCCCTCAAATGATGAAAGGTTTCTGCTATACTAACACTGCCCTGAAGCGTTGGCAACTGTAATTACTAATAATTCTTAGGTGTTATCTAAAAAGGAAGAACTTTGTATAAACGTTGAAATTCATCATAGGATGCTTGACTGCAAGGATGGCAAATACATAACCTACCATTAGCTTAATTTTAAAAAATACAGTGAATGGAAATTGTATAGAAAATAACTGCAAATGAAGAAGCAGGAAGACAACTTCAGTGGCTGTCCAATAACAGTTTATGCCATGTCCTAAAGATTTCTGTAATGCATTAAGAGTCTCTTATATACAACAGGAAATGCTTTCGGTGTAGGAAAATGCAGGGGCTGCACAGGGTTGATTATACAGAAGAATGCAGTCTATTACTGCATCAGAAACACTGCAATCCACCCATCTGTTTTCTTCCTATCATTATGCCTGCCTTATGCTAACAGCTGATATAATAAGCAGCATGTGGAAGTTATATGTAAAGGTCAGTATTGTACTGTATTGAGTGTGACTTATGCACGCCACCAAAAATTTGTCTTCCTACTATGTTACAGTCAGGAATCTGTGACCTGCTCCCATCCAATTCAGCCAGCATGTTGCTTCTCAGCAACACCTGAAGAGCTATATGTTCCCTGTTCCTGACAAAGTGTGTTGGATCTACAGTAGTTTTCATCATGCTGCAATCACTGGGACTTAAATTTTGCCATGGTTAACTTCCTATTGATTTTAACTTATTTCTTTTAAGTATGACCTAGCCTTCACCTGACACCTCCATCCCAGCAGCCCATCCTGTGGCACAAAGAAAACCAAAGTGTCATATCAGAAGACATGTTGTCTTGCCAATTATATGAAGCGTACATTGAATTCAACACAGCGATGCTATTTTAAGTGGCATTCTTATGTCCAGGTTATGCATTTTTGACCTGTAATACACAGCATTTAAATGAAAATACTAGACCAAAGCAGTAAAAAAAAAAAAAAAAATCATTTCAAAGGAGGATCCCCAAAATGCCAAGAAATGATTAGTCAATTTTCTATTACCAAAAATTAACAAAAATAAGACTTGGTTGACACATTATGCTAAGCTGCAGTTTGCTTAACTAGAGTTGGTTGAATAAACCATAGTGGCTGAGTTCAACAACACAGAAGCCAAAATAATTAAACTACATTATGGTCTATACACTGCCTCAAAATGAACCCCCAACCCAGAGCTGATCAGTCCAATTTGGAGTGATTTAACTCAAAGTGGCCTCTAATTTGCTCTATTCTCAGTTCAAATCCTGCATAAAGTTCCACCTCTGATACATAATTTGAAATAACTGCACCCAAAACAGTAAATATTTTGGGGTTTGCAAATGCCTTGGTGAGAAGAGAGAACTGGAATGAGTAAGAGGTCTGCCCTACAATCAAGAGTGATCTTTGTGATCTGACAACCATCTACTGAATGGTCCAATTATAACATCTTAAAGACTAATTCTTTTAACCATTTACTTTTCTCCCTATTTCCTATCTCCAATTTACATAGAGAGGATATATCATATCTCATATCTACCCGAGCAGCTTATGGACTATATTTTCCTATAATTCAAGGATGTAAAAAAATTCTTTTCTACTGCATTCAAAAAGGAAGATTGTAACTATTTCCTTCTATCACTCTTTCATGCCCATTACAAATTCTGCCATTGCAGAATCTCAATTTTGCTGAAAAAATCATTACGTTCTATCTCAAAAGTTGCATACCAAACCAGGACATAAAACAGCACAGCATAAAAACCTCTGAATGAACTTCTATAACATCTGATGCGTTTCCCATATCTATGTTCTAACTTCCCTGCATATTTAATATCAAAAATAAATTTATGTTTTCCCTTAGAAATATAGTGATGGGGATGGATTCGATCTAGAATTTAATCGAGTTGGGTAGGAGTCATCATCAATGGATACAAGGTAAGTTGGGCTTCTTTGATGTTGAGAGTCTTGGATGCAAAAGCAAACTATCTATGCACAGGACTATTGTGAACCTAATGTGTACATGTAACAGACATGAGTGGAAACCGTAACTTCAAAAAGGTGTTATTTTTTCTTGCTTACACCCACTGAAGAGATGTCTTTTCCTATATAATGCATGCATATTCTCCAACAGAAATCAACCAAAAGCAATTTTCTCTTTTTTATATATATGCAAAGTTATGCACAATTAATTAAATTCAAATTCGTAACATTAAAGCACCTGAAATTTCTTTAATTTAGTGACAGCTTTCTTGACAAATTAACCAACTTTTTTCTTTTAATCCTGAATAGACTTTCTTGTGTGACTTCAACTCCCAGAACTCCCCAGCTTGCACCACCATTTGTGACAATGTTCACAGCAGAAATCCACAAATCCAATGGCTGCTCAAGCTGGGGAAGGATGGGCCAGAAAGTTGAATGGAAAACTACCAGTTCATAGGTCCGTTTGGTGTTAAATGTCTATTTCTTCTAGTTTGTTCTTGTTAGAACTTTAACTTTGATCCTATCCTGTGTTTTTAATTTTTGACTGTTTACTTTTGAATGATTGTACAATGAATATCTTATTGCAAAATTACTGATTGTAACCCACCAGGAGTCAACCAATTGTGGTGGGCTAAAATCAGATGGATAGACAGACAGACATACAGATAAAAAGCACATATATTCAATACTGTGGACTTTAATACTTTGATAATGTACAAAAATATTATATACTAGAAGAATACCTGGAATAAGTAGACATCTCCAAAAGAGTTGCTGAGACAGAAAACATTCTCTTTCTTTGGGTGTTCTGGGCAAGATTGTACTATACAGCCTTCTCCAAACAGAGCATACCGGGGTAAACTATTTTGCTCCAAGGAATTCTTCCCATAAGTCTCATAAAACAATAGAGTGCATCCTTCATAAAATAAAAAAGAAGTCATGAATTATACCAACATCCCTCTGAAATACAGAATTTTGTCTTAATTGATACAAAAATTAATTTGGAATAACTCTCCAATATAAAGAGGAACATGGAAACAACCAATCAGCTTGATTTTATTTTGCCATTTGATGTGGGAGCTGGCCGCTGACAGATATTTTTTGCTCACAGATAAATATCAGTTATGGTTCATCCACAGATGAGGCAAGATGGCCTTCCTGAGGCTGTTCCCCAAGGCCAGATTACAGCATACTGGCTACAATCAGCACATGCCTGGAATGTAGTCCCTTGCTCAGATAAAATAATTAAACAGCACAGAGGGAAAGAAAAACGTTCCATGTTAAAGGAATAGTCTTGGTAATGCTTTAAGCCCACGGAAGTCTCAGGACACCAATCAATTTACTTTGGCAGCTGACCAGATGGTTGCAATCTTTCCAGATACTGATAAATTAAATGCAGGTCAAGAAAAGACAAGATCACAGCATACCGTTTTTAAGAGTAGCATGAAGCTTGTATGTGTGTGTGTATATTAGTCATTTTTAAGTCATTAATACACCAACTCACTAGCGCTTGATCATGTGACTTCTAAGGGCTTGACAATATATATTAAAAAAAAGAGCAAAGAAAATTCTACTATAAAATCCAGACTACAGGAAAAATTCAATTTTATTTTGTTTTTCCTTGAAAATTGGAAAAAATGTGGAGAAGAAAGATTAATTATCTGCTAACATTTTCATTTTAAATGATACATAGAAAGGTTAAAATGTGAATAAAGTTGGATTGTGTTTGGAAGGTTCACACATGATCAGGAAATAAACAAGCATGTAAAAGAGTAAAAAGCTTGTCTCAATATAGTTTGCAGAAGCATGAAAATGAAGTAATGATTTTAAGAAACAAAAGAATGGATGCTGCTGATAACAGTATTATTGTACTTTAGATTCAAAAAATGAGATCAAAATGTAGCAAAATGTAAACAGTGAGCCATAGATTTCCCCTTTTTAATAATTATAAAATAATTATCCTTAAAATTATAATTTTAGTTTACAATTGATAAAGTAACCTCAATTAATATTTACAACTGAATAAACTTTTGAATGTTATACAAGCTTATTTTATAAGCAAAATGAAGGTACACATGAAACACTTTATAAAGTAGTGAAATAATTTTATATATGTAATAGGTTTTTAAATTTTTTTAAAAAAATTCTGACTTTTTTAATTTGAAAAAAGCTAGTTTCAAAATTTCCATAAATTTGATATCTCCGTCTACAAGACTGACATGGTTTAGTAGTAGGAAGTGTGGTAAGCCCAAAGCAAAGACTGGCAGTATGTAATGGTATGTGGAAAGGCCTTGGGAGACTGGGCAAAGAGACGCTGCCAAGGGAATGGTCAGATAAGAGACAGCAAAGCCCACAACTGGATAGTCGGCTGGGCAAAAGGCTCAGAAGAGACCCTCCCTAATTTCTCAGGCTATAAAGGAGATGGGGTGAGAACTGTACTTTCAGATTTGCAAAGATTCTGTCCATGCAGCTTTACGATAAAGTAGAATTAGCTCATCTGGTTGTGATTCTTATCTGGTTTACCCTGCAAGGCTGATACAGTATCAGTTCAAACTACTTGTGATTCTTGATAAAAATTTTGGATGCACATGTTTCGTCTTGAGGCTCATCAAGCTGTAAAATAAGATATAAGAAGATGCCTGCATGGTTTTGTAGAAATATGCTGCAATTTCCTGAAGGCAAATTTGATCTATACTTGCACTACAAAATTCAACAAGGAGTTGGAAAAATATATATGTATTATTTCTTCCATTTCTACCAATTGTCAGTAGGCCTGGTTGACCATTAAGCCCCTACATCCCAAACGTAAGAGATGCATCTGAATTCAGGGGCTGAAGCCTTAACCAATTACTGGTCACATTTCAGCTTCTTTGGAGAAAAAGACAGTAGCTTAGCTGTAAAGAAACCCTAGAAAAATCCAACTAGAGAATGATTAACTTGATGAGTTTGATGTTAAGAAGTTCCGTTTTTATTAAACCTGGTTTCCCCCTCCACTTTTAAAAAATAAATCCCAATTTCTACATTTCTAGCACTGTCAATATTTATCTTAAAGCACCAGTGTAGCTTACATAGCATTAATGTAACCTGGTGCCTCCATGCCGGCTGGGAATCCTGGGAGCTGCAATCTTAATACTGGAAATGTGGCAACGGAATATATCTTCAATGTTCAACCATAAGCAAATCTTGTCCAAACTTATTCTTTTTCCTCTACCTCATCCCAGCCTCAAAGCAGATGCTGCAACAGGATATACCAAATATAAACAGCATTTTTTAAAAAAAATGCTACATAATCATTGCCAGCTTCTTCCTTATACATAGGAATTAGAGAACAAGGCTTTTAAGTCAGAATCGATAACTTTCAAGCCAACCAGCCAACTTAACTTTAAGCAAGCAAGAAAATATTTGTTGGATATCTAGAAGTCCACACTATATGGAAGCAACTGTTCCCAAGCTGCATATAACTGTTTTGAGAAACACTGGAAGCATGTCAGCAACACAGTCCTACACCCTCATAATTGTATTATACCCCCTTCATGCTGTTCCTGGACACAGGAGGCAATTACACTGCGATGAGTCTTGGTTAGTCATGACCTATATAGGACTCTACGTTTTCAGGGGACTGCTAGTTGCAGGTTCTGCTCGTCTCTTTCTATGAGTGTCTGCTTTGAAAAAAATTATTAGTATCTTTCATTATTCATTAGTGTTTCACTTGCAGGAAAGTATGTCTATTTTCTTCCTTCCCATTGGACTAATGGACAACTGGCAAAGAAACTTCTAAAAATTAGATATAAAGGGGAAAGGACATAACCAAGTATGTACTAAGCTGGTCTTTCTTCCAGTAAGAGCATGCAAAGACAGTGAGCCAACTCCACTAGTGGCTTTTACAATAGGAGGCTGAGGATTCAGATCCAGCCCCACTTCTCAACCCCTAGAAACATTTTCATGCCACCTTAAGAATGTCCTCATCACTATCTTCCTCACAGTGCTTAGTGCTCATGAGTCAATCAGCACTCCCTCTAATTGACCAATGATGGGAAGTAAAAATTGCCATCTGGTCTCATCCTTGTCTCTGCCTCACTGCATCTGTCTTGCAGCAAGGAAAAAAGTCATTCCAATTAAAAAGCATAGCAAAATGGTGACAAGACCCATGGCTCCTTGACTTTTGTAAGGGTGGCAAGTGAGGAGAGTCAGGATGAAAAACTCTCTGCCTTGCAGCTTCAGGATGAATGTTGCAAATACAAAACTGGTTTCACAGTTTTCTCTAGCATCACAGTTGAGCAGGAAGTTAATCAGTTCAGCTACAAAAGAGATCAATTGTAAAACCACAGGAGCATGTTGCTAATCCTGGACTGATGCAAATGTTGTAGGTGGAGCGGCCTTATAATGTGATTTGAAATAATTTAGCCAGTTTTGCTGTCACGGGGTATTTACACTTCAATGTGTTGAATGTGCATGTTAAATGTTCAGGTAAGAGTGATCAAAGGACATTTGCAACAGATGCTGAAAGGCATTAGAAATGGATTGCTAAACAGTGAATATCACAAGCTGTGGCTGACCTTTTAGTGTTACCCAGTACTGTTTCCATTTCTTCCGGGTAATTAGCTCAAGTTTCTTCTCTTTCTGTAGGGTCACAAGAGGTCTGAAGAAAAGCCATCCAGCCTTACGGATGACTCCTTGTTCCTTCTCATACAACAGGTCCAAGTGCTCTAAGGAGCTGAGTGACTCACTGCTCGAGTCCTCAGTTTCCATAGAAGAGTCTGTGTTCTCAATGTTGGTCCTGCTCAGGTCAAGCTCTCGCATGAAATTTTCATAAATATTTTGTCTTAGGATGTCACTGCTGATTGCATTAGCTGACTCACTTCTTTGCGGCAAAATCTGGCCAGAGCTAGGGGACCACAGAGAACCAGAGAAATGGGAAGGAACAAAAAGGTCTGTAGGAAGGCTTTCATATCCAATGTCAAAATACTCATTTGAATCTTTGCATCTTGGCTCCTGTAAAAGAAGAAAAGTGGTAAAATTAACTGGCACACAGTGATCAAGTAGCACTGCTTTGCTTCATGTGTGTGTGCGTGCATGTATCTGCTGCTAATAAACGAATTCATAAAAATTCATTGCAGTTTGTTGGAATTATAGTGCATTATACAGATTAAGCACCATAGTAAAGCTGATAAATCAGAAGGATCTGATCATTCCAGGAATATCAGTGCTCACAGATCCAAATGGCTTATAGGTGATCTCTTAACACAGTCATTGACACCACGCGGTCTGCGGCCAAAATTAGAATCGGAAATCATCTTAAGGATTAGAGATTCATTTACTTCTCTTTGCACTGAAAAATAGCCAGATTTTCTTTTGGATTATCAAGGGTATTTTTTTTTCTATTACTAATGTTATAATTTTCTGATCAGCTTAAGCACTTACTGAAGAACACATTTACAGCTAGTTGTAAATATGAACATATTTACAGCTAAGATTATTGTATCCATATCATTTCCCAGTTATCTGTTTCTAATTAATATTATTACACTCATAACTTAGCCTTTCTATGGAGGACCCAAAAGCACATTTCACATGGTTCCAAGGGGATCTCTCCTCCGGGCACTATATAAAGTCGCATTCATTAAGTTTCAGCAGCAGTATAAAATACACCAAGTCCCTTTTCTGGGCCAGTTTTATGCATGATTACAAAGAGGTCTACAGCAGGGGGTAACCCTAATGGGCCTGTTGGGCAGGTGAAGCTCAGGCCAAAGCTGGTAGAAAACAAGGCTTGTCCATGTCAAAAAAGCTCTGACCTGGAGAAGGAGGTGTGGGACCTCAAGCAGAACAATGGTGGCCTTGTAAAAGAACTGGCTCAGTTGAGCAGAGAAAGAGAGAAGCTGCAAGAGGAGCTAGAGAAATTACATTGTTCCAAAGAGGGTTCTCCTCAGGCAGAGACGACAGGGTGCCTGGTCGGAGAGCTGAAGCAGCCTACGGATGTCTTGTCCCAACAGCTCTCACTGGAGAAAGAGGAATTGGGGAAGCTGCGCCTGAAGCTGGAGGAGCAGAGGGAGGAGATGATGTTTGTGAGAAATAACTTCCTCAAGAAGATGACCCAAGAGGCTAGCAATATAGCAGGTGAAAACCTGGAGAGTTACATCTTGAAGGAGCTACACTGGAAATTGGACAACATGGTGAGGAAGCAAAATGAAGCCCTGCAGCTGGTGTCTGAGATGGAAGAGAAGAACTGTGCACTGGAGAGTCAAAGAGAAGATGGTTGAGCTCAAGAAAGGTTTGCAGGGACTGAAGAAGGTGCTGGGTGCATCCCAGGTGGCTCTGGAAGGCATCAAGGTGTCCAGCCCGATGCAGCTCCTGGATTAAGTCATGGCCCAGAGCATTTGTGCTCTTCCACAAAGAGATAAACCCTGGCCCTACCTCTATATTTAATACAGCCTAACCTAGGATGCATCTCATCAATTCACTCACAGAAGCTCTAGCAACTCTCAAAAATGTAAGCTTCCAAAGATTACCCATTCTTGAGCTGCACTAGGTAGTAAGTTATCCTAAATCTTAAAATTTCATTTTATGACCAAAGGAACACTATTCAGTGCACACTGTTTCATTATGAAATACCCTGACAGCATTTGAAACCTTACCTCAAACATCACTATTACCCTTTTTCGTCCTACTGGAAAGTATCTGTGCAACACTAGTGATGCAGGAATTTATTCTCCTAGTCTTGTACTTGATGCTAATTGTCTGTTCTCTTCCCCAAAGTTTCTGGAGAGTTTAGGAGCGCATGAAGGAGCAGCAGAGGTACACAGTGGATGGCAAGATCAGGGAGAGTACTTCTGGCAAACAGGTGTAAAGCCTTGAACCCTTCTGAGATTAGTTCAAGTGGCTCCATCCATCCACAACAGGCATCCATTTCAATGCCAAAATAAATCCGCACAAATAAGTACAGCTTCCTCCAAGTTTATTTCACCTCCTTTCTTTGCAGCACCTTCCTTCACCAACTCTATTTTTTAAGATTAGCCATGATGGAGACCAAAAGCACTCATGAGGGAAAACGATAAACAGAGATCAGTGTGTGTGAGCGTGTGTGTACAACACTTCCATTACAACAGTGGTATGCAATGTTTTTCTAGCCACAGAGCCTTCAAGTAGCATGCCAGTCCATTGAGCCAGGAAAAAGAAGTGAGCGGGCCAAAATGAAATGTATATTTAAATTCAATTTTAATTAAGCAAATTACATACAGCTAATATGATTCCTATGTGTTTTAATTTTCCACTTCAAACATGCAAATCTTGAAGGGCCACATGTAGCCCCACTATTTCAAGCTCAACGTTCCTGGTTTATGGTGTGAACATATTGCACAGCAGGAATTAAACCAGGGAAATGGGTGATAACTGAGTAAATAACACGAGATAGTGCATATCCTGAAGCAACAACTAAAAGCAGAGAAATGGCACAGCCAACTCCAGTTGCATCAGAAGACTGATACGATGAGGACTGACCCAAATGTGGTCAGGCAATGTGGTTTATTTAGCTTTTTGAAGCTGATGCACCAAATCTGGAAAGCTGGTCTAGCTATATAAAATAGGCTGAGAGAAATCATAGCTACTTCTTGCTTGCTAAGGGCTACGTCTCACTTGCCAGAATGAAATTCTTGAACTGTCGCTTGGAAAGGAGCCTAATGTTGTCACACTAGAAGACTGTGTATTATGTTTAATATTGTATAAACATTTTCACCCTGGATTTCTTAAGGCATGCTTCTCTAGCAAATACTATTAGAACACTGAGTTTGCTGCTTAAGCAAGTACCGTTATCCATTAGAACAAAATTACATGTTACCATTTACACTAACGGTGATTACATAATTTTTTTTATAAGGATAGAGCAATAAACTATTTGGAATTGAATGCTTTACATGTGATTTTAATTTTAAACTGGCAGGCTTCATTTCCCGGATCTTGTGTCAGTCTATGTAGAACTCATTGCAGGACTGTAGTTTAAAAGCAAATGATAACATACGACAATTATTATCCTTAACTCCCATTGTGAGAATTTCCCTGAACAGATAACTTTGGACTGAGATTTCAGTAGAGCTGGAGCAGAATGTGCCTTCCTGACACTGTTATGGAAAAGCTTAAAATAACATATCTGTATTGACAAAATATTTAGTAAGTGAAAATTACTTAATTGACTAAGCATATAAAGAAATATTTAACATTTTACAGCTACACCAGAAGAACCTCACAATCATTTACTGTATATAAAAAGTAGATGAAAAATAATATTTAAAAAACTATTTGCTCAGTGCACATTCATGCACATACATCCATATATAGAGAGAAAAAAGCAGAACCAGTGTAATGTGGAACTCTACATGCTCCTTAAAATGGCACTCACTTTGATATGCAGCCCTCCGAACAGCATCTTATTTATTTATTTTTTATCTGCACTTAGTCGTTATCGACTCTGCAGTGACTGCTTTTTGGACGAGCCCTTTGCAGTTTTCAAGGCAAGGCGTTTCTGAAGTGGTTTGCCAGAGCCTCCTTCCTAGAGCAGAGCCCAGCTGGCGAGTGCAGGAGGTGGGGTTTCGGTTGCTTCGCACCTTTTTCGGGCAAGCGCGGTTTCGCGCTACTGGCAACTGCTCCCGACTCCTTTTCGCAAGGCACGCCGCCAGTATTTTTCCTCCCACCGGAGTGAGAGTACCCATTTATCTACTCACGTGAGTTTTCGAACTGTTGGGTTGACAGGAACTGGGGGAGGAAGCAGGAGCTCACTCTGCTACGCTAAGGCTGGGCTCGAACCGCTGAAGTGTCAACCATTTCTGCTCGGCAACTTTCAGTGTCATTAAGCTGCTGCGCCACTGCGCCCCCATTCATTTATGTATTTATTTATTTATTTATTTATTTATTTATTTATAGATTATTATTTGCACTGTTAGAAAATAATGCATTTTTTAAAAAAACAATGGAGATTTAAAATACACTGGGTGAGTTCATGCATGGGAAATGGTACACATGTCATTTTCCAATATTTCTATATACGCACTGCACACATCTTCTCCCACTCTTCTGTTCCTATAAAACTGCTCTAGGTACAAAATATGCTGTCTGACTAGTATGACAGCCTTATATGGAGCACAACCCCAAACACATCTTTTATTCATGCATTGGAAATTATAGCATATTAACTATAAGACCGAAGTGTCACACTGAAACTCCAGCTGCTTCATGCTACCTGCTGAGTCTCAGGACTGCAGCAGGTAAGAAAGCCAATGCAAACATACATAAATGCTAGTCTTAGATTTTAATAGTTAAGATCCATCCTGTTCTAATATACTATTCCATTTTTAAATGAAGCAAATTAGAATTTATCTGGTTTAATGTATAGAGCATATCTGTGATTATGCAGAAATCTAGCCAAAAAAAGAAAATCCTGAAACTCCCAGCTCAGTACATCCAGCATCATTTATTTCCTTAAACAAGAATCATCTCTTAATTTTTTAAAAAAATAAGCACCCTATAAAAACATGTTAGTAAATTTTCCCCAGAGATAATCTTGGGGCTAAAATCAACTGAAGACTTCAGAGGCTATATTGCAGCAATGGGCAACCTATACACCATCAGGTATTAGTGAATTTAGCCCTCAGTGTCATGCTGGCCAGGGTTACTGGAAGTTATAGTTTGATAGCATCTGGAAGGTCACAGGCTACCCACCAATGCTGTATCAACAGCAGGTTCAGGAATGAGCAGGATTCTGAAATAGATCCCCATGGATTCCAGCTTAGTGGGACCTGTGTGTTCTAAAAGTAATAGTGAACACATGGATATCGGCACATGTACAAAAGAAGCATACCATTCCTCTATCCTCAGTTTTGGATATACAGAAAGATATTGTCAGTGCATCCAATGTATAACTCTGAAACATGCAAGGTGACTAAAATTTTCCATGTCCACATGTTAACGGAAAGAAAGTAAGGACTTCCTCTTTTTTCCCCGAAAATAAAGTAAGAAAGAATAGATAGCCAGTCATTATTCACCCATTCAATATTTTGACTACAGCATTATTTCCCTATCTTGACAATTCCCAAATAAATGGATTTCAACTCTGAGAATTTTCAGAAATGGCCATGGTGGCTGGGGAATTTTAAGAGCTGAAGCCCACACATTTGAAAATTGCCAACACTGAACTTGAGAATTTGAAGAGAAAATCCTGTCATTTTTTTAAAAAGAACTGTAGCAAATTTAATTTAACAATCTAAGTTAAGCATATACACTACAGTGAAGAATCCAAAATTCATACTTCAGGTAACATTTTTAGCTGAAAGTTCCATATACCTGTAGCTTCCTCTTCTTCCTTGACAAACTTCCTGTCCAGTCACTGATCCGACGCATTCGGCTTTTTAAAGTTTCCTTCTTAGCTGCATCCTCATTAAGGCTCGTAGATTTCCTACAAGGCAGAGTATAGGAAGAGTACTGTGGAGATCCTCTGTGCTCCACCTTAGAAGGAACGTCTATGGCAGAGGTAAATGAAACCCGGTTGCTTAAACTAGCATGTGTATTGATGTAATCTGCAGAAAGTCCAATATTGGAGGTTTGGCAACTTCTCAGATTTGAATCCCCATATAAATCACGAAGGGAAGAAAGAGATGAACTTTGGTTCAATGTTTTTTTGCAGTCATTCTGGGAGAAACCAACTTGGATGCTTGCATCTGGAATGCTCCTGGATATGTATGACCCATCTAGTTCATTTATACCTCCATTATTGCCCCATGGAGCATCATACCATGAAGACTCTGAACTAATGGAGCTCCCTTTACTGGATCTAAGTCTTGAATCAGTAGCTGACAGACGATGGCTTTCAGCATAGTCTGTACTAGAAGATTCCTTTCCTTCAAGCATTTTATTCTTTTCTGATTCTGAAGTAGGTGAGTATCTTAAAAGTTGGACTGGTTCACTGGGTTCATCTCTAGAGTTGCTACTGTTACTGCTAATGTTGTGAAATTCAACTCTCAAACACCCATCAAGCTTCCCTAGTGTCTTGATGAGAACTTTTGGACTCATTCTGTCATCTGGTAGTGAAATTTCTTTTTCCCCATAGCAATTTAAGAAATGTCCATTATATTCCTTGGAAGGAATGTAGTTGTTGGTAGTTTCAAAGCCAATGTAGTGAAAACCATTCTCAGGTGGAAATGCATTGTTAGTCCCCTGACCATAGTTCCCTGATGTGCGAGTCCTATGTTTTGCATGGTTGTTACTCTTAGATACTTTCACTACTGTGTCACTGAGTCTTGAGGAATAAGGCTGATTACTCTTAAAATGAGAAAGGCAGCTTCTGGCAAATGATCGGGATTTGTAGCTTGCATTACTGGCACTGTGGTTCCACCCACGTACGGAGCAGGATTTTTCATCTTTAGCATGGACACCACAAATTTTCAGAGAGCAGGGCTTCTGCTTGGTAGCAGATGTAGGAACAGTATGACTTTTGGTTCCCTGAAGGCTGTACTGGCTTTCTGAATTTCCCATTTTTACTAAAAAGAAATAGAAACAGCTCTGGTTATTAAAACAGTTGCTCCCAAGAACTTGAGCCTTACTTGTGAACTCCTAAAAAGGTCTGTAAGTAATGAAAGACCACTTCCTTGAATTGCTTCTAGTAGATACTACACATTTACTATGTTTAATTGAGACATAAATAATTAAATATACTGGAATAATATTTAAAAAACAGGCAAAGTTGATTTGGGGTTATTCATATAAACCCCTGGGTAGTTTTGCAGAGAAAACAAGCAACAGTAATAAGTGAAAAGGGGTCTTCCTTCTCAAACTAAAGTGCTGAAATGAAAAATGTTTGTAGAAAAAGTGGTTTTGGTCAATACTGGAAGAAAACTCCTGACCAAATCCTAAGGAGATACTCTCTTCCTCCTCCCCTTGCTGAATTTTGGGACTCCTACTAAAGATCATAATGGGTCCTTTATCTTTGTTCACCTTGACCTTATTAAAATCAATTCAAAAAGACTCAGTCACTAAATCATTTTCTCCCTCATTCTGAAGTCTGTTGCTTTTATCCAGGATTCAGTGGTATAAAGAGACCCAGCATACGAATATGTCTTTTATGTCAATAGACTCTACCAGTTTCATCACAATTTAAATGCATAACTACCATGAGTAAGAAAACCTAACCATAAAAAAAATGTAATTTTAAGGTTCAGTTCAGACTTCATGTGAAGCCATTGTTTGCGTCTCTCGTTTTCAAATAAAAATGTATATTTCAGACATACCTGAAAAAAACCACTCAAATGTGGGTGGAATTAGCAGTTTGCATGTTTGGCATTATTTTGATAGATGGTCTTCATGTTTTTCAGTCACGAAATGAAATTTCATATGAATCCCTATAAGTAAACGATGAGGAATGTCTTAGTCAAATAAATGAAAATAAATTCATATTTTAATACGAATATCCATCCAACACAGAACTAATTGTCAGGAACATGGGAGCTAGTATTTATATTCTATGGATTATTTATTTATTCATTTAAATTTGTTATAACCGCCCACTCTAGTAGACACTGGGCAGTTTACAAAAACTAAATAAACAGTTTAAACATTTAAAAAACATTAAACAAAATTGGCAGCCCAGACTAAAAACAGCCATCACAATAACAATAAAACACAACAATAAAACACATTAACCCCAGGTCTGGGAACAGAGCCAGGTCTTGAGGGCTTTCCTGAACTCCAGGAGAATAGGCACCATTCGTATCTCTGGGGGGACGCTGTTCCAAAGTGCGGGAGCAGTGACAGGGAAGTAATGCTTCTTTGGTCCTGCAGGATGACAGTGTTTAATTGAGGAGACCTGGAGTATACCCACTCTGCCTAAATGTACTGGGCAGCAGAAATGACTGGAGATAGATGGTCCCTCAGATAACCACGCCTTATACCATGAAGGGCTTTATAGGTAACAACCAGTACATTGAATTACACTCAGAAGCCTACTGAAAAACAATGCAGCAGTGACCCATGGGCACAATGAAAAGTGACCATTGCTGCTTACCTGCTGCATTTTGAACCAACTGTAGCTTCTGGATGATCTTCAAGGGCAACCCCATATAGAGCACATCACAATAGTCCAATCACGAGATGACCAGGGCATCAGTGATAATCTGAAGGGCCTCCTGGTCAAGGGAAGGGTGTAAATGGCACCCAAGATGACTCTCAAGTTGTACACCAGTCTTAAATGCAGAAGTGCTACTCTGTCCATGATCAACAATGAAAATGTCCTCAACCCAGGAAGGCCAAACAGCCATAGCCATTCAGTCTTGTCAGGGTTAAGCCAAAGTCTGTTCCTTCTCATCTAGACCCAGTCTCCAGATACTGAGTCGGTATATCAACAGCTTCATCTGCACAACCTGGGGTTGAGATGTAAAGCTGGGTATCATCAGTATGCTAATGATACCAAACCCCGAAAAAATGGATAACCTCACCCAGCAGTTTCATGTAGATGTTAAACAGGAGGGAACCTGTTTGAGCCTGAGATACTCCACAAGGGAAACACATGGGTATGATCTCTCACCTCCCCTCAACACCAACTAGGATTAACCATTTAGGAAGAAGGCGAACCACTGCAGCACACTACATCCCACTTCCAACCCCCGCAGCCAATCTAGAAGGATACTGTAGCCAATGATATCAAAAGCCAATGAGCGACCAAGCTGGTATATCATCCCCATCTGGCCCTGCCAAAGGTCATCAACAAATACAACTATCACTTTCTCTGTATTATTCTCCAGTCTGAAACCTGACTGAAGCAGGTTCAGATAATCCTCTTTCCTTCTCAATAGCTGCCATCTGACCACCTTCTCCACAACCTTCCCCACAAAGGGAAGAGTGGAAACTGGATGATAATTTCCAGAATGGAAGGGTCCAGTGATGACTTCTTGAGAAAGGGGCACACTACTGCTTCTTTCAAGACCAGCAGGACCACCCTTCCCTGAAAGAAGTTGATACTACCACATGGACCAATCCCTTGGTCACCTCCCAGGCCACCTTAACAACCCAGGAGGGGCCAAGGATCTAACAGACAAGTGGCCAAACTGACAGGTTGGAGGATCTTGTCCACCTCCTCAGGAGTCACAGAATCAAACTCAGTCCAGATAACCTCACAAAACTGTGCCCCAAGTAACTCACTTGGACCTGCCCAGTCAGAGTCCAACTCCAAGTGAATCTGAGGGACTAGATGAAACACTGCTGAAATCGAGGAATTGTGCATCTTCCCTAACAAGTAGGTTACACTAACTTCTATAAGAAAAATGATGACATACAATTCTGATATTTTAGTATGTTGGTTTTAGATTCTCCTTCCCTTAATAAGATAATAGTGATTTCACTGACTAGTTCACAGGTAACACCTAATGTTTGTTTCATTGTAACTTGAGATCATGTGGTCAGATTCATTCCCATAGTTGCCCTGCTCAAAAATCCTCTCTTTGCAGTTTCATCTCACAAGATGAACTATGTTTTCCATAAATATTTCTTATCCATAACAGGATTGGAAACCATGGCTTAATTGCAGTTCCTGCGAATTGGGAAATTTTAGTGAAAGTGGTACTTGGATTTTAGCTCTATCCCCACTCCTTTCACTCCTCTTCTACTGCTATGTCTTACATGACCTCTGAACCAAAAGAGTACCAAAGTACTCAGCAAAAGAGTACCAAAAGTGGCAAAAGTACTCACAAGAGCTCAAGCATGATTTAGAAACCTGCACGATCAAGGTTCTAAATTGTACAAAGAGAGTCATCCACTTCAGAAGCCTTGTTCAACATGGTAATCATCTTCTCATACTAATTCCACTGTTGTGCACCTTTCAGAGTTTGGGAGCTACTAACAATGCTCTATGATGTGGAACTGTCTGCCCAAACAGCAAAACAGGAGATGCTGCATAGTTGCTATAGTCACAGATATCTGGTCCAATGGAGTAATCCTATGTGATCGTATACACACTCAACTTACCAACCAAGATAAAAGCATATTTAGGGCTTTCCCCTACTAAAGGAAGCTGTTTTATATTAAAGCCTACACCATGCCAAATTTCTAAGTCAAGTTTACTAACTCATCTCTAACAGAACTTCTCCTACTATGTAATGCTTTTACTGTTGTAAGAAAGCTTTTGTTATGATCTCAGATGTATCCTCCAATTGTCCTTTTTTCTCAATTTGACTATCAGCCTCCAAACAATTGGAAGGAAGGAAGGAAGGAAGGAAGGAAGGAAGGAAGGAAGGAAGGAAGGAAGGAAGGAAGGAAGGAAGGAAGGGAGGGAGGGAGGGAGGGAGGGAGGGATATATATCAGTGGCTCTAAGGGCCGGACTAAAAGACAGCACTGAGGCACTGATCATAGCAGCACAAGAACAGGCACTAAGCACCAGATCCACAGAAGCAGGGGTCTACCACACTGGACAGGACCCAAGGTGCAGATTGTGCAAAGAGGCCTCAGAGATAGTCCAAGACATAGTGGCAGGGTGTAAGATGCAGGCAGGAACAGCATATACTGAACGGCACAACCAAGTAGCTGGCACTGTGTACAGGAACATCTGCACAGTGTATGGGCTAGATCCCCCCGCCCAAGTCCAGATGAGAGATTCTACAGAAGGTCGTGGAGAATAACAGGGCTAAGATCCTGTGGGACTTCCAGATCCAGACAGACAGGCAGGTACTGGCCAATCAACCAGACATCATGGTAGTAGACAAAGACCAGAAGACAGAGGTAGTGATAGATATAGCAGTGCCAAGTGACAGCAACATCAGGAAGAAGGAGCATGAGAAGCTGGAGAAGTACCAGGGCCTGAAGGAGGAACTAGAGAGGATGTGGAAAGTAAAGGCCAAAGTGGTCCCAGTGGTGGTAGGAGCACTCAGGGCTGTGACTCCTAAGCTGGGAGAATGGCTCCAACAGATCCCAGGAACTCAGAGCTCTCTGTCCAGAAGAGTGCAGGGCTAGGAACAGCGAAGATACTGCGCAGAACCCTCAAACTCCCAGGCCTCTGGTAGAGGACCCAAGATTGAGGAAGACACGTACCACCCATAGGGGTGAGAGGGGAATTTTATATATATATATATATATATATATATATATATATATATATATATGTGTGTGTGTGTGTGTGTGTGTGTGTGTGTGTGTGTAAGCCTTAACCTGTGATAATACAACAGCTATTATTGTTCAATAATGGGTGAATTTTTCTTGAGAGAGACATGAACCATGCATGTGTATTCAGAGGGCCAAAACAGACCTTTCCCCAAATTTACTAATACAGTAATGAAGAGGCTAGGGAAGAAGCAGTCAATGTGACTTTTGCGGTGAAACTAAACGTACAGCTATAACAGCCACTTCCACCACTATTTTCCCATTCATATGAATCATGAAGGAACAAAGTATTTAGTCCCCTGAAAATCAAAGTTTGCCTTGCCATATTTAACTCTCATTTCACCCTGAATCTCAACCAGCCTCATGTCACCGAAGGCAAAACAGCCATAATTCAAACTTGCTCCAGTGTTTTATGTACTTTGATTGATATTAAACGATGTTATAAAACTAGCTGTCTTGTTACAATTTGGGTAGTTTCCATGGGTTTTTGAGGTCATTGTTGATTCATGAGTCTAAGTTGCAGCTGTGGCCCAGAGGTAAAAGAGCACAGGGTAATTCACTCATACAGCCAGTTAGGCACCTCTCTATTTGTATGAACTTGAACATGATTTGCCAGGAGAGCAACAGCATGGACTGCATTAGGCACTGCATGCTTCAAAAGAAAGGCAGCTACTGGAAAGCTGAACAATGCAAATCTGTTGAGAGAGCGCGCCTACAAAAAGATGCAGTTTGTAGTAAAAAGAAGAAATCCATTTCACATAACCTTGCAGGGGATTAGATTTCAAAAGGACCCAAGATAACTTTTTTGGAAGATTTCTCTATCGGGTGTATCCATTGATCAACCTTTGTGAAACTCGAAGTACTGTAAAATATTTATGCTCTAGAACTGAATAGAGACTGCATGCTCTCAAAATATTTAAATGAACCACACAGTCTCATTTTTAACCTATCAAAAATCTCTATATTAATAATTCAAATCTCTGCTCTACAGATTAATACAGTTCAAGTTCACTACCAACTTGTCTTTAAAAACTGACAAAAAGATACACCTAGTAGGAAGGCAGTACACAAATGACAATGATTTTTAGATTAAAGCATGTAAATATCTATGCACAGAAATCCATGGACATTTTTACTGCAACATCTACTTTACAACTCAGTCTTTTGCTTTATTTCACAGGACTTATGCATTTTTTTTCTTTCTTGTAAGTACTAATTGCTTCAGTGTATAAATATCACTGATACAAAATATACTTTAGGGTAACATGCACAGCTCATGCTAAGATAGAGGAAAAACAATATTAAGGATTTGAAGGAAAAGGCATATTTTGCAAGCTCTTTGCTAGTGAGTAAATGTAAATCGCCAGAGTACTACTGAACAATGCAACTGAGGACAATCCTCAATCAGGGCGTTTATATTCAGAACCTGGGTGTCAGAAACATGAAGTACATTCACAATGCTACTTTCAGAAACCTATTTGTATTCATAAGAGGACTTGAAACCCAATTTGTCTAAAGAATTGATGAAAGACCATCTGGTCTCCACCATGACTGTGCACTCAATGTGTAATCCTTTTTAACAGAGCGGGTAGCAAGCAAGCTGCTGTTATAGAGCTTGACAAACTAGCATCAATTTTTCAGACTTGAGCCACTGATACAACTTCCATTATGCCCTGATAAAATGAAGGAGGTTAATGAATACGTCTATCAAAGGCAGGTATGCAAAATGAGCTGACAGAGGGCACAATGAACAGTTAAGATGACAACCACTGTGTATATGAAAAGTGCAGTCAGAAAGCACCTCTTTTCTGATCACAAAAGGCAACTTTCTAAGCAAATTCCGTAGCTTGCCAACTTTTAAGAGGTCTCCAGTACTCTTCATAGGAAACAGATTAAGTTTATAAGGAGGGTGCATATGCTTATATAAGGAGCATTCTTATAGGAATTCGGGAAGCTGCCTTGGACTGAGATAGATCATTAATCTATTTAGTTCACTAATCGGGACCATAGGGATTTCAGAAAGCTTTTTTTTTTTTCAAAAAAACCTTCCCTGGCTTGCCCCCCAGTCATTTAGCCCACATGCTTCCCCCTCCCCCTCCCTAAGGAAGAGATTGGAATTATCCATTTGCATATTTTTATTTTTATTATTATTATTTTATTCAGGCATTTTTCCATTTTTCCCTATTGGAAAGCACAGTTTAGTAAATAATTTTCAGATTAACCATCTTCTCTTAGCTGAAATGGCAGCTTAATAAATTATATTTGAAGTTGATTTACTTAAAACAAACAGTGGTTAACATTAGTTACAGTTCTTCTGGGTTCAGATATCATATCAAGATAAAGTTAATTGTGCAGTGTCAGGTGTTTCTTTTCAGTGTACCCAATTTTCCACAAGAAACTCATTTTGTTATCCAATAAAAGAATTAAAAAATATTAAAACAATATATTATGATACAATCCAAAACAATAATAAAAAACATCTTCAAATTTATAATTACACCGAGGAATAACATTCTCATGAACAAGTAATCTATTGCAGGATGGGAACCCACCATTCTATCAATCTCCAAAGGCTTTCTGAAATAGCTAGATGGTTTTAAAACTGGAAGAAGAAACATCAATAACCTGCACTATGCTGATGACAAGAGCCAGTTTAGTGGTTAAGGCACCAGGCTAGAAACCAGGAGACTGTGAGTTCCAGTCCCACCTGAGGCAGAAAGCCAGCTGGGTGACCTTGGGCCAGTCACTCTCTCTGACTTAGGAAGAAGGCAATGGCAAACCACTCTATGGAAGCAAATGTTGGGCTTTGAAGAAGCAGAACAGGAAGAGTATTGAAATTTTTGGTGTTGGAGAAGACTCCTGAGAATACTGTGGACGGCCAAGAAAGCAAACAAATAGATCATTGAACAAATCAACCCAGAGTTCTCACTCAAGGCACAAATGAACTGGTTTAAATTATTTTACTTTGGACACATTATGCGAAGACCTTACTCTCTGGAAAAGGCTCTAATGATGGGAAAGGAGGAAGGAAAGAGAAGACGAGGACAATCAACAGCAAGATGGATGGATTCAGTTCAGTGCAATGGGTATACTTTTGGAAGGCCTGAAAGACCAAGTTAGAGACAAATCGTTGAGAAAATCTATCTATGTAGTCGCTAAGAGTCAACACTAATTTAAAGGCACATAATCAATCAGTGGCTTTCCTAAATGCCAGAAGGGTTAGTACTGATCTGAATTCAGGTGGAATACTTTTCCAAAGTAGTTGGGAGGCAATGAAAATAGCATGCCCTTGTGGTTCTTAATGGTAACATTCCTTCAGAAGATTGCCCTCCCTACTAGATCTTTCTGGATGAAAAGAAACCTGTGCAATAGGTGGTAAAGAGACTAGGTTCCAGAGCCTCCACAGCTTCTAACCTTTTGATGCCCAGGCCATCTAGTTCCCTGAAGGAGCAGTAACAGTGATGCTGTTTGTGGCCAGTGATTTGTTAGCTCCAGTGTTGGGCAGAATCTCCTGAAGAAAATGTGAGGGGCAAGGAGAGGGTACACTGGAGCAGCAATGAAGACTATTCCTTTGGCTTCAGAGAACAAACTGTTGCCTATTCACTTGGTGGACATGGCAAGGAGAGAAGGGAAAGGAAGGAAAGGTAAAGATCTGCTAGTATTGAGGGAGCCCTAGACATAGTCAAGGGGCATGTGCACTCTCCAGAACTAGAAAGGAGAAATCTCCTCCCACCAGAACTATTGTCAAAAACCATTCCCCTCCCTAGCCCAACAAAAACAGCAAAAAAGAAAACAGAATGGGGATGGGATGAGGGCAAGGGTAGCTTCTCAAGGAAGAAATGGTAATGCGGAACAAAAATGAATGCAGATGGAGTACAGGAACAGGGCAGCTCTACTAGCAATGGAAGAAAAAGGGGAAACAAATCAATGGAAATGAAGCAAAGCTACACAGCGAAGGAAAACGAAGAAAGCCCTGTTTCAGTGTTATGAGAGAGTTAAATTCACCAGGCCAACCGCCCATCTCAAACAGGAGCTCATCTTCCAAGACATTCATACTTTACAACTGCCAGGTCTGTAACCATCTGCACCTCTGCTCAATTCTTTTGTTTCCAACAGCTTCTTTTATACTAGCAAATATAAATAAGAGGAACCCTTCCTCTCAATTATTTTAGGGAGAAAAAATCTTCATACCACTATCAATAGCATCATGAGTAGAATGTGTAGTGACTTTGGCATCATATGAATGAACCTTATTAAAAGAGAACAACAAAACATCTATAACCAGATGTGCAAGTGCTTCCTAGAAGGCCTTCTTAAAAAAATTAAATGCTCAATTACTGCAGGGATAGACTATAGAAATAGACCAGGGAGGGATTAGGAATGGAGAGGGAAAGAAACTTAATAAAACAAACAAAATATAAGGATTCTACCCTGACCTCTTAAAGACCATAGTATAGTTTTCAGTTAAGTAGCTCTTCATACTGGTAGATGAGTTAGCCACCGTGTGCAGATGCACAAACACACACAGTCCACTGAACAATGGAATTTTGTGCTGCTCTGATGAAGTATATAATGACATAAATGTACACTTTCATAATTGTTCAGCTTGGTTATTCTATTCAATGCACTATGATCAGGATTTGTATAGCTATGAACAAATAGAATTTGGAACACCATATCTGGAACATCATGAACCACTCAATGTTCCAGAAGATTTATTTCCAGAAAACTGTTGGAGTGAAAACTACCCCAAATGGTCAGAACAGCACTATCCAAAAGAAAAATGGAACATTCTGATGTTCTTCAGAATGGTAAGTTTTATACATCTCCAGTAATATTATGTCATTTTCAAGCTGCGCACTTTGCACAAGGCAAAAGTCAGATAGATACATGATGATATTGTTAATGTACATTTTGCCAACAACAAGTGGTTTTTTAATATCAAGTAACTATAGATGTACATACTAGTTACTTTGCAGCTCAATTCAGAAAAAAAAAATCCTGGCAAAAATGTACCATCTTATTGAAAATTGTGCATTTTACCTATGTCCTTTGGTATACCTACAGCAGCATTTTTGTTTTCTGCAATCTTAGTTACACTCCTATGCATTTTTAAAAGTTTTTAATTAAAATACTTAAGGGATGAACAGCAAAATAAATGCAAATTACTATTTTTATATCATTATTTCATTTTCAATTCCTTTCTTGTATCATTTGAAGCAAGAACTCTACACTTACTTTGCCTGAGGGCCATGACAAATGTCCACAATTCAAAGCATCCAGATTTTGTTCCACTAATAATACAATGGTTTAAGAATGAACAATACACTTCAACAACAGAAACAACTATATTTACCTAGTTTGTTTAGAATGTACTATTCATGTACATATACAATATCATATTTTTATCTAGGTTAACTAAATCTAATACTGTAATTAATTTCTGTGTAAGCATCTGCAAGGCTCGGTCCCCAACAAAAGCAACTCCCATTGCAACCAATGTAGGTTCAAAGAAGAATTCATTTATTGAGAACTAGTGTACAGTTCTAAAGCATTGCTGAAACTAAAAGCCCACATGCGCCAAACTCAATTTAACCCACTTTCCCTTTCACTTCCCCGCTTCTATCCCATAGTCCTTCTTCCACATGCCACTGGGTCTCTCCTGGTCTCATGGTGGTACGACCTTGGCCATTCCTGAGAAACAGATAACACTCCATCTGCACCTCACCTTCTAGCTCTTCTCCCCCCCCCCCCCCCGTAATGGCAGAAACGAAGCAAGCAAACTAGCAAGATGGTTAATTGACTGTGAGGCTTCTGACATTCTGATTCTACACTCATAGCTACTAACACAGACCATACCACACATTACAATGTAATGATTATATTTAAGTTACTATAAAAGCATGGGGAAAACATTCTACTATTAATCAGTCCTGGAAATTATTTTCTGGAGACACTAACAACACCGTGTGGTTAGTCAGACAGCATCAGCTGTTCCAATGTCTCTCTGGCACCAACTCAGTTTGGACACTGAAGATGAGATTATGGAAATGATACACCAAAAGCATAACACTTCGTTTGTGGTCAAGCCACGAGAGCAAGTGTAGAATTGCCTGACTAGCTCTTAGCAACAGCACTGGCTGATCCAAAACAAATAGCTTGTTGCACTGCAGAGTTAGATTAACATACTAACACAAATTAGAGCTTGCAGAACATCAATAGTACAGAAGTTAAAAATACATAAATCTCAAGAAAAAGCAAAACAAACCCACAATTATGTCATATAATGTCATGTGGGGTCAGCAGACAGTTATACAGTGGCTAGATAAAAGGTCAGTTTTCCTTATATCAAATGTGAAGCATACCTCATTCTTCTGATTTTGAATTAAAGATATGAAAGCAAGTACTATGCCCAGCGCAGCATTCTGTGAAATAATGATACAGGTAGTCCCCAGTTTAAAAATGAGTTCCATTCCCAAGGTTTGTCCTTAAGTAGAATGTGTATGGAAGCCAGAACAGTATTATTGCATACTATTATATAAGAGTGTTATGTAATAAACTCAAATCATTGTGTACTTAACTCGAATTTTGCTACAATACGCTCTGTTCTTAACTATGGGTCATCTGTACCCCAGGCATTCTTAACCCGGGGACTGTACTGTCTTACACACTGCCAAATCTGTAAAGCCCTACTTTTCCCTGCACAAAGGGGGAGAAAAAAAAAACCTCAGCCCTACTTTGACATCAGGCATTCATAATTTATTATATTGATCTCCCCTTTGTTTTAAATCATACAACTCCCCCAAGATGCAAATCCGTGAGACAGGGTTCCCAGGCTTAGTGCTCTGCCTTCAGCTGTGGACAGAGATTCTCTTCATCCTACAGTCAACTGCAGTACAATGAAAAGCTATTTTAGCTTTAGCAACGAAATAGCACATTCATATTCTGTGCCCATCTTTTGCTCCTGACAAGTGCTACTGTTTTTAGTCTCACCATATTTTAGCTAAATTATAAATGGCTTACTTCTATGTCTAGGGATAGGCCCTCTCTTTTCCCTGACAACAGGGCTGGTCCCTTCCACCAGTCAGAGCAAAATAGACCCTTCAGATGATGGCAAGGTATTGAAGGATAGACTGGGTAGCATCATGCAGTTGGAACTGGCCTACTGTCCTTAGATGCAGAAGATGATGCCTTGCTATCATCTCTTCATAACTTCCAAGATCAAAGCCAACTACTTTTTCTGAGAAAGCCAAATGGTCTTTTCTAACATTTCCCATCCTGCATCATTGTTGATATATAGTTTGGTGTACTATCACTGAGTCACTACAGCTGTTAACAGGTAAAAGGTTCCTTTTGCTACACAAATGCAGGGACTAAGTATTTCTTAACGTTTCCACAGAAGGAATATTTAAAAATATTTGTTCACTCCAAAACTGTCACAGACTACGTCAGTGTATCATGTAGACCAGTGTTTCTGAAACTTGGCTATTTTAAGATGCAAGGACTTCAACTCCCAGAAGTCCCCAGGAATTCTGGGAGCTGAAGTCCACACATCTTAAAGTGGCCAAGTTTGAGAAACACTGATCTAGACTTTTAAAAAGTCAGTTCTAAAAGGAACATTTATTATTTCATTTTATTCTATTAAGAATGGAATGTCATTTACACTGAAGGAACAAAAGTATATACATAAAAAGCATCAGACTGCAAAGTGATAATTGGCAAAGAATATGAATTCACTGTTAACAGACATTTCTTGAGCTTTTAAAATATAATTCTTTCATAAATCCTGCTATAAAAATACCCCTGATGGATCACTCCATGAGTCCACCTTCAAAAGGGGAAAGTATAACCTTAAAACGATCTCAAACAGGAACTGTATCATTAGATGGGTTCCACTCTCTTAGAGATAACATTCCGTCTAGAAAACCAGTCAATATTTTAAAGTCTCATCCTATTGATGGAGAAGCAAAAGAAAATACCTGTTTTGTTTTTAAGACATTACTTAGTTCAATGCTGCATTAAGTTACCATCTTAATTTTTCAACCAATAAATAAATAACACTCAATAATAAGAAAGTAAATTTTCCAGTGGTGAAACATAGCGTTTTTCCATTGTAAATTACAAGGCAGAACAGACAAAACTCCAAGGAAGAAAGAGAGCTATTTACGCATTAGTCATAGAGTGTGTAGTATTACAGGCAGGATAAAAGTTCTACCACAGGAATCTTTCCCTATAAGAAAATAATTCTTTCAGCATTCAAATGGTAAGACAATTTGCAAAGCAGCTAATTCAGCAGTTTTTTCTTTCTTTCTTTTTTTCCAAAAGAAAAATACCATAACTAGCAAGTTCAGAAAAGTAGCTGATAAGAGTGCTGAAAGAGGAATACATCCCTTATGCATTACAGGAAAAAGAAAGCAGGGGAAACAAAAAAACCCTTCACAGCCAAAAGTCAGAAACAGCATGACTCCACCAAGTCCCCTTCACGGTTTTTCTTTAATTGAGCAGTGTCCTGCAAGCAACTGCTCCCCAATGGCAATGGTTCAGACTTACTTTCTGCAAGTACTTCCATTCGAGATTTCTCTGAGCATGTCGCAAAATTCTTTAGCACACGTATACACTAAGATTTCTCCCTTTCCTTCTTTCTGCTTCTAGTACGCCAGGAAATTGTGTCTAGCACTCCAAAATGTTGAACCGTTATGGGCTAAAAACAGATCCTGTGCTATGCTGGATATATTTTTGTCTACAAGGTACACACCCTCTTCATGTTCCATTTTTTCCATTGGTGGACTAGGACGATGCAGACTTACCCAGAAAGTGGTTTTTCAAGGGCTGCTTGAAATGATTAGCCTGGACAGCTTGCCATAATGCCTCTGAGCCATCAGGGAATACTCTATGACTGGGCTGTTGTTTGATCCCGCATTCCTGAATTACCACCAAAGTGCCAGAGGAAAGCTACTAAAAGGCTCATGGAATAAAGACCGGCTTGCTGGAATGGTAGGGCTTTCATGCTTTTTAAAAAAGATTAATTAGTAATGCCTAATTCTTGACATTCTTTCTTTTAATATAGTGCACCTAAGTAAACAAGCAACTCTGTAAAGCATAGTAAAATGTTTTAGCCAGGGAGGCTTGAAAAACCTTGAGAAATAATTTTACCATTCAATGGTTCATACACCGCACTAAGCTATGGATTGCTTGGCTGTAGTTTACTGAATAAATCACAATTGCCTAGGTTCCACAAAACACTAACCCACAAACTATAATTTCCTAACCATAGTGGCTGGGTTACACATTGCACTAAGCCACTAATAAGCCACATTTTGGTTAGCACAATGTGTGAACACAACTTAAGTAACATTAGGCACAGTCAAACGGGACACTTTGTCACCTTTTTCTGTTTGCTAGCAACGTTAAACATTCAACTGTATCCCTCGATTACATTAATAGTAAAAACTGTTATTCTAGAATATAACCAAGACCAAACGTTATCAGTTCCTCCTAGAAAGAATATATAGCACAAAAAGGGAGGGCATCTACATTACTAGAGGGCTGTTGCTAGTGCTTAAACCTCAATATTTTCAAAGTTTTTTAGCGTCAGTTATGCCTTGCCGCAGAGAGTTACCCAGCTTACTTGCTGAACTAGAAATCCAAACCTTTAGTAACAAGGCTGTGCAAAGCATCTGAAAAAGCTGTATGTGTGGAAACAAAAGTATATAAAAGTTTTGGTACAGCATAAATAGAGAAGAGAATGCATACACCAAAAATATTTCTTCCACATCTTTACTTCAAAGTAACTGCACATATTAAAGGAAAAGATAAGTTTTAGAATATGAAACTGAACTTTTTTTAAAAAAAAACACAGTTGCATAATAATCTTGTAGTGTTTGTGTTGAATATCACTTTAGTCCCTTTATTCCAGAATAAACCTGTAATGCTCAATAAGTATATAATTTACTTGAAGATAAAGATGATTAAGATGAATGTAACTCCAACACTGATTTATTTTGAGAGACCTTCTCATGTTTATTTTATCATATCATTTTAAACAAAATTACAGGATACTGAACAAAATTTCTTGGACAATGACAAACTCTGAGATTTTCATTGCATACATTACAATTATCTGTTAAGATGGATTTAATTTTTCACAGTTTCAGGTTTATCACTGAGCATTTATCCTAGCTTTGGTCACTGGTTTGAAAATGTAACTTTAGAATTCATTCTTCTTGGAGCTCAATTTGTTACCTGACTCCATAAAAATCCTGGCCAATATTGGGATCCCTGATTGTGTGGCAAACAGTTTCAGTACCTGGATTTAATGTTTCAAAACATATATGGAAAACATTGGGCCATAGATATATTTTTTTATCCATTTAACCATGAAAGGCTTATATTATAGGATAATTCTAGTTTTGAAATAACATCTAACTCTGCTTTTGGGGTAAACTAAGCCTCTTACGTTATTACTACTGAGGTTCAATTCAGTTCTGAGGAAAATATTTTTAAAACTTTTGTGGAATCAAAAAGGAAAATTTGATTTACCACTGAGTGTTTCCTGAAAGAATATTCAGTTTAAGCACTGTTATTAGGTTTATTGGTCCAGATGCAATTGCTGCTTCTGAAATTTCACAGTTGCTAGAAATTTGGGAAGAATTACAGTGGAACCTCGGGTTACGAACACTTCTGTTCACGAACTTTTCAGGTGACGACCAGCTCCGGCCGCAAAATTTTGCTTCGGTTCGCGAACTCCGCCTTGGGTCACGAACAGGATCCGCGGCCATTTTCCCGCCCCTGACTCGTGGTCCGCAGCCATTTTTCCGCCCAACACGTGGTCCGCGGCCATTTTCCTGCCCGACACGTGGTCCGTGGCCATTTTTCCGCCTGACACATGGTCCGCAGCCATTTTTCCGCCCCTGACACGTGGTCCGCGGCCATTTTCCGCCCCTGACACATGGTCCGTGGCCATTTTTCCGCCCCTGACACGTGGTCCGTGGCCATTTTTCCGCCCCTGCCATGTGGTCCGGGGCCATTTTCCGCCCGACACGTGGTCGTAGGGAGGGGGACTCTCCCTCCAAGCAATAGCCGCCTCCCTGTCCTCCACGCCAGAACGGATTAATGGTAATTACATTGAACCTTATGGGAAAATTTGCTTCGGGTTGCGACCAATTCAGGTCGCGACCAGAGTCGCGGAACGAATTAAGTTCGTGAACCGAGGTTCCACTGTATCTGTGGTTTCTAAGGCAGAACCCCTTATTTACAGGAAGGTGAAGACAAATTGTTAATAGTCATGTTAATTAATTCACACTTCCATTCAAACACCAATTTACATGATCCTTAGAATAATAAACTTGAATATCCTGTCCTGAAAATAATGGACGGTTGCATTAAACAATGCTAAAATCATTTCTCAAAATCTTGAAATGAGATTAATACAACAACATTATTTATTGTGGGCATCTTAGATAATGTTTAATTCGTTACAATCACCTTGCTGTTGAAGATGCAACCTGGAAGCTAGAACTTTAACCCATTTGATTTGGTATATTAGTGTTGTGTTTTGAACTAATATCAAGAGAATTTAAAATGACTCTGGAGCAACTTCTCGGCTATATCCCCAGTATTTGGACTCTTTCTAAATATCAAGAATTATAAATTTTTTGGTCATGTAGATTGATTGCAAGGGAAAATCTGCACCAGGATTGCAGTAATGGATGATTAATACTAGTTTGCCAACATTTGAACATGACTTTTTTCAACCAAAAAAAAAAAAAAAAGGAAAAAGACTTCCAAGCAATAAAATCAATACTTTTAGCACTGTTTTCCCCTCTTCCCCTGATATTACTAGATTTTTTTGTGTGTTTATATTCAGCCTTTAATACTGCTATATGTAACTGTATTTTTTATTTGTTGATTAGTTTAGCATAATAAAAAATGAAACAACATTTAAAGAACTGGCCAATTGCATGGAGCCTTACCCACTGATATTTGCTCTGCTAAAGCTGAAAGTGTAAATCTGTAGGATGAATTTGCCTCATATGAGTTCAGCCTTTTGGGGATTCCACAGTAGTGCAGCAGTATAGGAAAAGAACATGGTCTTCTCAGCCTTTTTTTTTTTTTTTAACTACAGATTTCCATCTTCTCCTGATCAGGTTTTACAGCATATATATTCCCTTAGTATACCCTCAAAACCTAGTAACATTCACCTTTAAGCCTGAAATATACTTCCTACTACACCTTCTACTTTATTTCTCAATATTCTCTTTGCTTTCCTAACATTCATGGACTTTGATTGTGTCTTCTTCACAAAACAGTATTTTCTTATACTACTATTCAATGTTAAAGCTAGCAATGATCAAAGTATAAACCTCCAGATTTCATATCAGCCCAGAGAAAACTCATTGGGGAAAAATATTCTAAAAACTGAAGATTTCTAAAAGAATTCCTTGGTTCCATTAGGTAACATCACGTATCAAGACTATGAAAACTCTGCCTTGGTTTCTTCATTTGAGCTCCACTGATTGTTCAGTAAACTGTATCAAGAATAAAATATATAAAGCAGCCTGGTTCACACATAATACTCATACTGTGAATCCATCAAATTATACTAATTACATTATTTCACAGATTATACTAAGCAAAATGTAAACAAGCCACATAATGGTTCAGCACTGTATGTTAATCAGGCCAGTATGAATTTCTGTCCGTTCTCCCCTAGATGTAATCATGAATTTATTTATTTTATTTACAGAACTTATATGGCTGCCTCTCTCATATAATGATTGTAGGTGGTTCACAGCAAGCAATAAAAACAGAGATAAAAATGAAACAGCTCTTCCCACCAGGCACCAGACCAACCATTCTCCCAGTTCAACCCCCATCCTAGCACAAAGCTTGAGGAAAGAGCAAGGTCTTTAGTATTACTAATATGAATAGAAAGTTCTGATTTCTCTGGTATTTACAAAATACATTCACTATGATTCTGATTTCTTCTTCCCTTATGCATGCATGCATAGTTAAGACTATTAATTAATGCTAATGAATTTTTTACTAGACTGTTTTTCTCATAATTCAGACATATTCTGCAAACTGATGGCCTCCAGAAGTGTTGTACAGGAACCATCACCAACTTCAGCTGGCATGCTCATTCTCTATGCTAGTCGAAATGATGGAGGTTGTATTCCGACAATATGGAGGGCATCAGAGAGTGGAAAGTCTCTATAAAAGCTCACAAGTATGACATTTTCCAAGCCTTTTACCTCAGTCAGACACAAGAAAATTGATGGAGTAACTCATTATTTACTGATGGCAGTATATAAATCTGCTGGGATATTCTATACTGTACCCATTCATACTGCTTTTTTTTCATTATCCACATCCTTTTGGTGAAGTACAAGGTGCTAGATACTCTGAAGTAAGGCAAGAAACTTATTGTACTTGTAAAACTTTGTTATCACCCAGCTTATCTTTACTGAGAGGGAAATATATATTTCAGTACAAACTGAAATGAAGTAAAATAAAATACCAAATTCAAAAACCAAAAGGTGTCCATTTGCGTTTATGCCCAATATATGTTGAATAATACTGGAATTTGTTTGCTGCCACAAGAAAAGCTGCTCAAGACAAAATTAATCACACAGACAAGTTCAACATCTGCCAAGGCATCTAATCACTCTGAACCATTTTGCTAGCTAGAGTTGCTTTTGTTTGAATTGACAAATTCTTAATGGCCTGACTTGTTTAGCAAATCTCAGAGGACCTCTTGGGGGCAATGGGGGAGAAGAATGAGAACTGTGGCACACTGCTGTTCTTTTACTTCTTTACAGCACATCATGCTAATTAAGGGGGAAGATCACCATGTGGTCCCTTTTAATCATGTGAGCTAAATAGCTGAGAAACTTCTTTTACCTCAAAAAAAGGAAGAAAGAAGCAAAACAGAAGAACCCCTTACATATGCATATAGGTCTCTAGCTTTAATAAAATGCAGTTAAATGCAACTTTTAAAAAGTAAACTATAAAATCACACACAAAAAAAATCTATGTTCCGCACTACAAGTAGATGTTAATTCTTAGTAACCACAAGTAGATGTTAATTCTTAGTAAGACTTCTTCCAGGATGATCAATCCTCAACCTGGCCCTTCAGATCTTGCAGTGGTACATTCATTGTCACTGTAACTAAGTCCATCCAACTTTCTGCTGGTCATCCTCTTCTCTTTCCTTCCACCTTTCCCAGCATTATAAACTTCTCAAGAGAGTTATATCTTTGAATAATATGTCCAAAATATAATTTGAGCCTGGTCATTTGTGCTTCAAGTGAGATCTGGATTAATTTGTTTCATGAACCATTTGTTACTCATACTTTACAAATCAAAGGGAAATAAGGAGGCAGGGGAATCAAGGGAATGTTTATGGTTGATCCAATAATATGCATCTACCCTGAAGAAATGAGCCTGAATTTCAGATTTTCTCTACCATCATCCCAAAATGAAGTTTATACTGAAATCCATAACTGTAATCTCAGTGATTCTAAGACAACCCTCTCACTTTAAGGGCAAATTATTTGGATGGAAGAATGCTAGTCTTCCTTCTGGGTATATATATATATTGGACCAAATTAGGATGTTATGCTTATCTCTCTGTGGGAAAGGTGCTCCTGAATGACATGGGTCTTCTGAAAGCAGTTTCAAGGAATAATGTCCGGGGACAGTAGAGAAGAGTGAAGCTAGTGGCACAGCAATCAGAAACAGGTGGTATTGGATGCACGTGAAAACAGTGTGATGAACTTCCAAGGTGTGGATGAGTAATAACCAAGGAAATGATTCAATACCATTATTTATCTGTGCAAGACTAAGTTTCAAAACTGGAACCAATTATTAATTTGATCATGCTGTATAATGATATTTCCCCTACAGTCAACTGCTTTGCAGAATACAAATACACAGTGTAATGGCATGAAAAGTGAGAAATAAGCACCAGGTACAAAATATTACAAAATACTATTCTCAAAAATGTCTTTAGGCTTTCTTACAATAGTTTATACCAGCCTTCCCCAATCTGAAACTCTCCAGTAAATAGTTCCAAAACATCTGAAAAGGACTGAGTGAGATGCCTGACTTATAATTCACCACGAGTCAAAAGTGGTTTTGGCCAAACTTCTTATCAAAGACCCTGATGGTCTTCCATAAGGCCTTAAAAATGGTTTTTTTTCCTCAAACAGGAAGTTAGATGAGTCTGGTTTTAGAGGATTACTGACATGGATTTGTATGCTGGCCAGACATGATACGTTTCAGTTTTATGTTGATGTTTCTACTGCTGTTTTAATCTTGCCATTCACCACCCAGAAGCATATGTCAAATAGGTGGTCTTACCAATCAAATGAATAAATAAATAATACATCTTGAGATTCTTTCAGAAAAGTAAATGGAATTCTCAAACTAAAGTTGTAAAGACATAATGTGACTTATTCAAACAGTTCTGCTAGAATTCAAGAGTTGTCTTATTCCAAAGTCCCATATTTTAAAATTCACTCTGTACCTTATATAGGTACATATAAGCAGAAAGACTATTAATAAATCATACAGAAAACACATGCCATTATGTAATTAAATGGAATAAACTAGAATGTGTTTTATTATCAGCCTATGGCATGATTGAATTTATGTATCTCTGCAAAAAACAACACATTGGAATAGCTTGAGCCAGAATAGCTTTATGGAATAGCTTGAGCCTTGACTTACGACCACAATTGGGATCAGAATTTCCATCACTAAGTGATGCAATCCCAGCACTCCCCATTGCCATCATTAGGCAAATTCCACAGGTTGTTAGCTGAAGATCCACCCCAATCCAAGCCATTCTGGGCTTGTTCCCTCCCAGCCCCAAGCCTCAGTAAGGTAAGGGACTGTCTCCAACCTCCCCACCTATCTCCCCCGATCTCTGCCCTTCGGCCACCCTGCACCCTGCCTTGCAGGACAGCAAGCAGCCCCAGAACTGCACAGCTCTGGGGCTGCTTGCCACACTGCAGCTCAGGGGCTTCTTGGCCCTCCTTTCCCTTTTGCTTGTTCGCCAGTGCCCTCTTTCCCCCTTTACTTGCAGGCATGCACTGCGCTCTCCTTCCCCCTTCGCTCATGTGCATGCATGCACTATGCCCTCCTTCCCTCCCTCGCATGCACCGCGCCATCCTTTCCCCTTCACTCGCTCACACACACCAGCACCCCCCTTCTCTCAATCAAAGACTCTCCAGGGATGCTTCTGGAGCTGAAGGACTCTCCAGGGGTGCTTCCAGCGGTGCTCTTTGGCTCACGTTGGAATCTGCTGGCCATTTGTGAGGTTTTTTCCTTCCTCCTGTAAAGCTTTCCTCCTGCAAAGCCCCAGAGCCGCAGCACAGAGCAGGGGGGCGAGATTCATGTGCAAGCAAGCAAGTGAAGGGGGAAGGAAGGTGCTGGTGCATGGAAGCGAGTGAAGGAGGGCACAGTGCATGCGAGCAAGTGAAGGAAGGTGTGGTACAAGCAAGCAAAGGGGGAAGGGGGCACAGTGCCTGTGTGCAAGCAAAAGGGAGGAGGAGGGTGCCTTGTGTGTGAAGAAAGGCCAGTGTGGGTGGGGGAGACTTACCGGAGCACAGGTGCTTGGCAATTGGTCATAAGTGCTTGGCAATCAGTCATGTGAATGGGTTGTCAAGTGCCTAGATCACAATCACATGACCGCAGGGGCACTGCAACAGCTGTAATTTCAGGGACCAGTTTTTTCAGTACCTTCATAACTTCAAACAGTTGCTGAACAAATGGTTGTAACGCGAGGTAACTTGACTACCTGTACTGAGCGACCTGATATGCTCAAAGAAATCTCAGTGAAACTCATTACAGAATTGCCACTTCCCAGCATTTGCCCCAATGACAGTAATTCTCACTAAACTGGAAATACAACATTAAAGTTGTACCTAGTATGAGGGGGCATTGGAGATGCTATTGTGCCCACCCTTTCTGTCCATCCTACTGTTAATTAAAATGAGCATTGGTGCAAATGGATTCTAGCTTGCTAGTGCCTGGCACACTAGATATTAGCAAAGCACTATTAAAAAATTTCTGGAGATTGCAAGTTCATCCAGTTGCATGGAAGTGAGCTCACAAGACTAAACGTTCAAATACATATAAAAATAACAAATGTTAAAAATTAAGATATTCAGAGCCTTCTTAATTCCTGCCTCAAAAGAACTGCAGTGCCTGCCCTTTAACTTTAAAATTACATTCTTTCTATCAACCATGGTCAGAAATTCAACCTCCTGTTCTTAATGCACAGCATTTGGTAGTCAGAATAGCACAATCTTTGAAGTTCAGTATATCACTGCACAGTGTAAGGGAGAAAGGAATGATTTCAAGCTATAGCATAAATCTGGGTAAGAAATAAATTGTTGGTTTTGCCTTACCTAAATTATTTTTTAAAATCAGGTTTTTTTTGGCTTGCATAGACAATATGGTGGTATAAGGGATGCCTTTGCTGCTTTTTCCCCTATAGGCCAGTGCCCTCCATTAGGAAGTGCCTAGTAATGCACCTGATAAGGAATATTCTTCCACCCTCAGCAAACCACATAGAACCTACACAAGATACTTACAAATTCTAATGAAGTTAGGGATTTTCATACTGCTCGTCGCATTTGGGCTTCTGCTTTCAGCAGAGATGCAATTTCAGCTTTCATGATTATAGATCAAAAGCTCTAGAAAACTCCTTCATCTCCAAAGCCCATGCATCCACTGGAGCTTTGGAGCAGTTTTCAACACTGCTTGTGTGGGAATAGATATATCCTGTGTTAAAAAGACTCCTCTAGAGCAGAGCCTCATTGCTGTGGAGCTTTTCATAGCACTACGTTTTGGTAATACAATGTAGTGGTACTCTTTTTGGAAGTTACTTTTTGGGACCCTTCTTCCTTTCTTGGCAGATCTTTTTCAGAATGGCAATTTACCTAGCAATAGTCATATTCAGTTAATGTCAATATAGATCTACTTAGCTCCTTCTCAACAAGCTCAACAATCTGAAAGGCCCTTTTACAGTGAGCTGTTTTGCAAAACAAGGTCTTTCTGTGCCGGGTCAGCCCTAGACTCCATTTTTCACTATATTACAGGAACAAAACAGTTCATTTCATCCACATCCATCCATGTTCCAACCATTATTACATGGTTCCTTTTAAGGAACCTTATGTCCATTGCTTTGTAAAGATGTTTCCTATAAAACTACCGCCAGAATTTAGTCTGTATTTATCAAAATATATTTTTAATACACACAGACTCCTTCCACAAACTTTCCAATTTAGTTTGATCCCCCTCCCAACATATTTTATCAATATATGGTGCATAGCAAATGTCCTTGCATTCCCCATCCTCCAACTAGTCAACAGGGGAAGGACTAAAAGAGTCAATGACTCGTAGTGTCCCATCCACTTCCTTGTTCTTCTCTCAGTGCTATTCCTTTTCACAGTGAAGAAAAAACAATTAAAATAAAGAGGGAAGAGAGGGCTCCTTCTCACCTGGCAGGAGATCAGAATTCTAAGACCTGGAAGCACCAATAGGAAACTTCCTACCCACCCCACATTTCCAACAGAAACACTGTTACAAGCTTCTTTTACACCGCTTCATCTGGAGCAGGAACCACGCCAGCACTTAAATGGCTCAGCCTCCCCAAGATGTAGCACTGATTGGCGTAAGTGTAGAAGAAGCCTTAAGGAAAAGGAAGAAATTCAAGCACACTATTTATATCTCGTACAACTGTAGTCATGGTAACCCTATTGTATAATGCATCGTCATCAGTTTAGAAACTGGATTTGCACACACCTACTTTTATAGTGAGACACAGATTACACAAAGGGAGTTTGCTCTTTGGTGAAAGTTCATCTCAGTGGAACGAAAATGGAAAGAACTCAACATGTAAGTGTTGCAGCACATTAACAAAAAATATTTGAATTGCTAAAAAAGTTGCCCAGTGTATTTTTCCACACTGGGACCTACACCTAAGTACATATATACACATACATGTACGCGCACATACATCTTTTTGGATAACTGTTTAGATCACAATATCTTTAACATGTGAAGGCTTTCCATGTATCTTTAATTTATATAGGCATGAATATAAATTGCTCAAGAAACTTTTTTTTTAAATGCACTTTATTTTCATTCCCATGCAGTTTTTTTAAAATTCAAATTCCTCAGATGTAAGCTCCCCTTTGAAACATAACCAGCACTATCTGCCTGCAACTTTCCAGTGTGTACTGTTTTTCCAGACCACTTCTTGCAGAAATTTGTTCAGGGAAAGACATGGGTAAACTTTGATGATGCCAGCATTCACCCTACTGTAAGTTCTTGTGGAAGTAGAGCAAACAGATGGATTTGTGTATCTTGACAGAACGTTTACTAAAGATGGCAAAATAAATGGAAACATTTTTAAGATGTACAAACGCCAGTAGAAAGGTAGTATGTGTGCATCTGTTTATATGTTTCTAAGATTTATAAACTGCCTTGTTCCAGTAGCTCTAGGCAGGGTTCAAATTAAATACAATAAAAAGCTCTATATAATAATAAAAAGAAACCTGCAAGATGTGGGAACTTTAAAGTACAAAAGGCAATATATGAAGCAGTGTGTGGTAATGGTGGAATAGGTTGTAAGATCAGAAAAGTAGGGAAAGATACAGTGAATGACATTGCTATAAACTAGATTTAGCTATACTCCCTTTTATTTTCTTCATGCCTTAAGTTTCTTTTATTATTTTTAGCTCCCTTTCTTCACTTTGCATAATGCTGCCTACCCCCAAAGGGTAAGAGCAATTGTTATATAATTCAACCAACAGTGGAACAGAATGGTTTTACATCCTCAGCATTAAGAGTTGCTGTTTAATCAAAATGCAAGTCAAAATATATCAGCATAGGAACAATTCCATAAGGTATCACTTATAATATCTGTCCATCCCAATGATACATTACAAGTAGGGCAAAGCTGCCTACACCCAGTTTTTAACCTCCTCCCCTTCCATGCAACCCCTGGCTGATTTCCAAACTTTGCATGAGACATCCCCAATACTTCCATCCAGAGAAAGGCTTTTGTGAAGGGAGTTGTGATGGAACAGGACCATCAATTCTCAACTGTGCAAACAGCTTTCAACTTGTTTCACTTTGGGGTACAACACAGTGTATTATTTCAGATACAACTGCCAGCCTCCAGATAGGCAGTAGAGAAACTGAACTATATAAAATTTCATCTTTTTTTTTAAAAAAAATGTATCTAACTCTTATTAGACAGAAACCAAAATAGAGAACATTGCCTGCAAGCACACAGTGTGTGTGTCTAAATAGTGAAATATGACACATATCTACTCAAAAATAAGCCTCACTGATCTACTGTACTTTCTCCCAGGTAAACGTGTATAAAATTGCAACTTTAAAACTCTCTGAAAGTAACTTTGGTTAATTTTGACAATAGCAAAACCAATCTGTAAAGATCAGAAACGCACACACTCCACTCACACATGAAAAACATGCCTGAAGAAGACATCTCTGTTGTACAGAAAGTTTCAACTAAATACACATCATAAAAATCACAGCAATATATCAAAATTTTTGAAAACAGCTGCCAAAGTAGGTATAAGGTGTAAAATCACCCTGCCAGGTTTTAATTGAACTTAGGTTTGAGACTGAGTACAATCTATAATTTTTATTATTTTGTATCTCTTTCTGCAAGGAAAGAATCGTTTTTTCAATGCAATTATCCATTACTCTTATGAACAAAAGTTTTAAGGAGCAAAAGGGAGGAGATATAACCGAGGAAAAAGTATGAAGAGGAACCATCCATGAATGGCTGCTATCTATATGAATGAAGTTTTATTCTAACAAAGTAACCTTACAGCATTTTGCCTGTTGAAAATCACAGGTGCCTCATACCTTAGATTTCCTTGTTTGAACATGTTGTTTGTGTCACCTGTATATTAATTTAGCGCTCAGTATCGGGGATCCAATGATACAGTGCTACACTGGACCCAGGAAAGTGTAGTTAGTATCACATACAATTCTGTGAGATAAAGATGCAGGTCACAACCAGCAGTTCATATTCCTACTTAAAAGATTTCAGTGACTTAGGATAACGTTAAAAGTTAATTAAGCACATCCAATCTACTAATGCAATCTATTAATAATTACTATATACATTCCTATGATGACCCATGTTTCCTGATCTCTGTACTTCTATAGCTAAAGAAACAGATATAGTTATAAACATTTACACACAAAGATACTATACATACACTTTTTACAGCAGCTTTCCTGTTTTCCCATATCTTTACCCAGTAATCCCATTCTAACAAAGTCCAGCTTTTTCTTGTGAAAGTATGTCTTTTGATGACTCTGCTATAAACAAGAAAATCTAGGAGCCTCTCTTAACCTTCTACATACCATAGGTCCATCACTATGGGTATTAAGGCAGAAGGCAAGGCAGACCTCTGATTAGTCCATTTTAAATTTAAAATGAGCCTGTGTTGCTATAGGAAACTAAGTGGTATGTTGTACTGGCTGAGGTTTGACATAGTAGGGAAGAAAGTATACAGGAAATAAAAAAGTCCGCATAATCTTCTAACCACCAAAAAAGTATATATGTATGTTCTGTCTCACACATCATTCCATTCACCATAGATTAATTAATGGCTTTTCAACCACTACCCTGCATTTTACTAGAAAGATTATTATCTCCAATCAGTAGGACAAAGCAGGCCACTTAATGCTTGTGATAGTAAAACAGCCAGATGGGTCATCCATCTGTCTTGCTTTTCCCTCTCATTCCTTCTCCCTTCCTCTTTACATACTTACAACTTCTAGAAGCCTTTCAGGACTGAAGAGTCTGAAGAAACAAAGCACCAAAAAATAGGAATGGGCCCAATTTTTGTTTTTGCTAGGCAGTACTTTGAGAAGATGCTTGAATGCAAACAGGCAGGGTAGCAAATATAAGAATAGAGCTTAAAACAATCAAACAGGGCAGGGAGATTCTTTAAATAATGTATAATTCCTGAGAAGCAAAAATGTCTGCACATGTCTGACAGCCTGGTGTTTTTTTATTCAGCAGTGACCATACACTCATGAACGCAATGCCAAGGATTTGGGAATCTTACGCTTTCATGAAATTAAATGTTTTGTAAAAGTCTCAACATAGTAAATGGGATATTCTTTAAGATTTGGCTGTAGCTAGGTACATCTGAGTTTTTCATTTCTTCCAGGTTTTCTGGAATCCTAGCCACTGTTATTCAAAGGCTAGAAAAATAACTATATCCAAAATATTTTCTCTCTCCTCCTGGATCCCTGCCACTAATGGAGTTTTTAAAAATTATTTAAAGCTAAAAAACGACAATCAAATCCTAACAGCAAACTGCAAATCCCAAATTTGGCCTGAAAAGATGACATAAGCCTGTGAAGAAAGAAAACTGTGATAAATAAAAGTTGAATTCATGAAAGTCAGGCAATGGAAGCTGTATTCTTCTTACAGTTCTCTGTGCTGTAGGTATGAATAATCATGTGGAAATCAGCACAAATGTCTACCACATTTTCACTGGTGTGACTGTGTCATGGTTTGACCATCATAGGCACTATTTGGTTTTTCTCATCTCACTAGGTAATCCTCCATTTCCTGGCCATAATTTGCACTTTTCAAGCAATATGGCATGTTCTTGAGGAAAATGCCAAAGAGAGGAAAACTTAGCATGTAAAAAAGAACATAAAACATGTTCTGAGATCACAATACCAAACTAAGGGACAACCATACTGTCTGAGTAGGATCAGGACACAAGATAGCAAATTTAATATAGCAGAGCGTGCTCAAATTCCTATTCAACTATGACTTTCACAGAATTGTTTTTATCAAGTCATTTGCTTACACAACAATTTAAAGACTGAATTCATATAACACATTAATCAGTATATGGCTTGTCTTTGTAGTTTAGGAGGTTGTGTGAATCTTGCCACTATGACTTACAATTGACTTATAGCTTAGCCTGTTGTGTAAATCCAACCTACTATGGTTGTCTCAATAAACTACAGCACAGCCTGCACATTCCCAACTAATAGGGAATGTTAGAATGATAAAAAGCAAATAAATACTATGAACATCAACCTGGGGCCATTGAAGGGTAGTACACACATATAATATTAAAATTTGTATAAAATTTCTTTTAAAGAAATGAACATAATTGCTAGGCATGACAATGGTATAAATGTGTGTTAGAAACAAGACTATATAAATTTATTAAAAGACAAATATAAATTGAAATGTTTGCAGATACATCTACTTGAAACAGTGACTTTTATTTCTAATTTTAGAGATACTTAAGTCCTTTTTATGAGGTGAATCACACAAAGGCATCACACGATCAAGCTACAATCAAGATATGTCACTAGCCCCAACCAGCGAGATGTCACAGCCTCCTTGTTCCATAAGTAAAATCAATGTGTTAAGTGTGGACTTCTACATGGAAGGTTTTATACAAGTAATACTCAACACATTCTGGAATTGTGCACCATTTGTGTTCCACAACTGTTTATAGCATTTTTTTCTTACTGATGGCTGCATACCCTCAGATGTAATCTTTTGGGAGCTTCATTATGGGCAGAGCTGAAATAAAGAACAGCTTAAAATCCAAAGTGTGTGAAGAGACCAATTCTCCCTCAGACACTCCCTTCCCTCTCCCTCCAAAGAAGCAGACTTCAGAAAACAAAAGATGCCTCTTACCAGATGCCTGAACTAATCTCTTACAGAGAAAGACTAATCTACACCCTTGGGTTTTCATAAAATGGAACCAGAAAGCTTTACAAACACAATAGTGAGGTCACTAACAGGGTCTCATTATCTTCTGATTACACTGAGTTCTCGTCATGTGATTCGGTGAAAAGGGAAGAATCTGTATTTTTATGTATTTCTAGTAACTAATTTTATTTATCCATTTATTTAACTGGGCTTATATGTGCTGCTCCTATTATGTCTAATTCCAAGCAGCTTACAGACCTCTAGAACAGTTAAAAGGTCATTTTGGAAGGAGGAGGACTGCTGTAGAACACTGATCCCTACTCCCAGCCTTCACAAATGATCCAGAAGGGATACCATGATCAGTGGTATTGAAAGCTACTGAAAGATCAAGCCAAAGCAAGTCATACTGTCCCTCTCCCAGTCCCACCACAGGTCATCCACAATGTTCAGGGTTCCGATAATACATTTTCCCACAGAGTTCTCTGCAACAACAGCCCACCACTCTCTCGACAATGGCAAAAGGGGATGGCTTCTTGAGGAAGAAATTCACTACTTCCTCCTTCAGCAGGGAGCAGAGTATTCATCAGCACCCAACCTTAGTCTTCTGTTATCTCCCTAGGAGCTTACACCAATGATAGCCAGGAAGGGGAGGGAACCAAGCTACTGGTGCCACAGCTGACATCACAGAGAATTCTTTCTACTTCCTTGAGACCAGCTGGCAGAAATGCATCCCGGATAACTTTGCTAGATGTGGCTTCAATCACCTCACTAGGACCTTTTCAGCTTAGAGGGAATCCAAGCAATTTTATCCTCTAGATGTCCCACAAATTCTTCACAGCAGTCAAGCATACGCTAAGAGTGGAGAAATATTGTTGTTTCAGAGTTACCACCACAATAATAAGCTCAAACCTGAACTCTCACCATGTTCAATTTGATCAGCTCCTTGTCTTTCATTAGCAGCATTCCAGTCATCTTCTCCACTGGTATAATCCTGTTCAAGGCCATTGCCACCTTCACAGTCAAGGATAATAACTAAAGCCTCATTAGGACTGCCTCTGGAAAAAACCCAAATGCCTGGAATGGATCAATCAAACAGGTCCATCCTCCTTGCAGAGATTGGTAGCAACAGTCAAGACCATAGTGATCAAAAAGTGATCTGACTATGACAAAGGACAGATGTTAATATCCCTCACCTTCAACTCACGTTGCATCTGCTCTGAGATGAAAATCAGATGCAATGCATGTGTGACTTCTAATGTGTTGGGTACCTGATGACATGGGCCAACTACATGGTTGTCATGGAGGCCATGAACTCATGAGCTGCCTCTGATGCCTGCCCAAGGGAAAGCAGGTTGAAGTCCAACAGCTCCATTAACCTACAGAACTCTACTGCAAACCCTGAGATGAACTTCAGCAGCTCCAGCAAGCGGGGAAGCTACAACAGTGGTGATCCCAGGTTGCCTTTAGAGCCCAACTAAAACAACCTCACATCCAGATATCTGCAGAGCAGGGCCTCTACTTCCAAGTGCTCAGTTCCCCTTCCCCAAAGGCAGCCTGTCCCTCCTCCTAATGCATATTTGAAAACCACCTGTTTTTCTAACACCTTTAGTACATAATGCTTGCATAATTTGTTCACTCACCCAAGTATTTAAATATTTTTCTCATCATTTTTTTTTAGGCATTCATCTGTCAATCTGCTTCCAAGCATTAAACAAGCTAAAAAGTGAGCAGTAAGATCCTTCAGAATTATTAGCTTAGTCTTTTTCCTTACAATGTTTGCCCACATCCTGTTTCCTTTTAAATGGGTGGACTTCAGCTATGGAACCATTTACTAAATGTACTTTTAAAAGCACGAAATTCTTTGGTAATGGATATAATTATCCAGCTGCTTTGAGAAGCAAACTTCAAAAATGGCTTTTTAGAGGAATCACTCTTCAATTAGGCTTTTTTCATCACCAATCTTACTGTAGTGAAAAAAGGAAGTTATACTGAACCCACACTCAAATTTTAGCAACTCAGTTTTGCCCACAAAGTGAAATAGAGTTAGATAATTTGATTTATGAAGGGCATTACATTAGAACTCAGCCCATGAGGATTAGTGATGAATATCCCAAGACAAATAAGTTAAATAAATAATACTGAGAAAAGAGAAGTATCTTCTTGAAGCAAAGCAGGGAGTCACATTAATATTTGCTCTATGTGTGTGATCTCAGCCACAAATTGTATTAATAGTTATTAAATTGAAATCTTAGTAAAATATAAAACATAAAAAACCTGCTTCAGGTAGTTTATGGTTGTGTATTACACTGATTAAGTGCATGTACGTTTATGTGTATGCATGAGCGTGGGGATGTGTGTTTTTTCATGACAGCAATAACAGAAGTATATTACTTACCAAAGAATAAGGTTTTCAAATACTGTATGTGTTGCTAGACAGAACACAAATATAAAGAGTATGAAAAAACACAGTATTCCCTATTGAAAGCAGGATTCCATTAAATCCCAACATTTCATTCTGTAACAAAATAAAGTTAAAAGATATCACGAACTGTAATAACAAAAGAAAAGGCTAGCTTCTGATCCATCCTAAACAAATACATATGTCACATTATTCCAGTATGATGGAATAATGTGATTTTATAAATAACAATTCACCATTTTTAAGTTATGCTTGTAAGAATTCCTATTTTACCGCTCTACAGTATAACATTTTTAATCTGTAATATAAGAATTTGTATCCAAAGAATAAAAAACCAAGAGTGAGTCAAAATCGAAAGATTTCAAAATATAAAAGTCGCTCAATAGACATAGATAATCACAATATTCCCAGATTCCCAGTATTATCTACATCAAATAATTAAGAATTCATTTGAAAACAAACAAGGTCAAAAACCTATACAGGTTATTAGATGTGGCACTCAAATTGTGAAAGGACCCTTACTGCACAGAAAATAAATTGAATTACTAAGAAGTACCAATATATCATCTTAAGAGGTCACCAAGAGTCTAATATAAGATCAAAACAAATGATTGCCAATTATGAAGCAACTGTTTTGAGGAAAATAAAACCATCCAAAAGGACAAGTGACAAAAGGCATTTGAACTCAATAGCCATTTACTGAGCGCAGATTTGAGGGGGAAACTAGCAACAACATTAACTTATCTTTGCATTTTAGTTTAGATCAAAAGGTTATATGGACATGTACTTCACTACATATGCAATCTGCACACTCAGCTCCTAGTAAACCAAAGGTGAAGGGAAAGTGATGCTTAAAAGCCACAGCAACAACCACGGATCAATAAAGCCTATGCTCTGAGTACTGATAAAACTTATGAAGTATACTTCATTGGCGAGGGGGTGCTAATTAAAAATACATTTATAAATTTAAGTAATAACTATTTATCAGGCCCAATTAATTCTACTTATTCGAGAAATAAAAATGCACTAACATTACAAAAAGTTGAAGCTGTCAGCTTGTTAAAATGTCTCTGATGCAAGTGGGTAGGGATAGATTTATACCCCATGTCAAACCAGAACAGCATATAGTATCATACTCTGCACACAGTATCTTATTTCCTGGAGTGAAATGGAGACCTATTCATGTAATTCTTCTTCTAACATGAAGAATTACATGAAAAAGGAATTGGTTTCTCACTATATCTTGCAGAACCGTTTGTATTTTAGACACACAGAAATATACAATTATGATCCAGGCTAAAGAAGAACACTGGTGCAATACTAAGTTTTGTGTTTTTATTATTTATTAAGAGTAATTACTATCTACTGAAAATAATTTAGCTGGGCAGTAAAGAAAAAAATAAAAACCCCAATACAGCAAATATCATTACAACAGAAACAGATCAGAGAGGCATCAATTTGTTCATATATTCAAAATATAATAATATGAAACTGAATTATTGTGATTGTCCATTCAAGCAACCAATTGGGTTTAGATCAAATAAAGGGTCTTTTTTCATACTAGTTTTAAAAACAGAAGAAAACAAACTGACCTAAATTATTTTGCTACAGGATTTTCTTCCTTATTTGCACCATCTCTCGAATCAACAGCACTGAGTCATGTTAGTATAATGAGCACATTGACCTGCCTTGCTTGGTTCACCAGGATAAGGTAGGCTTCTGAAAAATTAAAAAAAAAAAAAATATTATTTTCTAATTCAGGCAATTCTCCAAATAAGTGCTCCTTGAATTCTAGTCCATATAATGGCTTTGACTGACAACAATATGTCTCCCTAAAAGCAATTTTTTAAAAAAGGCAATTCTGCTAATAACCAGTTAACTAACTACCCAAGGAAGCATTCCTGTCAGTTATACTGAAAGCAATTATTCTTCTTGGTCCTTAGAATACATGATATCAGGAAGAGAAATTTTGGACTCTTCTCAAGGATCTTCTGTTAGAATATATTTTGCATATGCTTCCATTATAAAGTAACTGTGAGATAGAAAATATTTTTTCAAATATTAGCTAAATACTAGCTCGGTTGTAAGGTCACTGTACATCCACAACTTCCTGTGCATTCATGACATGAGTAATCTTGGAGGGATTATGTAGTGTCAAAGGACTGGAGAGAGGCAAATGTTGTTGTTCTTTCAAAGGTGGGGAGGGAGAACCCATGTAACTACCACATCACTACTGGGTAAAATTCTGAAACAGATTGATAGGAAATTAGTTCATAAACATTTAGCAAAGGATAAGTCATGGGGAATCTACCTGCCCTCCTTTTCTGATAGTGGAATTAGTTTAGTAGACCACAGGAATGCAGTGGACACAGTGTACCTTGACTTCAGCAAAGCATATAACAAAAATCTCTACCGAACTTCTATTAGAAAGATGGAAAATGTGAGCTGGATTTTGCTACCCTTTGATGGCTACACAGTTGGTTGAATATTCATCCTAATTAGCGTGTGCCAATGCCTCCACATTAAGCTGGAATTGTCAAATGGTGTTCAGCAGGTCTCCATTCTAGGCCTTGCATTTTTCCACACATAAATGACTTGGATGAGGGATTAGAAAAAGCTGTCAGTGGCAAAAATATAAGAGAGCTAGCTAATACCTTAGAGGACTGTATCAAGATTTAGGAGGACAAGCTGGAATAATGTGCAGAAACCAGCAAGATTAATTTCAACACAAGCAAATACATTGTCCTACATTTGGACAGAAAAAAATCAAAGGCATGGATATAAAATGGGAGGGGGGGGCACGCTGGAAAACACTGCATGTGAAAAGGATTTGAGTATCTTGGTGGATCACAAGCTGAACATGAGCCAATAGTGTGATGTATTTACAAAATGCAATGCTAAGAACATCAACAGAAATATAACATCAAGGACAAGAGAAGTAATTGTTCTTTATTTTGCACTGGTCAAACCACAGCTGGAGTATTACATCCAGTTCAGGGCACCACATTTTAAGGAAGACACTAACAAACTGCATCATGCCCAGAGGAGAGCAACCAACATGATAAAGGACCTGGAAGGAAACAGTGATGAAGAACAGTTGAGAGGTGTTGGCTATATTTAGCTTCCCTGAGTGAACACTGTGATGAGACATGTGGCTGTCTTCAAATACAAGTAGTCCTTGGCTTACAATGGCAATTGGGACCAGAATTGCCATCGCTAAGTGATGCAGTCATAAAGTGTGACATCATGTGACAGTGCCGCTTAATGATGGCAATTCTGGCAGTCCCTGTGACTTCCGAATTCCTGCCGGCTTTCCTATTGACTTTGCTTGTGGGAAGCCGGCAGAGAACATCAGAAATCACAATCATGTGACCGCAGCTTGTGCAACATTGTAATTGCGAACCAGGCACCAAGCACCTGGATTACAATCAGGTGACCACGGGGATGCTGCGATGGACGGAATTTTGAGGACCAGTCATAAGTACCACTCATTCAGTGCCGTTGTAACTTTGAAAGGTTGTTGAAGGAATGGTCATAAGCTGAGGACTTCAGTTAGATGTCTTGAAACCATTTCTATTATTACGAGCTGTTCAACAATGGAACAGGATGCCTTAGGAGGTGGTGGACTTTTTTCATTTTTTCTGGTCATATTTAAATAGAGGCTGGATGGTCATCTGTCAAGGTTGCTATATCTCAGGATTCCTGCACTGGGCATGTGGTTGGACTATGCAATCTCCAAAGCCCTTTTCAACCCTTACACTCTATGAACAAGCTGACAGCAGTGAACAAGAACAAAATAAATATGGTGATTATTTCACTCACTCATGTGTTCTCTTTCTCCCCAGAGTCTCAGTTCAGCTAAGGCTGATGGACATAATAAAGAAGGCAAGGAAGCTTCCCCCCAACCCAAATCAAACCAAACCAAATAAGCGTATAATGTCCAATAAAAATAATCATCTTGGTAAGAAGTGCAGCATTCCTGACTGGAGACCTCACTGCTTCCCACAAAATGTCATATGTGATTCACAGAAGTACAGTCAGGTCCAGAAATATTGGGACATCGACACAATTCTAACATCTTTGGCTCTATACACCACTACAATGGATTTGGAATGAAACAAACACAATGTGCGTTAACTGCAGACTGTCAGCTTTAATTTGAGGCTATGTACATCCAACTCAGGTGAACGGTGTAGGAATTACAACAGTTTGCATATGTGCCTCCTACTTGTTAAGGGACCAAAAGTAATGGGACAATTGGCTTCTCAGCTGTTCCATGGCCAGGTGTGTGATATCCCCTCAGTACCCCAATTACAATGTGCAGATAAAAGGCCCAGAGTTCATTTCAAGTGTGCTATTTGCATTTGGAATCTGTTACTGTCAACTCTCAAGATGAGATCCAAAGAGCTGTCACTATCAGTGAAGCAAGCCATCATTAGGGTGAAGAAACAAAACAAACCCATCAGAGAGGTAGCAAGAACATTAGGCGTGGTGGCCAAAACAACTGTTTGGAACATTCTCAAAAAGAAGGAACGCACCGGTGAGCTCAGCAACACCAGCAACACCAAAAGACCCGGGAGACAACAGAAAACAACTGTGGTGGATGACCGAAGAATCCTTTCCCTGGTGAAGAAAACACCCTTCACAACAGTTGGCCAGATCAAGAACACTCTCCAGGAGGTAGGTGTATGTGTGTCAAAATCAACAATCAAAAGAAGACTTCACCAGAGTGAATACAGAGGGTTCACCACAAGATATAAACCATTGGTGAGCCTCAAAAACAGGAAGGGCAGATTAGAGTTTGCCAAACGACATCTAAAAAAGCCTTCACAGTTCTGGAACAACATCCTATGGACAGATGAGACCAAGATCAACTTGTACCAGAGTGATGGGAAGAGAAGAGTATGGAGAAGGAAAGGAACTGCTCATGATCCTAAGCATACCACCTCATCAGTGAAGCATGGTGGTGGTAGTGTCATGGCATGGGCATGTATGGCTGCCAATGGAACTGGTTCTCTTGTATTTATTGATGATGTGACTGCTGACAAAAGCAGCAGGATGAATTCTGCAGTGTTTTGGGCAATATTATCTGCTCACATTCAGCCAAATGCTGCAGAATTCATTGGACGGCGCTTCACAGTACAGATGGACAATGACCCAAAGCATACTGCAAAAGCAACCAAAGAGTTTTTGAAGGGACAGAAGTGGAATGTTATGCAATGGCCAAGTCAATCACCTGACCTGAATCCCATTGAGCATGCATTTCACTTGCTGAAGACAAAACTGAAGGGAAAATGCCCCAAGAACAAGCAGTAACTGAAGACAGTTGCAGTAGAGGCCTGGCAGAGCATCACCAGGGATGAAACCCAGCATCTGGTGATGTCTATGCATTCCAGACTTCAGGCTGTGATTGACTGCAATGGATTTGCAACCAAGTATTAAAAAGGGAAAGTTTGATGTATGATTATTATTCTGTCCCATTACTTTTGGTCCCTTAACAAGTGGGAGGCACATATGCAAACTCTTGTAATTCCTACACTGTTCACCTGAGTTGGATGTACATACCCTCAAATTAAAGCTGACAGTCTGCAGTTAACGCACATTGTGTTTGTTTCATTCCAAATCCATTGTGGTGGTGTATAGAGCCAAAGATGTTAGAATTGTGTCGATGTCCCAATATTTCTGGACCTGACTGTAGCTGCTCCAACTTCCTATGATGTTCCAATACAAAATGTTACTCTGTTCATGTAAGCAAGTGAGCATATGGATAGTTGGCCAATATTAGCACAGGATCTCTCATGTGGGTTCAAGACACCCACCAATCAAAGCAGCACCTGGCTCAAAGCTTAACTTCAGAACAATAGGTAAAGATGGAAGTTGCTTAGAGAAAGGTAGCTTAACAAACAGTTAAGATTTACAGAGAGAAACAGATGAGAAAATAATAGCTAACTAGAGTCAAGATTCACCTACTGTCTGGAGAATAGAATATTCTTCCATGTTCAGTTCCATTTAGGCTATAGAAACATTTATACAGCAGAAAACAAAGAGCAGTACTAAAAAGCATGAACCCAGAGCCAGCATCCATTCATTGCATGAAGTCACAATGTGATTGTTTGTCCTTACATCAGAATATCAGAAACATTTGTCAGGACCTCTGGACAACTTCAGCCACTTTATTTCGTACAACATACTTTGTCTTTCCTCCAGCGCGATTGATATGAATGACCTGAGAACATTAATTGAACTGTAACACAAGGAAAGTCCTTCTTGAAGTACTGCTGTAATGATGCATCATGATATGCAAAAAGAACTGTTGTATGCAAATTAAGAACTGCAATAAAGTACAGAACATATATGTCCTATTCATACTATTCATGGTTCAATCAGTTCTCAATTTCATTAGCTCCAGATAAGTCCAATCCAATCCTAGAATTTTACTTATGTTGCCTAAATAAATTAATATTAAATTAATAGTTAACTAAATTAATAATTGTTTTTAACTGTTTAACTGTTTTAACTGATTGTTTATTGTACGCTGCCCAGAGTCCATTTGTGAGATGGGCAGCTATATAAATCTGATAAATAAATTTGCAATAAAAGGGGGGAAAATAACAGAACAATACCTTGTTATTAGAGCCAATCAAAATAAACCAAATGAGTGTTTGTTTTCTATACTGTATGTACAAATTATTCTTTCTATAGGCAACGAGTCATTCGCTCTGCTTGCCTTCTCTCCATCTTGTTTGTAATAATAAAACTGATGGCATCATCTCTTTACTTCTCTATCTAAATAAAGCAGCTTGATTAATAAACCTTTAGAGCTAAATGAAGCTTTTCATTCCACATCATCTGAGTCACTCTCCAGTTGGCAAGGCACCTGATACTGTTAGAATAATCTTATATGAAACTGACATTAACACTCCTGTTTTCAACAACTTATTAACATTTAGCCCCTTGTTGTCACATATCTTTATTTATACAATTTTGAAATGAACAAATGCTTTGAAAATGAACATTTCTTTCACAGTTCAGGAAGAGGTATAATTAACAGATATAAATCTGTAAAAACACTTTTAGAAGTAAAGGAATATAACGAGTTGTCAATGAATATTGGTGGGAAAAGGTGCTATATGACAATACACCTGGTTTTTTTGCCTGTGGGTAAAGAAAAGACTGTTGAAATTATGGATTAAATTATCTCATGCTCACTTGCTCTCATTACAGAGTTGCCTGGAGAAATGCAATCATGTATTCCAACATCATTCAACTGTATAATAGAGCTTAGCCATGCTATCAAAATTAGATCTCCCTGAAGCAATTATAACATATCATTGTCAAAGATCACACTAAGATGCTAACTACAAAAATCAATAGAGACAATTGTTCTTTTCTAATGGAGCTGGACAATATAAATGAAGGCCCTTGAATTTATGTCAGCCTGTAGAAAAGGTCACAGTCTTTTCCTGCTGATGTATACATCCTAAAACATGAACCAGATGTATGCTACATTTAAAGGGACCACCTCTCCTATTTTACATCCACCCATCCCATCAGATCTGGCAGAAGAGGTACGCTGCGGGTCCCATCTGTTAGGGAACTACACCTGGCAGGTCCCAGGAGATGGGCCTTCTCTGCCATGGTGCCCGCCTTATGGAACATTCTCCCCTCCCCCCCAAAAAGAGGTTATCACCAACCCTACTTATTTTCCAGAAGTCCCTTAAGACCTGGCTATGTCATCAGGGGACCGGTGAGATCTTGAGATGGCTCCACTATTGCTGTTAACATCTCATTTCCTGTATGCCCTATGATTTTTAAAATTTTGTAATAATGACTGTTTTTTAATATATATTTATTGTTTTATATCTTGTTGTAAGCTGCCCAGAGTAACATTTTGTGAGAAGGGAGGTCATATAAATTGGACATATAAATACATACCTACATACATGTGATGGAATGGAATTACAAAGGCCAGGCTCAGAGAGATAAACATTTTCTTAGCTCGCTGGAGGAGCGTGGGAGCAACAAGAGGATGAGACTGGCACCTCCCTGAGGAATTCACACTGTTGTGGCTGGCTGGCTGGCTTGGGAGCTGGGGTTTTAGTTGGGGAAGATTCTTGCTAGAGGTTGTAGCTAATAAACATAGCTGAACTGAATCTGCATTGTCTCTTGGAGTTCCTTGGGCTAGGACTGACAATACATGTTACAAACATTGAGAGGTACACTGCAGCACAAGAGTGCTGAGTAAAAGCAATGGAACTTGCTTGCCACATGGGCACACATACCATTCAGTTCCTAACTGAAACAACTCTTACCTGCAAATATGAGAATTGCTTCGGTGACCTTTGTTTTCCACATGGCAGGATAATGCAGAAGAATTTTGCAAATGGGGACAGGATGATGAATAGGCCAGGTCCTTAATCTGTACCCGAACGCTAATCAGTTTTTAGACTAGCACTACCTAATGTGGCCATCATGCTGCTTGTCAAGTAAAAACAGCTTCTATTCTTTGTGAGCAGTGATCTTTCGAGCCCCATTTACTTTCTCACTGAATATTTATTGCTCTGTATCACATACATTTGCCAGCCAACATTCTTGTTTGGTTCTGCATCTATCAGAGCATCAGTGTTCCCTTCTCTCCCTTTCCCAGATATCACATGTAAGATAGATAAATAAGAAAAAGCAATGCAGAGTTTTATATTAGAATGTAGGCATTCAGTTTCTACACACTGACTATATTCAGAAGCAGGATATATACACTGCTTAGGCCAAAAATGAAATTGGGAATTGAATATGGACCTGTTGGCTATATGTTCTGGATGCCAGTACAAAAGATGTATTCTGACAGCAGTCAAGAAGGTTTGGATGGAAACTGTCACAACTTTCCCAATCACTGCCCACACTGAATGTCTGAAAAGTGGTTCTGAATATACAGTTTATATATAAGGAAACTTCATTCCTGCAATTCATCAGTGCAGGTCTAAATGTCCCTGCACAATACTTATACTGAAAAAATACTGTGTTCCAGATATTATTTTTTTGATACTAGAAGGGGTTTAGAGACATAGGAAATAAGGGGAGCTTAAGCTGGATTCTCCTAAGTAATCTAGTCTGTTCATAATATCTGAGCTCTTCTTTGTTTCAGAAGATGGTAGCAGGATCTGGGCTTCATTAGGCAGGAGGCCATCAGGGAATCCCATGCCTGTAGGCTACATTGGGAACCCATCAACAACAGCAACAACAAAAAAGTCACAATCCCCAAAACTATTGCACTGTTGCAAGAAACTGCATGGATGTATCTCTGTTGATTATGTGCCATCAAGTCATTTTTCCACTCCTAGTGACCATATAAATTTTCCCCATTACAAGTGAAAAATACCTGATTTTTATAAACAAGTAAAAACTGACCAGTAGAGATCACTGTCAACAGATTCACTCCCGCAAAGAACCTGACCCAAGAAATGCTGCAATGCTCAGTAAATTGATGAAAATACCTGTACCTCTTTAATCCACACACACATACACCTAGAAAAGACCCTCGCAGAACAAATTGAACAGCTCCCTACATTTGAGAGTTATAGCAAAAAAGGACAAATTAATAAGAAGACACAGTCTCAGAGTGATAAACCTCAAGTTTATTTAATGTAAGGATATTTTTAATCCAGCTTCAACAGGAAAATGTGAGTAATTTAAATCATGAGCGAGTTACTCTCACACTTTTTCCAGAAGAATCATTTTCACAAAGACACTGTCACCTTCTTTAAGCCAGTTTTACACTGCTGAAATAATTCAAAGGGTACTGAAAAGGAGTAGCTGTATCATTAGGCTGCCTGATTTTCCTTGGCAGGATTTCAGTCTCTCCCAGTGCAAAGAGCAGCCCCATGGTTACCAAGTAATTAGTTAAGCAATGAGGAATGGCAACCAACAGCTCAGAAAACAAAATAGTTCAGGGGACAATTGTCCCATCTGTTATGCATATTATAGATTCAAAAATAAAGGGTGCTTCATGTAGCATTTGAGATACACAAATGTTTCACTGGGTGGCCCAAAGAACCAATTGTTATAAAAGCTTTTTCAAGTACTACCAATAGAATCTATTACTTGCAGTAAGAAAGTGGTGGCATTATTGAGGGTTTTATATCTGAGAATGGGGGTATCACATGAACAGGAGAGTTGATTTGGGGGCTTGTTATTGAGGCAAATTGGGGTTTGCTGCTGAATTGAGCAGTGTAATTTTGGACCTGTAGAGGGGGGATTAACAGTGGAAGCTGGAGCATTTTGCCTCCCATTTCCATCATTTTGGAGGAAGGAAAATGAAAAGCCAATGCCACAGAAAACTGCCCAGTGTCAATTTCAGTGATGCAATCTCAGGATGCTGGGCTGTAAAAGAAATGCTAGGAACCACACAGATTGTGACAGTTGCCAAGTCCTGCATTAAGCCATGATTTGTTTCAATCACAATTTGATTTAACCAGAGTTTGGTTTTGTAAACTAAACCAGCTGGGCTCACATATCATGCAAAGTCAAAATCAAACAATTGCTCGGCACACAGTAGGAATCTATATAATCTATGTTGGCTGCAAAGAACTACCTCCATGTGTAGTCAGGAGTTCAAGGTAGGCCAGGTCAGAAAACAGATACACTGCAAGAACTACTGGAAGTCTACTTGATTGTGGAAAGCCTGCCAACATTTCCCTCTGCCCCTCTTATACCTTGTCCTTTAAAAGAGACCAGCCTCTTCCACCAGTGCAATTCTATAAGCCCTACTGTCCCCAGCTCTGATTAGCAATTTCCTAAATTAGCTGGAGAGGATGGAACCCATAACCTAATACATTCAGAAGACAGCAGACTGGAAATTCCAGTAGGCCATTCTCCACTGAACAGAAAATAGCATGGATTTCCATTTCAAAATAAAGGAAGGATGAAAAGAAGTACTATAAGCTGACTGCCTGGGATTTGCCCAGATTTTTTTTTTAAATATGATGCTAGTTCATATTTTTGAGCCCTTTTTAATCCAAGCTATGCTGAAGTATTTTTCAGGTCCACAGAACTCAAAAGGTGAATGCCTTCAAGTCAAGCTCAACCCCTGTGGATTGTATAGATACATCCATGCAATTTTCTGGGCAACAGAAGAAAAGTAGTTTGTACTTCCTTCTTCCAAGATATTGTGCAATTTCAGAGCCCACTTTAGTTTTAAAATATGGGTAGAAGACATAATATGCCCGTATTCCACCTCAACCCAGACCTTTAGCAACTAGTCATCTTTCATTACAATTTTGCAGTTATAACCAGATGTTTCATATCCTGATGTATTCATTATCCATCACAGTTGTTTCAAAACTGAATTTGGCTCCTTAAATAAATATGAACTTGTATTTAGGAATGAAAATCCACACACAGATTTTTTTTTTTTTTAATTGGCAGAATGGGGTTTCATCCAAAAATAATAGATTTGTTTTGACTCTCCAAGTTCCATAATGGAACTTTATCTGAATTGATGTTTCCTCGTGTATGAGCTAATGCAGTAAGCACAAATTACTTCCTTAACTCCTATGACTTAAATGAGTTTGATCTTATTAAATTTTATTAAGAAAAATATTGTAATATGTTCTTCAAATTAAATGCAGAATAAATGAAACCCATCTTTCTTCACCACGTTAACTTTAATCAAAATAAAAGAATTATCAAACCGAATCATTAATTTTATCAAACTAAAACCAGCCATATTATATACAAGTTTTTAAAGGATTATTCAACACCCTTTAAAAATAATTTAAATTCAACTTTAAAATAAGTTTGCATGTAACATTTTATGTGAATCTTATTCTACTTATTTAAAAATAACATCTGCATAGTTATGTTAGCATAGTCACTTGAAAATGTGCATATTTCTAGGATAAGTATTTTTTTTATTTCAATATAATGAAAACATATGGCAAATGTTTGTACATCATTTTTGTACAGAACTTTGTGATACCACCATTCTCAAATGTTCTTCAATACTGAAGAATATGTTTGTTTATTTATATATCAAATTTATATCACCGCCCAACTCCCCCACAAGGAGGGACTCTGGGCGGTTCACAACCAAACAATTTAAAATCAATAAAAACATAAATAATACAGTATAAAATATAATTATTAAATATAATGAAATCTAAGAGATGGTGATATTATTTCAGCTTGTGACCAGATAATATCGGTCAAAGGTAAGACTAGGGAACCAGCCAACCCCAAAACTGACTATTCCCATCCCCACCCCATGCGTGATGACAAAACCAGGTCTTCAGTTTTTTTCTGAAGTCTAAAAGGGAGGGGGCCAACCTCACTTCTGGGGGAAAGGTGTTCCAAAGGGCAGGGGCTGCTGCAGAGAAGGCTCACCTCCTGGACCCTGTCAGATGAAATTCTCTTGCAGACGGGGTCCATAGCATGCTCCCTGTGCATGACTGGGTGGGACAGGTTGATGTAACGGGGATGAGACGGTCCTTCAGGTACCCTGGACCCATGCCATGTAGGACTTTAAAGGTGATAACCAACACCTTGAATTGGACCCGGAAGCAAACTGGCATCCAGTGCAGCTCACGGAGAAAAGGTGTTATATTTGGTCAATATCAGGATCTTCCCCCGCCCCCTTAACTTTGACCTATTTAGCCCAGCTGAGCCTACAACTTCTTCAATGAATGTACAGATTGCGTTTAATTTTGGTATTTAAATTATATATTCCTTGCTCACTTTCAAATTCAAGTGAAAAAAATGAGAGAATATTCCCCCAAATTCTATTACACAGAAGTGACAGACAATTCTCACTTCCCATTTTTAACCTGTATGTTTTTCAGATGATGTTCATCTTTTCTTCACTTGATTTTAATTAAACATGAAGAAAACATAAACTTAAGCTTAGTTCTGACCCAATCTTTCCAAACAGCCTGACTGAGATGTGAGAAGCTACACAGAATCAGAGTGATACATTTCAGTAAATGGGGAGTTAAGAAATCATTGTCTCATAAACCTGTGCAAGCAACACATTTTTTAAAAATATTTAGCCTGCAATTTTAATTAAATTGTACACATTCAAACACAGTAAGTATCACTACATAAATAATTCAACCTCCAAGATTCAGTTTGCAAAAAGAGAAAGTGCAAAAGCTTTCCTTTGCAAAGTCAAGTGGTAAAAAGGAGCAAAAATGAATATTAGAGGACAAGAATCATAAAAAGACAAAAGAATAGTATTAGCCATATCAGAGAGTGGAGACGCCATAAAATGTTAACCCACTTCTCAAGTCAGTCTTTGGCAGGTAGCTCCTGACATGGCCTGCAGATCATCACCAACCTTCTAGCCTTATTAAGGAACCTGTAAGCCGTAAAATGCACACATTTCTGTTTCAAATATAGCCCATCTCTGGTTTAAAGATCTCATATTAGAATTAGAAAATCCTAGAGCATGGAGGGTCACTGCCTTTGAGTGGCCTCCTAAACCCATTTCTTATACCCTAGAACCTCCCAGAATCAATTGCTGAAACTCAGCAAGTTTTTCAAAATAATTAGCACTCTTAAATCACAACCCTTCTCTGAACATTTAACACTCTCCTCCAAAATATGATCCTACAGTCCGGCCACTAAAAAGAACGCTATAGAAATTATATTCCTTCACAATAAAAAGATGGCCTGCCTCATTCTAGGAACTCTGACCAGCCACAGCAGATATGGATGGACTCAGTACAAGGTAGTTCATGTCTTTAGTAAACTCTGTAAATGTTAAGTGCTATATGCTGTTTATATTTCAATAAAGAAAGGAAATCTTTTTTCCTGATGACTGTGGCAATCTATAAACACTATAGAGCACAGCTGAGTTTTCTTATCTAAAGACCTACTGCAGCAATCTGAGAATGTGTTTAAAGTAAAAAAAAAAAAATGCATTAGTCTAAAATCTGTGCATCTAGGATATCCTAGCCTCAAAACTGAACAAGCAACAAGACTGGCATTTAAAAGCTACATTCTGCAATTACAGAGTCTCCATGCCAGGAGAGACATTAGTCATTTGCTTAGTAACAAACCAAAATGAAATCCTTTAAATTTGGTTTTCATACAACGTCATTTTGTTTTATAACTAGAATTTTTCAAAGGTTTCTGTTTTTAAAACAAAGTTATGCACAGTATTTAAATATACCACTTTTTCTATATATAGACTTCAAGCTACTAAAATAGCACTGCTTAAGCCCATGGGTGGAAACCCAAGAGTATATAGAAAAAGTTCAGAAATCTTATATGAATGGTATGATAAGAACACTTCATTTTACATGCAAAAGCTACAGGGAGCATCAGTATCCTATGGATTACAGCTATTCTGCAGTTCAAACACCTTTAAAAGATAATGGACATGATTTCTGGAGAGCTTACTTAAGTGTACTGAGTTTGATGGAAGACATTTCTTAAAATTAAATTTTCAAGCAAAGATTGTAAAATCACAAATACAATGCAAACCAATCAACAACATGAGAAATAAGCACATTAGGGAGGTGGAGTTTATGGCAAACTTTAAAAAAAATATCAGCCTCGTACATCAAATCACATCCAGTATCTTGAATTATACCTGGAAGCCAAATGGCAGCCACCGCAGCTCTTGGAGTAGCGGAGTTATATGGGTGAATCAAGATGCGCCCATTCAAGCTGCTGCTATCTAGTCTAGTAGTAGCTTCCAAGTGTCTTTCAAGGGCAGCCCCTTGTAGAGCACATTACATAAGTGACAGTGAGTAACTCCTCCTGTTCTAGGAAGATCACAGTTGGCCCATAAAATGAAGTTGTGCAAAAGCCTTCTTGGCCACCACATCTGCCACCTGCTCCTCACGCAAAAGCTGTGAGGACCCTCAATTGCAAAGTGGCTCTGTTTGGGGAATCGCAACCCCATCCAGAGCTAACAATGGAATCTCATTAGAATTGGCTGGTAGGGGAAGAGCTCTGGCAGACCTTGTCGCTGGGATCGTGGATTCGGCCTCAGCTATCCACAACTGTAGCAAAGAAAAGGAAAGACTCCAGAAACATTGAATTAAAAACAAAGATACCCTCTTATTTAAGAACAATTACCCAAATAAGTGTAGACTTGACTAACGAATTTCAAATATTCATACTGAACTAGAAAAGAAAGTTAGCAAACTTTCAGTGAAAGCAATTTCTTCTAACTTCAAAGAACATGGCAACAGCTGAAAATATTACTTCTGCTGGACAAGTTGTAGACACCTTTCCATATAAGGTGAAAAATGTACTAAAGCTCTTAATGCCATATTGCACATCTTTTCCAGCCTATTCATAACATTCAAGTTGAAAACTAATCAGATCTGGAGAAAATAGTAATTCTAATTAGGATATTATCAATGCACCCCATTTTTAGCAGAATGTTATCATTTACATTAAACCTGTGATAGTGCAATTTTAAATCAGAATACAGTAAGTATTCCATATATCACTCATACAATGATATTCATGGCTGTACCCTGCTAATACAGCAACATGTGTTCCATATTCTTATCAAAGCTACTACTAATATATCATTAGTAATCAAATATAGGTGGAGAATGGGTGAAAACAAAAGACATTTTTATATTAGGAGTTCTAACCCATTATGACTGTATTCGCACAATATGCAAAGGTTGGTAATCAGTAGATCTAATATGCTGTCTGAAAATAGACTATGCATCAGATTGTGGTTCAGGAGGAATTTACCAAGATTATTTGTTAGTTCTTACTGGGCTGACTTATTATCCAGATCAATGTGGGAGGTTACTCTGTGATTAATTCTACCTTCTAGTTTCTGGATGCTGTGAAGGGAGACTACAACAGCCACAAAATGAGAAGTCTAGCTGCAGTACCTTCCCCCCCCCCATTTAATTTTCATTCCCCAAGGGTATGTTGGGAGGTGGGTTTAAATGGAAATATTTATTTAGAAGATTTATATGGCCACCCACCTTATACAATACAACCTTGGGCCACTATGAATATATGAAAAATGAAAACAAAAGCTCCACTTTTTTTTTTAAATCACACTCAAGCCAGAGCACCAGGGTAAGAGACAGGTCTTCTGGTCAAGAAGCTAAAAGCCCTCTGGATCTCAGCAGAGAGTCTGTTCCAAAGGGCAGGCACCACTACAGAGAAGACACACCTCCTGGATTCTGCCAGATGATACTGTTTAATAGGGGCCTGGAGTGCACCCACCCTATCTGATCTGGTCAGAATGGCAGATACTGTCAGAGAGAGGTGGTCCTGCATATAACCTGGGCCCATGCCATTCAGCCCATTCATTTAAGGCAATAACCAGCACCTTGAACTGCACCCAGAAGGAGACTGGGAGCCAACACAGCTCACACAGCAATAATGTAACACAGGCAAACACTAGAGTGCATTCTGAACCAGCTGAAGCTTCAAGGACAGCCCCATATAGAGTACACTGTAGTAGTTCAGTTGGGACCAAGGTATAAGTGACCATGAGCAGAGCATCCCAGTGTAAGAATAGGAGCAACTGGCATTCAAGATAGATTCGTGCAAAAACTGTCCTAGTTATGGCTGCTATCTGCTCCTCAAGCAGGAACCACAAGTCTAGAGGGACTTCCAAATTGTACACCAACTCTCTCCAGGGGAGTGCTACCCCATCAAGTGTTAAAGATGACATCTGTCCAGATCTAGGGGCTCCCAAAACCTAGAGACACTCCATCTTGCTAGGGTTGAGTCACAGCTGGTTCGTCTCCATCCAGTCCTTCACAGTCTCCAGGCACTGTGTAAGCACCCGAATGTGGTCACTTGTCTAGTTTGCATTGGATATGTACGGCTGAGTATCATCAGTATACTATAGTAGACAGAAGGAATGGCCTTGAGGGAACAAGGAAGAGCCACTACAGTCAGATGAGAATAGCTGCTACAGTTGCTATAATCAGATAAAAGAAACCTGAATCTGGGGCAGAACTGTAACCTGATAAATGTCTCAGACAAGATCCTCCCTAGTTCTAACTAAGATAAAGGAAGGGAGAGAAGGGGGAAGCACATCCAGCTTTCCAAGATTCTGTTACTATTTCTTTATAGTAAAAGTAATATTGGCCTGCATGACTTTGGTTTCCTAGCTTGGTCTACTTTGAAGGGCTGACTGATGATACTGAACCCCATGCCACCGAATGACTTTATCCAATAGTTTCATGTAGATGTTAAATAGGAGTGGTGAGAGAATGGAGCTCTGAGGCACCCCACATTAGGCACGTAGGGCTAGATCTCTTCCCCTTCTCCCTTCCCCAACACCAACTGGAACCGGCTGCAGGAGGAGGAGAACTTCCACCCCTATAAGCCAGTCCAGGAGGATACCATCAACAATAGTATCACAAGCCACTGAATGTCCAGGAGGTCCAGGAAAGACACACATCCTGAGCCCTACAAAGGTTATCTTCGGCATGATCAATGCCATCTCAGTGCTAAAGCCCAGTCTGAACCCCAATTGAAAAAGGTCATCTGTCGTCTCCAGAACCCTTTGAAGCTGAGCTCCTACTACTCTCTCAAAAACTTCCTGAAAAAGGGAAGGTTGGAGACTAGACAAAAGTTGTCCAACGCTATTGGATCCAAGGATAGTCTCTTCAGAAGGAGGCAGACAACCACTCCCTACCACCAAGAGGGATTAACAAACACTTGGACCCAATCACAGGCCACCTCCCAGGAGGCCTTAAAGAGTCTGGAGAATTATTGGTATACTATAGTAGACAGAACACAAATGGCAGAGCTCACAGCAGCAAGGACTTTGTCCACTTCCTCAACATCAACTAACTGACTCTTCCCAGATAACAGAGCAAGATCATAGCTCAGTCACTTCCACAGGACTTGTCCAACCAGTGTCCAACTCAGGGAGAATGTGAACATCCAATAGATGCCTAGAATATTCCTCAAGGTGACCCTGCAGGAGCTCCCCAGTAGGGACCTGGTCACCTGAAATAGGGCCACTGGGGTCTAAGGATGCAATAAGAGCAGAGAAGTGAGCTCACTTTGCAGTTCTTACCACCACAAGGTAAGTCCTTATAAAGGCTCTCATCTATGCACACTCAGACTTGTTCTTTGCCTTTATCCAGCAGTACTCTAGGCATCTCTTACATTATTTGATCTAGAGATCTACAGTATCCAGAATAAGAAAGTTCACACAGGTGTGATCTGATCCAAGGCCCTCATTGCACACTCATTCCAACCCACGACTAAGGCCTTGGTCGAATCATGTACCATCCAAATTCCCTCTGGAACCCTATCTTAAAATACAATATTAATTGCAGTGGCTTTAACCCTGATGGGCAGTAGAACATGCACACACACAAAGTGATCTGAATACAGGTGCTACCTAAAATGCCTGATCACAAGCAAACTGGAATTGGCCTCAATTTGCTGACCTGGACTTATCCAAACTAAGTCCCAAACTAATTTTCATGTATAATGCAAGCATGTCGTATATACTCTGCTGGTTAACCTTCTGGATCTCCTGAACACTGGAATACTGTTGAGGTCATGTCAATCTTTCTCAATCAAGTGCCTGAGATGCATTTCATCATGCTGGTTAAGAATTATGAAGATGAAAGGTGAAACGGTAACAAAGAACAAGAATTGGGAAAAAAGGAAATGATAATCCTGCCATTAACCAGAAGAAAGTTTTCTATACCAAATAACTTTCAAGTAGTCATTTTTTCCTAATAACTAAAGCATACCAACAATTTATTTTAATTGTAAGCCACCTAGAGCTGTTAGGGAGGAGTGCAACCTCATAATTGAATTAAATAAACACACAAATAAACTGATTTACTATTCTACTTAATGTTCAACTATTGTACTTTTTCCAATTATTTAATTTTATAAAATAAATATTTTAATATATTTTAAATATTTTAAATAAATATTATAAAATTCATAGGTTTACTTTTTGTTAAAAGATTAATTGGTCCAAAGATGAGAACTTGTCTATTTCGTATCAGGAAAACAGATGTCAGGGCAAGTCAAAGGAGAAAGCATTATATGAAGCAGCCCACAATCAGCTCTTCAGGGACCAATTTTAACAGGCATTAGACCCCAGTTTACAAACCAGATGCCCATCAGCTGTTAGAATATAAACCTTCTGTTCCCCCAAAATCAACACTGAGATGCTACCAGTTTAAATTTTGACTGAACCAAACAAATACCTTATTTCCATCTGAGGAAATATTTTAAAAATGTGAACAGGACTAGAAACACTGAAGGACTTTTCAAAAAGAGAAATGCCTTTGTTTTAAATTTAGTTCCCCTTTACAAGTGGAAAAAAGCAAACATTTAAATTATCCTCAGATCTTTTTTTGTGGTTCTGTGCAGGCACATAATACTTAATGTCAAATTTGGGCCACAATGTGTACATCTTATCATTTGGGCTACTATACTTCAATATGCTGAACAAATTGTTATGGTTTGTGCCCTCAAGTGGGACATATCAAAGCTCATCCTAGGGCTTGTGTTTCTAAAAGACGACTCTGGGAAAGAAACATCTGTAAGGTTAAATCACCAGCCAAAGGATTCTAATAAACTACAGAAAGCCTTCTCCTTCACAATGGAAAATGTGCTCAGAAACAATAAGAACTATTTTTATCACACACTTGCAACTAATTAAGACATCATTCTTGAGAAAGAAAAAGAGAATTTGCAAAAAAACTCAAAAGACTCAAAACACAGGACTTGTGAAATTAACAGACAGTATGAGGCTATAAATATACTGCCAGATTTCTAACTAGCTCTCTGTGAATGGCAAGTGGAGCAGAACATTCAACTTGTACCCCCACCAGCATTATTTCCCATATGGTTCAGCTAAAGACACTGTCCTTCCAACAAATACATTTTATGTTTTGTTGCTCTGTAACACCAGAACTGGAAAGGCAATTTTCATCAAGGCAATCCCATACTTTTCAAAAGAATGATCTATGTATGTATAGTGTACTGTATACACACAACCTACTATTAGGAGGCAGAGGAGGGAAACAGCTATTCCTACCTTTTTTCCTTGCAATACTAATTGCTCAGAGCTTCTGATCCAAAATTTATTTATTTCAATTTAGGCGGCACCCAATTCCATGACTCTGTGTGGCTCACAATATAATACACCATTAAAAAAAAAAATTAAGTAAGATGGGATCTAGTCACTCTATACAACCATAAGCAAAAATAAAGGCACATCCAATGAGGAGCCCCATCCATCTCTGGGGCTTCTGGGGTCTTCAAGGCTTTGCAGAACATCAACAAGATGATCTGAGGTCTTCAAGGCTTTGCAGAACATCAACAAGATGAGAGTCACATGGATTTCACGGGAGGGAATCTCATCCAAAGGGGCAGGTGCCATGACAGAGAAGACACGCTTCTTGGGTCCCAATATACAGTACTGTTTAATCAAAGGGACCCAGAGTGCACCAATTCTCTTGGCACATACTGGTCAGGCAGAAACAATGGGAGGCAGGTGGTCCCACAAATAACCAGCACCTTGAATTGCACCCAGAAGCATACTGCAGTAAGTATAGAGGATGATCTTGAAGAACAGAGGAAAGATCTGTTGCAAAGGCAACAAATAGGTAAATGAGGTTTGAGCCCAGAAAATGATTTATGGAAACAACTCAGACAGCACACGCACGCATACACAGTCACATGAAAATAAAACAGGGAGGATGCACATTCAGACTTACAAGATTCTGTTACTATAGTTGTTCTAATAAAAGTAGCTTTAGGTCTACTTGGTGTCTGTTTCTTAATCTGGTCTACCTTATATGGCTCACACATACTGGCAACCAGTGCAGCTCACAGAACAGAAGTGTCACATGGGCAAACCAAGGCATGGTCATCACTGCTCATGCCACTGCTTTCTGGATCAAAGCTTCAGAGTGGTTTTCAAGGGCAGTAGTTGAGGCTTGAGGTGACTAAGGCATGGGTAACTGAAGGGCTTTCCAATCCAGGAAGGGATGCAATTACTGCAGTTAGTGCAAAGGCCCCCTTGGCCACAGCTGCCACCTTGGAAAAAGGAGGAGCTGTGAGTCCAAGAGTACTCCAAGATTGTACACCATTCTTCAGTTGGGAAGTGTTACCCCATCCAAGAGTATACAGAAAATCCTTAGCCACTCAATCTAGGTAGGATTGAGTCAGAGTCTTGAGACTTCAAAATCTAGACAGAAAAATTACATATACTAACCCATAGGCCACAATACCTGGGAATGATGAAACTTCTAAAACAGCTCACCTGGTGATACTGAAAACTGACTACATTGCTTAATGCTAACTGGGACTGAAAACTCTGTTCAGCGATGCCGTCGTTAGTTGAAAAACCATGTGACTGCGCCACTTAGCAGTGGCAGTTCCAGCAGTCTTGGTTGCCATCATTAAGCAAGGACCTCACATGACCGCAACTTGCAACTTCCTGCTGGCTTCCTCATTGACTTTGCTTGTTGGAAGCCAACAGGGAAGGTTGCAAATTGCAATCACTTGACTGTGGGACTCTGTGATGTTGTAATTGTGAGCCTGGGGCCAAGTGCCCAGATAATGATCATGTGACCACAGGGACCTGCAACAGCCATAAGTATGAAGACTGGTCATAACTACCACTGGTCAGCGCCACTGTAAGTTTGAACAAGTGGTTGTTAAACAAGGACCACCTGTAAGCTAAATCATAATCAATATTCCTCATTACTTAGTACTGCTGTATATTACATGTAATGAACAAATGTAGGCAGAGACCAAACAATACACTGCAGGCATGTAATTCTTGTACCAAGTAAGTGACCAGCTGAATCTGTGTTATAGCAGCATAAAAATGTATGCAAAAGGGAAATGATGCAAATGTTAAAACACATGTATATGGTTTTACAGTTTGGGCCAAGAGAAAGAAAATCTCACGATTGTTGAGAGTATTTTAGTTGAATACCAAATAGCAGAATGCCAGTTACAGCTTTTATTCTAAATTGAGAATGTTAAGCAGGGATAATTGATAACTGTCTGATACTTTGTCTAGTTTTAACATCAACCTACTGTCATGAGTGTGATTTATATTAAATATATTAAAATTATTAAAACAAAGGCATGTTAATCATAGTTTCACTCTTCTTAAAAGAAATATTCATTGCATTCATATGTGGCCTTCAAAATTGCATTTAGCTATAGCTGTTGATACACAGATAAAATCTCAAGAAATTATGGCTGGACTCAAACTCTATCATCCTAAGAGTTGTTTGGGTTTTACTTAGCACAGTATGTAAACCTAGACAGCTATGGTTTAGCACATGCAGTCTCCCCAAAGCTTTCCCAAAAGTTGTAATTATTGTTTAATTTGAGTCTTTAACTCTTGTCTATACAAACTGAATATTTATTTATTTATTTGTCTAATTTATATAGCCGCCCATCTCACAAAGCCAGTGACTATGGGCAGCACACAACAGAACTAAAACAATAAATACCTGAAACCATTATTATTATTGTTTAAAAAAACCTTGTAAACTATAAAAACAGAGCTAATACAAAAAAAAAAAAATAGATGGGAAGATGTTAATAACAACAGAGCCATCTCACAAGTTCATCTGTCCCTGAGGTCCCCAAGCCTGCTGACATAACCAGATCCTGAGGGACCTTTGGAAGTTCAGAAATGTCGAGGCCAACCTCACTTCAGGGGGGAGAAGATTCCACAACATGGGCACCACAGCAGAAAAGGCCCACTGCCTAGGACCTGCCAAATGTAGCCCCCTAGATGACAGAACCCATAACATGCCCTCTCTGCTGGATCTGGTGGAACAGGCAGATGAAATCGGGGAATATAACTACTGGTTAAAAGTTCCCCTATCTTTTTTTTTTTTTTTTTTTTTACTAAAAATACTCTTAAGTATATATGGCTTAATAATAAATATACAAACTGAAATTATGGCTTCAAAGTTAACCAAGGAAACACTTAAAGCACATGATGACTGAATAAACCACTGTTATATCCAAGCTGGCATCCTTTCATGCCCTGGAAATGTCAACAAAATGTTCTGTTTAAAATAATATTTTCAGTCCAATTATTGTTTAGTCAAAGGTCAGAAAGTATTTTTGACTAAGAATGAAGAACCAGAAGACCATTGAAGGTTCTGAGTATTCAAAGTACCAAGGTTTTTAGTTAAACATCAAAGCTCTATATTACTAGATTGATCTACTGCTCTTATTATAGCCTGAACAATATAAGCTTTCCTTTTCAGACATACCTTTAGGTCATAAAATCTTATTCAGAAAGGTGTTTCATATGTGAAATTTCAGTGCCAAGATGTTCATCTTGAAATCTTCTCAACTAGAAATTTACTATTAAATAAAGAATCTCCAATAGCAGAGTCCATATAGAGCTAAAGGTTGAACTCTTGGGTCCTTGGTCTTCTCTGAGCTTAATTATTTTCCTGAAGATGTTTCATACAAGGCTAGGTAAATCATCAATGCATGGGAGTATACAGTTGTGTAGCTGTTTAAATATAGTAGCTCTCTAGCAACCAACACCCAGATAAGTAGAAAATAGCACCAGATAAGCAATCATGAAATAAACAATATGCTAATTAAAGAACTATCAAGGAAGAAACCATACCCCAATCAAGACTGGCAGGGCAGAGTAATATATATAAGCAACCAGCAAACTTCACTCTCCCGTGCACTTATGTTATCTAGCCTGGTAATGAAACATCTACAGAAAAACAACCAAACTCCCAAATAAGGAATCTTTATTGGGATTATGCTTTTTAACCTGTTCATTAGTTGCAGTTAAAAGGTTAAAATATGGATGTAGTTTCCTTAAGTACTGGCTGTGTGACTTATTAACTAATGTGTGAAAACTGAAGCTGTACCAGATGACTAGAAGAATGCTGTTACTGTTCCATCATACAATAAGAGCGAATACAAAAACTACTTGGTTTGTTAAGCATGCCTGGGAAGTGTTTGGCAGAATTCTGACTGAAAGGGTAAGAGTAAGGAGCAAACTCTGGAAAATGCAGGCCATGGGCATATACACCAGATTTTGTTCTTCAGCAGGTCATTGAGAAGTGTGAAAAGAAAGTTTATTGTATATTTGTTCCTTTAGAGAATGAAGGGGAGTGGGGATTTTTTTTGAGGGGGGGTGCCTTCAAGTCAGTTTCTGACTCCCGGTGACTGCCTGAACTACTCCCTGCAGTTTTCCTGGCAAGATTTTGGAAGTGGTTTGCCATTGCCTCCTTCCTAGGGCTGAGAGAGAGCAACTGGCTCAAAGCCACCCAGCTGACTTTGTGCCTTTTTGTGTGAATGTAAGTTACAACAGAAGTAAAGTATGTGTAAGAATAAATGGAATGATCATTGAATGACTAGACAGTGGGTGAGGATTAAGATGAGGGTGATATCTCCTTGGTTATTTAATATATAGGGATAAATATATAAAGAAATGCTTGTGTGACCTTAGAAATGTGTTGTTTCGGGACTTAAATGTGTGTTTCTGTTTATGCAGACAATGTCATGTTGGGTGAAAAACCAAATTATCTACAGCACATTAGATAGATTGTATGATGCAATGAACCATATAGGAATGAACTTTAATATATCATTATGTTTAATAGGGAGAGAACACTCGCAAGTTATATATAAATGGCAAAATTAGAGCGAGTAAATGAATTTGCATGTATTGGTAAAAAGTTTACTGAAGATGTGATAATGGATGAAGACATTCCAAGATGCAAAATACTAGTACTGTAGAGTGGTAGCATGTGGTCTATTGTGAGGAACGAACCTTTGGTGTAAAAAGCAAAAGCGGCTGTGTATAAGAACACGCTTCTGCTCACTTTGTTACATGAAAGTGAGAGTTGGGTATGGCAGGAGAAACATAACATTTGAATGTGGTGGAATAAATTGCTTCAGAAGTGTACATGGTAAAATAAGAGGAGACAGATTCAGAAATGAATGGTCAATTCATTTGAACAAGGATAAAATACAAAAATGAGTGACTGGTGGTATAAAGTAGCAGCAGATTGGTCGTACAGAGAAAAAAATTATGACCAAATTATAGAACAAAGTTGATGAATGAATCTATATTTATTTATTTATGTATTTAACCAATTTATATAGCTTCCCATCTCACCACAGGCGACTCTGGAAGGCATATAACAAAGCTAAAAACAGTAAATAAATACATTAAAAATATAAAAAATAAAATAAAACAGAGAGTAAAAGGATGCTAAAAATAAGGGAGCCACCTCACTAATTCCCCCATCCCCTGGGGTCCCCAGGCCTGCTGGCGTAACCAAGTCTTAAGGGACCTCCAGAAACTCAACAATGACGAGGCCAGTCTCACCTCAGGAGATAGAAGATTCCACAGCGCAGGCACCACAGCAAAAAAGGCCCGCCGTCTGGGGCCCGCCAAATGTAGCTCCCTAGGTGATGGAACCCATAACATGCCCTCTCTGCTGGATCTGGTAGGATAGGCAGATGAAATCGGGGAGAAGCGGTCCCTCAAATGGCCCGACCCCATGCCATGAAGGGCTTTAAAGGTCAACACCAGCACCTTGAATTGGACCCAGAAACAAACTGGTAACCAATGCAGCTCACGAAGCAGAGGTGTAATGTGTGTTCTATTAGAAACACACATAACTGTTCACACTGCTGCATTTTGCAACAACTGAAGTTTCTGGATACTCTTCAAGGGCAATCCCATGTAGAGTGCATTGCAGTAGCCTAACCAGGAGGTGACCAGGGCATGAATGACCATGAGTAGGTCCCTCTGATCTAGGAATGGGCGCAAGTGGCACAATACAAAGTTGTGCAAAGGCCCTCCTAGCCATGACTGCCACCTGCTCTTTGAGCAGGGGTCGTGAGTCCAGAAGGACCCCCAGATTGCGCACAGGGTCTGTTTGGGGCAGTGCAACCCCTTCCAGTACCAAAGATGATAAAATCCTAGTACCAGAGGGGCTCAAAACCCAAAGCCACTCAGTCTTGCCTGGGTTCAGTTGAAGCTATGTTCCCCATCCAGATCCTCACAGCCTCCAGACACCAAGACAGGATACCCACAGTATTGCTTAAGTCGCCAGGGGTGGAGATGTACAATTGAGTATTGTCACATACTGATGATACGTCAGCCCATGGCAACAGATGAGCTCACCCAGTGGTCTCACGTAGATGTTAAATAGGAGAGATGAGAGCATCAACCCCTGCAGCACCCCACACAGTAGGGGGTGAGGGCAGGATCTCTGCTCTCCAATCACCACCGACTGGAACCAACCCTGGAGAAAGGAGGCGAACCAGCACAGTACTGTGCCACCCACTCCCAATTCTCTGAGTCGGTGCAGAAGGATATGATGGTTGATGGTATCGAAAGCTGAGAGGTCAAATAAGGCAAGAATGGACATACAACCACCATCCCGCCCACCCCAGAGATCATCCAAAAGCCTGACCAATGTTGTTTCTGTACCATACCCAGGTCTGAACCCTGACTGGAAAGGATCCAGATAATCCGCTTCATCCAGGGTCCTCTGAAGCTGCTGCACAACTACCTTCTTAATCACTTCCCCAAAAAGGGGAGGGTGGATACTGGACAAAAATTGTCCAGTATCATGGGCTCCAGCGATGGCTTCTTGAGGAAGGGGCGAACCAAAGCCTCCTTAAGAGGTACAGGAACAACCCCCTACTCAAAGAAGAATTCACCATCGACAGAACCCACCCACATGACACCCCCGGGCTGCTTTCACAAGCCAGGAGGGGCATGGATCTAGAGAGCAGGTGGCTGATCTCACAGCTCAAGGACCCTATCCACTTCCACAGGTCCAACAGGTGCAAATCATTCCCAGATAACCGGGCAAGACTCCACCCTAGGCATCTCCCACAGACCTGCAGCAAAGCCAGCATCCAACTGCAAACAAATCTGAGTGATTTCATATTAATATTCAGTTATTCTTGAACCTGTCTTTTGTTTTGCCACACACACACATATCTTCTATTCTATGACAGCTAGGATCTCTAGTCTGCAGAATATGTTACAGACCAACAAATAGAGACTACACGTTATCCATGTCCCACCACTAAGAGCTACATGCAATGTACTGAAACACTTAGGATACTTAAACATTGCAGTTCCAAATTATAGTCAAAGGTTGAAATGTCTGAAAACTCAAATGCATTTTTACAAAAGTAGTATTTTAATTGGTGATATTTTAATGAACTCTATTCTTTGTGTATATTTGTATAGAAATAAATAGATAAATACAAGAGTATATATTATTACAAAACTTGCACAGAACCAAAGATACTTTTCCCCAAAGGTGCTTCTGTTAAATGAGACTGGAATTATATTTAACTAAGTTATTTAAGTTAAAGCCCAATTGCATTCTCTCTGAATAAGCTCAGCACTACACTCTCTGTGGATAAGCTCAGCACTATCACAAATAAACCTGTTCCCAAAACACAGAAGTCCCTATCTGACCACTGAAGACAGGACCTTTGTTTCAGTACAGTCACTTAATACTAACATACTTCTAGGAGTATATCATCCTTCCACAAAGGAATCAGAAATGTTAATACAGAGAAAACAGATAAGTAACTGATGTATGAGCAGGAATATTGAGTGAACTGTAACGTCTAAAATAGAAAGCGCTTTAGGTCTGATATTAGTAAATGCCTAATAATAAAACTCAGCTTAGAGTATTAGCATTAGAAGCTATGAAGACATCCAAATTATGTTGCATGTACAGTGGTACCTCGGGTTACGAACTTAATTCGTTCCGTGACTCTGGTCGCAGCCCGAATTGGTCACAACCCGAAGCAAATTTCCCCATAAGATTCAATGTAATTACCATTAATCCGTTCTGGCGTGGAGGACAGGGAGGCGGCTATTGCTTGGAGGGAGAGTCCCCCTCCCTACGACCACGTGTCAGGGGCAGAAAATGGCCGCGGACCACGTGTCAGGGGCGGAAAAATGGCCGCGGACCACGTGTCAGGGGCGGAAAAATGGCCGCGGACCACGTGTCAGGGGCGGAAAATGGCCGCGGACCACGTGTCCGGGGCGGAAAATGGCCACGGACCACGTGTCAGGGGCGGAAAATGGCCACGGACCACGTGTCAGGGGCGGAAAATGGCCACGGACCACGTGTCAGGGGCGGAAAAATGGCCGCGGACCACGTGTCAGGGGTGGAAAAATGGCCGCGGACCACGTGTCAGGGGCGGAAAAATGGCCGCGGACCACGTGTCAGGGGCGGAAAATGGCCACGGACCGTGTCACGGGAGGGCAAATGGCTGCGTATCCTGTTCGTACCCCGAGGTGGAGTTCGCAAACCGAAGCAAAATTTTGCGGCCAGAGCTGGTCGTAACCCGAAAAGTTCGTTAACAGAAGCGTTTGTAACCCGAGGTTCCACTGTATTATAGAACATCATTATGCAAATCATGCAAATTATGAATTTGTGTCATTTTGCACTGTGAGCCCAAATGATTACAGCATGTTAAGTTACATCCTTTATACTATGATGCACGCAATGTCATTTGTTCCCCTTGCTACAACCCCAGCGGGTGTACAAGTCACTTCCATTTAGCATCCGAAGCTGTTACAATTTTTTCCTCAATCCACTTTCTTCAATACATGGAAATGCTGGTTTTCAAACTCAGAACATGAGCACATCTATTAGCGGAATTCTTTCTCTCCTCTTCGTGAAATCTCTTTCAGCCACTCTAGGATAGCCAAGTCATTTGGTGAAACATAAACTGCAAACTGACAAACTGCTTTTACAGTTGTTATAGCATTTTTTTCATGTTGGGTGAATGTTGAATGAATCATCACTTAGACCTTGATTTTTTAAAAATTAATCTTAGGTTTGCTTCTTGCAGCTATCAAGCATACAATGTGTTCATATACCCTACTATGCCTTGACTTGCTTAACCATGATCTATTGAAAACTACAATTACTTGTGATTACACAATGCACTAAACTATAAAATATGGTTTACATCTGCAATGGTTAGACTTGCACAACAGTTAAATCCAAACAAATCACATTATGGCTTTGTGCAATATATGAATCCAGCTAGTTTTTTTCTTGGAAAACCCTCAACATACTTACAGAGTTTTCACTTGCCTATAATATGTATGGAAGAAAAATCTGGTGAAGTAGCAACGCTCTCATTTGCATGTCCTTTGAATTTTTTTTTAAAGAATGACGTTAAAAATTAGAAGTAATGCTTTAAAATAAATATTCTTTTTGGTATATTGCACATTTTGAATAACTTCAGCTATACCCAGGCATACCGCAGCTATAACTGAAAATGGAAAGGATAACCAGGCCATTCATGGTAGAGCAAAGGACAGGACAGGTAGGTCTTCCAAAAGAACATAAACATTCTATTTCTTATGGACAGTAGAGGATGGGTTACAAAAAGAGGCAATAGCATAGTTCATGAAAATATAAGGGTTTTCTATTGTAACTGAAAAAATGATCAAAGCCTTTATTTATCAGTTTATAATTAATACAATTCTGAACTTATGACTGCAAATATACAATCATTTTGTGAATATATAAAGTTAATACAATTATTGGGCATATATTTAATCTATATGCCAATGCTGCCCCCATCCTCTGGTTTTAATAGGGTTGGATTACAAAATTTCTGTAATTCCAGAGTTCCTATTGTTTAATAGAAACATATACATTTGTGATGATCTAATGATGTGAACTGACTGAATTAATTAGAAAAATATGTTTCTTCTCTCCATCACCCTCCCTCTGTATAGAGTAGGAATTTCCTTTTGGACAGCCAATGTATGCAAACAAAGTTATTCCTGCTAACTGCAAAGTACAGGTAGTCCGTGGGTTAAGAACGCCCAGTTTAAGGACAACCCATAGTTAAGAACAGAGCCTACTGTAGCAAAATTCAAATTAAATACACAATGGTTCGAGTTTATTACACAATAGTACTTATACAGTATTATACAATAATACTGTTCCGGCTTACATACAAATTCAACTTAAGGACAGACCTTGGGAACAGAAGTAATTTATATTTACATAAGAGATTAAGCAGGTTAAACAGCTTGAAGCACTGCTTTTTAATTCTTTAAAATCAATATATCCTACCCACATTGTGATTTTAAAGTTATTTTATGGATCCAAATCTAGATGCCTTGCTTTCAGTCCAAACATTTTAATAAATGACTCAAATGCTATTCATCTGGGATTCTGCACTGTGATTCAACAGAGGAAATGCAGTCAATTAAGGGCAGGCTGATGAGATAAAGCAGACAAGACAATATAATTCTATCCATATGGAGACCACCAAGGTTTGAATATGCAATGGAGACTCACCTGGCAGAGGATTTGTGGCTACATATGCCAATGTTTGTTCCAGATATCTAGAGAGTTCATATACAACTACATACCAGGAGATGTTACACAAGACTATAGCAACACATAAACGTAAATGTTTTGAATGCTCTTTCCTCTGCACTACATTGAATTGCTAGCATATTAGCAGATTTTTTACAGTTTCCATACCATACAACAACACATAAGACAAAAGAGATGAAGTCAAGTTCCTCTGAGATGCTTACACTGGTAGGATCCTAGAAAGAATAAAATGCTAGGAAGGGATCAGAAGTAAATCTCTTTCTTATAAAATAGCAAATTTTTGGCACCTAAAGGTGCTTCCTCACTGCTCTAGTTTACAGAGCCCAAAGCATTTCAGTTTACTGATCCTAGCAATAGACAAACAGGATACTTTGGAAATCTCTTAATCTTGCTAACCCACATAGCTGTTAGGAATTATCACAGGACTGAAAAATACTATGCAATTTGCACAACTGACTTGCGGGTTGAAGAGTTAGGTTTCCACATGAGATCCTTGAAAACATTCTTTTCCAGCAATTCCTTTGCTAGGTGCTACACTGCAGGCCAAGGCAAATTAGCCCATTTTATATATTGCTCTGCCTTCACTTATTTGCACGGAACCCTCTGTATGCTCCTTGGAAATGAGCAAATTAAATACCAGTGCACTGTGTCACTTTTCCATGTACAACACGGAAAATTCAGCCCTTCCTATCAATCCCCTTGGTGAAAACTTCAATTCATGCATTAATCATTTCCCCTTTGGGATGCCAAAACTAATTCTTTTCTGGTCCATTGTTGTCACATGGCTTAAAACCTGCTCACTTTTACTTTGTCACAAATGAATGCATTTGTTTTTATGAAGCTATCCATTACAAACAGAAACTCACGCTTAATTAATATGTTGGAAAATGAACCTAGCACAACTACTGATAAATAGTTAGATAATTAATTCTTGCTAATCTCTCACTGTTTGCAGCTACCAACAGACAATTATTGCACACACTCAATTCAAAACTCTTCTTATCAATCATCTGGCTTGATTGATTTACTCCTTCTCATACTATTATGTAGAAGAGAACACATACTTTACAATCATTTCTACAGACACATTATTCAGTTGTCATGAATATGTATTCTAATGAAAAATTTACGCATGAGAGAGTATATGGACATGAAAGAAAGCAAGAATGGTCTCCAAAGATAGAAAGGAATGGAGAGTGAATGGTGATAGTGCAAACTGCATATACGTATGTATATGTACGTATGGCCGCCCATCTCACCACAGTGTTTCTGGGTAGCTAACAACAGATAAAAACACCATACAAAATAGGACACAAAACAACCAATATACAAAGCCTATACTGACCACTGAGATTTTATTTCCTTTCTCTATTCTCATGCCTTTAATTTCCTTGGATTACTACTTTTTTCTACACTTTGCAGAAGTTGTTTATCCAAAAGGGAATAATGTAATGGGCATGTATGTGACATTAATCTTGCAGTAACTGTGTGAATAGTTTTTAACGAAATCTTAGGCAAGTGAGTCTATCTTCCCTCCCTGGCAGGGTTGCTTTTAAGTGTAGAAATAATATACTTTATTTGTAAACATGTTAATGTATACAGGCGGTAGGAGTCCAAAAATGAGAACAGATTAAGAGAAGCAGCTCCTGGTAGGTTGCCAGCTATAACAGCTAGAAGAAAGAGAACCATCAATCATAACAGAAGACAGATGGAAAGGCAGACAATTCTTATATGTGAACAATCACTCTGTCACAACATCAGATGCCTTAAACATTAAAAGCATCACCAAGTGCTTGAAGCTACTGGAGGCTCAGATTAGCTTACACTTACACAGAGTTTAATGCAGAAGTCTATATCTACACTGCAACCTTCATGAGCATAAAATAGCTTCAATCTATGTGCTAAATGTATCTATTCTTATCCCACCTCCTTTTGTCTTTTTTGGCACCATCATCATCTAGTGAGTATCTTAGTGTCTTCTCCAATCAAGAGAAACAGACCTCAGAAATACAATCATCCCCCTTACAGTGATTTCTCGTAATTAACTACATCCCTGAGGAAATCTGCATTTTTCAGTCTCACATACTGCTACTTTTAAACTTTAGTTTACTTGTATAGTATTGTCCTCAATATATAATTATTTATTCCTCTAAATTTTGAGGCTCAGCCTGCATAACCATTAGACAGAGCTTGGAAATCAGTTCTAAGAAATGTGCTGTTTTGGGTGTATACGCTACACACATTTTCTTTGTCTTATATACAAACCCACACACAAATACGTGCCTGTTACTGTGCATCACAGTTTGGAAATTATACAGAATTATGTGAAACCCAAATACCAAGGACAAAGCAAGATGAGCCAAACACCCTAGAGTAACAAATCCTCTTTTCAACTGCATTCAAGTCCATTAAAACTCACTCAGTAATCTGTTCAACGTTTGATAAGGGAAAACCCATGAACAAACTAGGGGCTTTAAGACTACTTAGCAGCCTCTCTCTTTCCTTTTCATTTGCCTTTAGAGTGCCCGCCACACAAGGGAGCCATTATAAACTGCAATAAGAAAAATATTTACAAGCCAATGTAAACTAGATACCCCGTGAATCAGTATTTGTACAGCCCAGGCACTGAGGACTTCCCAGCAGCAAAAGTTCAGAAACATTTTAATAACAACAGGCTTATTTTTAGTATCTTCTTGGATATTTTCTGACAAAAAGGCTGTGGTGAAATTAACCAGGCACTCTGGTAGAAGGAATGCCTTGCTCTGAAACAGTGATAACCAGAAGTTACCACTCAAGATAACGTAAAATCACTGCAGAAATGAAAACAAAAATGTGAAGTATGGCTGCCATGTGCACACTGGCACATGAGTTTTTACCACCACATATGCAAAAGTCACTGCTATGAGATGGGCAGCCATATAAATTGTACAGATAAATAATAAAATAATCATATTTTTCAACTATGAATTATCCACTATACTGGCACAATGCCAAAGATCTCTAACACATCACAAATTAGGACAAGGGGGGAGGAATAACCTCTTTATTATGTTTGTATTATCTTTATGGCCTTTAAACCAGCATGACTTTGAGTCAGTCATTGAAAGTTGATAAACAGACCTTAACACATGATATTGAGGATATGTTGAAGGAACAATAATTTGTTCACAGGGAAAGAGAAGCGAGCCAAATCCATGTGTTGTGCAAACCAAGCCTGCATGTTAGCTTGCACTATGTGGTCTCATCAAACCATGGTCAAGGTAACCATGGGGAGGCAAACATGTCACACCACTGGATCCTGTGCTTCGCCATGCACACAACTTAGAAATGTGGTGAGGTGCATGAACTGGATTGCTCAAGTTCCCTCAAATGCATAGGAACAAAAGCGATGTAGTGATTTATTAATCCACACGCTAACTAACACTCCTGCCGTTCATGCAGGCAGCCCAGATTAAACGAACGAACGAACACACACACACACACACACACGGAGCAACGCTGAGAATTCAGAGCAGGAAAAATAAACCTTTAAGTAACCCGGTCGCTTTCGGCGGATCTATCGCCTCCCGCAGCAGAGAAAAACAAAGTGCTGTAACATGCTACTTCTACACCAGCCAGCCCAACCTTCTCCAAGTCCACCCCGCCTCATTCCTGGCCCCAGCGAAAGAAACCCGCTTAAGAAGAAAGAAAAGCGACCAAGCCTTGCTGTAGTCACGGAGTAACCAGACCCATTTGGGCGAACCCAGCCAGGCAGCTCTGAGCTCCCCCTACCTTATCTTGGATCCACAAGGACATCGCCGCGCCTTTCAGGCGTTTAAAGACTCGCCCTTTGCTAAGTCCGAGCTTCCGCGGACTTCAATCCCCGAAAGTTCTACTGCAGCCTCGCCGTCCGCGCGCCCGCACGGGGCCACCCGCGATTCACGCGCGCCTGAGGGCAAAGACGCAGCACGCTGTTGCTCCGGCCACCGGTCCGCTTACCTTGCGCTCGGCCCTGAGAGTCCCCCGCCCCGTCCAGGGTGGTAGAATCCCAAACCAAAGCAGCAGCCAAACCGAGCGCAGGGGGGTTGCTCCGAAGTCTCCCGGAGCGCGGCTCGTGGCAAAATAAACAGAGCGGGAGGGAAGGCGCTCCCAGCCTGAAGTTTGTTCGGAGAACTGACTCCTCCCGGACTCGGCTCTCGTGCGGTCGTTTCTGACGCGGCGGTGCCAAGAGCGACCCGCCGGCACCTCCTCCTCTGAAGCGCTCCTACTCCGCCTCTGCCGGGCGGCTGCCCCTTTCCACTCCCCGCACGCTTGCGGGCAGCGCGAGGCGAGGGGAAGGGGCCTTGCGAGAGTGGGCCTACCTGCCCCCGTCTCCACGCTCCTTCCTTTCTTTGTGCTTCCTTGCGACTGCATTAAGACAGCAGCTCCCGCGTCCTCCGTCCGGGGTGCATCGCTAGGGCGTCGGCGGGCCGACGATGAGGTTGGGGCAGCCTTTCTAGCTGGCCAGACGCTGAGGCGCAAAGGGGCCTCCGAGGGCATTTCCAAGCAACCTTGTTAGGAGGGTGGATGGATATATACACCCCCACGTATATAAGAACATGTACATTTAATAGAATATAAGTGTTTTTCTTAATGTGTGGATATATAAAACGGGTGACCTTGTTACAAATGGGTGAACATGTGTGTATACACACAGAAAAGCCACTTAGCCTGAATTTAAGCACTTGCTGTTCGTTCGTTTTTAACCTCAGAGAAATTAAAATTATGCTTCATTTGGTTTCTTATAGACTGCCACTTATTGTGGCTGGGAGTCCCAAAATTTGGACGGGACCCAGCTGCAATAGATGTGTCCAGTCCATTCTCATCCCGTCCTGGAAGAGATCTTAAAGGCAGGATCCCTCAACCTTCATGGGAGTTTGAAAATTACGTGAGGTATGTGAGTGTGTATGTGTTTAATACAAGTCAACACCTCCTTAAAACCCAAAAGCCAACATTATTCCTGAAGCACCTCCATTTCACTTTCTGGTCTTGCCTTTATACTTGCCCATACATATTTGTAAATCCTGGCATAAATAGTTCACCTCAACGTGCTGGTTGTATCAGTAGGTCGAACGTACCTGTATTAATGATTGTTCTGTCTTGTATGCTTTTTAGGAAAGAGCCGCTAGTCACTGGAAAGGTACCTAGATAGATAATATTTATTTCAGTCAACAAGCAGATAAAACAAAACATATATGGAAAGGTACCTATTTTGCACCCAGAAGATTCCAGTTTCAATCCTGGGCACCTTCCCCTGCCTGAAACACTGAAAAATCTATAGATGGTGTGACTAAGCTTCTTTTCTCCTGTGGTTACAAAATGTATATAGGATCTAGTCTAGCTTTAGTTTTAACTGATGGTAAAAAATCACTGACAGAAACTCTGAGGCTCATGTTTATCTAAAGAAAAAATCCATCTTTCCCCCCCGTCAAATTTTGGCCATGTTCAGACTAAGCTTTAAAGATGGCTCTTAAATTGAGACTTGCAGTTTACCATGTTTTGCAAAGAAGGAATACCTACTAACTTGTATATCTAAAAGCAGGATTTCTTAGTGTAAGTACAAAATTAACCCAGTGCTTATTTAATCATGGTCTGTGGAATCAACCTAGTTTCCTGGATTTATACACAATAAGCCACAGACTAGCCAGCCACATTTTAGTCTAGTAGGTTGCATAATCATAGTCTATGAGATACCAAATTATCTTTTAGTTGCTATATAAACTCTTAGTTAACTATGGATTAGTGTGCAACACAACGAAACAAACAACACACTAGATAGATTCTCAAATTGTTTTACAAACTAGCTGCAATAGTGTAATAGGGTAAAACATTCTGCCTAGCTAATGTGAATATTCATGTTGCTCTTTGTCTTGACGGGGTCTTTAATCACAACTGTGGTTTTTTTGTGATTATGCATGACAAGTAAGCTTAGAGTAGCCTTCACTTTCAGTTAGCACTAGTCAGAACTTGAAATCAAATAATCAATAATACTTTACCAGAAAATGGTCACCTACTACCTTTAAGGAATCATGTGGAAAAGGCTAAAAAGTCAGTATGTATGTTTGCATTACATGGCCAGAGAGGTTTAGTGTATTGTTTGAATTCACTTTCTGGGTGTCTTCACACAGGCTAAGCTATATATACCTTTATCTTAGTCCTCTGTTCAGTGCATCCTTTTAATCAAGATTCCAGATTTACTTAAGACTGGTGTGTCTTCCAAATCTGGAGTGGCTGCCATTCCCAGTTAGTCAGAATAAGCACTTGAAATTGGAATTAGTCATTGATTCATCCATTCCTGCAAGCTCAGTCTTTCATTGTTATATCTGTTCACACAAAGGCCATATGTGGAGATGAACCCTACAAAGAAAACTACTAGAAAGAATAGAAATCAAGGGAAAGAGGCAATGTTTCCCACGCTGATTCATTTGGAAATATTTAAATTAGTCTTTATACATCTGCTTTCCAGCTAGCAGACCTTGTGAGGATGGCAGCTATGCCCAGATGGAATCATGAAGGACACTTGAGTTGTAAAAGCAAAATGTCTGAAAATAACCATATACCAGTTTTATTCTGCATCCTGAAGTGTTGACCAAAACAGAAACTCCAGTGCTGGATTAGATTAATGTGGCTTTCGTTCCTCAATGACATAATCCCTAATATATGTTTTTATAGTACATTAAACCACTCCTGCCACTGCATTGCCTTGAGGGCAAGACTGTCTCTCCATTGGAATATCTTGGCCTTCAACATAACCACTATGAGATCAAATTTCAGTTGAGCTTTTATCAAAAATACCTTCTGGGTGAGATTCTGCCTTCCATATCTGTTACAGTACCGTTTTTACTTGCCACTAAATGCTGTTCTATAGTCTTACAAGATTACTTTTTGTAAATAACTTTTTCTAAGTTGTTATTCCCTAGAATTATACATGAATAGCTATCAGAAGGGAGTAGATCTCTATGGTGAATCACTGAACTACAAGCAACAGCCTTCTCTGGAAAGAGCTCTGATTTTTACCCCTCAGGATGGCACACACATATAGACAGGAAATAAAATAATTGAGCTTTCTGTTTGATTGAGTTTTTAACTCAATCATTAACATGATTTTCCTGGGCTCTGATGTGACTTGCACTGTTAGCTTTTCCTGAATTCTGGCTTGCTCAGTGCTTCAGATACAGTCTTTAGTTCATACTTTCTCCTTAGTCTGCCTATAGTCTTGCTTAGCTCCACACTTCTGTGGAAAAACTGTAATTTTAAAATGTATCCATTGGATTGCATTGGGTTTAATTTTATTTAGGAGTGACTTAGGCAGGATTCCCCCTAGTGACTTAAAGCATCTTCTAGTGTCATCCAGGTATCATGGGGGTGATATAACACCTATTACAATCACTCTTATTTTGGCATACCAATGATTGAATTACAGGTAGTCCCCAGTTTAAGAATGAGTTCTGTTCCAAGGTCTGTCCTTAAGTCGAATTTGTATGTAAGTCAGAACAGTATTATTGTATAATACTGTATAAGTAGTATTATGAAATGAACTCACACCATTGTGTATTTAACTCGAACCATTGTGTATTTAACTCAAATTTTGCAACAGTAGGCTCCGTTCTGAACTATGGCTCATCCTTAAACCAGACATTCTTAACCCAGGGACTACCTATATTCTAGAAGATGCTGTAAGTCTCTAGTGGGGATCTTTGTCTTAGTCATTTCTTGTTCTGTTCCTGTTGGAGAAACATCTAGTCTAGCTTTCTCTATGATCTTATACTGTAATTTGCCCTGACAGTGTTGAAGCTGTCCCTAGCAAAACAAAGAAAATGACGGAATTCCCCATACTAGAACACTTCAGGATTAATAATTATTCAGCATGGCCAGAAAGGAAATAACTCGCTTGCTATATAAAATTGCTAACCACAATGCCTCCACAGCAAGGAAGGGATAGTGCAAAGAATTCTATTATTCTATGTTACATGGAAAGCAGCTACAAAAAGCAGCTAATAACTTACTTTTACTGAAAAAAGGCCATAGATGTAACTTTCGCACTGTTTGCATAACATTCTAAACATGGTTTACTCAACTCAATTGCCTTGGTTGACATAACTCATTGAACCCTAAACTAACTCTATGAGCTGAATTCACATAACATGCAAGCCTCATGTAAGGCTTGGCTATCTTGTGAGAGTTAAAAATAAATAATTTTTTATTTGATTTTGGAGGGTGACAGGTGTCCTAGAACTCTTGGGTATTGTGTTGAAGAGTCTGAAAAATTGTAGACTACTCAGTAATCAGGATCATAGTTCTGAATTTTTTTTTGTTTGGTCGCATTCTCCCTAGTCTATAGATACCTGAATCAGTGCTAAATGGAGTATGTTGACTTCACAGAACTGCACTGAAAGATTAAAGATCATGTCCTTTATCTTTGTAAAGGAATTCAGCAATCTCTTGATCTGGCCTCCCAAACCATCACATGTTGGATTTTTAATAACAGAAATAGTTATGCATGTTTGAAAAGTCTTTAAAATATAATTGTAGAAAGTTCAACATTCATAAAATCACCAGAGTTCTGTGGTATTCATCATTGGCTTCATAATACCACTTGCCATTTCTGGATCTGACTTTGTCCTGTGTTAAGTAATTACTTTTCCCAAGAACTCTTATTTCTCCATATTAATCTTGAGTCCACTTTTATGATCTGATTCAAGACAGTGGCTAATATTTGGATGGGGTCTTTCATTTACATGCCATGCAGTACTAGATGAGCTATGATGAACTGTGGCTCAAGATACACTAGGAAGACAATTATTCCATTTATGTCTCTACAGAAATCTGTCAGCTTTCTTTTAAATCATTTATTTATTTATTTATTTATTTATTTATTTATTTATTTATGGCTCCTTACATGATATCAAATCAGTATGATCTAAACAGTTTAGCAATGTTTCAAGAATTATTAGAAAATACTTTGCTGATCATTTCCTGAGTAAATAAGAAGGTCTAATAACATAGGCTGAGTTCATGGATCATGCTAAGCTATAATGTGGTTCTGGCATAATATACTGTATGAAGCCAGCTATTGGGATATATAAACCAATACCAGTACCATTAAGGACCCACTATATGTCCTGACTATTGTAAAAATGATGTATCAACAAAACAGGATAGATCTTTACTCATTACAGTCTTACACAAGAGACCTTGGAAAAGGTGTGCAGCTGATTTGGATGACTTGAGAGGTTGAGACTCTTTGACGTCATAGACTACTAATCTAAATTTATTGAGTTACTGATATAACATTACCTGCAGCAGCACTGTTGAAAAATTGAAGAATACTTATGCTTGCTTTGGCATTCTGGATGACCAGTGCAATTCAATTTATAGCAGCAGGATTTCAGTCATTCTGAATACCTTACCATTTTCATCATATTACCACTAAACCTTATTGCCCTCAAGCAAATAGTGAAGTAGAGAAAACACTACAGATTGCAAAGAAAGCCTTGATAAAGAATGATTCAAATAATGTTTCTGTAAACTACAGGCCAACACATTTAAATATAGGCCAGCAGAATAGGTAATGGATAGAAAAATCAAAATGTCCTCCTACTACTTGATGTTATGATTTTTAAAAATCATATTTACAGTATCTCAAATCTGTACAATTTATAATCCACTGGGCTAGAGTCTTGCCATAGCCCACAATCTCTCAAAACATGTCTTAGTCCCCAGTGCTTTGATAGTGTTACCAGAATTCCTAAGTGTACATGATTAAATGTTGCACTATGATCATCCCCTTAGATCATCTCCACAGAGGGACATCTCCTTATGCCATAGCTATACTTATCAGATGAGATATTCATTAGCAGGGATATATTCTAGAGTTCATCTAGAAAAACTAGCCTGCACTACCACAGAATCAAATACCTAGCAATGCAAAGGATCTGCAAGCTCTAGTAATAAAAGTCAAAGAGCATAGTGAAAAAAATGGGATTAAAATTAAATATAAAGAAGACCAAACTAATGACAACAGATGTAACAACTAGCTTAGAATTGACAGTGAAGATGTTGAAGTGGTGGATAGCTTCTGCCTTTTAGGATCAGCCATCAACAGTAAAGGAACAAGCAGCAAAGAAATACCTTTGGCCTTGGAAAATATATTCAAATGCCATGATGTGTCTATTTCCTACAAAGATCACAATTGTGCAAGCCATGGTATTCCCTGTGACACCCTATGGAAGTGAATATTGGACTTTGAAGAAACAGAATAGGAAGAGTACTGATGCTTTTAAACTTTGGTGTTGGAGAAAACTCTTGAAAGTCATTGCTGGCTCTTAGTGACCAAATAGATAGATTTCCTCTATGACAATCTGTCCCTAAGCTATTTGTTCAGGTCTTCCAATAGTGCATTCATTGCCACTGTAACTGAGTCCATCCACCTCGTTGCTGGTTGTCCTCTTCTCTTTCCTTCCACCTTTCCCAGCATTAGAGCATTGTCCAGCACGAGGGCAGGTTATTTGAGGACCGCCTCTCTCTAATTATTTCTAACTCTCCCATTAGATCTGGCAGGAAGGCATGCTACAGGTCCTATTGATTAAAGAATGTGATTTTATGGGACCCAGAAAGTATGCCTTTTCTGTTGCAATGCCAGTTCCAACTGGTGGTATGAATGGAGAGAGTTCAGCCTGATGGGATCTTATGTGTGAATCCCTGCTGGACTTGGTTCTCACCCAGCTACTTTTTAAACATTTTCATGAAGCCACTGGGATAAGATAGCAATCAGTTCATTATGCGGAAACATCAATGTGCTGATGACAACTAATTGTATACTACCACCTTGGGTCAATCTATGATGCAGTCGAGGTCATGTTCTGGTGCATGGAGGTTGTTGGGGTCTGGATGGAAATAAACAGGGTGAAGTTGAACCCAAGCAAGATGGAGCTTCTGTTTATTCAGTTAGGTTCCCTGTTAGCTCTAGCATGTCTCTTGAAGAGATAGCATTACCCCAAAGAGAGCATTTCTGTGGCTTGGGGGCCCTCCTGAACTCACAGCTACTGCTGATGGGCAGATGGAGGCTGTAGCCAGGAGGGCCTTTGGTCAAGGAGCTGTCTGAGAACATAGTTGTTATATTAGCTACTGACTACCATAAAGATACAACATCTAGTAAGGATGAACCAATAGAAGAGAATATATGTAGCTCAGGGCTGAACTGTGGAGTCCTTGGGGTTCTCTGAGCTTCGTTGTTTTCTTGCAGATGTTACATTACCCAGCTAGGTAACTCTCTAGTACACGAACTTTTAGAAAAAAAGAGAGGTATACCAGCATAGCATCTATAAGAGAACCTAGTTGGATAATTATTTTTATAATTGTTGAATTGCTGAATTATTATATTGTGGATATTTTATGTTAATATATTTTGTAAACTGCTGAGAGCTGCACTTTCGAAACCTAATCTAATCTGTCTCTAAATATGCAAAATTTCAAGTGGACTGGTTTATAATCAAACTTGCAGTTTCCCCGCTTTAAGTTTTATGGTCTAAAAATGCAACAGCAAAACGGCTTCCAAATTCACCAGAGACAATTAGGCAAGTAAAGTGTAAAAATAAACTGGATCAAAGCCAATGTCATAGTCCATTAAGCAGCCTATTCTTGGATTTGGTTTAGTTATTCCTGAGTGCTAAATCCAAAAATGCTCAGTATTAGGGTTTAACAAAATTAGCCAACATTCAATTCTGGTAGGTACCAATCCCATCTTGAACCTTTTTTAAAAAGGCCAAATAATTGATAGATTGGACCAATATGAAAAGACAATGGATGGTCAAAATGGTTTAGTGAAAATGGCTGTGTTAAGCCATAATGTGGTGTTTTGGGGTTTTATCTTAGTATAAGATAATGAACCCAATCTAACTGTGGTTTATAAACTGTTTGTGAGCCAGATCATTCTGGATTAACAAGGTATGGTAAAATAAATGCAAAGGAATGTAGACCTGGCCTAGGGAATGGGGAAGGACTGAGCGAACCATGAAGGGGGGCACTTTCAGAAAATATTACTCAGTCTTGAGAAGGAAGAAAGTGTGAAGAAGAAATTCAAAACCCTGCCTTGATTTTGTTTGGTATAAGATTGTTTGGTATAGAGAGAAATTTTAACAAGCTGTTAAGATTCTGTAATTCTACCCTATAACATTAAGGAGCATTCCTGACATTTCTGCCTTGCCTGCTTCTGACCTGGGTTCCCTCAAGGGGCTGACGACAAATCACACTTAGAACAATATGTAAGCCACTGTTCTGATCAGAACACCTTAGAAGAGAAGAGCATATAAGGGTCAAATATACTGTATCTGTGTCAAATCAAGTCAGCGTATTTAAGTAGGTTATTTTTTAACAAAGCCATTTATTTATAGTGACCTGGTTTATCCTTTTCAAAAATAGAGCTGTTTCCTCTGGTTTTCAATTACATTTACATTCATGTATTTCTTACAACCTCCCTACTGTTGACATTCTCCTGACCCATGTAACCTCGAGCTAAATTCCGAACACGAGGCTTAGTCCAGCAGCCCCCAAAGAGCACCGCTTTCTAGGAAACTGCACAAGCGTGAGCCAAGGGATTGGAAGGACTCTTGCTTTGAGGTGTCCTATGTTGTGCACAGTCTCTTTGACATCATGTCTGTTTCGTCCAGCCTTGCTTGCTGCCCTGCTTTGCTGAGAGACACTTCCTGGACAGAAAAATGAAGACAGATGCTGGGTGATGATTTCCCCCCACCCCCGCCCCATCCTCACACATTTCTGAAATGTCACTCATTGAACTGGCACTTCACTCAGAATACAAAAGGCACACTGCCTACAGAGTGGCACCCTTCCAAATTGCTATTAGGGTAATTGCTTAGCTGAGACAGCTCAGGCAAAGGTTGGGCAGACTTCATTCTTTTTATCAAATGTACAGCCTTTGATGTGAACTCCGAAGTTTTTCCTCCCTGTTAAGGTTGTTATTACAGGTTTGTGTAGTCAAACAACAAAATATAAAAATCAGATGACCCTCCAGCAACTGTAGAGTTTCCAGCTGATTTATACAAGCTAAGCCTTAATTTATTTAATTGTGGTTTACAAGCCACACTGGCCAAGTTTACCCAACAGGCTAATTCACAAAGAAAGAAACCATATTTCTTCTATCATGACTAGGAGCCACTGATTGCCCTACGCATGCTGATTTTCTCTCATTCTCTTTTAGAAGTTCTTAAGCTCATGATAGCTATATTTTGTGGGAGTAAGGCCATGATAGCTGTAGCAGATAAAAGGAAGTAAAGAAATAAATCTCTATCACTTTTTCCCCTTCTTGCTGTTATTTTTTTATTTTTTTAAGCTATAGTTCCCCAGACATTATTGACTTATGGAGAATTGCTTTAAACTTTTAGACATTTTGGCTTCTCTGTTCTTCAGCAGCTGGACTTCTACAAGAGTGGAACCACTAGGAAAATTAACTACCTCAAAGTACCTCTGGAGGCACTCCAACATCAGGAGTATCTATACATAGCAAAGAGCATCAGCATAGTTTAGTTCTCCGTTCAGTCACTCCAGGTTTACACTAGTTGTGGATATTTAAGACAAACAAAACTGCATCAGCATAAAAAAAAAAAAGGGTGTAATGGAGTGGAGAATTAGACCTTCCAAAGCTGACTTACTCTCACAGAATGTGGCAGAGCTGTATGCCTGATGTTTGTTTCTAAATCATACTGCTGATGAATTTGTCAGAGAAAAACTCCTGAAATTCACAGCTGCTTTCTCTCCCATTAAGTAATTCTGGAAAGATAACTACCCTAAGAGCCACAGTAGCTGCTCTGTATGTTTCTCCCCCAATGTTCCTGCATTTTGAGCAGGACACAGTTTATCAGTAATGTTTGCTCCCAGGCCTAATCAAATCTTTTGGATTTTACAAAGGGAAAAACAAAGCTTGAGTATGCCAGAAAGCTTTGGGCAGAGATGACAGAAATAAGTCTAGACATCAGAGTTGTATTTTAGCTCAGCACAAGAGCTAACATATTTACAATCTCTCTCAGTAATTGTCTCCTTACAAAAAATTATGTTGCCTTTTGCTGCAGGTTCTTCAGTAAATTACAGAGACTAGGAATGGGACACTCAAGTGGTAGAATTGTGGATTACTGCAGACTGAAGCTCTTTTAAATGTTCACCATGCTAAAAAGAGCTAGGATTTACTTTTGATAAACTACCATTGTCAGAACTCCAGAGTGAAAATCCAGTAAACCATAACTGATTCATTTCAAACATGTAATCTACAAACCATGGTTTCTGAAACTGCTTTGCTGAAATCAGCCACCATTAGTATTTAGAACTCTTCCAAATCTAAAAGATGCAACTAACAGAAATTGACTGTCAGCAGAAGTAAAAATCCCAAAATCCCCCTCTCACCTACATGCAATCCCAATGCTTGCTTCAAATTATGTTAGATCATGGTTGGGGGAGACCACATGGTAGCCTCCATATGTTTTGGATTCTAACTCCCCAAATATCTTTCAACAGCCCAGATTTTCTGAGGCTAATGGAGGTTATAGCCCAATGGAAGATTTGCCTCTCTTCAGTTTAGTGCAATGCCTAATTTGGAGCCAATTGTAACATATGATCTCCAATGTATTTTATTCAGGGGTAAACTCTTTCTGGTTCAAAAAGGTTTAAGATGGGGTAAAAAAAGGTCCAGGCCATACAAATGCTTTCCCTCATTGCAACAGACCTCTTTCAATGGATTTTCACAGCCCTGAAATCAAGTTGTGTCCTGGCAAAGTAGTTTAAATATTTTTATTTTTTCTCATGCACACAATCTTACATGCTGTATTCCTTAAAAAAAATCCAAAGCCTCAGCATGAAATAGAAAACAGTATTTAAATATTCCGGGGCAAGGGATACATACACGAGAAAAAAATCAAGGGATGCATTAGTAATTTGATTTACTGCTTTTCAAAAGCCATCACATACCTAAGTAAGCTGTATGAGCAAACACAGATGTGTCAGCACATGGGGGCGTGTGCAATTTCACACATATTTGCCTGCACATTTTTACAATGCATTTTAAAGAGGGAAATGAGAACTGCTTCTCATTAAGCATTTGTGAGCCTTCTATGTCTAATTTAAAGGCAAGTTGGAATCTTTGAAATGCAAGTTCACCCCTCCTTTTCAGGTTTGAGCTACAAAGCTGCTAAATGAGTATACTTAAGGTCTCAATTGCTTGATAAAAGTGCAAGTACATTGATTGACAAGAGCCAGTTTGGTGTATTGGTTAAGGGCACTGGGTTCGAAACCAAAAGACTATGAATTCCAGTCTTGCCTTAGACATGAAGCCAACTGGGTGACTTTGGGCCAGTCACTCTTTCTCTAGGAAAGAGACAAAAGCAAACCACTTCCAAAAAATGGACTTAACCATTAAAACACATTTTCACAATATACTTGAATATTGAATTGTATTGCCAAATACAGGGAATATGAGATACACATATTACTTATATATGAGTTATGGATTGTAATAGAAGTCTTTATTTATTTATTTTTCTGTCATTGTAAAATCAAAATTTTGTTCCCCAACCTAAAGATGAATCACTTCACAATGCAAAATGAATTTGACAAATCAACATTCATAGCCAGAGGTTTCACAATCATTTGCATAATGTTCAGTCTCTCCAGTGTGATGAGAATCAGAGACATGGTTATCTTCTCATTTTTTCCCAGCCTTCTAAAACTGTGTATGACAGAAGGTACAGCAAGAGATAAAACAGTAAATGTAATGATAAATTTTATCAGGTGCATAAAACTTAGTGAGAGGCAGCCTTAAAACTACAGCTATATACAGCAACAAAGAAAAAACAAAGATCACAGAAAACAATTTAAAATTGGGTCAGTTAGTTCTGCTATTTCCAAACATTTTCCATGGGCGAATGATGACTCTCCATAGACTCAGGTTCAGGCTATTCTCATATCATCTACAGAAATGGTTTTGCATGGAGCAAAACCAAGCTGACTTAAGATATTTTGCTGCCTAAGGCAGAGTACTGAATTATGGTTCCACCCACCAAGTCACATGTAACGCGACTGGCAAATTATTTTGATATCTATAGTGTATTTGGTTTTGGTATTCTATGTCCACCTTAAACTAACAATAACGTACAATTTGCTACAGTTTCATTATACCCAAGATCACTTGCTGGAGACAGTTGCCTCACTGCCTAAGGATAGGATAACCTGATCTGGAGATTCTGAAGAACCAAACCTGAGACCTTTCTCCAGTACTGAGCTATGGTTGTTGCCCTCAGAGATGCTGGGACTATTTTGCATTGTTCTAAGCCTCCTCAAATGGAGAAGAGGACCAGGAAGATCAGAAGGAGGCACCCCATGAATCAGACTGTGTATTGCCAGGCTGCTTCTGTCTGGGGCTAGCAAACCAGAAGCCTCCTCCATCTAGCTTCCAGGAATGCAGGCATCTAATGATCAAGCATCAGAAGACAAGGAGGCATAGTAGTGTCCAACTACACTGAGAGATAGCTGGTCTTGAGTGAACTACTCCAGAGTACTCTGTCCAAGGAAGCAAGACCTGATCAGGGCTAGCTATATCTAGCTGGGGCGAGAAACTGTAACTATTTAGGGAGTAACCTGAACTTGGTAAAATTACTGGAAGAAACCTAGTTAGTAAAGGCCTTTGTGATTTCTTGTTTGTAAAACTCCTAACTGCAAACTCTTTCTGGATTATCTGGTGTTATCACTGTCTTTTCTCCCTCTGATGCTATTTTCCCAGTGAATCGGCCTCAGTGTTGATGAAACCTTGGCTGAATTTATGATTGTAAGACTTGCCTGATACATTAAATACAGCTTTAAAAGAAGAGCCACCATTCATGCGGCTGGAATGTTAATCTTTTTTTTTTTTCAGAAGCATTTTATTTATTTTTATTTATATAATAGATTCATACCCCTGCTTTCTACTCTAATAAGACCTGATGACAGTTAAGGAAATTTTAAAAACACAACAAAAAATAGAATCTATAAAGACACAAAATAAAATTAATACTAAAATAAATTAACAATTGAAGGTGAAAAAATGCTACTTTCTAAATCCTAAGAAGAGAGGCTAAATTCACGATGGCTGATGATACGCAGAATATTTTTTCTGCTGAGAACATGACTCAGTCTGCACAAGGCCATTGAAATTAATGAAACAGTATAAGAAAGTCCTCATGAACAGTGATATGAGGTTTTACAATGACAGACATCCCCTAGCCTTGTCCTGGGGTCCAAACTGTTAGTCATAAATTCATTATTTCATATATATCCATATTGTTGCATATCTGAAGATTCCTTAGGCACTTTGTAAACCCCAAAGCAAAACCACCATACAAACATAAAGGACTGTCAAATTAAAAAAGCCCAGTGAGGGCCTGTTGGTGGATTAATTTGCTATGGCCTTGCCTGCAATTGATCTGGTGGCCACTTAATGCTCATCTTTTTCAGCACCGAAGCATCTGTGCTATGCAGCCTTCCTGAACCTGGCAATCTTTTTCACCATTCCCAAACAGCACAACCATTATGTCTGCTGGCTGTGAATGATGGGATTTGTAGCCTATCCACTTGAGGGTGCCAAGTTGGAAAAACTTCCTGTAATAGGTGGATGGTGCCAAGTTATTTCATATCGGTCATTTCTGTAGAAAGGTTACAGGTCGCATTCACCTGCCACAGTATATATGCAAGAATTGTGATGCAAAGTCAGTTAACCTCTAAAAAAGTAAAATGTCTCCAGGCTCACTGGAACTTTATAAAGCTACTACAGATGGAAATTAACTACAACACACTACAGCTGCTGCTTATTCATTGCAAAATGCTATCAGGGAAGAGAGGAAGATTTGCTGGTGGGAAGTACAAATTGTACAGAGGTTACTCTAGTAGAATTCTCTTAAAAGCATGAAGTTATATATTCCCAAGTTCAGCTGCACCTGAACATTTGGACATAGTGGAGAACATGTGGAGCAGGAGAAGAGCAAACTAACTCCACCAATTTAAGAGTTGAAAACTGGGAAAGAACTTCTTGTTTCATGGAAGCGCCTGTCCTTGACTAATAGCTAGCTGCCATTTCCAATCCCTCTGAACCATGGCGGCTGTTGTTTTGTGAGCTATCCAGGGTATGGCATATCAATTGGGCAGCCATATAAGTCTTTTAAATTAAATAAATAGATACATAAATCTAAAAATGACAATACTAACATTAATGACCAAACTATTTGTGACCAAAGGAATAAGTTAGGACAAGGGATATGGAAGGAGAAAAAGAAAACATTGCAGCAATTCACAAGCTAACTCGTTCTAGATATTTGCAAAGTTTTAGAGCCTGGACAGCGTGGCTTCATCTACACTTTTTGTATGATAATCTCTATGGTTTCAGTTACTTCAGTATGTGGTATGCCAGTCATTATGTGCTTGGAGGACTTGCTTATTCTGTTGGCTAGGGACCTGGACTTTTGACCCAGTCTTGCCATGATGGCATTGCCACTCCTAGGCTTCCACCTATTTAGCTTAGAGAAGGAAAGATGTGGTCCTTTGGTTTCCTTCTTTTTCTTCCTCCTCTCTTGAAAAATGCAGTTTTCCTGCACAAGGAAATCTCAATATTAATTTCTTCATCCATTTGTGCTGATCTAGAATTAATTTCTTTGCCCTCTTGATCTCTCTTCCACTGCACCAGACTGAACCATGATGATGTGCTGTTTCACTCCCATTTCCAGAATCAAGTATTCCATGTTTCCTATTCATTTATCCTTGCGTAGTCTAGCACTGCTCTCTATGTCACCATTCATATCTATTTTTGTGCTTCCTCCTCACATAGCTACCTTCCTTTGCATTCCCAAGCATATAATTTAGATGTTTTAAGCAAACACCAGCATTATTGATTTCTGGATATAATTTCCTCTAGAACCTGCCCACAGGTGCTGTGGATAGCTAGTCTTCAGATACGTCTGCCTGCTTTTCTTTGTCTAGCTAGAGCTAGACAAGAGAAACATTTTGCAAATGTACTCCCAGTATAGTAAGAGGCTGAGTTATACATAACATTTAAAATGTTTCCTTTAATTCTTTGTACTGGATAAGCACCACAAACTCATATGTGAGTGAACTAATAGGACTAAGGTCAAAGGATTTTGAGTTAGATCATTCATCTACATCATTTTCTTTTTTAAAAAAACTGGGCTACAGATTGTTATTGTCGGCCCTTCAAGGTAGATCAGACTAGGAAACCAATGGATTGTAGGTCAGGACTACTTTTATTGTAAAGCTATAGTAACACAATCTTACAAGTCTGAATGTGCTTACCCCCTCCCCCTTTATCTTTATGAGAACTAGAGAGGGTCGATGGGACTATCCATTGTTGTTGTTGTTGTTCTTGTTATTATTTGTAGTACTATTAGTTAAAGTGTGTGTGTGTGTGTGTGCGCACACCTTCATGTCAGTGTTGACTCCTGACAACTGCCAGGACAAGTCCGTACTGTTTTTTGGCAAGATTTCAGAAATGGGTTACCCTTGCCTGCTTCTTAGGGCTGAGAGAGAGTGACTTGCCCAAAGTCACTCAGTTGGCTTCATGCCTAAGGCGGGACTGGAACTCCCAGTCTCCCAGTTTCTAGCCTGATGCCTTAACCACTACACCAAACTGGCTCTCATTAGTTAAAGTAGTATTTATTAAATTATTTTCATATAATAAATGTTTGGGGGTCAATGAACAGTCTGAAACTTCATGAAGGGGTCAATGAGCTGAAGAGTTTGGGGAACCCTGGTCTAGTCTGAGATGTTTATTCAGGTTATATTCCTGCCCTGGACTCAGTTCTCTTTTACTTGACCATTGTCTTGGTAGTGGCTTCCTGTCCCTCAAGGCCATTCCCTCTGTCCTCTACATCACTTCCCTCATCAGCCTCAATCTCCCCTCCCATGTTCCCAGAAAAATCTGAGTCATGGGAGTGAAATGTAGATGTGCTGCTCCTTCTTTTAGTAAACTTAGCACAAAAGTCACCTTGGTGTGATCTGTAGGAAACTCTGCTGGTCTGCCAGCCATAAACAGTTCACATTGAGTCAGGAATTGGTTCTGGTTTCTTCCACGTTTTTCTGGCAATCTTCCATGAGAACAGAGAAACACCACCTGTGCTGTAGGGTATTGCGCTACCTTGGGTTGAGGCAAATTCTGCCCAACTGTTGTGTTAGCTGCATCGTGGCATTTTGTGAATTGGTTATTTGTACATCCACTTGCTGCAAGCATTGCAATAATGCAGTGGTGAGGTGCTCGGTGAATAGCGGTGTGCCCTGAGGATCAGAGGCCATCTCTAGTAACCAAAGTGAGATCTTCTGCCTCTCTAGAAAGAATAGGAGACTTGCAAGATTGATCAGTCCTTCAAGGCCATTCCCTCTTCCCTCTATAGGGCAATATCTAGCCAGTGATGCACTGGAGCAAACATGTATTGGTTTGCGAGAGCCAATTTTTAAAATTTATTGAATTTTATGAGCCCTTTGAGAGCAGAGCTGAGCTGTGACACCTAGCATGCCAATCAGCTGTTTGATGGCTAGCAGGTTGGTGTGGCGGCAGTGGAGCTGGCAGAGCTGATTGCTATACAGGTAGCCCTTGTTGAATGACCATTTGTAGTTACGACGGCACTGAACAAGGGGGACTTAAGATGGGTTCTCAAAGTTCCAGTTGTTGCAGCATCACCATGGTCATGTGATCGCGATGCAGGCACTTGGCAACTGGCTTGCAATTATGATGTCACAGTGTCCCACAGTCATATGATCGCTATTTGCAACCTTCACTGCCGACTTCCAATAAGCAAAGTCAATGGAGAAGCAATGTCACGACTGCTCAGGATTTGCCTAACAAAGGCAACTGGGACTGCCACAACTGCAGTTGTAAGTTGGCGCAGTCACATGATGCTGCACTTTACGACCGCATTACTTAGTGACAGAATTGCTGGTCCCAATTATCACAGTTAAGCAAAGACTACCTGTACATTTATCAGCACAGCATTGTATCTAGCCTATGTGTTACAATTCTGCTGTAATCAAAGGAAGTCCCCCCTCGTTAGATTGGAACATTGGTTTCCTAAATCTATACTTTATCACAGTCTTGCAATAATGGTGAGATCCATACCTATCTTTGACATTGCCAACCTGATATACTGGATATATCGTTTTACAACTGGAAGCACTACAATATCAATTGTGCGTTTCGAACATTCCAGTTAAATATTTTTTTGGAAAAATGCAATATCTCAGCGGTTACTCATGATAGCAATTACAAGTGGTGATTTGAAGGATTTGTGCATGTATTGAAGCATCTGAGAGAAAAAGGGATGGAAGCTGTATGAATGACCAGAAAGTAGGAAATGCCAGCTGTTGCATGAATTTCCACAGCGAAGAAGACACTGGAATAGTTTGTGCAGTTATGGGATTTATGAAATCATCTATGTGGATCATGCAGGAGAGAAAAATTAGTTTGCCTGATGGGGAAGCAGTGGGCATTTCTTCCTTGATTGTGGTTATTACTTTTTCAGCTTCGGCCAACATGGCGATATCTGCCATATCCTCTGTTTACAGTTTGGGTCACATTGCCTTTCTCCATGTGGTCATATAGCCACAGCCATGGGGACAATGAGATCTGAGGTAGAACATGTGCAGAAGGTATCCTGGTTCAATCACCAGTATTTGGGTAGAAAATAAAAACAGTGGATGGTTGAATCTCTGTGCCCACCTTCAGCAAAATAAGCAGAGGTGGTATGGAGTGTTGTGCAAGAAAATCAGCCACAAAGGATGACAGGTAGCATTATGATGCAGATTATATCTTCCATGGAAGTCAGTATGTTTATGCATGAATAGCTTCCAGCAGTACTTTAGAAGAGGACTCACAACAGATCCACAAAATTCAAAATATGCTCACCAGACTAAAAAAGTCTTGGAACCACTGTTTTAGACTATCCTTGCATGCAGGGGGTTTGGATGGTCAAACAACAGTGTAATCTTCTAAAGGAGTTAGAAGTTAGACTTACTTGTCATTCTTGTGCCAATAAGGCGTACCTAGAAACCCTACTCAATTCTCAGTTAATTAATTTAAACATCCAATTTATATTGGCTACGCTAAATTCAAAACTCTTCAAAGTATAAACAATCCTTCTTCTAGAATTCTCCTATTCCAAACAGACAGATTCTTCAATCCTTTTAAAATCTTAAATAAAAAAAAAAACACTTCGATTTTATCACTACATATTTCTGTTATGATTCACAATAACAAGTATGCCTAGGATTTGCTGTGAAAATTCAAGTGATTTGATTAGAACTATTGTTTTGTTTTGAAGGATTGGCCATGTGTTAATCAAAAAGCATTTCTCACCATTCCATCTTTATAAAAGCAAATTCAAAACAAAGCTGCCAACTGAGTTGTAATTATTTAAACTTCAACAATGAAAAATCTTCTGAGCTTTAAAAACAACATCAGGAAAACAGTAGAAATAAATAAATGAGGAATCTATGGGGGCAGTGTGTTTTTATTTCTTCTATCAGAATAGTTTAGAATAATGTGCTTCATGTGTACTAATACACAGCTGATATATGAAAAAGGCAAGATATACTGTAAGTTGGAAGATAGCACCCTCTTATGTTAACAGAAGGAATCACAACCCTATAAATGAAGATAGTTTTTATAGTCTACTAATTGCAGCACCAAGCAAAGTTTAGCTGACTTTACCGAGTCAATAGGTATTAACCAGGACAGTTAAATGAAATGTCCTTTTTACCAGAATGACAAAAATTGGGGTTAAATAGACTAGAAAGGACCCTGGAGGTTTTCTAATACAATCTACTTTTCAATGCTTATTTGTAAGTACTGAAAATATTTCCAAGCACATCTCTGTATGGGACATTTCTGCATGTAAGTCCAGAAAAGAATAATGTGGCATTTTTAATTCCTTTAGCACTTATAAAATTCACTGTATAGAATAATCGCCCAGAGTCACTCTGCAGTGAAATGGGTGGTAACAAGTTTGAAATATAAATAAATATAAATTAATTAATGTTTGTTTCATTATAATGGATTTCCTTTACATTCTGTGAGAGGCATAGCTTTAGCTGACCAAGTGCACTCAACTAGGGGAGGAGGCAAGTATAACACTTTTATATACAAAATCTTTGATGAGTGAAAACCTGTCATTTTCAGCCAATGGGACAATATTACAGATTAAATGGGCATTCGTATTTTATTGGCCAAAAATCAAAAGATATGGGTGAACTAAGGCTAATTAGCACAACAATCTGCCCATCCTGTAAGATCTAGGAGAGAGGCCTTGCTGAAGGTCCCATTCCATCCACAGGAACTTCTTAATGGTGGCACCTCTCCTACGGGATAACTTGCTCCCATATTCTATATATGGATCACCACTTCCCTCATGAGCTTCCCCAGATAACTGACAACCTGGGCCAGGGAGAAAGTATTGGGGAGATGTTAAATTTGTGATCTGTCCCTTTTGGGTTGCACCTCTATGGTTTACCTTGTTTTTGGCTTTTATACTATATATCCCACCATAGCAAGGTGGTACACTAGAGATTCTAGTGGGCTATACAATGTCCGATGAGGAAGAAATCTGCTCAGCAAGAATACTTGATGAATATAAGCAAAGATGGAGTCTAGGTTAGAAAGATACAATTTTATTTTGGGAATTTGGTGGAAAACCCTCTATAATTTAGGAAAGTTATTTAGCCTGTGTTTTAAGTAGGAATTGGCACATTTCCAACCAATCCCTCTTCTGCTCCAACCCAATTTAATAGGATTGTTAACAACAATTATATAATTGTACAACATCAATTCAACTGAATGTCCTATTTTGTTACCAATCAGGCTATCTTTATCAAACTTTTAAATTCTCTGTGCTTCTTACTCCTGCATCCCAGTAATATCTAAGAAAAAAGGACCCATTGTTGTTTCTTCTCCTGAGAGAAAAGATGGTTGTAGCAAATTTGGGTTATTTGGATTTTAAAAGGGGGATTTGGGGGGATGGGTAGGAACAGATTTGGGAAAAGGATAACATCTCTCACTCTCCTTTCTTATTTATAGCAATGCAGTATGAAATGATATCTAGAACACCCCACCCCAAATGTTTCCAGCCTTTGATACTTCCACCAGGCTTCCTGCCCACCCAACATTTGAGGGTTTTTTTAAAATAAAAATTAAAATAGCCCTGTGTATGGGGGGAGTGCTCTCTTGTTGAATGTTATTTCCCTTGTCAGATAATTTCTTGTTTGTTTTTATTTCCTTGTGGAATATTGCAGTGGTTTTAACTGCCATGCTGTGTTTATATTACTTATTTATTCTGTTTTGTTTTGACACCTGGATACTTAAAACGATGTTTAAAAGCACTGTTAGCCGCTTTGCTTATCTTGTAAATTGGGAACCAAGATTTAAATTGCTGGAATTAAGTAAGTAAAAAGTGGATGATTTTATTATGTATGAAGATTTTATAAACACAAAGATCAGTTAAAATTTTTGAGAAGGAACCCAATTTTCTGTCAGATAAAAATGTTAAAACTTGGGACAATTTCCTTCCTAATTCTATGGATCCTGAGAGGAATGTTCAGAAGGAAGGTTTCTTGCCTTCCTGAAACAACTTGAATTCCCTAAAAAGCTTCTAGAATGTCAGCAGCACTACCTGCATTACGCGTGGAGAAGGAATTGCCGTAAATAACTGAAATCTGACAAATGTGGGGTTACTTCCCATAATATAACAATTCCATATCTCACATTGTTCTGAGAAGTCTCTTTTTGTGAGATTTAATTTTTCTTTCCTTCCTTCCTTCCTTCCTTCCTTCCTTCCTTCCTTCCTTCCTTCCTTCCTTCCTTCCTTCCCTCCCTCCCCCCCCCCCTTTCTTTCTTTCTTTCTTCTTCTGGAAGTTGCAGGGGAAAGAGATACAGGCAGGACACTTTTATTCCATGATCCTCATTAGCTTAGTAGTCAAGTAATATCTACTTTGTGTATCAATACAAACAGTGAGATCTTAGAACAATGCACTATCATACTTGATTTTGGAGCATAGATCCCCTCCCTAAGAATTACAAAAGTATATCAGAAACTTGGGAGTGATTTCTTCCCTTCTGAAAATACTAGCTGTAACTTGAAGCCTCACTGTATCTATGGATTTAGTATGTTTGATATTCAAACAATTCTGCGTTAACTGTCTTCATTTAAATTTAATTGAAAATTATGCCAGATTTTTTTTTAAAAAAACCCTGCCCATGAAAGAACCCTTCAGCCATCACTCATTTTATTTTAATGTGAATATAATATTGTTCTAATTGTGTAAGTATTGAATCAATTCAACTTAACTAAGTCAACTGATATTATGTAGGAAGTTAACCTTGCCTTGTGTCCAACTGAAATCCCCAGAGGACAATGGCATTTGAAAGCTAGTCTTTGAAACTTCAGAAAGGGAAAAAAGGAGGGTAGACCTTGTAAATATTTATACATTATTCACAAAGGCTGGCTTGTCCAGATGCTGAGGAGTGAAGACTTTTGAATCATAGATTTATCCAGAAAACAAAAACTTTCAACCTATATCCTTGCCAGAATACCATTCTTCAACATATGGAGGCTCTTTTGCAGCTCCGGCTGGACAGCATGACTTAGAGGACAGCCATGGCAAGAAGTGGCAAAATACTTTGGGCACCATAGAAATAAATAAACATCAAGTCTATGAATAATACAATGAGCATAATATTGCCATAATTATGCACATTGAAGTTTCATTCATTAGGCATCCACTTAAGTCTTTTGATGGAAAAATGCTATTGGTTGAAATTCTCTGATGACAGAGTGTCCCAACACTTCAAGATGCTCTGCTACCAAAGGACCAGCACAGCAAAAACAGGAAGAAAAAACAGTTCTTTGGAAAGAAATCCCTTCTACTACTTCTAATAGGAAGTACATTTTAACTGCGTTTTGAGCTGATCTAAACGTTTAGTGGATTTGGAGTGTGGCAGAGGGCTGAGAGAACTTGGAACCTTTGAATCTTAAACTTCTTTCATCTTAGACAGACAGACAGAAACGTTATTTTGGGCACTGACCAATAAAAACAAACAAAGCAAAATTATCCCCTAACATCAATAACTGTTAGCAACCATTTGTGGGCAAAGCTTGCACATAATGTAGCAGAATTTTGCTACTTTTAGAGAAATAAATGTATCTTGGTTGTTTAACAGATAATGCAAATAAAAATTATCAGAGTGCCCTGGAAATTTAAATAAAAGGAAGGTAATCATCTGGTGGCGAATGTCCCTGTAGAACTGACAATACAAAAGAACACAGCTGTGGTTTCAATGGCACCCGTGCCACAGGGGCAGTATCAAGTTTCATATGGGGTTTTCCTATATTTCCCTTCCAAAACAGCTGTGGGGTAGACCTTGAATCAGGCTAGAGATAAGGCTCTCCTGAATTTGGGGACTGTAATATGATATAAATATGACGCTGGTTTAGGTGCTAAGATTTAGTTATTAACAATTGTATTATGAGAAAATGCAGCATTAGCAAGAGTGGGACAAAGGTCATCAGCCACTGTTGCAATGTGGCAAGAAGGTAAAAACAACCTATCAAAGATTTTCAGACATAGAGTAACAGGAAAGTGGTCACTTTCAGGTCAACTGACGATTACAAACTAAGATAGATAGGGAATTAAACTCTGAGAGATCCCAACATAGTCTAACAGGGAAGGCTTGGTACCAGCCCAGTGGGTATACTCAGCTGGGTAATCATCACTAATAGACCCATTTAAAATTATCAAATTCAGTTTTGTAAAAGTTCGAACAAGGCAAAGCCCTCTATAATCACTGTATACATCCTTAGACTGGCAGCATAGAATAGGGGGTGTTATTACAGAGGATAAAAGCTGGTAGTGACATTTAGCCAAAAGTGATTTGTTGTTTGCTCCAATTCTTGCATTAAAATCACCAGCCAATATTAAATATGTTGCAGGGAATGCAATCACTAGATCTTCCACATAGGTATCTATTTTATCCCATACATGTCTTATTTGTGATCATATGCGCAGGGCTGGAATGTATACAATAATCAAAAGGAGTTGACTCCTATTGAATTGAAGCAGAACTGCCAATGCATACTCGTCTAATGGTTTTAAACTAGTTATTTGAACCTGTAATGAGGCAGATATTAAAATATCTAAATCCTTGTAAAGTCTCCCATGTCCTGCACCAGGCACAGCTTTCAGTGCAATTGTCTTAAACCCTTCTGCTAACAATTCACCCGTGTGCCATGTTTCCTGGAAAAAAAACTATGCCATAGCTGGAGATATATGCCAGAAATGATGGATCTCTATTCCTGAATTTCCTCCCTGCAATATTCCAGAAAATGAAAGTCCAGGAGTAATATTGGTTGAATGTCATTCAGCCAGACAAAGGTATTGCTGTAGACATTTCCTGGAAAGCACGGGGGCCCCGCGTGCAGGGATTATATCCTGCAACTCCTGCGGTGCCAACTGCTGCACTGAAACAGTCTGTGTTGAATGTCCAAGTGCCCTTTAGTGAAGTTGAGATAGAGTCCTGTGAATGCTGATCTGCAATCTCTGCAGTTTATGGGGCTGAGCTCATCTTACTCCAGTTAAGACTGGAGCTTCAGACATTGGAAAATCTAGAGACTGATTAAGGGAGGATTGTTTGATCCCTCCCAGACTATATCCTGTCTTCAGGATCCCTAGGATAGTCTTAATCCAGACTTGATTGTTACCTATATTATGATCCTACTAGCATACTTCTAAAATTCTTGGCTTCTCTATCCTTTTAAATGTGTGAACAGTATATAGAATTTTATTCGATGCTGATTTTCAAATTTTGTCTCAATCACAGATGGCAAATTGCAGGATTGTTGGCTAATCAAACTCATAAAACACTTTTCTTTCTAAATTTCCTAAACTTCCACGCACTAGGAAGTTTAGTCAATGTGAGGAAGCTCTATTTGAGGAAAATTTGTCCATCACTGATTATCTTTTTATTAACAATGCCAATAACCCCAAAATACTGTTTAATAAACGCTATTATACATGACACAGGATAGGATTCCACTATTTTTAACAGTGAAAGAGAAGAGTTAATTATAAGAGATATTGTTTTTACAGTGAGGAAATCTGGGGTTCTATCTATATGGCACCATGCTTATTCCAAATTGCAGAGGTTTATAGTCTCTTTGTGAGTCAGACAATTTTTATGCCACATTTGGATTACTTTGTAAACTAGTGTTTTCAACAGACAAATGAAGGGGAAAAAAATTGAAAATAGTTACTAGGAGCAACATTATCTTCAAATATCATCAGACTCTTCAGACTGAAAAATGTAAACTCATTTAATTTTCTTTTGCTAATGCTCTGTTCAGCCACAAATAATTATTCATCAGATGGACAATACTGTAACTGCATAACTACACAAGCATAAACTTGGCAAATTTAAATTACACTCAACTTAAGAAAATGTCTTGTGTTTAATGACATGGACACAATTAGAAATCTGATCCTAGAACATAACACCATGGTGTATAAAATCAGGCACAAATTTGTAATGATTTCTTCAGCAAGAACATTATTCATATATTCTTTTCCTCTAAAGAATAGAGAATCATTGCTCCAAACATTTCTTGAAGAATGTCTCATGGGAGAAATAGAGAGCATGTTGAACTCTGCTGATCCATTATTTTTTTTTCTCCAATAGATCAAAACAGCTTAATTGATCCATTAGGGAAAAAATCCATTAGATCTCAAAATAGCAATAACACTATTAAAATCAATTAAAGGGTGGCTATTTTTTAATATTGTAGTTGGTTCTAATAAAATCTTTGTCCTATTACAGATTGAGACAGTTTGTAGGATCACATTGTAGTTGTGTTTGAAAGCTCTTTTTTTCTTGAGAAAGCTAAATTAGAAGTTAGATAAAGATACACACAATTTGAGAGTCATAAGTAGAGGAAACAGAGCAGTAGAAGTATCATAGGAACAGAACTATGGATGCTAGTGGTAGCTGTAGCAGGGACATGTATAAGTGCAGTCCGCTTCTCAAAAGATCAGCTTTGGCAGTGGCAATACAGCTGTGTACTGATTTCTACATTTAAAAAAAAAAAATTCAATAAAATAGTTGGTTTTCGCTGTGTTCATTACTCTGTTGTTGCTTCTTAGTACTGTAATGGCAAGGTACCTAGTTGAGTAGGTTTTATGCGGCCCTTCCCAAGCTGCTGCCCTCAAAATCTGCTAGAACTGCAATCCCCAGAATTCCCTGCTAGCATCATCAACAGCCATGGTACTGGGGATTTTGTAGTTGCCATCCCAACAAATAGGAAGAGCATCAGGTCAGAGAGGGCTTTTTACTTTATTATCATGGTACAGTGAGGAGGTCAAACTCTAAGATTTGAAATGTTACAAGATGAAGAAACTGATGACAAAAATAGGACTATGCAGCTACTTTTTTTATTGTTACACAAGTCCAAAGCTGTGGTCACCATGCAGTACAGCATAAGGGGAATGATTTTGCTGAAAGGTTTCAAGAGATCATAAGCTACAACATTTTGAATGACTGGCCCTTTGCTTCTCAGAGAAAACAAACTTAGCAGAGAGACAGAAACTCTGCGGATGGTGCACAACCACATTTCTTTTTTTTTCCCTCTCTACAGTTGATCAGTAAACTAAGTTTACATGTTTGAACTTGAAATGTAGATAAAGCTTTGAGCTTACTGAGGTCTTTGTTTTAAGTATTAATAAATACACTCTTGTCCACTGAGTGCTTTTTAAAATTAATTTGTTATAACTTCATTTCATCATCACTTCTATTTGTGCCTCACTTTTTCAATGTTAACAAGAAGCCAAAAGATGAGTCTGGACAAGTACTGGCCTTGAGATTTAATTTCAAATTCTTCTAAAATTCTGAAGACTTTAGGATTCATGAACCTAAAAATGTTCTGATCTTCTCTGGTTGTCACAACCCTTCTTCAAGACTTCCTGTGTAACAGATTAAGTGCTTACGGAGTGATATACTGACAGGTTGCAAAACATGATGTTATTTTGACACTGACCACTTGTGTTGATGGAAATGTCTAGAACCAAGGGTGTATCCTTAATGCAGGATCTATACAATCACCACACATATGGTGTTACATCAAATGAAACTTCCTAGAACACATTTTGAAATGTCTAATCCCAAAGCAAAACCACTAAATATTTTTCTTGCAACCTGTCCTTATTAACAACATTAGAAGATATGAGTGGGTTTTAGTTATAGTTTACAGTCCAGTGTTATCTTCTGGTCCTGCAGAAGAGCCTTTCTCTGTACTGGATGCAAAAACTTTCATCTGAGCAAATAATCCTCAAAAACATAGGAAAAAAAGAGTATTCTTTTAAAAAAACTCATAGAGTTTATTGCTTTCAATTTATAAAATTAAGCCTGCTCCAGACAGGTAATACTGGTAGATATGTTTGCAATCCCTATTTTTAAAAAATCAGAATGTGTGTCTTGACACACAGTGCCTCCTCAATATGCAAGGCCAGGTTCCTTCCTTCTAATACTTCATAATCAAGATGCGATGTGGTGCCCATTAGAACACTGAAGTACTTCTCATTTAACTCTGCCGAGCCCAGCATACGGTAAGTTGCCACAACCTCCTTCATCATATTGCCTGTTGACAAAAGGAATAATTACTAGTCGACACAGGACATATGGTTTGACTTTTAAAAATCAATTCCCAAAACACAGAGACACTAACATTCAAAGACAAATTTAGAGTACCTGTGAATTCACATTCGACATTCTTTCAGCATGTTCCTAGAAAATTATGAAGTCTGATGACTGTTAGTTACTTAAATTATCCCATGCTAAATTAGTTACTCTGCTTACTTTTCTTGACAAAATTACTTTTAATATTAAAATGTTGATTTTCAGCTACTAGTCAAAGTTGCCTCACCCAACACTCAGATATTACATTAATTCATTATAAGGCATTCACCTTTTTTTTGGTTTTACCCCACAGAATTCATGTGAAAATAAAATAACATTGAACAAAATAAATGAAATATGTATTTCATATAGCTTGAAATGAGAAATTAGTGGGGAGTATGACTGTGAAATCATGTAAGATACATGCATGACAGTACTATAATCTTAATTACAGCTGCAATCCTGCAACAGTACAAGCCTATAAATATCATTTTAAAATATGGATTACTGACTTTAATTCCAAGCATTTGTAAGAATGCAGTCTAAACCACTAAAAATATCCTTATTTGAGAAGAAAGTCCTAAAGTATTGACCCAGCACATTAAGTCTCAATGAACCACTAAAAATCTGCTTGACAGGTCAATGGAATCATGGAGAGACTTGTGAAGTCAGTTAGTTACTGCGGCCTGTTCCTTAGTTCTGCTGCACTAAAGCTCTACTGCTGAAATATCAGAAGCTCCAGCTATGATTAATTCAATGTAACAAACTGGAATAAAGGGAAAACCATTTATAGCTAATTTTCCTACATTTCTTATCAAATTGTCACAGTGCTAAAATGCACATTCTAAGAATGGGAAGTGAAAGTAAACTTGGTGCAATGTATAGAACACCCACTATGCATTATATACACAAATGGATGTGATGAGTGCTGAATGCAAATAGCTAAAGTTGTATGTACAAAACACATAACAGGTCATGATTACAACATTTTTCTTAATTATCTATTTTGAATTTGACATTCTAGCCCTCTTCTTGCTACCTCAAATATTTCAAGGTGTATAACATGTAACTCTGAAAATATTTTTGAAAATATTAAGATGAATTACCCCAATAGAGACGAATAAAATGACAAGATTAATCCCATGCACATATGCTGTTTACTTATGAAAGCTGTACTTTGGTCCTCTGAACACTCTTTTCATGATATGCACTGGAATAAAGCAGGATGGTATCTGCTTGAGCATAACAATTTCTTAGCTTTCAATTCTATATTTCCTTTCATCTATTTATACCTTAGAAGCAAAGTGTAATATTTGTTCTAAGTTATGAAAACAGTAGTTAACATGTACAATATCTATAGTATTACTGGAGAAAGAACTGAATGAAAAATTAAATAAGCTTTAAAAAGTGCTGGTCCAACATGCATATGGGCCAGATGAATTCTATACACATAAACCATGTCGCTAGAATAATAATAATAGTAACAACAATAACCATCATCATCATTAATGACATTCATAGACCACCAAATCCCTAAAGACTGTCAGTGGTTTATAGATAAGATACATAAGAAACGGTAGACTGTAAAGAAAAATTATTTAAATATAAGGTCCACAAACTAATGAAAATATAAAATAAAATAAAATAAAATAAAATTACCAAAACTAAGATGGAAACAAGGCCCAAATGCCATCTGGAAGAGCTCTGTTTTGAGCAGTTTCCTGAAGGCAGTCAGGGTGGTAGCCACCTGGATGTCCATTGGAAGGTTGTTCCAAAGAACTGGTGCAGCTGATGAAAAGCAGTGCCATTAAGCCTCACCCCCCTCATCTCCCTAAACACCACAGAATTTTTTTTCTTAAAAGGAAAAAGAAATTCACAGAAGAACATAGTTTCTAATGGGAATATTCTACCCTCCCCCAATATAGAAAAGATAAAATATTCATTGAATCAGGCTCAAATACTGGTGACTTCATGGTTATGAAGTGGTTTGCATTCTTCTGGGATTGTTTCTTGACTTAGCAGTCAAGGATGTATCGGGCATTGTCCTCTCCAAGCATTAACCAACTCTGATCTTGTTTAGCTTAAAGATAAGTCAAGCTGCTGACCTATGAACCACTTTATAATTCTAACTTATTTACTTTAATTTATTGATTTACATGCAAAAACCAAAAAGTTCATGCTTCTGAATTCATTTTTTAAAATAGAACAATCTGAACAGAGGTTTATTAAATGTACACACACACACACACACACACACACACACACACCCCTATGTACATATGAATGCATGTATAGGATATATTCCAAAACCTAGCATCAATTTAATCAGTGTAACCCCAAAGGCATCTTCTGTTCAGTCTAATCAATATTAGAATATCAAAAAAAAAACACAAACCCACCAACCCCTCCCCCCCAAAAACAAAAAAACAAGGAAGCATTTCACAGCATTCCTGCAAAACTTAACAAAATTAAATGGTGAATGAATATTTTCTATGGAAAGTTTAGACTTTGAAACCTAACCTACAGAATATATTCAAACAAATAATAATTGGCCAATTATCAGAGAAAATTAAAGAACTATTAAAAATGATACACTTAAAATTCCAAAAAGTAATATTGAATGGTATATCAAATATGTTAGTTAATTTCCTGTTCAGATAAATATCTCAGTAATGAAAATTTATGGTCTGTACTTGTGTTAAACTATTTAGTTCCTACATATTTCTGTAGGTATGCAATGCTGTTTTTACCAGATGAGATATTTTTAATGACATACCTTCCATCAAGATTATAAAAGCTTTTCCTTGTGACTTCACTTTAGCTAGCCCAATTATATCTGGCAGAAAGACCTGATATCCTTCCTCTAGTTCAGTGTTGGTGCCTCCATTAAGTTTGGACACGAGACCTATTTTTTTCTGTTTGTTTGTTTTCCCATTTCTTAGATTTAGACATAATTTTAAACTGGCTTCCGAGATTGTGCAGCTGGGAATTTTGTCCCCTAGACATGAAAAGTTAAATTCTCCACATAACTAAGTTGATCCAAAATAACAATATTATAAGAGGCCAATGTCCCACAGAAGCAAATCTATTAGATTTTTTTAAAAAATTTGGTCATCCCATTCTGTTATCTTTTTACGGGTAAAATTTTCTCATATGTATCTTGGTCTTCAATTTGGTCAGCAGCATTTTTGGCAAACTACAATGTCAAAATGAGGCACACTTGCTATAACATTATCATGTAATTGTCAGAATTATATGCATATGTTCTGGTGTCTGACACAAGTGCATTAGTTCTAGCATTTGCATGATGATGTTATAAAACATATTCCCTCATCTGCCTCTCCTTGCCCCCTTGCAGACATCCACAAACTTAGTTCTCATGAAGATTAAAAAAAAAAATCCAGTATTTAATGTTTAATAAGAATTTATTGTTATTGTGTTGCTGTTGGATATGGAATTTGGAAATTAAAACATTAAGTCATATTGTAGGGCTTGTCCTATCATTGTTACATTGGAGCTAAAATCCATAGGATCATTAACATGAGTTTAGACTCTTACCTATACTCCTGGCATTTGGAACCTATCAAGATATGTAGTTTGTGCACATTGGGAAGGCCTCAAGAATTGTTGCACAGCTCTACCCTAACTTGTAGCAATGAGGCTGTGGATATATATGTTGTTTGTAAAAATGTGAAATAGTATTTTTCATGAAGGAACAAAGAAAAGGACTTTCAAGTAATATGTAAGTAATAAATAAAGCTTTCTGGGGTTGTTTTATGGTAATAATATTTAAAGTCTTTGCCCCCTTCTTTTTCTTGTAGCTAGCTGTATCTATGCCCTTTTGTTATTTTTCTGTTACTTTTTAAATTAATATTTTATTATATTAAACAAAAATTGATGTGGCATACACTGGCTATAAAGGTGGAAATGCAAATAGAGGAGTCTTATTGCTTTGACTAATCTGACATACAATAATAAGACATCAAGAACAGAGTTGCATCACTATCACAGAGAGGTAGTATCGGTTTTACAGAGCTAGAAGTGTTAAAACAGAGGGGAGAGAGAAAATCACTGAGCAAAGAGAGAGAAGGATGAAATAAGTGGCCCTTCTTTTCATATGTATCTGTTTAAAGGCCTACAGAAGCACTCTTAAATTCTTTTAAGAATGTTTAAACATAAATCAAACAAGTCAGTAAAGCTGGGGATATAATGGATTTATGCAGCTAATCCACACAGATATCATGAAAATATTATTTTCAACATTTATGCATACATTCCACATTCATTCTCAACTTTCTCAGCAAATGACAAGTAAAAACAACTGTACCACTGTTTAGAACCTTAAATGAAACAACTAACTGACAATTACTGGGTATTTAATACTGAATAAATAGATTTTCAGAATGTTGCTCATCACATAAATCAGAGGGCTGCAAACTTTTTGAAAGGTGGATACAGTTTCAATTCTGAGAATGCATTGTGGGTGCTATAATTGCTATGAGGGCTTCCCCATTTAAAAATATCTGCTTTGGTAGCACAACAGTTAAAAATAGAATCAGTTGAGTTATGGAGTGTTGAGTGAACCAAGGAGAGGTCCACATGCATGCTGGTGTCACTGGTTTGGAATTCCCATAGTAAATCTACTTCTGAAGAAGAAATTAGAATCTATATCTTTCTGAAATAATCTAGCAACTAGTCTTCAAGCAATAAAAGATTCTAACTCAAAAAATATTACGGGATCATGAGTATCATGGGTTTCCTACTGAAACACATTCACAATCCTTTAAGTAGCTATGACCATTACTTGGTTTTTAGGGAAGCAAGCTTGTGGGAGACAGTAACAAATCACTACATAAAGGACATTCTTTGCATGTTGAAAGTCCACAGTTCCATTTAAGAAGATATTAAAGATATTAAAGAGCAAAGATGGCAAAAGAACCTCTCTCAGCCACGAATGGCTGGGCAAGATGGACCAACTGGCTTACTTGGTATAAAAGAAACAAAGCAAGAAGTCAATCATGTTTCTTGTTATCAGAGGAACTCTAAAATATCATGTCTGATTCCTTAAACCAGACTGTGGATATGTTCTAAGAAGAGGTCTTTTTTTCTGTGAGTTAAATAAATAGTTCAGCTCTAGGTAATTAAATTATGCTGACGGCATAAACAAAAAAGGCGCCTGAGCAGCCTCTCTCTGCCCATAGTTCCCGTAACTGTCCCTGATATACAGAAGAGCTGAAGGAACTAAAGAGGGCTGAGACACCTAGAGTGCCACTGGCAGAAGACGGGGAATGAAGACAATCAAACACAAGCTAGAGTCACTATTAGAGCCTACCTTGTGGCAGTAAGGGTAGTGAAATGTGGTTATTTCTCTGCCCTTACTGCGTTTGCAGAGTCACCCAGCGGCCCTTTTTCAGGTGACCCGGTCCCTCCCTGGAGGGAGTGATACTAGGTTTCACTACAGGGTCGCTGTGAGGAATATGCTATGCATCTAGTGGATAAAGTCGCTTGCATCTGCTCTATGTTGGAGTCCAGCTTTAGGGCAGCACCAGTGGAGGCTATGGGGACTAAGTCTGGCTGGTTAACTGGGGGGAGTTTGATCCCGTTGCACCTGAGGAAGTGGACAGGACTCTTGCAGCTGTTAGCTTGGCCACTTCTGTGTTAGATCCGTATCCCTCCTGGGTGGTTAAGGCTGCCCAGGAGGGGACATGTGATTGGATTTAGGTGGTGGTTAATAATTCCTTGAGAGAGGGGGTGGTTCCATTGGCTCTTAAGAAGGCAGTGGGGTGCTGTCTCCTCAGGAGGCCATTGCTCGACCCAACCAGTCTGGACAGTTTTCATCCAGTCTCCAACCTTCCCTTTCTAGGGAAGGTTGTGGAGAAAGTGGTCACGTAGCAGCTGCAGAGGACCCTGGATAAAGCGGGTTATCTGGACCCCTTTCAGTCAGGGTTCAGGCTGGGTTACAGGACTATGATGGCATTGATCACACTCTTAGATGACCTCTGGCAGGAGTGGGATGGGGGCAGTGCAGCCATCCTTGCTCTTCTTGACCTCTCAGCAGCCTTTGATACCATCGATCATGGTATCCTCCTGGACCAGCTTCGGGAGTTGGGGGTGGGCGGTACTGTGTTGCGCTGGTTCTCCTCCTTCCTCCACGGTCGGTTTCAGTTGGTGTTGATGGAGTGGGAGAGATCCAGCCTGTGCTTCCTACTTTGTGGGGTGCCCCAGGGCTTGGTTCTCTCTCCTATTTAACATCTACATGAGGCTGCTGGGTGAGGTAATCCAACAGTCTGGGGTGAGGTATCAATATGTTGATGATACCCAGCTTTATATCTCCACCCTGGGCCATTGGAATGATGCCGTGTATGTCCTGTCCCAGTGTCTGGAGTCTGTAAGGGTCTGAATGAGGTGTAATAGGCTTCAACTCAACCCAAGCACGACTGAGTGGCTTTGGTGTATTTGGGCCTTCCGCTGACAAGGTTTTCCCATTGTTAGTCCTGGATGGGTGGCACTGCTCCAGACAGACCTGGGGTGCAATCTGGGGGTCCTCTTGGACTCACGGCTCCTGCTAGAAGAGCAGGTGGCAGCCGTGACTAGGAGGTCCTTTGCACACCTTAGGGCTGTGCACCAGTTGCGCCCATTCCTGGACTGGGAGACTTTGCTCACAGGCACTCATGCCCTCGTGACCTCTCATCTGGATTACTGCAACACACTCTACATGGGGCTGCCCTTGAAGAGCATTCGGAAGCTTCAACTGGTGCAGAATGTGGCTGCATGGATAGTAAATGGTGTCAGACATTTGACTTATGTAACACAACTGCTACATGAGCTGCATTGGTTGCAAATGTACTTCTGGGTGCAATTCAAGTTGCTGGTTGTCACCTTTAAAACCCTTCATGGCTTGTGATTGGGTTACCCAAGGGACTGTCTTCTGCCAGTTGTTTCTACTTGTCTAATTCAGTCCACCAGGTTGGGCATGTTATGGGTCCTGTCAGCCAAGGAATGTCAGCTGGCGGGGACTAAGAGACGTGCCTTCTCTGCCATAGCCCCTGCCCTCTGGAATGTTCTCCCTTCAGAGATTAGGATGACCCCAACCCTGCTGGCCTCTCGTGAGGTCTTGAAGACCTGGTTATGTGCCCAGGCCTGGGGCCTAAGGGTGTTAAGGGACCTGTTTCTTGGTTATATTAACATCTATGGCAATAGTTTTACTTGGCAACCGTATATATTTATTTGTATTGTTTTAATTGTTTTATGTTTTTATGATTGCACGCTGCCCAGAGTCACTTGTGATGGGTGGCTATAGAAATCAAATAAACAAACAAATAAAAAGAGGCCTGTTAAATTTAATTATGCTGATGGGCATAAGCAAAAGAAACCCTATACTGCCTGAAACCAAGACATCTAGTATTCAGGAGAGGACCTTCTTCTGTGTGGCTCCTAGGCTATGGAATGCTCTCCTCAAGGACATGCATTTGATCTCCATTCTCTCAAAATTTGGAAAATTACAAAACAACAAAAAAACTGTTTTACCAAGCTTATAATTGCTAATTAGTTTAATTATACTGTATGGATTTTAATTTTAATTGTTGTAAGCTGTATTGAATACTTATACAAACAGAAAGGCAGGATATATATTTAATTAAAATCAAATAAAAACAAGTAACAATGAAGTAGGACTAAAAAAAGTAATAGTCTTATATTTGATTCATTGTGAATAGATTGTATTAAGGAATAACAATATAGTACAAAACAGTGTTGGGAAAAACACCTATAAATATATAATGGTAAATAGTATTTATTGGAACAAATAAATGAGATGGTATTTATTTGTTCCAATAAAGGCTGATTTCCTAAAGAATGCTTGTAGTTTCAAATACTTTTTAGAATCAGATTCTCTTTATAACTTTTATTATTATTATGGTTGGTCACACAGTCAGCCAGATTGTTAGATTAGATTTGGCATTTCTGTCCACCTATCGAGTCCTTCCCAAGAACCTGGGATAGGCAGATGTTGTTTAATAATATTTAATAATATTAAAGTATTGTCGCAAGATGTAAGCTGTTCCAACTAAAGGTGCCTTTTGCAATTGACTGATGGTGATTTTGTCAATGCCAATGGTGTTCATGTGGTGCTCCAGATGTTTTGGGATTGCACCCTAAGGCACCTATTACTATTGGTATTATCTTTGCTTTCTTTTGCCACAGTCATTTCACTTCTATTTGCAGGTCTTTATATTTTGTGATTTTCTCCAGTTCTTTCTCTTCTCTTCTGCTGTCTCCAGGTATTGCAATGTCCACTATCCAGACTTTTTAAGCGGATATTATTATTGCTGCCCAGAGTAGTTGAGAGTCAGGCGACATACACATTTAATATATTATTATTATTATTATTATTATTATTATTATTATTATTATTATTCTGCAACATCTGTAGCTGAAAACTCTTAAGTAGTTCCAACTGATATGTTAGTTATGTTGTTTCCTGGAAAAAATATAATTTGCTAGAATTATTCATAGCAATAGTAATATTTGTATGAGATAATACTTGAATCCAAAGCTGAATCCAAAGCTACATCTTGAATGAAAATGCTTCAAAAAAATAATGGCCAGATGTTAACAGGTATCTACCATTTCAGCTACACTTTCACAATTCTCCAGTACTGAAAATTTATTACTGGCTTCTGGATGAATTCAAAAGTGCCCATACATTTCATTTAATGATGTTCAGAAGTTAAGTGGATAGTAATGAGGGCTGTGTGGAAATTATTTGGAAGGAGTGTTTAGAAAAGTTCAAAACTGTAGCACTTCTACAGACATGGCCTAAAGTATTGGTATCCCCATTCCCCCAAAATATATCTGAGTTTGCCATGAAATAAGTTGTAACTGACACAAATACAGTAAATGGCTTCCACCATTCTTTATTCTATAGTCCACAGAGTGGACACTTTGCTTTTGATGTATGACTTACATATTCTTGAAAATAATAAAACAAATGAAAATTGAATGGACATAATTACTGGTACCCCTTAAAAGTTAAAAGACTTTATTGGACTTTAATGATGCTTCAAGCAAGTTATTTACTTTAATTAGTATCACAGGTATCTTCATTCTCATAGTCACTCAGCCTATTTGAATAGAGAAAAATACTCAGGTGTTTTGTGTCATTGGTGCAGCACAGCAAACATGGACAAGAGAAAGAAAAGCAGAGAGTTATCTGAGGAGGAAAGGAAGAAGGTAATAGCTACAAAACAATCTCCAAAGAGCTTCATGTTCCTGTGACCATGGTTGCTAATATTATCAAGAAGTTTATGGTCCACAGACAGTTGCCAAACTCCCTGGACATGGCCACAAGAGGCAAATTGACCCCAGATTGAGCAGACTGATAGTTTGAAAGGTGGAGAAAGAACCAAGGAAAATTTCAAAACAGATCCTGGCTGACCTCCAGGATCAAGCTACAATAATATCAAGTCATACCATATGTTGCTCTCAGACTGAAAGTGGCCTCCATGGTAGAAGACCCAGGAAACCCCACTTCTGAAAGACAGTCACCAAAAGGCCAGACTGGAGTTTGCTAAAATGCATGTTGACAAGCCACAAGCCAGTCCTTCAGGGAAAATGTTCTTTGGACAGATGAAACAAGATTAGAGCTTTGTGGTAAATCAAAACAGTTCTATGTTCATGGGAGAAAAAACAATTCTTATAAAGAAAAGAACACCATTCCTAATGTGAAACACAGAGAGGCTCCATTATGCTATGGGGTTGCTTTGCAGCCTCTGGCACCAGGTGCCTTGAATCTGTGCAGAGCACAATGAAATCAGATGATCAAGGCATTCTGGAGCAAAACATAATGCCCAGTGTTAGAAAGCTTTGTCTTAGTCAAGGATCGTAGTTCCTCCAGCAGGATAATGTCCCAAAACATACATCTAAGAGAACTCGGGAATGGTTGAAAAGCAAACTCTGGACTGTTCTGAGGTGGCCTGCTATGAGTCCAGATTTGAATCCAATAGAGCATCTATGGAAAGAGCTGAAACTCACAATTGGGAGAAGGAACCTATCAAACCTAAGACAACTGGAGCAGTTTGCTCAATAAGAGTGGGTCAAATTGCCAGTTGAGAAATACAGAAGTCTTATTCAAAGCTATAGAAAGCACTTGATTGCAGTTATTGCCTCAAAAGGGTGTGCTACAAAATATTAGGTATGGGGCACCAAAAATTATGTCCATGCCATTTTCATTTATTATTTACAACACTATGTTAAGTCATACAGGTGGGCCTCACTTAATGACCACCCATTCAGCGACCATTCAAACTTACAAAGGCGCTGAACAAGTGGTAGTTATAACCGGCTCTCATACTTATGCTGTTGCAGTGTCCTACAGTCACATGATTGCAATTTGTGACCTTCCCTGCCAACTTCCGACAAGCAAAGTCAATGGGGAAGCAGCCAGGAAGTTGCAAATTGTAATCATGTGAGGTCCTTGTTTAACAACCTGCATGGTCCTCCCTTAACTACAGTAACTGGGACTGCTGGAACTGCTGTTGCTAAGAGAGATGGTTATGTGATTTTTCAACTTATGATCGCGTTGCTTAATGACAGAGTTTCTGGATCCAATTAGCATAGTTCAGCGGGGACTATCTGTACATCAAAAGCAAAGTGTCTGCTCTATGGGCTATGGAATAAAAAATGGTGGATGCCATTGACTTGTGTCACTTTCAACTTATTTCATGGCAAATTGGGATTCTTTGGGAAAAAGTGGAAGGTATCAATATTTTTGGCTGCATCTGTATGCTACTCACTAAAGCAGCTATGACACTTTTCATGTGAATCTGAAAATAATTCTGTTTTAAGAGTCTCATTGAAGAACTCATTTCAGTCACTTCTTTTTTTAGGCTTTACATAGTGTGAACATGCACATAGTTTCCAACACATTTTCTCACTCCAACTGAAAAACTGTAAGTGTAAAAAATGTGTATATTGAAGAATCTCAATATCTCAATATTAGAAAATAATAAACCTTGTGACAAAATAAGTCTATCACCCCACCCTAAATATGCATTCTGCCTTAAGCTACCTAGACAGCTAGGATACTGTTGGAATACTAGTGTAAAATGACTTTTTTATACATAGCAACAGATTGTTGGCTTTGTACAAAACACTGGCAAGCGCTACATTTAAGGACAAGACAGTCTAGCACTATGGCTCATTGGACAAAGGATCTTACTTAAAAGTAAATTTGAATACGAGTAAATATGTACAGGTCTACAATCCTTATTTCACAAAGTGAAATAAATTCCAAATAATTAGGTATTGGGAATAATTTCTGAATAAAAGTCATCAATATAAAAATACATAGCTGAACTGTTGCTGAACAACAGTTTAACAGTAACGGGTAAAATTGATAGCTACTTTTGTATCTTGTGTTGGGAACTGAATTTTTCAAGAGCAAAAGTTGAAATGGTATTCATACAGAGTACAAAAGAAAATATTATGTTTCACTGAGACAATACATTGGTTATATAGCTTATTTTATTTTATGTATCTTCTATCTTACAGTTGTTTTACAGAATTAAATAATACATTTTCAATTAATGAAAATTAAAGCATACGAGTTACTGATGCAATGTCCAATTGTTTTTAGAACAGACACAGATACAAAAGAACTCTTGTAGAGAGGATGCCTTGGTTGTTCTTTTAAATTCTACTTTATTGTGTCCCAAAAGCAACAGACCTCATTTAGACCAATTATAAATGTTTCTACCTCACAACAGGATTAGGACTAAGGTTTCTGGTTCTACAGACTGCATTTGAAGTCTAAAATCAAACTAAATGTGATGATGTTTCACAGCACATAAATGGAAGAAAAATATGCTATTAGGCCAGCCTGGAACACTACAGCTGCTTGTTTAAATCTCATATGTTAATTGCATAAGACATGAATGCAGAAGAAAGTGAAATTTCTCCTCCTAGAAGACTGCCTAGGTAATTTCTGAACTATTTTTCACCTCTCTTATTTTATTAACTATTTTGTATTAAACTAAAATATAATCTAAAGCACAGTATATTTGAGAAGAATCCCTCTCTTCTATGGAAGTGAAAAAAATGATATAGCACACTTCAAGGGTTCAAACTATTTTTATACATCATTTTAGGTGCCCTTAGCCATTCCTGTAAGGCAGCCTCAGAAAGATGTTGAGAGAAGTCTAATGACCACTCCCCAGTGCTGAGAGGCAACCCCATCCTTACGTATACACATCAGATCAATTAAGAAACATCATGCCTTGGGACCTGATTCATTCCAGTAATGTATTAGTATGTTGCAAATTCTATGGACAGAGTAATAATTTGTACTAGAACATGGTAAAACCTCACCATGTGAAGGCAAGCAAAGGTTTGGAAAACTTTTTTCTAACTCCAGGAATATTCTTTATTTTCATCATGACCTGTTAAAAATTGGTACTATATTCATATGTACATTTCGTAGTGCAATCCATGCATGACCGAGAAGTCCATAGGCTTACTTTTAGAAAAGCATGCATAAGATTAATGATTATATCCGAAATTGCTTTAGCCAACCATCTGATTTTTTTTTTCCATCCCTTTTTGTCTCCTCATCTGCAATTCCTTCTGCCACCTGGCATTCTCTGGCCAGGATGGGGACAAAGAATTATATAACTTGTATATAATGCAAATAATACTTAATAATTTATTTAAACCCAGTTGTAGATTGTAATGGGTAGGAAGGGGAAGAACAGCTATATAGCAGTAAGCTAAGCTACAGTTGGTTTTAAGAGTTTGCTGTGCATTGCCAATGTAAGCCTTGAGTTTGTAACTCATTCAGCTGTCTGAATTTATTTGAAAGATGGTGTCAAATGTCTACAGAATCTTAACAGACTATGATGAAAGCTTTTGTTTACACAGCAATGTAGCATATTTAAGTGCAATAAATCAAGTAATGCTAAATATCATGAATGCCCTACATATAGAGCTGCTCCTATTTTCAGATCTGGAATATGTAATAAAAAAATTGTAAATATACAATAAGTATGCATGGAGACAAATATGCTTGCTGTAATATAGGTAAATTTACTATAAGTGATTGGCTAGTTTATGCACAGTCTGCTCTGCAAACTCAGCAAGTGTGGTTAAAGTTCAGACAGTGTTGTCTGTACCCAGGGAATTCAGTTAATTCAGTAAACCATGGTTCACTTAACTATAGATGAGTTACTGTGGAAAAAAAGCTACTATGAATTGCATCAAAGGAGTTGCAGGCCTAGGAACTGCATGGTAGCTAGCTATGGATCTCGCTATATATTCTTTTATGTAACATTAGTGAAAAGGTTATAACTTTTAATTTTATCCAGAATAAACCGGGTCATGAAAGGCAGTCCAAAATTTAACTCAGAGTCAAATCAACATTCTTAATACAGGAATAAAAATTGTAACACAGTAAAGGCTAATCATTTGTCACTTGGAACATAAGTTTAAATTAAAACAACCCTTATTACTTCAACCTCTGCAGTTGTTTTTCAATCTTATTTTTAAATGGTAGCATATGTTGGTAGCTAGTAGCAGTTTTTATTATTCTGTCAAATCAAACTTCTGCAAACTATTTTCAGAATCACACAGCAGATGTACTGTATGCAGTGAGCCCAAATTATCTATAGTCTAGAATACAAAATTGTTATTAAGTAAAAAAAATCAGAGTTCTTAGTACAGGTACAATATAAGCAGAAAGAGAACAGGGAAACCTGCAAAGATTACCATATCTGATTGGGGACCCACTGCATAAAGGGCCCACTCAACTTTGGGTCATAGTAGTTGTATTCAACCCACTTCAAAGCCTGGATTCTGAGGGAGATTTGGGGGAAAAGGAGTTCTATTCCTTAAAAGTCTAGCATGGGAAAAATACAAATGGCTATAATTTTTTTTTCCAATATTTTTTGCAATGGGTTTAAATGTTTATGCAAACTAGACAATTATGAAGGGATTAAATGTATCAAACATCATCGAAATCAATGAAAAGGTTTTCAAGTTATGTTCTTTTAAATGCTGATTTCAAAACAAAAAAGTCCTTGTAACTATGCCGTTTGGGGACAGCATGTGACTACATTTGTAATCAGCTTCTAAGAGGCAGAACATTCATGATAAACTTCAGCCAGATAGCCTGAAAGTTTAATGCAAATATCAGAGGTGAATGTGAGAAATGATACCCTTCCTGAATATAGCGAAGCTAAATAAGGTGAAGATATAAATTATTAAATCAATGGTCTTGCTTATAAAGTAAATCAATCTCTAGCCCAAGCAAAGCTGCAAACACTGTTCACAAAAACTATCTGCTCTATCTGCTGTGGATGAGATATTGAGCAACATTACATTATAATGAATGGGAAAACTAAAGATAAGTCCTTCAGTCTCAAGTTCTCTCCATGCCCCATGATGCTATAACTGGAGCAACCAATAGTCTGATTGCAAGAGTCACTCTGATTTGAAACAGATCTGTTGTTGATAAAATTCAAAGCCAAAATATTTTTGGTTTTGACAATACAAGTTTGGCATTATCTTTTGCAAAACAACATATTTTTAGAGAATCAGAATGAGAATTTTTTTTTTTTTTTGTCTGCGCTCAGTCATTGCTGACCCTGCAGTGACTGCTTGGACGAGTCCTTGCAGTTTTCAAGGCAATTCTTTTTCGGAAGTGGTTTGCCAGAGCCTCCTTCCTAGAGCAGAGCCCAGCTGGCGAGCGCAGGAGGCGGGGTTTCCGTTGCTTCGCGCCCTTTTCGGGCGCGCGCAGTTTTTCGCGCTTACCGGCAACTGCTCCCAACTCCTTTTTGCAAGGCGCCGCCAGCATTTTTCCTCCCACCGGAGTGAGAGTACCCATTTATCTACTCATGTAAGTTTTCGAACTGTTGGGTTGACAGGAACTGGGGAGGAAACAGGAGCTCACCCTGTTTAACGCGAAGGCTGGACTCGAACCGCTGAAGCGTCGACCATTTCTGGCCGGCAACTTTCAGCGTCATTAAGCCGCTGCACCACCGCGTCCCCCAGAATGAGAATAGGCCTTCTCAAAACCGGAATCAGAAGAGTGAGTTTATATCTGTTGGTTTCATTACAGGTAAATGAAATAACGCTCGGATCTGTATGTGATCTGGGTTTCAGCAAAATCCAATGCATACCTCTAGAACTGATGTAGGACTATTCCATTAATTTTGTCAGCTTCTTTTGATTCGTTTCCATTTCAGCTGGTTATTACAGAAAGCCTGAAACTTTCAGAACTATTGCCTAAGTTTGTCATTTTCTTCCTTTCTCCTTGCATTGCATCTTTTAGATACTACGCCTGATGTCAGGGATAGTAATTGTTATTGTTCCAGGAAATTTTTCATCTAGGAGTAAGTTAAAATGGCTTTAAGCTGAGCAATAAAAATAAGTAACATGTGCATTTTCCCTTTATGCAATATACATCTGTTCTAGTCATTCATGAGCTGCAACTAATCACATGGAAGCCACAGGTGATTAAACTTGCATTACCTGTACAATGTACAGTGTATTTTAAAAACTCTGTCAAGGGACCCAAGTGCCAGTTTTTGCAATGATGTCCTGCCTTTGCACAATACTTGTTTTTTGTTTTAATTCTTGCTTCTTTTCTTCTTCCATATCTTTTCCACTCTCTTACTTGGGTGTGTTTCAGAATCTTGGCAAGATGATGGAAATTAAAGATAAGTATCTCAAATAGTTAAATGAATCTTGCAGTTTGTCATTTGCCAGAGGACAGGGAAGAGTAATAATTTCTTTCAGATGAAATGCTAACCAGATGCTCCAATCAAGCTACTGTGTATATGTGGGTGTGTGCACACATGTACTCTTGTAACTTTTCCTGTACTTATTCACACAGTATGTGAGGAAGTACGTGAGAAATGACATTTAATCATGAAACAGATTTCCTTGTGTTAAACTACCGTCATTAATTCTTACAATCTGTTCAGTTATCAAACAAAATTCCTCATATACGACAACTCTTAGATATTCCAAGATACTGCACACAACTCTCATGAGCTAATCTGAAAGCACAACTAAATAACTGAAAGCCCAGAAAGCAATGCATTCTTAGTTTCCAGATTAAATCTCAAGGAGTTTTAATTTAGTGCAAAACTTCACTACTCATTTTTTGAAACATAAGTAGCATCACATCAGGTAATGTTGCTATATTGAGAGTGGGCTCCAAATTCTCAGTTTTTTAGAGAAGAGGCAAGACTGATGAGTCAGATACAATATGCAAAGCATAAAGCAAGTTTGGTCCTGCCATATGTCAGGGCTTGAGGAAAAAAAGAAGCCAGCATTAAAAAAGGCACAAAGGATTAGGCACTAGGACCCCAAATTTAGGAAGGCCTACTTTTCTAAGTTTAAGCTTCTTTCTGCCCATAACAGAGCAACCATTTTCACTTTCTGCACCCTCATACCAAAATGCAAGGTAGCCACCACCTTTTGAATATAGAGTATGGGAGCATCTTCTTGTCATGACAAAAAAACTAAAGTTACATATTACAGGAATTAAAAACAAGACTGACTAAGGAATAAAGACAGGCCTAATCAATCTAATGAGTATCTGGGAACATGAACAATTAGAAGTCCAGTACAATACTGTGTAGTACTTTTGTTTTTCTACATTTGAATACATCTCAAAATATACAACCAATAAGTTGATATAAATATTCTAGGCTTCTGGTGAGATGTTGTGTGACCGTTAGATTAAAACTGGCTCCTTCTCATAACATTGCAAGAGTTCATCTACCATGATATATCACTAAACCTACATTAGTTTATCTATATATGTAGTGTTTTATGATAGGGATTAGCGCATGGACCTATAAACAGTAATACTGTGATGGAATGGAATTATGAAGGCCCGGCTCAGGGAAATAAACATTTTCTTAGCTCGCCAGAACAGCGTGGGAGGAACAGGAGGATGAGACTGGCACCTCCCTGAGGAATTCACACTGAGGTGCCATTCTCATCCTCTTGTTCCTCCCACGCTGTTCTGGCGAGCTAAGAAAATGTTTACCTCCTTGAGCCTGGCCTTCATAATTCCATTCCATCACAAATACATAATCAGACATCCCTTTCAGTGTATTCCAAGGCACCCAATCCTTTCTAATAATTTATTATTTAAAGGAACTCCCAGGATGACTGGAATCGCTTCAAACCAAAGCACTTGCTTCTAGTCTTATCCTTATTTCCCATAATGCCTCTGGACCCAAGGGCACTCCAAGTAAAAAATGCTAACAGGTTGCAATTGAAAAGAAGTCTCCTAGATTATCTACTTCTTGAAGAAAGTGACTGAGAAGTGAATAACAGGATTATATCTAGATTGGGACAGATGGACTGCAAGTAGAAGAGCAGCTGTGTGGGGCTAGGATAGCAGAATAGAAGGGGCAGAGAAAAAGATGGCAGTGATGAATAGACAGGGAGAAGGCAGGCAGAGTACATGGGGAATGGAGAAAAAGTCATGTGTGCATAAACATATTCATATACATGTAGAGAAAAGGAGCACATGCCCCAAATTTATGACCACCATATCCCAATACAATAGTGGGCAGTTTTGACTGGTGTGCAGGATACACCAAAATTCTCAATTTGCCCAAATCCCAGAAAGATTACCAGCTGAAATACATTGAGGGGAAACTATTCTGTCCTATGGTATGCTTTAGGGGAAAAGATGAGGCAAATATCATTATCTTACAATGTTATGCCTACTAAACATTGGGTAAAATTTCTCAGTAAACATACCCAGAAAGCCTATGCTTGAATACAAAATAAAATTAGTATTTTGCAATAGTTGTGCAACTTACCAGTAATGACAATAAATAAAAAACACAATTTAAATGCAAATATAGGATTCAAGTTCTACAAAAGTTTTGGCTCTATCAGTCTACCTTTAATTCTATTTCTTTTGGATTTCTGTATTTTCCATTAACAGACCGTATACTGGCAGGAAACCATGTAATATAAAATCTTGCAATGATGTAATTTCATTCTTTTTTGCTTCCTATTTCTCACTGTCAAAATGAATGGAAGTAATAACAAAGTCTTATAAGAATTTTCCAAGATACTTAGATGTGGCATTTTGGTTAATTTGTTTGGAAAAGAATTCCAGTGTTTACAGGTAGCTTTTGAATCTGTAAAAATGACAAATGAATAATAAATGTTAAGGAAACATTATACCCGTGGGCATTAGGCCTCTATTCACCTCCAAAATATTGCCCATGAATGTCTAAAAAAATAAAATATTTCTAAATGGCTAATGGCAGGGATAGTAAAATTTTAGCATTCCTGTATAAGCTCCTGGGGTGACATCATTTGCACAAGATGTAAGAAACTCATGAGGCCTAGAGTAATGGGCAGTTCCCAGGCTGTTGTATGAGATGGCCAAATTTGCCAATGATACCAAACTATTTAGGATATTAAAATTAAAAGAAAATTTAAAAAAACCTCCAAAAGGATTTCCAAAATGGGTGAATGTACCACAAAAAGGTAATTGTAGTTCAATGGCAGGAGGCACACATTAGCACAAAAAAAGTGAACTTCTCACATACATTAATGGAAACGGAACTGGTAGTGATTGATCAGGAGAGACCATGGAATCATGATGCTCAATGAATATATAAAACCAATATGTACCTGGTATAAAACAAAAAAAGATAAAGTCCATGCTTGGAATCATTAGGAAGGCAACTGGAAATAACAACAGCCATAATAGTAATGGTGTCATATAAATCTATATTGAAACTGCAGTTGGAATACTGTATGCATCTGAAACCCCTTCATGGATCACTGCCTTGTCGTGGCGAAGGGGCTTGCGTAACTCAGTGAAGCCATGAGCTATACCGTGCAGGGCCACCCAAGACGGACAGGTCATGACAGAGAGTTCTGACAAAATGTGGTCCACTGGAGAAGGAAATGGCAACCCACTCCAGTATCCTTGCCAAGAAAACCCCATGGACAATGTTAAAAGGCTAAAAGATATGATGCCGGAAGATGAGCCCCTCAGGTCGGAAGGTGTCCAATATGCTACTGGGGAAGAGCGGAGGGCATTTCCAAGTAGCTCCAGAAAGAGTGAAGCGGCTGGGCCAAAGCCGAAAGGACGTTCAGCTGTGGATGTATCTGGAAGCGAAAAGAAGGTCCGATGCTGTAAAGAACAATATTGTATAGGTACCTGGAATGTAAGATCTATGAACCAAGGCAAGCTGGATGTGGTCAAACATGAGATGACAAGATTGAACGTCGACATCTTGGGAATCAGCGAACTGAAATGGACAGGAATGGGTGAATTTAATTCGGGTGACCATTATATCTACTACTGTGGGCAAGAAACCCTTAGAAGAAATGGAGTTGCACTCATAGTGAATAAGAGAGTGGGAAAGGCAGTAATGGGGTACAACCTCAAAAACGACAGAATGATCTCAGTGCGTATCCAAGGCAAACCATTCAATATCACAGTCATCCAAGTCTATGCCCCAACCACTGATGCTGAAGAAGCTGAAGTTGACCGCTTCTATGAAGACCTACAACACCTTCTAGAACTAGCACCAAAAAAAGATGTCCTTTTCATCATAGGGGATTGGAATGCTAAAGTAGGAAATCAAGGAGTAATCGGAATAACAGGCAAATTTGGCCTTGGAGTACAAAATGAAGCAGGGCAAAGGCTAATAGAGTTCTGTCAAGAGAACAAGCTAGTCATAGCAAACACTCTTTTCCAACAACACAAGAGACGACTCTACACATGGACATCACCAGATGGTCAATACCGAAACCAGATTGATTATATACTTTGCAGCCAAAGATGGAGAAGCTCTATACAGACAGCAAAAACAAGACCAGGAGCTGACTGTGGCTCAGATCATGAGCTTCTTACTGCAAAATTTAGGCTTAAATTGAAGAATGTAGGGAAAACCACTAGACCACTCAGGTATGACTTAGATCATATTCCTTGTGAGTACACAGTGAAGGTGATGAATAGATTTAGAGGATTAGATTTGGTAGACAGAGCGCCTGAAGAACTATGGACGGAGGTCCGTAACATTGTACAGGAGGCAGCAACTAAAACCATCCCAAAGAAAAAGAAATGCAAGAAAGCAAAATGGCTGTCTGATGAGGCTTTACAAATAGCTGTGGAAAGAAGAAATGCGAAAAGCAAGGGTGAAAAGGAAAGATATAAGCAGCTGAATGCAGATTTCCAGAGAATAGCCAGGAGAGATAAGAAGGCCTTCTTAAATGAACAATGCAAAGAAATTGAGGAAAACAATAGAATGGGGAAGACCAGAGATCTCTTCAAGAAAATTGGAGATATGAAAGGAACGTTTAGTGCAAAGATGGGCATGATAAAGGACAAAAAAGGCAGGGACCTAACAGAAGCAGAAGAGATTAAGAAGAGGTGGCAAGAATACACAGAAGAACTATACAAGAAAGATCTTAATGTCCCTGATGTCCACGCTGGTGTGATCACTGACCTTGAGCCAGACATCCTAGAGAGTGAAGTCAAGTGGGCCTTAGGAAGCATTGCTAACAACAAAGCTAGTGGAGATGACAGGATTCCAGCTGAGTTATTTAAAATACTAAAAGATGATGGTGTTAAAGTGCTGCACTCAATATGCCAGCAAGTTTGGAAAACGCAACAGTGGCCACGGGATTGGAAAAGGTCAGTTTACGTTCCAATTCCAAAGAAGGGCAACGCCAAAGAATGCTCAAACTATCGCACAATTGCACTCATTTCACATGCTAGCAAGGTTATGCTCAAAATCCTACAAGCTAGGCTTCAGCAATATATGAACCGAGAACTACCGGATGTACAAGCTGGGTTTCGAAGAGGCAGAGGAACTAGAGATCAAATCGCCAACATTCGCTGGATCATGGAGAAAGCACGAGAGTTCCAGAAAAATATCTACTTCTGCTTCATTGACTATGCAAAAGCCTTTGATTGTGTGGATCACAACAAACTGTGGCAAATTCTTAAAGAGATGGGAATACCAGACCACCTTACCTGTCTCCTGAGAAATCTGTATGCGGGCCAAGAAGCAACAGTTAGAACCCGTCACGGAACAACCGATTGGTTCAAAATAGGGAAAGGTGTACGACAAGGCTGTATACTGTCACCCTGCTTATTTAACCTATATGCAGAGTACATCATGAGAAATGCCAGGCTGGAAGAATCACAAGCCGGAATTAAGATTGCAGGGAGAATCATCAACAACCTCAGATATGCGGACGATACCACCCTAATGGCAGAAAGTGAAGAAGAACTAAAGAGCCTCTTGATGAGGGTGAAAGAGGAGAGTGCAAAAGCTGGCTTGAAACTCAACATTAAAAAAACTAAGATCATGGCATCTGGACCCATCAATTCCTGGCAAATAGAAGGGGTAGAAATGGAAGCAGTAACAGACTTCATTTATTTGGGCTCCAAGATCACCGCAGACGGAGACTGCAGCCATGAAATTAAAAGACGCTTGCTCCTTGGGAGGAAAGCTATGGCAAGCCTAGATAGCATATTAAAAAGCAGAGACGTCACCTTGCCGACAAAGATCCGCATAGTCAAAGCTATGGTTTTTCCAGTAGTAATGTATGGCTGTGAGAGCTGGACCATAAAAAAGGCCGAGCGCCGAAGAATTGATGCCTTTGAACTGTGGTGCTGGAGAAGACTCTTAAGAGTTCCCTGGACTGCTAGGAGGTCAAACCAGTCAATCTTAAAGGAAATCAACCCTGATTGCTCATTGGAAGGATCGATAATGAAGCTCAAGCTCAGATATTTTGGCCACCTAATGCGAAGAGAGATCTCTTTGGAGAAGACCCTGATGCTGGGAAAGATTGAAGGCAAAAGGAGAAGAGGACGGCAGAGGATGAGATGGTTAGATAGCATCACTGAAGCAATGAGCATGAAACTGAGCAAACTCAGGGAGGCAGTGAAGGACAGGAAGGCCTGGCGCAATATGGTTCATGGGGTCACGAAGAGTCGGACACGACTTAACGACTAAACAACAACAACATGCATCTGAAAAGTATTTGAAGAGCTTGGAAAGATGTTAAAAAAAAAAAAAGGAATTAAAATTATTGGCGGAGGGAGGGGAGAAATTCCAGTACAAGGAAATACTACAGTGCCTGGGGCTTTTTAGACTGGAGTGAGGGTGGGTAATGGAAGATAACAGAAGTATATAAGCTCACACACAGTATAGATTTTCTCCCTGAGTTAGAACTTGAGGTCATTCATTAAAAATAATGTGGAGACATTCAGGATGAATAAAATGAAGTGCTTCTTTGCACAACACACAGTTAAATTGTAGATATGTTTGGTGCTATAGTATGTGCAGTTTTAAATGGCTTTAAAAAGGAATTGGACAAATTCATGGAAGATTGGGTTATCACTGGCTGATTATTTGCCTCTAGAATCACAGAACGCAAAACCAGTTTCTAGAGATTAACAATGGAAGGTTATCATCTTCCTGTCCATGTTTGTAAGCTTCCTGAATGCAACTGGTTGGTTAACTACTTAAGCCATCAGCCTGATCCAGGAGATCTCTTTGTGTGTTTTTATGTAAACAGGACAGATGGCTGCACTGCCTGGGAAAGCCAAGAGTTTTTGTCCAAACCATCTGGAGGGCACCACATTGAAGAAGGAAAAGGGCAACATAGAACCTAGTATGACAGGATTGGATTAGTCCCTCAAGCAACCTTCACTAACCGATCATTAGTTGGAGGAAGGCTAGGGCTATCAGATTTGGGCTGCAAAAATCCAGATGACATTTACATCTACAAAAGGTCATGGTTTTTTGTAACTCTTTGCTGTCTAGTAGGCATCTAATAGGCTGTTCCAAAGTATGTCATGTTCACACTTAAGATACAAATAACTAACATATTCTGAATTGCACTTACAAAGCCATATGATTATTAAGCTAGTGTCAAGGAGGCCTGCTTACAGTCTATACTGTATATGAGATGAGGCAGCCATGGGCCAAGTGGTAGGCCTTCTATATGTATATGCGACCAATATACTTTGGAACTCCTTGCCTCTGGAAGTTGAAGCAGCACATTCTCTCTTGGCACTTCATAAAGCTGTTACAACAACACTATTCCACTGTGCACTTAACCAGAACGTAGTGTTTGTCATGGGCATCTGAGGAATTTCTATTGTGTGTCTTCTTGTTTTTATTCTGCATTTTAAATCTTGTTGTACATCACCTAGAGAGTTTGTGGATAGGGACAGGTTACAAAAACTATGAAATAAATAAACAAAGCAAACAAGCAAGCTTATGTGTTAATTTTAACTCTCAGAATTCTCAGCAATAATCATGCTGTTTGGAAATTCTGGGAGCTGAAGTCCATAGATCTGGAAGCTGCTCAGGTTGGCAAAAGCTGCTTTAAATAGAGCAGTTTTGGGAAGGAAAGGCATATAGTGCACTCCCTTTAGAAAATGACAAATATTTGGTACCTTAAAAATACCGCAGCTATAAACCACTATGCTGAAAGCTTCACCTAATTCAGTGGGAGTTACTTCTAAGGGAATAACTGACAACATAAATGTTGTGCCATGGACATTTATAATGTTTTGGGGAAACACTGTTGAAATGGTGGTGGCAAATTGTAATGGTATGTGGGAATGACCTTGGGAGACAGGGGGAAGAGATGCTGCCTAGGGAAGGATCAGGTAAGGGGGTGGAGAAGCTCGCAGTTGCATAATGGACACAGAAAGAAACCTCCCTAATTTATCAGGCTGTAAAAAGAGATGGCGGGAGATCTGTACTTTCAGACTTGCAAGATTCTGCTAATGTAGCCTTACAGTAAAATAGAATTAGCTGGTCGCGTTTTCAGTCTGGTCTACCTGGGAAAGCTGACATCAATCTTGCAACTCTCCTGGTCCCTTTAGATCTTTCATCAGCTTTTGATGCCATCAGCTTTTGAGGCATCTTGCAGGAATGCCTTCTGGGGATGGGGACTAGAGGCATTGTTTGACAGTCATTCTGCTACTTCCTAAATTGGTGGTTTCAGTCAGCTGAGGTAGGGGAAAAAGGTTGGCTTGGTGGACCTATTTTGCAGAGTTCCACAAGGGTCAACCTTCTCTCCCCTCTTTTTTTAATATCTATATAAAGCCACTGGGTGAGATCATCTGACAGTTTAGGATGGGGTATCATCAGTATGCTAATAATACCCAACTGCACATTGCTACCTAGAGCTGTAGGGCAGATGCAGCTGACATCTTACCCCAGTGTCTGGCGGCTGTCAAGGTCTGTATGGGAAACAGGTTGAAGCTGAACCCAAACAAGACAGCAGTACTGTTTGTCCACTGAGGCTCTCCAGTAGCATCAATAGATACTACCCCTGAAAAGCAGACACTACCCCTGAAATGTTTATGATCTGGGGGTACTTCTGGACTAGTACAACACGTAGAAGCTGTGGCTAGAAGAGTCATTTTGGTTGGTGCACCAATTGTGGCCTTATCTAGTGCTAGACGATTTCACTTCAATACCTCATGCCCTCATTACTATCCAGTTAGATTACCATGCTTACTATGGATGTTTGAATTATTTTCTTATATCATATTAATTGCCAAGAGTCATAGTGACTGTGGTGGGATACAAATGTAACCAATAACTAAGGAAGAAATCTATTTATTTGTAATATGCATTGGATCACAAAAATATCACTAGTGTATATCAAATTTCAAATTCTGGATGTTCATTGATTTTTGTGGATTAGCTGTATCAATTCAGTATAAAGCTATAAATGGTATTAACTATTATGACTATATATTATCACCAACAACTAAGACAGTATCCTCTTCATACTTGCTACTGGGGAACAAAAGCAGGAGGATGCTATTCAGCATCTCCTGCTCATTATTGACTAAGGACAAAATGGGCATTTTATTCAGATTCAGCATGGTTTTTCTCATGCATAATAGAAAACTAATAATAGTTTCTAATATGATAATAACATTCAGTTATTATCTAACATCCTTTATTTGCTACACCTGTATGTGAAAAAGGAAGAAAGGTATAAAAAAGCATTTGGTCTTCTAGAATAAGCTGACAGAATTCACTTTATGATTGGTCAGATGTCACTTTGAAACAGTTACTTTTTGTAAGAAAGTTTTAGTATAAACTTTCCTTAGAATTTAATCTAATTTCAGATCTTTACAATTTCCCAAAGCCTAAATACTTTAAATGCTATTTGAATCATATATGGTAACTGAAAACCATCAAAGTTGACATAAGGAACTTCCCACTGCCCATTATTAGGGGCTTACAGTTTAAAACAGGCAAAATAAAGAACAATGTATTACCTCCAGTTTTAAAACCAGTGGCAGAGAAGCTCACAGGGTATTTGTTTCAAGCCAGTTTAAGTAGAAATCTATTGAAAATTAAGACTAAATCTTCAGAGTCCCTGAAGCTGTCCTGTCTTCAGCCTTTTATTAGGGATCTCCTACTGAACTTATCTGAAGGATTCTTTATGGGTATTCTAAATTATAACCTTTAAATTAATTCTAATAATTATTAATATTAATATATATTGCAGCCCATATTGTGCAATTCATATAGCAAAGTTGCATGAATCTTTCATGTAGTATACAATAGATGTGTCTTTATATCTTGCAAGCTTTGATTCTGTGCACAGCTAAAGCTATTAATATAAGCATTTTCGAAGCAACAGGATGCAGTTTATTAAGAATACTAAGTTCTAGATTCAACATGTCTACATTTGCAAGGGAAAAAGCAGAAGTGTAGTTTTTACCCTTAAAATCTGACATAGAATTATAGTGATCAATTAGCAGAATCACAGAGAGGAGGAAATTAGAACTGAGTTAATGTCCATTTATTTCAGGTGAACATTTGTGGTGGCAATAATATTTCCTAGAATATGGTTAGCATTTCAGCTATTTCAGTATCAGTCTGCATTACATATTGAAAAGATTAATGTACAGCTGAAATTAAGAGAAATAATGAACATTTCAATCTAAAAAGGTATTAATTCCTGAATTCAGCAAATTACATAATCATCTAACACAAAAAACATGTTTATCAGGGCTCAGCAATGCTGCACCTTATGTTATACTTAAAAGGTATGTGACTTTTAAAGAAAAATGGCCAAAATCCTTCAAGATAACCAAATCCTTCAAGACTTCTTATATGACATTTCATGAGATTTGACCAAAACACTAGCATTTTTGATATTTTGGCATACTTTAGGAAGATTTCATAGGATTCCACCTATTTAAAATTGTATTTTTCTTTTTCTTTTTTGCAACTGTGCAATCATTGAAGATTGCATAATAGCACCTACAATGAGCACAGACATTTGGGTGGGGAGAATGACAACGTATGTTTGATGTCATCATGCCTGTGCCACAAGTTATGTATTTGCATAAGAAGTTGAGACACAAGTACATAAGGGTGTCATTTATGTGATATCACTGCCCATGTGTCTTCATTTTGACATCACTGACATTTGCTGCAGATGTCACTCACCACCAGAAAATGCTGCTGACCCAGTTAATATATATGAATACACTTCTAAATTCTCTGCCAACAACAAATTAGATAATTCTATATCAAGAACATTGGACTCATCTGAAATAGTAGAGGAGAACTATAAAACAGATGCATTATAAAAAAGTTCCCAGATTTGGTTCCTGGCAGATTTGGAAAAGGCTCCTGACTGAAGTTCTGAAAAGCTCATGTCAATGAATATAAACAATACTGGATTCACACATAAGCATAGCCATGGCTTATTGAATAAGCCACAATTGGTTCATATAATACCATGGCTACTTCATATCACATACTAATCCAAAATCAAACAACATAATGGTTTATGGTTAATCCAGTCAGTGTAAAGTCACTTTCTATGTTTCTGTGCTCTAGGTCAGAATCTGAATTGGTCAATGTGTATTTTCTTTCTTATGGAGACCCCTTGTTGATATTATATATGGCAGGAGAGAATCCCCTATATTTCAGAAGTGGCATTTCAGGACCAGGTAGCCAGAAACTTCTAATGCATATACAGAATGTTGCTTTCAACCATTTGGGCCCTAACTGTGTGGAAGCTTAAAAAAATACATTAGAAGTACTTTTATTATGTTTATGAACAGAAAAAAAAAATGCCCATCTTGTCAAGTTTGGTGACTGTATCAGCTAACTTGCATGCAAAGAGGCACAATAAGAAACAACGACTTCAGTTATTTGTAAAGTCAGTTTTATTAGAAGTGATTTGACTAGAAATATGGCTACTGATTGTAAAGGCCGAGGACAGTGGCCAAAATTGACAGGTATAGACCAAAGATATTAAGAGATGAGGAACATCCATGCTCTGTGGCTAATGCCTTAGAAACTGTCAAGATCATCCAATAGATGTGCAAATGAAGGACTCCATATCAATCCAGTGAAATAAAATTTCCAAGTATTCCAAAAGCCTAATTTTTCAGAATCATTTGAAAATTTATATACTGTAGAGAAGAGCTGATATGGTACACAGAGGTGCTTTAAGAAACTAGCCTTTTAAAAATACTCTTCAAACAGGTTAGGTCTTGACTATCTGAAAAACAGCTGTCTTCATAATGAACCTACTCATACTTTAAGATTTCCACAAAAGGTCCTTCTGAAAACACTCCCACTTTCAGAGGTCTCACTATTGAACAGGCAGGAGAGAGAATCTGTTGTGTTGCTCTCAGGCTATGTACTGTACTCTCTTGGAGATGTATTTGCCTTTAGGAAATCTGTAAATATGCCTTTCGTTTGCCTGGCCCTTGATAGTGAAAACTGTATTATTCATGTTTTCATTTATATTTTAATACCTTTTTTTATTCTATATTTGTGTACCTGTGTTAAACACATATTTGTGTTTTAAACTGTAAATGTTTTGAGTGTTTATTCAAACAGAAAATCAGCATATACAAGAAATAAGAAAAATGACTGAAACACACAGAAGAAAAATCCCTTGTATGAGTAGAAAGTTTTTCCATTTGCACAAGGGAAAATCTCCAGTTTTCACCAATCTCCTTTCTCAATTGGTCTTTCTGGGTCTAAGTAACTGCAGCAGGCAAGAGGCAGAAAAACCTTGTCATTCAAGTGGAAGGAATTGCAGCTGTGCTTTCATCCATACAAGTTGTGGAGGGGAAAAAAAAAAAGCTTTTCATTTTTGTTGCATTGGCAGCTACTATCGGGTAGAGTTCTCTTCTCTATTATTAATAATTATAATTAATATTAATTATTGATTATTAAATACTTATTTGAATAATTATTATTCTATTATTCTATTCTATTCTATTCTATTCTATTCTATTCTATTCTATTCTATTCTATTCTATTCTATTCTATTCTATTCTATTGGTACAGTGTCTTCCCTATCAGTAGGGTGTTAATTGACCACAACACACATAAAAAAATGAATAAATAAAAATCCTACCCTATCTCTAAAAAAAAAAATTGCCAATGAATAAAAGCACACAAAAAGATGAGATGTGGACTAGAAATTTTATAAATGTATTTTATGGATTGGGCAATAAAGAATTAAACTATTCAGAGAATTAGTGAAAAGCTGAAAATAATTACAATTGTGATTATTTTTCTCATATGTTTTGATAAAATCTATTTAGCATATGGGATCTGAATATTAACATGACAACTTCAACATAAACTTCTCGGTGTATAGATGCTACAAAATGTAAATTTAAAAACCTGCGATCTCTTTGCAATCAGATGTTTATCTACATGAAGTGGCATGAATGTAGGAAAATCACTGCATGAAGCAATTCTCACATTACTAATTTGCTATACATTATTAAGAACCGAGCAAATAAATGTTTATTACAAATTCTGATACTTTTTTAAACTAGAAAGTGTGATTCCATTACATAATGTAACAGCACATTTTTAGGTCATCAAGTCGGCTGGTGTTAGACCTACACAGCACTTCAGAGTCAGTGGGGGCTCAAATGAGAGCACCTATCTGAAACTCCCTAAAGCAGTCACACACCTTTTTCTGGCTTTGCACATCTGCTACTGCTGCTGTATAATCACAGGAAAGACACATTTAGTTTAAGAAGATACATTCATCCCCATCCTGAAGTACCTTTTTGTTTTTGAATCCAAAGTACTGAACAATTGCCCAAGAAGATCAAGCTCTTCTTACAAGTGATAAATATGTTAAGTATATTTAAATTAAAACTGTATATATATTTAAATATCCCTCATGATACAATTTTTCTGCAATTAAACTATGTTTTCCCCCCCTTTGGTTATAATTTTTTTAAACTTTTCTTTCCTGTTTTCTCATTTACTGTGGTGAGGTGAAATCTATTTTAGCAGACAGAGAATATTTAATGTAAACATGAGAAATGCTTATTGGTAAACTTTACATCCACTATATTTTCAAATGCAATTTAGCACTCTGAAATTGCTTTTGAGATCACTTGAGGCCATATTAGAAAACATTTCTCCTACAAAAGAAGATGGTTTAGTGCAAACTTGGATTGATTATAATACAGAGTTATGTCCAAAGCAGTGAAAGGGCAAATAGAAATGAATAACTATGCACCATGTCTTGGCTGCCTAGAAGTTTTCAAGATTTCAAGTTTTCAAGATTTCACAATGAAGACCAGAACAGAATTAAATCCTCCTTTTTAAACTAAATGCTGTATAGGTGTGCTGAATATTGTTCTGGATCAATTTTTTGTAGTAAAAATTATTCCTGGGATCTAGAAACATTCTATTGATGTGAAAATGTTTGTGTATTTCTGTTTCTGCTTACAGGCAATGAAAAATGCCTTTTCCGTGCTGAGGAAAGTATTTGCAAAAACAGCTGTTCCTTCAGGTCAGCTCCAGTATAGGACAATGGTCTAGATGGACCAGTATCTGGTTAAATATATGGCAGCTTTCTAAGCCTAGTCTACTTAACATATAGAAGCAAACACTCACTGACATCTTGGAGATAAGTCCAAAGCTGTGTATTGTGGAGGGATGGAGCTGGTACTTTCAATTCAAAGCATATTAATAGTTTTCTAATGCCACTGTGTTAGGAAGTTAATGGTGTAGGTTATAACAAACACTCCCATAAGGTCTGTGTGAAGATTAATAGATAACTTCAGCTGGCACAAATGAATAAAAATAGAAGTATTAAATAGAAATAAAATATATTGTTTCCTTCAGAACTGAGATAAATACTTGAGCGGTCAAGTTATCTGTTAACTTAAAAACAAAACACAGCCATCAAAAATAAGGCAATGCTTTTAGCATTCTTGGATACATACTGTACATACATATATATTTGAAAATAAAAACAACCTCAAGGTTTCCAAGACCTACTAAAAGATGCAGAAGTAGAGATTAAAAACATTCATTGGCCAGAGAAAGCACTTAACAGTTCACTGTAAAACAAACAAGAATTTGCTGCTATCCTTCATTTGTAGCATATGGAAATCTTACACATACTGTACACAACAGTACAAAAAATCTGAATATTTTTAATGATTTTTATGTGCAGCACTTTGGCTAGATGGGAGGTAAAATAATATCTAAAGGAACAAGGCCAGGCAGATAGTGAGAGAAAAATATTTGGTTGTTTGAGTATGCAAAATTGTGTTGCCTGAAAATAATGTAGCATTTTATCTACTAGGCTATATAGAAATATACCAGTTTTCAGATTAAAAGGTCATTAAAAATTAAACATGGCCTGGCAAGGATTTATGTTTCCTTGACCTACAAAAAATGGGGTACTTTTTAAAGGAAAGCAGAGGAACCAGTTGGGGAAACGGGAAGAGAAATAACTGACTGGCTCAGCTTCTTATATCCTGAGAAAAAGTACTGAAGTGAGGCAGATGGGTATTATGAGGTTAAAATATCCCCCCTATATAATAAGGAGAGATTTCAGGAAGGAAAAATGGTATTTCTCTCCCATATACTTTGCCTAATAGCAAGTCAGAATACAGGTAGTCTCCAGTTTAAGAACGAGTTCCGTTCCCAAGGTCTGTCCTAAAGTCAAATTTGTATGTAAGCTGGAACAGTATTATTGTATAATACTGTATAAGTAGTATTGTGTAATGAACTTGAATCATTGTGTATTTAACTCAAATTTTGCTACAGTAGGCTCTGTTCTTAACTATGGGTCACCCTTAAACCAAGCGTTCTTAACCTGGGGACTATCTGTAACTACAAAGTTGGTTGTTTCAGATTAACTGAAGCTTTGAATGGGATCATTTCATTTATGCCTGTGTATACAATGAAAATCTACACTTTCTTAAAATAAAATCTGGATGATATAAATAATCAGAGAAAAACAATCATCTGGATGGTATAAATAATCATAACCATACCATTTCTACTTAAATTCAGGTAGCCTGACACTCAAATATATTAAAGGCAGGGGTGGCAATCTTTCATATTAACTTCTGGATATTAAGAGCACATGGCTTCTGCAAAATGCTAAAAAACTGCACAGGGATTGATACTTTTCTAATTTATTCATTATCAAATGTTATTTTAAAACTTCAAGCAAATGTAGGTTGTGTGCAGAAATTATTTACTTTTAAATCATGCCTTTGGGAAAAACAGATGAAAACCCTAGTTTTGTGAAACTTCAGCTTGTCACTGATTGCATAATGCAGTTTTATATCTTCAAGCTTCTATAAACTCTGATGCCAGAAAATCTCAAGCAACTGAGTTTACTTTTCAAGAATTTGAAATCAAGATCACTGGGTGAGGAAGAAAATCTATGATGATATGGAAAACAAGGAAATAAAGAATGAAACAAACAACTATGAAAATGAAGTGAAGCTAGTTCTTTAAGCCAAGTCTACAGAGAGTTCCAATAAAGTAATAAAAAGTTTAAATATACCATTAATTCCACATTAATTTTTTAAGTGTGAGTGAGGAAAGGTATTTAGACACTTGTATATGTACCTGTCACTGGTCTCTCATCTCCTTTCCAAACTATATGCTTGGTTTTTTTTAACAACATGTGTACTTCTCAAGATTAATAAAGCTTTCTATCTTTAGTATTCTCTAAGCACATAGCTTCAAAACTCCCCCTCACTGAGCATTTGTAAGGCTTTTTATACCTCTAAATACAAATCAGGAACAAACCTATGTTTTTATGTACAGACACATTCATGCTTACAAAAATGCATGTTGCTGCTTCTTGTCATTTTTCTGCTATTCCAGAAAGCTAAGTAGGGATGGGCTTTGTTTGTATTTGGATGGGTATCATTTGGAAAATCCAGGACTACAAACTAGACTGGGAAGCTGAAAACACTTCCTGAGAGAAGGTAATGGCTACAAAATTGCATGGATATGTTTATATCAATCATCAGCAGTTCAGCTCTTCTTGAAGATGACACTTTAATATGACTTTAAATCTGTGTTATATTGTAAGAACGATGGACCAAAAACAAAACAAAACCCTGTTTTGTTTGTTTCACTGATATTTAGTCAAAGAAGCTAAGAGCAACCTATCATACTGAATGCCTTGTCTCCAACAATATTCTGTACTTAAACCTTTAAGTCACATGGTTTTTTTCACAACTTTGACAAGTCAGTTGCCATAGCTGACTATGTTTTCTTTATATAGATAAATAGTAATATAAAAAAAACTGTTTAGAGTGACCCGGTTTCTATTAGGTAGGGTGGGCCCTTGGAACATCTGTTAGGCTACTGTGAAGATTATTCAGGCTATCTGATGGATAAAGTCTCTCTGACTCACTCCAACTTGGACTCTAACTGGATAGGGCAGGCTGACCCCTGGGGGCATGGTGTGGGAGGGAGGTGATCTGGGATGAGTTTGAGCTGGTGACTCCTGAAGAATTGGACAGGGTTCTGTGTGCTGTCAGCTTGGCCACCTGATTGCTGGATCTGTGTGATGGAATGGAATTATGAAGGCCAAGCTCAGGGAGACAAACATTTTCTTAGCTTGCCAGAACCGCGTGGCAGGAACAAGAGGATGAGACTGGCACCTCCCTGAGGAATTCACACTGTTGTGGCTGGAGGACTTTGGGAACTGGGGTTTTAGTCTGGGAAGATTCTTGCTAGAGGTTGTAGCTAATAAACATAGCTGGACTGAATTGGCATTGTCTCTTGGAGTTCCTTGGGCTAGACCTGACATCAATCTTCCCAGACTCATTCAACCTTCAAGACGAAGGAGTTTGAATCATGGCAACAGATCCCCAGGGAGCTAATTTGACACCACAGTTATTGGCAGCAGCCCTGCTACAGCATCAACAGCAAGTGGATGCACAAATTAATAACCTACAAGCAGCTATGGGACAATTAATACAGCAGCTCGGACCAGTAGCCCAGCCACCACCTCCCCCGCCGCCGGTGTTGCTACGTTCACCTGGTAGCATGCCAGAGAAGTACAGAGGTAAGGTGGAGCAGATGAGAATCTTCCCAGACTAAAACCCCAGTTCCCAAAGTCCTCCAGCCACAACAGTGTGAATTCCTCAGGGAGGTGCCAGTCTCATCCTCTTGTTCCTCCCACACAGTTCTGGCGAGCTAAGAAAATGTTTGTCTCCCTGAGCTTGGCCTTCATAATTCCATTCCATCACAATCTGGGCCCCTCCTGGGTCATAAAAGCAGCCAGGGAGGTGACCTGCAATTAGGTCCAAGTCGTGGTGTCAGCCTCTCTTAAGGAGGGAGTGGTACCTCCTCCCTTGAAAGAAGAGGTGGTGGCCTCCCTCCTCAAGAGGACATCCTTGGATCCAACGGTTTTCAACAACTACCAACGAGTCACCAACATTCTCTTTTGGAGAAGGTTGTTCAGAAGGTATTCTCTCTGCAGATAATGAGAAGTCTGGAGGAAACAGATTATCCAGACACGTTTCAGTCAGGTTTCAGGCCAGGATTTAATACTGAGACAGACTTGATTGCACTTGTTGATAACCGTGGTAGAGCTGGGATGGAGTGGTGCATCTATCCTCGTGCTCCTTGATCTGACACTGCTCCATGGGTTGGGGATTGGGGGTGCCATTTTATGGTGGTTCTCTTCCTTTCTCCAGGGCTGATTCTAGTCAGTGTTGGTTTGGTGGGAAAGACTGCCACCTAGTCCCTCCTGTATGGGATGCTGCAAAGTTATAGTCTCTCTTCCTTTTTTTTTTTTTTTACATGAAACCACTGGGTGTAGTTATCCGCCAGTTTGGGGTTTGGTATCATCAATATGTTTATGAAACCCAGTTGTATCTTTTAACCCTGGGCCAGCCAAAGGAGGTTGTAAAGGTTCTGTTCAGTTGCCTGGAGGCTGTGCAGACTCAACCCTACCAAGATCAAGTGGCTGTAGGTGTTTGCACCACCCAGAACCAGAATTCCATCTTTGATCTTGGATGGGATAGCACTTCTCCTTTCAAGGCTAGTACGCAGTGTGAGGGTCTTTCTGGACTCACTGCTCCTGCTTGAAGAGCTGCTGGCAGTGTGGCCAGGAAGGCCTTTGCACAACTTTGTACAACTGTACCAATTGTGCCCTTTCCTAGATTGGGGTGCACTTCAGACAGTCACTCATGCCCTAGTCATCCTGTGGCCTACTGCAACACACTGTACATGGGTCTGCTGTTGAAGACCACCTGGAAACTTCAACTGGTCTGGAATGCAGCAGCATGAGCAATGATGGGCATGCCATGGTATGCTCATGTAACACTTCTGCTTTGCGAGCTACACTGCTTGCCAGTTTGCTTCCAAGCGCAATTCAAGGCTCTGGCCATTACAAAGCTCTACAAGGCATAGGGCCTGAATGCTTGAAGGACTGCCTATCTCCCATAATATCTGCCTGGCAATTTGCTCTTGCAGGGTTGGCATGCTCCAGGTTCCTTTGATTAAACAATGTCGCTATCGGAACTCCGTAAGTGTGCCTTCTCTGTAGCAACTCCTACCCTCTGGAATGAGGTCCCCCCTGAGATCTGGACTCTGCTGTTATTTAGAAGAGCTGTGAACGTTTGGTTCTTCACCCAGGCCTTTGGCAAAGGAGAGTGAGACCCTTTACTTCAATCCTTCTGGTCTGACGTGCTTGCCATTTTATAGCTTTTATGTGTTATTGTAATTTCTTTGATTGCCGTGAGCTGCCCAGAGTTGTCGGGAGTCAGGCAGCATACAAGTTTTAAAAATTATTATTATTATTGTTGGTCACACAGTGAGCCAGTTGTTTTGACTGTTGCTGTTGTTAAACTGTGTTCCTAAGAGCTGTTGAACCAGCTGCACAAATCTGTATATAGGACATGTATGGAGGGATCAAGTAAAAAAATATCATGACCAGCAGGCATTAAATCAGGAAATTTTGTGGAGTCTTTACTGGAATTATCAGTAATAAAATCTGCAGTAGGCATAAGCCTAACTACCTAGATAACAACTGAGAGTTAATGGAACAATCTAGGGGACAGAAAGAGGTCAAGACAGATCTTCAAGAATGAGCTATGGCAGCTTGTATTTAAAATCTTCTGGATCCAGCTTGCTCTTTAAGGTTAAGCAATACAATTTTTATTTATTGCCACAGTTCCTTTCATCCGTGGACCCAAAGGACTGGGAAAGAGCTGGATCTTTTATTTTGCCACATCGAATTTGGCTCTGAGACCATTTGTTAAAACAGAATGAAGTGCTGCACTTCACTTCAGCGGAGGCACTGTCCTGGGATGCAAAATAATAGCACTTTCTTTTACATCCTATGATTTCTACTATCCCCATCAGCATTTTTCTTCTGTTACAAAGGTATTAGGTTCTATGTTAGGCCTTGCCTTAGCAACAGGTAATTCTGAATTTCTTATGTCAAACCTGTTTATTCTGTTTTAGGCTTCCTTATTTAATTTATTCATTTAAAAGTTAAAAGAGGTGGCCTTCCCAATTCAGGCTTGGGAAATTCCTTGTTGCCATTTAATCTTCCCTAGTCACCACCCCTTTTTCAGAGTCTTTGCCCACCTTTCTATGGATATGTTTTATTAGATTAATCGTTCCCTGATTTTGTGAGTTTTCTCACAGAACACAGCCCTGAATTTTCTTAAGTAAACTTTGTTGGGAATATTTTGCTCTTAAATTTTGGGACAGACTCAATCCCAGCAATATTATTCCAACTGGGTTACTCACATCTTATGTAGAATAAACGGATGTGTTCTCCTTCTCTGTATTTGACTCTTAGGTGTCTCTTGCTGAAAGCTATATATCAAATTATATACCAATATTTGAAAATTATTCATTTAAGAGGAATGATATGTATTTTAGACAAGATGAACTAAAATACAACAAAGATATACTTAATGTTTCCAATGTGCATGTGAGAGCATGAATTTCCATCAGTTCGCTAGATCAGAAGCAGCAGCTAATAGAAGAAATGCTACAATACTGAAAGAAATGTCCATTTGACTAAGGAAAATGTCAAATCATTTTACTCATGTAGTTTTAAATATGCATTACTTTATGTACATCTAGCAATAGTGCATATGTAATAAAGAATGAGTAGCCCACCTAAAATGTAACGTGTACATGTGTCAGAACTCCAACATCAGTGAACAGATAGGTTTTAAAGTTCTTGGCTCATCTAAGATCCTGAAAGTAGCAATGACAGAATAATCCTATATGTTTACCCAGAAGTCCCCTTGAATTTAACAAGACTCCCTCCAAAATAAGTGATACAGGAATGCAACCTAAATGAATTTCTTTAGTATAATTTTAGATGCAATACTGAATACTTTTACATTAATAGTATTGTTGATAGCATTACAATATATAAGCTGCACTCCAGGCTCTGTTCATTACGCTGTAACAGCTCTCCTTTTCAGAAGAACATCAGAAAGCCCTATTCCTTTATCAGGGGAATAAAATGTTGTCAGTAATAATATTATTGTGAACAGGCAAAATTATACCTTAAGTTAGAAAAAAAATTAAAATATTTATTTCCAGGAAACCTTATTGATGGCAATTGTGCAGGCACCTGTCCAAGGTTTACTGTTAGAGTAAGACTCATAAGCCTTAATAAGGAATCCAAACAATTCCATTTGTTAGCCTAATAATAAAAATATCTTATTATTTCAAACCATTTAAAAGAATACTATGGTTTATTCAATAATAAAAAGACTTTTAACATCATAGAGAAAAACATATTCTTCTCTTGCATGAATGTGTATTTCTTAATACATATTACATTATAACTGAGCAATCTAATGTTTCCTTCTCTCTATGGACTTTAAGCATTTATTTGATAATCTAGCATAGGCAGTAATACAGTTTCAGTTTCAAAATTAGATTTAGATGCTGTTTGCCAGTGTTCTTCCTTTCTATTTCCATGGCATGGGACTGGGTTATTTGAGGGACTGCCTCTCCTCTATTACATCTATCCGTCCCATCAGGTCTGGCAGGACAGGCATGCTTCAGATCCCATTTGTCGGGGAATGCCATCTGGTGGGGCCCAGTTTCCTTTTCTGTTATGGCGCCCACCCTTTGGAACATCATTCCCTCAGAGATCAGATTGGCTACTGAATGATTGACCACTGAATGAAAAGCCTACTGGCTTTCCATAAGGCCTTACAGACATGGTTTTGCCATTGGGTTTGGGGATCTGGGTGTGCAGCAGAGCCTGTGCAGTAGTTATGCTGACTGTTATTGATGGGTCTTGTTATACCTCGGCTACTGACTGTGTTGTTGCATGGTTTTCTATATCGTTTTTATATATGATTCTTGTATTGGTTTTTGTTTTTATATAGTTTTAATTGCTGTGAACCACCCAGAGTCAAGTACTTGAGATGAGCAAAAATATAAACTGAAATAATAAATAAATAAAGGATTTTTTACTTGCAGGATAAAGGTACTGTCTGATCACAAGATGCTTCAGCAAGTTCAATTAGTACAGGGACAAGCAACTTGGTGTCTTCCATGTGTTTAGAACTTTAAATTCACATTAAGCTATCATGGACTAGGAAGTCCAGATGTCTAGTCTGCATTACCAAATAGGCTACAATGCCAGAGCATATTGCACCCATGCTCCTACAGTCAGTCTTGTGCCATATATTTGCCCCTATAGCCATACTAAAAATTTCTTTGTTATTACTGGAGATAGCAAAAGTATCATTATATGTATGGAGATCCTTGTAATTTTTGTTCTGGAACTATGAGCTGTTTATCCAGGCATACTAAAGGAAGATTCCAGGCCCATACTTTGTGGATTAGAGACTTGTATTGTCACAAGAAAAAAAGGTATTTCAAAATAGATTCTATTTCACATAAACTGTAGTGCTAACATGACAAAATTCATATTGCACTATTCTGATTTTTCAGTTTTTTCCACTAGCACTGTAAAATTGGATGGCAATTATCCTATTGGAATTGTTAACTAAGAACAAATGTCAGAGCAATAGATTACACAGTGTTAAATGAAAGATACTCAGGTGATTATCAATCCTTTTTGGTATTAAATCTGTTAAGTATTTTGAAATAAACTTTGTTTCTGCAAATTCTTAGATTTTATAGAAAGGAGACAGTTACTGAAATACCAAAGGAAGGAATCACATCTAAAAAACTGTGTAAGGGAAGAAGCAAAATAGTTTTCAAAAAAATGTTCTTTCAGAAATTAGGGATGGAATGTTAGGAGCTATCCAGCTCATAGTTCTTTCTCATGTAAGAAACTATGTACATATAGCACAACACTTTAAATGTACAATTTCCACTCATATTCATTTTTATAGGTAATCAATTTTAAGTATTTGCAAAAACATATCAGGTGCATTTCATAAGCAAGATTAATTAAAAACCAAACAAGAAAAACTTCACGGCTCAATGTACATGGCATTTGAAGGCTGCAATCCTATGCAAATTCAACTCAGCTCAATGGAGTAGGTTTTGAGCAAACATGCACTGGACTAGGCTATAAGCAAAATACCCATTTTTTCATACTAGAAAACCAACAAAAAATCATCAAGAAAGAAGTGCTGCAGACTTATGTATTCAGTAACCAGTCTGTCTTAAAACCACTTTTATAATTTTAATATCAGTTGTGGTCACACTTGCTTGTGATTTTTGAAAGGTCTTAGAGTAAAAAAATGCATTTTGAAAATATACATGTTTTTAAATTAAAGCAAAGCAATTACCATTGGCATTTAATATTGTGCATGAATTACAGAATCTATGGGAAATCGCTCCTGATGAATTATAATTTCATGAGTACCACTGGAAACAGAATTTTGGGAATCAGATACATGGATTACTTGCACTAAAATGTGTTTATTGTCTCTTTTTAAACAGTAACAGAGTTTACTTTCTGGGAATGTCAAATTAGCTTCCCAATGATGCTATGCATATTCTGTATGGTATCACTTATAGTATAAATTCCTAATTATGATTTAATTTTCTTTGGAAGAGATTAAATTAACATGGTGTTTAATGAAGCTTTTAGGGCTGTCAAGCTATTGAATTAGACTATAATGATTTAAGTTATTAATTATATATTTTGGTTACATCATTTATTTGAGATTCTGCTTTATTTTTTGTAGTAAATTTACCAAAACTCCTTTGAAAATTACACATTAAACCAATATGCCACCACTGAAAGATAAAAATTTAAATTACTTTTATAACAATTAGCTGTGGTATGTTCCTTTCCTTGCTGAAAAAGGACAGTTTTTCTCTATAATGCAAAATATTTATTACATGTGGGAACAAGAGGAGAAAAATGTAGGGAAGAAAAGTACAGCAGTATATCCTCAAATAATTTCTTGAGCAAATTTTAGTTTGCTATTAAAATAATTAGTGATTAGGCTATTAATTCCATTCATTTAAGCTATCAGCTTTAGCCTCATAAGGAAAACAAGTCACATCAAGCAAAAGACTCACAGCTGATCCTGTGTTCTCAATATGTTGATGAGCGGAGGGGAATTACCATTTCTCAGCCACTAAATTAAAAATATGGCCCCACCTGACTCTCATGTAATAAAATGGAACAGCTACAAATTCAGTGTTCTCAAACTGGCACTGACAAATGTAAGGCTTCTTACGCTTATTACAATAACTTGGAATACCACGAGTAGTAACTTTCTGCCAACAGAACTACCTTGTCAGGAGATCCCTTCTATCCAAGAAATATTCTTGTCTCATCCTGCTTCTTCCTCAGATTAGCAGATCTGAGTTAGACTTGCTCACCTCAAGCCTGTCTTATTTTATAAGATGCTATGTCCAAAGATACCATAAAATATACTTTTGTGCTATTTAAAATTGTAAAAGATACAGCTTTTACACAATTCCAAGATATCTTTTTATATGATAGTGATATGTAGCCAGTGCTATTCCAAGATTTAAACTTAAACTGCATAACACACCCAATACTATTTGGCCATTTGTAAAAATCAAGAATGCAATCAAATCCAGACATCTTATTAGATCTATATTGACAGTCTCTGTCGCAAAGTAGGAAATGCAATGATATTCAATCAGTTGCATTATTTCCAGTGAGCACAAACAAACCTGGGGCACTGTAGGTAGATTGTACTGATTTTTAAACAACAGCATCCTGATTCTTAATGTTGTTATAGTTTAGCAACAATAATTCAGTGAAACTGAGTCCATCCTGACAGCCAGACTGCTAATACAGTCAAATTAATATTCTTTATATAATACAACAATAATGCATTAGTTATTTAAGACTTAAGATGACCAAAATCAAAAGTGGTAGTGCAATTGTAAATTTCTAAATTGTAAATTTGTAATTTTCAAACTTTATTGCAATGAAAGGGTATTGGCTTCATAATGTTAATGAAATTTCTGTAACTTTCATATTTTCATATTATTTTAAAAGCATAATTTTGTGGAACATGACTAATTCACATTATTGAAATGTAAAAATTCAAATTTTCTTGAATTAATGCCATTTTCTACATAAAATATTAGTTTATCACAATATAAATTCTGCAACTATTATTATTCTTTAGAATTTGAAGGCTTTTTAAAAAAAAAATAAAGGATAAATGGTTACATTCTATGAACTTGTTAAAGAGTAGATCCTAAAAACATATTTTTAGTTTGGGCAGAAATATTTTTATGAGGCCATTTCAAATTACAGAAGCTAGCCAGCACAGAGTTAAAAAAAACTCCAAATTTCTAGATGCCAATATTCAATATTTAGGGGTCTTGGCAACAATATTAATATCCAGATAAATTTAAGAGAAGCAGTTAAATCAAACGAACAATGTAGTGTTCATTATTTGTGCAACCAATTCCTTTCAGTATCAAAACAATCCTATGAATGTCTACTCAGAAGTAAGTCCCATTGGTGTCAATGAAACTTAATCCAAGATATATGCATATACGATTGCAGCCTAAAGAATCTTCAAGCCTAAACCTGTAAGTGGTCAGTGATTTGAGATAAATAAGAGTGTTTTGTTCTTAAAGTGGCTCAATGTTTTAGGCAACAACTATGAACTGAATATTCACGGCAAGCAAATCATCACAAAGTATTTTTATAGTATCACTTTCTACCCAAAACACCAGAAGCATTACAAAAATGACAATTCAAACATTTGCTTCATTTTTTGCACCATATATTGCCACACTTAAAAAGCATCCTTAAATCTTACTCTTCAGCCTTCAGAGCATGCCAGATTCCACCTTCTGAAGTAATAAGAACTTAGAAGAGCAAATATTAATTTGATTAACCTGTCACATCAGCGTCTACAATTTTCTTTCTACCTAAAGAAGGTTAAATATGAAATTGCATAACCTAATTCATTTCATTTTATTTAACTGTCTACATTATTCTGTGAGTGCGTGCGCATGCACTATCACACACAGAAACAGTGGTATCTACATACAGTTTTACACAAATATTTACATACATACGTTATACACAAACTAATGTGATTCATGGTTTATTTTTAGTAGAAAGGCATATGCTTTTGTAGCATCTATAATTGTTGCACTAGTTTTACAAGAGCATTATAAACCTTATGCAACAATTAGCTAAAGCACAATTCATCCAGAATGTTATAGATTGTATATAAAAAATACAATACCTAGAATGCTTATCAAACAAATAATGCTTTATTGGCATCTAAAAAAACATTAAAACGTATGTTATTTTTTAACCCATTGCAGTATGAGGAGGACAAATCACGGACACTTGAGAAACAGAGACTATAATGCATAAATTTCAAAAACACATCATCTCTGTATTATTTATGCTCCTTTTCTGTTTGCTTGTGCCAAACTGAGGGAACATATAGTATCACAGTTCTGCCTATGCTTTAAAATTTTGCAGCAGCCTAGAAATCTGGACAAGATATACCAGCGCCTGTTTTCAAGTATAACAATTTCTATGGCCAACCTAATAGTATCTAAAAAAAATCAAGTTCTTCCATAGGAAGTCTTTTTCTTTGTTTGACAAGCTGTTATTTATCCTTCTGAAGTAAAAGCAAGTGGGGCAAGTTTGCATTTTGCCAGGAAAAAAAAAGGAAAAGAAAGAAAAACTTTACCTACCATGTTCAAATTAAGAACAATATTCTATACAGGTCAGTTGTACAACTATTTAAGTGAAAGATGAACATGAATATTAGATTAACTTAATCCTGGAAGAAAAAAAAATGAACTACTAAGGTCCAGTCAGCCATTCATCTATTACAGAGAGAGATGACAACTTTACAAAAGGTATCTTTTTACCTACTGAGTGATGATTATGTCCCCTCAGTTTCTGTGCTTTCTACCACTGGTTCAGTTTCTAATTCAGCTTCTGTGTCACTCTTCTCTTTTTTTGTGTCATTTGAAGTCGCCAACTTTTCATAAAGTTCCAATTCATCCTGTACTTGCACAGCAGATGGCTGATTCTCTGTCTCTGTGTTTTCACCATTAACTTGGGGTACACTATCAGCTTTTTGTTGAGAAGCACCACCTTCAAAATATTCAAATGCTCTTGGATGTGGAGGGGGTATCCAGTTGTTCTGTGTTCTCTCTCTCCCAAATCGGTTTCCATTAATTTCTCTACCAAAATTAAAATCTCTATCATCCCTGTCCCTTTGTCTTTCCCATGGTCTACGACGGTCATCAAAGTCTCTGTGAGCATCTTGTTCAAGTCCTCTGTTCCAGGTGGGACCACTTCGAGTTTCAAATCTGTAGTTTGTTTGCCGATATCTCTCTCGAGCTTCCTGGAACCCTTTGAGACCACCATATACAGGAAAGGCCTGGTGTTCTCTTTCATCATAATCTCCTCTTTGACCCCAGTGCTTTTCTGAGTTGAAAGCAAAATGCTCTCTCCTACTGAGATTATCAATACCTGGCCTTCCAAAGTTCTCCCGTAAATCTATATGTGGCCTGACAAGATGTTCTCTTCCATCTACAGGAGGTCGACCTAGACCCTCTCTTGGATCTAGTGGTGGCCTTCCAACAGAATCCCTTATATCCATTGAAGATGCTCGATCTCTATTTTCTACTGGAGGAAAGCGATAGTCTCTATCTCCTTCTTGTTGAATGCTATCATCTCCAATAGGCAATCTTTTATCTGGGTTAGATATATCCATATTTTGCCTACCAGAAGTTGCAAATGGCCTGTCTGTTTGAGTAAAAAGATCTCCTGGAAGGAAAGGAACTCTAGGTGGAGGAAGGGATGGATCAAGGATAGTTGGAGGAGGAACTGTACGTTGTGGTGGCATCCCAGGTTGCAGCAGTGGAAACCTAGGACCAGGTGGCTGCGGTATTAATCCTGATCGGATTTCTACTAGAGGAATTCCAGGCAACCGTTGACTAGCAATAGTTAAATGGGGTAAATTTTGAATTCCAGTGGGTGGTTGTAGTCCTAATAGTCCAGAACCACCTGAAATATTTGGTGGTGGCAATCCTAATAGTCCAGAACTACTTGAAACTATTGGTGGTGGCAATCCTAAAATTCCAGAATTGCTTGATACAATGGGTGGCTGGATTCCTGACAAAAGTCCAGTATTATTTGACACTATGGGTGGCTGGATTCCCATTAAAATGCTGGAGCTGCTTGAAACATTTATGGGCTGTAGTCCTGTCAAAAGCCCAGAGCTACTTGAGACACTTGGAGCCTGAACACCTGTTATAAGACCAGAGCTATTTGAAGCAGTAGGTGGTTGAACTCTTGTCAGAAGTCCAGAGCTGCTTGAGACACTGACTGGCTGTACAAGCCCAGTACTACTTGAGACATGGGGTGGCTGAATTCCCCCTACAAGCCCAGAACTGGTTGAGACACCAGGTGGCTGTACTCCCTCGGTAAGTCCAGAACTGCTTGAAACGTCATCTTGAACTGAAATAGAAAAACTTAAATTAGCAAACTGAAACAACCATGCCTAAGTAATATTTTTCTTTTTAATAGCTTAACAAGAGTCAGATTAAACTAAATTCAACGTCTACAGGTTGGTTTCTAATTATAATCTGCAATAATATCTATTTAAGAAGAAGTAAATACAGTCTCTCACAATGAAGAATAGTTTATGAAATAAAATATGTTTAGAAAAATCATAAGCTTTTAAAATATTTTAGTTATAGAGAAATAAAAACAAAACAGAACTACTAGGATTTAGCATATAATTTCCCTGCCTTACCGTCTATTTGAGTGGATAGAAACTATAAAAATTATGTTAAAAGGTTTTTAATTATTTATATGATATGAATATTAGTACAATTCAGATTAAATGAACAAAAAAGGACTGCGGCAACATAGTGACAAGTGAATAACAGGCCTTATAAAAACAGTCCACTGTTGAAAAAAAATAGTAATTATATTGCAACTGGGCTAGTAAAAAAACTTCAGTCATGCTGATCCTATTTTCTATCCTTCTAGTACAAATGTACTGTATGTATGCATGCATGTCTTTATTTATGTCCTAGGAACAACAGACAAGTTCAATATTCTCCCAAAAGTTGCATCTAGTACAGGACTGGAATTCTTGAAAGCTATGACATTCATATATATTATGTATGCATGTACATGTGTGTACACACACACACACACACACGCACCCCTAAAGTTTTATAATACTACTTACCAGTTCTGTGTTCACTAGATGAGATCTGAAGATCAGCATGAAGAGATCCTTTTTCATCTAATTCTGAATTGTTATTTGAAAGAGGAGGAAAGACATTTCCGGCAGATAATGTTGGTGTGGTAAGATTACTAGAAACAGTACCAACTGGTAGAACAAGGCTGCTAAAATCTTTCACTGACTCCTGAGCAATAGGTAGTGAAGGCTGTACAAGAGCTGTAAAACAGTACACATACATATTAATGCTTAATCAAAAATGTTTAATAGTGCAAATCTATGTATGTCTATCTAACAGTAATCACCAGCATGTTTATCAAAACCTGAAGCATCTTTCTGCTTTAAGTGTAAACAAGTAACCACAAGTAAAAGTTAAAAACAGATAAAACATTATCTTTAAAACATCCAGAGCAAGCGAAGCTATCAGAAAACCCATTAAAATTATATATTTGAATTGCAATTTTAAAAAATTCTAATCAACACTCATAGATAACAATAATTAAATTCTATTACTTATATTAGAGAACCACAATTTAGAGCAGCAATACAAATAGTGCAGCTTTCAAACAGCATGAGCCTCTTGGCTCACCAGATAGAAGATGGCTCAGTTATGTGCCTGTCATCCTGCTTGATGTTAACTGTTGTTTTAAGAAAGTTCTTAGTATGAAGTTAAGAGTTCATGGAATATGTGGGTGGGACTGTATTTTATTTCATTTTATAGGCAAAAATGCCAAAACCTGTCTGTAGGAGGCACTACTGTGCTTCAAGCACAAGCATTGCTAAATTGAGGTTATACAAGTGCAAAGATTACTATTACAATATTGTTTTGTTGAGCTTTGGTCAGTGCATGTGTTGAATCCTACTGATGTTGAACTTCAGGGTGAACTTAAAAACATAAGGAGTCCATGTTAGCTTGAGATGAATTGTTGAGCTTTGTTCTATGTATGTTCCATAGTCTTGTGTATTGTTGACTGCACCTTTTCTCTTGTGCATTTGAAAATGCAAACTATGCTGGTTTGGGCCAGGCCTACTGGCATTCCTGTTGATGCACTGAATCCCTCCACACCCAATATGAATTATATAAATTCATTAGGTTATATTCAATCGTGTAATTTCATTAACAGATCAACAGGTCTGATTCATCCTTAAACAGCTCCCTCCCCCTCCCATTCTTCTCCATATACTTGGAGAATATACTTTACAACAGGTTTTGGTGGCACTAGGAGATGAGCAGCATAACTTTAAAATCAGCCCCAAATGCCTAAATCTATGTGGTTACCAGTGGATTTCTGGGTGCAATTCAAGGTGGGGTGGTTTACCTACAAAGCCATTCATGGCACAAGGATTTGGTTATTTGCAGGACTGTCTGTCTCTGGCCACCTCTGCCTGTCCGGCAATATTTGACAGGGCAGGCGTGCCCCAGGTCCCATCACTTACACAATGTCATCTGGCAGGACCCATGAGAGACATCTTATCTGTGGCAGGGCTTGCCCTATGGAACAGCATTTCCCTCAGGATTCAGATGGATCTAACCCTGCCTGTCTTTTGAAAGATTCTGAAAACCTTTCTTCTCCTAGGCACTGGATAGGAGGTTTTGTGTCCACCTTAATTTAATTGTTTCTGATTATTTTGCGCTGGTTGTATTTTAATGTCCTTTGTGGTTATTATTTGTTTTCAATTGTGTACACCATGCTGAATTGCTCACTGAGTATGTGGCTACAGAAGTTGGTTAAATAATAAATAAATAAATTTCACCTCCCCCATATAAATATTCAGTTTTAAAGGTCAGTAGAAGACCTGCTAATTGTGAAAAAAATGCCTCTCATTAGAATACTTGGGTCTGGGGTGCATTTTTTTAGGACAGGTGACTCTAAATGGTACATATTTCCAAGAAAGGAAGCACTTTTTAATACAAGAAATTCCTTATAAAATATGTGTAAAAAAATCATAAATGAAAACAGTACATCGTTTTACTTCATTGCACAGAAGCCATTAAAACTTTTGTGTCAGAATGCATCCCCTAGCAATATATGTATTTGTTATTTGCATAAAACAACTATTTACGTGACATATACTACAAAGAAATACTATCTACATGCAAAAATCATAATGTCTGAAACAGTCCTATGTTCTCCACTCTAACCCTAACCCTAACTGGGGGTCTTGCTAGGAAAAGCTCTCACACAGAACTGGACTGTTTATATAGTTCTTGATAGTGACATATAAGTGCCACCCTACCTAATAGAAATGAACTTGGCAACTTAAAGAAGAGTAATCAATAGCAGGAATTCAGTCCTAAGCTTTATGATGTTATTTATAAAAATAAATCCAATGTTAGCCGATTCAACCAAACCATTTTTTCTGAACTATGACAGTTGTATTGGAAACCTATGAAGAAAAGATAAAAACAGCTTACATGTTGGGACTACTGGTGGTGGAACAGGTGGTGGAACAGGTGGAGGCATGAAACCTAGAAGAAACAAAAAATAAATATTAATAAACAAACTGATTAAACTTTTTGAAAAGTAACAGCAAGAGCTAAATTCTTAACTGAATTATAAATATGTTCAAGCATACATTATCCAATTCAAGAAAGTGCTATAATTAAATACACCCATACAGCTATTTATGGAAATAAGGCCCACTGAATTAAATGAGGTTTACTGCCACTTCACTGTGCAAATAGATGATTATGGATTAAATTAATATTTTAAAAATAAGTAGAGTCATAGATTCATAAAGTTGAAAGGGACCCTTTAAGCCACTGAATCTGACTCCTTGTGTACCATATTGAAGCATTACCAACAGATGAAATAAACACAACTTTGGGCCCTGCTTTGGCAGAGAGAGGACCAAAGCTTTTCTGGGGAACTATACAAAATTCTTAGCAAACTTAAACTTATAATAAATAAATAACAATGTCAATACACTTTGATGCATATTTATTTACTTTTTTTTTATCATATTCATGTAGCCACCCATCTCATATAAAGTGCATATTATAAAATGGAAATATAACTTTACCAGGAGGTGGTTGCGAAGGATTAAAGCTTGCTCTCAAGAATGGAGGTGGAGGAATTGCACCATAACCAGGTGGAGGGACAGACATTGTAACAGGAAATGCTGGTGGAACTAAACTAACAGTCGGCACAGTGGGCGCTACAGGAATCTGTTATAATGGGAAAAATATTCCTGGTGATCTTCAATACAAATTACATATATTATTTAAAAATATAATATGCAGACTGAACTCTACTCTGACTGTACAATTAACATATTAAATCACCTTTCATTAAACTGAAATAGGGATGTGCAAAACATTCTGTGTACAGATCAGGCAATATTGATTAGCCTGTTTCAGGACCAAAGTACCTATGCTTCATCCATGTGCAGGCCTAGAACACTTTTTATTTCGTCTGTACAGGGACCTGGAGCTTATGCATTTTAACAGAAGTAGTCTAGGATGGGAGACAGCAGGGAAAAGGAAACCCTGCAGTAGTGGTGGAGAGACAGTGTGCATGGTCAGATGGGTGGTGGGTGCAGGGTAGTAACATGGAAGGAAAGTGTATGGCAGCAGCCGAAAAATAGGACAGACCCATGCGTCAAATGGATACTAGGCAGCAATAGGGAAGGAAGCTTGGGAAGCTTGGGTGGGCTAGGTTGGTATGCCATACTTGAATTCAAGTGTTGCAGAAGCTAAGTGAAGGTGGAGAAGGTGCTGGGAAGACGAGTGTGTGGATGCACACAGAAGTCATGTACAGGTGGAGGAGAGAGACAGGCAAAAGCAACAGCCTTGCCCTACCTGCCCTTTAAAACTTCTCTAATTTGTCTCAATTAAATCCTGGATCAACCTAAATTATCTGGGATTCATTTTGGCTGATTCATGACCCATTCAAAATGTCTAACTGAACTTCTGAGCCAGAGTGTTTTTGGTCCATGCTTTTGCTTGGTTTTGTGCACACCCCTAAACTGAACAGCTGAAGCCCTTTAGTACTAGGTTGTCAGGCCTAGCCCAAGGAACTCCAAGAGACAATGCAAAATCAGTTCAGCTATGTTTATTAGCTACAACCTCTAGCAAGAATCTTCCCAGACTGAAACCCCAAGTCCCAAGTCAGCCAGCCACAACAGTGTGAATTCCTCAGGGAGGTGCCAGTCTCATCCTCTTGTAGTTCCCACGCTCTCGTGGCGAGCTAAGAAAATGCTTATCCCCCTGAGCCTGGCCTTCATAATTCCATTCCATCACATAGGTAAAGTTATTGTCTTTTCTTTTTCTTTTTTTTAGCATTCCTATAAAGGTTTGCCCCACTGTTCCACCTATTTTTATGACCCTGGGATGAAAAAGGGACTAGGGACTAAGGGGCTTGTTCAAGTTCCAATTGTTTTTTAGAATGAAATATTAAGCATGTTGAACTTTGTCCTTCACAATATGGAACACTTGAGCTGTTTTGAGGTCGGTTGCATTAGAATATAACCAATTGAGAACATTCTTATGCAAGATTTCAAACTGGGTTGTTTTGCTCCAAACTTCAAACATATTTCCCATTTTGTGCATATGCCTATACTGTAGATCCTCTATCAATTAAGTTAGTTAAAGAGAAAAATTATACTTAATGAAACTTCTATCATTCTGCTAATATGCTATATAAACTTTTCCAAGTTAAATGGAAATGTTAGCAACACTGACAATCCTCCTTAGTAAAATAAGCTTAGTTCTATGTATAATTTGAAGTTAATCTACACAATTAGTTCCTTAAACTGTTTTCTAGTAAGGTTAATTTATTTATTAATTAACAATATGAATTTATTGTATAAAATAAGACTATAATCTTCTTCACAATTATTTGAGAATAAATCTGACTGAACTCAATGGTAGATACAAGTAGATGGATATTTCTAAAACATAAATTTTAAAAAATGTACTATCTATAATAGGTGAATTCTTGTATTTATGAGCAGAATTCCTTTTATCACCCTGCAGGGTGCCACGGAAATGATCTTGGAGAAACTATCCAGAAATCATTAGGACAACAACAAGTACATAAGCATGCTTTGAGCCCAAAGCAAAGGGAAATTATTAGAAAGAGATTCAGATTGGCTGCCCCCTGATTCCCTCAGGTACAAGAGAGAGGGAAAGAAAACAGTAAATCTTACAAGATTCTAGTCTTTATCAATAAAGTATAAGTCTTCTTGTGGAATTTGTTTCCTGATCTGGAAACCCTGCAGGATTGACATGTCCTTCCCAAACTACTGTATACCACAACATGCCACGTCAAAAGGTCAGTGAACCATCAGAAAATCTATTAGGAGCCAACAGTCTAAAGCAGGATTCTCTCTTCCATGAACAAACAGATGTTCATGGGGGAGGAAGGAGCAACCTGTAATAAGACACCAGACAGGCTTGATTTCGTCAATGAGTCCCACCATGAAATATGAGACAGAAACAGACACCAATACTCCTGACTGCATTTTCTCTAGACGTTAACCTGGAATTTTAACTGTACAACCCACAAGAGTGTTGCTATCATGCTGGAGGTCAAACAGCAGGGAGGTGGAGAAGATCCAGACTGTATGGAGAAGCATCTTGGGAAGGAGATTTACTTGTAGTTATTTCTGAGAAGCCAAGCTTTAGCAATCAGGCCTGACCAGCACTGGCTCTGCTTAGATAAGGGCTGGGAGTTTTCATTCTAAGAGCCTCTTCCTGAGATCAGTCAAGTAACTGAACACATTTTAGGAGAACCCAACCTTATATAATAGTCCAAATCTTAAGTCAAGCCTTGCTGGCCTTCCAGAAACTCATCCCTTTGCTCAGACCTGACACTTACTTCCCTGCTCAAGTAATCTAATTGCCTATTAGGAACTTCAGACTGGGTTGGAACAATTATTTTTCTCTATGGATACCTGTGCAAATAGTTCTGCTTATCTTTTGCCTTGTTAACAGCTACAAGCCAAAGCCATCTTATAAAAGAATGCAATTTTTTTTTCTCTTCTAGAGGGCAGTAGAAGATTTAATTAACTTTTGTTATAAGATATTAAATGTTGGTTGAACATTAGGCAAAACAACTTAATCGCAAAAGCAATCTGATCGTCGAAACAATTATTGGAGTAAGGGGCTAATGGTAGAAATGAATGCTTTATTTCTCAGAGGCTTAACAAACTCATTTGCACACTTATTTAGGAGGATAAGGAAATTCCAAAATTGCACCCCTGGAAATTGGACTTTCTGGACTAAATCTGTCAACTCTCAATATCACTCTTGGCTATTTTGCCTTTGAATTTCAGCCATGTGATCAAGGAGGTGCTCTGGAGGCCACAAAAATGGGAAGCTGGGACATGTATAGCTTGCACGTTGCCATAGAATAGCAGATAGGAAGGGCAAAGTACAACCACTTCTGTCTTTTCAGTGTAGTAGCACTCCTGTCTTTTAAGCTCAGCCCCAGCTTTTTAATAGTTGACAGAGAAATGAACTTCCAAAAAAAGAGAAGTATTTCCAGATAATCACATTTCATTTTCTTTGCAAATTCTCTCTCTCCTATGCTTGCTTTACAGTAGATTTATCAATCAATTCCCAAAATCACTCTGGGTCAATTTAAAGATGTTAAATTTTGAGTGACTTACTATATGGGGGAAGGAAATCATAGCAGTCCTTTTAAGGCAACTTACCCTGGTATCATTCCCAAGCTCCTGCTGCCTCTTACTTTTGCTTGTTGGGATAATTCTTTACTAGCTGAGAGCTTCCTTAGGAAGCAACCAACATGGAATGTTTCTGAGATGTCTGAATGGGGTTCTTTGTTCCATGTGTGAAACCAACACATTTTCTGTTTTGTGCATACTTACTTCAGAGAGTTGTCCACAACAAAAGAAAAAAAAAAGTCCCAACAAGTTGCAAAAATTACTGCCACTGAGAAGATATAAGAAGATATGACACACTACTATCTGACACCAAAGTAGAGTTGTCAACCAATCAATAATCTGAATGTCCTTCCCTACTGGAAGAAAAGTGTGGACAGAAAATGAAATACAATACTAACCTGTAACATAGTGACAGACTGCGTGTAAGTTTCTGTCTGTGTTGTGACAGCTGCAGTTTTGTCAACTGTTGCACTCTGGGTTATCTGCACACTCTCTTTTACAGTCTCCGAACTCCTTGTAGTTTCCCATTCTAAAGAAACAGCAACAGATCAGTGTTTTGAAAAGAATATTAGAAGAAAATAAGCATTTGCTCTACTAGCCATGATACCTACATTTTTGCAGTGAGTGGAGATTGGAAATGTATTCAGAAAAACTGTCTGGAAATAGCACATAGAGCAAAAGAGAAATTGTTGTATTTTGTAGCTCTTGAAATTTACAATTAAATAGCTAATTAAGCAGCAGAACCTCCAAACCACAGTGGTTTCTCTATACCACTCTGATATCTCTGAACATCTGGGAAAAATCGATTTTCTGAATCTTCCCAAATGTACTAATCATGTCTTATAAAGTTACTCCTACTCAATATATCTACAGTAGCAAAAAAAGGTTACTCATTTATGATGGAGAGTCAATGCTATCCTAGATTTACAACCTTGGATTAATAATATGTTTGCTCTGGTTCTTTAACAGTGTAATAGAAAGACTTATCAATATTACTGTGTTTGGTCGAGCTTTAATGCTGTGTTTAAAAACTGTTTTTAATATGCATCATTACATGTGCAATATTTGGATCTACAGCAACTCTGGGGGATTTCGATCTGAGTATTTTACTGCTCTAGATAATATATTTTTGTCATATTTTTCTTTTCTTTGTATCTTTTTCTTGTTTCTTTCTGTATATCAAACCAAACCAAACCAAACCAAACCCCTCAGTTTCTGGCAAAGCATTATTTGGTAAGTAGCAACTGATTTCTCCTATTTATAAATTCTCTAGAATTCTGAACTAAGGATAGATCTATACTAAATCTTAAGTAATATATTCTATGAGATTTATTGAATTAGTAAATAAGTTTCTTTTGTACAGCAAATATCTTAGTTGAAGACAGAAATTTTCTAGAGACATCACAAACTGGAACTGTGATTCAGCTTGACTGCCAACAGCCAGCCTACCTCTTAAATAGCCTGAGAACAAGAACACTTGCCATTATCTTGCTGGTGTGCACATTTAGATTATTGGAAACACATTTCTCTGAAACAAAATATGAAAAAATGAAAATAAAGTTTTAATTACAAAGCATTTTAAACTGTCCTTACCACTATTTACTGTTTCTTGGTCAATCATTCCTCCTTCTGCAAAGCCATCTAAATCATCCAGTTTAACTTTTTCCCAGGGTATATATGATACTCCAAGATCCACATCCCAAAACTGTTTGTATTCAGTTTTCACCCCTTTGTTTAAAGCCCATGCAATCTGAAAATAAAATAAATTCAGTGGTGGTGGAAATAAAAATACAGTAATCTCTACAAAGCATCATAGCATTCTGTTTATTTTTAAATAGCCTAATCAACAATCCATTTGCTGAACAAGACACCACTTGCAAAACAGAAAAACCCAATGATGTAATGATATCTAATTTTTATATGACATTAAAGGATTATTTCCTCATGAAATTTCCTTCTTTTTATAGGAAAGGAGTTATCAAAGTTATGTAGCACAGAAAAAAAGGCCTTCTTTGATCTATGAAGAATGTTGCTGTGCTTGTCTTAAATTCTTCCAATATGTCAGCTTTTACTGATATAGATGTCACAGCAGTAAAGTGTTTGAAAGTTCTCAGTCCCAAAGAATTTGTACAATATTCTTCCCAACCTCAGGTTTACAGCCTACCCTAAAAATCTAATTAGTTATGTTTTATTATTTTGCAGGACAAGCCTTTTTCTCTCTAATGACATTTTGTACATTCCATATATTTTAAGCTTTTCCTTTTCTATTTTTGATAACATCTCCATTTAATCTGAGTCACTGCCTTAGTATTGCCTTCAGATGAATTCTTTCCCAGGAGTATTTTCTTTTTTCCTAGCAATATAAACATTAAAATCTATACAACATATACTTGGATACAGGAATTTGTGCAGAGACTTATTTATTATATTTATATCCTGCCACAATCCCACAGTCTGCTGATGCAATGAGAGGTAAGTAGGAGCTTCTCCTATTGCTCTGGGAAAGACTTGAACCTGAGCACTTACCTGTGCTAAGTAAGCTTCACTATTCATCTTTCACCTGCGCTGCAGCTATTGCTTCTGCTGCTTCATCTCCCAGAGGCCCATCACAAACCAAGGGGCTGCCTGGGATCAGCCAGCAGAGTGAGGCCATTCAGGAGCAAATTCATCAAGGGCCTGAGTCACTTGTTGTTACCAGTGGTGAGGCAATTGATGGATTCACCAGTCAGTTGTTGGGAAAATCCCAAAGCAATGCTGGAAACTGTTTAGATCCATAAAACACCTGTGGCAGACAATCCAAATGGATCTGACTATGGATATCACAAGCTACAGTCAAAGGAAATGGTCTGACTATGACAAAGGGGGGATAGTAATACCTTCCACATGCAGATCACAAGACAATTGCTCCAAAGCAAAAATTAGGTCTAATTTATAGACATCTATGTGTGCAGTTCTGAGTTTACCTGGAACAAACCCATGGTTGCTATGGAACTCATGAGCTTTCCAAACCCCCATTATATGGAGGTTGAAATCCCCCAATACCCACAGGCAGAGGAAACTCAACCATCAGCCCAACAACCAGGTCCAGGAACCCTGGAAAGGATCCAGGTGGGCAGCAGGGCAACTGGTATGGCAATAGGACCCCTAGTTTGTCTCTACGGCCCAACCTAACACAAAGGCAGTCACACCCTGCAACCTTCAAAACAATGATCCTGATCACAGACAATATATTATATCAATGCCACCCCATCTCCCTGGCCCTGGTACTCAGGCTGATGCAGGACCCAAAACCTGGCCGGGCAAATTTATGAAAGAAGGGCATTGCTACTATCATGCATCTAGATTTGAGTAATGCATGCCAGATCTACCTATCCATCCATCACCAGATCATGAATGGATGCAGCTTTATTACAGACAGATCTGCTGTTTACCAGCAACACCATGAAGCCAAGTACCCTGACAATTTGACCATCAGGTCCCCAGGATAGGGCTACTGGGTTGGAAAAAGAGACTACCACAAATCATGTGCCCTTTGAAATAGTCAACCCAGTGTCTTCCACCATATTGCCCCTGGCCTGAAAACACTGGTATATGGCACATGTATTCTATACCCTCCCCATTCCAACCATCCTGCTCACCTAAGGCCAGGACTGGTTTCATCCCAATTCTCACCATATAAAAGTCTTTCCTACCCAAACTATGCATGGAGTTAGCAATCTGGCAACATACTCAGCCCACCTCCTAGCCAAACACTACTTACACCCTACACAGCACATTCCAATTCCCAACAACCTCCAACACATTCTACTCCCTTCTACATGATTTGAAGATAAGTACAGTAGACAGAGACTTTCCCATTGGTCCTGGACATTACTTCCTCACCTCCTGACCCACATTCTTCTATTACTATTATTTAGATTTATGTCCCACCATTCTTCTTGCAAACTGATCAGTTTAGTACCATAACAACCCTATGAGATAGGTTGAGCCAAGAGAGAAGCATAGTGACTTATTCAAGTCAACCAGTAAGTTTCTATGGCTCAGGATGGATTTGAATCTGGCTTTCCACAGTTCTAGTCCAAAACCTTAATCACTACTATACAATGATTTTCTTTCATTATATATAAGATCACATGACTATGACAATAAACTATAATTCATACTGCAGACAGGCAAGACTACTGAATGTACCTTAATAATTTTAGATCCAATTTTATAGGATCCAGAGCTTAATTTCTGAAGAGCACGATAAGCATCTTGCCTATGCACCATACAGACATAAGCACAACCTCTGGGAGGGATCATCTATAAAACAAAACCAAAACAAACAAGTAAAATTAAAACAGAAATTAATGATTGAGTTTCAGAAACATCCATTGCAGGAATGGAGTATCAGCAACCCCAATTTATATTCATTCTTATATTCTTTTATGTCACACCCCATGGTATTCTAAATGATTTTTTGAAATTCAGAAGGAATGTTTCAAGTGGCACAAATGGAGTAACAAAAAATATATTGTTGTGTGAGCATACTTTATTTATATTTCTCTGGATCCAGCCACACAAACTCTAGGTACTCTTACTTAAAGTAAATAATATACAGCTTCCTCTTATTTAAAGTAAAGAGTATATGAAAACTCAAAATTAACATTCTTTTTTAAAGTTACAGATTATTTTACTTACGTTTATGGATTCTATTTGTCCAAATTCTTCAAATAAATTGGTTAAATCTTGCTGAGTGGCCTTCTTGTCCACTTGACCAACCCAAAGCGTGGTACTGCAGACTGCCATGACAAGTTATAATGACCAAGTTTTATATTTTATTTATATAATTTGTCACTTATCATCATTAAAACTGCAATCATTTACTGTCACAGAGTGAAAGCTGAAACAATTTATATCTTGCCCATATGTAGAAATCAATACAATTATTTAATTTAAAGCAATGGAAACAGAGAGCCTTAAGTGAGTTTCAACAAGCTTCCAAGAAGCAAATAGCAGGATAACAAAATCCTGAGACACTGACTGCTTATGACAGATACATATAAACAAAAATATTCTAATGCACATTAAAAAAAGTGGAGATGTGGTGAGTTAAGAATACAGAAATAATGTAGATCCAGTTACTATAACTAATGCAGTGATTAACAAAGGAGTGATACTCAATACTCGAACAGAATTATGTTTTAATTAGGAGGTGATCCCATGAAGGAGTGGCAATTTATCAACTTCCAGTCTCTTCTTGAGGCTTCTCCAACAAGTTATGGAAAAAAGAATACAACCCCCCACCCCAGAAAAAAATGGCAAAATTATCTAGAAGAACATGGAAAGCTATAATGGACATACCACTGAATATTTAATTAATATGAGCAACTGCAGAGAGATTTATTCAGCTTCTTGCAATATGTAATGCAATATATTTTAAAAAGTGTTTTAATTAATATTAAATGTTATCTTAACAAAACATGGATTACTGCAATAAAAACAACATACATTTATATCAAATCTTTCACAAATTTTTGGGCAAAAATTTTGTGTGTATGTATTAAATTAACTGTGCGTATATTATTAAAATATTAATTCTGTGCAGACAAACTAACAAAATGGATAGAAATGGACAAATAACTAAACCTAGAAAATTTCAAATGTAATCTGAAGAATATTTATTCCATAATAAAACATTCTTCTACCTTTTTGGCACACATCAACAACTTGAGGCCCAGAAATAGTGAGCAGCTCTTAGTTGTTCTCTAGGTTGCTTCAGAAACCCAGGGAGTCTCACCAAATTTAACAGTACTATTCAGGAGACTGCCCATCAGCTGGGGTGGCAGGAACCAAAACCACCTTGATCTGGATCACTGTAAGAGGGTTTTAACATCCTTTCTCCAGAAGACCCATGAAGACATGGTCTCTAAAGATACAACTGTCATTTTCTTCTCTCAGTTACTGGCAAAGAAGTAACAATCCTGATTAGGACAGCTACAGTGGGGGAAGATTTTTTGCGTGGGGGGGAGAAGCGAATGAAATATATTTGATTTTCCCTAAAGCTATTTATATGGATTGGTACTCCTATACTTCCTCAAGTATTATGACATTGTCTGCAAATGGTCTTTAAGGTTAGTAATAACACCTTGCTTAGTTCTGCCTCTCCAATTCCTCCCTGCTTTATAGATTCTATATTCTAGAATCTATATAGATTCTAGATTCTATAAAGCTGTGGTTCCCAAACTTGTCTATGCCCCACAGCTCTAGGAAACATTTGATTAATGTTCGCACCCCCTACAAAAGTAGTATTATATTAGAAGATGAAGAAGTCTAGTTTCTAATGTGGGTGAACAAATTGAACTTAAAAAAAAAATTACAGATTATATAATTGTTGCACCCCATAAAGATTTATAGAGCATAAAATTGTTGCACACCCTGAAACTCCATCTCGCACCCCCTGGGAACCCTTGCTATAAAGTGTAATCTCAGAAGTCAACTGCCCTGCCTACTACAGTGTAGCATGCTGAAATTTATCCAAAGAACAATTTCAGGAGTGATAATGCAACTTTAATGAAACGTAATACAGACGCTGAGATTCTCAGACCAGAATGAAAATGTACTACAAATAATTCAGAAAATGTCCAGAAAGATAATAAAATAAAGCCTTTTGTGATTGGCTGATCGCATGCACTGTTTATTTTGTTATTAGAAATTGCAAACTGAAACCAGGTAATACCTACCACTTAGTGTTTTTGATCGTATAGGAGGTAACCCTTTTTTCTGTCGTTCTTTTTCCCTTTCTCTAGCTCTTCTTTCACTTGAGTATGATCTCGAAGACTTCCTCTTTCTTTCTCTTGATCTAGAACGTGAACGCTTCCTGTGTTTACGCTTTCGAGAACCAGACCGTGATCTTGACCTTCTTTTTCTTGGTGACCTATAAAATCATCAGTTAAATTATGTTAATGGAAAACATAGCATTCCATAAGAAAAACAAAATTTGGGTTTTAAGCATTAAGACAAATATGCCTGCTGGATTAATAAAGTTACAAAAACCTTGAACGTGATCTTGAGCGTGTTCGTGATCTTGAAAGAACTGCTGGTTTCTTTTCTTCTTGCTCGAAGACTTCTTGTTCTACAACCTCTTGGGCTTCATCTATATCCATGTCCTAAATATAGAGGAAATGAGATACTAACAGATTGGAAAATATATTTGTTCTTATCTATATGCACAAAATACAATCTTCAGATTTGCTTATGGAGCACTTCTTTTCTGATATATTTCTGAATACACCCATACGCTCTAGGAGAAACCTCTTACTCAGAATATCTTGGTGTACACTTACTGTGCTCATGGACAGAGCATACTGCTCTCCAAGTTATTATGATGTCAAAACTAATGTTAATTATCTATGTTCACAGTATATAGCTGTTCAGGAGAATTCTGACTACAGATAGTGTATAGCCTTTATTTTACAACTTTGTGATCTACTAAATTCATAATTTATATAGAAATATTGAATTTTACCTGTTGTTGAACATCCATTGAATTGTCAAGCTTTGTTTCCACTTCTAAAAACTGTTGGTGACTACTGTCTTGTGAAGGTGATGCTGAATGCTCAGAACCAAAATTTTCTTCTTGAGTTTCCTCAGGGCTTACCTGCAGTGAAGAATGTTTACATTATGTTTTTAACCTGAAATTCTGTATTGTAACACATTGTATACATAAAATTGCATAATCACTGAAATTATAATTTTTACTTTATTAACTATATTCATCTTTGATACATTATAATCCAAACTAGCTAACAGTGGCACTTGATTAGAAAGCTGCAGTATAAATATTTTTCCTTATTTTTTTTCTAAAAGTCAATAAATGCAATTGTACATTTGCATTAATCTATTACAAATGGTGGTACTATATAAGAGTTCTGGAGGAAACGGATTATCTGGATCCCTTCCAGTCAGGTTTTAGGCCCGGTTATGGAACAGAAATGGCATTGGTCGCACTTATGGATGATCTCTGGCGGGAGCGGGATGGTGGAAGTGCGACCATCCTTGCTCTCCTTGATCTCTCAGCGGCTTTCAACACCGTATTCTGTTGGGACGACTCAGGGAATTGGGGGTGGGCCGCACAGTATTGTGCTGGTTCACCTCCTTTCTTCAGAGCCAATCCCAATCGGTGGTGATAGGGAGCGAGAGGTCCCATCCTCAGTCCCTCCTTTGTGGGGTGCCGCAGGGTTCGGTTCTCTCCCCACTCCTTTTTAACATCTACATGAAACCACTGGGCAAGATCATCCGCCATCATGGGATGAGGTATCATTAATATACAGATGATACTCAATTATACATCTCCATCCCAGGTGAAGTAAGTGATGCCGTGACCGCCCTTTCGCGGTGCCTAGAAGCTGTAAGGGTCTGGATGGGAAACAACAGGCTTCAGCTGAACTCTGGTAAGATGGAGTGGCTGTGGGTTAATGGCTCCTCTGTATATGGGACTCTGTCATCTTTGGTGCTGGACGGGGTAGCACTGCCTCAGACAAACCCAGTGCGTAATCTGGGGGTCCTCCTAGACTCACAGCTCCTGCTTGAAGAGCAGGTGGCAGCTGTGGCAAGGAGGGCCTTTGCACAACCTTCCCAGATCAGGATTCCCTTCGAAGAGTCACTCATGCCCTTGTTCTCTCCCAGACAGACTACTGCAATGCACTCTACATGGGGCTATCCTTGAAGAGTATTCGGAAGCTACAGCTGGTCCAGAATGCAGCTGCACAGGCTATTTTTGGAGCCCCAAGGAGGGCCCATGTAACACCACTGCTCCGCAAGCTGCATTGGGTACCAGTTTGCTTCCGGGTCCAATTCAAGGTGTTGGTTATACCTTTAAAGCCCTACATGGGATGGGACCAGGTTACCTAAGGGACCGCCTCTCCCCTATGACTTCAACCCGTCCCACCCGATCACACAGAGAGGGCATGCTTCAGACCCCCTCAATAAAAGAACTCTGATTAGCGGGGCCCTGAAGTCGGGACTTCTCTGTGGTAGCCCCTGCTCTTTGGAACATTCTGCCCCTGGAGATGCAATCGGCCCCCTCACTCCTGGCCTTCCGTAGGGCTTTGAAGACCTGGTTCTGCCACTTGGCCTGGGGTGGGGAGAGAATACTTCAAACATGGAGGTGGCTAGCCCCATAGAGGCCTGCTGTCTTCAGCCCCAGATTTTTCATCTTCTTGGACTCTCCTTTTCCTTTTTTTAGTAATGTTTTTAAATTTATGGTTTTAATGTTTTGTGTGAGTCACCCAGAGTTCCCCCATTGGGGGGAGATGAGCGGGGGAGAAATTTAATAAATAAATAAATAAAATAAACAATGACAATGTGCTTTTAATCAAAATCTTCTCTTACATATATAACTAATACAATATACTCATTAATATTTATTTGTTCCTACCTTTGCCCCAGTAGCGTCATATTATGAATTTTGCCATAATATGACTAAAGTCAGAGCTCCCTGGGATTCAATAACTAGCACATACAAGTTATGATATGGAATATATGTTTGGAATTTTGGATAATATCAACAAGCAAGCAAACAAGTGTGGTAAACTTTAGTCCTTTATTTCAAACCTCAGTATATATAGCACTACAGTGATTCTAAGTTCAAATAGATTGTTAAGATTAGAATTTAAAATGTAAATGTAAACAAAGTCTAAGCAAGTATTACACTGAACAAAAAAAAAGGGAAAAGAAGGGATAAAAAGTAGGATACAAATGAATAAATAGGATCACAGAAATTAAAGCTTTTTTAGTATTTCATTGATTGTAAATAATAACAAAGGCAGACTTATTTTTTTGTATTACTCAAAACTATATACATCAATAACAGACATAAATTCTCATAAATTCCTATTATTGAAATCCAACTTTATTTGCATTAATGATCAACATCTTTTTGATAAAGGCTTATAAAATGTTCTCATTCTAAAAAATCATCATATAATCTAATGTCACAGAGCTAGGAAGGGAGGGGAAGGGAAGAAGCTAATGCCAAGGGGGATTCAAGATGGCAAAACAAATGTATTTTTTATTTCTAAAGTAACATGGCTTTAGGTTTCTGAATGGTGTTTCCAAAATTCAGAAACCTAAAGCCATGTTGTTAGTTTAGAAATAAATTGTTTTCAATATTTCCAAAAGTTGTTTTTTATCCTGAGAGGGAAAAAGATCCAAGATAAAAGTATGGGTTTTTTTCCTGGTTTCATTATTTCTGGAAATTTTACAACTCCATATGTAGTATTTCTGTTCCTCTGAAAGCATAACTTTCAGACCAAAATTAAAGAATGTAAGAATATACAGAATGTTTTTAAGTTTAGCTGCCTTCTCCCTTGAATATATAAAGTTAGAAGCATAATCATATTGAAAAAAATGAGGAAAGAAGAATTAGCAACACATAGCCTAGAAGAAAAATAGCATACCTTTGGTGGCTGCTGATCTAGAAGCTGTTGGCGGAGATGTTCTAGGTTTTGTTGCTGTAGTTGTTCAGCTAGCTGATGAAAAAGTGAGTTGTTCACGGATTCAGATACAAGGGGCCTAAAATACATATTTAGTACAGTCACTCTATTGCTTACAGTAACAACCTTATAAATAAATTCAGAATTCATTATCTAATGAATATCACAGCTCTTTGTAGAACCACTAATGTTCTCTCGAAGTGTACTGAGAACAGGAAGGGACAAGAAGACTAGCTGGATCTAATGGGGTTATAATGGGATTCACACATTGCAGTAAGTCATAATGTACTTTATTTGGTATGGGGAGAACCCAACCACTGTGATTTTTAAACCATGGCTTATGACTTAAAATCTTAAGTGAAGCCATCCAACTGTTGTTGATTTAAGAAATTATGGTTAAATTATGGTTTATTCTTAATAAATCCTTTCTCCCTTCTTCCCACTCATATACCAGGCAGAAACAATTATTTTTGTGTTTGCTTTTGATAGCCAGCCAGAGAAAAAAAGAAAGAGAAATCTGCTGGTGAACCTTTAAACACTAATTGAAGGGAGACATTCAATATTTCCAATAGTTTGCAAGATCAGATTTAGGTGTATATAGATTTAGAAGGTTTAGTAGCAGTAGCAGTAGCAATAATAATAATAATAATAATAATAGAAACTCCTTAATGGACTCACTGGAATTCTTCGCCAGAATGTCACCCTGCTTTAGAGATCACTTACTAAAACGCTTTCATTTTAGTGAGATAGAAGAAGCCTGTCTCACCTTATATTACTTTCAACTGGAATACTTATACCAGTTCTGTGCTACAAAATTCTGAAGGAAGAGTACAAAGTCACAAAGTATTCTCTATCTGTTTGATGCTGTTTAGCCATTGTCCAGATTTCTACAGTCCAAGAGGTTTGGTCTGAATCTTAGTGTTTTGCATAGTGAAACTTCCAAAACTATTTCAGGTTTTGTTACCCCTAAAACACAGATCAGCAAACCACTTGAAGTTTTGTTTCTGTATAACTGGGGCCAGCCTGAAACAGGTTGGAAGAACTTTCAGGACACAATGATTTATTTTGCATTTGAAGCAAAAATGCATTTTCTATGTCATGCACACCCCAATCCCTAACTTGAGGCTTATGATGGAGGAACGCAGAGGGGAAGGCTGAAAATTACAGCAGTAAATGCTAAACAAATATCTATTATTATTATTATTATTATTATTATTATTATTATTATTATTATTATTAAATTTTTATCCCACTATGTGGTCAACTCAAGGTGCCAAACATACTTAATACTCCTGCCTATTTTCCCCACAACAACCCTGTGAATTGGGTTGGGCTGAAAGAGAGAGAGAGACTGGCCCAAAGTCACTCAGCCAGCTTTAATGCCTAAGGGAGGCCTAGAACTCACAGTCTCCTGGTTTCTAGGCCAGCACCTCATCCATTATACCAAAATGGCTCTCATAATGTATGACTTTTATTTATTTTCTGAAATATTAATCATTTTTCATATTCCAGAGATATGAAATATATAAATATATATTTATACATATGAACCAAAAACCTCATTACTGGAAGACATTATGGACTGATAGGTAATTCAGTTTATTAAAACCACACACACACACATACTTCTATTATGATCAATTTTGCACATGATCCTTTCTTTTCAATATAGCACTAAACATTTCCTAGTTACTACAGTTCCTGTTTCAACTAGAAAATTGTTTCCAGATTAAATAAAGCAAGAACCAAAACAATGATCTATAATTGGATCCTGACCCAGGTAACCGTAGTTTTCTACTTAACACATTATAAGAAATTATGGTTAATTAACCCAGGAAAGAATTGATCATTGCATAATGAGAAGGAATGAAATGCAGCAGCTTAAGGTTCTTGGCTTAATATGCAGATACCCAAGATCCAAATCTGGCTTATCTCTCTGCCTAACCTAATTTCAGGTGTCTAAAAATGAAATTTAGCTCGTCTAAGCCGTGTTCAGATTCTAATATAAGAGAAACAAAGAAAAAAAAATCAGTATGTAAAACTAAACTCATTTTATATTAAACTTTTTTTTATTAATTCTATGTAGGTGCCATTTAAAAACAAACTTTTAAACTTTAAGATTAACATTTGAAATATTTCACAATCATAAAAATTTTCCACATTTTAATATGGATAAAGCACCAAAAATTCCAACTAAGTTCCTTAGTACTTAACACTGGCTTTCAAACATAAAAAAAAAACCAAATGAACATGCAAGTAAAATAAAAGCTGTAAGAAAAGTAAAATGATTTAAGAATATTTTATTGAGATTAAAATCTACTGGACATCTCAAGTAAAGGAAGTCTAGCCTCTTTGGATAAATAAAACAAGAGCTTGTATCAGTGGTAACAAATTAAGTTATTTTGTCTTTTGTCCTTGACAACTCTGAAAAAAAATTAGAAAACTAAATAATTTATCTTTTAAATGATTTCCATAGCTTATTTTTCTCTAATGGAACCGCTTCAGTGTGCAGAGATGCGAGAGAGCAATTCCATCACCAGTCACCCTCACAAACGCTCCAAAACGATTCTGCATATCTGAGAAGCTTCTGGACCAGGATAGGCAATTACAATCAGGAAAAATCGGATTTAACTGCAGATTTACTTTCCAAATAAGTTCCAATTAAAATATAAAATGAAGTGCTTTCCAATCATAAAACAAATTAAGACTTACAGTTGAGAAGTTGGAGTTTCCTTTTTGGGCTCTTCATTCACATCAGCTTCTTCTCCAAAATCTCCAAACCTATCCATCAGCTTCTAGGAGCAAACAAATTATGTATTAAAAATGCACTACAGAACAAGAAAAAAAGTTTATTTAAAATCAAATATTTCTATCTATATTTGTTATATTAGATAAATTTTTGATGTTTTAGATATATATTTACTGCAATGAATGAACTATAATACCAGGATACCAATAATGCAAGGTATTCTTTCTAAAACAGTATCTTATGCCTTGCTTATATGTATTAGAGGAGACATAAAACAAACTCATAAATACAAAAACCAATCTGTTATCCATACTTAATCAGGTTTACATTTAAACTGGATTATCTATATGTACATCAAAAAACATATCTTCCAGATTTGTGTTATTTTGATATACTAATATATAGGCCTCAGTGGATCAATTGAAACAGCCATATGAAAACCTATATAGTTACATTCCTTTATATGTCTGGGTAAGTGTTAAACCAGACTTTAATAAAACATCTTTATCAGATAGTAACTGTAAGTTCAGGGGGCCACAAAGAAAGAAACTCTGTTACTCACAACATTAGAAATGAGAAGATAGGGTTTGACAGAAAGCCAACCCTGAATCACTTAGAACCGCATGTTTAGTTCCCAATAGAAAATCAAGAGTTGCAAAAGGAGGACAAAACAGATCACGCTAATATTGGTCAACTGATTGTGAAAGAGAAAATTCATGACAGATGTTACATAGATAGAAGTATATTATTATTACTGTTACTATTTTATTCATTTAATTATGGTCAAGATAAAAACACAGAAGCACTGACAAATACAACAAAAACAGTGTATCAGTCATTATTTTTGTCCTTTTGAGTCAGTTTTTTTACTCCTGGCAACTGCCTGGACTAGTCCCTGCATTTTTCTTGGCACAATTTCGGAAGTGGTTTGCCGTTGCTGGCTTCCTAGGGCTGAGAGTGAGTGACTGGCCCATGCTCACCCAGCTGACTTGTGCCTAAGGCAGGACTAGAACTCCCAGTCTCCCAGTTTCTAGCCTTAGCCACTACACCAAACTGTACACCATATCAGTCATATACAGCCTAAAAAGTTAAGACTTAAAAGAGAAAAAGATAAAATAAAACAAACAAAACATAAAGTAGTATAAAATAAACAGAAAAGAAAAAAAGATAAATAATTAAATAAGACAATTTCATAATATCACCACTCCAAGATTAGAACATCTTATATCTTCTTATGGAAATTGCTGCAGATAAGAACTTAGCAACTCTACTGGTAAGTTTTCAGTCTGAGAGTAGAAATGAATTACTTCTCCTTCATAACCAATTTGGTTTTTGTTAGGCAGTGAATGGAATCCCACTGTACCTCCCATCTAGTATTGTAGAGAGAAAAGCACTGAACTGAGTCAATGAAAAGGTTCTACAGTTTGCAGGACTAAATATAACTTTAATAAAGTATTTTGTTTAGAAAACTTATGAATTACTACCTTGTTAAAAGAGACACTCTGTTCTAGTGGATTGAGTGTATTGGCGGCGGCAGCAGCAGCTGTAAGTTGAGCAGTGAGAGCCTGTAGCTGAACAACGAGACCAGCATCCAGTGCTTGAAGTAATGATGGTTGTGGTTTCTGTTGTTGCATCTGCAATGTCTGTATTAATTGCTGAAGCTGAAATGGAGTTGGAAGAAGATATTTTTGCTAATGTAAATAAAATCTGAAATCAACCATAAGTTCTAGCACTGCTAATTAAATGTGCTGCATATCCAACCCTTAAAAAATGCTTTGAAAGATAGGAATGACAAAATGCCCAAAATCAAAACTTCAATTCCAAGCACATAATACATAATCAATTAAGCAATTTTCAGTGAACTTACAAAGAAACATCATGACAATACATGTCACATTCAAAGGAGAGCATTTTGCCTTGATTTGAAAAGTTTGGCACAAAAAGCAATGAGACAACTGCTCATATTCAATATTTATTACTTTTTCATTGATATTATTTGTTATCTCCTTTTAAAATAAAAAATCAACCTCTAAAAGACAGTTTTTTAAAAATGCAAAACAAACTTAAATTAGCCTTGAACTTTTCTATAGCAATTTAAACTATATGAAGCAGAAAAGCAGATTATATATTCCTAGGTGGGGAGGAGGACAAAATAGACTTATTTACCTGCTGGCCTTGTGGACTCTGCAGGATCTGTGCTACAGCAGCAAGAGTATCTGTATTAGTTATTTGAGATACCCATGGATCAGGTAAACTTTGGATCACATTGGCTGGTGTAGCAGGAGTCACTGGAGTTCCTGAAAAAAAAAAGATAAACATTTATCTTTAGATACTCTTAGACAGCAATAGTAAATGCCAAGAGATTAATCACATTTATATTTTCATCTAGAGAGATTCCTCAGTAAAGCATTTGAAATAGTAGTTGGATTTACTGAGAAGTATCTTTCTGGTCACTGGAAGATGGACCTAACAAGAAAGGAAAGATTAACTCTAATTATTCTAACTAGAAGGCAGGGCTTATGGATTATTTCTGTCCCACTCGAAATACAGTGAGTGAATATGAATGATTACTGTATCATATATGATATTCATAAACCATGGAAAGTCAGTGTGGTATAGTGGTTAAGGTGCTGGACTAGGAGCAGGGAGACCTGGCTCTAGTCCATTCTCAGTCACAGAAAATAACTTGGTGACTCTCTCAGCCCAACCTACTTCACAGGATTTTCACAGGGAAAAACAACAAGAGAGAATGCTATGTAGGCACCTGAAGCCCTTGAATAAAAGTTGGGATATAAATATAATAAATAATAATAAATAAATAAATCCCCCCCATTCTTCATCTGAAAGCAATTCAACTCCTTTATCACATATTCCACTACAACCACAAACTCCCAGTTAGCAAGACACATGGGAACAGAAAAACAGTGTATAACATTTAGTGCAGTAAAGTACTTTGCATCTCAACTCTTGGGCCACTAGGATACTCATTTAAGCTACTTCTCTTCCTAAGTACAGTGGGCTTATCAAGTCTATTTTTTGGTGACCAGAAAGGTACTTCCTGTTAAGTTCAACTACTCTTCTTGGCTGCTGGAGATAAGAGTTAACAGAAAAGCAATACAATAGTATTCCCAGGGTGGATCAGCACTCTACATGGCCCAAGGAGATCAAAGCCCACATCTGAAAAGTCCACTTTATAATATTTTTAAGATAGACAGCTCTGCCCCAGATTCACCCTATAAATGTCTATTAAAGGTACTCCTACTATCAAAGACTGCCAACACAGTCACCCCTCACATAGAATGTTGTGAAGCATGATTCTCTGTGCTTGCTGTGAATACCAAGACAATGCATTCTCCAAGTCATCTGTCAATTCTGGAGCAGGAAGTTATCTTCCCTGATTCCCTATTTATAGAAACACACTATCAGCCCTTTACCTCTCCAGTTTGAGTTTGAGGTAGATCTTCAGAGCCCTGTGTACATCTTGGTTGAGCCATGTGCTGTCAATTAGCAAGAACAATCTCTTGTGCTTGTTGGAATTCTGAAGCTGACTCAGAGCTCAAAATACATATCTGGCCTAGATACATCTTGTTTTGATGGAACATGTATAAATCCTCTGAGAGGTCCTATCTTCCAAACCAAGGCTGAGTTCCATGTAAGAAATGTAGGTAGGAATTTTTTTAATGAGTTTGAGGAGGGTATTCATTAAGACTTTGAGTACCAATGATGTCCAGTACATGGAAAAGGTGTATCTGAAAGCAGTGTCCTCGACTTATTCTGCAGAAATTAGTATAAAGTGGTTGCCTTCTGTGCAGCCCAATCACTGCTAACCCCTTCTCCAATCTGGTGATTCTATACATATTGCATGACAGCATGTGCTCTGGTTTCAAGATGTGGTTTTGATGTCAACAACTTATAACTCATTATTACCATACTGTTATAAAATGTGATTTTTATATTTAAAAGGCTGTAGTGTTATAAGAAAGCACAAACCTGTCATTTAGATTTATGTACTTCATGTTGTAGAATATGCTGACCCCTAATGGCTAATGTGCAAATATACTATCTTACTGGAAAAAGAAAGTTCTCAATAAATATTGGCACTTTTAACTTGCAAAGATGTTGGGCCTAATCATCTTTATCAGATACGCATGCATATGTCTTAACTCTAGACTCTTCTGACTTATACTGAAGTAACTACAGTCTGTTTTCCTAGCAATAAAAATTTCACAAGCAAATATTAACAATTTAATTACTCATTTGATTCAAATACTTTTAGGAAAAAAAAATGTTTACTTCCCTTTTATAATTCACTTATGATACACCTAATATATTTCAAAATACCAAGAATAAAATATCAAAAACCAGGATAAACTAAGTCCCTATCCAAAGAGACAAAATAAAAAACCATACATCTGAATATATGTATATGTATACATATCAGGAAAGAATACATACATATCAAGGAAGAATGTATACGTATCAGGAAAGAATGTAGAACTGCAATAAAATAATGCAACAGAAGTCAATAATTCTTTGCCAAATTAAAATCTTAAGGACATAACAGAGGAAAAGTTGTTAAACATGGATATTTGTCATGAATGTAAGACAAAAGGATAGTGATCAAGTTCTTGTTACCTGGTGTATTATTACTCAAAGTAGCAGTTGTCCCTGGTAAAACAGGAGTCACAACTGGAGGAGGAATTCCTGCTGCCATATCCAATAGAGGCTGGATAATTTCACTTTTGAACACATTATTCTTCTGCCACAAATTGAGAACTCTAACAATTTTACTCTAGGAAGGAAGGAGATTACATTTAATCCTGGACTTTACATCATACAAATCCTTATTCCAAATTAAACAGTTTTTAAAATAAAATAACTGATGCTATGTTCAACTTAGACAATACTCCTTATCATGGTAACAAGGATCAGGAATGTGTTATTGATTTCAGTGCCCTTCTTATACTGGGCTGGCAATATCAAAACTTCAAAATATTTTAGACAACAATCCTTTGTCACTGAGTAAGCAGACTTAGACTGGTCCAAAACCTCTGGTTATTACGCTACTTAGGAACATCAGTTTCCTCTTATTTTCTTAGGTTGATATACCTAAACACTATTTCTTATGATGTCTCAATCAGCCAATATCTCAATCACCCTACTGCTAATATCTAAACCATGATTTGAAATACTCTTCAAACCATGATCTGGAGATAAACCTTAATCAGCTGACTATACTCAGATATCATTATCAACTATTGTTACAAGTCATAAATGAATGAGGCAAGCAGGAAGAAGGAAGATATATGAGTGAAAAGCTGATGGCACATTCCAGCCCTTATCAGCAAAGATGCATTCTCTTGTTTCAGAGAATCAAAAATAGTCAATGTGATACAATTAACTGACTATTCAATTTGGACCAGAATTTCTCAGTTCATTCCTATGACTTCACTGAATGATTCTAGTGATCTATTTTGAATCTAGTGTATCTAGTGATTCAGATTCTGAATGATTCTAGCAGTGGCCACGAAATTCTTAGAAGGCAAGAACAGAAATGACTTCCATCCATCAAAACAAAAGGGTGATGTCCCCTTCCTCTGCAGCTCCTCATGCACCCATTAAAATAGTTGGGGATTAGGAAAGAGAAGTCCTAAGTCCTACTGCCTGAGTAAATTTAGTTCATGGGACTCTTGATTCCACCCAATTTAAATATCTTTGGTTTAGAATTCCGCTTAAACTGTTATTTTAAATTCCAAAGAACCTTAGAAATTCTTTTTCTCATTTTTATAGAGCTCAGCTCGGCTACACACATAATATATGACTTGAGGCACTCTCATGCTTAATTTCATATCCATTCTATAAGAACAGTATTATTGGCTTTCCTTGCTATGAATATATTATGCAATGTTGATTATATAATAACTGTACATATCAAAATCAGCATCATAGCACCTGTTAGAGCCGTAGAGCATGTATATGCTTTTTAATTTGGAGAAAGGAAGACATTGCATGTGATCTCATTATGGGGTCGAAAAATATGGCCCATATGCTATACATTGAAATGATAATCCAGTACCAATAAACAATTATATTCTTTTCATTCTATAATTCACTACCCAATAAAATTATACTTCTTTCATTTGTTCCACGTATCAAAAGGAGTACACATTTTCCAATTTTTACTAAAATAGCTGGAAAATTTTATAAATGTATTTGTTTGAAAATACTAATATATATTGTTAGTTTTTCCAAAATAAACAGACATTTGATTGTATGAGTATGGACCTGAAAATTAATGTATTGAAGAGCAAGGCAGATGTGTTGTCAAGGGAAACGGAATATTCCAAGTTATTAATAAATGATAAAGGACTGATAAAGGACTGAGTTCTTGAAGAAGGTGTGTTGTATAACAAGAAGAGAAAAGGCCACCATTAAGTGGGTAGTGAATTAATATGGACTGAATACAAAACAGAGTGACCATTACGAAAATACATTAAGATGGTTTGGTCATACAGAGAGAATTAATGAGGATCACGTTGCAAAACTACTATATGATGGAAGATGTTATGTATTGAAAGGAAGGGGATGAAGAAAGTCATGATTGTAATAAGTTTATGTATTCCTAAGAGAGAAAGAGAGAGATGAGAAATTTAAAAAATGAAAGGCAACATATGAAACAGTGTATGAACATAACAGAATACAGCAGGGCAGATAAATAGATACAGAGAGGTACAGTGAATGGTTTTGGTGTGAACTAATTCTAGCTATATCTCCTTTTCTTTTTCTTTTTAATCTCATGCCTTTTTTCCCCCTTTGGCTTATTATTTCTTAGTCCTTTTCAGCACTTTGCATAACAATGTTTACCCCAAAAGGGAATAGAGTGAGGGCATGCATTGTGTTTTCTCCCCAACTCTTATTAGCAGGATTTATCTATTACCCAGAGCACTGTCAAGAAAAACAATACATAAAATTCTGTAAAATTATCTTTTTTTTTTTTTTAACATAAACTGAACAGTAGTAATTGGTTTATTGGGGAAAGGGTGAAATGTAGAAGAATCCATACCTTATCATCCCCAGGGCAACGATATAAATTCTGGAAAGTGCTAATGATGTTATTGCTAAACCTGGGAGCAAAGACATCCTTTTCTTGCCCAAACTGATGCCGAGACTGCCGTACAATAGAATCAATGACATATAAGCCAGGCACCTTATATTCTGGTTTACACTAGAAAGAAATACAGAAGAATACACACTTTCATATATGATTTATTAACTAGCAAAACTGTAGAAAACTTTGAAGGCTCTTTTTTTAGTATGGTATTGTTTTATATTGTAATGTGTCATGCACATAGTATGCTATAATCATTTGTATTACATTCGCTTGTTGAAAGACTTCAATTACATAAGCTTTATTTTATATAAAGGTAACAAAACCTAGATAATTTTAGGAGAGTGTACTTTCATTTTTGATGTTAAGAGTTGTAGTAGTTGTAGATGTTAAGAGCTGTAGTTCTAAGTGTTTTGAACAATTTAGATAATTACACAGCTAGTCCTGGGGAACAATGTAAGAGTTTCCCAGAGGCTTGACTTTACGTGCACTCCTTCAGCAGTTATGGTACCAGCTGGTATTACGGGGTGGTGGTGGTAAAATTAAGACTAAGCTCAATGCCAGAGGAGAGGCTTTTCCTCTGGAACAAGTAAATGACATTGTGGTGCTAAGTGTTCCCCTTGTCAATTCACTACAACCGGTTAAAAGCTCAAGCACTGAGAATGAAAGTCAGGAGTCTACAGCAGACAGGGGTGGTACCAAAAATGGTAATGCTCACTATTTCTGAAGTACCCACAAAGACCAAAAACATTTCAAATTTGCACAAGACTCATGCTATGCTACCTGGACCTCTACAAAGCATGGATCAGCAGATGCTAGGTCACGAAGGACTTTTCAATACTGGGAACTTAAGAACTTGCTAAGGCATCATCTAAGTATCCATACCACTGCAGTAAGAAATCTGTGCTGCTGACTAGCAGCAAGGCACCAGCTCTCAAACAAAGCTTGACACCTGCAAAGTGGGTGAAGCAGGTGTCAGTGGGCCTATAGGAAGATGGTCTAAAAGAATAAAAAATGACGTGAAAACATCAAATGATGGATTACAATTATCAGCTCTTTAGTAAGGTGGAGATGCTGGCTACTAGTAACACTATCAGTTACTTCTTCCCTTGTGCATGTTTTTACAAGGCAGGTGGTGACCTCATGGTACCACTGATGCAAAAAAATAAATGTTGGTACTGGTGCAATAGTTCTGTACTCCACAACTACACTTGCAGCTGAGAGTCAGGGAATACCTGTCACTGTAGCCACTATCACTCCTCATAGCCACTATCACTCCTCATAGCACATAACCCAGATGGATACAGCTTCACATTGAGATATAGAACCTGGCTCACAAAATAGATAATGTGACTGTGATATATCCTCTCAGCTCTGTTAGTGTATAAAGCTAAGACATAATTTAGTAATTACTATATGACATTCAACTTTGGTATTCAGAATTCAGTAAAAGTATGGAAAAAGTCAGTTTCCGAAGACTATTTTGAGTTTACCCAGATGTGTTAAGAGAGTTGGACAGAGACTGGAAGTAGTCATCCTGCAACTGATACTTTAGCTTGGACCCTCTGAACCTTTGGATCAGTGCACACCAAAATTTACCCTCAGAGAATTATTTAGCCTTGGTGTTAAAGAATACCTATGTCAATACTTGGCAGAAGTGACTTAACTCCAAAACTAATTCAATCAGTCTCTATTTCATCTATGAAGTTATGATTGTATGGAAGCAAAAAGACAGATGAGAAACTGATTGCTGGACACTGATTTTCAGGTACAATGACAGAGAAAAAAATGGTTGCTCCCCATTTAAAAGGGGCAAAGGGCAGATTATTGGTTTGCCTGCAGATTACCTTCATATGTTAACCATATATAAATATAGAAACATATATTCTGCTACTCGATTTAATTCACACAGCAGTTATAAAAGGTCAATTCATGAAAGTCCTTCTGGAACTGAGATTATACCCTTGTGAGATGGGGACAATTCAAACTGTAGAACATGTAATGATGAGTGGGCCCAATATAAAAAAGTCAGCCCATCATGTGTAGTTTGTTAGTATCAACTGTGTTGCTCAAAATTTGCCCCAATCACATAGGATGACTTTAGGTTGGACAGGACAAGCAACAAGAGTATTCCCTCCAGGCACTGAGGTTGCCAGCTCTTACAGACAAATGCAATAAGACTGCTAGGCAACTGAGTCTGATATGGAGAGCAAATGTTAAACCCATGCTAGGCTGAGGTTATCCTATTCTAGCACCTGATTTCTATTGTACTGTTCAAGTACTCTAGGTAGTTGGGAAGCAAATGGCCATACATGACATGGCAAGGTGTTCAAATACATATATTCTCAATCTCTGGTAGAGCAACTGTTATTTAGCGCAGAGACAGCCATCTGAGGTAATCTGTGCCCTTGTTTTGTTACTCTGAATATGTGTGAGTGAATTCCAGAGGAAGCTGAGCTCTTACTAGCCTGAATTCAAATCATACACATATACTAGCTGAAATCCTTAGATGACAAGCAAACTGTCATGCATGCTAAGTTTTGTGACCCAAGGGAGCTGCTGGTTGCAAAATGATCCATCTGAAGGAAACAAAAAGTGGACTGAACCACACAACATCTCTCATTTCACACTTGCCTCTACTACTGTACCATGGAGGGAAAAAAACCTACTGCGCCCCTATCAGATTGTAAATTGTGATAATATATCCAGTAACATCATTACCTTTACTACATTTATCTATATTTAAACATCTAGATTCATAAGTATTTAAATTATTAAAACTATAATGGGTCATTCATGTTTTGTTTTGTGACTTACCTTTTGAATGAATTTCTCAACACTCTGTACAACATGTTTGTAGAACTAAAATAAAAAGACATAATTTGTTCAATAGGTTCCACTATATAAAAATAAGTCATCTTTCTTGTTTTAGCAATTTTCCTATTAATGTATTTTACTTAATCCGGTGAAGGATACCCTCAGGACCCACATCTGGAGGACTTCCTACATTCTATTTCCTTGTCCTTTTTTAAAAATATTCCCTTTAAGAGAAAACAGAGTGTAAGAACATTGTAAGGAAGGAATGGCCTCTTCTTGCAGACTAAATGCATGATCAAATACTAACTTTATTATTAGAGGGAAAGGGGGACACAGCAAGAAGAAAAAACATTTTACAGTATCTTCTTGGAAATCCTCTATTGGATGGGATGTTTAGGATCTATTATTTTTGGCTTTTGTTCCTTTTAATGTCTATAACTACATTAAATATATCGAAAGATTATATATTTAATAAGTAAATGTAAAATCCTAAGATGTTGACCTATTCAGCAGATTAAACTAGCTCGAAGAAAGCAGTGAGATAAATATACCTTGGAATATTTAATATTAAAGAATTATAAAATCATGAGATAATTGTAATGGCTGCAAGCACAGCTACATAATTCATTTGTACCACTCCTCATGATCTGTAAATCAAACACCATCTATTCTAGTTTATAATATTTAATGCTTTTTTATCTCAAATATCAAATTTAACTTTTTTTACCTATTGACTGCATTATTTATTCGATGTGAAAAAAAAATTCCATTTGGGGTGTGTGTGTATGTATTTGTATGTATGTATGTATGTATGTATGTATGTGTGTGCTATAAATTAAAAGCCCCAAAGAATTAGAGCTACAGGGATGCATGTGATTTTTAATACTTAACATGTTTCCAGACAAATTTCTTTTGTTTAGAATTAAGAAAATACCACAATCAGTATCAGAATGTACAAATGTCCAGCATGTTCTACATATTAAATGTTAATTTACATTGAAGTTTTTTAAAAGTGAAATTGAGATAATGATCAGGACACCTGGCCATAGCACTGTACTAATTACCTGGACCACTCAAAGCTAACAGATATTTGTAATCATCTTCCTACCTTTATGGCCTTGATTGCTGCCTTGGTAATCTGTGTCATCTTAGCCTTTGAAATAGGAGGTTTATAATCATTCAATGAGTAAAGCTGAAAGGAAAAAAGATGACTGTGAATACAAATGGGAAAAACAATTAAAATGTCTGTAAGAAGTTTAGATCCACTAGTAATATTTTCATTAGATCAAAACTGAGCTTTAATCTATTGCAAATAATCATGTCCATTATTGATTCCGGGTGTGATTCGACACTTTCACAAAACCCTGGATGGCTTGTCACGGCAATTTTGCACTGACTGAGTATGGATCCCCAATATATAAATAGAAGTAGTATTCTACAGCTTCATTCCCTGTAAAACCTGATAGTTCAAAGTCTAGAACTGAAGAAAGGAGTAGGAGCTTTCCCCTTACCATAACCCTGTCCCTTATAAGATATTGGTTTTTGTAGGAGCAAGGCTAGCAAATTTTTTGTTGAACCCAAACTTAAACTCAAATTACAGTGAATCAAGGAATCCTTTTCATTTTCACCATGTTAGGGACCAGACTACAATAAAGCCTGAAATCACTGTTCATCTAGAAGCATTACAAGCTATTAAGAAACAATTATTGAAACCCCCTTTTCTTCTTTTTCTTTGTTCCCATCTGGGGTAGTTATCTCTGCCATTTTTGCTTTTGTTTTATGTTGTTTTCTTGTTTTAAATGTCTTTCTTAACATTTTGTAATCTGCCCAGAGTTGCTGGGAGTTGGGTGGCTTATAAATTTTATAAATAAATATTGAATATATTTGTATAACACCACTAAAAAGTGTTGTGGTAAGGCTTGGTATGAGCATGGGATGAACTCAGATGAAGTATTATAACCATAATCTGAAACAACAATTCATCACTGATTTACCGACAGCACAACCTAGCATGACACCCAAACAGCAGGAAGAGGTTAGCTCCTTCCAGCACTGGATACTAATGCAGAATGGAGGAGCTGCAAAATAGGCTGGCAGTCTGACCTCAACCCTCTACTGCTGCCCCCCTTATCTGGAGGGAGAGCAAAATGGGGATACAAAGGAAGCAAAGAAAGGCTTAGGTTTCTCCCACCCTGCTCATAGGGGCTCTGAACTCATTTGGGTCACCACAGTTTGTTTTTTTTAAACTGAATTATAAAGAAAAGAAAAATCAGAAGTGCTGGATGACCAGCCACCATAAAGGTGATTATGATACTGAGCAAACTGAAGAGTAATCAAATAGTATCATGATCAACAGCTGATCACAATTGGATGTGCTATCTGGAGCTTAACAGAAGATTTACCCATGTGTAGCAGGGAGACAGCGAGGGTACTGTCTCACTCTTTGTTGGCCATCCCAGGTAGACCAGACAGGAAACATGACCAGATGAACTAATTCTACTTTACTGTAATGCTACATTAACAGAATCTTGCAAGTCTGAAAGTACAAATATCTCGCCATCTCTTTTACAGTCTGATAAGTTAGGGAGGCCCCTTTCTGAATTTCTCTGTTCGTTATGCAGCTGCGGGCTATAACCCCTCTTATGTTATCGTTCCCTAGGTAGCATTTCTCTCCCTCTCCCCGCCAGTCTCCCAATGTCTTTCCCACATACCATTACACTCTTTCACTATAACCAATACCTGCCTGCCAAATTGCTCCCTGAGATCTCCACCCTTATGTTCTCTCTACCTGAGTTCCACAATACCTGGGTGTGGGTATTCCCCCATGGAAGAGTTCTACCTGGTCAAGTAGTTTAATTGCCACCATGCATTCTTGAATGGAGAGATGCCACCTTTCCTTGGGGCAGAATAGGGAAAATCCAGGGCATAATCAGGAAATCCCCTTCCACAAGGAATAACCTGTTAAATAGTTGGACCAATTTTTCCTCTTTTTAACAAATTTTAAGTAAAGAAAGACCATATACTATTCTTAAAAATAGGAAATAATCTAGAAACAAATCCAGAGCACACCAACATAGGTCCATATACTGAACATTTTTACACTATTCAATGTTACCCACTTTCCCTAGTCCAGAGATGAACAATGTAACGCCTCTGGGTACCACAGTACCCAGCATCTCTAAATACCACCAATGGAACAGTAATTAGGCCAAATTGCACAAGATTTCAGTGCTTTTGCATGAGATCCTACATAAACATGGGAAGTAAAATCTCAGCCATTTATAAGCCTCAAGCAGATCTGCTAATTGAAAAGATTGCCATCCTACTTCCCTGTAGTCCCCTATTCCAACTTAAATGCAAGAGTCTTAAAAAGCATGGAGTTAACCTAGACAGATTCAGGTCTAGGTACTTATTTCCCACTCCCTGCCCAATACTTTAAAAAATATTGAAAAAACACTTATTTATGCAAACCCCAAAGCAAATTACAACAATATAACCTTATTAAATAATAAAGGAGTCAGTGGCTGGAAATACCAACATAAAAAGTATTAATCTCAAAAAATGCTTATAGTTGGATCACAGCCATAAATTCAATCACCTTGCCCCAAAGAGGAATATTAATAGTGATAGCTATAAACCTTTGGGTTTATGGAGGTTTTTCCTTTCATATAATAGTCACTCCCTTCACTCCTGCCAAATGGCTTCACATGATGTGTAAGGGGCAAAGGTCAGGAAGGCAAATGGTTGAGTGAACTACAAGCGTCACAACCATATCCTTAGGTTGCAAAAGACGAAGCAGATTCCACACAACTGAGCTAGATGATATACTGAATATTTTAATTAAATCTGAAACATTATTATGTAGAAAAGCAAACTTCAAAACATTGTGTACATTTGCTGCAGTGCAAGACATTTTCCAGAGTAGATGACAACAAAAGATGCGCTGGACAAATGCTTGAAGATGCACTGGAGGCAGCAAAACAAAATCTCTTTGCTACACTCACTATAGGGAGGGCATGACTGTGAACTCTTGCTATGAGCTTGATTTTTCTCTGCTGAGGAAGTAAATACCTTGACAATGAGGTTACCGCAAACTACCCCAAACCCTGATAAACTTTCCTGAAAACTGAATTTGAGGCTGGAGCCAGATTCCTCCCTGACTCTGCCACATGATACAGGGATGCTTTGAAGTTTAACAGTTAAATTCCACCTTCAACATCATCCATTTTTTCCATAAAACATAGCACAGGGAACCATTGTTAATATATGGCTTGCAACTAATTCTATCAAGAAGAGAAACACAAGTCAAATATCAAAGCCCCACACAGCTTCTGTTACTGAACATTTTGGGAAGTTTAAAATGATCTCACAGACTTCATCCACTCTCATCCTCCCACGCTGAGATAGGAGTGAGGGCCAAAGCAAGCTGATCCTGCCAGGTGTTGCCCTTACCCCTCTAAAGTCCAAAGGAAAGTTAACTAGGCAAGGCAGTCCTGATTTTTCTGGTTTACCCACAATATAGTGTCTTCATGACAACACCCCCCTTCCTTAGGTAAGATAAGCTTTGTAATGCTAATAACTTTTTTTTAGTACTGCAAACTGTACTACACATCTATCAAATATGCCTATATTTTAAAACATTTGTTTGGAAGGATCAGCAAAAGGTTCTTTTAGGTTTTCCAGAAATCAGAAAAATAATTCTGCAGGAAATTCACCTTTTAAAAACAATGGCAGATGGTTTTCTCAGTAAACTGGGTAACAAGGCCAAGCCAAGGAGAAACTCAGTGTGGAAAAGTAGGCAAGTACTGGCCTGGAAACAAGAAAATCTGTTCCAAAATTCTGCTTAATCAGAAATTATTTAATATTCAGAGAATTAGTAAGAATGTAACATCAAAGAACAAGTTTTCAGACACTTGCACTTTCATGGTGTTCTGCTATTTGGCCATAAAACAAAAACTAGATATCTCAATCTAGTGGTTCTAACTACAAGTTCAGCCCTAGCTTCAGATGGCTGTTGCCTTTTGTTTATAAAGATTCAGGGTAACAATAACATTGCATCTTGAATTAAAAGGAATTTTCCAATATAGGAAAAGAAGCACGTATGATTTCATTCTATTGGATTTTATATATTTTATTGCAGATGTTTAATTACAACAAATTTTGAAACAAAATTAAAAAGTCTCAAAATAGTTTATAAATTATCTTTAGTGGTCACTTACCCTTAATTTTGCTTCATTCATTCATCTACAGGTTATAATTTGTACTTCACATAATACAATGTTATGGTCAGATCAAATAAAAAAAACACCAATTAAAGTGAAGTTTAATTCAAATTGTCCAAATGCCCAACTGAACACTTTGTATTTTTAGGCAGAAAAAAAGGAGATATTCTTAATTTTTTTAAAGGAAATGATGAACATCCCATAGACAGCAATGTGACAGACATCTGCAAAACCCTTGGGCACTGGGAGAAAAAAATGCGGGTAGGAAGTTAACTTAGTTAATCTTAGAATGGGTACATTTATGATAGCTTTTCAGTACTGGTAAACACAGTTATTGTTCTAGTTACATTTCATTTGTCTGCCATTCTAGTTACGTTTCATTTGTCTGCCAACTTCCTGCACAAACTATAGCAAGACCACTGACATATACCTTTGGAAGGGAAATACTAACAGGAGAAAATTCCAGAATTCTTGTCCTCCTAGTCATATTTCAAATTTGATTACTTTTTACCTATTTTAAACATAACATCACATAAACAAACTGACATCACCCATCATCCTTTTATCCCTAGAATATGTGGGTAATATTTCTTCCAAAATGCAGTACCACATTTTTCCCCCAGGAATGATCCCTTCTCAAAATGCTCTAAGAATGTTTAAAATTGTGGACAGAAGTACTGGGTACTATTTTCTTTTATAGAATTACTGTCTCATCTGGCTTCTATGTCTAAATTGTGGTATGATTCATAAAGTCTCAAAATAGTTTATAAATTATCTCTAGTGGTTACTTACTCTTAATTTCGCTTCAATAACATTCATCTAGATGCTGCATACTCACTCTTTTTTTAATTTCCTAGCTGCTCTACCTTCATTTCTTTCCCAAAGTATGTGGCTAAACAATGAAATTGCCTTGGTTTATCATTTTCACCTCAGTATAGTTTGAAACCAGCATGACTGCAAGGGATGCAGGTGTTCATCATTTTTACTTTTCTAGCAAAATTTGTAGTATTTTCTTCAGAATTAATTTTGGATAGAAAACTCAAGTATAAAAGGATTCTCTTCTTTTACCTCTACAGCCATAAATAAATAAATATTTTAAGAATATGTATATATATCAAGAGGGAAGGGAAGGGAAGAAGGGAAGGGAAGGAAGATTAGATACAGGCAGAGAGATATTAACTCCTTGTGGGGGGAGTTGGGCGGTGATATAAATTTGACATATAAATAAAAATAAATAAATAAACTACAGATTAAGCATCTAAAAGGAATTCTCTTCAATTAAATTAAAATCCATTTAATCCAGTATACTGTACCAAAAGTGACCACACTAATAGTTCACCTTACTGTTCTTTCTGCATTATCATAGTTCATCTGGTATAGGTCTGTCCTATAAAAATATAAAGATGCCTGCATTATGCTTTTTGAATTGTAGAAATATGTTATTTTGTAAATGTCTAAAATATATCTGATGTGGTGGGCAAAAGCAAGTTACTTGGTTCCTGTACAGGATATTCATATAGCCTTGATCTACAAATTTAAATAATGATGTAAATTTCCATTTAGTAGCAATGAACACCTGAAAATATATCATTAATATATCATCAAATCACAATGTGCTATCTGATATTTCATGTTCTCTCTCTGTTCTAAATACTTAACAAGTAGCAGACTTCCAACAGACTGGTACACAGATTCTGTCACAATGCTACACAAAAAATTTAGAAAATACTTAAAACACCAACTAATAATAAGAAATAAAGGCTACATTTTATATAAAAATAAGCTTTTTTTTTTACTTACTGAACGATTTGAACAAGCTGTGTATTCGCACAAGCAACCTGTATTACAGATTTATTGCCCCCACACATGCAAGCAGATAAGCAACTAAGCAAAGAAAACTTAGCATGGTACCAAATTTGGGATTATGTTTTATGTAGCCAAACAGGCCAAGATCTAGACATCAACCAGAAACTCTTTTTAAAGCTTTTTTTAGCTTGTTTGGGCATAATAAACTATCATTCTGGGATTGGATGTCACACTATGCTCTTTATGTACACAGGTGTAACAAACAATCTGTGTGCATCAGCATACTGCTTGTTCACACTGCAATTAAAGAAGCCAGGACTCCTGACTTATTGTTATGACTGAACAGGATCAAAAAGATAGCAAGAATTGATGAATCAGATACAATAAAATTAGCATGCACTACAAGGAACTTATCATTCAAAGATACATAATTTTTGCAAAATTGAAAAAAAGTTACATCTTTAAGAAATTTATAATAAAATAGATGACAACAGCTTCTAAAGTAGATAGATAAACTAGTAAATAAAAGTATGGAATAAGAAACATGACTATGAATGTTCAAAACACGATAATCTGAGACAAAGACACTGTTCCACAATTAAACTATTATTAGTGAACAAAACAAACAAACAAACAAACAAAAACCCTACCAATATGTTACTGAAGTTCAAAAAGGGGAAAATATTCTGACTATTCTTACTATTACTGTACTCAGATGAACAGTAGGGAATTTAATTCTACCTGTCAACATTATGATATAATAAGAAGTCAAGTAACCAAAGCATCTCCATCAATAAACTTAGTTCCAAACTATCTTTTAACTTTAATATTTGTAAAGTTAGAAAAATTAATATAATTGCTGGAGATATAATACAGTTTCTGCTATATGCTCCATCTAATTCTTTTATTGTATAATTTTTCATCAAGCAATCTTCAACAAACTATTTCTACCATCAGTTCAGAACAAAATGAAGAGCATTTTTAATAAAAACAGCAAAAAGAATATTCTGTAGGGTTTTGCAAAACGTTGCAAATTCTAAATGTTTGTAGTTCTAAAGACTACTATTTGAACTCAAAACAGTTGTTTCTAGCAAAACTGGATATTCTTACAATTCTGGAAGTGTTCCCATCCTGAAACACCCCACTCTGAACTCAAAAGACATCTATTTCAAGATTAGAACATTTCTGAAATGGTCAGAACAACCCATTACAAGTTTGAAACAACTACACATCCCTAATAAGCAGTTACTCAGGCTCACAGTATATAAGTATTAACATCTATTAATGTCTCAGCTAGACAAACCACAATCTGGTGGATAATCAAAAGTATGCCACTTTTTTTCAGACTGTTTATACACAGTACTTTGTGTCTGATATGTCTGTAAATGGAAGAACAATGAATGTAAAGTCTATTTTAAAAAAATTCTGAGCTATTCCTATTATTATTTTATAGGAATACAACATGTGAAGCAAGCTTACATACTGCATAATGGAAATCTTTGTAAACGTATGTTTCAGAATAAATTTGAAATTTCAGACCAAAACTGTTTACCTATTTGAGAAAATAATTTGAAACTTAATATAAGTATTATAAATAATAAATATTATAAATTATTATAGTAAATAAAAATAACTTCATTGGATATTGAATGCTCGCATTACATATTATTCAGTGGCAGTAATATACTGTCTCTGTGCAGTGGGTAGATCTTTAAGGTATTTTAGCAAAAGGTGAAACAACAGAGATGCTTTCTACACTTTACTTAAACCTGAAGGACGGCTACTGTTGTTGCTTACACATTCTAAGAAAATAGCTGTTTTTCAAGGTTGTTTGCATCTAACTGACTTCTGCCCATCTCTTTGGGTTCACTTTGTAAATGAGCATGTAAAATGAACAGGGAGGAACATAGAACAGCCATTGATGCTGCTGAGCATGGTGCTGAAATAGAGTGAATAGAACTGATTGTGAGTCAAGGAATATTAACACAGACAAACAGTCCAAATTCTCTTTACAAATCTTATTAGGCTTCTCCTGCTTAAAATTGCTAATGAATGCCAATCTTAATGTATGCCATCTTACTTATAGATAACATTGCACTGTAAGTTTATTAGTAGCTTGACATTTGTTCCTATATTTTTTCATTCATTCAACATGTAGAATAAACAATTATACAATTAACAACAATAAACACAAATAGCAAGATTGAATTAATGGTCTCAAGATCTAGTAAAAGGAAAGACAAAAGTTGTATTTTCTAAAACAACAGCAGGCTGTTCTTGTTTTAAAAATTATTAGGAAGATGTGCTTCGGAATGCTTGGGAGCCCAAGCACAGAACCTCTTTAAAGGAGGTGAATCTTCCATGTGAGCTTGAAAAAGTCATGGCTGCTTTAATGAGTTTAAAATCATCTTCTTTAAAGAGATACTGTACTTGTACTTCTGTACCTTCCAAAGCAATTTTTCCAAATCATTTTCAAAACATGACCAGTCCCAGAAGGCAATAAGATGCTCCTCCATATGTTTTTGACTATAACCCTGGCAAGACTTGGCTAGCACTGTCAGTAGACAGCTATTTTTGATAGATAGATAGATAGATAGATAGATAGATAGATAGATAGATAGATAGATAGATAGATAGATAGATAGGCAGGCAGGCAGGCAGGCAGGCAGGCAGGCAGGCAGGCAGGCAGGCAGGCAGGCAGGCAGGCAAGCAGAAAGAAAGAAAGAAAGAAAGAAAGAAAGAAAGAAAGAAAGAAAGAAAGAAAGAAAGAAAGAAAGAAAGAAAGAAAGAAAGAAAGAAAGAAAGAAAGAAAGAAAGAAAGAAAGAAAGAAAGAAAGAAAGAAAGAAAGAAAGAAAGAAAGAAAGAAAGAAAGAAAGAAAGAAAGAAAGAAAGAAAGAACACACAGTTCATTGGCCAATGCATTTGGAAGGTGGTATTACAAAACTCTGACACCAGATTGCCTACTTCTGATTTAAAAGAAACATAGAGGCCACTAATGCCCACAAGAAGCCTTGCTAGCATTTTGAGACTATTTAACTATAGAAGAAAAGGATTTACTTCCAAGTTACTATAGATACTATAGATAGGATATTCCAGTCCATTATCTACCACATGATGTGTGTTGTTTCTTTTGTAAGCAACCCTTTTATTTAAACAGCATTGATTTTTCCCTCTCAATATTCTGGGTACAGAATTAATTAGTCTGAGTGAAACCAGAAGAAGCTCATGATTCTACAATATTGTTGAAGCTAAACATGTCTAGGAAATACCTGGATGGAAGAACACCTAGGAATCTTAGTTAAACTGCCTTAAACTCAAAGAAAGTAAGATATAAATGAGGTAAGTATCATATAAATTGGAAAAGGGAAATAATGGGGAAAAAATAAAGAAAACTTGTTTAAAGGCAGTAAGAATACTTATTAAAAGATGGCTACAGTGGGGCAAAAAAGTATTTAGTCAGCCACCAATTGTGCAAGTTCTCCCACTTAAAAAGATGAGAGAGGCCTGTAATTTTCATCATAGGTATACCTCAACTATGAGAGACAAAATGGGAAAAAAAATCCAGAAAATCACATTGTCTGATTTTTAAAGAATTTATTTGCAAATCATGGTGGAAAATAAGTATTTGGTCACCTACAAACAAGCAAGATGTCTGGCTTTCACAGACCTGTAACTACTTCTTTAAGAGACTCCTCTGTCCTCCACTCGTTACCTGTAGTAATGGCACCTGTTTGACCTTGTTATCAGTATAAAAGACCCCTGTCCACAACCTCAAACAGTCACACTCCAAACTCCACTATGGCCAAGACCAAAGAGCTGTGGAAGGACACCAGGAACAAAATTGTAGACCTGCACCAGGCTGGGAAGACTGAATCTGCAATAGGCAAGCAGCTTGGTGTGAAGAAATCAACTGTGGGAGCAATAATTAGAAAATGGAAGACATACAAGACCACTGATAATCTCCCTCGATCTGGGGTTCCATGCAAGATCTCACCCCGTGGGGTCAAAATGATCACAAGGACGGTGAGCAAAAATCCCAGAACCACATGGGGGGACCTAGTGAATGACCTGCAGAGAGCTGGGACCAAAGTAACAAAGGCTACCATCAGTAACACACTATGCCGCCAGGGACCCAAATCCTGCAGTGCCAGATGTGTCCCCCTGCTTAAGCCACTACATGTCCCGGCCCGTCTGAAGTTTGCTAGAGAGCATTTGGATGATCCAGAAGAGGATTGGGAGAATGTCATATGGTCAGATGAAACCAAAGTAGAACGTTTTGGTCTAAACTCAACTCGTCGTGTTTGGAGGAGAGAGAATGCTGAGTTGCATCCAAAGAACACCATACCTACTGTGAAGCATGGGGGTGGAAACATCATGCTTTGGGGCTGTTTTTCTGCAAAGGGACCAGGACGATTGATCTGTGTAAAGGAAAGAATGAATGGGGCCATGTAGCGTGAGATTTTGAGTGAACACCTCCTTCCATCAGCAAGGGCATTGAAGATGAAACGTGGCTGGGTCTTTCAGCATGACAATGATCCCAAACACACTGCCCGGGCAACGAAGGAGTGGCTTGGTGAGAAGCATTTCAAGGTCCTGGAGTGGCCTAGCCAGTCTCCAGATCTCAACCCCATGGAAAACCTTTGGAGGGAGCTGAAAGTCTGTGTTGCCCAGCGACAGCCCCAAAACATCACTGCTCTAGAGATCTGCATGGAGGAATGGGCCAAAATACCAGCAACAGTGTGTGAAAACCTTGTGAAGACTTACAGAAAACATTTGACTTCTGTCATTGCCAACAAAGGATATATAACAAAGTATTGAGATGAACTTTTGATATTGACCAAATACTTATTTTCCACCATGATTTGCAAATAAATTCTTTAAAAATCAGACAATGTGATTTTCTGGATTTTCCCCCCCATTTTGTCTCTCATAGTTGAGGTATACCTATGATGAAAATTACAGGCCTCTCTCATCTTTTTAAGTGGGAGAACTTGCACAATTGGTGGCTGACTAAACACTTTTTTGCCCCACTGTATATTATACAAGTATAAATTATGGCGGCTAGAGATGTGAGGACCTGTAAAAGAAAACATACAGGAAAAAAAAATGAAAAACTGCAATGGAAATTTTGGAGAACAGTGGGGAAAAATCTTCTTATTCAGTATTTTCTGTATTTTAGAACTACTGAATGCTTTAAAAAAATGTTTAAAATGCACAGGATGAACATTTGTATATAAAAAGCAATCTGCAGCATTAGAGAATAATTACACCTAAAATGTGGACATTAATGTTTTCCATGGCATATAAAGTTTAATTTGATGCATGTATGCACTTTTTTCTTTAATACTGACACTGTATAAAATGGTCACTGTCTAGAATATTTTATTTCACTTACTATGAATTTGGGGTTTTATTTACTTCCTGCTGCCCTCCTATTCTTGCTAACTTAAAAACTAATTGAATTAAATCATCTATATAAAAAAATGAATTTTTCAAAATAAATGTGTGTGTGTGTATTTCTACTGTATTTAACCACATTATATGTCATTAAAACACTCAAAGTGATTCACATACATTGGATTATAATCCTTAAAACAATCCTGCAAATTGATTAGCTATTATTACCCCTCTAGTGCAACTTGGGGGTTAGCACTGAGAAATTCTGAACAGCTTAAAGTAAAGGGTTCACATTAAGCAATTTTATCATTTTTTGGTTTCACACAGAATATTGCACCAACCGAACCATTACAGTTTGGAAATCATAGTGTACTATGGTTAGTGTTTTATGTGAATCTAGTGCCAAGCCAGATACCAATAATCTGTAGCTGAGTTATTATTCAATCCTATAAACGTACACTTGGATGTAAATCTCATGGGTTAAATCTCATTAAATGCAATTTTAGGCATGTTTAGCCAAAAGTAAATACTATTAAATCTAATAGTGCTTATTCCATAGGTGTAACCTAAATGCAGGCAAAAATAGACTTACAGTGCAATCCTATATCTGTCTACTCAAAAGTAAATTCCACTGAGTTCAGTCAAATTTACTGATTTTTTTTTCAGATTACAATTCTACGTTACAATACTATATGTATGTATGTCGTAGTGAGCTTATTTAGATATTTTAGGACAATTAATATTAACCACAAATGATACATATAGAAGTTCTCTGTACACTTGAAAAAATTTACAGTTAGTGCTATAAATTAACACATTTTCATTATCACTCTTAGAACACCTAAAACATACATGAAATCTTTTTTTGAAAACAAATGACTTCACATAAAATTAAATGTTTATACTACTTAATTTCTAATTTATATATATGGTCATAGTCTAATCCAATTAATGTTCTCTGAGAAGCAATTTCCATGGTTTTCAATGTGACTTACTCTGAAGTATGTGTAAATATCAGCCTTTTAGCCCACTCTATGTATTATTTACTCAGAAGTAAATCCACCAGGTTCAATACAACATCACCCCATTCATTCAATATTACGTCTGTATTTGTATGACACACCCATATTTAAGTGAACTATGGTTTACTTAATCCAATTTTCTGAATACACAGGACATGAATTCACAAGACATGAGCCATGAAGATAAAAGAGTTGGTTAGTCTGTAATTCCATGTATCATCCAAATAGTCTACATATCATATAATTTCATAATTGCAGAAATAATTCATGCAAACTGATCTTAAAAGAGATAGCACTACTAAGTTTTAATAATCTCCAACTGAATTCCTCATTGATAAAACAAATGTGTACTATTTTCTCCTTTTACAACTCCCCCAAAGTTAATTTTTCATAGTATCAAATCAGTTTGCTAAATAGAGTTGTATAGTATTTGCATAATAGAAGCAAAGTAAACAATATTTATGTTCAGGAAATAGACTATCCTCCTCAGCAACCTGTATTTCCTATCTTTCCATTATCATCTTTTTTTCCAAATTAACCAAAATAAATGAAATAGCCTCTGTTGTTATCAATTCAGCAGTTCTGATTGGCTAAAATTAAGTCACTCCCCCATGTGGCAGAATATTCTGCATATATAGCAGAACTCCTAAGATACCCTTTCCTGAGTTGTGCATGTGCTGCTTTCACAGGCTAATCGAGGTGCAGACTGTATTAGGCCTCTTCCATCATCCAGAGTGTTGCTGTCTCCGTATCCCAAACACAACCTAGTAAGCAAAGACTGATACACTGGATTTTAAGGGTGGATGCAGCAGACCCAAACCTTCATCTGCGGTGTTCATACGCTCTATAATGTAAGCTAGCACAACTGTATTTCGGGAGGGTGTTGGAGAAAACGCCCCTGGCAGGGGAAGAATTCAGAAGGGGCAGAAAATGTAGTTGAGAGGAAATGGGGGGGGGGGGGGAAGCTAGCCAAACGAGAGGTAAAGGGCCAGAAAAACAAACCAGCTGGTTTGTTTTCCCTCCTTAATTCCAGCCCTGCCTTTCCTTCGTGTTACACCATCAGAATTGCGACTCTCCCAGTGGAAGTAGGAAGGGCCCCCCCCCGTCCCCACTCTGCCTCCTCCTCCCTCCTCCCTCCATTAGCCCGGTTCCCTCAAGAGCATCTAGGCCTCTCTTCCACCGTAGTATTGCAGAAGAATGGAAGCGGCCGCGGCACCCCTCCCTGCTCTCAGGCGACAGGAGTCTCTTCCCGCACCCCCTCCTCAGAGTCCCAAGACAGACCTCGCTGTTAAAAGCTTTCACGGCCTCCATGTTGTGGCGGAGGGAAAGGCTAGAGCCGCGCTGAAAGGGGGTTGTTCTCCGCTGGGGTGACGGCGGTCGGCTTCCTTCACGGGCCACCGGGCCTCGTCGCCATGACGGGGTGGCGGAGGGGCAGGGGGCGGACGGGTCAGGGAAGGGGGCTCCTCCCTACTCCGCTGGGCCGCCCCAAGGCAGGCTCCGCTGGCGCTGCAGGGACAAACACGCAATAGCTGCGGCGCGAGCACCAATATGGCGGGCGGGAGGGCTTTTCGCTCGCAGCGGCGTAGTTCCCTCGGAGAGCAGCCGAGACGCCGGCCAGAGCGGCTCCTAGCAGGCGAGCCGTGGAGAGGCGCGGCGGCCACCAGCGAGGGGAGCGGGCAGAGTGTCATTTAGGGTTTCTCCCGGTGCCCTGGAGAGGGTTCCGCGAGACACGAACTCCCCTCGCAGCAGAAGGGGCGGTTCTGCAGCGGGGTGAGGGGTGGAAGTGGCGGGGGGCCGCCGCCGCCGCCGCTTCCTCTCCTGTCTGGCCGCAGGTGCGGGCAAAATCGGTCGTCCTGCTGGTAGACCGTGGAAGCGAATGGGGTCCTACGCTTTATTTGGCTGTGGAGCCTAATCGAAGATAAACTCTGCTTCTTTCCTGTGGATATTCTGGGGAATTTTATTGAAAAGATGTATGTACAGGAAAGAAAGCCTTTCTTACTAAAATACCTTAAATGGTGCTTCGGAAAGCGAAGGCTGCCCTTGCTTGAGTTCAGTAGAGTTTATTTCCAGTGGTATGGGGTTAGCATTGATTGATTGATTGATTGATTGATTGATTGATTATGTGGCATCAAGTCGGTGTCGACCACGTAGATAGACCTCCTCCAAGATGATCTGTTCCCTAGCCTGGTCCTTCACGTCTTCAGATGGGGCGCCCATCGCCGCTGTCATCGACAGTGTTGATCTTTGGGCTGGTGCTTTTCTTACTTGCTGCTTACAAGCACCAAAATGACTTGGATCCCTAATATCCCTTTTTTTATGTACAATATATGGCTGGTCTTACCTTGCTCCCAGCCATAATTTAAACAGCCTGATTCTGCTCCTTTGATAAAACATTTTGTTTGCTTGTTTATGTTTTTTCCCCCTATCGGTTCTCAGAGACTACCTGGACAAGTCCCTGCAGTTTTCTTTGCAAGGTTTTTCCGAAGTGGTTTGCCATTGCCTCCTTCCAAGGGCTGAGAGAAAGGGACTGGCCCAAGGTCACCCAGCTGGCTTTGTGCCTAGGGCGGAACTAGAACTCACCGTCTCCGGCTTCTAGCCTGATACACTACACCAAACTGGCTCTTAAACTGTTTATTCTTAATACATCATAAAGCCAAAGCTTGTAAACTTGTTCTTGGCCACACTCTCTTCTGCAGAGATGAGATTGCATATCCAGTGTAGCCTTAATCTGGGGGAGAGTTGTAAATACAGTCCTAAAATTTAATAAAACCGAACAAAACACAGCAATCAGACAATTAATTTTTTTTTTAATCTGAATTTGGCCAACAGCTCTGGAACTCCTGGGTGATCCTATATTCAAGTGCTAACCAGGATGGATTCTACTTAGCTTTCAAGATAAGCTAGGTGTTGCCATCTGCTGAAATCTAGCTAAGTCAGCTCTAGATATGTATCCAGTAAACTGTTCATCAGAAACTAGGCCCAGCTTTATGCCAGTATAGTGTGATAATGATACTCAAGGAATGGCCAAAAGCATAGGATGTGGCTAAAGTATGGGGGTGAGGCACCTCTGGCCCTCCAGATGATGTTGAACTTTAATTTTAAGCATTCCTCACAACTGTCCATGGAAGTTACAACTAAAGGACATTCAGCAAATCAACAACTGGATGATCGTCTGCTTGCCCCACTTGAAAATGCATCAGATGCACTCCAAGCTACTGCTATTAAGAAGATGTCATTCTGATACTGCTAGTAACCTAAGATTCAGTTATCAGCCCAACTGGCTTCTGTTCATGAATGGAGTAAAGGGTCCTTTTATCTGCCTGGAACAGCAAATTATCTTTGGCCAGCCAAGACGGTATACTCTGTGTTATAACAGCTAAATAGCATAACACTTAATCAGACCTAGACTTAAGAAGTAGATTCCAGCTAATAGAGTTGTTCTTTTGGATCATCCACTTGATAAATGCTTTACTGCCATATCAGTAATTTTCCTACTGTCATTTCCTACTTGAATTAAGAGCTCAGCAGGACTGTAATTCTAAACATGTTTATCAGAGAATATACCCTATTGCATACATCTGACTTTTTTTTCCTAAATAAAAGATTGCATTGTAGATTTTACAGGCAAGCCTTTCTCAATCAACCTCTCAGCAGCAGGGGAATAATGTAAGGCCATAACTGACTATGGCAAACAGTCCTTAATATTTATTCATGTATTTATTGTGGTTTTTTTGCTAGATTTATATCCTGTTTTTCCTAAGAAACTGAAGACAGATTATATAACACTGCATCCAATTTTTCCCCCCACAACTCCTCTGTGAGGTAGGCTGGGCTAAGAGAGAGTGACTACTGTAGCCTAAACCTTCCATGACTGAAGGCAGACCTGAATCTGGGTCTCCCCAGTCCTAGTCTATCATTCTTAACCACTAACACCACACTGGGGTGTAAAATACAATTTTAGTGCAGAGTGTTATTTTAGATCCAGACAATACTGTGACAGATGCTGATGAAGATAATACAGAACATTTTAAATGATTTATCTGGAGGACAACAGCTCCATCTAGTGAATAACTCTGGGCAGCAATAAAATGTTTGTTATATTGTATGTCACTTAAAAGAGCTATTATTTTAAAAGTAGTTTGATGCCTTTCAAATTTTAATATAGTCTATAGTGGAACTAAAGGTTTTCAGAAACAGCAATGAGAGAAGTTTTAATATAAAAAACTATTTTTTAATTTACCACTTCTTTGTTAAGGAGAAACTATGCAAAATGTTGATTTCTCTAAATAGAAAATGGATGGTGAGCAGAGCATTACCGTTCCATAATTCAGAGCAAGAATGACAAGGAGGAAGAGGAGGAGATTTATCTAGTAGTTGTGAAAAAGAAAGGTGTTTGCATGATAAGATACATCCATTAAAATATTCCCAATTGTTATAGAGGCAGAAACCCTCTTTCTTTCTTTCTTTCTTTCTTTCTTTCTTTCTTTCTTTCTTTCTTTCTTTCTTTCTTTCTTTCTTTCTTTCTTTCTCTTTCTCTCTCTCTCTCTCTCTCTCTCTCAATCTTTCTTCCTTTCTTTCTCTTTCTCTTTCTCTTTCTTTCTCTCTCTTTTTCTTTCTTTCTTTTTCTCTCTTTTTCTCTCTCTCCTCTAAAATATAAAGAGAATTATCTAGTGAGAAATTGGTTGTTTTATGGATATAATATCAACATGTATTATGCAACCATATCACCACTGTGGAATTTTGAGGGAGAGCAGATTTATAGCTAAATCAGTAGTGCCGGGCTTCAGTCATTTGGAAGTACACACAGAACAATGGACCATAAAATGGTATTACAAACTGTAAACCATTTAGAGTAATTTCTGATTACAGCAATATATAAGTCTTTATTTTATTTATTTATATAGCTGCCCATATCACATAAAAATGACTCACATACATAGAAACAGTCACAACCCCCCCCCCCCCAAAAGCATAGAAAGCAAGAGAGGATGATATTAACCACAGTAAGGGAGCCATCGCAAAAATCTCCCTGATCCCCTGGGAGCCCCAGGCCTGATCACATGGCCAGGTCTTGAGGGACTTGTGGACTGTTGAGAGGGATGGAGCTAATCTCACTTCTGGGGAGAGAAGGTTCCACTAGGCAGGTGCCATGGCAGAGAAGGCCCGCCAAATGGAATTCCCTGGCAGACAGGACCAGTAGCATGCCTTTTCGCCAGACCTGATGGGGCGGGCAGATGTAATCGGGGAAAGGCAGTCCCTCAGGTAACCCAGCCCCATGCCATGAAGGGCTTTAAAGGTCAAAAACAGCACCTTGAATTGAACCTGGAAGCAAACCAGCAACCAATGCAGCTTGTGGAACAGAGGTATAACATGTACCGCTTTAGAGGCACACATAACTGCCCACACTGCTGCATTTGCATCAGCTGAAGCTTCTGGATACTCTTCAAGGGCAGCCCCACGTAGAGCGCATTACAGAAATCCAAACCATTACAGGTGACTAGGGCATGAGTGACAGTGAGCAGAGCCCCCCCCCCCGCCTTTAGTAAATAAATAAAAGTCTGCTGTCATTTTATTACATGCAATGACAGGAGGGATTGTGAGCTCAGGAAACAATTTTTCTGCCATTTCCGATTAAAGTTATTCCTGTAAAAAGTAAAAAAAACATTTAATTTATCCAGGATATTTTTAACTTGTACAATTACATGTAAGAGATTTAATTTCCCATATCAATGAAATAGTTCCTCTCCTAGACCTTGAAGTTCCAAGAAATGTCGCCCATGATGGCTGAGCAAATATATATTAACTCTTTTCTTTTACTCTACTAGCTGTTTCTTTTCTTGCACAGAAGGATAACAGGACAACCAGGTATCCTGATTTCCGGAAAAGTGTCCTTTATGAGAAAGCATCTTTTCTTTAAAGAATAGATGAGACGTACACTGGTCAAAAAGTGACAAATTTAAATAACTATAAAATGAGACAGCAGAGCTTTAAAATTGTCCATCAGATATAACCTATATAACAGCAGACTGAGATGTATAATATTTTAATTTAAATTATACCCATTACTTCTACATTTGCATCTGTACATACACATAAATTTGAATGCATGTCCTTGAATTCTTATTGCAATGTGAAACCCACATCAGGTCTACCTCAGACTGTAGGATTGACCCAGCTGGGCAATAAATATGAATCAGGTGCTTCTTATCATGTGATATTAACTTCTTCTAGTATCTTCACTATAATTAGGTACATCCCTAACTAAACGGAATCTGGCTTTTTAAAAACCCTTCCTGCTTGTGTCATTGACTTGTTGGCAGGAAATGTTGTTGATATGACCAAAGAATGAATAGCTGGCAAGCACAGAAAAGTTCTTTTGATTCCCTTTTTGCCCTATTCATTTGTAATCAGCTTCACATTTACGAGATTCTAGCAGAATGTTGTTTATATTGCTTTGAATGTCAGGTAGCTCTTATTTAAGGGTGAAAACAATGCATCCTCAATAGCGAGGCTAAAGGTCATGAAGATTTTAAAAAAACAAAACATAAAAGTGGGAACAACTGATATGTTATCCATTCCCTAGCAACTTTAAAAGAATGTCATGACGTTAAAGATGTTAAAGGTCTGAAGTGGTAAGAAGAGAGACACCAGAATGTTATACAAAGCTACTCCAACAATAGCAAGCAGATGTTAATGGCATAGTAATATTAATTTGAAGCTACCTCTATCAGCATCAGAACAGGTGGAAGCACCCAGCCAATCTTCGTTGATTAGAAAATCTGATTGTATGTTAGACTGGAATATTTTAAAAAATCCTGGAAGGAAGCAATGGCAAACTGTTTCCATTTGGATGCTAAGAAAACTGCATGACTATCTATGGAATCACCAGAAGTCAAGTTTTATTTGATGCTGTATTTAAATTTGCCAGGGAAGGAGGTTGCTAGCATTTCCTTTTGCATGGTACCATCCCAGGTATTAAGATGTTGATCAGATGATGGTGCTTGTCTCTCTTCTTGGGGGGACAGAGAATGAATACTGGTTGGTTCATAATGTATGAACATTACATTTGCAAACATAGAAATGACATTGCTCAGGATGTCTTGACACCAGCAGAAATCTGCAAAGAGTAAAGACCATCAGTTTCAAGCTACCATGTGAAGAAGGTGGAAACACTGGTGGTGTGGAAAATGAAAGAAAAAACAGCTTTATGTTTTTCTAGCTGAGACTCTCTTGTTAAAGGAATAAAAAGTCACATGCTGGGTCTCACACATTCACATATAAGAAAAGCATACCTATTTATTTCGCTAGGTGGCAGTACTTGTTTTGAAACACAGCAATACTGTATTGCGTGCAAGGACGAAAAGGTTGGGTACATGGTTGAAAAAGTTACATGCAAGGAAGAGGGAAAAAAATTGGTACTGATTCACAAAAGGACCAAATACAAATTACTTTCTAATCTTACCTAGGAAAATCAGGACAGGTGTACAAATTGATTCTGATACAATTTGAACCACAGATATTAAATTTGATCCAATGTGAATGGTTTTGACCTGACTAAGGCATCCAGTTTGATTTGATGAGTCTCTCCAAAATATTTTGTCCTGAAACTGATGAATCTTCAAACTGAAGCTTTGCACAGCTCTAATAGTCATACTACTTCAACACAGTTCCTACATGGTAACATGACAATGTGAATTTGCCCCAAATTCTCCTTGGAAATAATTGATTCAAACTGTGAAATAAGAAGAGTACATTGTTTTCACTTAAATTCTCCAGTATCCTTCAATCTTGCTTAATCATCTATTGTTTCTGCCCACTTAAAAACACGATACTTTATAAAATATTAAAGCCATTATCTCACCTGTGAATTCTCAAGGAGATATATATAAAAGGGATAAAATGTCACTATGCATTTAAAAAAGAAAGAACATGAATAATAAGGCATCTCTTCATAGAAAGGAACTGCAGAGGATAATACAATAGGTAATGGTGCATGTGTTCTGCAAGCTTACCCATCTAAAAGTTATACTGTAATGCAAAACAAACTAGCTCTTGAGCCAAAGGAGAATTCAGCAACTTTTTCCAAATGCGTGACATATTAAGAAAATACTATGCAATACTGATACTCTTGTACAACCTACTTACTTTAAAACCAGGCTTTTGCCAAAAGTCCTATCCAACTGCACAATATGCTGTCAATTCCATTTCAGGGTTCTTCTGGATTGGAACAACATATAACTCCAAATACATAAATAAATCTGCAAACTTGTAATGACAGTACCAGAATACCACGAGGCATCTTTGACTCAATTAGATATTTCAGCTTAAAACCATTAAGGGCTTTAAAAGCCTACAGCAGGACTGGAAACTAGGTCCAAAGTATATTTGATTGCCAGTGCAGAAAAATCAAAACTAGTCTGTTCCCTTTAATTTATTCTCACCAGGAGGCAACCCACAGCATTCTGCACTAGCTGCAGTTTTTGCATTGTTTTTAAGTGTCATCCAATGTATATCTTTTTAGAGTACTGTAAGCAAAGCCACACTCTTCCAAAACCACAGCAACGTCCATCTGAATCCAGCAAATGGTTCCAACATTCCAGGGGCAAGATACATTTTTTCCCTTTTCTGAAATAATGCTGAGATTTAGCTTGAGAACTTTCAGTGTTCCAACGCCATGTCCAAATCTACTGACCTTTTCTTCACTAGTGCTTGTAAAGGCCCTTTACTCAAAACAATCTAGTCTCAATGGGTTTGTTTGACAGGGCATACACAATTGGTTAATGGTCTATGCGGTGGAAATCTACTACACTTCTCAAATAAATGGGAAGAAGAGCTTTTCTGACTGAGGGAAGATACTATAGCTAGGCCATACCAAAGAGAGTAAAACTCATTTGTGAAATCCGCACCTTCCTTTTTTGGGGATTATTTATTTTCAGTTCTTTGCACCTAGAAGGATCTAAAATCAATTTCTGCTAGAGAGAGCGGGGCGGGGAGAGACTCACATAACTTCACTCTCCAACTTTTTTCTTCAGCCGCTCCATTTCACACAGTCTTTCTCCAATTTTGGATCAGACCAGCAGCATGTCCCCCAGCAACTGAGGTTGTGGGTATCCCCACTAGGGCTCCAGTCCCCAACACCTATATACTAGGCTGGACCAATAGGACTGCTATCTCTACATTTCCCACAACAACCCTAGCTAGTAGCCAAGTCAACTCAACTCTTGACAGCACAGCTGCCCTTCAGTGTGACAGAGTTCTTTTTGAACTGGAGATATATTTTAGTTTGAAAGGGTGGCAGTTGACATAGAGAAACAAAACAGTGGAGGCTTTTATGCTTTTTACTATTTACAGTGAAGCTATTTACAACAGGTATTTACAATAGGTATATACAACACAATCCGGGTGTTCACTGGTGTCAGGTTTCCTCCTAAGTCTCCCTCCCAAAGACTATCCCCCTCTAGCTCTCCTGCCTCCTGCCCCTTTTCTGGGCTTATGAGAAAGTGAAAAGAAAGGAACCAGCTGAATTTACTGTAGTGTGCTCAGTACAGCTTGACTTTCTCCTGGATCTGCTCAGCTGAACACCTACTGCTTCTTCACTGGGGGAAGAACCTCTCTCAGGGTCTTCTGCCCAGTCATTTCCCAGAGACCAGGGCTTCACCAATGACCAACAAACCCCTCCTTCCCATCTTGGGCCTTGAAAGGTGACGATGCTGTCTACAGCCAGCCAGGTCCCTCCTTCCTGTCTTAGATGAAGACGTCCTCTCTCTGGGTCTTAATTTCTATTCTTCCAGGGAAGCCACCCACAGACCTTTCTTCTTCCTCCCCTGACCAGGAACCTTTCTTCTTCCTCCGTCAACTACTCTGCACACTCACATAAGTTCACTCTCCAAATTTTTTCTTCAGCCACTCCATTTCACACAGTCTTTCTCCAATTTTGGATCAGACCAGCAGCATGTCTCCCAGCAACTGAGGTTGTGGGTGTCCCCACTAGGGCTCCAGTCCCCAACACCTACAGTATATACTAGGCTGGACCAATAGGACTGCTATCTCTACATTTCCCACAACAACCCTAGCTAGTAGCCAAGTCAACTCATCAGCCCTCTTGACAGCACACTTGCCCTTCAAGGACAGAACTGAGTCGCTTCTCCCTTTTTCTCACTCCAGCAGAACAGCAGCCAGGTCAGGCAACTAAAAACCATATGCCACAAACATAGAGATAAAAATAAATAAGAAGGGGTCAGAGTGCAAGAGATGGGAAACCTTTTTATCTGAGATCCTAAAATGCTGTTGCTCATCAGAGTAAGTACCACTAGGTCGAATAGAAAGAGAGAGAGAGAGAGGATTCTCCAAAGATTTTGAAACCAAAGCATTTCACTCCCCAGCCTCTCAACAGACCTTGCAGTGGAGAGAACAGACAGGGCATTGCAGAACTGTGGAAGCTGTTTCCAGGACTGCTTGGCTTATAATACGTTGCTCTAAAAAATATATATCTCTGAACAAGGGGTTGAAACCTACATTGTGGTTACTTATCCAGGAGAAAAGACAATTTAGCTGTGGAACATTGTGATACAGGCAGAGGTAGAACTTACATGTGAAACTCCACAGAGAGTCACTGAAAAAGCCATTTTCTCTGGGTTATAACCTGGCAACTCTGGTTTTCAGAAACCTATCCCCCCACTTAAGTCTTGCTCTGCTGCCCCATGATGGTGGGGTGGGAGTGTTCCTGGGAGGAATGCACAAGGAACTTCAGGAGTGTCGACCAAGAGTGTGTTCTCCCAGCAGGGTCAACCAAGATATGAAGGTCATCCCAGCTGCCCAGCAAAACGAGCTGGTACCTATATAAGGCAACTGTGACCTAGGAAGATTCTGGAGATGGATGGTCATTTAAGTGAAAACAGCAAAGGCATCATTTCATGCAGGAGAAGGCAAGAGGAGACCACTCCTGTATTTTACCAAGAAAACCACATGGATAGACAAAATAAAGTGACTGACAATATAATGCTGGATGATGGGACACTCAAGTTATATAGCATTCAACATGCTACTGAGGAACAGCTGAGGATCTTTTGGAGTCCTAATGGTATTTATAAAGCAGCTAAATGCCTTGGTATATCTAGTTGCTGATGTTGCTATGCAAGAAAAAATTGGAAGCTGCAAAGACAGAATTACTGTGGGAACATGGAATGTAAGAAGCATGAATATGGGAAAGCTCAGTACAGTAACAGTTGAAATGAACTGACTACACATTGACATCTTAGGCATCCCAAATTTGAATGGATTGGAACTGGATGCTTTCAGTCAGAAAACCATACTGTTTACTACTCAGGGCATGACAAACAAAGAAGGGACAGCTTTGCCTTTATAGTCAGGAAAGATATGGCAGAGACAGTGCTTGGATATAATGCTATCAATGACTGAATTACATTAATTAGACTTTGTGGATCGCCATTTAATATGATGGCTATCCAAGTTTATGCTCCAACCACTGACGCAGAAGAAGAGGAGACAGACAAGTTCAATCTGAAATTGACAGAACATGCACTTTATGTTGCACTTTACAACTGCATCACTTAGCAATGGAAATTCTGGCCCCAATTACCATCATTAAACAAGAATTACCTGTATGCTGAATATATATTAAGGGAGGCCGGATTGGAAGATGAGTGTGGTTTTAAAATTGGAGAAAGAGATATCAATATGCTGATAACATCACTCTGATAGCTGAAAAAAGCTATACCTAGTTAAGTTAAAGTTAAAAAATATTCAGGCAAAGGTTTTCCCTGTGATACTCTATGAAAGTGAAAGTTAGACTCTGAAGAAGCAGGATATGAAGAGTATTGAACTTTGGTATTGGGACATACTCTTGAGAATACCATAGATAGCCCCCAAAACAAATGGTTCATAGGACAAATCAATCTAGAGTTCTCATTTGAGGCACAAATGGCCAGGCTCATATATCATACTTTAGATACATTATGCGAAGACCCAGTTCTCTGGAAAAGTCTATAATGCTGGGAAACACAAAAGGGAAGAGAAGAAGAGGAGGATCAGCAGCAAGGGGGATGGACTCAATTACAGCATCCGAGGGTGCCGTGGCAAAGTTCTTGTAGCCAGAGAGGTGGGGAGCTGACTCATGAGTAACAGCCAACAAACACTGGGCTCCAAAGATGCAGAAAACCTGCTGCAGTTTAATTCTTCCCAGACCCTTAAGCATTCAGGGTGAGGAGTTGAAAACAAAACAGTCTCTTTGGAGTGTCCACAATCTAAAAACCATGCATACAAAAGAAAAATTCTCAAACATAAAATATTTAAATTTAGGGAGAAAAATGGGACAGGCAGCAGTAGTTTGAGGCTTGATATCCTCCTTCGTACCAGCCAACTCAATGGGCATCCCAGCCTCAGCAAACAGGCAAATCCCTACTTGTGAAGACCCTGGCCCCTTCCTCTCCTCACGTAAGTTCCAGTAGAGGAACCAGCTCTGTTTAGGGCCTGGCAAATGAGCCGGGTCCCAGCCAGGCAGCATGGACAGGTGGGGGAGTCTGTCCATACAGGTCTTGATAAGGGTAATTTCCAGCACTTCCTCTGCAGGCTTCTCTTAGTCATAGTTCTCTGGTATCTGCCATCTTCCTCCAGCTTCTTCTCTAAACCAAAACCTATACCCACACTTGCCCTTTCGGCAGAGCAGCCTTAAGCTGAGCCTGCAGGCACTTACAATCAGGAGCTGTGGCTTACTTATGAGGAGGCTGGTGTTTTGCTTTCACCCCAGGTGCACCATTGGAAGACCTGACGGGCTAGGTTAGGGATAGATGATCATGGAGAAACTCTATCTATGAGACCGCTAAAGATCAACACTAACCTGATGGAACATAATCAGTTCCCCAACACAGTAGATTTCTGTGGCTCTCTTGAAATAGGGTAGGAACTGCTGCTAATCTTTGATTTAAAAATGAAAGACCTCTACAGAGCTTATAAGTAAATAAATGATGTGATTCTTATTTCCTGTTCAACATTATAAGCTCTGTTCTATGTATCTTCTTGTTCATATTATCTCACAGTGTCTCTTTATAGAAAGTCATATGCCAGCATCACTCCATCATAGAATAGTTTTTAAATGACAACAGGGCAATCATGATTAGGTTTTTTTTCTTCCAAAAATAGAAGCAGAAAGAGGGGATTTTTCTTTGAAACAGTTGTTTTTTTGTCTCCATCAAAGATCAAATAATATGCACAGTAGTTACTTTAGCTTCTGTACTTTAGATTCCGCTAACCGCAAAAATGCAATTCAGGCATAACACTGGTAGATTCTTTTTGTCCACTAGCTAGACACATAAGGAAAGTACTAATGTTTGAACATCCTTATAGGCAGGGTAAAACAGAACTTTAAAACAAAAGGTTCATGTTTTCATTGCCCATAATATTATTTTTTGCAGAGCTTTTCTTGAGAGACAAACAGGATGCAATTTTAATTGCACAAGTGCAACTACAGTATTTGTTTAATTTAAAAAGCAGCTCCTGGGAGAGAAATCAGAATTAAGATCACATTGCTTGGAGCGTAAGAAATGGTTTTAGGGTGGGGGCTATGGGAATTTCAGTGTGGAAGAAAGATCTCCATAAACCCTCCTTTCCCTGCAAGCTGCAATCTCTCTCTTAACTGTCAGTTCTGAGAAATATGGATATTGGCTGGTGTGGGTCTTCCGGGCTGTGTGGCCATGTTCCAGAACCAGCCATCGTATTCTGGCTGTGAAAGCCTTCGACAATATGGATATTGTTTATTTTCGTCCAAGCATTATCTGTGGGTCTTTCCCTGCTACTGAGTTGGTGGCCCTCCCCAATGCCAATCCTTATCCTGTTTCTTTTGCCTCTGCTTCAAGTTGCTGTGGTCTCCAAGCAAATGGGTGACAGCACTAAGCAGATTTTACATATCTTCAGGTTGTCCTTGGAAAGTGTCTCAGATGCTATTTTGTCACCCATATAGTTAAGCTCAACTTATTCATTGGCTGGAGGGTGAGATGAAAGCAATATAATAATGGGGAAACAGCAGTAAAAAAAAATGCAGTCAGGGCATATTTGTGCCATGGTTAAGAGTAAGTGGAAACAGGCAGAGATAGATATATGACAACTCCCTAATACTGAGTTAGACTCATGTGTGCCTCATCCTGCATGGGATGAGGCCATAGGAGACCCTTCAATGGAATGCTGTATGCAAAATGAAGCAAAGCAAAGTGAAAATCATCACATACCATTCATACCATGAAACCAATAGGGTCAGATCAGGGTCATGATGAGTTCAGGGATTAGCTGGCCAGGAGGGTATCCCTCTCTGGGATTGTACTGATTGATTTAAAAATGAAAGACATCTATAGGGTTTATAATAATAAATATTATTTATTTATAAAATGTTAATAACAGCAATATAATATAATATATAACATATACAATACAAATAAAAATAAATGATGAGCTTTGTGCAAAAGCCCTTTTATGTACAGTATATCTTAGTGGGAATCACCTATACTTTCCTGTAAGCCAAAAATTAATAACCTAGCCATGATAGAAAATTTAAGGGAAAACAATATAGACATATTCATTGTCTGAGACCAGGTGTGATGAAGGGGGCAGCAGAATGAAACCCGCACACATTGAGAGATTTGGACCCAGATATTTTGATATCTAAAATGGACTGGCAAATGTTCCTAATTTCTCACTGGAAGGCTGTCCCTCTCAGCTTTACCTACTGGAATATTGGCAAAGATAAAATGGGAAGAATTTTGGCTCCTAGAAGAAAGGCAAAATATAGAAGTAATAACATTAAGAGAAGAAAAATGAATAGGGCAGTACTTTGAAAGTACTGTAATTCAGAAAAGGTGACCTGAGGTGCATAGGAGCATGAATATGGCATCAACCTGCAGCTCTTCAAAGCAGTTGTATCTATTTTCAGGATTGCCCAACCGCTCTGTGATCCTGGGAAAAGGATGCAGCTTCTTTAAAGAGTTGTAGACAGGCACTCCTTTTGACCTCCCTCATACTCCAAAGCATTGCACAGCCTAAGAGATAAAAACATTAATTGACTTAATGTATTATTAATTGTTCAAAATATATCCCCCTTTCATGTACAGTGGCCAGCTGCATGCACTGTTGGTGCCTATAATTAGTTATATATAGGTAGTCCTTGACTTACAACCACAATTGGGACTGGAACATCTGTTGCTAAGTGATGCAGTCATTAAGTGAGACGTGCCTGATTTTACCACCTTTTTTGTAATGGTCATTAACTGAATCACCATGGTCATTAAGTAAATCACACAGTTGTTAAGCAAGTCTGGTTTTCCCCATTGACTGCTTGTCAGAAGCCCCTGGAAATGTTGTAAATGGCAATCACATGACCCCAGGATGCTGCAACCATTGTAAATACATGCTGGTTGCCAAGTGCCTGAATTTTGATGCCCACAGCGACCATGGGGATGCTATGACAGACATAAGTGCAAGGACTGGTCATAAGTTACTTTTTTCAGTGGCATTGTAACTTCAAATGGTTGCTAAATGAATGGTCATAAGTAGAGGACTACCTGTATTTACATGTACATGCAATAAAAGCAAATTGGAAATATATCTTATTGAGATTCCAGGAAGGAAGCTAATTCCTAATGACTAGGACTATTTCTTGTATCTCTGTCAACATTTGAAAAGGATACCTTTTCATTTCTTATTTTGCTGTTTTTAACCCCAATATGCAAGCCGCCTAAAGTTACTCCAGTGATTGAAACAGAAATTAACAATTAAATAAAATATTTTTCCTATCCCTAGGCCTCACTTCTACTATATAGGCAAGCTTCTGTGAGTTATCTCTGTAGGTCTCTACCTTTTTTCTCTCTATAGAATGATTTTCCTTCCGAGGACAACTCTTTACAATTGATAAGAATTGAAGACCTGGTAGGTAGTCCTCATTTAGCAACTACAATTGGGACTGGCAACTCGGTCGTTAAGCAAAGTCGTCGTTAAGTGACTGTCCTTATGATCTTACTTCAGCTTTCCTTTGCTTTACAGACCTGCGAAGGTCATAAATGCAAGGATTGGTCATAAAGTTACTTTTTCATCACCATTGTAACTGCGAACAGTTGCTAACTGAGGCAGTCACAAAACAAGGACTACCTGTATTTTCTAAAATCTTACATAAAGCTTGCTGTGGCTTCAGCACATTCAGAAGTAAATGGTAGCTCTGAGAGGCACTTTGCTCCTGGGTCTTAGGCAAAGTCTGTGCCTAAAGGAACTCCTGGATGTTATTATTCCAGCTATCTCTAATCATTTCTTCCCATCCAGTAAGAACTGGCAGAGTGGGTGCACTTTGAATCCCCCCTGGGAAACAGTGTCATCTATCAGGATCTCAGAGGCATCCTGTTGTCCTCTATAATAATCTTCATCCAGAAATCTATATGGCTCCCACCCTGATGATGTTCCATAAGGCATTGAAAGCTATTTTTCTAGGCCTTGGGACAGAGTGGTTGGTGAGCCCCTGTAAGATTTTGTGTAATATGCAGTTGTTCTTTCCAGACACATATCATTTGGTTCTCTTTTATGTTTCTGCCTTTTATTATGTGAAGTGCCCAGAGTTGTCTGTAGTGAGGGTTTGTTTAAATTTATCTAAATCAATCAATTTTGAAAGCCGGTTAAAGCACCAGCCTAGAAACTGGGAGCCTGGGAGTTCTAGTCCTGCCTTAGGCACAAAGCCCGCTGGGTGACCTTGGGCCAATCACTCCCTCTCAGCCCTAGGAAGGAGACAATGGCAAACCACTTCTGAAAAACATTGCCAAGAAAACTGCAGAGACTAGTCCAGGCAGTCACCAGGGGTCAACACTGACTTGAAGACTATCTATCTATCTATCTATCTATCTATCTATCTATCTATCTATCTTGATAATGAGTAGCATGTTAGTTGATACCAAGGCAAAATCAATGGTACTGAATCCTCACCCACTCCAATACATTAGTTTTCCCTTCATAGTCCCCATTGATCTGTTTAGAATACAAAGTGGCCATTTGGGATCCTCTCCATCCTCCACGGTTAATGCTCAGATGTTTGGAACACCAACAGCAGCATCTGCGGGGGGGGGGGGTAAAAAAAGACAAAATGAGGGTGGCAGCAGTGCAATCAAAGCCCCGCTCCTTCATACATATCAAGGCAAGGAGGTGGGGCTTCAGTTGCCCTGCCGCAGCTGCCATCCTAACCCCCCTCCCCCCATGGCTGCTGCTGAACACTGGTGAAGGAGAGGGAGTAAACAATTCCCTGGAGGGAACAATTAAGTAAACAAGATTTCATCCTATGCCGCTAGTCCAAATTTATAAAACCTGCAACGCTTAAAATGTTCATGTCTCTTATGACCCAGAAACTCATCTGATCTTTTACAAGGGAGAAATATTTGCACAATAAAAATCTGGTGCTTATTTGGGCCACCCCACAAACATTCAAATCCCAGTCAAGTTCCATTCAACAATCAACATGTATGTGAAAATAGATCACCCATGCTAGAGGCATAGAAAAAGACAAATAAAAAGGAAAAAATACCCTCAAGTGCTACAGAGAGCGGCTGTCGATGGACTAAAGAAAGATAACGGAAACCAGAAAAAGAACAACACTCCTGACTTGGACAAACCAGTTGTCCCAAAATGACCATAAGAATGTTGACCCCAGGAGATATCATTTCCATTGAGGAAATGATGGCAAAGTTCAAGTTTTCTTTGTCTAACACAAAATGCAGGAAAGTTAACATGAGAAAGGAGCCCCTTTAAACTGCCACATGGCTTCTGGACAAAGGTCAACAGTTGGGAATACCATACAACTACTAACTTATATAACATACACAGCAGATATAGAGTTATCTGATCTTTTTTTATTGTCTTGCAAAGGGTGGAAATTTCAGGATATCATTTTACAAGGCCAGTTTCATTTTGGAGGAGAAAGAAACTTGGAGACTACTGACATGTTATATTATGAGTGATTCCTGATTATAGAGATCCACAACAGAACAATAGAGCTCAGCCGTGTTTCATAAGCTTTAGCTAATCTCTGTCCATACTATTTTTCAGCTTTAAACAGATTCTAGAGATGGGCTTTTGGGAAATTGCATAAACAGGCAAGCAATTGGAAAATGAAGCAGGGAGTTTACTTTGTTCCAAATCCAGGCAGATTTGCTCATGTTCCAGTGGGGCTGACTAGTGGGACAAGAGGAAATAATTGGACAGGTGCTGAGTTACTTACTGTTTTCCACAACTGCAGACTCATCCCTGTTTCTCTGATCATCTCTGCATGGTAAGTACAATTCCTTCAATGATTTGTTTGAGGAAAAGGAGAAAATCTACCTGTCAGGCTTCCAAGCATGATTCTTCTCCTTAAGAAGAAAGGAGAATGAATATTTCAAAACCTTCATTCAATATATCCCCAAAACATTAGGGCAAAGTCAGTTTTCATTCCTTCTTTTTTCCTGATAACAAAGGAACCTGCAGGTGGCTGTTTGTAAAAGTGTCTCCTGAATCCTTCTCAATCTGGGAGCAACTATTACATTATAATAGGAAGACGTCATAGGAAGGAGTCAACCTGTGGTTTAACCAGTAAGAGACAAACTATATGTAAAATGTTCTGCACAGATAAAATTAACATGTAACATGTTTTTAAAAACAGCATGTACAAGGAAGGGTGCAAGAGCAGCAGGAAGAATGGAAGGGACAAAGAGGAAGAATTGTACCCTTTCCCACTTTGGTGAGCCTGCTCTAAATGACCTCCCTAAAACGGAAAATTTATTTAACAAAGCAGACCAATTGGTGGCAGTTAGTAAAGAATAGAAGGTGGTTAGAGAGTGGCAGGGATGGTTGGGCTATTTTGTTATAAATCTTAATTAGCAATGTTAGATGACAGGGGTATTAGGTGTATAGGTTTAGAATCAGTGTTATTTCTGCTGTGATTGTTAATATACCATGGTGAATATTGATCTTATTGCTTAGGTGTAATAAATAATAATCCTATTGCTTAGGTGTAATGAAACTCTTCTTTCATTTTGATTTGTTAATTTTGATTATGGATGGACTGAAATTTGGTGCGTGTGTTATAAATAACTTGGTTTGTTACTTGGACTGGAAGGGAAGTCTCCACTGATGATAGTGCAAGTAATTCCAGGAGAGAGATTTTCCTGTGAATCACCAGATAGGACAGAGTTAAACCCTCCTGCTTCCTTCCTCCCATCGCCCTTTGCTGCTCTTGGCAGCTGCACTTTCAGTCCACTAAATTATTAAGTAGATGTGGTCTTTATTTTCCATGGCTCTGCTGCAACCACATTCAGAGACCAAATTGATAACCATAGGCTTCTTTCATCGCATTACAGACAGTTAATCATGGATTAAACATGGCCAGAGGATGCAGCACTTTAGAGGCCCCTCATTATCATTTTAGTTCTGATACTGCGGTTGTATTGTGGCTGCGCAACGCTGCTAGTTGCAGTGGGAATCAAGGAAAACTCATGTATACATCAAGGAGCTATGCCTACAACGAATGTATTGCATGGCAAAACCACTTCCATCACTTGAGCTCTGAGAATATTTCCTTATCATATTGAAGAAGGCAAACAAGGCAATACTTTATATGTGAAGATGTCTTTATTCTAATCAAATTTCTATTGATGCACATGCAACTGGAAGCAAATCTGTAATACTTACTCCAGTTTGTAATGCTCTTTCTAAACCTTGCCATGCTTTGCCCTGTTTTAGCCTCCACAATCTTTCCTTTGGGTAGGATGGCTGCCACTCAGAGCTGCTGCGTTTCTCGTTGCAGTCAGAGTCACCAACATCTGGAGGGATCAAGAGATGCCCATCTGTAAACTAGACTGTTGAATGGTCTGAATATCACAAACTATTTGGCCTGATTCTGCAGCTGACTTCTGCTGTTTGCCAAAGTCACAAGGTTTTCTTTCTTTCTTTCTTTTTTTAATGCAGCAATCCTTTCCAATAAGTATCATTTAGGCCTCAGCCCCATAATGTAAAACCTTACTGAAAGCCGTAATGTATTTTTCAGCAAAACAGTTTAGACTCAAGTTCAAAGAAGTGCCAAGTGACCTGGCATCAGTACAAAAGTTAAAAGCATCCAACTGTCTTCTTTCCAAAGTTCTGTTAGGGGATTTTAGCCACTGCCCATCCCTATTCTCAGTTCAGGCTCTTTTATTAAGTATCAATATTTTTTGAAAAGCTGAACCAGTTAAAAGGAAAAGGGCCAGATTTTGACCTCTTGCCAGATCTTCTCTGTAAAGTCTGTATATTTTCCCATCAGCAAGCACTTAACATTAAGTAGAAGAAACAGAGGGTTAAAAAATTTAGACAAACAGGCCACATGCAACCTGAGCATCCACTTGTATTCTGCATTTGATGGGGTTTACATAAGTGCACATGGGCGTAACTAGAATTCTCTGGACCCAATGGTCACCTTTCAAATGGGCTCCTCCAACCAGAGTTAGCAATTGGTTAAAGAGCTAGTGGCTTCTCTCGAGAATTGGGGGAAGACTGTTTTATTTGTATTGTTTAAGTCAACAAATTGGTCCAGAGATTGCAACCATGAAGTCTGCAATATAGACATGTTTGTTATCTCATTCTTCTGCTTTCTTTCCTTAGCTCACTTTCCCTTTTTGCTTTTGCCTCTGCTTCAACCTTCGTTTATAGATAATGGCAGCAGCATGCAGCTCCAATAATACTGAGATATCCAAGCACCATATCCCATAACTGTACTCAGTGAAAGGCTCTAGTCAGAGGCCATTCTTTGCATTCTGACTTATTTGCAGATAGGCATGTCTATCTTTAACATTTGGAGTGTTAAAGATAGGATTTCTCATCGCTTTCATAGCAATTTATTGGAAGCCATCACTCTTAATTACAGCCTCCTATTTTGTCACAGTTAGATGATCTGTTGCATCTTTTTACAGAAGGCTGCACCAGCAGAGGGTGCTGATGGAATTGACTCTGGAATGTTCCTTATATTAATATGCATGGGCCTCATCAGACATTCCCATCACTTTTCTATGAGAAGTGGAAAGCTGAGGACAAATAAATAAAGGAGAAGAGTTAGGTTTGGAGAGCACTGCAAACCTATGTTTCAGCCTTTGCTTCTCACTGTTATGACATTGCAATGGGTGGCAACCAACTTCTTCCTCCATCGCTCAGTCATTCCCTATTTTCATACATGCAACATGATTCCCACTTAGCTCAATGTAGGATGTTACCCTCTGCTAAGGCAGAATTCCCACTAGTCATTTATACCATCCTCTGGAGTCATCCAACCATCATTATGCTGATATAACAGTAATAATATAACCGGTTTATATTATCTCAATGATGGCTGGATGACACTATAAGTCACCACTGGGAAAATGGCCGAAGTGCAGGGAGGACTGAAGCCATGCAGCCCAATGCAAAGTATGTCCTATCAACTTCTATAGAACTTCTTCACGTTTCTAGATGATTAGGGTTGCTGGCAATACGCATTGCCAGACATCTGTTCAAAAATAAGTTTCACTGTTTGAATAGAGCTTACTCCCCAGGTTTTTCATGAAGCTTATTCAAGATTACAGAGTTACATTGCTAATTATGGTGCTTGTTTTGGCTATCAGAACTTTTGCAAATATAGCTATTTCTATATTAGTTGTGAAGTTAGATGGGGTAAGGTGGAATTCCACTTCTCTATTTCTCAAGCCTCCCATGTACCACTATGACCATCAACTGGAGTGAGAAACAGATTTTCTCAATTATTTCCATAGTGCTGCCTATTTATGTTCAACAAAGACTTTTCAGAAAGCATTGAAAACCAAGCTGTCCTGTCTTCAAATATCTTCAGGATGGTGATGATGATTTTGGGGCTACATGAAGGTGAGACCAAAATGTTGGGAGCTGGCCTTTACAGAGACTGCTTGTGAATTACTGTTCTGAATTCTGTGCTTGATGAGTTGTATTTAACCTGATGGTCTACCCTGACCACCTTCCTCTTATTATACAATTACAAGAACTCATATAGCTTAGATTGCTACTGTGAATTATGACTTATCACAGTTAAATATACATTTATTTCTGGTCCACTTCCTAAATTGTCTAATGAATCCAATATTTTTATGGTCATGAAATATTTTCTATCTTCCAGTTCTTGTTCAATAAATTAAGCAATTTGATATTTATTGCTTGAGAAGGATGGGAGCGAGGAAGACACTATTATTTCCACTTATTGTTGTATATATTTGCTGCCTGTGCCTTGGTATAAGCAATCTTCTTGGGCCAGTCTATACTTCCGTTTTAACATTTACAAAGTTGCCTGGTATGTATCCTAGCAAGATTATAGTTTGCACTGAAACAATAATAATTATCCTCAGTTTACACATCTTTCCATCCTGTTACCACTATGCAAAATCTCTCCCGTTCACCCCCTTGCAAAGGAGCTCAGTTCAGTCTATCTATTCTAAAAAGTCTTTAAAGAATTGTCTGAGGCTTTGGGAGGGAGACCCCAAAGATATAGATACAGAATAAATTCACATTCAACAACCTTGCTTCCCACTGCAGCTTTAATTATGAATTTTGACCTTTTAAAGAAACCACTACATGCAGCAGCTGCCACTTCTGTGTTTTTTCTTTCACAAGATCACCTCAAATTCATCTCATTACTTTTAAAAGAAGTAAAATAGACAATTAAGACAGCTACTACAAAACACCTTCCAAATGAATGTCAGCCTGCAAGCTTGATTTCCTAAATTAGTCTTTTATTAACTTTTATTCTTCACTGTCATTTTTAGAGGGAATGTCCACCTATTTATACTAGTGCAAACCATTACTGCAGCAGTGAGAAACTTAGTTCTCCAGATATTGTTGAACTGTTTTCCCAGGACCCCTGACCAGTATGGCCAATCAGAAATGAGAAGTATTGGGAGTTGTAGTTTGGCAATATTAGGAGGGCTACAGTTTTCCCATCTCCACTCAACAGGACTCTGGTAGGGTTGTAAAAAGCCCCAGGTTAAGCCCTGTTATTTTCAGTTAAAATGATCAAGTAGCCAATGATGGAAAAGGACTTTTTCTCCACCTGAATCTCTGGAGAGCTTTCGTTAATTTGAAAACCTTGGCTAGATAGACAATCTGACCTTGCAGTAATAAGATTGCCAATCTTGTAAATAAAAAATGCTGGGGCCTAGGATGAACCTGCTGTGCAGATAAAAAAAAGTTCATTGTATAAATTCATGGATGGAAGAAAACGTTACTACCTGGGTGCGGGAGTAGCTGGTAAAGAAGATGGGGGGTAAGAATGTTCTGAGTAGCAACTTGACAACCCTACAAATGCAGCTTGTATATAAAGTTTCAAAAGCCAACTGTACTTCTAAAATTATTTTTAAAATGCTTGCATTTCAGATTACACTGATTTCTTAGAATTTTTACTTAAACAGCACTAGATTTTATTTCTTATCTTCCTCTTGTCTTCCATAATGTCTTGGACTGCTACAGCTGGGATCAAACATATCTTGGAGTCCTTCTCTGTGAAGCATTTTTATCGAGCATTATTATGTTTGACAAAAAGCATGACATTTTTGCTTGAGATCATGAGATTATGCTAATGGAGGTAGGCATGTAGAGGCAGGGTAGAGACACTCTAGTGGTGCAACAGTTGCTTTTCCTGTACATGCTCAGTGTAGGTGGAAGGTGGAAAAAGATCCATAAAGTACAGACATTGTGTTAAGACAACAGACACCTGCACAACTTCTATGGAAAGTCTGCCAATATTCATCTGCTAATGCCCACAAAACCAGAACACATGTTACCTATGCACAAAGGGAGATCTCCAATAAGATTACTCCATTGGTTCAATTGAGAAATTCTGCCCACATATTTTACATAATGATCAGCAGTGTAGTAGGGCTTCTACAAACCCTGAAAATGAGACCTTCAGTGATGTGCCCCTGTTGTCAAGGAAATGAGAAAGGAGAGTGCCTCTATGAGGAAAACAAACATAATGCTATGGGAATGAGAACCTTTCCTTTGGGACAAATAGCTAATGCTCTCATGAGCAGGCAAGATTCATTGGGCTGTGTAAACCTTCAATATGAAAACATTTCAGCTGAATCAGGCCTTTGCATTGATGTGTGAAATAAAATTAGATATCTTCAATTGACTTTTGCACATGTACAATCACTTTCATTGAACTGAATTTTCAAAATGAATCAGTTCAATGATTTGAATTGCAAATCCAAATTGATTTGACTTGTCTGAGTAACACATTCTAATAGAAGCAACTCTTTAAATCAAACTTGAGATCTGAATTAGATCTTGGCTGATTCACACATCCGTAGTGATTCAGGCAAGCACATCCATTCCCACACCCACATTTTTTTCCAAATCTAATCAATTCAGTTTAATTATTCAAATTGCAATGCAAATTGACTTGACTTGCCACACTGAAAATCCAAATAGAATGTACTCAGCTCACTGAATCACAAATTCAGATTGGATCTTAGCTGTTTCAATTATTAGAAATATAGATATTTGGCACAGGGATAGGCATGTTGATTGCATAGTTAATTGCCAGTCTGGGAAAAGTTGCAAGTAATCAACACAAACTTTGATAAAAGATAAAAGTCAGATGGCCGGTATACTAATTGAGGGAAGTGCAAGCACATTGATGCTCAGGGACACTTTATTGCTTATTACTGCTCAGTTATATACAGAATATATATGGTGTTTCCATACTACCTCAGTATAGTAAACAATCTCCTGCAAATTTTTATGATACAAGTTTCAGTGCAAATCTATGCAACCAGTGTCTGTCTTTTAGAGTTATTTACATATTGGCCTAGATTCAGGTATATAGGAACTCCAAGGTTAGATTATCCAAAACTTTAATTTTCATATTTATTTAATTTATCTTGGATGGCCAAAAAGGAGATGAGGAGAAGGAAAGAGTGAAAAAAATGCAAGATAATCATGAGGGAGAAGGAAAGGCTATATTCTTGCTATAAATAAAGAAAACAAATTCCTCTACAGCACTATCTTCTCCATCTCAATTCAGACATAAGATCCATCAGGTTTGGTGGCCTTTACCATTAGGTCAGTATAAAAAGGCTAGCACACTTACTAATTCAACATGATTAAGTTCAGCATCAGAAAAGTGAACCAACACACAGTAGTGGTTATAGTTTTAACCTGGAACCTAGGAGGGTCACAGTAAAATCCCTATATAACCATGGGCTGACTTTGAGCCAGTCACTTTCTCCCAGATCAACCTACTTCACAGGGCAGATTTTATGAAGGAGGATACATGTATATATTCCCTTGAGCTTCTTAGTAGAAAGGGTGGGATATAATTTTTATAGATAAATAAATCATAAAATTATATTTTCCTTCCTCAGAAATTCTGCTTGCTCTGCTTTGCAATTAAGAATTCTTAGTTTTTAAAATGCACATGATAGAAAAACTAGTAAGGCTTATATGTACTGTTGTATTAGTAAAAATGTATTCTTCATTATTACTTTAAAACTTACAAGGATTAAGACTACCACATCTGGGATGCAACAGTTAAGATAGCCATTGAGTGGCAGCAAAGAGATTCAGAAAATGAATTCTGCTACCCTCTAGTGGAGATTTGAAAATTTGCAACCCAGGTGTGGTAGCCCTAAAAAGAATGCTAACAATAATTAACATGAAATGCAAACATAACCAATGAACTGGTTTAATAATAACTTGAATGTGCTAAAATAAAACAAGGCACTTTTGTATAAACAAACTCAGTTCTTTCTTAGTGTATAAATGGTTGACCTCTCCTGGCACTGAAAGCCTGCAGAAAGGGCATAATGCCTCTTCATTTTGTTTGTCATTTAAGAATTGGTATTCAATGATGCAATTTCTCTGATATCATCCTCCATTAATTTGTCTGATATTTTGTGAAAGTATTTGAAAGTATTTGAATCGCTTCCAAATCAAGGAAGCAATACTTCTGCTCTATTCTTTCTCAGTCAGATCCCATCTTAACTACAGTGTCTGTTTCTGAGCGTCATATTTTAAGAAGGATTAAGACAAACAGAAATAGATTCAGAAAAGGGCACTGAGGAGGAACTTAGGAAGATAGATGGAAGGATCTGGTAGTTTTGCCTTGAAATACTTGAAGGGGTGTCACAGAGAAGAAGGCCATGACCTGTTTTCTATCATCCAGTATTCAGAACATGGAATGATGGCCTTCAATTACAGGAAGAAAGATTCCAACTGGATGTTAGGAAAAATGTTCTAACAGTAGATGATTTACCTCCCCGCCCCCCCCCCCCAAAAAGTATTGTTTAGCATCAGAAACACAAACACATGACTCCATTATTCAGAGGTTTGCAGAATTGATTAATATAGATCAACCATGGATGCCTGTAATGAATCATGGTCTCAATTTATTGATATATGTATCTCTGTAAATATATGTTTTGTATATTTGTATGTTTTAATTTCTTTTTTTTCAGCTTTTTTTCTTTTATAATTCTGTGTATTCTTTTTCTTTGTTTTTGATATTTAGTTAATTTTTTAAAAAATGATTAAAAAAAGAAAAAATTACTAACAGTATGAACAATCTGCCAGAGGAACCTATTATCTACAGAACTGATGGTCTTCCATTCGCTGGATCTGCTAAAACAGCCATCTGTCAAGGATCCATTTATCTAGATTCCTGCAATTAACAGAGGATTGGACTCCATGGCCTAAATGTTTCAGCTATATATTTTGTTATTTGGGTATCTATCAACCTAATACATATTCTAGCAATAAATAAATAATCCATATTTTAATTATGTGGTTTGCAAAAATAATGCTCTAATTAGTCTGTTCTGCTGCTGCTGTTGATCAATTTCATTATATGAACCCCAAGTTCTAACATGTTTAGCAGGTTTTGAATGAATAATGTTTTCTAATAATTCTCCTTTGATAAAAGTTAAGTTCTGCCTGAAATTTCTGAAATCTCCTTTTTTGTTTTGTGTGTGTTTTTTTAATACCAACTGCTAGTCCCCTGATAAAAAGTGTGGTTTTTAAAATGCATATTTTTGTCAAAATGTTGGCAATTTTACAATTTCTCCCATCCAATCATTTTCCAAACACTGTATAAAGAACAGGACATTTGGCAACCTTCAAAACCCTGGTTTCTAAACAACTGCAAATCTAATTTCTTCACTGTGGTCCTGTGTCCCATTTATGCTTTTTACCATGAGTTTTCTTACAGCAGCAAGGAACTAATTGTAGATTTGTTTGCTTTTCATTTTGTCTATGTGTGCCCTCCTTACAGCATGTTTGCGGGCAATTTCTCTCTCATTTGCTGCCTTCCTTTAAAGAGCTGATTTGTTTGAAAAGTGGCTCACATCTGTTTGCAGAGCCTGGCAGGGACAGCTTTGCAGTCTTATCTGATATGATCAAACAAATAATGTGCTAAGACTGAAGGATGCTGCTGCTATTGGAAAGGGTATTTGGATATATGAGTCCTTGTGGGCATTACAGGGATCTTTTTTTTAATCAGGATCCAAGTAGGATATGATATGTTTTGAATGGAAGTGAATGGCATCTCAGTGAATATGGCTCTCCCAAGGAGGAAACATGCATCTCCTTCATGTGCTGAAAGAACCCTAATGGGATGACAGGGAACATCCTCACTTTCTGCCAAGTAATAAACCTGTATGAGAAATGGCTCAGCTTCATTTTTGTGAGGTTACTTCTGGCCATGTGATTCTCTTTCCTTTCACCTTTCTGGATTCACAGACCTCCCTTCAGTCTGGTGGTAGACTTCATATGGCTACCTTCCTTGACTTGGCTACCTTCCAGATGTGTGGACTTCAACTCCCGCAATTCTAAGCAATGACCATACTTGATGGAGAACACTAGAAATTAAAGTTCACATATCTGGAAAGTGACCAGGCTGGGAAAGGCTATTAATGGTCTGTAGGTTCTTTGTCTTATGTTAAGAATATAGGTTGATGTGTTTTACTAATTTATTGTATGCGGCTAGGAAAAAAATGCCTCAGCTTCTAGATATAAGGTATCTTCAGAAGGACAGAAGTATAAAAAAATGGGCCTAAATCCAAATATTCAGTTCTAGAATCCTGAGAGTTTGGGATGGACTCACACATATTTTGCAACTGAAAAACATGTACAGGTACTCCATGATGAAAAAAATACAGTGCTTTCTGTAATCACTCCTGAAGAAAAAGTAATTACAGTGCATTGTATTATAGTTATTAAAGGAGAATGATCTATGAGCCTTCATGGTTTTCTCCTCCGCATGAAAAATGAAATTTGAAGGCTAACATGGGTGCCCCTAATCCATGCTTTGAAGACTCCCAACACAGTAGGTAGCTGACAAGTCAAAGACTGTGATTTAAGACGATCATTAACTTTGAACAAGTGAGAGGTCAGATGGGAGGCAAAGAAACTGTAAAGTGGAGCTATGCAACTTCAAATGTGCATCAGCTTTTGCATGACATGTCAAAGGCTGCAGTTAATTGGGCAAAGCCAAGTCACATTTTGGAAGAGGATATAAAGACTACAATGGATGTCTTAAGTATCTACAAGACTTAAAATACTCTTTTGGCCCCTTCAACCCCCCAAATGCAAGCAAAACAAAACAAAACTGTTTGGCTCCATCTGCATTAGGGATCACAGAATCAGGTTTGCATAGCTCTCTCTACTGTGCATTTGTCAGGTAACAGAAGCAGCTATCTCTTAACTCTGAGAAACTGCAATGCCCTAACAATGGGTTCTCCTACACTGAGATGAGAATGAGTCAAGCCCACTGCAATCAACTGTATGAATCACTCATACTAATCACTCATCACTAATCTGACATAGCTCTATTATATCGTGTGGAAGATAATTCTTATCAGGTTTTTGCATTCTTTACCATGAGAAATTTAGATATGGCAGGCAAGATGTGATTGGTGGCACCTGAAACCAAAACTGGCCAAAGAAACAGCTGTTAGTATTCTGGTGCATCAGCTATGGTAACAAAATACTGTCATGAATTCCTCTTGGCTCCAAATATGGTGATCAGACTCTTTCTAATGCCCATAGGACAAAGAACTTGGGTTGCCATACTCATCTGATCAAGGAACTATATATCTTTGTGACCTAATCCCTTAATAATAATTTGTGCAACAGGCAATAGCTGTATTTTATAAATTTCCGTTCTTCTTGTAGACAGGAAATGCCTCCATTCATTCCCCAGATAAAGTATAACCAATAACCTCAACAGCAGATGTATGTGTATATCTCTGTCTGCTCTAATTTTAAGGAAACAAGATGTGAAAATCTCATTTAACTGGAGATAATCTATCCATTTTCCAGGATTCTTTATAGCCTCAAATACTCCAAAAAAGAGTGTTTTCTTCCAAACATTCTGTTTTAATGCCACTTTCCCCAACTTGATGTCTAGCATTGGACTACAATTCCCATCAAGATCAGCTGGATGAGGCAATGAGAACTATAATTCATTGTCTCTGGAGGGCAAGCCAGAAAGGCTGTTTTAACACAAACCTTGTGCAGCTGTCATATGGATGTGGTAGTTTTTGGATCTCAGGCATATTTCATGCAATTAGTGCACCTTTGCTAGAGAAAATGAACAGCTGTATTTTGTTCCTGGGAAAACGCAATCACCCACCCGTGTTGCATTTAAAATGCAAGCATAATTTTTGTATATGTGAAAGGATTGCTCAGTGCTTATGACAACACTAACTACCCACACAACGTCTTCCAAGCTTGTTCTGGAATCCTGGGTGGAAGGGCAAAAAATTGTCCCACACTATTGCAAGGAGCTAGGAAAGCCTTGGAAATGACACATCAGTGAGCACCAAACTCTCTCTTCCCTCTTGGAATGACTCTGTCAAGTGTTGATTTTTGAAAGACAGAAAGACTGGTGTAAAAAAACCACTTTTAAAATAAGAATTCCTGCATTTCAAAAGGGATTAATTTCACAGTACATTTTAAAAGCTGTGTTTCTGATGCGTGCATCCTTGCATATGTCTGAATTTGTAATCACCACAATGCTTGATTTTATGGGCTTCCTTCAGTTACCTTATGTGGTTCATTGCACACTGGGAAATGTTAAGATGTAGTTTTTCAATGTCCATACAACGTTAGATGCATGCTGTGCCATGGCTAATACCGTACCTTAAAACACCACCATCTTCTCAGTCATTTTCTAATGTACATGATGTATGGAAATAGTCCACCACAAATATTTATGCTAGGTTTCCCCAACCTAGGCACTTTAAAAATGTGTGGACTTTAATGCCCTGAATTCTTAGTGATCTTAAAAGTTTGGAAGGCAAACAGAAGCACACTTAAAAACTGCTAACATATTTTTGTGAAGAAGAGGAAGGTGGGATGTGGAAGGTGGGATGTGGGATGTGGCATTCAGTTACCGATTGGCTGATGGTTCTCTAGGGTTCTGAACTCACAAATGCACACATGTGCCTATGCACATTGTGTTTTGATATCTGAACAGGTCTGGAAAAATAAAAACCAAAACCATCATTAGATCAATGTTAAATTTATTTAAACTGGATTCAGAAGAGTTAGGAGACAGGCTGATCTTCTGGAAAATTCCTAAGATGGCTCCATATGTTTGGACTTCCATAGTCTGTTGTCAGCCAGCATGGAGAGGGGCTGTAGAAGTTGTAGCTCTAAACCAGGGGTTCTCAAAGTACGGCCCGCAGACCGGATACGGCCCGCCAGGGTCATTTATCTGGTCTGCCCGCCTGATTGGCCGCCGCTGCTGTCTGTCAGAAGCGGAAGTGTCGGGGCTGTGTCAGGAGCTGCAGGCGATGCACGAGGAGGGAGATCGCAGAGCCGAACTGTTCTACATGATAGGTATGCCGGGTCCAGCGGCTTTCCTCCTCTCCTCAAACTATAGTCCGGCCCCCCAACATTCTGAGGGACTGTGAACTGGCCCCTGTTTAAAAAGTTTGAGGACCCCTGCTCTAAACACTGGGTTGGTCATCACACTGTCTACCCTTTTCTAAGGCAAAGTTCTCATGAAAGCTAACAATGAATAGCAACACCATCAAGAGAAAATAGAATACAAAAACAGAATATTAAAAACATATTTTACTTGAGGAATATTATATAAGTCAAAAGAAAAGAACACTATTGTCATGGACAATTCCATCTATTCCAGCCAACTTTTTATTTTTAGACAGCAATCACCAGTAGTTGAGATGCTACTGCAGAACAGCCTGAGTAGGCTTCAAAGCCATTTCCAGCCATGCTTGACATGGTCGTGGAGGATCTTCCTATAGCCTTTGGATGAATTCCACAAATGGGAAGGCTATTTGAAAAATCTGTTTATTAAGAAACACACTTTCAAGTCACCATTTTTATTTCTTCATAGTAATACAGGTGTGAATAACCTTTAGCTTCGGGACTACAGATGACGGCCAAGTCCCTTTTCACAGCTTCCAGGCCAACTTCCAACCATGCTGCCAACATCCAGCAGCACAGTTGCCATAAAAAAATAAGCATTTTTTTTGCATTTTAACCTCAGTTTGTGCTAAAGGAAATTGGAGGTCCCAGCTCTGTTTGCCTCACACAGCAGCTCTTTACACAAGAAGCTTTTGGTGAACATGAAAGGTCTGCTATAGCATGTTGGTCCTGATGTTTAAAGCAAAGGAGACAAACGGCTATTGAACTGTCCAAAACCCAAACACAGTTCTTTCAAGAGTGGGAAATGTTTTGGAGAAGGGGGCTTAGGAGGAACTGCTAGAATACTATCTCAGTTGTTTTTCACTATCTGTTGCCTCCTAATAAAGATGATTTTGCATACATTTTGATCCAAAGCAGCTTGACTTATTCTCAGCTCTCTGTTTCCAGGGTCTTTCAGCTGCAGGTGAAATAAGATTTTCACTGAGGAGGCATAACAAGGTCTGAAGGCGAAATGGATGTGTCACATTGCAGGTCCGAGACTGAAGGATATGTGTTATTCAAGACAGCTCAGATGGTATCAGTAACCATTTTAGAAATGGGATGGGCCTGCTTTAGAAATAGGTTTTTAAGGGCTCTTAAAGATGAAAAATGCTGACTGCAGTTGCATGCATAAACAAAAGAGAAGGGATTGGCAGTGAAAGAAAATGTATTTGAATCTAATTAGCAGAGAAGCACACCAAGTAACGATGATGAATGGAAACATCTCCAAATAGCAGATGTGTAAATTCATCCTGCTGAGAATAGCTGGAGTGCTGATGGTATTTTTCTGAATTCAAAAAGGGTTTCATTGTATTTTGGAGTAAATGTGCTGTATTCTTTATAAAAGTGTCTGGATAAAAACTGGGAACTCTGTCATGGAATGGCAATATTACATAATATATAACATTGACTGAAAGAGATCAATTATATATTTATTGTGGGTTGTATGGAGTTCTTCAAAGGTTTGCATTTCAGTAATGTGGTTAAACTGGAAAAAAGTGCTGTAACAGCTAGATTGCAATTAAATTTTTATTGTTTGGGAAAATAATTCAAATATTTGACTAAGGACATATTCTTTCACAATAAAATCACACTTTTAATGGAATATGAACACATTTGGATATTTACACCAGTGTGGTGTAGTGGTTAAATTGTTGAACTAGGACTGGGGAGACCCAGGTTCAAATTCTCCCTCAACCAATTGAAACTGGGGGACTTTAGGCCAGTACTACTTTCTCAGCCCAACCTTCCTTATAGGGTTGTTGTTGTGGAGATAAAATGAATGGAGGTGTCAGTGTAAGCCACCACAAACTCTTGCAGGAAGGCCAAATATAATTTAACAAACAAGGAAATAGAAGTATACATTAAAATACTTTATTAATGTATTTAGCATTAATATATTTAATATGTGGGTAATATTTATGTTCCAATCTTGGACAAGTTTATTTGAAGGGAATTTCTGCTGAATTTAGGAGGATGCTGTAATCAATACCGATTTATAGAAGACCTATTCTAAGACTCTATTGAGCTAGTTCAGTAGATATTTTTAGGCTAAAGGTTATCCAGCAAACACCAAAGAACAGAAATTTTAACTCAGGTCTCCACAGTTTCAGTCTAAATCTACCTGCATGACATTTCCCTAATTCTGGATTTCAGTTACACTCTTTTCTAAGGCATTAGTCTTTCCAGACTCATCTCCCAGTGCTAAAGACTGAACTTGGATTATTTTGCATTCACGTTACATCCTCTACCCTCAAGCTTTTCCCCCAAATTAGACAATTTTTTACTATTTAGGTAGTGAGAACTGGATAGATATTCAATACAATTAGCAAATTATCCGACAGTTTAAGACCAGAGTTAAGGCTATGTCATGTTGGCTCCATCTCCATAAAGCCAGAACATTAAAAGTTGAGATTGACGCATTCATAGATGTGCTTCATAATCAGTAATTGTGTCATTGCAATAGCAACAATTGAGTGTGCTTACAATTCACCCTCTCTGCACTCAGCTTTTCCATGAGCCACCAAAGATGCCCCACCTTACCTTGCCCTGTTATTGCTCATTCTCATGCTGTTTCACATCAGAAGGAAATTTATTTCACCTAGTCATATTGTCCCATGTATTTTTCAAATCCTATAATTGCTTCTCTAACTTCTCAAAACCTAAAGCCCTGATTTCATGGTAACATATTGTTCTTACTTGGCTATCAGAAGGTTTTCATTTTACATACATACATACATACATACATACATACATACATACATACATACATACATCTACTAGGCCTAAAAAGGATCTGGAAATTATTGTTCCCAATCATTTAGAGGTACAATAAATATGAGAATTTGGTCTTAGTCAGGTAAGCATGCACGTTTCACAAAAGCAAGCAGAAAGCTAAAGGATGACTTCTTTATTTCTTATGTAAAGAATAATATGGCTTTGTTAGGTTTGTCACAAGAAATTCAGTTCCATCTCCTCTTTCAGGTATGCAGTAACTTATCCAAGGCTACCTTTTATCTGCAAACTGGAGAGAGGTCATCAGGATGCTCTGAGCTCTTTGAGGAAAGAATGAATGCAAATTGCTAACCTACTTCATACTTTGTAGATGAAAGCTATTGTCTGAACTGCGTTATAGTAGAAACTGGAAGCCAACACAGACTGCAGCTGAATGCAGTTGAAACATGTTGTCCATATTCAGTATGTTTCAACAGATGGTGAACCAGTGCACTGGATTCCAGTTGGACTTTAACAATTCAATCTGAAACACTCTGCCAAGAAGTATCGCAATAAATGAAGCTCTCTTAGGAGATAAAATGTTTGCCACTGAGTTTCACTTTTCCTCTGATTCTCTCATAATAAAGACTTTTCTATTATTGTGTAATGGTGACACCAGCATAGGACCGCTGAGTTCAAGTAAGAAACTTTCAGTTCCTTGAGGCAGAGAAAAACAGGAAAGGAAAACTTCCAGTTCCATGATAATTAAGAGGACAACGACTTTTCTGTATTACAAAACAGTGAGCTCAAAGGGAAAGAGTTATCATGGATGAATGCTAAATATCTTCTAGCAAGAATACATGCAAAATAGTCTAATATTTTAAAAAGCATGATAATAAGCTAAAAACAAGGATTTGCTGCAGGTCTCCCAGGGGCTGATCTAGAGGCAGTTTCTCTAGATAATTTTATTCTTTTACATGGTGTGCTAATGGATGGCCCTTAGGACTTCCAATTAAAATATGCTGGGCAGCTTTCCTGCTTTTTCTCCATAAAAATGGAAGAAATGTCCCTGTAGGACTGCAAAAGGAAGGGATCAATGCCTGGCCCCCCCTTATAAAATTTTGTGAAAGATGTAAGGCAATTGCCAAAAAATGCTCAGAATTCATGGGGGCCACTAATCTCCAAGAGATATCCCTTAACTGACAGCAGACATGGTAATATCATGCAAGAAGGAAGATGGCTCTAACAAGCTTACATGACAAATGGCCCCCCAAGTTGAACACACCCCATCGGTTGCATATTATGGTCCATGAGAAACTACCACCCCATATTTAAAATCCTAAACAGGGCGTAAAACCAGATTACTTTTGATCTGGTGTTAGGTTACTGGACATGGTAGGTAGACCGCTTGGCTACAAGATCTGCTCTAAAGTATAATCCCAGCAACTAGTTCTGAGCAGGCTTTTGTTTCCAGTCACTTTTATGTAAATGACAAATACCAAGGGCCATTGCATCACTGTGTGTCTCCTTTACCGCTCTTGGTTTGAGCTGATTGATCATATACTGTATATTAGAGAAAAGGTGCATAATCTGATTGTAGTTCTAACAATGTTGAGAATGAAATAGGTCACCTTTAGAGAAAAAGGGTTTATTATCTACAATAATTAGTTTAGTAATGATTATTTTAATAAAATAATTATTTTAGCTGAAACTAGGTGGCAAAGGTGATATAATCAGGTGAGTACTTTTAAACTGCTGCTTTAGCTTGTTGACTAGGTGCTGCTAATCTCATTCTGGCATGCAGGATACATTTATTTTTATTGTTCCCAATGTAAATGGAGGAGAAACATGTGACTAAGATAGCTGTCTACCAAATCAATTTCTCCCACATAACAAAGACACTGCATTGCTCAAGGAATGTCACATACAACTCATATTCCATGTATCTGAAAAGAAAGGAAATTGCATCTTATTTTGCACTGAACTTGTTGGTAAATTCCCTCTAGAGGCTGCTTTACCTACTTGACTCATTTCCTTGACTCAAGTTGTTACAATAAATTATGACTTGCAGCGTAACATTTCACCCATAATTGGGTGGTGTCTAAAAATCTTAGTGTCCCTTGTGGTGTTAGGACTTGCTCACTGACTTTCTGTTAAACCACTTGTTTATAGAGGCCACATTCAAAAGTACATTTGTGCTAGGATCACATGGGTTCCATATTTTGACACAGTTTCTCCATGATTGTCTAAATCAGTATTTTTCAAACTTGGCAACTTTAAGATGTGTGGACTTCAACTCCAGAATTCCCCAGCCAATATGCTGGCTGGGGAATTCTGGGAGTTGAAGACCACACATCTCAGAGTTCCTAAAGTTGAGAAACACTGGTCTTTAATGAATTCATTGCTCTCTCTCTCAAGCTCTAAAAAGTGGGAAATTGTCTACTGAACTTGTATGTATATATGTAAATACTGAGGCAGAAGGAAGGATCTGCTCCACTTCCCATATGTTGGGATTCCAAGGACAGTCTCTGAGCTGCAATTAATTGTAGTTAAAGTGGCATATTTCTTATATTAAGTTTAATGTGTGGCTCTTACAAAGATCTTACAAAAACCAGATCTAGGCACTGTGTTGATTATAGGGTTGGCTCTGTTTCATGTGACATATTGGCTAAACTACAAGTCACTCCCAAAGGTAGCATAAGTTTTGGGAGACATCCATGGCTATTCTTGGGTTATTAAGGGGAATGAACCTTCACCTTAATTTAAATGTTTCCTTCTCTTTTTTCTGCTGGTTTCCTAACAGATTATCAGCTGTGGACGGTATATAGTAGGGGTCAGAAAACAGAAACCCAACATCCATAAATGACCCTCTTCAGAACCCCAATATTAAATAAATAAATAAAAAAAGAATAGCCAAAATGTCACAGAATTCCCAGGCTTGAAGATGTCTATGTTCTCACCTGAAAACTTACAAACCTCTTGGAAGATATGATCATCTTGCGAGATTTTATTTAAAAAAAAATTAAAACATTTTGGCATCTACTTCCTGAAAAATTGGTTGCTACTCTTTAACAATTTTCCCCATCTGATTCCTTCCCAATGTATTAGAACAGTGTTTCCCAACCTCAACAACTTTAAGATGTGTGGACTTCAATTCCTTGCTGGCTGGGGAATTCTGGAGTTGAAGTCCACACATCTTAAAGTTGCCGAGGTTGGGAAACACTGTGTTAGAATGATAATACCCAAGAGAATTCCTAGCTAACTCCCATGGAGATTCTGGGAGTTGTCATCCAAACCTATCTGGTGAGCACAGGAGTGGGGAAACCTGCCTTTTAGAACAGGAATAGATATTCTTCAGTTTAATGTGGCTATGTGCTATACAGCCCTGGGTTACAGCTGGAGAAGTAGATGCCATTGTATTACATTTTTGTTTCCTGCTTTGTTAAGGTTAAACTTTTATACTGTTGCTCTTAATAATTGCTCTAGGCTCTTTTATTCTACTGTATGAACTGGAGGGTTTCTTCTTTTCAGTGCCAATGCGAAACTCCTTTGAAGTAAGCTCTGTGCTCCTAGAGCCTTTATGCCTTATGGTAAAGGGCTTTCAGCAATAACATTAGAAGGCAGATGTTTTATCATGAACAACAACACATGCCCTTGCCAAGTCGACGTGAACCATGTAAACAAATGCCTCTTGAAAACAAGGATAATGGATGTGGTAGATGAAGCAAGTGGTTATGAAAAGCAAAGTGTTCCCTGGCTTAGCTTGGCTGGGACAGCTGTTGGAGCAAATGTTCCTGTTTCTTAAGGGTCTCCATGCATCCACAATGATTTCAAAAAGAAGAAAGACCATCCAAACATATTTTACAACACAAAAGAGAAATATCTTTAAAAGGATCCTTAGTAAAGGAGCCTTTTATAGGAGTCAGGGAGCATTTTTGTACAATTACATTCTTGCTTAGATTCTGCCTTACGTTGTAATTCATGTGTGATACATTTGATGTGAGAGTCTGGTGAGATAGGGAAATGAAGGTTCCTTGGTCAGTTGAGCTTTATTGGTAGTGGTTGTAAATTTTTACAACTACTTTTTAGTATCTGCTACTAGATTCCACTTACAAATCACATTTAATGGATATAGAGCCAATACAGCTTAACAGAAAAAAGAAAGAGAAAAAAAGAATATTGTCTGTTGCTGGAAAAGTTCATGTATCACTGTAAGCCTTGATTTAAAGGTTTACAAATCATAATGCCTAGTTCATGCAGTGGGATTAACCAAACCAAGCAAATCACATTATGGCTTAGTGTGAACCTAGTAACTCTACTTTGTCCTCACAACCCAAACAGGAAGGAACTAGGACATTATGATTCCTATTTTTAGATTAGAAATTAATCCCTTGTCCAAACGGATCTAGTACAAAATATTGGCCTAAATTCTGATATTAAAAATAATTCTTGAAATCTCTTAGGCAAAATGCAAAGTTCCTCTGGAAGTTAAACATGTTATTTCAGTGTTTTGCAAGTACCGTAATGTCTTAGAAGAACCTTTTTGTATACTTTTCTAACTATTTGTAGGGCTTAAAAAAACCTTTTTCTTACTCCTTATCCTTACACAAAGGAGAACTCAGAAGGATACAGAGGGATGTTGACAGTAGAATTTTATGCGGTGATCAATTCTTTTTTCTTTACCAAATATCTAATGGAAATCATCATTTAAAAAAAATGATGTGGTTATTTTAGACTTGGTGACCATCTGCAGAACCAGTCAAAGTCAGTATGGCTCAGCAAACAGAAGAGAGGAGGAAACTGAGTGCCTGCAGCCAATTTCCATTTCTGCCTCAAATGGACTGTGGTTTGTTCAGTAGGAATCCTGAATGGGATGGGACCTAGGGAGTTTGCCTTCTGTGTTTTAGCACTTGCCTTCTGAAATGCCATCCCCCAAGGCACACGACTGGCTCCTATCCTGGCTGTATTTAAAAGAGCCCTTGAAAATACAGCTCTTTCCCCAGGCCTTGGGTTAGAGTGGGTGGCAGTTCCTGCATATTTGATTGTTTTTTAATGATTATTTTTCTTCTGGCATTTGGGGTTTTAACTGTATTTTATGACTGCTTTCACTGTAGGCTGCTCAGAGTTGTTGTGCAGTTGGATGGCCTTCAAAATTTCTAAAACAAATAAAAAAGAAATAAATAAATGCTACTAAATATTCTCTTCCAAAACAACAATGAATCATCCATTGCATTACATCTCTCCCTGTCATAGAGATGACAGACAGGGTAGTCCAACACATTTGGAGCCGTGCCAGTTAGATGTGGATAGTAAAGATAGGCAATTCCCAGATTAACCATTCCGGGCCATTGGGAAAAAGAAATAGTTGCTATTCCAATTTAAGTCTGTGATGTAGAGTTGATTTCAACAGGGTAAGCGACACAGCCCATTCTGGTTAGGGGCTATGTTAATTCTCCTAGACCCCCAACTTTTTTCTTTTTCCAAAAGAGAGATTCAGGGAAAAGGGAGACTGACCTCCTCGTGCTGTAAAAGTCTCTGTTGGCCCGGATTTCATGTTTCTAATTTCAGTATCTTCACAGTCTCTGAATCCTTTAATTTTATTACTGTATTATGAAATCTAATGAAATTTGGCACAAGAAAACACACTGAGAATTCAGTGACATGGGGATTAGATTCATTTAGCATTCTTCAGCTGCCTCATCGAATTTACTTACTTGTACTAAATCAGTGTTAAATACTATCTGAATGTTGTCATAGATACATATCAAACATATATCCCCTTATTGTCTCCAAAGCTTCAAGTTTACGAAACATCTGTATTTAATTATATCAGGAACTATTTCAAGCTTACTTTTATTTATTCATTCATTTATGCATCCATTGCTATTTGTGTGTGTGCGTGTGCATGTGTGTGTGTGCATGTGTGCTAGAGGGAAATTCCTCCCCTTTGACAGATATTCCTGGTAATAATTTAAACTTGGCTGATGTTAGAGTTCAGTGCATGGGTAAGAATGTATTTTTCATTAACTGTACCAAATACAGCTTAGGGTCAAACTGGCTTGTTACAATAGTGGCTAAATATATACAAAGAAAGCTACTAGGGCAGTGTTACTCAACTAGGATGGAGGCCTGCAGGTCATCAGTGAACACATGGATGTGCTCATATTTTTAGTTCTGTCCTTTCATTTTTGTTGTTCATCTATTTATTACTTAACCATTTTTCCTTTCTCTCATTTTAACCCCATGATATCTGCCCAGGTAGATTAAACTGCGAGACAGTGACAGCCCCAGTCACCAAGGAAGCTTCATAGTTAAATGAGCAGTGGAGTTTCCATCAGTCTACCAACAGTGATTCACATCATATTAGTTTAATGCACTGCTGTTAAGAAATATAATATTTATCCACACATCATGCTAAACAACAATAAGATGGGTTTGATATCGTCTTTGTATGCTGTATGAAACAAGCCATTGAGCTTTGCATGATGTGTGATCCCAAATGTATTGAACAAACTGTGGTTTAAATAAATGATTGCTTACTGCAGTTTGTGAACCAAACCACAGTGTCAAGTTGGGAAGCCATTAACAATGGAAAAGCAATTGCAAAATAAGTTACATGATATACAGTACTATCTTCTCAGCTCTCAAAGGGATTTTAAGGCAGGGAGAATGAAAATTTGATAGCTACACACATACATAAAGACATGAAGCAAATAACCATCTGCTGAAAACACAAATGTGGGGAGGGAGTTCTAGCAATTTATTTAATTCCTTTTTTTGTGGTTTAGGGGAATTTTTTTCTCGTTCCATGAACAGTATAAGCTCCAGACTGATGTCTTTCTTGCAAGTTCCTGTTGGCGAGTTGGAGTTCAACATTCCAAGGTCAGCAGAAGCAAGGCTGATTGGCAGGTCTAAATCAAACTGTTTTAGAGGGACTGGGGGAGTGGAAATGTTATATGAAGAAGTGCCTATAGCAGCAAAATGCTTCATTTTTATTAAATATGTTAGATTTTTTTTCCTTATATCCATAGCACCTCTGTTGCTAGACCTCATGCATGAGAATTATTAAATAGCTCTCTATGTTAAATGAGTCTCCTGTTATTACATCTTTAAAAATCTAAGGTTAAATTAATACTTAAGGGTGCAGGGGGAGGGGGAGCCCTTGCTATCAGAAGAATTTCTTAGGATGATCTACCCCTTAACAGTAACCAGGAAAACTAGATTTTTACTAAGTCTTATCAGTCAGATTTATTGCAAGAAAAAAGAGGTTAGGTTATAGAATCTTGAAAACTGGATATACTGTATATGTATTCTGTCAGTGAGTTAAGGTAGATCTTCTTTCTAACTCTCTTTTGACTCCTTCAAGTTCAGTTAATTTATCCAGTGTGTATTTCCCATTTAGGAATGTTGAGAGTTCCCCTCCCCCATGTGAGATTAGGGAAGGGGAGCAGAAAAACAATGTTTTTGGTACGTGTTCCATCCCTGTGGAATACCTTAATCCCAGAAATTTAGATGGCATTCTTCCTGATGGTTTTTAAGGGGACAATCAAGGTGAAATTGCTATAGAGAGCATCTGATACCTGATGTCATTGGGTAACATGTCATGAGCTGGATATGTTGAGTTTAATGGCTTTATTGTTGGACAGTGTGTAAGTCTATGTGAAATCATAGTATATACAAATGTTATAATAAATAAATAATAAATCATGTCGTGCTCTCAGCAGTGCTATCATTCCATAAATTCTCTGGCAGATGCAAAGTTGATGGGAAATTGCTCTCCTTTATGGATAGGGCAACACCTTATCCTAAATGGATTCAAAAGGGTGAGAAGAGAAACAATATTTTTTAAAAAAATTGTTGGCTCTCAATGCAATATGTGAAGGCTAGGAAGGAGATTACCATTCTTTCTTGATTCCAAGATTTCCAACCAAGATGGCTCGTTTAGAAAAATGAATGTGAACTGAGTGAGGATTTCAGTGTGGCTTTACACATCAATAGGCTGATACACGCAAAACAGATATTATAGATATACAGTAGATATGCGTTATGTTGGATAACTTCACATTTCACTAGATCCACAGTAGATACATGTGCATAATTAAAACACCAAGATAATATGTTCACCAGAGCAAAGATCTGGAATGTAATTTAGACACCAGATTAAATTAAGCCAGAAAAGGATTCTGACTTTCCCTGTCCCTTTCCACCAGCATTATCCTTCTCCTAAAGCCATCCTGAAGCAAAATGAACAGTTAAAGCTCTTTCCTTCTTCTTGTAGATGACCTTGAAGCTTTGGCAGAAGTGAGAGTAACACAAATGAGAGAGTGGCATTTCCTTCTGTTCTGTCACCAATGCAAATTATGAGGTGCTACGGTACATTCAGCATTTCCCATTACTACTGCCTTTATTCAACTTAATGGGGTGAAGCCACAACAATAAACTTCATAGCATAGAACACCTTCCTCCTCCTCCTGGTGTCCTGCCATAAATGCAATACATCTGGAGTGTACCAGATTGAGGAAAAATGGATTAGAGGCCAGGAAAAGTAAGCCATAGGGGCAAAATCCAAGGTCCAAGAGTCCAGTTCCAGCAGAGGAGCCTCTAATTGACTCACATAGATTATCTGAGTTTTCCCAATTTTTTTTTTCCTAGAATAACTGATTAATTTCCAGGTGAATCAAGGGCAAATTTCATTGATCTGACCAACTTTTCCTCCCAAGAAGGCTCTCTCTGACATTTTCACTGCTTGATTTTAGATGGTATTATGATGGTAAATTCAGAGGATGGAAGTGCTAAATAATAATTAACTCTGTCTCAGTTAACTCCTGTTATTTTAATTTCTTTTGTGAACTTTGTTAATAATATTTTGTTTACTTGCCTTATTTTATTGCTAACCTGCCCCATGCATCCTGATGATGGATGGAAAGGCAAGGCATCAAGATTCCAAGTAATCAAACAAGTGGCATCATGCAATACTAAGATCATACATAGAAATGATGAGCTATTCTAGTTTAAACAAAAAAATAAATTATTAATTACTGCACGGATAAGTTTTTCTTACACACCCAATATTACTGTGTGACAACTGAAATCTAGGTTGGGTATCAACATAGGCCAAGTGACTGATGAAACATTATGGAATTCCATGGTCTGGACTAGAGTCCATGGTTTTGACTGTAAACTTCCCTGATCTTCTAAAGCTTGAAAATTGTTTTGGGGCTTAATTGTAGATATGAATTACCTAATTAATTATTAGATTACCTCTCCTACAATTCTGCTGGCTGGGAATTCTGGGAGTTGTATTCCTACCCCGTCAGAACAAAGCATGTAGAGAATTGGTCATAACTCTATAAGGCCTTGGACAGCAGTCCTTCTCAACTCCCCTTCTAAGAGTCAAATGTAGGACGTTTTGTGCTTAGTTCTTCCCTGAATTAGTCATGGCAAACGTCCTTGCAGTTCAGGCCAATGGCATCTTCCCTAATGATGATCATTTCATTGCTTTCAGGCTGGTTTGTGTAACCAGTTAGGTAGGTCACTCATTAAATTAAATCAGATGCAATTTAAAATCAGATGCAATCTACCCCTTTGCCAAGACTGCTCTGCAATGAGGACCAATGAGTGTGTGTGTGTGTGTATATATATATATACATACCTACATACATACACACACACACACACATACATACATACATACATACATACATACATTGAAAGTGATTCAGAAGTGTTTTGGTGTTCTCTGCTATTCATTACCGCATCCTGTCTTTCTTCAAGCTTCTGAAAGCTACTAAATGGCTATTTTAAGAGTTGACTCCATAAGCATTTGCACCTTTTTTCAGGCTCAAATGAAAGCCCCCCAGCCAAATGATCTGCTTTAAGGAACCGCAGAGAGGTGCTGTTCTCACACACACTCAGGGTCTAAAGCAGTTCTTCCAAATCATTTCCAAAGCATGCACAGTCCTACTTTAATATCCTTAATTACATTTGTTACTCTAATATAATTAGCTGTCTCATTTCTCTCCCTACCCTTTTATTTACTGAGACTGTTAGAATCAAAGAAATCTGCTTTATACTGGCTTTGTTCACCTGTTATTCTAAGCCATCATATTACTTTGTTGGTTTTGGCTTAGTATGTTGTCTGAACTAACCAATTATGGTTTATTTTATAAACTATGGTTCGGCAAATCATAGCTTAGGCCAAAGTCTGACCAAGGCTATTGGGCTTCCTAACTTAGTATGGTCTTCATGCTCTGGGAGCAATTTCTTAAGAGGATTTTTTCTTAGTTTCATATCTGAAGAAACCTGAGACTCTACTTGGGTGTGTAAACAATATGCTTCACTTTTGAATTATGGTCTTTCCTCTACTGTGTGTTCCTGATCTACATCCCCCTCTTCCTTAAAACTCCTACAGCAACGTTTCTCAACCGTGGCAACTTGAAGAGATGTGAACTTCAGCTCCCAGAATTCCTCAGCCAGCATTGAGTAACATTGTCCTACAGAGACAATCTACTCCTTTGATAAATGCCTTTATGTACCTAGCTTATGCTATGGCAATGCGTATATTCTCTGCTATTCATTGCTGAACCAAAATGACTCTGCAGAACTTATGAGCAGAAAAGGGGCTATTGCTTCCCATAGACTGTATCCTTCTGGCAGTTTTTAGTTACTGCCCATTCAATTACATAGGGTCCTTCTTCCCCAAGACAGATACTTTTTGGAAATTACTTTTGCTGAAATATCCATACAGTTAGAATGTCACTCAAAGGCCAAGGAACATGCCTGAATTTATTTTCTGGCTTTGTTTCAATCCAGGCAAGAGTTGATTTGTTTGCTTAGGCTCCCCCTCCCCTCTCAATCTGGTTTATACATTATATTACTGTTCATTTATAAATACTGTAATGACATCTGTTTCCTTGAGTGGCTTTGATGTATTCACTTGTTTAACATTCTGGCCTTTTAAAGAGTAGATGACACCCATCTGTGCACCCTTTTTAAAGTAGGTATGTTCATGATGAGTAACATTTCACAAGTTCTCCATTTTGGCTTTCAGCCAAGAAGATTCGATGAGAAGTTAAACTTGTCAACCCGTCCTTTCCCATAAACTTGAGGAGACAATTCATTATCCCTGCAACAGCTGTTCAACACACTCCTGAGAAAATCCTCATTAGGGATGCCTCAACTCCAAGTGTTTGGAAGGAATTCCTTCTTCCCAACACAAAAGTCTAACTATGTTGAATCACTTAGGAAAAATCCAGCTGTTGCAAAGAATGCTAAGATTTCTGAGGGACAGTCACACTTAAAATCCAAACTCCAGCAAACCAAAGAAGTTAATCTGCCCTGCTACACCTGCTTCCTATTCTTTCATTTCCATTATCTACTCACAGTTGTTCTGTATGTGTCAGACATGATTATTCAAGCATGGAGCAAAATTTTAACACCATTAATGAAACAGCACTGGATTTACAAACTCTACTTCCTGATTGTTCATTACATCACAAAGAGTATGGGTAAATGATGAAGTGCAGGAGTTCATCAAGACAGCTCTTCTAACTACCCCTCCAAGCAGAACCTATAATCAGGCCCAGAGGATAAACTACATCCAAAATAAATGAACAAATCAATGATAAATTCATAATCAAGTTGACAGGGCATGAATATAATCCTAAACCTGGATACCAAGAAAGTGCTTTATTGAACTCAGAGGTACTTAATGTAATAAATAATAAACTTTCACAAAGTATGTTTAGCCAACTGAATTGCAACCATTTGTTTTTAATCAAAAATACAATCTCGCATGGAAGTCTGGCCATTTATTATGGTTCCATTCATTCACTAGAACACGGAAAGCCTATAAATTATCCTTGTCAGATTTACTGGCAAGACTTCAGCAGAATTTCTTGAACATGCAACTCAGCATGGCTAGATAAGGCTCCAGGTACATACTAGAACTCAGGCTGTTCAACACAATGTGTGTGTTCAATAAGAATTTTTTTGCATCTTAGGAAGAAGCGACTTGATTGCTATCTGTCAACAGGAAGGTGCAATTTCCTTTTTGTACCCAATGTAGTTTAATTTTAACACTTCTTTTTTCTATCCTTCTGATGGTTTAACAAACCTTTTGCCCTGTGCCTCTTAGCCTTAAAGCTGGTTTACTGCTGTTTATTGTTAAAGCTGGCATCTCTGCTCTGAGGAACTCTGCCTCTCAATTCCCACAGTCCTAGTGGCCCAGCAGATTATATAATCACGTTTGCATTAAAAAAAAACAAGTCCCAGAACTGCATTCCCTTAATGTCCCCATCCAGTATACCAGTGTTGGTAACTCTCTATGCAGTCCCAGTATTATATCCAGGAATCTTTTATCACTGCAATACTGATCTCAAGAGGTACCCTGCTAATCTTAAACTGCTGCTTAAAACTTAAATCTCAGAAGGTCTTGGGTCAATCCCTTGTTTGTTTATTTCACTTAAATGCTACTCCAGTCATAGTTGAGCATCTTACAGATCTACGGCCAATAATAAGATTAAAACTACAGTATATAGAACAGTATCTGTAAGAACAATAAGAACAAAATTTCCCAACACTGAGGAATGACCTCCTAGCAGGAGGGAGCAAAACAAATACAACCCCTCAGACCTCACAGGCCTGCTGAAACAGCCAATCCTTAAGAACCTTGTGGGAAAGCCGGAAGAGAAGATAACAGAGGGAAAGCTGTTCCAGAGAAAGCTGTCCCTCCCAACCCTAATGGAGTGTTGTCTCCTGGGATCTCTTATGATTGGGATCTGAAGATAGACCTCTCTTCAGACTGGGAAGATTAGCTCCGGATGAAAATGTATCAAGACTTTTGTTGATCTCCATTAATTCCTACCTTGCACTTTAAATTTTTAGCAGGTGGCCTTCCATATCACCTGAAATGCTAGTGTGCCATTTGAAAGGAGATTCTTAATGAACTATAATAAAAATTGGAAAATTGGCTATTGTTTTCTCAACAAGGACAGAGTGAGATTCTTAAAGCTAACCTGTCTGGTTCCTCTATTTAAATATTTTGGCAGGGAACCAGAATTAGGCACACACAGACATACCTCATGTTTTAAACCCTTCTTCTGATAGTTCCATCTCTTTCTAAAATCCACTGAGATTGTCAGATCATGACATTTAGATAAACTCAGGATAAATGTCTACATTATTACCCCAGCCTTGGGCGGGGGGGAAGATGATATGGTGGTAGAGAGCAGGTTGCTTTTAAAAACAAAAATGAATAAATTAAAGTGTGATTCTTTTTTCTCAGAAACTACACTGATTTGACTTGAGCTGACAGGAGATAGAGAAGCGGACCTGACCTAAAGCACTGAAGTGGAAAACCACCATAGTTCTCTGCTTTAATTCATGTGACCAGGTCACAGATTTTCAAGACTTGCCGGCTCTTTCGGTCTCTGATTACACTTATGCATGTCTCATGATTTTGTGAAATTATGTTGGTACTGCACATGAGATACTTACTGTCTAGACATGGTGCTCATATTTATAGATAACTTATGTGTAGAAATCTAAATATTTTTAAATTGTTTTAATTAAATTAAAATTAAATTAAAATGTTACTTTTTAAACTGTTTATATGTGTTAAATTAAAAACTATATTATCTAGATAACTATCCTTTTCTATAACTAGTGGAGCTAGGTAGAACAACGTTTATTGTGAAACAAAAAATTACTACTGTTAGTTTTGGAATTTCGAGATCTCATGAAACATTCACAATTCAGCAGCATTTGCTACAATATTCTTTGCAGTAAAATATGCAGGCCAGTTTCCTGCACATTCCCATGAAACCATACAGACAAGAGTCCCACCCAGTACATAGACTTACTCCTAGATAAGAGGTACAAGAGAAGCAACCTCAGGATGTGTTTCCATGGAGCCTTACATAAGTAGATAATCTCACAGTGAAGGTGGTGATGGGAATGTGAAAGAAAAGAAAAATTATGCAGGTTCAGTCATTCCTTAGATTTAATATTGGATGTGAAAAGCTACATACAGTAATCTTTATTAGTAGTACTTGGTCTACTATCAACATTTCACAAATTCAGGCCATTATCACTCGACACAACTTGTTAACATTGTGTTGGAATGCTCATGGGACATTGCAACTGGAGTATATTGTTGTTGTTGTTGTTGATCACACAGTCAGCCAGGTATTTAGACTGGATTTGGCATTTTTATCCACCTATTGAGTCCTTCCCAAGGACCTGGGAGAGGCAGATACTGTTGTTTGATGGTGTTAAAGGCATTGTCCCAGGATGTAAGCTGTTCCAAGTAAAGTTGCCTTTTGCAATTGACTGATGGTGATTTTGTCAATGCTGATGGTCTTCAAGTGGTGCTCCAGCTGTTTTGGGATTGCACCCAAGGCGCCTATTGCTATTGGCACTATATTTCTTTGTTTTCAGTCTTCGTATATTTTCAATGGGTAAACAACTTTTCTTCCAGTAGTCTTGCAGCTGCTAGCCCTGGTTGTTCAACCAACAGTCCTAAGTCCTGTAGTCCACTTCTCACCAGATGTCCAGGAACTAGAATACCTAGCACGGTCCTTGTTGACTCTGGCGATGACCTATCCAGTATGGGTTTCTGTAAATTACATCTCACCAAATTGTTTATGGGAGAGTCACTCTTCGTCTGGCTCCTCTGAGGAGACCTGTCCAGCATGGCTGAACCTCTGGTATAGCTCTTATCCACCTAAGAGCATACAAGCCCCACAACCACAACAAGGGGGTTGTTGTTGTTATTACAGTTCCTCCTCCTTCCTAAAGGTTCACATACCTCCTGAAAAAAGAAAATCTTCCACAAAAGCTGGAGACTCTGGAATACTGAAAGGCAATCTGGCTGCTGTGGGGGAAAGGGAAACTGGTTAACATTATTTCTTCATCATTAGATTTTGAGCTGTTCCATGAGCAGAAGGATAAATATGGACCCAGTGCCACCTCCCAGCATTTACTGTCTCAGCCTAATAGTAGAGCCACCTTGGCTATAGTAATATTCATTTATTTCTGTTCATGCGCTCATCTTTTTTTAAAAAAATAGAAGTTTATTCCTAAAAGCCAAATTTAGCTAATCCATCATCTCTTTTTATATACAGGTTGGGTCTGTATACAGTACTGTAAAAATCTACCTGCATATCCATAGCTGATGCATACTGTATGTCTGATTTGGCTTCAGATCTGTACTACTTTGCCTCACAAAACAATCTCCTTATATTTACATACCTATATCTCCCTTTTATTGTATTTTACATTATAGCAAGGTTACAAAAAATAGAGTAGAAAAATACAAAAGATAAACAATGAAAGAAACAGTGAAATATTTATGACAATTAATAAACTACAAAAAATGCTAAGCAGAACAAAAGAAGTAGAACCTATCCCCTTGCAAATAAAAAACTCAGAAAAAAATTAAAAATTAAAAGATACCAACACTAAACTTATTATTAAATTATTATTATTAAATAGAAAAGGATGAAAAAAATTACCTGAAAATACTACTCAATAGTTGTAAAATATCATGCCATCTGTACCAAAGAAGACTATACTGCTTCATTTTCTGATTCCTTAAAAATATTGCCCTTTCCAAATTGGACAATTTATTTATTCATTTATTCAATTTGTATGGCCATCCATCTCAGCAAGTGACTCTGGGTGGTGAACAATCTTAAAATAAATTAAAAACAATTTTCCATCAGAAATACAAAAATTAAAATACACAGTAGCCGAGGAAGATATCATTATCGCTGGTTGTTAACATAATCAGGAGCAGGACCCTTCATACCCTCGCGTCCGCAGGCCCGGGCACAGAACCAGGTCTTTAGGGCCTTATGAAAGGCCAGCAGGGTTGGGGCCATCCTAATCTCTGGATGGAGGATGTTCCATGGGGTAGGCGCTATAACAGAAAAGGCACACCTCCTGGGACCCATCAGCCGGCATTCCCTGCCAGACCAGATCAGACAGGCAGAAACAAATGGGAAAAGACGGTCCCTCCAAAATGCAATCCTTAATGTCTGGAATAATACCATTTTTCCAATTTCTCAGTATAATTCTTTTTGCAAGCCCCCATGCTGGTACAACCATAATTCCTCAAACCCAGTAGGATTCTAAAGTTTTGGGATATAATTCAGCACCACATTAACATCTTTAAGATTTAGGGATTTTCCCATAAACCTACTTTTGTACACTGAAATGTTATTCCAAAAGGATGCCAGTAATTCACAAAACCAGATCATACGGGTCAGTGAACCTTCACATGTTTTACATCTCCAACAAAGAATATCTGATGTCTACCCTTTCAGATATACCCTTTGGGGAATCTGATAAACTCAAAATACAATTTTTATTAATCTATTTTAGTCTCAGATCTGTCAATACCAATTTAATGCTCTTAAGGACTTGCGACCACTGATGTGACATTATCGAATATTCCAACTCTTTAGTCCGTAACTGATAGATTCCAGTGATATCCACTTTAAAAATGTTCTTTAACTTTTGGTAAAGATATGTTGTGGGTTTAACTTCCATTGTGGATCTCATCAGATGAGAAAACATCTCTGGTACTTTTGAGATAGCCAAGGCATCAGACCCATATTAAGTCATCAAAGCATGCTTAAGTTGAAAATACTGCCACTGTTGTGAACTAGGGAGACCAAATTCAGTTTGAAGCTGAGAAAAATCCTTGAAATAATCTTTACATAATAACTGATTTAGAGTCACTATCCCAGCTTCCACCCATACTTTCCAATATGGGAAATCTCAAATGCCTGTTTAATATCCAAGTGTGTTCTTGCTCTTGTATGCTAATGGGAGAGGAGGTAGCCCCTAAAATAATGGGCCCACTTTAGTATAAGATCCCGAAAGTGGAAGTAAATCTGTGAAATATATCTAGGCCTCTGAAGTTTCCCAAATAGATGCAGGCTCCCTTTCATTGTCTCTGTGTTGACAGAAATATTCATTTGTATCAGTTGTGCATGCTGATAGGAATTTCTGTTGGCAGGGGTATCAGAAACTTACTTGTAAATATTTGGATCAATTTAGCTCTCTTTAAGAGATTAAAAAAAACCTTGTACTCATTTCAGTGTTTTATCTCACTTTCTTCCTGAAAATGTAAACACAGCCAGCTCCAGGAATTATTCCAATCAATTATTGTTGTGATCAAACTAGAACCGCAAAACTAGTGCATTTCCATTTCATCACATGTACTCTAGAACAGTGATGGCGAACCTATGACACGTGTGTCAAAGGTGACACGCCAGCATTCACCAGCACTTAACAACTATTCTCCCTGTTTGAGTTACCAAAGAAACTGAATTTGTTTTACTCGTATTTCATATTTGTAATTATTTGATGTTTCTTTATATAATACATAGCACCACACATGATTGGACTGTATTTTTTCTTAAATAAATGAATATGTAAAGAATTGTTTCTCTTTTGTTTGGAGGGGTGACACTCCAGCAGAGTCAAATTAGGCTTTTTCTGAATTTTTGACATGCCGAGCCCAAAAGGTTCGCCATCACTGCTCTAGAATATAAGTCTTCATCAAAAAATTAGCAGGATGTGCTCAGAATGGGGTGGGGGGGTGCTTTAGTCACTCCAGTCCCATTAGCATAAAGTGATGTGGACTTCATCGGGGGATTTTATTTCTTGAATAGTAACTGGAGCCCGGTTAGAACATTTGGAATGATAATTAATAATACACTAGGCACATAAAATAATATTTTTAGCTGTAATCCTGAAGGAAAACACTGGAATACTTGTCTGGCCGGGTGACAGACAAAATAATATGCAGGGAATGAAAAAGAAGAACAGCAGCTGTATCCAGACAGTAGAATATCTAAGACTGGTTCAATGCTAAATAGGAATGGCAGAGCATGAAAAGACAGGATGGGGAAGAGGCTATTTTAAGGAAGAGCCAGATATGTCTATGTTATAAATGGAACTCAGTTTCAGGCCAGATTGTCATTTTTTCCCTTAAACTTCTGTCAGAATTTTCATTTGCTAAAGTTAATTAGAATTCTCCATTCAAGATCTCTTCTGAAGCTTAGATAACAGCAGTGTGCAAAGGAATCAAGGGATTGGAAATGACCTGTTAATCTAATTCTATGGATAGATAAACCTTTGGCAGCACCTGTGCACTACCATTATTGCACTTCTCCGCTCCCTCAAAGAAAGTCTGAATATGATTCATGATTGTTTTGCTCATCTCACAACACAGGGGACAAGGAGCAAACATTCACCATCCCATTACAGTTGCTACAGGTCTTAGAATCAATATTCCCTTGCCTCCTCTCCATGCAGAAGAGAAATAGAAGACATGACTTGTATCCCCCATCCTGGCCTTACTGTATGTGGTGGTCATTTGTTTGATTGTATTTTTAAAAATCTGAGCAGCTACTGTTTAGGGGAGCTGCAAAACTATCAAGCTGTCTTTCCTCTGGCTGAAACCCAGGAGGTAGGAGGCAAGTTGAGGCAAGACTTCCTGAGTGTCTAAAGCAGTGTTGCACTGTTGTGCCTGTTTGGGGCATGCATGCAACATTGCAACACATGTAGGGAAAGCATGGGGTGTGCACTGTGATACAGCAATGCTCCTGATGTCCATTTGAGCCCCACTGTCCCATTCTGCACAAGCCACTACTTTACAATTTTGCAGAGGTTGAAACAAATGCCCCATACCCAACAACTCAGTGGAGTCTCAGCATTATTAGTAGTAGTCATGGAATGCTGACAAGTTGGGAAAATACAAGAACATAAACTTCAATTCTTAAGAGTTTCATGTTGCAATTTACTGTTGCAGGACCCATCTGCATGGGGTCAATGGAATACTATCACTGCTGTGGTTGCCTGTCTGAGATCTTAGCCTGCTGCTGTTATCATCCCTGGCCTAGCGTAAAGTGAGTATAGAAGGTCAAATGCTTAACCATCATCAGAGTACAGCTTTATAGGCACACCCACATATATAATGTGGAAGATGTCAAGGCCTCTATTTATCAAAATGGTATTGATTGGTATAAACATGAGATTTTCTCACTTCCACATTTTCCACCCCAGCTCTGTAAAGTTTGCACTTTCTGATACTGCCATGTTCTGAGGAGGCACTTTTTGGCAGTGGCCAGATTCAAATGTGAATGTAAATATATGGCCTGTGATTTCTTCTGATGCTTATATCTGCTCCCTTTATTTAAATAGTCAATTCCAACTGATCAATAGGGACACAACATTCCTGTTGAAAGCTTCAGGCAATTTTTGAACATGAGAGGACCAAATACATAATTTTCTTAAAAGATATACAGCCAACAGTGTCAAGTCCTCTGTGTTAGCAGCAACAGCTGGTTTGTGAATGATCTGTTAATGTAATTGTTCCCATCTGTACTTTCTGCAATTTTCCCTTATAAAGCCATTTTATGCAAAAATATTTGCATCTGAAAAAAAATATGACAAAGATAATTACTGGTGAATTAACACAACGCAACCCACATACTTCCACTAAGAGTAACCAGCGTGTAATATGCCTTTCAACTGCCACAAGGTATATTTATGTGCATATATATCAACTCATTCACACACGTTTGTATATGCATATTTATGGCAGTTTCATTTGAAATTGCAGAGAGAAGAGTTGTAATAATTAACTGGAGTTTGATATAGTTTCACTGCAGTTCTGATGGATTTGGAAGGTATTTCAACTTTGAAAACCTGGAGCTGTCTGAAAAACCAGCGAAGCAAGGCATACATTTTGGCTTAGTCAACCCTGGCAGAAGCTGTCCAAATACAGCATATATTTAATTCCATTTGGAGCAACTTGTAAAATGTTGGATATTTACCCCATCTGAATTTTCCAGAAACAGACTTTAAAAGTTTCTCCCCTGAGTAGATAGCAAATGACTTATTGAACTCAATGGAATCAGCCTAATAGTTTGAAGCAACTCTTTTCTTTTCCTCTATTTCTGTGGAGTGTCTTTCTGAAAGGAACACTGCCTCCTCGTTTGGAAGAATGACCTAATAAATGGAGAACAATCATGATGCAGAACATTCCTGAAGGTTCCCATTTCTTTTTGTACTTTCTGCTGGAAGATAAATTTACTCTTTTTCTTTCAGGAGAGAAAGCATTCAGTGGCTATGGGGTAGCTGTGCCTGATACTATGCTCAAGTGACTGTTCTTTGTTACGTGGGACAAAAAGCCAACATGGTGGTGTCCATGCCCATTCTATATCGCAGTGTTTCTCAACCTTAGCAACTCTAAGATGTGTGGACTTCAAGTCCCAGAATTCCCCAGCCAGAGAAGTCCACACATCTTAAAGTTCCCAAGGTTGAGAAACACTGCTATAGAGAGTTATGCAAAGAATAATTTCTGACACCCTTGCCAGCAAAAATTCCTACAAGCATGCACACCTGACACAAGCATATTTCTCTCAGTGCACAATTACAGGCAATCTGCATCTACTGGGATAACTTGAAGGGCCTAGCTCAGATATAACACAGTTTTACCCCCATGTCTGGGACCCTATAGTAAAGTGAGCCTCTTATCTTAGGAGCCATATCCTCTTCTATAAGTATGTGAGAGCAATCACAAAGCGAGGCAAACACAAACACTTATTATGGTTTCTAAAGTTTATGTTTATAAATACAGTATTGTAAATCAGTTGGAGTACAAAGAAGGGGAAATCAGAAATCAAATACTTATCTATACTATTTTTAGTAGTTTTTTCCCCCTTCTTTTTTCTTCTTTTCTTCTTTTTCTTCTTTTTTTAGCATTCATCAATAACAATACAGATTTTGGCACTAAGCTCAAAGATTTATATTCTTTTTTATATCATAAAAATAATTCAATGTAGTTTGGCATGGACAACCTTTATTAATATTATACTGAACATTAATTGTATAGCTTTAGTCATTTTCTTTCTCCACTTATCAGTATTATATCTTCTAAAATTGCAAAAAAAAAAAAAGCAAGAACGCATTTGGATATTAATCAAACAAGCAAACCAGATATTAGAGATTATTTCATGAGGCAAAGTATTGCTGATTTGAAGCCACAAAGAAATAAATTTGCAAGCCTGGTCTGATTTCCTGGGAATAAACTCCATTAAACTCAGTAAGATTTTGAGTAGGTATGCCTGGACTTGGACCATTAATGAGCGACTGAATGACACAATGACCTGATTCACACACTGAGATAAACTATGGGCTCTTTAATCATGGTTTATTAAATAAGCCAGAATTATCTGGGTTTGTACAACATATTAACATGTTGTACAACATACGTCCGGGGCAACGAACGTATCACATGATACCAGTGTGATTGTGAATATAGCTACTAACTAAGTAGATGGCTTAAAGCAGGAAGTCCTTTGCTCTGACCCTCAGCAGGCATGTGCAGTTACCAGTTTGGGGTTGCAAAAATCAAAACCACCACTAGATGGTAACAAACAGCATTTTCTGTACCTTTTTGCTGCCACTGAGTGGTCATCCAGATTTTGCAATTCAAACTGGTAGCCCAAGGCGTTCTCTTGTTTTAGAGCCACAGTGCCTCTCTACTTATAATGTACATGTGTCTTTTTAAGTAATCGATATATTAGCATTCTTTCTTTTTCTATATTACCCTAACATTTTCAAATGATTCAAAAGCCTCCTCAAAGCCGCCATTTAGTTTAAAGTCATAAAACATTAAGCATGGCTGTGCAATGGTTCCTGTTTACGCAGCGGTTAATTCATTTACTTGGCTTCACATTAAGACCGCAGGCAAGAAGACAAGTGAAGGAGGAATCCACAATGGAAAACACCACAATTAAACCCCATCTGGTAAAAGTGCCTTTAGCTAAACTGCTAATGATGCTCTTATTTGTTTAATGCTTAAACATGTTATCATGCCCACCAAAACCCATCTGGCAGGGAATCGGTCAGGCAAGTTTATGACTAACAAATCTAGGTTGCCAAAATCCAGATGATACTAGAGGGCAGCAAAGAGGTTCAGAAAACACTTAACTCTTTGCTGCCATTTAGTGACTGGATTTTTGCAGCCCACATATAGTAGCTGCGGGCAAGTTGTTCTGCATTAGCGGTTCTGATTAGTATTCTGCTATGGTTTAATGCCATAGGCTATTTTTTTTTATCAGTTAAGTTAAGCATTGTTACAAAGTATTTAGAATACATTATTGAGAAAAATTACACTAGGCGCTACGTGAGTACTTTTAGCAGTTTCTAGTATTTTCGTGGGTCACCATAAGAGGGATTCAATCAGAACAAGGAACCTGGTATGTCTGGTATGTCTGCTGCGCCCACCCTATGGAACACCATTCTCCCCGAGGTCAGGTTGGCCCCAACCTTGATGGCTTTCTGAAGGGCCTGAAGATTTGGCTTTGCCATCTGGCCTGGGGATCACAGGGTGATGTAGAGCCCATAAAACGGTCGTACTTTCCTTGAATGATTGCGCTCTCCAGATGAATGGTTTTAATGTTTTAATTGTTTTAATGTTTTCTATTGTATGTGTGATTGCTTTATTCTGTGTTTTTGGTATTGTTTATGTTTTAATTGTAAGCTGCCCAGAATCATGAATATTAAATAAATAAATAACTAAATAAATTTGCAACAGTGGAGGTTTGTCCAGTTCTTTGCTGAAGTTTGGATGAAATTTGCTCTATATCTAAAGCTTCTATTAGCTCAAGGAGAAAAGCTTTCCTAGGTGAGGGACAAGACTACCGTATCTGGGCTGCAAAAATCCAGCTAATCACTAGACCAGAGTTTCTCAACCTTGGCAACTTTACGATGTGTGGACTTTAACTCCCAGAATTCCCCAGTCAGCATGCTGGCTAGGGAATTCTGGGAGTTGACATCCACACACTGTGAAGTTGCCAAAATTGAGAAACACTGCACTAGACAGCAGCAAAGCACTACCATTTGCTATATCTCTTTCCTGCCATCCAGTAGCTGTCTGGATTTTTTCAGCCCAGGTCTGGTAGCCCTAGCCATTCCCATTCTCTTGATTTAGAATGACAGAACCTCTTCATTGAGACCTTCAATTTTGCCATGGTGTCCTCATTAGCTATGTTCCTAATTTCTGAGGAATGTCACCCTTTGAAAGAACTAAATATTGCAAGAAGTCAGGCTCCAATGTGATTGTTTGTCTGGCTCCCAGCATCAACAAAATACATTCTGATAGTTGCTCTTGGCTCTCCCTTTGTGAAGCTGTATTTGCATTTTTAGCACACTTAAATCTGTTAGCGGCCTGAAGAGAGAGCAAGGCTCCTGACATGCAATGGTTTTTTGCAAGTTTCCATTTTTTGCCAAGTCTCAGTTCATTTAATTATATTATCAGACTTGAGATAGTCTCTCTAAAATGAGAAAGGAAATATAATCACTTTCTTACTGAAGAACCGGGGAATTATGGTTTTGTATGGAGAAGATGTTTTGTTTTTTTGCTTGAGAGAAAGGTGGCCAGACTTCTGCTAAGGAAATTACTTATCCTATTAGGGACCACTAAATCTATGTCAGAAGCCAGACAGATTTTGAAAAGAATTACATCAGATAATTTTCCGCTTTTAATATGCTTTATAACTCCTGACTGAAAAAAATGTCCTTTCCATATCATTAGTTAACTTTAGGCCATTCACTGACAGCTTATATTGTCTTCTGCAAAAATCCAGACAGCCACTGAAAAATTGTTGCAGTTGAAAAAACAGAATACCCTCTTCCAGATTTGCTGACTTGGTGTTGGATTCAACCAAAGCTGAAAAATGTTAAAAGTCAGGAAAACAAATCAAGGAAGACAGAACAAATGTGTGATTAACAAATAATAGATATTATTTTCATTTACACCATATATCACACCAGCCACAATTCATAAACAGAAACAAAACACAAACAAGAGAGGTATGCAACTGGGAATTTTTTAATGAAAAACCAGATCAATATTGTTTTGCAGGCCAAATTTTCCAAGTGATGAGATGATTCAGGACTCCTTGCCAGGTTTCTTGTGACTAAAACAATACTGAAGACTTGAGTTGCTCCATAATACTTTTTAGTGTACAAGCCAGAAACGCATAAACAGACACAAGGGGTGCCAGTGAATTTTGCTTGGTCCACATTTTTAAATGAGCTAACCTCATTTGCCCTTCCTAGATTAATATATAGAAGAGAACACAACAGGTCATTGTGTTTTGCATTTCCCCAAATGTTGTGATGCTGTTCATAGTTCAGAATCAATTAAAAAAATGCATATATTAGGGGAATGTGCATCCATAACAGGTATGGTATAGAAAGTTGCCTACCAACATCAATGTTTTTTAAAAAGATTACCAAGGGGCTGTAGAAATTTTACAGAATTAACTAATACAGCTGAAACACATAGGAAATTGATGCAAACCAGTTACAAACTAACCCAGGTACCCTACAATATTAATTTATTGCTATGGAGCCAGTTTGGTGTAGTGGTTTAAGGCATCACGCTAGAAACTGGGAGACTGTGAGTTCTAGTCCTACCATGGGCACAAAGCCAGCTGGGTGATCTTGGGCCAGTTACTGTCTCTCAGCCCTAGGAAGGAGGCCATGGCAAACCACTTACAAAAAACATTGCCAAGAAACTGCAGGGATTTATCCAGGCAGTCGCCAGGAGTCAAGACTGACTTGAAGGTGCCTCAACAGCAACAACAACAAAAAGGAAGGCCAAAGACCTGGACTGAGACCCGCCCAGTATGAATCAGTGCAATGTACTATGACCCTAAAGGGCCCCAAAAGTGGATCCCCAGATGGAGAAATCACCCCCTTCCTTCTGGTTTCAACTTCTTGACCCTATCTGCAAACAGGGATAGGCTGCTTTCTTCCCATTGCTTTCCACATATTTGTATCAAGACAGATATTAAATCTTCTTAGTTTATTATTAGCGATTTGAGCTCGACCACACCTGGTTCCAATCTGGTAGCCTCTTTATTATGAGAAACTGCTAGTCATATTGGTATGTGCTTACTGAATTAGATCTTTAATCTGGCATGTTTGGGCAGACCGAGCAAAACAAATCCAACTGTTTTGACTTCTCTTAACCCCTGTGGCTTTTATCTGGGATGCACAATCTATACCCCCTGCCCCCGCCCACCAAAAGACTTGGGTATGACTCCCAAAGTGCCTCCAAAAGATGCCACTGATTAATAGGGCAGAAAGGGGCAATTATTTAATGCAGAAAATATAGGCTTTTTAATTATAGAAAAAATAATTATATTAATGAATAAAATACTATAAGTTAATTGAAAATAATTAATTCAGGTTTCTATGTTGGTCCCATCCCTCCTTTTTTTCTAGACAAGTCCACCTTCATGTACCCCCGTCAAGTGTGGCCTGGAATGGATTGTATAGCACTGGTTTACCCAGACACCTAAATCTAAGGCTGTTATACTGCCTCAGCCTTCAGGGTTCAGTCCAAAACTGGTCTTAGTGCAAAGAACAGAGTCTTGATCCATTTAGATCCATTTTGAATCTGGGAAACCTATATGAAACCCTGAGTTTTCTGCCCAGCTAGGGATCCTTCTACAGCCTGTATATTCCTGGCATTAAAGAATGAAGCACTAAGTTTGGGCAGGGAAAAGGAAAATGCCCCACACCTTGTCCAGTTTCTATAGATGGCCAAATCTACTATGGAATAGCTCTGTGCAGCTTGTAGTTTGAATTCAATCCCAGGACTTCCTTTATCCCTGATGTGACTTCCTTCCAACATGTTATGCAAAAAATAATTGGGGACTTTTTCCCTTCATTTCCTTCTGAAAGAGTTCAAACTCTCATTCCCCTGTACCCCAGGCTCTATAGAGTGGGCCGTTTCAGACTGCTGCTGGCTGTGTATCCGTGGGATTGCCCTTGTATTTCCTGGCAAGTGTTTTTCATGCCTGGGTTTCAATTCTGTCTCAGCAAAAGAGGACCTGGATATCTACCACAATCTCCTTCCCAGGAGCTATAATCCCAGGACCTGACTCGGACATCTTTTTTCTTTCCTGCTGGGTGTGCTACACTCTGAAACAGGGGTTGTAAGGAGCACAGGGGATTTGAATCTATGGCTGTAGAGATGCCAGGGAGGCCACCTGTAGCAGAGTGAGGTGATGTCTCAGTGGACACAAGTTCATTGGCTCTTCTTTGTGAAAGCAACATGTGAGCATTACTGCCGGCACTGCAACTGTTTGGGAGGCTCTGCTGGTGTTAAGACACCATGGGCATCCCTTTGTTTTCTCCCCTCCATTTTTGTGTTTTCTAGTTCTAAAAAACTAGAACATTCAGGCTGAACATTCATTTATTCCTTCATTTAGTCATTTATTCATTCTGCTTCTATACCTCAAATCAGTGCAGCGGGATTCTTCAGCCATTCCACAACTGTAGTTGTGGAGAACCTAGAGAACCATCTCAGATAGCCTTTCCAACTTGGCACCCACAGATGGTTTGTGTGTTGCAACTCCAGCACTTCAAGAGCCTCTTGCAGTGGGGAAGATGTCCCATGGTCTTAATCTAGTTTTGCTTCTAACTCAATGAGTCAGTTCATCTTTCTGTCACACCCTTCTCCTCTAGCATTTACTCTGTCCCACAGAGGAGCTATGAATGAATATGAACTAATGAAGATGATGCCACAATGGCATTGAATAGACTGAACTCACTGACTTCATTCTATTCAGTTGAGTGGGAAAGGCAATATGACTTGTTTCCTCAAAGACTATATTATTCCAAATTGAACACAAAAGAACTCCTTTGCAAATCTGGTTTATAAGTCAGAAAGTGAGGGGAAAGAGAGAATAATTAATTACTGTGGTTCTCCAACGTTAGCAATCACACCCCAAAACAGCTGATTCCTCTCTCTCTCTCTCTCTCAGACAGAATTGGGGGCCTAGTCTGAATCCTGTGCTAAATATCTAAACTATCAGAACTTACCAAAGACCCAAATAAATAATGGCATGTGCCTGAAATAAACTTCATGGAGGAACAGAGTAAGATGGAGATGCATATGCTAAGGTCTTGAGCTTAAATTTGTGAAGATTTTTATCTGTTTCTGCAGAACAGAAAATTTGTTCCCTGGAAGAAGAGAAAAAGAAATGAAATAAGACCTGAGCTGAGATTTACTGTACATGTTGTATTAATCACTTTTTATAAGAGCAAGGTTTCCCAAGTCCTATAGAGTGAATCACACCTCCCTGTGGGAAACAGAGCTGTCTTGCTTTGGCTTTGCATACAAAAGGTCCCAAGTTCAAGTCCTGGCATCTTAGGGAAACATGATTATTTGGAACTCTGGAAAGCAACTCCCAGCAGTCAGTACAGATGAAGAATCTGTGGTCTTCCACAGTCGTGGGACAACGTCATCTGACCACTGGCCCTCCAGCCTGGGATTAATGGGAGTTGTGGTCCAATAATCACTATCCCCAGTTCAAAGAATTCTCAACTAAATGGACATAATGTTCTATCTAATTCAGTATTGGCCAATGTCCTACAAAGGCATCTGCAGGATCTGATGCTTTTGTCAAAGTGCAAAAGCAGTACCGTGCAGTCAGCTCTATCCTTTTCATACATACAAAAGGAGCGGAGTTCGCACTGCGATCGCGTGACTCTGCTTTCATCAACTGTCCTCTCTGAACCCTCAAGGATGCATCTGCTCCCCTCCACATTTGAAAGTATTTAAATTTGTGTGGAAAAATTAGAATGATCCCATTTTATAACTAAACAAATCCTTGCACATATTTACAGAGGAATAGTCATCCTTGCCACTGTGATTATAAGGTTAGACTTGGATTGGCTTTCTGGGGCTGTGAACAGGCCAGATCACTTTTAAAGCAGTAAATAATGAATGCTGAGGGCCAGTCTGGCTTCAATAGTGTTCTTAATCTCTCTTTGGGTTTATTCTAGGCAAACACAAGCCCCCATGTATTTAACTCCCTTCAACCTGGCAAGCTACAATGTTCTTCCTTTCAGTTGTCTTTGGTGGAAGATGTAGGGAGATTCCTCTTCAGAAGCACCTATGTCTTTATGAGTCTGGCATTAAAATTATCATGCTGGCTGGGGAATTCTGGGAGTTGAGGGTTGAGAAATACTGTTCTAGAAGATTTCTCATGATACAACAGTATCCTCTGGGAAATTGCCCAATTCAAACCCAGAGGATACCTATAACCAAATAAATGATGCACTTTTATATACAAATAAGTAGCACACCTATACAAATAAATAATATACCTTTACAACTTCTCATTCAGCATGGGAGCAATAGTGATTTCTCCTCCCTGCCTGTTCCTTGCCATGCGCACCCTCTTCCCAGCCTGCTGTAACTGATCAGAGTTCCAGTTCTGCCACATACCAAGGAAAGGACAAGGATGTCTACAGAAGTTGAGAATCTCTTATTTCCTGCTGCATCAGGAGATTTTTTTTTTTAAAAAAAGGTACAATGATGGCTCATGTTTGCAGATTTATTGGCGCAGCTGTATTTTGCAATAATAGCCTGTTGCAAATACAAGCCTATACGTGTCTGCTAAGAAGTTAGTCCCAGTGAATTCAATGGGGCTCATTCTCAGGTAGGCGAGTATAAAACTTCAGCCTAAATATACGAATATGACCATTTGCTTTAACATGGCTAGTTTCCCTTTCACAAAAGACATTTCAAATCACCCAGAATAGGTACAAACCATTGTTCTGCATTTACGAATATCATTTCTCATCCCCTTACTCCTCAAAAACATTTGGGGCCCAGTTTGTAAAATGAAATACAAGCTGCCCACAACCTCCAAATGGATTGAGCATTAGGCCAGAAAGACATTAATAAACAATTCCTAGTGTGTAGTATATGTAAGTCTGTGTGTATGTATTGTATGCATCTGCACCGGGTGATGGGAGTGGCGAAATGTTTTGCCACGTCTGCCAACGCAGTCATGTTAGTAAGTCTACAAGTTGGCAGGAAAATATGTCAACAAAAGTGAGGCCTGAGGTATTTGAAGACTGTGCCAGGTTTCGGTTTTAGATTTGAAGAAAGTACTGATTGACATACTTTTGTTGATTGAAGCAAGCTTGAGAGGATTTTCCTCTTCAAGCGATGTTAAAAAAACACTAGAATAAACACATTTTAAAAGAAGCATGCTAAAATATTTAAGGGGATTGGGAAACTTTATTAGTTTCTGAAGTTACAATTCTATGTACACTTAACACTGTATAAGTACAATGGGGCTTATATCTTAGTAAAGAGATAAAAGCATATCTGGTTTCAGAGGAAAGACTGCAGTGTTTTAATTATGACAACGATGATGATGACAATGATGATTACGTGCCATCAAGTCATTGTTGACTCTCAGTAGCAATGTATGGCTGTGAGAGCTGCACCATAAGGAAGGCTGAGCGCTGAAGAATTGATGCCTTTGAATTGTGGTGCTGGAGAAGACTCTTAGGAGTCCCTTGGACTGCTAGAAGGTCAAACCAGTCAATCCTAAAGGAAATGAACCCTGACTGCTCATTGGAAAGATTGATACTAAAGCTCAAGCTCAGATACTTTGGCCACCTAACACGAAGAGAGGACTCTTTGGAAAAGACCCTGATGCTGGGAAAGACTGAAGGCAAAAGGAGAAGGGAATGGCAGAGGATGAGATGGCTAGATAGCATCACTGAAGCAATGAACATGAAACTGAACAAACTCCGGGAGGCAGTGAAGGACAGGAAGGCCTGGCGCAATATGTTTCATGGGGTCACGAAGAGTTGGACACGACTTAATGACTGAACAACCACAAAAACCAACCACTTAGATAGATTTTCTCCATGATGATCCGTCCCTAACCTGGTCCTTCAGCTCTTCCAACAGAGCACTGATCATCACTGTCACTGAGTCTATCCACCTTGCTGCTGGTCATCCTCTTCTTCTCTTTCCTTCCACCTTTCCCAGCATTAGAACCTTCTCCAGAGAGCTAGGTCTTCACATAATGAGTCTGAAGTAGGATAATTTGAGCCTGGTCATTTGTGCCTCAAGTAAGAACTCTGGGTTGATTTGTTCGACAATCCATTAGTTTGTTTTCTTGGCTGTCCACATTCTCAGGAGTCTTCACCAAGTCCAAAAGCATCAATACTCTTCCTACCTTGGTTCTTCAAAGTCCAACTTTCACTTCCATAGAGTGTCACAGGGAATACCATGGCTTGCACAATTCTGGTATTTGTAGGTATAAACATATCACGGCATTTGAGTATCTTTTCCAAGGCCTTCAAGGCTGTTCTGCCAAGTGCTAGTCTGCGGTGTATTTCTTGACTGCTTGTTCCTTTACTCTTGATAGTAAAAGGCAGCAGCTATCCACCACTTCAATATCTTCATTGTCAATTCTAAGGTTGGTTGTAATTGCAGGTATGTTGTCATTAGTTTAGTCTTTTTTCTTTTAATTTTAGTCCCATTTTTTCACTGTGCTCCCTGACTTTTATTACTAGGGCTTGAAGATCCTTTGCATTTTCAGCTATCACGGTAGTGTCACCAGCACAGCACAAATTATTGATGTTTCTTCCTCCAGTTTTAAACCTGTGCTTATCTATCTTCTTCCAATCCAGCTTTTCTTAATATATATTCATTATATACTGTAGATTGACTTCTTTCAATCTGTTGGCCACTGTGTTTTTCTCCAGATTTGCTGGCATAGCTCAGTTAGAACCTTTACTGATTCTCCTTCTGTTGCTTGCCATATTTCAGTGGGTATTGCATCACTTCCTCTACCCTTCCGACTTGGTAATGAACGGAGTGCTGATCTAACTTCATCTTCTAGTCCTAGAGGTCCTTGTACGTAGGGAATATCTTCTAAGGTGTCTTGGATGTTGACATCTCAACTGTACAGAATTTCAGTATACTCCTTCCATCTTTGTTTGATCTCCTTTGAATCAGTTTCTGTCTATTGGCATCCTTTAGCATACCAATTTGAGACTGACATTTCAGAGATCTTTTGAAAGATTTCCCATGTCGATTTCCATCCTCAATGTTTTTATGGATGTTGTTGTAATACTGCTTCTTATCTCTTCTAACACTTCTCTGAAACTCTTTGTTAAGTTCTGTTCTAGGATTTTTGTCTTTCTTGGTTTTGGCTTCATTTTCTATCCATGTGATTTTCTTGGTAAAAATATAGAAGTAGTTTACCATTGCCTTCTCCCATGCAATATGAACTGATGCCTTTGTTGTAGTCACTAAAGTGATCATCTGCCTCCAGCTTCTTCCTATATTGCTGCTGCCCAATATAGGTGCCTGCTTGCTTTAGCTGGGCAGCTGGGATGACCTTCACACCTTGGTCGACCCTGCTGGGAATCTATACTCTTGGCATACATTCCCAACGTTCTTTGCACCTTCCTTCCAAGAACACCCCTCCCGCCATGATGAGGCAGCAGAGCAGGACCTGTGGGGTGCAATGGTTTAGCTGCCCAAAATTTAGGCCTACTTTGTCCACTTCTCTGGGAGTGGGCCTACTGATTATTCATGAATCAGGGTGTGCTTTAAAATCTTATTCAGCCTCAAAAATAGATAGTTGTTCTTTCTTCACTCATGTACCACTTTAAGCTGTTTTTAGCTTCATGTGATATACAAATGGAGCTACTTATTAAAACATGGTCAGCTTTAGTGCAATTAATCACAACTTGAAACGTGTTTGTTGTTGCCCTATTGGGATATGTGAATGGCAGCATTTGTGCAAGCCACTAAGCCAAGTTAAAAACTAGCATACCATATGAACTGAGAACCTAAAATATATAATTAAAGTACAGCCTTTGTACCAACACTTTGTTATTCAGTATCCAAGCTCTATTGTTTTATCTGGACTTTGAAGGCTAGCAGAGCTGTGCTACACCATAAATCATTGTTTATAAACCATGTCTGTGTGTTTGTGCGTGTGTGTGTGTGTGTCTGCCTGCCTGCCTTTGGGTCAGTCTTGGCTCCTGGCAACTACATGGACAAGCCCATGCAGTTTTCTTGGCAACATTTTTGGAAGTGGTTTCATATATTGTGCTAGGCGAGAATCAAATCATGTTATTAGTGCAATGTGTGGACCTGGTAAAATCACATTATGGCTTAGTGTGATATGCGATGTTACTGTAGTCAGCTGCTGATCACCTTTCCTGGGGAAATACATGGCAATGGTTGACCACTGCCTTCCACACTGCTGTTACATTGCAGAATAAATGTACTGCATGCCCAACACTGGACTAGACTGGACTATACTCTTCCACTTATAGTTGCTAATGGAAGAGCAGCTGCAGCCTACCAGGGATATGTGTATTTCCTGGTGTGGTATTACCTGCCAGGTGAATAACGTTATCACTGAAAATGCATAGCATTATTGTTATATCAGTAACATTTCCTACATGTTACTGGTGCTGCATCCTGTGAGTGTTGCTGCTAATAATCCATGGCTGCTTATTCAACAAGCTTATAACATAGCTATTAGTTATATCAAAGGGCCATTCCACCAGCTGCAATCCATTGGACACCAGACATACCTGATAACCTAAAAGACGCCAACCACTGGGAGGAGACAGAAATAAAAGAAGTGATATGTGAACCAGACCATATGCAGGGTGATCCTGAGGGATTACCTGTCTCCCATAGCATCTACCTGGCTGATCTGATCTGGGTTGGAACAATCCAGGTTCCTTTGATTAAACAATGCCATCTATTGGGACCCTGGAAACACTGCTTGTCAGTAGCAGTGCCTGCCCCCTCAAACGAGGTGCCTCCAAGATTCAAATGGTCCCCATCCTACTGGTGTTTCGAAGGGCCCTGAAGACCTGGCTCTTTACCCAGACTTTGGCAAGTGTGACTGAAGCCCCCTTTTTATTTTATCCTTGTCCGATTTCATCATTTCTGCTAGCTCTATTTTGTTTTTTGTAGTTCCTTTGTTTTCAAATGTTTTCAACAATTTGTAAAACACCCAGAGTTGCTGGGAGTCACATGGCATATAAATTCAAGTTATTTATCATTAATAATTATTTCTAATTAATTAATCATCATCATCATTATTACTACCTGCAGCAAACCAATACTTCTTTTACTTATTTAAGAATTTTAATTACAAAAAGAAAAAAAACACATAAAAAGTGCTTTAACAAAAAAATGAAATGCAGCAAAAAGAAACAAAATGTTAATATGTCATTATAACAATCAACAGTTACAATTCTGTATATGCTTATCTAATGCAAATATTCATGTATGTATGTGTGCGTGTATATATATATATATATATATATATAATACATATATATATATTTCTAATAGATTTATATGACTATCATTTTTTTAACCTACTGTATTTTGTATGAATGAGTCCCATATTTCATTATACTTGTCCATACAAATTCTACGTCTACATGAAGTCCAATACTTCACCAAAATGTGAGCATCACAACACAAATGCCATTGCTACCTCCTCGTATTCTAAAGTATACAAGTAGCAGTTTTTGCATCAGGTATTATGATGCACATTTCATCACTTCCCCACCCCTGTCCACGGATATGGCACAGAACGTAATTCTTATTCCTTGATACGGAAAACATATGGAAAAGTAGGTGTTGAGATCTTGCAAGAAAGCCCACCCAACATCTGTGGATCTACAGCAAAGTAAGCCTGCTATGTGTAATTAAGTGTCCACTGAAGTTTTTAACAATTAACTTCAAGCGGGTAAATAGATCAAACAGTTGAAGTAAACAGATGTTATGGCTTCTCAAAAGATGATAATGCAATATACAAACCAGGAAATAAAAAGCAAACAACCTGCCTGAAGTTGAGAGTAACAAACAACAGTAAGATCTGTCACAACAGTGAAATAGTCTACCTGAGGGTTGTGGGTTCTCCATCTCTGGAGATTTTTAAGAGGCTGGACAGCCACCACTCCAGGGTGGTTTAACTGGTTTTCCTGAACACGGCAGAAGGTTGGACTAGACGATCCTCATGGTTCCTTCCAACTCTGATTCTGAGAAGAAAATAAACACAAGAAGCACATTAGCTGGCTTCTTCATCAGATCAGAATCCAAGATTGCTGGGAAGCATCCTAGAATTCCTTAGCAAGCATGACCATCGCTAAGAATTTTGGCAAAGGAGTACATCCATCCAGCAAGGGCCAGATTAGGTGAGACTGGCTTAGTGTAAAGCATGCTGGTGTATTTAGCCAATTCACTAGTATTAAAACAAAGCAAGAAAACAAAATGAAAGGGATCAATTTGCCACATATAAATCAGCTGTCCCCAGCCTGGAAGAAATGGTGGGAATTATGGTCCTATAAAGCAAGGGAGGCGTACACAAATGCTATTGTGAGCAACACAGGTAGATATTTTGCAGCATGTATGCAGGCCTCGATTTCACCATCTTTGAGTAGCAGCATATACTGACCCTTTGTTTAACGACGACTAAAAACGATGCTTGGGAAAGATGAGTGAACCCAAACTCTGTGTTGGAGAAAGCACATATGGGGGCGGGAATGGGAAGAGGTCTGCTATTCTCCACACCTTGCAAACTCGTTAATGGGAAACAATGTGAGTACTGTAGTCGCTACTACACAGATTTCCAAGATCTGTACGAAGGTGAAGAAATCCACGCGCGGTTTTGTTCCTTCTTGTTGTTTTTTTCCAAGCCCGCAGATGTGCACACTTGGCAACCACTTCCAGCAGCTTCATTGCAAAACAAAACACACCCGCCGGAGCGGAGCAGGGAGCCTACGTGGGCGCCGCCGGGCCGTGCCGGGTTGGGCTTTCTGCCTTTCAGGAGTTTCGCTCCAGCCCCCGCGCTGCGCTCGAGGTTGAGAACTGCGAAAAACAGGCGGCTCCACGCGGCCGCAACCAATTTCCCGCCTCTCGTACCCGGAGCTGAGCACCCCGCGCCCCTCTCTCCTGCAGGGGGCGCAGGAGAGACGAAGCCCCGCAGCCGCCACGGGCGAGAGACGGAGCGCCCCGGCTCGGGTCTCCTGGCAGGAGCGCCGAGCACGTGGAGGAGGGGTTGGAGCGCGCCGGAGAGGCCGGCTTGGGCCGAAGGGGCGGAGCTGGGCGGCCGGGGAGGGCGGGAGGCTCGCGGGCTGCCTGCTCCGATGGGAGCCCGAAAGGGGGAAATCCGTGGTCGGGGACAGAGAGGAAGGAGCTAGTTGGAGCTCTGGGCTGCTGTCCCATTCTGGATTCCGGATCTGCCGGGTGGTGGGGGAGCAAAGGCTGGATCGAGAAAGAGGATGGAGCCCGTGACCAAGTGGAACCCTAAGCAAGTTGTGGAGTGGACCAAGGGTAAGAAATAGGACTCCGGCTGCTCCTCCGCGCCTGGATCTGAGAGAGGGACTCTTTTTCTCCTGCGCAGCTGTGGGCTTTGAACGCTTCCAGCCCTACTCTGCTTCTCTCCAAACTTTCTCTGCTAACTTCGGGGGGCTTAACCCATCTTTGCTCCTTCTTTTCCCCGGGTCGCCCGATCTCCCCTTCCAGCCCCTGCCCCCGGTTCCCGTCTCTACTGAGGACGTGTTCACCCGCCTTCTCCGGAGGGACCGTGCCTGCAATTGTCTGTCGCTCTTACTCTGAAAAGGGCTTTGCAAAACCGAGTTCCCTGGCTACGAGCAAAACACACGCGCCCACATATTCGCCCGTCTAGGAGGAGAGCTCGCCTCCCGCGGGTAAACAAACAAGCTAGCTCTCCGCGGCCCTGAGCGCCTAAGAGCGGCTGGGATGGACGCTGGGGCTCTGGAGCGGATCGCGAGAGCTCCTCCTCCCTAGCTTCTGATGTTCGCACAGAAAGCACACCGCGCCAAGTATTGGCCAGAGTTAGGGAGGAACGGCGGACGAACGTCCCTTGCACGTTGGGCGCGCTTGAAGGACAATGGGGGATAGCGGGTCGCTCTGCCCTTCGAAGGCGAAGACCTAAATCGTCGGCGTCGCCTGTCCCCACAGCCATCCGGTTGTGCTCGAAGCGAAGCGGGGTTAAAAATGGCCAGGGCCACAGAAGATGTGCGTCACTGGAGCCTGAGAAATACGCGAGATTCCAGAGCTTCCCTTTTGAACGGATGTCCTGTTAGTAGTTGAGGGTATTTAGAGAAATAAATAAGTTATAACGCTTATCATTGCTAAATGTCGAGATGGTAGACTCTGCACCTACCTTCTAGGTAAAATGCTAGTCCGAACTCAACCCAGGACACTTCCGTCCAAACGTGCAGTGCTCCACAACAGTTCAACTTTAGGCACCGCTTGTTTCCAAGAGAAAAGTAAATCCTAAGGGTGCATTAGTTAGTTGGCAGCATTCCTGAACCTTCGTAGCACACACTTTTTTTCACCCCCAATAATGCACCATCTGTCTGTTTACATCAGGCTTGTGCTGCCTGGATGTGCTGATCTGATAATTTTGAGCCAGCTGTCAGTGGCCCTGCTGGGTTGGGGATAATGGGAGGTGTGGTTTAGTGCAGCTGAAATATATCAGTTTGGGGAAGACTGGCTTAGCTAGGCAGCACAGCGTAGGTTAAGGATGAGTACAATCCAGATACTGCAAAAAAAAAAAAAAAGCTTTTTTAGGGCTTCTACTTTTTTGATAAGTAATTTTCTTCGACCTGTTCAGCTTCTCTGGTATTTGGTTCAGGATATTTATCAACTACTTGGTAATGTCAAAGTAGTCATTAACAATAGATAAAGAATCTTGAGCTGGGCTGTAGAGCCGCTGCAGTTCTCCCTTTACTCTTTTCCAGCTCTAATTCAAATATCTGTGAATACAAATTAGGTAGTTCAGCACAGTGGGATAACTATTTTGCTTCCAGAAACTGTAAAATAACAAATTACTTTTTCAATGAATGATACATTTAGTGTAGTGACTGCAAATATGGATTCTCAAAGGTGCCTGTAGAAGAAACACCTGGGTCAAAAGAGTACTACAGCTTTAATTATTCACATGGAAACATTATTTTGAAAACTTGGAAACAAAAAAAAAGTAGGGATGTGTACGCCAGTCAGAAATCATTATCTGTGGGGGGGGGGTCTTTCTGTGTTTTTACTGCATGGTGTTAGTCCTTTGTCTTGGCTCGCAGGCTTGGAAGTCACCACTAAAATATTGTTTGACTTGGTTCACTTTTGTGTTTCATTCAGGCTGAAGTGAATGTTAGTCCTTACCTTGCTCTTTGCACTTGTACACCACTTATGCCTGGCCTATTAAAGGAGAACAGGTGGTATTTTCAGCAATCCTGTTCCATTTAAATTGTGTTTCAGACAAGTGATAATATATGTAAATGTGGCTCAGTTCTTTCACTTGAATAGATAATGCTGCTGAAAACTTTTAAAATTTGTTTTTGTAAACAGAGTTTTGGAACCATTTATTTAGATACATTACAGGCTATGACAAGTGATAAGAATGGCCATAGCTTGCATGAAAGTGGATGCTGTGGCCCTGAAAATGCTTGTCTGTGTTTTGCAGCTTCGTCCCTTGGCTCCTATGTGGCAGATCCCTTTTAGAGCTTCCTGGTCCTTGTGTGTGTCTCTCTCTTTTTGAAAAAACCTCTTCAAAAGAGAAATTATGGGAGGTTCCTAAAGGGGGGGAGGAAGAGCGAGGGAGAGAAGAGGCAATTGGATGAAGAAAATCTCTCTCTCTCTCTCTCTCTCTGGGGAAATTTGGCTGTTATGTTCATGCTGCTTTAAAAAGGGAATTGAACATTTCACATCTGATCCTGTTGTGCCAGGCTAGACAACAGTGCAGGCAGCTGCACCCCAACAGAAATTTGGATTTCCCAGATGCCATTATGGTAACAGCTCCTACCATAGAAAAAGTACCATCAGCTTTTGATGAGTTACACAGTTCAGCTGAGGTATAAGATCTCAGGTATGCCCAGGGTTTGCTGGGCCTGCATTGTCACAAGTCCATTGGCCGCTTTGATCCTTTATAGAAAAGTCATGTCAGAAGGACAGGTTAAAATTTGCACTATATGACTTTGATGTAATTCACTTTAATTGTGTGATATGGTCCATTTCGGCCTAGTGCAATGTTTCCCAACCTTGGCAACTTAAAGATGTGTGGACTTCAACTCCCAGAATTCCTCAGCTAGCATGATGGCTGAGGAATTCTGGGAGTTGAAGTCCATACATCATCAAACTGGCAAGGTTGAGAAACACTGCTCTAGTGGGTTGCATGAACCAGTCTGTTGTGTATTATAAATAATGGGTTAGTGTGATATGTGAAGTCAATTTGTGGCTGGGTAGATGCAACAGTCTAAGCCAAAGTTGGTTTGTTTGTTTGCAGCTTAGCATATTATGTGAATCAATATTTGTTTGAGTGTTGGATATACCTAGTTAATTACAGTTTATTCAGTGAACCATTGTTTGTCAACTCTGGTCAAGTGTCTTATGTGAACACAGCTGTTTTATATGTACAATTGTTAATGAATACTCTGAAGTGAGAATTTGGGTTTTTTTTAAACAGCATTAAACTCATTTATAACAATGTCATTTCATTTTCAGGTGCTTTCTCAGTAACTGGGTTCTGTGTCGTGTTAAGTCACGATGGGTTTGAATCATAGTTTGTTGAATGAACAATAGTAATGTTTCAGTTGTAATATTAACAATGATTTGCAGACAATAGCTGGGTTCATACTATTGTAACAGTACTTTAGCCACAGAGATGGCATCAGCATTTCTGGATGGGAAAGTTTCCACCCACTTAGAAAGCATACAAACAATCACCAAAGCATACTTAAAGCCTTTTCATTTGTAATCCCGAAAATAGTCCAGCTGGATAACTCAGGCCATGGAAGGGGGGCTTCAGACTTCTCCCTGCATTGTTAGTTAAACAAACTGCACAATAGTTTGTTTAACTACAGTACAAGGTCGCAGCAGCTATATCTTGATTTATCCCTGGTGCAAACCAAAATGAATAAAACCCATCAAATTATATTATTTTATAGTTTAGCACAATGTGAACACAGACACTGAGTGGAAGAATTTTTATAGTTGTAGCTACCTTTATATTTTCAGTATTTGACCAACATTGTGGGCTCGTGGTCGCACATGTGTCAGTTTAAAGGAACCATTCTCCAATTTGTTTCATTCAGATTTGAATGAATGCATGCCCATCATAAGTATTGTTTAAAGATTACAACATAACTTCAATTTTTTCTAGTCTACATTCTGACTTCTATAAGCCAGAAAACCAGAAATGCATGTTATAAGCATGAATTATGCAAATGTTACTGATCCAGTTTGATAGTGATCTGTTTATAGAAGAGCTGCATTCAATGGCTTATTTAAGTGTCACGGTAACAAGATAAGATATCTATTACGGATACAAAATAATTCAGCAACAGAAAGGATTCAGGCATTCCAGCCTGGGCATTCTCAGTTTAAGTTTCACTGTAGTCATGAGACTTAGTAAGTGACCTCTACTTTTTTTTTCATTCTTGCTGTTTCTCCTTGCTATCCTTTCTGCAAAATGGAAATATTTACCTTTCTTATACTCCATCATGCCATGATCAGATGTCCTCCAGGTACTCCAAAGTAGAACTCCATTATTCTTACTTGGGGAGTATTATGGGAGATGTACAATCTGAAGGGCTTCAGGTTCCTTTCTTCTGAGTGATTCTTAAAATAGACTTCCTCTATCTGGTCTTCCAGGGGCATTGACCCACAACTCTAATCGCCACTAGCCAGCCCAGAGAACATTCATTACTGGCAGGACAAAAATGTTGTAGAAGTACAGTTTAAAAGAAAAAAGATTTGGAGGAGAGTTGGGCTTTGAGAGTTAGGAGGAAAATTAGAGAACTATAGTTTGTATGCCTCTCTTCTGGAGGAAAGAAGGGACAGGAAACTTAATCCTGCCTTAAGCTTCATACCTTGAGATCCAAAACTATATCTTTGACTGAACCCATTGGAGTTGTAGTCCATAAAACACAACTCCAATCAGAATAAAACAAGGCAACCAGTCTGTGTCTGAAGGTAAGGTGATGTACCCTCAGAGTTGAGCTGTAGTTTCCTTATCTGTAAGCAGGTTTTCACTTGCACCCATAGTGTAAGTATGAATTCCCTTTAGATTTCTGCTATGGATGCAGTGACTCTGTACAGTCCTACTTCTCTTCTGTCATTGGCACTCTTAGCAACTTGCCCCATAGTTTGTCATTTCTCCTAATTAAGGATTCACCTGCCTTCATTGTTACAATAAGATGGGTGATGTATTATTACCAGTGTTATTGGACTGCAGCAACCATCTCACTCTGATATTGGCCATGCTGGGTAAGGTTGATAGAAATTAGAGTTCAGGAAGGCCAGCAAGTCCTTGCAGTATCAATCTCTGTCCTAGAGGGAAAAAAATCCCTCATATTTGTTTTAATACATACTTTGACTTGTGTTCTTCTGCTGTTTATTTAAGCTGAGCCTCCCCCGATTAATTAAGGCTTGGACTAACTGCACTCCATGGTTTTAATTCATTGCTTTTGGATTTCACAGGTGCCATTTAAAACCAAGTAAATAGCTAGCTAATCATGTTGGTGTTAAGTTACATTTTTTGTTGCGTAGTCAAGAAAAGATGGCTATTCTCTCAGCTTTGATTTCCATCCACAGTTTTTACATTTTCATTATATTAAATGTCTCATGGCCAAAGTGAATACTATACATGAGTGTTCCTCTGTGCTTGTGTGTGTGTGTGTGTTTAATGAAGATAGCATTCTAGGCAATATGGTCTTCACAGTCTACCACTTTCCTTGTACAAAGCAATTAATATTTTGAAATGGTATTTAAAAGCAAAGAAGAAAAACACTTTGCAGATTGGAAGGAGCAGTTGGCTCGTACATTAAGCTAACCCATTATGTGGTTTGTTTGGTTTTGGATTTTGGTTATGTGCAAGCTGACCCATTAGGACTTAATCTGAAGGACAGATTGAGCCGCTTGCTTGTTCAACAAATAATGGTTTATTCATCTTATGTTAGAAATCCTAGCTTAGTATTATCAATGGTGTTTCACAGCCTTTCTAGATAATTGAAGAGTGTCCTATTGAAGAATGTACAACTGAGTTTTTCCTACTAAACTTCACTTGCCTGGATTAGCATCCACCAGGTTACGCTGTAAGAGCTTTTCTTAAATTCTAAAGGTTGTTGATCGTACCTTTATTCCTTGGGTTCCCAACATGGCACTTGGGAATGAAAAAAGTGTCTACCACCAAGTTCCTTTCCACCTGCCGAGCTCCCTGCCCTACCTAAATTTACTTTTTTAGGTTCTTGTTAAAGCCATGCATGCATTGAAATGATTCAGAAGTACTTTAATCCTCATCTGAGCACAGCAACTCTTTGCAACTTTTTTTTAGACACTCCCAGAAAAAAGAGGGATTGCTTTAATGAATAGAGATGTGCTGTGCTTCTGACTTCTGTGAAGTCAGAAGCACTCTATCCAGATCATTTTTGAAGCCCTACTTTTTTTTCTGTTCAAAAAAGGAATGGGATGCTATTCAGATCTGAAGCGGGAAAGGTGCTTCAGATCCAGCTTGAGCATACTTGTTTTATGTGCCAGCAACTGTGTCTTTTCCTGGGCTCATGTGGCAGCCACAGAGACCCAGGAATATACGCATCTAAGTTGAGGGATAAGGCAGTGACATGTTGTTGCCATGTCCTTAACTCAAATTAATCTTTCCTGGGGACTATGCAGATACCATGTGAGCCCATCCACACCAGTTCTGAAGCACTTTTCCTGCTTTGGATCTCAGAAGTGGCACGTTCCTAGAAACTAGCATACTTTAGAGCAAACCACCAGCCTGAAGCATAGCTTGTATTTCTAACAGTGCTTTTAGATTCCCATAGACACTTGTATCATTTATAGAAAATAAAGTGGCATGTGACAACAAATACTTTGTTTGCCTTTTGCTTTGTAACTGGGCAGTCCTGCCATGGCAATCATTTTGTGAGAGTGCTCATGACATGCTGTCAAAATCCAGATGTTTCCCCTGGCCCAGGCTTTTATCAGACATCCTGGATTTATTCCCCTCTAGGGAAATATGGATTGTATCTCCAACCTCAGTATGGTTTCTCCTCCTGTTCCTGATGGGCATTATAATCTATGTTGGTCTTAAGCCACTGGCTCAGGGAAGGTTGTTGAAAGAATTGTAGGAGTCCAAAAACAAATGTCCAGTAGAAGGTTGAGATAAAATTGGGATTAGGAAGTGAAAGGCCCTTTTAGGCTCATGGCCTGTATATCCAGAAACCATAATGATGTATTATTAAAAAGTTTATGCCTTGTCTTTCAGAAGTGATAAAGGAGAAGCCTTATCCATCTGTACAGCCCAAAAAAGACACGGTGTGAGAGCATTGTACTGTATGAGTATCCTCAGAGAGGCTCAGTTCACACCCTGGGGATTCTCTTGAGAATTCTGGGATGGAGATTTGGCTATTTAGGGTTGTACAAGATGAAAATACTTCAGGAATGTATCAGCGAAAGGAAATGTTTGGGAGTGACTATATCCATTTTTGTATTGTTTTGTGGAACAACTAAATGAGAGCTGCTAAAGCTCATCTGCTTTTAACTTTTTTTTAAAAGATGTGCCAAAACATGCTACCCTTTGAAACCTGTTCTTTTCAAAAGTATTCAAAAGCATTGCCTCTAGTTGAATCACTAATTTGAAAAAGACTCTATTGTTTGCATTCTAAGCAAACGTACCAAGGCTTGGAAATTTTAATTTTTGGGAAAGTTTATATTGGCTTGTTTTTCTGAGAACTTTACTCTGCAAAAATGTCCATTTGGGTCTCTTAAAAATAAGCCTTAATGGCTTCAGACTGTAAGTTGCTGTAGCATTTCTTTTATGATGCATATGGCAAATCATATTTCCTTACAACCTTCTTGCAACTGCAGGGCCTCCAGATGCATTGGGACTCCAAATCCCAGAATTCCCAGCCAACTCCCATAACACTTCTGGGAGTTGGAATCTAGCACATCTGGAGAGTACCAGTTTGGGAAAGATTAATTAACTGTAATTATTCTGTAATAAATTTTGCATTCACAGTTGCTAATCAGCACCATGTGTTTTTGAAGGCTGGCCAAACTTGTCTGCCAACTCCTTCCCCTGATTGATTCCATGTGGGTCTAGATTTTTTCTGGGTAAAGACATTAATTTGTGTGTTTTCATCATATTGACATCAATAACAACCAAAGATGGTAAAACAAAGGTATTAATGAGACTTGGGTGCTCGCCAAAGGAAATTTTGTGTGTGAACTAAGATGGGAAAGGTTGTTTGAAACCTATTTGATGCAACTACACCTACATGTTAGTGTGTCATCAGCTGTTGGTAGCCTTAAACATCCATTTAAATCTGGAGTATGGACAAGATTTTTTTTTTTTTTGCCTTTAATTAAATGAACTGTTTATTGAGATACTGTAATTGAAGCATTTAAAGGGATTTCCAACCTTAGCACTCTGTTAGATTGGCTTGGCAAAAATAATTTGAGGTGCCAGGGCAAACGTGGCACTCTAACTACTTTTGCAGTTCCTAGAAGCTCCTCCCACCACAACTGCTCAAAATCAGTAGCTTGATTACTTGTCATTTAATTTATTTATATATCAAATGTATATTGCCATCCATCCCACAGAAAGTGACTCTGGGTGGCGTACAACAAAGATATAAAACAACGTATCAAAAAACAGTCATTATTAAAAAGTTTTAAAAATCATAAGGCTTACAGGATATGAGATGTGAACAGGAACAATGGAGCCACCTCAACAGGACCTGATGATGTAGCCAGGTCTTGAGGGACTTCTGGAAAATAAGGGGTGGAGCTAACCTTACTGGGGGGGGGAGAATGCGCCATAAGGCAGGCACCCATTTTGAGTGGGAAGCACACGAGAACTGTAGTGTAAGCCTCCCTCTGTGTTTTAAGTAAAGAAAAGAACAAACTCAATCTTACCATGACTTAAGAAAATCCCAGCTCTGCTCATTGCCTCATCACCCAGCCTTTGGCAGCCCTGTCTCCCAAATGCTTTGTGCAGCCACTGGATGCCAGAAAGATTCCTCATCATTTCCATAAGATAAAGTCTCCTCTGAATAAAGCTTGGCTCCTGGTGACCTCACAGGTACATCTATGTAGTTTTCTTTGCAACGGTACCAAAGCAATTCACCATTTCGGCTTTTTGGGAAAGGGATTTTTTTAAAAAAAAATCTCAGAGTAGTTCACAACTCTGGGATTTCCTGGTGGTTTCCCATCCAACTGCTAATCAGGTGCAGTCCTGCTTAGCTTTTCAAGATTGGCTCTGGCCAGCTGGGTGCTGAATCTTTAACTTCTTATACTTTCGTTCTGATACTGGTTGGATTCAGACATTGCCGTAGACCAGTGTTTCTTAAACTTTTTTTCTCTCAGGACCCCTTCCCTCCTTTAAAAATTATGGAAGACTCCAAAAGAGCTTTTGTTTATATGGGTTATATTTATCAATATTTACCATATTAAAAATTAAAATTGATGCATTTGCTGTTGCTACTGTTTCTCATGATTGTTTGATAGGATTTTAATATTGTATTATTTTTCAACATAGGCTGGCAAATAATTTTGGTCTTGTGGACTCCTGAGAGGGTCTTGGGGGACCCCTGGAGGTCCTAGGACCACACTTTAAGAAACACTGCCCTAGACCACAGTATAGCTTGTTTAGTTTTAACTAGCATGTGGTTTGTAAACTATCATTTATGGCTTGCTTTGACAAACCCAACCAATTGTAACTTACTAAAAATAGTTTAGCAAATGATGCCTCATTATAATATGTGAAGTAGGTCATAAACTTGTATGGGTTGCAGACTATTGTTTCACATGCATGAAGCATGATCAGGATCTGTTTAAACAATGAGTGGTAAACAGTGAAGTCTGAAAAAACAATGCAGAAAGCACTGTGATAAACTGGTTATTTATGAAACCTGGTTGTGATCTATTGTTGCATTAGTGAGCAGTGACATTCCTAACATCACATTTCAATTTTTTGAGGGGGGGATGTTTGTCGAATGGAATAGGATAGGACTGACAAATGATAACATACACAGGTTGGAAAATAGGTAGGAGCACAATCCCCTGATGTTACAAAGAGTATAATTAGGTCTTACAAGAGTCTTAACTGAATAAATTAGTTGCAAAGTTGCATCTGAGCCAGCTGTGTGGTTTGGTTCCTGTGCTTGTCATTGAGCTCACACGACACTAAGCCATCATTTCTTTAACCATACTTTAAACTATAGTTGGCTGGATACCAATCAAAGAAACCTCATCATGGCTTAATGGGATATGTGAGCTCAGCCTGTATCTCTGGGAGATGGCTTCTTGTTGCTACGTACCTGCATTAAATATCTGCAGAAGCAGTCATAACTACTGCCTTGCTCTGGAATGAGTTCCGATGAAAAAACCTATAGATGTTAGTGCAATCAGAGGTATCTATAGGATCGAATGTTTTAGTCAAAACAATCCTTTCATATATGCATGTGATATTATGACATGTATGCAAAGGGGTGGAGCTTGCAGTCCTTATCATTTCCTTCCCCAACCCCTCCTCTCCCCGCCTCTGGTCTTAATCTGACTTTTCAGAGATGAGATAGCCAAGTTTAGATGATAATCAGCCTGACATCCATGGACTGTCTATGCTTGCTGGCTGTCAGCCTGTGAGCAAGTACTAATTTTACTGCCCCATTTTTTTTCCATTGGATGTGGATATCATGAAGAATTGTGGAGTATTTCTCCCCCACCCCCATTGGAGTAAACTTTGGGTCAAATGAAATGGTGACTGGATTTAGCACACGGGCTAGCAGTTAATTATCCCTACTTTTGAATTTCCAAGTCTACACGTTAATTATGCCTTATCAGACGCATTCAACTAAAGGCTTTTTTTCTTCTCAGTAAAAATGGCCAGGTGGGCAATATTTGACGTTGGGAATCAAGCATTTTAGATATACATAAAGATAGTATTCATGTATTTCTTATTGAGCAAATTGATACTCTTTGAATTGTCAGCCAAAGGACATGGCAAATTCTCCTATACAGTATCTCAGTGGACACTCTTAATAAATTAGTTATGGAATAACCTTTTTCATGCATGTGGAACCTTTCAACCTTGCCTTCCTAGAATGGATAAACATGTCAGGAACCCTCTAATTAACTTTGGCTTTCTATTTCAAATCAAATCAGGAAAACACGTTATCAGCTTCAGAAAAGCCAGAATATTAAACTAACTCTAAGTTGTTATTTAAGTTCTACGATTATCAACCATAGTTTTGTTGTTCAGCTTGGGAATCTAATTGAGAATTGTACAGTAATTGTCTTTTTTCATTCCATAACTATGCATTTGAAAACCTTTAAAATAATATTGTACCATTTCAGCATATTGCTTATCATAACAAAGCAAGAATATGCCTGATAAAATCCTCTTTGCCTAAATTTTATTAATATTCCTTATTAGTGCATTTTATCTTGCCTTTTCTTGTCTCCTAATTTCATTCCCCTGACCCAGCAGTAACCCTAGATAGATAGATTAGGCTGAGAAAAAGGGTCTGGACAAAGTCACCCAGTGAACTCTAGCTGAGTGGGGACTTGAACCAGAATCTACATGATCTAAGTCTGACACCTTTATCATTCTACTACACAAACTCTGTATGAAATGTAATGGGATTAAAACCAGGAACACAGTTTGTGCCTGAAATAGGACAAAAACAAAGTAGTAGGTATTGGATTTCTTTAGTCCTTGAACTTTTGTGTGTAGAGTATTGGCGTTTTGTCTAATATGCAGGCTAGATTTAGAACAATTAAGTGTCCGGATTGAAAAGAATCGAAGGAGTGTGGGCTTAGACAAGAAGCTTTAGAGTAACCCACCCTTCCAATCCATTCTCACTGCTAGCCATTTGTTTTCAGTCAGGCTTAGGAAGAACAGGAATCACACTGAAACAGTCAGGCTGCAAAACAACAAGAGGGGTAAGTGGCAAAGCCAAGGGATCAACAGTACTGGAGCAGAGGTCTCTTTGGGTTTTTAATGCTATCAGCCGCGATTCTGATTTTCAGCGATGCCTTGTTGTAGCTCTCCAGATGTTTCTGAGATAGAACTCCTAGTGTAGCATCTTCCACCATTGGCAGTATTGGCTGGGACTACTGGGAATTATAGGCCAGCAACATCTGAAGGCCTACAAATACCTTATTCCAACAGTACTGGGTGCCATTGGTTGACTTCCTTCTCTGCTGTGACATTCCCATAAGGCTCAGAGAGTTGCCTCTGGTGCTCCACAAGAAATGTTGAAGGAGAAGTCTCAGATTTATTCCCAGATCCCAAATTGGTTCTTGATCTGTCTTTCTGCAGGGAGGAGCCTGCTGCTTCTTCCTCCTATCTTTGTAAGGAGTCACTTGTGCAGAGATACACTAAATTCTGCAGAAGTGTGTCATTCAGATATTGTCATCGTTCTTTACCTGTTGAATTGACCCTTGAAGAAGAATGGCTTTCTGACTTTTATATTTCTAAGGCAGCATTGTCATGAAGCCTCTGAAACAATAATTGTTGAAGTCTTAAGATGTACTTACAGTACTTGGGCGTTACATACAAGGATCTATTGTTTGTTGAACCCACAAGAAGACTTTGCAGGTAATTCTAATTGTATTAAAGTTCCATCTTATTTTATTTTATTTTTTTAAAGATATTTGCTCCATGAATGTTAGTTGCTGGTGGCTTTGGGTACATACAAAAATAGTAGGATTGGCTGATTAATTTAAGTGAGTGTCGTCATATCTTGCAGTCTAATCTGTGCTATTAATGACACTATTCATAATATAACACAGATACAAGAGTTTGTTTTGGCTTGCCTGCCCTATAATTAATATGTATTTTTGGGTGTGCAGTATAGCTTCTTCCTTGGGATTTATCAGAAGGTGTATGTGACCCTTTTCTCTCCTCTCCTCTTCACAAGCAATCCAGCAAGGAAGATTAATTCTAGGTGTGATAATCTGAGGTTATCCGGTGAGTGTCTGGATTAGGGAAGGTGTTAAAGTCAAATCTCTTCAACCCTAATCTAATACTTTGCTATCACTTTGGTGTGCTGCTTCAGCTCAATAGTTAAAGATTAGGAATGTGCAGTGCTTTGAATTCAAAGGGGAAAAGCTGCTTTGGAGCATAGTAAAGGTGTGTTTGTAGTATTTATTGGCACCTCCTTAAACCAAATGTATTTTATGGACTGCACTGCAGCTTTAGAGAGAAAAGATGCAAGTATGCTCCAGAGCACCTTTTCCCCTTTGAATGTGAAGTACTGCATAGTCCTACGAAAGATCCTGTCTTCCTTTTTAATATTATCCAAATGAAAACTCTCACTCAAAAACTCCCAAAATTAAACATATTTTACCATAAAGATACAAAGTTGCACAGATGGCCTGTTAGCGTTTACTGCCTCTTTTCTATGAGCCAATTGTATCATAGCTTTTTCTTCAGAAAAGTTGCAAAATTTATATGGGACAAAGATACAGGAACAATCTCGTTTTAAACCTTAGTTCCACATCATGATTGTTTCACTTGTGTTCCCAATTTTTGAGAGCACTTTCACATTCTCCTTTTTGAGAGCTTGTTTTCCATCCTTTGACACTGAAAGTGAGCTCTGTTTGAATTCTGCTGCAGAAGAATTTCCTTTGTTTTCTTGAGGTTAAAAATATATTGAAGGAGTTTTTGCATCATCAGCCAGGAAATGCCATTGATGGATATTCTTTCAAGCTATCTACTGCTGTTCTCCAAAAGGCTAACCAATGAAAGTCAGATTGATATTTTTAACAATTGAAATGAAACCAACTTGGACTGAAGTTCGGCATTCTGTTCCTATTAATTTTATTTTGTCCAGACACTATCCATTTCCCATTCTTGGAATAAAGTAATTCTTCTTTTTTTTATGCAGGAGAGGAATAATTGTATCTTACCATTTGGGTGATGCTTAAGACTTTTGTGTCACAAAACTGCTTTCTGTATAGCCTGCTTTCTCGGTTAACAAGTTCTTTCAGATCCTTAGATTTCATTCCATAGAAGTTTGTTACATTTCAGTAATTATTTTTGTGGCAGGAGGAAAATCATATGAATGAATGGGGAAAAAAGGTTAATTTTCAGGTATAGTAAGACCTTGACTTAAAGGACCAATGGTGGGGGGAGGCATTTATTAAAATTGAATGTTTGTGATATCCAAATTTATATAATTTATTTGTATAATTATATCATCAACGTTTATGTCATTTGAGACACTTTATATCATTTGGGCAGAAGACATACATGCATGTAAATGATGTAAAAATTCAATTATGACATTCTGCAAATGATGTAAAGTGACACAAATGTCATAAATTATGTCTGGGGCCCAGGCTGCTTTGGAAACAATGCACTTTGTCCCTTGTTTAGGTGGAGGTGAAGCCCAGAGTAAATTTTTGTCCCTGGCATCCACTGAGTGGAGGTCCAGATAATTTAAGTTTTACTTGTAGTTACATTCACATAATTACTCTGTTCCAAGAAACCATGGATATAAATTGAAGTGGTGCATATTTTATCAGTTGAGAACAAACTCTGGTCTCTGCTGTTCCTACCTACAAATGCCCAAGAGAATGGAAGAGGGAGATTGCTGATAAATCTGTACAGGTAGTCCTCGACTTACAACCACAGTTGGGGCCAGAACTTCTGTTGCTAAATGATGCAGTTGTTAAGTGAGTCATGCCTGATTTTACCATATTTTATGCCATGCTCGTTAAGCGAATCACCATGGTCATTAAGCGAATCCAGCTTCCCCCATTGACTGCTTGTTGGAAGGCACCTGGGAAGGTTGCAAATTGTGATCACATGACCCCCAGGATGCTGCAGCTGTCATAAATACATGCTGGTTGCCGAGCACCTAAATTTTGATCATGTAGCCATAGGGACGCTGTGACAGTCGTAAGTGCAAGGACCAGTCATAAGTCACTTTTTCAGCACTATCGTAACTCTGAATGGTCATTAAACTAATGGTTATAAGTTGAGGACTACCAGTATTCTTTTCTACTTCACTGGTAAATACCTGTTCACTGGTCCAGTTCAGCTGATCATAGTCTTCTTGCAAACCAAATTTTCCTTCTTTCCTCTTTCAGGTGAGCCGTGATTAAATTGGTTAAGCCATGGCCCTGTCTCTTCTGATGATTTTATTTTTATTGTGCTTACTTATTTTTCTAAAACCAGCTATCCAAATGACATGAATATCAGTGCCATCTCTTATGTAGTCTTCAGAAACTAATAATAGTGATAATAATAGAAGTAGAAATATTAATAATGGCTGTGAAAAGATTGCATGCTCCTGGTTTAGAAACATAGCTAGTTCCCAAATTGATAAATGTCGTTTCCTGGTTTGGATGAAATGCCAGTTAATTAGAGGCTGGCTAGTTTGTTGTGTGGTTCAAAAAAGGAAATAAAAAGATACATCCATAATGACTTGTATATTGTAGTGGTATACATTTTATCCTTGCAGACTTCATAGATATCCTCCAGGCAAGTCGACATCAATTTGCATATTGCTTTGGGCTCTCTGAAATGAGGATGGTCTGGCTTCTTGGACCATTCAGTTCTTGTTGGCTATCAAGTAGAATCTGGTCCATAAGAAAAATGGTGGGAGTAGCATCCTCCAGCATTAGATAGCTTTTCTCCTTTACTTAAGTGTAGTATAGGTTTGTAGTGGAATTTATCTGCATTAATGGTTTATGTATGCTTTTAAGATGCAAACCTTTAATTGTAGTACATAAGACATATATGATAGCAGTACCCACACAGTGCATTTAGTGAAGTCCATTAAAAGTCTAGGTACAGCATGTTAAGCATGGTTAGTTTTGACCTTAGCTTGTTTTTTGTGACCACTCATGTTGAAATCAGTGCATTTGAGTTTATGGTTCAATATATTGTGCAGATCCAGAAAAGCAGCTTTGTTAAACATGTTGCCTTAATATGGGCAATGTATAGCAGCTTACTACAACCCAGCAGATTCCAGATGTATTAGGGCTGCAATTCTCAGAATACCCAGCAACTGTAGCTTTTGCTGGCTGAGAAATCTGTGAGTTAATTTCCAACACATATGGCAGAAAGTATAGATGTCTGTCCAGGTTATTGTGTTGGTAAAGTACTCTGGCTCAGTATAGCTTCATGGGCAATAGCCATCCTTCAGTAGGATGGCACAAGGATACTAAGCAAAGTCCTTAGAGCATGACCCCATTAGTTTGGGGTATGTTTGTATCCTGAGAGAATACTAAGTGGTTGTCCTGCTTACTGTTCTGCTCCAGTTTTGCAATTATAGGGTTGTCATGAGTAGTGTTGAAACTAACCATATGTTGCAATTACAGATTGCTGCCAGCCTGTTATCTATATTTTCACTAGATCTTTATTGTAAGGTTTTACATTTATTAGTGGAGGACCACATATCCTCTAACCATTTTAATTCAATTTGATGGAAGAGAAATGGGATTCAGGGTTTTTTCCCCCAAAAAAGTTAAGAAAATTGTGGTGAAATTCTCATGAGCAAAGTGGGAGGCTCTTGGCTTAGTTATAAAGTGGCCATAATATATGTGAATTTAATGTCCTTCATTAAATAATCCTTTCTCTTCCTGGCTTTCCACAGTTCAACTAAATTATAAGGAAGGCATAATGAGGAAATTCCATATATAGGTCTTTCTCAGATCAGGAAGCGTGCAGCCAACATAACATCAGAGGGATGGAAAGATTTGTAACGACCACAAAATCTACCCCTAATAATCTCTGTCAGTTTATAGTAATCAGGGAAAGTTTAAAAAAAAAAAAACCACCAAAAGACATTCTAAATCACACCGAGATGAATAAAAACAGAATTCTCTTTTGTCAGTGGAGAAAACATTCGAGAATTTGGAAGACAGATTTTGACATGCTATTAATGTTATTGCAAAGGAGAAAGATGCACAAATGGATGTTCAGTTTCAGATAATCGAGTAGTCAGTGTTCTGATCGTTGTTGCGTTGGGTTTTGTCCTAGGATAGGGTGGTTCCTGTGAAATTCAGAAGCATTTGATCACCATGGGCAAATAAAGCACCACAAATATGATCTGTATTTTGTTGAATCCTCTAGGTATTGTATGTGCGCATGTGCATTTGGGAGACAGTCTTATAGTTAGCAATGGCCTGATGGATGTTGCAGTTAATTGGAAGGCTCCTGTCAGTTACCCAGTAGAACTTTCTAGTTAGCTAACCACAAAAATATTCAACCTTGGCTGTCAGTGGAATGGTCATAGACAAAGGAGATTATGGGAAGTGGGGGAGGTCAATAAAGTCAATCATGACTCTCCAGCCTATGTGAACAAGTATATGTAATCTGTAGCAATGACTGTATGATAACTTAACCTTAAGATACTGTTGTCTTACCTTTGGTGGAATTAATAAGATTTAAGAATTTAATACAACAATTGGCAGGCAGCTGTGGATCCTGAATGGGGATGACATCCTTAGAGAGCTTAACTCATGAAAACTGTGTGTAAGTGGGAGCTCTTCTCATTGTTTGTTACCTCCTTTGCCAAAAGAGTGTTGTGAGTAGAACTAGTTGAGGCATGCCTAAAGAATGTAAATTGGAAACAAATCTGTCACCAGCGGCAGACAGTTTGTAAGAGACAGAAATGTTTAGGGGGGAAAGAAGCAATGGAGTTGGATTAGCTTCATCAGAAATATTTTAAAAGAAAATGGAACATTTCCGTCCAATCATATGGTCACCTGTTTTAATCCCAGTGAGTATCATATGATCCGTGGGTGTTCATAAATGTGAGTTCCCTTTCCCCCAAAAAGGTATGTGTTTGTTGAAGCATAATACTTTTTAATTTTTTTTTCCATTGATGTGAAGCATTTAGTTTTTATTGTTGACACAAATTCAAGGATTCCTTCACAAGAGTGAATGCTTGAAGCTTGCTAAATAAGTAGAGAAAGTTGAAGTCCTTTTGAATACTACAATGTGGATAGCTTAGAGATATACAGTTGACGGTTCGGTGTTTGGTATAAGGGCATCTGTGGCCTTTATTGAATAATTGCTGAGTGTCTGCTGTGTGGAGGTTTTTGTACAAAACAATATTACAGTGAAGTAACTTTTCCTGAGAAGACTTGCAGCCTGCATCCGATGAACAGAATTGGGACGTGTGTGCTTTTCCTATTAGAAGTGAAGTGAGGCTGGGATTGTTCCTCCAGACCTTGAAGGCAAAAGTAGGTTTTTCTGAAGTTGAGGGGTTGAAAAAGTAAGAGAACAAGTAAAGAGCTTCTTCCTTCATCCCCAGTTAGATTTCTATGAAGTCCATGGGTTTCTATGAAATTCCCAGCAGCCCCAGCCAGTGTGGCCAGCAATAAGGGATGTTGGGAATTGTCATACAGCAACATCTCTGAGCAGCAGCTCTCTCACTGCTATCCAGAATAAAAGAAAGATTGATTGAAGGGAGTAGGGTGAGATTGGAATAATAAGATAGGTGGTTTATATGCCATGTGGGGCACTAAAGAACTACATGATGCTTTTCAAATATGGACAGTTTGTGGCCCTCCAGATGTTGATTCACTTTAACTTCCAGTAACCCTGGCTGGCCTGACAAGTTATTAGAGATGCTGAGCATTGTTCTGAAACATCCAGAGGCCCATGCAGTGTTCACACTTAATTCAGATTTAAAGCATGGAAGGGAAAAATAGACTTAATTTGCACAAACATATTTAGTATTTCTGAATTTATACATACCAGCCATTCTCCTGGGTTAAGTTATAAGTTCTTGGCAATCCCAGCAATTGTTCCTGGAATGCACAGTGATTTCCAAGTTCTCAGATTCATCTGCTTGGAAATCTAATTCATACTTCTAAGCCAGCCTTTCTCAACCTTTTGACCCTGGAGGAACCCTTGAAATATTTTTCAGGCCTCGGGGAACCCCTGCACATTCAGGCTAAAATATAGGCCAGAAGTTACAAAATTATTATATTTGTTTCATGTGTAGGCCTGTGTAAATGCATTAACAGTGTTCTTAAACTAAATAAAATAAAGAATGAAACTTACCTCTTTAACATGAAACCTGTGCTTGTTTTTTGCTGCACAGGTACTCAATTCTGGGCCAAACTTGAGTTTTGGAGATCAGTTGTGGGAAATTTTTGGCCTTTGCAGTTGTGTTTTTTGGGGCTATTTTGGGCTACTTTTAAGGGCGTGTATAGTTTTTGAGTGATATATCAAACTGTCATGAATGATCACTGCAAAATGCATCTCAGGGACGCATATGACACTGGCACGCTAAGTCGGGTGAGTCTGCCTCCTCCCCTCTGCCTCCTCCCCTCTCCCTGCACCACCAGCATCTCGTTCCCCAAATCTAGCTTCTCCTTTCTCGCCCCCTTCTCTCCCAAGGACCCCTTTGCAAAACTAGAAGGGGGCTGAGCCTTGCAACCTCCAGCACCCCTCCCCTTAGTGTCCTGAAATCCTGGCACCCTGATACCAAAGCCTTCACCACCACCACCACCACTTTTTCCTTTCTCTTGTTTCCTTCCCCACTCCCACTTCTGTGAGTGGCTCCTGCTGCCACTGGTGCCGAGCCCTGGATCTGCAAAAAGGCAGGCGCCCGCCAGCAAGAAGGGCCCTGGCACGGAGGCCCCAGTGGTGTTTCTCTCTCTCTCTCTCTCTCTCTCGCGTGCTCTCACCATCTGTGGCTTCTCCCTTCTCTCCTCGGCTCACTCCCTGCTCACTCCTCCACTTGGCTCATTCCTCAGCTTGCACACATGCATGCACAATCCCTGCCCCCGCCTGGAGTCCACACATGCTCTGGCGGGCCAACCTAGTGTTGGAGGTTGGAGGGTTTTTCTTCAGTCTCTGTTTTTATAAAATAAATCACAATCTCCCAGGGAACCCCTAGGGACCTCTCATGGAACCTTAGGGTTCCGCAGAACCCCAGTTGAAAAACCCTGTTCTAAGCTGTCAAACTTTTTTTTTTAATCTAGTAGTTTTAAGGCAGGCATAGAGGCCTTTTACCAAGCCATAACTATCATCATTCACCTTGTATGTTAAAGTTACTGATACATTAATTACTTATGGTTCTCCAGTTCCATTTCATGGCTGAGGGACTTAGACTTGGGTCTTTCCAGTCTTACTCCAGCACCTTAACGACTAGAGTACACTAACTAACTCTTGTTGCCTTTTTTTTTTAAGAGTATTTCTACAGTACAAGATTCTCTTGAACTAAGCACAAATACTCAACAAACTGATGGCTGAAAATATTCAGGATGACATATAGCAAATATGATGAAATATGGTGGAAAGGCAGGCTCCTTTAAAGTCTTGAGCATGCCAGAATACAATGGAACCTCGGGTTACGAATTTAATTCGTTCCGTGACTCTGGTCGCACCCCGAATTGGTCGCAACCTGAAGGAAATTTCCCCATAAGGTTCAATATAATTACCGTTAATCCGTTCTGGCGTGGAGGACAGGGAGGTGGCTATTGCTTGGAGAGAGAGTCCCCCTCCCTACGACCACGTGTCAGGGGCGTAAAATGGCCGCGGACCACGTGTCGGGTGGAAAGATGGCCGCGGACCACGTGTCGGGCAGAAAAATGGCCGCGGACCACATGTCAGGGGCGGAAAATGGCCGCGGACCACGTGTCGGGCGGAAAATGGCCGTGAACCACGTGTCAGGGGCGGAAAAATGGCCGCGGACCATGTGTCAGGCGGAAAATGGCCGCGAACCACGTGTCAGGGGCGGAAAAATGGCCGCGGACCACGTGTTGGGCAGAAAAATGGCCGCGGACTGTGTCACGGGAGGGAAAATGGCCGCGTATCCTGCTCATACCCCAAGGCAGAGTTCGCAAATCGAGGTAAATTTTTGCGGCCGGAGCTGGTCGTAACCCGAAAAGTTCGTTAACAGAGGCGTTAGTAACCCGAGGTACCACTGTACTTTTCTTTCTGATTATTGTAAATTTAATTCCAGAATTTTATTTTTCTGTTTTGCCCACTACTGCAATCCTTCAAATGTTTTCATAGTATAGGTGGGCTGGGCCATGCCCCATCCTGATGTATTTTAAGCATTATTAAAAATGTATCTTTTTATGCTGCCCTTCCCTAGCTGTTAACTATCCCTAATATATAATTATTATTCTATAATGATATATGCTTTGTTTAATGGTCTGCTTTTGTTCTGCATAAAACTATTATTCCGTATTGTAATTATTGGTTATGCTCTTCAGTTTTTGAAATTATTGGATAAATATATGATATGATATATGTGGAATTCTAGGCTGGGAAGACTTTAATATAAGATTGTGATAAGCGAAGTGGCTGTAGAAGCTTCAAAGAGGCACTTGACAAAGGTTTGAATGAAGCACCTGCTTTACGACTGTGTGGTGAAGCAATGAGGTCCCTTCACTTCTCTGAATCAGGTGAAGGGTCTGCTTTGGTTTGGTTTGGTTTGTTCTCTTCTGGAGCATCTTCTGGCAATTGCCCACCCAGCCGAGGTTCTGTGCGTGCCCTGAGTCGGAAGGCAGAACCACCTTCGTATGCAAACTGTGCAAGAAGGCAAATGGTGTTGCCACAACAAGGCGAACTGCATCATTTTCATAGTGTGAAGCACCATCCTGAATCAAAGCCACCTTGTGCAGGCCAAATAGGTCAATAGCAACATGGCAATCCCAGCCATTGCATCCTTTCGACCCCCCCTTTTTTGTGTGTGTGTGTGATTTTGAGTCAATGTTGATTCCTAACAACTGCCTGGATGAATCCCTGCAGTTTTCTTGGCATGATTTTGGAAGTGGTTTGCCCTTGCCTTCTTCTTAAGGCTCAGAGAGAACAACTGGCCCAAGGTCACCCAGCTGGCTTTGTGCCCAAAACAGGACTGGAGCTCACAGTCTCCTGGGTTGTACCCTGGTGCCTTTACTCACTACACCAAACTGGCTCATTTTTGAACACATAAAATGGCTAAAATGTGCATTGAGGTGTAGCCCTATCCTTGTTTTCTTGTTTTTTTCCTCATCAGTTGCTTCCAAAGGTATACAAATCTTGCATTGCTAAGCTGCTTATTGACTTTGTATCTAGGCAGCTATAGTAGGAGCATGGTGGGGTGCTGGCTTTATTTTCCTGCAGGTTTTAGCTGAGCAGGAATTGTCCTTGCATAAATATCAAGTATAATTGGAGAAGAATGTTAACTCTCCATAGTAAAGTCACAAAGCTGGCATCCCAGGTCTTTTATTTACCTCTCATTCACTTCCCACGAACTTTCTTGAGAACCTAATGATTTATACTTGCATTAATGGAGCTTGCATAACTGCAAGAAAGCTTCAGTGAGCAATTTAACAGACCATGTTCTTAGATACAAAGTGTAGTTCAACCAGGAATTCTCCTTGCGGAAAATAAGAATGGAGTTGAAATTGATTGAAAATTATGTGTCTGTTGTAGGTTAGGAAAACTAGATTGACTGGGCTGAGATATTGCATTAAGTATGATTTGTTTTAACTATGATTTGTGGAACAAGTCTGTGCCCTGGTCCATATCTTGCATTCATATCTCACACTAAGGCAGAACCGTGTTTTCTGGCTGAGGCTGCATTTCATTTACTTACGATTTTTGGTCTCAGATAGCATGGTGGTGAAATGATATTACTGAAGGATGCAGAGCTTGGAAGTGCTTATTACTAGGCTATACTGTGAGTTTGATCTCCAAAAGGTACTTTGGAGCATAGAAGAATGCAGATACAATATCTGTCTGCATCACCTTAAAAGAACCCTGTGTGACCCTGGAAAAAGATGTAATTGCTTTAAGGTGCTTATAGACAGGTGCTATATTCACAGACCTACTTAGTGCATCTATTTTTTATTTTATTTTAAAATCACTACATGCAAATGTGCACTTGCTATAACACTCTTCTGACTTGTTTATCGGTATTACAACAGTTTCTGTGGGCTCTTTCATATATGTGCATCATCTACAATCCCATCAAATTGGGAAGGCAGACATTATGGCGATTTGAACAATTTTCCTGTTGCAATCTTCCAAACTGTGCCACATGGCAGGAGGAGATATCCCAAACCAACCCAGGTGTTTCCTCATGTTTTCCAAGTAACATTGCAACATGGCTTCCTGATTTCAATATGGGAGTAAGTGTCAACCTATTACTTATTAGAGTTCAGCCAAAGGAGCCCTTGTGATTCACAAACAAGTCCTGTAACATCCACTTTCAATGGCAGGCCACATATCACGATCTTGGAAGATGGGGTGTGATCATTCAGCACTAAGCAGGATGTGTTTTATGATACAGTACACAACTCTCATGCAAGTGAAGTATAAACAGCAGTTTGCAATCTGTGCTGTTGCTTTTAAAAATTAAAATAAACTTGGGCTTGGCCAGCTGAAACATAGAACATTTGTTGACCTACAGATGTTTGCTTGGAATGGTATAAATAAAACTCTGGTCGGAAAGGTTGAAGCTGGTCTTCCTGGGTGGGAGAAGTGAAACTTAAATGTTTCATAGACAACTCTGGAGATAAACAAAGCATTTAAAAGGAGTTATTAGCTTTTGAGTTTTTATCTTTTTTTTCAGTCTGGTAGTTTGTTAAAACAGTTTTCAACAAAATAAATTTAAATTACCGGGGTTTCTTTCCTAAATGTTGTATTCCACATCAAAGAAGCCCTGTTTCTAAAGTAATATTTTTTTCTTAATTTTGAAAGAATTTTTTTATCCTTTTGCAGCAAAAACCAACCAAAAAGTACTTTATGACATGTTAAAATCTGGCTTTTTTTTTTTTTAAAGATGACATAAGCCTTCATGGATTAATCTGTTTGTACTTCTGTATTTGGATTTAAACAAAAACATATGGCTATAGAAATGTACACAGAAAAGTGCAGTATGCACATTTAAGTATGTTTACTTCTCTGTACCTGTATGCAGCATTTCCAGATACTTGACCCATGGACTAGTCCAAAGTATAACAGATCCAAATCTCTTAGAATCTGAATATTAGATATAGGTTTCCACATTTCAGACAAATGAGTGGGACAATTTTTTTTTTAAATGGTAGTAACATAGGCACCAGAGTGGGAATGCTCTGGTTTAAAAAAATCATTAACTTCCTCATTGGTCACCCCAGCTTAGCAATAACTCAAACCACATTAATGTTTATAAACAAAAGTGTACTGGAGTAGCTCTCAAACAAATATTGAACAATCATTAGGATTGTTGGTCTGATTTGAAGGAGGGGGAGTCCCTGAAATCCTGCAAGTGTGCAAAGATTGAATTGGCGCCATCAGTACAAACTTGCAGTTTCTTTTTCTAGAACATTAAAATTTGCTCACCAATTAAAACGTTTTGCTGAATGGAATTAGGGGTGAGAGGCGTTACCTTTTAGGGTCAGTTCTGCAGATAATTCACTGGGTCTTGGCCTTGCAGGAGCTGAACAGTGCAGTGCTACATGATTCTATCCTTTTCTCCTTGCTCTTTACTATATAAATGAAGCCACTTGATGAGTGTATCACTGTTTGAAATACAAAGCCAGTATCCTATGATAAGCAGCCCTACTTCTCCTCCTCAATATAATGTGAGGCTTTATAAGTGATTTATAAGTTCAGTAGGCAATATAATGGTCTGGATGAAACCACTGAAGTTGTCAAAACAGTCTAAGCCATGGATTCCTCAATAAGCCACAGTTGGCTATGGGTTCTCATAGTATGCTAAGTCAGAATCAAACAAGGAACATTATGGCTTAGCCTAATATGTGAGTCTAGTGTTTAACTGGCTTAATGGGATCAGGACTGGGTTCAGGTGGTAGTGATAATATCTAAAAGCTTAAAACAACTTAGGACCATGATATTTAAGGGATGGCCTTCCCACCTACCCATATACAGGTAGTCCTCGTTTAGCAACTGCCTCAGACAGTGACCGTTCACAGTTACAACAGTGATGAAAAAGTAAATTTGTGACCATTGCCCGCATTTATGACCTTTGCAGGTCTATAAAGCAAAGGAAAGCTGAAGTAAAATTGTAAGCACAGTCACAGTTTTATTTAGTGACTGCTTTGCTTAATGACCAAATTGCCAGTCCCAATTGTGGTCGCTAAAGGAGGACTACCTATATTACAATCTGTCAAGGAGGCTCTTCTACCTCCTGCTTTGAGTGTACTACGTTATGTGGCACCCAGTAAAGGAATGCCCTTTCCTTGGGGGTTGGTGCCAATGTGGCTGTTCACTTAAACATTTAATTCTGAAGTATTGACATTGTAATCTGGTTCTTTGCAACACCACAATATATATGAGCAGTAGTGTTGCATGGTGAGGTTTTGACAAGTTGGGTTTGATGTGTTGCATTGTATTATTGAGCCATTATGGTTTGTAAGTGATGGCTTAGTGTAACACTAAGTTATAGCTAGATTTACCTGCTGGTTTATAGTTGTTTTGATTGATTTTATTGAAGCTCCAGATTCTAGTTGTACCTGAAATATTTCAATAAATATCTTTCTTTATACACAAATGCAGGACCTGAAATTAAACCACAATTTCTGCTGAATGATTAGAATGAGGAATTTGAAGTATTCTTTTCCCAACCTGGCTGTTCTCCTTTTTCAAGAAATCCTGAAAGGAAGAAAGAAAGCTATCAGTTTGGGATCTTACTCTGACCAGGCAACATTCAGTTTTAAATGGGTGTCATCTTTCAATAATACCCATCCAGATGGTTTTGTGGTGGCACAGATACTGCCTAGACTTGCTTCTCTGGGCAGGTTTCTTTAGTTCAATTGATATTGCATCTGATTGTTGCAAGCCACCAGCCTTTGTGCATGATTTTGTTGAAACTTGAAATGCCAGGTGTCTGCAAAAAATCTGTGAACGTGCTTTTGTTTCCATTTAGTTTGTTCAGCTCTACTTAATTCAGCTCGTGTGCCATGCCAAAAGATTACATGTTGGTCAAATATGGTAGATTGGTGAACTATTTCTAATCTTGTAGTTACTATTGTACTTCAAAGCTAATTTTATTAAGTAAACCAGGAGTGAATAACCCATACATAGAGGCCTCATGCAGCTCCCATTTCTGTCCCTTGTTATCCTGGGATCACACTGCAGGTCTGGGGAACCTGCATCCTCCTTACATCTCCCAGCAACCTTAGTATTGACAACAATAAGGGATACTAAGAGTTATGGCAACATCTGGATGGCTGGATGCTCTCCATCCTCGCTGGAAAGGATTGAAAGCAAGGTAATGGCTCTAGCTGAAGACCTTATAGTATGCTATTGCTGTGATTTCTCTTTCTCCTTTGTTTGTTCTTAGAGTTGATATATAGTTAGGCCTTTTCAAAGATTACGCCTCAAGCCTGTCCAGTTCTGCTTTAAGGCAGGTGGGTCACAATTTTAAATTACCTCATTGTTTTTCCAAATAAACATACATGGTGCTGGCTTCTACTTACTTTTGACTTTTATCTGAAGACTAATTAATGCCAGTTTCACCTGCAAAGTAGTTATACATACTAGTAACTATAATAACAGTAACAACACACTTTGTCTCTCTGTAAATTGTTGAATTAAAAAACACATTTTGTCTCTGGTTTGTTTGTTTTTTTCTGCTTTAGACAATTGGAATGAACAAATGGGAGGTTTTTTCCAGTCATTTGACAATATAATTTGTATGACCTAACTAACCTGGCATTGTTGAATGACAGTTTCCCTTCAGTGGAGGGAGTGGCACATGGAGACTACTAGAATTTGTGAAACATCAGCCTTCTGTCTTTTAAAATTAGGCTGTTGCTACCAGTCCCTTCCAGTTTTCTTGGTGAGACAGCTTAGATGACATTTTCAGCTGTTACTCACCAAAGGGAACTAGCACACTAGATCAGCAGTGGCTTCATGTCCTGCCCCCTTAAATCTGTTATGTGAGTGTAGTCTGGTTCAGTCATAGAAATAACTCACAAGTTGGAATTCCATTTGGGTTACTCTGTGCTTTCAAGTGTGTCATCAGACATAACAAGCTATGCTTTGAAAACCATAGTCTTTGGTTTAGCATGATTTACAGACCCAGCCAATTAAATAAATCAAGATAAGCAAAGCCACCTAACTTAGCACAGGGTTTAAACCCTGTTGTTTTATCAATCCTATATATGCAGTGATACAGTGGTATTGACCATCACAGCCATGACATATTAGAGATGAGCACAAAAGTGTGATTAAGTATATATTGATATGGTCTTGAATGCATGCTCATCCATTCTGCAAGAAGGAGTAGCTAAAGGATTTGCAATAAATATTAACAATATATCATTTTTAATTTCTCCTGCTTGAAGAGCAGGTGTCCGCTGTGGCCAAGGAAGCCTTTGCGCAACTCCATCTGGTTGCCAGTTATGCTCTTTCCTAGAGGTAGATCTACTTGGGGCTGCTCTTGAAGACCACCCAGAAGCTTTAACTGGTCCAGAATGAGGTGGTAGTAGGCCCATATAATATCTCTGCTTCACAAGCTGCACTGGTTGCCAAGTTATTTCAAGGTGTGGTCATTACCTATAAAGCCCTACATGGCATAGGGCCTGGTTACTTGTGGGATTGCCTGTCTCCCGTAGCATCTGCCTGGCTGATTAGATCCTGCAGGGTTGGTGTGGTCTGGGTGCCTTCCATTAAACAATGTCATCTATTGGGACCTTGGAAATGCAGGATAAAATGTAGATGGGCACCTCCCAAAAATGTCAAGTCTCTAAGCTACCCTAGAATGTTGAAGAACATCCTCAAAAGCAACAGTAGAAAATTGCTGCCTAATGCTGCCAAGAACTCTACAGTGCATGGACACTTCTTCCCCTTTCTTATAGTAAGGACTTCCTAGGAATGCAACTAACCTAGGAATGGAGTTAGTTCCATTCCTAGGAAGTCTTTACTAGAAGTAGGCTTTAACAAACCACTTCCACATCGTTGTAAAGAAAATTACAAGGATGTATCCATGAAATTACCAGGCATCTTCAGGTTCATGTGATTGCAGCCTTAATGTAGTAGAAATAATTTTGATGTGCATATGGATTCTGAACATCCCAATTTAGCTCCCTTTGCAGAGATCCATTCAGTATCCTCAAAAGAGTGCACTGATATTTGGAAGCAAGGCAGCTCTGTTAGCATTGATGTCCTCCTTCAAAACACATATCTGAATTAGTGTTACTGTAAATTATTTCTGTAACAAGATTTACTTTAAAAATCCTGTCCTCTTTTGGTGTTTGTTCATATGGCAAGTGGTGATTTTAATCTGGTTTAGTGACTTTTTTTTTTTTTGGTATAGTCCTGGAAGTAATTGTGTACTGTGGTGTTTGTTAATTCTTCTACAGTGCAAAGGTGGAACCTTGTGCAGGGCTGGGAAGTGTTCTTTTGGGGGTGGGTGGAGAAGTGAGGAATGTATTTTTCCTTAAAACAGCCAAGTAATGGTTATTTACATATCCAAAACATTAGTATTTTGTTGTGTCTTTGATCCAGTGATCAAAGAAAAAGAAAGGTATTTTTTTGCAGGTCTTTTCAAACATTTTACGATGCATAGCATTTTAATAAAAGCAGTTAGGATGAAGATGGTACTTCCCCTTTATTCTATACTTGGGATGAGATGTGATTTCTTCCACTCAGCCCTTCGATGATGATGTGCTGGAGTTTATATTCAGTGCTTTTACTGAAACATGGTATTCTTTTGGATGTTTGTGCCTCCCACGTATATTGTATAACTTGCCTAAGAATAAAAGTTAGATACAGTACTTGGTTTTTGCTGAACTAATCTGTTGGGAGTTTCTTTGTTAGGTGGCCTAGTTTGATTATCTGTTGCTCTGCAAAAGAATTTACCCAGACAAAGACGCTTTTAGCACATCGAACTAATGGATTAATAACACTTGCATTGTTTTCATTGGTATTCCAGAGTTTCATTCTGTCCCCTTTCTTTGTTATCTGTAGGGTGCTAAATGAAATAGGGCGCAAACTCCTGCACTTTTAAAGGCTGATAACTTATCCAACGTTTTATGTAACTATTCAGGGTTCACACAAATTTGACCTTGTGCCCTCCAACTGAGATGTAATAAATTGTCTGGCAATGGCTGCCAAAAATGTATGTGTTCAACCTGGGTTCATTATAGAGCGTTTTGGATAAGATTTGGGGGGTTGGATAGAATCAGTTTATATTTGCTGCAAACAAAACCAATGTGATTGGAATGGCCTGTAAGCCTAGTACAGGTATTCCCCGGGTTAAGAATGCCTGGTTTACAGATAACCCATAGTTAAGAACGGAGCCTATTGTAGCAAAGTTTGAGTTAAATACCCAATGATTCGAGTTAAATACACAATGGTTCGAGTTCATTACACAATACTACTTATACAGTATTATACAATAATACTGTGCCAGCTTACATACAAATTCAACATAAGGGCAGGCCTTGGGAATGGAACCAGGGACTACCTGTAAATAAATAAATAAATAAATAAATAAATAATAAATAAAAGATGAACTTTACTCCCTGGATAGAAGACAGACCAGGGCTTTAGACAATGTTTGAATACTTTTTGGTGGTCTCTAGAACCTCCTCTAAACGTAGTTGTAAAAAATTAACCATGTTGTGGAAGAAGACCCATGAAAACTGTGGTATAAGCTCTAAGAAATCTTTTGAAAACCTTCCTTTTTGAATCCAGCGGGGGAATAAAAATTAGTGGTTCTGCTCTCATGCAAAGACCAAATCCTTTCCCTTTTACTTTCTGGCTTTGCATCCTATTGTCTTCAGTGCTATGCCTCCCCCCACCCCCACCCCCCAACCTCCAAGTACAATCTCCAGGCACCACAAGTTGTGCATCTATAGAATCTACTTTTTGCAGAGCTGTGAAACATGTAAAAATACCCCCAACGATCCACATTCTGTTTCATAGGCACTTGAAGTTATGGAGCCACAAAACTACTCAGAAGCAACCCAGTTCAGCTCCCTAACTGAAATCTTCCCACTTTACTAGCATACTTAATTTTGGGAAAGGGAATTCCAGCAAGCAGCTCTTTTGTAATCCCATCACTCCATAAAGTTTGCTTCCCTCTGGTTACATAATGAGTGGGAATGCTGTGGTCACAAGGCCACGTGAATGACAAGAAAATCTGGATGTCTTATTCTTATCTTGGTATTGTTGGTAAGTATTGAAAGTTCAGTCTGTAGTGACAGTGGTGATGAGGGTTGTTGCCTGTCAACTTTGGAAATTGGAAAATAAGTTTTGCTCTGTCCCTATCATTACTTTCCATGAAATCACAGCACTAAAGCTAATGGCAGACAGAAGAGTCACAACGGCGTGACCTGTACAATCTGATTATAATATCTGAAAGTGATAGAGGTAGATGTAGAAGTGATATAAAATGGAGACATAGGAAAGGTGCAAGGCTATCTGTATATGGGTCCACTTAGAGGCATTAGAGTTATCTAACAGTGTTATCCCACTTCCAAGTAAGCACTTCTTTCCAAAAAATATTTGTATTCATAGATACTGTGTTTCTCTGCTTTCATGATTTTTCTGCTTCTCCTGCTTTTATTTTTAAAGTGTTTTTAATTATGCATAAGAGGTGCATGGAATGTTTTATTTAGGCAATATTAACCTAGATAAGGGATGTGCTGGATATTTGTGCGCATGTTTTTTTTAAAAATAAAAAAAATGATTACATTGCCTCTGTTTTTTATATAGGTCTGGATGATTGTCTTCAGCAGTATGTCCCAAAATTTGAACGAGAGAAGATAAATGGTGCTCAGCTGTTACAGATTTCCCACCAGGATCTTGAAGAATTGGGTGTCACCCGGATTGGACACCAGGAGCTTGTTTTAGAGGCTGTGGATCTCCTCTGTGCTTTGGTCAGTTTATAAAATCAATGTAGAGATGTGCTATTGACCTTGACATCCTTTCTCATTTTTCTCACCTTGGCTAATGAGATTATTTGTCAAAGAGAGATACTATATTTCCCAGGCTCTTCAGCTGATTACATTGAGAAAGGCCTGGGCAAAGTTGCAGAACCACGTAGACCAGTATTGTGGTTGCAAGTGGATTAACTGGAGGGTGAAGTTGTTATAAATGCATTATCCAATCATTCTGATCTTAATTCATATGTACGGCCTGCCTGAATGCTTCCCATTCAAATCAAAGAAAATGACCATGGAAAGTCCTGAGTTTTCTACAGGGTGCACAGCAGGGTTGGCTAATATTTAGGCCTTCAAATATTACTGGACTCCAACTCTCTTCAGCTTGGCTAATGGCAAGGGAAAATGGGAGTTGTGATTCAGTCATATCTTGTTGTCATACCTTGTTCATCTCTATTATAAAAGGGTTGCCTCCTTCTCTCCTTGATGAAGGCATGTGGGAGGTTGCATTCCATGTTCCAAGTTCAGCACAAGTGAGAGGGCCCAGAGGATTTCTCTATGAAGTGTTCATTTAGGGAATCTATTTGGGGATTGGAAAGGGTTATTTTCTTTTTCTGGAAAGAGTTTGGAGCTTTTTAACTCATACGACAGAGCAAGTTCATTGAAAAGGAAATCTTTCACTGATGGCTTCCTTCCCCCTGTGCAAAAATGTATTACATATGGTTGTCTCTAAATATTTAAGGTAGGATATTCTCTCCCCCACTCTATCCCTGCCCTTTTCATTAATTCCTGTTGCATTAGTACAGTTTATTTCATGGTAGGAATACATTTGGGTGAAGTGCTTGTTCAATCCTGTGAGCCAGTGCCAAAAGCATATACGGTTTCATCAGTGAGAATGGTGGGAAAGAATTTTCCGTCACACTTTTGCCCTTAACCGGCTGCATTCCATTCATTATGTAACACTTCTTGCATTTGAGTGTATTCTTCTTAAAATGGGCAGAGCTTTGGACTCTCTGTGTAAATTGCATTCGGAGGGCTAGGACAGAAATAATTTGTGCTTGGTAAACTAGGAGGGAAAAAAGAGATGCTCATTGTTCTGTAACAGATGCATTAGGCTTGCAACTATTGACTTAATCCCATTCCTTGCAATTATACAGTTGCAAACAATTTTGTTTTAAAGGATGCTAAGGAAACATGTTTTACCTGGTAATTCTCAATAAATACAACTCTCTGTGCTGCAGCTAGGGAGATTAGTGTCATCTGAGTAAAAATATGGCATACTACTGAAATTACTGAATACGATCTTGCTTTGAATAATAAATAGGCATCCACCTAAGGACGTTCTTCCGTTCTGTTTTTTAAACAGGGAGATAAAATGAAAAGAGATGAACATTTGCCAAAGTAGTGTTCCTTCTTCAGTTTGGCCCTTGGAATATAATCTTCCTTGCTCAATACATTAGGCAGAGTGGCTTAGTTGAAATGTCATTCCACCTTCTGTGGAAATGTTGAAAAGTTGAAATGTCATTCTACCTTCTGTGAGAAGCAGGATGCATGAGGTATATTGTTGGCCCCCCAACTCTCTTGTCCTTCCGGAAAGCAGTCAAGACCTGGCTCTGCCAACTGGCATGGGGCACAAAAAAGGGCTACCAACCCCGGGGGTGGCTAGCACCTTGAAGATGCTCCCATATGTTAACATCTTACTGACCATCAACGTCTTGGAAGATATTATTTGTGTATGTGTTTGGTTTTTATTCTATTTTTATTCTATTTTATATTGTTTTTATTGTATTTTAATATTTATTGCTATTTTATTGTGAACCACCCAGAGTCACTTTTTGTGAGATGGGTGGCATCTAAATTTGAACTATAAATAAATAAATATGCATCTGGGTTCACATTATAGCATATAAAGTGGTCCCATTATATATATATAGAGAGAGAGAGAGAGAAAGCGCGTGCATGCATATTATATATATACATATATATATACACACACACACACACACACACACACACAGCATATAAAGTGGTGTGTGTGTGTATATATATATATATATATATTGCCATGATTTGCTTAACTTTGGTTTATTGAACAAACCATAGTGTCCCAAGCCATAAACCATGGTTTATGTATTATAGAGACTGGGTTTAAACAGCAATCTAAGCCACAAACAAAGAAACCATGCTATAGCCTACTGTGATATAACTTAACCATTTTATGTTACCTCAGAGGAGGCAGCCATTTTGAGTTGGAGGTGTGCCTGAAATTTTTGACATGTCCTGGATGCCCTCACAATGCTGCGGGGGGGGGGGGGGTTGCTCATTTTCAGAAGAACTGGCCTAGTTGGCACGGGCAGTCACAAAATGCCCATTTACCAGAAGACAAATGGATGAGGTTGTTTTTACTCTCCCCTTTTCTGTTCTAGTTCATCTCTTCTTTTTTCTCTCTCTCTGAGAAGAGAAGCAGAGTTGGTAGGTTGTAATCGCGTCCCATTTTTGTTTTCTTGAAATGCCTTTTCTAGAGCTGATGTGGGATCTTCCTTGGACAGGAAGAGAATGTTTGAGGCAAGCAAGATGTCAGCTTCCCCTTTTTTCATTAATGTATTTATGATAAAAGAAAATTTAAATTTGAAAAAGTCAGAGGTAGAGAGCATGATGGGCACCTAAAGAAGTGTCAGTGGGCCAACTCCTGTTTTACTCGGTGTCTTTATCCTGTTGTAATGCTCCTTTTAGAAATGCTAGAAAGTGACAAGATACCTAGCGCCTCCATAAACTGTAGTCTGAACTGGGTTTGCTTTCCTGAATTGTTGAGATTAAACACATTTTGTCCAAGATTGGGTGATGAAAAGCTGCAGTTAATCTAAAACAAAAGGAAAAGTTTCCATCCTATGAAGCCGCCTCTTTTGAAATACTAACCCAGTGTTTCTCAACCTCAGCATCTTTAAAATGTGTGGACTTCAACTCCCAGAATTCCTCCAGCCAGGTTGAAGTCCACACATCTTAAAGTTGCTGAGGTTGAGAAAGACTGTGCTAACCTATGGTTACTATTATGTCAAACCCACTCAGTGATTCATATTCCTTTGGTCAGCCAGAAAGACCAGGTCCTAAAAAGTCTAGACAGTTAGAAATGTCCTCATCTCCTGCTCAGAAGACACTAGGGTTGGTGTCACGTAGCTCTACATTGGAGAAGTGTTCTGTGACTGGTACATCAAATGAGATGATGAAGAACAATGTGCCCTGTTTTGAAGGCAGTTCAGTAACTAGTATCACTTAGGTTAAATCTGCTTAGTATGCACAGAAATTATCCTGCATTTTTCCTGTCAGTGTTCATTCAAGCTGAAGAAATAGAATTTCAGAAAAAAATCCCATGGTGTTCTTGCAATTAGTTAGTTATGAAATGGTCAAGAGCTTATGTCAATGTCCTGTCATTCATTGTACAGTCACCTCTGTGGTTTACTTGCCTTCCCATGCTTGAAAGATACCAAGCTGTAGTTCTTGCCATTGGATTTTTCACTGGCAGGCTACTATCCTCATTAAAGGGGTATCTTCTTTCCTTGGAGAAATTCAGAGAAATCATCTATCTAGTTTCTCTGCCCACAAATTGTGTAGGCCACTCATGCCCAGCTTCAGTTCATATTAATGCTATCCACCTGATGGACAAATGCAAAAGTGGGTATACTTTAATGTAGACAGTTTGGTGCAGTTGTTAAGGCTCTAGGCTACACACCAGGAGACTGTAATTTCTAGTCCTGCCTTAGGCAGAAAGCCAACTGGGTGACCTTGGACCGCTCACTTTTTCTCAGCCCTATTAAGAAGGCAATGACAAGCCACTTCCAAAATCTTGCTAAGAAAAGTCCAGGTAGTTGATAGGAGTCAACACTGACTTGAAGGCACTGTGTGTGGGTGGGTAGGCGGTAGGTAGGTAGATAGAAACTAGGGCCATATAACTTTTTCCACCAGTTCCATTTTCTAAGAGGCTCTACAAGAAATTTAAGAGGATTGGAGTTGTAGCTGGTTAATCCCCAGTTACCCATGGATGGCCTTAAGGGAAAATTAGTTTCATTCCCTTTGGGAGAAGAAAGTGGGAATAATAGCAATACGCTGATGACCGGTTGATGGTTGTAAGGTTGACTGTAATACAAACTGCTGAGTCCTGCCTGCGGTTTTGAAGTGCTGTGTAAGTGTTAAATAATAATATAATTGCACTGTGTGCAGGTTTTTTTTCCTGTTCTCTTTTAAAAGATTGAATACTAAAAGGCAATAGTCACTTTTCACTGCCTGTTCTGTGAGATGCATCAGATACATGGGTTCCAGCCCTCTGTATTATACCTGGGTACATTCTAATAAGCTTTATGGAAACCTTGTTTCCATAAAGGCAACTTAATCTGCGGCTACTTGGATTAATGATTAACAAGACAGGAATGTTTGACCTTTGTGTGTTCCTAGTTATGTGTGTATTTTTCTCTGCATGATGAAAAGGTGTATTGAGCTTCTGAGATGTGCTATACAACTGCCTATTTAAATATGGGGGAAAATGTTTCTGGAAATTGCACATTTTACATATGATGAGTTGAGGACATGCATATATATACTCCAACCTGAAACTCTGCAGAAATTTCAGCAGTGAGCATGAAGTTCTCCACTGAGCATAGAGATATTTTAAGCACTTGTTTCACACACTATCTCTGTGTGAATGCTATGCAGTTTTTTTTTCTTTCCTCTCTCGACCACCATTTATTTATTTATAATAATATTGTTAAATAGCCCCATTTCAAAACAGTTCAAGGTAGTATACAAAACAAAACATAAAAATAAAACCATTAACAAAGGAACCAGATCCAAAACAATTACACATATAGCCCACTTCTGTGGTCCATACCAAGAGCCCATCAGAGCAGGGTGGTATTAATTGCATTATGAAATACAAGCAAAGTTGGAGCTCCTCATACCTCAGGGGGGAAGGTATAGAGGGGTTGTCTCTGGATTCCGTGTCTTTTAATCCACATGGGTTGGGGACCTGGAGTGCCCTTTTCAGGACACATACACAGGGTGAGCTGATTCTGGCCAAGAGAGATGACTGTACAAAAACATGGGTGCCAAGTCATGTAATGGTTTAAAAGTTAAAACCAGCCCCTTGAATTGGGCTCTGTTGGTAACCAGTGCAGTGACTTCAATGTAGGTGAATCTGCTAATTAAGTCACTGAGTTTTTAACCAATTTCAGCTTCTGAGTCATCTTCAAGGGCAGCCTCATGCCCTGTAGAGAGTGTTGCAATAATCTAACCTTGAGGTGATGAGAGCATGAATCATTTCCAAGGGTGTCCTCATCCAGAAAAAGCCCACACAGCTGCTCAAGCAGTAACTGCAGGTACAGGAAGACCCCTGAAGCAAGGACCTGTTCCTTTAAGGCTAGGGCAGAACTAATCTAGGGGTCAAGATGATGCCTGATTGATCACCTACAGGCAGTACCTCCTCCTTGCAGGGATTCAATCTGATTTTGTTTTGACTTATCCAGACCTTGACTACCTCCTGATACAGAGTCAGGATCTCCATTTCATCCCAGGTTCATCTGTAGTTGAACATCAGCATAGTGATGATACTTTACTCCCTAAGTTTCATATACATATTGAATAGCATGGGTGAGACAACTGAGACCTGAACAAGGCCATTGGATGTGGTTCTGCAGACACAATAAGAATGGAGAAATAAATCTGCTTCACTGCTCTTATTGCCATGATTTCATGGTGCAACCATTCATTCACTATTTGTTTCCTGCAAATGTCACTCTAAGTGAGCTGTTTCATTTGCTGGTGCTCCTGAGACAGCTAGGGAGTTCCCTGAGAACTGTAATGTAGGAGAGGGTGTTAAGGACAATAGTGCCCTAGTCATTTCTTAATTCCAAAGAAGAACCAGGTGCACAATGAGACTGCATATCTAATCATTGGAAAAGGCTCCAAGTGTCTTCTGGAAATCATCTGAATCTGTTATGTACCTAGGATAGTCCCTCTTAATTAGTCATCACTGGAAGTCAAGCAAAGCAGTGATTAACATGTGAACCAGAAAGTGGTCCAACAGAGGGCTGATGAACAACAAACAAAGAACTTGGTTAGGTAGGAGATTGGATGATGTGGTCAACCCAGTTTTGAGTGTTTTCATTGCTTAATCCATAACAGCTTGAGCACACTTAGAAAAAGCTAAGCAGTATAATTTGCTTAGTGTTTGGATGTGAGACCATCCAGAAGACCCAAGGTTATCCTGAGAAGTTGAAAATAACATTCTAGAAGATGGTAATAGCACACTACTTCCAAATTGTTACCAACCAAACTACATGGATATATCCATAAAGTAACAAGGAACTGACTTGACTCAAGGGAATCTTTATCTTTTATTGCTCTCTAACGGTACCCTGAAGAAAGAGAACCTAGCCTCAGAAATCATGACTAGTAATAAAGAGAAATAAAAATGATGGAGGATTATATGCACAAGCAAATGTGAGCCTCAGACTTAAGGCTCTCTACTTGTGCAACTGTGTTTGTTTTTTATTTACTACTTAGTCTTCAGCAAATGAGTTTGCCAATACATATACACATAACAAACAAAACAGGATCAAATTATGATCAAACTTAGTAGTAAAGATATCTTGGCAAGAGGGGGAAAGAGGCCATTTCTGCTTGGCCATATATAATTAAAACCTTCCTGTACTTTCTTTCATTCTTCATGGAGGCTCACCTTGCAGTTTGAGACAAAATAAATTTTGGGAAAGATCTGTCCTAATCCTGAATTTGAGCTAATAACCAATATTTTAATCCTCCTAAGGCTAACCCCAGGGATGAACTTAAATGTGTGTGAGTGTGTGAAGCAGTGTGCATTGGCCAATCAATAATACCTGATTGGCCATTACAATTTTTTAATTCTGGTCAAATAGGTGGACAAAAATTGATTAAAAGAATTTTGTGAAGTTATATAAATCCGTTTCCTTGATTTAAATCAAGGAAATTTGAATATAACACTGATACAGATATATATTCTTTAGTTTTCTCTTTAAACTGTATTTCTGAACAGGTATTAAATACAAGTGTACTTTTGATGCTATTCTTAAAAAAGAAAAGCAAGAATTATAAATACAGTACAATGGTTCATCTCTTTTTGGGGGGAGGGAATTTATGAATTTATGTCTATGAATCTAAGAGCATTCTATCCAAAATATCTTTATTGGTTAATTGGCATCCCTGCTTCTGAATAGTTTTAGCACTGAACTGGCTTTGGTTGCTTGTGTTTAGCTAATTATCTTTGTGAGCATCTTTTTATGTGAGGATAGAAATATCCACATATATAATAATATGCACTGGGTCATGCAGTAATAGAAACACTTTATTTAATTGCAGCAATATGTTTTTATTCATTTGTCAAAGGAATTAGTGCCGTAATGTTTGGAATAGCGTATATTAAAATTCAGAAGTATGATTTTAAAGGGGTTATTAAAACTAGTATTACCCCCATCCCCACCCTTGGTAAGTTTCAGCTGCTGACTTGGCAGTACAATCCTATGCCTGACTACTTAGAAGTAAGTCCCATTAAATTCAGTGGAGTTTACTTCCAAGGAAGCAGGTATTGGATTAACAGCTTTGAAATGTCAGATCAGACCAGCTTGTGAGATGGTTGCGAGTGTGGGCTGTGCAGCACTTTGGTTTCAAAGGCTAAATTGGTTTGGTTGTGAACCGCCCAGAGTCCCTCCTTGTGGGGGAGTTGGGCAGTGATATAAATTTGATTTATAAATAAAATAAATAAATAAATGGTATTTCAGTGTCTGGGGGGTGGCCACATAGTACCTGTCTGCAACCCCTTAACGCATCCATGCCCCCCTCCCCACAGCTGTAGTGAGATCCTGGAAAAGATGTGTACCCCTTAAGGAGTTGCACTCAGATGGTATCTACGTGCCCATTGGCACTCTGAAGGACCTTTTCCCCTTTGAATCTGAAGCGCAGCACAGCCTTGGTTTTCGGCACCTTTTAGGATGGCTTGTGCCATCTCAGAATTCCTAGCCCTCCAGCTGAGAACAGAAGGGGTTTTCTTGCATCGGAGTGTTCACTGAAGACCACTGAGGTTAGTTCCTCTAGAGAAGGAAAGAGTTACTAAAGTACTCATTGGCTAAAAGTGGAAATTCCTTTTAATTCCTCCCTGACCAAATAAATATACTCAGGTTTATGGAGCCATATATGTGACCCCTGACGATCTGCTTTTGCCTCCCCGTAGTGGCTCAGTGAACACTTTGAGAGACCACCATGCTCATTTTACAAATTATTGCCTTTTCTATAGAATTACGGCCTTGAAACGGACAACATGAAGAACTTGATTCTTAAGTTACGAGCAGCGTCCAACAATCTACAAAACTACATTGGCAGCCGGAGGAAAAGTTCAAACTATGATGGAAATACCTCACGCAAACCTCCTAATGAATTCCTTACCTCCGTGGTAGAACTTATTGGTGCTGCGAAGGCTCTGCTGACATGGCTGGACAGGTAGGAGGCTGTATACTGTTAAACTCAGCAAACAAGAAGGCAATTCATGTGTCTGGGGATGATCTATTCCTGGCTTAGTGGTAAGATTTCTTTTCCCTTTGCCCATCTTTTGGCCAAGGCAGATATTTGAGGTGAGCCAACCGAAATATATTTCTCTTTGTTTAGCTCTCTTGGATTCCCTTTTTATATGCGACATCTCCGGTTACACGGTCCACCTGTAAGATTGCACTGTCAATCTCAAATTGACCAAATTCCTTGTTACGATAGCTAGGATGGGTTACATTTTGCAGTTTATTTTTAAACAGGCGTATGGGAATACCCAGAAGGCAGTACCATTGAGTGCAGTAGGGATTGTTCCCAGGTAAGAAAATGGAAGATTGCAGCCTCCATTGCCTGTTTCCTCATTGGGCCATAAAAGGAATCAAGCCAGAGGCCTAAAGAAGAAAGTGTTGAGAGAAATGTCTTTACTTTCTAGCTAATATTATGGAGCAGAGAGTAGTGACAACTGCAGTGGAAGATCCTCAACTAGCATGGGGGTCACATGGGGTTCGTAGCACTGGGGGTGGTTGGTGGCTTGAAGACGCTCTCTCTGCCTTTTAACCTTGTATATTTTTGTACAGATTTTTATTGTTTTTTATTGCTTTTTTACTTGTAAGCTGCCTAGAGTTACTTGTACAATGAGATGCGCAGCGTATAAATTTGATTAATAAATAAGTAAGTAAGGAAAGACAGACAGACAGACAGGTAACTGAGAAGATCCTGCCACAGTCTGAGATTTAGAGATAGCACAGAACCTCTTGCATCCCGCCAACTTGTGAGACAGGAAATGTAGAGGAGAGGCACTGTGAGAGAGACTTCAGGATGTCCCTCAAATGGGCTTTGTTCCAGACACGAATCATATTTGTTGTTCCTTTTTTCCTTTCTACCTACTTACCTAGAAGGCTGAAATTTCCTTTTGCAAGCAGAGAAGTATGCTTGCTTTTTTGTGATTGCAAGCTACATTCTACTTATATTAGACTACGTTTCCCACTGTAAGATATAAATAAACAAGGACAGAAGGGTTAACATTCAATAAAAGTAGAGGTGTGCAGTATTTGGAGGCAAAGCAGGCAATGGTGCTTCAGATCTGGCATCAGCTCCCTTGCCGTACCTGTTGGCAGTTTCTTAAAGGAGCTGCTTCTTTTTGTCAGCTTGTCCAGCAGCTGTGCAAGCTTAGGAAAATACTCATTTCAGTTCAGGAATCTTAACTCAAACATTTTCTGAAGCCCAAATGGCTATCTTACCAGCCCAGGAAAGGTCATGGCTCCTTCAAGGAGCTGCCAAAAGGTACAGCAAGGGGCCCAATGTTGATTCCTAAGTACTTTGATTGTTTCAAATCCAAACTTTGCACATTCCATTTTGCCTCAAGAGCCTTCTGAAGCAATTTATGCTGAGAGAAAACATCTTGCATCAGGTCATTCAGTGAACTTCGTAGGTGAATGGAAAATTGATCCGGGGTTCCCCTAGTTGTAGTCCAACACTCTAACCAGTGCTCTGCAAGGGTCCTATTCAGTTTGTCACTCACATAAAACTGTTGTATGAGTGCGAAGGGGCTCCAGGGAAATATCTTTAGCAATCCAAGCCCTGCCATTGCACAATACGTTCTGCTTTATGTACATATGTACACCAATATGTACTGGCAGGGCAAGCTACTGTATATAAATGGAGAGCAAACCCCACTCCCTTCTAGCACTGATGTTGCCTAGTCAGGTAATGAAACATCTGCAAACAACCGAGCTCAAAGAGCACCAAGGACTCCATGTTTTGCTTTCCAGGGATTTCAGAGCAGACATCTGTAGTAGGATGGCTGCTATACCAAAGCGGGCTCCCTACTGCAGTTTAGAACCTTGGAGGTTCCCCAGTACAGATGTTTGCCTTGGACTCATAAGGAGCTAGAAGTTTCTGAAGGATCGAAGGTAGCTCAAATACCACCTCCACCCCCAAAGCTGATTTTGTCTCTGCTTGGACCTTTCCTGCAGATATTGACGGAATCAGGCAACTGGCTGTCTAAAAAGGCTTTTGTTTTCTAGTCCAATTCTATTTTAGAACGAGATTAAATATAGATATTGTCTTCAAAAAGTAATTTTGTATTTTAATATAGGGCCTTGTAACTATGTGGGCTGTTCAAAAATTGCTATCAGAATTGACTTTCAAGCCAAATATACACAGTGGATTTTGGTGTTCATTAATTTGTATCCCTTGGCTTTGGTGCCAAGAGATAAGTGATGTTTTTGTCTCTAGCCTAGCTAAGTGTTCGTCTTTGTTTACTTTCTCCCACAGATCAGTCAGAGCCATTTGTTCCTGTGTGAGAAAGTTGAGTGAGGGGCAGTTGGTGATGCTGTGACAGTGGGAGCATTTTTATTTGCCTTTTTATGCCTGATTTGGGACCAAGTAATCTTTGGGGCCAGGGTTAGAAAGTACTTCCCTTTACTTTGGCTTACAGAAAAGAATTACCTCTAGCACCGGATATGTTACTGACAGGAAAGCATTTGTTAGAACTTTAAGGATTCCTGCAGGGTGCAGAGATTACTCCCTTGCTTTGTAGATTCCCAATTATGGCAGGCTTAAGGACTCTTGTTGGTGGAGGAAGGTTCATTGTACCATTAATCCATTCAGTTGAGTTGATATTATATACTATTAGCAAGATACCCATGAAATGACCATAAAGAGAGCTTTTAGCTGAGTAAACAGACGTGTACTAGATGTAGCTACTACTTTCTGCTGGATTTCCCTAGTTTTTCTTTTCCATTTTCCCATGTGTTCTTTTTCCCCCTTGCCTTGGCCTACATTGGCTGTCTTTTCTGGACACAGTTTCTTCTCCTTTTCCACGGAGTTGTAATGTATCCAACTTTATACAACAAGCTCTAATGCAGAAACTTCAGAAGCTTCATTCTGTTAAATCAGATTGTTGTCCAATTAGTTCAGTATTGTGTCTCTGCTGACTGGCAACACCTCTTCAGGGTTCCCAGTTTTAGCAACAGATCCCATATTTGAACCCAGAGTTGGTGAAAAGAAAATGTGCTGTAAAATGAGGTTCCCTTTCATTAACAAGATGTTCACCAGCTTGAAACTGTGTATGCAAATATGGACCAGAGAATAGGCAAGAATTTAAAAAATATATTTGGCTTCTAAAATGTGTCACCCCTTCCAAATACTATCCTGTTACTTGGGTTTGAGTCAAGATAGTAGCTGCGTTTATGGTGGGCTATCTCCAAAAAAAATCTTTTCTAATTCTTGTATTTCAACTCTGTTAAGAATGGTGGTCTTTGATTTATTCAGTCAAGTGCTTTGATTTCCTAACACGCTAGTATAAACTCACTGTAGGCACATATAGATAGGCCTGAAGTAAGATTTAGGTGGGGAGGGGTTGTAGTTCACTGGAGGAATGCAGTGGAAAGGAACGGGTAGGAGGTTGGAGGGTTCGAACCTCTATCTGATGATCGAAAAGCCACAATCAGTCAGAATGGACAGTACTAACTTAAGATGGATTCTGTCGGTAGAGTTAAGTAGACATCCTTAACTTAGACTCAACTCTTGGTGATTTCATGGGCATGTCCATATAGGTAGCATTATGGAAATAATTTCTCCCATGTTCTTCTGGAATGTTTTTTTTTGGGGGGGGGAGGGTATTTAAATTACTTCCCAATGTAGCCTTTAGCTCTGGAATTTCTTGGTAGTCTCCCATCCAGCTGTTAACAAGGCCCAGTTCTGCTTAGTTTCCAACCTCAGACAGGGTTAGCCAGGTACCATCAGTCTGAATGTCTTATGTTTCTAAAATAGCTGTTTCTTATTCCATTCCTGGGGTCAAGGGTGATGGGGAGACCTCTTCCCAGTCAGAGGTCTCTGCTCCTCAAAACACTGTTACAGACTGTGATTATAATTTGTTCTAACCAGGGCAAGTAAATATTTTTCTGCTCCCCTGGGTGGCACTGATACTTTCTGGGTATTAGCCGTTAGATTAATTTTAAAAATAAACTGATGTTAATCTGATTTGAAGTTTTATGAATATTAATTAAGCTTAGCTTTTAGATAATAATTACATACTTAGAAAAATTGCTTTTACTTTTGTTTTTTGATATGTATCTGTAGAAATGCTCTGTCATGCCTCTTAAATATTAGATCAGTGTTTCACAGATTTGTGTATCACATTACTAAGTGTAACTCCCTTCCCTCTCACCACACACATTATGAGGACTGGTCTCTTAAGCTTACAATGGCATAAGGAAAGTCATCTTAACCCCTTAATGTAGGCTTTGGAAAAGAGGCCAAGTGGAGTGTATCCTTTTACAGAGTGTAACTGCCATCACGCATATGAAGACTGGGGAGAAGAAGAAGCAGTAATTGGAATTTGTGCCCTTTCTTTCTTTCCTTCCTGAACTCAACTGACAGAAATGATCCTATCTTGTTCCTAAATCCACTGCTCAGTTCTGCACAAGATACTGCCTTTGGAAAACTAAAGTAAAACAGACCCTGCCTTTCCCCAGGGGTAGACATCTTCAGCAAATCCCATATTTAAAGTTATGATTATGACCTATAGTAAGTAGCCATGAAGAGTGATTTGATCACCCTGCACAAACCAATTTATGATAATCAAGCATGACAACACATAGTAGCCCTGTCATTATGCACACTAAGCTTCTAGTAATGACAATTGTTGTGTGGCCTCTTTTTTCCTTAAAGGCACATTCTTGTCTTACCACAGGACTCCATTTACTGGGGTAGCTGACTTTTCTGTGACAAAGAATAAAATCATTCAGCTGTGCTTGGATCTTACTACCACTGTTCAGAAGGTCAGTTAAGAGATTGTGTGTGTTGTTCCCTTTCTCTGCTGCTTCTGCCCTTATCCTTTCTAAATTTCCCCAAAGGAATGCAAAACAATGGAGGTACAGAAATAATTGTAATATAATTTTATGAGCAGCTTAGTGATACATGTGAGTTTTGGATTTCTATGATCAGATCAAGCACCTTTGGTTCAAGCTGTTCCAGATATTGTTGCTTTGGTCTCCCACAGCGAATACTATTCTTTTAACAATGATTTTTTATTTACGGATTATTTAGGAATTTACAAGCCCATAATTAGACTTTGAATTCTAACAGTACATTTGTAGCAGCCTTCAGTTGCTAGTAGCCCTGCACTGTTAGAGTCTATGAAAAATATGGGTATAACAAGTATGATAAATTTCCCCAGTTTTCACTGGTAACACATCTTTTTTTTTTTTTATGCCAGCATGGGATGAAGTGTGCCATGAAGCAAGGCAGTTTCAGTCATGAGTAATTTACACATGGCAGTTTATGCGCATTTTTCCTAGCAGCAACTTTTTGTAGTTGTGGGATCTATAAAACCTAAAAGAGATCTAAAACGGCAATACCCAGAAGGCAATTATAGGTCAGATATATTCACTCAAAGAGAAAGGCAGAAGGAAATACAAGATACATTCAAATGTAGAAACAGTTTAGAGTCAGACTAAACAGAACGACATTTGCTGGAGTAACAGAAAGGTCCAATAAGTACTTTAACTCACAGCTGTGTCTAAAAACCTGTCTCTGGATGTGTAGGGCTTATGGGCAGCTATAGCTTCACTCCATTCAGTGGCTGGTAGCATTTGTTTTTTTCCCCAGCTGCCCTTGCCTTTATGGTCACTTTCTACAGCAGGATTAAAAAGACTCTTAAGTATAGGTATGACTATAGCTACTTTCAGCTGTGAAGCCATTCTTCCAATGCTGCAGCCCTTCAAGGCTTTTTCTTTTCCCAATAACAGTGTGGTCATTTCTTCTTCTTGATTGGATCAAGATAAATTATTTTAAGCTGTAACTAGTTGAGGTGACTCTGCTGACGGAGTGCCATCCGTTGTTCCAGGTGAGACTTCTGTCAGTGGAACAAGAAGGAAAGACTATTTTTATCTCTCTAACCCCCAAATCTGCTGTTGGAACAGTGTAAGTGCAGCAGGGAGAGGAAAATAGCCCAAAATGTCCTCCTTTCCTGTTCTACTGATTGAAGTCTCTGGTGGCTCAACAAGTTTTCCCTCTAGGATGCAACACTAACTTAAACTCTTGTGTTTGCCGGTATTACCACTTTTCTATTTTGGCTCAGGCACTTTCTTAAAAGTAGAAGAAACAGTGTAATCTTCTAATTCTTCCATTGTTCCTGTTGAATAAATAATGCTTTGTATACTTTTATACTCTGCTGGATGTAGTCCTTTCAGCAGTGTCTTTGCAGGGTGCCAGATAGTATTTGCAAAGCCTAGTGCTTTTCCATGAGAATACATTGTGAATCACATTTCTGTAGTTACATTTGTGCAGATGAAGACAGTAGAAGTACTGCTGAATGGATGGGATGCAGAGAACTTGAGTTGGAGATCTACTTGTTAAATAGGTCTTCCTGCCCCTTGCTTGCTTCCCGTTACTTCCCATTCCTTTCAACTAGCAGATCCCAAAGATCAAACATTAAACCTTCAAAATTGAGTGGGATTTGGCAGTGCATCAATTGAAGCTGCTGCCCACCATTTTTAAGCAGAAGGATGATTTGCACACATAAGAGGTCCTCATGCAAAGGAAATTATGCAAATCATTTTTTAGATTAGGTTTTTACATCGTGTATTCAAAAGATGGACAGGCTATATTGTAGTTGCAGGGCACATACCTTACATGCTAGACTGAGTGCCTTGTTCAATGGTCCTGATCATTCCTCAGCATCTCTGGTTAGGATTGGGAAATATTTGCTTCTAAAACCCTGGAAAGCTGTTGCCAGTCTGCTGAGGGACCAGTAGTCTATGTTTCGTTAACAAAGTATTTTATCTTATGTGAGAAAAGGCTGTGATTAAAGGGCTTATAAAAAAAAACAACACTTTAAAACGGGCAGACATGGTTCTTGCTGAAGTTTTTGCACATAGAATAAGATTTCTGGATCATTGTCGAAGACCTCTACATTGTCTTCTGTACTCCAGACATACTTTACTGACTGTACAAGTCAATCAAGTCAAAATTACAATTTGATGCTATATAAGGATCTTCCAGTAATAGAATATGTTCCTTTCTTTTTAAAGGACTGCCTTGTAGCTGAAATGGAAGATAAAGTTCTCAATGTAGTAAGTATAAACGTTTGTGTTAAACTCATTTTTTGAATTCCTTTCTGTTAAGGACTTTTTTATGATTGAAAGCAGCTTTACTTATTATGAAGCTCAAGAGGAACAGCAGGCATCTATGGCTTCTTATTGCATAGTTTCCAGGCTTATCTAATCACCTAAAATGTGAAAGTCCGAACTATTTTTAGTTGATCCAAAAGCCCTGTTCTGACATTCAGCTCGCCTAGTTGAAGGCTAAAAGTGGGACAAGGTGGAGGGTGTACTCAGGCATTTCTCTAGTTCCTTTACCCTGCGGATTTAGTTTGGTTTGCCTCTGCTCTGAAATGCAAATACACCTCTCCACATTATTCTGGATTCCAGCTCAGATGGAAATGCATATAGACTCCTATCCTGTCTTTGCAAGACTCATGAGTAAATACACCAAGGCTGACTATATTAGCCCATCAGATGAGGAGTTTGTGTTCATATTCCTTTTCTGTATGAGTAGAGAAACTTCAGGAGAGGAAATGGAGGACCATGGAGGCTGCTTGTAATGTGACCCACAGAGTAAGCAAATGATAGTTTTTTTGTGAGTTTGCATTGCTTCTGCTCTTTCTTCAATCTATTCAACCCTGCTGAGTTTCAGGAGAGCTGTCAGACTTGGCTTTTTTAAGAGAGCCATGGATCTGATGTAAGTTGGGAGCCTCCGGCCTGGATTGTGTTTGGATGTTTATTGTTCTTTCGGTGGCCATAGTTGTCTTTGTAATTCTTTTTGCTGCCTGTGATTCTTTTGTCATATGGTTTTACTGTTTTAATCTTCTTTCTGAAAGGAGGGAATGTGAGCCATTCAAAGCCCCATTGCACTGAAGTGGCATATAAATCCCAGTAAACAGTATCATTAATGTAATATCTATGGAAAAGAGTTCTGTTTCTCCTTCTCCTTTAGGCACTGCCTTGCATACAATAACTGGTACAAAGTGGTGCTGTGATACAGAGAAGCGAGGCACTCTGTTTTGAGGCCTCCCATCTAACTATTTTCCAAATACGTTTGCAGCAGTCTTGTGACTGGAATAGGGATGCAGTGACCTAGTTTTAATATTTTGTAATGGTTAATCATTGCTTCCTCCTTTTGACATGAATCAGGCTGTGTTCTTTGATAAGGCCTTCCGCCTGCCAGATAGATGGTGAGGAATTCACAGTATCTAAAAATACTCACACCTCAATTCAAAACAGAACAATTGTTGATTACCTTCTTTAAAAAATCCATACGCCCTTCTATTTATGCATTATGGTTCTTTCAGTACTCTTACTTTTTTATAGTAACATTGTTTGGTTTGTGTGTATGTGTGTGTGTGTGTGTGTATTTAATTGCTTTCAACAACTGTGTTCTAACAACATGAGAAGCTTATGGCTATTCATGAATGTGCCCATCCAGCCCACTGGCTCTTTTTCACTGCCCCATATCCCTTTCTAATGGCCACAATTGTCTGCTTACAGTGGTGGCTTAGCGTGTGTTGGATTGGAGCCTTAGATATGCTCCTGAAACTCTGCCTGTACCAGTGGTAACATTCCTCGCATGCCAGATGTTGTGGTGGAGTATTCTCCCAAATAGTGGGTAAGAGTCAAGCTAATTAGTCAAATGCCAACATTTACATACCCTGTTCCTGGCTTTTGCAATACGAGGAGCCAGTTGTGAATATTACTGAGGCCGTAATTGTTTGTATTAGATGCAAGACACAGATAAATGTTGTTCCTCTAATAAATTATGGAGGTGGAACTTGCAACAATACAGTGTTACATTTGAAATCACATGTACATATTGGTGAATAAGGGACAAAAAAATGGGCACTGATAGCAAGGAGAAGCTGGAAATGCAAGGCTGGATAGGTATTAGGTAAGTGTTAGAGAATTTTAGTTGATTGATGATTGGGTTAATAGATTATTCTGGCTGACAGTGGAGAACATGTAGGGTGATTGTACTGATTTGCCTCAGTGGGCTGTTAAATAAAAAGAATATATTTTCTTTAACTTTTGGGATGTTTATATTTGTAAATTGACCTCAGCAGATCTCAGAGCTCATTCCTGTTCTTGGTTATTCCTTGATTTTCTGAAATAATGTTCCACAAGGATCTTTGAAGATTATATTTGAAGTTTGTTTTCTACGTCACCATTAAAATACTCCTTTCATGACTGTTTGGCAATATTTTATTTTTCAATTTTTAAAAGATTTGACCATAAACATTCCTGCATATAATTGTGCATGTGTGCATATTGGTTCCCAGAGACATAATCCAACATTATTTGCATCGTTCTTTGATTTCTATTAATTTGCATTTTGAAAGAAAATGAAACATCTGAAGATGCTGAATCCAAACTTGGACCTGTATTCTGATACTTTCTCTCTAGTTTCCTTGAGTTCTATTTTGTTTGCAAGTATATTGAATAGTTACAGCCTCATTCTATTGACATTCTGTTGATTTCATCCTTTTTTGACACATACATATATTACCTTTGCACCCTTTTAAAATTTGAGGTGATGTGGAAACAATCCGGAGTGTTTATTTATTATTGAGTGATAAAAATTGTAGATGTTGATTGTGCAAAGATGCATTCTTTTGAGAAGAATGTCTCTTGCTCCTTCCTTCCTTTTTACCGTTTTCTGCAATTGTGTCGCACTTCTTTCCATTTCCCTGCTAGCTGCAGCCTCCAAGTTCCAATTCATTGACTGCTTTCCCTTGTTGATTGACAGGAGGAAAGCTCTCCTTAGATCCTTCATCAGTCATCTGTGACTGTTAATATTCTCTCAACGTACGTTGAGGGACTTTTTAGTACAGAAGGAAAGGCTTATGTCTAGAGGAAAGGAACATATATTTGATAGGTTAACAATTCAATATATGTACAGAGTGGGGAGGGGAAGAGAGATTTTCCCTGTGATCTTGGTTTGTGGTTGTATCTTTTTTAAAAATTGTAGACTGTGAATTTGATGGAAGGGAGAAGTTTGACTTTTCCTCCACCTCATGCTGTAAACTTCATGCTGAAGTGAAGTAAATAGCAACTGAGAAGCAGGGATCACAATAGCAAAATTACAGCATGGGAAGACTTTGTTCTTCCATGCCTGTTCTAAATCAGTTTCTCCCTGCCCAGCTTCAAATTGCTCTAATTTTGATTTTTTTTTTTCTCTTTATCATTACATTTGCATCTCTGACACAATAGTTTGGGGTTCCAAACAAGGCAGTAAAATTTTCTTTTCATTTCAAACATGCATCCATATTTGGGAATCCAGGGCAACTTATCATCTAATTTATTGAAATAAGGAAATATTATAAATGTTAAAACCTGAATATTAATATTGCAGCCAAATGCCAACTCAAAGAGAAATACATTTAAATTTTTATTTAAATGCATATTAAATGCTTAATATTGGATTTTGTTGACTTATTTTAGGAAATAAATTCTACAGTTGAGTGGTCACTGAGATAGACTAACATTTTTTCTGTCTCTTTGGATTTGATGCATAGGTGATAAAATCAAGGCAGTGTTTTGGTCAGTGTTGGTGACCAAACCTTTGGAAGATGTTTTCTTCTAACTTGGTTTTCTCCAGATGTGATGCAGTTGGAAATCCAACATTCCTAGCTGTTGTCCCTGCTGGTTGGAAATTCCCAATACATCTGGAGGGCATTAGGAAGGGAAGGCTGACTTAAGTTACAGGAGAGGAGAATCTCTTAAGGATCCTGATTAATTTAGGGCTCTCAGGGCTCAGCCTTTATGTTATCATTTGTCCCAGTGGACTTTTCCCGTTAGGGAGGAAGCCATTATATTATTTACTGTATCCCAAGCCTATGAATGATACACAATTATTGCCTTTTTGGATAATTTGTGATCCAAAGTTACAAAGGACCTGAACTATGGCTGTAGAATTTTGAGTTTGAGGACCACAGCTTTGTTGCCCAATGGAGCTAATAAAAGTTAACTTCTGGCAGCTGCTGTATCCTGTGAATCTGGAAATAGCATTAAACCAACATACTTAATTTAGGTCTTCTTTTCTTTGTTCAAGGAGGACATAGAGACTATACATGAGACCACCCCCATCCCCCACCCCCAAAATAATGCTGTAGATCATGTTCTCATTTCTTTCTAGTCTAAGGTTTTGAATGGAATCTGTGATAAGACAATCCGGTCAACAACTGATCCATTGATGAGTCAGGGTGCCTGTCTGGAAGAGGTTCACTTAAACAACATTAAACCTGGGGAAGGTTTGGTAAGAATACTTGCATTTTTTTACTCTTCTAAATTGCAGTCAGCTACTACTTTAAAGTTTATTTAAAGTAATAAATTCTACTTTATTTTCCCAAAGCAGGAGGGGTCAAAAAAGTCAAGATGGAGGCCACAGTTGCACAATTGAAACCCTGTCCCTTTTTTACATGCATCTTGTCCACAACATGTGTGCACACATGAAAAGGTGTGGAGCTTTGGTCACGGCCACCATCTTGACGTTTTTGACACCCATACTCCTGTTTGTGAAGGTAGGTTGATTGAACTGAGAGAGAACAAGCACCCTTCTAATTAGTTTGACCTTGTAATCTGAAATAAAAATGCCGTAATACTTTATGTTCAGGTCCTTACATTTTTTCCAGTAGGGAGTTCCTTCATGAAGTATCCTTCTATATACAAGAGAACAGAGAAACACTTAAAAACCCGGATCTCTATACTGGCCCTGAAACTTCATTATGGAGGCCCGTCAAGATTTGCCGTTGCTGAAAATGTGAATATCAAGAGAGGACTGTGTTATTAATATTAAAGATTAATTATATTAAAATAGATTCTTTTTAGAGGAATAACATATTGAATTATTACAAACCTTGGAATGGTATGTAGTCTAACTTAGAAAAAAATCTTAAAAAGCCAAATTTGACAATTGGCATGCATTATACATGGGTTTTGAAGAGTTTCCTAGGTTGTGTTCAGACTAAAGCTTTTCAGTCATTCCCACAAGACACATGCTCAGGTTGTGTCCCTCATCTAAATACTGAGATCTGTATATGAGGGAAAATTCTCCTTATGGATATTTATTTTATTTATTTACCACATATGCTTGTATGCTGCTTCAGTCTTATGATTCTAAGTGGCTTTGAACATAAGCAATGCATATAATGTTAAATCAAAATTCATCAACTTTTATAAACAGATAAATATTTTAATGCTTGCTTGCTTATTTATTTATTTGATTGGTTAAGGCCACTCAGTTGCAATCAGTAACAACAAAAGTAGCAGTAAAGTACTACCAGCTGGTAGTACTACCAGATATTCAACAAAATAATATCATCCTAACATAATATCAAGCAGCCTTGAGTAAACAAAAAGGTTCCTTTTTATCCTGGTGTTAAAGACCAGCATAAACAATTGTTTCCCTTTGCCATTCAAGAATTTTTTCTTTGTGAAGTTCTCCTAAGAAATAAATTGATTTGTGATCACTTTTCCTTCTTGATTGATTTGGAGGGTTTCGGTGTTAAGTGGTTTTTTTTTAGATCCTCACCTCCAGGGGCGAGAAGCTTTTTTTCTTTTCTTTTCTTTTTCCAGAAGGAGACTGTACTCTGTTTACACAGTTAAACAAGGCTGGTTTGGGGCTGACACTAGCATGGTGTTATCAGGAACGCTGCTCCTCAGAAATAATTGTCTGACTACATTTGCGGTATAACTGTGGATGAGCTATAATTATTCTTGTGCTTATTTTATCTTTCCACTCCCCAATTTAGGGAATGTACATAAAATCTACTTATGATGGATTACATGTTGTTACTGGGACAACAGAAAATGTAAGTATTTTTAATGTCTTCATCAAAGGAAAATTAACACAAGCTATTTGTGATAAAGTTGAACCCAAGGCAAAAACTTGATAGGAAGCAGATTCTGAACTTGTTATATTTTCATTTATTTTGGTTGCATAACCTTATCATTATCTTATCTCTGACTGCAGTAATTTAGTGTGTGCATATCTGGCTGTATCTGCCTGTCTCATATCCACCCTTTGGTTCAGTTTGCTGCATGCAAATCACTGACAGTGTTTCCAAATGCTACTTGGGGTTGCACTAACTGGAATTCCCAGAACTATTGTTGAGCAAAGTGCTTAGACTGTTTGGTCTAATCAATGCGGGCTCAACAAATACGTCCTTGTGTAGTGCACTCTGTTCCTTCTGAAAGCACCAGCAGGATATTTAGACTGGATATAGAAGGTGAGAGTCCATATACTTCCTGGGAATCAAAGGAACTTATTAAAATGAGAGAAAGAGAGTTCTTTAAATGCAAAATGTCTCCAGGGTTGAAAAGGAAAAGCCATGGGGATATATGTAGTGGGTGTGAAAACTAATTATAAGAGTTCCGGTTTCATTTTTGCCTGAACAGAAAGATAGTGGTTCTGTTCTATACCCTGTCCTGTCCACTGCCCTGAAGATATGGAATTGAATTACAGTTCCCTTTCTCCCTGGCCAACGTAGCCATTTGAGAATATTGTTTTGCTGCTTATCACAAACATTTAAAATACCTAGCCACGCAAATGTTCAGATCTCTTGCAATAAACAGTGAGGGTGAATTTGTGCACAGTTGAAACGATGAGACTTGACTCAAGTTTCCTTAACCATGCCAAATTGGCTTTTTAGATTTATTGTTGTTATATTTTCTTTTTGAAGGAACTTAGTGCTAGGAATCTTAGCTGGCCCTCACAAAGATGTAACCTTCCTCACTTGGGATTTCCAAATCTCTGTTGGGGAATCATGTTGCTAAGATAAATGTCCTTTCCCTTCTTTGCAGCAGTACAATGATAATGTCTTGCCTCTGGTGTCTTCCTGTCATTTGGTATCCATCCAGCTGCATCTCTGACCTAGCAGGTCTTCATGCCATGGAGAGATGTGTCTGATTCCTGTCAGGTGACAGGATTTCCAAGTTGTTTTTAATGACTTTTGATTTCCTGATTTTGGTGGGAACGTTTTGACCCAAACAAAACTTTCCAGTCGTCTTCCTAATGCTGGTGATGGAAGTTGAGTGGGCTGTTTCTTCTGTTTTGTTTTTTAACAAATTACTTCTCAGTTCAGAAAGAGTTGTTTTGGATATATCATGTATGTTCTAGACTCAGGTGTCTGTGATTGTGTGTTCAGAGAGAGATTGGCTGGGTTCTGTGAAGGAATGTTGTTACTAAGAAAAGGAAGTTCTCATAAAGTCTGCATATTTCCCAGTGTCTCTCCTCTCTTTCCCCAGAGCTTCCATATATGAAAATGCAACATGTATAGTTTTGCCTCCTGATGCTGATGCGTAAGATAGGAATGCGTTAGATCAGTCAGATGATGGTGGGTCTCTTTCCTAGCAACATTTTCCCGTTCTCAGGTAGCCTCAAGGGATTATCTTGTCCTGCCTTGCACCTGATAAGGGAACAAGGGAAATGAGCCATTTGTTTCAGCTGATTTGAGTCACACAGGTCAGCTTAGCACCATTTCTCTTTCTCTGTGATGCGGACTGTCAAGAATGTTATTGGAACAAAGTTACAGCTGCAGAGCCATTTTAAACAAAGGCTGCAACCCTGCTTTCCTTGTGGTGCAGAACTGAGCAAAATTCTACTAATCATCATACTAATAGACTTCTGCCAACACAGCAGAACTTTCTCCTCTTCATCCCATACCCTGATGGGAGTCTTTCTGCAGCAGATTTTAAAGGCATATAGGGAGGTTGTGGGAGCTGGAACGATTTCTCTCCTGTTTCTTCAGCAGAAACATTTTCTATCCCTTGGGATATTCCTCCAGTACTGAATTGCTCAAAAGCTGCCTGCTAATGGATAATCAAACAATTCATCTGTCTTCTAAGGATATCTGAACTATAAAAGTTTTTAACACTTCTCTTTCAGGTTGTATGTTGTTGGGAATTAAAACAAATGACTTCACTCACTCTGTTAGAGATGCCTAAGTAAATTTCAAGTGCCTTATTAGATAAGTAGAAAAGAAATCTGCAAGCTGAAATGACCTTCCCCCCCTTTTCCCCTCCCCAATTGCTAGCCTTTGTCTCAGTGGAAGGAAAGTCCTTCTTGCTTTTCATCATGACAAACAGTTGGCTAGTTATAGGTGCTTACCTTTGAAGAAGGCAGCTGTAGCTCACACAGAAACACCGCAGGCATTTCCATTTATATAGCTTTTCTGCCAAGGCTGTCCCATTTGAAACTTTTTAACGGGAAAAATTTTGTTCCTCTTCTTTTTGTACTGTGTAGTCTCCTGCTGATCGGTCTCAGAAAATCCATGCTGGTGATGAAGTGATTCAGGTGAATCGGCAGACAGTGGTAAGTAGAGGATGCATCCTGTTACCACTTTCATTTTTTTGTTTTAGCCAAGCAGATCTGGGGGCACAAGTGGTTCAAAAAACAGAATTTAGCCTGATTTATTAATAATTATTTCAGTTGTATTCCTTTGTTTTTATACTGGACTGTTGCTTATACCTTAATGCATTTAGTGGCAAAATCATCCGTTAAAGAGGGATGAAATGTCACAAACCAATTTGGTTAAAGAAAAACACAGGTTTGAATAGTTGATTCTTATCAAAAGTTTAAAGACACTTCAGAGGAATAATACTCATCTTGAATGTTGACTGCTAGAAGCATTCATGGATTACTGGGTGTTTTATGAGTCTATCCAGGTGAAATGTGTAGGGTCATTTTGCATGGAATATTATAAATGTTCATAAGTTCAGCCTCTGGCATCATTGAGTTTATTACAAGTATGATGAATAGTGGATAGTAAATTTTATAAATAAATGCATCTCTGTTTAAGAGGATTAGCATTATGTAATGAGAACTTTTTCCACTGCAAAGAAAGGATTCTTGTCCATCTCTTTACACTTTCTCTCTGCCTTGTCTTATTTTGTGTTTCTGCCAGTTGCAAGCAAGGGATGTTGTCTGCCAGCCTACAAAATTTTGAGCAATACAGTCAAGCAGCACAAACACTAAACATTATATCCTTGGCCAGTTAAGCAAGAGATGCTTTGTGTCTTTCCATTTTAAGCATGGAGGCATAGATGACTTTGGAGGAACAGGAATTTGGGTGGCAATTTCCATTTTGAAATTGCATTCCAGGTTTCATTGCCCTCATCCCCATCATTATCTATTCCTCCTTCCAGAGCTACTGGAAGTGGCCTGTTAAGAGGAAAAGACTTAATATCTTCAGGAAAGCTGGAGAGTGTTTATTGGTGTAACACCTTTCCTCTTCCCCAGGAACTAATCATATCTACCTACTTGGGGTGACATATAGATTGAATATTATTCATTCCACAATAGTTCTTCCTCTAAAGCCATTCAACATTTGACATCCAAGAGGTTCACTGGGACAATATAGCTAAGATTAGTGACATCCTATTTGTCCATAACTGTTCCATCTCAAAGGATCCATTGAAACTTTGCACTTACACTGTTGAAACCCTGCCAAGAGAAACCATGGCAATGGGAAACATTTTGACTTTCTTCTGATGTACTGAAGATACCCTTTTAAATCCATTTATTTTTTAAATTGGATTTAATTAATGCATGTATATGTTGCCTATTTAAAAGGTGGGATGGCAGTTGAAGAATCTCGTAAGGAAGCTCCGTGAGAATCCTTCTGGAGTTACTCTACTAGTGAAGAAACGCCATACGGGCTCTTTTAACTTTACCCCCGCGCCACTTAAAAATCTGAGGTGGAAACCACCACTTGTACAGGTAACATGCAGTTATGCAAAGTTTTTCTTTCCCCTTTACCTATACCCTTTTTCATTTATTTCTTTACTGAATGATACATTTTGCCTCCATAACTGGATATGTTTGACAGAATTTTTTAACTGTATTTTGCTATTATGCAAACTACCTTGAGTTGTAAGAAGTTAAGGTGGCATAGAAATGTTGTCATAAATAAATAGTTTTCATATTGAAAAAAAAAAGTACTCTTTTCCCAACATTACCTTATTCCAAACTCCAAACAGTGATCCATTTAAACATGCAAAGCAGGCAAAATATGCACCTGGTACAGCCCCTCTTCAGACTGCAAGTGATTGGAGTTGTTTGATATCTGATGATCTCCACTTTAAAAAAACTAAAACAAAACAAAAAACAACTCAGAACGTGAAAAATTAGGATGTCAGAAACTAAGACTTTAGATTAGCTTTGTTTCTTATAGTCTAGTTTCCTGCATGCAGTTTTTTGGTTTGGGCATTTAACCCAGTGATCTCTCATCTACATACATCTATGCAGGAAGGACTGGCCAGTATAAGATGTTTTCTGAATAGTTTATATCTCTCTTCCCCTATTTCCTTTGGCACTGCTTCTTAAAAATGCTCCGACTTTGATCTCAGAAAAGAAAAAATGTCAACTCTATTGGTAGTATACCTAAAGATATACACTTATTTGGTTGTTATAGATTGTAATGGGATGTGGAAATGAAGCAGTCTCTGAGGTTAAAACATTTCAGAGTGTCATTAGTTCATAGCATAACTTTTCAATTAAGCTAAGAAGAAGTAGATGATGATTTATTATACATGTTTCACAAGTCACGGTATAAAAAACACAAGATAGTAATTACAAATCAATCCAGTCAAATTAGTTCAGAACCCAGTAAACATATATTAATACTAAGGTAGCAAACACAAAAACAGTACATTAAAACAATTCCCTGGGATAGGACCAAGTATTTATTTATTTACTGTTGGTTGTCCATCTCAAGTGAGTGTGGGTGGCCAATAACAATTAAAACAGCAAGAAAACCAACAAAACATACAAAATTAATAGACCATCGGCAGCTGAGATAAAAACAATAACAAACCCAACCATCAATATAAATACAGTATACATGTTTCAATAAAACTAATTCACAGGCTCCAACAGGCATTCTGACCTACAAGCCTGGGAACACAGCCATGTCTTTGGGGCCTTGCAAAAGGCCAACAGGGTTGAGGCCAATCTGATATACATCCATACTAATTTAAAACTGATGTAACCTAGAACTGTCAGCTAAGTAAGAGTAGGATGGGAGAACCCACCCTTAACCTAACTGACTAATCAAATAAAAAGGTTTTTAAATGCTTTCTAAAAGCCATCAAATTTCTACAGAGACAGAGGAAGGAAAGGAGCAGATTACAAAGTTGTGGGGCCAGGTCCCTAAAGACCTAGAACTTGAAAACCTTGACCTTGGAATGAGGAACTGAAAGAAGGCCCAGATTCTCAGAGGAATATAAAGAACAAATTGCACTGTAGGAAGAAATAAGGGTAGACAGATCCAGGGAGTTTATGGTCAAAGGGCTCCAAACACAAACTTTGGTAGTTTAAACTAGGCTCTGTGATGCTAGTCAAATAGGGAGCCAGTGAAGGGGCCTGCAATGTACTGAGATATGATATTAGAAATTCTGCATGTGTGTGTGTGCAAATAAATAGTATCAAAAACTAATTTAATAATTGATAGATCATAAAGATTGATTTTGTTAAAAGAGTTTTGCAACCAGAATTAAAAATATATATTTTTAAAGTATTTGCACTATACTTTACTATAGTACTATGTCCTTTTACATATAGTAATCTCATTTTACTGCACGAAACAAATAAAAAGGGGGGAGGAATAATGTTTTCCTTTACTCCCAGGACACTCTTGATTGGGACAGATATCTAAAAGGCTATTTGAGGCTGAATCGTTTATACTCCTTTGGAAAGATGAATTCAGGAAGTAACAGTAAATACGTGCAGGGTAGGAAAGTTGTAACAAAATACTGCATTTGTCAAAGAGAGTAGATTAATCTTTATAACCTGTCTGAATTATGCTGTTTCCCCTTGAAGTGCCTACAGTTGCCAATCAGCAAAATTGTGCTGTGCAACCTTGGAGGGAAAGAGGGTGTGGAAGATATGGGGATTAAAATCTTTTAAAAGAGAGTTTCTTTGGGAGCTGAGCAGATAATGGCAAGCGAGGGAGGAATTTGATACTTCTAAGAAAGAGTCTACTGTGGATAGTACTGTGTCTTAAACAGATTCAAATATAGTATCTGGCTTTTTTGGTGCAATATTAATTCATACTATAGCTAGAATGAAGTCTGTGCTTCTCTGCAAGTTATTTAGGATTTGAACCACACGTAGAGGAAAGGCTTAGAATTCAACTAAATCATGTTATGAGACTAGTGACTTGAACGCTTGATGACGTTTGGGGAGAGATCACATTGGGGTATGGCTTCCATGCTGCTGAGTTTATCTTAAACCACTCACAAATGGTATCTATCGCCAGAACTTCTGGCTGATGTTTAATTCTCCAGAGTTATTCGCCTAAACTTTTCTTTAGCAATTCTGTGTAAAACAGCAGTTCATAAAAATGCTTCGGAACTTCTGTTCGGCTTAAAGGCTTTGGCCAAACTTAATTCCAATATGATAGAACACAAAAAATGGAAGGCACCTCTATGTGGGCATGTATTTATTTTTAAAATATTGTGCACGTCCTTATTTTCAACAATCCTAGGTAGTTAGCATATGATAACATTCCGAAGATATGATACATTGTCCTAAAATAAGGTATTCAAAGAAATCATCATTCCCAGTTTCCAGTGGATCAGATGAAAGTAAGGAATGAAGAATAATGTGCCCATACAGTAGAGGAACTGGCCTGGCTGCATATTGTATTTGTAAAGTTACTTAAGAACTGTTCTGCCTTCTCACTGTAGACCAGCCTACACCCAGCTACAGCTCAGTCATCGGAAAATGCCAAGGAGACATCACTGAAGAAAGAGAAACCAGCCATTCTGGATCTTTACATACCTCCACCGCCAGCTATTCCCTATGCACCTCGGTATGCCAGCAGCTACATACTACTTAAAAGAGCCGCTCATTATTCTGAACTTCCCTGGGCTGTTTTGCATTCACTCTCTAGATGAATTAGTTTGATGTAATCAAGATTTACTTTGTGCTTGATGCATATTTGAACTCTTAAAATGTATGACAAGGTTATTGTCTGTTGCCTGAAAAGGTCTTTGTCAATAGAATTACAGCACAGTTTTGTGCTACACGCAGAAAGTCCTAGAAACCTTTAGTGGAAGTGTAACATTTGGTTAGGGCTAGTGCTTGGCAAAACCAGTAACCCATAAGTTCTGTCCAATATGTATTCCTCCTTCCTTCTCCATTGTCCTTTTTGGTCTTTAAAAAAAAGTAAGTTCATGTCTAGCCAGTAGACTGGGTTCTTTTTTATTTCTCTCTTCTGAATGGCTGTGCCTCTAAAGCTTTTGAATTCAAGTTGGTGTGCTGAAATACCTTTAAGCAGTTGAAATGACTTTGATGAAGTCGTCTCATCAAGGCTCAATGGACTTGAGCGTCTGCAGTGGCCTGATTGCGATAGGTTAATGGAAGTAACATTTATTTATATTCAAATAAAAAAGCAAATGACTATGCATCTCTTCACTTGTAAATGTTCAAAGTAGTTTGCATTTAGAGCTAGTCTTGGTTTTTCTTTTCAGAGTGAAGAAAATGCAGGAGGGGCATTCTTGGGGCATGTCAAAAAGCCAAGATGGTGGGCATGACTGCAGAATAGAAGGCCCCACTTCTATTCTGCGGTGGAGCTTTGATCACACAGTTGTGCCTGCCATCTTGACTTACTAATTGCCCCCTCCCCGCCTCCCAGATGCCTCTGAGATGCAGAATGCTATCTACTAGGAATGTGAATTAGTAGTCAAAGTAGCCATGCCAAAGTCACTGTCAAAGTGCAGAGGGATAATTTTATCCTGATATTAGTGTGGAGACTCATACTAACCACCTTATTTATTTATTTATTTATTTATTTATTTATTTATTTAACTTGTCCCCGCCCATCTCCCCACAGTGGGGGACTCTGGGCGGCTTACAACACACTAAAAACATAAATACAATTAAAAGTTATAAAAACCAAGCATTAAAAAATAAAAAAGCTAAAAAATCCAAGAGGGCGATGGGGGCCACACCAGACCGCTAAGGGGCCAGCCAGCCCCATTTCTGATATCCTCCCTCCCCGCCCCAGGCCAGATGGCAGAGCCAGGTCTTCAAATCCCTCCAAAAGGCCTGGAGTGAGGGGGCCTGTCTCACCTCCGGGGGCAAGATGTTCCAGAAGGCGGGGGCCACAGCAGAGAAGGCCCGCCTTCTGGATCCTTCGGATCTTTTATCGCAGGGATCCGAAGCATGCCCTCTCTGTGAGATGGACATTCCATTCAGATTCTACTTTTCAGATACTACAAGACTTTTCAAATACATTTCTGCTATATAGGTAGGGGGTGGGAGAACCAGTTCAATCATTTATGTCCCCAGGAGGAAATTACTGTAAATATTGTTTACTCTGCATATGGATATTTTCACCTACATATTCGGCAATTTAACTTAAAATAAATGTAACTTAATTTTAACTTAAAATAAATGTAAGTCAAATTTCTCATTGTGTAATTTATTGGAAAATTGTGAGTCAGGTCTCTTGCATGATTTATTGAGTTGCCGCCAATCTTAGGAAGGAACAATTGAATTGCAGAATACTTAGGGCATTCTTCTGATCACAGAAATTTATTCAGCCGCCTGTCTGAGTGCTATGTGATGATATCTTGACATATCTTTAAATATGCTGTTCCTTGCATCATAAGACCTAGGAACTTTATAAACAGAAAAGAAAAGAAAATGTAACTCTGGGGCTGTACCACATTTCCTGCTTTTTCTGCAACTTGCAATGCAGAAGTTATATAGTTATATAGACTCAGTGTTGTTTTTTCTTTTCCTTCTTTGTTCATGTTTTTCAGTATCTGCCAGGTGGCAACTAAATAGTGTTAGAATTGTTCAGGGTTCAGTGTTGCAGGCCCTTTGTTTACATTGCTAATTGAATCTAATATCTTTTCAGAGACGAGAAGGGGAACTTCGTTTATGGAGGAGGCAATAAAGCTAAGCTGCCTCTCCCTGGTTCCAAAGGTGCAGAATCTCCCAATTCTTTCCTTGATCAGGAATGTAGAAGGCGAAGGTTTACTCTGATAGATTCTGATCCGTTGCCTGCCTATCCCAGAGAAGCAAATATTCCACTAGCAAAGATGAGGGAGAAAACACCATCTTATGGTGAGAAAACTCTGAACCTATGTTTGTTTTTCTTCTTCCAAGAGTTAACCCCCCTCTTTTCTTTTTAAGTTTGGTAGACTAAAACACAGATTTCAGTGAAAGTTTAGGCATGAAACCACTTAGCAGAATTTGTCAAAGTGAAAACCTATTGAGCCCTTTTTAAAAATGATTTGCATTAAAAAATATAACAACCCAAACCATTTGGCAAAGATTAGCTATCTAGAGTCTGTAAATGATGGAAATATTCTTATGAAAAGTACTTAAAATAAAAGGTTTTTAAAAGATAGGCTCTGGTATGTATCTGCAGTTTGTAACTTTTAATTTGCAGTCTTACACCCACTGACGTAGGAACAATTCCCATTGAACCTATTAGGCTGTTTCTGAGTAGGCCTGCAAAGTCTTGTGCTGCTGAAGTTTAACCCAAAAGTTAGTTCCGTCCTCTTTATACTCTCTGCCGAAGAGACAGAGGTAGAGGATCAATGAAGGTGGTCCATCCTAGATGCCTGGATCCTTTAGTACTTGAGGGTTGGCAGTCAGTCGTGCTGCATAACTCAAGGAACACGGAGACAGAGTGCTGGATAAGTTTTCCCCTAAATAGCCTCTCTGTGTGCACTGGGGTGTTCTCTGATTTACCAAGGAGTTGTGGGACATAAGAACCACAGAGAGACATACAGTGATGATGGCAGAAGATGAAGAATGGATATGATTGAATACAGGTACATGCCCATGTTTGGGCCTACACTAGGGTAGTAAGAGTGGTGAAGCAGTCATACTTCTCCACACTTACCGCATGCATAAAAACTCACCCAGTGGCTCTGCTTAAGGCAGTGTTGTCCAAACTTGGCCACTTTAAGAAGAGTGGACTTCAACTCCCAGAATTCCCTAGCCAGCCATGCTGGCTGGGGAATTCTGGGAGTTGAAGTCCACTCTTCTTAAAGTGGCCAAGTTTGGACAACACTGCTTTAAGGTTATCTGCACCCTGTTGGGCAAGAGCAGATGGGAGGACTCTCCTGCAGGCTGCTCTGACTTACTAGGTAGATTTTTCTGTATGTATAAAATCATTCATTTCACTCTGAGTTAGACACCATTTTGGCAAAGTCTAGTGAAATGCATGGGATTTTTCAAATCTCAGAATTATTTCAAACTATGGTGCCTGAGGGAGTGGGTAGATAAAATAGTTTTTAAGGTATTTTTCTTACGTTTTTATTTGCTATAAACTAACTAGGGTCTTGGAGGGGTAGCATACAAATTGCTGTAATAAATGAAAAAATAAATATCAGCTCATCTGCAGTTACTAATGACTAGTAAATATCTATTAATTTCATTAATTAAAATGAACTTCCATTTACTGAAGTAGTCTGCCTTTAGATATTAGGAAGTAGGAATGCCTTGCTTGTGAGAATCCAGTGGTGTCTTGACAGGAGCTGCTAGCTTTAGATGGGCTTGTATAAAGTTGTCTTCTCATGATAGCTGCCCTTACATAGATCACATAGAAGAGAGTATATGTAGCTCAGGGTTGAAGTGTTGGGTTCTTGTAACATCAGGGCGAGAATGCTCCCTCTCACACTGATGATGTTACCTAGCCTGGTAGTTAAATGTCTGCAAGAAAACTACCAAGTGCAGAAAGCACCAGGAACCTACAGATCACATTACTTCATAATAACTCAGCATCCCAGTGACACTATCTGTACAATCATTTTTGTGTGGTCTTTAGGAAAGCCTCGCCCACTGTCTATGCCTGTTGATGGAAACTGGTTGGGATCTGTAGAACCTTTCTCTAAGCCCCGAGCCATGGGGAGAAAAGGTAAGGAAGCTTGTTGGAGTTCAATTGCTTTTCCCAATGAGGATGCCTGTTCATGGTCCACTTTGCAGTTACATGCTAGATTTCCACCTGTGTGTTTACCAAGCAGAGATGGACAAGCATCTCTGTCCATCTATCCATTTATTTAATCAGATAGCCTCCCTGGGGTCAGCAAATTAGTTGCTGTTTCGGCAAATGCCAAACAGCAAAATGCCATGTTAGTTTATATTAGGTTAATCTAATAGGAGAGGTGCTTTTGATGATACTTTCTTTCTACTCTAGACATTAATGTAATAACCTCTTATTATACTGAGAGTAAGGGTGCACAACCCTGGCTGCCTGTGGCTCCCGGGGCCCTGGGTGTATGCACTAGACACCTCTGGAAATGCTTACCAAATTTTAATTTTTAATGTGATAGCGTCAGGAAATTATGAAATGCTTGATTGGAGAGTAATCACATGAAAAACTGTATTTAATTTTAATGAAATGTAAATGAAATCAGATAGGATATAATTTGATGTCACCCATATTGTGGCCCTTAGACCAGCAGAAATTGTGCACTTCTGCACAAATGCTTGCTTTAATGTCTCATTTGAGATGAATACGGAGCTGGGACACTACGTTGTTGCTAAAATATTGTCTAAAAGGCTTGCAGCTAGCAAACTTAAGTACTATGCCAAAATATTAAAACATCTGTCTCCTTAGAGTTTTCAGAGCATACGTGGCTGCAGGGGATGTGTGTGTACATTTGTGTGCGTCAGGTCCAAAGCATGTACCATGATGCATAAAGTGTGACTTGCAGCAGACATTGGGGTGCAAGTGTGTAAGGGTGCAGTTTGCATCATGACATCACTGCGTGCATGTGAGATTTTGAAATAATCTCCATTTGCTGTGGACACCTGTGTTTAAGAAACTTGTTTAGGAGGAAAAGACATGATGGTAGCAGTGGTGGGAATCGAGAGTTTCAAAAGAAGAGCCTTCCCCTTGCCATTTTTGTGTTTCAGCTTGCCTCTTCCCAAATTTGTTTTCTTTCCTAGAAGAAACAACAGTGGGATTTTAAGAATGCATGTATTTGTGTGTAGGTTATTAATCCCTAAAGAAGAAACCATACCCGTTAACTTAAATTTGGGCTGGTGCTGGTCACAATGATTAAGATTAAGATTCAGGTTGTAGTAGGTTTGGAAAGAGAATGACAATGTTAAAAAAAAAAATCTATGAACACCAGTTCAGATTATCTTCCTCCTGCACAAACGGACAGAGAAAATCATTTCTGCCATGTCTGCTGGAGAGAAGCATAATGTTAAAAGCTGCATTATGACATGTCATGCCTTAGTCTTTGCAGATTTTTTGAATGTGAATTTTTAGAAGGCTTTTCTGCTTCTTTTCCCAGCTGAAAATGTCCTCTGCCGATACTTCAGCAATGAAAGAATCCCACCCATCATTGAAGAAAGCTCCCCTTTGCAGCGTCAGTTTCCCAGACCAGCGGTGGAAAAACAGTTAGTAAAGGGTGCCGACTACATCAGGGGAAGCAGGTGTTTTGTTAATGTGGATCTCCACAATAGCGCAACCATCCCTTTCCAGGAGGATGGTGCTAAAAGGCCACCAGTGACCACATCCACCAAATCCTCCTCCACAGAATCCTCTTTGCTGGTTAGCTGGATCACAAGGTTGAGGCTATTGACTCATTGAGTAGATTGGATGGAAGGTGACTGAATTTTTCACTAAGTGCCTTCTTTTATTCTCCAATCAGAGGGTTCTCTATTACCGACAGAGTTATTTAGTGACTGTATGTTTTATTTCCCCCCTCCCTCAGAGAATCTTTCTTTTTCCTGATGTTGCTAACTCAGATTCATTGGAGTTGGGGGAGGGGGAGTTAATGGAGAGGCAGAGGAGATCTCAAGATGTTGCTTTTTAAAACTTGCCTATGAAGGGGAATGTAGTCCTCCAGAGAAAGCTGTCCGTCTTGAGGCTTCAGGAGTCACTGCTGATGTGAAATCGGTGGGGTTTTGGGCAGCAGCAGTCTCTGCCTTGGCCTAAAGTCAGGTGGCCTTTCATTTGCTCGGATGTTATGCAGCTACTGGATGTGCTGGCTTTATAGCACTGAGGGAAAAACCTCCAAGCTACAGTTTGGACCAAGAAAGAAGAAAAGAAGATGTCATTTCTACTTTTAAACTATGTGGGGACTGCAAGTGACTGTGGACAACTCAGCTCTAAGGAAACAGAAGGCTTTCTTCGATCGTTCTGATTCACCACAAATATCACTATCAACTGGTACAATCCCAGTTATTAAAGACTCAGTGCTGTTTAGTTATCCTTCCCTTAACTGCTGCAGTCTTGATCCCCTTGACATAGATTGGCACAACATGCCATGGATATGCGTTTCTAGTGATGATGGTAAAAGCAAAAGGAATATATCTTTCTTCTGGAAAAAAAAAATGAAAAAATTAAGACTGAATAGCTATTAACCAAAGTGTTGTTAAAAATAAACCCTGCAGACTTCTGGAGCATCCATGATGCTTCAAGGTTGAACTGGTGTGATATTGTTTGTGTGATAAAGATTGACTTCTGATAAATGACAATGTTGTTAAAACAGTTTGCTGTTTTAAAACACTGGTAGAAAAATGTGTCTGTCCCAATTATTTGCATAGCATTGGGTTGGAGTGGGGGTCATTTACGGAAGGAAGCATTTGCAAAGCCACTAAGAATGTGTTGCTGGTTTTTTTTTAAATGTAGAAAAGAGTATTGTTACAGTTTCACAAAGAACATTCAGTTTTAAAATAATTTAAACATGAAATTGTGCTGTATTTTTTCTCTTAAAGTTTATTTATTTGGATTTAGAGGCCACCCGTTGTTTCCTCTTTCAGTGATGATTACTAATGAGCAAGAACCTATTGCCTTATCTCAGTAACAGCCAAATAACTCATTTAGGTGATTTCAGGATAGCTGTGGAGGTGTTGTTGCTGTTATTATTAGATTTGATACGGCCATCCACTCCAAAAGACTCTGTATACCACTGTTTCTCATTCTTGGCAACTTTAAGATATGTGGACTTCAGCTCCCAGAATTCCCCAGCCAGCATGGTTGTCCACAGTCCCAGTCCACATATCTTAACGTTGCCAAGGTTGAAAAACACTGCTGTATACTAACTACAATGAAAAACAAATTGGTGGATTTTACATTGCTTTCAAATATTAGATTGATCTCCACAGGTTGTACTGAGCAGTTCATAACAAATCTATCAACTAAAAATGTCTAGTTTTGAAACTTATAAGGCTTTTTTTTAAAATTTGGAAAACAGACTTTACATTATGTATGAAGCCAAATCGATTTAGATTTTTTTTTAATCGCTAAAAGGAGCTGGTGGGCATAACACGCCTTGTAGGCAAGAGCCAAAAATGAGACAGCAGTATTTCTTTCACACCCAACCTGATACTGGTATCAGTTCAGTAAACTTCAGTAATGCTGGAGTCATCAAGCCTTATTTTGTTTGTTTTCCCATTATATCAGAAATGTTTAGTTCTACTTTTATAAAGGGCAGGACACTCCCCCACCCACCTCCCCTGAAAAGTTCAAATGTAACTGAAGTTCAGAACTCTCTATGAAGGCTTGGGTAAATCTACCACAGAGAATCCTAATACAAGTTAAACAGTTCAAATATAATGATAGAGGAAGATGTTTCTAAGATTAACAAGTTATTTTGGAGTTTCAACAAGTTGGACGAGGGACATAACCTGTTTTTGATCTATCTGTTTAATCAAGCTAATAATTTCTCTGCAAGTTGAGGCAGAAACCCCCGCTCTGGCAAAAGAAGGAATCTTGTTTCTTAAAACCTTTCCCAGCTTAGCTAGCAGGGAATTGAAGGTAAGTGTTGAAAATGATAAGAGGCAAAAGAGAAAAAATGACTATGCTGCTGAGCTGTGAGTCAAAAAGTCCTGGGTTCAAATGTTGCCTGACTCATAAAGTAATGTGTAGTCTTGACTCCCATTTAGCCTTTGCCTTCCATTTGTAAGGGTGTGTGTGTGTAATGCTGGTTATGCTTAGATTGAATTCAGATTGCATTTTTAATTTGCAAGTAGGCCATAGAGGCATGACAGAATCTGATCCTGGTTTTTAGATGAAAAGCTCTGAAAAGCATTCAGAAGTCTTTCTGAGGGGAGGCATGGAGAATTATCAGGGAGATGTTTATGTCACTCAAGCAATGCTTTTCTTTTGATGGGGCACTAGAGTACAGGTTCAAAGCAGCATAAAGCACAAGTCTGCTTTTCACCATTCCCTTTTTGGGACTGTCGATTTATTGTATTTATAGTAATGGGTTATAATTGATAGATCAGTGAATAAAGGAATTGGGTACATTTTGCTTCCAGAAGAGAAGACCGAGAGGAAAGAAAATAGACTTTCTGAAAAAGCTGTCAGAGAGAGAAGGAGTGGGTAGATACTAGGAGGAATTTCCGGTGGTGAGGGTTGTCAACCAGCAGAATAGCTTGCCTCATGAAATGTTATGCTCTCTTTCACTGGAGGTCTTCAGAGTCTGGAGAGCCATCTATTGGAATTGCTCTAGAAAAACCTACATTAAGTTGGACTCGATTAGGGGTTTCAAACTTTTTCAGGCCCCGGAACTTCCTAGTTTTTGTTGGCTTGTTTTTGGTTTTTTTAGAAATTTCTTGGAACCCCTGATGAAGAGCCAAAGTCCATTAATCTCTCATGGAACCACAGTTGGAAAAATCTTGGATTAGATGACCTCTTTGACAATTTTGAAACTATATTTCTATGAGTTCAGTGCCTGTAATAGTTCTGTCCTCTGGGTTATAATTCAAGGATCTTGAAATCTTTAGAAATGGGTACCACCACTATAGAAGGCAGTAGGCATGGGAACTTCAGTAATATTTCTTCTACTTTTGAAAGTGCAGAAAGCAGAACAATCATCCACACGGGCCAGCTGCATCTGAATTCTTTGCATCAGTGAAAAGAAGGAAATGCACCCACTCACAATTACCTTATCCATTGCAAATAATATTTGTACCTGGAGAGTGTTCATGGTTTTGCTGCATGATCATGCATGTAGTAAAGTTCAACTGCTTATGGCCCGAAGCTTATATATACTCTACACTCTAGTAAGGGAGCAGTTTCTCAGTGCTAGAGTTCCATAGTGGGAAGTAGGGCAAGTCATATGAGTGAGTGAGGGCCTATCATGTGAGGCTTTTCTAGTTGGTCAGAATCTGCCTACCCAGCAGGATGCCAATGGGGTGGGAATGAGCCATAAAATTAGCCTTTCTGTATGTGGTTGCAGTAATTTGCCAGCTATGTGAGTAGCTTCTATACTGCTGATTCTATGCTTTCAGAGAAGCCCACAGTTTCACAGCAGAATATCTTGCTGAGAAGAAACGGAAGCCACATAATTTCTGCAGTTGTAATACAAGATTTAAAAAAAGGAGGTTTGCCAGCCTCCTTTATAATTAGCTGCATATTTCTGCCTGGGATATGATAGCTGACCCTAACTTCTGTAAGGGTGTAAAATAAATCAGCAAGCAAGTAATTTTAGTTTAATTTTGCTGAAGTAACAAAATATCCTGCCATGAAATCCGCATCCAAAGGAAACTTGACTACTTCAGGATCAGGAAAATAGTGCTCAAATGGATATGAACATTGTTGTTTGCATTTTTGTGCAGTATTGAAACAAGCAATGCTTACAACCCTTGTTATCCTAAACTCTGTGTAAGCTTTCACAAATTAATGGAATTCACCATAGTATAAGCATGTTTGCTCCACCCTGCAGTCCCCAGGTACCCCCCAAAAACTGCTCCCAGGGAAGACTGCCCAAGAAGAGGAAATTTTCCACCCCTTCCAGGATCTTACAAAATAGGATTGAAAACCTTTTCCCTCCAATTCATTGTTCAGCATATAATTGCCATTAGTTAGGAGAACTGTTGTTTCAGTTCACTCCATTGCAGGGTGCGTATTCACAACTACAAGAACTGAAACAGGTACAAAAATAAGGTACTCAGTGCAGAATTTATATTTCTGGCAATCGCCACTTTTAAATATGGGCAGCATGCTTCTAGCTCTCATGCCTGATCTTGATAAAATGCAGGTGGTTTGTTGAATCTGAAAAATCCTAAATGACATTTCCACTCCCAAGGCATGGAACTCTAACGACTTCGCTGCTTCCTTTCCCTGAAGTACATTATACCAATAAAACAACATATATAAGCAAAGAATCATATATGTGGGAAAGGAAGCAAATTTCCTGCCTTCGGTTAATTTATACACGTGAAGTTCAGAATGCACATATTATAGATACAAGCTTTATGGTACAAGTCTGCCCAAATCCAAAAGGTGAAATACTAAATAGGAATAAATTATATACATATTTCTGCACAGACTGAAAAGCTGCAGAAAAGATGCTTTCCGTAGCAAAAATGGATTCTGGAAAAGTTCCGCTGAAGTGCCCCACAAAACTGAAATTGCAGCAATTCTTGGTTGATAGAACTTGGATGAGAGATCCTAAAGTAAGATGACTTCCCCTGGCATCGCTTTCTTAATCTGCAAGACGGTTACACCAACTGGAGCTTTTCCATTAAACCTGACTAAGTCGGAACCATAATGAGCAAGTTTTCATGAATTCTTTCCAAAGGGAAGATAAATGATAATTTAATGGCATAATCATCCCTTATTATACCTTCTCCTGGGGAGATTATTTTCATGCCAAACTTTTGAGGAGTAAAATAATCAAAAGTAATCACTGTTTTAAATTTGGTTTGCTCCCTTTTCTTTGCCAAGCAAAAGGTAGTAGAAGATCATTACTCCATCTTTTAAAAAATGTCTTGCTTTGGAATTCAAGTCTGAATTTGCCTCGTTAATTGGATGTTTGAATCAGGCTGCTATAAATATATAAAAAGCATATTTATATCTGTTTTAACCTAGTTTATCTTATTCCAAACTAACTTGGAAATAACTCATACATTGCTATAAACAGGCCAGTTTTAAATATTAAAAATAAGTTTTAAAATAAAGTTTAAAAAATAAACTGCAAAGTGTGCATATATTTACAGCCTTTGAGTTAACTACCCAGGAACTTGCAAATATGAACTAGCAAGTCCATTGTTAAATGTTAGCAGCTAGGTAAATATGTTGGGATCTGACCTAATGCAAAGAAAGTGGAAGATGCATTGACTTTTAATGGATATAGAGAAGCTCATCACAGAAGAAAGATGTAAAAGCCAGCAACAGTGATTTATGCAAGCGTCTTCTTCAGAATCATGGAAATGAATTACCATTTTGTTTCCTTTTTGAAGGAAGGTTTTAAAGCAATATTCTGTACAATTTCAGATAGGGAAGAAAAGAGTCTGGATTTTCTGCCAAATGGGGAAATGGATGATAGAAATAGAAAGCTTTCCTTAGTGAAAGGTAAACACTTTATTCCATTGGGTTTATCGTTTTTTTTTTTTAATTCTTAAATACTAATTTGTACAATGAAGATGTCCAGAAGAGACAGAACATGTCCTCAGTGGTTTCAAAAGCCAATGTTGGGTCTATACTTTGTTTGAACCCTTTTTTTTTTTAAACATATTTTATAGAATCGTAGGGTTGGAATGAACCTTGGAGGCCTTGTAGTCCAACCCCTGCCCAGGGTGGGAATCCTCAGACCATCCCAGACAAATGGCTGTCCAATCTTTTCTTGAAAATGGTCAGTGATGGAGCGTCCACAACTTCAGGAGACAGGCTGCTCTGCTGCTTAATAGCTCTCATAGTCAGGAAATTCCTTCTATTTCAAGTTTGGAGCTCCCTCCATAAAGCTTCCACCAGCTGGTTGGAATAAATCCATGCTGTCTGCTCTGTGACATCCCTTCACATACTGGAAGACTGCTATCATGTCTCCCTTCAGTCTCCTCTTCTTTAGCCTAAACATATCAAGTTCCTTTAACCACTCCTCATAGGATTCAGCTTTCAAGCCCCTCACCGTCTTTGTCCATCTTCTCTGCATTCTTTCCAGCTCCTCAGCATCCTTCTTGTATTGTGGTAACCAGGTGTGGTCTGACTAATGCAGCATAAAGCAGAGTTATTTCTTTCCATGCTTTTTATGCTATTCCTCTGTCGTTGCAGCCCAAAATTGCATTGGCTCTTTTGGCAACTGCAGCAAACTGCTGGCTTCTGCTTAAACTATGGTTTACCAGGGCACCCAGATTCTTCTTGCAAGTATTACTGTTGAGCCATGTACCACCTAACTTGTACCTGGGTGTCTGGTTTTTCCTGCCTAAGTGCAGAATCTTAAATTCCTCACCACTGACCAACACTTTGTTGGATAGGGCCAATGTTCAAATCTCTCAAGATCATGTTGAACTTTGAGACTGTCTTCTGAGGTGTTAGACACACACACACACACAAACAGGCATTGTGTCACCTGCAATGTGATGAGCTCCCTTCTATTCCCTCATCTAAGTCATTTATGAAGATGTTGAAGAGTACTGGACCCAGGGCAGAATCCTCAGGTACCCCATACTTCCCACCATGTGGTTATAGACCCATTAAGGACCCTGCATTGCCTACGATTGTTCAGCCAACTGCAAATCCATCTGGTGGTAGGGCTGTACAACCCACATTGTTCCAGTTTATCAAGAAAGAGGCTATGGTCTATTTTATCAGGTGCCTTACTGAAGTCTAAGTACACTATACCTACAGCATTCCCTTGGTCCACTATCTAGTCATATTGTCAAAGAAAGCAATAAACTTGTGTGGTGCAACCTGTTTTTAACAATTCCATGCTGACTCCTGCTAATGACTTTGTTCATTTCCAAGTGCTTGCAAACCCACTGCTTGATTATCTTTTTTATGATTTTCCCAGATATATCTCACTAATTGGTCTGTAGTTTCCTAGGTCACTTTTTTCCCATTTTGAAATAACGTTGGAACAGTATTGGCTCTTCTCCAATTTTCTGGCACTTACTTTGTGCTCCAGGTTTTCTCAAAGATTTCAGTCAGTGGCTCTGAGACAACATCTTCCAGTTCCTTTACCACCCTGGGGTAAAATCCATCCAATACAGGAGATCTGAATTCATTCAAGCAGCTAGGTGTTCTCTCACCAATTCCTCACCTATTTTGATCTGCATTTCTTTTATAATAATTTTATTAACCATTGCAATTAAAAAAAAGAATACAAACTAAAAAAATAAAAGAATAGAAAAATAGAAAATGCAAAAAAGAATAGAAAAATAGAAAAGAAAGAAAAAATAAGAATATAGTAAAGAAAAAAATTTATTAAGAAATGACTTCCCCCTTCATCACAACATTTTAGTAACTTCTCGCCCTCTCTTAAAATACAACAAATGATCTCTTCTTCCCATATCTCATCTCTTATCTATAAACAAATCCCTGAAACCAAGTAGCTTATCACCTTCGTTTCTTAATTACTTTTGGAAATTGCTTCTTAACTTAGTTTGTTCTGCATTTCTCTTCTGCCCCCAACAGTGCAGCTTCTGACATGATGGACTGCTTTTCCTTTTGTGAAAAGACCATCACCATCTTGCAATCTTTCCTCGATCTTCCTCTTCTTCTGCACAAACCCAAAGAACCCTTTTCTGTTTTTGTTTTTTTTAAACATTCATCACAGACCCCAGCTTATGCTGACTTTAGCCTTCCTAACCCCGCTTTTGGAGATTTGGGCTAGTTGCTGATATTCTGCTTTTGTTATATGCTCCTCTTTCCATTTATTAAATTTGTCCTTTTTGTTTCTTAGTTTATTCGGGAGATTTTCATGCAGCCATCCTGGTCTCATCAGGTCCCCCCCCCCCTTTATTATTACTTGTAGTTGTGGCTTTATTTTTCAGAATTGCCCATTTCCCCTGGCCTTTTTTTCCCTTCAGGATTTTGGTTCATGGAACCTTTTGTATTTATTTCCCTTAGTTTGCTGAAGTCAGCTCTCTTGAAATCTAGAATACTAAACTGGCTATCTGCAGTTTTCCATGCCTGCAATACAGTGAATTCTAGGATCACATGCTCACTCTGTCCCAAGATCTCTACCACTTCCACTTCTTCGACCACTTCTTCCCTCTTAGTAAGTATTAAATCCAATTTAGCTGATCCTCTAGTTCCCTCCTCCACCTTCTGGACAATGAAGTTGTCTGCAAAGCACTATTGGATCTCCTGTTTGCTACAAAGTTTGACCATCAGTTTAAAGTAAACAAGCAAAGAAGATTTCTTATTTTAAACTGTAAGAGTTTATTCACATTTTTCCTAACCTACAAAAATCTATTTTAGAGAAAACAATTTTACATTGCTAAACATTATTAACACTTTTAGCTATGAAGCTGCCAAGTAAATTTATTTTTTTGATGATGATGATGATGATGTGCCTTTGAATCAGTGCTGACTTGTGGAGACTGTCTGGACTAGTCCCTGCAGCTGGCAAGATTTGCCATTGTCATTGCCTTCTTCCTAGGGCTGAGAGAGAGTGACTGGCCCAAAGTTACCCAGGTGGGCTTGTGCTAAGGCGGGACTAGAATTCCTGGTCTCCTGATTCTAGCCTTAACCACTACACCAAACGGACTCTCTTATTAATTTAATATATTGATTTACTAAGATTATGTACCATTAGTCAGTGGTGACTTTTAGTAAATACATAGCTAGACTGCCTCCAGGATGATCTGTCCCTAGGCATAGCTCTTCAGGTCTTCAAGCAGTGTATCCGTCACCCTTGTAATCAAGTCCATCCATCTTGCTGTTGGTAGTCCTCTTCTCTTTCCTTTTACCTATCCCAGCATTATTTTTCTCTCATTTCCATGAACTTTGCATTTTAAAGTGGCTTTAGAATATGACATTGGATATTTTCTGCTGTAGTAACTGTATTGAGTAATTTCCCAGAACGCCTGCTTTTTTTCTGCAAGTGATAGCCACACATATTGGATGTATACCAGTTTCCAAAATCACTTCCTGTAGAATAATGGGGCAGATTGGAATTACATTCTGAAATCCTTAGCAACATCGCAGAGGTTTATGGAGCTTAGGCAATACCTTCATATGTAGAGCTTAACACTTGGGATGGTGAACAGCTTCTTCCCAGCACAACTGTATATAGTAAAGAGCTGCCTTTAGTGATGTCACCAGCAAGGCTTAGAGAGAAAAGGACTGCTCACAACTTTTTCAGTGATATAATCTGAATGGATCTATTCAGTTCCATCTTTGCACCTGTCTCAAAAAACAAATTGGAATACAAAGACTTCTCCAATGATTAAAACAAAGTTTAGAAGCCACAGGCCTGTGAGATTAAATAATCAAGGTTAGATGATGATGATGATGATGATGATGATGATGATGATGATGATGATTTTTGCTCTGCTGCTGTTCTTTGAGCTGTTTTTCAAAACTTCTTGTATTTATAGATCAGCATGAAAACAAAGTTAGGAAATGTTCCCCTCCAGATGATACACTCTTATTTCCCATCTGAATGTCTGCACATTGCCCAGCTCCACTCTGAAATTAAATTTACATGCCATAATACATCACACTGGATATGCTACAGCTTAGGAAGAGAGGTCAAAAGTTAGAAAATCATCACTGTACCACTGAACTTCTTATCCAACCCTGAACATCCACAGTGTCCTAATGGGCACTGGTGTGAAATCAAATTATGTCAAGCCGTTCCTAATTCAGTTCCTCCTGCTTTTTGCCAAATCCACAATGCAAGCCATGTCAGAGATAACATTTTGGAAGAAAGAAACAAGTGATAGAAAATCTACTGTGGCTAAATATAAATGAAACATTTTATCTTTCCTCAATGTAGTCTTTAACTCAGTGTTTCTCAACCTTGAGAACTTTAAGATGTGTGGACTTCTTTAACTTATAGCACAACATGATGTTCTGCTTCCTTATTCAGCTCAAGCAGTGATTAAAATATTTATATGGAAAATACTCCAGAGGTGTTTGATTGAAGTAATTAACAGATACAGCCAGTCAGTCAATAAATCAGCCACGAGTTCTCCAAGGAGCCCCATTTTTGTTTGCTTGTATAGTCTAGCACTTTATTTCAGTCATGTGAGGGCTATAATACAAGCAGGTGAAACTAAGTCCTAACATTTAATGTAATGCAACTCAGCAGCCACCTAAGTTGCTGTGTTGGCTGTAAAAATAGAACGCTGTTGTCTGCAGAACAAGACTGAGAATTCAGCCTTGACTTTGAAAGGAAAGTAACAAACACCCATTCTTTCATGTTTAGATAGGAAGAGAGAGAAAGAAACATTTGGCAGCTCTGCCATAGTGCCTACTTTAAAAGGGGATGGGAATACTAGGGACTTTTCAGTGAATTTAGTGGCACAAATTGTCTTTGTGTAATGATTTGCTTTCTTCTGGCTATTTAATGAACAAGAGACACCTCTTTGGGTCCTGCTCACTTCAAGCTCTGGCTTCACTTACTATCACTATGCTCTTCATCTGCTTTTCCCTGAAGGTTGGGCAAGGGAAAGCTTTCTCACCCTATCTAGAATTAGATTATTATGCACTTTTCACCAGTTTATTTAATCTCATCCCTCCTTCCTTTCTTGTTGCTTCTTTCTTGTTACTTTCACCCTGACCCTTTTTTGAGAGATTGGGATGGGCTCCAGCCATGTACTCTATCACTTGCGTAGACTGTTATGCCTAACAACAAGGAAAAGGAGCCCAGGTAACTTGCTGTAATTAGTGGGAAATGCAAGATAGAGCCATGGTTAGCTGCCCGATTTCCCCATTCCCAGAGCAGCTATGAATACTTGGCTCTGATGTGGCTTGCTTGAATTGAAAGGAATTAGAATTCCATAGCTGAAGGAAGAAAGTGACATGCTGCTATTTCTACTACTTGCAGCAAGAGAAATTAGAAATTGTAATGGTATGTGGGAATGACCTCAGTGAAGAGATGCTGCCTAGGGAATGGTCAGAGAAGAGAGAGCATAGCCTGCAGCTGGATAGTAGGCAGGGCAAGAGGCTTGGAAGGGATCCTCCCTAATTTGTTGGGCTGTAAAGGAGACGGCAGGAGAACTGTACTTTCAGACTTACACAATTCTGTTAATGTAGCTTTACAATAAAGTAGAATCAGCTTATCTGGTCATGTTCCCTGTCTGGTCTACCTGGTAAGGCTGAGAGAAATGTATGTTTGTATCTTTGTACGGTACCCACAATTATTACTGATGCAAGAAAAAGAAAAGAAAACCACTAATTTCCCCCACAATAGGAATAAACAATAGTCATTGTATAAAATGTCATGGTACATTCAGATCTTGGCCTAGGCAAACAACATTTTCCAAAGTGGTTAGCAGAATATTTTGAACAAAGCCATGTTCATAGGAAATGCACAAAATGTGGCTATTGCAGTGTGCGCTGCGAATTACCTGACAGTTCACAAAGCTTTGTGGAGTGGAGTAACAAGGTCACGGATCATCCCTGTGAGAGGTCCCTTCAAGGTTGAGGGCTGTGTTTAACTTGGCAAGAGATTATAATGACTTATTAAAGGCTGTTTCTCTTTTCATCAGCATTGTATTGAACTGCTGGAGTTTTGGGGAGTGATAAAGTATTTCTGGCTGCAAATATTAAGTTGACTTGCAGCAAAATTGGTCCCCCTGGAAGAATAGCAGCTTGAGGAGAATTTAAACATCAGTAAAGTACACTCATACATAAAATGTAGAGCTCCTATTTCTGGATAATGCCATTGTAAATTCATAACTTAACACTATTGTTCCTTGTAACAGCCTCCCAACCTTGTATCCTCCAAATACATTGGAACTGCAATGCCCCGATTTCCCAGTCAGCATTTTAGTCCTGACAAAGGAGTGCAGCTACCACTGTATGAACCCTTTCTGAACACAGGGTAGGAAACAAATGGCACATACCAGAAGGATCATCAGTTATAGGGTGGTATGGATTCTAGACCCTATGATTTCAAAATCAGAATCACTGGTGTAACTTCCATGCCGGCTAAGTGATCTAACATTTATGCCAAATAAAATGAAATACTACTATTTTAGAATATTGAGAAGAAGGTTCATTAGCAGCATATTAAAGAAGGTAAAGAAGTTATCTTAGTCACTCTTGCTTTCCTATCCCATAGAATAGATCTCTCTCTCTCTCTCTCTCTCTCTCTCTCTCTCTCTCTCTCTCTCTCTCTCTCTCTCTAGCATTCAATCACCAGCTGTCACCTCCAGCGATCATCACCCAGATAGGCAGAGCTGACCACCAGGCACACAATCAGGCAGTCAACATATGCTAATCAATGAACTACCAGACGAGCAGAACAAAACCCCCACCCCCACCAGCACTGGCAAAGCAGACCACAGCAGATAAATAAAGAGCAGACCCCATCCCATTTTAGTACTGAAGATGTTACCTAGCCGGGTAATGAAATGTTTGCAAGAAAAGAACCAAGCTCAGAGAACCCCAAGGACCCCACAGTTCAACCCTGAGCTACACATATTCACTTCCATCTATCTATCTATCTATCTATCTATCTATCTATCTATCTATCTATCTATCTATCTATCTATCTATCTATCCATCCATCCATCCATCCATCCATCCATCCACCCACATATATACATACATACACATACATAAACACATAGACATAGATACACACACACACATATACTACATTTCATAATCATGCTATATTTGGCATGATTTTCCTGTTTGGGATTTTCAGTTTTGCACCTTAGTTGTTTTAACTTTGCATGAATGTGCAACTGTTTTAATGTGCTCTGAACAGTAATAATATTTACATTTGTTTAGTTATGAACCAATTAAGAATGATAATTCCATATATACATATACACATACACACACACACACACACACATACATACATACACACACACACATACACACACATACATACACACAAGTATCACCAGCAATTTTTAAATAAGAATTGCTCCAAAGTGTCCATTTCTCATGAGATTGAAAATCAAAATAATTTTCTGCCCTGTAGGCCTGATAGTGTCTCATTGCTTCTAGTGCTAGAACCTCCCCCCCCACCCCCAAATTCGTACTTTGATTAGAACCAAGAACCTGCCAGGAATGCAACAATGTTAAATAATAATTCTCAAGCTGAGCCCACAATGGAAAATAGTCAATATAATTTTCATTCCGAGACATAATTAATGTCAACAAGTGGGGCCAATTATATTGTTAGAAATCAGTAAAATCAAAACCAGCATAATCATAAGACAGCTGTAACTTTAACAGAGAGATTGTTAAAGTTCCTTTCATAAACAATTAACCATTAACTTGTCAATCTGTTTAAAATATTTGAGACAAACCAGAGTAAGTATTGCTCTCAAAATATATGATAGTCTTGATCCAAAACTCATCTTCACCACACCGATTCCTCCTCACAAACTAAAGGGTATTTTAATCCATCTCTTAATATTCTCTTTTATCTGTGTAATATGTACTGAAATATTCTTATGCACCAAATAGGATATTTTCCTGAGGATAATAATCTCTGGGTATTTAATATATTCTGTACAATAACTGGGGGGGAAAACGATTTCTTATGCAACCAACACATCCAGGAGAATTTTCCTACTGAAATTTAGTTGTAGAAAGAGGGAAGTAAAAACTTTAAGTGTTGTATATGTGTATGTGCATTAGAAATAAAATATCACACTACCCCAAAACACAAAACATGCAGCAGGATCCTAAACATGTTTTTGCATTTTGTTCTTGTTTTAATAGTAATTTTATTAAAAATTACAATCACAGTGATAAAAAACTAATACAAACAAAAGAAGAAGGTGAAGAAAAGAAAACGAAAATAGAAAAAATATAAAAAAGAAAAGAAAGAAAAAATAAGAATATAGTAAAGAAAAAGAAAAAAAATACATAAAGAAATGCCCTTCCCCTTCATCATAAGTATAAACAACTTCAGTAACTTATCACTTTCTATTAAAATACAACAAATGATCTCCTCTTCCCATATCCCATCACTTATGTATAAACAAATCCTTAAAACCTCATTTCAGTCCTGATCAGCAGAAGTCCATTAAGGGTTACTAGAGAAAACAACATATCTGTTTTAATCTTGATCAAATAAACCAACTGTATATTCCTTCCTTTTACTTTTAATGATCTTTAGTCCATTCAAATAATGGACTAGAACTTGATTTCTTTTCATTTTTATTTTGTCCCTTCTCACAAAATTATTCAAAGCTTCAACAAGCCTCTTTTGTAAATCCAATATAGGAAAATTATCCAGGTCAGTCTCTTGGTTTGTTATTTGTATATCCCTTTTAATTGTCAATACGTCAACCGGTTTCTTTTGTTTGTCCAGTGTAGCATCTTTTCCCATATTATTCTTGTAGTCTGTCATTTTTAAATCCACTTTCAGATCAGTTTCAGTCTTGTCCAGTAAAACTTGGTCCTCTTCCATAACATTTTTTAAACACAATCTATCTATAGAGGCAGACATTCGTAAAATTAACTTCTAGGTCCATTGTTCAAAAATATCCTTCACTATGTCCAATGTTAAAATATTTTGCTCCATTCTGTATTAGTAAGTCAAATTTAAGCTTGTCCTTTAATTGTAATCTTTAGTTCCTTCTAGTTCCCTCTAGTGTCCAACTTTCAAAGTCCCATCCTTTTTTTTTAAAGAATTCAAAACAAAAGCATTTTCCCATAGGAAGGATTATTATTATTATTATTATTATTATTATTATTATTATTATTATTTCCAAAATCTTATTTCAAATTCATCTAGACCCTTGGTCCATTTGTAATTGTCCAAAATCAATGTCCCTAATCACCCTTTTGCTGCTTATTCAAAAAATAATAATTTGTTTTTAAAGTCCTTAAACTTGTATTTAAAACTTCTTTCACTAAGGATTGAAGAAAACTCACCTGGTGTTTTCAGACTGGTCAATCCAAAGGTTCCTAATAGTTGAAAAGCAGTTAACAAGCAATTTCCAAAAGTGATTAGAAAAGGAAGTATGTGAACCTGGTGTCCTTTTAAAAGCGCCGACTGTAGTTTGAGCAAGATGGCTACTCCCTCATCTCCCAGAGCTCTAAACCCACCTGAAACCATTGGGTTGTGGTCTCCTTGCAAGGAGCAACTGTCTGAAGCACTTATGGGTGATCTCAAGTCCTCTCTTTGTCATGAGAGAAATTACGAAGAGCCAGTCTACTTGCTGGCTCTTCATTCCACCATGGTTGTCGGCTCTGCTTTTAGGGAAGCTATCTTCAGTTCACCATTTCTTCCCCAGAAGTCCTCCACAAGTTTTTGTATTTTGTTCTTAGTAAGCAAGACAGTGTTTGCATCTAAGCCTTGGTTCTGCAGCTGTTTTCCTAACTGTGGGATCAGGTGCATAGTCTTAACTTGGCCTAAGGGAACACTCAGAGAACAACATTTTGTTAACCATTTACAAGAAAATATTATCTCCCTGCTAAATAAGACACTTGAAGCATATGCAATTTACGTACATGTGAGAAACAAAGTAATAACAGATCTAGGTGGAAAGACATATATAACTAAAAAAATGAAAACAAAAAAGCCTCAGAATGAATAATTTTATTGCCTGGACAGAATGTTTCACATTGAATAGATATTATTTCCAAAGATTGAGGAAACAGCTTCCTATCGCATTAATGTAATTTTTTTTTAAAATGTAGCTTGCCAGATGCATTTATCCAGCCATTGCCAACCCTGTTTTGGGAATCCCCAACACAGTCAATGAAATCTAAGCATATTTAGGTGGGCACAGAAATAATTGCCTGCTGAGGATATGGTAGGAAAACCAGGAGAAAGAGAAAGGAATGGGACAGTTTGTCACCTGGCTAGAAATATTCCATACTGTAGATTTTGTTGCTGGAACTTCCATGTAATATATTGTCAAAGTTTTGGGAGCAGCATTATGTGAGCTGCCATTCTCCAGATAAAATTTGACTGTCCAACAGCCAGAAGTGAAGAAAGTCTGCTGAAGGTCCCCACCTCTTGAGAAATTCAGTTGCAGAGGGCTTGGAAGCAAGCATCTTCCATTGGGGCCTCCTTCCTACTCAACAGCTTGCTCCAAGTGGTGAGAGTGACTCCTTCCCTGGTGATCTTCTGAAGGCTGGTTAAGACTTAGTTTCTCCTAAGAGGTTTTGGGGACTGAAGGAGTGAAGTGTTGCAATATCTGTCCTGGATAAGATGATGGCACTGTGGATATAACGCTATATGATGAGATGTTCTCCTTTGTTATTATTTCTTCCACTTTTATTGGTTGCTTGTTGACTACTGACTTAGAGTCAACCTACTGCTTAGAGTCAACCAAATTGGAATAGCATAAAAAGTACAGTATACTAATACATGCAATCCATACAGCACATGTAGATTATTCTTATGAAACATCTATATGAAATCCAGGCATGGGAATTATCTACAGCACATGCTACGATTTCAGTGGGGATTTACTTTCAGGCAAGTGGGTATATGATGGCAGCTTTAAACGCATAAGTAGAACTCAAACCACAAATAAAACGTTCTCTAAGTCTTGAAACCACCATCTTCTAGAGAGCCCCAACAAAACTAATTGCTTTACAGTGATGTGGAGATACACTGGTGGTTTAGTAACAACTGAACTGAAAAAATTGAGGAGCAAGAGAAGACCCCCCCCCCAAATTTATAAAGTGTGGAATGGGATTATATCATCTGCAATGGGATTATGAAGATATTTCCTCAGCTACTTGGCAATTTGAAGGTGCCACAGGACTACACTTCAAATAGAAGAAAGTGTTTGCTTTGATGGTTCTCAGTAGTTAAAAAACAGCCAAAGGAAAGTTATGCCTGTATAAATAAGATTGGTATGGATGGAAGAAAGTCTGATTAAGTTGCATTTCCCTCTGTTTAAAATTTTCAATGTGCCCCCAGCTCACATCAATATGAATTAATTCTGGAGATTGTTCATTTCAAAACTTTAGGATGTAAAATGACTCCCTATTGAAAACAAAGGTTGTAATCCCAAATACTATGTCTCTTAAGCTCTAGTGATGACAGTAGGACCTTAGCAACTGTGTAGTTTACTAGCAGTAATAAAGCAGACTGTCTATGCTGCCCTGGTAGAGAACTGAACAAGATTAATAGAATTTTGGTCTGGTCAATCTACAAATCTCATCCTTTACCAGAATCAGCTACTGGCTGCCAATTCAACAAGCTCTTTCTCTGTTTCCTAAACAGACATGGCGCTGATATTTACTTGGACCAGTAACTGTGAACTGCATTCAGGGGAGCACAAAGCCTTATTTGTGTGTGTGTGTTTTTCTGTAAAGTTCATGTCGGGAAAAAAACAAATGCATACTGTAGTTTGAATAAAATGGGACTCCCCCCCTTTTTTTTTTTTTTGGCTCCTCTTTACTTTTCCTGCATATGGCTCTTAGTACTTTGGGCCTTTCCTTTGTGCAAAACGAGATGAATCGAGAATGCAAATGAAAGGTGCAAAGAGCACCTGTGAGCAGCTCTGCAGCCCTCTGTGTACACTTGCACAGAAGCCCAATTGAACAATGAATGATTCACTTATGAGTAGAAGTACATAGGGCTGCTCTGTGCAGTTATTCCCCTACACGCACCTGAACTCTTTAAAACACATTCTGATATAAATGTCTTGCATATGACTGGGTAGACATGTTGCTTTAATACATTCTTACCGTAAGTCATCAGGCTTCTTCACACAACCAGAGACCCTTCTTTATGCATGAGAAGCACACTACAGGTTATGTGACTTCTGGGGCACTTCAGGGGCTTTAAGGTAGAAAAAAAAGATGCAGTAGGAGTAAGAAACTCCTGTATAAAGATCATTGTAGCAGTTTCTCTGGCAAAAACACACAACATAAGCCTGCCATAACCTTCCCATCAATCTCTGACCTGCCATCTCCTCTACGTGACTTCCAGGGTGTCTGGGCGCTGCTGTTTCCCCAAGACAAAGAGTTTTGCCTGGTATTTAGGCTGCGACCTCTGTTACTGAGTTGGGAGATGCCCACTCTGTACTGGGAATCTGGATGTGGTAAAACTGGAGATTCCCCTTTTACAGGACCAAGGCTTTTAAAGAATTGGCTCGTTTCCCTCTTTTAGCTGTCTTGGAGTGCATGGCGCTAATACAACAAATAAGGGAATTTTATTTTAATCAGTGCAGCTGAGCAAAACAGCATGAAGTAAACAAAGCACTCCTGATGATTTTGCCTATACTTTCTCCACCAATTTTATCCTACTAGTTGCAGTTCTCCCAGGGCTTTGAGGCAGAGGGTTTGAGCCCTACACAGTCCATACTACTCTCAGACTCTGCACCCAACACTGACTGGGTGAGGCAGTGGGGAACATTTCTAGCTTCCTCTCCTAGCCTAAATCTTATCTCCTTGCCTCTGAGTGGAAGAGGACAGTGGCCTTTCAAATTATAAAATACTTAAGAGTTACAAGCTAGATCCTGCAATGTGCAAAATCACCCAAAGGCTGTGATTGTATGCACACTTCCATGAGATGTTTAGACTGGATTTGGCATTTTATCCACTTATCAAGCCCTTCCCAAGGACCTGGGATAGGTGGATGTGTTGTTCGATGGTATAAAAAATATTGTCGCAGGAAGGCAGTTGTTCCCAGTAAAGCTGCCTTTTTCAATTGACCGGTGGGGATTTTGTCAATGCCGATGGTCTTCAAGTGGTACTCCAGGTGTTTTGGGATTGCACTGTTACTATTGATACTATCTTTGCTTTCTTTTGCCACAGTCGTTCTATTTCTATTTGCAGGTCTTTGTATTCTATGATTTTCTCCAGTTCTTTCTCTTCTATTCTGCGGTCTCCAGATATTGCAATGTCCACTATCCAGACTTTTTTGTCTTTCTTATCAACAATTGTTAAGTCTGGGTGTTGTATGGCAGATGTTGTCTGTTTGAATTCTAAAGTTCCAGAGCACTTTTAGCTTCTTCATTTTCTATTACTTTATCTGCTTTGTGGTCTCACCAGGTCTTGCTTGCAGGCAAATGGTATTTCTTGCAGATATTCCAATGCACCATTGTTGCTACTTTGTCATGCTGTTGTTTGTAGTCAGTTTGTGCGATCTTCTTGCAGCAGCTGACTAGGTAGCGCACTGTTTCTTCAGCTTCTTTGCAGAGGCAGCATTTGCTGTCTGTTGCTGTCTTCTCAATTCTTGTTCTTATTATCCCAACACAGTCCACTGCAGGATGAAGTTCATTTTACTGAAGGTGGCCTGGTGTGAGTTGGTAGATAGATATTCAACTTCCCAGTATACGGCTGAGGCAGAATGACTGGCCCAAAGTCACCTAGCCAGCTTCCATGCCTCAGGGAGGACTAGAATCTGGATTTCCCCATTCCTAACCCAGCACCTTTACACTACACTACAATGGCTGTCCAAACATTTTATATACAGTACAAACATGTATATATTTAATCCTGTGCGAAGATGGTAAACCCAAGTGTTGTTTCAATTTTCCACCAGTAGGCCTCCATCCTTCATGAAAAGGTGCTCTTGAAATCCAGCATATGGTTGTGCTTAATGCTCACAACTCACTGGATGTGCCTGAAGAAGTTTCAGACATTTACCTATATGACATTAATACATGCCTATATTCTTATAGGGAAGGGAGTCTCCTGAAAGTAATATTCTCCCGTCTAAAGAGGCTGTCCAGGCAGGGTTGGATACAACCCCAAAGCACGCAAAGTAAAGCTATTCAGTGCCAAATCCCCAAAGCTGCTTACAAAGTAGATATGGACACTCAGATCTCCTCATGCAGTGGGCCCAGCTAAATACCCAAAGTTGCTAAACTGCTGAGGACTTGCTACCTCTACTGGTGCATGGGCACCTATAGGAGTGTGTTGGTGTATATGCAGCTATGGGAAAATGAGCAATGTCTCCATGCTGTAGCAGAATGAGAAAGATTACCACCTTTTTCTTTTGTACTAACAGAACAGGACAGGGAGAAACCCAACAGATGTACGTTTTCCATAACAAAGGTCCACTGCATTCTTGGAATTCTGTTCTTTGCAGAGTTTTTAAAAGAACAAAAGACTTAAAAGAATCAACTGGGAAGATCCTATGTTAAAAAACACGTGCAGTATGTTATATATGCACTGAAGCAGAGTCCTAGCAAATTTCTCCCAGGAGAAATGACAATTTGTTAGGATTCTGCTTCAGTGCATATATAACATACTGCACGTGTTTTTTAACATAGGATCTTCCCAGCTGATTGCAGAGAAACTAAAATCTCAATTGGATCCTGCCCAATTGATTATGCAGCACCATTTATGTATAAATAGAGAAATGGGGAGTTAAGAATTTCTCCTGGTGTTGTGCCATTTGCTTTAGACCCTGTTTAAAACAATGCAGCTTCAAGTCCAAAATATATTGAGTGTACTTTACTTTCCAAACTTAAATGCACAGTTGCTTTGGAGAAATGTATTTCTTTGATATCTAGTGTTATCACCACACTGCTCCAGAAATGTAGATAATCTGGATTACTGCAATGTGCTCTACAGGGGGCTGCCCTTGAAGAGCATTTGGAAGCTTAATGTCAGAGCCTGCACACTCAATCCCAAAGTTCAGTAAATCCTCTGGAGTCCAAAGAGTTCCATCAAAGAGTTCCATCAAAGATGTCTTTATTCAGGAGAAGCGTACAGCGTACAGGTTCTGGCTTGCGTAGATCCTGCCACTTCAGCTGGTGCACAGTGCAGTCGCATAGGTAGTAAATGGTGTCAGTTACTCAGCACACATAACCCCACTACTCTGCAAGCTACATTGGCTGCCGGTGTGCTTCCGGGTTCAATTCTGTCAGCCCTCCCAGATAAACCAGAGAGGAAACATGACCAGATGAGCTACTTCTACTTTATTAATGGGCTACATTGACAGAACCTTGCAAGTCTGAAAGTACAAATCTCCCGCCGTCTCTATTTACCATTTGATCAGTTAGGGCGGGTCTTTTCTAAGTTTCTTTCTCTAGCCGTTATTCAGTTGGGGGCTCCTCCCCCTTTTATCAGATGGTTCTCTAGGCAGCATCTCTTCCCCGTCTTCCAAGGTCACTCTCACATTCCGTTACAAATTCAAGGTGCCAGATGCCACCTTAAAATCCTTCATGGTTTGGGACCAGATTACCTGAGGGGGCATCTTTTCCCAGTTGTTTCTACCTGCCCAATCCAGTCTGGCAGGATGGGCACAGTCCAGGCCCCATTGGCCAGAGAATGCCAGCTGGTGGGACCCAGGAGGCTTGCCTTTTCTGCTGTAGTGCCCACCCCATGGAACATCCTCCCTCTGAAGATTAGGATGGCCCCAACTGTGCTGGCCATTCATAAGGCTCTAAAGACTTAGTTATGTGCCCAGACCTGGGGCCCTGAGTGTGAAGGATCCTGTCACCTGGTTATGCTAGCAACCATGGATTGTAACATTTTCCTTGGCTGCTATGCGCATTTTAATTTTTGTATTATGATTGAAATTTGCTTTAATTTATTTTACAATCGTTCACCACCCAGAGTTACTTGTTGAGATGGGTGGCCATACAAATTGACTAAATAAATAAGAAAGAAAGAAAGAAAGAAAGAAAGAAAGAAAGAAAGAAAGAAAGAAAGAAAGAAAGAAAGAAAGCCCTAAGACTAAAATAGTCCAGAGGTTTCTAAGCTCAGTTTTCCTCATCTGGATGTCCTCTGGGTATGCTATTGTAACTCTCATTAGACCCAGCTGGCACTACTATGAAGATAAGGGAAATTGTAGTCTAACACTTCTGAAGGGAATCAGGTTGGGGATGACTGGTCCAATATGTGAAGAATCATCTGTGTTCCTAGATAGTTTCATTATCTTGCTTGATTAAAGAAGCAACACCACAAACAATTAGTGAATCAGGAGCATACTGAACTGACCTGAAGACTGTAGCCATAGCTAGAAAGAAAAAAAAGAAGACCTGACTTTAAAACAAGGGGCTGGACATGATTAATATATAGAAGGGGCTCTTGAGGCAAGCAATGAGAACAGGAAATCTAATCTTCCATTTTTTCTATATATAGTAAATGCCTCAAAGATAAGCACATAATGGCTTGTATAAATATATCTAAAATGTGTTTGGTAGGCACATATTTTCAATATGTTGTCATGATAAGAACCACATGTAGAACTTGAAAAGTGAAGCAAAGCTATATCGAGTGTTTGCCCCTAAGTAAAAGTTATGTGCAGTATATGTGTGTGTAAATATTTAGCTGGAAGAATGGCCACATGAGAACTACTTCAGAACAGTCCTGGAGACAGGAAGCCACAAATTAAAGCTCTGAAATTTACCATGCTTGCATGTCTACATAAATAAAACCAACTGGAAAGTCTGAAAGAAAGAAAGAAAAATACAAATGGGGGAAGGGCAGATGAGAGAGAAAACGATGTAAAAATCTCTTTGGCTCAGATAAGAGGACTTAAAGCTGATTAAAACCTGGAATCACAGCCTGGGAATAAACAATCTTCCCAGCTTTAGTCTACATTCTGGAAAGTGTTAGGCCTGCTCACAAAAATATTTATTTTCCATGTGAGCAGCCTCAGTCATTCTTGGCAATATGGACAAATGTAATCTGTTGATTGTGTAAACCTGGGTAACTGCCATAGCTCCTTCCAAGCTTTTAGGTGGTGGCCTGTAGGAGCTGTTCTGGGAGATTATCGTCCAGCTCTGCATTATATCTGTGCAGAAGGGTATGAAGGGTAGTCCAATTTATTGGGATACATTAAAAAAGTATGATATCTACCAATGGTTAAATAAATAACCCTCTTTTGATATATCCCATTTGGGGTTTTAAGTGCTGACTTCTGCAGTGGGAATAGGGGAAGTAGACATATCTTCAACTCTTTCCAACAGGACAACAGAGAGCAAACCTGCCTTTGGCAAATCACCCAAATCACTTGTCTGGAGTTTCCAGAACCTTCCAAGATTGTACCATCAAATTTAGCTGCAGTGTGTCCAACAACATTGCCATGTTTCCCATCCATTTCCTACCAGGAAATAAAAATAAATTAGTGTGTAACCAGATGGATTTTATAGTCAGTTAGGTGACACTGAGTTGCACTTAGTTCCTGGTGATCTTATGGGTAAATGTTTACCATCTTGACCTCCTCCAAGAACATTTCAGCAATCTCTTTCACCCTGCCCATTCCCTTGATCTGTTATTTTCTCTTTCTTCTACGCACCTCAACCTTGCCAGATTTTTAGTTCAGAACCTCAAAATACTCTTTGAAAATTGATGGAGGGTGATGAAAAGCAAAACCACCTTGACCCATATAGGAAGAAAAAATATGGGTTTAAAGCCACACCTACCTCTTCTGGTGACCTCATTACATCAAAGAACTTCAGTCATCATCATCATCATCATCATCATCATCATCATCATCATCATCATCATCTCATTTTATAACACCACAGGGTCTTCCACATCCAAGAAAACTCCAAGTTTTTTTCCCCCCCTTTCTGACTTTAATAATTGAATCATAGGCAGAATGTAATTATTAATTCCTGGCTGCTTTGCTTCAAGTAGCTGTGCAAGAACAAATCTGTGACAAACAGCATCTCAGGTTGTTCTTTTAGGTAGATGTTCTTATTTCATGGGTGGGGGGACCATTCAAAAATTCCTTTCCGCACTCATGTGTCCTGTGGCTAGGAAGTGCATATAGGTAGACTAGTCATCTCTCTATAGGACTGGGCATGAGAAAATTGAGAGCTCCCCAAAAGCAGCCTTAGACATTTTAAATGAATAATTCATTTAAATTTATTGCTTTGCCACCCACACTTTATCAAGAAGAGGAGGCATTCTTTAGCAGTGGACAGATCTCGACTATGGAGAATTTTCCTATTGCTAAGAGGTCACTTCATACGAGAGGGATAAAAGTGGTGCTTCTGAATGGTCATGGATGGTCTCACACAAGGCAGCCCTGTTGCTTTGGAGGAGGAGTGGACACAGCCTGCATGTGTAAGAAAGAGTTTCGAGCTGGAATGGGTAGGACAAGAAAGGAAATGGAGGGTTCCTCCGTGGAATTAATGTAAACTTGTTGGGGGAGGGCGGTTGCAGTCTTGGCAGTGAGCCTCACTTGTTATCTAGGGATCATCTGCCTGTAGTACAGGAGGAATGCCTGTTTGCCTCTACTTATTCTCTGCTTGAAAGGCTGTAAATAAAGTCAATTTCCAGATTTCCAAGGCTCTCTCACATAAAGGAAACTAAACCTCTGTAGTGCTGACCCTGGAACGCCTCATGGTTGGGGAAATGGGGGCGTATGACTTGCTGAATGTGCAAAACTGGGGATTAAAAGGGAAGTAGCTAAAGCCGAAGAACTTCTGCTCTGAGTAAGGCGAGGGAGGGAGGGAGGGCATCTTGAATTATTTCAGCTGAGTCCTGGCACTGCCACAAGGCAGAAGGAAGCAGCTACTTCCGACAGCTGGGGCTTGGGGAGTGGTGGTGAGGTGTAAGGAGATGGAACTGGGTCTGTCCTGTGTGCCTTATCTGTATTGCGACTTCTTTTATTTAAGAATAAGCAGGAGACCATGCCATCAAACATCAGCATATTGGCCATCAAATGTTGGCCTTGCAATCTTGGAAGGGGAGAGGATCAGGTATCTTGGTCACCAAAAAGAGGGGGGGCTGGAGACTACAGGCAATCTGCAGGCAAGGGATTGCCCACCCCTGATATAGACAATCCTTCAGAAACTCTAGGAATAAAACACAAAGTGCTTTAAAGATTTTCACCCCCACATTGAATTGGGTCCAAAATTCAGGAGCCAGGGCAGCTCTTTCAATAAGGGATTTACGTGCTCCCACTAAGCAGGTCCGGTTAACAACCTTGGCTGCAGGTTGGGACCATCCCACAAAGACCATATTGCAGGGGTCGGGAACCTTTTTGTCTGAGAGAGCCATGAACACCACATATTTTAAAATGTAATTCCGTGAGAGCCATACAATATTTTTAAAACTAAATACAAGTAAATGTGTGCATTTTATGTAAGACCAACACTTTTAAAGTACAATAAGTCTCTGAATTCTTTTTAATAACGTTGTTATGCTGTTGCTAACCAATGATGAATAAAGTACTTCTTACCATTAATGCGACTTCTGGTGCTCCATGGTTTTGCTGATGGCTTTGTAGTCTGGTTAGCTCTAGCTGACTGAGGTGAGGAGGATACCACCCCAGGTAGTGGTCCATGGGGCAGGGCAGAGGTAATGAAGGCAGGTAGCCAATTGCAGGTATAGCTGGTGGGATGGACCCTTACAGGCCATCAAGGAGGTTAGGCCCAAGCCGGGGGGGTCGATTTTCGGCCACTGGTGGAAAGTGGCACCGTGCCTGAAATATGTCTCGTACCTCGTTGGGGCCACAAACGGGGCCAGCCCAAGATGAGGACTCACCCAACAGAGCAGGGGCAGCGGAAGCAGGATGCAAAGCGGTGCACCCGGATCGCATTCCAACGGGAGCTAGGCCGAAGCCGGGGCCTCGATTTGCGGCTGCCTGTGGAGGACGATGCGGCTCCAGGCCCGTTCGGCCGCGGATGCTGCAGGGCAAGGTAGGGTGAGTCCCAAGGATGCCGGATGCGGATGCGATGCGGAGGAGGGCGTGGCCTGCGCTCGGCGGATAGAAGACGTGTTCTAAGCCTTACCCCGTTATTTTTTTTATTAAAGATTTGGCAGCGAGCCAGATGCAGCCATCAAAAGAGCCACATCTGGCTCGCGAGCCATAGGTTCCCGACCCCTGCCATATTGCAATAGTTCAAATGTGATGTAAACTCAAGCCCACATGGCCATGGCCAGATCTGTGGTTCTCAGAAATTACCTGTAATGATATGAAAGCTGAGGAAAAGTACACGTAATCTCTGTAGGGATAGGACTACGTTTTCTGTGCCGGATGGGGCTGAAAGATTGCTTAGACATTATATAAAAGCACCCCAACTTGCAAACCTGTAGCTTTAAAGGGAATGCGGTCCTATTCAATACAAGTTGAATCTCTAATCCCAGAGGAAAGGAAGGATATTAATAATAATGTAAATGCATAACTTATTCAGTGAGCAATTCATCAGGAATAGCTCTCTCTTGTCTGGATTCATTTTCAATTTGTTCATTTTGAGTCCTTCACTGTCTCCAGACCTCTGGTTGAAATCTTTAACCAGAGCATGCTAGAAGAGGGCGAGGGAGTCAAAGGCCATTCCTAATAAAGAAACAGCATCAATTCCATGCTTTTCTTGTTGGTTATAGAAAAAGTCCTGCAAGGAATGCTATAGATTCTTTCTGCTAAATGAGAATAGTTAATCTGGAGCTGGAATAGTTCTCAGTACTTACGTATTGGTGCCTAAATCTTAGCCTGACATTGCTGAGAGTAGTCCTCATTCTAGGTAAATGCACACACACACTTCCAGTTATTGCACCCACATTGCAAGTGATCTTTTTCTGTTAGAGATTTCACGGATATTTACCTAGGACTTATGTAAGCCACCCTGAATGTTTACACAAGTAGAAAGCTGGGTTATGAATTTAATAACAAAGCAATTAATTTTTTTACATCAGCATGTTTGTTCACAAAATCCTCCTTTTGGCTTTACCATTAGAGTCTATTTTGGGAAGCATTGTCATACGCGATTGCGCAATGGATTTCCCAAGGGCTAGTTATTTATTTTCTGGGTGTTCTGGGGTGGCAGGGCTCTTAATTGTAACACTCAACCTGACAGCTCTTGAATAGACCCTGCAGCGCTTAGGTCAGTGTTTCTCACCTTGCCAACTTTAAGCTGTGTGGACTTCAACTCCCAGAATTCCCCAGAGAGCTTGCAGGTTGGGGAATTCTGAGAGTTGAAGTCCACACAGCTTAAAGTTGCCAAGGCTGAGAGACACTGGCTTGGATGTTTGCCTCATGAACACCAAGTTGCTAACATGGTTACTTCACCTGGCTAATATGGCTGTTAACACAAGCCAGTTCATAAGTGCCTCAGAATTCCGCCCAGGGTGTCAACTATTTTTATAAGCTCAGCTTCAAAGGCCTGCTATCTCTGAAAGCCAGGAAAATTCAACTGTTTAGTTGCTATGTATTGGGCTGTTATTCGAGGAAAAGGAAAAGGAAATGGAAGAAGGACAAGCTAAAAACCTGACATATTAAATGACCTATCAGGTCTCTTCCAACTCGTACTTTCTATGACTTAGTAATATTGGTGACAGTGTGAGCAAATGCATGATCAAAATATAGCAGAAAAGGAAAGGAAGGAAGGAAGGAAGGAAGGAAGGAAGGAAGGAAGGAAGGAAGGAAGGAAGGAAGGAAGGAAGGAAGGAAGGAAGAAAGAAAGAAAGAAAGAAAGAAAGAAAGAAAGAAAGAAAGAAAGAAAGAAAGAAAGAAAGAAAGAAAAGCCCAGCGCTTTAGCTTTGCCTGTTCACTGGAACAGTACCTTGGTTTGCTAGAATAGATTATTGAATCCTGGAGTTTCCAAATTTATTTATTATTTATTTATATATTTATCATATTTATATAGCTGCCCATCTCACACAAAGTGACTCTGGGTGGCATACAACAAATAATTTAAAACCCTTACCAAAATTTGACTCTGTCCTTACAAGCTGTTGTTGTGGTGTTGTTATATCCCACCTTTCTTTTGTGCAACTCAAGGCAGTATTGCATAATGTTCCTCCCCACAACAATGACCTTGTGAGGTAGATTGGGCTGAAACAGAGTGACTGGCCCAAAGTCACCCAGCCAACTTTCATGCCTATGGGAGGACTAGAACTCATGGCCTAGAAATAAAAATAATAGGCATGTACTTTTTGGTTCAGTTCTTCACAGCCCAGCAAGTCATTAAAGGTTGAATATATCGTGATTAATTAGATGGGAAAGATTTCCCTGTTGCAGCCTTTTCATCCTTTGGCTCTGGAAATATGTTGGACCTCACCACTCAGAACTGTCAGCCACACTGGATAGATTATAGAGATTTCAGTCTAACACATCTGCAAAGCATCAGGTTGAGGAAGACTGCTTGAAACTTAGTTTGTCTATATGAGTCTTTATAGACTCATATAGTGAGTTTGTCCTGTGTCTTTATATCTTAATTTTGTATTTAAAAAAAAAAAAATGGAAATCATCTTCCTTTGAATCAATCCCCTCCAAAGAAAATAAGTCAACAGAGGGAGGTGGAAGGGAAGAATGGACAGAATTCTTAATCTGTCTTTGAATACTGTGATAGAGGTGGCTTCTGTACATTTTTCTCTTAAAGGCCACTGGATCTGTGGAGATGTCATTTGAATTAAATTGGCCACAGAGTTTGTAAGTAGAACAGTGACACAACTGATTCCTTCAGAGCAGAAAGCCCACCAACTGGACAAAAGGTAAAGTTTCCTTCAAGCTGTCCTCAGCTCCTGATGATTTTATAGATGATTGATTGATTGATCATGTGCCGTTAAATCAGTGCGTTAAATCTTAGTGACCACATAGATAGATTTTCTCCATGATGAACTGCCCTAACCTAGTCCTTCAGGTCTTCCAATGGTGTACCCATCACCACCGTAACTGAGTCCATCCATCTTGCTGCTGGTTGTTCTCTTCTTCTCTTTCCTTCCAACTCCATAGATATGTGCATATAAATCAAATCAAATCAATCAAATCAAAGAATAACCTTTTGCTTGATTAAGTATAGAAATGCTTTGCCACCGCCTTCTTCTGAGATGCTTTTCTGCTTCCCAGATTAGCCTATAGCTCTGATAGTTTCTGGTGGTTTCCCATCCACGCACTAACCAAGCTGGCCCTGCTTAGCTACTGAGTCCAGACAAGGTCAGACAGATGCTGGGTCAAAATTACAGATACTTGGGTTGATCCAGCAAAAGCGTTTCACTTTTCCCTCTGATTCTCTACCTGCCGAAATCTTCCCCTTTCAAACTTTGGTTGAATTGAGATTACTAGTTTACCAATCTAAAATGTTTCCAGTGTTTCAGCATTCAGCATCATATGGCTAATAACCAGCCTGACAGTACTATTCCTGGCATGTGGTTTTGTTTTCTGTACATCACTACTGCTTATACTCAGTCGGAAGAATATTGTCAGCTCTCTTAGCTAACCATGAAAGCTATTGGATTGCAGAAAGTAGACACTGCCACCTCGTGGACGATGTAGGAATAACCAAAAGCAATATTTATATTATGATTGGTTGCACAGTCAGCCAGATGTTTAGACGGGATTTGGCATTTTTGTCCATCTATCCAGTCCTTCCCAAGGACCTGGGATAGGCAGATGTTGTTGTTTGATGGTGTTAAAGGTATTGTCGCAGGATGGAAGCTGTTCCAAGTAAAGCTGCCTTTTGCAATTGACTGATGGTGATTTTGTCAATGCCAATGTGTACTACTACTACTACTACTACTACTACTACTACTATTATTATTATTATTATTACATCCACAACAACATGAAATCACAGCTGCCAGTTCTTTAGCTGGTGTTGGCCTTCATTCGCATTAAATTCTTCCCAAGAACCTAGGATGTTGTAATCTATCGACATAGAATATGTGTGGATCTGAGCAGTGTGGGCTTTTGTAATCGACAGATGGAAATTTTGTCAATGCACAGATTTTCTAAGTGCCATCCAAAGTTTGTCTGGTATGGGACCCAGTGTGCCGATAACCATTAGGACCACCATGGGCAGTTTATGCCATAATTTTTCAACCAATTTTCAGATCTTGATACTTTGTGATCTTCTCCAATTCTTTGTCTTGTATTCTACTATGCCCTGGTATTGGCACTTCAATTATCCACACTTCCTTCTTTTCAACCACAGTTAAATCTGGTGGTATTATGCGCCAAGACTTTATTAGTTTGTACTTGGAAATCCCACAATATTTTAACCTGCTCATTTTCAACTACTTTTTTCAACTATATGTTCCCACCAATTGTTCATTGCTGGCACATGATAATTTTTACAGATGTTCCAGTGAATCATTTTGGCAACTTAGGTCATTGTTTATAATCAGTTTGTGAGATCTTCTTGCATGAGCTGAGTATATGATCTACTGTTTCTTCTGCTTCTTTGCACAATCTGAACTTTGACTCATTTGATGATTTTTCAGTTGATTGTATTAGTTCAAATAGCTTGCTCTTGAGCAGCTGAAATCAAGCCTTTGGTTTCTTTTTTTTTTTTAATGTTCCAGTCATAAGCCATTGCCAGGCTTTCTCTTTATCCATTTTCCCCTTGGTCTTTTGTAGAAATTGACCGTGTAATGCTTTTCCTTGCCAGCATTCTGTTCATGTTTTTATTAAATTATTTACATTTTGTTTCCTGTGCATTCAGCAAGTTCCAATTTTTAACTTGCATCAGTGCTTGTTCGACTGTCTTTTACATGCTTTTCTTCTTCAACAGTTTGTTTGACTTGAAGTAAACTGCTGCCTCCATTTCTGCGGGGCAGGTATAATCTATCAATATCACTGTGGGGGTCCATAGTGTGTAATTGTCCCTTCTCTTCCCCCCCCCCTGCTCTTCTTCTTCTTCCTCTTCTAATAACATCTCATGAATAGGTCCATACAACTAGCAGACAGACATTAAAAAATAACCGTGGTCCTCTGCTGATATTTTCAGGGCTATAAAATATAGATGAAATACTTAAAATCCAATTCATACCTTTTTTTAAAAAAAGTAATAGCTGAATAATTAGGAATACTAATGTGAGATTTGACAGATGAAAGTAATATAAAAAGGAAATGTTTTATTTTTGCTCTGGAGAATTTAATATAGAAACAGAAAGGTAGTGTAAACTCTAAAAACACAGTGTCCAGTTCACAATTGGGCAAGGAAATCTTTAAATAAGTATTTATATATTCTTTAGTGTAGGCTCAGAATTTCAAACAATGTATGTAAGCACTGTCATGGTGTGACTTAAGATTTATACTAGCTCAGGTACTTTATGACTTAGTCATATAGTTTGTAAAGTGTCCTCAGTGGCATAACAATATGTACCATCCCAGCCACAGAGAAAAATCTGTTGATATGCCTCTCATTACTAAAGAGAAAAATAGCAAAAAGTAGAAAAATGTGTGAGTAAATCTCTATCAGAAATTGATAATAAAATAGGGATAGAGTTAACAACTGCAACTCTGTAGTTTGTGAATTAGGAAATAAAAGTAATAGATTAGTCCTGAGGGAGGCAATAATTAATAGAATTTGTACTGTCGTGTCTAAAATTTTTGGAATTTTATAACATTGCCACTTATAGAAATGGAGATAGAGTGACAAGGGTTAAAAGCAAGGGTTAAAAGCTAAATTTGGAAAAGTTCAAAATCTATAAAGTCCCATCCTGAAATGTATCTGAATGCTATATTTAGAGGTTGCACTGCTGTTTTAAAAAAAAATAGAGAAAACAAAATTTGTAACTGTACACTTTGTGCCCAATTTTCAAGAAACAGCACTGTACACTTTAAGTGTCTGAAAAACCTCCCACTGGGTAGAGAATGAAAAGTAAAAGAATAGTAGATACCATTAACCTGAAGTCTACTTATCCCATGAGAGTGGGTAACTGTGCTTTTCCTCACTAAGGCTAGCAGTACCCAGTTCAACTGCTGTGTTCACACAAGGGACTGAATCCCAAACTAGCCAAGTACATTTTAGCATTGTGTACTGTGTGAACCATCCATTGTCACAATACATTCAAGCAATTGGATGAATTCCCTAGAGTGTGTTAATTATGCACGGATAACTCATCAGGACAATGGGTGAGAGGACTGAACATTTCCTGCATCTCCTGTGAAACTTATGACCTGCTCTCTCCTCGCTTATTTACAGGGCGGGCAGGGACATCCCCTGTGAATGCCTTTAGGAGCAAGGAGGGAAAAAGTTAGCTCTGTTCCCTGATCTCAAGGGTTACCTCTGTTTCAGCCATTAATAATCTTCGGGTGGAAAAAGTGAGTTTGAAACAGGACAACCTGTTTAAGTCTGAAACTGCCCACGTTTGAAGCAGGCAACTTTTTAAAGTTGGTGGGAGGCTTTAGTTTCTATTTGTATCCCAGCAGTAGGTGGGGGTGACCGGGTGGCTTGGAGAGGAAGTCAGAAGAGGGGGCAACATGCTGCCTGAATCGTTCCACCGGGGAGGTTTCTCTGTGATCAAAGGGTCTGGCTGAGTCATTCATCAAGTCCACGGTGTGTGGGTCTGAGAACAGCAGAAGAGAGGGCTTTTCCCCACTTGCATCTAACCACAGCACAAACATGGCGTGGCAATGAGTTATACCTTTCTTCTGCCCCACTCGCCTCCATGATGTTGCCTTCGTCTTGTCCTCCAGCCTATCGGCAAAACAGGCTTAAGTCGTGCTTAGCCATATCGGTGTTAAACAACTGTTTTCCTCCTTATCGTGACACTGTCCCAGGGCAGCCTCAAGGTATGTAAAGTCTGTGGCTGGGGGGGGGGGGGAGTGAACTGCCTGACATGACTTCAGATAGAATCCGTTGAAGCGGGATAGAGATCGGCAATGAGGACAACCAATTTCATGCTGTACAATTTTCTGTCAGCAAAAGGAGGGGCGGAGAACATGTCCATTCAGGAGTGGGAAAACATTTATTCTGGCTCTCTAGGGCTGTAAGCACTTGCCAGTGGCAAACTGTTGGGGGAACAAGAGAAACTTTGCCGGTTTATATGGACACAATAAAGCCACACTAAAGGAATTCTGGCTGTGTTTTCAGCTGAAAAAGGTATTGTTAGGAGCTTATATCCCTGAGAACACCAGGAATTTGAAGGTTTAGCCAGGATTTTGGTTTCCTTGGATAAGGTTACTGGAAATTGGACCATTTGTACTATTTTCATATATTTATACATACATCTTAGGCAGCTGAGCAAAAATTTGTCACAATAAGAGATGTAAATGTGGGCAGCAAAGAGTAGCATAGAGGCTAATCCCTTGATTTTTTTCCCTCTTCATCTGTCTATTGATTTTGCTTCAGAAGAATCTTTCCTACTTGGTGTCTTCCATAGATTTAAGACTACAGTGTTCATCATTCCCAAGTAACATGCCCGTTGGGTGGTGAGCATTTATGATTCATGACATCCAGAGGCCCCAGACTGGAAAGGCTGTTCAGCATATAAGCAATGCCTTTCCTTTCCTCTTCCCTTACTGTCTTTTTAAATGTATTTAAAAAGAGCTATCCTTCACCATTCAGCATCATCTTCTGCATCACCTCTCAAAGTTAAATCTCAAGTATTGATTTAGCACAATATATGTCACATTGCCTTTTTTTAAAAAATGCCATATTTTAGGTAATTATATCATTCTCATCCATCTTTAGTAGTGCCCAGCCAACCCTGGCTGATCTAAACAGGATATACTTGCTGAAGAAGTCATAATAAGACATCAGAGTTGTAGGCTAGGCTGGGAAGTTGAAAGAACATTCTGGAAGGAAGCCATAACACATCAATTCCATGTTCTTGACAAGGACACTACAAGAATGATGTAGTGAAGCCACCAGGATGGGACTCAATCTGAAATTAATTATACTTTTTCAAAAAAAGAAGGAACAAATACAGTAATACCTCAGTTCATGAACTCTTCTGTTCACGAACAATTCAGTTTGCGAACAGCAGCATTTGCAAATTTTTGCTTCTGTTTGCGAACTCCACATCGGGTGATGAACCCGACCCGTGGCCATCTTCCCTGCTCTGACACATGGTCGTGGCTTCCTCTAGGCAAGATTGAGGTCGCAGACAGACACTTGCTGTGAAGCTTTTTGGTGTCGCCTCAAGCAAGGTTAGTGTTCTCTCTCTTCATACTGTACTGTACTGTACTTGGTTTCATATTTTTGTGGTTAAAAAAAACACATATGGTTCAGAACAGATTCTTATTTACGTTGAACCTTATGGGAAAATTTGATTTGGTTGGCGACCAATTCGGTTGGCGACCATGTCCGTAGGGGTCAGAACAGATTAACCTTATTTACATTGAATCTTATGGGGAAATTTGATTCGGTTTGCAACCAATTCGGTTCGCAACCAGAATTGTGGAATGAATTAAGTTCGTGAACTGAGGTACCACTGTATGTTGGAAAACTGAAATTATTGTGGAATACATCAGACAAAACGCAGATTGTTGCTTTTATCAATTTGTAAATGTGGGTGCTTACTGGTCATATTGCGTATTAAAACCCAAACTGTGATATGCTAGCACAATGATTACTAGCATGTGATCCACCATATGTCACTTCTTGCTACCAGCCCAAGTGAATGGAAACTGGAGGTCAACAGTGCCTGGACTGCTACATTTTGCCCATTCTTGGTTTAATAGAATGTACAGAAACAGGAAAAACTCAGCTGAAGAAAAGCTTCAAAAATTCTCCAGGAAAAGAAAAAGTAGTATGGATCTTTCTCCAGGAAAGACTTATATGCTGTGCAGTATTTGGATCCAAAGTGGGAAAAATGCTTTGGATTTGGCATGGCTGTATAGTCCTTGGGGTTCTCTGAGCTTGGTTGTTTTCTTGCAAACGTTTCATTACCTGGCTAGGTAACATCTTCAGTGCTCGAATGGAGTGGGGTTGGCTGTATACCTGTAAGCAGCTCCTTAAAGAAGACCCACCTTCTTTTTGGTCTTGCATGGTAACCATGAGGTCCAGTGAAATGAAGGCCTCTTATTGATTCAGGTCAGGTTAATGAAGCATCTTTCTGCTGCTCAGCTAGCAGGGTTGATTGACAATTTTCCAGCACTGCAATTTCCAGAAACGTTTCTGTGTTTGCTTTCCTTTCATCTGAGGTTTATGAGTTTTGGGGCTAAGCAGATCTGAACCTTTCTGTTTGTTATCTGCAGCATGCCAGATTTTCTAGAACTCGATACTGTGATTAAGATTAGTTATAGTTAAGTTTTTTAAAAACTAATATCGAATATCTTACTAAGCCATGATGTGGTTTGTTTGCAGCTTAGTATGTCTCAATGAATTTTGAAGCTGACTTATTTAACTAGCTATTGTTAAATAATTGTTTTGCTTTTAGATGACATATGAAACTGAGGTCAGTTAAAACAAGAAAAGCTTAATAATTCCTTTTGGATACACAAGAAAAGAGTTTGCATGCTCAACTTACATCTGCTCGTGTATGGTTTGGTGAACCAAAGATTCCCAGCCTTAGGTTCTCCAGATGGGAGGCCAAAATTTCTGTTGCTGCTGGTCACTGGCCTTGGGCTATGGAGTTGCTGTCCTGATTACTTTTAGTCCAATATCTAGATAAATAAGTATGAGAACCTGCAACTTGTGCATGTGGTTTTTGGAATAATTGTTCAGTTAAAGAACTGATTATCAAATTGTTTTTCTAAGACTATATCCTTCATGCAGTAAATGAGTTAAGCCACTAAATTTGAACCAAAAAGGACTAGATTTGATTCACAGAAGCAATTTCTCACAAGTCTAGCAAAGTGATAAATAAGATAACACTTCTTCCTTGAGCTCATTGTAAAAGCAATGTCATTAAAAATAAAAGACCAGAATGTACGCCTAGCTCTAGCACAGAGAGTGCTACAATCACATTTCTCAACTGTTAAGAGGACTCACTAAATTCAGTATAAATAATGGTGTAGTGCACAAAGGTGATTCTGTGAGCCTGAAAATAAGCTGTAGTTTTCTTAACAGGTTTGAAATCGAGGTGATCTTAAAAGTAGCTGCAACTGTTTTTTTCTGGCTCACAGTGAATCCTGAAAAGCATCACGTGTGTTTTAATGGATAACACCGAAGTGCTGTGCTTGTTCAAGTCTGAAGTGCTTCTTCTGAAACTTAGGGGGTAATATTAACACGTCCATCTCTGTCAGTCTAAGTGAAGTAGCATAAGCAACAACCTCCTTTAGGTCACATAATGAAGAACATGTATTAAACTCTGCGGGTTGGACTGTGATCTTAACCAACCTGCATTCACTAGCGAACACAAAAGTACTGTGGGTAAAACAGCACATAAGCAAGAAATGGGAATGTACTTTGAAGGCACAGCATAAACCTAGTGCCATTAGGAAGATCTCTGCTCCTCCTTTGATTCTACACACAACTGACAGATTCGATCCTTGAATCACTCTAGTGCAGCGAACAAGTTACTTACCTCTAAGACATTTAACAACATCGCAACTGCTGCTTTGGAAGTAGTACTGAGGCCCAAAGGCCTGTAGGCCTGGAAACCCAGTTGTTGGTTTACAACTCCAACATCACAACAACTGGAGTGCTAGAGATCCCCCAACTCCACTAAGGGCAGTTTGTTTTTATCTCTCCTTTGTACAAAATGTCTTGACACTTCAAATACTGACAAGCCTCTCTGGGTAATTTTTAAATATTCCCTCACAAATAAATTATTCTGAGGGGCGGGGTGGAAGATGGCTGTTCTAATTCTAGACAAATAACTGGCTAATACAACTGGCTGCCAATCTTATATGGAAATCTATTTTGTCTTAGTTTCTCACCACTGATGTGTCATTGAGAATCAGTTGCATAAGTTATTCTCGCATTCATTTCATAGACTGTTTAGTGACATGCGCAAAACCAACCAGGAATGCGAAAAACTCCATGCTATGTCTTCATTTGGGGCAATACGCCTGTTGGTCAAATGGCTTCCTACGGTTGTTATACCAACCAACTTATTGCCTTTGGTTTGCCTACTCAAGACCTTTCCTCCAGCTTCCTCTTGTGTAATATTTCATTGCAGAACATTTGAGTAAGAAGAGTTTCCTGTCTCCTTTGAGAAAGTAAAGAAGGTGGAACCCCTGGCAGGTTCTTTAGAATCCCTAGCTCTCCGGTATGTGTAATTTGCTCCTTTTAAAACTCAAATGCCACTCTGGTGTTTACCTCAACTGTAAAATAATTGTTTGGAATTAATGATAGAGAACAGGCATTTACTCAGCTGCGTTGCTGTTTTCCTTTTTTCAAAGATCAGTGTGACTTCCTCTTTTCCTTTAGTTCTGCAGTGCAGATAAACAGTGAGAAGATAGGGCATAGCCTAGAGAAAAATTAAACATTTTACATTCCCACTGATTTCAAGGAGAGAGATTTAAATAAGTCAGCCTGTTTGAAATGGGGATTATTTCTGAATTGCTGCCTTCAATGCATATATTGAATCTAAGGAAAGAAACTTTTTCCTTCTGGTGTTAGCCTGCCCATTAGACTCAGATGGTGCTTATTTTCATGGTGAAATGTAGAGGAAATGCTAACAGAATAATTAAGGTTCAGAATAAAGGTTTTTATTACTGCAATCAAAACAAGTGCAAATAAGCATAGTATTTGCTGTCAGAACTTTCACTATTGATCCTTTGCTTTTAAAACTAAGGCTGTACATACGCGTATGTTTTTGGATGGTTGTCGATCACAGTTGTATTTATCTGGGCTTGTTGCTTATGTTTTGTGACATCCGTTTGGCTGACTGGGAGAAGTTCCAGCAACCTGAATTTTGTACTTTGCACTAGAAGCTTTGATTCGCTTTATGATCATTGGTTTCTACCTGTCCAATCCGGTCCAGCAGGATGGGCATGCTCTGGGTCCCGTCAGCCAAGGAATGTCGGCTGGCAGGGACCAGGAGATGTGACTTTTCTGCTGTGGCACCTGCCCTCTGGAACATCCTCCCTCCTGAGATTAGGATGACCACGACCATTTTGGCTTTTCGGAAGGCCTTGAAGACCTGGCTTTATGCCTGGGCCTGGGGCCCCGAGTGTACAAAGGGCCCCATTTCCTGGTGGTGCTGACACCGACAGTTTTTAAAGATCCCTTGGCTGTATTTATACTTATTTTTCTGTGTTGTTTTGTTTGTTTTTTATTATTGTTAGCCACCCAGAGTCACTGGTCTGAGACGGGCGGCTATATACATTGAATAAATAAATAAATAATATTATATTATATTATACATTATAATAATATGCATATGATAAATATGCAAACATAGCACTCATCTGTCAGATTGCACAAAAGCAATTCTACACATCAAGGGGCATATCTCAATCTCGCTTGGGTTCTGCTTCAAGTTGTGGATTGTTTTTCTCACTGTTTGCCTCTAGCCTTGAGCAGAGGCGTTTCATTTTCTCCAAGCATGCCCCTCGTTACTTCTATGTTCTTCGCTTCAAGCTAGGAGTGATATTCTACCGAACTCAAAGGGAAAGTGCAGCCCGGTATGGCTTCTTCACTAAGACATCTGCAACAACTGTCACAAATCTTTGTATAAAATGTACCTTAGAAATGTTTGTCTCTGTCTCCTGTTCTCCTGTTCCTTGATTACCCCATTTACCATGGTTAAATACGACCAGTTAAGGGGGGGAGAGAGAGAGAGAGAGAGAGAGAACTTGCATATTGATGGGAGATCTAGCTCTGCTTAACGTGCTTTGCAGAAAAATTGATTACAAGTTTCAATTGTTTTGGCAAGTTTTCAAGAATTAACCATAAAAACAAAACATGCATGGTGCTCTTCCCATTCAAAGTCTTTCTAGTTTGTATTGGCAAAATTTCAAATTGGTACATATTACTGTCTCTGGGGGCACTCTCAATTTTATTTAAAATTTTAAATAAAGGAATGAGGAATGAGGAACTTTTAAAAAGTATACAAGGACTTTTGCTAATCAGTTCTAGTAGGCTTTTATTGTTCATTTTCCTCAAGTTTTATACAATGATATAGCACAAGAAGTTAATTAGGTATTTATTGTTATGTGTCAGATTGACTGTATCAAAATATTGTAAAACTAAATACATCTTTTCAGCAGCAGGGTAGAGTACAAAAATCATGCAACACAAACTTAGCACAAAAATCCTGAAGAATTTTTAAATTAAACATTGTTTTATGCAAATGTTGTCTTATTTTTACTGATATTAATGAGGTCATCTTTTATAGATTGCTTCTCTCTATATTACTTTTTCAAGACAGAAATACTGATGTTTTGCACTTCTGCTTAAGGTTGCAAGTGTACTAATATATATTATCTAATTATGCATGATTTTGTTATGGTCTTTTGTCTAGTTTCTGTTTCCTTGCTTTGTTCCTGTGTTTTTTTATTTTTAATTGATCACTGCTTAATTACTCCTCAAGAAACAGAAAAAGATCAGGGGGTCCTAACAGTTATTCCAATTAATGAAGCACATCCATTTATCTTCTTGGATATCAACCAACAACCTGCCTACTAAAGGCATAATAAAATAAATAGACAGCAATTTCATATGTGCTTGTCATCTTCACATATTACATCTGGAAAAAAAAAGTATTTACAAATTGATCAACTGGTCAGTTATAATAAATCGTAGAAAATGGGCTTGACTTATCATCTTTTGTATCAGACAGAAGGAACAAATAAATCAGAAAATAAATGAGATCAAACTGATATTTTAAAAGCAATGCATATATTTAATCCACTTGTTAAATATATGAATTCAATACTTTTTCTTAGATAATCATTTCTCCCTTTCACTTAATAGAGAATTCCTCCCTCTGTATTTACAGTACATTTTACCTATCAAATGTAGACATTTCATTTTCAGTTCATGGGAATAAATCCTGTGGTCTGACCAGTACCTCCCAAACTTAACTCTCTTCATTTAGCCAAGGGATTGCTTGAGCACGTATGCAACAATCTTTCATTGTGATGCTGATTCACACAATTAACAGGAAGCACATTATAGAAGCTATTTCCTTTCCAGGATTATTATTTCTGATTGTTCCACAGCGATTGCTACATTCTTTTACTCTCTCCTTCTCCTCTAAAAATTTCCAGGGTTTTACCAAATAAGCATTTTAGAGTGCAATAACAAAAGCATATCTCATTTTGTTGCAGGTAAGCTATCTATTAATTTGATTTATTTTTCACTATTGACTCTGATTTTTATGCTGCTCTGATTAGGAGTCTCCCTCTCCATTCAAGGAAGTTTTTTCTAATTCTGGAATTTTGTACTTTCTCTGCACTGAAAGAGCAACTTTTACTTCCTTTTCAAGCCAGCAGGGAAATTGGATATCAATCACACTCTAGTGATACATGTCCGTTCTGGCACCTATTCAATAAATCCTATAACATCACAGATAATTGACTCCTCCTCATCTCATAATAATACTGCATTTCTGTCATCAATACCAATACAAGATTGCTTCTTGTCAGCTTTGCTGTATACAGAAATCCAACATGTATTTCTTTGACCTAGAAGTAACATTATCTGCCAAAATGGAATTCTTTGCAGGACAGATAAATAACAATACAAATATTTGTTATTCTCCAACCCAGAACGTGTACAAATGTTATAGTTGGAAACATGTATCAAAGGAATATATATTTGAGAAAGCTTAGTACGAATACATTTAAAAATGCTTTTCAAGGAAAGGGTGTTGATTAGGAAAAGTTATGGAAAACAGTACCTGTGGATTTCTTTGCAAAAACAAAAACAAGAAACAAAACTGAATAACAATTGATGAGTCAGAATGATACGTTATCTAGAAATTCCTGACATAGATCTTATTTAAATGAGTCACGCATCCTTATTTAGACTCAACAGAGAACTAACCACAAATGGAACCCATTTTTTACTTTCTCTTTGCAAAATTAGTGTCAGTTGAAAATCTGAATCTTGATTCTTTCTTGAAGCTATGTATGATTACCTGAGGGCAGGAGCCAAAGAATTTGAATGATGCTCCCAAAATACACTATATAATAGCTATTCTGCGGCATATTCACAGGGATGCAACGAAAAGAACATAAATATTGTAAAATAGTAGAAGGAACTTTTCTACTTGGAGAATGTTGGTTCCATCCGTGCTTGCTATAAACCTTACTGACTGTGAAGATTTGCAAAAACCAGCCTGATCGGGTGGCAGTTCTCAAGTGTATAACATAGGAAATTACCCTCCCAAAATCCCTAGCAAGCTATTACTGTATTTGGATGCAGCCGTATTCCCAACGTCTAATTCAGTGCCTAAAGAGATCTCTGAATTGTCACCTCTGTCACTCAGGCATGCATTGCCAGATTCCAGAGAAATATAGGCCTAATTTTCATGTTTGATTTTTGATACATATAACCAAATAAAAAAAGGAACATGGCTTCAGTTCTGCATCCTGTTGGATGCATTCATTGCCTTTCTAAGGAGACAGTTGGCTTGTGTGGGCTAAGGTACCCTCTTTCATATAATTCCTGATTTTAAAAGTTGATAGTCCTTTTCTTTGCTGTAAGATTATCAAACAACCCTGACATCAAGGTTTTCATTCTGAAGTGAGAAAATGCTAGTATTTGTCACATAATGGCACCTTTTCTGCAAGAGAAACACTTTTCCAATATTTCTTTTTAAAAATCAGATTAAAAAGCAACAGAGTTGGTGCGTCAGGGCCAAATATAGTATATGACTCCTTCAAAACAGAATACATCTGAGCAATGAAAACGTTCCAGTAGGTTTTTCATCTGACTGAAAGGTAGAATAATTTCTAGCTGATCTTACAAGAGCTGAAACCAAAGTTAAAAGCTGAAACAAAACAGAGATAAGGAAAAGTCCTCATTTCAGTTCTTACCTGAAAAGTCATACTTGGATTTTGCAATGTGGTATTTTCAGATTACTCTGAAAGCAACGGCTTTTGTACAATCTGGGTGGGCAGCTGGAGATTTCACTTGTCTGAATGTATGGAGGTGCTGGAAGTCCAGGCACTGCTGCAGTCTAAATAAGGCTCAAACCTTCCTTGCTGTTTTTGTACTTAAAACTGCTGTTAAGAATATCGGAAGCCACTTCTTTGTATCTTTTTCTTTCTGTTCTATTTTTTTTCAACGTCTTTTCCTTTTCTTGTACTTCTTGCTTTCTCTTTGCTTCCATTCTTTTTCTTTTTTCTTCCTTACTTTATATTAGTTTGCATTAGCTTTTACCTTTTAAACGTTTCAATAAAAATCATATTAAAAAAAAAACTTCCTTACCGTTTGAAGAGTCTTTTGTTGTGTTGTACAGTTTTAGAAATTCGTTATTATTATAGCCAAAGAGCAATGATCAGAGAATCTCTCCAATGATGCACAAAGAAACATAGAAACATTGTCCTTTATCCCAGATAATAATTAGATAAATAAAGGAAAGGAATATTTCAAGCCAGGGCAAGCAACGGGATGCATTCTGCACATTCTGGACAGTCACTGCCATAGTAGCTGACACTGGCCATGATAGCTGGGTTTATGTAATCCCAGTCACCTAGAGGGCACGACGTTACCTTCCCCAAGGCATCTTATGCATGCCTGGCTCCCCTAAAATGATGGGACTCCCTGCTTTGATGAACTTACTGACTGACAGTGATCTAATACAGTCACAAGTAATAGACTGAACACTACCGAAAGCAAAATTGGCTATTTTCCTCCTAACACATCCACAGAAGGATGTATACTAACAGAAATGAAGTCCAGACACCTTTTCTCCTTTTTCAGGAAAACAACAACAACTTGCACTGGGGCAGAGTTTCACTTAATTACTAAACGGCACAAGGTAGACAAGGGATCTTTCCACCTTTTTAAACCTTTTTAAAACCCTGGTATGCCTACCACAGCAGTGATCTCTTTGCAGACAGGAGTCATCTTCTCTGCCTAGAAATGGTCATTTGACTGCTTGACCTTGCAAAGTCACATGGTCATTCCAGGAAGACTTGGAGAAAGGAAGCAGCTTCTCTGCAAACAGCTGAGTCTTTAGAGGCTAAGCAATGCTGAGTTATTTTATGAAGCACCTCTGAGCAATTGAGGCTTCTGAGAAGATGTGCTTTAGCCATTAATACCATAATTTACCAGTGGGAATAGTTCAAAGTCTGGTTGTGTTGGTGGGTGGAAGGCGTGGCTACATAGATGCCACATCAGTTTTTGTATGCCTCCTTTCAGGCCCGTGGGAGAACGGGAGACTATTTAAAGAAGAAGAAAATTAAAAACAAAGACATTTCTTCATCCAGGGTGATGGTGGCAATCAGAGAGTTAATTTCTAAAGTTTAGGCATTGGAGCCCGCCTTTGCAGAGCTATCAATGAAACAAAGACACACAAGCTTTCTAACATCCTAGTGTGCACTGGTGCGTGCGTTGTGACCCTGTTTTAAGCACAATGGACATGTACTCTATTCATTGTTATTGCCCGCAGAGCAAAAATTATGCTCAGAACAAATATTCCTGCAGCTGTGCCCCACACATCAAAGGGATTTCTACTTTGCAACCCTGGCCCTTTGGCCTGTAAGTCAGAGTGTTGGGTGAAGAAGAGAGGAGAGCGTCTCATGCAATATTTGATTCCTGTCTGAACAATCAGGGAGCTGCCTTGTAAGTCTGGCGATGTAGGTGTGAATCCCCGGAGGACTTTTTCCCCTTCAAGTATTTACCCACTTGTCTTTTTCTCCTCATGGGATTCAGCCCCCGTATCCTGCATCCCCAAGCCATGCCTTGTGTAGTCAATTACCGGAAGTTTCTAGAGCCAGTGGATGGAGGTTACTCATTTTTAGCTAACGTGTATGAACCCCCTTGGGCTTAGCATTGTGTATGAACTAGGTCATTTCTAAATTGCTCAACAAACTATGATTTAAAGAATTCAAGTTTAATGCGATGTATGAAAGGAGCCGCTTTCTTTCCTCTCTGGGGCCTTTCTTTGGGCTGTTTGTCAAAAGACTTTTTTGGTTCTTGGCTCAGTCTTGAACCCTTGTCTCAGAGGATTGGGTGTATTCCCTGCTGTTTGAGCTGTGTTGCATGGGGTACAACACAGTGTAACTAGCAATACTCCAGTATGTCCAGTATGCAGGATTGCTAATTACAAGCATGTTTTTAGTATTTAAAATGTAATTGTGTCCTTTATTTTCCAGCTTCTCCATCTATTTCAATACTTTGTATGGCAACTGATGGCAGAGCTACCGTGAGTACACAATGTTAATATTAGTGAGAGAAAAGAAATTAATATTATTCATTTGGAGAGAAAGTTACTTGATGAGACTATAAAAGCTTTTCTGTGTTCTTTTTGCCCACTGAATCATCCAGTAAGCTCACAAAAACCTAAAGGGGATACAGACTTGGGCAAGAACGATGTGAGTTGTAAAAAATCTGATTTTTTTTCAGATGAGGGTTTTTCCAAGGTGCCCCTGCCTAATGATGCTTAGGTACAGTACAAAAAATGCATCATGGATGACACTCCAAGGTCTGACCTTATGATGAGGGTATTTGCAGCCAACATTTGGCACCTTTGAATGCCAAAAGAGATACAGTAGTTTTATTATATATGGAAAAATGGCATGGTACAGTTGTTGACTTCCTAATAGTGGGGGCATTCTCCTTCTAAAACCACCAGCAGTGTTTGCAGGAAGGTAAAAAAAAAAAAAAAATCAAGATGGTGGCTGTCTCCATGTGACTAAAGCCCATTTTAATGTGCATTATGTGTCATACATGTAAAAAAGAGTTGGGCTTCAATCTCACACAGCTGCCATTTTGCCTTTTTTGACACACACACGCACACACACACTCCTCACTGCTATAAAATGTCAACATCTATGGGTGAATGGTTAACTGGATGTTTTCTCCCTGATGTGATAGGTATCTATGCAGAGAAATAGGTAAGAATGAATGTCTGATGATTTTTATTCTGAAATGGCTGCATAGGTCACCTCTTTATTTGCAGTTTTGAAACAAGATGTGGTCTAATGACACCTTTTTGAATTCAGTATTCATCCCCAAAAGAACTTCAATTCTTCTTGTCTCTTAGAAATTATGGTTGTCAATCTGGTATCCACAGACTTCTTTGCAATGACTTGATGCAATGTGGGTCTTGCTCTTCAGGTAACTAGATGCATCGTTGCATTATATTGCTGAAAAAAATCATGCTGAAATTAGAAAGATATATAAACCAATTGTTCTAATACAGATAAGGCAGGTTAGAAGCTTCATTTCTGGATGGGTTTTCTCAAATCCACTTGGAAAAAAAAGTGTTGGGCTGTATAAGTGTATATTTCTTTCTTCCCAGCCTTTCCAGCATTAATTTACTGTAACAAGCCTTCCTTGCAACAAGATGTTGGAATATATAATTATTCTGTTTAGAATTCTAGATGGTCCATTCCATGATGCCTCTCCTTGGTTTTCATAACTCACCGGACTATGAAATATTTCTCCCTTTCTAAGTTTCTTTCCTCTCAAAGAATGTGGGTGTGCATTCCTTCAGTCCCTTGTACATAATCAGTTTTTTATAATTTTACATAATATATAATAATAATTAATAATATGTAATAATATAATATAATATAATATAATATAATATAATATAATATAATATAATATAATATAATATAATATAATATAATATAATATAATATAATATAATATAATATAATATAATAATAATTAATTTTATTGTTTTACATAATCTATAATCAGCCACAATGATTCAAATAGTAAGGCTTGTGTTGAGGGGAGATGGAAAATACTCATTCCTCAATGGATAAGAAAATTACTAGGACCTGACTATGGTTAGGGGATAAAAGGAAGACTTTGTCATGAGCATTGTGTTCCTAAAGAGTGGTTGCAATCCTTGAGGGCTTGGTGTGGCGATTTTGCTAGACATTGAGGAATAAAGTTATTCATAGTTGTTTTGACCTAGAGATTACCACTGATACAGTTTCAGGGAAAATGTTCAGGAAGAAAAAATCAAATCACTTCAATTTTCTGAATCTGTTTAGGGAAAATGGCTTTTGCAAATGTGGAAAATGCTTTCAAGTTGTTGAATTGATTTCAATGCATCTAATTCAATTTGACAATTTGTTCTGATTTCCAGTTCACTTTGGAAGATCATTTTGATTCAGAGATTTGAGTAAATCACCTTCAAATGGAATTTCTAAGTTGAACTTTTGCGTAGATCCCTAATCCACAGCATCATATTTTCTTTGAGACCGAATTCAGCTGGTGTGGCTAAAGGATGGAGGCAAGAATTCAGCTAAACCTCTGCATCTTCATCCTTTATTTATACCAAATTGAAATACATTGATTGGGAAGTACAGGAACATACACTTTGGGTGAAGACAAGAAAAAGGTCACAGCCCCTTTGACACCTGTAATAGTGTAATAAGTGTTGTACAGTCATGAATAGTCTCTTTTGGGACCAGGTACCTGAGAAGCAGATGTCGGTCCAACTGGAGGAAAACCATAACCTAGGCTTTTTTTTTTTAGTTTAGATGAGTAATTTCCCACTAGCATGGCTTTCATTACCTTTATGATTGTCTCTCCAAACAGAGGGAGAGGGACATGAAATATATCAACACTGTGTATATTAATCTGGGTTCAAAGTGTCTGGACTCAGTGTCATAGCAGCTTCACTATTACCTGCAAGGTCAATTTTAAAAAGTAGTACTGTGGGAATTCTGCTTAAATCCATAGCATACAAGACTTGAATTTCCACTTCATTCTGTCATTTCTGATTCATGTAACAGTCTATTTGAAGGTATTGGGTAAGATCAGTTGGATATATAAAGTCAGCTGCTATTTGTATGCAGGTGATACCCAGATTTACTTTTCTTTGTCACAGTCAGGTGAGGCTAAGGAAATATTGAACCATAGACTTGATAATGGGATGAATGAGGGACAGTAGTCTGAAGTTGGATTATGTCAAGGTGAAGATTAGGGATTTACACATCTGAGAAGTTGATGTGGTCCCTGCTTTGGATTGAGTCATACTCCCTGTAAAAAAGCAGCATGCCTCTGATGGTCCTCATTGATCTATCACTAGAAGTCATTAGGTTCAGTCAACTTTTATTAACTTTGGTTCAGTTCATCTGCTGTATCATTTATAGACTACATATAGTCTGGCTACAGTAATAATTATTCTTGTAGGTTGGATTACTGAAATGTATTCTACTTGTTGAAAGTGACCTGGAATTTTCAGCTAGCATAAAATTCTGATATTGAAGTCTTAGCTGGTCTATCTAGAACCCATGTTACATTATTTCTGAAGGAGCTACATTTGCTGTCTATCTGTATGCTTTTGAAGCCAATGGACGAGGCGTATGTCTAAAAGAGTCCTTCTTCCGTATTAGGCTCTGTGCATTGAAATTGTCAGGGGGAGTTCAACTTTTTATTCTATCCATGAGAAGGGCAAAACAATATTCTCAGGGATTGCAGCCAACTTTGGAGTCTTCCAAAGGGATTACATTTGGCATCAATGAAGTAGGGTTTTGTTTTGTTTTGTTTTTGGCCTCAGATGCACTTTTTTGGCACCAATTCACTTTTAGTTGCTGATATATTATACATTTCTGTAACAATGATCTCCCCCAGGTTAATAAGTTCAATTGCTCACTTTAAATTATATTGTACGTTTTAAGAAATCACTGAACGTATGACCTCAATATTCTATAAATAGTTTTTAAAAAAGAATTCACATAGGTCAGGCTAAATTCAAATATATTTGCATGGGGCAACTAAAACTGGGTGAAATAACAATTTATGGTTATGATGTTTCAGATTTTTGTCCTTGTTGACATCCATGCTGCTTCTATGACAGTGCTGTGTGTTGTTTGCTCATCAGCAGGATGATGATGAGGCAGCGTTGTGCTTTCAACATAGTATTTGAGAAAGAGATGATGTGACATTTCCCTAAGGTAGGGGACAGATCAATCCACAGCTGAAACATTCTAAACATGATTTAGATCAGTTTCTAATCTCCCATTCAGTAAAGTCAAGTGAGTAACCTGTGGCTCATGGACCTTATGCAACCCCCAGCACTCCATATGTGTTTCCAACTCCCCACGTTTTGGAGAAGTTAAGGGACAAAATGGACACCTAAGATTCACTGAAAAACCCAAATGTTTTTTCTTCTTTTGGGACACTTTTCAGGAGCAAAATGAGTGGCTTAAATTTTTTAAGACACCCATTTTGCCCCTTAAAATCCCCACAAAATACAACAAAGGATTGAAACATTTTGGCCCTGTCCATGAGATGGATCACCCATGTGCACCCAAAGCCAAAAAGATTGCCCAAATTTTTTGACTGTAGTCCATTCATCATTTGAAATGCCATGGACTGGCCCTGTACCTGCATCCTAGGAGAAATAATTTTCCTGCCTCCATTCTAGCACTTTGATTCTAAGGAAAGATTACACTTTCAGAAAGTCTATGTATTTCTGCTCAGGTTTTATTTATTTGTTGGTTGGTTGATTACAGTTCCCTGAATAATGTACAAGTTTGTAAAAAAAAGAAAGAAAGGAAAGTAAAACAAATCAATATAAAACAAAAACAACAGTAATAACAATATTAGATGAAATAATAATAAAACCACCAGGAAAATAATAGTTGATATGCTTAATAAGGTTTCTTAAAAGGCCTTGTAGATTAAAAAGATCTTCAGCTGATATCAGAAAGGTGTCCAACAAGCGTCTCTGGGAGGCCAGTTCACAGACTGCGTGGTGTGGGGAGGAATCACTACGGAACAAGTTCTTCCCTTGTGGCCGCTCATCTTGCCTCCCTAGGTAGGGACCCCTGAAGAAAGGTCTCAGAAGTGGACATTAGGGTCCAGCTAGTGAAAACAATACATTCAAGTTTAACATACTTACCTGCATGGATTCTAAAGTCTTCTTCTTAGGCTTCAGTTCAGGCAGACCTGTCTCAAAGCCACTGATGCTTCTGTCTTGCTTACTGCAGCTGAACTTTGAACTTACTTATGAAACATGCTAATTGCTGTCTGCAAGGTGTTGATATTGCCTTTCTGTTTTAATACTCAAGTAAAATTTATAGTACTTGAGAGCTTAATCAGGGCAGCAAAATCAGATAACCAGAGAGAGTGTCATTTGTGTCTGAGACAGGAGCTCCGTAATTTAGATGTGACCAGTGAGAAGGTCCTTCTCTTTTCCCCACTAATTATGACACCAAGCATGGCCTCTCTATCAGATCTTAAGCTGTGGTCAGGATAATATATAAGGAAATTATCCCAGTCCTCATCTTTTAGGGATTTAAATCTCATTATCAATAATTGTGCCCAGAAAAAAAAAAAGTAATCATTTCAGCCTTGCTGGATCAGGTAATATGGTCCTGACTTCCACCCTTTCTGTTGTGTTCTGAACCAATTTCATTTCCCAAAGGTGTAAAGGAAGCCCAAGGCAGAGCACATTCCAATAACTGAATCTAGAGGCAACTAAGACATGTGTCACCATAGCCAGATCTCACCTCATCAAGAACAGTGGCACATCACCCTGAGCTGGTCAAAGGCACTCCTGACTGCATTTGCCACTAAGCTTTCAAGTAGGCCCACATTTCTAGCAAGCTGCAGTGACAGGTTACTTACAGGGCAGGTTCAGCATGTGAAGATGCTTGGTTGTGTGGATTGGTGCTTCAGAGAAGAATGCATGTTGTAATATGGAACAGCAGTTGCAGACTAAAGAGACAAAGCTGGCAAATAGCTCTGGGGACTCAGCAGAATTTACAGGCACAACAGCTAAGTGAGAGCTGCTGTAGCACACACATAGGAATGGGAAATGGTGGTTTGGGTATGAATGAATGATGTGGGAGGAAACTTAGAATGGACAACAGGGGAGGAAAGCAAATTATTCTTGGAAGACAGTCCAAGATTAAAGGTTGCTTTTCCTGCTCTAATAGGAAGATCACCGGATATCAAACCCAACTGAATTACAACTATATGATCTTTTCTGAAGCCCTTATCTTTGCAAAGACAGTTTTGCCTTACTTTTTCCATGATCATTCCTCACATTTTACTTACACTGTATTATTTTATGTAAGGATTGATGATAAATTTGTTCCTGTGGATTTTTATCAATGTTACTGAATTTTCAGGACCTTAACCAGAGTAATAATGTATGGCTGTGAGAGCTGGACCATAAAGAAGGCTGAGCGCCGAAGAATTGATGCCTTTGAACTGTGGTGCTGGAGAAGACTCTTAAGAGTCCCCTGGACTGCTAGGAGGTCAAACCAGTCAATCTTAAAGGAAATCAACCCTGATTGCTCATTGGAAGGATTGATAATGAAGCTCAAGCTCAGATACTTTGGTCACCTAATGCGAAGAGAGGACTCTTTGGAAAAGACCCTGATGCTGGGAAAGACTGAAGGCAAAAGGAGAAGAGGACGGCAGAGGATGAGATGGTTAGATAGCATCACTGAAGCAATGAGCATGAAACTGAGCAAACTCAGGGAGGCAGTGAAGGACAGGAAGGCCTGGCGCAATATGGTTCATGGGGTCACAAAGAGTCGGACACGACTTAACGACTGAACAACAACAACAACAAACCAGAGACAAAGAATGCCAATATCCACTCTTTCCCAAGTTAAAACACACAGTGCATATATTAAGGGAAATTGCCAATATAAAATGCATTATGTTATGGAGAAATGACTTGCAAAAAATACATACCGATGTGGACCTTTTAAAAAATGACTCATAACTAGGGCAAAGTGAACTTGCTGTGGTGAATTGAGATACTAAAGTGAAGCAGGGCACCATTTATAGCAAGGATTGAACAAAGAACTTACAGACTTGCATACTTCCATGAAATATGTGAATGGCCAGCTGTGTGACGCACCGATAAGTGAAAGATCATTCTAGTTCAAGAACTACAAAAACATACTCACTGTTACCACAGTACTTCCACTAGAGATGATTCATATGTTTAACTGCTAGGCCTCAAGGGAGAACTCACTGTGTGATGTTTGCTGGTTGAACCTCAATATTTAAGTCTCACTGATTTTACTAGCATTAACTTGGCTATGTTGTGGTATGAACTACTGACAAAAATATAGGTCGAGCCTCTCCTTCCCCTGATTCTTTGCTGTTTGCAAAGTTCTGCTATGGGGATGGCTGCTGAATGATGCAAACATCAGTGGTAGTTATGCCATGTGGGGTATACAGGTTTTCATCCATTGAGTCTTAGACATGCATTTTCATTATGTTTGTTTTCACCCTTTGAATATCAGGGGCCAATCTAAAGCTGCCAAGCTTCATTTTCAGATAGTTGCTTTTGGTTTGTGTTCCCATATCTAGCTACCCTCACACAGACTAGCTTGCTGCAGGTGTGAAACAGGAAGCTGTACCGAAAGAGAGAGAAGAGTGCAGTACTTTTTCTCCAGGAGCTCCACATGAATCAATTTTAATTACAGCATTTTATGCTTCAGCTCCTGGCTTTCCCATTAGCTGTGTGGCGAGCCTGTTTGAACGATTGCGTTCTACGGCAAGCTCTACCTCCATCTCTTCTTCCTCCTCTGTTTTCTGCAAATGTTACAACACAAATTGAAATTTCCTCTTTTCTTTCCTTTCTGCGTGCCTTGCAGATTCCTTTGCGTCAGAAGACAAGGAAGAAAAATCAAGGTACTGAATGGCTTTGTTCCTCTTTTTGTTTACACTGATATCTTGCTCATACAAAACAGAGGGTCTTTGTGGTGGCGGCAGCTGCTGTATCTTATTCTGTTCGATTTCTGCTTTGGCTGAGAGTGGAAAACAATGACATGCTCTTCATTTGAACTAAACTGCTTTGGTATGTCAATAATGGTGTATATGTGTGTGTGTGGGGGGGGGAACAAGACAAATGGCTTATTTGCTGTGACAAATAATTTGGAGGCAAATTAGCTTTGAAGGATGTTTTAGCCATATATTAATGCTTCCTGGAGATATCTCTAAGAGTAATAACTAGTAGCTGATTTTCACTGGAAATATATTTCTCATTCCGAGGGATTTTGTAAAAGCTTTACTTTCACTAATTTAACTTTGTGAACTATTCATACTGTGAAAATCCTGGGATACCTTTAAAAGGAAAAACAGTATTCTGCTTATTTTGTTTTGCAAAAAGTGACACTTGCTTCTAATTTCACAGGTTTTTACACCATGAGTCGCCGAAGGATCTCGTGTAAGGATCTCGGACTGGCTGATTGTCAGGGCTGGCTGTATAAAAAAAAGGAAAAAGGAGGCTTTATTGGCAACAAATGGAAAAAGTTTTGGTGTGTTCTGAAGGCTTCGTCTTTATACTGGTACAGCAATCAAGTGGTAAGAATGTCAATCTCCTCATTTCTATAAACAAATCAAAATAAAATCTTCCTTCCCGAGGATGAAATCCTGCCTAAAATTTAACAAAGTATATGTCTGTTGCATTTGGGTGTAATGTATGAGGCAGTTCAACAATGGTGGGAAGGACACTTCTGATAGGTTTAATGGTATTTTCTGTTTCTGATGAAAAATATGGAAGTAAACTGCATCTCATGTCATCCAACAGCCAGACAGAAGTTTGGGGCTTGTAGAAAAAGAAGAATGAATTTCTTTTGCACCTTAGTTCTTTGCAGTCAGTCCTATCCATGTTCCCTTTTTTCAGTTTGTAAGGTAGGAAAGTGAAGATGTTTTGACTGGAGTATATCAGAAGGCCTATAGTTCCTACTTATTCCCTCTCTACACCTCTATGAGGCTGGCCCCAACCCGGTTGGCCTTCCAGAAGGCCCTTAAAATGTGGCTTTGTCAACAAGCTTGGAGATCCCATGATAGAGTGGAACCTGCTAGATGGCTGTATGACAGTTAATGGAAAGCACTCTTGGACTATTTTGTCACCATTTTGTTTTTTCTTTGTTTTTATGTTGTTTTTATTGTTTTAATTCAAACTGGCTGTTTTAATGGTCTTTGTACATTCAGATTATTATATGTATGCTGCCTAGAGCCACTATGTGGGATGGGATGGGCAGCTATACAAATGTGATTAAATCAGTCAGGACATGAAAGCTGTGTGTGCTCTTTCTGCCTACTTGTTCTCACTAGCCTGATGCAAGTGCACGTATAGATGAACAATCCTAGCAATCTATTTTTACCAGATATAAGCGTTTATGTCTCATTCTTCTTACACCAATGTACGATTCACAGGAGTACTGCTTCATTGGCAGTATCGTTCCAAGATGGCATTTTCTAAATAATTTGAGCTTGTCCTTCATTTTTGAGGAAGTTACATTGATAAATTAGTGTCAGCAAAACATAACATAAGTTGTTTCTGTGGTTGTTGTTGTTGTTGTTGTTATGCCAACTGGTCTTTATAAGCCTTCCCTACTATAGTGGCCATCCAGATGGATTGGATTACAATACATACAATTTGCAGTCACTACCCTGTTTGGAGATTATGGGACTTGCACTTCAACGTGGCTATTTCTTTTTCACCAATGCTGCATTTGTAAGAGTAATTGGGCATACTGTTTTAAAAAAACTAGTTAATGGGATTTCTGATTAAGAAATCAAGAAATTAAAGAAATCAAGAAATTAAAGAAATTAAGAGAGCCAGTCTGGTCTAGTGGTTAAGACACCAGGCTAGAATGCAGGAGATGATGAGTTCTCGTGCTGCCTTAGGCATGAAAGCCGGCTGGGTGACTTTGGGCCAGTCTCTCTCTCAGCCCAACTCAGCTCACAGGATTGTGGTCGTGGGGCAAATAGGAGGAGGAAGGAGTACTAGGTATGTTTGCTGCCTTGAGTTATTTATAAAAATAATAAAGGCAGGATAAAAAAAATCTTAAAAATAAAACAAAATAATGGGATGCTTATAATGTGGGCCCACAATAAGTAGGACAAAGCACCATTTCACCAATATGTGATCTATTTGAAAATTACTTTTTAGGGCCAGTCAATTCAAGGCCATCCATGGCAGCTCAAAAAATTAAGATGGCAAGCACAACCAGAGGCTTTGGTTGTGTGGTCATGTCTGCCATACTGACTTTTTTAAGCTTCCCTGTGGACCCTCTGAATCAATCTATTAGATGTTAAATCGGCCATGTCAGAAATGGCATTGGCTTCCTTTCACCAATGTTCCTCAAATAAAGCTCACTGTTCTTTAAGGATATGGACAACCTGCCTACCTATTCATCTGCGATTGCCTCTTGCACTTTATGATTAATAGCGCACAACTAATTAAGTTGGAATAGGCCAATCAAAGATGTGAAGTTTCTTTCAAGGAAGGACTTGCTAATGTCCTTGAAAGGAAGCTATATTGATTTTCTTTGGTTAAAGAAGCTCATCTTGGACCAGTCCAGTCTCCAATTCCCCTTTTCCCATTTTTGAAGTAGAAACTGTGATGGTTACATTTAGGACAAAGGAAAACTCCAAGTACTTTTGGTGATACTAGAAATATGGGTCAGTTTCAGTCTCTGGATTCTAATCCAATTAGCATGCTGAAACAGCTGGGAGGCAGATAATCAGGGTGCCAATGTTGTTTTGACATTTTTTAAAATAAACCCAACATCAGTATCTTTTTGAGCCACTATCAGCTTTAGGAACTAAGAAGGTTCTCCTAGAATAAGAAGTTTGTTCTAAGAGAATACTACTCAATCCCTGTCTGGGGATATCACAATATTTTTAGTGGTGTCCTATTAAATGATAGCATGGGTAGTGAGCATCAAGGGATTTGGAAAGGAATGTGTAGAAAACACCAGTGTTGTAGATTTCCTGAGTAGGTTTGAAGGTATGAAAAGCTGAATTAGGTTTTATTACTGGCCTCCTTTTGCCTTTGTTTTAATCATGTTGTTTTAAGTAAACAGTTTCAATTTTGGTTCACTGCTATCTCTGAGGTTTTCCTGAAAAGAAGAATGAAAATACATTGCATAGACAAAATTAACAACAATAAATTTAAGCTTGATCCTAAGAAGGTTGGAGGTATTAATGGGGAAATCCATTAGTGTGATTTGCTTGTTAGAAATGGAATCATGCTCTTCATTAATGATCAAATACTCACTTTAGTTGATTCCTATGTTATTCTTGGAAAGAAGCACATTTTTACTAGGGGTGAGTAGTTTAGCAGCTCTTCCTATGGAAAAGCTAGAGTGAATGAGTGTATTATAATCTACTTAGGGTTTGCCATTAGGATTCAGACTATAGCAAGTCTTAGGACTTCTGAAAGTATCTTGCTCTTTTTGGGCCACAGTTTAAGATGCTGGTTTTATTCCTTACAATCCTTTGGGATTTGATTTGCCACCTTTGCCATGACATACTTTATCAACAATAAGGCTATGGCTACTATTCTAATGGCCATATACTAACATATAGTTCCCTCACCTCCCCCATGTTACTGATCCTGTAGCCCCTGCTATTATTTCTAATTACTGGAAGTTGTTGCCCATCAATATCTAGAGGGCTACAGATTCTTCACATCTCATATGAATGATGGGATGACACTGATTTTGTGTTCCTCCTGAGGAGTCCCCACTGGTATCTCCTGGGCCATTGTGGGAAAAGAATGCTGGACGCCTTTTCTGTGGTCTAGCATGGCTTTTCTTACATCTTCACTGTCCTGTGGCAAGAATGATGAGAACTCTAGTGTTCTGCTGTATGTTGAATGTACAGATACAGGGATGCATCCTACGGTTGCATGGGGCTCCAGAATGTTTTGTACAGCAATAGAATAGATCAGTGATTGCTACTGAATGAGAAATGCATGAATTTGAGAAAGTTTATTATACATTTGTTGATTAGACCAGGGTATGATTTATTATTTACTTTTTTACTTATGTATACTTATGCGTATTTCTATACTGCCCTACTCTTCACAACTCAAGGCAATTTGTAAAATATATGATACGATTAATAGGCTGAAAGTATAGAATATTTTGTGTTAATATAGCATTGCAGGTTAGTTCCAGAATGTGATAAGAGCAGAATATGATGGAACTAAACTATGGATGAGGATAAACAGAATGTTTAGCTTCAATACTGAGCAGGGTATGTCCCCTTAATCATTTAAGGGATTTATGGATAAGCATATCAAGGGTGCTTTGGTGATATTACAGATGTTTTGGTTAGGGACATGACTGTACATACATTTTTATATGAAGGTAACACCATTCTGCTGGTTGAAAACTTGAAGGATTTGCAATGAGTATTAGATTGTATGATGCAAAAAGAAAGATGGATCTGAAAATTAATAAATCAAAGGCAAAGGTACTTGTGTTTGACAAGAAAAATTGGGTGAATGATTGCAACTTATACCTAAATGGAATAGAAAGATAAATTTGTGTACTGTGGCAGATGGTTTATTAAAGAGGGAAAAATTGATGCAGAAATGTTAAGATGTGCAAATGGTAGTAGAAAAGTAGTGGATAATATGTAGTCTGTTCTGAGAAATTATTATTGTCAAAGGAAAATGTCTGTGTATAAGTGCATGATTTTGCCCAACTTGTTACTCAAAAAGAAGAGTTGGGTATGTCAAGAGAAATATAAAAGTAAACTGAATGCCACGGGAAGTGTCTGTGGTAAACCATGAAGAAAATTCAAGATGAATGGGCACTTTATATGGACTAAATATAAAATGACTTACCAATGTATAAAAGAGGTACTGTACATTGAAGTGGGTTGGTCATACAGAGAGAATGAACAAGGACTGGACTGATACATGAAGGAAATGAAGTGGGTTGAGAAGAGGGGAAATGGAGAAAGTTGTGGTCAGATGGAGATGATACAAAGGTGACAAATTTGAAGGACAAAAGGCAGTCCTTGAAGTGATATATGGATGTGGTAGTAACAAGGACTGTTTGGAGCGATGAAAAGGTATGGAGAGTTACAATGAATAATGCTGATTGGTCAAACTTTCTTTCTTTCTTTCTTTCTTTCTTTCTTTCTTTCTTTCTTTCTTTCTTTCTTTCTTTCTTTCTTTCTTTCTTTCTTTCTCTTATTATTTCTTATCCTTTTCCTGTACTCTGCATAATATTACTTATCTTAAAAGGGAATGTGATGGATATTTATGTATGTCATATTGTCCCTTTAGCTGTGGAGAATTCATTGTGGCTGATTCCTTTGACAGTGTACCACAGAGGCATTCTGAGCACCCCAGCAACCTTTGAGCACCATTGTGTCTTCTCTCCAATCTCAAAAAGTTTGGAACTGAAGAATGGATTATTTAACATTTCTCCCAGGAGGTGTTGTGGATGACCAGACTAATACTGCAGTAAAGGCAGTCTTAACCAGCAGTTATCCTTACTGAATAATGAAGAAAAGAGAAATCTTGACAACTGAATTTTGGCTGACCATGAAAGCTAGGCAGAACTGTGCAAATATAAATTTTCTAGTTGGTCAGATCCACAAATGAAGCCTTGCTCTTTTTATATTACCACTCCACAAGTGGTTTTCCTTGGATAAAGTACAAATGAAAGATCAGCCACCTTAGCTAAGAAACGCTCTTATAAGTTGAAACATGTGGTGCTCCAGGTGCTTAAGGCTAAGTCACATGTGCAGAACCTCCTTCTCTCTCACCTTATCATCACACAGTGAAAAACAGTGGGTTTCTTCTGTCATGTGGCTGACCTCAGGCTCTCTAAACCTAGCATAAAACAAGGACATGAAGTTAAATAAACTTATAATCCTATGATGATCTCTTATGTACACGGGAGAGAGGTTTATTATTGGTAAGAAGGAAAGTGTTTCTCCATGGTTGCCTGTCAGTGGAAAACCCCAGACCTCAGGAGCAAAGAAAATATTTGTAGTACTTTGAACAGAAGTTAAGATTCAGGTTTCACTTCCAGATGGAAACAGTCAGTTAACTGCCAAACAAAGACAGTGGACTGTGCACACGCTCACTTCCTTTGTACCACTGTCAGGTGAAATGCTCTAATGCTTCCGATAAGTCTTGACCAATGAAGATAGCTCCAATAATGAGAGTGCTTTCCTGAACCCAGTGCCATGCAGAGGTGTTAGATTCCATTGTGTTTAATTATCAGAGAGGATGACAGCTAGAGCCCAAACTACCTTGGTTGAGGAAGGCTGTGCACTGTATCCTAGTCACGCTGGCCAGATACAACTTTTGTGTTCAAATGGGGGTACGCATCTGAGCAGCATTTGCTGGCCCTGAACAAAGCAAGGTTATATTTCTTGGAGCTTCCCTGTAAACTCCAGGTAACTTCTGTTGGAAAGAGTGGGCCTGCATATAAACACTGCAAGGCTGCTTTTTATGTCTTGAAATGACTGCCTCTTGAAATGACTGCCTACTGATGAGCTTCAGTTTTGAAGATCAAAAGCTTTCTCTGCAAGCAGAAGTTGTAATTCCCAGCACCAGCTATTTTCTGGGGTTTTAGGAACATGGTAGTTGCTGACCTTCACTATTTTGTGGAGGGCTCGGGGCAGTCTTATCCTCACTTCACTTATTCAAATGCATGGCTTAGGTTATAAACAGAAATTTTAGGCACTGATCTGTTTGTGGAGGCAGATACTTTATTCCCAGAAACATTGTTCATCCTTCCAGTGCCTAGCCTGCCATGCACATTTCATGCTTCTGCAGGAAGGGAAGTTATACTTTTATGAAGGAAGAATGCTGTTTATCTTTGAACAATATCTTTTGTTGCCCAGAGATTCTGGGAAAATGTAACTTAGCAACAGCAGATTGGTGCAGTGTGTCTCCTAATGCATCAGTAAGCTTCCAGAGAATATAAATATTAGTTAGGCTTTTAAATTAATTCAGCCTACATTTTGCCCTTTGCAAGCATATTTGTCCAATTAAATGAGGGCCAATTCTCATTGGACCACACGGGTTGTTAGCAAGTAGGGGTCTACTTTGGATTTCAGTGAATCCTGAAATGAATTGTGCAGATTCAGATGGATTTGGAGACTGACTGATAGATTGATTATGTGCTATCAAGTTGTTTTCAACTCCTAGTGACCACATTTTCTCCGTGACGATCTATCCCTAACCTGGTCTTTCAGGTCTCCCAATGGTGCACTCATCGCCACTGTAACTGGGTCAGTCCACCTTGCTGCTGCGTCGTCCTCTTCTTCTCTTTCCTTCCACCTTTCCCAGCATTACAGCCTTTTCCAGAGAGCCAGGAAACCCAAATTTAAGAGATTCTTTTCAAAAAACCACAGTCATGAATCTGAATGCTCCTAAAGTATCGTTAGTGATTTAGAATTTGTAAAGTAATGGAGACAGGGATAGCTTTTATTTATCTTTTTATTTTACACATCTGATAGGTGTTTCGCTGATCTGGTGAACCAGATTGTGCAGCCAAAGACAGTGTATCTGCAACGGAGGCATCTCCTCCAAAGCTCTTTATATCAGGAAAAACTCCACAATTAGGCAAGGAGGGAGATAGTTTTGTTACTGATGGATCTACTTTCTAACCCCAGTAAATTTACTGTGGTTTACCAAGAGTCTCCAACAGTACTGCTTTGGGGGATTGCATGTTATGTTAGCTCCCTGCTAATCATTCTCATAGGGCGGGGGGGGGGGGACATTAAAAAGGTTTTACTGAATCTGTATTATGACAAATGCTACTTGTTCGTCTTCTGTTTCTACCAGTGCTTGTTCCATATCCATCCTTCCTTACTTCTCTAACTGACAATAGTGACAGTTCAAGAGACTGCACAAGAGGCATTAAACTGTGTTTAGTTCACTAGAATCCCCTGAACCAGTTTTTCTTAACTTTTGTTTGCCAGTGTTTTTGGCTGAGGAATGGGCAGCTGACTCATACTCTATTTGCATTTGAGGACAATAAAAATCAATGAACTGATATTTCTAAAACCTTGCAGGCTTCTTTCTTTGGTGCCATCTACAGTATGTGAGAAATGTAAGTTTCATAAATACAAAAATCCAGTAGTTTTATTTCTGGGGCATGAGTTTTATGGCATACTGTGATGGAAAGTTGGGGAATGAGAATTATTTCTGCATCTTCCACTAGAAAGATACAGGCCCAGTGGTATATCAACCACCAATAATACCATCACCTGAAATATCTTAGAAGCAGATGACTTAACAGCTCTCTGATGATAGGGATGGCATTCACTGTCTTACATCCAGAAACTCAGCTATTGAATGATGTGGTTATCGACCACCATGGTGACTTCATATTTCTTTGCTTGTCTACATATGTTTTATTTACACATAATTGATCTGAATTACTGCAGTTTTATAACCAGAGTACACAGTTAGTTTGGATTTTACAGCTGTCCAGAATCCTATGAGCTAGTGAGAGAAAATAAACCACTGTCTGGTCCAGTGAAATAACTGCTAAACATCTGAGCATAAGAATGCAGGGAGCAAAGGCCCTGTATATTTCTTCCCCTATTTGTTACATGATGCTGGGAACAGTTCCTCACATTATACTATGGTTTACAATTAAGCTCAAGTAGTTAAAACATCCTTTCTATTGCCTAAACCATCCTTACAATTTAGCTCACGGAGAGCTAAAAATATCCTTTCTATAATGTCAACAGAGATATGAAATTCAATGTCCAATTGAATTCCAATGTCCAATTTTGATCAATAACATGGCATATATTAATGTTTTGTGGGTTTTTCCCCCTAGGCAGAGAAAGCAGAAGGATTCCTCAGCCTTCCGAACTTCACAGTGGATCAAGCAACAGAATGCAAGAAAAAATAGTAAGTCTATCATTCTGTCTCAGTCTTTGGGAAAGTTGCCAATTATTTTGAATGTACAGTTCAAAATCAGAGTAAGCTCATTGATGGACCACATCAGTGCTTCTTCTAATCCAACAAAACAGCTTATTTCCAAAGATGTTTCTCTACAACTCTCCAGCAGGGCATGGAGGCAGCAGCTGTACCTCCACTGGACTGCAACACAGCTAAATTTCAAACTAATAAAATACATTATGAAGAATAAAGCAGAAGTTGGGACTGAACATTACTTAAATAGAACTGCAAATCCATGAAATTGCTTTACAGTATTCTGCATACAGGGGAAAAGGATGACACTTTATATTGCAGCATGATAGACTTCCCAAAGTTTTGTCTTTCACTGCATTTATTAGAGCTTATACATAAGCTTTTCCTAGTTTAGTGGTTGTTTTCAACTCTTGACACAGTATGGGTTTAAGCTGAGATATGAGACTGAGATTGCCTGAGTCATCTTGAAAGCCGTTCTTCTTAACTCCCTTGGATTAACTGGTCATTTTCCCCCCATGATCATGATAGTCTTCTGGAATACCTCATGGAACTAGGTATCAGGGATATTTCACTGCATTGAAATGCTTCTGATTCTTTCATTCAGCCTCACTTTTAGAAAGTCTAATATTTTTCCATATATATTTTGTTTTGGAAGTGCTATGAAGATCACCCATCCACATATCAAGACATTCTATTTTGCAGCAGAAAATGTGGAGGAAATGAATATGTAAGTAAAAAGAAATGCCCAACTTCTGTCTTTTTCAGCTGATTGATTGAACTGTTGTTTGATTATTATTTCTATGTAGACTGTTGTCAAAGATGTGAGTCCAAAAGATGTTCACCTTTTTTCTGCCATTGGACTCCATAACTTCCTGATCACGTATCTTCATGGCTGAATGTAAAATCAATAAGGACATTCATTACTCCTCTTTCTCCTTCTCATCCACTGATCCATGCAAACGTATTCAACTCCATCTTTGCTATGGGCTCAATAGTTTCTGAGTAATACGCATGCAGGAAATTGCAAACAGGGAAGGTTAAACTTCACCTCTCTGTCCTCCATTCAGTTCAGGAAACGTCTGAGTTGTGAAGAATGAGCCATTTTGACAGCCTAATTGGATATGGGGCTAGTGATGGAGAGCTATCACCCACTCCTTAATGTTCCAGTGAGGCCTCCTTTTCTTGCCCCTCACCTGTCCCAAGAGACAAGGCTTCAGGGAGGAGTTGGGACCAGTTAGATTGCATCGGGGTGCAAGCTAGAAGGGCTATCACTGCATTACTCCCTTTATACAGTATCCTTTGCCTCTGAATTTTCATCATCTGTCTCCATAGGTGGCAGCAGCTGGAGAGCATTGTCAGGAAGCACAGCTTGGGTGCAGAGCTGGGTGGGGCTTGGGTAGTATCTGGATTCCGGACGGCCAGGGAATCTAGGGCTGCAGCCTAGGCTGGGGATTTCAATAATGTCCCGAAAGAAGGCTGTGGGAAACCTGTTGTTAGGAAAACTGCACAATTATATCTCTGAAGCCACCAGGAGTTGTGCTTGACTGAAGGCCATCTTTGCCTTTATCCTATTGTATAGCATGCAGCCGGCAGAAGATTCCTGCTAATAGAATGCTATATGCTGAAAACAGCTATCTGTGCATGAAGGCAAATAAGACATTGAATGTAACCTATACTTGAAGGTTTGTTTTGAGATATACAGCTGTGGTAAATATCTTCAATTATTTCCATTTGAATGAAGATCTCTATCTGCTTGGCAGGTTTGATACAGTTTGCTTTAATACAGTGTTTGGTAAATTATCAGTTTAAGTTAATGCATATTAGTTTACATCTGTTTTAAGACAGACTAGATATGACATTCCATTCAAATGTATGTCCATTTTAAATTTCAGATGGCTAAATAAATTAGGCATGGCAGTCCTAGACAAACAGGCTAATAAAAAGAATGAAGAAGGTAGGTTTAAATGTCAACTTTTTACGATGAATCTCTTTGTGTTTTTGTACCTGAAGACTTTTATTTGGATAAAAATAATAGGGAGTTTAAATATTTGATTAGACCAGGATGACTCTTTTGGGAAGGGTTTAATCTAGGTTACACTTATGACCTGTAGATAGCATTGCAACAATTTCCAAAATAACATTTTGCACAATAGGGAGGGGTTTTCTCAGTAAGCTTAGTTTTGGGATATGGGAAGACTTGGTTTGGTGTGCATTCTTAACCAATCTGAATGGATTTCTATTTCCTGTACCGACACAAAGAATGTAGTGGTTATCTTTCAGGTCTCACACTGTGATGTCAGCTCAAAAAACACGTATAAGGTGCACATTTTAGATTCAAATGCGTACAAAAATTCATACGTTAGGATCAAGCAAGCACAAAATACTCATTTAAGGTGAAATGCATCAGACTGTAATTTTATGGGCAAATACACTAAGCGTTATATGAGTGCAGTGTCCCTTTTTAAATCATAGGGTGAGGATTTTGCAAATAGCGCAGAACAGATTCAGCAGTGAAAAGGCTTAGGGTTTGCTGTTGTGCCAGTTTAACCAATCTGGGCAGATGACACACAAAACATTGGGTGTCTTGTGGCTACAAACTACTGCTGAATTAAACCTCTCAAGAACCCTAGCCAATATGCCTTATGATGAGGGATGCTTGAATTGGAGCCATAGGGTCCCCGAGATAATAAATCTATACAAAGCCTTTTTCTCCCCCAAGCAGTAGTCCAGAGATTGAAGAACCTGACAATGTGATTTAAGAATAGTCTGCAACTGTACAAACATAGCTATTTGTACTTACCAACTGCTTACTCGTAACACATTTAATCTAACGACTGAATTAATGTTCTGGGTTCACACAATACATTGCACCATCCACTAACCAATCGGAGCAACTTTAAAACTGACGAAGCCTTGCGCGTTCTGCAGAGCATTCACAGGTTTGCCAGTGACCTAGTTAAATACGTTGTGAGAACACATCTATCCGGTTACTCCTTTTCTAATAACAGTATTTCTGTCACAGTCAGAAATGTCTCCTTTATGGTGGCCAAAAGAGAGCTGGAAAAGGGGTTGGGGATTTGCCTTTTGTTTGGTCATTCTTCTGTCTGTCTTTTTTTGAGTTGTAGTAGAATTAATACAGGACCACCCCCACCCCCATTTCAGTAAAGGAAACAAAAGTAACTAGTTCGGTCGAATTGATGGGCTTGTCTTAGCCTTAGCTTATCAGTGCCTAGCAAAATGTCACTTCCCTGCTGGATCTGAAACAAATGATGAAAATGAATGACATACCTCTGGGTGTGTTCTTGATAGGTATAAGTATCACTGATGGCCTGATAAATTCAATTTGTTCCAGCCTGTTGGCTTTTGCTGCTACAGAATGCAAGCAGTAATCTTCAATAGGAGTTTTGGCCAGAGAAGAAATTAATCAGTCTCTGGATTATTGTGGGTTGTTAGGCAGAGTAAGAAAGGCCTAATATTGCAACACGAGGAAGGGACTCATGCTCTAAGTGTCTTCCTTGATTGGTCTCCCCCCGTTATGTGGATTCCAGCTCCCATTATCCATAATCACTAGCTAGCTTGGGAAAATCTTTGAGCAGCACCAAGTTGGTGAAAGCAGGTCTATACCATTCTTGCATGTAATCAGAATCTTTATTATAGACAAAAATAATTGTTAATCATAATTTATTTGTAAAAGAATCTCCAAGTGATCAAACTATGCAAAGGAGAGATGCAAATCAATTCTGTATAAAGTATAAAATAAATAAACAAATTAATAAGGTATCTGTTAACAGAACATAAAACATAAAGAAAAATATTACTCTCTGCATAAGCCTACTCATTCCTGATTGCTTGATTTTCCCAATGATTTTAATGGATCATTGCAATCATGCAGCTGACTCGAAGAATACAAAAGATATTTATGCCATTCCTATTAAACTTCGTTTTTTGTGGAATTTTGCGAAGATGGCCGCAAAAACCATTAACCTCATTTAATTTAAAGCATGGATGCAGTTTGATTTCGGACTTTGATGAAATGATGCTAATCTTTTGTTGCACTATATATGGTATTTTTAAAAGGCTTATTGTCTTCCAATGTGCACCAGGATGGGGTGTAAATAAACCAAGGTGGCATCTATGATTGTGCAATTGAAGGCCCAACTCTTTTTATGCGTGTGACACAAGTAACATGTGTAAAAAGGGACAGGGCTTCAATGATATGGTCAAAGCCACCATCTTGACTTTTTGACCCCTTTCATGGCTACCCTTAAATATCCATAACTGTTTTTTCATATTTCTTGTGTAAACCATAATATTAATGATCTGATCTAACAAAGCAAGAGCAGAGGAGGAAGTTAAAACCAGCAAGCCATAATAAAAGTGGAACTGAAAAAATGATATGCCTTAGATTCTTTAAGAAGTGACCAAGTTGAGTAGGAAAGAAATCATTTGAAAGAGGAATCCAAATGTAGAATGAACAAAAAGAAAGTGGGATGGAATCAGATTATCATTAATTTGATCATGATCGTATAATATAGATTATCAGTAATTCAAGTCTAGCTAAGCTGTGTGATTTTGCCAATGATATAAATGTTGAAAGTCCTTTCCTTCTTCTATTTACTAGGGTTTATATATTGTTCAGTCCAAAATCTAGTCCAGTCTACACTGAACATATGATCAGACTGGATCAGAAAATGTGATTTAGATTGATTACTTCATGCTTATCTTTTGGGATATCTAGTTATAATCCTCTAGGCCAGTGTTTCTCAACCTTGGCAACTTTAAAATATGTGGACTTCAACTCCCAGAATTCCCCAGCCAGCATGTATATTACCTTTCTAAAGAGAGGGCTGGTAATCACCAGAAACATTGGGATTACATCTCTCAGAATCCTTAGTATAATTTACTAAGCATGGCTGGTTGGGGAATTCTGGGAGTTGAAGTCCACATATCTTAAAGTTGCCAAGGTTGAGAAACACCACTTTAGGCCTACCATTTACTTTGCCAGTAATCAGTTGGCCAAGGTTTTTTTTTCAGTTCTACTGGAGAGGACTTTTCTTCAATGGTTATCTTCCAAAGAGATTGAAACTACAACTCCCAGAATTCCTAGCCAGCAATGCTAAATCATACTAAGGATTCTGAGAGATGTAATCCGAATGTTTCTGGTGATTACCAGCCCTCTCTTTAGAAAGGTAATATACTCAAGGATTTCATTTGCTCCAGTACAGTGACTTTTGTACTGCCTTCCTGAACAGTAACATACCCCTTTTCCTGTTTCTTGCAACAGGAGGTTTCATACATGTAGACAACTTTTCTTTTCTTTTCTTTTCTTTTCTTTTCTTTTCTTTTCTTTTCTTTTCTTTTCTTTTCTTTTCTTTTCTTTTCTTTTCTTTTCTTTTCTTTTCTTTTCTCTCCTCTCCTCTCTTCTCTTCTCTTCTCTTCTCTTCTCTTCTCTTCTCTTCTCTTCTCTTCTCTTCTCTTCTCTTCTCTTCTCTTCTCTTCTCTTCTCCTCTTCTCTCCTCTCCTCTCCTCTCCTTTCCTTTCCTAAGGTGGGAAGGGAAAAAAAATCCCAAGAAGTTGCTGTTTAGGAAAGGCTATATATTTATATTTATATTTATATTTATATTTATATTTATATTTATATTTATATTTATATTTATATTTATATTTATATATATCTGTAGTTTGCATTCAGATTTCCCTTTCTGCATGAATGGGCCAGAAACCAGTATGTTCTGCTTTCAGTTAAAGTCACCATGAAAATATGCTTTATTTTACAGGGGATTAAATAGAATGTCTGCCACACTTTTAATGGTTACAATCTTGTTTCAGAATGCTATAGTGAAAGTGAGCATGAAGATCCAGAAATAAATGCAGAAACACCACCCCCTCCATATTCAGATCAGTTGCTGCTGTCTGATTTGGTATGAATTATAGTAATTAACTTGCTTCCATTTGCTAAATGGCTTGTCCAAATGTCACCCTGTACAGTTTAGAAGATAAGCAATCTGTAGAAAGAGTTGTGAATTGTTTATTCCATTTAAAATCAGTCATGTGACAAAATAAATGTAAAGCAAATCACTAGGGTTTTTTCTTTTTCTTTTACAGAATCATTTATTTAAAACATTTTATACCACCTGTCATGCAGTCCTCCTCCAGGCAGTTTATAATATTAAAATGCATTAAAAAGTCAAGATGGTGCTCATGATGGTGCAATCGAAGCACTGTACATAAGAAAAGGTGGAGCTTTGGTCACAAGTCAGGGCTGCCCTGTTGACTTTTTAAAAAACCCTTGCAAGGAATTGAGTGGAAAGGTTTAAAGGGCCTTCACACAGGCACACCGTAGTCCTCTTGCCTTACATCTGTTTGATTTATTTATCAAAGAATTAAAAGAAAGAAAGAAAGAAAGAAAGAAAGAAAGAAAGAAAGAAAGAAAGAAAGAAAGAAAGAGAAAGAAAGAAAGAAAAGGCCAGGTGCACATAATGGATTTCCTGGACTGCAATGCCCATGTCCTAAGGCCTTCACTCTCCCATGTCCGCTCCAGAATGTAAGCCTCACACCACACTGAATTCTCTTTCACAAAGCTTCTGATTTTGCTTTGCTTCCCCCACTCCAGTAACATGGAGCGTTGATGTTTTTCTGTTGTGCTTGAGTGTCCCCGCTCCTGCTGATCTTCTTTTCAGCTGGTCCATGGAGGAGTATTTAAGAGAGCCATTAGCAAGGGCAGCTCTCTTTCCCTGCTCTTCCTTCATCATGTTTTCTTTCCTTGGGGAAGAAAAAGACAAAAACAGACGGTCACATTAGGGACTGGGATATGATACAGCCCACCCCTCAGAGTAGCAGGAAAGTAACAGAAAAATGGCATCTTCATTTGAAGAGGAGACAAGAGATGCTGGGAACCAGGAGGCTGGAGGAGGCAGTTTCTACCATTCGCCAGCTACCAAGGAAATACAATAAATCTGTTTGGGTTGTGCTTCTTCTGGAGAAGACATCCAGCCCTTTAGCATCCAAAATGAACGTGCAAAGACTTGGGGAATGGGCCTGAATCTCTTCATTAAGACCCTGTTGCAGTATTGGGTATGGCAGTGTTACTCAACCTCATTTAAGATGTGTGGACTTTAACTCCCTGAATTCTCCAGCCAGTTTATGGGGGTACGTGACAGAAGAAAGAGGCCCTGAGCAAAGAATAATTTAGCTACCATTAGTATAAAGAACTTACCCAAAGCACTGCAGACAGCTAGGGTTCTTATTCCTGAGTTAGAGAACAAGCCTTTCAAAAGATCATCTTCTGGACTCTGCACATGATTATTCTAGTTCCAGCGAGAGAGAAATGTTGTTTGAAATCTCAATGGCTTTTTAAAAATAAACCTAATGTATCTGAGACTGCAGACCTATGGCATACAGACTCTACTGAAAGCTTTGAGGATTAAAATGATTTGAGTAGCCTCAGTGTTTATCCTGAATAATGGTTTCATCTTAGTCCGACAGCTCAGTTTATAGCTGATATCCCCAAACTACGACTTCTAAATATTCACTAGTGAGGTATTTTACATATAATTAATGTCTTTTGGCTGGGGGGTGAAGAGACGCCTGGCTCGTACAGGTTTCAGTTCTGTCAAGTTTGCAAATATCAAATAAGGTATTATGTTATTAGAAGAGAGGGCCACACTATCACCAGTATTTTCTTCTAATATTTTTCTGCTGTTTTAGTAAGATAAGTTTTTCTGCTGTTTTAGTAAGATAATCATTTCCAACTGCCTCCCATCCAATTCAATTCTCTGGCAGACCACAGGTGCATGTGCATATTCACATGCACATACATGCACACATATATATGTGTGCATACATACACACATGTATGCTTGTATATGCAAAGTGGTCATAGAGAAAAGTACATCTAATTAAACACATATTTCCATTTTATGATGGAAAAAGTCTGTACTTCAGAAGACCTTCCTACCAGAGGAAGATGTGATTCTTGCCTGGTTCTCCTTTTACCCAACCACCATTCCCACACCATTCTGAGAGATCCTCCAGCCTTCAGAACAGATTTTGCATGGGAAAGATGTACCAATAAAAATCATGTTTCCCATGAGCAGAGCACTTCCTGTGGAAACTCTGGACCCAAACTTCAGTATACCCTCTAATAATGAAGGTCAACAAAGTGTAAAGCAATGGCAGTCATGGATAGGGCTCACTCTTAACAAGGGAGCAGGAAAATGAAGGTCTTTCTGGGTCAAAGTGCATGGAGCCATATCAGACATGTAAGTGAGGCTGGATGTTTTTGTTCATTTTCTAGGGATGAGGTTTTATTTTTCTTTGTTTTTAAAATGTGTTAAGCCTAGTCCAGGATTTACATTGTAGTTTTCATGTGTTTTCTGTCTCAAAACTGCTGCAGGGGGGTAGCCCAGTTGAGACAACAGACTACAGCTATCTCCAGAAGGACCCTCAAGGCCCTCAAAGATGAGAACCAGTCCCTCAGAAATGAGAATAGTCCAAAGTTCCAGCCAACTAGCTCCACAAGGAGCTGTATGATAATGAACTTGTTGATTCTTGGCAATAATGATCTTTTCTCTTTTATTTCTTTTTATTTATTCTGGAAAACAGGCCCAACAAGAGCTTTCCTCAACACCACATGTATTAAGTGAAGTACCACATTCCTTGTCTTCCCCAGACAGCAGTACGATGAAATCCCAAGGGTCTTCTTCTTCCTCACTGTGCAACCTATTGCATTCAGAGAGACAGTCATGGCTTGACTTCATTAACAGCTCTTCTGCTCAAGGAGACGTGGACTATCAACCTCCAGCTGCCTCTGGTGACTCTGCAGATACTGATTGCCTGTTGACAGACTGTAATGAAACAGTGGAAAGCGGTACCATCGAATCCAAGGAAAATGTTCAGATTTCACTGAATGAAGATAAATCTTCAGTAGGTAATGCCAATAATAACTTAGCTGTATCTGGAACAATAGCATCAACAACTCTAAGTAAAGGTGAGTAAAGCATAAAGCAACTGTATGCATTATTCTAGTATCTCTCCCACTTTCTCTTTTAATCCATTTGTTAAATCAAAATTGGTTTACAAAAATAAAATATCATAGGGTGAAAACACACTAAAACAGTTGGCAGATAAAAGAGAAAGTATTGGTGAGAATTAGAAATGCTTAACATTCCATGCAGGAAGGAAGACGAGTTAGATGCTGAAATAAAAATAAACATTTCCAAGAATACACATTATTTTGCTTGAAGGAAAGTGTTGGGCAAAGCTTCCCAGGAGTTGATTTAATATCTGAGTCATCACAGCTGAAAAACTCTTCTCTGGTTAGAAGCAGGCAGGCATCCAATAGAATTGTCTGAACTCTAATGAAATAGAGTCTAGTACTCTTGTATGTTCAAAATCCAGGTAACTGTATTTTATATGAATAGATTTTTCCGATCATTTTGAAAAATAGACTTCACATATATTGCAATCCAGCCAAGATTTGAATCCTTTGGCTTCTGATTTAAGTAAAGAGTTATGCCCATTATCTGGAAAGAAGGTGTTCTCCTTGAGTTTCGAGGATTCAACTTTTATTTAGACCTGAAACTAAACTGAAATAGATCTTGATTGCTCACTTTTTCCAAGCACATCTGTAGTTGGATGTACAGATATGTTTGGAAGAAGCCAATGATCATGGTCCATTTCACTTTCATTTCCGACCAAGATAAAACACCAAAACTACTTCGGTTGCCCAGACTGATTATTTTAATTGGGGGAGAGATGGGAAGAAAGCTACTGTGTAGTCCTAGATTCTGTTTATTAATACATCTCCTGAGTGATGGTAAATTTTAGAAATTTTGCGGGGGTGTGTGTGTTTTTTTATTTAGATTAATCACATACATATATTACTTATATCTCCAGTCTATGTAAATAAACTTGATTGAGTCAGGCCAGATGCTGCTTCTGCCACACAGCTGCATTTCTACGGTCAGTTTAACAAGTCTTTAAGATGCCAAATTCATTGCAATTCTTACCACAATATAATATTTTCTATACACACCACATCCTTGATTTAAAAATAACTTGGCTTAGCAAACTTCAAATATAATAGAAAGACTTTTCCCCTAGACATCAAGTCAAAATAATGAATAATTGCATTGTATCCAAAACAGTACAGACAATTTACATCAACCATGGATTTAATGGACATTCATGTTAATGTACACTTCTTCCTTCTGAATAGTCTGTTTAAACTGGGGGTTTACTGTATTTCTAAACAAGAGATAACAAAATCCTGATAGGTATTTATTCTGTTGGGAAGCTTTAACTAGTTTCTTACAGAATAGAGGCATTTGCATTTTTTCTTCTGAAAGTAGAAGGTGTGAAATGATTTTTAGAAGCCTTTCAAGAAGTATCGAATGAAATGCTATTGTCTGAAATAGGAGTTTCACACACTATTGAATGGCCATTTTCTGTCTTAAAATTCACCCTGCAAACTGCTTTTTAATCCATGCAAACATTTATGGGGCCTCTATCATTCCCACTGTGGGGGAAAAAATTATTAGAAAAATGACCAGAGAGAAAGAGGGTAAATCAGTCTGCCGAGATTGACTAGTTGTCTTTATTAAAAGAAGAAAATAATAGCAAAGCAGTAGCACAAGGTAAAAATAATCACAATGCCCTGTTGCATGTTGTTTCAGTGTGAAACAATAAACAGAGGTTCCCTTCTAATCCAAAGACTAGTTGCTGCCATTTTTCTTTCATTTGATGGGGGTCCCATAGGTTTGATTTTACCAGGAGGCTAAAAAGCTAATAATAATAAAGAGGAAACTGTAGAAAATGAAACCCAGCTACAACAGAATGGGACTTTATTTATATTGTTACAGTTTGTCTATGATAGCAATAACATCCTCTTTCCTGAGATATTTATGGACCTTTGTAGGCAATGGCTATAGGCAAGTCAGGTTAAATGCATTCTGTGACAAATAATTTCTCTATTTTACTGACTCATTTGGAGATAGCTATGCTTGGTAGGGAGCGACTTTAGGCAGTTCTGACTCCTGGTTTTCAGAAATCGCTGGACTCAAACAAGAGAGACCAAAGCTTCTAGGCACACTTGAAATGCAGAAGGATGGGAGTGGTCCTTTGAAGGAAGGTTCCTCTAGCCAAGTGGGATATCATCCTGGCCTTTCGTTAAACTAAATAAATAAATAAATAAATGTAATTCTGGACAAAACATTTTCCTACTGGAGTGTCACTGGAGTGGCAAAAGCATTTACTGAAGGCCAAAAGGAAAAAGTGGGGATAAATGAAATTGGTCCAAAGTCACCAGGTGCCTAGAAATCCTCAAAGGGTCACTAGAAACCCTTAGTCCTGGTTAAAAGCTTGTTGGAGTCATGTTGTTTTAATAGTTTACACAGTGCCAGGAGGGAAGTGGCTGCTTGAATTTCAGGAAGAAAAGCATTCCAAAGTACAGAGATCAGAGTCACCTTGATTTCACTAGATTTTGGTGAAATCGTGGCGTCCTTGGGGTTCTCTGAGCTTGGTTGTTTTCTTGCAAACGTTTCATTACCCGGGTAGGTAACATCTTCAGTGCTAGAATGGGATGGGGTTTGCTCTCTGTTTATATACTGTGGCATGCCCTGCCAGTGTTGGTGGGGTTTTGTTTTGTTTTGTTTTTTCCTTCTGGTAGTTCCTTGATTAAGGTATTGTTTACTGCTTGTATGTCTGGTGGTAATCTTGGTGTTAATCTCTGCTTATCTGGGTGATGATTGCTGGTGAGGAGATGTTCTGGTCTTTTGTTTTCCTGTCTATTGTCTCTTTTGAATAGTGTGTAGGTGTTGTTTATCTCTGTGTGCCTGTTGATGTCTATTTTGTCTGAATTCCAAGCTTCCAGGAATTCCCTTGCATTTTTGGATTTAGCTTGGTCTAAGATGCTGACAGTTTCCCAGTTGAAACTATGGTTAAGTCTGTCCATGTGTTGTGAGATTAAGGAGTTTTCATCATGTCTTCTGACTGCTAGTTGGTGTTCACGGATGTGCTCTGCTAGCCTTCTGCCTGTCTGTCCTACATAGTGGTTGTTACTGTCTTTACACTGTATGTTGTAAATGACTCCTGTTTTTCCTTCTTGTCAACCCTGAGCTACACATATTCACTTCTTTTGGTGAAATCTTCATAAGAATTCCAGTCTAAAAGGAGGTTTTAATATATCAATGTCTTCTACTCCCTTTTGGAGGACTCTAGAGAACTTTGAAAGAAATTAAGGTGATTATATGAGAGAGTAAGACCTAAAAAACTTTAGTTTACTTCAGTGAAGACAGTGGGAACTGCTGGTTTTGGACAGATGTTCAGCAAAAGTTCAAATTAGTGTCATTGATAGAAATTCTACATGTTTTTCCACCTATCATCATTCAAACTGATGAGATAAAATTTGCCATAGAAAGAGACTGGCTCTTGGTTAATGGACTATAGCTTGCACATTCAATTTTTCCTACAACAAACTGAGCCATATTTAATGAGGTGGTGAGTCAGAAAGAAATGGCAAAATTACATATTGGCTCTAGTAACAGACTTTTCTGCTACAGTCCAAGGTATTTTCTTCAGCATTGGTCTAAAGTCGTAACCTAAATTTAGCCTTCATCCAAGTACAGTTGATGGGATGTTATACTTGAATAACGCTATGAAATGAAGTACACGTATTAGGAAGTTTTCAATGACAAATGTTTGAGGTGCACCACAGTATTATAACATTGCTATTAAAAATAAAATAGTTTACCTGATAGACTCATATGCTCAGTTATACTGCTAGATGGAGAAAATGTTCCTTATAAAGTAGCTGCTCCAGTCATTTCTATAATAATGCACCATAGCTGTTAACTTCTATGTGTACATTTTGGCCATCACATGTGGAGCCAGGGCCCTGCTTTCTGTATCCTTCATATGTCAGCATAGCAACCGATAGATGAGAATGTCAAAATAGTTCATATATTGTTTTTTCTCATTTCCTCCAGACCGCCAGAAGTAGCATTCTCTCATTCAGCTAACATGCTTTACTTACAAAACCTAGCTCACCTGTAATCTATCACCAACATCATGTCTTCTGTCTTCCATGTAGACCGTACCAAATGTTCTGTAGATGAAATGGAGAAACTCTACAAGTCCTTAGAGCAAGCAAGTTTATCTCCCATTGGGGACCGGCGACCTTCTACTAAGAAAGAGTTGAGAAAATCCTTTATCAAAAGGAGCAAAAACCCCTCTGTAAATGAGAAACTTCACAAAATTCGAGCTCTGAATAGTACCTTAAAGGTAAAGGTTGATGGAGGAGAGATGTTCTAGATATTTTGGATATGGAGAAAGGCCTTCTGGGTGTATTCACACAAACAGCTTCACCAGGCTAGTGAAAACAGCTAATGGCTGCATTCACATGATGGGCTACATGTAATTAATGTTAGTCTTGGTTAGGGACTTGTGCGTGTGTGTGTGGGTGTGTATGTTTGTGTAGCTTAGCTTGTTGTACAAACCCAGCCCATTTCATTAATTTGTAATGCAGTCTATTATTCATATAGTGCAAATGCAACCATTATGATCAATGGGATGTTTAGCAACTGTTGAAAAATATTTTTCCTATTGAAATGATTACTTTTTTAGAAATGGGAACTTACTAGTAATTTTTTAAAAAAGAAAAACTATTTCTCATACTTAATGAGAAGACCAGGCGGCTCGAGATTGTTAATTGTCTATCCCAGTGTCAAGTTCTAATAACTTGCTTTTTCTTCTTGTGTTGACTAGTGCAAAGAACATGACTTGGCCATGATAAACCAGTTGCTGGAGGATCATGAGCTGACAGCAAAGAAATATAGAGAGTGGAAGCATACAAACTCCATTTTGATTCAAGATATCTATCAGCCGCCAGACACTGTGAATACGGTCGATGGAGACAGCACAGAATCAGAAGTGACCACACAGTCATCTTTCATTGGAAATACTATTTGAAAACAGTGAACTATACAGTACTTTCCATCACTGATTTCTTCAGTTCATTCTGTTTAAACTACCACATCTTCAGGTTTTTGCTTCCATTGATAACTGATACTTCCTTCAGTGGAACACAGCAACCCGGGATTAATCAGAAAGCAAAATAAGCACCTGCTTAGAGCACTAAGGGAAGGGGGTAACACAGTTTCCCCCCCTAGCTATCGTGCCCTTAACTCTTTCATTGCCACACTCCACTTTAGTTTTCAGCACTTATTGAGTCTTGATGTCTTGTCAGTTACACAATGGAAGGGCTGAGGGGCATTGTGGGGCTGTTCTTAGAGCATCAGTTGGCCTTAATCTGGCCCTGGAACACAGAGTTTGTTCTCCAGAGCATTACTTCCCCTTTCCCTATTCCATGAAGTCAGGAAAAACATCACCTAGTGATCACATCATGGTGCAACTCTTGGTACAGTTCTCAGAAGAATGTTTATCTGGTGGATGAGAATTGGGATTCTGTTTTGTAAAGTCAGCCTACTTTGCAATAAGAATAATATTTTAGGAAAGATATTCCTCAGTGTTCTGAATATTAGGGTATGTACATGAGAAGACTTGGGCTATTTTAAATTTGGTTGAGAGAGAAGCTGAACATTTTTAGGCTGGAGAAAAACTACCAGGGTAAGAATTATACAAAATGCACTATTTTGTCAGTTTGTCAATGTGTTAATTGTTTCTGCTGATGAACTGTTTTTAGACACAGAGGAAATAAATAAAAAGAAGGTTGGTGTCTCTACTCTACATAGCCTTCTCATGATCTATTCAAAGTACACAGTTGCAGTCACAATATCTTCAGATTTATGAAAAAAAATCCATTTATCATATCCGAGAAGTTGTGTTTGAATTGTTTTTTATGAGCAAATAAATTCATTGTGCAAAATCTATGGGCCCATCTTTCCTTAATGTTTTATGGAGCATAAACCTCATTATAAATGAAAACCAAAACAAAACACAGATAGAAGTTTTTCCTCTGCTTTTGGTAAAAATGTAGATTTTTTTCCAATCTCATCTAGCCACACTTGGCTGATCTCAAAAAGTGAAGCCAAACCAGACCTAGCTGGTCCTTGGATGGGAGATCATGAGGAAATTCAAATGCTATAAACCAGATTTGGAAGTCAAAAGAACAGCCCACAGATAGGCAATGACAAATTTTCTTCATTTCTAGTTTAGATTTTTACAGCTGCTATTTATTGGTGAAATGACTTTGGGATGATGTTGTGTGAGATGACAAATATGTGCTGAACTTTCTGTATTGTTGCCAGGAAAACAGCTTAGATATAGGCAAATCCCAAAATATATGGTAGTCATGTCTTGGTCACGGGTCACTGACAATTCTTCTGAATTTTGAATCCTTTCCAATTTGTATGCATACATACATCTGTAGTACATTTATTAGCTGGATCAAATAGAAACAAGTCAACAGTTCATGTAAACCAAGCCTAGCACTCCAGGATTGCTTTTTCTTCTTTCAAGAAGTCCCTGTAAAAGTCCACAGAATTGGGCATTGAGCACACACCACTGTTCTTGCGTTCTGCAATTCCCTTTCTGATCCTAGTTCTTTGTTTGAAATTAGTCCTAATTTTAGATGTTCACAAGTAGCTAACTAATGAATTGGCCATTGATCAAGGGAAGGTAGCATTTTCATCTGGTGAAAGTTTCCTACTGCTTTTGGAAAATTAGAACATGCAGCTATGTATTTACCAGTTTCAGTGTTTGGTTTGAAACTAAGTAATTTTAGTGGAAATCCTACCATCACTCCCCCGCCAAGCCCCCACATTTAATTTGCACAAATACTTGCCTGTTTTGAACTCACTGTCACTGTTCCATGGTGGAATGTTTCTTCCTCTTTCCTGAATGAGTGAGATGATATCATCCAGACTGCAGTCTTGCCATGAGCAGAATAATACCCTGATACAAAATCTGTAAATAAATAGTGTGGGTCAGCCCAGTCATATCCTGAGACAGGCAGTGGCATGGTTTATTTTCAAGATAGAAGGCAGCACTCTTAGAAGAATTGCCCACAAAAGATGTAATATAAATAATTGATGAGGAATCTGGGAGTTGGGTGGCTAATAAATTTAAACAAACCAACCAAGTAGGAAAATAGACAGTTGCCTTCTCTAACCTGGTGCCTGCCAAAATTCCTGGTAAGTCTCTTAGAGTCATGTGTGAGTGGGTGGCCATAAAAATTGAAATATGTACATACCTACTTACCTACCTACATAAAGCATGAGAAATCTATTGTTTTGAATGTTTTTTTTTTAAACTCTTATATTTTCCTTTTAGCATAGGAAGGGGTGAACTTCCTTTCTAGGAGGGGTGAACTTTCTAACAAAAGGAAAGAGATTCTGTGGTTTCTGTTTTTGTGGCATTAACCTGCTCTGAGAGAGAGAAAGGAAACTACATAAATACATTCATACATACATAAATAGTTGTTGTGCATTGGCCAACCTTATGCCCATATTCAGAATGCTGAGAGTTGAGTGAGTTGATTTGATTTGTCAGGATTGTGTTCAATCCCATCAGCAGCAGCAACCCAGAAAGTGTGTTACTGGCACACAATTGCCAAGTTAAGCCTTGTGGCCAAGTTGAAAATTAAGGGAATGCTTGAAGTCTGCCCCAAACCAATGCACAGATTGAACAGTCAGAATTGCAAGACTTATGCAGAAAAGAATTTATGCAGCTGTTTAACATGTAGGGTGGGATCTATCCATCCCCTCTGCATATAACAGGACCCAATGATGGCCTGTCTCCTGGGTCCCAACATTCTCCCAACAATATCCTGGAAGAAAAGTTACTCGTGGCTTCTACTTTTGCTGTGCTGCATATCAGAGGTAAAGTGCAATGTTGAGGCATTTTAAAATTGAGCACCAAATCATGATGATACAGGTTCAGAACACTTACATGTGGCATGATCTTGATGACGGTGATAACTTCAAGCCACTGCATCCAAGTCCTCAAAAGAATGGACTCAGCTAGTTTAACTTCCTATGTGCAAATGCAGCCAAAATTTTTGGAGTTCCTAAAGCCAGGTCACATAATAATATTTTCTTTGAAACTAGGGTTTGCTAAAAGATTGATCATGTGTATCTATATGGGATTATGGGATTACAGCCTCAAAATTACACAATTAATAAAGGTGAAGCTCTTTTTATTTCTTATCATAGCCTCAATGTAGCCTGGATTCATCACTATTTTGGATGAACAATATAATATCTATGGTGGAAAAAATAAATTCCCATGTTTAAAAAAATACTCAGGCAAATTCTTTGTGCAGAGGGAAAAATGGTATTTCCTACCATCACCACCTCATCTGTCGACTTCTCAGGTTGCACAAGGAAAGAATCTTATTTATTTATTTGAAACTAAGCCACATATAACCCACATATAAGGTTCTGCCACATGTAAGTGTTCTGAAACTGATGAAACTGGTACATGAGTGCAACCTTGTGACTTTTCAGGGTATTACAAGGCCCGATTACAGTATTTTTCATACAGCATTCATTTTTTAAAAAATGATATATTATTTGGTCACTTGAAGATGCCAAAACCATAATTTAGTTGTATTTGCATACAATTTGAGGTCTCTCTCTCTTATCTACCTACTTATCTATCATCTATCTATCTCATCATCTATCATCACACACCAAAGGAGAGGGACACAGATACTTTGTGAAAATATAAAAGATTAAAAAATACAAAATATTTTATCAAAAAAAGAGTTTTATTTAGTTGTAAGGCACTCTGCTTAAAGGTGCCAAGAAAATGAGACTGTATCCACTAAAAGGAAAAGAAAAAGAAAAAAGGAATTCAAGAAACAAAAGAAAATCGGCTGGAAACAACTGGGAAAAGGAAAAATAAAAATTCTGGATTTTGCCTCAGTACAAAAACATTCTACCCTTTGCTTAAAGCCATAAGTTCAAGTCCATAAGTATATGCAACAGTCAGACCACAATTTTTCATACTCAGGCAACGTCATTAACATTTCACATCCATTAAGGGATTTGTTTTCTTCTCTAGTACTATAAACTAGGAAAGGAGCTGGCAGGCTGGCAGGCTGATGCTCTGTCTTGCTATGTTCTGAGAATGGGGCATTTTGCCCTCCGCTTTACCCCACCGTTCTCCACAGAGAGGCACTTCATTGGAATGGCTTGTTTGTATGGAAGGGGATGACCCAGAGACCATATGAACCAGCAGCCCTTTTTGCACTCTCAAGGGCTTTCCAGAGCTCCACTGCACCCCCAAAATGGACAGAGACACAATTTTTGGTTTTCTCAAGATTGGAAATTTAAGGGGCGAAATGAGTGCCTTAAGCCATGCAGATATTAACTCCCCCCCAACTCCTGCAGCCTCCCACTGGAGAATTTTTTCCCCTATTTTGAGGAGCTTAAGGGGAAACCTTTAATCCTCTGCTTTTTTGCCCCTTAAAATCCTAATCCTCCCCCAAAGAGCAAAAAAAGGGCCACACCTACCTCATGAAATCAGTGACATTGCTTCGTATGCACCCTCAGAGATTTATCACTATTGTTATTGCTATTTTAAGTTGCCCATCCATTATGTTACAATGTCAGGGCCAGGTCAAGGTGGACAGTTTGGCATGGACTAGGAGTCATGAGAAAAGCAAGGAGTCAAGACTCAAGAAGGACAAATCCAGTGCGATACACCAAAGAATATCAAAGGATACAAAATGTAGTTGTGCCCAGGAAACCCTGTTCTGACATGTTTCTGTCCAGGAAAATCCATTCTAAGTGATTAGGGTCAATGCAAGTCCTGAATGAACTTTTTAAGAAAACTGTCTCCTTCGGTTCAGGAGTTCACCATACAGAGAAATCCACAGAAACGTAGCATTGCCTGACTTTGCATAGAAATACTGTACCGCCTAAACATCTTGAACCTGGTGTCTCCAGATGTGTTGGAATTCAGTGCCTATTTTTCCCATTCCATCTGCATCTGACTCTTGAAAAATGAAAATTTAGTATATAATTGATGCAGAGACTAGCAAATATGCCCCTGAGATGAGGGTTGGGGTAGAGTCAGTTGCTTTCAGATGCTGGCCAGGTGGCCAATGATGGTGGGAATATGACTGATACCTATTACATCAGTGATAAATTAACAGAAAAGTAGTTTGCTAATTGTTGAAGCTGGTAAAAACATGATTTCAGAAAGAGACTTGAGATGCAAGACAAAAATAAGGCACTTTTTCATGTAAATGTTTACACAGCTCTCCATGCATAAATACATGAGTTTTTATAAATTGATCTCATTTATTTGACTCACATTTTCACTCAAGAAAACTTTTTCTTTCACAAACCAGCAGTGAAAATGCAGTGCTAGTAATTTTAAAAAGGAAGCAATGGGTATGATTTTCTTTATAATGCAGAAAAAAACCTTTTTTTTTTTGGCTTCCTATGTATGTTTTGACCATTTAATTGCAGCAGATACCAAACAAGAATAACATATTATTTAACTACAAATTATCTATATGATTATTACTCTTGCTTATTCCAGAGATGATTGTTATTTGGACTTGAGTATACTTTCTAGTGGCAATCACGCAGAGACAAATGAGAACATTTGCAATGAAGTAGGAAATTGTGTATTACACCTTGTATGATATATATTATATATATACACACCATACTCATAGAGCTATATTTTACTTTTGAAACAAATCATTTAATTTCATGCTGCCTGAATATTTTTTCCTAAGGTATACATAGAAATACTTCACTACTTTACAGATACAATTACACTCACATATGTACACACATTTACACTCACAATTTTAGAAGAGTCATAACATATACATGTAGTCTTATTCTATTATTCAACATATGCAGATTTTTAAACAGAAAATATGTTATTTGAATACATGGGATAAAATCAGATTGGATGAATATGTTTCTTTAAAAAATGAAGCATTGCCATATATTTCATTGCCCAAACGTTAGCATTGTACAGATATTGACAATAGTATTTACAGAACTGGCTATCGCTAGCCTTTTTTGATACAAAATGCAAGACTATTGTTCACATGTCATCTATCTGAAAAGAATATTCCATAATCTGGTACCTCTAGAAGTATTGGGATTGTACCTGGCTGGGGAAGATGGTTCACATTATTTTTCCTTGTGTAACAAAAGAGTTTTGTTTGGTGCTCAAGGTGGCACAGAAAAAGGAGATAGAACCTTCATTAGTTATGAAAGGGTAATCTTCAGTTGATGAGGATTATCAGTGAATGAATGACTTTTTTCAATATCTCAGAGATAGCATTGACCTATCTTATTATTGCAGCTAGCTTGTATTTTTTTCCCCACAGAGAATTAGGTGCTAAGAATATTTTCATTAGCAAAACATTCTTTACAATTGCCTACACCTAAAGGGATTTGTTTCGAACTCCTGTATACAAATGCGCTTAATATACTGATAGGGCCATATCATATATTCATTTTCCATACTACACATTATTTTAAGGGTGAAGTGGGAGTAGAATTAGCTTGTTTTTATTGTATGTGGTTTGGGTCTGGGTTAAAATACAACTCTCTAATCCCAAATTCATCCTATAGATATATTTTTGGTGACTATATTTTAGAATCCTGATAAAATATGCCTCTATTTTATAAATAAATAAAAGAAAAATATAAATAAAATATTTTCTTGCAAAATATGCAATAGAAATTTGCCATGAAAGCAAATGAACCTGCTGGATGTCAAAGACTAGCTTTTGATTTAGAGTGAAATTGGCAACAGAGAATAAGAACAGTTTCCTGCATATTCCTCTGGTGTTTACATAGCCTTAAAGTGGTGCTGCTTTGGGTGATTTTATTTGTTTATTGGATGGGTAATAATGATTAAAATCAAGATGAATTTTTTAAAACAAAATAATAAACAACATATAGCAGCCGAGATTAAAAACAAGAACAGCCAACAGCAATTAGCACAACCATGATACAGCCTCAACCATAGACCCAGGACCTCTGGCTTAGTAACAAAACAGGTCTTCAAGGCCTTACAAAAGGCCAGCAGGGTCAGGGCAAATCTAATCTCTGGGGGAATGATGTTCCAGAGGGTGGGTGCCATGACAGAAAAGACCCTCTTCCTGGATCCTGCCAGATGATACTCCATAATAGATGGAACCCAAAGCATGCCTCTTCTGCCAGATCTAATAGACAGGTAGATAAAACTGTGGAGAGATGGTCCTGTGATAGAAACGAATATGTGTAGCTCAGGGTTGGACTGTGGAGTCCTTGGGGTTCTCTGAGCTTGGTTGTTTTCTTGCAAACGTTTCATTACCCGGCCATGTAACATCTTCAGTGAACCAAGCTCAGAGAACCCCAAGGACCCCACATGGTCCTGCAAGTAGCCCAGCCGCAAGTCAGCCAGGGGAGGAGGTTGTCATGGCAATGGTGAGGTTTCCAGAAGTTCAAAGGAAACAAATACAGTGATAAATAAGCTGATTTCACCATTTGGATCACTTGCAAATGATGCTTAACATTATTTGCTATTATTTTCTCAGTGAGTGAAACTATTCTGAGAAGATAGAAATATTTCTTGAAAACTTCAAAACTTCAAAAGCTGATGATACCGAGCCAATTCCAATGTAAACTTTGTTAGCACCAATAAAAGCTGATAGTGCATGGTATAAAGGATGGCTTGGTAAGAAACCTAACCTTAAGTTTTAGGTAGCCATGGGAAAGTTATCTTCTTGCTTCAAGATTCTTTGTGAAATCAAATGTACTCAGACAAGAGTAGGCAGCCTGGTGCTTTTAAAGACTTTTGGATTACAGTTTCAAAATTTCTCATCAATGGCCATGTTGACTATAGCTGTTAGGCATTGTAGTGTAAATGTATGGGGTATTCTAGGTTGCCCAGTATGAATTAGCAGCAAGGGATATAATTGCTTCACTAGCTCCACTACCCTCAAATAGTCATGCTTTTTAAAAAAAGTCTCTGCTGTTCTCATATGTTCAGGGTCACCTCCCAAACTTCTGTGTATTTCCTTCTGCTTCCTTCTAATTCCCCAAAACTCATATTTCCACAAAACTTTTTTTAAAATTTATAGTTATTAAGAATTTTCCTCATAGAGTAAAAGACAAATCAAAAGGAAAAAAGAAAAGAAAGAGAGAAGAAAGAGTGCAAGAAAAAAGGGAAAAGAAAAAAAACTAAATAGAAATATATGAATGACTTCCAACTTTCTTTTCAACAGATGATTACGATCTTATTGCCCCTCCTTCCTCTTAGATATTATACAAGTCCCTTCAGCCCCTCATTTAATCTACATCTTTCTTAATCTTCAGATCCATAAATCGTCATTTCATTTCCTTCTTTTTTCAGCAAAAAGTCCATATAGGGTTTCCAGTCTTTCAGAAAAGTTTTTGTTGTTTATCATATTTTCCACAAAACCCTTATACAACTCCCTCACTCTCACACTCTTCTATAACTTCCTAGTTTTCCTACTCTCCTATATCTCAACACAATCGAACTGGATCAGCCAACTATTGAATCTTTGGCCAAATTTGGGAGTATCATCATGTTCTCTGTGAAGTGTGCAACTAAGAAAATAGTCCGGACAGGGAAAGCACATAGGTTTTTTTGGAATGGAATTACAAAGCATAGGGATACAGTTTTGGAACTTAAAAAAAAAAAAATTCAAAAGAGGAGCAGAGGTGCAGATAGTGTTGTAGTGAACCCATTATTATTCCAGAAAGAATATTCCATTATTCCAGTTCCAAGACTAAATTATGACATCTCCAGAGATAAACTGATATGAAAATATTTGCTTCTTAGCTTTCGAAGAGTTATCAGTAGAACACCAATCTTTATTACCTCCATCACACCAGCTCTGCTTCTTAGAATCATGCTTACCAACCTCACTTGACCCCTCACCCATCTGCTCCCCTCATGTTCAAGAGCCTTTGAGAGCTCTCCAGCAATGGTTTCAAACTTTTATTTCTTTTCTGACAAATTCTCTTGCAAAGCTTTTGAAGTTCAGGAGTTTCATGTATGCCTGGTGATACACAGAAGAATCTTTGGAAATTGGTTAGCGTTTACCTAGAGCAGTGTTGTCCAAACTTGGCCACTTTAAGATGAGTGGACTTCAGCTCGCAGAATTCCCCAGCCAGCCCTCGGACAACACTGACCTAGAGAGTTCTCTCGCCAAGATTCCACTGTACTTGCAAACATTTTCAAGATTCTCCACAATAAATATCAACAGCAATAATGAGACTGTATACCCAAAACGTGATGTCAGACAAATCCTCATCTTGTGTACTGGCAGTCCTACACTGACTTGAGCACAATGTCACTAGTTTATATCTGACCTTAGTCCCATACAATCAAAACATGCTATATTGATTAGAGAGAAATCTTTAAGAAACATATATTAACAGACACAAATGATACTATACGTCAAGTTTCAAATGGTTTCTATAAACACGTCGGTAGAAGCCTGCTTCTATATTTTCTTTCTGCTTTGGGCCATTGGTGAAAAGTTATTGCACTTGCCTGCATACAATCCTTGTATACTGAGTATTTCCAGTAATGTCATTTAAAATCATCGTATCGCCTAAACTTTGGAGATACTACAGAACATTTCCAAATGGATGGAACACAATTGCATGATGTCTGTTCATGCAGTGAAACTTTTCCTTGAATGCCTTCTTTCTTCTGACCTCATACCCTGTCTAAATCCACCCCAGAGAATTAGGCATTCTATCCAAACAGATTTTGAGGGCTTATAGGAAACTACAGAAAGGAGGGGTAAATGGCGTCCTCTTCTCTCTTCGCAGAAATACATCACTGAAATTTGCCCCAACTTTTTTTTTCAATTTCTGATTTGATTTGATTTTAGACTGACTGGGGAGAGATTCCTCAACTGACATGAAAGGTGTGAATTGGGACCTGCCCTTGCTGTGCTTTCATTCAGTCTATTCCTGAAGGTCGGCACAAATATAATGACATTACATCTGAAGGATGTAATTTCTTAAGGACAGCTGGCGTGTCCAGAGTCCAAACTCTTGAGCATTCTGATAAAGTTTATTATTGGAGCCTTTTCTACAGGTTAGAACACTGGAGATTTAGTTCATCCTGTTTCAGTGCCCTGGAGAGGTACCTTTTTGTAAACTCTATTTTGTCACAGATGAACTAATGACCAGTTTCAGAGATGCACATACTTTTTTCTTTAAACTCATTGTTTCCCACTTTCCTAACACGATTTCTCAAATAAAGAAACAAAATATTGCGATTTTTGTTTTCTGTGGGGATCTTTTTTGCATAATAAAGAGATCAACTTTAATTGATTATTCCCACTCTCTGTTAGGAAGACAAAGAGAAAGGATCAGCACCATTTAGCAATCAATGAACAACCCCAAAGTGCCTTCTCCTCCCAGTAAAATCTTCTTAACAGTCTTTGTTAGAAGCTTAATGGCAGGAACACTCACAAGGAGCATTTTTTGTGAATTGTTAAAGAACTTAGGCCTGAGCCTTTCATTAGGTTTAGAGAGTGTTAGGGTATAGAAATAAAACATGCCAAGAAAACAAAAAGGTTAGAAGCCATCTTTGAGCTTCGGCAAGTCACTCTAATGCCTTTTAGTTTATCTGTGAGAATAAAATTGGGAGTGGGGAGAAACATAATATATTTCTATAAATTAACGTGCCGTTTACTGATTACTTTTATATTCTATCCTGCCTTGAATCCCCCGGCTTGAGGACAGAATATAACAGTAATCCGTAAAATGGCATGTTAATTTATAGATATATATTATATATATGTTTAAGTATGATTATGTGTATATATGTATATGTGTGTGTATATATATATATATATATATATGTGTGTGTGTGTGTGTGTGTGTGTGTGTGTGTGTATGTATGTATGGTTATCTCTTCTTATGGGAGAAGTCTATGTATGATTAATGTCAGAAAATAATATTAAAACACATTAACAATAGACATACTACTAATAGGTATATTATTATTAAATGCATTCAGAAGACATTATGATTTGAAATGTAGGTCCAACTGCTGTATGTGTGAGTGTGTTGAACACTACACAATAGCAATCAAGGATAGCAATCTAATATATTGATATTTGCTTTGATTAGGTACACTATGCTTATTTCTTGAACTGCATCAAAATATAATGTGGGATGACAAAATTACTAATTTAAAGACAAAAATACAGGAGTGGTTATAGAGACTGTAACAGTAGCCATGGTTTAATTTGCTTAGCAAATTATAGACAATTGAATCATTCATTATGTTGGTTGGCCCAAAGTAGGTAAATCCAAGGTGTGTACTGGTCTTAAAGAATAATATATGATATCATAATTTTCATTATCAAATCTGACAATTATTAAGATCAGATTTGATAAATAAAATGATGGTGAATTTACCAGCTCCTTATTAGCCTGTGGATTTCCATTTTTGGAATGGGAGAGACAATTAGAACAATATTCTGAATTATATCTTTCTAAAGCTTGCTACCTGTGTTAGTTCTTTTGATCATGAACTGAGATATTGCTCTTCATTATGCCCAGGATAGTTTTTTTCTCTCAGGCATTCAAAACAGAAGAATTGAGGGGAGATTGTTGAGAACCATAGTTTTGCCTTTCTTTCCATTATAAGTTTTCTACGTAATATGGAGAAAAATCACTGTTGTCTCCAAATGATAACTCAGAGCAGATCTCAGACAGAAAGATTGGACGCTCAACTCTGAAATCTCAAATCTGCCCTCAAAAGTTTAGAGATGCCTTCAATTTTTTTGGATTCAGTTGCTTCTACCCACCCAAAATGCATGCTGAGCTATCACTGTAGTTATCATACCTCTGTAGTTATCAAAGCATATCATTTCCACCTTGGTTACATTCCCGCATATCTACACAGTGAATATTTGATATGGCTCCATTTCTGCTTCCTGTGATGGAATAGAAAGATGAGAAATCATTCTAAGGAGAAGAGGAAGATAATCACCATCAAGGAATGAAACAGACTGTTACTGTATTACGAATTTAGAAACAGATTCATTGGAACAATTCTTAAACAATGTGTGTGTGTGTGTGTGTTACTGTGTATTGTGTGTGTATAAAGTAATACTATTGAGTGACTCTTCCAAATGAAAACAATTTTGAAAGTACAACAGCTTTTCTTAACTTCCAGAGGAATAATGAATTAGTTTGGGTATTATTCATATGGACAGAAGACAAAAGAGAGTGGGCTTGTTGTGAATTCAGGGCTCCTCAGAAAAATACTTCTCCACTGTATGCATATATTGCAATAGGGTTGTGCGTATCACTGAAGAGTACCTCACTCCACTGAAGCATTCCTTTGAAGCAACCCCACTTTTCTTCACAGAGCAAGCCAGCCATGCCCACTTGATTTGCAAGGCAGATCTTTTGACTGAATTGGCGCAACAAACCTCCGGTGAGGCAAAACACCTCCTCAAGGTGGATTTCTTATAATCAGCATACCCCTGGGATATATACAGCAACAATAATTAATTGTATAGTTAGTTCTGGGCTAAATTACATGCTAGCAATCCTGTAGGCAACAGTCACAAAATGTTGGTGGGAAAAAGAATAATCAGTCTATGCTTGGTGTATGAATTGTGGTGATGCTAACTTGTCTATATATGTTGGCAGGAAGTCTCTAGGGATTGCAGGATTATGAAAGGTTGGAGAAGTGGCTGTGAGGCCAGCGGCCAGTTAGGGACATTTGTTCTAGGTCACATGGCCAATGCTCTGATCTGCTGTAAGAAGTTCTAAATATACAAAGTTCTAGAATGCCTGAAGTAGCACACATTCAGTGAATAAAAATAATGAAAGCATCTCTTTCGGTTTTCAGCTTATTGAATATATAATGCAATGATATCCAGACTGAGCCTAGCCATGCACGATGCAACCTGGGGAGTCCTCTAGCTCTCCAGAATCATACTAGGACTGACACAATCTTGCTAGTGTATATGGATCAGTCTTTCCACCTTGTGTATCACCTCAGCCAGGGAAAATCAATCAGAAGAATTTTATAAAACTTGCAGAAACTATATTTCAGTCAAGACGGTGACTTCAGAATTCATGTCATCTCCAGGAGGAATTCCTGCATCCAGGGATGACATCTCCACTTCTAGTCATACCTGCTGGTTAGTCCTTTCCAATGTATGGGCGCTAGAGGGATGCTCACGGGTGTGCTGACGGATGCGGGTGGAGTTTTGCTGTTCAATGGTTGCAGCTGTTGGGATACAGAACTCTCTGAAACATCTTTTGAAGTTCTCATCTAGAAAGGCATAAAGGATGGGATTGAGACAACTATTTGTGTATCCTAAGGCAATGCAGAAGTGCCAGGAGATGGTCTGGAAAGTAGTTTCTGGAATATGGATCAAGGCTTTAATGATAACATAAATATGGATTGGAGTCCAGCAGACAATGAAGACAGCCACGACCACAAGGACCATCCTGGTGATCCTCCGAAGATTTCTGTCCTTTTCCTTGGAGCCAGAGAGCATTCGGACACTCTTCAGACGTAAAATCATCAGTCCATAGCAGACGGTTATGATTAAGATGGGCATGATGAAGGCAAAGATGAAAACACAGATTTTCAGTAGGTTCTCCCAGTACCATGCAGGATGAGAGAACTTAAGTGTGCAATCAATAGATCCTATGGAAATTAAAAAAAAAAAAAGAATTTAAGTGATTCATGGCAATTTCTTTCACTGTTATTGTCCCTCCACCCCCTCACAAACACAACTGCATAATTCTTTATAAAGAAGGAATTTCTTTTACATAACTTAAAATTAAGCCTTCTTGCTATATTTGTTTTGTGAAAACCTATTCCCATTAGGAAAGTGTTCGGACTTTTACCATCACCATGTGGAGAAAAGATTATGTGAATGGTTTGTGCCATCTGAAAACAGATAAATTTGAGGGAGAACTGTAGACTTCAAGCATTTGTAAGGATGCTTGAAGAATCTGATTTTTGTAAACTCAGTTTGAAATGATGTGGTTAAAAGAAAAGCAGTTAAAAGTAGAATCTCCTCTTCAGGTTTCTTGGAGACTTCATGGATACAACCATTTAATTTTCTTGGTGTCAGTATAGAAGAGGATTCTCCTCTTCTATGATGTTTTGCTTGATGTTACTTCCCAGTCTAGCCCACAGCTGTGTTATTTCCTGAGGGTCTCCCATCCAAATGTTAACCAGGCCAAACCATGGCTAGCTTTTTAAAATCACTCAGTTGGCTAGGTGTTACCACTTAGCTGGGGGTGGAATGTAATTGCCTTTTTCAAATTTTGCATTGTAGTTTTTGCTTTAAAAAAGCCCTAACGTGCTTAAAATTCATTTATGTGAACAACCATTTACATATGGCTACATTTAGATACACATATTAATAAATGCATATCTATGTCAAGGATATATATACATATACATACATACATATATATATATATATATATAGAGAGAGAGAGAGAGAGAGAGAGAGAGAGAGAGAGAGAGAGAGAGATGCCTAAAATACTTGCTATATGAATTTTAAAAATCTGTGCACATTAATGATGCACATTAAGAATGGATATATTAATGAACAGATAAATTGAGATACGCACAAATAGTCTGGCTTATCTATTAGTATTTCTTGAATGTTTGATATTTAGGCTGTAGTCTTATACACTATTAGTCCAAAGTAAAGCTTCGTTAAACACAATGGAATTTACATCCAACACTTGAGTGTCATTTCCACAGCTACATTTTGATACATAGTTAAGCCCTTGGGAGTATTCCCATTAATCTCAATTGTACTTATTGAGGAGACAGATACAGATATGCATTTGTTTAAGTGTAAATGTCAAATCTGAGACTTTTCCTAGTAATCAATGCATATTTTAGGTAACATTACCAAAAGTTAGATTTTTTGCATATTCTTGAAAGACCTCTTAGGGTTCAGTTCCTCCTTCCTGCTGAGTATCAGGGTCTTTTAGAGAATATATGCCTGAAATGTCAGATTTCTTTGTCAGGCTGAAGGGTAATTCTGAAATACAGTTTGAACTTTAAGTTGATGGAGAGTTTGATGGAATGCCTAGCAGGCTCTGAGAACATGGGGAGGAAACACAGCAATTGAAAAAAAGACCCCTCAGCTCAGGGAATGTGGGAAGTGTGAGAAAGAGACTCAGAGTGACTCTGCCTTAATTACGTTAGGTGTAAGTTGATCTGGAGGATTGCTTTAGCAGGCTTTCAAGATTAATGTGAAGCCCTGTAACTCTGGAAATAAGAACCACTTGGATTTCTGAAAAGATCTTTACTGCTAGTAGGGTACAGTACAGAATCTCTCCATCACAAAAAGAGAGAGAGGGAGAGATACCCATACATAAATACATACATACACATGTCAAAATGCACATTCATTCTTTAAAAAAAAAAAATCAGATAAATGATATATTTTTGCAAACCTGGTAAGTTCCTGATTCTAATTCATCTGGGAACTACCTTGGTCTAATGGTTAAGACACCAGGCTAGAAAGCAGGAGACTGTGAGTTCTAGTCCCGCCTTAGGCACGAAAGCCGGCTGGGTGACTTTGGGCCAGTCACTCTCTCTCAGCTCAACCCACCTCACAGGGTTGTTGTTGTGGGGAAAATAGGAGGAGGAAGGAGTACTAGGTATGTTTGCCACCTTGACTTATTTATAAAAAATAAAGGCGAGATAAAAAAATCTAAAGAAAGAAAAATCTCCCCCAGGCCCATAGTCATTCAGATAAAGAAACATTTGAAGACAGGAAAAGGAATTCTAACTCACCATTACTCTCTTTTGTGGTTGCCATCACCATCACTGGAATGCCAATTGCTGAAGAAATAATCCAGTTGCAGACATTGACAATTTTGGCATTTCTAGGGGTGCGGAAATCCAAAGCCTTGACTGGGTGGCAAACTGCTATGTAGCGATCCACACTCATGGTGCAGAGGGTGAAGATACTTGTGAACATGTTATAGTAATCTATGGATATAACAATCTTACAAATAGTGGTACCGAATGGCCATGTTCCCAGAAGATAATTCACGCTTTGAAATGGCAGTGTACTTGTTGCTAAGGCATCAGCCAGGGCAAGGTTGAAAATATAAATGTTGGTGGCGGTCTTCATTTTGGTGTATCTAAAAAAGTCAACAAAGTTGAGGCATGAAACTGTGGACAGAGATCACATGAAATAGTTACAAAAGGCTAGTGATTAACCTGGATGCAAAAGGTGTAGCTCCCCTTGAATTAAGCATATCATTGTATTTTTGTATAAAGAATCAGCAACCTGGCTTCTAACTAACAAAGAATGTTGACATAAAGGGATCTCTCCACCATGCAAATGGCCCAACTCTTTCTCTTTTTCAGAAAAAGAGGTTAGATATACGTTTACTTCTCTTCCCTTGTCTAACATAGCATATCTAGGCTTCATACTCGTTTGAGTTCAAAATTTGCTGTTTTGTTCTGCTGCACTTTCCATTCTTAGCATTAATTTCTGTAGCTAAAGCATCTTCTTAAGATCAGATTGTCCTTCTCACCAAACAGAATCCCATTCTCTGAAAGTCAGCTGCTTTGTTCTAACTACTTCCTCCAGTAGTGAGGCAATAAATAAACGTCTCAATGAAAATGTCCCAAATCCAACTAAAAGGGCACTAGGAAGAAATACCCAGAAGAATAAAAAAGCAAGAAGTTAAATGTCTTTGTCTTGAATTATTTAAGGCCATTGCCCTTTATCTTCCCTGGTGGAGTTTACTGAATAGCTGAAAGCAATTGCATTGTTTCAGATCTTAAACCATAATGTGTTTAGGTTAGTCACATAACCTAACTTTATGTGCTTCCTATTCTTCTAACTATGTATGTTAATATTATGTGGTCTTTGTTCTCCTAAGATATATGGACCTTATGATGTTGAACTTCCTATGATACACTGAATACTACATAATGTTTAGCCAGGTCTTTAGCATGTTGAAGAAAAATGATTAATGTTCTTCACATGTTTCAAAATACTGAAGAATTACCATAAAGGTAATTTAAATCTTTGACTAGGAATACTTTGTGATCTCTTTCTGTCATTTTGTTAAACCTATCAAATTTCCTTCTGTTGGAATAGCAATGACAAGGGACTACAAAGATGATTTCTCTTTTATGGGTTTAAATGTGGCAATTAGAGCAGGAATTTGCAACCTAGGGACTCCTGGATGATTTTAATTCCATCTCCCATAGTCCTTTGTTCTTGGTGGACTTGGCCTGGACTGCTAAGAACCGTGCACCTTGAATGAACTCAATTCAAGTGTGAACAACATAGTCCTCCATATATTTTGATTACATTGCTCAGCCTTGAGTTGGGGTTATTCATATTTAGGAACTCTGCCTCCCTGTCATTAGCATCTCCTAAAAGCTATGAAGCTTGTGCTGGATTTTGTATGTCTATATACCAGATTTTGTTCTAAAATATGTTCCTTTCTGTTAAGAATCTTATCTGAAAACTTTTTACTTCTTAATTTCTGTTGTGCCTGTCTTTTTTCCCCCAAACCAAGTAGATTTTGTCAAGTTCTTAACAGTTCGCTTATTGGTACATTCTACTAACTCTTTCACCTTCAAAAGCTATATAAAAGGTGTAGTAGAAAAATACACAGCTGAGATAATTGATTTTGAGGAACTGCTCTTTATTCAAAGATCCCTTTGCACAGTAAGTCTCCTATCTATCTATCTATCTATCTATCTATCTATCTATCTATCTATCTATCTATCTATCTATCTATCTATCTATCTATCTTAGTTAAGCCATTAGCTTGATTATTATCAGAGCAACTTTGAAATATACCATCAACTTCACTGGAGACTTATGTCTTTTTGGGGTCTTAAATGAACAGTACTTTAATATTAAATTATCTTCTAAAGCAAAAAAAATAAAATAAAAGTCTTTTTGTCTTTATACCAAAACACAGATCTACTATAGGATACATCAAGCTAAAGTAGTGTCAAAAGATTATAAAATTTGTTTAGCTCAGCACAGCATTTGCACAAAGAATTAAGCACATTTATACACAAAGACTTGTAAAACAATTTGTTTAACAGAGCCACCTGAATTATAGCTGAATTTCTTATAGCTGAAATGGCTTCAGTGTGAGTCTGTTTTACATTCTCTCTAATATACTATTTACTTGATAGTGTATGTGTGTAATTTTTATTAAAGATTTTTAAAAAAAGGAAGATAAAAACTAATACAAACTAATATTATGTATAAGAGTCACCCATTGGGGGAGATGGGCGGCATACAAAATTAATAAATAAGTAAGTAAATAAATATAAAGTGAGAAAAAGAAATGAAAAAGAAAGAAATCAAAGAGAAAGCTAAAAGTGCAAGAAAGGAAAGAAAAAAGGAAAAGGAAATAGAAAAGAAAGAAAAAGTTTGTGTGTGTGTGTGTGTGTGTGTATGTATGTATGTATGTATGTATGTATGTTTGACAGGTATTTTTGAGTAGATAACCTGAGATAACACCATATTCTAGTGGCAAGAAACTTTTTAAATCAATGCATACATTCCTGAGTTAGATTTACATAGGTAAGATCTTATTCCCAAAATCTGAATATCTATGCAGCCTTCTTTAACAGCATTTTTGTCACTTTCCAGAGGTTTTCCAATCTAAGAATTAGACAATAAATTTGTGGTTGAAACATTTTATTTTAGCATCCTTCCTAGCTCCAAGTTTGATTGATATGATGTCACTGCATAATAATGTTGGAATTAAGGTAAGGAATAGAGGATGCATTCCGATAAATTAGCTGTTGGTCCTGTTCCCTGAATCCTTTTTGTTTCATTGGCCTGTGTGACCAGATGCTTTGTCTTGATTCATTAATATTCTTATCCAAATTAAATTGTGCAGGTGGTGTCACATCTTGACCCAATGCAAATTAATTTGAATAGATCCTTTGTTTCTTCATGTTCTCTGAAGTTGCTAATAGGGATAATCTACTTAAGAAAAAAGCCGATTTCAGCTTGGAGCAATGAGAAATTAACTGCTTTAAAGTCCAGAGTAATTTTTATAACTAGCATAAGAAAAGTACACATTGTTTTAATTTTGTTTGTTTGTTTTTCAACAGAAAAGATCACTCCCTTTTAGAGAAAAAAAGTAGGTTGGGTTGGACAATACACTTTTAAATATTTCTTCTTCTTCTTCTTCTTCTTCTTCTTCTTCTTCTTCTTCTTCTTCTTCTTCTTCTTCTTCTTCTTCTTCTTCTTCTTCTTCTTCTTCTTCTTCTTCTTCTTCTTCTTCTTCTTCTTCTTCTTCTTCTTCTTCTCCTCCTCCTCCTCCTCCTCCTCCTCCAGCTTTCTTGTTTTCTGATAGAATTAGGTAATAGCTCCCCCTACTGTAAGAATAAATGTTTTTAAAACATCAGACAGTTAGGCTGAAACATTTTTGTGCAGAGCAATCTTTTCAAACAGAGATTGGTTTAAAGAAAAGTGGGGAGGGGGAAGGATTCATGAATCTTCTATTGGACAATGTTAGAATCAAAGAATGGAAGGATTGGAAGGAACACTGGAGATCCCTATTTAAACACCTCTAGCAAAAAGAGTCCTCCATCTCCTGACACAGCCTTTTCCACTGTTGAATAGCTTTTACCATTAGGAAAATATTCCTGTTCTCCAATACAAATCTGTTTTCTTGTAATTTAAATCCTTTGTTTCTTGTCCTGTTGCTAAATCACTGCAGTAAGTAGATTGGACTGGAATAGCCTTTCTACTCTTTTCTTCTCTCCCAGGAATCCTGCCCAAAATCAGTGGGTTAAAGAGCAATACATTATGTCTGCAGCTGGGGAAATCCATATTCAGCAAACTTGCCACTATTCCATCACTTCCCACTATACATTCCCTGGTCATTTGGGACTCTGCAGGGCTGTGATGTCCTGCATTTATCCCTAGCTGCATCAACTGATCCTAGATTATAAATCTCCCATAGCTCTTTCTGCACAAAGTAATCTCAATTCATAAATTGAATTCATTACATGCCCAAGACAAAGAAGCAGATCAATCACATTTGCAAAATTAAAGGAATATCATAACTTGCTAGCCAAAGCAGCTAACTGTATCCATGCTGGTATAACTGGTGGGTAAGAATATATAATGTAACTAGTTGATCTCTATTCTAGTAATACTTTTGACTTTTGGGTTAGGGTGTTAGACTAGGAAGAGGTACACTCAAGTTCAAGTCCACCTTAAGTTATGAAAGTTCTCTTGGTGACTTTGGGCCAATCACTCTTTCTCAACCCAACCTACTTCATAGATGGTTTTGGAAAAAAATTGGAGAATGAAGTAGTATGTATGCTACCTTAAGCTCCTGGATGAAAAATAGAACATAAATCTAACAAATATATAGATAAATACCATTTTAATGCTCTTCCCCATTTTCTCCATATTGGATTTTATATAATTGGCTGGGACATGTTCCATTTGTCCTGTTTTATGTTAGGAAACTGTCACTATTTTTTCTGCTAGAAAGAATTGTGGCAGTCTGTTAAAATAGATATGATTTCCTGTTTGTAAAGCAATGCATATATTATTACTTTATTGCAGCCAGGTTAGAATAGGAAAAGATAAGGAAGCCAAGAGCTGTATTTGAAAATGGGTATACTATCAACAGAGTTTTTATATGAAGTAATATATTTTCTCTTTGTTACTTTCTCACAATTTTGTTTCATGGGTTTTATTACATATTTATGACAGGAGCTAAATGACAGGCAATACAGTACACTTTATTTGTATTTCTTCATTGCAATTCTAGCAATGAATCATGCACTGGGGGGGAAAAGCTCCCCCCCCCCCAGTGCAAAGTCATAAGATTCTGTGGTGCAATCTTCTCCCCATTTTATTACATTTGTCTTCCCCAACATTGTGAAGAAACATCTCAGTTTTTAAAAGAAGCAAAGTGAAAGTTCAGGATCAAAAGCAATAACACTAAATAAACATATCAAGGATTTTAACTTCTAAAAATTGAATATGGCTCCATGAAATGGTGCCCCCAAAATGGGAAATCAGGATGGATAGATGTGATTTACTTCAACTCATCTGTTCAGGTCCTTAGCAGGGTAGGCAACTTCCATGTAATCCTATTGTAATTCATTGTGGTTCATGTGTCCCTCAACTTGATTTTGAAATCCCTTTGCAAGCAAAGTTCAGATCTCGAGCAATCTGCCCACAAACAGAAGAAGGAAGAGTAGTGCATTAATAGGAACAGAAAAGTGGTTCACAAAAAGTGAGGAGAGAGAATGAGAGAGAAAAAGAGAAGGACCAGCAAAAGACTAGAAACTAGGAGTGTCATATTTGGCTGGCAGAAAGCCTGTATAAATTGTGCCAATTAAATTATATTCTTAAAAAAACTGCATATTATTTTTAGATTCTATTATATATTGGGGCAAAGAAAGAACTGAAATGGGCAAAAATCATCATCATCATCATCATCATCATCATCATCATCATCATCTGTTCCTTTTTGGCTTCTAATCAGGCACTGCTCACTCAGTTGAACACTTAGCAGTTCATACAGCTTGAACATTGCCAAAACAAAATTAAAGAAGACATTTATCAGAAAGTTGACATTTGTCATGATGCAGAATGTAACTTTGGCTTATTAAACTTTAACCATATCACATTTGACATCTGAAAATATTACTCTGAAGTTGCTGGTTCACAGGCTGTGGAGACCTGGTTTCTTGTATGGGAATCTCTGTTGCGCAAGAAACTCTGTCCCGTTCTTTCTTATTTCATTGTCAGGATCCTGATCGACCAAACTAGGCTTATGGCATCTATAGAAAACCAAGTTTATTTGAAAAGATGAGAAGCACACGTAATGTCATGATACAAATTCTACCTTTACGTACTTTTCTAACCTTTGAGTTGCATACTGGGGACCGTACTCTAAAAGCAGTGGGTAGAGATCTGATCACCATTTTTTATACTAGCAAAGATTTTTCAAATAGATGTCTTTCATCTATATAAATGTCACTCTGGATAGAAATCTTGAATAAGGCTCATCTGTGTGTGTGTGTGGCGGGGTGTGTGTGTGTGTGTGCATGCGCAAGTTTTATTTTCTTTTTTCCATCTTTTGCTTTTGACCTTGGCTTATTTTTCTTTTTCCCTGTGTTTTTCCTTTAGCTTTCAATTTTTGTCTTGGGAAGGTTTAAATCCTGAGGTGTTCCTAAAATCTGCTTTGACGTTTTCTTAGTGGGCAGTGGAATAAGCTTAAACTCCCTTTACAAGACACTTTGCTATTTGCTTTTGTAGTGGGTGAGACATAAATTCTTTGCTATGCTTATCCAATAGGTTGCACAATGTGCTTTATGTGGGGCTTCCTTTGAAGATAACTGGAAAGATACAGCTAAGGCAGAAGGGTTTGATGCTTGTCTCCTGGTCCCAGGAAATGACAATGTACAAAGTCACATCTGAAATAAGTATCTGGAAATACTTACAGGTAGTCCTTGACTTATGACCATTCATTTCATGACCATTCAAAGTTACGACAGTGCTGAAAAAAGTGATTTATGACTGGTCTTCGCACTTATGACCATTGTAGCATCCCCATGGTCATGTGATCAAAATACAGGTGCTTGGCAACTGGCATGCATTTACAATGGTTACAGCAACCTCGGGTCACATGATTGCCATTTGTGACTTTCCCAGGGGGCTTCCAACAAGCAAAGTCAATGGGGGAAGCCAGATTTGCTTAACAACCATGTCATTTGCTTAATGACCATGGCAAAAACTGTCGTAAAATTGGACATGACTCACTTAATGACTGCATCGCTTAATGACAGAAGTTCTGGTTCCAGTTGTGGTCATAAGTTGAAGACAACCTGTACTTTTACAGTGCTTCATGTCTTAGGAATGACTTGCTTCAGAGAATCTTCCTGTAAAATTTTAGGCAGTGCTTCACACTGTATAAGGGACTGCTCAGACTCGTTAGTCAGTATGTCAGATACTCTTGCAAAATCTCATAATGTAAACTGTAAACCTTTTGCATAAACCTTGCCATAAATGTCACAGTTTTTCAAAGGCCTATTTATTTTGGAAGACTTTGGCTGTTGAGGCAATTTGTAGATTATTTTCAATCTAAATGGATTGAGTTTTTCTTCCCCAAATGGAGTTTATCTACAGTAGATTCATCAGAACAAATAGAGAGAGAGAGAAGCATACTGGTAATAATCTGAGTTTCAAGATTGTGCTAAGCCAGATTTTCTTGTGTTTTCTTAAATAAATTGTAATTGCATGGAATCATACAACACTTTAAACCATAAAACATAGTTTACAAACTACAATTGCTCTGCCAAAAGCATTACAGTTTAACATGATACATGATTTCAGCAATCAAAATTGTTATTACAAGATATGGTTATGGATGCTGGCTTAGATGGCTTTTAAAAAGTATGATATAAATTGATGGAGGATGAGTCCATAAGCTGCTGTTACTATCTGGAAGCTCTATACTCAGAATTACCTCCTTTATCATTTGGAGAAAAAAACAGTAGTGTGGACCACAAACATCATGCCCCACTTGTGAGATTTCAAGAGACATTTGGATGTGTGTCCTTGGATACATAATATTGGATGAAATGGCCTATGTAATTCAGCAAGATATTTTCCTCTCTTGTAAAATTGTACACTGTAATGGAATGCCAAGAATTAACCTGAGATCTCACTCACATAGATCCAGATTATCTTTTATTGACTGACAGAATGTCTGTGAATAAAGAATTGAGATGCAATGGAAGTTCTAACAAAGAAGGATGATTTCCCCAGTTCTTCTCTCTATAGTTCCTGCACCATCTCCAGTGTTGTTCCAAAAAGTTCTTCCATCACCAAGCACAATTTGTCAGGAAGCACAAGTCTGTGAAAATCCCTTCCCCTTTCTTCCAATGGGTGTGTCCCATGAGTAGAATTCACTTCTTGGGAACTCTGGATCCAATCCACATCATTTCTACTCTGTCCTTAGCTGAACCACTCTCCCAAGTGAGTATGCTTCAGATTTGAGCCAAGGCATGCACATACAAGAGAAAAAACATGACACTTTAGTCATGTGTATTAGTATGTGTATTTGAAACCTATTCTGTATTCTCTGCAATTCATAAAGGGAAATCCAGTTCAGGATTCCCAGTTAGGTTGCAACACCGACTTTAAAAAATAACACTTCAGTAAAGCTGGATTTATTTGAAACCTGAGTTCTGCTCAAAATCATGGGAACTGCCTTTTACAATGTGCATATTCATAATTTAAATATGGCCATGAACCATGCTTATTTAAAATGTTAGCCTATATGATATAATGCCAATCTAAACTGTGGGCTACAGCTTTCAAAGAAATAATGAAAATCCTGCCTTTTTTAATCTATGTGTTACTAAAAAAAATACATGCTTAGGATACAGAAGGCAATGTTGGAACATACCCCTCAAAGAATATGGGTCTGTCCCCAACCACGATGATGTCAAAATAAGGAAAAGTGTAGGTCAACCTCATGACACAAGCTCCACCCTGTCATCCTTGCACTGCAACACTACCCACAAGTATGCAAGGCGCAGAGTTTTCAACGTGACATTGCAACACACATTTCACCACTTGCCCTCCTCCTGCATGTCCCAAAGGCCCCACGTGAAGCCATCCTTAGAAGATACAAATGAATCCTGATTCTTTTAAGACAGCCATTTCCAGAGGGTTGAATTCCTGACTGAAAAAGTCATGTGGGCTGTTATGCCTTACGTGCCTGCTATATCCTTGGGCCAGACGGTGACTCTGAGCTCTAGAGGAAGTAAAATGAACCATAGCCATAGGCATGACTCTTGAGGAAGTAGAATTAAAACTAGGGATTAAGGTCATCCAAATGCCTGAACACAGAGTGGTGTTTCTATGTTAGGTAAGAGGGTAACAGACAGAGTGGGTTTCCTACTACACAGTGGCACAGCAGAAGAAAGGTACGCAAAACGTCCCCTCTGTGGGTAGGATTTGAAAGGGACAGAAATCAGAATTTGATCATGGTTTCAGGAAAGATGCTTTTATCTACATCAGAAATAAACAACATACAGTCCATGGGTTCAATGATTTTAGAAATCCCACTATCAAACTGCAATAACAACAACAACAACAACAACAAGAAGTTGAGGGGAAGAGGAGAAAATCTATCATGTAAACCTTTGTCTAGTTTTAACAGACATCTTCTAACAAATCCAAAGATCTCCCCATTCCCTTTAAAGTGAAATAAAGGAAGTCCTACCCCTATCCACTTCAGTAACTTAAATCACCATCCCACCCACTGTTGTTCAGGTCCTGGCTTCTGAAAGGTTCCTGAAAAGTTCCTGAGCTAGATCATCAAATATAAAAAGTCCTCTCCTGGATTAGATCAAAGGTGTATGGACAATGCCATCGAGTTGCCTTTTGGAAGCCCTGAAACAGGCACCAGCACAACTGCCCTTTACCTTCTTATTCTCAGCAATTGGCATTACACGGCATAGTATCTTGCTTTCTAGGGGCAAGACTGTGACTAACAGCACCGATATTCTTCTCCCCCAAGAATTAGTCCAGAATTAATACTGTGAAGTCAGCCATTATCAATACAGACTGTATTAGCATGTTTCATGGTTCAATTATAGCTGATACAATGAAATACTATGATTAAAAAGCATCCACGTATCCTGGGATACAAACTTCCTATGCAACCTTGCGCAAGGGTCATTTTGCCAGCGTTGTACTAAAGCAACCTAAATATGAATCTAAAAGAATTCTGCTGAATTCAGCTCATATTTCCAGAAAAACAATATGCACACTATACAGTTGCTAGGTTGGTAGGGTTTGCAGCAGGTATCTGAAACACCAAATAAATAACTTATTTCATTAGGGCCCAGAATAGAATTTCTAACTGTGTGAAAATGTCACCATTTAATCACACTTGACGTAGCATTACACAGTTCTCAGAAATTAATCTGTAAATATGGCTCTGTGCACGCTAATGTGGGCATAGTCCATACTGAACTGAATGCTATGGCTGTGAGGAAGTGAATTAGCAAATATTTTTTATTAAAGTCAACAGGGCATTATCAGACATGTATATAGAACCACTGACTATACAGCAAACCTTATTTTCATAATAGTTATACCCCAAGTAACAATAGCACCCTTACGATCACTCATCCTGAACCTAAGTAGGATTCTCAAATATGGATAATTTTTACATGCATGCATGTATGCACACAAGTGCATGCACACACACTCAAACATCAGTAACTGTCATCATGCATTACATCTTATACCTATACTGATAGTGTAAAAGTAACTCACACTCAAGCATTATGCAAACCTTAAAGCTGAGGTATCGTAGGTGTAGCGTTATGTCTTGGAATATATCTGTTACAAAGATAAAGCTTACTGTATATTCAACTGCTGTACAGAACAGGTTGATAACCTTATGAAAAGCAGCCATGGGGGACTCCTATCTTGAGGAGAGCTTCAGCAGGAAGGAAAGGGATGGGATCATTTCATTCTTTTCCCTTGGGCTGCTTTTCCACCCCAAAATTGCTTTTTTCCTCTAGAGGAAAGAGATGCAGGTCCCAAATATTTGTTCCCACTGATGGAAGATTAGCTTGATCAGACAAATGGTAGAAATGGCAAAGAAGATGGAAAGCATTAAGCAGCCCTTTCCCATGTCTCATGCTCTGGGCTGTGCAGGGTTGTGGTTTTTCACTGATTTTTAATGGGAGAAAGCTATGTCCTTTTCAGTGTCTCATGTAATTTAAATATCAGAGAACTTATCAGACATCTGAGCAGTCCATGCCAATATTCAACTTTCATTTCTGAAATACTTCCCCCGATGATTTTTGCAGCCATTCCATTTCAGGCCAACTGGTTTCATAATGACTAATTGTGCAATATTACTCTTTCCCAAAAATTTCTAAAATTGTCTATTGCTTTTACACATAAACCTACATTTTAAATCACTTCTGATATTTTAAAGGTCCCTAAAGCACAAATTCGCAACAGTCAATGAACATTATGGACTATAATTGCATCCCAGGGAGACCTATCAAACCTCTGGACAGATGTTCTAATTGCTCCCTGCTGTGATTACCTGACTTAATCAGAATTGAAAATGGTCTCCTATAAAGTACATGGATTATGACACTGGAAAGTTTAACTAGTAGAAGTTAACTATTTATTTATTTATTTATTTATTTATTGTAGAGAATTGGTGTTCCCTTCTTGCAAACCACACAACACGTCATGGTCATGATAGTCTTGCAGATGAATTTTGCATCAGTGTCAGAAAAGGGAACGGACCCAAGATTAAATCTGATCTCTCAGTTTCTTGCCTTTATGTCTGAAAAACCATCTTAAGTTAGGAAACTCACAATTATTTCTTTTTATTCCCTTTTCCCCACTCCACCTCCAAAGTACTATATTCCATCCTCACAAATCCTCTGCAAGCGGGTTAGAGTGAAAGGACACACAGTCTAGATGGGAACTCCATTCTTTAGTGGAGAACTGAACCTGGATGTCTCAGATACCCTAACAACTTTTTTTGAAAAAAAAAAAAGCTTTTATCTTATTATGTAAGGAGGGAAAGAAATAGGCCTATAATAGTTCTATGAATCACTTGTTTTATTGCAGTATCAACTATGAGCTTAATTATTGCAGGATGTCATTGGGAATTCCATAAAACTGTCCTAAGACTCATTAGAAGGACAGTAATCTTATTGCTGAAGAAGTCTGTCCAACAGTTATATAGCCATAATGGATCCACTGAGGAAAACCCAAACCATCTCAGGCAGGGATGAGCAACATATGCTCATTCAGCTATTGAACCTGAACTCCCACCAGCCTGGTTAATGGTGAGGCATGATAGGAATTGCAATCCAAGAATGTCTCCAATTGCTTCCTGTCTCTGTTCCAAGGAGAGCAAAAGCAGGGAGAGAGACTTAGCCAGAGGGGGACAAAGTCTGCTCAGTAGCTTCAGAATATTCAGTGTCAAGTGAAAAGAAAAACAGAAAATTGATGACATAGAAAAGAATGGCCTCGTCATGCTACTGATGCCTGATGGCAGCTTCGCTCCAAATGATGCTATCTACACGCATTAGGCCCAGCTCTTTCATCCCCAGCCAATACGGCCATGCTGGCAGGACAGATAAGGAATTAAACAGCTGCACACTGGGATGGGACCAGATTGGGAAATGCCATCTTCTAGTATCCTAAAGGATGGCAAGAACTCTCATCCCTCAATATTTAATCTGTTGTTATGTGTTCCATTTAAATATGGCTAAATGCCCACCTTACTTTAAAACAAGGACTTGTTGACAGAGAGAGAGAGACAGAGACAGAGAGACAGAGAGAGCTTTTTTCCTGGAAAAAGAAGTGGACAGAAGTGTTGGATGGCTAAAGGACAGCAAATATTGCCCCCTCCTCATCCCTTTCTTCCCTCCCTTTCTTTTCTTAAGGCAGGGAGTTTTTTCTTTTCTTTTCCAAACTTGGTTCCCAGATGGAACAATTTCTACCTGTTGTTATCCATCATTTCAATAGATGGTGCTGTGTTCCCATAGATATTGAGTGTAATCTCATCTCTCTGGAACATTAGTGAAATGCTAGGAGTAAATTTGAATGCTTTTCCCTACTTGGCCTTCATTAAACAAATCCAATTTAACACCAGAAAACCTATTCCACACATAAAAGAGAACATGGTTTCTTTTATTAAGAACAGACAGCAAATTTTCTTGCAGAAACTTCCATTATACACAATTATTTGTGTGGAAGAATACTGTTTAGCATTTCTTTGCTGAGGAATACTCTTGCCTGGAAAATGCGTTTAGATTCTTTTAGTGGAGATTCCCAAGTGATACAAAGAAAGGGATTTTTGGATGAAGTTCAGTTGGGGAAAAGAATCAAAAAGGATGCAACCCATCATCATTTGGAACTGCACTGCGATTCTTATCTGTGGATTCCAGTGCCTCTCTAATGTATTTCATTTCCTTGTATACCTGCTCTACTCTATTTCATTATATATGATTTGAGTTTTGGTTACAGAAAGAGTCTGACCTACTCATTTTAACTTTTTACATTGTTCTCAGACACATTAACAACTTTATTAACATAAAATAACTTTTGCTTGAATTTTTACGTTGCACAAAGGTTCATGTGGAATGGCATGCTTTTTTCTCCCAAAAGTCCACATTTTTTCTGGTTACATTAAGCAGAGATTTTCAGCCTCTTACTTCCTAATAAATGTACATGTTCTTTCTACCCTGTAATTAGAAATTATTCTTAGTAGTCATCCAAGAAGAACTTCTGCCTTTCAAAATGTCTTTGTGTCTTTAAACCTTTAAATGTGTTTATTTGACAGTCAAATTTGTATTTTTGTATATGCCAGGACAGAGATCCTTTGGGATTGAAATCAGGGGTAATCATGTATCCTCTTTACCAGAAACATGTAACAATACTAAGGAGACTCATAAGTATGCTATTTAGTAAGACTTGATCCAACTGTGTCTAGCTTGCTTTTATGATGAATGTGGGAAGAACCACTGGATAATTTCTTTCTGGAGAGATCATCCCCCAACCAAAAAAGCAGCCTTTGGATTTTAGCACGAGAAGGACCTCTGCCTCTTGGCTTTTCCATATCCAGTAGTACTAACTACAGAACCATTTCCTTGACTTCGGTGATCCATCATCCTCATCCACACAAATTGCCCCAAGCCTCCCTCCGTGCCTGCTTTGCTTTTGTTGCCCCCCTCCGGCAGCTCCTCCCCCTCTTGGCACGGCTTCCCCCTCCTGCTCCTCTTACCTGATGATGACATACATGACCAAGAAGTTTCCGAAGAGCCCCACCACACATACGACGGAATAGAGGGCCATGATCACTATGGCTGTGATCATGGAAGGGCTGACCCCAGGACATAGACTGCCTCCTCGTCCCCCTAGAGTTCCGTTGGGTCCGCCGCAAAAAAGCTGGGTGCTGTTGGGCTCGCTCTGATTCCAGTTCTCTGCTTCCATAATCGCGGCCGAGGCTACTCTCCCCTTATTCGCCGTCTGGCTAGCAAGCGCCTGTAGTCAGAACGCAGGATGCAGGCGCGGGAAGACTGGGAGCCGGGGAGCTGTCCCTGGTGCTGACCACCTAGTTGGGTAGGTGCGAGGCAGCTTTTGCGGGCGAGGAAAGCAGCACCCAAGGCAGGAGGACTCCCATCCAATGCCCTCTCTAGTCAGTTTCCGAAGGAGGACGGGATCCCCGCAGCTGTCTGACGCGGCTGAGAGAGAAGCCAAGGACCCGTCGCACCTTGAAGCTGAAGCCTTGGGGAAACGTTGCCTCCTTCTGCGGCTTCCACCGCATTCCCCCCATCGAGCACACAGGGAGAAGGAGGTCGAGGGAGGGAAGAACGGAGAAAGAAGTGTGGAAGGAAAGGTCTTGCAGAAAGAAACCCTCTGGAGCCTCCTCTCCCTCCAGATGTGCTCGCGCGCACACACGCGTGCTCACACAGCTGGCTCTGATACACGCGCACACGTGCGCAAGTTGACCGGGATAAGTCTGGAGAGGAGGAGCCTCTGGCAGAGGGGGGGTGGGTGGGACGGTACTTTTTTCCACCTGATCTACTCCATGTCAGCGGCAGGTCTTGGCCAGCAGGTGAGCAGCAACCATCTCTCTCTCTCTCTCTCTCTCTCTCTCTCTCTCTCTCTCCCTCTCTCTCTCTCTCTCTCTCTCTCTCAGATTTCAGCTTTTTCTATACAATTGTTTACTACTATCAAGTCAGCCACAAGATGTTGCTGTCTTGGATTCTGCAAAGAACAAAGGAATTTAGCTCTTTCTGTTCATGTAGTTTCCCTGACATAATGAGATGACAGATGTTGCACTGACCAATAATGACCAGCTTTCATTTGAATAAAAGCAAATGATGGAGTCCTTCTCCAGATTATTAATGAAGCCTGTTGCACTTTAGGCACCAAAAGTGTCTAAACCTTCCCTTCCCCGACTTTATGGATATATCCCTGCAGGCATTCTTAGCAGCAATATGAGACTGGTTTGCCATTGCCTTCTTCCAGAATATATTATAATCCTGGTGTTAACTGGATGTCTCCCATCCAGGTACTACCTAGGCCTATCTCTGCTTAGCTTCTGAGTGCAAACAGGATCACTGGATGCTGACTCTCACAGACATATATACGCTATATCACCATATAATTACTAAGATAGGTGTATTCAATAAATTATTAATATATTGAAGACTTGGTACTTAATCCTATTTGGAACTCCTTTTGTAGGCATAAGATGCACATTAATAGTTAATATAATAAATCCCCAATTTATTCTTCCAGAATAGTTCTCCACTCATATCAAACTTTGTTATGAGATCTGTATGAAAGGGGAAACTAGACTGAACAAAATAATGAGACTAGTTATTCTCTTTCAAGTGCATCTGTAATGCAGTAATAAAGTTATGCTACTAATCAGAGATTGATATTCCAGTTATTCACAATCCGTGTTTCATTGGGCTGAAACCATATCTGGGACTATCAATTTGTTCTAATAAAATGATTATGTTTGTGATACTTCCTCCTCCTTCTTTAAGAATTCATATATATATATATATATATATATATATATATATATATATAATTGTTCTTATGTAAGGGTTGTATGGTCACAGTGCTGTATACAAGTCACAATCTGAATCCTACCTTTTATGTCGTTTGACATTTGGGAGCAATGAAATGGTTTAATGCCATATTTTGGCAATAGTCAGTGTTATAGCATTCAAAATGATCTGTTTTCTGAATGTAAGTTCATCTATATCTATCTATCTATCTATCTATCTATCTATCTATCTATCTATCTATCTATCTATCTATCTATCTTGGTAGATAAAGATAGTGACATTTTAATTATCATTGATTGATGATTATTATGTGCCATCAAGCCAATGTCGACTCTTAGTAACCACATCAATAAATTTTCTCCAGGAGAAATATAACATTAGGTTGATGTAGTGATTTTCTAGGTAGTAATGGCTGTGCTGTGTGCAGACTAGTAGGAAAATGTCTTGTGCAGAGTCTAATAAAATACATGTGTACAAACAGCACTCTGTTCCTGGATCATTTCCATTTACTTCAATGGTGTTCACAAATGAGACTTTTGTAGTGATTTGTTCTAAGAGCATCAATACAGCCATGGGGACAAACAGGACTAAATAAGATGTAACAGAATTTCATAAATATAAGTCCATTATGGAAAGTCCAATAATTTACCCATAAGTCCTTTATAAAATGCTGTTTTATCTTCATTTGGGGCATAAATTCCTAGTATCAAAGTCTTAGCCCCCTGTAGATTAACTTCCACCCCAACATATCTGCCGAGATCACCAGTCAATATAAGTGTTGGATATAGTTGAGGATTTATATACAAAATAGCTCCATTTAAAGGTGATTTAAATAGGGGGAAAATACACAGGGGAATAAAAGATCAGCTTAAGTACTACTTCACTGATTGTTGAGGGAGGAGGTAGAATCTTTTTGCTGAACTGCTGAGCAAGTTCATTTGGGGCATAAATTCCTAGTATCAAAGTCTTAGCCCCCTGTAGATTATGTGAAATGCAGGGCAAAGCCAAGGGCAAGTTGCACTTTTCTTTTCTTTCTCCTTATTTCATTAACAAAAACTGTTCCTAAAGAAACCAACCAACGACCCTCCCCCCACCCCCCCAACCAACTGTATTCCTTTGACATAGATTTGTGGGTTTTTTTGGGGGGGGGTATACTATCTGGCTGCAGTGAAGAACTAATCGGCAGCATGCTTTGAGCTATATAAGTAGGACAAAGCGCTTTTGAAGTTGTGTTTTTTCTTTCCAAATGTAGAATGGCAAGAGTGTTCAAGTGAGGCCTTGAGCTACAGTTTTTATTATGTCATGCACACTGCAGCCATCTGGTTGAAACTGATCTGGCAATGTGTTAAAACAAAAACCACAAAGTGTAAACCAGTACACAAGGCAAAACAAAACCTAAAGGCCTCCCCATGGGGAGGTTTGTGGCTTGCCTCATCTCAGTTGTGGTTTTCTTTAGATTGCATTCAATCCTGGGTATGATCTTTTGAATTTGCTCCAGTGGTACACTTCACAAAGTGTCTTGGCTTTTGCTGACAAAGCCTGCCTTGCACGTAAAATCCACTTTCAGTCTTTGGAATTGAAAAATGAACTGTTTATGCTTTTTTTCCAGAAGCAGTTGCTGACGTTTTTTAATGTAAGACCCAGGTCACAGAAACCATGATTTTTTTAAAAAAAGAAGTCATACTTCCATTTGATGTGTACAGGTTGTTGTTTTTTTAGCTAGTCCTAAGTTATTATTTTTATATAATGGTACTTTGAGTCTCTGGCAGCTCTAATTCATGCAACAGCATCTATCCATCTATTTGCAAAAGTAGTATGAACAGGGATGATTTAGGCCCGATTATTTGCTGGCATGGATGCTTAGAAAACAAAATCAGGAGAAAATAATGGATTTATGAGAAGTATATAGAAACATGAAACTGTGGGAAAGGAGGTGTCTCCTTTTGCCATGGCAAAATTTATCAAGACAACCTATTTCTTCTTAAATCAAATGTGATTTGATGTAAGAGCACAGTCTTTATGGAACTATACCACCCCTTGACAGAAATAGTTGCTTTGACTGATATGTCTTTTATCGTGGTGAATATATTCCAACTAGGAAGGACTTCCTCTTAATGTTTCTTTACAAAAACTATGCATGTTGGAGACATGTGGGACATGTAGGAAGAGGAGGTTTGGCTGTACTGATGCCAACAGTCTTCAATATGATTTTGAATTGTTTCCCAGTTCCAATGTTTTTGAAAATTGTAGGTTAAATAAGCAAAATCCAGATGTGTGTGGATGGTGAATATTAAGTTGGCAATTTCAAGCATTACTAGGAAAAAGCTGATTTCCATATAAATGTGTTTAGAAGACCAAATTCTAAGCTCCATCTCAATTCTGTTAATCTATTAATAGATGATTCTATTCCAATTAATAGTGCATGTATCTGCCAGTAATCAGGAAATTGAAAGGATTAGAAAGAAAAAAAAAATCCCTGGGTTTAGATGCACACCTATGGATTGAGTGAGGATTTTGTGCTCAGCTAGTGACTATGGAATAAAGAAACAACAGTTGGTAGCTATTAAATGGGATTTTCCTAAACAGAAAATGCCATTAAATATTAAATGCTGCATAAACTTCATGTCCTGCTTGTGAATACCCAAAGACATCTGACTGGTTGCTGCTGTTGACAATGGAAAGGGGAGTAGATGGGCTAATCAACAGGCAATCTCTTGTTATTAGGAAGTCAGACTAATACTCTGACACAAACAGAATATTGCTGAAACTCATCTTGTTATGAGTGGATTATAGATTCTCAATTTTTCATACATATGCATTCATATAGTCACACAAATATATATATATATATATATATATATATAGAGAGAGAGAGAGAGAGAGAGAGAGAGAGAGAGAGAGAGAGAGAGAGAGAGAGAGAGAGATGGCTGTGAACGTAGTGCATTTTATTAACATTGAACATAAGCCATACCATAGAAAAAGAGAGAGACTTAACTTTTGCTTTTTTTTAGTTGGAAATGTTACAACTAGAGTCATAAAGAGGGTTTTTATAACCCCTCTGGTGCTTCTTGTTGTTCTTATATATTGAAAAATCCAGGACACAAAAACAAAAGCAGGCTTACAACTTGTATGGTTCACTTTCTATACTAAAAGCTTTACCCACTCACTCTTTCATGCATAACAAGCCCATGCTCCTCTACTCTCTATCCATACTTCCCTTCCCAACTGAAAGTCTAGCTGGTCAAGCTAGGTTTGAGTTCCAGAAGAATCAAGGCAGGGCCTCATCTGTGCATTATCTTGATTCTATGTGGTGGCTCTAAAGTGCTACAGTTTCCATCCAGTTTTACAACTTTCTAGAAGTCTCAGCCTATCCCAGCTTGCTCCAGTATACTTCTCAGGCCTCTTGGTATTCTAGAATATCTTTTATTATACATGGTAATTCTCCATTTGGGTACCATCACCTTACCCAGTTCACTTGGGAACCATCTCTTGTTTTAAGGGAAACATTTCATCTTTTGAAAGTGGTCTCTTAATTTGAGAACTATCCATTGTCGAGTCTTCTTAGAGGACTACTTATTCTGGGATTGTTCCACTTCACATTTAAGCTGAAGTCTACCAGAACACTGTATGACTTGCTATGAGTGGATTATAGATTCTCAACTTTTCATACATATTCATCCATATAGTCACACAATACATGGCAGAAGTGATTCACTTACTTTCTTACTCTTGACTCCTGGTGCCTTACAAGTCTTACTCTTGACTCCTGGTGCCTACATGGAGAAATTCATGCAGTTTTCTTGGCAAGGTTTTTCAGAAGTGGTTTGCTATTGCCTACTTCCTAGGGCTGAGAGAGAGTGACTGGCCCAAGGTCACCAGCTGGCTTCATGCCTAAGGCAGGATGTGAACTCACACTCATCTGGTTTCTAGCCTGGTGCCATAACCACTACACCAAACTGACTCTCACTTATTACTGAGGCTTATATGCTGCTCCAATTGAAAATGACTGAGTGGCTTACAACTTCAAATCAGTACACAAACAAACACAATAACAACAGAGAACTGAAATATAGCAAGATGCGACAAACATAAAGCAAAATATAACAATATGGATATAGATATAGATGTATGGTATGAACTAAAGAGCTACAGATATAAATGATATATTTATATTTATATAGTGATAATATGGTAAAAGAAGAAGATACAATCACAATGATTAAGCAGTCAAATAACTGGAGATTTGAGATTGGTAAGAGGAAGCATTTTTTCCCAAAAGGCATAGTTAAATTGTGAATTTACTATAAGATGTAGGAAGGGCCACTGGTATGGGTGACTTTCCTACATCTTATAGTAAACCAGTAAATCCCCAGTATGGGGTTTGATCACATTTGTGGTGTTCAAGGTGATCATAACCACAATTGCACCATTTCAAGCCACCAATACTGTCAGAGACAATATGCTTCTGATACCAGTTGCGAGGTGTTGCTAGTGTACCTGCTCTGCTTGTGGCTTTTTCAAAAGCATCTTTGGGAGAATTTAAAAAATGTCATCGGAACCCTTATTAGGCTGTTAGTTGTTTCACTATAGATTCTTTTTAATGACCTTGGTTGACCTAACCTTTAGATTACAAACAGATGTGCCCTTACAATGGCCAAAAGACTGATATTGTAGCATTGGAAAGATAACTGTGTGGCCCCATTCACTCAATGGATTGAAGACCTGATCACACTTGCCTATAGATGTAGACTTTGTATGGACAAGTATAATGAAATGTGGACTCATTTATACAAAATACAGTAGGATAAAAAAAATGATAGTCACATAAATGTACTATTGGAAAAATATATGTATCTGAATAATATTTGCATTAGGTAAATATATAGAGATTTGGAACTATCTACTGTTATAATTATATACTATGCTAAGTTTTTATTTCCTCTGATGTATTTTTGTCACTTTTTTGTAATAGCACTTTTTAATGTTTTTTCTTCTGCTTGACAGTGTATTATTATTTTTGCATTTTGTTCTTTTTTTCTTTTTGCTATTAATGAAAAGGCAATAAAATGTATTTAAAAGTTTTAAAAATGTTACAAACAGATGTTTCATCACTTAAAAAGACCATTATTCTGCAAGTCATTTTCTCTTGGCCTTCTGTGACAATAGGGAAAATAAATGAGTGCAAAAATGATGATTTACTAAGAAAGAAAACAACATTTACTAGTGAATTGTTTGGAAATCTGCTTTGGACTAGTTTCTTTGCAAACCTGGAGCTTATCTGGCAAGTCTTCTTTGCTATGGAGAGAACTAGGAAACAGCCAAGGAAAAACGTGCTAAAATCTCATTTAACAGATGCTGTTTCTTCAAAACTATTCTTTCCCTAAGACAGAGTTGGTGGCAACTTTACCTGTAATCAAATCCTTTTCAGCTCCCCTTCAGGAAATCTGCAGTGCCATTTCTTCCTGAGTGACTGATTTGTTTTGTAGAATATCTGAAATCATAAAGAGGTTTATAATCTTTTGGTATAAAGATTGGATTCCCAGGGTGAAAGTTTGGAGGAATGTTTTTCTGAGAAAGACATGCCTGACTCACCCTTGCTAGCAGCATTGTCAATCAGTCAGGCATTTCATCTGATAAGATTTTTCAATTCTGCATCCAGCAATCTTAGCTGTCCTAGTCCCAAATGAACCAGAACCACAAAATATAAGACGAACGTTCAGGCACATACAGTATACAAAAGATTTAAAGAGTACTGTAGGCTGCACACACACATATGTGCACACACACAGAGGGCTCCAACATTAACTGAGATGTCGGATCATTTTTCAGGAGGGTGGAATAGATGTACTCTGCCATCAAGTGACTAGAGGGATATGTAATAGGTCACTTCTGCAAAGTCCCAAACCTAGCCTGTACTCCTATTTTTTTCCCCAGTGGGAAAGGTAAGAATTAGGCCATCAAGTAAAAATGCTTGGGTGGAGGGCTGATTTCACAGAATGCTTTAGATGACCTACTTTTTCAACCCAGGCTTGTTTGTCTTCTCACTTGACACATTGCAATGAATTGGTGGGGAGCCACCAAAGCAGCGGGGGGGGGGGGGAGATTAAGGGTTGTTTTACTAGAAGCAGACAAGAATGCTGTGCAGCTGCAGAAGAAGTGAGTGCCAGAGTTTTCCTCTTCACCTGGTTAGCCACAGTCCTTGGTCTGACATCCCTTCCCTGTGGTTGCTGCACGCTCCCATGCTGTCCTGGAGGATAATCTAGAGCTATGGCCATCAGGGAGAAATTAGAAAAATGGTCTTTCATTAGTGGGTATCTGGAGGGTTTCCATGACCAGAGACCTTTACATACAAGTTCATGCATATTTCAAAATGGGCAGGTTAGCATCACTACATTCTTGCTTCTTGGAATTCATGCTTAAGCAAAATTGGCCAGCACAGAATTCTGAGCACATAAGGGACTGCCATTTGTCTGTGGAAGTAAGTAAAAACAATCAGTCTAAGCTAAATGCATAGTACCACGACCGACGTGCCTAACTTTCAATTTGATTTCTTTTGTTCTCTTGTTAAAGGACTCTTGATGTCCTGCTTTTTATTCCACTGGGTTAATAGAATCCACTAAGCATGATTCTAACCCAGCACAGCACTTTAAATAAAGGCCAAGTGATTTTAGTCAAAGAGATTCAACCCCCTATCTTGCCTTTTTTGTTGAAACTACCAGCAGTAATGAAAAACTATTGAAGTGCTTATCAGCACCTGGAACATTTTAGAAGGAGCTTTCAATAAAGTTTTACTTCCATGCTTGTTTGCGCATATACATATTATCTATTTTATCTTAATATTTGTTTGTTGCTTCTAGGAGAAAACCCTTTTCAGGGGACTATAAATGCAATTCACAGTAATTAAAAAGTGACTGCTAATAAAAGCCACTGAGAAGTTAAAACATGTTGCTCAGGAAAACCAAAATCTTACAATAGCCAAAACCATTTCAGCAATCAGGGACTTCTAAAACTAATTTTGAGAAAGAGAAATCTAGAACAAGTCCATTTTAGAAAGTCTTCTAAAGACCTCTGAAAGTGGAGCCTCCTTAAGACTTTAACCCTGAATGCTGCAGACATGGAAGAGTTTACTCCCTATTGCTTGCTAGCTGGTTTCTTCTCAAAGATGGGCATATGTGGTAACTTTGGAGTACCCATATGGGTGAAGATGGTCCTTCACACAACCGGGGCTCAACTTTTGTAGGACTGGAAAGGCTAACTGGAGCTTGCTAACAACCAGCACACCTGGTCCATTGTATCGATCAAATCAAAACCATACTTCTGGCAATATTCAGGCAGGTGCATTTTGTACCACTTGAAGCTGCAATAGTCCAAAGAATGTTTATACCACTTAAGAAAGATAAATCTACACCTGACTTGCAGGAAGGGTTCTTCATATGTGTTGTCTGCAAATATTTGATTTAGAGTTGGGTTTCCCCCTCTTCTCCCAACAGAGGAGCAGGGAAGAAGACTACAGACTAATTTGGTCAACTTTTTGGAAGTGTTTTATTCATAGTACAAATTTCTAAGCTTCAATTTTTATATTTAAAATTTTTTATATTGCATTATCTTTGTAGTATATAATTCATGTTCTTTCATAAAGCCCAAAAAGCAATTTCAAGAGAACACTGCAATAGTATAACCTGCATGCCTCTAAGTGTATAAATAACTGACTGAAGAAAGATCTGTCTCCAAGGTATCCACTGGCCTATGGACCAAACTGGTAAAAAACACTTAGCTCCTTCTCCCTCCAGATCATGCAGAGTACCAGTGGAGCTGCCAGATGCAGGCCCATCTGAGATCAGTGGTAGGTATCCATCTAAAATAGGGTGACCATTGTTGTTGTTGTTTAGTCGTTAAGTCGTGTCCGACTCTTCGTGACCCCATGAACCATATTGCGCCAGGCCTTCCTGTCCTTCACTGCCTCCCTGAGTTTGCTCAGTTTCATGCTCATTGCTTCAGTGATGCTATCTAACCATCTCATCCTCTGCCGTCCTCTTCTCCTTTTGCCTTCAATCTTTCCCAGCATCAGGGTCTTCTCCAAAGAGATCTCTCTTTGCATTAGGTGACCAAAATATCTGAGCTTGAGCTTCATTATCGATCCTTCCAATGAGCAATCAGGGTTGATTTCCTTTAAGATTGACTGGTTTGACCTCCTAGCAGTCCAGGGGACTCTCAAGAGTCTTCTCCAGCACCACAGTTCAAAGGCATCAATTCTTCGGCGCTCGGCCTTTTTTATGGTCCAGCTCTCACAGCCATACATTACTACTGGAAAAACCATAGCTTTGACTATGCGGATCTTTGTCGGCAAGGTGATGTCTCTGCTTTTTAATATGCTATCTAGGCTTGCCATAGCTTTCCTCCCAAGGAGCAAGTGTCTTTTAATTTCATGGCTGCAGTCTCCGTCTGCGGTGATCTTGGAGCCCAAATAAATGAAGTCTGTTACTGCTTCCATTTCTACCCCTTCTATTTGCCAGGAATTGATGGGTCCAGATGCCATGATCTTAGTTTTTTTAATGTTGAGTTTCAAGCCAGCTTTTGCACTCTCCTCTTTCACCCTCATCAAGAGGCTCTTTAGTTCTTCTTCACTTTCTGCCATTAGGGTGGTATCGTCTGCATATCTGAGGTTGTTGATGATTCTCCCTGCAATCTTAATTCCGGCTTGTGATTCTTCCAGCCTGGCATTTCTCATGATGTACTCTGCATATAGATTAAATAAGCAGGGTGACAGTATACAGCCTTGTCGTACACCTTTCCCTATTTTGAACCAATCGGTTGTTCCATGACCGGTTCTGACTGTTGCTTCTTGGCCCGCATACAGATTTCTCAGGAGACAGGTAAGGTGGTCTGGTACTCCCATCTCTTTAAGAATTTGCCACAGTTTGTTGTGATCCACACAATCAAAGGCTTTTGCATAGTCAATGAAGCAGAAGTAGATATTTTTCTGGAACTCTCGTGCTTTCTCCATGATCCAGCGAATCTTGGCTATTTGATCTCTAGTTCCTCTGCCTCTTCGAAACCCAGCTTGTACATCCGGTAGTTCTCGGTTCATGTATTGCTGAAGCCTAGCTTGTAGGATTTTGAACATAACCTTGCTAGCATGTGAAATGAGTGCAATTGTGTGATAGTTTGAGCATTCTTTGGCGTTGCCCTTCTTTGGAATTGGAACGTAAACTGACCTTTTCCAATCCCGTGGCCACTGTTGCGTTTTCCAAACTTGCTGGCATATTGAGTGCAGCACTTTAACACCATCATCTTTTAGTATTTTAAATAACTCAGCTGGAATACTGTCATCTCCACTAGCTTTGTTGTTAGCAATGCTTCCTAAGGCCCACTTGACTTCACTCTCTAGGATGTCTGGCTCAAGGTCAGTGATCACACCAGTGTGGACATCAGGGACATTAAGATCTTTCTTGTATAGTTCTTCTGTGTATTCTTGCCACCTCTTCTTAATCTCTTCTGCTTCTGTTAGTTCCCTGCCTTTTTTGTCCCTTATCATGCCCATCTTTGCACTAAACGTTCCTTTCATATCTCCAATTTTCTTGTAGAGATCTCTAGTCTTCCCCATTCTATTGTTTTCCTCAATTTCTTTGCATTGTTCATTTAAGAAGGCCTTCTTATCTCTCCTTGCTATTCTCTGTAAATCTGCATTCAGTTGCTTATATCTTTCCCTTTCACCCTTGCTTTTCGCATTCCTTCTTTCCACAGCTATTTGTAAAGCCTCATCAGACAGCCATTTTGCTTTCTTGCATTTCTTTTTCTTTGGGATGGTTTTAGTTGCTGCCTCCTGTACAATGTTACGGACCTCCGTCCATAGTTCTTCAGGCACTCTGTCTACCAAATCTAATCCTCTAAATCTATTCATCACCTTCACTGTGTACTCACAAGGAATATGATCTAAGTCATACCTGAGTGGTCTAGTGGTTTTCCCTACATTCTTCAATTTAAGCCTAAATTTTGCAGTAAGAAGCTCATGATCTGAGCCACAGTCAGCTCCTGGTCTTGTTTTTGCTGTCTGTATAGAGCTTCTCCATCTTTGGCTGCAAAGTATATAATCAATCTGGTTTCAGTATTGACCATCTGGTGATGTCCATGTGTAGAGTCGTCTCTTGTGTTGTTGGAAAAGAGTGTTTGCTATGACTAGCTTGTTCTCTTGACAGAACTCTATTAGCCTTTGCCCTGCTTCATTTTGTACTCCAAGGCCAAACTTGCCTGTTATTCCGATTATTCCTTGACTTCCTACTTTAGCATTCCAATCCCCTATGATGAAAAGGACATCTTTTTTTGGTGCTAGTTCTAGAAGGTGTTGTAGGTCTTCATAGAAGAGGTCAACTTCAGCTTCTTCAGCATCAGTGGTTGGGGCATAGACTTGGATGACTGTGATATTGAATGGTTTGCCTTGGATACGCACTGAGATCATTCTGTCGTTTTTGAGGTTGTACCCCATTACTGCCTTTCCCACTTTCTTATTGACTATGAGTGCAGCTCCATTTCTTCTAAGGGTTTCTTGCCCACAGTAGTAGATATAATGGTCACCCGAATTAAATTCACCCATTCCCGTCCATTTCAGTTCGCTGATTCCCAAGATGTCGATGTTCAGTCTTGTCATCTCATGTTTGACCACATCCAGCTTGCCTTGGTTCATAGATCTTACATTCCAGGTACCTATACAATATTGTTCTTTACAGCATCGGACCTTCTTTTCGCTTCCAGATACATCCACAGCTGAACGTCCTTTCGGCTTTGGCCCAGCCGCTTCACTCTTTCTGGAGCTACTTGGAATTGCCCTCCGCTCTTCCCCAGTAGCATATTGGACACCTTCCGACCTGAGGAGCTCATCTTCCGGCGTCATATCTTTTAGCCTTTTAACATTGTCCATGGGGTTTTCTTGGCAAGGATACTGGAGTGGTTGCCATTTCCTTCTCCAGTGGACCACATTTTGTCAGAACTCTCTGTCATGACCTGTCCGTCTTGGGTGGCCCTGCACGGTATAGCTCATGGCTTCACTGAGTTACGCAAGCCCCTTCGCCACGACAAGGCAGTGATCCATGAAGGGGAGGGTGACCATTAAAATATCATAAGAAAGGAGGGCAATGACCTTAAAAAGGGAGAATATGATGGAGTACAGAGAACAGCGATGAAGATGGATTTTAAAAATCTAAGTACTACCTCCAACAGCAATAAAAAATGTAACAATGAAGACTAATGTTAGATGTGTATCACCAAACCTATATAGATTATCCCACCCTGCCTTGCCTGATACCTTGCAAAGGCTGAATCTGGTGAGGCTGGAAATTTCAGGCCAGAGTTGTTACATAAGCCTGGAGTAGATGTGTCTAATTTTCAAGCTAGGGAGAAACAGCCGAAGTCCACTGACTGTCCCAGTCCCCACCCCACTATCAGGTCTGGGTGGTGTACAATATTCAAACAAACAAACAAACAAACAAACAAACAAAAAACAGTAATAAAAAACTAAATCAAAATAATTACCAAAAATCCAGGTCCAAGATACAGTATATTGGATTTGATGCCTATGTTCTGCAGTGGGGAGATCTTCTAGGTAGGTATGACTTGCTTCCTGTCTGCAGTAAAGCAACTTATCTAGCATATCAAATCTGTGAAGCTTCTACTGTTAGATAGTCAATGAAGGGTGGTTGAATTTATGGAAAGCTGAGATTTATGACTGGGTCAGCTGTGAAGTCTGACAGACATCTGCACCCCACCTCACCCCACAAGACATATCGATGTGGAATGTAGGGCTTTTTTAGTAGCAAGTAATGACATTATTAACTTTCTTGGTAGTATACTTTTTAAAATTGCACTAGCAGCTGCCAAGAGAAGGAAATAAGGTGTGGCAGCTTGACTCAGCACTCAGCCATTTGTTTTGCTTCGAAACTTTCTGCCCAGTTTGTTCTGCCTCACCATCATGCAGATTCCTTGAAGGCCAGCCGAGCGTGGCCCTCTTCAGGTACATGTCACTGGACCCAACAATCCTGGACAATTTTTGGTCAATCTCCAACCTTCCCTTTTTAGGGAATGTTGTCAAGAAGGCAACTGAGCTTCAGCTCCAGAGATCTTGGAAGAGACAGGTTGCCCAGACCTGTTTCAGTGGAGTTCCAGGGTGGGTTTCAGTACAACGATAGCATTGGTTGCACTTGTTCATTGGTGGCAGAGCTGGGTTGGAGGTAGTGCATCCATCTTCACACTGGCTTTCAATGCATTGATTGCGGTATTCTTCTGGACTGGCTGCAGCTTTTTGGCAGGGATACTGTGCTGCAGTTTTTCTCCTTTCTTTGTGGCTGGTTTAACATTCAGTGTTAAAGAGGGGTGGGGTGGGGACACAGCAAGTTCATGGCCCTTCACCTGTGGGCTGCTGCATGGCTCTCATCTCTTTTGCTAAGGATCTACATGAAACTGCTGGGTGGGTCATCCATCAGTTTGGGGTCAGGAATCATCAGTCCTGTGTCAACCAAGTGCTGCTGTTGAGGTCCTGTCCCAGTGGCTGGAGGCTGTGCAGATCCAGATGGGGAGAAACAGACTCAGGCTCAATTCTGAGAAGACTAAATGGCTACAGATATTTGGGCCTCCTGGAACTGGGAATTTCCCATCTTTGGTCTTGGATGAGTTGCACTTCCTCATTCAAGACTCATGCATAATTTAGGGTTTCTTGGACTGACAGCTCCTGCTGAAAGAGCAGGTGGCAGCTGTGGCCAAAAGGGCCTTTATGCAGGCCTTTCCTGGACTGGGTGTCCCTTCAGACAGTCACTCATTCTTTAGTCACTTTGTGAATGTGCTGTACATGGGGCTGTGCTTGAAGAGTGCTCAGAAGTTACAGCTGGTCAAGAATGCAGTGACACAGGCAGTGACAGGCATGCCTCATTACTGGTTGGCTTCCAGGTGTGATTCGTGATGCTGGTTATCATCTATAAATTGGCCATTGTCTCCAATTGTTTCTGTCCATCTGGTGAGATTGGGCAGAGTGGATCTGCTTTGGGTCCTATTGATAAAGAGTGTCATCTTGTGGGATCCAGGAAGCATGCCTTCTTTGTTACAGCACCTGCCCTCTTGTTAGCCCTTCTAGGTAGACCAGACCTGAACACTAAAGTCACAAATACTAAAACTACTTTTATTATAGGGTTACGGTAACTCTGAACACACTTCTCCCCTCCCTGCCTTTATCCTAAAAAGAACTAGGGAGGGTCAAGTCTGAGAACTTTTTTCAAATTCCCTTCCTGCTTTGGGCTGAGATTTCTCTTATCTGAGCATTGCTTTGGCTGTGGCTCTTTTTCCTCCCTCAAGGTTATTCTCACAGCCCATTACATCTCTGGACTGATATCCCCCAGAGATCTGGATGGCTCCCACCCTGAAGATGTTCAGGAAGCTATTAAGACCTGGCTAGTCTCCCAGGCATTGGAGAAGGTTGACACTAGACCCCTGTGGGATGGTGAGGTTTTTTTGTTTTTTTGTTTGTTTATATGTTTGTCTTTGGGCTGCTTATGGTCTCTTTTTAATTCTTGTTTTTCATATTGGTTCTTACTTTTTAATTGTCAGCTGCCCAGAGTTGTTGGGAGTCAGGCAGCCTCTAAATTGTATAAATAAAATAAAATAAATAAAATTCAGTCTCACACCTGCATGTACTCTTAGTTCATCCACCTCTCATCCCACAAGAGTAGGGGTGTAAATATCGGCATGAGTCCTACCACCTTGCAGCAAAGAGGTACAGAACACCCTATTTGCTGCCATCTAAGGGGCGTCCAATTTTGCAGCCAGGAAATTGCACTCTGTAAGAAAGGAAGACAGAAACAAGAGCGCACAAAGAAGACAGATAAAATATGAGTCAGATCAAAGTGGAGATGAACTTTTAAAAGTCCAGACTATGTGGCATACTTCTGGATATCCAGCTACTCTAACCTAAAATACTCAGTTTCCCTACCCATAACGCTTGGTTGGACTTGGTCTCAGCTTGCTCAGATCATGTGGCAGCACATAGCTGTCTTTGAGGAAAGCTAAGCAGGGTCGTACTTGGTTAGTATTACTTGGATGGGAGACCACCAGGAAATCTAAAACAGAAGACTAGTCTGGGAGATTGGAAAATGGAAGAAGGCAACGGGAGGCCATTTCCATATTTCTACCAATAAAACTACATGGATGCACCCACTTAGTCCGCAGGAATCCTGCTTGATTTGAGGGAGTCTTTCCTTGTTCCCTTATCCACTCCAAAATGGCTTCCATCCTTCCTGTGGCAAGTAGATGAATTAACTGATAAAGCTTAGTATCATCTTATCAGAATTTCTGATAAATTCACCTAGCATGGGGAACAATATGGTGTCTTATAGTAAATTGCTGGGGTATGAAACTGGAATCCCCCAGGGCCACCTTCTTGGATTATTCTATTTGAAAATGCATAGTTATTGCACTCTCCCCATGCCTTGACCTAGATCAGCTACATCATCTAGAAGGCTCCCATGGTCTATGGCATGAAGAATGGCTTGATAAGCCAGCAGAGTCACACTCTCCCCATCCATTCCCAGTCCCAGTCTTCTACTAGAGTGGCAAGGTTATTTCTATTTCACATCCAGCACTGATCTATCATTATCCAGCTCTGAGAAGTCAATCCTGTCTGCCTATTTGCTCAAGAATGGCAAATTAGATCTTACCATGCAGTAAGATGTTCTCAAATCATAAGGTCCAAATGTGGCTTTTTCCAATAGCAATAGGATTACTGTTTCCTTCCAAGCTATGTAGACCAAATCACTGCTCAGGAAGGGATTTTATATTTTCAAAGAAAAGTCATTCCACAATAAGGTTGTCCTCACTGATTCTCTTCCTACTAATTGTTCAGCTCACTTTATTAAGTTGGGCTGTCTGGGGAAGGACTCATTCTTAGGGCAGAACCAACTCTTCAGGTAACTGGGCTCCAATTCCTCTAGTGTTTTAAAGTTAATAGCTCTTTGAATCAGGCCATGAAATCTTCTGCAGTGTAGATGAAAACCCCCAGTATAATATGACTGTAACAGCCTCTCCCAAACAGCAGGCTTGCTGCTGTAACTAGATTGGCCAAAGTTACCAGACTGTTTACACAGGTAGCCCACATGTAACACATAATAGCATTCCAACTATAACTGATGCGGTTGATAATGTGCCATCAAGTTGGTGTCAGTTCTTAGCTATGGCTGCATAGGTAGATTTGCTCCAGAAGGATCTGTCCCCCAATCTGGTCCTTCAGATCTTCCAAAGGTGTACTTATCACTGCTGTAATTGAGTCCATCCATCTTGATGCTGGTTGCCCTCTCTTTATCATTCCTTCCACCTTTCCCAGCATTACAGCTTTCTCCAGAGAGCTAGCATAATGTGTCTAATGTGTAATAATTTGAGTTTGGTTATTTGTGTCTCAACTGAGAACTTTGCATTGATTTGTTCTATGATCTATTTGATTGTTTTCTTGGCTATCTAGAGTATTCTCAGGAGGCTTCTCCAATACTGAAGGTAACCATGGGTGAAAGATCTACTTAGATAGGGTTGTAGTCAATATTGACAAAATGAATTAGGCCACCTTTTCCCTGACAGACCATGAGTCCTAGCTAGTGACCCACTAGTAGTTTCTTTATATGTGTGTGTATAGGAGTATAAATATATATTGAAATAAAACCCTTCTGGTGCATTCACATTACATTCAAGTTAATCCAAAAGGGTCACTTCATCCTTAGTGGGTCCAGGAAACTATCTCCAGGTGATAATCAACACAACTCAAGGCTGTCATGTTGAGAATAGTTGATCTGGAACAATGTTCCTGCAAACCACCTGATGGTGCTTTGCAGCCTTATGGCATCTGCTCTGGGTCACTGTGGATAGTTCCTCAGCTGCTGAGAACATGGTAAAACCAAAGCCAAGGAAAGGTGGGGGTGGCAAGACCAGCGACAGAAGCAATGAATGAATAACAGCCTAATGCTGTGGGTGGGTCTGAATGAAGTACAGACCGCTTGACATTCCTGTTCTACAGTGATCTCCTGTTTTCTTCCTATGGATCCTTATGCAGCAAAGCATTTCCTCCATGAATGTAGCTACTAAAAATACTAACAGACACCAGTTCATGTCTATCTTTCATACCTTATCTTGCCAACTGTCAGTACTCACTTCTTTTCTAGGATACTTTTGCAAGAAGATTGCTTAATTAAGCCTGGAGGACAGAACACTGAACGCATAGTCACTGTTATTTAAAACATAACAACTTCTGGGTAAGCAGCTTTCCTTAAAAATGGTAATTATTTTAAGTTTGGCTTGCTGAAATTCTCTTTGCTGAGATGGATGCCCAGTGGGAATTGGCATTTTGACAAAAGTACCTCAGTATTTCATGGTTGTCCTAATCTTGGGCAGGAAATACCTATTGAACATTCATTTAAAGAAAGGATACAGAAGCAGTTAAAAGCAGTTAATTGCCAAGGACACAGAAAGGGAGATTTCTTTTTCTTTTTCTTTTTTTTCTTTTGAGTTGGCTGAAGGTAAAATACTTTATAGATATTTCCTTGAAACTGGTGCATGCTTAGTACTCACGCTATTTGCTGAAGGAAGGTATCTGGCTCTTTTAAGTTCTGCCTGTGTACTGGAAAATAAAGCAAGTATTGCGGAGGGAATATAAGTTTCTAACTGTTTTTTTATCCAAATGATTCTGAAGTCAGTAGTGCTATCCCTGGACTTCTCATTGCCTAGATAAGAGGAAAACTGGGGCCAGAATAATAGTAGCTGCTGAATATTGCTGTTGCCCTAGAAACTGTCAACTAGTATGTGAAGATGGAGTAAATGATAACCTTTCTGAAAAAAAGCAGCAATTTCCCAGCAGCAACCATGGCAGAAACTGCAGATAAAAAGAGATAAAAAGTGATCAGAAGCAATGTCCTATCCTGCATTTCACAATTAGTGGCATCTATATAAGCAACAGGTATGAGATATAAAAAGCTGCAGTAGAAAATGTTTTGGTAATAGGTTAGCACTTAGGTTGTAATAAATTAGTCTTTAAGGTACTACAAAACTCTCCCTCTCTTTTGCTAGCCTGAACTAACATAGTTATTTTAGTGTTAGGCAGGCTTAAATTAGCTGAAATTAGGGTACATTAACAGAGCCTAACTGGGCAGGGTAGTGATTTTTATGGCTGGACTGACAATAAAGTTCTTAGAGAAAATGATTCTTCACATGAAAAGGACAATGCTATTTGCATTATTTTGAAAGATATATATTCCCTGTTTAGCTGCATATTTTAACTCTTCCAAATCACTGTAATGTTTTCAGTTATGAAATGTTAATTAGTAAATTTCAGTTCTCATTTGTATAATGGAGTAGTTATCTATTATAATTTTTCTTTAATTGGCATAAAAATACTAGCTGAGTCTATCTCCTCTCTCCCTTTTGCAGTACTGTTTTCCTGACTTCTTATTTCAAAGTAATACTAAATGCAGGCGAGCAATATAACCATAATATCAGCCTAAAATCTAGTGCATACAGTAGTTTTTTTCAATTACGGAAGGAAGAACTGCTCACATATATCCTTTAATTTTTTTAAAAAATGATTGTCATCCTTCCCTAGTCAAATGCAAAGTGGAGAGAAAGAAAGAAGCATTTATAATTGCAAGTAATTGCAAATGATTACAAGTGTTTGACATGTTTTATTAGAAGCATCCACTATATTTCAAGTACACTTTGAGTGGGCTATAAGCTAGTTCAGCAAAAGGAGCTTGATTTGACACTATGGTTCATGTTCTTAAGCTTATTAGTTTTAATGATAAAGTGCCTGAAGTGCACTTAACTCTGTATGTTTGATTTGTGGCTGCTAGCTAAATGAATAACAAGAGGCCCCCATTTTATTTGATATGCATTTTCTGCAGATATCAACATGAAATAGGAATGCCATCCGAATGAAAAAAGTGATTCCTTAGTAAGTGTAGTAGGGACCACGGCTGGTCAGTATAGCAAATAACATTGCCAGTATGGGAACTTCTCTACTCAGCAGATTACAAGGAGAAAGTGTGATGGAATGTGAGGGTGGCCTTGAAAGACAGGGAAAGAGATGTCGCCTGGGGAACGATCAGATAAAAGAGAAAGGGTAATGGTCAAAGGAAGAAAATTAGGAAAGACCCACCCTAACTACTCAGGTGGTAAAATGGGAGGGCAGGAGATTTGTACTTTCAGATTTGCAAGATTCTGTTAGTTCATCTGGTCTTGTTTCCTGTCTGGTTTACATGGGAGGGCTGACAGAAGGACAGATCGCTTCTGTTAGTGGTTTAAACTGATCATATACAGTCCATCTCTGAAATAGAATTTCTTTAGTGTTTTGCAACCCTACCCTTAGAGTAAAAAATAATAGTGTGTGATGAAAAAGACCACACATCCTTGAGTATGCACTTTATTATTCTTCAACCAGTGATGGAACAGATGCTTACTAGATTCATGCCACTGCCTTTGGTGCCAAGATGACTTGGCCAACTTTTACCATGGCATTTGACTGGTTGAGGGGGAGAGGAAAGAATACTTCCACTAGCAAAAGGTCTTGGTCCAGCCTGCAGAAACAAATTCTTAAGACCAAGTATAGGGTAGCAGAGCTTTTAGACTAGGACCTGAGAGACCCAGGTTCCAGTCCACCTCAGGTATGAAAGCTCCAGTGATTTTACACCAGTCACTATCACTTAGACCACCTGATCTCACAGAGTTGTTATTGGGAAGAAAATGGGAAGAGGGAGGTCATCTTGAATTTCTGTTGAGTTGGGCAACAAATGAAATAAAAGAATGAATGAAAACAGTGAGAGATAATACATTGCACTGACTATGGGAGAACTAAAAATGTTCTACTGGGACATTAGCGAGGAGGAATTTATATCATTAATAGGTTTATCATGAGAAGAAAAATCTTGGGCAAATACTAGGGATACAAAAATAAAATAAAACATTGATGAGTCAGCGAAGAAACACAATTGAAAACCGATTTATGGATGGATACAACAGTCTGTAGATACATGAAGTCAAATTTATGAATAAAAACTGCTTGCTAGAGATAAATACAATTTGCAAGGAATTATTAAGCTTTTCTACCAAAATTCTAAATTTGATATTTTTAAAAACAAGAGGAATCAATCTTTAAAAGAACCCATAAATTATGACATATCCACCATTATTAGTATGAATAGGAACCATACAGGACTGTCCCATTCTCAATTCATCCTTTCAATGTGTATTTAGGCATTACGCCTATAGAAATTGGTTTACTTGTATCTAAGTCTCTATCCACCCACCCACTCACCCATCCATTCCTCATTTATGCTATTAAATATATTTTCATCCCTGGAAAAATGGCAACAAGTGATGATGATAATCATGACAAAATGACCTATCATAAATCAGGCAACACAGATATAATTTTCTTAGTATCACATTTCTTCAAAATGCAGAACATTCCATTTCAGTCAGTTCACACACATAGCTGTAATCCTTTGAAATTTTCAACAAGTGATTTAGACATTTTAATCAGCATGATCATCAAAGGTGCATCTGAACAGATAAGTATTTCCCTCTGATGATATCTTGATGAGATGTTTCAACACTAAATAGTGCATGAGCACAATCCATCTAAGACAACGGGAAAAGGATTTGAACAGGCAACACTGACCAAGCTAACCCTCCCCCTCTCTCTATTCTGGAGTTTTCCTTGGGGTATTATAGGAATCTGTCTCTCTTTCTCTGTCACCCCCGCCCCCATCCATTAGCCTTCTTCCAGCCTTCACATTAATATATGGAGGGTCTTAAACTGGGCAGAGTTAAAATCCTGAATCCTATGCATTCAGTCAAATCCTGACCAAGAGCGCTCTTGGGCTTGCTTGCTTTATTGAAAATCTTTAAAAGTCAAGTCTTCCTTCAATTGAGCTTGACTCCTCATGACTATGTGGAGCGGTCCATGTAGTTTTCTTAGTAACAAAGGAGAAGTGATTTCCCATTGCCTTCTCCAGGGTAAGTCTAGTCTACAGTGCTGGGGTTTCCTAGGGATCTAACATCTGAATACTAACCTTGCTTACTTTTTCAAGAACAGCCAAGACGGCTGAGATGTGATACATGTCCCTTATGAAAAAGGATGGCTGTCCTTCATCTGAAGGAAGGAAGTTGGGAAAGGAAAGACAAAGAATTGCAGACACTTCCCCATTCTCTGCAGTTTGAAGCCCTCCACACATTCATATGAAAGAAGAAAGCTAATGTTGTGGTCTCTATATTCTTAAATGTTAAATCGAAATGGAAGTTTTGGAAAAGTTCAGGGTTGGATCTAGGCTGTTTTGATGGACCCCAGCTTTGATTCAGACATCTTATGAATTGATCGGAATCAACTTGTTTAGTTCAGGCTTTGTCCCAAACTGATGCTTATATCTAGTTCTTCACAGCCAGCAGTTGTTTTTCTGCTACTGATACTGAAAATTCAGTAAAAAGAAGTAAACTGTGGAAAGAAGTTACAATAAATTCAAGGCAGCAGATGACATCCCATGTGCTCCAGTTGCTAGTAGATTTTAGGCATGGCCAAGGGAGCAACCTGAACAAGGGACATGTTGTTATTTCTGCAAGAGCCAAAGAGCAGTTATAGCATTATCTGATGGGCTTCTGTTTTCAGCCAGCCTACATCAGTGATAGATCAATGGAGCAACTGGACTTCCGATTTGATGGCCTTTGATGCACAGCTGCAAGTCAGAAGGTGAGGCTTTTAGGCAACATTTTTCTGGACAAGTAGCTTAGCATCCAACTACAGTGGTTGTTTTGCTGGCTTGTTCTGCAAATCAATTTACAACACATCTTTGTTCATTTCCTCTGAAAGCTGAAAGTAAAATGAATGGCTGGACTTCAGCAAAAGCTAGTCATTAAGGCAACAGAAAGCTTCCCATTTTCAGTTTTTAAAATCTCATCTGCCTTTCCCCTGTTAGTACTCACTGCTCACTTCCCCCACACTGTATTCCTCATTTGAACTTGCCAATGTCAATCTCATTAACTTCAGTGGGCTCTGGAGCTGGATAAGCTACACCTGTCTGAGCTGCTGGTAAACCATTTGGAATACTATCTGGGCTGGCGTGGAGAGTCCCAGCTCCCATTACTTAAAAAGTTATACCATTTAAAAGGTGATCAGGACAAGTGTACTTGTTCTCGGAAAACTTTAAGAGGAAGGGTTGGGTAGCCACATTTTCCCTCTCAAATCCTTCCATGGAGGCAGATATCTGCATGCCTGAACAATAAGGGACAGCAAATGGATGCAACTATCAACTTGGATCCAATCAACAGACTTCTGCAAAAGTAGCAGTGTGTGATGGAATGGTGTTATGAAGGCCACACTCAGGGAGATAAGCGTTTCCTTAGCCCACAACAGGAGTGTGGGAAGTTTAAGAAGATGAGACTGTCACCACCCTAAGGAATTCATGGTGTTGTGGCTTGCTGGCTTGGGAACTTAGGCTCAGTCTGGAGAGATTTCTGTCTTGAGGTGGAAGCTAATAATGCAACAGAACTACATTTGCACTGTCTCGTGGAGTTCTTTGGGATGAACCTGACACAGTGCCACAAAACAAGCCCAATTCATTTATTTGCAAAGCTGCATTTACCTGTTTCAATTATCTTTTCTTCTTGGGGCATGTTCTGCCCAGCATCTCTGTAAATTACAATAGGATTAGCGACCCTAACTATGAGAAGAAGAACTATAGGATTGCAGAGCACAAGAATTCTTGGCCATCACCTAATTTATATCTGTGGGATGTCGTCCAGTTTCAAATCTAAATATTGCCACACTGATTTGATTTTTATTATCTTTATCTTTAAAAAGGATTCCACAGATGCACATAGGGCAGCTACCAGCCATATTAACACCATTTCAAGCACCGTATACCTTTAATAATTGTTGACTAGAAATTGATTGTCAAGAGATTGACAAGGGTTTGTCAAGCTTGTCTAGAAACAAAAGCCTTCAATTTGGAGTGCTCTTTTTCAGTGTTTCATCCAACAGTCCATGCCTCCTGTTAGGATACTCTATCTCAGCCTCCTCCATCATGGGAATTCCCCAGTTGATCCTCCTGACCTCTTGCCAGGACAGCCATGGCTGAGAACTCTGGAACTTCTCATTTAGAAGACGACTAGCTAAGGAAGGGTCTATCCCTTTCCCCTTCTCTTTCACCCCTTACAAAAGCCATTTAGGACCCCGTGACCATTGAGAATGCTTATTAGATTGCTTTTGGAGAAGACATGCCCAGTTTTGTTTATCTGCACACTTACTTGCTGCCTTCAATCTCTTTTCCCCTAAATATTTTTCTTCTTTTGAAAATGTTGATGTTCCTCCTTGAAGAATACTGAGACTTCTCTCTTTATTCTTGATAGTCCTATTTTGTTCAATGCACAAATCCAGTTTAGAACATTCCTGATGCTTTTATTTGGAATCTTAAACTCATTATTTTGTGGCCTACTATTTGAAATGGTAGAGAACAGGTCTTGACCTTTTTCTGAATGGTATTTTTCAGGTATTTGAAAAGTGCCATCATAATCCTTCTCAATCTTCTCTTCTCAAGGCTAAACATACACTTTTTTTTTCAATCAATCTTCATAGAACTTTGATTTTTCTGAATCTGTTCCAGTTTCTTCAAATTCTTCTCAAAGTATAGGACCAGTATCGGACACAGAACTTGAGTTACCTCTGACCAAGTCAGAATAAAGAGGAACTATTACTTCCCATGCTTTAAACTATACTTTTGATAATGCAGCTTAGAGTTTGTCTTTTTTCCCCAGGTACACTACATTGCTGACTTATAATCAGTTTGAAATCAACTACTTTCCAAAAGTGTCACCTGTCCTAATTCTATGCATTTAATTTCTGTTTCCTATGTGAAGAAATTTGCATTTTTTCTCAAAATTCACCTCTTACTTTCAGCTGATTTCTATAACCTATCTTTGTTTATTTTTATTTTTGTCCCCCAGGATATTAGCTATTTGATCCATTTTTGTATTACTCACAAATGCAATAAGCCTTCCTTCCACTTCTTCATCCAAATCATTGTTAGAAATGTTGAAAAGCACAGGGCCAGGATTGAACCTTGTGGCACTTTACTTGATACTTCACTTTTCTTTGATAAGGAACCATGGATGAGCACATCTGGAGTACAGATGTAAAGCCAGCTGTTTCTTCTCTTAGTTATCATGCAATCCAGCCCACACTTAACTAGCTTGCTAATCAGAATGTCATGTGGTACCTTTGTCAAATGCTTCATGGAAATCAGGATATACTATTGCCACAGCATTCTTTGTATTAGATTAAAAAGACAACAATGAGATAAGTTAGCCTGACAAGATTTGTTCTCGACAAATCCATGCTGCTTCCTGGTAATTAATGATTACTGTATTTTCAAAGTCCTTACAGATTTGTCTTTTTATGATCTGCTCCAGAAACTCCCCAGATATTAGTCAGGCTGAATCCTCTTTTCCCTCTTTTTTGAAGCCACAGAGAGCAATTTATGTCATCCTGTAATAATCTGAGCTTCGCTATTAGAGGACTTTCTCCAAGTTAATATATGTGTATGGCCAGAAAATTATGAAAAATACCTTTTCTTTTTTCATAAACACCTCTATCCACCTGGCCACTGTAAGTAGAGAAAATCCTAGCCATCATAATGAACACAGCATCAGTTGCTACAAGCAGTATTTGAACACTAAAGTGAGGAAACTCTTTCATTTAAGCTGCTTAGTAATAAACTTTTATTGCAGGATTGAAACCAATTTCCCCCCGATATCTCATGGATTTATGATCTGTTATTTGGCTGGGCAAGGCTGGAGGTGTCAAGTCCACTAAAAATGCCATCACATAATTACTTGGTTAACATGCTAAAGCTGGAGGAAGGAAGATGCACTAAGTGGGTGCAAATGAATGGTGCCCTTATTTCAATTAATTCAGCGGTTCCACCAGAAGATCCAGAGAGTTTCACAGGAGGATAAACAGCAAACAATTTGATCAATGTCTGTTACCGTGTCTTGGGACTTACTTAGGGCAGAAGTAGGTGGCATTCTGCCATCCTTTGTCTCTCCTTCTTCCTCTTTTGTTTTCTTCCTGTTACTGTCTCGCCAAATAACGTGCAGTGTATTACCATTGCCTTCCTTTCTTCCTGATTCAATATCACTGACAATAAGAGCAGGAAAAACAAGCCATGCTAAAGCATCACTCTGAATATGGTGGTACATGAGATCTTGATGGTGGCTTGGAATTATCAGATGTATCGTCCAATGCTATTGAATGATGCCAGGTGAGAAAGGCTCATCTAAACATTTTAAGGAAAAAGATGGCAAATAAATAGAAAGGAGTGACAGAAAAACATCTTATTGTATTTCACATTATTGCATATTGACAGCAAACAGTCTGGATTTGAGTGAAAAGCGTTCACTCATTTTAAAAATTGAAAAGTGCAAATTGCTACATTTACAGTAACCAGGATATGGATTTTACATAATGACTTAATGGCATTGACTTAAATGATTTTAAATCAATCACTGGATGCAAAAGCATTATGTGTTTCCAGATTAAGCTTCTGTTGTATAATTTTCCTGTCTCATTTAGGGACCTGATGTTGCTTTCCATCTGTAATTGTTTTGAATTTTTCTACACATTTTCCAGTTTTAATTCTAGCCAGAAAAAAAGAGACTTCCACAGTTATGGAAGAAAAGATGAAAAATTTCATAGTGACATGGCTTCTATGGGATGGCTTCTCCTTGAAAAGGAGGATGACCTAAGGGTGGTTCTGGAGGCACTGAACCAGAGAGCCAAGCCCCTGGACAGGGACTGGGGAAGAACCAAGCCCCCACTGAGCAAAGGTCTGGTGGTTCAGCCTCCCATCTAGAATCTCTTCTGAGCCATTGGTACGCATGGATTATCAAAAGGCTGAAAAGTGCAGAAGTCACAGGGAAGAGGTCAGTGGGAGGAATGGCCAACATGTAAGTCTTTGCAACTCTCAGTGAGCCCTACTTTCTGGGCATGTCTGAAGCATGCCAGCTAAGGCTGGGAAGGAGGCTTGAAAGATCTTCTTTTGGACCTGTCCAGTGCTGCAAAAAAGATTTATTTATTCATTTGATTTATATAGCTGCCCATCTTACTTTTATGTGACTCTAGGCGGTTGTGGTCATGGCACATGTTTGCGACTCTCAAGGTGCTGACTCAGCTTACTCACTCAAATTGCTGAATCCTGGTCTGCGTCTTGGCTATACTCTATACTGAATCTTCTGGATTTAACAGAATATTGTCAGCTGCTTTGTATTCTGACCAGAACTGGACAAGCTTTGCTGATTTCCTTCTGCTGAAAATGTCTCATATGCCCTGGATTATGGGTTAGGGTTAGACTATGGCTTTTCTCATGATGCTTTTCCTTCTCTGCTTGCCCCCCACCCCTCACCCCTTGGACACACAATCCCCCCTATTTATTTACAGATTGGAGCAATTCAAAGTTGTTTTAATTCCTTGAGGAAGGACTGATGGTTCTATCTGCCTTACCTCTGATTCCAAATTCTCCCCAGGGCTCTTCCTTCAATGCTTGGTTTGAGAGCTTTGCAGAAGACGAACATGTCTTGGAGGAGAGAGGGAGTATTGGGTTCTGTGACTGACAGTCCTGCCCTCACATCCAAGAAGCCTTTCTAATCAGGCTTCTTGAGATTTTCCCAGCCACAGTATTTGATGCTGGTGGTGGTGGTGGGAAGTGGAGAGAACCTGGGAGGCTTCGCTTAATTTGATTATTTGCTTACCACATTGTGCTGCCCTTCCCTAGAAATTGTTAAAAAAAATTCTTTTGTGGCTGTCTTATCTACCTAACTGGCTTAAAGACTGTATTTTCTTTTATGAACAAAAGGAGTGAGTTAATAACTTATATCTCTCTTTGTATTCCTGACAGTCAACTCTAGTCCATTTATGAAAAGACATAATTAGACCTAGCCATTACTGCTTTCCTTTGCACAAAATCCTTTAACCGATATGTCTTAAATTTAACAGAGATGTTTCTCACATAAGATTCCTTTCTGTTTCATATTTTATTACATTGTGCCTCAAAGCAAAAAAAGTTATGGGTATGTGTGTGTGTGTGTGTGTGTATGTATGTATGTATGTATGTATATATATATATATATATATATATATATATATATATATAATCAGAATTTAAAGGAGTATACTTTGGAAACTCCTTTATCAATTTCTATGAATTTTAACATGTTTATCCCTTAATAGTGATATAGCTTCATTGTAAATATAATTCCATTCTGGTAAAAAACAAAAACAAATAAAGACTGTAAGGTTTTTAAAACATTTATTTAAAGCTACATTGCTCAAAAGTGCATGCATTAACTTCTGTGGAATTTGGCATGCTTCTTCCACTGCTAAGGTTCACTGTGACCTGAAACTTCCATCCCATTTTGATAACAACATAACATTTATAGCCATTTATGTATGTTTTTCCCATGTATAAATGTTTTCCCAATTCATACTCCAGAACTAGGAATAAGTCAGGATGGGCTACTCCTTAGATCAGTGTTTCTTAAACTGATTGCTCTCAGGACCCCTTCCAAATTTTAAAAATTATGGAGGACCCCAAAAAGGTTTTTGTTGGTATGGGTTATATTTATCAATATTCACCATATTAAAAATTAAAACTGATGCATTCACAGAATATTTATTTATTGACTCTGTAAAAATAACAATATTAAACCCATTAGATATTAACATAAATACTTTTCATGAAAAACCTGTTTTTTTAATAAATAAAAAAAAAATGAGAAGAGTGTCATTGTTTTAAATTTTTGCAAATATCTTCAATGTCTGGCAAATAATTTTGATTTCGAGGATCCCTGAGAGGGTCTTGGGGACTCCCAGGGATCCTAGGACCACACTTTAAGAAACACTGCCTTAGACCATCCTGGTTGGACTATTTCCCAAGAGATTTGGGCTACTTCCAGAGCCAAAGTTTCAGTTTTGAGTCAAGTCTGGTGGATTGTGTACAGTTAGTTGTAAATGGCAATGTTAGTAGAAGCACTCCATCTGGTCATAGAGAACAATATGCTATTGAAATACCCCCCCCCCCCATCACTTGAATGCACTGTAGCTCTCATCTAATTCTGAAGTGTTGGAGAGATCAGCAACAGAAAACAGCAGCCCCAGTTACATTTCTACAATGGGTATCCGTGAACAGGAAAGATGTTTGATCTCAACTTAGAAACAATACTGGTCTTTTAGAAGGGAGAGAGAGAGAGAGAGAGAGAGAGAGAGAGAGAGAGAGATACACCCACCCACCATGCTATTCCCTTTGGATAAACAGGTTTATGCAAAATGCAACAAAGGAGTTTAAAAAAAGTAAGAAAAAGAAAAGGAAACATGTCTAAAACTAGTTTATACCAACACCATTCATTATTTCAGTTCATACCTTTCTATCAATCCAAGCCATCTTTGCTTTTACCATGTCCATAACTCCTTCATATATCCGCTTTTGCTCTTTAAACTTCTCAAAACTTTCTTTTTGAAGATCTTATCAAGTCCATCCAACCATGACTTTTTTGGTCTTCTCTCTTTTCTCTGGACCAGTTCATTCTTTCCTATATTGCTTTTGCTATTTGACCCTCATTTATGAACAAACCATTACAGTGTTTTTTCACATTGGCCACATATTTCTGCATTCAATCCATTTTCATTCAGCACTCATTCATTATTATTCCGATCTCTTCTTGGGTTTGGCACACTCAATAAATGCCTCATTTCCACTGCATTAAATTTACATTAAATTTCACCTGATGTACCCAATTTTCTTCCGTATAACAAAGGGGGAGAAGCATGCTTTTATACCCAGCTGTTTTTTGGTTCTTTTGACAAGCATTCATTCCTCTCAACTGACTATACATGACCTACTACCTTTCTACAAACATCAACAATACATTTTTCAGTTTTCCCATCTTTAGTAAACATTCTACCAAGGTGCACAAATTCATCTACTCGCTTTCACTATTTATACATAACTTGCATTTTCTCTGTCAAGCACAGCTATCTTAGTCTTTGATACATACATTTTCAGATCCTACCCTTCATTTCATCCATCTGCCTAAAGTTCACTGCAAATCATTTGGATTCTCAGAAAACAACATGGCAACATCCATGTAAAAAAAAATTCAAGTGCATTCATATCTCCAACCAATGCACCTGTACCACCACCATTAGAAATTAATTCTTACTAATTTTTCCATAAAGGCATTATATAATCAAAGGGGCATCATATATCTTTGTCTTTTTTGTGCTCATGCTGAATCATTTACTAAGCATTCCATTTAGTCTCATGCATGCTGTCCTGATACCATACCCCACTCTTATTCCATTCAGTAATCAGCCTTCAGCTCCATATTTATGCAAAAATTCTATAATCCAAGTGTTGTCATATGTTTTTCTTTAAAATAATGTTTTTTCTCATATTCATACAATGACTTGCTGAATACTGCAATCTTTCTTATCTATAGTCATCACCAGAGGGGCCCACAGATATTGACAGACATTGCTCATCATGGCCTTGCTCAGTTGATCCTTTCACTTAATGCTTTTTAATAAAATAGAGTAGCTGAAGGTTGACAACCCTAGCTGTACCATGCTACATCAATCATTCCCTGCTAACAGTGAGGATAATGCTGTTGACACAGGAAGACACCCTGTGAAAAAGAAGAAACAGGATGTTCTACCAAACCAGAGTGCAGCAAGGTAGCTTAGGAGATATGAACAGGCTGTGTTACACGCATAACCCTTTCCTCCATGAGATGGGAATCTTTGGCACCTCAGATGGAAGGCTGCTCCTCTGCTCCCTAGCATTGCCTAACAACAGACTTGAGATAAAAACATATAGCATTGTGGCATGCTAGAATTAGACACTCCCCAGATTCATTAAAACTCATTATGAACACTGTCAAGCTTGGTTTGGGGCCTAAAAAATCATTAAACAAATGTTATCACATATTGAAGTCAGATACAAATAGCCATATTGTGCACTTTATGCAAAAATATTTAGCCGCTGTTCCTAAAAATGTGCCTAGCCTATTGTTAGAACAGGGACATACACACAGAGACAGAGACACATGCCTTTCTTACATCATTTCAGGAGTAAATTAGAGCTATCCTTGTCTCTTCATTACATATAGGAGAATTCTGAAACAAGAAATTTATTTGATTCACAACCTGACTCAAAGTTAGGCCAAAGAATTAAAAGCAATGGATTTAAGTGTGCTAATTCCTAACTTGGTGGATGAATTGTGATTGTTCTTTTAAAGAAATGTTTGCAATGTGCAACATAACGGAGGTGAGCATTTTTAAAAGAAGGCTTATGGCCACCTTTTAAAACCTGGAATCAGAAACAAAGCCACAAACCAGCCGGTATCACCGCACTCGGCAAAGACCTACCTTGACCCCTTGGGCAATCATACCCAGAATTAGCGCCACCAGGCCTGGGTTGAAAAGTTCCAGATGAATTCTAGAGAGCAGAAAGGGCAGTTTCCTGTGCTTTTTTTGTTGCTGTTTAGTGGTCATTTGGATTTTTCAGCCTGGACCTGGTAGACCTATGAATGGCTTTAAAACTTTCCATAGCTAGCAGGCTGCCAGAGAAAGGGGGTAGAAAACAAAGTCTGGGAACAATACAGAAGCGTGCATGTTACTTCTGGCCCCTGAATGTGGCAGTGTTTGTAGAATCAGAAGGACTTTGACAATTATCTAGTAGTAGTGAGTGCCAGTTTTTTTGAGAGCCACCCAGATGAAGAGTTGGAGGGTGTACATTTGTCTTGTGTACATCAGACACATGTGCAGCAAACACACAGGCATACCTATAGACACAATCATGTTTGATATATCTTTCCTCTCTTACCTCATAGCTTATTGAAAATAGCTGGTTTACCATGTAAATCAGACACAGGCCGGTGAGGAAGATGGAGAGGGCTCCTGAAGTTCTGGAGGCTGCGCTTTCCACAATGCAAGTTGCTCACCTATGAGTAGCCCTTTTTCCTGGGCCATGCAGAATCTATGCTGCAGGATGATGGTATCATATCTCCAACAGAAACAGATGACTGAGTTATCCTGAGTGTATATCAGTACATTACATATGTTTCTGAATTGGTGGGATGTGAGCAACAGTAGCTAGCTTGCAAGATGGCCTCTGTGCTAGAAATCCTAGCTTGCTTAGAACAGCATAAGTATGCTTGGCGTATAAATGAGCTTTGGTTGTGCTTGTGGCATACTGGCCCAAATGGGTCAAAACTGGCTGGTCATATCATTACTGTTAGCAAAAAATGCTGCCTGTGGCATGGGTGAGGCCACAGTTGGTACCCTCGTCTGTACCTTCTCTATCTTACTGAAATGCATTATGTGAAAGTCTTCATTGTCCAAAACCATAATGAGCAGCAGTGGTTAATATTTATGGGACCATCGGGTGACAACCTGGCATATGGAAGATTGTGACCTGGAAATGGTAAAAAGTATGAATTAAAAAATGAAAGAAAAGAAAGAAAAATAGGTATGTTGCACAACTGTGAAACCAAGAGGATGTAATAGCACTGAATGAAGTGGTCTGATCTTATGAAGTAGAGCTGATGAATACAAGCAGGGAATTGAAGGTATAGATTTATTATGAATGAAAGGGCTAAAGTGTATGCCAGAAAGTATGAATTGGTGTCATCTAAGTAGTTGTGGATGTACAGTACATGAAAGTAAGAATCCATAGTTTGGCAATAATTACACGTTATACTCCAGTAACAGGTAATGTTAGTGATAATGAAAAAAAAAAGCAGAAACTAATTTTGGGAAAAATATGAAACATTCTGAATGAATGCAATCCAGGGAAAAGATTTATTCTGTTAGGAGAAATGAATGGATGGGTGGGAATGAAGTGAGGGAATAAAGAAAAAGTGATAGGGTCATTTGGAGACCCAAATTGGTGACTGGTGAATATCCGCTTAGAAAAAGGTATTTATTCTGGGTCTGAATACGTATTTTAAGCACATTGTAAATTTACTCTTATGAACACATGATAAAAGAGTGAACCTCAGTTTAAAAACATGATTGATTTGATTGCTTATGATGAAAAATTGAAAGAATTAATGAGGGATATAAGAGCTCTAAATTTCTTGGTAGCGTCAAAAGTGGATCTTGAGAAAAATGGACATGGTATAGAAAGAAAAACAGTCTCAGGGCTTCAATTTCTTTGGATTACTATTGCCCTTCCTCTGCTTTGTATAGTGCTGCAAACCCTGAAAGAAAGCCACAAGTTAATTACAAATATATGTAGGTCTGCATGATAACTTTCCAATCATTGCTTAAATCCACCACCTCAAGACTCCCTGTTCTGTTCCAGAACATTTCCTACTATTAGAACTTCTTTCACTGTTTAATTACATTTCCCCCCCTGTAATTTCTAGTCCTACCCTCTGCAACATCTATCTGCCATGTTTTAGAAACCATTGCCATTTCTTTCCCTTTCTTTTTTCAGGATAAACATACCCACTTTTTCCAACATTCCTCATAATACCAGTATATCAAGTATAGCTTCACTGTAACAAGTTTATGGATGATTGGTCTCATTCCGCTTGCCCATCATCCATAATCATTCCAAGTCCACACGTCCTGAGTTGTTTTCCAGTTCTGAATGCAGCTGATCAGGAGAGACAGGCAGGGTTAGCATTAGTAGAAGCAACTTTATCATTGCACCAGAGCAGTAACAGCCACAATCTCAGTGAGCTTTTTCCCATTGCCAAGTTTTCTTTGTTGTGGCCTTCATGTTTGGGTCTTGAACACAGCTTGATCTTCAAGTCCGAGTGTGTGCTAATGCTCATCTTCATGCAGCGATATATTTCACCTCCTGATCTATGCAGATGAAGCTGTTGTTAAAAGCACTGGAGCAGATCAGACATCATTTTCTTACTAGTCAGCCTTATCTGTATTATTTCTTATCACTGACTCACACCTGGAAGCTGCTTGTGAACTACAAAAACTAGCTATAGGCAAATCTGTCCATTTCAGTTTCTTCCAAGCCTCAGTTTTGCAAATCTGACCATTTTTGTTTCTCTCAGTTTTTTTTAAAGTTTGCATTAAAACTTGTGCCCAATTTTGTGCCCAATTTTCAAAGCTTCTACATTTTTGCTTACATTTTTTCCTAATCTAATATATTGCTATATATTATTTTCTGACATATAAGCATTATGGTGCATTTTTCTAGTATACATTGCTTATTGAAAGTACTGTACTGCCAAGCAATATTTGGAAAATACTGTTAATTTTTTAGGACAATGGAGCTGAGTACATATATCAGCTCAAATATTTGAATTTGGTTCTCACCCCTTATGGAAGCATTTCATCATATGTACCTGATGTGCCATCGTTACTTGATCTGAATTCAAGCTGACCCCCTTCCCTCAAATGTAGAGGGGAAATACCTCACTTCCAGCCCTTCCCACATTCTCAGAAAATCCTCCCATTTTAAAAACCAATCCTTTTGAGTCAAAACTCAGACTCCCTTCCAAGTGAATTTGGTTTGCTGTAATTTCTGGATTATGGAGAATGCTGTTGAGAAACTTAGTACCTTTTAGTATGGTTAAAAAAACTGCTCTGGCTTCAGTGGCTGCATGATAAGTGGAATTTTTAGATATGAAACTTACTTGCAGCTCCATGTTCCTATGAAGTTTCTACTTGGTCCTTCAATGTGGCACAAAAGTGCTAGAAAGTACAGCAGCAAATCTAGAGTATTAATAAACCTAGTTGTCTTTTGCTCTTTCCCCTGCTGTGAAAGCCTTTCATGAGACGGAACAAGGGATTTAAAGCAGGTGATCCATCGTATGAAGCTCAATGCCATCGTGTGTGAACACACATAGGGTTATCCTAGTTCCACCTCTAGATTGCAAGCAGATTCAGTTCTGGGCACTTTGGGTTAAAAGGGCCAGTTCTGGGTTGGGAAAGACTCAGAGATGAACTCCTGAAGAGTTGTTGCCAGCCAAAAGAGATAGTATTGGATTGGAGGACTAAAGAATCTGGCTTCTTTTGTTCTACCTGTCATCCGCTCCTCTTCTATGAAAATAATGTGGCACTGAAATGAACAAACAGTTAGAGAGGCTCATATTCACAAAACACATGACTGAATTGCCAGACTGTTTTAGCTTTCACTGAAGATGGGACTGCTGCTCACTTGGATTATTGATCTGGAGGTGAGCCAATGAAATTGTAAGCAAAGTCTGAAGCCTTATTTTTCCCGGATTGTATCACAGTCTGATTAGGTGGATACGAGCACAACACAGCAGAACCTGGAACTGACATTTGGGATTACAAGGGCAATCATCAGCCATATGCTTTGCACATCCCTATCCACAACGCTGTGCTTAATTGTAATGTCAGACCTAACAGGTAGCAATCCCATTGGCTCTGCATTTGCTCACAGGACATGCTGCAAGAAGTGAGAGGGCATCCTGAAGCTGTCCAGTGACAACGAAGCACAGAGAGCAACAAGAGAACATCAGGGTTTCCCAGCAACCTATTTTCATTGCAGAGAAACTAGACGCGCTTTCTGATTTTGAAGGTTGTGTTTGTTGCTGTTTGGCAAGCATAATAAATATAATGAGCCCAATCTCCATTGGAAGTCAGACTCCATATCAAACAACTGCATATTATTCCCAGGGATGAATTAAATCCCTATTTTATAACCCACTAATCAGAACTTTCACTACAGTAATTGGATTTGCAGATGTGTCCTAGTCAACAAACTAGAGGTTGTAATCAGCTCTGCTGTGTTTTTGGTTCTTCTTCATTTAATAATGCTGTAATGGGTGTGTGTTTGTGTGTGTGTGTAAAAAGAAAGAGAGTGCAAGAGAATGAGTCAAAAAGAAAAAGGGGAAAGTTGATAGAGAAAGAGAAAATTCTGTTTGGCAGAGTAGCTAAGTGGTTCACTTATTGCTATGGAAACCTTCACATCTTAGCAACAGATTGTTGGTACTATGCTGATATGATACAGTGAGTTGATGCCACCAAAGACAAGCATATTTGGAAATCTTTTTTCAAATGTTTTGGGTTTTCTTAAAAACGTGCTGTAAGGCTTTGTAACACCTTTTCCGAATCAAATACCATGATAAGTGCCTTCATTACAATTAGACTCCTTGTGACTTAAAACAAACAGGTTTTGGCTTTTGTTTTGGCACAATGCAGAAACAGTTTGCCACTGCCTTCTTCCGATATGCTTTTAAAATTTATTTTATTTTCCCAATTTAGTCCATAGTCCTGGAATTTTTATATGGTCCCCACCAAAGTACTAACCATGGCCAACTCTGCCTAGTTTTCTAGATGAGCCAAGATTGGTTAGTACTCCTCCTGCCCCCTTAATATAATAACAATGATTTGTATACATTTTCACAGAAGACATCATTCACTTGCAAAATAATGGTGAATGGTAAATGTCTATTTTAAAAAAACCTGATTACTTTTGGTTTTACTTAGATCAGTATGAAATGCCATTTAAATAAAATAGTACTTTGTCTAACCAGTTGTTTCTATGACTCTGAAATTACTGGTATTGAAGCCATCAATATGTTTTTTTAAATGTCTTGAAATAGAATAATTGAAGCAGACTTTAGTGAAAGAAAAGTAGCTTGTCAGAGTAGTCTGCAAATCTTGGGCTTAATATCTACTTGGTTATAGCATCTCAGTGTGCATATATAACCCTCTAGGGAAGCTATGGCTTTTCTTTGGCTTAGGGTTTGGCTTTTCATCAAACCAAAACTTTAAGACAACAGCATCTGCAAGAGTAAAGTCAAAACTGGCAACATGGAGGATGAACTGTCACAATGCAAGCCCCAACTTTTTTGCACATCTGTTGATGTTGCATCATGTTCCAAGGGGCAGGCCTTGCATCACAGTGGATTTATAATTCTATCACATCTTCTAGTGGAAAAACAAAGCAGAGTATATAGTGGTCATTTTGTGTTTGTTCAACAGACTGTGCTCAAAAGCTGATACCAGTAATTTTATTTGCACAAATCTACCTTGTGCACCAATTGCACCCATGTCTGTACCCTACTCACAATCACCTCCCTACCATAATGCACTCTACATAAGGCTGCCCTTGAAGAACATTTGGAAGCCGCAACTCTTCCAGAATGCAGCAGGGCAGGAAGTACTGGACATGTCAAGATATGCCCACGTAGCATCACTGCTCCATGAGCTGAACTGGCCCTTGGTGAATTACCAGGTGCAATTCAAGGTACTAACTGTCATCTATAAAGCCCTACCTACCACAAGGCCCGATTATTTGTGAGTCTCTGTCTCTGATTGTTTCAACTTGCCCAATTCTGACAGGGTAGCCATGCTCTGGGCCCTTTCTATTAAGCAGTACCATCCTATGGGACCCAGGAGATCTGCCTTCTCTGTCAAGGCACCAGATCTGTGGAACAGTATTTATGTCCCTTTCCTCCAAGATTTGGATGGCCCTGACACAGTTGGTCTTCCACAAGGCTTTAAAGACCTAGCTTTCCCCAACACTGGGACTGGGTGAGCTCACTTAGGTGAGCTCCATTGGTTACCTATTTGCTGTTTGTCTATAAAGGGATTTATCTGGACCTCTGCTATATTGATTGTTATTGGAATTGGTTTAAATTGTTCAGATTGGTGTTGTTTTTGTTTATTAGTTTAAATAGAGAAATAAAAATATTATATAAATAAATGGATTTTTAAAAAGTAGTTATTAGATTTTTGTGCCACTGCAATCACAAAACTCAAGGTGGCATACAACATAATTCAACATCATAAAACATCCATGATAATGAAAGTAAGTAATTAGAGAAAATAAAATCAACATCCATTCTAAGAGCAGCCAGAGCAACATACAATGACCTGACAGAATTGCATCATTCCATTAAACTAAAAAAGCCCTCTAGGAAAAAGCTGCTTTGAGCAACTTCCAGAAGGCTATTAAGTCAGAGCAAGTCTAATCTCCAAGGGAAGGCTTTTCCAATGCACAAGTGCTATGATGGAAAAATAAAGCCTCTCTGATCTTTCAGAAGTGGGGGACCACCAGCATTTCTCCCCCCCCCCCCCCCAGGAAATGAGCATTGGATGGGTTGATTTTAGTTGGAGAAGACATCTGCAGGTATCTCAGCATCCAACCATATAAGACTTTATAGGTTAAAACCAACACTATAAATTGCACTTGGAAACCAATTGGCAACCAGAGCTGGGCCTGTAGCCAGGTGTAATATGTTCCTGAAGGCTAGTACCAATTAACAAGTGAGCCATTACATTGTGCACCTACTGTAGTTGCTTAATAGACTTTAAAGGCAGCCTCAGAAATAGTGACTTTGGCAGTCTAAAATAGAGGGCAGTCTTAAAGAAAAAGATGAGTGGGCAGCTAAGGACTATTTTTTCCAGGGTTTTTTTCCCCCCAGATTACTTTTGAGGGTAGTGTATGGGGGGGGTGTCCTTTTTGTGAGGGGTAGGACCAAAGTCACTGATGGGCAGGCCCAGAATATGAAGTGGTGTGGCATGCCTTCCTCTCTCTCTCTTTCCCTTTTCCTTGCATTTCTGAACCTGCTATCAGGGCAGGAATATACTATCAGTTCACAATTAGAGGTGAGAATTGATTGCTTGCAAACAGCTTTTGAAATTAGGCCACATGTTGATATGTCTTTACTTCACTCAGTGCTAACATATCTATATAACTAATGATCAACCTTAGATGGCTCATAGTTCTGCTTCAGAATCCCTGTTCAAGGATTGGTTCATCCAATGGACTTATTATTATTCTAATTTATACAGTGTTTGGTGCTTTACATAGTGAGTGCTGGGTAAATTTTGTGCATTTTTAAGTAACAGTTTATTTAGTAGAATGCCAGCCTGGCCTTTGAGGTAGTTGTATACTACTAATCTTGAAGGTAGAGAGTAAGCAAAGTAACTTTGGAACAATGTTCCTCCCTACCTAAAATGGACTTCCATCTCTATTTTTGGTTGTATTTTACTTTTACCAAACTGTTCAGTCTACATTTAAGCAGATGAAGGATGGTATGTTTACCACTATACCAACAAAAGCTTTTAAAGAAAAGGTAAAGGAAAACATTATTACTTAGCTTGATGATCTTCACAGTATATTTGGTTTCAAACCTTTTGCCAAATATGCTGGAATCAGGAGGGTTTTTCTGCATCTATTTTTTTCTTTGTTTTCAACAAAATAGCCAGTTTATAAATTGCAAAGGGCACTGTTCAGAGCTGTTTGAAAAGCTTGTTGCTTTCCTACCAGCTTCACCTCGAAAATTTTAAACAAACATATATGATAAAATGTTTTACCTCTACGGAACCAGATTTTTCCAAAAGGAATTGCCTTCAGAACGCTGCTGTGAAATTTCCTACCAATCCAGAAATTGGAGAATAGGTAAAAACATTAGCTGTTCTCATAGCAACAAAAGCTTTCAATTTTTACTATTCCTCTTTGCAAAGATTTCACTTTTTATCACCTCTTGGCAATCTCACATGAACTACAGCACGGTATGTGCCATGCTGTTCCCAGATGGAACTCAACCAATACTGGAGTTAGTGGTTATTACAAACTGCCCTGAGTTAATAAGCATTGACTTTCTGTCACGTTTCACTCATGGTGGAGTGAGATGTAATTGCAGCAAACTATCCAGCAAGCACTTCCTGGCATAGTCATATGGAAAGATGCAGTCAATTAACTGCAGAAAGGAAGTCAAACACAAAAGCATTCCAGATCATTTTTGACCTTTAGGAGTTTGCAGCATGGAAGGCTTAAATCAACCTTGCCCCAACTTGGTGCTCTTCAAATTTCCGAGCCAGCATTAGCCAACATGGCTGAAAGGAGGTGTATTCCCAACACATCTGGAAGGCATCATGTACTATGAAAGATTATTTAAAATATATAGCTCCATCAGAAGGGGATTAATTGAAAATGTACTTGGCAATGATCTATTTATTTCCACTCACCACATACTTTTTGTTAATGCTGTATTTTACTCAGGCACAAATGAATTGTTATGGCTCTTTCATTTGCTTTTTCCCATTTTCTTGAGAATGCTGGCAAACAATGTAAAGAAACAAGATTTAATGTCCTAGACTTCCTGGTTTAGTCACTATATTTTATGCAGTTATGGCTAGGCATATCCTATCTCCCCTTCATGGATCACTGCCTTGTCGTGGCGAAGGGGCTTGTGTAACTCAGTGAAGCCATGAGCTATACCGTGCAGGGCCACCCAAGACGGACAGGTCATGACAGAGAGTTCTGACAAAATGTGGTCCACTGGAGAAGGAAATGGCAACCCACTCCAGTATCCTTGCCAAGAAAACCCCATGGACAATGTTAAAAGGCTAAAAGATATGACGCTGGAAGGCGAGCCCCTCAGGTCGGAAGGTGTCCAATATGCTACTGGGGAAGAGCGGAGGGCAATTCCAAGTAGCTCCAGAAAGAGTGAAGTGGCTGGGCCAAAGCCAAAAGGACGTTCAGCTGTGGATGTATCTGGAAGCGAAAAGAAGGTCCGATGCTGTAAAGAACAATATTGTATAGGTACCTGGAATATAAGATCTATGAACCAAGGCAAGCTGGATGTGGTCAAACATGAGATGACAAGCTTGAACATCGACATCTTGGGAATCAGCGAATTGAAATGGACGGGAATGGGTGAATTTAATTCGGGTGACCATTATATCTACTACTGTGGGCAAGAAACCCTTAGAAGAAATGGAGTAGCACTCATAGTCAATAAGAGAGTGGGAAAGGCAGTAATGGGGTACAACCTCAAAAACGACAGAATGATCTCAGTGCGTATCCAAGGCAAACCATTCAATATCACAGTCATCCAAGTCTATGCCCCAACCACTGATGCCGAAGAAGCTGAAGTTGACCGCTTCTATGAAGACCTACAACACCTTCTAGAACTAGCACCAAAAAAAGATGTCCTTTTCATCATAGGGGATTGGAATGCTAAAGTAGGAAGTCAAGGAGTAATCGGAATAACAGGCAAGTTTGGCCTTGGAGTACAAAATGAAGCAGGGCAAAGGCTAATAGAGTTCTGTCAAGAGAACAAGCTAGTCATAGCAAACACTCTTTTCCAACAACACAAGAGACGACTCTACACATGGACATCACCAGATAGTCAATACCGAAACCAGATTGATTATATACTTTGCAGCCAAAGATGGAGAAGCTCTATACAGACAGCAAAAACAAGACCAGGAGCTGACTGTGGCTCAGATCATGAGCTTCTTACTGCAAAATTTAGGCTTAAATTGAAGAATGTAGGGAAAACCACTAGACCACTCAGGTATGACTTAGATCATATTCCTTGTGAGTACACAGTGAAGGTGATGAATAGATTTAGAGGATTAGATTTGGTAGACAGAGTGCCTGAAGAACTATGGACGGAGGTCCGTAACATTGTACAGGAGGCAGCAACTAAAACCATCCCAAAGAAAAAGAAATGCAAGAAAGCAAAATGGCTGTCTGATGAGGCTTTACAAATAGCTGTGGAAAGAAGGAATGCGAAAAGCAAGGGTGAAAGGGAAAGATATAAGCAACTGAATGCAGATTTACAGAGAATAGCAAGGAGAGATAAGAAGGCCTTCTTAAATGAACAATGCAAAGAAATTGAGGAAAACAATAGAATGGGGAAGACTAGAGATCTCTACAAGAAAATTGGAGATATGAAAGGAACGTTTAGTGCAAAGATGGGCATGATAAGGGACAAAAAAGGCAGGGAACTAACAGAAGCAGAAGAGATTAAGAAGAGGTGGCAAGAATACACAGAAGAACTATACAAGAAAGATCTTAATGTCCCTGATGTCCACACTGGTGTGATCACTGACCTTGAGCCAGACATCCTAGAGAGTGAAGTCAAGTGGGCCTTAGGAAGCATTGCTAACAACAAAGCTAGTGGAGATGACAGTATTCCAGCTGAGTTATTTAAAATACTAAAAGATGATGGTGTTAAAGTGCTGCACTCAATATGCCAGCAAGTTTGGAAAACGCAACAGTGGCCACGGGATTGGAAAAGGTCAGTTTATGTTCCAATTCCAAAGAAGGGCAACGCCAAAGAATGCTCAAACTATCGCACAATTGCACTCATTTCACATGCTAGCAAGGTTATGCTCAAAATCCTACAAGCTAGGTTTCAGCAGTACGTGAACCGAGAACTACCGGATGTACAAGCTGGGTTTCGAAGAGGCAGAGGAACTAGAGATCAAATTGCCAACATTCGCTGGATCATGGAGAAAGCACGAGAGTTCCAGAAAAATATCTACTTCTGCTTCATTGACTATGCAAAAGCCTTCGATTGTGTGGATCACAACAAACTGTGGCAAATTCTTAAAGAGATGGGAGTACCAGACCACCTTACCTGTCTCCTGAGAAATCTGTATGCGGGCCAAGAAGCAATGGTTAGAACCGGTTATGGAACAACCGATTGGTTCAAAATAGGGAAAGGTGTACGACAAGGCTGTATACTGTCACCCTGCTTATTTAACCTATATGCAGAGTACATCATGAGAAATGCCAGGCTGGAAGAATCACAAGCCGGAATTAAGATTGCAGGGAGAATCATCAACAACCTCAGATATGCAGACGATACCACCCTAATGGCAGAAAGTGAAGAAGAACTAAAGAGCCTCTTGATGAGGGTGAAAGAGGAGAGTGCAAAAGCTGGCTTGAAACTCAACATTAAAAAAACTAAGATCATGGCATCTGGACCCATCAATTCCTGGCAAATAGAAGGGGTAGAAATGGAAGCAGTAACAGACTTCATTTATTTGGGCTCCAAGATCACCGGAGACGGAGACTGCAGCCATGAAATTAAAAGACGCTTGCTCCTTGGGAGGAAAGCTATGGCAAGCCTAGATAGCATATTAAAAAGCAGAGACATCACCTTGCCGACAAAGATCTGCATAGTCAAAGCTATGGTTTTTCCAGTAGTAATGTATGGCTGTTAGAGCTGGACCATTAAGAAGGCTGAGCGCCGAAGAATTGATGCCTTTGAACTGTGGTGCTGGAGAAGACTCTTGAGAGTCCCCTGGACTGCTAGGAGGTCAAACCAGTCAATCTTAAAGGAAATCAACCCTGATTGCTCATTGGAAGGATCGATAATGAAGCTCAAGCTCAGATATTTTGGTCACCTAATGCAAAGAGAGATCTCTTTGGAGAAGACCCTGATGCTGGGAAAGATTGAAGGCAAAAGGAGAAGAGGACGGCAGAGGATGAGATGGTTAGATAGCATCACTGAAGCAATGAGCATGAAACTGAGCAAACTCAGGGAGGCAGTGAAGGACAGGAAGACCTGGCGCAATATGGTTCATGGGGTCACGAAGAGTCGGACACGACTTAACGACTAAACAACAACAACAATATCCTATCTGGGCTACAAAAGTCCAGTTGACCACCAGATGGCAGCAAAGTCTCTTTACAGCCATCTACTATTTTCTATTTTAAATTTTTAAGCAGCTCCTTCTGTTATTTCAGCCTTAAATTAATCTTCCCCTCAATCCATAGCATTTAAGGGATTTCACAAGCATTTTTTACTATTAAATCAACACACTTATAATCTCCAATTATTCAATGACTTTTCACATGTTTCAGGAAGTGGTAGTTCGAAATACCATTCTCCCCATAAAGACTTTATTTTTATTTCAGAAGCTGTTTCCAATGAATCTATACTTAAACATGTGATTTGTACTTCTGAAATAAGAACAAAGACTTATGGGGAAGACTTTTTTTTTTTTTGAGAACAACTCAGCTGTCTAAGCAAGAGCTATGTGAGTACTGTATGGTGTGGAATGAAAGCTGCACATTTTGATTCCCAGACTATTGCTCCTAAACTGGATGCAGATCCAGCAAAGCCTAGTATGGAAGCTACCATCTTAGTACTGGAGATAAATGCACAATATTCTTATTCCAGCAAGTTAAAGGGCTGTTCTTGGATGCATTAAGATGAAACCACGGAAGCTTATTTTTTATGAACAGTGTTGACAGTTCTGTTTGCATAGAACATTCTTCCACAGAAGTGCCATAAAGGGTCACTTAAACATAGATTTCTTCAATCTGGCCATCCTCCAGATGTACGGACTGCGGCTTTCAGCATTCCTTGTCCAACATAGTCGCTGCTTGAGACTTCCGAGAGTGGAAGTGCTGTCATCTGCAGGGCATCCAGGTGTGGGAGAACACTATATTTTAACAACTTTCCCCCATGCTTATTTTTTCATTACCATATCTGACTGAAAGCCATTTATTATATTATGGGCAATCAAATTAAACACAGGATGAAGAAAAACGATCTGTATTTCATCTAGGATACATAAAGGACTAAAATAACACTGGCTTTCTCAATATTTTAAAATCATTTTTAAAAAGATATCCTGCAGTAGTGCGGTCCTACATTTTTTTTCTCCCAGGATAAATAAGTCAGATAATCATTTACAGCAAAGCCACAGGTACATTTTGCAGTCCTTGTTTGACCTACCAAGCATTGTTATAACACCATCAATCACATTTTCTGAGTAAGTTTTTGACTTACATCTGGATAGCTTTTCAGAGAGTTCTGTGGATAATGCAGGGCAAATTCCCACAGAAACAGACAGGCAGTATTGATCATATTACTACTAATCTTACTGATCATCTATTTCATTACACTGAATAAATCAAGGAATGAGAAAAATGAAAGGGGAATTGAATTGGACATCTTCCCTCCAAAGGTTTCACATTTCATTGCTAACACTTTTCTCCCTTCAGCAGAAGTTGTAGGGAATGTGCAAAGGTACATCTATACTAACATCACATTGGCAACAAGGGTGGGATTTTTGACCAACTACTTGCTGCAGTTCATAATATTTCAGTGGAAAGTTCCAGGACACTTTATCGGAAGGATTTTTGCTGCACAAGAGTGAGTTATGACCAGTGCCTGCTATTGGATGTGTTCCAGAATTTTCTGACACGAGGAGTTTTACTGTTATTTAGAAAAGTTTGAGAGATGGCTAGCTACAAATGATTCCGGAAAAGAGGACAGGCATATTCCTACCTACTTTACTTGCAAAGCCATACAGCCTTATGAAAACTCTCATTGCTCCTGTGAAGCCCAAGTCAGAGAGCTACAAAATTCTTGTCACAGCACCACAAACCTCAGCCTATCATTATGGCTGAATGCTTTAGATTTTATGGCAGAAATCAAACAGTGGGAGAAAGCCTTACAGATGATAGTAATGACTTTGAAAGATTACCCATCGCTTGTTCCTTTGGGCTCTTCTTGGATCAAACGTGGTGAGATAAATTTGTGGCCTACATGAGAAGTATTGCCTGCATAAGTTATTAAATGAAAAGGGTCTGTTTTTTTCAACCTGCCTGTAACAGTGCTTTAGCTATGGAGTTCACCAAACAAGATTCTTAACAATTAAAGAACATAATAGGGTCCAGAGAGATCCACATAATGTAACAGTATCTTCCCAACACAGACACTGGATCTAGGGCACCACAGACAGCTGTACTGCTCTCAGCATGGCAGAAAACTCACCAACAATAAAATAAGGCATGGTCTCACTGTGGGAGTGCACATTTACAACAGACCTGCCAGTTTAAATTGGAGACTTGACACAGTTATGGGGATCATATTACATAAGAATTATGTTAAAAAAGTTTGTTGGAATAAGTCATGCCAATCCAAGATACGTGTCCAGTAGTAAAGCCATTTGAAAGCCTGAGAAGCCTAAACAACATATCATAAATGCCACTAAATCTGGGAATGATAGTCTAGGCACTACCCTGGAGACTGGTGGGCCCCCAATAAATATGGACAGAGCTGCATCGATATCACTAATTTCAGAGACTATCTACAAACATTGTTTTGCATTTTTCACAAACTGCTTGAGTTGCCTTCTTCCTTTAGGGAAACTGTAGAAAGGAAACTGCAAAGAATGGAGCAGAATGACATTGTGTAATGTGACAAATATAGTAAATGAGCAGTTCCAACTGTAGTTGTTCCAAAACAAAAACAAACAAAAATAGGTAAATCTATTAGACTGTGTGGAGATTACAAATAAATTGTACATCGTTGCATGCATCCAGAACCATATCTCAGTACCAAATGCAGAGAATCTGTTTGCTAAAACCTAAGTAAAAGGGACTTATAATATGCCCATCAATAGTTGAATTAAATTCAAAGCAGCATTTATCAACATTTATAAAGGTCTGATGAGTACCAAAAACTATTTTTTGGTGGTGGGGGGGTATTCACTGTAACACTCCTGCAGTGTTTCAATATATAATGGATCCAGCAACATAAAGCTTAGATCATGTGGATTATATTTTGTTCTCTGCTTCCTTAATGAAAGAACATTTAGCACATTAGACAATGTGCTAATTAGACCTGAACCTATGGCATGCAAGTGAAATGATCTAGGTGTCAAGTTTTTCAAGAGCTAGTAGAATACATTGGCATGACTTCCATCTCATGGAAAATAAGTTGAACTACATCTGAACTAATACCTTTTTAGGTCTGCTTAAATTACCGTGGATGTTCCTGTCTACACTGTTACATCCACTACTTGAGTTGTAGCAGAAGACCATTCAATTTTATTGGGCAGCAGAATGTGAAAAGGCTTTTCAGACAGCAAAGCAAAGGCTGTTAATCAGCAAATGGCTTATACACTCAAATAAACCACTGAAGTTAGCATGTATGTCAAGCCCTGCAAGGCTGGTGAAGATAGGAAAGAAGAATCACTTGGCTTTCTGGAATGAACTTGATTGCTAGTAGGGTAATGTAACAGAAACATGGAAGCCTGCCAAAGCAGTTCTCCAGATCAACTTATATTTAGCATGATTAAGATGGAGTTACTCTTTCTTACACTTTCCCCCTCCCATGGACTAAGGAATCTTTTCTGTAACAGTCCAACTCCCTCCTATAATAGTCTTGTTGCCTCCTTGGTGTTCCCAGGATCTGTTAGACCACTCTAAGGACTGGTCTAGGACAAAGGTCTAGGTTCAGGACAAAATACTCAAGCCTTATTTTGAGAAGAGAATGGAGCTGCAAAACCTGGAGAATTTGGATGATTATATTGACAAAATTCTGACAAAGACTCTTACATGAGCTCCATGAGGGCCATCCAGGTGTCTTTAGGATGCAGGTAAGAGCCCATGGTTATTTATGATGGCTTAGGCAAGGTAAAGATGTAGAAGAATTTGTACATCAGTGTGCTGCTTGTTCTTCCATGCATGATCAGCTGCTTATAGCACTCCTTTATCCATTGTAATGGGCAACATTCACACTGGGAAAAAATCTATGTGGACTATGCTGAAATAAGCAGACAGACTTTCCTTGTGGTTGTAGACAGTTACTCCAAGTGGTTGGAGGTGTAATCTGCTAACATCAGTATTAGTAATAGAACTAGTACATTTCTGTGCAGTGTTTGCCTCTTTTGGTCTACTAAAATAATTGGTTTCAGATAATGGGCCTAAATTCGCATTCATTTTACTGAGACAAAGTGGAATGAAGCATATCTTGTCTCCACTATTATCACCCAGTCTCAAATGGTGCAGCCGAATGGGCAGTACAAACATTCAAAAGAGCAGGGATGAAACAAGCTGTTGAGGCAGCTGGAAACAAAGCAGAGCAAAGACTAACTACAGGGATATGCCATACATGGTACCTGCAATTACTCTTTCAGAACCATTCCTAAAAAAGCAACTTCACAGTTGGCTGGATTTGCTTAAACCTTCACTGATCCATACTGTGAAGAAGCACTAGAAGTAGCTAAAATGGACACAAGATAATCTTACACGAAGAGTGAGAATATTCCACCCAAGCAGATAATCTGCTTCCAGCTAAGTGCCTAAGCTTCTCTTTCCACTTCTTTCAAGTAAACCTGTGCCACACAATACTTTCACCAGAGAAACCTTATACAATATCACCTTTTGCACCTTCTTTATTGGAAGATGCCTCACCAGTATCTATGTGCAATCAAATATATAGAGGTTTTAAGAATTATTTTAATTATGCTTCTTATGATGTTCATAACAGCTTAATAAAAATCTTAACAGAAGACTTAATAAGCTCCACTAAATCATTTCTGAGAGATGACCAAACTCTGTTGGAAGACTTCCAGTGAAGAACTGACCACTTCATACCGTAGCTTGTTCTGTAAGATGATAATTCATACAGACAGGAGGCTTCTTCTGATACTAGCCTGAACCTACTTTCATGTTGTTTTAACCTATTGTTTCTGGTTCTGTCCTGTGAAACAATAGAAAATAGGCCTATTCTCTCCCTCTACAGGAAGGTAGAACTGCTTCTCATGATCTGAACTCTGTGCTACTTATACTGAAGGCTCTGCTGAGGTCCAGGTACACTATCTCTATAGCATTCTCCTGATCTAGTAGGCAACTACATCTTATCAAACAAGGAGATAAGGCCAGTCTAGCAGGTTTTATGACAAACCCAGATTAATAGTAGCATGCTCATCCAAGTAAATACGAACACACAGTTTAATAATCTGTTTAAGGACCCTGTCCAGTATAGATGCTAAGATGAGAGGTTTCCCATTTTTGAAGATGAGTAGATGACATTTGCTGTCCTCCAGACTTTTGGAATCTTGTCAGTCATCCAGGAGTTATCCAAGATTACTGAGAACCATTCTGCAATCAGCTCTGCTACAATGTAATAAGTGTTAGTTTGGGCAGCCATTTTTGTAAAGGTAGCTGTCCATTCAGTACTAGGAATCAAGTGATATGCAGAATTTCTTGGCAACCATTTTTGATCCAGAAGTAGCATTAACAACATGTCTGCAGGCAATGTTCACTACTACTTACGCTATACTGCAGTTCAGAATAAAACTGTTCTCATCAAGAGGTCTTGTTGGTGATTTAGAAGCACTACATATACTTACACAGAGCACTAATCTTAGAATGACATTTGATAGGATTCTAAAGTTATTACAAGTAAGACTTGGCTTCTTGTCTTCTACAGACCAATTTATTTGTCATGCAAGGCTATAAAGCTGGCTTAGTGGCAATGAGCCTATGCTCACTCACATTCTCTACCCATAAGCAAGCAGATGTAGTGAACTCCCTACAGCCCAGTTAGCTGTGTTTAACATGACATGCAAGTATTATACTTTAGCTTCATCCACTTGGAGGAAACGAGGTTATGAAGCCTCTAAGCAAAATGAAAACAAACCAGGTGTCTTTTATTTTGTGGTTTCTCCAGGGCAGATAATGTGTGGGCCCCACATTGCATATCAATTGCTAACCACGGCACAAATGTTTTGCTAGCCATACTTGCTGATAGGTGAAGCCAGTAGGTATGAGGGGACACATCGGTTACTAGGGCATTATTATATGGTGGGGGAAGCCAAACTCTCTCAGAACAGGTGTTGTCTGTCAGAGTGTATATGATTCAGGCATCCGATTTTCATGAAACCTGATCAGTGCAATTGCAGCAGTATAACTGGAAACATTGTGAGTTGTCCTCCATGTGTGAGTGCTTAGCTTAGAGATTAGAGGAAGAAGATCGTTGCGAGTCACATTTTTCTTACATACATTCTTTTTTTAAGCTCAGGTGATGTCTGAAATCTCTATATAGAAAGTAACAAGAACAGACCAAAATTCACACATTGTATTTCCCCAGCCCCACCCCTTAATACTTTCTGTAACCTAGCAGCATAATGTTCCTGTATGAGCCAGTCAAGGAAAAAATAAAACAATGTCTACCACATCCCAGTTTATAATTGGGGTTAAAAGACACAAGAGAAAGGCAGTGGAAAATATCACAGTGGATTAACATTATCGGGCTTTTATTCTTTAGTACCTTTGATGGTGAACTAATAGTTCTGTATAATCAGCTGATGTTTCATATGTTTCATCAATGGGAATTGCATGATAGAATATGATTTCCTGATAGCGGGGGATGCAGTATAATAATACTGTTCAGAACTTTAGAAAATTCAGCAGTCCTTGAATTGGGAGAGTCAGCAAGAGGAATGAGCTAGACTTTGCAATAAATTTAGCTAGCTGCTGGTGGGGGAGGTGGAACAAATTCCTGCTTTCGAATCTGATGCAAATTATGCTATCTGCAGGAGTTTCTTCCCCTTCACCACACTGTAGCTGTGTATTTCTAAACACAGACACCCTATGGTCCTAGTGTTCTCTTAGAAATGTCTGAAAGCTACAGGTAGCAGGGTACAAGACCCAGGGAAATGAGGAGTCTGCTCAAACATACTGAGCATTGGAAAGATTTGTGTGTTCTATCCATTGCCTTTTCTCAGAAGCGATGTTTCTCAACCTTAGGCACTTTAAGATGTGTGGACTTCAACTCCCAGAATTCCCTAGCCAGTATGGCTGGATGGGGAATTCTGGGAATTGAAGTCCACACAACATAAAGTTCCCCAGGTTGAGAAACACTGCTCAGAAGAGCTCAAGGCATAGACCCTCAATCAGCCTATATAGTTATTGACTGATTTATTTATTTATTTACTTAACCAATTTATATAGCCACCCATCTCACCGTAGGCGACTCTGGGCATCGTACAACAAAGCTAAAAACAGTAAATAAATACGTTAAAAATATAAAATCAAAATAGAACAGAGAATAAAAGGATGTTAAAAATAAGGAAGCCACCTCACTAATTCCCCTTCCCCTGGGGTCCCCAGGCCTGCTGGCATAACCAAGTCTTAAGAGAGATTCAGAAGGTTTCCTATTTACTGCATTGTACAGACTCAAGACATATACCATAAAAGCACACAGACACATAAAGATACATCCCAGAACAGCTCATGCATCTCTTCCTGGGCCACAGCCCATCCCAAAACACAATGTTAGAGATCCACAACCCCCAAGAGTTACCAGACCCTACTGTGTCTTAGTGGGATTAGATGCAATTGCCAAAGCTAGACATCATTGTTAGAAGCCAACACTGGAATTGCAAATGCAAGTGGAAGGGAGGGAAGTCCTTTGGGGTAAAGTGAAAGAAAATAGCATGAGAAAACAGCATTCAAAGGGATTTTGCCTTCTTCCTACCAAATGTGTAAATGCTACAGCTATGAACTGATAGCCATTGGACAGTGGGGGTTTCTTCTGGAAGGAAACAAAGCTCTAGGAATGATAATGAACAAATAAAATATTTTCTTTTGCCCAGGGTTCTGAAGTTACATTAAGCCTCAATTCTCAGAAAAGATCAAGTTTTTTTTCCTCACCCTGTGGCAAATCTTTAAAAATAGTCACGTTACAGTCCTACACATATTTATTGCATATTGCATTTTTACAATGAAAATAAAAACATAAAAGCATCCAGAGTGCAGGGAAAAATGGTGACATTACTACATTGCAATGACAAGGAGATGGGGTATTGTGATATTACTGTCTTTTGTATGTTCATAGATACAGTCTAAAATAATGTAAATGATATGCTTTAAAATAACTTCTTCTGAGCAAAGTTTCTTGGTCCAAATTATTCAGCTTGATAGGATCCTGGATGACCTTTCTGTTTCAATGATAAGAATGAATCATAACCAATATTCTTCATTTTTCAACCAGCATCTTAATGAAGAGGATGGAATAATTGAGACATTGCACTCTGACACTCCAGTTACTAAAGTGTATCCTTGACCTTGGAGTTCATAAAATCAGAATAATCAGACCATAATAGCCCAACCTATGGTCACATCTAGATGGGAGTGCTTTCGTACACTGTTTTATGGAACAATCTTTCCAGAATATTCAGAAATTCACCTGCTACAGAGTGCTGCCATCAGGTTGTTATCTAAGGTTGTTCAGCAGCTTAGATCTACTAACTGTAATACTTAGTTCAGGCCCTATAACTATGCATGTAGGCTTTTTGCAAAGTAATCTGTTTCCTCTTAAAATCTCTCTCAGATGTTCTTACTTAAAGGTAGGCTGACCTTACATGGGCTGCAAACATCTGGACAGGCAGCAGCAGTCTTCTTATGGCTACCATGTACTGGTCACCTGGATTTTTATAGCCCAGATTTGGTAGCACTAATAGAGAATGTGGCCATATACAGTAGGTCTTTTCAGGTATGATATCAAGAACTGCAGAATTCTCTTCCCCATAAGATGTATATCTCGTTTCCTCCTTATTTCGTTTATAGGGCTAAGCAATTTGTTTCAGCTTCCATCTGGATTTGTTGGCATGGATTTATAGTAATTGTTGCTATGAATACACTTGCAGTTTGTTATTGCTATTATTCTGGGTATCTATTTTAAAATGTATTGGATTTTTATGACTGTAAGGCTGCAATTTTATACATACTTAATTGAGGATAAACACATGGACCTCAGTGGGACTTCCTTCTGGACGGGAACTTATATAATTGTACTTACCTGCCTTGTGCATTTTTTAAAGGAAAAGGGAGGGTAGACATGCTGTTGATCAGGTAGCTATCAGCACCTATCTGATTGTGGCTGGCCTAGAAAGTGAAGCAGGGTCAACCCTGATTAGTTTTTGGATGGGAGACCACAGGAAATATCAAGACTGTAGGCTAGACTGGGAAGTCAATGGCAAAACCCTACTATAACTCTGCCAAGAAAACTGCATGGATGCAGTCACCAGAAGACAAGTTGAACCTACATCTTTGCTCTTTTGAACTTTTGGTGCCTTTGAACATTGGCGAAATCTTTAAAAGCATTGGTTCTGTCACATCATTACTACTAGCAAAATGTGACAACACCACAGAGAGCTTCTGATGTTTTGTTTCTTTTCTAATTTGGTAGTAAAATGAGCACATGGATTTGAAGTTTTTAGGCTGTTAATTGAATACACTTTGACCGGATCTTCCTATTGTCCCCTGAACAATCTTGAGAAAACCAGTTGTGTGGTTTGTTTCTTTCTTTCATCTCTGTACAGACTGCTGTGTCTCAATAATTTAACAAACTGCAACAGTGTTTTCTCATGACCCCAGCCACATCTAAATGTCTGTAACTGAAGGGCTTATAATTGAGGTAACTCAGCTAGGTAATCAGCTTGGGAATGAAGGAGGTGAAATGTGCAAACCAGCCCTGATTTGATTTGAAAGATTGGAGATTCAAGGATGGCATGATCTGATTACAGTTTGTGATTCAAAGAATCAAGGGCAAAATCTGTCTCTCTCTGCATTCAGATTCAAGATGCAATTTGTAAAAGATTCATTCATAATCTATAACGGGGAAGCCTAAAAGCTGCCTATAGTTGTTTGGGAGGGGAGAGAAGAATGGGATGCAAGTAGTAGGGTGAGTTTAGATCCTTTAGAGAATATTAACTCTGTCAAGTTTCAGCTGGATACTTTCAATGATTTCATCACAGTAAAGTTTTGAAATATTTCTTTTCATACTTCTTTTAACCAGAGACAGCAGAGATAAAGATTTACTTTTCCAAAACAATCCTTACAGGACTGAACACAGAATGCTAACTGAATGCTGATTAAAACATGGAAAACAGGAGAGAACATGATGCACTCTGAGGCATGGGGAACTCCATGCACCAGCTTTTAGTTGTTGATCACACTTCTAGTCACCTTAACGTAGGCTGCTTGGAGGGCTAGAAGTCACAAGTATCTGAGAGAAAACCTTCATAGTGAAGTCAGTTCATTTTTTTGAATAATGCCTGTAATTTTTTTAAACGTGTATATCACTGAGATTGGTTTTCTTCTATAATGTTATTTCTCTGTGTATATACTTTTGTAGAGCTACTCAAATACAAGATTCTAGGTCTATTGTTTGAAAACAGAATATAGCAGAAAGGATTCCTTTATGTGACATTACACTAGATATAGGACATCTCTGTAGTGTGCTCAGAGCCCTACATCAGAGATTTCCCAATTTTTCCTAAATATTTGTGATCTTTTAAGATCCTTGATCAAAGAATTTTATCATTCTGACAGATGAGCTTAGTAAGAGATCTATCCCATACAAATGGGACTTTCTGGAAGGATTGATTTTTACAGCCGGACTTCTGGTTCAGATTTTATGGCAGGCTGATGCACCTTGTCTCTCTCTGAGGTGCTGATGAAGAGATATCAGTAGTAAGGCAGCTTTATACCATCTTGGAAGCCAATTTTTCTCTCTCTAGTAAGGGAGAGACAAAGAGATCACCCACTTCTGGAAGCTAGTGTTGTGGTCTCAATAGGATGTGGACATGTCCCTGAGAAGCGGCAACATGGAAGCTAGGAGAACAGGTTTCCAAAGATGAGGCTTTCTGAAGAACAAGGACTAGTCAAAAAGAAGTGCTTTATCTGTGCTGCCACATGTTCTGAAGCACAGCTTTGCACAGCCCTGAAGGATATGTGGGAGCACAGATAAAGCACTTCTTTCTGAATCATTAAAGCAGCCTTTTCTTCTTCCAGAGTCACATGGCTGCTTTGGAACCTGTTCTTAGTTCTCTACAAGCATGCCATTTGGCTTAATGGGGAAAAGAAATGAAGGAAGAGGAGAAGGAGGAGGAGGAAGAGGAGGAGGAAGAAGAGGAAAGCAGATCACTACATGTACACATGAAGAAACACTTGGGAACTATCAAAGAGATGAAAAGAGGAGCTTTCTATGCATTCTGAAGCACCTCTTTCCAAAGATCTGTCCTAATAATATCTAATTTAAGATCTAACAATTTTTACCTACTTTTGCACAGTAAGAATTGACCATTGGATATGGTTCAGTTCTTTCATTTCAGGAAAAAAAAATGCTTTGTTTGCAATGCATCAGAAATAATGTGTCATGGGAGACTTCAATGAGAAAAAGTTCTCTGACGGTATCTTGCAAAAGTGTATATCTGCTGAGTGGGCATTTGGTGAAAAGTTTAATGAAATAATTTAATCTAACCCTTCTGTGAACTGGATGGTATTAGTACAGAATATGAATTGCTACACTTTGATGAGGATAAGAATAGAGGAAGCTAGATATTATCCAATCATTACTTCTAGTATAATTGAATCTAAGTAGAGTTGTTTCAGTCTCTAAAATAACTGGTTTCTGGGTGCATCCAAAAATCAACTCTTAAGTATCCAAAATACCTAAGGTTGGGTGAGTGTATGTGTCATCATATTTAAAAAAAAAAACTTTCATTTTTAGTGGTTCATTTAGGAAGAATGATTTGCTCACTCCTTTTCTAATTATTCTTGATAGTGAATCATAAAGGAAAAGAACCATAACTTGGAAACCTCTCTGTTTTATACACATAAAGCATTGTCATTCCTTCCATATCTAGTGGGCTGTTGGCTATGGTTTAGTGTACTACTGATTCTGTACCAATGGTGCTTATGAGTTGTGATGCATGTGTGGGTGTGTTTGTATGAACAACCATCTGCTACTTGGACTCAGGGACCTCATAATCTTCACTCAGCTGGTGTCCTCCAGATGTTTTATAACCCAAACTCCTAGGGTTTCTATCCAGTAGGACCACGTGTGTGGGGAGCTCCAACACATATAGACAAGGCTGATTTAGGTTTACAGAATTTCAAAAGGACCCAGGAAGCATTACTCTTCTGTCCTGGTGCCTGCCCTCTGGAATGAGGTTCCCCTTAAGATCTGGGGTGCTCCCACCCTTTGCACCTTAAAAAACTGGTTCTTTCTCAGGCTAGGTGGCTGGAGCCCCTTGCTGGATGTGTGGTATACGGTTCTGTATTGTTGGATGGATTCGCCATCTTGTTTCCTGATTTTTATTTAGGTTATATACTTTTTTTCTTGTTACTTATGCTGTGAGTCATCCAGAATTGGACTGGAGTTGGGTGACACTTAAATCAATCAAACAAACAAACAAATTCATAAACAATCCCCCAACAACCTTCTTGTAGCACTGTTTCATACTTCAAAATATCATATTTGCTGTCAGTGGCATCAGCCTGGGAGAATGCATTAATTAAATCCATGCATTAAATGAATATGGAGAGGTAAGACTAGGGGCAATTACATCATCCTTTATGGCTGCTTCCTTTTTTTTAAAAAAAAAAAAAACTAGAACCACCCATCTATCCTTGTTTTATATATAAAGTGGGCAAGAAAGAAGCATAGCTGCCTTTCTAAATACAATTTAGCTTTTAGTGGACAAAAGAAAATGGGTACAGTAGGGTGAAATGCTGTTTTACATGTGTATCTTTTTTGAAAGAAATCAAATCTAACTTTAAACGGTGAGACTGATTAGGAAAAAAGTAAAAAAAGTATAAAGATGAATTCAGTAAATCCACTGCAAGATTTACACAAATAAAACAAATATTATACCAACTTTTAAGAGACAAAGTAACCATGGAAGAAATATGACATTATATGAAGGTATGAGCATTATATTTGCCATTATAGAAATATGTATGTTCATTTTGAGAGAGCAGTATATACATTTTGTATGTATGCATCCTGGGCATTATTATTGTTTGCAGGTGGTTATATCCCTTTGCGTGATCTGCAACTGTTCACTGTAGAAGACATAATACTTTAATTAAGCATACAGTTGGCATTTCAGCAGGCAGAGCTCATAAATCCCACACACAAAGCTAAGCTTGAATTAAAAGTTCATAATGCTTCTAAACATCCAGATGAGCGATAAAGTATATAATCTTGCACTTAAGCCTCCAGAGTTCATTGGGACGAAGCAAATGATTAAGCCCAGGTCTGTAGCCACAGCTTTTTATGGAACAATCTAGTTCCTCAAAGGGTTGTCAAGCTCCAAAGTCCCCCAAAGCTGTTGTTTCAAAGCTATTGTTCATGAAAGGGAAAAAAAAAAAAAATAGTGGGAGGAAAATGGTGAGGGAGGAGGCTTTAAAACAAGAAAGGCTATTTTAGATATGGAGAGTTCAGGCATTTCCCATCACATCTTCTGCCCAAAGATTATTGCTTTTCTTGAAAGCTTGCTTCTCTTCTATCACCTTATTTTGGCTGGATTTTGTTTTGACTTTTGTCCTTTTGAATGCCTTAGTGGTGACAAAAGTAGAAAATCATACTACTAAAACCTGGTCATTCTGCTGCCACATTTTGGCCACATGATCTGGGGATACTTTGGGGGCCACAAAATGGAAGCTTGGAGACAAGTCATAATTTGCCCTACCTGTGCAGTAAATGAAAAACATGATCGGCTTTCAAAGGTGCAGGATGTAGGCTATGTACAGTAGTTTGGCAAGTGGGATCTTAAACTCCCCACATGGGCAGTGATCTCTATGAAAAGAATTGCCCCCCATAATTGGGAAGAAGCTGTTATTTGTTGCTGCTGTCTTACCATGGGGGCGGGGGGGGGGTAAGAAAATGGAATCCCCTTCCCTCACACTTATACAATCCCAATATTGTTTTCCACCAGACCCACAGCTATTTATCAAAAGTAAATAACCAAGTAACCAATCTAAGAAGAATTCCAATACCCTAATGGATAAAATAGGGCCAAGAATGTCATGTGTTGTCTTCTTTCTCCTCATCTCATTATTGTCTCTCCAAAATGCTCTGCAGAACTCCATATTTAATTTAAACTCTTCTATTCTCACCCTCAGTTTAGATCATTTGGAACACACACTTTCCTGTTTTACTGGTATTACACAATCTTTATAATTACACTGTCCCTGTCTACCACTGCTTAGGTATACTGACTACCTAAAGGTCCGACATTTAGCATTATCCTTAATAAATTTAAAATACCCACCACAATGTCATTCTTTGGTCCTGGTAACATATACAGTATGCTTTAGGCTGGCCTACTTACTTCATTAGGAATGGGCCAAAGCTTAATTGCAGAACCAGGCCTTATAAGCAGAAACTCTCGAGAGTTCTCCTTGTTATCTCCATAAGTTTCCACAGGTCTAAAAAGGACTAAGAATCAGATAGTGGTCACCAGATAAAGCAGACAACGGAACTTCATAAAAATGTCATCTAAGTCTGTTTATATGGGTGAGAAGTATGCAGAACTTGCTTTTCATGGCTGCCCCAAAGGGTTCAGCATTTCTCCAAGCACACTTGTGTTGCTTGAGTGGGGCTTCTTCTAGTCCCAATATTTTGGTTCCTTTTTGCTTATGCAGTTCTTTGTCTCACTGGTCCATTTTGTCAATTGCTGGATGAATTGTTGATGATTCATGTGAGCTCTTTATGGTTGGCACCTGAGTATATTCAGGACTTTTTTCCTCCAACTGGATTCACCCTATCTGAGGCATTTCTCCTGAGAGAAACTGCTGACAGTGACCCATTTCTGGAAGTGAGGATGCTGAAACCACTAGGCTTTATTTCTCCATGATGGTGGTGGTCCTCTAGAGTGGCCTCTCTGAGAGGGAAGATCAGTTTCACTGTTAATAGTCTTCTATTAGAAGTTAATAGTCTTAACTTCTAACTAATAATGACTGAGTGATTCCAAAGACTTTGGATCAAGTTATTTGATTTTAATTTTAATTTCATTTAATTTTATTTACTATGGATATTTTATTCTTGTTTTATAATTGCTGTGAACCTCAAAGTGTTGTGAGTTGTGGCATTATATCCATATCTAAGAAAGTAAACAAATAAATCAATAAATCACAGAGACTTGTAAAAGACCACAGTAGGTAACCATAGTCAATAACTGAGACAGCCTTTGGCCAATGCAAAACATCCTGTTTGCATATTATTCACTGTTCCCAGAAATTAGGGCAACCATTTAAACATTTAGCCATCAGCCTGGAACCAACATGGCAGGACAGGTCTTTCTGAATAACAGAATTCAAGGGGAAAACTGACCTGTGTCTCCCTGATGCTAAGTATACATGTACATTTGAAATGTTTTAGAAATGTCAGCAGCAACAGACATGGATCATCATACAGAGAGAACCACCAGAGTCTTGCTTAGGCAAATAGCTTCTGATTGAAATGGTGAGAATGGAAGCAAAGGTACATTTCATTTTCAATATTCTTTTGATCGTGGAAACAAAGAAGCAGCCCGTTCTTCAAAGCATAACACAACATTATTCCTTAATGTGTGAGAAAACATGTTAGGTTCTTCATTAGTTTCTCACATTAGAAAGAAGACTGTTCACCTCATTATCTATCAGTTCTGTCATATTCTACAAAGGAGGCAATACTTTGTTTCTGTTGTTTAGAAATCTGTTTGGTAGATTAATTTCTCCAATGTGCTTAAAATTTAAAATAGGTTTCCAGCGAGATTCCCTTGCATTTTCTTTTGTTGTCCAGAGGTGGTGCTGAGTCCTCAGATTCCACATATTTAAAACTGAATCAGAATTAGAACAAAATCCACCAGTCTCTCTTTACTTATGTTAATATATTGCAGCTGGGAAGGAAGAAAATAAAATACGTTTTGAAAAAGTAATGAGAGCAAGCTATACAATACAGAGAAGAATTACCAAATAATTAGGAAATATGTAATGTTCCATCTATCTATCTATCTATCTATCTATCTATCTATCTATCTATCTATCTATCTATCTATCTATCTACCTACCTACCTACCTACCTACCTACCTACCTACCTATCTGAAGGGAGTTGTGCCATGAGAAAGGATGCACAATTTTATTTTAGGAGTACTGATATCTTAAATTTCTTGTCTCTTAACTGTTTTGTTGTTGCCTGTTTTATGTAGCTGTATTTTTCATTCCTAAGCCACTTTATTATTGTAAAAGAGAAGTGAGCTATAACTCACAAATTAACTAACTGGTTATTTTGGAAATAAATCACATTACAATTGTGGGATGTTGAAAATAAAGTTGCATAAAGCTGCATACCTTCAAAACGATGAAAACGTAGCAGCTCCTTTGAAAGAAGGGATAGCCCGGAAGGCTTGTCCACACGAAAGCAATCTTGTTCTAGCCGGTGTTTTTGCCACTGTTTTCTTTCTCCAAGTTAACATAGACTGTCTGGCAGTACTGGTGTCTGCAGCGAAGGGTGTCTGTCTGTCTGTCTTTATTAATTTATATTTCAAATTTAGTCACCACCCATCTCACTCAAGAGCAACTCTGGGAGGTGTGATGTGCATAGGGCTTCAATGCTATAGCTGTGATTGCCATCTTGACTTTTTTGACCCCTCCCCTAGACATCCCTGCAGGCACTGCTTAGTTGACACGGGCATGGCCCAAGCCTTTGTGAATGACCTAACTGGAGATATTCTTTAGTTCTAATGTAGTTCAATGGTGCCTTCTAGAGTCACTCCAACTGGGAGGCATTTGAGATTAATTCTGTGTCCAGTTCTGCTTTTTGAGAAATAGCAGGTTTGGGTTGTTAGGAAAAATGCCAAGGAACATATAGTATGAGGCAAAATCCAAGGCTAAGCAATTGAACTTGCTTAGTGTGTGAGGGAAGCAGTTTCCTCCTTCACATAGAAGCACAATGTAAGAAGAGCTGTCTGCTCCCTGCCTCTCCAACATGGTTGCTACGTGCCAGTTATTATGGTTAAACAGGTTTTCATTCCTGCTTATATCTGTGTCTTTAGAACAGTGTTTCTCAACCTTGGCAAGTTGAAGATGTGTGGACTTCAAGTCGTTGAACTCCACACATCTTCAACTTGCCAAGGTTGAGAAACACTGCTCTAGAATTACAGAGAGTACCCCCTTTTTATTCTCCCACAACCAGCAGAGGCTGAAATTTTATTAGTTGCTAAATTCCCTTCAAATATACCTATTAGGCCTGTAAACACTTTCTAGTCCTCCCTAGTACTACAAATATCTGTATTAGCCACAAGAACCGCCCCCCCCCCGCCAAAGAAACTAATCAATGTTTCATTTTTTAGAATACGGCAGTAATATTACCACAGCATATTTAAAGAGAAGGCAGGTAGTAAAAGGTTGCGGGGAAGCAGAAACTGTGGGTTTTAATCAGTGCAAATTAGAAAAGCAAAATAAGAGAAAGAGAGAGAGAGAGAGATTATTTTCGTAATTAATTATACATATTTGAATTTAACTCTGATTATAATGAGCCTCTAATATGTCAGTCATTGCACAGCTGGTGATGCTGCTTTTCTGGGAATGCTTGATATAAGGTAGGTTAGCCTGAATCCTGCCCTTTCTCTTTATTGTGTGAAAATCCATTCCTTGAGGTAATAACAATGTGTGGTTTTTCTTTTCTGAATGACTCCATGGGGGGAAAAATAGTAGAACAGCCACCCTCCTATTAGCATGTTTATGTAACTGTTAAACTTAATACATAAATAGGCTTTCAATTTATATCTGTTCCACGTATGGATACGTTATACTGCACCATGTAATTCTGTGGTGTTTAATGGTGATGAAGATAATTCAGCATTGTTGAACAAACTGCATTTGTGTCATGGAGCATCAGAGCAGTCAGAAGCATTTTGATTGCTGTTGGTTAAAATGTTTTCAGGAAACCAAGTTACTGTTTATCAAGGACCAAATAGGAAGATGGACTAACCCCCAACATTTCAGTACTGTCTTATCATAGGAAAAATAATATGAGCAAATGTATTAAGGGGCTCCAGATTTTTTCCCCCAAAACTTTACTACAAAGCTTTCCTTCAAGGATCCTTTCTAGTATCTACGATATAACTGCTTTTATTTTCAAACATAGCATCCTGCATGAAAAGACACTGAGCAGAAAACCAGGAGGAAAAGCCAAGCTACAGATTGGGGTTCAGTACACCAGAAGAAACCAATAGAACAAAATCATACAACATACAGGTAGTTCCCAGGATAAAAACGCCTAGTTTACAGAGGATCCATAGTTAAGAACAAAGCCTTTGTACTAAAATTCAGTGATTCAAGTTAAATACACAATGGTTTGATAAAATACAGATAATAATGTAGGCTCACATTAAAACTGGAGGCAGGTAGTGAACTGTGGCTTATTCCCATTCAGTTAAAGGGACAAAAGAAGGCATTTAGCTACTAAAGAAAACTCAATTGTTCCCACTGTAGCTCAACTCCAGGGGGGCATTTCACTGAAAGAGATTTAATTCAAGAAGCAGCGTCTGGATATAGAGCTGAGGACAATTAAGGATGCATTTGAACATACATGAAACTACTGAAGGATGATGAACTTGTAATTACCCCCGTAATCTGGGGGTCTTCCTGGACTCACAACTCCTGCTCAAGGAGCAGGTGGCAGTCATGGCCAGGAGGGCCTTTGCCCACCTCTGTGTGGTATGCTGGTTATGCCCTTTCCTGGATCAGGAGACTCTCCAGTCAGTCACTCATGCCCTGGTCATCTCTCGGCTAGACTATTGCAATGCGCTCTACATAGGGTACCTTTGAACAGTATCTGGAAGCTACAGCTGTTCAAAATGTGGCCGCGTAGACAATTTTGAGTGCTCCAAGAACGCACATATAATACCTTTACTGCATGAGCTGCATTGGGTCCCAGTCTGCTTCCGGGTCCAATTCAAAGTGTTGGTTATCACCTTTAAAGCCCTACATGGCATGGGTCCAGGTTACCTGAGGGATTGTCTCACCCCGTCACATCAACTGGTCAGGCAGAGGGGGTATGTTGCAGACCCCGCCAGTGAGAGAATGTCAGCTGGCAGGGCCCAGGAGGAGAGTCTTCTCTGCCGTTGCCCCCGCCCTTTGGAACATTCTCCCCCGAGAGGTGTGGTGGGCCCCCACCCTCCCGGCCTTCCGGAAAGGATTAAAGACCTGACTGTGCCAGTTTTCATGGGGTGATAACAATCTTACCCAATCCTGGGGGCGGCTGGCACCTTGATGACACTCCCTGAGTGACTGCCAATTATTCTTAGATCTATTAATTTTCTGTTTATTAATAGTAGACTTTTTCTGGGAGAAAGGAGATGCTCAGTGTTAGCAGATAGTGGAATCTTCTTTCCTTTTCTTTCCTCCCCTTAGCTGTTGCTTCTCTATGCTCTTCCGTGCCTGCATTCCACAATTTTCTTTTTCCCACATTGTCAAGATGAATGTTGTTTCAGGGTACTGGGGGAGAGGGAAGGGCAACATTGCTGCCTTACAAAGATGCAGTCATGATGGGGACTGGTATCTTGGAAAAGAAATTAAATTACAAAAAGAACATGCAAACAAATGTTATGAGCAGGTATGTTGTTCAGGATTTCAAATATTCCACAGCTCTTTCCTTCTCGTAGTGTTCCTTTGCTTTAATATTCAGCACTTTGTATCCACTGAGTATATTTAATTTTCACTGGACTATTCTTCTTCCTTTAGGAAAAAAAAAAGAGATTCTTTTGTATGTTGTCTAATCTTTGGAGTTCTTCCAAAATTGCTGATATTTTTTGCTTGGATACTTGATGCACAAATAATAAAGACCTATTCAATTTAAGAGGATGCTTGCTTGCATTCAGAAGACAGAATCCAGCACTGGGTACAGAGTTCAGAATCTAGTGAACCCCAGATTTATTTCTCCAGCTTTTTAAAGTGTGTGTGTGCGTGTGCGTGCATGGTTGAGTGAACTATTTTAAAGGAATATGTGTACATATTTTATGTAGGATTTTAAATGGTCAGGGAACAGGATTTTAGTGGCTAGTATTTTTCTTCCCCTTGTCATGAGTATTCTGTTTGGACAAAATAAATCTATGCATATTTCAGTAAATATTAGGAACAAAGCTGCAGTTAGCTTGACATGGTGCCAAGTTTAAAAATTTATTTTTAGAGTAAAGTACACTCAGACCTTCTTAGGATAAATTACACCATACACTTATCAAATAAATTGATCTCATGAAGATCCCAAAGAAACTAAATTTGATACTTTGCTATTTAGAGCACTAATCTCTTTGAGTTTATTTTTTGGGGCCATACAACCACCTGTTGAGCTCTCCAGCTTAAGCTATTGTCTGAACTGTGCAGTTTGGCACAAGGTGAGTCAGAACTCAGAGGAATTTATTTCATCTTCCACTCCTCCATATCATTCAACTGCAATTAAACTCTACTTTAAGAAGCCTGTTATCAAATGGATATAACTGTTGCTGTACAGTACATTGTGCACTAGTTCTTGAAAATTTCTCAAACTGGAGAGGTCTTTTAAAAAATCTACCTTTTGTTATTATAGGTGCTTCTTTATTTCCTGTCTATATTTATACATTTCTTTTGCACTACACCTAGATATGTTCCCCATATGCTATTTACCATCTGTGCCAACTAGGTGTCAGCTTCTGGACAAATTTGGCTGATCATGAAAAGCAAACCAGATTTGAACTTGGTTTATATTTGGATGGATGACTGTGAAGAAATTGCAAAACTATATTATTGCCAAGAAAACACCAGGAATACAGCTTGACAGAGAGATGCTATCTTACATGGTACTTTTTACAATCTAGGTAACAAATCCTCTAGCTTTATAACTGCTGCATAGATCTCAGCTATTATCAGCCTCTGAGAGTTCCCTACCCTGACATCCTATTTTTGTCTATTTAGTATAGGACCAAAGTGCTTAATAATGTTTAATGTGCCATATGCAATAGGCAGTTGAAAAGGTGAGCCACAGAATTTTAGGAGCTATTTTTTCCATCTCTGAAGTCAGATAATTGAGATTAAATCTTTTCCACAATACACCAACAAATAATTTCAACTCTCTTCTAGCCATTTTGAATCATCTGGAGACCAAACTAGGCAAAATAAGAGAAGAATAAGTGATAGTCCCAAATTCTAGACCCTGGAAAAAAAGCAAAAAGGATTGTTTCTTTAAACATGTTCTACATACTGTACTAAACTGCAGAATATTTAGCCTTGTTTAGTCCAATGTCTGGAGAGCTATTGTTTATTAACTAAAATAATAATACAGTAAACATATAAAAATGATGTGGATGCCATTCAGATACAATGATATTAATTTTCCAAGTGCTTCTTCTCAGATCATATATGGCTGTTTTAACTAAATGTTGAGGAGAACTTCTTGATGGAGCAAATTGTCTAACAATAGAACAGATTATCCTGAGGTGTTTTCAAGCCTTGAAGTGACTGTCAGGGTGACACAAGAAGGGAATCCTTGCATGGTAGTTAAATGGAAACAGGGTGGGGCTAGAGTATATGATTCCTTCCATAAATATGATTCTGTGGCAAATATGAAAATATATTCTCCACTATCCAAAAGTTGGGCCATGAAATATATACAGTAGTTCTAAATCTAGTGGCTAGATGGTGGTAGAAGTAATTTTTTGAAACATGCCTTCAAGTTGAGTTGGAGTTCTGATGATTGCAGCCATGTGGTTTTCTTAGCAGCATTAACATAAACTTTTTGAAAAGAGAGAGAGAGAGAGAGAGAGAGAGAAGAGGAGGACAAGGAGGAGGAGGAGGAGAAAGACCTTTACAGATAAAGGTCTTTATTCCAGATAAAGTAGAAGGGACTGAAGAAATTGATAGGAATAGGTGTTAGCTATTACTAATTTTTTCTACCAAGGGCACACTACTCACTTTCACAAGCAGTACTTGGCTCCAAGTGTACTTCAATGGCTTGGCCTTTGAAAGGTAGGAACATATAGCATAGGAGAAATATTTGCTTTTCTTCCTGTCCCCTTCAATAGAGAACTTGAAGTTTCCTTTCACAAACATAAATTGCTGAACTCTGAGCAGGGTGCTTTGATGGGCTTATGTATGAACCCTTTGGCTAAAGTTTATTGTGAGTAATGATTTGCTTTCAGGGATTTTAAGGACTGAATGTTCTGGTCAAAATTATTGTGTTTACTTGTCAAACGTGTGCCACATCTCCAGGCTACATTAGTGGTTAAATTTCAGCCTTGGAAAATAGATTGTTCAATGGGTTCTTTGTATCACTGTTTCAAACTGACCACCCTGGTTTGCAACCTTACTAGGGTAAGGAAACACTACATGTGTGCTGTTGTTGACGCAGATGTTGATGGTGATGCTGACTTTTTGTTTTGACCCTGGCTTCCGTTTCCTTACAATGAGACTGCCAGAAATGTATGCCACTTCTGTGAAATCCAATGTATTACCACATAAACTAGGACCAGAGAGACTCAGGTTCAAGTGAACCTTCAGCCATGGTAAATCATTGAATTACCTTGGGCTACTCATTTTCTCCTAGCCCAACCTACATTACAGGTCTGCTGTTGGGGGAATAAAAGAAATGGAGGTTTTGAAATTGCTGCATTATATGTATGTATTGCAGGCATGCAAAATAATACTATTTATTTTAGATAGATTTCATATATATATATATATATATATATATATATATATATATATGAATGTATACACATATACATATACCTACACATACATACATACATACATACACATATGCGTGTGTGTGTGCGCGTGCATGAGTGATTGTAGTTGGCACTTCTCTGATAGTTGTCTTGGTAAGTTATGATCCAATTTATTTATTTCAAATATATTTAAAAATTGTTTCTTAACCTGAACATTAGGGATAGATGGTAAAACTTAAGCCTGTCAGCAGTGGACCTAAAACAAACTTTGGCAAAGAAAAAGGAAAAATGTAAAGGGTTATTAGAGTAAACAGGCAGTAAGCGATCAACAGAGATTATTTTCATCTATGAATTCAATACTTGCGACACTGCAGTTGGAATAAATAACACTGCTAAAGTGTAACATGAATTAAGATTTGCTTCATTTTGTAAATGAATGAGTCAATTTGTTTTTTAAATATAGAAATAATGAATCACACGAACAAACAGACATCATTGGATATAATAAAGAACAATCTTTTCATTTAAATTTCAAGAGGGGAAACAAAAAATGGGAATTAGGCTGAAATGTCTTCTTCCCATGTAAAAAATATTGCCATGAACCACTTCACTGTAACTGTGAAATCAACATTTGTTTTAACCTAGAAATGGTTCAGAACTGTAGATGCTATAAATTTTATGAAAGAAGCACCATGCCGCATAACCCACCTGCCAGTGTTGCCTTTTCCTTTCAACAATAAATCTTAGGGAATTGCTGGCTTTTCATGCAGAGAAAGAATAAGATTGAACTTTGAAAGAAGTTTTAAATAAAAGTTTAAGGACTTAATTTTGGGCGGGGGGGGGGAGAAGAAACAGCAAAAGAGTGATTAAAAACTTTGATTTTAGAAAGTTACAAATGGATTAAGAGTCCAGATAAATTTGAAATACGATTTTAGAATTAATTATAAAGAATTCTTCCCATGGGAAAATGCTTTAAAAAAAAAAAGATAAGACATTAAAAATTGGACACTAGAGGGAACTAGAAGGAACTAAAGATTACAGTTAAAGGAGAAGAACACTCAAACTCGACTTACAAATACAGAATGAACCAAAATATTTTAACACTGGACACAATGAAGGATATTTTTGAACATTGGACTCAGAAGTTAATAATTTAATATATAATAATGTAATATGAAAGAGTTGAAAAAAGAATTTATGCACAATTTATGTGGTAGCTCCTATTCCGGTTCCCACAGACATCTACCACAGTGTCATGAGGGAAGGATATACAGTTTAGTGGGTAAAGGGCACTGAGCTGAAAACACCGTCTACAATCTTGCACTTCATGCAAATAATTCTACTATTCCAAGCTGGAGCCTGTAGTAGACAGCATATGTAGTCCTGAAGAAGAGTTAAACATTATTAAAAGGCATCATCAGAATCATCTTTTTTTCCTGGGAAGGGGGAAGGGGAAAACAAATAATACTTTATGTTATGGGTATGTATGAAATGGAAAACATGTTTGTTTGAAGTGTGGAACTAAACAGTACTTGAAATATTCCATTGGAACAATTGAGTTGGTTGCATTTGGTCAGAGCAGAATTTGAAGTGGCTTAGACCATAAAATTTTGTTTTGAGCTCAGAATATTCAGAATGGCCTGTTATAAGGTTTCTTTTCCTATCACTGAAATACTATAAAAGTTGCCACTTGAAACAATAACATTTGTTCCATGGTAGTATTTTCTTCTAAACTCAAATATATGGATTTTGTTTTCAACCTGGAACATTCTGAGCTGTTCTAAGCTGAAAACCATTTGCACATCCCTACTGTATTTTCTTTGAACTTTGGTTTCCTGAAAATGAGCTTAACCTCCAGACCTGATGTGACTCTTTAGTCCATGAACTTTTCTGCATCTACTAGCTTTTGGTCCTGCCTTAGGTTTTATTCTTCTCCTAACCACCTATCTACAATTTATATTAACAATTGCCTATTTTACTTATTTGCAAGGTGGATGTACTCAGTTATAGTGGCGATGAGTGCACTGTTGGAAGACCTGAACAATCAGGTTAGGGACAGGTGTCATGAAGAAAATCTATCTATCTGGTCACTAAGAGTCAACATCAGCTTGGTGGCACATAATCAATCAATCAATTGTATTTATTTATTACAATTATTTCTACATGGCCAGTTACCTACTTATGCAGTTCATGGTGTCTTACAATAAATTTATCTTCATGTTCACTACTAATGCCTTAATGCTACATTAATGGAGATGAAGAAATAGATATTCTGCCACATAAAAAAGCAATTAGAAACAAAAGTGAAAACAAATCAATTTACCAATCTAGAGCAGAGTTTTAAACTACGGCTACTCTTCTATTGGGACAATTACTTATATTCCCAAAAGACGGAAGATTGATCCAGTATTTAGATGTTTATATTGCATGGCAAGGCAGAAGAGATTTCTTTTTACCAGTTTTAGTTGAAGATGTCAGATTCAATTGACAGCCTAGGATTGTGCCTAGTAATCTATATAAATTGAGATTTCTGACCTTGAAAAATGTTACAGACAAACTGATATAACTAGATCATGTTGTCAGGAAGAGGGGAAGGGGAAAATAAGTGCTGTTATTGCTAGCAACCTATTAGTTTGCAAGGCCATGGCTTGAGTATGGAAAATGTCTTCTTTCCCCTCGTCCAGGGTGAGCTGTTCAAAAAGCAGACAATAAAGCTGTGGAACTGGAAGTAATGCCCTCTGCTGCCATGTTTCTTCTCTTGAAAATGGAATCACCTAAAAGCCGGTGGCAGATGGCACAATCATTCCATGGCTGGCTTTCTTTATAACACTGTTCTATTTTCAATGAACCATATGCTAAGGCATATCGTCCTGGATGTCTGTGTCAGTCTGTTTCGTTCCTCCAGATTTCAAAAGAGGAAATAGCAACCATGGATCCAGATTGCAGAGTTTGCTCTGACACCAGTAATGATCATATTTGTGCAGTCAAAAAGGAGAAGCGCTTCTCTTTACCTTGACTTATTTTGTTATGTGAAATAATGTTCACCTAAGAGGAGATGTACTGGATTATTTTTCCTATTTTCTACCTGCAGTTCTCAAAGCATATTGTGTTCACAGGTTTTTACTAGATCTGTTTCTGTTAATCACATCCCTCTGCATCTCATGCTTTAGCAAATCTAAATGGGGTCTGGAGTTTTGCCCAAGAAACAAACAAGCTGGGTTTGGTTGGATGCCATGTGGTTGACATTTTTATAGCATAACCCTCAAGTCATATTTTAGGACCATTTTTAGGATGTATCCCAAATTGCAAATTATGCCACTCAGCAGCATTGAAAACTGTGACTGTTTCTTTGGCCTTCTGATTGTTAGTGCTTAGCTGAAAAATCTTCTCATAAGAGTCACTATTTCAGCAAAGGGCATTGTTTTGAATGCCCACAGAAGGGAGGGAAGTGCAGACAGGCTGCCATTTTGATGTAATCTTGGTTTGCTGTAGATACCTATGGTTCTTCAGTATATCTTACTGGGATAGACAGAAGACAGAAGTTTTTTGGCATTATATAATTCAACAATGCAGGCACTTTCTTTTCATCTAGGGTATCATGATGTATTGGCCTAAGCACTCAATATATGTAGGCCAAATTCTGTAATATTATCAGTTCAAGGTGTTGGCGGTTAGCTATAAAGATCTAGTTTTAGGGCTAAGCAACAGTTTCTGCCTGGGCCTCCACATTTCACTCAGTCAGGCTTTTACTTTCACTTACCAGCTCAGTTTGTTAAGAACTCTTATCACTGACTTAGTAAATGACATGGTAATTCCATCCTCTCTCTACAGAAAGCTATAATGCTGGGAATGGTGGAAGGAATGAGAAGAAGAGGACAACCAGCAGCAAGATGGATGAACTTAGTTATAGTAGAGAGGCATGCACCATTGGAAGACCTGAAGGACTATATTAGAGACAGATCATCATGGAGAAAATCTGTGTAGTTGCCAAGAGTTGACACTGACCTGATGGCACATAATAAACCAATACATTTTTTAAAAAATCCCATCCTCATTAGCATAGTTAAGTTGTGGGTTCTAACAAGGGCTAGGATATTTATTTCTTTATTTATGGGACTTAAATGGCCACCTATCTCATATAATGATCCTAGGTGGCTTACAACAATTCATAAAAACACACCTAAAAGCAAAAGTACCCTTCCCCCCCAGGCACCAGATCAAACAACCTCCCAGTTCCACCCCATTCCTAGCCCAATGTTTGAGGGAAGAGTCAGGTTTTCACAGCCCTCTAGAAGGCTAAAAGGGGGAGGGGGGAGGCTGTTCCAAAGGCCTGGAGCAGCCACCAAGAAGGTCCACCTCCAAGATCAGGTAACAATATTTAAGTGAGGGGGCCTGGAGTGTGCCCACCCTATCTAACCTAGTAGGATGAGCAGATACCCTCAGGGAGAGGTGATCCTGCAGGTAACCTGGACTTGTGCCATGTAGGGCTTTAAAGGTGATAACCAGCACATTGAATTGCTCCTGGAAAGCAACTGAGAGACAGTGCAGGTCACATAGCAGTGGTGTTATTGGGTGAACCATGGAACACTCAAAACTGTACATGCTGCTCCATTCTGAACTGGTTGCAGCTTTCAGGTGGCCTTCAAGGGCAGTCTCATGTTGAGTGCATTGCAATAATAAGGCACAAGTGACTGTGAGCAAGGCCTCCCAATCCAGGAATGGGCACAACTGGAGCACAAGATGGATTTGTGCAAAGGCTTCTCTGGGCACGGTTGCACCTGCTCTTCCAGCAGGAGCTGCAAGTCCAAGAGGATCCCAAATTGCACACCAGATCTGTCCAGGGAAGTGTTACCCCATCCAAAGTCAGAGATGTCAACTCTCCTGACTCCAGGAGGTCAAAATCCCACAACCACCCTGCCTTGGTAGAGTTGAATCACAGCTGGTAGACACAACTCTGATGTAAATACAGGTTTACTATCAAACATGTTCCTTCTTTGGCTAATTTAGATCCCAGCTATAGCTTCCTAGGCAGATGGGTTGCAAATCAGCTACAAGTATAGTAACTTAAAAATCTACCACCACAACTAGTTTTTAGGGTGAATTTTTAGCTCGATAATGGGGTAAGTAATTATTGGGGCCACAAGGAACTTCTAATATTGTATATGTCATCTGTCCATGTGGTTCACAAACCACTAGGACACGTGTGGTTCACAAAAGAGGTTCACCCGAGCGTAACGCAACAGTTACAAACAAAGCCAGGACTGGGTTGGCACATTACATGGCTCAAGTTATACCTCCCCTCTTCCCGCGTTTTTGCCCCATCATCGTGTTACAGGCTTCAGATTATTGGCCCCCATAATCCCCCTTAATTGTCCAGATGGCAGGTTCGGCCCGTGCCCCATTGTTCCTTGATTGACTACCCCTCCGGTGTGGGCTGGTTTCCTTGGGGTCCATTCAGTTGCGTGCAAAACTGGGGTTTGCTGGATTGCGCGGTGATCTCCGTTCCGCAGCTCGCGGCTCCGCTCATTGTTGGCTAGCACTGCTTATCAGGGTGAATACAACACTTCCACCCTGCTGTTTTCCTGTTAAGCGGGCTTAGGTGGCCCATTAATCAGCCACGGCTCGCACTTCCTCTTTTCCCTGGCTCGCAAGCGGGCGGTAGAATTAGCTCAGCACGGCGGGCTGGCTTCCCTAGCAGTGCCGTGCTGGCCGAACCTGACACCACCTCCTTTTAGCAATAATGTAGTCAGTTTAATTTCTATATACTCCATCTGGTTATGTCTATGTACAGAGGCATCATTTTATTTGTTTGTTTATATTTCAAATTTGGTCACTGCCCATCTCACTAGGAAGTGACTCTGGGCAGTTTACAATAAAAACAAAAATAAATATTAATTAAAATACAAGAAAAATACAATAAAAACCATATTCATATATAAATAATAGTATCTTCTGAGGTGCTGCTAGTAGAAAGGATATTAACATACAGGAGCATCTTCAAAGTTGTCTGAATTTTGGTTTCTTGAAATCAGTGTTAGCTATGAAGAAATCATTGGAGTGGCAGAAATCGATAAGTCAGTTTTCTGCTTCATTTTGGCTTCCTAAGCCTTACATTTTCCTCTTTAATGTTTCCAACATTGGCATCCCAATCTCCAATCACAAACAGCACATCTTGTTTGCATGTTCTGTTGATTTCAAATTGAACTTAATCATAAAACTCATTAACTTACTCTTCTGCTGTATCTATGGTTGGTGCATAAACTTGGATGATTGTCATATTAAAAGAATGTCTACAAGGTTTAATTGGTTTTATTCAGTCATTGATTGCATTGTAGCCAAGTACTATTGTAGCTATATCCTTCCTAACTATAAAAGCAATGCTGTTTCTTCTTGGTTTTTCATGTTTTGAGTAATAAACAGTGTTATCATCTCACTGAAAGTATCCAATACTGGTCCATCTCAGTTCACTGATGCCTAAGATGCCAATTTGTAGTAATTTCATCTTTCACTGTTTTGAAGTTTACCATGTTCATGCTCCTTACATTCCATGTTCCCACTGTAACTCTGTCTTTGTAGCTTCAGATTTTCTTTTCCTGTATGGCAACATCAGCAACCAGATGTCCTGAAGGATTTAATCTGGCCATGTCATAAACACCATTAATACTCCAAAAGATCCTCAGTTCTTTCTCAGTAGCAGGCTGAGTGCCATCTGACCTGAGGGGCCCACCACCCAGCACTATATTGTCAATAATTTTATATTTTCTATCCATGTGGTTCTCTTGGTAAAAATACAGACATGGTTTACCACTGCCTTCTCCCGTGCAGTATGAATTGATTCCTTTGTCATTGTCATTAAAATGATCAGCCACCTCTAACATCTTCCTCTATCACTGCTCCCCAGTAGAGGTGCCTGTTTGCTTTAGTTGTACAGCTGGGATGACCTTCACACCGTGGGTGATCCTGCTGGGAATATATATTCTAATATAAGCATTTCAATTAATGGTAGCCATATTTCATTATGCTTATCCATAGCTGATCTACATCAACAAGTAATTCATTTGTAAATAGCTAATAATAACACTGCAGATCAGTCCATACATTTATCTTTCCAATGCTAAAGAATAAGTATTTTAGTTATAAATCAGGCATGGAGAATCTTTGTCCAGATGTCTGTTTCTATGACATGGGAATATAATTAAAAAGAATGGGTTTATCTGAAAAAAATAGTAAATCATGTCTCAAAGTTGAATTAACACGTCTCATAACACCCTCCCAAATATGAAATTTAAATATATCTCTAGCAAAGATTCTCTTTTTGTAAAACAAATGCAACAAGGGTTTGATTTGTAAAAAAATGTATAACTAAACACTCTACAAATGTATTGGGTATTTAGGGACATCTCCAAACACACACATATGTTGTTACATTATTGCTTATGCTTTTTGTAAAAATAAAAAACAAGAATATCTAGAAAAAAAAGTAAAGGAACTTTTAGGCAGATATGCAAAATGACCTATACCAGAATTATATAAAATCTTCATGAGTGCTAAACAGGAATTTACCATAATATATTTTATTCACTTGAAACAGAATATTCACTAAAATAAAAATTTGGGGAACAAGGGAAAAGACCTGGGAAACAATGGCAACAATAGAATATTATTTGTACTATTATGGATGTCCGGGGCAAATTGCGCAATGATTCTAACTCAGTTCTAACTTTTAAAATTACTTTAACTTGCAACTGTATAATACTGAGTCACATATAACTGAGGAAGAAATTAATCAATTTTTATAAGAATACTGCATTTTCTAAGATTATGCCCAAGCTGACTATTTAGCTGTACCTTTATTTCTTCAACAACTAATAGATATAATTAAATCTATGAACACAGAAAAAGCTCCTGGTCTGGATGGTTGTCCTATTCAATGCTATGTTTACTTTTTCTTTTCTTTTTAAATTTGTCCTGATACAGTTGAAGTGTTATAATAAGGCCTTTTTAAATTAGGGCTTTCCAATCTCCTTCAGAAACACTTATATAGCTTTGATTTGATTCTGGAGGTTGTCATCCAATGTCCTTGCTAAATGTAAAAAAAAAAAAAAAAATACTGGCAATGGCCATGGCATGTAGACCACAGATTTTATTTTGATTATCCATCCTGCACAAACTGGATTTTAAAAAGATGGTGAGTCATCTGATGAAATTAGATTATATTCTGGATATACATTCAGAAAAATGGAAATCGGTGGTAGAGTTTTCATTACACATGGAAAGGGCTTTTGATGTAATGGAATAGAAGTTTCTGAAACAAATTTTGCCTAAATATGGATTTCTTCCATGTTTAAATATGTACTATTTAACTTGTTAGGGTTACTACAATGGTAATAGTCTCCTCATCTATTAAGATTTTTATGGATCTAGTCTCCTCTTCTTTTTAATCTGTGAGTGGAACCACTGGTCTGTTATTAATTGCAACAAGAGGCTGTAATATTATCCCTGCTATTAAGAAGGACATTCCAGCTACAGCACTGGCTGCATGAATATAAATAGTTATAATATGCCAGTAGTATAACTGCCTTATTGGTAAGTATGTATTCTGCATACCAAAATGCAATATATCGTGTGCAAAGTTTATACAATATCAAAAACTAGAACTTATCATTATGTCAAGAATTATGAATTTACTGAGCATCAAGGGCAGCAAAAAAAAAAATGCTTTAGTGTTGGGAAGGCAATGTCACCTTAGCTTTGCAACCTTGGATCACAGGTATGTGCTTTCTTTCTGTGGCTGGCACTTTATCAGTGGGAGGGAATAACTGATGAATATTATTTCGTGAAATCAAGGTTTATTGATTTAGTTAAAAACTAGGTTTAATTTTTTACTGACTGCAGCATAGTATGTTTTGCTTATTTCTTTTTTTCAGATTCTTGTATTTTCTTTCTTTCTTTCTTTCTTTCTTTCTTTCTTTCTTTCTTTCTTTCTTTCTTTCTTTCTTTCTTTCTTTCTTCCTTCCTTCCTTCCTTCCTTCCTTCCTTCCTTCCTTCCTTCCTTCCTTCCTTCCTTCCTCCCTCCCTCTCTCCCTCCCTCCCTCCCTCCCTCCCTTCCTTCCTTCCTTCCTTCCTTCCTTCCTTCCTTCCTTCCTTCCTTCCTTCCTTCCTTCCTTCCTTCCTTCCTTCCTTCCTTCCTTCTATATTAAAACAATAACGAATTAAATCCACAAGATCCTGTATCACTGATCATTAGAAGTATAGCATAAAGATGAAGAAAATTCCTTCATTCTTTCATGTGTGCATGGATGCATACTTCTGATGCATGAGTGTATGTGTGAAGAAGTAAGTAGCAGTTAATGGGTGCAATTTGCATACATTTGCAAACCAGGTGAGACATTCAGCTGGCCAGCAAATGAATCTTGACTATTACAATGTGCATTTCTAAATTGTATTTGAAAACCCTCATAATATTACATTTTATTATGTTTCTGTTCTTGCCAATAGACCGTTACAATTCCTGAAATATTAAAATGCAGAAACAAATTTCTTCCAATTAAACTGAATTAAGGCTTGGAAGCACTGGACCACTAATTGCTGAAAAATTCAGAACTGATTGTTAGTGCTGCTAAGACTATCTTGATTGTCTGGATCACAGTCATAGTAAACAAGTCATATTAGGTAGTTGCAAGATGGGTAAAATAAAGACATGTTTCAAGAAAGAAAGGGGACACTGTTGTGAAACTGTTTTGATTTCTGAGCTGCTTGGACCCTAACCTGCCTTCCTGGCCCTATAAGAATCTGATTTGTTCCCTTGTAGACAGTAAGGGTGAGATGGGAATAGCTAGCAGAAAATAAATCCCTCTAAGGACATACTGTATCTTATATTTTGACAGGAGGGGCGTCAGAAGAAGTGAGATGTGATCTTTAAGAGCTGATGCAAGCAGCTATTTGAACTGCACCCTTCCCCATTTTACTGTATTTCCATTTGAGAAATAGAGGACCACTGTTCTGGAATTTAAGACTGCTTTCCCTCATGTGAAGTTCAGGTCTTGAATCCCTTATCATATTTTGTTTCTTTTTATCTAAAAGGAAGAATCTGAATATGGAGATTGGTTTTGGGGATAATCACTCAGTTTAATGCTTTCACTTAACCTCATCTTGGAGATTCTCTGGACTTCCCTTCCAGAATGGATGTAAAGCCACACCAGCTGTAGCTCAGGCCCACAGTGTTCTCTTGTAACAGCTGCAAAAGATGATGATCATGACAACGGTGACGTTCAGTATGATTTCTGGAACTCAGCTGTTGTACTTTCCCTTTCTGGAATGTTCTTCCTTTACCATGTGAGAAGCCCCCATTTATGTGACGTTTTTGATGTCTTTGAAGACTACCTCATTGCTCAGGCTTTCCCCCGATATGTGACATTGGATTATTTTGATTTATGTGTATTATAAAAATATATTTAAAAACTATGATGGTTTTACTGAAATAGTTTCATTATTCTCCATGGCTTAGCCTATGCTGTTTTGTGCATAATTTAAGGATTACAGCCATGAAGAGCAGTTCAGAAATAAATAAACAGTTTTGTTTGGATCTACTATAATACTAAAAGGTGCTGTAACTTCTTAGTTACATATCTCCTGTCTGCTTTGCATTCCCTTCTTGTTTTCCCCCATTTCACTAAAATATCTTATAGACCTTTAAACAGCCTAGAGGAAAATTAGGCATTTTAAAAACTATTTTCCTTGAGCATCTGATTTAGTGAATAGCTGAAAAATAAGCCATTTATTACTTTCCTGTTGCACCTGTATTGGGCTAACAATAATAAACATCTAAAATAAAAGCCTGAAGCACTTATTAAAGTACCTTCCCCATCAAAATGCCACTTTCCACCCCTCCCTTCCCCATGTAGCTTTCTGATTGAGTGTGACTTGTTCTTTTTCCTTTGCTTCTTTGTTTCTTTTTATTTCCCTGTGATGCTCTTGGGATGTTAAATGTTTTTACAAATTGCTGCAAATGCCAAGCAGATAACGGCCGTGCTTTTTCCATGGTCTAAGTCTAGTTTTTTCATAGAATGCAGAAAGTTTTCTGACTTAAATAAATTCCAGTCTGCCAATTAACTGCTTTTTTTCTAAGTGAATTCCAGGCATATTTTTAAAAAGGAAAATATAAGATTCACCTGAAGTAAAATGGTGCTTTAGGCAACAGTAGTTGTGACTGCATGATATTCACTGTGTGATGACTCACCACCAGGATTAGCCTATTTGCCTCCTCAGGAAAAGAATGTAGGACAGTTTGCAGTCTTGCACATCGACACCATAACCATACGTCTCTCAGGAGGAAGATGAGTGAATTCTAGATGTAGATATAGGCCATAGATGTTTCTCACTAGAAAGGGAATATAGAAACTCCTATTTCTCCCCCCTGCCCCCAGCAAAAATTGACAGCAGCAACCACACGTAAGGGGCAAATATTAAGATAAATGTTGATTCTCCAAAGGCAGTTCCAGATGAGGCTTGAGGGTGTGTGTCTGTAATTGCCCTGTTTCTTTTCCTTGTATTTTGAGGAGTTGGAGAAGTATGAATTTCTCACCTGTAATTCTCCCATTTCCCCAACTTTTTTTCTGTCTTTATGGAGGAAAAGATCAAACTGTTGCTAGAAGCATCCCAAGTTAACGCACAGATGAGCTTCCATTAAAAATCAGTCCCATCCAGAATTTAGCTTTCAGCCTGTTCTGTTCAGGTTAACAAAAACTGACCTTATAGGAGAGCTAGAATGGGTGTCTTGATGGTTTGTAGTGTGGGAATTACCCCAATCAGGACAAAGTAAACTTGAATCACATCAGCTAAGGAGCCTTCTTGCATCTATTAGCTGAAGTTCCCTGGACCCTGTTTTGATCAACAAGAGACAAACTTACTTTTATCTAACCCTCAACTACATAGAAGTCAAGTTCAGTCCTGCTATATAACTCAGGTGAGGCAGCAACCTCCAGGGACTATATCAGCACATGATAGATATCAAGTACTATATATGGAAGTGAAGTAAAAATGAATTCTTTCTTGGGTTCATGGGAATCCAAAGAAATCTTTATATTAGCAGTTGACTGTAAAAGAGTGCTACAGCCTTGGTGCATCTTTGGTACTCAGATCTGCACAGAAGGCGATATGGAACAGAGAAGTGACAGAATGGAGAAGGCAAACACCATCTGCCATCCTGCCATGTGACCTTCCACACATACAAACTGTACTTACGGGTGATTGGGTTTTTTACACAGAGAATATCTCATGGTAGGTGGGAAGTTGAAAATGGACTAAGAAGCTGGCAGGAGGTTGTGGGGAAGCTGGAGATGAAGACAGAGAAGAAAGTTGGTTAGCAAGTGAAGATAAGTCTCAGGCTGCTGAAGAGATGTAGGTTCCAAGGTGACTTAAGACCACTGATGAGGGATTGGCATAGGGGTCTCTATGCAAGAGTGGGACCTGTCTACTTGTCAGCCTTTCAGGGTAGGCCAGGTCAAGAAACAGCACAGCAAGAATGCCAGGAATGACCTTTATTGTTGTAGGGTAGAAAAACAGAATCATTAAAGCCTATCAGAGCTTCTTTCTGCCCCACCAAAATGAAGGTGGGGTTATTTTGAGTTTCTTTCTCACAGTTTCCTCTTTCTCAGGACTGAGTAATCTTCAGAGAAGGTGCCCCCTTCATCTTATTCTGTAAGACTACATTTTAAGACAGGTACATTATTATTTTAGCAGAGGCATTACTATTGCTGATGGGAAGAACCTCAGTTAGTTAATCTCAGATTGGTAAAGCAATTAGGGTGTAACAAAACTGGCTGCATTCTATCGACCTGTGAGCGTAGACACCAGAAGGAGGCAAGGGGTGAAAACTGTAGGTGTGTTTGTATGCATTCCCTGAATTCTGCTTTCTTAGATAACTGGAGCAGTCAGTCTTACAAAGAAAATGCTGCCTTCCTACCCTCCCTATACTAAGAAAAAAGGAGAAGTGGATATAGTGGTTTACAAGAAGGCACTTGCATTCTGTCTGATCAATCCTGAGACAAAGAGCAAGGAAAATCAGTAACATTTTAATGCAGCAAGAGACCAATCCAATAATTATTTGTCACACTGTCTTGTTCTCCCAGCATCATGACAGGGCAGGGTTAATTAATGAGATACACTGCATATGAGACACCTAGTTAGTGGATAATTTCAATGTCTGAAAGTGGCAGGAAAACTGACATCCTGTTCTAGTCGCATCGGTCAGATCAAATTAATTTAAATCTGAAGAATTTTCATTTAGGGTGGTTTGCACACCTAACTGACCAAATAGCTGAAAATGAAGTGCAACTTTGAGAGGATGGCGAGCACAAATCTTTGTCCCAAGTTGCCTTTTTGTGTTGTTACTGTTGTCTATGAACTTATGGATCACTGTTAATCTAGGACACTAAGATGGGAGTAATCTCCCTTTCTTTTCATTATCACCACTCTGAGCTCTGTGATTATTAATTTTACTGCTGTAAGAGCTGAGCTTGAGCAGCTGTATTGTTACAGCTGTATTTTCCTCTTTCAAGGCAAAGCCAAACCACTTCAACAAATATTTGCAGCTATTGCTAATAGGCAAGCTTTATATAATTATGCTAGTCCATATGCTGTGGGGTGTTTCTTTGATCACCAAAAGCAAATGTAATCCCAATATATCAACCTGTCCTCTGTCATTATTGTAGGGTTATGGGAATGTACATACAGTACATTAAAGGCTTATGGCTTTAATTAGGACGAAGGTCAGAAAATACAGAGACTGGCATAATAGCAACTACCTTGAATAACTTTCATGTTCTAATCTCCAGACCAGCTGAACAGTCAGACCTCAGTGGATTGGAAAGTCAGACTTTCCCTCCAGCAAGCACAAGAAGCTGTGCCCACAATTTTTAATTTAAAACATTAAATTTTAATTAAAATTGTTACATCAGAATTAAACACTGAAGCACCAGTTTCATCTCTGTCAGATGCTAACAATGCAATCTTAAAATTTAAAGCAGGGGTCCCCAACTTTTAGACCAGTGGCAAAGGGCACATTTTGAATTGGGAGAGCATCTTATAGGCACTATCACAAAATGGCTGCCATTTGAGGGATGGTCAATCATGACACATCCATTTGCTCCACACGATCTGCTCTGGCATTCCAGAATCCTCTATATTGGTGTTTCTCAACCTTAGCGACTTTAAGATGTGTGGACTTCAACTCCCAACATCCTGGCTGAGGAATTCTGGGAGTTGAGGTCTACACATTTTAAAGCTGCTAAGGTTGAGAAACACAGGTCTATATCACCTCATCTTTCTGCTGGCATTTTTTTTTTCTGTGCAGTTGGAAACACTTCCAACAAAACACTGGACTTTAGCTTCTCACCAATGGTTTTCTAATAATGCTTCTGAGGTGTATCTGGGACCCAGAATTACTGTTGGAAGTACAGAGAGGGCTTGAGGCTGACCCTTGCTTTATAGCATGGGAAAAATTTCATTTTTTTAAAAGGAAAAGAACCTAAGAACAATACTGTCAGGTAGAGCTGGCACTTCAGTAGGCACCAAGAGGGGGAATAAGGACACAATGTCCTCAGGCATCTCAGGACAGCCTGATAAGAGCCACCCCCCACCCCCAAGTGAGGGGGACATGGATGGGACAACAGACTTTATTTGTGGCAGCCCCCACACTGTACAACTCCTTTCTTCCTTGGAGTCTCCCTGCTGTTTTTTAAAATTCTTTAAAGACATTTTTATTTCACCAGGCTTTCAACCCTAGCTAAGTTTTATTGGTGTCTATCTTGGGGGAGAGTTGATTTATTATTGTTGATTTATTGCTACTGGTGTTTTCATAACTTTGATTTATTTTGTTGTTGTGTTTAAAATCCTAATGCTATAAATACTGTGAATAAACAAATCTATCCATCTATCTATCCATGGATCCATGGGTGTCTAAATTTGGACCCAGGGTTTAAGGTTACAATTCTAGACTTACCTACCTGGAGTAAGTTCTCTAGAAGTTAATATGACTTCTTTTTAATTATGTTGGAGATGTGAATTCAGTGGTATTGACTCTTCAGCCTCCCATGACCTATTGACCACAAGGGTGCAGTGTGTGTGTATGTGGGGGCAGGGGGAGATGATAGAGAGTTAAGGATTTACTCTGTGTCCCTTTTGCTAAACCCAAGCCACTTTCTTCTGCACTTCTTCCCAGGTACACATGTACAGAGTACATGTTCTTGAACTCTCTTCCTGGTCGTATGTAGCTAGTTAAGTGCAATACTTTCTTATCCCTAAAATATATTTTCCATTTCTTTACAACTATAGCACCTGCTTCACCTAATCATTGCTCAGGTCAGATTCCCATTCTCAAGGGCATTCACACAGACATACAGAATGATTCGGTCTCCAGCAAATTAGAAGTATACAGGGTTGATTTGCTCTCTCCTGCTTTATTGCATGTATAGACAGCATTGTAAGCTTGTGTCATGAATTGCTCCCCCCCGCCCCCCATATCCAAGTACCTTGAAAACTTTCCAGAGGATGGGAATCACTGATACTGCATTAGAAGACCTTAACTTAAGACCTGGCTACACGCTGAACTCTTCGGTTTATTGATTATGAAATCATTATGTTTTATATTGTGATTTTGTTGTGTTATGGCTCTATGTCAATTTATTTTAATCTCTGCTCCTATATACAGTAATTAATTAATCTTGTATGCTTTGCTTCTCATTGCATTCCACAGTTCTTAATGAGTTGTTGGTCTGAAGGTGTTTCAGTTCCTTGTATAATTGTACAAAGACATAGATAATATGTAATCTTAATTAAGGTCAACCCAAGTCATCTTAGAACTTGATAAACAACACTGCCAATCTATAATCCTGACTTCACTTTTTTGCAGCTGAAAATACAAGCAATGGTCTGATTATTCATAGTTTGGTTTCAAAACATTCTATTTCTTCTTTTCATGGAATTCTTCAGGTACATTATTATTCTGCAGTGAATTAGAGGACAGACCTTAAACACTGCTGACCTTCCATAGATTATACATTCTTTTGCAAATGTGCATAAGAGTTATTTAGTAATGTAATTTCTCAGCAATGCAGCCAGAGTCCCAATGGTAATCAAGAATGGTTTCATTGTAATGCTGTAGTCAGCTCTACTACCAACAGAAAGCATTCATCTCCCTAGCATTATTATATTTTCTTTATTTTCCAAAATGTTAGGTAGACAGGTATTCAGTCAGTGGAGTGGTGACAATGATGGCATGTTGTAACTGCTTTTGCCTACCCATCAAGTTAATTTTAATGGCCATACAAACTCAAGTATCCTTTTCTCCCTGCCCATGAGAACACTCAATATGCAGGGGAAACTTCACTTCATTTTGGCTGTGTTCAGCCATTATGCTAATATTTATGGTTTCCTTGCTTCTAGCTTACCATGACATGTGGCTAATTTAACAAATGATGGAAAAATCAAGCTGTGCCTTAGTGAACCCAGCGACTGATAATAATGAGTGTAATTATTTGCAAACTTCTCCTTTAATTCTGATGCAGATGGAGAATTCGCCTGTAGCTCAAGGCTAGACAGGCCTGATATCTGCATCCAGTCAGGATGATGGAGCCAAAACCTGATAGGCTCACTACTACTGAGAATTGTGTTTATTTCTGAGATGGGAGGAATTATCCTTGTTGGGAAAGGTCCGCATAGAATTTGATCACTTGCCTGCAAGTTTAGCATGTTCTTCAGCCCCATTCTTCATTACATTTTAATGCTCAGCTCATACCAAATCAGGACTCAGGGGTGGGTATGTACTGCATGTATGTATTAAGCAAGGAAGTTGCCATAACCCAGAAGGTCAATCTGGGGACATACCAATGTGAATAACTGATACCAGTGTTTATCCAAAGTTTGTCTTTTCACTCCTGGGGTGAATGTTCACTTTTTATTCCTGATCTTCATTCATCCTTTGTGAGCCCAAAGGCCTGCTTTATACATTGCAGTGTAGTTCCTTTTATTCTCTCCTCTGCATAATCTTGAAATGATTTTCCCAACGTTTTTTTTCTGTATGCTGGGTTGCTGGTGGAGATGAAACCTGTGCATCCAATAAGGCTTTTAGGTTAGATATATGAAAATAGGTGATCTGTAAAAGAATAAATAGTTTCCTTTTCGCTCACCATTTTGAAGTTACTGGCCTCTGGAAGGTACTCAACCTCTTATGACACCTGGCTCAACCCACCATATTCCATCCATTGTGATGCCTGATTATGACCTACCCTGCCTCATCAATCTAGTCATCATGGTCTTTTACTAACATACCCCAGTTATTTCAGGAATTCTCATCTCAACCATCTAGAGATAAGAACATGGCAGAGAGGAACACGGAAGCCCACAGGCTTATCCTGGATGCCCTAGAAAATAGATCAAACCTGATTTTTTTTTTTTCTTGATGCCTCTCATATTCCTTTACCTCCAGGAGAATATAGAAGCAGCAAATAATGAAGGGAATTTATATCTGTCTGGAGTGATGATAGACACGTTCATATAAATGTTATATAAAACCAGTGTAGTGTAGTGGTTAAGGTGCTAGACTAGTACCTGGGAGACTCAGGTTCAAGTCGAGCCTCCACCTTGGAAGCTCACGAAATGACTTTGAGCCAGTCATTCTCTCTCAGTCTTACGTACTTCATAGCTTGTTGTGGAATTAAATAGAAGTAGGGAGTATTATGTATATCACTTGAGCTTTTGAAGGAAAGTCAGAATACAAAAAATATACCATATGCTTTGGCCGTTGATTGTTCGGCTAGGTGCCATCAAGTTAGTGTTGGTTCTTCGTGACTATATAGAATTTTTCCAGGATGACCTGTCCTCAGCCTGATCTTTTAGGTCTCTCAGTGGTGTATTAATTGCTGTTGCAATTCAGTCTCCCCATCTTGCTGCTGGTTATCTTCTTTTTGCATGCATTGGCTGCCAACCAAACACCATTATACTAAGGAGTGTGGAAATTTTTTTTTAACATCTTAACATCTGTAAAATCGTAACATCTGTAAAATACAAGTCTTAAAATGAGCAAGCACAACTTCTTTGTGTCAACTGACTTGTAGTTTGAGTAGTTAAATCTTGTCTTCTGCTTTTGCCAAACTTTTTGCCACACCTGATTCTGATTTTTTTGTGATTTTTTTGCACAGTCACCTTTCTACTACTTGAATATTGGGCTATGGCTCCACGATCAATGTCTAGCCCAACCAGTTGACACATATGTTGTGACCCCTTGTTATGCTCTGCCCTTTCTCATTTTTTGTTATTTTGGGGAAACACTTAATTGACCACTAGGATTTGGTACTCTTATCTAACATAACCATCAGAATTGGCAAAGATCAAATAGATTAAAAGTATAATACACAATCTAGCTGCATGATAAACACTGTTGCTACTTGACATATACTCAGCTCTCCCTCAGTAGTATATGGAATGCTTGAAAGGTCCATCATCCGGCATATATTGACAATAATTTTATCCTGCCTATCTATGTGGTTTTCTTGGTAAAATGCAGGAGTGTTTTACCATTGTGTACTCCCATGCAGGATGAAACAATTGTCAGTGTCACTAAAGTGATGACCTTTCTCCAGCATCTTCCTATATTGTTGCTGCCCAACACGGGTGCCTGTTTGCTTCATCTGGTCAGCGGGATGACCTTCATGCATTGGATGACCCTATTGGAAGTATACGTTTTTGGCATACACTCCTGCTATGCTTCACGTATCCCTCCCAGGACCACTCCCCTTGCCACAATGAGGCAGCATAGCAAGATTTGGGGGAGATGCATTGGCCATACTGTATGGAAACTTTGGGATTTGGAGTCTAATATATTGTACTTGGAGGGTGCCAAGGCAGGGAATATAATATGTAAATAAAATTAAACATTAATTTGGGCAAATCTGACTTGGTTATTTTGATTAGTCTTAATTTTGTTGGATATATTAAATCAGTAGACCAGGAAGTTTTTAATGCATTGGGCCAATATTTTTGGCAAATGATTCTTTTATCAAATTATTAAAGGAATTATAATTTGATAAAATAATCATTTGCAAAAGCCATTGGCCCACAGGCTTCATGATGATTTGTAGAATCATGGGAATTGCCACAGGTTGGAATTATGTTGATCATTTCAAGGTTGTTGCTGAAAATAATTATTATTTGAGGAAATAAATGGTGGAAATATAATATATGAAGCTGCCTTTTACATCAAGTGGAGTTAACCACATCTTAAACATACAGATCTCTATGAATGCCTTCAGTTGGACCAAACAAAAATACTTACTTCTGGGTATGAATAATGTTTGCATGACAGCAGACTATATGATGTGGGTAGAAGCAATGCAATTACTTTGGATTATATAGCAGGATCCATTTCCATGGTTACAAATTCCCAGGGAAAAAAATTATTTTTCTGCATGGAATTCTGCTATGTATGTGACATTCACAATGTCATTTTGATGTACTTGGTGAAAGTCTGTTACTAAGTCCAACAAATAACAAAGGAAATGTTACAAGGAGTAATGATGGTAGAAATCAATACATAGTGATACTGGAACTGTGTTGAAATTACCTTGAAAGTTTTTGTTTTGTTGAAAGAAAGAGTTGTGAACCCCTATAGAAAAAACACGTACATTGCCAGACTAATGTCTTCTTGTAGCAATCTTCCAACAAACACTTTGAACATTCCTGGAAAAATTGTGAGCATAAATTATGAGGAGTGGCATCATATAAGAAAAGCAACATGGTAGCAATTGTTTGGCTATAACATTCTCTTCAGAAAAGTGAAAGTACTATGAGAAGAGGAATGCAATGAGAAGACAGAGTGATGCTTGGAGGCGTTTATGCAAAAACTGGGTCTGACATTTGGAACCAGTCAAAACTTTACAAAGTCTTAACTTTCCCTTTTATAGATAACGAAACTGCTGCTCATCAGGACAGTTGTGTTAAGTCAATATTGCTAATTGGTGCAAGTTTTCATAAGCATTTCCACAAAGCTAAGTCTCTCTACCACTTCCTATGGAAACCAAGGGGTTTCCTGGCTCAAATAAGTTTCCTTCCTGCCTACAAGGTAAGGAGTGCAAAGTGTCTACCTTGAAACACTATCCATAAGAGGGGTTTGCATTTCTCGCCTCATTCATTAATTGACCCCTCTACTCGCCTGTTCTTGTTTTTTTAGACCTCTTAATATTACAGGCAAAGTTTCAAGTTTGGGGCTCTGTGAATCACGCTACCAAATTTCACTGGCAAATTGCACCATCAAATTTTGGTAGTATGATATGTGGAGGCTCTAAGGGCCAATGCAAGGACATTGTGGGAGTCACATGTGGCTATAGACTACTCATCCTAGCATATGTTGTTTGGCATCAACTCACCATGTTTTCAGCAAGCATTTTTTTTTCAACTCAACCCAGAGACTGTGAACTACCCCTGGGATCTTTTACGTGCAAAGCATGGGTTCTCTCTCTGAATTATAGCTTTTTTATCATCCTATGATATGACTTTACTACAAGGACCAAGAATATGAAGCTAAAGTTTGATTTCATCATGTCTCGGACCTCTGCAACACAGATGTTTAATCTAAAATCCACAGTTAGGCAATGACTTCTGAAGAAAAAACTAATATTTTAGGAGAGGGCATTTGCTTTGATACAGATAGCCTTATGATTTTCAAAACTGGAAGATTAGTTATTGAGATCAAGACATCCTAGAACATGACACGTAATTTGATACCTGCAACACCTAGTGATGACTAACATTTTCAGCCTTCAATCTTCACCTTAGTTATTTTTTATTATATCTATTCCCTCTTTTTCCTTTACAAGCTCAGGGTAGCATTGAACAAGACAGATCATTCATTGAGCTCCATAATCAAATGTGGATTTGAACCCTGATCTTCCGAATCCTAGTCCAACATATTAATGACTGTAACATACATGTCTGAGATAGGCATTAGCCATCAGACTGCATGACCTCATCACCTGGCCTAATTTTGAGACTATTCTTATTCTTCCTTCCATTTTTGCTCTTTGTATCCCCTAGCCACTGTTGGTGTTAAAAGCTTACACACCTTTGATGAGGTTTGGGGTGGTCCTAATAAAGCTATTGCCCAGCTGTGAATTTTGTATATTTTCTTATGGATCATAATGATTATCTTTGTTTTTTTAATTAACCAGACAAAAGGAAAGTCAGTATAAACTTTATGAGGTGCTTAATATATTATTAAGCTATAGTTTTAATAAGGTATCGTGGAAGTTGTTGAATATATAGTTCAGTGAAAATGTTATTAAATAATTTCCCTCCCTTTTTAAAAAAAGAAATAATGAAATGGAATACATGTAAAAGGAATGAGTATGCTTCTCAAAGGCAATTCATTTAATTCGGTGTCAAGCATTCAAATTAACCTATCAGCTATTAACAATTTTAATTTAACAGAATTTTTTGCTCTGAAAGGCTAATTGAGGCTGCTGAAATAAGTTGTCATCTTAGCAAAGATAAAAGTGTTTCACTGAATGCACACATTCATGCACTGGCTGGCAACCAAACACCATTATATTAAGGAGTGTGGAGATTATTTTTTTTAGCATCTTAACATCTGCAAAACCTGTACAAGTCTTAAAATGAACTAGCACAGCTTCTTTGTGTTAACTGACTTGTAGTTTGAGTAGTTAAATCTTCTGCTTCTACCACACCTGATTCCGATTTGTGTGTGTGTGTGTGAATTTTTTACACAATCACTCACCTTTCTCCTACTTGCATATTAGGCTATGGCTCCACGATCAATGTCTAGCCCAACCAGTTGACACATATATTGTGACCCCTTGTTATGCTCTGCCCTTTCTCACTTTTTGTTTTTTTTTGGGAAACAATTAATTGACCACTAGGATTTGGTACTCTTATTTAAGCCACAATGATCAAAATTGCCAAAGATCAAGTAGATTAAAATACATAAAAGGTTACAGTGGCTTGGATTCAGTCATAGTGTACCAAAGTAAATCCAGTTAAATTAATGGAACTTAAGTAAATCATGACTAATTTAAAACTCATTGTTGTCAGTGAATCTGTTCAAAGTACTGTATGTCTGGATTTGACCTTGAATTTAGCAAGTCTTTTGCATGTCTTATTTTAATATACAATAAATATTAATAAAAAATCATTATTCAGATTAGGAAGGAAAGTAGTAGTAGTAGTTTATAAAGATGTCATATCAATTGTAAACAGCTCCATATTTTGTCAGATCTCCAAATAGGTGGCATATAGAGTCATTGCCACAGAAGCCAGTTGATATTTGATTGTTATTAACAGGGTTATTAATTCAATGTTGGAAAATTTCTCTTTCAATTTCTCCAGTGAAATTCTGGGAGTTGAAGTCCACACATCTTCAAGTTGCCAAGGTTGAGAAACACTGCTGTAGAGTATAGAAGATGACATTGATGGAAATATGCAAGAACTGTTATGTGAGCAAAAGGGGCTGAAACATTTCAGTCCAGAGTGATGAGCTAACATTCAGACACATCTCAGGAAGATACCTCCCTAATTCACTGGAGCATAAGAAGTGGGGTCACGATCACACCTGTAAGATTCTGTTATTGTAGCCCATCTCAGTAAAAGTAGTTTTAGCTTTCCTGTGGAGTTGATTTCTTGGCCTGGTCTACCTAGTGGGGCTGACAGATCCCTATCCTGCTTTCTTCCATTTCTCTATTCTTTGCTTCATGCATAGAGAAAATTTCATGCATAGTGTTGATAAACGCAGATATTGAACTTAATCTGAATCACATGCAAATATAATGACACACTATCAGCCACTTCTAGAGGATTGGCCATAGATGCTAACTCCTGGGGGTGCATTATTCTGGAACAAAATCATCCAAATGTATTATTGCATTGTATTTGAATATCATGCCAACATGTCTATAAACCCATTCAAAATCCATGAGACAATATGTACACAGCTGTGTATTTCAGGGTGGGGTTTTTTTCCCCTCTAACTTGAAGAAACAAGATGAAATGCACTTGTTTGGGCAATATGTGTACGATCAGAAACTGCCAGACCATCCACCCCCACCGTGAAAAGACCATTTAATGTGGTGCCATGGAGCTAGAAGACAATGAAATAAAGTTAAAGTATCATGGGAAAAGGTCATATTCAAACGCATGTTTATAAAACTGGCAATATTTTCAAACCATCATCATTTCCCCTCCCCCATCTCTCAAAAAGCTAGGTAAACTGACCCATGATTGTTCTCATGGCTGCCAATTTCAAAGCCTAGACCACCAGCATAAGATAAAGAAATCAGGAAACGGGGTGAGCTGACTCCCGCATTTCAAGAGGGAAAAACTAGATTTACTGCAATTGCACAGAACAGCCCAGCAGAGTTAGGATTAAATTGACTCAGCCTCTGGACTCAGTTCAAATCATGAGAATGAGCAGATCTGGAACTGATTTCAAAGTGCTACAAAGTTTCTGGGTAGAAATGTCCTCAGATATAGGAGGTATGGCAAGATCTCATGGGCCGTATCGGTAGTCCTCCTTTAGTGACCACAACTGGGACTGGAACTGAGCGAAGTGATCACTAAGAGAAACCATAACTGTGCTTATGATGTTACTTTAGCTTTCCTTTGCTTTACAGACCTGTGAAGGTTGTAAATGCAAGGACTGGTTGCAAAGTTATGGTTGCTAAATGAGGCAGTAGCTAAACGAGGACTACATGCACAACAAACCAGATAAACTGAGTAGAACAAAGACTGCATGGCCAGTCATTAGGAAGAACAATGTTATGAGAAATTTCAGGAGGTACAGGGATGGCAAGTTAAAAAAAAGTCTGAAGCTGGAATAATAGCCAAACCCTATAAGGCCAACTGCCTTGCCTGACCAAATCTTTAACGCAAATATTGAGAATGAAAACGAGCAGACGCTTGAGTACTTATCCCATCCAAGTACTTGAAACAAAATAGCTAAAATAAAAAGATAAACAATGCCATCTGCATAGTGTTTGTATGCCTATGCAAGGAGTTCTCTTCTCCAACTGAACAAGCAATAAACCCTGCTCATTTGCTCCACAATCCTGAAGCAGAGTTGATCTGTCACAGTGACATGAGGAATGCCATCTTTGTATAATGGCCCATTTGGACTGGAATAACTAGTCCTTCATGGGGAAATATTTCATTGCTAATCAGTATTGATTTATCTGTCCTTTCTGCTCCAATTTTAACAATTGCTATAAATATTGGAGCAAGCAGTCATGTCTTCAAGGCTGACATTCTTTTTTAACAATTTTCAGCTGCTTCCCTAAAAAAAAACGTTAGGTTGATCTATGTGCGAAAAAGCATGGATAATATTCGTGTTGTAGTTGATCTATGTTGTACAATGCCTCTGTATCAAATGGAGACATACTGCCACTATGAAAAAGTCTACAGCAAGGAGGCAAGACCCTTTAACTCTTTTTACCAAAACAGTACAGGTAGTCCCAGTTTAAGAACATGTTTTGTTCCCAAGGTCTGTTCTTAAGTTGAATTTGTATGTAAGCCAGAACAATTATACAGGCAGTCTTCACTTAATGACCACAATAGGAACCGAAAAATTGGTCGTTAAGCAGGGAAGTTGTTAAGCAAATCACCACATGATTGGACTAATTTTATGACTATTTTTACAATGGTCATAAAGTGAATCACTGTGGTTGTTAAGTGAATCACATGATCATTAAGCAAATCCATCTTCCCCAATGGACGGTTTTTGCCAGAATTTGCTTAACGACCACATGATTCGCTTAATGACTGCAATTATTTGCTTTATGACTGTCATAAAAAAGGTCTCAAATTGCAATCACGTGACTGCGGGAGGTGGTGCGACAGTTTGTGACAGTTGTAAGTGCGAGTACAGGTCATAAAGCACTTTTTCCAAGGCTGTCGTAACTCTGAACCATCATTAAGCAAACAGTTGTTAAGTGAGGACTACCTGTAATGTATAATACTGTATAAGTAGTATTTTGTAATTAACCCGAACCATTGTGTATTTAACTTGAAGCATTGTGTATTTAACCTGAATTTTGCTACAATAGGCTGCGTTCTTAACTATGGGTCATCCATTAAATGGGCGTCCTTAACTATATATGAATGCAGAATTCCAATGAATGCTGTTGTATTTTCTGCTTTTTGAGAACGGAAAGACCTTAAGAGAGAAATTCTCTTATTTCTTATGTTGTTTCTTTGGCCTTTTGAAAATTGTTGACAGTGATTTTTGAGAAGTTTTATCTCCTGTAGTATATATGCATATATACTAGAAAACACAAAATCAAACAGTATGATCCACAGTTGGTGACACCAGCTTTTTCCATATTTCTCCCATGAAAGAATAGAGTGAAAAAAACGGTGCAGTCTTTCTGTAGCACTGCTTTCAATGAGGCACAGTTCCTCTGGTCTTTTCCTACTGTCTACAGATGCTGCCTGGAATCCAAATCATGCAGGGTTCCAGAATCATGGGAAGAAGCACATGTCTTTTTAAACTGATTTTACTGCCCCCCAAAAGCAGGATAATCAAGTCTGCTGTATGGGAGCTTTCAAGAAGGATATTGATTGAAGCCAAAGATTCAACCAACACTAAATAAGATGCAACAATATTGCCCCAGGAGATACTATAAAATTGTTTAGTATGAAAGATTTTACTTAAGATAAATACAGTACTAATGTTCCTAGTTCATATTCACACAGATGCACATACTAAGTTGGCTTCTGGAAAAAAAGGAAGTGACAAGTCCTGTTATTGTTTGGCTGCCTTGGGTGATCTTTTGTTGGTGGTCAGCTCCCAAATATTTGTTGGTTCTCTGCTTATATTATTATATCTCTGCTTATATTATTTCACACTTGGAAGAAGATCATCCTTCTTGGTTGCATGGCTAGGAAGATATTTTTTCTGTCCGCATAGGTTGTTCAATCCAATCAGAGGAAGTTATTATTATTATGAAAACCTTACCAACTTGTTGTGTTTTACCTTTTCCCAATAGCAGTTTGATGTTTATATTCCTCTGCCCAATTGTGTAATTCTGCCCATTCCATAAGTTGGTATCTCCTGAGTAGGATATCCTGTTGTATCTACGTAGGCTCTCTTGCATGTGGGCGTTTCTATGGTCCAGTCAAGTTGGTCCTCTTATTTCTGATTGATGTTGGCAATCTGATTGGGGCAACGTGGCCATACTTAGCGTTTTGTTGATATTTCATAGAGTTCTTGATGTCTTTCTCTGTTCCTGTCCATTGAACTTCTAATTGCAACTCATATGTTCTTCTTTATGATTTCAACATTTTCCCAGCCACACTGTGACCATCTCAAAAATTTCCACTCATTTCTCATTCATACTCTGATAGGCTTCTGCAAATTTAGGCTTCTTGCCATAGTTAACATACATAAATTGCCCCCAAATTCACCATAAAGCTTCCGTGCATAACAGTCAACATATGAACATTGTCTTCCTCTAGATATCCCTGGAAATGAATGGGTGATTGGGTTGGTAGAAGTATGCATCATTGGTGAGAAGAGATATAGGCAGTGACCTACAGCCACTGTCTGTATTTTACAATATCTTCTGAAGAAGTATTGTGCACTTTAAGAAACAGTAACATGAAAGAATATGTTTGCAGATTTGGTGGCCCTGCGCAGAGAAGACTGAATGGTAAGCAAGGATTTTTATATAGGAATATAGTCCTCTTGAATTCTTTTATTACCCAGTTGGAGAAAGAATTCAAGAGGACTATAAATTCTGAATTCTGGGAGTTGAAGTCCACACATCTTCAAGTTGCCAAGGTTGAGAAACACTGCTCGACAGGATCAGAAATGGGCTCCAGGCTATTCCACTCAGTGGCAAGGTTAGACATCAGCAGCAAACCCAGATCTATTCTTACAAAATCTGTGGAATGGCTTTTGTTGTGTAATTTGCACAGAGCAGTGCCCCAAATTTGAGTACCACAACCAGCTTTCCAGGATTTCAGTTAGAAAGGGGCTTTTCATAACACACAGAGAGGACTGGAAGTTTTGGCTTCATTTTGCTTATATTGAACCTTGCAGTTTCTTTGAACTATGTTCTAAGAATGCAAGGCATTTCATAAACCACAGTTGGCACAACGCTAACCTACTGGTAGCTAGTGAAAAAAGTGATGCAACAACTTCTGATCTCTTTCTGACAGTGCAAACAAGAATATGGCAAAAGCATCAAATCAGATCTTCATTAATAATCTAAACTTCATTAATAACTAAAGCATTAGTTGCAGAATGCAGAGAACAGAGGGAAAAAAAACATTCTCTTTCCAGTCTTGATTAAGGATGTTGCTTTTATGCAATGAAATACTTAAAGGTACTGCCTTTTCATGTTTTCTATTAAAATGCCTATGTGAGAAAAGGGGAAAAAAACCCTCAACACTGAAGTCTAATTAATGTTTTTCAAATAAAACTGTAGAATATGCCCTTTAATACTGCCCCATTAATGTAAATCAACGTGGGGCTCATTAAGGGAAGTTGAGAAAGTGTGGGTACCACTATCATGACTTAAATTGCTGACACTGGGAGAGATAATCAGAGCTTTTTGATCTAACTTAGTTCTGGCTATCTGTAGCATCTAGGATGTCTCAGCAAACACATAATTACTCAGGATAGGTATAAGCAAATAGAGTCCTCATTCGAAAAGACAATATTTGTTTTAGTTTTTCCTTCCCTCTGCTTTTTCCTTTATTGCCTCTTACTAGTGCTCTTGATAATTCATCTCTCTTCCTTTCCTCATCTTCCTTCATTAACTACTCATAAAATCTCATGTTATCCTATGGCTCCTTCGAATGTAATTGCATCTTTGGGCCCTGCCTAAAGATTAATTTATGAACATAAGATCTTTCAATTAAGCTGCATTTCAAATTCTATAGAACACTTTTGTGTTGAAAGTACGTGCACAAAATTTGGGAGATATGTGTTAATGGATGCTGAAGCTAGAAAATACATCTTTTACATCCCAAAGAAAGGGCAGCCTCTCAAGTTCTTATTATACGATTATTAAATAAATCCAACATTAGGACAGCTCCTCTTTTTGCCATAGCAGAACAAACATTTTTCCTTTTAGGGCACATCAGCTACGTGCATGGACAGCCTAGGATTTTTACGTCTATGTGTGCTGTAAGAAGCATAGACTATAAGCTCATAGGTAGTTAAATGGCAATTGGTTTAATTTCTTTATTATAATTTTACAATGCAATAAAAGTAAGAAAAATTAAGAAAAATAAGAAAAAAATAAGAAAAAAAAAGTTTAAAAAACCTCATAGAATTATAACTTCCACCTTTCTTTCTATAAGGTAATTGCCATCTTACTTTTTCCCCTCTGTCTTTAGCCCTTTTTAATCCCCAAATCCATCAAGCAACAGTTCAGACTTTTCTTCTTTCAGCAAAAAGTCCATATAAGGCTTCCAGTCATTTAAAAAGTCTTTATTGTTTTTTCCCTGTTAAATGGCAACTGGGCTGCACTGGAGCTTGGGGGGAATTCTTTCACAGAAGCCAATAATTCACTGGTTGGGAACTGCCTTGTACCCTGGCCAGGCTATATGCATGGTGACTGGTGAAGCCAAGATCTTTCTCCTAGCTTCTTTTTTCCTTATATCTCATTCTCAGGAGAAGCCAGAATAACAGAATCATGTCTTTAAAAGCTGGCTGAACCAACCAGATAGGAAGTTGGATGGAAAAGTGATTTCAAGCAGAACAGTCTAGGCCCAGCTGAACGCTTCTTGCTGTTGAGAGAGAAAGATGGGCTCCCTTCCTCCACATGTGCCTCTTTTCCATGTGACGCCAAGTGCTCAGTCTTCCTATATCCCATCATCACTTTCAGGGGTGCCTCAGCACTGGCAGCTTGCAGTGGCTGCATTAGCAGGGTGAGGCCACTCTGGTTCAAACCAGATAGGAATCCTTTCTATGGTCGCTGCTCCCCTTCTTCCTTCAAAAATGTCTTCCTTCAGCATCAGGCTCCTTCCCTTAGCTAGCTCAAACTTGGCTGAAGTTTCACAAACATGGCTAGTCAAGAGTCTTTATTGCACAAGAGAACAAAGCTATTTCTAAGAATTGATTGCCTTCTGGCAGGTGAAGTTACAGTTCCTTCTTTATACTCTTAATTTAAACCTGGCACATTTCTCCTGCTTTCTTTGGCTTAATGGAAACCTTGGCCTGCACTTCTCACACTCATTGCTAGGTGGCAGTAGGTGATTGACATTTCCAGCATTCCTGTCTTGGGAAAGAATTTGACTGGCTACCTCCCAATGTATCTCCCACACATGGCTGGTTTCCTTTGAAGACGGCTCATAAGGGATGGAAAATAATCTGTATGTGTCTGAAATGGCATTTGAGGAGGGAAAATTCAATTTAATTTCTCCCTTCTCTCTGCCAACAGTTGCTCCACTCTTAATCCTACTCCTGGTTTACTGCCAATCATATTAGAGGACCCAAGTCTGCTTCTGATATATTGATTAGGACACCATGGTGAGAAATTCTTCATGTTGCCTTAGGGAAGCCATTGAAAAGGAAGCCATTGAAAAGGTATGGAGATGCATACCTATCCCAGCAGTAATATCGCTATAGGGGTGTGGGGAGGGGGACAGAAAGTGATTCCTTGTGGCAGGTCATATCTATCATAGCCATAATGGCACCAAGTCTTCAATACAATCAAACTGTGAGGCTCCGCCATTCACCTCTCCAGTGAACTGTTGTGAGAACACATGGAAATTTTGAAAGGAAGGTCATGAGTCCACATGCTGAGGAATTGTCTGTCTGTCTAGAATTGTCACTCATCTTAAAGTGGCCAAGTTTGGACAACACTGGTCTAGAGCCATTTCATTGTGGGGAAACCACCCCCATGGTGTTCATAATTTATGTTCCATCTCTGAAGTGAGAAGTTGGTAAATGGGTTGAGCTTCACTTATCAAGCTCCAGCAGAGAGCTGATTTCCCCACTGCAGGCTCCTTAAGCTGCTATTTGAATGAGGGTCAGAGGATCTTGAAGGGTTTTGCAGCTTCTTTCACTCTTGTGATTCCTACCGAAAGGCTCACATAACTTGTCCAATATGTTTGAATCCCGGGCAAGAGGCCATAACATTTTATGTGATGTCACTAAGAAAAGCAAATGCATCTGAAAAATCCTAAACTAGAATCATGCTGGAAGGGGTCATGTAGGCGTCCTATCCCTGCTCAATGTAGAAATTCAAATTAAAACATCCCGGATATATGGCTAAGTGCCACTTGAACATATCCGATAAAGGAAAAATGGCACCACTTCTCTGAGTAACTGGTTCCTTCGTCCATTGTTTTTTCAGGAAGAAAGTGCCTTCCTGTAAATAATAATTTAAAAAGCAAAACATTACCAGAATTTATTTGAATTAGCAAAACCACCACAATCTTTAATAATTAACTAATAATGCATCTGTTAGTTAATCAGAGATCTTTGTGTCTGAATATGTATTTGGGTATCTATAGATATCTATAACTACATGCAAACATACATGCACATGTGTACACACTCAGTATGCTTTTAAATGAGACATTATGCTCCATTACGTAGCATATGTACTTTTCGATCTTTTGCATGCTGATCTTTTCAAGGAAAGCAGAAATGGAGAAAAGGAATCAGAATAAGATATCTCAGTATATTTTCCAAGGCTTTTTTCTTCATAGAACTGTGGTTGGCTTCTTGAAAATTTGGCTTTGTTGGTGATCTTATGAAGTAAAACTTGCAGGAAGTTGTAAGCCTTTTTGAATCTTTCAAAAACCAAAATGTGGAGTTTGAAGTAAAAGCTGTTCAGTATGGATCTAATTTATACTGGAATTAGAGAACATTCTAATTTTCTAGCACACCAGAAATGTACTATTATTCCTTTTATTGTATCCAAAGGAAAAAGCAAAATTTTATGGCATCCACCAGAGTGATATAATCATGCATTTTGGAATAAGAGGATGGAGCAGAGGTAATGCCAGTAGTAACAATGGCAGCAGGCAAATTAGCATTAGTCTGAAAAATTTTAGCAGAGCTATGACATGCATTTTCCCCAAAAATTGTTTTAAAGTTGCCATTATACCTGCTATTAAAATGAATTTCAAAATACATGGTTTCTGCTAAGGGTGTGTACTTCCTGGTTGAAAACACCAGATCCAGAACAAATCAAGCCAGTTCAAAGTAGTTTTTAATTCACTCAAGGCAGAGTAGGTGGCTATAATTTACCGTGACTTCAGTTTATGAAGTTCCTAGTTTGATATGTGGTTTGGAAATGCTGTGCAGATCAAACTAGTTCAGCCTATTGATTTCTTGGCAGGAAGGAAAAAAATAGGGAGTGATGGACAGGTCTGCCCTCAATTCAGTGTGATAGTTGTGATCAGGCTACATATTTTGCTAATTACAGTATCTTGGGAACAGGGTGGGGAGAACAGAGCCCTTCATTTAATCATATGTGCCCCTCACTGTTTCCCATCTTCCATCCATATGTGTAAGAATGTAGTTCATTATTCCCCGCTTCTGCCTTTTCCCTTTGCACAAAATCCAATCAATCTACCTGACATTTGCTACAGATATTCCTTACTATAAGCTTCTATTCTGCTGCAACTTTCTTCACATTCTTTCAAAACAAAGGTTATAGACAATACACAATAAAAATTGGAAGTGCAGAGTCCTTGGTGCTCTCTGAGCTTGGTTGTTTGCTTGCAGACATTTCATTACCTGACTAGGTAACATCATCCATGCTAGTGAGTGTTGGGTTTGCTCCCTGTTTATATACAGTAGCTTGCCCTGCCAGTGTTGGTGGGGGTGTGCTTTTCCCCATAATCAGGTTATTGTTTTCTGCTTGATTATTTTCCTGGTGTTAATCCCTGCTTAGCTATTCTCTTCTGTTGGAATTGGAAGTGTGTCATTTGAAAATCATTCCTGCTTTCTATGAAGTTGGGACATGTTTTATTTCTCCAAAAGGGTTTAGCTTTCCTGGATGTTTCATTCTGTTTTGGTGATGAGCATCAAAAGCATGGTCACTTTCATATTAGGGCTGGGTGAATTTTCAAAGGTGTCCTTTGCTTCCAGGATTTCATGCATAGCACTCCCCCAAAGCTGCTTCCCAAAGCCGCATGGCTAGCTTACTTCTAGGAGGCTGGGCTTTGGTGATCTGCTCTTGGCCTCCAGTGGGCCTCTTGCCAGAACCTCTGGTGAGTATCATGAAGGCTGCACTGCTTGATTGCTCTGCTCTGCTTGCCAAAAGCTTTGGAGGATGCTGTGAAAGATGTAGCAGTCCTTCTTCCTGCAAGGCTGCTGCGACTGTGCTATCTGGGGAACATGCCTCTCTATCTTCTTCAGGATGCTTTTGCCAAAGTCCAAAGAGACATTTGCTTGGCATAAGTCTTTTCTGGCTTTGGCAAGTGACAGGTAGAAGCTTCAAGGCAATGTGAAGTTTGAAAGTTTCACTAAGGGAACTCACAGATGCACTGAAGCAAAAATCTCAGTCAAGGCAAATTTAAGTCACCTTTCATGAGCTGATTTATTAGCTCAGATTTTAAAAGTGCAGTTCAAAAACTTTTGACCACTTCTTCTGAAATCCAGGAATCCCATTCTCCGTTTATAATTTCCAACATTATTCAACATATTACAACATTCTGACAAAAATGCTTACAGCTGTTTTTTATTTATATTTTTTCCCATGCCAGATAATAGAAGAGCAGGCTCCATTTTTTCCCCATTAACGCTTCAAAATCTCCATAGAGTTGCCTTCTTTGCAGACCGACACAGAGTGGGTTGGGCTCCTTTCAGAACCAAAGATCTAGATGCAAACTAGAGTAGGCTTGAATAGCCCTAGGTTCTGCTTTGGCAAACTATCTGTGAAATTTTGGCAGATGCTACAAGACATTAAATGAGATCATCAATAGCATTTCAAAGTAGTTTTTACAGATCTTGAGACTTCTCTCCATCAAATCTTGGTTGAAATGAGATGCAATTCAAATATAGAGATTCCTGTTTGAGAGGTTAGCCAACAAAACACTGCTTGGAATTGTGTAGTTAGTTGCATTCAAACTAATTCCCTAAAATGTCTATAAGTTTCTCGGTCTTCCTGTGGATACTGTGAGCATCCTTGGGTCTGATGGGTTATGATAATGTCCTCTTTGACATGTATTGACTGACTCTGGGTTTGGGAGGATTTGGTTGTTATGGTTGCAAGGAGAGTGGCTGATGGATTCACTAACATGAATGCTCTACCACCATCTGTTGTATCTGTGATCTGTGGTATACAATCCTGACCAAACTCTGCTATCATCCCACCAGTATAAACCAATGTACAGCATGGTGTTGTTGATGCATGCATGGGTGAATATGAATGAATGGTGTCTGTATACCTGGCGAGATGGGTGATGTGTGAATGGTTATGTGTATGTGTGTGAAATGGGATATGTAAATGAGTGAGTATGCGTATATACAACCTCTGATTCCCTACCTAGCAAACTATGAAGCTTAAGGCCAAAACGATTGTACTGCCACACATTATTTACCAAACAGTGTACAAGTTATAAAGATAGAACACTGTATTTTAATCCTTCAGAGAATCAAGTTTAATCTTTGCCTTAGCAATATTTTATAGTCACACGTATAAGAGTGCAATGATATACATAGCGGCTTTCTATTTTTCTTGTGATATACAGATAAGCTGACTTCTAAGACAACCTTTCCTAGTTCATGCTGGCTCAGTGTTCTAGCAGTGACAGTTGAATATATCTGGAGGTAGGTTGTAAAATCTGGTACGTTTCAGTGCACTGAAGATCACATTGTTGGTAATCCCAAAAAAAGAAAAAGAAAAAGAAAAGAAAAGAAAGAAATTTGCTGGGAGCAAAAGATAGGAGTAGGAGTGGGGGATCCAGTGTTTCAGGGCTTCTCCTCCTTCCTCCAGGGCTGGTTCCAGTTGGTATTGATGGAAGGAGGTGGAAGATCCAGGTCCAGGCCCCTGTTTGCAGGATCCCTCAAGGCTCCACATTCTCCCTGCTCCTGTTTAACATCTATATGAAGCTGCTAGACAAGGTTATCTGCTGGCATTGGACTCAATAGTATGCTGATGATACTTAGTTAAACATGTCTGTCCTGAGCCAACCAAGAGATGTCATTGAGGTTCTTTCATGGTGTCTGGAAGCTGTGAGGTTAGGATGGGGAAGAACAGGCTTCAGCATAATTCTAGTACAACTGAGTGGTTTTGGTTTTAGGGCTCCCTGGATCCAAGGACTTTCCGTCTTTAATTCTTGATGGTGTAGTACTTCTCCACATTTATCTGATGTGCAATTTCAGGTCCTCCTGGACTTGTAGCTTCTGTTCAAAGAGCAAATGGCAGTTGTGGTCAGGAGGAACTCTGCACAATCTGTCTTGTGTGCCAGTTACATCCATTCCTGGATTAGGAGGCACTACTCATGGTCACTCATGCCTTGGTCACCTCCTGGGTGGACTGTACAATGTGCTGTAGATGGAGCTGCTCTTGAAGACACTTGGAAGCTGCAACTTGTCCAGAATGCAGCAGCACAAGTGGTTATGGGCACACCTTGGTATGGTCATGTCGTAACTCTGCTCCACAAGCTACACTGGCTTCCAGTAGGCTTCTGGGTGCAATTCAAAGTACTGGTTGTCATTTACACAGCCCTTCATGACATGGGCTGGATTATTTTTGGAACTACTTGCCTCCAATTATTTCCGCCAGATCTCACAGAGTAGCATGTTTCCAGTCCTGTCATCTGACAGGACCCAGGAAAGATGCCTTCTCTTTGTGGCACCTGCGTCTGGAACATCGTATCTCCAGAATTTTGTTTGGCTTCATCCCTGCTTACAAAGCATTAAAGACCTAGGTATTCCACCAGGCCTGGGGCCAAGATATCAGGTGAGCCTGTTTTATGAGTTTTTTTCTGCTTGTTGGAGCTAGGCTATGGATCTCAAGTCTGATTAATATCTATAATCTTTTCTGCTGTTTATTTGATGTTTATTGTGGTTTTTTAAATCCTATGTCACCCACCCAGAACCATAAGTGAGAGTTGGGCAGCCATATAAATTGATATAATCAATCAGTCTGGATTAGGACCAGTAAGAAGGAGGTGCAAGAGGACCTGAGAAAAGCCAAGAAGAGGAGAAAGGAAACTGCTTATGAGATGTCTTCAAGACAATTAATGTTAATTTAGGGGTGTGTGTGAGAGAGACAGCAGTCTCCAAGCAAGCCTCTCAGCACTGTGGTTTTATTAATTTCCACTGAATTTAATAGCTATTGTTTTGTAAAGTCATCCATTGGTTTATCTCTCTCTATAAATCTGTTTGTAAATATGGTTATTATTTTAATGCAAGAAGTAAGACAGAGTGGTTCTCAACCTTTGGTTCTGCAATGCAGGAAAGTAAAGAGGTTTTGTCTGTTCATAATTAGAAATGGTCTTATTGGATCATGGGGGTGGGGAGCATCCATATAGAGGCCCCTGATGGTGAGGGAGTTAGCAGTAGACTTAATTAAAGGGGTTTGGATAAGAAATAGAAAAGACCTACTGGCAGGATTTTTTTGAGACATAATTTTCTCAAACTTAGGAGTAGCCACTGTGTAAAAAATCAAGGCTATCTCCCTAAAAAATATGATAATATGATATGATAAATATATGACATACAGCATACTTTTTTGACATAAAGCAACACCAAGACACATGTTTTTGTATGCAAAAGTTTCCAGATATAATCCCAATATCTCAAAATAGAATAAAAAATTATCTCTGTCAAAAATCTTGGGAATTCCTGTTAATCAGCAAAGAAACACTGATGGACTAATCACCTAATTCACTGTGAAATAGCTTCCTAGGTTCCTAATGGAATTCACTCATCACGTATTCATTCCTCCTAGATCTAAGCTTTCACCATCTAGGATTGGTGCAAAAGATTAACCTGTGGCTCACTCTGATCAATTAAATGGTATGGTTTCTTACATTTTTACGCCTAGGACCATTTAGGGATAATCTGGAAAACTGTCTGAAAAGTCATATTCCAATATTGCAATTTAATCTAAAGCCAATTTGAAAATGTGTCTAGAAGCTCCAGGAAGATATTACTCATAATTGTTGATAAGGTTTTTCTAAAAAAAGAAATACATGATAGAAAATTTAAAAACCTCCAAGCTAGCTCTCACCCTTTAAAAAAAATACCTTTACAATAAGAGAAGGAAGGAAGGAAGGAAGGAAGGAAGGAAGGAAGGAAGGAAGGAAGGAAGGAAGGAAGGAAGGAAGGAAGGAAGGAAGGAAGGAAACATTCGAGAAGCCAATCAAACAGGAAGGCTAATTCTGTCGATGCCTGCAGCATTCAGATAAATGTTATTGCATCCTGCTATAAAAGATCACCCATAAAATATATAATTTCTACTAAAGTCTGAAATTATAGCAGATCGTAAAAGTAAGATGTCTCAAGCTAAGAGTTTGTGTGTTATCCTGTGGTCTAAGATTACATTTATGCTTACCTACCAATGATTCTGCTACTGCAATTTATGAAACTATCAGAGTAACATTATTCTTTCTTTTTCCCTGGATTGTAGATGTGTCCATTTTTATACCCTCTCTTCTCCCACTGCTGCTACACGTATACTGTTCGCAGTTTTAATCTTATGAGAGACTAATGTACTGGCTGCTAATGTCTCATAATGGGATCCATGTAAAACATAATCAAGTTGTTCTAAAGTTCTTCTACACGGTTGCTTACTTCTACAGTCAATAGGGTGAGTATGCCATGATGCCATGAGTTTTATGGCATAATTCTTTCATTGAGCCTTATTTGCTCATGTAATTTGTTTTTAGAAATCTAGCACATATCTATTTTTAAAGTTGTCAGAGTAAAATGCTTAGCATTACAGAACATTTATCAGAGTGTTCTGGCACCAAGATCTGCATCATCAAACCTGAAGAATGATCTCCTACCTATGACAACTCATGGACATTTACAATGCTGTCTTCAGTTTCTTTCTTTCATTCATTCATATTTATCATTCACTGGGATTCTTAGCAAGCATCATAAAAGAAAGTCTTCACTGTGGCCAAAATTTTACACCAGAGATGGAAACCTGTGGCTCTCCAATACTGCTGAACTATAACTTCCAACCTGACTCACCAGTGTTCCTGCTTCCTGCAGCTGCTGTAATATGCCATTCAGCAAAATCTGAAGGCTTTAAATCATTGCCTTTCACATTTCAGTCATAGGTGTCTGCAGGAGGGGCAAGGGAGGCAAATGATGAAAACATGCACAATGATATCATTGCACAAACAGCATAACTTATGATCTTGCCTCAGACATTGGGATGCAAGTACACGTGTCATTTGCATGATGATGTCACCATAATTTTGGTGTGCCGTCATTTTGGTGTCATTGTGGTTTGCCAGGATTGCCACTGAATTTGGACCCTAACTTTTTGTAACTTTAATGAAACTGAAGATCAGGCGCCTAAAATAGATGGCAACTTACGAGTAATAATAGAGCATTTCCATGGTTTTAATAGGGGAGGTGGGAAAGTAAGACACTGTTGTTTGTTTTTATGTTTTAAATTTCTCTGTTCTCTACTGAGGTAAGCAATAAAAATCAACCGAGCAAACATGCAGATCTGGATGGGAAGCTTTAAATCTGGCTGCTGAGTAAAGTTGGCAGGAGCTATTGTTGAAAGAAGTATTCTCTTTATGTCAATGGGAGTTGGATCAAGCCCTATAAGTTTATAGACTTTACAAAGTTTTATTGCTGCTTCCAGTACTTGGTAGAATGATGGCTTTTAGCACCACTGGGGAGAATTTAGAAGACAAATCTGAGTTATTAAATTTGGAATTATGTCCACCTTGTTAATCAAAATGAAAAATACTGGTTCTAAAGAGAAAGTACCTTTCTGATATGGGTATTGTGTAACTTTAATCATATCCTCTGACTATGCTTGGGGAGCATAATAATCCATCATGGGGTTTCCCCACTAAAGCAATATTTTTATATCCAGTGATGCAAATCCAGCAGGACAAGAACAGCCTTATTTTTCCTAGTTATCTAGTATCTGTGATATGTTATGCCTGTACTTTAGCATGTACAAAGTAGAAATAGCCATTATTAAGACAATAAATGGGAAATGTCATGCAGTTATGACTCAGGGCCCCTGCTATGTAAGTTGGATAATGAACAATAATGGCAATTTGCTGTTTGGGTATGGAAGTGATTTCTCCTATATTTGTTTCCACTAATAGCTGGCAAGCAAGAGAATCTTTAAACAATAAACAAATCCTTGAGCAGAAAACATGATATTGGATGTTAAAGTATTACAATCAATAAGCCAGCTTTTGCATAATCACTCAAGTTGGCTGGGGGAATGTGTTGGCTCTTTAAAATGAATGCAGCAAAACCCCTGTAAGATGTAGAAGGGCTAAATCCCCTTGCTCAGATAAGCCAGAGGACCAATTAAAATGCTTAGGATCTGTCTCTTTCCAAGGTCAGTCGCCTGAATCTCAAGCCTTTGGACTTTTTTTTTTTATCTAATCTCTTCACCAAGAAGGAATGACAGTCAGTACACTGAATCAAAAGCATTTTCTCATTTAATTATTTGGCTTTAAGATTACCATTTAAATAAAATAAAATAATAAAACAAAATAAACCTTATTTTTGATGGAAAAGGAGAACAAACACTATTCAAAGGCATAAAGATTTGAAATAGATTAACAACATTCATGTCATTTTTGAACATCCTGGGCTGGAAGCTATTAGCTTTGCATGCAAGGACACACCCAGAGTTATCTATTATCTATTATCTGTTATTCAGATTACAATAAATCTACCTTCGGGGTGTAATTCACCTTGCTAAGTCACATCACTCAAAAAAAGCACTTTGCGGAGGTCAGATGCTTTACCTCAGCAAAGCATCAAGGCCAGTCTGAACATAGACCCATAGATTCTTTCCCAATCGTTTCTCATTTATTGGGGCAGCATTAACCATCTTGACTGAGTAATCATAGTGGTGAGCTAGTTTTAACTTTACAGAATATTGCTTGAAATGATAATGCAAACTCTAAAGTTCAAATAGAGATAATGGGATGAGGGTTGTTTCCAAGGCTCTTAAAAGTTGCAATAAGGCAACTAGCACCTCCTGTCTGAATTCAAACTCCAAGGTGTGGTATGTTTCACTAACAGGTCAAAGTGACAGTTACTTTGATGAGGTTCGGTGTCTTTTGACCTCCAGGTGTTCTTTCACAGCTGAGATTCTTCAGGGTCATTCTAACAAGTCATGAGCTGTCAATAAAACCAATTTATTACAGACATGAAAAAGGTACAAACACTACAGAATTTAGCTTGGATGCTTAAGCAAAACAACAGGTACACCAAAAACACATTGGATAACACAAATTCTGTATAAACAAGGGAATATAGAAGCTGCATTTTTCTGATTGGTTGCATAACCCAGCTAGGAGAACTCATTACCTATTTCTGTTCAATTTCTAACCACTAATTTGTTTATTTTGGCCAGTTTCACAATCAGATAAAACATCAATATTTCATTACATCATCCATTCAGTTCTTCTCCAATATATATTATATACAGAAAGATTCTTAGAGATCAGGTTTGAGTCTAATCACTATTTATGTGATTGTCAATTATAAATTGTCAATTAAGAACAAGAAAATATATTACTATCATCATCATTATCATCACATCAGCAGCAGCAGTATTACTGTAGGTAAATTTGGGGTCATTGCATGCTGAAGCCTTCATTAATGTTGTGGGTGAATTCTTCTCCCCTGTTTTTCTCTTAGAAAAATAACAACAAACAAGAATGCTTGGCAGAATAATCTAAAAATAATAAGTTGTTGCTTTATAAGTCTGTCTTCCAGAAAGACAGCTGATTGTGTCAAATAATCCCCTCATGTAAAATAAAAATAAAATAAAATGAGATTATATTTCTATAAATATGTATTTGTGATTTGTGCTTCTTGATTTTCTAATACTGCAAATTAATTTTTCAGAGACAGGTTGGGATTGAATTCAGTCTGGTAAGATTTCCCACTTTTTTCCAAAAGCATGAAATTATTATTCATGCTGCTCTAAGTAACATATTGATTAATGCCCAGTACATTCAAGAGAGAAGCAATGTACCAAAGAATTGAATATTTTTCCACTTACAGTAACATTAATTTCTAACATTACTTCAAAAAAATATCTTGGTACATAGGCAAGTTGCATGTCCAGAAATGTACCAGGATCCCCAAAACTACTTCTTTTTTCCCCAAAATAGGAGGAAATATTTGATATAACTTGTTGAGTGTTATATAGGAAAATATAAAATGCTGTGTTGCAAGAATGTCCCACTGATCCACAAAACATGGTAATGCGACCACTGAAAGAGCAATTTCCCCAAAGTGATTTTTTGGTACTTATTTATTTAATCAATTTATGTGGCCACCAGTCTCAATAAATGATTCTGGGCAGCTAACAGTATTAAAAGAAAAGTAAAAGAAAACATATATACACACACACACACACACACACACATATACATATACATATACATATACATATACATATACATATACATATACATATACATATACATATACATATACATATACCAAAATTAAAATACACAGCAGCCAAGAAAAACCACAACAACCATTATCATGGCTAGGAGCCAGGCCCCACGCCTGAGCACAGAATCAGATCTTTAAGGCATTGTGAAAGGCCAGCAGGTTTGGGGCCAATCATCTCACTTCTGGAGGGATGATGTTCCCAATGGCCAGTGCTACAGCAGAAAAGGCTTGTTTTCGGGGCCCTGCCAGCTGACCCTCCTTAGCCAATGGGACCCGGATCATGCCCCTCCTGCTGAGTTGGATAGGACAGCAGAAACAATGGGAGAGAGACAGTCCCTTAAGTAACCAGAACAGGTGGTAATCACATTAAACCACTTCCAGTTCTGGAATAATCACTTCTAGAAATATGACGAACTGCCCCTGAAAAGGCCAGATGGGCCTAGAAAGAGAACAGAAAATTTTAGGGAAGAGTAGAATGTCCTAATACCAGAACACAGAGTTTTACATATAATTAGCACTAAGTGCCATTTATGCTATCATTGTAATGATGTTTCCCAGAATGGAGCTGAAGGCATTTTTATTGGTTGCTGATTCCAGACCCTTTTCCATTAAGGGTCAGATAATGACAAGAGATCATCCAGTTCTGCAGATGATCAGCTTTAATCCGAGAGAGCCAATCTGGTGTAGTGGTTAAAGCACCAGGCTAGAAGCCGGCAGACTGTGAGTTCTAGTCCCACATTAGGCAGAAAGCCACCTTGGGCCAGTCCCTCACTCTCAGCCCTAGAAAAGAAGCAAGGACAAACTACTTCTGAAAAACCTTGCCAAGAAAATTGCAGGGACTTGTCCAAGTAGTCACCAGGAGCCAAAAGCTAAGTTGAAGGACAAAAAGCAAACAAAAACCATACATTGAGCTATATTTCCATTCTTTATCTAACCTTTAATTTACTTAGCATCCTACTTCTTATTCCTTTTCTGCGCTTTGTAGAGCACTGCATATCCTAAAAGGAAATACTACGATCAGTATATAAGTATGTACCCTGAAAGCTTTTGAAATTGTTACTTCAAGCTTGTTGACACTGAGAAGTGGAAAAGATACAATTGGTTGTTTATTTATGATCAAGCCTGCTAGTTCCTGAAATAAAAGAAGAATAGCTTTTCCTGAGTTAAAAATCAAAATCAAAATGTCGTCCACAAAGAGATCAATCTCATATTCAATGCAAATGTCGCAATAAATGTAGTATGATTTCAAATTACCTTTGGTGGTGGTTTAGTGGCAGCTGCAAAGGAGAGGAGAGAGAGAACATGCAGGCCTCGTGCTTCTCCTCAAAGCAATAATATAAAACTCTGAATATTTATTCTGAGTAGTGTTGGTGAACTTTAATAGGAATGTTTTAAGACTGAAATAAATTCTCCCCCAAACCTATTCTTCAAAGTAATTTAAAAAAGATAATATCATCCCACTATTATTCTAAGGAGAGAAGACCTGCAGGGGTTCTTACTGTGTTGGAGTAATGAGCGACATCAAATGCTCATCTGACTGAATCTACCATCTGCTGATTCAGCATGAAAACTCATTGTCGGTGCAGTGTAATTAGAAATAAAAGAATTGATTTTCTGTGCAGGAACTGATGTAAACATCTCAAAACTGTGTGTTAATACTGGTCTGTAAGAGTCCAAGAACTCTAGATCACCCCAAAACTTAGGAATGCCAACAAATCTAGAAGTTTGTCAAGTCCCCAACCTTGACCTAGCAGAGGATTATGAAATAACAGTTTTAAATGAAGTGTAGCTACATCTTTAAGTGTTTGTAGTTCTCAATAGTAAACCTATTTGTGGTTATTCATTTTCCATCTCTACTCTACGATTTTTAATTATAGCAATAGCTCATTTGGCTATTAGATTGGTCAAAGATGACTAGTTCTGTGTTCAGTTTGACTAAGAAAGTCATCCATCTTTCTAAAGTCATTAAAAGTAGAGCTATATAACTGGCAGTAAAAAAGTTTCTAAAATGTCTTGCTGAAGAACTGAACAATTTCCAGTGCTACGTGGGAGGTTTTTAATTTTTTTTTTAAGTTTGCCCTTTTAATTTTTTTCAAGGATCTGGCTAATAGTTTTTTCTCAGTAGGAACATTCACAATGATTTAAAAATGTTTATTTTTGATTTATTTCTAGTTCTGTTTGCTTGGGAAGGAATTTTGCAACAAAAAAACAAATACTCCTGCTGCATTCATGAGTAGAAGAAGAATAGTAAATGTCTTTGATTATATTTTGTCTTATTGATTCTTTTAGCTTTTTGGGTCTTGCAGTGTTTTATACAAAAAGCCACTCTGAAAAAGCTTTTAACATGTCCCATAGAAGAGTTGGCAGACAATCAGGAGAGGAATTTTCTTTATTAAATATAATGTTCTCCTTTATATTACATGCAATATGCAATTCACTAAGAAAAAAAAATACTACACAATATCTAGAGACGTTCCAGGTATGCAGTCTTGTACATTGGACAAATGAAATAGAAGGATGTGACTGAGGTCTTAAATGGACTACAAACACTGCTTTAAAAAAACAAAATAAAATAAAAGGCAACTCCATACTTGTCAATGCTGCAAACTCAAATATAGGGATACAGTATATCAATGTGTCTCACATAGCACAACAAACATTTTATCCTCCTCCCCCTACCCAACCTACAGTCCATCTCTTGAGTCCTTAAACCAGGGGTTCTCAAACTCTGGGTCACAATTCCCTGTAGCAGTGCAAGCAAATTTGAAATTTGCTATGAGCTTGTCCAAGCAAAGTAGAGGGGAAGATCTGGTCTGACAGGACTCCAGCTTTATGTGCACAAGTCTCATGCCCTGTCTTTTCCTACCTTTACAGTCATGGTAAATGCCCTCTAGCTTGGGTTCACACTGATTAATTGATTGATGATGTGCCATCAAGTCGATGTTGACTCTCGGCAACTACATAGATAGATTTTCTCCATGACGATCTGTCCCTAACCTGGTCTTTCATGACTTCTAATGGTGCATTCACCACCTCTGTAACTGAGTTCATCCAGTTTGCTGCTGGTCATCCTCTTCTCTTTTCTTCCACCATTTCCCAGCACTGCATAATCTTCTCCACAGAGCTAGGTCTTCGCATAATGTGTCTGAAGTTGGATAATCTGAGCCTGGTCATTTGTGCCTCAAGTGACAACTCTGGGTTGATTTCTTCAATGATCCATCGGTTTATTTTCTTGGCTGTACATGGTATTTGCAGGAGTCCTCCAACACCAAAGTTCAAAAGCATCAATATTCCTCCTATCCTGCTTCTTCGAAGTCCAACTTTTACTTCCATAATGTCACAGGGAATACCATTGCTTGCACAATTCTGATCTTTGTACTATAGATATGTACAAGTACAAAGGCCTTTATGGCTGCTCTACCAAGTGCCAGTCTATGAACAGGAAGCCCAAAAGCCACAAAGTCATATTTGTCTGCTTCCCTTTACCACGTGGGGGCAGTTGTGTGGAGACCACAGAGGTAAAGAAAAGAACTGGTTTCAGCAAATTATCTTGACAACAGAGGCAAAAGAGGCTGTCCAAGCAAGAAGGAGAGCCAGGCACAATATTGGCCCAATGGTGCGTAATTTATTCACCACACTGGGTGATTGATTTCATTGGCTGAGATTCTAAAATGGTGTCCTGTTCTAAGCCTAGTTTTCTGGGGATATCAAACATCTACCATTTTGGGGAAAGAATAAGCCAATGCTTATGTTCATTCCTGTTCTCCTGAACCACATCTTTTAAGCCTCAGATCAAAAGCCTCCAGAGTGATGCTTGCCCTTCCTCCCCTCCACATATGCTTGTATTTTTCCAGTATGAATTGAGCTACAGAACCCAAATGGAGTGGCTTCAAAATAATGTTGCTTAGCGAAGGGGAAACCTGTTGTGTTCATCTCCTGCATCAGAAATAAGTCTGCTACCTTTTTTCTGTATATGCTGCCCGGACATCCAGCTCATAATCAGACATCAAAACTATTCTAAGTAAGACTACCAGATCTGGGCTGCAGAAATCTGGAGGGTAGCACTAGATGATAGCAAAGAGAGAGTTTTCCTGCATCTGTTTGCTACCTTCTAGTGTTTATTATAAGTTTTGCAGTCCAGATCTGGCAGTGCTGGTTTTAAGTCACCAGCAGGATCCAACTATTTGGGGACATTGTGCCTCAGAGTTTGCCATTGTCAGAGAAGACTCTGGTTGGCTGCAGCTCCCAGATAATGTTGTAGTGACAATTTGTGCCCATTTATTTTCTTGTTGGGGGTTGCTACAACAAACAGTTCAAGGAAGGAGTATGGCCGGTTAGCTATTTGTCCATGGCTGGTGTAGAATAGTGCCAGGAGAAAGACAAGTACCAAGTCTTGTTAGCAGGCATATCTAGGGCTCATCAATAACAGTTGGCTGCATTCAGAGACATTTCAGAGTTTAAAGCAAAAAATCTGGTTCAGCATCATATCAGATGTGACATTAGAGAGATTATTTCAACTTATTTCCTTGGTGGAGTAGGACAATGGAGACCTTTTTATGAGAGACAGCTGAGAGACAAGACCAATCACAATATTCTGAGAAAAGTAGTAGATTTCCCTTCTTCTTTGTCCCTTCTCATGAATATACATGGACGAAGGTTTAACTCTATCAGACATTTGCAGGAATCTAAATTAGAGCATCCCATTTGTTTGGGATGCTCTATTTTGGATATCTGCATCAAGTAGGAGGTTGACTTGATGGTCTGCATGATCTCTTCCAACATGATCCTAATATAGTATTTTTTTCTGGTCAAGGATTTGACTCAGTTGGTGGAGCCAATTGTATACTCAACAGCTCTCCCTAAAATTGGGAAAGGTGTTTTATTGTAGACTTAAGATCTTTCTTGTTGTTGGCCCTGAACTTATCAACTCAGCCAGTCAGCTCTAGACTTGATGATGCAGGTAACTTCAGCTTCATAGCTATTGTCCCTTTAGCATCACTTTCTTCATTATGGTCCAAACACATTGGGTTGGGATTGGAATCTGAGTGCTGCCAAGATGTCTGGTTTCAACATGGTTGCTATAGCACAGTAGCTTCACTATGGCCCTTCAGTACTGAATATTGTTTGCCAGTATTTTCTAGGCCTCTGCATTTTCCCCTTTCTTGGAGTCCACTGCCATGGAGTTCTTTGCTTCCCTGACTTCTTCTATTCTGAAGTGACTCAGTATATCATGCTCCTTTGGTTGAATAGGAAGCTTCTATCTTCCTATCTCTCCATTTGGATTCTGAGCTGGTATGTAATTTATCCTACCTTGATCTCAAAGTTTTCACTAAGATGCTGGGTGATTTCATCTCCATCATCCTTCTGTTCATAGTGAATCATCTATCAATATCAAAGCATAGACTGTTCTGTCTGTCATCTTGATATGTAAGCACAGTCAGCCTTACTTCTTGAAAAAAATTGTTTCTATCAAAACTTTGTTTACTTTTCCATTCCAGGCTGTGACTACCTGTTTTAGTCCATAAATGCTCTTTTGCAATTTGCATATTAAATCTGCCCCATCTGGATCTATTGATTTTGGAGTTTGCTACATATATTGCTCACTATTATCATGATACAGGAAGATTGTTTTCACATCTAGGTGCTTCACATGCATTTCTTTACTTGCTGCAATGCAAAGCAGGATCCTTATTGGGTTTCATGCTTAAATACTGGGGTGAATGTCTTTTCATCATCCTCTCCAGGCCAGATTTCTGAGAATATCCTTTGGCTATTAGTTTGGCTTTGTGGCATTCAACTTCCCCATTTATTAACTGTACTTAACTTTAAATATCCATTTGTATCCAGTTGCCTTCCAGCCTTGTGGTAGTTAGATGAATGTCAGTTTTTTGATTTCCCTGAAGTGATTCCATGACTTCTTGTGCAGTTTCCCCCCATCTGTTGACATTATTTGTGGGTAGCTCTTCAGTCTCTTCCCAAACATTAAATCCAAACACTTTGCAGGTTGTCACCATATATGGGAGTCTTCCAGCTGGTATGTTCTTCATTGTCTGCTTTGATTTGGCTCTATAACCAATCTATATATTGGCTGGGTATGCCATTTGCTCCCTGTCTGGTCTGGTTCATTGGGCATGTCTCCTGCTTCTACTTTGTCTGTTTGGTTGAGCATAACTCCTGCCCCTCCTTTGATTGATTGGTCTCTCGTTATCTACACTCACTACTTCACAGTTCACTTAATCCATGATTCCCAGCTGCAGTGTCTCATTGAAGGATACTTGGTTGCACATGGCCACTTTGCATATCTTAGGGTTAAGGACTATTACTGTATCCCACCATTATGCCCTCGGTGGCTTTGTTACTCAGCTTTGAGCATGTCTCACTGGGGATGTAAATGTAGGTTTAGCATCTAAATACTCTTATAGGTGACCCATGCTGGGCTTTGTGCCATGTCATGGCATGTGAAGTCTTTTCCATGGCTTTTGTCAGAAGCTGATTCTAAAGGTAGGTAACTGTCATCACTGCTTCTCTCCAGAATTTTTTGGGGGTAGGTTGGCATCTGTCAGCATCTTCTTACCACCTCTATTGTGTAATAATTCTTTCTTTCTGTGACTCTGTTTTGCTTTGGTACTCAATGCCCTGTTGCTTTAAGTATGTGTTTTTCTGTTCACATGCTCTCCTGCATTGGACTTTGTTGCTCCCTGCTGCCATGTACCTTTGAGTTTTTCCAGCATTTTGTTTTTGCACTTCTTGAGTTATATTCTGGCATATCTGGTGAAGCTATTGATAAAGCTGATGAAAAATAGCTTCTCACTGGTTCACATCTATATCTATCTATCTATCTATCTATCTATCTATCTATCTATCTATCTATCTATCTATCTATCTATCTCTATCTATCAGTTCCAGGGGGTGGCTTGCCTGGTTATGGTTGGACTTGCAACATGTCTTTGCTTTGGAGCGGCATGTGGTACAGCATGTGCATATCATCACTGTACCAGTAGGGGACATGTTCAGCGTTGCAAGTTGTTTTATGGCCTCAGAATCACTGTGCCTAGTCATCTTTGCAACATGTGGGTACATTTCTGGTCAATGGGTGGACTGCCATTCTGCTTCTTTGTTTCTGAAGAGTGTGGATAGGGTCTCTTCTGTAACTCTTTGAAGATGAATCTTTGGCCACACAGAAATACAGCTGTTCTTGGTCAAATGCTTCACGCCAAGTAGGCTTCCATCTATTCCTGGCACATACAGTAATCTTTTGCTGGGATCATGGATTTCACACTTAAGGTAGCAGGAAAAGCTATCAATTTGAGAACTTTGGGACACCACTTTGCCCCATGACACTCCCCTTACCATCTCTCAGGAATGGCGACAGCAGAGCTGGTGGTCTCATACAAAGGTAGCAGTTGACTACTACTGCTTTGGGAGGGATGAGGCAGTTGTGGTGCTCCCATTAAGTATGGAAGTAAAGACTAGGAAGTCTTATTCCATTTTTTAGTGGAAAAGGCTTCTTCCTTGCTGGATCACCTTGATCTAGCTTCAGCCTGCTTCAGCGATGGGTGGTCACTGAGACTGAGCCTCCACTGTAAGGACATGTCCTCTGTAAAAGGTCATTGGTCTGTCTTGGAGCTAGGGCAAGGAGGCTGCCAGGTTGTGCAAGCAAAACCCAGAATAAGTTCAGGCAGAGCTGCAACTTTGCAGCAGCAAAGTCATTTGTTTTATAGTTGCTGTAACAAAGGACTAGGGCAAGAAGTCATCTCCAGTCAAAGGGTCCATCTCATCTAACTTTACCTGACTTTCTCTTCCTCCTGTAACTGTACTCACTCATCAGCTTGTCTCTGATAAACTCTAGAAGGATCGTGCATGTAAAAGAGAATTATAGGATTCTGGAAAAAGCACAGCAGCAAGGCAGCTATATGCCTCTTGCTTTTCCTCTCCCATGCTTCTGAGTGGCTTTACAGCTTTCAGCATTAAATTAACATGAACCAGCATAGCTTGGGATTTTTGCAACCTCATTCCATACAGCTTCCATCACAGATTCAATTTACTGTTTAAATTAGCCTGCTCATATAATCTCTGTAGGGAAGTCTACATTCCTTTGGCCATTTGTTCTCTTCTTACATTAATTATCTGGCTCTTTTCCATGGATAAACTGATTCTAGCTCTAGGATTCCTGTGTCTTTTGTGCTAAGCTGACAGGGCCCTGGCTTTGAAGGCACAAGCCATAGACCCAGCAGAGAGCAGGGAGTGGAGCATAGCCTAATGATTTACATATACAAAGCTGGATTGCTGGCAGTACTCCCTAGCACTTTGCCCGGGCATGCTGGCAGCCAGATTGTCCAAGCAAAGCCCAGAATGAGTTCTGGCAGGGCTCCAGGTTTGGGTGCACAAACCTCATGATCTGCACACCCACAGCTGGATCACCCACAGCCAGATTCACTCTCATTCTGCCCGCACAAGCTGGTAACCAGGTCAGCTGCTGCTATAATACGGAAGAAAAAAATAGGATGGCTGTCTTAAAAACAAAAGCCAGATTTCAGGAATGATGGAAAATGAATATGAAGGTAATCTTGGTATATGTGTGTATTTATTTCCAATGATTTTTGGTTTGTTTCCAATGAAAATGCTTTATTTTATAAGGTCGCAAGATTTTATTGTTTTAGATTGTTGTTGTTTAGATTTAATATATAGCTGCCCACTCCAGTGGACTCTGGGCAGCCTACAAAATACAATACCAAATCAAAACAATAAAAAACATAAACAAAACAGCCCAGATTTAAAAACAACAGTTAAAACAAAGCTTTTTAACCATTACAACACAACAGCCCCCCACCCCCCAGCACATCAACCCCAGGCCTGAGACTCAAGCCAGGTCTTAAGTGCTTTTTGGAACTCCAGGAGAAAGATGGCCATCCATATCTCTGGGGGGCTGCTGTTCCAGAAGGTGGGGGTGCAACAGAGAAGGCAGAGTTCTTTGGTCCCGTAAGATGATAACGTTTAATAGAAGGGAACTGAAGGACTCTCATTCTGCTGGGACGTGCCAGGCGAGCAGAAACAATTAGGGACAGGTGGTCCCTCAGGTAAACCGTTTCTATGCCATGAAGGGCTTTAAAAGTAACAACCAGCACCTTGAATTGCACCTGGAAGCCAATTGGCTGCCAAAGCAGCTTGCACAGCACTGGTGACACATGGACATGACTAGAAGTGCCCATTACTGCTCATGCTGCTGCATTTTGAATAAGCTGTAGCCTCCAGATGGTCTTCAAGGCCCTGTGTAGAGCTCATTGCAGTAGTCCAATCATGAGGTCACCACCTGCAGGGCCTCCTGTTTGAGGAAAAGGTGCAACTGGCACATAAGATGTACCTGTGCAAAGGCCCTCCTGGCCACAGTTGCCACTGGCTCTTAGAGCAGTAGCTGTGAGTCCAGGAGGACCCCAAAGATGCACACAAGTCTCGAATGGGGAAGTGCAACAGCATGCAAGACCAAGGATGGAAATGTCCCTGGCCCCAGGGGGCCAAACAGCACAGCCACTCAGCCTTGTCAGGACTGAGCAGAAGTCTGTTTCCCCCATCCAGGCCCAAACAGCCTCAAGACAATGGGTCAGTATCACAACAGCTTCATTTGCGCAGCCCAGGGTAGAAATGTAAAGCTGGGTATCCTCAGCATTCTCCTGATACAGAACCCCGAACGGACAGATGACCTTTCCTAGCAGTTTCATGTGGATGGCACAGGGCCTGGTTACTTGAGAGACTGCCTGCCTCCCATAGTATCTGCCTGGCTGATTCAATCTTGCAGGACTGGGGCACTCCTTTGATTAAACAGTGACATGTATCTGGACTCCAGAAGTGTGCCTTCTCTGCAGCAACCCCTATCCTCTGGAATGAGGTTCACCTGCATCTGTTGTTTAGAAGAGCTGTTGGCAAGGGAGGGTGAGACCCCTTGCTCCATTCTATCTGATCTGTTGTTCTTCCCATATTTTATCTTTTTGTCTCCTTTTAAAGTTTTGTAATTTCTTGTAATTTCTTGGTTTGTGAGCCACCCTGAGTCATTGAGAGTCAGGCTGCATACAAGTTGAATAATAAATAAATAAATAAATAAATAAATAAATAAATAAATGAATGAATGAATGAATGAATGAATAAATAAATAAATAAATAAATAAAATGTTAAACAGGAAGTAGGACAGCATCAAGCCCTGGGGCACCCCACAAGTGAGGGGCTGAGGGCATGATCTCTCCCTTCCCATCAACCCTCTGAGGAAGGAGGTGAACCATTACAACACAGGGCCTCCTACTCCCAACCTCCACAATTGGTCCAGAAGGATACTATGGTTTACACTATCAACGGCTGCTGTTGAAATGCAGTTATGAAAAGGAATTGTTATATTGACTTTTTGCTCCATTCCTAACCCCATTGAAATATTTAGTTTTATCATGAGTGGGTCACAGAAATTCATTTTAGGGGGCCATAGCTCTACAAAGTTGAAAGTGACAGTTGTTCCTAGGTCTGTGCAGGGCTTCAGAAGTAATTCAGAAAAGGTGCTTCAGAGCGCAAGCGTAGCATTTGTCTGCAACTCTTGAAATCACCTGCATTTTTTCCCAAGATTGCAAGGCTGCCCTCCAATCCCTTGAAAGATGTGGCTGCTTTAAAGAGTGATAGTCAGTTGCTACATTAACACACCTGAATCATCTAAAGCAACTTTTTGGAATCAGCTCCAAAGCATTACACAGCCCTAGTCTTCGAACAAAGGCAGCCAAATAATGGCATCCAGATAATGGAGTAAACATAAAAGCATCATTATGTTCACCAGTAGAGAAGCATTTACAACATCACTGTGTTTTAAGGTTGGTTTTAAGGACCACTTTCCAATTTTGATGGGAACAAATTTAAAGTAGGTAAAGCCATTTTTCCCCTGCACACTTCGAAAACAAACTTAAGTTACATACACCTTTCCTCAGCACACTACTCAGAAATAAGCAAAAACATCATGTGAAAAAACTGCTTTTTTGAGTGTTCTCATTAGATTCAATTAAATTTCTCCCAGGTAAACATGAGTAAAACCAAAACCTCCTTATACGCAATCGAACAGTAAACTTGACACATAAATAATACAATAGCATATTCTTCCAAACTCTCTTTTATGCAAGTCAATACAAAGCCATTCATAGAAGCACTTTTTTTCTGTAGAACATTTAACTAAATTGCTTTTTGTACACAACTGTATATGTACTTATTCAATATGAGCCCAACTGAGTTAAATGAAGTCTGTTCATAGGAAAGGAAGATTAAAGAAGGGTTGCAGATTCTTAAAAATAGGTAACGCCAGCAAAATCAGACAGCACTGACTGCATTTACAATTTTGCAGCAGCTTGTGAAAAAAAATATGTTCCCTTTCCCCTTCTGACCAGTGGCTTATATAAACAAAATATTATGAGGGAGAAAATGTTTTATAATCTATGCCTCAAACTTAGCAACAGGAGATACATAAATCTCCATTGATAAAATGGGCATTAAATGGGCATGCCCAGAAGAAGCCCATTAGAAGGGAAAAAAAGATAAAACCAAACAAAACCTGGGAGAAATATGGTAATTTATATAACATTTGTTCGTTTCAGCTGTTTGATGAATAGGATTTTCTCAGAATAGGGTTTTGCTGTTGGGACCACACTTTAAAAACGTATGACCAAGCTCAAATTATCTTACTTCGGACACATTATGCAAAGACCCAGCTCTCTGGAAAAGGCTCTAATGCTGGAAAAGATAAAAGGAAAGAGAAGAAGATGACCAGCAGCGTCATCTTCAGTCAGTTTCAGTGGCACTGAGTGCACTGTTGGGAAACTTGAAAGAACAGGTTAGGGTTAGATTGTCTTGGAGAAAATCTATCTACAGTCTGTGGTCACTAGAAGCTGAAAACAACTTGATGGCACATAATCAATCAGTCTCAGAGAACCTGAAGACGTGCAACTCATGCTTTGAGAATGATTAGCCGAGTCATCTATTTTCATGGTGGGACTCCTGCAGGAGAACAATATCAGGAACTGATTCTCTTGCACATATGTTTACATATTAATCACCCTATTTCTTTTTGAGGTAAGCCATACTAGGCAAAGCACAGGAAAAGGGTAAGCAGTATAAGGGAAGGGAAGGGAAGGGAAGGGAAGGGCAGGGAAGGGAAGGGAAGGGAAGGGAAGGGAAGGGCAGGGAAGGGAAGGGAAGGGAAGGGAAGGGCAGGGCAGGGCAGGGCAGGGCAAGGAAAAAGAAGAGGAAGAGGAAGAGGAAGAGGAAGAGGAGAGGAGAGGAGAGGAGAGGAGAGGAGAGGAGAGGAGAGGAGAGGAAAGGAAAGGAAAGGAAAGGAAAGGAAAGGAAAGGAAAGGAAAGGAAAGGAAAGGAAAGGAAAGGAAAGGAAAGGAAAGGAAAGGAAAGGAAAGGAAAGGAAAGGAAAGGAGATTTCTGGTTAACACCAACTCCATTCAGTATGCCTCTCTATAACTTTCTACTCTTGCAAGCCATTTTTGCTTCCACCACGCACATACACTGATTCATAGATTGCCTGTTGTTCTAACTTCTCCCCCCTCTCTCTTTTTGAGGATCTTATTTCCATCCAGTCAGGACTTCCTTGGTCTTCCCTTTCCTTTCAGCTTACTCATTCTTCATAACTTGTTCATTCTGGCTGTATGACCAAACCATTTCAGCATGCTTCTTTTGTAGGTCACTCACTCTTGTATTCGATGCACATTCATTCAGAACCCATTCATTCTTAATCCTGTATCTTCTTGTTTCACTATATACACTTCTTAAGTATCCTTAAGAAGCATTCAACTTACTTTTATATGTCTCCTGACACACCAAATTCTTACTTCCATATAAGAAAGTGGGAAGAAGTACACTCTTATACATAAATATTTTCATTTCTTTTGGCAAACGTTAATTCCTCATAAAGCCACATACTACTCATACTTCCCTACCAGTATTTGCACATTTTAAAATTTCTTTGACCATTTCCCCATCTTTAGTAACTATTTTACCAAGGTATACAGTTGATTTAAGTTTTTGCCATTTTTGAATAATTTCCAATTATTCATCCCTTTTCCCTATGAAACACAGCTACTTTGGTTTTCAGTATCATTTTCAGCTCCATTCTCCTCCTTGCATTAAACACTCTAACATTCCCTGCAAACCATTCATGTTTTCAGTAAATAAGACAATATCTGCATATAAAAGTATATGTATATTTGCATTTCCAGCTAGCACACCTTTACCAACACCAGAAGCATACATTTATCCATAGATACATTAAACTCAGTGTTGAACTATTCACTAAGGATTCCTTTGAATTTCACAAAGGCTTTACTTCTGCCATAGATTGCCTGTACTGCATTGAGCAACTGATTTTTCAAGTCTGTATTTACACAAAACATTCCATAGTTGAAGCTTATTCACTTGCTTCCTCTAAAATGTACATTTATAATCATACATTTTTCAGTGATCTGTTGAAGAGCAAAAATCTGGTCTGCATACTACCTGCCTGATTTAAAACTGCACTGCACTGCTTACATTTTGCTCACTGTTACCTGTTATATCCTTCTGATGAGAATTCTGCCGAACTGCCTTCCCTTTCATTATTTAGATTTTTTTGCATAGCAACCTGCAAGTCATCAATAGCAGCAACTACTTTAATCGGTACATCTAAGTAACAAAAAGAATAATATATACTGCCTATACAGTTACAAGGAACATTCATATTCAAATTAACAACTTCCAGTTTCTTGCAGCAATTAAGATATCTAAATAAATAAATTAATTAAATAAAATAAAAAGACATAACTCTGCACAAGGTAAGAAAATTACAGCATTCAGGTCCAGGTAAGATTAGGAACAAAGAATGCCATTGTAAATCTTTGATTGTAAATGAGGAGCTTGAGGGGCAACTCACGTTTCTCTGGGGGTAATTATGCAAGTTCAGCAAAATCCCCATCATTATCCACACTTTTATTTGTAAAACAGTGATTTGGCAAAAGCCAATGAAGCAAACAAATATCCTTTGAAAGACTGAAAGGTTAGTAAGACATGTTGAGTAGAAATCTGAACAAATGAGTGGTCTTTATGCAGACAAGATGGCTGGCAAGTTGTTGTTTGATATCTTATCGGTGGAGTGAAAAGACTTGAGTATAGTAATGACTCCCTCATGCAAATGCTAGAACTTACATATGTGAATCAGACAACAGGAGGCAAGTATGTAATAGTGGCACTTGTGCGATGAGGTCATTGCATGCACACCACCATTTTGGTTTTATTGCAATTTGCTGAGAGTGCTGCTGGTCAGTTGTGTTGCCTTGAAGTAGAAAAGTAGCCATCATGAAAAACAGAAGATTTTAACTCCCTTTCATTTTATTCCTTAAAGCCAATTCCACCATTAGTTGAATGATTTGTGGCCGAGGAAGCTTGCCCAGAATTGGTAGAGTTTAGCAGCATTCACTATCAAGAGGTCTAATGCTTCACATAGCTCTTGCATTTATGCTATAGTGGTGATTGCAGCAGGTTTTATCTCCATAGTACCAAGAAATCTGAATGAAAAATCCTACATGTATGAAATTCCTGCCTTTTTTTAAATCCATTCAATCATGTCTCATTCCTGGAGACTGCCTGGACACGTCCCTGCAGTTTTCTTGGCAAAGTTTTTCAGAAGTGGTTTACCATTGCCTCCTACCTAGGCCTGAGAGAAAGTGACTGGCCCAAGGTCACCCAGCTGGCTTTGTGCCTACGCGGGACTAGAACTCACGGTCTCCCGGTTTCTAACCTGATGCCTTAACTACTACATCTCATGCCTTTCTTAATAAAGCAGTGTAAATGTTAAAAATGTAAAATATTTCCTATGCAGAGTATCTGGAATGTCTGCTTTGCAGACTTCCATATTTCTTCTTTTTGAGGGTGATGATGATGATGATGATAAACCATGATTCCTAGCCTTTTGGTTAGATCCTGAACCATTGGAAAATACCCAGTCTAAAGACTGTGATATTAGTTGGGTGAATAGACAATAATAATGATAATAATGTTTTTTTTATTATTTTTATTTTATTATTATTATTTTATTAATGATCTGCATACTTGTGCAATATCTTTGCCAAGAGCATATGTTGTTAATTCATGTAATAATTCAGGTAATTAATAATGCAACCAAGCCTACATTTTCTTCATGTTTTTGAATCCCACAGATCCTATTATTGAATCAACAACATCCAAATCTTCAAATTTTCAATGCAGCTGTTTCTGATTTTAAAATGCAGAGTAGTACAAAGGGGGTTATTTGCTCCATTTCTGCTAGTTTTGTTGAGAATCACCTAATCATTCCTCCACAGGCCTTAGTGATGATTTGCCAAACTTCCTGCAGTTCCTTTTGAAGCTGTTGGAAAAGTTTTTGTCTAATAAGTTTTTGTCTGATAAGTTATCATTCTTAGCTTTGCCAATTGTTGAGGATTTAGGAGCAAATTGCAGGCTCAGGAAAGGACCTATCTGCAAGAAGGTATCATCATCATCATCATCATCATCATCATCATCATCATCATCATCAGCCAAATACTTTGGTAAAAAATATTCCAAAAGAGTTTTATCCTTCAGTTGATCCAGGCTTTATTTCACTACCTTTCTTTACAATAGGAGATAGGGTTTGCACTCATATGACAGAAGAAAGAATTAGTCATCTGTGGAGCCCTTGGTGGTCTCTGAGCTTGGTTGTTTGCTTGCACACATTTCATTACCTGACCAGGCAACATCATCAGTGCATCAACATATAGTGTAAAGACTGTAACAGCCACTATGTATGACAGACAGGCAGAAGACTAGCAGAGCGCATCCATGAACACCAACCAGCAGTCAGAAGACATGATGAAGACTCCTCAATCTCACAACACATGGACAGACTCATCCATAGTTTCAACTGGGAAACTATGAGCATCCTAGACCAAGCTAAATCCAAAAATGCTAGGGAATTCCTGGAAGCTTGGCATTCAGACAAATCAGCCATCAGTAGATACATAAAGATAAACCACATTTACACACCATTCAAAAGAGACAATAAAAAAGCTAAGAAGGAAACCAAAAGATCAGAACACATCCTCTCTAGCAAACAACACTTAGATAAGCAGGGATTAACACCAGACAAACAATTAAGCAAAAACCAATATCTTAATCAAGGAACTACCAAGGAAACAACCACACCCCCACCAACACTGACAGGGCAAGCTATTATATATAAACAGGAAGCAAACCCCACACTCACTAGCACTGATGATGTTACCTAGTCAGGTAATGAAACATCTGCAAGCGTTTCAGAGAGGTCTGCAACCAAGCTCAGAGAGCACCAAGGACTCCACAGTTCAACCCTGAGCTACATATATTCTCTTCTGTTGGAATTAGCCAAATATCTTGGTTCAACCCTCTTGAATACTTCTTATATGAGATCTCAATCAAAGCAGATGAAAAAGCTACAAACTGACTCAGAAATATTCCCTAATCACCATCAGTCTATTATAAAGATATTTGACTATGCTAATTAACAGATTAATTTAATAGAATATAGTAACATAGATTGTAACTCTGAAGGAAGCAAACAGAATTGTGAAGCTAAGTTAATAGATGGCAAGGTAGCATTTTTATTTCATTTTGTTTGAGCATGTAATAGGTTTATTTGCCTGCTGAGAAAAAGCAGAAAAACTAATCTTATTCCATATATGACCTTAAGGGCTCAGCCACATAATAGCACTTTTTTTAAATAAGAAGACAATTATTCAAAGTGCTGTGAAGTATCTTAATAGGGAATGAGAAAGCAGCTCTTTATTGTTTCAAATTATTCTCCAATTTAATCTCAAGGAAAACAGAAATAAGCCTATTGATTTTTGAAACCGTCTCAACAGGATAATTCATAGCCCAAAAAAGGAACAGGTTTGTTTTTTTTTTACAAATAAATACTACTATGTATAAATACACTGTGATTAAAGGTTCTCAATCCAATGGTTGGATTGATCATAATATATTTTCTTCTGGGGAAAAAAGACTTAAGATTGTAAACCAGCAGCTCATAGATTTGTGGAAACAATGCATATTTATCCAAGATGTCAGCCGCTTAGATGTATAAAGGTACTTCTAACCACAGTTGGAAATGTGAAAAACATGACGGGACATTTTATCATGCATGATGAACTTGTGAAAAAGTGAAAAGACATTGGATACAAATACATGTGATGATGCAGAGAGTTTTAAAAATTAACATTCAGATGAAACTGAAACTTTTCTTATTAGGATTTATAGACACTCAACTAGAAAAGGCTCGTGGATTATTGGTTTTCTATATGGTGACTGCAGTGAGGCTATTATATGCACAAAGATGGAAGACTACAGAAACACCAATAATGGAGAAATGGATTGTGAAGATGGCTGAGTTTGCAGAAATTGCTAAATTGACTTGTTTGATCAAGGAGGGAACTTCAACTGCTTTTGTAAAAGACTGGAAACCCTTTATAGACTTTTTGCTGAAAATGGATAAAAATGAACTGCTGATTTCATGATTTATTGATTAAAAAGGTTTATGACAAGAAGGGAACTATGATATGCAATATGGGAGGGTGGAGATGGTAATTACTATGTTTGTAATTGCTGCCAAGAAGATCAGAAGTCACTTCTTCAGATATCTTTCTTTTTCTTGCATTTTTGTTATTCTTCCCTTTTTCTTTTACTCTTTTATAATCTTTTTCTATTTCTTCTTCTACGTTTCTGTGGTTTTAAAAATCTTTGTAAAAACTTATTTTAATAAAATTATTGAAAAAAATACAAGATATCAGCTGTTTAATATAGCAACCCCTCAGTAGCAGTGGGCTGGTGTTTTAAGGCAATGCAGGAGGGGAACTCCTGTACATCAGGGCCATTCCATCCTGCTAATATTCATCTACAGGCCAGGAGTGTCTAATAAAATCGAAGATGGCAGCATTTGTCTTCAATCAATAGTAACGGCTTCATGGATACTTGTGAAGTATATGTTCTTTTGAAAGATGCCCTGAAAAGGTTGAATGGCTGTGCTGTTTTAGCTTTAATGAGTTACATTTAGTCAGAATATAATGGTTCAGAATTTCCTATAGAAGAATTAAACATGATCAACAGTCATGCAATCCTAATCATGTCTATTCAAGAATAGCCCCTGATTAAGTTTAATGGGAATTGTCTCCCAGATAAACAGGTATAGGGCTGTAGCCCAGTGGTGCAATCTGAAGTTTGTCTCAATCTCTGCAATTAAAATCAGTGAAATCAGTGAAGAAGATTATGGTCTATTTCTTTCAATACAAGATTGGGGTACTTTGCACATATTTCCCAATTTATTTTTTTACTCTTTGTGAAATTGGCAGACTATTCAGTGGCCCAAATATCTGATACTGTCTACAGATGTTGGATTCAACTCCCATAATTCTGGCCAGTGTGGCCAAAGAATGTTGTAAGAACCTAGTGGGGTATAAGTGTCAATGTGGGATCATCAACACCTTTTGAATCACAATTTTGTGTGAATACACACAATCCAATGCTGTGTAATGAAGTAGCCTATTTTCAAATTCATTACAAGCAAGAGCTGTATGCAAAAACATGCCTGGCTGTGTCCACATACCTTCTCTTCAATGTGTACATTTCTAGCTTAGTTATACTTCTGCCGTAGACTTAACAGATAAAATAATTACTTTTTTAATGTATAATGTATACGAATTCCAAGCATCCTTCTACATAGTGGGAGGTAAGAAAATCTAGACCCTGATAAAAATCATGGATGATAAGAAAAATGCAGTATCACAGTATCACTTTTCAAATGCCTTGAATCTACTTTCTAGCATTCCTAGCTGACAGAATTAAGCAACAGTACTGGAAAAGATAAACACATAGTGCTTGTGTATGCCTTCCCAATCCCTTTCTAATTTAAATTTTGTACCAAAACAGGGAGAAAAAAATAACCCTAATTAATGTTTATTTAGCCACTGTAATTATTTATGCATTCCATGTCATGATGGAGTAACAACTCTTAGCACAAACTGACTGGTCATAAGATTTTGCAGTGCCACTTAGCACACACAACTCTTCCAAAGAGAGTTGTCTGATGATGATATCCTGCTCAATGTGAGCTGAGTCAGTGGGTGATGAGTGGGAAAAAGTCAAAATCAAAAAGAAATAAATAATTTGACTGTTTTTCAATACTAGTGTCTATTAGAATATACAAGAAGCATACACATATGTAATTTTTCTTGCTTTTCCATGAATAGTGAATATTTCAGGATGGCTTTTTTCTATTCTTAGGTAGATGAGAAGTGATTGGCTTTGTATGAGCAAAATACAGTGGTACCGCGGTTCACAAACGCTTCTGTTCACGAACAATATGGTTTGTGACCAGCACCATTCGCAAAATTTTGCTTCCGTTCGTGAACTCCGCATCGGGTGACGAACAGGATCCGTGGCCATTTTCCCTGCTGTGACACGTGGTCGTGGCTTCCTGTAGGGAGGGGGACTCTCCCTCCAAACAATAACCGCCTCCCCACCCACCTTCCTGTCCTCCACACCAGAAGTCGCCTCAAGCAAAGTTAGTGTTCTCTCTCTTCATACTGTACTGTACTGTACTGTACTTTGTTTTATATTTTTGTGGTTTAAAAAAAAATACATATGGTTCAGAACGGATTAACCGTATTTATATTGAACCTTATGGGAAAATTTGATTCAGTTCGTGACCAATTCGTTTTGTGACCAGAGTCGTGGAACGAATTAAGTTCGTGAACCGAGGTACCACTTCATTCATGTATTCATTCATGTAGAAGAGGAGCAATCTGTCCATTAGAAACAATGCCAGTTTAACATGTGCCATTTTCTATTTGCATGGGACATTAATATAAGTAATATTCACCCTATGACAAAGCTATATTTTAGTATGAACTCCAGCTGCAGTAACATTTATGCAGTCTTGAATTTATTCTTTCTAGCTTTTGTATTTCATCCATAGGAAGACGCGTTATGCCTCCAAACAGTGGGGAATGTTTAGTTCAATTGCAGAAATTAACTTGTAGCAATTTGGTTTTCTGCTGGACATATTATTATCTTAATTGTATTGATGAATGTAAACTGCTCAGAATTCTGCTTGGAATGGAGTGGCACTTCAGTTGCAGTCAATAAATAAATAAATTTTAGGGAAATGTGTGTATGTGTGTGTGTATGTGCACATATATTAGTGGGGGGGGGGCACCCAACCAAAAAATAAGTAATAAGTAATTTGATGATTGAGACCCAGTTTGGTGTAGTGGTTTGAGGCATCAGGCTAGAAACAGGAGACTGTGAGTTCTAGTCCTGCTTAGGCACAAAGCCGGCTAGGTGAACTTGGGCCAGTCATTCTCTTTCTCAGCCTAGGAAGCAGGCAAGGGCAAATCACTTCCAAAAAATGCTGCCTAGGAAACTGCAGGGCACGACTTTAAAGGACAGACTGGAACGTGTCTCTTGTTTTTCAAACTTAGTTTTAACTCAAACTATATCAGGATCGACGTTTGCATTTTACAACCTATTGCTAAAACCAAAAGCACATGATGTCAGGAACTCTTTGCTCATCATCTGTTTCTTAATTCTGGCTCAAAAGACTGATTTTAGTTTGTTGGATTTATGAACATGGCTCCCATCTGCTTTGTCCTTGAAAAAGCCACCCCTATCAAGAAAATCAGTGCAGCCCTTTAGATAGTTTGACAAACAATATATCATTATTCCAAGATTGGAAAATTGAATTTCAAATCATCTAACAGATCTTTAGATGAGAACAGATTTACATGTAAACATAAAATCTCCTGACTGTTGTAATACAATACACCAGAAAAACATTTGTTGCATTTTGGACGAGGATCTATAGCCATATTGGCTTGCTATTAGACTACATTGCATAGGAATGGATGAAGCTGACAAGATCATTCATTTATCTAGCCCAATACTGTTTACCTAAATTAGTGGTAACCATTCAATAATTTAAGCTGGAACTTTATCCCAAGCCAACTACTAGATAGAATGTGCTTTTGAATTATATGAAGTCCATTCTGCTATTATTTGGGCTGGCGGGAGTATCTTTAAAGCTATAGAAATTGTTTTACAGTAGTTTTACCCATCTTCAATGGACCTGCAGTGGGGAAAGACTTTTACACTTTCTTCCCATGCCTAATTTTGAGGCATAATTACAAAACTGCACATTATTTTAACATCTGCATTGTCTTTTACACAAGTGCATAAGGGCACAGGCTTTTATTAGACAATTTTTTAAAAACTTGAAACTATGTCCATTTACAATGGGAGCACTATGTTTACAGCCTGGAGCTTGCACTCCTATAAACACCCATCACCCTTTCTGTAAATGCAGGTGATAATGCTGCTATGATGTTTCAGTCTTCTCCTTCTTCATCTGCAATTATAAACCCTGCATTTTCTGTAAAGGATACAAAGGCACAGCAGTGTCTTAGGATCCTGAAGCCCCTTTATTTCTTTCTTCCTAATTAAGTTTGAAATTCCCAAGCTTTACTTGACTCCTTTGCAGGATAGAGATAATGAAGCAACTTTTACATTCCATTTCATCCCATTTATTGCCGATCAGGCTACTTGAAGCTTCTTCAAACTTATTCTTTTATAATTCTCTCCTTCCCATGACTAATTCATTAGAGGCACTTAGTTCAGAAGTCTGTTCATGTATCTTTCTTTAATATGATAAGATTCTTATCAAGAGGCAGCCCTGCGGTTCACAGAAATTACTCACTAAATACAAAAGGAAACTACAGAACTGTTTTTTATTGCTTAAAATTTGTACAGATTCCTCTTGCATGACATTTTCTATGTGATTTCATCTGAAACTTCCCACTTGATAAGCAGTTTTCACAGTCTTTAGTGCCTGCAAATATTATCCAATCCAGTTGGATAATAAGAACAGTTATAGCTGTTCCTGTAATGGTCAATAGGGAGACATAATGCTCTGCGTTTCCAAATCTCACTTCAGAGTTGCCCTGAGTCAAGTCAGATGACCTCCATAACTGTGAAATACAATTTTCTAAATGGCTGAATCTGAAACTGTGCCAATTCCTGAAACTTCTTTTAAAAATCTATTTCTCTTGCCTGTTTGTTTTTGGCAATTTATTAATATCCTTTTTTTGTCGTTGAGCAAGCCAAAAAAGGCCCATTTCAGTGTTTTTCTGAAATTTGCAATTTCTCACACCATTGGATATTCTGAATTTTTCTTTTTCCTTTCCAGTAGGGATTTCAAGAACTGATCTCCTAAAATTGGTACAAACCACTGCCAGCTCATCCCAATACAGCATGACATATCCTCGAAAAGCAGGGATTTTAATTATTTAAAAAAGTAGTCGCTTTGCCATATCTTGGAATCGTTGCCTTTGTCTGACTCCTAATTATATTTGGTAGCCCCTGACAATTTGGTGACTGCACACATAAATTGGTAGGAAGTATCATGAGCCTGCTGGCTAGTACTTTTCTTAGCTTTCCTGTTATATACACTAAACTTAGCCAACCCAGGAAAAAACAGTCCATTCATAGGTCTTGTGGAATCATGATGATTTTCAGCTCCATGAGTGTTTTGCTTTTCAAATGCCAATAGCACACCAATGGGGAACCTGCAATTTAAAGGCTGCAGGCAACCCTAAGTGGCATTGAGCCCTCTGGATTCTGCAAGTGTATTAGGAATCAGTTTTTTCTGTCTATATGTGAGTAATAGGTAGACAAAAAAGATGAAGAATCTATGCAATGTGCTACTTTTTCTGTAGCATCACCCAGCTTTGTATTTGCCTGCTTTAGTGGTACCCTTAATTGGCTTGTCCCATGAATCAGTGGTCCTTCAAGGGAAAAATCTCCTTTCTGTCATGTTTTTATACCATTAATTCTGAGAATAAAAACATCAGAGGGAGGCTTTAGTAGATCTGTGCTGGGTGCCGTGGACTGACCTTTAGGAAGACTTTGTGTATGTTGTGTCACTCTGCTTTTCTTGATCAGTTTTTGCCAAACAAGAAGAGGTTTATGGGTACATGTGGTGCATGGGAAGCAATGTGGCCACTTCACCTTGCTCTTAGAAGCAAGGGAGCTGTGTTGCCTCACAAAGCAGACTAGAAGATTTGCTTTGCTCAAACTTTAATCAAGGCGAAGTGCTCCTCAACTGGCACAGCTCAACACAATACAACAGTAACAGGAGAGACTATATGTTGGAATGGTTAAGATGCTGGACTAGGCCAGGGAAGGCTAGGGTCAGCCCATCGGATAAGATAGACAGTAAAGCACATGGCATTTTCACAATCATTTTGTGTATCCCAACCCAAATAACAGTTGTGTATCCAAGCAATTCCTTCCTATGCACCCCTATAAGTTTCTACTGTGAATCAGAAAGAGATGGGGAGTAAGGAGGTAGATAAGCATTTCTTTGAACATATAACTGTGAGTTACATTTTCCAGAATGGCATTGCAGCATAAATTAGCATGCTCTCCTGTCCACTTCTGGCTTCTTATTTCATACCAACCCCTTTACCCATTTCAACTGTAATACGGATGGGGAAGGAAATGGTTGGAAATCTAATAAGCAGCAAATAAGGCTGTCAAGGCAAAATTCATGTTTAATCAACAGGGAACATGACGAGTAGTTTCATGGCTGTAATCCTAAGCACATTTAAGTGGCACTTCTAATTAAATCAATGAAATTCCATGTAAATATGCCATGGTTAAGGTGAAGGAGCAATGTAAAATCACTAATAGTTGAAGACCTGGTTTAAAAAATAAAATTGAGAATGCTAGGATTTTAACATTTATCTCTGTGCAACAACCTGATCCCGTAGAAAAGTGCATCCCTAACTCAATAATTTTGTTTTGTTGTAAAATAAACCATGAGAACTTCTAAAACACATGGGGTTTAGAAAAAACTGCATGTTTCTCAGCAGAAAAAATTAGATTCCTGTTACCTGATTTATCTTTGCAAATGATTTTCCTCCATTCAGTAAGAAGCACGAGATCAATTGCTGGAACATGACTGCATTCAGTCCGACTGAATTTGAAAGTTATCTTGAATCAAAAAACAGCATGATATTTCTCCCAGCTAAATCTAATGTAAAAATACAGCATTATACTACTATCAATCTGTATCTGTATCTGTACCTGTACCTATCTACATCTGCATCAATATCTATCTATGATGCTGTGGATATTTCACTGGGATCCATCCTGATATTAAGTTTTAGTGTCATAATCTTTTTTGCCATTTTGTCTTAGTAAAGCTTTAAGTCCACTACAGGTAATGGATTTTTGATCCAATTTTAGGACTTATCTACACTGTCTGGATGCCTTCTTGCCACAACAGGCAGAAAGCTATTTTTGGGGAGCAGAAAAGAATGAGGTTACTCTCTATTAATTCACCACTCATTGTCAAGGTGACGTCAGGGTGTGTTTTTCTGCACCACTTCCAAAGTAGAATTTTCCATGTTATATTGTTTGGAGTGTCTCCTCTTGTCCATCTGGGGTAGAGCACTCCAGGTTTTTTTTTTTTTTTTTGAGACAAACTCCAGCAGTTCATTGGTTATTTTGCAGAGAAAGGAATGTCCATTCAGCTGAATCAGTGCTTACCATGCTTTTTAATATCTTTCAAAGCTGCCCTTTATCCTTCTGGTTCAGGTGAGTGGAAAAACAGTGTAATGGTGGAACAGTGTAGGGTTTTTTAAAAGGAGGAGGAGAAGCAGGGCAGCAGGGGGAAAATAAGAAGTTCAGGAAAAGATAAAAAAGTAATTAGAAATATTTTTTTCTGGGTTTCAAACCAACAACCTTCTACTTAGAAGATAAGAGTTATAACCACTGTTCTATTAGAGGCTCCTGGATAAGATGGGATTGAAAGACATGGTGGTAAGAAAGTTTTTTCCCCTCAATCTGCTTATTGTTCCTGTATATGTGTACATTTTGTTGCTTTAACTTTGTGTACGCGCATTCAATTTAAATATTTATTTATTTGTTTATTTATTTGTTTATCATGTACGTGTTTGTGTACACACAAATAAAAATCAATTGAGTCAGGCAGCATCTAAGTGGAAAATAAATAAATAAATACAGTAAATGTATATATGTCTAAGGAAACCCACCTTTCCTGGGAGGACACTAGAGCAGAGGAATTGTCCAGTAGGAGAACGTGGTAGCCTGCAATCTGGACTGAATCTTTTACAAGTTCTTGCCAAAGTGTGAGACACTTGGTATGGTCAGGATTTTCTTAAGTCAACTTAGAATCAAGCTGGTATGAGCACAGGACAGGAATAGCTGAAATTTTAAGTGCAAAGTCAGGCTTCTACCAATTGCAAGTAAGAATTCATCTTAATAGGCAAGATACCTTTCAATTAAATCAATTTACATTTAAATTTATATTGTATTTTAATTCCTATTAGCCACCCAGAATTACATTGGTGAATTGGGTGGCCATACAAATATAAATATGAATAAATAAATTTCTATAAATTCTGGTCCAGAAGTGAGCACCAAAAGCTGTTGAATGGATGCAGCTGCTTACTAGGCAAGTAGTAATTGTGTCAGTCTTCCCACTGGCCTTGTCAGTTGATACAGAATGATAGAATAAACAAAATAGCAGTAGAAAAGAACCAGACACACTGAAGACCTATTTTTTTTTTTTCTCCAGGCTCCTGGCTAGATCATGAGTGTACTCATTATGGGTGATATGTTTATGTATGTCTACAGTTTAACACCACCACCACCACCAGTATGGCCATTATATGGCAAGAAATTTTCTGAATAAACCAACAAAGAGCATTCCTTGTCCAATTATGTATTCACAAGTAGATGGACAATGGCTTGAAGTCTCAAGATGGGTTTAGAACAGAATCATCCATCCTTTTTCCACATATCCCTGTGTCAACAGAGGTCTTTTTTCCCAGTAGGATCACTTGCATTTTCTTTGAGCAGAAGCAAGTCAAGAGGTTCATTACACCAAGCATTGCTTGAAGACAATTTTATTACCCTATAAATCATGCCTTGAGAACCACTACGTGATCAGACCTGAGTCACTCCTCCTCATTTGCTTACATTCACATTTGTACACACTGACTATTCAGAACTGCTGAGGATGTTCCATGCTGGAACATTGTTCATGTCCTACCAATAAACAAGATTAAAGCAGGAGTGGGGAGAGACATCTAGCAAAGAAGGGCTTGACTGACAAGAAAATTAGATTATTAATGTAATTAGTGCTGATGATATGGGATCCTACCAGCAGGCTGTTTTGTATAAAAAAAATATTTCTCCAAGATAGAATGCTACAAAGGTTGAAGCACAATTGCTGTTGGCTACTGAACCTGGCCTGTTACTCTATATATCTACCTAGCCAGCATATCCATTTAAAGTGGGTGAACAAGAGTTAAAGACAGAAAACTTCATAGAAGTATGGTCTATTATGATAGTGGGTCATAGAAACATGAAATCATTAGAAGCAGTAGATTCTGGAGTTACACTTTGTCAGTTTAGCATAATTTCTTTTTTTATCATGGGGGGGTACAATTGCCTCCCCTCTGGGTTCAATGGACCTTAGGTAATAAATACCCCAAAATCTCTGGACCTAGGCAATGACATAATCTACTTTTTGTGGCAGCTCTTAGTTCAATGCATGAATGAGATTATAGCTGACATTTTATTCACTGTAGCTTGCTCCATTTGTCTCAGCTTGGGAGAAGGGTATTTGGACTTGTCCAGGCAGTCACCAGGAGTAAATATTGACTCGAAGGCACACACACAAAACAATCTCCTAACATCCTCTGACACAGTACATCAATCTGAAAAGCAGACCAGGAATTACAAAAGTCCACCAACCGACACATTCAACTGATAATAATAATACAGTAGTAACACTTACTGGCAGTCAGGAAATCTGATGTTGGTTCAGCTCATTCTCCATAATGTTTAATATTTATGATGAAACACTAGTAACAAATTGGGTGGTTTCTTAATAGCACACTGTTTGTATACACAGCTGCTCTATATCCACAAATGCATCTTTCTTTACCCAAAACAGAAGGTGGCAACCACTCCATGTTCCATGATATATGTGCTTCCTCACTAAAAGATTATTCATCCTGGAAGTTCATGTGTCCGTGTGGATAAATGGATATCATCTAGAGATTTATGTGAAACAGCCATAGCTTTTGCAGGTTGATTGGTTTTAACAAAGGACAAATCTTATATATGTTGAATCTTTGCTAGATGAGTGATATACACATACACGCCTTAAAACTTTCTTCTTATATATAGCTTCAGCATTTTCAATGGGTGCATTTGGTGCTGATTGCTCTCATCTGGTAGAATCAGAAAGTGTTATATATATATGGGTATACAGGTAGGCCTCGTTTAGCGACTGCCACATTTAGTAACTGTTCGCAGTTATGACCTTCGCAGGTCTGTAAAGCAAAGGAAAGCTGAAGTAAGATCATAAGCATAGTCACAGTTTTATTCAGTGACTGCTTTGCTTAACCACCAAATTGTTGGTCCCAATTGTGGTTGCTAAACAAGGACAACCTGTATACAGGTTTGGGCAATTGACCTAAGGTCTGTCTAAATTCAAACTGTTGAATCACTTTGAAATGATTCAATTCACTTTGAAATGATACAAATTGTTTAGGTGGATTGATTTAAATGATTGAGTTTATTGAGAAAGAGGTCCATTTGTGCATGTGTAAATACACATCAACCCTAATTGATTGAGCTTGATTTTTGCTTTCTTTGTTTTTTGAAACAGAAAAACCATGGTTGCTAAAATATGGGAACTAATGCTTTATTTGTGCAGAAAATATAGTAACTTTTGAGAGACTTCATAGAGTCAACTACCATAAAAATTAGATAATAAGAGTGTGCGTTGTTTCATTATTTCATTATCATCTTAATGCTCACAGTTATCTAGTGCTCAGCATTTTAACAGTGCTGCAGTCTACTTAATATTTAATATCAGTTAGGACAGTAAAAAACATACAAGTAAAGCTAAACTAAATATAGGAGGATAGGGCAATTACTTGAACACAGTATTATATTCTTATTTAAACAAAGTAAATTTATTTAGCAAAATAGAGGAGCAAAGAAAGAAGCTGTAAAGTTGATCATTAGTGTTTATTTAAATATAGCAGATAAGTGTAAATCTTTGACGTTGATTTCTTTTGATCATTTACTTGGGGTGGCAGGGCAAAACAGAATTACATCTGCAAATTGTGGGAAGGGGCAGCACTTTACTGAGCTATTCCATGGATTGCAGGGCTGATCAACCCTATCTAATTATCCAATAAATACTTTATTGTGAGAAGAAGGTTAGGGAAATGTTCATCCCCTTATTTTATAAACCACCGCTGAATGGTTTCCTTGGCTCATCATACTGGAAAAGCCCTCTGGGGGACTTAAGAACATGACTTCCAAAGGAAGTTCTAGTACTGCCACTGAGTGAGGACTTTCTTATTGTCATAAACCCCACAAGTTCTGTTGTTGTTGTTATTAAAACCTCTGGCTAGCTTATGTGTGAGCAACATCCAAAGTGCTCTGACATTTGGGGACTTCCAGATAAGAAATGGTAAGCTAGCAAGTCTCCGAATGAGCAGAGATGACATTGTGGCCATGACCAAAGGACCAATGAGTAGACTGGTCTCACAGAATTTCTCTGGATAAGGAGAGGATGGGAAATCATCCGCTTGTGCTCCAGACAGCTGCTCCTTGCAAGAAGATCACAGGATAGTAGTTTCCTGTGGGTTTGAATGCTGGGAGACAAAGAGAAGCCATCACACTCTCAGCCACAGCACAGCCTTTTAAAGGACACTGGGTTCACTAACCTCACTTTCTAATCACTTTGGGAAATTACCTATTTAATTATCATAAGGCTAATAGAGATCTTCAAAACGACAAATTTGCAAAGCCACCTGGTGAGTTTACCTTCACTCCAGAATAAAAGAAAAATTAACTATAAGGTTAAGAAGTTAAAGAATTTGAAATAAATGGCAAAAAGCTAAATAAGACTTTAATTCAAGAAAGTTATAAATGAATTAAAGGACCAGATGAATTTGGAATAATAGGACCTTTGCTATAAGATTTTGGAAATAATTATATAAATAAATAGCACGTTTGTGTGAACTAAATTGTTTAGGCTACCTTAAGTCATAACAGAAATTCAAGACTTTATGATTTCAGGAATTGGACACTAGAGGGGACTAAAGATTCCAGGCATAAAAAGAAAAAGAAAAAAAAAAGAGACAGGGTTGCCTTTTGTCTTTGGTCAGCACTGAGACAAAATGACAGAAAATGGTATGACATTTGAAATACTCCAGGAGATATTTGAAGAATGGGAACAGAAACTAGCAGCTACAATGTCAGCAATGATGTCTGCTTCTATGGATAGACTATGTCCAAAAGATGTTAAAGAAGAAATGACAGATATGAAAAAGAACACAGGTTGGAAGATCTACAGGTTAAAGAGCTGAAACAAACCTCACCTGATGCAGAAATATTAGAATATAAAGTAATTGTTGAAATACTGGGGGAAAAAATGTGGATTATAAAACAGAGATGACAGTTAAAGTGGAAATACAAATGATAAGCCAAGAGAATGACCTGGATAATGACTTCTTATTGGGGTTACAAAAGAAATTTGCTAAAGCCTCGAAGAAGTCTTTGAGATGGGAAAAAGAAAAACTGAAGAGAGATCAAATCCTACAACATCTGAAGATTGCTAGAAGATCAAGATTGCTAGAAGCAAAAGAAAGGAGTATAAAGTTGGTTTGTTTGACCAAGGTTAAAATAAGATATTTCTATAAAATTCTGGGAACCCTTCATGGACTTTTTGCTGACTCTAGGATTGAAATGTTAATGATTTATGGATTTGTCTATGGATATGGGAAGAAACAATACTTGCATGTAACCTTATAGAGGATGAAGAATTGCTAAATCTGTACTTGTCATGATGAAGATTTGGAAGTCACTTAGAAAAGAATATTTCTTTTTTCTTTTTCTTATTTTTTATTTTCTTCTTTCCCTTTTTTCTTCTCTTGTACTTTCTATTCTTTCTTTCTCTATTTTTCCTTTCCTTTCTGTGTTTAGTTTGTATTGCAAACTGAATTATTGTTTTTTTTAAAAAAAATCAATAAAAATTATTAAAAACAAGAACAATAACAAAGTGCTCTGCCATTTTTACTGGAATGAGGATAGCATTGGATACCAATCCATTCCTCAGTCCTGGAACTCCTCAATTCCACTAGCAATGGTGATAGAAAGATCTTCATACCCCCCAGCTCACCCCATAACTAATACTTCTTAGTTAGGGGATCAAGCTGCAGCTTCAGATCCACAGTTCCCCAGCTTGGATATTGTAGCTGCAGATTTTCCAAAACAGCAAATGGGAACATTCAATCTTCATTCCCTTGTTTGTGTATGTAGAAGCTTTTACTATGGGAATATAATTTACAGTACTGTCAAACATTCCCAGTCAGCTCTTATGTTAATCATTTTTTAAATTTCTTGCCAGATTGTAGAGGCTGGGATCATTACTGACTTCTAACATTAATCTTCAAGAATGAATTAGCATTGAACTGAAAGTGTAAAACCACATTTTTCCTGTTTCTATTTACAGTACTATTCATTCATAAACAATAAATATTTTCTTGCTCTTTCTCTTTTATGCACACAGGCACTGCAGACTTTCCTTCCCACCCTGGTTGTTTCTACTGCTACAGAGTGGCGGTGTTTACACAACATATTTGATCAGGTCAGTTAACACACCTGGCAGCTGCATTCATGTAAGATTCTAAGCCTGGTTAGTGGTGTATATGTGTGTGTATACGTGTGTGTCTGGTATGTTTGAATCCAGCCCATTCGATTAGTTTACAGTTCAGTGTATTGCATAAACCCAGAAGCTAAGTTAATCTGGTAACCATCTCAAACATGCAGTGTGAACCCAACCTGCATGTTGAGGTAGATTTTTCATTAGGCAGATTGGCTGATTGCTCTGAAATGCAAGTCATTCCAAGAGCTGTCTTGTCTACCAGCTATTTTGTCTACTAGCCCAAACCATGAAATGTAGCTTGTTTGGTCAATATTCTGCTCCATTCTGCTACCTTTTCTGCCACTTTCAAAAGGTCCTTTCTGCACAAGTCTACTGCTAAAGCAAGTTTAGAAAAGAAGCAATCAGAAGGTAGGCAGGAAAAGGAGATATTATCAAGTATTCTCAATTTTCCAAGACTCCAATTGGGACGGTTTTTCCTTGGATGTAAGTCTTCAATTACATGCTCCTGATTAGTAGTGCCATTTTTCCCCTTTCTGGTTTGAAGTTGCTATGCTTTGTTCTCTTTTTGTACATATTGTTCTTATTTTATTTATGATGGTGCCCTTGCCTTTTTCAATGATGTGTGGGTTTTTAGTGGTGTTACACAGTTCTTGTTAAATCAAATATTTAATTCCTAAATGTATTAAAAGAGCATCCTACTTGAAAAATAATATTTTGGACACAGTTTCCTTTACACTCAGTCACTGGTGTCTATGGGAGGGGGGTATATCAAAACAGGCAAATGGTGGTTAGTGAATGTACAGATGCTCACATGTACAAAGATGCAGGAGTTCAATAATGCTGCAGTCACTATCTTGCCTGTTTTGACCCCACCATCCCCATGCTGGCACTGATGTAGCCAGCGTATACCACATTCCCATGCCATTACAGGATCAGGAGTTTAAGAATTTTAATTTTCAAGTAAATTACAGTTCATCAAGACATAGTTTATTGTGATGTAAGAAAGCCTAAAATAGCTGGGAAAAAATTGTGAAATGACTTGACAGATGATCACAATTCCATGTGTGCTTCATGGCTCATAATCTTCATGAGCATTTTACTAAGAATGTAATTCTTTATTGAGAAATACATTTGAGGAAGAAGTATTCAGAATAGCATTTTTAACTAGTGCAATAGTGGCACTGAAAGGAACAGAGACATTTCATTGATTTCCTTACTTCTGGGCAAGGTGGATCATTGTGGTGGTGGTACTGGTGGATATATGTACTATTTAAGCAAGAATAAGAATCGAGTTTATTTTCCAGATATTTTGTTAGTATGTTTTGCTGCCAGGATATCACAGAGATACAACTGACCATTTGTGTGTGTGTGTGTGTCAGTGCATTTTAAGCAATGAACTGTGATTGCATTTTTGACTGCTAAAGGAATCGCCCATCACCAAATGCAGGCTGTTTATGGTGAAGACATAATGTGTTGACAGCCATGTGTTGACAGGGGTACTATACATTGACAGGAGTACTGTGCATCACTGGGCCAAAAAAATGTAAAGATGGTGAACCAAGAAGAGTGGATTTGTGTGATCAGGAACAAAGTGGAACATGTTATTGTTGTTGATATTGGAGGGTTTGTGCAAGATGGCTTCTAGACTTGGCATCACATGACTTCTACATTTTTCCAAAAAAGAATAGCTTTGAGGGTATCTGTTTGACTCAGACAAAGAGATGGAAAGGACTGTTAAGCTCTGGTGGAAGAGACAAAGTCCTTTTGTGATGGCTTTAAGAAGGTTGACTGTAATTGGCAGAAGAATGTAGCAAATGGTAGTGATTATGTGGAGAAGTAAATACAGGCAACAAAAAAAGTCATTTCATGAATTATATTGCTATTTCATTCATTAAAATATCCCTATTTAAGCTAATATTATGCAGGTGGAGACACTGTTTTTCATTCAGCCCCCCATGTGTATTACATTTCCTAGCAAAAATAGGGCAGTGACCAGCAACAATAAAGATTAAATTCACAAATGCCACAATCAGCAAAATGCACAGTGAAGACACATGATTGATTCTGCCTTTCTAGTCGAACCGCATCCAGATTCTTTAATTTAGTTTAATGTCAGTTACATCTCAGAATAACTATACCCCAGAGATGTCATAAAAAATGTGCAGTCACTTCTTTCTTAAAAGTTTGTGAATTGAAGTAGCTCTTCCGGACAGCATCCAATTTTTTCATACTCTTTCCAGTGGTTTTTTCTTCTTTTTTTCTTAAAACGAATTAATTTTTGTAGTGAAATGAATCCTGGTGCTTTTAGCTTGAAAGACGAAAGTAACAAATGGTTTTCTTTAATAGGCTTCCACATTACAGCCAATGTGAATCCTGGATAAAGTATCAGCTTCAGACTATGGAAAATGGCCGTGAAGCCTTTTAGCTGAAAATGGCCAATAGCAACTTTCTCTTATCTTAACGTATTCCACAATGGTAGGAAAGAATTCTATCCATTCAAAGTTTCTTAAAGAACAGATGAGACTTACCTAAAAATGCATGCACTCATCATTAAGAAAGTGATTATTCATGTTGAAGCTATTACAGGCAGAAAATTATTCTTCATACTTTTTATTCTTTGTACTCTACACTGTGTAAAAATGTTGTCTTGGGAGTTAAAGGAGAATAGTCTCTATTTCCCTATCAAACATCTACTCTGATGTTTCCGGTTAGAGCAGGTACTAAAACGTATCTTGACATATTTAAGGCTGAGATAATTTCTGGATGGTTAAAAAATATACTATCTTGCCTGAGCCTTTCAGTGAATGCTTGTGAGTAGATCACAACTTCTCCAATTCATTAGTTAATTACACAGGAGAAACTACCCATATAAGAACAGGTTCCAGAGATCCTTGGCCCAATGAGTTTACAGTCCAAAATAAACACTGGGGCAACACAGAAGAAGGAGGCAGGAAGCAATAGGATGGCATCCAGAAAGAAGCTGTGCCAACAAAGTCCCTTTGTATGTGTGTGGATGAGAGTCTTGTGGGGTAGTGTGGAGGTAGTTAAAGAGAATTGGAAAGGAGGGGCTCCATGCTTGATGCTCCCTGTGCTAGCTTTACCAATGGTATTTCTGCTTCGTAGAAGCACTTCCTGTTCTAGAGTTCAGTCTTTTAGCTACTGCACTATCACATTTCCCAGTAGAATGCTCAATAATGGATCTATTGCACTACTTCTTAGAATCATAGAACCAAAGAGTTGGGAGGGATCTAAGAGTTCATCAAGTCCAACCCCCTGCCCATTGCAGGATTCTCTACACCATCCCCAATAGATGGCTATCCAGCCTCTGTTGCAAAACCTCCCGTGAAGGGGGAAAAAAAGAAACCATGCAGCAACTTATTCCACTGATTGACAGCTCTCATTGTCAAGAAGTTTTTTTTCCTGATGTCTAATCTGTATCTACATCCTTGAAGTTTCTTCCCGATAGTTTTAGTCTAACCCTCTGGAGCAAGTGAGAATAAGTCCATACTCTCTACCCCGTGACTGCCCTTCAGGTATTTGAAGGCAGCTGTCATATCCCCTCTCAACCTTCTCTTCTGCAAGCTAAACATACCTATGTCTTTTAACCATTCTTTGTAGGACTTGATTTCCAGTCTTTCACTATGTTGGTAGCCTTTCTCTGGACAATCTCCAGTTTATCAATGTCCTTTTTAAACTCAGGTGTGTGGAACTGAATGCAATACTCCAAGTGAGGCCTGACCAAGGCAGACTAGATCAGGATAATTACTTCCCATTATCTGGACTCTCTGATCCTCTTGATGCTCTTCAAGATGTCTTTGGCCTTCTTTGGCCACTGCTGGCACGTTGAACTTGTGATCCACTAGTACCCCCAAGCCTTCTCACCTGTATTGCTCTTGCGGCATATTTCCCACATTCTGTACATGTTTCTTTTGTTTTCTTATCTAGACGTATGACTTTACATTTCTCCCTGTTAAATTTCTTTCTATTTGTTTCTGCCCACTGTTCTAGCTTAAGTCTTTTTGAATGTTTTCCCTCTCCTCCCAAATATTAGCTAACTCCCTCTTCCATATCATTTATAAAAATGTTGAATAGCACTGGGCCTAGGATAGAGCCCTGTGGCACTCAACTCAAGACGTCTGTCCGGGTAGATTTGACACCATTTATAACTACCCTTTGAGTATGATCCTTGAACCAATTGTGGTTCCACCTAAAGGTTGAATTGTCAAACCCATATTTTATCATTTTGTTAATAAGGATGCTATGAAGGATGCTGTCAAAGGCCTTGCTAAAGTCAAGATACACTATATCCATGGCCTTTCCCCAATAAACCAATCTAGTAGCTCTTTCATAAAAGGAGATCAAGTTAGTTTGGCATAACTTGTTTTGCATAAATCCATGTTGGCTCCTGTTAATTAATGAATTCCTAGACATGCTGCTTGATCATCTTTTTTGAAAAGAAGAACAACATTAGCCCTCCTCCGGTCTTCTGGGACCTTGCCTGTGCTTCAGGACTTCTTAAATATCACAGAGAGTGGTTCTACAATTACCTCTGCTAGTTTATTCAGTACCTTAAGGTGTAATTCATCTGGCCCTGGAGACTTTAACTCATTTAGATTAATTAGGAATTCCCTCACTTGCTCTTTGCATATCTTGAGCTTCAGTTCCAATGGCACAGTGGGGGACATCCAAGGGTTTATTCACCTGCTGAGAGAAAACATGCAAAATAAGAGTTGACAAGTTCTGCCTTCTCGTAATCCACCTTAACTATTTCACCATTCTCTTTCTCATACGACCTACTGTCTCTTTGACTTCTTTTGCTTCTGACATACCTTTTTGTTGTTTTTGGAATCCATTGTTAGCCTAACCTTGTACTGGGCTTTAGCTTTTCTCATGCTAGACCTGCAGTTTTTGTAAAGTGCTTTGTATTTTTCTTTGGATATATTCCCTGCCTGTACATTTCCTTTTTTCCTTTAAGCAATTTATAAAATTCTGGGTGGATCCATTTTGTCTCTTTAGAAGTTTCCCATTCTTTCTTGTAGGAATAGTTTGGATTTGTGCCTCCAGTATCTTGTTTTGCATAAGCTCCCAGTCTTGGACATTTTTCTCCTTTAGGATATCAAGCCATTGGATCCTTCCTACTATTTTTCTGAATCCATCAAAGTCTGCTGTCTGAAGTCTAATACTGAAGTCTAACTGCTTGCATTTCTGCTTCCTGGGCTATCTGAAATTCTAGGATAGCATGGTCACTGCCTCCCAGGTTGCCCTTACTTCCTCAACCCTTATTTCCTCAACCATTTCCTTCCTGTTGGTGAGGATTAGGTGCAGGGTAGCAGACCCTATTGTTTCTTCTTCTTCTACCTTTTGACAAATGAAGCTGTCTGTGAGAGAGGACAAGAATTTCTTGGACTTGTAACTCTCAGCAGAATAAAATTTCCAACAAATGTCATTGTTAAAATCCTCCATAATCACTATCTCATGCTTCCTTGATAGTTGGGTCATCTGGTGCAGAAAGCTTTCATCCTCCTCTTCAGCTTGTCCTGGAAGCCTATAATAAGCTCCCAGAACTGCATCCATTTTATTTCCCTTTCCTTTTATTCTTGCCCAGATGCTCTCAACAGGACTCCCACGCTCCCAGACCGAATTCATGTTTTCCTCATATACAAGCCAATACCTTTTCCCTTCTGTTGAGCCTATTTCTTTTATGTAAATTATAACCTTCCAGCAGTGTATTCCAGTCATGTGTATAATTCCACTATGTTTCAGTAATATCTATGACACCTATGACATATTTATGTTCCTGTGCTAGGATTTCTACATCTTGCTTGTTTCCCTTATTCGTGTATTGTCATACATGCATTTTAGTCTGTAGCTGGCACTCCTTACCAGCCTGAGTCTTGTATTTTCTTGCCCATTTTGGGGGGCGGGGGTGGGTATTTCCTACCCTTCTATTTCTGGCTGTATGACCACTTTACTCATCCTCACTTGTCAGCTGTATACTCAACTCTGGTGCTTTACTATCCAGATTTGAGTATACTGTACCCTTGATACTATACTTCATGTCTCTCAAGTTATGTCACCCCTACAAGATAGACCAAAACAAGAAACAGACTTCAAGCTACTTTTATTAGAATGGCTATAGTAACAGAATCTTGCAAATCTGAATATGCTTCCCCTCCTTTCTCTTTTATTTTCATGTGAATTAGTTGGGGGGCTGCTTTAGGCACTTTCAAAAACCTCTATCTTGGTATGGGCTTAAGTCACATTTATCTGTCCATTGCTTTGGTAACAGATCTTCCCTCTCTTCAGCAAAAGCATTCTCTCTAGTCTCTCTAGGTTAATGATAATGCAACTATATCCATTGTTAAGAAAACAATGTGCATACAGCTTCCTGGCTTGCTAGAGACACACACACACAAATCATGTAATAGAGTTCTTATATTAATGATTTCACGTCTGGCTGATACCTTTACTTTCTGTGTCATTCTTGTATGATTATGTTACATGGAACAAATTAGCTCTTGTGTCTTCATCATCAAATTGTGTAAACTGGTTTTGGGGGAAAGAGGGGGAAAGAAGATTATGAATGAATATTATGCCCAGCATCCACATGGGAACCATCAGCAGTCATACCAAATCCTGACTCATACCCTTTTCAAAAAAGTAAGAACTTCTTATTGTCACTTTCTGCTTTGCAAAACAATAATAGGAGAAAGCAAGTGTATGGTTTTGTCTTAGTGGTATTAAGGATAGATCTGAAATGATAATCCCCAAAGCCTGTTGGTTTACTGCACATAGAGGCTATCTTTTGGTGTCCATAAATTGCTTGTTTGACTTAGTCAAGATTTTCTCAGCAATCACAAAGGTTTAGAAAAATAACAAATCATTGGCTTGATAAAAGAGTTAGTGTGTTGATTTCAAATAAACCAACTGAGTCCTTACTCTGGCTTCAGGATTAGAGTACAGAAAATGGCCATCACTTTACTGACTTTATTTAAAAAGCATCTTCCCTTAACAATCTTTCCTCCATCATGATTCCAAGGTAAATCTCTGCCAGTTTCATTTCATTTCTTTTGTGAACCAATCAGATACCCTAATCTGGAAAATCTCCTTTATTATATTTTGCTGAGTTTAGAGAGTGTTCCTGTCATGGACAATCAGTGTAGAACAAATCTTCCTTGCTTCCTTGTCAAAACAATTTTAAAATTATTGCCACTTTATTACTCTTAGTCCAGCATATTGTCTTCCTAGTGGTAAATGGCTTGCTGCTATTCAAAGTCTAGGTTTTATCTCCTGTAAAAAATTCTTTGCCTTTTGACTAGCACCTTTGGCAAGGAACCAACTTATAGTATTTATCTAGAAGAGCCAGAATACAAAAAGCTGCAGTGAGGAACTGAGTTAGAAACAATAACTCTCCTAACAACTCAGGTTGTGGAATGTAATGTTACCTCATCTTATTCTCAAAGGGGAAACAATGCATTAAGAATTCATATGATCTCTTTCACTATCATCACCCCAGCATATAACTGAATGCATAATAAATGCTATATATTTAAAGCTTACCATAGATTCCAGTTCCTTCATTTGGTTTTGTGATGTATTTAATGTCTGCATCATGGAAACATGAAGTAGAAAAACCATTTTAATGTGATTATACACAATAAAAAGATAGCTGACACTACAGTAATCAGGCTTCAACTGCAAATGAGATTTGTTCCAGGAATAATTAGCAAATGCAATCTGATACATGCCTACCCCATGTCCAGTGAAGCTTATCCCAGAGAAGTGAATACAAGATTGGATAAATCAGTACGGAATTGCAGCCTCTATTAGCATTAGCATGACCTTCATCCACCATTACTGACAGAAGATAGAAGGAAAAAGAACAAGGTTAGAAACCAAACTGGAACACAACACAATTTTGATATGAGATGAAAGACTATTGTAAAAAGAGAAAACTATCAAATAAACATAAAATAAGAAAAAAAAATGTGAGTCATTCATACTATCAGTAGGAAGGAGAACAAAGAATGGGTATAAAAAGTTAAAATATTCCCAAAAAGCTCAGATATGTTTTGGGAACAAAGTTCTTTTCGACACAGGAAGATAAATGTATAACATAGCAACATTATATGTCAAACCAGGATATTTATATTTGCAAATGTGCCTCTTTCTTTTGAATAGATGAATCATTAAGGTGTGGAATTTCTGGGAGAGTGACGCAAAAACAAGCTGCTTAATTATTGCATTTAGATATTCTGTTTCTTTTTTTGTCATAGTTGTATTAAAGCAATCGTTTTAAGAAAGAAGATTATCTTTAGGATGTCAAACAACATTCAGCATCTAATTAACCAGTTATGGAAAAAACATCCATAAGAATCTAAGGATAGGACTCCAAGAAACATGATTAAAGATCAGAGATTAGGAGAATCGTATCCCAAAATATTTGGCGCTCATAAATTTGGCTAATCTTGAAAATTTTCATATAGATGCGGACTCTGAAACCTGAAGGATTGCCATGTTTATGCTTGTGTGTGTGTGTGTGTGTGTGTGTGTGTTTGTGTACGATAACATAATTTTAAAAGATACCAATTTCCCAGGTCTGCTAGGAGGACAAGACTTACTATGCAGTGCTGTTTAAGGAATATAATAATGAAAATAAAAACTAGAAGAATTTTGGCACCTTACCTCGCTCTGTCCCTCTGCCCTGCTCTAATCTTATTTAACACCAGAAATCTATTTGCTGTATTCCAGAAACCACTTTATGTTCACACAGGGTGATTAATTTTAGGTTAGTTCTGAAGCAGTTGAAATATGTATTATAGGTCTCCTTTACTGAACTTGAAAATAGATGTTCAGGAAAGCAGTAAATGCAGAGGGATGCTGTTGGAGGCATTTTGCAGACCTCTTGTCATGATACATGTTTAATTTGTAAAATTGATGGCCCTGGGTTTGTGAAAAGTGAAACCCATCTCTTATGCTATTTCAGCATCTTAAGTAACTCTGTAGCAGAAATAACTAGCTCAGAGATTTTTACTGTGCAGGGGCACAAAAGCACAAACCTGTGTGGGGAATTTACAAACTCATCTGAGTATGACAATATTCAATCTTGTATGAATTCATCTAGAAGTTAGTAAAAAGCCCAAACAAATAGTAACCTTGTAGCACAAGGATCAAGTTGTAATTATGAATGTACAGTATGAAGAGGTTCTAACATGCAGTGGCATTTACAGCTTCTGTATGCTTCATTACTTCACAAGCAATAATGATTAAGCCTGCTAATTAAGCATGGATAGACATGTATCTAGGTGATCAGTTCCTTCTGAGTTCAACAACATTGCATGGAAGTAATTGAAAATGTTCCTAGTCCCTGGCTCTGTGACAGACTTCTCTTATCTAGGAGGCCTCTGAACGTGTGGACAAATACTCAGAATTCTTTAGCCAGAGAATATTCAGAGTTGAACTCCACAAAACTAATTTGCACCCAAACTGGGGATGCTGGTCAATGGGAAAGTGGAAAGGAACAGGGGAAGAAAATAAGTTTCTAGTGGTAAGAAACAGCATTAAATCAACTTCAAGGAATTTGTCAGAAGGAATGCTATGTGATATTTTTCTTGATTCTTACTTCTATGGAGTCCTTGGGGTTCTCTGAGCTTGGTTGTTTTCTTGCAAATGTTTCATTACCTGGCTAGATAACATCTTCAGTGCTAAAATGGAACGGGGTTTGCTCTCTGTTTATATACTGTGGCATGCCCTGCCAGTGTTGGTGGGGGTGGGGGTTTTGTTTTGTTTTATTTTTTTCCCTCTTATAGTTCCTTGATTAAGGTATTGTTTACTGCTTGTAGGTCTGGTGGTAATCTTGGTGTTAATCTCTGCTTATCTGGGTGATGATTGCTGGTAAGGAGATGTTCTGATCTTTTGTTTTCCTTTCTATGTCTCTTTTGAATAGTGTATAGATGTTGTTTATCTCTATGTGCCTGTTGTTAAAATTCACCAGAGAGGAGTGAACACACTACCCTTCCTGGATATCCTCATCAGCAGAGGAAACAGCAGCAAATTAGAAACCCAAGACTATCAGAAAACTAACCACACTAATCAAGTAATCCATTACCAAAATAACAACCCAACCTCCCACAAGAGGAGCTGTGTAAGAACACTATTCAAACAAGCACAAACACATTTCAGCAACCCAGAACAGCAGAAAAAGGAAACAGACCACCTATACAACATCTTCCAACAAAATGGATATCCACACAACTTTATCAAAAAGTGCCTGGCCACTCAACCTACTACAGCACAACCAACACAAGCTATGATAGGGATAACACTGCCATACATCAGAAACGTCTCAGAAACCACCAACAGACTATTACAACCACATCTCCGTAGCACACAAACCAACTAAAGCCCTCCAAAACATCTTAAGCAAACCAAAAGACCCAGTAGCCCAAGAAGAAAAAACAGGAGTCATCTACAACATACAGTGTAAGGACTGTAACAACCACTACGTAGGACAGACAGGCAGAAGACTTGCAGAACGCATCCACGAACACCAGCTAGCAGTCAGAAGACATGATGAAAACTCTTTAATCTCACAACACATGGACAGACTTAACCATAGTTTCAACTGGGAAACTGTCAGCAACTTAGACCAAGCTAAATCCAAAAATGCAAGGGAATTCTTGGAAGCTTGGTATTCAGACAAGGCAGCCATCAACAGACACATAGAGATAAAAAACATCTACACACTATTCAAAAGAAATAATAGAAAGGAAAACAAAAGACTAGAACATCTCCTCACCAGCAATCATCACCCAGATAAGCAGAGATTAACACCAAGATTACCATCAGGCCTACAAGCAGTAAACAATACCTTAATCAAGGAACTACCAGAAGGAAAAAATAAAACAAAACAAAACCCCCACCCCCACCAACACTGGCAGGGCATGCCACAGTATATAAACAGAGAGCAAACCCCATATCATTCTAGCACTGAAGATGTTACCTAGCTGGGTAATGAAATGTTTGCAAGAAAACAACCAAGCTCAGAGAACCCCAAGGACTCCACAGTTCAACCCTGACCTACACATATTTGCTTCTATTGATTCTTGCTTCTGTAAATTAGAATGTAGAGATAAAAGAATCAGCTTATACAACTGGTCAGTATCAGTTTTGCGTATAACCCAGCCTTCCCCAATCTAGCACCCTCCAGATATGTAAAATCTGGTTCCTAGAATTCCCCAGGGTTAGGGAAGTATTATTAACACTTCTGGAGAAATCTGAGTCAAGCTGGAGAAGGCTGAGAAATCTCTTTCAGCTTCCACATTTCCCTGAATTTTAGAAAGAAAGGGAATGCATACAAAATTACATTCCCCTTTATATATGCATTTTTAGATGCCATTTACTTTATTGTCATATTTTTTGTATATAACCATTTAGCTGAAAACTACAGTGGATTTTTTTTTTAAGTTTATGGTGCAAAGGATAATTACGTTCTTATAATCATGTTCTGGTCAGATTATATAATATTGATTCTGAAAATGCAAATTAAGGGGCTTACTGGAAATTCTTTCCCACACTTATTATAAATCTTAGGATGTGCCATATGGCCTTCAGCTCAGCTCATACTCACACCAAAATAGCTTTTACTGCTGCATTACAGCATTGCCTTTATCAATTTATCTTGCAAAATATCTTCCAATTCTGTGTGGTAGAAACTATTTTCTTGGAGAAACTGGTTTATGGGGAAAAAAAATTTCAGGGCACTGCCCTTGGCCTCTAAAGAGCTGTTTGCTAGATACATTGCTGCAATAGAGAAGAAGATGCATAGAGAAGATCATCACACAAATAAAATGAATTTTACGGGTAGTCCTCACTTAGTGGCTGCCTCATTTAGCAACCGTTGGCAGTTATGATGGTGATGAAAAAGTAACTATGTGACCAATCCCCACATTTATGACCTTCAGAGGTCTGTAAAGCAGAGGAAAGCTGAAGCAAGATCATAAGCACAGTCACAGTTTCATTTAGCGACTGTTTCACTTAACGACTGAGTTGTCAATCGTAATTGTGGTCGCTAAATGAGGACTACCTATATATCCAAAATCTGGAAGAAAGGCCTCAGTCCTATCCAAGTAAAGCAAGATGTTCCCTTGGAGCCCATGAACTATTCAATTCTTTTGCCTTCTTTTCTTGCTTTAAACCAAAGTAAGTCACTATTATTTCCCCCATGTAGGGGGAGATGGTGGTGGATTCATCCCTTTCCCCTAAATAAGGATTTGCAAACTGCCTCCTACATACTTTTTTTGGAGGGAGGTGGACCTGCAACATTTTATACATACATGTTCCATGTCTAGGATACTAAACTGAAACAGCAAGTTGCTTTGAAAGAGGAAGAATATTTATGGCCTGCCTGAGAAGATTTTTCTTATGTACCAGCACAGAGACCTAGGCTTGACAACTTTCATCAGGCCAAATGTTTTAATGATTACCCCCCCAAGTTTATTTTCTTAACTGCAAGAGAGCATGTCATCATCTTACTTCACTTTTAGCAAACACCAATTACCATGCTGGGAATTTATGGCACATAAAGAGGAAATACAACATTTTTAGTGGTTGACAGGGGTAGAAATTAAATGGAAATTACCATCGGTACAGCTATAGCTCTGGAGTACAGGGACATATTGTGAATGAGAGTTCCCAAAGCCATATCTCCAAGAATAGTCGCACAATATCTGAATGCATATGTGTGTTCGCACATACACACTCATCAAGCAACAATTCATAGCAGAATATTTAGCTTAGTACAATCACCTGGAAAAGAAAAACTGTTGAAACCGTACTTACACACACACTCACACACACAAACACATACACAGAACATTTGTCTCATTTCATAGGCAGAGGTAAACTTGCTTTCTGTGGGAGAAAAAAAATAGCAGCGAAGAGCCACACAAAGATGGCTTCCAGATATCACATTTTGGGGAATGAAGCTGGCAGCTTGTCCGAAATGCCTGTGTCAATCCATGCTGCCGCTGAATCATAGGACCTGAAGTTGTGGTTGGAGGACATGAACAGAGACACCAGATAAATCGCTGGAATGGCATTTACTGTCCTGTAATATGAAGCAAATGAAATATTTGTGTCTACTTATTCTTAGGGAGAGAACCACAAGGTCTGGCTGCATACAGAGACATTAGGCACAAGAGTTTCCCTTAGGACTGAAATGAGGTTTTTTTACCCAGCTATGAAACATTTATGAAAGAATCTCACCGAAATTGGAAACTGACTCATTACAGGAAAAGCAACACAGTAAGCTCAAAGAAATAGCCTGAGGAAGACAAGCAGCCAGCGTAGATAGTTTTGGAAGACCATAAAAGTTTATCTGATTATTGGGGGCAGGTCTATCACTTGACTTGCATATGCAAACCCACAGCCCCCCTTCTCAGAAATAGCTGAAAACTGGACCAGATTCTAGGCTCAAGTTCAGAGCATCTGAGCTAGTTCAGGATGTAGTTGAACAATTGGGTGAGTGACTGAAAACATTTGTATGTTGCTTCCTATTAAAAAACAACAACTCAGCGTGATTTATAACAAAATTCACAGTTAAAAGAATGAATAAAGGTCTACCATTAAAACATTATATACGATATACAACATAAAGTAAGCAGTAAAACAGCAACCGAGTAAGAGCAGGAGGAAAAAGTTTCAAATATCGCAGCAGTATGAACATGTTTTTCAGAGGCCTGAGAGAATAATATCTTTGCCTGACCCCAAAAAGACAACAAAAATGGTGCCAGGTATACCTTACTAGGGAGAGCACTGCTACTAAAGTAGATGCCTCACCATCTCTTTTTGATTCTTTTCTTTCTTGCTGTCCAGGGTATTTTCAGAATTGTTAACTAAGAATTGTGGAGGAATCTGGTAGGCTGTCTAATCCCATTCTTGACTCAGTACAGTAAGTCAGACTTAGAATACAGCCAGCAGATGACTTTGGCCTTCGCCTTCACATGTTCAGCAGCAGAAAATCCACCGTTCCTCTAGGGAATTAGTTCCATTGTCCAACTTTACAATCAAAATGTTTTTTTTTCCTATTACTGAACAAAATCCCATAATTTAAACTCATCAAAGCCTATCTCATAGACATTATAGAATGGTGTCACCCAAACCCACTGTTTTCCATGAAAAAATATTGGATATTTTTTTAATAAAGAAGATGATTTAGGAATCTTATTAGCAGAATTATACTCCCAAATAATTACATTTTTTTCTCACTGGCAGGTAAAGTTCTTGATCATTCTTGATCAAGAATTCATTCTGGATTAATTCTTCATCAGTTGATCAAGATGAACACAATATCATTGTATTTTTTAAGAATCAGTACATTTGGATTGATATAAGACAGATGTTGACCTTATATTCTATGTCATTTTACAAATGAAAGAAAGATAAGTTTTATCCAGCCTTTTGATTGAATAGCAACACAGTATATTCTTCACAATTCACGGATTAATGTGAAAATACACGTTTTATATACATAATAAGCACATTTAACATCTGTTCAGATAGATTCCCATTTGATGTGCCAAGCAACCTAAGTATACACAGTTAATTACATGGTCAAACCAGGATTGGTGGCCTCAAGATGGCAATGGGTGAGCAGCTTCAAACCTAAGCTTTCTGATTTTCCTGATTTTGTTTTCTTTTTAGTTTGCTATTCTTATTTCTACATACTTTTAATTCACTTTTTACATACTGCAATGCCTGGAAAGCCACCTGTCTGCTTCAGTGACAACTCAATAAAAGATAAGGTAAGGCTCAAGAATAGGAAAAAGGAAGAAGAGGCAGCATGGATACTCCACAACATAGATTCTACCCAAGCCTCTGAAGCAGCAGAAAATGGATAGATATACAACAAATAAACAGACAACTTCAGTAAGTAACTCCAACCCTACCTACTCTCCAGATAGATATAATTCTTATAACTCTTTGGAACAAAACTAGAGCATAAACATTGAGTAATAAAATCCAAACTGATTAAGGAGAAGCACTCCTGATCTAACCAAATTCATTTTGAAGCAGAAAAAACATTTCATCCCTAATAAAAGATGAAGGAATTGTTTCATCTATTTGGGAATTATTCTGTTCAGCACAACTACATTTGTGCTTTACCATCTCTGAATATACTCTCTGTGAGATTAGAGTGTAAACAGGCCAAAAACAGGTTTTGCAGAGACCATCTGTATAATGGATAAGATGCATTCTAGAAATGCAGTCTGGGCTGGTCCAGAGGCAATCGAATCCAGCTAGATGCCTGAATCTCATATGAGATTCAGAAAAATGAAGCCTGTCCTGTCATTAGGGAAAATGCAAATGTTTTCCCTTCTTTTATTTTTTGCTCATTTTCAGCAAACTCCATCGTTATGATGGAATTAATTGTCCCCAATTTCAAAGGTGCATTTTTTCTGAAGTGGCTGCAATTCTGTTATCTTAGGATAATGTGTGATGAAATTTTCAGGAAGATTAGTGCCAAATTTCAGACAGATTTCTTTTGTGTACAAAGGAAAAGGCCATTTCTAACAAATGATGCCATTCTGGAGTGTAACACAGCTGATTTTCGGGGCTGAATTAACTTTTTCTCCCATAAAGTAAGCCAGTTGCTGTGCTTCATCGGCTAGCTAATATAGCTCACAAAATATTATAGTATAACTTTAGAGGTTGAAAGATTACGGTTATGTTGACTAGATAAAATTGATCTAATCCCTGATTTGTGAGACTAAGCTACAGTGAGGTGGAGCAAAAGGTAAAGCCTTATATATATATATTATTAAAGGTTTTAAAAAGAACATAAAAGTGAACACAAACTAATACAAAATAAAGAAAACAAAGAAAGAAAAAGAGAAAGAAAAGAAAAGAAAAAACACAACAGTGTAGAGAAAAGATAAAAAGAAATAGAAATAAGAAGCTTCCAATTTCCTTTGCAGCAAATAGAGGTATATTTACGAAGTTATCTCTTACTCCATGATTACAAAAATAGCTCATGTTTTCTATTATCTAATTTTTTTTCTAATAATCAAAACCACAAATCATAAATGCATTTTTTCTCTGTTTCATGCAAAAAAGTCTATAAGGGGTTTCGAGTCTGCCATAAATGTAGATATTGTTTTTTTTCCCTCTAATCAAGGAAGTCAATTTAGCCATCTCTGCAAGTTCCATTATCTTCACCTATCATTCTTCTATTGTGAGTAGAATCAAACCTTTCCACTTTTGAGCAGTTGTTGCTGCAGTTGTCATATTTAAAAACAAAGTTCCATGGCTTTTTTTCTAGCTATCTGCCCATTAATCCCAAAAGAAAACTCTCTGGTTTCAATTGTACATTAGTCTTTAAAATTTTCTGAATTAATGTATTTATTTTTATCCATTTTTTTTTTTTTTGGCTCTTTTACACATCCACCAGACATGGTAAAATGTCCTTCATGTTGTTGACATTTCCAGCAAAGATTCAAAATACCTTTATACATTCTAGATAATTTCTCTGGTGACAAATACCAATGATACATCATTTTATAAAAATTATCTTGAAGGCTAGAATGTAATGTAAATTTCAATCCTTTAAGCCATGCATTTTCCAATTGATCCATTTGTATATTATAGCCACATTTTTTATCCCATTTTATCATATATTCTTTCACTTGTTCGTCTTCTGTCTCATATTTCAGCAAAAGTTTATAGGTTTAGCAGTAAAATATTCATCATTTGTACATAATTCTGTTTCAAACTCAGTCTTGCATTGTTCAAAACCATAAAATCTTTTATCTGCTTTAAACCTTTCTGATAATTGTACATTACAAAACCATTGACAAGTATATTCTTCTGTTGTCAAATCTTCTCTTGATTTTATTTTAAAATCCCCTTGAGAAAATTCTAGTACATTACAATAAGTTAACCATTTATGTTTACTTATCATTTCCTGTCTATAGAATGCTTCTTGTATGGAGAGCCACAAAGGTGTTTCAGGTACAACCTAGATTTATATTTATTCCTTACTCTAAGAATGGCCCACCTGACATAATGATTTTAGAAATCTACATTAACCTTAGCTTTATCATACCATAGATATCCATGCCACCCAAATCTCAGATCATGTTCTTCTAACTCCAATAACCTTCTATTTCTTAGCAACACCCACTCTTTCATCCAAGTTAAACAGCAGACAACAAAGTATAATTTCAGATCTGGTAGATCCAAGCCTCCTCTTGCCTTTGCATCTTGTATTACCTTATATTTAATTTGTGGTTTTTTTTCTCCTGCCATATAAATTTAGAGATATCCTTCTGCCATTGTTAAATGGTATATCAGTTGTCAAAACAGGTCTTGTCTGAAAAAAAGAATAACATTCTAGGTAAAACATTCATCTTAATCACAGAAATTCTCCCCAACAATGACAATTGTACTTTATCCCATCTTAACATCTTTTTAAACTTCATTCCATGTCTTAATATAATTATTTTGAAATAACATACAATTCATATTTGTTGTAGTAATACCCAAGTATTTTACCTTCTTCTCAATTTTAAAACTGATTTTATTCATCAGTTCTAATTGATCTTGTATCTTCATGTTTTTTTGTTAACTTCTTTGTCTTCTGTCTGTTAATCATGAAACCTGCTAATGCCCCAAATTCTTTTAATTTACTCATTAAAAGTTCAATTCCCTTTAAAGGGTCTGCCAAAACCAAAACCAAGTCATCCTCAAAAGCTCTTATGTGTCTCTTTTTGAATCCTTATGCCCACAATCCTCTTGTCTTGTCTTGTCTTATGTCTCCATTCAATATTTCAAGAACTAAAACAAAAGAGGGGACAATGGGCAACCTTGTCTTGTTCCTTTTTGTATCTCACATGGATTGGTTAAATCTCCATTAATGATTGTTTGTGCCATCTGAAAAGTATAAATTGATTTCACCCATTTTATCAAATTCTCTCCAAACTTCATATCTTCCAGAACTTTAAACAATAAGGTGCAGTTCAGATTGTCAAAAGCCTTCTCTGCATTTAAAAAGATCAATGTGGCTTGTTTTTCATTATGTTGTTCCAAATATTCCAAAGTATCCAACACAGTTCTAACACTGTCCTTTGACTGTCTTTTAGGTAAAAACCCACATTGATCCTCATGAATAAAGTCTTGCAAAATTATTTTCAGTCTTTCAGCTAAAATCATTGTAAACAACTTAAAATAATTGTTCAAAAGGTAAAGCCTTCACTATGTTTTCTTTTTTAGATTTATATTCTGCATTTTTTGCAGGTCACATAGTGAACTTCCATAGCTGAGGATAACTTGGAACTGGGTCCTCTATGCCTAGTCAGATACCTTAACCACTACATTACACTGGAATGACTACTTGTGGTCTGACGTTAAGGATTTAATTGTCTCACCTTCCAATAGCTCTGATTAAAAGCTCTCCCCATAGATTCAGGAGCTCAAACTAATTATATGTTTCAATTACCCATCCTACAAAGTCATAAATAAACAATAATGTGACTTTCCAGAGGAAGACCTACAGTATACACAAGACAACACCATATATTTTTAGGCAGGAGTCTTATTTATTTAGCTAGCTTCAATCTCTAATTACACATTGTATTATACTATGGTAAGTATGTAGGCCAAAACTAGTAAGCAATGTTAATTATAATCAAAATTACAAGGAAGAGAATCTGAAGTGCAGTGATGTAGCTAATGCAGTTTTAGATAGAAAAGTTATTGCTTACAGTTTAGCTATATTAAAATACTTCAATATTCTGCCTGCCTGATATCTTATGAGTAAGATAAATGGGACATTCTCACCTCTGTCCCTATATTCTCTGTAATATAAAATTAAGGCTGCCCTAGCAGAGTTCAGAGCCTAATTTATAGCTTCACAAAAATCCCTTCAGTGAATCCAGATTGCAATAGTGTGATTTTTTAATATATTTGCTTGGCTATTTGGTTTTGGCAGACAAGAATCCTTATAATTGGGAACACGCGTAGCTATCACTTGTTGCGATCAAAGAAGTAACCCCTGTTTGAACCTCACTTTGCCTTTATCTAATGACCCCGAGACTTTTTCATTTGACACCAATCACTGAGGCTACTTTATTGCTGTGCAGTAGAATTACAGAATCTTGAAAGCTTGTCGGAGTTTCCCACTGTGCCATCTTAAACCAAACAGAATCAAGGCAGGGTCACTCTGAATTTCTTTCTCACACTTTCCACTTTCCCAGGACTCAGTTGCCATTTTCCAGATATGAATCTGGAAAGTATTCCGAAAGTATAATTGCACCTTCATGACTTTTGTTAAGCCAAATGTAAATGAACTAATTTATCACTAAGCTTAATATGTGTCCCAGGCCAACAGAGGCATTTGTAGGGAATGGTGGTGTCAGCAAAGTTAAGATGGTGACTGTGACTGAATGTTTGATTGAAACCCTGTCCCTCTATTACATGCATTGCCGCCATCTTGACTTGATTGATGACAACACCCCCGCCTCCCGCCTGTAGACCAATGCATTGTGTTTCTTGCTTTCCTTTTTTTCTGGACAAATACAGACTCATCTTCAGCAAGTTCAAGGCAGCATGGAAGGATAAAGGAACATTATATACCATTCTTAAATTCCCTTTCTTTTTCTGATAAATTATAAGACTTGAATTAATGATATGCTTAATCAGTAATCCAGATCTGGTTGTTCTGTGGCTATATCTGATTTGATGTAATATTGAATTCAGAAGAACAGAGTGTAAGATTAATATTGCTCTGTGGTGTGTAAATTAATGATCCAAGACAATCTGTTGGCTTGTGGCTACTGAGTCATTTGAATTTAAATAGAGTGAAGTATAATGATTTGGTGGGATTTATAACCCAAAAGAAAAGATTAGTTGCTTTTGGATACAAAATAGCAATTTGAAACTAATTAATTACTGGTCATTTATGTCAATATTTTGGTTTTTTTAAAAAATCTGGTAGACTTATGTTCATAACTGATTTTAAAAAGCATAGTGTCAGCTAAAGAAGAAAGTCACAAAAATGCTGAAATTCAGACCATTGTTCTTACATAAAGTTTTGTGGATTTGAGGCAACTTACATCTGCTTATCTGCGTGTATGGTTTTATGTACAAAGTGTAACTTATCCATGCTAGCTATATATAAAAAAATGGCTAGATTAGAAGAAGCATAAGTGAAAATTTTTGAGATGGCCATAGTATAACTGAAAATGCTACACTGTAAGAGTTGCAATAGGGCATCTGGGAGGGTAAAAAAAGTCAAGATGGTGGCTCTGACAACCAACACAACTGAAACCCTGACCACCTTTTTTATATGTGTTGTGTGTGCAATGCGCATAAGAAAGGGCAGAGTTTTGATTACAGGGTTTTGGGTACCATTTTGACTTTTTTCACTCTCCTGTGGACACCCCAAGTAGCAAAGATAATATCAGTCAACAAGGACAGAGATGTTAAGACTGATATCAACAAAATGTGATGTAAGGACTATAACAAATACCATCTTCTTGAATGAATGTGCCATTCAAACAACTAATGTGGACACACCATGCTATCTTCTAGGTGTACAACCAAGAAGGATGGAACAAATCCCTCCGCCCCCCCCCCAAGGAGGTAAAAGACAAAGATTTGAGAACTGACTGATAACAAGAAGACATTTTATTTATTTATTTATTTATTTATTTATTTATTTATTTGTTTATTTATCTATCGATCGTATTTATATAGCCACCCATCTCACACATTGAGGCAACAGAACAACTGCAGGACTCTCCAATATCTTTGTTTTCTCCAGAAACTATTATGGATGGATGTATATGTGAGACAGGTTACAAACAGGGAAGTAACTAATTTTGCTTCTATAACGTTACTTATCCATCCATAGGTATGACAAAGGAACATCAGTACTGTATTTATGCTAAGTACTGTTTTGTGGTTTCTATGAATTCTACCCCAACAGAATAATGCTGCCTGTCATTTGGTGTTGTTCTTATATCCGACTTGTCCCAATAATTTTCTCAAAAAATCCCACAGAGCAGGCTCGATCATTTTGTTTTACTTTAGAAATAAAATCACTTAAATAAAGTTGTGCTTGTCTCTCCTGGATGCTCAACAAAAACACCCTACTTTTCTACTTTACAAAGAAAGGCTGCTATTCCACTTAAAACCAATCAAAGTTACCAGTTTCCAGCTGTCCTAGAATAAATTATCTGTATTTCCATGTGTTGTCTGTGGGAATATGCTTTAATTATCTATGGGAGAAAAATGTACCTTAACATCTGCCAATAGAAGAGAATATCTGTAGTTCAAGGTTGAACTGTGGAGTCCTTGGTGCTCTCTGAGCTTGGTTGTTTGCTTGCAGACATTTCATTACCTGACTAGGTAACATCATCCATGCTAATGAGTGTGGGGTTTGCTCCCTGTTTATATACAGTAGTGTTCCTGCCAGTGTTGGTGGGGGTGTGGTTTTCTCCTTGGTAGTTCCTTGATCAGAATATTGTTCTGGTCTTTTTGTTTCCTTCTTAATAAATGTGGTTTATGTGGCGTTCAGACAAATCAGCCATCAATAGACACAGACAATAGACAGTTTGTCTGAATGGCATTCAGATAAATCAGCCATCAAGAGACATAGACGATAGACAATTTGTCTGAACAGCAGTCAGACAAATCAGCTATCAATAGGCACATAAAGATAAACCACATTTACACATCATTCAAAAGGGACCATAAAAAGTTAAGGAGGAAACCAAAAGACCAGAACACATCCTCTCCAGCAGCCAACACCAGATAATCAGGAATTAACACCAGACAAAGAATCAAACAGAAAACAATACCCTAATCAAGGAACTACCAAGAAGAAAACCACATCCTCATCAACATTGGCAGAGCAAGTACTTCATATAAACAGGGAGCAAACCCCATACTCACTAACACTGATGAAGTTACCTAGTTGGGTAAGGAAATGTCTGCAAGGATTTCAGAGAGGTCTGCAACCAAGCTCAGAGAGCACCAAGGGCTCCACTTGTCATCTGCCTCCATAGATTTTGAATGCTGTTTCTAAAATGCTAGATTTCATTTAAAAACTGTCATCTAAAATGATTGAAGAGGCTGCTGCTAACACTTAATAAGTGATGTGAAATTAATTTGGTAAGAGGGCTTCAGGCATTTTGATTGCATCCCTAATATGGAATAGCTTCCTTTAAAAAAAACAGCTTGGAGGTACAAAAGGAGTCCCATTGTACTAATAACAAGAAAGATGCTGTGGGAGTAAAAACAGTGAGATTCAATCATAACTGAATTAACACATCTTTAAAATAGGTTTGTCAGAGGATTACTTTTTACATGACATTGTTGGTTCTGAATGTTGAAAACCCTGTCTCTTCATTGGGATAGCCTAGGGCCTCTGGCCTTTTACCCCTCTCCTCCTCCTTCTCTTTATATCTTTCAGTCTTACTTATCTGTATTTTTTCCAGCCCACTGAAAAGTTGGAAAAATTATATAAAGGGGATCAAGACTCTTTCTGTCTATTCATAACTCTCTGAAAACTGAACACAGTGGTGGAGAGGGAGAAACCTGCAAAGAAAAGATAAGTTTGAAAATAGCTAGATAAGGCTGGGGATTGCAGAGAAAACAAATTCAGAATGAATTGCTGTTAATGTCAGCACTTCATTATAAGCCTCCTTCCCTTCTGGTCATGTGACCCAAGAATGAAATTACTGTTAAGGGATTGGAAAGAATTCCAGATACCATGCCATGCATATTCTCCTTAATGTGTTTTCATTGTTGTTCTAATAAAGAAGACAGACAGACAGACAGACAGACAGACAGATAGATAGATGATAGAGAATATGTAATTCAATGCATCCCTTGTATATAAAACCAAAATATCAACATTATCAAATGAAGCTTTTGCAACAACAGGAGCCCTGTTGCACCAAAGCAGGTGTTATAAGAAATACGATTCATTATCGCAACAGGTGGAGGAAAAAAAAAGAAGGATATACAACCAAAATGTTTTGACAAGTTGAGTATGAGGAAACAAGATTGACATAAGGGGATTATACAGCCATGAAAGACATACAGTTTAGAAAATGACATTATTTCATTCTATTTGATGTTTGTGGAAAAACCTGCTGGGAAAGACTCATTTTCAAATTCCTTTTGTAACTAAAAAAACATAGTTTCAAAATACCAGTATCCTGCTTTTAAAAACAATGATAAAGTTATTTGGAACTTCCTCTCTCTCTCTCTTTCTGTGTGTGTGTGTGTGTGTGTGCGCGCGCACGCGTATGTAGGCTTTCTTTTCATCTCCTCCTCAGGTTCAGCTCCACTCCTGGTGACTATATGTACATGTAGTGTATGGTAGTGGCTTTGGATTTCCCATCATTTTGCACAACTAAATGTTTATATCACACGTATACTATTGTTATTCAGCATTTGACAGACTACAGCATAATAGGAGATCATTGTATAATCCTTATATAATTATTTTAAATTTATGATTGATTGAATAGTGCACAAAATATGTTTTTATTAAAAATTAGACTCTTGCCTTATTAAAGAACATTGCTTCCTCAGCTTAGTAAGTATTTGGATGAGAGACTATCAGAGCCTCAGCTAGTCTGATGGAAAAATCAGAAAGATCATTCGTTTTCCTTCTTTTCACTCTTCCATGTCCTCTGTAAACCTGTTTCAGAGGCATTTCCCAAAGCCTCTTGACACTAATTTTCTGGTGAGTTCAGAGAGGAAGGTATTACTTCCCCTGAAATAAGCAGAAATACCTGTTGGATTTAAGCCATAAGCAATTTACATGAAACTGTAGACCTAATTGCCTTCCTTGACTTTGTTATTGCTATGTACCTGTTGGCAGATGGTCCTCAATTTGATTGAGTAAAGCATCTGTCATTGCAAATTCCATTATATCTCCCCACAGGTGCCAGAGTGTCTCACCACTGATAGTTATTTTGTTTAAATTATATAAGGAGCGGTGACAAACCTAGACTTCAGAGCTGCTGTGTCTCACACTTCTTTTGAAGGTGCTTAATTTCAGCTGTGCTGTATATTACCTATACTGTATAGCTAATGGAAATGTATTTTGCTGCCTGGCTATTATGAAGAAAATGCCCCCTTCAATTAGGAACCAAAATGATTGGAGATAGATGCAACAAAGTATCTTTCATTGGCCTGACAACTACAGTGATCTCTGGGTTCCTCATCAAATGAATGCAGAAGAGCCCCAAAACCCACCTCTGAAATGATACATAAGAATTACAAAGGCAATGTAAATTATAACCAGAATGTAACATCTGATAAGAACATGGGATGACCTTGCTATGGGCTAACCTGGGGCCTTTAAATTCTGTTTCTAAGGAGGCTCCAAGACTTACTGATACTATTACCTTGTAACATAAGTGATGTCCTGGTGTAGGCTTTCATGGCTGGTATCTGTTAGATAGTGTAAAGCTTCAGGATCAGGCTCAAACAGGATCCCATAATGATCGGGTACAAAGAACCAACCAGAGACCAGCCCTCACCAACCAGTACCAATTGGAAACCAGCTCAGCTAAAGACCAATCAGAAGTCAGGTCACCGGGCTATAAAGACAGGAGCCCAGTCAGTCCCTGCTCAGTTGCCTGTGGTCTGCATAGTAGACCACCTTGCCTCTGAAGATGCCAGCAGAGTTGCTGGCACAATATCAGGAAATCTGCTGTCTAAACCATGGTCACTAAACCTTGAAACTCAACATTACCCAATAAACAATGTCCTTTCACACCAAGGAAAATACAACAATCTGGTTTCTATTATCAGTCTCTTTTCCCTACAGGGTCATCAGGCAGCTTCAGTTTGCCTGTGTCTTTTGCTCTACAATTCAAAATCTCTCATAGTGATTATGTATGTAAGGATAAAATATTCCCCCCCCATACTACATATAAAATGTGGGGGGGGGGGGCTTGGAGAAGAACGATGATTGCTTATTAAGCAAGTGACATTGTTGACAAGAGTGTTTCTAGGAAGCTAAAAAATCGTAGCCTTTTGCTTTGCCAGAGCCATGTTCAACAAAAGACAAACTAATAGGTAGCAAACTGCATCAGGATTAGTGTTGAGAAACCAGATGTTTTTTTTATTACAACCCTGTGTACATACGTATCAGATTTTGGGATATTGTCCTCACTAGCTAGGATTTGTGTATGTCATCCATCTTTAGGATATGGGCTACTTGCAACAGAAGGAAGAACAACATGGCCAATTACTTGTGTAGAGAAGCAAGTAGGGACCAGATTATCCTTGGCAGGAATTGAATGTTCTCAGCAATCTGCAAATAACTTGAATAATGAGTGACAGCTGTGGATAATGGAAGGCTATGTTGAGAGCCTCCGTATGCTCCTGCACATCCACTTAATGAATATAAGGTACTAGGCTGTCAGTATGGGTCCCTCTGAAATTCTGTGGAATGACCTTGCTGAAACCACTGATGTTGGCATTTCAAAGCCATAGACTTTTTATATCTCTGTAAGGTCATGTACCTAAGAGTCTGAAAAGGAGGAATGGCTGATTATGCTTTATAGTCTGTTATTAGCACTAAATGTATTAACTTTCATAAATGATTTGAAGTCAAGGATGAGCAAGGAGATAGCAGATTTGTAAGTGATACCAAATTATAAGGATGGTAGAAGTTCATGTAGAGGATGAAAAGTTTCAAAAGGATCCCTCCAAAGTGATTGAAGAAGCAACACATGGATAACGCAGTTTATTTATATCCATGAACACCAACTAGCAGTCAGAAGACACGATGAAAACTCCTTAATCTCACAACACATGGACAGACTTAACCATAGTTTCAACTGGGAAACTGTCAGCATCTTAGACCAAGCTAAATCCAGAAATGCAAGGGAATTCTTGGAAGCTTGGTATTCTGACAAGGCAGCAGGCACACAGAGATAAACAACATCTACACACTATTCAAAAGAGACAGTAGAAAGGAAAACAAAAGACCAGAACATCTCCTCACCAGCAATCATTACCCAGATAAGCAGAGATTAACACCAAGATTACTACCAGATATACAAGCAGTAAACAATACCTTAATCAAGAAACTACCAGAGGAAAAAGCAAAACAAAACCCCCACCCCCATCAACACTGGCAGGGCATGCCACAGTGTATAAACAGAGAGCAAACCCCACTCCATTCTAGCACTGAAGATATTACCTAGCTGGGTAATGAAACGTTTGCAAAAAAACAACCAAGCTCAGAGAACCCCAAGGACTCCACAAGACCCAAAGCCTACTCCTCCTGCCTGACCTAATGGGATGGACAGAAAACTGGGAGTATGGTAGTCCCTCAAATGCCCTGGCCCCATGCCATCTAGGATATTATAGGTAACAACCAGCAACTTGAATTGGAATCAGAAGCAAATTGGGAGCCAGTGCAGCTCATGGAGCAAAGGTATAAAATGGACTTAATGAGGGGCACCCATCATTTCCTGTGCCACCACATTTTGGACCAGATATTCTTCATGGGTAGCCTGTATACAGTGTATTGCCATAATCACTTGGGAGATGACCAAAGTATAAGTGTCTCCTGATTCAGGAAGTGGCATGATTGTGTACAACATGAAGCTGTGCAAAAACTTCCCTGGCCATTGCTGTCACCTGCTTTTCAAACAGGAGCCATGAATCCAAGAGAACCCTGAAATTGTGCACTAGTTTTGTCAGGTCCTGAGGTACCTCACAGAAGAGGGACTGTGGGGCAGACCTCTCCTTCTCTGTCAAGACCAAATGGAACCAACCCCAGAGGAAGGAGTAGAGAACCAGCATAACATTATGTCCCCACTTCATAAACCCCAGATCTGGTCCAGCAGGATACCATGGTCAATGGTACTGAAAGTCACTGAAAGATCAAGAAAAGCATGGATGGACATATTATTCCTACTCTGCTCCCTCCAGAGGTCACTGTGAGTGCCATGTAATGAATACTGGAGCAAAAACTCCACCACCAGATTTTATACATGGATAGAATCTGGGCAGTGTCTAACCAGATTTAGATAGCCATAGGCATACTGTAGAAATCAGAGTTAGGTTCCATGCATCATGATTTCCTGACCAGACTGAGATGAATTACATAATTCGTACCATTTGCACACTATTGTCACCATGCATATGATCTTACTAGTCCCCTGTTATCCCCATCTGCAGATGTCCATCATGATGGGTATCTTACTGAAAATGGTGAGTCATTGTTCTGAAGCTATGAAGAAGACAAATTCAGTGCCCATGAATGATAAGAGATAGGAAAGAGAGTTGCAAATATAAATGCCAGTCTATAAATTTGCATATTTGGGGTGCTTAATTATTATATTTTCCTGATCTCTCCTGTGGTTGCATGGTTATGTATGGTGATTACGTAGTTGCTCAGTGGAGTTGGAAATCAAGAAATTCTTTCCTATTTCCCTCCCATGGTGGCTTTCCTAATCGATATTCTGGCTGACCCAACTGCAGGTGAACTTTGCCATAAAATTGTGTTTTCAATATCCCTTCTAGCAGGAGTCAAGTTTCCTCTTCTCATGTTTCCTATATTTTTATTCAATCCTTCATCCCAGGAAGCAGTATTAAATGCCACCTCCTTTGGATTCTTATTGCAATATCCGCTCTTCCTTGTATGTGGTCATAACCCTTGGATGTTTGCCATAACCCTTTCATCCCTCAAACTGGCATAGATTCCACGGTTGGCTGGGGCATGCTGACAAGTCCTTGAGCATTTTCAGCATCAAAGAGATTTTCTTTTGACTATACTGAATCTCTCTAATGCGTGCAGCCTCTGAGCTCTGTAACAGTATCTGTGGGATGCAGTGTGAACATTGGTTCTGTCTTTGCTGCTTATTTTCATCACTGGCCGACAGAATTGTGGCTCTTAAAAGACTGCTAGTGTTCATGCTGCCAGGTAAATCAAAGTATGCGCATCTCTTTCACAGTATAATAACCCAAATGTTTATTTAGCTAATCTCATTTTAGATTTTCTCTGTAAAGGTCACATTTCAACACTTCCTGTCCTACTGAAACTTCCTTCATTTGGAAGCAAATTTGGAGGGCTCCGATGAAATTTGACTTTCTGGTTTTTGCAGGTATAAACAAACTGTCAAATCTTTGGTGTTGGTGTGGTTAGGGAAGGGGTCTCAATTCACATTATAATATTAAATAATATTTAAATAAACACAGCCTTCTTTAAATTAATGCATTTAGATTTGGAGTCATTTCTTTGCCATGTGTGTGAATAGACTTATGCTTTAATCATATATTTAAGATAAATTTCTGTACTTTCCTGTTTTGTTCCCACCATCCATTTATGTTACAATCATTCACATTCATACATTTTCTCCAAATTAGCCCCTGTTTCTTCTATTATCACCATTCACAAGAGTGTGAACATGTAACTGTCACCAGCCTATGGATTCCTATTTTCATACAAACCCACAGTAGCCTAGATGACATCAGTTCACCATTTCTGACATATATTTTAGCCCTTTCATTCAAAATTAAACCTACAACTTTACTTTCCTGCATATACAGTGGTACCTCTACTTACGAACGCCCCTACATACGAAAATTTCGAGATACAACCAGCTCCGGCACCAAAAATTTACCTCTACTTATGAACTTGCCTCGACTTACGAACCGGATCCGCAGCCATTTTCCCTGCTGCCACACGGTCACGGCTTCCTGTGGGCGAGATCGCGGTAGCAAGGAGACATTCAGTGAGGCTTGTGGTGTGTTTTGTGGCATTTTGGAAGGTGTTTGGTGTGCTTGTCAGCATGGCTCCAAAGAAATGCAGAGCAGGCTTGGCAAGAATAAGGCTTTGAAGAAAAAAGTGACGATCGAACTTAAGAAGGACATTATAGAAAAGCACGATCATGGTATTCATGTGACTGATCTGGCCTCAGAGTACAAGATGGTGAAGTCGACCATCTCGACTATTCTGAAGAATAAAGATGCCATCAGAGGAGCTGATGTGGCAAAAGGAGTGACAATCTTAACAAGGAAGAGGACACAAGTGGTGGAAGAGGTGGAAAAGCTGTTGTTGGTGTGGCTGACTGAGAAACAGCTGGCAGGTGATAGTGTGAGTGAAGATATCATCTGTGAAAAAGCCAGGAAGCTGCACAGTGATTTACTGCGGGAAAACCCCTCTACCAGCGCAGCAAGTGAGGAATTTAAAGCCAGCAGAGGCTGGTTTGAGAAATTCCGAAAGAGAAGTGGCATCCACAATGGGGCAAGACATGGTGAGGCTTCCAATTCTGACAAGGCTGCTGCAGAAGCCTACCAGAAAGACTTTGAGGACTTCATGAAGGTGGAAGGATACGTCGCTCAGCAAGTGTTCAACTGCGATGAGACAGGGCTCTTCTGGAAGAAGATGCCAAACAGAACTTACATCACACGGGAGGAAAAGGCACTGCCAGGGCACAAGCCCATGAAGGACAGATTGACCCTTTTGCTGTGTGCGAACGCAAGCGGTGACCTGAAGATTAAGCTGCTGCTCGTGTACCATTCCCAGTCCCCTTGTGCGTTCAGGGACCACAATGTGAACAAGGCCAGACTGCCTGTCATGTGGAGGGCCAATGTGAGAGCGTGGGTCACAAGGCAGTTGTTCATGGAATGGCTGCACGAGGTGTTCGCACCCAGCATTAAAAAATACCTGTTTGAGAACCAGCTGCCTGAAAGGTGCCTTCTCCTGATGGACAATGCCCCGGCACACCCTCCAGCCTTGGTGGATGACATGGACACCGAGTATGACTTCATAAAGGTCAAGTTCCTCCCCCAAAACACAACACCTCTTCTGCAGCCCATGGACCAGCAAGTGATCTGCAACTTTAAGAAGCTCTACACAAAGGCGTTCTTCACCAGGTGTTTCAATGTCACTGAGGAAACATCCTTGACTCTGAAAGAGTTTTGGAAGAAACATTTCAATGTCCTCCACTGCATCAGCCTCATTGACAAAGCCTGGGGAGATGTCACCTGCCGGACCTTAAACTCAGCCTGGAGGAAACTGTGGCCAGAATGTGTCGCTGAACGTGAGTTTGAAGGGTCTGATGCAGAGGTAGTGGAGGAGATTGTGTCCATGGGCAAGAGCATGGGTCTGGTTGTGGATGATGCGGACATAGAAGAGCTTGTTGAGGACCATAAGGAGGAGCTGACCACAGAAGAACTTGCTCAGCTCCAGAGTGAGCAACAGAAAGCGCTTGGTGAGGAGCATTCCACTGAGGAAGAGGAGGAGGGGGAGGAGGTGAGCAGTGATGCGATAAAATCCATCATGGCGAAATGGAATGAGTGCCAGGATTTCATTGAGAAGCACCACCCCAACAGAACTGTGACAACCAGAGCATTGAACATGATGAACGACAATGTGTTCTCTCATTTCCGGAGGGTTATGCAGCGCAGGAAAAAACAACTGACTTTAGACAGGTTTTTCCCCAGAACTGAGCCTGCAGCTAAGAGGCAAAGAAGAGAGGAAACCCCTGAAGGAGATCTCCCCGATGTCCTTTTGGAGGGGGACTCTCCCTCCAAACAATAACTGCCTCCCCACCCCATTCTCCCTCTTCATACTGTGCTTTTTTTCATGTTTTTGTGGTTTAAAAATAAAATGCATATGTTTCAGAACTGTTTAACCGTATGTATTTACATTGTACTTTATGGGGGAAATGTGCCTCGACTTGCGACCAAATTCGGAGGGCGGATTAACCATATTTACATTGAACCTTATGGGAAAATTTACCTCGACTTGCGACCAACTCGACTTGCGACCAGAATCACGGAACGGATTAAATTCGTAAGTAGAGGTACCACTGTATTCAACTCTATTTCACCAGATCAGACTACCTTCATTCAGATTTATTACATGATTACATATATATATATACACACACACACACACACACACACACATACATACACATACACATACACACACACACACACACACACACACAAAGACCCTTTGTCTTTGTTTCACAGACACATAAAATATCTATTTTTCTTCTTGTCTGAGTAGACCAGCAGGTAGAAGATGGAAAATAGACACATAGGTATTTTCAGGATTTTACCTGCTTGGTGAGTGTACCATTGATCATTCGTCTAATGGGGCCTTAGAGTGTTTCCTAGAGAATAGCAACACTTTTGTTTTAGAGTAATTTATTTCAAGGTGGCCTCTAGAGCAGTAAAGTGATACAACTTTAAGGCAACTTCGGAGGCCTACTTTGGTTACAGACAATATGGCTGCATCATCAGCATAAAGGAAAATAAATAGAAATGGGATGGTGGGCAAGGGAGGGAGGATGGAATTCTGGATTAGCAAACATCTCAACAATATTGTTAATATAAAAGTCGAATAATGATGAGGTGAGGATACAATCTTGCTTAACATCTTTGCTAGTGAAGATGGGTTCAATTAGATCACCAAGGATATTACTCTTGAGTGGTTGTGCCGGGGTTAAAATCTGGACTCCCTACTATGTATATTAAGATATTCCTCCAAAGGCTCTCTATCAGACTGAAAAACATCTCTTGGCAATCATGTTAGACAACCTCAAAAACTTCACAATCTATCATAGAATCAACTAAAATTATGCTTACCATTTGCAATAACATCATAAACTGTCAACAGTTTCTCTCAATCACAACAAACTTCAAATAAATTCACAAGGAGGTCTCACTGAGTCACATTCCCATCACACATAAGACATTTCACTGGGTGGGACAACCTGACTCCAATTATCTCTTTTCCAAAATCTACTGGAGAATTTTTTTAAAAAAATTGTAAACAGCCATCTCAAGGTACTCACCAATGTACCTTATTTAGTAATACTGTAAAAAGATAAAGATATCCTGAAATTAAGCTGAACTCATGATTCTATCCATAAAATTTTCTGGGTAACACTACATAAACAATTGCCTTCTTCTGGGATGTTTGTTTGACTTCCCTGTCTAACCAACAGAATTTTCAGGTGGTCCCTCATCCAAGTGCTAACCAGGGCCAACACTGCTTAGCTTCCAAGATTAGACTAGATTAGCTAGGTGCTGTTACCTGCTGAAGTCTATTTAATCATACCATCCCTCAATCCACAATAGCCCACCAATTTTTTAAAATGATATTTCAACTGAGTTAAAAACAAAACTAGAATCTTTCTCATCTTACATATTTCACTGTCTACATACAAGGCCATGTTCATATACATACACATACACAGAGTCATCCTCCACATAGCTGGCAAAACCAAGGAATATTCTGAGATGCATCAAATGAATTGTCCCATACTTTCTCACAACCACTCTCCCTCACACACATATCTAACACCTATGATTCAAGAGAAAGGGAAGACAGGAATTTTGCTAGCAATGAAGTGTTGGATCCAAAAGGTAGTTTTCCCTTGTTTTGGTTTTTGTTGTTGTTTTAACAACAAAATGTTCTCCAAAACTTAGAAAAATCTTCAGGGTATTGACAAATTTAGAACAGAACTGTTAACAAATGACACAGTAGAATCTTTTCCCTCCCTTTGGGAAGGCAGTGTCATTCAATTCAAAAATTAGAAAGTAGCACTTTCTGATGGCAATTTCACAAAGTAGGGGAGGGGGGAGAGTAATTTTTACCTGCAATGATAATCAACCTCCCATCAAAACATTACAATTCATTCCACAGTTCCAGACAAAATGCTGATGTTGGAATGAAACAGCAACACACACACACGCACACACACACGGTATATACATGATTCAAGCCAGCGATAAATTTTATTTCTATTGTGTGCACTTCAAGATAGCAAATTGAGTACACAGTATCTCCTTCACCTTCACTTTTTCCATATCACTTTTACTTTAGAGAACACACAGTGCTAGAGTATGTGATTTTCTTCCAAAATGTATCATAAAATGACATACTGCATTTTACCCAAAAGTATCTTCTTTTCACTTGTCCTCTACAACTCTTATCATTCTCGTGCAAAAATTGTTGATCAGGTGGAGACAGTAAATCAAGGATTGCATTACAAAAACTCCTTCAACTGACCATTTGTCAGAATTCTTTTCTTTGGAGGACATAAGAGCCACCTGCTTTATTGCTGAGAATAATTCCACCCAAATAGAACTATAAAGTTTTTTTCTTCTTCTTTTAACATGGCCAATATTTCTTTGGAGGAAAAAAAAAATCTCATCAGCTTGTTGCTTTGTTTGTTTTCTCTGGATCATAAAAGTTTCTTTGCAAAATATCCTGAAAGTTTAGAAGGCGTAATTTTTATTTTATTGTGCTAAGTTACTGTATATGCTATACTTTTTTCTTCTTTGATTGACCAGCAGAAGCTATGTTTATTCTTAGATGAGTGAATATATTCGACTCATGATTATTATTGTACACTTAATCAACTTGATTTTTAAAAACATCTGCCAGGTGGTAGGAATTGTGGAGTTTGAGCATATTAAGTGCAATAAATGCATCACAAATAGAAAACACAAATACCTTCAAAATTTGATGTTTTGAACAGCAACTCCCCAAACCTTCATTAAAGCTGGCTAAGGATTATAGGAGGAAAAAAAAATTCTCAACAAAGACTTGGGAAGAAAAGAAAGGCATTTTAACGAAGAGAAATTCCTATAAACACGTTTAAGCTGGTCATGATCATACCCTGGTTTGTATCAGCATATTTACTAGGCATTCTATCCTTTCCCAGCAACAACAAACATCAAGAAATCATGGTGGGAAAAAGCAGGCATGCGTTCATGATATTTACTCCCACATGAGCTCTTAGCAATCATTACCCTGTTGCAATCTTAGAGCCATCCGAGCACCATTTCTGCAATTCCAAGTGTTCAGATACTGCGTAGAATTCAAGAGTTAGAAGAAATCATTTAGGCCAGTGAATCCAACCCTTACTCACTGCAGGAATTCAAATTAAAAGCTCCCTGTCCAGCCGCCCTTAAATAGAGCACTCACCACCTCTCTGAGTAATTATTTTTTTCTGGTCAATCACTCAGTCAGTCCATCCTTTATTATGGAGAATGGCCAGAATTCAACTTTAAAAAGGTAGAAATTAAAAGTTACAAAATAAAATAAGTTAAAAATAAACAATAGCTAAAAAATCACCCTGATCGGCTATAGCGGATTTTACAAATGATAAAACAAAATTTGGCCAGATTCAGTGAAACCGAATCATATTGGTCTGCTAACACAACTATACATAAAATAAATCCAATTGATCCAGAAGTGCAGTTAAGAAGAGTGATATAAACTTAGCCATATATTTTTATAAAATGGGCAGCACAACAATATACAGATTTTATTCTCAATTATCTCTTTGCCACAAGGACAGAGTCTTAAAAAATTAGAGATTTTCTATACATGTCTTTAAGGACAGCTGTTAGAAGTATGTTAAAAATGCTAGGGTTGGTGCTCTCCTAAATTTAGGAATGGATTTAAATGGTTTAAATATCTTGCTGGTCTAAAAAAGGAAGGTCAGCTACTTAAAAAAAAAACAGCTACTCTAAGGAGGGCTGACAAATCTAATTGCCTTTCTACTGTACATCCATAACATGCTGTTTAAGGCTTGATACCACTGCTTATAACCCTGCAACTTCCAATTAATTAATCTTCTTTACGTTGATTCAAAGTTATCAGGCAGAACTAAGGGACCTATTGCTTCTACTGTTGAACTGCTTTTAATGTTAGGAAGTTTCTTCTAACATTCAATCATAATCTGCCTTCCTGAAACTTAAACTCATTATTCTATGTCCTGAACTCTGGCACAATGAAAAACAGACTTGACCTTCTGAATTAAAGCCTCTCAGATATGTGGGAGTGCTATCACGTCCCCCCACCTCTTTTTTTCTCAGGTCTCAACATTCCCAGGTCTTTCAATCTCATTATAGAGGATGTAGCTTCTAGTGTCATGATCATCTTTGCTCTCCTTTTCTGACTAGTTTCTAGTTTCTTAAAGTGTAGTGCCAAGTTGGACATGGTACTTGACAAATACAGAATTAAGTGGAAATATTACTTCCTATATTTTTGCAACTTATATGTCTGCGGGTGAAGGAGTTGTTTTTTCAGAAGCCAAGTCCTACTGTTTTGCTTGCCCTTCCTTCTAAAATGCATGTGTCTTCATGTCAGCTCTTTTCTTCAGGTTTTTTTTCTTCAGTTCCCACAGATATATTTTAAAGTCCTCCTGATCCAACTCACCATACTTCAGCCAAACACATTTTGACCACTTCTTGGGAGATGCAACCTGTAGTCCCTCATCCAAATAACTTAGACCAGAAACAAAGAAAATTGCTCCTATTGACATCATTTCCAAAGCCATTGTGCACTTGTAATATTCTTCTTTCCCTTTTTAGACATTTTCCAAAGGCTTGAAGATTTGGCAATTGTTCTGTCACATCCTTCACCTGTGTCCTGGAAGACCTATATTTCACAAACTTGTGGATTTGTTTATGTGCCTTATTGTAATAGTGAGTTGCCAACTTCTACTTCTGTCTTTTCAGGAGCATCTACATTTTCCTTGCTCTTCAGGGGTCTACTTCCTGCCTCTTTTCAATGTAGTCTCCTTTTTCTTCTCCAGAAGTCACAAACATGCTTACTGAGCAAAGGCCTCAGGGTTGGTTTCTAAGTTCCACAATGCAGAATGCATTTTTGTCTTACTTCTGGCTGTCTCTCTCCTCCACTGGACTTGCTCCTTCACCTGATGCTTTAAGAAGGAGAGATGCTTTTTTTGTCAGTTCTTGTTGTAGTACTTCTATTGTCTGGTGTATCTTAGACCTTTCTTACAAGTTGAAATATGGCCAGTCACTGTTCCAATCCTCTTATTGTCTTTCCTCAACTGCTGCTACAAGCTTGCATTTGCTGCAACTACAGGGGAAGTTGTTTTCAGGCAGAAGCACAAACGTTCTATAAACACTGCTGGTCATGGCTGTAGAGTCATTTTGGTCCACCTTGACTTCTGTTTCTTAAGCCAACACTAGGAGAATGATATTTATTTCTTCTTGTCCTTTCTCAAATTCTCAGCTTCACAAGTTACACACTGACGACATCGAAGGCAAAATTGTTAGAACTGTCACTGAATTCTGCTACTAAACTTCTATTAGCTCTTCTCATTTACTTATTCTCTGACTTCATCCCTGGAAACTGACTGCCTTATATTCCTTCTTCAGTTTCCTGCAAAGGCTTGTACTATCTTAACAAGAAGTAATCAGTCAATCACCCACTGTGGGCAATCAGCAACTCTTAGCACACATTCTTTTCTTTTCAATCAGCAGTTATTCAAGACTTTTTCATTCAATACATTGAGCACAAGTCCTATAGAACACATGGCTCTCTGGTCATTCTCTTTATCTATGACTCCCATTGAATTCCACTGGCAAACTCCTATTAGACCTTCCTCTTTGCTCACTGAATGAGCTCTCTGCCTTGAAACTGGGTGATTTATATTCCTACTGCAGCAGGGTTCCCAAATCTGTGCTGCAAAAATTCAGTCAACTAGCAGCTGCACAAACTTTTGCATATCTGGTGGCTTAATCCTACATTCTATGCACCAGCCTTTGCTTGCTCAGCAGGAAACATTGAATTTTCTTTACTTTGTAGAGGGAGAGTCATCATTTAAAGAAAAGACAAGACAGACTGGACTCTTTTGCTGGGAGATTACATGCTGGAAAACTGAAAAATAATTATATCACATCAGGGTCATCTGGTTAAAAGTAATCAGATATCTGAGTTGATATATGCCTTAATGTCAATAGTGTGGTGAATGCATTTTTGTACTTCTGATATTGTTATTATGGATCTGGGGACTTTGAACTGCCCTTTTTAAATTGCCAATTGCTATTTCATTTTGTTTGCTCAGAATTAATGTTGCTAAAGAAGAGCTGAATCAGAGGAACAGCTGGATGTTGTGTTCCACATTTCTTGAATATTTTCACAATTCTCTTCATATAAAAAGATCACTGGTTTGAATTATTTCAGACTATAAATTAGTTTATTTATGCATTTAGATCATTTCCCATAACTGTAGTTCTACAAAAAATTTCACCCAGGCCTTTGGCAAGGATGATTGGGGCCCCCTTTGGGTGGTATGGATCTGGGTTTTTCTTTTTCTTTTTTTGTTTTAGTTCTTGTCCAGTTTAATCATCTTTGCCATCTTTTACGCCTTTATTTTCATGTATTATGGTCCTTTTTTCCCCTTTAATGCTTTTAACCTTTTTAGCCACCAAGAGTCATTGGAAGTTAGGCAGTATATAAATTAAAAAATTTATACTGGCAACACACCAGATTTTATAGTGTATCTGTACACAAACTTATTCAAAACATGTTCCTTACATATCCTCTGTATGAGGGATCCATCTTTTATTTTTCCACTGAGGTCTGAAAGCCATTACACAGAGTTTCTTCCACTGCAAGGAGAAAGTAGCAGAGACATTTGGATCCCAGCTGTAACAATCAGTTGTAATATTTTCAAAGTTTTATTTCAATCTAGCCCAATGAATTAGAGTTTTTACTTGCACATGCATAAATAGAGAAAGTGATTTACAAGGGATATGCCAAGTCTCTAACCTTCCTTCCTGTACTTTCCCCATTCATGTCACCAGAAAAAGAGATGGTGGGTATACTGCAGAGCACTCAAACAGCTGGGATCCAAATGTATCTTACAGTGGAAGAAACTGTATGTAATGGCTTTCAGACCTCAGTGGAAAAATAAAAGATGGATCCCCCATACAGAGGATATGTAAGGAATATGTTCTGAATAAATTTGTGTAGAGATACAGTGTGAAATCTGGTGTGTTGCCAGTACTTCCTACATTTTAGAGATGGTTCCAAAAAGTAAATGAATGTTGATGGCCACATTGATACCTGCCCACTCCCCTCCCCCAGGCTTTTCTATTTGAGTGAATTATTAATTAACAACTTATAGTAATAGTACGCAGGGAACTTGCCGATGTTCACTGCCCAGTCTGGACATCTGGCTAGTATCTGCAAAAACCTGAAATAGAGATTTGGCCATGAGGGTTCAGTTTTGAGAAGAAAGGAAAAACGTATTTAGGAACATGACTCCACTCTCAAGCAGCTGCCTTGATTCAGATTCTGAATCATTAATGGAGGACCAGTCAAGTTAGTTGAGCCAAGAAAAGGTGCTGGACTGGAAGCCAGTTTCAACCTCAGCAGTGCCAACCCCTTGATCCAGGAAGCCCTGAGTTGAATCCTGGTCGATTCAGAATCCTGGTGGATTCAGATATAGAATCTTGGATCCTGCACCACCCAAGAAACCCTGTCATTCCCCATTATATTGGGGAGGACAAACACCACACTAAGCTGGCATCTATGGGCAAATATGAAGCCTGACAGAACAGTTTCCTCTGAGCAGAAGGGTAAAATAAACAACCACCACAACCAGCACCACTAGACCAACCATCTTGTAAATTTTAAAGTTGACCAAGGCAAAATGGGAAATACATATATATATACAGTATATATGTATATATATATATAGAGAGAGAGAGAGAGAGAGAGAGAGAGAGTCATTTCACGAGATGGGTGGTGACAAATTTGATGAATAAATTTATATATATATATATATATATATATGTGTGTGTGTGTGTGTGTGTGTGTGTGTATGTATATCTGGATATATAGATATAGATATATACACACATACATCAGCCAATTCTGATAGGTAGGAACAAAATAATGGAGAAGAAAATTTACTAGTAATATGTAGCCGATTTGTTCTTAAAACTCATACTTTGCAGTCAGTTAACTCTTTGAAATTTGCCATTATCACATACAGTAGTTTCCCATTCTTTCTTGGAGACAATATTTTTTATACAAAGACCCTATGCCTAGAATCTTCTCCTAAATAATTTCGGTCAACAAGTCCTTTCTCAAAAAAAGCACCCACTACAGGAATGTGCATATTTAAACTAATGAACAGAAGAAAAGTATATACATTTGGAAATATATTTGCAATAGAATGTACCATCAAAATTAATAAGCATAATAATTTCCAGGGCCTGGAAAATCATATTATAAACAAAAGAAAAAAATAACCATATTGTTTGAAAATTTAGCCATGTTGTCGGAAAGTTTTCTTCCTTGCACATTGTTGAAAAAAAATCAAATCAAAATGTTCATAAACAAGACATATTGGCAATCCTGTGCTTTAGATCAAGTACAGATTTCTCCTTCAAATGTTGCTTAATAATCTTTCAAGTCAGTGCCCATGTCCCCAAAGTCCACAATTCTTAATGTGTTCAAATAGATTCCAAATGAAGAATGTATGCATCTTTTATCCACAGAGATTGATCCAGTTAAATTAACATTCCTGTTGATTGCAGCTCAAAAGTGTATTAAACTTTAACCCTAGCAGAGATCTTGCACTGCTGTTTGGTGATAACTAGGAAAAATAGAACTTTGACAAAATAGGGAAAAGATGTTTTGGCAGTTTTTCTAACAGAACAGGAAATCAGTTCTTTTACCATTTTGTACAGATGAGTTAATATTTTGATTTTTGTGTCTAAACTATAGGAGTAGGAGGAATGCTAAATTCCAAAGTAAAGTCTTCCCTTTTAAGCTTTTTGACTCCTTTAGGAAGAAGCATAATAGACCGAGAGTGAGTTTCTGGTCCTGGAGGAATAGAATGATTCAGTTCAGTTCTAGTCTCAACTGGAGGTACTCCAGAGTATTACTGGAGGCACTCCAGGGTATTCACTAACTTCTTTTCAAGACCAAGGCAAAACCTGATCTCCATTCAACAGCCAAAGCAACAAGAGAACAAACATTCTGAATGTCAGTGTGCTGTGTCAGAATTCAGGGTCTTTTGAAACAGGAGAAAACATGACACCAATGCATATTGACCAATAACATGTGGATGAACAACTTTGATTCACTCCACCTCCTAAGAGGGTCCTGGAACCATTTCATCCCTCATAAGGCATGGATCATGTAAAACTTCATCACATAAGTCTGGGAGGTGAACCAAGTTATCAATATGTTTTATTTATATAAATTTTATTAAAAGTTTTAAAGAGAAAATAAAAACTAACAAACACTAATACAGAATAAAGAAAAACAAAGAAAGAAAAAGAGAAAAAAAGGAAAAAACACAAAAGTATAGAGAGAAAAAGTAGGAAAAAAAAATAGAATTTCCTTTGCAGCAAATAGAAGTATGATTACAAAGTTATCTCTTATTCTATGATTACAAAAGTAACTCACTTTTTTCTATTATCTAATTTTTTTCTAATAATCAAACCATAAGTGCATTTGTTTCCTGTTTCATGCAAAAAGTCTATAAGGGGTTTCCAGTCAGCCATAAATGTAGACATTGTTTTCTTCTCTAATCAAGGAAGTCAATTTAGCCATCTGCAAGTTTCATCATCTTTACCAATCATTCTTCTATTTCTCTTCCACTTTTGAGCATATAGTAATCTCACTGCAGTTGTCATATATAAAAACAAAGTTCCATGGTTTTTTTCTAGTTGTCCATTAATCCCAAAAGCCTCCGGTTTCAATTGTACACTAGTCTTTAAAATCTTCTGAATTAGTGTATGTATTTGAATCCAATTTTTTTTGGCTTTTTTACACATCCACTATACATGATAAAATGTCCCTTCATGTTATTCACATTTCCAGCATAAATTCAAAGTACCTTTATACATTCAAGTTATCAGTATGCGAATGGAGATACTGGGTTTTTCCCTCTTCTTAAACTTTCCAAAGACAGATAGTCAGATCTTCTCTTTGATAGAGTTTTCATATACTTAATCCTAAAAGAGTTCTATTACTTTTTTGTTGCACTGCTCTTTGAAGTTATACATGCATAAATTCCCCTCCTAGGGAAGAACTCTTGCAAGCAAGTTCAGGCCAATGTTGGCAGTTACGATTTTGTTTCTCACTAGTTTTTTTTTTAATGTACATATTTATGATTACAGTTGAATATTTCAGATTATGCTACACTTCTTAATTATTAACACCAACAAAAATACTTGTTACTTGCTCAGTAAAAGCTTGCTAACACAATTATCTCCAAAGAGTTGGTGTTGAGTGAGAAGTTGACCCAATGTGTGCTAAAGTAATTAGGAGCTGTTTCTTCTCTCCATTCATAAGAAAAAGAAGTTTTACAGTTCAATTGTTTCATCATGAAAATTCCCTCTGGTTTTTAACACAAATTGAATGTAGAAGGTTGTGATGTTGACTGCACTTCAAGCTGAAAATCAGAGGTTCTTTTCATTAATTCAACAATGTAAGCCTTAACACAGCAGTAACAGTGTCCATAAAACACACTTCTACACAATGGCTAATGGTTTTATTTGTTAGTCATTTATTAACACTACTTTTATGCCACTCATTAACTTTAAATCTTAGGGGGTCCTATACAATGAAAGGTAAAATTGTTAAATAAAAATAGCCAGTGCTGAACAGAAATTATGACACATATAAAATAAGATCAGCAACAATAGTACCAAAAGCCTGAAAGTATTCAAACTTAATGAACTTTTAAAAAGAAGTTTTAAATCGGACAAACTGGGAGGAAATATTTCACTTAATGCCTCCAAAATGACTATGTAAGTTTTGCAAAACTTCATTGGGGAATGCATTTCACACAAAAATAAAATAGTGTATTAAAATGCCCACTCTACAGGGTAAACTTGGTGTTTTGGGAAACAATTGTTCCTCAAGGCTATCTGCATTATGAAAACTAATTTGTTTTTATTCCCTGGTGAAAATATGACTTCATCTTTGGTTTTAGTGAAATCAGTGCCTCCCTGGTTTGATTCAGTCTTGGATAAGATTCTCATAACCAAGCGAAGGCTCTTTAGTGGCTGAATCTCCTCTGGGGTATTCAGAGAACACTATGTCGGCAAGATGAGATTGTGGTTATTTCATGCAAGATCTCATATAAGATGGCCAGGGTCTCAGGAGGTTATGGCTGCATTTAGAGAGTCAACTTGGCCATCACAGGACATCACACCATGGCCAGGATTAGAAACAGCTGCTGAAATCCTGCTCAAGATGAACTTGAGGCCCAGGCAGGCATATATACTGGAGCCCTTAAATTGCTTAGATTTTAAGAAGAGGCGGACAACTCATAAGGAGGCTGTAAACCCATCTTCTGTCCTGGAGGGTTACAGAAATCTGGTAACAAAAAACAAGAAGGGATTGACAGTTTAAGTTTATTTTTGAGAATTTTACAGATAGGAATCAGAATTGCTTGCTTCTTCCCATTCCCATTCCTGACAAATTTTGAAAAAAAAGGGGAGAAACTTGAGCTTCTAAACAAGTTCAACCTTGAACTTCTAGAAAAAAAGGCAGGATATCATTCTAATAAATAAGTGTTTTTGCACCATGGAAATTTAGTCATGTTGATGCTGAATTTCAGCAGCATGATCTTAGGATGCTGGGTGGGCCACAAATGAATTGCTAGAGTTGCCCATCCTACATTAAAATATGCAACTTATTTTACAAATTTTGAATTGTGTCCAAAATGGCAAATTATAAAACATTCCAACTCCAGTGTATGCTCAGTCCTCATTAGATGTATTTTCCCCTCCTGTCCTCTAGTATTTTTTCTTCACTATTCAAATAAATACACAAAGCTACCTGTTAATGCATTTGTCATTAAACGTCCCCCCTCTTTCCCCATACACATATGGATGCGTTTGTGTGTTTGCATGTGGATATGTATTATTCATCAAACTTTAGGACTCTCCTTGAGCCTACTGATATTGCTGCCTTGGATGAGTGTGCAAGAAAGAGGACTATGGTTGAAAGTGCCCCACTCCTCTTGGAAGAGGCAGCTCTGAAACTGCCTGATTGCCCTGGCTGCTGCAGGTAAAAGAGCCTTCCTGAAGCCAAGCTCACTGGAAAAAGGGACATGCGAATGACTGGCTCTGTCAAGAAATCCAGGGAAGTGCTCAATTTCCTCAGCCTGCTGAGAGAGGCAGACTGACCAGCACAGACTGATCTCAAAGGCATCTCTACCAGCTGGCTGACCACGCCTAGTTCTTTGATGAGCATAACAGTGTCCACAGAAGGCTAGTTTAGGCACAAGGATGGGCAAACTCCATAGCCAGCCGGTTTAGCCCACCATGCCCCACCCATGCCCTCAATGTAAAAAAGGGAAAGCTAACCTGTGTGTGTGTGTAGGGGGAGAGGGAGAACAGGACAAGAAGGAAAGACTGTAATTGGAGGAGGAGTTGAGAAGTGATGTTGGGCAACTTCAGCAGCAACAGGCAAAAAACAGGTCTTACATCTGGCTGCCAGGACCACAAGCCTTAGTAAGCAGCCCCTAACTCTAACTGATCCCTTCTTAGAGCTCCCAAACTGACCTTAGAACTTGATTAGGGCTCAGCTTGAACTTTGGCCTGGAGCTTGGCAGCAACCCAGCTGTGCAGCTTGATACACATAAGGAGCAATCAAGTTAGGCCGCAAAAATCTCCAACGTATGTAAGAAATTCTGAAGGAAGGCAAGGGTGGCATGCCACTTTAACCTGCAAGAACCTTACAGGCTCTTTAATCTGTAAGAACTTGAACAGACAAAAAAGGACTGAGTAAGCCAGAGCCCAAAGACCTGGTTGCAAGGACAGACCAGCTCATTAGAAATTTCAGGACATGAAATTAACCATGTCCAGCCAAGGAAAAAGTTTTGGATTGGGGAATGTGTGAAATGTAATAAATTGTTGTGTAAAGCTTTCATTCAACCTGTGGTGTGTTCAATCATAGCCAAAAGAACTCCCCACAATGAGGTCGGTGCTATTTTATCTAGATAAAAATTGGCACACAGACTTAATCATCAGAAGTAGAAAAAAATAACAGTGTCTGATTATACATTCTGCTGTATGCAGTCCTCTGAGCCATTCCATTTGACCCTTAACCCCCAGCAGCCCCTGTCAGCATAGCCAGGAATGGGGAATTCTGGTAGTTGTAATTGATTGATTGATTGATTGATTGATTATGTGCCATCAAGTTGTTTTCAGCTTCTAGTAACCACATAGATTTTCTCCATGATGATCTATCCTTAACCTGGTCTTTCAGGTGTTCCAACAGTGCACTCATCACCACTGTAACTGAGTCTGTCCACCTTACTGCTGCTTGTCCTCTTTTTCCTCTTTCCTTCCACCTTTCCCAACATTAGAGCCTTTTCCAGGGATCTGGGTCTTTGTGTATTATTTCTGAAGTTGGATAATCTGAGCCTGGTCATTTGTGCCTTGAGTGAGAACTCTGGGTTGATTTGTTTAATGATCCATTGGTTTGTTTTCTTGCTTGTCCATGGTATTCTCAAGAGTCTTCTCCAACATCAAATGTCAAAAGTGTCCATACTCTTCCTAGCCTGCTTCTTAAAAATCCAACTTTTGTTTCCATAGAATGTCACAGGGAATACCATTGCTTGCATGATTCTGATCTCCATAGGTAAAGGGCAACCAGATCTGGACCGCAATAATTCAGATGACCACTAGGGGTTAACAGTCCTCAGGATTTTCGCAGTCTATCTCATTGCTATTTTGAACCTAATTTTAGAAGTATCAGGTGTGTCTGACATGCATTACCACTCTCCCATCGGTGGCTCCTTCAGTGTCTTCTGCTTTTTCCATTTTTTATTTAACTAGCCTCTTTTTCCACTTTTTAAAAATGACTTCACTTGAAATAAATTGAGGCACATTATTTGTCTCAGGACACAACTTAATGATCACATTTATATTAGGAAATCACAAGTGAGCAGTTACTGGAAGAGAGAATAAAAATGACTACAATATGGATAGCTTAATTCTAACAGACATAATTCACTTTTCCCTAAATTAATGTAAAAATAACCAGCTAGTTTTCTAGCTTGGATACAGTGTGGAAGGAATAATTGCCTGAATGCCTTTCTGCATGTGAAAGTCACTTACCCATCTGGTAACAGACCTTCCCCTGCCCAAGGAAACATGTGTAATTGATATATTTATATTAATATATAGCATTATACTGTATGTACCATACAGTATTATATTATTTATAGTATTATACATATTTCCAAGTAATAACTGCATGAAGAAAGAAAACAAGGATTTTTTTTTAAATGATTTTCTATTTTTATATGCTAAGGTTAGACAACCTTTTGGTGCCTGGGAGAGCACATTTAACAAGGTCTGAGAAAACTGTGAGGCTGCAATTGCAAGCACTGTAGATGAAGTGGATTGTCTGGATCCCTTTTAGTCAGGGTTCAGTTCTGGAAGTTGGATGAAAATGGTATTGGTCATTCTGCTGGATATAGAGAGAGTGTCCATCCTGAGCTTTGGACCATTCAGCAGCCTTCAGGTCCATTAAATATGGCATCCTTCTGGAAAGCCTGTGAGAGTTGTTGGTGTGGGACACTATATTACAGTGGTTCTGAGTGAGTGGTTCCAGTTGTTGGGATGGGAAGGGGAGGAGAGGTCATCCCCTTGGGTGAAGGTTATCACAGGGCTTTTTCTCCCCTACTTTTCAACATCTTCATGAAGCTGCTGGAAAAGAACATATGCCAGTTTGAGGTGAGGTATCATCAGAATACTGATAACATTTGGGTATCTGTCTTGACCTCAGGCTGAGCTAGAGATATGGTGGAAGCCTTGAGCTGATACTAGAAGACTGTGACTAGATGGGAAGAAATAGGCAGAAGCTGAATCCCTGCAGGACAGAGATGCTTCTGAAAGAACAGGCCTGTAAATTAGAAGTTCTCCTGGACTGATAGGTAAGTAGCCAGGGTAGCCTTTGCCAGCTTTAGCTGGTGCACCAGTTATGGCCCTTTCTGAAGTGGAAAACCCTGGCAATGGTCATTCACAGTCTCATCACTTAAGGATAAGCTACTGCAGTGTGCTTCTATACAGAGGTGCCTTTGAAGACCATCTGCAAGCTGCAGTTGGTGTAGAATGCAACCTGCCCGCCAGCTGATGTGTGCGAACTGTTACAGCCATGTAATACCAGTATTGCTGCATTGGGTTCCAATAGGTTTCTGAGCACAACCTATCAAGCCCTACATGGTTTGGCTCCCAGGTATCTTGAGGACCATCTCTGTCGAGTAGAACCAACCTGTCTTATCCACTTGGTTTTTGGAAGGGATGTAGAGGTTACTTCCATATGCAAGGTCTGGAAAGTGCAAAAAACAATTTGTGTGTTTGTGTGTGTGTGGTTACTCTGTTTTATTTGAATGGTGTCCTTCATGCTTGTGTTTAGGAAAGTGGTAAAAGCTGATTTATATGGCAGAGCTTTTAATTTGTAAGGATTGTTATCCTAACACTTGTAGTTTGGACTCTGGATTTCAGACACTGGATTGTGTTGTTGTTTTTTAAAATAGGTTTTATGTATTTTACTCATGTTTATATTGTTAACTGTTGGGAATCACTTGAGATAACTTAGGATATAGCAATCATCAATCAATCAGTAAAGGGAGGGAGGAAATAGTTATGAAATATGCAGATGGCATGTAACAGGTTAGGATAGCTAATTCTCTAAAAAGATAGCAGTAAAATTCAAAATGATTTAAAGTTCATTAATAGAGTTAATGTATAAAAAGACAAATGTAAATTTCTTAACTTAGGAAAAGTACAGGTCAAGGAACATCTGCCTTTGTAATAGTAGGTGTGAGAATTAATTTTCACACCATCAGAGGTGTGAATTATATAGCAAAGGTGGGAGAAGGAGACACAAAACCTGGACATTGAGTCCACTATATGAACATCTGTCTTCTGATGCACAACAGTCACTGGAATTTCTTCATAATGGCCTCTGTGCTCTTCTACAATAAAAAACCTTATCAGAAGTTCCTGGATTCTTGTGAATCTGTGGAGTGTGTCCAGTCCAGCTTGCTGGGGGAGAAGCTTAAATGTGTGTTTCAAAGCCATCTTAATCCTTCATCAATAGAAGTAGAGCTTCTGGACCTTGGGAAATAATAGTTCTGTAATACTATGTATCATTCAGGCTGTATCTTGAGTATTCTGACCACTTCTTAGCAGTACTTATTTGGAAATATTTTGAGAAATTGAAAAAGATGCCCCCCCCAAAAGAGGCATCAAAAAGGATTACTAGGAAAGACTGAGGCAACCAAGTAAGTTTAGCTTGAGAAAAGACAAGAAGGGGTAGCCATGATAGCATTTTTCAAGTACCCAAAGGTACCCAAAGTGGAGTCAGACATAAACGGGCAAGCTCTGTTCTCTAAACCTGGGTAGTTTTTTGACAAAATGAATTAATGATGCTTCCATCTAATCATGCCATAGAAACAGATCAAAGAACTGAATCATCCAAGGATTTTTCTGATGCTTCTGGCTTTTTTAGACTCTTAAACAACCTTGCAACCTTTCTTCCTTAAGTGGACAAAGCTGAAGGGGTTGACTGGGCTGATGACGTAAGTAGCCAGCCAATGGTTTTACAAGCTCAGCCAACTCCAATTTTCAGTACACTCAGGGGAGGTACATGCTCCAGGTGTTTATGTCTCTGCTCTCCTTTTTCTGACTGATTCTGGCACTAGTTATTCTGGCCAGTCATTCTCAAAAGGAACTCTCTTTCATCATGGTCCATGGCAATCAGCCAGCCTCTTAGCCCATAGATGCCAGCCAGCTCACAATGGACTCTTTGCTAGGCAATCTGGAGACTACTATCTTCTTCTTTCCTCATCATTACCAGTTCTTTGGGAAAGGATTTTATAAAATGGGTAAAATTGATTTATACTTCACAGAAAGCACAAGTAATTGTTAATGGAGATCTAACAAAACCATGTGACATACAAAAAGGAACAAGACAAGGCTGCCCATTGTCCCTTCCCTGTTTATTTTATTTCTTGAAAGATTGAATAGAGACATAAGTAAGGACAAAAGGATTGTGGGTGTAAAGATTAAAAAGAGACTTATAAGTTAAGGGTTTTTGCAGATGACTTGGTGTTGGTTTTGAAAGATCTTTTAAAGGGAATTGAAATATTAATGAGTAAATTAAAAGAATTTGGGGCATTAGCAGGTTTCAAGATTAACAAACAGAAGACAAATATGTTAACAAAAAAACATGAAGATACAAGATCAATTAGAAATGATGAATAAAATCGGTTTTAAAATTGAGAAGAAGGTAAAATACTTGGGTATCACTACAACAAATATGAATTGTATGTTATTTCAAAATAATTATATTAAGACATGGAATGAAGTTTAAAAAGATGTTAAGATGGGATAAAGTACAATTGTCACTGTTGGGGAGAATTTCTGTGATTAAGATGAATGTTTTACCTAGAATGTTATTCTTTTTTTCAGACAAGACCTGTTTTGACAACTGATATACTATTTAAACAATGGCAGAAGGATATCTCTAAATGTATATGGCAGGGGAAAAAAACCACAAGTTAAATATAAGGTAGTACAAGATGCAAAGGAAAGAGGAGGATTGGGTCTACCAGATCTGAAATTATACTTTGCTGCTTGTTATTTAATTTGGATGAAAGAGTGGGTGTTCCTTAGAAATAGAAGGCTATTGGCGTTAGAAGGACATGGTCTGAAATTTGGGTGCCATGGATATCTGTGGTATGATAAAGCTAATGTAGATTTCAAAAATCATTGTCAGATGGGCCATTTTGAGAATATGGAATAAATACAAATCCAGGTTGTGCCTGAAAACACCTCTGTGGGTCTCAGCACAAGAAGCATTTTATAGACAAGAAATTATAAGTAAACATTAATGGTTAATTTATGATATATTAGAACTTTTTCCAAGAGAATGTAAAATAAAATCAAGAGAAGATTTGGTAGAAGAGGGATATACCTGTCAGTGGAGTTTGAAACAGAACTGCGTACAAATGATGAACATGTTATAGCTAAAATGTATAAAATGTTATTGAAATTGAAACAGAAGAAGTGGAAGAATGTACAGGTAGTCCTTGACTTACGACCATTTGTTCAGCGACCGTTTGAAGTTATGATGGCACTGAATCAATGGTGGTTATGACTGATCCTCAGAGTTCTGGCCGTCCCCACCCCCGCAGTCACATGATTCCAATCTGGGTGCTTGGTAACCTGTTCACACTTACAACCAGTTGCCAAGCACCCTGCAATCACATGATCACCATTTGCAACCTTCCATTCCAGCTTCCCCAGAAAGTCAAAGGGGAAGCCAGCTGTCAGGCCCAGCCAAAGAACGACAGAGAAACAGTCCAGCCAAGTTCAGTTCTTTTATTGCTTACACCAGATAGACAGAATCTTGCCAGACTAAATCTGTATTACTGTAACATAGTGGATATACCCTGGGAAATTCTAGGGAGTGGCTATCCTAAATCTCTTCCTCTTCCCACGATCCAGCTCCAGACTGGATCATGGGAAGAGGAAGAGATTTAGGCTGTATTGTCTCTTGTCTCACCCCCCTTCCTGGAATGTGCTTCCTCCTTCCTGAGAACCTGCTGCTTTACTGTATTCCATCAAATCATCTCCCCCTTTGTAGACACATTCCATCATACCAGCAGAGAAGATCACAAGTTGCTGGGGTAAGTTTCCCCAAACCGTTCACCCTTCCCCAGTCCCTCTGTGCTGGTGCTGCACCAGCCACTCGTGCACCCGCACACCCTCTCTGACCCATGCTGCAACCCTGCGAATCCTCCCTGATCCGCATGGTGCCTCTTGGGCAACCTTGCACACCTCCCCAACCCTCATGGCGCCTCTCATGCACCCCTGTGTGCCCTCCTCGAACCTCCCTGACACATGCAGTGCCTCTTGTGTATCCCTGTACACCCTCCCAGACCCACTCCACACCCCCACACACACCCCCAACCTGCATGACACCTCTTCCTCATGTAAGAGCAGTTTCACATTCTCTTCACTGGATGCATAACAGCCGAGACTAAATAGACATCTATTGGAGATACTGCAGTCCAGATTTCTACATGGTTACACTGTCTAGAGAGGTGGTTCACCTGATCAAAGTGACTCTTTCCAACGTTATAATTCCGGGATATAATTATATGTGCATTAAAATGTGTGTGGCATATATTTCCTTGACACATAAAAATATAAGTCTGAGTTCTCTGTAAATAAAAAGGGTGATACAAACATCTATACAGTTGGTACCCAATAAGAATACCAATTAAATTTCTGCCCCCGCCCCCAAATGGTACCACCACTGTTCAGGGCTACTATGTCAGCCTTCTGCAACCTAGGCTGACAAATGTACTGGGAACTCCAGTCCCCAGAATCCCTAGCCAGCAGTCAGTTATAGAACCAATTCATCTGGGAACATCAAATTGGAAAAGGCTGTATATTGCTATCTATTTGAATTAGCTACTATGAATTAGCTACTATGTTATGTTTTCCCCACCTCCCACTAGGGTTTACAATTCACAATTTAGCTCTTGATAAAGTCAGTGAACATTGTTGTGTCTTACAGAGGCATTTCAGATTTCAACCCTTGTTTTGAAAAAAAGCAGAAGTAAGCCCCTGCCATGTATTGTTATGTTGTAGTCAAACTGGAAACTGAAGGCATCAATCAAGAGATTTTTATGACTGGGAAATGATTGCAGGAGGCAAGTGATGCTCTCTCTAGAATTATATACCATTCATTTAGGTTTCAGAAGTTAGCCAGATTTGTAAGTTGTCAGTAGAGATGCATTACAGTACTTTTATGTACTTCAGAGACCTGGGTACTTTTCCAGGCAGAGTCCTGCCAGTATCAGTGGAACTGAAACAGACAAAGGAACTGTTAAATTCAGTGGTTTCAAGGAGGCTTCAGGCAGTCTATTTTATCATTTCTGGACACTTGTAGAGGGAGCTCCAGTACTGGAACCATCCAAGAATTCTTTCATCCCTGAAGAAGTACAAAACAGGGATTTGTGCCCTCCAACATTGAATGATCTGAGCAAAACAACACTCAGTATTTTCCAAGTTAGTTGTAAAATGTATTTTAGTAGCTTAACTATTTCAAGAGAAGAATGCCAACAACTGGTGCAGTAAATTAATATTTGGAAAGTATTTGGGAAACATTCAAACATAAAACTTCCTTTTATACTATTGTATTCCACGATGTGTTCTCTTTCTTAACCAATGTTCTGCCAATTGTCAAAGCATTGATCAGGTGCCCAGGCAATTGGTTCTTTTAGTTTTTTTAGATCCAGAGACAATGAATACACCAGTAGGTAAGGAGATTTTAAGCTTTATTGTTAACTCTAGCAAACAGATTTAAACAGGAATACAATAGCGTAAGATAGAACTAAACAGAAATACATACAGTATAAATACAGTATAAAAACATAACATACCAAGAAAGATGTTAAAACTATTCCCCTACTGTCAGGAGCTACCATATGGCAACAGCAAAGAGATCCCAAGATGGTTTAGATCAGGTTTCCTCAACCTTGGCAACTTGAAGATGTGTGGGCTACAACTCCCAGAATTCTGGGAGTTGAAGTCCACACATCTTCAAGTTGCCAAGCATGGCTGGCTGGGGAGTTCTGGGAGATGAAGTCCACACATCTTCAAGTCGCCAAGGTTGAGGAACCCTGGTTTAGATAACACAGCGCTTAGTTCCAGGGCCTGGGTCCACACTCCAAATTCCAAGGGCATTGCCAGGGCCTTTTATCAAAATCTGGCACTGCAATCCCATGACTCTGTTTTGAAGTCAGGGGCTTTGAAAGTGACCATGACCAGATGTTATACCTGCTCATCAGAAGATTCCAGAACCTGAGAACTGTATAGATAAGCTAGTGCTTAACTTAAACAATCCTGTGGGTTTTGCTCCCCCCCCCCCGCACTTCTAAGTAAAAGTGAAAAACAAGCCAGCTAAACATTTCTTAATATGTGCAGGAGAAATCAAACTAAACTCCTCAAAATAACAATGGTCTTTTGCATTGCCAGTACAACCAGGAAAAAAAAACAATTTATAAGTATACCAGTAGAGTATTGTATAGACAAAGTTGTTCACATAAAAATCTCATTGCAGCTCTGTCCCCATTCTGCTTCCCAAATGTCTTCTCTCAGCAGTTGCAATGATTTCATCGGATTCCATAACCTGGTGCTTTTTGAGTTGTAACTGGGCTATTGTCAAACACCAACTGTTTCCAGAAAACTGAAGCCACCCAGGTAAAGTATTTAAAGTGCTTGCTGAAAGACTGAAATAAAGCAATGTTCAGAGTGATGATGCTCCTGGATTGCAGTCATTGATGAGGGGTAGAGGTGGGGTGAGGGTGGAAACAGCCTCACAGCCCAAACTGTGTTTATTAATACAGGCATACTGTATGTGTGCTCAGTGTGGCTATTCTTAATGAAGCAAGCATATCGTGCAGTTTCATGCATACCTATTCAGCAAGTCTTATTGTGTTCAATAGAGCTTATTCGCAGAGAAGTATGTGTCAAAGGACAACCCCATTCTTTCTTCTTTAATATTTATATATAGTTTTTCTAATACATTCTGGTTCTAAAGATGCAAAATACCATATGCTCAGTCTCTCTCTCTCTCTACACACACACACACACACACACACACACACATACAGAGCCTACATCCTGGAACTACAGACAATAAACCTGGACTTAATAACAGGAAATTGCATTCCTGCTCTGTTCTTTTTTCCTTACGGAGTAGGGAGATGGGAAGCTTTTTTTTTTTTTTAAAGAAGAAATATAAGTCCAGTGTCTTGCTACAAACTAAAGTCTGACTCTGATTGCATTTTAATTATTTTTTTAAAAAAATGTCTGCATCAACCGCACTTTAGTTTAGTCTTCTGAATTCTATAGACAACTGAATTTAATATATGAAATACATTTATTTAATATACTCAGCAGTTTAGTGAATTTCATGTATATCCAAAACAACATTAAATAGCTTCAGGATTCTAAAATTATTAGAGTATGTAACTGGAAGGAACTAGTATTTAATATAGATGTATCAGCACTCATGGACACCATGTTACAGATCCCTGAAGCAGGGCCCTATCCATTGTGTTTATTATAAAGATATAATTCAGCAACTAGCTATCTACTTAGCACATCTTTCTTTTTGTTAAAAACTAAGGTTAGGTCTGCTAAATCACACACTTACTTCACTTTAAAAAAAGTAACTTCTAAATAAAATGTTAATTAACAAGTTAAACTTGAGAGCAAAGCATTTTCTGTAAAATACAGCTCCCTATAGTTTTATATGCCCTGTCTGCTTAATTATACTTAATTCCAAGGCTTACCCATCCAATTACTTTGCTAAAGTTCTTGTTTGATGTAAACACACGTTCTGTACCAATATTGCAAAGATGCTAATTGGTTCTGATAATAATTATGTCTCTCTTTAATTTAAACCTTAGTCAAACTCTAAACGCTATATTGCTCTGAACTAAAACAAAGAGTTTTATCTTCATCATGGGCCAAAAATTGTCTTTATAACTGTCTTATATGCAAATAATTCAAGGTTCAACCAGTCAAAATTCTCTAGTAATAATGAACTGATATTTAATAGTGGCATGCAATTTATATTAATGCTATTATCTAATTTTTTTAAAAAAGAAATGTCATTCAAATGTGTGCCAGTTTAAACAAAATGTTTCAGATTAGATAGGAAAAAGAATCTGAACTTAGTGAACATCAGTGAAGGCTGCAGTGATGTTCCTGGTCCTCCTTGATTTATCAGTGGCTTTCAAGAACATCGGTCAAGGTAACCTTCTGGACTTGCTCAGGGAGATAGGAGTGGGAGGCACAATGTTGTGATGGTTCTCCTCCTTCCTCCAAGCTCAGTTCTAATCTGTGTTGTGGGGAGCAGGGGAGAAGTCTAGCCGTAGGCCTCCATTTGCAGGATTCTACAGGAAACTACTCTCTTTCCACTCTAGTTGGATGTTAATCCACATGCAGCCTTGTGGAGTCATTAGATGGCATGGTATGCTGATGATAGTCAGTTATGCATCCCTACCCTGGGCTAACCAAATGATGCCCTCAAGGTTCTTTCTCAGTATCTGGAGACTGTGAGGAATTGGAACAGGCTCAGGCTCAATCCTAGCAAAACCAAGGGGCTGGAAATCTTAAGACCCCTCAGATCTGGGGACTTTCCTTCACTAGCAATGGATAGGGAGCACCCTCCCAGACAGAGCTAGTGCACACTTTGCAGGGTTCATCTAAACTCTCTGGCCTATTCAAAGAGCAGGTGACAACTATAGTTAGGAAGGCTTTCATAGAGATCCATCTTGTGCATCCTTGTAGCGCCTCTGTTTCTTAAGCTGCGCAGGCTTCTAGGTGCAGCTCAAAGTGCTGGTTATCACCTGTAAAGTTCTTCATGGACCAAGGCTCAGTTCTCTGTGGGTCTATCTGTGTCCAATTATATCTGCCCATCCCACAATATCTGTCAGGGTACACATGCTCCAAGTCTCTTCTATCATGCAATGTCATCTGATGGGACCAAGAAGGTAAGTCATGGTGCCTGTCCTATGGAATAGAATACCTCATGAGGCCCCAGTGGCCTTTTTAAAAGTGTTGAAGACCTGGTTCTTCCCTTGGATGCTGGGTGAACCTGTCTTTGAGGAAGCGATCCTGTGGATTATAAATTACTGTGAGTGCAATGTGTTAATCATTTTAATTCATGGTTCTTTTTAATGGATTGTTAGCTGGCCAGAGTCACATGGTAAGTGGGTAGCCATATGAATTGAATTAATAAAATGTATGAATAAATAAAGGAGAATACTGGCTATAGTCATTCAAACAACTGTTAATAGGGAAGAATAGAGGACATCCTTAACTGAATGTATATATTCAGATGACAAAATGGGTTCTTGCTTTTTATTTCTCTGGGGGTGGGGGGTGAATTGCACTTTTAAAGAATTTATTATTATATTTTTTGTTACATGGGGAAGACAATTTCCATTTGATTTCCATTTGATTCATTTTAGTCTGTTGAAATAAAAATGACAGTCTTGTTGCGTCTTGAAGACAATTACTTCTATTATTAAGGAATATATGTTCTTACAGAGTATACTTCACTTCAATAAATCAGTGTTGAAGTGAATGGTCATTCATGAAAAAGGATGCTGTAATGAATTTATGAATTATAATAAATGTATGCCTCAAGACTGCTGCTATTTTTATTCCAAAACAAGACACATAGATCTCATCGTACAAAAGATTATCCACACTAGCTTGGAAGACATTCTATAACAGAAACAAACATGACAGATGTTTGCTGGTAGGAACATTAAATTCATACACAATCCAGCCAACTGTGCAAACAGCTCATGCTGTGTGGCTGCTGTTTGTTTAGGCCTTTCTGATGTGCTCCCTTTAAATGTTCTGCTTTGGAGATCTGAGCAGCACTTCTATACTCCCTCCTTCTCCCCCCCCTCCCCCCAGATAGAATATAGGCAGGATTTATTAAGAGGGAAAGCACCTTCTTTGAGGAAAAAGAATGATGGTGAGAACTTGGAAGATACGTGTTACTTCTCAAAGCACTCAAAAAAAAAAAAAAAAGGAAGATGGAAGCGTAGAAGAACTTCAGCAGCACTGCTTCTTGAGAGCTGGATCTCTTCTGAAGGCTTAGGAAAATATTCCCAAATTTCCAAATATATTCGCATACAAGCCAACTTCATCCAGGTCAAGGCATGCCAGAAAGGAAAGTGGCCAGAAATAGGTCAACATCACAATAGAAAAAGAAATACTTTCTTCCTAAAATGTGAAAGGTTGGTGTTTGTTGGATCAATTTAAATTTAAAAATTGGATTTACTATGAATGAGTCATTACTCTGGGTTTTTCTTGTGAGTGGATTTTATTTTTTATTTTATCTTAAATTACAGGCAGAACATATAGAAAATGAAGGTGGGAGGGGGGCAATAAGCATATAGAAACAAAGCAATGGGAACCACTAGTACCTTTCCTTAATAAGCAAGTTTCATCCAGGCCATAATGTTTTACCAAGGGCATGTCATGTATTTTTCAGGGATTTTCTCCTAGATATTTTTACACAGGGAAGCTGTTATTAATTAGTACAGTCAAGAAAATCAATATAATTCAAAATCTGTAGCTTTTATTGACTCTAGTACTCAAGAGAAGGCAAATTCAAGAGCACTTTTGTGATGTGAACACAGGACTGGGCAGAGATGCTCTCTTACATTTTTTCTACCCATCCTCTCATTTAAATTGATGAAAGATAATTTGCTTTAGCAATTATGTTACAGATAGGTATTTTTATGGATGGAGCTCTTAGTTACAAGATGGCTGAGCGGCATGAGTGAATGTCCTTTTCCCCCCCATGATATAATCATCTCTCCAGTATTCTACAGCCTCCCTGGATTTTCATGCTTCAGTCCCAAGGAAGGAAAGCCTAAGGAAACTTCTTTTTCAGCTTACAGAATGTAACTTTAGAGACCTAGCCTTGAGAAATTGTTGAAGAATTTCTCCTTCCCCTGGAGAAAGATCAAAGAAGTGACAAACTTGGAAGGAGAAAAAAATCATGGCACCAAAAGGTAGCCTTTTTACTGATGAAATTCAGTGACTTGACTTTGAAGTATTTGAGATGAGGAACAAATGGAGAATCACATGCAGTCTGTGTTGCCCACCCCTGTGTTACATGATTTTATCATGTTTTGCTCCCTGTAGGATGGTTAGTTATTGCTGTTTACGTGCTAGACTGTTTTTACTCTTGTTATGACATTCTGTGAGCTGCTTAAAGCCAATGGGAATTTAGCAGCAGAGAAGACTTAGTGAATATGTATTGTTGAAGGCTTTCACTGCCAGAATACGATGGCTGGTGTGGGTCTTCCGGGCTGTGTGGCCGTGTTCTGGAAGTTCTGTTTCCTAACATTTCACCAGCATCTGTGACTGGCATCTTCAGAGGACAGGAGCAGTTCTCTCTGTGCCCAGGATGATGTGACCCTTTTGTGGGTATTTATAGAGATCAGCGAGGGTGCCTGAAGAGGTGGGGGGGTTGGGTTAACAAGTGGCTGCTTGTTTTGGTGTCCTTATATGTGTGTATCTTCCTGGGGGTTAGGCAGGGTTTTTTCTATTGAGTTGTTAATGAGTGGCTGCTGATGGTGATTAGCATGTTCATTGTGTGAATTGTTCACGCGTCCTGGTGGTTGAGCTGAGTTCATTGACCTTTTGCAGGCTGTATTTTTCAGGATTGGTAGACTTGAAAGTCTAAAAATCAACAAAACCTGGCTACCAATGTTCACACAATGAACATGCTAATCACCGTCAGCAGCCACTCATTAACAACTCAATAGAAAAAACCCTGCCTAACCCCCAGGAAGATACACACATATAAGGACACCAAAACAAGCAGCCACTTGTTAACCCAACTCCCCCACCCCCACCCCTTCAGGCACCCTCGCTGATCTCTATAAATACCCACAAAAGGGTCACATCATCCTGGGCACAGAGAGGACTGCTCCTGTCCTCTGAAGATGCTGGTCACAGATGCTGGTGAAACGTTAGGAAACAAAACTTTCAGAACATGGCCACACAACCCAGAAGACCCACACCAGCCACTTAGTGAATAGATAAATAAAATAAATGAAACCTATTGATGGAGGAGTTTGCCAACTCTGTAGATGAGTATTATATAGATATAGGATGCTACTAAGAGATGGTGAGAAATAAATATCCAGAGCATCTCACCCAATATTTTAGGACTTACTGTATGCCAGAAAATATCCAAAAGGGTATGTTAGTTTGTTGTGATGGGGGAAAAGACACAAGATGCCTATAGCATCTTCCAGACTAACCAATTTATGATATGATAGTTTTTTGTAGATCTTAATCAGGTGCTTAGAATGAGGACTGGAGAAAGGGATTTTCTGTGGACAGAGTTGTTATTGAAGGGGAAGAGAAGAGGAAAGAGAGGGGGAAATGTCTGTTGGAATAACCATAGGAGTGTTGTCCAGGCATATGATAATTGGCAAAATCTATTCCTGCATTTCAATAAACATTGCTGGATACTCATGCATTCTGCTTTCTGTTGTTAAATATAAAGCATATATATCCTACCTTTGTTTACAAAGTAAGTTCTCATAAAGTATTAGCTAGGAGAGTAGAAATAAAATGCTACTGTAAACAACTGTAAATACACTCATAGATTATGCTAACAATCTGAAATATATATATTGCTGCCCTGGGCAAATTCAGATGTTGCCCCTATACTTTATTTTATCACTTGCTATGCAGCATAATAACAATAGCATGCCAGATTGTCTGAGAAAGCCCCAAATACTGTTTTCTTGTTTTTATTTCTCTGTCATTTCATTACTAATTCCCCTGTGATACGAATGTTCCGAAAGGCTGATGAAGGCCGAAAGATTTCACATAAATACAAGGAAAATCATCCCAAGAAACAAATTGCTGAAGTGCCTTTATCTGAATGGAGAAGCTTTCTTTTGTGAAGGTGCATTGATCCACAAGAAAAGTCAATCAGGTGCTATACTTGAGAGTGGATGGAGTTAGAGCTAACTCTCCTTTCTTTCTCTCTCTCTCCCTCTGAGTTGGGATAGGGTAATGGTTTGAAAACACCTGCTCCAAACAAGAATTGATTGGGGGGAGCAGAATGTGGTCCATATATCTATCAATCTGTCCTCTGATCAACATGAACTTAGGATAATTGATGTCTTCTCCCATCCATTACTGTGAATGCTGGATTGATGTAATCTTCTTTAAACTTAGGCATATGTGTCTAAGTGATCACAAATGCTCCATTTCAGATGTGTGGCAAAATAAAGGACCTAGTTTATTTTCAGCAGAATTCAAGTTGCCTGTCAGAAAAAAAGCATGGAACACAGACATTTTCGAATGTAGTATCTGCCAGACAACACATATTTTCATAGGAATTTGAAAGTCTACCAACATGCACAGTGGAGTTTTACTTTTCTTTACAGCAGTATGACATGGCACAATATAAAAATCCCTGGCTGAATAGAGTTTCCATAATGCATTCATATTCATCCTGTTTTAAAATATTCCACAGGGACTAGGTAAATGCTATGTTTTCAGAGCTTTGGGCTATTAAATCTCAATAGAAGCTGTAATTGAGAAGATTCTCTCTCATGTTCTCACCAAATTGATGGAGGTAAGATCAAAGGAAGAGTCGTAAAGAAGAACATGTTTCAAAATTCTAAATTCCAAGTTGTGTGTGGCTTTTTGGATCCCAACCAGCACTTTGAATTATGTTTCTAAACCTGCTAATGAGCCACTGAGCCACTTTAACCAGTCAGTAGCTTTACCATAGCATTCTAGATCAGTGGAAATTGTAAACAATTTTCAGAGTAAATTCCACCTAAAGTTATATTACAGTAGGGTCCAACCATGATGTAACTGAGGAATGGACCATTATGGTTGTCTTACAAATAGGTTCAATTAGCACATTAGTCTTGGCTATGCAAATGCCCTCCATGACCTGCTAAAAATGGTCATGGAAGGCATTTGCATACCCACTTCTATGACACTTTCTCTGACTGGATATATTTTATTTTACAACCAAGATTTTCCATTTTCTCCCTCCCCAGAATTTCTATTCTTGACTGACATGTTTAACTTTTCTTCATCAGCTTTCTATAGTATGTTTAAATATTTATTTGTTTATTAAATTTATATACTACCCAACTCCCAGTGACTCTAGTTGCTTCTCCAAACTGCCTTACTGTTTTGGTGTGAGGGCGTGTGAGGGCGTGTGTGTGTGTGTGTGTGTTATTTATTTTATTTTATTTGTTTCTCTTTCTTATTTCTTCTGTAGACAGAATTTCCACATTGCTCTGTTTATAGTTTTGCTTTCTCCCTGTTTCTGACATTTTTCTATCACATGGTTTCTCATATTTCTCCTTTACTTTCAAAAAAAATGTTCCATGCTTTAGTCTCTTGCCTGCTTACCATCAATAAAATAAAAATAATAGATAATAAAAATACATTAGCTTTTAGATTGGGATCTCTTTGAGGTAATATCATTTTTATTTTTTCTCATTCTGATAAAATGGCATATGCTTAATGGTCTATAAATGAGATAAACAATAATTGCAAACTTGAAAATTAAGACATAATTATAAAGGACTTTGGATAAGAGATTTGGGTAATGATACATTACTAAATACATACACAGTTTCCAAAACTGATGCAAGTTTCAACAACAGTAACAAAGAAAAGGATACATCATTTATAAAATATTTACAATTATAGTCTTGTAAACTTTTTATCCCATTATCCATTAAAAAATAGTGGTTTCAGAGAAAGAATTTGCACTGAGTTTTTGCTGCTGTTTTCTTTAAGGAAGTCTAGTATAAATTAGTTTTCTGATATAATATTATTAAAGATTAATGTTTGGAAATGCATAATGATCATGCAGGTGAGATTTCTTTTTTTTCAATAATGTGATTAAGATTTTAAAAAGAACAATAAAAGATAATATAAAAAAAGAAAAAAGAAAAGAAAAAAGAATACAAGAAAAATCTCCCCCTTTTAAAGAAAGTGAATTCCTACCTTACAATGACAAGTAATCAACAGTTTCATAATTTCTTCACCCCTCTTAATTAAGAAATATGAAACTCCTCATCCCATAACCCATCTCTTAATAATAAACAAATCAAATAAATAACATCTTCTCCTTATCCAACTGTCAGCAAAAAGTCCAAACAGAGCTCTAAAATATTAAAATTAATTAGCAAACTCATCTCTTAACTGTAAGCAAAACCCCATTTAAAAGGCATAAAAAAGTATAAGAAAACTAAACCTAAAGGAGGTTTGAAACAAACAACAAACAAACTCCCATACACAACCCACTCCAAATGCCAGCCATTCCAAAGATAACCACCCCAAATAACAACCTATCCCACTCAAAGAAACATTCCATATCTCAACTCTCAACTACAGGTAGTCCCTGCATTAAGAATGTCCAGTTTAAGGATGACCCATAGTTAAGAACGGAGCCTATTGTAGCAAAATTCGAGTTAAATACACAATGATTTGAGTTAAATACACAATGTTTCAAGTTCATCACACCATACTACTTATACAGTATTATACAATAATACTTCTCCAGCTTACATACACATTCGATTTAAGGACAGACCTTGGGAACAGAACTCATTCTTAAACTGGGGACTACCTGTATTCATAAATACAAAGTAATCCCAGCATCCTAATACCAAAAAAAACACAAAAAAACAAAAAAACCTAAAATTTAACCTAACAAAAAGAGCTAATGTCTCCTAAAACAAAAAACAAAAAACCCCACACAATCAGATACTAAGTATTTAGATACTAAACAATTAGGATACAGAAAATAGCTATAAAGAATTTAAACTCCAAATAAGCAAATCCAGTATGCCACATTTTTCCAGTCAAAATATCAGTAAATCAAAGAACCACCAAGAGTAACAATATGCCCCATTTTAACCCTGGTCAAATAAGCCAATTTTATATTCCTTTTTTTCATACAAAACAATCTTTCTCTGTAATCCATTGCAGTAGTTGTTGGTCCTTATTATGAATTTCTTCCATTCTTTAAGCAGTCTCTTTTGTAAACCCAACAAAAAAAATTATTGCCATTAATCACTGGGATTGTCTTTTTTATTCCCTTCTTAATTTTTAAAACTTCATACAGTTTTCTCTTTGCATCTGATGGAAGGTTTCATCCATGTTATTCTCAAATGGAATTTGTTATATATCTTGTTCCATAACATCTTGTTCTAAAGACAGACTATACCCAAAAAGACACAACATAGCTGCCATAATTTATTCCAAGTCTCGATACAGTTCTTGCTAGAATTCTTTGAAGACATCTTTAAACACCATGATAATTTATTTCCTACAAACATGCATTTATTCTTCAAAAAATACTTTCGAAGTCTCAAAGTTCAACCAATGTTTTCTGAGCCTTTAATCTTTTTAAAACTCTCTGTAACCAAAACTTTGTCTTGCTTTTCGCTGCTCATTTTAAATTCTTAAAAATTATAAAAAAATGAATCTTCATTTTCATATATTAAGTTTTAAGGTACTCATGCATGTGAGATTTCTTTCATGTATGTTGGAATGGTTCCTTTGTTCACATTTGTAGGATATTTTCTAGAATATAAGGAGAATGTTGAATTCAGTCTTCTGATGTTGCTTCTAATGTTTTGAACTGAATGCCACAGAACAATGAATTCATTACAGCATCGTTTGAGGGTTCCCACAAAATTGCTTGGACCCTAGTAAATAGCATCAAATTCATGAATTACATTTTTCAAGCCTATGATGTGATCCAGAAAATGTGGAATTTTGTTTTCATGTTTTGAAGTTTATATTACACTGGAGAAATATCTTTTTATAAGATGGTAAAATAAAGATACAATAAAAAATATGTATTTCCCATTTGCTGTTTTGTTCATTAAAGTTATGAAGAGCCTTTCAAATGACTGAATGAACCCAAATCCCAGGGGAAAGTGGGAAGTAATCGGAAAGGAAAAATTCTTTTGTATTACAGATTGCTAAAAGAGATTAAATAATCTTCAGATAATTTATTCTAAAAGAACTAAAAGATAGCTCATTGGAGGACTTTTCCACCAAGTTTCTTTTAAAACCAGGGCCTTTTTAGAACACTCCCCACCCCCACCCCCCCACCCCCCGCCAAATTTCTATATGATGCATTTATTAGGCAATGTGAAATTCTTGATCTTATGATTTATGACAGAATGAGAAATGCAAAGACAATTCACAGGGGAAATCAAAGAGAGACTACTGGATTTTGCATTGTTATTCTGTATGCTTGTAATTTGAATTACACATCATCCTGAACAATGAAAACAAGCAGGAAACAATTATATATGTGGCTTTATTCTCCAATAGCTATATTCATCAATCATTGTTATGTAGCAAAAAATGTTCCTTTATATTGTGAATACTTGTGAATAACACAAACACATCATGCAGTTTTACCCATCTTATTCCCATGATAGATCAATTATTTACCTCATCTTATTTGTAAACAACTCTTGGATTTGCCCACTTCAGGCAAAGTGTCAAATGATACGTTGTTATCAGTATTTAAATAAATACATACTGTCCTGAGATTGTTCTGGAGTGGAAAATGATACAGCTGAGAAATCTCATTCAACAAGCTATATTCATGAGCATATCAGAGATGCAGTTTCCTTATGCACAGAATAATTAGATTTCGATGCACGCAATGTATTTTCTTAAGAAAGTTCCAAAGTTCCTAAAATCCAAAGTTCAAAACTGCCAAATAACATTTCAGAACACGTTGAGAAATTCCACAGTGGGAGGTAGAGGTTGTACTTTACATTTTAAATACGAGGGGACAAACTGTATCATGACTTGCTAGGCAGAGTGGAAACAGAATACCGTTATATCAGGCTGGTTTGCTTCTGATAAAAAGCCTTGTTGCAGAGAAAGAAATGAAGGAAGTGCTTTTGCATCAGTGTAGTTAGGTATTCAGTTTTCACCAGTCTTCCTCGGCCACTGCAGAGCGCCGGGTTTCCAGGAAAGTTTTTACTGGTGGTTAGAGGACCTTCTGGAACAGTATGCTATTTGGTGCAGAGCATTAGTCAATCCAGGGAAAGGATTTCTAGTGCAAAGCCATCACTTAATAGATCCCAATGGCCAATACTAGGAGTAGACTCCATCCATAAGCAGGATTTTAAAAGTAATGAAAGCATTAGGGCATGTGACAAGGTTTATCAAACAAAAACGATATGACCTCTGCATATAATGATGTGTGAGTCCAGACTGGTTCAGTGAACTGCTAGCAAGCTGAGGATTTAGAACAAGGGGAGAGAAAGCTCTTAGTGCTGCTTTGCAAGTGGGTTCCTAAACAGAGTGTTCATGTAGGAAACTGGGTATATCTAAAGTATGTTAGCGTTTACTGATCTGCCCTGTTTTATTGACATGAGAACTTCTTGCAAGTGATTGATTATGTGCCAGCAAGTTGTTTTAGAGTCCTAGCGACCACACAGATAGATCTTCTCCATGATGACCTATTCCTAGCCTGTTCTTTCAAGTCTCCCAATGGTGCACTCATTGCTACAATAACTGAGTCCATCCACCTTGTTGCTGGTTGTCCTCTTCTCTTTCCTTCCAGCATCAGAGCTTCCTCCAGAGAGCTGGGTCTTCACATAATGTCTCCGAAATAGGACAATTTGAGCCTGGTCATTTGTGCCTTGAGTGAGAATTCTTGGCTGATTTCTTTGATGATCCATTGGTTTGTTTACTTGGCTGCCCATGGTATTCTCAGGAGTCTTCTCCAACACCAAAGTTCAGAGGTGTCAATACTCTTCTTAGTCTGTTTCTTTAAAGTCCATGCTTCCAATATGGTGTACATGTCAAGAATTATGCACTTGACTACTCTTGCAGGAGAGGTGCAAAAGCAAAAGGCATACATACCTATTTTGAAATAACCATCTACATATTTTGATTTTTTTTCTTTTCTTCCCCATCTTAGCCTCTTGATATTTTGTGCTGGATGAGAACGGTAGTGTATTTGCAAGTGTATACTGGCTTGTTTTCCATCTTAAACTGGATCTTTACAAAGCAATGTTATAATCCAGCTGGTTTCATACTATGATTATATTTTTATATAATTTGCCATGTTCCTTGTAATGGTGTCATCAACTCATCACTTCAAAGGAAAGTAATGTATATAAAACCTCAGGCCTTCAATACAGGTGTGTTTCTGAGCAAAATCAACATAATGTGAAGCAACAATTCGATCAACAAAATCGAAACAATCGAAAAAACAGTTGAATAATTGTTAGAATGCAATGCTATATTTAGTAATGTATCCAAACCAAATGTCCAACTAGATGGAATACCCACCAATTTTAAATGGTTTCAAAAATTTAACCTGGGTTAAACCTGGTTAGTACTTGGATAGAAGGCCACCAGAAAGACCCATGGGTGTAGTCTGGGTCTTCTACACCGAAAAGTGAAAAAGCATCTTGGGAAGAAAGCAATGAAAACCAACTTTTGCACTGATACCAAGAAATCTGTATGGATATATCCATGTAAGTCATAAGCTCGACTCAAAGGACACTAGTTTCACCAGAAACAAATAATTTTCTATTTAAAAGGCACATGCCTTTAATTCTTAGCTTTACTCACTAAGAAGCACTTGCTCATTAAAGTTGAACCAGTCATTAATCAATTAAAATTCACTAAGCTTCTCAACAAATCCAACTTGTATTCTTAGGTCAGATAAGTGATAGCAAAGTATGTGGTACATCTGCTTCATGTTACTGCACAGCACATCCCTGGCTATGTAGTGACTGTTTTACATTATTTTCTTCCCTTTTTGTCCCTTGAGCTAGATGATTAAAGAAGATCACAGAATTTTTATAATGTGGAAAATTATTAAATTCTTAAATCTAAGAAGAGTGTAAACTTTGCAGAAAAACCATGATGTAGAAAAAACTGAGAGAATAGCTTTTAAGTGAGAAGGTAGAGGAATAAATCAAGTTTCTTATTTTTAAAAAAAGTCAGAACTGCCTGGAAAAGGCCTTTTTAAAGGTCAGTGTGTCAATTATGTTGTGTATCAAAATTAATCAGTGGGCTAAAGTGCACTATTTACCATTTTCTTGGATAATAAAAGTCATAAAGACATTAACATCCAATGTCACCTTTGCCCTTTTGATAAAATGTGCTCTTTTTTTCATTTTTATTTGTTATCTTAAAGAAAATGTTGACAGAAAAGAAAACACCATCAATAGTCTTAATGAACTGGGTAGTGCTCAAGAAATATCCGAAGAAGTTCTTGAATGGGAGGCAGTAAAAGGAAATTGAACATCCAAATAATATAGCCCCCTCCTGCCCCCCCCCCCTCAATAAAGCAAGCTAGTATTAGCTTAGGACTCTTTCAGTCTACTTGAATATCTGAAAAAATCCACATTGATATGTTTGGGGAAAAAGCACCAATGATGACCCTCATGAGATACTATAATCATGGTGGGCAGACTAGGCCCATTAGATCTGAATTCTGGGGAGATAGCCAAATTATCCTAAGAGAAATCGGTATAATTAGTAGCAATATGCAGATTGTGGATGATCCATCATGAGGAAGTATTGGAGATGCACCTACTTAATGTAGTGAAATTTTTTATAGAAGCATATCTCCCCACCTAGACAATAGTTGAAGGAGGGCCGATCTACTTCAATTGGCAGATCTCCGGAATATCAGTGGACTGCTGCTTCATTTTGCTTCATTTCAAAGATCTGCCCAGTCCTACTATTTAGGTCCAGAACTTAGATTTCTACACAAGGGATTTTAAAAAGTGATGGAATCACCACAAACTCAGCTTTCTTTTTTTTTAAAGAAGTTTCATTTTAGCCCTTTGAAAAGCTGGGATAATGAGGTGAGACATGTAGTCATTATTCTGCTCATTCTGGAAGAAAAGCCTATTCCTTGGTTGAACAATCATAGCAACATTTGACATACAGTCTGAAAACGTAAAGGTTCATTTCCCTCAGACCTCCTCCAAAACAGGTTTTCCTTGATGGAAATTGATCACTGTTCCATAAGGAAATTATAAAACCAGGATTTTGGTATTGCTCTGATTGGGTAGTAACATACTGTAGCTACTTGAAAGCAATAGGTAGGAGCAAAGACAACACATATAGATAAAATCCATCATTATGTATTCATTATATAATAGCATCTGACAGACTGTGGATTTCTCTACCGTTCTATTATGTTTTTGTCAGGGAATAATCCCAAATAGAATACTGTGTTAAAAAGTTATGCACACAAACAAGAAAAATGGGTCCACATGTGGCACTAACATGTGTTACCTGTACAAATTATAAAAACAATGTACATTTTACTTTTGCTCCCTCTCCCCTAAAAATGCCCACAGATGCCCTTGTTTTAGGGTTGAACATGCCACAAGGAACCTGTTGGCTGTTCCCACATTTTCCAAGCTGAGTTCTTTCCCATCACTGTGTGGAAAGTCACATTATCAAGAAAGGAATCAGTTTCATTCCTTCTCCAGTTCTTAATCCAACATTCAAAGGTTTTCCATTTTAGGTTACTATATGGCCTTATCTAAATATGACTGTAAGTATGATAAAAAGCTTATTGATTCATAAGTGAGGAACTTAAGATCTTTCAGAAGTTGTTGGACTCCATCTCCCATCAACCCCCAGCAAGTAGAGCCAACTGCCCCCACTTTTCATGTAAGAATTAATGTTCAGTAGTGTCATTACCGAGCTGATCTGGTGTATGACAGTTACCTTTGTTCCTATTCTATTGGTCTTACGCTCAATGTTCATACAATGCTACCATAGCAAGGTGCTTGATCTTGTTAATTGTAAAGTCCACTGATTATTTCTCTTTATAACAGGATGCTATTTAATTATGATATATCTTTATGTGTTAGTGGAGGGTGTTATTTTCATAACACTGCATAAGAAGAGGCTGATTCGGGGTCCCAGTTCTACTTCAAGTATACTTACAGTATGAGAATTAGTCCATAGTGTAAAAATTTTAAGCAAGTGGATATTATAGTACCTAAGTAAGAAGGGAAGCAGTAAATAGCATTTCACAATTTTTTTCTTGAAAAAAAAAAAGAAGTTTTCTGCACAACATTTACATGAGATGAAAAAGACAGGCTTTAAAATACTGCACTTGTATTCTTTTTACTTACAAAACTTTTAATAACTTGTTCCTTTTGTTATGTCTTTGTTGACCTTCATGCACCATATACTTAGATCTCATAATGCATCAGATGAAAAGGTTAATAAAGAGCAGATAAATTAAAGAGATCTCAAGCTAATAATAATAATACGAATGGGTACATAATGTTCTAGCAGATATTGCTACACAGGAGTTCCATCCTATCAAAGTATCCAAGTTCTATAAAGATTTTACAGACATTAGACAGGGATATCCTAACATGTGAATCAAAGAGAAAAAGTTGGAGAAACTTTCATAGTATGTCTGCATTGTTACATAGAGGCAAATGATAACTAAAATCAAACATTGCTTACATGTCAATCTTACCATTAAGATTGCTTGTAGGGATGTGCACTGAACACACTGCCAGCAGGCACCAAACATGGCATGACATAACCACCTGTGCATAACAGCATTCCAGGTTTCTCACAATGAAATGCCAACCATTTAGAAGGGGCAGGAGGAGAGAAAGCAGAGGAAGGAAAGCATCAGAATGGAGGCAAGGAGGTGGAAAAACAAAGCTGGCTTATCCAGTCCCAACACATTTAGAAAGTGAGAGACTAGGTAAGCCCCTGGCTATCTCCAGTGTACTTCTGCAGTCAGTGAACAGAGAAGATTTCCAGTGGGAGCTCTTTGACGCTTTTAACAGACCTTTCCATGCGGACTGTCAAACGTTCTTGCATGCATTGTATTTACCTGTTTTCCACCAAGCATTTAAAGAGCAGAGGATTATTGAGCTCTAGAGCTCACAAAGTCCTCCACAGCTGGAACTCCAATTCTGGGAGCACCTGCAGAGCTATTGCAATAATCTCCATGTTCTCCTTGAGAAAAATAAAGCTGGCTTCTGAAAGACCAAGTTCACCCCATCATACCAGGCAGATCTTTGAGACCCGCTGGCATAAGAATGCTTAGATTTTTCTAGGCAATATAAATTACCTATATGGAGGTTGAGACAAGAAGGGCTGAAAGAACTGAACAATTGATGATTTCTACAGGGAAAGAAGATCACCCAGCTTGATCTGCAGCAATCAAACCAAACAATAGCTTCAGTGCAGTTATCTGTGTAGATTACCTTAAATAAATGTTCTTATTTACATGCTTCTTTACTCCAAGTTTATGACCACACTCTGTGCAATCTTATTCCTTTGTGCTTTGAGAGATATTACCATTTCTGCTTCAACCCCCTAAAAAGTCAGATTTCATTACTCCATGGAATATTTTGGAAGGCATAAAAGCTGAGTGGAAGTACTTTAAATGTATGATCTTGCCTGTATTGCTGTTTCAAGCATTTTGTTTTTAAAAATTCTAGTTATCTTTTAATAAATACCATTAACCATTCTGAGACTTCCGTAAACAATACAGATAATAATTCTCTATTATATAATAAAGAATGAAATATCCTTCCATTTCCAGGTTGGGGTAGATGGAAGGAGGTAGAAAACACACACACACACACACACACACACGTTGTTGCCTGAATCATTTCATAGCCCAAACCAGTTCTTCTGAATACCACTGATCAAGTACGTGTTGAAAAGAGAACTGAATTAGTTTTCTCAATCTCCCTGGAGCACCATTTGAAATTTCCAATTAGGGTACCAGCAGCTGCTATTCATGCATAGATCTGGATTGAGGTCTGTACCTTTAGAGATGAAATAAATATAAGAAAACTGTATTTTAATCTAAACCAAAAGAGATAAATACAAAAATGTGAATATATCAAAGGCAACATACTAAAACAAATAGAAGGCTTGATTTAACCTCAACCCCAGACAACCTCTGACAGTAGTAACTACCCAATTATCTAGCAGCAGCAAAGCATGAATCAAATAATCAGCTTTACCATTTGTTTCCATATTTTAACATTTCAGCTCAGGATCAAAGCCTTTCTGTTAAGAGATTTGCCCAATATGACGTTTCTACTTGCATTTAATACTTTTCTTGATCCTTTGGTACTATAGAAGAATTATATATCAGCAGGGCTCAGATTCATACAATCATAGGTTTGGAAGAGACCACAGGGGTTTTGTAGTCCAACCTCCTGCCCAGGGCAGGAACCCTCAGACCAGGCAAATGGCTGTCCAACCTCCAGTGACAGAGTACCTGTAACTCCAGCAGGCAGGCTGTTCCGCTGCTTAGTAGCTCTCACAGTCAGGAAATTCCTCTTTATTTCAAGTTTGGATCCTTCTATAAAACTTACACCTATTGGGTCTTGTCTTGCTCTCTGGAGCTATGGAGAATGAATCCACACGTTCTTCTCTGCGACAGGCCTTTACTTGAAAACTGCTATCATGCCTTCCCTCAGCCTTCTCTTCTTTAGGTTAAGCATACACGATTCCTGTTTCCCCTCTGAGTCCCTTAAGGACATTGACATTCTGGCTTTTCACTGGCACAGTGGCCAGTTCAGAAGAGACCTTATTCTAAACCGACCAAATCTTAATTCCAACATGGAACAGAGATCTTGCCAGAATGGATTCAAGGGGTTCAAAGCATGTTCATTCTCTTTTCAGGCTGTCAGTTGTGCTACCCTAGAGCTGACCTTGTTAATTTTCCCATCTAGAAATCAAACAGGGAAGGAACATGTACAGATGATTTTTAGAAACTGTCAAAAAAGGGAAGGAGAAATATATAATTGCTGCCAGCAGTTAGAGTGACTGGTGTATACAGTATGAGCTTTAAAACTGACAGATTGTCTGCCACTTAACTCTCCCACAGTATTCACTAGTGACTTCAACAGGTCATATTTCTGAGTGGACGTACATAGAATTATATTGAAAATAAATAGGAAAAATATGATTAATACTGAATGGACTAGAGCACTCTTTCCCAACCCTGTGTTAAATTATAAACCCAACACATTTTCAGCCACCTTGGCTAAAGGTGATTGAAGCTGTACTCTAATACATCCAGATGGAAGCAGGCTTGGAAAGAGTAATTTAGATACTATATACCAGGATATATATGTGTTGTTTTCCAGGCATGAGTAAAATTGTGCATCTGCAGCTGCTCCCTGTTCTGGTGGTAAAATGGAGAGATCATGACTCCAATAGCACACTGCTCATGACCTCATTATCCATGAGGAATGACAGTCTCTGGCAATAACCTGAGTAGGGTGCTGGTAACTATGCCATTGGAGTCATGATCCCTCCATTTCAAAGACACACACACACACACACACACACACTTAAACTAAACAAACACTTTCCCAAGATGAGCTGCTTTCTTGACACATCCATATAGGTTTCTTGGTAAAAATATGTAACTAATTTTGCCATTAATAGCAATGGCAAAATAGTATTATTCCTCATATACAGTATAAATTATTCCCAAGGTGGAAATTATCCATTTTCTTTTGTTAAACAGTGCTTAAAACACTTGTTTCTTAATCATGTCTATGCATCAACCTCAGTAATCAAGGAAAATAACCTCTGACATTACAAAATGCATATTAGATGTTTAATGAACTCGTTGTAGCGGTGAGCTCCTGTTTCCTCCCCAGTTCCTGTCAACCCAACAGGTCGAAAACTTACGTGAGTAGATAAATGGGTACTCTCACTCCGGTGGGAGGAAAAATGCTGGCGGCGCCTTGCAAAAAGGAGTTGGGAGCAGTTGCCGGTAAGCACGAAAAACCGCGCGCGCCCAAAAAGGGTGCGAAGCAACGGAAACCCGCCTCCTGCGCTTGCCAGCTGGGCTCTGCTCTAGGAAGGAGGCTCTGGCAAACCACTTCCGAAAAACAATTGCCTTGAAAACTGCGAGGACTCGTCCAAAGCAGTCACCGTAGAGTCGGTAACGACTGAGCACGGACCAAAAAAAAAAAAAAAAGCGTAGAGAGAGGAGAATTCCCCAAAGTCTTCTACTATATAAACTGGTAACCTCTTATCAGAAATTAGAAAAGAAATTCATCTCATCATAGAGATGAATTGCACATGGAAAACAGATGAATGTCTGAAAATCTCCCAACTTCTAGATTCAGTTAAACACATATCAAAGATTTATGTTACATTCAATAGCTTTGAAATGCAGCCAAATTGCCTCCTTTGTAGCTATTCCTTATTGTGTCAATGTTCTTTCACTATAACTCAAAAGAATAAATCATAAAGTGTCCCACTAGGGGGTCATCAATTTTGCTATTTTAAATTTTACCAAAATGTTCCTCATGGATCCTCCTGGAATTCTGACCAATTCATAATTTATTGCTAGTCCACTTAACAGCACAAATCATGGCTTCTTTGTGGGTTACACTTCTCTGGGAGGTTCCAAGCAAATTATGGAGGGTTACAAAAGCCACCCCCAGCGGTAGCACCTTCTCTGAGCTGGACTATGAGATGTTGTTGCTCAGTGGAAGGCTACCTGTCATCTTGTAGTCTCTGCTAATAGTGATTGTCTTTCTTTGGGGATGACAGGCTCAGACATGGGGCCTCCAGGTGAAAACTCTCTTCTCAAGGGGGAAGCAGCAAACCAAGCTTTTGAGGCTAGAGACGGGAGGCAGTAGAAGCACCTTGTGCATCTTGTGGACCTCATGGAAGACACAGCCATCAGAGGCTTGGCTCTTCTGGTCACTCCAGGTGGTCCCCACCTTCTTATGCCCCCCCCCCCCATTTTCATCACCAACTCCTCCAGTGAGAATCTGCCCAGATGCAGGAGGAATCATCAGTTTTCCCAGCACCAAAAGACCATTTCCTCACACTAAATGGGGAGGAGGGGAAGCTGTCAGCCCCATCAGGTAGGCCACACTAAGAGTCAACCCCACAGGAAGGCTAAGGCTACTTTTATTGAGAATGGCTATAATTACAAAATCTTGCAAGTTTGATTGTGTTATACCTACTCGCCTTATAGTTCAGTGAATTAGAGATGTGTTTGTCTGAACCTCTTCCATATATTTTCAGCTTGTTTTGAACTTAAAATATGTTTTTCACTCATTGCTTTGGTAATGGATCTTACCTGGCTACATCAAGGTTATCTTCCTTACTCTCTACTGAAGCATACATACACACATACATATCTCTATTACTGTCATTGACCAAAATAAGAGTGGAAGTAGATCTTTTGTTGATAGTTCTCTAGGCTCCATGGAATCAAAGAATCAGCAGAAAGAAGGGAAGTGACTCTGTCTAGTACCAGGTGCACCAGCATCAAAAATATCTACTTTTCAAAATGGAAAGTTTGCTTTACTGAAGCAGTGTTGCTGGGAAAGGTCCCCATGATGGGTTAATCCTCTTAGTCTATATGGCCCTGTGAGGCTTCTCATACAACACAGAGGAGTTGCTACCACAAGTATCAGGACATTCCTATAGTCCCTACTTTTAGTTGCCCATCTTTTGAATGGGTACTGCATGCGCAGGAGCTATCAGCCTTGTTCCTTGTGAAAGAGTAATCAAACGTGACATGGCAAACATTCCTTTCTTTGAACAGAAAATTATACCCAGGGAAAAGTAATAAGTCAATTCTTTGTTAGAAAGAGTTTAGCTCAAGATATCAATATGCTCATGATTTGAGCTAAATTGTTTAGTGCCCTAAGCCTTAAAATAAAGTAAAAGCTGATGGATCTTGTAAAAATATTGATCTTACAGGAAAAAAATTGTCCAGACTTAATAATGATACTCAATGTCAAGAATGATATTTTTCTTAATTTAAGAATTAAACTGAAATTATATCTTATATTAATCTTAAGCATTGAGAAGAAGCTAGTGCAAACACATTTACCTTATTACAAACATTTTCTTAGAAACACTTCTTTTTACAGGGCATTTAAAAAAAAAAGTGCCTGGTTAGATTAAAGAATGGATAAATATTATATACTAAAATGTATAATAGTAAGCCAATATCATCTTTGTAAAAATAAATATAGTTCCAGGTGGAGGTGGACCTTTTTAAAAGTTACATTGGATGGAATTTTCAGAGTTCCTAGTCCATTATGAAGAAATAATACATTTCCAAGTTCCATGTATTCCTCATATAATTTTTAAATAACTACCAATAACATTTATCAATAATTAATAGGATTGGAGGAAGTTTGAAAGCAAATTAACCCTTCTGATTAGAACAATCCTGAGAAGCTTTAGCTAAGTAAGTTCATTGTGAATGAAATTGTTTATGGTTTTTTTTCTGCTGTGTTCAGTGGGACCCAGGTCATGAAAGGTTAAGTGAATGGAATTATATGATAGATACATCAATAACATAGAGGCAGGAGGGGCTGTCCACCCAGTACTTTTTAAGCAACCAGTATTGCACCCACCAGGTCCACAGACTTCAAAACTATTCTAATATCCCCCCTCTTGGGACACAGAACTTGCACTGGTTACTAATGTGATGCCTCTCTTATTTTGACACCCATTTTGAAATCTATAGGCAGATAGAGTTTTGTGCTCTGCTGCATCAGGGTTCCCAGCCATAAGGAAGCATCCACATGTACAGCTGTATGCATAAAGGCCTTCTCTTTGCATAACTTTGTGTGGACATGGTACCTGTTCATTGCCCTCTTCTCAAGACTTAGGCCGTATTACTGGCCTTGAACTGTTCTTCTTTTTTTTTTTTTTTACAGGACCAACCACCCATTATGACTAACATATCTTTCAAACGTGAGTCCCATGAAATGCACATCATTCATTCATGACTGTATGCCAATCACACAATCAAAAATAAAAGGGAAAACATCAGTTCATACCATCCTTCTCAAATGCAAAAGTGTCATGTTCTTTAAAGTTAAAGATCTACGAGAACAAAAGCGTAAAGAAGAACTTAACAGAGAGCGTGACAGATTATTTGCTGAAGTACAACAAATGCTTAGAGTATTTGGTAAAGTGGATGAAACCCTTGTTCCAAATACCTGAAAACAAAATATTTTATGATGAGACATGCTTTGGAGAGTTCAGCAATCTTAAAGAATCTGTGGAAGGTTAAAACAGTGACACGGTGTTCAATAATTTGCTTGCATAGCACAAGTGAATCAATTTTTTGAGAAAGAGAGTGAGAGAGAGAGAGAGAGAGAGAGAGAGATTCTCTTAGAATTTTTAAAGAGTTCCCAAATCTTCTATGTTATTTCATCTCATAAAGCAGGTAAAGAAGTTGTAGAAGGAAAGGTCTTGCTACAGGTTAAGATTTTCATTACAATCTAAATAATTATAACAATATTTGATTCAGACACCTGCTTCAGTCCTTCATTGTTTAAAGGTTTTTTTTATTTGGGCTTAAGAGAAAATAAATAAAACAATGTTTTATTCTAATTCACTCATTATTTGGTAGTATTTCTTAGTTTAGTCTTAATGGAACACTGTTGCTTTCAAACAAAATGAAATAACATCTTCTGTTATTAACCAGTGTTTGTTTCCAGTCAAAATGAAACCACTCTCTTCTGTAAAGCATTGCTTCAATCAAATATTTATGTTTATGTACCACCAGTGCTCATTAATCAGATTTCTCCTTGATTAACCAGTTTGTTCAAAAACAAATAAAATTTCTACAGCAATCCCAGCAAGCATGCAACCATCCTCTGCATGGTCCATTTTGTGTTAGCTAAAAGATATTTGTTCACTACCTATCTTTCACAGGATATTACCATTTCTTCTCAAATACTATTTGAAAAGATCAAAATATTCCATAATCAGCCCTTACCCCATCACTGTTGTGGATATAAAGAATGAACAGCTAAATCAGGAGTAAAAAGTCATTTCTCTGTTGAGGGTCATGTATTCACAGACCCTCAGTATGAATTCATCATATGTCAGTGATAGGCAGTACTAAAAAAAGTGAGGTCAGAACCTAAATGGGTAAAGCAATCCATTCTCTGTCTTTCTGACACTCTCTGCTTCCACCTTCTTTTCTTCTTCTTTTCTTCTGTTTTCACAGCAAGCTATAAGAGACAGAATTATTTCTTATGGCAGGCTATCTGATAAAGTGCAATTAACACCTGCAAAGAGCTTTGAAATTACTGCCAAGTGCCACGTGAATTACTCTGAAATTTGCACGGGGTTCTAGAGCTACAGGAGTCCTACTACTACTCCTTTTATATATCTATATCTCTGTATAATTTTAATTAAACATTTTAATTACAGTAATAAAAACTAATACAAGGTAAACTCTGAGACAGAAAGGAAAGGAAAAATAGAGTGCAAAAAGTACAAAGAAAGAAAAAGGAAGAAGAAGAAGAAGAAGAAGAAGAAGAAGAAGAAGAAGAAGAAGAAGAAGAAGAAGAAGAAGAAGAAGAATGAGAAGAAAAGGGAGTGAAATAAAGAAAAAGGAAATAAATATATAAAGAAGTTACTTCCAATCTTCATCACAACAAGTACTGTTAAAACAAGTTTGGTAGCAGTTCATCCTCTATAAGGTTACAAACAGATATCTCTTCTTCCCATAACCCACCCCTTATCTATAAGCAAATTCATAAGACATCAACCTTTCAATCATGGTGTCAGCAAAAAGTCCATAAAGTGTTGCCAGAATTTCATAAAAACGTCTTATTTTAACCTTGATCAAATAAACCAACTTTATATTCCTTCCTTTTACCTACGAAAATCTTAATATTTAGTTCATTCATATATTGTTGTAGGATTTGATGTCTTTTCAATTCTTTGTCCCATCAGATAAACTTCTTCAAGGCTTTAACAAGCCTCTTTTGTAAATCCAATAAAAAGACATTATCCAGGTCATTGTCTTGGTTTTCCATTTGCATTTCCCTTTTAATTTTTTAAACGTCAACCAACTTCTTTTGTATATCCAGTAAAGAGTCCTTATCCAGGTCATTCTCTTGGCCTGCCACTTGTATTTCCACTTTAAATGTCTTCTCTATCTTGTAATCCACACTTTTTTTAATCCAATATTTCTGATTCTACTATTTCTGCATCAAGCAAGATTTATTTCACATCTGTCATTCCTTCATTAATATCCTTTAAACATAGTCGATCCATAGAAGCACACATTGTTACTGATATTGTTGATATTGTGGTACTAATTTCTGGCTTCTTTCTTCAAAGATCTCCTTTAATATTTCAAATATTAGTGTTTTGTGTGATTTTATAAATCCCAATCCTAATCAAAACTGAAGGCAGGGGGTTTTTTTTGTTGTTTTTGGGGGGGGTTTGGCCTGGAATCTTTAGTCCCTTCTAGTGTCCAATTGAAATCATTACGTCACTAATCTCTGTTATAATTTACAGCAGAAAAAATAATTTTTACCTACTACTACTCCTGAGTGAACCCAACCTTACATATTTCACAAATGATTTTCTGAGAGATTTCTGGCCAAAGGAATTCTATACAAAGACTGCATATTGATTCTCAATACCATAAATATTCTGCTCAACTAAAAAAATGACAAACTTTTATGTATGTCAAGCCAAGCTTGTCTAAATGAAAATGGAATTCAAAATAAAGTTAACTCTTTTTGAAATCAGAAAGCAGCAAACATGAATTGTAGTGCATGCTATTTGTACTTTCTCTAGGTTGAACCCCAAAAAATGTCAACACTGAAGTAGGGCCAAAGACTAGCCAAAGGCAAAGAAACAACATGTGTGCTCAGTAAAACGATTCTTAGTTACGCTTAGCTAGAATGCAAAGTTATTTATTTCTGTTCCTATCCAGGAAGCAGCAATAACCACCTTGAATAGATACTCCAACTGTTTTTCACATGCATAGACTCTGATTCTGATGATTTTCAGCAACAGCAAGCTAACTCAGAATTCCTAGAGTTGAAGTCCACATATCTTCAGGTTGCTCAGGAGGTTGGGGAACAGCATCCAGATTTCAGCTGCTTCTGACAATGGCTGTCTACAATTTATATCTTCAGCCAAGTGATAATCATTTTTCTGTCTTTTTGGCAGGTACAGTATGAGTCCAGTAAGTGGGACTTTGAATACAGGCTAATTGTGACATCCACTTACTACCTTTCAAGTAGTAAGAATAAATTAATGCATTGACACTTCTTCTCATATAATAACCCTTTTTAGATCAAGAAATGGATAATAAACAATTTTTATTCATTACCCATCTTTTAACAAAATTTAATTAGGCTAGACTCAAAATCAATTCAGTTAGACAATTGAAAATTAATCTGCAAATTTGTAATATGACATACATGTGCATGCGTGCGATGTGGTGGATTGAGTCCCATACCCTCCACCCATAACCTCCTGCACCTTCCCACAACTCCTGGGAAAATCCTACTAGGGACTGCTGACATCAGCTTCTTTATTGAAAAGAAAACCCTTTTTGTTAGTAGTTTACCAGGGAGGAAGCAAGTGGCAATGCCTCTTCCATCAATGACCTGGCCAGAAGGGAAGTATTGGCTGAAGTCTAGTCCCTTTCCCAGAATGAACCTCAGTGATTCAATAAGAGGTCAAAATCTGTATTATGTTCAGCAAGTGAAAGAACTAGAAGAAAGCTGAAGGGAGGGGGAGGAAAAGGGAAAAGGAATTATCAATTGCTTATAAGGAAGTTGATCTCAGATACCTGCTCTATCAGCCCAAGAACCCCCCCCCCCACACACACACACACATACACCCATACAAGAAAGCAACAATAGCCCAGATCAATGACAATAAAAAAAAGCAAAATCTATATCACATCTAAATTTACTGATCCTAACTTGTGGTCTAATCTCCTGGTCTCCAGCTTGATTTCTAAGGCGTGCGCATTTTTTCTTACCTGGCTTTCAGCCAGCCATGGTGGAAAGATGTTCCTATTCCTTCTGAGAAAGATAAAGACAAAAGACAAAATATAGATTATCCCCTCCTCTATTTACAGAAACCCACCTGGGAACAGAACGTTCCTGATGGTCTCCTTAATATTTAATTTCCTGGGCTTCTGTTGTTTTTGTTCTCTACCTAGATTGACAGGTTAGTTTTTCCTTTTTAACATCTAAACTTCTTGGAATGGAATTTTCCTTTTTCATTTTTCAACTTTGCTCAGTAGAGTTTGCCTCTGTGTGTGTGTGTGTGTGTTTGTGTGATATAGTATATTTAAGAAGTTAAATTGAACTGAAATCAAGTTTTAGTTTTCTAGCTCATATGTGATCAAGCATTAGGCCTCATTGATCTTGGTTTGAAGAGCAAGCTGACAAATGGTCACATTTTAATGCTCAGCTTTATATAAAAATTGTGGATGCCACTATTATATTTGTGAAATCTGAATTTTCTGGTACATCAAATACATGTTGGAGATTCAGCCATACATCATTTGAAAAATACATATCTAAATCTACAGTGCTGTACAAATTAACAGCTTCCTTAACTGAAATGGAAAGTCCTACAAGAAAAGCAGCTCTTTATGTATAACCAAAGCACCCTAACATCCTGTAGTCACTGCTGGAAGGATAATCCATGAAATAAATTGCAATAATAATAACATAAACTGTAGACTGCCAAGAGAATTGGCTTCCATTTCAGGTTCATTCAGAGATTTGGGAACAGTTTCAATGTGACCCTTCATTAATTAGAGATGAAAGGAAGAAAGATTTCCCCATAAATAATGCTTGCAAAAACATAAATGTGAACCTTCTGAGAAATGTTAATAACTCTGTACTCTTTCTTCTAAAGCCCTTTTTATCAGCACCCATTACCATCACTCTTTTTGTTAGAACTTTTGTTTTTATCTCATTTGCTCTTGAATTTCAAGAAGGAGGAGGATCAGAGGATGAGAGAATCAAATCCAGGACCTTTTCCAGAACTTTGATCCTCAACTGAATTGGTACTCTCTTTGCTGGGTTATTTTAGCACCTGCTTGTAAGCTGCAAGCCATACAATAAACAATTTCCAAGCATTTTTGTGATGCGCTGATCTGTGACATGGCATAATAATTCATAATATCGCAAGCCCTTTAAAACATTCATGAAATGAAAGGCTCATCCAATATCCAAAGGAAGCTGAATCTGAAACATTCACAACATTTGGAGTTGGTAACTTAGTTAAGGTTAAGTTCTTAACCTGGGTTATTTTCTTTTGTTTCCACCCAGTATGTCATCCTGCCATTTTTACCCTTTTTGTCATTTTAATGTCTTGTTTTTAATGTTTCAAATAATTTGTAAACTGCCCAGAGTCACTGGGAGTCAGACAGCATATCAACTGTAATCAGAATAAGAACTGAGGTCCATGAGATGGGCAGCTGTTTTCATTCTGTTGTCTAGATGTATTGGGAGGGCAGCTGTCAGAATTTACAGCCAGCAGGGATACTGACCCTGGTAGCTGGTAATTTTGGAAACAGTAAGTTCAACATATCTGAAGGGCATTAGGTTGTGAAGAGCTTATGATCACTAGGACTTAACCTGTATTTTCCTATCCTTTGCAGCAGATAATATTTGGGCACAAATTTAATATGTAAAGCATAACTATCTTTGGATCTTCAAATTAGGGATATGCTCTTTTCAATGATACCATACCATTCTTTCCTTTCCAAAAGTGGCTCCCTGAAATCTCTGGATGATGGAGGGCCTCACAGAGGTCAGAACTGAGAATGAAGCTGACTTGATGACTTGACAGTGTAATGTTCAAGAGTCAGACCTACTGTACTTGTGATAGCTAATCATTTGAAATCTATTCAGGTTTGTCATCCCTGATGTGCTTCTGCAAACTCATTATGTTGCAGAGAGCTGGATCCCATTATTAGTAAGATCATTCCTGATTTTTCTTGATAAGCTTTCTGAAGAAACTGTTGTTACATAGAGGGTTGTGTATTCTTGGAAAATGGTTCAGACTGGTGGAAAACAGAGGCAGGGGCTTTAAGAATCTCATTCACTACATGGAAGTCTTTAAAAAGTTGCTACAGTAGATAACAGGGAAGTAGTAGGCACGCACTCCTGTGACTTCTGAAGCAGTTGATTTAATTACTTGTTAAGTTTGGAATAATTCTTCCAAATTGTTATTGATAGCTCTATTATGTAGCGCCTTAGCTTCAAACAACTTCCGTGCACTTTTTGCTATTTTGTTCAGAGACATTGGGGCAAGAAAACATGGGACCATGTGACAAATTCTGTATAAAACATCAGTTGATGTGTCAGAACAAGAGCCATACGGCAACAAAAGGATATTCAGCATCAATGGGAAGTTTAGAACTTCTTAAATTTCACTGAACTGATACCGGAAGGCTCCATCTTTACTAAAGAGGTGGACAACTGTTATCAGTTTGAGGGGAACACCACGTTTTATGCAGATTGTTAAGGTTACTTTCCAAAGATGGACTTAGTCATGGTCTGAGTGGGAGAGGGTTTCAGAGATTTTAAAAGGTAAAGTGGGTGCCTTAAGGACTGTGAAGCAATAAAGAGGGGACAAACCTAACAGTAAGTACTATTGGGAACTCTGTTGCTGCTACTAACACTAGCTATGCTCACAGGAAAGGGCATTTTAATCCAATCCCATCTCCTCCTCAGTCTGGACTGGACCCTGATAAAAAGACAAAAACAAACTAACCAGAATTCAGAATTAGACTGAACATAGGGCTATAAACACTCATTGTGTTTTGTAGGATTAAATATCAAATTAAGCCCACATTTAATGAAGCAGTCATTTAGAAACACAATAAAAGCCACCATCAAGACAATGCCATGAGGCTACTAGCATCAATCACATTTTTTCTAATGAGATCAGTGAGTGAGGGATTCAAAGGTTAGAGCTTTCTCCAGGGTCACTGTTCAAGAAATATGGACTGATTTGTCCATATTTCATAGGCCATGAACCCAGAAGCCCTGAGAATGTCCCTCATCCAGTGAAGAGTGTGTGGATTTCAAGAACACCTTTGAACCCCTAGGATGTCTTGTAACCATTTTGTTTTCAATGGGTGCCCTTTTAGAATAAGTATAAGAAACAAAGAAAACTTCTTTCTTTCCTGTTTCATTTAGATAAAATAATTCATCTACTGTTCTCCTGCAGTAAAACTCAAGATTAAGTTTCCATGGCTAAGAAGCACCTCTGAAGAGTAAACTGGTCATTCCTCTCTTGCAACCTAACCGGGGGGGGGGGGGGGGGGGAGAGAGACCATGAATGGGAGACCCATAGATTTTCGGTCAGAATGGATTGTCTTTATATACAAGTATTTGTCCAGACTTCATTTATATATGTAAGTACTTTCTCTTCCTTTAAACTCTTCATACTGTATATACAAAGATAAAGTAGAACATAGATCAATAAGACAAAACACATAAGCATCCAGAAGAACATAATCCATGTCCCTCATTCTCATTTTAAATTTCAGAATTCCTCTCTATGTATAAGTCATTCTTAATTATACACATACACACACACACAGAGACTTCTATTTCTTTTCCTCTTCTCCTTTTTTCTTTCCAAAAGTCATTCTGCCCTTCAGTCTCCTAGCAACCAGTCTTGTCTCCATCCTGGAATGCAGATTCAGATTCTGTTTAAATTATTGCTTCAATTCCCAAAGGCTCTTATTTCTTAGGTGGCAATCAATGCAACATTAGGGCTTTGCTGTTTCTATTATTTCTTGCTTCTAAGCATGATATGAAAGAAAAGAAGACAATGGCTATGTCCAGGCTCTGCATCTTTCATTTCCATTTCAGTCAATTTCTGCTTGAGCATGGTATATTATCACTCATTTGTTACGTGGATGAGATAGGATACACACAACATGACTCCATTCCATCTGAAAGCACCACTGTATTGTGTTAACATCAAGTATAAGGCATAGATGAGGCCCGAGACTCTTTATGTCCTCACCAAGCTTACTGGAGCATCATGAGAAGAACGCCTAAAAACAGCAATTTTAGACCTGTTTGGATATGTAATTTGCCATTATTATTTTTCCCCTTTGGTTGCAAAATGGAGTTTCCTGGTCATTAATTTGCTTTACTGATTTACGCCATCAGAAATGGTTAGAATTTTCAAAAGCTCATCCTTGGAATAGCACAGTTCTCTGTCTTACTCTGTCTCTACCTTCTTAAAATAACAGGTAGAAATCCTTTAAAATTATTATAAAATTGAGATGGCATAATTTCCTTCATGGTTTATTACACTCCAAATTCTATTCCTCCTGAACCTGATTGGAGTAGTAGAATTTCAGTTTAATTCCAAAACTGAAGCACTGTCGTCCTTTACTTCCCACATATTCTTCACATAGGAACAAACGTACTCCTATGAAGTTTGCATCTATATAAAGGAAAAGGTCAGCCTATCAGCATAAAACAGATATATTTCCACAAAGGCAGCCATTCAAACCTTTGCTGTTTCTTCAGAAGCTGAGAATCTAGTTAATTGGTCAAAAACAAAACAGCTCTTTGCAAGTTCATCTCTTCCACACATTTCAAGTAACATTTTGTTGGATTACAGTTTTCCTGTGAACTTGAGTAGTCAGTCTAATTAGGCCTTTCAAGGATTTCAGACCAGAAAAGAAACATCACCAAGTCCTGTATTGGTATTACTTTGCCATCGGCTTCGTGATGCACACATAAAGGAGGTAACATTTCTATGACTTAAAAGGGTAAGCATTTGTGCATCTCTAGTGAAGTCTTCCCCAAATCTTCTGAGAATTCTTGAGCTTCTTCTCATGATGCTCCAGTAAGTTTGGTGAGGACAAAAAGAGTCTCTGGCCTGTTCTAGACCTTACACTTGATGTTTATACAATACAATGGTGCTTTCTGATGGAATGGAGTCATGTTGTGTGTATCCTATCTCATCCACGTAACAAATGTGTTCAATGCATTTGGAGGTCATCAGATGAGGAAAAGCTGCTCTCATGCATTCTTATACCTAATTTGAACTGAGGGCCTTCAAAATCCAAAGATATATAGAATAATACACAACTCTATTTATCCACTCTCTCAGCCTTCTGAAAAGAAATCTAGACTGACCATTTCATTTAAATACTACTAGTTGTTGATTTTAAGTGCTGCTTTTATATCCATTAATTTTTTTAAATTACTTCCAAACATTATGATTTGCTTTCAGTGTAGAGTACCTAGGTGTCAGCCTTGTGAGGTAGTCCAGACAAAAAACATACCCAGAAGTACTAGCTCTACTTTATTGTAAGACTAGCTTAACAGAATCTTGCAAGTCTGAAAATACATTTCCCCCCGTTGCCTTTACAGCCCAAGAAACTAGAGAGGGTCCCTTGTGAGATGTTTGCCATTCCCACATTCCTTCTGCAGGCTAAGCTGTCTCTTATCTGACCATTATCTGGCTGCACTTCTTCCCCCGTCTCCCAAGGTTATTCCCATATACCATTACATCAGCTGACATTTGTGAAAAGGCAGCATTATGTTATACTGTAGTGTGTGTGTGTGTGTGTGTGTGTGTACCCTCTCACCTCTATGGGTGGTATGTGTCTTCCTCAATCTCAGGTCCTCTACCCAAGGCCTGGGAGTTTGAGGGTTCTGCGCAGTATCTTCGCTGTTCCTAGCACTGCACTCTTCTGGACAGAGAGCTCTGATGTTGTTCCTGGGATCTGCTGGAGCCACTCTCCCAGCTTAGAAGTCACAGCCCTGAGTGCTCCTACCACCACTGGGACCACTTTGGCCTTTACTTTCCACATCCTCTCTAGTTCCTCCTTCATGCCTTGGTACTTCTCCAGCTTCTCATACTCCTTATTCTTGATGTTACTATCACTTGGCACTGCTGTCTTCTGGTCCTTGCCTACTACCACGGTGTCTGGTTGTAGTACCTGCCTGTCCATCTGGGTCTGGAAGCCCCACAGGATCTTAGCCCTGTTATTCTCCATGACCTTCTGTGGAATCTCCCTTCTGGACTTGGGAGGGTCTAGCCCATAGTGCAGATGTCTAGTGCAGATGTTCCTGTACACAATGCCAGCTACTTGGTTCTGCTGTTCAGTGTATGCTGTTCCTGCTTGCATCTTACACCCTGCCACTATGTGTTGGACTGTCTCTGAGGCTTCTTTGCACAATCTGCACCTTGGGTCCTGTCTAGTGTGGTAGACCCCTGTTTAACCACTACACCAAACTGGCTCTCTTTAGTATGTATTATAATATATAATTATAGCTAAGTGTATAATAAGAATATAATCTAGTATGCAAACAAATGTTGACATTCTTTTCCTCCTGCCATGGAAACATGCAAATAATAGAACTTTAAAAACTAAATTTCAAGCACTTTGAATATTTCCTTTGTTTAAATATTACTAAGTATTTAACTATATGCATACCTGCTAAGGATTACAGCGGTAATAGATTATAATGCTATAAACACTTTAACAAGTCTTATCCAAGTGTATTGAAATGTCGAACAGATCTAAGCATTGTTCTGAATCTCAACCATGTAACCTTTTACAGGGGTTGGTTATTATGAATATGTATTTATCTTTTTATTTATTTTATCTGTATTTCAAATTTGTTACCGCCCATCTCGGTGTGGAGTGACTCTGGGCAGTTTACAATAAAAACAGAATAAACATTAATTGAAATAGATAAATATTAATTAATTAATTAAAACATTGCATGCATTTGTGTATTCAGGTAGCAGTAAATAAGCTTTGGATTATAATAACATTCCATATGAAACACCAGCACTGAGGGAGGAATAGTGAAGCCATTTCATTTATCCATAGGTTATTTTCTTCATCCAGAATCAGATTTCTGAAATGTAGATTAATCCCAGTGGATAATGGAGTTTTTCAACCCAGATCTAATTTTCTTTATCCATTTTCTATCTCATAAATTGCTAGGATAGTTAATTTTATTTATTTATTTTTTTCCTTTAGAAAGAGCAATTTTAAGAATGCATATTCAGTCCATATGAAGGACTAGAATGTTTCCTAGCAAATGGGTGGTGTAGAGAAATACTTTGAATCACATATTGCTCTGTAGACATTTAGGGTACAGGACAATTAAATATTTGATTGCACATCGTAATTGCCACGGTGAATACTGTGAATTCATGGGGGTTCTTTTCATCTTTTTAGTAACAAATAGGCATCCCTTTGTTTCTTTTAGAATATTCTGCCAGACAACTCTGAAATGATTTTCTGTGCTCATTAAAAGACATTGTGGACTTTTTAGATTTCCAAGTAATATTAATGTGATTAAGTATAACACAATACTGGAAAACAGTAGAAGCCTCTCAACTGATGGATTGATCATAATGTAAGAATTGGGATAATTTATTTTATTAGAGATCAGATAATTCAGACAGTGATAATACAAGACAAGTAAGTTCAGTCAAATTTGCTTTCAGGTAAATGTATCTAAGAAAGCCTCCTAGATCTCCCCAGTTAAAATCCATGGTAATTCTCATAGAACTTTGGCTTCTTCCTCTCCACCAATGAGTTTTTCAGAGGTAAGTGGGTCATTTTGTTCCCAGTTGCTTGGCATATCCTTGACAGAAATTCCAGGCACCCTCACTGCCAACATGTTTTCTTCTCTAATGCCTTCTTATGTGCTAAAGCAACTATCTAGATTTGCAAAACACTCTGTGATGGCATTTGTCAGGCACAAATCTTACATCTTCTCAACAGTAGTTCCTTCCTCTTCAGGTGAACCTTCGCCAATTAAAAGAGACTTATCTTTTTCTCTTGTGCACCTGCATCTTCCCTTACATACCTGTGTGTCACCTCCAAAGTGTACATTTAAAAGGGTGAGCAAAAAGTAAATGAGTATTATGAATTCACTGTATTAGGACTTATTTGTGCAATCAGTTTCTCTGACAGTAATCTGATTTGAACATGTCCAAGCAAGGACAATCCAATTCCTCCCCACCCAACCTGGTATCTATTGAAGCAATGTTTTATGAGAATTTATGCATGTTAACACATATCCATTTCCCTGAAAATCAATTCAATCCCACAATGTTCATCTGTTTGCATTAACGTTTTAATTCTAAACAGAGCTATCTTTAACACACTGTGTTATACATCTTAGCCTTGGGTCAAACAGTGCAGTAGAAGTCTAGATGGAAAGAAAGAGACTCAAACTGAATCCCTCCAAGATGGACTAGTTTTGTGTTTGTAGACCAGACAGTTCCAGGGTGGTGCCATCTTTGACTCTGCATGGGATTGTACTCCCCTATGCAGAGGTGGTCCGCAATTAGGAGGTCTTCCTGGACTTGCAGATCCTCAGGTGGCAGCTATGGTCAGGAGACCATTTGCACAGTTACGTTTTGTGTACCATGTGCTACCATTCCTAGATCAGGAGGCTCTGTTCATAGTCACTCATACCTTCAACACCTGGATTACTGTAATGCACCCTACCGGGGGCTGCTCTTGAAAAGCATTTAGAAGCTATGGCTGATATAAAATGTGACAGCCTGAGCAGTGATGGGTGTATCTTGATACAGTTGGGTGACCCCACTGCTTTAGAAGCTGCTTGGGTTACCATTTGGCTTCTGGGTATGATTCAAGATGCTGATTGTTACTTTTAAGGCCCTACATGGCTCTGGGTCTAGTTATTTAGAGGACCACCTTTTGCTGCATTCAACTCCCTCTAGGTCCTGTCTCTGCAAAAATGCCATCTGACAAGGCCTTGGAAATGGGTATTTTTCAAGCACTTATCCCATACTCTGGAATTCCCTCCCATTGGAGATCTGGTCAGCTCTGACCTTTCTGGGCTTCAGAACAGTTAAGACCTGATGGTTCCATCTAGTATCAGACAAGGCCATGCTGTGATTGAAGATTTGAGATTTGAATTTGGTGGACCTGTGTTTTTGTACATTTTCTTTTATCTTTTTTTTTTTTGGTATAATTTTGATATTGTGTTTGATTTAGTATGGGCGAGTTCAATCATTTTTTTTGAAGGGGTTCTTTTTTATATTATGAAGTTTTTGATTGTTAGCTGCCTAAAGACTTTGGGATAAATAGCATAGAAATTAATTAATGTGTGTCTTTTACTGCACACAGCTATTCTTATGCATTTTTTTTCTTTTCAGAATATAGATGGCATTTCATTGCTATGACCTAAGAAAACATATGGTTTTCCCCCTTTTTTTAAGATTGAGAATTAATATTATCTGTCTGTCTGTCTGTCTAATTTTTATTAAGAATTTGACTGTAATAGTAAAATCTAATACAAACTGAACTTAAAGAAAAGAGAATAGAAAGAAGGAGTAAAAATGCAAGAGAAAAGAAAAAAGAGTGAAGAAAAAGAAAAGTAAGAATATAATAAAGAGAAAATAAAAATATAAAGAAATGACTTCCAATCTTCATCACAAGTATAAATAAATTTAGTGACTCTTCACCCCCTCTAAGGTTACAAACATTTATCTCTTCTTCTCATATCCCATCTCTTATCTATAAACAATCCATAAAACATTATCTTTTCAGCCCTGGTGTCAGCAGAAAGTCCAAAAAGGGTTGCCAGAAGTAACATATGTTGCTTTAACCTTTATCAAATAAACCAACTTTATATTCCTCCCTTTTACTTCTAACAGTCTTTAGTTCATTCAAATATTTCTTGGATTTGATTTATCTTCATTTTTTCTTTATCCCATCACACAGTGTTCTTCAAGGCTTTAACAAGCCTCTTTTGTAAATCCAGTAGGAAAAAATTATCCAGGTCACTCTCTTGGTTTATCATTTGTATTACCCTTTTGAATTTTAAAACATCAGCCAATTTCTTTCATAGATCTAGTGAAACATCCTTTTCCAAGTCATTCTCTTGGCCTGTCAGTTGTAAATGTACTTTCTATACCTTCTCTATCTTGTCAGATAAAATTTGTTCTACATCTATCATTTCTTCAATAAAATCTTTTGGACATAGTCTATCCATAGAAGAAAACATTATTACTGACATTGTTGATATTGTGGCTACTATTTTCTGATTCCATTCTTCAAAAGTCTTCTTCAGTATTTTTATTCTTCAGTATAACATTTTGCATCATTTTATAGGCTTGTAAATCTTTCCTCTGCCTAAAATCTTTGGTCCCCTAGTCTCCAGTTTTTAAAATCATGAAATTGCTTATCTTTGTTATGTCTTGTAAAAACCAAAACAGAATCTATTTCCCATGAGAACCTGTTTGTTCTTTATAATTAATTCCAAAATCTTATTGTAAAAGTTTTACTATTCCAATTTTATCTGGACCTTAGTCCATTTATAACTTTCTAAGATCAAAATCTTATTTAGCTTTTTGCTGTTTATTTCAGATTCTTCACATTCTTAAACTTATGATTAAATTTTCCTTTCATTTAGGATTGAAGGCAGACTCACCCAGCATTTTCAAACTTGTCATTTCAAACGTCTCTAATAGCTTAGAAGTAGTTATTGAGCAATTTCCAAAAGTGGTTAGAAAGTGAAATTTGCAAACTTAGTGTCTTTTAAAAGCCTCTGCTGCAGTTGCAAGCAAGACGGCTAATCCTGGTGCTGAAACGCGCGGAAAACCACTGTCCTGTGGTCTTCTTGTGAGAAGCAGCCATCTGTAGCATATGCGGGTGATCTCCCATCCTCTCCTTACCGGAGAGGTTCCAAGGAACTGGTCCACTAACCTGTTCCTTGGTCTTTGCTGCAGTTGTCAGCTCTGCTTTTGCAGAGCCATCTTCAATTCACCACATCTAACCTGGAAGTCCAATATTATCAATCAGTATTAAGAGACAAACTTTTTTTTTTAAGTCACCATTTTGTAAAAATATAATAATAACAATTGGAAAATCAAAAAGTTGAAATGAAGCTGACAAGGGTTGACCTTTCAGGAAGGGAACAAAATGAAAATTTAATCATTTTAATCAATTCAAGGAGTCTTTCTAAAAAGGAGTTTCTGTACATGAAACCGCTGTGACTTTCTTAAACTCAGTTGCATGAAATGGCAAGAAAAGAATTTTTAAAAGATGGGAAATTTAGTAACAACTAAAGTTCATTCAATCTAGCCAATGCATACACACACACAGACACACTCACAGGCTGCAATCCTCTGGATCATGGTATGAAATCCAACATCAATAAATCTCAAGGTGGGTTCAATATATGAAACAATTCAACAAAGCAGCAATAAATGAGAAAAATGTGCATGCCAGCCATCCAGTATAAAAATCAATACAAATGAACAAACTAAACCTCAATTAATCTGCACTCAATAAGATTTAAAGCATATACAATGTAGCCAGATCTTGGCATCAAAATAAAGCCAACTATAGTGTCAGCCAAATCTCCAGGACCAGAAAGCCAAGAAGGTTCTCCCACTGTTGTCAAAGCATGAATGGGATGCAAAGAAGAGTTCTCAGTGCACAGAGAAATTAAAAAGGAGGGGTAGGTCCTGAAATTGGGAAGGAAGAAGAGAAGATTCCCAAGCGTCAGTAAAAAATGTTATATTTTTATGTCAGGCTAAAAAAAAGAAAAGAAAGATTTTATCAGTACTTGGGAATTTTCTCTCCTTCCTTCTGAAAGTGTATGCAGGAAGAGATGCTGCTTCACAGCTGAAGTCCAAACTGTTCAAGGCCTTGACTACCATAACTGAAGCCAACAATGTGGACTGGAATCGAATTGGCAGGCAGTGCAATTCATTTTCACCCAGTGCTATGTGAATTGTATATTCTGTTTCTGACAACAGTTTTATTGTCCCATTCTGCACTAATGGTAATCATCACAGCCCATATCAAAGCATTTGCCTCTGCTCTGCAAAATAATAAAGTGTTGAACTGCACAGCTGCTAGATAGCACTTTTGCACCATAGATAATAGATAGACAGACAGACAGACAGGCAGATAGATACAAATATATATTCTTTGTGTTCTCAGAAGGGAATGCTTTTGGGGAAATGTAGAAGAACCACTTGATCATGGCAATTTGTTGATAGGGATGTGCAAACCTAACATTTCTGATGGCATAATAACCTAAGAATTGTTAGAACAAGCTTTTTCTTCCAGGATGGAGGAATTTGGTCATTCTAAATCTGGTTTAGGAGTTTTCTGGTAGTAAAAGTGATTCATGGTATTCCTGATATCTTCTAGCCCTGAACCATCATACATTGCTATGAAGAAAAATCCATCTACAGTGGTACCTCAGGTCACGAACGCTTCTGTTCACAACCAATTCGGGTCACGAACAGCTCCATTTGCAAAATTTTGCCTCCGTTCGCGAATGCCGGATCGGGTGACGAACAGGATCTGCGGCCATTTTCCCTCCGGTGACACATGGTCGTGGCTTCCTGTAGGGAGGGGGACTCTCCCTCCAAGCAATAACCATCTCCCCACCCGCCTTCCTGTCCTCCACGCCAGAAGTCGCGTCGAGCAAGGTTAGCGTTCTCTCTCTTCGTACTGTATTTTGTTTCATATTTTTGCGTTTTTTTAAAAAAAATACATATGGTTCAGAACGGATTAACCGTAATTACATTGAACCTTATGGGGAAATTTGATTCGGGTCGCGACCAATTCGGGTTGCGACCAGAGTCGCGGAACGAATTAAGTTCGTGAACCGAGGTACCACTGTACATTTTTTCTTTCCAGTTCTGAATCAGTGGGTACCAGTTCAGTTCAGTTCAGTTCAGTTCAGTTCAGTTCAGTTCAGTTCAGTTCAGTTCAGTTCAATTCAATTCAATTCAATTCAATTCAATTCAATTCAATTCAATTCATAGCTTCTGAAAATTCTTTCCCATGAAAAAAGAATGTTGGTGAATGTTTAACGGGTGGAGTGTGGTATGGCTTGCACTTAACTAGTTATAAAGTGGTCAAAGGGTACGTTTGATTGTTTTATCACCTCTCCAGCTAATGGCACAACAAAACTCCTTAGTCTGAGTGTACAATCATCTCTCCAGCAGTACAAGGCTTCCCAAGCTATCTTCCCAGGAAAAAACATTACATGAAAACTCTTCCTATTAGACTTTTTCAGACTGGGAAAAGTAGAAGCCAAGAAGTTTTTAGGATGATGGAAAGAAGACATCAGTATTCTCTGTCACCTCTGACAATACATAAAGCTAGAATTTACCACTAAGAAAAATTAGGAAAACAAGCAAACTTGAGGAGTCTGAGAATAAAAACAAAATCCAGTAGCCTTTTTTTGGGAGGGGGGGGGTTGTTTGTTTGTTTTGGGGCCACCAGGAGTCAGTTTTGACTCCTGGTGGCTACCTAGATTAGTCCCTGCAGTTTTCTTGGCAAGATTTTTCAGAAGTGGTTTTCCCTAGCCTGCTGCCTAGGGCTGAGAGAGAGGGACTGGCCCAAGGTCATCCAGCTGGCTTCATGTTGAAGGTGGGACTAGAATTCACAGTCTCTTGATTTCTAGCCTGGTACCTTAACCACTACACCAACCTGCCTCTCAACCTTTTTTTGTAGGGGGATCTTTCTTCTTAAAAAAAAAAAGGCTAATCACAGACCACCTAGAACTCCTCCCAAATCTTAGGAACCAACCAAAAGAAGCTGTAATATATCATTTTTTAACTCTAGTGTATGAAGCCATAACAGATGCTAATAATATAAAATGTGTCATCTTATGAATTATCCACCATGTGCAGTAGCGATAGATTTTTTAATTGCTTTGCTAAATTATTTACACTTGCCAGTTACAATTACCAGTAGAAACGCTCAGTATGCAATATGAATATATTAATGCAGCAAAGCAATCAAACATTTTTGTGATGAGTTTAAGTAAGTCGTAACTTCCTGTCCAAACCCACTGACATCTCTGGTTTGATTTTTAGTTTGATGGCTATCACACTGAGTTCTCTATTATAAAGCTCTTGTAATCAAGAGGCTTTTATAATCCAGCCACCGTTCCTGTCCCTTTGTTGTACGGCAGGCAGTACTATTGTCTAGCCCAAAAGGTTTGCTCATGCCTTTTTGAATATTCCCCTAACATGCAAGCTAGGTCAGAATCAGATTGGTGTAGTGGTTAAGGCATTAGGCTAGAAACCAGGAGACCATGAGTTCTAGTCCCACCTGAAGCACAAAGCCAGCTGGGTGACCCTGAGCCAGTCTCTTTCTCTCAGCAATAGGAAGGAGGCAAGGGCAAACCACTTCCAAAATCACTTCCAAAATCTTGCCAAGAAAACGGCAGGGACTTTTCCAGGCAGTCACCAGGAGTCAACACTGACTCAAAGCTGCACGTGCGTGCGCGCGCACACACACACACCTCAAAAATGCAAGCTATGTAACGGTATCAGTATTCAAGCTCTACAACTCCTGGAATTCCCAGCCAGCAGTGATCAACCTGTACACCATAAAAATGTACAGCCTGGGTTGAGCTTAGAAAATTGACAATTTATTTCCCATCTATGTCAGCTTTAGTGTTTTTTCTTTTTTCACACTGATTGGCCCATTCTTTTTTCATTTAATTCATTTTTTAGTACACAAAATAACTCATTCTGGGAGGTGTGATATTTTAAATAGGCATTTTTATGTGCATTTTAGTATAGGTATTGAGCTAAAAGCTCTATACCACACTCAGAAAAATGGAAGACATTGCCCACTGCCTTCAACTTTTTTTTTTTTAATGTCCCAGTATAGTCTACAGTAATAGAAGGGTTTGAGTTCTCCTGAAATTGAACTTACGCAGATCAGCTAAATGATGAACTTGAACCAACATATACCAGTGTTCTTTTTTAACTCTTGCCAGGAAAGATCAATCTTTTTGTACAAAAATATCCCTGAAGTGCTTTGAAATGTCTCATTTAGTGGCCAGCAACTGCTTTCCCTTGAAATAACTCACAAAAGTGTCATATAGTTAAGCACGTGGGCAATATTATTATACCAAGTATTTGGCTTGATGAAGTTGTTGAGCTCCGGAAGCCTAGTTTCTGACTTATTGTATTCTTTATATTAGAGGACCAATTTAAAATGTGAGTCTATTCATTTCTCTTGGTGACGAACCAGTGTTGGTTCTCTCAGTATCACTTTTCAAGAGACTCTTCAAATGACCTTCAAGATCCTGTTTGAGGGGAAAAAATTCAAATTTGTTATTCCATGGAAGCTCCGTATTTCAGTGCCATAAAGCATTGGTGCCTGCAGTATTATGTCCAAGATTTTCATTATCAATGCAACTTGTTTATGCCCATAAATCCACTGGAATTTCATTTTATTGAGACTGATGATTCTATTTACACAGCCTGCCAGATTTCACTTTTTTTTCCCAAGTGCCCATAGTGAAGAAAAGTAACTTTAAAAGCCAATGCTATTTTGACATGCTCAATTTTGAGCACCTAACAATGCCCGTTATAAAGTGAAACAAACAAAAAAGAAAGAAAAAAATGCTATAATGGATAGTCAGAATACTTCTACAGCAAAAATTGTCCAAGGCAGGTAGCATATATATCATATCCCACCTTTCATTTTAATTAAAATGGAACAGCACAATCCCTTAATACTAGTCTATCACAATGTTTTTACTTATTTATTTTTAACAGCATCTTAAATCACCCATGCAGTCTTTTATAGTGAGCTATTGTACACAATATATTTGCTAACTGGGGTGGTGAAACTCCTGAAACTCCTCAAAACTAGGAAATTTATTGTAACTTAAATCACACATTCTAATTACACAGAAATATAATTTGTACCTCTGTCTTGTTCTTATTTATAATTTACAGATGTGAGAGCCCATAGTGACTTTGAGCTAAATAACTGAATCAGGAGAGTTAGTAAAAATCTGAATTTATTGGCCCCAATTTTTAAAAAATTAATCTTATTTAATGGTGCAGGGAGACCATTCTCTGAAAAGCAAAGTACATGGAGGAAACCTGGTAGAAAAAGATTGCAAGTATATAGTAAAGTTTCTGTGATTTCAGCCATAGCAAATTTAGTTAATTTTCTGTGGTTTTTATTGCTACAGTTGAGTAGCTGAAAGTACCAGGGGATGACATAGCAAACACAACTGTTTGCCAGGTGGAGCAACCTCCTTGAAAAGACACCCAGTAGGCTACTTGACTCAAAAACATGGCTCAGTGTCTCCAGTTGTTCATCTACTCATTCATGAATAACATAGATCATGCCTTTAGACAATTATGAGTGAAGTAGGAATAAATTAGAAATGTGCTGGCATTAGTGTATACTTAAGAATTAGAATCTGAATGTAGCATTGCAAAAATAAATAAATAAAATAAAATAAAATAGATAATACCTAAATCAGAAAATTGATACTTATCCTGTCAGAACCCAAAACCATTTCTTATAGCCTGGTAACAAGAAATGGCTCATTGTAAGATACATTTTTTTTTTATTTCAAAAAATATCTTTCCACAACATCAATTATCTAGAGATTGATTCAAAACAAATTCCTTCAATATCTATAAAATAAACAGATAACATATATCCATGGCATTTTCCTGTTTCATTAATCCTTTGATCATCATCAGTTCCTTAGTTGATGCAATAAATGGGCTTGATATTTAAAATGAATTATTTAGAAATAAATAAGATCCCCAATCAAATCTAATTCCTATTGCATAGAATGGCATAAGCAATGGAAGAACCTTGATATATATAATATTTTTATTCTTTCTAGGATAGTGACCTGTAACAAGAGATAATGAAGGTTCTGCTAATGAAACATTCTGTTGCAAATGAGCTGCAGGAGGAGATCATCACATGAAGGTCATCCCATAATGAAAATCAAGGAGATCATTTAGATAAACAAGGAACTTCTTTAGCAGCAAAATGAAATGAATGGTGATGCTCCCTGAATTGCCTTTTAATGCTTCCAGGTCAGGTCTGTTCACTTGAGAAGCAAGCTGGAGTCTAGGCTGCTAGTTACAGATTATTCCTCATCTTAACGCACTTCTAACTTGACCAGCGTCTACTATCCAATATGATCCCCACACTTATACCACTTGCTTATGGTATACTGTGGAGTGCGGAAAGCATAGAAAGAGGTGCTTCATGAAGTACATTGGCATGAGTGAAACACCTTGCCTTAAAGCACTAATGCAACCACATCCCTGAAAGGTTTTGCCTGGCTGTTTTGAAGGCTTTCTCAGCTCCTCTGCACATAAATGCACTTCTATAGGCAACACTTTAACTGAGCCTGGTGGCAAAACAGAGATGACCTGCATGGAGGGACAACTTAGGGAAGCCTTTGAAACAGCTATGCTGAGTTTTCTGGATCACATGGTGGTCTCAACACTCAAGGAAGATGCTTTTTTTTCCACACCAGTAGGCTTTGCACTGCATCCTTTCAAATATTGTGCTAAATTGTAGGGAAGGTCACATCTTATGTTTAGCCCAATCTCAATAAATAACATTTGACTAAATGATGTTCAGAAGCCTGTTAAAGCTACTGTTCTGTGTTAGCTGGGTTTAATTGCAAGGGTGCAGTAAAAAAATCTATTGAAATTAAGGATAAAGCAGGTGGAAAGTGTAAAGGAATTTGGGGTAGACCTTGGGGAAGGGAGGAGTGAGCCGTTAAGGAGGGACTTGGGGAAGAGACTACCAAGTCAAGAGATTACAGGAAGCATTAGAAAGAAATTCAAAACATAAGGAACAATTTAGCATAAGATGGGACAGAAAGAAACTTGGAAGGCTTTCAAGATTCTCTTAATATACCCTATAACAATAAAGTAGCATTCCTGAATTCCTGCAGCGTCTGCTTCTTGACCTGTCCTACCTCAAATTGCTGACATCAATGTTGATAGCTTGTCCAAGTTTTCCTCTGTGACATCTTACACTAAACAAACTCAGGGCAGGTTTGTTTTAACTTTCTTCCTCATGCTTCCTTCAGTCTCTGGACTCCATAATCTCTTCTCCAAATCCCTCCTTAATCACTCACACCTACCTTCTTCCCTTAATGATTTTCTCATACCTTCCTGAAGGTCAGATCCAAATTTTCCTTTCAGGAGGATATTCTCATTCTTTGCCCACCTCCCTCCCCTTGCCATTCACCAGAAAACTACTAAAAAATACCTGTTCCATGTTTAATGAAACCTAAAAAACTGGTTTGCTTCATCTTGATGATTTTCCACAGTACAGTTGGATCTTTATTTGTAATTACAGAAGGCATACCTTTCTCTACAGTGAAGGCAGAAAGCCAGTTTAATTGGACATAGGAAGCAGTTAAGCAACAACCTTAAACAATATTTCTTATTAACTGGCAGACTGTAGCTTTTTAATTTTATGTTGCCACTACTGTTAGAAATGTGTAATGAATATTTTGTAAACTTTGCAAGTCTTCTGTTTGCAAAGTCTACATGAAGTTTAATTATTATCAGTAAAGAGATAACCATTTTCTATTCTGTATTCTTTATTATGTGATATCCAACAAAAAGAGCTTCAGAGTAAAACAAATGAGAAGTTTAGCATGGCAAAGTTATTAAGTATTAATAATATATAATACTATTTAGCATGGCAAAGTATTATAATATATAATACTTAATAAGTATTAAATACAAGACAACTTCTCTGAATGTATATATTTATTGCAAATTATTTTATGCCACTTCAGTTGCCAGGGCCTAAGTGGCTTATAATCAGCTTACAATATATAGCAATTCAACAAACAACAAAAGCATCAAAATGATTCTATAAGAGACTTGGAGTTTAATGAGAAGAAGGCAGGTTTACTTGCTTGTCACACCATGCTCTCTTTGCTTATGCAATCCAGATCTTCAGCCAGAGATTTCTTCAGCATTGGGATGAAGATCTTCACTGCACCCACGTTACTCCACTAGATCCCATACTGATCCTCATGATAGTTTGTATGTATTGTAAACATAGCTAGACTGAATTGGCATTGTCTCTTGGAGTTCCTTGGGCTAGGCCTGACATCAGTCTTCCCAGACTCATTTCTACCTTCGAGACGAAGGAGTTTGAATCATGGCAACGGATCCCCAGGGAGCTAATTTGACACCACAGTTATTGGCAGCAGCCCTGCTACAGCATCAACAGCAAGTGGATGCACAAATTAATAACCTACAAGCAGCTATGTTTATTAGCTACAACCTCTAGCAAGAATCTTCCCAGACTAAAACCCCAGTTCCCGAAGTCCTCCAGCCACAACAGTGTGAATTCCTCAGGGAAGTGCCAGTCTCATCCTCTTGTTCCTCCCACACGGTTCTGGCGAGCTAAGAAAATGTTTGTCTCCCTGAGCTTGGCCTTCATAATTCCATTCCATCACACTTATGCGGGAACAGGTAGGATAGGCACACAAGATAAAGTTGTGCAGTGGCCTCCTTGAAGCTGCTCTTCAGACAGGAACAATTACTCTAAGGAGAACCCCAAATTGCAAACTGACTCCAAGCAGGGAGTGCAACTCCCCCCACAGAGACTAGGATGGAAATGGGGAGAGGAGCTAGAACCCACCACCACTCAGTCTTGCTGGGGTTGAGTTGAAGCCTGTTTTCCCCATCCAGGCCCCACAGCCTCTAGACACTTGGATAGAATCCCTACAGCATCACTTTGTCAAACTGGGGCACAAATGTACAACTGAGTACCAGCATACTTATATTACCCCATGCCAACAGATTACTACTAATAGTTTCATGCAGATATTAAACCAAAATGGGGAGAGGGTAGATCCCTGAGGCATTCCATAAAGCACTCAGCACTGCCTGGAACCAGCCTCAAAGGAAGGAGTACCACCACAACACCTTGCTTCCCACTCCTAACCTCTGAGCCGGTCCAGTAGGATACCATGGTTGATGATATCAAAGGCCATTGACAAATCAAAGAGGACCAGGATGGGTGCACTCCCCCCATATCAAGCCCCAGAGGTCATCACTAAGTGTAACCAAAGCTCTTTCATACTATGTCCCATTCTGAAATAGGACGGAAAGAGTCCACATAATCTGCTTCTTCCAGGCCCTTTTGGAGTTGTAACCTTCTTAAACCTTCCTAAAAAGGGAAGACTGGAGACAGGGCAAAAGTGTCAAAGTCTGTTGAATGCAGCAGTAGCTTTTTTTTTTTTTAATATAATTGTTATTACAGCTTTTAAACAAGAAGCTGAAAACTAATGCAAACTATATAAAGTAAGGAAGAAGAAGAAGAAAGAAAGAAATCAAAGAAAAAGCAAGAAATGCAAGAAAAGGAAAAAAGTTAGGAAAAATAGAAAAGAAAGAAAAACATAAAGTGGCTTCCAATATTGTTCATAGCAGTTATAAATACAAATGTATTTTATCCTCACTCTCTAAAGTTACATCATATTACTCTTCTTTCTATAATCTATCCTGTATAATCATCAAAACCATAAATCACAAGTTCATTTTTTTCATTTTTTATGCAAAAAGTCCATAAGAGGCTTCCAGTCATCAATAAATGTAGATAGTGTCTTTTCTCTAATCAAAAAATCAATTTATCCATTTCAGCAAAACCTATCAACTTCACCAACCATTCCTCCATAGGGGGTAGTATCAAATCTTTCCATCTCTGTGCATATAGCAATCTCACCGCAGTAATCACACGTTGAAATAATCTTCCATGGCTTTTTTCTAACTAGATGCAGCAATGGCTTCTTGAGGAGAGGGCAAACCACTCCCTCTCACCAGGATGCATTTATTGCTACACAGATTCAACCACATGCCCCTTCTCTGTAGACCTTGAAGGAAGGGCATGGATCTAACACATAGGTGGATGTGCTAACAAATGTCTACTTCCTCAGGACTAACAGAATTGAATCTAGGAAGCATTGGTGATAGAGGGAGCTTAACTCAAGAGGTATATTCCCATTCCACTTAGTAGAAAATGTGTAGTAAATATGAGACATATTCTTATTTACTATCCTAAGAAGATCAAACTACATTCTGGTTTAATAAGGTAAGATAGCTGACCCTTTTGATTTTAATTTTGATTTAGGGTGTGTTTTTCCCCCCTAAATGGAGAATTCAAGCAAGAATCTGGTTTAGGATCACCATGCCCTGGATGGGAAGGTTTAGAGTTTTCCTCTCCCCATCATTGCTTTCTTGAAATTCTCAATCACTCATGAAAAGGGGCAGTCTCCAGTAGAGTTCATGATTTCTCCTTAGAAAACACATCCATTTTATGTCTGCTATATAATTCAAAAACAAACTGCAGAGAAGGCTACACTTCTTTACCTTACTGTTTTCCCATTGATAATATTATTCCTTGTAATATTCATTTCATTTATTTTCACATTAGTTGACTGCATTTCTCCCATTCTCATGATAGCAATCAAAATACTATTGTGCTTTAATGTGAGACCAAATTATGTAAAATGCAATATTAACTATTCTCATTTTAAATTCAACATTGTAAAACCTCTATATTACCAAAAAAAAAAAAAAACCCAACCCCCCCACCTCATTATCAGGGGTTTCAATTTCATCCCAAAACAATAATGATTTTCCACTATGAATTATTGAGAAAATAATGCCTATTCTTCACAGATCCCTTAGTTATTAGATTCTTAGACAATAGGAAACTGAATTAAGCCTGAATACTGAAAGAACAGGAAGGAAGCTATAAGAATGTATTCCCTGTGTTACAATTTGCCTACCAACTTCAAACAGGCTGACCAATCAAAGAATCATTTGGATGAGTATTCCATCCTGTAACTATTTGTTGTAGGCTTCCCCTCGGTTTGTGCTCTTTATGGAAATCTTACCTCTTGTCACATTATTTTCTTTCTTCTGATTTCATCTTATGACTGTTTGCTAGATGTCACAGAAACCTCTCAGGGACAGCATGATTTCTGCATCTCTCAGGAGTTAAAATGTGAATTTTCTTGCTGCTTTAAAGGAAAAGCCAATGGAAATTTCATGATAGGATCATGAGAAGTCCTAAACCTAAGCTTTCTAGGAACCCCATAAAAAGTTGTTGTTTTTTTGGCTGGTGTGGGTCTTCTGGGCTGTGTGGCCGTGTTCTGGAAGTTTTGTTTCCTAACATTTCGCCAGCATCTGTGACCGGCATCTTCAGAGAGCAGGAGCACAGACAGGAGCAGTTCTCTCTGTGCCCAGGATGATGTGACCCTGTTGTGGGTATTTATAGAGATCTGAGGGGGGGGGGGATTGGGGGTGTGTGGTGGGGGGGTTGTGGGGGTTGTGGGGGGGTGGGGTTTGGGTTAACGAGTGGCTGTTTTTTTGTTTGTTTAAAGAAATGTTCAGTTCATATGGATGCAAGCAGGAGCAATATCAAAGCAATGCTTTAGAACTGTGTAAAACATCCTTTTTTTTTACATTGTGATTCTAGAAATGTTTGCTTAGAATCAAGTCCCACTGAAATCAATAGGCCTTATAGATTAGTGCACATTCTTAAGGTTAGGCAGAGACATTTACTTTGGACAAAGCCTAAGTACAAAATTAATGTTGGACTTTATAAGTACTCAGACCTTCTCCAAAGTAAAGCAACTGTTGCCCAGAGTGCTTATGAAAAAAAGAAGGTTGTTCTGAACACCTGTCTCAAGAGCACTGGAAAATGTTGAAGAGTTTTCTGTTCTTTTGAATATCACCCAAGATCACCATAATAGGAAATACCAACCAAAGACAGGAAAAAGCTTTGTGAATTACAAATGCAGTTTCTTGGTGATTCAGACCCAGACCAATTATTTTAATTCTTTCTCCTGGAAGAAGACTGATCTCAGAATATCTCCCCTTTCAGTCTTTAAAGCCAGCTTTTTTAGTCAAGAAACTCCATTTAAAAAATAATAAAGTTCCAAAATGGGATGGAGACTAAGCAGGGCTAAGGATCCACTAGATGGTCTGGATCTTCTGCCATGCCATGCCCTGAACCGGCATGAATTTCTTAAAATGAAAATGCAAGAAAGAGCAGAAAACACTTTGGCTTTCTATATCTGTCCTATATTTTGCATCTATAGAGCATTAGGGCTTGTTGGAGAATCCTGACTTGGACTTCTGTGGCAAGAATTTACTTGGCATGATAGCCATTTTAAAGGGAACTCAATCTGTACATCAGCAACACATTATCCAGGTAGAGGAACCAGACCATAGTCAACAGGTTTATAGAATCTGATGGAACTCTGTTGGTCTTTAAATCATCTGATTCCTCTTGAATTGATATCTGTAGTGCCAACAACCCTTTCACTTTTCTCCTCTAAAACATTAATTCTATTTATTGTAAACATCCAAGAACCTTGGTAGTACATGGTGTAATAAATTTAACAAATGCATAGATAGTTATAGCTGTATTTGTTGTGTTAAAAAAAAAAAAGTTTGTAGTGCTCTGAAATGACAAGCAGGCTCAAAAAATTCTTTTAACTTCTTTCTGCAATCCTCCACTACCATTTTCTTTTGCAATAACACCTCATTCAATCTCCATCTGAAAAAGTCATTTTTCCTCTTAAAAGTTAAAGTCACTGGTTTGTGGTCTGAGAAAGTCTTTGGTAATATCTCCACTTTATGAACATATGTTTACTTTATGAACATTACTAGCCAAAGTCTTAGAGATCCAAATCATAACTGTTCTTGAAAAAGATCTACAGTATGTCTTTCAGAAAAATAAGTATGTTCCTTTGAGTCACCATTTTTATCTCTCCATACATCAACAAGCTCCAAATTGTTCATCAAGTCAAAGAAAACCTTTGGTAGTTTGCCTTGTGTATTTTTGATATTTATCTTAGACGTTCTATCTTTTTGTGAGGAAACCACCCCATTCTAATCTCCCAGGAGACACCAATTTTCATATAGAAAGTCCAATAGTTTATTCATAAGTCCTTTATAAAATGCTGTTTTATCTTCATTAGGGGCATAAATTCCCAGTATCAAAGTCTTAGCCCCCTGTAAGTTAAGTTCCATCCCAACATATCTGCCATAATCATCAGTCAGTATACATTTTGGATATACTGTAGCTGAGAAACAACTTCATTTCTTTCTTTCTTTCCTGCTGAAATAAATTCTTCACCTGAATTTTTGTGACTCAAATATTTTATATCCTTTTTCCTAATATGCATTTCTTGTAAGCAAATCACATCTTGTTTTAACTTTTTCAAATAATGAGTAACATTTGCTCCATTTATATTCCATGTTAAGCATTTATAATCCATAGTTATGCCAAAATTTTAGAAAAATCAAAAATGATTTCTAAATGCTTATAGCATCCAACGTGGTAGGATCTTCAGTGTCCTGTTGTACCTGTTGTGGCATTTGTTTAGTTACATCTGTCATTGTCACTTCCATTTGCATTTCCTCCAATTCTTCTTTGAATTTCCCCAGAAAGTCTCTTGCTTTCTGCACAGAGTTCAGTCTGAATCTCTGCTATTTAAAAGTAAAATTCACCCCTTCCAATTAATCCCATCTAAATTGAATTATTTTCTGTTTGAGTTTGTCGGACAGAAAATATACTATTTTCTCTTGCGCAATATTCTAATTGCAATTTCCTTAAGTACCATTACATCTATATTATCAATCCTCAATCTAGTATTAAAATGCTGCTGCAGAACTTGATCTCTAGTCTTCTTCCTGACAAAGTGCACAAGGACATCTCTTGGAACATTTCTAAATTTTGCAAATCATGTATTAATCCTATAAACTTTATCAATCTCTGCCTCTGTGTCATCTTCATCCCAAGTTAGACAGGGATTTAACAATCTTTTCTCTGATATCTTCCCCATGGTCTTCTGGAATTGCTCTAAATCTGAAAATTCTTTTTCTCTCAGTTCCAGTAATGTCGAGTTATCAAAATCTTTCTCCATCTCTCTGTTTATAACTTCTACCTTACTTTCCAAAACATCCTCTTTGTTGTTAATTTGCTTTATATCTCCACCCAGTTGTCCTATGGATTCTTCAAGCTTTTTAACTTCTTTCATAATCTTTTTTATCCCTGCAAATCCTTCTTCCATTTCCTTTCTAAAAGCATCCAAACTATTGGCAACTCTTTCAGTCAATCTCTTGCCAAATTCCTGAACATTTTCTGCAATAAACATAGCATGATGCTCTTATCTATAAATTGTTCTAGTGAACCTCTCCTTCCTTCTATTTTTGCTGCTTTTCTTGTGAAAGTAGGTAACAAAGGATGAAAGTAAAAGTCAACCTTCCCCTTTTCCCCCCCTGTTTTGCTTTTCTCTGCCTTTAACATGTTGATCCCAATGAGCTCTCCGTAGCTATAGTTGCGCAGTCTGGCTCATACTCCCCTTCTCTTCTTTTGTAAAATTCACTAATTATCTACTTTCCTTAATAATAAACAGTCAACATTCCCATGAAGCTCCAGTCTGTCTAGTTAATTTTACTACTTCAAAGGTACTTTTGCCAAAGAAAAACAAATTATTCTTCTGTTTTCTAAAATTACTGTCCCCTTTATCCATTTAAAGCTTTCTTAAATCACAATCTTGTTAAACTTTTTGCTTTTAAGTCAAAATCCTTTAAGGTACTTTTGTTTTTCCTCTTCTTAATTCCAAAAAGAAGGTAACTTACCGAGTGTCTTTATTCTTTCCTGCCTGAAGATCTCTCTGAAGTTGTAAATTAATTATCTCCCAAAGTTTTTAAGAAAGTGAAGCTTTTACAGGTAAAGTGTCCATAAAGGCTGCACAGCGATTTTGAGCACGATGGTAATCCCTTGGCTCCCACGGTCGACCACAAGAAACTCAATTCCTGTAGTCTCCTCACAAGGAGCAGCTATCCAGAGCACTAATGGGCAGTCTCTCAATCTCTCCTCCAGAGAGGATTTCATGGGACAGAATTCACCACCTGGCTGCTGATCTTTGCTGTGGTGCTGTTCCTGCTTGCAGAGACATTCACAGGCATGTCCAACTCACCATAGGTCCTCAGCTGGAAGCCCCACAATAGATCATCACCCAGAAGCCTTTTTTGAGAATAATCTTAATAAAAGCACAGGAGTAAGAATGGTCTGAGATACGAGCAAAGTTTTATAAGAGCATATGTCAAAAGGCAAGAGAAAATACAAGTGATTTTGGATGAGATAAAAAAAGGAAGAAGAGTTTAAAAAGTCCCCAGAGAGGACAACTATTACCCACAAAATTAAGCTTCTATAGAGGCAATTATCTATGTTAACAGTGAGAGAAATGGAAACAAAGATGAATTATGCAAAACAAAGACATTTTTAATCTGCAAATAAACTAGGGAAATGTTTGGCATATAAGTTGCAAAAAGAAAAAGAAAAGAAAGTGATACTAAAGTTATAAGAAGGAAATACTGTAATAACAGATAATGCAAATATGCAAAAAATGTTTCACCAGTAGTATTCTACTTTATATAAAGGCCAAGAAATTTCCTTGGAAAAATTTACATAAACAGAATTTACTGAAGTTTACAGAGAATCAGAGACAAATTTTAAATGGACCTATAACAATAAGGGAAGTTTGTGAAACTATGAAAAAACTAAAACAGAAAAGGTAGCTGGTCCAGATGGTCTGCTCAAGAGAGCAACTAATTGCAGAAGGATATAATTGTCAATGGTTTTCCCATTTACAGTTATCTAAAAGATTTAAAATAGATAAAAAGACATGTTATGAAGCAAAGAAAGACAGAATTTGAAGTGTAATTATGTATCGGTGATGAACATGTAATTGAAAATTAATTTAAACACATAATTAAACAAATATATTTTTGTTGAAATTTGAAATGGAAGAAGAACAGGTTAAAGAACATATGATAAAGTCGGCTAAGAATTTTGGTTATAATATATAGATGGATCAATGAGAAAATATGTGGTCAAAAGGGTTGAAATTTACATTATGCATAATCTTAAAGAGAATTTTTATAAATGATGTATCATTGGCACATGACTCCAGAGAAATTATCTAGAATGTATAAATGCATTCCAAATGTATGTTGGAAATGTGAACAACATAAAGGGACATTCTATCATGCTTGGTAGATATATAAAAAAGCTAAAAAAAAATTGGATTCAAATACACACATTGATAAAGAAGATTTTAATGATTCAATTGAAACCAGAACTTTTCCTTTTAGGACTGATGGATACACAGTTAGAAAAGAGTCATGGAAGATTATTTCAATGTATGATTACTGTGGTGAAATTATTATATGCACAAAGATGGAAAGATTTGGCACTACCCACCATGGAGGAATGGTTGGTGAAATCAACGGAACTTGCTGAAATGGCCAAACTGACTTCTTTGGTTAGAAAAAGATCATTATTGGCATTCATCAATGACTGGAAACCCCTTATGGACTTTTTGCATAAAAAAGAAAGTGATTTTGTGACTTATGGTTTTAATTATTAGAAAGAATAGATTATAGAAACGGAATTATGATGTAATCTTAGAGAGAGAGGATTGATTAGAATTGTATGTATAACTGCCCAGAGGAAGATTGGAAGCCATTTCTTTATATTTATTTTCATGTTTTCTGTTCTTTTCTGTTCTTTTTTTCTATCTCTTTTTTTCTTTGTCTCTTCTTTTCCTTTCTTTCTTTCTTTTTCTCTTTCACATTTACTATATCATTTTCTTTGAATGTACTTCTTATATGTGCAAAATCTTTTAATAAAAACTATTTTAAAAAAATGACAAGTAGGCTGATGATTATCCTGAGCATATGATGCTTTGAAGAAGGTTGTTCACAGATCATCTGCCAGTTTCAGGATGACCAGTGATAAATGCTGAATCTATTTGTCACAGCATCACAGAATACTGAGTCAAAGGGGGGGAAAATCAAAATTAAGTTAGAAATTGTGGAACAGATTTGATTTTAATCTAGTGAAGCAAGACACTTTACCCACAAATTCATTTATCTTTCATCTTACCTGTTTCTTTTCTCCTTCAGTTTCTTCTTACCTTTCCCCCAATCCCACATTTTGCAATTAGCAATGGCAAGGTAATCAGTCTCTGTTGTTTAGATGTCTCTGCTGCAAAGATTCCTTCTGCTAAATGAAATGATATAAGTAGGCTTCAGAATATATTTCTTACCAAATATGTTCTGCCAGTAATTGAAAAGTCTATAAATAATTCAGTGGATATGGATGACTGATTACCAGTTCCTCCTATTATCAGTAATGATATTGTTGTATCAGTACAGCTTGTTACCTTGAATGTTAAGGGAAGCAAGAAAGATAAAGCAGGAAAATAATCATCACATGAAAAAAGAATTAAAAAGTTTTAAAAAGCACATTTCACATTGAGTTCTTTGAGATCATTCTTAAAAATCATATTTAGTCTTGGAAATAACAGTCTGAAGTGGTTAGTTCTTCTTCGTCAGTAAAGGCAATACCCATAAACATGATAAATCTTGCTTTCAGCAAATAGTTGACAAAATACACATGATATATCATACTAGTCAAGTGTAGACTGTAAGGCAGTGTTTCTTAACCTCAGCACCTTTAAGATCTGTGGACTTCAACTCCCAGAATTCCCCCGCCAGGCATGTTGGCATCTTAAAGTTGTTGAGGTTGAGAAACACAGCTGTAAGGCATGAAATTAAGTGGATACATAGCTGGTTGTACTCAGGGTGATCATCAATGGTTCCTCAGCAATGTGGAATGGGGCCTTGAGTGGATGCCATGAGGAACAGTGCTGGGTCTTCCACACTTCAAAATTTTTACTAATGCTTTGAATGAAGAGGTACAGAGGAAGCTTATTAAAGTTGCAGATAAAACAAAGGTGAGAATGAATACTCTAGCAGAAAGAATTAAAACACAAAAATATGTTGTTAGAGAAATGGCTGAGAATAACAAATTGACAAATGTATATATTTCAAAAACAGAAATTGAATGCATAGGTACTGAATGGTGAATAACTAGTTTGGCAGTTGTTCAAGAAATTTTAGAATAATGGCTGATCACAGTCTGAATATGAGTCAGCAGTATGACATGACTGCAAAAACAAAAAACAAAAAACTTTCAGGCTTTATTAACAGAAATGTAGTTGCCAGAATCACAGGAAGCAATAATTATATATTAGTCTGCATTGCTGAAATTTGCCTCAACTACTCTCTCTGGTTCTGAGCACCAGAGTGAAAAAAACTGAAAGAGATTCAGAAAAGGGGACCAAATATGATCAAGAAGCTAGAAACTAAGTCCTAGGATGAAAGACTGAATAAACTCCCAGCATTGTACTCAGGGGTGTCCCTTAGCTCAGAAAAGGTTTTGCACCCCTGATTTAAAGCCACTCACTCAAATGGATGTACTGATGTCAAAGATTAAACCTATGGTGGGAAAGAAGGGAACTATTTGTACCAGAATCCCATCTTTCCCTAGAACTAGTACAGCACAAAGGTCAAAATTTCTACATGTGGAAATAACTAGTTAACTGCTATACTGGGCTTCTGGAAGTATTCTTGGACATAGTAGACAGAGCACTAGCAGATTCACTGAATTTCAGATTGTATAAGTTTCTTTAGGCAACTAGAATCAGGTAACTTCTGGCACCCTTAATTTCTGTTACAAACTCGCCCATAAGTTCAGCCAAGATACTGAAGCAGAAGGAAAGGACCAGCCCAGATCTAGCGGTCTAACAACTTGAATAGCAGAGGCACTGACCCAGGACTATGGTACCGAGCAGGAAACCAATGGAACCACTCATACCAGATCTCTCCAAAGACAGCAAGCCTGAATCGGGCTTCCCATCAGGAACTGGCATCCTCCGTATTAATGGTTGTGAATTTCCTGCAGTCCTGTCAGTGATACAGGCATGAATCTGTGTTGCATTGGGCAGGTATTAATCATGAGAAAAGAAACCTGTAGGTTAAAGACAAAGTGATTGTTTCTTTAAATATATTCTGCTCTTCATGAAAGACGGTGAAGGGAAAGTCAGGCAAGTCCAGCAAGAATCTTCTAAGGCCAAGAATGAAACAAAAATAAATTGATGCTGTATCTACCTGTTTAGTACACCTTATTGGAAATTATGTCCCCAAACCACCAAAAAATAAAAAATGGCAGAAATTCTAGCAAGCTGAGGTGATTCTCCCTTCAGAGACCCATGCATTTCCATGTTTTTAAAGTTTGGTCTCTGGAGGCACAGAGCTTGCTGCCCCTGACAAAAAAGAACAGCTAAATCTCAGCACTGATGGAACAAATTGTTCATAGGAATCAGAATTAGATGTCAAAAAAAGTGCATGGCTGCTTCTGTTCTCCAACTCCTAAACTTGGTATGGATGGAGACCCTACCTTCTTATTTTTTGTTTCTAACAGCAGCTGGACCTTTTCCCTCCCAGACCTCCCATGAGTTTGGCTTTGCCTGAGCTGTACAATTCTCATGCTGGGGTATCCGTCTTTACTAAATCTATCCCCCTTTTCTTACATTATGGAGGATGGGAGGGGAGGAAATGAACTGAAATGTGTTGTAGACAGTACAGTACCTTCATGGACAAAAGGAAGATCCATTACTAAGGCAATGAACAGATAAATGTTTTAGGCCTATGTAGCATATGTTTCTTGATCTGGCCTACCTTGTTGGGCTGACACCTCCTGCCTGACATGGGTACTACACTGTGTGAACTGGTGCATATTTTGAAAGGTGTTTGTGATTGATTGACTGATTGAGCACTGACACCATCCAATAATAGGAATTTTCTAATTAGCATACACAGACACACAAACTAAAAACAATATCAAAACCACAGCACAAGTAAGACAAAATTAGAGGCAGTAGTAATAATAGCAAACGTACAGCATCAAATCATCATAATAAATTAGCAACAAACCACTGACATCTTAAACACTACAGTAGATCTTAATATGTCTGGAAAAATTAAAAAGTGCCAGGAAGTCCATAGTGTACATGACAGACAAGCTTCTTTGGACAGCATGTTCTTCAGACAGAGTGACTCTACCAAAAATACCCTTTCTCTTATAGCCACCTTCCTTGCCTCCTTGGACAAGGGCATCTGGGAAAAAAAACTTCAGCTGGAGAACTTAAGATTCTGGTACATGTATATATGGAAGGAGAGGCTCTAGCCTGACCCCTGCAGCACTGAGGATTTTATAAGACAATACCAGCACTTTGAACTGGTCCTATAAATGGCCTAAAAGCCAGTGCTGATGGCAAAACTGGACTAATGTAAGCATATTAGTCAATCTCCGTGAGGAGTTTAACTGCTCTGTTTTGAGCTAATTGAAATATCTGGACTGGTTTCAAAACCACCCCCAGGTAAAATGTGTTGTAATAGCTCCAACAGGAAAGTACCAGGGCACAAATAATTATTTTTGTGAGACTCTTTGTCCAGGTCACACTGTTGCTATTATAAAGCACTTGAAGCCACAGAGGCCACTTCAGCCTCCAGTGAACAGTACTGGATTTAGATGTATCTATAAACAGGTGAACTGTTTGGGGGGATGCAACCTCTTGCTATGTGTGTATGCATCCTCTTTTTATACCAAATTCACAGGGGTCTCCAATCCAACTCGATGCCCAATCTTTTCCAGTCAAACTTCAATGAAAGTTCAGACTGGCACTCTCTAATCCTTTGGTGAGCCATGCAGCTGTGAGATTGCAACTTTACTGGAATTAATCTACAGCCTGTTTCATGCATGTTTGTTGATTGCTGGACACCACTAAAAAGTTCTAGATGTGAATGAGCAACAAAGTGTGCCTCTAGAATGGCACACGTTATGCCTCTGTCCCATGAGCTGCACTGGCTGCCAGTTTACTTCCAGGTTCAATTCAAGGTGCTGGTTTTGACTTTTAAAGCCTACATGATATGGGGCCAGGCTGTCTGAGGGACTGCTTCTTCCCAATCATATCTGCCTGCCTCATCAGGAGGCCCCGACTGCTAAATAGCTTCATCTGATGGGACCCAAATGATGTGCCTGTTCTGCCATGTCTCCCACCCCCTGGAACATCATTTCTCCCCCCCCCCACATCCCTGTTAGTCTTTTGGAAGGCCCTGAAAACATGATTCTTCCAGCAGCCTTGGGGATCCCATGAGGAGTCTGCACGATGGTTGTATTGTGTTTAGATGGGTGTTCTCCTGCAATCTTGTTTTTATTATCTTATTTATCTTGTTTTTATTTATTTTTAAGGTGTTTTGTGATATTCTTTTAACTATGGGTTGTATGTCACCCAGACTCACATTTAGTGAGATGGGCAGCTATACAAATGTGTTAAATAAATACAAGACTTCTTTGCTCAAACTACAGGTGGTCCCCAATTTAAGAACAAGTTGCATTCCCAGAATCTATCCTTAAGTCAAATTTGTACATAAGCCGGAACTGTATTATTGTATAATACTGTATAAGTTCTATTGTGTAATTAACGCAAACCATTGTGTATTTAACTCAAATCACTGTGTATTTAACTTGAATTTTGCTACAGTAGGCTCCATTCTTAACTATAAGTCATCTTCAACTGGACATTCTTAACCCAGGGACTACCTGTACTTAAAACACAATTCTCTACTAAGGAGCTAAGCTTACAAATTTGGCTGTTACTCATTAATTCAAGAGAAACTAAACATAGTATACCATGTCTACTGAAATATTATGGTAAAGGTGAACACATTAAATTGAGACTTTACCAAAGGGCATTCATTGATGGATCTGCACATTATTGCACATATTTCCCCTAAAACTAAAGCTAAACCAAATAATAATATTTGTGTGCATGAATTTTACTTTCGAAACATGGTTTGTGCTGCCTCAATTGTGCAATACAAAAAAAGCTATAGATGTCATTAAGACCAAACCTGGAAAACCAATTATACAAATTAGGATTATTGCTATCCCATTGCCATGGCTGGCCATATCAGTGTTTGCACCACAAGATTTCCATACTTCCATTTTTCAAGCTTTTCATTATTTAAAAAGCATCTGCATTGTGGAATTCCCTACCATCACATGTATATGGTTTAAAAGAAACAAGACATGTTCATAGAGAACTAGGTTAGTCCTAACGATAGTACTTCACTTCCTGAATCAAAAGTAGCAGGCATTGTATGTCAGTTGCTACAGCCTATATATCTGCCTCCTGAATATACTGAATTCACTTGATTGGCCGCTGTCTGACACAAAATGCTAAACTAGATGGATCTTTGGCCCGATCTGTAAAGCTCTTCTTATATTCATAATTTGGAATTGGAGCTTTCCTTTTTTTTTTTTTTTTTTGAATGACTGTCCAATCTAAAGTTGCAGATAAAGATCTACCTTCCCATCCAAACGAGCTGTCTGCAGAGTGAGGATAACTGAATGCAAAACATTGAGGTTATTTGCTCGTCCCCTGTTGAGTGCCCTGTTGACTGTCCCCACCAACTCAGGCAGGACAGAGCTGGAAAGTGCAGGTGAGAGCATTTGTCTGTTTCCATCATATATATTTTTCTACAACTCATAAGATTATTGAGAGAGCTGTTAGGGAGAGAAACAGAAATGTAATGCTTTTATATTTATAACGCCTGATTAAGTACCTAGACATGTATTGAAAATTATCTTTACCTTGAATAGCTGACACTGCTTTTATAAAAATGGACATTGTAACAAGAAATGGGTTTCATTGGAATTGGTAATATACTTATCTCTCTTCCGTTGTTAAAATATTGATATTTATTTTGAATGGAGAAATACATGGATACGTAGTTCAGAATAATTAAACCCATTTGCTAAAACACCCTGACTTTTGAGATTAATACATAAAAACACAATGATACAAAGCAGTGAATCAAAGAAATGGCATGACCAGCTTCTACAATATGATAAAGACAGGTTTTCTTATTACCCTATTTGGACTACATACATTTACTTATCTATGAATAAATCCCATGGAGCTCAGTTGGATTTATTTGTGAGTAGGCATGCATGAGATTGTATTGTTAAGTATCTTCTGGAGATAGGTAAGGATTACAAGATACATGGAAAGAATATCTGATTATTAAAGCAACTTTATCCACTTAGGATAACTGTAAGATTACTGCATGATCATTTTCTTCTCTTCAGGACTTTTAGTTTCAGTCTTACAGCAGAAGTTATTAACTAAATGAGCTGGAGAAAACATGGGTTTTAAGTATATTGAGTATTTTTTCATAAATGTACTATGTGACAGAAAAGATTTCAGGTATCTAGTAGACAAGCAAGGATAACAAGCATGGCATAGGGCCCATCTACTTGAGAGACTGCCTATGTCCCCTAGTGTCTGCCTGGCTGATTTGAACTGACAGGTTTGATGCACCCCAGGTTCCTTTAATTAAACAATGACATCTATCCAGACCCCAGAAGAGCACCTTCTCTGTTGCAACACCTGGTCTCTGCAATGAGGTTCTTCCTGAGATCCAGTGGGTTTCCATCCTACTGGTGTTTCAAGCATCTTGAAGACCTGTATCTTTGCCCAGACCTTTGGCTGTGATGGATGTAGCCCCTTTAAAAGAGAAAATGTGTATTTATTGTTGCCCAGTTTTGCCACCTGCTTCATCTCTTACTGCTGTATTGTTTTTATTGTTTTATAGTTTTATTTTGTGTGTGTGTGAACCGCCCAGAGTCATTTGGAGTCAGGCAGGGTACAAATTAAATAAATAAGCAAACTCATTCAAAAACACCTTTCTAATGAAAATACCTACAGTTGAATTATCAGTACAAAACCTGAAGAAAGACCATCAAGATTTTCATTCTTTAGAAATGTATGTATGCATCATTTTAAGTTTGACCATCCCTTGGAGGTTAAGATCAAAAGTCCTTATTTAAGAGGTCTCAGAAGATTTGCTGAAGACTCTGAAAAAGCTACTACTGGTCAGAACAGACAACCATCAGAGATGGAGAAATGATCTGATTCAGCACAAAGCAGTTTCAATAGAAATAGGGAGAGCCAGTCACACACACATGGAAAATGTTGTCACCCCCGAGGCTTTTGCTGATTTCCCAGTAGAGTGGATAAACAAACACAGTGTACATACATACTTTCCCAGAGGCTCTACGGTCTGGTCACTGGGTGGAAAGGAGAACCAAATTGCTTCTTCTATCTGACAATCCTGCTGTCATTGCAGAGACAATGAATGTGATTAGGGTCACTGGATTAGAGGAAGGGGGAAGTTGCAAATCTTTTCCCTTTTCTCCTAGCAATTCTGATGCAAATTGCTGGTTTAACACTGCTAGTAGTAGGACCAGTAAGGCTGTAATGCTTATGTTGCCTGATGAAAAAATAAAGTAAGTTTAAGTCTGACAATACTATACTCGTTCTTGACAAATCTGTGCTGACTCGTGATAATAAATACATCGTTTCCAAATTATTTACAGACCAATTTCTTTATGAGTTGCTCTAGAAGTATTGATATCAGATTGACCAATATTAAGTTTCCCGGATCCTTCTGGATCCTTCTTTTTCCTGTTTTTGAAGGTAGGGACAACATTGTGCTGCATGTCATCTGGCACTGACCAAGTCCAGCTGATCTCAAAGATGGTTCAGCCAGACCATCAGTAAGGCCTTTCAGTACCCTCAAGTGAAATTCTTCTATTCCTGGAGATTTAAACTAATTCGGAGTAATTAGTGTTGTAACAGAGTATTCGCCTCCATTAATTCAGAGTAAGCGGGTGTTCCCTAACCATGTTCCTATCAGTCTCTAACTGCAGTCCTCTTCTCCTTTCCTCCGCTTTTCACAATTGCCTGGTGAAATACACACCCTCTTACAGGAGGAGACTGAGCTAAAAGAGGAGTTGAATAATTCTATCTTTTTCATTGTTATCTGTTAACATTTTGCAATCCTCACTGACCAGCCAGTATAGTGATTCTTCTGACTTTCTTTTAATTGGACCACATTTGAGAAAAACTTTTTGTTATTGTTCTTAGTATCTTCCTCCAACTCCATCTTATTCTGAGTTTCAGTCTTTCAGACATCATCTCTGCAATTCTAAGGTATCTTCTTGGAGACCTGTCCCTGTTTTCATATCCTATATGCATTCTATTTAGTTTACAGGTTTTCAGAAAGATTTTTGTGAACATTAGCTTTTGGTACAAACTTCTATTTATTTCCTTACTGGAATTTTGTGATTGTGCTTTTAGGGTTGTTGTTGTGCCTTCAAGTCACTCTTTATTCTTTGTGACTGCCTGGACAAGTTCTTGCAGTTTTGTTAGCAACATTTTTAGAAATGACTTGCCCTAGAAGTCCTAGAGCTGAGAGACAGTGACTGGCCCAAAGGCAACCAGTTGGCTTTGTTCCTAAGGCAGGGCACACAGATTTCCAGTTTTTAGACTGGTGCTTTTAATCATTGCCCTAAACTGGTTCTCTTTTAGTATTAAAAGAATCGTATTTGCTTCTTTCTTTCTTTCTTTCTTTCTTTCTTTCTTTCTTTCTTTCTTTCTTTCTTTCTTTCTTTCTTTCTTTCTTTCTTTCTTTCTTTCTTTCTTTCTTTCTGTCAGGTTCATGTTGTTTACTTCCCATACTCTGAACATTAGCATATAAATAAATGAGGCTAGATCAATGAGTCTATGAAGTTTATGAGTCAATGTCCTTTCTGGTTTTTCACTGTGTGGTTTAATAGGCCCCTTTTCAGCTATACTTCCACTGTCTTTTCCACTACATAAGTCTTTATATCTCCAATCTTCTACAAGATTCAGTTTAAAATCCTCTTGAAAAAGCTTGCCATGCTTTAACCAAATATTTTAATTAATCCTTGTGGAGCATAATCTATCTCTTGTCAGCAGTCTAACACCCAAGTAACTTAGACCATGGCCCCAGAAACCAATTTTTTTCCATCAGCATTTGCATAGCCAGTTATTCATTTGCAGTATTCTTATTTGTCTGAAGGATAGATGATACCACAACTTGAGCCTCTAAGGTCCTAAGCTTTTTTTTTTTTAAGACTTTTACAATCCTTGGTCCATGGACTTTCCTAGAAGCTATTCATGACTTCCACATATGATGCTATTTCCAATGATGACACTGCTTTTCATGCTGTTGCACTATTCAAAAGATGTCCAAAGAAGAATTAGGAGAGATGCAATGGTGTGGCTCACTAAAGGTTCTCATCCAGTGCCATTGTGTACCAGCATTTATGCTGTGTTGGCCCCCATCTAGAATATAAAAACAATCCCTAAATATAAGCTAGTAGGTCATTTTAAAATACACACACACACATTATATATACACATGTGTGTGTGTGTGTGTGTGTGTGCATGTGTATATATAATATATACATGTTATCTTTGCTGTTCCTAGCACTGCACTCTTCTGGACAGAGATCTCTGATGTTGTTCCTGGGATCTGTTGGAGCCACTCTCCCAGCTTAGGAGTCACAGCCCCGATTGCTCCTACCACCACTGGGACCACTTGGCTTTTACTTTCCATATCCTCTCTAGTTTCTCCTTCAGGCCTTGGTACTTCTTCAGCTTCTCATACTCCTTCTTCCTGATGTTGCTGTCACTTGGCACTGCTACATCTATCACTACCGCTGTCTTCTGGTCCTTGTCTACTATCACAATGTCTGGTTGATTGGCCAGTACCTGCCTGTCCATCTGGATCTGGAAGTCCCATAGGATCTTAGCCCTGTTATACCAGTACCAATACCAATACCTTAATGGCCAAGTATAAAACATACACAAGGAATTTATCTTCGGTGATAACAGCAAAATCTTATTCTCCATGACCTTCTGTGGAATCTCCCATCTGGACTTGGGGGGGTCTAGCCCACACACTGTGCAGATGTTCCTGTACACAATGCCAGCTACTTGATTGTGCCATTCAGTATATGCTGTTCCTGCCTGCATCTCACACCCTGCCACTATGTGTTGGACTGTCTCTGATGCTTCTTTGCACAATCTGCACCTTGGGTCCTGTCTAGTGTGATAGACCCCTGCGTCTATGGGTCTGGTGCTTAGTGCCTGTTTTTGTGCTGCTATGAGCAGTGCCTCAGTGCTGTCTTTTAGTCCAGCCCTTTCCACCCACTGGGTGATAGGATTTCCCAATGTCAGCTATCTGTCAATGGTACTTCCCATGCAGGGGCTTGCCTTGCCTTGGCACTTCCTCCACTTGAACCACACACACACACACACGCACACACTATTATAATAATAATACGCTACCTTGCCAAACACATTATTTCCTTTCCTTACAAGGTCCAGGCCATGTCATGCTAAACAAATAAGATCATAGCCCTAGTTAATAAATCTCTTTCACTGATATATTTCTAAATATTCACTGCAATCTTCTTTCTAATTCCAGTTCTCTTTTATGTCCCCAGGCTTTTTAGTTTTCTTCCTAGATCTTTTGTGGCCATGGCAATGTAAGTGCTCTTGACAGTATTATACATCTATGCATGAATTAGCCATGTTAATCATTACAATTTGGTAGTCACTTTTGGAGGTGGTTTGGGGACTACATTTAAGGCTTTGAGAGGACCAGAAGTTGTATATGCTTGCTTTAGATGATGTTCATTATTATCCATCTTCCTTAGTGTGTGAGTTTTACTGCTTCTCCTTTATTAATTTATTATTATTGTTGGTCACACAGTCAGCCAGTTCTTTAGACTGGATTTGGCCTTTTTATCCACCTATTGAGTCCTTCCCAAGGACCTGGAATAGGCAGATGTTGTTGTTTGATGGTATAAAAGGTATCGTTGCAGGAAGGAAGCTGTTCCAACTAAAGCTGCCTTTTGCAATTGACTGATAGTGATTTTGTCAACACCGATGGTGTTCAAGTGGTGCTCTAGATGTTATGGGATTGCACCCATGGCACCTATTACTATTGGTACTATCTTTGCTTTCTTTTGCCACAGTCATTCTACTTCCATTTGTACATCTTCGCATTTTGTGATTTTCTCCAGTTCTTTCTCTTCTATTCTGCTGTCCCCAAGTATAGCAATCTCCACTATCCAGACTTTTTTTTGTCTTTCTTCAACACTTGTTAAGTCTGGGGTGTTATGTGGCAGGTGCTTGTCTGTTCAATTCTAAAGTCCCAGAGCACCTTAGCTTCTTCATTTTCTATTACTTTGCCTGTTTTGTGGTCCCACCAGTTCTTGCTTGGAAGCAAATGGTATTTCTTGCAGATATTCCAATGCACCATTGTTGCTACTTTGTCATGCTGTTGTTTGTAGTCAGTCTGTGCAATCTTCTTGCAGCAGCCAACTAGGTGGTCCACTGTTCCTTCAGCTTTTTTGCAGAGGTGGCATTTGCTGCCTGTTGCTGGCTTCTCAGTTCTGGCTTTATATGCATTTGTTCTTAAATCTTGGTCTTGTGCAGCCATAATTAGCCCCTCTGTCTCTTTCGTCAACTTTCCTGCTCTTAGCCATTGCCAGGTCTTGCTGTTATTGGCACTGCCTGCTAGTTGTGTGTGTGTGTGTGTGTGTGTGTGTGTACTGACCATGTAATACTTTGCCTTGCCATGTCTCTTTCCTATTCTTCATTTGTTCTTTCTTGTAGCCAGTTTGGTCTCTTCAGTATTCAGTAAGCCTTCATGGTTACTAGCTTCAGTGCATCTTCTTCACTGTCCTTCAGATATTTTTCCAATGCCCTTTTTTCTTCTTCAACTGTCTGGTGTACTTGCAACATTCCATGCCCACCTGTGCTCCTTGGTAAGTAGAGTCTGTCAATGTCGCTGTATGATGAAGGGCATGATTCATTGTCAATATTGTCCTGGACTTCCTATCCAGGGCTTCTAATTCTGCTTGAGTCCAGTCCACTCTTCCATATTTGTATCTAATGACTGGAATTATCCAGGTGTTAGTTGCCTTGATGGTATTTCCTCCACTGACTTTGGACTTTAAGATCTTCTTCACTCTCGTGATGTATTCACTACTGAACTTCTTGACTTCAGTGTGCTTGATGTTGTCAGCTTGAAATATGCCCAGGTATTTGTAGTGATCTTCTTCATCCAGACTCTTGATGTTATTTCCATAGGGCATCTGGTTGAGCCAGTAAAAACAATAAATACCAAATTTGTAACATAACGAATGACAAAAGCAGAAGAAATAAAATATTTTAAAAAGAGGAATATCCAGAAAGGAAAATAGTCCCCAAATGCTGACATGGTATAGAAGGCTGTGTGGATATCATCGCATGCAAATATTTCTGAATAATGTATCAATGATAGAGTGGAAGATCAAACTTAGAAGGAGTGGGGTATCAGTATAGTTAAACTGCATGCTAAACTTGGTCCTTCATTCATTTACAGAATTGTTTAATCAGAAAATTATCCTGGAGGCATTTTTAAGGTACCTATTCTCAGGAAATGAAAAACCCTTCCTAAGACTTTTTTTTTTTTTTACTCAAAACCATTTTTTCTATTAAATGCAACAGATTTTTTAAACAAATGCTTCTTCATTCATGTTGTGGATATGCTAAAGCCTATTTACTTGATGCGCAAGTCATGAGAAACTGCCCACCAATATGTGCATGTTTGAATAATGTCCCAAAATGCACATATCCTAGCAGAGAAAAAGGAACCCCTTTTCCTGAGGAAAAGAAGAGGAAGTCCCAGTTGTGAGTGGAAGGTGAAAGTCAATTGACTAATATTGGATAAGGCCTGTAGCTTGCATGCCATTCTGGGCCATCTGTTGTCCAGGTGTCTGCTGTTAATGAATTGTAAATGTGGCTTTGGAAGCATGTCACTTCAACGTTGTGTTTTCCTTTCTTCTGAAATCACTGCCAGATTTCTCTTTCCAATTCATTTTTTCCTTCTGAACTCCTTTGTTTTTGTTTTGCAGAGTCTTATAATTTTAATCATACCATCCAGCTACCAGAGTACTGCTGTCTCTGTCCCTGGAGCTTCTGAAATACATTTCAGTTTGAATTGAATTCATTTGAAAAGGTATCAGGGACTTGTTAATATTCTTTTATTTCATGTTTTTCCAGCTATGGTTTGGGAATAACTACAGAGAACTGTCATGATGAACTCAAAATGTTTTTTGTTTTTTCTTTTTCTGTTTTCCTCCCTTAAGAATTTAGGCTCAAAAAGCACATAAATATTAGGAAACAGATCACAGAATTAATACTGCAAGAGATTTGAGCACAAACATGCATGTTCATTCTGGGTGGTCAAAGGTTTGTGCAGGCTGGAGGGCGGAGCTGGCGTCGCGGCGATACGGCGGGCGATCCTGGGCTCCCAGGATGGCAGCCGATATCTCCTCGCCCGGACGGTCCCGATGGACCTAAGCCGTCCCGTAGAGATGGCGAACGCAAAGGGCGCGTCCCGCGGATCTCAGGGACGCCGCAAGTCCCAGATCGATCCGGGGAGAAGCTCTTGAAGCCGGTGGAGGAGAGGCAGCCAAAAATGGCTGCGAAAGCCGGGACAGCTCCAAAGGAAGATGGAAGAGAAGGGTGTCAACTGGGTGAGATGGACTTTTACTATTCAACTATTCTTAGAGAACACCTTAAGTAACTTAAAGAGATTTTTAAAAGTGAAGAAAAGTGGATTAAGCGGCGAGATTGAACCCTATTAAAAAAAAGAAGGGGGAGAAAATTTTTCTTTTCAACTTTCCCTTTTTAGTGGAATTGACAAGATGTTTTTCTTTTAAAAAAAATATATTTTTAACTGGATTGGCTTTCTCTTTTTAATACTCAATAACTTTTTATTTTAAGCCTTCTTTTTTTTACTAAGATTTTTTTATTGTTATAAGAAATTTATATCTTTTTGACTTTGAAATGGGGAAAGTGGAGTTAAGAGAAAGTAAATGAAAGAAAGTTGCACTGCCATTTAGAGGCGCGAATTAGTGCTTTTTTTTTCATTGTGACGCACGCTCAAAGACCCTGTGCTTTCTAAAAAGATAGTGGGATGTGCATGTTTATACAGGTGCCATCCGTAACTATAAACAAGAAAGTGGAGTTGAAAGCGACTTTGAAAACATTAAGATGGAAAGTTTGAGCCAGTCACAAGAGCCTTGATTAGTGGCAGTAGCTCTTTTTTCTGCTAGAAGCTCTGCTTTGCTTTCTATTACCCCACCAGAAGGGATTTTTTTTTAAAGAGGCTTAGCCTTTTCCTTCTTTTCCTTTTCTTTTTATTTTTCCTTCTTTTTTTTTTTTCTCTCCTTTTGCTTCTTTTTTTCTCTTATTTTTGGCAAGAACAAAGATAAAGAATCCTTTGACTCAATGAAGGTTTATCAAGATAATAGACTATACGAGAAACACAATGCAGAAAAAGATCTTTAAACTATTGAGGATGACTATAAAAAATTGGAAGAAGAGCTGCAGAAATTCTCAAAAAAAAAAAAAAAGATATTAAAGGTAAAATGGACTTAATTAAACATAAAACGGGATCATTGGAAAAGGAAGAAATAGTACAAGAAATCAGAAACATTAAACGGAATTATTGTGAGGCCTATAAACTGAGAATTAAAAGGGTTAATCAACTGATAAATGAAGAGAGACAGATTTGTTCTTGGCACTGAGGGTGAGAAAAAGATTATACAAGATTATAATGGAAAATCGTACTAAGAGAATGTACAAAAAGAAGAAGTAAAACAATATTGAAAGAAACTATTGCAGATGTTTAAAGAGAAAATCAGGGGAATACAACAATGATGGAACTGACAGAAGCTTCCAAAAGCAGAATGTTCAAAAGGACACTTATTATTGCTTTCTCTTATCCAATAATATAGAAAAAAGGAATGAACAGCCAGATATTTTGGGACATTGAATGAAAAGGGTGAACTCAAAATTATGCAAGCGCTGGAATAAAGTATAAATCTGAGATATATAGTTAAAAATTGTATAACATGTAGTGAAATCTGGTTAGAACTGTAACTTGGTTAGAATTGTAATTGATACTGTAACTGATATTGGTTAGAATTGTAACTCTTAAGAATTGGAAAAATTAAAAAGTACTTATGCAGGAGGAAGTTATTCAAAATTATGGAATGTGCAGAGATGAGTTAAATTGAGATTTGAAATTAGAGTAAGAAGATAAGCAATTTTATATGACACGGGATTTGTTTTTATTAATGATTAGATGAGAAAATATAGTAATGTAATAGATTAGGAAATTTTATAATAGAAATTTGATATTAATTATTATATATATACACATATAATAGATAGATGGAGATGTATTACTAATCCTATTGAAAGTTAAAATTTTTTGTAATATATGATTTTATAGATTAGCTATGAATGATTAATAATTGTTAATTGATAAGTATACAAGTATATTTTTGAATAGATGATATGAGAATTTAAGATTATGAAAGGGGCACCAACGAGTTTAACTGGTTGACACACGGTATAAAATGGAAGATGTTTTTTTATGCCTTTTTATGTTTTTGTTTGTTCATGTTTGTTTTGTGTTTGTTGTAAAAATAAAAAAAACATTATAAAAAAAAAAAAAAAAAAAGGTTTGTGCAGGCTGATCATTGTCAACCTTCCTCAAACAACCTTCTCAAATTGCCTTGTATCCCAATCAACATGGTAGTAATTATAATCCCAATATACCTGAAGGATGCCAAGTAAGACAAACTGCTGGACTGACTGATAGAATTTAGCTTCTCCTAGCCATTTCTGAAGATGTCAAGAAGCAATCCTAGATCTTCTTATCATATCTCACCACCTTCCTAACAGGACAACTCCGGAATTGGAGGAAACAGCAGGAGAGGAGGAGGGAATTCTAGTGCCAAAATTGTTCAGGTCAGGACCTGAAAGGATGCTCTATTCAAGATGGCCAGAGTATCAGAACCAAAATGCCCTGTGGGCTCTTATCATCCTACTCTAGATTTAACCTGGATCACATCCAAAATGCCCAGGAACAAAGGTTTAGCATAAAGCTACATCCCCATAATTAAATATTATCCATCTGGCAAGAGCCAGCTTGGTATAGTGGTTAAAGGCAATGGACTAGAAACCAGGAAATCACAAGTTCTCATCTGGGTCAGGGTTCCTCAACCTCAGCAACTTTAAGATAGGTGGACTTCAACTCCTCAACCTCAGTAACTTTAAGATGGCTGGCTGGGGAATTCTGGGAGTTGAAGTCCACCTATCTTAAAGTTGCTGAGGTTGAGGAACCCTGATCTGGGTGACTTGGAGCCAGTAACTCCCTCTGAGGCCTAGGAAGAGGCTGGCAGTCTGTCAATCATCCTGAATCCTACTTATGAGGAGAAAACATTTGGTCCATGGCCCAGATGATAAGACAGGAAGTGCTGGATTAATAATCTCATCTAAAAAACTGCTCACTAAAAAACATCTCTGGAACATCTTTCTTGTGTGCTGGGCAGCTCCCCCAATAATCTGAACTTATTCTTCACCCACATGACTGAAAGTAGTAAAACAGGCATTGATTCATGTAGCACAACAGGAACAGAACACTTTGGCATGCCAAAAATTTCCTTTAGTATCTTTATCAAAGATAGGGAGGATTCTCATGGGAAGAAGATTCATAATGCAATATAAAATTCTGGCATGGTTGGTACTGTAGTTCATAACATTTCAAAAATTATTATCCATCTGTGTTGTGGCCATTGAATCCCTGTTATGAACTGCTTCTAGACCTAAAATTCTCATTCATTTAATCTGTATAATCTGTATTCTGTTATTAATTTTTGATATCATTTACATATCGCCCATGGTTTATAGCCAATATGGAAATGTAACTTAGCTGAACAAATCTCAGCTTCTCTTTGTTCAAACAGTTTAAGACAGAATTATTACTTGAGCTCCCACGGCAAAGCTTGCCCCCAGGGGCTATAAAGCAAAAGGACCTCAAAGCTTATTAGCTAGAGAGGAAATTGGCTTCAGTGATCTCATTCTCTCCATTTGCCACATGTTCTATATTGATAATTTCAAAAGATTATTATGAATGAAAGCATCGAAGAGTCAATAGTTGTGCCTAGCCTGCCTACATGATACCTGCTTGTTCTAATGGCTACAAATCTCTGTTATATTTACTGCAATGTGTTTAACCCAATAGAATAAATATAATGATGGCACTATGGAAATGTACTACCCAGAATATTTTGTCAAATTTAGCTAAAAAGTTATATGGGGTGGATTGGGGAGATTGTGCACCCAATGTCAAGTTGGTAACTTGTTTGCTCCTTAGCAGTCAAACATTTATGGAACAAAACTACAGAAAGTATTTACATTTAAAATATGGTATCTGATGCTGGGTGAATGCAGTTCAATCATGCCACTCTCAGCCTGTATTTCCATTACTGTCTGGAATATGGATACTTGAGGATTATTGGCATCCATTGATAATGTCATTGGCCTCCCTGTACTGGTGGGATAAGAGAAATTTGTGGGGTTGATTTTCTTGATTGGTGTAGTGGATTTTTACAGGTATAACTCTTCCTGCCAAGTCCCTCCAAGAAATTTCTCACATGCAGGCACTGAAAACATCACTAGATCCACTTACATCTTGTTGTAAATTCAAACAGATAATTCCCTCCAGCATCTCAGTTTCTGATTCTTCAAGATAAATCCGTCTGATATATAAAACAGCATAAGTGCCCTGGTAACTTCCTCTGAAGTTATTTTAAAGAGCCAGTAATTAATCTACTTGCCTGGAACACATGGCACTCTACTTCCCAGAAGTGTACATGGCACTCTAGCTAGAATGTGATATCAGAGTTTACTATTTTGGGTTTAAGTAAAAAAATCCTAAACCCCAATCCAACTTTCCTTCACACTTGGAATAGCTCGATTTATACAAATCAGGTATAAAATCAGATGCCCAACCAAATGACCCTTAACCATGATGCTCGGGAAAAGGCTCATTTTAGAGTGGATATTAGAAAGAAAAGCACAAACTACGTTGTGTTCTTTTGCAAGAAAGGCAAAGTTGATAAATCCACCTGCACTCAGATGCACATATGATTTGTCTGCAAACTTAAAACTGCAAAAGGAGGGGAAGGATATGTTGTGGCTTTTTGAAATAGGACTTTTCTCTGAGTCATTCCCACTGATGACCTGCATTCCTATTTCTTCTCCCGTTTTAGTGCTCAGCATATCAGCTTTACTATTAGGAAGAGAGCGCTATTGCATACAGTGTATAAAATAGACAAATAGTCCCTTTTATAACAGAAAATTTGTTATCTTTGAGCAAAAACAGTTACAATTGTGGAGGACTAAAAGCATACAGATAAGCTGCCTGCACATAGCCACTTGCCAAAAGAGCAGGTGCATTTGCTGAAATAGGTTTTTTCGATTTTTTTTTTCTAGAAAAAGAAGGAAGAAGATGCCTAAGTAGTTTGCTCCAGTTCAAATGGATGCTATACAATTCCCAATACAGAAGAAAAGACATAGCATGGAAGTAATAAAATATAATTGTTATTTCAGGTTACTTGCAGTCTCCTTTTCCCTCTCTCTCACTTAAAGCTCTCTGCACAATTAGGACTCCAAATCACACAGGGAATGTGTACAATTTAGGCAGATTCCCCAGATCTTCCCCAGCCAACATCTAGAGAGCAGTGTTGAAAAGCCAATGAAGTCATCCTTGCTCTCTCCTATCATAGAAGGGATTGCCCTAATGCTTAACTAGGGCTTTCATCAAGAATTTTGCTTTCACTGAGCATGCTCAGGTCTGAATCAGTTGTTACAGATTATGTATACTCTCTGCACTTAAAAAAATCCGTACAAAGAACAAGAAACCACAGAACAATGATGCTAACATGGAAACTAGACCTCGCAACAAACCCAGATGTCTATTTTGCCCCTACATCTACACTAATAGCACCATCACAGACCACAAAAACTTCACACACAAGATTAGCAGTTCCTTCACATGCTCTTCCTCTAATAGGATATATGCCATCATCTGCCAGCAATGTCCTTCTGGATTTTATATAGGACAAACAGGTTAAACTTTGTCATAAAGTGCAACACCATGTGACCGCATTGCTTAGCAACAGCAATCCCTGCAGTTCTGGTTGCCACTGTAATCCCAGGACCATGCAGGTCGTTAAGCGGGAAGAGGCGGGAGTCCCAGGCAATCAGGCTGGCAAATGCATGGGTGTTGCAGGGGGGATGGGGAGTGCCGCAGGCAGGTACTCTGGAGTGCGGGCAGGCAAAAAAGCAGTGGGAGCAGGAGCAACTTCTGACTTTCTGCCAGCTTCCCTATTGACTTTGCTTATGGGAAGCTGGCAGGGAACACTAAAAATTGTGAGCACATGACAGTGGTTTGTAGCGACTTCATAATCACAAGACAGGCACCGAGCACCTGGATTGTGATCATGTGACTATAAGGATACTGCAATGGCCAGAATTCCAAGGGCCGGTTATAAGCCCTCATTCAGTGCTGTCGTAACTTTGAATGGTTGCTAAACAAGTGGTTGTAACCTGAGGATTACCTGTACCCTGTTTTCTGTCTTCCATGCCTCCTCTCACCCCAGCTCATCCCAATTTAAATCCTACATCATAGGACATAGATGTAGCTCACAAAACCTATGCCTTTTAATAAAATATGTTAATCTGAAAAGGTGCCACCGGACTCCTTCTAATTTGCATGATACTTTTCTTATATATATGTATACTACCATGAAATATAAAAATAAAACAAACACATTTTGAAACAAGGTGAGGATTAAAAACTTTGATATATTCCTTTTCAAAAAGAGAAGTGCTAAGTTTTCCCCCCACAACTTCCAATAGTCAGGTGAAACTAGTTATTGTGTAGGGAGCAGATCAAACTGATCTGGTCCTCATACTGAGATGAACCTCCAGATTAATTTGTAAGCATGCATGAGGCAAAGTAAAGGGATTGGTAAAGGGATTCCAGCCCATGGAGGCACCATGATTTTCTTCACTGATGCCCTTCACATAGCCTTGAAACTTCGTCTGGCGCCTGGAAGCTTCTCCCAGTACTTCCAAGCAGCTGAAGGTTTTCTGGCTCTGATAAATAAAGCAATGCAATTGCTTTGTCTTGCTTAGAGAAGCTGCTTTAGAGAAGTGCTTTGCATATCTCATTGAAGCTTTGCCCAGCCCTATTAATTTACATCTCCCAAAGTAGTTTATGAATATATATATATTCTTCAGTTGTACTTCCAGTTTTGCAAGGCGTAACAAGGTGAACAAGAATTAAACAAAATTGTATGCAAAAATTAATACACACACACACATGCATTCATTTTTTTTTTCTGCCAAAAAACGTTCAGGTAATGATGAAGAAAAGTAATAAAGTGAATGCTTCAAAAGATTTAAAATTGGAAAAAGTAAGACTGATTTGTCCATCCCTAGTACTGAATATTCCATATGCTGTCTCTTTCATCCTGTCACTTTTTTAGCTTCACTTTCAAAGACTATGAATAGTCAGAGGACAATTTTCTATATTTAATGCTAGAGGTATATAATGCATGGCTTAATTGTGTGCTGGGGAAAGTATGTAGCTTCCAAGAGAACATGTTTCCTTGTGATGGATTTATAATTCATATTCTATAGCAGAGGCTGCTTTGGAGGATAATGTCCTGCTTCAGGTTTTTGGACTGAAAACAGCAATCTGATGTGCGTTTAAGAATATTCCCTGGGGAAAAAAAGACACCGATTTTGCAAATCTCAACCATTTGTAAGACTATTTGGTACCATGGTTTCCCTGAACCTTTGCTTTTATGTAAACAAGCAAGCAAGGGACAAGCTGAGCTAAAAGGTTGTCTAAAACCTATATATACAGGTACAAGTTCAAGAGTGGATTCACTATCAGCCACCTCCTCTACTTGGATGACATCAAGTTGTATGCTAAGAGTGAATGAGGCATTGACTCACTGATCCACCTGACATGATCTACAGTGAGGACATTGGGATGTCATTTGGACTGGAGAAGTGTGGCCAGATGATAGTAAAGAGAGGGAAGGTAGTTAAGACCAACGGGGTGGAACTACCAGTGGGCCACATAGCAGACATAGAGACCAGCTACAAATACCTTGGTATCCCACAGTCACATGGGAACCACAATGAGGAGCCAAGGAAGACAGCAACATCCAAGTACCACCAAAAGATAAGACAGGTCCTGAAGAGCCAGCTCAGTGGGAAGAACAAGTTCCACGCCATCAACACATACAACTTGCCAATCATCAGATACCCTGCTGGTATAGTGAGCTGACCAAAGGAGGACATGGAGGCTGCCAATGTGAAGTCCCAGAAGCTCCTGACAAAGTACGGAGGTTCCACCTTAAGTCCAACACCCAGGCATTGTACATCAGCTGCAAAGAGGGCAGGGGGGGTCTGATGAGTGTCAAAGCCACTGTCCTGGATGAAAACCAGAGCATCCAGGAATACATCAGTAAGATGGCACCCAAAGATGAGCTGCTGAGAGAATGCCTGAGGCAACAGCAGACAGGGAGGAAGTTCAAGTGGAGGAAATACCATGACAAGACTAGCCTCTGCATGGGATGTACCATCGACAGCTGAGGTGGCTGACACTGGGAAATCCTATCAGTGGCTGGAAAGGGCTGGACTAAAAGACAACACTGAGACACTTCTTCATAGCACAAGAACAGGCACTAAGCACCAGACCCATAGAAGCAGGGGTCTACCACACTAGACAGGACCCAAGGTGCAGACTCTGCAGAGAAGCCTCAGAGACAGTCCAACTCATAGTGGCAGGGTGTAAGATACAGGCAGGAACAGCATACACTGAACAGCACAACCAAGTAGCTGGCATTGTGTACAGGAATATCTGCACTAGACATCTGCACTATGGGCTAGATCCTCCCAAGTCCAGAAGGGAGATTCCACAGAAGGTCATGGAGAATAACAGGGCTAGGATCCTGTGGGACTTCCAGATCCAGACAGACAGGCAAGTACTGGTCAATCAACCAGACATTGTGGTAGTAGATGACCAGAAGACAGCGGTGTTGATAGATGTAACAGTGCCAAGTGACAGCAACATCAGAAAGAAGCTGGAGAAGTACCAGGACCTGAAGGAAGAACTACAAAGGATGTGGAAAGTAAAGGCCAAAGTGGTCCCAGTGGTGGTAAGAGCACTCGGGGCTGGGTCTCCTAAGCTGGGAGAGTGGCTCCAACAGATCCCAGGAACAACATCAGAGCTCTCTGTCCAGAAGAGTGCACTGCACAGAACCCTCAAACTCCCAGGCCTCTGGTAGAGGATCCAAGATTGAGGAAGCCACATACCACATATAGAGGCGAGAGAGGATTTTTTTTAATATGTATTTAATTTTTCTTTTTGTACTGTGTTTTTAATTGGTTTAATTGATTTTATGATTGTTCGCTGCCCAGAGTCACTTGTTTGAGATGGGTGGCTATACAAATTGAATAAATAAATAAAATGAAAGAGTTTTTCAATGCTGATTTACAATTATTCTTAAAAATTGCTGAGTAGTTCTGGCTCTGCCCTGGGGAAAAGGAGGGGAATGTTCTCAGAATTAACAGTGCAGAACTTGTGCTAAACTGATTTTGTGAATGTGTTTGCCAAGGGCACTTGGTGGTGACTCTATCTGAACTCTTTCCATTCCTTTAAAGTCTATTAATATTCAAAATAGTTCTCTTTTACATCAAGTTGCTCAGTCCTGAAATTGCAATGTATTTTTCGTGCCCCTAGAGAGTTCTTCATTAGAAAAAGAGCTGGAGGTTCCTCAGGTAGGAGAGACCCTCAGGTCAACCCTTCTCTTCAGGATATGAGTAAATTCCTATCTGACCCCAAACAAAAATTAACTTCTTATCGCTTCAGTGGAGGGTAGGGAACACAAGATTCAAAGTCAGTGGATGGTCAGACAAAGAAGTGCCTATAGAAGAAGCCAATTCCTTATGTGTATGAAAATATTCATGAATAAAACACTCACAGGAATGTATCTAATGGCCTGAATGCAGTCTAGGCCAGAGCTTTGAGAATCCAGCTTTAAATCCCTTAATTTGTTTACTGGCTTACTGATTGTGACTCAATCATCTTGGTGCTTGTTCCTCTGCAGGAATATATGTGCTGATTCATGGTTTTTACTTGAATCTTGTTACTGATTAATGTTATCACCTGGATGGTGCTATTCTGTTGCTCCTCTGCTCTCATTCAGCTTCAGTTCTCAAACTAAGACTGGTGTGGTCTGCTCAAAGCAGGGCATTATCTCAAAATCTCCCATCAACCTGTGATGACCTCAAATATAGGCTTGATGTTGTAGGATGTTCTCTGCATGAGAAAGGCACAATAAGAGACAGCTGAGAAGACTGAAATTGCAGCATGCCTATAAGAAAGTAAATCCCAGCTTCTCTCAACCTTCTTCTCCATTAGTGTTCTTATACCATATAAATTAAACAGTGCCTACATCAACACTAGGAAATGTCTGTCAAGGAACACATTTCTCCCATTCAAACCTTCACACATCTATTTTTGGGAGCTTCCAGGTACTATGCATTAGAATTGTGCACCACTTGTTGGAGATTTGAGTGAAGTAACAGGCCCCTTGTTTTTAAGAATAGCATGACCAGCACTTGCAAAAGCCAGAGGTTTTTGCACACGTACATGTGCAGAAGCCTCTCCCAGTTTTGAAAGAGCCAGTCAAGGAGGCGAAGTGCTTTGTTGCAGCAAACTACATGACTTCTTTGCCTCGATAAAGAGAATTGCAAAACAAGGCTCTTTGTCAAGATGAATCCCAGCCAATGCACAGAGCGAAACTCGGTGTTGCTACCTTGAATAAATGCCAGGTCGGGTGAACCCAAGATCCCACGCAAGTTGCTGCTGCTCTCCCTCATCTGTCAGTCATTCATAGTCCTTCTGGAGAAACTATAAAAAGGAAGCACCTTTGTCATCATCCTTATTCTGTCTATTTCTACTTATTATTTTCTTAGGCTGGAATACATGCATCTACACAGAGAAAACTGCTTTCTTTGTTGTGTAAGTAGGAAATTACCAAGATTGATTTTAGGATGCATATTAAGTTTAAAGGCTAATGAAAATTAGTATTTATTTGATTGTAATGCAGCCTCCTGTTTTTCTTCTTTGAGGGTCATTTAACAGAAAAGTAAATCTTAAAAGAAAAATCTGGAGCTTTTCTTTGGGTGATTGCATCCATCACTGATCAGCTACTAAATATTAAGCACTCGGCATCAAAACCAAGCATGGACTCAGATCTGGTACTTTTTCCCTCCTGCCAAAAATCTCAATGTCTCTGTACTTCAATTCAACATTTTAATTTGGTCGCAGTGATGGCCTGGCTATTTATTTGTAAATAACGTGCAGATGCTTTCCAAAAATCTACTAAGAAAGAAAGGTGGGAGTCTCTCACTGTTCATCCCCCCAGCTTTCATCTGAGGAAAGATTAGCATTTTATAAAATAAATAAGTGGGGAACTTTACAGAGGTTTAAAATGAGGAACTGTTGAAAAAAATAGTTCTCTCTGAATTAGCCTGTGCACAAACTTAGGAGGTAGCATATGGCATATGGCTGCTATGGCTTTAAACAAATATTAGACCATTTCATGGAGAATGCCTCCATATAAAGGTCTGTTTGACAGAATATTAGGTATATCAGCCTTTCCCAACCACCAGATCGGTTGGAATGAAGCTCCTAGAATTCTGAACCAGAAAGGCCAGGAAATTCTGCAGTCTCAACCTATGTAGGTTGCGAAGGCTTAGTTATCTAATGCATTCATGTCTCGAGAGATCAAACTTCTGAAATAATGAGGGATGCGGATGTAACGTAGGAGATTTATCACCTCTAAATTCTGCTTCCTTGTGTCTCAAAAACATCTATTTGGTCACTGCTGGGAGCAAATTACAAGGTAAGCTCCACATTTTATTAGATCAACGTGATTTTTCTTGTCTTTTTATTTTGCTTTCAAGTTGTTCTCTTTCTATTTCAGGTTGCTCTCTTGTTGTGCGTGCCCATGTGGCAGAGAGGACAAGGGAAGCAAGTGACATTATATCCATCATGACATCCACATGTAAATGGAGCAAATCAATAATTCACAGCATTTGTGTGATGCTCTTATAATGCATGCAACATCATTATGTTTTGAACCAGAGGCCTATAATTAATCTATCATTTTCAAAGACCAACCTTGTTTATGCTGACTACTTACAGCAAGAGTATAATAGTGGGTTCAAAAGTCCTCTGTGCTACAGATCCATAGTCAGATTGAGCATTGCATTTTTTGGCATGCAGGTGAAGGGAAAGAGCTGGAGAGGATTGCCTATCTTAGGGTTAGGCAACCTGCAGGCATTTAGGTTTTGCCGAACTACAATTCCCAGCATCCCTAGGAAACATGACCAATGGAAGTTGTTCAGCAATATCTGGAATGCCACAAGTTGTCTGCGCCATTCTAGATGTTATGCCCTACATTATGCTTTTACCACAAGCTGAAGCATGGAGTACTCCTACAAGCAACTGATTTCTGAACAAGGATATGCACCTGATGTCCTTGAGATGTTTTAAATGTCATTCCCCATCAATACAAACTATAGAACTTAGTCAAAAACAAATTGTTTGCTGCTGGTTCAGACCATTGAAGCTGTTCAGTTAAGGCAGGGAACATTTCTAGTTCATGTTTCCTTACTCTAGGATACCTAAACCAGTCTATGATATCATGTAAGAAAGAAACAAAGAGGTGTCAAGATGCAACTTAATATTGTACAAATTGGCTATTGTAAGTTTAATGGATTTTAGCTTCAAGAAGAGAACTCAAGAGAATACCTACTTCTCAATTTTTAGAAGGTGGGCAGTTGGATAATGGCAACTGTAAAGGCTCCTTCCAAGCATCACTCATTGTCACAGTCAACAAAAAAAATATATCTAACAATTTATGTTGCACAGAAAGCAACAATATCCATTTCAATTTCGTCCCAGTCGGTAGATATACACAGAGTATAAATAGGTCAGGCCATCAGTCAAAGTCAGTAGTAACAAACGGACAAAATCATTTCTTTCATACATTTATAAGCAATGTAAAGTAGTTGAGGAATGTGTCTGTTTTTGTCATATATTTATCAAAGGTTAAAGTCTGAAAAAACCTTGCCTCTGCTTGGAAAAATAATTTTATATTGGTGGTACTTTTAGTGAAAGAATGGCAAGAGAAACATCTCTTCTGTAAAGGGGAAAAGGGAAATGTTAATGTAGGGTTATAAAAAAAAGAATTAGGAAGAAGGAATGACACAGTTTAGACTGGCTTCTCTCACTGCTTTAAACCAGAATGTGGTTTGCTTGATTTTGATTTATTGTTGTATGAACCCATACAATCCATGTAAAAAGACAGTAGGGTTTCAGTCACATGATTGTGGCCACCATCTTGATTTTTTAATTAACCCCCCCCCCCCCATGGATGCCCCTTACTTTACTTATATGAAAACTTTCAAACACCCAAAAGCTTCTGTCACATTTAAGTACAGTTTTAGGTTACCTCTGTTATTCCACCACTAAAAGAGAATTTGAGATTCCAAGTACGCTCCCTGCCTTTCTTAGAGGAATCTACAGTGAGGAAAGAATGAATAAATAAATACACTGTCCGGAAGGAATTGAGATTTTACAATTAACTAGAAGTAAGTACAATGTACTGCCAACTCTATCCATCAGTTTTATTTTCAGATTAAAATTAAAGAGAGGCATCCAGTTCATTTTGTAGCTACTGAGTTTAATATGCATGCTTGGAGCAATTAAACAAAGGAAAAGTAGCTACATTTCCTACTGAAGCCCTTCTGTCTGCTGCTTCATTTAAATTAAGGAATTGGCAAAAGAGAGAAATTTGATTCATGCTCTCCATATCAAGGCTGCTTCCTCTGGAAATAGATCCCAAATAAGTTATGGCAATGGCTTTTTCCCCATTCTAATTAAAGAGCATAAAATTACACATACATTTAAGAGTTCTATTTTCCGTTAATTTGCAATTAAAGAGATAATGACATAAGAGCCAAAATAACACAGTGTTGAGAGATGTGAATGGTCTAATAAATGCAGCCATAATTGGACTGACACAAAACAACAATTATATTTAAAATCTCTTCTACACTGTTTTCTGAAATAAGAACAAGAAGGAGAAAGGTTTTAAACTACAGGTGCTGTGAAAATGAAAATAAAATATCTTATTTTAAAGATATTTAAATATTTAAATATCTTTAAAATAATAGAGTGAAACCAATAATAACTACAAAAACCAAAGTAGGCCAGGCTTAGAAATAACAGAAGAGTCTTTGATGAGCTTCAGAACTCAAGATTTATATTACATGTGTGATCTAAATTACCTTGTAATTTGCAGCACAATTTTCTCCACTTTAATGTAGAAAATTGTTGTTTTGCATCAGAATAAACAAATCCCACTGAGTTAAATGGAGCAAATTTCCAGATAGGTGAATCAAAGATTGCAGGACAAATTAATTTTCCCTCTTACTACAAAACCACCTTAAAATGAAGAATAGGCTTCATTTTTGCAATGTAGAACTCTTTTAAAAAAACATCATTTGGTAGATTCATCAGCTTGTTTCATGAACATCAGTTTTTAGGAGTTTAATCAGCAGTGAAATCTCTGATCTTTCATCTTTCATCTGGGCAATGTTCAGCTGTGCAAGTAACTTTATGATGAGCAACTAACTGGAATATGGAATGAATGTACAGTATAACCATGTGGTTGATTCTAAATGTTGCCATTTATTTTGGGGCTGTGCAAAAAATTTCTGGAATCTACAGTTAAATTCTATTGTCTAGCTGACTTGTGAACCGAGCACTGTGGAATCAATGACATGTTGCACTATGGATTTAATTGGGTATGCAGTCCATTTAATGTGGAAACCTAATTAAGATCAATATTATACATACATTGACTTATGAAGCTGAATACTTTGAGTTAAAAAGTCTTACAGTAAAGCATTGAAGTGGGAACTTTGCAACAAATTTCTGGACTCAGAAATGTTCTAGAAAACAGGAAGAAAGAATGTATCAATTACATTACAGGTTTTGAGCAAAGAATGTCATAAACATGGGGGAAGTGATAAAAAAGGAAAAGTATGAAAAGACAATTAAAATGATCAGAAAATAAAAGATAGGTAGAGGGCCAGTTTTCCAAGAAGCAAATACATTAAATGTAACTTCTGCAAGCTTAGATTTTTTATGAAAGTTTGGTTTTGAGTATCATCTTCCCCTCCATCCTTAGTTCTTCCTAACTAAATTGAATTGCCTTGACCTTGCAGTCAAACTTCTTGACTTGCTTGTTCTCTTGCCCCATCACAGAGGACATTGCTGCCAGGAGTTGTTTACAGTTCAAATATTCTCAAGCAAAGTGCTAATAAGGAGCAACAGTGATCCATCTGCTGTTTTTGTCATTTTTTTTTCTTTCTTTCTTTCTGGCTGTCAAATGTTTGTTTTGTGCAAAGTATCCACTTCTGTGCTCATTCCTGCATCCTTAGATATGGGCAAAGAGAAAGGTGAAAATAATGCAAGGGGAGCTAAATCCTTCTTTCATTTTGGCAGGTGGAGGAGAAGAACAGGAGTGGCATTTCTGCACTAGCAGCTTAAATGATAAAATGTACTTTCAATCTGTTTTACATTTTCAGTTGTAAAAGGTTGCATCCTTGGCTAAGTGAAGAAAGATCTTTGCAAGTCAAATCTATGCAGTCAGAACTATGCATCATTCACTACATTCACATGATGCACTTAATTCAGTCACTAATTCAAGAACTCCTTAACATTGGATGTAATAGTACACCACCATATTAACAAAGTCAAGTACCAGCTTTTGGGCGGGGGCGGGGTTAGGTACAGAATCCCTACCACTTTCTCCATTCTTGCCAGGTATCTAATGACCCTCTGTGCCTGGGAAGCTTCAAAACTGCCCTGCCGTCTCCCCAATGGCTAGGAATGAAGCAGTGGATGTTGCTTAGGTACTGAAGTCAGTTAGCGTGAGAGGTCTATTCTGTGTTGCTAGTTTTTGGCAATGAGTTTGTCAGTGACATTCCCTGTTTTTTCAGTCTCACCTATTCTGGAGTCTGGTCCAATTCACTTTTCACTTATCACATTCCATTCCATTTCTTTTCACATTCCATTTCTCCCACACAGCAGCAGCAGCAGCAGCAGCAGCAGAACAACTCATGTTCTGCACTAATGAAGATTGAATTCTGATTTCTTTTTCTGCAAAAAATGCTTCTGTCCCTGGAAAGGACTCCAAATCAGTAGAAGAAGATAAAGCAGATGCAATTTTGACTGATCTCTCCTCAGGAGGATATGTCACCTCTTCCTACTGCTCATAGTTACATCCTGTCTTTCTGTCTGTCTGTCTGTCACCCATCTCAGCCTTATGACTCTAGGTGGCTTATAATATATAAATAAACAAACAAACAAACAAACAAACAAACAAAATATCATAAAAAATTATACTACCGCCAAGGCCCCTAAAGGACTATCTCATTTATACATTTATTATTTTATTGGACACCTGTTGGCCACCCATAGTCACTTTTTGTGAGATGGGTGTCCATATAAATTTGATTAATAAAAAAATAAATAAAATCTCCCAATCAAAAATCCATACTTGACAGGCTCCACAAACAATCTGGCCTCAACACCTGGGGGAAAAGCCAAATCTTCAAGACTGTCCTGAATGGTAACATGGTCAGGGCATCCAGATTTCAGGGGGATACAGTCCCATAGGGCAGGTACCAAGACAAAGAAGGCATACTTCATATGTTCCACTAAATAGCATTGTTTCAAGGACACACTGCATGCCCACTCTGTTGGATCTGTTGGGCAGACAGACACAACTGGGGACAGATGGTCCACAAGTTAACTGGCCCTGGACTATATAGGCTTTTATAGGTGAGTACCAGCCATTAAATTGCATCCAGAAGTCTACTGGGAGCCAGTACAGTTTGCAAAGCAGTGGTATCATGTGGGTGTAGTAAAGTGCACCCCAAACTGGACTGTCTGCAGTTTCCAAAAGCTCTTAAAGGGAAGCTCCACGTGGACAACATTGCAGTCATCCAACTAGGAAGTGACTAAGGCATGAGTGACTGTGAGCAGAGCCTCCTGTTCCAGGAAGGAGTACAGTTGGCACACTAGTTGGATCTGTGCAAAGTCCCTGCTGGCCATGGCTGCCACTTGCTCCTTCAGGAGCCATGAGTCCAAAAGGACCCCCAAATTGTGCACCAACTTGGTCTGGAGAATGCAATCCTACTTGCCCCAGAGGAAGGAGGAGAATTACCATAAAACAGGGTTCCCCTCCCAAACCCATAAACTGCTCTAGAAGATTACCATCAAAAGCTGCTGGAAAATCAAGGAGGACCAGGATGGACACATTACCTCCATCCAAAGCTCACCAGAGATCATCCACAAGTGCAATCAATGCCATCAAGGTACTGTACCCTGACTGAAACATTACTGAAAAGTGACTAGATAATCTGTTTCCTCTAGAGACCTTTGGAGCTATAAGCCTACCACCCTCTCATCAACACTGAGGGAATGTTGAAGACGTGATGGCCTTTTGAAGGGAAGGTAAACCACTGCTTCTTTCAAAGCAGGGAGAAAATCACCTCCCTCAAGGGAGAAGAATTCACCATCACCTGGATCTAGCCTCATGTCAAAGTCCCACAGCTCCTGTTCACTTCCTCAGGACTAACAGACTTAAGCTTTTCTCAGGTAACCAGGCAAGACTGTGTCTCAGCTACCTCCATGGGACGTGCACAGCCTGAGCCCAACTCCATGCAAATTTGAGTGACTATCTAGCAGTTGCTTAAGAAAATCCTCACAGAAGCCCTGCAGAGGCTCCCCTGGGCCTGCCTCACCTAGGAGACAGCAAGTCACCCTAAACAGGGTCACCAGCCAACTATATATGGACATTAAGTAGTCCTTAATGAAGGATAGTACTCATGCTCAGTCATCTTGCTGTGAGATGGGTAGCTACATACACACATACATACATCTCACTCCAGTGATGCACCAGGCATCCCTTGTGCCATTTCACCTCTCAAAGCCCCTCTGAAAACCAGGGGGGACTCCAGGATCCATGCACACAGAGGGATTGCATAGGTGCAATCCAATCCAAGGTCCTGTCATCTGCTCATTCCAAGCAGCAACCAACCAAGGCCTTTACTGAACTGTAAATAACCAAAACTTTTCTAGCAAACCCTGTTGGGTCGATCACCTGTTGGGGTTGGCCAATTAAACAGGTCCTTCCTCCCTGTAGTAGGGAGCTGGCACAGAGAACTGCAAGGCTAACAGGGAGTGATTTGTCCATGACAAGGGATGGATGGTGACATCCCCCAATTCCAGTTCATATTGCCACTGCCTCAAGACACAAGCGAGATTGGACTATCAGTATCTTGCAGCAGGTGCATGATTGCCATGGTAGCTATGAACTCCTTAGCCACCTCTTATTCCAGGCCCAGCGAAGGCAGATTGACATCCTACAGCACCATAGGTCTGGGGAACACCACTGCCAACTCAGCCACAGCATAAAGCAGCTCAGGCAGGGCTGCTATGCAGCAGAGATGCTGGTATAATGGCAGCAAAGCCCTCTGATCTCTAGAACCTAATTTCATAAATAGAGTCTCATACTTGATTATCTGCAAAGCAGGGCCTTTGGCTGCCACCAGAATTTCTTGGATATATTATGTGAGGGGAACACATACACACACCATGATCAACACAGTCTCATAATGGATACCAGGTTGCCTTTTCATCCACAATTAAATTGTGGACAAGGCAAACTTTATTACAAACTACCTTACATTAAGCATGAACAGCCAGAAACCAGGGGTGCCAAGATTCCAAAGAACAGGCACTGGGGCTGAGCACAGGGGGCTGGCATGAAGCACTGGCAATAAGCATCAAGACCATTTTCCCCAAGAGTGGACCACCTCCTCTCTCCTGCCATATCTTCCCACCTTGATGTTATTGCCTGCCTTCTCCCTCCCCGTCCAAAATGTTACACACTCCCCACCCCATGCCCTTGTTTCCCCTGGTTAGAAGGACCCATTCATACAGTCTAGTAATTCACTGTTCCAAGTAGTGGCAGATCCAAATGTCTGGATGCTTCTGGGCAGCAGTCAGTACCCTAGGTCTGGCCATCCAGCCTACCTACCTCCATACAACCATACTACATTATCCTCTGGTCCCTCTGCTCTAATCTGGGTGACCAGCAGGAAAAAGAAACATACTCCACTTCGCCAGGTAGGGCAAAAATCTAGTGCACCCTGCCCACCACCCAGAGAGGAGCAGGCAACCCCAGAGATGCTCAATTTTCACCAAACTATCCAAATCAGTGATCAAGAGACTATCCCATTTACCCAATCTTCAGGAATACCAATATAAAGTCCTCAGTGCTGTCACCAGCTGTAGCAATCAAAACAGACTCCATCCTTCCAAGTCTTCTGACCACTGAGCTGAGCAAAGATGGCCACAATACAGCATGGGGGCGGGGGGGAGTGGCAAACAGCAGCTGCAGAATGCAGGATTGTCCTCTCAGAGAATCAGTGCCCTACTGCCATTCCCTCTGCCATACATCCATTTGGGACCCCATATCTCCAGCACACAAAAGGTGGACAACCCTGGATTACTGTTGTCACTGTTGTTCATCCTGGGAGCCCCATCTGGAGCAGATGCCACACTACCTTCTCCACTGTCCTCACCAACACAGAAAGCTTGATTTTTGCAGCAACATCATCACCTCTTTGGCCACTGAGCCATAGCATCTCCAACCTCAAATCGTGTGCCACCAAATAGCTGATCAGTGGTATCGCATCAGCAGCTCTGCTGCTGCTGATTTGGCATTGAGTTCCACTGTGTGCAGGTTCCACTTTGCTCTCTGCTCTGAACTGAGCCACAAGCTACTGGACAGAGCTCCATCTGCATGGCTAACCACTCCCAAGGCTCCATGCTGACATCCAAAACCTCCACACCACACCAGCTCACAAACTAGAGCAGGTCCTCTGCCTTGCTCCTGACCACAAAGACATCCACAAATACTCTCCAACAACAACTACCAACTACTGAAAGCCCATCAGCAACAAACATCTGGCCTCTGTGCCATATTAAAAAAAAAAAAATGAAATAGTACCTTGAATGAAAAATCATGAAGGTTTTTGAATGCTCCTCAGCTATTAGGAAACTGGCTAGGCATTTGTTTATACTAAATGCCAGGAACTTTCTCCTTCTTCATGTTCACATTATTGCCTGATAGATACACAATAATATTCTTATGATGGTACAATTTACAGCAATCTCTGCATGGAATCCATCAGTTTAATTGTATAACTAAGCAGGGATTTGTCTTTTCCTTCTAGCATTTAAACCAAGCATCCTACTCATTGCACAATACAGTCATTTCAAACACCCCACTCTAGCAACAGTTAATTTAACTTTACATATTTATGCAAATATTTGTAAGCTGCCTTTCTTATGGCAAATAATATGGCAAAGAAAAAAATGAAAAAAATAAAAAAGGTTAAAAAGTACAAGCAGATGTAGATTATAATTATTATATAATTATAATATAGATATAAATGGTATATAAATATAAATATACAACATTACAATACCTGTATGTAAAATGTTCTTAGGATTAAAGCAATACCCTTTCAATAAAATAATGGCATGTTTAATAAAACTTATCATGGTACAAAAAAAAGTATTAAAAAAACTGCTTGCATAGTATGTGCTTTTGGCAAACTTGCATACTGTAAGTTGTGCTTGCATTAGAAAATGCAAATAGACGTTTTGCATCTTTTCCCCCCACAAAAGTAATGAATTTAAGATTGCGAGGAAAGTGAAGTTGATGGATTCCTCCATCCTTAGGAGGCATTTATGTAATTTGTTTTATGTTCTTGTTGCTGACAGTCTAATTGATCTTAAAGGTAAACTAATATGCAGCCAATAGAAATGAAATACAATGAGATTTATCATATTATCTATTAATCTCAATAGTAATCAAACTTATCAAACACTATGGAATATATTGATCATAGGAAGTAAATTTTAGGAGGAACTATAAATGTGAGAAGCTGGCACTGGAAGAAAGGAACTGCAGGCAGATATAATTGATTGCAATGCAAAGTGAGCCTGCAGAGGAAATACAATTATCACAGTTGTGACTCATGATGGAAACAAGCTCATATTGCCCAGTATTTAATGGCCAGCCTTGCTGTCAGTCAAAAAATAGGATCCCAAATTTCAGAGCTTATACAATGTTGATTGGGTGACTCTTATTTTTGAGCCAACTACAAAAGTAAGAGGGAAAAGCCTTTAAACAACTAAGGATAAATCTATCTTTATTAGATGTAACTGGATAATCAGGCGAGGTGCTTCAGAAGGAAGCAGGAAGAGAGAGACAACCATCAACTTTTGCTCTGTAGCAAGGTACAATACAAGAAATGATAGCAAGGGTTAGGTTTCTCCCTGAGTGATGCTGGAACTAGAAGCCTTGCATACAATTATTCAGGAACACAGCTCTTGATGAGTAAGTTTTATTGCAAGAACTAGACAAGCCCTTAATGAAGAAATCCAACAACTGAGATGGTAAGATGCAAACCATACATCTAGCAGAATCAGTTAAGTTCTATTCTTAAAGTTTTTTCTCTGTCCCATACAGCATAACAGACTGATTTGGTAGGAAGAGAATTTGACACATGTGTATTGTTACTGGAATGTTCCAGGCTGATCTCAAATTCTCTGCTTTTGGACTTGACTGATCTAGCCCTTCCAGCAAGGGGAAGAGAGCTCCATTTAAAGTAGATAATTCAGCAACTTTTAAAAATTATTTATATGCTACTCAAGATACCCCAGATCATTCTCTCTCATTTACCCCTAATTTTCTTTTTTTTTTCCCCTTAGATGATTGATTGCTTGTAACATTCTTGCCCAACCTAAAGCCCACAGTATGCATTGATTACAGTTTCCATGATTCCCAGTAAGCATGTGCCCAACACTTCTGCAGGGTACCAAGTTAAGGAAGGGCAGGGACAAATGCTGTGGAACTCAGTGGCTTGTATCTTACCAGGCATAAATCTGGTTGTGTGGTTAATCTCTCATTTCTTCTTCTGTCCTCTTATACACACAGATACTGACACCACAGGCCACTTTTTAAAACTTAGGGTTCCTTTTGGATTATTCCTCTTTGAGCTTTTTGCAGGATATCCTTACTGAATCCATCACTTCATCAAAAAATAAATAAAGTGAAACAAGTAATTTCAATAGGGGTGGAAGAGTTTTGAAATTAACATTCTCTTTTAGAACCAGCTCTAAAGTGATTCTAGCTCTAAATGGTTCTTCATGACCAGAGGAGGAAAGCTGGTATATCTTGACTATGTGAAGACATTCAAGAAAGTATTCTAGCTTGAACAAAGTGTGCTGAACATGAACTTTCCACAGCAGTAGATTATTCTGCATTTCTCAAAGACAAGTTGGAACTTCATCTGGGAAAGACTGGAAATCTTAGAACAAGCCAGATCAAAAATGCAAGAGAATTCTTAGATGCATAACACTACAAGCAGTCATCAGCAGACACATATATTCTATGGAACTATTAAAAGAGATAACCAAAGACCTAATATTAGTACAGTAGCTCAACACGCAACTACTTTCCTCCCATCACACAGCAGTCAACCAATACCTAGATAAACTAGACTAATCTCCTTATCAGCCTAACAACCCAAAGCAACTACAATTCAACAGTAATAAGAAACACACAACATCCTCCCCAACAAGCTAACAATCATGCATCTATCAACATAACCAATCACACAGGAAGTATCCAACACAGAGACAGAACTACCATCTTATGAGTCAATAAATGATCTGCCAACACTAAGGCATCAATCACTCATAAAAAAAATCCACAGGACCGTCCTAGCCAAGCATGTGCAAAGCAACAAGACAGAAGGATATATCATCTCTGATAAAAAAATTTCTGCACTAATGTGTCTCTTAGAGCAATAAAATGTCTGCAGCCCAAAAACCTAGCTTGAAGAATTCCAACAATGCAATACATTGGGTTTCCCCATCATCCTTTTAAAATCAGGTATTTAAAAGACTACAACAGGAAACTAAATTTCGAAGAGTTTTCTTCAGGCTAAGTAAAATGACATTTATAAATGATATGCAGTACCACTTATTTTTGCGTTCCACAGGTAAATAGGCCGTTTCACGGCTCAGTGAAGAGGATCTTTTAAAAGTTATTGTTCATCTTTTTTTTTCCTTAACTCTACTGACTTTGAGCTTGGATTCGCTCCAAGAAGTTGTTGTGGAGGATCAACCACGATTCTGCAAGTCATCAGAATGTTCCGGATTGAAACTGCTGTTTAATACATTTGCAGCCCAACATCTCTCATGTAATGAGAGATGCCTGATCCCAAAGGAAGAAAAAATGTATCCAGTTTTATATCATGTCTCATGGCACTTTGCATATAAACATCCTTAAAATAATAATGAAAAGCAGCTAGACGAGAACAATATACACAATTACAGGAACATTGTTTAAAAAATAAGAAAAGGAAGAATATGATGGCAGGAAGCATGGGGCTCCTATTTTGAATCTGTAAATAGCAATACAATGCTAGGAGAATATTTGTACTCACAGGCACATACACGGATACACAACATACACCCTCTAAAGTGCTTGTACTCCATCTTAATGGAGCTGGTTGCTGTATTAAAAACAACAACAACAATTGAAACAAAGATATTCTTGACATCTGTTTGAACAAAAGCAAAGAAAGTGTCCTTTATTTTCAAAGCTGAGACAAAATAATAAAGCAGATTATAAAAAGAAACAAACTGACTGCAGTGAATGGATAGCAAAACTTAGAAAATCTTTCCAGGGGCTCATGTATCTCCATGCTGTCATTACTTCATACAAATAAAGCTTTGGTACAAAAACCATATCCATTAGGTTTGCGTACAAGCAATTTAGGGAGAGCATTTTCTTCTCACCAGCCAATATTTATCTATTCCTTGTGGGCATTGGGGGTGTGTGCGTGGTGGGGAATAGAAGACTGCCATGCTATGCATTACATTAACCTTATACAAGGTAGGAGCTCTTGTGAGTAGAACACAGTTAAGCTTTACAAACAGATCAGTCCCCAACATGGCCAGGAAAAGCATTTCTGGTTACAATGGGCAGAAATGCACACCTCAGAGCTATTACCAAAGTAAGTACAGTATGTAGCATGAGGCTAGAGAGACTAATACTGAAAATGCTGAGTTTTTATAGAGCACTAAGCTGGGGTTTGTATTCACAGGTAATAGTGACCTGATTCACCTATCCCACTAAGATATAAGCCACAAATTAACACATTGGTCTAAGCCAAAATTAAACCAAACCAAACACCTTGGGGTTTAGTGCAATATCTAACTTCCCTGAGAGAAGTTTTGACTTCTAAAGGCAAGTTTATATGGTGTGTGTGTGTTTACGCGCACATGTGCATGCGCACGCATGCCTTCAAGTCAATGTTGACTCCTGGCAACTGCTTGGACAAGTCCCTGCAGTTTTCTTGGCAAGATATCAGAAGTGGTTTGCCTTTGCCTGCTTCCTAGGACTGAGAGAGAGACAGACTGGCCCAAGGTCACCCAGCTGGCTTCGTGCCTAAAGCGGGACTGGAACTCAATGGTCTCCCCATTTCTAGCCTGATGGCTTAACCACTAGATCAAACTGGCTCTCTTATATTGGGTTCTAGCAATATAATGGATGACCTTGGGCGAGTCACTTTCTCTCAGCCCTAGGAAGGAGGCAATGGCAAACCGCTTCTGAAAAACCTTGCCAAGAAAACTGCAGGGACTTGTTCAGGCAGTCTCTGAGAATCAGACACAACTGAATGGATTAAAAAAAAGCAATATAATAATTCATATGAGTAAAAATCTGAAAGTGGTGTGAAAGGATTAAGCAGGATCTCAAAAGGCCTTGAATATATAGCAGTAGCAGTCATTAAAAAGATTGACATGAACCACTTATTTTACCACCTCTCAAAGGGGAAAAAACTGATCATATCTTTCCAGCTTGTTTTCATTCTTTCTCTCCCCTTCTCCATACACAGGAGCAAATTGCTGAGGATAAATCTCCATCAGATTATATTCACCTTTTGCAGGCAAATCATCTCCTCCTCCTCCTCCTCCTCCTCCTCCTCCTCCTCCTCCTCCTCCTCCTCCTCCTCCTCCTCTCCTTCCTGGGCCTCCACCAAGGCTGTGGTTTAAACCTGTGGTTAATAAAAAATCATCTGAAACTTTCTTGGCTCCATTCTGATAATCCAGCTTATGAGGAAGCAGAAGAAAGAAAGAAAGAAAGAAAGAAAGAAAGAAAGAAAGAAAGAAAGAAAGAAAGAAAGAAAGAAAGAGAGAGAGAGAGGGAGGGAGGGAGGAAGGGAGGAAGGGAGGAAGGAAGGAAGGAAGGAAGGAAGGAAGGAAGGAAGGAAGGAAGGAAGGAAGGAAGAAAGAAAGAAAGAAAGAAAGAAAGAAAGAAAGAAAGAAAGAAAGAAAGAAAGAAAGAAAAGGGATGCTGGCTGAGGAATTCTGGGAATTGAAGTCCACACATCTTCAAGTTGCCATGCAATGCTGGCATAAGTGGTTCTTTGATTCTGAGTCCAGAATTGAAACTATAATAGAGCTTTAAGGGGAAAAATGACTCTTGCATAGAAAATAATAAGACAGCAAGGTGCCTTCATGCTATTTCTGCTTTTATATGTACTTCAGCTATATGTTGGTTACAAGCAAGTTGCAGGCTAATTTGTAAAACTGGAACAGGGAGTTCTACAATTTGTGATGATTTTGTTAAGCATAATGCTTTGCAAATTTCTCCTATCCATGGATCAATCCATGGGCTAAGACTTAGCCACCCACCAGAGATGCCATGACAATAAAAACTGGTATCTCTGAGTTTTACTTGTCCAACTCAATCCCCCAAACCCATTTGTGATAAACGTTATAATTTATATAAGTATGTATTTTTATTTTGTTTTCCTCTACTTTGATACAGTAAATCAGAATTTTTGAGAGGGGTCATGTTCTTTTGTCTAATTTCTGCCTTGTCTGATATTAAGAACCAGTCAAACATTTTCCTCTTTAATTCTGTATTTAGAAATTTTATCTCCTGCTTTACTTTATTCTGCTCCCTTTTCTTATTCACTGAAGTCAATAGCGTTCCAGCCTAATCACTAAGCTGTAAGGTACATTGAACTGAAGAGACAATGATAGGACAGTGTTGTAGAACCTGCTATAACACCATAGGAAGAAATCCAGTTGATACCTTTTTTCAATATCCAGACCACTGAACTTGTTCTACTCCGGTGAGAGTTCAATACTAGTTTTCTCATTGTGTTTTTCTTTCTGCTACATTAACAAAAAACAAAACAAAATTGTCCTCTTGTTTTATCAGTTCTCCAAGACTGTGTATCAAGAGCAAATCAGGAGTTTAAAATTCTCAAGTGTAATGTTCCTTTCTTTGCTGTTTAAGCTCTCTCCCCATTAAAAACAACCAACCAAATCTGAAATTCTTCCAGACATGGTAAAGGCCTGTTGAAAATGTTTGATTTTTTTTCAATTTCCATTATTAAAAATGAGAAAAAAGGTACATGGACTTCAGTGATTTGACTATAGGGGGGCAGTCTTAAGTGCTCCATTGAATCTTTTATAAAGATAATAAATGGTAGGAAAAGTAATTCCTAGCAGAAAGCATGGGTTGACAGTGGAATCAGTTACTCAGAGGTGGTGGATATGTTCTCAAGTGGAGGCTAGGAATCTATTTATCCTCGATGCTTTCATTTGGATTCCTGCATTGAGCAGTGAGTTGGACTCAGTGGCTGTCCAACTGTATGACCCTGTGATAAGTCAGGCATTCTCTGCCTGCACCTACGTATTTTCCTGTCCTTTCACTGACTCCTTTACATCTGAACTGAGATGAAATTATGCATGAACTCAACATTTGGCAAACAGTCTCTAGTAGTCCTGATGGAGACGCATATTACCATCTGCAGCATCAGAGAGATCAGTCAAGTTTGATGACGATGAGCATAATGATGAGCCTTCACAGCTGCTGACATACGGTTCTCTCCTGCTAAATTGGAATGATTGCCTTAAGTCAGTAACTGAAAACTCTTAAGTACAAGAACTACGGCCCTGCATTTCTCAAACTCTCAGACTATCTGAGAAATGAATTGTTCATGCCAGCAGCCTGAAGCAAAATTAAATTCAGACTGTTAGACTGAGATTGCTAGGGGCATTTGTGAAGCAGTAATGAGGTACGATCACAGAAACTAACGATATTTTTCTGATCTTATTAAGTATACATGCAACAAGGTCATGCATTTCATGACTGCTCCATGGTATTTTATATTTACTGACTTGTTTTTGCAAGTAAGAAAAATGTGAGTTGTGAAAATTGGCCTGGCTATCATTCTATTAAGCAGTAGTGGATAGGATCTAAATGAATGACAAGTACAATTAATAGCAGTAAGTATTCATACAGATGTCTCTATGGCAAGTTACATAAACTGATTGATCATTAAAGATCATGCAATATAAAAGAGTATCAAGAACAAAGGACATAAAGTTCTGTCCTGAGAAGAGGGTGATCTACATGAAAATATGAAAATGTGGCAGTTTGTCTGCAGAAGACTTTATGCAGAAACTGACCTTATAGAGCTTTTGGGTTGGATGGTTCCCTTCATAATTAAAATACAATTCTCAGATAGTGCACTTGTACTAAGCAAAATACTCTTGCAGTATTAAATCATCTGTCTCATCTTCTGTTTATAACCTATCAAGGAACCCGAGCACCTCACCTGAGGACAAGATTTCAGTTTTTTGTAAATTGGGGATAAGCTATTAATGAGTTGCTTAGACTTGCAAAAATAAAGGGTAAACCATTAGTTAATTGTTAGTTTCTTCCTCTCAACTGACTTAACATATCCTGGGCAAGTGAAAATCACCACACTCTGGCCTTTTCAAGGAAGCGGCTGCATCTGTAGCTGGCTAGGTTTGCCCATTTGACCACACCTAAAACCTCAGCATAAAACAGGGAAAGCAACTCAATCAAGACAGGTGGAAAGTCTGCAACTCATCCGTACTTTTGTAGTTCTGTTGAGCAATTGCAGTCTGGCAACAGAAGCAGAACATGCTGTCTGAACAACTTTAATGGCAATAGGCACTACACAAGGATCGGACATCCAGCTGCCTAGAGCTTAGTGTGGGAGCTCAGCTTGATGTTCAGCAGCAGCTCATCTTGGAGCTTGGCAGAAATTTTGCCTTGCAACTTTAAGGCAACCTGCTGTGCAGCAAAGGAATCTGTAGCAACTAAGCCAAACCTGCACAAACCCCAAAAGTGGGCAATGAACTCTTGAGGGGCACAAGGATGGCATCTTACTGTGAGAATGAAAAGGGTCGAAAAAGAGCTGACGAAGCCAAAGCAAAGATCTGGTTACTTGGCTGGGCCAGCTAATTAAAACTGGGAGGGTGAAGTGAATACTAGCCAGTCAATCCAGAATATAAACTGGAACTATCAAGGACAGTGGGGAAAAGGGGCCCAAAGTCTTTTACTAGGGAAAATTTGAAAATTAATCAACTTTGATAAGAATTCTTCATCCAGCCTATAGTGTGTCCAGTCATAGCCAAAAAATTCCCCCACCTCCAATGGGCCAATAAAGAGATTAACTTATTTAGATTGGACTCTTCCCCAAGAATTAAGTGGGAAGATGAATCTTATATTATCCCAAATCACATCATTCCTGAATAAATGGCACAATTCCTTTTCATGCTAATATTGCTCATATCTGAGAGTTGTGGAAAAAATGGCACAGAAAAAAATTCTCCTTATCAGGGATATGTGCTTAAATTTGCCCAACTGGGATAGAAGAAAGCCAGTTTGGTTACTTTCAATATTTTATAATAGTTCCTATATTCAACTTCTGAACATGAAATGTCCAGAATTAATTATGTTCAATTAATTAATTAATCCCTAGGTAGACTGGTTGTTATATTCTATTTAGAAGATTAGACTAGACTAGACTAGACTAGACTGGACTAGACTAGACTAGACTAGACTAGACTATTTGAAAAGCTCTTAGTGCTGTGACATTTTTCTTCTTTCAATAACTTTTTAAAAAAGCTGGAGGGACAATTATTTATAAAGTGGTTAAGTGACCAAAGCAGAAGGACTGCTAGAGAGTTGAAATCGGAAGTCACTTTGTAAAGTACCAATCAACTTTCTTCAGACTAAATCCCTTCAGATGTATTAACTACAGTACAACTTCCACTACTTCTAGCCAAGGATGGGCAGTGGTGCTGTTGGCTGAATATAACGTAGCTTTAGTTCAAGAAATCTGGAAAGCGGTGGATTGAATACATTTGCTCCATTATGGGACAAAAAAAAAAAACCCTCATGTTTTCTGAGAAGTAATTACTGAATCTATACTCAGGCTAATGATATCTGTTGGAAGCCTGCTAAAATGTAATTATGTTTGTTAACTAAATCACTTCATAGAAGAATCATAATCCTATGTATTTAACCTGTTACTTCAGCAAAAAGAGATAATATGTCATATTGCAGAAGAAAAAATATTGTTTACTGACAAAAAGGAGGAGGAAGAACTTACTCATTTTTTCACCGTTCTTTTCTGATACCTCTAGTCAAATCTAATATAAGTCTGGAAGCATAACTCATAAACAGTAAAATGTCCATCAAAACCCAATTGTTCAAGGTATGCTAGAGACAGATTTGTATTTACATTTTAATGTTGAAGTGAATATGCTAAAAAGCAAACAAACATAAAACCTTGATTTAACAGATCCCAATTTACCTGGCATTGGGTACAATGGACAACATCCCCCTGAAATAACAAACTAAATCTGTTGTATCTGAAGTAGTCTGGAGCATTCACTTAAATATATTTAATTTCTGTCAACTAACATAAATTCATGTGGATAGTGTGCATTTAGATTTAATGGACATTTGGGAAAACCAGATTTCCCCTCCCCCAAATAGCCCTTTAACTGAGTTTTTATTGTATTATGTAATATGCTTCAAGCAGTCTACATATCTACAATGTGCATGTAGAGTGAATATCTTAGTATTGAAAGCTTTCAGAAAATTACAGATGATACAATATAACATTTTTAACCGCATCCATGTGAACAAAAATCTTAGTGTAAGTTAAAAAGAATTGTTATAATATCAGTTTTCTGACATGAATGCAAATTTTGGAGGAAAATGAAGAAACATCCTTAAAATGAATATATCCTCTTGATGAGGGGACAGATGCTTCTGATTCATCAACTAACAATTCTAGAGGCCTTCATACCAATACAGAACCCTGATACTTTTATAATCTGAAAACAATTAGGCTCAGTTTTTGAAATAAAATTTATTAACTTATACATTTTCTATCCTTTCTGAAAGAAAGCTCAGTGATTGTCTTCTATCAAATTGTCATGCTTCTTGCCAGCAGGAAGTCACAAGCGCAGTCACATGACAACAGGCTTAATGATCGCTGGTGATTTGCTTAACAACCACATCCAGAGATGATGGCATAAGTCGGCATGGTCATGTGATGTTTCACTTTATGACTGCATCACTTAATGATGGAGTTGCCAGTCCCAATTGCAGTCGGTAAGTGAGGACAATCTGTAATCATAAATAGAAAAACAGAATCCCAGGCTTAGCTAATTATACAGCATACCAACTGGCTTCTGATAATCATCACTAACGCTGAATATTTCTAGAACTTCTTGGATATTTCAATGCATTGATCTTGCAGAAGCTGATCTGTGATCACTATGATCTCCTATCACCTTTTGGTAGGTGGGACAACTTGCTGCGAAAGTGGTTTAATAAGTTCAAGATCACAAGATCAATTGTGATCTTCAATGGAAATATCAAAAATAACATTACCATCATGATATTATATCATGATAGCCCACACACTCCATTATTTGGCTCAACCTGCTTTAAAAGTATTGGTTTGAAGTGGCAAGCCCAAAGCTCAGTTCTGAAATATACCAGCAACCACTTAAGATCAGTTGTTAACAAATGGCACACACAAGATTTACAGCATTTGGACAGATGATCCTTTAAGATTCTCCATGCTTTCACGAAAAGTTAATGCATAAATTAGCAAGAAACCTTATATACACATTCATTGAAATAAATCATCTTGACTTTTGGAATCATTATCAACTTTCACTTTATGAGCATTCATAAAATATAGGAACCCTATCTTCAATCCAGGACTTTAAAATGTGGGCTCATAGATCACATTTATTCATCACATTTACATTGCCAGCACATTTCTCAAGTTAATTAAAGGAACAGGAACAATGCTGTAACATTAATATTGCCTTAGGTTAAATTAGTATTGGCAAATTGAGAAACCATTTATGTTTGGCTTTACACAGACTGATGTGCAAGAATGGCTTCTTTCCAAAGATAAAATAGCAATGACTACATAAAAATACTACATATTTGTAGAATACAAATATGTAGCAAAATGGAATAGAAGCATTATTAAGGTGAAGAAAGGTGAGTAAATCTGCTGAGACTAGAGTTAATTTTAGAGTCCTTGTTATTCTTAATAATTGGGCACATAAAAGAATGTAACAGTGTTAGAAGGAATAGTAATTATATGAGCTATATAATGAAAATCATTTCTGGAAATGCATGTAGTCATGTAGCGAAGGTAATATACAGGGGTGTTATCTAAATTAGGCAACAGCTGGTTCTAACAATAATTCACAACCCCTAGTCGTTTCTCTTTAGGCATAAGAATCCATTATCATACATCATCCTTAGTTCACACCTTACAGTCTCCTTTCATTCTGGAGTACGGATGGTGATCTTCTCTGTTTATTGATAGCTGATCTTACTGCTCTCACATTAAAGGTAAATGACTTTCAATACAACATTTATTGGCTAGAGTAGAGATGCCAAGAGCTGAAATCTAACACATCTAATGGGCACATGATTTGGAAGCCTGTTTTATGTATATCAAAAAAAAAAAAAGGAGATATATGAAGGGTTCACCAATTTCTTTATTTGTGAAGTGACTGAAATAAGAAGGAGCAATTACTCTTCACTCTTGTACTCCCAACCGTTCCTCCATTGTACAATTCAAGAAAATTTTCATGGGTGTCCTTGATAACCTTCAATCCAGGTATCAATGAAAACCAAGCTTACACAGTTATTTGGTTGTATGTTCTGTTGGACTATGCCTAGGTTATTTTTTAAAGGTTAAAATGGAATATTTGGGATTTCACAAGTGAACTGGGTCAGCTTTTTAACATTAAAATGTCTCCATGGCAACTTTCTAATATCCAAGAAGACAGAGGAAAAAATAAATATAATAGAGGAAAATACTAAGGTTGGACCAGTGAACTAGTCAAGCAAATAAATGCTATTCGCACAGTGAAGAAAAGCAAGCAAGAAATTGCCATTAGAATGTTAGGTGAGTTGCACTGAGCATCAGTATTCAGTATCCATCAGGTCAAATATGGTAGGGCTTATGTTACCTAATGATTGATGTTTAACCCGGACCAATAGTTTTGACAGTCAGCAGGTTGGTTATAAAGCTTTCTGAAAATCAATTGTTTAGATTTCTGTGAAAATGTATAGTTCTTTAAGAAATTCATAGGCTCAGATACAGCAAATTGCATGTGACTTAAAGCTTTCCTGCTGTATGCTATGAAAACAGGGAAAGATTTGAGTTTATTTAGTAAGATGAAGGATTTCTCAGGATCTGCATCTCCTATGAGTGGAGGTCTACTGTGGAAAAGATTTTGACCTCCCAGCAAGCTTATGTGCACTTGTAAAGCTGATAGGCATGTTGATGAATTGTACAGGAAGTGGCATAGGAGATTATAGTGAAAAGGAGAAGGAGGGAGGAAAGAAAGGGAAAGAACTCTCTAGTGTGAAGCATCTTCTGAATTTTCATCCCTTTTGGAAACTGGAGCCCATCCATTTTCAGAAAAGTAAGTCCGGAGCTAACCTATTGTTTGTTATGTTGGTCTTCTATGGCTACACAAATTTTGAGTTTAACAACTACATCTTTCTCCATAGTGCAGATCCTAGTTCATAAGCCTAACTCATTGTTTTATAGCATGTAAGCTAAATCCTGTGATGATGTTTGGAAATAAGATTAATGAATGGCCTTAGTTCCATCCCATCTAGAATTAAAGATGGAGGGAATTTACTGATTACATCAAATCATCACCATCATCAACATAAACATCATCATCCCCAGGGATGCACTACCTTGATGAGGCTGTGGGGCTTGTGTGCTCTGAGGAGGATGAGAGCTATGCCAGAAATTCAACCATATTGGACAGGTCTCATCAGAGGAGCCAGACAAAGAGTGTCTCTCCCATAAACAATATGGTGAGACGTAATTTGCAGAAACCCATACTGGATTGGTCATCGCCTGGGTCCACAAGGACCGTGCTAGGTGTTCTAGTTCCTGGACATCTGGTGACAAGTGGGCTACAGGACTACGCAGCTGCAGAACTACTGGAAGAAAAGTCGTTTACCCATTGCAAATATAAAAAGAGTGAAAACAAAGAAATAATGATTTCTTATTACAGATCAACTCCAACAAGAAGAGGATATCTGAAAAGAATGCACCAGTTCTGGAAAGAACAACATCCAAAATTGGAAATAACAGAACAGAGGCTAGCAGACCAACATCAATTTATAACACAAAATAAAGTATTCACAGAAGTAGAATTGGAAGAACTGCAAAGGTCTACCCAAGGCAAAGAAATCAAAGCCTTGCCAGAAGTAGCTCAGATAGTAGAGCCTTCTCCTCAGAAAGAACAAAGCCCTCTAACTGAAAAACAAGAGGAATTGAAACAAAGAATAACTGAGCTTCTAGAACAGCACAAAAACAACAGATCAAGGTTGCCTGCATTGAAGCGTGTTACAAAGAAAAACCTAGCATAACTATTAAATGATGCCAATACAGTAATATCAAATATTTATTTATTTATTTTTATTTATTCATTCAATTTATATAGCCACACATCTCAGACCAGTGACTCTGGATGGCTAACAACAATAAAAACAGTCAACATTTAAAGCAGTACAAAAAATTAAATATAAATGCAGCCAAGAGTTCTTAAAAAAACGTCGGTATCAGCACAACCATGAAATGGGGCCCTGACCGTGCGAAGGCATAAAGCCAGGTCTTCAAGGCCTTCCAAAGAGACAAAAGGGTCAGGGCCATCCTAATCTCAGGAGGGAGGATGTTCCAGAGGGCAGGCGCCACAGCAGAAAAGGCACGTCTCCTGGTTCCCGCCAGCCAACATTCCTTGGCTGACGGGACCCGGAGCATGCCCAACCTGCCGGACTGGATTGGATGGGTAGAAACAACTGGGAAAAGACAGTCCCTAAGGTAACCCAGTGCCAAGCCATGAAAGGCTTTATAGGTGACAACCAGCACCTTGAATTGCACCTGGAAACTCATCGGCAACCAGTGCAGCTCCCGAAGCAGTGGTGTTACATGTGCCAAGTAGCCAATACAATTTACAACCTGGGCAGCCACATTCTGTACCAGCTGAAGCTTCCAAATGCTCTTCAAGGGCAGCCCCATGTAGACCGCATTGCAATAGGTCCCGAGGGCATGAGTGACAATGAGTAGAGCCTCCCGGTCCAGGAATGGGCGCAATTGACGCACAATCCAAAGGTGTGCAAAGGCCCTCTTAGCCACTGCTGCCACCTGCTCTTCCAGCAGGAGCTGTGAGTCCAAGAGGACCCCCAGATTGTGCACCGGGTACGTCTGGGGCAGAGCCACCACATCCAGAACCAAAGATGGAAGAACCTGGCAGGCCCAAACACCCAAAGCCACTCAGTCTTGTTTGGGTTGAGCCAGAGCCCATTGTGCCCCATCCAGGCCCCTACAGCTTCCAGGCACTGAGACAGGACATCCATGGCATCACTCAGGCAGCCCGAGGAGGAGATATAAAGCTGGGTATCATCAGCATACTGATGATACCTCACCCCGAAATGTCGGATCACCTCACCCAGTGGCCTCATGTAGATGTTAAATAAGAGGGGTGAGAAAACTGAGCCCTGTGACACCCCACACAGTAGGGGTTGTGGACTGGACCTCTCCTGTCCTACCAACACCAACTGGAACTGACCCCAGAGGAAGGAGGAGAACCAGCACAACACAGTGCCGCCCACTCCCAACTCCAGAAGCTGGTCCAGAATGATACCATGATCAATTGTATCAGACTGCTGAAAGGTCAAAAAGAGCAAGGATGGAAGCACTGCCCCCATCCTGCTCCTGCCAGAGATCATCCAAGAGCATGATCAATGCTGTCTCAGTCCCGTATCCTGGCCTGAATCCTGACTGAAAAGGGTCCAGATAATCTGCTTCATCCAGAGCCCTTTGAAGCTGCTGCGCAACCACGTTTTCAACAACCTTCCCTAAAAAGGGGAGGTTGGAGACTGGACAAAAACTATCCAGATTAGTTGGGTCGAGCAATGGCCCCTTGAGGAGGGGGTACACCACCGCCTCCTTAAGAGGTGGCAGGACCACCCCTTCCTCAAAGAGGAATTTAACCACTGCCCAGACCCAATTATGTATCCTCTCCCGAGCAGCCTTGACCAGCCAGGAGGGGCACAGATCTAACACAGAAGTGGCCAAACTAACCCTGTCCACTTCCTCAGGTTCAATGGGCTCGGACTCCTCCCAAATAACCATGGAAGACTCAGCCCCCATAGCCCTCATTGGCCTTGCATCAAGGCTGGAATTCAACGCAGAGCAGATCTGACTGACTTTACCTGCCAGATGCTCAGCATATTCCTCACAATGGCCCTGAAGGTAGACCCCTGAATTACTCCCTCTGAGGAGGGTCCAGGGCACCCAGACCAGAGCCTCTGGGCGGCTACCTGCAGATGCAATAAGGGCAGAGAAATAATTACATTTCGGTGCCTTACTGCCACAAGGTAGGCTCTAATCATGGCTCTAGCTTGTGTTCGATCGTCTTTGCTCCCTGTCTTCTGACAGCTGCGCTCTAGGCATCTCTTAGCCCTCTTAAGCTTTCTCAGCTCTTCCGTATACCACAGAGAGCTACGGAAGCCATGGGCATGGAGAGGCCACTCAGGTGTGATCCAATCCAAAGCCATGGCCGCTCTCTCGTTCCATGTAGCCACCAAGGCTTCGGTCGGATGGTGCAGCAGACTTCCTGGAACAACCCCAGACTCCCTCTGAAACCCAGTTGGGTTCATCAATTGCCTGGGTTGGGCTGATCTAACAGGCCCCACCTCCCTGCGGAGGAGGGTGGCTCACCAGGAAGTGATCTTCCTGGTATATAAGCACCAGCTCACTGCAAGAAACAAACCAACTGATGTACAGCATGGCTGCAGTTCTAACTGAATACCTTGAATGCAAAATCAACAAACAAGAAAAAAAGCCAGATGGTACACCACCAAAATGGAAGATCAGGTTGGAAAATAAGATCAGCATGCTAAGATCAAATGCAAGCAAGCTAGAACAGATGAAAGAAAAGAAGCTGAAGAACAAAAATACCAAAGAATACCTGATCAAGAAATATCACTTAGAAACAAGGAAGGTCAGGGAAGCACTGGAAATTATAAAGCAGCAAATAACAGCCATAGCCAAAAAGATCAGCAGATATGAAGCTCAAAATGCACACTACAGGCAGAATCTCCAGTTTCAGTCAAATCAGAAACATTTCTACCAATCCATTAATGCAGAGACTGCAATGAACCAGTCAACACCTCACAAAGAAGAAACAGTGCAGTCTGCTGTATTGTATTTTGACAACCCAAAGAAATACAACAAGAATGCACTTGGACAAAGGAGGTAGATAAGAATACAGAAGAAGCTGAAATGAAAGAACTTGTAATAGCAGCAGAAATGGTGGAGAAAAGAGCAAGGAAGAACAAGAACTGGTCAGCACCAGGTGAAGATGAACTGCATGGTTTTTGGTTGAAACATCTGACTGCTCTGCACCCCCTCATTGCCAAGCAGTTTAACAACATGCTGCAAGGAGGTAAAATTGAAGATTGGTTAACATCTGCCAAAAGCTACCTGATAATGAAAGATCAAACAAAAAGGGCAGCACCAGATAACTACAGGCAGCACCAGGCAACTACAACTTTAAAATTGCTAACTGGTGTTTGAGATGATGCAGTCCAACAGCATCTAGTTGAAAACAAGCTCTTTCCACCTGAGCAAAAAGGAAACTGCCCAAACAGCAAAGGAACAAAAGTTCAGCTCCTAACTGACAAGATGATTTTGGAAAACTGCAAGAGAAGGAAGACCAACCTGAATGTAGCTTGGATTGATTACAAGAAGGCATTCGACTCCCTGCCACATGACTGGATAATCAAGTGCCTAGAAATAACAGGAGTCAGTAGAAATATCAGAAGCTTTGTGCACAGATCAATGGCATAATGGAAGACACAGTTGCTGGTCAATGGTGATAGACTGGGAGAGGTTAACATCAAGAGAGGAATCTTTCAAGGAGACACACTATATCACCACTACTGTTTATTATTGCATTGATTCCTCTGTCAACAATACTGAACAAGTCAGGCTACGGCTATCAAACATCAAAAACATCTGCCAGGCTATTCCACCTCCTTTACATGGATGATTGGAAGCTGTATGGAAAAACACCATCTGAAATAGAATTGCTTCTCAACACTGTCCAAATATACAGCCAAGATATTGCAATGGAGTTTGGACTGGACAAATGTGCCATCTTTACCATAAACAGGGGAAAAATAGTGAAAACTGAAGGAATCAAGTTGCCCTATGGAAATAACATCAAGAGCCTGGATGAAGAAGATCACTACAAATACCTGGGCATATTTCAAGCTGACAACATCAAGCACACTGAAGTCAAGAAGAAGGCTAGTACTGAATACATCACGAGAGTGAAGAAGATCTTAAAGTCCAAAGTCAGTGGAGGAAATACCATCAAGGCAATTAACACCCGGGTAAATCCAGTCATTAGATACACACTTGGAAGAGTGGACTGGACTCAAGTAGAATTAGAAGCCCTGGATAGAAAGACCAGAACAATATTGACAATGAATCATGCCCTTCATCCATACAGTGACATTGACAGACTCTACTTACCAAGGAGCACAGGTGGGTGTGGAATGTTGCAAGTACACCAGACAGTTGAAGAAGAAAAAAGGGCATTGGAAAAATATCTGAAGGACAGTGAAGAAGATGCACTAAAGCTAGTACACCATGAAGGCTTACTGAATGCCAAAGAGACCAAACTGGCCTATAAGAAAGACCAAATGAAGAATAGGAAAGAGACATGGCAAGACAAAGTATTACATGGCCAGTACACAAAAAAACTAGTAGGCAAAGCAAATAACAACAAGAACTGGCAATGGCTAAGAGCAGGAAAGTTGAAGAAAGAGACAGAGGGGCTAATTCTGGCTGCACAAGAACAAATGCTTACAAAGCCAGAATTGAGAAGAAAGCAATAGACAGCAAATGCTGCCTCTGCCAAGAAGCTGAAGAAACAGTGGACCACCTAGTTAGCTGCTGCAAGAAGATTGCATAGACTGACTACAAGCAACAGCATGACAAAGTAGCCACAATGGTGCATTGGAATATCTGCAAGAAATACCATTTGCCTGCAAGCAAGAACTGGTGAGACCATAAAACAGACAAAGTAATAGAAAATGAAAAAGCTGAAGTGCTCTGGGACTTTAGAATTCAAGCAGACAGGCACCTGCCACATAACACCCCAGACTTAACAACTGTTGATTAAAAAGGCAAAAAAGTCTGGATAGCGGACATTGCAATACCTGGAGACAGCAGAATAGAAGAGAAAGAAATGGGGAAAAATCACAAAATACAAAGACCTACAAATAGGAGTAGAGCAACTGTGTAAAAAAAAAAAAAAAGCAAGGATAGTACCAATGGTAATAGGTGCCTAGGGTCCAATCCTAAAGCAGCTGGGGCACCACTTGAAGACCAGTGGCATTGACAAAATCACTGTCAATTGCAAAAGGCAGCTTTACTTGGAACAGCTTACATCCAGCAACGGTACTTTTTATACCATCAAACAACAACATCTGCCTATTCCACGTCCTTGGGAAGGACTCGATAGGTGGGTAAAAATGCCATATCCAGTCTAAACATCTAGTTGACTGTGTGACCAACAATAATATCGTCCGTTGGTTTAATGTGAGACTCTAAGATGCATGCAATATGCACTTACATTTCAAAAACCGACCAAGTTGCAATGAAAGAATATCATATTATATACCATATAAAGTCTTGTTTCTATGATAGCTTTGCAAATACAGACCCATCCAATTACTTGACAAAGATGCTCCTAATTAATTGATACCAGATGCATATCACTTCCCAAATTTCATTTAATATAGTAATTGTGCAGGCAGAAATTCAACAGCTCTGCATAGAGCTGTGTGACATTAAATATGGAATAACATTTACTGTCCAAAATATTTAGCCAGCATGTCATACTTGATACAAAGCAGTGAGACAATTAAGACCTACTAAGGGAAAAACCATCAGTGCCTGCAGCTTATCAAATTACAAGGTGGAAAGAAACAAATGTTTGGATTATGGAAACAAGTCCTTTTGTGATGAAGTCACCCCTTCAGTACAAATTTCAGAGATATGGTTCACATATTAAAGAGGACCAAGTGTCAAAACACAGCATGCGGCAATACTGTATTTCCCACAAACCCACTGCTGGCTCATCTGCTTTTGTGATCAGTATGAATGCCATAGCATTACTGCAGAAGATACCATGGCAACACTCAGATGATTCCAGAAGAAATAAAAGAGAACTTTGACTCGGCATAGCTCTAATAGACTGACCGCATGGGGAAGGACCGAAAAGACTATCTGATCCAATCTGCATGACTTGTACCCCACCAAATTAGCTGCATATACCACTGTGCACGTGCTTTCTGCAACCCAAAGCAGAAACAAAATCAGATTTGCCTGAACATGGACATGTGTTCACAATCCCTGATCCTATGCTGGTACCTCTCTCTGTATGGCTCTGCCTATGTAATCTGCCACTTCAGATTTGCAACTGAAATGTGAAGCGCACCTAGAAGAGCATTGTGAGGAAGAGGGGGAATCCTAAGCGAAGAATTATTCTGGGAAGAAAGAGTGACATCTCTTCTTCTCATCTTGCTGTGCTCTTAATCTGGACCAAGGCACCATACCTAATGAGAAAGGAAGCCAACTATATTAAGTACACTTCGTTTTTTAAAAAGAAAAAGATAACGTGGCATTGCTTGACCCTACAATGTGAAGTCTTTCCTAGTTTATTTTAGAACAGGCCATGTGTCCTCCCTGTCACGGCAAGTACCATCGTTCTGCCCAATTGTTACAACTCCTAACTGGCACTTAGAATTATGCTCAAGAGGAGGACAGGGAGGCAATGCCAAGTGGGGAAGATTGAAGCAATATGCAGATCACCCTGGATGCTGCATTTTCATCCATCAATGTTTTTGAATATTTTCTAAAGGTAACTGCATGAATATTACGCTGCCGTAATCTTATCTGGATGTGACCAAAGCAGATCTCCTGCATCCCCAGAACTACAGATCTGCTGAATGTATAAGGTGTCCAATTAGAGCAATTTCTCAAGCCATGAAAACATATTTACTGTGCAAAGACATTTTAGTCAAGGCTGCCCCAGGAATGGTGCTGGATCTTAGTACACCCTCAGTCAATGTGGCCTTTCAAGAGGACAAAAACAACTTCTACAAACAACAACACTCCTTTCTTGTCTTATTATGCAGCTAAAAATTTAGAAATAGTAGCGTGATCTGTGTGATATTTCAGATGTCAAGAGAAGATAGTGGCATCTTCAACAAATTACAATTATACTAAAATATTGTCACTCACATAGTGACATTGCCATATAAATCCTGCCATTGCATACTTGCAAGGACATAAATCACGGCATTTCCATATCACATATATTATGTCATTTGCCCCCACTGACTTCCTTTGGACATCCATGGCAATAGGATGACAATTGTGAACCTGCCTCTCTCAGCAACACAGCTTTCCTGCAAGCTGCAACTTGAGACTTAACTAAAATAATTTCAATCCACTTCAACTTGTCATTCCCATCTGTGTCAATTTTCATCTTGTAAGGTTTTCTTTTTAAAAAATGCAGGAGGATAATAAAAATGCCATCTCCTTGCTACACACATGCTAAAATAGTGCAATTCATTCTTCAATGTCTATATTTTTATTGCTTCATTATGGTGCATATATAGAGTAGGAGTAATCAATCTGATATTCTCCAGATGTTCAAACTACAACACATTTCCATTACCATTATAGTCTGGGGATGATGGGAGCTGAGATCCAGAATTTCTGGAGGGCGTCTGATTCCCTTTGCCTTCTCCATTGGCAAAGGGTTTTTTAACTTTCTCTTTGCTAATATGAATGGCAGCAAAAGCTCTGAGCTCTTCTGCATGGCATCTTAAGCTGCTCGTCTCCCATGTTTAAACTGGCTGGAAATAAAGCTGGCATAAGAATTGCAATCCATTCCTCCATTCTGGCAATGGTACTTGCCAAGTGATTTGTCCAGACAGCACTTTTCATAGTCCCCCGTTGGTGGATCACCCAGCTTCTTTTCCCCTCCCACCTATGCCAGGATAGCAAGTGCCAGTCACTTTCTTTTCCATGGATGGTCTTTGCACACAAGTAGCTTCCACTTACAGACCTTCTGAATGAGCCTTCCCTCTTTTGACTCACCTTTCTATGTGACCCTTCTGAATGTCCCATTCTAGTGTGTCCAGCAGTCTCCCCAAGACCTCCGGATATTCTTTTCCATACATCCTGCATTTCCTTAGCCTGCCAGTAGAGCAGTTTTGAAAAAGGTAGAAGGAAAGATCCAGCAGTTCACTAGTTCACTGGTGGACCAGTTAAAAACAGAGGAACCAGCAGTTCTTGGGTGGACCAGTTAAAAAGAAAAAAGAAAAGACCAGCAGTTAAATACTAGACCAGTTAAAATAATTAGGTCTACCAATGAAGTTGAATGGATTTCTATAGTGTGTACCTGACAACAGCTGCTGTTCTAATTTTTCACCAGAATGTTGGTACCCACATGTGCTAAACAGATTCTCCAGAAGAGCAGTGTTTTCATGTACCTAGGGAGCCCATCTGAGGCTTGAAATAGGCCTCACAGAACAGAGCGCATTCTATCTTTATGAGAGGAGGTCTCTTCAGAAGCCTTCTAGCAGTTCAGGATGAAACAGTCATAGAAAGTGCAACCAGTGACCAGAGGAGACAGGGGTTTTCCACCACAACTCACACTAGCCATTGCATGACCTTGCCAGGAATTAAAGTGCAGAAGACAGATTACACAGCTCTGCTAGAAGATGAAAAACACAACTCCTGATACAAAGCAAGAAAAGGCTGGTGAAGGTTGCCTTTGTGAACCCTTTGCATTCCTGCCTTCAAAAAATGGTTAGTGAATCTTTGCCATGCTGGGGCAAGCAGGACAGGCTGATGAGCCCTTTGGCAGAGTTTTCCACTTACTGACTTCAGCTACTCACTTCCATGTACCTGTGTCTAGGTCACCTGTCTTCCACATGGGGCCAGTCAGAAGTGTTGGACTTCTTATCATCTGCAGGCAGGATAGCCAATGGTCAGAGAAGATGAAAGTTGTCATCTAATACCTCTAGAGGGCATGAGGTGGGGAAAGAGGATCTCATACAGAAATGAACACCTGGGAAGCAAGACAGGATTTATTTGCAATCAGACACTTTGCCAAGAAACTAAAAATAGCCCTGATAGCTTCCTATCATTGTGTCCATCTTCCCTGGCTTCTAAAAAATGAATTAAGTGATATTTCTTTCTCTGCCTTCCACTTTTCAGATGTTGCAGAGATAAAATTGCTTGCTAATAAGGCCAAGGAAATCCATGTGCTAAAGCTAACTACATAATCAGTAGTCTGAAAGATTAAGTGGTTCCGATGACATTTAATTAACTTGACTGTTAGACATGTTAGGCTGCATAAAGCACAGCATGCTGACATCGCCAGTCTTAGGGCTATTAGTGACATTTGATCATTTTTATTGCCCTGATCATTGCCCTCTCTATTGAAAGTTTTCAAATGGCAGTTTAAAGTTTATTTTCAAGAGAATTGGGTGCTGCCAGGCTGGGAAAATCAAGCTAAATGTAGTTATCTATGTGTATTTCAGCCAGATCGAGCAATTGCCTTTTCCCAAAATAATAATTCTTATCGCTTCTCAAAACTGAAATAAGAAAAATGACTGAGAGAATTTTGAGTTTATTCCCATTTAAGAAAGTGTGGCAAGCTAGATCCAAAGAGCCTCAAACACATTTTGTAATGAACTCTAAGGAAAAAGTTCTGAAGAGGAAAAAAAAAATCCTCCCAAATCTTTTGGGGTAGTAATGGGGAAACTTAAGGCAGATTTGCATACTTCGTGATTTATCAAGACAAACATAGCCCATAACTTATTGCAGCTTTTCAGGTTCTTGATCAACCATGCTTTCTGCAATCCCATTTTTAAATCATGCAGGCCTTCTTTAAAGTCCATCTGATAAGACAAGCAAACAAACAAACAGCCCCTACATATCTTCCTCTCTCCCCTACTCCTTTTTAACATAATGGTACAACTGAGCAAATCCCATTTGAAAACTAGAGATCAGCAAAAGAAAGAGGAGGCTACAAGGACAGATAACCAGAAAGGAAACCATAAGATGTGATTTCCTTTCTGTATATAAGAAGTAAACAATGTGAGGGCCCAGGTTACCCACTGACCCTCAGTGTGGCTAATAAAGACCTCCCAAAGTTCCCAAATTTTAATTATGGGGGAAATTATTACATATATACAATTGCATTAGCTATATTTCATTTAAATGAAATGAAACGACATTTAATTTTTGACCTGACTTATATGCTACTTTTCAAGATGTCGTTTCCTGCAGGATAACCTACGTAAGCCAAATGTGGCTCATCGCCAAGAAAGAATTGACCATCTCTACTTCAAATGGAAACGATACACTACATTCCAGCAACAAAAAAGGCCTTCTAGGAAGTTTTAATCAACCCTTGACACAAGGAAAGAAATATCACATCTTCATTGGGATAATAGGGACTAAGTGAAATAACAGATTCTTGTGACCTTTGCAGTGTTTAACAAATATACACACACAAAACCAATTTCTTGTGACAAAGTTTCCTTATCTCCGTAAACTATCCAACTGTCTCAAATATTTATATAATTGGGCTTCAGATCTGGCAAGCTGAACAATATGATATAATGCATCCAACAATAAAGTATTCGGTGCAAGAAACAGCTTCTGAATGTATACGCCTATTGACAGAACCTGCAAAGCAAATGATAAGTTTCATGTCTCTAAATCATGTCCTTGGCTTGGAAAGTAATAATAAAACTATTTTATGCAGCCCTACTAAGATTGCATCTAAAAGCTTTGCAGCATAAGATTTCATCAGGGTATATCAGTGCACTAGAAAGAAGGCAGATCTAGAAGATGTGAGACAAATAAATGAAAGAGGTAAGGCATTTTTGGAAAAGAAGGACTGAGGATCATTTAAAAATAGTTATATTCTAGTTTGCAGGGTATAGTCCTCTATATCCAGTTCAAGTTAATTTATACATAAAGACTAGAGTATCCTGTTTTGAAACTGCCTATTACTAGTCAGCCTTGGACAACAGGAGATGGAGCAGGCACACAGACATTCTGGTTATAATCTTCTTTACAATGGTGAGATGTATTGGATTTCTAGTATTTAAATTATAGTGATTATACTGAAATGTTGCATATGCAACATTTGCTATGAATTAGCATATAGAAATGTCACCCAAATTGGTGTTCTCTTTTGTTCTCTTTCTTTTGTTTTCTGATTGGAAATGCAGCAATTCTCCTTTTTTGGCAATAGGTAACTACCCATTAAAACTTTGGCTAGAAAACATGAATTGACTAAAATACATGCAGCTCCAGCCTGTAAGAGTTTAACTCAAAAGTAATTCCCAACAGGGCAATAAAAAAATCGAAAACACAGAGTTTTCTCCTAAATAAGTATGCCTGCTTTATACTATAGCCTTTATTTCGATCTTTCTAGCATATTAAATTATGATGTGTTGGGAGAAGAAAGAAATTGGTCATTAGGCATGTTTTCAGTCCTTCTATGATATGTACTGATCTTGGAAAAGCATGTGTTAACTTGGATGCCATATACCATATTGAATTCTGTAGAACAAACAATCTGACTGAATGCCAAATCTATGGATTTTGGATTTCTCTCCTTCCTTCCTTCCTTCCTTCCTTCCTTCCTTCCTTCCTTCCTTCCTTCCTTCCTCCCTCCCTCCCTCCCTCCCTCCCTCCCTTCCTTCCTTCCTTCCTTCCTTCCTTCCTTCCTTCCTTCCTTCCTTCCTTCCTTCCTTCCTTCCTTTTGCAAGATTTACAGGCCACCTGGCTCCAAAGGAATTGTGGACAGCTTACACTAAAAATAGGAAGCGATACAAAGAAAACAATAGAAAGGCAGTCCCATGTGTCTGGACAAATTCCCTCAAACAGAAGACATGAACTACTGGGATCCAGAAACGCTTGACCCTAAAGTCTAGGAGAACAGCCAGATTCTTAAGGACTTCTGGAACATCACCAGGGTGGGTGCTACACAGATCTCTGGGAAGATATTATTCCAGAATTATCTTCCACCAGGAGAAGGTGCCCTTTCTGGGTCCTGAAGGATGACCCTGTTTGATTGAAGGGACCTGAGTCACACTGCCCAGCCTTACTGGATGGGCAGATAGCATGGGAGATTGGTGGTCCCTTAACCTAATTGTTGTTGTTCAGTCATTAAGTCATGTCCGACTCTTTGTGACCCCATGAACCATATCATGCCAGGCCTTCCGGTCCTTCACTGCCTCCCTGAGTTTGCTTAGTTTCATGCTCATTGCTTCAGTGATGCTATCTAACCATCTCATCCTCTGCCATCCCCTTCTCCTTTTGCCTTCAATCTTTGGGTCTTTTCCAAAGAGTCCACTCTTCGCGTTAGGTGACCAAAGTATCTGAGCTTGAGCTTCATTATCAATCCTTCCAATGAGCAGTCAGGGTTGATTTCCTTTAAGATTGACTGGTTTGACCCCCTAGCAATCCAGGGGACTCTTAAGAGTCTTCTCCAGCACCACAGTTCAAAGGCATCAATTCTTCGGTGCTCAGCCTTCTTTATGGTCCAGCTTAACCTAATACTATTTATTTTATTTATTTAATAATAATAATAATAATAATAATATCACACTCAAAAACTAAATGGGGAACAGAAATGAAGGAGTATCAATTTAATTTCAATATACAAAAACCCAAGAAGACACACAAAAATCGAGGCACATCTAAAGGGATAGTGGAATATCAAACAGGTAACCACTTTACAATAGAAAGAATAAACTAGACCCTATGAAACATACCAGCAACATATCACTAATTAAATCAAATAAAATTAGACTATATACAACAGAAAAAGCCAGAGAGGCCTGCCACTGAGCCCAATGCTGAATGGTTTTTACCTCACTCACCAGTCAAAACAAACAAACAAACAAACAAACAATCCTTACTTGGGTAATTTACAAAGAAATACAGTAGTTTATTCTGTGGCCTCATGCATATAATCATAAAGACATACCACCACCACCACAACAGATTAGGACAGAGGGGGAAGACAAATAACTCCTATTAGCCTGGCAAAAAAATGATGGAGAAGGTCTGGAATATTATCTCATTTATCTCCTTTAAACAATGATAGAGAAGAATCAAAATTTCCCGTAAACACTGCTCTGAGCTGAATCAGGACCATGAAGGCATTTTGCCTCCAGACAAAAATTGCTTCACATCCTTGACAATGCAAACATAACAGTAATACATGTAATAACTGCTTATTCCTTGTCTTTATATAGAAGGTGCTCAAGATGGCTCCCTCACAAATCAGATAGGCACAGATCAAATAGGCACAAATCAAATAATCTGTAGGCTTTCTGACTGGCAGAAGACTATAATAAACTACAGAATTCTTTTGGTCTATTTCTAATTGAAGGCCTGGACAATTCAGAGACCTTGATAGATATTAAAAGAAAAGGAGGGAAAACTTATAGTAACTTCTCCCATTTTTTTCAGCCAGATTTTCATTCAAAGATTTTTTTTTTCTTCATTCCCATCTCAGGCATATATTCAGCAAACTTCCAGTTACTACACTGTTTGAAGAAAACTCTTCTCTAATTTTGATTTCCTGCTGATTTGGATTGTGGGGAGTGTTTTCTTTGGTATTTGTAAATTTAGCTGGGTAATTAGGTTATATAAGCTTCATTACACAAACACTTCAAAGTGCTTCAACAGTTCTGTTTAGATGAGCTCAGACCAAGATCAATACATAATTCAAATTCATCCAAATCTGTGGTCTGAGGTGTACCATTTAATTAGCTGTACCATTTATTTCTCATTCATGGGGTTGAATGTTTTGAAAAGCAGCATCGAATGTTATACCACAAGCCTGCTGGGGACAAGAAATGCAATTATTTATTCTATTTTCAACTAGTGATTAATTGATGAAAACCATCGTGGAGCTAAATATGCTTGCATTAGACATATTGTGTGAACAGTTTCTAGGCACTCCGCTTCCTCATTTTTCCTTAGTAAAAGCTCTATGTCTTTCTCTTTTGCAAAGAAAATGCAAATAGAAATATCTATGAGCAGTACTATTGATAACAACAGTGAGATTTAGATGACATATTTTCCATTTTTTTTAAAGACAAAAACAGTCATATTCCTGCAAAGATTGTATTGCTCATTTTACATTGCTTATTTTGGTCTCCCAGTACAGATCAGAATGTGAGGAAGAGTTCATTCTTAATCAAACTGATGGGGCAGAATAAACCAGCCCAGCTACTAAAGGCTCAACACTGCTTCTTTCTCCTTCAAATTAGAGTGGAATTAGGAAGGCAGGCAGAGAAAAAAAATCATGTGTTCATCAACCAAACTGACAAAGAGCCCAGAAAAACTGGAACATCTTTCTAAGCGGCAGCAAACCTAAGATTTCACTTCACTCGCCCTTTTTCAGAATGCTGGGGCCAAAGTGCCACCTGTATTTTCTGGTTTCTAAACTCAAGGCCTGAGTACATTTCCAATTGCTGAGCACTGGAATGGAGAGAAACAGATGCGCTGTGCTTTGCCTCAGGCCATTAGTTTTTAAGCTTTTGGTCCTTGGGGAAATTTGTCAAATGACTGGGCCACTCTTAAATCCGCAGACAATCAGCTGTGACTACACATGGTTCAAGAGAATATTCTGTTTTTTTCCTCTCAGAGGTGGAGAGTGGACTGGACAAGATCTGGCTGGGTTTTTCCAGTGGCATTTTATCAATGGTACTTATTATTTGAATGCACAGCAAGACCTATTAAGCAGAGTGGCACGGTTTTACATGCAATATATTGTTAGGTGCTTCCCATTTCCCCATAAATTGGTCCAGAGAAATCACTAACTTGAACTGGGTCTTTGGAGATGTATGCTGCTTTTGTAAGACTTGATTTACATACAGATATACAAGTTGCCAAATTTGCTAGAACCAAACAGCAGAGCAGTTCTACTACCAGTAATTCCAGTGCTCTAAAGCAAATTCTGACAAAGAAACAGAGTCCTAAGCTTCTATTAGGTTTTCAGATCTCAAGGCTCACTCTTCCTGGACTTCCTGGGTTTCCAGGGGAGGTATGGCGAACTGAAGATGGTTTTGTGAAAGCGGAGCCAACAACCACGACTAAGACCAAGAAACCAATGAGTAGACTGGTTCTTTGGAACCTCTCTGGATAAGGAGAGGATGGGAAATCACCCACACGTGCTTCAGACAGCTGCCCTTGTGGGGATACTTCAGGACAGCAGTTTTCCATGGGTTTGAGCGGCAGAAGACGACAGGATTAATCATCTTGCTCACAACCGCGGTGGAGCCTTTTAAAGGACACTAAGTTCACAAACCTCACTTTCTAATCACTTTTTGATATTGTCTATTCACAATTTTAAAGCTATTAAGACCTTCAGAATGACAAGATTGAAAAGTCTTCATTGAGTGAGTTTAGCTTCAACTCAGATCAAAAGAAAATTCAATCATAAGCTTAAGAATTTAAAGAATCTGAAATAAATATCAAAAAGTTAAATATGATTTTGATCTTAGAAAGTTATAAATGGACTAAAGGTCCAGATAAATTTGGAATATTGAAACTTTTACAATAAGATTTTGGAATTCATTATAAAGAACAAAAAGCTTCTCATGGGAAATAGATCTGTTTTGGTTTTGTGATAGAAAAATAATAAAATAAAGCTGGACACTCTCCCCCCCCCCTTGCCTCTCCTGCAGCAAACTCTTTACTCCCCCTCTCCCCCTTGCCTCTCTTTCTGCCTCCCTCTCCCTTGTGTCTCCTGCAATCTCTTTTCTCCACTTCCTTCTGCCACTCTTTGCTCATGCAAAACAGGATCAGCTCCAGGCTATTGTATGGCTCAAGAGTGACCATGTTCCACTGCCAAAAATAGCCCTCTTAACATTGTCATACTGAAACAATGGGAGGGCCATCACCTGTCTCCTTAAGGATTTGCTGCGGTTCTTATTTCATAATAGAAAAACCATTTATCCCCCATTTAACACCTATCCAAACCTATCCTTGAATCAGATCCCTCAGATTTCCCACCTCTCAACCTCAACAGTCTATAAATTCTATGCTTTTCTATTGTTCAGGGTCCCTCTTTCTTGAAAGCAGGCACCCAATGGTCATTGCAATAAACATGGTTCTTCTCCTCAGTGTTGTGCTCCTGTCTTTGGCAAAAAATTCCACGACAGTTTTTATAAGACATAACAAAGATAAGCAATGTATTGTCGAAGGCTTTCACGGCCGGAATACAATGGCTGGTGCAGGTCTTCCGGGCTGTGTGGCCGTGTTCTGGAAGTTTTGTTTCCTAACGTTTCGCCAGCATCCCAGCCTTTCTCAGAACGAAAAGGACTCTCAAATCTCCACAAGCTAACCACATTTATGACCGACTCGAACAAGCCCTCTTGCGTGAGAGAATACACACAACCCACAGAAAACTTGCCATCACAGACAAAGAACTATTTGACATTCACATCAGCATCAGTCAGAAAATGAGAAGCCAGGACCGGGACAAGATTGACACCCTAACCTACAAGAAAATGGAAAAGGATATCATCGACCACACAACCAGGCAAAAGCAAAAATTTAACAAATGCCAAAACAGTCAACCAAAACCGGCGCTGGATCCCTCCCGCATTGTCATCAATTTGACAGAATGCCAGCTCGTTCCAGAAGAAACCGTCATCCTAGCCAAGGGAGGAAACTTCACAATCACACCCGCCAGAATTCCTGTGGAAGATATCACCAATGTGGAATCAGCCATCCGCCACCGTCCTGAAGAGGAAGCAGAGGAAATAAGGGGTGAAATAGCAAGGATCCTACGGAGAGCAAAGCCCCCCACCAGCAACATAATGAAGAAAGAGAGAAATGCCATAGAAACCCTCAATTCGGACCCCAACATCATCATCCTGCCAGCTGACAAGGACAACGCCACGGTAATTATGAAAACAGATGAATACAAAGACAAAGTTAGAGAACTACTAGACCCCACCACATACAGAAAACTAAGACGGGATCCGACCAGCAAAATCATGAAACAAACCAACACCCTGACGAGGAGCTCCTCCCTTCGCCCCAACGTACTTCAACACATATGCAACATAGAAGCCCTTACACCCAGACTATACGGACTCTCCAAAATCCACAAAGACTCGATCCCACTCAGACCCATCGTAAGCACCATTGGCTTCCTGACATATGAATTATCCAAACATCTGGCCACCCTTCTACAGACCCACGTTGGACAGACTCCAGCCCACATCAGAGACTCAGGACATTTCATCAACAAAATCAGTACCCTGAAACTCAACCCCACGGACAAACTGGTCAGCTTTGACGTGGTCTCCCTGTTCACCAAGGTACCAGGGAGGGACACCCTGGCACTCATCAAACAGATCTTCCCAGAAGACATCACAGCTTTATTTCAGCACTGCCTAACAACCAGTTATTTCCAATGGGATAATGAGTTCTATGAACAGATGGACGGCGTCGCCATGGGAAGTCCCCTGAGCCCAGTCGTAGCAAATTTTTACATGGAACACTTTGAAAAATGGGCTTTAGAAACCGCACCTGTCACCCCAACAGTCTGGTTCCGGTTTGTGGATGACACCTTCGCAATTTGGAGTCAGGATGAAGAAGAACTAGAGAAGTTCCTGAACCATCTAAACAGCATCCACCCCAATATACAATTCACCATGGAAAAAGAAATGGACGGCAAACTTCCATTTCTAGACACGTTGGTCATACGCAAACCAGACCTCAAATTAGGACACAAAGTTTACAGAAAACCCACCTACACAGACCGGTACCTACACAAAAATTCCAACCACCACCCACATCAGAAAAGAGGCATTATCAAAACCCTGATGGATTGGGCCAATCGGATCTGCAAAACCCAATTCCTAAACTCTGAACTTAACCACCTTAATTGGGTCCTACAAGCGAATGGCTACTCCAAGAATGAAATAAAAAGAGCCATCAAACCAAGAAAACAACATGCGACTGAAGAAGAAAAACAGCCACCCACCAACAAAGTATTTCTGCCCTACATCAAAGGGGTCACAGACCGCATGGGAAAACTGATGGAAAAACACAATTTCCAAACAATCTTCAGACCCATCAGAAAAATACAACAAGTGCTAAAATCAGCAAAAGACAAAAGGGATCCCCTCACCACCGCAGGAGTATACCGCATACCATGCAGCTGCGGGCAAGTATACATCGGGACCACAAAACAGAGCATCCAGACCAGGATAAAAGAACATGAAAGACACTGCAGACTACAGCAACCAGAAAAATCTGCAGTAGCTGAACATGCTCTCAAGCACACTGGACACAAAATCCTATTTGAAAACACAGAGATACTGGACAACACCAACAGCCACTATACCAGGCTATACCGGGAAGCCATTGAGATTCACAAACACCAGCACAGTTTCAATAAAAAAGAGGAGAGTCTAAAAATCAACAAAACCTGGCTACCAATCCTGAAAAATACAGCCTGCAAAAGGTCAATGAACTCAGCTCAACCACCAGGACATGTGAACAGTTCACACAATGAACATACTAATCGCCCCCAGCAGCCACTTGTTAACAACTCAATAGAAGAGAAAACCCTGCCTAATCCCCAGGAAGATACACACATATTCTGACACCAAAACAAGCAGCCACTCGTTAACTCAACCCCCCCATCCCCCCTAACCCCCCCACCACACACCCCCAACCCCCCATTCAGATCTCTATAAATACCCACAAAAGGGTCACATCATCCTGAGCACAGAGAGAACTGCTTCTGTCTGTGCTCCTGCTCTCTGAAGATGCCGGTCACAGATGCTGGCGAAACGTTAGGAAATAAAACTTCCAGAACACAGCCACACAGCCCGGAAGACCCGTACCAGCCAAAGATAAGCAGCTTCATCATTTAAAAACTGGACATTCAAGGGGACTAAAAATTTTAGGTATAGGAAAAAAAATACAAGCCTATAAAATGTAAAATGTTATAACAATGAAAATACTGAAGGACACTTTTGAAGAATGGAGTCAGAAATTAGTAGCCACAATGTCAACAATGTCAGCAATTATGTCTGCTTCTATGGATAAACTGTGTCCAAAAGATTTTATTGAAGAAATGACAGATACAGAACAAATTTTATCTGACAAGATAGAGATGGTATAGAAAGTGGATTTATAACTGACAGGCCAAGAGAATGACTTGGAAAAGGATGTTTCACTGGATCTATGAAAGAAATTGGCTGATGTTTTAAAATTCAAAAGGGTAATGCAAATGATAAACCAAGAGAGTGACCTGGATAATTTTTTCCTACTGGATTTACAAAAAAGGGCTTGTTAAAGCCTTGAAGAACTCTGTACAATGGGACAAAGAAGAAACGAAGAGAAATCAAATCCAGGACAATATTTGAATGAACTAAAGATTCAGACTGTTAGAAGTAAAAGGAGGGAATATAAGGTTGGTTTATTTGACCATGGTTAAAACAACATATATTGTTACTTCTGGCAACCCTTTATGGACTTTTTGCCAACACCAAGACTGAAAAGATGATGTTTTATGGATTTGTTTATAGATAAGAGATGGGGTATGGGATGAAGAGATTAATATCTATAACCTTAGAAGGGTAAGTCACTAAATTTGTTTACACTTGTTATGATGAAGGGTGGAAGTCACTTCTTTATACAGGTAGTCCCCGGTTTAAGAACAAGTTTACTTCCCAGGGTCTGTCCTTAAGTCAAATTTGTATGTAAGCCAGAACAGTATTATTGTATAATACTATGTAAGTAATATTGTGTAATGAACTTGAACTATTATGTATTTAACTCGAATCATTGCATATTTAACTCAAATTTTGCTACAATAGGTTCCATTCTTAACTATGTGTCATCTGTAAACTGGGCGTTCTTAATCTGGGGACTACCTGTATATTTTTCTCATTCTTTATTATATTCTTGCTTTTTTCTTTCTTCTCTATTTCTTTTTTTTTTTTTTTTGCTTTTTCCTTGTAGCTTTTATTCTTTCTTTCTCTTCTCTTTGTTTAAGTTTTGTTTGTATTAGATTTTACTGTTATAATAAAAATTCTTAATAAAATTATGTATCTGAAGGTTCACTCTTCCTGCTTTTTCTCTTTGTATCATTCTTCAAAACTGCACATTTCTTCTCAAGCCCTTCCATGCTGTTATCTAACTCTTCAAAATGTGGATAAAACATGATCAGATTAATACTGAAATATTGGTAGTTTCAAGGCCATGATTGCATTCATACCACAGTATTCTGATCACTTAAGGGGATAACAGAATATGAAGATATATGATGACAAGCCAACCAAGCAGTTATTATCCTTCCTGCTCTCCAAGTTAACTAATCAGTTATTGTTACTAGAAACTGTAGGTTTCACCCATACTACAACTGAGCATGTGGGAGTCCTGAATTAACAATACTGGACTTCCTTCAGTTCCGACACTATAGAGGAGGACACACTCATATTGAGCAACATGCTGGATGATAATGAGGACAACTAGCCCATTTTGTGTAAATGAGGCATTTCAATAGCATGTTGAAATAGTTGTCAAAATATCCCACTGTCCCCAAACAAGCTTTTATTCTTCTATTCTTCTTTTCATACACAGATTTGGTCTGTATCATTCTAGAAGGGGGATGACAGAAAGTAGTTTAATCTGAGAAATAATAACTGGCCAATATCACCCAATGACCATAGCCACTCAATGTGTCAGAGTCTGCACACTAAGTCCCAAAGTTCAGTAAATCCTCTGGAGTCCAAAGAGTTCCATCACAGATTTCTTTATTCAGGAGAAGCGTACAGCACCATAGTTTGTTGAGTCTGCCTCAACATAGCAAAGCCTTGTCTTTTTAAGCCCAACTTCCCCCCCTTCTAGGTTTCTATTCCCGCTTGCAGCTCTTCGTGCCTTGCTCCAGTTCTCACACCTCCTGGCCTTGGATGTCTGGCTCAAGATAGAGATAACGGCACCTGGCTTCCTCCTTCCCCCCCTTTATGGCAGGTCAAGCAAACGGTTAGAATAACATTCCCAGCATTACACTATTGATCTATGATTAGCAATTAAAGCAAAAGTATAATTAGTAATTAAAGCATATTAAAACAATTGAAGAATCTGGTTTGCGTAGATCCTGACACAATGAATGGTAGGCATGCTGATTGCCATTTTCTATCATACAGTGTACTTAAAAACAGTGCCATTGTGAGCTTTTAAATTTTATTGTGATTTGGCTCCACCCCAGCATCTCTATTTTTGCTTGGTTTAATCCAGAGTTTCTCAACCTCAGCAGCTTTAAGATGGGTGGACTTCAACTCCCAGAATTTCCCAGCCAGCAGAGATCTTCAGGGCTGCCAATGAATTCCACACATCTTAAAGTTGCTGAGGTCAAAAAACACTGGTTTAATCTGATGCAGCCATTTTGTGTTAGCCTCTGCTAGCCTGTTGCCATTTTAATTATTGTTTTTGGTACCATTCAGCCCAAGTAAATGATAGAATTTCTGATAACTTCTGCTATATAGGATAATAGTCTGAAATTGAACGATGATTACTTGGAAGGATGCTCCAGTGAAATCAATAACACTCGCCTCTGAATAAACATTTATGCATTGCAAGAAAGGAAGTGTATCATGCATTAATTAAAATTGTGAGCAATATTGTAGAACAATTAAAATTGTTTTTCTGCTATGCATTTCATGAAGCTTATTGACTTCCTTGCAATTCCTCTGGGTGAACAGGGGCTCTCAGACATTTACACACCTGTTTGTGTAATATTGCTAGAGATAAGTGTTAATGCCACTTCTTCCCCAAGTCACAACATTTCTCTTTTAGAGTATGAAAAATGGGTTCTTTTTCAGATACTTCATACCATTTTTGTTTCTTTCAGTAGGAAAATAACTGAAGATAAATGGTCAGAACTAGACTTTGATCTAGGGCTTATTTCATATTTTCTACCACGTTTCATTTGGATTATGAATGCAGCTGTATTTCAAAAGCCTTTTTAAATATTTAGCGATTCTGCTATTCCAGGAATCTCAAATACAGTAGTGATAGGTACACCATTGGAAGACCTAAGGAACCAGCTTGGAGACAGATTCTTCTGGAGAAAATCTGCCTATGTGGTCACTAAGACTTGACACCAACTTGATGGAGCATAATCAATCAATTCCAGGAATATTAAAACTACTAGTTTATGATTGGTGTGTTCAAGATACCTGAACTGCACAGCAAGGTAGAGTATCAAAACAGTCCCACTAAAACAAAAGAGAGATAACATAATAAGACTGATAGCCAGTTCCTAGTGGGAAAATAATCTTTCCACAAAGATACTCATCAGAATATTTCACTATCACAGTGTTGTCAAGCTCAGAAAGGAAGAGGGTTATTTCAGAGGAAGATTTTCATATATAAATATGACTGGGAAAGTGTAGAATCACTACCAATAAATCCATGCTGTATGTTACAGGTACTAATTGCACCTATCATCTTATATGCAATCAAGAGGTTTATTAGTTTGGTCCCTTCCTATTCAGACTTGTCTATCACAACCCTTACAATGTTTGCTGGTTACTTATCCATATTTGCTGCTTATTGCTTCAACATTCCTTATTTATTCATACTTCTTCCACTGCTTGATTTATTAGCAAGCTGGCAATAAATGAGGATAATCAAGCACGGCACTAGGAAGACCACTCAGTGACACACTTAAACCATGATGGGGTAGAAGACATCTTTGCCCTCAATATGTATTCCTTATTCTGAAGTTAATAATGGGAAGGAAGCATTAACTAATTATTCAAATTTCACAAATACAGGAGTACAGGAGGTTCTCTCATCATTATAATGTCACGGATATGTCAGCTCTGGTTCATTGGTTTGTTGGTATCAGGGATATAACTACTACTTGTTAGAAACATTTGTTACTAATTTGTATCAAAAATGTTGTATGTATGTATGTATGTGTCCATTCATTCATTCATTCATTCATTCAATTTATGAGTGCCCATCTCAGATTTATTATTCTAGGCAGTTTTAACATAACAGTTAAAAACACCATAAAGGAACATATAACATTAAAAAAATAACAACACACATATAATCAGCAGCCAAGGTAAAAACAAGACCACCAACAGCAAATCAACATAACCATTGCATGGGCTCTGCCACATACCCAGATCCCCAAGCCCAGTAGCAAAACTATGTCTTTAAGGCCTTGTGACAGGTCAACAGGGTCAGGGGCAATCTAATTTCTGGCATATGATGTTCCAATGGGTGGTACCATGACAGGAAAGGCTCTCTTCCTGGGCCCTGCCAGATGGCACTCCCTAATAGATGGGATCTGGAGCATGCCTTTTCTACCAGACGTAATGGGATGGGTAGACATAATCATGACGAGGTGGTCCTTCAAATAACCTGGCCCCATTCCATGAAGGGCTTTATAGGCCACTACCAGCACATTGAATTGAACTCAGAGGCATACTGGCAACCAATGTAGCTCACTGAGAGATGTGTAATATGCACTGGAGGGGAGTGCACGTAACTCCCCATGCCACTACATTCTGTGTCAGCTGTAGCTTTTGGATGTTCTTCAAGGGCAGCCCCATGTTAAGCGCATTGCATTAGTTCATGCAGGAGGTGACCAAGGCATGAATGACTCTGAGCAGAGGTTCCCAGTCCAGGAATGGGCACAACTGATGTACAACACAAAGTTGTACAAAACCTTTCTGGTGGCTTCCAGGTGAGGATCTATGGCTGACTAGATGTCCCTGAAGGAGTGAGGATGACATTGCAGCAGAAATCAGTGGCCAGATAGTATATTCTGGATGGCACAGACTTTCTGGACAAAGAAGAGCTCATGAGAGCACCCCCTTGCACTCCAGACAGCTGCTCCCCATGAGTAGATGGCAGGAACTGAGGTTTTCGTGGTCAACTCATGAGTTGACTGGCTGGGAGTCAAGGGATTTCAACCAAGCTTACAGCCATAATGCAGCCTATATGGACACGAGGTTCTCACTTTCTTAAACACTTTCAGATGTAATTAATTTACAGCTAAAGAGAGAATTTCCGAGTGGCAGGATAAAAGAATACCACAATTCTTGACACAAAAACTTGTACAGGTGCAACAGGAGGGATTGATAGGGATGATACTGAACTAGGTTAGGCTACAGTTATTGACTTTTCTAAATTTTTGGCTTGATTATGGATTACAGATGCTTAACGTGGAATATAAATGGGACAAACACTCCTCAAAAGAGAAAATAAATCATTATCTGAAAAAATTAAAACAATTTGCCTACAAGAGACACATATTAGAAAAAAGGACATAAAATATTTGATTTATAAAAATTTGGGTGAAGAATTTATTTCAGCAGGAACTAAAAAAAGAAATGGATTTGTTTTGTATATAAACCCCCAACTAAAACCAGAACTTGTATCGACTGATGAGCATGGTAGATTTGTTGGAGTGGAAGTTAATTTGCATGGGACTAAGACTCTGAGATTCGGAATTTATGCCCCAAATGAGGCATAAAGTAAAGTACCGTTCTATAATGGACTTATAGAGAGACTAATGGGTTATTCTTATGAAAATTGATGTTTGATGACCTGACCCTGTGGCTTCATGTGGATATTAAACAGGAGCAAAGAAAGTACCAAGCCCTGTAGAACACTGCAAAACAGGGGCCACAAGCTGGACCTCTACCCCCATCAACACCAGTTGGAACTGGCCCTGAAGGAAGAGAACCAGCATAACAATGCTGTCCATGTCTAACCTCCAAAACCAATCCAGAAGGATACCATGATCAATGGTATCAAGAAGAGCAAGGATGCATGTGCAACCCCCATTCTGCTCCAGACAGAGGTCATCCACAAGTGCACTCAATGCTGTTTCAGTCCAAACCCAGGTCTGAATCCTGATTGAAAGGGGTCCAGATAATCTGCTTCCTCCAAAATTCTCTGGACTGCTTTGCAACCACGTTCTGGAGACTGGATGTTCAGTACAGATTGGTCTAGTGATGGCTTCTTGAGGAAAGGGTGATCACCACATCTTTAAGAGATGGTAGAACACATCTCTCAAACCACATCACCACCAGAACCCAGCCACAGGTCACGTCCTAGGAGGTCTTAGCCAACTAGAAGGGCCATGGATCTAATATACAGGTGGCCAAGGTAACAGTTGAGAGACCCCAATTTTCCACTTCATCAGGACCAACAGGATCAAACTCCTCACAGTTAACCAAGCCCAGACACATCCATAGGATGTATTCCAAGGCTAGAGTTCAACTTGGAGCAAATCCAAGCAACAAATACCCAGCATATTCTTCACAACAACCTTGCAGGTAGATCTCTGAGCCAGCCATTCCCAAGAGGGCCCAGGTCACTTTAAACAAGGCTGGCAGGTGGCTATCCACAATAAGGGCAGAGAAATACCAATGTTTCACTACCCTTACTACTATGAGATACACCTTAATAGCGGCTGTAACTTGTGCTTGATCAGATTCACTCTTTGTTGAACTCCAGCAGCACTCTAGGTGTCTCTTCACCTTCCTCATCTCCCTCAACTCCTCTGTAAACCAAGAGTAGTTCTAGATCCATGGGAGGAGAGAGGCCACATGGGCATGATCCAATCCAAAGCTCCCACTGGCCTCTCATTCCAGACAGTAACAAAGATTGGTTGGACCATGCAGCAGGCCATCAGGAACAACCCCAAGCTCCCTCTGGAACCCAATAGGGTCCATTAGCTGCCTGGGGTGGACCAATCAAATAGGTCCTGCCTCTCTGAGACAGGGGGGCAGTAACAGAGAACTCCAGTAAGTGATCTGATCATGATGGGGGAGCAGTAGAAATCTCCCCAATTCCAGATAATGTTTCTATTGCTCCCACAAGGAGACTAATCAGGCGCATGACCACTGTCATGCATTGGGCCCTGGATGACCTGGGTCAAATCCATGGTTGTCATGATGGCCATGACTTTCCAAGCTATCTCTGCCCCCACCCCCAAAGAAGGCAGGTTGAAGTCCCCCAGGACCATAAGCCTCGGGAACTCTACCATCATCCTGGTTACAGAGTCAAGGAGCTTGTGCAGAGAGGTTGCTATGCTGCAAGGAAGCTGGTATAATAGCAACAATCACAGCTGATCCCTAGAGGCCACCTAATAAACAGGGTCTCACAGCTAGCAATCTATGGAGCAGTGCCTCTGAATACCGCCAGAGATTTTTAGATAACAATCACCACTCCCCCATCCCTGCCCCAGGATCTCAGCTGATGCACACCCAAATCCTGGCAGGGCACATTTCTGAGGGGGGAACCCCCTCCAAGCCCAGCCAGATTTCAGTGATACATGCCAGGTCAGCCCTCTCATCCAAAATCAGATTACAAATGAGGGAGGCCTAATTACAGACTGACCTGGTATTCAAAAGCAGCAGCTGAAAGCCCAAACTTCTGAAGGTCTGTTGACCAGGAAATAGAGTTGAGTGCAGGGGCTGGGATGTGGCACTGGTATAAGACACCAGGCCCTATGTTAGGGCCTTAACTCTAACCCAAGTGTGGCCTGCCTCCTGTCTCCCACCATACCTCCTCCTCCCCATCACCACAGAGATGTTCTGGTCTGCTTTTAAACCCCCATAGATTCCCTCTTCCCCCAACCCATACTGGTCCACCCCAGGCTTGAGGGTTCCAACCACATCCCAACAAAAATTAAATTATCCCAAGGGTGGTCTGGGTTCCTAGGGTGCTTTTGCTCATGCACTCAGTGCCTTCAGTCACCCTTGACAACACCCCACTCCAACAGCATCTAGACACCCCAAGCCAGCCCCCTCTCACAGACTGCAAGGATCACCAACTCCCCACCACCACCAATTTGAGGGTGACTCAAGCTGTTGCCCCCTTCCAGCTCTCACCCAGTGGCCCTCATCTCTTACCAAAAACCCCTCTCCACCAAGCCTATTCTTTTGTAATAATCCAGGAGAGAATACCATCAAATTATTCTTCATGAACTAAGGATGTGTCCAACTGTGAAATGTCTGTGAACAAAAAGAAAAGGTTACAAATTCTCTGTAATTTTCTTCTCTCCTTTGGAATTATCTTGCATTTTCCCCCCAGAAAAATTAGGATATCCCTTCAAATCATACCAGACATTGCCCAAGGCATTGCATATAAGAGGGAAATCTGAATATCTGAGAAACAATAATGTCTTGTGTTATAACTACAGCTACTATGGAAACAGGGGGTTCAATTGGATCCCCACCAAATGAATGTCAGAAGCAAGTTCAAGAACAAACTGAAATTCCTGGGAGTTTTTATAGCTTACCATAGTGTAATGCTTACTGGTATCTTGTGGATACTACCCATAATATTGATTTTTAAGATATATAGCATGTTGTTTTGAATTTGATAGACCAATAATTCATAGTTATGTTGCACTCACTTTCATTATTGTTTTATCTTTTTCTTCCTTTTCCACCCTTCCAGAACTAAGGCTTTTTCTATACTGGCATCTTCTTGCTATCTTAAAACATTGTTTTCCCACAAATAGTTGGCTGGAACTAGAATAAATGGAAGTTACACACAGCAAATTACCTTGCAGTGTATTTCCTCTTACATATGTATATATTTCTTGTATTTTTAATCCTCCTAAAAATAAGAGCTAAAATCTGCTATTATCTTGATTTCCAATTTTTTCTCAGCACAATTCCTCCTAGCAAGTTTTCTTAGTAGTTTGTAGCTTGAGTTCATTTAATTGCATCTTGTTATAGTCACCAGGGAATTTGAGATTAACAGCCTTTTAATTATATCTTGAATAGTCCTCTGACTTGCCCAGTATCAGTTCCCATGGGGGAATGCTATAATTATTGACTTCTTCTCTTAAGATCATTCAAAATAGCATTATCAATCCACAAATAAGCAATGCAAGAAAATCGTTAAAAACCATGATAATCTCTCCTGTTATTACAGAAATATCACTGAACCAATCCAAGGAAAAATAATGGGCTATTTATGACAAACCTCCTAACCAAGATCAATATGTAGGATCAACATGTAAGTAGAATTCCAAGGCAAGAGAAACTATTGGAAAAGAGACAGAAATAACTGAAGTGGTAAAGAGAGCTAGGGGAATGTAAGGAAATTATCAGTATTTCTTCAAACAAGACTTTTTCAGATACACCCAAATTAAAAGGGAAAAAAAAAGAAATAGTAAACCAGCTGCTCAGAGAAGATGGCAAAAGAAAAGAAAAGAAAAGAAAAGAAAAGAAAAGAAAAGAAGTTAACAATGAAAAAGCAGAACTATTCAACTCCTATTTTAGTTCAATCATCTCCAACAAGAAGGTGCCTGTTACACCACACAACTGTCAATAATAGACTAAAGGAGCAAAAATGTAGCCTGAGGCTGACATAAACATGGTCAGGGAATACCTATCTACTTTGAAAGCATTTAAATCTGTGAACAAAAAGGAAAAAATGGGAAATTCCCCAGATTCTAGTGTATTGAAGGAACTCACTGGCCACACCTGTAATCTTTATCTTTTTGAGAAATCCTTAGAAAAGAAAGTCCTTGAGGAATCCTCCTGCCAGACTTTGTCCCTATATCAAAATACGGAACTATTAAAATGTCAGATTGACATCAGTATCTAAGAAAATATAGAAGCTATCACAAAGTGATGGGTTGCATCAACAAAAGTATAATTTCCAAATCATGGAAAGTTATAGTTTCACTCAATTCTGAATGCACCTCAACTATTGGGCAGTACACAAACATGGAAAGATTTGGCAATGCCTACCATGGAGGAATGGATGGTGAAGATGATGGAATTAGCGGAGATGGCCAAATTCACTTCTTTGATTCATGAAAAAACATTATCTCCATTTTTTGCTGAGTGGAAACTAGAGACTTTTGCATGAAACAGAAAAAAATGAACTTAACTATTTATGGTTTTGATGATTTAAAAAAATAGTTTACAGAAAAAAGTGAGTTATGTTGTAACCATACAGTAAGAGATAATGTACTTATCTCTTTGTACTTATGACTGCTGTAAGGAAAATTGGAAGCTACTGTACTTCTTTTTATTTTCTTTATTTTCTTTTTTCTGCATTTTTGGCTTTGTCTTTCCTTTTTTTTTCTTTTTTCCTCTCTTATCTTTATTCTACATTAGTTTCTGTTAGTATTTATCTTTCTTTTTAAAAATTTTTAATAAAAATTATATTGAAAAAGAGTATTAGACAGTACACTTTAAGGAGGATTCAGATAACAGAACAGTTTAATCGAAAGGTAATGACAATGCCCAGGGGATTGAAAATGAAGTCCTTAATGGATTAATTTACAGGAAGGTAGATTCCAATTGAATGTTAGGAAAAGCTCAGCAGCAACAAGAACAATTCAACAGCAGAACCAATTGTCCAGAGAAGGGATGGGTTCCCTTTCACTGGATGTGTACAAGCAGAGGCTGGACAACTATCCTTAAATTAGTTTCCTGCGCCAACCAATGATTGGAAGCAATGATTTAAGTGTCCCTTTCCAACTCTCCAATGCTATGAACAAAATAATTAATATTGGTGGAAACTGCAAATACAGGTTCTTTTGTTTACTTGCTTCTTTACAAGACCTGATGCCCTAAGAAGTCTTGATAATGCCTTGCCCATCCATACAGGGAAAAACTGCCGCCATATTTTCTGGAAGATATTATCGGACTGAAATGACTTGATATCTGATTTGACATCATTGTCTTCCAAGGACTCTTCGTATGGAAAAAGATGGCAATTCCAGAGAAAGCAGTTGTTTAAAAACAGAGTAATTTAATCAACAATTATAATTATAACAGTAAAAACTAACACAAACTAAAAAAAGATAGAAGAATAAAAAGAAAGAATAGAAGATGCAGAAAAGAAAGAGAAAAAAAGGAAAAAGAAAAAAAAATAAGAAAAAAAATAAGAATATAGTAAAGAAAAAAAATATAAAGTGATTTCCCACCTTCATCACAAGTATAAACAATTTTAGTAACTTGTCACCTTCTCTTAAAATACAACAAATGATCTCTTCTTCCCATATCCAGTACTGTTTTATGTTATGGTATGGGAATTAATTTATATATTTTCCTCTATTTTTGCAATGTAGAATAGCCCATTACTATTCCAGCACTTCTGTGAGTCTTCAGTCAACACTGTTTTCTGTCAAAGGATGATTGATTGATTGATTGATTGATTGATTGTTCTTGGTCTATACTTCTATAATATTATATATGGCATGGAGCTAATGGAAATCAGGATGTAGGATAGATGGTAAAGTAAAAAGATCAGTGCCTCTTTTTACTTTAGTCTCCAAACAAGTCCCCAACTTAAACAGAGGCAATGAAAGAGGAAGGGAAAACAGTTTCCTCCTTTGGAACTGGGACAAAAAGAAGTTATTCCTATCTGAGTTTCAAACAGATCACTACTAAAAAAGAAAATAAAAGAGAACACAGATAAGTATAATGTTTGCAAGTGCTCATTTGTAAAGCTGTAGAAATCATAAATGCTGTTCAGATAGAAATATACTACTCACCATAGTGACCAGATGATTTGCACTGGTTGTCCCGGAGTTAATTTTTAATTACATTCTCTCTGAATATTGGGATTCTCCGGAGTGTGTGAAACTCAACATGCTGGGGATAGAACATTTGGAAGACATCAGGATATTTTATTTTTCTTCTGGAATTCATAATCTGGTCATTTCATGAATGGTTTGGTAGCTTTCCAGAAGCACATCTTCTGGATTAGGAAGTGATTCACACAGTTCCAGATGTGATTACAATCTGTTACCAGAAGTTGGGAGATTCAGGGCATACCCACACTGCCAGGTTGCCCTCTTGTGGGTATGAGCCACCAAGAGTTTCTGGAGGGCAGAAAAGAACAATATCATCTTCTACTCACCTCCAGCCCACTACAAATGTAACGTCCACCAATATTTTCCTGCTCCAAACAGAAAGTAGCAGTTTTTGGCTCAGGCTGGCTCAAGCATTGCTGTCCATTAGCCTGCTGAACTTTACTTTGTTCTAAGCCACCTCCTGCAGTTTGATTTGCAAAGGCATAGAGGCAGGATTACCTCCCTCATATCATTTTCCCAGCATTTCCTCAAAAAGATCCACTGCAGCTTTTATTACAGATCTTTCTTAGTGGCTTATTGATTATAACACTTGGTTGTCATATAGAACATCCCCAGTTTTGCAGAAACTTTTTTTTTAATTACTATTTTTCTTTCCTGGGCTGCCTATTTCTTCTCTGGGCTATTCTCTTCTGTTTTAAGTCTACTGGTCCATTGTTTCATTGTTTTCTAGTCACTTGAGGTGGACACCTTTCACCTCCAGCTCCCAAATAACTATATGGGCTGGGGTAACACCGTTCTATCTCAGTGACTGGAAAAACAATGAAATGGTGCACAGGTGCAGGTCTTTTTAAAAAGAAAAAGAAAAAAGCAATGGAAAAGGAGCTAGCTCAGGAAAGGAAAAATAGTAATTAAGTAATTAAAAAAGAAAAAGAAAACATTTCACCTAGATGTTCAGCATGGCAAGCAAGTGATATAACCATTAAGCCATTGAAAAAGACCCATAACAGGAGCAGGAGCAAACTTTCTTGTGAAAAAGCTGGGAAAATGCAAGAAAGGATTTTTTTTTTAATTTTAAAGCCAGGCATTGTGCCTACAAATGTGCGCATTTGATATATGCAAATTTAATTTAGCTTTGTCTACACACACAAACATATATCCAGTAAGAATCGCAGACCCAAAGGAAAGTGATTGACAAATGCTTTCCTGGAATGGGAAACTGGAAAGGCACAGCAGGAGGAAAATTGCCCAACGTCAAGCCATAGTAACCTGCAATCTGGACCCAATCCTTTGCAAGCTACTGCCAAAATGTCTCTGAACAGATTTTTCTTAAGCCAGCTGAGAATAAAGCTGACATCAGCACAGGACAGGAGCAGTTTAAGGGTACAGTGTGCATATGCTCTCAGTGGCAGGTTTCCCTTATAGAATTTGCTTTTAACAATCTTGTTTACATGATGGCCTTTGAAGCTGATTTAATGATACAATAACTGAGCATAATATTTAATGGCCAGGCTCATATATCTCTGTGGAGTTTAGTCAAAGTGTTAATCACTGATGAATTGCAGCCATTCAGAATCAACAGGTGGCCCATTGTTTCATCCTGTTTTAATGGCAAGCAACTTGGGATACACCTAAAGTACGAAGGCCTTCCTTAATAACCAAACTTCCTCAATAGAGCAAGTTAAATATGTACTTGAAAACATTTGCCTGACTTCAGCTGATATAAAAGTGGTGAATTTCTAGTGATTCAATAAGGCAAAAAAGGGGAATTTCATGAAAATGGGGAAAAGGTAGAACAGAATTTCAAGAAATCTATAACTACCACACCAACCTGTTGCAGTTTTTTCCAATCATGTACTCTTTTGAATAATAATAGCTAAGGAGGCATATATACAAAGCATAGAATACACTGCTGTGCCTCGCCTGTGATTCAAGCATCTCCTGTCATAACAAATGAGTGGAGAAAGGAAAAAATGTGGGATAACACTGACCATAAAACCTGTTCAGGAGGTTCGTTCATAAGCAAGCCTGTAGAATAAGATGCGGATGTCCAGGGGAGATGTGACTGAACAGACGGTGTATCTGAGGAGCACATAGCCACAACCACCATCTTCCTAAGCTTTGCTTGCTCTTGTTGAGCTAAATCTCAATCTCCCACTCAACCACGCTCTGCCATCTAGCCAGTGATCTCCTACAAAGACAGAGGGGGCTGGATGAATGAGGCCTCCATGAATCAAATGTCTTTTGTGTACATGGTACAATAACCTCACATGCTGAAAGAAAGGTTTGATCTGCACAACCACATCCAGAAGACAGACTTCTATAAGCTCAGTACCTGTCTGCAATATACTAATTCCTCACTTTGGAATCCTCTAGAGCGGTGTTTCTCAACCTTAACAACTTTAAGATATGTGGATGTCAACTCCCAGAATTCTGGGAGCTGAAGTCCACATATCTTGCAGTTGCCAAGGTTGAGAAACACCGCTCTAGATATTCCCAACCAGCATGGGAAGTTGCACAGAGGAGAGCAGGATAGGAAAGGCTGTCAAGGCTTCAATATTTCAAAAGAATATGTTTTCTTTTTATTGGAGGAAAAATGTCAGCTGCCTAGATTATTACAATAGCAACCAAATTTCGAACTGCAATCTGGGTAACTAGAAGTGGGTTGGACTGATTAACAGCAGTTAGGCAAATACAACAACCAGTCAACATCAACATTCATTGTATGATTCAATTAACTAACCGAATCATGTCAGCTATGTAATTCTTTTGCGCTCTCTCTCCCTCTTAGCTAAAGAATCTGAAGTATATCTACTAAGGATAGATTTATATTCTAGAGTAGCACTGTTCCCTTAGTTTATTGTTCTGTATACATTATGATGCCTTAATATTCCAGTGAATTCCAATATATTTCAGGGATTAGAGTGGATTGAATTCATTCTGGCATGGATTGGCTGCACAGAATATATTATTACTTTTTTCTTAGCCACAATGATTTGTAAGAAGGTTGTTCCAGAGACTAAGCATACCCAAAGTCATACAACATCATTCAAATAAAAGACACTTAAAGTAGACAAACACCTTCTCTGTAGAATAGACTTCAGGACCAAAAACCACAAAGTCCCAATTATCCTCCCTCGTAAACATAACAATGCCTTTTAAAATGTCAAATGCTATGGACTGATGGTATTTACAATCTCTATGAATCAAAGCTAAAATCAACACCAATTAGCAATATGATATACTGTACCTTTCTTAGTCAGTTTCTATGAGTTTGCAGGCTTATAGAACACAATAATAATATTGAAACAGGAAAAAAACAGAAATCTTGCTAACCAATACAATCAGGAGAAATCATAAAACTGAAAGCAGGTGATACAATCAACTAGAATGTTTGGCAAATAAAAAAGACTTTGGCCAACAGGAGGAAGATACCAGTGTTGCTTCTAGTCTAATATCCCTAGCAATGGGGTTCCATATATGGGTTACCATCTGTCCATTTTAGGTAGTAAATGATCTTGAAGAAGCAGTTCTATACATATTCAGAATTGTTATTCCTGCTGCCATTATCCTTACAATTCAGTAGATATCTATCCTACCTTTTCACTCACCCAAGATGAACTACAAGCCAGTAAGCAGAAACACCATAATCAAATTACAAAAAATTAAACTCAAAGAACAATAAGTAATACCTAAAATGACAGCAACAGATAAACTTATTTTTATAGTGCAATAAGATGATTCCATGGCAGACTGGAATTAGAGAAAAAGAGAGATACAGAGAAAAGTTGATGTTGTCGTTGTTGTTGTTGTTGAATCATTCAGCTGTTTCCAATGCTTTGTGACTTGATAGACACTAGTTCATGAAGATTATCTATCAATAACTGCTTCTTGGAGTTTTTGTAAGTCCTACTTGTGTCATCAGTAATAATACCTAACCTTTTAGTCTTCTGTCAGGCTCTTTTTCACCAGTGACTCTTACACAAGATGGACACATATTATGTGTCCACTAGAGAATGACATAGCAACCCATTCTAGTATTCTGCCAAGAAAACAAAATGGAGAAAAAATTTAGGGCTATCTAAAAATCAGCAAAGATGTAGTAGAGGGCAGTCCTTTGGGTATTAAGACCTCAAGGCAGGGATGGGAAGTTGTAGCCCTTCCTCCAGTTATTGCTGAACAAAAGCTCCCAGCATTCCTCACCATTGTCCATGGCTGGCAAGGCTGTAATTTGCCAGCATCTAGAGGGCACAGGTTTCCTTCTCCTGTATTTGGCTTGAAAATGTAAGTACCAGAATGGTAAACTGTGCACATAAATGTACCAACATCCAATGTAACTGCTTTACTATTGGCAAGATATATCCCCTATAAGGTACTTGTGTTTTAAAGGAATAGACCAATCATTCCCAACAGATGACATCCATTAATTAAGTTGTTACACCAGCCAGTCAGTCTGCTCCTGGTAGATGTTATAAGACTAGAGTAAGCAACTTGGTGACTTCCAATGTTTTATCCTACAACCTCCAGAATTTATGGCCAGCATAGCCAAGGATTAAGGTTTATGGAAGCTGTAATTGATAACATCTGGAAGGCACAATTTTTTCACAGCACTCTGGGATAATAATGTCTTCCCTAAGGCTTCACCTTAGTGATTATATCAAAATCTTGAATGAAAATCTTGAGTGGCTTTAGTTGTAGTACTAAGACTGTGCGGAGCACTTGTGATCAGCTTCGATGTAGTTTTTGCTTCATGGAAGCAAGTCATTCCACCACAACACAGCACTTTTCCATGATGAGTCAAGATGCCCCACTTCTATCCTTCTAATCAAAGCAGCAAAACTACTAATTCAATTTGATCAGCCACTTCAATTTGGCAACAGGAGTTTCTGCACTTGCAGAATGAATTGAATTGAAGTGACTGCTCCACTCCAACATTTACACTTCAAAGAGGTGCATCATTTGAAGCTCTAACAAAAGGAAACATCCCTTTGAAGCTCAGCACAGAGCTAATAAGGAACAATTTAAAGGGCAGCTTCCATGGATACTTGACTATAAAAATTATTCATAAATTAAAAAAAACAAAAATCACTTTTCCCCCCAATAACATCTATATTCAGTAAAGACAGATATGCTGGTTGAAAAATCAAGAAGTTGTAGTCCCCAAATATCTGGAGGCATCCATATTAGGAAAGTTTGGGTTAAATTTGGGTTAAATTAAATTGGTGGAAGTGGCTTGTGGGGTAATTGATTTTACCCCTCCGTCATCTTGAATGTTTTTAGTTTTTTTATGTATAGGGTTTGTTTTCTATAGTCTGACTTTTTAATTAATATGGGTATTTATTTTTTAACTGTTTTTGGGTTTTACTCTAATTGTGAACTGCCCAGAGTCACCCATGGGGGGAGCTGGATACAAATTTAATAGATAAATAAAATAAAATTTAAAAATCATCTTTCTCTTTATTTGTATTGTCCTGATCCTTGAAAAATTACTTCTTTTTCTCAAGACATCTTTGATTCTATTGCTAGTTTTTTTAAAAAATAATGCTTTTAGAATTGAGATGTTTTTGCTGTTTACTTATTTATTCTGTTACTGAATTTTCATTGTTTCCATCAGTTTGTTTATTGCAGGTTGGTTCCACACTTAGAGCAGATTCATCAAGTTGGAAATTAAGTCCCATTGATTTCTGTAAGTGAGCATTCCCTTTGAGGTAGGGTGGAAGAGGGAATCGGGGACCGAAATTTTAGTCCAATCAGCATTTAGCATTTCCCCTGAGAGGCTTCCAGATAGAAAGTTTCTCATATTTACCAAAGATACTGTGCAACTATTCTATTTTTTCCACCTTATTTCTTCTTTCTTGGGAACTGGAAAGAAAAAAAGAAAAAGAAAAAAGATGTGAAACTATAGAATGCCATCTGGACCCTGAATGCTGTCGTTGCAATAAGCCAGTGGAACAATAATGGGATGATGGCCCATTTCCCAAGACACAATGACTCAGCTGTCTCCTTTCCCTATAAAAACCCTGGCTGCTGTACATCAGCAGTCTCTATTGCAGTGGCATTTTGTAGATTTCCAAGAAACTGCAGTTTGACAGCCTGTTATTTGCTGCCCAGATTCCTTTCTTTTCCCTAAGCTACATTTTTTTAAAAAAATCCACAGTGGATTTTTGGAGACATGCTACCCAGATCAGATTCAGGGAGTTCTCATCTACCTCCCAGTTGTTTATGCTCATTTTTCATATTCTATTTAGACATAGGGCTAAAAGGGGAAACAGAGCGCTTAAAGATGTCCCCTTTTCATGGCCTCTTTAGGGCCTCCCAATGTTAGGAGAGGTAAATTTTAGATAATCCCAATGGGAAGAGTTAACTTGAATTATAAAAGACTAAGCATGGTTAGGGCTAATCTAACCTCCTCAGATTAGTTGACTGGTCAGTTAGCCCTTCTTTGGAATAGGCATGACACAGTAACATGACTAATTGGTTTATTTAAGTAAGTCATGGGGAAAAGGCTAATAAAAGCTTAGTCTGGAAGCATCTCATGTTTTTCTAGTCTGCTTCTGTCTCTAAAGCAGTTTCTCATTTCTTTCTGTAGATGCATTATACATCGTGCTGAAACGCAACTTTTTCCCCAAAGAGTTCAACATTTCTGGGTGTGTATAGAACTCACTCTACTGTAGATCACCTAAAACGTGCAAGGCTACCTCATACAATACTTTTCAGATTTTGGCTTACTAGAGCAAGAGTCTGAGATGTGGCCTGGTTGTTATGTGGTTAGAAGAATCACTATGAAATTATTCATAGCCTCTGAAAGGTCAGAGCTAGCAACTGATATAAAGTACAAGAAAATACAGCCCAAATCCTAGCTTCATTTTTAAAAAAATTACCAGCTATTGGGAAAGACTTCTTGAGGAATCATTGGCTGCCTGGCCTACTACTCTTTTCCGAGCTTTACTTCTTTACAGGTTACAATTCTCATCTATAGGCTAAGTTCTAAGGTCAGGAGATCTTTCACTATCAAAGTGGAGGTAACATTTAATCACACATGCATAGAGTTGTATTTCGCCAAATGTTCTACAGGTATCTGTGCATCCCACAAAAGCATTACAACAGTTTTGCCTTTAAATACTGAAATACATATTTACAAAAATGGGAATCCAATAATCATTTGTAGCTTGTTCTTCCCAGCAAATTCTGGAATATCCCTTGGGGTAACCCAACAACACTCTATATCTGATGAAATATCCTATATGCATGTCTGGAGATTCACATAATTCTCCTAAGTATATAACCTTCTACAGACATAGGTCAAACATCAGGCACAGTTGTCTTTCTCTTTCCTCAACCACCCTCCCTTCCTTTAAAAAACAACAACAACTTCTAGCCATTCTACCAAATGAAAAGTTTCTGGAAATTTAAAAGCTTGCCCCTAGTTTGTTAACCTTCAGTTGGATGAATACTGATATTACCTCTATTAATTTTAGATTGTTATCCTTCCCACCCCCAGCCAATATGACCACAATATGTTTTTAATGCTTTAAACTGTTACCCAAAATTCAGCATCAAGAAGAGTGACAGAGAAAGAAATATTGGAATACATTTACATTAGCTAAAGTAGAAATACTGTTCAGAGTCTGGACAAAAGTACAGAACCTACTGAATGTATCTGACAGAATGTGGAAGAGAATCCCTGTCTTACTTGCCTAATTAATTAATGGCATTTAATCCTTACAAGATTAAACAAGATTTTTTAGCTGAATGCTTTCAAATGATGACCATGCATATTGATGTCATAATTAACTAGGACAACCCAAGGAAATTGATTTCCTAATTATAAGTGTAAATTGTCTTAAATATGAGTTTTTGTAACAATTATATTTTTAATACAGAATCTATTTGTCACAGAAAAAAATGGCATCAATTATCTAGAAGCAAGTCCTATTAAACAAAGTAGGATTTATATCTTAATATGGTGACCAAGGCCAAGCTAGATGTTGTAGGACTAGAGCAAAAAATCTTTGAAACAAGATAGTTACAGTTTGCTATGAATAAGACCATTGCTGCTGCTTCTCATATGAGGAAGAGCCTTCAGTCACCCAGTGTTACAGCTAGATCATTTCAAATTCTGGATTTAATAGTCTTAGGTCTTTTCATGACTCCACTTACTACACAATATCAGGCTTACTGCATTTGATAATACCCTCTAGATTTACACCCTAGATTTCTGTCCTTGGGGGAAAAAATAAACACATAGCAGTAAAAAGAACATATGGGTCCAAATGTTATCACAAAGAACAAACACTCTTAAGAGTTCCTGCTAAGATCTTGCAGGAATTGATGCACAGATCATTTTTGGCATGTCCTATAGTTCAGGTAGAATAAGATAGCCTGTGAGGACACCATCATCTTCCCTGTCTCCTTCCTCAAAACAGAGTTTGTTAAAATGTTATATGTGGGTGTTTCATGTAGTCATTCCTGTGTTCCAGTCTGGAAAACCCAAGCAGCTCCAAGAACCTTCAGTGTTAAAGGAGAGTATTTATTCATCCCTAATAGATGTGATCTAATGCGAAGAAAGATCTCTTTGGAAAAGACCCTGATGCTGGAAAAGATTGAAGGCAAAAGGAGAAGAGGACGGCAGAGGATGAGATGGTTAGATAGCATCACTGAAGCAATGAGCATGAAACTGAGCAAACTCAGGGAGGCAGTGAAGGACCGGAAGGCCTGGCGCAATATGGTTCATGGGGTCACGAAGAGTCGGACATGACTTAACGACTGAACAACAACAACAATAGATGTGATTCCATCTCTCAAAAAATTCTGCAAATAATAGCTGGGGGAGAGGAGAGAAAGTATTTGAGTTGGGATCTGGATATGGCAGAAGAGGTTAATTTTGTCTTCTCCCCCTTAAATGGCCCCCCAGGTTGCCCTAAACAACTGTGTCTATACCTCACCTGCTACTGGCACTGGTAGATAAAGTCTTGTTAAAGTGACTCCTATTGGGGAAAATAGCTTTGGAGAGAGGGTTAGTTATCATTAGGGAAATGATGTGGAGGAAAGGATTTAAACTTTGTCCCACCATCCCTATGCTCAGTCCAAATCTGATTTATAGACCCTGTGCTTGCCATTTGTTTTGGCAAGCACTGCAATCAATCGCGTCTACTTTGCCTGCACCTCCCTGAGCATAAGAGACGTTTTCTGCTGAAAGCTAACGTCTGTTTTGAACTCTGCAGGCAATCTTTAGCAAGCTGTTATCGCAACCTTGATCATTTGTTGAATCAATACTATTGGCATCCCTGAGACCCTTACAGCTTTAAGGCTGCAGATTATTCTGAAACCTCTAAAAAGTAAATGAATATACAAGTGAACATTTAAAATTCTGATAAAGCTTCTTGTCCCTATTTCTATCAAATGCTTGCTGGTGCACACTGATAAGAAAGATGGAGGAATATGTAGAGCCAGTTGACACAAGACAATGATTGCCTATTTCAGTATGAATTTTAAGAAACTGATACCACCAGTTGACAGTGAATGTTTGCTAAGGGACAGCCCAAAGCCAGACCCAACATTACAGAAGTTCCAAAGAGATTACTGAGTGATTATCTTGACTAAGACATTCATTTATTGGGTACATTTGTCAAAAGAGAAGTGTCACTGAAACTCTACTCTTGCTTTATTAGAATAATTAAGAGATGGTGATTTGTCCTCCATGGCACCAATCCATTGATGATGAAGCATTTAGAAGAAGTCAGGGTAGAGGAGATTTGGCATGGAAGTACAGGCAGCCCTGCCTGCTGAAGGGAATTTCTATACTTTTGTTCTAAAAATAATTACAAAACTGCTCATGGGCACTCACTAATTTTTTAGACTGCCAATCCCTAAGGCTCAGAAAGAATTACTATGGTTCAAAACAATCCACAGCCAGATATAATGTTTGCTACTGAATTCATGTATACATGCAATGGCTCAGACTGCTAATATTTGTGTCTTCAAAACAAACAACTGAGTATAGCAGTGGACTATATTTCTGTATCAGCTGCCCCAGACAAGTATCCTCCAGGTATGTTGGGATCGCAACTGCAGAATCCCTGCCATATGTAGAGGGAACAGGATAGGAAGAGCCTAATCTAAAAAGCCTAATCTGCAAAGCATTGTTTTCAATATGTGGAATGTGGAACATGGGCATACATCTGTGCATATCCCATTGAAAGAAATTCAGTGCAGACTGTTCCTACATTCACACATTCAGAAACTAATCCCTTAGGAAAGGATTCTCTCCTTTCCAAGCAGCTAATTCTCTCTCCTTCTGCTCCAAATTTTCTATATAGCAAAATATAGTTTCTTGTCCTGCTCCCAACTCTCTTCAGCAGAGATAAGAAACTGAATTGAAATTCAGATTAGGAAGGTGTCAGAAATTATCCCTTTTAATAGGTAAATGGAAAAAGTGGAAGGAAAGAGAAGAGGATGACCAGCAGCAAGGTGGATGGACTCAATTACAGTGGCAATGAGTGCATCATTGGAAAACCTGAAAGACCAGGTTAGGGACAGATTGTCATGGAGAAAATCTATCTATTAGTCACTAAGAATTGGCACTGACTTGATGGCACATAATCAATCAATGAAATGTGTAAAAAATCAATGATAGCCAGTGGTATCTGTAACAAATTGCAATGATGTCAAAATGATGATGCATATGTGATGACATTAACATATGACTATCACAGTTATGTACTTGCATTGCCTCTGATGCAAACAAGTAGGTCATTTGTGTGATTATGTCATCATTCATATTATCATCTGCATTCCCTTACCCCCTATCTGCTGATACCCCTGACACCTGTGATAGTAGCCCCCTAAATAGTAGCCTTCCTTATGTGATTCCAGTGTGAGAAACTGATTGCATGCTGGTTACATCTTCTCTGTCACACTGTTGTTCATGGATTAAAAGGCTGTACATCTGAAGTAGACCTGCTGAAAAGATCCACAAGATTTCTTTTCTCACCTAAATGCCCCTAAAGATCTGCCTGAAAGCAGCAGAAAGCAGTGCCCAGATATGACCTAGGATTCTGTTAAAAGTTCTCTGTTTTAAGGGCTTTCATTCTAAACTCCAACTTTCCAGGCCATCTCAACACAGATTCTTAAGGAGACACAGCAGGTTGTGCGTCACCACTTATCCTGAGCAGCAGAATGAGTAGGTATAGAAGTCATTCAGATAATCTTCCACTGTAGTGATCATTCCAAGTTTTGTACTAGTACAAAAGTAATACTGATATTCTGTTCCAAGCACAAAACAAAAGAAGATTCCCATTTAATGCACACCCTTATTAAAAAACTGATCACGCTTAGTATGTTGTGAAAATGCAGCTTCTTGACCTTGCTGAAATTGTTATGGGAACATAACTGTTAAGCCCTCAGATGACAAAGTCACTAACTTTGCACTAGTAAAGTTGCATCAGTAGAAAACACTTTAAGCTCTTTGACAGAATGAGAAAGTTCTACCTTTCTTTGGGTTCCCCCAACCACTTGATTAGGTGATGCCATCTGTTTGCAAGTCCTCACTTAGGATTTCAATCTGGTGTCTCTGCAAGATGAGACAAGCAATGTCTTGCTTTTCCTTGGGTTGTCCATTCCTTTCCATTTCCACAACTTTTGAAAAATGAAAACACTTTTTTGCTGCAATGCACCAAATGCGTTATTTTATTTAAACTTGAAAAAGTAGAACGAATTTATTTGTCTTGGTATTTGTTTATGATACTATATCTGTGGGGGTTAATGAGGTAATGGATTGACATTTACCTGTGTTAGTGTAAAAAATGAAAATTCCTTCAATATTTATGATCCATAGAAAGGCTGGCATATACTTCCCTTTTGCCTGAAGCTGACTTATCCCCTCTGCAGAATGTATTTCAAGCACTACTGCAGTTTAGTCTGCCTCAAAAGTGGCTGTTCCCCCAACTTTGAGGTTGGGAGGAACAGTAACATGGGATAACCTTTCCCTCTCTTTACGTTCTAGAAGCACAACCTTGATCCAATTCCTATAGTCATTAGCTGGAAATCCTGTGCAGCTGGACTCATAGCAGATAAAAAATGATGGGATATTTTATATGCATACATATATTCATACATACATCAACACATATCCTACAAAATTCACTCCTAAGCAAGGTAGGGAAAACATTCCAAACCATTTACCAGCAGGGCTCACAGGAGTTCTCTATATCTGTGTGTGTGTGTCTGTGTAAAAAAAAATCATGTATTACCAAGACATAGCTGAGTCCAGAGGGGTGTGTTCCCCTCTCAGAAATGTGCTCAGCTGGGTTTTGGGTGGCATCAGCTGAGACTCCAGAGCAGGCAGGGGTGGGGGTTTGGCAGTTGTCATCCAGGAGTCTTTTATGGCTTTCAGGGGCACTGCTCCACAGGTTGCCGGATATGTGACCTTGTTCCTTAAGTTGAGTTCTAAGGATTGGTTGGGACTGTTGTTATTGTACTAGCCTCCCTGCTGCATAGCAACCTCCCTGCCTGAGCTCCTCAACTCCATATCAGGGTTGGCAGTGGAATTCCCCAGGCATATAGTCCTGGAGAATTTCAATCTGCCTTCCTTGGAGTGGGGTCTGATGTGGCTCAGGAGTTCATGGCCTCCATGACTGCCATGGACCTATCCCAGGTCATCCAGAGCCCAACACAGGACAATAGTCACACGCTGATCTGGTTTTCCTATCAAAGCAATGGCAAAGTGATCTGAAATTGGGGAAGTTCTCTATGACTCCCTTGTCATGGTCAAATCATGTTCTAGTAACCATGAGATTCTCTGGCACTGCCCCCTGCTGCAGGGAGGCAGGTCCTATTAGATTGGCCCAGCCCTGGTGACTGATGGACCTGCAAGGGTTCCAGAGGGCCTGGGGGTTATTCCTGAGGGTTTGCTGCATGGTCCAACAGAAGCCTTAGTCACCACTTGAAATGAGAAGGCAGGTGTGGCCTTGGATCCGATTGCTCCCGTGTGACTTTCCCATGGATCTCATTGCTCTCCATGGTTTATGGAGGAGCTTAGGGAAATAAAACAGGAGAAGAGATGTCTAGACTGCCACTGGAGGTCAACAAAAGGTGAACTCCACTGAACATGGGTAAGAGCCGCTATTAAGGCCTACCTTATGGTGGTAAGGGTAGTGAAGCGACAGTACTTCTCTGCCCTTATTGTACCCACAGATTGCTGCCCGGTGGCCTTGTTTCAGGTGACCCATGCCCTTCTGGGCAAGGGGAACCCAGAGATTCATCTGCAAGGCTGGACGGGAGAATTTTGCTCAAATTTGTTCCCAGTTAAATGCCAACTTTAGAACAGGTCCAGTGGAGATGCCTGTGGCACAGGCTTGCCCTGTTATCTGGGAACAGTTTGAACCTGTTGGGCCTAATGAAGTGGACAGGATCCTTATGACTGTGAGCTCAGTCATCTGCTCCTTAGATCCATGCCCCTCCTGGCTGGCTAAGGCCACCCAGGAGTGGACGTGTGGCTGGGTTCTGGTGGTGGTTAATCCATCCTTGGGAGAGAGGGTGGTTCCTTTGTCTTTTAAGGAGGTATTGGTTCACTCCCTCCTCAAGAAGCCATCAGTGGATCCCACCATATTAGGCAATTTTCATCCAGTGTCCATCCTCCCTTTTTGAGGGAAGGTTGTGGAGAAGGTGGTTGTGCAGCAGCTTCAGCAGACCCTAAATGAAGCAAATTACCTGGACCCATTTAAGTCAGGATTCAGGCCTGGACATGGGATGGAAATGGCATTGGTCGTGTTTTTGGATGCTCTCTGGTGGAAACAGGGTGAGGGTAGTGCACCCATCCTGGCTCTACTTGACCTTTCAACAACTTTCAATACCATTGATTATGGTATCCTTCTGGATCAGCTTTGGGGATTGGGAGTGGGTGGCACAGTGTTGTGCTGGTTCTGTTCCTTCCTCAGGGGCTGATACCAGTTCGTGTTGATTGGCAGTGAGAGATCCTGCCCTCAGTCCCTACTATGTAGAGGGCGGCAGGGTTCGGTGCTCTTTCCACTCATATATACATGAGACCAGATTTGGATCTGGATCTGGCCCAGTCTTGAACTCAACCTTTTCACTTGCTTCTCTCCTCACAAGTATGGACCCATTCTACTTATTTTTTCAGGGAACTGACCTGCTACTGAGGAAGACTGATAGAGTGCTGAGTCAATTTATATAATTTATTTCCCACATTCCCATGAGTTGGAAGAATAGAGGCTCTTTGACCATTTGGTGCAAAACATTTCCCCTTAGTGCCTTGAAAGTCAGGGAGAGGCACCCCTGCTTCTTCCTGCACCTGATAACAAAAGCTCTTATTAGTGATAGTGTGGAATCATTCTTCTTCTTTAACCTTGTTGAAACAAGAACTGGTTAAATTGTTCTAATTCTCAAAACTTGCTTGAATGTGCCTTGTATACTCACCAGAATCTTTAAGACACCACTCTTTAGGCAGACGGAAGTGCAGAAGTTTGATGCAAGCCACAGCTTCAGGATGGGACTAGAGTTTTGCAAAAATCAGAGTTGGAGAACTTTTCCACAGTTGGAAGGGCTGGGCTGAAGATCTGCAGGAGAAGAAGTGCCATGAGAGAGACAACGATGCAAAGCAAAGCAGGAGTGCTTCATACACATTGGCAGGATCTGGATTTTTTTATTTTCCTGAAGTATATATACAGTATATGATGGTGTTGAGCTTATTTCAGGGTTTAAATGACCATTTTTATGTTTCCTGTCTCAAAATGGTGGGTAGCCATGCCTTTGGATTTTGTTAATTGTGGTTGGAGGGTAATCAGAATGTGCATATATACACAGAAAAGTGTTTCAGGACTTGGGTCCCCACCCATGATCAAGAAGAAGAAAAGTTTTTAATATTCTCTCTCACTTCACTTCCCCAAAACTTGCTAGGCTCTCCCTACAGCTGCCATCTGCATTTATTAAAATGCTTCCCCTAACTAAGAGAACCATATTTAGCATGCAATTTGGTGCAAATAGTAATAGCAAAGCTTTCTGCTTATTTCAGCACTGTAATTTAATACTCCGGATATTGGTTGGAAGATTCACATGATTTAATCATTTCTCTGTTAGCTATAATAGATCTATCCTGTAGCATATGGTGCAATGATTTGTCTCTCGTTTACCATGCTGCATAGCCTCTTTCCTCCAGAACCAATGAGCCTTTTCAGACTCAAGTGAAGACTTAGATCGCAGTTCTCAAGGACAATACCACAATCAAAAAAAGAGGGAAAGCTACCGTATTTTTCCGACTATAAGACAATACTTTTTTCTAAAATCCTTACCCTAAAAACTGAAGGGCGTCTTATTCAAGGAAGTCAGCTGAGAATCGCGCGGTTCCAAACTGCCCATACTTTGTTTCTGCAGAGAGGCTTCCTCCTATTGCTAGCCTCCAATCACGAGTGAAATAGCTTGTCTCCCAAACAGACTTCCTCCAATCACGAGCCTGATGTAACTGACGTCAGCTGATGCTGAACAAACCAATTAGAGAAAGGCTGATTGCAGAGACAAGCTATCTGCAGTTTCACTCGTGCTTGAATGTAATCAGTTAAGCAAAAGAGCCTGGAAATAGAGCTGCAGAGAGACGGTTTGGACCTCCTCCCACCGAGTATATCAGGTCAATGTTAACTAATTACTAAATAAAAATGTGTTCTGCACTATCTTTAAAATATTGATTTTTTAAATTTTGGGCTGGAAAAGTGGGGGTCGTCTTGTACATGGGGGCGTCTTATTGTCAGAAAAATACGGTACCTATTTATTGCTCTTGTATGAACAAAGCCTTCTAACTCTTTGTATCTTTTTTTCCCGGGAAACAATGTTTTTCAAAAGCACTTTAACTTGAAAGTAACTGACTATTATATGAAAATGTTGTCCTGTTGGTTAAATTGTTCTTCTGTGCCTGTGTTACAAAACAAGGCTTCCAGATTATGCTATGTTTTAGAAGAAAATAGACAAATCCATTAATCTTATGTAGGGTTGGCTCTACCCTTTCTTCATTCAGCAGTTGAAAATGGTACTGTGTTTTCAGAAAATTATTTTCCTAGGTGGAGATATGCATCGAAGTTATAGAACAAGGAATGATAAAAATACACCTTTCTCAACCCAATTGTTCCAGTCATGCTGGGACTACAGTTTCCAGAATTCTCACCAGACTTTGGTCATAGTGGTTGAGGATTTGAAGGCTCACAGTTCCAAACCTTTTAGTTAATATCAGGACTTAGTCTTGTTAAGCAATAAAAGTGGTGTAAGAGATCTCACTATTGGAGGTGAGAAGAGAGTTTGTTGGTTTTTTCCATGCATACTGTTCTATATGCATTCATTCTCAGAGTTGGCCAAATGAATGGCATCATTCTAAGGGATCCTTAAAGCAAAACGTATGGATCCAGCAGCTTCATTTGTAGCCAGATGCCACCCAGCCCCCTCATAAAGTGTCCTCCTCATATCTCCAGAATAACCAGCCAACAAGCAATTCCGGAGAGCTATTCACTTCACGTACAAACAAGTGGCTGTTCCAGCAGCAGGTCAGGTGAGCAGTAAGTATGGTCTAACAAGTATGGTGCAAAGTAGTTGTTGCACCGTGCCTAAAGGTAGGACCAGTCTCACCAAACAAGACATTGACATTGCATCAAATGTCATTTGAGCAGCCTAGTAATTTTCCTTCCCAAATGAAGAAGCTTCTTGTCATCGTTAAGAGGAAACGGAAACTAGTTCAGCATATCTTGTACTAAACTAGTTTCCTGGCTACTAGAATGTTTATTTTCTGCTAAGAAATTATTGACAAAGCAAAAACCACGAGTTCTTATTTATCTAGGACATGATGGAATGTAGCAGCATATCTATGTACTTATACCTGTAATTCCTCTTCCTCTCTTTGAGAAGAAGATTGATATGGTGCTACGGTGAATTAAGGGATCGGCTTCAGTCTTTTAATTCTTATCTAAATTCATGAGATGAGGTTTTATTGGCACCTGATGCAATGATTTTCAAAAGGAATGTTACAGTTTCAGTACAAAATGCAGAAAAGGTTCTAGGATTTAAGCCAGTTGAAATTGATTTGCTTAGTATAATGCACTAATAAATAAGGTTAAGATCCATAATTCCACCTATCATGGTAGAACATCGCATTTCCCAGGATATTAACTTGTAAGAGATGATTTCTGTAGCTCAGTGATTGCTGAATAGAATTATTGTTCAGTTACAGAGGCACTTTTAATTCTAAAGCATTATTTATAATGACTATTTTGTTCACTGTGACAACCTTGTATTCCCTGGGGAATGTTTTCAGTTTATTATTTTATTACTTTGTTTTTATTTTGGATAGTTTTATCTTACTTCTCAATTCAAATGAGTATTGAAAAAAGCAAAATAAATTTGAAATTATAATTAATTAGATGTGGCATAGAATGCTGGCTATGATACAGGCTTAAAGCTAAAAACTCTGAAAATTAGAAGCTCTAAACAGCTTGGACTATTAAAATATTCATCTAGTGCCAAAAGACATCACGCTTGGTATCTGAAAAGAATATTCAGAAGTTGCAGTGCGACTACCTGAAAGTCTCTCACCCAGACCTCCCCAGATTGATTCCCTCCAAACTCCTACTTTTCACTGCAGCCTTTGACTTTGATTCCCTCTGGGTGAGACTGATTTATCTCCCAAGGAACGAAGGAAAGGCTAAAACCTCTACTAGCCTCTACATGGCCAGAAGGGAGCTTGATTGAAATTACTTCTATGTTTTTATTTTTTGACATTTTAATTGCCAGACAGGCAGCACGGGTTGTAGGAGCCCTATCTATCACACACATCAAGCTATGGGGAGGACACCAAGTGAGGTGCCCTCTAGAAGATAGGTGGTGGCAACTGGAATGACCCTACTGCTAAAGTAGAGGCAGGGCCAAGATGTGAAGGTCAGAAGGGCTTCCAAGAGAGGAGGTCTGAGGCCCCAGCCTTACACCTTACAGACTCAGCTGCTCTGCTACGTGGGCAATGGTCCGATTACCCAACACTGTCTGTTCTGAGAGCAGGTCTCCAAGTTCCAAGGGTGGCTATCTCGGTTTTCTTTTACATGTGGATTTTCTGCATACAAAGCTTACGTTCAGCTGCATATGACATATCCATAAATGGATATCCTATTCTCTCTCTCCCTCTGTCAGACAGTTCGGACAGAGACTATCCTTTCTTACACTCAGAAGCATTATAGCATGGGATTCTTCCAAAGCATTACTTTCTAGAAGGGATAAACGTATTTTTTTTCTTTTGATTATTACATTGTACTGTTGAGGCCCATATGTTGGCATTAAATGAGTAGATCAGAGTCAAAATGGACAGTGCTAAGGGCTAACACTTTCTCTCTTTCATCCATACCCTCCCCTTCTCTCTCCCTTACAACTTCTGATAGTAACACATACATACCAGCTCTGACACAATGTCCCCAACTTCCCCAAGTTGATCCTGAAATGAACCCCTTGTATTACTGGGAACCCTGGCAAAATATGGTTCATGCTCTCGTGGAAACTCCTGTCCCTGTTCAGGTGAGTGTGAGCAGAAATGTCCTTGCACATCTACAGTTTCAGCACTGAAAACCAGAAAGGGATCCTGAATTGCTGGAGGCTGACTTCTATGATTTCAGTAGGGAGCCCTATTTAGGCATAACACTTGACTAGGGCTCTAGTTTATTGTTGGCAATAGAGGAGATAAAGATGATAATCTGCAAGGAAGAGAATAATTTCTCAATGAATGGATCTGGATGAACTTTAAGAGGGAATATGAACAGTTTCTATAGAGATGGCCATATTAGTCTGTTGCAACAAAAACCACGTAGTCTAGCGGTACAAGATCCTGCAGGACAAGCATGCTCTGAGTCCTGTCAACAAAATAATGCCATCCTGGGGGATCCTGGGGGATCCTGGGGGCTCATTTCCCCTCCCTCCCAGCCCATATGGCCCAACCCAGCTGACTCTTAGGAAGGCATTACAAACTTGGCTTTTCCAGCAGGCTATAGGCCAAGGAAATTTGTGAATGGAATGGTATGGAAGATTCATTACCTTTTTCTTGTATTCCTCAATGCATAGCTATTATTTCATCCTTGTACACCGCCCAGAGTCACTGCTGAAAGACGGGCAGCTTTATAAATTGTTTAAATGAATAAATATTGCATCTGTTCCTGTATTGTTTCATTATTTCTTTGACCCATCTCATGCCACCTTGAGTTAGTTTGATTAGGCGGCCTTATTAACTGAATGCAATTGTAGTAGTACTTTAAAAAATAATAGACTTATTGTGACCTTAGTTTGTATTGATTATAATTCCAAAAAATGTAAGCCATTATTTTGTTTCTCCTGAACGTAACTCATGGCTCTGTATTGTTTTAACCCTTCATCATGAGGTATTCAGAAGAGGATGTGTTGGTCACCATGAAACAACTCATCATCTACAAAATGTAGCCTTCACTTTAAAGAGAAAGAGAAGACAGCACTCTTCACTTCAGACATGAATCTAGAATCAAACATTTGAAAAACACGAGCCATTTATCACTTAAACTTGTTTTAAAACCTTGAAGTTAACCTGAATGTTTGCCTGTCTAACTTATATTTCCCTACTTCTTCTCTGACTCCTGTCATTCTTCTTCTATTTATCCAAGGGCTATTCTTTACCCCTAGCTACCCCTTTCATTGACCAATTTTTTCTTCTATTGGAGTGTTGTATTGATACAATATTTACCTCGCTCCCCCCTTTGCTGCTTAAGGAAAGGTAAAGGTGAATATTTACTAATTGGTTATGAAAAATGACCCTTTATTTTACACAGAACTTTAGTAGGGCAGCTTTATTTCTTTGTTTACAGCAAAACCAGAAAAGAAATGCAGTACAAAACTGGGTCTCTCTGATCTGTAGTTTGCTCAAAGATGCCCCTGTTTTCTAATAGCAGATGAATAATTGCAGTGTTTTAGCGCCGCCTTGTGTTGATATCTGGAACTGCAGATAAAAAACTCATTACTTCTTGTTCAGGGTAAGATGAAAAGACAATGTGCCTCAAGGTTTTTCTTGTACTTATTAATGCTGAAGTTCAGGTAAGAGTTTTGATCATTTTTTTCCTGCAATATATCAGAAATATAGAAGCACTTTGAAATATGAAAAGGTTGGAAGAGGAGAGGGAAAAAAGCTACTTGTCTATCCAAAAGTATAATCTCATAAAATAATTAAGTCTAGAGCATGCCCCCATGCACTTATTTATGCAGAAACAAGTCCAATCCAGTTCAATATGACCTACTCTCTGATAAATGTGGGCAACATACCTTTCCCATATAGATCAAACATAAAGAGCAGGCCCTTCTCCTGGTTCTTAATGTGCAAGAGGCAGATTTCAGCACTGTTATTTTGAGTACGAAAGAGCCAGTTTGGTGTAGTGGTGAAGGCACCAGGCTGCAAACCAGAAGACCATGAGTTCTATCCTGCCTTAGGCACAAAGCCAGCTGGGTGACCTTGGGTCAGTCACTCCTTCTCAGCCCCAGGAAGCAAGGAATAGCAAGCTACTTCTGAAATCTTGCCAACAAAACCACAGGGACTTGTCCAGGTAGTTGCCAGGAGTACCAGCCCGTTTCTGAGTGTAACTCAAGTTCCTGGTTATCATCTTTACAACTCTATATATGGCTCCGAGCCTCAGCATCTTAGAGACTGCCTGTCCTGGGTAAATTCTGCTCTTCAACCCAGACGAATCAGGAGCACCTTCTAAATGTCCCGTTCTATCAAGAGGTACACTTGGAAGAGGCATGGTGGTAGGCATTCTTGGGGGCTGCTCCCATCCTTTGGAACAGCTTAACCCAGTGTTTCTCAGCCTTGGCAACTTGAAGATGTGTGGACTTCAACTCCCAGAATTCCCCAGCCAGCATCTTCAAGAAGATGTCCATACATCTTCAAGAAGAAGAAGTCCACACATCTTCAAGTCCCAAGCTTGAGAAACCCTGGCTTAACCTCTCAGGCAAGAATAGCCCCCATTTTATAGCCTGCTGTAGAATAGTTAAAACCCAGCTTTTCCAGAAGATCCATACCATTATTGTTTGCTATTGAGTATGCTTGCATTAATGTTTGCATTATATTATTTCTTGCATTGTGTTTTGGTTTTGTATACTGCCAAGAGCCTTTGGAATGGGGTGGTCATATATGTCCAATGAAAATCAATCAACTTTGTTTTTGTTTTTATTTGGCCACACAAAACCTCACCTTTTCAAACTTTCTTTCAAGATCAGAGTTTGCAGGCATTTTGCAAGTGATCCCAACCACAGCAGACAGACCTGGCAAATGTGGATATAGGGCTACCAGATATGAGCTGGTTCCATCACCCTAGGGCTACCAAAATCGACAGGAATCTCTTTGCTGTCATCCAGCTGCTGTCTATAGTTTTGTACTCCAGACTTTGTAGCCTTGGTTTAGTTCTGCTGGGTTGCAAATGCCCAGTGTTTACTCAGTGAAGAAAACAACAACAATAAAAATAGATCCAAGCATCATATCCCTTTGTTGCTTAAATTCCACATGCCATATTCATGCAGCAATACAAAGAACCTTAACAGCTGCTCTATTTTTACTATTTAACTTCTATTAGAATAATAAAACTTAAAGGGATAATTCCATATCTCATGTAGATTTTGAGAAAGTAATCTTTCACTATAGCAGTAGATTAGGATTGATTCCACATTAGAGAAACTCCTTTAATACAACAACAGATCTTCTCCCACACTGGCGGCCCTCCAAGTCACAGGCTTACCTAGAGGGAGCAATTCTGGGCAACATTTTTAATTTTACAGGAAAATTAGAAGTTGTTCAAACTGAATTAAAACCCAGGGCCATCAGGCCTAATGTTTTGTATACTGATTGACGCCTGCTTACATTTTCCAATGTGGAATGGCAGACATTTTCCAGGATTTCCATTACCCTAGCCAGGCCTGATCTCATCTGGAATATGTTGTTCAATTTAGCCATATAAATCTACTGCAAAGCCCTATTGTTGAACAGAGAAAGAAAATAATAAAAGCTCCACCCACAAGAAGCAGTCATGGCATTGAATGCCACTAAGCATTCTCTACAATTTCAGCAAGCAAGCAGTCAACAGCTCTTCTACACAAAGAAGACAGAGAATAGATCAAAAGCTTTATTGGGAAATGTTTAGAGAAAGGATCACATCATAAATATAGGAGAACAATACATAGCAATACATACCTATATTCCTTCAAAATACACAGAATTGAAATTATATATACTAACAGCCGTAAGAATTTTATGTCTTTTTTTTTAAAGATCTTTGATCCCCTCTTTGGATGAATGACTAACCAAATCGTGGGAGAATGCTTCAATGTCTAGAATAACTTCATATTTAAAAAGTAAATCTGATGTGGAATTCAATTATATTTGGAAACAATTTTAGACTATAATTTTATATATGGAATTGTGCTACATCCAAAATTCGGGTTTTAGAGTTTAAATCTTGACACATAATCTACATAAAATTTACAATATTGTCTTAAGGTTTATTATCTATAACTTCTTTTTCCTTTTTATAAATGATTTGAACTGTGTTTGCCAAATACTTTTAAGGTTTAATAGATATTACTCATATGAACTTTCCAGTTTGTTGATTATCCACCAACGTTTTACTACTTATAATTGGATTTTTTTATCTGTATTATCTATTTTTATATCATTTTAAACTTGGACCTATATTTATATTATCTAATTCCTTTAAAATATAGTAATACATACAGTCTGAAGATTCCTTTCTCTAATATAGGAAGCTGTAAAACCAGCCCTATACAATTTTACACAAAAGTAATATGCATTTTATTCCTAAATAACTTGACACGGAATTGTCCTTGCCATTTTCCAGAAATAATGTTGGTTTTCAAGAATATATCTCCTCCTTTTTCTAACATCATTCTTTTTTTGGACAATGAGGTCTGTTGGTAACAATCCAAACAGCATCAACAACCCCACCTTAAAAATAACCTCCAAATTTCATAAAGCAGCAGCAACAGTAAAGGCCAATACAACCCACCATGGAGTTAGAAGACAATGTGGCAGCAATATTAAAGCCAATTTGAATGATCCCTCAGCAACAAGTTTATCTGAAGGTACCTCCTGCCAGAAGCTTGGTTATCAAGTCCACAGACAAGGGCCTTCTGCTGTGTCCCCTAAGGCAATGGAATGTACTCTGAATGCATTTGGCTTCCTATTCTTCCAGTATTTAGGTAAATTATCGCAACACATCTCTTTTGTCAAGCTTTTATTTTAAGAACTAATTTGACTTTTGGTTTTAAGGTAATCACTTTGATTTTCTAATGATTTAGACTCTGTATTCTTTTAATTGTTGCAAACTGGATTGTAGGGAGGAATAAAAAGATCAGTGGGATATCAATTTGTAAATTAATAATTGAATACTGAAAGAAAGTCAGTTCGAGCTGATGGGAGAGCTTCTTTCTAACTGTTAAATGGCAGAAGTGAAGAGAACAAGGAGAAGCAGCTTTTCAGCTGAGCTCCTCATGAACTCTCATCCAGCTAAGATAACAGCCTGGCTGAATATGTTATTTTACCTACTTCTTCGTTCTCACTTTCTTTTAACTTTCTAAGCCAATGTCCTGTGGGAGGTATTTAAAATTTAAACTCAAACCCACGCTTCCCAAGTTCTAATTAATTAATTAACCAGTAGAGCAAGTGCAGGAATTTCTGAAAATTGGAAACAGAATGGGAAGCAATTGTTAAACAAAAATGGCTTCTTTCCAGTATGGATGGATAAATATTTCCTTTCCTTACAAGAAATCAAACATGGAAGAACAATAAGACTGATTAATCCATTGAAGTATGTGGCTTTGAATGCTTAATTATTAGAAGCTTGGCTTTGAAATCTTATACAACATTTGCATTTTTTCCCCTAAATGATTTCTCTTGTTCAACAGCTAGATAGCAGCCAGATCAGACAAACAGCCCTTTGCGTTGGGAATAGCTGTACTGGATGATTTGGTCACAGCTGATCGGAAATATTTTCTTCTGCTCAATGGTGGGGTTGAAGATAGAAGATAGAAGATTGAGGTCTAGGTTGCTAGTGTCAACTCCTCAGGATTGTGCATGGACAGAGTTATTTGGAAACTCTGCTTGTAGCTCGTATGTTTGCGTGTTAGAGTCAGTCATCTCACTAGGGCCAGGTGATACTTTCCAATATTAAAATAGCCACATTACAATTCAGAACCTTTCCCTCTCAAGCACCAGTCTTCTGGAACCAGCTTCCATCACAGTTATGGCTGGCGTCTGAATAAATCAAAATGTGTTGACATTTCTAACAAGACACTACAGCATTTTCTTTCCTTGGGGTCTTTGTGAAGTTGGCTGAAGCAGTAATTCTTTATTCAGAAAGGTATTGTTGTTTAGATATAGGTGCTGATTATTGTTTCCATTGTTAAATGCTTAGGTTACTGAAGCTCTCTATTTTAGTTGTGATCTTAAATTGGACTGGGTTGAGTTATTGCATTAATTTCTTTGTTATATTTTATTATTTTCTAATGTGCCTAGTTCCAGTGCTGTGCATGAAATATAAAGCTACTAGTAGCATTATCACCAACATGATTACTAGCCCTACATGTAAACAAACTAAGAATTTGAGATCTAAAAAACTGTGGGAGAAAATGAAACTGACAAAATTAATCTAATCCCTAGATTAAAAGAATACCCTGGACAATGATCTTTGTTTTGAGAAAAACTGGAGGTTAATACAGAGGTAACCCAGAGGTAATACATCTGAGACAGCCTTTTAACTTTCAGTTCCCAGACCTGGAGTTTACTTATTTGTGGGCTTCCTGTTGTGTTTTATTGTTATTGTTGTGGCTGTTTATAGTCTGGGCTGTCCATTTTCTTTTCTTTTTCTTTTTAACTGTTTTAACTGCTTATTTAGATTTTGTAAGCTGCCCAGAGACTACCTAGTGGGCAGACATATTAAATTTAAATAATAAACAAATACATGTCCCTCACAATCTAAATTAGATTTGGCCACTAAAACATAGTGCTGAGGGAATAATCATATCTGAGTGACAGCATACAGAAAGTTGCAGTTTAAGTTTGAGTAGAGTTACTGCCTATTAGAGAAAAGAGTGTTAAGCTTAGTTTTGTTTAATTGAATATACTGCCCCAATCCCTAGAGTTCTAGGTGGTACAGTCCTGCACTAGATAAATGAACGTACTGTATCTGCACAAGGCAGCTTTGTAGGTTTCTGTGCCTCACAGCAAACAAATGCAGCAATTTCTATCAATATGAAGATCCTAAGAGCCTCTTGTTGGTAGAATTCCACACTGCAGTCCGTCGCTACTCACCGGTGGGATGGCTGCTTATCATGCAACCTTTAAAATGCAAAACAATTATGTCCTCTAGAGGGAGATGCTTTACCAAGACAGTAAAATGTGGCCTTTGGATGGTTTTATCAAGTGATTGTTTGCAGAATGTTATTTAGAACACAAGACATGAAGTTCTTGTGGGGATCTTTTTCACCTTATTTAAAAACAGAACAAAATTTGGAATTTGTAAAATCTACTTCTTTCACATTCTGAGTGCCTCCTTAAACTATGACTAAGCATGTTTCAGTAATCAAATACTTTGTGCCCCATGCTCAAATAGAAAGATGGAATCCAGCTATCCCAGCAATACTGGACTACTGTGTTCACCAGTCTACCAACATGGCATACCCAAAGTATTACAAGTAGTCCTCACTTACTGACTGCTTCATTTAGTGACCATTCAAAGTTATGAGGGTGTAAAAAAATAAATTTGCGACCAATCCTCCCATTTATGACTGTCGCAGTGTCCCCATGGTCACGCAACTGCCATTTGTGTGCTCTGCAACTGGCTTGCGACAAGCAGAGTTAATAGAGAAGGCAGAAGTAAAATCGTAAGGCATGGTCACATGATGTTTCACTTAGTGACCACAGTGCTTAGTTGCTGGTCCCAATTGTGGCTGCTAAGCGAGGGCTACCAGTGAGATGGGCGGTATCTAAATTTGAAATATAAATAAAATAAATAAATTTGTTGAGGATCATTTGTTATTTCTGTGCTTGCTCTTAAACTCAGCCAACGAGTACTTCAGCCAATGACGAACTTCAAAAAGAACAGGATAATCAGACAGAGGTATAACAATGGTCCATAGAGGATATTGCAGAAGTCTGGCCTGACATTCTTCCTTACCTTGGGATCTATTGAGCAATGTCAGGTTTTGCTCTAAAAAGGTTTTTGTTTTGTTTTTTTCCCCTCATCCTCAGTTTACCTGTGTCAGAAGATATTTATGGAAAACAACTGAAATAACGATTTTGGGATGAGATGTGATGCTCAGGCCCCAACTTAATAAATAGGAAATGTTGGGTGGATGGGTAGGGAGCCACTGAAAACATGAAGCTGCATTATATCAAATCAGACTATTGGTCAAGCTAACTCAGGATTGTCAGTATTGTTTATCTTAGCTAACAGACGTTCTCTACTCATCTCACTAAAGGCCTGTTACCTATTTGTTGCTCCATGAAACTGAGATGCTAAAGACTAAACTAAACTGACCTGCAAATTAGGGCTCCTCCCCAGGATACATAAAACAGATTGGAACAAATGCTGAAGTTCCATAGGGAGATGCCATTATATTCTTCAGTTCAATTCAGCTTATTTTAAAAGCTATTGTTTTCCTATAATGATCTCTGTTTCTCCCTTATTCATGTAGACCCATCTCTTAAGAGCTTCTCAAGAATCAGCAAAACAACCACTTAATCAGATGGTCAAGGGAATCTGGCTTAGGTCCTTAATGATTCTAGAACTGGCCGTGATTGACTGTTCCCTTGACCATCTGACTGAGTGGCTGTTTTGCTGATTCTTGCTAGGCTGGTGATTTTCACACATGTACATTCATAAGTCCATTGTGTTCCATTTTTGCATCAATCTGTTCTATCTTCTGCATGAAAAGGCACACATCAATGGCATTTACATGCCTATTTAATGCACATTCCCCCCAAAATATGTTTTTATCTGATTTTTTTAAAGAGAAAAACTGATATCCTGTGCCCCCTTCCAAAACAGAGGAGTTCAAAGAGGTTTGTGAAATTTATAAAAACATAAAACTAACAGAGATCAATAACTACACATTCATCGGTCTAATGACTTCGGTGACAGCAACCACAAGAAAAACACTAAGGGCCCAAGTTAAAAGTAGATAAATAAACAGCAACATACTCCAAAACTCATTGTTATGGGGGGGAAAAGTGTCCTTAGATAAATATATACAGGAATCATACATTCCAATCTAAAGACATTTCTCCTTAAATCCTTACATACAATGATACAAGATCCACACCACTAAATTCAGAGAAGTGTAAACTCTGGTAACTGTACTCTGATGGTTACATTAATTCAAGATCAGGATATTTTACATAGATATGAGAACAGAATGAAACTTTCAAGCATGTCTCCCTGGACATTTTGTCTAACTGAACTCAATATTGTCTGTTAGCATTGGCACTGTCTTTCCAGAGTCACCAGCTGATGTTTTCATACCACTCACAGTCTGATCTTTTCTGATTGATACAACTGAACTAGGGCTGTTTGGGCAGGTAAAGTGAAAGTCCTGACTGTCATGATTCCAGTATTTCATAGCATACAGCACCAGCATCTTCTTAAATTTTTATTTTTGAAGCTTGTGGCATTCCTTTTATCTCCAAAATGCAAATTTACTGGATTCCATAGTGCTTCATCTTGTTTACAGGATCTGTGATGTTTAATATTTTCAAGAGAATCCAGTTTGTTTGGTTTTCATCTTTTGGGGAAAAAAATTTAAAAATAGTAAATTGTATGAATCCTTAAAGAAAACTGTGGGTGTGCCCATCACACTGGTGTGTTCTGTTACATAATTAAACAAGCAATGGGAGGTTCCTTGCAATTACTTCTAGATAAATGGGTATAGTAACTAGTGGTAAGTACAAGGAACATTTTTGTCTTTCCTCATACTTCAGGCATTATATTCTTGGGAAGTGCATGATTTATATTTTTGAACGTTTTGTCACATCCATGCCCTATTTTTACATAGCTTCCAAAAAAGGTAAAAGGACAAGATTTTTTTTTTAAGTGGAATATTCCCTCACTCCTTAGACTGGGAACTCTCTGGAGACCATGTTCTTTGAAGGCCTGCATAGATAAGATTGAACAACTGGTAGTATCACATGAAGCCTTTCATTTATTTTCCTATAATCTTTAGCCTGATTTCAAGAGCTTTTTGTGGGCAAGCAGTTCAGAGCTGGAATAATAGCTATCTTTTCCTTCCTTGGTGAGTTCTAGCCTGGGAGAGGACAAGAAGGAGGAGATCAGAAAAGAAATTCTAGAAAGAAAATGAGAGACAGGAAAAGAGGTGGATCAGAGAATGGCAGGAATGGCAAAGCCCCACTGACCACTAGCTTTGACCTTACCCTCCGTTGGCATGCAAGCCCCAGCAAATTTTCCAGAATTAGAAAGTCTTGGTAACCTGTGACAACAGCCTCTGAAGGTGATCTTAAGCTCTCGGCCAGTTTAATAAGCATAGGCCCTACCCAACTTTGTTTTTTCTCTCTGTTAAGGACCACTTAGTGTTACAGACATTCAAGTTATAATATTTCTTTTATTTCTTTTTGAAATTTATATACAGTGTGTATCTTCATCTCAGATGATCTCAAAATAGAAAGAATAGTGACAGGATCTTTGTCCTGGTTATCTATCCCTTTGGAACTTCCAAGGGTTCTATATACTGTCCCTTTTATTATCTTTAAAATAATTGGGGGGGATTTCCTATACCAATCTACTTTTAAGTAAGGTAGTCTATTTTTTGTAGATTTTAATTTAAATTCTGTTTTATTAAAACACTGCATAATTACAGTTTCACCATAGCTTTACTATTAGTGCTGTGCAGTTACAGTTTTGCATTTATTACCAAACTGCTTGGATTACATCTATAAAATAGTTTAAATTATTATCATGATGTATTAATTGCGTTCATATCCTGCTCTTTTTCTGACTGTAATTTTATCCCCACAACAATCCTGTAAGGTAGGCTGGGCTGTGAGAAAAGGACTGGCCTAGAGTTACCCAATGATCAAATGAGAACAAATGTGTGTCTTCCTGAACCAAATCAAATACTTCAATCATTATAATATACTGCCCTTTGTTCCCAAATAAATTTATTGCATTATTGTAATATGTTTTGCAAAAACTGAATTGAAAAAGGATTACAACTGCCATCACACACAACCTTCATGTCCATGGGTTTCGTGATGATGAGTCCAAGACATCAGGAATAGTAATGGGATAAGGAAAAATATGTTGGAAACTTACCTAAATAAAGTGAATTTATTGGCAGTTGGATACCCCAATGAAACTTCAGATCATATGCAGACATCATTTTCACAACGTTCAAAATAACATTATAAAAACTGATTAAAATTTATAGTTGGTGCAAAAAATTAAGGGGTATGAATAAAATAGGAGGGGATTCTGTTCTAGTGGTATCCTTAGTAACAGTATGATGAACACCATTTTATGACACATTGCATGAGTCAAGCTGATATTTGGTGAATGCCCACTAATATACCATTAGGTAGAGAATATTAAGAACTTCAGGGCCTGCCTGCACTACTGTGTCTTTGTAAACTAATGCCTAATGGGCCCAGAGTGCTCTGGTAAGCAATCTCTAACTGAAAACCTAGCAAATTCTGGTTATTATATATAAAACAAAATGGCTGCTCTTTGACATATTGAAAGGTTGACATTTGTCCGCCTGTTTCCTGGGACTTGCATGCATAAAAGCTTTTCTGAAACAAAAATTAAAACGTTTTAGGAAGGAACAGGTTCTTACAACTAAGAATTAGTGTCTGAGGGGTGCACAACATCACAATTGGTCAGTTAAAAGAAGCAAATAATATATTTCCAAAAGCTTTTGCAACAATTTATTTATTTATTTGATTTCTATAGCCACTCATCTCAGCAAGTGACTCTGGGCAGAGAACAATCATAAAAACATAAAACAGTTAAAAACAGTTACAGCCAATACAAAATAAAAATTTATGGTTGCCAAATAAAATTATTGCCATAGATGTCAATATAGTCAAGAAACGGGCATTCTTCAGCATTGTGGCATATTTCGATAATGTCCTGATTATGGGGTCAACAGGACAGAAACTTGCTGTTGTATCTCAAGAAATTCTGCACCATGTTGACAAATCAGATTTCATTTCAAAAAAGAGAAATGTGAAATTGGAATATCCAGTCTCACAGGATGTTCTCAGACTTCTATATTGATGCCTTGAGTAGCATCCAACCCAAAATAAAGTACAGGAAATCCATGATGCACCTACTCCAAAAACAAAACAGAAGCTTTCTGCTTATCTAGGGCTCCTCAATTTTTAGCATGTCTTCTTTCCAAACAAAAAAGTCAACTTTGGCTCAGCCACTTTATGGTTTACTGGACAAAGGAAGTTTTCCAGAAAACTAAAAAAAATTGACTTCTGATGCAATGCTTGTACATTATGATGAAAAATAATGCTGCAGATTACTGATATTTCTCCTTATACTGTACTGCTGGAGCTGTCCATAGTTACAGATTGGCAGATGGCACAAAGGTACCAGTTGCTTACTACTCTAGGACCATGAATGGAACAGATTGACAAACAGGCCCTTGCTATTATCTCAGGAGTAAAAAAGTTCCACAACTATCTCTATTGACCACAAAGCCTACACCCCTAATATCATCTTGTATGCAGTGCTGGAGCCTCTTGCTTATGATTACACACTTGTCTACAAGCCAGGACAAACGATAGCCAATGCAGATGTTCTGAGTTGCCTACCCTATCAAATGCCAGATTTTGCAGTGCCACCCTCATTGGAAGTCTTGATGTTGGAGGCCCTCCCAGACTTACCACTTCAGGCTGATTCAATTGCAAGATTTATTCTTTGGGACCCCAAACTAGCTGAAATATTAAACTGAGTATAGAAGGTTGGCCAGCTGACAAGGTACTGGAAGACTTTAAACCATTCAAAAGCCACCAACATGAGATGTCTGCCATAAAGGATGTTCCCTGTGGGAGAATCATGTTGTCATTCTGGAAGGGGTGGTAGTCACGGAACCATTCTAACCAGACTGCATGCAGCACATCCTTGAATATTTCACATGAAAGCTGTGGCTAGAAGTTGTCCGGTGGATAGGAACTGTCTCAGACACTGAAAATATGGTACATATATTCAGCATATGCCAGGCTATTCAACATATCACCCCAAAGAGAACTGTTTCTCTGGGATTTGACAAAGAAGCCTTCATCAAAACTCCATATAGTTTGCAGAATCATTTCAGGGAAAGAAATTCCTAATTGTGGTGTATTCTTACACAAAATGGCTGGAAGTGATTTTAGTGTTGTCACAAACATTAAGTACAATAGTAGCAGCACTACACCATTTATTTGCAATCTATGGCTTGCCTGATAGTGTCATCTCAGCAATCAGTCTCCATTTATTTCAAAGTTTAAGGGTTTTATGGGCAGTAACTTTATCTGAGCCATCATTATTACTCTTCATCAGCCACAAGGGAATAGTAAGGCTCAAACAAATGGTGCAACAACCAAGGAGTTTGCTGGAGAGTGGCCAATACAGCTGGCAAGATTCCTGCTTACACAACATTACTCCTTCCTCTACAGCAAGAGTCAGTTCTCTTGAGTTACTTATGAGGTAGCAGCTTAAAAACTTGCCTTGACCACCTCTATTCAGACCTAACTAAGCATTTACAAAACAAAAAGGAACTTATTCTGGATACAGCTCTGTCAGCTACAGCTCTTCGCTCATTTATGGTAAGTTTACACGCTTTTGTGAGGAACTATGAAGCCAGACCCAAAGAGTTCCCTCCATTCTTATTGAGATCACAAGATCAGTATCATACAAAGTTCAATGTGCTGCTGGGCAAGGCCTCAGTCTAACCAACAGATAGGAGGCAAGGGATGTCTGTTAAAACAGAATGTCCATCAAATAAGAATGAGACTTTATGGATGTATAAAGCAGCAAATGGGATTCTGTGCATGCAAATTTGACATATTTTATGAATGCACAACATGGAGAATGGGATTTTATGTATTTGCAGAAATGTACATTGTATGGATAGATTGTGCCCACTGCATCCAAAGTCTGCTACACCTAGATCTATCAAATCAAAGGTATCCTGGACTGTTCATTCACTTCCCTGGCCAAGTCTTATCAGTGGGCCCTGGCAGATCTACTTGGTGGTGTCTGATCAGCATGACTTTCTGACTGTTGGGTTCTTTCAGACTCCTGACCTGGTCTCAAAAGTAGGATCATAGAACTCCTTATATTTCATGGCTTAGCTCAACTCCCCAGCTTGACTTGGCTGAAAACTCTCAGACATGGCACAGCTAGATTAGAATCTTTATTGCACACAAGAATGAAGTTACATAAAGGAGATGATCGCAAAGATATAGAAGACGTTGGCACTCTCAAGGGTTTAAACTGAAGCCTTCTCCTTCCTACTCTTCTGAGTAAAGAGATGCTTGCATGGCTTTGAAGTCAAATAGTTGTATGTTTATATAACAACCATGTCTGATCTGAGAACCACTAGTTCCTATATGACCCATTTCGTCTCTTATAGTTTCTAGCTATTAATGTCTCACACATGCTATGCAGTGATCCCACCTTGGGGACACTGTGGGGAATTAAAATATATGTTGAAAACATTTCTATCTCACCCATCCTCAGCATAATTTAAAGTGGCTCATTGCATCAGTAAAAACAGAGAACAATACAACAACTGCACAGCAGAGAACCACAACAGTGGTACCAAACAACTCAATAAAACAAGAGTTTCATCAGAACTACAGTTGAATTATGCATGGAAGGCCAACCAAAATGGAAGAAATATGGACTAAACCAGACATGATATGCCTTTCAATCCCCAGAAGAAAATATGAATGAGAACTCAATATAAGCATCATCAGGGCTTAATGCCATGATGCAAGGCCTTTGGCATTTGCCCAATTATGCTGGGTGGTAGTGCTGGAATTACCCTCCCAGTTCTCCACCGCAAGTGATCTTGTTACCTGGCATGATCAGAGATACAGCAGACTCAATTCAACACTTTTCCTCTCTTGGATTAGAGTAATGGTGTCAAGATAGACATTGCTCTATTTCCTGTATGTGGAGCAAGAACAAAAGCAGCAAAAGGATTGGTCTTGACCCTTTAAGTGAGTTCTTTCCATTTATCAAAATGCAAAAAGCAGAGGTAGAATGAAAGACAAGATAAAGGGGAAAAAAATCTGAATAACTTCAGCAGGGTTAGGGTTAGGGTTAGCAGAGCACTTGGAGGATAAATTGGCCCTTCATTTCTATCACTCAGCTGAAGCTGTTGGCATCAAACGGTGTTTGCTTGAATGAAAACTGATGAAGGATCAAACAAAGGCCTTCAAACTGAGCTTTTGAATTATTTGATTTAATAGCCACTTACCATGCACAGATGTGAAGAATACTTACCTTTTTCTTTGCAAAATAGAATTAGAGACCTGGAATGAAATTTGGTGATACTTCGAAAAATTAATGAACCTTAAGAATGTCAGGCATGTGACAGGGCAGAGAGATTCAACAGACAAGGCCACTATTTCAAGTGTTAATATGAAGCTGGATGTGCCTCCTGTAATAAAGTTGCACATATTAATCTGAGGCCAAGGCTGTTGAATTATGCATTTGTCTAAGGCTATTGTAGTTATGTAATACAGTCAACACAGAATCTGTCTTTGAGGAAGAACTGTAGATCACTGATAAAATGCATTTTTGATATGCAGAGAGGCTCTATGCTGGGATATTATCATGGGAAAGTCCTCAATATGGAACTCTGGAGAGCTGATGCAGTTTGGTGTAGACAAGGCTAAGCTATGTGAATCATTACTCTGTGTTCCTCTGTTGGCCACAGGTGCTTTATTGGTAATAAAACAAAGGCATGAGGTAAAACCAGTGAAATACAATTGTTTAGAGCAATCCTATGCGGTCTGCAAAAATCTGGATGACAACTGTATGGCAGGATAGAGATATGAAACTATGATTTTTGCTGCCATTTGAGCAGGGTTTTTCAAACTCAGCAACTCTAAGATGTGTGGACAACAACTCCCAGAATTCCCCCAGCCAGCAGAGAACTGAAGGGCTGCCAATAAAGTCTACACATCTTAAAGTTGCTGAGGTTGAAAAACACTGATTTAATCTGATGCAGCCATTTTGTGTTAGCCTCTGCTAGCTTGTTACCATTTTAATGATTATTTTGGGTAGCATTCAGCCCAAGTAAATTATAGAATTTCTGAGAACTTCTGCTATATAGGATAATAGTCTAGGGAATTCTGGGAAATGAAGTGCACATATGTTAAAGTTGCCAAGTTTGAGAAACACTGATGTAGTGGATGTCTGAATTTTTATAGTTTATGGTAGCCCTGGCAATTATTATTATTCAGAAAAGGCCTCCTAAACCATTTTCAACAAGGGCAGCAGGGGAAACTGCCATACATATTGACAACTGAAAACAGGCAGATTAGTTTTTAAAAAGCCACAATTATCTTTCTCAAAAATGTAAAAGGCGTCTCATATGATTTGGTCATGTTCAGCCATAGTTCCCTTTTGGCTTCAAATTACAGGATATGTAAACACAGTCTTGGAGAAAAATATACTACCTAAAAATGAAAATATAATGTTGAATTATATAGCTAAAATATGGCATTTGACAATCTGTGTTTTTTGTTTTACCAAACCTAGGGCTTGGCAAAGAGAAGAATTTTACATAAAAGGAAAAAAACATATTGTCCTGACGCTAAGGAATGGAGTCAAGATATGTGTTTGTTATCAATTTTTAAACTATGTTTATAGTCTAAAAAGAAGATGGAGCAGTATATTTTTATTAGGTCAAGATTTAATGATAAATTTGAATTAATCTTATATTGACATTATATGGATCTTTTTCTCTCTGTTTTTATTTAGTTTCCTTTTTCCCCCTTAGATTCAGTTCACTTAAATCATTGTAATGTATGTAATATTTTTACTGGACAATCACTAATGTAGTATTTTTTGTTTGTTATACTTCACACTGATAAATGTTTTAAAAAATAGAATTCAATCTGTAAAAGTTGGAAGACCAGTCAAACACCAGCATTATGCTAACAAATGAACAATTCTGGATGGGCAAAAAACATTTATTTTTCTGAAGGGGAGAGTTGTCTTAAGGGTCAGATTGAAATGCCAAGTCATCAACTATTCCTTGCAGATCCAAGGCATCTTTAGTTTGACTCTAGAAGTTGGTGGGGATTGTGTGTGAGTGTGTGTGTGTGTGTGAAAAAGCCGTACCTTTTTACATCCCTGCATGGACCAGGGATCACTGGAACAGATGTACCTTTCCCATGAGTGCAGCTAAGAAGGACATTTCCATCCCCACATAATCCTCTCCAGACAGGAGATCTGGGAAGTAGGATTGCTTCTAAAATATAAAATCAGCACACAGTTTTTAAAAATCATAAAATATACCAAGTGCTATAATCGTAAGAATCAGGAAATATATGGTTTTGCTATATATTTCTTGGAAAAATAATAGTAAATGTGCATAAGATTAGCTAACAAGCCTAACATCAAAATACAATATAGGTATTATAGGTGGCCATAATGCAGCAATATAAAAGCTTCTATCTAAAATTAATTTCAAAATACATATCAGTGATACCGCCCCAAAAACTTCCTACTTGATCTGCAGCTTAAATAGGAATTACTGTACATGTAATAAACAATTTCTATTACAGTCAAGGACCAGAAACATAAATAAGATCCCCTTATGTTTTTAATTTTTACGATTTTACATTGCACCTAAGCAAATATTATTCTTTTGTTTAGAGACATTGGGGACCATTCAGTCCTAAACAGTAAAAGCTGATGGTGGAACCATTGCAAGAAAGCTAGGATAAGAGATGTTTTTAGATGTGCCATTTGGTTCCCATGCTTAAATTGGGGTCTTAGACTGCCTAACTCTGTTGCAATAAAATACCACAAGCATTTTGCACGTTTACAGAGTTGCAAATTAAAAGCAGAACTTACAGGGGAAAGCTGGACAGGCTTTGGCTTGCTAATAATTTACAGGTCATGTTAGCTCTGCAACACAATGAAAAAGGCACATATAAATATGGAATGTACGTTTCTGGTATTTACACGCAATCTTTCCATTTCTCTCAAACTTTCTGTCACATTATCATAATTTTACAAGAATGCAATAGTTCATGGACTATTTTTAGCATTCAGGATCCTCAGAATTTGTACAGGTCAGCAAATTTCTCATGTAAGTAATTGGATGTTTAATTAGTTCTTTCAAGTTTCTTATTCTGGAATTTCCAGCAAATAAGCCCTTGTCGTGCAGGCATTGTGGCAGAAAAAAGCAACTAATAATTATGAACATTTCTGACCCCTCCTCACTAGAATCATGGTTCACTTCCTAGCCTCTTTACTGACCTTTGGAGGAAACATAAATAATGCAGGTCATAATGCTCAGCCAATATAAAGACTTGGTTGATTAAATATTCAAAGCCTTCTAATTGTAAAGAGAGGTACCGCATATTTAGGGCCATCTTCATTGCTTCACTTCTTTTGGTTGTGCATGAAGCACACACATCCCCAAATAATAATGGGTGAATGTGCATTGTAAAACCAGTCAACTAATGAACTGAAACACCGCAAGCTGAGAAGATGACGTGTGGGCTTGCTTTCTCTGCTGTCCAGCTATTCATGCTCGATGGACAATCTCAAAGCCCTGCCTTTTCTTATGATTTTTCATCTTTAGCTTGATGTGGGCCTGATTGCCCTTCAAGATGAGACATTTCCTCTTTAAAGTTCAACATAGGGATGGATCCCCTAACACAGACACAGAGACCTGTGAAATAATACTGTAGTATATTCTGACCTCTACTTAATTGGCTACTGATTGGAATGACAATTAAAGTACATTTAAAGTATTTTAAATCTTTAATATTTTAAATTTCATTACACTATGGAAGAATATGAGAGTATCAGAGTACACAATAAGGATTTTCAAGTGATACTCTGATACTTTTTTAATCTATTTGAAGGATGATAATGCTTCAGACTTGCCTTTTTTTCCTTGCTAGAGTTCTAGATGGACCAATCTAAAGGTTTCTCCATCACTCTACTAGGTAGTACTGCGGAAATCAGGCAGGCATTGTCACTCACTGGCACCTGGGGCATATCTAGCAGCAACTCCTGGGGCATATCTAGCAGCAACAAAGGAATCAAGTATCTCTTCTTAATACAATCAGTGTAGGGAATGCACAAATAATATCGTTCTTGTTCTACTGCGTTCCTCCAATGTATTGTTGCTAGTTGTCCCTCACCCCTCTGGCTTGGCTGTTTCTTCCTGAGTTAAAGCCTGGAGCAGAGGTCCATTGATAATTCAAGGCACAAACTGGCATACAGTATAGCACACGTGAGTTCCTCTGTAACATGGTGCCTGCCACTGTTGCTTGCAAGCCCACACTTTTAGACACAACAAATTGTCCATGCTTTGAATGGAACTGAGAAGGAAGCACCTTGCACTGATAATGGATCTGGACGTTCAAATGTTTTCCAATACTAATAGTAGTAATAATGTCAATTAATTGAAAAGAAGCACAGATGATTAATTATAACAGTAAAAAGTCACAATGTGGCATGATTAAGCTTTTTTGCAAAGGGGTCTCAATATCATCAAACAATAATTCATTGCATATTGTAACTCATTTGATTCAAATAGCTCCATATTGCATAAACCAGAAATCAGACTATGAAGTAGACCAGCATTTCCAAAACATTTAATCACAGCACTGATTAAGATGCACTTGTCTATCATAAAAGATTGTATTAACTCTGCATTACTTGAGTTTTGCAGAAACTGGGATTTCATTTATTTTTTTAACTTCAGGAATTATCCGGACACTTATAAATGGGGAAAAAAATGTTCTGTAATAATGGAATTCCATTAAGCTCCATTTAAAAAGAGCTAGTTGTGTCATATTTCTTAAAATATAACAAAATAACTTGAAATAGTTTAATAAGGAACATCAGTGTGGCTATCTTCCCACAACTCACCAAAGGAATTGTTTTATTGTTATCTCCCATCCACAAGCTTTATGCTCTGCAAGAAAACAAAAAACAAACAAGTAGAATGCAATATTATTACAGGAGGAAGAAACTCAGAAACCACAGCAAAAAAGAAAATAAACACTGAAAGCTTGTGAGTAACTGAACAAAAATGCTAAACATGGAAACAAAGACGTACCAGAAGAAGCTGAAAGGTTCTTTAATGTCCTTATTATATTCTGACCAACTTGATCACACCTGCAATGGGACCCTTGAAGGAAATGTGCTTACATACTTATTATTTAATTAACATTCATATATTGTCCATGACTGCATGTTAGTTTTGCAATTCAGTATACATTATATGGCAAAAGTGGGCAGCATAAGCCTCAAAGTTAATCATAGCCCCTGAAGGTGCTTCTTGCAATCCTTGATGCCCCTGATCAAAGCTGACAGAAATCGGTAGCCTAATTAGTCCAATGCAGGGTTCCCCAAAGTGGTCAGTATTGACCTCCAAGAGTCAATGAGACTATCCAAGAGGTTGCTAAGTAGTTGGAGGTCAAAAGGGGGCAGTAGGTGGTCGATAAATGATGGAAGGTTGACTGGAGTCAATTTATCATTTGGGGTCTCTGTAGAGCTCTACACCAGTCCCTAGTCCTGAAGGTGAGGTTGCTAGCATTGAGACAATGTTACCCAGGGTTGGATGGTTAATCACAAGTGAGAGCAGCCTTGAGTTGTTTCTATTATTAGTGGTAGTAGTAGTACTATTAATTAAAGTAGTATTTATTAGATTATTTTCATAAAATAAATGTTTGAGGGTCAATGAACAATCTGAATAAATGTTTGAGGGTCAATGAACAATCTGAAACTTCATGAAGGCGTCAGTGTTTAGGGACCCAGAGTCTATAGTCTAAAATAGATTTAACACAATTTACCAAAGAAAAGAACCCCAGACCAGCCCCTAAAACTGCAGAGGGAAAAAAATGGAAATATTGCCCCCACCAATTGGCATCATATGGCCATGACCATTTTACAAAATCTCTTTTATTGTATCCTTCTTCCTCAAAAAGTGTTCAGTGTAACTTCTGGGAATCAAAGCCTACTCGTTTCTGCTAAATGGGCTACACTTGGTTATTTGTGTTTTTTTTCCTAGCTAATGGTTGAAGACCCAAAAAGTGAGAAAGATTCAGATGCAATAACCTGGGTATGGCCAAGAAAACACAATAGAACTTTTTAACGCCCTCTCCAAAATTCTGAATAGATAACACTTGTAAAGAAAAACCTGCAACTAATACAAAAGCAATTAAAACATAATTACAGATACTAAAAAAAAAGCCCCTTTGTCTCTCAATTCTAGTGCCACAAATGAGGAGGAGGAGGAGTAAGTGGTTCTGGAGGCTACCCACAAGCACTGAAGGGACCTCATGAGGTCCAGGAGCCACATGTAATCTAAGGGCCACAGATAACCGAAGCTTTGTCTTATTCCCTTCTGCTCTCATAATCCCAACTATTAATAAAAATAATATGGAAAATTAGGAGGCAAAAGTTATTTTTGGAATTCAAGATTTACTTACTGTAGTCAATTCTTAATCAAGGATTTGGAAGACACCATGCCTGTGATGTGTTGGTGTGATTTCATCACAAACTTCATCAACTGATGCAATGTACTATGAATCCTATCATCGAACCAGAAATTTTGGCAAGTATTATGTGCACAAATAGACAAAAAGCTAACTGTGGAATAAACAGAAAATCTAGATGAACATACAAAAGTATGGGAAACAGATTATCAGTGAAAAACAGAGATACTGAGCAGTGGAGAAGCATATGGAATAAAAAATCATTACAACTTGAACTGCCCCCCCCCCAAAAAGGGAAAATGTGCTAAAAATAATGTTAGGTAGCACTTCTTTCCTTTAGACATAAATCATGTCTACAATGATGTCAATTCTAGTGTGCTGCCAGGAGGGCAAAAAATGTGAGCTCTTATTAAATGAAGTGGAAGTGGGAGATTATTAAAGTATTGAGACGGACTGGATAATAGCAGGGTAATGGTATGCTGAAAACTTCACTGTTGGATTTGATTATCAAAACAAGGGCATGCCTGTTAAAGAAACGGGCACCAAGATCTGACCCCTGAGAGAACACTGGAACAGACACATCTGGAATATTGCACAAGAGAAAATAAAGGACTGGTAAATTTTACAAGACAAATTAACATTATTACATATGGAAATGAAGGTAACATAAACAACAAGCAAAGAACATCGGGTACCCAAATTTCAGTGCAATCATGCATGAGCATCAAATGATTCCAACTACATAATAGAATCGGAACCCTTCCAAGAGAAACTGACTTCTGATAACTCCTTACATGTTATACTGTAGGCTGTTACCATAGTTTCAGTGAGTGCTTCATGTGTTCAAAATACAGTATATATTATAGATTAGACAAGTAGTTATGTGACATCCAATGAAACATCAGCAGACTTCTGCTCACATCATGGGGCTTTCCCATGCTCCCCTCCCACTTGCCCACCACCACATGGGTTATGCATGCCATTCCATCAGCAGTCAGTGCTAGATCAAACACACAGGGTTGGCTCATGCCTACACAAACATCCCTTGTTTTTTCATCATGGGACCGCCGGCTTTGAAAGACAATGTGTTCCAGATGACTTCATTAGATACAGGCAATTTATCTGGGGAGAGTAATGGTTTGCTCTTCAGATATGAGTTATTCCTTGATTCTGCAACCCATGCTGATAAAGATGCTTACAAACTGATCCCAGGCCAGCTGATGAGGTTCAAAACTGATCTCTCTAGAAAATGTTTCTTCAACTATGACAACTCTGGGCAGTGCAACAGAAGTTGGCAAATTGCAGCCACTGCTGTAATACAAAAATATGGATAAAAAACATGAATTGCTGGGTCTCTTTTCATTCTTGGAGGGGAGAAGCAACAGAAAATGTTATTATCTAGTTGACAAGACTCCAAAAGGGGAAGCCATTGTTATTTGGGTGAACTGAAGAAAAAGAACTGTCTTAAAGGATGCACTTAATGCTATTCCCTGTAGGATAAAGTGAATTATCTGCAGTATTTTTACTGTGGAGGCCTGGCTACTATCATGCCTAATCCATTTAAATATTCTAGCTTTCATTAATTTTTCCTAAATCATTCTGACCAAAGGAATAGGCTGTTGTTGTTTTGCCCTTGACATGTTGTCTGAAATAAAAACAAAACAACACTGCTTACCATCTGCAAAAAGCAGGTTTGTTTTGTTTTTGTTTAAGTAAAACTGTTCCCATCCTAAGCAAATAAAATGCAAAACCAGACTTCATTCCTAGGGTTAAAATTAATGAACCACAGAATGTGGTGAATGTGGTGATGGGGAATAAATTTACCAAGAGTTGACCCAGAGTACTAGCAATCTCCTATTATTAAAGGTTCTCATTAGCTTCCTGGACTGAATGCCTGAAGCAAAGCTATCTCAGACTCTAACATTTGCCCTAGGAGCACAATTACTCCACGCTACTCCATTGAGCACTGTTTGTTCTTGGGCTGAAATCCATTAGACCTAAACCTTTTCTGCTATTGTATTTACTTTTATGCAAAATGCTCTTACTCTTAAGTCCTCCTGATGACATTTATTCATGCTTTTAAATGGCAGAGAGAGTCTTTTTTTAATCTAGAAGTTGTTTGTTTTTTAATCCATAGATAGGACAACCATTCATGTTTGTTGGTGAGGAGTCTCTAGACCTTAGCTGGGCTGGAGATTCAGGTTCTTTCCTGGTTCCAATCCTATTTAGAGGACCAGAACCCATTAGTAATGATGGACACCTTCCTGGGCCCTGCTTTTGTAGTGCTCCACAAGGTTGCATCCTCTCATTTTTATATATGCAGCTACTGAGGGATTTTACTAAATATAATGGGCTGAAGAATATGTATGCTGATGACACCCAGCTATATATTATGTAATTGTAGTAATCAGTGTTGCCTGCAGAAATTAGGCAAGGCAACATCATTGGATCTGATTAATCCAGAAGAGGCAAAATAGGCTGAGATTTTTTTTCCTCGTGGTAGTTTTGCATTTCTTAGAATTCCTGTACAAGTGGGATGGGTGGACAGCTTGGGTCATAGAGGGTCCTTTGCTGGGCTTAGAGATTTGAATAAGTTTCTGAACATCCCATTAAAAAAAGCACATAATATGGTTGTTTTGGATGCAGAATATGGGCTTAGCCCAACTATCAATGAATGCTAGCTGACATTCATCATTTCTGAAATAAAAACTATATTTATTAAGAAATACACAAAGATAGAAAAGCCTGACTTCTACCTAAACTATATTTTGAAGAAAGAAGCATGAGAGAAACAGAGATAGGAAGTTCTTTTGTCTCTTTGATGTATGTCACTTGAAAAACAGCTACTGGAACAGCATGAAAAGACTTTTCCCCTTATCCAGATCTTACCATTTGCCCTAGTGGTCAAATGGCTAATAGGCATAAGAGATGATGCAATTTTATACACCTCATCACCTCAGGAATCTACTCATGACTCCCGTCTTCTCTTGAAGCATCTAGAACCACTCTCAGGCCAATAGTTTGTTCAGTGCATCAGCCACCATCATTTCTGGATGGTGTTGGACAGCATTGCACACTGATAAATCCTTGTTCTAATACATTGATACTAATGCTATTGACTCTCAAATAAATACTTTAATTCTGTAGCAACTAAATACTGTACATCTTTTGTTGTTTTCAAACATAGGTATTAGCTTGAATAGAACCTCTTGACTGCAATCCAGTCACTTTGGGCTGATGCCCTTATTCTTCATATGGAACTTCCATCTCTGTGGCAATGGCCAGACTAATTATTGTTGGCACACCAGAAGCTTTCCAACCACAGTTGTTCTGCATTTACTGTTGTCAGGCAATGGTTCACTGTTCTCTCTTCTTTAGAAAGTTAGCCCCCATAGGAGTGTGTTGAATGAGTTGATTTCAACCATAAAATGTCTGTAATTTTATTTTTCTGGTTGAGAATATAACTTCTTCCTCATCTCTTTCATCTGTACTCCATGATCATAAGAGAAGTTACCAAGCTGTTTCACTTCTACTTTCTTGTTCAGGGTGTTCCACAATCTCCTTACTATTTATTTATTTATCCAACAAATTTATATAGCTGCCCATCTCACAAACAAGTGACTCTGGGCAGTGTACAGCAAGGCTAAAAAAACATTAAAATATACAGAATTATTATTATTATTATTATTATTCAACCTTATTATTATTATTATTATAAACTTTAAAAACTATAAAAACATAAGGCTAAAAAGAGAGCAATTATTAGGTGAAGAGTGGATGTTAATAATAATAGAGGCACGATAACAAATTATTAAATTATCAACATAATGGCTCATTTGTTATTTTTAAACCTTGAATATAGACAAAATTCTGCCTTGCTGAGACCCCTCTTCAAGCAACATTTGATTTAGCTTCTCATTCCATACTCTGGCAGCCTATTTTAATCCTTAAAGACTTTTCTGTACTCGACACACAAGTTTTTCCTCACTAGCTTGAATGAACCCAGGTGGCTCTTCCATGTAAATGTCTTCTTCTAATACCCCAAGGAAGAAAGTAGTTTTTACCTTCAGATGGGCAGCTTTCATACCTCCTGTGCTGCTTTGGTTAAGACAGCTGGTATAGGGGCAAAGGTTTCTCAGATTTCTGGGAGAAGCCCTTGCTACTAATTTAGCTTTTTAGCACTGGTCTTCCTAATCTGCATGGTTTTTGGTCTTGAAGACCCACTTGCTTCCCATTCCATTTCTTGTGGCAGGGAATTCCACAAGTTGCCAAGTGTTCTTTTTTAAAAGAGACTCTATCTCTTCATTTGCTGCTTCTCTCCACCTTTTGGGTACCTCCTTGTGTCTCTGGCTCCCTTTCCTCTTGGCTATGGGTGACAGCCTGGCCAGGTGGGTGGGTATCTCTTCCTTAGGTATTTCAGCTGTTTCTTGTTGCAGATCTCCTTTTGCAGCCTGCCCCATCTTAGCTGGTACCAGCCATTTCTAAAACTGGCTATGATATTTATTTAAAACCAGATACAGGGATTAATTGTGGTAATGTTGCCTGCTGGTGGTTACCCTGTTCAGATCCTGATTCTTTACTATCCTCTCATCAAAGTAAGCCATGCTCATTATTTTAATTCTTCCCATGGTTGGATTTAGGGTCCTATGCCCCCTTTTTTCCTTAGAGAATGTAAGCATATGTTTTAGATCCCAACATTCTAATGTAATTTATACTGGGTTTTTCATTGAACAATAGTTCTATAATGGTATGTAAGAAAGACCTTGAGAAACGGGGTGAAAAGATGCTGCCTAGGGAATGGTCAGATAAGAGAGGGCATAGCCTGCAGCTGCATAATGGGTAGAGAAAGAGGCTCAGAAGGGACTCAGGATGTAAAGGAGATGTTGGGAGATGTGTACTTTCACACTTGCAAGATTCTGTTAAGGTAGCCTTACAATAAAGTAGAATTAGCTCATCTGGTTGTGGTTCCTGTCTGGTCTACCTGGGAAGGCTGACAAGTTCAATAGGAATGCCTTTTATGGTTTTCATAGGTAAAATGTTTTGAAGTTAGTTAACTGTTGAAATAGCTTCTCTTCACCACCTTTGATTCTGCTCTGCCCATGTGTAGCAAGGAATGGTTGTATCTTTCCCCTAATTTATTTTGTTCTAGTGTAAAGAGAACAAGTCTCTCATGCATAATCCCCCCTTTACTTCAAATAATCCAGTCTTCCCATTCAAAAAATTCTGTTCCGTTATCAGAGTGTAAAATGTGTGGCTTTCTTCCTGCCTTATTCTTTACACAAGCAGCAAACTGTTGGATTCTGTGGGCACTTCATTCCTGCATCTTATCAAATACAAACAGCAAAAATGAGAAGTTTGCTCTGAGTAACTTATAGAATGTCTTCCCATTCAATTCAAGGGGAAGGGAATAGAAGTGCTTGTGGATTTTTCTTCACCCAATAAATATTGCTGCTGTTCTGCAGTTCTTACATTTTCCATGCTTCCGATAATTTTTATATGTGACTCTTGAGCACATTTCCCATATAAGCCCACACAGCAGCACTGACTGGAACATTTGCAGTTTGTAGGTTTGAAATGTATAGTGAGTTCTTTCCTTTGCATCTGCTAGATTTGCTCTGTGTTCCAATGGCCCAATTTTCTGTGCCAAGATTCAGTGCAATTTCTCTCTTCACATTGCTTTGCTAGCTTTACAAACTCATCTGGCTTTCTTTTATCAGAAAATTCACAACTGCGTGAAGAATCCACTCTGAAAAGTCCAGGTTCTCCATCCTTGTTACTGAGCACTCTCCACCAGTAACCACCAGCAAATTCAACCTTATGTCCCCTTTTTTGACTCACTGCATGAGTAACGCTTAGCAAATTGGGAATCTAAATCTGGAGAGTAGAGAGTATCTTTAACATGCAAATCAACTGTCTCTTCATCATCCAGACTGCATGTTATTACAACCTCTTCAATCCCTTGGAAGTTTATTTGCTTTTCACTTGCCATTATGATCTGCCCTTTGTAACTTGACTTAAGTTTAAGAAAGGAATCTTTAGTTTTACACATTAGAGCCGTTGTCCTGCTGTCCAGGTAGAGTGTACATAGCTTGCCATCTCTGGTGTTCTGGCAGTAAAACGTCTTTGAGATGTTCCCTTCTCTTTCCCAGAATGCATTATTTCCTTCCATTTAGGCTTAGCTCCACTTCTTCTCCAGGCTTTTCCTGCCTTGGCCATTTTCTCCTGCCCTTGAGAGATGAAATATCCATTTTGATTACTTCTCCCTCCATTTGCATTTCTAAGATCCTGGCCAGACTTATCTGCTTTTGGAGGTAAACTAAGATTTTTCTCTTGCTTTCAAAACAGAAGCTTCTGTTTACTCAGAGAATTTTTCTATTCCCATTAGGGATCCCTGCTCAGGTATTTTGGATAGCATCTGATCCAAAGATGGATTTTCCTGAGGCTTTATTACTTGTTTCAGCTCATTAAAATGTTGGAGTAGGAACATTAGAAAGAAAGCATCGATAACTTCATTTTGCAATCCTATGCTATTATTTTTCAGCAGCCTTCTCAGGTCAACTGCTTGGCTCACACAATCTTATAACCTTGTTCCATCTTTCACTCTTAAAGAGCCTGTTCTTTCAGGCAGACACACTGTGAGCTTATGGTCTTTATATGGTAATTTTTCTGTAATCCTTTCACACATCTCTCAGTAAGGACAAGCACATTGCTACATATGTATCTAAAGATATGTGCACAGGTGTTCTGATTTTTGGCTTCTTAAACCTCTGCTCTGCACCTCCAGACTCTTTGTGTTTCCAGAACTTCCCACAGTCTAAGGATTTTCAAGAACATCTCCAAATGATAAATTCATGCTTTGCAATCCTGGGTTTTGAAGATTAAAAATGGTCTGGGGCGCATTGCCTTATGTAGCTTGCATCTTCACTCCTTGTAGCTGCTTGCTAAGAGTCCCCCACCAAAATCCTAGCTGGCTATCTTGCCTCTCTGCACTTCCTCAGCCAGTCCTCAGATTTCTGCACTTACTCTTATAATCCTTTATTCCTGGGTATCCAGCAGCTCACAGCCTGGAAGCTAGTCTGGGCCCATAATCCTACTGCAGGTTTGAATTCAGCAGTAGCTCTTATTCCTTGAGCATAAGCAGAGGGCTGAAAAAGTACTGAACAACTAAATAATGGAACATCCCATTCAAAACAGTTAATAAATATGGTTTTTACTTCTAATATGAAACATCTGCTAGCATTCAATGAAACCATTTTTTTTTAAGTCAGCAAGTAGGTTGCAAGTGGGGGAAGAGAAATATGAATGAATCTGGCAGAAATGTAAAAAGTAAATGCCACATCAAGAAAGAATGCTTTTTAAAGATAGTTTTTATGCTTCAGCAGCTCTCGGGATTTCCCCTTTTTCTTTCTCAGAGTCCAGCATTTTAGTTCTAAAGTTGCTAGTGTTGACCTACTGGCCCTGTAAAATGTTGAATGAGAAAACCATTTTACCAAAAGGGAGCTTTCCTTCCTCAGATGTTCAGGGCCTACTCCACTTGCATCCCCATAATCTTATTTCATTCTTTTTTGATGTGGTATTTACTTCTTACATTTCTGCCAGATTCATTCATATTTCTCTTCCCCCTCCTTGCATCCTACTTTTTGACTCATTTGCAGCAATTATTGAGGCTCATTAAGGTTTCTTTGTAAGTAAAATGCCCACCCGCACATAACTACTTAACATTCAGAATATTTCAGATGAATAAAGTTTAGAGAAAGATGGTAACTGCCAGTTTGCTGGCCTACCTGGCCCGTTGGCCCTATCAAATTTTAATTGAAGTAAAAGGGGTTTTTTTTTAATTATTGGTAATTTCACACATAAAAAGCAGACCTCTAGACGGATTGCGTATATTTTTGATTGTCTTGCTTGTCTTCTCCGCTCCAGCTTCTTATTTATATGACCCTTACTTGGTTGTATACTTGATGGCCATCCAAGCACAATGGCTCTGGGTAGCTTAAAGAGAATAGAATACTTTCTGACAACATAAAACACTAAAACTCTGAGAAACCTGGATGAAAAAGATACATTTTGGATTCCTGTTAACTTGTAGTAAGGAGGAGGTCCTCTTTCAGGCTCTCTGAACCTGAAGCCAGATGTGACTCTCAGTTTCCAAAGTTTGCTCTTCATAATGAATCAAGTAAGATCACTTCAGTAATAACTAACTCTATGTTCCCTAGCAGCGTGCTATTTGGAATGGAAACAAAAGGGTTTCAGAAGCTGTAGTAAAATAATAAATGGCCATGGCCCCATCTATCATTGGCACAGTTTCCCCTCCCCATCAAATCATTCTTGAGGGACTGTGGCCCTTGATAAATAAAAAGTTTCATGTCCCTGCCTTATTTCTGTGTATTACTTTGATAAATATCAATATTTGTGAAGAAAGAAGATAATTCCTATTCTCAAGCTAAGTATCTGCAAATGGACTGGCCCTTGAGAATATCAATGTTTTCAGCATTGTAGAACCCCAAAGCCATAAATCATGAATTGACTGTAGGTTTCCAGCAACATCGTGGATTGAAATGTTTTTGTAGGCTGTATGCAGTCCAACTGGGAACTAAATCAGCTTCCTGCCTCCTCTTAGCTTTTCTTGGTGTATCAGTGTACCAGCTCACTGCTTGCATCTTCCACTGTTGACCCTTGTTTGATTTCTACCAAGTATAGCAGATTTTGATTTTGGACATACATTTGCCTTCTGAGGTATCCAGCAAAAGTAAAAATTTAGAGTCACCAGGTAATAACCTACATCTGGCTTCAGAAGGACATTTGGGTTCATGAGACAATCTTTTTTGAGGAGGAGGAGGAGGAGGAGGTGGAGGAGGTGGAGGAGGAAGAAGAAATATGATTTACAAGCTCACAAGATGGATGCATGTGAATGCACTATTAAAGAATTATCACCAGAGATCTTTTTGAAATATATTTTTTAAAATGTAATTTTTAATTAAAAATTTAAGAACAATAAGAACTACAACAAACTAAATTAGAACAGAAAAAGTGAAAAAGAAAGAAAGAAATAACATAAAAAGCTAAAAGTGCAATAAGAAATGAAAATAGAAGATAACAGAAAGTGAAACAGCAAGGTGTAAAGAAAAATATAAAGACATAGAGAAGTGGCTTCCGATATCTTTTTGTAGCAGTTATAAGTATAATTATATTTTAACCTCTCTCTCTAAAGTTACATCAAGAATCTCTTATTTTATTTATTTATTTATATGTCAAATTTATATCACTGCCCAACTCTCCCACAAGGAGGGACTCTGCAGTAATCATATATTGAAATAATCTTCCACAACTCTTTTCTAACTGTGTATCCATCAATCCTAAAAGGAAAAGTTCTGGCTTCAACTGAATATTGGTCTTTAACATCCTCCATTTCAATATATGTATTTCAGTCCAATTTTTTTTAGCTTTTTTACGTTTCTACCAAGCATGATAGAATGTCCCTTCATGTTGTTCACATTTCCAACATACACTTGAAATGCCTTTATACATTCTAGATAATTTCTCTGGTGTCATGTACCAACAATACATCATTTTATAAAAGTTCTCTTTAAGATCATAACATAATATAAATTTCAACCCTTTTAACCACATATTTTCCCATTGATCCATCTGTATATTATAACCAAAATTCTTAGCCCACACCAGAGATCTTTTACAGTAGGCAGAAAAAGAGTGGGATTTTCAGGTTTTATATAGGTTTTTAACCTATTCCTTAAGCAAATTCACTAACACAAGGAAGAATTGGGGCAATAACTTGCCAGACTTGACTGATCTCAAGAATTAATCCAGGACTATAGGGTTTAACTGGGAATTTAACTTAAGATTTCCTAGCTTACATATAGATGCTTTACCAAATAGGGGTGTTGAATCCAAATTTCCTCCATGTATCTGAATACTTAATACTCCAAAAACACAGTTAAGGTATTAAGATCTGTTGTGCATTAAGCTGACCCATTCATTCATGCTCCCCCAAGGCTGCTGTTCATTTTGACTGACAGCTGCTCACCAAGATCTCTTCTTTTCCAATCCTGCTACTTCATCTCTTTTATAGAGAGTTGCAATAGATTTAGGCTGAGAAAGTCTGTGTTCTATCAACAAGAATATTCAGCCTGTAATGTAAAGTGACATCTAATCTAGTCATAAGCATGAATAACACCTAACTCCTCTTGGGCATAGTTTACAGTGCAACATTTGTTTAAATGGTCTATCCAACATGTTAATTTCTGGAGTTTACAAATAGTGCTGTGAGTCTTAAATGTTCACAGACAAATAGGAGCTATAATTCATAGAGGTTGCTCCCCACAAATTTACTAATGTTACAAGGTTTGTATAAGAAGGAAGACTATATACTATTGTTTTCCCTGGAGTTCTACGTTAGATGGCCAAATATTATAGTCTCAGGGTTACTTAGACACGATCAGACTTCTGAAAAACATCTCACAGGAACTGAAAAGTCAATGTGTTACAGTAGTGATGTGGGTTACTTGGAATCCCTCAGTTCAGATCACATCCCAATTATACTGTACATTCAGTAGGTCTCAGATAAGCAATTGTTTCTCAGCCTCCTCTCTCCACTATATCTGCAAATCCAGCTGCGTCACCAATCTGTGGCACTGCATTATCATTTTTTCCTGTCTGCCAGATTCAATGAGAAGGAAGATGAATTGCTCAATTTACTATTATGGAGTGCACTTTTTGGAATGCAATTTCCAATATAAATCATTTTCTTGATAGATCAGATCCTGATATTGCATGGTAAGTTTTGTTAGATATGTTGCCCAACTCAAACAGAATCCTTGTCAAAAAGTATACTTGCTTATGAAGATTTGAATTTGGTGCTTGTTAATTCATAGCTACAGTATTGGTCAACGTCTTGCATTATATTACACTCTGCTTTTTATTTAATTAGACAAAGGCCTGTGTTGTTGTTTTTTACTGTAGTTGCCATGACATTCTGTCTAGGACAATAAAAAAAAATCTATTCTGAAACGGAATCACAATCTGTTGAATCTGTGCTTTGGTGTGAGACAGGAAACATAATTTTATTATTTGCAGAGTGACACTTCAAAAATTAAAATGGCTTTTCTATTGGAAATGCTGGTTTGGGGATTTTCAGCCAAAACTTGTGTAATTAGCTGTCTGCCACCCTATCCTCATCACAGATTGTAGTTTTATTTTAGAATGGTTGGTGGGTTTTTTTTCCTTCAACAATCAGAGGAGGGTTTAAAAAACAACACATAGGATACATGTCAAAATGACTACATGTCCTTCTATTTTCCTGCCTTTTCCACAGCCTTTTGAAAATGTTCTTTTGGTGTTTTTCCCTATAGTTGATGTGATCCAACAGCAGAACTCTTAGGGGTCTCATTAGATAACTCATTATCTTAACAAAGCTTGGACTGAATAATTTCTTAGCAGAATAAGCCCATTAAGGATCACTGTCTCTCTCTACTGGAGATCTCACCTCTGTAGAATCAACCAGAAGTTGCTCTGTTCTTTGTACTGGAACTGGAGGAGCCTTTCCAAGTCTCATATACACACTATGCCTTTGGGTCTAACAGGAGAGAGAAAGAAGGTAGTTCTCATGATTCTGTATTTTCTTACACAAGTGCCAAAAACAGTGTAGATTACTTGGCCTCTTTCCTTCCCATTGCCCCCTCCTCAACTTCTCTACAGAGGTAGCATGAATGACTTAATCTCCTAGGTAGGGCCTGCAAACACTGCATTAACTCAAAGGTATCTGAATTCAGGTATCCCACCTCTGTCTTTTAAGATATTTATTACCCTTATTTGGTTATTCCTGGTTGTTTGGGAGTGTTTGTTATTCTTCATTAGCTACTGCTAGAAATAATCATTGTAAAATTATTCTCCATATTTTGGAGTTCCTCACAAATTTGGTGTGCATGAACCATTTTATGTATGACAGCGTATTGTGTATGCTGTATACTTACTTTCTACTACACAGTGCATACAATAAAAACTTGTTTTGATTTTGGTATTTTATGAATTTAAGTTAAATTTGCATTTTAATAAACAATATTTTTAAATTCATTACCCCCCAAAAGGTAATTCCCTTCTGAACTCCCTTTGTCATGGGAAATCCACCAAGAACTGTATTTTCGGTTTTTGGTTGTTTTTTTCTTTTTTTCTTTTTTAATAGAATTGGGTGAAATTTGGAAGCCCATCTGAGGGAATAAAGCTGAGGATCTTCTGAAATGTAAATATGGAGCGGGGTGATATGCTCCTTTAAATCTGGATGAAGTAATTAACTTCTAAAAATTTGGGACAGAATCATTTGCATGGTTGCTCTTTTTATGGACTTTCGGTCACATTTCGGGCAGATAGGTACTGGGAATTTTGTATATGGGAAATGTTTACAGTTTGGAGATGAATAAAACCATTTATGTGAAAACAGCAGACATTGCAGATGTGTCTTATGATAGAAAAATGTGCCAAATAGCAGAAAGAGAAATGCAGAGGCTTTTTTGCTATCTGCCAGTGAAGTTGGTTTGGGCTGAGAAGGGTAACACAAAAGGATTAACTTCTCCCCCTCCCCAGCTGTAGTTACATGAACTGCTAGTTAAGTACAACTAGCAAGCTGTTTCATAGACTGTCACAGCAAGAAAAAAGGAATTTGATCCAAGATGGAATTTGAATTGGAAAGCTATTACAAAGGAAAAATCCCAAGCATGGTTGTCCATAAAGATAATTTTAATTTATGTCCATTTTTTTAGTTTGGTGAGAGAAGAGAGAGAATGCCAAACCTGGTGGCAAGCACCAACAAAAATTAAGTCAGTTAACTAAACATCGACTCTTTCATGAGAAATAAAGATAAAGGAAGACTGACAAAGACAACCCGATGCAAACTTGACCTTCTGCAAATTGGAATTTTCAAGGCATCATTTCCCTCATCCACATCCAAATGTTCAGAGCCCAACATGATATCTCCATGAGTATCTCTAAAAAGAACAGATTCAAATTATTGCCTATCCTTAGTATGAACTATAAATATCCCAGTGTGTTCACCAAACAGGCTCTTACATGTGTATGCAGATTACCTGTAGCCTGGAGTCATCCTGCAAAGATGGGGGCTATTTAAAATGGGCAACCAGGTAAAGTTGCTGAACTTTTCCCCAATCAATAACTTAACCATGGAAACTACTTTTCCCAGCTGTTTTTCTGCTGGATGAGCTGCATCCCAAATAGCTGTATTTGGAAACTACGGGTCAGGAAAATTCAGGATCTGGCCAACTCTCTATTCATGCTACCTTCTGAATTGCTTAAGGACACCTAAACTTCACTTGTTTGGAGCGGATAAGGATGCAACCCATTTTGTAGGCTCCACCAACCTATTGTACCATTTCACTTAAACGAGCTTTGCAGTAGTTATTTTATGTATTAGATTTATATTCCACCTTTTGTACAGGAGCTCAAGGCAGAGTGTATATAGCACTCCTGCCTCTTATTCTTCCTCACAACTCAACTCTGTGAAGTAGGTTAGGTTGAAAAAGAGTAACAGGGAGCTGCCCCAGCTGTGGGTGGACTAGAACCTGGGTCTTTCTGGTGTCAGGCCAACCCTACGCTAGTTCTAGACCACTGTTTCTCAACCTTGGCCACTTGAAGATGTGTGGACTTCAATTCCTTGCTGGCTGGGGAATTCTGGGAGTTGAAGTCCACACATCTTCAAGTGGCCAAGGTTGAGAAACATTGCTCTAGACAGTGCATGGTGTAGAAAAAAAGAGCTAAGCCAAACTAAGAGCTAAATGTATGGATGGAGAGAGGCAAAACAGAGTGTAAAGGCTGAAATCCCAACACTGACTTCCAAGTCTTTGTCATATCCTTGACCATTCATAATCCAAGTCTTTTGAATCCATTGGAAAACCTGAAAATTAAACCTAATGTTGAACTACTTTGTGTAGTAAACCTTAGTAGAAATACTCCCAGGGATGCTACTAATATTAATTCACAACTTCTTTGAGATACAGGACATAGGAGACTTGAAGCAGAATTCGCAGCAGCCTTAAACAATGTGACCAGTGGTAAGGGGTGCTGGGAGATTTAGTTCTGCAACGTGGAGTTGTCTAGATATCAGCAGTGTCCATAGGATCTTGCTGCTTTTACCCCTTTGGGGCAGGCTGGTGGGTAATGTTGTGATGCACATAGAAAAGGGACAATACTTGCATCGTGACACTGCTATGCTGTTTTCACCAGTCTGACACATATACATATGCACACACACAGGATCCTGTTGCTAGATAGATATCTTGAAAGAGGTACAGGTGTGACTCCATTCATTATGGGGTAGAGTGTTTTTCTATTCATATGTGCATACATGTTTGTTTCTACTCTTTCACCCATTTTTTAAAAACGTTTACAATGTTATTGTACAACCACCAAACTTAATGTTCTGTCCACTTTCTGTTGCCAAACTGCAAACAGAACTATTTCTGTTTACTTTAAGTATTTGTGTTCCCTTCAACTTTCTTTTTTGTTTTTTGTTCTCTAGGATTTCATGTTCTTGAATTACCGCAACTGAAATAGGAACAGGTAAAGAAGAATATGTACATTTATTAGTCACTTCTGCAACCTTCCTAATTTTCAAATTCACAGGACCTTCAACAAATCAAACCATGAAGAGTTTTCCTTCAATTCAGGTTCTGGTTCAACAGAAATTATTCCAGTTTAGGCTAATAAAATTAATTTGGCATGAATAACTGACAAATACAGTTCTAGTTCACATGAGAAAATGTAAATCAGAGGCATATTCTGCATCATAATCATGTGTACATTAGTATAAAGAAAACCAGTAGACCTGAAAGTATTGTGACTAAACATCAGCAGTTAAGTAATACGAAGCCTGCATGAAAGAAACATTAATGTAGAAGCACTTAACAAACAAATATTTATTTTATTTCTTTTTGATATTGTCTACTTGTATATGTGTACTTAAAACCATGAATAATAAGGAAGAAACAACCAAAACCATGATGGTGATGATGTAGTGGAGAAGAAGAAGGAAAAGGAAAAGGAGAAAGAGGAGGAGGAAGAGGAAGAAGAAAAAATGGGGAAGGGGTACTACTGTGAAAGAACTAAGACTAGTTTTGCTGCTTTGTAAACATGTATTCTCCGGTTCTGAAGGGAGCTCTTAAAAAAAAAGTGGCACTGTTTTTCAAAGCAATAACCTTTAAATAAGGAAAGTTCACCTGTAGATGGATGTTCTTGAACAGTTCTTTATAAATCACAAACCTACTTTCAATCCAACCCCTTTAATATTTTTCAACACCCCTTCAAATATTTTTAAGCGAATGTGTACGTGCATTAACAAACATTCCTCTTCACCTTCCTCCTCTTTTTTCTCTTCAAGGTTGTTCTTCCTGAAGAATGGAATACATGGACCAAACTAACAGCAGGACCACTATCTGAGTAGTTGGTATGTTATTTTTGTCCCTTGCAAACTGCAAACGAAGGAGGTATTCAGGTTTACACAATGGATAAAAAACTATGACCTACACTTAGAGGCTGGGTGTGTTTGGACCTGAAATAATGCAGTAGGCATTGTTCATATACTACATATTGTTCTTTATTACAGATCTCTTTAGAAGAAAATAGTCTTTACTGTATTTGTGAAATACGGTGGTAGAATCTAGAGAAGGCTGTTTGGCTAGAGCCAATTTATATTTCATGTTTTTAACATTCAACAGAAAGTGAAGCTGTCAGTCACCTTTGACTAGTTATTTATGTGGTCCCCTTGGCCTGGAAGAAGACTGTGGTGCACCCTCACCTCAGGAGGTCATTGCTGGACCCAACAGTCCTGGAGAACTACTATCCAGCCTCCAACTTTCCCTTTTTAAGGAAGGTGGTGGAGAAGGTAGTTGGGCTTCAACTCAAGAGATCCCTGGAGGAAGCAGATTATCTGGACCCTTTTCAGCCAGGTTTCAGGCTGGGGTTAGTACAGGGCTGCATATGTCATGCTTGTTGATGACCTGTGGCAGAGCTGGGATGGGGGTAATGTGTCCATCTTTGTGCTCCTTGATTTCTCAGCAGCTTTCAGTAGTGTTGACTGTGGCATGCTTTGGGCCTGGGTCCAAGAGTTGGGAGTGGGAGCTACCTTTCTGTGTTTGTTCTCCTTTCTCTGTGTCTGGTTCCAATTCCCGTTAGCAGGTGGGGAGAGATTGCACCCATGGCCCCTCATTTGTGTGATGCCACAGGGTTCTATACTCTCTCCTCTTCTGTTTAACAACTACGTGAAATTGCTGGGTGAGGTCATCTGTCAGTTTGGGGTCAGATATCACCACTATGCTGATGATACCCAGTTGTACATCTCAATCCCAAACCAACCAGGTAATGCTGTTGAAGTCCTAGCTCAGTGCTTGGAGGCTGTGTAGATATTGGATGAGGAGGAGCAGACTTGGGCTCTCTCCTGGCAAGGCCAAATGGCTACATCTGTTTGGGTTCTCCAGGTCTGGAGATATTCCATTGTTAATTCTCAATGGGGTGGCACTTCCCCATTTGAAACTTGTGCAGAAACGTGTGCGGAATCTGGAATCTTGGACTCTCAGTTCCTGTTAAATGAGTAGGTGACAGCTGTGGCCAAGAGGGCTTTTGCATAGGTACATCTGGTATGCCAGTTGTACCCTTTCTGGACGAGGAGGCTCTTCAGATGGTCACTCATGACCTGGTCACCTCACAATTGCACTAGTGTAATGTACTCTACATGGAGTTGCCCTTGAAGAACTTCCAGAAGTTACAACTGGTCCAGGAAGCAGCAGCACTGGCAGTGTTGGGAGTAGCATGCTATACTCATGTGACCCCTGCTGCTCCATAAGCTATAGTGATTACCACTTGTCTCTGGGTGTAGTTCAAGGTGCTGGTTATCACCATTAAAGCCCTTCATGATATAGGATCTGGTTATCTGAGGGACTGTTTATCTCCACTTGTTTCTGTCCATTCAGTATGATCAAGCACTCTGGATCCTAGATCCCATCTAGTGAACAATGTCATCCTGTGGGACCAAGAGACATATCTACTAGTTTGCAGTGCCTGCCTTCTGGAATGATATCCCCCTGGAGATTGGTGTGGCTCCCGCCCTTATAATGTTCTGTAAATTACTCAAAACGGGATAGGTTGGTTGTATAGCCCCTTCTAGTTAGTTTAGTATTGTTTAATTTAACATTGGGTTTGTTCTTGTTGGCCACATTCCTTTTTTTTTTAATGTATTTTTTACCCTTTTTTATTTGTAAGCTTTCCAGAGTTGTTGAGAAGTCAGGCAGCCTTGAAATTTGAATCAACCAATAAAATAAATAAATCTGTAATACTTACGCTTACCTGGCAAGTGTTTGATTCAAAAGTGCTGTGAAAAGATTAGGGTAACCACTAACATCACTGAAGACAAGGAAAGGTATCACTGAAGAAGGTGGCATGAATTTCAGTGAAATGTGCAAGTGCTAATACCTGTATTTATAAATGCAGTTGTAGAAATAGTGACTGTAATTTAAAGAGAAAAACAATACGTCATACCACTGTGGTGGTGGCTGGAACTGCTCAATCTGCTTCTATCTAAGATGGGCAATTTCTAAAGCTACTAGGTTCCATTCTCATGGTTCATTATCTTTAAACTGGCTTTGATCAAGCAGTCCTTTAAATCAGGGATGGCAGACCACATGTTTCCAACCCCATTTCTTTCAGTTCACAGATCATATTTCATCTGTGATGAAAGTAATAAGACCCAAAATAGTTGAAGCAAGCAAACAAGAATGGCCCAACAACCTTCTGAGACCTTCAGATAAGAAATTAACTTCAGTAAAGTAGGACACCTGAATGTCTTACTAACAATGGAAAGGAGGCTTCCTCCTGCTCTTTCTGACCATATATGATTATATCTGCAGAGTAACTATGAACTCATTCCACAATGAATAGAAATGTGCAGCAGCCTTGTGCCAGTCAGCCCAAGTCAATTTAAACTGGAGATTCAAGATTCAATTTGAGTTTGCAATTCCAGGTTGAGGACAAATGGGTTTAGTTCAGGCTGCTTCAAGATTTGTGTTAAAAATATATTTGTCAATAGGTTATAATATGGAAACATCAAAATGTCTGAAGCTGCATCATTTTTTTAGCAGAATGGGAAGAAGACAGAAGGACATTAGATCTTTTAGAGAATATTAACTCTGCCAAGTTTCAGCTGGATGCCTTCAAGGCTTTTACTGTAATACATTTTTGAAATATTCCCCTCTTTTAGGCCAGTTATAGTATGGACACTTTCTGAGGAAAGGACTCACAATATCCTCCAAATTGTCTAATGTCAAGGGCCTATGGAGAAGTTGGCTGAACCAATGAAAATAAAAAATCCAAATTTTCAAAAGCATACTTGTGGGACCTGATTTAAAGTTAGTCAGTGCAATTTCTTGTTAGGAAAAAAAAAATCTTTAACCAAGATAGCCTCCCATTCTGAAGCAGCAACATTTTCTTTTTAAAAGCAATATGCTTGACAAGACCATGCCATAACTTTAACACTTTTGGTAAGATGAGAGCCATTGCCCTGCCTGTGCCCCTACAAAAAACACTTTGCATTAGTAACTAAGGGCTCATTCCACAGGTCTCACACCTTGACTTCTTTTCCTGCTTGATAGCAACAATAGACATTTAGGGCTAATCCATTCATTCAATGCTGAGTGTTCTATACCTGCCCAACCAAATGAACGAAACATCTTTCTTTCAAAACACTAATCAAGACTCTTTTGAAGCAGAGACAATAAAATGCATGGAATATCCACCAAAGGAATTATTTGACAAATCCTGAGTTAATCTCCCCACCTATGACATTCCCAGAAGTGACCTTTCATAGCCAAGATTGCTTTCCCCAGTTAATACATTTGAAGTTTGGAAGATAGTTTGATGAAGCCTAAACTAAACAGTATGGCCTAGAATTAATAATGGTGAAAATTACAAGTTACCTGCTCCAAATGTTACCATTCACAAGAGAGAGCAAGAGGACAGTATGTTTATGATGTCACCATATAAATGCTGTGACTTACATATTTGTACAAGAACTCAGAATGCTAGTATATAATTTGTATGAAGAGATGATTGCAGGCATCATCGCAGGTTGCCGTAGACACTGCTGACTGGAGTGGGATAACTTGCACCGAACAGATGCAAAGCAATCCAAATAATAATATATAAACAACAAAGTGAGGATGGCACCCGCTTTGTTTGCAGGCCTCCCTTGGGATACTCCAGGAGTTGAGATTTACTTTCAAGAACATCAGCTGCTCCACCAACTCAGGTTCTAAGGTGGTAGACTGTGTTACAACATCACGCATTCTGCTGCACAACTTTTCACTTGCAATGCTGGCTGATGGGCATGTGTCAGCCCTTTGGGGTAGTTCAGACAAGAAGCACCAACCGTGAGTACCAACACTACCTTTGTTGTAAGGCTACAGTGACAAAATCTTGCAAGTCTGAAAGTACCTCTCCCCTCTCTTACTTTTACTCTCCCAAAAACTATGGAGGGAGAACTTTCTAAGATGTTTTCTGCAGCCCCACCCCTCCTTCAGACTCAAATTTTGTTTATCAGACCATTGCCTAGGTTGTGTCTCTTCCTCCTGCCCCCAAGGTCATTCCCACATACCATTACAGCATGATCGGTGATCCTGGGCAGCTCTGGGCAGATCCCTGGGCAGATTCAGTATTCTAAGGGAGTTTTCCAGGGACTCCTATACTTTTTCTGATAAGTAGGTAGCACCAGATATCTCAGCATTATCCACCTTCCTTGGTTGCATACACTAAACCCTGCCAAAGATACAACCCCTTCTGCCTTTAGTGAAGGCTCTGGAAAAGGAGTTTGTCAGTTGCTGCTACTAAAGAACTTTGCTGTCCTTGGCTGCTACTAGGAATTGCTACCAGGAATCTGCTGAGGACTTGCTGTTAGGACTAGGTCTGGTGAAAACTGAACCTGCCCTTCTACCCTTGCTTGCTGCCAATTCTATATATCCTAGGCTGCACTGATCAGTTCATCCTTCCACTACTATGGAGTGCTCCTCCCATACATGCTCCTCTTTAAATGAGAGTTGAACATTGCTACATTCTACACTGTGTATAGAATGCATAATATGTAAAAATAAGCTTTTCTATATGATAATCAAACCTTAAATCCATTTTCAGATACACTCCCTCAAGAGAGACAGACATATAGCAGTCAACAGGAGTTTTGCTGGGGTGGAGTGGGAAGAATTGAAGGGAAGATGAATGAAAGGGAAGGAACAAGGAGCCTGAAAGAACTGTGATTAGACCAACACAGACACAAACACAAATGGAGGATTAGGTCAGAGTGAAATAGGATTTTAATAAGATATGGATTTGGGGAAAGGTAGGATCGCACACAAGACAAACCAAGAAGAAGAGTAAAAGCAGCAGAGAGAATTATAGCTCTTCTCTGTCCCTTTCCTCCCCCCCCCCACCCCCCGGCTGGTGAGGAGTGAGAAAAGACAAGGTGAGCAGAAACAAACCAAAGGGAGGGAAATCTGATAGGCAGGAACTCAATAAGGTGATAAAGCTTATTGGCCAGCTACTCAAGTGAATGACAGAGTACATATTACATCCCTCAGCTTGCTCCTAGCCTTCTCCATCTCTGCACTAGAGCTGCAACACAGTATCTTGTCTCTCAAAATCTATCAAGAAGCAGCAGAATAGCATTGAATTCCCAAAGCGCTTCAGAGCCACCCGATTCAATTTGTTGCTTTGAAGCAGTACCCGCTTTGATTCAGAATTCTGGTTTGAAGGGATAGGTTGATCTAAGCTTTATTGACCCATATAAAGCTTAGCACAGCCCATGTATGCAGAAAGGACCATCTTTCAAGACCTTCTTGATGGCTATTTCAAACAATATTAAATAGATGACTTAGGTAATTCATAATCTTGCTCACTTACCATCTTCTTTCCAAAGGCAGCTTCTTTGTTTATGGCTGAAGACCAAAATCATTATACAAATACACATGACACAAAATATTATTAGATTAAAAAATGAGTAATTTATGTAACACTACTGGTAAAGAAATTTAATTCTAATTCTGGCATTAGATCCAGGTCTTCCTTACGGTAGTTGCCACCAAACAAAACTTAGCAACCTTCTGAGATATTTCAAGAGAGTCGTGTGCTTACAAGAAACAAACTTCTTTCTCATCCTGCTAACCCAATCAGCCAGCCAATAGTTTCCACATTAGCGTAGATTGTCAAAACGAATACCTGGAACAATGCCACAAGCCATATGGAAATGGCTCTACTGATCCTGCCAAACAAGGGTGCTTCCTTGCCCAGATGAAGCTTCATTTTGTTTTGACCATGTGAAATACCAGTTACAGTGGGATACCCTGAAGGACAGACTGACAGGCTGGAGGTTTCAAACCTCCTCTCGCAGAGGTTTCCTGGGTCTACACACCCTGACCCTGCTTCCTGCCCTGATGATTATTGCTGCCAACACCCCAACTTCCAGGGGGTCCTTCAACTAACAAAGATAGGGCTCCCATATCCTGTCCTGTCCTTCTGACAAATAAAAGGCTATCTGAAGGGAGTTAAATGAATGGAGATAAACAAAATCAAACTATTTAAAAAAAACCCTGAAAGATAAGATATATAAAACCTAATTTGCAAAAATACATGCAGTATTTTTGGCAGACCATAAAGTGATGCTGGTCCTCTATAATTAATGAGCTAGGGCAGGATCTCTGCCTCCAAATTAAATTTTAGAATGCAAGAAATTAATGAAAAGCACAATAAAACATCTTTGCCATACTCAAACGTTATGCAGAATACTCTACCTGTGCAGAGAAATAAGAGCAAATAAATAAGAGACAGTAAGACTTAACTCGCACATGCACACACAAATAAAGATTTTTAAAAATCTAATGCAGTGTCCTGGCTAAACATGATTACCTATTTCTTCCTAAACAGAGTCCTCTCAAAGCAAATGTTTCCTACTTGTTTCCCCTGGATCTCCCCAGGCTTCCTGAGGAAATTCCAGCCATCAGTCAAAGTTGTAGGGGAGATGGTGGACCCCACTTGCTTTCCCAACTCAAACACAGCAAAGTCTTGCCCCACTTCCCCTCTAGTTCTTAAAAGAACACTTTTTCTTATCCAGGAGAGGGAGGTAGAGGGGCATTTAACTGTGCCTACATGCCAGCACCACCACCCCTCTGCCTATGTGACAAAGGACATCTTTCCCTCTTAAATGTGGATTGCAGTTCAGATACTGGCTGCTGGACAGCTGACCATCAATAAAAGTGGTCACCTACATGTGAGTATGAAGTCCACATGCAACACAAGTATAGTATAAGCACAGGTTGCAGCCTGTGCTTATACTATACTTGTGTTGCATGTGGACTTCATACTCACATGTAGGTGACTGTTTAAATTAGTGTTTGTCAAACTTGGCCACTCAAGTTGTGTGGACTTCAATTCCCAAAAGTTGAAGTCCACACATCTTAAAGTGGCCAAGTTTGAGAAATACTGGTTTGAACAAATGTGTTTCATTGATTGCCATCTAAGCCTCTCAAATTCAAGAAAAATTATTTATTACATTTACATCTTGCTTTTTGCTTTGGACCTCTAGATGGCATACATGACCTCTGCTAATTTTATCCCTATAACTATTCTATGAGGGAATTTAGATGGAGAGAAAATGTCTGCACCAAAATTATCCAGTGACTGGGGTGAACCTAGATCTCCTACGTCAAGGTCCAATGCTACAACCACTATTTGATGCTGGTAGTGTATGTTACACATATCTTTCCAAATACATTTGGAAGATATGTACAGTGATGAGTGATGTCCATGCATGCAATTAGTTTTCTGCAGCAACTACCTTTGAAAAAAAGACTCATCTCTGGGGAAGAAATGGTGGATTGAAGACAGCTCTGTGGAAAGTGAAGCTGATGACTGGAGCAGAATGAAGAGCCAGCAAGCAGAAGGGCTCTTTGTACTTCCTTTCCAGAGCACTTGTGAGATCGCCCACAAGTGCTCCATACAACTGCTCTTCACAAGGAGACTATAAGACAGCAGCCTCCAGCGGGTTCAGAGCTCTGGGAAACGAGGGAATAGCCACCTTTTTGCTCAAATTGTGGTTGGCACCTTCAGAAGGACACTGGGTTTGCATACTTCCTTTTCTAATCACTTTTGGAAATTGCTTGTCAACTGTTTTTCAGCTTTTTTTTTTTTATGAACAGCAAAAGGTTGATTAAAATGTTGATTTTAGAAAGTTGCAAACAGACCAGGTCCAGATAAACTTGAAATAAGATTTTGGAATTAATTATAAAGAATTCTTTATAGGAAAATGCTTTTGTTTTGAATTCTTTAAAAAAATAATAATAAGACTTGACAGGCTACAAGAATGACATGGAAAAAGATGTTACATTGGATATACAAAAGAAACCAGCTGATGTCTTAATAATTAAAAGGGATATACAAATAACAAACCAAGAAAGTGACCTGGATAATTTTCCTATAATGGATTTACAAGAGGCTTGTTAAAGCTTTGAATAATTTTGTGAGAAGTGACAAAGAAAACATGAAAAGAAATCAAGTTCTAGGACATTATTTGAGGGGACTAAAAATCAAGATTGGTAGAAGTAAAAGAAAGGAATATAAAATTGGTTTATTTGATCAAGGTTAAAATAGATATGTTGTTATCTCTGGTAACCCTTAATGGACTTTTGATGACACCAGGACTGAAATGATGAGGCTTTATTGATTTGTTAGATAAGAGATGGGATATGGGAAGAAGAGATCATTTATTGTATTTTAAGAGAAGGTGATAAGTTACTAAAATTGTTTATACTTGCTGTGATGAAGGAAGAAGTCATTTCTTTATATATTTCTTTTCTTTTTCTTTACTATATTATTTTTTTCTTTCTATTTTTCTTTGTTTTTTTCTTTTTTTCTTCTACTCTTTTTCTTCTATTTTTTCTTTTTCTTCTTTTATATTTTTAGTTTGTATTTATTGTTGTAATTGTAATTTTTAATAAAATTACTATAAAAAAGACTCACCAATATTTGGGGTTTATGAGGAAACTCACATTTCAGATTATTGTTACTTTTTTAATTCCATCCTTCCCTTGAAGATCTAATAGTAAGATCCTTAATCTGCACAACAATCCTGAATGGCTGAACTCAAGAGCCACTAGGTTTCTTCTCATGTTAACATTAATAGTTATATCACAGGACTCAGAATTAATAATTTTCTTAAAATTATTCTGCATGAAAAACACTGTAACAAAGTGTTTTTCTGCTTTTTAAAGTCTTGGGTCTCTGATGTGCTTTAAGGCACATTAGCAGATTGATCTTTGCCCCATTTGAGATGCTGTAAGTAAGTATGATGAAGCTGATGGAGAGTTAAATACTAGAGGGAAAAAGGAAAGCTGGATGAGCAACTTCAGAAAATAGGACAATAGAATCCAATTACCTTCACTGTTTTGTCCTTCCGCTTTGAGAATCAACGATTTGTTTACAGCCATCTTTGATTGCTAAAAAACCCTGGTCCAATATCTTTCCAAATGATTTTGTTATTTATAACTCAGAAAATAAGTGGGTAAGACTGGAAAATTGAATGCTCATTTTCTCCGTCTGTATAGTTACTGCGTCCTTCTCTTTGGCTTTGAAACACTAGCAAACAAGAGTTATTCCTTCCTGCTGTATTTAAATCTTTGCACCAGAAATATAACAGCAGATAAATACATGACTGATGTGTGCAGAGGACCAGAAGTCTCAGAGTTGGTCACAATTCTATGGGGCCTCCAGCTCCATAAGAATCCACTTCTTCTTAGTGGAAGGCACTGCATGGGAGCTAGTCAGAATAATATTATAGGCTTATGTTACAAGAGACATTGTCTGTAGAAAAAAGTGAGTGATGTTCTTTCACATAATAGAGCAGCAATACCCAGCCTTGGATCTTCCCAATAAGCCAGACTACAATCCCCCACTCCTTCCCCAACAAGTATGGTCCATGATGCCAGGGGAAAAGCAATGCTGACCCAAGGATGTCATGATGTGTAATCCAACAAATCTGGAGGGTATCAAGCTGGAAAAGCTGCAATGAACATCATTTTCTTAAAAAAAAAAAAAATACACACGTAAACCTAAATAAAAATGAGTATCTACTGCCATTTCTTAATCATAATAAGAAAAGAATATTGTAATAAGCCCCATTAGATCACCTTGCTGACTTTAGCCCAGGAACTGATGCTGGACCCCTATTTGTTGTTGGCCTAATGAACTGGATTGTCATTTGTGCCCCCCACCCTCAGGCTGTGGGGACCAAGGATCCTGCCCTAGTTACACCACTGCCAATTTTGCAATGAACCCCAACCCCACCCCACCCCCAATGCTGGGGAATTACAACTCCCAGCATCCTTCATCTTTGGCCATATTGTCTGAGGCTGTAACACTGGAAGGGCCATGCGTTCTCCACTCCTTAACCTGGGCAATATGGGAGGACCACTTGTGCATATAATGTGCTTTTGCAGTGCTATCTATAGGATGTCCCCTGGTGTTTCTGACCATATCTGTCAACTAAGAAGGGAAGCAGGCATGACACTGAATTAAGTATCAATCCTCCTGATACTACCTCACAGGCAATTAGCAATCTTCATTCATATAAAACTTCAATCTAGGCTTTCAATCTATTCTTCTTTCATGGCTGTATGATGGGAGATCAATTGCCCATATTATGGCCACAGCAGCCTCAGGACTTTGCCTAGGGGAAGATGAATTATATTTGCTTCCTTTTCTCTTTACAGAAGGTATATAAGATATCTGCCCAAAACACTAGGTAGTATGGATCCAGTGGGGATGGGGTGAGGGGGAATGTGCTCCTTCTTGCCAGATGAGACTGTACCAGTCTGGGATGGGGTTCAAACATTATGTAAAACCACAGTGTGGTCTGTTTAATTTGGGCTAGTGAACCCAGGCACTATGGTTGATAAACTATGGTTGATGACTTACCAATAATCAGACCATGACTTAGCACGTGTTAACCTTGTCTAGGAAAGGGTAAAAGTGCCAACACAAGGCAGAACTTCAAGACAAACACTATTAAATTCTTGAAGGCATTCTAAGTAGCTTTAGCCTACATACAATCATTTCAAATATTAATTGAAATGTAAATGTCATGAAAATGTTATGGTTTTATATATATATAAAACTAGCTGTTTGACTATATCACTTTGCGTTTGCAAGTAAAGTGTCAGAGGGTCTGTTAAACTCATTCTCACACTCAGATATTTCAAATTTTAAAGCTAATTCACATTTGAGAACAGTAGATGGTTTGAAAGTTCATTCAGTTTCCTGTGATAATGATAGCCTGGGTCAAATAGACAACAAAATTAATTACTTTGGAAACTAAAAATTAAGTCAGTTTTTGGCTATCTATTCTTAATGTGCAATATAGTTCTTTTAGACCATACTACTATTAAAATTACATGGTCATTTATCACTTTACATTATCAGGTATTATATGGTTATTTACCATATAACATCTAACATACAACATTTAAAAATGATCAAGCAGGTTTTTGGGTAAACATTCTCAAACCTAATGTACACTATTGTTCTTATGGAATAGTTCTGAGCAAAACATGTTAGAACAAGGCTCTTTCTTTACTTTATGGAACTTAGAATTAGATTTAATCCTTGATTCAGGTTTTTTTAAATCAAAGTTGTATTGAAGAATATACTTTAAGAAATACAAACAGGGTAGTCAAATATGTTTTAGAGTGACCAAAACAAAAATAAACCACCAACCAAGATGTAGGCAAAACCATTTTGCATTGAAATTTACACACGGCAAACACTTTTATGTTTTAATTAGAATTTGTTTAATTTACACTTCCCAAACCTAAGTCAGGGAAGAAAACTCACAATACTTGACATATTGACCAATCCTTCTGTGCAAAATGTTAATGCTGCAGTGCCTAACATTAAGAAAAGTAAGGACAGTTCAAACCGTATCACCTCAAACAAAAGTACAGAGGATACCACGCATGAGGAAAATGTGATTAACCACATTACGTTTTTGGCTGCCAAAAACTGGCTACAGGCATCAATATCCATATGTCTGATTTATGATCTGCATCTTGGCATACATTCTTAAAAGTATTTGCACACTCTTTGAGGATCAGCTCAGAAGCAAGACAGCAATAAGAACTTGGTTACACAGGCTGAAAAATATCTTACTTACTATTCTGGAGAACTGTACCAGGGAGAGCATCTCTGAACTTTTCCCAAGATTTCTTTTCCTTCATGGTCAGATTGTTCTAAATCTCTTGTCTGCAGAAAGAGAATCCTTTCTCCCTGCACAGGAAAACAGCAATCTGACTATGAAGGAAAGTCTCTTCCTTCTTTCTTGTGGATGTGGGCTACAATTTTAATAACAGTAAGAGGAAAGTAATATTAATAATATTAATATTAAGCCTAGGTCAGTGGTCTGATTCAATAAAGGCAAGGATGCTCGTGAGTTGAACTCAGGTCCGAAGGTTTACATGGACACCACCATGCTTGTTCAACTTTCTAGTCTAGCTTAAAGTCTGCATTGTGTCCCAGCCAAGCACTAGCCGGGCCTGACCCTGCTTAGCTTCTCAGCGCAGACAAAACAACACTTAGCAGGCCACCTATCTCAGCTTCCCCCTTCCCCGGTGGCGGGCATTTATCTTTCTCTGGAGTCACCCATCCGCCTGAATGGCAAAGCTTGCTTTGACTCTGTTCTGTGGGAACAGGTGCGAGGAAGATCCAGGACAGGCAAGGGCCCTTTGCTCGGCTGGTTTCTCTCCGAATCTTCCTGCGGGCACAATCCGATTCTGAACCCCAGGGCTGTTACCAGCATTCGATCAGATCGCGATACATTCGTTTTAAGAATAAAAAAGCAGGCCCTCGTCTATTAGTTTGGGCGGCATCGCGCTCAAGATTCCCTGCCCCTCCGCTGTCCAAAACGAAGCCCTGTAACAGCCTGTTCGCTTCTACGGCAGCGATGGGTCCCCTTCCACGGCATCTCACTGCCCAGGCTGCTTCTTGTCACACGCCGCTCACCTGTACGCGAGAGCCTGCATCCCACTTAAACACGTGGCCAGGCGCCCCGCCACGCAGCGGCTTGCGAAAGAGCCGCCGCCGCCGCCGGAGATCTTCCCGCTCCTTCCCCCACCTCTCCTCCCCGCGGATCCTAAGGGCCAGCGGCTCTCTTCGCCGATTCCTGCCTAGATCGCTCCCGCTCGCCCTCGCCTCTCGCCGCCAGCCGCCTCCTGGAATCTCCGGGGGCAAGGAAGAAGCCGAGGGAGGGGGCGCGGAATGAGTCACGCTTGAGCGAAGCAGGGAAACTCCAGCTGCTCCGCCGAGGCCAGCGCTATTAAAAGGCGCATGCGCGCCCGGAGCCTCTGCTCCGCTCCCCACCCTCCCTTCTTCGCTTTCCCCTCTCCCTCCTTTCCTCCCTCCCTCCCTCCCTCCCTCCCTCCCTCCTTCTCTCTGTCTTTCCCTGCCGGCTGGGTGCTGAAGTTGGGCGGATGGCAGCAAACGAGCTCCGCTAGGGACCAGCTCCACCAGCCTTTTCCCCGGGATCGTTCAGTGCCAAGCACACACCACCAGGCGGGGGTGGGTAAGATGGACCGCTTTTTTCTCTCCTTTCAACCCTCGGCTTTGGACAAATCGCTGGCACCAAAATGTCTGCTTTACAGACCGGTGCCTGGAGATATACCTCGATCTCGAGCAGACGAGCGGAGGGAGGCGAGGGGCAGAGGAGGGAGGGGCTGCCTGCCTGTCTGCGTGGAGCGCGAAAGCAAGAAACTGGTGGGGCTGACGGCGGCCAGAGGTGCACGTCTGGGTTTCTTGGGTGCCTCGGTGTGTGTGTGTGAGAGTGAGTGTGTGCGCGCGCACGCGCGCGTGTGTTCGAATTGTGTGTGTGGTGGGGAAATGTTGTTTCTCTCCAGTGATGCAGAAAGCGGGGGGAGGGAGAGAGAGGGAGAGGGAGAGGCTCGGCGTGGTGGCTTCCCCGGACCTGCCCTCCTCACGCTCGGTGCCACCCGGCGGGAAGATGCGGCGGGGCTGAAGCGAAGAATTTGAACCTGGTCGAGGCAGGAAGGCAGAAGAGATCGGAAATGAGAAGCGGGTTGGCGGCGTTGAAAGGGAATCTTAGGAAAGGGAGGATTGGGGAAAGAAAGGTGGGGAGGCGGGAAAGAAGAAGAAGCTCCATAGAAGTACAAACGTCCTTTGCAGATATAGAAAGAGATATTTCCCCCCTTCTTACCAAGAGATAATAGAATGTTGGAACCCGCTCAGCCTTCCCCAGTCTCTGCCACCTATAGAATCAGTCCCCTTTCTCTCTCCCTTTCTTTCTTTCTTTCTTTCTTTCTTTCTTTCTTTCTTTCTTTCTTTCTTTCTTTCTTTCTTTCTTTCTTTCTTTCTTTCTTTCTCTCTCTCTCTCTCTCTCTCTCTCTCTCCCTTCCTTCCTTCCTCCCTCCCTCCCTCCCTCCCTCCCTCCCTCCCTCCCTAATCTCCTTTTCTCCAGCTCTGCTTTCCACCACCCTCTATAAGAAATTAGTATTCTTTCCTTAAAACAAACCATTCCTAACAACATCACAGATTTCATCAGGAGGAAAATAAAAGAAAATGAATCCTGAATCTAGAGTAGCAGCTTTGGTATGAAGGGGATACTGACACACAAACACATACACACACTTGTAATGGAGGCGGTGGGATGCAGAGCTTTTCCTTGTCATTCCTAGGGTCGGCCAAGAAAAAATTTCCTGCCCTCAGGAGTTTCTTCTGCTTGCCTGCGACCTGTTTATCTCCTCCTCCCCCAGTGCTCTTCCAAGAACATTGGGTCCATGAAGTTGGAGGAGAAACTCCTCTGGTACTTATGGATCCAGAGGTGGCAAGTGAGGGGGTTTGTGGCTGCTATAGAGACGGCCAGCTAACAGGACGCTTGTTCTTCTGACGAGGCAAGAGCAGCAGAAGGGATCTAGCAAGGTTGAGTCAAAATCTGCCACCGCCCCTGCCACTCATTGTAAGGGCATCTGAAATTTTGGCTGCTTCATAGAATGCCGTGGCAGAATTGCTGGCTACCCTGCTGGTATAGAATGCAAAGAAAGGGAGAAAGTACCCGATTTTCATCGGAGCTTTTCCCTTTCAGAATCTCCACCTTTCCCTCCAGGATATAGCACGGTCTGATGAATCAACACTCTATTCTATTTGTAACTATCTTCTCTGCTTCTGTTACTCCTTTTGTAGTTTCAGATTGCTGTAGTCTCCTGCAAGTTTAGACAGATGGTCGGCTCAGTCGAAATCTTTTATTCCATACCAACTTTTAAGAACTGGAATCAAAAGCTACAACATTGGCCTTTAAAATATAGTTTTGTTATAATCTGTTGTGTTACGAATCACTCCAGAGTGGCTGTTATGATACTGTTTTAAATGCACAGATCAGGGATTATACTCAGATTTAATGTGGGGCCAATGGATGTGTTTTCCCCAAAAGGCCTATTAAGCCTTCAATACAGTATATTTGTAAATGTGTATCACAGACTCCTTACTTTCTAATAATGATTCTTGTTATTCTAGTTTTCCTAAACATATAGGTGCATATATGCAGGGTAGCCCCTAGCAAATATCCAACCTGTTTTGAATTTGTTCATTTATTCTAATAGATATTCCTATAAACAGAGCTCTTCCAGAGAGCATTTGGGCCTTGATCCATCTTGGTTTGGTTATAGTTTGATTTGGTGAATTTAATCTTATCCATGTTTTGGATAAGTTTGTTAGTTTGTGGACCTTTTATCTGTATATTTTTGATTTATTGCTTCTTATGTATCCTATCAATAAACTACTGAGGTTCCTTAGGGATTCAGCATTCTATAAATGTAAATAATCATAATAATAATATTCTATCATGTGTTTTGTTAGATAGTTTACTCTGAAATATTAACATGGAATTTATGGAAAATTAATGTCAATGTGGTTATTTCACTGCTTTTCTATTGCCTGAGATTTGCCTTCTGCTTCCTGCCTCTCTTCTCTTGCATATTTATTCAGGTAAGCCACATTGAGTTCAGTGAGGGTTATTTCCAGAAGGATGTTCATAGGATTGCAATTTCAGGTTTGAACCAGAAAAGTAGCTTCATTTATGATCCCTTTAGAAAAACCAAATTAGCTGGGCTTAAGCATTCGTGAAAGGGTTCTCAAAAGAATAGTATTTTAAAAGGATATGAGTGAAAAGGATGGATAAAATTCAGTGGTGATAGAATTTGATCTGTATATGGTCAGAAATGCTCTTACATATTTTGCATTGATGAGGCCAGTGCTAAACTGTATCTCTCTCATTCAGAATATCATAAGTGTCAGGGGACAGCAAAACTTCAAACAACTATTCCTCAAGTCTCTTCAGCTTGACCCATTCTCAAGATCTTCCTAGGTTCCACATTTTGTGTTTCTCATGCCTGCGTGACATGTCATATTTAACTACTTTGGAAACTTTGTTGGAAGGTAGTATGTAAAATATTTATAAAAATAAAAAATATTTGGAAGCTATGTGAGGGATATGGAGGTTCTTACATTGTCCCTGTATAAATCAGACCTGTTTATGATATGTGTAGATGTCTTTGGTGTCAAAAAGGCCAATTTTACATTTGAAACACCAATCAGTTAGATCCTTGACAAAGTTAGTTTTTTCCTAATTGACATGTTATCCTATACTACTTTTTGCTAAAAGTCTGAGAATCTCCTGAAATATAATTTGACTAGGTTTACTATAAAAGTATCGTTTTTATTTTCCCTCTCATTCCCATCTCGCAAATGAGAAGAACATAGTGCTTCTTCTAAAGATAGACAATGCCATAAAAGAAAGCATTAGGATATGAAAATATCAGCCTTCCCTGTCTTGCTCAATACATTTGCTCTTAGTTGGAAGAATCCAATACTTCCATTTAATTCCCAATCATGCTGTTGACTGGGACTCTTAAATTCAAGAGATTATAAGAGAGTTGTTATTGACCCCTTGTACTAATACACTTCTGGGGTATACTCTACTTCAGGTCTAGTCAATAAAGAGAGCTTTCCTCTAAACACTGCAAACTACAAAGGAGCCAAATGGACTTATAGATACTAGTCGAGGAATATGCGTGCATTTGAACAAACAGGATAGAAAGGCAGGTGATCCTAGATGCTCCTAGGGTAATAATATCTCCAGAAAGGATTCAGAAACTATATCTCCCATACAACGATAGTAAAAAAGCCTTGGTCTTTTGCTTACTATTTTCATGCTCTGCCTTTTAGATTGGCATGTTCTATAGCCATAATTCTCAACCTGTGTTGCAGGGACTAGAGGCAATTAATGAAAATATTGCAAGCGGTCCCTAGTTGGAGAACTAGTCAATTTTAAAAAAAAAATTAAATTGCCAAAATATCAGAAAATCACCAAATCTTTTGAGAGGTTGGCATTCACATCAAAACATTTTGCAAAATTTCAGGTAGGAACGCTGACATATTTTGAGATTTGGCAACCTCATGATATTTCAGACTAAAAAAAAATAATAATTTTGGGTCTATGGACACCACTGAGGGGGGTTATTATGCCACAGTGCCTGAAGGCATTGTATTGCATATCCCTGGGTTATGCAATTGTCTTCAAATAATAATAAAAGGAATGGAAAAGTGTAGGAATCACTGTTTTGGAGTTCATAACTCTTAAAGACAGTGCAGGCCTCTTTCCACTGTCTCTTTTCTATTATCTAAATCTGATTACCTAATTTCAAAAATTTCTTTGGGACTCTGCTACTTAATATATCTGAGCCATTGGGCTGTTTATCTAAATTTCTCAAAACATTTCTCAGGCTGTTTTCTGATACTTGATATCTGTGGATGCTACATTTTTTATGGATGTCTCCCACAAGTTTAGCAGCTGTTTGTTGCTCAAAGCATAGCCATAGCACTCCTTCCTCCATTTTTTCCACATAACAACAGTGTGAGGCAGGTTAGGCTGAGAGAGGATGACTGGTTCAGACTCACCAAGTGGGTTTGTGTGGCTGAGGTGAACTAAACTTCAGTCCTGATCCTTACCCATGACACCACAATGGTTCTCTTTAGATGTTTCCATGGAAGGCATTTCTACTGCCTTTACATCATTGTGCTATATAAAAGTGTTCTCCCTGAAAGGAAGGCAGTGCATTTGTGTTGTTCTTGAAACACTATCATATATAGAATAGATTAAGTTTAAATATATTTGTATGTGCATGATTTCATCATAGAATGTATGTTTTCTCTGAAACAACCTGTTCTTATTTTCTGTTGGAGCGTTGGCCTGCAGACTCTCAAATCAGAAACTTCTCTAAACTGGGTATAGGAAATGGTGGGTTTTTTTTTGTTTTTTTGTTTTACTCAACAGGCAAAAGAGCCACAGGAAGTTACCACAGCCCATTTCTTAAAAATGCAGTAGCATATATCACACCTGTCTTTTTCAGTTCTGAAGTCCAACTGTTCAAATAGGTTTTCTTGTCTTAGACACTAGTGTCTGTGCAGAATAGGTGGTTACTAGTACTTGATGCTTGATGAAGCTCAGCCTTTACAGGTGACTCATATCATAGTCTTTATACTTGTTAGGTAATTATATAAACTCACCTTTCCAAGTCCATTGGTCACCACAGTCACTTGCTGTAACGTAGCAGTTCCTCCTGGGACTTGGATGATGAATGGGAAAATGAGTCTAGCATCTAATGTTTCCTTAGATCAAGCACTGCTAGACTCTCAGATGTACCCATGGCAGCTACCCAATCTCTTCTTGGAAATCTTGTTTCTTCCTAGATGAGTTCCATTTTGGATAAACACTTCCTATGAATATGACTCATGGTTCATCCCTTTGGGGTTTTATGACCACTGACACCCTGTCTGGGCTCTAATGCCGTTTTGTCTTCAGGTGCTGGCACCTTGGTTATGGCTTTCACCTTGTTCTTATCTGGTTTCACATTACTTTGGTGATAATATGTCCCATGTAGCTCACTTCATTGATCATAAACTGTATTTTGTCTTTGTTGAAACAAACCCCCATTGCCAGAGGCCTTTCCATCACTTCTTTAGAAGGTCATCATGCTCTGCTTTGTAGAAGCAGGAGTTATCACATCATCAGCTATTACATGCAATTCTTCAATATTTTCAAAACATTCATGGTTCTTTTGTTGGAATATTTCACTGGTTGATTTGATGACAAAAGATAATGTAGTGAAACTGTGCTGCCCCAATGGAGAGTTCAGTGCGCACAGCTCTGTTCAGACATGGCATAAGGAATTTCCCTGCATACATGAATTACCAGTGGTAATTCAGGTTCTGTGTGGATATAATGTTTTCCTGGAAAGCAATCCAGTCTTTAAAATACCTCTTGGTGCATCTGAATTTAATCGTCTTTGCTTTCTGGCTTTGGGCTGTACTATATATTACCAATAGAGGTGAATATGTGTAGCTCAGGATTGAACTGTGGAGTCCTTGGGGTTCTCTGAGCTTGGTTTTTTTCTTGCAAATGTTTCATTACCTGGCTAGGTAACATCTTCAGTGCTAAAATGGGCTATATGTATCATGTGTATGAGATCCATGGTAATGTGATGATCCTGGTTAAGTAACAGTGGCTGATTGTCAGTGATTATGAAGAACTTGAGGTCTTTTATAAAGATAATATCTTTTGATTTCACATGTGATATCACCAAGGCAGTTAGCAGTGTTTTGATAGCCTACCTCTGGACATTTTGACCAAGTTGTTCAGCAGTACTCTCTAGCATGGTATTTGCCATAGAATCACTGGCCAGTTTGAAGCTGATCTCCAGTTTTGTTGTTTATATACTATACCTCACTGCCTGCACTTTTGAGAATACATGCTGTCATTGAGCACTTAGTGAGTCTATAGTCTTGGTGGTTTTCCCAGTTCAGGTTCAGAACTCTGTACTGCACACTTTGGTGAAATGATCTGAACCTTTACACTTCCAACATAAAACCTTATAAGCTAAGCATGTTCTAGGTTGATGCGTTTGTTCACAACTACATGTGATTTCACTTGTGCACATGCCTCTTGATCCTTGGGGTTGCTAGTTAGCACAACCCATCAATCTGATGGTGGTCTTAGCAGGAGGGTTCACTTTTCTCACATGACAGATATCTCTTGACATGCCTTGTAGCTGAGCCCAAGTTAATGGCTTTGGATCTGCAGATAAGTGCTACTTGTGAACTTGGGACAATGACATCCTCAGGTCGGAGGGGAGGGTGTCAAACAGGTCAGTCTGATTAAAGTAGCATTGCACAATTGTGATGTGAGCACGGCTCCTTTTGTGCATAAACTAGAATGTTGCATGCATGTCCAAAATGGGCAGAGCTTCCATCATTTTAACGAAAGCAGCAGGAGCCTGTGGATGCCCATGTCCGAGGACAGGCACAGTGACATCAAATGCAAGAAAAACCAACAATTTAGAGGTTGGTTTGGCCAGAGAGCTGACTAATGGAATCCTGTAATACAATTTTATAGGAAGAAGGCTTGGCAATTGTTTCTACTTGAATTTGCATCTGGTTTCCCATAATATCGAGCTATCTTATGCCTGTTTAGCGGAATCTAGGCTTTGTTGAATGATAGCAGTGATGTGTACGTTAAGATTCTGGCCATCTCTAATGAATCATCTAAGTATCTTGTCCATGACACACAAACAACATCAATAAGAACAGTGTGAAAGGACTGAATTCTAAGATTTTGGGTTATCTATTTCATTTGCACTTTGCTAAAAGTAAGTAAAGCTCTTCAAGTCCTGGTGACTTCATGTAGGGCTAGATGGTTTCCTTGGCAGCAATTCAAAAGTGTTTGCCATTGTTTTTTTTACAACCCTGATGTTACCTAGAAGTAAGCTTCTCAACCCTAAGTTGGTCAGGTTCTGTTTACCAGCACAAAGGTTTGTGATAAACACCAAATTCAACATTTCAGCTCTTCCTTTGAAAAGAATGTTTTTATCCCTTGCCACTCATTAAAGTAGGGGAAAATAAATCATACAGAATACCCCCAATAAATGCAAAAAAGGGTACAGGTTGGAGAATTCAGCTTTTATTGGAATAGTGCCAAACTTTAAGTTACATATATTTTTGATTATTTGGAAGAGGAAAGTTCACATCTTTAATAATATCATGGAAATCATCAAAGAAAAGTAGGGTGTTATATACAGGAGTCTGGTTCCATGGACCTGTCACAGCCCAAACAATGATCAGAAGCATGGATATTGCGGCTGCACCTTCTGTTGAGCGCATGAGCCTCCTCTTTGCACTTTTCTCAAATCCGGGGAGAAAAACAACAGACATTTACCTGCCTTTTCTTGTTATGTTTGACTTAAAGTAGGCCTTTTCAGGTTGTGTCCCACCAAGCTAAGGACATTGCACTGAGACTTGGTTCACTTCCTCTTTTTGCTACCTACTTGAGTAAAATGATAAAAACAGGAGGTTGTCAAGTACCAAAGGCTGGTGATATGGATGGGTTTTTTTCCCTCCTGAACTTGAAATCCAGCAATATTTTCTAGACAGAAAAACAGGTGCATGCTTCCAAAGCTATATGACAGTGTTGTCCAAACTTGGCCACTTTAAGATGAGTGGACTTCAACTCCCAGAATTCCCCAGCCAGCCATGCTGGCTGGGGAATTCTGGGAGTTGAAGTCCACTCATCTTAAAGTGGCCAAGTTTGGACAACACTGCTATATGACAATTAGTCACTACCACTCAGGATATATGCTCTTTCTCAGAATCACTGTCAGTGGCTGAAGGACATAATGAAGAAGATGCTACTGCACTCATGTCCTGCTTGTAGGTCTCCCTCTATCACTGGTTGGACGTTATGGGAAAGAGAATAATGGAATAAATATACAGTGCTTGGTTTGTTTATGTGTTTACGGCTAATTAAATGGAAAACATTATTATCTATTCTCTTTTTCTGTAGTTCTATATTTTGCTACAAAGACATTTAGATGTTGCGCTGAATCACAGTTTAGAGATGCTCCACTAACAGTTTTTAGAGGGCACGTTCTCATGATGCAGCCTTTGTCTCCTCCTCAGCCCACTATGGAAGCAACCTGAATTCGTTCTTAGCTGTGTCCAATTTTAAAACACTGTTGTTTGTCTTCTCCCAACACAAATCTGGGTGTATCCACAATCTTCAGAATCTTGGGCATCTACCAATTTCCAATGAAAGGCTAAGGTGAGCGTGGGCATGTCTCTTCCATTCTGGCTACTAGGCACTATATCCATGGCCAGGAGAAAATGTCACCTACCCATTTAAGGTGCAAAGTGCTGTTCAGGCATTATGTGGGCTTTTTATATGCACCAGTGTCCTGGTGTCCTGGAAAACTGTCAGACCTGTTATTAAATATGTATTCAATAGTTTGGGGGGGGGGGGAACAGTTTTTTTAAAAAATCAGCAATCAGTTTAAACTAAGAAATGGGTACATTACTGGTTCTATCCTGTTTGCATTAAATTCTGCCAAGAAAGAGTTTTGCATAGCCACGCTTTCTATTATTTTTATTACTTTGGGAAAGAGGCAGTGCCTATTCTAACATCATGTGGCATACTCTGTGAGATACACCTAATTGTTGTCAAATGCAGCCACTCATTGCCAGCTCTGACATTCACTTGCAGCATTCTTACCAGTTTTGAATATTTTGGAGCTGGGGTAAAATTGATGTGTGTTGTGCCAGTTTCCTCCTCTAGCCCAGGTGACAGGGAGTCAGTAAATGTGTCCATTAGTCTTCTGAAATACTGGCAAACCCCAGCCCAAGATTAGCCCAATCAGCAAGTCTGGAGTGGAAGATGAACTGGAATGAAATGAGAGAGAGCTCAACTTGCTTATCGATCTTCCAGAACACTGGCAGACCCATGTTCAGAAATAACCTAAGTGACAGGTTACTGGTGTGGAGGGTTTCTATACTGGCAACCTGTCATAACTTGAAAGGTGGCTAAAGCTTGAATCCTAGGCACCTGCCCACATTTACCAAATCTTCCCCGCCACACTTTTAAGGAGAGCAGTCAATGGCTGTTTTCCCCACTGACTGAGAATGCTGGGTGAAAGGGGAAACATAGCCAGAGAAATCTGCCCTGAGATTATGGCACAGCATTACTAAAGCAGAGCAGACCTCAACTGTCAGGTCAGTGCAAATTGTACTGGCACATTTTTCAAGGACTGTAGGAACACACTTCAACGCACCTGAGAGGAACATCCCTTAGAATGTATCCTTGTAATTCTCGTTCTGAAGAAGTGTTACTAAGGATAGGGAGTGTCAAAATTTCCAAACATTTCTACGAGTTTATTTTTCAGGAGAAAAGGGCATTTTGTAAAATGCATTACTTTGTAAAATTAATTAGTAATGTAATGAATTGGTAAAGTATAAGTCAAATTTAGCAACTGGAAATAATGTTAACCTAGACAGATCTAGAATCAACATTGTAATTACCTTTCAGGTGACTTTCTAGGGAAAGCAAATTCTTCAGATGTTCTAATATCAAAAGAATTTTAGTTTCCATTTTAGCTTTCACTGTTTCCTCTTAAAATACATTTCATAAGAAAAGTATTTCCTATTGAGTAGTCAGGCTTTGAAACAATTTCAAAGTGAAAATCTGAATTTGTTTGAATGTAGCTTTAAACATCACTAAGCACTCTCATATTTTTTTTCTTTACCAAACATTTCAGTTAAACCATTTAAAATAACTTTCTAAGCATTTGCCTAAAATGCAAAATTGAATACACTTTATTAAGTTTAATTCAAATAAACCATGTAAATTAGAACAAATCCAGATATACAGCAGCAGTTTATTTTTTAAATTCCATTTTTTAAAAATCATAGCAACATAGTTGATACAGCCCTGAAATATCCTTTTTTTTTTTTTTTTTAAAATAAAAGCATTCCTCTTTTTCCTATACCTTCTCTTGGAATTCTGTAATAATGAGTTGGGAGCTCGGCTGAGAAATCTGCCACTTAGAAGTTCTTAATATGGCCCACCAGACAGTCATATCTTTCAAGGTCTTTATGCGTTTGTTGGGTTGTATTAAGGTTCAGAACCATACCACAAAGCAGAGTGCATGGACCGTCTCATGCTGGGGAGCATCAGTTACAGCCCTTGTACTGTTCCCCTTAGTTGAATAAGTTGCAGAGTTTAATCTGGCATCCCTAAACTGGACTGCTTAGTTCTTGTAGAGAATGCTAATGTTTAAGTAATATTCAGCTGCCAATCCAGTTGCTTTTATATGTAGCATAGATAAGGGCACCGTCTTGCTATTCAGCTCAGGCAGCCAAATGATGAGTTGGTTTTGCTCAGAAATTATAAACCCAAGCCATGATTCTATTCTTAAAACAACCTTCTGTACCTTTCAATGGGAAATCTAAAAACTCAGACATAGAATATGTTAGGACAAATTTTCCTTAGCATCAGCCTAAGATTTAGGCTGCAGATCCTTTTGTAGATGCATGGGTACAATCAGGATGAAATTGATAGGAGAATACAGAGTGAATGGAAAATTCAGGGGTGAGAGATTTTACAGTGACAACGCCTTTTGAACTCAGGAGCTGTTGATCTGGCACACAAGATTATAAAGGCTTCACGCTGCAGACACTGGACTGGTGCTGGCCTGCTTCATTCACTGCATAGTACTGGTATATTTAGTTCCATTTATTTAATTCTCATGTTATATAGATCCTTGGTGGAATGGGGGAGGATCAGTTGTTTGAATTCGTTTTGGAAATAACAGAATTCTGTATGAGCTGACAATTGCTTGCAGAGAAAGAATGCATATTAATAGGTCATTTAAAAACTTCTGTTTAGCATGGTTTTGATCACCCATTTTGTAAGTGGTTTCAAATCCTTGTAATGATACTTAGTACTATACAAGGATTTAGAGTGTTCAGAGCAAGTCATATACAAGATGTTGGGTGGATCATCCAGTATCTATATAGACAGTAGCTTTATCTTGGGATATAGAAGAATATGCTTGTTGCTTTCAGAACCGGTGAACAAAGCCAAATATATATGCATGTCTGTATGTATGATCGAATCCTCTACTTACAGTCTGAAGTAAGACCAAAATGTGTGGTGGCAAAGCACCTCCAGGTGTCCTTCAATTACATTGCGGTCCTTTCCAATTTAGTTCCTGTTGTGGTTTTGGAACTAATGGCTTCCACTGGGAAAAAGCCAGCGCAATTGTGCGCAAATACCTGTAAGTGGATTTCAGTACCACTGACACCATAACCTTTTGCTGAGATGGGACTGACAGGGCCTGTTTTGAGAACAGCCTGTCTTCATTTCAATATTCAGCATTTGTCTTGTCAGCTGTGCTGTCCAACATTTACATGAAATATGAGGGAGATATAGGTCTACATACCACTAACATGATATCTATCTGTCCAATGCGACTCTAGCAGGGAAAACTTCATCGAGGCAAAGATAATGCCCTATTGGTCAAATGTGCCAGTGAAAAGACATTTGATAGATGTACTAATGTATCATTTTTGTATTGTAGTATCCCCTTAGATACAATAAATGTTCTGCCTGGGGCAGGATACTCCTGGAATTTTGACCAGCTTAATCTTGTACACCAGTAGTACCTTATTGCAAAGAAAGTGGGATATAAGCCTGCCCATGGACATAATTTCATTTCTTGGTTTCCTTTCCAGATCCTCCTGCCAACTCTTATCTGACAAAGGGCAGTAGAAGTAAAGGCTTGTCACTCAGAGGTTATACTTTTCCTGTGTTCCGATGTTGACTTCTTTGGAAATACTTTATTGCCATTTTTGCTAATGGGAATTGCTAGAGTTCCTCAGCCCTTTGACTTAGCTTTCTGCAAGACTTTTCCAGCCTTGTATTTTCTTATCGATTAGGCTATAATGCCTATCACCCCAGCCACCATGCTTCAGGAGTAGTTGGAGTGTATAGCCAATATATTTTGCGGTGCATGAGGTCAAAGAAAGGTGCTGTATAAGTGAAATCTCTGAGTCTATGTGAATATAGAAGTATGTCTACAAAGAAGGCACAGCGTAGGCTCCATTGTTACTTCACATAAGCAATTGTTGAGCTATATTTTGAATTATGGAAAACAATTTGTAGGGGAAATTATTATTTCTTCAGTACTCTTCCTCAATAGATCAAGTGGCCCATTTACTTATAAAATATACAGGACAAACTCTTCACAAACACTGTGTTCACAGAGGCTTACAGGGGGAGGAGGCAAATGACAAAATGTGCATTGTGATGTCATGACACAAACTCTATCCTTTCATACTTGTATTGTGATGTTGCACACAAGTTCATAAAAAGTGGTGTTTGGGACAATGGACATCCCTGTGTGCTCAGTAAGCTTAATTGAACTCACTGCCACAAATAATAAGGGAGAGTGAGTGATCAAAATGCAAGGATCCCTGTAATGAGAAAAAGAATTTAAAAATTAAAGCTACTATTTTTATTGTGAAAGCTTGGAACTGATATGACTGAAAAACCTGCCTGCCTGCCTGCCTGCCTGCCTGCCTGCCTGCCTGCCTGCCTGCCTGCCTTCCTTCCTTCCTTCCTTCCTTCCTTCCTTCCTTCCTTCCTTCCTTCCTTCCTTCCTTCCTTCCTTCCACGGAATAATTATGAATCCTAATGCTAATCTCAGAAATATTGGCAACTCTTCACATTTGTTGGGTGTATTAATTTGATGAACACATCTCTTTAGTCCTGAGTCCAAATCATTTATGAAAATGATGAGCAAGCCCAGACTGGGACATTTACCTCTGGGACCTCTTGACATCTCTTTATAATTACTTGATAAATACTTAATTGATAATTACTCTTTCAGAACAGCTTGTCATCACATTATATACACACCTGATGATAGCTTCTTCCTGCCGTAGTATTTTCTTTTCCTTTTTAATCATAAAGATGCAATTTGGTAGAGCCAATAGGAATTGATGCTGGGTGTTTTAGACTACCATCTTGTACATAATCAAGATGCAACATTCCCAACAGAATTAAATACTCCAGCCTTTCCAGTCTGATATGTCAGCCTTCAAATTCCGTAAGTGTTACCCAGTTCTAACAAAATGTCTGGATGGATGAGTTCCAGATGGCTTCCTTTTTTTTTTCATTACTCCCTTTGTTGAATCCCACCCTCTCCATTTTTCCCTTTCATTGCCTTCAGACAGTTCCTTGCTCTTTCTTTTGCTCAGTCCATTTTGGGGTCTCAAGCCTATGTATTTTTTCTCCTCCACCTATCTCTATATTTGGGATCTCCTGGCCTTCATCAAATTAGGCTGAAGACCAAATACATAGGTTGTCCTACCGGCCTCAGGAATGAACTGCAGATCAATGAGAACATTAGATGTATTTTGTCAGATTGCCAGCAACTCTGACACTTTCTGTATTCAGTGATGTCATAACTCTTTTCAGTAAATGTACTTACTCCAGTGCCAGGAAAGTAAATTTGGACACCATCCCTATACCCACTGATGTGACTAAATTCAGTGGAGCTTATTAGTGAATAGATGTTATTCATACCTTTATAATGATCATTTTTTCTTTAATTGTATATTTAGCCCACCTATCCCATTTCTTTTCACTGTATAATCTCTGTCTCACAGAATTCTTTTACAGCACATTTCCTGAACATAAGTGCTTCCACTCCCAAAATTTCAGTCCTAGCTTTTACATTTTGGCTATATGTTTAAAAATATTTCATTTTCATAATTGTATCTATGTATGATCAACAACTGCTGAGGGGGTTATATGTTAAGACAAGGATATCAAATACTGAGTATTACAAAGTGTCCCAGTTTAGTTTCTTTTACAACAAATAAACAATTATCTTGTATAAATAACATTAAAATAAAATTTAGCATTAAACAGGTCCATTAAACAAGTTATATCTTGCTATATTTGAATGCTTCCCAGGAGTATATGTGACAGCAACAGCATTTAATTCATGAAATCATAGTCTACTGCAGTATTTCTCAATCTCAATGATGTTAAGATGTGTGGATTTCAATTAATGTTGCCAAGGTTGAAAAACATCTGAATGTCTACTGAATTAAAAAAAATATATCCTCAGGTCAAACTTGGTTACTAGAAATGAACCTTCTTAAGCAGATTTTACCAGTCCTTATAAGATGCAACCCATCTAGATACCTCAGACCATGGTCCCCAAAAGCCAATGTCTCCTATCAGTGCATCCTGCATAGAGACTCACTGACTGGCAATATTCTTCTTTCCCTTTCTAGTCCTAATCCATAGACTGGAAGGATATACCAGTATACCACCTGAGCCTCAGGGCCTTGAGCTTCCTTCTGAAATGTTCAAACTGTGTGGTGATACAATTGTTGCTATTCTTTGAGGTGTAATTTGTTCCCCCATGTATTGACTATTGACATGAAGAGAACATTTGTTAGGGATTCCTCCCAAGCAAACTGCTGTTAGCTTTCCTTGTTTGCTGGTTCAGTGAGCCCATGCCCTGCAGCCTGACCTGCCTTATATTCCACTTCCAGTCTCTGGACTCATCTTCCTGTCCTTATTACAATAATACAGAGGCACCTTGGTAACTGATTTTAAGAGACATATCCTCCATCTCCTCTCCAAATCATTGCAGAAGCAGCCTAAAGTTGTCTAAACTGTTTTCTGTTTTCTCCTGACTGAAACCTTGCAATTTGGACAGTTTATGATGCTTCATTGATGAAACAGTCCGTGACACTATATCTGCCCCCTGCCCCATTAGCTTTTTTAGTCTGCTGTTTGTTTAGTTGCTGAGCATTGCTTTTTATGTCCATTTTGTCTTGGGGTGCAAAAAAGACCAGACCCTTGGCTTAGTAGACCTACTAGCCAGGATGGATGGATGGATGGATGGATGGATGGATGGATGGATGGATGGAGAGAGAGAGAAATGGAAGTGACACAAGACTATTGACTTTCCAGGAAATCAATAGACCAAAAAACAAATAGCTGATTTGACTGGTGAGGTGTAAGAGGGACATGGGGTGAAGCAGAGCAACACAACTCCGTAACTTAGCTGAGCAGCCTTTCCATTGCAAACCTATTTGCATGGTAGAGATATGAAGCAGAGAGGTTGGGAAAAGAGACAGAAAGGCAGCTGGGATGGGGGGAAGGACATAACATTTTCCTAAAGAGGAAAGATTCTCTCAAAATTGCAATCCTTGGTGCCAATTCTTTACAAGACTATAAAGTCTGTGAGACTTGCATCCAAGGATATGTTGCTGAATTTGTCCTTTAATAAAATTTGTTAGTCTGAAAAGGTGCTACCAGATCCCTGCTGATTTTCAGTAAAACTGTCACTTTCTGATATAAAGAAGTGGAAGCGATTCTGATTATTAAGAAAGAGGAAGAAGAGGCATTTTTAGTTTGGGTTGGTTTTTAATCCCAGGAGACTGGTAGTCCTGTGAGAAGGGGGATGGGGAGGGGAGGGGAGGGGAGAGATCCACCTGTCTGGCCAGCGAGGCATAAAAATGTGTGGGAAAATACCCAAAGTCCCCCAATCTTGATCCACCTTATGTTCTGGGGAGTGATTGGTCCTTGTTTTTCCTATCTGTAGGCGTTGTGGGGGGGGGGGGGAGAAAATGGGGAAATCTAGTAATCCCTGCCCTCAGGCAGTCCTACATTAAAACTTCAAGGATATCATCTTTGCCTGGCCTCATTGGTGAGGCAGAGTAAGGCTCAGCCATGAGGTCAGTGCTATTTATGTTGGCATGCTTTCTGCTGACTCCAGGACTAATGTGTCGATGAGGAAGTGTCCAGATTACTCAGCAGGAAGCAGTCATTTAATCACCCACAGTGGGCAAACATAAATTCTCAGGATGTATGCCTTGTATTGAGCAGCCATTCTGGAGATCAACTTTTCACCTCTCACAACTCAGTGCAGAAGCCTTCAAAACACAGAGCTTCTCTGTATATTTTTCTCTTTCCTTCCTGTTCTGTTAGCTCTATGGTTCATTGTTTATAACAATGGGAGAGGCAGTTGGACAACTGCTCAGAACGTTGAAGACTGTTACATTCTAAGCCCGCCTCTCTTTTCCCTCCTGGTCATGTGATCCAGAGCATAGCTTCTGAAGCCCACCCTGGGCTTCCCAGTTTACTCCCAAATACAAGGGGAAAGTAGTAACACAAATACATACAGACCCCAACACATTACTTTGTTCCAAAGAAGATGCTTGCTTTGGCTACTGCTGCTAAAGCAATCAGGAAGAATTCCAACAGCTGTATTGTGCATGCTTTTCCCAACTTGTATGTTCTTTCCAAGCAGATAGAAGGTCTAGCGGTTAAGGCACCAGGCTAGAAAGCAGGAAACTGCGAGTTCTAGTCCCGGCTGGGTGACTTTGGGCCAGTCACTCTCTCTCAGCCCAGCTCACCTCACAGGGTGGTTGTTGTGGGGAAAAGAGGAGGAGGAAGGAGTATTAGATATGCTTTCTGCCTTGGGTTATATAAAAATAATAGCGGTGGGATTAAAAAAAAACTCTAAAAAAATTATGTAAAGGTAGGGGGGTCAAATCTCTGTCAGCATGAAAACACTCTGAAAACTTATCAAGTGTGGCATAAGAGGATTTTAAAAATGGGCTAGATGCAGCTGGGGCCAGCAGAGAAAAAAAATCCAGAAATCCCCCTCCCCAGGCATTCCTATGGGAAAGGCACTTGGGCAGCACTGTGAAATGTTGCTGATTCCTCCATTCTAAGCCCCCTCTCTCCTCCCCATCAAACGACCGAGAACGGAGTTATTATTAAAGGATTGGAAAGAATTCCAGAAGCTGTGATCTGCACGTGTTCCCTAACTTATTGACTTTCTCTTTCTATTCAGTAGGGCTGGGCAAAGAAGCCGTACAAAGCATATTACTGCAAATAATGTACCCCTCTTACAAGGGTGAGAGTAGTTGCATGCCGGCTTCAAAAATTGTCCACGTGTGTGTGATTGCACAAGCACTTTGTTTTGCCAGCAGTCCAGTGGAAATAGTGTCTCTGCATGCACACCCATGCACAGGCAACTGGAGACAGCTTTCAAAGCAGCTGGTGAGCCTTGCAAAGAACATGACGGTTTTAATGCTTCAAAGAGAAGTGCTTTTTCACCCTGAAGTGCTTTACAAACCATCTCTTTTAAATTCTGTGCATGGCCTGACCATTCTGAGAAAGTTCTCAATTAAGTGTCAATATGGCATAATGGCAAGATAGAATTGCACTAAACACCATAATCCATAGCACTGAAGAAGACCTATTTAAATCTTATTTTAAAGGTACTGAGGCAAATAGACACTATATACTTTAGAAATGAATCTCCCATACTATTATGCAATATAAATGTTCCATCTTAATTCCACAGTTTTCACACCTAGTAGTAGCCATCTTTCTCCCTGTGTTTTGCTAAGTCTTCTTGGCCATATTCCGTGGCAGGATGTCCATTCTTACAGTGTGCCTGACTAGTCTTGTTGGGTACCACTACAGAGTTTGTGTTTGAGACCATCCTATGAGAAGCATTTTGCTCATCTAGTCATGAATCAAGCCCTGAGTGACAATGACATTTCTTTTTTATAATAGTCTTCTCAAGTATTAGGAAAGATGACAGGGGCTGATAATGCAGTAGATCAAAAGCCTATCTTTCATCTACCCTTTGAAGGTTTTCTAAAACGTACACTTGTACTGGGCATTGAATTTCACTGCTTCAGTTAATATAGAAAAAAATGCTGGGAAAGCTATTAATAATCAAGTGTGTATATTATTAGATATCCCCTGGGATTTGGTACTATGTTGCAAGTTGTCCATTGCTTAGGGAGTGTAAGTCCCCAGAATATTTAAAGTAGCCTGAAGTCAAGTAAGATACAACGCCCAATGTTTTTAGTAGCCCAAATATTCACTTGCATAATTTATGTTTGCTTTCTCAGTTTGAACTTTGCTGGAGTAGGTATTTTTAAAATGATACGCTAAATTTTCTAAATTGTCCAATCTTATAGACCTACATAGAATGTTAGGAGATGCTAATACAGTTCTCCAAGTTTCACTTTCTAATAAACTTGCTGATACCTCTAGATAATGGAAGAATCATTGTTGTGTGCGTTCAGCATCACCAGCACATCACCACATCCTGATTTTAGAAGAGAAACAGGAAAGTGAACATCTATTTTGAAACCTACAGGTACAAAAGTAAATTTTCAATAACTGTACTTTCTACTGAAGCCAAGGTCAAGCCATAGTAACAAAATCAAAATTGGAGTTTGGGAATCTCTATTCTGGGCAGAACCAACCTTCCTTCCTTTCTTCCTTGTCCGCACTAGGTTTTTCCTTGAAAAAAATGTAATCTCTTTACTGAAATCTTTTCTTTGATTTCATAAAGAAAAAAATTAGAATGCTACAGCTTTAGTCCCCTACAGCCAAGAAAAAAAGCTCAGTTTATATATCTGAGTTTAGCTTTTAGTATTTTAAGAATGCTTGGAAATGCAAATATTTTTTAGCATTCACTAGTGTGTTTCTAGAAGGATTACTTCTAACGTGCTAGGTTAATTTTTATGAATAAACATAATCCAAATTTGAATATAAATCCTTGCACTGAGAATTTCATTGTATTCTTCAATATTAATAGAATTAATTGTGCTACCATACAAAGAGAAAGCAATCTACACTTGTAAAGTTATCTTGAAATGTATTATTCAAAACCAGACAACATTTGAAGCAGGAAAAAATATTCACCAGTTGCCTTCCTTCATGTCAGGAGAGTCTATACAAACGCATGGATGTGGTCAAAAATGCCAGTTCTGCTTTACTGTTTTCTGTCTTATGTAGCAGATCACTTTCCGTTTTTTAGACTCAGCTCCGCTCTCTGATGCTTGTGGAGAAGAGGAAAGTTACAGCACGTGGTTTGTATTACCTGGGAAGGCAGTTCTAGTTCTAGTAATCTTGTACAAAGTTACCATCACCCACATCCACAGAGGAATTTTTTTTTTTCTTCCCGTGATGATCAACTGACCTTTCTGCAGATGACAATCAAGTCATGAAGACCTGGAACACAGTGTTTGCAGATTTATAAACTATGGCTAGGCAAAGATGGGAGGCAAAATGCCGTCCAGAAACAAACTTACCTCCCTTCCACTCTCCTTTCTTCATGGATTATTTTGCAAATTCCTTTGGAAAAAGCTGTGAAAACTGCACGCCGATGAACTTCAGAGAGAAGAAGAAGCGCACCTCTGTTTTCAGTGTGACTGGGTCAATCGGAATTTAGGGTTATAATGCTGAATTGAGGCAGAATATGAAGATGCAGATGTGGGTTGGAATGCGCATGCCACTGAAAAGAACATAGCACAGATGAGATAAATGAGAGTTGCGTTCTGGAGTGTGGATCGCATTTCACAACAGAATGCAGTTATTACTCATCCACAGTGCATAACTTTTGGTCAATTACGTAAGCAGATATGCACCCAAATTGACATCCTTGCCTGCCTGGCATGCAGATAATCATGTAGCTTGATTTAGATAAAAGCAAAATACTTTACTTTGGAACTGGGAAACAGGGAACACGCTAGAGAAATGGGCAAGACAAGGAATGCCAGCTAGTTGATTGGACCCAGTTTTCTTCCCCATCTTGTCTAATCAAAACGAGGGCAATTGTCCCATGAGGTTGTCACCAACCTAAATTGTGTTCACTCATGATCTCACATCATGTCCCAAAAAAGGCTGGAAAAAAATTGAGAAGTTGCTTTGACAAGGAGTGTTTGTATGTTACTTCCTTTCCATATGCATATCAAAATCAGGAAAATTTAGCACTAAACTGTTTCCAGCTGTTAAATTTCTCAGTGAAATGTCAACTGATTTTAAAATATCAGTTATATCAAACTTGGAGATATTACATTTCTGTGATCAGTGTTAAAATTGGCTCAGTCTATATAAAACAGTAGCATATTAAATAGGAAAAAACTGTACACATAATCATCACACCATTACTTTTAGGGGATAAGCAGCGTTCTGCAAAGGGCAAAAAAGAGAAGACGACAAGAGATAGATAAGAGGTAAAAGACAAGAAAAGAAAATGTAACCAAATCTAATTTAAATCAACACTTATAGTTGTACTTATGACTGCTGTAAAGAAGATCAGAAGTACTTGTTCGTATATTTTTTCTTTCTTTTCTATTTTTCTTTTACTTCTTCCCCCTTTCTTGCACTTTTAGCTTGCTCTTCAATTTCTTTCTTCTTTTCTTTTTTCACTTTATATTAGTTTGTATTAATTTTTATCTTTTTTTAAAAAAAATCTTTAATAAAAGTATATTAAATATATAAAATAATTTCTTCTCTAATGACCCTGTTTCCTCCCTTAACTGTGTTGTTGTGTCCTCTGTTGTTCTCACCATCTTTGGTTTCTACAACGACCTGATAATGATTTTATGATAAAGGATGTAGCTGTTCAAGTAGCCCTATGTATACATGTGCATGCACAGTAGCTAGTCTTGAGTCCCAGAAAACTACATCCAAGGGACATTCCCTTCTGTCAGATCCCAACCGTTTTGTTTCTAATTCCTACCCAAATCCCCTTTAAATCAATCTTGGTGCCAGCTTTTCCATCAGAAGCAAGCTTTAAGGGATCTCCCTTCCAACCCCAATCCTCACAAACATCACATCTTTACTTCCCTGCATTCAGGTGGAGGTATAACCAGTGTAGGTGCAACTACAGGTGGAGAACAGCTCTACTTAACTACTTGCCTTATAATAATAAGTGCATAGATGTACAATCAGATTTATACAAATACAGGAATAATTTTATATTGTGATAACTATTGAACTTAGAGAAAATGAATCTGCTCCCCAGTCCTGAGAGGTTTGCTTGGAGAATGCTTTCTGTCTCTACACACACACACACACACACACACACACACACACATCACATTGCTCTCTCAGCCAGGTAAACTCTTTTTTTAAAAAGTCCTGTATATAGGGTTTAAACATAGTTTAATTCAACAACTGTAGTTGCCTTGGAAAAGTTTCCTGAAGCAGTTTCCTCTTTCTTCTTCTTGGCTTGGTTTGATTCCTCTTGTACGTCAACTACCCTGGCCCTAATCCAAATCCAGGTTGGCTGCTCTAATCCCAATCCACATTGGATGCTCCTCAGTCTTTTCTCCAACTGACACACCAAATGGATATCGTTTGTTGGCGGCACTTGCTTGACAATCTACCTTCCTTGAACCCAAGCTGCAGGCAGATGCACCGGCAGGGCACGCAGCAGTAAGAAGGACACACTGTGTGCATTTTCCTTTTATCTCTTATAAGTGACGTTTTTGTCAATCTGGAATGCTTTGTCTCTCATCTTCCTTTTTGTCTTCTTAAGCTGTCTGATTTACAAGTAATCTTTCTCTCACTTTAAAGCTTTGCCTTCTTTCTCCTGAATAATCTTCCTGTCTTATTTTAAAACTCTGACTCTTCTTTGCTAAGCTGGCCACTTCCTGTTCTTTTTTGTAGCCAATCTTCCAGGCTTGATCAAGCATGGTTGCATCAGGCCCCTCAGTCTATGTGCTTTCCTTGTATCTAGGTCTGCACGCATCCTTTTGCATCTACAACTCCATATCTTTTGTATCTTTTTTAAACTCTAAACTTCAACTTTGCTGCTTCCTCAATTTTCTTCAGTCTCCTGGCCATCCTCTTCCTTAACGATGTGCAGAGGGCGACATGGTCCTCCTTTGTTTAGATTTCAAGGGACCTAGACCTGCTCTCCTGTTATCTTGCTCTTCTCTCTCCCTAATCTTTACTGCAACACAGACATGGCAGAAAAAGAAAGCTAACCTGGAAAACAGACTGGAAAGTTTGGCCTAATCCTAAAGATAGCATTTTCAGTCAGGAAATTAACTCATTTTTTGAATCAGATTGCAAATGTCAAGCATGTAGTTATTGGCAATAACCTTTTTATGAAACAAAATGCTTTAAAGAAAAGCAGGTGTACCATCATTCAAAAAGATGTTGCATTCCACAAAGACAGGTTATTTTGTGGAATATATGTCAAACAAGTAATCAAAGGCAACCATGGACAGTGGAAAAAAAAATGGCTAGAGACTTGATTTGAAGAAAGTTATAGATAAATCTGCAATTTGTCACAATGAAGGGTATCTTCTGATTATTAATAGGACAAATAAATTATGAGTCATCTTGCCTCTATAATTATAGCAAATTCCTCATTTCTTTTAGAGTGCTTGAGTTGTGTTTTTCCCCTTCTTTCTAGCCATTTGCTTCCCTGATCTAATGGCTCGTATATTGCCCCTACTATCAGGGTTGATTGGTATATCTCAGCTAGCTTTTTGGGGACTTTAAAGGTAGATTAAAAACAAGAGTTTCTCTTTCTCATTGTGTTCATGCTCAACCTAGTTGCACACAAAGGTGAAACACAGTAAGTTTAATTCAGTTAGTATTAATTCAGCTAGCTCAGTTTAATCTGCTACTTATTACTCAATATTTTATTCGCTGATGTCTTATAAGTGGAGACACCAGGGACTGAACCTGAGGTCTTCCCATTGAATTATAGTCTCTTCCCAAGCAAAGGATTTACATTACATTTCTTACATAATTCATGTAGCTGTATTTTGCTTGTTGTTGTTATGGTCCATCAAGTCAACTCTGACTCCTGGTGACTATTTGAAATATAAATAAATAAAATAAATAGGGACACATCCCTCCAGTTTTTTTGGCAAATAGCTTGCCAGTATCTTCTTCTTAGGGGATAGAGAGAATGACTGGCCCAGAGTCACCCAGCTGGCTTTTATGCCAAAGGCAGAACTAGAATTCACAGTCTCCCAGGTTCTAATCCAGCACCTTAACCACTAGACCAAACTGGCCCCCTCTGGCTCTACAGCTATGCTTTTTATTTTATTTTATTTTATTTTATTTTATTTTATTTTATTTTATTTTATTTTATTTTATTTTATTTTATTTTATTTTATTTTAACCCTGGACAGGCTCAAGCTTAGGTCTGAAAAAAATGAAAGATATATGAAATTCCAATACACTGTCTGGAGAAGGACAATGTTGATGCATCCTCAAGCATTTGCCAAAAATTGGAAAGAATTATAAAAGACATAAGGTAATTTCTAGGAGTCATCAGAGTGCCCAGATGTGAAAGGAAGACAGAAACTGAACACTGAGCTCTAGTGAGAAGACAGTCCTATCAATCATAAATCCAAGTTCATGGCATCTTAGACAAACATGGGACTGGTTGCTTCTACTGTTACCATTGTATGACCTTGAATCACCGAGCCCTTTGAGGCTATTTACTATGTATTTTTCTTACTACATTTTCTTGACATGAAAAATTATTCTGCACTGTGTCTTTTGATGAATATAAATCACTGAACCTATATGTTGATTTTAAGATATTGAATTTGATACCCTTAGCTGCATTTGGAGCTAATTTCCTCAATTCAGATTTGAAACCTGCCTTTGATTCAGCTGTAAATATCTCAGATATGTTGATTTCCCACAGAGACTGATTTATTGGAAAATCTCTGAGATAATTGATATCCCTGTCATAGTTTATTCAGCAGTCAAGGAAGAACAGCATTCTAAAAGTACTGATCTTGATCTTATTTGTCCAAATTAAATGGATTCACTGTTTCCAACTGTATTTATAATTGGAAGAAATTCTTAATAGCTTACATAATAATAATGCAGTTAGGGAACTATAATTTGTGCTAATATTCAGTATAAGATCAGAGAACTGGAATCTGACAAAATACAATATTTATGTGCTAGAATTTGAATGTGTTCACAGGATTTAAAGCATGAAACTGGAGAAATATATAAATTCTTTCTTAATATGAAATTACTCACTAGTGATGCAATAATTAGAAATAGGTTAGAGTTAGTCATTGGATTAAATCACTGGAAAACAGCTTCAAGATCCATCTTTTTTTAAAATGTTGTTAGTAAAAATAGTCTTACATATTTTTAAAACTTTGAACGAAGATGCTTCAAAGAACTCCACTGTCTCTAGTAAATTTCTGGAACACTCTTTAATTAAACTATTTGATGGATACTGATTTCTTCTGTGCTAGAAAAGATTTTACTCATTTCAGCATTGAATTCATAAAATATTTAAGGAAATAAAGTATTTTCTTGGGAGTGAACCCCAATGAACTTGCTAAAATGTTGAGGTAGACATAGGTAGGATTAGAGCTGGCTTTAGGCAAAGGCTGAGAAGGCACTAGCCTGGGGTGCCAAAGCTTATGGGGTACCAATGCCACCCCTTTTTCCAATCAATCTAAAAACGCAAATCTTCAGATCTGCAGGAGGTGGCGCCATCAGTCAATGTGGACTAGGGGCATCGTATACCCTTATTCTACTGGTTAGGATAGCACTAAATTATATGTAGGATAAGAAGAAGGGGGGGGGATTACTCCAGCAAATGGATTGTTTATTTATTATTTTGAAGTAAGTAAATCAGTGTGTGAATAGGAGTTCATAATCTTCAATCTCAAAATGGCCTCATGACAAAGCAAAAACACTTTCTGGAAGTGGGGCAAGTAAGAAGAGCAGATATGGGCTTGGCTTTCTTGTGTCAATCAATTTACTGTATGCTCCATGGCTGTCAAGGAAGCTCTTATTCCCTAGCTTAAGAAAAAGATGGATCTGTTTGTGGTAGTTAATCCAGTTTGGATCAGTATGACATCTGGGTAGCATATTCTGTTTTGATCGTGTTAAAAGTAAGTTGAGGTCAATCAGAGTGACAAGCATGTAACTTGCTCAGAGCCATCTATGATGCTTTCTTTTGATATTTTGTTTTCTGAAAGCTTTGTATTGAAAAGATCATAGAATTGTAGTCTGTGAACAATTATAGCAAATTCTTCACATTCATTAGTTTCAAAGGAGTATGGAGTCATAGATGCCTTCTTGTTCTCAGCATTCATTTCAATGTTCAAATTATTTTCCAAATGAGAAAAAGCAGCAAATAAATGTACACTTGAATGTGTCAATTATTTTAAGTCAAAGACTGTCCATAATCACTGAGAATAATGTGGGAATGTGCCTGGAGCATAATCATCTATAGTCACATCACAACCATTTTTTAATTCTAATATGCGCTTGGCCATAAAAAAGAGTGGAAGATGCAAATCAATTAAAGGCATTGAACACTGTAACAGTCCAATTTTAGATGAATTTTGAAAATTCTGTTAATTAAACTGAAGTTCAGGAAAGGAACGGTTGAGAAACAAAATTAAAATGTGGGCAGTGCCAGGTTTGAAGGAGACCATGTGCAAAATATTTGTGGTGGGTGGCTTCAGGCCCCATTTGGGGGCCCAAGTACTAAATCACTCCAAAAGATTGACACTGGAGAAAATCTTCCCTTCCGTGGAGTGTCATCATACACAAGGCTTCAAACAGGATACCTAGAAAGTTTTGTTCTAAAACAAATCTATATCTTTGAGTAATGAAACTGATACTGGCACACCTATAGAGAAATGCAAATATTGACAGGAGGATTAATTCAAGGAAGAGTGAAAGGAATCACGTGCGGTAGAGAAAAGATCAATAAATATTCTACCCTCAAGATTACCCAGAAAAATTGATTTGAGGCTGAAAGAATTATTCACACTTGAATCCATTTCTAGTTTTTGTGCCCTCTTGCTTTCCTTGTATTTTTCTTGAAAACAAGTGCGTTCTTTTTAGAATGTTTTCCCCTACAGTAATTTTATTTTCCACTAGTATTGATTTTGGGAAAGATTATTACAGTTTTAGTCAAAAACACATTGTGCTTTCTGTTACTGACTAAGAGGTGGTCTTGTTATTCTAGGAATGTGCTGTGAATTGTACTTCAAAAGGGGATATGTCGAAGTAGAAAATAAGGGTATTTGCTTCAATGTGTGACCTCTTGATGATATTTGAATGGTTCTCTTTGTAGAAAGTCCTGATCAAAGCAGGATTCAGGGGGACCAAAGAAAAATATTCCAGGTACAATCTTGAAGCAAAGGTGTTATTAAATGAACAGTGCAGAGAAATGTAAAAAGTGAAGGAAGCAGAAGCAACCCCTACCCCCCACCCCACCCAAACAATAGATTTTAAAGGCTCTTTTCTGTCAAGGACAAATTATGTGTGTATGTGTGGCATAACTTAGAAAAAGAAAAGTATCATTTCTTAAAACGTCTTGTTTGCCAGATGAGTACAGATTTAATACTGGCAAGCCTTGCTGATGAATTCTTTAGAATCACGTTGAGAAAAGAGGAAAGAACCTGATTTAAAATGATCAGAGAACAATATTCAGGACCAAAGATGCTCTAAGTTTTTGTGACATAGCCATCCTACTGAAGCTAAACACGTTGAGTAGGGATGCTACATTTGGTTGCAATCCTGGGCGGACACACTGAAGAGTCAGACTCTCTGAAGTAATTGGGATTCAATCCGGGGTCAGCATGATAACGTTGTATTACCAGCCTTTGACCTCTTTGGGTAAAGAACGGGAAATGAATGTAATAAGGGTTGAATGGAAGGCAAATGGTAGGGCCATGCTAGTATAGATTAGATTCAAAGATTCAAGTCATAGGCAGTCCAATCAAATCTTCAGATCAAATCAGTTTTCCAAACTGAATTGGACAGTTGATTTGAATCATCAAATAAGATTCCTTTGAATCAATTCAGACAATTTTGTATATGTACAATAATGGCTTTTTCTAGATTAGTTTGGAAATCTAAATTGAATCAACCTAAGATAATGGTTTGATTTGAACAGTTGTATCAAATCAGATTTTTTTTTCCAAATCAAATCGGTGTTCAAGTTTAATTTTCTGTATTTGCATGAGTATAGTTGATGCTGTTTTGAGTATGAAGACACTATAACCAAAATACAGATCAGGTCATACCATAGCTTTCTGCAAAAGGAATTATGGCCACCATGATTGTATGAAATGGAAGTGCATAGAATAGGATGTTTTAGATGCAGCTCCCATAGTTTCTGACTATTGGGATTTATAAGTAGTAATTCAAATCAACTGAAATAGGTTGCCTATCCTGACACAGAAAGTCATAGAATCACAGAATGTATGAGTAGGAAGGGGATTGTATAGGTCACCTAGTCCAATACGTCTTCAATGGAGGAATCCACTAATAGCCTTTATCTATTTGTCTTCTGTGAGAAAGGAGTGGCAGACTTTATTGCTTCTCAGCATCTGCTACCTGAGACAATTGCCACACTCTGTCTAATGGTAGAACTGGCCCTGGCTGTAGTCTTTACACTTGGCCTAGTCATAGAATTGTGAGTGTAATGAGGAAGATGGAACATGTGTGAATATATAGGTTAACAGTGCAGGTGGCAGTCTTAGATTTGTCAAGATCCCATTCCACGGCATTGTTGCACGGCCACAGGGATTGTTCTGTGCTAATTACTTTTATAGGCAGAATGCAGTATCGGGAAATTAATTATTTCTAAATATGGCAGCAGGCTTCTATGGGGCTTCACAGTCCTATGCGGTTTACAGTGAACCATGCCTCATAAGGCAGCTTGCTGTTTAATTATAAAGGACCACAGAACAATCTTGCTCTATGAATAACATTAATAATAACTTTTCTCTAACTTGCTTCTGCTTAACGGTGTCCATCAGTGGCTCAGCTGAATGATTGCTTCTCTAAGTAGATATGACAGTGCCAGTATTAGTGGCAACTAATGGAGGATGTTGCTAGAATAAATGATATTTGGAGCTGTGCTTCTCTGAAAAATAGAAATACTTGGCTGTTTCACTATCAATATATTGCCCATAAATATTTGATCTGTTCTTTGGACCCCATGCATCTAAAATAGAAGTCACATATAGACTTAGACTACTGAAATCAGTTGGATATATTTTGAATATACAGGTGAAACTCGAAAAATTAGAACATCGTGCAAATGTTCATTTATGTCAGTAAGGCAACTCAAAAGGTGAAACCAATATATGAGATAGACGCATTACATGCAAAGCGAGATATGTCAAGCCTTACTTTGGTATAATTGTGATGATTATGGCGTACAGCTTATGAAAACCCCAAATTCACAATCTCAGAAAATTAGAATATTACATGACATCAATAACATAAGGATTGGAAATAGAACAATATCGGACCTCTGCAAAGTATAAGCATGCATATGTACTCAGTACTTGGTTTGGGCCCCTTTTGCAGCAATGACTGCCGCAATGCGGCGTGGCATGGATGCTATCAGCCTGTGGCACTGCTGAGGTGTTATGGAAGACCAGGATGCTTCAATAGCAGCCTTCAGCTCTGCTGCATTGTTCGGTCTCATGTCCCTCATCTTTCTCTTGGCAATACCCCATAGATTCTCTATGGGGTTCAGGTCAGGCGAGTTTGCTGGCCAATCAAGCACAGTAATCCCATGCTCATTGAACCAGGTTTTGGTACTTTTGGTAGTGTGGGCAGGTGCCAAGTCCTGCCAGAAAATGAAGTCAGCATCCCCATAAAGCTCGTCTGCGGAAGGAAGCATGAAGTGCTCCAAAATCTCCTGGTAGACGGCTGCGTTGACCCTGGACTTAATGAAGCACAGTGGACTAACACCAGCAGATGACATGGCTCCCCAAATCAACACAGACTGTGGAAACTTCATACTGGACTTCAAGCATCGTGCATTGTGTGCCTCTCCATTCTTCCTCCAGACTCTGGGTCCTTGGTTCCCAAATGAGATGCAAAAGTTGCTCTCATCAGAAAAGAGGACTTTGGACCACTGGGCAACAGACCAGTTCTTTTTTTCTGTAGCCCAGGTAAGACGCTTCTGACATTGTTTGTTGTTCAGGAGCGGCTTGACAAGAGGAATACGACATTTGAAGCCCATGTCCAGGATCCGTCTGTGTGTGGTGGCTCTTGATGCACTAACTCCAGCCTCAGTCCACTCCTTGTGAAAGTCCCCAACACTTTTGAATGGCCTTTTCCTGACAATCCTCTCCAGGCTGCGGTCATCCCTGCTGCTTGTGCACCTTTTTCTACCACACTTTTCCCTTCCACATAACCTTCTATTGATGTGCTTTGATGCAGCACTTTGGGGACATCCAACTTCTTTTGCAATTACCTTTTGGGGCTTTCCCTCCTTATGGAGGGTGTCAATGATGGTTTTCTGCACAACTGTCAGGTCAGCAGTCTTTCCCATGCTTGTGATTCCTACTGAACCAGCCTGAGAGACCATTTAAAGGCTCAGGAACCCTTTGCAGGTATTATGGATTCATTAGCTGATTAGAGTGGGACACTCTGAGCCAAGAATATTGAACCTTTTCACACTATTCTAATTTTCTGAGATTGTGAATTTGGGGTTTTCATAAGCTGTACGCCATAATCATCACAATTATACCAAAGTAAGGCTTGACATATCTTGCTTTGCATGTAATGCGTCTATCTCATATATTGGTTTCACCTTTTGAGTTGCCTTACTGACATAAATGAACATTTGCACGATATTCTAATTTTTCGAGTTTCACCTGTAGGTATACATGGATATGAACTGTAGGAAATTGTTTTCTTCTTGATGGGTTGCTTTTTTTTTTTTTTAAATCATTTGTAAATTTGTATAGGCTTCCAGACAGGAAATAATACATTTTAGGAAGAAAAATGGTCTTCCTGTTTCTAGAAATATTGAACACATATAAAGGACCATAAAGGAAGAATGGAAAAGCATAGCAGTAGTTAGAAATGATATAATGAATACAGATATTGACACATTTCTGCAGAAACCAATTAAAAGAACACTTAATTGGTTTTAATCCAGTTTAACTATTATGGATATCCCTAAAGAAAACAGAAAAATTGCTGACTTTTTCTTTCAGATTGGAGGATCCTGTTCCCATAATTTAAAGGTAGGGGGGCAGCACAGATCCTCAAACAGTGTTAACTTCATTATACAGACATGTAAGTCATCCAGCTGAATTCATCTGCTACATATATGGACCACCAAGGTCTGAACAGAGATCATATCCTGCCTATAATAATAGTAACAATGAAGTAGGCAAGGATACAGCAGAACGCAGTTCCTAGATGGTAGCGTACATCCCATTTCATGTGTCATAAAGTGTGCAAGCCTTATAGCTGAGTTGTACAAACCATAATCATACTACCTAGATATTAGAACTACTTTTCTGTTACTCATAGTCACGTTTCATGTAAACAATGCCTAAATCTGGGTTTCTCCAGTACAATTCTCTTTCTGCACAGAAAATGCAAAATGCTACAATAGTTTTATCACTTTGTCTTAAATATTACCTAGTGTTACACAAACTGTGAGATGCATTCCAGAGATTATGAATAAGAAAAAGAGCCTCTGAAACTAAAGAAATATTGAATCATAAGAAAGGACCTGTGAAAGATTTTAGTTAAGTTCTGCAGTTTGAATCTCAAAGTCTAATCTCACTGTTTCTGTGCCAACAATAGGCAGTTGGCTCTTTTGTTCTCATAACTACTTGCCATTGGGTGGGCTGATTAGAGTTGAAGTCCAAGATCTCTGTGGAGGACTACCTTGCCCATCCCAGCTCTGCTCTTCAAAAACATCTGGCAAGCAAGGAAATTTGCCACACCATCCCTTTGCTTCTCCCACCCAACCCCGATACCCACACAAAGGAATGATTTTGGTGGGGGAAGGAACCACCTTCCAAGCATCTACAGGATGGAGTAGAATGTCCTTAAACCTGAATCCTTGCTCTCTTGGTCTGGAGAGCAAAGCTTGAGAGAAGAATTGGCAGGAAGGTAAAACTGTCCATGTTACCCTCAGTGGAAAGATAAATGCATATTCCACACAGTCATGAAAGAGTTTGAAGAGGAAGGAAAGTCTTTTGATTCCCTGAACATTTTCTGCAAGAATAGAGGATCTTCATCATTACTACCCTGCCAGTTTTCCTCCTGTTTTCTACCAAAGGAAATCCTGCTTTACTCATTAGGGATAGTGAAACTACTGAGAGATGAAAGTTCGCCGCTGTTAAGTCTCTTAAACCCTGCTGTGGTTGATGGCCTCTGTAGTTTTGAGCTTGAATGTGGGTCTGAGCTATTGGGATGAGTTTAGTTGCATTCCCTTGATGTTCTCTTATGTCTACATTCTTGTAGCCACGGGGGTGCTGAAGTAGCTGAAATGAGAAAAAGGCAACAGTCCCAAAATGAAGGAACTTCGGCTGTGTCTCAAGCTCCTGGAAACCAAAGGGCCAACAACACGTGTTGCTTCTGCTGGTGCTGTTGTTGCAGCTGCTCATGGTATGTGTCATGTCATCTCTTTAGTCCCATTTTCAGCACAGGTGTATGACAGCTCCAAATCATCAGTTGCCAGATATTCAGGAACTAGTCCTGGGGTCTTTTTCTGCAAATAAAGACAACGAGTGCTCGCTTGGTGCTGATTTGTTGTGAAAAACTCTCATGTTTCCCACAAGATTTTGTTCATTGTGACCTGTGTGTGATTTCAAAAAGGTACATTAGTTGGCAGTCCAGATAATATCATTGCTACCTCAAAGAATACATCCATATCTGAAAGAGGGGGCTTTGTTTGGGTGTTTTCAGATTTTATATATATCTTGGCTTTTAGTTATTATGACAAAAACTGGATTACTTGTAACATACTTTAAAACCTAGGGTGTTTGATCAGTCTTCCTTCTATGATCTTCTTAATATTTTCATAAAATGATTACCTGATAAGTCCCGTTGCAAAAAGAAAGGGAAAAAGTTTGGATCTAGCCTAGGAAATATGTGCCAAGTTTCCTGATTTTTGAGGTGATTCTGATTCTTGGGGTGTGGGTGGAGTTGAGCGAGGGAATGAAGAGGAATGGAGTGAAAGTCAGTGCATGTTGAATGAAAGGCAAATATGAGCAGAATCATCCTGTGTATTGCTATTTGATAATTCAATGAATAACCTACAGAATATATTTATAGTCTGGAAACATTCAAATTCCACTGAGATTCTTCAACTGGCAAAAAGCCATCATTTTAATGGGGATGGGGCCAGGAAAATTGTTGCTACTCAGCTCTTCCAAAAAGAATCACCAGCTCAGGAAATCTGAGGCTGAAATCAGTGTTTATTTTCTGTTTTTAAAATAACCTCAGATAATCATGTGACATTTCCCAGCATGTCCAGGGTGCCTGTCACTAAAGCATATAAACCTTTAATGTAACAAGATTTATATGCGTGTGAAACAGTCCAGCGACATCAACAAGGCTGGGTGAATTTACAGCTACTTCACTTGCTGAGGGGTTCCATACAGCTGCCATAGCCTTCTCCCTCTCTCTGTGAAACTCCATCTCCAAGATTTCTTTGCACTGTAGCACAGGGACTGGTAAGCTGCAGCTTCCAGCCTAATTTTATACAGCTCTCAGCCCAGTTTTGAAAGACCTCTGCCAGAAATCAGCTCAGAGCCCTGGCAGGAGCAATTTGTTCCATCTCCAGCGGTCTCTTGGTTGTGGAGGGAGGGAGCAAAGGGAGTGTCAGAGAAGAAGAAAGGGAGTAAAAAACGAGGTTGGTAAATGAGAGAAAGAGAGCCAGTTTGTGTAGTGGTTAAGGCACCAGGCTGGAAACTGGGAGACCATGAGTTTTAGTTCTGCCTTAGGCACAAAGCCAGCTGGATGACCTTGGGCCAGTCACTCTCTCTCAGCCCCAGAAAGGAGACAATGGCAAGCCACTTCTGAAAAATCTTGCCAAGAAAACTTCAGGGACAGCCACCGGGCAGTCTCTGGGAGTCAATACTGACTTGAAGGCACCAAAGAGAGAGAGAGGGAGAGAAAAGAGGGAATCCCAACCACTTCTAGTTCTTCCACCTTTGCTATAGAAGAAACAAAATACTGGGGGAGATGTGTGCACATATGAAAGAGCAGAACTGTGTAAATAAGTTTCATTCTCCATGACTGAGGTCAACAAGTCAAGAAACATCCCAAAGCATCAATGCTCAACCTTCTACTTTCTCCTAACTAATTTCCCCTATGGAGACAGGGAGGGAAATAAGGTTGAACTATGGCAGCCTTCCCCAGCCAGGTGCCCTCTAGCTCCCAGAACCTCCAGCTGTCCTGCTAAGGAAGAGACCTGAGACTGGTGCAACCATTTATTGAATAGATAATTTGTGGTTTGTAACTAATATGAGTCATATTATGGCTCAGATTCAAAAAGTATCTGAAGAAGTGTTTTCTTCTGAGAGAGTCCTGATACATGGTTCAGGCTACATAAGATGCATTGAAAGGATTCATAGTTACAGACCAAACTGAAGGAAGCCGAAGAACAAGCATAAATAGCCAAACAGCCCTCAATGCAGCCTAATTATTTGGTCAGAGGAATCCTGATCTTGTCCACCTCAGGCATTCACTCCAACTTTGCTGCTGCAGACTTAGTTGCTTCCTTTTCATGGACCATGGGGAGGTATGGATTCCAGCAGCTCCTCATCTCCAGTGGTGTCCTCTTTAGGAGAAGAGTGTCTCAGCCCCTCCCAAACAGCCCAAATAGTGGGATGCCACTGAGTCCTGCAAACCCGGATCTTGAAGAGGTACCACACCTTTCTCATCAGAGCACCCCTTCAGAAGTGGGCATGACACCAGCTAATATGATGAAGACTATGTAGGCTGGAGAATTTTGGAGTGATACCCCCAAGACATCTGGAAGGCACCATATTTGGGATAGTTGCACTTGGGAGTATTAGGGCAATGAAAGCACATCCTTGTCTCTCCTACTGTCTGTGAGAGTTTTGCTTCCCATCAATAAGAATCCTATTGGAATATACATCTATACACTCAGTATCAGAACACTTTATGGGCCCTCCTTCTATAGTCTTTGCTGCTCAAAATACTAGTTATGTAAAAAGATGAATCTACTGCGGGTGAATGTTTATTTTTACTTTTGTAATATACCAGTTTATTCCATTAGATTGTTTCTTCCTGTTGTTTGCTTCTTCTTCATTTGAAAAATACAAGTTAGAGACAGACATGGGACAGGGTGGGATAGTAATTTAAGTTGTACAGTTTTTTTCCTTTGGATTCAGAGGATAGCAAATCCACTTTCCACATCCACATTCAGAGGAGAGTGAATCTGTGTGCAGCCTATGGAGATTAGCGTGTCACTCTTCCACTTAATGAAATCCCAGATGTGAGCTAAAACACAAGATTTTGCTGTGCGAGCTGAACTTTGGTTTGGCAGCTGTACTATGTGATTGCCTAGACATGACCTGATTACAGTTTATCAGCATACACTGTTCTCTAAGCTTCCCACTCTTGATCAGCATTCGCCAAAGCTTTTCCAAATATGACTCCCTCCCATAAGACTTTGGATGTGAGTGGGCAGATTTCTTGCAGATGAGAAACCGGGATGTGGTGTCTGATAATTGTTATGTACATGTGTTAAGCAGTCTCTCCCTCGAGTTGCTTGTTCAACAGTGGATTAGCTCTCTGAAAAACTGGACTCCATATCTGAAAACATTTCCAGAAGCTTCCCTAAGTGTGTGAATCAAGCCATGGATGTGTTGTGGAGTAAACATGCGACTGTTTCGCCACAAAGCCAAACCTGATCTGTGCACCATCTCCAATACATCAACACATTGTATAATACGTCTCCAAGATCACATCAATTGCTTCTCAGCTGTTCTGGAAAGGGAGTAAGAGCATAGATCATTCTGAGCTGCTTTCTCCTCGTTAGCTTTAAATGACAGTGGGTGAATAAAAAAAGTTGCAAGATGAGTTGGGAATATACCCTTCTGTATTATATGAGAAATGCTCACGACTAATAGCTTGATTAAATTATATTTCCACTGCTCTTTAAAAGCAAACTTAATTTATTTACATTAATAATTCTTGACAGGGAACTTTGAAGCATAGAGTTCTCATGTGTTCTTAAAAAGCTGTGTTGGCAAGATTCCAAAATACCACAGTATCTATATACTAGCTTGCAAATATTCAGAGCTTACACACCAGCATCCTTTACTTTTCTAATGCTCCAGTTTACTTTTCTAATGTTGTTTGTCAACACCAACACTGTGTACATTTGTACAAAATTCTTTTCAGGCTTGGGACAAGTCTCTGAGTAAAGTTCCACACTCTAAAAAATTTAGTAGGGTTGTGGTAGAAATACCACTGCTGGCGATTCTTGAAACTAAATTGGACAAAACTGTGGAAAAAGAATGTAAGGAAAAGTAGTTTGGACAACCTAATAACTTTGTCTTCCATCCCTAATGTTTTAGATGCAAGATTTTTTTTTAACAAAAGGATACAGTAGACAGAGAGTGATACAACACAGATCTCTACAAATTGTCTAAATCCAAATATGAAAAGCCTGCTTCTAAACGCTGCTGTAATTATTATGACATATACAAATCATGGCAAATGGAAGAATCATGAAACTATAGAAATGTACAGGTCTAACCCAGTTGACATTTACCAGATTGGGGAAGGCTGATCTGATCTGTTGTAACTCTTCAAATTTGGCTGTTCAGCTCCAGCAAAAAGGCAATTGGCCAGCTTGTTACAAGTTTATTTCTGACTCGTGCAGGTGCCTACAGAACTAGAGGAAAGAAAGCAGAGATTCTGAAGCACAAACAGTCCTCTTGGTGTACTAGAGTCTCAGGGATGTCTGCAGAGTGTGGTTAAAAAAAAAAAAATGAAGATGACAGCCATGACAGTGTGATTGAAGCTCCACCTGGTTTTTACATACAATAAAAATCAGATGAAGGTTCAGTTGCACCATCACAGCCACCACCTTCGCTTTTTGGACCACACCCCGTGGACACCTCTGTAGAGACTGCACAAGGAAGGGTTAGTCATTGATATCAGGCCTAATACCTTGTCATTTGAGTCTATAGGATCCTGCCTAGCATGGTAAGACCTAAAGCTGGTTTCTTAGTCTGTTGTTTTAAAACGAAAGTGCCTATACAGTAGTTTGTTTTTAATCCATGTTCTTTCAGGTGGAGCAATGGGGACATGATGATGCCAACTGAAGAGCATGCCTTAGTAGTCAGCCCTTCTAAGTTGGGGGTTGGAGAATTAAAATAAACCTCAGTAAAGGAATTCAGGAGAGCCAATTTGGTGTAGAGGTTAAAGGCATCAGGCTAGAAACTGAGAGGCCATGAGTTCTAGTCCCACCTTAGACACAAAGCCAGCTGGGTGACCTTGGGTCAGTCCCTCTCTCTCCCAGCCCTAGGAAGGAGGCAAGGGCAAACCACGTCTGAAATTTTGCCAAGAAAACTGCAGGGATTTGTCCAGGCAGTCGCCAGGAGCCAAGACTGGCTTGAAGGCACAAGGGGGGGATTCATAGTGGTGTAGAGGAAATGAGAGTTTCTGCAGGTACAGGGGAGCCTACCTTACTCCCCCTTGCCCTATATCTTCAAGAAAGTTGGATAGGGCTCTCTGGGCTGCAAAACTCCAGGCATCGACTAGATCGCAGCAAAATGTTTGGATTTTTTTTTCATCCCTTTGCTGCCATCCAATGGGCATCCAGATATTTGTATCCTCAGTTGGGGGAGGGGGGAGCACTTGAGCTGCCCCGCTATTGGGAGGGCCAGCTGAGAGGTTTACCTTGAGGCCCAGAAAGCTCTACATACTTCCCTGCCAGTTTACATTCCATTCCTCTGTGCATCCAAAAACAAGCCATCCTGTATGGTTTAAGGATGTTCATGGAAGATAGTTCAGAATGTCCCACATTTCTGTGTGATTAAGACACATAGCTTTGATTCCCAAGCATGCGAGAAAAGAAAAGGAAACCTGTTTGGAGCAGAATTCAGATCACCTTTCTCCATCTGGATATCCCATCAACTGCAGTTAACTGGCACAATAACTTCCAATACATCTGGAAGATACCAGTTTGGAGAAAGGCTGGCTCAGAAGCTATTTCTTTGTAGCACCTCCTCCCTGTTTGAATCAGTGGCAATGGGAATTTTCAAGACCATATTTATTAAGGAATTGGAAAATACATTGCTAATCAGAACGCAGGCTTTAATAGCTACCTTTCTAGGGAAGAGAGCCATGCAAATGAGCCAAGATTGTGCTGAATGCTTGAGGGATGTTATTGATTCAGCCAAAGGCTGTATCTCTGCAGTGAACTTTTGACTTGAGATTTGGGGAGGCAAAATAGAAAGGAGCATTCACTCCAGCCACAGTCAGAATGAGAATGAACCGTCCTGTTTATTCAGCTAAATAATCCACACCTTGTTTAGTGGATGGTACATTTATGACATCAATAGAAATATTAGATATGGCTTGAGAGAGCTTTGCAGTTTAAGGAAGCCTCTGTTTTATTCTACCTTTTAAATTGCTTTGATGTTAGGAAACTACTAGACGTCTTACGCAGTAAGGTACATTCAGTCATGGAAGTTAAGAATAAAGCAAAAATATTATTTCATTTAAAAAAAAAAAGACAAATAACCCTTCTTATTAATTTTCTTCCTGCTGGAAAGAGTTCATTATTGAATTGAGATTCTTAAATGTTTTTGTGGACTTTCCCAATGAAGGAAGTATTGAGTCTTTTGCATTTGTACTCTATCTAAACCTCATCTACTGCACATATTATTTGCACCCTCCCAACTACCCAATTCATGTGATTCAATGTATCTTAGAGATTTGAGGCTGAAAGTGAGCGAATGTTATGATTGAGCACTTATATACTTGTCTAACATTTCCTGACTCTGGAAAGGCAGTATATGTAAGATGAACAATGTAATCTGTTCTTTTTCCTTGTGTGCTGATTTTCTACTGAAAGCAGTTTGACATGGTTCAATTATTCAGTCACTTAACTGAATGATGAAGTCATATCTTCCTTTCCTTACCAGCTATAAGGGTGGGTAAGTATATTTTCCACACAGAGAGGTCTATCCCTAAAATAAGGCAGAAAGAATAAAAATGTAAGAATTTAGTAACACGGCTTACAGTATAGTAGTAAAGATTTAATAAAATACTGATGAAATGAGAAGAAGAAAGAAACATGTGAGATTTGAGTTTACTCCATTTTTTTTCTTGATTTCAGCTGTAAGGTAGTAAATCAATCTGTATGCGTCCAGTTTATATTTCATGACCTATAGAGAGATAATAACCTCCATCTGAGATTTAGCTAAGCTAGATGCTTCTTCTTCATTCAGTTGGCATGACAGCAATAGCAGCATTTTTTTTTCCTCGAGAGAAGCAAGAGCATCCATTCCTAAAATTACAGCCACCCAATCTGTAATGGTATGTGGGAATGACCCTGGGAGACAGAAGGAAGAGCCACAGCTTAGACAACAGTCTGATAAACAAAATCTGAGTCCGAAGGAGGGGTGGGGTGGGGTGGAGAAAGCATCTCAGAAGGGACTCTCCCTAGTTTTTGGGCAAGTAGAGGCAAGGGAGGGGAGGGGTTCTTGCAAGTCTGAAAGTACCCCTCCCCTCCCTTGCCTTTACTTTCCCAAAAACTAGGTGGTCCCTTCTGAGACGCTTTCCCCACCCTGCCCCTCCTTCGGACTCAGATTTTGTTTATCAGACCGTTGTCTAGGCTGTGGCTCTTCTTCCTGTCTCCCAGGGTCATCCCCACATACCATTACACAATCTGTCATTCTGTCTTGTAAAATTGCACCAATCCCTAGCTGGGGGTGATGCTTAAAAACAAGGGTGAACAGGTGGGGATGGGTTTGTCTTCCCCCCTCCTCCTGGCACCAGATTAAAAGGTACAAAACAGAATCATTCAGCCCACACTTTACAGATAGCCATAGCCATCAGTTGCATCATAGTGTAACAGTTCCACCGAAGTTTCCCCAACAAGAGCTAACCTTAGCCTAAGGAACTAGAGGGGCAGGCCATCTTCATCTCACCTTGGATAGAAGGACTCAGCTTATCTTCTTACTGGGTAAGAAGATGGACAGCACTCCCTGTTTCTCTAATGGCAAGCACCTTAAGTATAAGAGCCAACGAATGAGAGAATGAAAGAAAAAAACCAGACCAATGACGTGCATTACACAAGGTAGAAAATGTCTTCTTCTTGTATTTTTGATCTGTGGCTGTGCCTCCTTCCTCTCCTGACACCTTCCCTTCACTAGTCATATTGCGCTACCCTTCCTGAAGCCATGCCAACATCTAACAACCATTTTGCCTGTTCCAGGAAGAAATGTTACCAGGAAACATTACTGTATTTCTTTGAGTGAAGAGAGAAACCACTCTCAGGTAGCAAACAGGAGTTTTTGCATAAAAGTTTTGCATAGATTTTTCTCACATACTGTTTCTAAAGCTTTGTATGATAAAAAACAAAGCATTATCCATAATCCTGAAAGAGAGAGAGTGAAAAAATGAGAGAGGTTGATACTTAGCTGTAGGATGCGAGAGCGCAGTTTTTCTAAATTGGTTGTGGATCCCTGGCCTTCAAAATGACAAACAGCTTTTTCATCCAGCTTGGCATCAGCTTCAGGAATGGATTTTCTTGGGCCTTTAGCAGTAGCATACCACTGTTGGAACTGGGTGATCCCAACAGCTTCTGGGGGTTAACTAAGGATTTGGAGTCAGCAGCTGGCAAGAAAACCAAACCCAAAACTGATTTCTTTGCCTCATACTGTTCTGGTAGTCTGAAAGCTCTTCTTCCTGACCTTGTTACACACATTATTTATTAAAAGGAATATTTCCCTTGTATGGGTTTAAGGGGCAACAAAGTTACAAAAAGGCATATAATCCATGCTTTTGTCATTATTTTTACAGCAATTTTGGGACACGTTTGACAATTATACCCAGATTTTTAAGTTTCTGGTTTTTTTTTAAAAAAAGAAGAAATAGTGACATCCTCACCATTTTCTTGTATTGAAATATCACTATCTATATTAATTTTGAGGCTCCAGTATTTAGTTAGACTGCCTATGTATGCTACATTATCAGTCAAAACTTTTTTTCTAAACTGTGAGTGGATTGAAAGCACGGATTTAAGCTCATCACTTCTACATTTGTCTTACTGATTTGGAAGGGGGTGTATAACACATAACGATCATGCTTCTTTTAACATTCTTAAAAACTATTGTCTATTTTCAGTCCGTTACTTCAAATGGGATGCATTTTTTAAAAGCCAGCAGCAGACTAACCAACTTGTGTCTATAAAGCTGAACGCCACCCACAAGTTGTACATAGCAAAGCCACAAAGACTTTGTTGGTCTATGATAGATGCCCTCATCTTTTTCAATCTCTCCTAGCAAAGCTTCATTAAATCCTTAAGCAGTTTCATTTATCTGAATTCTTCTACTTTGACTATTTATATATAAGCACTTTTTTTTTATTTTGTGAGGTTAGGAGACTCCTTTCTTGATAGCTAATTTGAAAAGCTCCAGTAATTCTGGACTCAAACTGAGGAAGCTGTACAAAAGTTGAAAACCTGAAATCTTTGAGTTAATTCCTTATAGTTTTCATTAGTGATATTTATTATCAAATGAACAGATTATTCCAAAGCAGCGTAATTCAGCTGTTGCTGGTTTCCCCCAGAATCTCAGTGTTTGTACCTCTTTGATAATGTATGCTTCCACAAATAGTTTTTAGTATACAATTGCTCCATCTCAGACATCAAATTGGATTTGGGCTGAGATATATACATAGATGTCTATTACAAACTGCAATGACATCATGTGTGTCACTGATGATGTCATGATGCATGTGATGTCACTTACTCCCCCAGTTTTCCATTTGGAATCCTCCCATGCTTTCTCATTGCTTCTTTTAAACCGATCTGTCTGATTTAGGCCTCTTCCTCTGGCAAGAGCACACAACTGTGAGAATTATAAAGTAGCAACTTGACTGGCAATTTGACATAGAAGAGAAAAAGCTCTTACGATGTTGGTTGATATTTATGACTGAACATGGTGAACTGACTGCTTACTACCATGATATAGTACCCTTGTATTTCATTCAGCAAAGTTGTTAAGTGTTACTGGTTGCAAAATGAGGATATGAATCAGGATTTGCAGCATATGTATTTACTATTCTGCAGAGATGCCTGAGGTACAAGCACACTACACACATTCTCTCTCACGCACACAGAGTCTAAATTTGCTACATCCATTAGGACTGAGAACACAACCTATTGAGCACAATCAGGGCCTCTTTTTCAGACCTACTTTGTGTGAAGCAAGATTTTATATTGTGTCTCAAAAGATTTCAAAAATATTAGTTATGTTGCTCCCTTACGATACTATTTCATGTAGAAGTAAAAGGAGAAAAAATACTAGTGTGTATTCTGCTTGTTAAACTATACCCCTACATAGGATTAGATTTTTCTCCAATGCTGGGCATTTTGACAAAGAAAGATTTAAGGCAAGAAAGAGTAAACCTTGGAGATCTGAAAACACCAAGGTATATATGAGGTTAAAGATTTGAGATTTGGAAAATAATGCAACCAGATGAAGAAGCAAGAGAGTAAGAGAATTGAAGGAGAAATGCTTGTCAGGTGTTCACTGAACAATCATATCCAAGGAAATTTGTCTGATTGTAGGAGAATCACATCCAGGACAGCAAGCTATAAGATATATCTGATGGTAGTGAACATGTCCCCTGCCTTTAAAAAACAAAAGCAAAGCAGAACACCTTAAAAATACATTATGGTATGTTTCCATCTATAACGTCTTCCCAAATAACAATTCCAAAGTTAGAATATATTTCCAGAAACAATTGCTGCCTTTCATTTATTTTCATTCATGTTGCATTCCTAGAATCCATCAACTTAATGTGACCAAGATATTTATCGATGGCTTCCTAATAAACTGAATTCATCGAACATACTGGTAATGTTTTCTTAGGCATGAATCAGAATGATTATGTTCAGAGCCGCATTTGATCTCCTTTCAGTTGAGCAACTTTCAGCAACTTGGGTGTGGTGCCCTTGTTGTTGGCCTATAAGCCACTCCACCTGTCAAATATTTACTCTGCAAATATACAAGTCCTGATCGAGGAACTTTTTCTGGAAGGGTTTTTGAAATGGAGTAATCAGGCTTGGTAAAAATAATTAAAATATTAACCTCTTTTGTCTGATGAGAATGACTAGATTTTGATTTTGCATTTTTCATGGCCATCTTTCAAAGTAAGACTGAAGAAATTCCATGCTGTGGTTTTAGTTAGGTGGACATCTCTGCTGCATGTTTTAAGAACAGCCATTCAAAAACATTTCATTAAGAATCCCCAAGCAGGCAACTGTATTTGTGCCTGTGTAAACAGTTTGATCTGCAGCAGTTCAGAGGCACGATCCAAAGAGCCATCAGGTGCCAATTTTGCTGAAGAGCCACAGTGCTCAGTTGTGTCCGTGATGGGTAGTTGTGTGGGAATTCTATGTATAGCTGCTTATATTCTGCAGGAATATGGGATGTTTCAACAATTCATTAATTAAATGTTCTATCTTTTTTTAAAACAGCATTCTCTGATCATTTTTGCAGATCATTTCTTTACTGTATTTCTATTTAATTTTATATCATTTCCTACGCCCAGAACATCTTGAAGCTTTGTATATAGATTTAGTTATTAAAAAGTAATTAAAATACAAAATATAATAATATAACACTCCCAGAATTAAATATCTAATGTGAACATCGTTAAAATGGGAAGCAGATGGATATGCTCACAAAGTGTGTGAAGAGAGCAATCCAGGCCTAATTTTTAGGATGTTATATGTATTCTGGCTTAGTTCAGAAAAACAGTCAATGCAATTGTTTCTCACCCTTGGCAGCTTGAAGATGTGTGGACTTCAATTCCCAAAATTCTGGGAGTTGAAGTCCACACATCTTTAAGTTGCCAAGGTTGAGAAACGCTGGTCAGCACTAGGTTCCTAAGTGAATATCCTAGCACCTCATTCAGAAACCTGGCCATGGCATTCTGTCTCAAATTACAATCTTCTTTTAAAAGTTTAGAGTAACCCAGACCAGGTTATCTGGTCAACATATATGCAGTGGTTTGGAGTTCTACTTATTGCACTTTTTCTCAAAATTGTTGATGAAGTAGTATAAATAACAATTCAATATCTTTAAACCTTTGAAACTAGGGCGCTAAATATTTGGGAGCAGAGGAGCTAGAAATCACTACAAATAATAAAATAAAAGTCATGAGTTTTACAGGGACACACATCTGATTTTATTGAATGGCTGAGCAAAACTTAGTGCTTTGATAACTAAATAATGAAAAAGTATCATCCAGCCCCTGCAGTGAAAGATGAAATATGAAACTTTTGGCTAATTTATTATCTCACGGCCTAATTTCCTACTTGCAGAGGGTTTATCTTCTAACCACATATCATTCCAAATCAGCTTAATATGTCAGTTACAGCACGAATAACAGTCTTGAATTTTGGAACTAAAGCACTATTTTTGGAAAAAGTAGAATTAAGCAAGTCTCTCAAGACTGTCTGTTTTCTTATAAACCAAGAAACTTATGAAATCTTTCAGTTAAAAAGAAGCTTTGCTGTCAGCTTTTGCCCTTCTTAGAAATTTGGTAGAATATAAATACTCCTTCACCACACAGACTCGGTCTGTTTAAAGAAACTTTCCTAGTGTCTCGCATAATGTATGTTTATTCTCATTTAAGCACCTAACCAACCCACTTTTTTCCTTTCTTTTTTTCTTTCACAGTTGCATTTGTTTCATGGATTTCATCCTTTCCAGCCGAATAAATGTTGGAAAGAAATTATGTTTCATAAAAGGCCCATCTGTCAGTAGGATAACACTCAATTGCAGTCAATCCCAAAGAAACACTTATTTCAACCTGTACTTAAATCGCTATAATGAACCACTTGTCTCGGGTGATGGAGTGGGAAGGACAAGGGGACTCCTTCTTACCTCCCTTACTGCCCTCACGTAGTTCCCTCCTGGCCCAGGAGGGAACTCCCACATTCTGGAGAGCAACCTGCCAGGTTTCACAGCACTTCCATCACTTTCCCTTCAGACTGTGTGAGGAGCCATCATGCTCCGTTCATGGCTGAGAGCATTCAGCAAGGCAGCATCTGGAGCACAGGATCAGGCAGCAGACAGGGACCAGGAGGAAAGATTAATTTAGGCTCCCCTCAAGCTTTCAAAGAGCCCAATCCTGTAAGGCTTAACCAAATCTTGCCATAGGCCTGTTCTCATCACCACAAGCTTGTGGACACTTTGCAAACTGCTGGTAATGGAGATCTTGCAGTGGCCTCTCTGTGGATACTTTCATATCCGGATTAGTAATAGCAGTGGTGTGCTGGGGGTCAGCTTTGGCCCATGTCCTCTAATCTAGGCATCATCTTTAAGACTCAGTTGTCAGAATGGGAATCCAGGAGTTTGCCAAGCCAAAGTTGATCACATTTCCTGCTTCTTTCAATCACACTTTTTGATCACATTTCCTCTTTTATTACACACTGAAATATGTCTATTTGTCTCCTGGAAGAAGTCCAGCCCCCCGGTGCTGTCCAATTGTCAAAGGACAGCTTAAGATCCTGTTCAACTGGGCAGGGTAACAACTGCTCCCAGACCTGTCTGCCATCAAACTGAATTTTGATTTAAATATTTAAACAGCTAAACAGTGTACTTTTCTTGTTTTACTATAGATTATTTTATTGAATTGTTTTATATTTTTTGCCTTTGTACACAGTTCTGGCCTCTCGTGGGAGGAAGAGCCATATAGAAATAAAATAAACAAATAATATTTATATAAGATATTGCCTTCTGACAAGAGAAAGCATGGGAACACACACACATAGACACAGTATTAACATTTGGTGTGGCTGTGCATTAATGCTTAGTATTTTAATCCCGCAGAAGGATTCATTTTCTCAGGGAATACCAAGAGTCACAGGGCACAAGCCCCATGCCTGGAGCACAGCTGTTTTGCATACGTTTCAAAATCCAGCTGTTTACAAAGCAACCACACTCAGCCCTTTCTCCTACCACCTTATTTTTTCCACCTGTCTCCTATTGTTCCCAATCCACTACTACTACTTTTCACATCAATGCATGCACATCCCCTTATAGTTTTAAAAAATGGGCCACAGTGATAGTAGCATGCTCCAGACCAAGAAACATGACAATACAGTAAAGGTAGGATAAAAAAAAAAAATCTAAAAAAAGCCCCAAAACTCAGAAGGTTGCAAACAGTGCTGGATATGTTGCTACCAAATATTTTGACATACAATGCCAATTATTTGCATTACTTACTGTAGTTCCACAAATCTGTTTTTTTATTCATTCTGTTGTGATACACAGGGTACACCAAATGTTAGCCCCATAGGCCAATCACAATATGCTTTATTAATCTTTTTTTCAGCAAAACCTTACTGTACTTAGGAATTTTCAAAGGCCATGTGTCAAACGAGAAAGGAAGCGTTTAGAAGAAAATGGCAACCAATTCAAACAATTAATGTAATTTATATGACACATAGTCTGTAGGGCCTGATTTTTGGTACCCATTGTATATATGAATGTATCAGCATTCACTAAATACTTTTCATAGCATATCTCCTTATGATTAACCTATGATTTGGGCTCCAGTATATTGCCATGCTAGCTATTTATTGATGTTACATGTTCTAGGAACAGTCTTTTAATTTGTTAATTCAAAACATGATCACTCTAAATGAATGAAACTAATTATAATGTGTGCATTTCCCAACAGTCAAATGCATATTAACTAATAGGAATGGTTGATTACTTGAATTTGCATTATTAATCACACAAAATTCTAGACCTGGAAGAGAAGGAGCCATTTTGATCATCAGTTCTAATCTTCTGCCTAGTGCAAGGATCCAACTAAAAGCATTCCTATTGGGGGAGCTGTCTGTCCTCTGCCTGAACACATCTAATACTGTTTTTGTCTCACAGTTCAAGGACTCAGATATATTGCTGCCTGCTAAGGAGTAGCAAATCTTCCATATACACCTCTGACTCAATGTGCAAAATAAAGCAGGTGGTATCAAAAAAAAAAAAAAAAATAGCCAGAGACCCCTTAACAAAACAACTAGTCACTTTCTGCTCCTTCATGATTGCCCACATAAACCAGTAGTTTTCTCAACCTTTTTTCATCACTCTTAAAAAGTGCTGTTCATTTTCAGTTAGTCTAAGGCAGTGTTTCTCAACCTTGGCAACTTTAAGACGTGTGGCCTTCAACTCCCAGAATCCCCAGCCAGCATGGCTGGCTGGAGGATTCTGGGAGTTGAAGGCCACACATCTTAAAGTTGCCAAGGTTGAGAAACACTGCTGTAAGGTATTAGAATGCCATTTGGTGTGTTGTTTGACTGTATTTTTATCCATTTAGGGAGGGCAAAGACTTCTTTCAGTTGAACTCAACTCTTAGTAACTCAAAAAAACTTTGGAGCACTTTTGCGATAAAGAAAGCCCTAATACAGTTTTATTTTGGTTGAGTTTTTAAAACTGGCTCCTTAAATGCCATGCTTAAAATAGGGTTTGCTTCAAAACATGGGTTTTCAATACAGTCAAATTCTAGAGTTACCAGAAGACAACGCAATCAAGTGGAGGATTATATTAATCATTAACTTGAGGGCTGGCAAGCGGCCTTCCTTGATCTGGTTATCTGGTAGAGTTTGTGACCTGCATCACATGGATTTGTTTGTTTACTTTAATAATTAAAACTACTATAATATGCTATTAAAATTATAAGCTCACATTATCAGCATACACTACATCTACTAAGACACCCTTGGTTGAAGGAGCTGCTGACAAGTGATATATGTGTACATTTTTGCCTTTGAATCTAAGATTCAAAGCCTGCCATTTTTTTTTAATCTATAGTATTTAACTGAGTCTCCCCACTGATGGAATGGTGTCATCTTTTCCCTGCAGCATACCAATCTTCCCCCTGCCCAATTTCTCAGGGTTGGAGAAGGATAGGAGAAAACAGTGTTGAGAAGATGGGGGACTACTACTTATTCCATCTGTCTGTGGATTAGCATACAATAATGGCTTTTAATCCTAATGTATGTTAACATAACACATGGGTATTTTTAAAAAAAGGAAGCAAATATAGTCTTGGAATGCAGTTGGGCATCAAGGGTGCATCAACTAAGGGTAGGGCTCATTGAAAAGCATCAGAGCTTGAAAAAAATGATGTGCCTATGCAAAAGCTGGCAATAAATGAACAGCATATTGTGGGACTGATAGCTGCATTGACCAGTATAATACGGTTTTCAAAAAATCTGGAAAGCAGGTTTTGCTTTGCTTTGTTGTTTCGTTTGCAATTTTTGTTGCAGTCTTTGAAAATGCAGCTTTTGCTCATTTGAAGTATAAGTAGCACGTGGAAGAGATTGTCTTGACTGACTGAAAAGTTAGCTATTTATATTAAAATTTTGAAGATTAATATACTGTATCTCAAAAAAAAAAGAAGTCAGAAGATATTGGAAATGTGTCTTATTGTTATCTACTAGAAAAGCCATATCCTGTTTTTTGATGCCAGACTATTTTACATATGGGCAGATTCAAACACATTTTGCTAGCCACTTCTATCTTTTTTAGACCTTGCCTGCCAGACCTCCCATACCTAGTGGGGGGAAAAAATAATAAGTTTACAAAGGTGGAGTATGAGTATTTGTGAACAAGACTGCTAGTTTACCACCTTTTTAAAATGCTTATGGAGATCTTTGTTTGATACACACATCAGTCCCTATTGACATTAAATCAATTCACTATTCAATCAATTCACTATTTAATAGGAGCCATTATTTAGGAGTGCAGTGTGCACAGCTTTGAACTTCTAGAGTAAAAGTGGATTAGAAATCTAGCAAACAACTAAATACATTCTTAATTCTGTTTGAAGGGTTCATCATGATAAATAAAACAGTGGCCCTGTAAGCTAATTAACTGTTCAGAAGCTTTCTTTGCCATAAGTATAGATTATGGGGGACAAGGAAAGTGACATGAGTTGCTACAAGCATAGTAGTGTAGATCAGTTGTTGCTTAATAGATTAAACTGGCCTGTGATTTGTTTTAAAACATTTAAATATACTGCTATGAAGCCAAAGATTTTTAGAGTTTACTAAATTGCAGATGACAAGTGGCAAAACAAGCATAAAGCCAATCGTTGTCAAAAAGTGAAAAGTCAGTTTTTTATATTGACCTGGCTATTCAGAAATTCTGTTTGAATATCAAAATAAAACTTCACTGATAACTAGAAAATAGTCCAGCTGCTAATATGTAAACCTTCCCAAGGTGGAACATCCTGATACTGAAGCACCACAAAAAATCATATTGTTAATGAAATATGATGTTTCTTATGGAAACCTACCATCAAGGGGACAGTAATTGGAGCAATCATTGTTTGATTATTTTAACGTATATGCAAATTGTATGTAGAAGGTGAACCCTCAGGTATTAGATTCCAAACCACTTAGGGCTTTACACTTTGAATTGGATGGGGAAGTTGATTCAGAGAGGGTGGTGACCCATAGCCTAAGGCAGGTAGTATCAGGTTCTACATCAGCCAAAGATTTTCAGACCCTTTTCAAATGCAACCAGCTCTATGCAGGCACTTCTGGCAAACCCAGCTAGTGCCTGGATTATCATAAAATTCATCCTTTTGTATCTGAGCTTCTCTTTGAAGGGCCAAGCATTTATTTGGTTATGAAGATTAACAAAGAATTCCTCTTCAGCCTTAGGATTAAAGTGGTAGATCATTTTTAAAATTTGTGCCTAATATGTGCTTAATCTACGTCTTCTACTTTCTGGAATGTCAGCCTAGCCCCCTTAAGACATTCAGTAATTTACAAACATGGATGGATAGATGCAAGAACCGCATGTCTGCGTAATTTGTGAAATTGAACTTTGTTTGGCTCAAGGGTAATATGTTTGGGTTCATAATAAGGGTGAATGAAAAAAATTAAAAGTAGAGCAAAATGCAGTTAGAAGTAATATAGAATCTGACTAACCATGTTTTCATTTTCACTGTTAAAGAAATCAGGTAATTGTCCTTTTCAGGAATCCACAGAAATAGGCACAACTTTTTGTCTTAAGTAAAATTATTTGGAATCTATAACCCCAGATTTTCTAGCCTTACCCTTTGCTAGATACATTTCTTCTCAGCCTTTTACTTTTTAAGTATCTTCATGGTTGATGAGAAGTATAATGACTACATTTACTCTTTCTGAAGGTTGAATATCCAGATGTGAGAAAGGCAAATTTAGTTTTATTGCTTGTAAACCCACTGTAACTAATCGTACTGGTTATCTAGTTATTTTTTTAATCTTCTTTTATTCTGCATGTTTTAATTTTTACCTTCTGGAATTCTGGTGACTGATAGTTATAGAGGCCTGACTGACAGATGTGAGAAACTCTACACATGCTAAATATTATCTAACCTTGCCACAGTTCTTTTTGATTTCTTGAGAAATCCTCAAATGCTTCAGAGAAATCATCCTAAATTCAATTTTTCAGTGGTAGCAAAATTCACCAGCATTGTTCTGTTATAAATTAACACAATAGGGATTTTAAAGGTGATTGATTATGTACCATCAAGTAGGTGTTGACTCTTAGTGACCACATAGATAACTTTCTCCAGGATGATCTGCCCCAACCTGGTCCTTCAAGATTTCCATCAGTCCATCCATTGCCACTGTAATCTATAAAGATAATTATAGAGATTTAATTAAGGAATTTGGTAAGCAACTATTATCGAAAAGCTACGTTGGTTTTAAGAACATTGTTTTTACTCAGGTTTGTAGTAAAGAATTAGGCATTTGGACAAAGACATTATCTTATGAATAATATGCCCCCATACGTATGGACCATTACTTCTGTGCTGAGCTTCTTCAGAGAAGTAAGAATCCGGGTCTAGTAGAGAGCATTGGGAGGATGTTAAGTTTGGGATCTGTCCCTGTTGGATTGTGCCATTATGTTTTGCTGTTTTCATGCTTATTTTTGCTCAGATCTGTTTGGAGTGAAGTGGCATAGAAATATCAATAATAAAAATATAAACACATTCCTATTCTCAAGATCTAGTAACTGAAAGTAGTTGTTTTTTAAAAATAAACAAATTTCTATTGGTCTGAAAAAATTATGGGTCAAAATGCTATTCATTCGACCGGTATATATTGAACTCATTCTGCCAAGGAATCCTCTCATCATAATATTAAAACAAAAACAAACAAACAAAAAACAATCCCAGGCAGCTAGATGCATTTATTTTATTCATTTAAAATGATGTATATCTTGATTAACTCTCAGGGCAATGTCATCAATCATTCTATGACAAGCTCCTCATATTGCTAAGGGAATTCTGTGGTACCTTTTCCCCTTGTTCTTACCTTCTGGATAATAATTTGACTCCTTATAGATATACATTGAACACAACTTTTCCATTTGACACAAATGGATAAGACAGTTTAGACTGGAGATGGTTTTTCTTATCCTCAGTCTTAACATCTGGACCTCAACATATATTCACATTATGTCGGGCTGGCATTCTGTGATCTCAATTGATTTGTTCTTTACACTGTCCTTCTGGAACACGACTTTTCTGTTCCAGTCTCAGCCTATCTCTGTGAATTATGGGGACTGCCGCACGTGGCATTTGTGCCAAAAGGGGATCTCTTCAGCAGACTTTCAGTAACAGAGTTAACTCCCAGTTCCACTGTAGTGTAAGTGAAAACACTGAAGACAGATTTGCAGGGTTAACACTACAGCTCTGAGGCAGACAGTTTCCCATCCTGCCTCCAGGATCCTCATCTCTCCCCTCTTCCCTGGATTCTGGGGGGTCCAAAATGTGTAAGAGAACCAATTGCACAGCATAGGGACAGCGAGTCCTATCTTAAATGGCATTTGTCACTCCCTTACATTATATCTGCCTGCCGTATAAAAATACAAATTAGGCAGTGTAAGGAGCTTAAAGGATGGGAATTAAGCAGAGACACAGATCAGCTTTGCTTTAAAAAAAAAAAAAGGCTAAGCCCCTTTCAAAAGGAAAGAAAGGGAAATGTTATGACTTCAGTTTTTGGAAATTAAAGGCCAGTGCCAGTGCAACGGAGGAGTTATGAACTGACTAACAGCACTGCTAAATTAGAGCTACTAAAATATTAAAAAATGCCTCACTTAGAATTTATGTAATGGAGGTTTAATTCTACCACTCAGTCTTGAATTAGGGCAAGATAAAATACCTATACTTTTCCTTTCTCAGCATGTATCTGTGCATTTGATTTTACTTCATACAGATAGAAAGATATATCGGAGTGTCTTAATTGCCCTATTGAATGAAATGTTATGGAAATTGTACTTATTTTTATAAAAAGACATATTCTCTTTCTCTTGACTTTATGTCAGTTGAGGAAATAAGTTGGAGTCTTGCAAGACCAGGGAAACCTCTTGGCGGGGGGGGGGGGTGTCAACCATTGCCTTGCATTTGCTATCAGGAAAGTCTCGCTTTGACCCTGCCATTTCTCTTAAAGCTCTGGCTTGTTTTATATGTTTTACATTCATTATTTTACATTAATTTTCTCTAGACAAAATAAAGTGTTGTACTACATTGCAGCCTCACTGTTAGGAATGAAGACAGAGGGGACAGCACGGGAAGACCGACGCACACTAGCAAACTGGAGAGCATCCAGGTCATTGAAGAGTGGTAAGTTTTTCATTTGCGTTCCTCAGTTGTCTGAAAAAAGCGTTGAGGTTGATTCTTACGTACCCTCTCCTTGTTTAGCGACCACATTCCTTTCCAACAACTTGGTTGTTAAGCATAACGGTTGCTAAGCGAACACAGGACGCGCAGAGAGAGAGAGAGAGAGAGAGCTGGGAAGATCACAGATTGCTGCCTTCTCATTCAGATAAAGTTCTCTCATACCTTATCTTGTACCTGACCTGTTGTTGTTTTTCCCTCCCCCCCCCCACAAGACCCAGAGATTGCTTAAACAAGCTATTTCTTCCTGAGCTGCTTTTCTCCACAACACAGCACTTCCCTAAAAAATACTAACCACAAGATAACAACTCAGCTCTGTGACCTTAATTAGTTGATTGGAACACTCCTGCCTCCTGCTGCTGCTGAAACTGACCAGTCCTTAGTCAGTTTCACACTGAAGGAGTTTGTTGTCATAAATGCATACTTGGGTCAGAAAATGATTTTTTTAATTACCATTTATTACCGCTGTATTGCAAATGGTCGCTACCTGAAGTAGTTGCTAAACAATGAGTGGCTGTATGCATTATCTGATTTTAAATCCACAGAGATTTCCCTATGAGTATTCATACATAGGAACAAATCATATAAAATGCAGCCAGAAATCTAGGTTTTTCATCTGCTTGCCTTGCTCATTTCATAAAGTAATATATTTTTAAAAAATGTGGGGAGGGTTAATAATAAATTAACTTGTGTAATTATAATGCCCAGAATACCCAGAATAAGCTTGTCTTCCATAACAATAAAAGAGTATTTAAGACATAGAAGGGTTACATAGATACAATGCATACATACAGCCACATACAATGGCTTGTTAAATAGCTTACTTTAACAATATGCCAATAAGAATGGAGGCAATGTTTAAAGTTCTCTAAAGGCAGAGATTTTATTTAACGGAACTTACAAGACTTGTGAATCCCTGTTGATGATTATCTGAACAAGAAATAATCATAGGAGATCTTCCGGCTTGAATCTATCAGTTTTATCACTGATAGAAGATTTACACAAACATTTGGATTCAGGTGAGGTTTTTGGAAGGCAGGAAATACTTATTCATATAACTGTTATAGCAAGAAACATTTCTCATAGGCTCCCTCCAACATTTCATTCTCGGGCAGAGAATTACTCCTCATTTCCTTCATTAAATTATAACAATTCTCATTTGGTGCATTCACTTCTCATTTGTGTTTATTGGCATAATTCTGCCCTATTTAATCATATTAATATCCCAGTGATACATTTTCAGTCGTAACTGCTTGAAAACTTAGTCACTTTTCTTAAAATGTAAATGAAATGGTTGTTCTGTGTTTACAATTTTCATTCTCTGACTTTGCACTTCAGCACAGTGCCATCTTGTGGACAATGTATGTTTCTGTAACACAACGTCTAGTTTCAAAGCAGTTCTCTATTATCTACTGCCAGGGATTCATTTTTTGGTCCTTTATACTATTTGGATAATCTATTTTTTCCATACAAATAAGTTGTAATATACCTTTTAAAATTTGTTCATTCATGTATCAGAAGTCCTGATGTATGCATATAAGATAAGGTAAAAATACCCTCGAATCAAGCTTGACTCACATTGACTAAAAGGACACACCCTTGCTATTTTCTTGACAACAATAAGAAACTGATTCTCCCATGCCTTCTTTCAGGTTGTTCTTTTTTTAACTTCCCAGCTTAGTTTACATTCTTAGAATTCTATCATAACCTCTCATCCAAGTATGAACCAGAGTTAACCCTGTTTAGCTTCCAAATCCAAACAAAAACTGGGCAATTATTGCCACCTACTAAGACATTTTATAGACTGCATACTACAAATTACTAACAATACTGTCTTCTTTATTGGCCACTTTATCAGGAGAGTATTTCAACTTCAGCGGTCTTTTTTTAGAATGTTTTAAATGCAAAAAAATATATATATCATTTGCGTCCTCTTACATATAGATTTTGCACATGTTTTTCCTAATTTATATAACAGTTAATATCAATTTCCCAAGAAATGTTTATTAAAAAAACACAAATTTCCTGCTTGTCCTTTGACACATTTCCCAAATATAAACTTTTAAAATCTAAATGCCCCCAATTTAAACTATTTTTAAAAGCATAACTACAGCGGTTTGCACGCAATGTCCATCAGCATACTTTTGAAAAGATGCTTTGAATGGATTTTTGATCTGGAAAAGATAAAGTCAGTAGACTACACAACAGCAAAGTCTGATGCATAAAAGCATCCAAATTCAGAAACTGATCAGGGAATGATGAACAATAGTGTGCCTGATGTCAATATGCCATTACAAAGTCAGATAGGAGAAGGGCATCCAAGTTTGGTCCCAATGGAATATATGGTGATTTTTTATATCTTTAAGTTCACCGTTCCCTATCTATTGATCCATGATTATTATATTCCCTATAGTTTGACTGCTAACCATAATAACAATAATTGGCCAGTAGGTGCCAATAATCAAGAACAGACAGAAAAATTAAAGTGCCAAAACAACCATAACATTGCCTTATTAATTTAAAGATTTGCAATGCATATTTGGATGTAAACTTTGGTTTTAAAACACATGAACATCCTATTCATTTATAAAAACATACAGTGAATATTATAAAAAACATACATAGAGCTTAAGCTAAACAAATCTATTGCACATCATCAATCTTTCCACTTCTTTTTATTATATACAATATATTTTCTCCCACAATGAAAGAAAGATGTTTTATTTTTTATTAAAAGCCAAGATAAACAGACCAAAGTAAAGGGACATGTTAAGAGGTATTTGTTCCAAAAACAATGATCAGGGCACTTAGAATTAAGGAATTCTCATCATTCCATCATGAATTCCATTGGGAATGAATCTTGGACTTTCTTGGTAGTAGGCCCATAGTAGATCTGTGCAGGACAAATGGTAGCCCGAAGGAATCAGTGTGCCTATAAACTACACAATATAAACTGAGCCCCCAATTGCATAGATATGTCTTAGAGGCTGGGTACCTATAGACCAGTGTTTCTCAACCTTGGCAACTTGAAGATGTGTGGACTTCAACTCCCAGAATTCCCTAGCCAGCCATGCTGGCTGGGGAATTCTGAGAGTTGAAGTCCACACATCTTCAAGTTGCCAAGGTTGAGACACACTGATAGAGACTCTTCAAGTCATTCTGAAGCACACGTGGGTACAATCTCACTGTTTCCATTATGGGTGTTAAAGCAGATACCTGAATAGGGTTGGAGGGTTTCGGGCGCCTGTTGCACAGTAACGTTTTAAGTCAGTAGTTCAAGCATAGCCCAAAGTGAAAAGAGTGAACTCAAGTTGAGGATTAGCTGTGACTGTCCTCCCATTTCCTCCTCTATATTCTGGAAACATCTAGAATTTCTCCTCCCAAAACAAACACATGCTAATTAAAGTATCCTTCAAGTCAGTAGGTCTAAATAAAGAGAGCCATGGGAATCCTGGGATCAATGTCGAAAAGAAACACATGAGTGTGAAATACTCATTATCTAATGAGTATTTTTGCTAGCTCACTGGGATTTCTTTTTGGCTGCCAACAGCTTCTACCTCATGCTCTTGCTGAAAAGAATTAAAAGGCAACACATAAGGCTTTTTATTACAAGGCTTCCATTCCAAGCAGCCTTATAATATTTCACTGGGTGCCAGTCTTGAAAGAGAATTTGTCGTTAGACTTGAACATCGATATCGATGCCCTAGCAATCTCACTGATTAGATGCACATTTATTTTGGTGGGCTTCGACTCGTAATTCACACTGTGCAGAGCATCTTTCCTGTATCGCCTATTATATTTTAATCCAGTTGGAAGAAAGAGAAATCCCTTTCAGAGCCTCTTCAAAGGAAAGTTAGAAGGTGTCCTGCATTTCACTCTAAAACCTTCCAGGGCTGTTTTTCTGACTCCCTCTGCTTTAGTTAAGTCCCAGAGAAACGCATTAGCAGACAGCCCTTTCCATGTCTTGTGTTTTGGGCAGTCAGGCAGGCTGCAAAGTGATGGAGAGCTAGCTAATAGAGGAAATTTTTTTTAAAAAAAGTATCAACACCCTCTACTGCCTCATAACAATAAAGTAAACTCAAAAATACCACTGAACAAAATTGAAACTGAACAGGATAATGAGGTACAGTGGTTAAGAAGTTGGACTGGCAGCAGGGAGATCTTGATTCTAGCACATCCTCACCAATGGAAATTCTGTGGTGACTTTGGGTCACTCAGCCCAACCTACCTCACAGGGTGATTCTTGTGGGGAAATGTTTGGTAGGGAAAAATATTTTGGGACATTGGAAGACATTTCAGTCTGCTATTACTGTACTATTGTGGGATCAAAACGCAGAACACAAATGCAGAATAATCAAGGCTTCACTGCAGTGTTTATTGAGCAGTACTTACTGGAGGGGGACCCCACCAGAAGTTAGTGGGAGTTCACCCAAAGATTCATTTTTCTCACACTATTAAACAAAGTCCCATGGAGAATAAACAACATTCAGTGAGGTTGTGGACTACACAGATTGGCCAAGGAGAGATGAATTCTGGAAAAACAAGTTAGTTGTGACAAGCTTAAATAATATGGCCTACCTTAGGACTCAGGTTTTCAACACAGTGTCTACTTCATTGGGATAAGTCCCATCGAGCAATACAAAACCAGCTGCAAAACAAACTGCTGAATGACAATATTTGTATTAATTTATCCCTTTGTGGTGTTGTCCTTGTGGTTATTTTTTTGCAGCCAAAATCCCACCGCTGATGAAATTCTGTCTTGGGCTCAAAATTTTGACAAGATGATGAAAACACCAGCCGGCAGGAATATTTTCAGAGAATTTCTTCGAACAGAGTATAGTGAAGAAAACCTGCTCTTCTGGTTAGCGTGTGAAGACCTGAAAAAAGAACAGAACAAGGAAACTGTCGAAGAAAAAGCCAGACTTATATACGAAGACTACATCTCTATACTATCGCCAAAAGAGGTAGTATTTAAAACCCCCGAAGAACATTGGATGTGCACAATGTTGTGTTTGCGGGTACAATGTGATAAATTTGGGGTATTCCTCACCACCTTTGTCAGAAAAATTTACCCATATTATGGATAGTAGGGTGGTATAGTGAACAATCTGTTGGGGTAATCATAGAGCAGTGTTTCTCAACCTTGGCAGCTTGAAGATGTGTGGACTTCAACTCCCAGAATTCCCCAGCCAGCATGGCCTGCTGGGGAATTCTGGGAGCTGAAGTCCATACATCTTCAAGTTGCCAAAGATGAGAAACATTGACCTAGAGGTTAAACTCGGGTTCAATTCTACCCTCAGCCATGGAAACATGGGTACAGTGTGTGTGTGTGTGTGTGTGTGTGTGTGTGTGTAAGTATGTGTGTGTATATATTAAATATGTGTACAGTAGGATCTTTGCATTGGACCCAGAGTTCCCATGAGCAAAACTCTGAAGTAAGGACGGGCAATTTCCAGCTATTCCTTCCCCCATTTGCCTTTGTATCCCCAGAAAACATTGTTTCTCGCCCTTCCGTTTCTTTCAACAGGAGGCACTGCTGGATTTCTTTCTACTCGTGAAGGGAAACTCTGGATCCAAACATAGTTCAGATGGGCTTATTTCATAGTAAAAGTGTTTAGGAGTGTAGCCTTACATTTTTAATGTAATTTCGTCTGGCATCCATTAAGAGATTACTTGGTTCTTTGTTTACTGTAACATATTATTCATTACCCACATTGTCTTGCACATATTATATTAAACATAGGTAGCAGATTTAACTCTCTTAAAGATTGTATAAGACAAGACAGCAACTGTTTAGCCTCCACATTTCAAAATCATTGCTTCAACGCCTTCCAATGAATACTAGTGTTTATTTCAGTGTATGATTTCATGGAAAATTTCAGAACTAAAATATGGTATTTGGTGCCAAGGCAAATACAAACATTTTCCCAGTTAAAGATTCAATGGTAATTTGATTTTGGTGGGAATGTGGTTTGTATATGTGTCCTGAACCTAAAGGATATTTTATTTAACATCAGTGTTGTAATCATGTTACACTAAGACAAATGTCTCTTTAGTTCAGACAAGTTAAATTTATAGACTTAATTTTGGTTTCATTGATTTGAAGACACCCAGGAGAATGCATATTGCCTATCAGTTGTAACTGGGTTTATGAAGATAATTCTTTATAAGAAAAGTCCCAATAAGTCCAGTTGTACTTAATCTAAAATTATGCTGACTGATCTGTGTAAGTTCCTCAAAGTGAGAATTTCATCATCTTTTCCTCTCCTCCTTAGGTTAGCTTAGACTCACGGGTACGAGAAGTGATCAACAGAAATTTGTTGGACCCCAATCCTCATATGTATGAAGATGCTCAACTTCAAATCTACACATTAATGCACAGAGACTCTTTCCCTAGGTTTTTGAACTCTCAGATATATAAATCTCTTCTTGAAAGTACAAGGAGCTCTACTTCTGAGACTTAGAAATAATTTGGGGACTGAAATCTTGATTTAGCTTTTGGGGGATGGGTGGGGAAGGACTATTAGGATGAAGACAGACGTAACACTTTTAAAGCAACAGGGCTGCTCTGGAAGCACCTTCACTGCATTTAGTCCAAAATATACCTTTCCTCTCCAGGGTCGAGCTCTGGAAAAACCGGTCCTGCCCCTTTGAAGCAGAAGCCGGCTGTGCATGGTGCTGATTTGCTGAGCCCCCCACCCCCATGATGTCACCAAGAAACCTCCCCTGCAATAGCTGGAACAATTTTGCACTTTAAGAAGAGTTTCCTTTTTAAATGAAGAAGGCAGTAAACAAACAGATAAATGGCCAAGTGTTCATCCATCCTTTTGTTTTGGGGTGGACAGGGAAACAATGGGGTAGGGAGAGAGACAAGACTGGAAAGTGTGCCAGTTTTTAAGTCAGTGGTCTTCATGGCTGCCATTTCAGCTGCAGATTCTGATGGGAAGTTGGGCTCATCCAGAGCTGAGGGATGCACTGAGAGCTCTTTTTATATTACATCTGTCTTCACCTTAGTAGTTCAATAACATCTGGAACTGAGTTCCTGGAGAACGACAGTTTGGCACTACTCAGGCTACTGTGAAGCAAACAAATACACGCAATGGTCTTTGTCTACATTTATCAAGGTCTTTCATTCTTGATTTTGGAAGGGAGGGAAAGTAGATTTGCCAAATCACACTTATTCACACACTTTTACACCTGCAGTTAAGATTACAATGATGTTCTTGTCGTTTTAATGAAGAGTTTCCTTGTGTATCCTCACACTGCATGTGCAAAGCAAAACTGCTTCACTTTATCACATAGTTGTTGCAATATTTAATCCAACAACATAAATTATATCTATATTTAAGAACATTGTGTGCAATATGGTCTTATGGTACACAAATAGGGATTATTGGAGCGAACCAGAGAACATTCTGGCTTTTTAAAAAGACACACACACACACAAACACACACACGGACAGCAATTAGTCCTAAGGTTTAGCAATGTTATTCCCCATGTTCTGTGGAGAAAAATCCATTGCTATGTAAGACAGACAACATTTCTATGTAAGAAAGAGAGTAAGAAGTATATGTTATTTATCATCATTTATTTAAAATTCAAAACAGAGGATTCCTCTGGTTATTGACTGCCAAAATTGTGGTATTTTCATTACAGAAATGTCAAAACTAACAACAAACATCAAAGCACAAGCTACATGAAAAAAATCAAATGGAGAGACACAGTCTATAAGCTGACATTGTTTATAATTGTTATGAGAACAGATAATCAATGTATATTTCAGATGTCAGATACTGTAATGGATTTATTAAAGACTGGCTATCCAGTTATCTAAAATTGTTGTGTAATGTTATGTAATTCAGCAAAAGAAAAGAAACAAAACAAAAAAATCTTCCATACACAGAATCAAGGCTAAAAACAATTATGTTTTTAATTTAAAAGGTGAATTTTTTAAAATGCATAAATGTAGCATTTTGGTCAACATTGAAGACTAGCATTTGTCTATACATTCATTTTTCTTAAAAGTTCTATCCCGTGAAAGGGAAAATGTGTGTGTTTTTCACAAACTGAAACATATTTTTTAAAGGAAAGGCTAAGGAAGAATATCTTCTGGCCCTTCTAATATTAAAGGGTTCATTTATGGGCCAAAGTTGTGGAGATTTAATGAATGTTAAATTCAAACCTACTGGTCCAAAAACAGTGGCAAGAGTTGTTCTTTTTTTCTTTTTCTTTTTAAAATTAAAAAAAAAAAATCTAAGCACTAGTAAAAAGGAAGATAATATGTGGTCCTCTGTTTACTTTGAGTTTAATTTGTCTGGGGCAATCTTTTGCACAAGCCATCCTAGAATGAATGTGGGTTTGGCCAAGAGCTATTTTTCTCTTGTGGAACTCCCATTTATTGTAAATGTGCAATTGAAAAGTCCCTTGGGGATCCCCTTCTTTGCTGCTAGTTCAGTTTTGTGGGTAGCTACCTTTTTTTAAAGAAAAATAATAATCATCCCAATTTCCATACGAGCTTGCAACTTTAAAAATAAATAGCTAATTTCTAAGCAAAACAAGCAAAAAAACCTTTCTTCAAAGCTATTCATATTAGTACTCAGTCTTGAGATTTTCTTTGAAGAATTCTTAAGAGGCCACAAAACATGCATATTGAAGATATTGTTTATTATTATTATTATGAATTCTGGACTTGATGGTTAGAGACATTCTATAAACTGATTCTTCTCCCTGAAATTAACTTCTTGTTGCTGTTGATGATGAAGATAGGGTGTTAAACAAATAGAATTAAGTTCTCTAAAGTTAGCTGCTTGTCTGCAAATTATTCCTGAGTTCGTCTACATCATAATGTGGATGTATTCACTAAGCATGCTGAGTTTCATTCATTGAAGTGGAATTTTTGCTGGAGCAAGGTTGTGAACTTTGGCCTCTGTGGTTGCAGTGGCCAAAGGACTTAGTATATAGATAACATTAAGCACTGGATTGTTTCATTCCAGATGTTGAGGACTAGAATGAAACAATCCAGTGCTTAATGTTATCTTAAGCACTGGATTGTTTCATTCTAGTCCTCAACATCTGTGCCAGCAGTCCTCCCCCTCCCCGCAAGCTAGCATAATACTGGAATCTCTTGATGTTCTACCGTCCAGAGAGCTGTATCTCCCCAGCTTAATTCCTTCTTTGCTAGTGATTATGCCATTCATTTGTTCTGGAAGGGACTCATTCTTTTCCTCTTTCACTACCTCTTCATATTTAATTTATTGAACATGTGTCAAAGGGCAGAAGTGTGTGTGGTGGGGAATATATGTATTACTTTACTTACAATACTTGAAATCTGTACGCTTAGAGGTGGGGTGGGGAGACATGGACAATTTAGCTAACCATTTCTTAAGCTCTTTTGGTTTTGTAATTTATACAGAATTCAGGAGACAAGACTTTTGTAAAAAAGGGCTATTCTTTGTTCCCTATGCAACTCTTTTAACTATTGTAGTGTTTGACAAAATGGGATTTTAAAAAAAAAAGGCAAAAAAGTAAGAGAAAATTCTGCAAAGCAGGAAAAAATAAAAGGTCTGTTTACACTGGCGTTTGCTGACTATCCTACCATACTCAGCACTTTTAAATATTGTCGTGTATGAAAATGTAGTTTAAAATGCAAGACAAATTATTTATAAAGGACATTCTTTTAATAAATACCTGTTTTATCTGAAAGTGTTATTGTGTTATGATATACTTTATTCATGTTGGTTAGTAATTTACCATTATGAATAAATTTTAAAGGTATATTGATAGAATCATATCTTTGAAGATGTTTACAAAAACCACCTTTTTTTCTAAAGGAGAAGGTAGCAAGAAAAAAAAAAGCAAAGAACTCCCTCCTCCTACTGTGAAATTCTCATAATGAAATAAGTTTAAGATTCATTTTTTTCTTAATAAGAACTGAAATAACTGAGGTATTACGTATCTATAACACCGCAGTGAAAGTTACATTTCCTATGGTACTCTTTGCATATATAGCTCTGTCTGTACATATTTATATGATGTGGATTCTGGTTTGTTACGGTGTTTGAGACACGACTATCTCTGGTGCGCACAACTAGATCTATGTAATTAGAGAATATCGCATGTATTCAACTTTCAATATTGAGACTTCATATTTTTAATGTTACTATTTGATGGTGACCTCTTAACCAGAAGCTATCTTTATAAGATACTTTTACTATAGCGAGGGAGATGTCAGTTTGACAGGATAACTTTCCTGAGGAACCTTAACAAAATATAAATATGAGGGCCTGACAATAGCGCCTAGAATTATGGTACTGGACTTCCTTTTATGAGTATTTGGTAATTATGTGGGAGGGGAAACAAGATGTCACATTTGAACTGTTTCAGAAATTTCTAAATATATTGTTGCAATGAGACTATGTTACCATATCAGCCTAAATCCTGAATGTTACTGGATTTATAGGTTGGCCTATTGAACACTCTGTATTTTATATATTCTTCCTAGGAATGAATGTATATTTTAAATCCATATGGGAAATATATGTATACACCCACACTACATAACCCTGTGTCATTTAAAGAGATACAAAAACAAAGGTTGTTGTTGATGTCAACGTTCTGCAACTAAGAGGAATAGCCAAATCTATCTCATTCCACTTTTGCATACCTGTTTTCAGTTTTCTGAAAGTAATATTGACAGTGTTTTAAACAACATAATCTCATTGCTCTCAGTCAATTTGCAAAATATGAGCAGCCAATGATTACACTTCTAAAATGATTATTGTGCATGTACTATACAATAATTTTAATATAAATGAATTGCTTAATTATACTTACTACAGGCAGAAATAGACTGAAGATGTATTTACTTCTTGTTTTGGGATTTTAATGAGATCACAAATATATAAAATAAATATAATGCTTTTGATTAACAGATCAATGTGACTAAATTATATGTACAACTGGTCATGAAAATGTCATTCGTGTCTCTCATTCATCCAAGTGCAATTGGTGTTTCTACAGGCTGTGACCCCATTGTCTTTTCCCATGTCTTTCTGGTGGGCCCTGAACCCACAGACAAGGTTTTTCATGGACATAATAGGGGGAGGGAGAGAGAATTCTGATCAGTGAAAATTGGGGTCTAAGTTGTAGTCCCTCCCTCCCTCCATACTGGTACCACTTCATATCACATTTCTTCTCTTACTAAATAAATAAGCATTCTGTGGTTACTAGATAAATAAGAGTCCCATCAATTTGGGACTGTTCAGTGGGGTGTGGAGGAGGCATTGTTTTTTTTGTTAATAACAATTCATTTAAAGTTTCCAATATACCCCAATTGTGTAAAAGAGGGAAAATGAAATGCCCAAGGTGTTAGTATCTTCCAGCATGGTACAATCATCATATGGCAACACGAAACCTATTTGTTGCTTATTCAACAGTTAAGCCATAGATGTTAATCCCTTAATGAATTCATACTTTCAGAAAAGTTCTGAGTTATGGGAAAAAATATGAGCCTTTTCAAAAATTAACTTACGGGAGGGTATAGTTTTAGTATGAACAGGAATGATGTATGATTGACTGATTGTTAAGCAAATGAATTCTGTCCTGTTGTCACGAAAAGTCCATGGATATGTCCATGAAGTTACCAGGAATCACATTCCATTTGGGTTTTGCAAGTGAATGAAATCTTTTCAGAATGTATTCTTTGTTTGAACCACAATCTCTATAGTTGTGATGTTGTATTGCAAGGTAAGAGGTTATACTATATCTGGAATAGGCAGTTCCTTAAGAGTAGGAGGTGGGATCCTTTTTTTTAATTTTGGAAATGTGTCACCTGCACTCTCACAGAACAGCTGCCATTGGGGAGGTTGCCCGTTCACAACATGGTGCCACGGTGGCCATTGCCAGTCACAAAACCCTTTAGAAGAAGGCAAACTACTGAAGCTGCTCCCTGCCACCTCTTGTCTCAAAAGGTTACTCCAGGTTGAACTGCTCAGTGTTGTCTTTTTTTCTGGACAAGCACCCTTCAAAAGAAGGCACTAGGCTAGAGCCACTCAGCATTTTTATCATTTAAGATCTCACAGAAGCCTCGATATGGCAGGTGCTTTGCTTTGCAGCATACCAGTTTTCTGTTCCTTCTTTATTTGCTGAATTAAGAGAATCTTATAACAATGAAGTCAGGTGGATGAGGGGGTCTGAGGAATGGCAAGGCAAATCTCTGTTGGCACCCTGCTGTCACCCTCTGTCCTAGATCTAGCCTTGCATGCTATGGAACAAACTCTGAGCCATTGTGGCCTCAAGAAGTCCAACTGTTGCCACTGCAATTTAACTTTTAATGAGACAGAAGTAGGAAAATGCTGAATCCAGGGTCAAGTGTTTTTTGAGACAAGCTGAACTCCTTGTTACTTCATGGACACACCGAGATAGTTTTCTTGGCAGTAGTACAGAAGTGGTTTGCCACTGTTTTCTTCTGGGACGATTCTCATTACCCAGTCTAGCCCCTCATATTAGAACTCCCTGGAGGTCTCTCATCCAAGTACTAACCAGACCCAACCCTGTTTAGCTTCCAAGCACAAACTAGATCATCCATTTAAATCAAACTTAGCATTTGATTTATTTACTAGAGTATATAATATATATATAGAGAGAGAGAGAGTATATATATAGAGTATATAACCCTAACCCTAACCCTTTTGCACAGGAGCTTATGACAGCATACGTAGTCACTCCTCCTCCTGTTTGTCCCCACCACAGCAATCCTGGGAGATAGGCTGGGCTGAGAGAGATGACTGGCCCAAGGTCACACTGATCTTCTGTGGCTGAGGATATGAACACAGTCCATTTAGGCGACAATCCTTATGGCATCCAAGAGACATATCCCAAGGACCACAAACCTGAGCAGATTTCTTTTGTGGTTGGAGACAGAACTCCAGTCCTGGGAATCTGGTACTGGCCTGCAGCCCCCTAAATAATTACAGAGGGATGGAAAGAAGATTAAGAAGCTTAAGCAGTTGCCTGGCATGTTGCAGTGACTCCTCCTTTTTGAAAGAATCTTTTCAAATTCATTCCTTGTTGTTTTGCCTGGGTTTCTCCATCCAAGGAAAATTTAAACAAGCTAGTGAGAGGGTATAAATTATTTCCAATGATTTTATTTTTTGCAATCATTACTTGGGGAAAAAAAAAAGACTTCCCAGGAGGGGATAAGAAACAATTCTCCACAGACACTGATCACCTGCTGATCTGTCAACAGCAGAGCACTGGTTTCCTCAGGAGCTCTGATACTGGGCCTTTCTTGAAATTACTCTGTAAATATTTACTGATTGAATTAGAAATCCAAATTACTTTATACACATCATGTAATCTGCTCCCATGGGGATTAAACCATCTCAGAGTCCTGTGTACCATAGTGCATCAGAAATAAATTGTACGTAAAAACCAGATTAAAACTGGTCTTCTCTAAATTTGGAAGATAACCAATCTAGATTCATACATAGAGGTTGTTTAAATTGTTACATTTAAATTGTTAATATAAAAGGAAGTGATATAATTTAGCTTGGATTTAATTTTTCCAACTGATTATAGTTTAAGCTTATTGCCTAGCACAGATTTACAGATAACAACACTCTTTCAAAGTATAAACAAGTTATAGTCTCTACATTTAGGTTAAGTACACTCTTATCGCACTTGCTCCAAAGTAAACATGTTCTGAATTGCACAATTTGCTTAAGTCCTTCAAACTTCCAGATGTTTTTGCAAGAAGCAAAGAAAAAGCCTTGACGTTGGAAGAGATATGTAGAAAAAACTTGCAGCCTAGGTTCTGGAAACAGGGTGAACAATGCAAGGCTCTTTTTGTGTGGCCTTGAACTCAAGGGCAGAGCCCCAAACAATTGCTGTTTGATTTCCTTCAGATTTTCAGCAGGAAATGAAAGGAAAGTGACATATTAAAGACTTAGGGCTTTGCAAATCAGAATGTCTGCAGAAAGGAATGCTTGTTCCATTTAGCTGGCAAACACTAGTTCCCTAACAGATTTTTTTGATCCAGCTTCAGACTGCCTAACCAGAAGAATGGCCTCGAATGGAAGCTCCAATGTGGAAACATGTCCTCAATAACACGTAAGCCTGCCATCTTGGAACCATGCAGATGACTCCTTAGTTTTCACAAATACTTTTGTTGGTGCCGGTATACTTCATCAGACATACAGAATAGAGGTCTGAGAAATAAACTGTCATTGCAGAGAGGGAGAAGAGCAAGATCTACCTCTCTAATAAGGATTAAAAACATGGGAGCACATGAAGCTTTCCTTCCCTCCAGTACAAATGCCTCCTAACAAATAGGACATATCCTTTTTGAATTTATTCTTCTTCTTGTGTCACTGTTTCAGATTGATTAGAAAAGTTTGTTGTGTTATAAGGTGCTGTCTTATTTCTCTGTAGCTGTACTTGGGAGATATTTAAAGATAACTCCATATGACTTTGACCTCTTGAGGTCACCGAGTAATTTATTTAGCCAGTCCACAGTATCCAGCTGTTTATTTTTCCAATATTTCCCCCCTGCCTTATTATTTATTATGGATGACAATGATAATCATAATATATATATTAAACATATTTCTATGCTTCTGCCATCAATAAAGACTTGCCATGGCTTACATAGAACCAATACAAGTTAAAGCCCAGAGTCCCTCCTTGTGGGGGAGTTGGGCGGTGATATAAATTTGATTTATAAATAAATAAATAAATAAATAAATAAATAAATAATGCACGGTAAGAATAACACAACTACTAAAACAATACGAAAATAAAAACTATGCCATATAAGCTCAGATAAGATCCATAAAAATAGTGATGGCAGCATTCCCATCAGAGAAAGCTCTCCGAAACAGTTTGGTCTTTGAGAGTTTCTGAAACACCAGCAAACAGGGAGCCAGTCTGATCTGGACAGAAAAGGAACACCATTGCACCTGACTGGAAGCACAGGATTTGCAGCAGTTTGTCTCTGGTAGATCTGACACTCGGACCAATAATGACTGGAGAAGGCAGTCCTGGGCACCAGCAGCTTGAATTGGACCCAGAAACCAATGCAGGGTTCACAAAACTGGTGTTACTTCCCCCCAACACTGGGAGCGCAAAAGGCTGAGAGCCACTGCACTGCAGATTCTGGATACAGGTAGGTCGCGATTAGTGCAAGTTTGAATAGTGCGAAATCCGATTTAGTGCAATTTCTAAATTGATACCAGGTTGCGTTTAATGCGAGCCAAAATTCAGTTAGTGCAAGGCTAGCACGCCCAGGGCTGAGGCTAGCACACGCGCAGCTGTCATTGGGGTTTTAGACACTAATCATCTAAATGGAGAAAAGGAAGTTTCGGTTACAGGAAAGCTGAAAAAAGCAGAGGCTCATTTTGAAAAAACTACAGCTGAATACAGGAGATAGCATGTATGCTTTGGATGTGGGTTTACCCTCTTTTACTATTATGCTGTATTTCATTAATAGAATTTAATTTAAAATAATTTTTAAAATGTTTAAAAACTTTAATTGCCTATTTCCATGGAGCTGGAACCAATTACTCTATTTTCCATAGAAATATCACTTCGAATATTAACCGCACTAATGGAGACCTGCCTGTACTCTTTAAGGACAGTTCCTAGTAATAGATAATAGCTCTTCCCTTCAACTTGTGGCTGCTCAGCCTATTCCAGCACATGGTCCTCTTCTCCTCCAGTAGCACCCATAAAACTGCTTTGCAAAAATAGCCGTAATATAATCCTGCCCTTCTCCCCCTTATCATAATGCTCCTTCCCTGCCCATCATAGGTCATATAAAATTGAGCGACATTCTAGCAATTGTCGAGAAGCTGCGAGCAATCAGACATTCTTGGACTACAACTCCCATCTGAGGTTGGATCACTATAGTCCAAAAGCTCCCCACGCCGCGTAACTCCAGCATTTATCGCGCCACGGCCCCGCCCGACCCCTCCGAGCATTGCTAAAGCCAGCGCGTTTCCGATCATTGCCGAGCTAAACACAGGGGGCATGTCAGCGTTGGGGAGTACCTTCGGCAATTTCCGGCATTAGTCGCAGTTCTTCGAGCCGGAGTTAGGAGCGCAAGCACGAGGGCCAATTAGCCTAGCCACCGCTCTTCGTTTTTTTCCGGAATCTTAAATGAATCGGCAGTAACAATGAGAGACGGTGATGACACTCAAACATTACACTTCAAGTTCACAAGCGAGCATACAAATACAGTACCTTAAGGAGGAGTGGCAAATGCCCCCCTTTTGCGGTATGAAACTGCCCCGCATAGGCGCGAGGCCTCGAGATCGAACCAGAACCTGAACTAACACTTGTCCGTATCTGTTTGCACTTGTTGGTCTCTATCAGTGAGAGCGGAGGAGAGAGCGGCGACTTCTGAAAGGCATTGCCCTCGCGACGGGGGCGGAAGCGGAACCCCGGCATGTGGTGGTGCTTTGGACGGAGTCGGGCGGCTTGGGGGAAGTTCGCCGCTTCTTTTTCCTTGGTCCCTGTCGCCGGTGCGCGATGCCGTGGGCAAGCCCTGCCACGGCGCTGGCTCAGCGGCCAGCCGGACTTGCGCGAGTTGTTCGCGAGGCCGGCGCTTCAGCGCTTCCTGGACCAGTATTCCCGGCCAAAAGAGCACTCCGACGGCGTCCCTTCGGCGTTGGCAGCGCGGATTCGCCTCTTGCGAGACAAGGAAGAGGAGCTGCTCGAGACAGAGCGCTTGGCGCGAGAAGGTGAGGCGCCTCCGCCTGAGGCAGGATCGGAAGAGGACTGTGCGCGCTAGGTGGCCCAGCCGACCTTGCCGGGTCTCCGAGGAGATCAGCAGGGACGCGTGTAAAGTGCTGGGTTAGTGCTCTTCAAGTCCGCTCAGTGACTCCGAGCTCATCACGCTTGCTCAGCCCACTCAGTGTCGATTGTTTATGTGCCATCAAGTCGGTGCCGACTCTTAGCCCGCATATAGAGATTTTCTCCAGGACGATCTGCCCCTAACCTGGTCTTTCAGGTGCACCCATCTCTAAGTCCATCTACCTTGCTGCTAGTCTTCCTCTTCTCTTTCCTTCCACCTTTCCCAACATTAAAGCCTTTCCCAGAGAACTAGATCTTTGCATAATGTGTCCAAAGTAGGATAATTCGAGCCTGGTCATTTGTGCCTCAAGTGAGAATTCTGGGTTGATTTGTTTGATGATCCATTGTTTGTTTTCTTGCCTGCCCATGATATTCTCAGGAGTCTTCTCCAACACCAAAGTTCAAAAACATCAATACTCTTCCTATCCTGCTTCCATTCAGTGTCACAGGGAATACCGTGGCTTGCACAATTCTGATATTTGTAGGTATAGAAACATCACAGCATTTTAATATCTTTTCCAAGGTCTTCATGGCTGCTCTACCAAGCGTTAGTATGCGGCATATTTTTTGACCACTTGTTCTTTTACTGTTGATGATTGATCCTAAAAGGCAGAAGCTACCCACCACTTCTCTATCTTCATTGTCAATTCTAAGGCTGGTTGTTCTACCTACCTAATATTGTTCAATCAACATTACAAAGTTGTTATGGGATAAAATGTAAAGAGACCTCTGTGTAAGCCTCCTGTCAGTCCTGGAGAAAAGGTGTGATATAAATATAATAAATGGAGAAACATAGAGATATGTCTGTAAAGCTACCAGGAGTCAAGCTTTTAAGATCTTGATATGAAATGGTGATTTTACTTGGAAAATATTTATATTTCTGTGGCTGCTCTACAGCTTTTTAGCTGTCTATGTCAAAGGGAAGGGTGAACCACAAAGGCTGAGCTCCATCAGTTCAGCTGCCATTTGACTCTCTCCTTCCAGATGTTTCACTTCATTGCATCAGAAGTGAGGCAGGAGAGCATATGGGGGGAGGGGGGGGAGAAAAGCTGCCATCTATTATTTCATTTTCAAGAACTATACCCTCTTCTGCTCATTTGTTCAGTAATGAAGTTTTATACAAAAATCATACATTTGTATTTGTGTCTGTATTGTTTCCCTTGTCCTTTTGTGTCACAGGCAGGTGCAAATATGTAACATTTTTGCATAATGCTAAAGAGACTTAGACACAATTACTATTCAGTGATTGTAGTTGAAGACTGTCATAGAAAAGTTCAAGTTTTCTCACCTCACCAGAGACAAGTAGAAAAATTCTGAGGAAAAGGATTTAGCTGATGGGGACCACTGGTAGTGGTTGAGAAGGCAATGAAAAGAGTTACTGTAGTTGATTTGAGAGAAATGTCAACACTTCTCAATGAAGGAAATAACATATGAAATCTTTACCTCAGAACAGAGTACATGTCTGGGTAGAAATTGGTTCTCCTGGTCTTGTTAGCTCTGGTATTAAAACTGTTCCCCCTCCTTTTTTTTTTTAATATGCTGGACTAATCTGCTCATTTAGAGTTAGTCCCAAATAAAATGTCCTGTAAAGCCATACAGTCATATTTACTCACATAAATCACAAATAATAAAAGGTAAAGGCTATTTCCTATTTTAATCTATAGAAGAATCCCTAACCAAAATAGAAGTGTCAGCCCACTCAAAAAGAGCTATATTGTTGCTAAGAAAATATATCTTCTATATTTGTGGTTGGCATCTGAAGGGTAGAAATAACAGATAGCCAGGAGAGAGGGAAGGAATTGTAAGCAAGGGAAAAGATTAATAGCATTGCAATAATAGTGTGCTATTTTATTCTAGATGAAAATGAAGATTTGCGGAAGCTTGCAGAAAAGGAAGTTATTTCCTGTCAGGAAGAGATAGAAGAACTGAGACATCAGGTATATCACTTGTTGAAGCATGACATTTAAGTTCAAGCCTAACTTCTATTTTGTTTTCCATAAGGGATTGTCAAATGCTATTATTTTGCACTCTTCCTCTGCTGCCCCACTCCATGACATGTTTATTACTTTCTACATATTGCTGAATTTTGCTTCTTTTCATGATTCAACATCAGGGAGGAATCCATGAATCTGTGAAAGAAATTTTGTAATCAATAGAAGAGAGTATGTGTGGCTCAGGACTGAACTGTTGAGTTCTTGGTGCTCTCTGAGCTTGGTTGGTTTCTTGCAGACATTTCATTACCAAGCTAGGTAATGTCATGAGTGCAAGGGAGAGTGGGGTTTGCTGGCTGTTTATATATAATAGTTTGCCTTTTCAGTCTAAGTAAGTTGGTAGCTATTTGATGTTGAGTCTCTTTATACTTGGTGTAACGATCTGCCACCCGCTGATCCCAAATCCAGTAACTTTCCTTGCAACCAGTATTGATTCAAAAGAAAGTTCATTTATTGAGAACAAGTGTATAGTTCCAAAGCATTGCTAAGACTGAGCCTAAGCGCGCCAAAAATTGTTTTTCTTACTTTTCCCCCCTACACCCCCCTCCGCTCCTGGTCTCCTGATTCCCTTGCTGGTACGACCTTGAGCATGCCAGCGTCTGTGATAAGAAGCCATCTGCCTTTAACGGATTCTCATACCTTTTCCCCCCCCACTTTTACAATGGCAGAACCGTAGCATGTAAAAAGCAATTTCTAAATCATAACAATCTACTATTAAATCTTGCGAGGATTCTGACACTTGGTCTGCTTGTCTAAATCAATTCATCATCTAATACTAACCCAACTGTAAAGTAGGTATATCCATTATTTGGTGTAAATCATGTGAGTTTGGTACTAAAACTGATACGGGAAGGTGGGGCATCTAGTTTGATACCATGCTGAAAAGGAAATGACTATGAAGTGTTTAGTTCTGGATTTAGGGAAAAAAGAAGTATTGAACAATTGTAATACATTTGTTGTTGTTCAGTCGTTAAGTCATGTCCGACTCTTCGTGACCCCATGAACCATATTGCACCAGGCCTTCCTTCCTTCACTGCCTCCCTGAGTTTGCTCAGTTTCATGCTCATTGCTTCAGTGATGCTATCTAACCATCTCATCCTCTGCCATCCTCTTCTCCTTTTGCCTTCAATCTTTCCCAGCATCAGGGTCTTTTCCAAAGTGTCCTCTCTTCGCATTAGGTGACCAAAGTATCTGAGCTTGAGCTTCATTATCAATCCTTCCAATGAGCAATCAGGGTTGATTTCCTTTAAGATTGACTGGTTTGACCTCCTAGCAGTCCAGAGGACTCTTAAGAGTCTTCTCCAGCACCACAGTTCAAAGGCATCAGTTCTTCGGCGCTCAGCCTTCTTTATGGTCCAGCTCTCACAGCCATACATTACTACTGGAAAAACCATAGCTTTGACTATGCGGATCTTTGTCGGCAAGGTGACATCTCTGCTTTTTAATATGCTATCTAGGTTTGCCATAGCTTTTCTCCCAAGGAGCAAGCGTCTTTTAATTTCATGGCTGCAGTCTCCGTCTCCGGTGATCTTGGAGCCCAAATAAATGAAGTCTGTTACTGCTTCCATTTCTACCCCTTCTATTTGCCAGGAATTGATGGGTCCAGATGCCATGATCTTAGTTTTTTTAATGTTGAGTTTCAAGCCAGCTTTCGCACTCTCCTCTTTCACCCTCATCAAGAGGCTCTTTAGTTCTTCTTCACTTTCTGCCATTAGGGTGGTATCGTCTCCATATCTGAGGTTATTGATGATTCTCCCTGCAATCTTAATTCCGGCTTGTGATTCTTCCAGCCTGGCATTTCTCATGATGTACTCTGCATATAGGTTAAATAAGCAGGGTGACAGTATACAGCCTTGTCGTACTCCTTTCCCTATTTTGAACCAATCGGTTGTTCCGTGACCGGTTCTAACTGTTGCTTCTTGGCCCGCATACAAATTTCTCAGGAGACAGGTAAGATGGTCTGATACCCCCATCTCTTTAAGAATTTGCCACAGTTTGTTGTGATCCACACAATCAAAGGCTTTTGCATAGTCAATGAAGCAGAAGTAGATGTTTTTCTGGAACTCTCGTGCTTTCTCCATTATCCAGCGAATGTTGGCAATTTGATCTCTAGTTCCTCTGCCTCTTTGAAACCCAGCTTGTACATCCAGTAGTTCTCGGTTCACGTACTGCTGAAGCCTAGCTTGTAGGATTTTGAGCATAACCTTGCTAGCATGTGAAATGAGTGCAATTGTGCGATAGTTTGAGCATTCTTTGGCATTGCCCTTCTTTGGAATTGGAACGTAAGCTGACCTTTTCCAATCCCGTGGCCACTGTTGCATTTTCCAAACTTGCTGGCATATTGAGTGCAGCACTTTAACAGCATCATCTTTTAGTATTTTAAATAACTCAGCTGGAATACTGTCATCTCCACTAGCTTTGTTGTTAGCAATGCTTCCTAAGGCCCACTTGACTTCACTCTCTAGGATGTCTGGCTCAAGGTCAGTGACCACACCAGCATGGACATCAGGGACATTAAGATCTTTCTTGTATAGTTCTGTGTATTCTTGCCACCTCTTAATCTCTTCTGCTTCTGTTAGGTCCCTGCCTTTTTTGTCCTTTATCATGCCCATCTTTGCACTAAACGTTCCTTTGATATCTCCAATTTTCTTGAAGAGAACTCTAGTCTTCTCCATTCTATTGTTTTCCTCAATTTCTTTGCATTGTTCATTTAAGAAGGCCTTCTTATCTCTCCTTGCTATTCTCTGGAAATCTGCATTCAGTTGCTTATATCTTTCCTTTTCACCCTTGCTTTTCACATTCCTTCTTTCCACAGCTATTTGTAAAGCCTCATCAGACAGCCATTTTGCTTTCTTGCATTTCTTTTTCCTTGGGATGGTTTTAGTTGCTGCCTCCTGTACAATGTTACGGACCTCCGTCCATAGTTCTTCAGGCACTCTGTCTACCAAATCTAATCCTCTAAATCTATTCATCACCTTCACTGTGTACTCACAAGGAATATGATCTAAGTCATACCTGAGTGGTCTAGTGGTTTTCCCTACATTCTTCAATTTAAGCCTAAATTTTGCAGTAAGAAGCTCATGATCTGAGCCACAGTCAGCTCCTGGTCTTGTTTTTGCTGTCTGTATAGAGCTTCTCCATCTTTGGCTGCAAAGTATGTAATCAATCTGGTTTCGGTATTGACCATCTGGTGATGTCCATGTGTAGAGTCGTCTCTTGTGTTGTTGGAAAAGAGTGTTTGCTGTGACCAGCTTGTTCTCTTGACAGAACTCTATTAGCCTTTGCCCTGCTTCATTTTGTACTCCAAGGCCAAACTTGCCTGTTATTCCGATTACTCCTTGACTTCCTACTTTAGCATTCCAATCCCCTATGATGAAAAGGACATCTTTTTTTGGTGCTAGTTCTAGAAGGTGTTGTAGGTCTTCATAGAACCGGTCAACTTCATCTTCTTCGGCATCAGTGGTTGGGGCATAGACTTGGATTACTGTGATGTTGAATGGTTTGCCTTGGATACGCACTGAGAACATTCTGTTGTTTTTGAGGTTGTACCCCATTACTGCCTTTCCCACTCTCTTATTGACTATGAGTGCAACTCCATTTCTTCTAAGGGTTTCTTGGCCACAGTAGTAGATATAATGGTCACCTGAATTAAATTCCCCCATTCCCGTCCATTTCAATTCGCTGATTCCCAAGATGTCGACGTTCAATCTTGTCATCTCATGTTTGATCACATCCAGCTTGCCTTGGTTCATAGATCTTACATTCCAGGTACCTATACAATATTGTTCTTTGAGTTCTGACAAAATGTGGTCCACTGGAGAAGGAAATGGCAACCCACTCCAGTATCCTTGCCAAGAAAACCCCATGGACAATGTTAAAAGGCTAAAAGATATGACGCCGGAAGATGAGCCCCTCAGGTCGGAAGGTGTCCAATATGCTACTGGGGAAGAGCGGAGGGCAATTCCAAGTAGCTCCAGAAAGAGTGAAGTGGCTGGGCCAAAGCCGAAAGGACATTCAGCTATGGATGTATCTGGAAGCGAAAAGAAGGTCCGATGCTGTGTAATACATTACATAATGCTTAAAATATATGTATTGGTACTTATTTTATTTCAGCCCATTCCAGGCAGATATTTACTTAGATAAAAAGGCATTTTTTTATATATTTCAGATAGTATCACTCTTGATTCCTTCAGAAGAAACTGACAAAAATGATCTTGTCATAGAAGTGACTGCTGGAGTTGGAGGGCTGGAAGCAATGTTGTTCACTGCTGAGATGTTTGATATGTATCAACAGTATGCAGCATATAAAAATTGGACTTTTGAAATTCTGGCATATGCTTCCAGTATTATAGGCAAGTAATCTTTTGAAATTCTGACATGTACTTCCAGTATTATAGGCAAATTGTCTTGGGATAAGAAAAGAAATTCCCTAGCTCTATGTAATAGAGAGTGAAGATTCCCATCTTCAATATCCTTTTTCTTGGGACAATCTTATTATTTCATTGCAATTGTCTCAGTACAGGGAGCTTAACAATGGGTGTCCTAAAATGATAGTGATACATATGTAGTGGCATATATTTTATTTTATTTTTATTTTATTTACTTTAATGCTGCCCGACTCCAGGTAGCTCACAATATAAAAACAATGCAAACAGAACACAATAAATAGAAATACAATAAGGAAATAAAATGGCAAATCCAGACAAACATATCTAACAAGAGGGTTCCATGCACCCTACGTCAAGGTTTGGGAGAACAATAGTTGTATTCCTCCTTACCATCAGTGAATGAGCCCCTGCCAGTTAGCGATTTGCCAGGTCTAACTACCCAGCTGTCTTTCTGCCAGACTCTATTGATTTCTGATACCTGGCTGATATACCTGATGTAATAGCATCAATGCAATGCCTTTAAACTGGGGTGACAGTACAATACCAACCACAACTTGTTCAGTTTCTAATCTATGTGCTATGTGAGCATTTTATTTTATATTAAGGTAGAAAGATAATTTTATTAACATTCCAGTAAGAAAAAGAGCTTTAACAAGGCTAAGCAAAATTGTTTGCTGAAAAAAATGTTAATCGGATGAATGCTCTTTATTACTCAATTAATGTGTTTTTTGTTCTTTTTGTCAAGTTGTTTTTATATTTTAACCATATTGCCTTTTTCTAACGTTAACATTTTTTATGGAAAGGCAGTTTATAAAATATAATATATAAAACTGCCTTAGTACAGTTAGAGTGGTATTCGTTTTGGTTCTTAGTTTGCTTGACTTGTCATTGATTAGGACATTTCTAAACTGGTGCAGCAAAGTAAGTAATACTGAATTAGTTTCTGACCTGATATTCCACAAACAAAAGAGCTTTTCTGTTTGCAGAAATGAATCAGATTCACTGGAAGTTTCCACTCTCCAGTCTGGATGCCCATCTCTCACCCCCCACCAACCTCCCATACACCCACTTGCCCTGTAGCACTTCTGCCACTTCCCAAAGTGACCTGGGTGTGGTAGAGGTGTCTTTGATATTTCTAGAGTTCATTTTTGCAGGTAGGAGATAAAGTACTACAAAATCTCTTCCAGCATTTACCTACAAAAGTGTCTGACTGAAATAGGATGTTTCAGTTTAAATTTCATTTCTGCTTTGATGCAAGTCATTATTTTTCTCAACCCTCCATCCATCAGATGGGAATAATAATAATTACTATTATTAGTATGTTGTAGATGACTCCTGTTTTTTTTTCTAGAAAAAGAGAAAACAGAAAGAAGAAAAATCAGGAAACAAAAAAAAAAAGAAGAAAAAACGAGTCATCTACAACATGAAGCATAAGGACTGCAACAGCCACTATGTAAGACAGACAGGCAGAAGTCTAGCAGCGCGCATCCATGAACAGCAACTAGCAGTCAGAAGGCATGATGAAAACTCCTCAATCTCACAACACATTAACAGACTTAACCATAATTTCAGTTGGCAAACTGTCAGTATCTTAGACCAAGCTAAATCCAAAAATGGGAGGGAATTCCTGGAAGCTTGGCATTCAGCCATCAACAGGCTGAATAGAGATAAATGACATTTACACACTATTCAGAGACAATAAAAAGGAAACAAAAAGACCAGAACACCTCCTTGCCAGCAATCAACACCCAGATAAACAGGGATTAACACCAGGATTAACAGCAAACAATCAAGCAGGAAACAATACCCTAATCAAGGAACTACCAAGGAAAAAACAACTTCCTCATCAATACTGACAGGGCATGCTACTGTGTATAAACAGAGAGCAAACTCCACTCCCTTCTAGCACTGGAGATGTTACCTAGACAGGTAATGAAACATCTGTAAGAAAACAATCAAGCTCAGAGAAACCCAAGGAATCCACTATTTAGTGCTGTTTCCTGCTTATCTTGGCTTTGGCTGCTGGAAGGGTGTTAGTTTTCTTGCTAGGCTTTTGATTGTATCTTTGAAATAGCATGTAAATGGGGTTTATCTCTATGTGTCTATTGATGGCTGATTTGTCTGAATACCAGGCTTCCAGGAATTCACTAGCAATTTTAGATTTGGTTGACCTAAAATATGTACCATTTCCCAGGTGAAACTATGGTTGAGTCTATCTGTATGTTGTGAGATTAAGGAGCTGCCAGTTGGTCTTCTGCCTGTCTGTTCTACATAGTGGCTATTACAGTCCTTACATTCTATGTTGTAGATGTGGTTGCTGGGGCTAATAACCACATACAGGCATCATACGCATCAGAGCACATGCAAATGGGAGAAATTTGCATGTAGACAAACCTCCATGAAAGAACTATTCTTTCTTCATGAATGCCTATATCTGCATGACCTGCCCACCTGTGTAAGATACAGACCTCCAATAAACTGAAACTGGATGGAAAATAGCTCAGCAACATACATTCATGTACACACAAAATAGACAGGCAGACAGATTCTCTTTTTTTGTGTTTCTGAACTTTTGAATAACTTTTCAGGAGGCTTATACCGTATGATTGCTTTTACTATTTTAAAAAAATTAAGGTGGTGTGAGACATGCATCTGCCAGTATAAAAGGCTGTGAAGCATATGGACAAATGAAGTTTGAAGGAGGAGTACATCGTGTTCAGCGAGTGCCAAAGACGGAGAAGCAAGGTCGTATTCATACCAGCACAATGACTGTAGCAATATTACCACAACCAAATGAGGTATAATGTGGTTACTACAAGTATTTGGCCTAAAGTAATCTGCTTTCAAACAAGATGCTTGCATTCAATTACACGTTTTATTCCTACCTATTTAGAACATGAAGACTGATTAGTAGCATTAATAAAGTCACCAGATCTTATTGTATAAATAATTTATAAATAATTTATGCAGTTTGTTGAAATTGGGACAATTTGTAAATAGTCTGTTTTTAGAGAATAAGCACCGTTTTTCTTTCCTATTCCAGATAACTCTGACAATTAATCCTAAAGACTTATGTATTGAAACTAAAAGAGCTAGTGGAGCTGGTGGCCAGCATGTGAATACTACTGATAGCGCCGTGCGGATAGTCCATATTCCCTCAGGTATTAGAACATGACTTTCAAATGAGTAAATTGTTTTTTGAAATATGCTCCCATGTTTCATATGATGATGCTCAGTAATAAGATACATGCTTTGTAGAAGATCTTAGATGTCAATATTGTCTCCAATTTGGGGTGAGGGCAGGAAGCTATTGAAAATATTGAAAATTACTGTTTTGGATTTTAATTGTGAGCCACTCAGAGTTGCCCTCTGGGGGAGATGGGTGGCATATAAATTTAATAAATAAATAAATAGTCTTGGGTATAGGACATTTCAGCACTGCAGCATAAGATCTAAGAAGCCAACCTGCCTAGATAAGCTCTGAGCACTGATTCGGAAGACCTAAAAGAATGTGACCCAGAGTCTTGTCTGCTTTTTCAGTTTTCCAGTTAAATTTGGGGAACACTGGAGAAAAAACTTCTGTGAAACATGTTCTTGTTTTGGAAAGGGTGAGATAATGTATAACATTAGAGAATGCTAATTCATGTACCTACTGTACATATACTGTATAAACATGAGCTTGTGCATTGCTAACACTGCAATCCAGTACATCTTTATGCAGAAGTGTGTGTGTGTGTGTGTGTGTGTGTGTATCAAGGTTTCTCAGCCGGGGTTCCACAGAACCCTAGAATTCTGTGAGAAGTCACTAGAGGTTCCCTGGGAGATCATGATTTATTTTAAAAAAGCAGAGACAAAATCGAAGAAAAACCCTCCAACATTGGGTTGGCCAGCTGGAGCCTGGGCCAACCCAAGGCAGGGGTAGGGATTGTGCATGTGTGTGCAAGTGGGAGGTGAGCAAAGTGCAAGCCAAGGAGTGAGGAGTGAGCATGCAAGAGAGAGAGAAAGACACCACCAGGGCCTCTGTGCCAGGGCTCTCCTTGCCGGTGCACACCTGCCTTTCTGCAGGCGCAGCATCCTGGGAGGCTCTGTCTCAGGGTGGGCACAGGAGGTCTGGGGCTTGGCTGGCCTGGGCAACAGCAGCAGCAGGAGCTACCCACAAAGGCAGAGGAGGGGAGGAAGGAGGCTGGGGAAAGGAAAAAGTGGTGGTGATGGTGGCCTGTATTTGAGCCTAAATGTGCAGGGGTTCCCCAAGGCCTGAAAAATATTTCAAGGGTTCCTCCAGGGTCAAAAGGTTGAGAAAGTCTGGGGTGTGTGTGTGGGGAGGGGTATACATACACATACATACGTACTTTTTATTTGCAGCCTTCTCTCATCCGTCTCTTTCAAACTTTCTCTTTTTTTCAATTGTATCAGCACTATTGTATTCATTTTCTCAGAGCTAACAATGTGTAGCAGATTATATCTTCCGCTGCATCCAAACTTCTTTAAAAAAGCCATGGAAAAGATCCTTGGTTTTCAGTAGAATATATAGCACATATATAGAAATATATAACAAAGGTTTGTCATGCTAGTCAATGCCTGATCTGATTCTGCTACAGCTTCAGTAGCATACAGGTAGTCCTCAACTTACAACCATTCATTTAACGACCATTTGAAGTTACAACGACACTGAAAAAAGTGACTTACAGCCAATCCTTGCACTTACAACCGTTGCAGTGGTCCCAATTGTGGTCATACGTTGAGGGCTATCTGTAGTTGTTTCCAAATCCTGGCATCCTGTCCTTAAGTTTTAACAAATGGTTAAATACATTCAATTGACTAAGAATTGCAAAGTAGCCTGCTGTACTTGTTAAATCTCAACATACAAATTACATTTTGGTTCTTTATGTATTTCTGATTAATTTTATTTTTGCCTAACATCTACATTTTCTCTGTTGTAGGTGTGGTATCTGAATGTCAACAAGAAAGATCTCAAATAAAAAATAAAGAAAAAGCTATGGAGCTCCTTCACGCTAAACTATATAGTATCAAACTTGAAGAACAAACAATGAAGATAGATACTGCCAGAAAGATTCAGGTAAAATATGCTGCATTCTTGTTCAGATCTGAGGATGTTCTACTGTAATAATTGGAGGTAAATCAGCAGTATGCTGATGCACACTGTTCCACTCAAGCCTCCATTACATAGAAAAACCAGAACTGGCCACAGAAACCGGTTTTGCTAATGTCGTAAACAACTGATAAAGCCATCCATGATTTATTAGCTGTACCTGGTCATAGAGAACATCAGTGAGCATGATCTGAATAACAAGCAGAAGCAGACTGCTTTGTTAATAAGCCATAGTATCTTCTGGTGTTGGCTAAACCAGCTCATATTGAAAAGACATGAATTGTAATTTGGATGGATTAGTGGTTGAGACACAAGTGATGCACAGTGTGAATGCTGTAATGTTAATACTGTTAGCATGGGTAGAAGGAAAGGATACGCAGTTGCGTAGAACAGTGTTCTCCCAAATTGATGCCCTCCATGTGTTGGTTTGTGACTCTCAAAATTTCCAGCCAGCAAGCTGGCTAATCGTGAAAATTGTAGCCCAAGCCATTTTGAGGCAAACTTGGGGTAGGAATTGTTTTAACTGTTTAGTCTCTATTTCTTCACTTCTTTCTCTCCTCCCATCCACCTTATTCAAGGGTTACTCTAGCTGAGAAAAACCATGTTTAGAGGGAGACGTATGGAAGAGGTGTGGTGCATATTGTGTGGCATGCTTACAGTAATTGCCTTCTGTGAGTAAATGTAACAAAAATTCAGTAACTTTCCTGTAACATTTCCTTTCCCCTTCTTGAGTAGTCTAGACTTGAAGCTCAAAAACCTCTTCTGTGTGGTTTTTGTTTATACTGACTTTGTAAAAGACTATGTATATTGATGCTTTACTCTTTTCATGGGATATACAGTATGTGTGTGTGTTCGTTCGTTCATTCATTCATTCACGTTTTGTTGAGGAATGTTTCCCAAATACTAAGCTATTAGGACATGTAAAAACCTTACTGATTAGATTTTTTTTCTGATTAGATTGGGACCAAAGGAAGATCAGAGAAAATCAGAACTTACAATTTTCCCCAGGATCGAGTTACTGACCATAGAATAGGCAAGTCAGTACATCACATCGAAAGATTCATGCTGGGGGAAGAACTGCTAGATGAAATGATACAGTCACTAAGAAAATACAGTGAATATGAGGTGTTAATGGAAGTTATTTCAGAAAATGATGCAATCAGAACAAAATGATCTTCATTACATCCTAGACTGTAGGTATGAAAGTGCTTTCCAAACTAAGTTTGCTGTATATCTATTTGCTTGCACCCACATGATTTGGAATCTTCTGTCTGTCTGTCTATCTATACATTAATTTTGGTGCTGCTCAACACCAAAACAAAAAATATTGATCACCTCTAACAATGGGGTTGAATGCACCCTACCCCAAGGCCTGGGAGAACAGCCAGGTGTTTAAAGCCTTCCTAAACACCATCACGGTAGAAGCTGTCCATATCTCAGGGGGACCTCATTCCAGAGGACAGGTGCCACAACAGCGAAGGTATGCTTCCTGGGTCCCGAAAGATGACATTGTTTGATCAAAGGGACCTGGAGAGTGCCCACTTTGTTGGTACTTACTGGCTGGACAGAAACCACAGGAAATAAGCAGTCCCTCACATAACCAGGCCCCATACCACGTAGGGCTTTATAGGTGAAACCAGCACTTTGAATTGCATCCAGAAGCCTACTGGCAACCAGTGCAGCTCAGGAAACAGGGAAGTCAAGTGGGCATGCCAAGGCTAACAGCATGCTGAGGCTAAATGGTTAAGCTGGCATGCTTTCTAATTTGTTTTTGAAGGATTTTTATTTATTTATTAAATTGATATATGGCACAACTGCCAGTGACTCTGGGTGGCGTGAAAGTATATTGCTGTTGTAAAAAGCATTAATGCTTCAGGTAGAAACTGGTAAATAAATTTAATTATTTATTTATTCAATTTATATGGCCGCCCATCTCAACAAGCGACTCTGGGTGGCAAACAGAATTAAAATAGAATAAAAACAATAACAAACATTATACAAATTAAAAATACAGGCAGACAAGAAACAACAACCCAAATCACTAACACAACCAAGAAGCCAATTTTTAAAAGCTGAGTGATTATAGCTTCCATACTTGAATAGACAGTGGTGAGAAATTGGAAAACTGAGCATATGCTGGCTTTCAACTACTTGCTCGCAGTCAACTGTTTAGGAGAAGTGTTAATATATTTATTTGCTTTATTTGTATGCAGCTCATTCTCACCTACATAAGTAACATTCGGCAAGTATAAGTAACCAGCAAGCCCCCACAAAAACCCTTCAAAAATAGTAAATATTGTGTCAACATTGTACAAAAAATGAACACAAACAACGTCTGCCAAATTAAAATCTTCAGACACAACATACCCTCCTGCGCTTGATGGAATAACCAGGTCTTGACATAAATTGCATCATTTGCAGTGTTGCATCAGTACACAAATGACAATGGTGGAAACTGATGGACATAATGTAAGTGAATTATCCAGACTACTTTGGATACATCAGACATAGTCCATTATTTTGTGGGAATGTCCACATTCAGATTTACTCTGTTACATCTGAAGTCCCCTAAATAGAGTCTGATAAAACAACATTTCTCAATATGAGAAAATATAATTTAGCGTAATTTCTGTGTAAATGCTAAGATTTTTCTTTATTCCATTGCATTTTCAATTTTGTAAGATATTTGGGGCTTTTTCAAATAAACCTAGCACCTCTTATTTTCTAAAACTGCACTCATTGGGCCCAGTTGAAATTACTTCCTTTAATTAAGGAATTATTTAATCTTTGGTAATACTAATAGGTGGGGGTTTTTTCCCCCATAACAGACCCAGGAACAGCTCCGATGTAAAAGGTACACATATTCTCTCCTCTTGAGCCACCTCATTGCAACACTGCTGTGAAGGCAATTTTGTAACAAGCCTAATTCAGTAGGATGAATATCTGATTCTAATGAAGCCTGCTTCTTATCTTCCAGACAACAGATTTTGTCAACATTGCATTGTAGATGGGAGAATCTAGGACTTTACTGCTGTAGTGGCTCTGCTCCTGAGTAGCAACAATATTTTTTCCAAATCCTTGAGGAAAAAAAGATAATTCCCAAATTCCATTTCCATTTAGATAATCAGGACTAGCATACATACTTGGGAAAGGCAAGTCAGAGCAATTGTCTGTGTTAAGAAAAGAGGCATCTGTGTATAAATGACAAAGAATGTATTTATATTTTATAATGACTTTTACTTGAAATAAATTACACTGAACCCAGGGTTCTCTGTCTTTGAGAATCGGATTTTTGTGAATGCTAGAACATAGAAAGATTTCCTTGACTAGACAACCTTCTTTCAGAGGCAGGTTCAGATTCTCACCCATGCTTCTATTTACTGTCTTATTTTGTCTCCTGTTTTTGCACAAAAAACAAACACAGCAATGTGGATGAAAACACTTCCTCTTCCCAGCAACCCTCTCCCATTAGACATTTCACTATAGAACTGCCCTACCAAAAATAAAGGGAATTGTACTCTTCTACATATGCATTAGATTTCAGTTTAAAATTTGAAATGACACTGTCACAGGTTCATTTAATATCCAAGGGTGGATTACCCAGACTCATCAAGATATTCCCAATGAGACACATAGTCTTTTCTCTTCCCTTTTTATATTGGGGTTCCTTTACTTATAAAACCAATATTCACAGTACAGAAGTGTTCTTTTTCCTACCCAGGTGTCCCACTAATACAGTTTTCACCTAACCTATATTTCTGTTGCTCAACTTAACTATTATACTACTCTATTAAACACTACTGCTATCCCTAGAATATCTATTACTATTCCCAGGTACCAATGGGAATAGGTAAGGATTTATAAGGACAATGCTCCTGGCCTTTCCACAAACCTTGACTGCTGCTCTCTCCCTTGCTTCCTTCTGCCCCTCCTCTACACCCCCACACCCCACCCACACCCACCACCTGTTCCAAACACAGGGCTTTTTAAACAATCTCTCCCCCATCTGGGCACTGAGGTGCTTTAGAAATAAAGGGGAAATTTCCAGTTGCCTACACTCTTTTTAAAACCCACCCTTCCACAGACACGGTGAATATAAAAAAGTAGCTGCACCCCAGGACTGAAAGGGTCTCCAAACAGACATAAAATAGGGAATGTCTGATTTTATTTTGAACAGTCTAAAAAAGATATAACAGAAAGAGAAGTAAATGGAGTGGAAAGAAAAGCTCAGGTACTAGTTCTTAATCAGAATGGGCTGCCCAAAAAGGCTAACAGTCACAAGTGTAGGTAGCTATTTTGTTTATCCTTGCGCGACAATCATTCTGTATGACTTCTGTAAGAGGGTCTAGGCTAGCCTGTCAGAGCAACAATAAAAGAATATGGCTTGCATCTTCTGAACAGAGCAATAGAGAACTTTTAATCTCAACTTTTGTCTTAGGAAGAAGGGCTGATTTCTGTAAAAGAAACTTGCTACCAGATTATATCATCTTTGGAACTGTATTCTCCCTGACATCGGTACAGTCCCAGCTGTGCTTTTAGGAAAACTTTAAAAACTTGGCCTTTCCAGCAGGGATGAGGAGAATCTGTGAACCCATGTGAGGGATGTGATATTTTAATTTTTTAAATATTTTCTTGATGCAGTGATTGCTATTAAGGTTTCTTTTTGTTTGTTCTTTTAATGAGTTGTTTTAAGCTTTTCTATGTTGCCTTGAGTTGTTCGCAGCCAGGTAGCTTATAAATAGAATTAAGTAAATAAATTGGTTCAGAGATACTTAGGTAGATTAGATTTTGCCTTTCATGAATAGAAATATTCATTCTATCTGTAAAAGACTTAAAATTCAACAGAAAGATTTGGCTGGTAGAAGCAACCCAAGCAACACAGATTTTATTTGAATGCTCCAAGACTTAGAAACAATCTTATATACTTCCAGTGAAGTTGCCATTGTTGTACAAAGATAAAAATATTCATGGAATACAAATACATATGAGAAAATCAGAATTTTGTTCTAAGTGAAATTGTGGTACAACTGGAAATATATACAAAACTATTCTAACTTTGCATACTTATAAGGGAACTTTGTAATATTCACTCAGTCTAGATAGATATATAGATGCACCCAGACATACAGTGGGGCAAAAAGGTATTTAGTTAGCCACCAATTGTGCAAGTTCTCCCACTTAAAAAGATGAGAGAGGCCTGTAATTTTCATCATAGGTATACCTCAACTATGAGAGACAAAATGGGGGGGGGGGGGAATCCAGAAAATCACATTGTCTGATTTTTAAAGAATTTATTTGCAAATCATGATGGAAAATAAGTATTTGGTCAATATCAAAAGTTCATCTCAATACTTGTTATATATCCTTTGTTGGCAATGACAGAGGTCAAACATTTTCTGTAAGTCTTCACAAGGTTTTCACACACTGTTGCTGGTATTTTGGCCCATTCCTCCATGCAGATCTCCTCTAGAGCAGTGATGTTTTGGGGCTGTCGCCGGGCAACACAGACTTTCAACTCCCTCCAAAGGTTTTCCATGGGGTTGAGATCTGGAGACTGGCTAGGGAACTCCAGGACCTTGAAATGCTTCTTACGAAGCCACTCCTTCATTGCTCGGGCGGTGTGTTTGGGATCATTGTCATGCTGAAAGACCCAGCCACGTTTCATCTTCAATGCCCTCGCTGATGGAAGGAGGTGTTCACTCAAAATCTCACGATACATGGCCCCATTCATTCTTTCCTTTACACGGATCAGTCGTCCTGGTCCCTTTGCAGAAAAACAGCCCCAAAGCATGATGTTTCCACCCCCATGCTTCACAGTAGGTATGGTGTTCTTTGGATGCAACTCAGCATTCTCTCTCCTCCAAACACGACGAGTTGAGTTTAGACCAAAACGTGCTACTTTGGTTTCATCTGACCATATGACATTCTCCCAATCCTCTTCTGGATCATCCAAATGCTCTCTAGCAAACTTCAGACGGGCCCGGACATGTACTGGCTTAAGCAGGGGGACACGTCTGGCACTGCAGGATTTGAGTCCCTGGCGGCATAGTGTGTTACTGATGGTAGCCTTTGTTACTTTGGTCCCAGCTCTCTGCAGGTCATTCACTAGGTCCCCCCATGTGGTTCTGGGATTTTTGCTCACCATTCTTGTGATCATTTTGACCCCACGGGGTGAGATCTTGCATGGAGCCCCAGATCAAGGGAGATTATCAGTGGTCTTGTATGTCTTCCATTTTCTAATTATTGCTCCCACAGTTGATTTCTTCACACCAAGCTGCTTGCCTATTGCAGATTCAGTCTTCCCAGCCTGGTGCAGGTCTACAATTTTGTTTCTGGTGTCCTTTGACAGCTCTTTGGTCTTGGCCATAGTGGAGTTTGGAGTGTGACTGTTTGAGGTTGTGGACAGGTGTCTTTTATACTGATAACAAGGTCAAACAGGTGCCATTACTACAGGTAACAAGTGGAGGACAGAGGAGCCTCTTAAAGAAGTAGTTACAGGTCTGTGAGAGCCAGACATCTTGCTTGTTTGTAGGTGACCAAATACTTATTTTTCACCATGATTTGCAAATAAATTCTTTAAAAATCAGACAATGTGATTTTCTGGATTTTTTTTTCTCATTTTGTCTCTCATAGTTGAGGTATACCTATGATGAAAATTACAGGCCTCTCTCATCTTTTTAAGTGGGAGAACTTGCACAATTGGTGCCTGACTAAATACTTTTTTGCCCCACTGTATGTGTGCGTGACACACACACACACATACACACACTGGATTTAATTTATAGCAGCTGTATATTTAAACATTAATTTATAACAATACTGCAACATATAAAAACTTATAAAAATGCAGTCACTGTCAACTTTAGGGTAAGGCAGGCAGATGGATGATTGATGGCCAGAAGCCACAGTTTGCTCTTAAGATCACAGGGATCTATCCAGTTATGTTACCAGAACAGATGATGCTGGAAAAAAGTTTGGTTCATTTCTTTTTGTGTAACGGTATGAATGGGAACAATTCACTTCCCGAGGACCTTGCACTCCCATTCCCATTATTTTCATCTATTTTCAACTGCTAAATTTTAGCAGTATAATCTCAGGAGGCCATAAATGAAATGATGGAAGGACATGGGTTGCCTATACTTGGGGTAAAGTTATTTTTAGCTATTCAGCCCTGCACTCACAATTGGCAGAAAGTTCTTTTTTAGTTTGACACTAATTTTAGCTTATATTGGTGCCAGGTTAACATTCATATTCCATGGCTTGGAAAGTACCACTAAATAGAGAATTTAGAGAATCTATTACAAGTTCAGAAAATCCAGAGTTTGTTCATGGTATAATCAGATGGATTTTGCAGCATATCTCATATTAAGAGCAGAAGGGGGCAGTGGGACTCCTTTAGATCACTACAGGTAGTCCTCATTTAGTGGCTGCAGTTGGTTCTGGTGAAATGGTCACTAAGCAAACCATTGGACTGAGAGATGCTGGGAAGATCACTGGTTGCTGCTGTCTGGTTCAGATAGTTCTAGTGTCCTGTGTCTAACCTTTTTTTTTTTCTTTTTTTGCCCTCTTGCAGGGTAGAGAGATTGCTTAAAGAAGCTATCTCTTCTTGATAGCTGCTTTTCTCCATAGTGCAGTGCTTCCCTAAAAAGTGCTACGGACAAGTTAACTCAGCTCTGTGACCTTAATTAGTTTGAATAGAACCCTTCTAGGGCTGGCAGCTGCTGCCTGAAATTGACCAGACCTTAATCAGTTTCACACTGAAGGCTTTTGTTGTCCTAAATGCAGGCCTTGGTCACAAAGTTACTTTTCTGTTGTAATTGCCAAGGCAGTCACTAAACGAGGACTACCTACAGTGGGGCAAAAAAGTATTTAGTCAGCCACCAATTGTGCAAGTTCTCCCACTTAAAAAGATGAGAGAGGCCTGTAATTTTCATCATAGGTATACCTCAACTATGAGAGACAAAATGAGGAAAAAAATCCAGAAAATCACATTGTCTGATTTTTAAAGAATTTATTTGCAAATCATGGTGGAAAATAAGTATTTGGTCACCTACAAACAAGCAAGATGTCTGGCTCTCACAGACCTGTAACTACTTCTTTAAGAGGCTGCTCTGTCCTCCACTCATTACCTGTAGTAATGGCACCTGTTTGACCTTGTTATCAGTATAAAAGACACCTGTCCACAACCTCAAACAGTCACACTCCAAACTCCACTATGGCCAAGACCAAAGAGCTGTCAAAGGACACCAGAAACAAAATTGTAGACCTGCACCAGGCTGGGAAGACTGAATCTGCAATAGGCAAGCAGCTTGGTGTGAAGAAATCAACTGTGGGAGCAATAATTAGAAAATGGAAGACATACAAGACCACTGATAATCTCTCTCAATCTGGGGCTCCATGCAAGATCTCACCCCGTGGGGTCAAAATGATCACAAGAATGGTGAGCAAAAATCCCAGAACCACACGGGGGGACCTAGTGAATGACCTGCAGAGAGCTGGGACCAAAGTAACAAAGGCTACCATCAGTAACATACTATGCCGCCAGGGACTCAAATCCTGCAGTGCCAGACGTGTCCCCCTGCTTAAGCCAGTACATGTCCGGGCCCGTCTGAAGTTTGCTAGAGAGCATTTGGATGATCCAGAAGAGGATTGGGAGAATGTCATATGGTCAGATGAAACCAAAGTAGAACGTTTTGGTCTCAACTCGTCGTGTTTGGAGGAGAGAGAATGCTGAGTTGCATCCAAAGAACACCATACCTACTGTGAAGCATGGGGGTGGAAACATCATGCTTTGGGGCTGTTTTTCTGCAAAGGGACCAGGACGACTGATCCGTGTAAAGGAAAGAATGAATGGGGCCATGTATCGTGAGATTTTGAGTGAACACCTCCTTCCATCAGCGAGGGCATTGAAGATGAAACGTGGCTGGGTCTTTCAGCATGACAATGATCCCAAACACACCGCCCGGGCAACAAAGGAGTGGCTTTGTAAGAAACATTTCAAGGTCCTGGAGTGGCCTAGCCAGTCTCCAGATCTCAACCCCATGGAAAACCTTTGGAGGGAGTTGAAAGTCCGTGTTGCCCAGCGACAGCCCCAAAACATCACTGCTCTAGAGGAGATCTGCATGGAGGAATGGGCCAAAATACCAGCAACAGTGTGTGAAAACCTTGTGAAGACTTACAGAAAACGTTTGACCTCTGTCATTGCCAACAAAGGATATATAACAAAGTATTGAGATGAACTTTTGTTATTGACCAAATACTTATTTTCCACCATGATTTGCAAATAAATTCTTTAAAAATCAGACAATGATTTTCTGGATTTTTTTCCCCATTTTGTCTCTCATAGTTGAGGTATACCTATGATGAAAATTACAGGCCTCTCTCATCTTTTTAAGTGGGAGAACTTGCACAATTGGTGGCTGACTAAATACTTTTTTGCCCCACTGTATATGACCTATCTTATTCAGAGCTGTGCATATCTAAATGAAAACTTGAATTTAGTGACAAAGCAGTCCATGCAGCTGTTTAAGGACAATATAATGTGTCTTATGCTATGAGCCAGTTAATCTCTGTACCTGAATTTTGGACTCTTTAAGAGCAGTCATAGGAAAGAGTATGCTTGAATAGTACAGTGGAACCTCGGTTTATGAACTTAATTCATTCCGTGACTCTGGTCGCACCCCGAATTGGTCGCAACCGAAGGAAATTTCCCCATAAGGTTCAATGTAATTACCGTTAATCCGTTCTGGTGTGGAGGACAGGGAGGCGGCTATTGCTTGGAGGGAGAGTCCCCCTCCCTACGACCACGTGTCAGGGGTGGAAAAATGGCCACAGACCACGTGTCAGGGGCGGAAAAATGGCCGCGGACCACGTGTCAGGGGCAGAAAATGGCCACGGACCACGTGTCAGGGGCGGAAAAATGGTCACAGATCACGTGTCAGGGGCAGAAAAATGGCTGTGGACCACGTGTCAGGGGCGGAAAAATGGCTGCGTATCCTGTTCTACCCCGAGGCGCAGTTCGCAAACCGAGGTAAATTTTTGCAGCCGGAGCTGGTCGTAACCCGAAAAGTTCGTTAACAGAGGCGTTCGTAACCCAAGGTACCACTGTATAATATGGAGGTTACCAGAGCATGGATTAATGTAGAGAAATTATTCCTGCCAAAATATGACCATGGCTGGAAGTAGGCACTGTGACCACTTGAACTTCAGTGACAAAGTCAAATCAAGTACCCTGACCTACACAGCTGCCCCTTCAGAGGGAGTCCAACTCTATCCAGACTGTATCTAATTCTCAGATTTAGAAATGGCCCATACAGAGTAACTCTATTTTGTTGGGAATCTTACTTCAGTCTGTTGTTGCTTGTCTAAATAACTACTTCCAAGCATCAGTCCAGTTTTGGTAGGAAAGAGAAAGCTGGGTGTCATCAGTGTATTCTAAATCTCCTGATCACTATATCGTGATCGTGTAGATTCTAAATAGTTTGATGCCATGATACAAAAATTTAATTGATGTCCCAGTTGATCATCTCCAGAACCAATCCTGGAAGAAGGAGCAGAACCACTGTCTTACTCCCAGTTTACAAAATCAGTGCAGAATACCATCATTCAATGTTTCTCAACCATGGCAACTTTAAGATGTGTGGACTTCAACTCCCAGAATTCCCCAGCCAGCATTCTAAAGAGATGTTAATGAAAAACTGAAGCATAAGAAATCACATTGGTGACATACAGTATTTTATTGTTCGGGGTGTCTGTAAATTTTAATAAATTCAATGGGACTTCTTCATAGATAGGAATGTAGTCTATGTGGACTTTTAAATGAATTTTTGTTATTCAGTCATTAAGTCGTGTCCTTGGGTTTTAAATAGGTGATGTAAAAACAAAGAGAAGAAAATATGGTAGTAATAGCCCAAATCCACATCTAATCCTGTGGAAGGGCAGTCTTTCCATTTCCCATAAATGCCTGATTTTTACCATGAAGGATGTAAATAATTGTGGGAAATAAATGCATCATTCCACATATGTCACATATAGAGCTCACATAATTTAATGATGAGCATTTTTCCCCCAAATAACAAGCAAAGTTTAAACACTAAGGTAACGCAGGGCCATTACGAGGAGTGGGGGTCAAGGAATGTTTATCAGTCCTAGGCAGCGTAACTAACGATGAGGGGTGACTGCAGTCCGTAGGGATGGCCATAGCTTGTCTACTTATGCACTGAAATTTAAAAAAAAAACATTTATTTCCTTGGAAGTTTAGGGGAAGATATAAAGGATGGGGCCCTAGAATATTAGAGGGAATAATTTCCAATACAGGTGCCATTCTGAGCAGACAGTTGCTCCATCTTATAAAATAAATAAAAAGCACCAACTTCCATCCAAGTTGCATTACTATAGAGAACGTACTAAGAATCGCGACGGCCTGAATAAGTTTATCTTACTACAGTACCGTAAACCTATAGTAAAAGCAGCAGGACGGAAGCTGGATGCAATCTGCGCCTTAATCCAGCCAAAGGGTCTCCCCTTCGCGACCTGTAGCCACATCCTGTCCCCGCGCTCGCCTTTTCAACGCGCAGGAACCCGGGGGATGGGCGCAAGACTCCCCAAGGGCCACGTCCAATAGAACTTCCCGAACAGAGAGAGCGCGAGCCCTGCCGCACTCCTGGGCAGGCGCCGCAGCATCTCCCGCGCTCTGGCACGCCTAACCTCCCAGTCCGCAAGAGAGGGCAGGAGCGCGCGCTGACCGCCCTCTTCTCTCCACCCATCCCGCGCGCGCGTTCAAGTCTTTAAATCCCTTGGCTGGGGCTGAAGGCTGGCGGGCAGAATGGGAGGGGGGAGGAAAGAGTTACTTCAACGGCAAGGCACATCTCGCGAGCCGGCATTGGCCGCCGCCACTCGCTTCTCATTGATTGGCTACTGGCTTGCCAGAGTTCCTCCTAATTGGCTCTTCGGGTTTTGGATACCAGATTTAAACCTTTTAAAAGTGCCCGGAAAAGGGATTCCACCCAGAGCAGACGGAGGCTGGCTGCGAACACCCAGAGACTGACTTTGAAAAAGAAAGCGCGAAAGGCGGCAGCGCTTACCAGCTAGGAAACCAGGCGGTTCAGGTACTGGGGCTTGTTCGCGGAGAATATCTTGCGGGAGAGCCGTGGCCCTGTTCGTGGTGCACTCCTGAGCTGCTTCTGATAAACCGGGGCTCCGATCCCCACGACCATGAGACTCGAATGAATGGGCTGAGCAATAAGGGGGACTCAGCTTTGGAGGGGCCACGGATGCGGGACCACAACGGTGCAAAAGAAACCCAGGACTGGGAAACGGACACCGGCAAAAAGTCCCGCCGGCGGGATGAGCCCATCCGCTTCCTCCCGCGTCGTGGCCGGCGTGCCTGCAGGAAAAGCTGCATCGCTCCCCAGCATGTCCTTGATCTATTGAACGGGTGGCGCACTCCGGGGGGGCGATCATTTCCTCCCCACCCCACCCCCAAAGGCTCCTTTTCCAAACATGCAGCCTTGAAAAACGCGTGCCCGTTTGCGACGGGAGGGGGGGGGGTCGACTTGGATCGCGCTGCGGGACGGTCCCCTCTCTTTCCCCCGCATCTCTTTTCTTGGAGGCCGCCTCGCGGAGTTAGCCGCGCCTGGCGGCCTCCATTTCTAAAGAGCGCGGGCGGGTTCCCGGCTCCCTCGCTTTTTGCTGGAGCGCGCCAGTAAGCCAGATGGGACGGCGGGGTAGCTGCGTGGCTTCTGCGGCCACTGAGCCCCCTACCTGGATTTACCACCTTCCTAAAGAAACGGAAAGGTGTGTTTTTGAAAGGCCCTGAAAAAGGAATCAGCTACTGCAGAACTCCCGTTTGTCCTCTGCCTTTAAAGGGCATCATTTCTGTCAAGCTGGCAGGTTTTAAGTTTTGCCAGGCGGAAATGAGCTGGAGTAAACCCACCAGGCCGAGCAAAAGGAGAGGGTTGGTGAGGCCTTCTGAAAGGGCCCTGTATAGAGAGAGATGGGCTCCCAAATAGGCAGGAGTTTCTATTCTCTGTGATGCTTTATTTTGGGGTGGGCCATGTTCAGACTTTTGTCTTTAACCAGAACCCTGAGGCTCATGAGGGGACTACATAAACCAAAAATTAAGTAGTGTATCTGAGTGTATGCTCAGTTTAAGAGTTCTAAAATTGTGCTGTTTTTCCTGATTCCCTTACCAGAACCCCCCCCCCCCAATGATATAACAGTACCTTCCAAACTATCTTATGGTCACCACTGTTTTCTTTTAATTCCTTGAGGTTATAGGAACCTATGCATGCTTTTCACCCACTCTGATTAGTAGCGTGTGATACCTCTTCCACCCAAAGCACATGTCTTTAAATAGCTCTTGCCATGCAGCAGTTGTGCAATTCAGGCTACATCTGGACCTGTTTCTTGTTTAAGGACTGCGCACATACATCTTTATAAATGGCTCCAAACCTGTGACAGAAGATCATTGTCTCAAAAATGTGAAGGCAGCATGGCTAGGTTAGAATCAAATAACATATTCTGGATGGTGACTACATTAAACTATCCACAAATAATACCTGCAACTTTTTCAAATTACAATTCAAAATTCAGGGTAGTGCTTAAGTGCTAATGGCATCCTTAATGCATAGAATCCTTTTAAATACACCTGGAATGGCTTCCATTAGCAGATTGGGGTAAGGCCATTTTTCCTCCCTCTATTCATCCCTCCTGCCCTCCAGTGTTCTACACTGAACACTGGGAACAGAAGGGAGGGGAAATTATGTTATGTGAATGGGAGTTATTCCTGCCTACTTGGAGTTTGCCTGATCCAGCTATATGGAAAATGCTATTCACTACTTCTAAATTATATTGCTGGCTTTCCTCAGAAAAGTTCTTATTTGGGAGTATTTTGGGGTAAAAGAAAGTTGTCTAATAACTTTTACAGAAGCAGAGTAGCCCACAAGAACAGCTGGAAAAGGTTAGACAAAGCTAGTGCCATGTGTTCTGATCAAAAAGTAGATCAAAGACTATTAATTCAATCTTGCCCATACAGGAAAACCACTGCTAAAGAGTCTGAAAAATGGCTGACCAAACTCAGAATCCTTAAGCAGATGTGATTTGCTAACACCTTGCCAATGCAGGAAAACCACTACTACAGAATCTGAGAAGTGGCCAGCCAAACTCAGAATCCTTAGGCAGATATGATTTATTAACTACTTAATAGGTTATTGTATTTCAAGAATGTGTGTCTTAGGTCTTTTTAAGCAGAATTGTGATAAACATGCCATATTTATTGCCATCTTGAATTTGAGTTCTGTTGAATCAGTCTATATGGAAATATTCTTATTGAGTTTATTTATTTTTATTTATTTATTAAATTTTTCAACCGCCCATCTCCCCCAATATATGCAGAATAAAATAGTATTCTTGTTTTATCTGATGGCAAATGTCTTACCATTTGTATTTAAACCCTTTCTATAGAATACCATATTTCCACAGTGCTTTTAGAACTATTTACAAATAGTAACAAAATAATCAAGAATTATCAGAATGAAGGCAAGATTTTGTTGGTTTTTTTAAAAAATCCCTGGAGTTCTTTGTCCTTTACTTTCAACCATTCCCTAGTTTAATATAAAGATCTGGACTAATATCTTTTTTTATTTATGTATTTCAGGGTACATTTAGAAAACATTTGAAAAGCTACCCTAACCACTGAAAATGAAACGTGATTTTAATCATAGCCATGTTTACTATGGGTCTTCGCCATTAAAATTAACTGGAACAGACACAAGATCAGAAGAGCTTTGTCCTGAGAGTTACAATGAAAAATGTTGTAAAGGCTGTACCAAAGAGAAGCTATTCTATAGTGATCTGCACAATGGAAGTCCCAAGAGTTTCAGCCTCAAAAGTGAAGAAAAACCTGTGCATAATAAGGAAAACCAACAAGTATCATGGGGGCATATTGAGAGTAGCAATGAAATGGACAATGAAAATGAAGACAGTGGATACTCCTCTCTGTTGGGCATTCGACACAAACCCAGTGACAATGATGACAGCATGCTGTTGGCAGGGAATATCAACAATACACCAAATCATAGCTTCAGTCCAAGAAAGAATTTGCTTCCAGTCCTCCATTTTGAAGAACGTGTCTGCTCAACTTTGAAAAAAACTAGCAAAAGAAATCCAAAGTCATGGGCTCTTGTCTTAGATAAGATGGCTTCAAGGAAAATGGAATTTGTGAATCTCATTGGCAAAAAAATGGGATTAGATAAGCTAGATATTCTTGGAGAATTGTTTCATGGGAAATTCAGACATCTATTAGCAAACATCTTAATATATCTTAGCTACACTGACTTGATAAAGTAAGTTCACTTAATTTTGTGTTTTTCCTTGGGGAAAAAAATGTAGGTTAAGCTGTACTAAATTTCAAGACTTTCTTAAAGCTCAAGATATGTTTTCCCTGGGCAAAATGCTAGTTTTCATGAGAAAATATTTCACAAGGAGAATGAAACTTTATTCAAAACTTGTATTTCATAAATGGAACCAGATGTGCATATAGCTTACAGGATCGCTGTATGCCCTTGTAAACATTGCTATGTAAGCATTCTTCTAGTTATGGAAGCAGTACTGAAGAGGATTCTGACCTTTGCAAATATACTAGAATGGCCTTTAGATTTAACTCACAAGGGCATTGGTGGAACAAAAGGAAACATGTTCCTAAATGTCAAACAACGAACTTTTAATCATTTTTATTTTCTACATTTTAATGAAATTGAGACCATTTCAGAAAAGGATAGGAACTTTTCCAGTATCTACGCTGCCCTAAGTACACGCTGTAATTGATACTTCTGTATATCTTTAAGGAGGCAAGTCGCTGAAAGCACTAAACAGGATGAGGTTTTAAAAAGTGCTTATGTTAGTGTTATATGTGTGTTGAAAGTTTCTATGGGGTCTGTTAAGTAGTAAGAATTGAGAATGCTCTCTGATTTTAACAACAGGTTTTCTTTCCACAACAGCATGGCTAAAGTTAGCATTACATGGAAGAAAATTCTACTGAATGACAAGTGGGCTTTCCAGATGTATAGCAAAGCACTAAAACTCAGTTTGGTAAGTCTGGTGCTTTATCACAGAGACCTGAATTTTAAAACTGAATCCCTGTAAATCATACAGTGGGATGCAGGAGTTTAAAAATTGTTTCTGTTTGCAAACAGTAGAAGTTGTTCAAATAATATAAAGAACAGTATGTTACAATTTAAAATATAATTTTTGTACATAAAATATTTGGATAACTTAAAAATGATTTACAGTAAAGTAAATTTACCAAAGGAAACATCAGGGAGATCTCCCTGGAGAAGTGCATTCTCCAAACCCTACTGCCTAGACAATCCTTTTCTCTTTATAGTACCTTAGGGATAGAGGCATCTGAAGATAGGCTTCTGAAGACATAATGCAGGGACAACAACATGTGACAGGTGGCCCCAAGCTTTGAATGGTTTGAGGTCAAGTGATTGGCTTTGGGTCAAAAGGCAAACGTAAGCTGCTGTTAATTAGGACAAGCCACCTTAAGTTCTATAAAAAGGATTAGATGTAAATATTATGAATAAATAATATGGGCTAGCTTTTATGACAGCTGTAGAAAACAGACTTCTCCAAAGGGAATCAAGTTGGGGATTATAAGGCAAAAAAGAATAACAGTAACTGAATGTTCCATTCTCCAGTCATTTCTGAAAGGCTTATTTACTGTACAGTATAGGAATAGATTAATACATGGGTTGTGTGTAGGTGTAGTTGACAATGATATTTTCGGATGGAAGCAAATAATTACTTAATAAAAATCTCTCCTCTCAGCAGAATAGCAACACAGGAGCTGCCAAACAGTCTGACACAAGGGAATATGCTCTCCACCGTGAACCATTAACTTACATTCAGAAAGTAGCAACTACACAAATCAACTTTTCTAAAAAAGCATCCCGAATCAAAGCAAACAACCAGAGTAATCAGAGCTCTTCCACTTTCAGCCGGCATTCACAATTTTCTGAGGTAATCTACAAATGCTTTAATCCTGAGTTTATATACTGAACGTAAAGGAAACCACTGATTAAGAGTTCTCAGACTGAGCTGCAGAAACTTTGGGAGTGCAAGGAAACTCAAAGGCAGGAGGAAAATTTGACGCTGCTCCACTTTCCCCCAGGTCAAGCCCGTAGCAGGAAGCCCCAGGCTCTCAAAGTTTGAGAATCTTTGATATGCACTGATTAGCATGTAATGATTACAAGTAATGTATTTACTGTTTGCATGACTCAATGAAATCATTAGTAACATTCTTGGGGAAGAAGTTGCACCAATTCATTTTGGTTTATTTTCTTGTTTTTAATGTTTTACCAATTGGTAAACTGCCCAGAGTCACTGGGAGTTGAGCAGCATGTAAATTTAATAAATAATAATAATTTACCATTTCAGGGGTTCAAGGTACAGCCATTCCTTATTTAGGGACTACCATGGTTAGTGACCATTTGCAATATGACAATAAGAAAAAATTCATTTTCCAACCAATGCTGGCATCTACAACCAAATTTTGTGCACCTGACAACAAAAGTCTTCAGTGTGAAACTGATTAAGGTCTGGTCAGTTTCAAGCAGTGCCAGTGGGCTGGAGGCTTCTAATCCACTAATTTAAGGTCACAGAGCTGATCTTATTAATTTGCAATTAGCATTTTTTAAGGAATTGCTGCCCCATGGAGAAAAGCAGCTTAAGATATAGCTTGTTTAAGCAATTCTCTCTGCCTTGCAAGGGGGGAAAGGGAGGGCGGATCAGGCACAGGGCACTAAACCTTATCTGAATGAGAAGGCAGCAACCAGTGATCTTTGCGGTCTCTCTCTCTCTCTTATCACATGTTCACTTAGCAACCATTTTGCTTAATGACAAAGTCCCTGGAACAGATTGCAGTTGCTAAAGGAGGAGTGGGTATATTATGAACCTTCTTAGACTCTTTCTAAACATTTTCCATTTGTTTATCCAGGAAAGTAGTAAAAAAAAAAAAAAAACTTCAAAAAACATGCTAGTTTTTTTTTTTTTTTAAGGTGGCCAAGACTTTGAAAAACACTGAAAGCCTGAAAGTTTGCTATCGCTGTGGTTCCCCTGCAAAATATGATTCCCATCTGCAAAGGGCAACGTGTGTCCGAGAAAGCTGTGGTTTCGACTTTTGCACAAAGTGCTTGTGCAGCTACCATAGTGCCAAGGATTGCATCATTGGAAAGCCTGTGAAAACATCTTTCAGACTAGGACCTCTTCCTGGTAGCAAAAAAAGCAAACAGAATTTACGGAGACTATAATTTTCCTGACATAAATTTTAGCTAGATATATATATATATATTTTGCTTATAGGTTCAGAAGAGGAGTGAATGTGAAAGCTGTGGTTGTCTAATTTAAAAAAATGCAGTGATTTTTTAAAAATCCATTTTTAAAGAATGTTTTTCAGATGTCTTCCTCTCCCCTTTTTAGAAGGATATTCAGCAGAATTTTTAAACTATTTCTAGGTTTACAGGGGAATAGTACCTGTAACCCTGACTTGACAAATAGACTGATAGTGGATTTTTATTAAGTTGGGGGTAGTAAAAGTAACACTTGTTTTTAAGGGTTGTTAGTTTTTTGTCCTCTAACTTCATGCCTTATAAAAAGCTTTTTGGAGTTTTTACAGTACAAACTATAATAAGCAAAGGATATTTAATGTATTTGCAATGCCTAATTTTTATCAATTGACTTTCATCTGATCAAAACATTAAATATGTAAATAGGATAGGTTTTTGTAACCACACTTGTCCTAATAACTGCTGAAACAGTGTTGTCCTGACCCATTTCATCTTCATTACTGGGTAAACATGCCTAGAAATGTATATACCTGTAAATACTTAAATATTTGTCTGTCCATATGAAAAATAAAAATTAACTTTATAAATAAAGTTCTCTCCTATTTGTATGTTATAGCTTTCAAAGATTAAGGGTATCTCCGTGTTGTCCCGCTAATCACTTCAATACAATGCTCACCAAGTTGGCCATTGACACATCTACATTGTACACGAGTATATACATTTGAAAACTAAGTCCTTAGTGTGAGCACAGTCTTGCTGAATGAGGGTGTACACAGGTCTTTCCTGGTTATTCTGCTATATTATATGATTAGAAGGAGGAAATAAATAGAGTCTCCCTGATACGTCCTTTGCAGAAAATTATGTTCATAAAGGGTAGAGATGGTAAAGTTACGATTCTCCAGATGTCGAGGAATATAACTGTCAGCATACTTTACCATTGGTTACACTACCTGGTGCTGTGGCAGTTGTAATTTGGTGATCTCTTGAGGGCTTTTCACTTTTGGCAGAGAGAACAGATCTTTTTCACATATTTAGGACAGGCGAATGCATGAAGTAGGATCATTTCCCCCCAGATCTGGCGTATTCCAATTTGGCTGAGCAACAAAAAACATTTCAACTTTTACAGCCTTAGAAAGCAATGGGAACTCAAGACATCTTTCCTTCCTTATTTTTCATCCCAAAGCTCTAAAAATGCATGGGTGGTAGTGCATTACTGACTGCTGCTTTGCCACCCAATGTACAGATAAAAACTGGTCAAGGGGATAGTTTTTCAAATGATTTTGAATTTGAAAAAAATCACACACACACCCCCAAAAATGACAGCAACCAAACCAATATAGATCTTTTTCATTTTTAAAAAATGTGTCCTGAAGCTCAGCTTCAGCCAAGCACAAGAATCACAGTTCAAAAGCTAGCACTTTATTTGTTAATTGAATTTCATCTACCACTTTGTGTGAAGCAGCATCTTTTGGGGCTTGGCTCCAGCAGCATAGAAGTCCTGTTAGTCACTTGTATAGAAGTGACTTAGCAATGCTATCAGTACATATATAACACCTAACTTAAAGAATTCATTTCTCCCAATAAGCTAGCACAGAACTTGGAGGCAGAGGAGAAATATCCTTTTAACTGTAAAGGAAGATGAATCGAAAAACATAGGAAATTCTTTTCTTGAGACTTGTACTTAGCAGTCCTGATACATCAAGGAAGAAACTGGCAAGTTGGTGAGCAGGATGTCTGAAAACAAGGCTGTTTTGTAAACAATTTGCAGGTCCCATAACAAAAATGTGAGAAAATGGCAACCAGTCTGTTATGACTAAGGCAGGAGAAAGAAAAATGGGATTTAAAGCCTTTGGATGCACACATACAGGTAATGAGATCCTTAAGATTGTGTAAACCTGAACTTTGTTGCTATTACAGCTAATTGTATCTGCAACAAACTTCATTATACTCATGTCTGGTCCTTGGCTTCCTGTGAAAGCTCCAGAGAAGGGGTTGGAACACTTAGAGATTTTTTTGCAGTGGTCTGGGTGAAAGCCTGACAGTAAATGAACAGTCGACAGTAGATTTCAAACTAAAATCTAGCTGCCCAGAGTCCCCTGTTGTGGGGGAGATGGGTGGTGGAGAAATCCAAATAATAATAATAATAATAATAATAATAATATAAATAAAGCAAACAGTTAAACTAGAATTTGGGAGGGTTACTGAAAGCAGGTACCCAAATATTCACCAGGGAAGTAGCAGTAGCCGTTCATCACAAGACACAAAAGAACATGCCGATCACAGCACTTGGAATGGTTGTAATGCTTGAAACAATACTGCTTGAAATGGTGTTTGGTCCGAATAGAGCAGTGTTTCTCAACCTCAGCAACTTTAAGATGGGCGGACTTCAACTCCCAGAGTTCCCCAGTTCCCCATGGCTGGCTGGGGAATTCTGGGAGTTGAAGTCCACCCATCTTAAAGTTGCTGAGGTTGAGAAACACTGGAATAGAGGATAAAACCAATATCTTTTTGGGGTGAGCCTCAAACAAAAGTCATGGCAAACAAGTATTTTGTTTTGAGCTTGAAACACTCAAGATGACCACCTCAAGCTCCGAACATTTTGTACACCCTTACTTTAGTAAGTGTGACATCTAATCCCATTTCAGCTGGGTGACCTTGGGCCAGTCCCTCTCTCTCAGCCCTAGGAAGCAGGCGAGGGCAAACCACGTCCAAAATCTTGCCAGGAAAACTGCAGGGGCTTGTCCAGGCAGTCACTAGGAGTCAACGCTGACTCGAAGGCAGGCACACACGTACACACACAGATTAGGAATTAAGGCTTTGCAGTGCTTCAAACTCAAAGGGAAAACGTTGCCTTCATACATTGGCCTTGTCAGCAGCTCCTTAAAGGGGTAATACTGTTTTCTGTTTTATTGTATGTATTTTATTGGTCAATGACTGAAATAAATAAATATGATAAAGACCCTCTTCTTTTCTGAAGCCTACCGTCCACAGCGGCACTGCAATCCTGGGAGGAAACACATTTGGTGAATGAGTTGCCGACGGAGGCTACGTGTGCAGCCAAAGGTTTTCCCTTTGAATCTGAAACGTAGTACATTGGGGATTCTTAGAAACTGCAAAATGGTCCAAGATGTTGTGTAGCCCCCCTCCACTTCTCTGTTTCAAAAAAATATATATAGTCACCAAAGCAGGCCAGCATATTTCCAATGCCAGCACATTTTCGACGTGCCTATTTTTGACTAGATTAATTGTAACCTTTTTAACCTGTTCTGTGGGCCGTTCAGGTTCATTGTGTTTCTTGGACTGGCCTTATTCTTAAGCAATGCCCATTTTTCCTGCAGTTTTACATTCTTAGCTACCCCATATGCTGAAAAGAAGACAACCACAGGATGGTGCTGTTGCATATTTTATAACCGAAGAAAAGCCAACATGAATTGATGGAAGCAATTTCCATACTCTTGGATGAGTATTAGGGGATCAGAAAAGGACTTATTCATTGTTTTCTTTATAGCCCTATTGTGTTATGCTAGTAAAGTGCACATATTTGTAAGATTCGGAAACTTCACAACTTTCTATTCATTTTATTTATGTGTGTACACATACTTATATATTTGTTGTTGTTCAGTCGTTAAGTCACGTCCAACTCCTCGTGACCCCATGAACCATATCGCACCAGGCCTTCCTGTCCTTCACTGCCTCCTGGAGTTTGCTCAGTTTCATGCTCATTGCTTCGGTGAGGCTATCGAACCATCTCATCCTCTGCAGTCCCCTTCTCCTTTTGCCTTCCATTTTCCCACCATCACTTATATATTTAACTCCCACATTTAAAAAATACTGCCACCCCAAAAATGTTACAGAAGACCAGAAAGGAAGTGAAGTGTTGTAGGGAAAGAGAGAGGGGGGAATATATTAAAAAAAAAAGTATATGGGAATTTGGGGATTAGTACCGGAATGCTTGATTCTTGATTCTGTTCACATCAGTTGGTAGTTCGGAATGAATCTTTGGTGGCTACATCACAGCGTAATATTGCTGTGATAGCCAAGAGATGTTTCGGTGTGTAAACCTGGCAACTGCTGAGAGGGGGCTGGGGCTAGGCTGAGGTCAGGTCATATCACCTTTCTTACCAAAACCCTTCATATGGCAGGTAAAAATACAGAACAACAGAAATGGTATTTCAGTCATTTTGATGCTATTTGGATAGTTGAGATGGCACAGAACCTCAACCACACGGAACGTGTGCTTTCTTGGACTGGTGCCAAAGGGAGTCTGATGGCACAAGCAGTCATAAAAATAGTACATTTTTCTATTTCCCTTCCCTTTTGAAATCTAGAATAGTACAGTGATTAAAATATAAGATATTGGTGGAGGCTCACAACTCAGCTTTTATTTCTGAGTTCCAACTGTTTATCCAAAACTAAAAATACTTTTTTTAAAAAAACAGGATTAAAATATGAAAATTCTTGTTTTAGCCAGATCAAAATTCATCTAGTCTTTGTTCTGTTTCCATCCCTAGATAGTGTGATGTTTCAAGATATAAATACAGATAGTCCTCACTGAAAAACTGCAATTGGGACTGGCAAATCCATCACTAAGTGACGTGGTCATTAAGTGAAACATCACATGACCACCGTACCCACTTTTCTGCAGATTTTGACTCTCCCTGGAGACACCACTGGATTAAGCAAGAAGGAAGGGAAATTCTGCCCCCCTTTCCCAATCTGCTGACCTGGAAGCACTCAGGAAGGAAGGATTCATTCAGAGACAAATTGAATAGAAGTAACTGTATTTTACAGACATTTAACTACGTTTAGGAGAGCATCCCATGTTACACGTGGCAACCATGTTTACTGAAAGAATTCTGATGTTCTGGTGTTTCTTGAGCAGAAGTGTAAAGGTGTGAATGGCTGCCAGGCTCTCAGTCTTCCAAGGTAGACCAAACTAAGAATCCAATCCCATATAGGTCAGGACTATTTTTATTGTAACAGCTGTAGTAGCAGAATCTTGCAACTCTGAATGTGCTTCCTTCTCCCTCTCTTTATCTTCATGTGAGCTGGGAGGGGCTTGTCTGAGACATTTTCTCAAGCTACTTTCTTGGCCTGGGCTCAAACCCCACTTATCTGACCATGCCATGTTAATAGATCTTCCTCCTGTTCTTCAAGGCCATTCCCTACGCCCTCTACACAGGCATGTCTTTAACCACACACCATAGGTCTACCATGCCCAGGTTGAAAAAAATCTGGCAGCAAAGCTATGCCAAAAATCCCAACTCCCTGTTGCCAGGTAGTGTCCCTCTGGATTTTTGCAACCTTGATAATGTGGGATGGCAGCAGACGCCACCATCAGGATTCTTTGCTGTACATTCAGCGATATCATAAAATGTGGGTGGTGATTACTCATTTAGGATTTTCTGTGCACATCATTTGGCAAATACCAGGTAAGTTGGGTTTCTATCTCTGAAACAGACATAAGGAAACAGAAAGAGATGGGGAAAAGAGGAAGTGTGGATGATAACTACTGTTCCTGTTGCTTTGGGATGAAAAAGTTGGAAGAAAGGCAAGTCTGCAAAACTGGCTTGATTGTATATTGTTTGCCCAGAAAGGAGTTAACACCCTTAATAGCATTAATCCCCATAATCAGTCTAGACAGGAGTTTAAGAAGCTTTCAGTAAGCAATTTGAAGCATTGGTACATTGATGAAAATAAAAGAAATGAATGTTTCTTCTGAAAAAAAAATCTAGACAGCATACATAAATAGGGTGATACTAAATTGTGGTAGGGGGATTGAACAAGATCTTTTAAAGAAACAGGCATGGGACTCCACATGATCTTTTTATGGTCCCTGAAGTTTGAACATAGCTAGGCCTTCTCCCTAACAATAAAATCTGTCTACGTTTCCTTCTCTTTCTCACTAGAGGGCCTCCTGCATCTTTTGGTTGTCAGGAAGCAAAATCAGTTAAAGATGCGTCCAAGATAATTGTATTCATGGTTAACCAGGCATGAATCATAATGTGATCTAAGTACCATATTATGTTTATGATTATTTTATAAGGATTTGCCTGAGTCTTACTGAATCATAAATACAGAAATGTCTCCGAATATCAAGTAACAAGAAAATGGTCAGTCGCACCTTGCAAATATATTTTATGCATCAACATGTTTATCACTGTGATGCAGAATACATCTTAGTTTAAAATGCCATAATCATTTGGATTAAGCCATGGAAACATTCTATATAACATATGCCAGGTCCTTAATTATATCCTTAAAATAAGGTAGGAAAGGTTGAATTCTGTGATTTGCATATTTATTCATCTAGCTATCCATCCATTCTGAGCATTTTTTATCCTGTTCAATCAAAAAAGACTCCCAGAGTGGCTTGAAAAATACAGTAAGTCCATGTCCTCAGGCTCTTAACCAAGAAGACACGACCCACAAGGAAAAGCATTGGACGAGAGAAGTAACAAAAGCAAACTTAGGTAGGGGTTCTTTGTTCTCATAAATTTTTGGAGAACTGATGGTCAAAAATCACTATGTTTCAGCTTCTGGACTTGCTTCCCATCCCTCCCTGTCTGCAACTGGATGAAAAGGACGGAGAATCCTGATCAAATTTGTTTCTCAGCAGAGTCAGTAAAGTGGTCCTGCTTTTATTTTTTCCCGCTTTTGCAGCTAAAAAAAAAACTCTCTTCCTGGATGATCACTGAGGGACAGGAAAATCTGGATTGCCCTGGCTTTTCCCCAAATTGACAGAGCTGCTGCTTCATTTATCTTGTCGTTTTGCAAATTGCTAAAACCATATCTGGGCGTGGAACTTCGTAGATTGCTTCACTTTCAGAAATTTCATTGGGGTTCATGTTTTCTCTCAAAGCTACCTTTACAGGCATGTGGACTAGAAACCACCTTTTAAAATGGCAGGAGTGTTAATATTGTCAGGATGCTGAATTCTGCAGATTCCCAGCATATTTACCGAATATGTTTGTCTGCTGAATAGCCCGGCAAGTGCTTTGGGAATGTTTTGATTTTCCGTCAGGATCCTTTGCTGCTATTTTTCTTCCAAAGATGTCTGGCAGAACAGTTGCACCAAACGTCAGTAAGACTGTGATCCCTACATTTGTTTTCTAAGCTCTGCTTCCTTGCCCTTTATTATTATTTTTCTTTTGGGAAAATATCTCTGTCAAAAAAGGGAGAAGTCATTGGTGACGATCCAAGAAGACAGAATTTAGCCCTTCTGCAGACATTTCAAGTAAAGAAATGAGGACTCAGGAATGAAAGGCATTGCTAAATAATTTCCTCTTCTTTTCTGTGCCTTATTAAATATTAAATTCAATTTACAGATTTGCTTAATTAAAATGCACCTTTTAATTTCTACATTTCAGTCCCATCATGCTGCTGCTGAGGCAAGATCTATACACTTCAGGGAACTTCCAGCTTAAGATATCTGATCAGCAGGCTTCATTCTTGAAATATTCACCTCACCTGATATTTTTTTCCTAATGCTACTTTTGCCTTTACTTGTCCAGTCCCATTCATAAACAAAACTGGAAAAAAACTAAGCAGCACCAAAACGATTCCTGCATTAAAATCAATTAAATACCCCAGTTCAAATTCAGCATGCACATATACATATAACATAAAGCTGCAACTCAGAAAGTTATTCAACCTGAAAGTCTTTTTTGTAATTAATTATAGCATTCTGAATTAAGGTATACTGCACTCATCTGGCTTCACTGAGAGAGCATATTACTAATTTCCGATGTCTTCAGTACAGTTGAGCGTTGATAACTCAGGGCTGTTTATTCATGTTTGTCTTCAGGTATTATTGGGAGGAGAGCCAGTCTGGTGTAGTGGTTAAGGCATCAGGCTAGAAACTGGGAGACTGGGAGTTCTAGTCCCGCCCTAGGCCCAAAGCCAGCTGAGTGTCCTTGGGCCAGTCTCTCTCTCTCAGCCTTAGGAAGGAGGCAAGGGCAAACCATTTTTGAAAAACCTTGCCAAGAAAAGTCAACATTGACTTGAAGGCACCAAAAAAAAAAAAAAAAAAAATGGGCGGAAGGGGGTTATTGTTAATAAGAGAGCATAAATGATGAATGACAGAGATACTTAGTATGGAGCAATCTTCCCTGACAGTGCAGCCTTCAGATTGCTGAGCTTGCAACATTCAGAATGCCCAGCCAATATGACTAAACAACACCAACAAACTGTGCCAAGAAAGATATCCACTGAATTTTATTGGCAGGCAGTGGCAGGGGTTTAGGAAGGTTGAAACAAATATAAATCTTTCTAAAAGATGCTGTTGCTTGTTGTCCTATTTTTGTTATTCTTAAATCAATGTTAACAGTGAACTCAATTCCTGTGACATTGTGAATCCCTCCATGAAGTTTTCTTTGTAACAATATTGAAGTGGACCTCCACTGACCTTTACTGATTTTTTAAAAACTTCCTGATTTAACCATAGCCTGGTATTTCCTGTTGGAGCCTATCTGCCCATCCTGTAAGATCTAACAGGGTTGACGTGCCTCCGGTTCCACTTGTTAAGGAGTGCTATCTTATGGGACCCATGATGCGTGTTTTCTCTATCATAGTGCTTGTCTTATGGAACAGCACCCTCTGAGGTCCAGACAGCTTCAACTCTGTTGTCCTTTAAGATAGCCTTGAACAACTGGCTATTTCCCCAAGTTATGGGGAATGGGGAATAAGGGAGAAGGTGTATCTACCATGAGGGATGTGCCATGTTATGTTAATTATTTTTTGTTTTTGTTTTTTCTCCCTCAATATGACATCTTTTATTTGTGGTTTTGAAGTATTTTCTTCTCTGTTTCTATCTTTGTTTGCCATCCAGAGTTGTTGGTGAGTGGGTGGCCCTAGATATTTAAATTACAAATAAAATAAAAAGAAAACAATCTATTATTGAGCAGGTCATATTTTCAAGATCAGCCTCAGTTGGCTAGAGGCTGCCAGTTGCTGAAATATTCATCAGCAGTAGGAAAGGCCCACATCTTCTCAGCCTCTAGTGTACAAAACTTATTTGCTGTAGCTGGTTTGTCTTCCCTGTCCCTTGTGGGACAGCTGGCTTATCTAATGTTGCATTAGATCAGTCTTCCCTAATCTGTTTCACATCAGATCTATTGGATTTACAGCTTCTGCTGGATGGGAGTTCCAGAACATCTGGAAAGAATGAAGTCAATAAAGGTTATATTGGATCAAGACTAGGCTTAAGTTGTGGTCCTTGTCACAAAAGACCTCCCTTTCCTCTGCTGTTACAATTTTCAGAATAGCAACTGTGAGTAATGGGAAGCCAGTTTGGTGTTGTGGTTAAAGGCACTGGGCTAGAAACTGGTAAATCACTCCCAAAAATGTTGCCAAGAAGACTGCAGGAACTTGTCCAGGCAGTCACCAGAAATCAAGACTAATTCAAAGGCAAGGCAAGGCAAGGCAAGGCAAGGCAAAGAAAAGAAAAGAAAAGAAAAGAAAAGAAAAGAAAAGAAAAGAAAAGAAAAGAAAAGAAAAGAAAAGAAATAAGAGTGCTATTTCGGAGACACTGTCATAAAATCAGACAGGAAGGCTTTTACCTTCCTCTTAACATTTTGATCAACTCATCTTCCCACAGTGTCTGCTTTATACTGGGCAGCTTAGTGTAATGAATTGTTCTGTAGTGACATTGTCTTTCCTTACTGGGCTCAGGAACTCTCTTGCACACAAATACATCCTTGATATATTTGTGATTAAATATGTGACACGAATTAAGCAAATGGTGCTCCAGCACTTCCTTCTATTATTTTCAAATGTTATGGTTAAAGAAGATTGATGAAATCTTCCTTCTGACAAATTAACATAAGAGCATGTGATGATTCCTCTGCGGCCCAAAAGACCCAGCTGCTGTGGAGTTTATTGTCACCGATCACTTGAATTAAAGGAACAGCAGTTTTTTTAGAGAAGCATTGGTTGTCCCGGCTGGTGTGGAGACACAGCAAGGTACTTCATGTACTTTGATTTCCATATATTCCATTTGGAAGTCCTAAGAAAGTTGTGGGGGTTTTGCAGTTTCCATTTTAGTTTTTGCTTTGTATTTCTTTTATTTGTTTGTTTGTTTGTTTGTTTGATTGATTGATTGATTGATTGAGTTCTGGCTTTTTTCCTCTCTTTTTAATTTTTCTTTGTTATATTTTGAGAGATGTTTTAGTTTTTCAAAATTAATATCACCCATTTTTTGTTTCTTTTTTCCCTTAGTTTATGGAAATACCATAAATTGGTAGAGATTTATAATTTTGATTAATAATTGCTCAAAATGTGTGGTGAAACAAGAAATAAGTGAACCAAAATTTTTTTTTTTAATATTGGTGATTAAGTGTTTTAATGTACTTACTATACTTATTATGGTCACACTAAGGATTATTACTATATGGTCACACTAAGGATTTTCCAGATAAAGTACACAGAAGCTTGAAACATTTTTTTAAACCATGGTTGTGGTTTAAATAATTATGTCTTGAGAATTTATCAAGTATTAGATCCCCTATTAGACCTGAATACTTTCCAGTTAAATCTAATTCTCATACATGGAAACTATTGCAAGCTTATATATTAGAATTTAATTTGGCTGATATAGGGCATTTTTGAAATGCTTTGCAAGAAGAATATTCTTTTTAAAAATTCCAAAAGTGTTAGTTGTTCTCAACTAGATTATTTTCTGGTATTTTGATCTTTACCTGAATGAACGTAAGTATTATATCTGATCATGCCCCAGTAACATTATTAATTACTACAAGAAAGAGAAAAGTTTCTTCCTTTCTTCTAGATGGTGTTTAACATATCATTTTAAAGGATCTACTTTTTATACAACCCAAGCAACAAGAGTTTGAATGTTTTTTTCTTATAAATAAATATTCTTTAAATGTATTGCTTATTTGGGATGCTCTTAAAGTATATATACATGATGTCATTAATTACTACTTATGCTTCATAGAAAAATAAAATTTAAAAAGTTAAGCAAAAAATGGGAGGAGTTAAGGAACTTTTGAGCATATTGGGCAGATGACTGAGGCTAGAATTATGTAAAGTTTTTATGAGTGCTAACAGGAACCTAATTCCTTTCATGCATCTTAGACAAAATTTTTACTGAATGTTATTAAGCAAAGCTACTGGCCACAAAGTGAAAAACCTGGTGAATTACTAACCTCTCGGCTGAAACAGCTATAACAATCTGACAAAGCATTTCAGAGTTCAGCACATAATTCAGACTCAATATATCAACCTATTTTAAAAATTGTATAATAATGAATCAAAAGTAACTGAGGAAGAAAATGTTCATACAATACAGCTGTTCCTAAGATTATACCCCATCACGTTGCCTGTTTAGCTGCATCTTTATCTCTCCAAGGAATTAGAGATATCATTAAAACAATGAAAACAAGAAAACTCTCAGTCTGGATGGTTATCCCATTGAATGGTATAAGACATATACTGAATCACAGGGTTGGAAGGAACTTTGAAGGTTTTCTAATCCAACCCCCTACCCAGGGCAGGAATCCTTGAGAGATCTGTAAAGATTTCTCGTTAAATAATGTATTCCCAACCTAATTCAGTGAGGCCTATATTTCTTTGATTTGGAAAGTTGATAAAGATGCTGCTGATTGTGTAAGCCAGTTTTGTCCAAACTTGGCCACTTTAAGATGAATGGACTTCAACTCCCAGAATTCCCCAGCCAGCCATGCTGGCTGGGGAATTCTGGGAGTTGAAGTCCACTCATTTTAAAGTGGCCAAGTTTGGACAACACTGGTGTAAGCTGTCATCCAATTTTCTTGTTAAATGCTGATGAAAAAATATTGACAATGACCTTGACATGTAGATTGCTGATGTAGATTTTATTTTCAATCTTGCACAATCTGGTTTTCAAAAGATGTCAAGCGTCTGATAATGTTAGATTACCACATGACATTCTGGATGTACCTTCAGAAAAACTAGAAACTGCAGTGGTAGATTCATTAGACACTGAAAAGTTCTTTGATATGGGATAGTGTAAATTTTGAAACAAATTGTGTTTACATATGAATTTTCTCTGTTTTAGTATTTACAACCAAAAAATATGTTGGAAAGAAAGATGCTGTTTTCCCTCCTGCGTGTGTGACCCAGAGTAGTGCATATGCAACCCGCCCCACGCTTCCTAGCACATGTATAAACACAAATACATGGTCACCAGATTTCTGGAAAGAACTTCAGAAACATGTTCTCTGTGCTTTCTTTACCTTGTTTATTAGCTGGATTGAATATCTGGGACTTCACTCTGGAATAGATGGATGAAATGAATGGAATTACTATCAAGATGGCTCTGGAACCTATTATGGATGTTCCTTATATTCTTTTATTTTTGATATTGATTTGGAATCATTGGTCTGCGCCATTAGATGAACAGCAGATATTTGGGTATATCAGTAGCAGGAGCAGAATACAAATGGTTAATTATATGCTAATAATTACGCATTTTCAGCACCAAGATGTATTGATACATATAGTGCAACAGTTTGGTAATTTATCATGTTATTCAATTAACTGCAGTAAGTCTCATATGCTCCCTGAAGGCTCTATTTAAAAGGGCTGAATGATTTTTATATGTAAAATGTGTTTTTGTTGTTTCTTTTTTTCCTTTGGTTTTTGTGTCCCCCCCCCATTTTCCCCCTTTTCTTTCTTTTTTATTAATTAAAGTGATTAAAAAGCCCTTCTCAACAACTTTAAATATTTCATGTAGAAGATTTAATATACTAATATTCAGCTACATAATTATATGCACAGGAGCCAGGCCAACCTGATTTAACCTGACTATAGGGTCATAGTGGCCAACAAGCCATTGAGGTTATGCTAAGAAAAACAAGGAAAGAAATTGTTTGCTCAAGATTCAAAATAATGTTTACTGCTGACATGTATAATTGCTGAAATGGACTACACGAGTTTATAGAGAATAAAAATCAAGCAGTCCAAAGTGGAACCTTGTCTGACATAGGCCAAAAGGCAAATATATCTTGAGTTTATCAGAAATCTGATTCTGGCACCTATGTCAATAGGAGAGAGATTAAAAAAATAATATTATCTAATCAGTGAATGAGTATTTGAACCAATCACAGCCTTACATTGTGGGAGTGTGTCCATGTCTTTATCTTCCACTCTTGGAGATATTCTTGCAGGGCCAAACATTGGTGATTGAAATCAAGAATTGTGCTTAATCTTTGAGAGTCTTATTGAAAGTGACAGGCTTTTTCAGGCAGAAGAATATGTGAGAGAAGTGCAATTTTGTACGTTAATAGCTTCAGTGCATACCCTTCTAAATAATTCAGCAGATAATTTTCATCAGAGTTGAGCCTAATGAGGCTAATTTATAACAAGGGCAATCATACTGACTTATTCTTTCAAAGTGAATTTTATACAATAGTAAACTATTAATAATATCGGTACTAGTCTATATGGGAAAGGGAGAGCTACCTATAGAGAGTAAGGAAGATCACCTTGATGGAGATATGCAAACTCCATTGTCAAGGCAATAAGATCTAGAACATTTTTTTTTAATCCAGAATGTCCAGATAATGTTTGGAAGAGGCTCAGTTAGACACATCTATAATTCACTGGACTATAAGAAGGAAGAGGAGATACAGCAAAATCAGACTTGCAAGATTCTGTTATTATAGTTAATCTCAATAAAAGTAAGATATCCCATGGAGTTGATTTCACAGTCTGGTCTACTTTGTGGGGCTGACACTACCTCTTGTCTAAAAGCAACAAAAATATTGATCTGTTGGTATTATATAGTCACAGTTTTAGAAACATTAAGGGATTATTTTATATCCAGATTTCAAATGTGATCAAAGAAACTAATACATATGCATGCACCCAATTGTTAGTAATCCTTTACACTCCATTGATTCAATCCCATGTCCTATAGCAAGGATGAAGCATTTTTGGTGGCCAAATATGTCCCAATATTCAGTGCTGAGAGTTGCAAAGTAGAGGGGCCCACATCCCTTATGTGGGTGAGTTTGGTTTGTAGGGAGTTTAAAAGTATCTGTAAGCAACTTAAATAACAGTACAGTAATTACCAGAAGTCGGAATGGATTTGCCAGACCAATCTTATCTCATTTTTGATTAGATAACTTCCTTAATAGATTGTGGGAATGCTGTAGTCATATATAACTTGACTTCAGGGAACCATGTGACGACATATCACATGACATGCTGATTAACAGATTAGTTAAATGTGGGCTGGTTAGTATGACAATTAATTGGATAAATCATTGGCTTGAAACTCATATTAGAGTGCTTATTAGTGGTTCCTCATGAACCTGGGGAGAAGAACCTCTACACTTCAATGTTTTCTTTAATGACTTTGATGAAGAGGTGGAAAGATTACTTATCATATTTGCAGATGACACAGCATTGTGTTGGATAGTTAATATTCTAGACAACAAAAATAAAGTTCAAAATGCTTAGGTTAGAGAAATGGCCTGCAACTAATTTAATAGAGACAAGTGTAAAATTCTTCACTTAGGCAAAAAATCAAAATGAGGTATAGGAAGGGGGTACCTGGCTTGCTAATGTTACTTGTAGCACTTGCAAAAAAGATCTTTGAATAGTAGTTGAATACAAGGTCAGTATGAGCCAGTGGTGTGACATAACTGCCAAAGGCAAAGGCAATTTAGGCTGCATCAAACAAAAGTATAATTTCAAATCACAGGAAGTTACTGTTCTATATTACTCTGGTTGACCTAGATGGCCCAAATAGCCTCTTCCAATTCTATGATTCTGTGTTTTCCTTCCAAAGGGAATAAAGCCCTATGGAACTCTTCACTGCTTGGAAAAGTAGAGTGTGAAATATCTAGCAATGACCTTCAGCCTCCAGGAAGATGCTAGAGGGCTCTGTTGGATAAGGTTGCCTAAGATTACTGCCATTGGTAGAAACCCAATAGCTCCTCTATGGGTAGAAAGTCAATGAAGGACCAGCTGCTGATTATTCTCTAACTCTTTAGCTAAGTATCAAGTTTGCTGGAAGCTTTATTTTGTCTTAGGCTGAGCTAGAATCCTGGACCAAACTAACACATCCAAAAGAATGGCACAGCTGGAAAATGCATCCCAGCTGCTGATAAACTGAGATGTTCTTCCAAAGCAAAGGAAGAAATTAGACATAACATGGGACATGTGCATCCCATTTCTAATTTGGCCCTAAATAAAGCAATGTTAGACTCTATGCTACTGTTTCCCATATGCTTTCAAGAAATAGGGTTTTCAATACACTTTTCAAGAAATGTAGGGTACTTGATTGAGAATCAGTGTTATGTGTGTGTAATAGGCAGTGTGTGTAGATAAAGTGATGTTGCGTTTTAACTTTGGAGATATGGATTAAGGATAACTTCCTTTCTATGAATGGAGAAGGTCAGGGAAGATGTTTAAAAAGGTGGGCAAAGTGTAGGTTTATCCTGATATGAGGTTTTAAAGGAAATAGCATGGAATTTCACAATTCCTTCAAGGTTCACATAAGGAGAAAACAAATCCTAGAACTGCCCTTTACCTTTACTTCTGTATCAGCTTCTTCTGCAGTCTGTAGAGCAATTACATTTGCAGAGAATTTTACAAGTCTGAATATTCTCAGAAGCAAATGAAATGTCGTCTGGAACCTCTGCAACTCATCTCCAATATTGCTATTATGCATCAAGAACATAGGTAAACCTGGTAATTGTTACGAATATTGCCCCCACATTACCTGCCAGTTAATTTTCTAGGGCTTCATTCTAACTATTGATTAAATTATCTTAAATATATTGATGTCAGTTGCTACTGGCAGAATGATTCAGCAGGGAAAATGTCATCCCCTATCTGCATCACGTGGCCACAATCTTACCAACATTAAACAAAAGCAAGACATGTTAAATGCCGACTTGCATGGAAGGTAGCATCCAGTTTGGGCCTTAAATTAGATTCTTTGCTGATACAGGTAGCCTTCGCTTAACAAACCTAATCAGGACCAGAATTTCTGTCAGTAAGTGAAGTGGTCATTAGGCAAAACATCACATGACATTCCACTGCTTAGTGACGGCAATTCCAGTAGTCCCCATTGCAGGTGTTAGGTGAGGACCTCATGCTTCTTCTGCCCTGCCATGTTCACCTCCGCTTCAACTCTGTCTGGACTTGGAAAGCAGGGTTGGGCCTTGTTAATTCTTGGATGAGACCCTGGCAGGAAATTCCAAGGCTGTAAGCTAGAAGAAGAAGGCAACAGCAAATTGTTGCTAAGAAAATGACATGGATAAATTTATACAGTCAACAAGGTAGGGTTATCTGCAGGGGAGTAGAAATAGGCAAAATGGAGGTCGTGATAATGTAATTTACATTAAAAGGGGTGGGGCTTCATCATGTCATCATGAACATCATCTCAACTTTTTTTACACCCCTGTCCCATGAATCCCCCTCTAACCAAGAATCAAGCTTGACTGGAAGGAGACTTTATTTTTAAATACTCTCATGTGCCAAAAATTTAGGACTAAACCTCTATTAGATTTATTTTGGGCTGATCAAGTTTGATTCTTTGAGCCAGTTTCAATCAAACAATTTATAATCTCAAATTTCCTTATAAGAGATAGAAACCCATATATCTTTGAAATCCTGAGAAAATAGGCATGCCTTTTCTGATCTCTTCCAGGTTCACCAGCTCCTTTTGTTCTTGATCTTGCGAAAGGAACCTGAGTGATGTGGAACTGAATGATCCAGAAGTGAGAGCCTTTCCTTCAATAAATGGCTGCTTGTTGGGATGAAGGATTCATAGGGATGCCTTTTCTAACCAGTGCTCTGCAAATGTGTTGGACCGCAATGCCTATCATCCACAGCCATCAGTGAAAGTGTCTGACTGGGAATTTTGTGAGCCTGAAGCCCAATACTGCCAACTTGAGGAAGGCCATGATGCTGTAGAGAGCACAAGACAGAAATCCATTTTCTTCCTGCTCTTTTGAATTGTACAAGCAGTAATCACTGGGATCATTTTTCACTTCCAAGGATGATCAAGTACCTGCATTTCTAGACTCCTGGATTTATATTATGTAAGCAAAAGACAATAAACCCAGATTTTTTAAACAGTCAGATCAAATAGCCCGGACCTTGGTGTTCTTCATCTTCACTGAATTATCACTGTACCAGCCAGCAGGTATTGTTGGTTTCAAATGCGCAGAATGAAAAGGTCCTGTAGGAATGCTCCAGACTCAGAGGTTTGTCTAGTCTTCCTGAATTTAATATCTCCTGGTTGTATCCCCAGAATCTTTATTGGATATGTGCCAACTGCCATATGTGTGCAGAATGGCCAGTTGCATATCACCAAAAAGAACAAATATATTATTGTGAGGGAGTGAAGTTGGGGTTGCTGTCTGTGCTTGGGAAAAGTAGCTGCAGCCAGGCAGAAACGCTTCTCACCCCAATCTGCCCAGGCCCTTTTCATTTCTAGGCTGGACTGCTACAATGCACAGGGCTACCTTGGAAGACTATTCAGAAACTGCAATTGGTACAGAGTAAAGCAGCTGGCCTATTGCCAGATGAAAGTCAGGAGAATCACTTGACATCAGTATCACAGGGCCTTCATTGGTTGCCCTTAGGCGTGAATGCAATGTAAAGTGCTGATCATTATCTATAAAGCTCTGCGTGGCTTGGCACCAAGAGACCTTCAGGGCCACCTTTTCAAATTGAACTGTCTGGCCCAGTGTATGCATCTAGAGTAGTAAATGCGAGGAATGCTCTTCTTGTCTGCTCCATTCCTATGGAATAGCTTTCCCAAGAAACCTGGATGACTTTTGTTCTGTAGAGTATTTAATGCAGAACAGTGTTTCTCAACCTTGACAACTTGAAGATGTGTGGACTTCAACTCCCAGAATACTAGCTGAGGAATTCTAGGAGTTGAAGTCTGCACATCTTAAAGTTGCCACAGTTGTGAAATGCTGATCTAGAATGTAACTGAGAGTGGTTGCTAAAGAGGAATATGATTAGGGTCTTAATGGCATAGGTTTTTGTTATATCTCTGCTTTTATGGATATGTGTTCTACCAGTATATGTACATCTCCAGGAGTCCATGTGAAACCATATAGAAATGCTATAATAAATAGAGATAAATATACTGGCATACAAGGGTTGAAGGAAAAGTAATGTCTTCAATGTTATAAGTTGCCAGCAGATGGTGGTACTGATGTGGCAGGAGCGCTGACATATTGTTCAGCATTTGTAGGAAGTTTCTGTGAGGGAAGGTTGTGTTGCTACTGTATTGTTTGTGAAATGGAAACCTGCAGTGAGTACTCATCAGTGTGCTCTGTGCTTCAAGCAACGCCTCATGATTGAATTTTTGACTGTTGCAGGAGTCCCTCCAGATGAAATTCACTTCCAAATGCAGGTTGTTTAGGTGATGTCTGTGCATTGCTGGGCCAAAAAAAACTGTAAAGATGGTGAACTGGGAAGAGCTGATATGTGTGATCAAGAACAAAGTGATCAACCTGTATCAGCAACCAAATTCAAAACCTAGGCTTCAACAGGAAACCTCACAGTTATAGTTTTTTGAGACACAGATGCTGTTATTCACCTGGATTCCTTGAACCTGGCAGTACTATCAGTTCAGATGGTGCAACACATAAAACTCTGAAACAATGATTAAGGAGAATTTGGAAATCAAGACAGAAATGTTGCTGTACATGATAACACTAAGCCTCACACCTCATGAGCCACCCAAGGGACAATTGCAAAGTTGGATCACAGCATCTTACCCTCTCCACCATACAATCCAAACTTGGTGCCATGTGACTTCCACTTTTTCCCAAAATTGAAGGGATAGCTTTGTGGGCATCTGTTTGACTCAAATAAAGAGGTGGAAAGGTCTGTCAAGACCTGGTTGAAGAGACAAAGTGTGGAGTTCTTTTGTGGTGACATTAAAAAGCTTGTCTGGAAGCATGTAGCAATGTGGTGATTATATGGAAAAGTGAATAGAAGAAACAAAACAGCTAATTTCAAGGATTATTTTCCTGTTTCATTTATTAAAATAGCCCTATTTAAGCTAGAGTTATGGAGGTAGAGGCATTACTTTTCATTCAACCCTTATAAATATGAAAAATTCTTAAGATTTCCCCCCCAGAATATTTAGAGAGCATACAAGCATCCAGTCTAATGTTTTGTAGGGAATATTTATACATACTCCTAGGTGGATAGAATATTATCTTGAAAACCTGCATATATTTTTCAAGCTGTTTGAGAAAGCAAACAAATATTCTTTGGCTTAATATTATTTTTTGGGGAAGAAATAAACATATGAATTGTTTTTCTGGTATTGCAGTGCACCTTAATTATAGAGGATATAATAGTTGGCCAACAAGATGCAAATATTTTTCTTCTGATTGTTACTGGCAATGAAAGCCTTTTATGTTTCCTACATTGTCATCTGCTTCAACCACATTAAATTTCAATTTGTTGACATCTGGTCCCACACAAATCAAATCAGATAGATTTGACATTACCAAGCTATGCTCAGCACAATCACAACAAAGAGCTGAATTTGAGAAAGACACAGAACTTCAGAAATGACAGTAATTGCTTTTTCTTCTTGTAGACAATGCATGAAGAAGGATAGAATTCAAGGCAGGCACATTTCCACATGGGCTTTGAAGTTTCCTCAGCCGTTGAAGCTCCTTCTGGTTTCCAAAAAAGCTACTCCTTTGAGTTGAGGAACCCTCTAGATTGGAATACAAAATGTGCAACCAGAGGCAGTCATCCCAGGGGCCTCCCTCATGGAGTGATCAGTTTTTTAAAAAAAGTGACTGTCAAGGATGACTAATAAAGAAGTTAAAGAGATCCAACTTGTTTTCAGGCCCAGAAAGTACATATTTTAGCTTGCTTGCTAATCCTTGAGAGCAAAACTTTGCTGGGGAGGGAAGAGTGAAACTGAACTGTTGCGTGATGGATAGATAGATAGAAAGAGAGGGAGTAAGAAGCTGAAAGTGAAGGGTTCAGATACTAAACAGTGACTTTCTCATTGGGGTAGATGGCTGAGAACTCCTGACCATTAGACATGCTGATTACACTTTATGGGAATTGTCCTTCAGAATATTTGAGTGGTACCAATTGCCTAGCAGGTATTCTAATTCTGCTACCATTCTATAATGCGTGTGTGAGCTGTGACTTTTAATTATTTATTTATATTTCATTCAATTTGGGTACCATCTGACTCCATTTTGAAATTAATGTCCCCTTAAAAACCTACCTTAAAACACTTTTGGGTATCCTGATCCAGGATATGAATTGACAGCTTTCTTCCTTGTGCTGAGAGTAATTTTCATTCAAAGATAGGTAAGCCTTTCCACCCCCCACCCCCCACCCCCCACCCCAATGAGCAGTCTGCAAATCTAGAATTGTTTTGCTGAAATTATCACCCATTGATTCTCAGGATAGTTTTTCCAAACATTACGTGTGTGTGCCTTCGAGTCAGTTTTTGACTCCTGGTGACTGTTTGGATTAGTCCCTGCAGTTTTCTTGGCAAGGTTTTTCAGAAATAGTTTGCCACTGCCTTCTTCCTCAGGCTGAGAGAGAGTGACCAGCCCAAGGCCACCCAGCTGGCTGCATGCCTGAGGCAAGACTAGAACTCATGGTCTCTAGCCTGATGCCATAACCACTACACCAAACTGGCTCTCATTCCTTTAAAATGTTTTAGGAATGTTTAATTTGGGGTCCAGAAGTGATGTTGTCCACTATTTCTTTCTAATTCCACCTTCCTGGAAGTGATACTTCTAGATCTGTAGGACTTCAGTTCCATTTTCCAAACCAGCAAAGTCATAATAGGGGAGCTGAAGACTTACATATTTGGAGAGCACCAACCTGGGGAATGTTGGTGTTATATTCTCTGATGTAGCATGTCCCCCCGCCCCCCCCCCCCCCAAAATTGATCATCTTGTAGACTAATTATCATGAGAGGATTATTTAAACTTCTGTATTGTATTGCCTATAGTCAAGGCATAACAAATCTGGAGGTTTAGTAACTTCTTTCTACCCATGACACCCTGAAATAGCCCCATACAGATGTTATAGATATTGTGAGGATCCCCTATTGTTAAACCATTGATGTACACCCTGTGTGGAGAAGGAAATTTCTGGATCTTTTTTTTTTAAGTCTTCTGTGGTGGGAAACATTCGCTGGCCTTTGGTAGGAGCAAAGGTAGAAGGCTGCCCTATTTCTCAGCGGAGGTATCCATGGAATCAGATTCTGGGCATGACAACATCATGATGCTAATTCCACCCCTTACATAAATGCATGTGATGCCACAACGTATGTTCTAATGGGGCAGGGCTTGCATTGCAATGTCACAGTGTTCATTGCCCTCCTTGCCCCCATTCATGGATGCCTATCTTTCTCACTGAGATCTGATTTTCAAAAACGGATCATTTTCCTGAGTCTCTAAGTGTTGTTAAAAGTTAGTTTTGAATGCCTGCGGGTAAAATCCATCATTGCTGCAGGCGTGCAGCAACAAATAGGACAGTGGCTTAAACACGAAGAGATGTAGAAGACCTACAAGATACTGCTGCATTGTTATCCCCTGGGCAGGGAAGGAAAGGTGATGTGGTATAAAACAACCCTGAAGAATAGCCCAACGTTATTAGTCAAAACCCAGTATGTTGAGGATTTCTTTAGCTTAATAGTATCAGGGGAAAGCAGAACAAGGGAGCCTCCACTCCTAAGGCCCTTGTGGATAAAACTTTGCTCTGCTTCAGGAACCACATCACCGACACATGACTCACCTGAAGTCATGGAGCCTCCAAGGCTGAGGGGGATCTTTATGTTGAGCCTTGCAGTTCTAGCCCGATGCTCTCAAACTACACCGGATTAACACAGATCATCACTGTCTCAGCCCCCTAAGAACCCCTAATAACATCAGTACAGACTTAATAATAGTGGTGGTTAAGGCACTGGGCTAGAAACCAGGAGATCATAAGTTCTAGTCCTGCCTTAAACACAAAGCCAGCTGGGTGACTTTGGGCCAGTCCCTCTCTCTCAGCCCTAGGAAGCAGCCAAGGGCAAACCACTTCCAAAACCTTGCTAAGAAAACTGCAGGGACTTGTCCAAGCAGTTGCCAGGAGTCAACACTGACTCAAAGGCAAAAAAAAAAAAAAGACCTAATAGTAATGGATCCCAATACAGGCAATGATTATTAAGAAAAAAAATACATCAAGTGCTTGAAATGTGGTATACAAATGTTCTGTACTGTTATTATTTATTTATTTCATGTTTATTATTGAGAGCAGCCGTACTCCTAACTGGTGATCCCCTTTTCCATTTGGAATAAATATTACTGATTTTCACAACCGCTGCCATAATTTGAAGAACTCAGGGTGCTACAATCTCTGCTCTGTGCTCACTGTATTACATTTCTAACTAAATTATTTTTTAAGAGCTGGGAAGTCCCTGAAAGAAGCCAGACGAGGCCAATAATCTTGCAGAAGCCCTATGATTTCCACGCGGGGGGCCCTGCATGGTATAATCACGCTGTCTGTCTGATTGTATTTGTGTTTCAGTGTGGTGTAGAGTTTAAGCTAGAGGGGAAAGATACAGCTGCTTTCAGCATAACACACTTTGCACTGCGAACGATGAAAGACAGACACGTACAATGGGTACATAACCAGGGGCCAGATATTCCCAAGTAATATTTCCTCTCTTTAAGCAAATATAGTTTACATTCTTTCAATCAAGGCGAGGTATCCCTGCCCATATGTTTAATAGAGTTAACCAAATTTTGAACAGCAGTTAAAACATTGCTACTGGGATACAGAAAACAAAATGGGTTCCCGCATTAGAGGTCTCACTGATAAGGAAGAAAAAATCAATCACTTTTGTTAAAAATAGCCAAGAAGGTAACACACACTTTTCCCCACAGCCTACTTTTTTTTTTCTTTAAGTACGTTGTGTCTTTGAGAAATACTATGTTCCCTAAATGTTTCTCAACATTGAAAAAAAATATTGAGGAATATTGATCAAATTTCAGCTTATGACAGCTATTTTTTTTCTCTTTGGGGAGAAAATGTTTTCTCCAAGCTCTTGCTGACAGAACATGAACCAAAAGCTGGCAAACTCTTCCCTGTCTAGACGTAGCCTGTTGTCCAGAAGAGGCAGCAGCGAGAGAGCTCAGGAGGAAACTAGGGCTGCCGAGCTGACCTGCAGCATCTCCTGCCTGAGAATATGGTTTCGTGGTGCCTTGGCCTTACTGGAGGGCCAGACCTGCTCAAAGTCAGACAGAGCTTTGTAGCGAAGGCTTTAGGGAATAAATAGCTATACAATAAATAGCTATACAAACCAAATGTCCACTTCATCTTTCATCCACAGTCTGTTGACTCTCCTCACGCTCACCAGTTATTCTTCTAAAACGCTAATCCCCAGCCAGTCTCTGGCCCTTTTCCCCACTCCCCAATCATCTTCTATTTTGATCTTCCTCTGATCTTTCATTCCTGATGCACATTCTCTGTTCCTCTCCCTCTTGCTGCAGTCTATTCTTCACTGCACATGGTTTGAGCAGCAAAGCTTCCTGTCCAAAAGCTTACTGAAAAAATTAACAATGACATCAAGCAGGAAGATGAGAATTATATGAGAAATTGCATGGCAAAAGACACAAAGGAATAGATTACAATAGATTACAAAGAAAGACAAGGAGAAGAAAATTGAAGCTGGCAGTGGGCATGTCCATAAACTCTGTACCACTCTGAATCAACTCTAGACCTCTGTGTTCTCATGTCATCATCTGTATTCTGTGGCTGGTGATGGCAAAAAAGCTATCTTTGTTTACTGTGTGGTGTTTGTGGCCATCTGTTCTCCCACTGGGGAAAACGCCAGCATCACCTCACCTCTCAATTCATGAGCTTAAGCTAGCAGAGCACTCTTTCCATAGATCCTTAAAGGGAAAGGTACCACGACAACTTTACAGGTCCCTCTACTCAGCAACTACTCAGACTTATTTTTATGTTATTTATGTGCTTTTCTACACATATGATACACTACTCTGCTGATTCCACTTGAGAACACAAACAGGATTGACCTGAATTGTTTTGACTGTTTGGGAATTTTTGCAACTGTTTCCCTGCACCAAAGGAACAAGGGTAAAATTCTGTCTGCTTCTTCCTTCTCTTCAGCAGGCATGAGCCCACGTGCAAAGCAACAGCCAGCCAACCTCCCTCCCTCCCTCCCTTCCTTCCTCCCTTCCTTCCTTCTTTCCTTTTCCCCACTGCAAATCACCTGTAATGGTATGTGGGAAGGACCTTAGGAGATAGGAGGGAGGGCTGCAGACTGGACAACCGGCATGTGAAAGATGTCTCAGCCCACAGAAGGAGGGAGCATGTGGGAAATTTTTTAGACAGGACCCTCCCTAGTTTCCCAGAGAGTAAAAGAAAAGGAGGGAAGAAATACTTTCAATCTTGCATAAAGATACGTAGAGCTAGTACTTCTGGTTGTGCTTCTTAACTGGACTACTTTGCAGAGCTAACATCATCTCTTCAATAATTACCCCTTTTGTCTGAATGCATGAAGAAAAAAGTTAGGTCATATGTCATGTCTCTGCTAAACCTTAATTTTCAAGCAGAATCTAAGACTCGGCTACCTGTCACTTGCCCACCATCTCATGCAGCAATGAGAAAGAGGTTCTAATTCTACTTCATCTTCCTATCCCTGATTCAGTAATTATATTATTCAAATCCTAACAAATGTAGAACTTTAGTGTATTGTAGCCAGTCTTGCATAAAGAATGCTTTAATTTTAATTTTACTGTCTCCTTCAGCGTGCCATTCACCCTGTGTCAGTTCTGTACTTCTTATCAGTCCTTGAAATAAAGCCCTCATCAGCTGGGAAGTGAATCCCTTCTAATGCTTTCCCTAAAAATAATTATTTCAGAAATGCATGCCACTCACAGGTGACATTTTTGTAACTGCCAGCAGAGTTCCCATTGACATGTGATGCTTTCATTCTCAAAGACAGAGTTTATTTGAAATAATTAGGTGGAGGTACAGTTAAGAGAGCTGTGGTGCCCTCTGCACATGTGAATTATAGTTCCACTGGAGTACTTTGTTCCCTGACGCAGCTCCCAAGGATTCATAAATCACAATTACACTTGATTCTGTTCTTGGGAAAGAAAAGTGCAGCTTTTCTCTAGGAAAGCAGTCCATTGGGAGGATCCTTACAGGTCCAGGCATCCTCCATTGCTTCTTGTTTCCTGAAGGACAGGCCTCCAATTAGGTCAGGCCCCAGGCCCAACTTTCTACCTGCTTTGCAGAGTCACAAGTCATCAGCTTCACTCCTCCCCTTCAAGAATTCAACTGCCAACCAAGTAAGGGACAAAGCATTAAATCACCCTCATGGTCTCCAGGTATGAACCAGGGCTAACTCTATTTAGCTTCTAGGATCTGAATACTACCACTGAGGTCTTTTAAGTCTTACACTGGCATTTTATGCTTCTTGGGTGGATTTGGTCTAGACAGGCTGCTTATAAATGCTTAAATAAATATTAAACAAATATACAAACAAGATTTCCATTTTCCCATAACGGGCAGGCGCAGTGTAAGTCAACAGGCCCACAGTGTAAGCGAATCAAGCCATTGAGTATCTAGATTGTGATCTAAGAATTTTCGATGCACGGGGCAGCTTCGGCTGAGCCTAAGTTTCAGCAGCTCCTGGCCATAAAATTACATTTTACATACACTGTAGATGCTCAAAGGTCAATAGAGGTCTTTAAAACCAGCAAAAATGTTCTGTTCAGAGAGTTTTCAGGTTCAGTGCTTTAATAATAAAACTTCTACTCTCCTAAATGTAATTGGTTAAAGGAGATTCTGGATGAGCTGATGGTTTTTAGACTAAGTTGCCTATCTGCACAAAAACCCAGACTCTTTCCTGCTTAGCCCAGACAAAGAGATGGGGGTACAGAGCAGGAATTTGGGGGGGGGGGAGAGAGGGAGAGAGGGAGAGAGAGAGAGAGATGGGGTAATAGAAGAGAGGAGTCACCCCTTGACGGAAGAGGGTAGCTTCTGAGGCCAGCACTTGCACTGGTGTGGAAACACAAAGATTGTAGAAATATCCAGACGATGGCGTGGTTATTTCCATGGAGGCTGATACATTGACATTTAAGTAAGATTACCCCCAAAGAGCACAGTTTTGATTAATTAAAGTTGCTTCCCTTAGGCATTAAATCCCAGCTCTTGGCAATAGCATGGAAAAGATTTCCCAGTGCTGCTTTCTAGGACTACTTTTGGCTCCCCAGGATGGCCCTGTTGCTTTCTGGTGGTCTCCTGTCCAAGTACTAACCAGAAGTGAGAGTGCTTCCCTTTTGGGAGACCACCTAAGGTTACTTGGTGCCGCCACCTGTTCTGACACAGATAAATCAAAAGAAAATAGATATTACGGTCATGCTTTGGGGCAGATCTGGGAAAAGCTAGGAAAGATTTGTGTTAAGCAGGTTGGATGACTTGCATTGCAAAACTCCCACTTCAATGTGTCTATGTCTTCTAGGTGATATCACAGCAGCCACATCAAAAAGGAGGGATATATTTGGGGGAGCAAAAAGTACATTTGGCATTTGCTTGTGTAAAAGGATTGATGAGGAAAAGGATCCGAGCTCAGCTCCTTTGATTGATAGATAGATAGATAGATAGATAGATAGATAGATAGATAGATAGATAGATAGATAGATAGATATCAAAGGAGCTGAGCTTGGATCCCATGGCAGTGGCTGCCATCTTGCCTCTTTGGACCCCCCATGGACCCTCCTGCCTGCAAGGATAAGCCTTATGCTTTCTCCTTCCACCTTGTGCTTTACCCACAAGTCACCTTGCTTTCCTTTCTGTTTCACAGACAGAAAAGATTTCTCATTTTATGTGCTTCTCTTCTTCTCTTTGTCCATCTTAGAGGAGATTTTAAAAAGTCAAAAAGGCAGGACTGACCTGCGTAATTGAAGCCCCACTCCAGCAGAAAGAAAAGGGCAGGTCTTTGTATCTACCATCTTGAATTGATGACCTCCCCCCCACTCCCACTACCCCTGTCAGTGCCCATGCTGGGGAGGCCATTTGAAGATGGGTTTGTGCAGACAATTAGCACCAAGTTGTTTGATGCTGCTACAGTAGATATATTAAGGAAGGCAAAACAGAATATCTGCAAAACTGGCATCTTCTGTCTGGAAATATCCTGTGTAGCCTGGGCAAATCACTTTTTTTTTTTTTTTTGGCTTAAATTAGAGTATAGCTCAATGAAATACAAGTGGTAAAGAATGGATAAAATTGAATATCTAGAGCTAGCTCTCGATCTAGAGCTACGATTTCTTTATCCAAATCTCCTGTGACAGGAAATAAATCTTTGGGGAGAATTAAATAATCTAATGTTAAGGATTGCAGACAAAGCTGGCGCCCTGCATCAAGTAAGGCTGCTTTAGCCTCATTGATTCCAATTAAATTTGGGCATCTTTAATTGGCAATGAGACACAACCCAAATCATCTATTTTGCTCTCCAGGTGTAATCCTTCTCTGCTCTGGCATTTTGCTCTAGCATGAAGCACCCCCCAAGCACCACTGAACTTCGGCTGGCCAAGTAAATGTCATCTTAACACAGTTTCCTGTTTCCTGAAAAACTCCTGTGGGGTTCCCACTCATCTAACCAATCTTGTTCTTTCCCCAACAACTTTACTCAAGCGTGAATTGTGTTCCTTCATATGGCTTTGGCTCAGGAAAAGTATCTTACTGCTCCTAAATGAGGTACCTCACAGCCTTTCACCAGTGGGAGTCAGAGGATGGGCATTTGTCAGCCATAACGATTGGGTCCTGCTTGGATACATGATAGCAAATGGACTCCTTTGTGCATGCCACGGCATTCATTAGAGGAGTGCATTCATGCAAGCAATAGTTGTAGCAGCCTTAAAACTATTAGTTCCACTTTGAGAATGATCCATAAATAATAGAGGCAGAGAGAATGAACATAAATAGGCTCAATTTTCAAACTTTCCTGAGGAATATAAACATCATCAGGATGAATCCTCAGATTGGCTCTGCATGTTGGGGCTACTTGGCATTTTCACTTGAGAGCCTCTTATTAAGGAAGGATTTTATGCTTCTCCCATGTTAGCTGCTTTAATTTGCCTTACTGGAGCTTTGCTAGAAAACTAGAATCCAGATTTTGCCACACTTAATTTATACACACCTATTCTGAGTACTTGTGGAGACGTGCTCTATCTTTTTCAGTGAGAAAGAACAAAAGGGATTTATTACTATGATTATTAAAATGCCCTGCTTGTTAAATTGAGATACTTCCAAATGAAATGTTTTTCTCAGATGTCTACTACTATATTTGACAACTCTATAAACTGCATTAAATATGGGTTGTGAGCCATGCACATGGTGCCACAACTCTACACATACCCAGGAATTTTAAAATAAGTAAAAACAACATTATGGCAATTATTAAGGTTTAATCTTTTTATTTCCAGTAATAGATATGTTCTATCCTATAAATAATTCATATCTAATTTATCTTATGTTTTCTGTCCAATGTTAATTCAAAATGATTTTCTAAAATCTATTTTGAATTGTTTTTGCATTTTAAACTTCCATTTAAAGTTATTTTATACCGTATCATGCCTTTCCTTATATTTTAACATCTATAAAAGTTCACACACCATAACTATAACTGATAATTCAATCTTATTGCAATGTAGGCACTTAGAATAATTTTAAATACATGCAGATAAGACAACATTCACTGAAAAAAATAAACATTGTATAAGCTTACTGTATGTCTTCCTGTTAACAGTAGGGCTAGCTTTTATTTGTCTATGTTAGAAAATATAATAGGGATTTCAGTGAAGGAAAAGATGTTGCCAAAACTGTTAAGTCCCAGTACCTGCATAATATACTGTCCAAATCCACTTAATACTTTATCTTGGGCCTGAATTAACCCTGCAGGGGACTACTAGTCAGGTAGTAAGCAACCAAGGGGTGCCTCTGGAGGATAATGGGGACGCAGCGTAACAGAATTTCCTCTAAGTGCAAAAAGTGCAGAGAGAATTTAAAATTAGAGTTTTCTTCTAAACCACGATGTTTCTTTGTCTTTGATTTACTTCCAGGATGACATTTCTGTACCTGTTTTGAAAAAGAGATAAATGGCATATGCCACCTACAGTCCAGTGATAGTCCTTTAAAGAAACAATAAACAATATATTCACAGTGTAAATATTGATTGGTCTCGTGTTAATATTTAACACAAAATATTCTAAGGTATCTTTGGGTTTTAAGGATAATTTTGCTCAAGATCTGTCAGTTTCCAAAATACTAGCATTTACTGATAGCTGGATTAAATCAATGGTCTGAATCCAAAATAACTGTGTTATGAACTTTTTCATAAAGCTTTTCTGCTGCTTCACTGCCTGTAATTTTTTTTCTATTTTAGCACCTCTCATATGCTCAAGAGTACAGGAGTCTAATAAGTGCTCCTGCTCAATTCAGACCTCCAACACAAAGCAGGACTAATTTCCAGCTGGGGTCCTGGAGAAAGGAAAGGAGGATGGGCCTGGCCTTATCCTGGTTGCTATCCTGATACATGTGTCCTATTAAAAATACTATGTAAAACATCAGGACATGATTTGCCTTTTCTGCCCTTGAAACATGCTATACCATACTTGTTCAGTCTTCATGGCATTCTTCACATGATAAGTGTTACCTTCTACAAAGTTATTATCTGCCTTTGCTCATTAATGCTTAACAATCATGTTCAGAAGGACAAAATTAATCTCCCAAGGAATGTAATTAGATTCAAATTTGAAATCTTACTATACTGTGATGTGCTGATTTGTAATAAAGCTGTGACCCAATTGTGGGTTTCTACTTTTCAGAATGACTCTCCAACATAAGTGGCTTACAAATAAATAAATCATGCAGGTTTGTGCCATAATGCAATTTAGTTCTGAAACAGCATGCAGTTAAACATACTCTTGTCCTTTTATAGAGAAGTAAGCTATGCTTGAAATTGCATGGTCATTAGAGGAATTAGATCAAGAAGGAGCTTCATTTAGTTTAGGAAGTGGCATGGTCTTCATATATAACTTTACCTTCTCTCTTTTAAACTTCCTTAGAGTCCCAAGAATCTGCAAAATAATTAACCATCTTTCCTGAGAGTGTTTTGACATGCTCCTGTTTCAATCGTTCCTCTGATGTCATAACGTTCATCTATTATTCTGATCTTCTAAAAAAACCTTCAGAATTGCTCTGTCTTTAGCTCCTGCCTAAAGCATGATAAACGTTTACACTGGGCAGGAAAAACATACATTATTATTAGTTAGTCTCTTATAATCCATAGCCAGCTAAGCAAAGGTCACTTAGTTATTATATAATTGAAATTTTAAGAAAAATACCACAGGTTAGCTGCAAAATAATCAATACTTAGTTATACAAAATAAATATTTCTATAGAAAAATAATTCAAATCCACATATCATTTCTGTCTTAAAACAATTCGCACATAAAATTCCACACATTTCCCATCTAATTATTGGTCAGGTTTACCTCTAAATCTGTTACCTCCAAAGCTATCCTGGGACCTATTGTAGTTTTAAATTGATTTTATTTTTGTCATCAGCTTTAAAAAATGCATAAATATAATATTGAGAGTCAGCTAGCATGGAAGTTTAAATAATAATAATAATAATAATAATAATAATAATAATAATAATAATAATAATTTCAGATCTTGGAAAAATGTCAGTGGATAAAGCTCTGCCAAATCCCCCACAATTCCTTCTATTGCAAAACAGGTTTCTGCCTTATCTGTCTCCCTCTCAGGGTGTTTTAGAAATTCTTTGTACTTGCTTTTAGCAATGTTTTTGAATTTCTGAATTTTCACAAAATGGCTGAGGATGCAGTTGTTACTTATTTTTATGTTACCTATGTCTCTCTCACTCTGGGGTAGGGTTCCCCAAAGTGGCCAACATCAACCCCCAAGGGTTGATGGAACTATCCAAGGGGTCAATAAATGGCTGGGTGTCAAAGGGGGTCAGTAAATGTCTGGGTGTAAATAGGTGGTCAATAAATGATGGAAAGTCAATTGAGGGTCAACTCATCTTTTGGGGTCTCTGTAGAGCTCCACGCCAGTCCCTACTCCTGAAGGTGAAGTGGGGAGACATCATTACCAAGAATTAGATGGTCAGCCGCCAGTGAGAGTGGACTTGTGTTCTCTCTCAATAATTGTTGTTTTTATTCATAGTACTATTAAAGTAGTATTTATTAATTTTTTTTTTTTGGTCTGCGCTCAGTCGTTACCGACTCTGCAGTGACTGCTTGGACGAGTCCTTGCAGTATTCAAGGCAATTGCTTTTCGGAAGTGGTTTGCCAGAGCCTCCTTCCTAGAGCAGAGCCCAGCTGGCGAGCGCAGGAGGCGGGTTTCCGTTGCTTCGCGCCCTTTTCGGGCGTACGCGGTTTTTCGCACTTACTGGCAACTGCTCCCAACTCCTTTTTGCAAGGGGCCGCCAGCATTTTTCCTCCCACCGGAGTGAGAGTACCCATTTATCTACTCACGTGAGTTTTCGACCTGTTGGGTTGACAGGAACTGGGGAGGAAACAGGAGCTCACCCTGTTTAACGCGAAGGCTGGACTCGAACCGCTGAAGTGTCGACCATTTCTGGCCAGCAACTTTCAGCGTCATTAAGCAAATTATTTTCATATAATAAAAGATGAACCACCTGAAACTTCATGAAGAGGTCAGTGAGCTGAAGAGTTTGGAGATCCCTGCTCTGGAGTCTCCTTGAATGTTCCTCATTTGGATAAGTCCAATGAAAACGTCCTTTCCTGAGAGCTACCCTTGGGATTTAATTGAGGTGGGGGAGGCTGCAAACTGCTAGATAGATGATTATACAAAGAAAGACCAGTCACAAACACACTCAGCCATCCAGATGATTTTCAAGGAATTCTTCTTCTTTGGGGGCTAGGGGGAAGAAGGCATTTTATTTTCCATCAGATTGAATGAAAATTGGGGGAAAAATAGATACATCAACTGTCTTTCACTTTAGAGATATTATCCAAATCATTCCATGTTATATGGGATATGGTGAAACATAATGTGTATTACTTGCACAGGACCTGCTGGTTTCTAACATTCCAGCACTTATCGTGCTTCAAGTTCCCTGAAATGTAATTAGACCAAGAAACCTCAGTTGAGGGATCCTCAGTACAACAGACTTCACAAGCCACAGACCAAATTTCTATACCAATTTACATCAGGATGTCATTTCTTGGCATCATTTGCTTCACTTTATGTCATTTGCATAATGAAATCGACACAAATTGCCACAATTATATACTTTTGTATTTAACATACATTTATGAATTAGGGACTCATCCTTCCCACAATTAATACATTAAAATGAAGTTTCTCTGCACTGTTGTTGTTTGTGCAATATCCATAAGCAGCCTTCCCCGTTCTAGTGCCCTGCAGGTTCATTGCGCAATAGTTTCCACCAATCCAGCTAGCATCTTACAGAGAATTATGCAAACCTATTTATAACTCCTAGTTTTCAAAGGAGGGACGGCTTCAAAGATGTTAATGCTTTGCATTTGTGGGATCCTGAAACCTTGATAGAATTCAAGAGAGACCTGGCCATTTTCAACCTTTGATCCTTTAGCCATAATAAACTTCAAAGATAATGACACAGGAAACAATACACACACACAGAGTGAGAGAGAGTGAGAGTGAATATGAATCTAATCTGGATATGATTGTTATTATTATTGACTTTATTTTAGCTTTAGGCCCAAGCAAACAGCTCTACAGGTTTCTCCTTCTGATTTCAAGACACCAAGATACCAATTCTCCTTGATTTCAGGATACCAAGGTTTGGTGTTTGGATGGTTATACTGTTGATGTCACATGACAGTGTGCTTTTAGGACTAGATAGAAATGCAGCAGCACTCAGTAAGGTTAAAGTAAGGGACAGCTGAAGACACCCTACATTCTTTGATATCTATCCATATCCATAACATACATCCACACACAAACCATTTATTTATTTGTTCATGAGATGTATAGGCCACCCCAGCCTGTTACTTTTGATGTACTATTTGGAGTAAAGATGAAAATATATTTTGAAGATAATATGAAATTATTCTTGAAAACAGCCAATATTTTGAATCAGGTAAATATGTTAATGGCATGCTATACCAACTCATCATATAAGAAAATCAAACTCAAGAAAGTTTGATGAAAATATTACTAAAAGAAGTACATGGTCAAAGGAGACATTGGAGTAACGGGATGGAGAAAGGCCAGCCCCAAACTCTTCGTTTTTAATGAAAATGCTATAGCTTGCTACAGCTATTTTTTTATGATATTGTAAAGCTGCTGTCACTATCATTAAAGCTGCTGGTAAACATCCTCATAAAAAGTCCTAATATCTTCAGTACAAGCTGAACCATAACTCAGTTTATGATTCAGCTTGCCCTTACCACTCTCACACATCATTGTACTAAAAAAAAAATAAAAAATCAGAAAGCAAAGGTTGAACCAGACATCTTTGGGTTCTTATTTAAAATTCAAAAGGAACATTAAGTTATACTATCAGTTTGGTTACCTACCATTTCCATTAACCTATTTCACAGGTTTCTAATTATATTTCATTTACCAGTTCAGACCTTTGCATTACCGCTTGCATATCGCTATCACACGTCATACCTTACACATTGGACCTTTCAGACAATGCACTTAACTGGGTTAGGGGGGAGATTAACCACAAGACCTGGGGTTCTTTGGGGTTAAACTAACTCTCCTCAGTCAACTGTGCCATCCCAGTGGCTAACTGGAGTGACTGGGGGATTTAACTACAGGATTCCTTTCCACAACACAGGACTTCTCTGAGCGCTATCTCAGCGGCTGTTTAGGTTTCTGTGCCTCATAGCCACATTGGGGGAGGGTGGGGCAGAAATGAAATAAGGAGTGAATATGGTTTCTTTGACCCTGTTCATTGTGCCATCATTTTTTTCACTTAGGCAACAACACACACACACACGCACACACACACACTAGGTAGAGCAAGCATGCAGAGTGTGATGTCTGTAATTCTTTTAGACCTCCTAATAGCAGTTCCATCCTGGGTAAGTTAGGAGCGATGGGAGCTTAAAAATGCAGCAGTCACTGCCCAATTCCTCTGCTCTGGGTTTTTTTTTTCTCCCTCCACAACCCCCAGCCATATCCAAACAATTTTCAAACTCAATCTTTCCCCAGATTTGGTTCAATTCAGTTTTTATCATTAAATTTATCATGACTGGGTGGGGCTGGTCTCAAGGACAACATTCCATTAGATTGGAAAGAATAAAAATGGCTATGGGGAATGAAATGCCAGTCTTCTAGCCTCCTTTGTGACAAATGGGAGCACTAAAAAAGGCCAGGAGATGTGTGATTGAATTATCCCATTTGGGCACTGGGGATGAATGGAAGTGGGTGAACAGCCTCTGGGAAAGAATGACTCAATCTGCTGTTATTTACAAAGAAATGCATAGAATGTGGGCAGGGTCAGTGTGACATCAATGTCCTGACTGATTAAATAGAAAAGGGCAAGGGAAGATACTCCAACATAAATATTCAACATATAGTAGCCTTGGGGAACATTCACTTTCCACTAGATGTTTTCCACCCTTGTATATCAGCATCCTTCAGTTCAGCTTTTCCAGAAACACTGCAGGGTCTGGCAAATGCTCTAAAAGATATTTAGAAAAACCTATTTAGCCAAACAAGGCTGAACATTTGATCTGGGAAACTAAACATTAAATGTTCAATTCTGAAGTACTCAGAGAATGCCTTGTCTCTGGAAGAAATAATGCTATGCATCACTTCCGCACAGGAAGAATTTGTTCTTCTTATGTTGAGAATACAGCTTCCTATATGAAGGTGGCTTCATAGAGGCCTCTGGTGGTGGATGTGATTGGTGTGGGGGCAGGAAGATGTGTCTGCCTTTTTTTTTTTTCCTTTTGTGCCTTTGAGTCATTGTTGACTCTTGGCAACTGCCTGGACAAGACCCTGCCGTTTTCTTGGCAAGGTTTTTCAGAAGTAGTTTGCCATGGCCTCCTTCTAGGGCTGAGAGAGAGCGGCTGGTTTCGTGCTTAAGGCGGGACTAGAACTCCCGGTCTCCTGGTTTCTAGCCCGGTGCCTTAACCATTAGACCAAACTGGCTGACTGTCTTTGGCCTACAGAATCTCAAACTGAGGCCCTTAATTATCTGCCTGAGCACTGGAGTCAAAATGTTTCAGTCTACCCTGATAGATCAAGGGACAGAGTGCTTGAGAAAGTGAGTGCCCATTTTTTGTGTTCCTGCCGTTAGAACTGTAAGAGAGTTGTTAGTTTTGCAATGGATTGGGGAGGTCCAAACTGAAAGCCCAGTAATGTTACGATGATTCTTTGTCAGAGAGGATGGCTGTCTATAATGGAGGAACGGGATGTAAGAATGATCTGGTGAACGAAGTTGGACTTCTGGACACAGAATGGTAGATACTGGACTTTTCAATTCACTTCTTCTGGATCCCCCGTGCAGGGGCTGCTTTTGGGGGGAATGAAAAAGTAGATCCTAAAGGAGGATTAGTGTCATAAAGGAGGATTAGTGTCATGCTGATGTCAATGCTCCTTTGCTATTATCTCATTTGAAGATGAAATATAGACTTAAACAGATTAAAGGTGAAGAGCAAAGACAGTGAAGTTGGAATATAATGGGAGGACAGTTTATTATTGTACCTGTGTCATGATGTGGCTGGTTTTCAGGGTCTTTCAACTGGGTAAAATAGGTTCGACTTTTCAAAGCCCTCTCAAGTCATTGTGCATTAAGGAAGGATCTTTTCAGAACTGAAAGGGATGCAACAAAATCGTGTGATGCTTGTGGAGTGGAAGAATCAGTTGATCCCATCCTTTGGAAATGCTTGCATTAAGATAATGACAGTTGTGTGCTATTGTAGAGATTCTCTGACTTGGCTTTTCTTTTTTAATAAGAATGGAGCTCAGTGAGAGTCCAGTTTGAAAAGCTGTTGACAGCTCTTGTGAACACTTCTGCAGGAGTCATAGAATCATGGGACTGGAGGAGACCGCAGAGGTCTTGTAGTCCAGCCCCCCGGCCCAGGGCAGGAATCCTCCAACCATCCCAAAAATGATAGGATGGGACTTTGAAGAGTGGGCACTAGAGGGCGCTAGAAGAAATTAAAGATTACAATTAAAGGAGAAGGATACTTAAAGTCGACTTGTTAATACAGAATGGAGTAAAATACTTTAACTCTGGATGTTTTCAAGAATATTTGTGAACAGTGGACCCAGAAGTTAATTTTAGGAATGTCTGTTATCATAGATAGATGGTGTGTAAATGATGTTAACAGAACAGGAACAAGCTCTACCAGTACTTACGTTGATTTTAGAAAGATGATTAAGCATATGCTAAAATCTCTCCCGCTGAAATCAGTGGGATTTCAAAATGATGAACTTAATTTTGATCCTATCTGTTTCATATATTTTAGGGGTATTCCTGAGGTATGTGGAAAAAGTCACTTATACATGATTATTTGCTTGCTATGCATAAATAATTCCTATAGATACATTTGATAAATTGGCTGTAATTACTGATTGTCAAGTTTGTTGCTTCATAATGCGTGGATGTCTTACATTCTAGAACTGAACAACATTTTGATTTCTAGATGAACAAACTCCTTCAGTATCAGTGAGGCATATAGAAAAAGTAGGATTTTTTTAAAAAAAAGAACTAAAGATTAACATGAGAGGATTTGGAGCATTCAGGAAATAAGGTTTATTTGAAGACAGAAGGTGGTTAGGCTGGACCAAACTGTTTTATTGACAGAAAAGGCCAGTGATGCAGGTTTCAATCAAATAACCCCAGTTTTCTTTCCATCCATTTCATTAGACTGGTTGTCCCTGGACGCCAGCTTTCAGAGTCATCGTGCCACCAGCCAAAACTGAGAGCGGCCGTTCACTGACATTTGGATGGAGATGATTCAGATCCTACATCCTCTGAGGAGGGATCTGGATGCTCTGCTTCCTAAAATGTTGAGGTTTACATTTAACAGATTTCCTTGAAAAAACACTTAATGAGTGGGTAATATTCCAGAATAGATCTGTGTGCGTATGAGAAACTAGCCCAGTACAGAGGCAATGTACATAAAACAACTGTACGAGATGCTTTGATACAGGCTCACTGTGTTCTGAAAGAGTTATAGTGGGACAAAAGTGCTGATTACCATTCGTGCTCCTTCAAAACTCACTCCTTGTACTGGTGAAGGGGGAGCAAGTTCAAATGGGTAAACTCATTCTTCCCCAGGCAAAGGAGAAATGTGGGTTTAGCCATCTAAACTTGCTCCCTGTTTGCTTCATGAGCTCACTAGCTTAAAACTTCTCCCCTCTTTCTGACTGTGAAAAACATGAAAACTTGACTCTTCTGCGAAACTTGGGTTAAACTGAATGGTGGGTCCCATGTACTGTATTCTTTTAGAATGGATGTGTTCTGCTTTCAAACATTTGGGGGAGGGGGTGTTACTTGTATTTTTTAACAATAATTTATTTATACAATGCCCAGGTTCACCATAGAGGTGGGGTAGCCTTATAAATTTAATAAATAAATAAATAAATAAATAAATAAATATTGGTTTCAGTGTTAGAGTCAACCACCTATTTTTAGCTATTTATTACATTTATATCCCACTACCATCCAAACTAACTGTTCTTTTTTAACTCCAATCAACAACAGTTTAGCACTGGATGGATCATAACTAAATCTGGGTGTTTTGCTAGCGTATACCCCTGGAGAACTATTAGTACAGCAGACCAGTCTGCTAATGAAGTTTCATTGAAAAACCATACTAGATCACATAAAGGATTTGTTTTTCTGATTTTGTTCTTCCATGCACCATTTATACGCAGGCAATTTCTATTGCCTCTCTGCCTTTCGTTTTCTGGAAATGGACATCATACAGCTGCTAGAAAGGAATCAAGTGCTGTTTTCTCTTGTTTTCACTGAGCTTTATCAAAGCGTATGCCTTGCTGCTGTTGTAATGAGGGGGAGGCAGGTGGTCCTTTTGGGTTGAAAAACAAATGTGCACCGATCCACGCATGCAGATGTAACACGTTACATGGTTATACTGAAGGAAATAAGAAGCATCCTGTGGCCACTGCTGGAAAGAATTCCAGAAGCCAGCCTCGTATACTTTCCTTTCTTTGTTTTACTATTCCACTGGTTCTCATAGGGAAGCTCTCCCTAAATTCACAGGTTGTTAACATCTATACAGAAAATTAATTACCAGCCATTCTGAAAGATTCATTATGCTAAGACTGCAGTCCCTTGGAAGACAATGCCATCAGTTCCTCAGGGCACACATAGCTTCAGTTGCCTCCAGAGACTGATTTATGTGGTTTAGGTTCATCTAACCTATCTGTGTTACAAGTGTGAATGTAATTTCTTTCCCTAGTGACAACATGTGAATGTGTACAATATATTTCCAAAAGATATTCTTCTCCATTAAATCATCCACCAGATCTGAATGATCATCACTGAGAAATAGTTTCAGTAGGAACTAACTGCTGTAGCTAATTTGTCAGCCTTTATTTTTAATTCTTTTTGTACATCTTCACATTTGTTATTTTCCAATTTTGTGAGGACTCATCAAGCAAGGCTGATCTTTTTCTCAGAGTATTTCTCCAATGATTCTAGGTCACCCTTAGCATGAAAGCCAGCTAGGTGACTTTGGGCCAGTCACTCTCTCTCAGCCCAACCCACCTCACAGGGTTGTTGTTGTGGGGAAAATAGGAGGAGGAAGGAGTACTAGGTATGTTTGCCACTTTGAGTTATATATATAAAAAATATACTATTACTAATAATAATAACAACAATAATACATTATATAAGAATTGCATTGAATATATAATTAATAAGAAAAGTAAATAATATGGGCAGGCTATCAAATAAAAAATAATATTTTCTTTCCTGCATTTTCCCATGTTTGGCTCACTAAGGTCTGTGGCAGCTTCTATTACAGAAATCTTTGTGAACTGTAGTAGTTATAATGCCTGACATGAAGAAGGTTGCTAGTTCCTATCCTAGCAGAATTTTTTTTTAATGCTATTTTCTATCTCTATCTCTATCTCTATCTCTATCTCTATCTCTATCTCTATCTCTATCTCTATCTCTATCTCTATCTCTATCTCTATATTCCCACTTGAAAAGGTAGTCCTCGCTATCTGACCATTTGTTCAGCAACTGTTCGAAGTTATGACGGCGCTGAACAAAGGGACTTATGACCCGACCCAACGTTACAGCAATCTGGGCCCTTGGCAATCGGTTCACCTTTACAACTGGTTTCCAAGTGCCCTGCGATCATGTGATCACCATTTGCAATCTTCCCTGCCACTGCCAGGAAAGTAGCTGGCAGGGAAGGTCACAAGCCACTGCCAAGAGGACTCCCTCTCATCTCTGAGGGCTGCCTGGAAAGGCTCCATGCCGAAATCCACGCATGGAGGCTGCCTATAACAGCCTCACACAGGGCTTTGGGGGCTGTCTGAAAAACCTTTGTGCTGAAATCCAAGCAGGAGCTCCATGCACTAAACTTCCTGTGCAAAAATCCTGCACAAAGGTTTTCAGGGCTGCCTGAAAATGCCCCATTCTGAAGTCCTGCCTGGATTTCAGCATGAAGGTTTTTCAGCAGCCCCCATGGGGCATTTAGCGAATGGAGCTTCGGGGGCTGCCTGAAAAAGCTTCGTGTCAAAAATCCAAACAGGATTTTCAACCATGGAGGATGGGGGAGGGAGCAGGTGGGGGAGGGAGAGAGGGGTTGCATGGGGGTGCGTTGAAGGGTCGGGTCACCTGCACACCTGACGCGACCCTCCCATGCAGCCCCATGCACCCCCTCACTCCTTCCCCTGCCTGGCAGTGCCTGGGTCTTGCAACTTCCTGCTGGCTTCCCCACTGACTTGATTGTGGGAAACTGGCAGGAAGTTGCCTCACCTAATGACTGAGGCATTCACTTTACAACGGCAACTGGGGCTCCCGGGATTGTGGCTGCTAAACAATGCAGTCACATGATATTTCACCTTAATGACCACATCGCTTAGTGACTGAAGTTCTAGTCCCAATTGTGGTCAGACAGCAAGAACTACCTGTGCACAGTTTCAACATTTTTCCAGTCACTCAAGGTATGAGGTAGAAAGATTTCACTGCAAAACTTATTGCTTAGAGCGTTCTGGAGGTGGGATGAAACCCTTCTCCGTCAAGTAACTAGAAAATTGATGAAACTGTGACCAGTAGACTTATTTTTAAAAAGCTGAGCAGAAAAGTAGGTAACTGTGAGTTCTAGTCCCGCCTTAGGCACGAAAGCCGGCTGGGTGACTTTGGGCCAGTCACTCTTTCTCAGCCCAACTCACCTCACAGGGTTGTTGTTGTAGGGAAAATAGGAGGAGGAAGGAGTACTAGGTTTGTTTGCTGCCTTGAGTTATTTATAACAATAATAAAGGTGGGATAAAAAAAATCTTTAAAAAACCCCCTCAGGGTATTATTATTATTATTGTGGTGGTGGTGGTGGTTTGCAGTCAGCCAGATGTTTAGACTGGATTTGGCATTTTTATCCACTTATTGAGTCCTTCCCAAGGACCTGGGTTAGGCAGATGTTGTTTGATGGTATAAAAAGTATCATCGCAGGATGGAAGCTGTTCTAAGTAAAGCTGCCTTTTGCAATTGACTGATAGTGATTTTGTCAGTGCCGATGGTGTTCAAGTGGTGCTCCAGATGTTTTGGGATTGCACCCAAGGCGCCTATTGCTATTGGTACGATCTTGGCTTTCTTTTGCCACAGTTGTTCTATTTCTATTTGCAGGTCTTTGTATTTTGTGATTTTCTCCAGTTCTTTCACTTCTATTCTGCTGTCTCCAGGTATTGCAATGTCCACTATCCAGACTTTTTTCTCTTTCTTACCAACAATTGTTAAGTCTGGGGTGTTATGTAGCAAGTGCTTGTCTGCTTGAATTCTAAAGTCCCAGAGCACTTCAGCATCTTCATTTTCTATTACTTTGTCTGTTTTATGGTCCCACCAGTTCTTGTTTGCAGGCAAACGTATTGCAGGTATTTCTTGCAGATATTCCAATGTACCATTGTTGCTACTTTGTCACTGCTGTTGTTTGTAGTCAGTCTGTGAGATCTTCTTGCAGCAGCCAACTAGGTGGTCCACTGTTCCTTCAGCTTCTTGGCAGAGGCAGCATTTGCTGTCTGTTGCTGTCTTCTCAATTCTGGCTTTGTAAGCATTTATTCTTAAGACTTGGTCTTGTGCAGCCAGAATTAGCCCCTCTGTTTCTTTCTTCAACTTTCTTGCTCTTAACCATTGCCAGGCCTTGTTATCTGCTTTGCCTGTTAGTTTTTTTGTGTACTGGCCATGTAATATTTTGCCTTGTCATGCCTCTTTTCTATTCTTCATTTGATCTTTCTTGTAGACCAGTTTGGTCTCTTTGGTATTCAGTAAGCCTTCATGGTGTACTAGGTTCAGTGCATCTTCTTCACTGTCCTTCAGATATTTTTCCAATGCCCTTTTTTCTTCTTCAACTGTCTGGTGTACTTGCAACATTCCATGCCCACCTACGCGCCTTGGTAAGTAGGGTCAGTCAACATCGCTGCATGGATGAAAGGCATGATTCATTGTCATTATTCTTCTGCTCGTCTTATCCAGGGCTTTTAGTTCAGCTTGAGTCCAGTCCACTATTCCAGCTGTGTATGTAATGACTGGAATTGCCCAGGTGTTGATCACCTTGATGGTATTTCTGCCACTGAGTTTGGATTTTAAGATCTTCTTCACTCTTCTGATGTATTCACTACTAACCTTATTATTATTATTAGGCAAGTTTTAAAACAGTAACCCTCTGCATGTCAGGTGAGTGTTATAACCACTGTGCTACTGCAATACCATTGCAGCAGAGATAAGAAAGCTGTAGGGTGGTGATCACTGAACCAGGTGAGGAGGTACTCCTGCCTCTTTAGAGTAGCCAACAAAGTGCAGAGGGTTGAAAGTGCAGCAGGCAAAATGGAAGCAATACTTAGCTAGTACAAGCCGGAAAACACTACTTTCACTTTGGAGCAAGAAAGCAGCATTCATGGTGGACTGGGGGTGAGTATGACAACTTCTGTTCCTGCCTTCCAAAAACAGTTGGTGGCCCATACTCATGACAAGACAACCTGGCAGTGTGCATATGCCCAGATATTCACAACAACCATCTCACAGAATTGTTCAAATCTTGCTGTTAGATTTGCTTTTGGACATCTGCACTTTCTCATTACTCTTCTGAAATTCATATTGCTGTACTTCACCTACTTCAGTGGATAAAGACTGAGCCAAGAGTCAGTCAGTCTGCTCTTTAAGCTAAATCAGCACTTAAATTTGATGCCTATTTGTTGATCCCTCCCTGTTTTGATCTGAGTGAAACCAGATCCTGAAGTTGATGCCTTACTTTACAGAAATGTAACAAAAGAATTTGTTAGCAGTTTGTTTCCTCTGCACACACACACACACACACCCATCTAGCTGTCCACAGTAAATATAACACAAGCCCCTTGGAAGTTAGCCAAATGAACAAATGAGCTCTGAAGGGGGAGAAAAATATGATCAAATGAGATTCTGAGAAACTGCAGTATTTGGACATGACACCTTAGAAGAAACACCTTCCAAAAAGGAAGAATTTCCAGGCAATTGGAATGATATCAGGAATGGGGTAGGTCTCTGATTTTTTTTTTTTTTTTTTTTTTGTGGCATGGAGATACAGTACGTGGGAGGAAGCCATACCAATATTAGACTGTTTATTGCACATCATGGGATCACCAGAAGAATTGGTAAATGGGGTATTCTGATAGCTCAGTAAAATAATTACCTGGAAGATTTCTAACTAAATCCGCATAATTTCTGTCTTATAAAATGAGAAATAGAAATCTACCTGTCAGGGTTGATGGGCAAGAGAAATACAATAAAAACACAAATTCTAAAGTTCTTTGCACATTCTAGATAGATAGATGATAGATAGAGATAGATAATAATTAATATTTAATATACATACTGTACTATTAGCAACAGTCAGCTTCCTAATAGTTATTTAAGTCCTATGTTTTGTTTCTTGCTGATAAAAATGAAAAAAAACACCTATTAGACCATTTTATGAATTTCACATAGTTCACTGTTTCCTCTGACTCACTGGTTGGTGATTTTATTTTGTATTGAGCACTAGTTAATAAATTCACTTATAGTATATTCCATGTCCCTAAAGAGAAATTTTAAGAAACTATAGATAGAAAGTTCCATATGTGTAAGCGACAATGGCTGGTTAAAGTGATTTCTATTGAAAAGTTAATTGATTTGCTGGAGTTGAAATTCAAGCCAGGGTATATTTTTCTTCTGTTTCAAAATCTATTAAATTGCCTTCATTATGTTACTGCAGCCAGCCCAGCTGTCTTTTTTCGTGAAGCATATGCATCTTCTATTAATTATGCACTTATACATATGGACAAACTATTTGAAATGTATAAACATTTGCAATCTGAAACTGTATAAACATGAATCTTACCGTATAACAAAAACATATTCATCATTGGTATGCATTTCAGTTGTGTGTATGTGTGTATATGTATGTATGTGTATGTGTATGTGTATATATACACACACACACATACACACATGACTGAAATTATATGTGCAAGACTGAAATTACAATACATCCATCTGATCACATGGTATACATGCTGGGCATAATTATCACCTTATACTTCGGTGGTCTGTAGCTTCTGTTGTACACTCATTCCTACTCTTGAGAATCCCTTCAAGTCCTTTCAGCCAGCTGTCCTCAATAAGAGTCATCATATCACCCTTTGAAATTTTTATGAAGGATTACTTGAAATACCACCTCCATCTCAGGAGCCTGTCCATGTTCTCAGAAGTTGTTTATCCTGCATTATCTGAAGTTGAACTTGGAAGGCTGCAACAGGTCTCCATGTAACATCCTATCCTCCAAGGGCCTCTGTGCCAAGTCCATTTCTTTCTGATTATGAATGAAAATCGCTTTTGTTCCCAAAGTTCTTTTCTTAGCAAATTTAAGTCAAACAAAATAATCTGAATGGAAGGACGAGGGAGGGAAATGGCAGAGATAATCCACCATTTTCCAAGTCTTGCCAACTTGCACCAGCCAAGATAGAAATTCTTGTTTTTGTTCTCCAACAGTACCACCTCCAAAGTCCATTTATTGGGCTAGTACCTGATCTATTGTGATACAAAATAGGGAAAGACACATAGTAGTTGATCAAACTTAACAGTATCCATGTTTGGGCAGAAAGTAACCCTTGTACATATACTCAGTGACTATTTATTATGACCAATGATTGGGTTAATGAAAAAATTTTTCCAACATGATTAATAAAAGACTTATGCTGAATTAAGAGGAAGACATTCCATTCTAGATCAGCACTATTCCATTAAACTGTTCATAACTGTCTGGGAAGACATCAGAAAAGAGACCCAGTGATCAATAGCCAAACTGCCTTTATTGATGGATGATGATATTGTGAAAAACCTACATCTAAAGATAATGCTCCTGAGAATGGAGGAGAACTATGTCCTCCTTCCCAAAATGAAGTAAAAAATGTAATAATGCCCAGATTTGGACTAGCTGAAAATTTCTGGCCAGAGTTCAACACATTGTTCTACTTACTGCTATAAGAATTAAGGCACATAATTCATCTTTTCGTCTGTCCTCATTAATTTTCTCTCTAATGATATATCTCAAGATCTAGCCTTCTCCAATATTTTCTGGAGATCTCCCATCCAAGTGCTAATCAAGCCTGATCCTGCTTAATTTCTGAGCCCAGATAATGCCAGGCAGACATTACTTGTCAGTATGCATGCATGTATGCATTTAAAACACACACACGCACCCCTTATATACATTATATATAAAGTTAGTTGTCCAGATGTTAACACTGTGACATTTAATTACTAGATGACCTTGCTTTTGAAACAGTGAGCAAGAGACTTCAAGTCCATTTGAGCTGCCACTTTCCTGCAAATGTCAGTGGGCATTTGCATTTGAAACTAATCCCCTTTCATGCTTAGTTCACTACTTTGATGCACAAATTGTATTTGCTTATTCTCCCTAGGCGAGCAGTGGATGCCACTAAGCTATTCATATGCAGATTTTATTCATATTAATTTCACTTATATCTGCATATTTTTTTTACACATTAGGTTGCAGAACTACCATAGTTGCATGGAGAAAGAAGGATAAAACAACATGGCATGGTAACTCTCTTCTGTGATGATCAGTTGGAAAGGACATGTTCAGTCCTTTCCTGTCAAAATATCCAGAAAGATTGCTGTGGGCAGGATAGCCAGCTGAGATCTCCCCATTATGTGGCAACAATTCAGTTTAGTCATAATGAAGCCATTCTTTTAGTGGGGAAATGCTGGTATGTGCGGGTTCTCATTAGAGCTACCAGTAATTTATTTGTTTATTTGTCAGATTTATATCTTGCTTTTTAAGCAACTCAAGGTGGTGTACAGAGAGCTCCTTCTTCCTGTTTCCCCCCAACAACAATACTAGAGGCTCAACAATTATACCTTCATTATGAAAGAAAATAGGTCTATTCTCTCACACTTACAAGTCATACCATCATACTATCCCTATCTCAGTCGGATTGGCCTTCATAGGCATTTTATCATCCATATCCTAGTCCTGTTTTTTTTTTTAAACTGTTCCTGAAAATAGTTCTTCACTTAGCCTAAATTACCTTGCCCACTGCCATGATGGTCCTCAAAAGAAATGCCATACTCATTTTGGACTGGTGTCTACTATCCCCACTAAGCAGATAGATCTTCATAAAGGCCATCCATAGCTGCCTCATTATGATTGCACACTGTCCCACCAACTACAGTGACTTGGTAACAGCTATCATAGCTGTTATAAATAGCCTCCCTCCAGATCAGGCTTCCTTGGATTGAGTCCTTCCACTTGTATCACCCTTATTTCAGGAACACAAACCCTGTTCTAGTGTTTAACAGCTGAATCTGGTGTGGTGTAGTGGTTAAAGTGTTGAATTAGGACTGGACCTCAACCATGGAAGCTCAAAGGGTGTCTTTGGACCACTTTCTCTCTCTCTCACTCTGTACTACCCATCTCACTAGGTTGTTGTGGGGAAAAAATGGAGGAGTGAGTGCCATGAACACTGCCTTGACCTCCAGAAGAAAATATGTCTTATAAATCTGGTAAATTAATAGATAACAAGCATGTAAAGCCAAGGAGGCTATTTGTGCAATGCGGCTTTCCAGCCATGCACAACTAACAGGCACAATCTGCTAATGAAGCATCCTTGCACAGCTATTAATAGTGCTAATGTTACATTGGATGTTGCCCCTTCAGAGTAGGTTTTCTCCATGATGAATACGGGCTTTTGAACTCCTTGCACTAGAAGGTTCAAATGTGCTATCTATTTCCTGTTAGCAGCGAGCCCTTTTTTTTTTTAAATAGGTATTTGCTTATTGTACAATAAGTTGTGCTACTGAAGATGGTATCTTGCTTAAACAATAATGTTAGCATTTAATTTTTATTTATATTGTTCACCTGAAAGCTGCTTTATTGTGAATGCTTGCAACATCTAGGATTTGCATCTGGAAACCAAAAGCAGGAAATATTTCTTAGATAAAATACATTCTAACAATGGAGAAGAAGAAATTTGAGTCAGAATAGAACATTCCCTCTGGTGCTTTCCTAACTTCCTCCCAGATAACAGCACAAACACAAAATCACTCACAGCTGTTTGCTTGCTTGTGCAAATGGACCAACAGTTGTTTATTACGTACAAAATTATACACCAGAGGGAGTTATATAAATGCACTATTCAAATAGCTGCCTATTCAAATAAGCACAGTTCATGCATATGTGCATATGCGTAACAATGAACCCATATCTGAGCACCTGTACACAACAGCAGAATATGTATACCTATTGTCACAAAACATGCACAGGTGCTATGCACACTTCCTCAAATGTACCAGTCTACCAATATGCACAGGCATTGCCAGTTTTAAAAATACACTCTAGTACAACAGTTGCTATTCACACAAATCTTCACCAGTGCTTCTCAACAAGTATACGCAGCTGTTGTTACAAGAGGTGTAAGAGCAGCATAGCCAAAGATAAGCAGCTGCTCCCAGCACACAAATCCAGAGCTGTGCAGACCCAGAGCAGCTACTTACAGAATTCTAGCTGTGACTCACACAAATGCCTGCTTGTACATGTTCATGCAACGAGTGGTTCTGCAAGGGCATGCAGCAGCTGAACAGGCAGCTGCTTGCACAGAGGCACATAGGTCCTGGAGAGGCCGCTGGTGCTCAAAGAAAGCCTTTTAGGGGACTACCAAAAGTCAAAGCCAGGAAACAAAAATGGGAAAAAAGCAGTTGTAACTGAAACAAGGAGGCAGGCAGTGAGACCCAAGATCCAACCCTTTGCTCTTCTGGCCATTTGCAACCCTGGCAGAAAGAAGCAGCAGGAAGACTTCCAAGTGATTACGGATGCCAGATGCAGTGCATACATGCCTATTCAGAGATAGTCCCATGCATACAGAGGGAGTGGACACCATCTCTTCTAGCCAACAACCCCCCACCTACTCCATGATTGTAGTAATTCAAACCTGAATGGTGTTACCTGATTTGCTTCCCGCCTTTTAACCATTCCCCAGTTTGGATTAATGTTTGCACAACTTTAAAACTTGGTTGATTCAGGTCAAAAGTGCTTATCACAGAGGAATAGTTGCTTTCTACAGTCAGACAGATACCCCTATGCAATGGAGGGAGAGTAGTAGGCATCCTGATCTGGTGGAAGGATCCAGTTTGAGGAACAGTCAGGAGCCCCTTTCATGACCATGTGGGTATAGCAATTCTAGTAGCAACATAAAATTAATTAAAAGGGTATTAAAAGGACCCATGGATGCCCTTTCTAAGCTAGGATTTTGCAGATGTCTTCCTAAACTTGTGTTGCTGATTGCTAGGTCTTAGTAAAGCACCGGCTGAGGTAGCAAAAGGCTATCTGTTTATAGTACTGTTGTCAGAGCCATTAATTTTTCCTGGGCTGTTCTTTTGTTAGTCAGAAAAATAGGCATATTGTTTCCAGTGACTCACTGACTGTTCTTTGGAACCTGCTGTGTTAACCAAAAGCAGTCTGAGAAACGTTTCAGAGTCATCAACCTTTGGCAATTTTTTTGTTCAGATCAGGAGTAATCCAAGGCAGATACCTGGTCCCACCATCATAATCCCCCACACCAATTTTTGTCTCTTTCTAACCCTCTGTTTTCCAAGTAGGACTACCTGGGCTAGCAACACTTTTGCCCCAAGACAGAAATCTCATGTAAATAGAGAAGGACAAGCTCACTTTGGTCTTTTGCTCTCCATCAATAACTGAAGTCAGCCAGCCCTGAGGGTCTCCTTCCCTTGCCACTTGCCAGCCACTTGCTTATTTCAGAAAGAACCATCTTTGAGACACCTGAGGCTAGGACCCCCACCTCCTCACAGACTGGATTTGAATTCAGCTCCCAAGTGGGCAGAGACCTGTCAACATCCTTCATTGAGTTGGACTCGCAGTTATTGACCCAAGAGGATTGCTGGCCCTTACAGGAGCTGCACTAATCCCCTCCAGTGTATTGCCTTCTTAAACTTTGGGAGCACTGTGAGACTAGCTGAAGTTGCCCTAACTAAAGATGAAGCAGACATGTAAGTAGAAAGGACAAAAAGCCAGGAATCTTACTTAAAAGATCCCTTCAGGGAGGTGGATAGGAAGGAAACAAATTGTTAAGGAACAAAGGAAAAAAATTTCATCTGAGCCAGACAAAGGATGTTGGGCCTCAGCACACGGAAAAAACCCAATTCCAGCTAATTAACAAAGCAAGAACTTTTGGGGATAAAAAGGGGTCCTGAAGCCCTCCCACTCCTTGAGTCATCTTTGGATCCAGACTTGGTGGCTTCCGTCCCTCTAGCTAGTACCTGGCAGCCTAGTTGAGAAGGACATGAGTAAGTGTGGATGAGTGTGTGTGTGAGAAAGAGCAAATGTATACATTGTAACCAGCAAAGTTTTGCTGTTACCTTAAACTCACTGTGTCTCTGTGTATTCCAAAGAACCTGATGTGCTTCAGTGTTTGGTTAAAAGTGATTTGTAGGGTGTTCCTAATTATTTCCCAGCTGTTGACTAGGGCTGTGTGTCTGTCTGCACCTCTCTGGAAAACCCAGGTAGAAAGCAAGGGGGACTTACAAGATCCACATGCCTCAACAGGCTGTGAGTGTGTGAGTGAGTGACCATAAGCTGAACCTGGGAGTGTGTGTAAAGCACTCTCTTCCTCAGTCATTGGAGTAGCCCTGCTCAGTTGGGTTTCATAGCCCGGAAGAGCCATCTGGCCTCACTTGAATAGCTTGATCCAGAATCAGACAAAGGGAGCAGTACAGCAAAACCCACCCATTGAGCTGATCTGAGCCCCAGCTCCAGGACAGTAATGGCTTCAGGAAGCTAAGGAACACACTGAGCAGACACAGCCAAAGGGACCCAGCAAGCAGCTATTGATAGGGACCTCCTATATTCCTTCCTCTCCAACTGTTGGAGGATCCATCTAACATTGACTTTCAAGAACCATACATGTGTGCACTGGCTGCAAAGGAACGATTATTTTCCTATCTCTACCTCTATCTTTCCCTCCTTCATTCAGAAATAATCTCTCTAATTTATTCTCCACTCCTAAGTGAACCAGTGCCTATGCAAAAGGTGTTGTTCCTTAGGACATTGATATGGGTGTGTGAATGCTACATCTTGCACATTTGTCTCCCTTTTTGTTGTGTCAAGAAGCTTCCATAACTCTGACTTTCTTGATTGTGGCAAGAACTATATTTCTCATTCTGTCTTCTGCAATTGAATGAACATAGTAATATGAGTAACTTCTTGAAATCTGTCCCATTTCCTTTGCTACTCCCTACAGTCCTGCTTCATCATCTTTCATTGAACTGAAAGGGCTTCTCTCCGAATTCTTGCCTTTTATGGAATTGAATAAGGGGCTAAAGTCTCTTAGATTATTAACTACTGCTTGTTTGATTGCCTTGTATAGCATTAGCTTCAAATAATATTTAATAAATTGTATTGATTATTAATTATACTTTCATATTTAGTCTCTCAGAACACATAAACATGTTTAATAATCTTTAGTATTAAGTTCCTGGTAGAATTACCCCTCTGGGAGGCACCAGTTCATGCTGATAATGAGAATAGTAGTGATCATGGTGTTAAAGAGCAGAAACAGCAATAAAATAAAGTTGTATTTTTTTTAAAAAGTATTATTAGTATTATTTGTTAATTCAATTTACATGGCTGCCCACTCATCATACAACTTGGGGCAGTTAATAATCCATTAAAAACAGTCGTAAATAATCAAGAATAATTGAAACAACACAATACCTTTGGGGTCATTTCTCTCAAGACAGGCTCATCCAGCATCTTAGTCCACTGCCCAATGTTTTTATCTACTACCAAATACCAAGAGATGTAAGTATTAAGAATAACTATCAATAATTTAAGAATCTGATTAACAATAGCAAATTTCGGAAATCTCCAATATCTGTAAGACACAGAGAACAGCAAAGAAAATATATAAAAGTGAAACTCTTGTTCCACTCTTATTTGACCTTTAGACTGTCTATTGAAGAAGAGTTGTTCCACTCTTATTTGACCTTAGACTGTCTATTGTTTTTTTCCTTTTTCATTTGGGACCTTCAAAGCTGATCTATTTTGAACTTTCCCAGTTTTCTCTCATTCTAGGTTATTCTGAACTATGGAAATTTTATTCACATATATATATAGTTCAAGTATATAGAACTTAGATTAGTTATATATAAAACTAATTTCACAACGGTATGGCTCCATTGATATGAAAAATATAATTCTATGGCTTCACCATTAAAGACATAGGAAAGCTAAGCAAAATGTCTATTATTTCCCGAAACAAATGCAGTAACCTGCTTTCAGCTCTTATGAATGCCTTGATACCCACTCATATTCCTGCAATAGCTAAAAGCTAGAAGAAAGGTTTTCAGTCAAGCTTCATAGGCCAGGAGTGAGGGACCCAGCCAGCATGGCCAGTGAGGGATACTGGGGTTTGCAGTTCAGCAACATGTGGAAGACCACTTGTTTTTACCCCTACTTTAGGTCAGAGGTGCAAAATCTGAGGTTTGTATAAGGCTGTCCAAGAGTTGAGAGTGTCAAAGGGAAACCAGCAGGTCCCAAGCTTATCAGTATATCTCAGCTGTCTGCCAAGATTATCAAAAGACTACTCAAGTGCTTGCTAACGTGGAAGAGTTGGAGGAAAAAGCCTAGAGTTTAAATTCTGGAGCAAAGCTACCACTATATCTAAGCCAGTCTGAATTACTAGAATTTTCTGAAATCAGCCAGTGTCCCCTCTTCCGAGAGATGTTACCATACCGAGTTTGGTATCCAAGGGGCCCTAGGAAGACAACAGGGACAGTTCTATATCTTTCACTGGTAATTGTCTCCGTCAGTGGCAGCCCTGGCTGATCTTGTCTGAGCTTAAAAGATAAACAGGCTTGAGCCTGGTTAGAAATTGGATGGGAAATGTCCAGAAAAACCAGGGCTGGAGTCAACAGGGAATTCAATATTCTGGAAGAAGGCAATGGTAAATCACTCCCATATGACTGCTAAAAAAACTACAAGGAGGTATCCATGTAATCACAGGAGCTCAGCTCAGTTCAAGGAACACTTTACTTTTTGTAAGGTAAACTTCAGACGTGTTGGCTTTCTTTCCAATGCTGCTAAAGCAGCTTACGACAATAACAGGGACTGAGAGAATGTCTCAAAGCTTTTCCATAGTAATACAACTCAGTGATATTACAAGCTGCCAGCACTGAAATGTACAGGGCCCTTTTTGGTATCCTGTGTATTTTGTGGCTAGCTAACAAAAAGTCTTGTCTACGTGGGTGGGCTGGTGACTCTTTTGAGAGTGCTGATTGGTTGATGGATAGAAATGGCATGTCTGTATGCCATCTTCCTTCCTGAAGTTTAGCCACACCCCTCATATCAAGTGGGTGCTAGAATTTACTAATCGTGATCAAGGCTGCGGACATACAGTACCTCTCCGAAAGAGGACAGGGAAAGGGTTGTGACTTTTATCCTGACCAGACTGTGGTGCCTTAAAAAGGAGGAAGAACTGGCTAACAGTTACAGAAAACAATAGTCTAAAGCTTGAAAACCCAGCCTGGGGCAAGATAAAACAAGCAAAAGAGAGAGAGAAAAAATTGGTGTTCCCAGACCATTCCAGATTCACCATAAATAAATAATAAACAAAAACTAGAAGTCAGGAGGGCCAGTTTGGTGTAGTGGTTAAAGACATTGAGCTACAAACTGGGAGACAGTTCTAATCCTGCCTTAGGCACAAAGCTAGTTGGATGACCTTGGGCCAGTCACTCTCTCTCAGCCCTAGGAAGAAGCAGGCAATGGCAAACCACTTCTGAAATCTTGCCAAGAAAACTGCAGGGACTTTTCCAGGCAGTTGCTAGGAGTCAACATGGACTTAAAGGCACAATTTAAAAAAGGAAGAAAAAAAAACAGGGAATCCCTTAATTACAAACTCTGTGAAACTTGAGGGACCCAGCACTATTGCTGTATACACATTTTAATAGTATAGTGCATGGATCTTATGGTGTCTAGGAATAAAAAATGAGACTGTAAAATCCTGAGCAATATACTTGACCTGGATTAACCCAAGGGCATATATTTAAACTATCTGAATTACTTGTACTATTTACTAAAATTATGGGGAGGGAAAGTGGAGTGCCAAGAATAGTTTTCCAAGATATTAATTATTTAACTTTCACTTATCAGCTAGACTTTAGGAAGCCACATATTTTTTTCATCACTGCCTATTTATACTTACTGGTAACTGATAGCATATAGGTTCCATAAGTAAAAAAAAAATAACTGAGAAAATATTAGATGAGAAAAATATGCTACTTTAATTTTTGGTGGAAAGACAAGGGATTGTAAAGGCTCTGAGGATTGAAATGTTTCTGTTCTTATAATTATATTAGAGAAAAGGGGATGGGAAATAAGATCAAAAGACAAATTGGGAATAGTAAAGGAAATAAGGATGTCTGCAATTTTTCTGCATCAGTTCCAAAGCTGTTGAACTTTGAGGATGCAATCAAATGTATCAATTACTGTAGTAGTTTTAAAATTGCATTTTTTAAAAAATAATCTCAATCCAGCCAGGAATATCTGTATGCGGACACAAACCTATGTCACAAACCACATTTTGTGTGGAGAGTACCATGTGAAAACTGATGCTGAGTGCAAGATTCAATACCTGGTACTGTCTGCAGTGGACTATAAAAGTATAAAACAAGCTGTAAAATCACTATTTTTCTCTCCCCTGACCTGTGGAGTACAATCTGTTTTATGTTTTCTTTCTGTCACACGCAGGAAGATGCCTTTGACAATGAGACAGTAAACTAAGCCCAAAGTTTAGTCAGGTGTGATTTCATTCAGTTTCCCAGTCTTGAAATTAAGAGGGTCTGTCTTATTTCTCCATCAGTTTTTGGTCTTTTTCCTGAAGGACCTGCATGAAGAATCTTATGAAAATCTTATGTAAACTCACATTTAAGTGCATTTATCTTACTAAATATATTTATACAATATCTAATACAGACATTTTTGCCCCAAATTTCTCTTTAATACATATTTTGGGGTTTACTTTTCTGTAGCATATGCATCAATGTACATACCTTACTAAAAATACTTTTGTACTTTTTTAAAAAAATTATAAAATGTATCACAATATTAGGAAAAATGCAGATATAAATATTTATTAATTCAGTCAATCAATATAAATGTATAGTCATTTTCTGATTCATAATTATGGTTCAGATATGCAAAATTAAGCAGTTTATAACTAAAATGCCAATCAAACAAATTTCTCCCACATGAGGGACATCAGAGAGAGGTACAGCCAGAAACATGATGTTCCATACCATTCAAACAAATATTCTTTTGAACTGACAGGATCAAATCTGCTCAAACACAGGGATTTCAAAGTCAGAATTGTATTGGTTTCCACTGCAATATCTGGATATGTTTTCTCATCTAAATCACCTGAAGGTATTTGGACTGGAAGTATTTTTCTATAATAGTGATGCTCAGTTTTTCATAACTGAAGCCCCACTAATCACTTGGTCAAAGAATTTGGGTGTCACCATGATATAAACAAAATGAAGGAAATTATGGTTTTTATAGGCATTCTTTTATGATATTTAACATTTACAGTCAGTTTTAAAGATATTCAAAATTTCTTACTCTGTGATCTACCAAGACTAGTTTTGAACACCACCTGTGGTTGCCACTGGTTGAGAACTATGAACTGCTATGCATAACTTGCTATCAGAAAAAAGAGAGACATTTATATGTTTACAAGTATTAAGTTACTTACCCTGTGTCTACATAGAACGCCAAATGTCCATATATACTTACATAATTCAGTGAAATAGTTTCAGATGTATACATTTTTTCCATCACATTTCATTTGGGAAAACATCTAGAATTCTTTAGTTGGTACAGTATATCCCTTAGAGTAAGATAAAATCATTCCAGTCTGCATTAACAAACTCTGCACTGTGCTTCTCTAAAAAAATTGTTTATGAGTTTTCTTTTCCATAAAGATCCAATCCCAGAATTTCCCCATAGTTTCAGTGAAAGCCCTTTCATGTATTTCTGATGTTGCACTATGAGACCTGTACCACTGAGTCTTCCCTGAGATACTTCCCCCTGGTTAAGAAGCTGGATTCTACAGTGAGGCTTTATTCTGTATTGTTGTTTTTCTGTCACTGTGCTCTGAATTTCATAGGTTAGTCTGTCACAAGTGCCTTTCAGTGTATGATTCTGAGGATGTATAGCCCTATCAAATTAAAGACTGGATCATGTTGAATAGACCAGTCCATATCAAACACAAAGTTCTTCCATCACCACAGTCCAATGGTGGTAAGGCACATCTTTTCTTAAGAATGCATCTATTACATTTTCGTGTCTTTTATTCGTTTTTCTCTTTTGTCGATTAAAAGCAATTTGAAAAAGAACAACACCCATGATATGATCAAAGATAAATTTTGTACATTATTCACAGTGGCATCGGCAGGGGGAGATTCCAAATAGGCACGATGTGGGTGGATGCAAGCCTCACCCTTTGTGAATGTGTGCACATTTGTCAATTGAAGTCATCTATATAGGAAGAGAAATACAGATCTGTATTTCTAATTTCCAATGAGAAAACAGTAAACTCTGAAGTATTAAAATTAGGCAAATATTTTAAAAAGGAAATTAAAAAGGGAACGGTATTTAAAAAGAATCCGATTGCACTAGTGTGCTTGAATAACAAAATGGACAGCTAATCCAAAGAAACAGAGCTGTTGAACTGACTGGTTCCCATCCACAAATACATTGGCACAGGATTGCAGTCTAAGGTCTCAATAGGTGGAACTGGAATGTAAGAGCATTTTGTGTACACGTGATATTGATTATTTGTTTATTTATTTATTTATGTTGAATGCAATGTCTCTTTTTCACTCCCATCCTCACAGGAACAGCCATGTGTGTAACACAAAGAGCATCAGCATGGAATAACACACTGAAAATTACAATGACTAATTAAAACAACAACAACACTGGATTAAAACCATTGCTACAATACAGAATAAGAGCCCTAAATATGATCCTACCAGTTGAGATATTCAGAATAAATAGCTGAAATATTCAGGTATGTTGTTTGTCAACTTTGGCATAGAAAACATCAACATTCCAGACAATAAGAATGTTAATATCATTTGTTTGATTTCTCCATTTAAGAAACTTTGTTTTAAGAAATCTTAAGTAAATATACTTTTTCACTTGCTCATATGATGCTTTTGCATGCATTTAAAATAATTATTTGATTTTACCCATGATTGTTGCTTAACATCGCTTGCACATTGTTGAACTGAATCTTTTAGTATCAACACTCTGGAAGGTATAGAATAGCTCAGGGGCTGAACATGACCATCAGTTACATTTATGTGTCCAATTAAAACAGACTCACCCGGTATATTGCACTAATCTCTTGTGCAGAATAAATTGCAACATGTTACTCAGAAACTCTCCCAGGTGAAGATTTTTTTTGATTCATGTTCTAAAGTGCACCAGTGATGTATAGTTTAATTACAGAATAGGGTGATAGTTTTACTATCTAAAACTGCCTGTTTTCACTTAATGTATATAGAAGGAAAAATAGGTTTCAATATAGACAACAGACAAAGGGGCAAGGAACAGGTTAGGGACTAAACTGTATCATTCAGACTGATCTATAATTAATTCGCTTCCAAACTTTTTCTGCAAAATGCGTTAAGTTTTGGTGATTTTTCATTTACTTTAAATATGCTTAAATTGTAACCTTCAAAAGCTGCTTCAAACAGTTTTGTCTTTACAATACCCTTAAAGGCCCAAATTGTAGTGCCATCTCTTTGGATGTACAGTTAGGGGCCACTTGTCCCCAGTGGCCACTGATCTCACCTAGTGACATGACCAGCCAAGAATGACAAGACAAGAGCATAGACAATTTTATACCAATCATGGCTCTGCTGATCTAATGCAAAACAGAAGGGGATTCAGAGTTAGTTGTGCAACAACCAGAATTTCAGCAAATGTTGCATCTGATATAAGCCAAGCCTACTGCAATTTCTTCTTCTACACATTGACTAAACTTCACATGCTCTGCCCTTGTTTGCATTGGATCATTCTAATGATGGCTAAAGTGCTCCACGTTAGTGTTCTGACATTTGATAATATTGGATGCCTTCATACCGATTTTAACATTTCTGTAAGTGATGACTTAGGGTTAATGATTTGAAACATTTAACACTTACTGGCATGCAGGATTAGTTAATAACTGAGACTAGTAATAGGTTTTAATTGTTTGGCATTCAGGAAATACTTTCCCCACTAACATGGGACTTCTAACAGAATTCCTCTGTCCTACAGAGGACTCTGGTGTCTCTTTCAGCCTAATGTGCTCCCCAAGAAACAGCACAAGGTTTCACAAAAAGTGACAGGAATGCTTGTTTTGGAAGCAGCCTATGTGACTTTGAAGGAGGATCTATAATAATGCCTCTTTCTTGGTTGTTTTTCCCACTGAAGTCTCCTAATCATTTGATCCATGTTTCCAGGTAAGTGGCTGAAAGGGAAAAGTTGGTTGAAGAAAGTCAGGGAGGACAGTTGAAGAACAGAGGAAAAAAGAGACAAAGGACAGAGAAAGTGAATAAAAAGAACCATCCTGAGAGGAGTGGATAAGAAGCCACCTCAGCATCTTTTTCAGAGAAAGGAATGGGGTTAAATCATATACTTTGATTGTAGATGGTCCCAAGCTGAATTGCTGACATCTTCATAGAGAACTGTGAAAGACCCTGGAGAGTTGCTACCAGAATGGTCAATATAGATCATACTATTGCTACATCTTACTATCTGCTTAATTTTTTAAACTTCTGCGGGGTTTATCTAGCAGCAGGCTCATAAGCACAATGTGGTGGTACATGAGACTAAGGTCAATAACTATATTCTAAGCCAAAACTGTATCAGATCTGAGATATTATAATTGCTCCAAGATCATCTTTATGATTACAAATTGTAAAACTAAAACCAAATTGAAGGAATCCATATAATCAACTTATCCAAAAATGACTGGAATTATATGAAAGTCATTTGTGATTCTGTTCTTGGACCAAGGAAGACTTCCTTAGATGAAATCTGGCATAAGTTATTTAACCACATCCTAAGTCCATCTGGTGAGCCTCTTCTTGCTAATTAATAAAACCCATGCTTGTTTCCTCTGAATATTTGGGACCACACTATTGGCCCAAACACTTAGCCCCAGCTAAAAGCCACTGATTAGTAATGATGGAGATGACTCCAAAAATGTGGGAGATACATCAATTTGCCTACCCAATAAGCCATTAAAGAAAACGGTTGATTAAGTAAGTAATTGTAATGGGCAGAAGGAATAACCCTGAAGAACAGGGGGAAGAGCTGCAACCAAGACGATGGTCAGATAAAGTAAATCTGAGTCCAGGGCAGGAATGTAATTTGAGAAAGTGTCTCAGATATGACATGAGGGAGGGGGAAATGGCATAGATGGACAGAACAGGAAAAATGCCCTCTCTTCCCAACCTTCCTCATGGATTGTTGTTGGGGAAAAATTGGAGGAAAGAAGGTTACACTCTCTTGAGTTCCTGAAGGAAAGGCAAGACATAAATCTAACAAATAAATAAACTGAGTTGGTTCAAAACTCAGTTCCTTCCTGTATTTGGTGAAATTCACTAAGTTTTTCATTGCCTGAATTCCATCAGGCCCATCCATTCTCTTCCCCAGCTCCTCTAAGAACCAAGACATTGAGCTTATAGGCATGACTCTTCTTGATAAGCAGCCAGTCTTCTTAGCCTCTGAGTAAACTGATATTTTGTCAGGACCTGGCAGACGACATCTGCAATTACCTCATGTTCTTTACACAACCTCGTTATACATTTGCACAAAGGAAGAGTTGGGGAAGCAGCTGCAATTTCTCTACTTCTGTATGCACTTGGCATATTTGTAAGCATTTACATGTCAGCATCTCTTTGGACTTCATCTTCCCAGCATTTCCTAAGCAAAAGAGGCAGATTAATTGTTATAATAGTCTGAATCACATACACATTCATCAGCGCGGCTTAAAGCACATTTCTTTCTTTGCTCTTTCTCTTTCTTAAAGAGAGAGAGAGGAAAAAAAACAAGATAACAATCCTCTCTCATCCTGGCTAAAAATTAATTTAGACACTTAGCCCAAAAATACTGCCTGAAAAAAAATTGTATTTTATTTTGAATTAATTGCTTTCTTTTCTTTTCAGCTGAAAGACCAGATGTCACATTAGAAGAAAAATTTCAAATGCAAAGGAGAACAAGCAGAGAGCACCTCTGTCAGGCTTTAAGTGTACGGACCAGACTCCAGACTGACCCTCTCCTCGGTTCTTTTATTACAAATGTACCTAGTTTGGGGGATACCAAGGCCTGTCATGAAAAGCACTTCTGTGCTCTTGAACGCTGCCTATCAAGTAGATATGTGTAGAGATAAATGCAGCTTTGAACCCACCACCCAGGCTCAGCTACTAAACAATGCAGGGAGCCGGTTCACTTGTAAAACCCAATGTGCAAGCGAATCTCGCTGGCTGCAGTGGTCCCCATTCACATGGTCTAATCATAACAGCTCAAGAAATGACTGGGGTATCTGCAAAGGTTTCAAAAAAGTTAACTGCAACCACAAGATAACAGCCCCAGCCTTTTTTCCATAAACAAAAAGAGGCAGGGCTTCAACCACATAGTCACAGCCACCATCCTGATTTTTTTACACACCTCCCTCCGCCCCCGGGATGTCCCTGGAACTAACACTTCCCAATAAAGCATAGGCATCCCCTGCAGACCCCCCCCCCTTTAAAGCTTTTAGTGCAGTAAGTAACCCCCTTCCATTGGCTGCTGTCAATTGTCAATTAAATTAAAACTTGAACTAAGTTGCTTTAAAAGAGCCAGTTTAATGTAGTGGTTAAGGCACCAGGCTAGGAACAGGAGACTATGAGTTCTAGTCCTGTCTTAGGCACAAAGCCAGCTGGGTGACCTTGGGCCAGTCTCTCTCAGCCCTAGGAAGGAGGCAATGGCAAACCACATCTGAAATCTTGCCAAGAAAACTGCAGGAGTCAACATTGACTTGCAGACACATACACAAAGTAGTTCCTTTAAGACTAAATAAGGTGGGAGTGGTGGAAAGTGAAGGAGGGAATCAAATAATGTAATGGTGTGTGGGAATGGCCTTGGGAGTCAGGAGAAAGAGCTGAAGACTAGAGGATGGTTGGATAAGAGGCAACTTAACCCACAGAAGGAATGTGGGTGTGGCCAACATCTCAGAAGGGACCCTCCCTAGTTTCTTAGACTGTAAAGCAGTGTTGTCCAAACTTGGCCACTTTAAGATGAGTGGACTTCAACTCCCAGAATTCCCCAGCCAGCCAGTTTGGACAACACTGCTGTAAAGGCAAGGGGAGGGAGAGATGCACTTTCAGACTTGCAAGATTCTGTTAATGTAACCTTTTCCAAATTCTGGGAGTTGAAGTCCACACATCTTAAAGTTGCCAAGTTTGAAAAACACTGGACTAGAGATACCAATGGAATACAAGCATAGTGCCTACATCACAGAAGTTGATAGATTTATCATATCATTTTCAGTTGTTTGTCTCCTGTCTTAGATGAGGTATTTGCTTTGCTTAGTTTAAACTTGATTAAATTTACTGCTAGCAGAACAGCAGAGATTCATATTTTTTCCCCTACATTTCACCACTAACCAGTCATTTATTGAATTCCATGTTTAAATTCAGCTGTAGAATGTATTATTTCCCTTTTCATTCAGCTAGGCTTTTCATAGTTTAGATAATACCTGTTAGACTCTGAATCCAAGGGTACCATGTGTGCAGTACAGCTTGCTATTTTAACCTCTTCAAATCTAATCTTCAAATTTAATCTGTAGTTTTATTTTATTTCTTATTACAAAATGACCAACTTATATCACATTGTGTGCTTTGCACACCACAGACATATTGCCGCTTTCGTATCTTTTTCTTTAATGTAACGATCATTTTCCAAAAATAATGTATCAACTGATGAATATAAGCTGGGTCAATTTTTTTAACTCTCTGGTTTTCTTTAGAGGTTCAGCTGAACACGTTGGGTTGTTCTCCTGCTCTTACAGCATGAGATGGCAGAAGTGCTGTTTCTCCCTTGTACATTAAAAATGTCCTTTATATTTCTGTAGCATCATGAACTTTTTGTTACAAGTTTAAAGTCAGCAGCATATTCTGGAATTGTCAGGCAACCACATATATCACCTGGTCACCCATATCAGTCAAAGAAGTGCAACAAACAATAAAGATTGATCCTTGCAGCATCATTCCGAGAAGTGTGGAAGATCATGAACTTTAGAATAATTCCAGTCATCTTGTCTTACATTAAAAAGGGATGTTAAAGAGCAGAAGATTGTTCATTGTTTTGCTAATATTCTAAAGCAGCCTTTTTTAATCTAGTGCCCTCCTGATATCTTAGACAATTTTTTTTTTTTTGTCTGCGCTCAGTCATTACTGACCCTGCAGTGACTGCTTGGACGAGTCCTTGCAGTTTTCAAGGCAATTGTTTTGGAAGTGGTTTGCCAGAGCCTCCTTCCTAGAGCAGGGCCCAGCTGGCGAGCACAGGAGGCAGGGTTTCCGTTGCTTCGCGCTCTTTTCAGGCGCGCGCAGTTTTTCGCGCTTACCGGCAACTGCTCCCAACTCCCTTTTTGCAAGGCACCGCCAGCATTTTTCCTCCCACCAGAGTGAGAGTACCCATTTATCTACTCACATGAGTTTTCGACCTGTTGGGTTGACAGGAACTGGGGAGGAAACAGGAGCTCACCCTGTTTAGCGCGAAGGCTGGACTCGAACCGCCGAAGCATCAGCCATTTCTGGCCGGCAACTTTCAGCGTCATTAAGACACTGAGCCACCGCGTCCCCCATCTTAGACAATAACTCACACCATATCCATCCAGGAGAGCTCTAAAAGGAGATATTTGGACAGTACCAGTTCGGAGAATGCTATTCTAAGACACTGCATGGAGCTGATGATTTTCACCATAACTTCATATGTTCTGTTTATCACAGATTGGCACAGAATTGGCTGCTTGAAGTGAACTGTTTGATTTTCTTGACATTAAAAGCATTCTCAGTGGTTCTCTGTTTGCCAGCAATTTCTCAAATAATTTCCTGTGGCATCTGGTTTCAGAGAACTGGAAAAAGAAAAGGAAGGAAGGAAGGAAGGAAGGAAGGAAGGAAGGAAGGAAGGAAGGAAGGAAGGAAGGAAGGAAGGAAGGAAGGAAGGAAGGAAGGAAGGAAGGAAGAGCCACTTAAACATTCTGATTATCCAAGTTATACATATTATTGTTATTATAATAATTATTCATCAAAACACCCTTTTTTCTGTACACTGTGTAGATACTGAAAGATAAAACAGATTAATAGATTATTGTGAAGAGAAGAGGAAGGAAGCATTCAAATAGCAGCTATACACTTGGTTGACAGAAGGGGATATTCTGGTCTCCTGTTTGTCATAAACCTTTTGGTTACTGGTTGGCAATAGAGGCCAAAATGTGACCTGTCCCAGCTCTGCCATCCCAGGCACTGAGGCAACTAGCACTCCATTTATTGATGCCACAAACAAATTTACATCTTGGTTAGGATTAGGGTTTATATTTTGTAACATTCTTTATAAGTGTTAGTATGCATACATTTTCTAATTCTAACCCAATGAAGACATCTGAAATCGAACAGGGATTTTTGCTAGATCATCTCAGCTATTGGAGATAAAGTGGAATAATGTTCTGAGATCTGATTTCTGTAATCTACAGTGGGGTAGGCAACTGCAGAAACCAATGTGCCTCCAGATACTTTTGTCCCAACTGACTTCTCAAAAGATTCTCTTAATAAAAATGTACAGTGTTGACAAGCTGCAAAGCCAGGTACTAGCTTCTAGCAACCCATTTATCTGCAACAATGCCTTTAGGTCTCACCAGGCTGGTAAAGAGCAAACCAGAAGGCTAGTTCGCTTTCTGCTGAATAGGTGCTTTGTGACTGGCCACGCCCTCTATGGCAGACAAGTCTCCTATGTCACCCAATTTATGACAACACTCACCACTAACTCTCAAAATCACAGAAGTGCTTCCAAAAGTCATCTAAACCTTGATCTCTGCTTGATAAGGTTTTAATGGTTGTTGGATCCTTCCTAGAACATTCTTCTCCTAATGGCATCCTGCCTAATTACATATTTTGTTTCAAGTGACTGTGCAAATGATCATTTACAGGCTTATTTTGGCATTATAGAAGAAGTACAATATTTCACTCTGTGACTTTAGATTTACATTACTGTGTATGGCAAGATAGCTAAGGAGGAACTGTGGAAAACCTATGAAAAAAAACACCCACAAGTAACAAGCTTTCTTGTGGTATCCAAACCAGATAGGTAGAGTTAACTGGGGCAAGGTAGTGCCTGATATATTGTGCCATACAGAGTCTTCTAAGTAATGAGAAGCATTTTGAATTGGGCTCCAAAACTAATAGGAAGCGGGTGCAGAACCTCACAATTTGTTACTCTGCAGTGGTAGCATTGTTCCACCACTAGTGTTACCACTGAATTTGGGACTAATTGGAGCTTTTGAGTCATCTCCAAAGGCTGCCCATGTGAGGACGTAGCAGTAGTCCCAGTGCATGGTGATCAGGGCATAAGTTACTGCCAGCAGGGCATCTTCACTGAGGTAGGGCCTAAATTTGTGTATCAGCTGGCACTTCAGATTCACCTACTGCAGTAATAGACTACCAGTCGTCACAGTTTATTATCAGACCCAACATTCTGACTAGCATACATTACTTTTATAAGTTCTACAAATCTGAGGGTGGAATTTATTTGAAACCCTAAAAAGATGCATAATTCAAATAAAGAAATGAGGTTGTCTATATTTTTCATAACACTCTGTTAGACTGGGGGACACCATTGCTTTGGCATTTCCAGGCCTTTGGTCATGTCCCCCTACCTGCTGAGCACTTCTTTCAGCATCAAGCCACTGCATCTCTTTCCATTGTGCAGACCTCAGACTAGGTGGGGCTTTCGCATCACAGTTTCCTGAAATTGCCATAGTGGGAGATCAGCCTGTCTGTTCTGTGTTGCTCTGTAAATGTATCGCCAGTCTGCCTTTCACTGAGCCACAAGCCTTTCTTCAGGTCGGAAAATCTAATTAGCACTCAACTGAACAGTCGGCTCAAATCAGAAAAGGTAAATTAAACAATGGGGATATTTTGTAATTAGATTTAGCACCAGTTAATCAGCCAGAGCCTTCAGCATTTCCATAAATGGATGTCAGGAAAGGACTTTAAAAAAAACAAAAAACTCCTCAGTGTGTGTTTTCCTCCCCAAATAAATATTTTGGGCTGTAAGCCTCATGAGTCTAAAAAAGTAGCCTGAGAGAGTTCCCCAGGCCTCATCCCAAATAAGTAATGATATATTTATAGTGGGATTGTAGTGGAGAAGCCATGCCACAATCTGCGCATGATCTTTTTATTGGATAGCTAGATTGGAAGACAGATATGTGACCTTGCATGATTTTTAAAGGTCATCCTACTCCTTCCTTCCTTCCTTCCTTCCTTCCTTCCTTCCTTCCTTCCTTCCCCCCAGCACATCTGTCTTGAGCTTAACTCCTGGCTGGTGACCTTAAGGACACATCCACACAGTTTTCTGGCAACAATACAACCTTATGTGGGTGGCAAAGGACATAAGAGCAAAGGATGTTCGAGAATTTCACCACTAGGTTACTGGCAGTGGATTTGATGGTTTTGCTCCCAGGCGATCTATGGCAGATTGAACACTAGCAGGAACAAAATCCAGTTTTTATTTGTATTATCCTCATGACCTCCCTACCATCCCCCTAGAACAGGATAGGGTAAAAAAACAATGCGAGAGTTTATTTTTTTGTAAAGAACGACCAGATTATCTGACTGTTGGTAAAAGAGGCATGAAGCTGGATGCTCAAGTTTAAATAAGGGGTTGGCGGGGGGGAGGGGATCTATGCTTGAGAACTGGAGAAGGAAACATAGTCTGCCCATGTCCAAAGACACTTTCTTTCCAGTATCTCAGATTTATATCCCAGGATTTCAACAAGAGTCCAAGTGGTGATATGGGCTGACTGAATTTAAATAACAGTTACAGTTTATCAGCCAAATCCAGCCTGTTGACTGCCAGGCCATCAGTATTTGAAAACTGTGGTCTTAGTTGGGTTCATCCTTTCTTTTTAGAAGTATTTAGAAAAAAATCACTGAGAATGCCCTCAGTTTAGCTACAATGCTAACGCTGGTTGTAAAGATGCTTATGGAGAAAACAGATTAATGTGGAGAACTAGGGATTGACATTTTACATTTTGATTACACAGGATATCAAGCTTAACATTCATGAGTGCCCTGTAGTCTTCATATCTGTACTTAGGGGGATTTTTCTGCTCTGTCAACTACTATTGAATCTGCTTTACAAATCAGGTTGGATTTGGGGATGGGTCTGTTCCAAAGTTGCACCAGCACCTAAGGGTGAAAGCAAAAATACATCCTTATTCCAGTAGTCATTAAAACAGCTCATATATTGAAATACAAGGAATAGAACATTGGAGGTCTAATTTTAATCATCATTCAAGAGTCCAAAGTGCTTCAATTCAACAGCCCAAAGCTCATCATTCAGGAGTCTAAAGAGGTTATTAAAGCTTTTAACAATCTGCTGTCTTTAACATGTATTCTCCCTTCTCTGTCTTTACAACAAGCATTCATCAAGATGTTTGAAAATTCTCATTTTCTTCCAGATAAGGAGTCCATGCATTTCAGCAAGCTTTTAGATGGCCATCTCTTTCTGAATGAAGTTTACAGATATGAATTGTCACTCACAATTTGTACTTTTCTGTGTGCTGAATTTGGCCCATTTCTTTCCATAGTTCTTATCTGACTCATAGTTTGATGTGGATAAATACTACAGGGCCTGAATTTCTTTTCTTTTTCTTTTTATGCAGTCACTGCAACTGTTAAAGTAGATGGAGGAGAACTCTTCTTCCTGATAAACTTAGGATGGATTGCAAACAAGCAGTCATAGAAAACTGGGCTAACTTTTATGGGACAATATCTCATCTGGTGGACATCATGTTAAGGAAAGTTGCTTTGCAAGAGAAAGTGAAATGGTGAAAAGTAACATTCATAATGGTGGAAAACATGATATATCGACTCTTCCAAATTTGTATTGTCGAAGGCTTTCACGGCCGGCATACGACCACGGCCACACAGCCCGGAAGACCCACACCAGCCATCTTCCAAATTATAGCTAAATAAGTACAAATTCAGGTTGTGTTCCTCTATCCATCTTTGTACATATGTGCTACATTTCTGTATTTCTTTCTACATCAATCTGATTCTCCCAGTAAAAATGATAAAACAAAATCAGTATTCTCTAAAAGTCAAGAGCAAAGCTTTTTATATTTATAAGAGTATTGTATATTGGATTCATTAAAATATTATATTCATTACATACATTAAGTTTATTGTCATATATTGGAAACAATAGCAAAATAGGTGAAAAAAATATCTCCATGCCATGAAGCCTACAAAGTGTTTTTTCAAAAAGTGTCCTATAATAAATTCACAAGAAAAATGTGCTTAGTTTCTCCATTCCTTTTCATTCGTTTTGTCATTCATTTGTTGAAATTAATTAATTTCATTACCAATTTAGAACTATTTCACTCATTAGAGTTGTTTTCATTCTTTTTGTTTTCTCTTCCTAGAGATGTCAGTTTGCTGTTGGCCTATTGAAATTATGCATCCAAAACAAAAGCAGGAATATTTCTGACATTTTTCTCACTTTGTCAGAGCATCAGACATGCCACATTTCAGAGACTTTTTAAATTCCAATTTAGAGGCAATCTGGAAAGGCTTGTTTCCATTCAATTAGCATAAAAGTTCCAAATTTTCCACTAGTCCCTAATAGGATCTCAACATTTCTGTTTGATAAAATACAAAGTTCTTGTTTTATAGGCAACTTGAAACGCATGTAACTGCTGCTTGTCTTTTATTCTCCCTGTAACTTTTCTGTGACTTGTACTTCTGATTCAGAATGATTACATATGAGAATTAAATGCTGCTTTTCAATACTGTAAATCATCCCAAATGTTTCCATTATAGATGCTCTGAAGTGATTGATTGATTGATTGATGTTTATGTACCATCAAGTTGACTCCTAGTGACCATGCAGATAGATTTTCTCCAGGACAATTAGAGGCCCTTGGTCCTTCAAGTCTTCCAACACTGTACCCATCACCACTAGTAACCTTCCTTACACCTTTACCTGCATTAGAGCCTTTTCCAGAGAGCTAACTCTATCTGAAGTAGGATAATTTGAACCTGGTCATTTGTGCCTCAAGTGAGAACTCTGAATTGATTTGTTCTATGATGCATTTGTTTGTTTTCTTGACTGTCCATGGTACTCTCAGGAGTCTTCTCCAGCACCAGAGTTCTAAATACTCTAAAATAGTTCTTTTATTGATTGTTTTCTACCTTGGAAATTTTTCTATGGATGGTTTGTAAATTTGCGCTGTTCGTTTTTGTGAACTGATCTTCAACTAGAGATACCTGGGACTGAAACTGTCCCTTCTGAATGTAAAACATTAGATGCAGCATTAAACTGTTACTTAACAATCAGCATATAATCCCTCAGAGAAGGCCCAGAGAAAATTCCAGAAGCAATGCTTTTAGTTATGATTTTTCCCCACCCGCATTCTATAGTATCAGGAAATGCCATAGGCATATTTTTTATTTTTACTTGTTCATTTCACACCAGTTCAATATTTGGCCAAGCACTATTCTATTTTATCACTTCCAAACACACCTCATAGCCTTCATAATCTTCACCCTGTATATAGCCCTTTGCTCTTTTAAAAATCCCAGTTGGCGTTCCATTGCTTCCAAATCAGCAGATTAAAGTCAACATTAAATATATCTTCTGGAAATGTATCTGTCAATCTATTTATTCTTATCATTTCTATTCTGCCAAATCAAAAGATTTAAGGCAGCTTAAATCACACACACACATGCACACACACACATACACACACACACACAAGCACACACAAATCAATTACAACTTATTTTAAAAATGACAGCAACAACATCAGTTGGTCAAGACACTTAAATGGTTAGGAGGGCCAGCGAGACATTAAGCCCCAAAACATGACCAAAAAAAGAAAAAATTCTTTGCCACTTTCCTAAAGACAAGGAATAAGGGAGCCATCCATTAAAATGGGGCAGCCATGGAAAAGGCCTGCTTTCTCACACCCACTTTATTTGATCTATACAATTTATAGGCCACCCAACTCCAGCTTACAGTTAAAAGTAAAAAGTTATAAAAAACAAAAAGGAATCATGAGCAGCCCAAAGACAAACACATAAACAAACCAACAAAACCAACATCCCACGGGGTCAACCCTCAGCCTTCTCCAAAGCCTGGGAAAATAGCCGGGTCTTTCAAAGCTTCCTGAACATCATCAGGGTGGGAACCGTGTGGCTCTCTGGGGGGATTTCGTTCTCTGACTTATCTCAAGGAACAGAAGTGAGAAGCACCCCTTTCCTGATTTGATCGTACTGGGCAAGTGGATCAGCTGATTCCAAAGGTAACTGGGACTCAAGCCACATACGCCTTTCTTCATAATCACCAACACTTTAAGCTGAGCTTGGAAATGAATAGGCAGCCAATGCCTTTGCTCGTCAGTAATTGTGCTGCCACGTGCTGCAGTGGCTGGAGCTTCCACGTTGTCTTCAAAAGCTTGCACTGGAGGTCATATACTTAGCAGTTACTAGCACTGGGACCCCCTGCCGCAAAAAATGGTCACAATTACTCTACCAGCCAAAGCTGGGTCAAGGCTTTCCTGGTCACAGGCACCACTTGTTGAGCAAGCATGAATTCAGGAGAAATCCCAGACTGTACACTTTCTCCTTCAAGGGTAGTACAATCCTGTTCTTGTCAAATGCTATCCACTATAGTTCTCTTCATTATATGGGGAAGTGTTCTTTGCTTGTTTGTTTCCTAAATTGTACTTATCAAGAAAGTAAAACTTACTTCTTGTTTTTGAAGGGAAAAGAGAATTTTCAGTGGCCCAGGATGAAACAGGATATAAAGGAAATAACAGGAGCATTTACCGTGTGATCTGGAATGAGAAAAATCTGAGTTGGGGGAGAGTAAGCAGGACCTTCAGCTACATTTTTGAAAGCAGTATAAGATGAAATTTTCTCTTTTCATTAGCATATTGGAGAAGACCATAAACATGCTATTTTCTGATATCTAAAAGGAGCATAGGAAAATATTTTCTTTGACTTGATTTTGTTTTAGCGAGAAAAAAAGCAACTCATTAAGTTTACCATGACTTTAAACTTATGCATATTTGTTCATAATACAAGTAGTCCTCGTTTCATGACTGCCTTGTTTAGCTATCATCCGCAATTACAACAGTGGTGAAAAACTAACTTGGCAACCAATTCTTGCATTTACAACCTTTGCAGGTCTGTAAAGCAAAAGAAAACTGAGGTAAAATCATAAGCATAGTCATGGTTTCACTTAATGACCGCTTCGCTTAACAACCAAGTTGCCAGTCCCAATTGTGGTTGCAAAACAAGGACTATCTGTAACAGCTATTATAATCAGCAACACTATTTTCTGAATAAACATGCTGAAGATTACACTGCACACACTCCACTGATTTCTTGACCACTTTATGCTTACATGTTAGAAACCAGACATGGCATAACCTCTTGAAGTATATGAACTACCTGGGGTTCTTGCCCTTGGGTTTATTTGCTTCAACTGTTTCTTGACAGAGAATTTTCAATTTTGCATGCTACTTTGTTGATCAAATGTCTGATTTAATAGTCTCAGTGGTTTAATCTTCTGAAATACATATGTGTGTGCACGTGTATGCACACATACATACATAAATATAGTGAAATGGTACTAGAAAACGGTTATCAAAGATAGGATCATCTCATTTAAGATTAATAGAGAAGTAAAGATCAGTTCAACAGCTGATAGGCAGGTGGTAATTCTCCATCATTGGATATATTCATGTAGAAACTGAATAATTATCTGTTAGGAAGAATTTAATTTGGATTCTGGCATTGAGCAAGGGTTTGCATTCAACAGCTGAAATGACACTTCCACTTCTGTGATTCTATACGAACAAACAAACTTCACTGGAGCATTGATAGTTCATTCCATTGTACTTTATAGAGCAATGAGCTATCACATTAATGGAGGTATTTATAAATCTAAATCTGCCTGCTACAATTTTTTTTGTGTTTTTGGTCTCCACAATAATAACACGGCAACATTTCAAATGCACTTTGTATTAGAATTGCCTTAAAGTGATATATTTATAGTTTTTTATTATTATTTCAGTGCCCCTTGTCTGATCTTCCCTATAATTTATATGATTCATTGTATTCACGCTAGCCTAAAACTGCAAAGGTAATCTTGGCATTAAAGTGCAGGGATCACCTTCATACCTATTAGGGCTGTTAGAGCTAACATGCAAACTGAAAAATGGTTATAATATTCTATGAACACTCAGTGCCATCATTCTGGTAGAAAGGATATATTCTTTTCAATTATTTCTCCTTTATCAGCCAATGCCCTCTCTTTCTTTCCAAATACTCATTCAATTCCTGTTCATGGCATCTTAGAATGACTCTGGGGTCTTGTACTTGCAAGGAGGTGGTGTCCCATCCTTCCTCTGGGCCTGCAGCTGTGTACGTGGAAGCATTTTGAGACATTATGTGCCAGGCAAGGAAGCACACAAAGGCATGGCAGGTTTTTCTTTTCCAAGGAATATATTCCATCATCCTACTGCTTCAAGAAAATGCAAAGAGAGCCAATGTGATGTGGTGGTTAAAATGTTAGACCAGGACTGGGAAGCCAGTTCAAGTCCCCCCTTGGCCATGGAAGCTGACAGGGGGACTTTGGGCTAGTCATTCTCTCACAGCCCAACCAACCTCACAAGGTTAGTATTATGGGGATAAAAGGAAGAAAGATCTCCATGTAAGATGCCTTTTTCATCTAAGTCACTGGGGTAAGTTTCTGCCACCCTCACACCCTCTCCCAATCCCTCTATGCTTGCGCTGTGCCAGCCACTTGCGCACCCGCCATGCACCCTCCCTGACCCTCATTGTGCCTCCCTTGCACTCTCTCCAACCCTCACCACACCTTCCTTGCACCCATGCACACCTTCTCCAAGACTTGCCATGCCTTCCCAAGCATTGCCATGCTTCCTGCACTCCCTTGTGCACCCCCTTGCACCCTACCCCACCCAGCAGAAGCCACTTACCTGCCTGCTGACCTGTTTGTGACTCGCCTGGGACTTGCAACTTCCTGCCAGCTTCCCCACTGACTTGGTTGTGGGAAGCTGGCAGGAAGTTGCCTCGCCTAACGATAGTGGGATTTGGTTAACAACAGCAACCGGGACTTCAAGGATTGCCATCACTAAGTGATTCAGTCATGCTTTGTGACTACATCACTTAACGATGGAAATTCCAGTCCCAATTGCCGTCATAAGTTGAGGATTGTCTGTACCTATAGTACCTTCAAGTCAGTGTTGACACCTGGTGACTGCCTGGACAAGTCCCTGCAGCTTTTTTGGAAAGATTTTGCAAGTCGTTTGCCCTTGCCTCCTTCCTAGGGCTGAGAGGGTGTGATTGGCCCAAGGTCACTCAGCTGGCTTTGTGTCTAAGGCAGGACTAGAACTCATGGTCTCCTGGTTTCTAGCCTGATGCCTTAACTGGTACACCAAACTAGCTTCAATATAATATACATAATATATGTATATGTACATTATGTTTCCTCTTAAATAATATAATGATGCCAGGACCTATTTTACAAATTAGAAAAGCAAGAATGAAGTCATTAAAGCATAGACCTAGATAATGTTGACATGCTTAAGATTCGGAAGGCTCCAAGAGAAAGGCATGGACTTTATTCATCTTCATGAGCTGATTCATTGCTTCACTGAACATGGGATCTCAGTATTATTTTATTCTCCTATTTGTCACAAGTATACTTTTGTCACTTTCTGATCAGAACAGCACATCTTACTTAGATAACCCTCTCTGAAACTTCTGCTGGTTTCTCAGCTCAGCACAGCCAAGTTACAAAGAGATTTACATGCTGAGCAATAGGAAACAACTCTGAGAATTGTGAGAAGATTTTTTTTTAAACTGTGCTGGTTTCTATAAAAAATCTTTATATATTTCATTTTTGGGAGAAGCTCTAACACTTGTTTAACTTTTGGTTTTGATATTATTTCATTAGCAATTGTAGTAGAATGAATGGAAGCATTAAAAAACCTGTAATAGCCTTTTTTTCTTATTTTCTCCAGTATTTTTGCTAATTTAATTGAAGGAAGGATGCAGTCAGGATTCTGGGAAGTTGTATTTGAGATGTTGGGGGATAGAAAGATTTCTGAATCGTTGGATGGAACAAGTAGGTCTTGACAGCTTTCCTAAAGTCAAGGAGGGACAGGGCAGACCAAATCTCCACTGGGACACAGTCCAAAGTATGACCCTGTCAGATGGCAGTCTCATAAAGCCCCAGAGGGAGTTGACCCTATTCAGTCTGCTCAGAGAAACAGGAGAAGGTGGTCCCTTAGATAACCAGGTCCATATCCATGCAGGGCCTCAAAAGTGACAGCCAGCATCTTGAATTACACCTGGAAGCCAAATGGCTGCCAGCACAGCTCCTGAAGCAGCAGAATCACCCAAGTATATTGGGATACAGCCTTCACTGCCCAGACCACCACTTTCTGTACCAGTTATAGCTTCCAAAAGTTCTTCAAGGGCAGCCCCATGTAGAGTGCATTACAGCAATCCAAATGGGAGGTGACTAGGGCATGCCTAGTGACTGTGACCAGGGCGTCCTGATCAAGGAATGACCACAAGTAGCCCATAAGATGTATTGTAGCTATACAAAAGTCATCCTAGCCAGAGCTGCCACCTGTTCATCAAGCAGGAGCTGTGAATCTCCCCTGAATTGTAGACTATGTCTAGAGATGGAGAGTACAAGTCTACTCAGAGTAAAAGATTAATTTCTCCATAGCTGTTAAACCCACAAACCCAAAGTCATTCCATTTTGGAGCATTTAATCTGAATCTCTTCTTCCCCACCCAGACTTAGACAGCCTCCATGCATTGGGTTAGCACTTCTACCGCATTGCCTGTTGGTCAGGCAAGAACTGAGATATATAAATAGTTGTCATCAACATACTGTTGATACTGAACCCTCTACCAAAGAATTACTTCCCCACTTCAGAGTACAAGTCTCTGGGGAGACCTCTCCTTTGGGTAGATCAGTGAGAACAACTGCAAGTTAGTGCCCCCTATTGTGTTGGCACCAGTGGCCAGCCAATAGGTTCTGGGATTTGAAGATAATAGGTTTGCACCAGGATTAATGCTAAAGAGTTTTTATTGAGTGTAATTTAAAAGAGTTACAAAGGAAAAAAGAGAAAATATCCCTTCAGCTTGTCAGAAATCCCAAAGTAACAGCAAACAGATCCCTACACACACACCTCACACCCTCTGGAGCCAGCTGGCTGCTGAATTGCATCTTCCTGGTTCTTCAGTCTATGCCAAGGTTCAAAGCATCTGGGGTCTCTTGCCACCTTTTTATTCTTTTTCAAAGGACAGGGTATATAAAGAGTACAATACCTGGAGATGGCCTGATGGCACATTTTATCAGTGAAGTCAACACAACTCAAGACAGTTGACTGTCTGCCAAAAGATATCATATGAGAAATAGTTTGGTCCTCCCTTCTGATCCTCCCTTCTGCAGGTATTGGACTAGGGAGCATGTGTTGTTCTCTTTTTTTTAATTGTTACAAGTTGAAATACTGATGAAAGGCTCAAAAGCAAAAATGATTACACACTAAAATTGAGAATTGTTCAAAACTGATGGAGCAGTCTGGTTTCGACAAGACAGCCTTACTAAGCATGGTGGGATTTATCTTCTTTTGAAATTTGTCTGGGCAAACAAAATAAGTCAGTAATACATCCAGTACCTGCATAAAGGGAAAACTAGATATCTGTTTTAAATTCTCCATATTGTTCCCTAACAATCACATAGGCTTTCAGATTTCATCCTTAAAAAATGAAAAAACTACCACATATAGGTTTGGCATGCTAATCAGTGGGAGGCATGAAAAATCAGGTGCCTGAATCCTGCTTTGGATTTGAGTTTCTGTCTAGTTTTATATTGTGTCAGTTTCTGAGTTGATTCTGGGCTATTATCTGAATCACCAGACTGGATACAGACTGAATCTATACAACACTGTGATGTAGGACTTTAAAGTTTATAACTTGCATTTTGATTCCACTTAGTAGTTATTCTTTATGTTTGCATCCTATCCTCTCCCAAAGAGCAATAATGTATATACATGCCATTTTTCAAAAATACATGTCAGATTATTTTATCAGGCAAAGATTTTTGTCAATATGTAAAGAGGTTGTGGTTTTCCATGTCAACGGCCAGCAGTATTTTCAGTCCAGTCTTTAGAAGAAGGTATAATTTGGTCATTCTAATATCACTCAGTAGCTCTGGCAGCTTTATAAGATTAATATATGTTTTAGCTGGAGGGACAGCTAGCTTCCTTAATGTAGGATGAAATGAACTATTTTGTTTAAATGTTCATTTTAATGAGAGGAAACAATTAAGGGGGGGAAATACAAAGATTGTCATTTGAAAAGTCTAAAATACAATATTCTGGACTTGTTAAATGTTATATGAATCAAGTCAATTTTATGCTCCATGTGATTAATAGAATCAGGATAAACAGTGAGAGGTAACGTATGTCAGAAAAGAAGAGAAGAGAAGAGAAGAGAGGAGAGGAGAGGAGAGGAGAGGAGAGGAGAGGAGAGGAGAGGAGAGGAGAGGAGAGGAGAGGAGAGGAGAGGAGAGCTAGTGTTCATTGTTATTGTTATTGTTGTTGTTGCATTGACTCAAAAAGGCACATTAAGTCTCACACGATGTGTCAATGTCACTTGGAGAGTTCCTTTCATACATTTAAGACACATGCACCAAAAATATCTGTAATTTGTATCAGCAACTCAAGCCAGTAAACATTTTGCAAGTTATTTATAGGGAGCTAAATTAGGTCTCCGCACACATTTAAAGCAGTGGTACCAGATAGTAGACTACAGTCTGAGGATAGATCTCTGAGTGTTTTGCAATCTATCATAAGAATGTAATATGGACTAGGATTGTGATTTCAGCTGAATCTGGTTCTCATGTCAAACTCCTGTGCCTAGGGCAGTGTTTCTCAATCTTGGCAACTTTAAGATGTGTGGACTTCAACTCCCAGAATTCTGCAGCCAGAAAGCTGGCTGGGGAATTCTGGGAGTTGAAGTCCATACACCTTAAAGTAAGAAACACTGGCCTAGGGTTGCCAAACATCCTGCAAAAAGAGGACATGTCCTCCTTTTTGTCCTCATGTCCTCCATCCAGCAGGCATAGCCTTAAAATCAAATATTGTCTGACTTTTTGAGAATCTAACTCAGCAGTTTTTCTCTGGCACAGGCTTTCCTGATAAGTGCTAATGGCAAGTTAACAAGGTCCACTTGAAATTGACAAGACCTTAATCAGTTATACACTGAAGGCTTTGCCTCCTAACTGGGCAAACAGCGCATTCCTCTCCATGTTTATTCCCCATTGTGTGCCTGTTAACTCACTTGTCATCCCTGCCTCTCCCATCCAGGTAAATACAAATATTAAACAGTGTGTCCTCCTCCCCCCCCGCCACTCCCCCATTTGTCCTCATTTGCCTTCAGATATCTGGTAATTGGACCTATGCCAGCAGCATCCAGGATGTGTGTGTAGGGAGGTGTACGGGTGTCAAAACAGGCAACATGGGTGTTACAGCAGCATGTCCAGCCTCACACCTTTTGTATATGTATCAATCTTACTCCCTGTGGACATTGCTGCCCTGTACTATAAAGATTCTTTAATTCTGTATTTTTAGCACTTTGCTCCTCCAGCTGATAAACATCTATCTATCTATCTATCTATCTATCTATCTATCTATCTATCTATCTATCTATCTATCTATCTATCATCACATTTATATAGCCACCCATCTCACCCAAAGTGACTCTGAGTGCTTCAAACATTCAACATTCAAATTCTAATGAGGAAGAAAGGAAATTCTAGCCCTGATTTAAAGAGGAAACGTGGGGGTTTATTATTAAAAAGGGGAGGATACAATCAGCCTCTGAGCAAAATGTCTATCTGCCCTGACTACACATGCAGATATTTCAGAGATTATAGGCAATTACTGTTCAACAAAGGCAATAGACAGACAGAAGTTCTACAAGCTATGTCAACAAGCTGTTAATTTTTCTGAGAGCAAGAAACAAGCTTCTAAAAGATGCCTTTTGGAAGAACTAAAAATAAATGATAGAATGTATTTATTTTTTGTTGCCTCCCTGAAAATATTCTCTCCAGTTTGTCTTTCAGTGCTGTTTCCTTGGACAAACTTCAATTACTTCTATGAAATAAAGTGGTAGAGCCCTGTTTGGAAGGTGGCATTATTCAGTATTCTTAAACAATAACCCTCTTTCAGAAGGTTCCAAGCCTTTGTGAAGTCACTGGTAGTTAGAATGTTTAGTTCTATCTCCAACTCACTGAAGCCTAGAATGTAATTGTAAAGGAGAAAGCATGACAGTTCCATTCCAATTTATCTCCACAGCCCTTTCTGTTCAAAATCCAAATCAAGAGATGAGGCCTCTATCCTCTGTCATTATCCTCTGAATATCATAGCAACTTCCTTATGTGGAATCTCCTTATAAAATTGAAAAGGAAGGCATCAAATGAAGCTTAAGAAAGGTCTTAGGGTTTTGCAGCATACAGAATGTATCTGGCCAGCTGTTCTGCCCAAGAGGAGCTGCAGTTATAGGACAGACTTCCTGAACCTTAAGTCAGCTTGCCCAATAAATAATACTTTTTTATTTTAATGCTGTTGCCACTGAAGAACTGTTGTGCCATGGTCTACTTTAATATTTCAGTGACAATATGATGGATGTCTCGATGTGCAATATCAGTGGTCCTAGTGGAAAGAAGCAGCCCAAACATCCATAGATTACTATGACGACATAGATAGAGCTAGCAGGAAGCAGGTTTGAGTTGAGGTTTGGTTTAGTTTAGTGAAAAACCTAAAGAAGAGATATAATAGTATACAGAAATATATATATATATATATATTGTTTCTCCAGTCGGCCAGGGGCTTTTTTTATTTGTATCTCTATATAGGGTTGTTGGGTTTTTTTGTAAGCCCACCAAAGTCACTAAGGAGTTGGGTGGTCTTTAAATGTGGAAAAGAAATATAAGAAGGAACAGTATCCACTTAAGCAGTGTAAAATAAGATGAATTATCAGCCAGATCTTTCTAAATGTACATTTAAATTTATTCAATCTTGTTGCTTTTTTCCATTTTCCTCCTTCATAAAATGCGAACAGCCATCCTGCTGCATGGTCAATTTTGAGCATAGTTTTTTAAAACCTGTGATAATGTTTTTATTCTAATAATAACTTTTTATCTTTTTATAATGCCTGTTTTTATTTACTTGTTATTTTATTTTAATTGTTGTATGCCACCCAGAGCCCTTTTGTGTGAGATGGGTGGCTAAAGAAAGAAAGAAAAATAGCAGAAATGGGACAGTTGATTTGTTTATTAAAAATAAATATTGCCATGTTGAAATGAAGTTTTTACAGTTGTTTCTAGAAGAGGAATTGTTCAAGTGATGCTTTCTCCATTGATGAGATTTTTTTTTTTTAAGCATCATCGCTGTGTTTTCAGATTCTGGATACTAAGATTAACAGAACAGGACTTGGAAACTATGCCAGTAAATTCCAGAAAAACAGATATTGGATGTTTTTTGTAAATCCCTTTCAGTGACACCTTAAGCCCAGGGGGAATGACAAATCAAAGTTTATCTTCTTGAAAACCACCAGAGCCAGGCTCTGCCAAGGATGAACTTACCTATCACCTCTAAATCATCGGTGCCTCATCCAAGCAAGCCTTGACAGTTCTTTGACTCTCTTTACCGGCCAGCATCAATGGCCCTGTTTCAGCCAGCTGAGATCCCCACCCTTATGGTGTTCAGGAAACTGTTGCAGACCTGGTTGTTCTCCCAGGCCTGGAGGACAGGGTGATTGTGCAGCCCCCTTTTTAGTTTTCTTTTCTTTTCTTTTTGTACTTCACTCTTAAGGTCTGTTGTATTTTTGTTTTAATAAATGGATTTTCAGTTGTAAGCCACCCAGAGTCATTTGGGAGCTGGGCAGCCCATAAAATAAATAAACAAACAAATAAATAATAGGGAAGATACATATTTTTATACAGAAAATGTGTTTTTTGCCATGAAACATGGTATAATCATCACTCCAGGGCTCCATCCTGAGGTCATCTCAGACTCACACTGAGAAGGTGCCAAATAAAAGTGTTCTTGAATACAGTGGGTGAGTCTTTGTTGGCTCGCTTAAGAGTCTGTGAAATAAAGAATCATGCACAGTAGGAAACAATCAACTGGTAAGCCATTTCTAAATAAAGATTTATTATTAATAACAAGGAAGGTTTTGTTAAAGGAATCACGTCATAGCAAAGTTGCTTCTTTTTAAACCTCAAGAAAGGAAAGGTGCAGATTCTCAAGAAAATGCCATTCTTCTGCCTGCTTTGGCACGGCAGTTTTTCTGGGTCCCGAACTAATTGTCTAAGTATTTTTTTTAATCCAGAGTTTTTTTGCAGAGACATTTCTTTCCTTCTCTATCGCTTCCTGGGGTAACCAGGTGACAAGTTAACGTTGCATGCTCAAGCATGTCTTTGCTGCTCTTCAGCCACTAACTCTTATCTTTGTCCCACGCATCCCAGCTATTCCTCAAAGCACTCCTATGGCTACTACTGCCTCCTTCCCACTCCCTGCATACAGGGGGCATTGACAAATATGATTCAGGTGCTGTCAGGAAGGGTGTCAGATCATGATATGGGTCCCTTGAATAGGTTCAGGAAATTAAACAGTTTGTTCCATTAAAACAAACAAGCAAGCAAGCAAACACCTAGCTACTTTCTGGATCCTTTCAGTGATAATTTGGTTATCCCATCCCTAGGAAGTTCATCCTGTCCTGCGGTGTGGAAGCAGCCAGAAGAAGGGCTGGCAGAGCAACTCTGCCAGTGAAAAACAAAAGGGGAAGCAAAGGGAGAGGACTTCAGCGTACACTCTCTTCTTCTGTTCAGACCAGTTCAAGGCAGAAATCTTGTTTTTCAGTAACAGTATGTTCTAATATGACTGCTCTCAACAAGTGGATTATAGAAGACAAACTTAATGAGACTTTTAAAATGTTCATTGCCTATCAAAATACGTTTTTTCTTATCAGATTTAGGAAACTGTAAATAATATACTCCATTTCTTTCCTTAGTCCACATTTTTTGCATTATACAGCTTTTCACAACCAGCTGCATATCATTTTCAAAACTGGCAGTGAGCAAGACCAGTTCCTGATTGGAACCAAGAATGGTTTAGTTCTCACGTTTCTGTTGATTATCAGGAATCAGCTTTGAAAAGGACTACTTCTGCTCCCACTAGTGGGTCTTGGACAAGTTGCTTGATCAAAACCATTGGGAAAATGATGGTTTGAACATACCAGCTGGACACTTTCAACAAAATTACTTTCCTGTCCACAATCTATGGCCATTTTCTCTGAATATGTCACTGCTTGCTAGAACTGTTGTCTTATTCGTAACCTCCTCATATTCAGTAGCTGAGCTGTGAAGGGAGCCAATGAGTTTGGACCTGTGGATATCCATTTATTTATGCATTGCATGGTGTTCTCAGAGCAATTTACAAATCAAAACATGCCCTCCTCTCCCTTCTCACCTTCAGAAAGTCTTTGAAGATTTGGCTATTTCACCAAGTTCACGTTACTAAACCAAGTTTTCTTGGGGTGGCTTACAATTGCATTGGAACCACAATTTAAAAATGTAAATAAAAATTAAATGAAAATGCATACACCCCAGCAATAATAAGCAATTAACTGGAGACTAAGTTGCTTTCCATAGTTCTGCATCCACCGCAGTACAAGATCCTGTGAATCTATTTAGGGCAATTAGGACAGGATAAGATAGATGAACATTGTCATCCGAAAGCTAATGGTGGGCTCTGATCTCAACTAGCTGGCTGGCCCAGCAGCACCCAAATCATCACCTCTCCTTATACTGCCAAATGGTGGAAAAATCCAGTGTTTGTTTGTTTGTTTAAAAAAAAAAAAGTAATGCCACATTCTTATCCTTTGATTCATGATGCAGAACTAACCACACACAGAGGATACAGAGAGAGATTTAGTGAGCTAAATCAAGCGGAAGGCTCTGAGTCATTGACACTCCAGAAAAAACTCCGGCAAGATGGAGTAAGATGTTTGCCCTTTGACTGTCAAAATAAAAAGCTGTTCCTTCTTTAAGGAAAATCAGATCATGCAGCCTATTATTTAAAATGTGAAATACATAAAATATGGATTAGCATGCTTTATTGTTCCATCTTAGAATGTAACCCGCAGTTGAGTTCTGAATGCACTATTTTTGTTTTATTGGACTTTAAGATAGAATGTTATAGGACCAGCCTGGTTGAGCTCCCAGGAAATACAGAAACAATAAAATAAAAAGACAGGTTACAGACTGAAACAGAATATGAAAAGACGCAGGGATTTCCTGATAAGAAATCCACTTCTAAAGACGGGAGTTGGCTTACTCAATGTATCTCCCTCTCTTCTCAAACTTCTGCTTCCCCAATAAGCAAATAGCATCTCTGAGATAGGAGAACAATAAAAAAATAAGCAATGGGGTCATGGAAAATGATTAACTTCACTCTGTTTTGGTTTGTTTTTTTAGATCTCGCTGTCACATCTAGTTAAGTATATTTGATTAATTTACATTGGAAGCTTGATTATCCTGATGTTTTATTCCAAATGTGTCAAAATGTCTCCAGAGATTTCTAGATAGCACCATAAATACATAATTATGTGAAAACAAACAGGTATTTGCAGTGAAAAAGCTCAACTAACACACAATTGAAAATTGGCTGTTAAGACATTTAGATATTGATTGATTGATTATGTGTCATCAAGTTGGTGTCAACTCTTAGTGACCACACAGATAGATTTTTCTCTAGGATGATCTGTCCCTAACTTGGTTTTTCAGGTCTTCCAGTGATGCACCCATTGCCGCTGTAATTGAGTCCATCCACCTTGCTGCTGGTTGCCCTCTTCTTCTCTTTTCTTTCACTTTTTCCAGCATTATGAACTTCTCAAGGGAGCTAGATCTTCACACAATGTGTCCCAAGTAAGATAATTTGAGCCTGATCATTTGAGCCTTGAGTGAGAACTCTGGATTGATTTGTTCTATCATCTACTTGTTTTCTTGGCGGTTTGTGGTATTCTCAGGAGTCTTCCCCAACACCAAAGTTCCAAAATATCAATGCTCTTCCTTATCTTACTTCTTTGAAGTCCAACTTTCACTTCCATACAGTATCCCAGGGAAAACCATTGCCTGCACAATGCTGATCTTTGTAAGTATAGACATGTCATGGCATCTGAACATCTTTTTCCAAGGCCTTCATTGCTACCCTGTCAAGCACTAGTCTGTGGTGTATTTTTTGACTGCTGGACTGTCCTCTTGGTTGAGGTTTGCAAAAAAATATATTGTTCTTTCTGGGCAGTCTCACAAAGACTATAGCAGGGATATCCACAAGGTGTGATTTAAAAAATCAAAGTGGTGTCCACAATGGTGTAACCAAAATTCCATCCATTCTTCATGGCACACTGTTGTGGTTATCATCTTGACTTTTTAACCATATCCTGCAGACATCCCTGGACTATACATATACAGATTATGGAACGTTCCTTCCTATAAATAAAAAGAACTGGCTGTTGTGGCAATTTTAAGAGATACATTTCTTCTTTCTAAGATTTTGTTTTCTATGTAGACAGACCTTTTGATTTGGAGGAGCAGTAATTTATATGAGCTCTCACCTGCAGGACACAACGGTAGAGCAACTTTTTTTATCTGGTGCCTGAACTAAGATCCTCACCAATCCCACCTGTCTTGGGAGGATGGAAATTCTAATCCTGCCCCAGGAGTACCAGGTTGTGAAAAGGAAACCCGGGCACAATTCCTTCTTTCTAGACCAAGCTGGTCAAATCCTATCACTGTCAATGATCTCTGCTGTTCAACTCAGTTTTGTGCAGTGCTCTTGTGCATGTATTGTTAGCCCTGTGAGGTAGTCCAGACAAGAAACCAGCACTATGAGTACAAATGATACTTTTATTGTAAGGTTATAGTAACAGACTCTTGCAAGTCTGAAAAGCACATCTCTCGCCCCTTGCCTTTACTTTCCAGAGAACTTGAGAGCGTCCCTTCTGAAGTGCCTTCCATGCCCCCTTCCTTCTGTGGGCTGAGATGTCTCTTATCTGGCCATTGTCCTGGCTGCGGCTCTTCCTTCTCCTGTCTCCCAGGGACATTCCCACAGTCCATTACATATATATATGTGTATGGTGGTTTTTTGCCTTCACATAGAGCCAGTTTTAGGTTAAGGCCAAATAGGCACTGGCCCAGGGTGCCAAATCTTAGGGGGCTCCCATTCCACCCCTCATTCTGAATAATTCTAAAAACCAATATTTTGGAATCAGCGGGAGATGGTGCCATCAGTCAGTGTGGCCTAGGGGTGCCATATACCCTTGAGCCAGCATTGCCTTCAGATTAGCCTTGACTCTTGGCATCTGTCGTCCAGGCAAACTGCAGGGACTTGTCAAGATTTCAGAAGTGGTTTGCCCTTGCCTGCTTCCTGGGACTACAAGAGAGAGAGACGGGCCCAAGGTCACCCAGCCGGCTTTGTGCCTAAGGCAGGACTAGAACTCACGGTCTTCCGGTATCTAGCCTGATGCCTCAACCACTACACCAACCTGGCTCTCCTGTATATAGTTACGAATGCCAAAACAAAATATTAATAGTAATGCTGTATCCAGAAGCAAACTCTCTTACAGTCTTTAAAAGCTGATGTGAAGATTCTGGGAAATATTTTCAATGCCAGAAGCTATGGGATATTATTGTACTGGAATAGCTCTTAGCTTGAATAAATTCTGAGTTTGTCATCATACGAAAAGTCTAACGTCACTCTCTGTGGATTGCTGGATTTTTCCATTGTAGGAGAAAAGAAGTAAGATTTGAAAAATGTGCTAATAACATCAGAAGAAAAAAAATGACAGCAATTAAAGCTGATGAAAGATCCTGAAGGAAACTTAGAGATCTATTGCAGCCTGAGTTTTTCAACCAAGCAAAGTAACTTCATAAATGCTGCAAAGGTTTCCATTAATTGGTGAGTAAGGAAGAACGGAGCTCCTGTGATCAGTTACAGTCAGCTGAACTGTTACAGAGCCAGTCTTGCTGCTGCAAATTATCATTTCTTCGAGCTGTTTTTTCTCCCTGTAAGTTCTAAAGAAGTAAACACAAGTCTAAAATCTAGAGAGGGGCAGAGTGATTGGACTAGAAAAGTGTTGTAAAATTACTGCGGGTAACATCCAGTCCAGTTTGCACGCTGCACACATTCATTCAGTCCCTATATCCAGATCAAAACAAGCACTGGAAAAACGGGACAAAAACAGGTAAAAGCAGGGAGAGGATAACATCTCTAGGCATACTATAGGCAACAATCTACATCATCTATACCTAAAACTATATATCAAAAGAACAGAAGTTTCCAGAGCCACTGCAAACAATCCGGAGCATAGTGAGAATGGAGTAGCTTTTGACTATTTCAGCTTTAAACTTTTGATGTCAATAACAGCAACAGAATAAAGATGGAAAGTAGGACACCAGGTGATCCCACCTCTATTCTGCACCATTAAAGTAAGAATTTGGTGGATAGGGATGATGCAGCCAACAAAAAGAGGAGTTACGCTCATATTTCCTCTCACTAAATGTCAGTCGCTTGGTTTGCTGCTGAATGCCGGGGGCGGGGAGGGGGTTGTTCATAAATTGCCAGTGTCATGATCCTAACCTGGGGACAGGCTTCAACCTCTTCCTAATCTGAACACCCCTTCTTCAGATTCAGGAAGAAGAGAGATCACTCCCATTCAACCCAATACACTTGTTGGGCTTTTATTACACATGTTGCATATAATAAAAGAGAGAAAAATTTTAACCCTGTGCATTCTAATTTGGAAATAAACCATGCTGAATATAGTGAATATAGTGGGATAACCATCAGCAGGGTTGTGGAGTTTAGGTAAAGACCCAGATTGTTTAGCTGGAGACACAGTATCTAGCTTGGCTAGGATTCAGGACTTGCTGGAAATCATTTAAATAAGATAAGCATAAAATATATAGTACAGTATATATTATCGGGTTACAACAGCAATTGGGATTGGGATTGCCATCGCTAAGTGATGCAGTCATAAGGTGCAATGTCACATGACTGCATCACTTAGCAGTGACAATCCTGTCAGTCCCTATTGCCATCGTAACCCCACGACACGTGAGTTGTTAAGCGGGGAGCGGCGGGAGTCCCAGGTAAGGAGCAAAGGGGTTCCTCAGGGGGGTGGCGGAGGCCTGGGGACGCCTGGCGCAGGGGGCTGCTGTGGCGCACGTAAGCCCAGGAAGGCCAAGGGATGGATGATGTGGTGCAGTGTGAGCGCAGGAAGGCCAGGGGATGGGTGGTGTGATGCAGTGTGAATGCAGGAAGGCTGGGGGGACTTACCATAGTGACTTGTGACCTTCCCATCTGGCTTCCCCATTGACTTTGCTTGTGGGAAACCAGCAGGGAAGGTCGCAAATGGTGATCACGTGACCATGGGACTCTGCAACCATCATAAGTGCAAGCCAGTTGCGAAATGCCTGAATCACAATTGTGGGGGTGCTGGGATTCAGAACTTCGAGGGCCGGTTATAAGCACCACTTGTTCAGTGTCATCTCAACTTTGAACGGTCACTCAATGAGTGGTCAGTAAGTGAGGACTACTTATAGTTATAAAGCACTGGAATTACTATAATTTTCCAGTGTGTGTCATGGTTTGCATGATGTTTGGTGGTTTTGCTTTGCTTTCCTTCTCAATTTAGGCTAAAGTCCTGGGCTGTCCTGGTGATCTTCCATCCAAGAATTAAGCAGATTAAACTGTGCTTAGCTTTTCTGAGATCAACCAAAGATGGAAAGGTGCTAGCAACAAGTTAGCCAGCCAGCAATTATTTGTAGTTGCTATAACTCTTGCACAATCCAGATAGCTGTGGAAGAAGGCTCGAGGGATAATATTGGTCTTTTATTTGTCCTCAGCTTTAGCCATGTTGCTTCTGTCATAGCCTTAATCCAGGCACAAATAATATGAGGCACTATCTTTCCCAAATCCTCAAAAGTAGTCTTCTCTAACCTGGTGCCCTCTGAAATATTGGAGCTGCAGACACAAGACATCTATAGAGCTTCAGTTTGGGGAAGGTGGTTCCAGAATTTAGCCCTTCCATATGAAAGATCTGCTTAATTTTCAGAAACATCCCTTCTCCTGTGACAAAAGTGTGGCTGATCATGACTGACTGATTATGTGTCATCACGTCTTTTTTGACTTCTAGTGACACAGCTAGATTTTCTCCATGACAATCTATCCCTAATCTGGTCCTTCAGTTCTTCCAGTGGTGCACCCATCACCACTGTAACTCAGTCCATCCACCTTGCTGCTGATTATCCTCTTCTCTTTCCTTCCACCTTTCCCAGCATTAAAGCCTTTTAGGATGAGTTATTTTAGATAAGGATGGAAACAAGTTTGCCTACTTTAAAAAACAATAAGTCTCAAGAACAGAGGATCAACCGCTCTGTGTGTGATTTGTTTCCTCATCCCGGCAATGCTCAGAAGAGTCCCAAGTGGTACTGAAACCATAATAACACTCAATAGAGTCTAATTTGGATGGCTATCAACTCCTCCTTCAATGCATGGTGAAACAGTCAATCCGTGCAGATACTACAGCTTCAACAATGGCCACTTCATTTTTAGTCCCAGCCATCCTTCTTCTCGCTTTACATGTTATCTTCCCTGACAAGAGCTCTGGGAACTTGAAAGCTTGTACATTATTTCAGTTCTATTGCAGGTAAGGATGGGTTTGGAAGGTTTCTATTGGGATGCTGCGATTTTGGAATATTTTGTCTATAAATGTAATTTGATTCCTTAAATTGGCCACTCTAGTCAATGCTAATCTTGCTACAGCAGAATTCTGGATTGAAGGTTTCAATCTGGTGTGGATTGTTTCATGTGGTGGTAAATATACAGCCAGCTGTTTTTTGTTTTGTTTTTTTAGTCTGACAATTGTTTCTGCTTTACTGGGGCTATTTGCATACTCCTGGGAGGTTGATAGTCACCTCTCAAGGAAGGTTCAACTGGTGTTCCTGAACAGAGGGTTGGGCTACACGGTCATGGTACTCCCTTCCAATGCCATACTCCTGTGAGTCATTCCACAACTAGAGGGATTATACTTAGAGACCATTCTTTCAAATTGTTAAATGTTTCTGGATTATTAACTAGGTCCTTTTGAAAAGTATTGTGTTTGTATGTGTGTGTGTGTGAAGTGCTGTTTTGGTCTTCTTAGGTGATATTGTGCATGATCCAATATCAAAAATCTGCCTCATTAGTTAATGTACTATGCATTAGTAGTACTCTTAAAAAGTAAGTAACATGCCAAGTTCATTATACTTGCATTAAAACCTGGGAAATCTTACTCACCCTTGAAGGAAAATATTGTTGAATAGAGATTTACACTATAGGACCCAATATGGGCAACAACATTGTCTCTTTGAAAATTTGGTTCAGTTTCCAGGGTAAGAAGGCAGAATAAGAACTTATGGAGTATGGAATGAATCACAAAGTAATAATGCAAGCTGTGGTTTCAACTGGATTTCTTTATAGCTGCCCAGCAGCAAGCTAATTATTCGATAGGTAATCCTTCTGATAATCTCTTTAGCTGTGGATAAAAAGAGGCTATGCTATTCTTCCTGTCTTATTAGTTATTGCCAGCATTGTGCTTTGACATTATCTATCTATCTATCTATCTATCTATCTATCTATCTATCTATCTATCTATCTATCTATTTTATATTCAGATATGGTAATGATATAGAGATTGCTTTTCTCTACATTTTTTCACAGCTATCAATAAGCAACTCAAAAAAATTAGAAAATACAATCCACCGAGCCTATCTCCCTACTCAATGCAGAAATCTGATTTAAAGCATTCCAACAGATGGCTGTCTCAGCTCTTCTTGAACACATCCATCTGCCTCAGTAATTGGTTGTGTTGCAGGTACAGCCACAAAGGGAGTCAAAAGAACATCAAGATGGTGGCTGTGACTGCACAACCACAATTAAAAAGAGGGAGGGCTTTGATCATGCGGTTACAGCCAACATCTTGATTTTTCTGATCCCCTTGCTCTTGACTAATGACTCACCTCATTAGGAAACATTTCTATCATTCAATCAGAATTTATGTTCCTGTAAGTTAAGAGAATTATTCTGTTTTCTGGTACAATAGGGAACATGTCATGATTGTCTTCTGTGTGTGAAAAGCACAACCATATTTTCTCATCCTCTTCTCTGAAGGTTAAACAGATCTCCTTGTTACTTTTTCTTGTTCCAGTTTTCTGAATCTTTCACCAGTGTGGTGACCAGTGTGGAACTGACCTTCTCACTTTTTGGAAACTATATTCTGAGAGCAGTTGCCTATCTGGCATCCACATTGGTGATTCATATTTGGTTTGTGACTAACTGCAGATCAACAATCCTTTTCACACATATTATTACCAAGCCAAGTATCCCCTGCCCCCCATTCCTGCACATTTATTATTTTTTTTCTAAATGAAAAACATAATTTGTCTCAATTCCATTTCACTCCGTGAAATTTATTTCACGGAGTGAAATGAAAGGTATTATCTACTGAGTTTTCTCAATATCATTTAAAATATTCCTTCTCTTTTCTAGAGTATTTAGCTTCCCTACCCAGTTCTAAAGTTGATAAGTATCCTCTTGAACATTATCAGTAATGTCTCTTTAACATTATCATTAACGGAAATGTTGACGAATGGAAGACCCAGGACCAAACATCATGACACCTCACCATGAACCTTAAACCTTAAATCATGATCATCATTAGCATCTCTTAAGAATCAATCCTGATAGCAAGTCATTTGGTTCTCCCCAACCGAAAGTAATAATTTCCAAACTGTACTGTATATACTGCATCTACTGTAGCACAACTGTCCCCAACCTGGTGCCCTCCAGATTTGTTTGGACTACTTCCGTCATAATTCCCAACTCATGTGGCCAATTGGGAAATGTCTATCTAGTATCTCATAAGAACACTGCTAATGTGCCATCAGAATAAATTAATGGGCAGAGTCATGGAACTGGTATGGTAATAGAGGTGCATGGAAGAATATGGAACAGAATTTCCAAAGTTCTGCTAATAGCAGGAGAGGCAATCTTTTCTCCAATCCCATTCCCTCTAAAAGGTTCAAATTAGCAATGCCAGGCTGCAATCATTTTCAATTTAAGGAGCTCAAGCAGAACTAATGAAAGAGCCTCATTATTCCCGAAATCCATGCAGACACTTCAGTTTTGACTCAGGATTGCAACATGAAAGTGTCATATTGTTAAAGGAGTACTTCCAGCTCCACAGAGAGAAATTTGCAGCACCCAATAGTTTCTGAGTTAACATTTCAGGAAACTTGTACTTTTTCCCCAATAATTTTTTCTCAATAATTAAACTTAAGGATGAAAATGTTTGTTGCTGTTATTATAAGAGGATTGGGAGTCAGAAACACACCGGGCTCTACTGAAAATCACCTCTTCTAAGAATTCCTGAAGTCTACTAACAATTTACCTTCTGTCAATTCCTAATGTATAGGCCTCTGATGACAAAGTAACAGCTCCAACAGATGCCTGAAAGAGCAACAAGGAAGAAAATGCTACTCTTATAAATAAGTTTCCATGGAAGTGATATATGTGTTGTTTGAGCTGATTTTACCTTCTGCTGCAGGTAGAGATTTGATAGCCTTTGGAAAAGAAAATTCCTTGCAGCAGGACCCTGGAGAAGGTTCTACAACCCGTATGACAGTTTCATTGTTTATTTTGACAGCAGAACTTCCATCCATCTATAGCCATTCTATTTTTCACAGACTATATTTGAAATATATACAGCAATATACATCTGCACACACATGCAATGTCCCAATTTTACTAGTACCAAGCATTGAATCAATGTTCATGACTTGCATAAATGCTATTGCTGCTATATCTCATATTAAATGATTAACATGTCAATTTAATAATTTTTAAATAAATTAGAGTCTTCAAGACTACACAGTCCAATGCCAACCATATTATGGTTTCTGAGTCCTGATCAAATGCTCACATACTATATGCTGGTGCAGATCTTGTAAATGAATAACAGCAACTCCATCTGGCAAGTTCTCAACAGGCCTTCTGTATAGCTTGTCTGGAGCATCTATTTCTGCCTTGTGCTGGAGAAGCCTCCAGAACCTTTTGAGCACATTCTAATATTAAATGTGCTAGGGAAGAAAGAGGGGCAATTTTTAATATCCTTACCGGAATTTTTAGTGCATTCATTTCCATGGCTGTTCCCTGTCTGCTGCTTGTAATAATGACAGCAACTACAACATGGGTCCAAGCTGGATGGCTGAGCAACAGTCTGGGATATGAAGTTGGGCAGCCTACCATGTACTGTATTGAGAACTCTCCCCTAAGTCCTCTTGTAAACAATTCATAACTGGAGTTTTCCCCACTTGGTCTTTCAAGAAAATCACTTGGATCGTAGCAGGGTGTGGGGAAGGAACATCTTTCCAGCCAGTTCTAACCTGCTCCAATGCTCCCTTCTCATTTTCTGACAAGCCTCACCCTCTTTTCCTAACACTTAGAACATAATGATACCGAGCTGCTAGAAACTTTGGGATATTTCTTTTCGTTTCCTTTTTAAACTTTTTCTGCCTGGGATGCTTATATTTCAGATCCCAGGGAGGAAGGAGAGGAAAAGTCTACAGATTTCTTCATTGTTTATTTGTCATCTGTATGGGATTCCCTTAGGATAGAACTTCTCTAGGACAGATAGCTACCATCTACATACAGAGGGAAATGCAAGGGACTAAGATTCTCCCATTGAAGAATGTTAGACCACCATCAGAATAGAAAATTGTGCTATAAAATATGGTTTGCCAGCAGTTGTCATATTAGAAATTGAAGCTCTGTCTACCTACATTGAAAGATGATTTAGATGAAACAATATTTAGCTTGTCAGTTTCTGGCCTTGAACTGGCAAGTGATTTATTTTTGGAGAGTCCAAGAGGAAAGTGGGTTCTGGGGTTTTTCCAGTTGAAAATGATCAATGGCTATATGAGTAAGTCATGTCTCAGGAGGTTTCACTTGCTGGCTCCACGGAAGCTAGGCTTATCCCGTGAAAAGGTCAGTGTGCTGCATAAGTCAGTAAACCAAACTATGTCAAGCTGGGGAAGCACTTGGGGACCAGGCAGAGTGTATGTATACACAAGATCTACTTCCCACCTTGTGCTTTGCCAGTTTTCTGGGAAAGTAATTTCACCACCATCCTGCGTGTGTGTGTGTGTGTGTACGTATTCATTCTATCAAAATATTCCAATATCTACTACATTTGTCTCATTACATCATGCTAGAGTTTTAACCATTACTCCCAGTGACAAGTCAATGTTCCTTATTGTTTGACCATCTGGAGCAAAGCCCTATGCTTTAGGAACAGCATTTGTCTGGTGACATTAAGAAAATGCCATCCATTCGACAGGGTTAGGGTTAGGGTTAGGGTTAGGGTTAGGGTTAGGGTTAGGGTCAAGCTTGTGCATGACCTTGATGTGTTAAAAGTCAGGTGTACAAGCTTTCATTACATAATGGTGGAATTCAGCAAAACTTTCAGGTTAACCCTACCCATGTTTATTCAGAACTAACTATTACCCTCTTCCACGTATATATCCTTTGAGTTGCAGGCTATGTGCTTTAGCCTGGGAGAAAGCCGCATAAAAAGCTTATTTGTTAAAATATGGATAGGATCAAATTGTATGTATCTTTAGACATAGGCTAGGAATATCCCACTAAAATGCTCACTTCTTGGCAGTAGCCAGGTGCTGAGCAATTTAATTTGACTAAGCTTAGGCCTTCATAGTATGCCTGTTGTGATAAACAATTGTTGCAGTCATGCGATACATTCAAAAGGCTGATGTTGTAGAAACTCTTTCAAAATATTGTGGGCAAAATGTATTTTGTAGGCACTCTCACAAAAAAATTACAGTGAAGGTGCTTCAGAGGCATCTGCAGGAAGATTTTTTTTTTAAAAAAAAAGATGGTTGTGGTTGCACAATTGAAGCCCCACCCCTTTTTTATGTATGTTGCAGAGGACTACTATAAAAACAGATATGGGTTTCAACTGCACAGCTAAAGCTACCATCTTGCTTCTTTGACCTCCCCTGGACACTGCAGACATCTCTGAGGAGTTTGCTTGCTCACACAATGACTACTATCTTGCGTGTGACCAATCACAAAATAACCTACCCCAAAGAAGCTTTTTCATTTTTCCCTGCGCTGGGAGAGTATATATCAAAATAGAGCATTGGGCTGTAGCTACTTGACATTTCAATGTTCTATGAATGCTTATGGAGGCATTGAGAAGCCCAGAGGTTGGTGCTTCACCTTTCCATCTGTCTATTTTCTTTAATTAAAGGAATCACTTAAAAAGAATAAAAATCAGATTGGACAAGGAGCTTTACAGGCACCAAAGACATTTTCCTCTGGCAGATGTATGCTTCCCGTCTCCATTCTCTATTCTTGTGCCTCCTGGAACTAAGGATGTACCTATAAAATTCCTGTGTCATGTAGAAAGTTATGCACAGAGTTTAGACTTAAGGCTCCTCCACACAGCTTCATTGCCCCAGCTCAAGGACACCCACTTACTGTTCATTGAAGACATATCCTCATAGCAGAGCCTCCATCTCATTGTCAAGGCCAGCTGAAGCTCCAGCTTGAGAGGAGTGTTTTCCCTGAAAAAACAGAAGAAAACCTCCTATGCAAACTTTCTAGTGTACATGGAGGGGGAGCCTCCGAAGGTCAGCAATGTGCTGAGCTCCAATTGGCCCAATGCCCAGGAGCCCATTCATCCAGCTAGAGGATTCTGCACCTCTATAGGCAGTTTTGCTATGGTGTCAGAAGGACCCAGCACCTCACCATTGTTGCCTGTTTCTTCTTTTTCTTTGGTTCACTCATGGGAATACAGACCTCATGGAAGACAAGACTGCACATGTACCAGGAAGTTAATATTTCCATTAACTGAATGGCTCTGCTGGACTCAAGTGAATTTCTGTCTCCACTAAGCATGTCTCTCAGAGTCTTGTAATTTGCTGGTTCTCACAAGTGTGCAGCAGGCAGGCAGGCAAGCAGGAAGGAAGGAAAACCCAGGCAGGGGAGGATGGCTAGAAAAGAGGAAGACCTTGATTCCACCAAAATTCTCATCCTTGGTTGCACCAGAGTCCAGACTAAGAAAAGTTAAGCCTCCCACCCTCACCTGCCTGCCAGCTCATCCTGAGTATAAAGAGGGAGCAGAGTAACCCATTGCTATAGGCTAACAACTCTTGGGCCACAAAATGACCAGCTGCTCCCTACCTGTTGAGAATAGCATTTAGTTATTCATGCCTGGCTGAGGCCCTGAGAGGAAGAATTAGCTGCCTGGTGCACAAGAGGAAGAAAAGAAGGGAGAGGGGAAAATGCTGAGGCTTTCTTGTTTCATCAAGGACGTTTGATTGGGAAAGATAAGTAGAAAGTCCCTTTGAGACACTACAGTCCCTTCTTTCTTCTCCTTGCATCCTATGGTTATATGTTCTTTTTCCTCTGTTGTTTTTCATTTGGCAGCAGAGCCACCTGGTTTAGAGCTGGTCTGATGGTGGCGGTGGGGTTCGTCACACTCATAGTTGCTGTTTGAAGAACAAATCACTGCCTAGAAAGTAATCCACATTGTTTGCTGTCAGGACAGCCATACTGCCAGCTTTGTTCCTGAGGTGTGGTAAAAGGTAGGCCATGGGGCCAGCTGTATTTGAAATGACTTACTTTTGTTCCATCTGAAGGACAGAAGGAAGGAATTCACCATAGCTGCGTGGATGAGCCCTGCATGGACAGGAAATGCTCCTACAATACAGAGTCATTCACCACCTAAAATGCCCATGAGAAGAGTGTTGGAGGAGGCAAATGCTAACATTCCCATCCATGCTCTTATGTCAAGTGTAACAGTTTCTGCATTTGTGTGAAATGAGATCTGATTCCATCCAAACTGAAGAAGGGATATTCAAAGAGGGCATAATTTGATTCAAGTGGCCTCCAAATTTGAGTTTCAGTTCAAATGAAAAATTGAAGAATTATACTGTAACTATTTTGTTATTGCTGTTGTTATTGAATATGAAACTTTATTATAAGCATATGGTCACTTTACAGTTGTTATCATAGTTGTTGTTATTGTTGTTGTTGTTATTATTATTATTTAGAATGGGACAAACGTAACAGGATCATTAACCCTGCCAAGTTTCAGAGGGGTACTTTTGTGTGTAATCGCAGTATATTCCTGAAACATCCCCCTGCGCCTCCCTCCCTTCAGGCAGAGATAGCCAGGATGAGGAAAGGAATCTCTGAATTGCCCAGCAAAGAGCCTAAGCCATTCTGGATGAAGCAATGTAGGAAGTGTCCTCCTCCATCTTAAACATGTTCAAAAATTTAAAAATAAGTTCTTCATTGTTGCTCTTTCGAGGTAGTGAGCCATGATACTGAAGACACTTGCTGAGTTGGCCTTGTGCAGTGCTGTAACCTGGCGGTCTCTGGTCACTGTTTTTGTGTGGGTTGCCAGGACCATTGTCAGAGCTACACCCCCAAGGAAGAACTCTTTCATCATTGGCTGTGGTCAGGAGTAAGACTGGATAAGTTGTATTATCAAAGTTTGGCCACTATTGGGCAAGATTCAGTGTTAGTTAGCAGAGGGAGAAAAAGGAGACTGCCACAGGGAGCTCCAGTGCAGGCTGCAAAGAAAGAAAGTGGCAGAGAAAAAGTAGCATCTCCAGCCCTGCCACCCCCATTCTTAAAAACAGTTAATGTTTGGTCCAGTGCTATGAATGGCACCCATTCACTCGTTGCTGAGACACTTAAATTTGCCTCAATCATACAGAATAATAATAATTAAAAAATAATAATAAAGACTGCAGACTAGACTGGCCAGCCATGAGCTCAGATTCAGTGTGAGTTGAATTCTCAGCTGAGTTGGCAAGACTAACCCAAAGGGAGATGTTTCATTAACACAAGAGAAAACAAAGTTCAGCCTTGTGCTGGGCATAGTAAAGAAGTTGAGAGAATAATAATATCTAAAACAATGTTAGTCTGGCTCCCCAGAGGAGCTCTGACAGGCAAAAAGCTTAAGGAGGGGATAAAACGTATTGGCCAGCTAACTCGTGTCAATGTCAGAGAACATATCATACTATTCAACCCCTTTCGGGGTTCTCCCTATCTGGAAATGACATTGCAACATAACATACTGTTTATAACAACTCCCAGAAGCAACAGAAAAGCTCTAACATCTGCAAAACATTTCATAATGCTCTCAGGTGCTTTTCAGCCAGTGAATTATTTGTTGTATTGAAGTAGGTCTCCACTTGAATGTGCAAATCTGCCTCGCTGGGGTGTTTCAGCTACTGGATAGTCCTGTTCATGTGTCTGAAACTCTGAATCATTAAAGAACAGAAAGCTGAGTGTAGGAGTAAAAGGTCCATTCTTGCAACATACAGAGTGGGACTGGACCTTTTCAATTGTTCATTCAAGGAAATACATTGATTGGAGATTGAGAACTGGTAAGAAGAAGTACTTATTGGCCCAGTACACATGATGGGATTTGTTGATACAAAATGTAGTAATGGCTACTGAATTGGAGAGCTACTGAATTGGAGAGGCACTAGAACCAATAGCTGTGAGCAGTGATGTTAGCCATTGTCCAGTGCCATAATCGGAATATCAGCTAAAGTGGGAACAAGAGAAGAAGAGTGCTGCTTTAAGCTTCTCAGAGGCATATTGTTGGCCACTGTGGGAAGAGAATATCAGTCTAGGCTGATGGTTGGTCTGATCAAGTATAGTTCTTCTTCCGCTCTTATTTTCATATCAGATACAACAATCAATAACAATCAACCAGGCTATCTTATTGTGCCAGAATAACTCCAAAAGTTTTAATGGCTAATGACTACCAAGTGGAAGATTCTTTCCACTGCTCGCTATTCCTTGTATCCAATATTTGCCATTGTTGTCAGGGTTATAATTAGCTATACATGAAAGAAATGGTTTGGGCTCTGCCACTTGACCATTAGATTACTGCTGCATTGAATTGAACCAAAGGTATTTGCAGCAATAATAAGTTTTTATTGTCTGCATATTTCACTGGTTACATTCGTTTTGGAAAAAAGCCAAGTGTCTCCAATCCTACTTTTTAATCTACTAGCAATGCTTTCATCAGTCAACATACAGTATCTCAGGGCAAATGCAGAGTAATTCTTGGATAATGGTTTTAGAACTTTTCTAAAGTTCTAAACTTTAGAAACAATTCAAGGGGTAAAGTTTGCTTTTCATAATTGTGCCTTACATTGAATGTTCAGTCAAACAGTTCTGTCATTTCATTTCAGGGAAAAGATCCAGGCTAATACAAAGTACCTGGCTTTAGTTTATTTCCTTGATTATGAAAATATTCCACAATTTGAATAATAAGGTAACCTCCTACTAAAAATCCATCCAAAGTTGTGCCCTTGTATTTGAGTAGATGATCTTTCTAACATGTTTTTTTTTAATGAGCAAAACCATTTTTCACTAAATGCATTTGTACACTGTATTCAAGTATGTACAGAGGAGAAGATATTGTCTGTCTGTGCAATTAGTCTAATTATGCAATGTAAGGAAATAAACAAAAAAGTGAATATTTCGGTCATTATATCACTAGGCTTTTGCCTTAGTAAGTCTTTCAAGATCTCTCTGGAACTGTGTTTTAAGAAAAAATATTTGTTATGACCTGTGGTCAAAACAATAAATAAATTGATTGATTGGTTTAGGAAAAAATTAGCAGCAACTAGGCGTGAAAAACTTGTTTGAGAAATGTTGCAAGTCATATCAACAATTGGTCAACATTCAGAGGAATTCCTACCAGGGATTTGTCACTGAAGAATCCTTCTTATTCATCTTAAATATCTTTTATGCAAAATTTGGTGACAACTCTGATGTTTCTAGTGATTTGCAGTCCTTAATGTATTGAAAACATTGAATGTTCTCTCACTGGTAACTCTTTAACTTCCTTAATTAATGGCTGAACGTGGTAGTCAAGTGTTAAAGGGATAAATAACCAGCACTGACTGATTTTCTATATCAAGTATAAGAAGCAACTTGATGTATTTTGCTCCTCTGCATTACTTGTCTTTCCTGAAACTGCAGGCGTCAAGGTAACAGACTTACAGCATCAGAAGACACAGAATTTGTACGAGTTAAACAAGCATACATATGTACAGTCAGATCACTCTAAAGTTATTATTTACAGTGTAAACATCCACTTTTATTATATAAGAAACAAAAAATATCACCAATTTCACTCCACAAGATATTTGTTTTGATTTAAATAATGAAATCATCTCTTTGAAATACTATGAGAAACTCAAAAAATAGCTTGATCTTTTTTTAGGATTTTTTTTTTTTGCAGGATTTTTTTTAATGAGTTGTCTTCAGAGGTTCTGGAGAGAGAGAAAGGAAGAAAGCAAAAAGAACATGAGTTTCAGAGGCCTTAATGAGCAGTGACAACATCTCTTAAAAATTTGGTCTCACTAATGAGTGGGATACTAGCTTTTCAGAGTTTTTATATATTGCCAGAAATGGCAAGAAATATCCATCAGTTGATTTACAACACTGCAACGTCTCCCCTAGCATAGGGATGGGTGCAAAGTCATAATGCTGGGCCACCTGAGTCCTTCCATCTCTTTTGGTGACAGTTCCCCCACCCCCACCCCCAATCACCCTCCTGAACAAACTGAATGGCTACACCATGATTTTCTGCTGGGTTCTATTTTTCTCAGAATAAGAAGTAAAAAATACATGATGCCAGTATGAAGCTTAATTCAGTTATTTCACTTTAAAAAAAATAAGTATACCCATCAAGTTAAGGAAAGGGGATGAAAATTCCAACCCCACCTCTGTGATGATGCAATTGCATTACTGTCATATTGCCTGTCGCCCTCAGCCGCAAGGAAAAATAGTGATTAGAAAAAGTACAGCTCCTGGCAACGGAAGACTCAGATACTCTTGTTCTGAAAGAACCCCTAATTCTCTCAAGCAGGTTTGCAGGGATGTGATGGGCTGCAAGGATAGGAGGGGATCGGCAACCTGTGCCACCTCTCCTGCTTAGCTAGTGGAAATTGTGTGCTGGATTAGTTCCATTTTTGGATTACTTCAAGAGGAAAATGACATTTAAAATGAACTATCTAAGTAAATAAAACCTTTTCTTGATACAGTTTTTCTATAGGTGAAAGGATTTCTTAAGTCAACTTTTTGAGTCAGGCTTTCTTAATAAATGTTACCAAAGGCCCATACTTCTGTTGGTATGCAACTGTTCCATTAGAATGACAGTTTTTATCCTCTAGGCAGAAGGATGAAACAGCAGTAGCAATAAAAATAATAATATTGCATATTGCCTGTGCTATAGAAATTCAGTGAGAAATAAAGTGATCATCTTAGATTTTCTGCAATCCAGCCAATAGAGCAATTAAACAAAAGTAAATAAACTGTCTTAAAATTGTGCAGATCTCATTATAAAGAGATCTGTGACCAATTGGGAGATCCTACTTTATATATGATTGCCCCAGGTTTGCACACAAGTCTCTTATGGTGCTGATGGCCTCAATATGGGAATACAGGCATTACACTTCTAAGTGTGATCTCAGTCTTGTCAGAAATAGGCTTGCAAGTGGAATACCACCTTAATTCAGGGATATGGACTTAGCACCTTCCATATGTATAGCTCAGCTACCTAGCCATTTATCATGCTAATTGGGTTGATGGAAGCCAAGGTCCAAAACACCTGAAGCCATTGTAGGAATCATCGTATCTGTAACTGAAATAAAAGAAGAACCAGGGTTTGGACAAAGTCCTGGGAAAGCAGCCTCCAGAAGAAGCTACTCTGTTTTTCAGGCAAAAGACGGAAGACTCAATTCATCCTTCCCTTCATTTATAGGGCCCAAAGTTGCTCATCTTCATCTCTTCTAGGACCTTTTAGAATTCTGAACATGGATAGTTCTCACAGGACCTTTAGTAGAAGGTAGTTGTAAGAAGGTATAAACTAAATAAGTTCTTGAAAGATTTTGCTCTGACATCTGCACTCTTTCTTACATTACTATCTTTAAATATAAAAGTACTAATTGCCTGTGTTTTGTTTATTGTTTGCCCCATTCATATAACATTGTTCTGACTTGTTGATCCTCTAGGTTGACTTTCATGTCAGCTGCTCAAAGACTAGCCTCTCTTTTGGAACAGGAAGTAAATATAGAGGATTATTTTATTATAAAGGATGTTTATTTTCTGTAATATTAAAATATTAAAACTGGAAGTTGGGGGATTCATATCAGCTGAAAGAAGTGCTGCTCACAGAGTATATAGTTACATTCTGAAATTTACTACAAAGAATGGTCATGATGGTCACCACCAGAAAGCTTTAAAAGGAGATTAAACAAATTCATGGATGATAAGATTATTAATGGCCACTAATCACAATTGCCATATATTGCCTCCAGTATCAGATACAATATGTCTGTTCAACACCAGAAACAGGAATGGAAAAAATCATGCTCAGTAGCAGCTCTTGTAACTTAGGGAGCCATTAAATTGATCACCATGGGAACAGTATGCTGGGTTAGATAGGGCTTAAGCCTGACCCACCATGCTGCTTTTTATGTTCCAATGCTACATATATAATCCAGTTCAGCGTTTTACAAGTAGGATTTTATTTCCCCATTTGTCAAGACATGCCTTTTCCCTATTCTAGCAACCTCCATGTGTGCTCAGATGGGATAACTGAATATTATATCAAGGGGAGGGGGCAAATCAAAGGGTACAGAGCATGTTTAGGGCTAAATTAGTCAATGTAGCATCCTGAGAGAAGGGATGTCTGGCTAGCTGGTATCTGAAATAGGAACGTGCTTGTTAAGATACCGAGTAGCCAATATTTTGAACTAAGTTGTATTTCCCTTTGTCTGTCATGACAGTCCATATATACAAACCTTCTCCAGATATGTCAATGCCATTGTCATATCTGGTTATGTCTCATAAAGTTCCTTCTCTCACCAAATTCCATCTCTAACAAAAGATGTAGGTGAGACTAACTAATCTATCCATTTTTAACTTTACAATCCACTGAAGAGGGTCTTGTATTTTCCTTGATTAATTCCTTTTGACCTGCTTAATGCAGAGCAAATATTGATCTGAAAGTATTGCATTATTTCAATTTCACATGTATGAGAACTCACAATTTGAGAGTGATTGGCAGGCAATCAAACTATGGGGCAAGAATCTGTGAACACAGGTCTGGTATGCCAAGAGCAACTTTGGGGATCTTCAGCCACAGGTTCAATTCAATTAATCAGAAGGATATGAAGGAAAAAGCTATGGATTATTTATCATATATCTATATCTATATCTATATCTATATCTATATCTATATCTATATCTATATCTATATCTATATCTATATCTATATCTATATCTATATCTATATCTATCTAGATATAGATATATCATCCATTTCATTAAAGGAAAGTGCTTGTGCAGTTATCTTCAAAGAGATGGTTCCTACCCTAATTAAGGAGGAGGCACACTGAGCTTCATGCTTTAATACACACAGTTTAAGAAAAATCCAAATAAACTGAGTGCATTAACCATATCAAATGGCTAATTTTCATTACCCTATATATATTTAAGCCCTGCAATTATCTTCTTGTATTGTGAAGTTGTATAATTTAAGAGATTTTGAGGGGGGAATAGCCATGTTGTGGGTGTCAAGAATTGAAGGTCAGGTGATTCATGTGATTGGGAACAAATTCCAACTTACCAGTGGGAGGTGGTTCAGAAGCCCCAGGTCATCTACAGTGACATCATCATAGTTTTCTAAGAAGGCTGGTTCAAGCAATTCCACTTCATCTCGAAGGCTGGATGGGTTGAGATCTTCTTGACTAAATGGCAGAGCAACAATGCACATTTGAATCCATAGGAGTGAACTAATCTTAGGGGTTGTCTCTTTTATTGTACTGAACATTATTGGTCTTTAGTGAAAGGATACATCTCCACTAGTTTTGTTATATAAAAGAACATACAGTAGTTCTATGAAAACATGTTTTCTTCAAGACACAATACAAAGCTTTTTATTTAGCAATTATATAACTACCATTTGAGAGTCAGGTCTCCAATTCTTTGCTAAATAATGCCTTTGCATACAGAAAGATGTAAAAAAAATAACAAATAGGAAATGCCTGGGTCATGCTCACCTTTCTTTCAGTACACAATCTGCTGTGCTTTAAAACTATTTTTATTATAATTTGTCCTCAGCAGAAAGCCATTGTTGCTAACTGTTTTTCCATATGTTAAAAAGAAGATTTTGTTAATGGCTTATTACTGCTTGACCCTTTTAAAGCCCAGGTGCTTTTTAAGCATTCGCTCTGCCTACCTTCTTTTCCCAGTTAAAACAGAGTCCAGGTACTTCTTCACTGCCATCTGTTTTCGTAAACGGCTGTAGTTGTCAGTGAAGACAGCATCTGAGTGACGTTTGACTGGCACCTGCTCATCAAGGGGGTTGTTGTTTCTGCAAGGAAAAAGGAAGTTGTGAGAAGCATATTAATGCACAGGCCCCTCAAAGACTAGGCCAGTCAACATTCATAGTTTTATTGCAAAGGTACACCATGTGTTCCTCAGGTAAGATTCTTCTCCTTCTTCTTTTTAGTTGACCTTGAAGTATACAATTTAATAGATAACTTCATTTTCAAACGTAGCATTTAGTTTTGTACTTCCTGAATGCTAAACAAGGTGCAGGATATCATTTTGAGATAAGATTATTTGGCATGGATCCCAATTTCCATTCTATTAACAGAAAAGTTTTTTTAAAAAAAATTATTTCTCCCTTCCCTCTGCATCTTCCTATGGTCCCCCCAGTCCAGTTCTGAGATTCTGACAACTACTATTCATGTAGGAGGCAGTAGAAGGAGGTGTCACCAAAACTGATGGGCCCCCACACAAGGCGTAAAATAATTCTCCTCAAATCTGTTTGCTTTGTCTATATGCCACTGCCACTGATTCTGAGTGTAGCTTACTTATCCTTTTTATGTAAATAAGGTATAACATCTAAACATAAATAATAATATAGTATAAGGCAAATGTCAGGGAAAAAATAAAATTCTGCATTCATTAATGCCCAAATTATAGAGGGAAGAAGCTCAAAACATTCCCACCCTCAAAAATCCAGGTTTGGACAACCTTTCTGAAAGCAGCAAAGTAGGAACTGTCCAGATCTCAGGGGAATGCAAAGCAGGGGCTGTCCAGATCTCAGAGGAATGCTTTCTAGAAAAGGGGACAACAGTTGAAAAGTCCCACCTCTATGGATCCTACAGCTGGCAATCTCTAAGTGAAGGGAGCTGAAGTGAACCCTTTTTACATAGTCTTATTGGATGGGCAGAACCAACTGGGAGAAAGCAATCTCAAAGATATCCAGGTCCTATTCCATGAACGTCTTTAAAGGTGACAACCAGCACCTTGAATTACACCTAGAAGGAAACTGGTAACTGATGCAGCTTTCAAATAGTGGTGTCATGTAGGTCAATTGTGAAGCACCCATCACTACTTGAGCTGTCTCATTGTGGACCATCTGTAGCTTCCAAGTGGTCTTTAAGGGCAACCCCACATATAGTCTATTGCAGTAATCTAGACGTGAGGTAGCTGACTGAGAAAAGGGCCTCCCATTCCAGAAAAGGTCATGGCTGTTGTACTAGATGGAGTTGCATAAAAGCTTTCCTTGCCACATCTTCTACCCCTCCTCATTGCAATAACAAAGATACAGTATAATAATATACTGTAAATGTCTCTTCAGTTATAATTCAGATGTCTAAATTCACTGCTAGGTTCAGTTAAAGCTTTCTTCTTCACCATCACAAACCTCTTTGTCATTAATACAAAATATAACAAGTATACAAATATTCTGGATCATATTAAACATATGGGAGTATTTAAAGGCAGTCTGCATCTGGGAAACAGGAGGTACAACCACTTACCCAATCCTTTTTCCAATCAGGGATTCCAAATACTTTTTCGCAGAAAGTTGACCCAAAAGTTTGCTGTAGCCACTTGTAAAGAGTCCATCAGCATGTCTTGTGTTTCTATAATGGATTTAAAAAGTATGATTGATATCATTAAACTGAAATGAAGATTAACATTTACTGGTAGTATGCACAAAAAAATTGCTATGAATTCATTCCTTGTTGCAAAGTCCTTGTTTCAAATAGGACAAGTAGAACTACAGACCAGAAAGCATCAGTGAGTTTATCAACATTACTCCACAAAGCCGTTTTTTTAGTGTTTATTAGATTTCAGAAGTCTTACCTGTCAATAGCTCTGGACATATCAAAATAGAACTTCTCATTTTCAGGTACGGTAGTTTGAAGAATGTCAGCCTCGGGTTTTAACGAACTTTGGACGTGATCCGATTCACTTGCTCCATCAAATGGCATTCTGTTTCCTAGTCTGAGAAAGGTTGGAGGAGGGGGGAATAAGATGATAGACACTTTTGAGATCATTCTCACATGCAGGATTAACAGCCAGGATTTCAAAGATATTTTAAAATCATATACTCCATTGCCTAAAAGCAGAAGGAAACGATGCTGTGCTAACAAGAATATACCAAACAGAACTGAAACAATGTGAGATTTTTAACTCAGTCCTATAGATTGGTTACTTAAATATGGACAATGTCACTGCTATGTGAAGAAAGAATGCCTATGTCTGACTATAAATATTTGTGAACCGCAGTCCCTATTGTATCCTTTCATTATATATAATAAACTTCAAACAGGATGATTGTCAAAATATTAAAGTACAATTTAGAAGCCAAGCTAAGGTCAAAACATACAGCACAAAAGTCTCCTTGTATAAAGAATCTTCACAAGACTTCAGCATGTTAGTCTATACACAAAGATCCCAGGTTTTCCATTGGATCCACAACAGAAAATATAAGCAGAAGTTCAACAATTTACTACTCGTAATACTGCTTTCCTCTTCCATCCTTCTTAGGCAGACTTGGAATTCATGTCTTAGCCACCAATGACTTCATATGCAATTTGCATTTTAATGCCAATTTTCTTTGCAACTTTGGGGAACCTTGATTTATTGCTAAAATTATTCATTATAGGGCTCATCAGGGTTGTTTTGATACTTTAAGATGGTTGAATATAGTACCAATATCAACTATGTATTTGCAAAAGATACGATGTGTTCTATTAAATATAACATTTGCCCTAAAAGAGGTAGCTATGTGACTGTATGCTCTCCTAGCAGTTTCACAACCAGCAAAAGCAATGGCTACTGCAACAAAGTCAGAATGAGTTAGGAAAGTAGTGATCCAGTGTAACAAAGTGTTTTTTGCAGCCTCAATCAACTATGAAAATAGAATGACCCACAGTGAAAAAAAAGCTTTCTACTACCTAGAGCAATTGTATCAGTTGAAATAATCCATAGAAATAATAGCTGGATTTAAACAAACAAACAAACTTTGAGCACACTAGTTATTAAACCCTATAATCACACTAAACACACTAGTCAATTCAGGATGAAATGTGCATATTGTTGCAAAAAGAATAAACAAAGGACAGGAAGATGATTGCTGGAGATTGTACTGAACTGTTGTTCCCACAGTGACAAGTGGGAAAATGGGAAAAAGATACAAAATGACCTTGGAAATGTAGCTTTAACACTTTACATCTATTTATTTTTAATATACTGCTGTAAAAACTGAAGCACCAGGTTTGGGACAGATAGCACTGGAGAAAATCTACATGGTCACTAAGAGTTGATGGTGTGTCATCCATCTGTTTTTAATACACGGCCTAGCAACTGATTAGGTGATACAAGCAGAGGCAGATCTCTCTTCCTCATCCTCCACCTTGCTGAAAAGGAGAGACCAAGAGAAGGTTGGCAATAGGGAGGAAGGTAAAATAATAGGGCTTGGAAGGCCCACACTGGGTGAATGAGAAGGAACTAGAAGCTAATGGGTGGACTGGTGAGAAGGATGCCAGTGATCCTACATGCAAACAATTGGTTTTTCCAAACTTACTCAGAAAGTTCCTTGGCTGCCTTAGAGTGAGGTAGCTGTTGATTAGCATTATGTTAGGGAAGCGTGAACTGTTTTAAAGTCTTCCAAATGTTTGCTTCTCTGCTTTTGTAACTAATTCAGTTATGAATTCTTCAGTCTCATTACAATGTGTATATTATTTTCTGTAATATTTGGGCAACCAAAGACCTTTGTTCTACCAACAATTTAATGTGTTTTTTGCAATTAAAGTGTTGTACTAATTTGTCAGTTGAGATTATGATTAGGAAAATGTCCATTTCAAGCTTAGGCTCAGAGAAATTGGCAAATGCTTCTCTTTTTTTCACAGAATGAATGTCATGACATTTAGTTGTTAACTACAACCCATGTTTACAAGATGCTATTGCTTTGCTTGAGTGTTTTCTCCAAAGCAGGGAACTTCTTAAAAGGGCTTATTTCTTTCCATTTTTCCCTAGTTATTAAATATGCAGTTCTGTGATCATTAGGAGAACATTCTTGGAGCTACAGAATGCAGATCGTCCCCTCTGTAGAGGAACCCTTCTTTTGATGGCTGCAAAGCCTTGTTATGTTATGTTGTTATTGTTAATCCTACAATAGAAAGGGCAAAGGGGTTGATTTCTGGAGCCATATTAAATCAGGAATTCTTTGCAGATTCAAAGCATCCTTAATTCTTTGGTGTGTATTTCTTAAGGATGGATGGATGGATGGATGGATGGATGGATGGATGGATAGATAATCTAATAATCCTAATTACTTCCTTCATCACTTTTCCCAGAATTAATCAAAAACAAAACACAAAATTCAAATTTCAGAATTGGTTTATCTTTTCTGTATCAAAAAAAAAATCCTGGAAGAGGAAAAAAAGATGTATTTCTTTTGAAGACCATTGCAGCATTGCAAAATTACTTCGCTCTCATATAATGCTCTCACATAATATCTTATGCCTGCCTCTCCACGCTTCTGATAAAGTAGTAATATAATATAGATCATATCCCATATATGAAATAATTGGCTAGAAAATGTAAATTTCTTAATCTTTTATAATTTTCATGCGTTACTTTTGGTGAAATTGCATATTGTAAGAAATATGAAATAATTATTTGATCACTTTTTACATATCTCCTGCATTTCAGTTAATCTGGGCATTTCATTGAATGGGATTCTACTTTGAAAATTCTAATGAGGATCTAATTATGTTGTTCTCAAGCTTTTAGAAAATAAAATGCTCTTCTGAGTTATATTTGGCTGGCATTTATCACTGATGATGGCTCCATGAGTTATGGCAGCTAGATTATTTTTAGTTCTATACCCAGCTTTCTCATGCTCACCACTTTAAAGAATATTGATATAATTAATAAATGTGAGCTAACAATTTGCTTTACCCTGCTTCTGATGTGTTCACTTCTCATAGTTGATTTATATGAATAGGGCTCCAGTCAATTGCTGGGCCATACAAATGAATGTGTAAGTGAGGGACGGGAGGAGTACTTTCAGACTTGCAAAATTGATGTTAGCTTTGCAAGGTAGTCCAAGCAAGAAGCACAACCAGGAATACTAGCTCTACCTTTATTGTAAGGGTATATTAACAGACTCTTGCAAGATGAAAGTGCCTTTCAGAGTACTTTTACTCTCCCAAAAACTAGGGAGGTCCCACCCCTCCTCCTTTGGACTCAAATTTCATTTATCAGACTGTTGTCTAGGCAGCGGTGCTCCCTCCTGTCTGCCAAGGTCATTCCCACATACCATTACATCAAGTCAAGTCTCTCTTCTCAAGTTCAGGTCTTGGTGACTACATGGATAATATATTGTTTTCTGGGCAAAGTAGTGCATCTTCCAGAATGTTTCCCCCCCTTAATTCCAATCTAGTTTACAACACTGGTATTTCCTTTTGGTCTCCCATCCAAGTCTTAACCAGGCCTACCCTGCTTTGCTTTTTGAGCCTGATAAAAAATGCTTTCTGAATATCTCAAATACCATTTTTTAAAATCTCAGAGACATATTGCTTTGAAAATTGACCCAAAAGGGAACATGCATCTGTTCTCCTATGTATTTATTTGTAGATGTATGTCCTTTCATACGAACGGAACCGTGCAAAGCAACCTCAGAATCCAGAGCATCAAACTTATGACAACTATTGGAGTTTCTCATAAACAAATATAATGACTACATTAAGAATTCTCCAAATAATTAAGAACATATTCTTTTTACTCACAAGCTAGTAGCTGCATGATGGCATTACATGCTTACCATTGTATTATATGTGTATTTGCATATATGGAAATCTCTCCCCCCCCCCATTGCCCCCATCCTTGAGTTTAATAATTTAATGACACCCAAACTGATGGGTGGTAAATCCCCCAGTTAGATCTTTGTTGCTGTTGTTGTTGTTTCATACCTACTAAACTAGCTTGTCTTTTCTATTCTACTCCATGTATACAGGTAAAGTCCAATTACAATAGTTCAAAAATACCCAATTCACTTACCTAAAAACTCCAGTCTCTATTTATGAAAGAGTAAAAAGTAGTATAACACTTTTCAGGTCACTTTGGGACAGTGGAAGCAATAACATTTGTCATTAGATTTGGCTATCAATATATTTCTAAGCAGAATTTGTCTTATTTCAGTTGGCAGAATCCAGGTAGTTCTTGAATTTGCAAATCATGCTATCAGTTGTAGGACAGACTGGCTAGAGTTTTCTTACCTCATAGCTGAGTATGATCCTAAAGGAGGCAAGGCAATGGCTTGAGAGCAGAAAACATAGAGGAGTGTAAAGAAGAGGAGAAGATGGGAGCTCCTTCTGTGTTCCATCTCTTTGGACCTGGGCTGGCAAAAATGACAGAAATATAGACTTCATGCTGTCTGTGCCCAATGTTCTGATAAACAAAGATCTTGTCTGAAGTAGGTTTGTGTGGAAAAACAGTGCCATTGATATAAAGTCTGTGCTCATTTACAGCTCAGATTATGAATTAGGAATGTGAACTTGACATTTTCATTCAAATTCTCAGAAGCCAGAAATTTCTTTATAGTGAATATCTGAGATAAAAATTGTTATGCAAGTCTACACTGAAGAATCTGCCAATTTATGCAGAAAAGCTATTACTAGTAATATGAATAACAGTAATAACATATTGAATATCATAGCTATGCTCTGCTACTTCATAAATGCTTACTTTCATGAGTTTAAGCATATGACATGCAGAGAAGTTTTAAATGAATCCTGACATAAAAAAGGAATGGCTGAAGTTGAGGATCAGAGGAGAGAGGGGGGAAATAGAGTGATTGACAGATAAACAGTTTTGCTAATTATATATAATTAAACTGTCAAAATATTAACTTAGATCATCTTGATTTTCAACGTAATTTTATCCTGTTGTTAAAATAGCATCAAAGAACCTGTATTGGCTGCAGTTGCTTTGAAGTTATGACAGAAAATAGAAGCAAACACTATTTGAAACACCAGTAAACTCACTGAAAATTAGTCCAGAACATCCATGTAAAGAGCTCTGAGATTAGAGACAAGAAAGATGGGAAAGAACTTTCATATGGTGATGGTGAACCATTCTCCTGAAAATATTTATCCAAGGTGGACTGTGATCGAATAAAGCTTCTGCTATAAGAAACGTATAAATCTTCAAGCTACCACAAAATTGTCTGTTATTTTTACTGCCACAGACAAACACAGCTTCCCCTCAGGAATATATTCAGATTGTTCTGCAACTGAAACTATGCAAAAGCCCAAGGTTTATTTCATTTTTAAAAAGAGCATTCATTTTATCTGATCAGAAGAATATGGCTAATATAAAAAGTTATATGGAATGCCATTGAAATTTAAGTGAATAATTTTAGAGGAATGGAAGCTAAACTACACATTATTTAAACTACACTTTAAAAATGTGAATGTGCAAAATGATGGAAAAAGTTTTCATAATTGTTTAAAAACCCTTAAATTGCATATAAATATAAAGGAAACAGTTTAAAAGATCAGAAGGAGATGAATAATGAATATTCCCTTTTATTCAGGGGAAAGGGACAGTTCAAAAAGGATAAGAAATAATGAGTATGAAATATGCATTTTTTTTAAACCTTTGGCTAAGAGAAACTTTTGTTATCTGAGAGAGAAATCAGAAAAGTCATCCCAGAAGAGAAATTCATATTTTGAATTCATTTTCAGCTTTCTTACACTTCATTGTGGCAACTGTTTGCATTATTATTAAACCATACCAACTCCACATACATCCAGAAAATCTACAAATGGTTTTGGGAAAAAATATTTCTCTATATTGAAATGAACAAATATCAACTTTTACTTACAAAGCCAGAAGACGGGCTTTGGAGTTCTTCAAAAATACGGCAATGGTGATTTTTGCTCAAGGGATACTTGGAGCTCTCCTAGGTGCTGAATTTCTATTCGGCGCTCCACACGGTTCTTCTTCAGGTACTGAACAGAGTATTCAAAGGAAAGTGTCTGGTCTGCTGGTCTGAAGTTTACCAGCCTGCTTTTCTTCGCGTTTAGTGCAGCCTTTCCAGCTGCCTCATTTGATAGGTTTATATACACAGGACCACTTTTCCACTTCAGAAACAGCTATCGCATTATGCAGGAGACGTCACATTCCCCAGGGGGTGTATGGAAATATCCGTCATGGTTTTGTTAAAGATATTATGAGACAAAGGAAGTTCATATTTAATTCAAGGGAAGCCCCCCCCCCCCCTGATTAGTCGATTTATCACTTGACTGATGAACAACTCAAGATGAGTAACATTGAGCTAGGCAAAGAATTCAACTGCTTTGGGGAACATGGAATTAAGCTGATAAGACAAAAACCTTATCAACTAATATTGTGATGGGTACCCCTTCCTGGCCTCCCTTGAGGAGAAAGTAAATATAAGATAGTTACAAGGCTGTAACTATCAAGGCTGTAGCATTCATGCAGAACACCAGTCAGAATTATCAGAAGAACTGGGAAATGTTTGATATTTTCAATATCACTGCATTTGTTTACATTCTATGACCCACAGTTGGAGTATATATTAAAGATGATTTTTTAGGATATTAACAAATCTGATATGAAAGTAAATCCAATCATTCTAGCTTGTAAAACAGTTTTGAAGTAATGTATGTGTGACTTTAAATGTGCATGGGGAAGAAAAAGGATTATGTTTCTCAGTAGAATTCCCCCCTTTCTCAATTTTAGCAGAGAGAATGTTTCTTTTTATTCTTTATAGTTCAGAAATATAGTCAAGAACAGCACTGGCCTTTCTTTCTTTTTGAATTATCAGTAGGCCATATTTATGTCACAATCCTAAATGGTTACCCGAGACTAAGCCCTCTTGAGTATTTTGAGAATATTTGTTCTAACAGTATTTCTATGTTATGTCTAGCTTAATTCTTTGAAAACTATTTTAATTCTTTGAAAGCTAACAACACTACCATAATTGTTCTAAGATCTGAAATGTGAACTTGGGCTATCTGCTGAGCTTACATGGGACATGACTGACATTTATCATGCTTTGAATCCTGGTATATTCCTATAGGTAGAAATATTTGCCATCATCTGTTCTCTCATTTTAAATAACTTTGATCATTTCATCAATAGGACATGAACTAGGTCTTGTATCTATAAATCAAACCAAATAGTGTCTTGTAATTTATTATGAAGTTTGCATATCAGATTTGCTAGAATCAGCTAGTTACACCTAAAACCATCTGAAGAAAAAGACCAAAAACAATCTCAGGAATTCAAGAAAAGGTTCCTCAATAGAATGTCCATTCAGTTTCTATTAAATGTCTAGTCACTGGATAAAGATGTAGTTAACGTGAGACAGAGACAATAAGAGCTGGCTTGTGTATAGGTATATAAATGAACGTACAATTTTAAACAAAATAATTTCACAATACCTTTGCAAATATATACTAGGGACATAAAATAGAGGCTACCCGAACTGTAAGGTTGCCACCAGTTAGGGAATTTTGCATTTCCTACAGCTAATGTTTATCTGTTCAGGACAGTGTCTGTTAGAGCAATAGAAGAAACTGTTTTATCTTAACAGTGGTAATTTCAGGTACGTTTCATAAAGCAGACATGTCCACAAGGCGGGTGGGGTGGGGTGTGTACTTTCAATGAGCTATTATTAGGCATGTAAGGCTCAGTCAGGGGTTTTTCCCCCTGATCTGAGAAATCTGACAGAAGGAGTTCTCCCAATGTGCACTACCAGTATCTCTTTTGTCCATAAGTATTTGTACCAAAGGAATGCAATAACACCCTACATAGCAACAAAGACCTTAACTTAAGCTATATTGTTAATCAGGATAGTTTTATTAAAGGTGCTTTGAAGTTTGTGTGTGTGTGTGTGTGTGTGTGTGTGTGGTTGGGTACAGCAATATTCAGCAAATGAATACAGTATTCACACCTAATTCCTAAGCTGGAGCTTCTGGCCAAGGCCAGAGCTGATGGACAATTAGGAAAAACTGCTTAGATTAATTCCGACAAGAGCATATTTGATTTTAAGTTGACCTGATGGGGTAGAAGGGGTAATCTGATTGTGTTTAGAAGTTGAAAACTGTAAAGATGAAGCAGGATGAGCATTAATGGGATTCCAGATCCACCACAAAATATTACTTGTGGTGGATCTGGAATAAAAATAGAAAACTGTGATACTCTTAGGCAATCATGGTCTTAATATTCAGAAATAATAAGTATGTGAGGCATTTACCTCTATATTATAGGACTAACTAGTCATGAACAAGCACTTTTCTCCTTAACTTTCATTTCTACAAAATGTTATAGGCTTCCACTTGATTTATACATTAATCATGGGAAAAGAGCAGTTCTTCAAAGAAAGTAACTGTTAAGTAAACAGCTACTTCCTTTGCATTTTTCTTTTAATGTATATTTTGTATGTAACCCTCATGAAGAAATCACTTAGGAAAACTGCAATAAACGGTCACTGCTTAGTTTTGTTTTAAGATGGAAGCATGATCCAGCCAAATTTAATATATTAATATTAAATTCTATTGATTCCAATGGAAAAAAAATTAAGTATGAAGAGAACCAATGCTTATCTTGGATTGAAGTGTGCTGTTTTTCTTCAGTGGAAAACTAATTTCCACTGAATGTTTGGCCAGTAAATGTTGAAAGTCAAATTCAGATATTCATGAATAAATGCCACAAAAATTAGGAGAATATATTTAAAAGTAAATCAGTTTAGTCTCAAAGCCACTAAATAGGGAAGATCTTCTTCCTTCTAATAAAGTTTCCATCTTTTTACCTTCCCTCTGATTCATGGATTTGTAAGTTTAGACAAACCAGGTGGAGAATGTTCAGTGATCTTTAATCATATTTTCTAATTTGTTTAATGTAAAAATTAAATGAATTAAGCCTCAGAAGAAATGCCTGCAAATTTGTTTCTGAGTTGACAGCTGTGACCTAAACCAGAGTGCTTGCAAAATACTAATTCCAGGAAGTTTGTTTCCCTTGTAACTTCACGACTGGTGGGAAAGAAAGGATAGGATGGGATCTATCTCTTGCAGTTACCAAGGCTTTTGGTACATTTGCTTTCTGACATGGAAGTAAGAAGTGGAAAGAGAATAAAAGTGGTGGTGGGGGGGGGAGAAACAGTTGATCCAAACCAAGAGCACAATCTAGGGGAGGTGCTCCTACTCATTAAATAAATGAATATGTCCTATTCTTCCATGGCTCTCATAATAACAGAAAAAACTTCTGCATCCTCTTTCCTATAGTGGTCTATGGGAACTCTTGTTTGTTATATGAGTCCAGTTTCTTGTATTCAAATGCATACCGCTAGATGTGTATGTTCCCTTTATGTCTCATGTCTAACACCCATGGTTAGATAGATGTAATCTCCATATTCACCATTAATGTAAGTGGAAGTTGCTTTTAGCCATGTACAGAAATGGACTAATTAGAACTGAGCCTGCATTCAACTATTTGTATACTTCCTGTCCATTTATTTTAAAGAATATTAGAAGAGCATGGAATAAGTTAGCAAGGAGGTGATAGACATCTGAGTAAATATGAGTAAAAATGATGCTAATAAAAAAGAATGTAAGAAAGAAGAAGAGAGAGAAAAAAGCAGGGAGCAGGAGGAAGAGGAGGAGAAGGCTGCAGCATATTTGTCACTCTTCAATTTGCTAATAGCCACAAATAAAGTTCCACAGCTTTCAGAAAGCATGCAAAGTTTGAAGCTTTGTGATATGAATACCTTGTGCCTCCATATAGCTGAACAGCACCACCTAGCTTTTAAATAAGGGTGTTTTATTCCTGGCAAAACTGTTTGCAGGAGATTGCAACATAAATTACCAATAACATCTTTAGTTAAAAGAAACCAACAAACCAATCAACAAACAATAAATCCTATACCACATTATGAAAACAGCCATCAATAGATAAAAAAAAGTGCTCCTCAGGAAGGAAATGCCAGCATATAAAACTAGATTTCAAGTACAGTTTAAAAGGGATCAAAAACTCTACATCAGAGAAGGGGGAATTCCATAGCATTGGAACCGTCATGGGGAAGGCTCTTGTTCTAATGGATTCCAGCCAGATCTCCTTCCTGGGTGGCACCCTCTGAAGACCCTTAGTTAAAGAGTAGAGGGGTATATTTCCTCTAGGTAGGCATATCTCAAGCCATATAGTTGTTTGTATGTTAAAACCAGCTCTTTGAACTTGACTCAGAAAACAGTGGATAACTAGTGAAACTGAACCAAGACTGGTGCCAGATGTTCTCAACAAAGAATTCTGGACAAAAGTCTGGTTGTTACATTCTAGACCCATTACAACCTCTGTGTTTTCTCCAAGGGCTTCTTCATTTAAAGCACATTATAATAATCTATTCAGTGGTAGCCAGACCATAAATCACAAGGACCAGGTTGGCTTTATCTAAGGAGGATGAAGTTGGTAAACATAGCTGATATAAGGCACCCTTCATCAAGAAGGACCCCAAGCTGTGGGCCTGCTACTTTAGGGAGAGTGCAATCCCATCCAGGACAGACAACGCCCCCCCCCCCTTCAATTGGACAGAATTGATACTGGCCATCAATCTGCACAGACTTTAACTTCCCATAGAAGGCACTTCTATAAAAATGGCAACATGACTAAATAGGCCCTGTGTCTAATACATATCAATCAAATGAATTTAATGGGGACAACTCAGAAGGGTCTTTGGGATTATCTTAAAGTCTGAGTATGTTCATACTATCATTGTTTCTGCTCATCTTGATGAAAAAGATTATTTTGATTTTTTTTCCCAAAAGAGAAGAAAACTTTGGTGAAATCCTCATAGGTAGGGTACAGGATTCCTAAATCCGCTTAGTTATGAAGTACACTATTTTCAGCTAGTCACTATATCTAATCCTAAGAAATTTAGTAAGATTATTTTGATGATAAAATGTTGGTGGAGAAGTGCCACCAGGGGTTCTATGGGGGAAAAGAGGTATAATTGTAGTGGGATAGGTCAATAACAAAAAAGTGAGGAGACAGAGAACTTGTTGCTAAGTTGCAACCCATGAGCTAGAATAATAGAACCTGTTGCATCTCTGTTAGGAGTTGTATGAAGAATGTATCATGAGTGTTTGTCTGAAGGGCGTACCTACTATGTAATAATATCAATGTTCTTATAAACATACATATATGCTTTTAATTTCTCTTTTTCTTGACATATAACAATGGCATCCAGTAAAACAAAGTTAATACAGGTGTTTTAGCTGAGATAAAATTAAAATATTTTAGTTTCTTAAATAGTATTATTTAAAAGTAACAAACCAGGATTCCGATAGGTTTTCAAAACCAAGGAAGCCCAAAACATAAAATTAATTAAAAGATGGTTTTTAAGATTATTGGAATAGAATCACTTTATCGTTCCCCAAAGACTATTTTTATATGCCTCTTCCTGTCAATAAAGCATTTAAAGCAGCACCAGGCCATCTCTGAAGTGGAGAGAGGTATTGCTCTGTACAGAATCCTCTGCAGTTACATACCCTCTCATATTCATTTTCTTTCTGCCTTTGTGTCTGCTTCTTTCTGTTTCTCTTAGTCATTCCCTGATGCATGCACACATGCACAAACACCCAGAATTGATGATTAAAGAAGCAACGGGAAAACAATCATCTCTCCTACAGGGCGCCTATTGAATAGGATTAAACGCTCCCCATCCTTCAGCATACTTTATCTGAATTTGCAGTGGGTGGAAGAGAAAAACACGTCTGTATCTCCTAGCAGTGATCCTGATATAGGAAACATTGTGGGTGAAAATGAAGCCTTCTCCTGGGTTCCCCACTGATCCTCATATATGCTTTTGCAGTGCTTTTCTCCCATTAAGAACAGAATAATAGGTCACAATCCTACTTTTAAGCTTGCCGTAAGGACAATAGGATTGCGGCCTTCGGTATGTACAAGTATGGTTTTTAAGGCATTCTGCATTAAAATTGGTCGATTCAATATTCATTTATGTTTCTCCCATAAAGATGAAAAGCCTACTGTTTTGATAACTTCCAAAAATCAGTCCATGCGCTCACCAAAAAAATATAGGTGGACAAGATTTTAAGACCTTTGAATGAATTTTTACAGCTTTTACTTTCCACCACTCTCTTTAATTAGTTCCTGGTATCTGAAATGCATTTTGCTGCCCACCTATGATTGATCTACACTGGAGCTGCTAACCTTGAACTGTCTTCTATCACTCATAAATAAGCTGTTGAATGTGTGTCAACCCCTCCCCCCATAGTCTGTAAATGTTATCTCTTTTCCAAATCTTTTTGCTCTTGCTACGCCAAGAGACCATTTAAATCAATCTGCAGATCAATGTCATGCAGAAAAAAAATCTATGTCTCTTTTGATCCTAGTAAATGCACTTAAATGTTCCTTCTGACATCCAGGCTTAAGCATTGAGGGATTTATATATAGCAGTATGTTTCTCATGATTTTGTCCCTACAATGTTTTCTCCATACACTGAGTGCATGGGAAAGGTTGACCCCCAGATTTGGGGTAATTCTAATAGAACATATTATTGTATACTTATTTTGTTTTATTCTGGCCACCGTGGTCTGAGGTTGTTGGGACAGACAGGGTGGTTGATCACTATATTTAGAAAAACTGATAAAATGGGGTTCTACCTCCTCTGGTTGGGTTGTACTCAACTGTGCCAAGTGCCAATGGGTGGTACTGTCTCTGCCCCGTCCTATGTCTCTTGTACAACCTCCAGGCTACAATGTATCACCAGATCTGTTTTCTCCGGTTATGTGATTCTCTGGAGAAGGTTTGAGGGGCAGAGGCATAAAGAGGCCCAGAAGGAGCAGGGAGGACACAAGATACTGTGTTCTGCAACATTTACTATATGATTCCACCTTTAACAATAATTTGTAATTGTTTTCCATTATGCCAGAGACTCTGTGTGGTGTGTGTGTGTGTGCGTGTGTGGGGGGGGGGAAAGAGAAGGAAAGAGACAGAAAGAGAGAGAGGGAAAGAGAGAGCTTAAATAGGACAATACTTGGATGATTTCAGTTCTTGCAGCACAAGAACATGGACAGGGTGTTTATAATTATAAAACTGACTACTTGCTCTCTTATTCCAGGATCATCAGAGTTGATTACAACTAGGGGAAGAATTGTTTGGATATTTAAACTGTAACAAATGTATACATGCATGAGGGGGTGATAAAACTGCCCTTTAAGAAACAATTGGGAGTCTATTCTGGAGAAATATTCTCTGGATCTACATAGGTATTAGCTATGTCTGGCTGCTCACACTCTTTTAGGCAGAGATGTCCATAGGATCCAGCACTTCCATTAAAATGATACAAACAGCATTGCGTCATCAAGCTCTGCCTCTTTCACAAAGTGACAGAGCTTGTGTTGCATCAGCATAGTGCTGCTTACATTTGTCCCCACTTGCCTGCCCCCACAGATGTGGCTGTTAATGTGTCATGATCTAAAGCCTCTAATCCAATCAATTGTAGAATTAGAGAAGGTTAGACTAAAACAGCCCTTGGGTTGTTTAGAGCTGAAATAATTCCATAAATGGGAGAAACGGTGTTAAGTGAAGCTTTACTTTCCCTTCCTGCTGGTTGCCACAGAGACAAAGTCCTAGAATGGACACATAAAAATGGGGCTTGTCTACAGTAGGTACTCTATCTCCATTTAACTCTTTGCTTTCACATTAGAGGATCAAAGTGTGGAAGCTTCCTCCAACCCTATCCTTAGGAGCATAATCCCAGATCAGGTCACCATTGTTTTGTTTTTTTTAATTCACAACATTAAAATAAAACAGAATGAGACAGGCTTCTCACTGTCTTTGTGTCACCAAAAGTGTCCATTTTCTGACTGACTAGGTCATTTCTGATAATGTACTCTTGGTACGTGGGGTATTACCCAGAAGAGTTGCTGTCAGCTGAGTAATGGAAATATATTTACTGAAAAAAAGGCTTCTAATTAATGTATTATTTATTGCAGTTTCACTGAATGAAAGAAGTTGAAAGAAAGTTGTTGGTGGTAGCCCCATCATCATATCAAGATATATCAAGAACCAGTTTGGTGCAGTGGTTAAGGTGCTGGCCTAGAAACCAGGAGAATGTGAGTTCTAGGCCTGCCTTAAGCATGAAAGCCCTCTGGGTGACTTTGGCCCAGTCACGTTCTCTCAGCCCAACCCACCTCACAAGGTTGTCGTTGTGGGGAAAATAGGAGGCAGGAGTGTTATGTATGTTGACCCCCTTGAGTTGAATACACACACAACACACACACACACACACACACAGGCTAAAATAATAATAACAATAATAATAATAATAACAACAACAACTAGTTAGCTGCTGCAAGAAGATTGCACAGACTGACTACAAACAACGGCATGACAAAGTAACAACAATGGTGCACTGGAATATCTGCAAGAAATACCATTTGCCTGCAAGCAAGAACTGGTGGGACCACAAAACAGGCAAAGTAATAGAAAATGAAGAAGCTAAGGTGCTCTGGGACTTTAGAAGTCAAACAGACAAGCACCTGCCACACAACACCCCAGGCTTTACAACTGTTGATAACACAGACAAAAAAGTCTGGATAGTGGACATTGCAGTACCTGGAGACAGCAGAATAGAAGAGAAAGAACTGGAGAAAATCACAAAATACAAAGACCTGCAAATAGAAATAGAACAACTGTGGCAAAAGAAAGCCAAGATCGTACCAATAGCAATAGGCGCCTTGGGTGCAATCCCAAAACATCTGGAGCACCACTTGAACACCATCGGCACTGACAAAATCACTATCAGTCAATTGCAAAAGGCAGCTTTACTTGGAACAGCTTCCATCCTGCGATGATACTTTTTATACCATCAAACAACATCTGCCTAACCCAGGTCCTTGGGAAGGACTCAATAAGTGGATAAAAAATGCCAAATCCAGTCTAAACATCTGGCTTATTGTGTGACCAACAATAATATAGCTGGGCTACTTGAAGGAAGAAGGCTCTCAAAGGAAAAATGTCTCTAGTAATGCAATTATAGGCCATACTATAAATGGAAATATGAATTTAGAATGCATTTGATTGATTGATTGATTGATTGATTGATTGATTGATTGATTGATTGATATGGCCAACTAACTCACAGAAGCAACTCTGGGCATTTTACAATTGGATAGAAGCAAGCAAGCAAGCAAGAAAAGCAATACCCAATAAATTGTTGTTGTTCATTCGTTAAGTCGTGTCCGACTCTTCGTGACCCCATGAACCATATTGCGCCAGGCCTTCCTGTCCTTCACTGCCTCCCTGAGTTTGCTCAGTTTCATGCTCATTGCTTCAGTGATGCTATCTAACCATCTCATCCTCTGCCGTCCTCTTCTCCTTTTCCCTTCAATCTTTCCCAGCATCAGAGTCTTCTAAATATCCAGACCCAAATAACAAAATCACGGACTAACAAAATAAAGGGATAACAGAATAATCAAAGCCAACCATTGCATAATCCATTCAAAAACCCTTCATTTTGGATTGGTTTAGTTTGCACTTTGATCCAGGGCCCAGGGAAAGAATAGTAAGGTCTACATAGAACCCTACTGTATGTAGATATTATATCTGATGCCACATACATTGTTAGATCAAAGCAACCATCTGTACTATTGGAAATTAGTTACTTCTGTTTGCCATCCCAAGCAGTTTTGAAGAACTTAGAAGAGGTCACAGAAATTTGTGAAAGATGATCAGGTTTGCACAGGCAGAGTGGAGAACAAAAGTTCAACTGATCTTTCGGAGATGGTTAATACTTTAGGTCTGATTGATTGATTGATTACATGTCATTCAGTCATTGTCGATCCTTAGCGACCACATAGATAGATTTTCTCCGTGATTATCTGTCCCTAACCTGGTCCTTCAGCCCTTCCAATGGTCCACCCATCACTACTATAATTGAGTCTATCCCCCTTGCTTCTGGTTGTCCTCTTCTTTCCAACACTATAGATCTAGCCTCTATCAAAATATCAGCAGCTTTAGATCTTTTCAATGGTATTAATGAGATAGGTTGCACCAATTCATTTTTCACTATAGGTGATCACAATATCACAAAATTTGAGACCAGTGACTTGGTTTGCCAAACAAAGCAATAAATGTACCCCTGTGAGAATTAGATCTGTCAACATTTTCTCTCCCTTTCATATTTTTAATAGCAGTCATGATTTGATTATTTTCTGATTTTTTTTCCTCAGACAAACCTTTTAGTGTTTTAAGAGGCCTGGAGGGGAGGAGCCGTTTGTGGGGAAATCAATGCAGTCATTTCAAATATTCTATCTTAATTAGGATGAAGACGTTTTCTTGCGTTGGGCATGGGGCAGTTCCCCATCCCCTTAGAAATACCTTGATTTTAATGGACTGACTGATAGGCTCTGATAGACCTGAGAGCTTAGTTTTGCTATTTTTGGAATCTACAGTTCTAGAAACTGTGGAAGAGCTGAGTCCATGGAATTCTCCCCTCCCCTTTCCTAACATCACATCTAACAAGTACCCCTTTGTCCTCCTCCACAGTCATGAGGGCTGCATGCATGGACCTCTTCTTCCTTGAAGTGAAATAGCCTGGGATGTATTTGCACTATGAAATGTATATGATATTTATAGAACAGTTTTTGCTATTCAGATATCTGGGCTTACATACTTATTAAATCATTTATATGCAAATGTGATTTTCTCAAAAGGCAGACTAAAGGTGAGCAATGAAATAAAAGCACAGTTAAGCTGCAGCGGTAAATCTCTGGCAAGCAAGAGGCACAAAGGTCTATTCTCAGCTGTGTCTACTTCAAAGGAAACCCCCGGGTTGAGCTCAAAAGGGTTGACTCTCAAATAGGAGAGTAGAGGATTATTGTGTTTGTTGACTGCCCAGAGCCTGCAGAGTACCTGTCTTGGAAAAGAATAGTTTATTTCAATTATACTTGCCTTGCCCTTGTCCTTCTGCTCCCAATCTGATTCTTACTGCACTACCTGAGGGCTTGCAGTCAGATCACCTCCTCTCCTGGGGTGTGGGATAAAGAAAAATGATATTAAAGACACAGAAGCAGCAGCAGTAAGGATTGCCGGTTGTGACAAAACCCAAATTCCAAGTGTCATGTTCCCATTGTCTGAAAAAGTAGGGGCACCCCTCATTTTAGTGGTGTATTAGGACTTATGCTCAGATTTCTTGAACATTTACTTTATATTATATGAAGGAGAACATATGGATTCTTGGAACCACTTCTCTCCCTCCCTCCCTCTCTCTATATCAGCTGTATATCAACTGATTATTTTACTCTTTTCAGCTTTGCCAGAGAGATACTTCCTATCCCTGTTTTCATTAATTGCTGTAGAAGCTGAATCACATCACTGGCATTTCTAGTCTCCTAAAGTATCTCTAGATGAAAATCTGACATGTGTTGGTACATAACTGAGTAGTTTCCAGTAAATACAGTTTTCATTTTATTTTTTAAAAGAAGTAACTGAGATGAGTCAAAACCATGTAGTGATTTTCTGGTGAACTTTAAAAATCCAATTTTATCTAAGTTCAAATAACCTACTTGATGTCTTTTCTATCAATTATATATCAACATTCTGCAAAATATGATTATACCTCAATTATAATTTATTGTAATTCAACTTTGCTTCATTAAACTGTTCTCTGCGAACAGTTACCAAGGAAGCATAGGGTTTTTTGTTTTTTTTTAGGATCTAAGAAAATGTAAAACTACAAACAGGTATCATGAGAAATTCTGAATCCCTTGGATTCATGGGCCAGAGACGGACCCAACAATAATATTTTTAAAAAGATTGGCTTTCATACTTTCTATAATGAAGATTAATAAATTTGAAGAAACCTTGGTACACAAGTTATAGGTGTATCCACGGTTAGACATGGGTTCCAGCCCCTATCTGCTGGTGTTTCAAAGGGTCTTGAAGACCTGCTTTTTGTTCAGGCCTTTGGAGAGAATGATTGAAGACCCCTTTAGCAGGTATGGGTTTGTTTTTGCTCCTGTCCAGTTCGTTGTCTTTTATTCCTTGTTCTTGTTTATTATTACATTGTCTTATTCCTTTTAATGTTGTTTACTTGTGAACCGCCCTGTCAGCCCAACAAGATAGACCAGACTAAGAAACCAATGCCATGTAGGTCAGAACTACTTTTATTGTAACAGCTGTAGTAGCAGACTCTTGCAAATCACTTTATCTTTGTGTGAACTAGGGAAGGGCTTGTCTGATATGTTTTGCTCACATTTTTTTTTTGTTGGCCCAGGCTCAAGCCCTGCTTATCTGACTGTTACCTTGGTAGTGGCTCTTCCTCCTGTCCTTCAAGCAGCCAACCACATACTGATGGTATTTTCACTTCCTAACCTATTACTCTAGGATATTATGCTAGGTTGCCATTAATTAAGTAATGTGCAAAAAGATTGGTCTATTGACTTGTGGAACATCTTTAGTTAATACAAATGATCTATGCCTGAGCATTTCTAATTCACTGCATGTGCTTTCCTACATCAAATAGATTTTTCTACCTAGGACTATTTTATGCTTATGTTTAAAGAAGAACTACAGCCCATTCTTCTACCTGGAAGCATTTAACCAAAGAATGAACACTTTTAATTGTAAAAACATTTCTCTCCATCCTCACTTCTTAAGCACTGGCAAAGTTTGAAGATATAAAACCTTTAACTGAGAATATTAACAGCCTTCTCCTTTTATATTAAATATGATCACATCAGACATACAGCCTCAGTTGTCTAGGGTTCCAGAACTTGTGTGTGTGGAAGAGGCCACGCAGTAGACGGACGATGCTGCCCTGAATTTTTGGGAGTGGGCATTCAAGGTAAATTTGTCAGAAGTACAGTAAAACTTTCAGAAATGCCATGCTGCAGAGTAGCCAAAGCCTCCTCCTCCTGGGTGTCAGAAAGCATGTGACTTTTCTTCAGAAGCACTTGGCATAACACTGACTCTACCTATACAACAAACAGCTCTGCGTTGCAATCTCTTCTTGGAAATTGTGTTAGCTCATCCATAGGGCTTCTGTACTAGTGATACATGCCAAAATTCAAGTGCTTTGTGAAAGGAAAAAAAAGTCGATCTTCAGAATGATGTTGAGGTTGAGATACAATTGCAAGTTATGTTTGCCCAAAATAAATATATCAGAGAAACCTAATTCCCTGTCCAGTGTGATTTTTAAGGACAGTGGGAAAGTACCATTGGGGAAATCACTTTTCTTCCATTTTGGAAACAGAGCAGCATATAAGCCAAATAAATAAAATAGGAATAGAGAGCTAGGAGCAGAGAAGGATCTGAATACAGATCAAGTCAGAAGTCTTCATATACTTTGGCACCTTCCTACCAAGAAAGATAACAAATCAAGAGCTTTCAAACAAATGTACTGGAAGTGACACCAAAAAGTATCACTAGGGAAATTACTTGCCTCCAGTTCTCTAGAAAGGACACCACAGAACAGCACATCAGAGCCATAGAATCAGTGCCTTGCTGGGAAAAGGATTGTTAAGTGTCTGGGACCTAGCAAAATGCAACCCCTACCCAAATGAACTCCTTTCAAATATAATGTACAACAGTTCTTTAAATAAAACTATAACACAGATCAAGGGTCAGAATTTTATTTAAATTGCATCATTTCCACAATGCTCATGAAATACAGATTCTACAATGTTTTAAATGTAGACCAATAGACAATTATTTCACAAATGTATAAATTTATACTTCAGCTTCCCTAACTTGAATATACATATAAGAGGAGATTTGTGTCAGCATTTGATCTGAATTATAGCAAGAAAAAAAAAAAGTCTTCCGGTTTGCTGCTTATGAAAATTAAGGTTATACGTGGAATAATATCTTATGTAAGCTCTGTCACACACAATCAGTAAACTTACCCAGAAGAAAATGATAAAAAATGACTGTAATTTTAAATTTGTCTCCATGATCAACAAAAAAAGCAAACTAAACATTCTCCTCAGGGATACCATTCAGCTCAGTGGACAATAAAAGCTCCCATTTTCATAGCTATAACACATGAAGGACTCGAGCAATAAAAAGGAGCATTGTCATTTTGCAAGATCAGATTACACTGACACCAGTGGGAAGTATGTGATTTGATGGCAACACCCTAATATCAACTTACTTGCTTACTGTTTCTCAATAATAGGCAAAGCAGTTTAGGATGTGAAGGTGAGTCTGCCCTTCTCAGATATGAATAAACCGAGGACTAGGTCACAGAAATGGCCTACCTGTAGTTTCTCCTCTACCTCATATGTTCAGCTTGGAGGTCTGAATGACAGAAGCTTCCTTGAAAACATCTATCAATGTGATTTGGATCTCTAATAAAATAGGGTATAATGCCACAAAGAACGATGCTTTCATTCAAGCAAATGCAAGTACAGATCCTTCAGATCACCAACTAAAGTCAGGGCAGTCAGAGAAAGCAACAGGTGGGTTTGTAGTCAGTCTACTTTCAAACTCTTACAGGTTCAGAACTTGATTCAGTTTGAAGTTCTCCTCAAGTTCAAGTGCATACATGAAGAAGCCTTCTGCCTTTATTGCTTCAATTGCTTCAACTGCACATAAACTCTTGAAATGATGGATAACAGCAGAAAAGTTAAAGACAGATTCACTAGGGTTCATTTTCGTTGGTAATACAGGAAGTCCTCAGAGAAATAAAGCTCTTGTTCACAAGCTAAGGAGGGTCCCTTCTGAGCTTCTTGTTCTTCTCACTATGCACCTGAGGGCTATACCCTCTCTTATCTGACCATTCCCTAGGCAGCATCTCTTCCCCCCATCTCACAAGGTCTTTCCCACATACCATTACAGATTCACTCTAATTTGCTCTGGTTACTGTCTCACTCCTGAATCTTTCAAGAAGATGATGAGAAACATCAAGAGCAATAGGAAAGACATCCTGTTCTATACTTATCACATAAGTTATTATTATTTTGTAAAAAGATGTGGCCTAATTATAGTTGCAAGCAATTGGAATATCGATTCAAGTAGGGGAGTGGGGGATAAGGCAATTCATAGGATTAAATGAAATTAAAGGGAAATATATTTAAAGTTTGCTGTTTTTATAACAGAAGTGGAATGTAACCAGAACAAACAGCATAAATTTTTGTCCTCAAGTAGGACTGGAGCATTTATCCCTTGAAGCTTTTTCACAGAAGTGACATGAAAGTTAATAGGCTTCCCCCCTTCCCTGGCAGCCCACAATTGCCAATGACCAATCAACTGGGGAGCAAACATTTTCAAATTCTCCAAGTTTCCACCAAGAAGTCAGGTCTTCTTGGAACTCCCACCACCACCACTATGTTGCCACAGGAAGTAAAAAAATAAACAAGAAATGACAGCCATGGTGTCTAGAAAAGCCATCCTTTCCAAAGGTACTTTAGGATGACATCTCTGTTTCAAAAAAAGGGAAGGGATAGCTGACTAGGGGAAGTTAGTTTAGCTCCAAATTAAGCCACTCTGGATTAATTTATGGGTTATTTGACTGCCTTAGGTGTCGCTAACCCTGTCATTTAAAAGGCTAGGAACAATGCACGCAAATGTGCACCTTGGGATAAATGGGCATGAAACGTCATATTAATTTTCACTGACTTTTTTTTGCTATATTTGTAAAGTGATATGAAAATATTATGAATTCACAATAGGGAAAATAAGAAACTGATTAAAACCAAGCTGACCAATTTGCCCAACCTATGACCTCCAGGCCCAATCTGAAGGGGCTACTTTTAATCTGGTTGTAGTTTGAAGTAGCTATTTCTAAATACATAAATCAAAACCCTTGGTCTTGCAAAAGTAATGCGTGCAGTAACCTAGATTTCTGCTGAAAAATTAGTGAGGACTCTGCATTCATACTATATTGGCAACTGATATACAAGCCATACGAGAAATAAAACTGGAAATACACATTTCCAGAGAAAAGGCTTTGAAAATAAAATTTTTTTTTAAAAGAGAAAATGCCACCACTTTCTAGTTAATAGCAGGATATCTACCACGTGTCTATGCTTTGTGTCTGTACTACAAGCAATTTTGCATTGTCTAAATGAAAGACAATGCTTACTAAGCAAAGTTAATTATAAAAACACATTAATATTGCAGACATAGCTACTATTGCGAGAAAGGTCTTCAAAGCTGAGGAACATCCAGATTCCACATGGTCTGCTCAGTTTTCACAATAGAATTCCTGGCCCAGGACTGTAGTTCCTTTTTGCAATAGTAAGCTTCACAGGTATCTTCAGAGCCCACAGAAAATCATAGAACTGAGATTCTTGATATAGCATTTTATGAACCGAAGTCAAGAGTCTGGAAAAGCCTTTATGATAGAGTCATAAGCAGGAGGTGGAGTTTGCGTTGAATGGCAGACACGAAGACTGTTGTTTGACCAATTGAAATCTGGATGAGAGAAGCTGTTGGTGGAAGTTCCAGTAAGTGTGGTGGTGGTGCTGGTAGGTACCAGAGTAATCAACTGACTCTCAGTTTCCACAGGAAGTGGAGGGCATTGGAGAAAGGGGTGAAATGTAGAGGCCCGAAAACTTGATTTTCTTGGGAAAGAATTAGCCTGGTCTAAAGACGCTTGCCTTTGGAAGGTGAGACTGGCTAAGCTGAGATTGCTTCGGCGCTCACAGCTGCTGTTGCGGTAGAACCCGGGCCTGCTGGCAGTGCATCCATGAGCGGCTCTGGAACGTCGGCTAGATGATGAGGTACTCCACTGGGAAATGTGGGCACTAGCTCTACGACTAGACAGGCAAGTCAAAAGAGCCCAGATTATGCTTCCAATGACAAGTCCAATGACCATAGAAACAGAAAATGCTATTATTATTTGATCTAAAAAGGAAAAACAATTGTGAGGGAGTTAATAATAAATCTAATGAAAAAATAGGACATTTTTGCTAAAAACATGCAGCTGGTCAATAGTACTTACAGTACACTTCTCATACAGAAGTGATTTTCAGACAAACAGTCCAGATTCATCCAGCCTGTTGCTCTCCAAATGTGTTGAGACTAAAAGTTCACGTATCTCCTTCCTGCTCTGCTCTGCCCTGCCCCACCCACTCCCCTGGCCAATAGCCATTCTAACTGAGAATCCTGAGAATTAATCCCAATACATCTAGAGCAATGGTTTCCAGCCTGGTCCAAAAGCTTTGGTGATTCATGAGGATTGGTCCCTACTGGGTACCAAAATAGTTTTTGTTTTTAATGGCTATATTAAAAACTGTCTCCCAAGCTTTGAGCTGGAAACACCAAATTCTCAAGAAATAATCTTGTATGATTTCAGCCACCTATCATCATCATCATCATCATCATCATCATCATCATCATCATCATCATCATCCAATTGGGGGAATTGTTAATGCCATTTAGGGGAAAAACATGTGTCATCTTGCTTGGACTTGTGGTCCCTGAGTAATATGGAGTTCTTTAAAAGCTTTCAATAATCTTGTAGTGGTCACATAAAAAGAAAGAGTCTGGAACCACTGACCTAGACAGCTCCAGATTAGGAAAGATTTATAGACTTAATATACTCTAGAAGGGAAGAGGATGCAAGATGGCAAAGAGGCATTATACTCTTGAATTATTAGTTTTGCTAAGTTTGTTGGTCAGTTAACAGAATAAATGAACATGAAAAAACTCCATAAATATGTACAGGCCATAATTCACCAACCTTATTTTGTAAAACAACGTATTGAAGAAAAAGAAGAAAAAAAAGAGATGTTTGCTACATTTGTATCCTGAAACACTGGATTAATTCTATTAAATATGCAAAGCTAGTGTGATGGAATGTATCTATGGAGGGGGAGGTGGTTTGATGGAATACAGTAGAGATCCAAGTTCTCAGGAAGGAGGGAGCGCATTCCAGGAGGGAGGGGGGGAAGACAAGAGGCAGCACAGTCCAGAGCAGGGGCGTGGGAAGAAGAAGAGACTTAAGATAGCCACTCCCTAGATTCTCTCAGAGTATATCTATTAGGTTAGCATAGTACAGGTTTAGTATGGCAAGATTCTGTCCGTATTGTGTAAGCAATAAAGAACTGAACTTGGCTGGATTGTTTCCTTGTTGTTCTTGGGCTAGGCCTGACAGGTAGTGTCCTTTGTCATTTATATTCTTCATGGCTTGTTGATGTATTTATTTAGATAGATTTTTGATTTTTTTCTTTATTTATTGCAATGACAAAATAAGAAATAATGGTAAGCCTAATACAGAAAAGAGAGGGAAAAAATAACCTTGGAAATACCGATACCTGAGAAAATATGTACTCTTGAAGAGAAATATAAAATTTTTACATCTATATTCAAAGGTTTTACTGAGATGTGAGAAAAGCACAGATAAATCATGGAGTCCTTGGGGTTCTCTGAGCTTGGTTGTTTTCTTGCAAACGCCTCATTACCTGGCTAGTTAACATCTTCAGTGCTAAATTAGCAAGCTTTCAAATAAAAGAACCCTCCTCTGTTTTATTTATTTTATTATTTAAAATATTTCTATACCATTTCTCATTCAAAAAAAAAAAATCAGTGCAGTTTGTAACAACATCCAGACAATTTGAACTATAGGTTAAACAACTGATAAAAGTAGTTTAGTTTATTCTTTTTGATTAGTCTAAGAACCATATCAAATAAAATAAGATAAAATAATACAGCCTATTGGGATATTTAAAAATATATACATTAAAACATTGTATAAAATGTAGAACCTAAAATATTTGCTAAAACAGCAATAGCAGAAAGAAAAAAAACAGCAATAAAAAGTTAAAAATATCAGCAGCATTAGCACATTATTAAAAAAAGTTGATATCTTTAAAATGTCTTTGCGGGGGCTGAAGAAACAATGAAGGCCACACCAGATGAGGATACCATTACAAAGTCCAGGGCCTGCCACTGAAAACATTTGCTTCCTATAGGCACTCATCACCCATAAGCATAACATGGGAGCACCAGAACAGCCCTCCAAAGGTCTTCAAGGATAGGAAGGATCATATGAGAAGTGGTGTTCTTTCAGCTACTGTGATCTGAAGCCACGGAGAGCTTTCATAGCTAATATCAGGATCTTGAATTGTGACTGGAAATGAACAGGGAACTAATGAAGATCATAAAGAACCATTGTGTGAGGTGTTCCTATTACTATTACCCACTTCTAGTCAATAATGTTGCCTCAATATTTGGTACTACATTTTTAAAACTTTCTTCAAGGGTAGCCTTATGTATAATGCACTGCAGTTATCAACTTTTAGGAAAACTATAATAAATAGTGCTATTTTAAAAGTGTGAAGTTTTGAAATTTAAAGCTGTTCTGCTGGAACAGAATGGCTACAATGGAAATTAAGCTTAATGAGCTCCTTATTGAGCTCACTAAACACACTATTTGTGTATATCACCAAACCATTGATCCAACCAACCTAGTATAATCCACTCTGATTTGCAACAACAGTTTAGAACTCAGTACATTTAGTGTGCATTTAAAGCATAGGGAACATTTGTAATGATAAGTCCACTGATGATAGTTTACTAGTTTTGACCCAGGAATTTAAAGGGGAAATAAAAATTTTGGCTTTGGCTGGCAAAGCTTCTCATGGGTGGAATTTCACTCATCACTTTTCAGAGATTAGTTGTGCTAATCTATTACAGCAAAACTGTTTAAATTAAACATACATGTGCCATAAGATACTTTGATAATTTTGCTCTCCAGTGTTCAATGAACCTACCATTTCTCTGTAACATGATTGTGGCAACATTGCCCTCTACTGGAAATTTGCTTGAATGGAGCAATCAGGTACAAGTGTATGAAACAGTACAAATATCCATTAGAAAGAAATTTATTCCCCTAACCTTCTAACAGAATTCAGAAGATTCTGAATATTCTTATATCTTAGACAACAATTCAATGGATATGTTTTCTTTGTAATCCTTCCTAGCACTTCCAGTCTAATATCACTGTACAGTACAACTGTTTTATTTTCCTGCAAGACAGAAGTGACAGAAAAAACACATAAAGCAGTGTTCCTCAACCTTAGCCGCTTTAAGCTGTGTGGACTTCAACTCCCAGAATTCCCCAGCCAGCATGGGGGAATTATTGGGAGTTGAAGTCCACACAGCTTAAAGCGGCCAAGGTTGAGGAACACTGACATAAAGGTTACAAATGGAAGATGAGAACATTTCATTACCTCATGGAATTTTACTAATGATACAAGATAATTACACCATTTAAATGGTTAGGACTACCATATTTGCACTGCACAAATCCAGATGACCATTTCATGAAAGCAGGGACAGAATTTTCTGTTTCTTTTTACTGCCATCTAATGGTTATTTAGACATTTGTAGCCCAGATCTAGTAACAATAGAAGCGAATACGTGTAGCTCAGGATTGAACTGTGAAGTCCTTCAGTGCTAGATGTTACCTAGCCAGGTAACGAAACGTTTTCAAGAAAACAACCAAGCTCAGAGAACCCCAAGGACTCCCCAGATCTGGTAAGTCTACTAAGACTCATTTGAAAGCATCCTGAGTAGCAATATACTGTCAATGCTAGAGAAGCAGGACTGATCACTTTGGGTTGGCAACTTTAGCACTATAGTCGGGTAGAAGTAGGGTTCCATATCTTAGCTGTCAAAAGCTGGATGGCCATTAGGTGGCCATCCAGAGGAAAATGGTTAACTCTTTCCTACTATTGGTGGGATCTGTGATCAATCTGATTGTTGCAGTCCTAGTACATAGCTGTTGTACTTTCAAGAAGCCAAACTGCACCTGGGAACAACTCATCTTTACACAACATTAAGAGTAGGCTGAGTCTTTATACTATCCAGTTATTGTAATTTTGTGTTAGGTCTTGAAGGGCTTTTTACTGAAATGGTCAGGCATGGAAAGACATTTTCTTTGAATTTCAGTTGATATTCAAAAGAAGGCATTTCCTTTTGCATTATTTAACAAGAATCATTAGAAAATCTATAATAAAGTAATATAGTAAGTGTATCAATCTAGGTAAAATGTATCTAATGTGTGTAAGCACTAAAATATTTAAGCTACGTGTAATTTTATCTTTCTTTTTCCCCCCATAGACAATAATAGATCATCTACAATATAGCTATAATAATAATAATAATAGTAATAATTCCAGAAGTCTACTAGAAAAATTACAGTAACATCATCAAGACCTATGTTCCTCTCCTAGAAAATGGTGTCTGTATTCAAAGGATCTTGATTTATTATTTTCAGTTATATACAAAATTAAATTAGATGGAAGTTGCAGTTTCCTGCTGTTGTTGAGCAGCCACCAATTAAGAGAGGTTTTGCAAAAGTTGGCAAGCATGAAGCTTACTCTGGAGCCAGCCTGCTTCAGGTATCCCTTAATAACAAGGAAATTCAACAGCAGTGCAGTCTGCAAAATATCCTGCTAAAACATTTGGAAAATACATTAGAAATCTGATCAACAGCTTTTTTTCAGACCCCACCACTTTACACATGGTAAAAAGACATGCATTTTAAAAATTGGAGTTGTAAAATAAACTCTGACTTTTTTCTTATTATGTGTGAAAGGGTATTTCCAGTTCATTTATAATATGCTGATTTCAGCACCAACGCATGTGATTTGTGGAAGTGTTTGTTTTAAATGATGGGTTGATAATGAAAAAGAATATTAATCACGTAACAGAAGAGCTGGTGATTCAGGACTGGTTCTTTGCCAGACCTCTCAGAGCCATCTCTGACCTAAAAACTAAAATTAAAATACTCAAAATTTTACAATGTATTTTGAAACATTTCAGCAATTTCACATGAGAATAGCATCAGATTTTAGCCATGGATAACATTGCCCAAATCTCACATGATTGCACTGAAATTTGAGGAGGAGAAGAAGAACCAAGAGAAGATATTGTGCAGTAGTGCCCTTAACCCTGAAAAGGTTCTTAACTCCTGATTTAACATAATTCTTTCCATTTAAATTTGCAATCTGGTTCCTATTTCTTCAGGCGCAGTCATGTTAGGTAACTGCTGCAACTGGCAGAGCTTGGAGGGCTCAATGTTCAGTTTGATGTTAACTGCCATTAGCCCAGGTCAGATTCCCTCTCAGTCTAAAGCTTTAGATGTAAAATTTAAAAAACTGTATGTTTATCAAAATTAACGTTTTAGAAATCATAGTTAATATTGATATAAACTTCTTCTTTTCCACTATCTTTAAAGGTTTCAGCTATCTAAACATTAGAGTGTTAATAATCTCCAGTCAGCCCTGTATAAATACCAGTGTACCAAATAATATAATGGACTACTTGTGTTTTATAATAATACAATAAAACAAGTATATTTGTAAAAAGAAAAAAAAAGATTATCTCTCAGTTTTGCCCACTACTCTTGGTGCTGGCTAGGTTTGCGCAACACACTGAACCACAAACTAACCGGCCACATTTTAATTCAGCTTGCTGTGTTCAGATTATGGTTTGTGTGTTGAGTCAACCCAAAAAGTTTGGTTCATTCAGTAAACACAGTATCTAACAGTAACTCTCCAGGATCCTTACAAAGAGACGCAACTCCACCCTTAAATAGAAGAACAATTTGTGAGAAAATGGGAAACAACTCCTACCTTTACTTAAAAGGGAAATAAACTGAAATGATGCAGACTCTCTCCCCCCACTCCCCATCCCCAAATTTCACTCTCTTGTTCTATATTCATTACTTCTGCTGCAACATCACTGGAGATTTAATTGCATCAGAAGCCCCAAAGCAATTAGATTGCCAACTGGCTATAAAAGAAGCAGGCCTGGCATGCTCATTTGGTGTTCACAGGAACTGATAAACATAAATTGACAGATGAAACATAGGATGGAAGCTGCTAATATTCTTAGAACAGACATTGGGTCTGAAGTATTTGAACTGAAAAACTTTGATTTTTTTAACAATAAAATAGGCGGTATTCAGCATCATAGCAACAGCTGTCAGATAGCCCAAGTCATTAGGCAGCAACATTTGGAGAACGAATGGCCACCAGTGGGCTCAGTGCATGATGGTATTTTTGCACTGATTATGTATATGATGTTATACTTTTATCATTTTTTATGATGTAAACTGTTGGGAGTCATCTTTGGAATCTGGCAGTATAAAAATACAGTAGGTCAATCAATCAGTCAATCAATCAGTATTATAATTGTGGCTTCCTTCCTTCCTGTTAAGCACCTCTTAACTTCTGGCAACCAGGCCAAAAGGTGCTGGGAACAGTTCAGTAAGACTTTGAATTCATGCTTTCTCCCCTCCCATTGACAGTTATGGGTATGCAGGAGCAGGGATGAATTAGTCATGCCTGCTCTGAATCTGGAGTGTGTGAAGGGTCTAGACAGAATAATATAGCAATTTGAAATTCAGCATATGCAAAACTATCTCCTCCCTAACCCATTTCTGAATCCCCTGTCTTCTGGACATCTATCCTGACATAGCAGGGTAGAACTAAAGGGGACAGGGAGAAATCTCATTGTTTCCCTCTCCTTCATGACCAGCCTCCATAAAATGCCTCTTGCATCTGCACAGAAGGACTAGATGTAATACTTCCTCCTTCTATCTTCTGTAGGCATGGCCCTAGAGCCCTTTCAGTTTTGGTAGTTCCTGCTACCTAAAGTTCAGTTCTATGAGTGTTTGCCATGAATATCTGTGGCCTCTTATAAACTGAATGGGAGCAGCAGAAAGTTATGGAACTCATCAGTGACCCAATATATGTTGCAGAAGTCTTATTTCTTTATCAGACTCATACCAAGTAGACAATCACCAGGTGAAATTAGCAAGCAGATTCAGTGAGGAAATATACTTTTTTTCCTTTTGCTGAATTGCTGTCTGACATGCAGTTTTTAAGACACAGAAACCTGTACACACAAAGCTGGCATACTTGACTGAATTGTGACAAGGAGAAAAAAAACCTCTCCCATCCTCTTGTGTACATGCATGTGCTTTGAATTTCATTTGAATAGCTAAATTACTCAATAGAAAACTTCAGTAGAGTGCTTTCAGTGAAATTCTACTGTGAATTTGAATAAAGGTTCTCCTCATGTTCTTCAATGCCACTTGCATTTAATTTATGCCTTTGAGGCATAAAATTCAACAGATGTTTTAAACATTTCCCCCCTCCCCCCCCTTTTTTTAAAGAAATGGCCTGTGGAGGAGGAATATAGTGGTAGTACAAACTATGTTGAAGAAATAGGCAAGGTTTTCCCCTCACAGTTAGAAATAAGATTTATTTTCATTTCTGTCAGACACACTGGGTTGAACAAAACTGCTCTATGGAGCTTTTTTGTGACTGGGATGAAGAGGTCAAAGAGTGCTTACCAAATTACTTGATGACACCACATGGAATGCAATATTGGTATTTTAGAACATGGAAATAAAATTAAAATGATCCTGACAACTCACAGAAATGAAGTGAAAAGAATTGAATGTTCACGAAGAAGACAGAAATCAAATGTACAGGCATAATGGATGATGATGCAAGGATTGGTAATAGATCTTGGAATCATGGCTTGTGCTAACTGAATATGAGTCAGCAAATACAATTTTAGTCTGCATCTACAGAAGTATAGTTTCCAGATCTTGGAAAATATAAAAGTTCCATTTTATTCTGGGGCAGTCAGACCCCATCTCCAGTACTGTGTCCTTCTGAAAGATTCAGACAAACCAGATGAGGTTGAGAAAAGTTGAGAAGGATATTCAGGAGATTAGATCTTATGAAAATTGAAGAAACTGGGATCTTTCAGAAGAGAAGACTGAATTTGAGATATGATAGCACTCTTCAAACGCCTAAAAGGAGGTCATATAGAACAAAACTCAACAGCTGTTCTCTACAGATGTGCAACATTCAGACCTGAAGTGACGAACCATGTTTCAGATGTAGTGCAGGGCCCTCCATGTACCTGTTGGCTGGTTCATAAGGAAGCTACACCTTTTCCTGAGCTTGCATAGTTGTCACGCAGGGTCAAGAAAATAGGAAATATGAAGGTCCTTTATAAGAATAGCCCAGGAAAAAGTATAGGTCTTTCAAGGTGCAGCGTATAGGGAAGATGCTCATAGAATCATAGAGTTAGAAGGACCTAAGAGGACATCACGTCCAACCCCCTGCACACCGCAGGATTCTCTACACCTTCCCCAGTAGATGACTATCCAGCCTCTGTTTGAAAACCTCCAGTGAAGGGAAAGAAACCATGCAGTAACTTATCCCACTGATTGACAGCTCTCACTATCAAGAAATTCTTCCTAACGTCTAATCTGTATCTACATCCATGAAGTTTCATCCCATTTGTTCTAATCTTACCCTTTGGAGCAAGTGAGAATAAGTCAGAATCCTCTACAATGTGACAACCCTTCATATATTTGAAGACAGCTATCATGTCCCCTTTCCACCTTATCTTCTGCACGCTAAACATACCTAGGTCTTTTCATCATTTCTCTTAGGACTTGGTTTCCAGTCCTTTCACTATCTTGGTAGTCCTTCTCTGGACTTGCTCCAGTTTTTCAATTTTTTTTTAAACTGGGATGTGCAGAACTGAATGCAACACTCTAAGTGAGACATGACCATGCCAGGGTACAGCAGGATAATTAACCCCCATAATCGGGACTCTTTGGTCCTCTTGATGCTCTTCAAGATGTTGCTGGCCTTCTTTGCAGCCACATTACATGGCTGGGACATGTTGAGCTTGTGATCCACTAGTACCCTCCCCAAGTCCTTCTCACATGTGCTGCTCTTGAGCCAGATTTTCCCCATTCTGTACATGTTTCTTTTGTTTTTCTTACCTAGATGCCTGATTTTACATTTCTCCCTGTTAAATGTCATTCTGTTTGTTTCCTGTTCTAGCCTAAGTCTTTTTGAATTTCTTCCCTCTTCCCAAGTATTAACCGCTCCTCCTAGCTTTGTATCATCTGCAGATTTGGTAAGCATTCTCTCAACTCCTTTGTCCATATCATTTATAAAAACTTTGAACAGCACTGGGCCCAGGACAGAGCCTTGTGGCACCCCATTCAAGAAGTCAGAGCCTTTATCTGCTTCAGATCAGAATACTGCACACCTCTATGTTCTCTAATATTCAAGGGTTCAGGACATGCAATAATGGAGTTAAGTTATAAGAAGGCAGAAGACTGAATGTTAGACATAACTTTTTAAAATTAGGAGGAGTGGAATTAATGAGCCAGAGAGATGATATCTTTTCCCTCGCTGAGCATGTTCAAGCAAGGTTACAACACATTCGTCTGGATGAATGAACAGGGGTTGGGCTCAATGATCTAAATGTCCTGTCCAACACCTATGAATTTTTAACTCCCTTCAAATGCCTGATGCAGTTTTGTATGACAAATATTATGCTAAGTGGAATTTCTGGTCTTCCGTCTCTTTGACTACTTTCCGACTACCTTGATGTATGGAAAAGCTTTCAAAGAAGGCATTATAGCTGCTATTCACAGCTATCATCTCAAAATAGCTCTTATTCATTTGCGACACAGATTTTCAAACAATGCTATAATAAGCCCCATATTCAATGAAGTAAATTATTTGAACTCTCTGCAGCCCAGTGTTCTTTCAGAATGAAGATTAATCTGAGGAGTTTAAGAAGGGAGAAAGGCTGGGCCAAGGGAGGGACATCAGAAAATTGAGAAAAATCACAAATAAGAGCCCAAAATAAAGGTGCTTTAGGACCATTAATTAATATCGTTTATAGTAAAATGGTACCACTGACCATGCTTCTTTATACATCTAGCTTCTTACCTAAAAATTCATCTCTTTAGAGGTTCCCATGGCTGGTAAAAACAGGGCAGTATGGTTCCTTGATCACCAACCCACAACTTCTTTGCCTGTTTCTGTCTGGCCTTTGCCCAACACAAGAGGCAGAAAACTTAGTATAAGAATAATGAATCAGCTGGAATAAATCAACAAGTGGGCCCAGTAACATAGAAATGTGGCTGTACTTTCTAAAAAAAAAAAAAACAAACTTCTTATAGCTTGGAAAACAAAATGGAGGCTCCACGCTGGTTGGATTAAGGCAGAGAAGAGTAATGAGGATGTAATAAAGCCTAAGAATATCACAAATTATCCCAGCCTTGAAAAACAAAAATGCAATTAAGAGTATTATTTTCATAGTTTCTATCTTATGCACTTAGTTTGTGGGCAAAAAACTAGCCTATTTCTCTACTGGATTCACCTCTGTAGATCCAAATAAACAGGAAAAGTAGCAATCCTGTCCTTTTCACTATCAGCATGAAATATCCCTTGAAGGTTAGTGACAGATTTATATCTAAAAACAAATTGAACTTAATAATAGGCTGATAATTTACCAACATCTGGCTCAGTTCAAATTATTATGATTATTATTACTATTCTTCCAACTTTGCACAATCTAATGAAACTTGGTTAAAAAGTGGGATAGCAATGTTAAAATATTTATTTTTCTACTTTGCAAATGCTTTGTTTATCATAAAATATTCTGATCTATACTGAATATACTATCTATGCTAGATGCAATGTAACTGTACAGCAGAGACAATTTAGAGAGAATATGATATAGAAAATATGTTCATTCACATTGTTTGTATAAGAAACAAGTCCTCTAGAATACTTACTCCAGAAATGGGGTGGCCAGAAGTTCTCAGAACTTGTGCTGTTGGCATCCATAGCATTCAACATGGACAAAGAAAGTAATTTTAAGAAGTGTTGTATCCAGAATAAAATATTGGGTAGTATATTAGAAATTTGATTTGGGAAAACAAAAATACCGTTACATATTCCTTAAACTTGTTCTGTTTGCAGGAAAGGAAATCAGTGTATCAGATTTCCTGCTTTTATACTCAAATTAGCAACTGTTTCCCTTATCTTGCATTAGCACATGTTTCCTGAGACAGGGAACAATTTCCTTCTCGTCATTTCCTTGGCTGGTCAGTGTGTTAAGTATGAACAGTATCTCAGTCTCTTGGGCTCAGCTTGTTGTTGGATCCAGCTCATCTCTAAGAGAAGGAGAAAGGTTTCCATTACTTCTCCAGAATATTTCTATAAATGGAGAGCTTCGTCCTGCATTCCGAAACGTGCTAGAAGACTCATGGGACTTACTATTTTCTTCATTGAACAATGATGATGGAGCCATTTTAAAACTTTATATGGTGTTGTGCTTATCTTATTTCTGATTGCATTTTGCTTCTCTTGTATTTTGGATTGTGCCCCTAATAAGATAACTCTTACTGTTTTGTTTTGTTTTTCTAATTGCTGTAACAGGATAATTTAACTGCTGGTGCTTGTGTGTTTTATTTGTGATATTAATTATATAAGCCCCCTCGGGAGGGTTGAGATCAGCTTCAAAATATTCCAACATACACAATATTTTAATTAAAAATAAACACAGAAGAAATTCCATGTACATTGTTTAGAAATGCAGTTATTTACCTCACTTTTTCATCAACATCTGACACTAAAAAAGGCTCACCAAGCACTAAAAATGCAATTTTTAAATGCAATTACATTTAGAACCATAATTAAAAATAAATAATAAAAGTTCAAACATCAGAAAGCATACTTTGCAGGAAAGAAGTATAGGCACAAGACTAAGAAACTCTAAAACCTATTGGAAATACTCACATTTTAGCTAAACATTGTCCGATTACTTATTATTTATTTTTGTTCCATACTTATTTACTGAACAGGTGAATTGAAGACTATTTGTGCAAATGTGTAAGTAATGGATGTGAAAGCTTGAAAATACTAATGTAGGTCTTTCTTCAGGATCAGAACTCATGCTTCTCCTCTTCCTTTCTCTATATGGGGAAAAAACCAAGCTGGGTAAGTTCATATTTTCTAATACCAACAATCAGTTTTCATTTTTGCTTCTTTTAAACACCCCCCCCCCCAAATTGAGAAAGGCAGGTCTGGTTTGCAGACCAACCCAAAAAGATCAAAAGTAGCCTATCTCACTTCCTCTCTTTCCTTTAATAATAAAAAAAAACAAATGGTAGAGTGTATCTCAACTGGCTTCTCAATCACTTTTCTAGCTCCTTCCATGAAGCATGGCACATATTTATGGAGACTTCTATATTATCTTTGCTAATAACCATATGGATTTTCCTTTACATTCATTGTCTCTTTCTCAATTACAAATTGCTCCAACTGGTTACATTATGAATGTTCAATTTTTTTAGATAAAACAAGTGAGGCAACTGAAACAAATAGTTTAGAGAGGGACCAGCATCAAATGGATATTGCTCAGTGTGGACATCATATCTGGAAACAAATCAGAACAACCAAACATATTGGTATGTATATGCGTGTATGAACCTAACGTTTCACATCAGTTATGTCATTATCATATTTCCCTTTCTAACTCTGTTGAGAGGAGGTATGAAGGAAGTTGTACCAACAGTGGCATCTTCTGGCTTACTACCATAGCTGCACCATGAATTTCTAGGTACATGGATAGAAAAGCCTTAATACCATTCTGAAGTACATTTTTATATTTCACTGTTATTTTAAATGCCCATCTTTGATAGGGATGATGGTGTGTGTGTGTGTTATTTTACTGTTGCATTTATTAATGTAATTATTGGTTTTACTGGATTACATTTTTACATTTTTCTGATTTTTATATTTTAGATAACTGGAGCTTTCTGGGTGAGTTTCCTTGGTTATTAGATTAAAAGGATAAAAATACTTAAGTGGTCCTTGTAAAGAATGTTTAATCCTGTTTTTTCATATTGTCTTGAACTAAAGTGAACTTGCCTTTTTGCAGGCAAGGAAAAGCTGTCAGATGTTAGGGCCACCCAGGAAACACAGGCTGCATGTGATTCTTGGCCATCGTTTCAGTGACTCACAGAGCTGGCCCATCATCTGACCAGCTGGCCGGCCAGGAAGAAATCGCTGGCTTTATTTTAAAGTCATTCTGTAGTCTGAAACTACTGAACTGCAGTTCAGCTAGTAGTTTAATTCTATTATTTAAATGTCTGACTACAGAATAATGGTTTCCTGCCCTCCAAGAGATTCTTAATTAACTCAGGGCTGCAAAGCTATTTGTGTTACCTTCTGTCACTGCTGTTGTGAAGAGTTGCTATACTTAGTTTACCTGCAAACAGACGGTACTGGACTTGTCTCTGTACATTCTGCATTTCATTCCTCTGAAATTTCACAATTACAGTTCTCCTCCTCAGACAGGTGTAGATTACCTGCCAGATTCCAATCCCTAAATAATTATGCCATAATAATTATTTGGCGATTGGAATCCTTAAGTGAAGCTGTTATGGGGAGACGGGGGGGGGAGGGAGGGAGGTTGGAGGGTTATACTATGTGGCTACAGTGGCTGTGCAAGGCATTCAAAGATGGTACTTCTTGAAGTGTGTGGCCCCAAGGAGAGCTCTCTTCCTTAAAGCTTCTATGGCTGCTTCAAAGGCTGTCTCCAGCTGCCTCGGCATGTGTGTGTGTGCACTGCCACTTCACTGGGAGTTCCTGAAAATGTTTTCAGTGCATTTTATGGTAGTGCACTTCCTTCCTTTGTGGTCAGTTCCAGTCAGTGTTGGTGGGGCAGAGAGGTACTTCCTTTGTGGGGTGCCACAGGGCTCTACACTGTTTCCCCTTCTATTTAACATCTAAATGAAATCGCTGGGTGAGGGCATCTGCCAGCTGGGGTTTGGTATCATCAATTTCATCAACCCCAAACTGGCCAAGCGAGGCTGTTGAAGTTCTGCCCCAGGGTGGATGGGGAGAAAGTGACTCTGGCTCGATCCTACTGAGTGGCTGTGGCTGGGGACCACCCAGATCACTCCATGTCACCTCAGTTAAACAGCATTGTCTTTCAGGACCCAAGAAACATGCTTTTTCTGTAGCAGTATTTTCCAGTTCAGGAGTGATATGCAACTTAGGGGTTCTCTTGGACTCACAGCTTCTGCTTGAAGAGCAGATGGCTGCTGTGACCAACAGGGCAGCTGTGACCAATAGGGGTCTTTGCAAAGCTCCATGTGGTACACCAGCTGTGCCCTTTCATGGATTGGTTGGCCCTCCATACAGTCACTCATGCCCTCGTCATCTTACAGCTCAACAACTGCAATGCACTCTACATCAGGCTACCCTTGAAGATTGCTTGGAAGCTTCAACTGGTCCAGGATTTGGTGGTGTGAGCAGTGATGGAGTTGCCTCGGCATAGACATATTACACCCCTGCTCCGTGAGCTACACTGGTTGCCAGTGTGCTTCTGGGTGCATTTTAAGGTGCTGGTTTTTACAAAAAAAACCCCAAAACCCTCTATGGCATAGGACCTGGCTATTTGCCTTTCATGGTTTGTACCCATTTGGTACCATCCAGCAAAGTGGGTGCACTCCATGTCACCTCGATTAAACATCATCTTTCAGGACCCAAGAAGCACGCTTTCTCTGTAGCACCAGCTTCCCTCTGGAATGAGATCCCCACAAGAGCCATAGGGTCCCCAACATATTGAACTTCTGGAAGGCCTTGAAAACCTGGCTATTCGCTCAGGCCTTGAGATAGGGTGGATGGGACTCTCTTGGTTGTAATGTTTTATGTTTGCCTTGGTTGGATTGCCATCTTGTAACTATTTTGCAGTTACTTTTGTACTTGTCATGGTTAATGTTTGTATGTTGTTGTTCTTATTTTACTCTTATTTTTGTGAGCTGCCCACAGTCAGTTGGGGTCAGGCAGGATCCAAACCGAATGAACAAATGAATAAAATTGTCATGGCTACCCCTCTCGAAATTGCACAAGCACAGTAATCAATGTGCCTATCTTCCAATTTTATTTTATTATCAAATTTAAGCTTTAGGCATTTGAATATGTTTAATACATTATGTGTAATCCATTCACTTACTAAATGCAGAAAATTTATAGAAAAACAGAAATTATTTAAATAATAATAATAATAATAATAGATACCAGCCAATCATAGCTTCTCTTAAACTACATGGCTGATAAGAGTTTGATAATTTTGGCTAAAATTGGCCTTTATGGTGGGATTCTTGGCTTCCTTAATTGTTGAGGACAATTATAAATCCCTGTACAAAATAGAGATGGATGCAAAACACTACGGCCCCTCTGCCTTATGTTTTAAATTCCTTGGACTTTGGAAAAGTCAATTTAGAGCTCAAACAACAGATTCTTGACCTCAACCTCAGAAGGACTGGAGTATTTCCCCTCATTATTATAAAGATGGCTTGTCAGAAGACCTTTTACCCTTGCTAATTTTCTTACAAATGTTTTGTCTGTCCTCCACAGAAGAGTTTTTCCTCTGGCTAAACTCCATGGCCTGCCTTCCATAGTACTAGAAAGGAGATGTAACCACATTGCTTTACTCCTGTCAAGAGCGGGTAATTGAATCAAGTGGCCATGTCCTCCTGCAATGCCCATCATACCAAGCCAAGAGCCTTAATTTTATAATGCCTCTGCTAGTTAACCATCCAGTTAGGTCAGACAAGGAGAATACAATTTTTCTATTATCAGAGGTTCTTTTGTAAGGAATGACGGCAATCAAGCAGGCAATCAAGCAGGCAATCAGGCTTTTGTTACAAAAAGCTATTTCTTATATATTTATCTAGGAAAAATATTGGATACTCACAAACTGAAGACTGAGATTTTTTATTTGTGACCCTTCTGAGCGTTTATTGTATCTTATTTTAACTTAATTGCCTATAGTTAGACTTCAGTTCTTAACCACGAAGAATTCTTTTCTGTACTGAACATCGTTCCCTGCCCAGACACCACATTCTTCCTGTCAATTCTCATATTTTCATACCTCTTTGGTTATTCATCCCTAACCCTTTCTTGATCCTTGTATTACTTCACTACTTAGTATTTGGACTTTTATTTTTTACTATCTTCTTCCCCAGAATCATTTGTTTTGCTTCTTCCAGCTTCTTCCTTCAAGCATCCGGGTTTGAGGTTGGTTGCTCACAACAGGAGACACTTGTCTTCTTCTGTTGATACAATGCCATTCCTCTCTTTTGGTCTTCACGATTCTCCCAATGGCCTCTCTGGAAATTATCCTCTGGGTAAACGCAGGCATTTCTCGTCAGGATCTTCTTCTGGCCATCATGGATTCCCCTCAGCTGCTTTCTGGCTTCTCTTTCTCTGGCTCCATCACCATTCCTAATGGAACTCTCCTTTTAATCTTCTTTTCTTCCAGGTTGACTTTTCCTGGAACTTTTGAGACTGCTTCTTTGCTCCCATCTTGCCTACACCCAGCCTCATCTCTAAAAGCAATCTATCTTCCTGTTCACTACTTTGTCCCTTGGGAACATTTTCTAAGCCTTAGAGCTTTCTGCGAGCTTTGTGACTTCTGGTCTTGCCCCCCCCCCCTTATTTTTCTCTCTCCAACCATCTCCAACTGACCATCTTGATACTCTCATGACCAGCAACTCATTCTCTAACCAACAGTTCTTCTGGAACTAGCTCTCATCTGTCCCTATTTAAAAATTCAATTTCCTCCCTTCCAAAAATGTGCTTTTCTATGCACTGCAGGACATGCATTGCTACTGGGAGATTCTAACAGGTGGCTAGTGATCTGGGTGAGAGACAGAAAAAGACTGCCTTTACACATCTACTAACAGGTAGGTCAATTGAAATGTCAAGTTTAGTCAGGTTTTACTCAGTTACAATTGCGTAAAGATGCTTGTAGCCTAGCTTTGTCTAGTTAATCTGTGATTATCTCTGCTATTGGGTGTTAAAATATTTTAGTACTTAATGTTGTTTAATTAATTCTAATTTTATTATTTTATGATTTTGAAAAGCTGTGTGAAAAGCTGTTCTGCTTTTTTTTAATTAAGTGAATGCATTCTTCAAATATTGGTCTTTAACCATAAATAAATCATCATCATAATGAAGTATGGTGCAGACCACATGCCACAGCCATTTTCTAATTTGTATTTTCTGAACACCTCCCATTATAGTCTTCATGCATCAAGAAATAAGAGATTAGACTTTCCTATACCATTTTATGGATAGCATATTCTAGGAACAGTGCTGTCCTGATTAGACACTGAATTTTAAACCATACTTTGCAATTAACTGCAGTTGCTTGTAAGGAAGGGATACACAGGGAGATGATTGGGGGGGGGAGTGCAAGAAGAAAAATAGCAGTTCTGCTTTCCAGCATTCTTCACCAAATAGTAGTGTGGACCATTCCAAAGAAAGACTAGAAAATATGGTTCCCTTATATGATAAAGTAAAAGAGTCCCTAATTATTTTCACTGAAGACGTAGTTCCCAAATCAAGGGCTAGGCCTTGTTAGAACAACTAATGAAATGAACCTAAACCAACAGGGTGAAAGATAAGGAATGTGGCCTTGGTGCCTTCATCAGACACAGGAAAAAAAGGTGTTCAGCTCATTAAGTACCTGCAGTTTGCCTGAAAGATGATGTGAATGAACGGCTTGTTATGCATACTAAGAACTGGCTTTCTGTCCTGCTTAGTAAACTGAGCTGTACTTTTCACCTCTGCATGTCAGACTTTGATAGGCTGTCTTAAGCTATGCCAGTTCCCAGTTTCCAAATAATTCGAAAAATGTGCTTTGGAGTGCAAATGTAACATTTGTCTGCAACTCTTTAAAGCAGCCACATCTTTTTCTGCACAATCCCAGGAAAGCATGCTACACTTACAATGAACCACCTTTTCTAAATTATTTCCAAAGCATCGCATAACCCTACTTTTCAAGGCTGTTTCTTTTAAATTCTGACTTTTGACAAAACAGGATGAGGACCCTCACTTGGCCTTTGAAGATATACTCCAAAAAATAGGTTGGGCCATAATTTATTTACAAAAAAATGTAAATGGGACAGCGTACAGTTAAATTGACATGAAAGAAACATCCCACAAGAGTAATCATACTTATATTATGGTATATATGGTATGGTAAAATTATGGTATATATCTGATTAAAATTAAATTTCATAATACAGTAAATGTGTTTACTTTCTAAATATTTCATAATTTCCCTTTTTTCTTACATTAAAAAATTACAATTTGGTGGCAATGTTTAGAGGGATTTTCAAGCATTACATATGGCACTTAAGCTCTTTGGTTGTGCCCTTCTGGTATAAAAGGAGGCAGACATGTATTCCCTAAAGAAAGGCCTTGTCTAACTATCACAATACGGTGGCTGGTGTGGGTCTTCCGGGCTGTGTGGCCGTGGTCTTGAAGTCTTGTTTCCTAACGTTTCACCAGCACCTGTGACCGGCATCTTCAGAGTGCAGGAGCACAGACAGGAGCAGTTCTCTCTGTGCCAGTCTGTGTCTGTTCCTGTCTGTGCTCCTGCACTCTGAAGATGCCGGTCACAGGTGCTGGCGAAACGTTAGGAAACAAGACTTCAAGACCACGGCCACACAGCCCGGAAGACCCACACCAGCCATTGTATGCCGGCCGTGAAAGCCTTCGACAATACATTATCACAATACGGTTAATCTATCGTATATGCACTTAGCACCAGTTTAAATCTGGGTCTTCTGTCTTCTTTTTACAATCAAACCCGATGTTTATTTTGACACCTCTGTTCTATCTTAATTCCAAATTACAGTTTCCAAAGATATACATCTGTTTCTTTCACTCAAGAAGAGGAACATTCTCTTCTTTGTGTTATAATGATTATGATCAAGAATGTTCTTCACTGTTAAGAATAATCATTTGGGGAATCCAAAGATCTCTTGATCAGGTTTGAATCCAGACTTTCAAAGATGACTACTTTTTTGCAGGAATGAGATTCAGAATGGTGTTTCATTCTAGTACAAGAAACCCCAAACCATTGGTCACCAATATTGTTGAATAAAGTGGCATTTTCTTCCATCATGTCTTGAGAGTATTTCAAATCAAATGTCTGAGAAACCATGAATTTACTTTCAGACAGTTTCAATTCCTAGCTAGAGCTGTTATATAATTATACTAATGTCTTGACTACTGTCCTGAAGGTGGCAATATATTGCTACATTTCCTTTAAGATTCAGAAAATATGACCCTCAGCACATTTTATTATGCATTTTGGAACAGCTGATATTTCAGTTGTTGACTTACTACATATGGTTTATCTGGTAATGTGAGACATGCAGTGCAAAACATGTTATTTACAGCTAAGCACTGTGATTGTTTTTCTCGGTGTATTATTTATTATTAATTATATTGATTTTTATAGCTGCCCATCTTGCAATTGCAACTCTGAGTGTTGAACATAGGATGAAATCCAGCAAACAAAAGCAAAAGCAACAAATATGTGTGTGTGAGAGAGAGATTATAATTTTAGTTTAGAACATCAAAAAATGAAATGCAAGAATAAAACTAAAACATTTCAAACTACAGTCTAACTTTTCTATTTCTCTTTTGTACCTGTGTGCAAAGAGCCATGGAGATGACCTTGAGGGAAATATTCAGAAATGGTCACAAAAACAAAAAAGGCAGAAGCATTCCTTAAGCCCTGGGAAAGGTTTATCATGTTGTTTGTTGTTGTTATAGGAAGAGACTCAGGCTAGCCCTTCCCTGACTCACTGGGGTGTAAGAGGGAGGGGACGAAAAACACAATCAGATTTGCAAGATTCTATTAACATAGCCAATCTCAATAAAGCTTGGTTCTAGTCTTCTTGTAGAGTCCGTTTCCTGATTTGGACAACCTTGAAGGGCTGACACTATGACTTTTAAGTGTTTCAAGTTTAATGCGAGGGAAAAACATGTATTCTAAATATTCTAGAAATGTAGTTCCATTAACCTGAAGAGTAAATGCAACCCATTATGTTGTGTTCATGTAATATTCTGGATGGTCTTATAACTAACTACCTGTGAATGTGTATCTGATATTCAGTTTATTTACATTGTAGTTCTTTTTTAAAATGTCTTAATATTATGTGTAATATTACCAGAACTGCTATTATGGTCAATAATTACAATACTTGCAATAAAAAAGTAATCACTGCTGATGTTACTTGCAAGAGATTCTCATATAAATCATGCTACTGCTTTACAATTTACCTGTATATGTTGTACACTCACTTCATTTTACAGTATATAAGGAATAGCACTAGCACACCTCCCCAGTTGCCCTTTAAATTTACTTGTTAATTCCTATAATTCCATTCCATTTAGAAAAAAAAAAATCTGGCCTGGAGTTCCTTAGGACGAAACATTGGCCTCTAGCCATCTCTGCCATTTGTATGAATGCCTCTTGGTCCCATGTGCACTCAGGACATTTTTTAGGAAGCAAAGTTTGTGGGAAGACTGAGTTTTGGGACAACTTGACAGTTAGGGAGATTGTAGAGAGCAAAAGGAGGGCTTACAAAGAAATAGAGGAAACAAGAAGGTATTTTGTTTACAAAGCACGTGCACGCTTTTATTTGTATCTTAAGGATGATTGACTTAATAAATGTTTTTTGCTGGAGATGTAGGTGAAGGAAAATTTAGAGGCTGATGCTGAACCAAAAGACAGAACTCAAGAGTACAGAGGAAATGAATTGCGTCCAGGAGGTAAATCTCCACCTACTATCTTGACTTATCTTCTTAGGCAAGATAAACATATTTTAGCCTCAACCATATCTAGGATATAGATATTTTATAGCTGGCTATATCCACCTCAGCAGCCATTGTCATGGCACCCATTATACCTTCTTAAAATTCCAAAGGTCAACAGATCTGAAAAGATATAAGACAAAAACAAATGTTACTTGTTTGCTTAAAGAAATCCAAATACTTTATTTTATAAATATCAAGTATATTCTACTGACTATAGTATATTTAACAACTTTAATTGTGAAGGAATTCCAGTCACAATTTAATTGTATTTTTTAATTTCAAGGGGAAAAATGGCCAAGAACAAATCAAACTGTATTTGCTAGTAAACTGTACAGATTCTGTGTGTTACACTTTTTGTTCATACTGTTACAGAAATGTTTTGTTTATGCCTATCTATCAAATTATAATACTTGAATTTAATTTCTGTATAGTCAAAAGAAAACAAGCAAATGATTCATAACGCACATAGATACATTGATACATATATACTCATACTATTACCTTTCAGGATAAGCAATTACATGCTAATCACAGAAAAGGAGTAAGAAATAAGATGTCAAAGATGTTTAATTAAAAAAAAAGCAAACATGGTTAAAACAAACAACGCCATTCAATATATATGTGGACCTACTGGATGCCTATGCTTCCAACATATTTGAACCTAATATTTATTATTTGAAAAATAAAATTAATGTATTTTAATTGAAAGGTATGATCTTTCTCAAAGACAAATGAAAAACATACCTGATCTATCTCACTGTGCAAAGCTGTCCTAACGAACAAAATGATGTGCTCCATTAGCCATTCTGAACATGAAATCAATCTCATATTTCTTTTTCTAAAGAAAAGATGGAAATGTAAGATATTTGCCTAATAAGGCCAAAAACTGCTGTTTTCAATCTAGGCAATATGAAACTAACCACTTCCTTTTGCCAACTTCCTTTGAATAAAAAACATAATGCAAGGCTCAACAGAAGACCAGGTGTTGGAAAAACTTGTGTGATTTCTCAAGCATCCTATGTAGTTACCGCAGCATGCGGTCTTTCCTCAAAGTGAAATTGTACTATTAATTTAATCTGGGTCTGCGCCAGGCTAACATAGATTTAACTAATGCATTTCTATAGCATATGTACTGTAATTGGCAAACCACATTAAATCTTCTAGATGATGTGGCCTGTTAATGTGAAGACTGCATTAAAAAGCAAGATTGGAAAATGTCCAGTGCATGCAAAATGTACACTTTAGTGGATTATGGACTTGAGTCTTGATTCAAGTGCTCTTTAACACAGCATATAGGTTCTCTGCTAAAGCACACAAATATTGCATGAAATCTGTCTATCATCTCATTTTGTCTTGTCTCATCTCATCTCGTCAACTGATCTGGACAATGAACACAGAGGAATTATTTGTAGCTCCTGGATTATTTGGAGCTAAAATAACTACTTCCCCATCATCTATATTATGAAATTATTTGATTTCCCAGATAACTGACCACCCGTACTCCCCTCAGAATAAAGGCAAAATGTTACAAGCTATGCAAAATGGGCCTTAAGAACTCAATGTCTGGTGTTTTTTTTTTTACACTTCTGTGGCAACATGCAGCATGGAAAAGATGCAGAAAGGGATTCATAAACCCAGTCATTCTGTCCATAGTGGTACTGACCCACAATGAGGTTATCATAGATTTTCCATTTCAGCAAAACACCCTGTTGAAAGGAATGGAAACCCAGTGAAGTGACAACATTGCAAGATTGGTTATGATGCCTGGGAGGGCTTAGAAACTGGTCGCTGCCCAGTTGACTGGGTTACCAAAGATTGTGCATTTGGAGCACATGCATGTGAGTCTGTTAACTCACTGGCTTACTGGGTCAGATTATGTTATGTAAATACAGCCAGTGAGATACACAGCTGAGTAAACTATGCTACTTGTCACAAAATAGCAAAATATGATAAAAAGCAAAACTACATTTTTCTTGCTTCCAATACATAAGCAGGAGTCAGAGAAAAGAGGTTAATATTTTATTTTTAGCTCTTGCATACATTTCCACCTGTCACTTACCGCCTGTTACTGCAGCTTCCTTTCTCCAACGCTTGACTGATTGTTAAAAGAGAGTTAGGAAATGAAAAGGACTCCACTGCATAGTTGAAAAGATAGTTCAAAGTTATGCAAGTACTAGACAAACTCCGGTCCTTATAGTCTACAGTACTGTGAATAACCATGAGCAGAAAATAATTAAGTGTTGCTTAATCTACAGTTAAGGCATTCTGGGCAGAAAGAACAAAACAGTATGAACTAGAATAATTAATGACAGCTTAGTCTTCAGTGTGCATCAGTAGCACACTGATGCATAACCTGAAGACTACTCAACTAGTGGAAGACTGAAATGCTGAAGAATGTTTAAGTATGTATTACAAACGATTAAATAATGTTTAATCAGTCATTAAGCTGATTTTATTATATTTGAACAAATTGGCATACCATCAAAACCTGAGCAAAGATATTCTTTCCACATATGGCATAATATCTACCATTCATTGTTTAGACGTGATCGATGAAATTTAGATTTATCCCTCCATGATCAGAATCCCTTCCACTTGAAGACAAAAAAACCTGGAATCCAATGCAAGTGATAATTTTTCTCAATCTCATTAACCAAAAATTTCCTGGTGTATGCCTCATAATGTTCTAGAAGATCCTCTAACGTTCTGGAGCAGCTTCTTAGGGAGCATAGAGGAGTACGAATAGAATGAGAAATTGGCAAATATTTCTACCACCTGCTTCTAAGAATGTAAGTGGAATTTCATAGAACTCAAGTTTAGATCCAACATTTTAAATATTCAGTTAATACTAGATCCAAAAAGAACAGGGATTTTTATCTACCAACTAAATGACACAAAGGCTATGAATTCACAAATTAATGATTACTCTACATCAGTGGAAGGTAATGACAGAAGGACCCCCTATAGTGGGGGCGGGGGGAGGAGGAGATGACTTTTCCAAATCCCTCTCTCTAAAAATTTGATTTGGAGGGTCTACAATCACAAGCACACAGGGGACTGGAAAAAAGGGACTTATGTATATTTATTTACTACTTTATATAATATACCACAATTTCCAAATGGATTAATAGTGGTATACAATAAACTAAAATAAAGGTAACAGAAATATAAAAATAATACCCAGATACTAATCCTAAAAACTGTCAAACCATATCTTAAATTACAATAACAAAAGCATACTGATAGAACATCTTAAATAAATGCCCTTCTGAACAGCTGTTTTTAAAGTTTTCCAAAAGTCAGTAGTAATGGAGCCCAATGTAGAGGCCTCAGTAGTGGCGTTATGTGTGAACTGTGGCTCTCATCTACCAATAAGTGCAGATGACTAATTGCAGCTTCTGAGTAATTTCAAAAGTAATTCCATGTTCAGCATATTTCAGTAATCTAACTGGAAGGTGACAGGAGCATGGCTGGCGTTGCCATGGCCTCACTCTCCAGGAAAGGCTGCAACTGGCACACCAGCCAAAGCTGAGCAAAGATTCCACCTAACAATGGTCTCCACCGGTTTCTCCAGCAGTAGCTGTGAGAGTCTACGGCAACCTTTAAGTCATACCCCTGCTACTTAAGAAGGAATGCTATCTCATCCAGAGTTACCACTGGAGTCGAGAGAGTCAGATGGTTTCTGGACAAACAGTAACTCAGTCTTGCTTGGATTCAGTTTCAAATTGTTTTTTTCCCTTTCAAATTCTTACAGCCTCCACAACCAGTTCTGGCTTTCCACTGCATCACCGGCTAGGGTATCATTGATGTATTGATAAACCTCAACCCAAATTACAAGCTGACCTCTCCCAGCAGTTTTATGCAAATGTTAAACAGCAGTGGAGAAAGAAAAGTACTCTATCACACACACAGACGCTGTAAACAACTACTCAGTGATGAAAACCAGTGTAAAGCAGAGTCTTAACTCTTGTGGGGTGGCCTAAAACTTTTGTAGGTATGGTCAGTAGTATCAAATGCCACTGAGAGGTTTAGGAAGATCAAGAGCCACTGCCCTACCTAAGTCCCACCTCAGATCAACCTGAATTCTGATTTAAAAGGATCGTTAAAAAAATATTTATCTTAACAAGTTTTATAGGAAAAAAAAAAGAAAATACAAAAAAAAAAAAGGCAAAGAACAGGGGGGAAAGAATCTAAATAATCTGCTCACTTGAAAAGCTTCCCCATCTCCCTCAACCTTCCCCAGAAAGGGAAGGCTGGACAGTAAATGGTTGTTATCTAACACAGTATGGTGCAGGAACAGCCTTTTCCAAAGACACCATACCACGGCCTCTTTCAAGGCAAACAGTACTATCCCCTTCCAAACAATATTGACAACTTCCATTATCTAGCTGATATCTCCACTCTCGGCTTCCCAAAAACAAGCTAGGTTGAAGAACTCAAATGGAATTACTTTTAGATTGCTCATACTGGTAAGAATGGTGCCAAGCTAATATTCCAGTTCAGTAATGGCCATGCTGAGGATGATGGGAGTTGTAACCAAACATATTTGGAGTACACCAAGTGGGGAAACTGGGTCAGATATGGCTCAGCAGGTGGCAGCATCTGGCCATCAAAGTGGAAAACTGTCAGGACTGGGAGACCCAGCAGGGTTTGCCCTGGTTAGTACGTGGATGGGATCTGCCAAGGAATATCAGGACTGTAGGCAGGATTGGGAAAGTGGGGGGAAAAATCCCAGAACAGAGTGGTAACCGCTTCTATATTGCTGCCTAGAAAACTACATGGATGTGTCCATGAAGTCAACAGAAGTTGAGTGAGACTATTTTATAAGATGTAAGGCATCACTAATCTAGCCATAGCAAGATGCACTTTCAAACTATCCTAATGGCCACCAATAACACACATTCCAGTACAGTAGCAGAGTTTTAAAAACATCAGTGAGTGAATCTGTGGCTGAAGTGCTTTATTGGGAAACACAAATGTGCAAATTAAAAAAATAAAAATAAAAAAAGCCAAACGGCCAAATATTCGTGATTGGGACTGAGAACACTGAGACGACACTCAAGCAATCCCTTTTTAATGAGCACTGCAAGAACATCAAGTGTCACGTGAAAGTATAGCAACCCAACGATCTGCAGAACAATTTCATTACCAACGTAAGTTCCACCACACGGAGCCATACCAGGGGACAATATCGTCAGATTTACCTATCAACCTACATGAGTTTAAGATGCCACAACTTACTATATTAAGTAGAATGAAAATGTGTGATGTGTGTCTGACATTTTAAGTGTAAGAGAAAGAAATGCATTGCTTTTTGCAAAGGATCCTTTTTGGTGGACGTTCTGAAGCGAGGCATACGCTTGTGGCCCAAATCTTGGCCCGCTTCTCTTTCAATCTAGAGCAATCACGTGAGAGGCTCTCTCCTTGAAAAATGGAGGCGCTAAGCCCGGCGCTTCCTCCTCCTCCGCCCCCATATCATACATCATCCTTTTCCCCAGAAATGTTATATGCTCGTCCTTGCCATAAATTCGGCTGTACGCGCTGCGGCTAAACCCTTCAATTAATGAGAAGGGTGGAGAATATTTCTTTCGGGGCGGGCGGGGGGGGTTGGCAGAAAAAAAAAACCGCGCCCGGCGGCTAACAAAAGCCCGGACCGCTGCTCCTGGCTGGCGGCGGAGCACCGCCATCAGACTTTCCCGTGACGGCGCGCGCTCCGGTCCTCGGACTCTGGAAGGGCGCCCTGATCCTTCCTCGCTCCCTGGGATGGAACCGCGCGTGCCCACACAGACCCGTTTGGCCGGGCTCTGGCGCAGCATCTCTCCCCGGCAGTACCTCGCAGAGGCCACCGAGTCCGCCTCTTCCTCCTCATGCTAGTAGACGCGCACGCACCTGCTCTCTCTTCCTCGCTTTCTATCCTCCCTTCCGAGGAGGAAGGAGAAAGAAAAACAGCAGCTGAGGAAGAGCTCTGCGGGCTCGGCTGAAGGAGGGAGGAAAGGAGAGAAAGGGGCGGGGTTTCCTGAAGCCCGTCTGCTGCTAGGTGCAGTAGTGCATACCTCTCTGTGGGTGCGTGCTCGTCTATGTGTGTGTGTGTGTGTGTGTGTGCGCGCGGTTGTCGTTGGGGTGGGATTGTTGCCCTCGGTAACCAGGGAGCCTGTCAAAGCCTTTCCGCGCTCTCCGGAGCCCTGGGAGATTCAGGCAGGAGGTTGTGGTTCAGGCGTCGTTTGGAGAGGCAGCGAGGGACTGCACCGCTGCCAGCCGCTGCGGAGCGTGAAGGAGGTACAGGCGGTGCGGACTCGCGGTTTCTGTCTGGCTTGCAGGCAGGCGATGCTTCTGCTTTCTGCGCTGTCATGTCCGTGAAGGAGACAGATGAGGGTGAATTGGGGCAGGTACGGCACGGGTTCGGCATTTTCGGAGTTAACGAGCGACTTACAGTTAGAAGTGTGCGCGCGCGCGCGTGTGTAGAGTGACAGATACGTCGAAAACGAAATCTGTCGCTGCCGGAGCGACCCACCAAGCAGTTAAGCCCTTGTATGTTTGGACCCAAGCTAACTGCAAGGTAGTGGAGAAAAATAATATTTTATTCAGGACGGTTGACTTAATTAGTTTGCAAAGCTAAATCCGGAGTGTGGAAGTGCTGGGTTCCAGACTGAGGAAAAACAAAATTGGAAAAATTCGACTCCAATTAAGGAGGGGCAGGGAGGTTGCCAAGATGAGCAGTCTGCAAGCTGCACAGGAGATGTACCTATAATTCTGAGTCTTTGTATTCAACTCAGGTAACTGAAGACAGGACAACATTTGCTGAGGAAGAACTGACTCACTTTTTTCCCCTGCTTATTTTCATTTTTTAAAAAGGCTGTTGAAGAGTTATTTGTAGTACATTCAACACAATTAAAACAAGGAGTGTTAGATTGGTACTGGATTGACCTAGTAGGTGTTCACACTTAAGCAGACATAGTAGCTGACATCTAATTGTTGAGCTACTTGGCTTTGGAATTCAGTGATGAATCCATTTAATGCAGCTCAGCCTTGAAGGAGGTTGTCTCAGTGATTTAAATTTCTTTTGATCACAGCACTTTATGAAACATTTCTGTGAACTAATACTTAAAAACCTTTATCTACAGGTTGCTGTAATATATAATATCTTATTATATAGCTGGTTGAATCACTAGTAACTAGCTTCACCTATAAAATATATTGGATTAATTTCAAGGAACTTCCGAAGTTTCAGTGTTTGGGTGGCTTTTATTTGGAGGCATATGGCTGTGGACACCTAGTATGTTTAGAGTGTTTGGTTATGATTAAAGCACAAAAAAGTACTGACGTTAGTCAGCATTTATAATTAATTAATTAATTTCCAATAGAGGGAAATCTACCAAACAAGGGAAGGTTCCTAACAGATTTCAAAAATTTCTTTTTGGAGAACGTGAACCTATCCTGAACTAAGATTTAAACCATTAATAAAGTTTGTAGGCCTTAGGGAATATTTCTGAATTAGTATGTTTATGTTTGGGCTTCCAGGCTGAAATGCAAGCTGATGTTCTGCATGCTTACTTAAAAGTAAGTTCATATCAGTTCAGTGGGGTGATTGGAAGTAAGTACCTGTATGCACTGGAAGTATGCGTTATAGAAAATGCTTCTATTGAATTTTGTTTTGCGAAATAGGTTATTTAGTATAGATAATAAACTTAATAGAACTTCTGAGGCCCCAACACCAGTACCAATATATTTATCTACAAATGACTGTGAAGAGGTATGCGAATATGGGCTGCTTCTGTGCAAAAGGGGTGAGCCAATCTCACCCTTGGACTAAAACAGGACTAGAGCTGGGTACCTCTAAATTCTATGTTAAGTCATTAAGAGAAAAGGAACAAATTAGGGGAAACATGCAGAGCAGGGCTTCTGGGATTCTTTCCAATCAATCCCTTAATAGCAGCTCTGGCCTGGGTCATGTGACCAGAAAGGATGGGCATAGAATGGAATAGTCAGCAACATTCTGTGTCGCTGCCAGCTTCCCCTCCCACAGTGATGCACTGTGAAATTTGTTTCTGGATTTTTTTGCTCCATATGCCCCAGCCAGATCTGGCCCATTTTTGAACTTGGTATTTCTTTTGTTGGCTTATCTTACCATACCAAACTTTATCCCATTCTGTTCTGTTTGGGGAGAGTTATCCTGCTAACAGGCAGGCAGGCAGGCAGGCAGGCAAGGGTCTTGACCTCCTTTACATAATTCCTTTCAAACATTCTTTGGGGTTGGGAAGGATAAAAAAGGACAGAGCCTCTCACATTTCTGAATGCCTTTCTTCCCAAATCACACTGGCATGATGGGGCAGAAAGATGTTCCCTCAAATCCAGAGTAAATGTATTCAGTCTTTTTAGGTCTTAGCTGACACCATCATTCTTGAAACACTTGATCACCTACTGAGTTATCTAGAAAAAGTATAGGAGGGCATTTGCAATAATTGTTTGTTTCCCTGACTTCTGTTTTATTCTAATTACCACAACAAAATTATTCAGTAGTGACTAAACATTTCACTATTTGTTACTTATTATGAATTATGACAGGATGGCCATTAATATTAGAAGGAGTTAAGTTTCATGTGATTTAGTAAGCAATAAACATGTATTTTACATTACAGCAAAAAGTTTAATGGATTCTAAATATTTTTTAAGAAATATATTACATATTTTTTCATTTTAAATATGAGTTAAAAACTCCAAGGTGAAGATAATTCAATTTCATTGCCAAATTTTCTGCTTGAGAAAATTGAGTCAGTTCCACTAGTATTAATAAATTATGTAAGATGAAAATATGGGCCCTTGGTCCAGGAAAAGAAAATACCTTCTGGTTGAAAGGTAAGAGAAAAATCACAACTACTGTAACTGTGGTTGACCCTTATACCTTAAGATATATAATTCAGAAGTACCAGAAACAAATTTATCTTACATTACCTTACTAATCTAGTTTTCTTATGTAATTGTCACATTATATCTTATTACCATACATTTCTGCATTGATCATCTCTGATTCTGACAAATAGGCTACAATAACAGGATTACCATTTATGGCTGCAGTCCTGCATATATTTACTTGCATGTGTTCCTTTGAATTTAGTATTTCTTTCTGACTATGCATTCATAGGAAGATACTACTGCATTATTACTCAAGTGTAATTTCAACTAAACCCATGAATAATCATGCTTAGGGACAGAAAATCAGATATTTTTATCTATTTAAACTTTCATTTTTGATAACCTTAAGCACTTGAACAGATTGGTAGAATATTTTAAAACTGCTGATTATGAGTGTGCGTGTGTGTGCGTGAGTGTGAGACTTATTTACTGCTAGGGCATAATCTATATTTCCCTCTCTAGAAAAGCTTATGTTATAATAAACCAATTATTAGCCCTGATTGCCACAGTACTTTTTGTATTGCCATTTTGTACTGACACAGCTATTTCACTGGAATTTATTTTTATACTTGTATTACATGTGGAGAAAAATTACAAATAAACCATAGGTTTACATATTACTACCAGTAAGTAGCAATAGAAAATAAATGAGCCTCTTAATATGCTGAACCTCTCAGCACTCCTTTGATTTTATATTAAGGCTGGAGGAAGTTTTTTTACTAACGCAGTGCCAAAACTAATGTTGCTGGGTTGATTTTAGTAGTGTATTCCTGTGGCATAGTAGCGTGATTATCTAGTCCTAAATTAACAACATGCATTGAAGAGGTCTGGGCACCAGCAATCTACAGACTAGCGCTCTGTAACAGTATTTAGGCTCTTGGGCTACATTATGGCATGTGCAATTCTGTGCAAAGTTTTTTCTCTAGAAGTGCTCAAGATGGGCAGTGATATACAGGTAGTCCCCAGGCTGAGAATGCCCAGTTTAAGGATGACCCCATAGTTAAGAATGGAGCCTGTTGTAGCAAAATTCAAGTTAAATACATAATGATTTGAGTGAAATACACAATGGTTCACGTTAATTATACAATATTACTTATACAGTGTTATACAATAATACTGTTCTGGTTTACATACAAGTTCGACTTAAGGACAGACCTTGGGCAGGGAAATCGTTCTTAAACTGGGGGCTACCTATATGTATAGAGAGCAAGGTTGATTGTCTCGATTTTCAGTCATTTGGTACTGCTTTAGGATGTGATCCCACAAGTTATTATATGTTCCTCTGCCTTTAAAGCAGGAGTGGAAACTGAGGATGAAGGAATAGGTATGTTTAGCCTTCAGAGGGAATGATTTCAGGGAGATACGATAGCACTTTTTGAGTACATGAAAAGATGTCACACCAGAGAAGGAGGGCCATGACAGTTTCTCCATTATTCAAGAGCAACCTTTCTCAACTGGGTTCCATGGAATTCTTGGGTTCCACAAGAGTTTGCTAGGGATTCCATGAATGATGGTAATTGAAAAAAATAAAAATTATTGCAGTGGTGGGAATTTTATGGGCCTCAAGTCAGCTGCCAGCCTGCTGCTTTGCTGTTGTTGTAAGCATTATAAAATGTGGATTGTGTAGGTTAGAAGTGAATTGTATTGTGAACTTTTCACATTTTTTGTGATTTTTGTGCAGGGGCTCTGAGACCTGAAAATTCTTTCAAGGATTCCTCCAGGATAAAGTGGTTGAGAAAGGCTGTTCTAGAGTATGGGACATGGAATAATGTTTATAAGTTATAGGAAGGTGGATTCCATAAAAATGTTAGGAAAAAATCCTAATGGAAAGAGTAGTTTACCTAGAGAGGTGATGAGCTCTCCTTCACTAGATATGTTCAAGCAGAGGCTAGGTAGACATTCGTTGGTGATGCTTTAATTTGAATTCCTGTAATGAATGGATGGAGGTAGATTTGATGGTCCAAATATCCCTTTCCAATTCTGTGACTCATAAGCGAAGAATGCTATATTTCACGTTTCGTTGTTTTTAAAGACCTGCTAATATTTCTGATCACCTCATGCTCACCCTGTGTCTCCAGATTGTTGATAGTAAGGAGAAAACATAAGCAAGTGGAGAAAAAGGTTGTGTGAACTCAGATATCCATATGCATGTTCTGCATGTGATGATGAACATAATTTCCATACTAATGAAGATAATTGCTTTAAATTAGCATTGGGAACATTCAGTCATTTAATTTAAGCATCTAAAGGGCATCATATAACACAATTATTGTAATAACTGATTCCTTGCATCGCATCTTATCCCAGAAATGCAGGATTGGGCTTGGGTGAATATAAGTTGTGAACAGACTCTCAGAACATCTTAATGTATAATTTTTTTCTTTGTAAAGGTGTTGAGAGTCATCAGTGATAGAAGAGTCTGTCCATCTAGAGTAATCTGTCTCCTTTTCAAGAGAAAAAAAAATATATTTTTCAACTATAACGGGTGTATATATATATTTTTTAATTTCAGAAACCAAATTTTAAATGGCAAAAGGCAAACAGTATTGGTCATTGAACTGTAGGTATTAGGCACCTTAGGGGAAAATAACCATATCACATTGGAATTCAAGATATCTGTGAGAAAAAAACTGAGACACGTCAGTCACATACCTTGATTTAAGAAAGGCTGTTTATCCTACTAGATAGACAAAACCAATAGAGATGGGAGTTCCAGAGTTATTAGAAAGTGAAAGCATAAGCACATCCAATTCCCATGAAAAAATACAATAGGAAGGTTTAGGAAACCTGTATAGATAAATAGTGAGCCAGTAGGGATGGAGTCAGATGAGAATGAGATTAGGATAGCAAGAAATGCAAAATTGAATAAGAAGGATTTGGGGGAAGCATGTCCCAAACAAACAAAAACAATAGCCACAAAGAATCAAGGAAACTCTTGGTCTCTTCTGCAGGAAGCCAGAGAAGTAAGATTGTTCAACACCTTATTTGCTTCTGTCTTCTCTGAGAACGTGATTCTTAACATGACTGAAGAAGTGGGGGAGGACACAGCTCAAAATTGATTAAAAACTCACCTTGCTGTTTTAAACAGATTTGTCTCCAGAGTGAGAGAAATTTCATCCTGAAATGTTGACAAAGTTGATAGTATATTTGAAAAGGTAGACCAAGGAAATGCTGTGGATATAGTATACTGCTCAGTACAGGTAGTCCTTGGTTAACAATGGTAATTGAGACTGGAATTTCCATTGCTAAGCAATGTGGTCTTAAAGTGTGATGTCACATGACTGCATCGCTTAGCTACGGCAATCCCGGCACTCCCCATTGCTGTCATTAAGCGAAGATCACAGGTTGTTAAGTGAGTCCTAGGTAGCTCCCAAGCAGGCCAACAGGCAGGTAAGTGGCTGCTGCTGGGCAGGGGAGGATGTGCAGGTGGCCAGTGAGGCACAGTGTGAGCGTGGTAGGGCTGGGGATGGCTCCTGCCAGGTGGGGGAAGATGCACAGGTGGCCTGTGAGGCATGGTGTGAGTACGACCAGCCAAGAGTGGCTGCTGCCGGGCGGGGGAGGGTGCACGGGTGGCCTGCAAGAAGCGAACGTGGCAAGGCCAGGGGTGGCTGTTGCCAGGAAGGGGAGAGTGCGAGCGTCTTACCAGAGCAATTTGCGACCTCCCTTCCCCACTCACTTTACTTCTGGGAAACTGGCAGGAAAGGTCGCGAATGGCGATCACGTGACTGCAGGACGCTGCAACTGTCCTAAGTGTGAGCCGGTTGTCAAGTGCCCAGATCGCAATCAGGTGACCGCGGGGGTGCTGGGACAACCAGAACTTTGAGGACCAGTCGTAAGTACCATTTGTTCAGAGCCATCATAATTCAAGAGGACTACCTGTAAAGTGTTTGACAAAGTATTTCATGATATCTTTGGGGATAGGATGGAAAAATGTAGGTTGAAGCGTACCCAAAAGGTGTTTTTAATGGTTCTTCATCAACCTGTGTTGTTCAGCAACTTTATAAATGACCAAGAAGATGAAATATTTATGAAATTTGCAGATTATGCCAAGCTCTAACAGTTTAGAGGACAAAATAATGATTCAAAATGACCCCTACAAACTTGAACATTGGGCCATATCCAACAGGATGATACTCAGTTATATCAGGTGTAAGCTCAGGCAGCAGGAAAAGTCAAATACATAAGTACAGGACTGGGGAAACCTGGCTTGGCAAGAGTCCTTGTGAAGAGGATCTAGGGTTTTAGCTGACCATCAGCTGAACATGAGCAAATAGTATAATGTAGCAATTGAAAATGGTAATACACTGCAGTGCAGTATATCAGAAGCACTGAGTCCAGATAATGGGAAGTAACTATTTATTGTTTGCTTGGTTGTTTTATTTGTATACTTTGTATACAAATACTGCTTTGTAAACCATCCAGAGTTGTTTTTAAAGAGATGGGTGGTGACAAATTTGACTGAGATAGATAGGTAGGTAGATAGGTAGGTAGGTAGGTAGGTAGATATACATACATACATACATACATACATACATACATACATACATACCCAAGACTCTAAGAGGTGGCTAACTATCTCATACAGCTTCATTATATTCTAAAGGGGTTAGATAGCACTTGGAGTATTATGTCCTCTTCTGGGCATTACACTGTAAAAGGGACATTGAAAATCTGAAGCTGGTTCAGAGGATACTGGGATGAAAATTGGACTAGGTCTAAGCCCTATGAAGAATCATTAAAGAGCTGTGTTTACCTTGCAAAAGAAAAGACTTGCAAAAGAGATATGTTTAGCTTGCAAAATAGAAAATGTCATATGCAAGAGGTTGTGGACCTGTTTTCTCTTGAAATTGAAGGCTAGACAAGACAAAAGGGATTGAAATTAAAGACTTCAGGCTGACTCAAGAATTCCCTGGAATGGAATCCTCTCTGTTGGAGATTTTCCACCTGTTGGGGATGGTTTAGTTAATTCTTGCACTGAGCGGGAGGGTAGATTGATCTGATACTCTCATTATCTGTGAGTCTTATTATGAGTAGCATTTAAAATAGGGATTTGTGTACCATACAGAACTACAGAACTGGCCACTGGCTGCATGCAATATTTCATCTTATAAAATCAGTTGTATTTTGTATCAGATAAAATAATATAAACAAGACTAAACATAATTTTATTATTCCTTGGTAATTTTGCTGAATTTTTCATATTGTTGAAATGGACATAAGATTTTATTAAAGTAGTATCCTCTAAATTCTTTTACCTTACCTGTCCATTACAGTTTAGTTTCTGTTTTTTAAGGTAAGTCCAGATTTTCATATTACATAACAAAGTGTAACAATTACCACACATTTGTACGTAGGAGTCTTCCTTTGCTTAGAGATATAGTTAATTGGTTGTTTGTTGCCAATTCTTAGACTCTGTGCCCACTTGTATTTAATCATGGCACAATCATGCCCTGAAAATGTTTCTTTTCTCCTTTCTTCCCACAGTTACCCTCATCTTATCCCCAGCCCATAAGTGAGATAGTCTTAAGTCATTCTTAGTAGTATTGCTATAGAAGTAGTATCTAACACACACACACTGCCCTTTTAACACTTACACCAACAGCCTTAAGGTGTTAATCAGCAATTTTGCTACCAGGACTGGGCAGTGACTGGCAACAAAGACAACAGAGGCTTGATAGGGATTGGCAAGGAAGACAGCAGTTTTATACCAGAACAGTTTTCTGCTGATTGAGAGGTGGGTGGATCCAGTAACTCACTAGTAGGGAAAGACCCTTAGTATACTTTAGTAAACTGGATAAACCTAAAAAAATTAACTATCAACCAACAGTTCATCTTAATAAAATATTAATACAGGTAGTCCTTGGCTTACATCCATTTGTTCAGCGACTGTTCAAAGTTACGGTGGTGCTGAAAAAAATGGATGTATGACCGGTCCCCAAAGTTCTGGCCATTGCAGCACCTCCGTGGTCATGTGATCATGATCTGGGTGCTCAGGTGCCTGGCTCATGATTACAACATCACAGAGAGCTGCAGTCACATGACTGCCATTTGCAACTTTCCCTATTGGCTTCCTACAAGTAAAGTCAATGGAGAAGTCGGCAGGGAAGGTCACAAGTCACTCCTGCCTGCAGCACCCCTCTGGCCTGTGAGCATCCTCCACCAGTCCTCCCAGGTTTCCCTCAACTCACATGTGCCCTGTGCCAGGCCTCCCTTGGCTCCCTTGATTCGCACACGGCCTGTACCAGGCCTCCTAAACTCTGCCCTGGCTTCCTCCATCCCCCTTTGGCACCCCCGCACTCTTTACCTGGGACTCCTGCCACTTCCCACTTAACGACCCACATGTCTTGGGGTTATGACAGCAACCGGGACTGCTGGGATTGCTGTTGCTAAGCGATGTGATCATGTAACATTGTACTTTAAGACTGCATTGCTTAGCGACAGCAGTCCCAGTCCCAATTGCCATTGTAACCCGAGGACTACCTGTAAACAATTCTGTATTAAAACACAAAATAAGTAATTTGATGGTTAAAATCTGTAGTGCTTTTTGTTAATACGGATTAATTTAAAAGGATTAAGATCACCTTATGCTAAGAGTTTTATTTTATACTAGAATCCATTTTATATTGAGAGTTTGAGGATAATGTTTTACATGCATTAAAATAATATATTTACTCTGGAGCTACAAATTTATTGGATGCATCTGGGATGCAAATCATGCTTTTGTATACAAATCACATGTGCATACACATGTATTCAGTTTAACTTTGCCAAAATAAGTAATAATAAAAATCATCAAAGAAATAATAAGCTTGCGATACCATACAAAATGAATATAGCTATGTTATTTGAAGATACTCCAGCGTTAAATTATGTTTGTAGGAGGCAGGATTTAGCTGCTCTTGGCGTTCTTGGAAAAGCTAAGCAGGGCTGAAACTGATTACTACTTGGATGGGAGACCCCAAGAAAATTTCAGGGCTATAGATTACACCGAGAAATAGAAAAAATATCCTGGAAAAATGGATTACATGTACTCATCTAGAGTTGAGGTTGATCAAGGGTGACTTTATCTGTTACTGTAATATATGGCTGTTATTATTTTCAAAAGTTTTGTATTACCATTTCAGTTTTCCTTTCTGCTTCACTTAATCCTTTACTTCCTGCAATAGTCTCTGCTGCTTGCTTTCCCCATATCCTGTTATTTATTTACTCTTCTTATACTTGTTTTTCTAAGTCAGATGTGGCTAAAGATGGCTCTTTTTAGTTTACTATTAATTTTGATGACCATTGACTGTAGTGGGTTGGATAATGATATGGGATCACAAATTAAAAGATATTTAAGGAAAGAGCCTCTTTTTTTTTTTTTTTTTGCAGTTTAAGGTTTGCACAAAGTCTGTCTGAAGGCTTCACAAAGAATGTTTGGTAGCCAATTATGGGAGCCTCACGAAGTCTTTGATCTGTGGGACCCATCTTGTTTTATCTTGGATACCTCTCTTTCTTCACATATGAGCCTTTTTGAAGGATAACCTGTTTTCTTCTGTCATCACTGGGTATTGATTTTTTATGAGGTATTTGTTCCATAACTCTGCTAGTTCTCAGCTAGAATGGGAAAATAGAGAGTTTCCCAAGTAAACTATCTAGAATTTCAAAGCACAACAGATTTTCTATGAACATTTCTACTTAAATATTTGTGCAGTAATGCGGTTAAATTTGATATTCTGACCTACTGTGCTGCATTAATGTGAGGTCTAAGATCAGCCCAAAATATCAGCTCACAACAATTTATAGATCTTAGTGTTGCTGTAGTGCATCATTTCTTGTGCTATTTACCAATGGAGTTCATAGAATTAAGTCACTAGTTACATGGTTTAGCCAAGCAACCAGATTTATATATGCCTGATCTAGTGAAAGTATAGTGAGGTATTTTTATACCAACGTACAGGTGTTCTCTAAAACATCCTTGTGTATTTCTTTGTCTTTTCAGGCCTGAACTGCGAGCTACTGAACGAGAACAACCCTAAAGGAGTGGCATGCCAGATAGCTGTATGTTTATGGCTTAAAGTTGCCATGACTTACCACAGCATGCCGTTCTGCAATTAGTAATGCTTTTTAAAGAAAAGTGATTGAAACCTTGCACTTCAGATAAATAACTATGCAGAAAAAAACAACATTGCCACATGGCAGTATGGCATCCTCGAGACTAGCAGGAAGAACATCTCGGGATATTGCTGGAGTCATGCAGAGACTCCAAGGTAAGTGATTAAATCAGAACATATAAGCTTTGCTTTATTTGAGTTTCCAATGAAACATAGGGATCTGTTTTGTGTAAAGTCCCTAAATACATAGTCTCTAAGCATCTAACCTGAATTTTTAAATTTTTAAAATTTGATTAGTCCTTCCTCCAATATGCTACATCCCCCTTCCTGAAATTATTTCAAAAGGGGCACCTGGTTCTCTTTCTCTGCTGTCCTCCCAGAACACTCTAGCATCCATAGCCATATACTCTGGTATGACAAAAAAGTGATATGAGACAGGGAGCAATAAGAGCAGACACAGAGAGAATTTAGTTTTGAAGGCGTTCCAAGAAGTTTGTCAGTCTGCCCATTTAGTTCTACCTATTTAGATTTCTAAATTCTTGTCATTGTCTATTAGAATATTGTTGGCCATAAGGATGAAGTGTAGGACAACAGTTCATAATCTGTTTACAAATTGGTTTCTTTAAATATTTGGAAGATTCTAATTTCTAATTCAAATTACTTGTATTGGACAGTATTGAAACAGTTAATAATTCAATATTGTTTAAGAGAAAAGACAGGGGAGAGACATACGGGCACTTATTAGTATTATTATTCTTAACCTTTTTGCTTATTTTCTTATTTCTCAAACAAAAAGGGTTCAGTTTGTAATAGCTGGCTTCTGCTGCAAGTCAAGCAGGTCATGCAGGAGTTTTAAAAGATTTCTCCTCTGATGTGCTTAAGTACAATCCTTTTTTTAGTCTATAGTCCTGAATTATGGATGAGCAGACACTCTGTAGTACAGACTGTTTCTGGCTTTGTGAATTAGGAATTTCATCTTCTGGAGATATCAGACATAAATGATGGGGAAATTGGAAAAGGAATTATAAATCTGAAAGGGCCATGTTAGGTGTGAACAATTTGTACTGTATTAGGCCAAATATAACTACTGATTGTATACTGTGGTTTGTAAAGCAATTGAATCCATTTTCCTGATTTTGCTATTCTAAGCAGGGCTCTAGAACAAAAATGAAAAAAAAAATTCTCCACTTACTGTTCATGCTTGTTTCTTAGGTTTTTTTGTTTATTTTTAAATATGTACTCTCTGAGAGCATTAGTAAGGTGCTGACACTAGATCTGATTGCTGTCTGCTTCCCAGGGCAGATTACTGATGAAGATAACCAAAGTTGTTTCATTCCCTTAAGCAGTAGATTTCCAATTGAAATGGAAAAGCCTCCATATTACTGGATGAACTTTCAGTCAGCGATAGGGCTACCAGGCGTGAGTGACATAAATTCAGACAACCAGTAGAGGGTAGCAAAGATTGAGCAGTTTCTGTATTGTTTTGCTGCCATATAATAATTGTCAGGAGTTTTGCAGCCCAGATCTGATAGCCTTAGTGGGAGAAAAGGAGAAATACTTTTCCACTTTTGCTTTCCATCATACTTTCAGAGTCAGAAAGAAACATCTGGAGGAGGACTTCCAGCGCTGACCTCAGTGTTTGGCCAGCATCATGTGGGAGAATATTTTATTTATTTATATCATTTATATAGCTGCCCATCTCATGCAAGTGACTCTGAGCAGCTTACAAGATTAAAACAAACAAACCACCCAAACATATCCCTCCAGTGCCCAAGGATAAACTGTTAACCTCACTCATCATCAGTAGTAGCAGAGCTCATTTATCCCCTGATCCAAATGCCTGGGAAACAGTCAGGTCTTCTATACATTCCAAAAGGCTAATGGGGTTGGGGCCATCTGAATCTCTGGAGGGATGCTGTTCCACAGGTCAAGTGCTGCCAGTGAGAAAGAAGGACTCAGGTCCAGCAAGATGACATTGTTTAACAGAGGGAAACCATAACATGCCCTCTCTACTAGAACTGGTGTGGTGGGTAGAAACAGTAGGAGAAAAGCAGTCCCGCAAATAGCTTGGCCCTGGAGGGCTTTACAGGGGATGACCAGCACCTTGAATTGCACCCAGAAGCCTACTGAGAGCCAGTGCATTCTTACATGAGTGTAACAAGAAACACTGAAAAACTGCCTATGCCACTGCTTTCTGGACCAGCTGCAGCTTCTGAGTGCTTCCAATGGCATCCCCACATAGAGCATATCACAGTAGTCCAAACAGGAGCTAACTAAAGCATAAGTCACAAGTTCTGCTCTCATGTCCAGAATCTGCCTAATAGTAACTTTATACCTCAAATACTTTTGATGCCTTACTGTTCCAAAGGCTTGCAATTTCTTTAAAGTTAAGTCACATCAGTTTCAGTACTCATCCTAGTTAGGATCCTAATTTTAAAGTCATTTGACTCTCTAGGGTAATTAGAATTTGTGACAACGGCAACGTGGTCTTTTCTTATTGATGGTGCATATGGTTTGGAAAAATAGCACCTCAAGCTTTAATGGATATATTATAGTGCTTTTATTACTTTATAGTAATAAAATACTTTATTGATTAGTCAATTAACCATATCAAAGCATAGGCATCAACCAGAGTAAGATATAATAAAATGAGATAAAGTGAGGTTTAGTAAAATAAGATAAAATAAGCTACAATGAGATAAAATAGATAGGTGTAGTAAAGTAAGATAAGGTAAGGATAAAAAGTAGGACAAAATAGTACAAGATAAAATAGAGTGCAGAGTTATTATTTTATAGCCTAATGCTGTATATTCACTTTCCAGGTGCATTGCCTTTCTGTAGTGTATAAAAGCCACAACTAATTTCAAATACTGAAATAAAAAAGTGAAAGATGTAATATGTAACAGTCCTGCTAATAACAAGTCACATTCAATGTATTTATGAGTTAGCATATTTAAAATTGATTACAAAATCTCAGTGGGTACATAGGTTTTAATTCCTGTAATTGTTTTATCTTTTTACTAAAGGTGACCAGTTGTGTAGCATTTATTTCTTACATTAATCATAGTTTTATTCACATTGATTTAACTGATTATACTGTCATTACTTATGTAAGATGTTTAATAACATTAAACATAAAGCCATGGAATTCTAGGATAAAATTTAGATTTCTGAATCCGATTTTTACACATGTTATATGTTCACTTACAGTATAATCCTATAGATGTCTATTCAAAAATAAGCTTTAATGTAAGAATGTATAGGACAGCAACTAAGAAAATATAACAAGTTAAAGTACTGCAAGCAACACACTGATAAGGGAAAACCGGGTTTTATATTTTCTCTATACGGAAGAAGATAAACATAGTTATCAATTGTAAATTTATCTTGTTATGAGTGAATATGGGTCTGTCAGAAAGAAAAAGGGCAAAAATTAGATTGGCTCAGTTTACATAAGAATATGATATGCTAGATAGAAGAATTGTGGAGAACTGCCAGTGCTAAGTATCAAATTGATGAAGTACAAATGCAATGTTCAGATTCAGATAATGTTCTAGTAAGTTATCGGGGGTAGAGGGGGTTGGCTTAGCATGATGCATGAACCATTATATTTGTAAATCATGGTTTATGTTTAAACCAAATCACTATGTGCTCTTTAAAAACTATGGTTTTTGCATGATGTACAAACCTAGCATGGAAATCTATATTGCAGAACAATGTGTGTAATTAAAGTTGTTTAAATATGCTAATTCCTTCTTCATATAAATCAACTTTGGGGAATCTAGACCTAGAATGTAGTGACGAGAAATGAGAGTAATTAGTAGCAGGAGATCTTCTTAACATTTTAGCTATGAAGTAGTGAGATAGATACTCTCCTAAGAAGATCTGTTAACATCCTTTTTAATCAGCAGACCTTTATGTTCTTGATTCCTACACTTGTTTATGTTAAATATCACTGCTTATGAGAAACCATAAAGCTATCTAGATGTGCAGTTGATTGTAAATAAAAGTCAAAATTAAAGGAGCGTGGCAAACAAATGACTAAAGCAGCTGTTACAATATTATTAAATAGTTTGAGTGTGAAATTAGCAAGACACTTTAGTCAGCTGCTTTGCATAGTTTAAAATTGGGTATAAGTGTCCTGGTTTTTAAATACCTTATTAGCTTGAAATGTTTTATAACTAAGCAGATTCAAAATTAAGCTAGGTACAATCTTCCACATTCTGAACTATTTCTATTAACTATATATAATCTTCAATGTATACTATACTTCATCTTTGTTGCTAGAGCATAAAGTTGGTGCAATACAGTGGCTAAGAGGATTACATGTCATCTGAGAGACACAGGTTCATTATAGTTTGACAGTCCCTTTTTTAAAAAAAATGTCTCTTTAATTATGCCACAATGGACCGTACAGTTTAATATTAAATGTAGGAAGTTTAAAAACCATAAATAAATAGCCAGTTATATGTTAATGTTTATAAATTAATGGTTAGTCAGAAAATCCACACAGAATTCAGCATATATTTAAGAATACAAAGTTGTATCCAATTGAGGAACTGCCAATTGAATTTTTGATGCAAAAGAAAAGGATTAATTTCATCAACAAAATGAGGAAAGAAGCAGTTTTCTATAGTTTGTCCTAAATCAGATCCAGAGTTGAGGGACCCTTTGGAATGGAAAAAGAAGAACTCTCCAAAACCAGTTCCCTCTACTTTTCTTAAATGAAAGACTACATTGGATTAAAGGCAGGAAATCACCAATTGAATACAAACAACAATTACTTAAAGATCTGGAATCAAAGATAATTCTTAAAAGCATATTTCACATTGACTCACAGTATTGGACAACAGTTGAAGGGTTTTACCATGGAATAAAACTGATACTTTTTATCAATTTATGTCCAAAGGGCTGATTTTCTACCCTCATTTTTTGATCAGCATTGCTATTTTTATTTGTATTGCTCTTAATATGTTTCTTAATTTGTCTGGATAAAAATGGGGAAAGCATAGAAGGAAATTATAATATCTCATGTAATAGCATAAAATCCTGCAGAATTAATACATGTGTGAGTATCTATTAATTCTAGAGTTAAACACTATAATTCTTGTTCATATCTGTACAAATTCTAGCATTGGTCTAGCAGTGATCCTGAAGCTCTGCAGGGAAGTTGTATTTTTCAAATAATGTAGAGCATATATAAAGTAAACAGAAGTATAGAAAGATATGCATTTAGTATACATTTAAATAAAATCCAATTGTCAGTAACCAGATCAAATGATGCATTTAATACATTAGCAATGCAGTCTTATCTATATGTAGTAGATAAGTCCCTGGTAAATGAGTATAATACTAGAGCCTATTTCATGGTGTTTTTATTGAGCTGGCTGATTCAAAAACAAAGGGAAGAGAGAGTTTGGGTTCTTGCAACATGGAATGCCATAGCCAAACAAATGATGCCTTAATACAAAGAGCGAACCAGATAATTATTTGAAAGAGTCATGTTATTTATGCCTTGTCTAGCATTCAATAGTATTTGGTTTCTAAATATTTCTTCCCACTAAGCTTGTTTTTATTATACTGTATTTCCAGGAAGATATTAAAATGTTCATTTTTCTCTATGAACATTATACATTAGAATTGTGTTTTCTGTTTTGAATTATTACAGGTTCATAATTACAGGTTTTGAATTACAAATTCATAACCACTTAGCATGATTCAGTTATGATTCTGATAGCTAGAAAATGCTAGGGAGCTGATAGTTGATTTCTGGACATAGTCAAGAACACTTCAAGGTGCAACAATCTGTTATTGCTGATATATGTATAGATATAGATTAGATTTAGATATAGATATATAGATGTTTGTGTGTGTGTGTGTGTGAGAGAGAGAGGAGAGAGAGAGAACAAATCTTGGCACAGCCTATTCAACATGAAGACTGATCAGCCATTTGTATTAATGTATCATTGGTATTCTTACATCATTTTCAAATGTACTCCAAAATTTTACAGTTCTGATATTATATGTAAATAGATCGAAGCCCTTTTTTTAAAGTGCTGATGAGGTTTCTGGAAAAATCTGTCAGTATTTAGAAAGCTTTGTGCATTATTGGTGATCCTTCCTCACAATAGAGCTCAGCATTTTGTCCCAGATAATAGGAAAAAATACATTATTAGATATCAAATGTAATAGCTCTCTTCATCTTGTTACAGTACTGCTAAAATTTATGAATTATGAAAAATTTGGTACCATTTATCAGACGGTGTTATCTGATACACTTATTGCTATGAAATGGCCAATTTTATTGCAGTATGGTGATAATAAATTTTCTGGAATTATGGTATTCTATATGTGAAATACAAGCTACATAAAATACTATTAATAAAACTTTTGGAAGAGTACGTACGTAGTAAAATATTTTGAGAATACAATAATGTAAAGTTGAAAGAAAAGAGTTGCCCGAGGCCAAATTGGCTTGTATCTTTTATAAATATCTGGAAGAGATAAATTAAGATTTTTTAAAGAACAAATTTGTTGGTAGAGAAGAATGATTTGTTAATTATTGTATTCTTTATTTGTATGTTTCAAAATCCGAAGCATCATATATATTGCACCTATCTTGCTAAGAGTCTATTGTTTTGTAATTTCAGTTTGATAAAATTGGTTGTTTTATGGCCAGTCCATTTATATTTAAGATATTGGATCCTCCTAAGAATGTATTATCTGCAAAAATGAGTCATCAGTGGTGTTTCATTATTTTAAACTAAGTATGCTATTCACTAAAATGGAAACTGAATGACAGTTAGTTTACACTTCATAAAAGCATCATTTTCCTTATAAAAATGGTTATTTTGTTCAACACCTTAGCAAAAATTTCTGTACAGATAAGCCTATATGAATATAGAACTCTTAAATGATATATCAAAGCATGTTATTAAATCTTATAAAAAGAATAAATATTCTCTGTGCCTGCTGGTTGGGATTGCAGACAAGCAGAACAAGGCAAATAAATTTTCAGTAAAATTAAGATTAATTATAAATAGTATCTTTCCTCAGAGAATCTTGCAAGTATGCAAACATCTTCAGCATTTTAGAAAGCAAAACCTTGGGTTTTTTTTCTTTGTAACCAAAAAAAGAATGGGTGTCACAACTATTAAAATAGTGAACATGGAAAGCTAAGTGTAATGTTTGCAGCTGGCATCTTACAGCCAACACCCTTTCCTGCCTTTTGCATCCCCCCGCTTTTTTTTTTATCAAGGTCTTCTTCATTTTGTTTTGTTTGCTTACAATATTCATAAGTATTTGAATTATTTGTATACTTTGGCTTGGTTTATATCAGCAGGCATGGGAAACCTTGAATCGAGTTTCAAGGGAAATTGGCAGATTACTACACGTAGTAGCTTCATTCATACACACACAGAGATAGCCAATGTTTTTTTCCTGAATCTTTTAAAATACAATTATTAATATCAGTTTAAAAAAACATGCAACTTGGAGGAAAATATGTTTACGATGAACTATTTTGATGTCACATTATGCAAGGCTAATTACATAATCTGGTGTCTTCTACATATTTTGGACTAGAATTCCATCGTTAGATGCCATGACATACAGTGTAAATCATGAATGTCAAAGTGAGTAAACTTGTTTTCATTCATCATGAGAATGAACTTTAAAACAAGGTTTTATCTATAACAGAGGACTATGCAGAGTGGGTGCCATAAAAATCCCTCTTACTAGTTAACACAGAGAGTGTGGCATGACCAGGATTATTAACATAATTAATCACACTGATTATGATGGTGAGCTTGAAAGAAGCTTGTTTCAGCAAAGCATACTTCAGATTAAACACAGTTGGTAAAGTTTGAACAAAGTACGAAGTATGATGAAACTAATCCTGAAGGAAACATTTACGTTCATCTCCTCACAGCTGGGTTCCAGAGCAAATGTAGGAGCTGAACGTTTGCTGCAGTTTAGTCTGTAAAAATCAGTACTCATCTTATTCCAAATTATGACAAGAACACTAGAAAGACAAGAAATGCTTAGTATGAACTTTTAGGTGCTGGTAGACATCGTCACGATGTCTCATATATAAATAGAAATTGGCAATTCACAACATCTCAGCCTAAAGAGTGATGCAGTTGAAAGTAATTTGCAGATGTGGTCTTTTTAAAGTTATGTTATAGTCCAGTTTGGCTCCAAAATTCTGCTTTTTCCAGTAATTAGATAGAATTTAAGTGGCTGACTTTTACTACTGCCAGCTCTAGGCAGCTTTGATGGATTTACTTTTCATCACATGATAGAAAATCATATATAATAAAATATTTTGAAAATAAATTGGCAGTTATATCTTCATACTAGCACCAACAGGGCTATTTTTTAAAAACGTTTTCAAACACAAAGGCTTAGTGATTTGGAAAATATTATAAAATACCTGAAATAGGCTTCCTTTCTTAAAAATTTAAAAGTACATAAATAAAATTAGAAACAAGCAATATTAAATTCATGCTGGAATACCATCAGGTTTACATAGGCTAAAAACTCACTATATTTACTAGAGTTGAGAAAGGCTTTCTGCAATATTTTCTGCAATTTTCAAGAGATAATGAAAGTTTAAATATTCTCCATAAAACTTTACGGTAATGGAAAAATCAAAGTGGTTTTGTTATAAGAACATATTCTATAAATATATGCTAAGCATCTGAGGGATAAAGTTGGTCAGATTCGCTCTGTGTTGGACTCTGACCTTGAAGCAGGGCCAGTGAAGGTTCAAAATAGTGAAATAGACCCTGCAGGGATTGCAGAAATGCTACTTTATTGTTGCAGAGTATATTAAGGAAATCTTGAAAGCCTGTCTAAGTTTATTTCTATGCCATCTTATCCTAAACAAAGCCAGGGTAGGGCTATTTTGAGTTTCTTCCTCATGCTTCCTTCAGTCTCTGAACAGTGTAATCTCTTGTCCTTAATGGCTCTCTCACACCTTCCCCAAGGTCAACTCTTAATTCCTTTATAAGATGCCAACTCCTATCCCTCCTAATTAGCTTGCTAAGGAGGTAAGAAATGAACTCCTCCCACACCTGGAAGCAAACCAATTGGGAAGAAAAACTGGTGTCAAAGCTTTACTCCTGTGGAAGCCAACCAGCTTCTGATGGGATGACATATGGCAAGGCTGTTCTGAGAAGCATATGCTTCACCTCTTCAGGTCTTGCTTAGTACAGATGGCCCCCAAGGGCAGGAGACCAGGTTTTCCATCCTTCTGAGCAGGCCTAGGAGCTGCCTGCTTTGTCCTGAGCGATAACAGCTGTCAGGCAATGGTCATGGAAGTGGCTGAATGAGAGTATCATTTTTACTAGTGGCTAGCCAGAGTTGAGAGCTTGATGCTGTACTGTCTTCCTGGCTCACAGGAAGTGCCTGTCTGGGTCTGGTCTTGGTCCCAGCCTCTCCTGCCAACTGCACATGTTATGCAGTATGGACTTCTTCCCTCTTGCCTTCTCCAGGAGTTAATGCTCTTAAGTGCTGCATTCCCTCTCTATCCACCTTTCAACCCTTCTGGTCATCCAAAATTGGAGAGGTTGATTCCATGCCTTGCCTGTACTTAAATAAGATACCTAAGCCCTCATGTTGGAGGTATGCTTAATTTGTCAAGCGATCCCACCCCAGTATTTATTTCCTATCCTGAATAAAATCTTCAGGTTGTTACCTCCTTCTCTTGGCTTCATGCCTCCCCTAGGAACTGGAGTTCTACATAAGCTGCCCTCCCTCCTTGCTCGTGTTTTAATCCTTCTGGTTAACCTGCACATTCATAATTGTCAATACATCATAGTATATCATTAGCAAACAGTGATACTTTCTGTTCCCCTCTAGCCCTTTTTGTGCTCCGATTGTCCTTCAGTTGCCTGATGATAAAAGTGAGTGGTTCCAGTAATAAATTAAATGTAAGAGGAAGTAGAGGACATCCTTTATGAGATCCAAGGAACATCCTCATAGGTATACCTAATTCCATTTGTAATAAATTTAGCCAAAGGATTAGAGTATCACATTTTAATCCAAATACTAAAAAAAGGAAGATATCCATATTTGGCAGGACTTGCTCCAAAAATGCTTCATTGTACCACTGTTTTCCATGCCTATTGACACTGTGACTATCAGCTTCACTTCTGCTGAATATAAATCTCAAATATAAATTAATAATCTAATGTTATCCAAGGTTTATTGACGTTGTATGAAAACAGATTGTGCAGCATGGATAAGGAAAGGTAATATTATCTATGGGTTACATGCTAGGGTTGCTGTCAAAATTTGACATTAACATTTAATAAGGAAATCGGACAATAACTTACCAGCTTTCAAAATCTCAGTTATACAATCCTCATTAATGGAAGTTGGTAAAAATCTATTTAAAAAAGTATCAGTATAAATCTCCAACAATATTCAGGAAAAAATATACCAATATATGTCTTGCACAAGTAAATAGGATAGCCAATGGAATTGGGAGCTTTTTCTGTTTTCATAGATTTAATAGTATCTATTATTTCCCTAAGAGATGAAGATATAACTAAATAAACAGCTTGATCATATGCAAACTTTGGAAAAACTGTACTTAAAAATGATTAATTTCTTCCTCAAAAATTATAATATTTTGACTTATTAAAAAATCAAGTATAAAAATAAAAAATAATGATTTATTATTACATACTTTAACCTGAACATTTTTGATAGTAGAAATGATACTATTTTGTTGTTGCTTTTTCAGTTGAGAGGCCAATAATTTGCTAGATCTTTCTCCTCATTCTCAGTATCTTCAGTATATAATTCAGTAAATATTCTGTATCAAATGCATAGAGGGTATTACCCTTCTGTTCAGTAAATGTAATTCCACAATAGGTTGTCTTGCATAGATATTTAAAAGTTCCTTCACTTTATTTTTACTGTATTCTTGCTTAGGTTTTTTATTCTTCTTTTTCTGTGAAGCATTATGCAATAATCCAAGCATAAATATATGCCTTTCATCCTATTGGGAATGGGTGGCGTACAAACAAATAAATAAAAGTTGACTTAATTTCAGAATGTCTATTTACTGAAAAAACAAAACAACCCCCCCTAAATTAAAGTCTTGTTTCTTCTGTTTTACTCAAAGTGAGTTTTTAAATAATTATTTAAATTCCATTTTGAAAAATAGGATATTTTCTTCTAACAATTGATAATATAAATGGAACACAATCAGATATTGTAATAGGACCTACGTTAGGTGTACCTATCTGTTCAACTAAGGACTGAGATACTAAAAATATGTCTGATGTAGAATTGAAAAAAAAAATTATAGTTTGAAAACTATCTGGAACCTACATTTGGTTCAGAACGTAGTGGCATGGATAGTCATGGGCTTACTTTATACCCACGTAACACCAATACATGAGCTGCGCTGGCTTTTGATAGAATTGTAGATGTAATTCAAGATGCAGGTTGTCATCTCTACAAGGCTTAGGACTGTGCTATTTGTGGGAGTGCCTGTCCCCAATGCTATTTGCCCTTTCCACATGTTCTTGGATGGACATACTCCAGGTCTCTTCTTTGAAGAAATTGCATCTGATGGGGCCCAGGAAGCATGACTTTACTGTTGCAGTACCTGTTTTCTAGAGCTGTCTCCCCCGATACACAGTTGGCTCTGACTCTTTTGGTCTTTAGAATGGTGCTAAAAAGTTGGCTGTTTCGTCAGGCACTGGGGCCAGGTGATTGGAGTTCCCACCTGGAGGACTGATTGATTGATTATGTGCTATCAAGTTGTTGTTGACTTCTAATGACCATACAAATAGATCTTCTCCAAGATAATCTGTCTCTGACCTGGTCTTTCAGAGTCATGGTTGTTCAGGTTTTTATTAAAATATTAAGAGTTTTTGGATGCTTATCATTTGTGTGTGTGTATGCACACATGAACATTGTTTAAAATTTACTACTAGTACTTCTGTACTGACCAGCTCAACATGACTCTGGTATCTTACACAGAAGAAAAAGTCAGTAAAGACAACACGTTTAATACAGATGGTCACCCAACCACTCAGCCAGAAGTCACCTAACCTTAAAATACTCACTCAAGCGCCCCAATCTATCAGAAGGTTAATAAGGAGGGTACCAGGTGCAGCTTTAGGACAAGGTGTTCCAGAGTAAGGGAGCCCATAAAGGATGGCCTCCTTGCATATATTCACAGATGGTGCACATCCATCTTGTGGGGACAGTCCCTAAAGTTGCCTAGGGCAAAGTTATATAGGATTATTATTAGCACTTAGTATGAGGTCAAAATTAGCACTTAGTATGAGGCTTGAAATCCCTCTGGCACCCAATGCAGTGATCAGAAAATAGATGTAATACATATAGTAGTAGTTCTTAGCTTGCTGTCAGTTTGGAGGCTACTTTGCCAACTGTAGCTTCCAAATCATTTTGAAAAGCAGTTCCATGTACATGTGTTACAGTAATGTAGCTGGGTGGTGATTAGGGCATGAACTTGTCACCAAGGCATCCTAATCAAGGTAGGATCTCAACTTAGGCAGCAGTTTCACATAAAGCCTCCCCCCTCCCCCAGTTTCTGCCAGTTATTTCAGCAGGAATCACAAGCCCACAGACCCCTAAGTTGCAGACCTGCTCCTTCAGATAGAGAACAGCTCCATCTAGGGCCAATGTTGAAATCATCTCAGATTTTTTAAAATATATTTATTTTTATCTTATTAAATTTTTTCACCACCCAATTCCCAGCAACTCTGGGCAGTTAGGGTTATTGTTCTGGTGAAACGATAACTATCTACTTAATGGGTTTCCATAAACTGAACTAAATTCCAGATAGCATCATAAGAGATCATAGTCATCACAGTCCAAGAGCTTCTAACTCCAAATGAATATGAATAATCTTTTCCTCAAAGAATCTAGCAAACATGTCCCAACAGCCAGTTGGAAGATTAACTCCACTGCTTTCCCCCAATGTGGATCAAGTTATATTAAACTAAGTTCCTGGATGAGAATTTACGGATGCAATAAGGGTGGAGAAATAAGTATACTTATGGGTTCATACCTGCAGTTGGACAGATTCACTCTTTGTTTTTCACTGCCATTTCTCTGAGCTTCTTGGTAAACCAACATACACAAAAATCCTCATAGCGATGTTGTAAAATGGTCAGATTGGGTGAGAAAAAGTACATTCTGCCTGCTTATCTGTTCTTCAGATACATAATGAAAAAGGATTTAAAACTCTGGCATTAGGGTTATTTCGATTGGTTAGCTTATTGCAATGTTCCTTCCAGTTGAAAAAGAATGATTACAAAATTAGAAATATCCAAAATTACAGTGTTAATGGGTGAACCATTGGAAGACCTGAAGGACCAGGTTGGGACACATCTTCTTGGAGAGAATTTATGTATTGGTCGCTAAAACTTGACACCATTTTGATGGCAGTCAATCAAGATGCACCTAAAGGAATGTAGAAATTTGTTGCCCTTTCCAAACTATTTAATATGAGAACTCACCCATCAAAGCACAACCTGTTTAGCAATGACATTTTGACTGATGGCTTCTTTTTCTTCTGCCTATCATGATAATCACTGCACAGCATAACAGTATCAATCTATTTTTGGTGTATTTCATATTAGTTGAGGGCAGGGGTGTTCAAGCTTTTTCAGACCACAAAACCTGCTAGTTGAGAAAGCATTTCCTGGATCTCCTGCTGCCTCCCTCTCAGACACACACAAAATAATGAATCACCATGAGCACAAATGCTTCCGAATGTCAGCTGAGAAACGCTACCTGTTCCACTGTAGAAAAAATGCTGTGGAGGTCCCTAGTTTTGTTCAAGTGTACTCTTTTTCTCCCCTTAGTCTCTCACAGAAGCCCATCAGGTTCTCCTCTGCGGAACCCAGCTTGAAAAACCCTGATCTAGGCAATGACAGTCTCAGGTTTAAAACATGCTAAGTATAGGTGTCTGTCCTCGTTATCCAAATGTGTGCATGAATTTGCAGCTAATGGGATGGATAATCTTTATGTGAGAAACTTATTGTGTCAAGTCCACAAATAAATTACCATATCATAGTCCTAATTTTATAAAATTTTAGGAGATTTTTATATTTATGTCTTTTTAATCTCATGAACTGTAACATTATTTTTTTTACAAAAAGGAATTCTGCTTTCAGGTGGCTAAGAAAAGCAGTTTCATGCTGTAGACTATAAGATACACATTAGCTCATAGCTCACTGTATTAAGAAAACCCAAGAAATTTTGTATTTTTTCCTCTTTTCTAAGGCTATTTGCTATTGATTATAATGTTCTGTATGGAAAAGTATAGTAATGGAAAAACCCAAATAAATTTCTCTCTTTGTTTTAAACTTATAAATCTGTTGAAAAAAAAAGTAATGGTTTACTAATATCCAGTGATCATCTGATAGAATAAGATTGTTGGGGTTTATTAATGTATTTATTATATTTTTATTGCTACATTGATTTACCATTTTTCTGCCGAAGATTTGAAGAAATTTATACTGTGTACTAAAAATTTACAGCTCATCTATTAAAATGCAGGTGATGACACACAGCCCTACATATGTTACAGTGTTTTCTGTTGTTAATTGCAGTAAATGTAGTACTATTTCTTTGTTTTGCTCCTATTTTTTAAACTGTATTCAGCTAAAGTACCCTGTAAAATCTATCTTACAATGTTGACACAGAGTGAAGGGGATCCAAGAACAAAAGATGAAGTCATAGCCATTTTTTTTTATAGTTTCCATAGATCTCCACCCATCAACAATGTTCCAGGAGCCAAATTAGGTTATAAAATATAATTACCATGATAACTGTATACTGCTGACACTTTTTAAAATATTGTACTTGAATATTGAATATCATTAGTTGAATGCAAAATGTTATAGTATTCCAGAACCTTTCATTTTTATTGTCAAAAGTTTGTCCTGATTAAAAATACTCACTACGTGACCCAGGGTTTTCATGTACACTTCATAAAATGATGTGTATCCTGATTTCACACACTGTATTGTGGTAATATGCTTTGTGTAATTTTGGCATAGTATACTGTGAGAACTCAGCTGTAGTATTTTTGGATCTGAGGTCCTAATGGTTTAGGTCATTCTTTTAATATGGTACCTATACAAATACTTCATTTATTTATTTAGTCATGGTCTACATTGCTTATTGCAGCCATTCCCCAATTGCTGCCCTCCCTGATCCCAGCTAATATATAGGTTTTTCTTTGCTGAGCTTTACTGTCTCAAATAATTAGTTCTGCAGTACTTAGAAATATTCACTCAGGGACTATTTTTAAGAAAGAAAGTCACACTTGGCAAGCCTGAACTAATCAATTCTACTGTTGATGCATGTATTGATCTACCCATAAATAAAGACAGGCAAAAAAAACCCCAAGGACACCTTCATTTTCTTTTCCACTGCAAATAGAAAATGTCCTCTAACTGTATGTAAATATGCTTCCTCAAACTGATAGAAATGATGCCTAAAAACAGAGATCAGATTGACATGGGTCCTCAAATTAGTACCAAGATGCCATCTCTTAAAATGTATTAAGTTATTTTTATTTATAAGTTTTTCAAACCTAATAAAAAGTTTATTCTCTCCAAAAGGGAGAAGTTATTTTCAATATAATATTTTAAAAGTTCATGTATTAACTTACTGTTATGAGGTGAGTGGGTTGAATAATGAATTTTATATTAGTTGGCAAACGTGTCAAACCATGTGGCTGTGCACCACAACATGCCTGAGTGCTTTTATTCTGGTTGAAAATTATACATGTCCTACAGAGCTAGATAGCTCTGCCCTTCCTTCCTTCCTTCCTTCCTTCCTTCCTTCCTTCCTTCCTTCCTTCCTTCCTTCCTTCCTTCCTCCTCCCTCCCTCCCTCCCTCTCTCCCTCTTTTCTTTTCTTTTCTTTCTTTCTTTCTTTCTTTCTTTCTTTCTTTCTTTCTTTCTTTCTTTCTTTCTTTCTTTCTTTCTTTCTTTCTTCTGTTTTTTCTGTTTTTTCTGTTTTTTCTGTTTTTCTTTCGCCAAGTTGTGTTCCTTGTTCATAAGCTACCATCGAAAAGCAGTTTAGGGGAAATACAGCAAAAAAAGAAAAAAGAAACTTGGTAGAGAGAAGGTGAGGTAACGATTCTTCACTTACAGTGCTATTTTTCTGTACCAAATCAGTCTCTCCTTCTACTGCCTTATTCTAGTAGGAGTTTTGGTAATGTGTCCTTGACCATTTACTTAGCTGATAGAATTCACTTAATCCTTACAGAGTGGCCTCCATGCTTTGGAATCTCTCCAGAAGTCCATGCAGTTCCCAGTCCATGCTCTGGCATTTCACAGAGCAGTTAAACAACTTTGTTCCATTATGTTTTTAGTATGATGAGTATTCACCTTGGGTGGTGTATCAGGGTGGGGAGGCAGTGAAGATGTGTGTGTGTGTGTGTGTGCTTGCATTGTTGTATGCTGCTGAAAATCTTTGGATTGGGGCAGGTTACAAAAACTGTAAAACAACAATTCACATATAAGGCAAGCATGGACTGCTGCTGGCCCCAAATGGGCTGATTCGTCCATTGATCTCATTCCCTTCCTGCCTCACCTGTAGTGTGGATGCATGCAAAAGATCACCTTGAGTTCTTAGGCTGGCATTCCTTCACTGGGTGATTATAACCCAATATCCAGTGGCACCTGCTGTAGCTGAAATACCAATGCATTTTGAGGTTTCTGGCTATCTCCTGATGGCTGGTGAACCTTCAGGAGTCCAACACATTCCCATCTGGTCTGAGAATTATGAGGCTTGATTTACCATCCCGTGATTTCCACCTGAGAACATATGAACTCACTTGAAGACTATAGGATGTTCACACAATATGTTATACCATAGTGTAGTAGGCTTAGTGTGATGTTTGAACTTCAGTCATGGCCAGAATTGTGATTAAGAGAGAAAAAGAGATGTTTAGTTTACTTAAGTTATGACTTCATATGTTGTTTGATCCTTAATGGGGGGAAAGAGGGGGCTAACCAACAATTACTTTTCTACCTCCACACGAGTGTCAATAAAGCAGAATCTCTACTGCTTCAGATGCTTCTATTTAGAAATAAAGGCTTTGGGGAAGGGGGAATAGATTTTCTCTATCCTACATATGATGGCACTGACTACCATGCACCTGTATTCTAGTCTCTCTCTCACCTCACATAGAGTAGTGATGAGCAAACCATTCAGGGGAAAAAGGATTATAACAAAGAGTTAGAGGTGAAAAAAATGGAATCTATAAGCCACATTTTCTGGCAGGATTAAGATTAGTTTCTAACACATTTGAGAAATAAGGAAGGCTGCTAAGACAGGAAAGAAGAAATATAGGGAACAACATTTTCATAAAATATTGTTTTGTTCTTCCCACTGCAGTCATCTATTTCTATTTTGTAAGTGATCCAATTTCTGTGCACATACATATTTACACACATATTCTAACAAATTTAGATTACATATAACAGTAATTTATAATATGATTTGCTGATTTGTTTTGAGATTAGCAGTGATATGTTAACCTGCTTGTGGCTTAATGTTAGCTGTAGACTAAGCTTCTATGACTTATTCCAGAAATCATGGGTAAAATATGGTTTATGGGTTCTCAGTTTGTTTTTGGGCTGTAAATACTTGATTAGTGATTCAGTCTACTTTTGTGGATTGCCCTCAGTGATTCATCAGTGTTTGGTCTCAGTATTTTAAAATTGTTTGAAAATTACTGGGGCAATTTCCAGTCTAGTTTGCACCCAACACGCTCTCAGTAAGTCCCTATATCTAGGTCAGAGCAAATGCACCACTCAGTTTAGCTAGCAAAAAATATAACTTGGTGTTTGTTCATTAAGCATCAGCAAACATAAACAGTTAACTGGTATAATGGTACAAAAGCAGGAAGAAAGAGAAAGAGGGAAATGAACAACAGGCAAGAGATTAGAAAGGCAGAGAGCTTAATATCAACAGTCTATATCATCTATATATCACAAGCTTTCCAGTACCATTAGAAATAATGCTATAGGTAATTAGCATGGGCAAACCCAAAGGGAGTCGTTTTAGTTATTCCACCTTTAAGCCTTTTTTTACATAGCAGTAGCAGAAATAGAGACAAAAAGTAGGTCACCAAGTAATACCTCCCCTATTCTACACCATTAAAGAAACAATTTGTTGGACTGGGATGATGTATCCAAGAAATGTATCATACTGCATGTGGAACAACAGTGCCAAAACTCTCACATAAAGTAGGCTGAAACTAATGCTGTTCAGAAGAATCATAAGAATTATGTATGTTTTACAATCTCATCTTCTTCCATGCAGTCTTTGTGATATTTTAGAAACTTCTCAAGAAGTTTGTGTTCTTCTATAGAGATGCATCTTAGTTTATATTTTGGAAATTATCCATGATCCAATGTTAATCTGTCAAATAATTGATTCAATATGTCATTCAAACCATATAGCCAATTTAATTCATAAATTTGCTAAAGCATTTTGAACATTTGATTTGGTGAATCACTTTGAAGTAGAGATTTGATTAAATCACTTTGAACTGAATTGAATTGACTCTCCATGTTGAATCTTCATACAATCTCAAAACAATATTAGGCGTTTTCTGATATTTTCTTTTCAAACTGAATCACATAATTTAAACTGCAAGAAGTGATTTATTTTTGAGATTATATGTTTTTTCCCCTATTTCAGCTTGCTTGCTTGCTTGCTTGCTCGCTCGCTCGCTCGCTCGCTCGCTTATTTATTTATTTATTTATTAAATTTATATGCCACCCATCTCCCCCAGAGGATGACTCTGGGTGGCTCACAGTTAAAATAAAACCTCAAAAGCAGTTAAAAATATAAATAACACATTAATTTAGTTAAAAAGTTGAACTATATAAAAAGACCATATACATAAAAAGACAAAAAACATTCAAGTTTCAGAGAATCGGGGGTGGGGGGACAATAATTTGTCAGTGATGACAAATTTATCCTAAAAGGCATACTTTTTTTCTCCCTTCCAGGATTTCCCTCTGTAAGAAAATATCTATAATTCTAGAAGAAGTAATTTAGTTGCATATGACATTTTCCATGATAACACTGTAATGAAAAAATATGCCTAATACGATTCTACTTTCATTTGATTCATACCGGGGATGGGAATCATTTTAAGATCTGGATCTGATAATCCTCAGTCCAGTTTGCCATGCCCCTATACCCTAAAACTAGCAAGGCCATTTATACAATTGGCAGTTTTTAAAAAAAAGTCATCTCCATGCACAGGAGATCCAGATTGCATCAACAACATGTGGCATTGAGAAACTTTAATCTCTACCTTCTATTTTATTGGAGTCCCAATATATGTTACATTCATCCCTGCCTCCTGTTCACTTTGTGGAATAAAGCTTTTATTGGGGTAAAAGCTTGCTAACCTACTAGAAAGACATCTGGCTATTTGGACATAAAAGTTGTTGAACTAAATATATATTTCCATGGTACCTGATTCAGTGTATCTTGATTGATTTGTTTTTTATCTCGCATTATCTTTTATAGAACTACTAAAATAGGCTGTCATTTACAAGTGTACCATGCTTAATCCATTTCTAAGATGCCACTGCTTTTTCTTCCCCTTCACTCCAGTCCCATCTACCTCTGGAGACGCCTAGTTGACATGGAGGGTCCAATGCTTTGAATTCGATCAAATGACACTTTATTATCCAAGAAAGCGTTCTGTTATGACAGATTAAATGTATTCTGCATTACAAATAAATCAGTGCTGATAAGAAAGTAAATTATACATGGAGTGCTAACAAAGCTCTAAAGTATTGAAAACATACAATAGAAGAGTAAAATATCTGTGCTCTGCCTACCCTGGCGTTATGTCCAGGAAGACATGTTTGGGCATGTTTGTTTATGAAACTCTGTTTGCTTTTCTACCACTGACAATAAGAAAGAGTACTTTCCCACATTAGTTAAATTAATACTGAAAGAACAGTTTGTCTTCAAATAATGAATGTATTTAGAAAATCTTTTAATGCTGAGAAGAAAAAAAAATATACAACAGTTGTTAGGAAAATCAGAATTCTAACTCTCTCATAAATGATGAGAAATTCCAGATAGCACTGTGAAGCTTAATTTTCTTTTGATGAGAAAATACTGGGTAAATTATGACTTTGTAAAATAGTGAATAGATGAATAGTTGAAGCTATAACATACAGCAAATCTGGCATCACATTAGATTTGCAGGCAGCACCTTCTACACCTTTTACAAGGGGTACATTCTTCCTTAGCTAACTCTAATAATAATTCTCAGCTCTCTGTGTTCCAGAAGTCAAGACTGCTAACTGCTTCTGCTGTTCCCCACACACATCTGCAGATCTTTCAACTTATCCATTCTCTTTATGTGAATTGTTCATTTAAAAAAAAAAAGTGCACAACCATTAATTTTTATCAGAACTCTTACCACTGTGGGAATAATCAAGTTGACCAAACATACAGTAGGCTGATTGGCCAAAATGAAATAATGGAAGCAAGCTTGTCATTACATTTACTCATGCTAACTGAGAGCATCTTTTTATGAGTCTTTTCCCCAGTGAATTTAATAACTATCTGAGCATGTGATTGGATTTGGTGTTATTGGTGAATGACCAAATAGTTATGAATACCATTCATACTTTTTACAAGCTTGACTGACATGTCTGCTGTGACCTTTACTTGTTAAAAAAATGGAGCCATTGTAATACATGTTTTGTTACAGTATAGACAGTGTAATGTGCTTTATGTGCAACTGCCACCTTTGAAACTTGCTCAGAAATTAGAGAATTTGAAATTTTAGCATTGGTTGCCATTAGTTTCTGGTTTCATTTCAACATTCAGTGCCCTTCTTGGCCCTTAAAAATTAAGTCCAATTTCCTAGGTCCAATTTCCCATAATTGGTGCCCTCCAGATGTGTTTGACTTCAACCTTCGTAAATCCCAGCATGGTTATAAACTCGAGGATGCTAGCTGGGAATTACAGGAATTGAATACCTAGACATCAGGAAGATATAATATTGGTGAATGTGAATCTCATTTGATACTGAAAACTGCTGCTGTTATAGACAACCCTTACTGATTTAGATGGCCCAATGGTCTGGTTTAATATAAAGCACCTCCCTGTGTTTCTATTAAAGGGATAATGACTATGCGTTATTTGGCAGATCGCATTAAGCTGTGATGCGGTTTGATTCATTTTGGCTGGTATGTTATATATATTAGGTGACCGCAGCCAAATGTGGCTTATTTAACAAGCCATCCTTGCAGCCCGCTTAAGCAAAATGCTTAAAATGTGAGGCTTGTGTCTGTTATATTATAGATGCTTCCAAACAGTACAATGTAGTACAGCTTACTGTGTTCATCATATGGTGACAGGAAACATTACAAAACAATATGAAGATAGTTGATTTCATCCCATCGTCTTTTTCATAGTTGTAATCCTATGTTATGTATAGTTAATACTCTGCATAGGGAAAGTATTTTCATAATAGTTAGGATGATTTTTTTTAAAAAAATACTCAAGTAAGTTTGAAGAAAGGAAGAGAGAGTTGAGGAACAGAACCATATCCAAACTATTTTGTTTATTTTAACTACTTTTTAAATATTATACTAAAGCACTAAAATATTTCTTTAAAAATGATGAAATCACTAATGTTCCGAGCTTTTCAAAATTCTACAATGGGACCTTCAGTTTTTCTTAGTCCTTAGACTACCCATATATTGTGTTTCTTGTAAGTGTTCATTTATGTTACATGACCTGATTTATGTGTTGATTGCCAAAGCTATTTAGCCCTCTGTAGTTTGAGGAGTAATTTAAAAAAAAAAAAGTGTAAGGATGCTAAAGTAGACATGCATTTTTGCCATTATCTAGAAATGCAACATGTGTTGCAAATCTTTTTTACCTGCTGTCTGTCCATGATAGTGGGCAATAACAGGAATTCACTACATCTTCACTATGAGTTGTGGTTTCCCAGGACTTGTTTCAACAACACAGGAAGTGGTATAAAATCATTCTTCCTTCTGTGAGTCATCATTGCTACTTAGAAACAGGCTGTTTATCAATTCATGTAATTTACATAAAATATATCAATATTGTGTCAGAGCTATGGTGAAGAATTACTTCTTATGCATTTATAACTTCTTTAGCCCAGAACTCAATACTTTTGAAGTCAGTTCGGTTTTTAATGCAGTATAACTTCTGTTCTCCAGTACCAGAAAATAAAGTGGTGGGTGGAACCTTGGAAAAAGTAAACTGTGCTATGATGTTTTGGCCTAGCATCTTGCAGAATAGTTCCATGTTACTGTATTGTTCAAACTTCCATTTTCAAAAACAATGAATAATCTGATTAAATAAATCTGTAATTGGTATTAATAGCCTCAAAATAATAGAAAACTATTATTTAGGCAGGGTAATGGAGATATAGCATTTTAAAACAGAAAGTAAACACTGATTCAGTTCCATTAAAAATTAATCCACATTGCCAATAGTTTCAGTATATTCTTGAGCTGTAAATAGAGCAGATACAGTGGCTGGTGTGGGTCTTCCGGGCTGTGTGGCCATGGTCTTGAAGTTTTGTTTCCTAACGTTTCGCCAGCACCTGTGACCGGCATCTTCAGAGTGCAGGAGCACAGACAGGAGCAGTTCTCTGCGAAGAAAGCCTTCGACAATACAGAGCAGATACAATTATTTTTATCAGAAGGTGATAATCATAAAGATAATGGGCTGGATACATTCCTATTCAAGAAAATATTTTGAACAATAGCTGACAATTATTTAAATAAAAATTTCAATCAGGTACACATATTTGGCTTTTTGTTTATTACATTTATAAACAAATATTCATAGAAATTGAGTACAAAATATAAAGTTGCTATTCTATACATCCAGAGTTATGTGTGCATATAGAAAATCTATATAGAAGAGGATGTATAGTAAAGGAAAGGTTCAAGATTGGGATGAAGTGGGGAAGATAATACATTTTTGGTAACACATCAGTTCTTCCACATATCTTCAACTTGTGATCTTGAGAATCTCAGAATGAAATTCTTCCTAGGCAAAAGAAATGTACTCCCTTGTTTATTTGATTCCATCAGTGGGTAGTTGTAATTGATTTCACCCACTCTTAATAATAGGAAGGTGAATTATTCACTTTTAAGTACTTTTATGACCCACTCATTTCTGATAAGAGTTAGTAATGAATATGATATTCATGCATGTAACCAATGCTGATTTAGGTTAACTTAATATAAATTAAATAAACTATTGCTTTACATACATTTCTTCTTTGTTTTTTGTAATAACAGAAATTTTTGTTAATTATTTTTTCCCCTTATGGGTCTCTTTTCAAAGTCTGAGTCTTTAACAGCAGAGTCTGGAGCAATATTATAGTATGATGTACTTAGCAGAAGAAAATTATTTACAACCATATCACCAGCATATATATTCTTAAATACGATAAAATATTATTTGATAATATTTACACTAATCATGTATAGAGGAATCAATATTTGTTGAAATTCTGCAAATAAAAGTGGAGTAAAATTGTTATCTTCCTTCAGCATACTTTATCAAAATATATTATTAATTTGAAGAGTATAGCTGGGGATGTCATTCAGAATGAAATTCTGACCTATCACATGGTGATGAATTCTGACACCATTCCAAAAACAGCTGGAGGTTTTTATCAGAGAAGATGTTGTCTTCACTTAATTCACAAATAATAGTGGCCTATGCAAACCAGGGTGTTGTTTAAGGAACTGCAGACAGGTGCTATGTGGATGCTCACATGTGTTCTGGAACACTGTTTGCCTTTGAATCCAAAATGCTGCCCTAATAGTAAAATGTTCCCAGGACAATTACATTCTAGACAGCTCAATAAAAATGCCATCAGTATTAATTTACTTGGGAGCCAGGTTGGTCTAGTGGTTAAAGGTACTAGGCTAGAAACTGGGAGTCCATGAGTTCTAGTTCCACCTTAGGCATGAAGCCAGCTGGGTGACCTTGGGCCAGTCACTCCCTCTCAGCCCTAGGAAGGAGGCAAGGGCAAACCAATTCCAAAGTCTTGCCAAGAAAACTGCAGGGACTCATCCAGGCAGTCACTAGGAGTCAGCACTGACTCATAGGCACAAAAAGCATCCTCCCCCCCCGCATATTTAATTAAGTTATTTATTTAACATATCTATATGGCTGCTATTTGAACAAGGCACTCTGGGCAACGAACAAAGATAAAAACAGATCCAAAGTCACAATCCATTACAGGAAAAAAAAAGAAGTTGAGGCCCCATAACTGATACACCCACACCAGATCTCCATTAACACCCTCGCTCCAGTGGCTGGGGAACAACCAGGTCTTCATGGCCTTCTGAAAAGCCAGCAGGGTTGGGGCTATCTGTATCTTGGAGGGAGGTTGTTCCACAGAACAGAGAAGTTATGCTTCTTGGGACCCGCCAAGTGACACTGTTTCACCAGTGGGGCCTAGAGAGCATGCCCACTCTGCTGAATCTGGTGGGATGGGCAGAAACCCTTGGGGAGAGGTGCCCCTGCATGTAACCTGGCCTCATGCCATGTAGGACAACCAGCACCTTGAACTGCACCTGGAAGCCTGCTGGGAGCCTGTGCAGCTCACACAGCAACAATGTTACATGGGTGTACCGTGGAGTGCCCTATATTGCACCTGCTGCTGCATTCTGGACCAGCTGAAGCTTAGTTTCAGTTTCATGCCTTTTAACCATTCCACTCTGATATATTGAGCTACAGTATTGGGCCACAGTTGAGGTTAAAAAACTGAAGGAAATTATTTTCACTTGCTGTAAAATAGAAATAATTTTGGTGCTCATTATTAGTTAAAAACTTAGATGGACGTGTGGCTAGCTACTGATGAGGATGGTGTGCTGAGCTATCTACTGTTCCCTTAACCCAGCTATTTTCTCTAATATAGTCAGTTTACCTCACTTAGATAGTAAAATAATTTAAGCAGGATGTTAAGGAAGATGACTCTGCACAAGGGAAAGGGGATCAAAGCTTATTTGGAAGATCCAAAGGAGGTTGAGGAGGTACCACTCCCCAGCAGCAAAGAAGAACTGGAGGAAGAAAGCACTGCCCACAGACATGGACAGATATCTGATTTTGATGTAATTGAACAACTAATCTCCACCTATTTATGATCTGAGCCAGGTTTTGGTACAAGTCTAATCTGGGGAGTTAATCCTCACTTGAATTGCCACCATCAATATGGTCATACTGTAAATTCTGTAAGTCTCAATTCCATTTTGTTTAATGAACAGACCTCTCTGGCAGACCTCAAATCATAGGCACAATAATATAGGTACTTCTTTATGTAACCTGGCCCTATGCCATTTAGGGGTCTAAATTTCAAAGGCTCCCCCCTAAATTGATTAGTGCAGTTTATTAAAAACCAGTCTGGGACTATTACGCTGATCAATTTGCTGTTGACTGTAGTTTGCATTAGTGTAAACTCTGAACTACACAGGCTGTAGTTACTGTAAGGTTATCAGAACATGAGTTACTGGTTCAGTCATTATTTTCCAGAAATGAGCCTGCAGTGACAAGGTAGACTCAGTAAATAACCCTTGAATCTGCATGACGTTACATACAGTACATAAAGCATTTGAAATTATTTTAATAATAGATATTCCAATCCTCAAATATTTGTTAAATTATTTATAAATGTGCCACAACCAACTTCTAAATATTCATGACTTTTTTTGTACTTGTTTTTCATTTTTGTTAGTGTCATTTATCAGATTCTCCTTTCATTGGTTTGTTGTTTTCCTCCCCAACATTAAGGTCTGCTATGGAGGTCAAGACTAGGGCAATATTTTGAAGTTCTTATCTGCATATTTCAGGGCCTGATTATATCTAGATCATTATAAACTGAACAAGCTATTGATGCAAAGTTATTAGTCAGGAAAAAAAGCCTGTGAAACTTGCTCCCTCTGCTGAAAAGCTATAAGAATGAGAACAATGATGGAGGCACTCATTGTCATGGCAACACCTAGAAAGGAATTTCTCTGGTTTCCTTGGTAAAATCCTCTGTCTGATTTGGAGTCTGTTTATGGGACAGTTTTCAAGTACCAAAGTCCATGAAACAAATACAGTGCATTTGGGGTGGGGGGGAAGTGGTTGAGTTTTTTTGTTTCTCTTTGTGCTTTGAAATAGAAAGAAGCATGAGAGTAGTCTCTGCGTTTTATAATTCTCCAGATTTTTAGCATAAATGGTTTTTACTATAGACATTCTAATTGACTTTGGTGAAGCTCAGAAAACTAAGCAGGGTTAGACCTACATAGTTAGATGGGAGACCATTAGGAAATACCATGTTGATAACATCCCAGAAATAGACAACTTCTATATTGGTGCCATGAAAACTACATGGAAGTGTCCTTATAGTCACAAGGAGCTAAGTTTGACTGGAAGGAGATTTTAATGTAACTACCAACATCTACGCCACAAAAGCAAAAAGAATAAGTTGGGACAGGGGGATAAATGTGATTTTCTCTTTGTGCATGCTGATAGTTCAATTAGTTTATCTAATTCACTACAGTGGAACCTCGGTTTACGAACTTAATTTGTTCCGTGACTCTGGTCGCACCCCGAATTGGTCGTAACCTGAAGCAAATTTTCCCATAAGGTTCAATGTAATTACTGTTAATCTGTTCTGGCGTGGAGGACAGGGAGGTGGCTTTTGCTTGGAGGGAGAGTCCCCCTCCCTACGACCACGTGTCAGGGGTGGAAAATGGCCGCGGACCATGTGTCAGGGGCGGAAAAATGGCTGCGGACCACGTGTCAGGAGTGAAAAAATGGCCACGGACCACGTGTCGGGCGGAAAATGGCCACGGACCATGTGTCGGGTGGAAAATGGTCACAGACAAAGTGTCAGGGACGGAAAAATGGCCGCGGACCACGTGTCAGGGACGGAAAAATGGCCGCAGACCACATGTCAGGGGTGGAAAAATGGCCGCGGACCACGTGTCAGGGGCGGGAAAATGGCCGCGGACCATGTCACGGGAGGGAAAATGGCCGCATATCCTGTTCGTACCCCAAGGCGGAGTTCGCAAACCGAGGTAAATTTTTGCGGCCGGAGCTGGTCGTAACCCAAAAAGTTCATTAACAGAGGTGTTCGTAACCCGAGGTACCACTGTACTTGACTTTTGAACTCTGGGAATGCACTGGGATATTATACTTTAAGGCAGTGGTTCTAAATCAGTTGTATGTATATGCCAGGTGGGATTCATAAGAAATCTAGGCAGGGTACAGGGTTAACTATTGAAATTACAACTTTAAATCATTCTTTAAAAAGTGATTTTAGTTTTTATTTTGGTTCTATAACAGTTTGATAGAGAGCGGGAGGGCTTAAGGTATGGAAGACTGAAAACTGCATAAGAAGAAGGGAGGAAGAAAGGAAGGGAGGAAGAAAGGGAGGGAGGGAGGGGTCATGGTTGAGTTTACCCTTTTAATTAGTCAAAGTCCTGATCACATGCTCTCTGCCCTGGTTTTATATACCTTTATATACTTACCTATTTTGCTGAGAAAAAACTTAATGTTCAATGATGGATACTCCCCTCAAATGCACTTTATTGTGGTTATGACCTTCAAGCAGTTATTTGAGGATGGATAGCATAACATTGCCCAAGTGTTGGAAAAACTCCAGGCATTATATCAAAGTGATAGTAATGTTAGACATGCTGCTTCAGAAAGTAGATTTTATTATTCTTTCTTCAGAAGAAAATTTGGAAACAATGTGTTTCTTGGCATTCTGAGGATAAACAAGTAAATCCCAGTTTCTCAAGGAAGACCAGCTTGGCGCCACCTCCTGTGGATGTAAAGAGCTCTTTCTGATCTCAAAAGAAAGTTGAATTATCAGCCAGGGAATGCAGCTATCAAATGGTGTATCAAAAGCTGATTGCCGCACATGGAAGTGACTTTTAAGGAACCGAAAAAAGGACTTCTTATGAATGAGAATGATATTTCTAATACATAGGAACTCAGCAAGTGCTTTTCTGATGAATGGCAGCTAAACCTGGGAAGGATGCTAAGATCTTAACCTTAATAATCTTCAGTGTCAGATTGTGGGTTGCTGGAATAATGTTCTCCTATTTGCCCAATACTTTTATAAATAATAACTAGATTTTCTTTAGATGCGGCCTTTGGATTAGTGCTTCCACCAAATTTTCCTTCTTGACAGTCTTCAGCTCCATTGTCTCTGTGGCTAAGTTTGCATACTGCAAAGATACAAATGTTTGCAGCTTATGGTTTTTGTTTAGTATGTGGTATGAATCTATTAGCTATAGTTTATTCAGCTTGAATAAACCAAGGTAAAATAAATATCTCAGTCTGATGTAGAGAACCAATTAGAGTGTTCTGCAGCTGTAATTACAATCAATTGCAATTTTGCTTAAAAGTTTGCAGTAAAACCTTTAACATATTTGAACGTTACCTGTTTGAGAAAATGGCTGCCATAAAGCTGTGACAAGTCACAGAATGTTGGGAGCATCCTTTTCTTGGTGAGTGTCTATGTTTTCTGAGTTCCTCAGTCAATTGTTCCATTCAATTCCATGGTGACAGGGAGAGAAGCAATAGAGAGTAAGCCTAGTTGGTATCTTGACATGGGTGCAGATTCCAAGTCAAGCAAAACTGGAAGGACAAAGCCAACCACTTTCTACAAAATAATCTTGAATGTATAGCCACCATTCTCAAGAACATCAGGAATTGCTTTGAAATCCTGGATTGCACTGAAAGGTCTCAGGAAGGAACTTAACGAAGAATTTCATACAGCTTTTAGAAGAGACAAGAAGCATAGAGTACTACAAAGACATTCGTAAAAACAATGAAGATAGAAACAAATACAGAAGATCAAGGGAAGCCATCCAAAAACATTTGTAAAAACATTAAAGATGGAAACAAATACAGATCAAGGAAAGCCTTCCAAAAGATCTCCAAACTGAAAAGGAGGTTCCAACCTTGAATTGGTATGCTGAAGGATGCCAATGGGCAGATAATAATTGATTCAGAGAAGGTCAAACAAAGATAGAATGAGTATACTGAAATTTTGTATAGTTGTCAATTCTATATAGATGCCATAGAAGATATTTTCTATTTATAAGAACTTGTAGTACTATAAGATGAAGTTAAATCAGGTCTCCAATCATTACTACATCAGAAGGTTACAGGGACTGATGGAATATCTACAGAAATATATAAGCAAGAAAAGAAGAATCAGTAAAGATTCTAGCTAAACCGCTTGTCAGTCTGGAGAATGACACTGTGGCCAACAAATTGGAATTGACAATGAAGAGATTGAAGTCAGGGATAGCTTCTGCCCTTTAGAATCAATAGAATAAATAAATACACCACAGATTAGCACTTTTTATAGTAGTCAGAGATGTCTTGGAAAAGATATTCAGATGCTGTGATGTACCTACAAAGATTGATATTGTGCAGGCAATGTATTTCCCTGAGACAGTCTATGGAAGTGAAAGTTGGTCTTTAAAGAAGCAGGATAGAAAGAGTATTGATGCTTTTGAACTTACAGAAGACTCCTGTGAATACCATGGATGGCCAAGAAAACAAACATCTTACTGGGAAAGGCAGTCTTATAGATGTACAGTCGGCTTCTAGGTGCAATTCAAGGTACTGTTTGTCACCTATAAAGCCCTTCATGATATAAGGTTGTCTGCAGGGCCACCTGTCTCCAATAGTTTCTGCCAGCTCAGTACTTTCAGGCAGAGTGGGTGCACTCCAGATCCCCTCAATTAAACATTGTCATCTTGTGGGACTTAGGAAACACAACTTCTCTGCCACAACCCCTGTCCTTTGGAAAAGCATCCCCCCCAGCGATAGTTATGGCACCCACTCTCTTAGGGTTCAGGAAGGCTCTTAGGATATAGCTCTGTTCCCAGGCTTGGGATTAGTCTGTTAGTGGAGCCCCTGTAATGTTTTTGTTTTTCTGGTTTGTTTTTTTACTGTTCTTGTCCAGGCTGTTATGCTTTGTGGCTAAGTTTGTAATTGTTTTTAATTGTATATTGGATGTTGTAAGCTGCCCAGAACCCTTTGGGTAGGGGCAGCTATAACAAATCTAATAAATAAATAACATTTTAAAACATTTCCAGTCCTTTTTGGAAATGTCTGTCTCTCTCAACCCACCCACCCACCCTCCATCCATCCATCCATCCATCCATCCATCCATCCATCCATCCATCCATCCATCCATCCATCCATCCATCCATCCATCCATCTATCTATCTATCTATCTATCTATCTATCTATCTATCTATCTATCTATCTATCTATCTATCTACAGACCTATATATACACAGAGAGAGTTCCATTGCTACATCCTATTCTGTAATGACAGATTATTGATATTCCCTGCCCATGGGATAACTGGCTTACTGTAATGGTATATGGGAATGATCTTGGGAGACAGGAGGGAGAGCCACAGACTGGAGAACTGGTGTGTTAAGGGTATCTCAGCCCACAGAAGGAGGGAAGGTGTGGGAAGTGTTTCAGAGGGGACCCTCCCTAGTTTTCTGGAGAGTAAGAGGAAAGGAGGGAAGAAACACTTTCAGTCTTGCGAGATTCTGTTAATGTAATCTTACAGTAAAGATAGAGCTAGCACTCCTGGTTGTGCTTATTGTCTGGACTACCTCGCAGGGCTAACACTTATTTTCATAAATTAAACGTAGTGATAGTGACAGCAAAAACTGGAGAAGGTCACATGCCCCCTTCCCCTGTGTTTACCATACGTGCATCATAAAGAGCTAACTTGACCATATCTGTTCATGGCACTAGAGAAGTGTGTCTGGAAGACCAGTTTATCATACTTTTTACTTCGTTTTCCTTTTTTCAGATGAACAAGAATCTGTGCAAAAGCGGACTTTCACAAAGTGGATCAACACTCATCTAGCCAAGGTAATACATTATTGTGTTTTTTACAGCATTAAAAATTAATTACTACAGAAATAGTAATTAGAAGAATTGAAAAAAGACCTACAATTTGTAAGAAGACAATTAATATTAATATCTCTAAAGGAAAACTGGATAAAATGGATAATGTTGCTTTCCATATTGAAGTGAACACCAAAGCTGTTTCATAATTAACATTTGTATGGCAGTAGAGGGAGTTATTATCACAAGAACGTGTGTTTCCTGTTTAATGCTGGACAGGAAGCTAAAAAGGAAAGGGAAAGTTTGTTTGTACTTGTCTTCTCAGAACTATTTTTTTAAAATGTATTAATCTTAGAAAGTTACAATTGTTTTGATTAGTTCATAAAACAATATGAGAGAGGCACTTTTAATTGAGCTGTGTTTGATGTGAGTCATGAGTATTCTACCTCATCTTACACTGAATTTTCAAATAAAATATATTGGTAAAGAAGAATTAATTATGCTGATTTTTAGAAGCCAACAAAATGATATCAGATTTTTTTCCAGCTAGTATTTGCAGCTAGTATTTTCATAATTTCTTATGTTCTTCAAAGAAAGTATACAAAATTCTACCTTTGGTTTTTGAAAAGTAACAGATATCTTAACATCCCACACTCCTGCTTAGAAATTGGAAATAGCTCTTTCCCTGCTCATTTAGAAACAGGCTCTGGGTTTGCATTCGCTCACTGAACACCTCCCTCATCATTCTCTTAATAAGAGTAAGAACAAATATCATTATTCAAATCATGCTCTCACTTTCTAGAAGGATCCAACTGGGAAAATTTAGTGGGTATTTCTATCAGTGAATCCTACAGAGGAGGCCATTTTTCTACCTTAAAAATGGCTCTGCAGGATTTTCTAATCTTTTGGAGCAAATGTTGGAGAAATATGGCAGAGCTATATGTGGAATGGTAGCAAGGAGAATTCCTGGCTTGTGTGTAAATGTTATATGCACAGTGCTGCATTCCACCTCATCTTCAGAAAATTGGAACTGTCCAATTAACTTATCCCCTGGAATCAAGACAAATTCTTGTCCATCCATCCATCCATCCATCCATCCATTTATTTATAATACACACACACACACACATACATATCCACCCTATTCAAACAAAATGACGCTGGGCAGTGTACAACAAGTCAACAACAAATATACCCCACCCATCCAAAAGCAGCACAATACATTAAAAACCAATTAAAACAATACAATGGCAACCAGACTAAAATATACTGCAACTCAACCAATTGGGAATCCACTTATCCAGGCCCAGGAAAAGAATTGGGTCTTTTTTAAAAAAAATATTTTTTATTGAAAAGTTTGATTACAATAGTAAAAACAAATACAAACTCAGAGAGAAAAAGAGATAGAATAAAAATGCAAAGAAAGAAAAAGAAGAAAGCAAGATAAAGAAAAGGAAAAGAAATATTTAAAGAAGTGACTTCTGATTTTCATCACAAGTACAAATAAACTTAATTCTTAATTCTTCAAGGTTACAGACAAAAATCAATGTGCAAATAAAAAATCATCAACTTTTCAGTCTTGTTGTCAACAAAAAGTCCATAAAGGATTTTCAGAGCTTTATAGAAACATGTCTTCTTTTAACCTTGGTCAAACAAACCAACTTTATATTCCTTCCTTTTACTTCAAACAATCTTGACCTTTAATTCATTCAGATATTGTTGTAGGACTTTATCTCTCTTCAGTTTTTCTTTTTCCCATCCCAAAGGCTTTCTTTCACCAAACCTCTTTTGTAAATCCAATAAAAAATCGTTATCCAGGTCATTCTCTTGGTTTAATCATTTGTATTTCCACTTGAACCTTCAAAACTTTAACCGACTTCTTTCGTATATGTAGTAAAAAGTCCTTATCCAGGTCATTTTCTTGGCTTACCATTGGTGTTTCCACTTTAACTGCTTTCTCTGTCTTTTAATCCATGCTTTTTTTATTATCCAGTATTTCTACATCAGGCAAAATTTGTTTCACATCTGTTATTCCTTCATTAACATCTTTTGGACATAGTCTATCCATGGAAACAGACATCATGCTGACATTGTAGCTGCTAATTTCTGACCCCATTCTTCAAAAATCTCCTGGAATATTTTGAATGCCATAACATTTTGTGTCATTTGTAAATTCCAGTACTAACCAAAAACAAAAGGCAAGTTTTCACTTTTTTTCCTTTTTCCTTCTCTGCATGGAAACTTTAATCCCTACTAGTGTCCAGTTTCTGAAATCATAAAGTCTCAAATCTCTGTTATGACTTAGGATAGACAAAACAATTTAGTTTCTATGAAAGGCTGTTCATTTATATAATTATTTTCAAAAATTTGTAGTAAAAGGCTTAATATTCCAAACTTGTCTAGATCCTTAATTCATTTATAACTTTCCTGGATCAAAGTCTTATTTAGCTTTTTGCCATTTATTTCCAATGCTTTAAATTCTTAAGTTTATAGTTAATTTTTCTTTTGTTCAAGAATGAAGGTGAAATCACCAGGTGGCTTTTCAAACTTGTCATTCCAAAAACCTCTAATAGCTTTTAGGTAACTAAATAGGTAATTTCAGAGATTAGAAAGTGAGGTTAGCAAACCCAGTGTCCTTTAAAAGGCTCTACCATGGTTATGAGCATGATGGCTTATCCCTTCATCTCCTGGCACTCAAACCTGTGGGGACCACTGTCCTGCGGTCTCATGAGGAGCAGCCATCTGGAGCACATGTGGATAATCTCCTGTCCTCTCCTTATCTGGAGAGGTTCCATAGAACCAGTCTAGTCACCGGTTCTTCAGTCTTTGCCATGGTCATTGTCTCCACTCATTCGGAGATGTGCCAGTTCTCCATACCTCTCCCAGAAGTCACTCGTGGGAAGGAGCTGGGTCTTAACTGCCTTTCTAAAGACTTGCAGGGCCAGGGACAGCCATATATCAGGGGCAGATTGTTCCAAAAGATGTTCATTCACAGGTTTGTATTCACAACAGTATTCAGAAGAATATTGTTTCTGTTCCTACAGGATAGTTAGAGCAGTTGGAGGTAATAGTTGGTACTCACTAACAGACGTGTCATACCTGGAATTCATAATAGGGGACAGCAGTTTGGAATTCATAATATAAAGTCAAAAGCAGGGGTGTGAGAGATGTGAAGCCAAGGGAAAATCCGTAACGTAAAGCCAAGACAGGAGCTTGGAAGAGATAAAAGAGAGACATAAATCTTCTCCAACAGTTATGCTTTATCATCAGTGAAGAGCCAATTGAATTGTTAATAAAGCTCTTAAATAGAGCACCTGTAGGCCCTTAAGAGGACTGCATTTCTGGCTGTAATGTTGGCTGTCCTAGACTTGACTGGTTATGGATAAAACCTGTCCATCCTCTGCTTCTGAGGACAGTGGGAAACAAGAATTAAAACAAATATACCCTCCATCAATTTGTCTTGCCTCCTTGAAATGAGATCCAAGTTGATGGCCATCTTCCTCTGCTCTTCAATATCCTTTTGTGATATGGTAGTCTACAGTATATACAGTCTACAGTAATCTAAGTATGGTTGCATCATAGACTATTATGAAGATAAGGCAACCCCAGCAAATTTATTATTAGCTTCTTTGCTAATGATGCATGGTATATTTGGTGTTTTATAACAGCTGCAGAGTGGATTGACATTTTCACTGAGTTGCTTCCTTCCCTTCCAAGACCTTTTTCCTGGTCAGTCTTTGCCAGTGAAGTTCCCATTAGCATTTATGTATATGTAATGTGTTTTTCTATTATTATTATTTTGCACTTTGAATTGCATTTGGTATTTTCATGTACTTTCTCCTAGTTTTTTTTTTAGTTGCTCCCCTTTTGTTCTTATTATCCTGAATAATTTTGTGTCATCAATAAATGTAGCCATCTCACTCCTACTCACTCTTAAAACCACATTATTTGAGAGTATCAACACTGCCAAAGTTATCACACTCCATATGTTTACGTACTAAACATTTCTGAATTAGCATAATAAACTAATAAACACTAATGAAAGGTAGGGAATCAATTTAATGACCTTTTAAAAGGCTTCCTGTTTTTTTTATGCTTGCTACTATGTATAGAAGTAACCATTAATAGTATTTTATACTGACTTATATTCTTTTAAACTATCCTACTGGTAAAATGAAAACCACAAACCATATGTTCATGATTATTGTGATAATATCTAGATGCTTCTTATATAATACCATTGCATTTTATTATTTTAGAGAGGAATCATACTTGTTAAAGAACAGATATATAGGTAGCCCTTGGTTATCAGTGGCAAGTGGGACTGGCATTTCCATCACTAAGCGATGCAGTTGTAAGGCACAACATCATGTGACCGTGCTACTTAGTGACAGCAGTTCTGGCACTTCCAGTTGTCATTGTTAAGCGAATCCTGCACTGTCATTAAACACTCATGTGGTTGCCATTTGTGACCTCCTGCTGGCTTCCCCATTGACTTTGTTTGTCAGAAGCCGGCAAAGAAGGTCACGAATGGTGATTGTGTGACCATGAGATGCTGCAATATCATAATTGCGAGCTGGTCGCTGAGTGTCTGGATTGCGATCATGTGACCACAGGAATGCTGCAACGGCCAAAACTTCGACTGGTTGTAAGTACCACTTGTTCAATGCTGTCATAAGTCTGAACAGTCACCGAATGAGTAATCATTAGCAAGAACCACCTGTATTCAGACTGAATTTGAACAACCTCTAAGTACCTCAGAATTCTTTAAAAAGTCATAATGTTTCATTACTGTAGTTTTGAACCTATTTTACAGATTAATATATTAGAAAGCAGTGTGCTTGAGAAATAGATGAATCTGTATAACTATTTCAGATAATAGATTTTTCTGATAGAAAAGATTAAGTTCATATTTGTTCTTATGAATTTGACATGAATTAACATGCTAACTCAGGTCATCTGCGTGTACTAACACTTTTGCATTAAAATGAAATCCCAGACACAGTAATCTAGTAAGCTTACTACAGAATGTAACAGCTTATCTTTTAAAGAAAAAACAGTCTGTATTGTATTTCTATTTTTCTGTTTTTTATCTTTTTCTATCTGTTTATAGATAGCTTTATGTGTATGTTCTTAAGGCCATTTGTCTGTAATATTTTCTATAATATTGTGGGCTGCCTGCAAGGGTTGGTAGTTGGAGGCATTGTACTCTAGTGATTTTGTTCCTTCCTAACAGATGGTTCCAGTCTATGTTTGCGGTGCGGGTTTGCGGGGTTGAGGGATCAGGCCCTTCAGTACTCCATTATGGGTTTCCCCAGGCTTGGTCCCTTTCCCTTTCCTCTTCCTGTTTAATGTCTACATAAAAGCATTGAGAAAAGCAATGGCCAGGAAGGCCTTTGCCTACCAGTGTTTGGTGCATCATTTGCAGCTTTATCTAGAACAGGAAGCACTGAAAATGGCCACTCATATTCTTGTCAGTTTTATCCAGATTGCTATAATTCACTTAACATGGAGCTGTTCTTGAAGACCACCCAGAAACTTCAGCTGGTACAAATGCAGCAGCTTGTGTGCTGCTATGGAGGCTGCACTGACTACCTATATGATTTTGAGTGCAACTAGAAGTGTTCGTTGTTATGTATAAAACCCTGTAGTGCATGCCCTGTGGATCTATAAGGCTGCCTTTCCCCGTTAGATTCTGCCCAAGTCCAAGTCCACACATCTTGAGGTAGAAAGACAGCATAAAAGCGGACATTGTCTGGGGGTCTCCCCCTGCGTTGAGACAGCTTACCACTTCAAGGCAAGAGTGGCTCCCATTCTTCTACCTCTCAACTTTCAGAAATCCTTTAGAGAATAATTAGCGTCGCTTCAAGGCACAGATAGATGAATGATTTTGATGCTGATTTTGAATAATGATTTATTATTGTAATAAGATGTTGCATTAGTATTGTATTACTGTCACTTTATGCACACTGCTTGGAAACTTTTCAGATTGAAACAGTTCATACATTTTCAAAATAAGCAACTGTATGTCCTTACATTTTTGGAAATTGTGGAATGGAGACAGCAAGTATCAGAAAATAATATACCTTGTAACAAAAATCCAAACCTATGGGTGTATTTTTAGTTTTATGGGACCACTAAGGAACAGGAATACTACATCCCTTCTGCCATGTTCAGTCATCTTAATATTTTAGAAAGGAGACTTTTATGTGACCTCCAGCTGTCTAGCTTTAATCGTTAGGAACTGAACAAGCTAAAAAGGTATGGATTTATGCTAATAATAAGGTAACCTTTTAAAGATTTATGGTATGGATGTTCTGTTAGCTAAGGAGTAGCAAGAAAATAGAGAAAAAATGTATATACATTTAGATGTCATTACTTGAACTAAGCCAAGTGCTGATGTAAGTTAAACCATTTGGCATCTTTGAACATAGGAGAGAAATGGGTAGAATAAATGGTGGGGGAATGTGAACTGATGATTTATTATTAAACAAACATGTGGAATAGTATAAGTAGAACATAGAGTAAAAAATGAATTTTACAAAATTGATTTGTCAGCCAAACATTTGCTGCTGAATAACTTTCATTCTCTTCATGGGCCTTACCCTGTTTGCCCAGCTTAAGACTTGAGAAAAGTGTCTTAATATGTCATATGAAAATGGAAACTTTGTACTGTTTCAAAATATATTGTTTGTTCAGTTCTGGTAATCTAGAATTATAGGGCTTGTATATTTTTAAAAGCTATATCCTTTTTAAAAAGTAACCTCCTTCTCTTCTTCTCTCTCCTTCTCTTCTAGTGAAAGGCTAAGCAAATTTAGAGCCTAGCTATGCATAAAGTTCATATTTTAAGACTCCTATTTTCATCTAGACTTTTCAATCTTAGATTGACTGGTTTAAAATAATATTTGGTTCTTAACAAGAATCTTGCTGCTTTGTGGCTGCAGCAGTATACTCTGAGCCCACTGTTAGAAGTTAAGAAGTTTGTTCCCAAGCTGGGCTACAATAAAAAGCAGGAAGACACTTGTGGAGCGATCAGGACATTTTTTATTGCAATAGAGCCCACATCAGGAAGTAGGCAGAGATGGGTGGTGGCCACCCTGGGCCATCCCTTGCCACCTCTCTTACAGATTTCTAGTTCAAAAGTTTAAGTCAGTCATTAACAATGAGGGTGTAAGGCATTAGCTAATCACATGCTCCCTTCACCTATTTTACGCTTTCCGAGCATGGAGCCCCACATGCAATTCCCCTCCCTTCTTATCTGTGGTTAGTCACAATGGCTACAGAGACAGTCCCTGCAGTAAATAACAATGTCTAAGTCTATATTCTTCCTTTCACACAACTTTTGCAATGTGCTCATTTACCCATGACAGTGCTAGGCCTCCCGTGCAAAATGGCATCATTGTTGCTCATTATAACTGTTTAGCTTCTCATCAATTCTTATGCTATTTTAGATATTATTGTAAGAAAATATTTGAACGTTGTGACTGTCAGGTTCGGTCAGCACGGGGCTTCGGGGAAGCTCATAGCCAGCGAACTCCACCGGCGGCAGCTAGCGAGGGAAAGAGGAACTGAAAGTGCCGCTAATTAATGGGCCACCTGCGCCCAGCCAAACAGGAAAACCGCAGCGGAAGCTTTTAACTATAAACTGATAACGGCGCGAGCCAACAATGAACGGGGCCGCAGGCAGCGAAACAAGATCGCGCGCAGCACAGAACCCGCGGGCTTGCACGTAACGGGGAGGGACCAACCCAAGCCGGGGGGGACTGCCCATCAAGGACAATGGACCCTGACCGAACCTGCCATCATGGACAATCAAGGGGGATTATTGGGGGGGCCAATAATCCGCAGCAGCAACGTGATCGCGGGGCGGGAAAAAAGTGCGGGAAGGGGGGAATATAACAAGTGATGCAATTGTACCAAGCCAGTCCTGGCTTTGCTTGTGACTACTACGTTACGCATGAGTAAACCTTCTTTGTGAACCACACGTGTCACGAGAGTTTCTCTGTCGAACGGGGCAAATCTCACAGTGACTGTGGCAGATGGATATTATACCACAGACCAAGGGGAAGAAGTTCCAAAGTAGCATAATGGCTTACTAGGTGATGCATCTCTCAAGTTATTCCAAATCTAAAATAGAGTATAGGTATATATATATAGGATGTCTGTAGTTGGACTACTTGAATTCATGACCAGCTTTTCTACAATACTTGCTGAAGTATAAAGTAGAGGAAGTCTGTATTACTTTGTTAGTATTTTCAGTATTTGGAAGACTGGTCTAGACAGAAAGGGGGAAATTTCCATGCATTGTTCATCCCAGTGTTATAGCAGTGTGTGCATGGGAAGAACAAGCTGAAGACAGGTGCTGCATAAAAGCAAAAATAGAAGCAATAAGACGAATGCACCAACCAAATGTGAGAAAATAAGGAAAAATTGATCTAATAAAGAATACATTCTTGCTAAAGACACACATGTAGTGAATCTTATACAGGTGCTGCATAGGAAGGAGAATACAATAAGTACTGCTTTTACTGCAAATAGAGGTGGGTTGGAATGAATACTACCTGATGCTCCTTCCTTCCTTGTATTTGTTTTATTTGTTTATTTATTTATTTATCTGTCAAATTTATATAGCAGCCCATCTCACACGAAGTGACTCTGTGTCTATATATGATATAAGCAACCAAGCATATGATTAAACATAAGGAAAATAAATTGTATTCAGAAGAGATACACAAGAGAATTCTCCCAGGATAATTTTGCTCCATCAAGAAAAGTTTTCTGGATACTTTTCTTTTTAATCTAATTTTTATTTTCTGTATAATAATAATGAAGAAATGTAAGGACTTTCTCAAGTAAAGCTTGACCCCTGGTGACTGTAGGAATACAACTATAAAGTAACCTTGATAAGAGTATAGAAGTGATTTCCCATTGCCTTCTTCCAGAATGCTTTTCAGTTTCCCAGCCTAGCCAATTCTCTATAATACATTCTTTTTCTCTTTCTCAAATCCTTTTACATGTTAATGATAATGGTAAAGTAGGAAGCTAGAAAATCATGATGAAACTGAGGGAGGTACAGTGTGAGAACAATTTGTAACTAAAATTTTGTACTTCAAATTTTTCTACTTTCATTCACAGCGTAGTCCTCCCATGGTAGTCAATGATCTGTTTGAAGACATCAGAGATGGCATTGTATTGATTGCTCTTTTGGAGGTCCTTTCAGGACAAAAATTGGTAAGTATTTTTTGTATACAAAATACTTATTTTTTTATTAATTGATCTTATTCATGCTTTGTAAATAATGCTTTTTCAGGCCTTTACCTGAAGCATGGAAATGCTAAAGTTCTTTTCCTGCTGCATAATAAATAATGCATACAGGTAGTCTTCGACTTACAACCACAATTGGGTCCGTAAGTTCCATCACTAAGTGATGTGATCGTAAAGTGAGTCACACCTTTTACAACCTTTTTTGCCGCAGTTGTTAAGTGAATCACAGCGGTCATTAAGTGAATCATCCAGTTGTTAAGCAAATCTGGCTTCCCCCGTTGACTTTGCTTGTCGGAAGCCCCCTGGGAAAGTCGCAAATGGCAATCAGGTGATCCCGGGATGCTGCAACCATAGTAAATACATGCCGGTTGCCAAGCACCTGAATTTTGATTATGTGACTGTGGGGATGCTGCGATGGTTGTTAGTGTGAGGGTCAATTGCAAGTCACTTTTTTCAGTGCCATTGTAACTTCAAATGGTTGTGAAACGAATGTTTGTAAGTCAAGGACTACCTGTACTGTATAATATTGATTCTGGTATAATAGGTGGATTTATGGATTGCTGAACATCCAGTGTACATAACCCAAGCTAGAAAAGCAAATGAATGAAAAAGTAAGCATTAAAATAATGTGAATATTTTCAATTAGTATTATAGAGCATCAAGAGAACATTGTGTTAAGAAATCAAGTTATGTTTTACAATGTTTCATTTTGGCTTAGTACTATGGTGTGCTAGTCATTGTTATTTATAAATCTTGGTTTATGGCTTAGTGTGTACTAGGTCTCTTTAGTTTTTTCAACAAACCATAGTTAAAACAAGGCCTCTGTCAAGAATGCTGTGTGAACCCAGACACTGTTTGCTTTTATGGATTTGCTCTTTCCAATGAGGTGAATGAGGTAGTCCTAATGTATTCATTAGAATATGATTTCCTTCTGAAATATTATCTTTTGAATTCTAATTGTAATCTTTGCTGGCACTCATGGTAGAATCAGGTTCTCTGTGAAAAGGTTGCCAAGTCCAGATCCCATGGGCAGTAAACAGTTTTAAGGTGAAACTACCCATAAGGGAGGAATGATTGGTGTAGATGATGGAACTTGCAGAGATGGCTAAATTAACGTCCTTGATCAGAGAAAAGAGAATATCTACATTTATGGATGACTGAAAACCCCTTATAGATTTTTTGCATGAAATGGAAAAAAATGCTCTTTTGACTTGTGATTTTGATGATTAGAAAAAAACTGGATAATAGAAAAAAGTGAGCTGTTTTGTAATGATAGAGTAAGACATAATTGTTTAATTATACTTCAATTTACTGCAAAGGAAATCGGAAGCTTCTTTCTATTTCTTTTTATTCTTTCTTTCTGCACTTTTGTTTTTTGTTTTTTCTTTCTTTGTTATCTTTGTATTAGTTTGTATTAGTTTTTAATGTTCTCTTTAAAGCTTTTAATAACATTTATATCTATCTACAGTATTTATCTTAAGGTGAGAAATTTTAGACAGAGATTCCAGCCAACAGTAGTCTTTCACAATTTAGGTCCAACTAATCTCCTGTAATCCCAGTCAACATGGCCATGGATCATGATAACACAGATTCTGAGGCAGCTGGAAGCACTATTATGGAGAAATCTGTCCTAGAAGAAATGAGCAGAATTAGGCAAGTTTAATCAGAAACCAGTTCACTGCACAGATATAATAGTGTCACTGCTCAGAGGAATCTGTTTCAGGACCTAAACTGCTGAAATGTTGAGCAAATTAGGTCTCAAGAATAGGTATTCTGTACAACCAAGGTGCGAGTGATGTCTACCCTGTAAATTCACTGGGAGCAATTTGCTCCAATGCAAAGAACACTCGACTCCTGCCATATATATATGTTGAAACACAAATGAGTGGATTTATCAGTGACTGGACAACCCATGACTCACTGGGTTCATGTTTCAGAGATATTTTCTTACCTAAACAGAGAAATAGAATGACCGTAGGCAAAAAAGCAGTGGGAGCTGGAGTGACTTCCAACTTCCTGCCAGCTTCCCCATTGACTTCCCGTGTGGGAAGCTGGCAGGGAGTGTTGGAAATAACGATAATGTGACTGCAGCAGCACTTTGCCAAATTTCAGTCCCACGGGCGTAATGAGTCCTCGATTTTGAATGCATTCTGTAAGTTAGCCCATTTGAGGTACCTTGGTTCAAAAATTGTTGCCCTATGATGCACTGTTTCACTCAATTGAAGGTTACAAATAAAGAAACAAACAGGAGAGTTTTAGTAGTATATAGATAAACTGATAACATGATGCCTTTAACAATACAGTAAGGAAAGAAAGGCAAAAGTTTGTATTTTTCCTATTGGTGCTATAATGTATCAGTTCCCAGTGACCACTTGTTTGATTTATAATCCAGTAATCCATGCAGTTTTTTCATATGGATTGTAAAATTGGATCATTTATTGTAGTCTGAGTGCAATTTTCTTCAAACAGCACTTTGGTTCCTAACTGTTAAATAACTTTTAGTCATCTCCTATTATTTTAATAAGAAAAAATACTCCCTCTTGTGGTAGAATGAATCTTAAATACAAAGTTTTGGGGTTACTTTTATTTTATTGAAAAACAGCACAAATTAGTTTTATTAAAAAGAAGCTTTAAAGAGAAGCTTAAAGAGAAGAGAATTAAATGATTGAGGCTGATTGGTTCTACATTTGTCCAAAATATTCTCATTTTTTTAAAAAAAATCTAGAACAAAATCTAAACGAAACCAAAATAAAATATATTTGTCAGCAGCTTGCCACTTCACTGTCTTGATATTAAAAATGTCAGTACAGTTTAAGGCAATTTCTCCTAGTCTGATGCTGTCCATATTTGTTTGATTTTAGCTTCAATGCCTAATCCAGTTAGCGTGGCCATTGGCTGAGGTTTTGGGGTGTTTAACTGCAACATATCTGAAAGTTATCACAAGGGAGGACTCTGACTTATGGTAAACAGTTACAACTGATTTGTATAAATTACTGGTAGTTGCCAGATGCTGCTCCCTCAGAATATAAATATAAAAAGAATTGGAACTTTAACAGGTCAATGATCTTTTTTAAAAAAATTGGATTATTTATTTGGAAATATAAATATCCAGTGTGTTTCCTTTCTAGTGAGTTTGCTGAGATATTGACATTATGAAATTTTTAGCTCCAGTCTATTTTAACACTGTGATTTGTTAAATGTTAATTGCCCTTTTTTATTTATACTTTTTAAAGCCTTGTGAACAAGGGCGAAAACTGAAGAGAATTCATGGAGTAGCCAACATTGGTACTGCCCTTAAGTTCCTAGAAGGACGTCGGGTAAGTTTCAGAGTTCTGTATAGCAATTTGCCTCTTCCACACATACCAGCCTTAACCAGTCGCAATTTTGCCCTACTCTGTGGTTGGGATGAAATTAAATAAAAGTTAAAATAAGAATTTCAGGAACTAAAGCAGTAAAAACAACATAGAGATGATAGGAAGTAGTGAGTTTGAAGCACTAACTTAGCAAACACTTTTCATGTTATTTAGTTACCCTGTATGAAGCATATTTTTATTTCATCTCCTTATTCTAAACATTCACATATAGGATTTTAAATGCATATTTATCTGTTTTCCATGCTAGTCCGTGTATAGAGGATCACCGGTTAGTATAATACTTTTATCAAACATTCAACAGTATTACAGATTTCAGTGAAATTAAATGGATCTTTTTTATAACTGAATTAACAATATTATTTAAGTACTCTATGTAGGGAGCAAAAAGGTACATAGACATACATATTGTAGGGAATATAGAGAGCAGAAAGATGTTACCTAGAAAGGTAATTGTAGTTCTTCAGTGCACTGCCAGATTATCTTCTCAGATGAACGTATTGGGGCAATGATTGCAAGTTCATGCCAATAGTTGTCTTCTTATCCTACCCCTTGCTTGCTTCCTCATATTAATTTTCTATCCTGTTTGATCTGAGGAGTGAAAGCATTCTGCAGGGGATAGTAAGCTCAAATGATTCAGGCTTCCTGTCTCAGGCAGATGGATGCAGGGGACTCTTTTAATTTTTATCAGTAAAAGAATGTATGGGATCTAGGAACGGACAAGTGAAGTCAAGGTTTATATGCCTAAACGTGTGTTTGAAAAGCATCCATGGAGCAGCAGCATGTTGTTTTCTTCCTAATCTACAGAGCAAACTGCCCTAGTTTGCAGAATCTGCATGGTGTAGTTTCATGTACATTTCATTCTATCTAAGAAACGTAAACATAAATTGACAAGTGTTTGCATATATCATTTTTTAATTTGGAAGAATAACTGTAGGTGTAGTACTCATTTTGCGAATATATGCTATTTATATTAAGACTCATAAATATGTCCACAAATAGCTCCATCTTATATCAAGCTACCCAACTGTTGTGGCTTTCTCTAATGCATGATGATAATGTGCTTGCATCTCCCCACCCCAAAACAGATTAAGCTTGTCAACATTAATTCAACTGATATTGCTGATGGAAGACCATCTATTGTGCTTGGGTTGGTGTGGACAATAATCCTGTATTTCCAGGTATAGTTTTTTCCCTTTTTAAAAATAATAAAAGGCAAATTATTATGATTGGTCACATAGTTACCCAGATGTTTAAACTGGACCTGGGATAGGCAGATGTTGTTTAATAATATTAAAGGTATCGTCACAGGATGTAAGCTGTTCCAAGTAAAGTGCCTTTTGATGGTGATTTTGGCAATGCCGATGGTGTTCAAGTGGTGCTCCAGATGTTTTGGGATGGCACCCAATGTGCCTATTACTGTTGGTACTATCTTTGCTTTCTTTTGCCAAAGTAATTCTACATCTGTTTGCAAGTCTTTATATTATTACAAAATAATTTGTATATTATTATTATTATTATTATTATTATTATTATTATTATTATTATTATTATTCAGGACACAGAGCTGATAAAATGTTACTATAAATTATCTAGGGATATGTAAGTCAGAAATCATCACAGGCAATACAGTTTGATACTTCTCACCGTGCTACTGTTCCAACTCCTGCTATACAAAAAAAAACCCCTCCTCTTTTCATTGTCCTGTGATGGGACTTCAGTTGATTTTTTTAAAAAAGTGAATTTGTCTTTGGTTGGATGTGTATATATGTGGGTTTGGTTTTGTTTTTTCCATTGTCAGAGGATTGTGTATGTCCTGAAGTTTCTACAGTTTTCCATGCTTCATGAAGGACCTTCTTCTAATAAAATTTTGCAGATCAGGAATTAAAGTCAGTGAGGGAAGGTGCAGGCTGATGTAGAAAGGTTTAATGGGAAAAAGTACCCTGAACAATAAAATAAATACATTTGATAAATAAATACATGCAAAATAAGCACAAAACTTCTTAACAATCAGTAAGCACAAAATGGGAATGAACTAGAAAATCATAAACTTCTTTCAATGGAAGAGAGTATTTCTCAGGGGGGGAAAAAATCAGGAAACTGGAGTACTGTACTGATTGTAATCCAATTTGGAGCACTCTGCCACTGACTATAAATAAAAATCACCATGTTGGAATATTTAACATACAGCAAGACCCTTCTGGTAGCATGTTTTGGATTCACTTATATTCAAGAGATGTTTTCTTATTTAGAAAAAATATTTATTATTAGAACATATTTAAACTGTTTTTCAGTTTTAAAAAACAAACTCCAAAATGAGGGAAACAATGGAATCATTATGCATTCGTGGGAGTGTTTTTTTTTTGTTTGTTTGCTCACAGTTTAGAGAGAAGGCCAACAGTAATTAATATAAAATTGTTTTGCTTTCTTTGTTTTCTTAGGTAAGTTGTACAGGTAGTTCTTGTTTAGCAACTGCATTGGTTAGCATTCAGAGTTACAATGGCGATGAAAAAGTAACTTTACAACCTATCCTCGCAGGTCTGTAAAGCAAAGGAAAGCTGAAGTAAGATCATAAACACAGTCGCAGTTTCACTTAGCGACCTCTTTGCTTAATGACCAAGTTGCCAGTCCCAATTGTGGTTGTTAAATGAGGACTACCAGTATGTGTTCTGGAAGTATATGGATTTTTGATAATCCAAATATTTTAGCATGCTAAAATAATCAAAGGAATAGGGCAAACCTAGCCATTCTATTGAAAAGTAGATCCCACTGAGTTTAGGTAAGCCCTATTTAGCTCAGCCTGACCAAGGGACATTTTCTCCCATTATGAACTTCTCTGGCTGTTAAGATCTGTATTTTCTGTATTTCTGGCACATGGGAGAGCAATTTCTCCTGCATTTCTTCCAGTCTATGAAATAGGATTTATTCCAATAGAGTGGTTCCAGATTCATATTTTTCTGTAGTTACCTTTTTTCTGTGTATATGGCATATGTAAGATAGATCCATGTAATTATGCCTATTCTCATTTGTATCTCAAGAATGCTCCTGCTGCCCAAGAGATTCTGCTACTCCTTATGAAAGGGCATTAGTGCACCTTAGCACTTTGTGTAGGTATCAACAATTTGCATATTAATAGTGACAGTGGGATTTTATGTTGCTTGCTGTCATGATCTTCAGACCTGCAGTCCGAAGAAATTATGGCAATCACATAAGCAGTTTGTTTGAGAAGGTACCAATTCATCAGGTTGGCTCTTGCATACAACTGTCATTTGGCCAATACAATTCCATGGGTGAGGCTGATAAATATGAACCTGCCCTACATCCTTTCAGTTGTATCTTCTTAGAATGCAGAGTTTCAGTATGGAGTTTATTAGTCTTGTCAAGCAATTTTTGATTTGCATGTTTTCATGATAATTCTTGATATCCTGTTAATCAGCTGTTGAACAAAAGATCTATTGCTAACATCATTTCCACTACCCTTAATGCATTGAGAATCTTTCTTCTATGTATAGATAGAGGAGCTTACAAGCAACCTGCCACAGTTGCAGTCACTCTGCAGTAGTACATCATCTGTGGATAGTGTCGTCAGCTGTGAGACTGCCAGTCCACCATCCAAGCGGAAAGTTTTAACTAAAGTCCAAGGAAATGCAAAGAAGGCTTTGCTAAAATGGGTGCAGTACACAGCAGCAAAGTAAGCAATGATGGGTTAAACAGTGCAATGAAATAATTTATATCAGGAAGATGAGTAAAAAGTGAGAAAGAAAGAAATCTCTATGTACTTTATCATATTGAAATCCTAAATGTAATTCTTCACTTCAGTAAGAGTTACTTTAAGACAGAAGTGGTACAGTTTGAGGAGACAGACCACTTACATTCCCACTCCTAAGCTCCTTCGATTGTGCTTTTTTTTTTTTTTTTGGCACCAAAGTGAGCTAATTTTGTCACTGCAATTTTGTGCAGCATGGGGAGTTTTCTCTGCCAGTGTTAGTAACATTATCCCAAAGTGTTGGGGATTGTATGTGGGCCAGAAGTTTTCTTCCTCTGCTTTGAGATGTTATATTCTCTTCTCTTGTCAATATATTCTTAGAATTAGCCAGTATATTCTTTTTGTAAGTTTCACAATATTTCCCCTATAAATGATATAATTCATGGTTGTAGATTTCAGACAGCTTTTTAAAAAGTGCACAATATTGTATTTAAGATTTTAGGAGATAATTGTATGAAACCAATATACAAGAGGTATAAAATCATAACTAATTTAAATGAAGAAATTAATGTTCCTCAAGCTAATTTGTAATCTTACCCTTTTATGCTCTTGACTTGCTCTTCAAGATGCAGGCATTTGATTTTGAATGATAGTTTTATATACTTTAGATCTCATAACATTTGTATAGTTTAATTAAAAGTCAAAAGTTACTGTGAGCTTCTGGAATTAAATTATGTATAGTAGAATTGCTTGAACTCATGGCAGTGCTGATGTTCAATTCATCTGCAGGTAGTCCTCGTTTAGCAACTGCCTCATTTAGCAACTGTTCGTAGTTATGACAGTGAGGAAAAAGTAACTTTACAATTAATCCTCGCATTTATGACCTTTGCAGGTTTGTAAAGCAAAGAAAAACTGAAGTAAGATCATAAGCACAGTTGCAATTTCACTTACTGACCACTTTGCTTAACAACCAAGTTGCTGGTCCAATTGTGCTTGCTGAATGAGGACTACTTATAAATATTTTAGACAATATCTATGTACTAGTATGACATGGCAAGGGAAAATGATTCAGTAGTTATATCTGGCATCTTTATTGTATTATTTTGTACAGTGGGACTTTATATTGCTTTCTGTCATGATCTCTTCAGACTTGGGTCCTAGTGCTGCCTTAAAGAAGCGGATGCAAGCTCACCTGTTATGGGGAAAACCTTAAACACTATTTCCAGTGACTTCCTAGTTTGAAGATGTGCTGCTTTTCTTTGACTTAGTGTATGAGTCCCCATTACATCTACATCCCTTCTGCCTTATTCAAGCCATTTTTTGCAGGACTGGAGGTTGTACTATGGTTCTTGCCAGCCTATGTAGTTTCAGATGGTGTCAGCTTTCTGTTGAGGCATCTTCTCTGTGGGTTTGCCAGCAGGTGTCACTCACTACTTTCCATGTGCCAAATTAGGTTGAAAGAAACCTGATTTAATTTGATATGTCCTGGTCTAGCCTAATTTTCCTTGATGTACTCTGCTTGGAAGAGATTTTGACTGACTACTTTGTCTGAAAATCTAAGTTGCAGAAGAGCAAATTATTTATGTTCCCATGTCACTGTCTGAATATATGATTACAGTATGTAATGACACTGAAACATGAGATAATTGGACAATAAAGAAGTAACATAAAACTAAATATGAATGCATAAAAGTAAGTTAATGTTTTTAGCTGTACAAATTACATCCCATTTTTCTATTTCAACTGAATACTCAAAGCAGCTAATAAGTACAAGAATATAAAGCACAACATTTTAAAAAATGATAATAAGGTCCTGGCAAAACAGATGCAGCTTGTGTGCTTTTCTAGAGAGTAGGAAGAAGACCATCTCCATAGGAAATGCATTCTATTGCTTAGGTGCGATACAGGAAAAGAATCTACTCAGATGCCGATGGACAGCTTTCTAAATTTGAAGGCAATCTTAAGAAGGTCTTCCTTGCAGATCTTGATACCTGGAAATACGTTCATGGGAACAAAATATACTACACTCAGAGTTTGACATACCCTTTAGTTTTTCTGGGAAAATTGCAAGGAATACCACTGATTTTCCTTTCTTATCTCATCTAGGACCTCTGCTGTAATATTGCAATTCTCAAATACTTCTAAAGTTACTAAGTCAGAGGCAGAATTTCTAAATCCATCATGTAACAATTCCATAGATATAAATTAAATTATATTTAAATGAGAGTTCAGATAAAAACAGAATGGAACCAGAAAATACAGGTAATTGAATCAAAAAGAGTATTTATTCCAGAAGCGCTGCAAATATAGCCTTAATATAATGGATTAATACTAGAAGTTCAACAATAAGTCTGTACAAGTTGGTAGTGTGTTATTTTTTATTGTTAAGGCAAACTGGAATTGAAGTCAAGGATTTTGGACAAAGCTGGAGAAGTGGTATTGCCTTTCATTCAGTTATTCATGCTATCCGTCCAGAACTAGTGGATTTGGAGAGGGTGAAAATGCAGTCTAACAAAAAAAATTTGGAAGAGGCCTTTACAATTGCAGAAACAGAACTGGGAATTCCAAGACTCCTTGATCCTGAAGGTAGTATAACATTTAATGTGTGATCTATTTTGAACAGTTTTTAAATGTGTTCATCTGTTTTATCTATTTTTTGTTTCTCATGTGGCAAGGACAGTATTTGTTTTTATGTCATGTTTTTACACTTTGTTTTAATTTTTTTTCCTCATTTTTTTCAGATGTGGATGTGGATAAACCGGATGAAAAATCAGTTATGACCTATGTAGCACAGTTTCTGAAACATTACCCAGATCCTCATAACACAGCAAGCCATGCACAGGAGGCAGATGTATGTTCTTAATTACAATGTACAATAATGTTGTCACACACAATAGTAAAGGTTTAAACAATATCTAAACATAGTTTGAGTTGATGAGCATTGGGGCCATGGTTGAAGAAATTAAATTTAGAAAAATGAGGAAAAGAATTTGAAATGGAAAGAGATGGCACAGTGGGCTTCAGTTAGGATCTCAGCTTTGGAAAGATGAGGAATAATTTTAAAGAGCTGTTTTTGGAGATCTGATGATAATATATTTTTTTAAAAATTATCAACACTTTTAACTATAATTTTTATTAAGAATTTTAATTACAATAGTAAAAATGAATTCAAACTATACTTAGAGAAAGAGAAGAAAATGGAAAGAAAGAATAAAAAGTGCAGGAAAAAAGAAAAAGGAAGAAAGAAGAAAAAGAAAAGAAAGAATATAATAAAAAAAAGAAAAATATATAAAGAAGTGACTTCCAACCTTCGTCACAACAAATATAAACAAACCTAATAACTCTTCACCCCCTATAAGGTTAAACAGATATCTCTTCATCCTATATCCCATCCCTTATCTATAAGCAAAATCACAGAACATCAACTTTTCAAGCTTGGTGTCAGCAAAAAGTCCATAAAGGGTTGCCAGAACTTTGCAAACAATGTCTTATTTTCACCTTGATCAAATAAACCAACTTTTAATTCCTTCCTTTTACTTCTAACAGTCTTAATCTTTAATTCAAGCAAATACTGCCATAGGATTTGATTTCTGTGGAGTCCTTGGTGCTCTCTGAACTTGGTTGTTTGCAGACATTTCATTACCTGACTAGGTAATATCATCAGTGCTTGTGAGTGTGGGGTTTGCTCCCTGTTAGTATACAGTAGCTTGCCCTGCCAGTGTTGGTGGCGGTGTGGTTTTCTCCTTGATAGTTTCTTGATTAGGGTATTGTTTTCTGCTTGATTGTTTGTCTGCTTGATTGTCTGTCTACTTGGTAGTTCCGTGATTAGAGTATTGTTTTCTGCTTGCATGATTGTTTGTCTGGTGTTAATCCCTGCTTATCTAGGTGTGAGTTGCTGGAGAGGATATGTTCTGGTCTTTTTATTTCCTTCTTAGCTTTCTTATTGTCTCTTTTGAATGGTGTGTAAATGTGGTTTATCTCTATCCGTCTGTTGATGGCTGATGTGTCTGAGTGCCAAGCTTCCAGGAATTCCCTAGCGTTTTTGGATTTAGCTTGGTCTAGGATGCTCACAGATTCCCACTTGAAACTATGGCTGAGTCTGTCCATGTGTTGTGAGATTAAGGAGTTTTCATTGTGTCTTCTGACTGCTTCTTGGTGTTCATGGATGCGCTCTGCTAGTCTTCTGTCTGTCCTACATAGTGGCTGTTACAGTCCTTACACCCTATGTTGTAGATGACTCCTGGTTTTTCTTCTTGAGCTGTTGGGTCTTTTGGTTTACTTAAGATGTTTTGGAGGGCTTTAGTTGGTTTGTGTGCTACAGCGATGCCATGTAGTTGTAATGGTCTGTTGGTTGTTTCTGAGATGTTTCTGATGTATGGCAGTGTGATCCTTTTCATAGCTTGTGTTGGTTGTGCTGTAGTGGGTTCAGTAGTCACTATAGCACAAGTTACACAGTTGAGTACAACTGTCTGAAGTGTTTTAGCAAATGGTGGAATTACATGATCTCTGAAATCCCTTTCTACTCTATGGTTAAAATAGCAGTAGCATCATCTGTCTTGCTCTTTCTTTCTTTCTTTCTTTCTTTCTTTCTTTCTTTCTTTCTTTCTTTCTTTCTTTTTTATAATCTGGAATAATCATTTATCAGTTGAAGCATGTTGGGAAGATGTAAGCAGTACATTGCATTGGAGTTATTCTAGCCATTTGCAAATAATGTTTTCCTTCTATTCAGGATTACCCAAACCTAATTTTTGATATGTAGGTACTACAGGCCAGCTAGCATTGTGCTATAGAAAAAAATAGAAACAATTCTCAGAATAGATTATTAAAATAAGTTATTGAATTGTATTATGTATATATTATTATATGTGAAGAAGTACAGTTTACACAAGGAAGTGACTGTAAATCACTTTGGTTTCTTTTTTCTTTTTTTGTAAATGAGAAGCAGTATACAAGTAGTTTAAATAGATAAATGCATAAATGACAAAGAATGACCAAATGACAGTGAGCCCCAAACAACTTTTGTGGATAACCTAGACTACCTCTACCCAGAAAGAGGTGTATATATGTAGCTGCTAGAAATCAGTTGCTAGTGTCGCTGTAATCACATTTATCACTGTCCTGCTGGAAGATTATTGTCTATAGCAGAATGGGGAATTGGATTCAGTCTGGAGGTTGAATTGAATCTAGCCCCTTACCTGCTCGAGCTCGCCAGTTAAAAGGGTAAGCTTAAAGGAAGGGATCCTGTGTCTGTGAATAGTTTGCACAGATACAGGATCAAAAAGTTTAAAAAGTAACACTCTTAGAAAGCGAGTGTAATTCATTGAAGGATTAGGAGGAATTTGGTCTGCTCAGGTTTTGAGTAGAAGGAAAAGTATTTGTTGCCTCTCAGTCATGTTCCTTCCTAGAACTTTGGATCCACCTTCATGTATCTCTTAGTTCCCAAGAAATAGTATTTATTTTAAAGGCATTGAGATAACTTGTAACATTTTCTTTATTAACTACAAGCTATAAACCAAAATCTTCTTTCTTCCAAGTTTCACAACTGAGCACAATAGAAAAAAGAAATAAGCCTACAAATTTTAGCAGTTTTGTTTGCATTAAAAGAGCATTTACAAATAAGATGGGGCAGACATTTTAGAAGGGACAAATAATTAAATGGGAATAAGAATGGGAAGTTGAAGGGTCTCTTAATTTTAAGAGCACAAACATCTGTTTTCACTATGGACTTCTGTATCTTTATGCTCTTTCATTGTTTTTTGGCTTGTCTACTTTTTCTGCTATCCATTTTTCTTCATCCTGCTAGGAGCCATTTCAAGCCATTTTATTTTTTACCATTTCTAAATCTAAATGCAAGGTAAGAATTAGACACAGGGCTGATTAAAAGTTAATTACCACTGGCATCATTACATATTAACCATTTTATCCAATTTTATTTTTCTTCACATTATCTTCCCTGGAGGCTCCACATATCACCAGTCTTTCACACTTATATAAAGGAAGGATATTACAGCTCTTTATTACACTTGGTAAATTCTACCAAAGTGTAAAATACCAGTAAATTTAAAGTTAACTCTACATGTTTCAATACTCTGTAGGACCAGTGGAGGAGGAGATACTAATTCACAAACCTGGTAGACTTGAGAGGGAATCTCTTCCCATGCACTGATTGCTGCTTTTAAATTACCTCCCACCAGATTGCTGTACTGTAGAAATCAAGGAATATGTCGTTGTTTTCTTCTCCACAACTAGCATCAGATTCAGAGAGGAATTGACATCAGTGGATTAGCACAGGAAGAGAAGACAAAACTCTCTTCCTCCATTCACCCCCAATCCAAAATTCATGATCCTGCACCTTTTTTATTCCAACGTGGGAGAAAAAACGACAGGCTTTGTCTTTGAATTTGACTAATGATGGGCTCTATTTTACAGGATATTTGTCAGATACTCAAAATTTCTGTTAAGGTTTTTAAGGACAAGTTCACCTTATTCTAAAATGTTATTCTCTAATCAAATTATGAGCTATAGAGGTTCTTTTTTTACATTCCTGACAGCTGGCTTTATGATAAACTATTATATGCAAAGTTTATAATAATATTTACTTATAACTTCTCCCAAAAAGATTGGATGCCACCCAAGGTACCATTTCATGTTCTCATTAAATATGTATAGATAAAAAGGTTATTTTAGAATGATGTGGTATACGCCCAAGATTTCCTCAAAAATCTTCATGGTGGATGAAAAATATGTTTTCAGGTTTCTTTCTTTTAGTGGCCAATAGGTTAACTACTACTTCAGCTTTCCCCATAGTTGTAATGGATGACAACAAATGTCATTCTCAGACAATATCACCAATGGCTAAGGTGTTTGAGAAAGATGGGAAGATACCAGATTGAAGGAAACCTAGCTATGCACTACTGCTTTTCAGTTAATGGGGAGGTTTATAATGTGAATAAGTTCTTTGCATGCTCAAACTGAGAAAAGGGGAGAAAAAAGGGAAATAGGATATTTTGGCTTCAAATTAATCTTAATTAAATTCATTAAAATAAATAGGATGATTTGAGGTTGTCTAAAAAAGATGGAATGGCATCATTCATTTCTTACGTTGATTGGTAGATGACTGCTTGTCCTGCCTGTGGGATCTCCATGTTGTATTAAGTTATATGTGAGAGAAGTAAATAATAGTAAATCCTGTACATATTTATCCAGAAAACCCTGGTTTATGTGTATATCCAGATCATCTAGGGCCCAACACAGGACAGTAATCACACACCTGATCTGGTTTTCTTGTTGGAGCGGTGGCAGTGTGATCTGCAATTGGGGGAGCTCTCTGCGGGTCACTTGTCATGATCAGATCACACCCTAATAACCATGGGAGTTTCTGGCGCTACCCCCCCCCCCCCATGGCAGGGCGACAGGACCTATTTGATTGGTCCACCCCCGTCACTGATGGACCTGGATGGATTCCAAAGGGAGCTGGGGATTGTTCCTGATGGTTTTCTGCATGGTACAACAGAGGCCTTCATCATCACCTGGTATAAGAGGGGAGCAGAGGCCTTGGATAGGATGTTGCCTATGTGGCCTCTGTCTTTTCGTGGATCCCATCACTCTCCATGGTTTATAGAAGAGTTGAGGGAGATGAAGCAGATTAAAAGAGCACTGCAGGAGGTCAACCAAGAATGAACTTGACTGAACACAGAGCCACTATTAATGCCTACCTTGTGGCATTAGTACGTCTCCGCCCCTATTGCATTCAGGGATAGCCACCTGGGCTGCATGGAAAATTTTGCAGAGCATCTGTCAGACAAAATTGCTTGGATTCATTCCAAGTTAGATGCTGGCCTTGGTATAAGTCCTGTGGAGGTGTCTGGGATACAGTCTAGCCATGTTATCTGGGATGAGTTTGAACCTGTTGGACCTGAGGAAGTAGACAGGGTCCTAATGAGTGTGAGCTTGGCCATCTGCTGATTAGACCCATCCCCATCCTGGCTGGCAAAGGCTTCTCAGGAGGTTACATGTGGTTGGGTTTTAGCAAAGGTAGACTCCTCTTTGAGAGAGAGGTGGTTCCTCTGTCCCTTAAAGAGGTGTTGATCTGCTCCCTTCTCAGGAAGCCATCACTACACCCAACCACACTGGACATTTTTTGTCCTGTATCCAACCTTCCATTTTTAAGGAAGCTTCAGCTTCAGCAACTTCAGAGGATCCTGAATGAAATGGATTATTTGGACCCCTTTCAGTTGGATTTCAGGCCTGGGTATGAGATTGAAATTGCATTGTTCAAGCTTTTAGATGATCTCTGGTGAGAGTGGGATGGGGTAGTGCAGCCATCCTTGCTGTACTTGATCTCACATTAGCCTTTGATGTCATCAACCATGGTATCCTGGACCAGCTACAAGGGTTGGGGATGGGTGGCATTGTATTGTGCTGATTCTCCTTCCTTCATGTCTGGTTCCAGTCGGTGTTGATTGGGAGCAAGAGGTGCGGTTTCACAGGGTTCAGTACTTTCTCCAGTCCTGTTTAATATCTACATGTTGGGTGAAGCCATCTGTAGTCATGGGGTGAGGTATCATCACTTTCTTGCAATGCTACAAAAGCCCCTGCACTGCAGCAGCCAGTGAAGGGGATATAGGAACAGACTGTTGGATAACAGTAAATTATAGAAAGTCTGCTTTTATGTCCATGAAGTCCTACTGACTCAGATTTCATGAAAAAACAAAGAAGTGGGGAAAAACATGTACACCCATTTGAAAAATGAAACTGGTATCTCATGATCTCATATGCCTGTGATTTTACATGTTAAATACATGTGATTTCGATTTGAATTGAATTCTCTTTTTATTTGTCATAGAAAGATCAACTGATGCTAAGAGATCTGAAAATTTGGATTGAACAGTTTGAAAGAGACTTGACAAGGACACAAATGATGGAAGCAAGCTTGCAAGAGAAATACCAGGTATTTCTGATTTTCTAGTTCCAGCAGAAGAACAGAATGTGATTGAGAAAGGCTATATCAGCCAAAAAGCCATGCTGACTGTAAATTAAAGGAGTGTTAGTCCAACAGATAAAGAGGGCAATGAATTGGAGAATGCTGGACTTAGATTTTGAACTGCTAGCCTTGAACCAATCTTTCTTTTCATAAAGATTCTTTCCTCTTTATTATATTGTTTTTTACTGTTTTTAGTGTTGCATGCTGCCCAGAGTCACTGTGAGGATGGGCAGTCTTATTAATTTGGTAGATAAATAAATAACACTGTATCCTTGCTCTCCAATATTTCTTGCAGTCATTCAAACATTGCAAAGTACAATATGAAGCAAAGAGGAAACAAGTTGAACGTGCAGTCCAGTCATTAAGAAAGGATGGCAAACTCTCTCTCGATCAAGCTCTGGTGAAGCAAGCCTGGGACAAAGTTACTTCTCAAGTAAGTTTAGAAGACACCTTAAACTAAATGATTGTCTTCCCACCAACTTTTACCTCTGTGCAAAGCTAAGCCAGATATTTGTGAGTGTTCATGTTAAAATATGCATTTTTAAATAAGCAAATTATTCAGAAATTGAAAAAAAGTTGCTGTACATTTTTTTCAACTCTTGGACACTTATCTTTAGTTCTAAAGAGGTGAATAAAGAAAACATCCAAAGATGGATTTTTAAAGTTAGATGATATTGCACAGACCCTGAACTAGTTTACAGGGCCTTTGTAGAAATGCATGTGTCAGAATCCTTGCAATCAATTAACTACTTTGTTTGCCAGCTTGCTTGCTTCTGTTCTGCCATTTGAAGAAGTGGGGGCGGGGGGGGGGAGTTGGGAAGACATTAGAAGCAGATGGGCTGTTATCAGAATGCAGGAACGCTCAAGGTTATACCAATGGGCGAATGTGAGGATGTCTGGAAGGCTAAGGGGGAAGCATGGGAACCAAAGGGGGTAAAAGTAACTTTTTGGGACGTGCAGGCTCAGTCTTAGCAATGCTTTGGACCTGTACACTTTTTCTCAATAAATGAACTTTTCTTTGAACCTTTATTGGTTGCAAGAGAGTTATTGGCATTGGGAGTTGAAAGTGGCAGATTGTTACAGCATGACACAAAGAGCTGTGACATTTCTAAGTTTGTTTTACTAGTCAGGAATGTCCTCTTCGCTAAGTCTGGAGAATCTTCTCCCCTCCTTTTCTCTATATACCATCTGTTGATGTGATTGTAGTCTGGATTGGTGGCTCTCTTAAGGCAAAATAATAACCCTTATTTTTGGCAAAGGTGATTGTTCCATGCATCATGCTAAAGAATATATGGTTTCTTCGATTTTGGTTTAAGTGCATTGTGTGAATCCAAGGCCTTTGGATTTGTAAATCATGATGTATAGCTGTCTTTAGGATTATTATTATCAATCTTATTTAGAAAAAATACATAAGTAAAAAGAGATACCAAACATATTAAAAAGGTAAAAGAGCAAAGTACAAATAATGATATACAGGTGGATAAGCTAAATGTCTAACATATCATAAAGACTGCTATTTTCCAGAATACGATTAATCACTTACGATATTATAAAATATATCATGTCAGTATTTAATATGGAAGCTGAAAGTCCTTCTTAAGCTTTAAACTAAAAATATCTGGTTAACACAGTATAAATCACTAAGATTATAAACTACACTAGATAAATCAAGATTAAAAATCAAAGTTTCCATGAAATTAAAAATCTAGATTCTGTATTTAAAAGACCCCAAATTTGGGGTGTGGTGCAAATCCACATATAAAATTATAATCCAAAAGTGGTTCCTGATTAGAATTGAATCCTGCATCAGATTAACTTTTTAAATACAAAGTTATTTTGGACAACAAAGCATATTCCCATAATTTAATTAATCATTCTTCCAAAGAAGGAATCAAGCAACCTTTCCAGTAGGTAACATATAAAATCCTTGCAGCTGTTAACACAAAAAGAGCTAGTTTGGTATATTTTGGAGGGATATCTCAGATTGGAATGAGATTTCAATTGTCAAATTTTTTCTATTCTACTATGAATCATTTTCCAGAATTGTTGGACTATACAGCAGTGTCACCACACATGGATGGATTATCTAACCTGTTCATTACCTATCCAGTATTTGTTAGAAAAGGAGTTGTCCATTTTAGCAATTGAAACTGGGTTATACACCAATGGTAAAAATAACAATTTTCTCTAAATATAATCATCACAATCAATTAATATTCTTCTTCCATTGAAATTCCATCTTTGCATCTTTATTGCTATATTCAAATTTTGCATCAATTTGAACATATAATATTTAACTTGTGTGGATTCTGAGTCATATTTTGCTATTACTTTATAAATTAAACCCAACAGATGTTTGTCAATACATGTTATAAGATTTTCAAATTCAGTCAAAATTTCTTAGTATTCCCCTTTGTTTCTGCAATTCTTTTGATGCTGTACTACATATTTGGGGAACAAAATAAAGCTTGGAAGTGGAATACCAATCCTCCTAATGTTCCTATTTTCCAGCTTTTTGAATGGCACTTGTATCTTGATAAATCTCTTCCTGCTCCACTGGGCCCTATTGCAGCCTGGCTATGTAGGGCTGAGACATCTCTTAGAGAAGAAATCCCTGTTCAACAAGCTCATGAGGAAACAGCAGATATGTTACATAGGAAACTTGAACAGCATAAGGTTTGTATGTTTTCAGTTCAACAATATTATCCCTAAGTTTTATTATACATATGGGAGCATGATGTTTTGGAAGCATGAGTGACTTCTGAAATGCTGTAAAGAAAGAAAGAAGGCCAAGGTATATTCACAGTAATAGAAAGAAGACTCTGTGCTGGAAAATACATGGCTTTTGCTTCCTGGTAGACTTATTGTTGCACTTTACAAAAATGTTCTTCAACTTAGCTTTCTCCTGAGCTAGGAGTACAGTTCCAGGCTATCCAGTCAGTGTGGCTAACTGTCAGGAACTGAGGGAATTGTCCTTCCAATAGCCAGGAGGGCATCTAGTAGGATAAGGCAACTCTCTGGCATTTGTAGAAGGAAGCCAAAAGTGGGAAGTATCTGCTCTAGTCTTGAAATCAAACGTATTTCCCCACCCACCCCCAATAAAAGGAGAGAAAGAAATACAATTATGTAATTTTGCCCTGTTGTTTTTATTAGGGACTTACTTCAAAATGACATTCTATAGAATTGTGCTGTTGATCAGGTTTTTCTTTTGAACAACTCAATATGTATCTCAGTTCAATTTGAGCCAACACATTATTTTTATTTTAAAATTATGCAGCTCATTTGTTTAAAAAGGGGACTTGAATTAATTACATTTAATATTCTTCTTATGTATTATATACAACTACCTATACACCTTTCTGTATTTATTGATATTTATTGTATTTTGTAAAAGTTATAACAAATTGGGGTATCCTATAAATTTAATAAATAAATAAATAAATAAATTTAAATAAACATGTTATTGTCTTCTAATTAGTTAAACTGAACCATTAGTCAATCTGTTTCATGATTACTTCTGTTACTGAGAAAACTTTTTTTAATTGTGTACATCTCTTAAATGAGAAGAAGACAAGATTAAGGAGGAACTGAGGAATATTTTCAATAGCTTATAAGTATTTTATTTATCTTTCATATTAATAGGTAATAATCCCTATTGGGGATAATTAAAATATAAGTAAAAGACCACTTTAGTGATGCTAATGTTACTTTGTTGAAATATATAAAATGCATCAGTGGTGGCACTTAACTTGAACTTTGGGGGCATCACACCTATGCTATTGCTGTGATTTTTGGAAGAGAGATCTGGGAAAGAGGAATGGTTGTGTGTATATATGGTAAGGTACAAAACTTTCCTGTTATTAATAATGGCTAGTGCTCTGGCTGCATACATATAGCTTATATTTTAGGACCAGGAAAAGCTCTGAAGGAATGTTTTACTTCAACAATGCTTCAAGTAAATGTTCAATAAAAATATGTATTTAAAAGAAATGCTTCAAGTGAAGCTGCTTTCCCAAACAATGTATCCCCTGCTTCTAGACAGCTTTACTTTATATCTCTGATTGCCTCCTCTGGAGGAATAGTGGACGAGCAGATGAAGTGGTACATAGTACCCTTCTTGCTGAGATTAATAGTGTCACCCCTGTTTCTCGGTGGCAAAAGCACTGTCTCGGTAGGCAAAGCCCCCCACCGAAGTAAATTAGGACCATCTCACAGTGGGATTTGATCTAATAGAAGCTTCTGTGAAGAGAATATGGGGAGGGAAGGTGATTTTTTTTTTTAATGATTTCTCCCTTTTAATCAAGTTCCTGTGCCACTCCAGCATTCCAGATTTATGAATACTTGTATGAATTGTTGATATGGCTGAATAAATTTTTGGGAAGAAATAGAGCATTGTTGCTTTGCTTTCTCGCTCATTGTGCAAGAGGTTAAAAAATAACACTTCAATCAAAGTGAAGGAAGCTTGCATTAATAATGCATTGCATGCTATCTCAACATTTGTACTTGACTAATGATTCATTTGCCCAAAGATTTGGACATGTTGACCTATACTTCATGCTATCATAGATTTTATTAGTCTTAGACAAATGATAGCACTTTTCATTGTGTGGATAGGATAGTTTTTTTAAGATAACTTTAACCTGTCTTATTCAGTATAAATACATAAAGAATGTTCTGGATTGTAACTAGAGAATTCCTTTTTTATCTTTTAACTGTATTCAGTTGGAAGTGGAGTAATAGTAGATAGCAGAACAGCAACTTAAAAAAAAAACTCCATTGGTATGGTTTATCTCAATTTAGCTTCATTACAATCATGGCAGGTGGAAAACAGAAACTTACCTATTCATACCACCTTGTTGCTAGTCTAATTAAACTAGGACTAGTAGAAAAATGTTCCTTGGCGTATTCTTATTAAAGATACTTCTTATCTGATGATTACTGGTAATTCATTTTAATAAATAGCTGTCACTAAGTACTGTTGCTTAGATACTACAGGGAAAAAAAAAAGCCTGATGTTAGGCTTATTCTGGTTTATATTTTACCGGATGCATGCTTTAGAAGCTACAGTCACTTCTGTATGGAATACAGAATTCAGCCAGCCTTATGCCATATTTCTGAGTTCACTATGCATTAAAGATGCAGTGACTCTAAAAGATCTGACTCTGGGTTTTTAAAGAGGAAATACCAATGGTGTGTGTGTGTGTGTGTGTGTGTGTGTGTGTGTGCGCTTTGTGTGCATTGTGCAATAAGTGGGGTAGAGTTCATAAACTGATAGGTATATTGATTGATTGGTGGTAGCAAGCAACATGTTTTCCAAATGCTTTAGGCAATGGCCTTATTGTTTGATTTATAATATGCCAGAATTATTGGGGCACAGCAAAATATCTCAAAAAGCATTTTTGTTCTGAAGAAGCTCAAGCTGCTATAAATGCTTTCCCTCACCCATAAGTGTGACAGCCTGAACAAACATATATTGAGTCATCAGTGCAGCTTTAAAAATTGTACTCCTTAAAATTGCCTGCTGTGAACCTTTTATTTTTCCCTTCACTCTCTTTTTAAAAAAATCCAAATTAGGACATGCTTAAAAATGTAGATGGTTACAAAAGGACATTCCAGGAGATCCGCCGAGCTCAGTCTGTCAATGGAGTCCCTATTCCGTTAGAGCAGCTTGAGGATATGGCTGAGAGGTAAGTCTGAATTCATTCTTAAATGTTGCAATGACAAAATGTTGTTCATTTCTGTTGAAATCAGTCTCTGGTTTTCAAGAGGGTTTGTAATAGCAGAGGAAACAAGTACTGTTATTATCTTTCCTGATCATTGAAATGATTGAAAAAATACTTGAAAGTAAATAAGCTATAGATTTTGAAAATGCAATAAAGCTGTTTGTTTTGTTGCTACCTAGCAGAAGATGAAATATTATGTAACAACATCATGGGAATGTTTATGGGGGAGGAGAGAAAGGGATCTCTGGTTAATAAAAATATTTTGGTTTGTAATTCTTATCAGTATCTTTACTAGAAAACAAGCTCTATATAATATATTTCTTTCTGTGTAAACATGTTTAGAACTGAACAGTGAGTCATACGTTTCTTCACTTTATAAACATAGTCACTAGTTTGGTTTGGCTATTAATAAGCAGCCTATAGAATAAGGAAAATTCAGCATTTAATATGTTTTCATGGTTTGCAGAATGAAAATGTAATTTTCTGTTCATTGAATGTTTCTGTGTTTAACTATGAGGTGATTCATGTCTAGGTTTAATTTTGTTGCCTCTTCATCTGATCTCCATCTGCTGAAAATGGAGTTCTTGGAACTGAAGTACCGCTTGCTGTCACTCTTGGTCCTGGCCGAATCAAAATTAAAGTTATGGATTATCAAATATGGAAGAAGAGATTCTGTTGAGCTGCTTCTTCAGAATTATATGGCAAGTTTACCATGGTTTATGAATGTGCAATTTTAAGAAAAAAAGAACACAAACAGTTAATATGATAGCATAGTGTTATTTTTCCCAATCATGCTCCTGGATTGATATATTTTAAACAGAACAGAACTGCAAGGAGATAGGTGGGCATGAAGCTTCCCACATCATGTGAGTCAAAGCACAGACTGTCATTTTTTTTATCATGTAGGCGAGGCATGCTATATCAAGCACATTGCAGATGGATCACGTTCCCTAGAATTGAGCTGATCATTCAGCAACGATGTTTAAGAGTGTGTGTGTGTGTGTGTGTGTGTTCAGCATTTATCAGGATTTTGCTTAACCCTGAGGGTTTGACTCATTCTTTTGGGGATTGGGACTCCAGCTTGGTCATAAATACTTGTTTTACATACAGAAGGTCCCTCTTCATTCCTTGACATCATCTAATGGAGCTGGAAAAAGCTCTTTTTTAAAAAACTAATCAGCTGGTGTCAACCAGCACAGAAGGTATTTCATTAGATGAACCAATGATCTAACTTTGCAGAAGACAGTGTTACATGTCAGATATGCCTAAACTTTCAATATGGCAACTGCTCCATATGTTGAATGACATTCATCGTAAGTTAGGCAAGTTAGGTGACATTAATTTAGTTAGGTGACGTTAATTAAATGATTTAACTTCCACTGATTTTGATGAGAGCTTACTTGAACTAACATGAACTGAAAACCTTTAGAGGCTTACTTTACTCATTTAGGCTTACTTGGGATCTATTTTTCAGTAGTTGCACATTTAACAGGATTGCCCTGTTTTAAATGGCTTCAGTCCATTCAGTTGCCCTGTTAAATGGACTGAAGCCATTTAAATGTGCAATTAGTTATTTGCTGCTTTGTATGAGTAGAAATAGTACAACATTGCTACTGTATATAAATTTCCTCTGTCCCAACTTATTGGCATATATAAAGCAATATGTAATGTAATTCCAAAAATCATAGTTTGGTAGGGCCAACCAAGGCAGCATAAAAGAGTGTGCAACCTTTTAAGTTCTCCAGAACACTTTATTAGACAAAATATAATTGTAACAATGGGAAGAAGGAAGAAAATCCAGAAATCTAATAAAACAAAGAAATATTGCACTCATACTACACATACAGAGAAATTAGAAAGATTATTCTTCAGAGTTGCATGATTAATAATCAAGAGATCTCATACATTTGCAACTTGGCCTTTTTAAATAAATTTGAAAAAATAGCTTGCTGGAACTTTATTGCTTGTGTCATTCTATATTCTTGTGTCATTCTCCTGTTAATCATAGTAGTATATTAAACTTTCCATTTTTGCTTCCTATGATTTGCTCATACATATTTTCACTAATATTTTGGCCTTTTAATTTTGGGGTATTTTAATGCAAAATTCTAACCACTGCATATTTTTAAAGAATTGTCTGACATAAGTAGGTGACATATCTGCAGTACCATGGTGAATAATAATATAAATTATTTAAATATCTTTGATTACTAAAGTTTATGTTTTTCCAAATCAGTTAGGGTTAATCTGTTACCAAGCAGAACCATGTCTGTTCAAAGAAATGAATGGTTAAGGACTCCATAAATCTTATTCTGGCCACGAAGTATGCATTGTTGTATCGCAGCCTACAATTTGCTTTGAAGATTTTGCCAAGCACATTCAAGGGAAAAGATTAATTTTATTTCCTTATTGTTGCAACTGGTTTAGATCTTGAAAAGTACTACAGATTTATTTAAAAGTGATATTTATTTTAAAGTTGATCTGTGTTAGTATGATTAAATGGTGCACAAAGAAAGCATAAAACCTTTTTTTTCGGTTAAGTTCCCTCCCTCCCATGGTCTTACATACAAACTACATATTATATGAATCAGACTGCATGCTACTAACAATCTTCTTTCTTTGCTAGATGAACTATTGGGGAGGGGCAGCATTTGGAGTCTGTATGCTTTGGGAAAGAAAAGGAGCTAAGATACATGCTCATTTGCTTTGATTTAGTATCTGTGTGAGGGTTTAAGAAAAAAAGAAAGGATTACTGAGTGACATTATATGAGAGGACAATGTCATTGCCATTCTTCAGTACAATAAGCTTGCTAGCATATACATCCATTCCTCATTTACCAGCTACTTTGGTTAGCGACCATTCGCAAATACAATGGTAAAAAAAAATATTTTCCAAACAATACCCACATTTATGACCAAATTTTGTGTGCCTGACAACAAAAGCCTTCAGTGTGATTAAGGTTTGGTCAGTTTCAGGCAGCAGCAGGAGTGGGTGGGAAGGTTTTAACCAACTAATTTAAAGTCACAGAGCTGACCTTGTTAACTTGTGGTTAGGACTTTTTAAGGAACTGCACTGTGGAGAAAAGCAGCTCAGGAGGAGATAGCTTGTTTAAGCAATTCCTCCACCCTGCAAGGGGACAAAAAAAGGGGGAAAATGGGTCAGGCACAGGACATTGTATGTGATAACTGTATCTGAATGAGACATAGCAACCAGTGATCTTCACAACATCTGTCTTCTCTCTCTCTCACATATTCACTTAGCAACCATTTTGTTTAACAACCCAATCATTGGAATGGAATGCAGTCACTAAACGAGGAGAGGTTGTACTAATTGCACTGGTTCAATCGAACTAGAATAAGTGACTGATCATTTTATAGGGTTGTAGATATGTTATCCCCCCCCCTTTATTATTTTATTTTCTCTGATTTTCTGGCTTCATAGCAACTTTTGGTTTGATTTTCTATCTGTATCAGTCTGGCAATCTTCCCTTCTGTGGGGGTCTATATCCTGGGTCAATTTATAATGTTAATGCCATACTACAGGTACGTACAATAGATAATAAGGCCAAATGACTGTTGCATTAGCTACTATAACTTCTACTAAATATACTTATATCTTAAAAAAACAAGCATCAGAAAACAGAATCATACTTTTTGGTGCCTTGTTTGTAAGGCCTAGGGACTCACCAGGAGAATGAAGTATGTTCTTAACCATTTCTGTTTAAAAGAGCTGGGCTGAAAAAATCCAGATGACTAAAGGTTAATGAAGACATACAGGCAACTCCTATTGTTTACTCCCATCTAGATTTTTGTAGCCCAGACTTGGGAGTCTTAGCAATAAGACATAAATTTTACTTAACTTTTGTTGTAGTGTGCCTGTAGAGAAAATTGTTTAGTAATAGGAGACATAATTTGCATGTAGAAAGTCTCAGGTTCATTCTTTAGGTTTCTCTATCTGGTATCCCGGGTGGCTGCTGACATCTTCACTGACCTTCATGAGCAAAATTGACCACTGGTCTGATTCTGTGTAGGCTGCCCTGTGGATGATAATGATTTTGTCCTTGAGTCAGTCTTGAATCTTGGTGACTACATGGACAAGTCTCTGCAGTTTTCTAGGCAGCTTCTTCCTAGGGCTGAGAAAAAATGACCTGGCCCAGTTCATTTCTGTATCCAAAGCAGGTCTCCATGCTCCCAGTCCAATGCCTAGATCACTAGACCAAACTGGATCTCATAGATTAATTTATTTCACTGTAATTCCACATCATCCTTAGTTACTTTTTTTTATAATTAATATGAATATGGTGTCAACAGGGTTAACATCAGAGGCGTTTTTGCATATTTTTTCCAAGATACAAGGTGAAAGATAAAACTAAAAAAAGAAGTTTAATATATATAGTAAAGTAAAAAAAAAAAAAGCTATGGAAGATGAACCTTTAAAAAAAGCTTAATGGATATAATAAACTTTTTAATAATCTATTTTCTTATAAGCTGTATTGTAGATATAATTTTTCTTCTCCTTTTTCAGACTGTTATAGAAAACAACAAATTTTTTGAACAGTATGAAGTTACATACCAGATCTTGAAAAAAGCAGCTGAGATGTATGCCAGTGCTAATGGGTCACGTAAGTAGAAGTGTTTTTGTTCAGCATTATTCTTATTGTTAGATCAAGTTGAGCTGTTGCTAAGCAATTTGGAAAATGAAAAAATTGGAGTCCATGTGTGTGAGAGCAGAGGACATGAATAACTAGATGAAGACATTTCAGAGCAATAATCCTTTCCTAACCTGGTAAACATTTTCCAGCATGTTCTTTTTTTATGGAGATGGAATTTATAATCATGCTAGGGGACATACTTGAATGTCATATTGATAACCCAATTATGCAATTTTTTAAAGATTTTATGCAGCTTTTTACTATGCATATCTACATTGATTTCAGTGTTGATCTACTTTCCAAATTGAAACTGTACTCTGCTTCCTGTCTTCCTATTTGTTCAGCTGCAACCAACTTTTTAGGGTCATGAAGGCCATGCCCTTCGTCCTATCTCTGCAGTGAGACCAGAAAGTAATAATTGCGGCCACAGGTGCTGTACCTAATGCTGGGGAAGAAGTAAAAGACACTAGAGATTGGCAAAACATTTAAGAGGCTTTCTTTGCAAAGTGTATTGGCTTTACTTTGTGACGTCTTAAAGCAGTGTGTGCCCCAGAAGGCTCATCACAGCTGCTTTGATGGCTGTCCCAATTATCTCTGTAGGTTTGCTCATGCAGATAACACCTCCATTTGGACCACAAGTGAAACAGCTGGTGTGTGAAGGCAACCAGGGAAAACATTTGGAGTAGCCATGCCAAACCTTCTGGAGAATGCAGCTGTTTTATCTCCTTGAACTTTTCCCATGGCAATACACCTTGCAAAGTGGCTCTTTGATGTCTTTGCAGAGCCCTATAGGAATTCCCAATATGATGCACAGTGCAGCCAGGTACTAATGACTTTATAATCTAGGAGGGATGCTTAGTCACTGTGGACTCTGTTTTCCCAACTTTGTATAGGATAGCAGTAGAGTGCTGCTATGCTTAAATGTCTATCCATATACGTCAGGGGTCCCCAAACTCTTCAGCTCATTGACCCATTCATGAAATGTCAGATTGTTCATCAATTTAGTATATGAAAATAATTTAATAAATATTACTTTAACTAATAGTACCACAAATAATAATAATAACATCAACTACTTGGATAGTCCCATCAACCCTTGGAGGTCGATATTGGCCACTTTGGAGAACCCTGGTGTATGTGTATGTATATATATGAAATGCAATTAAAGACAAAATAACATACTTTTGTTTCTTAGCCTTAAAATAACATTTAATAGTAAAGAAGGTACATTTATCAGCATTAAGTAAGACACCACTATTTAGCTTCAGTGTACTCTCACAACTGCTGTATGGTTAGGGATAATGCCAATGTTGCATTGCTTAAATAAGAGTCACTGAAATAATGTATGTGAAACTGTACTCATGTAATTATTTGTATTATGATTATAGCGTGTTTGTTATTAATATTATTTTATATTGGAATATTTCATTTGATCCAAGATTTATATTAAAGCCCCAGTACTATATTTCAGCGGAAGAAATAGAGAACATTATGAGGTTCATGAATGAGACAACAACACAGTGGAGGCACCTGTCAGTTGAAGTGAGAAGTGTCAGGAGTATGTTAGAAGAAGTCATTTCTAATTGGGATCGATACAGCAGTACAGTAGCCATTCTGCAGGCCTGGTTGGAAGATGCTGAAAAAATGTTGAATCAGCCTGAACATGCTAAAAAGGTAAGGAACATTTTGTGTATTAAGTGTTCATGTGTTGCCTTTATTATTTTGCCGTATATTTGTTAGATTTATATCCAACAGCCCTGGATACAGGTTGGACTGAGAGGCAGTAACTGTCTCAACATCACCCGGTGAGCTTCCACATCTGAAATGATGACTACCATTACTATTACTACTCTTTCTCCTTCTCCAAGCCTCAGCCTTTAGCTCAGAATTGAAAAGCAGTCTGAAAAAAACTGTCTTCATGCCTAGCTAGTGGTAGGAAATGAAGCAAACCCACTTGATAATGCCATAAATTGAAGCATTGGTGAGGTATACATAAATATGGAATGCAGAATAGTTAATATTTCCAACATCTGTAAGTTGAGAATGGCCAGCAAGTGAGAAGGGGACATACGATCTGGAGTCCATGAATTCCTCGGTCGTGTTTAAATTCAAACATCTGGATAATTTTTCCCCATGGCTTTTCAATGATGGTGTGAGGTTGGAGGCAAATAGCTTGAAATTAGGCTAGTGCATTACAATAACAAAGGATAGGTGGAAATTATCTCTCCCACTTCAAAAATAGAGGGCTCAAGCCTATTGCCCCATGTGGATGGGAGAAAAGGCACAAGAATGTGAACTTTCATAATACACTAAATAGAACTTGCATTTGATACGTAGTAGTCACCGGGATTCTTTCATAATAGCTTGATTAGTCTTTCTTACAACAGATTGACTTATCAGAGATCTGCATCCTTGAATTCCTGCACCTGCTCCTGTTGTTTGCCTAGAAAAATCTGACAGAGAGAGAGAGAGAGAGAGAGAGAGAGAGAATGTAAGAGAGAGAATAAAATATATGCAACTGAATAGCACTTTCTACAGTATCCAATAGACTGAATACCATGGTCAATAAAAAAAGCTCATGGTTAATACAGAAATCTCTGCCACGCTTATCTGATGATTCCTAACAAGGAAGGGCAAGAGGCAGCTTAATATTAAGCCACCTAGCTCAAACCCAGCCAGAGTAGATGGATGGACACCATTGTCACTAACATACATGAGAACCAATAAAGTTGCATTCTTGCCATCCATTCTCAATATATGTTGTCTATCAAAATTAGACCCAGTTTCTTTGTTTCTTCGAGATATTGTTCTTAGAAGGATTTCCTGCTTATTTGCACCTAAGATTTATATATGTGTGCATATTTTATATCAAATACAATAATTAAGATAAGTAATTTAAGGAGCTTATATTATTTTAAAGTTATGTTACATTGCAATGTTGTATTCTTATGGAAGTTTATTGCTGTCTACTGCTTGAATATGTTCATATGACAAGGTGTATATCAATATTTTGGATAAATAAATAACTGAAATAAAAACAAGGTTATGACTGGGTGCCCTAAATTTATATTTTGATTTGATTTGATTTGAACTTTCCTCTTTATTTTGGTGGTTGTAATAACTTCCTGAGAAATGTTTAGCATAAAAGAATAGGATGATCATTGCATGCTGAGTATAAAAGGAAATTGGGGGGAAATTGAACATTCATATAATTATGATTTACAACATTTTCAGCAATACTAGTTATGTTCTTCCTAGGATTTTTTCCGGCATTTACCACAATGGATTCAGCAACATACTGCAATGAATGATGCTGGTAATTTTCTGATTGAAACATGTGATGAGACTGTTTCCAGAGATTTAAAACAACAATTGCTCTTGCTGAATGGACGCTGGAGAGAATTGTTTATGCAAGTTAAACAAGTATGTCCTTGGAGGCTTTCCCTCCATTAATGCACAGTATTGTGTTAATAAGTAATTCAGTTTTTCAATTTAGATAAAGATTTGTATATCACTCATTCTATTTCTAGTGCTGAAACAAAAACACATTATTTCTTAAGAGAATCTATAGAATTATCCTGAATGAAATGTAAACTTTTGTCCATTGTGTGCTTAATGTTCTGTTGACCCTTCCTTATCTCTACATTGTCTGGTCTGTTTTCTGTGCTTTCACAGTATGCTCGGGCTGATGAATTAGACAGAATAAAGAAGGAATACTTGGATGGTGTGGCTGCTCTGTCTGCTTTCATTGACGAAGCAAAGAGGAAAATCCACGTACCTTTAGAAGTGTCATTTCTAAATGTAAAGCTGTTTGTCCAAGAAATGGAGGCAAGTTCATTAGAAGCTGAGCTTTATTTCTTTATAGTACTGCTGTAGACTTTTGTTCTGCTTTTTGGGGTAAGAACATTTTGAAGGATTTTGGGAGATATGCAGTACTTATAGTTCTCTTAACTGCTATGCCGCTTTCCTGCTGTGACTCTAAGATACTTTGTTCCTTGTAAATCATATGCCTCTCCTTGTGCTTTGATCTCCCTTAAATGTTAAACAAAAATTTTCAGTGTGAACTATTTAAATGGAATTGTTACCTCTTTCCAACACATTATTTTCAACACTGTTTCTTCTTTTGAACACATTTTAGAAGCATAGAAATGAATCTCTAATGAATGTTCTAATGAAGTAATTTCACAAAAATGTTGCACTAAAAAACTGTTCAAAGTTCAGATGCATCAGATTATGCTCCTTAAACGGTTGTGGTATGTTGCATATAATATGAGATGCCATTAATTAATGCAACTAAAGGAAAGGATGTTCATTCATAAGGCTTGGTCTTCTCTTCTACAACTAATAGGAGACTGAGCTCCATTTTTTAAAAGCTTTGTATTTTTACACATAGTTATTTGGAACAAAAATATTACAGGATATTAAACAAAAAGCACTCATTATGGAATCCCAGTACAAGATGATCACAAGGACAGCACAAGTGGTTACCAAGGAAATTCCACAAGAAGAAGTCAATGAAATGCTTGCAAGAATGTCAAGAATCAAGGGACAGCTCAGCAAGGTAGTTGCTATTCAAGTAATTTCATAAAGCTACCCCAGTCTCTAGTGAGGGAGATAAGGCTGGGATTGATGTATGTTTCTTCACTGTCTTTAATTATTCTGTCATCCCCAGTCCCTTTAGGACTAGCCCAGAAACTTTCAGTATGTTCCAACTGCTTCCATCTAATAGTACCTTCCTTAAACTTATTTCATGTTCTCATCAGATGTGTTTGCCATCTGCCCATCTTTGACCCCACCTACCCCTTGGCTAGCTTATAACTAAAGTAAATGCAGAACATTGTATGTATCTTTTCTATCACATTTTTTTATAATTATTTTTTGCGTTGTACCTGTTCATACAAAGCCCAGGCTTAGAATAAGAGAACAAAAAGAAATAGAGGAAATGACAGTGCTACTTCTTTATCAAGGTCTCTGTGTTTTACGGACATGGGTTATGCACGAGGGCACAGTCTTGTTCAGAATTTTCTTGAGCTTAGATAATTGTTGGTGGGTGAATAATATGCATGGAGTTGATTTTCATTTCATTTTTTACTGCCATAGCATTATCATGTTCAGCCTTAAGTTGATTGTCAATCTATTTTATCAAAATTATTTTTCTCCTTTTTGTTTTCTTATTTTATTTAATCTTCTCTCAAAACTCCTTAGAGTTTTCCAAAGCCCTCCTCTTGTAGGCATCTGGCATTTGGCCTTAAGATCTATGGGCTCTATTTCACAAATGCCAGCATGGCAGGAGCAAACCCTGACCCTTACCTCTTCAAGATGGGCATAAACTGCATCTTAGTGAAGGTCACATAGAAGACTCTTCCAAGCATTTTGGCATTTACTAAATAGTTTCACATAGTGTTGTACTAGTTTGCAAGTTACACTCTGGGAGCAGCCTTTAGGGACAACAGATCCTGAAACTATTGCAGACATCTCATCTTCCTTCAAGCCTCCCATTATGCCTCCAAAACTGTTTTACTGCTCCCTTGTCTCTTTGTGAGCTTGAGGAAATTCTCCATCTCCCACAGAGGATCCTTATATCTTTGCTGTGCTGTTAACAGCACCAAAGAAATTAATAATTCTATATCTTCTAAGTGGCATGCCACAGCAAATTCTATCCAGGGCAAAATGAAAGAGAGGGATAAAGAACCTGTTGCTTCTCTGGTTCCAGCTTCAATAGCTTCAACAAAGGCCTTCTCCAACTCTACTTTATAAGGTCACTCCAGATGACTAAACCCTTCTCCAGGTAAAAAGCTTGATACCCATCTATGTGAATCACAGAGACCATGACAAGAAGAACTGGATATTTTCCTGTACTGCGGTACTTTTTGTAGTTATCTGTAAATTCACACAACCCAACCTCCTATTGTACTTGGTCTCAGTTGACCATGCTATAACTTCATATCTACTGGGCCAGTCTTAGGAGCTGAAGGAGTTCAGCTGGAGCTGTGCATAGTCATGTGGTATTTGTAGAGGATGTGGCTCCTCTACAAGAATTTCCTAAGCTCTAGACAGCTCCAGATGGGACTTTGCATGAGCCATGGCCCTTGTATGAATTCACAGATGAACACAGATGAAGAACTGCAATTATAGATAATGAACCAGATATTGTTGGCAAAATAAAAGGGAACATAAAGAGGACTAGAATAAGAAAAAGAGGAAATTGAGTGTGAATGATACATAAAACAAGGCTGCAAGCCTTGGACTGAAAAAAGCATATTGCGCAAATACTTTCTATTCATGCTCTACGGCCAGTCACTCTCCCCACAAAAGCAAATTTGTGGAGATGCACAAAGAAGGGAGGAGTTCATTTTGCTAGTGATGAATCCAGCAGATCACTACTGGATATCAGAAAATAAACTTTTTACTTATGCAAATATGCCAATGAATACTAGCTATACAGGTAGTCCTCATTTAGCTACTACCTCATTGAGTGACCATTCGTAGTTATGACAGTGATGAAAAAGTAACTTTATGATCAATCCTCACATTTACGACCTGTGCAGGTCTGTAAAGCAAAGGAAAGCTGCAATAAGATCATAAGCACGGTCATGGTTTCGCTTAGCAACCGCTTCACTTAACGACTGAGTTGCTGGTCCCAATTGTGGTCGCTAAATAAAGACTCCTATTTAAAAATCAACATAAAATTGAGTAACTGTGTTAGTGCTTGAAGAGATTTACTTTGCCTTAAATGGGCACGCATATGTATATAGACAGATACGCACACATATACCAACACACCCAATCATATGTAAGCATTGTATATTTTCATACATGGTTTTTAAAATATTTCTGTTGCTTTTAGGTTAAGGATTCCTGCCCAGTTGTACTCTATGATTCACAAGAATTACTTCCTCACCTTGAAGAATTAGAAAAACAAATTACACATTTTCATGAATCCCTTGGAAAGATCAATGAAATTATTTCTGTACTAGATCCTGAAGCCCAGCCTGCTCATGTTTTTAAACAGCAACATCAGGTATTTCTCATGTGAATCCTCAGAATATGTTTTGTTTCGCTGTTTATTAGGGGAAAAAGTATGAATATTTGATCTATGAATAACTTTCAGCTTTAAACAAAATTTTAAGTAATACATTTCTAAGTCACATAGTTCCCTTTTACTGGACTATATTAAACTGAAGTTGTTCTGTACAATTTGTATGTTAGTGTCTTGTCAGTTAACAAACAGGTCATGTTAACTTTAATATCTAGTTGAAAGGTGGGACATAGAACAGGGACAACACACATGTCTAACATGCAGAAGTTCCCATACCAGGATTCTTGCAACTCAGGAGGGCTAGGAAAGATTTGATTATGAGAGGGCTTCCAAAGATAGTAAGAATTGTGGACTGAAATTTGATCTATCTGAAATATGCACTTGGCAATATATACAATTGAGACACATGTTAACCAACCAGCATGGCCTGGATGCTTGAACAGCCTCTGAAGCACCTGCAATTTTAGTTTTCTTAAGAGATGCAGCACTTCAAGGGAAACTAACAATTCAGTTTCATAAAGTATTGAATGAAGAATTGGAATATCCGATTTTGAAGAATTGGTGAGTCCAGGTGTTAAAAATGTGAAATATATTTCCAATTTTTTCAAATATTAAGTTAATTCACCAGAAAATATTGTGACATGTTTATTGGACTCCACAAAGAATATTTAAAAAGGGATGGACATTAAATGTCTTATGTTGGCGATGTAAAAAATTTAATGGTTCCTTAACTCATATGATTTTCGTCTGTTTTATAGCCTTGTTCTGGCATAAAATTATTGCATATGTTAATATGATTTTTGGAAGAAAGATTCCAATTTAGGTTCTTAATGTGATGTTGAATTATATTCCTAAAACATGGAATATCTCATTTCATTCAGGACATGAATCTGTGATCTATTTTTGAAAATTCTCTATGTTCTAAAAATCAGAAGATGGCACAATGTGCAATGTGACTTTGCATAGTCTAGATTCAATGATAAGATAAATGATTAAACATGTAAAATTACATAACTTTACAGTTATATCAATATTTTAATCTAGTTTTTGTCACATTTAATTTATTCTAGTCACTAAATTATATTTACATTTTTTCCCCTTCACTGTTTATCTCTTTTTTTTTTTTGGTAATGATGTCAACTGTTTTGTATTTCATAATTTTAAGAAGTAAAAAAAATTAAAAGAACACTGTACAAGGAAGACTCTCTTATTCATCAGAAATGTCTATATGTGCATATGATCCATGTCCCCTATTTTTATAAACAAATGTAGCAGGATAAGCATTATTATATATGGTTATAAAAAAAAACTCTTCACAAACAAAAATCATGTTTGTTCACAGAAACTGTATGCATTAGTGTGACACCATTCTCCACTTCAGTCAGACAAGCAGCTTTTGAGACATTCTAGATTTTGTTTGATAAAAACATTACCCGAATAGAGCTTTGAAGGCAGTCAAAGGAATGTAACACTGGTGATCTAATAGCACTGTAATGAAACCAAATAGTTTAATTTTTTTCTAATTAGATTTTCTAACATTGAAGGTTTACCTTTTGAATTACTCCAGGTAACACCTTGTATTATTCCTAGTAAGAATTTGTGATATTTTAACACATATGTTTGCTGTATATCCAGTTATTGGGTTTGTTTTTGCTGTTTTGCTGAGTTGCAAACTTTCAAGTGACTTTTATATTCCAACTATAAATATTTTAATGCACCAGTAAGGTGTTCCCCACCCCCCACCCCACCTCAGTATATAGTATTTTACAATTTTACTTGTTTAAAATGTTAGGGTTTAATTACTTGTTTCCAGCACATGTCAGTCTGGAAATAGACTTTTGGCATTTTGTGGATTTCAATTACAACTATAATTTTTTTCCCCCAAAAATGATACATTAAAAGAACAGAGCTACAATCTTGTTTCAGTACCAATTCTCAAGAATCATTCAGAGCAATAGGATTGCAATAAATGCTATCTGTGTATGGAATTATAGCATTTAAATAGTTAAGTTGCTATAGTATACAGGTAATCCTCAACTTACGACCACAATTGGGATCAGAACTTCCATCACTAAGCACTGCAGTCATTAAGTGAGTTGCACCTGATTTTACGAACTTTTTTGCCGCAGTCGTTAAACGAATCTGGCTTCCCCCATTGACTTTGTTTGTCAGAAGTCCCCTGGGAAGGTCGCAAATGACAATCATGTGACCACGGGATGCTGCAACTGTTGTAAATATATCCTGATTGCCAAGTGCCTGAAGTTTGATCACATGACTGTGGAGATGCTGCAACAGTCGTAAGTGCAAAGACCAGTTGTAAGACACTTTTTTAAGCACTGTTGTAATTCCGAACAGTCGCTTGACAAATGGTTGTAAGTCAAGGACTACATGTAACATAATTGTACCAGATGAAAAAAATTAAGTATTCTTTTATAGAAAATAAAGTAGGTGTAAAATAAACACCGTAAAGTTGTCAATCTATTTTGTTTTTCTTACTGTCCACAATATCCTTATTTTAATATTTTCATTTTTTTTTTTAAGGATCTGGTAGCTTATCAAGAAAACTGCAAAAAAGCTTTGTTATTAATTGAAAGAAATAGTCAAATCATCACAAAGTTTGTGGCTTCAAGTAAAGTGTTAAATCATTTCAGCCTTTCTGTACTTCAGAAGAAAGTGATAGAAATTCAAGCTGCTTTTCAGGTAATATTTTTGAATTGCAGTAATGTCAGTAAATGTTTAGCATTACTTTCCAGCATGAGAAAGCTGTGAAAGAAAACCAGTTTGATTCAGGTATATTAAGATAAAGTAACTTTAGTATGGAAAAAAATAATAATTCAGAATAGCCTTTGATAAATGAAATTATAGAAAGAACAGTACAAATAGTAACAAATTAAAAGACATGGTTTGCAGGGCTAAAGGCAAGTATACTCAAGTATCATTGCAACTTTTTTTGAAAAATACAAATGTAGTTTTAGGAGACAAGGAATTAATATAAGATAGAGATCACTTATGGTTGCTAACAGTGCCTAAAAACACCAATCTGGGTTTTAGTGAGACTTTCAGGGACTTGCAATATTCATCTTAAGGAAAGGATGGGTGATGTGAGGTGTTTGAAGTCTTCTTCACTTTAAATTTAAAATCCTGATTTATTTATCTTATCCCTTGCATTTTACCTGACTCAGTTTCTTACTCTTAAATTGTACTTGCTGGGACAGTGGCAGAATAAGAGCAATACCCCAGTATCTTTTGAGGGCCTCTGAGATCTATGTTTCATGTCAGCATCAGGTCCTGGACAAAGGAATAGGACTTTCTTCCTTTCTATGTATCTCAAACATTATTATTCTTAACATCACAAGTCCTGTTCAAGTTACACTTAAACAAGATATTTATGGTATTGTGAGCAGGTGAGATGAAAGGAATATAGCTAGGGGCTATCGAGGGTAAATTATTACTCTTAATTTTTTGGGAATATTAATTCTACCCTCCATAACCTCTAGGTATATGATGTTCTAATGTCTAGTAATTCTAGTAATTCTGTCTAGTAAATTAGGCTTATGCACTAATTAAGAAGTTGAGATGTTATAATTATTTTCAGGACACATTCATGTTGAAATACATCCAATTTCAGAGGAGTCAGATTGTTTATAAATGTCACTTGAAAACATAAAAAGGAGTATTCAAGCTTTTTTGTTCTTATGAATTCTTCATGAGGCAAAATGTTACAGAAAAGCAGGGAATAAGGAAATAGCAACAAGAGTTTTTTGGTGTGTCTTTTTTTTAAAGTACAGATATTTAAGCCATTTGGACTACAGTTTGAAGCCTTTCCCACGAGATTGTAGACTGCGTGCAATCAATTGTAGCGCTGTTGATATCAGATAGTACTTAATCTTGAAGGAAAAAGGAAAGAAATTTTCCTTTCCCATAATATTGAAAATGCAGGGACATGACCTGGGCCTGGTAAAGACAGAAATAAAGAAACATTGTAGTATTTTTCCTCAAGGGTAGATTATAATTTTGGTTAGTGCACAAAGTATAATGTCAGTTAAGACAAATTGTGTAGCATTGCAGTTTTTTTTTTGTTTTTTGTTTTGCTATTTTCACTTATGAATGAAGCACATGATGCAGAAGACAGATGACTGGAAGAAAAATGTTGAGGTAAATAGTCGTTTGATGAAGAAATTTGAAGAATCTAGAACAGAGCTGGAAAATGTTCTCCAGACTGCCCAATGCTGTCTAAAAGAAAAGGGCAACCCTGAAGAACTTCTCCGGAAACATACTGTAAGTATAACTTTTTAAAGCATGTTGCTGTTACATTTCATATTGTTAATAATCACAAGTGGCAGCACCTAGCCAACCATGGTTAATGTCAGAAAAGCCAAGCAGAGTGGAAACTGCTGGGAAATACCAGGGCTGTAGGTTAAACCAGGAAATCAAAAGCATTCCCCCAAAAGGCAGGAGTTAGTTTGGTTTTGCTTTAATACACAGACATGGAAAAAAGAGATGCCCGCCCAGCCCCACTAAAACAAACCATTCCTGCCCTGCTGTTATATTCCTTCTGCATTGTGCCGACTAAATTCCATGATCTCACCATGAGGTTCTTTGATAATGAATTTTTGTAAATGCTAAGCAAATAGTACATTTACCATGTTCTATATATAATGTGTTGAGTCTTCTGTAAATACATTGTATATATTGTTTATATATCAAGTCTTTTCATGCAACACTTGAAAGTTTAATCAGTTATTCAAATTCCATAAAGAGAGCTGGATTTAATGACCCATTATCAACACTTCTATGTTGATTGACTGGGTACTTATTTTAAAAATGTAGGTTTAACGTATTTTCTCCGTAGTGATATATTTAGGCTGTGCAACCTGACCATACAGTTAATCTTTGAAATAATGTTTAGGACTATAATGTGAAAGTCCTTGGATGCTTTAGTTCTTGATAATGTAAATTATGAACATATAGCTGTGTTTACTCACAGCAAGGGTTTAAAGAAGAGTTGCAAATTAGAATCCTAAGTCTTGTCCTAGGTCTGTTAAAAAACAGCAACAGTGTAGATCACACAAATAACAATAACAAATGTCTAAAAAGTCATTAGTTCCTGCTTACTGATGGCCAAATGTTATGTTGTGTTTAATAGATAGCAGGAAGTTATTTCATCCTTTTTCATATCCAGCATGGCTGGCTGGGGAATTCTGGGAGTTGAAGTGCACACATCTTAAACTTCCCAAGATAGAGAAACACTGCTCTAAGATCTGGAATGTTAATCCTCTCCTCCTTGCTTTAGTCTTGATCTAGGTGGAAGGCCCTCATAATCTGCATAAGAAAAAAATTGAAGATGCTTATTATGGGTTGGGATCATATGGAAATTAATGGGTTAAACCACTTCTATTCTTCCTATTAGCCCCCCCCCCATTTTTTTCAAGGAAAAAAAGCATAGATGTAATTGCATGCTATTCCAGATTTATCATTCATAAGATCAATCTCAGTCATACGATCTAATTTTCCTGCTTTAGTGCAAAGTATAACCTTCTGTTTCCCCTAACAACTATATTAACATTTTAAATATGTGATATAAAATTTCAAAACCAGGAATTTTTCAGTCAGTTGGACCAAAAGGTGCTCAATGCTTTCCTGAAAGCTTGTGATGAACTTACTGACATCCTTCCTGAGCAAGAGCAACACACCCTTCAGGAAGCTGTGCGGAAACTGCATAAGCAGTGGAAGGTGAGTTTTGCCAGCCAGTTCTGGTCATAAGTTGTTTCTCTGTGTGTTTGTGCCCTCGAGTCAATGTTGACTTCTGGCGACTGCTGGAACAAGTCCCTGCAGTTTTCATGGCAGGATTTCAGAAGTGGCTTGCCATTGTCTTCTTCTTCCTAGGGCTGAGAGTGAGTGACTGGCCCAAGGTCACCCAGCTGGCTTTGTGCCTAAGGTGGAACTAAAACTCCCAGTCTCCCAGTTTCTAGCCTGATGCCTTAACCACTACACCAGACTGGCTCTCCTGGTCATAAGTTACATAGCCACAAAATTTACTCTGTCCAAAGAAGAAGACTTGCTTGTGGAATTATTGTTCTCAGCTATTCCTGTCCAGGCAACATGAAAAATCCTTGCCTGTTAGATAGTTTGCATACTTTCACTTGTTTATTGATTGAACTCACTTATCTTAAAGAGTATTTTCTGTCATAATGTGGTAGGTTACACAATTATTTTATTTCATGTTTCAAACTTTCTACCCCTGCTGTGATTTTGTGATGCATGAACAGCCTTTCATCTGTTCATTTTTATGGTGTAATGTTGTATTGCATTTTCAAAGAAAGTTAGTCCTCTGAAATTGTTCAGAAAAACTTTCCTACAGTTTTAGTACTACTGTGACTGATCCATTCTGTATATCACCTAATAGACAGATGTTTTCTTTACATGGTTTCACAAATAGGAAGATTTACTTATTTACATTATACAATCCTATAGCTTGTAGGAAATAAAAATGTCATGATAGATTCAGTGATAGGTCCATATCAGTTACAATAGAAGAAAAAACTGTTAGAATGTAAGTATTAAGTTTTAATTTTAGTCCAATGGACAGATAATTAACTACTTGGAGGATTTTAGGAGTAAAAAATAAATTTTCAAACAAAAATATTACTGAAAAATGTAGTGACATATATGAATATCTAGAACATAGAAAGCACATTCATGTGGGGCAGGGATGTTCAAGTGTCCCAGCTGCTGCCCCTGAAACTAATGCTCTGGTTGGGTGTTGTTGCTGTTTGTTTGTTTGTTTTTGTACCCTTAGAAATAATTCCTTAAAAAAAGAAGTGACTGAGTTTTATATTGACTTCTTCTTTCCCTTCTTCCACTTACGATGCAGGATCTCCAGTCAGAAGCTCCATATCATTTACTTCGCTTAAAAATAGAAGTGGAAAAAAGCAAATTTCTAGCAACACTGCAAGAATGTCATGCTGAACTTGCTCGACAGCATGAGCTCATGACCAAGGAGAACAGTGAAAAAATAATTAAGGAGCACAAGGTAATCCTAACTCTTTCCCTAAATAGTCAGAGTTTTTCTCTGTATTTTGATATCTGCCTTGACTCTTTAAAAATAAAGGTATGTGCAATATAGAAAACATTACTGTCCTGTTCCAATCTGTTTGCTTGGCATTATGCCCCTGTGATTCCAGATTAGATACAATTTCATAATCAAAATGATATATGAGTGGGTAATTTGTTAGTATAGAATTTGGCATCTGATATTAATGACTGATCCATTACCTATTCAGCTTATGATTTGGTCTACATTACTATTCAGCAATGTGTGCAACTTCTACAAGCAATGCTTACTTGGATAAATGAGAGCTTAGACTCACAAATATTATAATTAGAACATCATGTTTCATTCAGATTTGTACTGTGAAATTTGTAATATGGAATTAGCCATTGTTCCGAGAATTTTTGGGCATGCATGTAATTAAATTCATTTCGAAAATATGGTTGACATAATACGTTGCTGTTTTCTTTGCCAGTACATTACAACATCATATATCATGATGTACCTTCCTAGGATCCATTGTTTCCCATGGCTCTTGTTTATTATTGTTAAGTGACTGAAGGCACCATCTTCAGTATAAGCAGAATTTATATACTGATTTGATCCTTTAACAAAGCTGCAATTTAGAGAGCTTACTTCTTAGGAGATATGCATTGGATTGTACTACAAATAAAATCTGTGCCCATGCTTATTGCAAATGGAATGCAGGTCATTTATCATTGTAAACAAGTAAGAGTTTTGCTTTGGAAAATTGTTATATCTTTGTAGCATCCAGTAGCTACACACGTGCAAAAACATAGTCTGGTGGCTTAGTTATAAGATTATATAGATACAGAAAATGTAAATTAATCCATAATAAATCTCAGTTTGAAGACACTATATAATGAATATTGAAGCTACTTCAGTCATCTTAAGTAGGGAATGATGATAAGAAAAAAAAATAAGAAAGGATTTGTAGTTTTTAATGAGCAAAATGATCTGTAGGATACTTGTGCTATGCAAAATGTCCATTTCCTTTTTTTTTTTTGCTTAAAAAAAATTAAGATGCATGATCCATTGCTAAGAAAGATATACAATTTTCAAAGAAAGGGAAACAAACAGGTCTATTTCTTTATTGTTGTTGTTGTTGCTGTTGTTATTATTATTATTTTAAAGGACCAAAGGAATTCCTATGTAGAACAGCATTAGATGCTCAGCTTTTCAGAATCAAACATACAAACACATAATCCCTTTAAAAAATAAAGCAGTGTTATCACAGGTATGAGTAGAAGAACTATATTATCTGTGGTTGTATTGACACTTGTGTCTTTTAGTATAGCTTTCCTGCACTTGTTAATAGTGAAATTACAATGGAAATTCCTCATATCATTTTGTATAATCATGTATAATCCAGCCTTGGCTTTCCCAGAGACTTCCCCTTTCATTCAGCAAAAGTTTAATTTGAAAGATTCTTCTCATAAAATTGTTTCCCTGGTTAAATTGACTGGCTTAATGCTGAATTGTCCTTAATTACTTTTGTACCCTGGAAGGTATCCCTGTGAAGGAGAATGGGTGGGTGGGTGGAGTTTATAATACTGGTTTCTTCCCATTCATTTATTTTTTCTTTACTTTATAGCAAACTAATATAATCTCATATTTGTAATTGGGAACAAATGATACAAACAATGCTGATTCAGAATTAGGCTCCCTTCCAGCTATATAAAAATAAGATAATTAATTCTGGGACCTGTTCTCAGTCAAACTTGGCTTCTAATAACTGGTTTCCCTCCTTAACTCCCTAGTAAGGCCCCAAGACTTCTTGACTTCCTGCTGCCATGACTACCGCAGTGATAAAGAAACAGTTAGTAGACCTCCTCATTCTCCTCCCCCAAATAATTGCCCTTCTTACTTTTACAACACTGTTTTGGTAGTGATCCAGATGTGAGATGTGGAGAAAGAATGTGCCAGGGTAAAAGAAGAGGGGTATGTGAGTTCTTTGTGGATTAAGATGCAATTTTGGTGATGATCTGAGTGTTATTTCACAGATTAGAAATTCCCAGGTCAATAAGATTAATATGGGGACAGTTCACTAGATATTTTTAACAGTCATACAAATCATCTTAGTGTATAACATCTCAACTTGTAGTGCCGATGAAGGGATCAAAAAAATCCCTTCTGGATTCCTTGCAACTGAAGGAACTTAAACTATTTCCTACAATCAAAAAGTTAACAAGCACTGCCATTTCCCTAATAGAGATGAAGTATCTGCACAAGTCTTTACATACATTTGTAGAATAAATGTGAATGTCTTTAGTTTTTGAACATCAGGTAGAAATTACATTTTATAAGTTCATTTGTACTGGTGTGTAACTTTCATACAGATGTACATACTAATAATGGAAAAGATGTTCTTTTAAATCTAGCCATGTCAGTGGAGTGAGCAACTGTTTCTGTTTTGTGCCATCAGCTGTTTTTTGGTGATAAAGGGCCTTTACAACTATGTGAGAAACGACAACAACTGATTAAAGAATTGTGCTTGAAACTACCAGAATGGGATTCAGTTAAAACAACATTTGAAAGTAGCCAGAAAGAACTCAGTGAACTTAAATCTCAGGTTGTCAGCACCTACATGAAACTAGTAGCTCAACCAGATAAATGGAAAGAATACAAGAACAGGTAACTAACTATATGAACGGCTATGGTGAAGGCATGATAGATATAATTAGTAGAAAACTAGAACTGCAATGTCCTTTAATGTCATAAATACTATATTGCTTGTCAGAAGCATAACATTTTAAAATTGTACATGAATAGAACATCAAAGAGCAATATCGTAAGAAGTAAAGGATCTAGATTAGAGTTGTCTGAAAAATTGCCATGATTTGCCCACTTGAAATTTTCATCCATTTGAACAAGCAGCATTCCTTCCTAACTGATTAAAAACTTTTGCTATGCAGAAACTTCAGCTGCTCGTTTCTTGAGCTCCATTGAAATGTTTGTCATTAATTAACCCACTATTGTTTACCTTGCTATTTGCTTATCTTTCTATGGCTATGTTTCAGATTTTCTGAATTACAAAACTGGATTTCATCGAAGGAGGCTCAACTTAAAACAATTAAGAATGGTGCAGCTAATACTACTAAATACAAACACTTTAAAACATCAATAGAGGTATATTAAAAATTACTTGAAATGGATATGTTCTTGTAATACTAACACACTGACTTGAAGTGGTTGAAACTGACAGTGCGAGCAGGCCTTTTTCTGCTTTTCGCATTTTAAAGCTAGGCCAAACAATTTACAACAAATGTAAATAATGTTATATAAACAGTGAAATATAAAATAACTGAAATTTCCTGGATAAATAAAAACAACTCTGGCTAGAAATTCAACTCTTTAGAAAGAAATGTGTACAATGTAATACAGAAGCTTTTGAAAACCCATTGGTTATTTCAAGACGAAATTGTGTCAATAAATGTAATCAGAATGATTAGTTCACACGTTTCAGATATTTTATACTAGAAAAAATGTACCATAAGAATGCATTGGCACAAACTGCCAAAATAGACCTCACAGTTGACCTGCAGCAGTAGTAGGAACTGAATGGTTTCCGAATGCATGGCATTGCACAAAAGAAGTGACATTTTGGGAACAGTGGCTATATGTATATGTATACATACACACACACATACTGTACATAAAGTCTCACATACACACATATGAAAAACTGCATGCAAAAGGTGTGTATTGCATTAATTTTATTTTTGAAAAACATATGCAAGGGAAAGTTATACACAAAAGCAAACATTAGGGGAAAATTATAAATAATAGAGTTTTTTCAAGCAATATGTTTTTTAAAATTGCAAAAGTAGGCAGGAGAGAATAACACATAATATTTATATTGATTGAATGTAGGTTGATCTTCAAATCTTTATTTGCTAAGCACTAATATAAAAGACACTTCACCCTATTCAGCCAATACAAACAAGGACAGAACTCACTATGGGAGAAATGGTGAGCAGCCTACCCTCTTTATTTCAAACTGTGGGATCAGCATAGAGCCATTTGTCCACAAGTATTACTGTCTGCATCAAGAAAGACTTCCTGCATGGAACTCTACCCAGAAAGGCTACCTCTTGTAATCATGGAAGTTGTATTGTTCTTCTGGTGAATAGCTCTTCCCTAACACCACACCATTACTTGCTAAGTAGAGGGATCCTCAAGCGATTTATATCCTTGAGCATATTAGCTTGTGACAATCCCACACGTATATACAGTACGTACCTCTCATTCATCCTATTGACCTAATATCTTAATTGGCTTTTCCAAACTACTAACATGTTTCATACATTCTGTGACAGAACTTTGTGTCCTGAGGCAGCCTTAGTTGACTTACCCATGCAAACTCATGTAAATCTGTTTCTCCCTTGTTTGGGGCATCTAATTTTTATATTGATTCTGTTTCAGGAAATTAGGCAAGATGCTTGCAAGAAGGGAGAAGTTATCATCTGGTTGAAATCTAGGCTTGTTGCCTTATCTGAGGTTTCTTCAGAGGATGAAGTAAAAAAGAAAGGGAATGAACTTTCAGTACTTGCTAGTGACTTTAAGAAAGTTTTAGCCTTGTTGACAGAGGTATATTATAATTTCATTATATTGACTTCAGAAGCTGCCCTATTTTCTATTATTTGTCCAGTTACAGTAAGTTAATAGCATTCTGTTATGTTTCAGCAATTTAGTCTGAATGTTACTGTAACCACTGATGATTTCTCAGTGATATTAGTGGTATTTTGATGTACCTAGGTACTTGAAAAACAATGATCAGTTTTTCAACTAACTAGGTACATCAAAATACCACTAAAAAATAACAGAATTGTTAATTATTGTATAGTTCTGCATGTAATTGCATCTCTGATTATAGGTAAAAGTAGTTCCCTGTATTTCCATATGTCATTTGTAAATTATTGTATAATATTTCAAAAGACAACACATACTGTATATGCATGTATGTGGTAAATACATGAGAGCCACAATTCTGATGTTTCCTAGATGTATAATTCTGCACGTTTTCCTAAATGTATTTTCTAATCCAATTATACAGTTTGCTTATGAAAGTATTGCAGGGATCCTTTTCTGTAATATAGAGTTTGATGGAAGCACGTGATTACATAAACTTACTTTTTATGCTGAAGTCAGTGTGCACAATATGCAGTGTGCATCAAAAGAAAAGGAGCTGTGTGCACTATGGGGAAAAGATCCAAAATTCATATTAATTTTCCCATTGGCAATTTTCCTTCCTCCTGCCCCTTCCTCTGCCCTCCATACACTTGTGTTATAGACAATGTGTATATCAATTTCTCCCCTAGACTATTTTTGGATCATTCATATTTGCTTTGAGAGTTTTTTTTCCTAAAATAGTTTTGTATTTCGGAAAGCTTTTGGCATTTTAGAACTTGCTTATGCTTACTGTTTGCTGAGTATGGGCACAAAAATATTTATTTTCAGAAAATGAGTTCAGCATTGGGATATAGAATAGAAAAAAAAGGATTGGCAATTATCATGGCCAATTCTACAATTAATTTTTAAAAATTCCAAATTAATCTGGAAGGGTCAGATAGAATAGAGCAAACTCACAAAATAATAATAGAATAAAGTGGAATAGAAAAAATCTATTGATAGTTAGTTAGAATTGTTGATGCCTGTCAGATAATTGGAAAATAATATAGAGACAATGCAATTAATTGCTTGATCATATACTTGCACTGCATTTTAGATTGCTTTAAATAATGCCAAGTACTGCTTACTTGGCACTGAGTACCTTTAGAGAGCTTTAATATGGTTTCTAAACACAGATTGAGAAGACACTGGGTGCGGTTGGAGATTGTGTTCAATACACTGAAGAAGTGAAAGGCACATTGGAAGAATTGATCACAAACTCAAAAGAAGCTCAGACAGAAGTTGAAAAAATCTTAGATGTTGATAACTTGTTACAGGCCCAGCAAATCCTTCTACATCATCAGGTACAACAACTGTCCACACATCAGCTTTCACTGAATGTGTAACAAGTGCTTAAATATATATTATTGTTGCTGCAAGCACTAATATCTGAACTGCTGATAATGGTTAAGAATCCATTTCATATAGGCTGAATTGGAAAGAGGGGATATTACACTTTTCTGTAATAAGGTGCTGAGGGCGAACATTTAATATATTTTTAGAAGGGGAAAGTATAAACCTTTTAAAAATGATTATGTACTTTGCCAAAGTGACTTTTTGTTATTCCTTTTCTCTTCCCACCCCCATTCTTGTCTTCATTCTTCTTACAAGAAACAACAAGTTTTCAAGGACCATTTCACAATTTACATAGGGCAAATTTGGGACTGCCATCAAGCCAGTCATCTTGGCAAACTGTATGATAATGGTGTTTGTAATAATATATTTTTCAGCCTATGCTTAGTATAATGAACTGGCATCAGGTTGATTGAAAGTATTCTTTCACCCATGTCTTCCCTGCCTTTTCCATGGCAATACTTTAACGACTGCCAGACTGGCCTCGAGGAAGGAAAAGGGAGCTGCCTGGATTCAGCTGAGGCTCTCCTGAAGTGCTTGTTGCCGCTGTCTGTTTCTTCAGTAAAGTTGTATTTAGGGGAGGCGAACATGGGAGACAGTGCCCCCAAGAATGTTACACTCAGAAAGAGCAAAACCTAAAAGGGTTGTCCCTTTGGGAACATTATGAAGAGTGACAGCTCTGAGGGCCCTGCCTTCCTGCCTGCCTGCCTATCTGCCTGCCTGCCTTCCCCAAAAAGGAGAAGTGTGGGCTGTGTGAGGGTAAGAGCTGGGAGATTTCCCAGACGTGGGAAAGATTCTAAATTCAGCTTCCACCCACGTCTGATGAAAGCTGACCTAAGTGAATAGTCACAAACAATGAAAGTACAGAAAGAGAAGTTCTGTAAGAGACAGAGGATCTATGTGGCTGCAGTCCTTCATGCCCTTTGGGCCTTTATCAGAAACCTTGTGATATGGCTTCTGAGTCTCCCTCCCCCAGTGATATTGCCCGCTAACTGCCAGTTTGGTTCATAATAAAATGTGGATGAAGGAACCAATTTTGCATCTATTACTGAGACCTAATATGTGAGCTGATTGTGTGGATTTGGCCCTTCTGGTTTCTCAGTGCATTTGGTATGGATCAACCCAGTCCGGGGGAACAGAATGGAGTTGCTGTGGTCCATAAGAATATTGTCTTTCTCACCACTCTTTTGAATATGGCAGGTTATGAGGTTGCTATCACCATTATAGATGGTTGGTCATTGAGATCATCAGGGGAACTTCTAGGTGTTCTAAGAATGCCCTCTGGTGGCAGTTTGCAGGTGTCCTTTTTTGGCAGCACCCATGCCCTGAAATTTGGGGTTGCCTATTATACTACCTTTTAGATGCCTGTTGAAAATTTGCTTCTTCACTTAGGTCTTCCTAGTATGACTGTTGGAAGAATGTTCCTTGCCTCACTTTTTCAATGGATATGTTTTGTTGGATATTTTTTTCATATTTTAAATATTTAAATGTATTTATTTATTTAAGAAAATTAATGAATTCTGGGTAGCTAACAACAATTAACCAAAAAAATACCTTCTGTAAATCAAGCAAAAAAAAAAAAAAATTAAATGATCATTACATAATAGCCAATGCACTATATAACAGACTCAGCCACACAAACCACACCTATATTACACTCGTCTAATATCCTGACTCAGCACCTGGGGGGAAAGCCAGGTTTTCACAGCCTTCCAGAAGGCCAAGAGGGTTGGGGCCCTTCAGATCTCCAGGGGGAGGCTGTTCCATAGGTCAGGTGCCATGACAGAGAAGGCATGATTCCTCATTCCCACATTGTTTAAAAACTTTGTTTAATAGAGGGGACCTTGGATGGGGACCCCTTGGAGATAGGCAGTCCCACAAGTAACCTTTAAAGGAAATAACCAGCACATTGAATTGAACTTGGAAGCATACTGGAGTGCAGCTCACGCAACAGCAGTGTAATTCAGGCAGATCTTGGGTGCACTTAAACCTGTGTGCATCACTGTATTCTGGATCAGTTGAAGTTTCTGAGTTTTTTTTTCAAGGGCAGCCCCACATAGAGCACATTGCAGTAATCCAGTTGGGAAGTGATATGACATAGTGAGTAGGGCCTCCCAGTCCAGGAATAGGTGCAACTGGCACACAAGATGGGTTTATGCAAAAGTGCCCCTAGTCATGACTGCCACCTGTTCTTTGAGCAGGAGCCATGAGAACTAGATTGTGCATCAGATCTGTCCAGGGTAGTGCTCTGCCATGAAAAGTTAAAAATGAAGTATCTCCAGATCCTCGAGGGCCCTTTGAAGCTGTGCACCTACCACTTTTCAACAGATTTCCCTAAAATGAGAAAGTTGGAGACTGGAGGCAAAAGGTATCTAATACTGTTGGATCCAAGGATAGCTTCTTAAGAAGGGGATGGACTACTGCCTCCTTCAAGGCAGATGGAACCATCCCTTTCCAAAGAGAAGCACTGCTTGTACCCAACCACATGCCATCTCCCAATAGGCCTTAACCAACCAGGAGGGACATGGATCTAAAACATAGGTGGCAGAACTTACAACACCAAGGACCCTGTCTAATTCCTCAGGACCAACTTCTTAAAACTCTTCCTAGATAACTGGGCAAGACTGCACTCCAGTCACTTTGATAGAATCTGGCAAAATGGAGTCCAGCTCTAAGCAGTTCCAAGTGATTTTATTCGGCAGATGCCTAGAATAACAGTCCCTCCCAGGCCTCTTCCTACAAGGAAGGGACCTGACACAAGACTGGCTACCTGCAGACATGATAAGAGCAGAGAAGTAAGCCTTATCACCACAAAGTAAGTCCTAAGAAAGGTATTTACCTGGGCTCAATTAGATTTGCTCTTTGTTTTCCCCAGTGGTGATTTAATATCAGATATCAAATGTGAATTTTGTTTGAAAAATTGTAGCATTTTACTGTGCCATGTTCTGGATGTGTAGTTTTGAAAAGTTTTGAAAATTATAGATAAACTAGACCTTTCTGGTGTTTTAGTTAGAGCAGAGGTGATTTAATGCTTGTTCCCTAAAACACAACATATTTGTATATGCATACTATGCAGGTATATCTATATTTACTAGAGTGCTTTTAAATATTTGTTTTTAGCAAAAGTCAAAGAGACTTCATGCAAAAAGGCAAGATGTGCAACAGCAGATTGCCCACAGTAAAGAGCTACAAATTGAAGGTGGTCTGTCTCCTGCTGTGCAAGAAGATTTATGGAAGTTGGAGAGTACATTAGAAAGCATGCAGCAATCTATGGAACAGCGTGGAGATCAATTACAGGTAAGTATTTTCCTTGAAACTCTGTAGAGAAATAAAAAATTGTCACTTTACTTAATTTATACTTAATATGAGCTGTCATCTGACAGGCTTTTCCCAGCTTAGCTAAGTTTTTAAATACAAGAATCTGGCCAACCTTGTCAGAGGTTGGGGTCAAATAGGGCCAGACATGGTTGGTACCTGAATAGGACACTACCAGGTTATAGCTCTAGGCTAGGGTAGGAAATAAATAATCCCCCTCCAGCAATGCTGTTTCAGTATTGTTGCCAAGAAACCTACATGATTGTGTCCATATAGTCACCAGGAATAGAGACTGACTCCAGGACATCTTTATTTTTTACACTATGAAATGGCCAGTAGCATTAACTTTTCATAATCTGATTATAAAGTTCAAGTACTAGGTCATCTAGAGTTCAACTACAAAATGGGGTATCATCAGACTTGGCGATGGCTCTCAACTTTAAGACATTAAAGAAGGCACAGACAAATTCATGGAAACTAAGCATATCCATGGCCACAAGTCATGATTTTTAAAAATAATTTTCTGAAACCCACATTAAGAAAAAAAATCATGTGTGATACACACACAGACACACACCCCTATGCTATATGTGCGCACACACACAAATCTCTAGATATGTAAAAGTATTGAGATTAAAACCAACTAACAAGCTAACATAAACATTTAAAAAAGGAATTAAAAAATTAAAAAGCAACAATTATTCTAAAAGTTCCAATGCTATTTTCTGCATGCAAAAATAGAAGTGGAATACCCATAGGACTTAATTAGCCACTGTGAGAAAGAATGCTGGACAAAATGCACTTTCGAACTATTCTAATAGGGAAGTCTGATGTTTAAAAGAGGAGAACCACACTATAGGTCATTCTCACATGGCACTTGCACAGTTCTTTTATTCTTAAGACTTGGGAATAATAATCTAAAAATATCAATAATCCAATTATCAGATGGTTTTTGAATAGAGCTTGATAATTAAACTCTAGGAGCTATTTTCCAATGGTTGTTTGAATTGTGAGTATTCAAATAAATACTTTTTGCATAAAAACCTAGCTAAGAAGTAGCACCAAGCAAACTTGGCTAATTTCACAAAGGCTTTTGGGGTCATATCTCAATACTCTATGAATGGGAGACAACCAGGAAATACCAAGACTACAACTAGACTGGAAAGCTGGGGGGGAAAATCATCGTGGATGACTGGAATGGCAAATCACTTTTGTGTTATCACCTAGAAAACTACATGGATTTGTCAATGAATTCACATAGAATTATCTCAGTACATGAAGAAAAGACCCTTTACCGTCATGTTCTGCATTCAGGTTTCCCATTGATCTCTGTAGCTAATAAAATGCACGATTCTTGGATCTAGCAGGAGTTTTCATTTGTTTTTAAAATTTTAGATTCTGAAAGAATAATGTAAATTCAGGTAAATATGTTCGATACAGCTTGATTTTATGAGCCAGAAAAATTTCATTATTCATATGTGGTAATTATGAACTTTAACTTCCTGTTCTTCTTTTACTGTTCTGTTTCTTCTTCTTCTTTTTTTGTAGCTCACAATAAACACATGGGAACAGTTTGAAAGAGACAAAGAAACAATTGTCAAGTATCTTAGCCATGCAAGCTCTGCCCTTGAGCGCATCTTAAGTTTTAGCAGCTTGGAAAGTTTGTCAGCAGAATTAGAAAAGACAAAAGTATGTGTCCTGGAGGATTTTAACTGTTCTGTCTGCTACTATATTAGATTCTTGTGTGTTTCTTTTTGCTAAAAAAATGTGTACTTCATTAATACCTCCTTGCCTTGAATGTTGGTCAGGCAGGTAATACAGTGATTTCAAAATATATAAATATATACCTAAACAATATTAAGATAATTGGTTTTTAGAACTATGTGTTGTTTTCCTTTATGTTTTCCATCTGTTTTTGATTATTTCTGTAAATCACCCAGAGTCACATTGTTTGAGTTGGGAAGCCAAATAAATCCTGTAAATAAATAAATAAAGCCACAACCTGGGCCCATCAGAACACAGTATTGATGGATTCCCACATTGAAAAGATGCGTATTTCCTTCTTTTCAAACTGACATATAAAGCGGCAGATGATTACTGAAAATGAAAAGATGATATGCAAATCCCATGATCCCTTTTCTTTATATGATTCAAGTGAATCATGCACTAATAGCAGAACAAATATAAAACTTCAGCCAAGAAATGTTGCAATCATCTTGGGACTGGTTCCGGCCCTAAGAATACTGAAACAGAAGGGAATTCTGTACTATTTAGCAAAACTTTGAGTTGTATATGGTGAGAAATTCCCCTGTTTAAATCAGATATTCTTGAACTGGTAATTTTTGAAAACCTATTTTGGTATTTCTTTTTTATAAGAATATGAAGTAAATTCCAATAACCACCCCTTGTTGGCAAAATATTATTGAGAATAATGTTTAATTTGTGCCTCCTCCTTTCCACAGGAACTTTCTAAGCAGACAGTAGCCATGGCCATGGAAGCGGAGAATCTGGTCAAGAAGTCTTTTGCCATACAGCTTGGTCAGAGGAGCAAGGAGAGCCTTCAGCAGCAAGCAAAGTCAATTCAGGAACAAGTTCAAAAAGTAGAAGCTACACTTGAAGAAGAGTATGTTCTTAAATAGTCATAATATTTGTTCCCTGACATGAAGAATGTATCTTTTTTGCCTTATTAATGCAGTGTTGAGTCTCAAAGACTTTGTAAAACTGTCATAAAATAGTAACTTATCTATCAGAAACTACTGTTTTAATACCGGTGGGGGGGAGGAGGACCTGAAAAAGAAAGAAAACAGTGACACATTATCTAATTGGAAATGCTTGAAAAAATATCCTTGGTCCTTTAAGTGTCCTTATAATTGCTTTATGAAGCAACCATTGTGAATCCTATTTTATGCATTTAAGCTGATTCTTGTCAATGAAAGAAATACTTTGAATTGGACATAAATTCTAAAGTCATAGTAACACACTTCAATATTCCGTAACAAAAACAGAAAATTATTTGATAGAGGTTAGCATAGATAAATAATGCCATCTCCTAAAGTGCCTTAGGGCATTTAGAAAAATCTATCAATCTACTTTTTAAAATATTTTTTCTTTACTTTGTTCAACCGAGTGCATAAGAACATAAACTGTGCCTTTCTCTCATTGAAATGTGCCCTATTCCCTTTTGTCATGCTATTACAAGTGATAGATAAAATAACTACCCTTATTTCTTTGTATCCTTGTATTTATTCACCAGGATCTGGGCTACAGATCCAGTGTTAGAATCTGGAGATCAGAAAACATAGTGACAGCTACATAAAGGTTACATAAAAGCAATGATATAGCAACTTTTATCACAATGTGTATTTAATGCTTCATACTCTGTTTCATCTTCACCAGAACTTTAGGAGACAGGGCAGTATTATTCCCATGTTACAAATAAGTTCATGAAGCTGGCTTAGTAATTTGTTCAAAATTGCTTAATTCCTGTGCAGGGAATTAAGCAATAGTATCCTGGGTGTATTTCTAGTGCTTCATATTCTGGACCATGAAAACTCTTAGGAAGTTGCCAGTGATTTATTTGCAAAGAAATAACTGTATTCCTTTTCTTGTACATTCCTTTTACACTGAGGCACATAAATAATTGAGTTTATCAAGTTCAAGTTTGTTAATGCATTAGAGAGGAGCAACATTTTAACATAACCATTCCCCTCCCTAGTAGTTTCATATGATTTTTTTTCCTTGCAGATTTCTTCATCTTTTTTTTTTTTTGCTCTGCCCTCTCTACCTAACATCAAGAGTAAAAGAATAATTATTTTCCATGAAGCCTGCTTCTTGCTTTGCAAATTATTTAGAACTCTTTTTTCATTTGCCACAAATGAGTAAAGAAAGGCATTGCTTTTAGTGCCTCTGAACTGCATTCTGTGACCTTTATTTTTTCCTTCTGAAATATCCAAGTAGTTGTATTGGTCATGACCATTTTTAGTACATGTTTTGAACAGATTCTTAGTTAAACATAAAATACCTAACTGAAACTAGATGTTGTTATTTTAGCAAAATATGCATGGATACCTACCTGACTGATTAAATATTTTGGATATAAGTTTGCACAAATGTATGGTTCAGTTGTATAATTTTATGGATTCTAATGCATTTGCATACTGTGTAGTCTTGCAAAAGGGATTTTAAAAATGCCCAACTTCATTCAGTAACAATCTTCCTTGCTAGGGGTGATAGCAACTGTATCATCAATCATACAGAAAGGCATATTTATTCCTTTGGAATTTCAGTCATTTTCAGGAACGTAGACCTTATAATGTATTGGGAAGCATTCTTCTAACGCACTTATGGCATAAACACAATATGTGAGGTTGATTATAATATAATAGTTTGTTAAAAGCAAGTCTAGTAGAAGGAAATGGTAATATTTTAACTTAGAAGCACAGTGAAGGAATATTAAGGAATAAAGATCAACATTGGCTGAGCTTCAGAAACTCTCAATCAGTAACTCAGCTGCAATTTGCAATCTGCAATTTGATTAGATGTTGTACACAAACTTTCAAGATTTCTCCAAAGCTTAAAAATATCAAATACTTGCATTTTGGGAAAGAGATATGAATGCTGAAAGTATTAGGAAGACAAATAGCTTTAAGGGAATCTATGTGCAGAAGTTATTTAGATGCAGAGAGTATACAGTATATACTTGTACCACATTGCCATTTTTTGCATCTGCAGTAAAAAAAATATTGGCTGGGTTCACACTTTGCAATAAAGCAAGATGTTTTAAACTATTATTTATCTTGCGAGCTGCAGTATTAAGGCACTGTGGCTTGGGTCATATATCAGGATAAGCCAAAAATAAACCATTATGGCTAACCATTAAGTATACTACCCTATAAATTTAATGTCAGCTTTGGATATTACAGTACAGTCATCAGGTTGGACATCAGTCCAATAAACAAACAAATAAGAATATTCTGTGCAGATTTATATGTACATATTCAGAATCTTCAGCTGTGTCTCTATGTTTTCTCCTGGTTTCATGATAACTGAGATATGTAAGTTTATATCAAAGCTTTAGCTCATTTTAATGGCTTAATTTTGCATTTGTACTATACCAAATTTAAAACAGCTAACAATCTTTAGTTGAAAATAAGCTATTTAAATTTTAAAAACACCCATGTGGTAGCTGCTAGGTAGTTAATTTCCATGCTGCTCTAAAAATACGCCTTTGAAAATAATATCTCAGAAGATGATGTGTTACTTCCCACACTAGTTTTGTTCTTTTCAGAAAATGGAAGAAACCCATTGCCTCCTATGCTCTGGAGGTAATTAAGACCAGATTCCTTGGTTGCTATAATTTTAAATTTAGAAACAGGTACTTTGTGGTTCGTTTTCTAAAATGGCATGCCATTATGTAAGCAATTCTTTAAATTGGACATGTAAGAGAATGGGCATAGTTACACAATAATAGAGTGTTAATTTTTTTCACTACATATGGTTGATTTTAGTATTAAAACCATGGAAATGGTGAAACACAAGTGGGATCAGTTTGGGAAAAAATTTGAAGCATTGTCCATCTGGATCAATGAAAAAGAAAAGGCGCTGGATTCCTTGGAAATACCATCAACTTCCCTGGATGTGCAAATCAACCAAATTAAGGTGATTGGTTCACATTTTATTTAGCATTAAATATTGTTTTACTTTGTCCCTTCTATTAGAAAGCTGCAGAACAAAGGAACAGGCTTTTAACAGCTACAGACATACTTTGACATAAAGATGCTAAGGTAGAAGGTTTTGCAGGAGTTTAAAATAAAATATGCATATTTAAATTAGTTTTAAATTACATGCAAATTCTTCAGTATGTGCGAAAAGATCAGTGGGTTGTGTTTTTGGTTGATGCTCTTTATCTACAAAATATCATCATGGGTATATTTTCACAGAATGTAGAATGATTTCTATTGTAATCTGTATTGCAGTTACAGTATTTTCTTCCAATATGTTAGATAAAATGTATATAATTTTGTGTACTTATCAAGTATTGCTGAAATAATAAAGGAATGTCTGGATTCAGTATTGGTAGCTAAACCTTTTTTACATACTCTCAGTTCTTTATATCGTATACTAGATTCTGTTTTTCCTCTGGAGTGTTAATAAAAATCTCAACTACAAGTAATGTTTATCAGAATTTCTAGAATGTGAATTTCACATATAGGGTTTAATTTTTTAATAGTTTTGTGGTGAAAGTACATGTACATTTCCAACTATATTTAGTGCCCCAAGTATAGTTAAACCATGTATATGTATATTCCTAGAACTTCTTTAAAATTTCCCCACCAAACTGCTAGAACTGCTAAGACTAAAAATACTGATAGTCCTTGTGTAGAGGAGGAGTCCTAGATTTTGATTAATTTTTTAAAATTGATTGTTATGATAAGAATGGACAGTGAATTATGTCAGTGGAGGATAACACCCGTGGAGGATAACACCCGTGGTGGTGTATGCTGTTCCACTGTATGTTGGATTTATCTACCTTATCCTCATCAAACTGCAGTTCACATTTAAATATACAGGATCAGATCTAGAGCATTCTAGATCTAGGTCTTATTCTGGCTTTGGCACAGAAAATTTTTCCTTACCTTTCCAAATTTATTCATTCAAATAAAAACAAATAGTTATATACAAGTTTCTTTGCTGTGTTATAACTCTATTCTTATATTTTTAGATTTTTTTTATTAAGAGGTGAAATTCAACTATTTTTTAAATTATTTCTGGAATTAGTATTGAAGTACAAGTACAGTATATGAACATATCCAAAATTATAGTTAAAATTATTTAAGTATCTAAAAATCCAGGCTCCATGTCTTAATTGAGGGAGCTTTACTTCTGTTAAATATCTTTCATCCTAATTACTGTGAAAATTTATACCCTAATGGTACATGTTATGTATGTATATTTGTTAAAATTATTGGATTTAATGTAAAATAAATCTTGTAAATGAAAATATACAGATAACACATAGATGTGGCAATGTAAATCACAAGGTCTTCCCCAGATCCTTTTGTGTGTTGTGGGTGCTTATATGCTAAAATGACAATGCTTGTTTGTGCATTGTATTTGTATTTGCATATATTTTGAACCAAATTACAAAATACTAACAAATATAATAACATTGTATGATACCAGTAAAATGAAATTGGAAAAAATGCCTAGTACAGAGAAATTAAAAATAACAAAATATTTGCAGAAATAGTAAGCCCAACAAATATGGAAGTAGATACCCAAATCAAGTTCTTAATGTTTTCCTGAACCACATTCTTAGAATGGTGGAACATATGTTTATTTGGCTTAATTATCTGAAGCTTAGCATGGTGTATTTAGTCTGTCCTTTTTCACAACATGTGTTATATTACAGTATTAATAATATTGGATGCTTTATGTAACCTTGTATAATAAGGTGCTTGCCTTTGATCATTCTGTCTGTAAGAATAAAGATAGTCCTCACTTAATGACACAACTGGGACTTGCAACTCCATCGCTAAGCCAACTTACAATCTCATTTCTGCTGCTGTTGCTAAGCGAATCACCCACCAAGTGAGACATCACATGACCGCGACTTGCGATTTTACTGCCAGCTTCTCCATTGACTTTGCTTGTCGGAAGCCGGTTGTGAAGCTTGCAAATGGCGATCACATGACTGCAGGACACTGTGATGGTCGTAAATGCATGCCAACTGCAAAGTGCTCAAGTGACTGTGGGGATGCTGTGATGGCCGTAAGTGTGAGGACTGGTCATAACATTACTTTTTCAGCACTTTCATAACTTTGAACAGTCGCTGAACAGGGCAGTTGTTAACCGAGGACTACCTGTATTTCATTTTAAGATAAAATGCTGATTTACATAATAATAACCAAGTAAGCACTTTTATCTGGCCTCATCAAGATGTTTTTACATTAGTTAGGGTCAACTGCTGACAATTTCAAGTGAAGAAGTTCTAATACTGTCATCATAAATTGTGTAGGAGAGAGGCAATTGTGCATTTGGGAATGTTGGTAGAGCAACATTTCTTTGTGACAACATAGATTAAATATCCAGGAAGATTGGTGCGAGGGGGGAAAAACAAACATAATTACTGGATCGTTATTTGATCATATTTTGGTTTCTGAAAATACAGAAGATGGCTACTGTTGGATTTAAATTAAAGTATGTGGTTCTCACAAAACTATCTCATGTTGATGAGATCTTCTGTCAGAATTTCCTCCTTGCTCTGTACCTCTTAATGAGAATAAGAGTAGCTTCTTATGAAATCTCAGCTTTTTAAGGGTAAATGTTCCACATGAATAAATACCATTGGATCAGTTCATAAAGTTGTGGTTAGAGATAGCTTTTATTTTTAAAATATCACAAAGGATAAACTTTTGTTTTAGCATACAGTAAAGGGAAAAATCTTAAGTGAAAATATTGTCATTACGAGGATTTTTTTACCAACTTTATTACATGACATCTACTCTAGAATTCAGGTTTTTAGAATTAGAATTACTTATTTAGAAGGGAAGGACACCCAATTGCCTCCATATATTTACAACTATATGATTTTACCTGAAAAGTAAGAAAGGGGGTATATAAATAAATAAATGAAATACAAATGAAAGACATGCATGAGAATTGTATGTGAATATATTACAAATAATATAATACACATTTACATTATTTTAAAAAATAATATAGTGAATCATGAACAAAGGTTCTATAACAAGGAGAGAGGGTATTTCTGCCAACTTTTCTGTTTTTTCTACAAAGGCAATTATAGCTAAAGCAGTAAAACCTGTGTGGTATATTTCATTTTGAGGGAAGGGAGCACTTATTCTGACTTCAGTAGGTCCCAGTCTCAGTTGATAAGGTTGAATCAGTCTCTTATCTGAAATTCAGAGAAAGAATTGCCAGCTGTTGTGAATAGCTGTCCAAAGTGGCAGCAAGCTTCCTACAGCATGTTGATGATTATAATCCAAAAGTAGGCAGGGACAGGATCTAAAGTGGGTTTGAATTTGTGGAAGGGGATGGAGGATTTAAAGGGGAAAAATGAATATTTTAAGTGGCTTACATTACCCATTTCCCCCCGAAATCTTTTCCTACGTCCCAAACAACTCAAATTTTGGGAGCTGAAAAGGAATGCCGGTGGGTCACACGCAGCCTGTGATTGCATATTTTGCAAACCTGCTTTAACAGTACAAAGAGAGATGGACCAAGAATCCAAGTTAGTCCAGGTCTGATTTCTATGCTACTAATGCTTAATTGACAGTGAATTCAGTAATGTGTCCTTGTTTTTTTAGCAGTATGCATATTGCTGTGATTAAACATGGACTAATTATTTGTGAAACAATACATACTATTAGTTAAATCTTGCTCACTGTGCTTTTACTTTTCATTTCCTACATATTAGGCTTAAAAGGCCAAATTAGTAATTCATGTTAATTTGGATGTTCTCATAAGACAACAGATTAGCTAATACTTACTAGAAGTAGAACAAAGCGAGAGAATTCCAGCTCAAAAACCCAAGTACATGCTTAACTAATTGCTTCAAATTAAAAGTACATTTATATCAACTGTACCTGCTTTGCAGCAAATAAGATATTTTTTATTACAATATATTAATAATCAGTATTTTTCCTAAACTACATGGAGTTATGATTGATAAGTGCCAATAGTCTATTAGAATTTTAATCGCGAAGTATATTACCAAAAAAAATCAATAACATCACTATATAATATACAACTGATTACCATAAAATCATTTAAGAAAAAAACGTGTTTTCTCAGTGTTCTATATGGAGAAAAATGAACACCCTTTGTTGCAAGAAAAAGTTAAGTTCAGTAATTATATTCTACGAGTAACATACTAAAACCCGATACTGCGATAGATGCATGACATATGATTGATAATGATGTATAACATGATAGATATAGGTGTTCGTTGTATGTATTAATAGTGCCCTCTTTTGTTTGAAGCTAAAGTGATTTCCATGTAATGTATGAAACAAGCCATGATATCGCTTCTTTATGTACGCTTATTTATATTTTAGGCTGTTAAGAATAAAATAGCTGATAAGGACAACGAAATCCCAATGCTAGAAGAGGATGCTCAACTTTTCTCTCAGTATCTTACTTCTGGAGAATCAGCACATATTAAAGCCAAGATGACACAGATTAGAAGATACTGGGAAGAATTCAGAGACCGTGCACAGAATTTGGAAGGAACCATCGCAGGAAGGGCTTTGGTGCAGCAAAAATTTGATGAAAACTTTAGAAAGGTAGAATGCATCAATTTTGTCTAGGCTATTCAAAAAAGACAATGACAATTGGGTATTGAACCATATTAAGACACAAAAGGTCAATTTAAATATTGTTTTAAATATGCTGGCTGGGGAATTCTGGGAGTTGAAGTCCACACATCTTAAACTTGCAGAGGTTGAGAAACATTGGTTTATTATTTGTTTCAAAGAATAATAGTTCCAAAATCCTTCATGGGTAAAATGTTAAAATTAATTTAAAATATGGTAAAATAGATGGGTTGGACACAGCCAAATAATAAATATAGCTGACCATATCCCTGTATTACAAAAAGGTTTTCACTTTTATTTTTTATTAACCACGATCTAGAGTTATATCCAAATCTTAAATTGTGCTTAAAATATGGTTTGCTTGAAAAAAACCAAATTCATAATCAATGGTTTGAAATTGGATTTCTTCAAGCCATAGTTGAGATGTTTTTGAGGGGCCGATACGAAGGATAAAATGCTAGAAGTGGAGAGGAAATAGGAGTCCCAAGGCTCCCTGTGATTTCCACTATCACAACAAGCTGTGGTTTATCTCGATGTCAGTCAATCAAATCTTTATTGTGATCATCATGGCAATCATAATGTCAGCTTAACTTTTGTATCTTTAAAATAGTCCTGTTAGTCAAGAATATTGTTACTGTAAAGCTTCTGTTTTAAAGCACACTTGCCTGAGGATAAATCCTCCTATGATTTTCTACCAAGTTAGCATATATTTCCGACATACATACATACATATATATCTTTAGCATAAGATGCTGTTATTGGTATTTTTAACGGCAGCATAGTAATCCTATTAGTATGGAAAGAATATTATTTTTAAAATATAAATCACCCTTGAGTTCTCAGAATTAGCATTATAAGTAACAAATAACAGTTTAGTAGCATTTAGTTACTACAGAAATATCAGAAAGCAACAATTCTCTTACTATTCTCTCAGACCATATTGACCTTATGAGCTATTGCAACTCATAGGATATACTCTGAAGTATCAAAGATGTAATTGTTTAAAATGATAGAAAATGGCAATGTAACTTTCTTCTTTTTTAAATTCACCAATTCAGATTCAAGAAGACTTATGCAGTTGTGAAGCCAAACTGGTAGAGCTTGATATTTCATGCTTTTCATTAGCAGAGACTTATAATGCTCTCCAAGACCTTACGGTAATTAAAAAGTTGTAAATGTTTGTCACTTGCTTGACACGATCAACAAATAAAATACATTTACTGTTCTGAATAGGGTTATGATGAGAATTGAGCAACTGAAGAAGTATGACATTTTTGTAGTCAGCAACCTGCTTTTTGTGGGGCATGATAAAAGCTCCATTTGGATAGTCTTCTCTCTCACTTGTAAGGGAAAAAAAAGCATAATTGCAGTTGCCTTAGAAAAATTATGCAAGCCTATCTTTTATATGCATAATATGGGAGATGTCACTTATAAACAATTTTGAATTAAAAAAAACTTGTATCCCACAGGTTTTAATTAAATTGGGAAATAATGTGCTATAGCTAAGCATGTATACCTTCTGAAGTTGCTTATATTAAAGTACTTGAAATTCAATTGTAACTTGAATAATACATAGTAATATGTAAATCAGAGCATTTGGGATCATGATGCTAAATGGCTCCTGTGTTGTTGCTTTGTGTTAAGCAGGACCTTTCACAAATTCTGGAAAAAATGAATCAAGCACTGACTTCTTTATCATCTGGCTCTCGCAAACTTACGAACAAAGAAAAAGCAAATCAAGATATTGTCATGCTTCAGCAAAAACATGAAAATATTATGAGACAAGTTAAAGATAGACATGCCTCTTTAGAGACTCATCTAGTACAATGTCAAAGGTGAAAAGGGCCCTATGTTCTCTTTCGCTACAAAAATATTTGCAGATTTTTTTTCAATATTTTAGTAGCACTGGATTAACAGAAGTATTTCTTTATTACAATATTCCACTAGATTGGAGAAGGAATTGTCTACCTTTTTGACTTGGTTAGAGAAGTGTGAAACTGCAGTCAGACCTACAGAACAGCATGTTTCTGCTGACAAAGTTAAACTAGAAAATGAACTACAATTACTTCAAGTAAGATTTCTGGGTTGGCAACTCAAATGTTTCCCTTATTTTATAGTGCTTTCATTTTTATAAAATGACATGGAATTCTACCAATGGTAACAACTCTATGCTAAGTATTTGAAATTAAATGAAACAGAACTTAATGAAATAATCCATTCCTTGAAAGTAACTCAGTGTACTGAATGTGGTGTATAATTTAACAGAAGTGATTGTTGCAGTACAAGTCTAGTGACATAAAGCTATGGCTTTCTTGCATTGAATGAGACATGAAAACAAATCCTTCAGTATTTATTGATAGCCTATCATAGTTGCTGTTTACAAGCAGTGCCTGCCATTAAAAATGATAGGGGACTTTTGAGCTACTTTATAACCAACTATGTCAGTACAACTCCCAACATGCCAATTGTTTTGAATTTGAAATTGTGGTTCTGACCTTATTCTGACCATTCCAGAAGTGTTTGGAGCTTGAAACAGTTCCTTTTGCACTCAGATACAGATGTTCAGCACAGAACATTTCCAGAATGGGTAGAACAACATTGGAGTACTTCTGGTAAGGTCAGAACAGCTGATGCAACTTCTTTGAATTTACAGTATTTTACTAGTCATATACTGTAGTCTGCTCAGTCCTTAAAAGCAGTTCAAAGCAGCTTGGAATTTTCTCTAGCCTTGCCGAACCAGAAACACTGGAGACTGTGCTGGGTTTGGCTTATATAGAGTATTCCCCTTCCTCAAATAAAGTCAGATGGAGTCATTATGCTCAAACTGCTTTGTGCAGTGATTTATTTTATGTTACTGATTTGCTAAATATGTCAGCATCCAAAGTACAGCAAATATCTTTTTACTGTACTGCCTATGATGGAGTGGAGACTCACATCTTTTAAGAAATCAAGAATAATTTCTTCTAGGATCACTCAGTGTGACCCAGCAGAATGAATGCACCCTTAGAGCCTTAATAAATGTACTTTTGCTGCCTGCCTGGGATTTCAGAAGAATGGAGCTGTGTTTCACATCTGGCCTCAATAAAAGATACTTGTGCAGTAGATTCAGCAGATAATAAACACATAAATATCATATGCAACATTTCCTAATGTCAGAATGTTTGGGTCCCAAATAAAACTTACCCTAGTTGTGATGATATAGTTATACATGTTGGTAGAACCCAGATGACAGCATATTCTGCCAAATGATCTAGTATGAGATTTAGTTTCCGTGTTTTGGGGAGCTTGGTTAGGGTTTTTAAATGTGCAGCAAGCTGCGCAGCTTTCAAAATGACAAATGCCTACAAATTTCCTAGTCGGCAGTCAGGGCACCATCTTGGACCTCCTGAAGATTTCCATAAGAATTCTTATCTAAGAAAATTTCCCTAATTTCTGTTGACCTCCATTGAGGAATAAAATAGTTGCATTTTTTATTTGCGTATAGATCTAACAAAATTACATCATATCTTTGAAACTCTGGCTTTCCCTTTCTTCATGTATTTTCAGTATTTGTTTTAGGAAACAAATTCTGGGCAAACTTCTGTATAATGTTAGGCAACTACGTTGAACACCGCAAAAGCACCTTCCCTGAAACCAGGTGCTAGGATTCTTGTATACTTGTTTTATACATGTTTTATTGTTGTTTTATACTTGTTTCTTAATTTCCATGCTATATAGCTGTTTACCTAATGTACATTTTTATGTTTCTCAGGATATGAAAATGGATATTGCGTCTCATGCTTCACATTATACCAGCCTATTCCAGTTGAATGAGTCACTATTTAAAGCAAGTTCCAGTGAAAGTCTGAGGACAATTAAAAAAGAATTAGAAGACCTTGATGAAAGATGGAAAATTCTACCTCAGACAGTTAGCAGAAGGTTTGTATTTATGTAATAATGCTTAATGACCCAGACATCATGATTAACCAAATATAATACAAATCCACCATAATTTTCATTATATATCCATAGAAATGTGGCCACATAATCTGAATGTGGAGCAGGGAGGTTTATAGGAAGTACAGGAAACCAAGGATTCCCTCCGGATGTGCAGTCACTGCAGTTTTCCTTCTTTTTTTGAAGAAGCTTCAGTCAGTTTTTCTTCTGAGCCATAGAGGCAATAGCCGAGGGTGAATTTCTCTGGTTTGCTTTATAACTTCAATGTTTTTTTCCAAGAAATATAGTGATTAGTTCTAATGTTATGCTAAGTCATTTGCTGTATACCGCCCAGAGTCACTCTGCAGTGAGATGGGCAGTGACAAATCTGAAATATAAATAAATAAATAAATAAGTCCAGGTTACATTATGGCTTGGCATTATGTGTAAACCCAGCTAATATTATCCACACATTCAGATTTCCAAGATATATGTCTTGGGACATCATACTCTGGATGTTTTTGTTTGTTATTGCCTGGATGTTCTCTTGTAGGAATGAATAATGGAAGTAATATTGTTTGTTTATTTTTGTCTGCTGTGCCTTTCTTCACCTTCTTCGCCTTCTCTTCCTGATCCATGGTTTAATCTTGTCCTCTAGTATGAATTGAGATAAATTGGGAGTGGTGGGGGGAGTGTAAATGAATCTGCCAGGATGTTAGCGTTCTCATTACAATTGCTCATTGTAAGAATGTTATATACCTTGAAGGATGGCTTAGTCACCCTTCATATTTTTGTGCATTTCCTATTTCACTATTTACAATCATGTGAGTTGTGTATAAACATATATCCACCTGCACTCACACACATATTGACATAGAATAACTTATATTGCATCTGATTAATTAGAACCTGATTCAGTGCTTATGGCATAATATTAGTCATTAAAGACCCAAAAGATAACGGGTGTGTATTTGCTGTATTTTTAGTTTTGCTGCACCACATTAATATTCCTGCTTCTCTGGAAATATATTTTTTAATTTATTTATTTTCATTTAAACTCAATTTTATAGTCAGAATTCTCAGATTGAATACACATTATAAAAGCAGCTGCAGAACCTAACCACTGGAATTATATCCAGTTTGTTATGATGCCTCGGCTATTATATTAGAGTTATTTTAATTTTGTTTTATATTTTCTGATTAGAGGTTTTAATACATATTTTTTGTGGATTGTTGTTGGCCGCCCAGGATTATGTATATAAGATCGATGGCCACATACATTATCTAAATTAAATAAATAAATAAACAGTCCTGTTATTAAGCTTACAGATTAAAAAAAGAGAAAGCTTGGAAGATCAAGTTGAACAATGAGAGATGAGCATCATTTCTTAAATGGTCAACTTTCTGTTTCAGAAGTTGGGTGCACTTTAAGAAGGACCTTTTCAGTATATCTAGGGATGTATAGATATATGGAAGAATATGCAGAAGACATTTCCTGAGGTTGATTAATATTTTTGAGTAGACACATATATGATTGGGCCACAAATGTTTTTTAAAAGCATAATCTCACCTGAGCTGTATGAATTCCCCAGTTCCTTATATAGATTGCTATATCAGATCATAATGGCCTTCGTATATATTGTTGTATATAACCCCAGGTATAAAGGCAAACCTAGTGTTCTGATAAATTTCACTCTTTTCCTTTTCTATGTTTTAAAAGCAAAAACTATTGACAATTCTGGTAAAAGTGTAAATGCCATATATTTACTATCCTTGGTATCTTCTAGGATAATTTTCCTCCAGTCTGTGCTTGATGAACATAGGCAGTATGACAAGCTTCTCCTCAGTTTTTCCGAATGGATCAAGCAATTTCTTTGTAAACTACAACAAACATCGGAGATTAATATATCTGATCAACAGCCTGCTATATTTCAAAATAAGGTAAACTTAGTTCATAATGAACCAAGAAAATAAAAGCATTTTACCAAAGAAGCTCTGAGGCATCTCTAACAGAGTGCAGGTTCTTCCTCATAAGTCCCCACTTCCCAAAGAACCACCTCCATCCATCCTGTTACTTCTTAGTGATTGCCACGGCAGTGTACAGAGAGGCCTTTTCCTATCTTGTGCTCTGTCTCCTGCTCCCAGCTCAAGTGAAGGATGGGCTTTGCAACTTGTCAATTTCCAAACAGCTGTTGCAACCTATTCTGTAGCAGAAATGTGCATCTCATTTCCTTTTCAGGTTTAGTGCTAAGCAAAGGCTTACACATAAAAAAAAAATCCTTACTCTTCTTCTTATAGGAACATAAATTAGAAGTGGAAGGAAAATACAAAGAGCTACAGAGTCTGAAGAGTCATGTTGAAAAGTTGTGTTCTTTCACTCAGCCAGAAGATCACAGTATATTCCAAAATAAGGTTGAAGACTGTCTCCATTTGTATCAAGAGGCTGATCAAGTAATCAACCGCCGTAAAGATGTTCTTCCCCATCTCAAGGCCTTTTTAGAGCTTCATAGAACTGCATCACATGTACTTCACCAGCTGAGACAAAAGGTAGAAACTACTAGAAACATAGACAAGTCAAAATCAGAAGTGTTGAAGAAGAAGCTAAGTGAAGTTGTTCAAGATGTCAGCAAACTGGAATCTACAGCAGCCAGTTTAGATGTATCCCTTACTAAAGCCCAGTACCATCTGAAGCAAGGAAGCTCTGAGCAAAGGAGTTCCTGCAGTAATATTGCCGACAATATCTGTATAGAACTGGAATCCATCCAGTCTCTGCTAGGATCTAAGCAAAGTGAAGCAGAAGCCCTTAGTGCTCTTTGTTCATCCATTATAGAGCGTAAAGAACACCTCTTAAAACGAATTGAAGATCTTGAAGAAAGGGCTGACAAGGAAGGACTGAAAGAACCAAATCTTCAGGAAGTTCAGCAAAGGTAAACATAGTGAAAGTCTGGACTCACAGTTATTTATATGCCCAAATCTTATATTATTAAAAGAAGTACTGATATGCTGGGGAAATACTCTTTTTTAAAATGTATTTAGTTGTGGCTCTAAGTGCTATGTATGAACTCAAACCAATTACCTCAACCGCTACTTAATATAGACTGATTTTAAACTGCAAATATAGTGGCTGAAGCATCTAACCTAATTAAAACCCTTGGTTTTCCCCCATCCACTGTTTTTTGTAACACTTCATGAAGAGATCTGGATAAGTCAGAAATTTGCACACCCTTTTGGGCTATGTTAGTGGGTCCTGATAAAACAGTACCATGATATTTGAGTATAGTATTTCAGATGTTAATGTTTATGTGTAAAAATATTATAATACAACTAGACCATAGGCTGTTAGTTCCCATTAAACATTTGCTTAAGTTTTCCAAAGCAAAGTTTGGAAGTGTGACGTATGATTCTAGATTTTTTTAACGTTGTTTATATGGGTAGAAATGCTAAAACTGATATCAGTCATGTTTATAGAAAAGTTCCATTAATGTAATCACAGTTCCTCCAGAGTTTCCTTAAAGATGCTGAAACAGATGAGTGTGTTATATTTTATGTTACTTTTATTTTGTAATGGTGGACAGAGAAGCAAATTAAAAATGTAATTAATGTTTTGATTTACAGATTAAGGATTTTTAATCAGTTGGATGATGAATTGAATTCTCACCAGCATGAATTGAAATGGCTGATGAGCAAAACAAAGCAAATTGCTCTAAAAGATAAACATTTTGCCCCAACAATTGACAAAGAAATTAATTGTTTGGAAGCCATTTGGGATGATACTAAGAAATTAATCCAAGAAAGGTAAGTTACTTATTTACCTACTTATGTGCCATTGTGTCAAGTTCAACTCCTGGTGATTATAGGGACAAATCATTACCGTTTTAACCAGTCTTTAGTAATAATATATAGCTCTGTTGTAAAATCAATGAGAATTCTTATATTTGGGTCCATAAGCGTAACTTTGAGGCAGGGAAAGTTATATTCCTACAGCAAAAAGATCAGGACACTGGGAAAGTCTAGAGTAGACATCCTTCCCTGCTCTAAAGTTTTATTTTTCAGCTGGGAGTAGGTGGCAATGCAAGCAGTATTCAAATCAAACAACTTGCTAATTGCATAATGTAATTGTGCTGACCTTCCGAAGGACCTTGAAGACCTGGTTCTGCCACTTGGCCTGGGGTGGGGAGGGAACATCTCAAGCAGGGAGATGGCTAGCCCTGTAGTGGCTGGCTGTCCCCGCCCTGATTCTCCATCTTCTTGGATTTTTTTTGTTTGTTTCTAGTACTGTTTTAATTGTATATATGGTATGTATTTTATATATATTTATAGTTTTAATGTCTTTGTAACCTGCCCAGAGTCCCCTATTGTAGGGGAGATGGGCGGGAGAGAAATTCAATAAAATAAAATAAAATAAAATAAAAAAATAAATAAATAATATAATTACATTACTTTATCTGCTGCTACGTATACTTCTGTTTTTTAATGCCATGTATGAATTGAAGTAAATATGTGATACTGAGAAAATATCAGAGAATGAAATCATAATCCAGTAAGAAATGTTATCTGTTAAATCATCATCAGGCCTCAAAATATATTCTGGTGTATATGTCACAGTGATTCTTTCCTTTACAGGCAGGAGCAGTGTTGTGCCCTTCTTGATATAATGAGACACTATCAGAACTTGAAATGTGCAGTTTCAAAAACAATAGAGGTTGCCAGCAATGTAACAGTGACCAAAGCCATGCTAAAAGATCAGGAAGATATGCGATGGGCCTTATCAAAGGTAGTTTTAAAGTATATTCATCTTAAAATATGTTAGTTTTATGTGTATTAGTTTCTTAATCAGCTCCTTAAATCTCCACTTTTGAGGGCAGATCTTTATTTCTTTGCAATCAAATCAAATCAAATCAAATCAAATATTTATTGTGGTCAAAGACCAGCATAGTTTCTTTGCAATGAGCTGTTACTTTTTAAAATGAAATGTGCAGCAGAGGAAATATTCAAAATATTCAAATCAAAATTGAGATATGCTTGCAGAAAAGAATATCACATCTTAAGTTAAACAGGAATAAGATGCACTTATCTACAGGAAAACTGCCTTATTATAATGCTCTGATTCGGTTGGTGAATTAAAATCAACCTGACTTTTTATCCTGTGTCTTCTCCCTGGTATAGACCACAGCAAGGGCCTTACCTGGGTATTTAGGCCCTCTTTAATTTGGCTTCAGGCTCTCTTAGTGTCTGTTGTTTTTACATCCTACAGCGCTCCAAGCATATAGCCAGTTCTGTATAATGCCATATTCAGTTATTGAAAATGACAATGGTAACTACCAAGCTACTTGGTACTTTGCTGTCTGTTGAAGTTGCCGTTACCCTTTCTCTGTAGTGCTTCAAAGGGCTGGTCTAAATTTATCCCAGATCCTCTGGCTACATGGCATAAATCCTGCCCAAACTGTATAACATCCTCTTCCCTAAACCAATTTTTTTCAGTGTCAAAAACAGCTACCTGTAGAGATAGTTGGAGGAGGAGTTTCCTATGCTAAAGTATCCTCTTCAGTCAATTTTGTAATTCCTGTGATATCTTGTGCTGACATAACTCATGCCAAGCATCAGATTAATAGAATACTTCATACATATAATTAAATGAATAGTATACATTCAGTTACAATGCACAAAGGCTGTACATAGTATTTTATATAAATTGTAAGAACAGAATAATAGCAGGCCAACATTAAAAATAATTCTTAAGGGGGGAGCGAGATAAGATGGACTTGGAATTTTATAACTTGTCCTATATACTCTACCTCTGCACTGTTCAGAGGAGATTTTTTTTATAGAGAATTGCAGTCTAAAATAAAGTAGGGAGGGTGGATGGTGAATTCTGTTTACACCAATGGATAACAATAATATTTTCCTGTTTGTAGCATGAAGCAGCCAGGAATGAGCTGAATGATAGACAGACTGAACTGGATGCCTTCACTAACAAGGGAAAACACCTCGTTGCAGAGCTGAAAAAGATTCCAAACTGTGATGCTGAACTGGTAAAAACTGACATGGACAGTACTGTGGACAAATGGCTAGATGTAAGTGGTACATTTGAAATTAAGTTTGGCTAGTTGAATGTTTCGATAAAATATAAACTAAAACAAAAGCTTTTTGTCAGGAACAGAATACTTTATTCTGAAATAGCTTTTCTGTTAGACAAAATTTGGATATTATAGCATAACACATTGCAATAATCATCATCAGCGTGCTTAAGTTGACTTTAACCATGATTTGCTGAATAAGCTACGGTGATGTTGTTTCCCTGTAAAGCTAAGGCAAAAGCAATGAAACCACCTTATAATTTAGCATTTTGAGTATCTTCTCGTTTTAAAACATCTTCTGCTCTCTTTCACCATGGATTTTGATCCATTACTACTTCAGTCAGTATTCTGTGGGTATAATTACTAGCAAGTTGATTCTTGCAGAAGTAATTTGAAACTGAATTGTTTTTACTGTATTCCACATAACACCATGTGGTTTATGGTGTTGTAGCATACATTTTAACATAATTAAGTTTATTTATTTATCTTTTCATAATTGAACAGAAACAAGTTTGTGTTTTTGAACCTGGTAGTTTTTGTTATCAGTTTCTCAGCCCATGGTTAGGGCACCATTTATACATCTACTCCAGAAGATAAGTTAATTGAAGCCTTTCATTTGATAGCAATTTAGTTGGGAAATAGGATTACATTAAATGGCATTTAATTGACAATTGATAATATTTTTCTTCTAAAAAATTTTAAGAATTGAGCAATTTTGAAAAAAAACTTTCTTTCATTTTGTCACACTTCTTTCTCAAATATGGTGAGGAAAATGGTATAATCTAGAACATCCTTGTTTAGCCATAAACAATATCTCTATGACCAGGAGTGGGAGACACTAACCTCACTAGATAGTTAATTAATGACAACTCATGGGATTCATCAATTGAGAGTTCTTTAATCAAGTAATAACCTAACTATCAGGTTGGTGATGGATGGGAGAGAGGCCCAAGGGCCCTTGGCTTTGGGGTCCAACAGGGCTTGGTCCTTTTCTCCCCTGCTGTTTAGCATCTATGTAAAGCCTCTGGGTGAGGTGATAGTTATTCACCTCTATTCCCTCACTGGACAGGCAATGTGGTGGATGTTCTGACTTAGTGTTTAGAGGCTACTAGGATCTAGATGAGGAAGACCAGGATCAGACTAAACTCAGAGCAGCTGCTTATTCCTCTCCCTTCTGTGAAACAGATTGCCTCCTGATATCCAGATGATCCCCTCCTTGCTGGACTTCCAAAGAGCCTTGACAACATTTCTCTTTAGGAAAGCATTTGAAGACAATGAGGATTGACCTGTGTTTGTTGAGTAGTGCCATTAGGGGATGTTTGTTTTGTAGACTATTATGATTTTTATTATTGCTTGATGTTTATTATTGTTAGAGCTCTTTGGAAATAAGTAGCATGCAAGCTATAATAGATTGGATTTAATAGAATGAAATGAAATGGTTTCTTTCATTGCTTAACAGGTTTCAGAAAAAATTGAAGACAACATAGATAAGTTGAGTGTTAGTGTGACTTTGTGGGAAGACATACTAGCAATCCATGATAATATTGAAGGATGGTGCAATAACTCCATCTCCCAGTTGAATGATATCATAAACAACTTGGCCAGCTGTCAAAGAACTGAAGTTTTCTTGGATGAATTTCAGGTGCCATGATACACAATATTTATTATTTCCTATTTTAAATTCTTAGCACACGATAAAATTAGGAGAACTGAGTATAGTATGATTAGATTTTCTAAGCTGGGTGCTTACATTTTTGTAGCAGAATGCCCTTCATTGTAAAAAATGTGTTTAATGAATATCTGCACACTGAGGACTTCTGGAAGATGAAGCCCATCTGTTGGCACATTACAGGCCCTCACTTAACAACTGCCCTGTTTAGTGGCCATTCAAAGTTATGATGGTGCTGAAAAAGTAACTTTATGACTGGTCCTCTCACTTATGACCACTGCAACATCTCCTTGGTAACGTGATTGAGACTCAGGAGCTTTGCAACTGGTGGGCATTTACAACCATTGCAGCGTCCCACGGTCACCTAATTGTCATTTGTGTGCTTCACAGCCAGCTTCCAACAAGCAGAGTCAATGGAGAAGCTGGCAGTAAAATCACAAGTTAGAGTCACATGATGTCTTGCTTAATGACCATGTCACTTAGTGACAGATTTGCCAGTCCCAATTGTGGTTGTTAAGTCAGGACTATCTGTACACAGAATGGTATAACTATTTGTTGTATATCTTTCAATTGGAGCAAGGGTGTGCCAGGAGCAAAAGATTTATCCTTGCACTTTATTCCAAGTGCAATATTTTAAATTTCCCCTGCATGAATAATGGCAAATGTTAACATATGACGGAGACATTCATTTTCCCCATGTGTTCTTTTACAGTCTCAGGTTAAGCACAAAGAACAGAATTTGGAGCAAATGAATTCAAAAATATATGAGCTTAAGGAGTTGGTAAATGCAGAAGAACTTCCACCAATTCTTCTGGTAAGATAGGCTTTTCTAGCTGGGGTGAGGAGCATCCTTTTGTTCTGGACTCTTTTTTCCTGCATTTTTTGGGGGGGCAGAGGGGGTTAAGAAGCAAAATAGATACATCAAATATCAATCTGGAAGCAAAATGGGTCATTTAAAAATAAAGGTATAGTTTTTCCATATTGAAATCTCTGTAGGGAATACAAAAGTACAGAAATCAATAGAGCTTGTACATAATTTTTATAAGCATACACATACATGTTTGATAGCAAAGAGTTACAGAAAAGTCTAGTGATTTTCCACTTTGATTAGCCATATTGACAGGTGTCTATCAATTTCTAGGTTTATAGGAAGTTGAGAGAATACTAGAGCAGTTCATTTCATTGTCTGCAGAAAGAATTTTGAGGTCCATTAAATGCCAATCCTTCTTTGTATTCAGGAACATTTCAGGAGGACATGAATATTCCTTTCCCATTCCAAATTTTTATAAAAATATAGAGCTAAAGTTCAGGACCAACTGCCAGCTTCAAAAACCATCTACTGCTGTATGGTAGAGCAGAGAAAGATCTATAAAAATATAAAAATCATGGTCACCTGATCAAGGACACTTTTCTTGTGGGCTGTGAAAAAAATACACTGTAATATTTTATTAGTAACCATCAATATATTATAAAACTTTTTTTTTTTTTGAGTCAGGCCTAAATAATAGCTGTAGTCTCTTTTACTTTTAGTGGGGTGGTTTGTCTAGTTGTTTCTGTTTAGCTAAAACAAGTCAAATATGTCTTTCATGTGTCTGTCAGTTTTATGAATTTATGTTGGAATAGTCTTTACTATTACTTTATTTTCAGTTTTAATAATTGCAGGACTTTAATGTATCTGTATTTGTTTCTAGTTTTTAGATGCTGATTTAAAGAAGAAGATGGTGCATAGCAAAGCAATGTACGAGATGGCTAAAGAAACTTTGAAGGATTTTAATTCTCAGAAGACACAGTTACATAACTTTGTTACTCAGATGGAAAACTGGCTTATCAGTACAGAAGAATCACTGTTAAACTGCATTCATAGTCAAGATCCATCGGGTCTTGGGACAGTCAATGTAAGTAGCGTAAAACCAAGAAACAGAATTATTGAGCAAATTAGAATATAGGGCACTCACTTTGTTATCAATCCCATAAAACAGACTTTGTGAACAAATTCACTATTTGCAGTCTTCATCAAACCTTCATTAGAGGTTAACTGCCATTTAATGGGAAACATAAAATGTGGGATGTCAGCATTAATGCTGTGCTTAAAAAAGCATTTATAATGCCCCAGATCACATGACTGTAACTAATGTCTTCTGAGCAAAATGTATCTGCCTCAGAGGAATACCATTTTTGTTTCTGTACATGAATTTCATCTATCTCCAAGAAAAATTAGAATTTCATACCGAGGAAATGAGCAGTTGAGAAAGTGTTCTTTTGTTGACAACATATAGATACAGCAACATGATATGGACTATTCTTTAATTTTAAATGCGGTACCTTTGGATTGCTTGATATTTTTTTTTTGATTTAGAAATTATTCAGCTTTCATCTTAATAGGCCAGTTTTGCCCTGACTGGAGGTTTTAGCACAAAGCATGGGACTCAGATATCTTGAAGTTTGGTAAGGTAGATCCATCAGCATTTCTACTCTAAAGCAGCTGCTAAGCCTTGGCTATCAGTCAGTGTTCCAAGGACTTCCCCCATTCTCAGTTTCTCTCCGATGTTGGTCCTTGGGAGGTGAGCCTCAGTCCATGGGATATAGAACTGGAAGGAGTCTTGAGGCCATCTAGTGCCATACCCTACTTCATACAGGAATTCATATTAAATCATGGATCAGCCACTGCTTGAAATACTCTGTGAATGCCTCCAAGTGGATAATTGGGGGGGAAATCCTAACATTCAGTTGGAATGTATTTTCCCATAACTTAAATCCAATATTCTGCATCCAGCTCCTTGGAATGAGAGAATATTATCTTAGCTTCTTCTGTGTGACATCATTTTCAGGTAGTATGGAGTCTGACTGATGCCAAATAATAATAATAATAATAAATAAATAAACTGTATTTCTGTTCATGCAACCCAAAATTGTGTGGGTTTTGTTTTATTTATTTATTGCAGACCTGTCACGTTCCTGACTCAAATTCATTTTATAATCAGTTATTTTCAAAAACCTTTTTAAGTACTATTGCCAAGTTGGGCATTCCTATTCTATACCTGTGCATTTGATTTCTGCTCAGTAAAGTACTTTTAATTTGTCAGTTTTAAATTTCATGTTATTTTTAGCTCATTTTTCTGGCCTGTCCTACTCATTTTGAAATTTATGTCCATCTTTTTTATGATTAGCTTCTTGTGGCATATGGTTTTTAGTGCCCTGGTATGCCTGCTGTTGTGGTAGTGTATGTCAGCAAATGGAAAGAGAAAAGGGACAAGGAGCTCAGTTCTGGCCTTGAAGGAGAGCTGTGCTATCACAAGGGCTGATGAGCTGACCTGGCTGCTAGCTAGAACTGTTGTGGGGAGATGTAGAGACAGCATCCCATTGGTCCAGCCTCGTATATAGGTGTTAGGGACTGGACCCCTGGGAGGACACCCACCTTCTCAGTTGCTGGGGGACATGCTGCCAGTCTGACTAAAAAATGGAGACAGAGAGAAGGAGTGGAGAAAAGGCGAGGAGAGAAAAAGACTGCGCAAAACAGAGTGGCTGGAGAGAAAAGTTGGAGAGTGAAGTTCTCTGAATGTGCAGAGCAGTTCGTGTTCCTGGTTGGGAAGGGAAAAGAAAGGTCCACAGGTGGCTTCCCTGGGAGAGGGGAAATGAAGACCCAGAGAGAGGCCATCTTCACTCTCAGAAGCCCAGAAACAGGGGAGGGAAACAGGGGAGGGAAACAGGGGAGGGAAACAGTAAAACAATTAGCAGGAGAGCTAGAGAGGAATAGTCTCCAGGAGAGAGACTGTATGATATGGAGGAATGACCTTGGGAGACGGAGGAGGGTAAAGATGCTGCCTAGGAAATGATCAGATAAAAAGTTGGGAGGAGCGCCCTCAGCTGCATAACGGGCACAGAAAGAAACTCAGAAAGAATCTTCCATAACTTATCAAGCTGTAAAAAGAGACAGCCGGAAATTTGTACTTTCAGAGTTGTAAGATTTTGTTAATGTAGCCTTACAATAAAGTAGAATTAGTTCACCTGGTCATGTTTCCTGTCTGGTCTACCTGGGAAGGCTGACAGAGACCTAGGAAGAAACCTGACACCAGGAAAAAACTGGAATGGTGTTGTATATACCTGTTGTTTGATAAGAAATCATGATGACATCTGAGAATAATTTTCAAGCCAGCTACCATATATCTCTACTTAATTATCATGCGATCATCCACAGTTAATTATCATGCTATCACCCATTAGTTTAGCTCACTAATCAAAATGGAGTACTACATGGAGAACTTTATCATATGCTTTGCTGAAATCAAGATATATTATATGGTCAACATTTCCACAATCTACCAGTAAGTTTTCCCATAAAAATATTTCAGGTAGGTTAGTATTATTCCTCATAAATCCATGCTGACTTCTAGTAAGTACCATACTGCTTTCAAGATTTATATAGAGAAATTGCTTTATAATCAACTCTGGAATTTTTCCAGGTACCAGCATTGGACTGAGAGGTTTGCAGTCTCTCATACCTCTTTTTTCTATTCTTGAACATGGGGACAACATACATCTTCCAGTCATCTGGTACTTCACCTGTTCTCCAAGATTTCTCAGGACAATACATAAAAGATTGTGGTTCGAGCATCAGCAAGTTCCTTCAGTACCCTAGAATGCAATTCACTTGGCCCTTTAAATTTAAATACTTTCACAGTAAACAGATACATTTGGCATGTTTCTGTCTGGCTTCAGTTCTACCCCTTCATCCTCTCCATCACAGTTTGCTGGTAGAAAATATATTATCAGAGAAGACAGAATAGTTCTGCTTTTTCTTTATTACTTATTAGCATTTTGCCAGCTTCATTGAGCTGACGGCATGCTGTTTTATGCCTCTTACATTTTGAAAGTACCTGAACATGCTCTTTTTAAGCCTCTCATTACAGAGAGAAGGTTCGTGAAAAAAAATCTCTCTGTAATGAGAGGCTATGAGTGCACTATCCAGACACCCATCTGTCTTCTTAGCTCACAATATGCTATTTAGCAAAAAAACAAACAAACCCGAGCATTTACAATGAGGATCCTGGAGGCCTATTTGAATGCCATCCATGTGTTCCATCTAAAACTCTGAAGAATTATTTTCAGCAGCTTAATTTGTATAAGAAGGAGTGATCCTAAGAGCCAGGATAAGGCAAAGAAAATAAACCACCATAGAGCTCTTCACAGTTGCAGTGCTTCCATTGGAAAACTGAGTCCAATATGAATCCTGTTGAACTTTATCCCTGACTGGGATAAATCAATTGTGCTGACAAACATAGTCATAAGATCACATGGACATGAAACTAGTCTTGTAATGGCATAAACACCACATGTGGAAATGCCCTTAAGTGGGAAAATGGGTGAGAATAGATAAGCAGAACAGACCATTGCACAACTTTTTGCAAGTTTGTGTTCTACTGGATTTTAGCTATATACTGTCTTAACAGTCAATAAAGTAGGTTTAAATAATGTTCTAATGTATTTAAATGCCCTAATAATATCATTTTTCCTTCAGAAAATACAGAAAGAGATTCGGCAACAGCAGAACAATTTTGATTCTACACAGGAACTGCTTAACAGCCTTTGCCGCAAATATCCATCCTTGGAGTTGGAAACTTTTGGAGGCACTATAACCTCACTGATAAAGAAGTATGAAACTGTGAACCAGTTGAGTTTGAAAACACAGGCTTCTTTACAGGAATCCCTAGAAAAACATTTCTTACGTGAGTTCTCATGGAGTTTAATAAATGAATCATGTAGCCCACAGGAATGTATGAAACTACTGGAGACAAATATGCCAGTATTAGTATAAAGTTTCCATTTATAACATTAATTCATTTTGGGTCTAGCTTTTCATATAATTCCTGTTACTGAAAGCACGTTTTATGGGTGTTTCCAAGTCCCCTACTGCTTGGTTTCATGGACACATCAGTAATTTTGAAAAAGTGTCCTGGCTATTACTACTATTGTGCATGTGTGTAGGGGCAAGCACAAATATTGGGAACATCTCTCACTTTTTACCTATGTGCACGAGTATGTGCTTTCATTGTGTGAGTGTACATGTATGCATGGACAAGTTTCCTCGCTTTCTCTAACAAATTTCTGTTGCTTCCTCTATGGATTCCACAATTTCATCCTACTACTTAGCTTCTTCATTTGCTTCCTCACTCCTTGTACTGTATTCCTTAGATCATTGGTTTACCTCGCCTCCCTATGACTTCTTTCTCTATCCTTATCTTAGGATAGAGGAATTAGGTAATCCATTTCAACTTTTATTTTCATTTTGTTATGTTTGTTTTCTTTGCAAAGGTACAGCTTGCGTTCTCTTGCCATCTTCTTTTCTATAGGCTTTTGTGAGGTCTCATGAGTCCAGAACCATTGTACCATTACTAAAATAGAACATTCTTGCTGAATTTTAAGTATGGAATATATAAATTAGCAGTATTGTATTGTATTATATTATAATGCCTGGTATCTACTTTTTTCCCAAAGAATCTATGCATGAATTTCAAAATTGGTTTTCTAGTCAGAAGATTGCAGTAAAAGACATAAATATTGCATCTGGGGACAGTAAAGCTATTGAAGCAAAACTCCACAAACTGCAGGTATGGTTGCAGGAATGAGTGAGTTCCACATTGCTGAGCTTGCAGACCTATCTGGGTAACATTAGGAAATAACTGAGCAATTCTTTTTGTGCTTGATATATATGCTGTCAAAACACTACCTTACAAAGGTCAAATACTGAATTTACATCACAGTGTGCAACAGACAGTATGCATTCTTAATTTCCTTTTATAGTTATTTCATAGAATTCTGATCCAAACCAAGAGTACTATACTGTTCAGGAAGATTAACTCTCTCTCTCTCTCCCCCCCCCAGCTGTTTTGAGTTCAAATTTCTCCCTTCCCCAAAGGTTAAAAAGGGAAAAATAAACTTCTTGATTTATAATTAGGGTGGTCCTAATTATCTAGTACAATCAATCTCTTTTCTTCTAAAGTAAACATAAACAAAAGATAAATTCAGCTGTATGCAGGTGTAATGTGTAGTCCCACAATATGTTTATATAAGATGGGTAGTGTTGAAAAAAGATCTATAAAATCCCTTTCAGACAAACAGAATGAATTGTCCAGAATATAAATAGTGTACTCTGATCTGAATCTGATCAGGTAGGAGCACTGGACTTCTGCAATTTGACTTCCACCCAGTCATTACAGTTTCTAGCTATAGAAATGGAGCAGTATCCAATGGCATATTTACAGTCCAAAGAATCAGCAGGATATAGGTCTGATTTCCAGTGTCCTCATTTCATACAGTTTGTTGTAGTGTGAGCCAGCTTGGTGTAATGGTTAAGGCGCCAGGCTAGAAACTAGGAGATTGAGTTTCAGGCCCGCCTTCGACATGAAGCCAACTGGGTGACCTTAGGCCAGTCACCCTCTCTCAGCCCTTGGAAGGAGGCAATGGCAAACCGCTTCCAAAAATCTTGCCAAGAAACTGCAGGGACTAGTCCAGGCAGTCATCAGGAGTCAACACTGACTTGAAGGCACTGATTAAAAAAAAAATCATACAGTGAAACATAAATCCCTTCTGGGTTTTCAGACTCTTTCTCACCACTAAAAGGTAGTAGATAAATAAAAGTTATCCACATAATTTCAAATGACCTATCAGTTGATATATAAAGCTTAAGTGTAAATATCATATAGTACTATAAAAATACATATTTGTACTGATAAAAACAACATTCCATAAAGTTATAGTAATAATATTAGCTATTTTTACAGTGTCAGCACTAGTGTTTGTACAATTAAAAAAAGGTTTCTTGAATGTAGAAGACTTATAAGAGGACTTATAAGCATATTGTTGGGATGTACTTACTTACTTACTTACTTACTTATTTATTTATTTATTTATTTAGTCACAAAGAACATTACATCATATATACACAAGTAATTTGCCATTTTGTTTCTCATTTATCCAGTCTGGAAAAATTCCATTGTAGCTTATTCCAATTATTTTTCTTATATCATCAACAAATATTACTACTCACCACAGATTAAAGTTATTATATGCATACATAAAGTAGTACCTGTACAGTTGTACTACAGTAGTACCTTCCTGAAAGTTAGATACAAGATGAAAGTTAGGTACAATCTCCCTTCATATCCATTTTTTCCTTCTCATTTTTCACAAATACATTTGTGTTATTTGTTTTATTCAGAAAGTGCTAGACTCTTTTAATGAAGGAAGGACTAAACTGGAATCAGCCTGCCAGGAAGGAGAAAATTTGTGTACTTACTTGCCTAAAACATCCGTGAATGGAATTCAAGACCAGATTTCTAAAGCTCATCAGGACTTTGAAGCATTTCTAAAACAGTGTTTGAAAGATAAACAAGTTTTGGAAGAATGCATTGCAGAGTTGGAAAGGTAGGTTTCAAATATACATGTTATATGTAGTATATCATGTTTATAAAAGTTTATTGTGGCCCTGGACAAGGATATTGCTCTGTGAAAGCCTGTAGATCCCACTCTAGAGGGTCATAACTATCGGATAGATGAAGCAGAGGAGCATTACTTACAGGGGAAACTTGCTTGCTTGTGACAAATCTGTCAACCTTCTGCTGTTTCAGCAGCTTAGATTATCGTTGTGTTGCAGAAGGTGTTCTCTGCCACTTCTTTCTTTTCCCCATGTCCAACAGATGTGAGGGTTTTATGATGTTTTAGGGACTTGATGTTCAGATTTAGAATATCTCTTGCAGAGAATGTGTTTATTAAATAAAACTAAGTAAAAATTAAGATGTGTAGCTAGGCTACTTATAAAAATGGGTAAAGCAAATAAAATAGCTACTCCTTATCCACACATACCCATGTAATATATACCTGTGTTGCCTTATGCTGTTGGGGGAGCTAGTTTTGCAGTGACCTTCCAAAGGCTTGAACAAAAATTTTGCCCAGCCATATTATCTAGGAATTGTACTAGAGATGTCAGGGAATTAGCCTAGAAAGTTATGCATGGAAATATGTGCTCAACTACTGAACCATGGCCTATCCAAAATACCCAAATTAAATTGTTTGTAAAAATACAAAATCATCTCATATGGTTCAGTGCTGTAAAGATAATTCATAATCATTTTAAATCATTCTTGTTAAAGGAAACAATGTGAATTCCCTCCCCCTGCCATGAAAATTATATCATCAACAAATCTGATAATGATTTTCTTGTCTATATAGTCATCGCTGACATTTCTTGTTAGTTCTGTTATATACTGTATGATTTGTTTCTATTCTAGCTATAGGATCATTGCTACCTTCTTTTGAGACCTTGACCATAAAAACTCTAGTTTGAAGCATTGGAAAATTCAGTGCTGACTGCCCATTCATTCTGCTATTTCTATCTGGCCATCCACAACTACAGTTTCAGAGTATAACTTAAAAAAAAAAAGTAAATAATGGCCAGTACAATTGCAAAGTGAATGTTCTGTAAGATGTATTATTGCATTTTTTTCTATTTCAACCTAGAGATTTAGAAGATAATATTTCCAGTAAAAATGCATAATCTTATGTGTGGTGGAAACAAGGCAGTATTGAGTGTTCATTTTTGCATGATCAGAAACTCGTAATAGAGGGTTGGCCAGCCATCCTTCTTGCCATCTGCTGTTTGGAGAGAAGCTCCTGCTTTATATGTGGAGAATCTCTGAGTGATTTGCAACCCTACTTAGAGCTTTCCACCCCTTATATGCATGAGAACAGGGAGACAAGGCTGTTGGTGATATGCAGTGGAAGAACAGAAGCACAATGGCCCTACTTTGCTGCTCACATAATTATCATATGAAAGTTTAATTGCTTGAAAACAGTTTCAGGAGCAAACTTTGCAGTATCTTCAATTTCTTCATTGACTGTGATAATAATCGCAGTTTAGAATTGGTAAAGTTCCAGAATCACAATAATTCTCATGGTCTTGTTTGCCATATTTAGATCCTTGTTAAGTATTTTTAGAACACTTACAGTTATAGTGAAGTACTTTGTCACTGCTGTTCAAAAAGACATCCATATTTTTAAGATACTTCTAGATGAAGTAGATGCATGTTGCATCTTGTATTTATCTGAAAGTAGTTGTACTGTTACGTTTTGTTTGTTTTATCCAGTTTTGAGGACCAGTGCAAGAGTTGGAGTTTATGGCTTCATGAAATGGAGGAAAGGGTAAACACCGAAGCTCTGGGTGAAAACAAACAGCACATCCCAGAGAAGAAAAATGAGTTACAGAAAGTAGAAGGATTTTTGGAAGAACTTCTGCTTGCAAGGTATAAAACCATATTTATTAACTATCTCTTCTCTTTTTATTAGCAGTATGATTATAAAAATGACCCTATATTTTGTTTATGTATTTCAGCTGTTCTGAAATACAGCTTCAGAAAACTATAACTCTGTAAGCTTCATTATTTACAGAAGTCAATAAATAACTGAAGTTTGAATTTGGTTCTAACATTGAACTATTTTATTAAGCACAGTTCACATTATTGCATTAGGAAATAATTGAAAGTAGATCACATATTTGAAAGTAAGGAATGTAATTTTCATACTCATTTTTCTAGTATCTCTGAAAAAGAATGATTTCACTATAATGCACATTTAAAGCACAGATTCAGCTTTGCCATTTTTTCAGCTGTATTCACCTCTCACTACAACTGATTGATAAGTGTTTATCTTGTTGCTGTTAATTAGTCACATCATATGAAACAAGCAACAAGGTAGCAGTTTAAGTTGCCTGAGTGTTAGTGCTCATATCATGTTCTAGTAGGTCCCAAGTTTTTATATTTATAAGGATTGTGATTTTATCTGTTGTGGGAAGCTACTAGCTTTCATATCTGAACCATATTTAAATATCTTCCTGCAGTAGCATGGTTTGTCCATATTCCTTCATAATTATATATTTATCCATGCATTTATAACTCAGGGTTGTTGTTTTTTTACATCTTACATACTTTCTTTAGAGAATCCTTCGATAAACTTTCTCAGAAGGCACAGTTTTTAGGTGAGAAAGACTACAGCACTGGAATGGAGGTCCGTCTGGCTTCTCAGCAATTTTCTGCTTATCAGAACTTAATCAAGGAAGTAAAGGAGAAATTGAGGCTCTCTCAGATAGCCCTCCAGGATCACCAAACTTTGGAAGAAGCTCTGCAGGATATGTGGACCTGGGTGAAGGATGTTCAAGAAAAACTTAGCCATGCTGAGGGCACCCTTGGGAACAAAACAACCTTGGAGAAACGACACTTGCAAATTCAGGTAAAATAGCAAAAGAATAGAAGTATTGGCATGGAAGAACTTTTGTCTTAATACCCCTCTAAAGTTTAGGTAAAACTGAAACTGTTCCCCATAATCAGTGATTGACCAGCCAGGACCATACGTATGTTAGCTAAATTATCTTTCCATCAAATCTTCTTTCTACTTTGCCCTTTATAATTACTTTTATTTTTAAGTCTGATTATATTATATCTGGATAAAAGTAATATGGAACATCTTCAGAGAGTGAACTCTGGCATCATTTTAACACCAGAGCTACTCTGATATCATCATGAAATGATGATGGTCATCATCAGTGGTAAAAGATCAATCCAATATTGATTTCAAAATAAGAAAATATCCATTGAGTTTGTGTCACCAAGCAGCCATCTATTCCCAAAATATTATTTCAAGATCATTACAAAGTCTATCATAATATTTTTAGAAATATATAATGCCAAATATTTACATAATTTTATAATGGTAATCCTCTAAGGGACAGTCAACAGGATGCAAGAATCTAGATTACAATATTGTCCATGGACAAAGCTACATGGATAAAACCTTTTCCCTTTGTCATGCCTATAGTGCAGCTAAAACCATGCAAAACATGGTGGATAGGTATTCTTTTTCTCTATAAAATATTGAACTGGAACTTTAACCTTCTTTTGTGTCCTAGGAAATCCTGTTAATGAAAGGGGAAGGAGAGGTCAAGTTAAACATGGCCATTGGCAAAGCTGAACAAGCCCTTAAGTCAAGTAATGAAGAGGGGCAGAAAGTGATTCAGAGCCAGTTGCAAACATTAAAAGATCTCTGGAGCAGCATTATCAGTACCTCAGTGAGCTGTCAAAGGTAAAACCTTTATGTTGCTGCTTAATTCTGGTAATTTTCTTCATTCAGAGAACACTTTATGATTTCCTGAATCAATTTTCCATTGTGTAAAAGATACTGCTTAAAACCTAAGATAAATGAAAAGGGGAAATTCATAAAAGGGTTAGGGTTAGGGTTCCTGCCTCCTCTTCGTTTGATTGTACTTTTCACCTCACCAGAGAAAAATAGGACCTTCCCAAAAGTGTAGGGCGAGAGATGGAGATCTCCTGAAGGAGGGAAAAATTGCTTCAAATCCAGCATTAAGTAGAATGAATTAAAGAAATGGCAGGTATTAGCTTTCATCCCCCCAACAGAAATGTTGATAAGAAAAGGTGAGAGGGAGGGAGGGAGGGAGGGAGGGAATTATTATATAAAATATACAGAAAAATACGTTAAGCCCTTTTTCAATCCTGAATCAGTTGGACAGCCTTTTCTTCCTTCCCCCATACTTACAATACGTCCTTATTGCTTATCTACAAATGGAGAATCATACTGGGGCAAATATTTTGCAACATACCTGATGTTTTAACTCAATTTATTTCCCTAAAAGCTTTTCCGATTTTGATTTCAATGTGTGTTTCTGTTAACTAAGCTTGTTGGAGTTTGTGATAAATCAGTGGAATTGCTATCTGGAGAAGAAAAGCCAGCTGGATCAATGGTTGGATTCAGTAGTCCACAGAGTGGAAGAGCCTTTGGAACCACAGAATGGCCTAAAAGAGAAATTTTCCCAGCTGGACTGCTTCCAAACTATTGTTTCAGAAGTGGAAGAACGTTCTAATGACTTAGATCAGCTCATAGGAAAAGTCAGAGAATTGCATGAGAAGACACAGGATGATTCTTTTGGAGAAACTGCTCAAGAGGAGTTGAAAACAAAATTCACAAATATTGCAACAGTTGCCAAGGTGAATATTTTGTAATATATATGCCACCCACAATTACAGAAGTTTTAATCAAGAAGATCTCAAAGTTACAATATAATGATGCTAATACAATTATATTATACAGTCAACACAATTACATGAGTTACCAGTGAGTCCGTGACAGGATTCACACATCATGCTAAACTGTAACGTGTTTTTTAAAAAAATCAGCTGAGGTTTGAAGAAAAAAATTGTTTCTGTTCCTTAAACACAGTATTGAACACAACCTCTTTTTGATTTACAGGAAAAAATGAGAATAGTGGAAGATATTGTCAAAGACCATTTGCTATACCTTGATGCAGTGCATGAATTTTCTGATTGGTTTCATTCAGCAAAAGAAGAGCTTCACCGCTGGTCAGACACCTCAGGGGATTTGTCTACCATAACGAAAAAACTGGCCAAAATCAATGTGAGAAATTGTTTCATAATTTTATTATTAACTTTTGTATGTGTGTGTTAAGATATCGGCATAATGAGTTTTAATGATAGAAAACACGCTAACTACTTTGGAACCAGCACTGGCTGGGCTCTTCCAGTTCCCCAGTTCATCTTCCTGCAGCAAAATGAAGGACACTGAGTTTTGCCTTGTTCTCTTTCCCCCAGTAATCCTTTGCACAGGAACATAGGGAAGAGGGGACTTTTGCAAAAAAAAAAAAAAAAAAAAAGGCTTTATTTTGCTAGTGGGATCCCTCTATTAGATTAAAAGTCTTGTGTAGATGGAAGGAGCCTTTTGTCCATGGAAAACAACCATTAAAGCCAACCTATTTTTTTTACATTCAGCTGAGCACATAGCTTCTATTTCAGTTATGTTTATAAGGACTGCCTCTTTAGCTAAACAGTGAGTATGAAGTAAATCAAAATGGCAATTATATAGCAATACAGAAGAAACTGTGAAATAACTTTTCTCCCCAAATCCAGTTTATATGCCACATAACAATGTTGCCACTTTATCTAATACCTAAAACAAAGCATTATATAAAATGCTTAATATAAGAAAGTGGTTCTTTTTCTCATTAAAAATGATACTAAATACTGGGCAGACTTTTTTGCTATATCCCCCTTCTTCTGAACTTCTATCTCAAAACTGTTTAGCCAAGCCGATGACACTTCTAGAGCAACCAGATACCTTGTTTATTTTAACGAAATCCAACTCAGTTCTGTGTTTTCAGAGAATGTTACTTTTTTCCTGTTGGATTCTAAATGTCTTTCAAATATTGACTGTTGCTAGTTTATGCGTGGCTTTGTTTTGTTTTGTTTCTGCCTGTGCTTCTGTTTTTACCTTTCCCTTACATTTTAGCACAGCTTGCATACGCTTTTGGTGAAACTGCCGATGGTCGTGGAGCGAGCTGTTTAACGGCTCTGTAAAAATGCTACATGTCGCTTGTTCAGCTGAAGTGGATCCCGGCCATTTCAGTTACCATGGTGATATTCCATTGCAGGAGCTGATAGATTCCAGGAAGACTGGTGAGGGTCGCCTCCACAGGATCCAGACGCTGGCTCCTGTTGTGAAAAAGAACACAACTGTTCAAGGGTGCAAAGACATGGACGCTGAAATGCAGGCCCTCCAGTCTGACTGGAAGCAGTGGGAAGAGAGTGTTTTCCAGTCGCGAAACGGGCTGCAGGAGCTGGAGAGCCAGATGGCGTGGTCAGAGCAGGAGTTCACAGCGCAGGCTGTTCATCTGGAAGAGGCCTTGCAGCACTTCAGCACGTTGCTTGCAACCTGGTCTGAAGGCCTGACTCCTCTGGATAGTAAGCACACAGACAAAGAGCTTGTGGAATGCTGGCACCGAGAAAAGGTAAACTGCTTTCTTTCTGTTTGAGCCAGTCCTACACTTTGTGGGGGAGGAGGGAGAAGTTGCTACAGACCAGAAGAGAGCCCTCACTTGCACAAAAACAGCATAGAACACAAGAATTGCAAAACAAAAACTTTAAATGCTCTCTCAGCTGAAAGCTTAACATTGCTGGACTGGCACGCATGGCATTTTGGGTCTCCAGGGTGGAGTCCAGAGGAGGTGACATACAGACACCTCTCTGTGCCTGCTCCACCTAGCTTTTTACTTTTTTTTTTTTTTTAAGTATGTATTTTAGCTCCAGAAACTGGAATATTTCAAAGCAATGTGCCAGCTTCCAGCAGCATCTTTATTTCCAAAAAATTCCTCTGTTTCCCAAATGGATCTCATAAGCTATCCATGAAAGTAAAAATGATGGGTGGCTGCTACATTTCAGCACTTTGATGGGAACTGTGTCCATTTGCCCAGAGAACAGACAAGATAGGAAGGAGCATCCTGCAGGACGTGGCTGGTCATGTTGTGAAAAATGTGTGCTTCATAACTTTCTATCTCTTAGGGTGCACCCACAATATATTTTCAAAATTCCAGATGTATCCATTAGCGATTAAAGTTTCAGGACGCCTGCGCTATATATAAAACTGCAGGATGTTATTAATGTTGTGGAATTATTTCTCAGCTTCCTGTGTGTACTCATGCTGCATTTCATTGTTCTTTGTAAAAAATAAAAGTGGGGCCTTTTAGCAGAAATAGGATATAGAAGCCTATTTAATTCAGTTTTCCAAGATGCTTTCACCAATGCTGTGCAGAAGTCTCTTGTCTGGTGAAAAAAATACTTCTTTTTTTAAGCCTTAGGGTAATTTAAAATGTATTTTACTAGATTGCTTGGTTTTTGTGGGATAGCAATGGGTGTTCTTTATTTTTCCAACTTCTACAGCATCCCTGCTTCCTGCCCATAAGAAAAGCTCCCTCCTGATATTTTGCTTTGGAATTTAATCAAAGGACAAGAAATTACTGTAGGGAGGTTGAACACTGCTAAAGAAATTACAGTACAAGGGAAAATAGGACTTTTATACACTATTGTGACACTTTGTAGTTAAAGTAAGTGTGAGAGCATTATACCCAGCCAATGAGAATTGGACTGAAATCTTCCTCTTCTTAGCAGGAAAAATTATAAAAGCAATCATTTGGCATCAAACTAACCCTTAATGGCAAAATAAAATGTGGAAAATGAAGCTGGTCATGCCATGAGTCTCCAAACAATTTAGATTATTAAAATAACTTCCATTCCATTTAAAACACTGTCTCAGTAATTGTTTCTCTTATTTCATGGGTGCATAAGAGAAAGGCCTTCATTTTAGAATGGGGGGCATCATGTGGATAGGACATGGAACAACACTGGTCAAAGCAGGAATTAGTCTCATCTTTGTTCATGCTAATTTTTCCATTACTTCTTTCTAACTTATCCAATTTTAAAACCATGAAATTTCATTTCAGCTTACCTAAAAACAATTGGCAGTGGGTGAGGAAGGAGGTGGGAACAACACAAAAAGCCTTGAGAAGCTGCAGTTTTGCAGTTATGCTCTCTGAAAACATCTTCCTTAATAGAGTTGCTGGGTTTTCAAGAAGAGAATGTCAAAATTGTTTTAAATTGTGAATATCATTCGTAATTTCTTATTGTGTTCATCATGTATAAATTTGGGCAGTAGAAGAAAAAATGTGGTTTATTATTTTTATTCAACAAATTCCATGATTATTCATTTAAAAAATGCTTACGAGGGTAGGGTTTGACTTTATTCTAACTTTGGAAGTGATTCTTTTGGCTGAAAAGGTTGATTGAGGTAGATATAACTAGCTTATTTCTCAGCTTTAGCTAATAACTTTACCTCCATAGTTTAAACCTGATCCCACTGATTAATCAGCTGAACATTTAGTTCGTTAATCAGTTCATGAATTTATGTATTCAGAACAAAGTGTGGTATTAATTTTTCCTCTTAATATTGACCAGAATACATGCATAAATGCAATAAAAACAGATTCACTTGCTTCAGCGAAACATAATCAGTGTAGCCTATATGAGTTCATTCCCATATGAGATTCCATGGTTTGTTGAACTCTATTTGCTAAAAAGCAGTTTAAAAAGCATTTTCTTATTGTATGTGTCATTTTTGAATTTTTGTCTACCAAAAAATAATAAAATCTGCCTGGTTGACTTGGCATCTTTTAAAACTACAGTCTGAATACTTTTATCTAAAATTGGTGTAAAATTTGCCTTGTCAGATCATGAGTTTGACTGACTGTACCTCCCCTCAATCATGTCAGATTATGTGTTTGACTTCAGTGACTCCCTGAAAGAACTGCTTTCAGGACCTCACTTTAAGAACTGCTGATCCAGACCAAAATGTAGCAGATTCTCAGGTGAGAGACAACAGTTTAGTTGGGATGCTTTTCTACCAATTGACCTTGGCTTATTAAAGGGAGCAGTCCCATTACTGTTTCTCAGGCTTTTGCCTAAGATCTAGTGCAGTGTTAATTCATCATAATAACTGTATTATTACAATTCATTACACTATCAAACTTTTAAAAACTGTATATAAAAAATGGTGACAACACTTTACCGTTAGTGCTACATAATCATGTTATAGTTTTTTACTATGGTTTTGTTTGTTAAAGGAAACTCTGGATGCCCTAACGAAGGCAGAGTCCATTAATGATGACATTAAGACTCAATTAAATGATCTTTGTCGGTTTTCCAAAGATTTGAGTACCTATTCTGCAAAGGTATCCCAGTTATTTAAAGAATATAACAGGTAAGTTTCCGTCTTCTATAGAAGGCTATGCTGTATTCACATCTATATTGTGCAGCTTTGTTATGATTACTATTTAAATGTGTTTCAGAGCAAATTAAAACATTACAAAAGCACCAAAATAAAATGAATCCCTTTTTATGCTAACAGATGCCAATGTAGGGGTTATTCTTTTGTTCTGATTTACCTCATGAAGAACTCACTTTTTTTTTGTATATATATTTTTTGTATATATTTTGTATATATATATTTTGTGTATATATATATATATATTTGTATATATATATACATAGACTTATCCCCGCCCATCTCCCTGCAATGGGGGACTCTGGGCAGTTTATATCAACTTAAAACAATAAATACATAATTAAAATTTATAAAAGACAGACACATCCACACAAATGGAAAGAAGAGGAAAAAGTCCAAGAGGCCAATGGAAGCCACACTAGGCCTCTAGGGGGCTAGCCAACCCCATTTCTGACAACCTCCCTCCCCGCCCCAGGCCAGATGGCAGAGCCAGGTCTTCAAATCCCTCTGAAAGGTCGGGAGTGAGGGGGCCTGTCTCACCTCCGGGGGCAAGATGTTCCAAAGGGCGGGGGCTACAGCAGAGCTGTACACATAGCTCTGTTACATAAAATACACTGATGTTAACTTCATACATCACCTTTTCTCAACCTGATGACCTTGAGATAAGTGCATGTTCAACTCTTAAAATCCCTGGGCCAGCATAATCATTGGGATAAAGCCTAATGTAGTGGTTGTCAACTTTTTTTCCTGGGTCATTACAATGTTAGTGAAAGTTTTTGAGAACCACCATATAAACCAGGGGTAAGCAACATAGTGCTTGTGGGTACTATAAATATATGCCCATGTGGCATCTGCAGGACTGCGTGTGTGTGTGTGTGTGTATATAAATAAAAATAAAATAAAATCACTAATACTTGCAATTTTTTGGTGAAATTGGTGTTCTTACCAAAATCTCATGAGATTTGAAATAAAATTTAGCAATTTTTAAAGAATGTATTTTCATTTTGTTGCCCACATCAGAAATTACTTTTTCATTATCCATCACCCTTATTTGAAAGGCAATCACTTGAGAAATTGGTGCATCATGTGAAAAGTTGTAGCCACTTCTTTCTTTCTAACATAACCCTAATCTACATTTTCATTTGGCTAACATGGTACCTGAAGTCTTTGTCTACAAGCTTCAAAGGGGTGCCAAAGTAAAGAGCAAGCCTTGCAACAGAGATTCAGGACAGTCTTCAGAGATTTTCAGCAATGGCTGGTCAATTCCAAAATCACCACTGCCAAATGTTTTGATGTGCCTCAAAATGTCAACGATGTTGCAGCTAACATACAGAAAATACAGGTAAATTCTTCAAATCCGATACAGCATTTCCAGAGCATTGATAAAATGCACTTAGTGGAATGTTTCTATCTGAACCATGTTACAGCATTATGAAAGGAATCTGAAACCGAAACCATTATATACTCTGTGGGCCTTGGCAATAAGTTAATTTTCCATAGCATTTTCTAATAAAAATGACTATATTCAGATGGGTGAGCTAGTAAATTGATGGTTGTTTCCCCTGTTTTCTTTTTTGAAGTAGCTGTGAAGTCAAAAGATTATGCTTTCATTGTAGATGGAACACAACTTGTCATGTTATCTGAATACAGAAAAATTATGGGTAATTTTAATGTAATTATGTTTAGTAGAAACAAGCCAGCCTCAATGCATTGCTTATGAAATTGGATTACTTTTACTAAACTTCATAGTTAAGATTTACTTTAGTTTGGGAACCTATTGTACCTGTGGGGAAACTTACAGTTCTCTCCATGAGGAAGAACGAGTGAAGAATGAGACCCTCTGGTGAGATTCATTTTTGAAAAGCTAAGTTATATATAAGTTTCCTATGTTCTGTGGAGCCTTCTGACTCACACCACAAACACTCATAGATTCTCCCTTGCCCTTAAGTATTATTCTGCACAATCATGATTCTGCAAGTGTAGATTGTATACAAGGATAACTTTCCTTATGTGCTTTCTTCCCTAACGCAGCTGGGTTCTTAACAGCTTACAGAATAGGTACTTGGAGAACCACTGAGAACCCAGTATTTATTTATGTTTGCATATGAGCAAAATGGGAGGAGTATATGTGTTCTGTCCTCTCCCAACTCTGACCCAGCACTGAAGTGTTCCCTGGACAAGAGTGTGGCCTTCAAGCCCAAAACATTTTTAATCACTGTATTATGCCTTAGTGCAGGGGATTTGGAATTTCAGGGAGTGTGACAATTTTATGCACTGAGTTAAATGCTTTTTTTAAGTTCAATTTGTTCACCTGCAGTATTGTATGTGGTTCAATGTGTGATTCAAAAATTAGAAATTAGACTTTTTCATCTTCAAATGTGATATTACTTTTGTAGGGTGTGCAAGCATTAATCAAACATTTCCTAGGTGTGTGGGGCATAGAAGAGATTGGGAACCACTGCCTTAGTGATACAACCAAATTTTCTTTGTATGTGTTAATGAATGCGATAAAGAGAATTAAGCAGGATGGAGGTTTCTATTGATATAAATAGAACATCAAGACCTAAAAAGGTAATTAAAATATGTTTTTAGATGGAGAGTAGGATCTCCTCTTTCAGCTTCCAATAGTTTGAGAGGAACTTTCTACATCCTCGTAATAGGGTACATGAACAGCATAAGTTACAAGTTTTTACTTGTTAGGTTTAGCAAATGCTGTGTTTGTACATATTGCTTGCCACTTTTATCATTAGTCTATCTATGTGTGTATTTTGGCTTAGGAATTCTTATCTGAAACTGAAACTGGTCAACATAAATTAAATTTAGTGGTGTCCAAAGGAGAACTGTTAAGTTCTATACTACCTAAAGAAAAAGTTAAATCCATTCAGACCAAAATTGTTGCAGCTAAAGAGGACTGGAAGAAATTTATTTCCACTCTGCACCAGAAGGAAACAGCTTTAGAGGTATGAGATCAATTACAAAAGAAATTATCAATTAAAACAGCTTTTTGACTTTTCATTCTAAATGTACTTGTGCTTAATTCTATATTAAACCTAATTGATGGACATTATATTGCTTTTATAAGGTTTTTAAAGCCATTTTGATGTTGAGCACTTTTAACATAAATACATTTCAGAAAATACAGAGAAGAATCTCTGAGAATGCTTATTAAAGCCAGACAGTTTCCTGAAATATAAAACTATCCTTATAGATAGGTACTCAAATTCCTTTATTGTGTTTTACAGATTAATAACCACTGTTTGGATTATGTTTGGAATGGGCTGGGAGACAATATAGCCAGTTAATATTGGGAAGATACATTCCATATGTCTGGCCAGCCAATTTATCTTTTAATTAACTAGAGATTCTGAATGAACTTTAAAGGTAGTCTTATGTATATTCTGATTCAATAGTTTGGGCATTATCAAGCCAGTCAGTAGGGAATATTGGTTCTTCTGCCTAAGCAAAGGAATATGTCATCTGTAACCTGAGCATCCCATCCATGACAACGTTGGATCTGATAGCACCTCTGGACACTGAACCTTACAGTGAGAATACTGTATTCAGAATTATAGGCTAATAATGAATGCCCCCCATCTTGATGTTTTCCTAGAATTTAAAGGTCCAGATGAAAGACTTCGAAACAAGTGCTGAACCTCTTCAAGATTGGTTAAATAAAACCAAAGAAATGGTGCAAGGGAGTAATAATAATCTGCATGACCTCCCCACTAAAAGGAGAGAGCATCAGAAACTACAGGTAATATTAAGATATGCTCCATTCTGTTTATTTAAGCATGTTTTGGGCCATAATATTTCTTTAGGTCATGTTTTAGGTCCTTATCTTCTACATAGGCTGATTCAGATGATCAGTTGAAAGCATGGCCAATGACCATTTTATCTGTTGTGGGAGAATCTGGCAAATCCCGTTTCAAAGTCCAAATCTTTTTGAATAGCAGACTGTTCAATACAGTACTGCTGTGTGCTTTATTACTGCAAGGGTATATTTAATTGGATAGTGCAAAAAAATAAAATAAAATAAATCCCCTACTCTTCGCAAAGCAAAATGTTCACAAAAGGTCCAGGCAATATCATGGAGAAAGAAGGTGGCCTTATCCACGTTTAGCACTTTGAGAAACAAAAATTTCAAAAGTCATGGATGTATCTGCAGCTGACTCATTTATTTATAAAGTTTTTGACTTTATAATCACAATGTTAAACATGGAACCCAAAATAGCACGTGCGGGAGAGAGAAAACATTGATCAATAACAACAATCCAGGCTTCGCACAACATTTGTAACCTTAATTTATTTATTTATGTCATGGCCATTTTATTGTACTTTTCATTAACAAACACTGTGATTAGATTGCTAAAAAGCTGCTTGAAACTGAAGCACTGTCTGGAGGAAAGTTATGTTAATCTCCCTTCAGAAGAAATAATTACACATTTGTCACACATCAAACTGATCATCAGGAAAGGCTTAGCATGTCCAAGTCCTTCAACAGAACTTTGCTGATGACTACCCGTCTACCTTCCTTGCTGCTTGATTTCTTTGTGGCTTGCTTTTTTTTACATTCGTACTTAACAGAAACGTGCTTATGCTTTGCAGTCTGTCCTTGAGGAAATAAAATGTAATGAGCCTCAGCTCAACAGGCTAAAAGAAAAAGCTCAGCAGCTTTGGGAAGAACAAGCTGCCAGCAAAAACTTTGTGCACAGAGTGTCTCAGCTATCATCTTTATATCTTGCTCTGAGCAATCTAACAAAGGTAATGCTCCTATCTCAATGTGCTTTTATGCAGCAAATCTAGTGAAAAATAGAAGCTTGCCTTCTGAAATGCTGTGTATCTGTTTATGAAAAGCTTTCTATCTGTGTTTTAAAAGCAGTGTGGTTAAAGGCAGGATTGTTAAAAATAGTTATATACCCATGACGGGGGACGTGAGGTGTTAGAGAAAGATTTAGCAAACCAGTATTTTATTGCTACAGGATTGTTCCTCTACATTTGTGGAATGAGTGGCCATTCAGCCCTAGAGCAAGTAAGAGAAACATTATATTAAGAAACAGGATAGACAGGTTGTGTATCATTTTATGAGAAGGAAATATTGTGGACTTTTAAATTGATAAATCCAAGGCCTAACCAGCAGAAGAAAGAAGAATGCAGTGCTCATTTAATGCGTGCTCTCCCAAATGGTTATAGAATAGAGATCTTGGTAGGTCACCAGAGTGCCATTCTGTTGATATATAAATAATGCATGTCAGATTAAATAAAATTTGCATACTACATAATTAGCAAGGGCATCCAGTGTGTAAGTATCTTTAAAAAATATTTATATTATATTATTTGTACTGAGAACGATAAAGTTCCATAAAAAATATTTATATTATATTATTTGTACTGAGAACCATAACTTCTTGTCACATGTGATGGTTATAATTGCAACAAGGATTTTAAAAATGCATTTCTTTCCATTATGTCAAACATGGTATATGCACATTAATTATTCGGGCTGTGCAGCACTTTGGATTTGAAGACCAAAAAAATTCAGGGGCACTTACATAGCACCTGTTTGCAGCTTATTAAAGCATTAATAAGCACCATTTTTTTCCCAGCATCACACCTCTGCTCCCCACAGCTGCATTGCAGTCCTCCCAAAATATGTGTTTGGTGTAAGAAGTTGCAGACAGGTGCTACAAGAACAGCCTGTAGTACTTCCAAACATCTTTTTGCCCTTGAATCCAAAGAATCACACAGCCATATTGATAAGATATACCAAACTTGTACCATAGTTCCAAGCAAATTTCAGTTCTGGATTCAGAGTAGTAAGTGATATGTGAATCCTAAAGGAACACAAGGAAGGAAAATTTGGGCAGTTAAAATTTTGCCCATTGACTCATCCTGAACTTAGTGTTCTGAGATTTCCCTTTCTGATTTTTTTTTTCAACTCTAGTGAAATGATAGATTATCTGAATGGTTGGTAATGTTAACATCTGTATGAATTTAAGGAAAAGGTCTCCAGAATGGACAGAATAGTAGCAGAGCACCAACAATTCTCTCATGGACTGAAAGAGCTTCAGGACTGGATGGCAGATACAATTCAGATGCTTGAATCTTATTGCCATCCCACAGCAGACAAAAACGCCCTTGACAATAGAATGGCAAAGCTCGAGGTAAGCAAATGAGATGGCAAAGAATCCTACAGATCAGGAGTTCCATTCTAAATATTTTTACTCATTGGTTTACAGGTAGTCCTCAACTTATGACCATTCATTCAGCGACTGTTCAAAGTTACAGCAGGGCTGAACAAAGGGACTTATGACCTGTGCCCAAAGTTACAGATGTTGTAGCACCCCCATGGTCATGTGATCAAAATTTGGGTGCCTGGCAGCCTGCCCACCCTTAGGACCACAGGGGCACTTCAATTCCCCCACCTGCCTATCTCCCCCTACGTCTATGCTCTTTTGGCTACCCTACACCCTGCCTTGCAGGGTGGCAAGCAGCCCCAGAACCGCATGGCTCTTGGGCTGCAAGAAGCCCCCCAAGTCATAGCTGAAATAGTTGAAGATTTATTCAATAAACTGTTTGCTTGTTTGCATAAGAGACACTTCTGACACAAGCCTCATTTTTGAGACTTGTACATTTACACAGAACTGCCTAAAAACTAAACCATGCAATAGCAACAAATATATTACTGTATGTAAATAATTTCATCCCATCGACAGTTGATTGCCATAGTTGCTATAGCTCAAGACCTATAAGATCTTCCTTGCTGCTGTTGCATTTCTTCCCACTAGCTGTATTATCATGTGATCTAAGTCTGCCATCAAAGCAGATTTCACTAAAAGAATCCCAAGAGCACCAAGACAGTGGTAGGTAAATAAATTGGATTCTAGGAGACTTACATAGTTTACAGCTCAGCAAATAATGGATTAGACCTTCAACCTGAAATTCTCCACAAATATAGAGATGTTCCAGAACTGATATCCCTCTGTACCTTCTATACAGATATACTGAAGGCATTGGTTGAATGTGGATCTCAGGAAAGCAATGACTCAGGAATAGTTTTATTAGAGCCTACAATATACTGTAATTATGCCAACATTCTTTGATACAGCTTAACAAATAAATCATGCTGAGCATCCCGTGCTGAAATTTATATCTCCATCCTGGAGGGAATCTTTTGCAAACAGCTAGTCCTTTAACCTTGATGTTTGGGCTATACACTTACTCCACTGAAAGGGAATAGCATTCAAAATACTATAAGAAATTCTACACTCAGCCTTTGCTTTAAGTTGGTCTCTCCGGCATTGTTTAGCTAGGTGTGAATCATGCATATCAACACAAATCTTTTCTAAAAAGAGGAGGATTGCCTGGATTCTTCTGTTAGTAATGTAGATCCACTTCCATTCTCAGCAAGGCAGCTTGGTGGAAGAGCCAGGATGGTTCATATACATTTATTCTGAATCACTTCCAACATACTGCTTTGTCCCAGACCCCACATGCAAGACCACTCTCCTTTTGAAGATCTTTGCTACAGGTGCACTAAATGATTTCCTCTGCGTAAAAGAGAAAGAACAGCAAGCATATAGCATGTAACTGTTGTTGTTCAGTCATTAAGTCATGTCCGACTCTTCATGACCCCATGAACCATATCACGCCAGGCCTTCCTGTCCTTCACTGCGTCCCAGAGTTTGCTCAATTTCCTGTTCATTGCTTTGGTGATGCTATCTAACCATGTCATCCTCTGCCGTCCCCTTCTCCTTTTGCCTTCCATCTTTCCCAGCATCAGGTTCTTTTCCAAAGAGTCCTCTCTTCACACCTTGCATTTAATATATGAACTTTCCATGACAGAGACATTACTAACAGCCCCACAATAAGACTGATGAGCTCAGGAAAGAGCATGGCTGGGAAACAGGGTGGATGACATACAAGCATCATCCCTAAATTGTGCCTGGTTACCTTAGGGGCTTACACCTGGCCAAAGCAATAGTGTCTCTAAATGGTTGCCGTCCCACCTCCAGCCTTGGGGCTCTAGCTGCTAAAGAACCTGATTCCCAAAGGGTAAATCTCCAGCAGGGCTACATCCCTGTCCTCAGTCAATCAGTTCTCAGTAATATGTACCAGGTCTGTACTTTCTGAAGTTTTGATTATTTTATTTATTTATTTATTTAACACATTTGGGTTCTGCTTCCCAAATTAAAATCTCAGAGTGCTTTATAGTGGTTAATATTTTATACTGATTAATGTGGTTTCTCATGTGGTTACAGCTACCAAAGTTTTAAAAACACACACACACACACCACCACCACTACCTATGCAAGACATCGGAGTGCACTTTTAATTGAAAAAAAATACTGCTGTGTACAGGAGTCTCAGTATCCTTTCATAAGTGCTGAAACACCCAGGTATCAGTGAGCACAACAGATATAAGACTGCTTTATTTCCAGAAAACTGTATAAATATTCTTTCTGAAAACTACAGTTTTGTTAAAGGCTACTAAGAGTGCAGTCTACAGATCGATGAGTGAGACATATGCAGACTAAATATTAGCCAAACTATGTTTTATATGAACATATAATAACTGAACCTCAGCAATATTTTTTCCTCTTGAAAAGCTGATTTGGAAAGATTAAGAACCACAAAGGGGGAACTGCTTAATTTTTTTCATCTTTGGTATGACTCCATTCAAAATGTTTGCTCTAGTAGCATTTTCCCCAGCATTTTCTAAAATGAGAAGCTGTTTGAAAAGCCCTTAGAAGAGAGTGAGGACTGAGGAAAGTGAGGAGATATTTGAACTCATTTCCACTTTATCTGCTCACTTCTTTGGAACATAGTTTTTCAGAGGAAAAAAGGAAAATTGGCTACTTCGGACACTTTTTTTTAAGTAATATATTTTTTTATCCCACCTTTATTATTTTTATAAATAATTCAAGGTGGCGAACTTATCTAATAATCCTTTTTCCTCCTGTTTTCCCCACAACAACAACCCTGTGAGGTGGGTTGGGCTGAGAGAGTGTCTGGCCCAAAGTCACCCAGCTGGCTTTTATCTCTAAAGTGGGACTAGAACTCACATTCTCCTGTTTTCTAGTCTGGTGCCTTAATCACTAAACCAAACTGGCTCTCTTTTTTTATTTTTTTAATTAAAAAATTACATTAGTTTTTAAAAAATTACATTAGTTTTTAAAAAATAAATTAATTTTTAAAATTAAATTTTATTTTTATTGATTGAACAGTATATTAGCTGATATTCAGAAAAGGGGTATAGGATCACAATAAGAATAGAAACAGGGTCTGTTTGCTTTTCAGGCACTCCTTTCATTGAAGCAAGAGAAAGAAATTCAAGTGAAAATGGTGGTGACAAGAGGAGAATCTGTTTTGCAAAATACATCAGTAGAAGGAGCACCTGCGATTGAACAACAGTTGAAAACTCTTAAGGACACCTGGGCTTCCCTCTTGTCTACTTGTATCCACTGCAAAAGGTAAAACACGATATGGGTATGAAAGAATTTATAAAATGTACAATTATATCCTCAGCATAACAAACAGGAAATAGTCTATATCTGTGTTTTTTAAGTGTGGTCCTAGGACCCCTGGGGGTCCTCCAAGGCCCTCTCAGGGATCCACAAAATCAAAATTATTTGCCAGCCTATGTTGAAAAATAATATAATATTAAAATCCCATCAAACGATCATGAGAAGCGGTAGCTGTTCTAGAATCTTTTTCCTTTCCCCTTTATCAAAAGAATACTAATTCAAATGTTGTCAAACAACACGTATCCACAATCAGTTGCTCTTGATCAGAGATCAAGTATACATTTCTCCTTGTTGTGATGGATAATTCCCTTAGATATCTCCCTGAAATCCAGTTTTTGCTTTTTCACTAAAGGACCAAACACTTGGGGCTGTCAGTGAAGTGAAGTAGCTGGGCTCGTACTCACACATAGAGACAGCCAGGACAGTTTTCAAAGTAACACCAACAGCCTTGCAAATAGCAGAGTTGCTTTAATAGTACTCTAAGGTGGAGTACTTCTTATGAATGCCTTGTACATCTCTAATATATAATGTACAACATGTTCTTAGTATATATAAAACAAATAGCACCATTTGTTGATACTATATGTTTAAAATATTTAAGTATTTGGAACTAGGTTATTAAATTATTCTGATACAGATATAACTATATGTATTAATTTTAACATTTCAGCCAGCTTGAAGGAGCTCTCTCCAAGTGGACAAGCTACCAAGATGATGTTCAACAGTTTACTAGTTGGATGGACAAAGTGGAAGCAATAATGAATGCCTCAGAAAGACAGTATTCCGAACTGAGGGAAAAAAAATCTTCACTCAGCAAATCTAAGGCTTGTAGAAAGTCTATCCTTAAAAAAAATAATTATAGCAGCATTCTCAGACAGAACAAGAAATGTTACATTCTTCTTTGAGGAGTTGCTTTCTCTTGGCATACTAAAGTCTATTTTTCAACTGTGTGAAAAAGCTTTTTTCTTTAATGTAAACAGCTGCTATTGAAAAAAAAATTTCTATCTGTGTTCTAACTACATGTGTATCTTCAGAATAGAACTTAAATTTTGTGCTTATTATTGTTTAATCAATGAATGTAGCATTATTATTATTATTATTATTATTATTATTATTATTTTAACAAATCCCTAAGAACCCTCAACAGTTCACAGATAAAATAATGACAATATTTAAGAAAACTGATAGCCGGAAGTTTTTAAATGTTTGATTTTTTTTATTCAAATGTTTAAAAAATTAACTGTACAACTCAAAAAATAAGGTGTGCAGAAGTCTAGGAACAGAGGATGGTTCTTCACCATAAATTCCATCTCAATCATGGCCCAAGCAATATTCTGCAGGGTTAAGTACGTGTTTGTGATCTGTGAATCTTGCAGGTTTTGTTGTGCACAGGGTCTCAGTTCTTCGTGGTCAGTATAGTAATTCGCAATTCAGATTGTTAAATGTTCTTTTCAAACTTTGCTTCAGATTGGCTCCAGAAATATCCCAAGATTTGTATAACAGATACAGAGGAATAAATTTACTGTTTAGACTCATTTTTTTCCTTTATGGTAACAGGACTGTAGGCAAGGCAAAGCCTTCCTGAGTTTTTGACCCTGGCAAAATGAATCCCTTTATTTCCTGTAGTTAAGTCCTGATTGTAGGTGATTTATAATACATATTATTTTAGGTGGTTAAATTGATGTTTGTTCTTTACAGTTGCTTAAGGAAGAAATATTAAGTCACAGTACACTGCTGGAAACTATTGAAGTCAAAAGCACGGACATGACTGAGCATTATGTCACTCAGCTTGAACTTCAAGATCTTCGTGAGAGATACCAGTTTCTCAAAGACAGAATAATGGTATTGTTACATTTTACAATGCTATGTATATTCTTCTTGAATATAATTGTTTAGAGTAGGTGTGTAGAGAAATGCCTTTGTTTCTTTGCCCACATATTTCATAGCATTTGCATATTTGTGTGTATGTGCACATGTGTGTATTTTGAATGCATTTATATTAATTAAAAACATTATTTTTGTTAATTCCCATGTCAACTTGATAAATTAAACACTAGGATTGGCATATTAATCTCTTAGCTATATCACTCATTTATTTAAGCACACAAGAAATAGTACAGAAATAAAATCCCACCATTATATATAGTACTTGGTCAGTGTCAGGAAAGCCTGATGACTTATACCATAATGGGATATTTCTGATAATAATAGGAAACAATAACTAAAGCTGAAGAATATGTTCACTTGCATCAAGAGTACCAAAGGAATTTGAAGGCTTTTGAAGTATGGCTGGAAAAAGAACAGGAGAAACTTGGCTGTTTATCACATCTTGAAGGTGATACGGAGAGATATGAAGCAACACTCCAAGAACTCCAGGTAGATTTTTAAAAATATGTTTTGTCCTATAAATAAATATTTTGCAGTTTATCTTTTTTAAACTCCAATCAACTTGGAGCAGGAGTTAGGTTGAATTTTTCAGATATGTCAAGACAATGATGGTTGTTTCAATATCAATATCAACTGCTAAAGCAATATTCAGTACATCCTGCAAGCTTGTCAGTCTTTGTTAGGCTGTCTTTTAATGTTTTAAACTTGTCTAGAGCATCCAAAAATCACTATCTTATTTTGAGTGAATTTATTTTGTTTCCAAACTGATAGGCAATATCAACCATTTGACCTTGCAAATAAAAAATACTAAAGTGCATTAATTGGGCATATTATGCAAAATCCTGATACTTTATAGGGCTATGCAGGCTTTGAAAATAATTTGGAAGGAGTACTTTAGACTTCTTTAATGAGTGAACAGATTAAAACAACCATACATTTTTGTCAGGGTTGCAGAAACAGTTATACCTTAAGCAATCTAATACAAACATCTGGTTTAGAAAGTGTTATATGCAATAATTTTGCATTTCAGGAATTACAGGTACATTGTGCTGAAGGACAAGCATTGCTGAATGCAACACTCCATGCTAGGGAAGAAGTAATCCCATGGGGTACACCCCAGTTGGAAGAAAGAGTATTGGAGTCCATCCGTCAAGATTGGACAGTCTACCAACACAAGCTTTCTGAAATTAGGATACAGCTAAATACTAGTTTAAGCAGACTGAAGCTGATGGAGAATAAATTTCTGAAGATGGATCAATGGCTCAAAACTCTGGAGGACAAAGTTAATATCAGGACTACCCGGCAATCTGACCGAGCCACAAAGGAAATCCAGCTTCAGCAGATGAAGGTGATGAAACTATATGATCATGAGCACCACTGTTCCTTTCCTTCTCTTTATCGTAGTTACTGATAACTCATACAACTGAAAGCTGAGCATTTATTTCAATCTATACAGATATATTTATATTGTTAAGCTAAATATGAAACATTATTGTTATTTCTTTCAAGATCAATCTTGTTGTCTCTTTACACTACCAGCATATTAAGAATAGATATTAGGAATAAGGGTGCCCACTCTATTTTTTAATTATTTGTTTTGGAGAAATAATAGGAATGGATTTGTTTGCATTCCTATTATTTCCCCAAAACAAATATGCATTCTTTTTTTCTTTTTCCAAACATCCTATTTTTCTATCTCACTACCACATCAGAATGTTCATGCTGATTTTTATGCAATACTTTTGTAATCCAAAGTATAGCAAGGAACCTTTATACAAAAACTGCACCTTGAAATTCAACTGCTAAAAAAACAAAAGACATTTTCATTCCATTTAATTTGAGAAAAGTTGATTAGGTTAGTTTGTATTAAAGTGCTAATCTAACACAGTTTGCTCCTCTCCCTAGCAGACAGCAGCTCAGATTACTTATGCATCTTTTGTATAAAGGTAGTCCTCAACTTACGACCACAATTGGGACTGGAACTTCTGTTGCTAAGCAGGTTGTTAAGTGAGTCACACCCAATTTTACGACCTTTTTTGCCATGGTTGTTAAGCGAATCACTGTAGTGCTTCCCCCACTGACTTTGTCGGAAGTCCCCTAGGAAGGTCGCAAATGGTGATCATGTGACCCTGGGACACTGCAACCATCATAAATACATGCTGGTTGCCAAGTGCCCAAATTTTGATCATGTGATCGTGTGGATGCTGCAATGGTTTTAAGTGCAAGGAATGGCCGTAAGTCACTTACGTAACTTTGAATGGTCATTAAACAACTGGTTGTAAGTTGAGGACTACCTGTAGGCTCAAAATACAGAGAGATAAGTCGGTTATGTGATGTTGATGGGAAGAAGTTGAAACATGAGAAGGCAGCAGAATCAACTGTGTGAAAGTGTTATGGGTATAAGAAGAACGGGAGTTTGTATGAGTCAAGTGAATAATCTTTGAATATTTGAGAATGAAGGGAATATTGTCAACAGAGTAGGTTTTTTGTGTTTATGTATGAGATCTGATTGATATATGAAAGGATAATGAACATAATAAAAGAAGCAAAAATACCTTCATAAAATTTACTTAATTCCACCTATGGAACAACAAGATTCTGCTTCACCAAGTTCTTTTTTTAACAACTAAAAACACTGTTGTGTGTTTCTATTTGTGTTTGTGTAACATATCTGTAATTTATAATTAAAACTACATGCTTATGATTCTTCATTTTATAAATTGAGATTCATGTTTCCATATTTTTCTGATGTTTTTAAGAGTTCTATAAACCACATTTATGTCATTTCTGAAATTTTTTAAAAATATGTCTTTATTTCAGAATTGGCATGAAGAAATAACAGTCTATAAAAATGAAGTTGAAGAAGTTGGATTGTTGGCCCAGCATTTCCTGGAGGAAAGTCATACTTCTAGTAGGATGGGGAGACAAGCAACCCAGCTTGCTTCTCGATACCAAACTCTTGTTCTTCATGTACTGGTAAATATGAAAATGTTTTGAAAGTATTATGCAATACTACTTGGACAATATTTTTTTTAGATATGCTTCTAAATGCTTTATTTTTAGAAATGATTGGGCAGCCATTCTGCCTCTCTTATCTCTCTATGTCTGAAGATTTAATTATACATCAAAATGTTACTGCTAAGGATCATTCACCAGCTATTAATATTCAACTGGAGGGTTAGGCTAAAATTAGTTTCAGTCCTTTATATTACACTGTACTGCTCTCAATCTATCTTTATAATTTTCATCTGTTTTAGAACAAGAGCTCTTATTCTTCTTACATAAGAGGTGACAGTTCAGGAAATGAAAATGATGATTTATCAATTAGCTCTGTCCCAAATGTATCATTTTTAAAAAAAATATATACAGAAATAGTGAAGGAGTATTGAATTGTCAGCATAAGCAAAACAAAGTTTCACCTTCTAAGACAGAACAGGTGGTCTGAGTGAAGTAAGACAGTCAATACCGTATTTTTCCGACTATAAGACGATACTTTTTTCTAAAATCCTTACCCTAAAAATTGAAGGGCGTCTTATTCAAGGAAGTCAGCTGAGAATCGCGCGGTTCCAAACTGCCCATACTTTGTCTCTGCAGACAGGCTTCCTCCTATTGCTAGCCTCCAATCACGAGTGAAATAGCTTGAGTCTGCAAACAGACTTCCTCCAATCACAAGCCTGATGTAACTGACGTCAGCTGATGCTGAACAAACCAATTAGAGAAAGGCTGATTGCAGAGACAAGCTATCTGCAGTTTCACTCGTGCTTGAATGTAATCAGTTAAGCAAAAGAGCCTGGAAATAGAGCTGCAGAGAGACGGTTTGGACCTCCTCCCACCGAGTATATCAGGTAAATGTTAACTAATTACTAAATAAAAATGTGTTCTGCACTATCTTTAAAATATTGATTTTTTAAATTTTGGGCTGGAAAAGTGGGGGTCGTCTTGTACATGGGGGCGCCTTATTGTCAGAAAAATACGGTATTTATGTTTCCATATGGCAAGAGTTTTCTTGCCTGTATTAAGAATGATCTAATAGCAATAGTTGAGGTACAGTATACCCCATTGTATACTGTATTTCACTGATAAATAGAGTATTTTGTGGGTTTAATAGAGGTGTGACTATCAAGAAATAGATGAATAACAACTCTTACTTCTCCTCTGCTTGCAGGAGCAAATAAAATTCCTAGAAGAAGAAATTCGAAGTTTGGAGGAATCTGAACTAGCTTTCAGTGCTTACAAAGATTGGTCTGAAGCTATCCTTAGGAAATTCAGAAATGTTGTGACAAAATCTGATGTAGTGGATAGAGCATTAATGGAGAAAAAAATGCATAAACTTGAGGTAAAGCTCATTTGCAATCTGTATTGTCACTGCATATTTAATATAAATAACTATTAATGTTTAAATCATAAATATAGCACCACAGGGATTTAGAAACCCACAGAACAGTGGATTTCAAACTACCTATACAGAAAAACAGTTTTGCATTGGTTCATAGAAATACTAGATTTATAGACCCATTGTAGAGAATGAATTGTAGTTAAGAACGAGCGTTGCTGCTTGTTATTTGACTATTCTGGAACAGTGCTTGGAGAAGGAGAACTGAAATAGCTGGCAGATTGTTCTTCAACTCTGCATTTTATCCTAAGGAATTTTAATAAAATGGCTGAATTACTGAGCTATAGCAAGATTTCTGGGATACCATTTGGAAAATGTTCTGTTTCGGTAACAGAATCTTTTAGAATTTGAAATACTCAGAATAGATGACATGACATTTTCTTGTATACCTTTCCATAATTTTCAGTTCAGTCTTTTTTTTCCTTCTTGAGCAGTATACACAATAAATGTTTATGTCCAATGATTAAATTAGTAAAAAAAAGAATGTGATATGTAAACTGATTAAATGCTATGTAACCTCAAAAGCCTATGTTTTTCCATGATAATATATAGAGGCACATATGGGGGCATCAGTGGAATTATATCAATAATATCTAAGGGGTATGATTGAAAGCTGCAGCAAATAATGGGTACATATTATTTGGAACAAAATTTAGAAATCAAAACAAAAAGAATGATGTCTTGTTAATATATCACTTTTACTCAGAAGCAAACATTAATTAAGAGCTGCCAATTCTGTGGCCAAATACAAGTAGGATAAATTCTAAGCAATAGCAACTTTAAGCCACCAATTATCTTGTATCCATTATTTCCTGATTTTGACAAAAAGTTATAATTTACATCTTCCTGGTTTGATTGCTCGTGCCTCAGACAGAATTTGAAGTGCTCTGTGCATGGTCAAAAATCCTGTTTGAACACATCCTAGTAAGTCAAAATGTGATCAACTGAACCAACATCTAGCAATGGAATATCTCTGAATTTGCACAAATTACTTATTACTTTGCCCCATCAGTATAAAATATTGTGCATTTTCTGTTCACAGGATCTCATGAGCGACATGGAAGTTGGTCACAGTTTGCTCAAATCTGCCCGTGAGAAGGGAGAGAGAGCTATTAAGTATATTGAAGGAAATGAAGCTGAACAGCTAAAGAAACAAGTCAGTGATTATGTAGAACAACTTGATGAGATGACCTGCTCTATCAGAAAAGAATGTACAACTTTAGAGAAATGTCTCCACTTAACAAAAGAATTCTTAGATAAGTACAAAGTACAGACTCAATGGCTAACAGATTATCAGATCATACTACACAATACAGTGGATCCCAAAATGGAATTATATGAGAAAAAGGCACAGTTATCAAAATACAAGGTAAAGATATTGTTTTGGCTTACAAAATGAGAGGATTCTTCAATCAGAAACCTATTTATTAAAATATTTTCAGTAGATATTTTCAGATATCCACTTTGACAGCCTAAATTTCACTGATGCTTGCTTGTTAAATACCATCCTTAAATATAGTATTATCAATATAATCATTATATAAGCAGACCTTGACAAAGTTTCAGTGTTCTCCCTAAGTTACAATCATGCAGCAGTCATGCAACATGATCCAGCAAACACTTTCTAGTGTCCCTGTTTTTGTAATGCTGGTTAGTGAGATTTTTTTTTTTCTGATTAATGTTCAGGTTGTGAAAAAGTATTATGTCAAACCCTTTTCCTAAGAAGTGGAGATTAATCAAGTTTTTCCCTTTTCGCTTTGTTTACCTTTCAAAAGACCTTTGTGTCAAATTCACAGAATAGATTCTTTTTTATAAATAATGGGAAATGACCACATTTCTTATGGATCAAAAATCCCTTTTGTACTAATATGGATAAATGTTGGAAAGGACCAAACTTCAAACAGGGTTATTTGTTTAAGGTGACATAATTTTTTTTCATTTATTATTTATTTATCACGTTTATATAGTTGCCCATCTTATGCAAAGCAACTCTGGGTGGCATACAACAATTAAATAAAACAACAAATAGATAAAAACAATCAATATAAAAAGTTAAAAAGTGATTATTAAAATGAAAACATTATCAAAAAATTAAAAACTTCCTATATTTTGTTGAGTTCTGTCCCTACAAAAAGAAGGTGGTTTTCCATAGTTATTTATTTATTTTACATTATATATTTTAAAACATTTTACATTATATTTATTTGTTTTAAAACATTATTTAACTGCATTTTAATTTTAGACAGTGCAGCAGACTATATTGTCTCACGAACCTTTGATCAAATCTGTTATGGAAAAAGGAGAATGCCTCCTTGAATTGATCTGTGATGCTAATTTAGCTGAGAATATTCAAAAACTTCAGAATGAATACCAGGAGCTCTGCAACATAGCAAAGGTAAATTGTTTTCTACTAAGTAAATTTTTGCTTGCTATATGGATTGTCTACATTAATGTAACTATATTTCATTTAGCCGAAGAGAGTGTTCTGTCTTCTGAGAGTAATTCTTGAACCTCTCAAAATCCTGTCAAAGTAGCAACTTGCTCTTGTGTTAAGAGAAGATGAGTCACCATCCTGTAAAATGCCTTCTTTAAGGTGGCAGTTTATAAATGATTTGCCAATTTAGAGGCAGAACTACTGATAGCTATTTTTAGGAAAGAAACAAAATAAAAAGGATTTTTGTATTGATGAGTTAGAAAACAGGACAGTTGACCTTTTCAGAATGAAGATCTGAGATGATTATCATTTGAAACAACCATTGAAAAGTATCTGGTTTCTGTTAATGCAGATACAGGTTGCAAGCTTGGAAGAGAAAGTGAGACAACATGAAGAATATAATAGTGTCTTACAAGAAGTGGAAAAATGGCTGTTACAGATGTCCAGCAGGCTGATTACTCCTGAACTCATGGAGAACAGTGATCTAGAAGTTATAACACAACAATTGGCCAGTCATAAGGTAGGTCTGTATAATCAATAACTCTTTAGTAGAAAAGATGGTTGTTGTAGTTTGTAGTTCAAGTAAAGAACTCTTAGTCTTCTAATATTCATAGCTTTTCTTTGAAAGGTTTTCTCCCAAGCAGATTAACATTTAAGACAAAATAAAAAGTAGTTTCTATACAAATAGATTTCTCTTATTTTAGAAGCTATTTTGTTTTGTTTAAATCAAAACAGCAAAGTTAAATAAATAAATCAAGTAACAGATGTTGACAATTGGATTTTTGTATTGTCGAAGGCTTTCACGGCTGGCATACGATGGCTGGTGTGGGTCTTCCGGGCTGTGTGGCCGTGTTCTTGAAGTTCTGTTTCCTAACGTTTTGCCAGCACCTGTGGCCGGCATCTTCAGAGTGCAGGAGCACAGACAGGAGCAGTTCTGCTCCTGTCTTTTCTCCTACACTCTGAATATGCCGGTCACAGGTGCTGGCAAAACGTTAGGAAACAGAACTTCAAGAACACGGCCACACAGCCCGGAAGACCCACACCAGCCAATTGGATTTTTCATTATTGCCTACAGATATATAAATATTGATATTATATATACAGAAATACATAGAAACAGTATGTATCCAATGTTTCTTAAGGAAAAGACTACTACCTTCCCCAAATATTAGATTATTTTCAACAAACATTATATATAGTATGATTGTAATTTTTTTTTAACTGTTCAGTCATGTCCGATTCTCAGAGACTGCCTGGACAAGTCCCTGCAATTTTCTTAGCAACATTTTTCAGAAGTGATTTCCCCTTGCCTTTTTCCTAGGGCTGAGAGAAAGTGACTGGCCCAAGGTCACTCAGCTGGCTTTTTCCATAGGCGGGACTAGAACTCACAGTTTCTCAGTTTCTAGCCTGATGCCTTAACGGGCATCTCTTGATTGTAATACAGTATATAAACATTGCTGTAATTTTAACATTAAATCATTTTTTTGTTGATTTATAATGTAAGATCTTATATATAGCTTCCTATGTTTGTAGACATAGGAAGCTATATATAAGATATATGTATATATCTTATACATATTTTTCTTATAAATCCCAGAAAATATTTCTTTTTATTAGACTTTATGTATGCCAACTACTAAGGTTTTTAAAAAAGATAAAGCTGAATTATTTTTTTTAAAAAATTGTAAAATATTTTAAAATTATAACCTATAAAAAGCTTACTCAGGTGTTTCAAAAACCTTTCAAAAATGAACAAATGTGTTAGGGTTATTGAGAAAATTTTTGGAATTAACTGGGCAGCACGTAAATAGCATCATAAAGTTGGAAGGGGACATTTAGTCATAAATTCTCTGCTCAATGTGGCAATTCAAATTAAGCATACCTGTTCAGCCTCTGTTTGAACACATCCTGTAAGGATTTAGAGTTTACAACCTCAGTAATTGGTTCCACTGTAGAACTCATTGTTAGACAGGTTTTCCTTAACATTCAATTGTAATATATTTTCCTATCATTTAAGAGAATTTTGACCTTCCTGTAATTTAAGACTACTTCATAATCTTTTCAATGCTGCTCTCTTAGGCAACAATGGAAGAAATTGCAGGATTTGAAGATCACCTGAACATCCTTAAAAGCAAGGGAGATTACTTAATCAAAGAGTGTGCAGAACATCTCCAAGCAAAATTTAAGCAAAACATAGAAACCCAGCTGCAGGGAACAAGAGATAGCTATTCAGCCATCTGTAGCACTACTCAAAGAGTAAGCATCAATCTGTTAATGTTGAGCAGGGGACAGGGGAACAAACTGGTGGCAGTTATGGTACAAACTGGCTCAAAATAAATAAGATCCTGGAATCGTTTCCTAACAGTTTCTGAAGAATGAATTTAATAATAGATGGGGAAAAATCTTGAAAACATTCTCAAAAGTAGAATATTTCAAGACAAACTGTGGAATAACATGTGTGGAGGAAATATTAACTTTATATTAATTAGCATTATAAAAGTACAATTATGTCTACAGTCTAGAACTCAGTTTAACCTGCCAGACTACCTTCTTGGCCAAGGGTCCATTTTCAGTTGATAAGAATGGAGCATTGATATTAAAGGAATTCTTTACTTCTTGTAGGTATACCAAAGTTTGGAATACGAACTCCAGAAACATGTTAACCATCAGGATACCCTTCAGCAGTGCCAGGCTTGGCTCACTACAGTTTGTCCAGAGTTAGAGGCAAATCCTCATCGACCTTCCAGTTCAGCAGATGCTGTTAAGCAGGTATGAGCAATCTACATGGAAAAATGTGGTTAAAACAGTCCATACATCAAAAATATACCAATAAGAAATCTTAGAGATTTTCTACAGAGTTCTTAGACGAAATTCAAGGATTCCATCTCAAAATATTTTCCTTTTCAAAGTACTGAATACTTTTCAAATCACACAGTTTTGCACTAAACAAAACAAGCTCACTTGTTTATGTAGTTTATGGCATTTGTTAAACCGATTGTGTTGTATACAAAGTTCGATGTGTAAACTCTACAAATCTATTAACCATTAAAAATTTGTTTCTGTTCTTGAGACATGTTTTGATATCTTAAATCTTATACTCATCTAATATTTCTGCTTATTTAACCTCAGTGTTCAACATGTTGCTGAAAGAATGTATTTATTATGTGTCATCGCCTTTCTCGGAAAATAACTGATAAAGACAAACACAGAGAGAGAAATACACAGCATAAATATGCAAATGCTTACTTTACTAGCTACTATTAATTTGAGATCATTTTCCCTAGAATGGTATTTTTGGGTATTCACCAGGGTGAACCTTTGAAATATGCTGCTTATAAATTTAACATAGAATAGATCCATAGTGACAAAACCTAGTGGTATTCTTGTGTTTTACTACACACAAATAATTATCCTTCTAAGTTTACTGTGCAAATATAAAAACACATTTTTCTTTTAGGAGAACAGACTTTCAAAAATATTATATTTGAGATGGTAATGCTATGAAGACTGGACTGGATTAAGACCTATGGAAAGGAACCATACAATGATGAATGTGTTCAGATGGAGAATAGTTTGTGCAGACAGTCCATCTGTTGTTTTTAATTCTGCAGTAAAAAGCTGAATCCTGTCCTTTTTCTTCAGTGAAAAAGTGGTTCAGACCTCAGCTGGGCAAATCCACTGAAACATATATATGACATATACGCAGATCTGTGGAAGCCCAAGAGATACTTTTAATTAAAAAGTTAAATGCAATCTGAACTATTCACATTCTTAATGTTGTGGACAATTCAGAAGCATAATCAATACAGAGTCCCTTGTGTTACTAATATTTCCAGAAAGAAATACGTAATTTATACCAATATTCTGAACAGTTTATTATTTTGCACTGATTTAAAAAAGTAGCAATATTGCTATTTTTTATCATTTTCAAAGCATTTTCAGGGGACTTTGATAATCTATGTTTTGTTGTTCATCTTCACTTATTCTTTCTAGGTGAAGCATTTCAGAGCCCTACAAGAGCAGGCAAACACCTATTTGGATCTATTATGCTCCATGGGTGATTTATCAGACAGCAAAGTGAAAAATGCAGCAACAGACATTCAAGTAGCAAAGCAAACGGTATGGGATAAACTATAACAGCTGTTCTGTAATCCTTCTTAGACATGTAATTATGTTTTTTTACAGGTTCATATTAGGTAATAATTGGTTTGAAGAAATGATACTGTACTTCAATTAACGAAGCAGATTGTATGAGGCAAATTGTAGAAGCTGTTCTCTAATTCTTCTTAGACATGTGATTATCTTACTTTCTCACCAGTTAGGTAATTAAGAAATATGCTTACAGCTACGCTTACAGAAGTTGTTTCCTTAAACTCCAGAATGAAAGATAATAAAGAAGGAGGAAAGAATATAACTCAAAATAGAATCCAAAGATAATAAACCTTTGCTGTGTTTAATTCTTTAAGAAAATCTGCTACTTTCTGACAAGGAGGTTCATCTGACTTGTTAAGGATGCTATATTAAGGTTGAATCTTTAATGAATTATAACTGTTATAAGGATGGTTACAACTGTTTTAATGTGCATAGGGTTAAGATACCATGAACATTAGAGATAAAAGCTTCCTTTATCTTCCATCCCTATAGGTTATCCCCACCTTCTAGTGTAAACCTGCTACAAGAATCTGACCTACATAAATGGACAGTGTACATCTAAGACAGCCCAAAATAATTACATTAAAATATTTCCATTACCCTTTCCTGTATTTTTCAGATTGAAGATAGGATAATGAACTCCCAGTATCTTGCTCAGGGCTGGGAGGAAATAAAGCAAATGAAAGAAGAACTTTGGATTTATTTCCAGGATGCAGAACAGCAACTGCAGAATATAAAGAGACGAGGGGCAGAGCTGGAATTAAATATTGCTCATAATATGGTTTTGCAGGTAAAGGTAAGGAGCAGCTCTTATTTTATTAACAAGAAATACAGAATTCATAGTTTACTTCTGAAATTGTCTGACTTCCATATGACCATGGAAAATTAATACAATTCTTAAACCAGCAGTAATATTTTTAAAGCTCAAATAGAAACCTGAAAAAGACAGTCTGCTTTAGTGAACAGCAGCAAAAACGCTGCACTTCAGAAACTTTGACACATTTCTTACAAATCATTTTGAAACATGCACCTTACTATTATATATTATTTATTTAGAACAAATGCAGGCACTCAGAAAGAAGCGGAGCAGGAGTGGCACTTTTTCAGTCATGCTACACTGTGTTAGAAGGTAGAGAGTTGAAGTGCCTTTTTGAATTCTATAACTGCCTCCGTTTCCATAAAATAAACTATAATCTGTGAACAAGAGGTTCTCTAAAGTTGAAATAAAAAAGATGCAAGAAAATAAAATTTCAGGAAATAAATGATCATATCAGGTACATAAAATTATATGCAGATGATGTTGCACTTACAGTTACTCATCCAAGCACTCTTTAGAACTGAAAATGGAATATACACAGCAGTACAGTTCAGCATAATTGGATTAGTAGGAACAAGACTGAAATGATGACATGGAACTTATCTGAGGAAGGAAATCTATTTACAGCAAGCAATGAGGTTCAACGTTATTGCTAAAAAGATTTGGTATTTGGGAATCTATTTAACAAAGCATAATAAAAAAAATTATGAACAATTACTCCCTGATCTGAGAAAGTATAACGGGAGATACTTCTAGAAGCTGTCTTGGTTAGGAAAAAATGCAGCAGTAAAAATGAACATCGTATTAAGGTTTAATGTTTTGTTCCCAATGATTCCAAGAAGAATTGAAGATAAGGCAATAGATGACCGGCAGAGAAAAACCACCAATTGTATATGGTCTAATAAAAGACTGCGGGCAATGTTTAAGATTTTATAATACTTGAATGAACAAGGTGGACTGCCTACACCAAACTTTAAATTGTACACCAAGCCTGTTGCTTAATTTGGCTAACAGATTGGATTATAACATGTTATGGTTGGATTGCTTCTGGGGTAGGAACAGGACTTCCATGTGGCTTATTTAAAAGAGACAGTTCTCTAAACCATAAGCTAAAGCCTTTGTAAAAAAAAGGAACAGGAGCTGATGGAAAATAAGATTGGCTTTTTTAGTTTTAGCAACTTCTGCTTGCATGAAGTGATGAAAGCATAGGCAGATCTGCTAAGCAGAATGAAGTGGCTTAGAGAAGTAGCAAGGTACACTTAGAGAAGCAGCAAGGTTTAGAAAGAGTTTTGATTGTTATTTGGCTTCCACTTGCCATATATATTAACCTACTCTTCCTTCACCAATTATAAAGAAAGATTCAGCCATCAGTACAGCTGATTTTTGTACATGGAATAAGTCACAGTGGTATCTTATCCTTTGCACCAGGGATTAAATATTTTGGTCCACTTCTGACTGAAAGCAAAGAATACTGCAATTCTCATGCACTCTAAGCCTTACACATGAAAACAGATCTGTCACCATCTACCTTTCCAGATTCTCTCATTTCTACACTCACAGTGAAAAACACTTTTTCCCCCAAACAGTGGAGATACTAGTAGAAAGAGTTACCTGGAGGTAAATCCATCATGATCCAGGCTTGAATTTCAGATAAAGATTTGGGGCTCATAAAGGAACTAGGAGAATGAGTGTTCTGATTTCTTCAGTCAAGAAAAGTGTTGATAATACTAGTTTGCACCATTTAAAACAAGGTTCTCTTAACAACAAATACTGTCTCCAAATGTTCAGATCCATGACTGAATTTGAAAGATTTTGTGCAAGATTTATAAATTAGTATTTTCCCCATGCACAGAAAGCCTTTTATCATTATTTCTCCTCTAGACCTACATGTGAAATAAGAATAATGGAAATAGCTTCTTCCCCACAACCAAAGCCTTTTATTAAGACTACATAATTTAAATCTTCGAAACTGTGGACTACTATATTTTTAATATAAAATAGTATAAAGGAAATTCAAAGTAATATTTTTTTAAAGAAGACCAGCTTCAGAGAGAATTTAGAGCAGAAATAGTATTTAACCTTTCCCTTCCCAAGTTTGTTCTATGTAAGAGTGCACTCTTTTTTTAGTGTGCATTTGAACCCTCTATAGGTGAGGTATAGAGAAGGAGATGGTGGAGAAAAGAAATAGCAGGCAAGGAACAAGAAAAACCTGCCCAAAAGCCCGGATCCAAACTATTAATTTTTTATCTTAGTTAAAGTTTTATTTTAAAAGAAAAAAACTTGCTGGAGCATTTGTATATAAACTGTAGATTATTTTCCCCCTGAGAAAAAGAGGTATTGATACTTCTACCTGTTTCCAGCAGCTTTCTGGCTAATTCTTCACTCTCCATAGAAAAAGAAGGTAAGACCACATGGAGAATTATGCCACTTTAGAGTATGGGATTAGGACAGGGCTTGGCAAACCTTTTCTGTAAAGGGCTAGATCCCACCCTCCTCCATCTCCATAGGTGCATCTGGCGAGTCTGCAGTCCAAGGACAGTGGCAGCCATTGGACAGTGCCAACAACCAGCAAGGAGGCCACTGAGAAGTCACTGCCATCACCAGGATGCCCCATCCCACCCTTGCCCTGGAGCTCAGCTGAAGCTTGGGTGTGGTGATCAGCTGCTCACTCACCCATCCATTCTTAGTTCATGAGCTGTACAGAAACAGGTGGTGGGCCGGATTTGGCCTGCAGGCCATGGTTTGCCGACTCCTGGACTAGGATAAAGATGAGTCGGACTTTCTTCTGTATTTCATCAACTTTCTGATCCTGACAGAAAGGGTAGCTGTTTCAAACAACTCTTATCACATTGTTTCCCAAGGAGTCAGTAAAACAAAAAATATTGCAATCTCATGAAAGAGAGAGAGGCATTTGTCTTAATTTATGGCTTTGTGGTAGAATCTGAAAGTCAATTCAGTAACTTATTTTAGATGTTAACAGAATTCTTTCCTGCTATTTTCTTTTTTGTATCTCTTAATATTAAGAACTTCAGCCAGAAGCTGCAATCTAAACAGGCAGCTTTGACTGCAGTGACTGAAAAAGTGAGCAAATTGACAGAAGGGCAGGAGTCACCGGAACATAAGGAAATAGGACGCTTGAGCAACTATTGGCTGGACCTTTGTCTTCAAACCAGCAATGTGCTCTTACGTAGAGAAGAAGATCTTCAGAGGACCACAGAATATCATGATTGCCTACATGCGGTAGAAATGTTTTTGGAAAACTTTACACAGGAATGGGACCACTTGGCAAGGTAAGGATGGACTCCTTGCCTGGCTTTTGACAGATTAAATCAAGACAATCTGCAGCTGTACTTTGATACCTGATCAGCATTTAGAATTACTGAGAATTCAGATTATTTTTCCATTTAACTCAGTACTGCCCCTGCTATCTGAGAGCAGCATGTTTTTGTTACACCATTTGTTTTAGATCTTTTTCACTGGGAATATCACTAGATTGCACAGTTGCTACACATGTGCATCCCATGTGCTTCCGTGCCAGATCAGTGATGTGAAAGGTGGAGTAAAACCAACTAAAGCAATCCATGGGTTTTCCCCCAGAACAGTTCATGTTTTATACAGCAGGTCTTTAGCCAAAAGGAAACTGAATCAACATAAAATGTGCTGCCCCAATTGCCAATCTCTATTCTGCCACAGAAAAGATGCCATCAAATGCTGATGTCCTTATGTTCTGTATGCAAGTCAAGGAAAGGTGTGGGTGGATTCCCATGGTTTGGTTTCCCTCACACCCTCCCAAGTCTCAATAGCTGTCATGAAAACATCCTGCAATCACTCTCCTTAACTGTGATGGGGCTGGCAAGGTCAGTTCTGACCATATATCAAAGTCATAACTGCAGGCTTTTGTACAAGCTCCTTGGAGCTGATTCCTACAACTGAGAGAGGTGGAGGAGAAGGGGAGTGGTCAGCCTTGCAAGGTAGTCCAGACAAGAAGCACACCTAGGAGCACTAGTTCTATCTTTATTGTAAGGTTACATTAATAGAATCTTGCAAGTTTGAAAGTACATCTCCCCCCTGCCCCCTTTTACAGTCCAAGAAACTAGGGAAGGTCCCTTCTGAGACATTTGGTATGCCCCCATTCCTTCTGCAGGCTCAGCTGCCTGTTATCTGACTGTTGCCTAGTCTGCAGCTCTTACTTCTGTCTCCCAAGGTCATTCCCATATAACATTACAGGAGCTGAGACTTAACCCACCATGTCTTCAATCCTATGGATCACCTAATCCATGAGACTGAAGATTTAGGGGCATCAAAGAAGCTGGCTATAATCCTCCTTCTGCCTCCTCTTCCAGACTGGGGATCAGCTACCAGGGCTGGAAAAGGGGCAGAAGTCAGGGAGCTAACTCTAGATCTGCAGCCCCACAAACTGATCCTTGTGATTAGAGAATTTATGGGTAAAAAGATGGTTTATCCTGCTTCAACTGTCTGCTTTCCCAGCCTGAAACATATCATGTAGCTTCTTGGCTCCTGCTAGTTTTTTTTCTGGCTACTTTTAAGCATAGGCTTAGTACTCCTCTGCAAGAGCATTAAATATGTTTAGTGCTCTTTCTATGTTTAAAAGTAGCTTAACAGGCAACAAATATTGGTTAGTGCAGCAAGAGATTTCCCTCTCACATCACTGCACAACCTCCCCTTCCCCCCTGGACATGTCAGTTGTTGTTAGGGTATTTTAAATATAGGATTTAGCAGTTTTTGGAAAATGTAACCTAATAGGTGATGGGCAGGGGAGGGATTGTACAGTGCTGCTTTTTCCCCTTTTGTTTCACCACACGCCTCTCCAGTAGCCATTAGCTGTTAAACATGAGTTTAGCAGTTTTCTGAAAGCCATGTTCAAAAACAGCATGAATAACAACTGATAGGCATAATTGGGCTGGGGTCAGGAGGGGTTATGCAATGAAGTGGTAGACAGAAGGCTGTCTTTCTTTCTCTCATTTCATCATGCAGCCAATCACCACCCCTGGTCAGCTTTTATTTGATTTGATCCAGCACTTCTAACTGACAATCATCTGGCAAATATTGGGGGAGAGATCTGGATTGTTCCACTGACCAAAACCAAAATGGCCCAATATGCCTTGGCTGATTGGGGTTGGGATGAATGCAACAATATAAGGATGCAGGAAAAAAAAAAGATGGTCATGCTGTGGTTAGGGGCAAATAGGGAAAGGGTCTATATAAAACAGTATATAACATCTGTTGCTTATGTGCATAACATGGGTTACTTCATTCACTTCTATTGTGACTTTGCTATAGTATCAGCATCTTAAGAATATCAACAGTAAAGGCACAGAATTCAGATTCAGGAGTTTGTAGCATTGTTTTTGCTTTGTGAATTTGTAGTAATATACTTGTTCAGTTGTTACAAACAAACAACACAAATAAAAATGATTTTAAAGTGCTGTGTGTAGGAATGGATGAGTTCCTGCATCCTCTAGTTTTCTTGTTACTTATTCCATTTTTTCAAAAGATTTGCAGTCTTTTGGAAGGAAAGAGAGAGAGAGTTTAAAAGCCCACAAATCCCACAGTTCATCTACACCCTCATTTACCAATCTCCGGCATTTCTTCTGTTTCTCACATAAGCCTCCAACTTATTTGCAAACCTATACTCAAAACTGTATTCCAAAATACTTTTTGTAGTATTTTGTTGTACAGTTTCAGATGAGTAGAGGCAAGAAGAGGGGGGGAAAAAGACATTTCTCCTTCCAACAATAGCTGAGCTGCTAAGTGTAGAGGCTCATTGGAATGAATTTCATTAATGAATTAATTTGTGTCCTTTTTTTCCAGCTCCAAGGTGAAAACTTGGTAGCTGTAATGGTGAAGTGATATTTGAGTTTAATATTATGAATTCTGCAGGTTCATACTGTAAGTCAAAAAAAAAAAGATTTACATAGTACTTTGCAATAAGAATCAATCATATACCTGATGAAAAAGTTGCTAATAACCATGGAAAAGGTTTCTCTAAAATTTGCTCTGTAACAGGAATGTTGACTACTGTATTGTTGTATATCTGTTTCTTTAACAGATCAGATGCTGAGAGTACAGCTACACATCTTGAGGCATTGAAAAAGCTATCAGTGGCTCTCCAGGATAGACGGCTTGCTCTTGAAAACCTAAAGGAACAGAGGCAAAAAATGACAGAACATCTAAATTTGGATGATAGAGAACTAGTAAAAGAACAGTCAGGATACTTTGAACAGTGTTGGATCCAACTAGAGGACCAGGTCAAGAGAAAAATACAACTGTCTGTTACCACATTACAAGAGCTGAGTGTTGTGCAAGCTAAACTTCAAGAATTAATGGAGTGGGCAGAAGAGCAGCAGCCTAGTATCTCTGAAGCTCTTAAACACAGCCCACCTCCTGAGCTGGCTCAAAATTTTCTCATGAATCATCTCACCCTTTGTAGTGAAGTAGAAGCCAAGCAGCTTGTTTTGAAAACACTAATAAAGGATGCTGATAGAGTGAAAACTAATTTAGGGCTTAGTGAAAGACAACTACTCCAAAAAAGTCTATCAGATGCCCAAAATCATGTGGATTTCCTTAGTGATCTGGTTTGGCAGAGGAGAAAGCACCTAAATAAGACATTATCTGAGAGGACTCAGTTCTTCCTAGCAGCCCTTCAGGCAAAGAATCAAATTAAACAATATGAGAAAAAGTTAATGTTCCATGAACATATCTGTCTGTTACCAGAAGATGTGAGCAAACAGAACAGGTCTTGTAAGAGTATACAAGCCAGCCTTAAGGCCTACCAAAGTGAAATCTCTGGACTGTGGTTTCAAGGGAGGAATCTTATGAAGGAAACAACAGAACAAGAGAAAAGTGAAGTGTTAAATAAACTACAAGAGCTGCAGAACATGTATGATATGATTTTACAAAAATGTGGCCAGCGACTAATAGAACTGGAAAAACATATAGTTTCCAGGAAATACTTCAAGGAAGATTTGGATAAAGCATGCCACTGGTTAAAGCAATCTGATATTATTTCATTCCCGGAAATCAATTTAATGAATAGTAACTCAGAACTTTATTCTCAGTTAGCAAAGTATCAGCAGATTCTTGAACAGTTTCCTGAATATGAAAGTCTTTTGTTGATAGTTCAAAAAGATGGCCAGGAAATTATACCATCACTTAACGAAATGGATCGTTCCTACCTTGAGGAAAAACTCAGTGCCTTGCCTCAACAATTTAATATGATCATTGCTTTGGCTAAAGATAAATTCTGTAAAGTCCAAGAAGCAATTATGGCCCGTAAAGAATATGCATCATTAATTGAATTGACAACAAAGGCACTGGCTGAACTGGAAGATCAGCTTGTAAATTTGCGTAAAACCCCCTCTACTCTTACAGCTAAAGAAGTTGTGTCACTCCTGGAAGATTACAAAAATGTCCTAACTGAAGTCATACACCTTGGTGCTGCAGTAGATGAATTAAACCAGAAGAAGGAAGCTTTTCGAAGCACCGGGCAGCCATGGCTACCAGAAGAGATGATAATGCTCACTACACTGTATCACAAATTAAAAAGGCAGCTAGAACAAAAAGTTAACCAATTAGAAGACATGATGGTGGCTTATCAGGAACATGAAGAAATGTGTAAGCAGCTTGAGATGAAGCTAAATTCCATAAAAGAAAAAGAAGCAGAAGTGAATGAAGAAACACTTCCAGCTGAAGAAAAGCTGAAAATGTATCATTTCTTAGTTGGTAGTCTGCAAGATTCTGGAATCCTTTTGAAACACGTTGCTGAACATCTTGAAGTGCTTTCTTCCCAGCTTGACCCATCTGTTCATGAAGGAGCTGATCATCAAGTGCAAACTTGGCAGGAAACACTGAAGATATTGCACACTGCCATTGGAGATAAAGTGATGGAGTGTGAAAACAGGCTGATAGAAAGCATAGATTTTCAAACTGAAATCTGTCGCTCCCTGGATTGGCTGAGACACATTAAAGCAGACCTGAATGAACCATTAAGCACGGACGTAAAACTGAATAGCATTCAAGAAGAGATCCGCAAAGTTCAGATCCAGCAGGAAAAAGTACAGTCTAGCCTAAGGATAATGAGAGCACTAAGCAATAAAGAAAAGGAGAAATATATGAAAGCCAAAGAACTGGTTCCTGCGGACTTGGAAAACAGCCTCACTGAGCTCTCTGAACTCAACAGTAAAGTCCAGGAAGCAATACAAAAGAGGCAGGTCAGTATGTCCTGCATTCCCCTTTTTAAGCCATTAAAAAGAACTGTTTTTAATGACTTACCATAGTAGAATGGATGTGGAATAACAAATCTGCTCAGGCTGCATTTCAGTGATATATAGGTGCCAGATCTTCATTATAATCTAAAGCAATAAAGATAATATAAAGACTAAAAATGCATCAAATTGTTCCTCTAATTCTGAACCTGAAACCTAGAAAACATAATTAATATAAATGTTTTGAGTAAATCATTGTTACACATAGAAGACCATTTTCTTTTCATCACAGGGGACAATCGCATCTCTACTATTCCAAATATGACAACTTCAGAGATTGCATTTCTGAAAATTCTTGCCACAAGCTTTTTGAGTTACCAGATTCCTGAGATATTCCCTTAATATCTTCTTTTTATCCCTGTTTTCACTGTGGAATAAGTGTCAATACCAGGCAAATAGCCTAATCGTAAACTTGTTTCATAGGATATATGCTCTAGGATCACAGCCTTGTTTTAAGACATCATGAGTGGCTTTTAATTACTTAGAGGAGAAAAAGGAGTCTGTTTGCGTGGCAGTTTCTACTCTGTGGTCTTGAACATCCATGGAATTATCCAGGATCTTAAATATCTTTTGGAATGCTACTAGAATTTATTTATTAAATGAGACAGATAAGCTACATGTGCAGTTAGATAAACATTCCCATTCTGAAGTCAAGCACAATTTCCTGATGTGAAATATTTTGGGATCACTTGTTGATTGTAGGAGAATTCCAGTGTGTGTATCCTGCTGCATTACCCTGAATCTGAACATTAGAATTATAGTTATTATTATTCATATATATTGTTTTTATTGTTTTGTTTTGTTTTCAGGAAAATTTGACTAAATTATACAGCCTTTGCCAAAGATACTACCAGGTTGCCCAAACTGCTAACAACTGGCTTGAAGATGCTCAGGAATTGCTACAATTTGCACAAAATGGCCTTGATACAGAGAATTCAGAAGAAAACCTAAGAAACCATACAGAATTTTTTAGCACTGAAAAGGAGTTCCAACTCCATTTGAAAGAAGTAAAGATGCTTGTGTCTGACATGGAGCCATTCCTTCAAGCCTCAAGAAAAGAGGTTCTGGAGCAGAATGTGAAAACTTTAGAAGAGAAGTGCATGGAAATAGAACAAGAAGCACAGTGTCAGAAAGAGTTATTACAAAGGTACCTTTTTATTCTTTTCTAATCCAGCCTTGTGCTTCTCAGTGCACACAGATGCAACATTTACAAACCCATCCTGATTGGACCTTCACAGACACATACAAGCACATGCATGCACAGAAACACACACAGAGGTAACATATATGCACACACTGTCATTAGTCTCTAGGGAGAAGGTACACACATACAACACAGACTCAACATATTATTTCATTAAAAAGAAGAAAATACCAGAACCTCCTATGGCCACTACTGATAAATGGGTTAGAAAGAATTCCAAAAGCCATATTGTACGTACATTCTTTTCCAACCTTGTTCATTGTATGAAATGCTGTATTAAATAAATTATCCAGTAAATAATTGTGATAGGTTGCTGTAAAAAACGGTAAGGTAGAATAGAAAGATGCAGTTCAGTTGGGAAAGAAAATGACCCCATGAGTTTCTTTATAAAAATATTTATGGGAGATCTCTTATTAGTTGCATCTTCTTGCAGATTAACGCAGTTTTTGCTGTTGGTTACAAGAGCAATACTTAAAAATATACTTGTTTGTAGCATAGGTATCCACCTTTATCCTCAGTTCTGCAGATCACCTGCATGCTCAGCTGCTGTAATATGAATTACAGCATGACGTATCTGCATAAAGATTTAAAAGGCATTTTTACCAAAAAACACTAGTAGCTTCTATTTTGGGAGACCACTGCAACTTGACTGAATTAAATCTCAATCTCTCTCTCTTTCTCTCTCTCTCTCTGTCTCAAGAAAAAGTGCCTCATAGAAGTTATATTTAGTGTTCATATCTTACTGCTGGCCAGTATAATTTATTAGGATCTTGTCATGCCATTTAGAGGTCAATCATGGGAAAAATACCACATTATTAAATGTCTTCCCTCAAATTATACCATTTAAAGGGTAAATGTTGCACTTTGAGTTTAATGCCAAAGCATATTTGTTAGCAACAACAAAATGTTTTTATTTATTTATCTACAACACATTCTTAGATTGTATTTTGTCTAATTTATGGTTCATGATGTATGACATATTTCTGATTATATTTGATTCTTCAAGGTGTGCTTCTCAGTGGCAGGAATACCAAATAGCAAGACAACATATTATTGACTTGATGAATGAGTCTGAAAAGAAATTATCTGAATTTTCTGTAGCTAAAACCTCTTCCCAACTGGAAGCAGAGGAAAAATTAATATCACATAAGGTAAACTTCTTAAAAGTCATTTTTTCCAGTGAAAGACAAACCTTTGTCTACTGGGTTTGTGCTGTGAAAAATGCCTCTTCTCTAAGGGATGATTCTAAACAAATGATAAGGTAACAAATGAACTCAGAACTGGCCAAATTTATGAAATGATTTTACCATGGCATTAATTGCACTTTTTCAATACTAGAGTTTTATTTTTAGGCAAGTGAAAGTAGTTCAATACTGATTTTATTTCAGAATAAAATGTGTTCTTTCACAATTGCACTGTTCTTTCACAATTGCAAAAAAATATTGTCACACCTGTTTGTAGCCCAAATTATATAATGTTCTGAAAATTATACAATGAAATTACTATTATGTAGCTTAAACTGAATGGTTTGTAAGATGAGCGTTGAATAATACATATTGCATTGGAATGTGAATACACACAAACACACACACTCAGCTCAGGAGGGACTGTCCCTAAGTTATCGGGCTGTAAAAAAACCTCTTCACCCGGTCTCCCATGATCATTTCCACATACCATTACACACTCGCACATCTGTATTGATCCATCTATATCTACTCATCTATCTATTCACACACATGTACAAAAACTGGATGTTTCTGTGAAAAGTAAAAATTATATCTTGCTAGTATAAATTCTAAATGAAAATGTTATCCCTAATGGAAAGAAGAATTATAATATTAAAACTTGCACTAAACTGAATACTTTGTTTTGGTTCTGCTATAATGCATAATGTTTGTTCAAAGTTTTAGAGCTGTCTTGTGAAGCAGGAAAGATAATTTCTTTTGCTTTTTCAGTCGCTAGTCTCTACAGTAAATTCTTTTCATGAGACAATCACTTCACTGGAGGAAAAGGCATCCGTCCTGGAGAAAACAGGCAATGAAGCCAGCAGGGCAACCATAAGTCGCTCTATGACAACTGTTTGGCAGCGGTGGACCAGACTCAGAAGTGTTGCCCAAGAACAAGAAAGGATTTTGGAAGAATCAATGCAGAAATGGAATGTATTTAATGACAAGGTATAAGGATCAGGTTTATTCAGTGTCTATAAATATTCTTTGTAACCGTTAACACATCACATCTATACATTGCATTTACAATGTTAACATTCAAACTTTTATCTAGTGTTAGCTTCTGCTCACAGCAGTCAACGCACTGATTATCAACGTTTTCCTGGTATTTATTTTGTTTCTGGGCTCTTGGTTACTCTGTGAAGTAGAGGGATGCAGAAGGAAGGTGAGATTGGTACTCTGAATAGTTTTAACAGAAATACTTTCTACTGTTGCAAAGCACCTGCTATTTTGAATCTAAATGTTACACTGAAAGAATAGGAAACAAAGACAGAAATATTTTTCATGTATTAAAAAAGTAGTAAATTCCACTTAACAAGGTAGGACTCTCTGAACTAAAAAAACTTAACTTCAGAACATTCATGTGATTAGTTGCATCTCTTGCATCCTATGATCAGGCATGGCGTTCAACTTTGTACTTGTTATTTAATTGTCTAGACTAACCTTTCTCAACCTTTTTACCCTGGAGGAACCCTTGAAATAATTTTCAGGTCTGAGAAACCCCTGCATAAAAATCACAAAGAAAAAAAATCCCAAAGCTTCATAATACTATTTGCTTCTAATCTACACAATCCACCTTTTATAACATTTACAACAGTAGCAAAGTGGCAGGCTGCAGCTGAGTCACAGCATGTAAAAATTGTCACCACTGCAATTGCTCGGATTGTGTGGCACACAAAATCAAAAAATGATGTATTTTTTAAATCACAATCCATTGTGGAACCCCTAACAACCTCTCCCAGAACCCTAGAATTCTGCCGCACCCCAGCTGAGAAAGACTTGTCTAGACAAACTAGAAAACACTGAGATATGATGAAATATTTAACATCTAAGTACAGCATTGCCTGTAAGATTATTATTTTTAAATATATATATGCTTTATTTAACCCAGCCTTCTAATCAACAAAGGTGCCCATGTAAGTTATAAGTAAAGGCTTTAATAATAGGTACTATCAGTGTTTCTATGCAATCTTCCTGCTTCACTATAAGGCTGTTAATTTACCAAAGGACCATGTCAAAAGGCAAGCTGCTACGATCCCATCACATTCTAGCTTCGCCTTAGATGCTTTATTCTATCTTTTTAAGTTAGACTCTAACTTTAAGTTAAGTCCTCCCTGAAGAAAATTAGTGAAGATTTTGGAATCCGATGTGTATCATAAAGGCATATTCACTGGTTCCAAGATGGCTTGTTGGAGTAGATTTTGTGACGACCCCAGGTTTGCTGGTGCATAATGTGTGGATGTTGAATTTGAGAATTTGAAAGTTTATAGATTATGATATCATGTATTCATATGTGTATAATTATGACAATTTTTAAAAAGTTAATAGATTGCTTTTTCTGAAAAAATGTTACGTTTAGATGCAAAAAGCAACAGAGACTCTTGATCAGCTACAAGAACGCTTACCAGAGGGCTCAGTAGAAAAAGCTTCGAAGAATGAACTTTTGGATCTTCTAGATTATCACAGTAATTTCATCCTGGAACTTGAACAGCAACTATCATCCCTGGGTCTCCTCAAGCAGCATTCTTTTAGCTTGCTCCAAGATATAGAAATAACTTCTGGCTCCCAGGAACAAATGCCCATCATGCAAGAAATCAAAGCCATGCAAGACAGATGCCATAAGTAAGAAATCAGATTTTATATGGCTGTGTTTTCCTAACAGCAGAACAGACAGAATAGTAGAACACACAACATTGATCTCATCCTCCATTCTACAACTTCTAGCACATGCCCACAAAGCTCCTCTAGAATTCTGACAAATTCTCCAAAGCAGATTTGAGAAGCAGGTTGCAGGAGGGGAAAAGAGAAAAAAAAAATCTATATTGAGTACATAAATGTGCTTGCATAACATTGGGTTTACTTCAGTATGAAAATATGGTTATGGACCACAGCTGTATTTATCCACTATTGCTGAATGTGAGAGTTTAGACTGGGGTGACCCTTGGTCTAATTCAGAATTCAAAAGTGCTATGCAAGTGATTACTTGAGTTTGTACTTTGGCAACCTGCTGTTTGGAAGAGAGTGACAAGCAGGTATTACAAAGGAGAAAAGGGAGAGTTGGAAAGAAAAAATATTAGTGAATCCACCCATTTTGTCTTTACCCTCCCCCATACTTACTTCAGGGCCATCTGCCAACAATGAGTAATCTAGAATCAAGAGTAATTTTGATAGAAAAAAGATGTAGCTCATTCCTGGTTAAAACTTAATAATATAATCTTGCCCATTAAATAACAATAGCAATAATTATAATTAGATGTTGTATTATAGCTCTAAAACAAAATTTCAACCCTGTTAAATATTTTCTATTTTGTAAATCACAAGTTGATTAATGTTCTCAGATGTTATGTAAGATGAAATATATGAACTAATGTCTATGCTGATTATAAAAACAAAACTTTTTTAAAGCATGCAACAGAAGGTGAAAAGAAGTGGGAAAGTGGTTAAACAAGAACTAAAGGAACGTGAAGAAGTAGAAAAAGATATTAATAAAGTGAAAACTTGGATTCAGGAAGGCAGAGAATATTTATTAAATCCTACAATAGAAAGCGATACTCAGCTTGAACAACTTCAGGTATGTCAAACCTGTATCATTTAATACAACTTCATGCTGTGAATATGTGCAGAATATCTGCAGAATGCTACAGTATGTTGCTGTACAAACTATAAAACGTGCTCACTTCAGCAGCACATATACTAAAATTGGAACTATGTCTTAGGACATACCTCAAAATTCATAGTTCATCTAAAGAACTGTTTTAATAATGGAGAGAACTGATAATGTATGTCACAACATATTTGACACAACAATTTGAACTAATGCTGTTGTTCTTCTATAACAATCACAAGATTGATATATACACAAAGAGAGAGAGAGACATACATACACACAAACACGCACACATACACACAACAATCACAGGAGAGCCAGTTTGGTCTAGTGGCTAGAAACCAGGAGACTCTGAGTTCTAGTCCTGCCTTAGGCATGAAAGCTGGCTGGGTGACTTTGGGCCAGTCTCTCAGCCCAGCTCACCTCACAGGGTTGTTGTTGTGGGGAAAATAGGAGGAGGAAGGAGTATTAGGCATGTTCGCCACCTTAAGTTATATATAAAAAGACAACAAGAAGCTGCTGCTATGCATAAGTATCAATGCCAACCCCATACAGTGGTGTGTGAAAGGCTTAACGCAAAGGTTATATAGTGGTGAGAGCACAATGACAGTCAACAAAAGTACTTTGTAACTGTGTCAAAATCTAGTCTCTGTGCCAGATTTAATGTGAAACAACCATACAGTGTATTCCTTTTATATCCTCCATATACTTTAGGCACTCCTGAATGAAGCCACTGTTCGCCGTCAAGCTGTTGAGAAAATGGCTGAACAGCAGCAGAATAAATACTTGGGACTTTATACCATTTTACCTTCTGAGCTTTCTCTTCAGTTAGCAGAAACAGGCTTGGCACTAGTAAATATACATGAGCAGGTAAAAATTACTTAACGCTGCAATTCCATAATAGGTTTAAATGCTAAAATGCCATGAGAGTCACTGCATCAAGCTGTAGAAGTAAATTAATGAATGCAAAAATAACAAAATCGCCTGCACCACATACCCATCATCTAGTCCCAACTACCCCAGTGCAACTATAGATATGGTGGAGGTCCATGTTAATTCTCAGTGAAGCCCTCTCCCTCTGGTTTCACTCTGGCCATGTGCAAATGTCACAGCATAGCAGTAATTCCTTGAAACAGAAGACCATCTACATTTTTTGTATATAACGTTAACTACACCTCTCTGTAGTTTGCTTAGGCCCACCACCATCACTACACATACACCCAGTTGCACAGCCATGGATCAAGATCAGAGAGGATGGAGAAGATAGCACAGCCCTAGACAATCCCTTTTCCTGTATCTAGAAATACCTATAAAAAATCACTCATGTCTGTTAGAGCTAGTTTGGTGCAATGGTTAAGGCTAAAACCTGGGAGGAATAGATTCAGATCCGTTCTCAGCCATTGAAGCTTACTGGGCAATCTTGGATGCTAGCTCAACCTATCTCACTGGGGTAGGGTTGTTAGGAAATATTGGAGATTATTCTCCATAGAATACTATATCCCATAGAATTTCTATGTTCATAGAAAATATTGCTTTGTGCCTTGCCTTGGGTTCCTGAAGAAAAGGCAATATAAATGTAATAAATAAGTTGTTATTTCTGATAGAGTAGAAAAACAGACCATTAGTCTCTAAAGTGTAACAACGTTCTTGTATTTATTATTATAACAAGGATGTTTGAGTTCCTGTCAATATGTTCTAGTAATATAATTCTTCTGATATAAGAAACACGATCACATTAATATAAGTACTGTAAAGCAGCATGTTTTAACTTACTTTTTTTCAACTTGCTGTTTGTTTTTTTGGCAGATTCAAGCCAAAGAAAAAGAAGCTCAGCAGAACAAAACATTAAATCAAGAATTTAACCACAAGATTCAAGACGTAGCCAAAGAGCTCAATTCAATTCAACTGAAACTGAAAGAGAAGACAAATGATATAACACAAGCTAAAAGAGATCAAAAAGTAAAATATTTTGTATAAAATCTAATTTTCCTTATTTAAGAATTCAGTGGAATCAAAACTATCTTTCATAAGATTAGCACATGACTTTTTTAATGAAATCTGACTGAAATATTGAGAATGTACTTCAGTTAAAAAGCAGGGAGACAGCAGTCTTCAGCATCACTGTGTCAAAAAGCTACAACTTTCTGAGGTGCCCTAGTATGAAATAGTTTTGATAACGATGGACTAATGTTACAGCAGATGCCTCATCACCTGTGGGAGCAGCTGAATGTGTAAAGTAGTACAGGTTGTTGTTGTTGTTCAGTCGTTAAGTCGTGTCTGAGGTAGTCCTCAGTTAATAATGGTAATTGGGACTGGGAATTCCGTTGCTAAGTGACGTGGTCGTAAAGTGCGGCATCATGTGAATGCACCAACTTACAATAGCAGTTCCAGCAGCTGTTGTTAGGCAAATCCCATGCAGTTGTTAGGCGCAACATCACATGATCACCGTTTGTGACCTTCTGCCAGCTTCCCCATTGATTTTGCTTGTCAGAAGCCAGCAGCGAAGGTCACAAATGGCGATCAAATGACCATGGGATGCTGCAAAGTTGTAATTGCGAGCCGGTTGCCAAGCATCTTTGCATTCTTGGAAGCCATAAATGGACTTCAAGTGGCAATAGTACATCATGTTTTATCCCTTTGCCACATGTGATTTTTTAAAAAACTGAGCTACGTGACAAAATAGAAGTCATGAAAAAATGTAAAAGTAACATGAAGTCTGAAAAGAAATAGCTCTTTACAAGTTTCCTTATAACTAAAACATTCTCCTCTACTGCAGATCCTGGATGAAGAACTGGACAGCTGTAACATAAAGCTTCTGGAACTTGATGCAGCTGTCCAGAGCTTTGCAGAGCAAAACCCTCAGCTAGTTAAACAGCTGGCTGGCAAAATTAATAAACTAACAGCATTCCACCAACAGATAGTTAGGGAAGCTGAATACAGGGCATCAAAGCTCAATCAGGTATGGCATTGTATTGGTTTGGTATGTTCTTAAGTTTATCGTTAAGAATATGTTCTGTTAAGTAGAGCAAAGTCTTTGTGTAGACCTTCAGTTCCATAAATCATACACCATGCTGTTGTTACAGAGTTCAGCTTCCCGATGTCTACTTTTATTTTCTTTCTCCTTTTTTAAAAAAGCCAGTCCTTAACTATTGAAAATATGTGGCCACTATATCTGAGTTATCAGAAATTACTATTATTGTTGTTGTTGGTCGCACAGTTGGCCAGATGTTTAGACTGGATTTGACATTTTTCTCCACCTGTCGAGTCCTTCCCAAGGACTTTGGATAGGCAGATTATTTCCTTTCCAGTAGCTGAAATTGAGATCTTGAGCTCCCACATGGTCCCTCAACAAGAGTAACAGAATCAGAATACAAAACACATTATAAAAAGACAGAAATTACAGAAATGTGATTAGTTTGAAGTTCTTATTTATTTAATAGAGTTATATCTTACCTTTTCTATAGGAGCTCATGGCTATTTCTTACATGTATTATAGAATGCCTTTTCTTGGAATAAAGGTGCATTTACTTCATTTATAAAAACTGTAAATTTCTCTTCATCTCTTTTTCCCCACAAAGTTGTCTTAGCCAGAAAATATTCTTCCTGCTATTTCATAATACTGAATAAAAGCCTGTTTTAATTAGTTATACTGTTGACCATGAATTCAAGCTACAATTAATTAATAAGATATTAGTGCGTGTTAAATCTATTGAGTTAGCAATATGCTAGTTTATTACACTGTGGTAAAGAACAATACATAATATAATATAAAAACACATTTGGGTGAAAAGTACTTTCTCTTTTCAGCAGAAGGAAAACCATTGCCACAGCTATTTACAATGTGGGGAGCAAAAGAAGGACATATGCACATTCTTGAATGCATTTACACAAGAATACGTTCACCCACAAATGTTGATGTTTTGTGTACCCCAGATATGAACACTTAAAGCATAATTGTGTAAAACACATGGATAACATGCATATGTTCAATGCATTAATATTAATGTAAATGGCTTAGTAGAATTATAATGTTCTATTTGAGAAATGTAAATGTAAACAACTGAGTGAGTGACATACTAAGACATAAGTCCTGTATACAGTGATGCTTCAAATGTATTGAAATTTTCTTGTTTTATTGCAGGCTGTTTCTCATTTAGATGAATATAATGAAATGCTAGAATTCATACTAAAATGGATTGAAAAAGCTAAGATTTTATTACATGGTAACATCATGTGGAATTCTGCTGCTATACTTCGAGATCAGTTTATGTCTCATCAGGTAATAACCCCCCCTTTTTTTTTAATAATAGCAGTAAACACAAGAACTGCTGCATCAAAGATGCTATAAGCAAAAGTTTCTAATCCCAAACTTTAGTACCTTTACTCTACCTTTTAATGCAAATAAGATTCACTTTGTTTGGCACTGATGTATTGGTGAGGTTTCTGTCCTAGCTTAGATGTTCATGTAAAATGGTTTGGCTTTCTTGAGTTACAGACCATTAATGTGGATTTTTTTATGCCTTGGAAATGTATTTATATTCATTCATTCATTCATCACATTTATATAGCTGCCCATCTCACGAAAAAGTGACTCTGGGTAGCATATAATAAAAAGTATAAAATAGTAATACTGTATAAAAAAGCAATTATTATCCATGAAAATTTTAAAAATCGTGATTAAAGGCTAAGAGAGGGCAGCAGATGTCAACAACAATGGAGCCACCTCAGTACCTTGCCGGTTCTCTGAGGCCCTAAGGCCTAATGGCATAATCAGGTTTTGAGGAACTTTCGGAAAATCAATAGGGATGAAGCCAACCTCACTTCGGGGGGGTGGGGGGAGGATGTTCCATAAGGCAGGCGCCATGGCAGAAAAGCCCCATGTCCTGGATCCTGCCAAGTGTAGCTCCCAAGCAGACAAGACCTGTAGCATACCTCTTACGCTGGATATGATGGGACAGGCAGATGTGATTGGGGAGAGGCAGTCCCTCAAATAACCTGGCCCCATGCCATGAAGGGCTTTAAAGGTCAAAACCCTTTTGAGGTGCCTGTGCTACGCAATTTTGCACCAGCTGAAGCTTACATATACGTATACTCTTCAAGGGCAGCCCCATGTAGAGTATTACAGTAGTCCAATTGGGAGATGACTAGGGAATGAGTGATTGGGAGCAGAGCTCCCAAAGCTGTGGAGAGGCCCTCCTAGCCACAACAGCCACCTGCACTTCAAGCAGGAGTTGTGAGTCCAGGAGGACCCCCAAGTTGCACACCAAATCTGTTTGCGGCAGTGCAACCCCATATATTGGATAGATCTTGGAAATTGTCTCCAAGCTCTAACCAGAATACTTTAGTAAAGACATGAGGCTTATCCACCTCCCAAATCATACGTTCAAGCCATTCTTAATGTTGTTTCTCTTCTGAAGACTGGGTGATTGGGCTCCTTCTACAAGTTGATCAGCCATAAGAAAAGTGAGATACCGTATTTTTCCGACTATAAGACGATACTTTTTTCTAAAATCCTTACCCTAAAAATTGAAGGGCATCTTATTCAAGGAAGTCAGCCAAGAATCGCGTGGTTGCAAAACTGCCCATACTTTGTTTCTGCAGAGAGGCTTCCTCCTATTGCTGGCCTCCAATCACGAGTGAAATAGCTTGTCTCCCAAACAGACTTCCTCCAATCACGAGCCTGATGTAACTGACGTCAGCTGATGCTGAACAAACCAATTAGAGGAAGACTGTTTGCAGAGACAAGCTATCGGCAGTTTCACTCGTGCTTGAATGTAATTAGTTATGCAAAAGAGCCTGGAAATAGAGCTGCAGAGAGACGGTTTGGACCTCCTCCCACCGAGTATATCAGGTAAATGTTAACTAATTACTAAATAAAAATGTGTTCTGCACTATCTTGAAAATATTGATTTCTTAATTTTGGGTTGGAAAAGTGGGGGTCGTCTTGTACATGGGGGTGTCTTATTGTCGGAAAAATACGGTACGTCATACTTCCTTGTTCATGGACTGCAATATCTACAACGGTTTAATAGGACTATTGAGTATCTGCGTAGACACATGAAGAGCCACTGAGAAACTTTGCCTGAGATCAGGCTCATCACATTGGAAACTTCCAAGCTGCTCCCTTACTCACATGAATCTGCCTGGAGTGCAAGCCTAACAAAATTTCCCTTCGCATCTTTTCAGGTGATGGAGTGATTCTAGATAAGTGTACCAAGATGCGATTACAGGCGACATAAACAAAGGCATTGCACAATCTCATTTCTCTAGTAGAAGTTTCTATAATATTAGCAGGAATAAAAGATGTAGTTCTTAAATACAGTTGATGTTTCAGCAAAGTTATAGCTGCTATTTTTCATCTTTATCCTGTGACTGATTTAAAAAATAAAGCTGCAATAATTCTGAGCCTAAAATTTTGTTCAGTTACGGCTAGATAAGTTAAACATCTATTTTCTGCAATTTAGGCCATGTTTGAAGAAGCTGGTGAAATTCATGGGGATCTTGAAACTATGAATGAAAATATAGAATACTTGGCAAGTGTGTATTTCACTGAAGGGATGTCTCAGCAAGTGTCAGAGCTTCGCCGACAGACTGAGGATTTACAGCAGTTTATCAGACAGCGGCTACAAAGTATTCAGGATGCAGCCAAAGTAAGTGGAAAGAACTTCATATGCGCCTGATCCGTGGGAGCTGTGTTGTTATGAAAGCACAATGCTAATATAGTTTATTTTAATGTAGCTATTTATTTTATTTGTTTAAATTTATTCTACTGAATTCTTATTACAATTGCTATTTTTTAATTACTGAAAGCAGTACAGCTTTGTTTTTAAGTTGGTAAGTACCTTAGGAACTTCTTCAAAGGTGGAACTTAAGTTGAATAAATCAGTCTTCCATAACTTCACACAAAGATGTGTCTTGAGGTTCTAACTCCTAGAGCTCATCCTCAGGTACTGATTATTATTATCTGAAGATGTTTCGCTTGCAATTTTGAAAAACGTATTCTTATATCTCATCCTCAACCAACTGCAGTAGTAGCATACATCTGAATTTAGCTGTTCCAGTTTAAAAGTACTGTTCTTCCTCTTCTGCTGTCATGTCTTGCCATATGCATGATACACAGCATTTCCTTGACAATATGGGGGGTGATGGAGTGAGGGAGTGGCCTGTTGAATCCTATTGGCCTCCTTAAGCTGCAGTGGACATCCTCTACTTGAGTCAATTAGATTGCCTTCCATGACCATTTTGGCATGGGTTAAAAGAAAGACCAGATACTGGCGTCCACAGAGGCAACTAAGAGGAGGGGAAAAGCAACCTCAGAAGAACTTTTAAGTCAGTGAGGAAGCCCTTTGAGCTTGATTTACCCCTTCATAGCCATGCATAGGATTGTGTAGTCTGTATGGGAAAGAGAGCTTGCCTGCTGATATTGCAATCCTGCAACCCAGGGCATGTTTCTAGTGCTGAAGTTTGTCCTCCAGGGAATTCAAAGATGCTGATTCCTGAAGAAATACTTAATTATATGTCAGCCCTGGTAAAAGAAAGGAGGGTTGAGGTGATAGAGAGGGGAAGGCTGACTCTTTGTCCCCAGAAACTGACACCCAAACAAAATGTTAAGTTTAGGGTTAATGCAATTTGCAAACATAAATGTAGTGCTGTTTTCAGGATAGCATTATTCCAGAATAGAACTATCCTGAACTAATACCAAACTTGTATCCCAAAGATGAATGCACCCCCACAAAAGTCACAAAATGAGGGCATGGTTTGACAGATGGCTAAATCTATTGTTCTAGCCACCTGCAAGAATTTGCCTCCGCCCCAGCTCTAACCCAACTTCAGGTTAAGGAAAGCAGTTGGTGGGGAGATGTTTGCGGGAAGACAGATTAAATAAGAGGAATCCTCCAATCACTTTCCTTAGCCTGTCTCATATTAAAACTGTAAGGACAGCACCATTCACGAGGCAGAATAAGGCTCAGCAATGAGTGAAATGCACAATATGCTGGGTTAGGGTTAAGATTAGCACTACACTCACTGCAAGGAAGAGCCCTCAGAATTCCCAGCCAATGTAGGAAGAATGCCAGGTTGGGGAGCAGTGGGGGGGCGGGGAGAGAGAGAGAGAGAGAGAGAGAGAGAGAGAGATGAGATGATTTCTTGTGTCACTTCCCTTCAAAAAGATGAAAGGATCCTGTTTATTGTCATGGATTTCTGCAGTAGATCTTTCTGAGACCTGTCAAACTAAATGGCAAAATTGAATGAAACAAAATTGCAATCCTTGAAAACTCTGACATCTTCTGCTCATGTGGCCCAATGTGTTAGAGACTAGCACATTGGGCCACATGAGCAGAAGATGTCAGAATTTAGAAAGACATTTTCAAGGATTGCAATTTTGTTGTTGACTTCTGCAACAGCTCCTGGTACATATAATTTCTCTGTCTCTAAGGCAGCAGTGAAGAACCTGGGGTTTTCAAGATTTTGTTATAGGATCTCAGCTCTTGTTATTCCCAAACAAGACAAAGGGAACTGTGTTCCAAAAACATCTAACGGGCCACAGGTTTCCTACTCCTGTTCTCTTAGAGCTGTTAGATTCACTTGAAAAATAGAAGGTTCTTCTGCAGGCACAATAGTATATTAAATGAATGATAAAATAGGGAAACCTGCATTATTAGTTGTACAATATGCACATCAGGCCTACATGCAACTTTGAACCAAGTAAGATTACATTAATATAACACATATTATAAAATCCATATTGTAAAATCTCAGTATTTAGACACGTGTATCACTCATAAAAACATTAAGATGCCTGAAATCATGTTTCCTGGTTTTGCTTGAAACTCATGTTTTCTGCTACTCTTTTTATTTTTATAGGATATGAAGAAATTTGAAACAGAGGTGAAGGCTCTTCATACAGCTTTAGAGCAAGCTCAAGCCACTCTAACATCTCCAGAGATTGGCCGTTTGAGTCTGAAAGAACAACTTTCTCACCGACAGGTAGAGTGATCACACCATGGAGATACTATTTGCAGGACAGTTGTGAAATATTAATTCTTGGGTTACTTTGAGCCTGGGAACGTTCTTTTGGTTTTTAGGCTGAGTGCTAATAAGAGCAGTCCTGATATTGAATGGTTTAGTTAACCCACCTAGTTGTCCTCTTCCAGATGGGTGCTGGGAAAGCTAAGAGACGGGAACATTAAGTTCAGCATTGGCCTTTGTGGAATTTGTCATAACCACAAATAGCCTTCTAGGTTTACCTGATTTCACAGTGGTTTTGTATGATACTGTAAGAAGCATGTATTTCATAATACAGGTAGTCCTTGTTTAGCGACCACAATTGGGACTGGCAACTCACTTGTTAAGCAAAGTGGTCACTAAGTGAAACATCCCGAATTTATGTTTTTACTTCAGCTTTCCTTTGTTTTACAGACGTGTGAAGGTCGTAAATGCAGGCATTGGTTGCAAAGTTACTGTTTCATCAGTAACAGTGAACAATCACTCTCTGAGGCAGTAGCTAAATGAAGACTACCTGTACATCAACTTCTGGTCTCGTGTTAAACTGAAACCACTAACAATATAGATACGTTTATTAAAAGCTAACTTCCAACTGCCTTGTGATCACCATGTTTCTTAGATCTGTTATCACATTCATTAAAGTTTTAAAATATTCCACTGTAAAATTTATTTTGAACATTTGAGACCTAGAATTAATAATTATATTAATTTTTAGCTCATTTAGCAAAATGTACATGGTAACATTGCTTATGTATGCTCATTGTTTCTAGCATCTGCTTTTGGAAATGGAATTATTGAAGCCAAAGGTTCACGCAGTACAATCCTGTCAGAGTGCTTTGCGGATCCCCGAAGAAGTTCTCACTACTCTCCCAATATGTCACACAGCTCTGAGGCTGCAGGAGGATGCCAGTCATCTGCAGCACACAGCTATCCAGCAGTGCAATATAATGCAGGCAAGTATATGTTAAAAGAAGAATCTAATAATAAATTAGCTAATAAATTCCTGTAGTAAACTTTCCATTGGAATAATTTTCACAAGGAAAGCTTTCCCTTTCCTTCTTTTCTTACATTAGGGATTTTCTTGGCAAGTTATAAATATGTGTTTTGAATAGCTGCCTTCATTTAGAGAGAGAAAGATAGACACACACACACACACACATATTTATAAATAAATATATTACACACACATATCTATCAGATGCTATATTAGCCACTTAGCTAATTAGCTACAGGGTGATATATAATCACCCTGCCTGCTTGCTTAGATTATCTGCTGAAATTTTTCTACAGAAGCATTATTTGGGGGAAAATAATATTTTCATTGATGGTGCACCAACTTTGGAATATTCCCAATATTGCACCCATGTTGTAATAATTTTTGAAGCCTTAGCTTGGTTTTATCATGCTGTGGTATTCTTGTATTAATTATTTTATAGACATATTATTTCCATTCACCATTCAGTAAATCAAAATTGGATGAAAGATGATACATTCTTTTAAATAGATAAATATTCAAAAGGGAATCTACATTATGACTAATAGTTAAAAATACTTGGCAGGGAAATCTGTTTTATTAGTTTCAATCTCCAGGTATACGGTGTTTTGTTGTTGTTATCATTAATCATATTATCAAGCTGTAAAGTTCTAGGAATTCTTTCTTATTTTCACTAATTCACTGATCTCCAGGCAACTTATATCACTGAATATAATACTTCTGACATTTAAAACATGTAAAATATCATATTTAAAAGAAACTAAATTTGCATCTTGAGTTGCCGGTATATTGTATATGCCTCCTAATTCATGGGTGTCGACAAAAATATGCTGGCTTGCAAATAGTCTGTAAATTAGAGTTTGTAGCTTGCATAGGACAGTGTGAGCTGTTTGAGGTAAATGGAAAATTTGGTTGCGCTTGCGGAGTATTGGCCCAAACACGCCTACATTTATTAATACTATCCCTACTGTTAACAGGCTCTCTGTGCCACAGGTATGACCAAGGCTGGAAAGTCAACACTCTATCTTACTCTATCTTACTAAAAAGTGTATCTGATCTAAAACTTTGATTTACCAAAAACATGGTGGGCAATTACTGTCTGTGGGCCTATCTTGTGATAACCATGGCATATGGAATATTGCAAATAGGAACGTAAGGAGAGTAATTGATAAAGATCATTATTTAATGAATGAAACAAAAAAAATGTGCTGTGTGAAATCAAGAATAGATCTGAATGAAGGTGATCCAACGTTATGAAATGGAGTAGATGCATATTTGCAGAAAAGTCAAGCTATAGGTGTAACAATGAATGCAAGAGCTAAAATGTATGTGAAAAAGTATGAATTGGTATCATCCAGGTTGTTATGAATGTGTTTGAGCTTGATGATAGTTGCATGTTACACTCCTGTGTTTGATGATAACGGATGAACCAGACAGATTTGTTTAATTTAATTTTTTTTATTTTTTATGTGTGTTTGTGTGTGTGTAATCATTCTGCTATGTAACAAGAATGGTTGGGTAGAAAGGAGATGAGAGCATAGGAAAAAGAAACAAAAATAAAATGATTGGGCCATTTAGAGACCCAAAAATGAATGAGTAACAGAAACTAGCCATCTAGTCATACAGAGGTATAAAAAGTTTAGACTGTCCACACAAGTATTTAAGATACAGAATTTCTCTCTTCTTTTACATCTAGTCAGTTTTTAAGGTTGGAAGGGAAGCACAAAACTCTTAAACTGGGTTCTGGTGGAAGCCTGAGAGTATTAGAAATCAAAGGTTCTCAACATGAAACCAACCATTATTTAGTAGTGTCAAGAGCTGATCATGGGGGGGGGAAATATAAATTTTAGATAAGGAAAGAAATGAGAGAAACCAGAGTGAAAGTAAGACAGCTGCGAGAAAAGACAATATGAGTCCTCTCTGAAAAAAATATTAGGAGATAAATTAATCTCCCAATAGAATAAGTGAAAAGTAGATAAAAAGAAAGAGGATTAGGAAGCTGTTTGGAAGAGAATGAAAAGAATTATGTGACACAATGTACCAAAAGGTTGAGAGAAAGATACAGTATAACGTACATTGAAAGAAAAATATAGTTGCAAAATACAGTCAAAAAGAGCAAAGAAAAGTTAAGATTAAAAGAAGCAGAGAAAATGCAGAGTGATACTGTATGTTGGAAATAAAAGAAGTATTTTGGGGAAATGGGTGAAGGGAGCTAAACTGGGAACCTCAAGCAGAGAAAAAGATTAAAAATTCAAATTATGCAATGATTTGAGATGAAACTGAAGTGAGAGAATCCTGCAAGGACCTTTTGATACATTTATTCAGTATGGTATAGTGCAATACATGTCTACATAGAAATAAATCATACTATAAGATTGCAAACTTTGCTGTCCTTATTTTAGATGATGATGATGATGATGATGATGATGATGATGATGATGATGATGATAAGTTAATGAAGTAGTCATCTTATTTTACAGGATGCCATCACTCTATTACCTATTTTTTCCCTCTAGGAAGCAGTAGTACAGTATGAGCAATATGAACAAGAGATGAAACATCTACAGCAAATGATAGAAAAAGCACATCATGAAATTCAAGAGAAGCCCATATCAACAAGTAACATCCAAGAATTGGAAGCCCAGATTTCATGTCATGAGGTATTACAACTGAGATCCAAGGTTGACCTTTGTTTTTTAAATCTTGAAAATCACTTTGCTTTCTTATGAACCTTAGAATATTAACTAGATTTGACAGCTTTGGAAAGAAAAAACTTGTCATCATTTTACTCTGCTGTCTTTCTCCCACAGTAGGTAGTTGAAATGGATAACAGCTCTTAATATGGCTGCTACAGCCCCATTTTTGGTGACAAACTGCCTTCTGGACTTCTTATTCTAGATCCTGAGAGTTGTATCCTACTCACTCTGAACTGTCTTTGGGGATTTTAGATATGCTTTTAGAGAAACATAGTAATGTGGCATAATGGATTTATTGGTCTCCATCTTGGTGCATCATCTTCTGTATTTTAATGTTGCCAATATTGGTCTCCATCTTGGTGCATCATCTTCTGTATTTTAATGTTGTCTCTCTCCCCATACCACTGTTATTAATATAAAAATCTTTTCTTATAAAGATATGAATATCTACAGACAAGTTCTAATCATCCCACCTTGTCAAATGCTTGTGTAAATAAGGGTGAATAGTTTACTTAAAGGATTTTTTTTTCTTGTAATATCTCTGTTCATTGGAGCTTTCTGTCTTAAAGTACCCAGTTTTTCAGAAACATAGAACAAGAAGAATTGTTGGCAGACTTTGTTCAGGTGCAAACAGTTATCTTTTCCCCACTCCCTTTGCTCACTATCTCAGTTCTGTTCTCCATTCAGAAATCCACAAGAACAAAGCCACCACCTTCTAATCTCTCTGTCTTTTCTGTGCCAAGCAATAGTGGTCCAGATCAGTACAGTCACAAATCATCCCAAAGACCCCTTTGCTTCCTGGCAATCCTCTCCCATCAGGTACCTGTCTGCTGAATCACCCACCAAACATAATATAAGGAAACTTCACTTGTGCCTTAATTATATTTCTTTATTTCAGCAGGTATAATGCCTAGATAATGAAATTTTAAAGCATGAAGACAAATTAATGAATTTTGATTTTGAACTATAAATTATAATTTTTTATAAAAGCAAATGATCTGAAAAATTGTTATGAGTGTTGTGCATGTAGCAGAAATCTTGGGCTTGTTTTATCTTGTTCTGTTGTCATTATTTTACTTGGTCCTAATTCAACTTCCCTTTAAACAAGCAATCCTTTTAATAAATAATCATCCATTCATTTTCCCAAATAATCTCATCAATATAGCAAATCTGTTGACACTGTGTTATATGTTAAATGGCACATAGGGTTTGTCTCTGTGGAATAAATTGAAAAACATCCTGTGAGGAGGTGTATGGAGTACCTTCCTATACTCTGGCAATAATAATAAGTAATGCATTAATGCTATACATTTACTTAAATGTGTCTATTAAATGCAGTGTTAATTGCATAGATGCAATGATAATTATGATAATTTAGATAGAAATATAGTGCAACACAGTTTAGCAGAGAAGGCTGTGACCAGATGGCCTTTTTGCCTGCTATTCAATCTACTTCTGTCAGTCTTCTATCATTTATACTTTAAAACAGTGTTACCAATTCCAAGAATATGTTCCCAACATGCCAGCTGGAATTCCAGGAGTTCCCAAAACTTGTGGGGGAAAAAACATCAGAGTAGTGGCTAAAGCAAAGTAATATCCCTAAAATATGAAGATTTGCTTTTGAACTGTTTTAAGATTCTTTCCTACTGTTCCTATAAGCTAATGTATAATTTAAAAATTATTTTATGTGTTAAAAATTAAAAAGGATTAAGCAACTAAAACTCTCAAAGGAAGAAGAAAACATACTTTCAGACTGAGCTGAGCTACATACCTCAGAATTTATTATCATTTCAAATGAGCCTATAACCTATACAACATTTGTGTTACATTCTTTGTCATGTGAGGAACAGCAGGTTCACAACAACCATTTGGAATGAAAGTTTGCTAGTCCTTAAAATATCAGGTGCCCAATGAAATAATAGATAATTAGTTTGCTGAAACCAGATGTCAAACCAAAAAACTACACCAACCTCTTAAATTTTCTTTCAGGATTTATTTTTTTTTTACTACACTGAATTATTTTATGTAGAGCAAGAAGTGTAAAAACCTGTTGGGCAACAAAAGGCATGAGATGACTTTGTTTTAATTGGAGATATTTAAAAACAAAAGAGGCCATGCCTCCAGGTTTTTTTGAAGAGCAAAATATTAGAAATTACCACAGTAAAATAAGGCAAATTATTCTGAAAAACAAAGTCATTAAGAAATACAATAAGAGTTAATTTACAAATTTACTTTCATTTTCAGAACCTGGTATGTTGTGGATATTTTTATGGAAGCTGAAACAATTGCTCTCAATATTGCTATAAATCGGTCTCAAAACACATACTAAGTTTCCCCATTGAACTTTCTATATTTGGATCCAATACTTTTGAAAAACCATTGGGTATAATGTTTAAGTTAACTCTTAAGTTAGTGTGTAGCCAGAAGCCAAATGAAAAAAAGAAAAAGATTAACGACTGGCATGATATATGTACAAATTACCAGTATAAATGTTACTGTCTCCATAGTTATTTTCATATTAATCCAGTTATATGTAAAAATTTCCCTCACTTATTTACTTACAGATCTTCTTTGTACTCAAGACAGTTTGAGCTCTGTGCATGAAAGAGTACATTAGGATAATCCAGGAAAATAAGATTATATTTATATCTATACTTATACTATACTTAGGTTATTGAGGCCATGGTTCCTAATAAGATATATACTTTTTTCCCGAGTATATACTATTCCAGACTATTCCAAAATAATTGGAATTGGAATATTTTCCATGTTAAAGTCATTCCTCCACTCCTTTTGCATAGATCCTTAAGAAGCCCAGTCTAGCAATCTTTTGTTCAGATCATGGCTCCTCAGAGCAAGACTGTGAGGTCCATTAAAAGTGATCTTTGGCAGAATTAATTCAATTCTAGCTTCATTTGATTAAGGTTTTAATTTTCTAGAAGTGATCCCTCATCCATAGCATCCTTAAAATCATACGTTTTGTTCATGCTTTATGATCCAGATTTCAGTTGCTGCTGTTTCTGTACTATGTTTCTCATTCATAGTATCCAGATGTGACAAGCTGCAGCTAGAAATGCTACAGTGAACTGACCTATATTGCATCTATTCATCTGCAAATACAAAGCAGTTTGTGCCATGCAGTATAAATCAGTGGCAGCTGTGATTATATTTTAACTTCCTCAGGTCATGTCAGAAGAATATTCAGTCTGTTAGGTGTATATCTGCCTTTTGCTGGAGTGTTCTCTATATTCCATACTCCAGATTATGCTGTACAAATTTGGAAAACTGTCACCCAAACTGAAGCTGGAACTGAAAGGCTCACAGGCAGAGATTCAGAGACATAGATTGACAAGATAATTTTATTACAATTATTAGAAAATATGTTAGTATGAAGAAAGCCAACAACTGCAAACCGTGGGATTCAAGCTAGAAAGATGGAGAGAGAGAAAGAGAGATGAGAGCCAAGATTCAAATCTTACTGTATGTTTCTTTCTCCCAGTCATGTGTCATAATGGGTTGAGAGCCATTCATTTTGGGACTGAAGTAGTGGTTGATGCCGGTAATCGACTACAAAAGTCTCACCTCAGGCTCTCTGCTTCTAATTTTGCCCTCACAGAAGCACCAGCAGCTCATACTAACCCTGATGCAATTAACTGGAATGCAATTGTCCATGGCACTTTGTTCCTCTCTAGCCCATCTTTTGGACAATTGCTTTAGAAATTATAAACGTAACATAAAATGGCTTGCTATATATACCAGTTGTGAGCCTAGCTGACAAAAGCACATGTAAAAGAGGAGAAAAATAAAGAAAAACGTCCATGTCTGGTTAAAACTGGTTATAGGAATGTATTTTTTTCATGTACCTCTTTTGTAGTCTTTGCTAAGAGGCTGCTATTTTTACTTTCACTTTCTGTACAGCATTCTGAAGCTAGGATTCTAACTCTTTATATATGATGATTAGAAACCTGACCTGAAGCACTTGAATTAAAGGGTTAAGCAGCTACTTCTGTATTATAGTAGCGTTCTTTTGCAATCCTTATTTGCTCTGCCAGCCAGGTAGTCAACTTTAAGCGGGTCTAATCCTAAATGTGTATTTGCTGAAGAAGAGAGGCCTTGATATTTGGATTTTAGCTTTAAATCAGCTTGTGTGGGTTTTTATTCTAAATAAAACTTGGATGCAATCCCAGTTGTTGCTCTGCTTAAGCAATTACAAGGAATAGGTATTTTATAACCCCATACAAAAACAAACATGCTACTTGTAGCATGTTTATTTTTGCTATATTTGCATAGCACACATTCCTGGTAAAGCCAGCATATTAGAACAGCAAGAAGGAAGTAACAGTGTTTGTTAGCCTTGCATATTATTGTCTGCTCTGTTAACTACTGTATATTCAAACTGAAGAGAAACAGCAGGGTTCTTTTTTTTTTTTTAACACTTCCAGTTATCACATGACCTCATTTCCCTGGTATGTACTATCTGGAGACGTTCAGCTGGTTTTAGTGCCTTGCAGAAAGGCGACAGAATAAATTATTCCTCCTTTCCCTCCCGTTCTCAGCAGAATTCTGTGTGGAAATTGCTTGTCTTTGTTACCAGCTTAGTCTCCCTGTCTGTGATAAGGGAACAGTTCATTTGCAGAGCTGTCTCTGTTAAAGGGTTAAGCGCTCAGTGTGATGCAGCCTGACTTGTTCTTTTTTCCACAATCAACATCCTGTGGTTCAGCTATTGCTGTGGCTAATATGGAGCGTCTGAAACATAGAACTGTGATTTCATTGGCTGATCTTAAAGAAGCAAGCCAGTCTTTCTAACGGAAGCAGAATTGCTGCTAGCTCTTACTTCTTAAGGCCTTCACTGATCTGCGGTTTTCTCAGGAACTGGCACAGAAGATCAAAGGTTACCAAGAGCAAATCGCATCTCTGAATTCCAAGTGCAAGATGCTAACGATGAAAGCCAAGCACGCCACTATGCTGCTGACAGTGACAGAAGTAGAAGGGCTTTCAGAAAGAATGGAGGAGTTGGATGCAGAAGAAATGCTTCCTGCACACACAGCTCACCCATCTGTAGTGATGGTAAGCAGTGACCATGAAATTTACATTTATCTGATGGGATCATTATTTGCAGTATTGCTTCTTACACTATTATGATAAAGAGTATTGCAATCCTTCAGGTTGTTTACTTGCTTTTAGGAGATGTCTGAATATTGTAGAGTAAAACGCACTGAACTCAGTTTATGCCAAACAGCAATTATATACAAAGTGAATAGAAATCAGCCAGGTATCTTTGTGTGGGAGAAGAGATTGGGGGGAGGGCATAATTCAGCCTTTTAAAATATGTTTACTACATATCAGTACTAAATTCAGTAAATTGTTTACTGTAAATAACAAGTTAGGTTGAGGCTTATACTTCTAATAACTCATTTTTAAGAAATATTATGGCTTTTATGTCAAATGCAGATTGGATGTCTAAATGCAGAACTGAAGAAGAATTTAAATTAAAATGTTACATTATGTATAAATCATTTAAACATCTGCACCAGTGGTAAATGGTTAAAGAAGTTTATACTAAAAATGTTTTATAGATAAATAAAATGTTTCAGTGTTAACTATTAACAGTAAACAGAAAAGCATCCATCGGAGGAGTGTATTCCTTTCTTAGGCTCTTAAATTAAAATCAAAAGCTTTTATTACAATCGTAGATCAGAAAACTAAAATTTAAAATATAAACTACAGAACCTAATTAAAAGTATTTGAGGGGGTCTTCATTGTTGCCCAGCAATAGGTGGGAACTCTTCTAGTTATGCCTTGGTTGATGTCTGATAATACAGTAATAGTTTAGTATAAAACTCATCTGTTTTGCCTGGGAATCACTGGAGGAGGTGCTATATGGTACTTTCAGAAATCTCTATAGTAATTGCAGTAAAAGAGGACATGCTTCACTGTTTTTATTTCTCCATTTTTGTTTGCTTCCTAGGCTTTTGTACTTCTGCTCATATAAGATGTCTTAAATGGGTGCTGGGGAAGTTTGATGGAATATGGGGAGGGAGGACAAAAAAACTATGTTAGATTACAGTACTTAAACTCCACTTGCATGACTTGAACACAGCTAAATGATTGTTGTGTTCAGTAGTTTCACATGTTGATCATCTTTTTGCAGTGTTCCTAAGTAGCAGTGGTAGGGGTCTGTGCTTATTTTTGTGCAGAAGGAAAGGCAACAGTGGATGAAATAATGATATAAGGTGGTTAGAACTACTTCAGTGGTATCCATATAAAAGGATGCAAAAATGCACTGATTTTCTTTGTGCTGCTGAATTTCCAGCGGTTACATAAAGGAGCTCAAGCACCCCATGCAACCCCAGTGTTGTAGGTTGATCTGGATGAAAACTGCATTGTCTTTGGCTGTATGTTCTAGTTGTCTCTCTGTAATTTTTCCCACATATTTTCCTTCTTGATAAAATTAGCACCTGTGTTTTATCATTATTGTGGATATATTAGTTTCTAAATAGATCTGTTGTATAAATTCTTCAGAAATTCATCCTTCATCAACTTTACTAACATACTTTTGGTGCATACACAGTGATCAGGAAAAAGAAAAAAGAAGGCAAAAAGAAGAGTCTTCTAGATCTAAATGATTGTGTAAAAGGGATTTTGATAGGCACAGCTAATCATACAGAGGTGGAAAACGTTTTGCCTGCCAAAACCTACCACACTAGTATCAAGATTCAGAATTTCTCTCCTTCTTTATAGTTGATCAGTTTACAAGTTTGAGAAGAAAGCATAGATCCTTATAAAGTGTGTTCTTATGAAACTCCACATTTTTGAAGACATGAAATGCAAAGTCTTTCTTGTATCTGAATGATCTTCCTGTCCTTTGGGATTGCATTTCCCATGGCAGATGACTGCTGGTCGCTGTCACACACTTCTGTCACCAGTTACTGAGGAGTCTGGGGAAGAGGGAAGCAACAGTGAGATTTCTTCTCCTCCTGCCTGTCGCTCTCCTTCACCTGTGGCTAATGCTGATGCTTCTGTTAATCAGGTATCTCCCTCCCAGCATTCATTCATCTGTGCTGTCTACAAACATCTGTGGTCCTCAGTGTGCAGTATCTCATCTGTTCAGTAATGTGGAGATTTTTTTCAGGAAAAAAGAAATCAAAAACTGCTGAGTACAGATCATTCAGGCTTAGCAAATATAGAACCTTTAGTTTATCATTAAGAAATCACCATTCATTCTCATTTTAAAAATTAGTCTAGCATGTCAAAATTGTAAAAGAACCTGAGGAAACACAACCTTATGCTAAAATGTTAGAAATATTTCATTGTCTCTTTGTCTTGTTTCTGTCACTAGATTGTTGCAGAAAGAGGTATGATATTTTCCATTGTTTCGTTTATGCAGGAATAATCCATTTTTTTCAAATGAATTCAGCTGTTTTCTTTGTATCACTTTCTTTTCAACAGAAGAGTTCATGTAGTGTGTATCTGCATATGTCTATACATATGGGGCCAGCCCTTCTATCAGTCAAAAGTATTTTGGTTTCATTTCATATCAAAGGGCCCACTGAAAAGAAGTATAAAATGGAATAAAACAATGAAAGTTTTCTCATTAAGAAATTGTTATAGTTTCCTTAACACCAAGTATATGTTGTGGATTCTGATGTCTCCTTGCATGCACTGCATGTTTGAGATCTTCCCACAGATTTTCAGTAATATTTAACTTGTGGGACTGTGAAGGCCAATCCAAATTTTATCTTTCCTTTAAGTACTTCACAGGTATGTTTCAGAACATTGTCTTGCTGAAATATACAACCTTTTTTCAGCCTCATTTTTTTCACTAAGGTATTTGCTTGAAGGCTAGGACAATCTCCAGGAAAGGTGTTCAGATGTCCAACACCAAGCTCACAGTTCATTGCAAAGGATATGCTGGAAAATTTAGCTGATACTGGAGTAGTTGTCTCCAGGTCTCAGTACAGAGTGTCTCATATAACAATGATCTGCATGAGAGAATTGTCAGAAGCAAATGTCCAAAAGTCATAATAAAGGTCATCATCTCAAGTATGCAAAATAAATCCTTGATAAGCCTGAAATGTTTTGGAACAAAACTTTTGAATTATGAAACAAAAATTGAACTCTAGAACCATAACCATGCAAGATACATTTGGAGAAAAATGGCTGAAGCATTTGAAGAAAGGAACAATTTGCTCTATCATGCTTTGGGGTTGAATGGCAGCCAGTAGCACAGAAAGTATTATGTGGGTGGGAGGAAGAATGGATCCAACTAAATATCATCATAAACTTAGAAGCAAATATCCTATAGTCAGTGAAGAAATTAAATCTGAAAAGAGATTGGCTCTTTTAATTCAAAGATAATCATCTTAATTCAAGATAATTCAAAGCTTACCTCTAAAACAACTATGAAGTACTTAAAGGTTAAAAAAATATAAAATCATTATCAGTGATATTTTAAGCTGTGCCAAAAAATTGTTTAGGAAACAAATTTTACTTGCATTGCAACTAATGAAAAAAAAGTGGGTATCATAAACGTACAGGTAATACCTTAAATTAAATTTATGTTATGTCTGTCATTGGCTTCATGTAAATTTTAAATAGCATGTGACTGTTTAACACTAAGTTCTTCTCTGGCTGGAGAGGTTTCCTGGAACACTGGGATGCAGTGCTATATATGTTTACTTTATCATCCATGTTAAATCAAAAACTGGCAAATTTATAATTCTTCAGTTCTGTGTTTACTTAAATCATCCATAGCCATCTTCAAAGACTGTTCCAAAGTGTGTGTGTGGGGGGAGGAGGTTACATAAAAAATATAGGCAAAAATTATGGGAAGTATTAAAACACCATAAATGGAAACTATAAGACATTAGTACTAAACTAGAGTTTATTGAAATTTCAAGAATAAGTTTCAACTCTTTTGAAAATACAATATTTTGCCTCATGCTCATAGGACATTGCTTATTACCAAGCCTTATCTGCTGAACAGTTGCAGACAGAAGCATCCCAAATTCAGCCTAGCACCTCGATTGCTCAGGAATCCTGTGAACCAAGATTAGAGTCCATTACCAGTACTAAACTGGATGATCTGCAACGTTCTTGGGAAACGCTGAAAAACGTGGTAAGTCCTTTGGTGTAAGGAGGAACGGAACAAATATTACAATTAATGTTGATGGGGATTGATGCTTATGTCAGAGTAAATACTGTACTTGCAAAGACATACATGGTCTAGACTGAAAGTGAGGTTGCATCGAAACTACGAGGAAATTTCCATACAGAAGTTTTCAAGGGCCTTGAATAACCTCTTCAAGTTCAATCAAATTCCAGAAGCCACAAAGCACTTTTAAACAATCAGATGAGGCCTGATCCATTCAACACTCCAGGTGCTATTTCTTATGTATCCAAAATAGCACCACCCACAAATAAGGTATTAGCATGCTTGCAGGAAATCTGAAAGGGAAAAAAAGAGGGCAAGACTGGCAAAATGGGGGATGCGGGACTGACCATGTTCTTTGGACATGGAATGCTGTCTTTTGGAGAAAAAAAAGTACAATAAATAAACAGTTTGACATAGCTGATTACCTGGAATATTCAGGAGGAGCAATCCACCATGCAACGTGCTGTTGCAGGTCATATTTGGAGCTTTGGCTGCAGTTTCAAATGTGGCTCCTGGATTATTAATGAGCACTCGATACTGTGTTGCGATTATATTATAACAGTGCAAAACCAGTTGCTCTGGTCCCCAGTCTTTTCTAGACTCAAGCTTAAATCTTATTGTGACCCCTAAAGTCCATCAGGTTTAGTATCAGGGTACTGGGAGGTCTGTTTGCTTTTTCCATATTGGCCATTCATAGATGAAGATTTTCAGTGGGAATCTCCCTCTGAAATAACATAAATTATAACAAAGGGCACTGTGAAATGTTCTTTCTTAAAAGGGATTCACAAAAGGGATTCAGCATCTCTCTTGCTATGTTTTCAATACAAGGCAAAGACTTGTTGATTTTCTGAAGTGTTTTAGCTTATGTTCATTTCATGTGCTTTATATTTAAGTTTTATTTATTTTTTCTTTTTTATCAGCTGCTCTGGAAATATATTTGAAGTGCGGCTTAACAGTACTTGTAATTAGTAAATAGCTTGGCCACTTGTCAGTTTGTAAATAAGTGTCTTCATGCCATCATGTGGATATCTGGGAATAAAAGGCTACGTACCCAATGCCAATAGCATGAATCCATGTGCTATGAGGAGGGTTAATGACAAAAGAAATTACATGAAATAGGAAAACATTAGATTTTGTATCATTAATTTTATCAACCTTAATGACTAATTCTTGAATATTATTAGGAACCTACAACTGTATGAGAAGAATATAATACAGTGTCCATTATAGTGATAATAAAAGCTCAGCCAAAACTCGTGCACATATACTCAGGCTAAAAGCAATTTAATTATAGTTTGAGATTGGGAGCTGTTTTGTAAAGATTTGGCAACATAAATTTCATTGCAATAATGTTTATGAATAAAGTCTTCAGTAGTATGTCTTTTAAAATCCTAAGGTAAAATCACTAAGCAGTAAGTGTATGAAAAACAAAATTACATACTGTATACACATTTAATATATCTGTATACTTCCTTTTTCTTAATCTTTTATTAAGATATTGTTAGTTCAGTGCATTTTGTCATTATTTAATACAGAAGTTTATAAAGGTTTAATCTCTACTTACAAATAATTTTTCCCTTTAGATTAGTGAAAAACAGCGCACACTTTATGAGGCCCTTGAACGACAGCAGAAATACCAAGATTCTCTTCAGTCTATATCAACAAAGATGGAAGCCGTTGAGGTGAAATTAAATGATGCTCTAGAGAGTAATAGGAGTCCAGAAAGCCAGATGGCTGGCCACCAGGTAAAATAAATGAATAAGCAAATTACAGGGTTGCTTCTTGTTCAATTTCAGGTCCCCAGTCTTCAGATCCAACTATATGGCAAAGTTATGTCACGCTTTTTTTCATTCTCTGCCTTCTTTTAGAAAGTGACGAAAGTATTTTTAAAAATCAAGTATCTTAAAAGACAAAGGATATTACTTTAAAGGTATTATGTGTTTGCCAAGTACTCATTTGTTACCTTTGTTTTTACTGTAGTAAAGTGCAGGTAAGGATAGTAGCAAGCCATTGCCAAGGCTGGTGTTTATTTATGTGGAGTTGCCACAAGACTGAATCTAACTCACTGATTTTAAATCAATGAACGTATTGTGGTTATAAATATCTTGATATATCAGTTCCTGATAGGCGTTTTTGGTGTGATTTTATGACTGTGTAATTGTGAGGTGCCTAGATGCTTGTGTGATTGGATACTATAATATCTAAATAAATAAATAAAATCTTGTATTCCTCTGTGGATCACATTCACTGTACTGGATCTGATGACATGGGCTACTCAGAGTCTAGTTTATATTACTCATTGGAACTCAGCAGTTCAAACTTATTAATCTTTTAAGGCATGTTTTTTTTTCAGCGATAATGTAACTAAGTTGGTCCTGTTTAACTTCTATCTTTAATAGGCTTTGATGGATGAAATTCTAATGCTCCAAGAGGAAATAAGTGAGCTACAAACCTCATTAGCAGAAGAACTGGTATCTGAGCCATCTAACACAGATGCTGCTGAACAGTTGGCTCTGCAGTCCACACTCACTGTCTTAGCAGAGAGAATGGCCACTATTAAGATGAAAGCTTCAGGAAAACAGCAGCTTCTTGAGGTACAAGGATGCTGAAAGAAAGTTTTAATTTTACAGTACAGTAAAATAAGTAACATCTTTCAAAGAGGAGCGCAGATATGTTGATGGATTAAGCTGACGTTTTCCACCTCTATAATCAAACAACACCATGGCTGGGTGGTTTTCATTGTACTAAGTCCTGGCTCCTTCATTCTTCAGTTGCATGGTTTGCTGCACACAAGAAACTCCCATTCTGCAATATTGCTGCAGAAGTCACAGTGCTTCTCTTTGTTTTTGCACAGGACAGGTTAACACTTCCAGCATTCTGGTCTGATCTCTGCAGGGTTATGGTTCAAGTAGAATAGACAAGTTGCAGCATGAAAAGTACACCATATCCCTTTTTCAAACTGTTTTTATCAAGAATTAAGAGGGCAAGCTGGCAAATGAGCATCAAAAAAATAAGCAGCTGCCCAGAGTCACTTTGTGTGAGATGGGCGGATGAATGAATGAATGAATGAATGAATGAATGAATGAATGAATGAATGAATGAAACTGGTTGATTTGTATCTTCTCTGCTGGTGAGGAAGCTCTAATGCTAGTGGCACTTTTATTCTGATACTATAAATTGTTTATCGCAAAAAGTTAATATTCCTGTCTCTTCAGAACTTCTCTCCTGGGAATTCTGGACTGGGTAAATTAATCTCTCAAATTGTTGTCTTCTCCTTGTACATTGCCCCAACCCCTCTTTGGTGATCTTCCATTACCCAGGAATGTGCACATCTTTAGAAGTCTGAAACTACTTTAATACAACTTTGCTTGCTAGCCATTTTCTCCCTTTCTTTCTCTCAGTCCAATAACTCCCTTCCTGCCAGCTCTTTAGCCCATTTCAACTTCCTCCCCATTCTCCATGAGAAACTCAGTGTGTGAAAAACCCTTATCTTTTTCTATCCTGGCTACCTTGCAGGTACCTTGCAGGTCTAGGAGATCACATCAGGATAGCAGACATTTATTTGCTCAATTTTGTTACATGTATCCTTAAATTTAGTTTTCTGTCCATTTGAAAACAAATACATTGCAAATAATGGCTTGCAATTCCCAGGAGAAACTCAATGAGCAACTAGAAGAACAGCGTCAAGAGCAGGCTCTACAAAGATATCGCTCTGAAGCAGATGAACTTGATCACTGGCTACTGGATACAAAAGCATCTCTAAACACTACATTGATGATTGATGAGGAGCCTATGGATATGGATTCTCAACTGGTTGACTGCCAGGTAGAAAAAAATATCTTCATGTTTAAATATTATTTCTGCTGTACTAACAGAGATTTTTTTATGTGTTACTAAATTAAATATTACCCACAAAAGTAATGCTATTTTTCATTGATTATGTGCCATCAAATCACTGTCAACTCTTAGCAACAGGCATACTATAAGGCCAGTTATATTTGTCTCAAAATTAAATTACAGGGTTTTATTTCTTGTAACAAATTAGGTATGGTAATAGATAATGTAAATATATGTTTTAATCCCAATAATTTGTTATCATATTGTCTTGTTTATTTTTCTCTTCTAGTTATTTGAATCTATACATAACAATTTCCAAAATTTGCCATGAGTTCTAAAGTTGAGCAAAGTTGCTTTTCAAATTACACTGTATACAGTGTACAGAAAATACAGTGTTTTGTATCTTAATATGATACCCAGTTATATTAGAAAGATGAAGTTGAATGTGAATGTGAAGTTGAATGTGGGTGATTTGTTCAGGTTTAAAATATCATACAATAAAGTCTAGTTATAGTGGAAATAATTTTTTTAATGATTCAGTAGTGAAATTTTTATGCTTTAAACTAAGAAGAGTTATAATAATTTCTGAAAAGAAAAAATAATTTTTGTAAATTAAAGAAATTTAAATTCTAGTTAGTTTAAATTATGATTTGTTGAAACAAATAAAGGTCAATCCATGATTTATGGTCATGGTTTGTTTAATAATCCACAGAGTATTCAGAAAAGTTTCTTCAGTTCTTACATATTAATAAACTCCAGGTATTTTAAAAAGGGAAGAAAATCCTTCTAAGCTCTAAATGATTGTCCTATTGGAGAATAGCATATGAACTCAAGACTTTGTTTTGTTTAAGCAAAAGTGAGGATTATTGTAAAATTTGAAACAAGTCACTAAATTATTATTTGTGAACTGATTTACATGCAAAAACAAGAGATAATCTATGAAGAACCTAGTAAACTTGTATTAATAGAAACAAAACAATGTTTAATAGGAAGATAACTTAAAAAGGGGGGGTTGACTTACCTGTTTCATTTTACCTGTTTCTTTATTGTAGTGGGAGAGAGTAATGTCATATGTGTCATGACACCTTTGCACATGATAAGAATGTTGTAGTTGTGTCATGTCACAAATATGTAATTTGCATCGTTTTAACATCACTGTAATTTCTACCAGACACCTATGCATTATATAATTGCCTTTAAGAATAGTTTTAGACAAACTGCTAGCATACCTCAAATCGATGTCAACATCAGAATTCCTATAAAAATATAATGTGATTCAAACAGCAAATTATTTAACACAGAAATCTTTAAGCTTGTCTGTCACAAAATATTGGCACTTATTTAGCACTGTGTATAAATAAATTGTCTGCATTTCAAAATAAATACGCCAGAGATTTGTCCCTTTAAGTCGCTTTCTAATGAAAGAAGATTATGTAGAGGATCTTAGGCCATTTGTGCACCAATCAGAAAGATCCACTGTGAGAAGAAGCTTACCAATTCAACAGAGCAACGAGGGAAGGAAGGGTGAGAAGTGCAGAAGTACACCATGTAGAAGAATTGTCTGCATTTCAAAATAAATACATCAGAGATTTGCCATCCTAACTAAATGAGATCTGCCTATTCCAATAACCTAGGGATGACGTTGTCTGCCGTATTGCTGCACTAAAGAAATGGAATAGAAATAAGCATATAAGCAACAGTGACATCCAACATATACTGTATTTGTTACTTATATCCTTATAGTTACCTTTTTGAAGATTTTTTTACAAGTGAAAAATAATGCAAAATATCTTAAGTATATTTCTGAGAAAATTGCAGAGAAAACACGGAGCAGTAGCATAAATTTGGCTTGCTCTTAGTTGAAAATGAGGAGGTAGGCTTTTGATGGATGCTTCGGGATGTATGAATTTGCTTCGTTGTTTTTGCTGCTGCAGAATATGCTTGTGGAAATTGAGCAGAAGGTAGTGGCTTTGTCTGAGCTGTCCGTACAGAATGAAAACCTTCTCATGGAAGGAAAAGCTCAGACCAAGGATGAGGCTGAGCAGCTGGCCCTGAAACTCAGAACGCTAAAGGGAAGTCTTTTGGAACTACAGAGAGTCCTTCATGACAAGCAGATCAACATCCAGGTAAGGAGCTCTTTTTAATTGGTTTTAATGATATTCTTTGGATTTATATATAGGAATTGGGGAAATAATACAATGTTTACTGTTAAGAATCTGAACTCAGAGTAACCTTTCTATTTTTTGTAATGTTTGACATAAGTAAATAACAAACTGCCTGAACTGATTTACTTGCTCAGTTTTATTCCCCACCTTCTACTTTTCTGTGTAAAACACACACACACACACATACACACACACCTTGAGTCAGTTTTAACTCCTGGCAACTGCTTGGACCAGTCCCTACAGTTTTCTTGGCAAGATTTTTAGAAGTGGTTCACCCTTGCCTTCTTCCTAGGGCTGTGACTGGCCCAAAGTCTGGCCCAAAGTCACCCAGCTGGAAATGGGACTGGACTGTGGTTTCTAGTCTGGTGCCTTAACCACTGTACCAAACTGTCTCTCCTTCTTCTATTCTGCTGAGTATTATTTGTTTCTGGACAAATGTTCAAATATTGTGGCCTTGGCAAAATAAATCAGCATTAATCAAATCATATGTCAGATATAGCTACTAATCCTTCTTCTTTTTAGTTATGTTTTAATTTAGGGTTTTATGTGTTTATATATTTATGTTCTAATGTTTATTGTGAATCACCCAGAGTTCCCCCATTGGGGGGAGATGGGCGGTTGAAAAATTTAATAAATAAATAAATAAATAAATAATTCATTGCAGTTAACTGGTTAAAATCAGAGAGAAGATGGCAGACAATGTTTTATTCTAATACAGCATTTTTTTGTTTACATGGCTAGGAAAATGGGTAAGCAGAGGCTTCATTAGTAAGGTCCTTTAACTGAGTAAGGGTGCGTGTTTTAATTTTGGAGTTTGTTTGATGTAATAATTCAGTTTCAATATGGATGTCTCACTGATCATTATGAATAGAATACATGCATGGACTTGCCTATGCACATTAAGGCTTCCCACTTCTTCTCAACATAGCTTTTGAATTAGGACATCATCTGCCAGGTTGGTTGGTTGGCTTATTTCTACATAGAAGAGTTACCATGTTGAATGAGCAGTTCATTCATATACATTACCATTTCAAACCTCTTTTTAAAATATCTGTCCTTGGGGTAGGTCACTAACTTTAATTTACTGTGTTCACAGTCTGATGTTTTATCACATTCATAGGAATCCATGAAGGTGAGGAAAAGTGACAAAATGTCATTTTTTTCAGCATGCTGGTTTGTTCCAGACATCTGTTGGCACATGAGTCCTATTATATATTTAATTCTTAGTTAGATGATAAAGCATAAGATATTTTTCAGGGATAGTAACCAGAGGCTTGCAGTTCCTGAAGAACAGTAGTAAAACTTACTTTTGGCCAGTGTGCCAAATCACATTGCCAGATAAAATAGAATATTAAAATTAGGAATACCATTCTTTTTTAATTCCAACCCTGATCTAAATTAGTGACTTAAAAGCTCATGTAATTTCAGATATTGATCTTGAAAAACCCTGCAAATAATAAGGTGAGACATGTGGAAATAATTTAAGAAGCTGTTCTGAGTAATTTGATACAGATTTGACTCTGAATGGCATGAAATAGGCATCATTGTAACAAGGTACAGTAAACAAACTTCTTGCATTCCCAGATTAATTCATCATATTTACAAAGAGGTCAAATAGAGCTGTGTCTTTAAAAGATGAGATTCTGTCCATCAAAACAAGCCACCTCTTGCCACATCTACCTCTTTTCTACCCAAAACCCCCATACTTGCCTTAGATACCTTGCCTTCTGAGTAAACTTTCTTTAGAAACCCAGATTGCCATTTTAGAAGCCTTTAATCTGGATATTAATCATCATGCTAAGAACTAGAAAAGTTGCACTTCAAATAGCAATCCTGTTTTCCTAAATCCATATTCTGCTTGTATTTCCTACTCACATCCACCCCTTTTTTTCTTCATTAAAGCAGGGAGCTTTGCAGGAAAAGGAGGAGTGTGAATCAGATCTGGTCACAGCTCAAGATCCCAGTGTCCAAGAGTGGTTGGCTCAGGCCCAGACAACCCGTTCACAACAGCAGCTAAGCATCCTACAAAGACAGAAAGTGAGCGTGTTGTCCTGAATAAACGCAAATTTTAAATGTGTTTAGAGATTTTGATTGTGTTTATTTCTGCATGGATATATGTAGACGATTAAGGAATGATCTTAAACTCTTTTTACTCATTAATCATGAATGAGGCTCTGTGTAATTGAGGTACAGGATGTCTATGTCAGTAACACTCTTCTCAACGTGGTGTGGCTTTCCTAGCCCCTCTTCCTGTTTTCATATAGAGAGCCTGGATATCTGCAGTGGATAAGCCTGAATGTGTAAATTTCTGAACACAGTCTCCAGCCCAAACTGGAACCCTATTCATTTTGGAATTTATAAACTGTAGAGGTCTTTGCATGCTGTTTCCAATTGTGAATATCTATAATAAATGTATGACTGGACCAATTAAACCATACGACACTGAAGTACAGCCTATAATATACAGAGACTTCCATTACTATAAATAAGATTCTCTGTTACTATTACTCTGTTACTTCCATTATTATATAATAAGGCCTTACTATATAATAACAATTGTTGCCACTATAGACTAATACAGTTCTCCTCCTACAATCCTTCCACAGTGGTTCTGTTGCATCCTGTAATCTTTTCCATTTTTTAATATGCAGCATTTTAATGTCTGCTCCAAGCACTTTACAGTATTGTTATTTTTGTTGGACCAATTAGAGAACAGACAAATGTAGCCTCAAGACAAATTTTGATAATGTGTATAGGTGAGAGATGAAATAATCTTCCTGGAAATTATGAAAGCTGCTGTATGTCAAATCTTGTTACAAATCTTGTACCTCTTTTTCTTCATCATGACAAATAGCAGTTTGGTATGATTTTGTTCAAAAAAGCTTAGAATGAAAGGGCTAAGGGTTCTTCCCCAAAGAACAAAGCCCTAATCTGCTTCATTTCTCTCCTATTGCTGCTTTTACATTATAGAAACTTACAGGAAATTGCTCCCAGCCATACATGTCTCTAGTTTATTCCTTACTTTACTTTTTTTGAAGGGATGTGTCCTGTACTTAATTATATGCCTACTATCTGAGTATGTAACGCCTCTGAGAATGGATAGACAGGAGGCACTATCATCTTTCTCATTGCATTGGAAAAGCTGTGGGAGAAAGGGCATTCCAAAATTAGGAGAACCTAACTGTAGTTCATATAATTCTGTCAGTGGCTCTCTGGAAAAAATCAAACTGACTATTGAAAAACATATACATACATTGATTTCAGTTCATTTTTTCTTTCTACGTAAAATATTTCCAAACAATTATAACGCTAGTTTTCATTAATAGAAATATATTTTTAAGGCAGTTGCCTTTGTTTATTTTTTTAGGAACTAGAGAAAGAGCTAGCAGAGCAAAAGAATCTACTTCGTTCAGTGGCAAGTCGCGGAGAGGAAATTTTATCTCAACAGTCATTTTCAGATATGCCTTATTCTAGGTGAATATTTATGCTTAAATACTTTATCTTCGTTGATAACGAGACTATGTAAAAAAGAATAGTTTACATTTAAAATAATTAAATTCAAGTGTTTGTCAAGTGCAGACTAAGTATATAAGTATTTTTTTCTGTCTCACCATTTTTAAAAGAATGATAAGATGATATACATAAGATTGAATGAATCTGTGAGGGTCTCTTTAGACAAGGCTTCCCTGAATTGAGGCTCTCCAAGATGGCTATGCACTGGGGATTCCTGAAATTATAGTATCACTATATCTGGAGGAGAAAATTTCAGGAAGACTGCTTCAGACATAAATCTCAAAGCAATGAGGTTCATTTCTTATGGAAGGCTCCAAAATTCAGGCAGTGCTGGCTTAATGACCACAACAGGGACTGGAAAATTGATTGTTAAGTGGGATGGTCATTAATTAAGTTACCACGTGACTGGACCTAATTTTATGACCATTTTTACAATGGTCGTTAAGCAAATCACGTTGTTAAATGAATCACATGGCCGTGGAGTCCTTGGGGTTCTCTGAGCTTGGTTCTTTTCTTGCAAATGTTTCATTACCCAGCTAGCTAACATCTTCAGTGCTAAAATGGGAGGGGGTTTGCTCTCTATTTATATACTGTGGCATGCCTTGCCAGTGCTGGTGGGGGTGGGGGGTTTTTTTGTTCCTCTGGTAGTTCCTTGATTAGCATAGGTTTACTGTTTGATTGTGTGCCTCGTGGTAACCTTTGCTTATCTAGGTGATGATTGCTGGTGAGGCGATCTTCTGGTCTTTTGTCTCTTTTGAATAGTATGTAGATGCTGTTTATCTCTATGTGTCTGTTAATTGCTGCCTTGTCTGAATACCAAGCCTCCAAGAATTCTCTTGCATTTTTGGATTTAGCTTGATCTAAAATGCTGACAGTTTCCCAGTTAAAACTATGGTTAAGTCTGTCCATCTGTTGTGAGATTAAGGAGTTTTCATCATGTCTTCTGACTGCTAGCTGGTGCTCGTGGATGTGCTGTGTCAGTCTTCTGCCTGTCTGTCCTACATAGTGTTTGTTACAGTCCTTACATTGTATGTTGTAGATGACTCCTGTTTTTCCTTCTTGTGCTACTGGGTCTTTTGGTTTACTTAAGCACAAACACATTGCAGCAACCCAGAACAGCAGAAAAAGGAAACAGACCACCTATGCAACATCTTCCAACAAAATGGATATCCATGCAACTTCATCAAAAAGTGCCTGACCACTCAACCTACTACAGCACAACCAACACAAGCTATGAAAAGGATCACATTGCCATACATCAGAAACATCTCAGAAACCACCATTACAACCACATGGCATCTCTGTAGCACACAAACCAACAAAATCACTCCAAAATATCTTAAGTGAACCAAAAGACCCAGTAGGACAAGAAAAAAAAAAAAAGCTAAATAGTATCTACATACTATTCAAAAGAGACAAAAGACCAGAAGATCGCCTCACCAGCAATCACCACCAGGCACACAATCAAACAGTAAACATATGCTAATCAAGGAACTACCAGAGGAGCAAAACAAAACCCCCACCCCCACCAGCACTGGCAAAGCATGGCACAGTATATAAATAGAGAGCAAACCCCATCCCATTTTAGCACTGAAGATGTTACCTAGTCGGGTAATGAAATGTTTGCAAGAAAAGAACTAAGCTCAGAGAACCCCAAGGACTCCACAGTTCAACCCTGAGCTACACATATTTGCCTCTATTGGAATCACATGGCCGTTAAGCAAATCCAGATTCCCCAATGAATGCTTTTTGCTAGAATTTGCTTAATGACCATGTGATTCACTTAACAACCATGGTGTTAATGACTGTCATAAAAACCTTAATGACTGTCATAAAAGAGGTCACAAATCGCGATCATGTAACCGTGGGGGTTGGTGCGATGGTTTGTGATGGTCGTAAGTGTGAGTACAGGTCATAAAGCACTTTTCCGAAGGCTGTTGTAACTTCAAACGCGTTGAACAAATGGTCATTGAGCAAGGACTACCTGTAGCATTTTTCAGCATAGTTTAGGATAAATTTATTGTACCTGAAAACTTTAGCCTTAGCAACTCATTAATATTTACTATATTTAATTTACAACTCCTCTTGAATTGTTAGATTAATTTAAAATAAATTTATTACTTAGCTCCTTTATATTATCAATATGGAAAATGGTTTTAAACAGCAATATAACATCATCATGATCATTTTAAATTTATTGGCCACCCAACTCCAGTGGTTGATAGATTAATACCTCATTTTAATGGAACAATTAAGGGTGGGGTTATCTGTTATTCATTAATGTCCTCTGCATTGGAAAGAAGGACATTGGGGGGATTTACATAATTTGCATGAAGATATTATCATGCAAATGGAACAGATTACATCATTTGTATTCAGTTATATAATTTGTATTTCTGTAATGATGGGGGGGGATAAATCATTTAGGTGATTTGCATAATGAAATGATATAAAATGAGGCAAATGGTGTCATTTGTGTAACAATGTAAATCGCATTACAAATTTGATCCACTGTATGCAAAGTCCATTGCATCAAGTTCCAGCAAAACAAGTTTCCCTCTAAAGATATTTTGCAATTTTAGTCTGGAAGTGCTTCAGATATCTGCATAATTCTTTGTATAGCCAAAAGCAAGTATTGTGGAGGAGAAGAGAGCTGCCACCAAGCTCATTGTCAGGTCCTGTTATATGAAAATTTGTATCCTCATGTAGTGCCTTCCAACAATCCACCCTAATTTGCATGATTTGAGAAGTCAATGAAATTCTGATGGTTTTCTGTTCATATGAAATGCTAACTGTACAATCACTGTAATTCCACCATCATGATTTGTATTTATATTTCATATGATAGCAGGAAGCCAGATACACTAACGGAAGAGCTGAGCTTAGAAGGGGAAAAGCCATCAGTTGAAGATCAAATGAAAATGAAATGGGAAAGCCTTAATCAAGAATTCAGCATTAAGCACAGGCTTCTGCAGAATGCACTGGAACAAGAACAAAAGCAGCCAGTAAGTAGCCTTTCAGAATTATTTTTGGCATTTTTCACATGAACAGTATTAAAGGTGTAGCTTAGCAATGTTTCTTACGCAGAATGTAAAAGAAAAATCCATCTGACATCTAACTATTGCAACACAGCTTATGTGGGGCTGCCTCTGAAGACACTCAGAAGCTGCAGCTGGTGCATCAGGCAGACTGCTAGCAGGGGCAACCGTCTGTTCTAAAATTACCCTTATCTTGAGGTTGCTGCACTAGATTCACCATTTCACGGTGCTGGTTATTATCTATAACCACATATGATGTAGTATTTAGTTATTTTAGTGACTGCTTTACCAAGCGTGATTATAGCCATCTGGTCCAAACTTTGAAAGAGGGCCTGCTGAAATTTCCACTCCCATGTGACAATGAAAGAGTTATGAACCAGAAGGCAAGTGCCAAGCTTTTGGCATGCAATTTTCCTGGAGTTTCATTTAATAAGGTTTATTGTAAAGGAATGAAATAAGATTTCAGAAATTTCAGCAACTGGACTGTTTTCACTTTAAAAACCAATTTATCTCTCAGCTTTTAAAGATAGAGACTTTTTCAGATTTTTTTACTCAAGTACCCCCTGTGAATGGGCAAGGAGATTAATAGTTTCCCTGATCAAAAATAAATATTCAGATATGAGTAAGGCCTGCTGTGGGGTTAGAGAATGTGCAGATGGTCAGTACATCTCTCTTAGGTTCTGAATTACAGCAGACCAACTCAGTAATAGCCCCCACATTATACAAGAAGATACACAGAGGAACGTCCACAGCTAATCAAGATTAGGAGGGTTTTAACAATCTTCTAGAATATTAGAAGTGGAGAAGCCATTCATGTTCCATAATCTGTGGCCGTCTTGTCCAAGAGTTGCCAACTTGTACAAATTCCATCAGCCTTACAAAGATGACAGCCTCTCAGGAGGACTTCTCGAGATGATCAGGCCAGGTAGTGGAGTTGGCTTGGGCAAGGCAAATTATAATGTTTGAATTGTTGATTAATAATGCTGTCCTTGTAGTTTGCTGTCTAGTGTTTTTCAATTGGGTCAGTATACAAATGCTGTTAAATAAATAAATATCTAAACAACCCTAACAGGATAAGGAAAAGAAAAAAAAAGTTTCATTTATTTTTCTCATGTGTCTGAAATACTTTAATCATCGGTTTTCCCCCCAACAGGTTTACAGTAGACCAAACAGGCTTATGTCTGGCATGTCGCTGCACAAAGAAGAAGGGCAGACTCAAGATAAAACATCAGTTAAATCTTTATTGGTTGGTTTGAATGAGGCTTTTAAAAGTGTTCCTTCCCAGGTAGAATATTTTGTTTTGTTCATTTAAAAATCTTACAGTTTTTTAGAGTAAGTTATACAAGTTTTAGTTGATTTTTAAAAATTATATAATTGCAAACTCTTCCCCCCCCCCATCTCTCTCCAGATATTTAACTAGAGTAACAGTCTTGTCTCTTTTCCTTTTTGTTCATTTATTCAGGCTAGAGGTGCAGAGAAGGAGAGTCTGCAGTTTGAGCAAAAGCTATTCAGTGGCGTTTCAGCCACCTCATCCTGGCTAGATGGTGTTGAAGAACATTTGTTGGTTGCCACGGCCCTATTACCAGAAGTGACAGAAACTTGCCTTGATAATCAAGAAGTAAGAGAGCCATTAACCCATCAGTTAAATTTGACCCTTTTTCATTTACTGAAAGATAAGGCTATACAAGATATGTTTATCAGCATTAATCATGAAGAGTAGATGCAAAAAACCTTTGCACCTTTACTGAACCTTATGCCAGAAAAGGGTATTTCATTTGCATTAAAGTCAGTCCCTAAGGTATATCATAACATTTATGAAACTAACTTCTGTGTGGTTGTGGCAGACATCTGCTGATGAAAAGTGTTCCATTGTTAGGGAAAAGGTATAGTGCTGCCCTTTGCACTCCTAGACTATAAATCAAAGTAGACCAAGTCATTTCCAGGTATGACCAAATTGGTTTCTTAGACTGTAGCAACACATACATTATCCAAAATAAGCCATAGAGTAAGAGGCCACAGGTATACCACTCTTTGGAAAATAAATGAACAGCCTATGTGATTTGTTGAAACTATGATTCATATACTCAAGAGAGAAATGAGATATTGTGACCATCCTTCTCACCTAACATTTACCATGAGCTTTTAGAACCATTGGATTTGGATAAATTTGTTTAGATTTGAGATATAATTCTTATAGCTACTCCTATTGCTAATATGAATAAGAAACATGTTTTGTGGGGGGGGGAACATACAGGTGGTCCTTGGGTTATGACGACCATTGGGACTGGAATTTCCATCACTAAGCAATGTGGTTGTAAAGCACAATGTCACATGACCACATTGGTTAGCAACAACAGTCCCAGTTGCAGTTATAACCCCAGGACCACACGGGTTGTTAAACAGGAAGAGGTGGGAGTCCCAGTCAAGGAATACAGGGGGTGCGCGGGTGTTACGGGAGGACTGTGGGCAGGTGCTATGGAGCTCAGGGGGTACACAGGTGCCATGGGGGGTTGGGGGGTGCTGCAGGAAGGTGCTACAGAGCACTGGCGGGTAAGCAGAACTGTGGGCAGGGGGGTGCTGTGGGTGGGCACTCTATGGAGTGTGGGTGGGCAGGGAAGGTGCTACAGAGTATGAGATCCCAGGGATCCTCTGGGGAAAAGCAGCAGGAGCAACTTATGGGAGCAACTTGTGACCTTCCCTGCTGGCTTCCCCATTGACTTTCCTTGTGAGAAGCTGGCAGGGAAGGTTGCAAATGGCAGTGACATGGGGGGTGCGTGGGATGCTGCAGCCGTCATAAGTGTGAGCTGGTTGCCAAGCACCTGAATTGCGATTACATGACCGCAGGGATGTTTACGATGGCCGTAACTCCAAATACCAGTCGTAAGTACCACTCATTCAGCGCCATCGTAACTTTGAACACTCACTGAATGAGTGGTCATAGCCTGAGGACTACCTGTATATTATTTGTTTTCATAATCATCTCTGATCATCTGTTTTTTCAGAGTGTTGATTTTAAGAGCATGTTGTTTTTATTTGAATACATTTTAGTCTCTTGCTAAAGATATCAAGGAAATGACAGAAAAAATGGATAAGAGCAAGGATTTATTTTCTCACATGTTTCCTGAGAGTGTTGATAATCGAGATGTTATAGAAGACACTTTGGACTGTTTGCTACAGAGATTAACATTACTAGAGACACTAGTAAACCAAAGATGCCAGCATATGAAAGAGAGACTCCAGCAGATACTGAATTTTCAGGTAGATTCTGTCCTATTCTCTTAAGAATTCCTCTGTACTGATACATTTTGAAATGTGGGTAATCCAATTATATTTCTGAGAACCAGTTTGATGTAGTGGTTAAGGCACCAGGCTAGAAGCCAGGAGACTGAATTCTAGTCCCGCCTTAGATACAAAGCCAGCCAGGTGACTTTGGGCCAGTCACTCTATCAGCCCTAGGAAGAATACAATGGCCAACTGTAGGGACTCGTTAGGAGTCAGGACTGAGTCAAAGGTACACACAAGACACACACACACACAAAATATATTTCTATAGATGCTGTCTTGCTATCAGAAGTTTATGTAAAAATATGGTAGTAAAAAGACCCAATTGCTGTTTGTGGTATGTCAGATGCTATGTCTGCAATATGTTCAGTCTCAGAATGATCCTCCAGGATTGGGCTCAGTACAAAGATTACCAATTTTTCCAAGGCATATTGAGGTAAATAAGTAAATAAACAGAGATGCCAAAAATTACATGATTGCCATGTCAACATCCCCAGACAAAACTCCAAGGTAAACCTGGTAGCCCTTGTATGAACACAGTGTGAACTTTATTTTCAGAAATGTACTAAGTAGCAAGGCAATAATAGCCACATTGTTCAGCATTACCGACTGTTTTAAAAGTTGACCCAGTGTTAAACAGTTGTGTGGTACTTGAAAATGGGGTGCTTTTCTGAGCTGTTTTGAAAAACTGTTGAACTACAAAGGTGATTCATTAAGTAACAATTTAATGACACACTAGAATTAGCATAGTATTTTTTTCCTGACTAGAGCTATCAGCACGATGTACAGTACAAGTTGAGTGCTGCTAGTCACTTAGTAACTGCACAGGAAGTGGGAATTCCTCTGGTTCACAACAGTCTCTAATGAAGATTTGAGTTAGTGCTCAAAGTTTTTATCACTAGAAAAGTGCCTGTTATCACAAACCACAAGGAAAAAAAGTTGAGCAATAAAAAAGCTTTGGGCAATAATGACAAGCATTTTGTTATTTTCATATAATTAACTTTTCTTTTTTTTTCAATCACCAACAGAATGACCTGAAGTTGATGTTTACTTTATTGGCTGATAATAAGTATATTGCGCTGCAGAAACTAGCAGAAGCAGTTGAACGTCCTGAAACAGAACAAATACAGGTACTATTGTATTTTTATATTCATAAGGTTGAAGAAAGATACAGTATAATGAATACCAAAAAAATTACTTAGAAGATAGTATCCAGAGTACAGGCAGTGCCTGTCAGTATTTATTCTAACGAATAAATAATGCCTAACTTTGAAATACTTTTTGTATGGGAGTAAATAGACATGCCTTTGAAAAAGAATTCTCTTTGGCAGTGTAATAAATTTCAGTAACAATTTAGTTTTCTTTTCTTACATTGTGTAGATTATATGTACAGTATGCACTTACATTTCTTAACCTGACTGAACAGCACTACAGCAGAAAATATATGTAAAATTAACGGTGAATTCTTACTTGGCAAATTAGAGGAGCATTTAAATGTGGACAAAAATAATGAGCATGCTCCTGAAGAAGCCAAAATGTTCACTGAGACTAATAATGGTTCCCACAGCTTGTTATCCAAACGTTTGAGCCTTTCTTTTGTCTTTCATGAATGGAATGCAATCAGAATTCTTCTTTGGCTACATAGCATTGGAAAGTGGTGAATGAATTATTTTCTGTAGGGAGAAAGATTATCTGATACTACTGAACTTCATAGATAGATATAGATACCTTTCTGTTCTTATAAGTGTTTCTCATTGAGAGACTTCTTGTTTTGATTTTAACATTTAACAATCAGACTACAGTTTAGAATGTTATTTAGTTTTAGCTTTATCTCATATAAGTATCAGACCACACTGAGCAACCTCAACATCTCTACTGAATTTCCATTTTTGACATCAAGGGTCCCTGAAATTTAGCTTTCTTTTGATATTACAGTTAAATATTCTTCTTTACATAGGCCATTGAGCAAGTAGAACATGGACTGAAAGAATTAGATGGAGGAATCACTGAACTGAAGAAACGTGGAGATAAACTGCAAATTGATCAATCTTTCATGCAAGAGTTATCCAAACTTCAGGTAACAAAACTATTGGAATGTTTGCAATTCTCAACATAGTATTTGCTTTCCTTTTTGTGCTAATGAATTATGTATACTTTATACATAAGAAATTTATTTAATATGAAACAGATGTAAAATAATTTCAGAGGGTTGCAAAAATCGTTGAGTTTGCCTCATCTGTCAACTAATGTTCAAAAACAAAATTTTGGTGGAAATGTAATGCTCATAAGGAATTAACGTAGCTCATATTTAGCTCACTTATCCTGACTGCCATTACCTGCCCTGAGACTTCCTAGACAGATGTGATGGTAATTGAACTCTTAAAATTATTATGCAAAAGACTCTGTTAAAATCACTTGTTACAATCAGTTACAATACAGTGCAATACAGTACAGTCACTTGCAACAATGAGTTTTGAAATCTCATTTGATCCATCACACAGTGGATTCCTTTAGACAATTTCATAATTCAGTGACTACAAAATGCATTGTTTTGGATGATTTGGTTCAATTTGTTCTAAGGCTTTCTGATAAAAAACAACAGAACCATATAACAAATGGAGCTACAGAATGTAGCCATTATTGATATTTAAATTCTTTTTTTTTTCTGTGATTGTAAATTTTTGCTTTTTCTTTTCCTATGTCAGGATATGTATGATGAGTTGATCATGATCATAGGATCACGGCGTAGTGGACTGAACCAAAATCTGGCACTAAAAGGTCAATATGAACAAGCTTTGCAGGATCTGGCTGACCTGACTGAAACTGGGAAAGAAAAGATGGCAGTTGATCAAAAAATGATAGTTGCCTCCAAAGAGGAAATCCAACAGCTTCTTGACAAGCACAAGGTAAATGCAATTCATATGTTTATAATTTACTGAGTTCTCTATTGCTGTCATACAATAAAGTCCTGTTCTGTAATTCTCCTGTTATCCAGTCTAGAAAGAGAGTAGCTGTTTCAATGTGATTAAATGCTGTTTGGAATAATTTTAAAGCTAATGATCATTAAAAAAAGTTTCATTTATTTATGCAAATACTTACCTCAAAAGACTCATATAATAAATGACTCTTGTATAATAAAAGGACTATACAAAAGATAGGCATAATGAAAATAATCAACAAAACCCTGAACCATGGAAAACAGACTACCAAGGCAGCCCCTGTCCATCATCTGCACCAGAAACCTGTCAGAATAAAATGCTTTTGATTGCAAAAAGCAAAGAAGGTGGGGGCTCCACGTACCTCAAGGAGGCAAAATATTCCCTAATTTGGATTGCCACTTCTTTCACCTTACATGAGGTAGAGATTCTTGGCAGCCATTCTTAAGACATGACAGGCTAAGTCTTGGTTTCCAGCCATGTAGGACTGTATAAATTAAAACCAGCACCTTGGATTGGGCCCAGAAACCTATTTCTTTGTTTGTTTGTTTAATACAATTTAGAGGCTACCCAACTCCAAACAACTCTGGGCAACTTACACTTTTTAAAAAATAATAGAGAGATCCAGAAGGCAAATTCTCAAAACACCCTATAGGGACTCAACCACGCTTGGGATAACAGCCAAATTTTCAATGACTTTATGAATGTCCAGGGTAGGAACCCTATGGATCTCTGTTAGCAACCATTGTGGTAACTGAAGGACAGCTGTAATTCCTTAAAATGTAATCATCTGTAGCCAAGCCACTATATTTTGTCCCAGTTGTACCTTCTGGGTTGTTTTAAAGGGTAGCTCCATATAAAGTGAATTGTAGTAGTCTAAGTGCAAGGTGATTAGGGCTTGAGTCATAATGGAATAGATTTCCCAGCTGGAATATATTCCATAAGGAGTAAACAAGTTTTGTTAGTGCAGTAACTAGAGTGTATATTTTAAATAACTATGTTTCAAAATTGTGTTTTAATCTTGGATGTATTTGTATAAACACTGCTATTTTGTCTTGTGATATAGAGGAGTTTAAATGCAAAAACACATTATTTAAAAATGTTAAGGATACTTGTTTCTTATGTGGAGTTGAAACAAAACAAACATTCTGATTCCTAGTATGCTTGTGAGGAAGGAATATAAATTCAACCTTCTCTTAAAGATAAAAGTTTTTTAGGTAAGAAAGATGCATACTCTGAATAAATTCTGCAGCGGAGTCTGTTCCATAAATGTGACACGGACGATTAGGAGGTTAAAATTTTAGATGGTTTGTACTACAGTAGTATATAATCATATTGAAGTGTTGAATACTAATGAATTTATCCAGGTTAATAACAAATAATGATCATATTCTCAGGAATATTTCCAAGGACTAGAGGCACACATGATCCTCACAGAAACACTTTTTAGAAAAATAAGCAGCTTTGCTCTTATGAAGGAAACTCAGATCCATGTAGATCTAATGGCACAAGGCTCTGCAGTGTTAAAACAAGCTCATAAGAAAGGAGTGGAGCTGGAATATATTCTAGAGGTAAGGGGTTTTTTTTCCTTTGTTTTAAATGGGTAAATTTTAACTTGTTTCATTCAGTTTGCCAGTAGCAGTTTCTTAAGAAAAGTTATACAAAAGTTTGTGGATAGGAGAAATTTGTTTCCTGAAAACATCAAATACTTTGAAGTACAAGTTCAAAGTCATTTGAGCTATTCCAAAATCATTTTAAAAATTCATCTTCCATCCCATTTTCATATTAGTTTTTTATTATAAACATATGATTTATTTGGCAAAAAATCTCAAAAATGTGTACCAATTTTTGTATATACTTCTGTAATGTACACATTCTTGTATCCAATTTTCCAAATTTCTTTTTGCAATGAATATTCCCTAATCTTCACATATATCTATATATTTCCCCTAATTTACATATGTTTATCCCTCCCTGTTTTTTCTTTCTGGATGAATATACTTAAAAAATCAGGGAACTGCAAATAAACAAAGGTTGGTAAAGGAAGAGGTGGCACTTTATCCTTTTTTTTTCTGATTACTTCAAGTTAAATATTCATCCTTGCTTAATGTATCAAGAGACAATAAAAGTATAGGATCATCTAGCTCATTATGTTTATTTGAGGGCTATTTAGAATTTCTATGCAAATCTTGCAACAGTCTTCCACCCAAATGAAACCTGAAACTAAAACAGTGATAACCTTTTGAGCTGAACAGCAGTGGTCTAGTTTTCTTTTGTTCTGACGTTTCACCAGCAGATGTGGCTTGTATCTTCAGAGACAGCATGAGCTGCTTTGTGGTGTACCTCTCTTGAAACTTGAAACTGCTCAAGTCAGTTGAGTGTTCCATACTGAACAACCAACTAGCAAAAAAAGAAAAAGTTAAAAAGAGTATTTTGAAACATTTTTGAAACTATAAAATAAATCTCTGTAGGAAACAAAGAATACATGGTTCCGCTCTCATTTTTAAAAAAGGTTAATTTAAAGTATAGGACCACCTCCTTTTACGTCAATAGAAAAGTACCAAAATAAATTTGGGAAAAAAGGGAACCCAAATAGTTAATAGCAGTAATCAGAAAAGTGGGAATACTTGAAATAGTTCCTGTTAAAATGGTCACATTTTGTTCTGAGATAAGACCAAATCATGCTTTTTTGTTCCAATCTCAAAGCAAAACTCACGATGTGTTTTGTTTTGAATTTAGAATGCTCAAGATGGCTGATTCATGGTCAGAACATTTCAAGGTCCCTAGAATACAATAAAATCAGAGGTGCCAGATTTTTGAGGTGACCTATTTCAGTCAGTTCAGTGCTGAGCAGTTTTCTGTTAGAGGTGTATTTGAAAAACACTGAGAAACTACTTGATATGTATATATGATATGTATATATGGTTTACAGACTTGGACGCATCTAGAAGATGATTATCAGGAACTCACACAGCAGCTGGAGGCTGTTGAAACCAGCATTCCTAGTGTTGGTTTGGTAGAGGAATCTGAGGAAAGGCTTACAGACCGGATTGCACTTTATCAGGTAATGGCAGTTGTTTTATCATTTCATTGCTGATGCATTACCAAGCCATAAAGAACATCAATTTCATGTCCTATCTGCATTCCTGCATATTTTGTACATACACACTTTCTAGTGGTGATTTTGCAATTCCCCTTGCCCTCTCCTGGCTGTACTTAAGAACAGAAGAGACTTCTGGATCAGACCAAATGTGTATCTAGCTGAGTTTATAACACAGGGCAGACGTTTCAGAGAGAATACAAGCAGGACATCATGTTAACTATCTTCTTGATTTTGTGCAATTATACTAAAAATCAGAGTAGACATTTATTTGATAAAATGATAAGATGTATGTATGTAATCCAATGTAAATGTATGCATAATTTTCTACCTAATTAGGCATACATGGGAGGGATTGATTCTCTTCAAGCAGTGCATGAGAAGAACAGGTTTATTTTTTTTCTCCCTATGAGATCTGTTATAACCTTGAATATGACTACCAGGAGGCAAGAATGGAGAGGACAACTGTGATCAAACCTACTTTTGTGTGATTTTGTTTCTTGCATTAATTAGATAAATTAGTTAGACATAAATTAAGTAAGTTGCATATATTGCAGGCCCAGAGCTTGGTTAATCTTTTCTGGGAACGAGTACATGGAGAGAAAAGGCTTATCCCTTCTACTCGTAGCAAGACCATACATATAAAAGTACAGAACATTATAAACTGTAGTCAGGAATAGTTCTTGTGCATACCAGTGGAAACTTTCTCCATAAGTATTCAAGCCCCATTTTAGTTACAGTTTGCTACTGATTATCCTAAGGAGAGGAAAGAGAAGCTTCTCTGCCCCAGATGCTGTGTTATAGGTATAGATGATTCTCTCTACACCTATCATTTATTAAGAAAAAAAAATCATGACTGGATGTTATATATTAGAAATAAAGTTCTCTATAGTTGTCCTAGATCTCAATCATTGTTAGACTCATCCTCCAGGAATTTGTTTTTCCTTTGCAAATGCCATCCAAGACAATACCCTGATCATTCTCTGTGGCAACTAATTTCTAAGTTAATTTAGGCTAAAAGTCAACTCATACAATTGCAGCATTAGATGCAAGATGGTATAAGTGTATGGAATGTAGGGATTTGAGTATGCATGTATGGTATGCATGTATATGAGAATGCATGTATTTGAATATGCATGTATGGAAAGATAGGGTGTTTGAGTAAAGGGGGAAAAAAAGAATCCATTAACCATGAACAAGCTCTGATATATATTTCTCTGAATTGCCACCCATACGTATACAAAGAAGAAAATTGAAACAAATTACCAGGCCTGGTGTTTTACTAATAAGTATTATAGTTGTCACCAATACTGTGCAGTTTGAAGCCTCTTATATAGTACTTTTGTGCATTATAAGTGATGTCTTTGGACAATATTTTGAATGCATATTCTTAGGAAAACAATGTCTATACAATAAAGTGTGTAGAAATGTGTAGCATTTCATTACTGTAAAAGTGTTCATTTGTTCTCCCTTAGTGGGAAAGTGCACAGGTGGACTCCATCATTCTCTTCAGCTCAACAAGCACACTTTTGCTCTTCCCCACAGTTACTTTCTTACTTAAGTGAGAGTAACTGGTTTTTACTTCTCTCTAGAAAAAAATTAAAATAAATACAGAGATTTCTTCTGTATTTAATTTGCTTTTGCTTCTAGTCAGAACACACAATTCTTTGGCATAAGCCTTCAAAAATAAACAAGGAGGAATTAAATATCATTCCTTACCTACTCTTCTGTCCTGGACCAAATTGCACATTGCTTCCATCTATTGCACATTATGTCAGAAGAATCAGAGCAAGCCGACTGAGTAGGAAAGATCTAGAACAGCCAGAACAGAACCTGAATTATTCTGGCTGCTTTGAAATTACTTACCATACAATAATCTGCAAAATTCTGAGGTTCTTCTCCAGTTTCCCATCAGAGGGGCTATAATCTGTCCCAATAGGCTCCTACATGTATTCCCTGGGGGAGATGGGCGACATATAAATGTAATAATAAAGTAAAAAATAAATAAAATAAATTCCCTAGTTTGCTTTCCAGGAAGAGTCCCTCTGCAAAGTCAGAAGGGTGCACAAGATAGTAGTACTGATACTTTATAACTAACCCTTATCATTTTGGCTTTGGGGATAATGAATCAACATACGGTTTATTCCAGATATTCCAGATTGAGGTCTGGGATATCAAAATTCATATACCAAAGGGCTCCACTTAACTGCATGGAAACTAAAAGGAGAAAGGGCATTAAATTTAGATGGTCAGAGGTCTTAGACATCATGTTTTTCTTGAGAAAACCATCAGCCATTGAGTTTATGAGGTAACCTAGAAAATCTTCACTGGATAATGCAAATAAAAAGATTTTTCTCCCAGTAGGACTGCAGAAGTGGCTAATTTTGTCATAAATAGCATTGAGATTTTTAATGAAAAGTGATATTCTAATACGTTAAATAAATACATCCCCAACATCCTTAAGATACAAGCCTCATCTGGCCTTTTCTAAATTGGGTGCCCTCACAAGTGGAAAAAAGGCTTATGTTAGAAAGTATACTCACACTCATCTGTCAACTGGTACATCAGTTTTGAAGTTGGGAATACTATACAATCCTGCATTTAAAACTTTCAAGTCAGGATCTCTAAGATTACTCTCATTTAAAATGTAATCTCTCAGTAAATATTTTTCCGTTTTTCACAAGACAGTGATATTCAAACTATCTTACCTATCTTACCTTTATCTCAGAGATGAAGTTCATTTTCCACATTTTCCAAAATACAGAAAATTATTTATTTTATATTTTATTTTGCAATATTTGTAGACCCTCCCAATCCAAACAGATTCTGTTTGGATTGGGAGGGTCTACAAATCTTGCAAAAGTAATCAACAATCATAATAACTCACTTCAGTTATTACATCTCTTTCATATATTTGTCCCCTCCCATGCCAACAGGGAAAACAATATGGGTTCTTACTATAATGGTTGCCTATTACAAATCTTTATTTTTCTTGTATCAATTGTTATTGTAAACAGAATAAATGAACTTTCCCCTTCTCACGCTCTTTTGCTTTTCAGACCTACTTTTTGGACTGTTTTTTTTTTATTTTTAGGTTTTAGATACTGAAGTCTTTTTTTTTTTTTATCCCCATGAACTTTCCTTCTCTTATTTATGGCTTATTTAGGGAAACAGTCTGGTAGGGCTGCATCAGGAGGGGGGGAGGATCAAAAATATATAAAGTGATTTCCTGTTTCTTGGACTGGGATAAGTTGATGAAGTCCATATATAGGGTCTCTCATCAACAAGGAGCATCCTTTATGGTAAGACTGAATGTTCCTTTTTCCTAATGGGTTATAGTAAGAAAAGAAAAATCATTACAATTTTATATTATGTCATATTGTCTTTTGTCATTAAAGCACCTGAAATCTAGTCTTACTGAACACCAACCCAAACTTTACCAAGTCCTGGATGATGGGAAAAGACTACTGTTCTCTGTCACATGTTCAGAATTGGAAACTCAACTGAACCAGCTAGGGGAGCATTGGTTAAATACTACCAACAAAGTTACCAAGGAACTACACAGATTGGAAACTATACTTAAACTCTGGACAAGGTATTGCTAATGAAATGAAAGAAGAATGGGTTTGGATTCTTTATTATTTTGTATTTCATCAATACAGTTACCTGTATGTTTTATTTCTTTGATTTGAAATTCGAGAGAATTCCAGGAAAAGTATGCTAGAGTTCAACCTTCAACCCTAGGTAACTTTTATTGGCATGGAAGGGTTGATTTATTATTACCATGGATTTATATAGTTTTGATTTATTGCTGTGGTTGCTTTATAATTTGACTGCATTGGATATAACTCATCCAAAATGTTTTGAGTTGGGTAGGCTATAAAAACTGTAAAATGACTGACTGACTGATGAATAAATGAATGAATCATAAAGAATTAATTAAGTGTCATTCAAATAGGCCAAAGCAGCCTAAATTAATTATATTTTCCCTCCATCTCCAAAATTTGGCTTGCAGAAGCATTGTTTTACTTTAGAAATATCATATTTCTAAATTGAAGATATTAAGAAACAGTGGAACCCAAGATACAGTAGAAAAAAACTATAAAATACCTTCTTGGGACGGAGAGAATCCAATTCTGTGGTTCATTGTGTAACACTCAGATGACATAGTAAAACAGCTCTTGACTGCCATTTGCTTTTTCAAACAAGAAAGTCACTGTGGTATATAAAATCTGCCTACTCCTACCAAGGGAGAAATTGAAATTGGATGGTATACATGTTTCAGGTGGTTGTTTGTGACTTAGTACATAATTTTACATCAAAATAATCAGTGAAATTTAAATTAATTTCAGTTTCCAAGATAAAATATTTTATCAGGAATATTTTAATTCACAAGAGAGTGAATTCATGAGAGACTACTGAATATCTGTAGCTTAACGTGAAATACGTTTGTCCTTCATCCTCTTTATAGATATCAAAGTGACTCAGCTGAGCTGATTCATTGGCTCCAGTCAGCCATGGACCGTCTGGAATATTGGACCCAGCAATCTATTACAGTCCCTCAAGAACTAGAAATGATTCGAGATCACTTGAATGCATTTTTGGTAGGTATGAATAAAAAATTGAGCCACCTTTATGTTTCATAACGCAATTGTTTAGTAACATAATTGTTTCAGTTGCGGAAAATTTTTTAAAAAGTAACACATTGCTTTCCCATATATTCATAACAGCAGTATCCAGAAGTATTGTATATTTTTTGGCTAAATAATTGTGCATGCATATACTGCAGTGCTGTGCAGTTTTAATTTTCATGAAAATGATCCATTTAAGTTCCATTCATACTCCAAGTTTGTTGCTAAAACTGCTTACATCAACTAGTTACGATAAGTTACAATTATTTCAGGAATTTTCCAAAGAAGTTGATGCAAAGTCATCCCAGAAATCTACTGTTCTGAGCACTGGAAATCATCTTCTCCGGCTGAAGAAAGTGGATACTGCATCTTTGAGGGCTGGACTATCACAAATTGACAATCAGTGGACAGAACTGCTCATACAGATTCCAGTAGTGCAGGAAAAACTGCACCAGGTAGGGCAAATTCTTGTCATTATATATGATTTCATTTAACGTACAGGTGGATATGTATTAGTATTGTTTCTGTCAGTCTTCCAGACAGGCATTGCCTATAAATTTCTTCTTTTCAGAAACTCAACCCTGCATTTAGGAATTAGATAACTGCAAAAGCTTCACAGACTTGACACAGCTAGATAAGTTGTTTTATTGTAGATAAAAAATAGTCATATATATTCAAAGGTCTGCATACTGAACTACTGAGGAATAAAGCTCTATACATTTGTCAGCCTTAACATTTAAATGTCTTGCAATTTCCACCTGCTTTTTTGAATTAAGAGATTTGGGGACATCTGTGCCATGCTTATATAGCAATACTCTTTGGGATAAGGTATGCTATTTACACAGTCTGCTATGCTGATGTGTCTTTATACTTCAGTTACGCCTTGCTTCTCAACCATGGTTCCATCCACATGACTGGGGCAGTAGTTTCAATGTTTCTATAGTGGCTACCAAGACTGTGCAAAGCTTTCCAAACAAATCCTTTGCAGAGTGTTAGTATGAGCAAAGTCCCTTTCCTTGAAGCATAACAACAACGATCGCCTTCACAAAACTCATGCAACTACCTCAAAGGCTATACTCAGTTGTATATGTGTACAGCACATGTCCCTGCACAGTTAATATTTCCACATTGGGACTGCCAGTAAAACAAAGCAGTTCTGCATGCACACAAAGGCAGTCAGCTGAAGACAGATTTTGAAGCAGATCTGTGAAGCTTGCGGATGTGACTGCTTTAAATTTTCCAGAGGAGATGCTTCACTTATACTAATATTCTTCGCCAAGCACATTTTTTCCAATTCCAGTGCTTTGCAATGCTCAGAGTTAGCAGTGATCCAGTGATTCTTTCACTCAAGGAAGACGCAAGAGGCTACATGCCTGTGGGTTTTGACAAGAGCTTTTGTGACGATAAAGGCTAATGATACACAGTACAGCTGTTCTAAAATTAGTGCTTACAGTGCAGTAGTATTTGACTATATTGGCACTAATTTTCTGTGATAATTAGAATATGCTAGCACTGGAATGGAGATAATTAGTTGGCAAGGAGGTAATTGATTAAGCAGCAGTACTATAATAAACATATGATGGGGTATAGGGGAGTTCATTAATAAGTTTTCAAATTCACTTCTGCAGAAGCTGAGACATATTTTTCTAACTTTCAAGGATTCTATTTATGGAAGTTAAGAACACAGTGTTGGGCTATAATATATGGAAGCGGATGCCACATCCTTTTACTAACACATAGATTGAACTGAGTAAATAATATAATCTAAACAATTTAATTCTAGGTTATTTACTTTGAATTAAATTACTGTACATTGATATCATTTATTTCTGAATACACACACACACACACACACATATAAAAATAGTGCAATTGTTGCATTGAAAGACAAAGTATCATCCAAGTCCTGGCAGTTATAGGCAGAAAGCATATTCAAATTTGCAAAATAGAGAATAGTAATCTTTGTAAATCTATCAGGAAGCATATCTTTTCCTTCTTTTTTGGTGTGCTGAGTATTTTTAAATTAGAAAAGTTGGTTTCATATCTGAATATACAGTATGTGCTCCATCATAATATATACACAGTGATATAATTATAAATGAAGCATGTAATGGATCTTGGTTTTCATTTGACTAACTTTTTTGCAGCTACAAATGGATAAGCTTCCTTCTCGCCATGCCATCACAGAAGTCATGAGTTGGATTACTTTGATGGAAAATGCTATTTCGAAGGATGAGGAAAGCATAAAAAATATAGTAGGACACAAAGTTATCCAGGATTACCTCCAGAAATATAAGGTATTTAACTGAGAATAGTTAGAAAATCAGTTTACAGTGATATCTCCTATTTAAGTGCATTGGATCTGGTATTAGACAAGTAGATTAACTTAATCACTGAAGCTGCATTTGGAGGTTGTAATATCCCATTGTTGGACTTTTGCCTGTACAAGTAACATTCCTTAACATAAGTGGAAATGCTTCAGCAGTTATTCTCCTCTCTCTGGGTCGGTTCCAGTTGGTTTTGGTAGTGGGGAAGAGATCAAGCCTGAGGAACTTCTTTTGTGGGATCCTCAGAGCACTGTACCCTCTCCGCTCCTTTTTAACTTCAGTATGAGGGCATTGGGGGAGGTCATATAGGAGCAAAGGGTCAGATATAATCAAAATGGTGATGATAACCAGTTATACATGTTGAGCCAGGGCTGAGCAGACATTGATGTTGAGTTCCATCTTCATGCCTGGAACCTGGGAGGAACAAGCTCAGGCATAGTCTTAGCAAGACCAAGTAGCTATGGATACAAGAACTTTCTGTTTCCATAGATTTTCAACATTCATTTTTGATAGGAATGTATTATGCCAGGCATAATTTGGGGTCCTCCTAGGCTGTCAGCTTGTGCTTGATGAGTAAGTGATAACCATAGTAAGGAGGGCTTTTGCACAGGTAGTACATCTAGTGTACCAATCCAGTCACTCATGCCTTAGGCACTCCTTAGGCATTATTGCAGCATGCTGTACATGGAGCTTCCTGAGATCACTTGAAACTTCAATTGAACTGCAGTAGCACAGGTAGTTTTGCCCATGTGACACCTCTGTGTCATGAGTTGCACTAGTTACTGATTGGCTTCTGCAATTCAAGGTGCTGAATGACATCTATAAAGCCCTTCATGATTTGGGGCTTGGATACTTATAGGACCATCTCTTCCTGCTTGTTTCTGCCCTGTGGGAATATCAAGCAGACTTGGCACATTTTAAGTCTGATCATCAGAATAATGCCATCTTGTGGGATTCCAGGCACATGACTTCTTTGTGACTGCCCCTACCCCCTTCAAAGTCCATATGAACCCATATGGCTCCTGTCACCTGTTAGGAAAGCCATCGTGGCCTGGCATTGGCCTTGGGACAGGATGATTTGTGATCCCACTTGTGTATGTTTATTTGTACTTCTGTAAGAGAGGCTGTGTCTACCTTACTAAGTGCTCGAGGCAATTGAAGTTGTATCCCTTTCTGCCATTTGCAGTATTTGTGTATAATTACATTGGTGCAAGGTACTATTCCTACAACTTTAAAATGAACTGCACTTCAGACAACCACATGTTTTATTGTCACAGTTTTTTTACAACTAGTTTTGCAGAGAAGGGAATTTGGGTATAAATATTCAGCTTGCATAAGCAGACTTCTTCCTCTACAAGATTATTTCCTGAACTATCTCTTTTCAAAGAAATGTTGTGAGAGACAACAGAGCTGTTTCCTGCCACTTATCATCAGATAAGCACCATACTACCGAAAATGGAGAAGGTCATCTACAATTTTTCCCTTCCTCCTTGATGAACAGTCACAAAGTAAAAGTACAGCATACTGTTCAACATAACAACTGAAGTCTTGGCAAAGCTTGATGTAACAGTGTTAAGTTCAAAAGCATTAAGTGCTAGGATAATGATACATATTATTTGAGAGTTTCTTTTCTGTCTGTTTTTCACCAGGGCTTTAAGATTGATGTAAGCTGTAAGCAGTTAACTGTGGACTTCGTTAACCAGTCAGTACTACAGATTAGTAGTCAGGATGTGGAAAGTAAACGTAGCGACAAGACGGATTTTGCCGAACAACTTGGAATGATGAATAGGCGTTGGCAAATTTTGCAGAGTCTGATAACAGAAAAGGTAATGAGAGAAACTTGATAGTGTGAACATAGCAAGATATGGTCTGATGGCAAGAAAAATTGAAAAAAAAGATGGATATGAAGTTGTACTCTGAAGGAAGAATTAAGACACTCTGTGCCTTCCACAGATAGTAATCTGTATTCTACCAACTGCAATATGGGCAAATTTGTTCTGGTGAAATCAGATACTATCCATCAACAAAGGCAAATTAATGCAGTCTTACATACTGTATACCTATCTTTATAGAAGAAGGCAATGACATGCCACCTGTATAATGTTGCCAGAAAAACTGCTAGGGTTCAGTTGCTAGAAGTTGAACTTCATTCCAGGACATATTTATCTTTTTAAATTTACTTTATAACACTGTTTAATTTAGTAAATGGTATCATCTTTGAAAGCAATAGGTATTATGTAAAACCAATACTTTTCGCTGCCTAGTTATTCTATATCCTTATTTGCCATGTTTTAGTTTTTCCTTTATCACTGTGTTCTTAGCATCTCTTTTAGTTAGAAAATTGTTTCTGATGTTGGTTTTTATAACTTTTAATTGTATTTATGTTTTTAGTGTGTTGTAAGCCGCACAGAGTCCCCCATTGTGGGGGGAGGGGCGGGGACAAGTTAAATAAATATAAATAAATAAATAAATAAAAAATATATTGAACATTCACTTCCTGTTTTTCATAACAAACCTTCTGCTGAGACATAACAAGGTGAGTTGATGGCAAGGTTGATTCAAACTATGGTATAGAAACTTGACTTGTTTTAAGAAACCAGACTAAGAATTTAGTCTCAGCATCATACTCAACTGCATAAAGCAGTAAAGTAAAATCTTCTAATCTTCACATGGCTATGGTAGAGGAGGAGAGGGAAGTTCCTAGTTCCAAGAAGAAATTGTGTTCAATTTAATCATTCCAATTATATCAGTCATTCCAGTGAGTTTGATTGATTGCTTTTGCTGGACTGGAACTTTAACATGTGCAGCAGGTTTTGAGTCACTTTGAAATTCATGACAAACTACATTGTAAGAAAACATGGATCAATACCGATGTACTTTTTCCAGTGAAACTGTTCCTTTATTTAACTTTATGACTGAGCTTAATTAAGAAATATTGATGTGTATATATATTTCAGATTCAGTTGTTGGAAGGTTTCCTTGAATCCTGGACAGAATATGAAAATAATATTCAGAGCCTAAAAACCTGGTTTGAAACTCAAGAGACAAAACTGAAGGAACGACAGAGAATTGGAGATCAAGCTTCAGTTCAAAATGCCCTGAAAGACTGTCAGGTAGCAATGATTTTGCCATCCATTATGACCCAAATCTGTCTTACTATTTCATTGAAAAGAAGAGCAGTCTTGGACTTCAAAACTAGAATGCTAGTTATTATCAGTGTAATATATATCTAGATAGATGTAAATCTCATTTAGTTGAATAACAGTAATATTACTTATCTTATTAGTAAGGTAATAATAGCATCGATCACACTTATATCATAATAAACAATATATGACTATTCCCAATTGGGTAGAACCTTTTACTTATTGGTAAATGAATTGGTAAAAGGGTTGGGGATTATTAAAGGGCTTTGGCGAGGATGGTTGGTGCCCCTTTTCTTCCTTTTCTTTGTTCCTATCTGGGTTTGTTTTCTCTACCATCTTTGTTCCTTTGTTTTGTGTTGTTTTTGTGTTTATTGTATTGTTCCTTATTTTTAAATATGTTTAACAATTTGTAAACCACCCAGAGCCACTGGAGTCAGGTGGCATATGAATTTAATCTGTTGTGGTTGGTCATACAGTCAACCAGATGTTTAGACTGGATTTGGCATTTATCCACCTTCCCAAGGACTCCCTTGAGTCCTTCCCAAGGACCTGGGATAGGCAGATGTTGTTGTTTGATGGTGTTAAAGGTATTGTCACAGGATGTAAGCTGTTCCAAGTAAAGCTTCCTTTTGCAATTGACTGTTCGTGATTTTATCAATGCCAATGGTCTTCAAGTGGTACTCCAGATGTTTTGGGATTGCACCCAAGGCACCTGTTACCATTGGTACTATCTTTGTTTTCTTTTGCCATAGTCATTCTGTTTGTATTTGCAGGTTTAGTATATCACAATTGTGTTTCTCCCATTAAACTAGTGAAACATACTTTTAAGTACACACATGCTGTATAATATGGCACTGTAAAATGAACTACATAAGTGATACATTGATAGTGATGATAACTATTCTTTACTTTTAAATAAACTACAACATTTATCATAGGTATTTAATATTGATAGTGAAGTCTATTCTTTGTGGTACTGAATATGATAACCCTAATCATGAGTTATTAGTAATTTGTGATTTTACAAAACCCTTATGCAGTTACAACATGATGACCATTTTTATTTCTTTCAGGAACTTGAAGACCAAATAAAAGCAAAAGAAATGGAACTTGAAAAAGTAGAACAGACTGGTCTTTCCTTAATACAAGATAAAAAAGATGAAGTGTGTGTTGCTGTTATGGATACCCTTCAGAAGCTAAATAATTCTTGGGCAAATTTGGACCACATGGTAAGCAAGAAGGAATGCAAGAAAAAAATATCCTCCATAAATTGGGGGATTTCAAACCACTGATTTCAAGAAAGAAGCCACACAGATTCTGAATGACAGGAGTAAAAATCACTTGCAGTAAAGAGCTGTGCCTCCATGTCCCTCTCTTCCCAACCCAGTCCAAATACTGAAGATGATTCAATAGTTAGAAATGCAGAATTACTGATAAATTAATAAAACCCAGATGCTGTGCATTCATATAAAATAATTATACACTAGATACCTGAAATACTTCCACTAACATATTTGTTTCTACTAATCATTGATTATGTGCTATCACATCATTTTCGACTCCTAGTTACCACAAAGATAGATTTTCTCCGTGACAATCTATCCCTATCGTGTTCTTTCATGTCTCTAAATGATGCACTAATCATTTACTATTAACTACATTTTTTCTGCATTCAGATGACATAGAAAACTTCCCTTGAACTAAAATAGAAGTGAAAACTTCTTTACAGTTCAAGAAAAGAAGGAATGAACCTATCAAGAGCCTAGATCTGTGGCTTATGTTTCATATCTGAATTACAATAGAAGAGAATATATGTAACTCAGGGTTGAAATGTGGGCTTGGTTTTTTGCTTGCAGATGTTTCATTACCAACCAGCACACAGATAAGCAGGGGTTAATACCAGACAAATAATCAAGCAGAAAACAATACCCTAATCAGGGAACTACCCCCACCAACACTGGCAGGGCAAGCTACAGTATATAAACAGGCAGCAAACCCCACACTCACTCACACTGATGATGTTACCTAGTTGAGTAATGAAACATCTGCAAGCAAACAACCAAGCTCAGAGAGCACCAAGGACTCCCTATAGCTGAATTAGTCCAAAATACGTATTAAATGTTGATACACTGCATATTCATGAAGCTGATAGATATTTTTAAATGTTAATATTAGTTTATGTTTAGAGGTACATGATATCCCTAAACATAAATGAATAAGACTTGCTTATTTAAGAGTAATTGCTAACCTTGCAAACAATGATGGTTTATATATTTGAATTGTTATTAATAAAGAACAATTATAGAATACATATCATAGTTCTGAATTAAAGATAACCCCAAAATTAAATTTAGCAAAAACAAAGGCAACCCTCCAAAAGGAAGATTATACACAAAAAATTATAAACACATGCAAAAATCTTGTACACCTCCCAGATTTCCTGTTATCACTCAGTTTTCCAACTCAGTTGTATATTTATACATAGGCAACAGGTTCCACAATAAAAAAGGTCATGGCTAGAATAAATTAATGAATTAATTGATACCCCATCTCTTTATATATCTACCAACTATGCACATATACACCTAATCACACAAAAGACATTGCAGAAATTTGGGTCCTACAAGCAGTACCTTATGCATGCTTATTCTATGGTCGATAAGGTATGCTTTATAAGTCTAGTTCTGTTCTGTTGGTATATCAGCCTTATTCTGTCCTCAGTTCTCTCCATCTCTCCTAACTGGATGTTCTGATTTTCCAGAGTCCTCATTCATGAGTCTTTAGGTAGATGAGGCTGTTGATTACAGATGTGTATTCCCTGCACAGAGAGAGTAACAAGAAGAAGTCAAGATTAGCATGTTTATTACCATCTTGCTTGAAGTGATGGTCTTTCCTCTCCTTCTTCCCTGTTGCCATTTCAGCCATTTGCTTTCAATATTTGTATCTTCCTCCCATTTGCTTCTTTTCCTTTATTGCTGTTTTCTAAGCAAATGTAAGAAAATATTGTCCCCTATTCACATCTCCATCTCTCTCTCTCTCTCTCTCTCCCTCCCTCCCTCCCTCTCTCTCTCTCTCGGACAAAACATCGTCCTTTTAGGTGAAAATGTTGGTTTGATTATCCTCAGCAAGTACTATAAGCAGTTGTACATAGCTTCTAAATAAGAATTAGGGCAGGGGGGAGTTTCTTTTAGAAAATCACTGCAATTGTTACTACATTCTTATCTAAATAGTGATGTTTTGTTCAAAAAAAATCTACTATAGACAAAATATACTGTAATAAAATATGACAATTACTTTTTTAAATTCAAAATGATTTCAGTAAATACAATGATGCTTTTAATATTTATTATAGTTCTTGTTTCATTTTGGCCAGGTAGGTCAGCTGAAAACACTGTTACAATCTGTCCTTCATCAGTGGAGCATTTACAAAGCATCTTATGAAGAACTTAATAGCTACATAATGGAAGCAAGATATTCTCTATCTCGCTTTCATCTTCTTACTGGCTCTTTGGAAGCAGTGAAAGTCCAAGTAGATAACCTTCAGGTAAGCCATAAGAGCAAATGCATTTATTATGTTAAGCAAGGTCACAGAATTTTTCCAGAATGTCGAGAAAATAGCCAATTGTCACTTTAAATATAGCTGTGAAATAAACTTAAAATAAGTCCAAGGCAACTCATACCAGTCTTTATTTAATGATGCTTCAGGATTTCATCACTTCTTTGCTACCATCATTTTAGTGCTTGCTATAATAATTACCTGCCAATTGTGATTTTGAAAATGAGATTTTTAAAAATTGCTATCTGTTACAATTTTAATAAATTGCACATTTATTTTCGCTTGAATCTTATTTTTCTTTGTTTAGAATTTGCTGGATGAATTGCAAAAGCAAGACCATCGCTTACAAAAATTTGGGTCAGTGACCAATACGCTATTGAAAGAATGCCATCCACCAGTTACAGAAGCACTTAATAATACCTTGAAAGAAATGAACTTAAGGTATGAAATTGCTGCTTATTTTTTTAAAAAGTAAAATCTACAAGTTGTATCTACCAGCAGACTGGAAATCTAGTGTGATGCAGATTTCCCTTGCCAGATTCTCCAAATATGTAGTGATGAATTGAGAAAGCAGATTTTTTAAAAAAGACTGGAAGCCTTATATGGACTTTTTATTGATTTATATTTTATAAGTCAAATTTATATGCTGCCCATCTCACTATCAGTGACTGTAGATAGTTCACAAATAAAAAATATAAAAACATTTAAAAACTACAAAATGCATTAAAAGACTGCATACAAAGTTTTTGTTGAAAGAAGAAAAGACTAAATTGATGATTTATGGATTTGGGGATTAAAAAGGGTTCAAGAGAAAGGGGGAAAATTAAGATGGCAATTACTCGATGGAAAGAAAGACAGAAGTCATAGTTCTGTTTTCTTTCCTTTTTTCACTTCTTTTTCTTATTTTCTATCTTCTATCTATTTTTCCTTTTTTCCTTTTTATTTATTTATTTATTTTAAATAATTTTTTATACTTTTATTGTATTGAAAAATTATAATAAAAATATTTTTTAAAAAGGGAGAAAGCAAATTTTGGAGTTACAAATCCCATTCCTTGAGCTGAAATCTGTTTTTGTGAATATATACAGGTAGTCCTCGGCTTACGTCCCTTCATTCAGTGACTGTTCAAAGTTAGGGCAGTGTGGGAAAAATGGATATACGACCAGTCCTCTAAGTTTTAGCCATCACAGCACTCCCCGTGGTCACATGATCACAATCTGGGCATTCGGGTGCCTGGCTTGCAATTATGAAATTGTAAGGAGCTACTGTCATGTGATTGCCATTTGCAATCTTCCCTGCCAGCTTCCCACAAGCAAAGTCAATGGGGAAGCCATCAAGAAAGGTTGCAAGTCATTCTGGTAAGTCGCTCCCACTTTTTTTCCCGCCTGCAGCCTACCCCAGCCTCCCATACTCATGCGCAGCTTGTGCTGGCCCTCCCACGGCACCTCCTCGCTCCTTAAGGGACGCCCACCCCTTCCTGCTTAACAATCCACACATCTTGGGGTTGATGGCAACCTGGACTGCCCGGGATTGCTGTCACTAATATGGTCATGTGACATCACTTTTTATGGTACAGCATCACTTAGCAAAGGCAATCCTGGTTCCAATTGCTGTTGTAACCCAAGGACTACCTGTACCTTATAGTGGAAATTTCTCTTTAATTTGGTCTAATTATATTCTTTGAATCACTATAAGATATGCAAGAGAAATTTATTATTTATTTAAATTTGTTACTGTATGAGATTTCTCATAGAAGAATAATTTAAGTCCAGAGATTTGTTTAGTTTTGTTTTGCTCAGTGAAACATAGTTCCATATATAGCTTGAAGTAGTAAAATCTAGAATTGTATAACTATACTCTATTAACTCATTTGCTTATTATTTCCAAATATGTTTTTAATGTTTCTTTAACATCTCCAGCTCTAAATGCCTTTTTATTTGTGTTTCCTTTCTTTATTTTGGAATCCCCCTCAATCAACCACACAGCCAAATCTACCTGCATTTTCGTTTCAGATAACATTGTAATAATAAAGATTCTTATAACATGCCCTTGGTGTGTTTTTGCTCTTCCAGAAACAGTATAATAATAAAAATAGTTAAATTTGTCAGAGCAGGTAGCAGTATCTAACCAACCTTGGCTGATCCCATAAAACACCAAGTAGAATTAGACCTCATTGTTATTGGACAGAAAATTACCAGAAAGAGTAATTCAGCTTCAGCAATTTCTGGTTTGTCTTCCAACTTCTTTAACTCTTTCTTCTGAATTGTCTTAACTGAAGACAACTTATGGTGTCCTGTCTGCAAATGTTTAATTTCTTTATCCTGCTATTTTTTAAATTAAGTATTACTAAAATCTTATATTCCTACAAAGTATAGTGAACTATCTTTGTACATGGTATCTGTTGCATGGATGTTTTATGCTTCTTACTGGAAAGTACAGATAGTCCCCTCTAATTAAGTTGTGGGAGTACACCTCAATATCCAAAATAAATTCATGTTTTAAAAGTAGATCTGACACAGAATTTAATTCAATTTGGAAATCACTTTTAGATTATGATTCCATATAAGGGGTTGTACCACATCCAAAATTTGGATTTCTCTTAACATAAAAACCTAACATTTTAACTTCAGTCATCTGTTAAATAAAGAGGGATCTTTCACAATTTAAACAAAAATTACTGTAATTATTTATCTTGATGATTTATAATGTACTGATTATTGCCGTTGATATTTATGTATTATTTTGGATTTTAACACTTTTTAAAGTGCTTAACATATTCAGTTATGTAAAACTAAATGAAATATTGAAAATTCTTATCTAACAAAGTTAGTTTTATTTAACTCTATGATGCTTGTAAATTCCTTGTTTATTTACTTTGTCTTTTATATATATTTTTGCCTCTTTAATTTATCTTGTTTTTATTTTATTTCCCCTTTCTCAAAAATGTTTAATAAAAATATAATTTTTAAAAAGGAAGGTTAGGCTGAGAAGTAAAAAAAGAAAAGAAAAAGAAAGAAAGAACAAATGTCCAAGATGTGTCCATATAGTCAGTCATCAGGAGTCAAGAATCCCTCAAGGAGCCTTTATTTTGTTGTACATTGTAACTATTATTGTATTAAATAATCAGTTTGTCTTCTTGATGCTTATGTTGTTAGAATCAGCTATATTCAAAGGTTTTTCCTCATCTCCTAACCATTTTTTTGGAGGATGGTGATATCTGTCTTTTCCACTGAAATCTGTTTCTTTTATTTGCCAGATGGAATAATCTTCTAGAAGAAATTGCAGAGCATTTGCATTCCAGTAAAGGTCTACTTCAGCTCTGGCAGAAGTATAAAAACTATTACATGCAGTGCTCTTCCACTGTCCAGCAGTATGAGGATCGAACAAATGAACTTTTGAAGGCTGAACTCAACAAGGACACTGCTGATGATGAAGTCACTGCTTGGATTCATGACTGCAATGTAAGTTTAATAAACTTGCGATGTAAACTGTTGTTCTGTATAATACAGACATAGTAAGAAGCCAGCAAACAAATAAGTATAGTAAACTAGTACAGATTATTAAAAACTAGGAAGAGCCTGATCTAAGTGATAGTGGAAAGAAAATTTCCATCTCCTCCTCTATTACCTGTCTCCCAAATCCTCAGCCTGCCACACCATTACAACTTGCAAAGCAAGTATATCTGCTTTTCCATACCTTTGCTAAGTATCACATTATTAAATTTTTCTCCAGGCCATAAGAAATAAAGGAGATGCATGTGAGTTGAACAGAAAATACCGTGAACCCACTTAATTTGGGGGGTGATAAGCATGCCATTCCATCTCCAGAATCTTGGAATCTGTGGCATTGTTCTGCTACTTGGTACTATCTAAGTCATCCAGTGACCAGCTGAACAATTTTGCCTCTTCAGGAACATTATTCATAAGTGTATTTTATTAGATTTTCATCCTTTGGTTTGGTTTGGTTTGGTTTGGTTTGGTTTGGTTTGGTTTGGTTTGGTTTGGTTTGGTTTGAGAGAAAGAGATTAAAGCAGCATATCTTGAAGGGGGAGTTAATCTCTCCTCATGTGATTATCAGAACACTAGTTCTGTTAGATAGATTGGGTGGAAATAGAGACTGTCCTAAATTCATTCAGGGAGCTCTACAGTTGAGTATGTATGTGAATCTGGGTCTCTCCAGTGGAAACTCGAGTCTCTAGCACTAACTACTACATTGCACACTATATCTTACCTTTATACTCTAGAATATAACACTGTTGCAATTGTTTGTATCACATCACAAAAGTGAATTAAATCCTATCAGCTTTTTGTAAGAACTGGGCATAGTCATGCCGAATGACATACATAAGTATACATGCATTGTGCCAAGTGCACATGTTCAAGCATGCGCAGAGTGACTGGTATATATTCAGGCCCCCATATCGTTCAGTAGAATGGACTTCAGCATTGCAGTTGTCTTCTTCAGTTTTTCATTTGCTGTGATTTCTACAGGATCTACTTAAAGGCATGAAGACAATGCAAGATTCTCTATCTGTTCTGCATGAACTAGGGGAACAGCTGAGGCAGCAGGTGGATTCTTCTGCAGCGGCAGCTATCCAGTCTGGTCAGCTCTTATTAAATCAGAACTTAGCTTCTTTAGAACAGGGACTCAACAGGCAACAGTCGATATTACAGGTAGGAAAACTTTCCTTGACATGTCAGGGAAAGTAGTTTCTTCTTCTACCTTCAACTATTCACCTGGCTATAATGTATGTGCTGTCAGAGTATCATGCTTAGGACATCATAACACAAACAATCACTATGGGAAAAAAATCAGCTCCCCTAAAAAGAAAGTTTTTATTCAGACACTTACAGTACTTGAGAACTACTGTACTATACAGATTGATAGTTTGAAAGATTTCTTCAGATAGTATTTCTTTATGTTCCTATTTGAACACAAAATTGTTAGATTTTAAATCTTAGCATGTCTTTTTTTTTTTTAAACTGAAATAACCAACCTATGAATGAATGTCTACATGGCAACAGAGCTTTAGGGTATAACTTGAATTATGACCTCAAAAAGCATATCGTGCAGCATTGCTTATAATTATGCTGGCTTCATATCATTCAAACACCACTTCTTCTACTTTAGAAATATCATGTTCCCCTTTCGTATTGCTATCCAATCATCCTAGTGTGAGAAAAGTTACCTATATTAATGAGACTTCCCTCTTTTAAAAATCTAAGGCAGGAGTTCAAGATTACCAGACCTTTAATAAGAGTCTGGGAGGGTTGGAGGAGTGGACAGCGCAAGCTGAAGAAGTGCTGAAAATGCAAGACCCAAGCCATTCATCTGACTCATCCGTCATTCGGAATAGAATGGAAGAGCTTAAAGTGAGTTTAAAAAAATGCTTGTTTACTTTCAAAATTTATTGTATTTATTGTTATTGTTTACTTATTTATTTATAAATTTACAGTCAAAGACCAACTTGAAAAGAAAAAGGGAACTGTGTATTTGTGAATAATCAAGTGAATTAAAAGAATGAATGAGATCAGGTAAAATAGGTTCATATCAAATAGGATAGAGTAAAGTATTCTTACGTATGTATATGATTAATAATACCGAGACAGTAAATAGCATTGGATAGTATCTTTTTAGTCCCCCAAACAACCAGGCACTCCAGGCCTAAACAGGTTTAAAGCTATGATAGCAATTGCAAGAGAACAAAATTCAGCAACTTTCTTAGAAAGTGTGGTGGAGGTGTCTGCTAATAAGAAGCATGCGGTCTTGGACTCAAGCCAGCCTGTGCACTGGGCAGGAAGAGGGTTCAGCAAATCCTGAATGCCAATCCTGATAAAATAGACAGTGCAGCAGAATGTGAGCTACTGACTCAGTGGCTACTTCAGAGCATATGCAATGGCAATCTAAGTAGGGAATATTATTAAACTGCCACCCTGCAAGCTTTGATGGTAATTCATTAAATCTTGCTAGTATGAATGCCTTTCTCTATAAGGGGGAAAGTATCTTTAAAATAGTTGGGAATAGCAAAAGGGCTGAGGTAAAAATTATCTAAAACATAATTTAGGACTTCGGATCTGTCAGTTTGTAAATCAAGATCTAAAATGCATTGTTTTATCTCAGAAATAGCTTGCTCCAGACCCATCACTGTTAGTGCTTGGGTTGAGAGGCCATAAAAGAGATCTCATTTGCTATGGTTTTCTTCCAAGGAGAGCTGAATTTTTTTAACAAGAACAAGTTGGACTAAAGAACTGTTCCCCAAGTTTAATTTCAGTCAGTATCACAGGTAGGGAATTTGAATATGAGTTCTGGGAGGAGTTCAAGTCTCCATGAAGCATTAGGGATGAATTGGAGTCATGGAGAACAATTCTGATAAATCTGGGATGTCATATCTTTATGAGGACAGAATTGCAGAGTAAAAAATACAGATTAGCTTAGCACTAAACAGTTTAATTGCCACAGGGAGGGAATTGTTGCCTTTAGGCTAACAATTATTATTGCTTTTGAGGCCTTTTGTACATGAGATGAGGCTTTGCCAATTGGTTGCCTCAGAGTAGAGAGTGAGTAAGAGGTGACACCTAGATATTTAAAGTGCTTCTTTCACTGTAGTTGTTCCACTAATTTGCCATTTAAAATGGCAGTTGCGACATCTTTTAGAGAATAGGATGTCAGGCCTAACCCGAGGAACTCCAGGAAAGTATGCAAATTCTGTTCAGCAACGTTTATTAGCTACAACCTCTATCAAGAATCTTCCCAGACTGAAACTCTGTTCCCACAATAGCTATGAAAACAGAGTGAATTCCTCAGGGAGGTGCCAACCTCATCCTCTTATCTCTTCCTCGCCCTTCTGGTGACGAAAGAGGATGCTTGCCTCCCTGAGTGTGGCCTTCATAATTCCATTCCATCACATAGGAATCACCACCTTTGTTTCTGAATAATTTATTGTAAGTTTTCACAGTGACAGAAGCTAGCCAATGCATGGAGGCTTTTCTGAAGTCCTAGTTAAGGCAGGGAAAGAATAGCAGTATGATAATACATGGGTGGGCCTATGTGCCAGCTATAGGGGTGAAATACTTTATTTAATAGACGCTGAACAATACAATTAACGTAGAAGTAGTATTGGGGCAAGAATTACAAACATGTTTAACTCCTTTTGTGATGGAGATCTGATCAGTAAGAGCTCCACTAGCATTGCATTTAACTTGTATGTAAGTATTCTCATAGAATAACAGGCTCTGTCACATTCAGTGGTGCTCTGTTGGCCACTGCTGATTTCCTGGGCAGCCTTTCACCCAGGTGTATACAATGCTGATTTCAGGTCCATGAAGCATATCAGCCATATTAACCTTTTTTTTCCCAGCAAGTAAGCATGAAGTTGAAGCCTTATTAGCACAGTTAGAGCCCAAAACTTTTTCTCGAGATGTATTCCAAGCAATAGTCTCATGTTTGCTACACTGAACTCCTTGGAGAGAGATCAAATGTGTTATTAATAAAAAAATACATTAACATTCTGTGTGCGTGTGTAAGTAATATCAGGCATTTTAATCAATCTTCTTGGAAAAAAAAATGAAAGGGGAACAGTTGTTACTTTTTTTCTCCTAAACAAAGCTTGGCTTGTGAGCTCCCCATGGTAATGGTTACAATATAGGTGGCTATATAAGTCATAAAATAAAATACAATAAAATACGTTTTATTATTGTAACATAGGCCCCAGCATCTAAACTGTATTCCAGTATAAAATAAATATTTCACAATAATGTTTTCAAGTTACAAATATGGCAGTTAGAACTATTCAGAAACATTGTTTCCTATCACTTTACAGTGCCAGATGTTAAAGTTCAGCAGCATGGCACCAGATTTGGATCGTCTGAACGAGCTGGGGTATAGGCTACCCCTAAACGATAAAGAAATCAAAAGGATGCAAAATCTGAATAGGTGTTGGTCAGTGATTTCTTCACAAACTACTGAAAGATTCAGGTAAGTCTGATATTTACAAAACAGTGTAATTTACACAGATTAGAGTTTTAATAAAGCAAAATTGTCAGGCTAACAGTTCTAATCTTAATATTCAGTCTACTTCTAGAATTGCATAAAGTTCAGAAAGATGTAAAAATTTACTTCATTCTATTATATGCTTTCAAGCAAGACGCTGCAGAATTACCACACTATGGATCAAAAAAAGGTCCAGAAGCAAAACTAAGAATATATTAAGGCTATCTTGCCAAGAACCTTATTACAATCTAGATGTATCTACTTGACTGGCTGAAAGATTGTTGTTGTATACCTGCTTTTCAAAAGCCAGTTGGCATTCCCAAGGCAATTAGATGAGACAAACAAGTAAAGCAGATTAGATATAAAATGTCAGATAGCTCAAACAAGAGATGGGTGTCTCTGTAAAAATTATCCAGAGGAGAGTGTTGCTGGCCTCGAATCTGCAGAATAATCTCTTCAGTCATCAAGAAGCCAGCAGGGCATCTCACGATTCTGCAGTTTCTGGTCTCATTAAAGTTGCTTGCCTGCCTGTTTTCTTGGCTTTAATTAGTACTTACTAGCCTCCTGATCACTAGTAATGAAAAATCCTTGCCACAGTAGGAAAATTGCGTACAACAGAATAAGGCCATCAAGGTATGAACATTATGGGGAGAAAGAACATTATCATCTATACCTTTTGCTGCTAATCAGCTGTGGAGACCTTGGGGTTCTCTGAGCTTGGTTGTTTTCTTACAAACGTTTCATTACCCGACTAGGTAACATCTTCAGTGCTAGAAGGGAGTGCTAGAAGGTAGTGGGGTAAACCCTTTCCATGAGCTGCCAAATAATTTGTTCATGCATTTTATATGTATATGTGAAGCATGAAGAATTGGTGCTTTTGCCCCAGGATTTGCTTACAATGCCTTTGAATCTACCTTGACACCATTTTCCATCCAACAGATATGAGAACAGTATATAAAGAAAGCCAATATGATTGCATATTTTAAAAACAGATAAAATACATAAAAATACAAGTTGTTGCTAAAAGGCAATAAAATGTAAGACAAATCTCATCAGTTTTCAGCTGATGAGAAAAAGATAACAGCCACATTTCTTCTGGGATCAGAGTGCACAAGGGGGAAAGTCTTTGCCTTTATTGGTACATGTTCTGCATACCCAGGAAAGAGAGAGGGCCAGTGTTTTTCCTTCAGCAGTCAGTTACCTTTGTTGGGCATCTGGAGAGGAAAAGAAGCCTTCTCTCCTCGCCCAGCAAGGGAAGTAAGCAAGCTGATGGCTAGACAGGCAGAGATTTTGAGTTAGAGAGCAGAGGCACAGAGAAAAGACAGGGAATACTCTTTGGAATACCCATGATACCACAAAGGTCTGGATAGCCAAATTGCAGTAAGAAAGAAGAGTCCCTGCCTGGATTCATATTTTGTACTAGACCAAGCATGGGCTGCTCCATTTTTGCAGTTCCCAGGGTGCCCAAAACTGTGCTGCAGAAGTGCACTGATAAATCACTATTTTCAGCAATGCAATTTTAAGGGTTTTTTAGTTCTTATAAAATACATTTTTTAAAAAAAGCATTTTAAGATCTGGTAATCTTAAGGCATATACAGGTAGTCCCCTGGTTAAGAACGCCCAGGTTACAGATGACTCATAGTTAAGAACGGAGCCTATTGTAGCAAAATTCAAGTTAAATACACAATGATTTGAGTTAAATGTGCAATGGTCCGAGTTCATTACACAATACTACTTATACAGTATTGTACAATAATACTGCTCCAGCTTACATTCAAATTCAGCTTAAGGACAGACCTTGGGAACGGAACTCGTTCTTAAACTGGAGACTATATTTATTGTGAAAAGAATCCCAGTGAAAAATAAACAGCCCTAACCTTTTTGATCTGCTCCTTCTAATTATTTCACCATATTACTACTGTGCCTTAAACGAAGTGTGGTCCTTGTCACAAATAGATTGTCTAATCCCTACACTCAACTATGGTTTCTTTTAAAATATTTTACTGGATAAACCACAGTTGGCTGTGTTACTCTGCTAAAACATAATCCAGAGATTACAAGCTACAATGGCTCCATTAATACAATGTGCTTAGCCAAAAGCAAACAAGCCGCATTGTGGCTTAACATAATGTATGAACCCAGACAAAGGGAGAAAGGAAGAAAAAGCTGGTAAAAAGGAGAGTTTATAGAAGTGACAAATAAAAATGTGTGTTTAATTATTACTGCTATTTAATTTCTCCAGAGAATGTTCTCTTTATTGAGTATACACTTAATAATCTATTAATTAAAAACAGAGTGTGCTTTGCAAAATAAAAGTTCTTGTTATTTTTTTTTCTTTATGAATTAAAATAAAGTTTTAAGTGGGGCAAACAGGTTTACTAACTTAAAAATTAAAGAAATAGATAGCCCAAAATGTGTGTGTTTATACTGAATTTGTTTTCTTTGTTTTCTTTTTAGTCAATGTATTTTTTTTAAATTCAAGATGAGGAATTCAGTAATGTTGTTTAGGTCAGGTATGAATTATTTTAGAAACCATCATAAGTTTGTTTTTCAGATATGTATTGAATCACTCTTTACCCTTGCAGTAAGCTACAGTCCTTCATGCTGCAGCAACAGACCTTCCTAGAAAAATGTGAGACCTGGATGGAGTTCTTGGTTCAAACTGAGCAGAAACTGGCTGCAGAAATTTCAGGAAACTACCAGCTTCTTTTAGAACAGCAGAGGGCGCATGAGGCAAGTTGTAATGACGGAATTATTGAAGTATCAACTTCTGTATTTATTGTCAGTGAACTGGAACTGTAGTAATAAGGACTGATTTGTTCAAACATATTTTGATCTGTGTTCATGAGCCGAGTCATATAGGGAATAGACACACACTGATATTGGATGGTATAAAACACATCTGTGTTTGTAGAGATGGCTCTTTTTGAGATACATCAATTATCAGATCAAATGCAACACCAAAAATAGCAGGCTATGTATGCAAGAAATAAGTGTGTGAAAAATCAGTGTCTTGTTCAAAACTAAAAATTCTTACCTCCCTCCCCCTCTGAAAAGGAGAAAAGTAAATTACTGTTCCAGGCTAACATAAATTTAAACAATTAGAAGAAAGAGATTGATGGAGTGTTTCAATTTGTAAAAGAGTTAGAGTTAGCCCACGGTCACCAATTCATATATCAGAGCTAAGGGGCAGATGTTCTTCCATAAGCTCTGTTTCATAATAGAAAAGGTAAGTCTTTTCAGTATAAAGAAGCAACATTTAGCTAAACAGATAAACAGCAAAACTCATGACAGAAAAGTCTAAAACTAAGTTGGGAGAGTCTGTGGTTACTTGAATATAAGAACTCCCCTAATTTGGGAAGATTAAATTCTGTTTCATTTTGGATAATGAATAATGGCTCAGTAGACTGCAAAGTCTGGACATCAGACCCATTCAGACATTCACCTGAGCACGTGGAAGCTTGGTAAGAAAAGAACGAGCCATTCACAGGCAGAGTGAGGCTATCGTTGTACATACATTTGCCGCCTCTGTCTGGATTTTTATCCAGCTCCTTTGCAAGAGGTAAACACTAACAAATGGAGCCTGTTGCCACCAGAAAGCTGTGGAGAGCACACATAAAAAGTATCTATGAATGCTCAGCCATGTAAAAAGTTGGAAAAAATATCTTGTTCATAAATTACAAGCATTTTCTTTTTACTTTGATATTTCTGCTTATTTTTTTCTGAATGTGCAAACCAGTATATACCTTTAATTTTATGAAGAAAAAGGGAAATATTACATATTTGTAAATTACATATTTGTATCTGTGTTACCTATGTGTCATATATGCAAAATAAAATTTAACATTAATGTAAATAAATGTTAATTTATTGTTAATTCTCTGTAACTTCAAAAAATATACTCAGTAGTCTCATTAAAATAGACTACTTTAATTCATGTCTTTATTAGCTATTCAGGTTTTATAAACCTGTACTGTAGACCAAATGAACCTATAACTAGCTACTTTGCTTTTTAAAAAAATTGTCTACACCATCTTTAATTACCTATCCATCTAAAAACAATATGTATCATATATTATATCACATGTCCTGAGTATATTAGAAAGATTAAACTTTTATTTTGGAGTCAAAGACTTCATGATGTTTAGCTCATTTGGAATTCACTTTTAAAAACTTTTTGTGCCTTAGCTGTTCCAAGCAGAGATGTTTAGTCGCCAACAGATTTTACATTCCATAATCATGGATGGCCAGAACCTTCTTGAGCAAGGGCAGGTAGATGACAGGTAAGGATGTGCATTGTAAAACATTCTGATGTTCCATCTGTTGTATGTTGGAAAGCTTTGCCTTTCTGAAATTCTTTATATAATATGCATTTACTCACCCCAAACCATCAGCACATTATAATGATGGATTATTATAGGTGAGTTTCTACTTTACGTGACTGTTATCATTAATATTACACTTGCTTTCTATCATATATTCCGTGTTTTCACCTCCAGTCAATATGGATTTTAGCTGTAGCTGTTGTTCTTTGTTTCCCTTATTTTGTACATAAGAATTTGTATTAGCAGTACTGTTTTCGGCACAAAAAAAGTGAAAAAAATTCCAATGAATTCCCTGGAAAAAATTACTCACACTAGCAAAAATGCAATATTAATTTTTATTTATTTATATTTATATTTCAAATTTGTCACCACCCATCTCACTGCGGAGTGACACTGACATATTAATGTCAGAAATTAAGGCTATTAGTTAGCCTTAATCACTATTAATTATAGGCATTCAGTTCTAACAATTTAATAGTGTTGCTATTGATATCAGATCCCCAGAGGAAAAATAGTGAGTTTTGGGGGTCCTGGAGGATCTCATTTTAATGATTGAAAATGAATCTCTATAAGTTATGGAAGGAGTAATGCAGAGATAAAACAGGTATATTATATGGAAGATTTTGCTCCACTCCCAACCCTAAACACCTGGAATTAGATCAGTAATGCTTGGATGGATTAGAGGTGCTTGTCCTCCAGCTGAAAAAATATATATATATTCCCAGCAGCTATTTATAAATATGCAAAATTACAGAGGTGTAGATCTCGCTCCGTTCCACACTGATAGTCTTACAAGAGGAAGCTGTGTTCCCTACCTGTGTGTTCAATAGCTGTAGCATCTACCAGATTCAAAGTTCTCCAGTTTCCCCAACAAGCCACCAGATCCCAGACCTCGTGATAACCAGCTGCAGGCAGGTATACTAAGCCCTACCCCACCCCACAGTTGGTTCCAATATATAGAGAGAGAAATTCCCTAACGTGAAGATTCACAAAGCTAAAAAGCCTGGTGAGGCTGCTTTCAATTTCCTGCTATGGGTAGTATGAATTTGTAAGGCTTTTGGAAATAGTAGGGGCAGGTTGTACATAGGCACCATGAACATTTTGTACAAGTACAAGCAGAGCTCTTGAACTCTCATACAATCTGATTGTATCTGATAAAACAACTATGCATTAGGAATTTACTGTTATTCTGGCTTTAGTTCTGAATATGGTAGGGAGCACAGAAAGAAATATATGTTCAACTCGCTCTTTAATTCAGATCACTGATGTATACAAAGATTTCTATGCATTGTTGAATTAGCACAAAAAGCTAATTTTTAGCAGATTAACACATAAAACATTAGCACGTTGTTTTATCAAAAGATTCCTTTTTTAATTATTGCTTTATGGATTGGGTTGTCCACATTAGTTAGCTGAACAGCAAATTATAAATGCTCTTTGCACCTGCTTGGAAACTATGGCAAACCTTCCATCTGAGTATTACAAAATTAATTTTAGAAATTCTCAGTGGGACTGTTTCAAAGGGAACATGGAACAACCAAATGCTGGGCAATACAGTAATAGAAATCAGTTCATCAAGGTTGTTAGCCACTCTGGCTGATTTTGTTTGGCTGATCTTATCTCTATACTAAACTATATTTTGTGTCTTTCCTTCTTTTAGGGATGAATTTAATTTGAAACTGGCATTGCTCAGTAATCAGTGGCAAGGAGTAATTCGTAGAGCCCAGCAGAGGAGGGGCATCATTGACAGTCAGATTCGCCAGTGGCAACGATACAGAGAGATGGCAGAGAAACTACGCAAGTGGTTGGTGGAAGTGACTTGTCAGTCAGTAAGTGGGCTGGGCAGTGTTCCTATCCCACTGCAGAGAGCTAGAGCCCTGTTGGATGAAATGCAGGTAACTATTGGCAGGCCATTTTCAACCTAAACAGATTCTGGTAGCATTTAATAGAAAGAATTAGGTATTTCACTGTACTTATTTACTCAGGAAATAACTGCAATTATTAAGCAAAGTAAAGACTTTCTCAGTGGAGCTTGACTCTTAATGCCCACATAATATGCTTGTGTATTTTTCTTGGAACAGTAAGGAAAGGGTTTGCTATTGCCTTCTTCCAGTTATTCTTTTCAACCTCTCAATCTAGCCTACAGCCCAAGGATTTCCCAGTGCTTTACCATGCAAATAACCAAGTCTGACTCTGCTTAGCTTTTAGGGATCAGCCAGGTTCCGCTAGGTGTTCCTACGTCCTGTGGCATTCCTTGTGCCCAGTGGCGTCAGGGAGAGGGTTGAAAAAGGCATCATTATGAAAGCCCTGTCCTTCTTGTACATGTGTTGGTGTTACACATACATATGGCATTGGTGGGAGGTGCATCAGAGTACTGCATCTCCCATCTTGCCTTTTTGGTATACATACAGATTGGGGATACTGTTACTTGTGCGTTCTGTGTTTAAGAAAAGAAATAATAAATTTCTAATAAAGGTTAGCCCTCATTACCGGAAATTACTTATCTTGTCTTGGCATAATGTCAGAAGAGGCTCTTGGACTTCCAACTAATAGTTTAACATGGGCCACTCTGATATTGTGCTTTGCATGGCTGAACATGTACCACCCTTAAAGGTAGAGTAGTAGTGGAATTAGGTATTTGTCTCTCTTTAACAACTGGTGTCAAATCTACTTTGTGGAATAAGCCTCCCCTTGATGTATGTATCCTGACAGAAGTAAGAAATTTCTTTCTCCATCAGACTTCGTAGTCTCCTTTGGTCTTACAAGGAATCAGTCCCTTTTCTCTGCTTTTAAAGCTCTAGAAACTTGTCAGGATCCAAAGAACATGTATTTAGAAGGCAGAGCACCATTTGTGACCTGCTGAACCGCCTTGGAAAAGAGCCATGCAGGATCAGACCTTATTTAGTGGATGGAAGAACATGAGGAAATCCCAAGACTAGGCCGGGAAGCCCTCCCACTCCCCACCCCCCCCAAAAAAAACCTGCAAAAGAAGGCAATAGCAAACCACTTCTGTATTGTTGCAAGGGAATAACATAGACATGTCCATTGTAGATACCTCGAGGAAGATTTTATTTAATATTTCCTGGACACTGTGCTTATATATATTCTGAAAGATTATCTTTCAAACTTTGTCATACTGGGCAAATAATACGAATTGCTTAGGACCATGAATAATTCCTAAGAATTATTCATAAAAGCTATGCTATCATTGGGACTTTTCTTGCTTTAGGCATCTCTACCATTTCATACAAATATGTATTTCTCCTGTCTGGCTTTTTTCTCGAGATACTATCAAACTGCTTTGCAAAGAGGAAGCTGTCAGGTATTATTAAGCATTATGAAGCAGGATATGGATTTTCAGTTATTTTACACTTATTACGTTGACACATTTCATTATAAGTTTGAAATTTAATCTTCTTCTCATTATTTGAAGTATTGCTGAACATGTGTAGGGAGAAAGCCAGAAAATAAAGAGAAGATACTGGGGAAATTACAAAAAATAGTAGGGAAGAGTTCGTAAGCAGGAGAGGAAGAAAAGAAAGGAAAGGAACAAAAGAGGAAAAATACGCACAGTAACAGCAGATGAGATACTTGCTGAAAAGTTTCATTATACTACATGCCTTTACTTTCATACAGAAGTGATTATTGCAAAGCTTAAAAATCCTCCTTGGGGAAAAAATACTAATCCTATGATTTAGGATACTACTGACTGGCCCATCTGTCAGTATTACGTAGAGTAACATTTCTGGAATGTCATTGGTCTTCCCAGCTCAAAGAGAAAGTGCTTCTTCGTCAACAAGGGAGCTACATTTTAACAGTGGAAGGTGGAAAACAGCTGTTACTCTGTGCTGATGGTGAGACAGAAGCATCTCTACAGAAGGAACTTACAGAAATCCAAGAGCGCTGGAAATTAGCAAACCTCAGACTTGAAGAACAGAAAAAGCAGCTTACATTACTATTAAAAGTACGTTCATTTTAATTCATCTTTGAAAATCAAATAAGGCTACTTCTGTGAAAAGCTGAATTGCCAGGTCATTGACTTTGCCTGCTTTTGCTGCATATTACATGTAAATAGATAAAACTCTTGGATTGATTCTGTGGGATCATAACTATCTTCCTTATGGCAACCTTCCCCAACCTACTGCCTTCTGAATGAGTTGGGCTACAAGATAGATTTAGAAAGACCTAGTTGCCAAAGGTTGACCTACAGCACTACAAATCATATTTTCTGTATACTGTTTGTGTTTCTTTGGCATAAAGTACATGCGTTGTCTGCATCATTAGTACCTGATTTTTCAACTACATCCTAGAACTCATCCTTTAAAATTAGGGTACAGACCCCTGGCTTATGTAGTAATATATCCTCCCTATTTATTTTATTATTTATTTGCTGTTAGTGTTTGACTGTCAAGACTTTAAAGGTACATTGAACGTTATACGTATTCTATACATTAACTCCTGCCCTTAAAAACATTATTCTACAATCTTTGCTTTAATTTGTAAAGCAATTTACAAACCAAAAAATAGAATGTGTCAGGCGGCTTACAGCTGGGAAAAAGCAAGACACGTAATGAAATTACGGAAAGTAAGAAATTTCAGAGTGTAGAAATGAGGCTTTATGTGAAATGCAGATATTTCAAGGGGCAGGAATTAACATTTGGGCTTACAGGGAGAGAAAGAAGTGTTGTTATTATTGCTGTTTTGTTATTATTGTGATGTTATTTAATATATTGGGCATCAGTAAGTACAGTAGAGCTGTAAACAAGTGGAAGAGATTGAAGCAATCTTTACTGATATTATGCTTATTTATTCATGCCCTCTCAATCTAGCATCCTTTAATATTATTTTGAACCTTCACAATACTTTTTAAATAACATTTATATTGACAACCCTGACTCATTTTGACACTACAGGTAGTCCTCAGTTTATGTCCATTCATTCAGCCACTGTTCAAAGTTACAGCAGTGCAGGAAAAATGGACTTATGACAGTCCTCAAAGTTCTGGACATTGTAGCTTCCCTGCAGTCACATGATCATGATCCAGGTGCTTGGGTGCCTGGCTTGTGATTACAACGCTGCAGCAAGCCACATTACATTATTGCCATTTGTTACCTTCCCTGTTGGCTTCCCACAAGCAAGGTCAATGGGGAAGCTGGCAGGGAAGGTCGCAAGTCACTCCAGTAAATCATTCCCACTGCTTTTTCTCCCTACAGAGTGTGATCACCCCCTGCCTGCCCACACTCCATTGTGCACCCACCCACACCCCCCGCCTGCCCACACTCTGTTGTGCGCCTGCCCCAAAGCACCCCTCTGCCGGCCTACCCGAGGCCTCCACCAGGCCTCCCATGGCCTCCACCAGCCCTCCTACAGCCTCCACTGGCCCACACACACACATGCACGCCCACATGGCACCTGTGAACCTCCCCACACTCCTTACCTAGGATTCCTGCCTCTTCCCGCTTAACAACCCATGAGCCCTTGGGTTACAGTGGCAACCAGGATTGCCATCACTAAGTGATGCAGTCATGTGACAGAGTGCTTTATGACCACATTGCTTAGCAATGGCAATCCCAATACCAACTGCTGTTGTAACCCGAGGACTACCTGTATATGTATGAATGAATGAATGGTTAGAAAGCAATAACCAGCAAAACATCTACTTGATGAATATGAAGTCAGTATAATCATTATTTGCAAAACAAACCAGTTCAGAGTCTAACTACTTGAATTTGGGGTTCAATTTGACAAAATTATTCCTCCCATTGACTATGAATGAAGCATAAACATTGTTTTCAACAGAACAGAAACAATAGATAACACTGAGGAATAAAATGACCAGTTTCAGAGAAAGAGATATAGTGTCAGGCCTAGCCCAAGGAACTCCTGGAGACTGTGCAGGTTCAATCAGCAAGGTTTATTAGCTAGCGCTTGATTACAGAATCTTCTCAGACTGACCAGTAGTTCCCAGGCACAAGTCTCTACTATCTTCTGGAATGTTTAGGGATGCGCCAGCTTTCTCCACTTATCTCCAGAGCGTTGCTCTGGAGACGAGAGCACCGTTTTCACCCCCCTTCCTCCATTCCAGTCCATCACATATAGAGGTTTTAAGCAAAACACCTTTTTGATATATGGGTATGCATGTATAAATGTGTGCATGCATGACCCTGGCTGTTTTTTGGGATAGAATTATATAATGTTTAGAGACATGCTTATTGCCACAAGTAAATAAGTATAAATTTCAGACAGATTGGAATTTTGTTCAAAATAAGTCTTTATAAATTTGATGAATGTGGGAAGTCTTTAAAATGCCATATTGCAGACGTGGCAAGAAAAGTGAATAATTTCTGAGAAACAGAAACAAATAATGAGGACCCCAAATTGTTAGGTATATAGATCCATCTTGTCTGTTCTTCCTTTGCTTCAATCGAGAGACAGTAAATTTATATTCTACCCTTCAGGACTGGGAGAAATGTGAAAAAGGCATATCAAATTCCTTGGAAAAGCTAAAATCCTTGAAGAAGAAGCTCTCCCAGCCATTACCTGACCACCATGATGAGCTCCATGCAGAGCAGATTCGTTGCAAGGTACAGTACTAATGCGTAATGCAGTCTAACCCTAAAGAGGTATATAACATGGTAACATAGAAAGCAAACAAGACAGATCCTTTCCACTTTGTTGTATTATGCATGCAGTAACAGGTAACTTACAGACAAATATATTCGCACTGAAGTAACTGATTCTATCAAGCCTGGAATATTTTTAAAAAGCCGAAGAACAAGGTCATTCTTAGCCTTACCTTTGCCATATTTTTAATGCTGTATACAATATTAAAAATCCAGATGTTTTAAGTTTTCCTTAAAAACAGTTATCTGGATATTGCCAGATTTGAACAGAGAAGAGTGGAAGTATACGTTCTGTTTTGTTCTGTTTTTTTTAAATCAAGTTCCTCTGTTAAGGTCTCTTATGAAGCTATTATTTTTCCCTTATCCTTATAGGTGGGTGAGGGTTACATCCAAAATATATGTATATTTCCTAAACTCTGACCTATACTACAGACAATTTACCAAACAAAGTGTAATTTTTTATCGTATAATATGCTGCAGATATATGTTTCCGCTATGTAATGCAGCTGGGCCCACAGAAAAAGCAGATTCCAATCTTCTCCTAAGGTGGAAGTAATTAGCAGTAACATATGCATTTGAAGTAGACCAAAACATCAAGCATTCTTTTTAAAATAAGGCTGAAAAGTGCTTTGTTCATCATAATTATTCATTTTGAATTTTTAAAATTTTCATTTTTCCCTGCAGTATTGTACATAATTACCAAAATAAATATATACTTACTTCTATATACTTCAAAGAATTTCTTTCTCCAATACAGGAACTAGAGAGTGCTGCTGAGGGATGGACCAATGATCTTTCTCGTCTGAACTTATTAAAAGAGACCCTGTCTACTTATATTAGCGCAGAGGACATTTCAGTGCTTAACGAGCGTATTGAATTGTTGCACAGACAATGGGAAGAACTGTGCCACCAGGTACAGTAACGTTACCACCAAAAAATACAAAAATAACATTTTTCCCATTAGGCCAGTCTGATTTATGCAGACTATTAGGCCATTGCTGAGATACAGCATTGTTTAAATATGGTAAGCCTGGATTTGAATGTTCAGGTACGAATTGTACTAGTTACCTGTTATACTTCCTTAATCTTATTAGTGGTAAATTGGGATATATGTAATAAATACAGAATCAGAATGCCATTCTTATTAGATTACAGCATAATTATAAAAATTCTTAATATGAAAGTTACAAGTCAACTGATAAAAAGTTTCCAGCCTGCCAAATATCCCCACCCAAAAACCTGCCCCAACAAATCCTGGTTTGTTTTCTTAACAGAGGAAAATATGCCTTACTAAGAGTATGGAAAGAAAATGGGGACTTTTTCAGCCTTTTCCCAACTTTCCACTCACTTGAGTTCACCTTAAAAAGATTGAGACATTCCATATATATACATACACACACACACAAATACACATACATGCCTGTATATTGCTGGTGCCAAAATTCCAAGCGAGCAGATCAAGTCCTTGCGCTCTATATCTGCTAAGGTTGCTTTCTCTACTTGTAAACATTTTTAAAACGGCTGCTTTGAAAGGATGTTTCCGTTCAACAAAAGTGCATATGCCCCCTCAAAGCTGCTTCATGATGCTATGTTATTCTACTGCTCTGAGAGCAAAGAGCAGCTACCATATTGATTTACCACTGGGTCTGCTGAAACCTCATTTACCTGAGATTTCACCTAGGTCAGTGTTGTCCAAACTTGGCCACTTTAAGATGAGTGGACTTCAACTCCCAGAATTCCCTGGCCAGCATGGCTGGCCGGGGAATTCTGGGAGGAAGTCCACTCATCTTAAAGTGGCCAAGTTTGGACAACACTGACCTAGTGTATTTGAGAATGGAATCTCAGTGTTGCCTTGATTTTGGATCCAGAAGAACCAGTGTTGAAACCCTTAAGAGGGGTAATAGATCTATTCAATTGTCCAAAACAAAGCTAAAACATTTAAAACCAAAACATCTAAAAATCCTCAGTGGGGGCAATTGCAGTAATTAAAGAATCAATTGCAAAGAAGAGGTGCAGGAAGCGCTCTAAATTTCAGCTGCTCATGTGTGTTAAGAAATGGAAGATAGAAGTTATATTTAAACACAAAGAAATGACAAATCAGGTAAACTTCCTGGATTTTTACTTTATGCCAAACAAATTTACCAGGAGTTAGACTCTGTTCTGTATTCGAATAGGGTGATCCTGATGACAATAATATCAACATTTTAGAGGATGAAGAGGGATTAAACACTATTCCAGCTTTGCTCACTCTCACGAGAAGGTGATTCTCTGATTTAAACAAGATGGCTAAATACTGTTTGCCTATTGCTCATATTGTGCTTTCAATATTTGAACAACTGAAAACAGTATTTAATAAGATTGCCAGATTAAAAATATTTGTGGAATGCTTTTTGCAGTACCAAGAGAAGAAATGTTTAGAGAACTTAATGTTTAAGTATTTATCAAGTCCAATTAATACAGAATTAACTAAAAGAAAGAAGTTTAATTTCAGGGATCAAGCATAACATAACATCTAATAAAGACATCAAGAGAAACTGGCAGAGAAGAAAACTATAATTTCAGATATGGATAACTCCAGACAACTCTTGCTTCGTACAAATAGAGTTTGCTTAAGAAAACAATAGACTGTAAACAGGGAGGGTGGCACAAAAGTAAGGCAACTTTGGTTTACATAAACCTCTGTTTATTCCACTAATTTGGAAGATAAGTGGAATGGTTACAAGAGACCAATAATAACTTTTAAGACTTATTTCATTTCCCAGATGCTTTTTAGGATGACAGTTTTTTAATTGAAATTCCAAATTGTGCTAGTGAGACATTTTAAGGACCTCAAGTTACCACTTTTAGTTTTAAATAGTCTAGAATGCCAAAGAAAAAATACGTTTAAGAGCAGGCAGCTATAACCAGGATTTTATGCCTCATTTGTCAGAATAAGAGCTTTCTTCTTTTACAACCTCAAGGCTGCCAGATATCACTCAAAGAACAATTGTACCAAAGTCAGATCTTTCCCAAATATTGGAAGAAGAGCAGAGTCTTCTTAATTCTTACAAAAGCTTCCCACACACACAGCAGAGTGATACCTTAGTAAAGCTAGAGAAGTTGAAGGAGTTGCTGGTTGAAGTTTCTGGCACTGCTCAAGAATTACAATAATATGTCCCTGGCATGGCCTTAATATTCAACTATCCGAGAATGTCCCCAATGCCTCTGGATCAGGACTTATTTAAAAACGAACATACTTGCTTAAAACCCACAGGATAAACTCAGCCACTCAAAAATCCAAAGCCCATAATGACCCAAGATGGGCAGATTCTATCAGTAATCCAGTTGAAATCACTGTAATGTTTCGAGATCTTAAGCCCTGCACCTTAAGATAATGCATAGAAAAGGTTCAGCCATGTATCTAAGAGCAAGAGAGAACAGCTATAGATATGATGGAAAATTAAATAACCTGCCAGGATTACAAACTCACTCCTAGTTTGCATCTTTTAATCAGCTCTAACAGAAGACTTCCTGGGGCATACTCATCAGCTGACCTGGGCAAATACCTACAATAAGATCAAGAAGATATGTGCAGCAATCCATCTACCCTTAATAGATGGCATACCATGTAGTAGATGTGAAAGGGCCAATGGAAGACTGGAGTTATCCATATCAATAAGATTGCAGATAAAAAAATCTATATTCCCATATAAAGCCAGTTTGGTGGTGGTGGCTCTATCAAAAATTAAGCATTGTAGTGTACTTTTGATTAATATATATCTAACACCTCAGCATTTATGTACAGAGATTAAACATCTGTGAGCAGAAGGAGAACTATATTTTAGAGATGACCAACAAGTCTCCAACAATTCATGTAATACTTGGGGCTGATCTAAGTGCTAGAATGGGGCCTCTCCTATATGCATAGTACAGCCAATTTTCAGGATCCCACCTGTAGTATTGCAGTTATGTGCCTAGCTCAAATGTCAAAGGGTATGGGGGTCAATATGAAAGTTGTTCACTACCCTAAGAACATGACATGAAGAGAGGAAGTGAGGAGCCAGAGATCACCTCAAGCAGTGGTAATAAAGAAGGGAATTTTCTACCATGCATGCTACAGAAGTGTAAGAGCGGAGTCCATTCAGTTGCTCTTTCAGTTTGGTATCTTAAGCCAAGAATGGGTTGGTCATTTTCAGGCCTTTGCACTCTCTAGGTCAACAAATCTACCTTTCAACCAGTAGGTAGCAGCAAAGAGTTAAAGTTTTTGTATTTCTTGGCTGTTTGTTCAACTGTGTGTTGATGGATTGGTTGCATGAAGAGACAAGCAAACAAACATATTGTACATGGCAACTCATAGAACCTAGTTTTTCAGTTGCACATTCCAAAGCATTCAGGAAACCAGGGAAGCATAGTCAGTATCAGGGGCATTTGCTTTACTCATTGCCCATATAACTGTTTGATCAACCCTTTTACAAAGGAAAAAGAGAGAAAAAGGTTTCAGGGATCTAAGCCCCATTACAGTCAAAAGTTGACTAAAAGGTGGACAAAAAGATCAGGTACCAGCAGAAGGGGATGATCCCAAGGAAACTGGCAAAATCAATTAGAATGGCAATATTGCTGATACGGAGCATGTCATTTCATGCCACCTCCTTGTCACTCCCATGCAATGATTTCGTGCAGAATATTAGAGGAAAAACCCACTTCCAAGCACAACACATGGCTTAGGCTGCCTCAGCTGTAGAAAGACACTGAAATACAGGCAGAGGCACATGGACGTATGCTTGGGAGATTAGTGGGCTATCCTTGCACCAGAACAAGGAGGGTACTAGGAAGCATTTGTTCTACACCACAGCTAATAAGACAAATGCTGATTTCTGGCAGTTCTGGCATTGCTCTTTAATTGTATTAACAAAACAGCTCTGATTCCTCGTGATTGGGGTGGCTATTATAAATCCTATATGTAAAAAAGGAGCCAAAGATGATCTTGGTAGTAATATACAGATAAGCTTGCTGAGTACTGTAAGTAAATTTTGTGCCATATTTACATTAGAAATACAGGTGGTCTTCAGTTAATAACCACTCATTCAGTGACCATTCAAACTTACAACAGCATTGAACAAGTGGTACTTACGACCAGTCTTCGTACTTACATTGGTCACAGCATCCCCATGGTCATGTGATCGCAATCTGGGCACTTGGTGCCCTGCTCATAATTACAACATTGCAGAGTCCTCCAGTCACATGATCACCATTTGCAACCTTCTTTGCCAGCTTCCTACAAGCAATGTCAATGGAAATTGACCAGCACGAGATTGTAAATGGCGACCATGTGACATCCTCAATTAACAACAGCATGGGATTGGCTTAATGACAGCAACCAGAAGTGCAGGAATTTCTGCTGCAAAGTGGAGCAGTCACATGATGTTGCCCTTTCCGACTGCATCACGTAGCGATGGAAATTCTGGTCCCAATTACCATCGATAAGTGAGGACTATCTGTATGGAATGCCCCTACTCTGTCTAGCCAAAAGAATGATGCTAGGTTAGTTTGATTCTTTTGTTGATTATTTCTTCCTATTTGTATCTGATTTTCAATACCTTACTTTTATCTTGACTTTAGCATACCCTGCTCAAAGTCTGGGGTATGCTATAAATATTTTGAAATAAATACATATATAAATGCTTCAACTTTTATATAAACACTGTCACCAAGAGTTTAGATGCCATGCCGTATCATCTGCTTAGGTTGGCAGAAAAGAGCATCCTAATGCTATTGTATGCTGATGGTGCAGTGCTACTGTCACAAACCTTAATTGGCCTTAGAAAGGCATTCAAGTCTTTTGCCCAGTATTGCAGTGGGGAACACTTGCAAATAACTATCAGAAGACCAAAGTAATGGTCTTTGCCAGAAGGCCCAGGTAAAATGTTTTAGGTATTTTGGAGTAGTATTCACTCATCAGAAAGCATAAAAGCTTAAAAAACAAACCTGAGAAATTAGTCCCATTACTTGTCACCATGGAAGATTCTAATTTTCAGTAAGGACTTGCTTCCTGATGATGCTGACTGCAAATCATGCAGATCCTAAAACTTTTGCAGAGGTTATTGAAAAGTATCCTTGTGATTTAGGATTCAGCCTAGAAAATTGCGTGGCTCATAGGCAGTGTCTCTGCAATGACTGGCAATGAATTCTGAAGTTTACACAAAAGAAATATACAGATAGAAAAATGGTTTTGGCTGTGTATACCATTTAGTGCATCTAGCAGCAAAAAAAAGGCTCTTGTTTCTTATCTATTCATTATTTAGACATAGGGTAAATGTCTTATCTATTTCTTATCTATTCATTATTTAGAGATAGGGTAAATTCCTTTATTTAGGCTTAGGGTAGAGCAGTACTTATTGGCAGTCTCTAATTTCACCTATGCCTTGTTCAGTTAGATGTATCCTTTGAAGGCTCAAGAGTCAGAATGCATCCTAGCTATGTTGGGAGGTGGGAGACAGGTTCAAATAAATAAGCTAGTTCAAATAAATAAACTAGTTTAGTTCAATTAAATAAAAGCTAATTCAAATAAATAAATACATTTTGTATGCTGCACATTGAACAACTAAATCCTTATTTCTGATCTTGATGCATTGGCAAATTTGAATTTTAGGCAGTTTTGCCCTGCTTGGTCAGACCAGTTTTTCTCCATGCAAGTTTAGCTCTACAGAAAAGAACTAGAATAGTTTTTTTGATACTGGGGTATGAAAAAAACACAAAGGGAAATTGGAGTCATCTGTATCTTGTTTTATATATCTAAATATGGGCTGTGGTCATTTTTTTGCGTGTTTCCTTCCTCAGTAAAGGAAATACATAAGCTCAGAAGGAACTATATTTATAGAAAAGAAGAAACAGGTGCAGTAAGTAAAGTTGTCTTTAGATTGTTGAAAAAGGCAGAATATAAAAATGTATTTTCTCTATAGGTCTGGTTTGCATGTGCTTAAATTTCTTTTGATCTACATTTTAAGATTTAAAAAATTGTGTTATTATAAGTTTATATCCAGAGACAATTTGTTGCCAGACTTCTATTTCCTTTTCATTTGTATGTCAGATCTGGTGGGATCAGCTGAAACCATCAGAGACCCCAAGTCTTTCCTTACTACAAGCCATCTTTCTGGGCTTGCAAGTTGTTCTCTGTGGGGAGCCTTCTCCTTTGGAACAGCTTGCCCCCCTGCGGCAAGAATGGCCTTCCTCTCATGGCCTTCCAGAAGCTGGTAAAGACTTGGTTCTTTTGAAGGCCATAGGGGACTGATTGAGTGATCAGGGCCACGTTAATCTAATCTGTTCTTGTAATTTGTAACATGTCCTTGTTATTTTGGGTATTTTTCTATTTATGTTATCTGTATCCACCTTCTCTATCACCTATTAACACACTGAGGTGAGGATAAATCCCATAAACAAACCAACATATAAATATGAAATAAATTTACCAATATCTGAGTCATTTATGGAACATGTAGTTGGATGCAAACTGTTTAAATAAATTACGGTGATGTTTTATATCAGTGGGGCCATATTTGTGAATTCAGTTGCCTACTGTGCTTGTATGCTTAGCATTTTTAAAAAGCCAATTGGGTTATGGTAGACCAAATTAACAATATCAACATCAGAATCCTTGGGGTTCTCTGAGCTTGGTTGTTTTCTTGCAAACATTTCGTTACCTGGCTAGATAACATCTTCAGTGATGTTACCTAGCTGGGTAACAAAACGTTTGCAAGAAAACCAAGCTCAGAGAACCCCAAGGACTCCACAATTCAACCCTGAGCTACATATATTTTCTCCTATTAATATCAATAGCACCAGGATCAAGAAACCTGATCTCATAGTCTCAGAATTTATTGCATTTTGGAAAACTACTTCAAAAATAATATATTTCCTTTTTTTTTAACCTCATAATTGTTAAAAGATATAGTCTTTTTGTGATTGATTGGAGCTCTGTATTTAAAAGTAATCTCTATATTTATGTGTAATCTGAAAAGCAAGTGTCTATGCTGTAGAGATAGTTACCTGACTAGCATTATATGAAGAACACCAGTTGTCTACAACTGATAAGCCTGGACTCCTTTATCTTCCTCTGCAGCCTAATTGTGTGCCTAGAAACTTCTAGTATTTGTGTACAGCTTTCTCTCTCATTGCAGTTTGGCTAGGAGTAACCTAAGATTAATGACTATTGTTAAAGTGTTAAAGAAATCACACAAGGTTAAAACTTTACTTCTCTCTTAACTCCAGCGATCGTCGTAGTGCAGGGCTGACATTATGCCCAACTCTTCTTGTTATCATAATCTAGCTTTCTTCCTGCACATATTTAAAGGTTTCCTTGAGGCAGCAGCAGGTTAGTGAGAGACTGAATGAATGGGCAGTCTTCAGCGAGAAGAACAAAGAGCTCTGTGAATGGTTGACACAAATGGAGAGTAAAGTTTCTCAGAATGGAGATATCCTCATTGAAGAAATGATTGAGAAACTCAAAAAGGTACAGTGCTTCTACTTTCCTGTTGTAGACCATTCTATAAATATTCTTGGTTTATCAGAGCTGTAATATGCTATATTCCAGGAAGCTGTTCAGTAAAATCTTGGATATGATCTTATATGGTCTTTCACAATCTGCTGCCTTTAAGATGTGTTAGAAAGGCCATGCTGGCTGGAAAATCTGGGATTTATATTTCAACATACCTGAATGACACTAATTTGGGATGCACCAATTTGCAAACTTTTCGGGGTTTTATTTTCCTGTTGTCTATGTATGTTAGATTATTATCTCCTGTAAATACCTTCAGAATTATAGAAAAGGGACATCATGTTTAGATATTATTTAGGGGTAACCTTCCCAGACAAGAGCAACCTAGCAACCATTCATTGCTCTAAGCAAGATTTTCTTAGGATGCTTACTGGGTTTTTTATGTTCTCCTGTCATTCAGGATTATCAAGATGAAATTGCAGTTGCCCAAGAGAATAAAATGCAGCTTCAGGAAATGGGAGAGCGGCTCGCTAAAGCAAGCCATGAAAGCAAAGCTCTGGAGATTGAGTATAAACTTGGCAAGGTCAATGACAGATGGCAACATCTTTTAGATCTCATTGCAGCCAGGTATGTTTGCATGTGTGTGTGCATGTATTTTATGGTACTTCTCATCTTGGAGGACTCTAGGTGGGGTATAACCACAAATACTAACAAAAAAGAAAAACAAAGCAGCCTGACTTTCATATTAAGACCCAGTCAGAAAGAAAGATTCACAGATGAGCTGTTTATGGGAGACTGTGCTGAAATTCACAGCCAGCTAAACAAAATTTGAAACTTTTCCTTAGCTATTATCCTCTTTATTCACATTCCTCATTTCTAGACATCTATTATTCATGATCCATTATTTTTAACCATTTCTGTTCCCATTTTAGACCCAGAAAAGTTGGTAACATCAATCAGTGTATGACTGTACATCTAGGACACGCCTACAAAAATGTGTAACATTATGAGTACCCCAAGAATGCTCCTATTAAATGCACAGAAGTCATATATTATCACATTTCTAAACCACCCTTTTATAAAGCCTCTCAAAGGACCATGCATAGTTCTGTCTGATATTATTATTATTTATTAAATTTATATGCTGCTCAACTTCCAGCGACTCATCATCACATTTACTTTTTCTGAGGTACCATAATGGCTTTTGGGGACACTTAAAGGCATTGAGCTAGATCTATAGTAGGTTGGCTCAATTTTTCTTATGGGAAATCCTTTTAGGAAACATGGGATAACACTTCAGCGTCTATCCTATATTTGTGAAATGCCCTGCCTCTCACCTCTAGAACAGGAGCAATCTTTTATTCTGCTAACAACAGAAGAATAACATCACTTGCACATCAGAAGCTTCTATGATACCTCTTTTTCAAATGATACTTAACCATTTGGTTTCCACTTAATTATTTTGTAATTTTCTGTGATGCATTGATGCCTCCTATTTTACTGTGACAGCATAAACCTCTTCCATAAAAGGATTTCATGTCAAGGTTGGTTCCAAGTACCAATTCAAGTAGATTCATTGAATCTGGAATTGTCATTTTTTGCAGTACTAGGTAGTTCCTCAGGATGTGGGTTTTCGAGCAAATAAAAGCATGATGGTAGAAGATCTAAAGCAGCAGTATTTAGACAACAACATGTTTTTATCAAACTGTCATGTCTGAAAGGAAAATTATATTTAAGACACATTTATAATTTTCTATTTCTCAGCCATTTAGCACTATAACGTAAAGCTTTCAATATAAATAAATATCCTTTTCTTCTAAAAAAATAACAGCAGTTAAATTTAAATATATTTAAGCCTATTTATTGTAGTATGACTTTATTAAGTAAATGCTTAAATGTTTTCCATTATTATCAGTTGGATTTTAACTTGTTTATTGATCTGAAAGAAAGATATGTATAACTGAATATTATTTTTACTGTACTATTTCCCTTTACTTTTGTATCTTTGTTAAAGTTCAGTTTAGATTGTCCAAAATCCCTTTTCTTGCTACTTTAATTGCCTCTTGTAATCCCTCCTAATGGTCCCTTGAAAATTATAAAACATGAACAAGAGGTCCACATAGCACCCAGCAAAGGAACAAATAAAACAAAAGCCCCGGTTTTTATTTGATTACACTAGCCAGGCACATTTTTTCCTGGATTCCCTGTTTGGACAGTTCAGTCTACAGCTGCTCAGAATGTACAGTGAAAGCTTTTCTCCCCTTCCCCTCACCCATTCATGGCCTACATTCCAGAAGATCACCCTGGCACATGTTGATGAATGTAAGTTTTATTTAGAAGCATGACCACTTGTCACACATCTTAGTCTCATATTATCAGGCAGTGACTTACCAACATAGGTTTGAAGGGTGAGCACAATTTGCACGGTACTGTAAAGTACAGAGTCTCCAGTAATAATTGGACTGAATGCTTTTAGTGATTATACTGGAAAATTTAATGCTGGTGCTGGTGGATTTACATGCCCTGAAAATGGCAGACGATCACAGTGTGGATTCAGATCTTCCTGACTGCAATTGTGATGTGACAAGGCAAGCAAAGTTTTGAATCTTTTGTTATGCTTTGTTTTATTACTGCTCCTAGTAATAAAGGGCTCAGTGAAAAAATGTGCACGTTTTTTTCTACCAATTAAATGCAAGATACCTTACACGGGAAGATATATAAAAAATGCATTTGAATGTCAGACTTCTCTCTGCTGTAAATGTGACGTAGAAAAAGGATGATTTGGGAAATGGTTTTATAAAAGTGTTTCAAACTGTTTATACTCAGGTTAAACAACCCAAGGGCTTTTGCAATAACAATATCATTTGACATTAAGAACAACATTTCGTGGGTTGCCTTCTCCTTATTTCATAAACCAGTATGATTGAAATTTCTGAAATCACCTTTCTTACTTTTTTTTAAAGAAGGTTATTATTAGCAAACAGCTGTCCTATTTATTCATAGTTGTGACTTCATGGTACATTACAGTGCAGCTAAGTCATAATAAATGTCTTAAATTAAAACATATTTTAAGGCTTACATATCTGAAAAAGTTTTCATAGTATTTAACAACCAATACATTATCCATGTGTGTATTTTAAAGTTAAACAAATATATTGCTGTACTTAATTCAAGGTAATGCATTTATAGTATTAATTTAAAGTTACGAACATTTATCCAACAATAAAGATAGCCCTAAATAACTGCAACAATGTCAGTGTCAAACTGTAAAAGATAAAAGTTCAGCAAGTCACTGAGATTTACTGTAGTTACAGATTAAGCTTACTAAATTTAAACCTGTCATGTACTGATTCCAACCTGCTCTTTTGAATGTTGAATATTTATTAACAAGAAAAGGAACCCTGCTCAGCTTCTTGAAGCAACATGATGGGAGATTTTCAGAGACATTACACTTTGCTAAGAAAGTTGGCTTCCATAAATATTGTTCACTTTTATCTCAGAGAGACATCACTTTTGCCTACAATTATTTTTCATGCCATTTGCATGATATCATTTTTCTGTTGACATGGATGCATGTTCCAAAACTGAGCTTCCAAAATAATACACACTCAAATACAATAAACTTTCCGAGACAGTAGGCCAACAGCTAGTTGTTTATTTTCCATGAGACTAAGACACAAAATATGTTGCTACACTAGTCAGAAAATGTGTTCATTTGATGAATAAATAAGTGTTGACAGTTCTGCTATGATAGGTATTTAATCTCCCAAAACCAGACATGTGCTGAAATAAATAAGAGATTTTGATTGAATTACTGTAATTAACCTCTGGTTATTTTGCCAAAAAGAGGGGAAGAAGCACATTGCAGAAGTGTGCACAGAAAGAAGCATTGCTTCCCTTGTACTAATTTTGACACAAAAAGGGGGGGAGGTTATTTTCACACACCCCCTTTATTTTTATTTTTAAAGTTACATTTTAGTTTAAAAGGGTTCCATTTGAATTTAAAAGGATTCAATTATTTGCTGTAGGAGTCTATTTTGATAAGATTTAAAGTACCTCTAAAGTGAAACTATATATTTTTCAGTTATTTAAAACATTTTTGACAGACTCTGGCTACTATAGTTTTCTATGCAACTGTGTCTTTTATCTGTATCTATGTGTACCTCAGTGTATTATCTTCCACCACCACCCCATTTATATTATGGGTATGGCTTTACTTGATAACCTATACTGTATAATTGCAATTGTGAAAAATTAAGCATAAATCTGTCCCAGCCATGGTATCAAAACGGGAAAGCATGATTATGAATGTGATCTCAGAGACTGTTTACATTTTTTAAAAGAACAATCTGGGAATGTAGTACGTAAGCAACACCCTTCCTGTGCATCAATCAGGCAGCTTTGAGTTGATTAGATATAATAGAAAAAGAATGCATAGAGGTGAGATTTACAATACATACCCGGTGCAATTGCATTGTAAGTTAAATGTGCATGAAGGATGACATTTCAATAATGCAATCTGTCTTTCCAAGGCAGATCCTTCAATATTTGTTCTTTCCATCTAAAAAGGAGCCACTGCATAAGTATTTTGGAAACTGTAACCCATTAAAAAACAAGAATCAAGATTTGAATATAGAAGAGAAAATTAGAACAATGTTAATAACATTCATATATCTTCCCTATTGATGCAACTTAAACCAAATTCAGCCCTCACTAGCCTTCCAAAATAATAGTTAAAAGACACTGTTGGAGGAGACAAGGGAATATTTTCCTTAACCTTCAGTAATTTTAGCATAAGAAACTTGCTATTATACTTACAGGATACTTTTGGCCCAATATATTATTTTTTAAAGAAAAGTGTGTCTCTGTGGGCATGGGAATGTGTGTATTCAATTATTTATACATTTGCTCATCTTACTGAAGAGAATTGTTCATACACTTATATAAACTCCCTCGTTAGAAATTACTATAACATTACATGAAATGAAATTTTCTCTGACATGTCTCGCCTTGGAAATATTTCATCATCTTCTGTTTTATGACAAAATGAAAGCTGTCATAAAGATTAAAATGAGGCATCTGAATGTGCTCTGATTCTAAGTAATCTTCCTTTCAAAATAATTTAAAATCTTCCTAATGAATTGGAATCAATATATGTTGTAAGAAAAACAATCCAGTTGGTGGGTTTTTAAAACAAAAACAAACCCTTTATTCCATTTCTATGAGTGCATCTTTTAATATCAAAGAAAAATGGGTTTGATGCTGTATTACAGCTGGGGAAAAAAGCTACCTGTTTTGATAGTTTATGCTGTCTTCCTTAAAAGCAGACTGCTTGAAAAAAGTAATAATGTATGTTAATAATATAATAATAATTTAAATTTATTAAATGTATATGCCCAGTAGCATGTTTGTTAGTTTGTTTATGACATCATATTTCAAGACCAATCAAGACCACCATACATTATTAAATTATTGCATTCTAAAGTAGCCATTTATACATGTTTTGGGGGTCTCCTGCTTTTTTAATCTAATGGGCATTTTTGGAAGTTAAAAATCTTAATAACCCACCACTAACTACTTGCTATAATGGTGCCAATTCACAAAATGGTTGTTATGGTAGACAGTGTCAGTCACATAACACCCATTTCACAAAAGGCAAACTGATAAGTCTAAAATCTGAAAATACAACCCACTTCTTTAAAATCAAACATTTCTCTCACTCAAGATCACTTTCTTCAAATAAAAATTTCCTCCATCCTTCCATATTCCCAACACACAATTACTCCTTCTGATACTCCCAGCACACAAGATTTTCTCTCTCTCACAGAATTACACACCCAATCCTTTTTCTTTCCCAACACATTCACAATCCTACCCCTTTTTTTCTTCCCTGCCCACATTGGTTTACCTCACAGGTTTCCTCCTTCTTGTGTCCCTCTTTGCACTCTTCCCTGATTAATAGTATTTACTAGAAGGAAGGTTATGGTTACAATACAAGAATTCCAGTCAGTAGTCAGCTTTCAAATTAGATGTCGATATATAGGCAACTTAGGGTGGCAAAATTCTTGTCTAGTTTTTTTTTTTTTTGGTCCTGCTTTTTCTATGCAGAAAGCTGGAAGCTTGCCTCTTTTTTGAAGAGGGGATGCTTTAATTGTCATATGTTTTTTAATATTGTTTATTTTATGGTTTTTATTGTACACCACCCACAGTCACATCTTGTGAGATGGGCAGCATATAAATATGATAGATAAATAAATAATAAATAACTAAAACTGCCCCCACCCCTGCCAAAACACTGTCATTCCTATCAGTGTGAGAAGTAACTCTTATGCCACAAAGCATTCTGGAAATGTAATACTGGGCCACATAGTTCTTAAACTATTGGCCTATCTAGCATGAAAGGAGACATTTAACTGCCCTTGTTATATAATAAGGTTGATACAAATCTTTGCAGATATATGAACCATTTGTTTCTATTCAATATACTTTATATCATGTGAACAGCCTGTGTAGAAGGTGAACTGGCATTTCTCCATATTATTCTTTTTGTAGTTAACTATCCATGGAAGGGGAGATAGAGAAGTAGAATAACTGAAAGTTGTTTTAGACTCAGTTGTTTGCCACGATTTCCTTATAACTAATCTCAGCTCTTCAAGGTAGTTGAGGTCAGACTCCACAACTTTCACTGGAACTATACTTTATTAATATAGGCAATGGTAAAAGAATCTTAAAAGCTTGACTTTGTTTTCCCTTCCTTCCCTCTTATACCCTAGGGAGTTAAGGAAAAGCCAGTTTGAGTTCCTTTCTAGTGTTTTCTTTGTTTCCCAGGCTAAAAACATGTTCTTGTAACTATCACTGCATAATTTCTCCAAGGTCACTTCTGTGGCATTCTACAAATGTGTCCATACTAATAAAGGAAAAAAAATACTTCCATTAATAAAAAATGTATAACCTTTCAAAATATCATGATTTAGGTTGTAGAAAGCCCCATCAGGGAAAGAAGTCTAAATTCCTGGTGAAACAGCAGAATTGTTACATTGAAAATAATAGCTCTAAAAATAAATTTCTTTCCCATTCAAGCTAAATTGTTATAGTATTAAGTACAGTATTTTTGTTTGGTATTTATTTATATTTAATAAATTTATATAGCTACTTACTCAACCTGCAACTCAGGGTGGTATACACAATTAAAAACAGTAAACAAGAAGCAAAGAAGAAAAAATGCATTAAAATATAATAAAATACAATAAAAAGGCTTCCAGAGAAGAAATGGCACAGTCAACATCTGTGGCGGAATGAAGAGCCAGTGAGTAGACTGGCTCTTCAATAATTCCTCTCTGGACAAGGAGAGGACTTGAGATTGCCCACAAGTGCTCCTGACAGCTGCTCTTTATAGATAAGAGATGGCATATGGGAAGAAGAGATCATTTGTGGTATTTTAAGAGAAAGTGATAAGTTACTAAAATTGTTTATATTGTTGTGATGAAGGTGGGAAGTCACTTCTTTATATATATCCTTTTTCTTTACTATATTCTTATTTTTTCTTTCTTTTCTATTTCTCTTTTTCCCTTCTTTTCTTTTCTGCACCTTCTATCTTTCTTTTTATTCTTTTTTTCATTTTGTATTAGTTTACAAACTAAAATTAGTTTACTGTTGTAATTATAATCTTTAATAATATATATATATATGTATATGTGTATATATACACATACACACATACATACATACAAACAAACAAACGAATATATATTGTACGAGAGGCAACTTCAGAAAGTTCAAAACAGTCATAAACAGTCAAGGCAGGCACAAAACCTCCTGACTCCATGCTGGGGGGAAACTCAGGTCTTCAGACCCTTCTGAAAGACAGGCAGGGTCTCAGAGGGAATGCTTAAGTGACAGACCCACTCTGTCATATCTTATTAGACAGGTAGAAATAACAGCTTGCACCACAGCATTTTGGACCAGCTGTTGCTTCCAAGTAGTCTGAGCCTATTCTTCCCTGTCCAGACCACTACAGCCTCTAGACCCTGAGACAGAACTTCAAAAACATTGTTTGGCTGGCCAAGAGTTGAGATACCCCGTTGAGTATCATCAGCATAATGATGATCTCTAACCCTGTATTGACAGATGACCTGACCCAGTTGCCTCATGTAGATGCTAAACAGGAGCAGAGAAAGAATTGAACCTCCCACAAAGCAAGGGCCAAGGACTAGACCTCTCTCCACTATCAGCACCAACTGAAACCAGCCCTAGTGGAAGAAGGAAATTGCTGCAACACTGTACCTCCAACCCCTGAGTCAGAAGGATCAATGGTATCAAAGGTGCTGAGAGATCAAGGAAGACCATCCATAAGCATGATCAGTGCCTTCTCTGTACTATGCCCAGACCTGCAACTCAACTGAAAGAGATCCAGATAATTGGTTTACTCTGGAGTTTTCTGAAGCTGCAGTCCACCTTCTCAGCAAACTTCCACAAGAACGGAAGATTGGAGAGTGGCTGGAAGTTTTCCAACACTGGTCCAACAATGGCTTCTTGAAGATGCATCAGACTACCACCACCTGAAGTGCAGGTTGAATTCCTCACCCCTCTCTCAAGGATGAATTCATCACTGCTTGAACAACCCACATATCATCTCTAGGAAGGCCTTGACCAACTAGAGAGGGACATGGATCTAATATACAAGTGGCACATGCACAACTCCAAGGACCCTCTCCAATTCCTCAGGACTAACAGGCACAAACTCTTCCCAGATGATCATGCCAGACCACACCTCAGTCAACTTTATTTTTAACCTTATTGTGGTTAATATCATCCTCTCTGTTTTGTGTGCTTTTTATTGTTACTTTTAATTATGATTGTTTTTATGTATTTTTTGTTTTTAATTAAGTGCTGTATGCCACCCAGAGTCACTTTTATGTGAGATGGGCAGATAAATAAGTAAACAAACAAACAAATGTTACAGGACCTGCACAGTTGAGTGATAAAGAATGGATTCAAATTCTTTATCCAATAGACACCTTAAAAAACCCTCATAACAACCCTTCAGATGGCTTTCTGACTCATCTCTCTCTAAGGACCAACCTTAAGCAAGGCTGTCAGATGGCACTCCACAGATAAAATTAAAGTGGAAAAATGATGATGTTCTACCATTATAATTGCCACTGTGTAATCCTTAATAAATGCTCTTCCTGTTCTCAGATTTGCTGTTTGTCCTTCTCCAGCGGTGCTCTAGGTGTCTCTTCTGTCACCATCTTGAGAATTTCTTCATGAATTCATGAAGTACATGCCCTTCATGTACTTGGCCCTTCATGATGTACATGCAGAGAAGGCATAATCCAATCAAGGGACATCATCACCCTCTCTTCCCAAGAAGTGACTAAGGCCTTAGTCAAACTGCACGCTAGAGCCTCAGGATCTTTCCCAAGTATCCTCTGAAAACCAAAAAGGCCCATTGACCTTCTGGTATGCCCTTAAATCTAAGTGCAATTCAAGACTTGTTTTGGTTTTGGTTTCCCCTCCCCCTTGGCAATTCTGTCAAATTGAGAGAGAGAGATTGACTGGCCCAAAGTCACCCAGTGAGTTTGCACGGCTGAGAGTGAAGTAGATCTTGAGTCCCATTCCTAGTCTAACATCTTCACCACCACACCACACTGGCTCTCCGGTTAACTGCAAATATTGAATCTGAAGCAAACATTGCTAAATTAAAATTAAAATAAGCCTTTTCCTATTTGCATGATCTAAAAGTAATTATTGTAAGCAATACATTTTTGAACTAAAATATCTTTTAATAGTTAACAATACTATTTGCACATTTACTGTATCTATAATTTTTATGCCTGTAGTTGAACATACTTGGTTATGTTATTCATTTCCATTGCAAAAGTCAAAACCATATCTATACTGAAAATTGCTGAAATAAATACGTCAATTAAGAAGGTAGACATGCAGAGCTCCTGAGTAAACATGCTCATAATATTGTCTGTCACTTTAACAGGATGAAGAAACTGAAGGAGACCTTGGTGGCAATTCAGCAGTTGGATAAGAACATGAGCATCTTGAGATCTTGGCTCGCCCACATTGAATCAGAGTTATCCAAAGCCATTGTCTATGAAACTTGTGACTCCGAGGAGATTCAAAGGAAACTAAATGAACAGCAGGTAAAACAAAAATGTGAGGTAGAAGAGCAATCAAAACAAAACCAAAAAAAAAAACCCAAAAAAATGAAATACCCACATTTCCAATTGCATAATGGTGAAGGTGATCCAAATGTGATGCAGGTTTGGGCCTGCTGTTTCCTGTGGTACAAGAGGGCAGTGAGAGGAAGATGCCCTTAAATTTCAAGGCAAGTGATGCTTTTAGCATTATTCTGGTAGAATCTTCTGCTGGCTTGACATCCAGTCAACATGGAACTGCTCACTGAGCCTGCCAACCAGAGGTAAGGCACTACCATATTATGTACAGAATGTTAGCTTCTGATGTAATTGGCTTTTCATTGTGTGGAAGTGGACTGTGAGGCACTGTTTACTGCCCTATATGTAAATGAAATCTTTGTGTTAGTATTTCACAAGTTTATAAGTATGTGAGATGAAAAGAAACTTTGTATTTGGGAAGGCCAAATTATTCCTCCCCCCCCCCCCCCCTTGGCTGTTTCTAAGTTTTTGTTTGAATTATTTTTCATGCAGAGTTGAATGAGCTATACAGAAGGAACATTTAACTTTAAACTTGTTCATAAGCTGCAGAGGAATGAGGTAGTACAAGAAGAAGGTAGCAATAGCAAAAACAAAGGAATAGGCTTTTAAAACATTTTATTGATGAAATTTAAAATTTGCATGATGCTGGTACATTTAAACTTGCCCATAATTTCTGATACAAATTATTACAAGGATATATATCTTTTATATAAACAGTAATATCCCACCATTCTTCATGGAATAATAATTTGCTACTTTACACTGCCAGAGCAGTGGATTTGATCAGTAACTTTCTCAAGCAATGCTACAGATCAGATCAGATCATAGCATCTTGCCATTGAGATATTATCTAGATACCAATGGTTAGCATGAATTCATTTGGCATCTATTATCTAGATACCAATGGTTAGCATGAATTCATTTGGCTGCTGAAAGTAGAAATTAGATGAGTTTTTCTCTATTTTGCAACATTGTGTTCTGACCATCAAATATAGATAGTAAACCTAACTGGAAAAAACCACAATCTTCTGTTTAATTATATATGACATTTTTTTTAAAAAAAGCTGCAAGAATGTTCCCTTGAATACAACCTTTTCAACCAGGTTGAAACAAGGTTTCAATAATTTACAAATTATTTTTGAGATTCTTATTGGAGTTTGATACCACCAATAAAAGAGCTTAAGCTTATATTTTCTATATAGATGCTGATAAGAATCCCCCATTCTGCCATTGAGACATGGCATCTAATTTTCTCCCTAAATCTGGATCCCAAGTTTCTTGTAGCCCTATGATGTACTTGCCATAATTATTTCAAAAAGATCTGTTATATTTGGGCTTATGTGGAAAAAATGACATTGATTTTTCTAAATTACATAGATGTCTATTTCCAGTTTCCATCACTTGTCTATTTCACAATATTGAATTGATCTGGCATCACAAAAATCACAGCACTTTATGGTCTAACTGTTATTCAGCTTGCTCTAGATTGTAAGGTACTGAGTTTTTATAAAAATCTTTTACTCTATAAAGCCTGCCCCCCCCCACACACCCCTAGTTTCAATTGTGTGGCTCTGTCTTGATTGAAATTTGGGTATACTGTCAATGAAGTTAAGAGAGTAATTCATGAAATAAGTCCTGAAAACCTCTTTCTTTATATTCAGCACATTACTTGTATAAAATCAAAAAGAACTGGTTTAAATCCTTAACCCAGAACTGAATATTTTCCATCTATACCCACTGTTTTTTGGGGGGGTCTTCCATTATGAAAGAAATAATATGTGCTAACTGAGTTTTAAACACTGTCTGTCCTATAGGTTTCTTACGTTATAGCAACTGGATGGGAAAAGGATCTTAAATATCTACATATCCTATATCTTTTTATTGTATCATCCAAAGCTCTAACATTCAGTTTATATATATCACTAATAAAATACCATTTCTACTACTTTGTGTCCTATAAAATAAATCAAATCTATTCTGGCCTTAAAAATATAAATCTTTTGTTGCCTGCTCCAGTAACAAACCTGTTCCTTCCTGCTTTTTCCCCTCTTAACCTCCCTACCCTTGCCATATAGTCTCTACCTCAAATATTTCCCCTCTGATGATCTCATAATTTCTATCACCCACATTCCCCTCCCTATTCACCCGCTCCCCCCCCCCACTTCAGTCATAGACCAACAGTAAATCTGCAGAGTTTCATAAGGGTCATTCTTGAGCCTTTTCTTGATATAAAAGAAAAGTGTTTTGCTGCTCTCTCATCCCTTTATCGCCCAATGAATTGTTTTTATTAATAAATCAACTGTATCTTATAATTTTATTTTTATGTGCTTTCTCATATTAGTTGTCTGCTTCCCTCTTCCCAAATAATTATTTATCTCACCTACTTATAACTTAATCCTAATATGAGCTAATGTTTTAATACTGTACTAGATCTTTCAGTCTAAAGGGTTCATTTTATTTTTCCCCGTTTTTCTTGTGCTTCTGTTGGAATCCTCTTTCGCCTGGGAGCTTCATTTTGCAACTGTATCTCTTTGGCTTAATCTCCAAGGTCACTCCTTGCCCTAGCACCATCAGAGGGAGTCTTCTTCAAATCAGCCAGTTTTATTCATAACCTGAATAGTATTAATTGTTTCTATTCCTTGTGGTTTCAATATAATGAGTTTAAATGGAAATCCCCATTTATACTTACAGTTCTGTAAGAAGCTTAAATGCAATCATTTTTTGGAAGGCAGTTTGGCTAATGTCTTGTTAAAACAAAACTTTATCTCCTCCCCAGTTAAATTCCTTCAGCTTGTGAATTCCTGACAAAAATAATTTTGTCTCTAGTATGTTCTTTAAGAAATTAAATTATAATATCCCGTGGTTTATTCAACTTTGCAAGCCTGGAATTTTGAACTCTATGTGCATGTGCTATGTCCTTTTCCAAAAAGTATAACTCTGGGAGGGAATCATTAAGTCTTCTTACTATGTAATCCATCAGGTTGCCATTCTCAGCCTTTCATTAATACCTCTGATAGAGGTTGCTTCATCTGTTACAATTGTCAATATCTGCCACAGATATTTTAATATCCATGATATCCTTTTCAATCTTTTTTACACTGGAGGCATTTTTAGTACCTAAGCTGTAAGTTTGACTAGCTTCTTGAGCAATGTCTCATATTTGCCTTGGCCTCAAATAGTTGATGGATATTTATTGTAGCATTTTGGAGTTTGGTGTTGGTGTTGTTTTTAGTTTGGGAAGGGCTGTGTGAAACTGATATTAAAGAATATTTTAAGATGCTTAACTTCAGCCAGTACTCCTAAATACTTAGTGTTGATAGCAATATTTCACAAAAGAAGTAATGAATAATCATTATTTGAGTTTCAGGCCCTTTCCCAGTCTATGACTGCCACCTTACAACAAAAGCCTATTAATATGGAAACAACACTTAAGCTTTGAATCCCCATGATAAAAAGGGGCAGCCACACAGAATGATGCCTACTGCAACATTATTTATTTGTTTGTTTGTTTGTTTGTTTATTGTATTTATATAGCTGCCCATCTGACACAAAGAATTAAACATAAATTTGGCTTAAGGCTAGCAGGTTAATGTGCCAAAAATCTCTGTAGCAAATATTACTGAAGAAAAATATACCCACTGAAATGACTTATATAGTTGTGGGGGACTTGTTATTAGTAGTGTACAACTGAGGAACAAAACTAATAATGAAGAAGAGCCATAGACTTCAGTCTGTTGTCCAATATTACTCTGCAGTACAGAACTGAATAGATCATTTACATTAGCAATTATTCTTGAAAGTAAGTAATGTGCTATAAGATTCATTGTGATCATATAAACACCAGGAATGAGCCAATCTCTTGGGTGCAACAGCTCATGACTCAGACTTGAGACTTAGAATTATTATATAGCCTAGAGAACTACTTAAAAGCAATTGGAAATAGGTACAGTGGTACAGTTTGCTTTTGAAGATCATCATTCAGCAGGTGATGGGCTGCCAAGTTGCAAGCTGTCCGAAAGTGAAAAGTGGGTTGTCAACAGAATGTCAATTGCTGTTGATCAACACTCATGAGAAGGCGGGCTGCCATAATAGATTGTGTAAAAAATCCTGCTAGAATGCAGTGTCTACTTTTAATTCAAGGAATTACAAAGGTCTCAGTGTCTGCCTTATTTTGGACTGAAAGAGCCATGTGCATTACTGCAGGTTTAAAAGGATGCATGGCATGAGCAGTTATGATGCTTATAATATGTAAAATAAAAAGGGTGAGAAGGAATTTATTCATTATCATTATGGTGGGAAAGATGGGTATTTTCTTGTTCAGTGCGACGTAGCAAACAATGTAACCATATGATCCAGGCAGTAAGCATACTTGGTGATTATTTGTGCTCTTCTGCAACATGGAAGCAAAATATGAATTTTATTTTATATTTTAATTAGGGTTGCATTTTCACTTTGCATGGTTTTCACTAATGAAAAAACAATTGTTAAATAACACTTTAATGTGTTTTTAGGTTTATTCAACATTTTTGTGCCATTTGTTATTACTAAATTGGGATTTGAATCTGAGTTTCCATTTGAATGTCATCAAAGAAAAGTTCATAAACTTCCCATTCACTGACTCTTCTTTCTTTCTTCAAAGAGATTGGCTCCAGTCTTAACTAATTTTTTAAAATAAAAATGCAAATGATTATTTCCCACTTTCAAATATGTACAATCTCAATTCACTGCTACAGAACTTTCCCCCCTTTCTTGCATATGTATTTTTATTCTTTATGCAAAAGGATACATTCATCCATTTATTCCTCTCCTCCTTTCCCCCAGTTCCTTATCTTTCCTACCGGACAGTCTTATCCACCCAAGAAATACAAATATATTCCTTGTATATGTACAGCCAACTGGAGTTGAAGCAAATATTCCTTGGATAGGAATACCCAGGATTCTTCTGGCAGTCTCATTCCCATTTGTCACCCAGCAAATTCATATGATACATGACAGTGAACATTGTAGGACTGCAAGAACCATTGTTTTCATAAGAATATCTTGCTATGGTGTGAAACCTGTCTAGGCAACTAGGCTTTTTGAAACGTTTTAACTTCCCCATCTTCTGCACACTTAGTATGCCTAAACAGACTGAATTGACTAAAGAGAAACTACTTATTTGGTTCTTATTTATCAAATTAAGGTTGCTCTCAGGTAAAGGTGGGTCACATTCACCTTGGCACAAACCTCAAAGACTTGGGTTACATGGAACAGTAATTTAGAACTATGTGGAATTCTGTCATGCCAATAGTTTATAAATCAGAGGCACACTGTCAGGTTTCCTGGTTCCTCTTGCCTGCAGACATGACTATAATGGTTCTGTGTTGGTTTGTTTATCCTGTTATACAATTTAGGGACTTAATCATTTTAAGATTAGCAAGATTTGGAAGCTTTTTCTAAAGTTTCTGGTTTATTGATCCATTTACACAATTAGTAATTTACTTCTGAGTAAAATCTGTATGAAATCACGTTGCATAACATGGAATGGTCAGAAACTTCCAATATCAGAAACTGAAACAGATATATTTTGTATGCTTATTCTGTAATGTTATAGGTGCACATATTACATTCAACGTGATCTACCATTCAGCATTCATAAAGCTACCAGTTAGCTTCAGAAGGCCAGACATTTTTCAATTATATGCTTATAGTCACTTCTAATTTGACTCAAAACGTAGGTGGACCACCTGGATCTCACTGGCTGATGTACAGGAGACAAGATGATTGTTTATTCATTATGTTTATTCATAATGACAAGAGAGCTGGTTTGGTGTAGTGGTTAGGGCATCAGGCTAGAAACCAGGAGACCTGCCTTAGGCATGTAGCCAACTAGTGACCTTGGGCCAGTCACTCTCTCTCAGCCCTAGGAAGCAGGCAAGGGCATACCACTCTGAAATCTTGCCAGGAAAACTGCAGTGGCTTGTCCAGGCAGTACCAGGAGTCAACAATGACTCAAAGGCGTGCGCGCGCACAAACACACACACACACATGTTTATTTACCACACAATTTTTTCCCCAGAGAAAATTCTGTTGTCAAAATTTCTTAGGATAGGGTTGTAAATGGTATCTGGCATGTTGTGATATCCAGACTTGATCAGTCTATATGCCAGACAGGCACAGGCATAGAATCCGCATCTTCGTGTGGGTGAGATGCTCTTTGTCACATATTGAATCACATAAACCCAAGCCTCTGCCCTTGGTAGAGATGGAGATTGAGTTTTTGAAAGCGAAGCTTACTTGAACCGCACAGAAGCCGTGCATAGAATTAAGGAATAAATAGGGTTCTTTCCATCTCCCCAGTGCCTCAGAATTAACTTATTGGAATCCCCAAGAAGTCAAAAATCTAGGAAAAGTTATGCAGAGGAACAGATGCTTCAGGTAGTGTTATCTTTGAACAAATACAGTAGGTCACCAGTCTAGCCAGGAATTTGCATTAGATTTCTTCTATGTGATGCTAATGGTCTTTATTTCTCTGAACAAATTATAGATTTGGGGTTTAAAATGTCTGTGTTAAATCAAGCCTCAGGCACATGCAAGGATGTTCATTGTCTTTAACTTCTCACTATCTGGGTTAATTTGACTTCTGCTCCAAATGCCATATAAGAGACTTTGTAGCAAATCAGTGTCATGAGGTAGTCTTCATGGAACGCTGCATCGGCCTTGGTAATTTCCTTTTAAGTTGCTATCACTGGCTGGTACAGCTCTATCGTTTGTCTTTACCAGTCTTTACCGACACTGACTTTTCCTTTTTCAAATAAAGCTTGATTTATCTCTCATGAGACTGGTCCCAAAGAAGGGGCGTACTTCGCTAAGCTACGGGACTAAGAGATTGCATTATATAAATTAGTTCCTTTTTTCTCCTTTTTTACTTTTTAATTGCAAGAAAGGCAATACGTTAAAAGGTCAACACACTCAGCTCCACCACCAGGACGTGTGAACAGTTCACACAATGAACATGCTAATCACCCCCAGCAGCCACTCGTTAGCAACTCAATAGAAGAAAAAACCCTGCCTAATCCCCAAGAAGATTTTGGTTTTATAATTTTTTAATTATGTATTGCCGATTTTAGTTTGTTGTAAGCCGCCCAGAGTCCCCCGTTGTGGGGAGATGGGCAGGGACAAGTCAAATAAATAATAATAATAATAATAATAATAATAATAATAATAATAATAATAATAATAAAAAAGATACACACATATTCTGACACCAAAACAAGCAGCCACTCGTTAACCCAAACCCCACACCCCCCAACCCCCCACAACACACACCCAAATCCCCCCACCTTCAGATCTCTATAAATACCCAAAAAGGGTCACATCATCCTGGGCACAGAGAGAACTGCTCCTGTCTGTGCTCCTGCTCTCTGAAGATGTCGGTCACAGATGCTGGCGAAACGTTAGGAAACAAAACTTCCAGAACACGGCCACACAGCCCGGAAGACCCACACCAGCCTTTGTTCTATGATGATTTGCAACACCCCATTAATACAACACCAACAACAGATGTCATAATCATTATAGATGACTGGAAGACTAAAGTTGAAAATAAAAATGCACCTGGAGTAATGGAATAATTTTGTCTTGGTATACAGATGAAGTAGGAGACCAGCAAATAACTGTGAAACAAGTTCAATGATTATAGCAAATACATTTTTCAAGCAACCTAAAAAACAGTTCTATACATGGACATTGCTGGATAAACAACACCAAAATCAAATTGACTATGATCTGCAACCAATGGGTGTACCTTTATTCAGTCAACAAAAACAAGACCTAACGCTCACTGCGGCTCGATCATGAACTTCTTGCAAAATTCCAGCTTAATAAACAGTCATCAACTAGATAGAATCTCCATAATGTTCCATCTGCTTATGTTGTTATAAAGGTAGAGAATTGAAATGGATTTGATTTGATCTGATAAAGAGAGTGTCTGAAGAATTCTGGATTGAAATTCACTAAATTATTAAAGATGAAATAAACAAAATTATTACGAAGTGCAACATGCAGAAGAAGGCAAAATACCTATTGATACATTGAAAATTGACTAAGAAAGGCAGAAAGCAAAAGACAATACAGAGAGAAGAAAAATTCTACAACTAAACTCTTCCAGAAACTAAGAAGAGACCAGGAAATCTATTTAAATAAGCAGGGAAAAGAAACTGAGGATGATAATCAAATAAAAAGAACAATGAATTTATTTAAGGTAATTACAGAAGTCAAGGGAATCTTCCCTGCAAAGATAAGCATGATAAAAGACAAGGCAAAGATCTACTGCAGAAGAAGGTACAAAGTAGAGTTAATTAAAATATAAAGCATAAATGTACAATCACCCTAAGTATCTAGACAAGGTGGCTAGATACTCTCACTGCTGACATGAGTATGGGCTTACAAAGATTCAGAGAACCAATTACTGACAGACAGTCCTAGTGAACTGTTATTGATTGGGTCATGAAGAATTGAAAGAGACTGAACAACATCGTAGCCATCCATTGGCAGACATTTTGTGAGTTCATGCATCCACTAAGTTCTTGGAATTCGAAATGTGTTCTTGCACCAAAAAGCTGCCTATCCCATCCTAGAACACCAAGTGTACAGCAACTTACTTTTTTAAGAGAGCCATCGCCTTAACATTTCTCACTCTGTGTTCACATACTCCAGTTACTGTTCTTTCATAAAAAGGAAATGATCCAATTTTTCCTGTTTCATGCTCCACAGTACTCAGTGAAGGAAAAGAAATAAAGCATATAGTTGGAAACATAAGACAAATGTGGAGTTAATTGCAGACAATTTGAAGAAATACAATTTGACAAAGAGTTTAACAGCACAACCTTCTCTAACACAACATTTATCTACAAATCCCATCACCTCACCCAGGGCTGTTTGGGCATGTATGTCACAAAGAAGGCATTCCTTGAAACCGTCTACTCCCAAGCCATTCAGGGTTTTAAAAATCAACACCAAACCATGAATGGGACCCAGAAATAGGCAAGCTGTGTATGCAGTTGGCAAATTGCTACTGAGATATAATCAGTGGTACTAGTATTAGACTCATTGAAATTACCTGAAAATGTGTAGCAATAATACTTCATGGATATCAATTAGTATATTTCCCAGACTGATAGAACTAAATATTTTTTAACAGAAAATATGAACATCTGTAATTTAAATGAGAGTACTTATACTAATATGTGTACGTTGCTTAACTGTTAAGGGGTTATTTGTCAGAATACACTTGAATCGTAGACCTTAGCAACAGTTTTGACCTTACTGGGAGAAATTTGAAAAGTTACTGTAAATGCTAAAGAAGCAGACCTAATTTTCAGATCAAGAAGTCATAGGAAACATCAAAGTTGCTATTCAAGTGCTTTACATCTGAAAAATGCTTTTCCTGGATATTCAGTTCAGTTGATTTTACAAGGAACATCATTATAGATTTCAGTAGTGAAAAAGACAAAGATTTCTGTATGGGGACTAAAGCTTTATTAGGTGCAAAGATCTATTAATGGATATATTCAAGATCGAACTTCAAAAAGGAAAAAATGCCCACTTTAGACTCCCCAATAGCAGTGTTATGAATGCAACCACATATGCACTCTTTTTGTCTTATTATATCTAATACATAAGCCACTTGATTAGAAAAACAGAAGTAAGATGTGTTGGAGTGATTGTTTTGAGTGTGTGTGTATGTGCGCACATGCGTGATTGCATTAGAGCTTATTTTTAAGTATATCCACTTAGAATCTGAATAAAAAAATCTCATTATTCATGGAAAAATTTGGGATTTTTATCAGCCACCAAGTAGCTTAGCTTTTTATCTTCCTTCATTTGTATTTCAATTTTGCCTTGTTTGTTTATGGTATGTACAGTATTATTAATTAACTCCGGTTTTGCCTAAGACATTTAAGTTTATCTATTGACTTACAGGAACTTCAAAGAGACATAGAGAAGCATAGCACTGGGGTTGCATCTGTCCTCAATCTCTGCGAGGTTCTTCTCCATGATTGTGATGCTTGTGCTACTGAAACAGAATGTGATTCCATTCAGCAGGCCACACGGAACTTGGATCGAAGGTGGCGGAATATTTGTGCGATGTCAATGGAAAGGCGACTCAAGTAAGTATTTGGCCAAACTTTAGATGATTCTCCAGATTTCTTAGAATGGAATGAAGTCTGCCCAGTTCTTAAATTAAATGCCTGTTAATGGATATAAGCTACATAGGTAGTCCATAGAGCAGCATGAGGCTTCCACATGGGTAAAACTTCTTTCCATACAGATTCTGCAGTGAGAGCTAAACTTAAGCTAAAAAGTCTCACTGCTGAATTATCTAATACAAAACTGAAGATCTAGATGACATGCTCCATACAAAAGTTTCCAGATACAGTCTCAACATCTCAGAAATAACTGGTAAACATTGTGATCTAAAACCTGGAGAGTAATTCTCAAGCAACAGAAATAATGTTAGGAAGATAGGCTAACTAGGTTAAAGACAGATTTCTACAACCATATGGAAATTATGTGTTTTAGGGTGTTAATTAACTGATAGTTCACCTTGACAACCATTTTTGGCATGCCGATGATTTATAGTTCAATGCTCTGCTTCCTGATATGGTTTGGATTCAGTAAGGCATGATAGATACACCTATTTGTTAATGCAGAATGGTGTGCTTGTAACTTTTTTTAAACTTCTTAATTTAAGCAGCTGTAAGTTGTACAGTCCTGAAACTTTTCTGCTCAGCTCTTTCTTTATAGTGCAGTGTTAAAAAGCTCAAAATAATTACATGATTTCAAATAAGGATTTGCAATATTTTAAGAGGGGAAAAGAACAAACCATAGCCACTTTATTCCAGCTCAAGCTGAATTCAGCCAATGTTTTATGTTGCTTATTAATCAAAATTACTGTCAAGCTTGGTTAAAAGCCAGTTATTGTTCAGTACATTTTTTGTTTGCTTGGGCATGCTCAAGTATGCAACATGATTTCCTTGTTACAGTTGGTAACTAGATGATGTATCAAATAATAATTAAGGTGAAATTCAGACTATCCTATTTTTATCTTTGTTTCAGAATTGAAGAGACTTGGAGACTGTGGCAGAAGTTTTTGGATGATTATTCTCGTTTTGAAGATTGGCTGAAAATTTCTGAAAGGACAGCTGCTTTCCCTACTTCTTCTGGGGTATTATATACAGTTGCTAAGGAAGAACTAAAGAAATTTGAGGTGACTTGTTCTGCTTGAAATATAATCTCCTCTGATGCTGTCACAGAAGCAAATTTGTTCTACCCTATTAGAACACGTCATCCTCTAGTAATTTCATTTTAGTGAAAAATCAAATTCTAGCTTCAATCTTGGAGAAAAGGGCTTTGAAACCACAAGAGTAGATCACAGATTGTCCACCCTGTCCTAAACTATAATTAAAATGAATTAGCACACTTAATTCATATGCACTGGCCATTGTAAGGCCATAGTCAACTATGATTTAGCTTCCATATGCCCAGTGGCTCTTGTCTTCAAATGGTGCAATTGATTTTGAACAGGTAGTCATGTCATCCCAATAGAACAGCATATTGGCTTTTGCTAGCAAGAGCAATAAACAGGGTACCTGTGGTTTGTGATTGTTGGGCTGTTGTTGTTTTGTTTTTTAGTTTCCCTCTCTGGCTCATTCTGCCCAGAAAAAAACATAATGCTAGTTGGAAATGGAAGCTTTTCCCACCTCTTCCTTTCTTTCAGTTGAGCCAGAGCAAAATGAAGGAAGCAGCAACTGCCCCAGCCAAGGCTGATAGATGTAATGCAAACTATATTTGTGACCACCAGAGAAGAAAATACAGGAGAATGAGATCAGAAGGCTTGCTGTTACTATCCAAAACAGAGAATTTTTTTACAGATGAATACATTCTCTGTTTTCTATTTCAGTGTAAAAATAACAGCATAGACTTGAATTCATCTTTATTATCCCCTTTTTCTATTTTATTGACTTTTTAATTTTGAAACTATATTCCGTCCTTCCTTTTGCTTCCCATTTTAATTATTTCAAACCATTGCCATCTTATTTAAGTAGGACTTAGTCTTGCAATCACTAATATCCAAACGTCTGTTTATATGAATGAATCAATCTATTTCTTGAATGAAAAATGTTCCTTGCTTTCCATTCCATTCATTTCATTTCCGTTTTCCTTACTGAAGAATCATGCAATTTATTCTACTAAATAAAACTCAACCAAGTATATTTTATTAGTTATTAAAGCTGTGTTCCTTTATGGGCTTTTTCTATGTATTTTGTTTCATTTTCTTTTATCTAAGTGCATTTCAATTTTCTGTCCACTTAGGCTCCTAAATTGTGTGCTTACTGCAGGCAAAAGAATGTGCCTATTTAAAAAAAGCTGTTCAAACATATTTTTACTTTGCTTTGAAATTGTCTGCTATGTCTACATGCTCCTGTAGATATTATAGAATAAGTATTTAGGGTGAGTGGAAGTAAAGGAAAGCTCACTTAATAGTTTATAAAGAGGAACATGTCAATGTGTCTGATACAAGAAAAGCTGCATTCCTGAAATTTCATCTTTTACATGTTTTTTTAAAGACAAGAGAGCATTACTTTTTTGCATATGGTATAAGGATTTTTAAAGCATAGATTTATATTTGCTTTAATGCATTTCTTCCTTACCCAGATGCTTTAGCTAAGCTTAATAGGGAAAATTACTATAGTCATTTACAAGAGCAAAAGAACTGTCAGTTTTAAGCTTTGCATTTCTCCAAAATAACTACAATATTAGTTTTTATTTGAGTAGTAAAATGTGGTGCAGATTTAAAAGAGTTTGCTCTTCTGAAAATTCTCAGCTAAAGTACAATTAAATTGAACAAACTAGAATATCGGTATAGAAGTACATCATTGTTAAGATGGTAGAAAACATTCCAGCTGTCATTCCTCTGGACAAATGTTAGTAACAGATGAAACTACAAATGTGGTTGCCTTAACATAAGCCGCTCTGTTTAAAACATTTAATCTTTCTTACTGATTCAAACAGGTGGATTTGTTTTTCTGGATTTATTTTACGGAGTTTTTATTATTGTTGTCCAACTGAATTCTTTATATAATTTCCACCGTACTCTGTCCCTTCTTATTTAATTTCCCCACCTATCTACATTCTGCACTGACATTTAAATTGAGTTTATCATTTATGAGAAGAACCCTTGGAGGTTATTTGTTGCTTCAGATTACATAGCTCATTTTTGTCCTTGGCTGCAACCTGCTGCACAATTGTCTGTTTTCATTTTAATCATGGTGATTGCCAAAATATAAAGGAGCAAAAACAACACAGAGTTGATGTTGATTGCCATGAATGTGTCTATAGATTATTTTGTTCTGTTACATCTGGTGATTCAAGGATAGCATTTAACCCCTGAAAGTTATTGATCTCTCCTTGGTGGATACTGAGTATGCACTCTCTCTTTTTCTCTCTATCTCTGTTGTGGTCCACCTATACAGACTAATTCTGTATGATATAGTTACATTACCATGCATTCAAGCTTATTTAGTTAATAAACTATGTCTGCGTGTCTATCTTTTATTCTGGGGTTCTGAGAAATCCATTCCATTATTTTAACTGTATTAGCACTTTGTCATAAATAGAGTAGAGGAATATAAAGGCACAGTTAAACATTTTTGTATAAGAATATTTGTTGTGATGCCTGCCTGCTCCCAAAATGCCATGTTTTAGAAACTTGTCCTGCTTCATCCTGAGTATCAATGCGCACCTGACTTTTTAACAAGTTCACAGTTTGACAATAGTTGGTATAACACAGAGATTTCATGTATAACAAGTAGTTCTTAATATGTCAAGAAAAGAACTGCCAACATGAAATAGCTATTTTTGCACAGGAAAAAAATGCTTCCAGTAACAAACTTTAGCACAACTTTTATGTAAACAAAGCCCACATCTTCCCCTCCAGTATGGCAGGGAATAAAATAGGATGTAAACGCCTTGATAATAATTTCTCTCTGGTAGAATTGTTACCAGATACAAGAAAAAAATCCATACCAAGAATAATGATTATAGGGGCCACATTTTAATGGGTTATTTTGTTCTACATTTTGTAGGCTTTTCAGCGACAAGTTCAAGAAAGTTTGACTCAGCTAGAACTGATTAACAAACAGTACCGCCGCTTGGCCAGAGAAAATCGTACTGATTCTGCTGGCAGCCTCAAGTTGATGGTCCACGAAGGAAACCAGAGATGGGATAATTTGCAAAAACGAGTGATCTCCATCCTCCGCAGACTTAAAGTATTTCTCCATTTTCATTCATTTATTGCAGTGGTATATGTTTCTGCAGGTGAAGGGACAGTTTTAAGAATAGCAGTTTTCTCTCTCTCCTTAATACCGATATGTTTGGATTTTGTCTCATTTTGTTTTAAATGTTTAAAGGTATGTACTGATGTGAAAAAGTTGAATAGTTTGGTTTAAGTAGCTATCCTACATTTTCTTTTTTATAGCATTTCATTGGCCAGCGTGAAGAATTTGAGACAGCACGTGACAGCATTTTGGTCTGGCTTACAGAAATGGACTTACAGCTCACCAACATTGAACATTTCTCAGAGTGTGATGTTCAAGCAAAGATAAAGCAACTCAAGGTACAGAAATACAAATCTAGAGGGCCACAATAATAAAAAGCATAGCAGTTTCTATCGTTAACTATACTTTTGTATGCAACATAATATGTATGAAGGGAAACTAGTAAGTTTTAAAATTCATCACACACCATAAGCAAGGATTCATGCAATAATTTTATTGTATGAAGAATACAATAGCACCACCTGGAGTTGCTTTTTTATGAGATGGACAGCTATATAAATATGATAAATAAATATATATTAGTAACAGGCTAAAACAAGCTGTATTTACAGCAAGTACCATTTAACATATGGGACTGAAATTAGTGACTGCTTTAGTTTTCCCTACCAGGTTTTGAGAAGGAGAAAAAACGTCCAGGGTGAATCTCTGCCACCTTTGGAGGGTCAGATATCGTCCTAACACATAGGTTCTTCTCCTCAAATCCTATGCCCCAGAGTAGTATTTTAAAAAGAAAGAAGCCTCTACCCAGCTGGACTCTTCATTTTTTGTCCCAAGTTTGGCGAGAAGAGGAGGATAGGCAGGAGACAACCACCACAAGGCCATCACGACAAGATCCCTTAGGAGATTTTAGAAGCACGCTTGTTTGAAATAATATTCTTATGTTTTGATTATAATTGTTTATCTTGCTTGAAAACTGTTTTGGGGTGATTCGTATCCTGAAAGAAAGGTAAAAAATAATTGCAATAAATCAATAATAGTAATATTTTTTGCATAGCTTCTGAAGAGAATAGTTGCTAAACAAAGTAGCCGCTAAATGAGGAGTGGCTGTAGAAATCTTTGCTGGAGATAAAATAAACCAGTTTATGTACCAGAAATATACAGCATGTACCAAAGGTCAGGCCCCATAAACATTGTCAGGCTCCATAGACAAAATCAGACCCCATGGACAATTTATTATATAAATTACATTAATACATAGGTTGCCATTTTCTTCTAAGCACTTCCTGACTTATTTGACACATGACCTTTGAAAAAAAAATTAATTAATAAAATATATAGTGATTGGCCTCTGGGACCTGACTTTTCCTATACCCTGTATAATAAATTACAATATGTTTTTCAGGCTTTTCAACAGGAGATCTCATTGAATAACAACAAAATTGAGCAAATCATTGCCCAGGGTGAACAACTGTTAGAAAAGAGTGAGCCTTTAGATGCAACTGTCATTGAGGAAGAGTTGGATGAGCTGCGACGTTATTGCCATGAGGTCTTTGGCCGAGTGGAAAGATATCATAAAAAACTAATTCGTCTTCCAGTAAGTGTTAACTTTTCTACACCAATATTTACACATTTCTTAGTTTTTAGACATCACTGTAGACTCTGTGTGCTCTTGTTCAAGCACCCTACAGAGATAGGGCAGATTTGGATAATTCATGATCTAAGTGCATCCCCTCAAACCCCATGTTATGCAGCCACTAGAGCAGGCCAGCACAAATTGTAGAGGAGAAGGGGCCACACTGATAAATTAAAAATAATTGTGGGCCGCAAAGGAATACCTTTTGTGCTGATCAGCTCTTCGGTGGCTAGCGGAGCAGCAGCAGCACCGGAACTGGAGGCATCGGTGAGGCCTGAAAGCATTGGAGGCACTTGGCAGCATGTCTTTCCAGGAGGTAGTGATGTTTAACAGCAGTGAATTTATTGACTTTTTTAAAAATGCCAGTGGGCCACACACAGCTGCTTGGCAGGCAGCAGGCAGCCCATGGGCTGTATGTTGTGCAGGCCTTCCCTAGAGCATGCCCAACTGCTGAAATTTGGCAGTGAAACTACAGTTTTGGGAAAATAATGTTTATGGTTGGGACACAAAATAGACGCATTAAGCCTCTTAAACCTTCACCTTGTTTTTTAAAGTCCCCTAGCCACCTAGCCTGCAGTGTTAAAAGTAACACTGCAAAAAAAAAGGTCACTCACCTTTCGACTAAGAGATGCTACTTTAAACTTTAAAGTTCTGAGCTAACCATTTATCCTGAATCTTCCCTGTGTTTCTGTGAGGAAATAAACTTTTTTACATTGAGGCATTTTTTTCAATCTTCAAAGTGATCCCACAAAGTGAAGTCTGGAAGAAAGATCTGGAAAACAACCTAAATTAATTGGTGAAGTGATAAAATGCAAAATGTGAAAGAAAAAGAGCTAGTGCTTTTCCAACTTATGTCTTTCAACTGTTTTTAATCTTGAGAGAATGGATGTCATGCAGTGACACCTTTGTCCTCTTGACCTAGCAAGTAGTAGAATGTCCCCTTCTGAAAAGTATTCATTATTGTCTAATGTCTCCTTCTAGCTCACAGACGATGAGCATGAGTTATCTGACCGTGAAGTGGATCTGGATGAATCAGCAGATCTTTCTGACCTGCACTGGCATGACAAATCTGCAGACAGTGTTCTTTCCCCGCATCCTTCCTCCATGCTTTCACTGTCCCTTCCCCAGCCTCTCCGAAGTGAAAGATCAGGGCGGGATACTCCAGCTAGTGTAGATTCCATTCCCTTGGAATGGGATCATGACTATGACTTGAGTCGTGACTTGGAGACAGCAGTTTCAAGAGCACTGCATTCTGAAGAAGAGGGTCAGGAAGACAAAGATTTTTATCTTCAAGGAGCTACAAGCCTAGCAGGTAAAATCTATCAACCATCAACAACATTCCTCTATATGCTTCCTCAGAGAACTTCTTAAATAAGATCATCTCCCTTCAACCAACCTTTATGCTTGTGGTGTTTGATGTAAGGTTACAGGGCCACTTCTAGTTTTGAAAATCTTTACTAATATTCTCCATCTGGCACAGAAGGAACTAGTGAGATAGATCAAAATGGACTTATTAGATGACATTGCACAATTGGTTTTAATAATTATAGGGAAAAGGAGAAAAGACACATTCCAAGAAAACATTTGGCTTAGATAAAATAATTGAACCTGTAGTTATTGTTGTTCTTGTTTATTTGGAAATTATGGCTCTTTGTCATGTCCCATGTGTGAATTAGTAAAGGGAATCTTGTTGTCTCCCAATGCAGCAAACCCACACTGGCATGTGCATAAAGCAATGGCATTTATATGACTGGTTTAACATATGATAGCCTAACCCAGGTAATCATCAGCTCACTCTGACTCAGGGATGCTGGTATACATTCAGAAAATGTTATAGGAGACATACATTTGACATCATTGGGATCTGGAATGTAGATACATAGGAATAAATAACTCTTTTTGATTTGTAGGAGTAGGCTAAACTTACCTAGTTTGAATGATTGGTCCTGAAGAATAAAAAACACAATGTAGGTAACTCAGCATCTTTTAATAAGTCAGTTTCTGATCCTATGGAAGAATGGAAAAGTATAAGAAAATATGTTTGATCCTATCTCCAGTTACCCAGAAATAAATACCGTGGATTTCTATAAGATTTCCTTCCAAACGCACATAGAAATGCAATCAAAACTCAGTATATATTTACTGTAATTCTTCATTATATTCTCTGAATCACACATAGGGATTTCTGTGTATCTGTGATGCACTCCCTGGAATACTCAGGTGCTGAAAGAAACTTTTCGCAGGAATACTGCCACTGTGTAACATATATACATAGGTGTGCTTTCCACTGTCCTCTCAGTTTCTCATCAAACTCCATAGCAGGGGGGGTTGTTTTTGTTTTATGTTTTCCTTGTCACATTGCCACGAAAACACACTTTGTAAAAATCCAGCATTGCAGCAGTAATGCTGCCTTCACACTAACATTTGTTCTGCTTAATTTGTTTTGAAAAAGTTGGATACTGTCCACATTGTTAGGGGTTTATTAAGCAGGTATCAAACCAATAGTAGGCATCTCCAATCAAATTGGTTTGTAAGACTCCTGATGGATCTTCTTTCTAGCGTCAAGATTCTTAGCTTTGCTACCCCAGGCAGTTCTTCCTCCCCTCCATGGGATGGAAACACTGTCATTCTATTCAGGAAGGCATTCAAATCCAGGCCCTGAGTGATAAGCAGCACCAGCTCCCAGATCTAACATCTATGCCACACCGAACTGTCAACGCCTCATCAGAAGTTAGCCATTGTTCCTCAGCAAACAGAGACTTTGAATGTGACATTTCTTCATAATTTAACCAAGAAATTCAGCCACATACTCAGTGGATGCTGAGGCTGGCAAGTAAGTATTGCTCTCACCAGGGGAATACATGAGATTGTATACCAAGCAGATCACAGTTATGGCAAAATCCTTGGGTCTTGAGATCAAGACTCAAAGAGAACCCTTTTAGGATCCCATTTTGATTCCATCCACAGCACAGGCTCAATGCCATTATTAATCCCAATGATGTCAGCATACTTCAAGAAGTCATGGGTAAACCATTCTGTATGCAACCAACCAACTGCCCGTCTCCTGACATGGGGATGCCCTTTCCCCTGTGACAATGAGACAATGCGTAGCTTGAATGCTTGCCAGAGCAATAGTGCAGAGTATAAATCAAATAAGAATAAAATATTTGCAGCGGATTCTTAGGTGACAAAGTGCTTTACCTTTGGACAAATTGACTGTTCTACCTCTTTCCTTCCAATCTGCTTCTGATCCAAAAAATATAAAAAATCAGTCTTGGTGGCATCCACTACATCATGATCAAACCCTGGTTCAGCCTTATCTCTGACTAGTTTACTATGGAAATTACACACACACACACACACATACACACACACACATATGCATATATACTTATTTATTCATTCATTCCTCACATTTATATAGCCACTAGCCACCCATCTCACAAACATGACTCTGGGCAGCATACAATAAAAAAAACAACCTTAAAAAACAAACATTAAAAACATTCCACAATAAGAACATCAATATCATTTTTTTAAAAAATGATACGATAATTTTTTTTAAAAAAATGTAAAAACTAGAAGAGGACACTTTCGATGTTCCAGACAATGCAGCCATCTCACCAGTTCTCCATTTCCCTGAGATCCTGTTGACAGAGCCACATTTTGAGGGACTTCCGGAAGGCTACCAGGGATAAAATACAAGATAGGGATGGAGCTCTAGCCAAAGTCTCTCTCAGCATTATGTTTCAAGAAAGGCAAGTGTATGTGGCAATGCCACAGGCCACAGGCCAATTGAAAAAGTTACAAGTAAGTAACTAATTCTTAGAAAAATTATTGAATTTGAAAGGGATAAGCATCATGGAATGTACATGCATGGTAATTTGCATCTGGTCATGGTATTTTCTTACACTATATTTACCTGCAGGTACAAAATTATAGAATAGATTCTAACTTATGTTTACACTGGATTTTAGATCTCTCTTTACTTGAAGTGCCTCTACTATTATGTAAGAAGACTTCTACTTGTATCAAGGGGTTCCCCTTACACTGCCTCTTTATACTACCCATGGTTTTGTCAGATGTGCTCTGGAGCCCCCTAAACATCTAGAATAGACTAGAAAAGAGCTCTGGGATCTGTGGATGGGAGAGAAAATTTATTTCATCAATGATTTCTGTTGCAGCAACATAGTATTGGATATAAACTGTTCTCGGCAGTTTAACTGAGTCACTTGAATTCTTGAAGATTTCTCAGAGGACACTATGATTAATTTCAGTTCTTTTTGCCTAAACAATATGTGGAATAAAGTAAATTGGTAGTTTATTCTCTTCTTTTGAAATTCACAGATTCCCTTCAATAATTATTGCTAAGCAATCAATGGCTGTGTTTTATCTTTGCAGATATAGTGATTCCTGAGAGCCCTGAAGCCTATGTAAAACTTACTGAAAATGCTCTCAGAAATGTCTGTGGTAGGCATTAAAAAGCCTAAAATTGCTATAATCCTAATATCTGTACTAGACACTTTGTAACACATCTGCTGCTTTATTCATTATTTAACCAATCACTCTAATTCACTCAGAAGCACCAGCACCTTGAAAGAACATTTTCTGACACAAGAACTACCTTGTAAAATACTGTTGCTTCCAGTTGGATATTTGGCGAAATTTGAGGTCTCTTTTTTTTAAAGTATAATACAGAGTAATAGCGTTAACAACCCTGTTTCATAGTATCTGAGCTGGGGGAAAAAATTGCATCACTCTATTGTATTCGCTTCAAATAAGAAATACTAATATCTGTGGATCATCAATCGTACAAATCTATTGTGCTGTACCACAATAAGGGAGGTTTTGCAAGGCCAATAAAACCTTAGAGGTGGAACTGAAAGAGTTACAAAAGAATACAGTGTCAGGTTGGGTTTCCCGCTCTGGATTATCTGATCCTCTTGTGCAGTCTGAAGATACTGGCTGGCCTCTGCTCCGGCAAGTTCTCCTCCCTCATTTATGTTCCACACACAGACATCTGATCTATTCCTCGGTTTCCGTGTTTCTATTTAGAACTTGCATCGGAAAAGACGGATTTGGTGCCACCAACAATTTTTACCGTGCTGAGAGGTGGCTATAACTGGATTTTATTCTATAGGAGTTGTTTTTAAGCATGAGATATGAATGCTGAATATTCTCCAAATATTTTTGAATATGGCTATAATGAAGGAGGGTATTGCATCTTTTTTTGATAGCAAAAATGTATCCAGTGGTCATTTTTGTTGCTATGCGGTTCAGTTTTCTGCTTTAAAAAACCCTATACAACAGAGACATATAAAACCCAAATATCCAGGGTTTTGGACATACCATGTTCCTTGCGTGCTAGAAAACTAGGAATAGACTTAAGGAAGCTTGAGAGTTACAATTCTGAATTTGGAAGAAAATCATTGGATCACTCCAATTTTGTATTCTTTTGTAATTCATCCAAAAGTAGTCAGTTGTGTTCATCTGGGATATACTACTGCAGCCTGAGACAAAATGTAGGATATATGAAATTATTTGAAAGGAAAACAGAATGTAGTTTTTTTCCCCAAACTCTCTCCATATTTGCCTAGCCAGAATACCACAGATACTTTAAAATGTCTGAAGGTGCAATAATACAAGTTGTAGAATATTTTGACCTCCATTCAGAGTTATTTCTAAAAATGAATTGCTTTGGTCAGCAGTGTATATTTCTCCTAAAAAAAAAAAAAATCACTTGTCCTCAGTTACTGACCCATTTGCAAATTACTTACAAATTTGATTTGTCACAGACATGTTATTCAGTCAACCTTTGTCATGCTTCCTAACCTAATTAACACCAGTCTCCATTTTTATCAGTCTGAGATGTTTTAGCGCTTGAGTTGGTAACATCTCACCTGTGTAATTACTGCAGGAGAACCAGGTTCCTTGGAAACACACATTCGGCAGCTGGACAAGGCTTTAGACACTAGTCGTTTCCAAATACAGCAAACAGAGAATATAATTCGCAGCAAAACACCGACAGGGCCTGAGCTAGATTCTAGCTACAAAGGATATGTAAGTACTATGAGCATTGCCACCTAGTGGCTGGATGTAAAATTAAACTTCTTGAAGTACAGAATGGCAACCACTAACCATGAAAAGAATGTGAAGTGACATGGTCCTAATAAATTAATAGTTACATAAGCTGTCCCGGGCCACAAGCCCATTTTGAAACATGCAAACTATGAGGCGGTTGGACCAGGACTATTCAGGATATAAATCAATAAATACATGCAATAAATACCATAGTTGCAAATACTAGCTGAAATTATGGGTTCTTGCACAAGAAGAAATAAATGCTATTTATACCTCAACTGTTTTACTCCTCCTCAGCAGCCATGCAAATAAATAATAATTCACGCATTCTTGCACTGAATCTTAGTTCTGAGTTTTATCTATTTTAATACTTTGTAAAACAATTGGCAAAGAAGCCTATATTTTTTTCATTGTTGTGTTTTCAGTGCATTATATGCCGCTTCTAATTAATGTTTTGTAGTAACAGAACATTTCAGTTTTTCAAGTTCAGACTTTACAGGGTATGGATTTTTTTTGTGTGACACAAGACAAATATTGTTATGTACTATTTCTAAAAGAACTGCAACTAGCTTCAAGACAGAGGCAGAATCTTCCTTTAGACTTGCAGTAATTAAAAACCAGTCATATTGTGGAACAAATAGAAGGTGAGGAAAAGAATTAGAGAAAATAAGAGTGAAGAAATGCACTTTCATATTTCTTGAATATTATCATGGAGAAAGAATGTCAGATTAACATTTCCATGGAAGGATATTGTAAACAAAAAAAAATACAAGTGAGAAATAGAGTTGGTAATTGATAGTTTCAGTTGTGGGAAGAAATGGGGGAAAGGAAGGCAAATCCAAAAACAGGTTTTGAAGAACTGTGTGAAATTTGACGAATTATGATCTGGACATATGGCTACAAAAAGCCCCTCCGCCTATTGGGTAAAATCAAGTATAGTGTGTGTAGTGTAGTACAAATGCAGTGATCCAAGTAAGTTACAATCCATATTAAATTATTATCAAAATAAGATGAAACCCAAAATAACTAAAATGGTCTTTTGCCCATCAAAGTCTTAGCTATTTCAAGCTAAATTGTGGGAATATGATTACTGAAAAGTTATTTGGGGGATTTTTTAAAAAACAGATGAAGCTTCTGGGTGAGTGCAGCAGGAGTATAGATTCAGTAAGGCGGCTTGAACATAAACTGAAAGAAGAAGAGGAAAAGCTGTCTGGATTTATTAACCTGAACAGTACAGAGACACAAACAGCTGGTAAGTAATATTCAAACCTCCCACCTAAATATGTAGCGGTAATGATTTACAACACAAGATTAAAGAGCGCAGAGCACTACCCGAACATCTGAATGCCCTCTTTTTCCCAGGCCTGTTGTATTCCATTAGGACTTACAGTGAGATTAGAGGTGTGGTCCTACTTGACAGGACATACCTTGAGATCCGCTAGGAATCACACAATTAATGTTTCTGATCTTTCGCTGCCCTTTTCTGACTTTTGATTTTGAGGCACAGGCAGATAATAGTGTTGAGGCAACTTCAGTATGCTTGGAACTTGACTTTATCAGGGTAACATTGTTGGTATTTAATTAGTTTCTGAAATATCTCTAAGAATATACCAAGATTTGTGATATTATCTCTTCTTTTAATCAAATCAGTAGCGTCCACGGGAGACAAGAAGAGACAGAACAACTAAAGCAGCATCACAGCATCACAACTTAAGCCTTGATCCTTTTATGCATACATTGTGGCATTATCCATTTATGTGAAAGGAGCAGAGCTTACAGAATGATGCTGCAACACTGTCACTCTGAAAAAATCAGCAAGCTCCTGTGAATGCCAATGAATCAAATATTTTCTATTCAACATTTAACAGTTTTCTTTAAAGATTAGTTTCCGGTCATCTTATTTTTCATTTTCTAAGAATCTTTTATAGTTTTAGAGCATCTGTATTCTAGAATCTTGTTCATTTCTGGATTAAATGGAAACTACTGATGCAGGTGAACTCATTGAAAGTGAATTTGAAAAAAAAATAGGTCTGGCATAATTATGGTGGTAGTGTAATATTTTGGTTGTAAATAAAAATATAAAAACTATTTTTAATAGAAATTGATATAATCTGGTCAGATTGAACACTTTGAAATGCTTCTAGAACTCTTTGTAGTAATAATAACATGACATACAGTTTTTTTAATGAAAAACCCTCCATTACTAATAATGTAAGTTAGTAATGTACTAGATATTGCCTTGGAAAATGGGTAGGTTTTTTCTTGGACAAGAATTCACAGCTATGATTCAAAAAGCCTTATGAAGTCTGGTCAAAGTAATCCTGGTCCCATTTCCTCTGAGGAGGTCTTAAAGAGTCTTGTTCTGCAGACATTCATTCCTTGTCCCAGGGCTGATTCTTGTAGATTTGCAGCTACATTTGTAGTCCTTGTTTAATGACAACTCGTTCAGCGGCCATTCAAAGTTACAACAGCACTGAACAAGGAGATTTATGGCTGGTCCTCAAAGTTGCGGCCTTCGCAGCATCCCTGCAGTCACGTGATCACAGTTGGGTGCTTGGCAGTCAGCTCTCAATTATGATGGTCGCAGCGCCCCAGAGTCATATAATCACCATTTGCAACCTTCACAGCCAGCTTCCAACAAGCAAATTTAATGGGGAAGCCAGCAGGAGGTTGCAAATGGCAATCACATGATATCGTACTTAACCACACGGGTTAGTTCCAACTGGAACTGCCGCAACTGCTGTTGTAAGTTGGTGCAATCATGTGACATCACACTTTACAACCATGTCACTTTGTGACAGAGCTGCTGGTCCCAATTACCATCGTTAAGCAAGGATTACCTCTATTGGTTTACTTTTTAATTAGGCTTTATACCACTCGGTAACAGGGTTCTCTGGATAGTATACAGCCAGTAAAAATATAAAGCTTATAAAAAAACAAAACTATGTAAATGTAGCATAAAACATGCGAACAACTTAAAAACTTAAGTAGGTGACAGGATAACCCATAAGGTAAAACCAGGAAAAGCCTATTGCAAATAGGGCACCTTCACCAACAAACTTCGGTATCTTAACAGTTTTACCTTGCCTCATTGCCTACCCTGTAGTATATGGAAAAGAGCCTCAGGCAGGTCAATCTTAGGGTTTGGCCAGCCAAATATGAGGGATGAGGAGACCCTTCTTCAGATAGTCTTCCATCTTCTTACAATAAATAAATAGATATGAAGGACAATAACTTTTCATTTGGTGTACTTTTCCTAACTGTATCCTCCTCTGAGCTTAAATTTGGATCAGAACTCAGGGATGTAGCATACCCATTATGTCAGATCCATCCAATGTCTGGTACAAGGTAGCAGTGGCACTTATGATAACCCTGTGCTTCTGTTTTTATTGTAGGGCTGAATGGCATCTGTCTGCTCATGTGGTTAACTGAACCCAGAAGGGGGAGTAGGAAAGGCTGAGATGGGAACTCATTCGGGGTCTGGTGTCTTCACCATACTTAGTATGATGAAACATTGGGAAGATCAGTTGGGCAGAAGGTTAAGAACTGACTTTTATAAAGCAAGGTCTTCTTTTCTTAGGTGTGATTGATCGATGGGAGTTAATTCAGGCCCAAGCCTTAAGTAAAGAACTGAGGATGAAGCAGAATCTCCAACAGTGGCAGCAGTTCAGTTCTGATCTAAACAACATCTGGGTTTGGCTGGGCGAAACTGAAGAAGAATTGGAACAATTGCGTTGCCTTGATCTTAGCACAGACATACAGGCCATCGAGCTCCGGATTAAAAAACTGAAAGTAGGTTTTCAGTTTCAGTTTGTTTTAATGCTGTCTTTCTAAGCTTGCTTGCTTGTTTGTTTATTCAGAGAGAATGAGTTTAATTTCCTTTCATGGATGTTTCCTTGAAGTCAGCAGAAGTTGAGGTAGACTTGAAGGAGGTTTTATCTTTTTATACCAAGATGTTTTTTTCAAAATGCTTTATTGTTAGAAGATCAAAGCCCCATTCCCCACACACATTTTATGAAGTAAAATTATCAGGTTACCTACAAAATTTTCTCCCTTCCTAAATTTGCATTGAAACTACTAAAACAGTACTATTTCTTCAGGTGTAGATAACCTTTCACAGGCAGATTATGAACTCAGCCTGATGTCTGCCAGCACTTAGGCGTATATGTGTTTTCAAATACAGCCATGCCCATAGGCTTTAATTTCTAAAACAGTGTATTAGTTTGTTATAAATTCTGCTGTAAATGGTAAGAGATTTAAGAAATGCTTATTACTACCCAGCTGTCAGACATAATTTCATAAATATAGCACAATAATAATAACTAAGAAAAAATATTTAACTATCTTGAATTGATGAAACTTTGAGATGGAGAAGTTTGTTTTTTGGAAAGGTTCTAGCGGTTTTTTCTATCTTCTTTTCCTCTCTACCATCACCACCTTATTTTCAAGGAGCTACAGAAGGCTGTTGATAATCGCAAAGCCATCATTTTGTCCATCAATCTATGCAGTTCGGAATTTATGCAGTCAGACAGTGAGGAAAACAAGAGACTGCAGGAACAACTGTCTCAGATGAACATGCGCTGGGACCATGTCTGCTCTATGTTAGAAGAATGGCGCTGCTCCCTACAGAGTGCTCTCATGCAATGTCAGGTCTGTTCTGGTTTGTACAAAACTTTCTTCTTGGTGTCCTGGATACAGTGCAGTATATGTGCACATGATCGTGCCCTGCTTTGAAAATGTTTTGGACATTAAAAGACCCTTTATTTTTCTCCTTGAAAGGTAACTTTTATAAGATTTCAATTATAATTAAGTTACAGTTTCCTAATTTTTTTCCTGAAATCTACGGGGCATATTTTCTCTCTTTTTACTATCACTTAGCAAAATGGAAAAGTAACAAGCCTTATACAGGGTCCTGCATTAAAAAAAAAAAAAAAATTAGTTCACTCCAGGCTGTAAAATACAACAGGATTCAGAACTAAAAGCTCAATGTCATCTAAGATATGCTTTGTTCCATTTTCACACTATCTACATATTCCCTAGTTCTCCAAATCACAGTTTAGCGTATCAAGAATATGACATACTGTACATATTCTTGATACTTCACATCATGCCTTTCTTCATCTCCTTTCTTTCTTCCCTGTAAATACTTATCTGATTAGCACGCTTTTTGGCCTACCATGACCTCTACTTTAGAAAAGTCTACCCAAATCAGTATTGCAAATCTTGGTGTGCTCCTTGTCTGCAGGAATCATTTAAATCACAAGTCTGCTAGCTCAAACATTACAGTGATCTACAGTTTTAATAAATCAGAAAGTGTTTTGTTCAAATAAATTTTAAAGGGAGGAGGGAGATACATGCACAGAGCTCATTCCCAACATTTCAAGCAACAGCTTAGAAGAACAAAGAATGTGACATCTGGCTGTAGCAGTAGAGTAGCTATGTAGCATGTTTGATATTAAGCTCTTACCCATTGCTTTTAGGATTTCCATGAGATGAGCCATGGCTTGTTGCTATGGCTTGAGAACATTGACAGGAGGAAGAATGAAATAGTACCTATCAGTCCAAATCATGACTGTGATACTCTGCAGGATCATCACAGACTCCTAATGGTAGTATACTTTTATTTTAATAAACATGTGTATAGGAATCTCTGGAGAACATTAGTGGGGAAATAAGTGACAGTGTAAAATCTTGTTTGGGTGATTTATTGATTATGGTTAATTCTTTACTACTTACTAGAAGGTTGTTTCAAATGATTCCTCAGAGGGAGTATCCTTTGAAGGAGTATTCAATTCAATTCAGTTCAAATCAAATTCAATTTATTACAGCCATTAGCCAACAAAGGGAGATCATCATTATCTGATAGAGCTTACTGTGAATCCCAAAATCTTAGCTTAGTATGGAAAGCCATCATTCTGTTGTTGTTTTTAAACAGAAACAAAAGTCTTATCAATTTCTTCATGTCAGGCCAAGAGAAACAGTGATTTCTGCAAACTGAATGTTATTTTGGCCGCTTATACATTGTTTTCAGTTGCAAAATGTGCCACCTTTGTTCCCCACAGCAAATACGACGTGAGCTTCTAGAATCTCAGTTAAAAGTAGCATCTCTTCAAGACATGTCCTGCCAACTGCTAGTCAATGCTGAAGGCAAGGATTGTCTGGAAGCCAAAGAAAAGGTGCATGTCATCGGAAACAGACTGAAAATGCTCCTGAAAGATGTCACACGTCACATTAAAGAACTAGAGAAGATTCTAGATATTTCAAGTAGTCAGCTGGTAAGTCTTTTTATTACAGGTATATTCTGATCATGGCAATTTATAATAGCCAATTTCTAACCAATTTGCACTTTTGCTACCTGAGAGCCTTTCTTTCTTTGTTCTTTTTGTACTTTTGTACTTTGACATGTACTTCTCATGTTAAAATCTGTAAACCTTAAAAGTACTATCATGCTTTTTAGATCATATTTATTTATTTATCTATCATATTTATATATACTACTTCCTTGGTATGATCTAAATTTTAACTAATTTTTGCAAACTATATGCTATACATGTATATAGCATACATGTTGTTATATGTGTGTGTGTGTGTATGTTTGTGTGTATATGCTATACATGTTCAGAAAGGGTATCTTGAATACTACCATTGTGCTCCTCTTTCCTGCAAACATATATCAGTATCCACATATACTGTCCAGTATATTTCTCTGTACAGAGAAATTAAAAATGGGATTGATTATTGAGTACATAACACCTCTTACCACCTCTGTAAAGACAAACTTTCTTTCATAGCGCTCACTGCTGTGTTGATGACAAGGAAGTGAACTTTTATTAATATATTCACAAGCTAACTATGGTATAAACCCTTGATTTAATAGAATTTGGTTTACAAGAATTTGAATTTAGCAGACAAAAATCTGCTGGATCTGAGTTTTGCCTGAATTTCAGGCAATAAGGGACCTCTCCCTGAACAGTGGACAAAGTCAGCTGTTCGGCTGTTTCCCCTAAAAATGAGTATTCACTATTATTGGTGGGCTTCCTTATATATAAGTGTATTTCTGGGCTCAAAAATCTAATTCACCATTTTACCAACATTTGGCTTTAATGGACACTCCTTTCCCCCTTCTTGGGGGTTCAGTCAAGGTTTACAGCATAAACTATATTTATTTTGCTCTGTATGACATGCAGCTATATTTCACTTTGTGTGTGTCTGTGTCTTTGTGCCTGTGTGAACAGTTTTCTTACAAGTTGGCTGTATCTTCTTTATAAACTCTGTAATAGTGAAAGGGGTGGCATATGCTGAGATGTCAACAATGTGTGTTGATATCCACCACTATTCTTTTCATTCAGCACAGGTAAGCAGTAGGTATCCAAATTAGAGATTGGAGAGACAGTAGTCTAAAGGAGGGCAGTAAACTGAAAGTTATTTCAGAGAAGATAAGAGATACTAATTATGAGTCGTCTAGCTAGCGGAGTGCTATTAACCTTGTTTCCCTGGAGAGATCACTCCCCCACATTATCTGGTGTGCAATTAGGAAGGGTTCTTGACTGCCACAGAGGAACACATTGCAAGAAATAGCCTTGTGACCCTTATTTGAGTGTGCTGCTACTTTGCTGTTTTTCCTAAAAGAAAGTGATGTATATGTACACAGATTGAAAGACAGTGAGGAAGAACTTCTGAAGCAGCCTGAAAAAAGATGCGACTGCCCTCATAATTTGGTGCATTGTATGCATTCCCAGTCATTCTGAAGCGCTTCCTTCAAAAAATATCTTCAGCGCTGCTTTCTCCTTCCATATGTATCTATCTCTCTATATCCCAAGGTCCTAATTTGAGCCATTCTCCAAGTGTTCCTACCGAATAAGAAGCACTTGGAGAAAATAGTTGTAAGAGAGAGACTGTTCCAATGGAGCGCTCTTCCAAGAGACCTGCCTTTTGGGTATCAGATGAAGACCTTTTGATTTCTCCATGCATGATAAGGATTCTTTTACTGCTTTATGTTTTTAAATTGCATAACATCCAGAAAACTTCACTTATTGTGTGAGTTAAAGGTGATGGTGATGATGATGATGATGATGATGATGATGATGATGATGATGATGATTGTAATTGTATAATAACCACCACTCAGGACCTATCCTCCTGGTCTTCTGCTGATGAACTGGACACATCAGGATCCCTCAGTCCAGTATCTGGAAGAAGTACTCCAAGCCGGCAGAAGATGGTAATGTTATGCCAGATACTTTTTTCCAGTTCTTGGGTGGAAGCACCAGATAGCTGTAGCCAGGTGAAAAGTCTCCAACATCTCTTGTCATAGACCAAAAAAAAGGCACCAGCCCAGAAGAATCCCCCCACCAACGCTGCTTCCTCAACCCTGTACATCTGCTTCCCTGCATCAAATCAGAATTTTAAATTTCTGTATAAGTATAAAAATCAGGACTCAAAGTGTAGCACGTGTATACATGATATGGCATGCTCCTTCCTTTGTATTGGAAGAACAGTTCTAAAGGTGGAAGCTTTTCAAAGTCTTGTCTTGCCTCACAACTGTTACATCCAATTGCTCTAGGTTTTGTGTGGCTTTTTATACTGGAGCGCTTTTAACAAGTTCCCCAGTAACAAATCAATACATTACCTGAATTTAACTGATAAACAAGCATTACAGTAGAACTTCATACAGCCACTTTTTCAGAATTATAGCTTTGAGAGTGACTGCTCAAAGTAAAAACATGGGAGGCGACGACTATGTGACTAGCCACTGTATTCTGGTCTTGGTAGATGTGGCCTGAATTTAACCTATAGCCATTTCTCACAAGTATTTGTCTTTTGGAACTGAAGTCATGTAAATGGCCCCCACACACTAGGCCTTGTGAGGTACAATGAGCCTTATGAGGGTTGAAAGCAGCATGGTAATATTTGCAGGGATGGACTGGAAATATGATGACTGCTGTTGATAAAGGAGCTTTGACAGTAAAAGGAAGGTGATTCAAGTAGGGAGGATATAAGAGTTTTATTATTTATATAAAACTCAGCATACAGGTAGTCCTCACTTAGCAACCACAATTGGGATCAGCAATTCTGTCACTAAATGTCAGGTCACTAAACGAAACATCACGTGACTGTGACTTACAGTTTTATTTCTGCTTTCTTTATTAACTCTGCTTGTCACAAGCCGCTTGCGAAGCACATGAATGGCAATCACATGACCACGGAACACTGTGACGGTTGTAAATGTGTGTCAGTTGCAAAGCGCCCAAATGGCAATCATGTGACCTTGGGGCACTGCGACAGTCACAAATGCAAGGATTGGTTGCAAAGCTTTTTTTTTACACTGTTGTAACTTTGAATGGTCATTAAATGAGGCAGTCAGTAAGCAAGGACTACCTGTATGCAGACAGAGAATGCTGCAGCACTTGAGGAAAAAATATAGCATTTTTGTATTGTTGGAAAAGAAAATTAGAAACTTGACCAAATCTATTATAATTGCTACTCTTTGCTTTCTTGTATTCTGACCCATGAAATAATGATGTCTTTGAAGAGAGAGGAAACAAGCTATTTTTATTTTGAAAGTAACCCTTTTCTTAATGAAAGCATACATTTCTGAGAGACTCCCCCAGCCCCCCATGCACACATGAAAGGAATAGCAATACCATTCCAAGTGTGCCAGTGTGTAATTTGTCACAAATATTCCGTTCCTTTTCTTGCAGTCCTGGAACTGTCTCCTACCACTTTCCACTCTGCTTTTTCTATTCCCACAATAAAGACTATGTATCATAGTATATCATGTTCTACACCTCACTTTGACTCCTGGAGTGTATTTGATTTTAATTTCTTTTCCTTTTTTTAATTATTATTTTTATTTATTTAATTATTATCCAGCTTTCCTTAACTTTTACAGAACTGTCAATTTTCATTTGGTTTCTTATAAAATTACATCTTAGTTCTGTCTTTATGAGCTTTATGGCCTCCAAAAATTGATTTTACTGCATTTACTTGTTTGAGAATATAAAGGAACACTGGCTTTTCAAGAGAGAAAGCTGCAAGAATCATAGCAGTTTTGGCCCCTAGGTCATTATTTTAAATTAAGCATTAAATATTTGTAAATATGTTTACAAATATGTAAGCTAGTTAATATGAAAAGAATTATTAGTTTACTGGAGCAAGTGACTTTTACCAAATAATTGTTGGAAATATATTAAGTTCCATTTTTAATGTTTAAAATCTGCATTTATCATTTCTAACAGAGCATAGTGTCTGTTGTTTGATGGTCATGTCCATCCATAGCATACAGAATGGTTTCTTGCAGTTTACCTTTAAAAATAGTTCAAACTTGGTCATTCTTTCTTTTGAAATATTTTTGGAGAAAGAAAGGATTTATTCCTTCTAGCTCGCCCTCATAATCTATTACATAAAATGCAATAAGCAAAACTATAATAATTCCCATAACAAATACATAAATATTTATTCCTGCTGTTATAATGATAATCCAATAATTCCCTGATTGTAATATAGACAAATTATTTGTTAAGGCAATATCTTTATTAAGCCAGCTAAGAGGCCAAAATGCATTATTTTAGTATGCAATATGATTTTTTATTTTTTTAAAATGCCAATATGGAACTAATACTTTCACATATCATCAAGTGATTCAGACTAAGGGAAGAATATGCATATTGACTGAGTTCATACAGTATACCACACCAAATAATAATAATAATGTGGTTTGTTTGGCTTTGTTTTAGCTTCTTATATTAATCCAGTCATTGTAGTTTATAAACTGTGGTTTGTTGTTTAGTGCAATTTGTAAACCTAGCCATTATGACAATCTTATATGTATAAGATCCTGTGAAAGATAGACAGACAGACAGACAGACAGATATCACACCATCTTCCTACACTTGCCAGCTGTGGTTCTGGTGGTAGTCCAATTCCAGGTGACACGGCTAATCTCTGCTATTGTTGTATCTGTAGCATCTTCTGCATGGCCAGGACCATAATTGGACTGGTCCGAAGCTGTATTAATCATGAGAAATAAAATATTGCTAGGCTAAGACTGAAACTATAGTTGCTCAGTTTCTAAAGTTGATGCAAGATGAAAAAGGCAATTTTTAAAATTAAAAATAAATATTATAATAAACCAAATTATTTTCCATACATTTTTTTAAAACTGCATTTTATTCCCTGTATATTGCTTTATTGCCTAGAATGTCATTTTTAAGTTCACATTGTATGTTCAGTTTCATATTCAGTTAACAGTGGGAAAAGAAAAGCCAGTTTCCTTGATTCATGGGAATTATTTACTTCATTTGATTTTGTGTTTCCTTTGCTGCTCTTTTTAGTTTGATTTCATCAGTAGCTTGTCTTTATTTGCCTGGACTGAACATTCTTCTTTCTTTACCCCTGTTCATTGCAAACAGCCACGAGGCAAATGTAATGTCTCACAGCCTGGACCCTCTGTCAGCAGTCCACATAGCAGGTACCTTATTCTCCTAGTTTCTGCACTCTGTTCTAGAACTCCAAGAGGATGATGGAAATTGCCCATAACAAGGATGCTTGGCCATACTGACATCAACAGCTTGAGTATAAGTTTTTTCTACAATTACCAATTTTCCCCAGTCAAAATATGGTTTGAAATAGGAATACCTGATTGTTCTTAGTTTTAACTTTGGCTTCCAGTCAATATAGCTTATCTAAATTCTTTAGATGCATTGAAGTGCATGGATGTTGGTATTGCATTCATGATACTACATGGAGAAATGGAGAATCCATTTCTAGATTCATGGCAAAAACTTTTATCATCCTCTTTGTTTCTAGATATTAAATTAAAGCAGGCAATAGACCAATATAGTGTATCTGAATTCAAAAACCCACAAACCTGGATAAAATGCATAACAGTCTCTTTTTTCTCTTTTTGTAAACCTACATTTCTTAAAGTTTTGTTCAGCTTGTGGGTTTTCAAATTTCATGAGCCCAACCAAAATTCAGAAGCTGAAATGAAGATGGCAAATGAAGATATGGCAGAAACACATCTTCACTCTAAAACAGTTTCCATGCCAAGCCAGCATTCTTAACTTAGCCTTAATCTTGCTTATGTAGGACATTATGAAACCAGCACACCCTTCCTCAACCTAACTACTAAAAAGCAGATTTAATAGATGAAGCTTTCAGTGTTCACACCTGTCTAGAAATCTGTCTTGCCTGCAGCTAACAGTGCTTCTGCATTCTGTTGTTGTGAAATATGTGTGCTTTTATCTATTTATAATCAACAATTTACTTTCACTTCCTGGCTTTCTTTTCTTGCATGACCCAAATCAGAATAAAGATTCCAGAACATTTATGTTCTAGGACCTCTTTTGATGTCAACAGATGTTCTTTAAACAGGAATAGCACAATATAAAGAAACCATGGAGCTGTCTGAAAATATAGTTCACATGTGCCTTCCTTAGGCACTCACATGTGAATTCCTTAGCGGTAAAGATTTACTAATGCCCACAAAATTAAATCAGTTAGAAATAGCTAGATCTCCTTGAAATATGTGGACCTAAAGTATGCACTGGCAGTGTTCATTTGATTTCACTGGAACTGGCATGCCTAACATTGGTTGAATTATGTTTTCAAATATAACAGCCTGGGTAGTCTGGGTTAAATTATTTTATATAGCAAATCCATAATTCATGCAAACATAAAAGAAATTAATTGTACAGAAGCAAAAGCTGCACTCAACATTTGATGGCAATCCCTTCCCAAGCCAGATTTTTTTTGAGCAAAATGTGACATGAAGGGGCATGGGGAAGAGTAAGGAATACTAGCTCGAATTTATTACCATTTGTCATTCATAATGCCCAACATTTTTCAACAAGATGCAGTTTTGTCTGTATAACTGAGCCACTTTACTGGCAAACAACAAGCCAGAAAGTGTACTAAGCTTTCTGCTTATCCTTGATACTTGCAGATAGAGCCATTGTTCTTGCAGACAGAGCATTTATCCTTCCGCTTAACTGTTATCTTTCAGTTGCCTTTTGTTTATATCAAGCATCAAATTAAGATATATACCATTTTTCTGAGGCTGTGTGTCTTTTGCCACTCAAAAAGAATGCCCACCAACAGAAATGGTGCTATTTACGAAGTAGTTTGGGAATGACGATGGCTTGGAAAATAGAGAAGCTGCAGCCTGGAATGGAGGGCAAAAACTGCTCACTGTGTCCACAGGCTGTCTTCTTCCTTCTCCCTCCACAAACACATAGCACTTTTTCTGCAGCTTTTGGAGCTAGTGCACTTCTGCAGCCCTTGGCAGCTTCAGGACTTGCCCACATTCTGGCTACGGTTTCTGTGCAGCCCTCACAGATCTGCTTTCTTCATCAGTGTTTACTAACACATCTGTTAGCAGTACAACATCAGGGCAACACAATAACCAATTTGTCTTTCAGACAAGCATAGAATACAAATGAGTTTCTACTGAATAGAAAAGTTAATCAAGCATACAAACCAGACAGGTTGTAGTTGATGTGTAATGCGGTTTTAACTGATAAAGGAGTCAGGCTGTCATTGTGTCCTTTAATATTCTGACATGCCTCTGATCTAAATACCTTGCGTTTGATCTTGCACTGGATCAGCAATCCTTAGTGGACTAGACCTATAAAAAGAAACCGAGTCATTTAACCCGCACAATTTTAGGTTAGCCGGGCAGCGATTTAGATGAATAAATATAAAAGCATCTCATTTGCCCATAGCAAGCAGAATCTTTTGGTTCTCCAATCAGACTAAAGCTACCACCAACCGGCAACAGATTTTCATTACATTTTACCCTATTTGGCTTTTCAACTACTACTTTATATTGCTGGATTTTAGCCATGGATTTAAGTCTATGTAGATATTTTATGTGATAAAAACATTACAGATTAAAGTACTTGTGTCCTTTCCTCCAGCGTGTTTACATTATGGGCTGCCTTAAACTACCCATTTAGATCTTGGCGCCAGTGATCCAGTCTGAAGTCTCAGAAACTGTTAATCAAGTACCATGTTCTTTCATCTCACTTTTCAAATCTAATGATACCCAATTTCTAAACGAAATGAATAGTGTCCCATTAGTGTAGCATTGTCCATGACTCCCAGTTTTGCTGTTCACCGTATGCAACATGTGTATTAATCTGCTTCAAGTGACTCAGCTACAAAGTATAACAGTAATACATAATATATAAAATTAACAGAACTATTATTAATGGGAGGGGAGCATTCCTTGGCAAGCAGTACAATTAATGAATTCTGCAGCATTTAACAAAACAAAAGATTTCATACAAAGCTTAGATCTCCTATATATAAGAAAACTTTATTATTCCACATATAATATCTAGAGCCTTTATTTCACCAGCATATCCTGAAGGAGAGTTCCTACCAGAACTGCTTTGCTAACAGAAGAGAAAGGGAGGTAATTTTTGCTGATAACTGCTCCTTCTGTTTACTGAAATAGTCCCTCCCCTGCTGTTCTGACAGTGGGGAGAAATCAGGGAAGATCATATGCTTTTCCAGTAAAGAAGTAGAAAAAAGCCTAGTGGAACAAGAGTCTTCTATCCACTGAAAGCTTTTTCTAGCTTCAACCCATAATCAGATAAACTGGTACTGTCAACCCCATGATTTTTCAAGCTGTTCTGCAGAACCCTGAGATTTCACAAGATCTTGATGGGATTCCAGACAAAATAAGTTCACTTGAACACAGCCAAATTTCTATCACTAGATCTTTGCCTCCTAATCAGGTATTCTGGGAAATGTTTGTTTGTTTGTTTGTTTGTTTAAAAAAAGCTAACAGGTTCTGTGGCCTTAAAGTTTGAAAACCCTAATTTAGCCCTATAACTTTCATTGATTTATTTGGTCTAACTTTAACTACTTTTTAGATTTCAGTAACCAGAATTCAGTATATAAGTATATTCTTCTGATTACACAGAGAAGTGTACTATCTTTAAGCCAAAAACTGAGCCTTTTAATTTGGTCCCTAGAAGTATAAAATATAATTAGATGCCTTTGTTAAAACATTAAAAATCCCAGCCTATGCCACTGTACTGTATTTTTGTTCTTTTAGTTATTTCCTTCTGGTGCATAGTAATAATCTCAGATTAGTTCGTTTGAAACATTTAAAATTCAATTTAGTGGAATTATTCAGGTCTCAAATATTAATATTAAATCACTTCAGAATATTGTTATGAATTTTGTAATCAATGTCATGAAATAAAACAATAATTAGTTGAATCCTAACTTAATTAGACTTAGATCCCACTGAAATCATAGTCATTACTAATTAAATTCCAGTAAATATAAATATAAAACACATAAGTATATAGGCCATCCCAAGATCAATTTACAATCTAGCAACTACAAATATAAAATGAAAAAGAAAACAAGAAAGAAAAACAAATTCAACAATGAAAATCAAAATGTTTTTACACATTGGCTAGTTAAGGCTTTCCAATGTGTAAAAACCATAATGTAAAAAAACCACATTCAGTTTTAGGAAAAATAAATATCATCTGGCCATAAATAAAGAGCATTAGGAGAAAAAGCAGGTGTCAAACATAGGGCTTAATGACTCACAAAAGAATTGCATAATGGATAACTGAAGACATGTACATGCAGAAATCAAAGATGGAAGCAGGAGCTGGGGAATGGATATATTCAACAGCAGATTACATGGTCCTAAATTGAATGGGAAATATGAAGATAATAAAATCAAGGTTGGACCCAAATTATCATTGCATACAGAAAAAGTAATATATCAGACTGCATAATAGAAAAAAAAAGCCTTAAGAAAAGAATAAAGAAGCCTTAGGAAAACAGCATTACAATAATCCAAAGAACATAAATAACTGTTTGAATAGATTCAGTGGATTTTATTGTTTGTCACTTTTCTTAATCTGCTGTTTGATGCAGAAGGTGGTGTGTCTCCAGTTACCTCGAGTACTTTCTACCCCCTGTCATATGCATTTCTTCTCACTAACCATGAACTCTTCTCCAGTCATTACGGATCTTCTGTTTATCCTGTCTCACGTGCCCCTCCTCCATTACCTGGTGAACGTGACTTCCACAGAGCATGGCGCCAGGTCTTCTTTCAGTTCCAAGACCGAGAATGAAGCTGACTGCCGTAGTCCTTCTGGAAGTGAATAAGAAGAAAAGTAGTGTTGCTGTTTGTACAGAAAATGAAAGTTCTTTAAAGAGACCAAATATTTCTATTCAGAGGAAAATCTGGGAATCCTAATGCAAGTCAATTTAGAAATGAATGAAAAAATGAAGGCAGTAGTCAGTCAAAAGTGGAAGGCTCAAATGGTTTATTTTCTTAAAAATTAAATACCAGTAGTTGATGAAAGCCTGAAACCACAGTCTCATGGGGACTTATTTGTATGACTACATTCAGGTTGTCTGACCTAAGACTCAAAAATGAAGACAGATTTGAACCCAGTATTTCAGTTCTGCCATTTTTTTTAGCAAATAAAGGATAGGAGCCATGCATCACGTATTCCAACAGTGCAAAATCATAGCAATGGAGAGAAACCAATTGTTATCTTCATGTATTTCCACATGGGCTCTGTGGCATAGATGTGCCTAACTATAGGATCTAAATACAATCCATACCTTTCATTTTTCAAAAAGAATGTATAATCAAAGCCTGTACCCTTTACTGCACTAAGTGCAAATGGGAAGGAGGTCAGTAGTACACATTGCTGAGGAATAAGTGAAAGCCATGAAAAGAAATTGTCACATCAATTAAAGAGTCTATGTAGAGTCTCAAATGGCAATTAAATAGCACTGCCTCTTCCCTTTGTCTGTATTTTAGCTCTTGGTTTCCTAAGTGGCACTGTAAGGTCCTAGAAGTCTGAGTCTAATTAAACTTTAATACTGAATGCTCTGATGCTACTCAGTGTGCCATATCCATTCAATACTTTCATACTCCAAGGCCATAAAATACCAAATGATGCCACTTTCCATCTTAGCCTTAGTGATGTCCTTGTAAATAATGTGCAACCTTTTGTTTTTAATCTTGGCCCTCTTACTAGTCCTATCATCTTAAACAGTTAATCATTTATTAGCTTTGAATGTTCATGTCTCCATTTGTCAGGTAAAACTAGCAATCCAGTTCATGGTTTTCTTGATGTTTGGAAGGTTAGGAGATGCATGCCCCTAAATTGCCCACTAACAATAAAATGGCCACAAACACACCCATTCTTTCAAGGTTAACAATGGTACGTGCAGTCATTTTGATGAATCACTAGATATAAGGGTGGATATTTCTTCTGACTTAGAAATTAATGCTTGTCATGACAAGCAGAAGGTTATTTTGTTAGTTTTTTTTTCTGAATAATTTTTTCTAGGGTTATAAATTATACTAAAAGAGAAAGAAACTATTATTGGTAATGGTTGATTCAGTGCAAAATGAGGCTGTAGTATACAGTATGTACTAACTAGATGGCAATATCTCCTACCTGTATATTGACACATTACTGTACTCTTGACAGAACATTTTTTATAAAAAATAATTGATAATACATGGATCCTTAAATCCTACTCTTAAAATGATGTATGTTAAACCAGATCATTTGCATTAATAGACATTGATATGATGAAGTATATTTTAAATTAGCGTGACAGATGATTGTTATACTTGGGAGTATTAGAATTGTGAGATGCAGAGATAATTTTTAATAAATATGCATCTGATTTCTGAGCCTCACATCCAGAAATTTGGGATCACTAATTATGGATGCCACATGTATTTCTACAGTAAATAGTGGAGTCCTTGGGGTTTTCTGAGCTTGGTTATTTTCTTGTAAACGTTTCATTACCCGGCTAGGTAATGTCTTCAGTGCTAGAATGGAATGGGGTTTGCTCCCCACTCCATTCTAGCACTGAAGACGTTACCTAACCAGGTAACGAAATGTTTGCAAGAAAACAACCAAGCTCAGAGAACCCCAAGGACTCCACAGTTCAACCCTGAGCTACACATATTCACTTCTATTGGCACAGTAAATAGTATTCTTGGAAGCACACTGATCCAAATGCCATTTTCCAGAGATACCTTGGTTTATTTCTGTTTTTGATTCTCTCTCCAGGCCCACAAGAGGTGGCTCAGGTTCCTCCCGTTCTGAAAACCAGGGGCTTCCACCACGACCACAGCACTGCTTCTTCCTCAGGGTGCTGAGAGCTGCTCTCCCTCTTCAGCTTCTCTTGCTGTTTCTGATTGCTCTCGCCTGCTTGGTTCCAATGAGCGAGGAGGACTACAGCTGCACTCTCTCAAATAACTTTGCGCGCTCCTTCCACCCCATGCTTAGATACACCAATGGCCCACCACCTTTATGAAAAGATTGCCAGAAACTCAAGAGTGGTTCAAATGCAGTAGCCAGAGTGCAGTAGCATGTCCATGAACTCCATGCCCACATAAATAAATGAAATGTCTATCAGTATCAAAATGAGCCATGGAATATGTGAAGTGGGTCATTAAAGACTCACATCTCTGGCACTGACTTTGACTAAGTAATAGAATGTTTTTCTCCCCAGCCAACATACTGGATTTTTCAGCTACTTTTATAATTTTGACCATCACTCTGTACTATACCTAGCAGAGGACTTCAGTTTGAAGAAGGACCTGTATGTGCTGCTCGTGTAGAGCTATTATCCAATCTTTACTTAACTACTCTACTGGTATTTTAAACTAAACTTACATATAAACATATATACTTGTAAGAAACAAAATGAAGTGATTTTAGAAACCATTGTAACATAAAATTTTAAAAGCTTGCAAGGCAGCATATTATTTTCCCCATTTTTGGTGGGGTTTTGAGTGGGGCATGATGTTCTAATCTTTGCTTTGAATGCACAAATTGTAAATGGCACATTTTATAATTTAAAAAAAAATTATGTAAGAAATGAAATCCTGAAAACTTTATGAACAACCATGGATATTAAGTATTAAAAATATTTATGTATGTACAGCTTGCTAAGCTAGTGTACTTATTTCTTGATAGAGAAACCAGGAAATCCTTTGCCTATCTTCTTTTTAAAATACATATTTTGGAGCAATATGTGTGTGTGGGTGCATGTATGTATTTTTTATTGATTATGTTGCATGAAGTTGGTGTTGATTCTTAGTAACCACATAGATTTTCTCCATGATGATCTGGCCCTAATTATCAGCCTTGTGAAGTAGTCCAGGTAAGAAGCACACAGAGAAATGCTAGTTCTAACTTTACTGTAAGGTTACATTAACAGAATCTTGCAAGTCTGAAAGTACATCTCTCCCCGACTCACGTTTATAGTCCCAAGAAATTAGGGAAGGTGCCTTCTGAGACATTTGCCATGCCCACATTCCGTCTGTGGGCTCAGCTGGCACTTGTCTGACCATGTCTAGTCTGCAGATCTTCCATCTGTGTCCCAAGGTCATTCCCACATACCATTACATTAACGTGATCTTTCAGGTCTTTCAAGGGTATACCCATCACCACTGTAATTGAGTCCAACCACCTTGCTGATGGTTGTCGTCTTCTCTTTTCTTCCACCTTTCCCAGCATTACAGCCTTCTCTAGAGAGCTAGGTCTTTGCATAATGTGTCTGAAGTAAGATAATTTGAGTCTGGTCATTTGTGCCTCAAGTAATAATTCTGGGTTGACTGGTTGGATGATCCATTTGTTTGTTTTCTTGGCTGTCCATGGTATTCTCAGGAGTCTACTCCAACACCAAAGTTCAAAAGCATTGATATTCTTCTTATATTGCTTCTTCAACATCCAATTTTTGCTTCCATAGACTGTCACAGGGAATACCATAGCTTGCACAGTTCTGATCTTTGTAGGCATAGACACATCACATCATCTGAATATCTTTTCCATACATGTGTGTTTATGCAAAATCTCAAAGCTATTTTTTTCTTCTTTTTTTTCAGTCTTTCTCCTTTCTTTGTCTTTCTTGTACACATGGGGATCAGTGTCATTTTTTGTAAAAGGCTGTGGAAACTCAGTCTTCAGAAATAGATGGGAAAAATTAAGCTACAACATTTTATATAGGAAAAAATCTTTTGTTAAAATGAAGTATTGAGTTTTGAGACCCTGAAAGCCCTTTCTGATGGTGACTACTGAAAGTTTTTGGCAGTTTCCCACTAATCTGAGCACGAAAACATACAAAAAGCTTTACTATAAGCCCTAAAATAGGCACAAGATAGCCTTAATGAGCAAAGAAACCCTCAGAAAGCTCCCTATGCATCCAGGGGGGAAGAAACAGAAAATCTGACTGACTACATGTGATGTGACCCAGCCCTTCTGCATCATCACATAAAGTATGTCAGCCCTTGGCCATTAAATTATTCCCCTTGGTTAAAAGGAATGGTCCTATCTAATAAGTCGTACAAAGACATAAAATTCCACTAATGAAGTACCCCAAATAGGGTACAGAGGAGAACCCTGGATTTGTGTTACACAGGTAGATGCTCCTAGCTCTGTCAAGATCAATTGGCTCTTCTGGTAACAAGGAGTACATCCCACATAGATGATCTGAACGTAAATGCCAACCATCTGTTCCACTTAGGTGACCTTAAAATGCAGATTCATACAGATACATTTCCTTCAAGAAACTCTGAACTAGAAACAGATTTTGTTGCATCTTAAAATTTAGTTTTACTGTATCAAAATTTGGTTGGATTGGCATCTTTTATAAAGTGAGATATGTTTATTTTTTTCAGATTTATGTATGCAATTTCTGCCTTTAATGATAAATCAGATCACTTACCTTTGCAGAAGAGTAATGACATATACAAACTTAACCAAATCTCTGATTACTGTATCTTGCTACAATGAACATTAGGGTAGGTTCTCCTGTTTTTCCATTTGAAAAGTCCTGCTACTGGAGTAAAACTATAGTAACAATAATTCCATTACTCACACTTCAAGTACACACAGGGTAATTATAGAAGTTACAGCTAGAACTTCCTTTAAAATTGGAAAAACTATTTTTTTGCAAAAGTCATTTCTGCTTTAATTTTCTTTTAAAAATTGGTGTTGCAAAAATTTAACATTCTACCTTTCATTTCTGAATATACTTTGAAAAGGTAAATAGCAGTGCACTGGACTGGGAGACAGAAATTGGAGGAAAAAAGCAAGTTGATTGAATTGCAGTGACATCCTGATATGAATTAAATTATGTTTATATGGTTGAAGGAAGAGTCAATTGCTATCATTTCTACAGTAGAAATTGAGTTGATAATCATTCTCTGTCCTCAAGTGAAGCCTGGAACTGTTCAAAAAGTTAGAAATCTTTTAATTGTTCTTTCTCAACACCAGAATGGTACTTTAGGATGGATTGAAATTTTATAGAAATGCAGTATATTTCCAGTGGTCTGTGAGCAAAGCCATATAGAATTCAGCAAGTAAAGAGAGTGAACAGCATTCTTTCCTTTAAAACAGTATGACCTCAGGGAAGAGACAGTTGTTCATAGATACAGCACAACCGTCTACAGCGGGGAACCTTTCTGTAGAGACAAACCTTTCTACATGAGCTGCAGTATCATGATTCCAGGTCCTGGGGAATTATGTGTGTGAATACGAAGACTTCCTGTTGCAGACCTACACTTAGTTACGACTAATAGTAACATTTAGAGATGATGGACAACAGGGAACAAAGTGTCCGAACAAATCTTCAGCAAAAGAAAACTTAAAACAATTCCAGTTAGAAGAGCTGTAAGAGAACCTTGGCAGAGCTCAGAAGTTAAGTCGGGTAAGTTCTGGTCAATATTTGCTTAGGGAACCACTTGGGAATTTCAGAACTATTCACTATTTAAAAAGCCCTCTAAGCTGTGGCAAACCATTTCCATACAGCTGCCAAGAAAACTGCCTGAGCATGTCTCTGTAATTATCAGGCATCCAGTTCAACAGGAAAGAGTCTTTATATAAAACTAGGACAGTTTCCCTACACATAGTGGTGTGTTTGTGCACAAAAGAGAGAAAGAGATTGGATGAGATAGGCTTGCAATCCATCATCCCTCCCCTCCCCTCCCCTCCCCTCTTGTCACACCAACAGTTTGTAATTATCACTTCCAACTATCGGTGTGGAGGTGTTTACTGTTCTTTCCTTCCTGCCTGAGAGAGCACCACATTTAGCCGCTCTCGACCATTTTCACTGTAGAAAAGATGCTCAGTGGGCAGAACCTGGGCTTGGGAATAAGACTTTTTGAACTCGGAGATAATGTGGAAAACGTATGAATCGATCATCAAATACCACTTACTAACATTAAGAAGTGTTATATATTTGCTCTAATCAACAGTCGGATTCTTCACTTTCTGCAGCAGTTCTTTTAACTATTGGCATATTTTCCACACTTAAAAAAATGGAAATTATCCCTTAACATAGTTCGTATAAGACATTTTTCTTGGGACCATTCTCCGTACTTTTAGAGTAGGGGCACTAGAAGCGGTGAAATAGTAATCTCATCTGAGTTGAGGGGTGGGGGTGGGCTGGGAAGCTTTCTCAGCAATTCTTCACCTTTTGAGAAGAATCGAACAGAACAGAATAGAAATCTACAAATTGCCAAGGATCCTGTTAAACAGGTATATTAGAATCATTGTGCCCAATTCCCGCTCATCACTCTGTACTTTTCTGCTGCACATCTTGGGAGCAGCAACTGAGAAATTATAGAAAGAACTGAGAGGAAAGCGAGGGGGAAATCAGTGTCTCTGAATAAGATACGCATTTTCAATGCAAAACAGTATCTATGCAGGGATTCAAAATTCACCAGTCCTTATGAGGTGAGAGGATGATACAGTCTTCTGTAGACATAGAATTACCCAACAACATTATGCCATACCTGCTTGCAACAAATTGGAAAATACTTCCTGATTAACACAAAAGTTTAAAAATGTCTTTCTCTTCCCCCACCCCTCCACTGGATCTCTGCACTGGACCTTCTGCTTAAGATACAAGAAATCTGAATCAAACACATGTCCAGCATATGGCTCAAGGAAAGTAAAAGAACAGGATTAATACATTCTTTCCTGCTGAACAACCTGACTAGAATCAAATGAAATGCCCAATTAATTCAGCATGTCCGGGGGTCTTTGAATTTATAGTTGTTAAACAACATGCACCAACCCACATAGCAAAATATTTTTATTGGAAAAAAATGGGATAAGGATCTCAGAATGTGTTCTTTAAATCCAACATTCTTGGATAAATCACAAGTATAGTTCTTTTGATCCTGACTCTTATGTTACAATATACTAAAGGATGGTTTCTGTTATCTTTCAGCACACATGGCTGATGGTAAACAAATCCTTAATAAGTCAACTACTTACATGATTTTAAATCCCTCTGTTCTAGCTATTGCATAATTATTTTACAACAAAGGATGATGTCTTGGATTAGAAAATATCTCAAGGGAATATACATTCAAGAAAAATACATTTCGTCAAATGCAGATTTAGTAAGGGTGTCGCAACCATTTGGAGGAGCATTTGCCAAATGAGTGAGGCAACACTCTGCCCTTGCTGCTCAGAGTGCTGAAGCACCAAGGCCCTGCAGAGTCTTGGCGTGGCTGCTTTTGAGGGCCACCTCATATCATCTGGGTCTGTGTATGCACGCACAGCAGCAACCCCTTGAATGGTTCATGGCTCCCCAATCTCACATTAAATCTGTTGAAAGGATAAAGCAGGTAAAGGAAAAGATTGACTGAACTTTTGTTTATTTCAAAAGCAAATAATTGTAGAACCAGTTGACTTGGGGGGGGGGGCTTTTCCAAATAAATAATTTTACTCATGAAAGAGAGCAATAAATTGAATTCATCTGAATGCCAGTGAGCTGTTGACTCTGTGTATTGTAAAAACTTCACTGAGTCAGTAGAACAGAAAGGCAAAGAAGATATAGATCGTCATAAATGTCAACTACAACTCTCATCAGACCCAGCCAACAACAGGCTGAAGAAAGCTGCTTTAAGGAACTGGATACATACTACTCAGCAGGGCAGTCCATGGTTTTATGTCTTCAGGTCAGTTTTTTGACTCCTGGCGACTACCTGGATTAGTCCCTGCAGTTTTCTTGCCAAGATTTTGGAAGTGGTTTGCCATTGCCTCCTTCATAGGGCTGAGAGAGACTGATTGGCCCAAGGTCAGCCAGCTGGCTTTCTGCCAAAGGTGGGACAAGAATTCACAGTCTCCCAGTTTCTAGCCTGGTGCCTTTAATCACTACACCAAAGTGGCTCCCTAGTCCATGGGGAGGGAGGGGGAAATCAAAAAAATGAAGATGGCAGCCATAGCCACGCATATATAAAATTTATACAATATTTACATACATACATACAAGTGAGCCATACATTACAATGCATATAAAAGGGGGTTAGGCTTTGATCATATGGTGGTGGCTGCCATCTTGACTTTTATGACATCCCCCTGCAGGCACCCTTGCTGCTCAGGGTTTATATTGCTGTTTGCTAGACTAAGGATCCAGCAGACACCAACCCTAAGAAGTTGAGTTCTCCCTCTTGGCCTTCCTTTCTTCAGTGCCGAATCTTTATCTTTAAAATAATTATTTCTTGAATTTGTAAAAGACCCAGAGAATCATTCATGGCATTCAGGGTCATACATTCAGCACTCCTTGCAGCCTGGTCATCATTGCTTTTCCAGGTTTCCAGATTCATCAGACGGGGGAATCAAAATCCCTTTTCTTCTCCGCAAGTTGAACGCATTTTCCTAGCAGTCCTACCATTCAGGTTTGTCCACAGCACCTTCCTAATTCTTCAGGTTTGAAGAACCAAAATGTCGCATGTTCTTCTGTGACTTTCTGCTGAGCCTAACAAAGATTTGTCCAACTATGTATGATTATACAGTAAGTGAGGTTATTTTTTTTCTAATGACCAACATGGCTATGACTGTTTTTAACACACATAAAATAGAACAAATAATAATATATGTGGCTGCGGGTTCAGAAGTTAGCTTTGATCTAATCACTTATTTCTGGTAGTACCACTATTCTTTACCACAGAAGCTCACCCAAACCTGCAACAGAAGTCTAGCTTAAGAAGGAAGCTTCTGCTATTCTCTAAGAAGGGTTTTTATACCTAGCCATGCTCAGATGCAAGAATATGGCTTGATTCAAGAGTTAGACTACAGCATCTGCCCTAAAGGCATTAGGAATAATCTTGTATGACCATTTTATTTATTTATTTATTGGTTGGTTGGTTGGTTGGTTGGTTGGTTGGTTGGTTGGTTGGTTGAGTTACTCCATATTGTTCAGTTACATTGCCTCCAGCTTCCAAATTTCTCTGCTTTACGTCACTATCCCACCCAAATACAAAAACATAAATGGGTGTGGAGCATTTTTCTCCTGGGAAAGCTACCGACTTATGGGAAAATGGATAACCCACCCAGTGAGGGCTACAACCCAAAACAAAACTGCCTGCCTGCTCTCACTACCCCGGGGGCAGCCTCTTTCTTCCCAGCTTAGAAGTTCAGTCCCTACAATGGGCAGGGAGAGAGAGGGAGGGTTAACCAGCTACCAACAGAGCAAGCCACTGCATCCAGACACCCAGAGCATTAAACAAGAACAATAAAATGGGTCCCAAGTTAGAAAGTGTAGTTCCAAAGCTGATGTGAGGTTTGGAAGCATTGGAGAGATGGCTCTACAGCAGTATTCATGTATTGCCTGAGGAACCGAGTCTTGATCTTACTCACAGTTTAATGATTTTTATATAATGTTAAAAAGTAAATGATGCCCTGATGAATGCCATCCAGTGCGATTGCCAAACCTCCAGTATAAAGTTGCTTCAAAGGGGCAAATAAATAAACGGAGACATTGTTAGAAGCCAAACTTCACTGTGCATTACAAACAGCAGATAAAAATCAGAATTTTATGAAATGGCTGTTCACCAGAGTAGAAAGAAATATCTTAAAGGAGAACTCAAAGTGCTCTGTGTTGTTTTAATGTATTTTATCTGAAGAACAGAGATGTTAACGCCACCCTGTTTGTCCTATTAACATCCGTTTTCAAAACTGACAGATTCCAGATGGGATGAGCTGGCACTTTGGGGATCCGGGTGAGGGGCGGGGACAGGTGGTCTTCTGGAGGTTGCCGAACTACAGGTCTCAGGAGCTCTGGCCAATATGGATGATGGTGAGGGATGCTGGGAGTTAATTTGGTGAGTATTAGTGGGCCAAAGTTTCCCAGCCCAGGGTTATTGATGTGCTGTACCATGAGAGATGGAATTTAATGAAATAGGGAATAGCTTTACTAAAAACAGGTTTATTTTACCTGGAACTTGCTCAGTGAGAAGATATTTGGAGAACTGGATGAAGCAACCTGACTTTTGAGTGGTTTTAGCCTACACCATCTGCTTCGACAATAGACAAGAGGGGAGAGATACCTGTTGGCTCTGCAGCTATCAACAGAGAGAAATATGTTCAGCTTTTCCAGAGATCATATCGCATTCCCCTGCAAGTATGTTTCAAGGCCAAACTGGAAATTCTTCTAATGTGAGGCATACCCACAGAAAACAGGTTGTAAGGTGTAAATTACCAAACTGTTAGCAATGAAGTGGCCCTCACAGCAAACGGCTGCTAGAAGGCCTTTCTTAGTCAGTGGTAGCCTAGGTTATGGGGACAAAAGGGATTTCCTGTGGACTGGTTTGTTTTGAAAAGAAAAGATGGTATGTCTTAAAGTCTCCACTGCTTTGGGGAGTTAAATAAGGTTCCAGATTCTTCCTTCCCATGAAAGAAGATCAGGTACATTTTAAAAATCTGATTAGCCAATCAGAGTGACAGAAAACTAGCCTAAACAACATAGATCATAATGTCACATCATCTACCCACTTCCAATAAGAGAATGTGCCCATAAATATGGGCAACAGGACACACATTCTTGGGTGCTGGAGTGCAATTAGCCTTTCCTGAACCAGCGGGACACAATCTCCACTGTCAGGCCAATCCAGCAGGTATTTGGCAAAGGTGAAGTAATTGTGTATGGATTCAACCTGCATGGACCTCTGGAATTGAAGTATGGCCAGCCTCTTTTCCATTTTTTCTCCAAGTAGTCTTAGTGTTGTATGTGTGTGTGCATTCATGCATGTGTTTACACGCTCTCTGCTACTACAGCTACAAACTGAGGATATGCAGTGTTTAAGGTAAATGTTAATACAGCATTCCTATAGTTAATAAACATGGACTTTTATTCTGGAAAAAACATTATACACAAACCTCCATGAACATGGTCACATGTTCTAGCTGTCAAATCACTTTCTTACCCAGCACAGCCTAGAAGATGATTCAGCAGACTGCAGTTTTTTAAATAATCCTGTAGAGCCATTAATGGATGAGACCAGATTTTAAATTCAGTTACCCACATTTGAAACAAAACTCACAGTGTGGTACATCTTAAAATCACAGCCTTCTGGTTTTATAAATGTATACACCTCTGTGATAATCTGATCAATGACGATCAATAACTCTGCCTTAAAAGTTAAAACTCATGCAGATTATGTTTTATAAGAGTTAGGAGCCTTGGACCTGTTCAGAAAAAGTTCATTTTCATTCAGTAACATAGCAGTCTTGAATCTCACATCTTAGTTGTTCTACTAATTCCACGAGATTGCCATTCTTTCAGAAGTGACTTGAACAAAATTTCCCACAATTCAGTGATCATTGCTGAGCAGGACACAGGTGTGCAGGTGATTTGCCATGCAACATTTTCTTAATTGTTTCACTTCCTGAGCATGGATGAAGATGAAGCATGATGATGATGATGATGATGATTATGATGGCATTCACTGAACATAATTGTTGTTCATACTGGCTGAATTTCTTTCATTAAGATAGCCCAGTTCTGTACATCATGGCCACAAAAACTGCACACACACACACACACACACACACACCCAGAATCCTTGGCATTTTTGTCTGATCTGCCCTGAGCAACTAAGAAGTGATGCACAAGAACCCTGGCTTTAAATAACAGGCCCTTCACAGCCTGCGTCGCTAATTGCAGAATCCAGCCTGCACCACAATTTCTTTTCCATACTGGAAAGCAGCTCAAAAGGGAGGGACCTTAACCACAGGGCCAACTGAACTGTAATGCCTTTTTCAACTGAGTTTATGATCAATTATGTGAATGGACATTACCTTCAGTTTGCTTGCCTTGACGAGCTAATCTGAGTAATGAAGGTGCAGCCTGCTAATTTCTCCAGCCCCTGCCCCGTGTGCCTGTCATCTGAACAATCCTCTGTCGCCATGCCAGCAGGAGACCCCACTGAAGGGTAGTTGATGGAGGTCTGAAGGGCCGCAGAAAAAGTGCACTTTGGGGGATAATCAGCAAATAATGTTTGTTAGTTTCAGAGCCTTTGTGACTCTTGTCAACCACTTAACCCTGAAGGTTGCAAATTGCAGGTACCTAGAAAGGAATGGCAGGTTAACCGAAAATTGTCTAAAGCAGGCTTTCAAAGCATGATGCATTAATGCAAACAAGCAATGCTTTCGCATAAAGTTTTTTGTAAGACTGAACAAAAGTAAACTAGGTTACTAGCTTTTTCATAGCTAAGTCACATTTAGCAGTCTGGCCTAATGGTAATGACACAGTACCAGTCATTTCTCACAGATCTGGTCAGTGTTTGGCAAGTGTAAGTGAAGTCCAATTTTTCCCCAAACATGCTTGTGCTACTTTTGTAAGCTAGGATCTTTGAACTATAGACTACCTGCAAGCTAACATACAGTTGCCTGCATCCCATAACCAGGAGGTACTGTATATGCAGTGCATTCATGCCCTCTCAGGCCTCAGAAATCTAGTTAATGGTATCAGTTGTTAATGGTATCAGTTAATGGTATTGGTAAACTATATTTAGTTAGACTTCTTTCCAGTTTCTCTCATCTCCTTCCTCCATTTTCTTTCCTGCTCCACCGCCCCCACCCCGATCATTTACCTATCTTTTATCTGGAATAGATTATTAACTAATGGATATGTTGGTACAGTACCTGAAAACATAATATTGCTTCATGTGTAACTACATTACAATAACACAAGAAATAAACACATCACCAGTTGTAATATTTAGCCTAAAAATGGGATTCATTTTCTTCCTCCCATTTGTTTTCTCTCCCAGACGAAGTATTGATTAAAGAACAGCTTTAAAAAAGCAGTTTTCTACTATGGATGATGCTTCTGATCCATCTGAAATAGTTTAAGCAAAACTATGAAAAGATAGCATGCACTTGCCTAATGATCTGATTTGGAAAGCATGTTCATCTTAATTGAACCATCACAGTTCAATGCTATAGACACCCTAACCTTAACCCCTTCAGGCATAATGTTGACCCCTTAGCATTTCCGAAACATGTTGAGCCCACTCTAGGCACTCAGTCTGCATGCACAAAGGTTAAAATTAGGATATCCCTCACTTTGATATGGAGTTGGTTAACCCAATTAGATCTCAGCGTCTGGGTAAGAAGGGGTAACCCATTTTGACATTGGTTCATATCTGAACCCACACAAAGCTCCAATCTTGAACTGTGTTTCTGAAGTTTAGGAGTGCTGCATGTTTTCTTACAGAATCTTTTTTGCAACTAATTGCTGGAGTAAGGGCCAGATGAAGGATGAAGAACATGGGCTTGATGTCAATAACTAGTGGGTGACTAGACATTTTGAATGAAAAGGCCAAGGTTGCACATATAATAAATCTGCTTTAAGAGGATGACTGTCAAGTTGTTTTGCACCTCTTCAACTAAATCTTAAAACCATTGGAATTTTTCTTAACTCTGTTTTAATTACTCATGTATTTTCCTTCACATTATTAAACATTCTATAACATTACCTTAGGTTCAAAGACAAACAAATTCATTTCACTACAGCTAAATGAGATTAATGTAACTGTTAATTAATCATGATTTTACCCAAGGTGATAAACTTTAGAAATGCATTGACATATCCCAATGCTGTAATTCACTTTTTTATTTTGACATCAAAGCTGAGAAAATCTTGACAGATCAGATATCCTGCTGATTTTTTTAAAAGCTGTTTGTAACATTCTTTCAAATGTGCAAAAAAGAAGAAGAAGAAGAAAAGGATTTAACCTTTTTTCATTTAACAAAGCGACCCTAACAAAACAGACACACCAATTACGCTATTATGTGCATTAGCAAAAGAGCAGAATAATTCTACAAATACATTATGGCACATAAGCCTCATAATAAAGGAAAAACTTTACAATAAAGGGTAATGTAGTGCACAAAAGCTTCATTTAAAAAAAATGTACAATAATGTGGCATAAAGTAGCCTGTTGAGTTTATTTTCTGACTAGCATCTTTCGACTGTTGACTGTTTACCATACTCGGATGGGCACTTCAAGACTGAGGAGCACACAGCTTTGTTTTAAAAGGTGCATTGCAGGATAACATTCCCACTAAAGACAGGTTGGCAGCATGGCAGCATATAAATTCAGGCACATCTGAACGCAAAACAAAAGGTTAGATTCTTTACAAAAATCTTTCCAGGACAGTGCAAAGTTGTAAAGCCCCTCCAAAGGCAACAATTGTTTACAGAACAACATTCAAGACCGAAATACATCCAGAGTTGAATTAAAATGAGAGAATGCACCAATGAAAGAAAAAGGGTTTTGAACATCAAAAGTATTTTTGGTACTCCCAAGGTTTATATAAAAATGCCACTTCAACAACTTTAGGCTAATAGCTTAAAAGCACTGCATGAAGATCAAATCTTGACTTAGTGCTTACTTCAGAACTGAAGAACCACTTTACAGGACCACGGTGCATTTGAGAAGAGCTTTCAGAAGAGCTAGCTTGCAAGGCAGAACAATTGATTCATTTGAGTGAATCTGCAGTAAATACTTGAGCATCCATATATCCAGAAGTCCACTGGCTGAACAGTTGGCTTCTAGCTTGGTGTTAAAAGCAGTAGCATTAAGAACATGTGTACAAAATGAAGGCTCAGGTTCACACCAAAACATATGGCAAACACTAGCACCAATATCCAGCAGGACAGAGTTGTGCACAGAACCACTGTGTAAATGAAGACATACATTGCAATGCTTATCCGGGTGCTCTTAAACCAGGTGGATGCGTTGTTTGATGTAAATAGGAATGTGTATTCCCATCCAGGGAGATGAATAAGGCTGTGATATATATAATAAAGACCTAGCTGATTTTCAGTGGTGATGAATCAATGGTCCTGATTTTCAGGACAGGAAGGATATGGCAATTCAGTGGTGCCCATCTTCTGAGATCATGGCAGCATGAATGATTTCAGAAACCAAGCCTCACAATGACCCTCCACAACGATTGTAAAACTTTTCACAGAGAAGCAGGGGTGGGGGCTTCATTTGTATAGGGTTACCAGATATCTGAAAAGGCAAAGGAGGACACAGACAATTGGGAATGAGAACAAATGGGGGGGAAAGGGGGACACACTAATTCCTTTAACTTTCTTGGAGTCCATGACAAAAATTACAGGGTAAAACTGCAAAAAAAAAATTTTTTTTTAATTTAGGCCTACATGTACAGTATATGAAAATACTTTTTCCAACATAAGAAAGAGTGGTTTTTCAATGGCAGGAATGTGCTAGAGGCATGTAACTGATTAAGATCTTGTCAATTTCAGGCAGCAGCACAAGCCAGTGGGAGGACACTAATCAAGGCACAGAGCAGAGCTTGTTAACTTGTGGTTAGCACTGATTAGGGAAGGTTTGCTCTGAGGAGAAAAGCTGCTCAGGAAGAGATAGCTTGTAGATACTCAAAAAGCCAGACAATATTTGATTTTAAGGCAATGTCTGCTGAGCAGAGGACATGAAGGCAAAAAGGAGGACATGTCCTCCCTTTGCCGGATGTCTGGTAACCCTATATTTGTACCTTTGTTCTAGGGCTACATTTGAGCCTAATCTGTGTCCATCTTTCTCCTGAACATCAACACATCACAAAAAGGAGAAATGTTTCTTAGCTGGAGCTTAACAGGACAATCGTGGGAGGGACCATCTTCTTTGCACAAAACATAGGCCAATCTTGCCTCAGGTGCTTTCAAGAGATTTCAGTCCCTTTCAAGAGGAGCAGAATCTTGTGCTTAACTATGCCATGGGATTGCAGCTGTTAATTTGTGTTGTTCTTCCATTTGCCCCTCTCTGAGATTCCCTCATGGTGAAGAATGCTGATGCCTACGAAGAATTCTCAATACTCAATACTCCCCAGCAACCAGATTCATATGTGGCTGGAAAAGCAGAATGGTTGTAGGGCACCTCTTCTGCTCTAATAGGTAACACCATTATCATTATGCAGGTATACTTCCTTAGTCTCTTCGCACAGGAGTCAGAGCGTTCAAGCTGCTTATAGATATATTGCGAGTAATGGGAGCTTGACCAGCGGAGCTAAGCACATCCTGCAGCAGATTTCAAGAGCCCCAGAAGAGGAGGACGGGAGAGGATGGAGCTGGTTGGCAGGAGATCTGCCTGAGCGAGAATCCACAACAGCACTCAGTTTAAATCAGGATTTCACACACAGAAAATTTGCCCTTACAAAAGCTCAGATAAAAATTTACAGCTCCCTCTTTTCTTCTGTGAGCCTCTAAATCAGCATTAGATATTCATTAGTTGCATTATAATGATTTGGTAAATAGCGACATTTCCAACACTTTAAGGGCAGTTTGGTTTGCTGTTTCAAAATCTAACTTGGGAGGTGGGGTAGAAACCCATCCTTGCATACTATTAGGAACCCATTAGAGGCAAAGTCCTTTGGATTTGGCCAAAAAGCAGAATTAGCTGCCATGAAAGTCCTTCCTTCATTGAAGGACAGTTTTCTTGTGTTCAGTCCTAGACAAAGTGAGGGCTGTCTTGTCTCTTAGGAATATAAAATCAGATATGCAGTAATGATTTTTAACAATCGCTAAGCCTTAGGCACACATGATTGCATATGAGAGAAGATAGCTGAATTTTTTTTTTTTTAACATGATTTTGTTGTATTTAACCTGTCAACTGGGTATATAGAACAGCTACATTCAGTTGTCTGATAGGTGAGCTTTGCATGTGTGTATTATATGCACAGAAACACACACACTGCATTCATTAAGGTGCTTCCAAAACAATAGTAATAAGGATAATACAATGCTTCCAGCAAACTAACAATAAGGACAACTAGATATTTTTCTTAAGTTTCACACTTTTGACAGAAAGCAATTTCAGTTCCCAAGCTGGACCTGTCCCAGTTGTGCTGGCATTAAAGCTAAAGACATCTCACATTCTCGTGGTAAGAGCCTATCCCCACCCCCTGCCACCTCCAGCTTCCTTGCTTGCATTTCTTTTGCCTGTTTATTTCTCAAGGCAAAGTAATTATCTCTGTGGTGGTTAGGAAAATAGATGTCGTGTATATTACTTAAATAGATCGAGACTAATTTTAATCTTCTGCCTTGTGTGAGGGTAGACAGAAAAGGAGTAATGGCTGCCTACATCTATTCAGAAGTCTACCCGTCTGGCCACCAATGTACCCATAGAGCTCCTGTGCTTGAAATGTTCACCATTCACTTTGATGGAGGGGAAACCTCCCAAGCTTTGAATTTCTTAGATGGAATTTCCAACCCAGCAGAAGTGAATGAAACAAACAACCAAAGCAACAAATACGAGGGAACTTTTCTACCTTCAAGGAACCAGTAGATTAGAAAAATAGCAAAAGTGTTTTCCCTTACAAAAATAGAAACACCAAATTATAGTTATTGTAGCCTGATCCTGTGCTTGTCTATTCAGAAGTATGTCCCACTGCATTCTATGGGGCTAACTCCCAGTTAAAAATGTCTAGGTTTGCAGTAAGCACTGGGGTATAAATGACTAAAATTTGCTTCCTTTAATTATGGCCCTACAAGGACACTTTTTGTTGTTAATATATCGTGCAATATATTACAATGTAACATATACAATGTAATATATATACAATGTGAGTATTGAACATACAACTGTATACATTTTTGGCAAGGCACTTCATACCCCCAGTGGTTTTGGGGAAATGTCAAAGCAGGAGCATTGATTTTTGTTCTTCTTTTTATGTTTTGAAAATAGATATTTTACTGTGCTAATAAAAAGCAAGGCCACCAGCAACAAACCTCAGACTAGAAGTGTTGGTGAGAACACTGTAAAACAAGATGAAATAAGACTCTTCACAACATTTGGGCATGTATTTGGGAAGGGAACGTGGTATGTTACCAAAAGTGGTTGCTGCTGATCATCTGCAGATTTTGATCTGCCCTGTCCTGTATGTGTGCCCCTCACTTTAGAAGGTGTCAAGATGTGCAGGACCCAAATGGCAGTGTGTGATCTCACCTGCAGTGCAAAACAACTTGTCCTTTCCTCATGCTCTCAGCTGTGACCCAGCATTAAGTTCAGTTGTTTTGGGAGATATTGGGGAGATCACATGCAGACCCATGGCCTTGTTCAAGTTAGCTCCCCAAAAGTCAGAATTATTTCCCTGCTCCTGCGGAGCACTGATTGCACTGAATAGACCTGGGATTTTCTAAAGGTCAGTTTCAGATACCATGTGAATGTGTGAGGGTGCTGCTTTCCCACTAAGTCACCCCCAGTGGAAAGCAAGCAAGCAGAATGGGCAGACCATCCCATTCCTGGAGTTGGCAGCACATACATAATTTTTCAAATGATCAGTCGGGTTTTCACAGCTCATACATGACCTATCCATTAAGGTGTGAACTAGATCATATAATATGTTCAATTGATCAACTGTATTTCCAGCCAGAGGTCCTTAGGTGATTCACAATTAACTGATATACTTTCATATTTCAACTGGGCTATGGGTTATTAGCATCTGTAATTGTCAGTGCAGAGATTCACCCTCAGACAGATGTGGGAAAAAAAATCTTTTAAGTTGGACCTGGATTGTGTACTTAGCAGGCCCATGCATTGAATTCTAAATATATCTGTCAGTTAAAAAAGGCTAATACGAATTTTCAGTCCACCTGCTTACCTTTGTTAGGGTAAACTCTGTAGGGCTGGGTCATACCCTTGGGGATACCACAACAGTTTAACACCTCACAGTTATCTTAAGTTAACTGAAGGGGTTTTCTTGCTGAAGTAAACTGAAGCAGTCTAAAGAGTTTGAGAGAGAGGATAAATTAATCTATTTGTTTATTGTATATATTACTGAAAGGAATGAATCTCAACAGGGAAGTCCTAAATCCATGTTTCTCCCCCTCCTTTCTCTTAAAACATGATTAAAAATGGGAGTCTAATAGAATCTTAGTTCTTAATCATCACTGTTTTTGTATATTGTATCTATGTGTGGGGTACTCTTCTTGTATCCACCAAAAGGCCAATAAACATTACATGTAAACATCACCTACTCAACTCAGCTGGGATTTCTGCCCAATTGATTTCAAACTGAAAGTTCACCCAACTTCTCAATATGATACCAGCAAACAGAGTACAGGAATCCTCATGCTTGTGTTTTGCTAACACAAATACAGGATATTCTGTTTCTGAACCCATATATTATGTCCAAAATTATAAATGTTCTTCCATTAATGATCATGACCATCAATGTTTCGGGAATCACTGGTGATTGTTGAGTATTGGAGTGCTTAGATATGGTACCAGTTCATCTAAGCCTGAAGTTTTCTGATGGGATGGTCAGAAACCTGTAGGCTGTTTGTAATCTGGACTCAGATTGCTTCCTGCTCAGGTTCATCTTCCTGTTTGTTCACATAGCAAGGTGGTAAGGAATGCATTGAAGCAGATGCCACGGTCAGCTGGTTTGGGAGCTCATCTTCATTGTGGGGTGTGTTCCTAGCTGCAGGAGCATGCAGACGGTGAGCGTCCAGCATTTCCAGCAATAAATCATAAAGAGGGACCACGTTCTTGCACTTCATGTTGTAGAGGTGCTCCATCCCTTTATTGCTATAGGTTCAGATAAAAATAAAATTAAATACCATTATTCCAAGAGATTCCAAGTTTGGCTCTACTGTTGCTTGGGGATTTGTTTTGAATGATGCAAAGCATGTTCCAATATATTGATTAATAGCCTGTCTAGGTGGGGCAGTGCAACTTAGAGGGCAGATTCAGGATACATGAGAAAAGCAGCAAGCTGATTGTGGGAGAATTTATTCATTTAATTAATTAAATTTAGAGGCCGCCTGGCCCCAGATTACTCTGGGCGGCTTACAGTTTAAAGAAAGAAAAAACAACCATGCATATCCAGAAAACAACAACAACATAACCAAAAAAACAAAACCCCACAACCAATAGGGGCTCAGCACACACCCTACCTCAAGGCATGGGAGAACAGCCAGGAATTCAGACTCCTAAAAAGTCACCAGGGTGGGAGCTGTACAAATTTGTGGGAGGATGGTATTCCAAAGAGAAAGCACCAGGCCAGAAAAGTAACTTGCAACCCTCACATTAATACCCCATTTTAGGATCAATGGCAGTACAGCATTTTTTAAAAAGCAAATACAGATTTTTCTAACCCCATTTGACCTTTGCAGTGCATTTGAAAATACGTAGGCACTGTACAATGGGTATATTTCCACTGGAATGAATGGAGAATTATAAACAACAACAAACAAAAGAATGAAATTACACAAGTGTAACATGAAATACATATGGCTTTCATAATCAAATTAGCACTTTTACCACTACACTACCCAAAGTAATTGAGGTCAAGCCCAAATAAAGTTTGTGATCATCATCTGACGTACCTCTCTTTGACATTTCCAGCACAAATGAATGCTGATGTTTAGATGACTTCCAGCATTCCAGCGTATCTTGAGGGATTTTAGACATTTGCAAACTTTACCTTGGACTGTCAATTTTGCTATGAATCTCATCATTCCCTTAAGTTTAAGATAACAACAGTAGGACATTGCAGGAAGAGGTCTCCTCCGTACAGAAGACAGCACCAAACTGCCTTGTCCTAAGGCCCACTGGGTAACCACTTACCTCATGTGCCTGATGTGGGAAAGGATGAGGAGGAGCTGAGCCAGGCGCCTATGTTGTTGCTGCTGGGAAAGGCCAGATTTGGCCATTAGATGTATCAAAGTGTCAGTGATCTTATCCAGAACACGATGGATATGCTCTTTTTCCTCCAGCGATTTCAGTGTGCTGGAAAGAAACGTATAGACCCCTGTGGGAGAGAGAGAAGAGAAGAGAAGAGAAGAGAAGAGAAGAGAAGAGAAGAGAAGAGAAGAGAAGAGAAGAGAAGAGAAGAGAAGAGAAGAGAAGAGAAGAGAAGAGAAGAGAAGAGAAGAGGAGTTGCCTAGCAGTATCAGTATTCTTATAGTTTTCTTTACCAAAAGCAGAATTGATACTACAGACAGTTTACAGTTTATTGTTTATTGATTAGTCTAATGACCATATCAGATAAAATGATAAAATAATAAAATAATACAGCGTGTTGGGATATAAAAAAATTCAGTGAAATAATCAGGTAAGGTTGGCAGTTGACCCCAATCTGATCTAGATAGATAGCTCTCAGTTGAATGGCCTTAGCTATAAATTTAGCAGTCTTTCTTACTGTCCATGGGTTTGTACCTTAGAGGAAGTAAGGTAGCTTATTGATGGGGGCCCAATGTGCTCTCCTGTCAATTATCGACTTTAAATGCTGTTCTCTGGCTGAAGCATACAGTTGGCAGTCAAAGAGGATTCAGAAGCTCAAACCTTGCTCTGATTAGGGCTGTTCTTTGACTCTGTGTCAGGCCCATTGTTAGATATTTTTCTGGTTGAAAGGTCTTTTTGTTCTGGGCCAGCCATTTTAAGGCTTTGATGTTAATGTCTCTATGTTGTTAATATTAGTGTCTCTGCATCAGCTTGAGCACTAATATCCAGAACCCTCTGTTTGTACATGTCCTTAGCTTGGTGGCTGACTGAGATGAAATATGGAAGTGAAAATCCAGGGAGTGAGATGGTCTTGGTAAACTGATTAACCATGTAATAGGTTGGGTCATGCCAGGCTGTTCAATAAGACTTTTTTTTTTTTTTGGTAATGATCCACTGAAAGTATCTTCCACCAAGAATTGAAAGTTCAAATTATTGTACAGCTGTGGATGGAGTGAATGCCTGTTTCAGCTCTAACAGAGGAGGCTGGAGTGTTTTTGTCAGTTCCCAAAATGGACCTTAAGAAGCAGGTCTGGGTTTGTTCAAGTAATGATGACTGTGACAGCTCCCACCATTCTGTGCCATAGGTCATTATAGGTGTTACTTATACACCTTTGATATAAGGACTAGATCAGCCTTATACACCTTTGATATAAGGACTAGATCAGCCTTATACACCTTTGATATAGGGACTAGATCAGCCAGTTTCTTCCACAGAATGTCTCTGTTAATAGAATCAAATGCTGTTCTAAAGTCACCAAAGATGGTATATAGCTGTTTTCCTGCTGTTGTGTACTTTGTTATAAGATGGTATAAAGTAAAGCAATTGTGTATAGTAGAGTGCTCAGGCCTGAACTCTGCCTGTTCTTCTACTAGAAGTTTCTTTTCATACTCCCAGACCTCTATTCTGCTTAGGAGATATCTGGCATACATCTTAGCCACTATGTCAATAAGGCTTATAGGTCTATAATTTCTGGGGTCTCCTTTGTCTCCTTTTTTTTATATAGGGACTACAGTAGACAATTCGCATCCTGTGGGAGTGTTATTTATCTGAGAGAACAAGCTTGCTAGTAATGGACTCCACCAGTCAATATATGATTTAAAAAGCTCAGCAGGCAAAAAGTCCTTGCCCAGTGCCTTGCTAGATTTTAGAGAGTGTGTGATATGTTTAATTTCTGCTGCTGAAACCAGTGGCCAAGAAGACAGTTTGTTTAGAGGGGGAAGCTCGAGTATCTGAGTTGAGGAAGAGGCCTGGTTAGAATTGGCAAATAAATAACCATAGTATTCCTCAAATGTTGAGGCTGGGATGGGAATGTGAAAGAATTTCAGGATGCCACATACAGTGTTCCAGAATATGATTGAACTGGACCCTTTTGCTGAAATTTCTAATTCTGACCACACAGAGGCTGTAAAATGAGCCTTCTTAGTGTCTAGGAACCTCTTATAGTTACATTTATGGTTTAACATCTTAGTGTGGTTTGTTGTAGGAGGTGTCTTTGAATCAAATGCATAGCTGCCTGTAATTTCTTTCTTGTGAGATAGCATTCTGGATCTAATCAGTTGGATCTGGTACGCTGGTTATTTCTGGAGTGTAATTTATCTGTTAGATAGTTTTTTGACACAGAACACAGATTAGTGTAGCTGACCAGCACATTGTTGGGACCTTCAGGAGGTGAGGAAGGTACTACAGACAGAAGCTAAATTTTGTGTAGAATTATCTGGGAGTATGGCCCACAAAAGTCAATGACTCCTCCTTCTCAATAGAAAGGAAGGAACAAATGCTCAAGGCAACCTTCCTCAACCTGGCACCTTCCAGGTGAGTTAGGACTACATCTCCTGGAGTTCTGGAAGTCTGAATCCAAACAGATCTGGAGGGTACCAGAGAAAGGCTTCTCAAACTCCCAATGAACTAAATAAATGGAAGCAAAACACAACAAACTTGAAAAATTGCTTTAACACTTACAAATATTATACAGGACTAACATAATTTGCTTGAATTGAGGTTTTGATCTTGACTGTGGCATGCAATACTATAGATTAATTGATTCATATTCAGTAGAAGAAAATAATTGTATGCCTATTAGCAAGCATAGAACTTTAGCACTGATCAAAACATTTTGGGGTGAGATGGCACAATCCTGCCATATGACTCTGGAACACTGTTTTTTTAAAAAGAGCTCCATATGAAATAGCATTCTTAGGTGACTTATGGTATGTCAGTCTGACATACTGAACCACAAATGAGTCAGGTTATGGCTCAGCAAAGTGAATAAATCATGATTAAGTTAACCATAAGCTTGCTGTGTCATGATGGCCATTATAGAGGAACAAAGAACTAGCCTTAGTTTTCTCTCAGAGATGGTCATTTTTGAAACAACAAGCTTTTCATCCAGAGCAAAAAAAAAAAAAAAAAAGGAAGGAAGAAAGGAAGGAAGGAAGGGAGAGAAAGGAGAGAACCTAATGTAAACATTGATCACTCTCAAAATAAGAGAGTCAGGTTGTCACAGGCTCCACACCCCTTTATCAGATCATCAGTATTCTAGCCGCATGGCTCAAGATTTGCAACTGGATGCTTGGCCTGCAAGCTGAAACACATTAACTCCAGAGAACTCCTATAAAAGTCAGTCAGACTCTTTCACAATATAGGAGGGGGCAGACTAGAAGCCAAATGCTCAGTGCCATCAGCCTAAGTGCTGGGTTTGTCCAAGTTCTTTTTTTTTTCCCCCCCTTCTTCTTCTTCTACTTCTCTAAAGCAAACAATGTGAAACATACATAAAACTGGATCTTCCGTCTTATTTTCTGACCTTGGTTTCTAGTCTCAAAGGCTCCATTCTAAAGAAAGTTACTTATGCAAGGAACATCCTACTGAAGATCTAAACTCACTTACTACTGCAAAATATGATAGGTGTAAGGCTTCTAAATAAAATTAAATTATTTATTTTGAACTGAGACTCTTGCATATGGTCATAAGCTATGGTATTCAGAAAAGTGCAATGCTATATGGCACTTCTGTTTTTCTGAAAAAGACAACTTTGTTATGTAATTAAATGGGCCAATATTATTTATGCAGAGTAATCAAGATCATATTTGTTACTGAAATGTCATCTTGATGATGCCCTTGTATCAAGAAGCAAGTTGCTGTCCTAATACTGTATCTGGAAAAATTCCATCAGTGGTGTCTGATACTATACTTTGTGTTCGCAAAGAGAGAGTGTGTGTGAAAATCTGGCATATAGAATTTGGAATCCACCACATTTAATGTAGCCCACCAGCATGTCTGCCTGATCTCTTCCTTCAACCCCATGTTTTAGTTGGACAGGAGCGGTGAGTCAAAATACATAGCTGGTGAACAGTATTGAGCTTTACAAGACATGAATTGTACAGATCTAGTCTGAATCATAACACAACTTCTCCAATTTAGTAACCTAGCTGTCATTTCCATATTCCCTAAGTAGCCCAACTAGCTGGCTAGGAACTACAAGAGTTGAAGTTTCAACACATTTGAAAGCCATGAAGTGGGAAAGAGCTGGTGTAAGAATGGCCAGATATGTTCTTGGTCACAATAAATGTATCAATGCGGCCATGCCAATAAATCAACTAGCTTAATAATGCAAAGCCAATCCAGTGGTGTAGGTATTCATGTGAAAGAAACTCCTTTGCATTTATCACAGTAAAAACATAGCATGTGGCATTGAGAAATTGCTTGATCCAAAGCAGCCCACGACAAAATTTCTACTAGGCAACTTGAGTGTGAGGGAAAGCATATTCTAAGCTGGTAGTTATGTGTGAAGTTCTGAATACCTGTGCACTGAAACCAGAACTCACCTAGTAATGTTGCCCTTATGTGTATGTGGATCAATGTACCTTGAACCTCTGCCCTGTCTTACTATTCTGCAATGATGCTACCTTATCCAAGTGGTAGCCAATTCCTCATGGTGACATCCCCTTGTAATATGCATTAGATGAATCTTTGTGGAGATTCTTTATTGAGTGAGGCCAAAAGGCCTTGGAACTAATTCTGGTCTGTGACACCTCCAGGCCACTCCTGTGTGGAGGCAGACAGGAAGAGTTTTGCTTAAATGGAGACTATGGTGAAGCCACTGCTGCTGTTCCACTATTGAGGGATTGTGTTATAGACATTTAAGATAAAGTAATTTATGGTTCTAACCAAATTGTATTTTAGCAGGTTTTACTGTACTTTTAAACATTGTTAATTGCTTTTAACTGTAATCCATTTTAACTGTAAATAATGTGTATTGTTTCAGTGAATTGTCCACTTTGGGATTGTTCTTCAGTAGAAAGTGGAATATATTATGCATTAATTGTAATTGTATATTGGATTTAATCTTGCCTTTTCTCCAGGAGTTTACATCAATCTTGTAATATGTAGCTTGGCTCTAAGGCAGTTTAACTGCAGTGGTACTATCCTGCTTTTGATTGCCTTAATCAGAGAGTACCATTCAAAGTTCATTTTCTGCCTCTTGCCATTGACTTTCTTAATCACATCAACTGCTGTCTTGTCTTCCAACAAATCTCCATCTAGAAGCAGTTTCCAAAATAAAGGCAGCTTCACAGTGCTATGCCTTGCTTTGAGCTAAAACTAGAGTTGCTATCCTATTCCATGTATATGAATGGTGGTTTTGCTTTTTTGTTTTTAACCAAGATGAGCTTTCTGCATATTCTGTTCAGAATGCTGATGCCCCAATAACTTGTGTTGCTCTGACTACAGCAGCTTGCTCTCTGGTTCAATCCACAGAGAATAGGCTAATGGGAAGAAAATGGCACTCAACAAAATGAGGAGCATGCTAGCACCTAACATCAAACTGTTAATTGTAAATGAGAAGGGCCAGTTACTGTCCTAATAAGAAGGACGTGGAGGTCAGAGTGTCCTATACAGGGACATGTTTTTGACCATTGTTATTCTAGAACAAAATTGTTTTCCAAAACATTGTCTTAGATCTAAAGACACGTAACCAACCACACTAACAACAACCAAAGAAGTACACAGAAGAAAAACGATCTTTCCTTTCTCCTATGGATTTTCCTATTTTGCTCAGAAGAACCCAAAGATGCACATGAAGTGTTTTTCATAGAGCACAGGGTAGTAGTGAGGAAGAGGAGAGAATACAAAACTTTCCATCCATGAACATCTGAAGAATCAAGCCATGATCCATGCCACTCTGTCAAAGGCAAACCATGAGTAAGGCCAACATCTTAGAAATTCCTATGCTCTCTTTCACACCTCAGATAATCTCCTCCGGCGTATATATCATATGGATGGTACAAGGACTGAGAAGTAAACAGAATCTTGACAAGTCCACAGCAGAATGCCAGGGACCAAAGCAATAACCTCCCCAGAACCATCTTTTGGAGTCAATCTTCGAAATAAGAATTGCCCATAACAATATGATACCGCCTAATAATGCTAGGAAGGATACCATGGTTGGTGATACATGAAGCCACCGAGATATCCAAGAAAACAAACAGGATTATACACTTCCAATCATCTCCTGGAATAAGTTATTCCTCAGGCCAAGTTGTAACTTTAAGAACACGTGTCTCACTTACCAGAATTGAGTAGGATGATAGATTTAAGGCACACAAATTCTTCCCCCTGGACATTCATCATTCGAAAGCGAGAAGAAGTGGCCAGCAGCATGTCAAATATTTCTACCATACCTTCAACACACTTTCCTTGATTCCTGCAAGAATAGATAAGAATCTAAGTGATATGTGTGTACATGAGTATTCAACGAACAGAGCTGAAATATTCACATGCCATTTGTCTAGGGCAAGTGAATCAAAAAGTAAAAACTACTAGGCCTGTAGGAACAAAAAGGCAAAGGAAGAGGATAAATGTATACTAATTTCATTTTAGCTTGTCAGTAAGTATGCTAGTGTCTAGCAAAGAACTCAGTTTTGCATTGTTGATCATTTTTTAAAAAATGTATTAGTTTCTTTTGAAAAATTATCTCATATTGAAAATGAAGCCTTATCATTGTTCATATTACAGCTTAAAATAATACAGAAAAAATATGCAAGGGCATAATAGCAGCTCTTAGTTGAGTTTTCATGTTAAGTACGGCTGCTGTATTTCTTTGGCGGGCTTAACTTTTACTCACAGAGCACTGGTTTGTTTGTTTATTATTTATTTATTACTTGCACTGTTGTTATTCTTCAATTGTGATGATGCTCAGCTTCAGTCAACTCTGGTGTCTCAAATATACATATACACATACATATATACATACATACATATACATACATACATTTATACATACACACACACATACATACATACACACAAGTAATATAAAAGCAGTAAGGATTACAACCATTCCAATAATAACAATGAAATGAGATGCAAAATAGAAAAGGCACCTAAAAGCTACTGTTACTAATGCAATTCTGTAACATTATAACACTAAGATTTATATATATATATGTTGATTAAAATTAATCCTAACACTCTAAAAACTATGAGGAAAAAATATAATATAAGATATCATCATCATAACTGAATACCTGAAATAAAGAACAGTAATACGAGTATGTTAAAATATGAGAATAGTCTTCATCTAATCTACTGGCTCGTGCTAGCTCTAGTTATCAATTCCCAACAGATTTTATAGACATAATATTTTACAATATAGGCAGATAATTTATTTATTAAACACATTTTTATGGCCACCCACACACCAGAAGGAACTCTGGGTGCATTATCATCCAAGAATAATATATGGACATAGGCTTGATCTATACAACCTGGTGCCCTTTTGAGTTCTGCAGAACTAAGAGCACTGTGAATAACTTTTTAGAGTGAACACTGGAAAAGAAGATGCTTGAAAGACTACTTGGCCAGATGCCGAGGGCCTATCTGTGCCATGACCAGGATCTTCCTATATCTCCCCATCCTTCCCTCCCCTACAAAAGGGAAAGCACAACAATGCACCACAATAAAAGCCCTCCTATGTCTTGGGACCTCTGGCTGCATAAAATATGCCATAGGTGCTACTCCATCCCTACAACTGTCAGCAAAAGAGAAATCTGGTGCCCCTCGTAAATCATGTACAACCTTTCCCTATTTAGAATTGAAGTAGGCTGCTCATATCCCCAAGAAAGTAAAGGAGAAAACTCAAAGGATGCTAATTCCACCATCAGTGACCGTTTACATACAGATTACAACCCAGCCCCCAAAATTAGAAAAGTGAAACCCAAAGGAAAATTGGATAATCACAACCAACAATTGAATATAGATCTCTATCATTTAGCCTCAACCTTCCCCACTCCTGCCTCAAGATGCAAGCCAGCTTTTGTGATGCAACTAGGACGTGCACCAGAGGGAACTCATTAAGGAGATGAAATGTGATACCATTCCCCTGCCCTTTTTTCACCTTCTAGTTATAGCACACTCTTGTTCAGTTCTCCTTAATGTCTTTGCTTCTTATGCATAAAGAACAAGCTTGCTAGTGCCTTAACTGTTGATGTCCATAATCAATTTACTGTTACTTTTATTAATTCAATATTTAGACAGTTGATTACATATTGTAAGCAATGTTGCCACCAAGCAGACAGAAGGTTGCCACCACCTACTCCTCTATCTCATATTGAAGCTGAAGTCTAAGTATTTACTCTACAGTCATTCCTATGAAAAGAGATAACAATATTTTGGGATTTCTACAAAAAAAAAAAAAAAGAGGGGCTATAATAACAGTCTTGGAGTCAAACCTTCATGCCTTCACTGAATCTTTTCTTTTTTTTTTCAGAAGCAAGCCAAACTTGGAACATGATTTTTCCACAAAGTACTCAGCCTCCCATCCCCCAGTTCATTCATGACTATCCCCCATGCTCACACCTCAAATGTGGATACAGATGTTGGATATGGTGGATACTAGAACATAATGGAATGGCACAGACAAGCATGCAATTCACAAATGCAAGCATCCATTTCAAAACTTCCTTGATTCAAATACAGTAGACCAAAAACATGCATTTGAGAAGTTTCCATACAAAAATCCATACAGTACATCAAAGAAAGTCAAAGTCAAATACAAAAGGCATGTATTATGGAAAGATAGGTACATCAATGCTGGGAAATGCACGTACTGTATAAGGCCAGTTTGCTTATAGAAACAAATATGGATTTTCTTGCCTTAGAAAAATCTCAGAAAAAATACAGAGCTCTCCTGGGACAAACTAACAACTGAATATGCATAATTCTTGTCAAAACCCAGGTACATGCTATGCTCCATACAGACCTCAATTTGGAATATTTTTTTAGAAACTTAAAATGATCTCATCTATGTTTATCAATCAAGTTCTGTGGTAGTCAAAGCGCAGTGCTGTACTTTGCTGTATAAAATCATTCAAATGATTGCATAACTACAGCTAACATCTATACAAATAACACAGAGTTAATTTTTGATGTATTCCATACTCTTCCTATTCAACACATAAATAGCCCATTGTCTAACTGCTGTAGAAACCATCAGACACTTCTTCCTCCAACTATCCTGTCTATAAGCTCAGGCTGGAAATTTGCAGTCAGTTGCAAAGGCTTTCAACAGTCATCCTGACCAAGTAGCTAATGCAAAGCCACCCAATTATTAATGATAAAAAATGCAACCGTTTAAACTTTTTGAAAAAATTATGCTCTTATACTGATAAGTAGAAGATTGCTTAAAAAGAGTTTCAGCCACATGTGCTTTATTACTTAGCCTTCCTCTTTTGTGTTGCTTTCAAATCTTGGTTCAAACATTTCTAAGGAGGCACATTTGGTGATGTCTCAGCAAGTAATGAAGCTCAGGTGTCTACTGTGGGGTGGCAAATCATCTCATGGATTCTGAGGTAGACATTTCATCCTAGTTAGTGACTGCATACATTTTCTTATACAAAAGCAAGTGGAAATATTGTTAAATGCATGGCTAGAGAGGTTTTACAAATAGTTTCTTTCCAAAAAAGGGGATGATTAACAGCAATTATTTATGGCTGCTGCTTAGACTTCTGAGCAAATATTCAAGTAAGTAGTCAGCCAATATCTCAATGTTCCTGAGAAAAGTACATTTTTTAAAGACTGGAAACAATCCTTAAAGTAAATCAACCACTTTGGAAGGTGTTTCTTCTGCTCAGGGAGTGGCAACATTTCTACTGAGTCTTCTAGCCAGAGCTTATTCTGGTAAATGGTAAAGAAATTCTGCAAAATAGGATCCAAAGAACAGAGATTGTGCTGTGTCTGTATGACCCAATAGCCAGGGTGTTGGGTTAGGGTTTTCATTTCTAGGGTTTTCACTCCCCAATCTCTCAAAAGCAGTTTCAGTCTAACCCCTGAATATATTCACTTCTGCCAACTCAGGTTCCTGAGAACAACAGAATCCCTCCAACTGGTCAACAGGAGAATGTAAAACAAAACAAAACCCCCAAAGCAAGCATTTAATCAGTGCCCTGCCTTGCCTGTCCCCTCAAAGGATACCAAAAAGACACACATCAGTAGTTTTGCAACCAGATGATTTTTACCATAGCTCCAGTCATGGCTGTTTGTTGCTGTTATGACAGGAGAGTGGGATGACTTAGGATTGATGGCTTGCATTGCTTGTGCATTCTCGCAACTCTTCCCAAAGGCAGGCGAGCCCAGGTGTATCAATTTCATGTGTGAAATTGACAATAATTTGTTCTATTTCCCCTACTTTTCAGAAGGGGACCAGCCAGCTGTAAAATGAAGGTTACTGTTCCAGTGGGTTTTTCCCCCCGTGACTGCCTTCCCAAAATGAAGAGAGTAATTGATGCCTTCAGTTCAGGAGCTAGGTGGCAAGAGCTCCCACCAACTAGGAAACCAGACCACCACCAAATTCAACGTTTCAAAACTCTGCAAAAGAAAAGATTGAATTCACTGGGCTTTCAAACATACTGCAGACAAGCACTTAGCTTCTGGGCCTACATGGAAGCTCCTTGGAATGGGTTTAGTGAAATGCTTCCCACCCCACAGTGGAAATGCAGTTCTGTCTTGGAGGTATTTGCATTGCCTCAAAGCTTCTGCTACAACAGTGGCAAATCGAATTTAAATAAAGATGTTTAAGCAATGATAATTATTTGCAAAAGCAATAGAATGCCTCTGGGAAACAGTAGACTTGCAGGCTCCTTTCTGCGAAAAGGGTTCTTCTTTAGCAAGTGAAGTTCCAAGTTCCAGGTCCAATAGTGACAGGAGCAAGTTCCATGTTCCTGTCACTATTGCAATAGCAAATATTATCTAAAGCAGGGAGGAAAGGCATCAGATTTTGTAGATAGTGATCCAATGGACCGAAAGTGGGACAGTGGTTTTCTTCCCACAAAAACTAGTGTGGTCTAATTTTATTTCCTTGGCAATTCATATGAACAGCTCATCGTAAATTAAATAGTTCAAATAAAAACTCTCTTCCCACACGGTTTTCATTTTCCTAATAAGCTGCTAGTAAATGGGAGAGCATATTTGTTCTCTTCTTTTCATTAAGAAATTAAATTACTAAAAGGGTGAAATCCTGAACCAATTTCAGCAGTTTATAACAGCATGAAGCAACTTCTTGCCACCTGATGGGGGTGCATCATAGGGGTGCATCCATATCATTTATTGCATAATTTGAGTGGCTAGTAACTAAAATAAGAGGAATTACAACTACTTTTATAAAAGACTGGAAAACCTTTATAGACTTTTTGCTGAAAATGGTTAAAAATGAACTGGTGATTTTGGGATTTATTGATTTATTGATGAAAAGGTTTGTTTATGGGAAGAAGAAAACCATGACATGTAATTTGGGAGGCTGGAGATGGTAATTATTGCATTTGTAATTGCTGCAAGGAAGATCAAAAGTTGTGTCTTTAGATAATTTTCTTTTTTTCTTTCTCTTTTGTTATCTTTCACTTTTTCATTTACTCCTTTATGTTTTCTTTCTTTTCCTACTTTTTCTTTTATGTTCCGGTGGTTTTTAAAACTTACGTAAAGTCTTCTTATAATAAAAATTACTTTGAAAATAATCAAATAAAATAAGAAAGGAAAGCATTTATTAAGGATGCACAAATCAGTGGAGATCTCTGATGGTTATCAACACTGGAAAATGGCAAGGGTGAATTTGAATCAGGGTTTGAAATCCAAAAGCAACAAGCTTTAATTCCAACCAACTGAAAATTTATATTCAATTAATTATATTGCTTTTGGATTTCAATATTTTCTTTTGCCTATCTAATTTAACAAGGAAGCATCAAAATGCTTGCAGGTGCATCACATTTTGGCAATGGAATGAAAATAGGAAGAATGGCACACTGTTTAGAGGATATGAATCCTCACACAAGAAAAAGTAAAGTGGGTAAAAGAGCAGAGTAGATAAAAATAGCAGAAGCAGCAGAATAAATTTGTCACTGTTTCCAAGTAAATCTGCCTAATCAGGTCTGAGCAGCAGACGAGCACTTCCACACATTCTTCAATAGGCAGCTTTTGCAGAAGTGATGAACTCATTAGCTGGCCACTCATGCCAATGTCAGAGACCCCTCCCACCACTCAAGCTCTCCCCAGTCAGTTCTGTCCAGAGAAGGAAGGCAAATAGCAGAACATCTGAGACACTGCAAAGCCAGAAAGTACCACTGAAACACCAGAGGGATTCCATAGCTCCAGGAAGAACTCAGGTCCTCAAACTTTACTCAGAAGATCCCTTCAGCTGAATGTTCTTTAAACTAGATCAACCTTTTGAAGCTTTGCACAGCCCTAGTATTTATGAATCCACTTTTAATCTTTGAATATTATCCAGTATGCACTAGAGAATTTTTTCACATACAAGGATTTTGTTGCTCTGACATTTGTTCCGGTGTGTGTGTGAGAGAGAGAGTGAGGGAGGATAGATGATAGACAGACAGACAGACAGACAGACAGAGGTGTGTGATGGAATGCATGTGCCAAAGTCATTGAAGAGCCAAGGTTATTTGTCAGCAAACAACTTGTTGCTGCAATATACACGGTGTTTCTTGCATAGATATTTCTCATGGAAATTTCTAAATTACAGCACTGACAGCAAGGGATTTTCTGCTCTGACTGAGCCCTAAAAGAATGGCAAAGCTCCGGTGATCTCTGACAATCACTGCTCTGTTGAAAATAACATACCTCAATGTTGTTCTTTGAACAGATCTCTATATAGTGAACATATATAGGAAACACCTCTACACAAATTAAATACATATTTACTCATTCATTCATTACACTTGTTTTCCCATCTTTGAATTTACAAATCAACCAATGTTTGGTTTTTTTAACTCACATTAAGCAAAATCAATATGGAACAAGTCATCACCTCTTAAACATGTCCACCTGAAGTTAAACCAAGCAGTGTAATTTAATATGAAAAGCACCTTGCTAGAGATTTAAAGGATTTACTCATTTAAGGAAAAGAGGCTAAATGATACTTTTTTGAAGGACTCTAAATGAGGAACAATGTAAGTTATTAGCCAGACTTCTGAAAAAACTTCTTCCCTAGTTCCTGAAGATCTGGAAGCCAACATGGACTTTCATATAGCTTCAGGAACTAGGGAAGAAAGTTTGTCCATGTTCCTATGCCCAATTTCTGGGCTTAAAAAAAAAAATCAATTAGGATTTTTATTAACTGTGTTTTATTGTAAGGAAGAACCATGTCTACAGTTATAACAACTGAAGATTAGCATCTAAAATATATCTGCACTCAGTAGGAAGAGATTCCTCCTGGAGTAATTTTATCATTTTTGGAAACTAAAATCAGGATTTTGGAAGCCAGTATAAGGCAGTACACGGCAAGCCCTTGATATGACCCATTTGAAATGAGATTACATGGAGAAGAGGCATATAACTAATGGGCCACAGAACTCATTTATCACTTGGTCTTTTGATAATCCTACATCACCAGAAGAGGCAGGGCCAAATTTTTTACACTGTTCTTTTAGTTTTGTGGAGGCATTTTAAAGTTGGAATGGGGGGTATTTTAGAGCAGGAGGCAATATATCCCATCCCCTTTTAAAACCATCCAAACTCCCTCAGAACAGCCTGAATCTGCACCCCTCAAATGTGGCCATTTTACCACCAAATCTCAATAGCGTGGTTTTGGAGTGGTGGGAGGTCTCAGATGGATGCTGGAGTTGTATGCGGCCTGTATATGACTCACGGCCTGTGGGTATATATGTTATGCATATGTGGATATATTCTTGAGACATTACTATTAGTCTCTTTTTATACAGGCATCATTAAAAGGCTAGATTTACAGCACCAAGAAAACTGATATGAAATAATATGAGATTTTGGTGTCCTCAAAGACTGTGTAAATAGCAGACCAGTTTATCCAAGCCTCTAATTATCCACCTGCCCATGGCTGGTTCTGAATCACTTAGATAAACATAGTAACAGAGCAGTTATAACATCACCTTTCTATATTTCTAATTCTCTAAGCTTTTGCATAAATCTAGTGGAATTGTTGGAAGCCACAGGTGCAGTCTCTCTCCTTTTTTCTCCAGAAGGTCCCAAGTCTTTTGATTTATGAGAAACTAGCATGTTTATGAAAAGGTGTAGATCTAAAAATGGATCAGTCTTCATAAAAATCTAAATGCTTTAGCAAAGAATTAAGTAGAATGTGATTAGTCTATGCAATCTATTAGCATATGATAGTGTCATAATCTGTGGGCCATTATGTTAGAAAAACATGACCAGAGATGTTCCAGTCAGGCATCTTACAAAGCTAAAAAGCTCTCTGCAACACAGAGAGATAAGTATGTTATCAATGGTTTGGGTGAGGGAATTGCTGGGACTTTTATGAGGTTTGTAGATGACACCAGCTTGGAGAAGTGGCTAAGACCTTAGAGGAAACAGAAAAAACTCAAAAGGTTCTAGACAGGCTTGATCAGTGCCATTTAAGAAAGAAACCTATAAAGTTCTGCCTCTAGGTAAGAAAAACTAAAAGCCTCAGTACATGATGGGAAAAAAACAGGCTTTGCAGTAGTGCATGTGAAAGGGATCTGAGTATTTTGGTTGATCACAAGTTCAACAGCTGCTAAGAAGACAAATGCTATCTTGGGGTGAATTACCAAGAGCACAGAGTCAGGATCTCAGGAAGTAACTGTTCCACCCTATTGTCCTTGTCAAATCCTTGTCGAATCCCAAGCTGCATCCAGTTCAGAGAAGGGCTATCCAAATGATGAGGGCTTGGATACCTAGCCCTATCCTGATAGTGAAAGGATTTGTATATGTTTCACTTACAGAAGAGCTAACTGATGGATGACAGGACAGCAGTTGAAGGGTTGTCACATAGAAGTGGGAACTTCTTTATTGCCCCAGATACAGGGGGTTAAACTACAAGGAAGTTGGTCCAGACCAGATGTCAGGGGAAACTTCCAGACTGTACGAGTTGTCACCTCTCAGACCAGACTGCTACATGAGGTGGTGAGTTCTCCTTCACTGAGGACTTCAAACAGAAGCTGAATGGTCATCTGTCAGAGATGCTCCAGTGGATCTTGCACTGACCAGGAAGGTGGACCAAGTTGACTTCTAAAATTACTTCCAACTCCATGATTGTATGACTCTTAATAAAAGTGTGTAGGATAAGGGTTATGCGGCACTGTAGTGCTTTCCTGTAATTGCAGGGTCATTTACACTGGAACAAATTACTGTACCTGATTAGATGGAAAATGGTAGGTGAAAATTTATTACTGATGAACAGCACTTTTATTACTGATGAACAGCACTATTACTGATGAAACTTTCCACTTTCTTCATGACCTAACGTGGTGTTGCTGTAAATCTTTTCTCGGGGGTAATGTTGAACAGACATGCTAGCTGTCTCCAAACTGGTACATTCCAGGTATGCTGAGACTACAACTTCCAGATTTCCCAACCACTATGACCAACATTCTGATTTACTGGGAATTCTAGGAACAGTAATCCCAACACATCCAGAAGAAACAAAGATGGGAAAGGATAATATATGTTAATGGGATGAATCACTGCAATCTCCCTGTTTTCAATCAAGGTAGCAGTTTCAATTAAATATATAGCAACTTTTGGCACAAATCGAGAGTATCATGAAAAGGTAGGGAATACTTTCAATCACAGTAAAGTATGAAAGAAAACAAAAATGCTGAGAAAGAAGTGACGGGTTGGATTGAGTATTTTTTTTATTTGAGAATTAAAAAAACAAAACAAAACTGTAGAATTGAGACATCAGTCAAAACAGCCTAGTTTTTCTTTCCAGAAAGACAGTAAATTGCTATCCCACCCTTAGAGGCTAAGCCTGGTTCTAGCTGACACAAATATTTCCTTTAGAAATGAGACAGACATTGGATGACAAGAGATCAGTGGTCCATCATCCATCCACAGCATTAAAAAATACTGCCATTTCTTAAGCGATTCTCATGTTGTTCTCATCGATATCACTTTGTTTTGCTTTTACTGTGTGATGTTTTATAAACGGTCCTCAACAAAATTGCTCTAAAATCTAAAATAGCAACCTGGAACATGAGTCAACATAGGAAGTGGATGTCCTACATATTGATTCCTGAAGAAGTGAACTTGGTATTGCCGGTCAGAGTTTGGGTGACCGGAAAATGGAAAGCCTTGTTTTCTTTTTAACCAATACTTTCTTCATGTTAAACAGCAACCAGGATATAACTCTGAGCATAATATCCCAATCATGTTTACTCAGAATTAGGTATCCCTGTAATCAATATTGCTTACTTCTTGGTTAGTATGCTTAAGAACTGCAGCCTGAATATAAACCTAATCTTTATTTTTTTTTTAACAAAAGTTTTCTATCTTTTTTCAGTGCCAATACACACAGGGGGAAAACGCTTCAATGGAAAGTTAGGCAAACTTTAATTTCTCCTGAAAAAATAAATATTTCTGTCGCTCGCTCTCTCCCAACTCCTGCCTCACTGTCTGCCATACTGACTACTATTTCACTAGTAGACAATATTATTTCAGGAATATATTTCAGTCCATTATCAGGTAGCACTCCAAAAGCATAAGAATGAAATATGGTTGGCTCAATAGCAATACAATCATAACCATGTTTGCACCAAAGTAAGTTGCACTGACTTGAATTAGATTTGCTGCTCCAGAAATATGCTTCAGACTGTGACCTAGATATTCCAAGGGAAAAGTCTTTCTGTTCATTTGGTTCTCCACAAATTTAACAGGTTCCATTAAAATTAAATCTATAGTATAGTGGTGACTATCCTGTTAAAGACTAGCAAATTTATTATGGCACAAGTTTTCACAAGCTACAGTCCACTTTTGAAGTTATCAGATATTACTTCATAGTGACCATTAAGGATCTTTGAATATTCTTGGGATGTCATGTGGATGGCTATGTTATCAAGGGGTAATTCTGGGGAAGAACTGATTCTAGAGGCTCTTTTACCCCAAATTACATACCTTTAGATGTCCACAATATGGTTGCCGTCCTGCCCTTAGTGGGAAGTGGCTCCCTTATTATCCATATACATCATGACAGTTGTAATGGGAAGAAGGAACAACCTTGAGGAACAGGAAGTCAGATAAAGGAAATTTGTCTCCAAAGCAGAAATGTGATTTGAGAAAACGTCTCAGACTTGACCCTCCCTATTTTCTTAAAAATAAAGGCAGGGATGGGGTAGGCACATTCAGAATTGCAGGAGTCTGTTACTGTAAGCCTATAATAAAAGTAGCTTTAGTATTCATGGCTTTGGTTTCCTAGTCTGGTCTACCTTGCAGGGCTGATGGCAATTCAGATTTAGATATAGCTATGTTAGTCAGCCTGATCAGTTTGCAACAGAATCTCTGACTCTACCTCCATCTCTTTGCTAACCAACCCCAAGCAAAAAGGAAGGCTAAGTACATCTCACAGAAGAAAGAATGTCAAAGTCTCCGGGCAATAACAGTTTGTGCTGTAACTTTTCTAACAACTTATAAATATTCTTACAAATAGTTATTCTTATGTGGAGAACTCTTTTCATCAAGCCTGCTGGGATAAAGCAGCCAGTGTTTTCAACATGTCAAATATTGCCAAGTGAAGTTCAAGAACAAATCCCATATTTTCATAACAAGACGGCTGACAGACAGACAGCCTTTTGCACTTTCCTTTTAGGCACCCACATACAAACATTTTTTTCAGTGCTGGATGGTGAATGTTAAGACTATTAGGCAGTAATTTTTATAATAATTTCTGGGTTGGAACTTTTCAAAAAATTCCACAGAATAGAATAATGGCTGTTAACTCACAATTTAGATCATTTGGAGTAGTGAAGAAAAAAAAAAGACATTGTCAAAATAGAAAAAGCATGGGAGACCCCATTTTTTGTTGCTAAGCTTTCGAGTACAGGCAAGACAAACAGAAATGGCTTTAAAATATGTAATAAATAATGTATCCTTGCTGCACTTCCTAGTCAAAATCCTATCTTTGCTCAGAGCAGCACACTGGGAAGAAATTTTCTCTGAGCTTTGAACCTTCTTCTTAGCTGCTCTTGACCTCTCCGGTGGATTTATCTTGGAAATAAAATTTTTAACAATATTAGTCTTTAAGACTTGGGAGCCACATTTTCTTGACTCTTTTAATTGGAATTTTTATAGTTTTGAATCATTCTATGTTTATTATTTGTATGTTTTATGAATCGTATTGAATTCCCTAGCTGGTGGGCTATAAATTTCCTTTATACCATATAAACTCAAAATGTGTGTCTTTTAATATTGGTAGTAAACTGTCTTGGAAGACTTAACCACTGAAGCGCAGAGTCAGTAGTTCAGACAGACAGATCGGCTAACTTTTTCCCAGCATCAGCACTACTGTTCCTACAGTTCAAGTGTCACCACATCAAAGCTGTTTTGGTCTATTTCCTGCTTCTTTAATGTCATATGCCTGGGTACACTGAGTTTAAGACCACTATTGCGATATGTGAATGACATTTGAAACTTCAACTTTATTATGGCCAAAGACCAGACTAGAACCACAGAACATCAAAAGTTTTTCAAAAGTCACATGATGAAGAGGGGGAAAACATACAAAACCAGCCAGGGTATAGCTGAAAACTGCCATGGTTGATACTAATAACCAAAATAATAACAAGTCAAAGCTATGAGAATATCTAATAGGCAAACTAATTCTGATTATTATTTTAAATTTATTATGGCTGCCCATTCCAACAGGCTATGGGCAACTTATAACCTCTACAGAAAGATACGAAATAAAAATAAAGATAAAATGGATAGAATCAAAATAAAACGAAAACCATTATAAAATTATCCTATATAAAATATACTAGGTAATGTGTGAAACAGGAAAACATCAGTTCATAAAAAAGTGAATCTAAAAACCCTGCCACAAAACAAAAGCTACTAACTGTTCCAAAAAAGTTATTATAAAGGAGTTTAGGAGGTCTGGGGAAAAAATCCAGCCTTGGGTGGGTGGGTGGGTGCGGAATTTAATTGCTGGGTTTTTTTGAGGAACCAATATCTTTCTGATTTGACATGCCATCGCACAAAAGGTTGCTATGTTATACATTATGGTGGAGCTCTTGTCAGAGCTGTAGAAAGATCTAGGATGACCTGGGAAGTCCACTTGCAGTGGTGTGATACAGGTATTTTCTACATGGCTATATAATATTGATAAACCAGTAGCACATACTGAATTGTTTCAACCTCCCCATGCCCACAGGAGCACAGCAGTTCTGGATAGAAGTTTTTTTAATATCTCCCCTCTAGCATTGCTGAAGGAAGGGCATCAAAATGCGTGTGTGTGTGTTTGGGGGTGTGTAACAGACACACATGCATACATGGAGATAAACAGATATGTAGTGCACCACCCTGTCATTATGATAATGAATTGGTTGGAAAGCACAAGTGTTTCCATCTTACTGAAGCTAAACAGGTATGGGATCTGCCAAGCCTAGCTTGATCCTCCCTCTTTGTGCCAGCTTGAAGTCCATGATAGAACAAAATGGCCTGGGACATAAATGTACTGAATATGTAAAAAATGAGCATTCCAGATAAGTTAGCACACACCGTAAAGCTAGCTCTAGTCTTTGACATGTAAATGCACAGATTACATGTTTTAGCAAGTGATTTTTATTACAGTAACCCTTCTCTCCTTTCGGCTGTAGGATCTCAACAGTGGCACAGTGGATGGAAGGTCAAAATGACTACAGTTACATTGCACAGCATGGTATTTCTTTTAATTGTGAACAGAAACAGCAACAGCAGTAACAAGAGCAACAACATCACCAAATTGTAAACTAACCTGTCCAATAATAAGTTTGGGGCAAACAGCAGCTTTCCTGGATGCTCCACAGATCTCCACACTAGGCCAATCATCAATATCTCTAACCAGGCACATTCTAATAGATGGACTTGATCATGGAGTGTTAAGTCCACAAACCCTAAAAGAAATGGAAAAGCAGGATTTATACAGTAAAGAGAACAATTTATGTGAATGAGGAGGTCTGTGCAAAACTCCAAAGCTTTGGCTGACTGATTCTGTTGCAGCAGGTCCCTGAATGAAAACAAAAACTGCTTTGATGTAGTGAATTGAATCAAGGGGCTACAAGTAAGAGCTACACAGCCTTGTGCACCAACCAAGATAAATCATTCTGGTCTGCTCTAGAATTGTAACATTTTATGAAGAGAAGACTGGTAATTTGACAAGGTTTTGCTTTTCTGTGCTTTAAAAAAAGTAAGGAAAAAAGTCATACATGTTATGATATAAACATTATAAGGCAAATTCCTGTTTTTCACAGTGGGGTCCTAATGAGATGTGTAGTGGAATAACCGTCCTCCTACTTCTCAGAACTATTGTGTTTGCAATTACTTGCCATTACAATGTCTTAAATCATATATTTGGAATCAGCATTTATTAGTACAGTAGTTTCCCCCCCATCCCGCCACAAGAATTGAGTGATGTCTAAGTATTGGCTTTACCACAATTAAGGATATCTCCTGCTTTCATGGTAGGTCCCATCCACAAGTGCTTAAATTAGATATAATCAAAACAGTGTGGGATATCTAGTTAGAATACAGATACATTTACTTCCTATCCTGTGCAGAAATTGGACTATTTTGAGCACTGCTATATTTTCCCAGAAAGTCTAATTCTACACAAAGGTAGAACTGTTGTACTGGTAGTCCTTGTTTAGCAACTGCCTAGTTTAGCAATTGTTTGCAGTTACAATGGCGATGAAAAAGTAACTTTATGACCAATCTTCGCATTTACGACCTTCACAGGTCTGTAAAGCAAAAGAAAGCTGAAGTAAGATCATAAGTACAGTCACAGTTTCACTTACCAATTGCTTCACTTAACGGCCAAGTTGCCAGTCCCAATTCTGGTCACTAAATGAGGACTACCTGTATAAGAACTGAACTTTGGTCTATGCATCTTTGTGTGAAAGAAATAACTTATCTAATGTGAGAAACTAATTAGTCCCTCCTTACATTATTTGATAATAAAATAAAACATTAAAGGTAGACTGGATGTAATTAGAATGTAACCAAGCGAACAGTGCCTCCTATATCTAAGTCCACATAGATTTCTGCTATATCTTATACTTGAATATTATGCTAATTATAAGTTTAATAGGACAGTTGCAATTGATTGCTCAGAGCTGGTAGTTGTGCAATTGATTGCTAAAGCTCTAAGTTCTACAATTGATTGCTTAGAACTAGGAACAGGATGCTCTGATTAGATCTGGGAACTGTATGTCATCTGCCTGGAGCTGAGAACACAACATTCTGCTTGGGGCTAGGAACTGTTCCTTCTTCTATTGGAGCTGAAAGGTGAATTGCAGAGTTGGTTATTGAAGCTAGGAACCATCATATTGAAATACTGTTTCAACTCATCTATCCATTCTGGTATACAGCATATAAATATAAACACAGGTATTCCTTTTTTTCTTCACTTTTTAAAATTCAGTTTCCTAATACAATATGGAGAGTACTAACCTTACCAAGGATATAAGAAATAACAACCATTTTAGGAGACTAATATCTAATCATTCAAAACCTACAGATTAGCTGTTAATGATAAAGCAGAATTACTGGTTAAAATATTTGAGGCATATACTTTCTGTTCATTTCATTTCTCTACACTATTTCTCATTTTCTCAGTTCTTTGAAACATATACTTAAATGAAATTGGAATATACTCATGATGTATTTAATTTGAGAATTTATTCTGATACTCCTAGCACCTCTGTCATGGGATCATCTATATTTTTGCACTTCTCTTCAGGCATCCTTAGTTTACAAAAGATGTCAGCCAGTGCTGGATCACATCTAAGACTGGATCACTTCTTAGCCAGTTTAAGTCATAAATGAACAAAACTCCCTTCACTCAGCTTCCTCCAAAACAAAAAAAATCTTACTATATCCCCACCCTATGATGGATAACCACTTAGAGTAGATTTTTTGAGTGGTTGTAAATACAGTAATATGGTGCAAGCATATATGATCAAAGGTCTTCTGAGTGATGAGGAGAGAGTGAATAAGAAAGAGTTGTAAATAATACATAAATGCCATTTGCAGAAATGCCCAGTTTCTGAAAACAACAGATGAACTATATGAATCTCAAAAACATTATTGAAATTCCACACTCAGCTTAAATGATTCCTCACATATTGTGAAAGCAACTATTCAGCAACAAACTCTTCAAAGAGCCATAATAAAACAAACAGCATGTAGTCACTGAATTTTGATTTCAGATTAATATCAGTTAAGTTATTTTGTAATGATTTTACAAAATAATGAATATATTCAGTAGTATAAAAATTGAGTATTGATTATCAAATTAGTAGCATTCATGAAATATATTAAAAAAAGATTTTAATTATCCCACACAAGCAATATTTAAAAGCATCTCCATATGTTGCTGTGTGCCACAGATGATTCTTGTGCTTAATCTCAAAAGGACAGAAATATGTAAGTGTAGCTCTAAATTATTGCAGTAGAAGAAATTGTTGATTATTCTGCTAAGGGACATATTATTTTTGTAGAAAAAATATTAATTTTATTAGCTTCCCTCACCCTGATCATGCTTCATGCAAATTGCTTTTTAAATCAAGAGTCTCATCTCTTTAATGAAGTTATTTTAGAAGGAGACTTTAACAGAGAACTGAGTTCATCATGAGGTCACCTAAGTAAATCTATTTCATTGTTAGGCTCTTTATCCAAATCTTTGAACAGAATAGTCATATTTAAAAATGAAAACATTAAAAAGGTTACAATGAAAAAGAAAAACCCAAAAGTTTGGAAAGGATTAGATTTATATAGGAAATCATTAGGTATAATCAATGCATATGAAGTTGCTACAATGCTATTTTAATTAAAGCAAAAAAGGAAAAGGAAAGAAATGAAGGTAATAAATTAATAGCAAGCAGGAGATGACTTTTCCAGTTTGACTACTGAGTTGCAAATGACGCATGAATATGAATCTGTGCTTTTATTTAAAATAACTCTGTGTTTTTTTCTTACTTTAGGTACAGAAACAGCTGAAAACATTATTGATGTTGTGGATATCTGAAACTTAACAAAATCATAGCTAAATGCTTGTATAGCCAATGAAGTGAGTTCCAGTTGTAGCTTGATAGTCTGTTCTGTACTACAAAATAGCAAGCACACACTATATCAGTTCCATATCTGGAAAATATCTACTAAGATAGTCCAGGAAGTAAGCAGTTACCACTTGCCTTGACCAAGCCCAATGATGGACAAGCACCAATTGTTCAACCAAAATGAATCATAGCCCTCAAATGTTAGAGGAGATGACAGCAGTATCTTTTCTAAGTTGTGGAGCTATATACAGTATAAGGAAGTTTTCTGATGTTTGCTATTACCTTCCCCAAAGAATTTTTTTCCCCTTCTATTCTATAGGAAGTACAATTATTTGCAATGGTAGCTTCTCTCCCTAACCCAGTAATCTTCTTCCATCACTAACACTTTCTTGTAGCTGACAGTAGACAGCATGGATTGGAACCAGTATCAAATTGCTAAGGGACCTACATCAGTTATGTGGTACTACTTTGCTTTCAAGATCTTGGAGCTGCTGGGGAAATTTGGTAGTATGAAATCAACCTAAAGAAGAAAAAACGTTTTGGTGCCTACAGCAAGTTTTTCACCCCGTCTTAAATTCTGTGAGAACATTAACAAAACAAAGCAGCTCTCTGTATATTGATGCTCACCGGATGTATTGAACTTCAATTCCCTTCCCAGCCAGCATATCCAAAATCAACTAAAGAGCAACATGTCTGGAAGGCATCAGACTGAAGAAGGCTACTTTTCACCATAAAGTGACATGTTTCTTACCATCAAGAATTAAGGTACGGATTTTTTTCCCCACCAATACGCAACACTAGATTATTAAATAAAATTAAAGAGATCTTCTGAAATGATCTAAATTGCAAAATCAAATGTCAGGAGAGAAAAGCAAAAATTAAAATAAGTGGACTATCAGAGTACTCACCTTGTTCTAAAATACAGCAGTCCAAACTTTGAAATCATTGCAAAGGATGCTGTCTAATTCCAAAGGGAAAAGAAAATTGCACCACTTAGCATTAAGATCCCTGGAGAAACCAGGCTGATCAACAGCGTGTCTGTGAATCTGTCTGGGAGTTCATCTGTGTTATTCAGTGAGCAATGAGAGAGGGGAGCAGAAGATCTGAATTATTCCTTATAGCTTCACAAGGAAAAGAATGACAGTATTTTTTAAAGACACTTAGAAAGCACCACATTATTCCCATGACTAGAACCATGACTATTCAGTCTATTTTTTGTATGCAAGTGGGGTCGCACCAGTAGCTGTTACAGTGGCAGCGACAACCTACTCCAGTCATCCACTTTGCTGTACAACTGTACTTCTTTCATTCTAAACTGAAAGGTCAAACTTTTGGATGGCTACCTTTCCAATTTGTGGTCTGGACCACCAAGAACATAATCAAATCCACAGCTCTGCAAGGGGAACACCAGATTGCATAACAGCTGCCTTTTTCCAAACCTGTATTCCCTTCAGTACAAGTTTTTTCTCAAGTAGTTCTACCAAATGTACAGAAAAGGTTGCACCATCCATCGAAGTGCACATGCCCTCTCGTGGACTACATTCAGTAACTGTCTTCTCCATAAGATTTAGCTTTCAGTTAATACACATAGAGTTATTTGCATTGTGGGTTTGCCTATGCAACTATCTTTGGCCACAACAGAAAGAACAGTAATGACCATTCATACATAGGGGGACATCAAATGGCCAACCAGTGCTTCAATTGTTGCATCTTACACATCCTTTCCCACTGAAAACAGTTGAGACCAGTGTGCCATTGCAACATCAGCTTTGGCTGTGGAAATCACTTTGCCAGAAAAGACAAATGAAGCTCTGCCTGCCTGTACAAGACACAGCAAGATTTCTTGGCTAAATCTTTCCTCTTCTGAGTAACATCATTTTAGCTTTGCATGGACTAGCATAAGCCAGCTGTGGGTTGTTCAGGAGATAAAAATATTGTTGACAGTTTTACTGTGTGTATATTATTTTGTGAACAGCACGAGTGGAAAAAATAAGATATATAGCTTGATGCTATCAGCAAATGCAAAGCTTTTCATCTCCATGATATTTTATTCTCCCTTTATAGAACGCAAGAAAAAAAAGACAAAACTTTATGAGTTGCCTTTTGCAGCACAGCAAATATTACTATGGGTTGCATGGCACCTGCCTAATTATTTAGTTGAAACTGCAGCTGGTCCAAAACTGAGGTAATTGTTTTCCCCTATATCACACAGAAGTACAGATTATATCCAGTCTCCAGTTATTGAAGGCATCCAGGGGTGTCCTGAAGGTATGTTGACATACGTCAAGATGGTGGCAAGACGATGCAGTTGGAGCTCTTTCTGTTTTTTATATGCATCACACAGGTGATCCAAATAAAAAATGGTCAGCCCTTCGAGCATACCATCGTGGACACCATCTTGCTTTTTTCACCATACCTGAGGGACACCTCTGAAGCCATCTTTTCTCATTCAGATCTGTCAATTCTATTGTCATGTTAGACTTCTGCAATCAGAGTTTAGAACAATATTTGAAATAATCTTACTCCTCAGCAAGTGTTCTCTCCCTCCTCTTTTCCATTCTTTCAAAACTGAAGTTCTACCTGTTCCTCCATTCTTCAATAACACTTCTTTGAAGTTGCCACAGATGAAAGAGCTGATGTTTTATATCAGGTCCAAAAACTCACTTCTGAGGAGATAATACAAACTTTTTCTAGTAGATTATATACAAATTCTTAGGTAACTAACATGGGAGTATTATTTAAAAGAAGGCAACCAACCCTATAATTGGAAAAAAAGTATTTTGGAAAACTGCAAGTACTAGTACTAAGACAATGAGAGGCAGCTTGAAAGGAAAAGAATTGTGAGAAAGAGGGCCAGTTCAGACTTTGCTTAACACGGGAAGGGGTCAGTATGAAGCAAGTGGATGTTTGCATAAGTTTGATTTATTTATTCATTTTGTGAGGAAAATGAGGAATATATGCAAATATAACTGATTATTTTGCCTTTGGGTCCTGCGTTTTGATTCCACAATTTGCCTGAGTTATAAATGTGAATACCATTAGTTCTCTCTCCCAACTGTTCATAGAATTTTGGATGCATCTTACTTCTCTTGCACATCCATGCTCCAAGAAGGCATTATGCACTCTATGCGGTCGACTATTTTATGCGCTATTTAAAGTCTTCAAGATATAGTATTACAGAATTATATGAAATATGTCCCATACTTTTACTTTATTTTATTTTATTGCATCAATATTTTGCTTTTCCTTATAGAAGGTCTGTATCTCCCCAGTTTATCCTCAATATATCCCATTGAGGTGGGCTAAGCTGAACAGTTAGGACTGGCCTAAGACCATCTAATCAAGCTTTGCTCTCCCAGTTTAGACAGAAAAATTACTTGGGCCTGATTTTGTGTGCATGTGTGTGTGTGTGTGTATGTGTGTGTGTATGTATACATATATGCATACATACATATCCTTTTCTCCTGTGTGTCTTGACTGTATCTATGTCTGTATGAGTTTCTATTAAATTTTTATATGTCCTGGGCCTACGTCATCTATGTTGTAAATTGTAAAGTGATAAAGGAAAGTTTAGGATCCTATCCGAGTTCTCCACTGTGTTCAAGACATTAATACTTTGCTTCCAGAAAATCGTGTAAGATGATTTCCACTAAAATTAGAGCTACCATATCTCAACTACATAACTCCGGGTGATTTTTTAGATGGCAGCAAAGATTTACAGAAATCTTCTAGCTGCCATCTAGTGATCATCCAGAATGTACATAAATAGTGTTCTATGTAAAGTATTGGTCCATGTGTGTGCAAAAATATCATCTGTGAGTGTTGGCGGAAGAATAGTGAGCCTGTTGCAAATTGCTAGCTCCAGAACACATCAAAACAAATCTGTGCTTGGAGAATGGAGTCCTTCAAGCCTAATTATTTTTTAGCCTGCATTAGGGTCATGGTCCAAGATACCAGCAACTGGTGTTAATTATTTTAAAAGGTCATTTTACATTTGCTATTATGGACTGTACTATATAAAAGTCAGAAGAAAACCTTTTAAAGGAAAATTGGAGATAGTATTTACAATTATAATTATAGAGACGACCATAAACAGTGTCAACTTTGCATTAAGTCTTTTATTTTAAAGGCCATGACAAGCATTTTATCTAAACTGGTCAAAATTATGACTTCAGCAGAAATTTACAGTAATCCATCTGTACAGTGTTCATATATGGAGAGAGAGAGAGAGAGAGACTCTTTCCCAATTACATAATCACATAATATAATTAAATGGTTGCTTATTTTATCAGGGCACTTAAATATAAAGGAACAAAGGCAGCAGCATCTTTTACAGACACATAAGCCAAATTTAAACCAATATATCGTTGCTTTTGGTAACTGTTATAGTTGTACAACATTATTTACTTTTAGTTTTTAATTGCAGTAGTAATCTTGAAAGAGGACAGAGAGACCCAAGCCAGACAATGTTGTCACAGCAGAAAAAGGCTCCTTAATTACAACCATTTATTATAATGTGTTAATACATATATATAGGAGAGCCAGTTTGGGGTAGTGCTTAAGGCACCAGGCTAAAAGCTGGGTGATCTTGAGCCAGTCCCTCTCTCTCAGGCCTAGGAAGAAGGCCATGGTAAACCACTTCCAAAAATCTTGCCAAGAACACTGGAGGGACTTGTCCAGGCGGTCACCAGGAGTCAACAATGTCTTCAAGGCACAAACAAAAACCAAAACCCACATCTATGAACTATAACAACAGGACTTTCTCTTATGTTTGCTCAGATTGACTTCCCCTTCCCCTTCTCCTCCCATTTTATTGTCAAAATAAAGGAACAAAATCCAAGTTATATTATTTACATAATACAGGCTTGGAATACATGATTTCTCTCATTACAAACGACCAACATATCCTCTCCTCTGTTCTAGATCCTGCCATGGGCGATGTAGCCAGTTTAACCTTTTGTTCACAATTTCACACACATCCATTTGCATCATTTATTTCCATCTCTATAAATTATTGAACCGTGAATATAATGTTAGCAGATCTGGACTGCAAAACTCTGAATGACTACTAGATGGTAACATAAAAATTAGATTTCTCTGAGGGTTTTTTTTTTTTTTTTTTTTTTTTGCCATCTGTGGTTGCCTCTAGTTTTGCAGCTCTGGTAGCCCCAAGTTATGCAACTTGATAGAAATGCAAGAACAGTGTAAGAAGAGTTGTGCTGGATCAAGCCAAAGGCCTAATTCAAAATTATGACCTCCCAGTTACCAATTAGATGATTCTGGATAGGATATTTCCCCCTTTTAACTTGTAATAAAGGGGTTCTTGTTTCTGACTGGAGCTACTGATTGTTGATTTTGGCTGTTTATTATTATAGCATTATTATTTGCTGGACTTGGTTCTGAAACACTGAGGACATTTGTTGGTTGGTTGATTTGTTGATTGATCAATAGAACTTGAGCTGGACTTACTTTGGAGTAATCAAAGGACCTCAAAAGGGAACATCATTTTTTCCTCCCTTCCCTAATGTTGCTATGGATATATACATAATGACATTTTCAAGTTGGCACATACAAGGCCTACAAGTACTTATCATAATGTGTGTGTGTGTGTGTTTCTAACGTAGATTTATGGGAATGAAAAAATGCATTCCTGCCATTGCAACTTCTGCTATTCAGTAAATAGTTACTTAATGTATTTCCCTCTCAACTCACACACACATATATATGCATTCATACACATAGAAATCACAACCTCACATATATGACTAATATGTTATATGATGCTTATGGTCCAGCTTGGTCAAATAGGAGCCAACCCATGTAGACCATAGCTCCCATCTCAGGTTTATATAAATTTCCATGCAGATAGAAAGACAATGGACATTTTCCCCACCATTATCCATTTCATTATGTTCAAAGTTGTGCACTTCTGAAAAGTTCCTATCCAGTATAAGTTACCTCAATATTTGTGAAGCAATCTAGATTAGCAGTCTTCACATCCGTTCATGCTTCACAAGTGTTTTATGGGATAAGAGTTCCACTGTTTTGTATTTTGATCCCAGAATAGTATGCTTAAGTATCTCCATTCAAAATCTAGCATTATTTTCAGTTTTCTTGATTAATGAGATCGAATTCTGGGCTACAATTAGTCAGCCTCTCCTTTGCCCCCTTCCTTGGCCTTCCATTTGACTACAGAAGCGCTCAGGTGCTGTTTCTTTCAAGAAGACCAAGTTTTTAACCACATCATTAAGCGATACGATTACTAGAAGGCACGGCTGCCTATACTTCCCTGCCAAAGAAATGTTTCAGACAAGACACTGTGTTTATTTTTGTAGCTGGTAATAAAACAATATTTGAACAAAATCCTTCATCCCATTACCATTATCTTATCACTCTCTGTACCAGCCATAAAAGACAGTGGCTACTGAATCTCTCCTTCTGGCAGACAGCAACTACTACTAGGGGCTTTATAATAGACAGATTAGTGTTCAGAGGGATACTATTTTGGAATTTGAAACTGGACCCAAAGAACAAAAAATGACTCCTTTTCCCAGGGCATTTATCCAATATCCCCTGTCCTATTAAAAATCAGTACATCTGCAGTAAATTTCATAGCAGCAATTTCAAGCCTTAGATACCAGATAAATGTAGAGGGATACAGTGGTTATTGTGATACATATGAACCCCACCTTTGATGGGCCAGACCTTTGTGGGAGGGGATGCCAGCACTGAGTCAGGGTTCAGCTTCCTTAGAAGGAAGTCACTGGAGACTGATGCGTTTTCTGAGCTGTAAGATTTATTTACCCATAAATACAGGCTAAGCACAAGATGAGAGATATACTCAAATGATGTGTCCAAAAGTTTTCTTTACTTCAAAAAGAGTGTTCTGGGTTATCAGCTCCTTTTCAGGGTATATTAAAGTTTCTTTAAGAATTTATTCAGCTTCTCTCTCCCTCTCTCTCTCTCCCCCCCCCCCCCCCAATCTAATTTTCGTGCTGGGAAAATGCTGGGAGTGTTTCTGATACATGTCCCTCTACAACTTTGCAGTTTCCCTGGCTGTCCACCTTCAACTGTGACGCATTTCCTTGGGAGACTTAGATCACTGGAGAAATTATGCTGTTGAACATCCTTCAACAACCTCATAGCTAAGGTAAGTGCAAGAATTCTGAATTTCAACCATAAGAATATAACGGAACTTTCTTTTTAAGCCTCTCCTACACACAATTTCTTTTCTACCAGCCTGAATGAGAATAATTCAGCACACATTTTTGCAGGAGAAATAAATTTACTGTCTAACTTGGGAACTTGGAGCTTGCAGAGGATTTTTGGGAGAACAAATACATTCTCTCCCACGTTCCTGCCCTCCATAACAGTGATTGTTCAGTGGCAAGCCAAGCTAATAGCCACCTCTCTTTGGCTGATGGAATAAAAAGGATGAGGCACCTCTCATTCAGGTAACTCCTCATCAGAACTGCTTTCTTTGTTCTTAAATTCAATTAGCACATTCCTTAGGGTGGGGAGAGATCACAGATCAAAATGTAGCCAAATTAAAGTTGGCTGACCAGTTTCACTACTTTCAGCAATCTCTTTTCACCAGCACAAAATCACAGATACTTGATTCGATCATTCACACATTACCCTATTTTGCAATAAAGGGATAACTTGGAGGTTTATCTCCTTGAATCCCATCGCAATTATTTATTTATTTATTTATTTATTTATTTATTTATTTATTTATTATTACATTTGTATGCCACCCATCTCCCTCAATGGGAGACTCTCGGCAGCTCACAATTAAAAAACCAAAAGCCTATAACAATTAAAATAACCCATAAATAATTAAAAACTGAATCCCTTAAAATCCCCTATAAACCAAACCCTGTGCACAAATACACAATGGAGACAGCAAAAGTTTCTCCTTCTTATCTTTCCATAAAACATGATTAAGGCTTCAACATTATAAACAGTTAACTATGAAAAAGTCCCTGTTGAGCTCACTAGGACTTCTAAATAACACGGGTAGGATACAAACACAGATTTCTATAGCAATAAGTAAATTCACATACCTAGATCACAATTATCTTGAAGCCCCTGGGGGGGGGGGGAAGAATGAAAACAGCCAGTGTGGATATCTAGGATCAGCAGCTACTTGATTCCTTCCAAAGATATATGCATTAGCAAAATGTATATGTTGTGTTTATTCTTTGCTCTGGTATTATACTTTTCTGATCCAGGGTATTTAAATTTAACATCTGTAGAACAATCCACCAGATTGGAGAGAGGCTGTGGGGTCTTTCCAAATTTTATTTAACTTTCTAATGCATATTGTATTTATCCTGGCATAAAGTTTTTTAAAACTGTATTTCTCTGTCTGCAAGGAACTTACTCCCAAAACACCTTGCATGCCCCCAGCAGTAGCAGACTCCCCCCCAAAGAGGCTTTTTCTTCCCCCATAATTCCTGGAATGTCCATCTCACTATGCCGGGTGGCTTGGTCACCCTGACATTCCAGGAAACGATACAGAAGGGGGAGCCTAAAACACATCGTATCAATCAGATGAAGTAGTGAACTGAACACACCAAGGAATATGGCATTATGACATAGACCGACTTGACAAAATGCTACACATATTGAAGGACAGTGTGATGACCTGGCAAGTAAGGCCACCAGAAAGTAAGGATATCCTTGGTAGACAGCTGCTGCTTTACCAGTAGCCATGGCCAGTGGATGAATCGCCATCTGGAACAGTTGTAGTTGTATCTGTAAGGGCAGGGGTGAAAACCTTAGAAGTGCTGCAAAAGAAGTACTGGGGATTGGGATGGCGAAGGAGCTAGAAATATGCCAGAATCCTATCCCAAAATCCATAGGGAGCAACATTTGAGGGTTCTCTTCACATTAGATTCATAGCCAAACACTAGCTTTCCTCAGGGAGAAAAAAATCTGCAGGGAGTAGAGGGTTGCACTTATATTTTCACACTAGAAAGTGTCTGAGAGATCTATTCATTCTTGACTTTTAAAATATTCTGCGTGTGTAAATAAAATAAAAATCAGTGTTATTCTCTTACGTTACAAAATTGAAAACTGGGTTCGTAATTTCAGCAAATGGCATTCATTTAGAGAATAAATATTAGGGAAATAAAGATAACAATTTAGTGGGGGGGGGGTTCCAGTAATTAATGTGTTTCTCTCTGTAACAATCAGTGATCATATCAGTCATGGCAACGTATTACACAGATGCAGAAATGGGATCCTTCAGTTTTAAAAAATATTGGTCTACCACACATTTGAATACAACAGTGCTTCATCTACAAAACTGAACATACTGTGCTGTACCAAAAAAATGAAGGATATCTTCAGAGTTCATGGCCTTTAAGTCATTTGTTTAAGTCATTGAAATCTAGAATTAATCTTTGGCAGAGGCATCTGCAACCATTTTGATATCTCCTTATAACTTAAACTGTAACTCTGATTTACGAATGGCTAGTAAATCCTTCAGGCAGAAAAACCTCTCATAAACTGGGTGTCTATCGAAACAGTATTTAAAACATGAAGAACTAATAAATGAATCTGATGTAGCACAGATTCCTGTCTGAGTCAACATTTGGCCTTTTTTGATTCTGATACTACAGCTACCTCTATATTTGTGAAAGTTCTTAATAGAATTAATTGAAATTTCTAAGTCTGTAATTTATGTTTATAAATTAATTATAAATTATAAACAAATTAATATGTTTATAAATTAAAAATTAGTTAATTATAAATGTATAATTATAAATTATAAATCAAGGGAAACAACTAATGAGCTTGAATGTTGAGTTTTTGCAAACCAGAGGCAGGCAATTTTAGAAACTGTAATTAGCCTTTCTTTTTCTTAAAATGCAGTTCATAACAGAAAATTATTAATAAATAATGTCTATGTTTGTCTTGCTGTTGGAGACATGCTACAAGAGTTGGACTGTTAACTCACATAGTTTGGGCTTATGCTATTGTCATACATAGGTCTGAAATTCCTAGGATTATTAATTACTTACACTTCTTATCTATATCCCTACTATTTGGAATATATCAGGACATCTGGTGACTGGTGGGTAACCAAAACAATACAGCACTGAAAAGATACATCTACAGCTGATTTGCAACAGCAGATAGTTGACAGCAAGAATTGTGACGATCAAGTCAAGACAATCATCCAAGTGATTCTATGACTTTGTTCTCTCTATGCTGTTTCAGTACTGGGAAAACAGGAGATTCTCTACAAGCTGCAATTTCATTGGGACTGCAAAAACAGTCTTCCATTTCAAAGTTGGCAAAGTCCCCTAAGAGTCCCTCCCTTCTTGGTACTGCCAATAATACAGATGTTTGGGAGGGGGATAATAAAAAAATTAAGCAATTTCTAGAGGCGGAAACACTGGAAGCTGCTATGTTTCTCCATGCAGTTTCCTCTTGAGACTTATTTTAGGGCATTTTCATTGGAAAACTGTAAAGAAACAAGGATGAACTCATCCTATGATTCTGATTCAAATCAGAAGGCTCTGCATCTAGCATAATTTAAAAAATAAAAATATGTAAATTCAATCATGCATTTAATATAACATGTTATCGGGTCATGACATTTTTTCTCTATATTGGGTCTTTTGAAAGAATCCTGTTTAAAAGGTATCAAAGAGTGACTGGGGGCAAAATCCCTGTTTCTCTTCTAATTGCTGTGATAGACTTTCATTAACTCAGGGAATCAGCTGCATATAGAGTACAAATTCCAACTAAAAACAACTTTGGGAAGACAGCAGGAGACTTCTGTGTTCGTTCATGGCCAAATCTAGAAAGGAGCAAAACAAACAACCGGCTTAATCTATTGCTTGAATGTGGGGGCAGAAGGATGATTTCTGAGAAACAGTGTAATAGAATGTTCTGTCACTGAGTATGACAGATGTCACTGGGTAAAAATAATAATAATTCAAGAGTGACCTTCATTTTAGACAATGTAATGGCTAAATAAAATGGAGATGGAAGATCAGTCCACTGGGAGCATGGAAAGATTAAATGTTCTCACAAATTTTATTCAGTGTGCATATTTTTCAAAAATGACATTTAATGTGCACACTTAAATCCAGGATGAACCATATTACAAAAAGTTACATCTTTAGCTTTTAAATCAATTGCTATCTACCTTCAAGGGCCAGATTTGCATTATCACTCTAGAATATTTTTCTAGCATAGCAGATAGAAATATAGCAATGCTCTCTCATGCAAAGAAACAGTGAGCAAAGAAAGGAACATGCTGGCAATAAAATAAAATAAGCCAGAGAAGAGTCCTGAGTACAGTAGAGCTTCAGGTTATAGATAACCAAGGCAAACTCATAGGAATCTCTGAAATCTAACCTATAAGGAAGCAACATGGAGTTTCAAGAGTCTATTCCAAGAGCAAATTCAGGGCTAGCTGGTCCCATTTCATCCATTTTTCTGGATCACACAGTGACCAACAGGATGCATCTGGGAGGCTCACAAGACTGGACTGTATGAAAATAAGCCCTTTGTGTTGTAGCTTTCCAACAATCAGCATATAAAGCTGCAGCCCATGAACGAGGAGGTGGTAAACAGCCAGCAGTATTAGCAGCCACTGATAGCCTGGTTGTTCATAAATCTGCTAGGCCCTTTTAAAATTATGCAAATTGGCTGCTGTTCCCTCAGTTGCTGACAGACAATTCCATAATAATACTCTCCATGAAAAAGTACCTTAAACCTTAATTTAACAGACCTCAGTTTAACGGGCTTTGCATACTACAGACACCTGGACTTCACCCTCATTTGATGCACTAATGTCTGTTAAATCAACATTAAGTGCAAATGACACTATTTATGTCAATTGGGTAATTACACAAATGATGTAAATTGACACAAATAACATATATTCAAATGTAACAGATACTCCCTACCCCCAGAACAGTCCATTAAATTTAAGCTTTACTGTATTCTGTCTTTCCTGGAACTCTGTGCATTTAGTTTCAATGGATGACCTCAAATTCTAACATTGTGAGAGGGGAAAAACTCTCCATCCACATTATCTTATCGCATGCATGATTCTGTGTTCCTCTCTCATGATTTTATACCTCTCTATCAAGCTACTATTTATTTAAGAAAAGCAAACCATTAATGTAGTTAATTAGAGCTTATTGCATCACTTTTTGCCCAGTTGTGAAATTATCTGTATCTATTTAATGAACTACAATATTTTCATAAAAACATAGAAGAATTGAAATTCAAAACACTTGCATATCTCAGGAGGAGGTTCAAATTTCATGTTATCTTAAATATTTCTTTTTCACTCAAGAGGGGCATTTTTGTTCCTCCCCCTTTCACTTTTATTCTTATTCACCATATCCTGCATTTCTCTATCTATCCTTCTTATGGCAATATACATGATGGAATTCCAGGGAGGAAACGTGCAATGTACAATATTGAATCTTTTACTCGGATTAGTTCAATACCTTCCAAGTGCATAAAAAAATATCACCAATTAATTTGGTGCCATTCTATCAAAAACATACTGTCTTCCTCTCTCCCATTCTAAATCTGTGCCTGCCATTTCATTTGTCAGGTGTATCTCAAAGATGTACAATGACTAATCAGGGTAAGTCCAATTCCATCAGTAAAAAGCATCCTTACCTGTTCTCAATCATAGGTATTGGTCAAAAAATATTGTCTTTAAAAGGCAAGCTAGGTTTTGAAGGAAATATCATGGAATACTTTAATAAAACATAAAGTGTCCACCCTTTTCTGGATCAGGCACTTATTCACAATCATGCCTCGGTCTCCTTGAATCTGGACTACTGTAATGTGTTCTAGGTGAGGCTGTCCTTGAAGACTACTGGGAAGCTACAACTGGTCCAGAATGTGGCAGCATAAGTACTTATGGGTGCACCTCAGTTTACCCAGGAAGCACCTTTGCTCTGCGAGTGCACTAATTGCTAGTCAGAGAGAGATTTGCATACCTATATGTAGCCTGGAGATACGGAGCCCCATGGAGTCTTAGCCTAATTTCAGAATTACTCCAAAAGAGAGATTAACTCCAATACCCAGAAAGAGTGACCCATGTGATCTCCAGCAATCTGATATACTTGGAGGAAGGGAAAGGGAAAACAAGCTGTTCAAAACGGTCTCAGGAATAGGAAAAAAGTAAAAGCGGAAGTACCCCCACAACTTATGGCTCTGGTTCTTCCTGCCACTTGTTTCAGTCCTCCCCAGTGCTGGTATGAAGTCAAATCCTTCACAGATGACTCCCATGAAAATGGAGCTCTCAGTCAAACAAAGTTTCCCACCTATGTTCTAGGCAATGGGAAAACTAGACCAAGTATGTTTGCCTGAGTTTGCAAGGCAATTTATAAAGTTTACTTTTCAGCAAGTTGTTAATTCATTTTTTGCAATGCCACTGAAGACATTGACAATAACACTGCTTGCATTTTCATCCTTTATTTCAGCCAGAAATAAATCTGTATTTCTACAAATGTAAACATTTCTCAGCTACGTAGGTTCTGACTGTGCCTAAATGTTCCTTTCACTATGATCTTGTTAAAACCGTCAGCAATTTGGCTTTCACTTACATTCCATTATAAATGGACTTTGCTCCCAGGAGCACTTTTTTCTGGCTCACCTCTTTTCCTCCCTCCTTCCTCACATGCTTTGAACCTCTGCAAATCTTACCATTCCCATCTCCCATCTCTGGAGCCAAACATAATTCAGCTTCTTTGGCGTTTATCCGTGCTCAGCAACAGACTTTAAACTGTAGTAATCTGCATAACAGACTATAAAGTTAATACTAGCTGGGTTCAAAAGTCAATAACAAACTCCACAACCCACAACTGGATTAAGGATTATTCAGGTTAAGATAGAATTTCAGTAGGAACATGGAACATAAGAATCATGAACACAGGAAAGCTCAACACAGTGAAAGATAAAATGAAATGACTACAAACTGACATCTTAGGCATCATCAAATTGAGCTGGACTGGGATGAGATACTTCCAGTCAGAAGATCACACCATTTATTACTCAAGATATGAAAAACAAAGAAGAAATGGTGCTGCTTTTATAGTTAGGAAGAGTATAGCAAGAACAGTATTTGGCTACAATGCAATCAGTGACTGAATAATATCAATTGGGCTTCATGGACAACCCTTTAATACGATGATTATTCAAGTTTATGCTCCAACCACTGGTGCAGAAGAAGAGAAGACTGATGACTTCTATGATCACGTTCAATTTGAAATTGACAGAACATGCAAGCAAGATGTGCTGTTTGTGATTGGAGATTGGAATGCTAAAGTTGGAAACATGAAAGAGGAAAATGTAGTTGGATTGTATGGCTTAGGAAGCCAAAATGAAGCAGGAGGTTGACTTATCAATTTCTGCTACTCCAATGATTTATTCATAGCTAACACAGTCTTCAAACAACCAAACTATGCCTCTATACATGAACATCACCAGATAATATAGAAATCAAATTGACTATATTATTGCTAAAAGGAGGTGGAGGAGGTCAATTATAGCATCAAAGACATGGCCAGGTGCTGACTGTGGAACAGATCATGAACTGCTCATGTGCAAGTTCCAAGTTAAGCTAAAGAAGAAGAAGAAAGCCAGTCAGTTTCCAAGATATGATCTTGAATATATACCCACTATTTTCAAGGAATTGCTTTGAAGTCCTGAACTTCATTGATAGAGAACCAGAGGAATTATGGAATGAACTTAAAGAAGTCATTAAGGATGAATGTGAAAAGAGACTGCCAAAATGAAGAAAGAGAAGAAAGCAAACTGGATATCAGAGCAAACCATGGAAATTGCCAAGAAGAGAAGACATGCCAAAGCCAACAAAGACAAAGACAAACATCTCAGAAAGGAACTTAACAAAGAGTTTCAAAGAGCTGTTAGAAGAGACAAGAAGCAGTATTACAACATCTGTAAAGATATTGAAGATAGAAATAGAAAAACAAGGAAAGTCTTTCAAAAGATCTCTGAATTCAGAAGGATGTTTCAACCTTGAATTGGTATGCCAAAGAACGCCAATGGACATTCAAAGGAGACCAAAGGAAAATGGAAGGAGTATACTATACAGTAGAGACGTTAACTTCCAAGATACCTTAGAAGATATTCCTTACAAGAGCCTCTATTACTAGAAGATAAAGTTAGATCAACACTCCTGTCATTACCAAATTGGAAGGCTACAGGAACTGATGGAATAGCCCCTGAAATATGGCAAGCAACAGAATAATAAATCAAGTTTCTAACTAAGCTATGCCAGCAAAATGACACAGTGGCAAACTGATTGGAAAAGCTACATTCCAATACCAAAAAAAGGAGGCTTAACAGAGTGTGCAAACTATTGTACAATATCCTTAACTTCACATGCTAGCAAAATAATGTTTAGGATCATCCAACACAGATTAGAGCCCCACATGGAAAAAGTTATGCCAGATGTTCAAACTGGCTTTAGAAAAGGAACACGAGACATTATCGCTGATGCATACTGGATAACTGAGAAAGCCAAAGAGTACCAAAAAAACAAGTTAGTATTTGCTTTATTGATTATAAAAAAAGCCTTTGATTGTGTCAATCATATCAAGCTGTGGAAAGTGCTCAGAAAAATGGGAATTCCAGAACATCTCATTGTCCTCATGAGAAACTTATATACAGGTCAGAAAGCCACAGTAGGGACAGAACCTGGTGAAACAAACTGACTCCAGGTTGGCAAAGGAGTGCAACAAGGTTGCATACTCTCCCCTTATTTATTCAATATTTATGTGGAATATATATTAAGGGAACTGGATTGGAAGAAGATGACCATGGTTTTAAAACTGGAGGAAGAAACATCAATAACCTGTGCTATGCTGATGACACTACCCTGATAGCTGAAAATGCAAAGGATCTGCAAGCCCTAGTACTAAAAGTCAATGAGCACAGTGAAAAAATGGGACTAAAATTAAATATGAAGAAGACCAGATTAATGACAACAGGCAGAACAACCAGCCTTAGAATAGGCAGTGAAGATATTGAAGTGGTGGATAGCTTCTGCCTTTTAGGATCAACCATCAACAGTAAAGGAACAACCAGTCAAGAAATACGCTGCAGCCATGAAGGCCTTGGAAAAGATATTCAAATGCCGTAATGTATCTATACCTACAGAGATCAGAATCGTGCAAGCCATGGTCTTCCCTGTGACACTCTATGGAAGCAAAAGTTGGACTTTAAAGAAACAGGATAGGAAGAATATTGATGCTTTTGAACTTTGGGGTTGGAGAAGACTCCTGAGAATACCATAGTCAGCCAAGAAAACAAATTGATAGATCATTGAACAAATCAACCCAGAGTTTTCACTCAAGGCACAAATGACCAGACCCAAATTATGCTACTTTGGACACATTACACGAAGACCCAGCTCTCTGGAGAAGGCTCCAATGCTGGGAAAGGTGGAAGAAAAGAGAAGAAGAGAATGACCAGCAGCAAGGTGGATGGACTCAGTTACAGTGGCGATGAGTGGAGAAGATCTATCTATGTGGTCGCTAGGAGTCGAAAATAACATGATGGCATTTTATCAATCAATCAATCAATCATTGAGCATCAATTTACTTTCAATATCTAAAAATGCCTGGCTGCATCAGGCTGATGCAGGGCTGGCAACATTTTGGCAGGCGGTGACCATCCTTAAAAGAGATCTATAATCTGGCAGCTGAAGATTGTAATGAATGAGGCAATTGGGAACTTTAGGTTTAAACTGTTCTTTTCTTCCACTGGGGGTTGTAAAGCAATTTAGATTTTTTTTTTCAAATAATTTTGTTAAGAATTATAAATGAAAAGAATAAGAGCCAATGCAAAGTACAGAAAATACAAACAGAAAAATACAAAAGAAAAAAGGGGGTGTGGAAAAGTAAAAAGAAAGAAAAGAAAAAAAGAAAAAGAAAAAGAAAAAGAAAAAAGAAGTAACTTCCCCCTTCATCCCAGCAAGTAAAGACAATTTTAATTGCTTATCACTATCTCTAAATACAGTATAATCTCTCTTCTCCCCATAGCTCATCTCTTAAGTAAAAAAACAAAATCCAGATGCTTCATCAATCATTCTTTATCAGCAAAAGTCCAGTAAGGGCAACCAGATATAACTATTTTCCTCTTTTAGGCCCTGATCAAACAAATCAACCTTGTATTCCTTCCCTGAGTTTTTAAAAATATTCTTTAACCCTTTCAAAGAGAGTCCCAGAGGTAATTTGTTAGTCATCTGTGTTTCAAGGCAAAAAGCTTTCAAATCTTTAACAAATGCCTTATTGGATACTTATATCCAATAAGTAAAGTTTATCCTTTTGCTTGTCACAGTCCTTCAAAACTTTAACAGAGCTCTTTTGTATATCCAGTAAGAAAAAAAATATTAAGATCAGTTTCCTGGTTTGATATCTGTATATCTCCTTTAGGGAATAAGTTATCCATCAGATCCATTTGTGTTACATTTAAGTTCCCCTTCAAAGTAATTTCATAAACATCCATTGCAACTTGTTCTTGTTCTATAACTTCATTACAACGTGCTCTGTCCATTTTGTCAAGCAATTGATCCATTCTATCAAGAAGCTTGGTAGAGAGATATTCAAAAACTTGCAGTACAGATTTCTGCTCCATATTCTTTATCCTCTACCTCCCTCTAGTGTCCAACCTTCAAGGTCACCTTATTGTGAAAAAGCCAAAACAATCAAAAGCAATCCCCATTTTCCCACAAGAAAATATCTTCTAATTAATTCAAAGCTATAATTCCAAATCCCTCTGTCCTCTTAATCTGTTGTTAACTTTCCAAAATCCATATTCTAAACACCCTTTTGCTCCATAGACCAAAGAAATCATATATTTTCAAAGCTTTTACACCAAATCAAATGTATACCATTGTCCTCTAAAGAGGAGGAAACTCACCGGATGAAAGAATAAACTTTGCCAGTATGAAGGGTCTTAACCTCTCAACAGTAAACAACAAAAAATTATAATCCAAAAAGGTGATTAAGAATGAGGCTTGGTTGAGCTTAATGTCTGTAAATGCTGCTTTGCAAGCGTGAGCTTGATGAAATCCCAACTCCCAGACACTCCACTCATAAGCCAACCACAAAACGGTAGTTTCCACAGTTTACTCATGAGGAGCAGCTGACTGGAATCTCAATGATCTCTCCTTCTGGAGAGATTTCACTAGTCTGGATCCAGCATCCAGCCATGATTCTGTTTGCAAACGCTGTCCTGCTAATCAGCCGGATGTCAACTCGCCATGGTGCTCACAGGAAGTCCTTGAGTTACCAATAGAGGTGAATATGTGTAGCTCAGGGTTGAACTGTGGAGTCCTTGGGGTTCTCTGAGCTTGGCTCTTTTCTTGCAAATTTTTCATTACCTGGCTAGGTAATATCTTCAGTGCACTGAAGATGTTACCTATCCAGGTAATGAAACATTTGCAAGAAAAGAACCAAGCACAGAGAACCCCAAGGACTCTACAGTCCTTGAGTTATTCAGCATTTTAGATATCTTTTATTTGGGGGGGGGGGTAGGATATGAAATAAAGGCTTACCAACATCTTTTCATCTCTTTTTTCACCCTCCATCAAGAAATGGATCTCTTCATGATCTGATACCAGAATTCAGTTACACAGTTTTTAGAGGTTGCAAAAAAGTATTTGAAATTTTTTCCTCACTCATTTTCTCTTGCCTTCTCTTTGGCACCCTACACAGAGGCTGATTTCAAACATCACACCCTAGAACATGTTTTAACTGTGGTTTGTTGAATGTTAATACTTTGGTTTTTCAATAATAAGCCATAAAACATAGTTTACAAGCCACAGTGGCTGGATTCATACACCACATGGAGTAAAAAACAAATAAACCCTATTATGGCTTAGTATAGGGTATGAACTGAAGTTTTGTTTGGAGTATCTTGTACATTTCACAAAAAGGTCACAAACAGCAGAAAATGGGTTGCTCCTGTTTGACTTTTTAATTGCTTATAAAATGGGAAATCTATATTTTTGAAAATAAATAGGTCTGCTGCCCAAGCAGGTGGAAGGATAATTACAGAGGTAATGGCATTTGGATGAAAAACAGACATTTATGAACAGCAGCATAATTTGCTGTATAACTTTGAATGGGTCATACACTGACATCAAGGGAAAAACTACAGGTGAAATATTCAAAAAGAAGAAAAGAAAAGTAGAGAAGAGAAGAGAAGAGAAGAGAAGAGAAGAGAAGAGAAGAGAAGAGAAGAGAAGAGAAATCAATGAAACTTCTAATTCATCCCCCCCCCTTTTTTTACTATATTCCACTATCACAAATATCAAATTGCATTAGAAATCCTGAAAGATTTAGATGGAAGTGTAGCTCCTCTGGTCTTCTTATTCTTGGGATGCTTTAGAATTTATTTTGTGACATTTTGGAACTTAACTTTAGTGTTTACTTATTTTTATTTATTCTACTGTTGGGAGCTGAAGAAGGAATTGCTGGGTTTTCTGCCACATGCCTTTCCTTTGCTCCACAGCCACATCTGCTGCTATGTTTTCTGATTTGAAAAGGCCCCATGAAGGAACTCCCACAAGATATACCCTTTGGGGATGTAAGTGAGTGTGGGTTATAGCTAGTACAAGTTCCTTAGCCCCTAATAAACAGAGAATTCCATATCCTACCCAGGAGAAATCAGTGAATTTTCTTCTCCTCTTGAAAAAAAAATCAGAGTTAATGATTTTCCATCAGACTAAATTGTTGTTGTTGTTCAGTCGTTAAGTCGTGTCCGACTCTTCGTGACCCCATGAACCATATTGCGCCAGGCCTTCCTGTTCTTCACTGCCTCCCTGAGTTTGCTCAATTTCATGCTCATTGCTTCAGTGATGCTATCTAACCATCTCATCCTCTGCCGTCCTCTTCTCCTTTTGCCTTCAATCTTTCCCAGCATCAGGGTCTTCTCCAAAGAGATCTCTCTTCGCATTAGGTGACCAAAATATCTGAGCTTGAGCTTCATTATCAATCCTTCCAATGAGCAATCAGGGTTGATTTCCTTTAAGATTGACTGGTTTGACCTCCTAGCAGTCCAGGGGACTCTCAAGAGTCTTCTCCAGCACCACAGTTCAAAGGCATCAATTCTTCGGCGCTCGGCCTTTTTATGGTCCAGCTCTCACAGCCATACATTACTACTGGAAAAACCATAGCTTTGACTATGCGGATCTTTGTCGGCAAGGTGACGTCTCTGCTTTTTAATATGCTATCTAGGCTTGCCATAGCTTTCCTCCCAAGGAGCAAGCGTCTTTTAATTTCATGGCTGCAGTCTCCATCTGCGGTGATCTTGGAGCCCAAATAAATGAAGTCTGTTACTGCTTCCATTTCTACCCCTTCTATTTGCCAGGAATTGATGGGTCCAGATGCCATGATCTTAGTTTTTTTAATGTTGAGTTTCAAGCCAGCTTTTGCACTCTCCTCTTTCACCCTCATCAAGAGGCTCTTTAGTTCTTCTTCACTTTCTGCCATTAGGGTGGTATCGTCCGCATATCTGAGGTTGTTGATGATTCTCCCTGCAATCTTAATTCCGGCTTGTGATTCTTCCAGCCTGGCATTTCTCATGATGTACTCTGCATATAGGTTAAATAAGCAGGGTGACAGTATACAGCCTTGTCGTACACCTTTCCCTATTTTGAACCAATCGGTTGTTCCATGACCGGTTCTAACTGTTGCTTCTTGGCCCGCATACAGATTTCTCAGGAGATAGGTAAGGTGGTCTGGTATTCCCATCTCTTTAAGAATTTGCCACAGTTTGTTGTGATCCACACAATCAAAGGCTTTTGCATAGTCAATGAAGCAGAAGTAGATATTTTTCTGGAACTCTCGTGCTTTCTCCATGATCCAGCGAATGTTGGCGATTTGATCTCTAGTTCCTCTGCCTCTTCGAAACCCAGCTTGTACATCCGGTAGTTCTCGGTTCATGTATTGCTGAAGCCTAGCTTGTAGGATTTTGAGCATAACCTTGCTAGCATGTGAAATGAGTGCAATTGTGCGATAGTTTGAGCATTCTTTGGCGTTGCCCTTCTTTGGAATTGGAACGTAAACTGACCTTTTCCAATCCCGTGGCCACTGTTGCGTTTTCCAAACTTGCTGGCATATTGAGTGCAGCACTTTAACACCATCATCTTTTAGTATTTTAAATAACTCAGCTGGAATACTGTCATCTCCACTAGCTTTGTTGTTAGCAATGCTTCCTAAGGCCCACTTGACTTCACTCTCTAGGATGTCTGGCTCAAGGTCAGTGACCACACCAGCATGGACATCAGGGACATCAAGATCTTTCTTGTATAGTTCTTCTGTGTATTCTTGCCACCTCTTCTTAATCTCTTCTGCTTCTGTTAGGTCCCTGCCTTTTTGTCCTTTATCATGCCCATCTTTGCACTAAACGTTCCTTTCATATCTCCAATTTTCTTGAAGAGATCTCTAGTCTTCCCCATTCTATTGTTTTCCTCAATTTCTTTGCATTGTTCATTTAAGAAGGCCTTCTTATCTCTCCTTGCTATTCTCTGGAAATCTGCATTCAGTTGCTTATATCTTTCCCTTTCACCCTTGCTTTTCGCATTCCTTCTTTCCACAGCTATTTGTAAAGCCTCATCAGACAGCCATTTTGCTTTCTTGCATTTCTTTTTCTTTGGGATGGTTTTAGTTGCTGCCTCCTGTACAATGTTACGGACCTCCGTCCATAGTTCTTCAGGCACTCTGTCTACCAAATCTAATCCTCTAAATCTATTCATCATCTTCACTGTGTACTCACAAGGAATATGATCTAAGTCATACCTGAGTGGTCTAGTGGTTTTCCCTACATTCTTCAATTTAAGCCTAAATTTTGCAGTAAGAAGCTCATGATCTGAGCCACAGTCAGCTCCTGGTCTTGTTTTTGCTGTCTGTATAGAGCTTCTCCATCTTTGGCTGCAAAGTATATAATCAATCTGGTTTCGGTATTGACCATCTGGTGATGTCCATGTGTAGAGTCGTCTCTTGTGTTGTTGGAAAAGAGTGTTTGCTATGACTAGCTTGTTCTCTTGACAGAACTCTATTAGCCTTTGCCCTGCTTCATTTTGTACTCCAAGGCCAAATTTGCCTGTTATTCCGATTACTCCTTGACTTCCTACTTTAGCATTCCAGTCCCCTATGATGAAAAGGACATCTTTTTTTGGTGCTAGTTCTAGGTGGTGTTGTAGGTCTTCATAGAAGCGGTCAACTTCAGCTTCTTCAGCATCAGTGGTTGGGGCATAGACTTGGATGACTGTGATATTGAATGGTTTGCCTTGGATACGCACTGAGATCATTCTGTCGTTTTTGAGGTTGTACCCCATTACTGCCTTTCCCACTCTCTTATTCACTATGAGTGCAACTCCATTTCTTCTAAGGGTTTCTTGCCCACAGTAGTAGATATAATGGTCACCCGAATTAAATTCACCCATTCCCGTCCATTTCAGTTCGCTGATTCCCAAGATATCGACGTTCAATCTTGTCATCTCATGTTTGACCACATCCAGCTTGCCTTGGTTCATCGATCTTACATTCCAGGTACCTATACAATATTGTTCTTTACAGCATCGGACCTTCTTTTCGCTTCCAGATACATCCACAGCTGAACGTCCTTTCGGCTTTGGCCCAGCCGCTTCACTCTTTCTGGAGCTACTTGGAATTGCCCTCCGCTCTTCCCCAGTAGCATATTGGACACCTTCCGACCTGAGGGGCTCATCTTCCGGCGTCATATCTTTTAGCCTTTTAACATTGTCCATGGGGTTTTCTTGGCAAGGATACTGGAGTGGGCTGCCATTTCCTTCTCCAGTGGACCACATTTTGTCAGAACTCTCTGTCATGACCTGTCCGTCTTGGGTGGCCCTGCACGGTATAGCTCATGGCTTCACTGAGTTACGCAAGCCCCTTCGCCACGACAAGGCAGTGATCCATGAAGGGGTCAGACTAAATAACAGTTGTCAAAAGAAACACAGAACCTTTTGGCACAATCCTAATTAGAAATGCTTTGGAAAATGATTGCTTTACTAAAACAGTCTATATTACAAGTAGTCCTTGACTTACAACCATTCATTTAATGACCGAAGTTATAATGGCACTGAAAAAAGTTACTTATGACCAGTCCTCACACTTATGACTGTTGCAGTATCCCCACAGTCATGTGATTAAAATTTGGGTGCTTGGCAACCGGCATGTATTTATGAGAGTTGCAGCATCCCAGGGCCTCATGATCACCATTTGCGACCTTCCCAGGGGGCTTCCAACAAGCAAAGTCAATGGGGAAAGCTGGATTCACTTAACAACTTCATGATTCGCTTAATGACTGTGGGAAAAAGGTCGTAAAATTGGGCATGACTCACTTAACAACTGCATCACTTAGTGATGGAAGTTCCAGTCCCAATTGTGGTTGTAAGTTGACGCCTACTTGCACTCAGTTACGTGTGCTAATATTCATTTAAGAGCAGTGGGGGAAAGCAATTTATTTCACAGCAATGGGGAAAAGCAAGAAACTTGGCTACAGAGCGAAAGAAAAACTAAGAAGGTGAAAAGCAGAAGAAAAATAAAGAAGAAGAAAATAAAGGATATATTTACATTGGAAAGACATGAGTTCATTATATTATTTTATTTCCTATTAAACTGAGAATAAAATTCTCTTAATGAACAGAAGCAGCCACAGGACTAGAGTCCTTCATCAAAATGACAAAAGCAGCATCACATCCTTCTGATGCAAACTATGCCCCTTTGACATGCATGCAACAACACACGAACAAAAGGAGCTGAGTTGCATTGCACCATAGTGATGCTGTGTTCATCGTTTGCCCTCCTTGCCGCTCCCTCCCAATGGCTCTGTTGATGAAAGAGACATCTCTCCCTCCATTCTCTTTTAAACTATTTAAAGACCTTGAACTAATCTAGGGAGTTACAGGTTCTGGTGTCTTCCAGCCTGGAAGGCAATCAGTATATCTCCCAGGCTGAAATTAGAGCCTTGAGATGTAGTTGTAACTCAGCCTTCTTTATTAGATTGTTCACTCTTCAAAAATGATTCAGAAGCGCTTTGGCCCACAGCACCTTTCTATTGTTCATTAAAGCAGCCCAACCTCCTTTCAGGCTTCTGGAAGAAAGGTGTGGATGCTTTAACAAGTCAGTTCATTAATGTTAATGAGACTCTTAAAACAGTTGCGAAGAAGGATGAAAAAAAGTCACACTGCATCCAAATGCATCCAAAAAAGTAGTAACTCTCATTAGTCTTCTATGACCAAATTCATGGTAAATATCATAGCACCCAGTGCAGACCCTTGAGAACAAATATTTAGGGGATTTTTAAATGCAGAAGAATAACACTGGTTAGAGTGGCCCAGAGTCTCTGGGAGTCGGGTGGCATATAAATATAATAAATAATTATTATTAATGTAAATCCAAGAGGTACATTTTAATTATGCAATTTTAAAATCAGGATCATCCGTGTCAGATAAAAAACACAAGACTATTTTTCGTTCTTCATAGTGTTCTTAATTTAATAAGCCTGATGGTTAACCAAGTCAAATAAAACAAAAACAAAAAAAACCCAATGTCTTTAGAAAACCAGCAGCTTTGGCAGTTTCTTTTTAAAAAGCCAGGTATTTATCTTTTTGCTTCAGAAAACCACAAAAATAACTTCAAAGCCTGCATGCCCAATGTAATGCTTTAAGGTCATTAAACTACAGAGCTACTATACTGAAAGTCAATAATTACCCAAGCTCTTTAAGACCAATGCCAAACATTTCACCTCTGATTAACAATAACAACCCCCTCCTCACAAACAGACGGCTTTTTTCAACTTCGGTACTCTTAGCTACTTGTTAGTACCTTGAACACTGAACTACGACTGAACATAACTGACTGTCTTCCATAAACAGAGGAGGATAATATTCTCTAATATGCTTCAGCAACAGATTTGGCTTACACGTTCTGGTCTGTATTGGGTTCAAGAAAGAGAAAATTTAGGAGTGTATTCACTTGTGTTGCCTGCTCACAGGAGGCTCCAAGACAGAATCCCATGACTGGAAGGAGATGGAATGGATCCTTCTTTCTCCCCAAATCCTCATGCTACCTTCTGTGCTACTGCAAATGTTTCTAACCATTTAACTGGCCAGAGCTGGTGGGAATTGTAGTCCAAATTATTTACAATGCCAGCTTGCCTACCTCTGAGCAAAATAGGCTGCAACGCAAATTCTTTTCCCACCAACTACCCATGAACTTTCAGCTGAACAAACAACTTTTTTATAAGTGGAAGGAAACAGTTAAATATAACCCTATATAGAGTTGCAAGGGGCCATTTTGGCCACCAGGACCAAGCCCCTTGCTCAGTGCTGCTTTCTAAATACATAATTAAGTTGTAATGCTATTATCTGCAATGACATATAAGTAAAGATAGATGCCCCTTCGGTTACAGTCCATTATCCCAAAATAAGAAGAACCAGATGAGCCGTGAGCTGCATATGGAACAAGAGAAAGAATAACAGGAGGAAACTGAATAAAATAACTAAAAACTCCATGCTTCTGGGTTAGTGAGAAAAGGGATTTGACACTGCTGAAAGCACGTAAAGTTGGTGACAAACCAAAGAAAGGCACTTAGGATATGCAGGAAAATTAGGTTGTCACTCTGCATTCTGCCCTGGGTTATCTTTACAGACAGTCTACAGTCTTCAGTTGACTTAGAATTTGGCTGCCTGAGTTCTCTCTGTTTCCAATAGATCTTTTAGCAGTTTTAATGGTTGCCATTTAGATTTGGGCTAAGTCCAAATGGCTAGTTTTAATTTTTGAAGTTTTAAGTCCAAGGGGTGGGGGTGGGGCTTTTTTCAAGAGTTCATTGGTTTTGACTACCTGTTGGGGCCATACTGGGAGTTTATAGACATCCCAAGGAATACAACAGGCTCCTTATATTTTGAAATACAGTTTCAAAACCAAGAAATCATGCCACATATATAGTGAAGTCCATATATATGGTGAGGTGAGATAGGTCATAGCTATTGGCTGAAAGCAGTATTATGCAAAAGCAACTGAAGCTAGAGTCCTTCTACCTTATCAAATACACTTGAGGCCTATTGAGGGCAACAGTTCCTTTGTTTTCTAATTATTATTGCACAAAAATTATACATATCTTTATCGTGTTATTTGCAACATGGGTACCATTTTATAGACCATAACCTATTTTTAATTACCTACAGTTGATGCAAAGATGTGGAAACAAACATTTTATGCTACTATATACCACCTTATGGGAGAAGGCTGAAAGATTGTAATAAAACCTTGACTTGACAGACCCACATTTACCAGACTTTGGATGCAAAAGACAAAACTGAGGGACTGCCTCTCCCCAGTTTCATCTGCCCATCCTACCAGATCGAGCAGAGAGGGCATGTTATGGGTTCCATCACCTAGGGAACTACATTTGGTGGGCCCCAGGTGGCGGGCCTTTTTTGCTGTGGCGCCTGCGCTGTGGAATCTTCTATCCCCTGAGGTGAGATTGGCCTCGTCATTGTTGAGTTTCTGGAGGTCCCTTAAGACTTGGTTATGCCAGCAGGCCTGGGGACCCCAGGGGATGGGGGAATTAGTGAGGTGGCCCCCTTATTTTTAACTTCCTTTTATTCTCTGTTTTATTTTGTATTATATATTTTTAATGTATTGTACTGTTTTTAGCTTTGTTGTACACCGCCCAGAGTCGCCTGTGGTGAGATGGGCGGCTATATAAATTGATTTAATTAATTAATAAAAATAAATAAATTTGATCCAGATATCTCCGTGAAGTGATGGACAAGTCGATTGCATCCAAAATAGTCTGGATGAGGAAGTTAAATTTGGATTAATTTTATCTTAATGCTGTGATATCCACAATGATTTATATAATTTACATCATGATGCAATTCACATTTATAAAATAGTTACCTAAACATGTCTTTCCTTCACATTTGTCTATCTGTGAGAGTATGCTTTGAAATTTGTAACAATATGAATAGTTGCTTAAACATTCTTTGCTACTATTCTTACCTGGAACTCTTTTGGCCCAGTTGATCATATGGACCAGTTCTCGATCAGCAAGGTTGGTCAATAATGTCATCATCGAAGCTTCATTGAAAGGTCTGTTAGGATCATATTCTGAATAGACAACAGGAGGTTCTGCCTCTAGCAAAGCAGAAACCATCTGGTCTGCAGATAGAGAGAGGGCTGGACTGTTTTTTTTGCTATGTTTGATCATTAGTGGACTTGGCCAAAGATTTGGGCTCCTTGCCTCTGCTACTGTGCCTGTGTTTCTGCTATCATGTTCCTCTCTTTGACGTTTGTGCTTCAGTATTCGGCCACCTCTGCGATCTTTTCGAATTCCTAGAAGAAGATATAAATATAAATAACATATATTCTCTGCTGACTTCTCTAATGTGATACTATTTAAACATAAAGTTGCAATGTTAATTTAAGCCATCCTCAAGTATGAGACGCCCTGCAGTTAACAATACTTTTAACTTACTTCCAGGCTTTTCATTTTACTTTTCTGTCAGTCCTTGTATTCCCTGATATTGTCCCATCCAGGCACTAACCCAGCCTGACTTTGTTTAACTTCTGACCTTAGATAAAGTCAATTAGGTGCTTCTTCCTGTGGAGGATAGCTAGGCATGAAAATATAAATATGTGGAAAGGATGCACATGGAAAATTATTTTGGATCTTGATTTCAAACACAACATTGCCAATAAGTTCATTCAAAGTAATCAAGCCATCAGGCAAATTGCAGATGTCTGCATGGATCCTGAGCCATTAAGCTGGGTACTCAATATCATTATCAAATGTCTACGATTGACAATCTCCTGCTTCACCTTCTCAGAGCTTGTATAATCAATCCTTGTGATGCCAACAATGGCTCCTGACATGTGAAGCTGGATGAAGTCCTAAGCAAACTGATTACTTTTTTGACACTTTGGGTTGCTACATCTTCCTGTGGTTGTAATCTGGAACAATCAGAGCAAACAATCAGAGACACCTTGATTCTTGGAGAAAGGGGCACTGATACAGAAGAGGAAGAAGATAAAACTTCTCAGGCTATGGTCTTTCAGCAGTACAGAGTGAAGAACACCAAACTGAAACCAGAAAAAATGAAACTCTTATATGTCACTGAGACAGGTGACATATAAGGCATGTTCTCCAGCTGAAGGATTAGAACCTAATACCAGCAAGGTAGATGTAATATGAATCATCCCATCTATTGTCGAAGGCTTTCACGGCCGGCATACGATGGCTGGTGTGGGTCTTCCGGGCTGTGTGGCCGTGTTCTGGAAGTTTTGTTTCCTAACGTTTCGCCAGCATCTGTGACCGGCATCTTCAGAGTGCAGGAGCAGCACAGACAGGAGCAGTTCTCTCTGTGCCCAGGATGATGTGACCCTTTTGTGGGTATTTATAGAGATCTGAGGAGGGGGAAAGGGGGGGATTGGGGGGGTTGCGGGGGTTTGGGTTACTGAGTGGCTGCTTGTTTTGGTGTCAGAATATGTGTGTATCTTCCTGGGGATTAGGCAGGGTTGCTTTTTTTTTTCCTATTGAGTTGTTAACGAGTGGCTGCTGAGGGTGATTAGCAAGTTCATTATGTCAACTGTTCACAGGTCCTGGTGGTTGAGCTTAGTTCATTGACCTTTTGCAGACTGTATTTTTCAGGATTGGTAGCCAGGTTTTGTTGATTTTTAGACTCTCCTCTTTTTTATTGAAACTGTGCTGGTGTTTGTGAATCTCAATGGCTTCCCAGTATAGCCTGGTATAGTGGCTGTTGGTGTTGTCCAGTAGCTCTGTGTTTTCAAATAGGATTTTGTATCCAGTGTGCTTGAGAGCATGTTCAGCTACTGCAGATTTTTCTGGTTGCTGTAGTCTGCAGTGTCTTTCGTGTTCTTTTATCCTGGTATGGATGCTGCGTTTTGTGGTCCCGCAACTGCATGGTATGCGATATACTCCTGCGGCGGTGAGGGGATCCCCCCCCTCAGATCTCTATAAATACCCACAAAAGGGTCACATCATCCTGGGCACAGAGAGAACTGCTCCTGTCTGTGCTGCTCCTGCACTCTGAAGATGCCGGTCACATGCTGGCGAAACGTTAGGAAACAAAACTTCCAGAACACGGCCACACAGCCCGGAAGACCCACACCAGCCAATCATCCCATTGCTAAGGAATGTGAATTGATTCAGTGTGATATGAGAATGATATACTTTCTGGCCCAAATCTAATCCATTTAGGTAGAGATACAGTCAGATGAAGTAGAGCCACAAAGCCAGTTAGCAAAACAGACTATAGAGTTGCAGCCACAACAAAAAGAATTTGAGAGATTAAAGCAATGAATCAAAAACATGTCCTAAAACTTTACCAGTTAGGGAAACAGCTGACTCTACAATGTGTTGCCTCTGAAGAGGGTATGGGTGTAATTCTTTTAAGAAGCAAAATTCCTCCCCCAAACATGCTATCCCAGAACTCCCTGTCCTCTTTCTACATCATGAGCCTGTGCAAATAGATCCATTAATAATAAAAGCTACTCATCATAAAACTGTACAGTCCAACTGAAACCAGTAAGACTCCTCCAAATTTTATTACATTGAGAACTGCCATGCCAGTGACAGTGTAGAAACCATTCTGTTGTGATAAACAATCAGTAATGTATAACTATTAGAGTTTACCAGTTAATAAAAAGATCCAGAATATAGACATAGTCACACAGAACAAAGTCCAATTTTGTTCACTTTGTCACTTGTTTATTCCTAGGAAACTATACAATTAAGCATACAATCAAGACCAATTTAAGGAATTTGGGGGCAACATAAAATCAGGCTTGGATATTCCCAAAACTCAGCCCTAAACACTGGAGATGGGTTCCTGCAAAAAGAGATGGTGAAACAGTGCATTCAGAATGAACATGAACTAAACATTAAACATTAAGATTAAAGATTATCTCAAAGAAACATACTGGATACAAAAATCACCACATAGCCAAATAGAATTCTGCTTTGGAGAAAGACTCCCTTCAGCCTAATCTATCAGTTGGCCTCCCCAGAGCCATTAGCCTGTGGGTTGACTTGCTGATCTTTGAAAACCCCATTGGCCCAGTCTATGCTTTTGCTAACAGGGAGCTGCATTAGTCAATGGGTGAACTAGCCTCCTCACTACCCATTGGCCAACATGGAGTTATGTGGATCTGCCCCCCCGCCCCAAATCCTTTACTCCAAGGTAAACATGAAGAGTTCTATGAGGAGGAGCAACACTGTCATGAAGCCATAGGCTTAACCTCATTCCCTTCCCTTTCCACAGCCCACTTAGCCTGCCATGCGATTCCCACTTTTATGGGCCCAATTTAACTGCATATACTGCAAGCCGTTAAATCACCATTATATATGGAATAGGTTCTACAGATCATCTATATATTGATATTTGGCAGAATATTAATGCTGTCAGAGCATGACACTGTACTGAAAAATACTCTGGCACTTCTATAACAAAACGGTTTCGGGCAAACAAGTTATCAGAAGAATAGGAAGAAAGAACATTTTTACCACATCATAGGGTTTCCTTTCCATTCACAACTGATGTAAATTCTAAAAAATTAAGCCACCCAAATGCTAAATCTGGAGTCTGTGGAATAATCTGTTGAAAGGATGTGTGCCTCTGAGGAGGAGAAGGAAGAAGAGGAGGAGGAAGTATCTCATATAGATTACTTTGCAGGAATCTGGCATATGAAACTCAGCAATTAGCTTTCTTGCCTTTGATTAGCAGTGGTTCAACGTGATGAAAAAGAAAATCTCAGAGGGATCCAATGTCTGTTAGTGGCTTTAAAATATAATTGCCACAAGAAATGCAAGTTATGAGTAGATACCTCTCTCAAGGCATTGGATCCTTTAGTGTAAACATTTAATTTAATCCCTCCCAAACCAATAAATCTGCACTTTAAAGGTTACAGATTAAATCTAATAGTGAAGCCAGATAAAAATGCCCTCTTTGAAAATACATTATAGTTTTTAAGGTTGAAAAGCTCTGTCCTTTGATAATCTATGCATTCTGTTACATTTTGTTGATAAATTTGTTTCAAAAAAACAGGAAAAGTAATTATATGGTTTAAATTTATTCAAATTATCAACTTGACAAATGTTTTGGGAGAAACAATTTCTATAAACCCATTCCTTCCACCTGACTTATTCTTGTTTTGCAATTAATTTTAAAGACATGCCCGGAAAATCCTGCTGATCTCATTTATCTTGGATTTTACCATACCACAAACATTTCCTACTATTAGAAAAAAAATCCTATTTTGGTAAAACTTCACTGTGTAATGATTTTAACTAACAAAGTACTGGAATAGCTGGAAAGCTTTAGAAATCTATTATTAGATTTGAGATATAACTAACCTGCTATTGAGCTGGCCTATAAAAACAGCAGGGAAAACATATGACTGAAGAGGAAAAATGTTCATGTAATTATGTAGCTTATAAATTTGCTTCACCCCACACTAAAACAATTACTAATTGTGTGTGTGTTTGAAAATACAGCGATGCAGATCTAATTTTTTTTTTTTTAATTGTGTTAAAATATGATATGCTGGCTTCTTTTAAAAACTAAAGCTGCTAAGATTGAACTTTTACAGAGTTGTCATGCATGATTCATAAATGTGAATGTCCACAATGATTTCAGTTTTTATTCCTTCTTGAACTTTTATAGAGTTGTTGTGCATGATTCACAAATGTGAATTTCCACAATGATTTCAGTTTTTATTCCTTCTTGAACTTTTATAGAGTTGTCATGCATGATTCATAAATGTGAATCTCCACAGTGATTTCAGTTTTTATTCCTTCTTTTCTGGTCATTTCATATTAATTCTAAGCTTATGGAGTTCTTTAATCTGTCATGAAGCGGTTCTAATACTCATCCCATCATTGTAGCCAAACTATATATAGACTGGTTTCACGAAAATACCATACAGTACATTTTGTTGGGATGCTACTGGCCCAGTTCTTTGTTTTTTTAATTATTATTTGAAATAAGCTTGAACCAGTTTCAGTGATTCATGATTTTACAGTAAATGTATAATTTCTGGTAAGGTTCTGCTTTTCTCATACTTAATGGAGGAAGGAAGATGTTCACTAAAAGTATTTTCCACTGACTTAGTCAAGAGTAAAATAAACATCTCATCTGACATGTTAGGATAAAAAGGTACACATCTAACTTAAATGATTTCCTTCCCAACCAAGGAACCTCTTTTGAGGTGAGTAATAAAGTTTGAATACAAAATAACAAATGGATTTTTTTAACCAGAATACAGTTAATATCAGTTCATTTACTCTACAAACCTAATTACAGCCCTTATGCATGAATAATAACTATAATTAGGATATGAACTGTTTTTATTACTTATTTCACTGATATATTTGTCTTCTGTTTCCCATTATAATTACAACTCAGTGCATTTCCAATGAAATATAAAGTATGCAATACATTAACACAGTGTAGGACAGGCATATTCATTAAAAAGAGAGGGGGTGGAAAAGCAAAAATCATTCAGGAAAGGATGTATTTGGTATATCAAGCCAAGCTAGTAATAGGTACTCATGGCCACAGAAACCACTTGGGGTTTCAATGACATTACTCTAAGTGCACCCCCAAATGATGGGGGTGCAACCCCATTTAGAACAGCAAAATCCACAGATCACATACCTAGGGACCACATGTCAGCCTTATGAGGTAGACCAGATACAAAAAACAACCAAATGAGCTAATTCTACTTTATTGTAAGGTTATATTAACAGATTCTTGAAAGTCTGAAAGTACTTCTCTTCCCACGTCCCCTTTACAGCCCAAAAACTAGGGAGGGTGTCTTCTGAGCCTCTTGCACTGCCCACATTCCTGCTATGGGCTAAGCTGCCTTTCATCTGACTGTTCCCTTGGTTGCATCTTGTTGCCCTGTCTCCCAAGGTCATTCCCACATCCCATACACCACATATCTACTGTATAATGTATTGCTGTTTCATGGCCCTCATCCTTAACCTCTTCCATTTGTAATCTTGATAGTGATCACTTGAAATTCTGCAAAATGGAGAGTTCTGCACACAGAAGAGAGGTAAGCAAAAATTTCCAACAATTTCCCCTTTTTCTCCTTTTCCCAGCCCCATTAAAACCCTGAAAATATTATTCAGAGGCCTAAACACTTGTTTGAACAAGCTGTGAACTGGCACTACAGATCCAACAGGGAAAACAGAATCAGTGAAATTTGCCATCATAACCTCTTCCTTCAGTGAAAGCAGTTCTGGATTGAATATTTTTATCACTGAGGTATACTATCATAGAGATTTTGCCCCTGACTCCTCCCCTCCGTATTGCTATGACTGCTTTTTGTTAATGCAGTAAGACAGTCTTCCCCAATCTGTATATAACACATATGGAAAGCACCAAGTTTCGTTTGCAGTTTTTCACTAGACCCCTCTGAAGTAATATTTTCATTACACTGAAAGAGAATCTACCATATTTACCCACATAGAAAGCAACGCTGAATCAAGACAACCCTTCCATGAAAGATGAGACCAATCAACCTATACAGTATTTATAGAATTTATATTTTGCCCATTTTAAATACATATGTATTCATATAAACAGAGTACCCAGCTTCCTGACCTTGTCAAACTAGGATTGCCAGTTCCAGCCAAAACCAATCCTAGACACACTTGTATATGTTTGTATATATGTTTGTTTGTACGTATGTTTGATCACAGGGACTTGTCCAGGCAGCCTCTGAGAATCAGACATGAATGAATGAATTAATTAATTAATGGATCTATCTATCTATCTATCTATCTATCTATCTATCTATCTATCTATCTATCTATCTATCATCTCTCCATTCAATCATGTCTGATTCTCAGAGGCTGCCTGGATGAGTCCCTGCGGTTTTCTTAGCAGTTTTTCAGAAGTGGTTTGCCACTGCCTGCTTCCTAGGGCTGAGAGAAAGTGGCTGGCTCAAGGTCACCCAGCTGGCTTTCTGTCTAATGTGGGACTAGAACTCCCGGTCTCCTGGTTTCTAGCCTGATGCCTTAACCACTACACCAAACCATCTCTACGTACATATGTATACTTATGTGTATGTGTGGGTGCATCTCTCTTCTCTCAAATCATTCTGTCATAGACACTCTAGCCTCTATATAAGTGCCCACATACTCAGATGCAAGGAATGAGATGGTGGAAACCTGGGTTCATTGTAACTGAGACATTGAGATGTCCAACTAGGCCTTGGGAGATCAATTCAGGTCTGCCCTCAGCCATGGAAATTTAGTGGCTGACTTTGTCACTATCTCCCAACTCAGGCTATCTCACAGGGCTGTTGCTGTGAAGAAAAAGTGAAAGAGGGAGAGCTTTGTATGCGTCCTTGATCTCCTGGAGGAAATTAGGATAGAAAACTAACAAAAAGCCAATGCATATAAAGCTATGCATGCTTACTCTATAGTTAGTCCCACTGAGTTTGATTCTTACCCCAACCCAGGTGTGCATAGACCGCAGAGATTATTCCATGTCAGGAAATACATGGAAAATAATGAATTCTAGGAAACTCTTCTAAGCCATTCTAGGAAACCTGACTTGTTTTTCTCTCCTTCTGTAAGCAACAGAGATCTTTGTGTTGGGCTGTAAACCCATGCATGCTTATTCCATCATAAATCCCATTGAGTTTACTGACTCTTACTCCAAGATTAGGACACTCAGGACTTCAAGTTATATTCCTTTTTTTATTTAACAAATTTATATGGCCACCCATCTCACTGACTCTGGGCAGCATACAACCAACAATCAAAACAATGTCACAGCTGTTAAAAATGTAACAAAAATAAAATAAAAGCAGGATTGCGGGAGAAGACCATTCATCTAAACACAGTATAACCATCATGCAGGCTCTCCATGGGATCCCCAAGGTTGCTGGAAAAAAACACATTTTCAGGGCCTTCTGAAAGGCTAACAGGGATGAGGCTAACTTCTCCTTGGGGAGGAGGATGTTCCAGAGAGCGGGAGTCACAGCAGAAAAGGCACACCATCTGGGGCCCATCAGACAGAACTCTTTAGCAGACAGGACCTGCAACATTCTGGACCTGACAGGATGGGTAGATGTGATTGGGAAAAGGTGGTCCCTCAAAGAAGCCTGGCCCCATGCCATGAAGAGTTTTAAACATCAAAACCAGCACCTTGAATTGTACACAGAAGCAGACAGGCAGCCAGTGCAGCTCACAGGACAGAGGTGTAACAAGTGCCATCTTAGGGGCACACATAACTGTGCAGCCACATTCTGCACCAGTTGAAGCTTCTGGATACTCTTCAAAGGCAGCTCCATTTAGAGTGCATTACAGTAATCCACTCTGGAAGTGACCAGGGCATGATTGACTATGAGTAGAGCCTCAGGATCCAGGAAAGGGTGCAGCTGGTACACAAAACAAAGCTGTGCAAAGGCCTTCCTAGCCACAACTGTCACCTGCTCCTTGAGCAGGAATCATGAGTCTAGAAGGACCCCCATATTGTGCACAGGGTCTATATGGAGAAGTGCCATCCCATCCAGTACCAAAGATGGTAAAATCCCTGATCCAGAAGGCCCAAAAACCCAGAGCCATTCAGTCTTGCCAGGGTTCAGTTGAAACCTGTTCTTCCCCATCCAGATCCCCACAGTCTCCAGGAGACATCAACAGTATAACTTAATTCACCAGAGGCGGAGATGTGCTGTATAATTGGGTATCATTAGTATACTGATGATACCTCACCCATGACGATGAATGATCTCACCCAGCAGCTTCATGTAGATGTTAAATAGTAGTGGAGAGAGTCCCGAACAATACGGCACCCCACATAGTAGGGGCCATGGGCGGGACCTCTCATTCCCAATCAATACCAACCAGTACTGGCCCCATAGGAAGAAAGGGAACCAGCCCAATACTGTGCTGCCCACTCCCAACCCACAGAGTCAATCCAGAAGGATACCATGGTTGATGGTACTGAAGGCTGCTGAGAGGTCAAGGAGAGCAAGGACAGATGCACTACCCCTGTCCTGCTCCTGCCAGAGATCATCCAAAAGTGTGACCAATGCCATTTCCATTCCATGCGCAGGCCTGAATCCTGACTGAAAGGGGTCCAAATAATCTGCTCCAGGGCCCACTGAAGCTGGTGTGCAACTATCTTCTCCACAACTTTCCCTAAGAAAGGGAGATTCTGAGCTGACTCGGCTCAGGAACCAGCCCAGGACGGCCCAGTCCAGTCCGGCAGAATGAAAAATAGGTCAAAAAGGACCAGGTTGGTGCACAACCCAACCAACCAACATGTTACTCAACTCAAAAACATACAAAAAACCTCTGCAGCTTACCAAACACCTATCACATACAAATCCTTCTGTTCATATGCAGCCCGTTACACATTACACATCCATCACTCTCACCACCATCTTGCAGTTAATGCTTACGCTTAGTCCTTAAAACTTAGGCTAGCCTTGTTCTCCTCTCATTGCCCTTCATGTGTAGATGGGAAGTATCTGCAGTGGAGACTCTCTCTATTCAGGGAGACTCTCCAGCACTTGGGGCCCCTGATTTTCCTAGTCTTCCTTTGCATGAGGACTGCCATGGAGGAAGGAGCTCCATGGCAGTCCTCATGGACATACTCACTCCCATCCCCCACAAAGCTATGACAACAGGTTCTCTGCCTCGCCTGCCTCATTTTCAGCTACTTGCTTTGATTATTTGCACCTCTTGCCCATTTGTTCACTTTTTACAACATCTTCCTCTATAAGCCATACCCCACATGGCACAAACATGCCCAGCCAGACCTTTTGTCTGTTGCATGCCTCATGGTGTTGCTTTCATCCCGGCCTATGAGCAAGACAGGTTTAAGTCATATTTAGCTATACCAGTGTTAAAGTACTGTTCCCCCATCCTCAGAGGTGTAAAGTTTGTTAGGCTTCGTCACTCATTATTTTATGACAAGTCAAGGGATTGGGGTGACTTGAAATGAGGAAAGGATCAGGAAGGGGGATAGTAAATGTTTTCTGTTGATTAAAAAATGGGGGTATAGCACTGCAACTCAGCTGTAAAGAAAGGCCCTCTTTACTGTATTCTCAGCTAATTTAAGATGACCCTTCTAATTCACAAGAAAATTATTTGTGGAAGTGGCTCATTTTTTCAGATATAGGGTTTTTTCCCCCATAATAAAATCTTAAGATTCAGCTATGTCCCCCCCCCCAAAAAACACAAAGAAAATTCCATTAAGTCTTATTAAATGATTTGATGGCGTTTTCTTTTCTTCTTCCTTATAGCTAAATCTGTTTCCTAACAAGAAAGAGAAACGAACTAGACCTATGTGAATGCTTAATTAATTAGCTTTATTGGCCATGAGCAGTTAAGTAAGAATGTGAGGAGAAAGTACATTACTTTTTTCATTTGGACTTGTTTCCCTAAAAGGATTTCATCAGTACCACAGACTAAAAGACTAGTTCAAACAATGGCAAATTGTTTACCAAGGTTAAAAAGTCCAATTACTCACAGGTAGATGGTATGTACCTTATATTTTAATTACTGTCGGCCATCCCATAATCAAAAGAAAGGAAGCACAAAGTTTACATATGAATACAATAAAATGTGCCAATATGCTAGGTTACCATTGTATGACACAGCTCTTAATCCCCCGAATATTGCTCTCTCCTTCTTTCACTCTAGCAAACAAATATACTTATAAATTCGGTAGAAATTTCTCCTGACAGCTTTTATATTGCAGTTTCAGACATAATTTATGCATTCTGTTCCACTTACATCAGAAGCTGGAAATGTACTGACTTATAGAAATTTGTATATGCATCACTTGCTTGTAAGAGATTTATATATTTTTTTTCTTACTAGCTCTTCATTTATCCCATAGAAGGATAGGAAACAAGGAGAGAGCATTATTAATTTTCTTGTACTAAAAGGGAGTATGAATGCTTTTTCTCTTGAAAACAAAAAACAAAAGCAAAAAAAAAATCTGAATGTTCCTATTTTTTTTTCAGTTCATCAAATTTTGTCCTGAGTCCCTGATACAAAAAAAGAGAGAGAACATCAGCAGCAGACTAGGAGCAGATTCCTAAAGCAGGAGAGGCAACTGCTGGCCTAGCATCAGAATGAGTCAGTTCTAGTCTACTCTATTTCTAAAGCTTTCAGACTACGTTATAATCAAAAGAACTGTGCAGAGAAATAAGACGAGAAATCTATGCCTGCTGCCCAAGCAAAAAATGTTAAGCAGAGCAACACAAAACAAAATGATTCAGAAACTTTTACATGATCGTACATTTGCCCAGGTTTTAAGGATTGCCCCACCTGCCAGTTAACTAGGAAGGGAGAAGCAAGGATGGAGAAATGCTTCTCTACATCTTAAAATCCTTTTCCTCTCGTTATTTCCATCAGCTCCACAGTGGCTCTATTTATTTTCAGCATATCCATATCAACTTGAACCCTTTTACTCATAGGTGGGGACAAATGCATTCTGAATGCACTGAACGCCTCTGTCTGGCAAGTCATGTTCCAGGTAAACGTCAGTGATGGTGAGCACTGACTTACTCGATGGAATGATACACCTAAAGGATTTCTAGCGGGGAACATCGATTGAGTAAAAGCAGTAAATATCCAGCTTATCAAAACCTACACTGCTTGATAAGGGCTTCAACCACCAGGACCAGAAGCATGAGTGGAGAAGGTCAAAAAAGTCAAGATGACAACTGCACTAAGCCTCTGTGGGTCATTTGATGCACAGAAAAAAGGGTGGGATTTTAATTGTCTGGATCGTTATCTGGACTTTTTGATACCCCCCATCCTGTAGATGCCCCTGATCTACAACATCATTACACACCTAATCTCTACTCTTCTTTCTTTGTTATTCTTTTCCTTCTTTAATAATGTCAGTTGCTTCCAACCTTTTGTCTCTTTAACCCATCACCTTCGGAACAAGCCTTTTAAAATGAAACAAGAACAGAGGGAAGGAGGAAGGAAGGAAGGAAGGAACTTTCTACAGAACCTTTCTGTTTTATTTTTTAAAATTGTTACTACTACATGCCATATTCTAATACTGCTACTATAAAAGAAAAACTATGCAAAACTGTTGACTTTCTTTAGTTACTTTTTTCCTACTTCTTGTAAAACACCTGTGTACATCAGTATAATTGCTGTGACCTAATCATGTTTCCAGTATGAAACATTTCACATTCCTGTTACTGGTATATGTAGTTGCAGGGAATTTAAATATAGATCAATATTAATGCACGGTATTACTGGTATATGTTTAAGCTTTTCGTTCCCTTGAAGAAATCTTAGTCAGCTTGACTAAACCTTAACTGATCCTTCATCCGTTATACTTGAATGTTCACAAAAGAAAGGGTTTGACCTATATAATACATACACCTGATACATACACCTGAACAAAGACACTTGCTATTGCATCTGTCCCCCACTGTGAATCAAGTGCCTCCTCTAGATTTCCTATTCACACTGTTTCTCCTAATAACATTTAGAAATACTCTACTGATCCCATGGTCATCTATTTGATTCTCCCAGAATCAATATCTGTTATGTCATACAAGGAAGGGACCACTAACTAATCAGCAAGATATTTCCAAGAATCTGATAAATAACAGGATTCAGTCTTAGATTGGTCCCCATCCCCTCAGTACAAACGCACAATGAGTACACCAAGCAGATGTCAGAGTCTGGACACTCAGTTCTCAAGTTCAGTAAACCCTCTGGAGTCTATTTGTTTCCATCAAGGATTTCTTTATTGAGAAGCAGCATACAGCATTCTATAGGTTGTTGAGTCTGGTTTTCCCTAGCCTAAAGCTTTCCTTTTAACTCGTTTCCCCCCCGCCCCCCGCCTCTACTTTTGCCGCTTGAATTTCTTCGCGCCTCTTCCCGGGTCTCACGGCCGCTTGACCTTGCTGGCGCCTCCAACCAAGATAACGCTTGCACCTGGCTCTTGCTGTTTTATTTCCCCCCTCCTCCTGACTTTTATGGCAGGAACCAGCAAGCGGTTATACAAATCATAGTCTTATCTTTAACTAACATTTAACCCTACTAACTATACATCACTATTCTACATTTTTAACATGCTTTCTATTGGCTTTGAATAATAGCTTGCGCAGGTCCTGGCAGTAGAAGCATGCTGGAGGCCCCAGTTTTAGCTTCATTTTTGGTTCCTGTACCTTTGTGAGGTGTCTGAAGCAGTCTGAGTTTGAAACAGAAGTTTAAATGACATGGACAAGCAACACATTTAATTGATCGATTAGATCTGTTTATGTGAGAACCCTTGTAAGTTAATGCATGTACACATCAAAACAAAATAGATGGAATTACATCTTCCTGCTCCCTCCAAATAGAATAGACAATGTCTATTGCTTTCAATCTTTTGTCTCTTTAACCCATCACCTTCGGAACAAGCCTTTTAAAATCCCTTCAGAAAAGAACTAGCAAAAAAGTCCAAACTTCACATCAAACCAGGCAAAACTGTATTTCTAACCCTTTAAATTATGCACATTGTGATAATTCCCTAGACTGATCCATACAATCTTTGTTTACAACAACTACCTCAAAACACACAAAGTAGGCAACAAATATTAGCTGCTACCTATATACAGGTAGTCCTCGAGTTAAGACCATTCATTTAGCAACCATTCAAAGTTACGATGGAGCTGAAAAAAGAGACTTACAATCAGTTCTTGCACTTATATGACTGTCGCAGCGTCCCCACAGTCACATGATCAAAATTTGAGCACTTGGCTACCGGCATATATTTATGGTGGTTGCAGTGTCCTGAGGTCACGTGATTGCCATTTGCAACCTTTCCAGATGGCTCCCAATGAGCAAAATCAATGGGGAACTGTGTGATTCACTGCCACAAAGGATGTCATAAAATCGGGTGTGATCATGTGATGCCTCACTTAATGACCACACCACTTAATGATGAATTTTTCAGTCCCTATTGTGGTCATAAGTTGAGGACTACCTGTACTTCTTATAAGAGTCAAAAGTTGGTTTCATAATATGTGTACAAACTACAAAAGGCAGCGACTTGAAACTGCAGATTATTCATAAAGTATGGCAAATGAGTAATTACAGATCAGCTTTGCAGACCCTTGTCTGGACTGGAAGTAGACAAATTTAGGAGATATAAGAATCTTTCAGATCACAAGTACTCTCTCAAGATCAAAAGGAGGAAAATATTTCCTTTCTTACCTCAGTATATAGCACATAAATGATTGTTCATATGTCTGAAAAAGAACTATTATCAAGTGCAAACCTCATTTAAAAAAAAAAAAGAATTAACTATCAATTTAATCTACAACTAGTTATCTGGCATCACCTAGTTAACATTTTAGACAACATGTTAAAATCACTTTCCCCATTTTCAAGCACCTGAGGAGATGAAAACTATAAAACACTAAGTTGGGGGTTTTTTTTGGTAAAAAGTAAATAAATAACTTTCTTTTCCTCCTAGCTGCTTTTGCATTGATCCAAATTTCGCTGTTTCTGCTCTGAGTGTATTTGTGCTCTAGGCAGTATGTTCTTTATGAAGCTTTGTGGGATATTTGTTTTTCCAGGAAAAGTATTTCCTCAAGCTACCATTTCTCTTGTACTACCTAAAATATCATGTGGTGCAGCATCTCTTCTATTTATTTATATTTTATAAAAATCAAAACAGCAACTTTTGTTGTTGAAGAGAACTTTATATAGATAGCATACTGTATATAATACTTTCTTTTTATAATTCAGTACTTCTAAAGTTATTTACACCCTCTGATTTCTTCCATCTACTTTGCACATAAAATGAATTTCCTGCTGTCCAATCATGTCTTCCAAATTAAGACATTTTTCTTTTACTTATCATCTATATATGAAAAATCTGGTTAGTCCACTATGGTCCTTCTGCACATGCCTTTATATAACCTTGCTGCATAGAGTCAACAATCATCAATTCAATGTCTTCCATAAGTGCCCACTTGGATACAGGTAGTCCTTGGGTTACGATCACTTGTTCAGCGACTGTTCAAAGTTCTGACAGTGTTGAACGAGGGGGAATTATGACCGATCCTCAGAGTTCTGGCCACTGCAGTGTCCCTGCAGTCCCCTGATCGTGATCCAGGCATTTTGTGTGTTTGTAAATATACAAAACTAAAGACCCTGGAAAAAAAGTTGTTCACCTCATTGTGGAACATCTAAGTCACCCAACCTTACTTAAATAGCAAGAATACATGGATGAAACAATCTTAGGGACTCAACTAAATGTTTTCCTTAAATGTACCACCTTTTCCAATCATAAACTTATTTTATAGTCATATGGAAGTGAATTTCTTATTGTGTATGTAGTTAAAAAGATTAAGCTATTTTCTCCTCCATCAAGTTATTTATATTTCAAATTTATTTATATTTTGAATTTAGATACCGCCCATCTCACAAGAAAGTGACTCTGGGCAGTTCACAATAAAACAAGAAATAAATATTAAATAAAATACAATAAAAACAGTATAAAAATACAGTAAAACCAACACACATACACAAATAACAATATTTTCCAAGATGCTGGTGATCAATAAGATGTTAACATATGGGAGCATCTTCAAGGTGCTAGCCACCCCCAGGGTTGGTTTCCCTTTTTCTTGCCCCATGCCAGTTGGCAGAGCCAGGTCTTGACTGCTTTCTGGAAGGACAAGAGAGTTGGGGCCTGCCTCACCTCTGGGGGGAGAGCATTCCATAGGGCAGGGCCCATGGCAGAAAAGGCTCTCTTTCTGGACCCCACTAGTCAACATTTTTTCATTGATGGGGTCCGCAACATACCCTCTCTGCTTGACCAGGTGGGATGGGTCAATATGATGGGGGTGAGACAGTCCCTCAAGTAACCCAGTTCCATGCCATGTAGGGCTTTAAAAGTGATAATCAACACCTTGAATTGGACCTGGAAGCAAACTGGGACCCAATGCAGTTCACACAGCAAAGGTGTAACATGTGCCATCTTTGAGGCACCTAAAATTGCGCACGTGGCTGCATTTTGAACCAGCTGAAGCTTCCGGATACTTTTCAAGGGTAGTCCCATGTAGAGGGCATTGCAATAGTCTATACGGGAGATGACTAGGGCATGAGTTACTGACTGGAGGGACTCCCGATCCCAGGAAAGGGCGTAACTAGTGCACAAGACGTAGTTGAGCAAAGGCTCTCCTGGCCACGACTGCCACCTGCTCTTCAAGCAGGAGTTGTGAGTCCAGAAGGATCCCAAGATTATGCACTGGGTCTGACTGGGGTAGTGCGACCTCATCCAGAACCAAAGATGGTAAACTCCTGGATACAGAGCGGCCCCAACCCACAGCCACTCCATCTTACTAGGTTTCAGCTGAAGGCTGTTGTTCCCCATCCAGACCCCCACAGCCTCCAGGCACTGTGAAAGGGTAATCATGGTATCACTCAGGTCACCTGGAATGGAGATGTATAACTGGGTATCATTTGCATATTGGTGATACTTCATCCCATGGTGGCGGATGATCTCACTCAGTGGTTTCATGTAGATGTTAAAAAGGAGTGGGGAAAGTACCAAACCCTGCAGCACCCCACAAAGGAGGGGCCACGGCCTGGACCTCTCACTCCCTATCAACACCAATTGGGACCAACCTTGGAGGAAGGAGGTGAACCAGCACAAAACTGTGCCACCCACCTCCAATTCCCCAAGCCAACCCAAAAGGATACCATGGTCGATGGTATTGAAAACCACTGAGAGGTCAAGAAGAGCAAGGATGGATGCACTACCCCCATCCCGCTCCCGCCAGAGATCATCCAAAACATCCAATAATAATAGCAGAATAGTTATACTGCTATTCACCCATGCTTGAGTTGACAGAAAACTATATTGGCATGAAAATGCTATCCTCTGATCACTTCATCCAGTCTCAGACAATAGTTGTTGGAATGGAACTGGTTCCTGTTGGCTATTCCTGGCTATTTTCTTTTTTTTGGAGGGGGGGGTGCAATTTAAAAGATAGCATGCTAATCACAGCACTTGGAACAAAGTTAGCCCTTCAAGGCAGACCAGGAAACCAACTCCACAGGAAGATTAGAACTACACTTTATTGAGATAGGCTATTATAACAGAATCTTGCAAGCCCTTCCCTCCCTGTTATAACCCAGGGAGTCAGGAAGGAGTCATCATGAGTCTCTTAATGCTTTTTCTGTTTCTTAGGTTCAATGCATGTTTTTGCTCATGTTGTTGTTATTGTCTCTGAATAGTTTCTTCAAGGTCATCTCTGTGGCTCCCTATAAACATCCAGAACAGTAAAAACAGTTGATTTGTTCCAAGGATTTTTTCTTAAGCTCAGAACAAAATTTAAGAACACAAAATTTTATTATGAGCTCAAAAGATGACCAAGTTTTGTGTCCCCTTTATCCAACATGTGTGGGAGAAGTTTGCAAGACCAGTCTAGTTCATGTATGCGAAGAGTGGCCACATCTTGTCTTGACTAAGATCAAAAACTAGTAAATCAATCCTGCAGAAATACTTGTTCCAAAGCCAGTCTTTGCTCAGAAACCAAGAAAAGCAGTTCTGTTTCTGAGAAATATCAGGGTATAAGTGTGCTCTGGTCCAGACAAGATACAGTATGTAAAAGAGCTGAAGGAATGCCTCTTCCTGTATGCCCCCACCTGTACACAACTATCCTCTTTGGATGGCCTACTCTGGGGACCCTCCCATACGAAACTTCAGGAAGGGGGTCCCAAGAGTGGGCCTTTTCAGGGGTAGCCCATTGACTTAGGAAAGCCATCCCAACTGAGGTACACTTGGGACTCTCTTTATTGTCTCTTTTCTGCCAAGTAAAGACATTTTTATTTCTCCCAGACTTTTTAATTATTTGTTAATGATGCTGTGATTTTTTAAAAAAAATTATTGCTGTTTTTCTGCTCTATTATTGTTTTACTGTATACTTCGTCATTTATTTTATTGTGCAAACCTTCCATTTGAACAGTTTGGATATTATTACAAACCTGCTTTGAAATTTTCTAACAGGAAGTGGTATACAAATATTTTGAATGAATGAAGTTCCCATTAGTAGCCCTTTTCAGACCCCCCTGGTGCCCATCACAATTCTGACTCCCAAACCAGCAGTCTTTCCCACCAAGCACAACCCGGCAATCTGTAGCTTCTCTGTCACTCAGCCCTCTGTTCCTCCACTTGGAGCTCAGAGGCTGAAGATCAGGATAAGAAATTAAAGATGCAGATTCATTTGATGATGCAGAGACTGGATCTGATATAGCTCTGAACCCTGGGTCAAAAGAGGAATCCCAAATTCCATATTTTTATCTTCTGACATCTCCATATCTGAAGAGGAGGAGGAAACCCAGGGCACACAGGAAGCTAGTGCAGCCTTCTTAGGTGTGTCCAAAGCTTTAGAGATAGCCAACATTGTCTGGACTGCTCCAGAGAAGATTCCCTTTACTTCAGAAGAGGCTGAGATACCTTCAGAGCGATCTTCTTCAATTTTGTGTTTGAACTTCATTTAAGAGAGACGAAGACCTCTACTATAGATGTTAGCTCCCTATTCATGCTTAATCTCGTAGCCCATTATATAGCCCATTACATTCACGGGGACCTTGGACAGAGCAAAGTAAGAAATGCAAGTTTATAAAAGCAGAAGCAAAAAATGGAGATGCAGTTGATCAGACAGTAGCCTATTTAGAGTAAGCTGCTGATGCAAAGTCACTATTTACTATATCCCTTATGCAAGTAGGAAACTGAACTGCTGATATAATCATAGATTTTCACTGTGAAGAACATTTAAATAACAAGCACCCTCTGTGTTTGCAGAGGATGTACAGTCTTTTGAAGGAAAACTATTTTGACAATGGTGTTTCAACTAATTGGTTCTGCAGATACACAAGTACTAATAAGTGTAACAGTGTCCTTCACCTGTACAAGTGTGCATTTGAACAGAATTGTTTGTTTCATAAACATTAAATCACTTCAGAAGCAATACAAATCATTTTCTGCAGTTTCCTCATTCACTAGTTTATACTGTAAGATTGCAGCACAAAATAATTGCATGGCAAATGAGAATTCTTGGAATCAGTTCAGATGATGCATTAAAAATAAATGCATCCTTGCTTCTGGGAAAGATTAAAACATCTCTGTTTCCCGTTTTATTTGTAATTCAATACAATCTCATCATACAATGACAGAAAATAGGGAAAAGATAGATAGAAATTTTTGAAGAATTGTTTTCAATAGGGAGTAAATGTCCATCTTTAAAGTCATCATAAATTAAGAGCTAATGAATTTAATTTAAATTTGGGTATTGACATATTTTCATCTAGTTAAATGTGGATCTAGATGTTCCTCTAAAGTAATTAGGCTCTGCAAGTCATTGTTCCAAAGCTGCTTCAGCATGGACTAACAATATTATTTTTAAAAAAACATACACTTAATTAATTAACTAATAAATGAATCAGCTTCTAAAAGATTGCTTGTAGTAAAATTGCTTAAATTTAGTTCTGCTTGGATAAGATCACGTTATGATCTTCAGTAACAAACAAAATGCAAACACATGAGTTTAGGCCTCTGATAGGCTGGTGTGTGACATATCCTTTAAAATGGATACTGTAAAATGTAGAAAAAAGGTAATGATATCTAAGGAATATTTCCCCTTTCTAACCAAAGTAATACTAGTTAAATGATGGTTTGTAAACATCATTGTTTACAACATATTGTAAAGAACATATTGATTAATAATAGCCATTTTACATCTAGGCAATAATCAGTCATGTTTATTATTCCATTACAGAAATTGTATTTCCAGTCAAGGGAAATAACCATTTACCATATGGGCATCATTTCATCACCAAAAACTCAAAGGACTATGTGAATTGGTCTTGTCATATTCATTTCCACAGCATTTATTGAAAAAGGATTTAATCAAAAGCACTTGTCCATTTAAAGGAAGATGATGATCATCAGACCATTCACAATTTGTATCTAGGTGTTACAGAGTGGCAGAAAACCTAATATAAGTTAGATTACACAGATCCAGAATTTATGTGTGTGTGTGGTGGGGGGGGACAAGGGAAGCTTTACTGTATATATTCACGTATAAGCCCATCCGCGGGTAAGCTGACCCTCAAATTTTAACCAAAATACCATGAAAAATATGCCACCCACAGGTAAGCTGACCCACATTTTTCATAGTATTTTGGTAAAAATTTGAGAGTCTGCTTATCTGCGGATGGGCTTGTACACAAGGATATATGGGTACTTTTAAAAAGTATTACTATGTATACTCATGGATAAGCCAAACCCAATCTGGGGATGTATTTTGACACCCAAAATTCTTGGCTTATCCACAAGTATATATGGCATTTTCTTTCTTTCTTTTAAAAGTGAGATTATGTAACACCTTAAAAGCAGGAATTATGCACTGAAGATAAAAGATAATTGAGGCTACAACCATATACCTATTTACCCAAGGGTAAGTATTATTAGATGCAATGTGATTAATTACTGAAAAGTTAGACACATGTGGGATTACCCGGGGTAAAATATATTTGTATTACAGATTACGATCTATGATGTCATACATACCACCTTTCATCATTCCAACTTCATAGCATTTTCGGAGTCGACAAGCCTGGCAGCTTTTCCTTCTGTTCTTGTCAATAGTGCACTGGTTGGTAGCAGGACACATGTAGTCATTATGACCTATGAAATCAGTGAGAAAAGTAATCATTCTTGAATGCATCTACAGAACACACTGGTTTAGACTTTGCTGAAAAGAGTTTCACCTGAAATTCACAACTAAGTTTTGTAATATGTTTGTTCAACACTGAATTATCCTTGAATGTGTAATTTTTAAATGCCTACAATGTAAATTGGTATAAATGAAAGTATGACTGCAATAGCTTGTTTTTCAATGCTATAAAGAGTTACCGTGTTGTTATCCTTTGGAATATTTGAAGAAAGTAACAGTGTTAGGCTTATTTCTTCTGATTTAGGCTTAGCCTACTTCAGAAATGGAGTGTCTTAGCCCTCCAGCTGTTGTTGAACTACAACTTCCAGCATTCCTAGCCAACATGGCCACTGGTGAGGGATAATAGGTGTTGTCATTCAATAAAAAAAGGAGGACCGTAAGTTCCTATCCAAGCCTACCTACCATTTCTGCAATTCTTCTGACAATGAATGGTGAATCTCCAAAATATGTACTAGCATTTTCTTGAATATTTTGTAATAGGGCAGGTTGGATTCAAATGAAAAACACCAAGCTGATTCTATCTACAATATCTTCTACAATCAACTAAACAGATTAAAGTGTAACATGAAAAGAGTAAATTAAAGTCCATCATGAAATATTTTACTTGTAATAGTAATTGGTCTAACTCATCTGAGGTGTTAAAGATGGCTGGAGCTTGACAGAGACCTGAATCTCATCAGATCTAGCTCTGAAGCTTTCCTTATATATTAAGAAAGGGCAATTAAAAAAAAAAATACAGCTATCAGATTATACCAGGAACACTTGCTGACTTGTACTAAACTATGTGAATTCTTCCTAGAAAGCAACAGCTCCATGTAAATGTGTTCACTCCTGTGTCGTAAAAAGAAGCATTCAGTATTATAGTTTTTGTTAAAATACTTATAAAGCAGTTAAAAAATCAGTGAAATTAACATTTTCTTAATATTTCATTCTTGGTTTTGATCTGTGGTAGGTCACATATAACAAAATATATTTCCCACATTCAGGGGCACCCCTGGGGAGGGTGTGCATGAAAAAAAGTAAATATGATGGTTGAGACCACACAACTGAAGCTTTACTTCTCCCCCCATTAGTGTATAAAAAGGAGTAGAGCTTTGATCATACAGTCATAACTGCCATATTGACTTTCTTTTACTGCTTATGGATGGCCCTGCCCACAATGAAGAATCCTTAGAAAAGAGTAGTAATAAATAATAATTTAAAAAATCACTGCACAGGATGGCTGATGGTGTTTCTCTTGGAATTCATAAGCCGTGTGAAATCAGCAATACAAAATCAAAACAAAAATCAGATTCCAGATCTTTTTCATAAGTGTTTAATAGGCATTGTGTTTTTCCACCAGAATTAACATAAAGAGATAATACTAGTAATTGAAAACAAATTTGCATATCAAATTCAAATCATGGATGATCAAAGGTTTTTCCCCAGTACTTGCCTCTCCTTAATTATTGGATGCATCTCTCTGAGCCTTACCAAAATTTGGCACCAAATTGTAATCCTTAATTACAGAATAAGCATCTAATTAATTTAATGATAATTTATATTTAAATCAAGTCAAATATTATTTTTGTCCTTGTCTTCTTTATTAGTTGTTATATTTTGCATAAGGTATATGTTTCATTGCTGTTCTGGGATGGTTTTTATGTATTTATAATAAAACCTGCACTGATTTCTACAATACTCATAAAGGTGTCTCAAAAACCTAAAGACCCCTTCCATCTGTTCAAGGAAAATAGATCTGGAAGCATTTCTCGTTCAACTCCCATTTTGTAATAGAGAATTCCACTAACCTCTGAAGATCATTTATAATTTTGTGTTTTATAGGATTATCCCATCTAATTTTTGTTAGCTGCAAACTGAATGAGCATTCCCTCCACTTCTTCACTTCAGCTGATAATAGAAAATACTGACAACATGGATGACAGATTTTTTTTGTCAGTTTGGCACTAGGACCAATTCCATTTAAACAAAGAAGATAATAAATCTGTGTTTCTGGATTATTTCCGTACTGCATTATTTTACCCAAAATAGGAGGAGGAAGGCCTCTGTATGCCACCGAGAGCTGCTGAGGGAAAGGCGACTTATGAATCTCATGAACTGATAATTGAGTATGATTGAACCTTTCCATATTGGGATAAAATGCAGAATGCCACCTGAATCGGTATGCAAATCTATGAGAAAAGCTTTTCGAGCAAAGGGGAAAACAGACTCATCTTAATATTCACAGAGACACAAATTCTGCTGTAATTATTTCTCCCCATTATATATGGTCAGCCTTCTCCTAACAGGAAATTTACTTTTAAAAAACAATAACTCCTACAGACCATCATCCATTTCACTCCACAAATCTTCCAAAGCAGTATGAAAGAGATCTGTAATCCTTTTCAGTCCTGCTGAGCTAAAAAAAGCTGGAAAGAGGCAATGAACATCAGCAGCCAATCAATGATCCTTCCAGTTAACCCACAGGACCCAAAAAGAAGGCAGAACAACATCATTCAATCAATGCCCTGTCCCCTCAGCTCTAAAAGTAACAAAATTCCTCTGATCCCTGCTACGTACAAAAAGGAAAGCAAATAAATTATTAGTGCTCCCCCATCTGCTTTTTAAGTAGACGTTGCATCCAACCAATTATCTGGTTATTCATAAATTAAATGAAATTGAATTGAATTGTTGCTACCAGGGGCCTGCCCAACTGCACACGTGTCATTCTTTCATTTTTTATTTAAAAGCAACTGGGAGCTTTGCAAGTAAAAGGATAGCTTTGTTGGCATTTTCGCAACATGTTTTTTCACAAGAGTTTTATTAATATTCGCTTATTGCAGCTGCAATGTTTTCAGACTGTTTGCAGAACCTCGCAATTCTGTGCAAGGTGCACAGTTGCCTGGGCTAAGCAAGAGGGCATGAAATCAGGAAGAGTTCTGCCTGTTCCTCCTGCCTATGTCCCAGAGGGGAATAGCCAGCTGCAAAATGCAGGCTGCTGCTTTGATGTTTTTCCAACTTGTTGCCTTGAAAATATACATTTTGAAGTAGGGAGAGTGGAAGAGAAAGTAACGGTTGCTCTCAGTTCTGGAGGCAGAGCAAGGCAAGAGGTCATGTATTTATTTACTGCTATATTTTTATACCACCATACTCTCCAAGGACTCATGGCAGTGCACCATTAACGAAGAGTTCCTATCAGTTAGGAAACCAGACTGTCCACAAGCTCAACGCTTCAAACATTGCAGAAGAAAACCCAAAAGCTTTGCTGCAGATGTCTAATGCATTGGCTCAGCCCTTGAACACTGACAGCCTTGTGGGGTCAGGGAGGCCTAGAGCTGCTTTCGAACTGGTGCAGAAATACGTTCCTACTTTCAGTGAGACGCCTGCTACTGGAGATGGGAAAGTCAGTTTTGTTTCCCAAATGCGCAAGTTTTTATTAATATTGAATATTATTCACCATCTTGTTTCCCATTTGCCATTTGAAAAAAAAAATCCATTTTTGGAATTCTTCACCATGCTTGCATTACCATTAGTTCATGTGTCATCATATCAACACTGAGTTCAAACGTTTTATAAAGTAAGTTATTGATTTAGATCCATTAAGAATCTTATGGCATCTATCTTTTTCCATTTCAGACAGTTAATAAAAAGGCAGCATTCCTTTTCCAGATGACACTGATACATAACCTTTCCTCAGCCCTCAAAATGTTGCTGGTCCAACTGGCCATAGAAGATTCCAATCTTTGGACATCTGGCTCACAGCTATGATATCTTGTCTCACTCTCCCCATCTGATAGATTACAATTGTTTTCAGTATATGGCATGTGATCAAACTAACAGCTGTACTGGCATAAGAAAACATAATTAATCATTCACTTCCATTTTCCTACAATCACCCTTGAGACAATACATATTTTCAAAAACACATATGGCTGAACAATAAGTTATATAGTTAAGCAGACATGTGGATTACTTTCCTTATGCACCGCAAATGATACAGTTGACATCTCAATTTTTTAAATGGATTTTGTGTAGTTAAAATGGCAAACATGTCAAAAGCTTCTCAAACAGCACAAAATAAATTTGAATCTAACTTTACTATCTAAAGATTAAGCTTTCATTAGCCAGTAGAACAAGAGTGATGATTTTTTTTTGTAGAAATGAAGTGACTTGAAAAATATTTTCTGTTTACCTAAGTTGCTTATACATTAAAGTTCTGTAGCAGTTGGCATTGAAGCTGTTTACCTCAATGGCAGACTGAGAAAGTAAAAAATTTAATTTATTGTGCCTTCAAGTCAGTTTTTTACTCCTGCCAACTGCCGGGATTAGTCCCTGCAGTTTTCTTGGCAACGTTTTAGGAAGCGGCTTGCTATTGCCTGTTTCCTAGGGCGGAGAGAGAGGGACTGGCCCAGAGTCACCCAGCTGACTTCAGGCCTAAGGCAGGACTAGAATTCACAGTTGCCTGGTTTCTAGCCTGGTGCTTTAACCACTACATCAAACTGGCTCTCTGAAAATAAAATTAGCATGATAAAAACTGACATTGAATTGGAACTGAGCTGAGCTTTCTCTTTCTTCTTCCTTCTTGAGAATCTGTGGCCTTTTTAAAAGTTTGCCCTTTTTTCTTGTATAGTTACAGTTACTGGGGGTGGGAGAAGCAAGTGGAATTGCTAAAACCAGAATGGTAGTACTTTGCATGAGTGGGACTGCATTCATACAAACTGCCTACACCCAAACTATCCTAGACCTGATTTTGGCCAACTCATTCTCACTACAGTCTCTGTAGTTTCTTCAGCAGGAATAGGAAGCTTACACATTGATCATGTATAATTTGACTTTCATTCATGTATTTTCCTTTCAGGATGTCAAAGAAGGTGATAAGTGAAAGTACTACATATGCATGTCTTTTTCACATACTGAGGTACTGTTCTAATCGTTGATACTCTGGACTATATTTATTAGAAATACAGTATTTGAGAGGGAACAATAGTATTATACGTTTTTTTAGACTTCAGTAAACTTTCTTATTAAAAAAAAGTATTCGTTTCCTTCCTGCACAAACATTACTGACTATAGAAGTAATGAATGACAATAATCAAAGCTCAAGCAACACTGTTATTTTGCCTGACTGAACTAGAGCCTAAACAAAGCAAAAACTGAGACAAATAATAAACATAAAACTTCCTACTCCTTAGAAATTAATTAATAAAGCGTAGTGCTTTCCCTCATTCTGCCTTCAAATCAATACCTTTAGTTGAATCCCTTTTATCAAGCTGATTTTCCCACTGATTTCTTACATTGTTCCATAATAATTTGTACAGCTTCTACTACTGTAATTATAATTTGCATAGATTCTGATTCTTTATAGCTGATTTAACAACACTTTAAAATTCACTAAAACCTTTCAAGTGAAGCAATTTTATGCATACCAAATAAACACTCAAGTTGATCCTGTTGAAGAAATGTATGATTTAAAAAGAATAGATGTCAATACTTATGGATATCTTAGAACCAACATGTAGTTTATATTAGCCTAAATTAGATAACCTGCACCTCACATATCGCTGATGCATTCTGAATGTGTACAAACTAAACAAAATAATTATTTTATCTTTAAGGAAACAATCATAATACCACAAAATTGGAGTTAAGGTGGTTCGGGGGGGGGTTTCAACTTATGAGAAGAATGATAATTACTGTAATTCAATATTGATGCAGACAGAATAGTATGTACAAAATTAATCCCAGATAAAGCTACAGAATGAAAACTGGTGCGGTATGATGGTTAAGGTGCTGAGCTAGGAACAGGGAGACATAGGTTCTGGTCCATCCTTTGCCATAGAAGCTGGCTGGGGATTTTGGGACAGTCACTTTCTCTCAACCAAAGACTGGGAAGTTGAAAAACATCTATTTTCCAACCCACACTGGATCAGTATATTATAATCCACAACCTGCAAATGAAGAGGCCTTTGTCCTGCAGTGGATTGATTCAGCCCCATAATCATCATCATCTTCATTACCATCATCATCTACAGAGTATTTTGTCTGGTGTCAAAACTTTGATCTCAGTAGGAAGAGAGGCTCTGGTAATTATTTCCCTTTTTCTTACCTGTTAGGGCAATGTTTTCCCCATGTTTGTGTGTGTACACACCATTTTTGTTTTGATCTCAGCCTTATCTTCAGCTGAATATTTATTAACTTATATCTTGCCTTTCCTCTAGGAGCTGAGGTCAGTGTATATAGTACTCCCATCTCTGATTTTTACCACAGCAACTACCGTGTTAAATCGCTTAGGCTGAAGAGAGTACATCTGACACACAGTGATCTACTGAATTTCCATGGCTGAGGGTGGGTCTGCCCAGTCCTACTCCAATATATAACTATTACATTGCACCATTAAAGGAGAGTGGAGTGGCTATCTCAGAGGGGGAATAAAATGACTGCATTTTACTTCAGATGCCAAACTAACCTTTCTTGAGTACTAAGAATTTTGACTTCATATCCAGTCCCAGAACTAGAAACTGCTCCATTCTCCCCTGCTCCTGAGAGCTGTTATATCATTGTAGATTTTTTTTTCAGAATTGGGTATTTTTCTTACAAAGATTAAACAGTGGTTTGGCACCATTTTTGGAGGGGGTGGGTGGGTGAGGTAGCAATGATGCTAAATCTCCCTAGTCTGAAAGGAAGGAGTTCTGCCTGTCCCTGTTCTAAAGCAGTAGACAATTTGGCTGCAGCCATCGGTAACAAAATGACACAGCTCTACCACACAAGCTCCACACTCCAAACCTGACATGCACATGTACAGTGTTGCTGCAGAGGATTTTAACAATCGTTCATTTGGCAAGAAAAAAGGCATAGGAAGAGTCTAAATCCAGCCTACTTTTCTCCCCCGCAACAGCGTATGTGCACATTAATTGCTTTTCTGGATATTCTTTGCAACTCAGGAGTTGGGCTAGGGCCTCTGCTGAGAAACGTTTGCTTAGCAGAAGGAATGAACCATCCATTTTCTTCGTTCTGTTAGTGCATACATACCCAAGATCAGCCCAAAGACACATGATGTTTAATAAGGTGAGCATTAAAGAGAAGAGTAAACAAAAAACTAAAACTAAACAAAACACTTTTATAGCTAGTGAATTAAGGACTTATTAATACAAAATATCTCTAAATAGAAGGATATTTACACTTAAGTGAACTAGGACCACACACAATCATGATGAAGCTTTAAGAAACACAATCAAACCTCTTGATGAATTCCAGTTGCCCATTATAATTTGTCCTTTGAAACATCTTCCATTAAATCCTATTTATATTTATTGGCCTAATGTTTTGTATTCCATTAATATAAAGACTCTCAGCAAAATATTGCAGTGTTTCAAATTATGTCTGTAGCAGATGTTTCTGTGAAGAGATCAAAGAAGCAATGTACTGAAAACTTTGTATGAAACATTACATGAACTAAATAGAGGCCTTTCTATACTTTACTTTAAATACATTTTATTTCCAATCTCAGACACGTTTTTTATAAATTACATGCTAAGTGTTGGCCTACTGATTTCTACTCTGAGTGCATTTGGGTGAGGAGGTTTAATTCTTTCCTCAACCTGCCCAATGCTGAAAAAGAAGGCCTGGGAGATTGGGAAGAAAGCGCTGGAGCCACCCCATGCCCCACTGACCACAACTTTTCTCTGGGCTTTGACAGCCCAACTGCGTAGGCTGCTGTCTTCCAGCTGAAAACCAGGAAAAACCTGGCAACCAGAGGAAGAGGAAACCCCAAAGCATGGCAGCTGACTTATCCAAGCAGTCGGACTTACAACGCTCCTCAAATTTGTCCCCCCCCCCCCATTTCACCATATACAAACATACACAGCACCACATTGATGGGAGAACTTGGTCCTGCTCTACCTGGGCAAGCTGGCAGCTGCACTATTGAGCATCCTCTCCCTCCAACTGAAGCAAATCCTGGTTACTCTTGAGGAAGGATAAGCTTCTCTTTTAATTTTTGAGCTGTGAACTAAGTCCCAAGGTCCTCCTGCTCCTCCCACTGTGATTACAAAGAGAAGCTCCCCATGGATAGTGATGTTTCTGTGGGTTCTAGTTCCATAATGGCTGTGCTGGGATACAAGCATTCATTTATTTAAAAGATGTACATGGCCGCCCATCTTAAGCAACTCTGGGCAGCTCACAACAACAGTAAAACCAATAATTATGAAACAATCATAAAACAGTAAAACAATAAAACAAAAGCCCTGAGCCTTAATCATCCCCTTGGGATGCCTTGCAGCAAGTTCCAATTGTCCTCATTCCATACTTTCTATCTATTCCATCCTATCCCAGAGCCTGAGTAAAAAGCCAGGTCTTAATGGTCTTCCAAAAGGCTAAAAGGGGCCTGCTGAATCACCAGGGAGAGGGTGTTTCACAAGGTAGGGGCAGCCATGGAAAAGGCACACGTCTGAGGTCCCACTAGGTGGTAGGATTTCAAGGAAGGGGCCTGGAGTGTGCCTACCTATCTGATCTAGTGGAATGGGCAGATATTCTTAGGGAGAGGCAGTCCTGCAGATAACCAGGTCCTGTGCCATGTAGGGCTTTAAAGGTGATAACCAGCACCTTGAGTTGCACCCAGAAGGAAACTGGGAGCCAGTGCAGCTTGCACAATAAAGGTGTAACATGGTTGAACTTATGTGCACTCCACTGCATTCTGGACCAGTTGTAACTTCCAAGGGTCTTTGAGGGCAATCCTATGTAAAGTGCATTGCAATAATCCAACTGGGAAGTGACTAAGACGTGAGTGACCGTGAGCAAGGCCTGCAAGCATGGCAGGCAGATCAGGGAGAAAGGCTGAACTTGCAGAATGAGATCAAATGTAGTTGCTATATTACACTTCTTGTTTTCACATATTGTGCTCCCAATAAAAATCAAAAGTATAGGGAATGTTTACTATCAATACAAAACAAATCCACCATTGATACATTTAAACTGTATTTACTATAGGTGAGTAAATTATTTGTGAAGTATTGTTTCAGCTACCATCTCAATTAATTATGCCAGTCCGGATGACTGACTTTCAAACATCCTGGAGCCTTGGTTGCTATAAGGGAACTTCCTCTCTATCTCTCTCTATTCTCTGAAATTAGAGATGACAGAGACATGCTATGGATCTGGAGCCAAGATTCCTGTTGGAGATCATTCTCTGTAGGCTGGGTGCTGGTAAAATCACTGCTGAGGTTCTTCAATGAAATCCTTTTTAGGTCCATGACTAGATGTAGGTACAGTTCAGCAACAACATTACAGGGGGGAAAGGGGAATGGAATAAAGGTAGGTAGCAATTTATGCAAAAGAGAGTGGAAAGAGGAGGAAAAGTAAAAAGAGCAGGTTAGAACTAGAGTACCAGACCCTATTTAAAGTATGTAAGACAGCAGGAATTGTAAGAAATGCTTAACTCTTAAGTAAGTACAAAGCTATATTGCTGAATGACAGTCTAGTAGAGAATTAAAATACTATACTAATATATTGAAACATTTAGATAAACAAACACGTGGTGATAAAATGCAGAAGTATACATTGAAATAATAAAATCCTTCCTAGAATGGTTTGAGTATAATTGCTTATGCTTATTTAATGCCTACTTAGTTGTTTATTATAATAACAATTTAGGGTTATGTAAGAGAGAAAGAGGAGGGAAAATATGGATGTTCTTGTTCAAACAAGAAATCAATGAGAGACATTTTTCTATCTTTTTTCAAGGAAAGAGGAGAACGGGTAAATATTATAAGAATGTAGGAATCAGGCCAAGGCCTTTCCTGGTTCAGCATTCTGTGTTGCACAATAATCATTAGATACACTCAGGAAGCCTACAAACATAGACTGATAGCCGTCTTCTGACACGCCCCAGCAAAATGTAAGCAAATATGTTTGCTGCCTGTGATCAAGAAGTTAAGCCTAGTAGGTGTTGACAGAAAGATCCTTTAAAACCATTGAAATTGATAGCCTTTGCCACATCTCATAGCTGTCAATTTCACTTAGGAAAATTTGAAGTGAGAACAGGAAGTAAAGACTCGTGATCCTTGGCTTAGAAGTTTCACCCAGGAATATGGAAAATCTTGGGATGTTATAAATGCCTTACTTTTTCCACCCCCCATTAAGAGCACGAGGGATGCCCATACAAGAAGAGTTGATTCTCAAAGGGGCACTGTAGAAGGAGACCCATATTAGTCTATGTTGGCAAAACATCAGGAATCTGCTAGCACCTTTTCTGATTAACAAACTGTATTAAAAGGTGTCGTACAGCTCACTTCATCAGATGCATTGAGTGGCTAGACTGATGCAGGATTTAAATTGGGGTAAGGTGGGGGGAATGTGGGGGAGTGATTGTTTCTTGAGACTCCTGTATATGCTTCATTTGCACCCATTTGGGATTTGCACTTCTGTGTTAGTACGCTTCTGGGATTATCCCACAGCTCAGTTATGGTGCAGGAAGAAATGCATGAGAAGAGTTTTGCAGCATTAACACTGGAGCTGCAAGGCAGGTGTTTCTTATTCGTAAGACATCTCACCTAATCCTGCCTTCTAGCTTCTTAGCCCTCCTCCCCTCCTTGCTGAAGTCATGTTTCCATGGCACCTCAGCATCATTTCATTATGGCTGTTCAACTGCAGACCGGTGGCAATAACACTGACAAGAGAGAGAGGTACAGTATAGGCTAGATGCTGGTTTCGCTCTCCCTCACTGTCAGATGGAGAGAGCATTAGTTGCTCATGGCAGGAGTGAGCATTGTGAGGATGGCAACCATGAAGAGCAGCGTGCAAATATTTCTGCGGCTTTGGGGGCATGAAACCCATGACAAAGCAGATGTGCCCTGGGGTTCCTTTAACAGCTTCATTGGGTTGGTTCTCCCTCCCCTCTTTCTTCCTTTTTCCAATTTTTAGAGACCATTTATTCTTTCTCTCTCTCTCTTTTAAAGCTTGTATTAATTACAAATATTGAAGTTTACTCAGTCATGACAATATCTGACTATTGTTTCATGTTAACTGAAGCTTAATAGTAAAGCTCTTGGCATGGGGAAGATCATCATTCAAGAGAAAGATGAAAAGTGAAACAGTGTAAATAGCACATGAAGTAAATGGAGTTTTTTTATGTGCCTCTCAGACTAAACTTCAAAAACATTAAATTTACTTTAACTGCATAACAGGAAAGTAAATCAGGTATATCACTCTGTTGTTGTAAATTAAATATAAACTGTAGTCAAACAGGAAAATACTTGTTAATTAAAAATTCTGTAGAACCTCTTGTGTAAAAAAACCAGCAAGCTTTTACAACACTTTGATTTATTGAAGCGGATTATTTTAATGATAGACTTTAATGAGAGGGTATCTCATATGATTATATTAATAAGCGATAATATACACTAAGTACATTAATATGAAATGTTGATTACATGTGGATTATGAATAATTCATTTTATGAAGTTGCAATATCATTTCATCAAGCATCAATTAAAAGATACTGCAATTATGGGTAATTTCTGAGATGAAAATAAGAGTGTGGCTAGCAAAATGGCTATAAGAAGACATAAAACGATTAAAGCTAATCATGTTTTCAATTAAAATTTAAAGATGTATGTGAAGGATTGTTTAGAAAAGTCAACAACAGCATCTTTTGGCCAGCAGAAATTTTGGCTGAGCAAATGGTTCTTTCATCTGGGTCTAGTCTGTTTTGTTTTTAAAATAATACGGATAGAATTACTGACGACCAAAACCTTTCTGGTTAAAGTAGATATGGTGAGTGGGCTTTTGATATATACAGTATCAAAACCTTAGCAAATATCCAAAATGCACACATTGCAACATTAATAGTTCAAATATGCTGTGTATTTCTCTATTTAGCAGACTTTTGTACATGACTTATTTCTTGCAAATGGAAGATAAAGTGGAATTTCATCAGATTCAAAAAACGCTTAAATATGGTGTTCTAAAGATGAGGTAGATGCCAGTTTAGTGCCAGTTATTTAAAAAAAAAATCATTCTTGGGTCCCACTGAAATCAATACCGCAATATACATTTCAGTGACATCAGTTGTTAATAACATATATGAATATTCTCTAGTCTATCCATGGACAAAGAAATTGTAGGAGGTGCTACTGCACTGAATTTTTCTATGGAGAACAGAACTTCTTTAATAGTTCCACAGGGTGGGATTGTTATTACTAGTGACATAATACATATTTTTCCCCTAAGATATTTGTCTTTTGTTGCAACAAACGACACTGACAACTATGTGGCCTTATGGTATTACATCTTCAGAATGCCTTAGACCCGGTATCATTCTGAGCATTGTAGGGGGAAAATGCCAGCCACCATCCAAAAACCAAGGTAGAAAGTTCTGTAGAAAGTTCTGCAAAACATATCTTTGCTAGGGAATAAGAAAAAGAACAAGTCCCTGAAATGTTATCAGAAAAATACATTCTGATCAATTTTGGCTCAGCTCTCATTCCAGTAGGACTTAAGTATTTTTCAAATGTGTAAAGAAAAGTACAGTAATGTAACTGGTTGAATTGTCTGTACACTTTGGACCCTATCTGGGTGCGACACTTTAGATCTGGTCTGACCAATAGAGAATAGAGAGGAATAATGACTTCTCTTTATCTTGACACTATACTTCTGTTAATATATTTAAGGACTTCACTTCATCCTACTGTTGGCTCATGTTCTGTTTGGGATCCACCAAGACACTCAGATCTTTTTTGCATGTTCTGCTGCCCAGCATGAGCACCCCCTCAATCCTATGCTCATGCCTTTGATTTTTCCTGTCCAAAGAACATTAGACAGGAAATTGCATTTGTCAGGATCCTTTTAGATCTAGAAGCTATCCTTTAAATTGTTAGCTACCCTCTGTAATTTTGTACTGTCTGCAAATTTGATAATCATATTTTTGAACCTCTTATCCAAGTCATTTACAAATTGGAGAATATATATGGTATAGTACAAGCCTTGCAGTTTACCACTTGACATGGCGATTATTGATATATCCTTGTTATGTACAATTTTTCAACCAGATCTGTATCCATCTAACGTTAGCATTGTCTAGCCCCCCTTTGTTCTACTAGGATTTCAGGATGTTAAATGCTTTTCTGAAGTCAAGGTACACTATATCCATCACACTTCTATGGTCAACCAAACTGGTTCTTCTACCAAAAGAAGAAGGATGATTTTTGGCATGAGTCATTTTTGATAACTTCTGCTGGCTCCTGATAACCAAGGCATTTTTTCTAAATGCTTATGAACTGACTGTTTAATAACATGATCCAAAGTTTTGCCTGTTATCCCCTTCAAGCTGTCAGTAACTATCCAGGTCCTCTTTTTTCTTTTTTATAGGCACAATATATGCTCTTTTCCAGTCCTCTGTCACCATGCTACCACCTTTTCCGAACAGTGGGCTCACTGTTTGATGGTTACACCTACCTTCTATTTCCTGTACATATCTTTTTTAACTTCACCTTAATCTAAGGCTGTCTAAGTACAGTGGAACCTCGAGTTACAAATTTAATCTGTTTCGTGACTCTGGTTGCAACTCGAATTGGTCGCAACACGAGGCAAATTTTCCCATAAGGTTCAATGTAATTACCGTTAATCCATTCCGGCGTCCGCAGACCATGCGTCAGGGGCGGAAAAACAGCCGCGGACCATGTGTCAGGGGCGGAAAAATGGCCGCGGACCATGTGTCAGGGGTGGAAAATGGCCACGGACCACGTGGCAGGGCGGGAAAACGGTCGCAGACCACGTGGAATGGGTGGGAAAATGGCCACAGACCACGTGGAACAGGCGGAAAATGGCCGCGGACCACATGGCACGGGTGGGAAAATGGCCATGGACCACGTGGAATGGGCGGAAAGATGGCCATGGACCACGTGGAACAGGCGGAAAATGGCCACGGACCACATGGCACGGGCGGAAAAATGGCCGCGGACCACGTGGAACGGGCGGAAAATGGCCGTGGACCACATGGAACGGGCGGAAAATGGCCGTGGATCCGGTTCACAAGTCGAGGTAAATTTTTGGGGCCGGAGCTGGTCGTATCTCGAAAAATTCGTAAGTAGGGGCGTTCTTAACTAGAGGTACCACTGTATCTACAATACTTTCCTAAACTGTCCTATTTTCCTATCACTTGTGTGATTGTCCCACACAGCAAGGTAAGACTTCTTATGATTGGAAATGGAATGCCTGGGCTTATGAATAATGTACAAAAACAGATGTGGGCTGGAAACAGACCCATTTGCCCATGTTAGCTGTGACATCTGTGTTGGGTTTGCAGGATGATGCTGGGCTTCCTTCTTCCAATACTTCAGAGTATTGGGTTCCTGTTGCTTCCATTCCATCAGCACAGGAATTGGATCACTGCCCCTGAACTGGGACATTTGAATACAATCTACTATCCCCTCAAAAGAAAAAAAAAAAGTTAAATACATCAGATACCTTTGAACAAGTAGTGTTCAAAGTGGTAGGAAATTATGAACACTCTGTGTCTCTTTTTCAGCCAACTGTTCTGGTCTATTATTTATTCAGAATATAAAACAATTACTTTTTAATAAATGTTGTTATGTCACATTTACAAAATAGAAAGCTTTTTGCTTTCATAAGATGAATAATTAGCATGTGCTGAGAATATTTCTCATTTTCTGGGCAAAACTTCAAAATGCTCTAGCCACAGATGTAGTTTTATTTCTTCCAGAAAGCTCAGACTTGAAGAAAAAAAGTCCATCTAGAACATAGACCAATATTGGTGCTCCAACATAAGTGGTAGTTATAAACAACAGCAACTGTTTAAGTAATGTTTGTGATGGTTATTTTTCCCCTAAGTAATTTTTATGAAAAGGGGATTTAACTAAGTAATAAACCTAAGTGCTTTTGCTTTCTGGCTGCTTCATGGAAACAGCAACTGAAGCTGCAAACAAACAGATGTTCCAAAAATACAATATGAAAAGAGCAGGAAGGAATAACAAGTGGAATGATGTCTCTAGTTCACTTCGTGGGGCAACGATCAGTAGAAAGCTCCATACTCAAACTATGCAGACTGGCCTTGGGAACAGGGATGCTACTAAGTTTTCATGTATCAACACAACACAGAAATGTGTTGATGCAAGAAAATAGTTAAACGTGCTGATACTTTTGACTTTTGGGGTCACTACAATCAAGGGGGAAAAGCTGAACTGGGCATATGGTAGAGAACAAGTGCAGCTTAGACTAAGCTCTACACTTATTTGAAGAGTTGTTCCTTTTCCTGAAATTATTATAAAACTATTTATCACAGATTCAGGAAGCAAATGCAAACAAAGGGTATTCTCACCGCAGCTGGCTCACTTCCACTCTTTTTCTCACTGATACTATTCTCTGAGATAACTTTCAATGTTACTGATTAAATTACTATTTTGTGAAATTAACAATAAATACTATTATTTTGCAGGGAGAGACACTAAACCTCATTTCTTCTTATTCCTTAACAGGAATGTGAGTACCTTACATGGCCATTCCTAAACATGGACTAAAAAAATCCTCTTATTCATGGTCGGCTCATTCGCATGTTAGATATAATCAGTTATAGGCTAAATTTACCAAATAGTTACTAGATTTGAGCTGCAGAAATTCAGACAAATACTAGATATCATGGTTATCTGGAGTTTTGCACAATAGACTTTGAATCCTATGCAAAAGATCACAGCTCCTGAAGAAACCTGCAGTCTCTTGCAAAATTAAACTGGGATCCATGCAGGAATGATTTCCTAGAAAATCCCAGTTAAATCTTCAGAAGTAATTCAGATACATAGAAGAAGCTTGCAGGGCTAATTTAGAGGCTGATGTCTTGAGTAAGATGGTAACAGAGTTATTTAAAATTATAGTCATATCTTCATATATTTCACAGCTATGTTCATAGGATACAAAGTTGCACTCCATATTCCATTGTTGCTTTGAGTGGGAGACAATATCTTTTTTTTTTTTTAATTTCTGTTCATAGCCCAACCAGTTGCCAGTCCCAATTAGGGTCGTTAAGTGAGGACTATTTTTATTCTTGGTTGTAAGCCACCCAGAGTTTGGTTTGAGATGGGCAGCTATACAAATGTTTTAAATAAATAAAAAAAATTAACTGCATATTGGAAAATGGCTTCATTGTTTATCAACTCAAGGATAAACTTGGTCAAGAGAGACTCTCTCAGCTTCAATTCCTTGTTTTTAAATTAAAGTTGTAAGAAGAGATAAAACAATTCATATACTGTAGTTTGCATATTAAAAGTGCTGTGTAACAAGTAATTTAAAATCCACTGACTTACAATAGTGACAGTAAGAACCTCTCCCTCAATTCATTTATGATTTTTAATTTAAGCAATATGTGAGATAAAGTAGGAGGAGAGCTGTGTTAATCTATGGTGGCAAAAATCAGGAGTTGTCTGCTAGCACCTTTTCCGTTTAACAAATGTTATTATTATTAGCATCTAATGAAGTGAGCTTCAGTACAGACAAGTGTTTGTAATCCTCATTTCACTGCGCTGACTTGTGTTAAAGGAGTTTCCCTTCAGTGCATGCTACATGAAAATAAATTCTCAATGTTTGCAAAGGATTTTTTAAAGAATGCAAATGCCAGCCTCATTTCTAAGCAGTGCCACTGTTTGTGTCCCAGCCCTGTTTCTGCACAGCAAGAATTTACACAGCCTGCACCTTCACACCAGGGAAAGCATTTTCTTAAAAAAAAGGGGGGGGGAATCCTTTTCTTAAAAAAAGAAAAAGATGAAAGCATGCAATTGGCAAAGAAAAAGGTGTTTTTTTTTCCTCATGAATCATTGCTGCTACTATAAAAAAATAGCTTTATAGTGTTTAGTATTCTTACTGGACTATTATGCTATCCAACCCAAAACTAGTCACTTTGGAAAAGGTTTTACAAAATTAAAAAATCTTTCTCATTGAAGAAAAAACCCCATATCTTTGATGTCCATAACACAACTCAGCTAAACAAGAGATGTCCTATGGCTGGTGTGGGTCTTCCAGGCTGTGTGGCCGTGTTCTTGAAGTTTTGTTTCCTAAGGTTTCGCCAGCACCTGTGACCGGCATCTTCAGAGTGCAGGAGCACAGACAGGAGCATTTCTCTCTGTGCCCAGTTAGGGCACGTTAGGAAACAAAATTTCAAGAACACGGCCACACAGCCTGGAAGATCCACACCAGCCATCGTATGCCGGCCGTGAAAGCCTTCGACAATACAAAGAGATGTCCTAGTTGAGATGAGAACTGCATTCAGCCAAGGCCCTGCTGGTCACAGCTGCCACCTACTCTTCAAGCAGAAGCTATGAATCTAGGAGGACCCCCAGATTGTGCAGTAGACCCAAACAAACCAGAGCTAGAGACAGAAGATCCCTAGCACCAGGAGGCTCAAACATTCACAGTGACTAGGGTTGAGTTGAGCTTGTTACTCCCATCCAAACTCTTATAGTCTCCAGGCCCTGGGACATGACTTCAGCTGCATCCCTTGGCCAGCTCAGAGATGAGATGTATACTTAAGTATCATGGTGCTAGGGATCTTCTGTCTCTAGCCCTGCTTTGTTTAGGTCTACAACTTTCTCCATGGCCGGTCCAAGCTGGTGTTTGTAGGAAGAGAGACTTCAAACCCAGTGAAAGATGTATCAGAGATTAATGCTCTATCCCCTCCTATTTAACATCTACATGAGGTCACTGGGTCAGGTTACCCATCAGTTCAGGTATCACCAATATACCGATGATACCAAGTTGGGACTTGGATAGGAGACCATTAGAAAATACTGGGGCTAGATTGGGAAGTTGAAAAATAAATGAAGGCAATGGAAAACCAAGAAAGCTATGTACATGACATCACCAGAAGTTTAGCTCAATAGAGGCTTTATCTCTACATTTCCATAAAATGTACTTGGTATCATACAGTAAACACTACTGACTAAAGATCAGACTGCCAATTTCTTTGTCTTTGCATTATCTATGGCCTAATTTTGTGTGTTATAATAGGGGGGTCTTCTCACTGAAGGGATTAGTGCATACTGTCTATTCGGATCTGCATTTGACAGTATCTATTTCAACATTACCTCTATATCCATTAAGTGGAAACTAACTTGGATTACTATTATTACTTGTAATAATAGTTTGTACTTACGTACCACTAAGGTACTTATGTATCATATTCAGAGTACTTCAAATACATTAACTGGTGGCTGTAATCTTAACAACTATGCCATAAATCAGAACTCTAAATATTATCTCCGTAATAGGAGATTGAAGGAGCTGGAGATGGGGAAAAGTGGCTGGCTTAAAGGTACCTAATGAATTGGCAACTTCCTGATTTCCTGATTCCCTGATTCATGCCACAATGACAGATGTTGCTTTCTATTCTTGTCTCATGATCATCTGAAACATGGATAAGTGCACATCCAACTATTTCAGTGAAAGCAGTATACATTTGCAACACTGGCTTGCTTATTTCCAGCACCTTGGTTTCATTTGCAAAAACATCACTTTTTGGAAACTCATTCCTCTATTAGGTTTTCTGGTGATTTAAGCAAACAGCTAAAAACTGAAGTTCTGACTGCTATGTTCTTGGAGGCCATGCAAGGCAGGCAACTGCAAGTAAATGTGTGAATTAAGAGAACATGTTTTAAAAAGCTATCTGACCACACACTGTAGATTTCAGAATGTCAAAAGCAGCTCAGCCTAAACAGAGGAAAGAAACCCCAAACGGGGCATCTCTGCACGTACAGAACACAGACAGGTTCCTACATAAGGCACCTCACATGATGAGGATCTCCCTGGGATCCTAATTGTGGCACAGGTTATACTACAGGTGCACAGCAACTGCCTATGAGCATGCATGCATATATTTATATATGTATTTTGCATTATTTGTAACCCATCTCAATCTAGGTAACATAAAGCAAAGTATTGATATAAAAACAGGAAAATACAAAACTGAACAAGCCATCATAGATGAACACCCACAGCAATTAATGAAAACTAAATGTGTGACGCAATAACAATTTTATCACTTTACGGACTACCAGAAGGGAGGGAACTAAATGGTGGAAGCAAGCTGCAGATCATGGGGGCCAGAAAGACTTGTCAACTACCTGGTGCAATGCTATGTGATAATCATCTTTATGAACTGGGCCCAAGAGCCTACTGGTAACCAGTGCAATGATTTTAGAACTGGGGTTATCCTGCAATGGCAGGATTAACCTCTTTGTGCTGAACTCAGAGACACTGGGACCAGGGCCACCAAGCAATCTATTCCGTCCTACATATGGAGACCACTTCAGAATAAGGCTTGGAAGACTCTACTAGTTACGTCTGTGTCCAAGAGCATTTTAAAACTCAGAACATTCACACAGGTGAGCTAAAAATAAACTAACACTGGCAAGACTTCACAAACTCATTAGCGACTTCTCCGCAGTAGCATGACTTAGTGGCTGCAATCTGCTGATATTTGGAATGGATACTCTGTCCTGCCAGGCCTTGGCATGAGTTCTATAACTGAGAAGCTTGCTTTCTTCACAAGTCTTTCCCTTCAATGCTTTTTCTTGGAGGACTAGGTAAGCAAAATAAGTTAACTGACTAGATTTAGGTATTGCTACAACATGACTGATCGGGTGGACTTTGTGCATAACTGGATCTCCTGGGGTTAAATTGACTAAGTTAATTGACCTCTCTAGGTGACCTCTCCCTTTTGGTAACCCTCCCAGTTAGGTACATTACAGGAAGAAGGCCAGCGAGTATAAAGTATAGCTAATTCTAAGAACTTTGGAAAAGGATACAGATTGGAGAGAATCCTTTTACGTCTCCAGACTTATCCTACATACTCTATAGCTATGTGTTCAAGGTTAGCAGCCCTACTTAAGCAGAGGAAAGGAAGACTGTGGCTCCCTTGCAACAACATTCTCGTCCCACCAGCATGAGCCATGAAAAGGAGCTTTCGTCTTAAGAAAGTGATACAGTCTGCTGCAGGTCTACATTTATCTCTTAATGTGAGCACGCGTTGGAAAGAGAACAAACATAAAGTAACATATCGATCTGCTACTAAGAAGGACAGCTATAGACAGAACTATTTCCATGCTATGCATGTAGGATTCCACGATGCCATGCAAATGTTTTCAATAACAGAGAGGTAAGTACTCGCCTTAAAAAAAACTGCTAAAATTAAAGCTTAAAAAACAGCATTATGTGAAATAGAGATCAAGACATGTTAGAGACAGCTGAGCAACGCATGTTTCTCTGAGCAAAGCACGGCTGCTCATAGGACTTAAGGCAGCCATATCTTCCAGAAGGCTTGGCACGGCTGCTTTGAGGGCTTCCCAGGTTGTCCAAACTGTATATGCATGAACGTGCACAGACAACACTTCCACTGTGACTGTCAGTGAGGCAGACCAGCTGTGCCTGCAGATATATGAGGAACTGAGCAGAAAAACCCATAAAAGCATCCATGCCAGGCCTGTGGCTGCCACAAGGATGGGCACACTGCTCATACCTTCAAAAGTGCCCCTTCAGTGCTTTGCACACTTAAACTCTTTTTAGTATTTTGAATATCCCAGCTGCAACACCAGGAACCAACTACAGCATGGCTGGCTGAGGAATTCTGGGAGCTGAAGTCCATACATCTTAAAGTTGCCAAGTTTGAGAAACACTGAACTAGAGGGAGTTAGAAAATGCTGATCTGATTCTGCAAGTTGTATATGCTAATGTTCCCAAGAACTCAAGAGCTGTGCCAAAATAGTTAAATCCTTTTTGCCTTGGCACAGTTGAAATATCCACAGGAACAATGCTAATCATTGCTTAGACCAAAAAAAATTACACCTCTTGGTTTGTAACATGCCAGCTATGTGGCATCAAATCTTAATTGTCAGTGGCCATTGCAGAGGATGGGGGTCAGCACAACAAGCTGTGCCCTTATCATTCTCATGCCATTGACTTTCATCCATATTCACGTTAGTGGAAAATTAGCAGATTTCCAGGGAGGAGGGAGGCATGTTTTCCACATCAATGTGCATTTACACCTTTCTCTCTCACACACACACTTTCTTAAGACTTATTTGTCAGGCAAGCACTTGAGCTCAACTGCTAACACAGCGCCAGTACTGTTAATCAAATTATATCAAAATGCAGTTGAAAAGAATGTCGTAAGTTTTCAGAGAAAATCAGTCATGCCCCATGGTACCAGGGTTAAAATGAGCCAACTTCTCCACTGCTATAATCTAGGCCCCTCCTAACTAGGGGTAAGGGAGAAATGATTTGAATCACATATTAATAGAAATTATTTTAATTATTTCAACTGTTCTGGACCTCAGTGTAAACCAGCACATAATTATCTTTTCATGTTATTGTTTCTCTGAATTTTGCAATGCACCACACAGCGACAATGACAAAATATATATCAAGGAACATTGCTGGTAAAAAAAGGAAAAAGTGCACAAACAACTGTATATTACCAAAAATGTAATACACAAATTGACAAATGTTTATGTGCCCTTCATAAAGCAGAAATAACATGGAAAATTATTTATTGAACTGGACATTTTTATTTGTTTGCTATTTATATAACTGCCTACTCACCAAGCAACTCTGGGCAGCTAACTAGATAAAAACATAGAAAAATATGTATCAACCATAAAAATAACTCACACATAAACACATATAGTGTTGGAATCAATCACTCACATATCACACACTAAAATGTACAGCACCCTAGTTCCATGCTTGAAGGAATAGCAAAAGTCTTCAGGGCCTTTCTAAAGACCAGCAAGGTCAGGAACATCCAAATCTTGGGAAGGATGTTCTTCCACAGGGTAGGAGCAACGATAGAGAAGGCACACTTCCTGAGTTCCATAAAATGGCACTGTTTACTAGATGAGACTCCGAGCATGCCAGCCCTGTTGGATCTTGTGGGATGAGGATAAGATAAAAGGTTCCTCAAATATGGCTGTGTGCCATGAAGGGCTTTATAGATGACCACCAGGACTTTGAACTACACCCAGAAGCCCAGCAGTAACCAGTGTAGCTGATGCAGTATCAGTGTTACATGGACATACTGACATGCACCCATGTAGAGTAAGGGAGATCACAGTAATACAAAAGAACTATTATCCAAGCAAAGACAGTTGATATGTGAAGTCCTGGAAACAAGATAATATTCAGAAGTGGCTTGGGCAAATGCCTTCCTGATTCACTGGGGTCTAAGAATGAGGGGAGGGATAGCACAATCAGACTTGCAAGGTTCTATTATTATAGCCTATTTCAATAAAGTATAGTTCTAGTCTTCCTGTGGAGTTGATTTTCTGGTCTGGTCTACCTAGTGGGACTGACAACCCAGAACTACCCATGCTTCTGTGTTCTGGACTAGCTGTAGCTTCCAAGTAGTTTTCACAGGTAACCTCCTGTGGAACACATCTCAGTAATCCAAATGAGGAGTTACCAGGCATGAGTGACCATGAGCAGAGCTTCCCAATCCAAAAATGGGTGCAATTGTGCAATTCACAAAATAGATTTGATCAAAGGCCCTCCTAGGCATGGCTGCCACCTACTCCTCAAGAAGGAACCACAACTCTAGTAAGACCCATCCAGAACTAGAAAAGAAAGAGCTCTGGGATCTGACAGCCCCCAAATCAACAGCCACTTACTCTAGTTAGGGTTGATCTTCAGCTTGTTCCTCTCTATCCATATTCCCACAGCCTCCATCAGAATTTATTTATGTTTTATATTTATTTTATATTTCAAATTTGTCACCGTCCATCTCAGTGTGGGGTGACTCTGGGCGGTTTACAGTAAAAATAGAATAAATATTGATTAAAATAGATAAATATTAATTAATTATTTAATTAAAATATGTTCAAAACACACTTCCTTTATAATACTTCCAAGAAGCAGATGTTAATTAGGTGTTAATAAACTCAGGGAGCATCGTCAAGGTGCCAGCCATCCCCAGGGTCAATCTTGACAGTATCACTTGGATGGCCAGACACTGAGATATATAGGATGGTAAAGTGTGCCTTAATGGGAGGGCTCCACAGACTGCCCCCCGCCCCACAGTTCACTGGTTGTACTTATCCAACCAGACTTCTTCTGAAAAATATGCTTTTAAAAAACTCAAAAGTTATAGAAAATCAAATGCAGATTACTTGCTAATTACTTCTAATTAGCCATTGATTATTGCACCAAGAACTCCATTATGCTTCAAACTGTTGTATAAATGAAGAATAGGGAAGCTATAGTCCTCCAGACTGCTGAATTATACCCTGGAGCATTTCCTACCATTATCTGTCGTTTCAGGGATTTGGGAGTTTTAGCTCAGCAAAATTGTATCTATTGCTTATAAGTAACAGTGAAGATTTCTGTCCTAAAAATAATCCCCGTGGCAGTGTTGGGCTTCAGGGTTTAGTGACCGTGGTCTAGACAACAGATTTCCTAATGTTTCACCAGTAACTGTGGCTGGCATCTTCAGAGACAAGGTGGCATGCACCATAGAAAGACATCTCATATATACTTGATGCTGCAGTTCTGAATATTAAATAATAATTCAGTGTTGCCAGCATATTGTGTCTGTGAGATCTTGAGATATTTTAGATAAAAACTGCCAAAATAATAATAATAATAATAATAATAATAATAATAATAATAATAATAATACAGCCTAATTCTATAGGAAACCAAAGTACATTGGGTAGATATTCCATCTTTCCCTCCTGAAATGACTTTCTCAGGCCAGACAAGCAGAGGTGGTAGGAAACAGACAGAAGAACTAGATATGAAAGACTACATATATTCCTTCCCCACATTCTTTCTTCTATGAAGAAAGAAGAAGGCAGGGCAAGAGTGCAATAAGAACCTCATCCAAAAATTGTCATGGATGACTTCATCTCTCACATTCTCTGTTCAGAAAGAGCAGAAGCATTCAAAAGTAAATTAGAGAACTTTCAAGGTTACTGTTATTGAGCAACTTTTTGTAACTTGAATATCCATGATTTGTGAAAGTTATAATACTATTGCCTTGACTGATTTCAAAAGTTGTAAGAAAATAGGGGGAAAAAAAACATATGAAGACACATAATCGAAAGACAGAGTGGAAGTACCTCAAGCAACTAATGATTTTCAAGTACTTCAGGAGCTGAATAACAACAGCCTTTTCTCTCAGAAAGATAATATAATTGGATATAGTATCAAAAACTTTCTTCCATGAGGGCAGGGCAAATTTTCCATGAAAATTTGAAACCATGCAGCATTCTCCCATGAGGGTAAGATAACAGAATGCTAAAAACTTACTGTAAACTAAATTCATGTACTATATAGTGACAAGTGCTTCTCATGAGTTGGTTGGAATATTCTGCTTCTCTACTGTTCAAAATTCTATGTATTCATTGTTACTCATTTATTAGTATTTCTGTTAAGGAATATAATAGATATATGTTTAAAAACCATTTGGAAGAACTGCTTCAAATTTTCATGAGCAAGTCCTTCTGCTCTGTAGTAAAGCACACATATCTTTTGTTAGGCTTCTACAAGGGCCTGCAAAAAAAAAATGCTGCTGTTTTAAAAGTCGGATTAATTACAGCTTTGCTGTAACGTAACATAACGTAACGTAACGTAATGTAAAACAGCAGCATTTTTTCAGCTCATGTGGATGCCTGAAAAAAGACATCAGTGTTTTAATAGGTACCAGAGAAGCGCTGCACTCATGTGAGCTCCAAAACTTCTCTTCTAAATCAATTTCAGAGTGTGCATAGCCCTATTGAACATTTTCTCTCCAGTTCTAACTTTTCAACATGTGCTTCATGGGTTTTTTTAGTTATTATCTTTTCCCCAGCCCTATGAACTCCATCTTTAATGCTGAGTTTATTGCTGAGATAAGGTATGAACCAGTGTCTACTCAAAGCTCAGACTATTCTATTAGTCCAGGGCTCTGAACATTTGCGGGAAAAGGGAAAGAATTGTTGTTGTTGTTCAGTCGTTAAGTCGTGTCCGACTCTTCGTGACCCCATGAACCATATTGCGCCAGGCCTTCCTGTCCTTCACTGCCTCCCTGAGTTTGCTCAGTTTCATGCTCAAGGGGAAAGAATTAATATAAAGTAAATGTCACACATAGGCAGGACTGGAATTTACTGATTTTCTCTCAGCTCTGGGGGAATGTCTTTTTTAAACTAAATTAAGATGGCAAGAAACAGTGCCATTGATTCAGTATATTTGTAATCAAAGGGTGATCTAGGGGCTACAGAACAATGGCCTAAGGGCCAGATGTTGCCTTGGACCCTCAGGTTGTCTATCTTGGTTTTAATCTCTGTGCCTGTGATGGACTGGAATTATGAAGGCCAAGCTCAGGGAGATACGCATTTTCTTGATGTGATGGACTGGAATTATGAAGGCCAAGCTCAGGGAGATAAGCATTTTCTTAGCTCACCGGAACCGCGTGGGAGGAACAAAAGGATGAGACTGGCACCTCCCTGAGGAATTCACACTGTTGTGGCTGGAGGACTTTGGGAACTGGGGTTAGAATCTGGGAAGATTGATGTCAGGCCTAGCCCAAGGAACTCCAAGAGACCATGCAAATTCAGTCCAGCTATGTTTATTAGCTACAACCTCTAGCAAGAATCTTCCCAGACTAAAACCCCAGTTCCCAAAGTCCTCCAGCCACAACAGTGTGAATTCCTCAGGGAGGTGCCAGTCTCATCCTTTTGTTCCTCCCACGCGGTTCCGGTGAGCTAAGAAAATGCTTATCTCCCTGAGCTTGGCCTTCATAATTCCAGTCCATCACAGTGCCATATTGGTTTCAGTTGATTAACAGCTGAATTTAAAGTACTTTCAGTGGATCCTGAGTCAGCTTCTGATCTTAAATAGAGCTGAAACAAAAAAAGCACATTGAGACACCCTCTTAAAATAGATGCTAATGTTTAGGAAGAAAGAAACAATACTGACACTGAAAGGCAGAATTTTCACTTACTCCACATTCTCCTATCTTGAGATCACCCCTCTACATGTTGACATGTATAATCAATAAAGAGCAACATGTACTGACATGAAAATATATTAAGAATACACATGGCACCCCTTAGTGGCAATTGAGGAAAGCTATTGGGTGAAACAGAGAATCTTAAAGCAGCAGTGAAATTATTGTGGGAAAAATCCTAGGGTGCAAGAGATGTACTTTAAAAAGGAGCATCTCAGTAACCAGATTATAGTTCATTACAGGAGAAGCATCAGTTGGAGAAGACAATGGAGAGTAATGGACTCAACCGTAGGAAAGCTTTTCCTGAGAAGGGCAAAAGGAGGAAGTATGGAGCAATAGAACATAAATAGGAAGCTGAAATGATTAATCACAGAAAGGCAGGACTGAGTGTAGAGTTGGCAACAATTTGTTCATCTCTAAACCAAGAAAGGATAGCTGGGCTAGTAAGAGGTGCCAAGAGGAAAAGAAATGCATGGTTTATTCTTTCATGTGCTTACTTCCCCTTCTTTGTACTGTATGTTTTTTGTTTCTGCCTTACAGACTTTAAGGCTTTCAGTTTCCATCCATACAGAAAGTCTGCCCAGCATGCTTAGTAGGCCAAGAAAGAGAAAAAACAAATGGCAGCCCACCATCAAGCTAGTAATATCCCACCATAATAATCTAATATTTCCAAACATCAGTCTCAGTACCATTATAACTAAGAACCTTCCAATCGATTAGCTCACTGGGTTAATTCATAAGCAGGTGCCTCATCTCAGCAGTCTGGAGACTTCTTGGAAGCATTTCCCAGTGCTGAGTTGGGGTTTGTAGGTGTCCCACATCTTAGGGGCATCATCTTATGGAAAGCTGCTTTAGGGAGTCATATATTTTACTTTGTCTACTGCTGTTATGTGTACTGTAATAGCAGCATTATACAAAGATAAGATAGGCAAGTAATTGAAGAAACAAGCAAAATGGGGATCTGGAATTAGATTTCTTATAGTTATTTCCAAAATACTTAAATACAGATAACAGGCTCGAGTAGCCTTGTTTAAGTTCTAACTCATATTCTTGCCCACCTCAATCTATTCACACTATTCACACTGTATATGTCAAACAGGTAGTAAATATGTATTTTTTAAGCATGGTATCAACCATTTCTTTGGTTGGTTTACTTCTTTGTTCTTAGAATTTAGGCTTATCAGCTATATACGGATCTACAGTTTCCATCTGTTTGCAGACAAGCAGCACTTTCATTACTTGATTAGAATGAGCAAGATAGTCACATGCTGGGTGTGTCAATGTTATTACCTTGAATGCTCCTTTTAAAGAAGGCTTTACAGCCCTCACAGGACCAAACCCCATAATGGTAGCCAGAGGCATAATCATTGCAAACAGCACAATAGCGGGTCTCCTTGGTGGATTCCATAGACAGGTTTCCCTTTTCACCGGTGCTAGACATTCGCTCTCTGCCATTGTGACGTCTGTTCTCCGAGCCAGGCCTGCAAAATGAACAGTAATGAGTTCAACAGTGAAGAATAGCTCAGGATGGAAATACTGGGATCTTAGTAACCTAGTTTGGTAATGAAATGTTTACAGGAAGAAAACCAAGCTCAGCAAACACCAAGATCCCAACATTGTCAGCTGCCTATATGTATAATTTGTAATTATTTTAATGGTTTTAATTATTGAAATTGTTTGCCACCCAGAGTACTTGGATTGAGATGGGCGGCTATAGAAATTGCATAAATAAATAAATAACTAAAATAAATTAGTGAATCAGTTGGCATTACAAGTCAACACACATAAATATCTTTCTGGTTGGGAGTAACAATTCACCTAGTTAACAAAGCATGATCATTAATTATCAGGAACTGTCAAATTATTATTTTTTCATTGACACCAACACATTAGGGTGTCCATGTAATCCCCAGGAGCTGAGCTCATCTCAGGTGAGACTTTATTTACATCTGAAAGGAACTGTGTGCTGAGAACATAATGCAGACAAGACTATTGGAACCATTTTCCCTTTTCTCCCTAAGCAGCTAAACTTTGCACCCCTATCATAGCCATAATTCTCACTTCTTAACAGTGCATTTGGTCACCTGTTCCTCCAGCTTTTTCACATTCTGCCTCTGATTAATATAATCAATGGAATAATAGCTTGAAGAGAGTCCTATTTCCTGAATGCCTGAACAGGAGGCATGGGAAGTCATTCCTTGAACATTCTGGCCAAAATCAATACATTCAGATGGAGCATCACTGCTGAAGCTTTAGGCAGCATGGGGCAAGGGGGGAGGTTGAAGTGGCTATACTGTCCAAAGGAGGTATTTCTAGTCAATCTGGTTGCTAAATCATCTTCTAAGGGATCACACTGTCTATCAGCTCTTACCAGAATTATTCCAAGACTTTTATGCAATGTTCAGAGCTAGGTTGGAATGTTGGGAGTATAAGAATAATTCCTTTAGATTCAACAAAATCTGCCTAGTCTGCTATCTGATTTTCCATAGGATTCCAGTCGAAGTTTCCATTTCTTTGTCAAACAAGCTCTTCTTGAATCACAAATGCTCAGATTTGCAGGGAAGGCTTAGCAATGGTATGTTCCTTGGACCCAATTCAAACAGAGATGGGGCTAATATTTTTTAAATAGCAGGTATTTTGTACTAAAACCTTCCTCCCTCATTCCTATCACCGCTACTCATGGATAAAATATGAAGGTAATGTGTCAGTTTCTTATGACTATATATCATCCTTGGATATCTAACAACTCAGCTTGGCCAAAATGAGAAATGTTAGTCGTTTCCATTAAAGTTAGAACAGAAAGTACATCCCAACTAATTTAAAGAGATGCGTTGCTAAATAAGATTGGAACTCAATTACATAATCCCAAGCATTCCTGGATATAAGTTGCACTGAAATAATTTGAAGAAGCACGTTCATAAATAAATTTCTAATCATAGAACTCAAGTATGTGGTGTAAAAGACATCAATTGCTCTCCCTTTTTGTCCCTTTATTCTTTGTGTCAACCTATTTTAAGAATGTGAGACTGACATCAGCATACTGCACATCTCTTCACCCAAAAAGGGAGGTTGGGGACATTATATAGAACCATACAATGTAAGGAAAGCAGCCCTGAAAATCATCTAGACCACCTTCCTGCCCACTACAAGATTCCATTATTACAGCATCCCCCAGCGATGGCCATCATTGGAATGTTTTTCTTTGAGGGGGAACTGAGACATGGAGAAAGGACCTTTTGATCTCTACAAATACTGATTATTGGCACTATTTTATCAAATAGTCTACTAACGCTACCATTTAATGGAGGAGCCTATCATACAGCTAAGATCTGAGTGGTAGGTCCTTTTCAGGTCTTTTTAAATCCTGGAACCCAATGAATCAGGAAGAGAGCACGTACTGAACAGTTATACCAGGTTGCCATATAATAGCAAACATACATGATTCTAATTTAGTAAAAATATGACATGAAGATAATTACAAGGTTGTCACAAATGATTCCACAACTTAACTCTTTTTTTTTTCAATTTCCTTCTTTAAGGGGGAGAAGTCCTTCTTTCTCTCATACTTGGGAAAAACTGCAGTGTATGGAGTGAGCTTGGTCTCAGCCAAAATATCCAGACATTTCCCTGTTAACTCCTACTCCCAACTCTTTTGAAGAAATATTAGTCTTAGTTGCCTAGTTATCTCCTCATTTCTATCCTCCAATGTTCCTGGAAAGTTTCCCACTTTTCTGATACTGCTCATGTTCCTTTGATGACTGGTTATATAGTTGCTTAAAATGGGCTTTTGCAAGTACAAATAAAAAAAAAAAATGGGAAGAAGTTGAAAGATATAAAATCCTGAAACATCTGCAAGAAAAGCTGGGGAAAAAAAAACGGAAAGGGCCTGAATGTTTCTATTCATACTACTATATACCTCTTCAGCTGAGAAATCAAAAAGGTAACTTGGGGGCAATTCAAGCATAAAAACAGGGGTATCTGAAGAGAGGTGAAGATGACAGAAAGGAATCAGGCTTAGCATCTGTAAGGAGTTAAATGACCCTATAACTTGTCTTACTCACACTGCATCAGCATTTTACTGTAAGAAACACTGAAAACACTGTGGTCCACCAGCAAATTATTCTGCTTTAAAATGTAAGAATAAGACTGATTGTCATTGTTCAGAACACTACCTCTTCTTTCATGAGTAGATAATAATTCAAGCCATGAATGGTTTTTAATATTGAAATATATATTACATTTAAAATCTTTTTGAGTCTGTGAGCGATGCCTGTATTTTGGAGTAATTATCTTTGCACGTCTTTGTGAGTAAGCATTAGTATCTTTTCTCCCTTGTATGATTTGTACTGGCTTCAAATTTCATCTCAAATCAGTCAACACAAATATATTAACCCACTTAAAGCTAACGTAATTATAAGACAAGGACACAGGTTAATTAGCGAGAGCTAAACCTCCATTTAATTCTCATTATAATTTGCAGAATAAGGTGATATTACTTTAACCGTCTGGTAAACTGCAACCTTATGACACAATTAAATTTCTTAGAATTATATTGTAATCATTCATTTCAAACTGTCAGGAGCTGTTCTATAAAATCTGGAAAGATTTAGATGATTTAATTGGCCTTATTGTTACAGTTTATGAGAGAAGAAACTTCTTGTTCAACAGTAACCAATCCTGTTGAAAGAAACCAATCAGGGTGTCACAAAAATTATAGTTTCCAAAAGAAACCTGCATTTTCTTAAGTTTCAAGCCGCTCTATTAAAACTGAATTGTGTCATGTGTATGGCAGGGGGGAATCCCTCTATAAAATAGACCTATAATTTGATCCGAGACATTTTCGGTATTGAAAGTTGAAGAGTTCTTCCTGATTAGTAAATATATTTTGGGGAATGGAAGAAAAAACTCTCAGAAGTCTGTTGTAAGTATGTTTTTTTCTCAGAAGGAGAAAAAAAGTTATTGCTACTTTAGGTAAAAGCGAGGCTCCATAGCTTGGCTGTCAGAACCCCTTTCTCTGGAAAATTACTCAGGAAAATATCACACTCAGGGGGCTGGATGACAACCCAGGAGGAAATGGGGCACGACAATGAGCTATAAAGCTGGTCAGTTGGGCCCTAACCCTGTTGGATAATTTCCCTGAACAGTATTTTCCTCCTTGACCCATTAGAAAATGTGTTGTCCTTCCATAAGAAATAATGTTGAACTGCACAGCAGCATGGTAGAAATGACATGCAGAAGATTGTAGATAGCTTGTCAAGAGTTTCCTTTGAAAACCACAGTTGCAAAGGACCTGGGTGTGTTTCAAGATGCACAGCCCACTGATATGAAGTGAATAATAAGACTCACTTGGAGATGAGTATTGATGCACCATACATGGTGCCCCAGGGTTGGTTAGCAGACTAGCTGGTTTGGAAGGCCTCCCTGAAGATAGCAAGAAAACAACTACTATATGTAGGATTCATCTCATTATAAAATTGTCTGTGAATTGTATCATTTCAGGCTGCAAATATATTGGCGGCATACAATTAAATTGCTCTATAGCTTCAAGGGGCTTACATCTCACTGGAAGAGTTCCTACTGCTAAGGAAGGGAAAGATTAACCTCCATCATATCTCTTTTGTCATTCTTGTATATTATCAGGGACCCCCATCCTTGGTGCAAAGCAACGCCTTCCTATTCAGCACTGAGATAGAGTGGGCACAGGTTATGGCAAGTCCCGACTCTGTTTCCAAGTAGTGAACTTGGAGATGGCATCTAGGAGCAGCCACCACTCCTGCCCAGAGGAAGGGAAGCAACTAAACAGAAAGGTGGTAGCAGCTGTTGTTCTTTGCAGTTGTTGTCATTTACCTACCAGCTTGGGTTGGTGAGTGACTGACAGATAACCCTGGTAAAAAGCAGCCAAGTTGTCTACACTTCCTGTGGGGCAAGAGTGGTAGAATCACCAGAGATCGAGTTATGGTGCTTGGAAAGGTGCTCCCCTAACCTTGATACTCTCACACAGAAACATGGCCTTCTCATTTCTGTGGACATGGTATTTATCATCAACATCTTCTTCCTATGAAGAATGTATATTTGAAAAATTAACTTCCTCAAGAAAATTAACTTCCTCAAGCATGAAGTGGTATGATCTAGGAACAATCTGTTATTATTATGGTCGGTCACACAGTCAGCCAGATGTTTAGACTGGATTTGGCATTCTCATCCACCTATTGAGTCCTTCCCAAGGACCTGGGATAGGCAGATGTTGTTTGATGGTGTTCAAACAATATATCGTCACAGGACGTAAGCTGTTCCAAGTAAAGCTGCCTTTTGCAATGGACTGATGGTGATTTTGTCAATGCTGATGGTGCTCAAGTGGTGCTCCAGATGTTTTGGGATTGCACTTAAAGCGCCATAGTTTCTTTTGCCATAGTCGTTCTAATTCTATTTGCAGGTCTTTATATCTTGTGATTTTCTCCAGTACTTTCTCTTCTATTCTGCTGTCTCCAGGTATTGCAATGTCCACTATCCAGACTTTCTTGTCTTTCTTATCAGCAGTTGTAAAGACTGGGGTGTTGTGTGGCAGGTGCTTGTCTGCTTGAATTCTAAAGTCCCAGAGTCCTTTAGCTTCTTAATTTTCTGTTACTTTGTCTGTTTTGTGGTCCCACCAGTTCTTGCTTACAGGCAAATGGTATTTCTTGCAGATATCCCCATGTACCTTTGTTACTACTTTGTCATGCTGTTGTTTATAGTCAGTCTTTGCAATCTTCTTGCAGCAGCTAACTAGGTGGTCCACTGTTTCTTCAGCTTTTTTATTATTATTATTATTATTATTATTATTATTAATAATAATAATAATAATAATAATAATAATAATAATATACTGTTACCAATGTTCTTGGGAATTTACTAAGGACATGTTCTTGCCCTAATCAGCCTACAGTTTAAAATTCAACCCAAGGACAGTAGAAAATGGGGAAGCAACAAGTTGTTTTTCTCAGTAATGCTTACTTAGGCTTAGATACAGAGTCTGTAACAAAACAACACTGGAACTAAAGTTTCATTTGAAGCACTGTGCACTTTTTGAAGGGGCAGGGACATTATACTGATATCTGAGCAGCAAGACCAACTATATAGAGAAAATTGATTGTATACTACCACATAATCTATTGGATGTCTAGAGAATCTCTGACTCAGATCTTCCTAGAAATCTTCTATTATGTCTTGCTAAGAAAAGATTAAACTCAGAGAACTGGCCTACAGGCTTTAGGAGACTGAAATTGCCAGGAAATGCAATTTTCAGACATTGAGACCAATATCTTCAGGATTCTCCTACATTCACTTATTAATCCCACCCCCAGCAGCCCCTCCATCTTCATCTGTACCTCTCTGGCTTGTCCTTCTATATTCTTTTAATGTTCCTTTTTCCTTATTAGCAAGAGTGTAGCAGACGAATGGCTATAAAAGCAGAATATAAACTTTAAAATCCCAGACATGAAGACAAAAATTCATATGATCATCAAGAAAATATGTTCAGAAAGAGGTTTCAGAAGGATTCCTGCTTGGGCACCTGTTCAGCTATATAATGCATTAGTAGCTAAAGCTGCATTAGCAGAAAAATAATTTGTTGCTCAGCGAATTATGTGTACAAAATGTAGCATACCCAGATAAAACTTTTTAATGCTGTATGCACACTAACACATACATGATTATCATTATAAAAAAAACTTCTAATCTCTATGCAGATCTATATTATTTAATGCCTTAAATTATTTGGATATTCTCAGCTTTGAGTTACAGAAATCTAACCATCATTTGCTTTAATAACTACCAAGCTAACTATAAACAATTTTATTAGCTATAAACAACAGCCTGAATATAATTCAATAGCTGGTTCAGACCATGAAAAAGCATGCAACCTGTTCTTGATCTGCTTGATTTAAACATTATTTAAACATTAACAAAGCTGTTTGCCACTGGAGGCATTATTTCCTCTTGTTTCAAGATATAAACTAGTTATAGAATGTACTCTAGCAATCAAAGATAGGAGTGACAAAACTGCTGATAACTCTAGCAAAATCAAGCCAACTACCAGTCTTAGGCACAGACTTTATTTTAGGGAGCTTTAATGTTTTCCATTCCACTGCCAAGCAATAAAACCAAAGATTATGTCTAGACTAAATTTCTGCAAACAAATAGCAAGGAGATCTGTGTATGAATAAGAACACTGGCCCTAAACAAAACTTGGACCTGAAGCTCAGCTGTATTCAGTATACCCTTTCACTTGAATTTCACTACTTTCCTCTCTCACTTTAAGAGTTTAACTGGCCTAACAAGCTTTGTGGACAACAGCTATAGCTATTAAATGAAGCGTTGCATAGCAGTCAATGTACGTGAGTTCCTATATGACAAAAAAGTGAGAATTTGTTTACGTATTTAGGATATTTAATTCCAAAATCTTAAACATGAAAATAAAGTTGGGGGCCAGGGTGGGTAACAAGTGCCTCCTACCATAATAAGCTCCATGACCTTAAAATGGGAGTAAAAGTGTCTCTCAGTTTGTCAGCAGCATCCAGCTAAGTTTCAGGGTAGCTGACAGAAGAAAGCACTGAGATATTACAGAATCACAGAAGGTATGACTTGAAGGGGACCTTTTAGACAGGTGTAACAAGCCGCAATGTCAGAATGATACGTGCATTATTTGCAAATAATGCAGCTATGTAATGACATCATGATGTCTGATGCAAGTACATACACTGCCTGCTGATGTCATGATGCACTGCCTCCCCTACTCCCATAGCTATAGGTCACTGAGCCTCACATTCTGTTTAGTTTAGGAATCCTCTACCAATCCCAACCATTGTCTATCCAGACCTCATTTGAAAAGCTCCAGTGAGGGGGAAGCCATCACTTCCTTCCTTCCTTATTTATATGGTTTATATATAGCCACCCATCTCACACAAGTGACTCTGGGTGGCTCTTAGGATTAAAACAGACCAACCCACCAAGCATATCCTCTGGACTCAGGGAGAAACAGTTGACCCCACTTGCCATCAACGCCTGGGAAACAGCCAGGTCTTCAATGCCTTACGAAAGCCTAACAGGGCTGGGGCCATCTGAATCTCCAGGGGGATGCTGTTCCACAGGGCAGACTCCTCTTTCCATTTCTTCACATCAGAAAATTCCTCCTAATGTTCAGCAGGAATTATCTTCCTTATAATTTCAACCTGTTAGTTCTCTCAACACAAAACAAGTCTGCCTGTTTTCTACATAACAACCTTTTAGAAGTGTGTAGCATATCTCACTCAGCCTTCCCATTTGCCAGCTAAATAAGCTGTGCTCCTTTAACCATTTCTTCAAGAACTTCATTCACAGGCTCCTTTTCATTTGTTTGTTTGTTTGTTTCTCAGATGTGTATAGCCGCCCATCTCACAAACAAGTGACTCTGGGCAGCATACAACAAGGCCAAAGCAATTAATAAATACCAAATAATAATAATTATTATTAATATTTTTAAAATATTAAAAATTGAAAAAACAAGCAAAAGAGAAGAAGTGTTAGGCAAAGAGATGTTAATAATAGTACAGCCACCTCAATAATTCACCCGTCCCCTGGGGTCCCGAGGCCTGATGGCATATCTAGGTTTTGAGGGAACTGCAGAAGGACAGAAGTGATGAAGCCAGCTACACTTCAGCGGGGAGGATATTCCACAATGCTGGGTGCCACAGCAGAAAAGACCCATCACCTAGGACCTGCCAAATGTAGCTCCCAACTTGCAGCATGCCCCCTCTGCTGGATCTGGTGGGATGGGCAGATGTAATCAGGGAAAGACGGACCCTCAAATAACCTCCTCCCATGCCACATAGGGCTTTAAAGGCCAAAACCATCACCTTGAATTGGACCTGGAAACAGACTGGTAACCAATGCAGCTCGCAAAGCAGGGGTATAACATGTGTTCTACTAGAAATACACATAACTGCCCACGCCGCTGCATTTGGCACCAGTTGAAGCTTCTGGATACTTCAAGGGCAGCCTTATGTAAAGCACATTACACTAGTCCAACCAGGAGGTGACTAGGGTGTGAGTGACCATGAGTATCATCCTGGTATCTCTCCTCTACACCCAAACTTCTCCATGCCTCTTTTGAAGTCTGGTATCTAGAATCAGACAGAATTCTCCAGCTGTGATCTAGTCAGTTCACAGTATAATGGGACTATGATATTTGTGTTAATAAAGTTTGAATTGGCCTTTTTAACTGCCTTATCACACTCCTTGCTCATGTTCAGTTGCTAATCCACTAAAGACCCATTAATCCTTCTTACATGCACTGCTGACAAGACTGTTTTCCCCAGTCATATACCTATGCATTTAATTTTTCCTACTTAGTACTGGACATTATTCTTGTTACCATTGAACATCATTCTGTTGGACTTGGTCCAATGTTCAAGCCAGTTGAGGTCATTTTGAATCATTATTTTTGACTTCTAAGGTAGGGGTTCTCAGCCTTTTGTTGTTGTTGTTGTTGCTCATGGCCCCCTTCTGGGCTACATTTACCCCCTCATAATTGCTGTTAGCTGGAAAAAAGGTACTTTTCCATCTGCACTGTTTATTAATCTAAACTGTTTCATATAAAGACAGAGTGTCTGTGAGGATTATGAAAAATTGACCTGGTAGTGAAGTTTGGATGACCCCCTAAGAAACTTACTGTGGCCTCCTAGAAATATGGCATGGCTCAGTTGAGAACCATTGCTTTAAAGTATTAACCAATCGTATTAGCTTGATGTCATCTGCAAACCTAGTACTGTAAGTATCCTTTCCATTCCATCTCCTGGGTCATTTATAAACATGTTGAATAGCACAGGGCTGAAGATAAAGATCTGGGTAACTGGTACTGCCATCCAGGTTGATGCAGAAACATATGTGAATATCATTTGGGTATGGTTATTTAGCTAGTAGCAAATCCACTAGAGTGCACTACCTTCTAGATCACATTTATCATCTTGCCACAAGGATATCATGAGAGGTCTTGTCAAATATTTTACTAAAATCAAGACACCCTATATCCACAGCATTCTCTTGGTCTACCAAACTAATCTCTCTCTCTCTCTCTCTCCCTCCCTCCCTCCCTCCCTCCCTCCCTCCCTCCTAGAAAGAGACAAGTTAGGTTAACATAACATGCTCTTGAGAAACCATACTGGCTCTTGGTAATAACAGCATTATTTTCTAAGTGCTTGCAAACATGTCTTTTGACAGTCTGTTCCATTACCTTACCCAATACAAATGTTAAACTAAATGTTTTCTAATTTCCTGAGCTACTTCTTCCACTTTTTAAATATTAGGAGTCTTCAAAGACTATTAAAAGTGGCTCTGAGATAATTTCTGCCAGTTCTTTCAGTACATTAGGATGGAATTTGGTCCTGAAAACTTAAATTTATTTAAGGAAACAAGATGAGCAGTGTTTCTACACCTTTTTCAGTTCTGAAATTCATTTCTCTCCTTTCCTCAGTTGTGTTAGAAATCATATTCTGATAGCAGACAGATGCGAAGAAGGAATTCCACCTCTTTTCTATTCCCCATCATTACTTCTCCACCTTGCTTACACAGCAGACCAACCTTGACTCTACTGCCCTTCTTTTATATTTGCATTCCTTACCAACCACATCTCATTCTGAGCTTTAGCCTTCCTGACTCCATCTGTCAACCATGCTAAGCATGTCAATAAATCTCAGCTCCCAGGCACTTAATTCAGGAACATGCTTCCAGCAGAAACTCACGTACATGGCATGGCTAGATTGGTTTTTTTTTTTCCCCCACACAAGCCATATATACACAAAGGACCTGTCTACTACTGAATCTAGAAATAAGACCTTTATATTCTGTATATCTGCTCCAGGGTTTAAATTCTAGGCCTTTTCCAGTCAATGAAAATCTGACCATTATGCTGCCCATCCTGTTCTTGTTTATCCAGTGATTTGTACTGGTGGCAGGTTTTCCAAATGCCAGTAAGTTGGATGTGAATGGTTATGACAGGAAGGAAAATGCATTAAATAACTGCACACATACAATATCCTCCCCTTTAAAATAATGCTACACACAGCCTGAAAATTATTTATATTTGTTGACATGGAGGGCAACACGGAGTAGGCTAACCTCTTATGACTTCCTGTATTCAGCTAAGAGGTGGTAGAAGTTTGGCATTGGCAGTAGTAACTTGTGAATCTATATAGCCCATGGGAAAATGCAAATTGCCCTTATTTCTCTTTATAATGTTTGAATCAGGAGAGGCTATGAAAGTTGAACCATGTTCAGTTGTACTTACATACCGGCTGAGCATTATCAAGCTGAAGTGGAAACCTGGTAAGGAAGAGAATATGGATGGAAAATTCCTGGGTGTGGACATACTGGCAACCTGTGGACTTTCCCAAAGGTTGTGTAAATTCTCAGACTGTTCTTGCCAGTTGGGGCTTCTATTCCCTCAGAACATACAACTATGTCCTTTGGGAGAGCTCCTAGATTCATTGTTGTTATTAGTGAGCTCAACTGTAAAGAGCATCTATTACCAACTACTGAAGTCCACGTATCTGTATTGGAAACTTCATTTTTGGATTACCGTAAATGTGGTTTACATTAGGCTACCCTTGTGTGTGGTCCAGAAGCTGCAGTCAGTGTGAACAACACAGCTGCCAATTGGAGAAGTTGGGCTCTTGGTTAGACACGCAGTACACCAGTGATGAAGCAAGCCCACTGGTTGCCTAGCCAGGTTCAAGGTTTTGCTCTTGGCACTTTCCACCCTAAAATCTTACCTTGAGGTTCGCTGGCAGATCATCTCTGACCATATAGTTCCAAGTGACCATTAAGATGATTAGAGGAGGTGTTTACTTTTTGTGCTGCAATTTGCAGACTCCTGTTTGGCACCTGCCTCTGGTGATGTGTGTGAGAGGCCTGTCCAAGGTGCCTTCCTTTATCCAAGTTTTCCCTACGTAAGTGTTGCGTGCAAAGGGCTTGCCAATTCTTCCTCCTTTTTCAAACATTTTGCTTTATATGAACTATTTTGACTGCTGTAATTTAATGTTAGGCTTTTAATATAATGACCTTTTGGACCCGGAAGTGAGGTACAACGAATTAAATATTACATAACAATATTTGCTTTTTACAACACGAAATAAAATTAGCATTCCTTAGTATATAAAGCTCTACAATCTATGCATGCTTATGTAAAAAGACATCTCACTGTATTCAGTAGTTACTCCCAAGTCAACCTAGGATTGCAGCCTAAAGAAATCTACTCAGACAAGACTTTAGAAAGAAAATAGATCCTTGACAAAGAAAAGGGACATAAAACTATTGACTTCAGACTTACAAAAGCAGCTTACCTCTGCCCTTTACAAAATACTAAAACTTGCAAAACGTTTTCCAAACTAGACTGAGGTTCACTAATCACTGAATCCTTACACAAAGAGACAGGGCCAGTGAGTGTATTTATAAAGTTGAATTAATCATTGACTGTGGGATTGGCCTGTCATCAAAAACAAATTAAAAATACAGTATCGAATGTGGATTCTCGGCTGACCCAAACAAGACCAATAGATAAATTGGATACTACCAAATGTTTCATAAGGCAAAAAGATATATTTATGAAGAGTAATAGTAAGAGTAGGGAGAGCACCAGAAAAGAAGGTAAAAGCACAGAAATGGAAACTAGCAAATAAGTTACATAAAATAACATGGCAGGATATTATAACCATGTTTTTAAAAAGTAAGATGGTTGGGAAGGGGTAAACTCAGCCTGCTTAGTATTCAAATTTACAACATCATTATTATTATAACAATTTTACCGTTACTGCAGTTTGGTAAATAATCTGTTATATTTGTAGAATACCACATTCAAGTAAAAATATAACTAATTAGGAATCCCATATCATATATAGTATATACTAGGAATGAAATGCTCCTTAAATTGTTGACATGGTGAAGTTAGAGAACCAAAGATCCCACATCAGAGATAAGAGCAAAGAAGTAGGGTGGTGACACACACTTATTTATTTATTTATTATTTATTGAGTTTATATTCCATCTCTTCTCCAGGAACTCAAAATAGATTACATGGTCTCTTCCATTTTATCACCACCACAACAATAACCCTGTGAGGTGGGTTGAGCTGAGAGGGAGAATGACTGTCCCAAAGTCACCCCGTGAACTTCTGTGTCTAAGAGTGGATTAACTCCTGGGACTCCCCAGTCCCAGCCCAACATCTACAGCAGTGCCTCACAATGTCAAGGGGAGGGAGGGTTCAGATGTAGAACAAATATTTTTGCAAAACCAATATTGTCTTGAAATATCAATTTTTATATACTGTAGCTGAAAAACTGGACATTTCAAGATCCTAAATGTGACAATGTAAAAGTAACTGAAATATATTTTTCTCATTCTGAAGTCTGTCTCTGTTTTCCTGCATTTCACCTTATCATCTTGTACTTTATAAAGTACCCATATCCACCAACAGGACCAGAAGAGTTCACTCCTACTGTATCTACGTAGAAAGAAGCTCCATTGAATACAATGGACCTTCTCCAGAGTTAAGTGTGCACAGAATGAAAACTAAATAAAGGGTGGCTGCCAGCTTCTATTGCAGTAAAATGTAATTAAAGAGTTATCCAAATCTTTTTCAAGTCTCGGAACATTTGTCATTCCTTTATTATACCATTCTTATCTCACCATGATTTCAATGAAGGTTGCCTAACATTTTAAAACATGTTAGACATTACAAAGTTGTGACAGAGATGCACATGAAAAATTATATCCAGAGGGCTTGGTTGTAACCGTACCTTTATGGTAGGCTTACAATGAAATCTGGATGTAGCTAGGGCACAATGGATTCTTTATTCCAGATTGCAAATGTATACATTTATCTGCACTAGATAGAGATGAACGACTAAGTAAACATGAACAAAATTTCCCTTTTAATTGTTCCAAACACAGAGACCCAGAACCCAGGGGGTTGCTAAAAACAAGAAAGCAGAATTTGCAGCCCAGCCTGGATATAGATTGGCCTCTAGATCTTTCTCTTGGACTATCTTGAACACACAGCACATTTCACTATTTAGGATAGATTGCTCTGATATGAGATCAAATACAAAACACAGTTCATGTTTGCTACTAATTACAGATTGTATTTAAAAAAAAAAACTTTCCAAAATCTCTCAAACACAGAAGAAAAGTTTCAAAGCCAACTATTCGGAAGATCAAAGAGTCAGTTTTTTGTGCAACCTGCTTCCATATATTATAGTACACATCTACTGATAGGTAATTCACTCCCTACATTCTTTTTGGAATCAGAGGAAAGGTTTTAGCTTTCATATTTTTTTTAATTATTAGCACTGTTTTTCAAGCTGAAGTTTGGTGGTCCTTTTTTAACTGAAGAAAGTGCTTCCCCCCCAGCCCAAAAAGAACACAAGATCTTTTTGCCCCTGCCCCAGCAAGGATTTGTTTGTTACTTCTCTAATCCCAGTTACATCTTCTTATGTTTTTTTCTTTTTATTGTAAGATAATAAGGCTGCCATTATCTGGATATAAAGGATATTTTGGTCCTTACTGTGTCTGAAAGCAACTAGTGTTTTCCAGCTGTTCTAGTTAATTCTAACTGTTTTGCTGACAATATATTTTATAACTATTTTTAAAAACAAATTATTTGGGGTTTTTGAAAAACTGTGCACCATTTCTAAATTTATTTGTTAAGATAGAAGATAGCCACCCATTCTTTATCCCCACCTGAAAATTAGATACATATATTCCAACAACAGAGAATTATTTGTCTTTTACAGAACCATCATACCACTGCTTTATCAATTCATGGCCATATCTTATAGAAGTTGAGCTTCGTAGATCAGTGCTGCAGTCTGTGAACATATAAATATAAATAAATATTTCTGAGCTGTTTCAAAATCATGCCTAACTTTTTCTTACTACTCAAGACCTTTCTTCTTGAAAACTGCACTTGGAGGAGTTTCCTGATTTTTACAGGAAGAAAGAAAATTAGCATCACTTTATCTAATATTGAATTCAGGTGTCAATTGCTGACAGAAATGGAGCCCCTGGAAAACAAGGGAGGTCTATAAGATAAGCTGCAAGGTTGACAGAAGTATAGAAATAACTTTAAAGGGGAGAATCCCTTCCCACGGGCAAAGCTACTAAGTGCTCCTCGGAATATTGCATGAGAATTTGGAAAGAAAACAGGATTGGGAGCGGCAGACTGAATGACACACAGGAGGAAGACCCAGTCTAACTGGACAGAAATCCTTTAGGAAATCAAGATACATTGCAAATACTATTTCCATGTTTGTTAACAACTGTTCCTGGCATGGCTAGTTTGGTTTAACAAAGAAAATGAAGCTATGCTATCATACTAAATTCTTCCTATTTAATCTCTATTATGACTAAAACCAGAGCTATTGGCATTTTAACTTGAATTGATGTGGAAGAGTCTGACCTTAATCTTGGCATATTTGAGACTGAAGTATCAAAATATGGGATATTTAAAATGCATTTTCCATAGATAGATAGATAGATAGATAGATAGATAGATAGATAGATAGATAGATAGATAGATAGATAGATAGATAAATAGGAGGTAGAGGGGAGGGGAGGGGAGGGGAGGGGAGGGGGAGGGGGAGGGGGAGGGGGAGAGAGAGATGAGATGAGATGAGATGAGATGAGATGAGATGAGATGAGATGAGATGAGATGAGATAGGGTAGAGGTAGTGAGAGAGAGAGAGAGAGGCATAAGCACACGTGCGTGCACACACACACGTCGGCTGTGCATAACCAAACCTTCCATCTTAGGTAGACTTTTACTTTCCAACAAAGGTGCTGAGAGGACATCTGCCAACTTTCTGAAGTTACTACGTAAGCCATACTTCTTTTGGGGGGCTGAGTCCATATAGTTTGACAAGGTGGCCTGGTGGTTACACTGTTTCTGCAATTTATGAAACTACATTATAAGCACAGCTTATAGAGGACAAATAATTGACTAACTGTAAACCCAGGAAAAGAACACAAGTCTTGCCAAAGCAGCTATATTTATCTTTAGATCCAACAAGGATCTGCCTGGCACGAATTTAGTAATGTACATTAAGTAAGAGCAACAGTAGAATGAAAGTTCTAAAAGTGGGTAGTGCATATAAACAATAATATTGACAGAAATTTGGGCATGGATCTCATATTGTTCTCGCTTTATGGGTGGGACTGCAGTTTAGAAGGGGAGAATCTGAAGAATGAGGAGGGAAGTATTCAGCCTCATTCCGTCTGCTTTTCAGTTCTCATCTGAAAATTTCATGTTACTTTTCATTTCTGGGGGCGAAATCTGTTGGGGAAAGGAGATACACAATTTTATGTCATGTCTGATTTAGCTGTGAAAATAAAACAGTTGCTAAAAGTTTCTGTGGTCATTTGAATTCCACAGAAATGTTGGATGAACTCCTACTGGCTCTCAGGGGCAGGAAAAAACTAGAGTGAAGCATTTCCTGCACTATTGATATATTACTGTCCTATTTTATATGAACCACCACAATTTGAACTGATGTCTCAGTGCATATCTTCATTTTGCTGTCTGTCAAAATAACATTATATAACTACATGTTATATTTTCAGTGGATACAGAAGATTATATTCTGTATGCTGGGCAAGAGGCCAGTATACATATTTAATACTAATCTAATTTTTGTATTGTCATTTTTGAGGTTGGTGGTTGTGTTACATCCAAGGTTGGCAATAAGGTCCTGCAAGCTTCAAGAAATATCCTGTACCCCAAGAGGCACTCTTCCACCAACCAACTAAAATAGTCAGACAAGATTGCAAAATCATGTCAGTTTTCAGTGATCTCATATGAGATTGCCAAAATTCTCATGAGTTCAGAAATCTTGCAAGATGTTGGCATTCTCCATGAACCCTCACAAGATTATAGGGTTTTGTTATTTGATCATTTTTGTATCTCAGACCATAGCCCAAAATTGCATAATGGTGCTTAGGGCTACCAAAGTTTATCAAAGCTTAGGGCTACTGACTCCTATATTATGTTTCATTCTCTGGGAGAATGAATCAGCTGACAAACATACTGTTGAGTGCAAAGGTCAGTCACAAAAGAGACTCTGCTAAGGTACTTTATAAATTCCTCCTAGATACAAACTAAGGATTGAAAACCTTGACATTAATGCAAGGGGAAATAAAATAAGTGTTTGCTCTGAGCATTCCTAAAATCTTGGCACTACATGGGGAGTTCCAAAAAATCTGGATGGATTTGGATGGATGGATGGATGGATGGATGGATGGATGGATGGATGGATGGATGGAGATAATCCCATCTCAAAAGCTGCAGATCATCTAGGACCTTAGATAAAATCCCTGATATAGGTATTACACAGCATTACTGAATATACTAATCTCAAATTCCCAGAGAAACAAAATAAGATTTTCTTAGGGATAGCTTTCCCATTCTGCAGAAAAAGCTGAAACATTCAAGAGTGATTCCCGAAGACTGTTTAGCAGCACCTGGAAAATCACAGAGTCCAATGCTGCTGGAATCTGTGAGTATATATGAGCAGCATTTATTTTGTATGTGCCAAGAATCTGTCCTCTACCATGGTTTCCAAGTCTGTCTCACTCCCAAAACAAAGTGAAGTTTTATTAAAACAAGTCAATGATTTTTCCTCCATCAGGTTCTTGCAATCTGTTTTCAGGTGATATATGTTCTCTAGTCATAAAGCGGTATAGGAGCCGCAAAATCACTAGAATATGTTTCCTCCCTTTTTTACATTGTCATAAAATCACATTATAACAATCTTAGATGAGTCTGTTGCTATCATATTGTGTAACAGACCACTCATATAAGCAATTTTGCACACAACTGAGTATGATTTTAATGGTCAGGAATGATGCTGAGTGAAAATTCATTAAGGCCTGTATAAACCAATAAAACAATAAACAACAATTGGCCTTCGATCGTTATTCTCCTCTGTAATCGTCATTTTTCAACTATAGTCCCTTCGACTCCATTGCTATTTTTACTTCCTAAACCCTCAAAAACCATTGCAAGCAAACCGATGGTTGTGTTCTCTGTCACCAGTCAGAGAATGCTGGTAGGAGCGCATGAGGCAATCTCATCACCCAACTAGATGACCCAGAGGAGGGCGTGGCATTCAGCCAGTGTCCTGCCCACTTTCTCAATTTATGTGTTTGGCATTTGGTGCTTTGCAAAAATTCTGAGCATTCGCAGGGATGGAAGCCTGCAACACAGAGGTGTCCTCTGCTCAAGAAGTCCTTTACAGCAGCTTAACGTGTCTGGGGAAGAAAGAAGTATCAAGAGGCAGAATGCGCCCCGCCAATGGGAAAATAAGAAATTACGAGTTAGGATAAATCAGGTCAGCTGCTGAACAGAGACTGATACTGAAGCAGCACAAAGAGTTCTTGTGGAGATGTCTTATGTTAATTACACATCAGTAGCAATCAAGAAGTCAGAAACGGTTCATATGTGTATGTAGATATTTTACAAACACTTAGCAACCCTAGATCCCATCAGTATTAGGCAAGGTGGAGGATGTTTTCCCTTTGACTTCAGCATGAAGTAATTCCTACTCTACAGAGTTTTTAAAATTCTAGTTTACTTGTTTTTCCTGGCTACATCATGGAATTAAGGTCATAATATGCAGAATTATTTAAGCAAGCATGACTAATTCCCTTTTTTTACATATTGCAACAAAGTCCAGCATTTATGTAAGAAAATTCATGTTTCTGGGCTTTGAAAGGTTTTTGGCTATAGTGAGATCTACCTTTACTTTCTAATGTATTTCATAAAATCCTATTAATGTAGATAACCTGTGTAATGCAGTCTACCTAATTAGCCTATTTTTCAGTTAACTTAAAATAACTTGAGCTTTAATCATGTTCATATTATTTCAAAGTATTGTTTGATTTTATAGGACATTCAGCATCTAGGTCAATCTTAATGAAAACCAAATTCTGTCCATACTTAATTTAAGACTATTCTCCTGAGTTTCCCCACTCAAATAGTTTCCCTCTCATTTGATTATTTCCTGCCGAATCAGAAAAGGGAATGTTCTCTCTCAAAACTAAAAATGCTGCTGATCAATGTCAAGTTTATGGACATTATGAAACAACTAATAATACAGTGAACTGACAGAACCAAGCAAATGTAGCTGCATGTATAACAAGTAGGCAAGCTTCTGCCCAGCCAGGAAAAAGAGCTTTTCCTAACCTAATTTTCTCAACATCCATTGAACTACAGTTCCATCACTTCCAAATCCAGAAAGATCTTTGACTGGATACCAAGTTGGAGGAGTATCAGCTAGTCTAAATCCTGGAAAGAAAGCAGCAAGATTCCCAAGGCTTACCAAATATTGCTGATAATTGGTAGTACCCTCCCAAATATGAAGAGAAGTAATATCACTTTCAGGCAACTTAATTCAAAATTCCAAAAGTAAGAATATTGTTCTGACTTCTTCATATTGGGGTATACTGAAATAGGTTACATCTAATTTTTATGAAGTTAGGCAACCTTATAAAATTATGGATGGATGAATGGATGGATGGATGGGTGCATGATCTGGTCCAACGTTTCTCAACCTTGGCAACTTGAAGATGGGTGGACTTCAACTCCCAGGATTCCCCAGCCAGCATCTTCATCTTCAGGTTGCCAAGGTTGAGAAACACTGACCTGGTCTGTTATACCTCTAGGCAATAAAAGGAGATAAGAGCAGGTTGACAGCATATATAAGAGACGGGATGGCGAACTCTGGGCAAGTGAATGTCTAATTAAACTTTCTGACTTCCTTATTACCCACGTGAAAAGGAGGACAATTCATTAGACATTCAGTATGTATTACAAAAGTGATATTTAGTACCAATCCCTCATTTTCAAGTCTCCTTTTTCAGTATTTCATGTAATTGAAAATTAGCATTTATTAGGATTTCCATTAGCATTTATTTTTACCTTTATTAAAATAAAAGCAACACATAAAAATACAAATTCATATCTACACTGGGAGTCAATTTTGTCTGAGGGGAGAAAGAGACTCTCAAACACAATACTTTTCAGGATGAAAATGCCAGAGATTCTGTTTTCAGAATTTTGTCTAGATTATTTATAATATAAATGAGTAGCTGATAGGTTTGTAATTCCTTTGGCTCCTTTAATGAGCAGTCACAATTCTTTCCACCTTCCCTGCATGACTCTGGACTCTAACTGTTGGACTGTCATATATTATACCTTCTTCCCTCTGTATACATAGCAAATACCTACATAAAGGAGATGGTGTAGATCAGAAAAGTGTTCCAGAACACCAAAGTTATATCCACAATCAAACCACCTTGCAGGCATAGAGCATCATCTGAGAGTCCTGCTTAGGACTTGCATTGGAAAAGCAGCAAAGCTAAATAAAGTAAAAAAAAAAAGAAAAAAAAAGGATCCATTGCTTATGTTATAATGTGCAGCACCTTTCAAGCTGAACTATTTCAAACTGAAACACACTCATTTTTGAGCATGAAATGCTCCATTTCAAGTAAAAACAGCAGTTTTGTGGGCAAGATGGGGTGTTTCAAGCATTTTGGAAGTGTTTTGAGCTTGAAACATCTCTATTTCAAATGCAAATGCCTGATTCAAGCTCAAACTGTTCCAGAATGCGCCAGACAGCCCGCTCGCTGCTCAAAACACTGTTTTGTCCTGGAAATGGAGCACCTTGCACTCCAAATGGTTGTTTTGAATTCAGAACAGTTCAGTTCAAAATGTTTTTCAATTCCCTGTGTAATTCCAGGCTTTAGAATAAGCAAGCTGAATCTCCTGGGGGAATCTAGGGACTTGCTTCACCAAAGATTTTTGTCATGAACAGCATGCAAGCTTTGAAGTGTTCAAAATATTTTGCAGATGTGATCTCCGTCCTTCTAGCTGTGCAGTATTGGTCCATGAAGTGACTTCATATTATAGTCTGATGCTGAGAGATATCAAGCAATACCCAACCAGCCAAGTTCCATTCAGAATCAATATGCCAAAACCGAAGAGGGAGACCATCCCTGTCTTTTTAGCAGTGCGTGGAAAAGGAAAGGCTAACAAGGTGGTTTTCTTCCTGACTGCAGCAAATAAAAAATTCTGTGCCACAATCTTTTTCAAGGGATTCTCTTTCAACTGTATAGTTAGGCTCAATAGCCAAACATAACCTTTTTCTATATCGTTATAAAGTCCAGTCTCACCATGACCTAAAAGAATAACATATGCATTATACCAACACCAAATTCAGCAAAATTAATATACGTAAATAACTTGGGCTTAATGGAGGCTGGCAAATGCATGACATTTCTTTCAACATTTTCAGCATTTCAGAACTATTAGGAAATGATGCCTGAAGATTTTTGCAATCTTTTTTTGAACAGTGGGGAGGGTTTCCTTAACAGATATGAATTGGAAAGGGGGTTTTAACTGGGTTTATTTCTAACCCAGAGGAATCTTTAGTATCATTTCAAATGAGAGCTGACTACAGTAAGCAGCACCTCACCAAATGCAGCTTAACAGGAACAATCCTACTTTATGATCTAGCAATGTCCCCAGAGTCATTTACAGTTAGGAAAAAAATGTATGCCCTCCCTGAGCAGTGAGGCTGGGAGTGTCCACAGGAGGGAGTGGATAAAGTCAAGATGGTGGCTACAATCATGTGACCTAAACCCTACCCTCTTTTCCATGCATCACAATGGACACCCCTGAGTGAGGGCAACACAGAAGAGAGATTGCTGAATGGGTGGCGCAAAAGGGAATCAACACTTTATCAAACACAAAATATTATTCTTTAATCAAACAGCTATCTACACTTGTGACAAAGTATAGGAAGGGTACCATAAGGTGTTCCTTCCATCCATATGCCATTTGCCTAAAAAACTCAATATATTCAGAAAATATTTCAGAAAAATATTTTAATGCCATCCTTTTCCATCCCCCCAAATTCTGTTGTTGGCTGGCAAGAAATATATCTTGCTGTTGAATGAAGCTGTTAAGTCAGACTTATTTCACAACCATCATTCTCGCGCTCAGTTCTGTGCCATGTATGACCGCCAACGTTGCAGAAGAAAATACTTCTAATTCCAGTCCTGTGGCTTTTTATATCTTTTTATACCAGCTGTCTATCCAGATATGCAAGAGATAGCTAGAAACTTAAACTCATTTCTAAAATAAAACAAACGTGGATTGTAGTGCTTTGTTTTCACTTCCCCACATCAAAAGATTACTTTTTTCCCATGTAATATTTTATGGTGCTACTAGTTAAAAAAGAAATTTCCTTGCAACAATTTTATTTCTGAATTCTTTGTAGATTCTCTTCCTCTGGGTGTCAGGGAGAAGATGCCAAAGTAGAGAGAGAATAAAATAGAGAGCAAGTTTGGTGTAGTGGTTAAGGTGTGGGCCTAGAAACAGGAGACGGTGAGTTCTAGTCCCACCTTCAGCATGAAAACTGGCTGGGTGACTTTGGGCCAGTCACTCTCTCTCAGCCCAACTCACCCCACAGGGGTGTTGTTATTATGGAGAAAATACGAGGAGGAAGGAGTATTAGGTATGTTCACTGCCTTTGAGTTATTTATAAAAATAATAAAGGTGGGATAAAAAATCTTTTTAAAAATTCCTAGATTTCTTTTTTAGTGCAACTTTTCAAAGCACAGCTCTTCAGGGTTACTTTTTAATATCTGGGCCTCCATGAGAACCAATAATAACAATGTAATAATTTGCTGAGCAGGTGAGGGATGAACCATGCTGGATTTGATACTTAGCGATTATCTCCAAATAGGATTTTTCAGTACTGGTTGTTTTAGAAAGTAGGATTGTCAATGCCTGAGTCTTTATCTTCTCAACATATTTCTTCTTTTGATCTTTTATCAGAACTGTGGCTCAGTTAAAACAATTTATTCCCAGAGAATTCAGAGTTGAGTATATTCCACAAGTAATGACATCTGATGGCCCAAATATGTCATTTAATCACAAAGTAGGATGGAACTATTTGTGATAGCTATTGAGGAAAGCACTCTTTTTGAACATCAGCATTACCTCAACAGAACACTTTCTGTAAAGAAAAAAATCCCTAGGTGAAATCTCTTTAAGCATTAAAAAAAAAAAATTCCGCATATACACATACAGTATACACACATAGAGATCCTGATTACTGATTTTTAAAAAAACTTTCGTGGAATTATGTCTTACTCCATTCCAAATTTTTTCTTTATATTTCTTGTTAATACATTGTTTGATATAGTTTTAAGATGTGCAGGGCATCCTGATTGAATCAAAGGGGGAAAAGTTTAGAAATTACACTTTTTCATACCATTCCTCCTATAACCATTCTTCCTATAAATCCTTCCATACTTCAAAAGACTGTCTCATCATTTTCAGTTATCAAAATTACTATGCATTACATAGCAACTTCAAGATTAAATCTAGTCATGCTTATGTTGGAAGAAGTTCCACAGTTCAATGGGATTTATTTCCAGATAAATCTGATCTGCTTGAATCCTTAATATCTACAACAAGTGAACTGTATGTCGATGTAAGAAACATATGCAGACTTTTAATTTCTGCTAATAGTTAATTATGGTACCTCTCCTGGAACAGATGGATGAGAAGAACGGAGATGAATAGTTCCATCAAGCTATGGTAATTTTCCATGCATAGACATCAGTTTGTCTATGCATGTAGTGTCATCTGTGCATATGAGATTATTTAAATATTACATGAAAAAGCCATAACCTTACTGCAAAAACTGTGAGTTTGGGTATAAGAGAATTACAGGGAAGGAGGAAGGGAAAGGAGAGGGGAAAGGGGTTCTATGGTGTTTAGAGAAAATGGGAAAAATACAATGTGTGCTTCCACACTGTGACAAGGTATTTAGTGCTGCATAAATTGTGCGATCTAAACTGCAGTGGACTCTGCAAAGAATAAATTGTGTGTTTGAAATCTTGCCCAAGCAATGCTGATTCAAGGCCAAAGTCATGGGGTTGGGGACAAGTCAACTAATATTCATTTTGCCAGCTGACACACCATTAAATATTATTTACTAATTGAAATGTATTTTGATCAGTATTGTATAGTATATTTGATAAGCCAAATTTCCTCAAAAAGGCACCTGTATTGAGATTTCAATAAATACTAGTGTGTGGAAATTTAGAACAATTAGCCCAAACTCCAGCTCAGTCGAGCACTTTCTAGCCTTATTAGCTTCAGTGGGAGAAATGTAAGTAAAAACCGGGCTCTTAGGCTTAAAAATGCTTAATTCTGATTCAGTTATGTCCAGTAATAAGTTTCAAAACAGGTATTTGGCAATTTCAAATTGTATTAAGTTGAAAGCCCTAAAGACAATGTTTCTATACAAACAAAAGTGATCATAAAATCACTTAAAAATAGACAGATTCTTGCTTTGTTTTCACAAATGATAACGTAATATAAGGTACACATACTAAACCCTAATCCCATCAATGAGAGCCCCATTAGAGAGAATGCAAATGTACTTGCCCACCCTCTGATGGTGAAACTATTCATGCAAGTTGCTTTTCTTTTGCCCCAAAGGATTACTAACATTATTACTTCCAATGTTATTTCTATAATCGATTATTTGATAAAGCTAGGGTGCCTACCGTGGCTGAGAATAATGGGAGCTACAACCCAAGGTATATGGAAAGTACCAGATTAAGGAAAGCTATAGACAGTATACTGGCCCAGCAAGGGGATAGAAAGACCTTCTGATCAGCTAGCAGGATACAAACTATTGTAGACATTATGATACAAGGTAATGATGATTTTAATAACAAATGGTCAAAATAAATGTTGCTGCCTAACCCATAAATATTTCTTTGGATTTTTTTTTTCATCAGTGCATTGGGGAGTAGCAGGTACTCCAATTTCTTACAGGGACTATAACTAACGGCCCCAAAATGAAATTTTCACTCCAACAGCTCTTGCAGTTGAAGCCCCATAGCTGCCAATGATAGGGCCAACTGCATCTCCTAACTCAGCAACGGCCGAGCTGGCTTTCTGGAAAGCGTTTCACAAAAAGCAGCAGTTTGGCAAGAGCAAAGGAAGGTTTTTCTAGTTCATCTACACCTTGTTGGACATCCCCGGCTGGAAAATGTTGCAAGTGCAGTGAAAGAATGATGAAGGGGCAGATGCAAGGGACTGAGAAACAATCTAGAGATAAACCATCAGGCAAAAATATGGGCAGAAATAATACAGCTGGTCAACAGATTAGTACATGGGAGGACAGAACTCTAAAAACAAGCAGCTGAAACAGTTGTAAAATGGTGATTCCAGGGGAACAATCCTGTCGAATCCCATGATCATGCATGGCATGTACAAATACAGATCTTCATGGCTCCACAGATTAAGGATTGGCTGTTTAATTTAGATCTAACCCTGGCTGTTTTTAAACAATTGGGAGACATTTCCTGTTCTCCTGGAAACCACCTAGAGTTCTACCAATAAATCCTGATCAATCTCACGCCCACAACTCGTCTGAGAGCCTGGACAATGAGACATGCCAAGCTTACTCTCAAGTAGGAGGCCACAGAACTGCATGTACCTTCAGATCCAATGACTAGGTGGTCAGTGGAAAGTCACAGAGAAGCGGATGTGAGCTGAGGATTCTAGCACATATTTAGTGGGGAAGCATTTTTTGCATCTCCTGTGCTTTATTAATGCAACATCCAAAGGTAGGAACCACACTCAAGCTTTATTACAGCAACATCCAGCTATAATGTCATAATGTCACCAAAGCAAATGGGAAGGAGAATGGGGAGATTCCAACTAGATTAAAAAGTGGACACAGCCCTCATCTGAACAAAGTGAAAATAGTTGGATACATATCACGATTTTTCACTTAATTCTCATTTTGCAGCCAAGAAAGAAAAATCTTGTGGAAGACAGAACATTCTTCTTTGGCTGCTACCAACAGCCAATTTCACGGAGCTGTCTGGGGGAAAAAATGGAGGTGATGAAGGAGCATTCTTCTACTATCATTATGATCTTTGCATATTGCAAAAAATGAATTCATAGCCGACTAGGGAAATAATGTCAGTAGGAATAGTAGCTTATCAGTGTTTCCAGTATACATATTTCAGGCAAATGTGATATTAAAAAGTCATAGCCTACAGCTATAATCTTTCATAGAAGCAACTTCATACGATATTCTTGTGAAGATTAGTCTTCTATGTACACATCCAAAGTAACAAGAATAAAAAGATCTGGTGAGAGCCAGTTTGGTGTAGTAGTTAAGGTGTTGGCTAGAAAGTAGGAGACTGTGAATTCTAGTCCCACCTTAGGCACGAAAACTGGCTGGGTGACTCTGGACCAGTCACTTTCTCTCAGCCCAACCCACCTCACAGGGTTGTTGTTGTGGGGAAAATAGGAGGAGGAAGTAGGAAGGTATGTTCGCCGCCTTGAGTTACTTATAAAGTAATAAGGGCAGGATAAAAAATAAAAAAAACAAGAATAAAAAAGTTAGTATCAGTAGAAACATTGTCTTTTTGTTCTCAGTAGAGATCTTTCAGTTACCATATGAAACTTTAGAATTAATTATAGTGAAACATTTTTTTCTGCCCAGATCCTTTGCAGCACTAAATTGGTCACTTTGTGAATCAAGCATGCAAGGCTGAAATCTCTCCTGTTTTATTAATCCAACGTCCAAAGATAGGAATCAATATTCAAGCTTTATTATGGTAACATCTAGCTATAATATCATGAAAAAGCCACTTTATTTGCACTAGATAAAAATTCATAGGCAAAGGACAACATTTAAACCTGGGAATAATGCATTCCTAGCCCTGTAATTCAAGGAAGATTGTGAATATACAAGCATTTTGGTACGTAAGGCTACAATCCCAAAATTCTTATTTTGAAAGTAAGAATCAAATCAAATCAAATTTGTTTCCAAATAAATATGTTTAATAGGGCTTCTGATCAATATGTATAATAGAGTTCCATAGAACTTAGCTTACATTTCAGAGGGAACTTATTTCTGAATAAATTCTTTTCGGAGTGTGCTATATTAACATTACCAAAAATAAAAGGAAATGAAAGAAATCTGGAAAAAAAAAAAAGAAGAAAGAAACCCATCATAGGAGAATATGCAAAAGAAATTTCCTGACCACATACATAATAAATAACACTTTATCAAGACTGAACTATTTCCTTCAAGGTTAATGAAAATTTAGTGTTAAAAAAACACCAAATACATATATAAAATAGATGATAGACAGACAGACAGACAGAGTTATAGTCATGTGCTCACTCTTTTTGGAAATAAATCTGATGGTCACTTGGGTTTACTTCTAAATAAGCCTGTGCAGAATTGCACTGTGCAATTATTAAAATAATATCATTGAACAATTCAAGATATTAAAATAATATCACTCAACAATTCAGTGCTTCAGGGTACTAGAAGCACTGAATAGCTATTAAAAACATCTAGATTAACAAATCAGAACATATTTTAACTTAATACCAGTCTTTACATTTACAAAGAATATTTAATAAAAATTGAAAGGATACCAAATGCTTGAAAAATCTTTTGGACCTGAAGAATGTCATAGCAACAAAACACACCACACTCCCCATTGCTCCTCAGGCAAATCTAAAGAGAAAGCTACTACCTGCCAAAATATACTTATTTCCTCCTACTTATTAAATGCTGCCATTATCCGATTCAGACAATGCTTAGAAAATTACACCACAATGAAATATTATGTCCCACTGCAAACTGTAAGATCACATCCTGGGAAATCAAGTATTTTCCCTCCTGTGAAAATATACCGAGGCAAAGAACTCAGATCCTACTACTGTAGTCCTTTGGGGAAAACTAGCCCTCTTGGGCAATATAGGGATGATCTCTTCAGGTAGCAGAAATCAGGGTAACATCTGAGGGAGGTGTTCCTCCTAAACTCCCTGGCTTGTTGAAACACGGAGGTATACGTCCATGTGAATATATAGGTGATCAGAGTCCTTAAAGCGGCCAATGGAGCTTTCTCTTCCAGCGAAGAGAAATAGCCAGCAATTCAGGACACTCATATCCCATCGTCCCTAGCATCTGGCCCTTATACGTGGAAAGAGAATGGTATCCTCAGGCTCATGCAAAGAAGTGTCTAGGCTTAGCCTTGCCTTTGAGCTCCTTTAAACCACCCAAAGGAGTCAATGCTGCATACCTCCTGTCTGGGGACACCCATCCTCTTCTCCCACTGATACTAGTTTTAAAAGAAGCTTCTCGGCCAAATCCTCACCATTGAGATGATTCGGCCTAATGGAATTACAGGCATTGGGCCTTCCCAAAATGCAATATTAATCAAGGACTGTTTTTTTACAGCTGCCAAGAAGACCATTGCAGAGAAGAACACGCAGTGCTTCCTTCCACCCTACAGAGTCACCAACGTAGCTGTCAAGATATGGCCATTCCTCAAAAGCCATGTGTGGTCTCACTACACATAGCATATTTTCCATTCAGGTGAGAAATACTTTCCAGATACATTCCTTCTGATTACAACCTTTCATCTTGCAGTAAAAGTAAGTTTTTATTGTTAAGTTAAAACAATCCCCACAAAATGAATGTATCTGTTGGATCTGTTTATTGACTTTTTTTTCGCTAGAGTTTCTATTCCCTTTTTTTCTATATCTATCATTCACCTGATTGGTTTTGTTTACTGTTTTGTAACTTAACACAGAATTCTTGGGAAAAGAGCTACTATATTGTTTTTTAGTTCATAAAAATAATAAATAGATAATAAAAAGAAGTAGTTTTTAAATGGAATTAGGAATAAGTGCATGTCTTTCATTTCTGGGGCAATATCTAGGAGTGCAATTTTTAATATTAGTTAAATGTTTAAAATTAGTGAGGCCAGGATTTGATCCAGAGATCAAAGCAAATATTTTTTTTTATGTTCTAAGGTATAAATAGGGCAGAAAAATCAACCACATACCAAATATGGTTTGTGAAGCAGCAATCACAAATGTCCTAAAATTTCTAGGAATGGAAAGTGAAAAACAGAATGACCGAAAAGTTAACATTGAACACAGGTTCACTTCAACCCATGCAAAATGAAGCCCATGTTTTATTGCAAGAGATCATTAAACAAAATAGCAAATGCAGAGCAGGTGCAATTGAAATACTCTTTTCAATAATGTAGACATATTTTTATGCATTTATGTTAAATTCTGCTGTCCATTCTGTGTGTGGATGTGTGTAGCTATGTACACACATGCACGCTTGTTGTTTTATTTCCAAATTCTTATCAGGATCCAATGAAGGTTCTTTCCTTCTTCTTCTTCTTCTTCTTCTTCTTCTTTTTAATGGAATAGTAACTAGGAAGGAAATAGCTAGGGGATAAAATTAACATCTCTACTCCACATATGGTGGTCTTGATCCAGATTAGAGACCCCACATGCTTGCTTTTGAATAGCTAAAAAGTAGAAGAGCAGCTGCACCACACTCCAGATATAGCGTAATAGGTAGCTTGATCCTAGACTCCATTACTCATAATACATATCTCTGTGTGTTTTGTTTTAATTCCGTATCAGGTAAATTATAAACCTGACAGAGTGAAACAACGCTTCCTATGTTTTGGTTTTATTATCTCAACACCATTGTAGCAGCCACCTACTTCAAAGAGCCCCAGTGCCTCTTTACAGCTGCAGGCCTATTAGAATACTGATCTACTACTCCCCCTTGTTTTCCTAAAAGTGTGTGTGTACGTGTGTGTGTTTGAAATCAGGTCTTAACTCCTTGGTTAAGGAGATATACTGTGAGTTATAGAGAAAATACATTTGGAAAACACTATTTTCAAACACAGATTTTCTCTCTCTGTGCATAAATGCATAGCTTTCCATTCCAAAGCCTTAAGTATACTTTCCACAGGCTTTTTTATGATTTCATTAAGTCAGTTACAACTGTTTGAAAAGGTGAATCATCAGGTGTCCTGAACATTTTATATAAGAGTCAATCAATGCAATATAAAGGCAGACAAGGAACAAAATATTTCCGACAATGGGTTACAAGTTCAGCTGCAGGAACAGACTGGACCGAGAGCAGCCAAAACCTGTGGTTTGCATCGTTCATTTTAGTTTCCTAGCGTCTCCACTTCGGGGAGTTTTTGTTTTGCTTCAGTTTATTGTTTTTGTAACTCAGTATTGGGGCTTCTGTTTTGGTTTTTCCCCAGGCCACATTTCTGTCGACTATCTGACTTGTTTTTCATAAGCATTTCATTTCTAGCATATGCAGCCACGGTTACCCAATAGTCATAACAGAGATTTTGATTTACAACACACAATGTCTAATTATTCAGCGGTGACTCAACCATCCTGAAGGCATACCCGCTCAAACCCTGTATTTCCCCCTTCCTTGCCTTAACTCTCTTTTTATACTGGATTTCTTTTTTTTAAGAAAGCAATGACACGATTTACCTGTAGAACGCTGTGGGAGCAGCTTCTCTCATGGCATAACTGCTCGGCTCATTCTCCAGGTAATAAGGTACCTGTTGGCTGTGGTGATGAATAAAAGGCGAAAGTTGGGGGGCCGACTGTAAAAAGACGACAGGGCTTGGAGGAACGTTGTTCAGGGAATGAAATCCTCCCAGGCTGCTGGACCCAAATGATTCGGTCGTAGGGGCATAACTGAGGCTGGTGGAGCTGTACACTGGAGCAGCGGTGGCAAAATCATAGGCAGCGCCGTCTGGGTAGTTAAACCCCCCAGTCTTGCTGCTGTCCACATACATTTCACTGATCGGTCGTTCCAGAGGAATCTTCAGCTGTGGTCTGGCAAGAGGCTCTAATTCGTTGCCTTGTATTTGGTGCAGTAAGGCAACCCCGGAGGTTTTTGTGTGAAGGGTCATGGTCATTGTTAGTGGCAGTGAACACGTCGCACATCTAGGTTTCCTGCTCGAAGAGGAATCAGCAGCTGGCCATCCACCTGGAAGGGGAGCAGAAATCGAGCTGAAGCATTTGGCAAAAGTGGGCTCCTTAGCCAAGTTATGCAACCATCTATGTATCAAGCTTATCCCAGCCAGGAAGAAGACACAAGCGAGGCGAGTGTGAGCACGAGGAGCTCTTTCGCTCTCTCTTTCTGTCTCGGAGTCTAACTTTTCATCTGAGCTAATATGCTTTACAAAGGTGCTGGCATTTGGCCAGGTACTCTTGCCTTTCCCTGACATTGGTTTAAACATCACTCCCAAAACAATTACTTCTGGATCTCGACCAAATAATTGTTCCACTATTCTAGTCCTTTAATTTTTCACTATATGTGGCTCCAGCAGTCAAAAACAGGCACAGGAGAAAAGTCTAGAAAGGGGCTAACTCAAAGCTCAGTCCACTTACATTGTATATAGTAATAGGCTGGCTCCAATTTATCTCTGCTTATCTAGACTCCTTGTTTTGTCCATCTTCATGTTTGCTAGAAATATGTAATGTGTACAGTGCAATGACCCTGAGTAGGACTACAGTGTAACAGAGATACAGTATGGCAAAGTGTGTTTGTGCAGGTCCACTTGCTCATGTGTGCAGCCAGCCACAGACCATCAAATTCCACCGAACAGAAATGAAAGGGTGGACTGTATCTATCTGGGAGAAAAGGCACGCAAACATACTTGCTTGCTGCTGTTATCCTGATTCCTGTTATTTAGCTACAGCACAAAGTGTTTTTTTTTAAAAGATAAGTTAAACTTGCTGTTGCCTCATCATTATTATTAGCATGTGTCTCTGATGTGAATTTAAAATCAAGTAAAATATATAAAAATGAAAAGTAAGCATGGATTGCTCACATCACTGCACATTAGCTATATGAAAAAGAAGAGAAATCTAGCAAAAAATACTCATCTGGATTTTTTAAACTCCCTATTGCACATTTAGTTCAGAGATCAATCTACAAAAATTAAACTTTTGGAAATATTGATGTAAACAGATTTTGGTACACTCAAATAAGAAGTAATTAAAGGTACAAGAGAATTAGAATATTTATTTTACTATATCATACACTTAACTCTATAAAAATAACTATTTTGTTCCAGCCCATTTTTTAAAAATGGATAACTCTGTACTTTTATATTCATAAATGTCTATAGTGGTATAAAAGCTGATAAAAATTGTACTTTTTTTCTAATACTAAAATATACAAATTTTAGTTAGCCAATTTGAATTAATCAAATTAGATTATTTCAAAGAAGATTTTTATTATGTACTCTAGGATCTGCCTGTTTAGTTATACATCTACATGCACAGGATTGCACTGATAATCAGAAATAGTTTTAAAATAATGTTATGAATTATGACAAAAAACATCTGTTATGTATGCAACGTAACATTTGCCAATTGTGCAGGGCACAGTTTAACAACATACATTTTCAATAAAGTCCTATATTTTCTTGTAAGATAGCATAGGAATCACAACATGGCATTGGTCATATCTGTAACTTTTCATACAATTGCTATAACATTTCTAAATATCATCACTGAAAATTATTTCAAACATTATTTTGAATCTGAAGTCTTGATCTATTTGTAGTTTTTACTTGTCCCACCTAATTTAAATTTGAACTGGAGGAAAGAAAGAAAGAAAGAAAGAAAGAAAGAAAGAAAGAAAGAAAGAAAGAAAGAAAGAAAGAAAGAAAGCAAGCAAGCAAGCAAGCAAGCAAGCAAGCCACATACCTGAGTATAGAGAGGCAGATCCTACACAAATTCTACAAATCTGAATACAAGCATGCTTCTGAGAACAAGTGAAACGGTAAGTGTGTAGGTCTGAGTGTTCATGTAGTGACAGTTTTCATGAGACAGCAATGAAACTCTGCTCACACATCTTCTGAAATTTGAAACGGAATAGCATTGCTACATAAAAGCTCTAAGTTAAAGGCTAGCTAATGCATGCAGAAAGTTTATTTGTGCAGCCAATCATGTAATGTAGCAGTATTATACTCTCCTACAGAAGACTAGCTAAAGAAGCAGATGTTTAAGCTGATAATGATTTTGAAGTTGGAATCAATGCTGTGGCAGAAGAGTTTATAGATTACCACAAATGTAATTTCATAATCTCTTAACCATTTAAAAAGACCTGCATGATGACTGGATTTTTTTAAAAATGCAGTTATATCAAGATATATGAGAAAAGATTCACTTTGAAGTCAAGAGTTTTGCTGAAATCGTCATTTTGTGCAGCACAGTTGAATGCAGTTGCTGAAATGAGTGATGAATTCCTACGTTTGAGTCAGTTGGGTTAATATAATTTATTTTCCCAAATCAAAAGATACTGATTTTAGAGTACATACCCAAATCAGGTCATCATCAGGAACCCTAATTATGAGGTGTCCCATGGTAGGGGCAGACCAGGGACCAGTTGATGCCCAGCATCGGGAATTCAGAAGTAGCAACTCCTAAGTGCAAGGAGCATCCATGAAAAGTTCATAAGCATCCTGTAAAACCAGGATGATAGAATTTCGCTGTGAACATTGTAATGAAGATTTTACTATCATGTACATATTTTGACCCCTGTATTATTTAATATTTACATGGTTTTGTTGTTTTTATTTTATTTTTGTGTTTGCCATCTTGTGATCCTTCCTGGATGGAATGTTTGGATATTAATGAGGAAGAGGAGAACAAGGAGGATGAATTGCTCTCTCCATAACTGACCAAGAGTATTTTTCAAGGAATGGAATGGGATGCCTGTCCACTACTGTGAAGATTTGGGAGCAACCCTTCTTTTTTGAGACAGTCACAGCTTGCTATCTTCCTTTTAGAACTGTTGTAGCAACAACAGGTTCTGCAGCTAGCAACAGCAAAGAGGGATCAAATATCAAATATTATTTTCAAATCAGTTCTGCCCCAAAATGTAGTGCTCTTACCAAAGCAAAATTAGCAGAAGGTGAACAATAATTCCCCTACTCCTCAGAAAATTGGGGGGGGGGGAGAGAGACCCAAAGCTTCCTCCTTTGTCATATTCCCTTAGCAACTTTACATAAATGACACTGATTATAACATGTTTGAGAAATCATCAAAATCACCATATTTACCAAAAGGAACAGGGGGAGTCACCATACATTCACTGAGAATGTGGGGAAAAAAGAAAGATGCTCTGAAAGCAAGGGAATGGGTAGGAAATGCAAAGACAAGCAAGTGCTGAAAGAGAAGAGGAGTGGGGGAGAAACTACTGCCTCTGCTTCAAGGAGCACCCTCCCTGTCTTTAGATCTGCCCTCTTGGTAGTGAGGATAAGGATCCCTCCCGTGAAGAGAATGAAAGCCTTCTCTGTCCATAGTATTGTCCATCCAAGTCAGGACTCAAGTAAATTCAGAACCTCAGTCACTGGAGTTTCCATGGACGGAGAGGCTGTTCACTGCAATTACTCAATCTCTATATATAGAGGGGGAAAACAAAAGAAAAGGACTAGTACATTGTTTAAACAGGTCCCAAAATCAAAAACTTAATTATGCAGGAGTAAGAGTCTCAGAACTCAATGGGACTTATGACAGAGAATGAAGGCATAGGTGTCCTTGTGTTTACAATCTCCTCTATGTGTGTATATGTGTGACAGAATAGTAGCTAGTGTGTGAAATAATGGTTTGTGCAGATAGGCATCCATTAATTTTACAATGAGGTCCCTTGATTCATTGGCACCTGGTTGTTATTATTTCAGTTAATATACATTGTAATTGTTTTTGGGGCTCCTGCCTTTTTTTGAGTTTGGTGCATATTTGAATGTGCATATTTGTAAACATACAAATATGTTACATACTTGTTTTGGGGGTTGCCAGGATTGATTGTGGTGGGAGTTGTCTACTGAGCTGATAAGGTAAGGGAGCTGGGTACAGACAGACCTCATTTACCGACCGCAACAGGGACCAGGAACTCTGCCACTAAGCAGTGCGGTCGTTAAGTCCGACATCATGTGACTATGCCAACTTACAATGTCAGTTCTGGCTGTGGCCATGAAGCGAATCACCCACAGTCGTAAAGTGCAACATCATGTGATCATGACTTGCAATCTTCCCTCCTGGCTTCCCCATTGCCTTTGCTTGTGGGAAACCAGCTTTGAAGGTCGCAAATGGCGATCACGTGACTGCAACTGTCGTAAATGTGCACCAGTTGCCAAGTGCCTGAATTATGAACACAACCACATGGATGCTGTGATGGCCGCAAATTCAAGGATCAGTCATGAGTCTTGTTTTTCAGCACCTTCATAACTTAGAACAGTCGCTGAACAAGTGGTCAGTAAGCAAGGACTACCTGTAGTTTATAGGATTTTTGAGTGGGTTTACAATCATTTTTCTCACTATCGTTCTTGGGGGGGCACCTTGAAATTCAGAATCATCTTCCTTTTGGTGGTGTGTTCTCTCCTGACAGAAATGGCAAGGCTTAACATCTGTCATTTGCTCAATGGCTGCTGAGCTATTTGCAAAATAATTTGTATGATCAGAACGGACTGTTTATTTCAAAAGTTAATGCTACCCACATTAAGACAAGCATTTACAAAACCAAGTAGTTTTAACCATGACGAGGGACTGTAGAACAAATCCATTGTTGGTTTAGGCTCAAAACTTGAAAATAAGTATTGCTGCATTTAATGAGACCTGGGAAGAAGACAAAACACATTGATAAAATAATGCAACTGCTCTCTAAAATGGGAAAAAATATCGCAGGAAATATTGCAGGAAAATAGCTGTAATGCGGGTGGGGAGTAGGTATCCCTTTAATATAATAGCACCCACAGGGTTCTGATTCATATTGGGAATATTGGGGGTAGGGAGAGAAAGGCTTCATCCTTTCCGTTCTAGGGATAAGTAGATTCTCAAGATTCTGCTTCATTCTACTTCTACTCTGGTAGGATGACTTTGTATCCACCTTTTCATTTTGGCCAAGATTCATCTCTTCCAAAGAAAACTTAGCCAGATTCTGACAGAGGTGGATAGAGATGGCACTTTAAATGAATGTGGTAACCAAGAGAGCACCAGGCAGGCAGGCAGGCAGGCCGACCGGCAGGCTAATATATTAATAACAGTGCTGGGTGCTTTATATTTAGCCTTTGTTCTTATCTGGCATTGCCTGGACTGACTACATAATCATGAAACATCATATGGCCTTTCCAGAAAGTTTCCAAGAAGAAACCTCTAGTTTGACTGGATTGTTGAGCTTTATTTATTGTTGTAAAGTGGCACTCTATATCCTCCATCGCCACTGAAGCTTCCAGCTCTGAAAAAGTCTCATGGGAGAAGGTTCCATGTTGCGTTTTCTCTTGGGTTTTAAATAAAACATAGAAATCAAGGAAGGCTGCAGATCTGTAAAGAGATGATGCCATAATGGAAGACAGGACATGCACAAACACACTTTTCAGCCAGCTCATAACTACTGGAAGAGCCTAAGCCCCACTCACTACTTAAGATAGAGAAAAATAACAAAAGCAATTTCTTTTCCATCAAATTCAAAGGGAAGAGTCAAAAATTCAGAAAGATATTTTCAGCCCAACACTTTTTTCATTTTTTTTTATTCATATTTGTTTGTTGTTTGGTTGTGGTGTTTTACCAATGTATATGTACTGGGGAGACACAACAAACCTTAAAAAAATCTAAAAATAATAAAATGCTGTGGGATCAGCAGGTCTCAGTGTGAGAAGCCTCTGTGGGACCTATGAAGCCCCAGTAGAAGAGTCAAATGAATGACGGGCCCCACAGCACTCAGGGGGAGGAGCCCAACAATCTTTATTAGAGGATGCAAAAGTTGGCCTGGGTCTCCAAGTCTGAGTTTTCCCAGCCAGCATATCCTTAAGATACAGCAGTCTCAAGCACCCAGTTTTCAAATGTTAGACTAAGTTACGCTCTCAGAAGATGCTCTTTTTTGGTTTTGATACATCATAACATTTACAAATGAATTCAGAGTTGAAAGAGGAACATGTGCAAAACATCAACAAATAGAATATGGTATATTTAGGGCCATGATTTTTTAAACTGCCCGTGCATCAATTCAGATATCCACAGCAGGCATTTATGCTTAATGCCTACAAAATAGCGCAAAAACTAAACAAGAGCAAACTGCTGAATAATGATGTACATAACGGGGAATAATAACCCACAATGTAATTAATGTAAGGCAAATTAATGAGCTCTGTTCAAGTGTAAGTAGCTGCATTTTTTGCAACAAAGCAGAAAAACAAATCATTTATGACAGAAGATCAAAATGATCTAACTTTATACCTCTCTTGATACATGCAATAATACAGTGAGCCAAAGAGAGTTTCTGTATCCACTTATTCCTTTACTACCAATGGTGTATTTATTAATAGCATTTGAAATATGAAATATGAAGTGGTGGGACAGCTGAGAACAATAACCTGGTTGAGACAGAATAGCTGCCAAAAGGGTTTACTGAGCAACTTGTTCCTCTCCTTAGGTCTTTTCAAACATATACTTCCTTGTTAAGAATACGCTCTTTCCAAAAATATTCTCATGAGTCATATGGTTATGTTTTATGAGCTTCAGAAAATGGATTTGATTATGTTGCTTATATTTCCATGGTGGTTGTGACTAGAAGAGTATTCAGTCCTCAAGGGGTGTTTTTCAAAAGATTACCCACAGGAACCTCATGAAAAATGGAGATTTAAGAATCAGTCCACCAATGTGGGTTTTCAGCAGCTGATATGTTGCCCTACGCATCCTGGAAACAGTAGGCAAAAGGAAACAGGTATTTTTGAATGGTGATGGCCTAGGATGGAGAAGACTGACTGGAAGCAGCATTGGACCAATTCTTCTAATTCCTCCTGTCTGTTGACATGCTCGACTAAAGTAGGACCACCACATCTAGACTGAAAAAATCCTGAGGACCAGTAGAGGGCAGCAAAGAGATAGAGGAAACCCTGAACTATCATACCAGTACAACATGCCTTTAAAAAAAAACACACACACACAGTCCTAAAGCCTCACTTGAGTTTCAGCATTCTGTGTTGGGTCAACTTATTTAAGGCGGTATGAACTAACTAGAAAGTCTTTTAGAACAAAGTTCAAGGGAAGACATGTCTCCTATATGTTTAAGGGAAATGTTTGCAGTTAAAGAATTTAAGTTACTTTATTTTAGCTTCACTTCAAGAGTTTTAAGTGAAACACTATTTTTATTTATTTATTGTATTTATATAGCCGCCCATCTCACACAAAGTGACTATTTAAATTAAAGACAACTATAGAAAGAGTTCTTACCAGAGGCTAATCATGGTAGTCTCTTTCTACCAAACAAGGAGCCTTGTGAACACTTAAGGACTTATAACATTGCACAAATTGTCATCACAGTCCACTTCGTTAGATGCATGGAACATGCAATAATCCATCTGTAGTCTTTTACATGTCACAAAACTCTTAATTGCTTTTACAAGAAAGGAACATTGTTAAGTAATGTGCCCAGCCATAGACCTTTCCATGCACTTTCTCATTATCTCTCTCACATAATGTCGCAATTTAAAAATAAACAAATAACTGCACATTAAATTGCCTAAATGATTTTCTTTTTCACTTCGACAAACCTGAAAACAACTGATGTGATTATTTAGCTAAACTTTATAATTTCAGATGTGAGAGAACTATTTTAGAACAAGACTACAGATGTTTTAAAAGAATTTCCTTTTCCTTGCAGCTGAAACTATGAGTGAAATTTTATGAACCCTTGGGGGGAGGGGAAATCACTGGGGCATTGCTGATCAACTATTAATATGTGAAGGTAGAGTGCAGCAGCCTTTATTCCCAGCATTTCCATAGGCCCTGCACCCAAATAAGTGAGATTCTACACTTTCATGTTTCCATTCTGGGCTAGTATATATACTATAACTAAGTAAGGATAAGGTTATGAACTCAGTAAGTATGAAAATAACTACATGGCAGTACCTTTATTATACATTATGTCCAGGTGGGAGAAGGGAAGGGAAGGGAAGGGAAGGGAAGGGAAGGAGGCTATTCTCATTTTAACTTACGTGTATGTTGGGAAGAAAACATGCTTAAGTATTCTCCAGAGCAAAAAGCATCAAATGTGACATTCTGATCTGAATGCAGGACGTTTCACATTGAATCATGCTATAGATTTTTATTCCCTTTTAAACAAGAATACACTGATTTCAAAAATCAAGTAAAGATTACCATATTTATCCTGCTCCATTAATATCTAAAATGATTTTTTTGCAAGAATAAAAAGCTGCAGGATTATAACTCTTCGGTGAAAGGAATAGGATTTTTCATTTCCATCAATGGAAAACTGAATCATAGTTGGTTCTATTCCACTAAAGTGACAAAGACAGCCAGTCTTTAGTCTGCTCCTAATCACAGCAATGCCAAGATGATGAAATGTGTTTTGTAACATCATGATGCAAGCTCTGCCCTTTCATACTTGTGTTGCGATGTTGCACACAAATAAGTTTGCACTGCAACAATGCAATATATTTTTTCACTGGCCTCTTATTCTCTCCTGCCTGTGGACATCTACAGGGAGTTAGGGTCCAACTCAGGGCTTCCATGCTATAAAAAAGGCTAAAGCTTACGCACTGGAATACATATCGTACTCAAGTTATTTCTACAATGATCTGCTAAAATATCATGTAAATCCGTAAGCTGAACGCTCATAATTTTTCAATGGAAAACTCTCTCTCATTCAGAGACACATACATATACAGAGAGCATCTAGCTTGCTAGCTATGATGAGTTACAAAACTGTGCCAGGCAGTTTTTTCTCCAATCTCATTCATCATTGGAAGGGAAACCACAAATAAGCAGCTTCAATTATGCAGTAAAACTCTACCATAATAATTAGATATAAAATTTGATTGGTCCCAGATTCTGTCTGAATTCCATCTTGCAGATGCTGTCTTTAAAAGAACAGTAATACACAAAATCATTATGAAGGAATTCAGTATGAATATAACAATATAAAGCAAAAAAGCTCAAAAAATTAAGAGGCAGGGAGTGAAAATGAAACCAACAGCACTGGTTTCACTGAAGATACTAAAAATTTAATTTTCTTTTTTACTCATACTCAAACTACAAAGTATACAGAAAACCCATATGTGTGTATGTTTTTTCCAAGCATTTGCCCACTTGATTGTAGTGTCCTCTTCCTTTGCACTGTGCCCTCTGCAGTTCACACAGTGAAACAATCAATGCATGTTGCGACGATGGGTTTTGTTTTTCAGCTGGTTTATCATGGAAGCTGACAATAACTAGGGCTTAGAGGGATTGACTGGCTCAAGGCCACCAATCTGGCTTCTGTGCCTAAAGGACAGCTAGAACCTGGGCCTTCCCACTCTCAGCCCAGCACCTTAACCATACTGGCTTTCAGAAGACCCATATGTGTACCTGTAAACTTGGTTATCCTGATGAGCATGAGAAACCTTTTGGTGGTAACTACAAGTAACTGGAGTTTCTTTCCAACTGAATTACATTTGGTCTTTAAAATGCAGAGTTTTCTCTTTAGGACTGCCTTTTTTTTAGAAGTACTAATGGTTCTATGTGGCTCGGGATCAAAATGGCAGACTCTACTAAGTATGTAGTGAAGCCATGCAATGCTTCACAGTCTATTAAATACAGTCGATTCTCATTATTTGCGGTACTGTAGTTATGTTCTATAAAGTCACAAATACTGAATCATTGGTCCCAGGGGAAATACAGGACAGTTATTTACAGTATGAGACGGCAGAGTGTCACTTTGTTCAACCTCAGCTCAACTCAAATTTTTCAGCACTCTGCGCGTGTCCGCAAATGACCGCAAAAGCTCTGCAAGTATTGATTTTGGGGTTACAAATAAATTTTAGCAAGTAGAATTTGTAAATTCTTATTTACAAATAAGAATCCATGAATAACAAGAATAGACTGTATATAGAAAGGGATTAGAGCATGCAGGGATACAAACATTTATTTATTTGTGGCATTTATGAGATTCAAGATTTATATGACACCCCAATCTGTTACAACTCCGGGCGGCTTACAAAGTACAATAAAACACACACAAAAACCAGAAAATATATCATCGAAGGAAAGTCTAGAGAAAATCAACAATCAGTTAAAGGACCAAAACATCCTGCAAGGGTCTACTGCCCATTCTAACTCAGAGTCTGGGGACAGAGCCAAGTTTTAAAGGCCTGTTTAAGCAGGGCCAGTGTGGGGGCCAACACAGCACCTGTTTGCGACTTTTAAAGCAGCTATATCTTTTCTTGGGACAGTACCTATTCCATCTATTTTAGGATTTTTTAACTCAAAAGTCAGTCTAGCAGTCCAAACCAAATGGGGATTGTGGCATGCCTGGAGATGTAATCCTTTTTTCCCCAAATGCAGGTCTCTTGAAATTCACATACAAACACGTACACAAGGAATTACTAATAAATCTCCAAGTGCCAGATGGGAGGCACTAACATTTGGAAGGTTCATAGCTAGAGAGGGAATAATTAAATCTCCCCTTACACATCCTGTGTGGCCCTGATCCACTTCAACCTTTATTTTTTTATTAAATAAAAAACAGATGGAGATATACAGTGAGGCTTATGTGACCTTCCAACAGCTTTCTCATAATACCACTATATTTTCCTGGTGAGCCTAATAAATTCCTTTCTGTATGTTGTGTCATGAAAGCTTGGACTTGAAAATCAGCTTATAAACATTTCAAATATATAAATCAAGCATGAATTCATTTAGCTGTTCCTGGACAAACCACTATTCTTGTCTTTCTCACACACACACAGCTGCAATATGGAGTAATCTTTTCCTAGGATTCAAGATTATTGTAAAGATTACTAATATGATGCTTACCAACTACTTCCAACAATACAAAAAGACTATGCCAGTATCACTAACACAAGATTTTATATCTTCAAAACCAGAAAATTCCCCTCTTCCAAGAATGTAGTCATTGTTGCTGCAGCTCCTAACATGGAATATCACTACATGAACATCAGCAGTACCATCACATCTTTGTGGAGTCCTTGGGATTCTCTGAGCTTGGTTGTTTTCTTGCAAACATTTCATTACCCAGCTAGGTAACATCTTCAGTGCTAAAATGGGATGGGGTTTGCTCTATTTATATACTGTCGCCTGCCTTGCCAGTGCTGGTGGGGATGGGGGTTCTGCTTTGCTCCTCTGGTTGTTCCTTGATTAGGGTATTGTTCACTGCTTGATTGTGTGCCTGGTGGTAATCTCTGCTTATCTGGGTGATGACTGCTGGTGAGGCAATCTAAACCCTAACCCGGCAATCACCCAGATAAGCAAAGGTTACCACCAGGCACACAATCAAGCAGTAAACATATGCTAATCAAGGAACTACCAGAGGAGCAAAACAAAACCCCCACCAGCACTGGCAAGGTAGGCCACAGTATATAAACAGAGAGCAAACCCCATCCCATTTTAGCACTGAAGATGTTACCTAGCCGGGTAATGAAACATTTGCAAGAAAACAACCAAGCTCAGAGAATCCCAAGGACTCCACAGTTCAGCCCTGAGCTACATATATTCGCCTCTACTGGCATCATGTCTTTATTTTTATATATAGCTTTATCCCTCCCAACTGCAAAAGTTATGCACAAGATGTTATAAATTTTAAAATCCATAGTAAATAAATAAATATAATAGAAAGCACTTCTGATAAAATGGAAACTGTCTAGTCAGACATTACTGTAATATTACTAGAAAACTTGGAAGGGTGGAAATTGCATCAAAATAAAATTAGTTTCAATATAGACCTAAGGAGTATATTGACAGAGGTCATTTATATTCTACATTTTCCACCTTTTGGGCTCTTGTGATTCTATCAGCCCTAACATTCCTGCCAGAGTTGAAAGAGGAAAAGAAGGAAGAGGAAGAGGAACATACAGAACTTATCTCTGCAGAAATGACATATTTTCTTCTCTATCCTGTAGAGAAGAAACAATTCAAATCATATATAGCGTAGGACTGTGTTCTTACTATCTGCCAAGATTTGCTGCCTTCCCCAGCGCATATCATGGGAAGTGATTGGTGGATGTTTTTTCTGCTGCACCTTAACTTGCTCCATAGCTAACTCTTAAGTTAATACCGCTGAGGCAGAGAAGAGACATGCTATGAGGACAAAGCCAATCATTCCAGCCTACTTTTGTGCCCCCTCCTGGATGGGAGGAAAGCACAGTACACTGGATGATATTTTGAACTTCCTTAGGATTGAGGCCATAGCCCAGAAGAGGATCCAACCCAAATCATTGCTGAAATATTTATTTTTTTATTGGTGCTGAGAGTTTATTTAAATTTATTTGTTTATACATTCGCTTTATTCTCCGCCCATTTCCCCCCAATGGGGAACTCTGGGAGGCTCACAAAGTATATACTCCTAACAGTGACTAAAAATTCTTACAATTACAAATCTACAGAGCTATGTATTATACTATGTGACCAGCAGTGGTTGCTAGGGGGTCATCCGGGCTTTTCCTCCTCCATAGATCTTTCTCGCCGCTTGCATCAATCATCGTTCGTGCCGGTTGCATTCAGAGTTCAGTCAGCACTGGTATTTTGCTCCCCCGTGCAGCACCGCTGGTTCCTCCCGTCTAAACGGGAGTCCCCATTTATCTACTCGCGGTGGAATAGCTTTCGAACTGCTGGGTGGGCAGGAGCTGGGACGAGTGACGGGAGCTCACCCTGTCCCGCAGAGTCGGACCCGAATCACTGGAGTGCCGACCATTTCTGACCGGCAAACTCCAGCGTCATTAAGCCCTGCGCCACCACATCCCAAAAATTGCTAAACAAATGTTAACAATTATCCATAATTAACCAATATTGTCTAATTTGCACAACACAGAGAATGAGATTTGTTTATAAGGTGATTCAATATATTGGTAGATGGTGTCATGCCCTTGAATGAGGGATAGATGGATGCCTGAGAGTAAACACTCCTACCTGTAAAAATGTAGTTAGTCCTATTATTATCAAATGATGCCATATATGCATTTTCTTGCAGTAAATATAAACAATGACCTCTCTGAAATTTTATCTCAGCATCTCCGCTTCTATGACAAATGCCAGTGTGGTGATCTCAAGTCAATATTAACAGTTACCTAAATGCAACTGTCAGCATTAACTAATGCTTGAATGTAGATTTCTTTTCAGAGATTCATGTGAGATTGTCAGCACTTACCTGAAATGCAGCTTAAACTAGTGACAAGCCTATTTTGAATTCAGCTTGCCTTATGAAAGAATATTTTTTATAGTGGATCATTTTATTTTGCACACAAATTATTCTCAGAAGGAAAGTGAAGAGATTTATTTGAGAAAATGGCAAAATATTGATGGTGTGGACAAATTTAAGGACACAGGAAAAGATTACAGAGCAATCTTGTTCAGCCTGTTTAGACAGTAGATTTGTATTAATGCATTAACCCTGTAGAACATCCAGAGAGGAGATTCCATCTTCATAGCAGTAACAGCCCCAACAACGTCTGTGCTGGGCACGTATGAGTTGATTTTCAGAAGTTACCCAGAGTTATTGCTTCATAGACAATCAAAATTAAAGTTGTGAAGCACTTAGTGACTTCAATTAATTTGTATTACTTCACTGATGATGTGAATATTCACTTGATCTTCCATGACAGTCAATTGCTTCCTCTAATTACCAAGCAGAGACTATTTCATGATATTTCTTCTGGATAAAAGCTTGAATGTCTTTATCAGGCTTCTCTGTTGTAAGAACTATGTTACTACCCTCACAACCATATACTGCTTTGGGGGTGGCCAAAGTGAGGGCTGATCAACATCAAAGCACATGTGCCTCATAGGACTTACTAGTTGAATAAGAATGAAAAAGAGCTTTCCTGAATTAGACACACAGACCTACCTAATCTGAGTGTTTTGATCCCAGAGTCCAGATAGATGATTCTGAGAAATCAAACTGAAGAGGGATATAATAGCAATTTTCACTTGGTTCCCTAGTAAATTGTATTCAGAGGCATACAGTCTCCAATATGGGAAATAGCATATGATCAGAATGTCTAGCAGTCATTGATAAACCATGGTCTTTTTTAAAATATAATTTTATTAAGAATTTTTATTACAATAGTAAAAACTAATACAAACTAAACTTAGAGAAAGAGAAGAGAAAAAAAGAATAAAAAGTGCAGAAAAAAGAAAAAAGAATATAATAAAGAAAAAGAAAAGAAATACATAAAGAAGTTACTTCCAACCTTCAAGTATAAACAAATTTAGTAACTCTTCACCACCTATGTTACAAACAGATATCTCTTCATCTCAAAGCCCATCCCTTATCTATAAGCAAATCTATAAAACATCAACTTTTCAATCCTAGTGTCAGCAAAAAGCCCACTAAGGGGTGCCAGAATTTTGCAAAAAAATGTGTTATTTTCACCTTGATCAAATAAACCAACTTTTTAGTCCTTCCTTTTACTCCTAACAGTCTTAATCTTTAATTCAATCAAATATTGTCAGAGGATTTTATTTCTCTTCAATTCTTCTTTATCCCATCGCAGATTTCTTCAAGGCTTTAACAAGCCTCTTTTGTAGATCCAATAAGAAAACATTTTCCAGGTCATTCTCTTGGTTTATCATTTATATTTCCCTTTTAATTTTTAAAACTTCAGCCAGTTTCTTTTGTATATCCAGTAAAGTGTCCTCTTCCAAATCATTCTCTTGGCCTGTCATTTGTAGTTCCACTTTCAGTACTTTCTCTGTCTTGTAAGATAAAATTTGTTCCACATCTGTCATTCCTTCATTAACATCTTTTGGACATAGTCTATCCATAGAAGCAGATATCATTATTGACAGTGTTGGTATTGTAGTTACTAATTTCTAAGTTGTAGTTACTAATTTCTGGGTCCATTCTTCAATCTCCTTTAATGTTTCCGATAACGTTTTGTGTCATTTTGTAAATCCCAGTATTAACTGACATCAAGAACAGGCTTGTATTTTTTTCCCTTCTGCTTAGAATCTTTAGTCCACTCTAGTGCCCAGTTTCTAAAATCATAAAGTAACTTATCTTTGTTATGGCTTGCAATAGCCAGGATAGCCAAAATAAGTCTGTTTTCCATGAGAAGCTATTTATTTTTTATAGTTAATTCCAAAATCTTATAGTAAAAGTTAATATTCCAAATTTATCTGGACCCTTAATCCATTTATAACTTTCGTTGATCAAAATCTTATTTAGCTTTTTGCTGTTTATTTCAAATTCTTTAAGTTCTTAAGCTTATAATTAATTTTTCTTTTGTTCAGAGTTGAAGATAAACTTACCCAATGACTTTTCAAATTTGTCATTCCAAAGTGATTAGAAAGTAAGGTTTCCTTTAAAAGGCTCCGCCACTGTGAGCAAGATGGCTAATCCCTTTGTCTCCCAGCACTCAAACCCATGGAAAACTGCTGTCCTGCAGTCTCCTCATGAGGAACAGCCATCCTGAGCACATGTGGACAATCTCCTGTCCTCTCCTTATCCAGAGAGTTTCCATCTTTGCTGCAGTCATCAGCTCCTCTTTTGCGGAGCCATCTTCAGTTTGCCATACCTCCCCTAGAAGTCGATAAACCATGTTTCCATGTCTTGCATAATTTTATATTGCCCTATAACGTCTCTCTTTATTTGACTTTTTTCTCTGGCTACCAGACTTGGGCTGCAACAATCTGGATGACTACTAGATGGTAGCCCTAATTTCTTCTAAGTCAAAACATTATCTAACCTTTCTTCATAGTCAAACCCCTTGATCTTTTCAATAGCCCTTTTCTCAGCTTTTTCCAGCTGTACATCTGTTTGGATACTACATATAGTATGGTAAAATCTTGATTTTACAGACCCCATCCAACAAACTTTGGATGTAATGGATCAAACTTTGATTTGGAGTTCATCCCCAAATAACAAACACTATCCAATTTTTTTTATGACACAGTCCAGGCAACTGATATATTTAATGTTCTTTGCATTTATTCACATCATTACACAACACAAATTATATAAATCCACACAAATGATGCAAACTACACCAATTATATAAATTTGGATTTAATTGACATATGACTTTAATAGGCATCCATTCTTCTTAACTGGGCCATAAAACTGAGGTTTTAGTGCATTCCCAACACAGTACAAATTGATTTGTACAAAAGAATGATAATATTGACAGTTTTATTTTCAATGGCTCAAGGATTTCCAAAACGGAACTAGCCTTTTTTATATTAGCTAAAAGTGGTTCAACATTTTCATTTTTCACAATCCTTAGATCCCTTTCAATATATATGCAAAGGTAGGGGATTTTGATCTTATTTGTATAATTTTACACTCACATTGTTGAAATGCAGGTGCTATTAATACCCATTCTCCAAGTTTGAATACAGGTAGTCCTTGCTTACCAACCATTTGTTCAGCATCTGTTCAAAGTTACGAACGCACTGAAAAAAGTGACTTACAACCGGTGCCCAAAGTTATGGTTGTTGCAACACCCCCGTGATCACATGATCAAAATTCAGGCACTTGGCAGCCCACCCACACTTACTACTGCAGGGGCTCTACAACTCCCCCAACCCACTTATCTCCCCCCATCTATGCCTTTTTGGCCCCTGCCACCCTGCGCTCTGCTGCCCCAGCTGACCTTGCCATCTTCTTGCTCCCGCTGCTGTCAAGGCGTGCCCAGCCTGGCTGCTGGGCCAGGCTGGACTGGTTTCAGCTGCAGAAAAAGGGAAAAAAAATGCTAAAGGCAGCCCCTCAATGGCAGCGTCCTAAAACACCCTTTTCGCTGCACTCCTGGGCAGGGCTGGAGCTGGCTTCAGCCGTGGAAAAAGGGGGGAAAACCCAAAGCAGTCTCTTTGCAAAGAGCTCTTGGGCAGGGCTGGAGTTGGCTTCGGGTTCCAAAAAGGGGGTGGGGACCAAAGCAGTCCCTTTGCAAAGAGTTCTTGGGTGGGGCTGAGCTAGTGGGGCTGAGCTAGCTAGCCAACCTGTCCTCCGGAACATTCTCCCTCCAGAGATTAGGATGGCCTCGACCCTGTTGGCCTTTTGTAAGGCCTTGAAGACCTAGTTATGTTCCCGGGCCTGGGGCCTCAAGTGTGATAAGGGCCCCGTCTCCTGGTTATATTAACATCTAGGGTTATGATTTTTCTTGGCTGCTATATATATTTATTTTTTGTATTGTGTTTGTACTTGGTTTTAATTGATTTTATGATTCTTTGCCACCCAGAGTCACTTGTTTGAGATTGAGATATTCATAGAAATTGAATAAATAAATAAATCTAAATATAGAAATAATATTTTTTTAGGTTGATCTTCTCAGCAAAATTGAGTGGATTTTCTCTTGCAGAACGGGACTTCATTTTTTCTCCACTACAGACCATCACAATCCACCTCCCCAAATCTGCTCTTCAGAGCAGAATTTGAGTCTGGGTGGAGGGCTGAAGAGAGGGGATGATAACTAGGGAGGAAGGAAGAATTCATTTGATACCATTAACTTTTCCCTGTTTTGGAGAATACTTTCCCCAGCTCACATTGGAACAAATGTTCACCTCCTCTTGCATCTTCTGCTTGCACAAAGTTCTATTAATACATAACTGTTCAACTGAGTTCCAACACTGCCAAGGATTTATTACATCAAATAACAAGCTACTCCTTGTATACCATTCCACTACTAAGCATCACATATGATTGAAACTTGGGATCAGTGGTGTACTTGCCAAGCAATAAGTTCTCCAATCAAACTGAAACAAAACTAAAAGACTATCCCATTTTTGCACTGACAAAGGAGCTAGCAAAAAAAAAAAAATGTTACTAGCTATTTGGCCTTTTAATGTGTTGTGTAAACACGAGACTGTATTTTCATCTCTCAAGTGGAACAAATAGGACCTTAGTGTTTCAGCAACCGTTTCTTTTTTCTTTTTTTTTGGCAGAAATCTCAATTCACAGATCAGAAAAGATCAAAGAGCAGAGCATGGTGCCAAAGGCGAGAACATCAGAGTTACTCATTACTTCAGGACTATTTGTTTGTTTCTTTTTCTTCGATTTGCATTGTTTTCGACCCATAAAAGATGGTATTGCTCCAGGTTTGGTTTGATTTGGTTTTATTTTTTGATAGGACAGCAAAAAGTGCAGTGTTCCCTTGCCCTCAACATCTCCAAGCCTTGTCCCCAATAATAATTTTCTACCTTTTTGGCCTCTGCCACCCCTATCTACCTGTTTTTATGTTCCCGCTAGTGAACTTCCCTTCTCTGTATTTCCTGTTCTTTCTGTCTCTTTTTCCAATCTGTTTTGCACTCTTATTACTTCTCACCTTATTTCCTGCAAACAACCCACATTGCCTCTCCCAACCTGTCATTAATCTCTCAAAGCCCATAGCTCTTTCTATCCATTCCAAAAGGAGGGAAATGCAGCTTTCCTCCTCATCACAGAGAGGACGCTGTGCTCCTCAAGGTCACATTCCCTCTAGTCCTTTTGTAACCAGTTCTCTAATGCCAAAAAAAGTCTCTCTCTCTCAAATCGCCCTCTGTTGACAATGAAAAAAGCTGCAGCTTCTTTTTTAATGTTATTGTAAGCCCCTTTATTTTACAAAATGGGAGCAAAATAAAAATACAAAATAAACGTTACCAATAAAACTACAAATAAACTACAGATATAAAATGTGGCCACACCTTCTTTGGGTCCTGCCTCCACCCATCTTAGAGGGCAGCCCTCAACATGCTAGGCAAACCTCCAGTATGGCTGTCAAGTCAACAGAAGCTATGCTACCTTCTGCCCCAAAGTCCCTAGAGTAAAATGTACAATTTTTGCCCTTTCTAACCCTTCACAACCTGGTACTCTCCAGCTGTGCAGGACTTGCAGTCACAGTGATTGTCGATGCAAACTAGGGATTATGAAAGTTAAAGCCCAACACAGTTGAAGAGCATCTGATTGGGGAATAGGCAGGTCCACTAGTCTTCAGCAGAAAACTCTTTATGGTGCTGAATATTGCAAAAGTTTTTAGTGACTAATAACTCATAGTGAAATGCAATTAATTTCTGACCTGATATCAATGCTTTAAAAAGACATTAATCTAACTAACCTTAACAAAACCCATAATTTCCCCTCTTACTATCAAATATAATGATTCACAGTATATTAGTTTGCTCAAAGACATAATATTCCAAGACATTGCTGAGATATTTCACAAGATGCTTTATAAATAGGGCTGTGCATTGCTTTTACTGCAGTTATGAAAAGGTCTTTCGGAGTGCGTGGGGGCACAAACATGTCATGGGTCTGCAATTTCTTAAGCAGCTGTGTCTTTTCCCAAGTGATCCTGGGGAAAGATGCAGTTACTTTAAGAAGATGCAGATAGGTAGAAGGTTTGGACACATTCACTCTGAAGCATTTTTTTGGAATAAAAAACAAAGCATTGCATAGCCGTACTTATAAATATACTACAAGTTCAGCTGGAAGCAGAAAAGCTGCAATACATCAAAGCAGTTGGAAGTGAGAATAGACAGTGATATTGCACACATCCAGTTATAAATAATTACTATTGTGTAATGCCCATTCTTTACAATATTTATTCATGCCTCTTTATTCCAATAAAGCTCGAACAGAATATAGTTTAGGAGAACTGCACTTTATGTTTTTTTAATGGTGTGATAAACAAATGGTACAACTCTTTCATTACTCAGTCACAGAAAATAGCTGTTTGTTTAGATGCACAAGAAGTCATTAAAACAACAATCTAAGAGGAAATTGAAGATCTTTATCCTTAGACAAACCTTCCAGAATTGAAATAGACCAAGGCTTATACTTTCTCCTGTGCCCCCTTCGTCATCTAGGTGCTGGTGAACATTCAATAATCTCAATGGGAATTTCCTGGTGATTTTAGCTAGTGTGCATGAGCAAAATTAGACAGTTGGATAGATCATTAATTTATTTATATAACATTTCTGGTCTGCTTTTGTAGACCCTCTGCAATATTCATGGCTGCTTACAACGCTATGAAGCGGAATTAATCAGATTGATATACAAATACAGTTAAAATGAATTTAAATATTTCCCTTCATCCCTTATCAAGCTGTGAGGTTAACTAACTGGACATGAGCCAGAGAACAGAGGTACCCAGGTATGCCTTACATCTACAAGAATCTGATGGCTGCAGGTTGGATTTATATGATATCAGTCCTGGAAGGGTTGCTCTGGATATCAGTTTGTTTCTGGGCACAGTTCAAACATGGTTCTGTACCAGCTTACATACAAATTTGACTTAAGGACAGACCTTGGGAATGGAATTATTTCTTAAACTGGGGACTACCTATAGTTAGTCACTTCCTCCAAATTCTGGAAAGGCCCTTCCCTAAACCCTACCTGTGTAAGAGACCTGTTTGAAACAACAGAAAGAGCTTTTCCAGGAGCCATATGTAGATTCTGGAACTCTTCACATTGGAAGGCCAAGAGGGCATTCTCTCCACTGGGATTTTACCAATTATTTCCTTTTTAGGAAGATATTATCTCCTACAGCAAATAAATTGGAGAAGATATTACCTCTGACCTCTACCTGTCTATAATTTTAATTAGATATTTTTGTAATTATTTTTGTAACTTTGTTTTGCTTTGTCCATGTTTTTTTTTAAGTTTTTGGCTTTGTCTTTCAAAAATTTTAAATGTATTGATCTTAAATGTTGTAAAATGCCTTGGGTAATGTATTGGCATTAGAAGAGCAGTATACTTTTATATAGACAGTTTGGTGTAGTGGTTAAGGCATCAGGCTAGAAACTGGGAAACTGTGAGTTTTAGTCCTGCCTAGTCACAAAACAAGCTGAGTGACCTTGGGCCAGTTACTTTCTCTCAGCCCTCGGAAGGAGGCAATAGCAAACCATTTCTGAAAAACCTTGCCAAGAAAACTGCAGGGGCTTGTCTAGGGAATCTCTGAGAATAGGACATAATTAAATAAATAATTGTGTGTGTGCATGTAGATATAGATATAGAGCCTAAAAAAACAAAATGTAAACAAGTTAAAAACATAATTAATAATAATAATGTATTAAACTTGTATGCCATCTGACTCTCAACAACTCTGGGTGGCTCACAACAATTAAAGAAATTACAATAAACCATAAAAAGTAAAGAAAAAAAAGATGGCAAGTGTGATGAAATGAGGGGTCTCACTGTCCCTCACCAAAGGCCTGAGCGAAGAGCCAGGTCTTCACAGTTCTTCTAAACAACAGCAGCATGGGGGCCGTTCGGATCTCATGGGGAACCTTGTTCAGAGGGTAGGGCTGCTACAGAGAAGGTGCACTTCCAGGGTCCGGACAAATGACATTGTTTAATTGAAGGAACCCAGAGCATGCCAATCCTGCAGGATCAAATCAGCCTGGCAGATGTTATGGGAGAGAGGCAGTCCCTCAAGTAATCAGGCCCTATGCCATGTAGGGCTTTATAGGTAACAGCCAGCACCTTGAATTGCACCTGGAACCAAATGGCAACCAGTGCAGCTCGCGAAGCAGAGGTGTTATATCGGCATACCAAGGTATGTCCATTGCTGTTCATGCTGCTGCATTCTGGACCAGCTGAAGCTAATTAAAAGCCACAAATTAAAGTACAAAAATCATCTCATCCTTAAAAATCTGGTGGAAAAGATGTGTATTCTCTAAGCACTGAAAGAGTGGGGCCAAAGTGTGTCCCATAGCCTGGAAACAACTATCTTCTCCCACTGGACTGAAAGGCAGGCCTCTGACATCCTGACAGAGCTTCATCCAATCAGAGACATCCAATTAGAGCTTCATTGTGATATCAACTGCTGGGTGGGGAATTCTGGGAGTTGAAGTCCACTCATCTTAAAGTGGCCAAGTTTGGACAACACTGAACTATAAGTAACAGTGAGATAGCACTGTGGAACAAACTGCCCTGCCGTACGCATGAAAAGCATTAAACTTCTATTTCCAAACATACAGTATTTGTAAAAGATACCGACAGACTGCTGTTGTTAGACAACTGATGGACCTCAGATGATATCTAGGATTGTGTATCTCATGAAAGAGGGTATCTTTAAGAACTGCACATCATGTAACAGGAGAACAAGGACAATAGAGGGCCATATATCTTTTGCTGTTTCTTTGCAGTATGTCAGACAATTCTCACAGAACATATCCAGTTCCATGAATAAGAGCTGTGTGGAAATCCTCTAGTCAAGAACAATAAAGACACTTTGTTTCTGGCAACCGTCCTTTCTGCTTCCATTACAGATGCTTGGTCTTGAATGAAAAATGGTTATCCTGAGACACAGTCGGAATGATTTATAATAGGTGGATATGAAAAAGTCTTCAGTTGGTTGTACTCCTCTTCAATGTGGCAAGATGAACTTAGTTTAATATGCTCCAGTTTGGTAGTGAAAAAACTTCAAGCAGCTTAGCACACATTGAAAGACTTAACACTCCAGGCCTGTACGTGTATGCTGCTCAGAAGTAAAATGGATTGGCTTCATCAGGGCTTATTTCAAAGCAGGGTTAGTCCCATCATTACACAGAGTGAGGTTGCTCCTGATTTTGGATGCCACAAAAGGGTAGCAACTTGATTGTATATGCTACTATTTTTAGATCCAGGAAACGGAAGAGGCACTTACATAATTTTCTGTCCCATGTACCAAATTGACGTGACTGGCTTCAAGTATGGGGTCTGATATAAAAACAGGGACAACAATTACAGCTTTACCCCCATCAGCAATATTTCAGCTACAGAATATAGATCAGCATTTCTAAAATAATATACAACCATGGCTTCCAGGTAAGCATTCTGTTAAAAACTGAATTTTAATGGAATTTTACCCATACTTGTACCTGCAACCATTAAAAAAATTAAGGTTTTCCAAAATAGCAAAAAACTATAAAATGGCTATACATGCACAAGTATATGATCTCTCATTATAAAAATTGAATAGTAGCTCAAGGTTTGAAACTACAGTATAAAATTGCTGTAATTGGATATTGCCATGTAGAGGTATCCACATGGGGGGTGGGGGGATTAAAAAAAAAATCAAGATGGTGGCTATGACCATGGAATTGAAGCCACCATCCTGGCTTTTTGATCACCTCAACTGCCAGAGCAGGAAACAGACTCCATAGGTTTGACTCAAACACTCCTTTCTTGAAATAAGCTATAGTAACAGAATCTTGAAAGCCTGACTATGTTTTCCTTTCCCTCCCTCGTATACACCAGGGACTTAGGGGGGAGAGCCAATTTGAGGGTTTTTGTTTTTGTTTTTTAATATTTTCTTCAATTCCTGGGCTTAAAGCATGTTTTTGTTTTTGTTTCTGCATATTTTCTCCAAGGTCATCTCTGTGGCTCTCCACATGCCATGGAAGAAAACTTAGTTCCAAAATGCCTGTAATTAGGGTTGGACATACTATTGATAGTCAATGAAACAATGACTAGTAATACAGATGAGGTGGGGGTGGAGTTAGTAGACAACTAAAGTTTGCCTCTTAAAATTGCTGATATGCTGGATCATTCTAATTTTTGATTTCATGGGATTTTGGGGCAGTACCCAAAAGAAACTTCAACCAGTGTCTTTTAATCATGTTCCATAAATCAATTTCATTAATCCTGGAAAGCAGAAAAAATACTTGCAGGCTGAAGTTGTCATTAAAGTTTCCTCAGCTGTGATCACGTGCCTAATTCTTTCCATTTTAATTCATGTTTAATTTAGACAATAAATACATGCAGGGTATTTCTGGAAAACCTTGTGCTTTAGGTGTCTTGACATTTTGCATTTCCAACATTTGGGGAGATTTATAATTTGGTTAGTTCCCAATTCATTCTGTGCTTTAAGAGGAAGCAGCAGATTGAATTTCTAGGGTTTTTTTCTTCCTGCGGGCTACAGCTGGTTGACTCCACTATCACCTGTGGTATCCGGACCTTCCTCTAGAGGTCTTTGGCAAGTATTACAAGTTTTTGCAATCTGTGTGCATTATATAATGGAACATTAGAGCCAAATCTTTAATGTTGGAGGACTGGGATACATGTATTCTTAGTGGCTTTTATTTAGCCAGGACTTGCATATTTTTTTCAGCAGAAACCCAAAGTATATGTGCATGTACGTATGCATAGAAGATGGAACATATCCATATATAGGTATATGGATATGGAAATGGTTTAGATTCATGCCTTGTTACTACAATACTTTATAATGGTCTATAGATAATAAATAACTTGGAGAGCCTGTGCTGCTCATGAAAAAGCAGCATTTTACTAAATGAGCAGTTGCCAACAGTACCACTTCTTAAATCTCTGGATTAGCAGTTATATTACATACTAGACAACCTGTGACCCGTCGGCTCATCGTTTCAGAGATATTTCCTTACCTAAACAGAGAAACAGAATGACCAGGGGCAAAAAAAGCAGTGGGAGTGTGACTTACGACTTGCTGCCAGCTTCCCCGTTGACTTTACTTGTGGGAAGCTGGCAGAGAGTGTTAGAAATCTTCCTTCCTTCCTTCCTTCCTTCCTTCCTTCCTTCCTTCCTTCCTTCCTTCCTTCCTTCCTTCCTTCCTTCCTTCCTTCCTTCCTTCCTTCCTTCCTTCCTTCCTTCTATAAAACACATGTCCTAAAAGGGACTGAGTTGGGAAGCACAGCACTTATCTGGAGGAAACCTTGAGGAAGACCTTCTTTAAACTGTCTGGCAGTGGACCCGAGTGAAGCCTGAAGGACTCAGGTCCAGCTCTCCCCAGTCCTGACTTCCGGAGGATCAGTTGGGTCTCTGAATGTTGCACTCCAGGCAAATATTTTCTATTGGCCTCCCCAACAGTGGAAAGATAAAATTTCCTTTGCCCGTGCTCACTGACACTAGCACAATACCCTCCTCCTTCATAGTAAGCTGGGTGTCTCTAATTGGCAGCTGAGCATTTGAACCATGATAGCACAATAAAATATTCATAGTAATGTTGGGTGAATGTGATGTATTTATGCAACTCAAACTATAACCACCTGCATTCTTAAGTGAGTATGACCTTCAGGGAAATCAATCAAGTTTACTTCTAGGGAGGCATATGCTGGATCATGGTGCTAGGGTTCATGAAAATTTTATAAAAATAGAAGAATTCTCCTTTAAAATCCTTCTAAGATATGTCTAAATATACATGTTTCATTATGATAATTTCTCCCCTATATGATTTAGTGCAAGGGTGTTGGCCCTGACATTAGCAGGGATTATTTTGTCCTTTTCACCCAGTTGTAGTGTCCCTGTGCACAACGGTTTCCTATATCTGCATATGCACTTCTTTAGCTAATATGCTTTTAAAACTTAACTCCAGAATTTCAAAACACTGCAATGCACCATTACGAGGGGGGAAAAACAAAAAACTCTACCCTTCATCTCTACCTTTATTTTCACCATTCACATTGAAAATAGCAGAAACATTGTCCTGGGTATGTCTGGAGGTGGATGACCATTTGCAATCAGAAAATTAGCACATACTGTACGCTGGAGTGCTACTATACCGACATTGGTTTTGAGGAAAGGAAAGAGATCTAGCCAGCAAGTGCCAATGTTTTTACAGATAATGAAAGTTCTTTGTATTGTCGAAGGCTTTCACGGCCGGCATATGATGGCTGGTGTGGGTCTTCCGGGCTGTGTGGCCGTGGTCTTGAAGTCTTGTTTCCTAACGTTTCGCCAGCACCTGTGACCGGCATCTTCAGAGTGCAGGAGCACAGACAGGAGCAGTTGTCTCTCTCCGTTAGGAAACAAGACTTCAAGACCACGGCCACACAGCCCGGAAGACCCACACCAGCCAATGAAAGTTCTTGCTTCCTCCTTTTTCAGGGGAAAGCAAAAATGTTGGTCTAAGACTACAGTGAGAATTTTGAGCGCATATTATGGGTTCTTTTGCAAAATACTGCCCTAATGCTGGCTTGCCTGTTCATAAAGTAGTTGTAAAAAATTCATCCACAGGAAGGTCAGCTGGTGAAATTGTTCCCATCCTATCCTCTAACTGCCCAGATTGTTCTCTACTGCCCAGTTTCCCTTTCTTGGAGAGCAGAATGGATGAAGCCACCATAAATGTGCAGGAATCCAATCAACCACTAAATTGAGTTAATTTTTTCTGTGTCTTCTCTGCCCTCTAGCAGTTGTCTAGAATAGTATTTCTCAACCTTGGCAGCTTTAAGATGAGTGGACTTCAACTCCCAGAATTCTGGGAGTTGAAGTCCACACAACTTAAAGTTGTCAAGGTTGAGAAACATTGGTCCAGAATTTTGCAGCCCAGAACTGCAGTAGGCTGTTTCCACCTATCATTTTTTACTTTCTAAAAAAGGTTACTAGCCCTATATGCAGGCCAGAGAGAATCTTGGGAATACAGATGGGGCAAGAGGTTGGCAGGTAGGTTACTTGGCAGCATGCAAGCTTCTCATGTAAATTAATCTCAGAAATAATAGTAGTCAGTCAAAGCTCCCAGTGGGCATCAAGAAGGCCCCATGAAAACATTTCCTCCCATATCTATGTTTTATACATAGATGCTTTATTTTATATAAACTCTAATTAACCACACTGAAACTTATATGAGAAATCAACATGTTAAAAGAAAAAGGACTTCGGACAGCAAGAATCTCCTTTTCATGGAATGCCTGTTCCTACCAGTTGAATAGACTTTCAAGGAGTAGTCCTACAAATTACACCGTTTTGTGGCATGATCACAAGTATCTGCATGTTTGCTTAGAGGTCGTCATCACTTCACTCCGCCCAACTGGCTTCTGAGTGCATACGTTCTGCCTGTAAAGCAGTGGGTTTTTTTAACCCACTGAAGTGCAGTTATCTGCATTTTCATTAAAATGCAAATCACCCTACAAAAAACGTGTTCCCATTTAAATGCCAAGGTTCCAGCTGAGATTTATGCCAGGTGAAGGCATTACCAAAGGCTTTGGCAGGGCTCAAATTGGATAGCAGAGCCTTCTTGTCAATGACACCCTATATTTCTAAATCAGCTCAGCTGTTAGCATTTGATAGTTACAGTTTTCACAAGGAATATTGCACCTGGTTGTACCAGTTCACATCTATCGGCAGAATCATGAAAAAGTAACATCCTAGGAGTCATCCATCTCCTGGAATCTTGTAAAGCATCATTTCTTCTTTGCAAGGCTTGCACTGGAAATAATGGATGGGATTTGCTCCAGATTGCCAATATTGCTACTGCAAAGGAATTGTATTTGGAAGAGTATTCTAGAAACCACACTGATGTTATCAATGAGTCCAAAAAAAAAAAAAAAAATAGCCAGTTTGGTCTAGTGGTTAAGGCACCAGGCTAGAATCCAGGAGACGGTGAGTTCTAGTCCTGCCTTAGGCATGAAAACCGGCTGGATGACTTTGGGCCAGTCACTCTCTCTCAGCCCAACTCACCTCACAGGGTTGTTGTTGTGGGGAAAATAGGAGGAAGAAGGAGTATTAGGTATGTTCACTGCCTGGAGTTATTCATAAAAATAATAAAGGTGGGATTTAAAAAAATCTTTAAAAAAAGAATAATGAGATGAGCTATTATCACAAAACTCTGGAGTTAGGTTCTTTTCAATTTCAATTTCATTTTAATTTCACTTAATTTTTCTCAGATGAAAACCTTGTATTATTTTTTCATCCAAGAACCGAGTTCTTCAAGTTCACATACAAGTTCCTTATCTAATGTTTTCCTTCTATTAACTTAATAAATGTTTGAATAAATACATAACACACAAATTATATGCATAATATTAACATACGGAAACATCTTCATATAGAATGCCTTGCCTACAAAGTCGTTCTTCACTTAGTTCAGAAACATTTCGAACACTTACACGAAGGCTTCTATTTGCCAGTGAAAGTTCAGCTATGTTAATTGTTTAAACAGGCACCATAAACCCAGGTATATTAATTTGCTGATTAAATTCTTTGTCTGCTTCTCATGGAGCTCCTTATCAAGTTAAGACTTTTGATAATGTATACAGTGCTGTGTTTTACAATAGATGCCACTTTCTATGAGGTCAGTAAGAGTTAAGGGTGACAAGGGGAGCAAGGGACAAAACGTATGTTGCAATGCGAATTCAACCCCTTATGTACTTGTGCTCCATTTTGTGACTCAGATACAAAAGGGCGGAGCTTGCATCAGGACATCATAACGCCAGCTTTTGTCTTCATTGTGGTTAGGTACAGATACCTACGTAGGGAACAGCATAACAACTGAAAAAGAAATTGCTAAATGCTAACAAGAGCTCGGTTTTATGGCTCACTTACTTGCAAGTAGTGAGCCCACTGACTGTGCTGTCAAATGTACTATAAGAAATTAGTGTAGTCACCCAAAGACACCATCTAAATAGGCATAAAGGCATCAACTGAACATACAACTGCTGGAGCATTCAAGGATAGCTTGGATGCTTCCACGATACTTAGCCTTGTAGAAAACTGTTAATGGAATGATACCTCTAGCCATAGATTCCACGTAATTATCACACTTAGAATCCCACATGCTCTCCCTCAAGCTATAGAAAATCTCCACCTTTTTTCATCTAATAAGACATAATAGCAGTTTACATAACAGCAGCTTTTTCCACAAAGCAATTTCCAACTCGTCTAAACTAGTCTGACAACATTTCAGTTATCCATTACTATAAGTGTGAAGTGTACCTACATGAAGAAGATTTATGATGATCCTGGTGGGCTATATTTGGTTTGGCCTAACTGAACCCCTGGGTTAATGGCCAGTGAGTCATAGGAAGGGCAGAAGGGGGTTACTGAAGAAAGAAAAGTCTGCAGCACGGAAAGAAATGGTGCAGGAGTCTTAACAATAGCCAGGCAAACCGAGCAAGGCATCAGTGGAGAGAAAGGGCATTAAACAAGTAAATAGAATACAGCCAGTTCCAACAGTCCGTGATATTTCCAGTGGTGGTATTTTCAAGCTCTGAGCCAAATCTACAAATTCCTTTAGGATTCTTTTAGTAAAGGACAAGGAATGGGATGTCAAATCCCTTTTGTCTGAAGCACTGTCTTCCTCTGGCAGAGAGGGCATAAGGTTCCTGGGGAACATGAGTGGGAAAGGAGGATAGAAGTGAACTCCTACTTTGTCTGCAAGGCAAGGAATTAAAAACAACAAATTGCCAAGCATCTTGTAACTTGCTTGCTGACAAGTGTTTTGCACAACAGGCTGTCCTGAGCTTGCTGCAAAATCTCTAGAAAGATAATGACGATACCAAGGGTAATAATTGGGAATCTCTATCACATATGGGTAATCATTTTAAAAGCCATCAGAATGTTCAATGTCCTTCCCTTAATAACATGTATGTTCCATTCCCAAGAAGTCATTCAATAGAAAATTGAATACTATTCTGAGGACAATGCACGTCTCTCAGGAAAAAAAACCCAGCCAATCTGAGAGGCATGCATCTGCAGGACAGACTGTTGACTGTCCATTTGTAAAATTTTAAAAGGTAATAAGATTTTGGCAACAGTAACTTCTATGAATTATTTTTTCTTCTCCTTTTTTGTCTGCCTGGTTTTGCCTTCTGTTGCAAGAGGCAAAATAAATAGGTGTCTTTCTATTCAATGGTACCTGCATTGTTCTACAAAAATTATTCATTATCCTGGGTATTCTGCTGCAGCAGGAAGAGAAACTCAGATAGCAAAGGATGCAAAAGACCTTTTCCCAAAACCCCACCACAGCAAACTTCTTGGGGTCTCCGGACACACACCATTTTTCAAAGGTGTCACAACTATTGTATGGCATTTGCTTGTATTTCTGGTCTCTTACAAATAGACTTCATTTTGTCTGCGTGTTAGCAACAACTTTTATTCAGCCTTCTATTATTATTTCAGGGACGGCTGGCTGGCTGGCTGGCTGGCTGGCTGGCTGGCTGGCTGGCTGGCTGGCTATTACCCCTTGTTGTAGTCTCCACAAAACTACATGGCTGGCTAATTTTATATATTACTTTCTGTGATTAATTAGAAACTGGACATCCAGTGTTGTTAGAACTGCCACCTTTCTTTATCTCTGTGTATATTTTTCTCTTTATGTCTGAGAGAGAGAAAAGCAGAGGACAGAGTTGCTTATATGTCTATAGGAGGGAGCAAGAGGGGGCTAATGACAAAAGGTGGGTTGTGATCTGAACTCTACACCTGCCTGTGAATCACAATGCAAGTATGAAAGGGTGGAGCTTGCATTGTGACATCACAAGGTAAGTTTCACTATTTTAGCATCATCATAGTTTTGGAACAGATGCCTATGGAATGTGGGATACAGCAAGAAACAGGCAGAGACAGAGGAATTGGCAGAGATTGAAACGAAAAAGAGCGGGTGGGGGTACAGGAACAGATGATCATACACCCAAGGGATAGACGGAAGGTCAGATGCAAAGATGACTGAAAGGAAAACAGAAAGACAGCTGGAATGGGTGAATCTCACCCAGCGCCAAAGACTCCGAGGGTAACAGGGACCCTTGGTGATTCATGGTCTTCCACCCAACTTCAGCCAATTTCCAATATATTTCTCACCATCCAGAATTGTGAGACTGAGCCAGCATGGAAACGTGTTCATAAATAGACAATGAATAGGCCATTTAAAAATGTCAGCTAATTGCATAAAGAATTTTACTGTTATCTAACAGGAGGAAAATTTGTCCCTGCCCCAAAAGATCAAGAGTTGTCTACCACAAGCATTTGATGGAAGAGGAAAATGCTGTGTCTCTCCAGGGCTGTTTTTTCCCCAGGGGCAAATCAAGGGCTATCACTTCTAGGGCCATGCAGCAATCTGATACTGTGATTCAGAATGGTCATGGGCATGCATGTGACACTTGTTGGAATTCCTTAAAGCAATCCCAGATACAGGGGTGCTCAATTTAAGGAGGGGCCAAGAGAGGCATTATGTGTATCTGAATCCCCTTTTCTAGATTGCAGTGCAGCTCTGATCCCTGCATCCATAAAAGGCTCCATAAAAGTTGGAGAGTTGCCTAAGTATAACCTAGCAAGCATGGAGATACCTACGAAGGCTGCACTGGAGACCCCAATCCTAGAGAGACTGCTCTATTCAGTGTAGGCAGTATGGGCATGGTATGGACACTGTCAATCTGGTTTCCTAAGTATTCCACATACAGATTCCTGTTCAGATTAGAAGCGTCCAGAGGACTTCTGTACATATTTGGTCACTTGCATGCAGCGTGTTAACCCTCAAGCTATGCAGGTTTTCATGAGGTTATTATAAGTATGCTATGGGACAATACCCAACTCACTGTAACCCTTGGAACACAGACTATAACACACGGTTACAGGCCACAGTAGAAAGGGTCCTGTAACTCTTTCAGATCTCTACAATTCTAAGATAGAAGGATTCATTAAGTCAGGCTCGTGCTGTTAGTGTAATTCAAAACTTCCCATCCTAGTAGCGGTTGCAACCAAGAAGGATGAGCATATTTGTAAGTTTACCCAAATAGAATTGCAGTGGCCTCTATGGCAAAACTTAGCAACTCTCTATTTCAAATATTCAGCAAAAAGGTAATTCAGTTCTGTAAAAACAGGTCTAAGAAGCCATCTCTTTAATGTCCACTCCATAAAGAAAATGTGTTTCCCAATATTAACCAGCTTTTCGGACCAGATCTTCATATTCTGTGAAGTGGAATGTGTTTATAAAGCCCAGCACCTGGACCCTTACATAGTTGGGGTGGCTAAGAAGGCATAGTTTGTCCCATATCATATGCCAACAATTTCAGAAAGTGTGTGTTGCACCTGCTATCAATTTACCATAGATTAAAAACAAACAAATAAAACCACACAGTAGTGCTTTACAGTACCTGCCTTTACCACTTGATGGCTTATACCCTTCTCCTTACAGTTACGGATCATGCTTCAAAAAATGTGGAGCTCAGCCATTTTTGAAATGCTTGTTGAGACTCAGAGGAAGAAGCGAGGGCAAAAATAACATGAGATCAAAGCAGGAAGAATTTATGAGCATAGTTGAAATGAGAAGAAGAATATAGGAAAGAAGGAATGATCCCATGTAGATACCAATCTTGATCTCTTCTACAGGACAATGCAAACAAAAGTATATAAATCCATTGATTTTAACAGAAAAAATGTATTTGTAATAGAAGAATTTCTGCTGAGGATAGTCACAGCTACTGGTCTATATGACATAAAATGTACACTTTTTTTTCTGAAATATATCAAACAATTAGCTGGCTATGTCACTGTTGTAAAATCCATTTTCCACATCCAGAAGAGAAAATAGATCTGATGTATTTTAGAAGGACTTTAGTCTTAAGTTTGAAGTATGTTAAATAAAAATGAAGGCTACTTCATGGTATATGAAGGATCCTTTGCTCAAACTTCTCCTATGTGAATAAAACATTAATGAGAATTGAAAGTATAGTTTTTTCCCTTCATAGACCAAACCAGTACATTGTTAGTCTTGCCAACAAAGACAAAACAAAGTGAATCAGGCTAAGATTTTTTGACAATCATAAACCATTGTATGAATCAATGGAGCAAGGGAAAAAATACAATTTCTGCCTGAAATAAAAATTTCAAAATTTCTCTTTCATTCAGTCCTTGCTTCTTCTTATACTTCCCTTTTCAACACTCCTTTTCTGGAGTGGGAGGGAAGCATATTCTTTAACTAGTACACTATTACCAACCTACAACCTTATTTGGAATATTCTGTCTTCTTCAAACTCTATTTGGAAGCATCTTCAGGTTATGTTCAGTCCAAAGAATAATAACAAGCTTCTGCTAGAAGGGCATCACATTCCTTTAAGCAATGCGGATGAGGAGAGATGAATAAACTAATTGCATCACTATTAGGAAAGAAAAAAGCCACCAAGTCATTTTGAAAACTGTACTTCTGAAAGTCCTTCAGTTTTTACAGCCATCAACGTCCAATGGTCAGACTTACTTCTAAAACTTTATTACTTCAGGTTCCAACTTTTCCTTCAGAGGAAAGCCATGTATGTGCAATGGAGGACTCTTTCAGTACATGACCTTGTCCAAGCATACTAAAATGGTACAAATTAGATGACATTTCAGGTCAGATGTTGTATTTTGGGTAGCTACAATAGCAGACAACCAATAAACACCAGTTTGACTCATCCTGATCAATGCTATTGCTCATCACAGTAATTTTGCTCCAGCAACTTTCCCTACTGGCCAGGCCATCTGTGGGGTAGGGGTAGGGGTGTTCAAAAAAGTAATGATGGAGCCATGACTGCATAATCAAAGGCCCGCCTGCCTGCCTGCCTGCCTGCCTGCCTTCTCTCTCTCTCTCTCTCTCTCTCTCTCTCTCTCTCCACGCAGACGTCCCTGCCAGTGGCACATCAAACTACTACATAACAGCCAAGCTCCAAACCCACTTTGAAGCCCTATTACTTGCTTAGAAAACATAATCAGTGAGTGACACAAAGACAGAAAGAAGTAGAATTTCATATCAGGGAAATTGGGTATCTGGGTTCAGATTTTTGACAGTGGTAAGAATGCCAGGGTAAAGGAGGCCAAATTTTAATGGTGGAGGCCAATTGGAAACGTCATACCCAAGGACCATCCATGTTTCTTAATGACTTTCATTTTTATGTTCTTACATAAATTAACTTGGTTGAGAAATTGTTAATGGTGCCATCAACTTCTTTTCCAATCCAACTTAAGTACAGGGAAAGAGAGCTTTGCTTTTTTGATCATGCTATATCATTTACACACAACATTTACATATTTCACAACATTTACACATGCTTCAAATTTTATGGAATGTCATTGAATACTTTTAACAAGAAATAATAATCTCTGGGTAAATAAGTAATGGAAGCTGCTTTTTTAAAAAATAAAATAAGGCACTACTTTATTTCTTTTTTGCTTTCAGGCCACTAATGAGAGAGAGAGAGAGAGACAAACAGACAGACAGACAGATAGACAGATTGAGAAAGATAGATCAGTGAATCTAGAGGGAAAAAAAACCTTTAACCTCGTAAATTTTCTTTACAAAGCTGTTTTAGGACTTTGATTAGCTGTTCCATTACATTATTTCATTGACTATTGTTTTACACAATCTGACACCTTCTAGATTCGTTCAATCACACGGTGTGCAATCCAGAGGGCTTTCTGTACTCAAAGCTCTTGCTCAATGAGAAGGTGGTACCTGTGGCCAGGAAGGTCTTTGCATAGCTTAATCTGGTCTGCCAGTTGCACCCTTTCCTAGATCAGGAGGCCCCTCAGACAGTCACTCACACCTGGTCACCTCGTGGCTTGACTACTGCAGTGCTGTCCACATGGGGCTTGGTATGCCCATGTAACATCTCTGCTTCATGAGCTGTACTGGTTGTCAGTTTGCTTCCAGGTGTGATTCAAGTTGCTGATCATTACCTATAAAGCCCTATAAGACATAGGGCCTGGTTACTCACATATATCTCGACAGTGGAGAAATCATAACTGAGATTTCCTCTGTTTTTCTATTATAAAGTGCTAACTAGCATCATCTCACAGTGACAACAGTAAAACAAGTTGTCACAACATGAAATTGAAAGCTTAGTGTGTATCCTTGGCTACACCGCCATATCTTACTGGGTTTCTCTAATATAAGCAGACTTACTTCTATGTTCAGTGCACTAAAATCTTCCACACTGAGTTTTCTAGTGTTTTTCCTACTATGAAAAACTAATTGTAAATGCAGTCTGTTTGATCTTATTCCAGCTGTTCTCAATTTGGTCTGTTCCAGAGGGGTTAAGACTCTAGTTCCAGAACTTACAACCTTCAGAATTGCCCAATTCCCAGTTGGGGAAAGCATAAATCCAGGAGGACATTCAGTATGCACAATTTAGGACATCTGAAATGTGAAATTTCTTTTGTCAAAAATCTATAAATAAAACATGGTATAGAGTTCACAATCTGGCTTCTAGTTATCCCCAACTTTTCCTCAGTTGAACATTATTATTATGTAGAAAATAATGTTTTTTCCTGCTATTGTTTAAACAATTAGGAATCAGAAATTCATCCTTATTTAGGGCAAATCATAAGAGATCTACCAGTAGATGCAAATCTATTTTTCCATATCCTGTTTTATAACATTTGAAGTGGGCCTAAAAGATCTTGCATTTGATGGGTATAAAATAAATTACTTTGTAGTAACAACAGACAACAATATAATTCTACTTGACATTTTGTTCCGGTAACATGTCACATGGACAGTTTCCCTTTAAAAAAGAGAATTTCAGCTCCATCACAGCTACCATCAGAAATATCTAGTTTTACCATCTAGTGTGATATCTGATTAAAACAGTCCCCTGGCAGCTCCTCACAGCAATTGTAACTTAAAAAAAAAAAAGCATTCAGATGCATTATATGATTCTTATTCTCACTGGTGGACGGAACTGTCAATGTACTTATCAATCATTCATTACATGAATAATTCACTAATATGTACCTGGAAACTTTTTCCAAACCATTGAGCTCAAGGGAACTTATTTCTACACAGGATTAAATTGGTAAAGAAATAATACAATTACACCACACTCTGCAGATAGTCTAATTATTTCCTGAGATGAATTCTGTGCTTCCAGAACATTAAAATTGTATTCTTCATCATGATTGCTGATTTCATAATGTTACATGACTATTAATGATATTTTAATAAAATGTGTTGACTCATTTTATTTTTAATCCACTCAACAACAAATTATCTGGATGAATTACCCCAAAAAATTAAATCTAAAATAAAAACACAATACAGTTGTACATAAGAAAATTATAAAGCATATAAAATAGCTATTCCACGGTACATTAAAATTATCCATAAAACCTTAGCTCTAAACCCTAAATCCCTTGCAAAAGAAACGCATCTTCACCTACTACCAAAAATGTAATATCATGGATGCTCAGCAATAGACAATGCTCCAGAACAAGGAAGATGGCCAGCTAGCTACTCGCCTACATGCATTTAGCAGAGACATCTAGAAAAGGGCCTTTGAAGATGACTGAAGTGGGCAAGGACGTGTATTTAGAAGATCTCCTCTTAAATACTTTGGCACAAAGTTTCCTTTGCAAATGTTTTTAGAGACATCAGACCATGATTTGGCCATATTGGGGTTGAAAGGTTTGATTCTGGGTTTCAGTTGTCAGATTCAGCCGGCACGGCACAGTGAACGCTGCTGCTCAGTTTCACCGCCCGTAGTCAATTTCACCGCCCCAGGCGCAGGCAGCGGAAAAGGGGAAGTCAGGCGAACCGCAAGTTAATTGCCAACAGGTGGCGGCGATTAACTCAGGGCGGGAAGGGATACTTTGTATCACAGCTGGCTTCCCTCAAGCGCCCCAGGCAAAGCAAACCGCAGCAGCTCAGAAGCGCAGCGATCAGCGAGCAATCAAGAATTCCCGGCTTAGCCCACAGAAGAAAAACCCAATGAACGCAACAACCCCATAGACAAAGGACAGCAATCAGGGGGACAAAGAAACACGGCTGAATCTGCCATTTGGACGAGGGGGAGAATACCACGGGCAATCAGTAACCCAAGCCACGGGGAGAAGCGCGGGAACGGGGAACCTATAAAACGCTATATAATCTGTGCCAAGCCAACCCTGGCTTTTTTGTATCTACCTGCATTACACCCGAGTTCTTTTGCTGAATCTGTGTTTTTCCCCCACCCAGATTTCCATAATTCCATAATTAATTAATTTTTGCATCTAGGATGTGTTGGTGCCTGCTGGAATTCATCACAGTATTAGAAACTGGTTCCCTCCATGGGGCCAAGTTATCAAATCTTTGGTGGCCTTGGGCTCCATCTGCTGCTGTTAAATGCCAGGTGGAATAAATCTGTCCTCATCCATGATTTGATAGTAGATAAGGTGGCCAACCTGGCCTATATTATTTAAACCTAGGTCAGTTCTTCCAAACTTTAAATTATATTCCAGAGCAAGCTGTTTGTCATGGCTAAGGAATGGATAAAATCCCTGTAAACTAGAATATCAACACTGGAAGGAGCCAGTCTATCTAATGGGCTTCATAGATACCTATGATACAGGGACAAAAAAGAGGACAAACATTTAAAAGCACATATTACAAGACAAACTTTGATGAAAGTATGGAACATTACAAGAAAAATAAGTCCAACAATCTCACTGATAGCCTCTCCTTTAAATGCTTTTCATATCAGAGATAATAAGAAAAGTGCAATTACATAGGCAGATATGGTTCATTTAGATTCCGTGAACAGACCAAAGACACACCAAGAAGTATTTGGCAAACGCCAGAACATATCGCGATTGATGTACCTACCAATTGCTGGAAGAATAAAAACTAACCTCAGAAACACCAAGTTACATGTTTATGGCAAGAAGGATAAATTTAGTATAACATGGAAAGGAGATACATTACCAAAGATATCAGACTGGGAAGTTATACTAGAAGAATATGCAATAATGGCACAATTAACAGCATATATTCACAACAGAAAGCTAATCAAATTTAAGCAAGAATGGCTTCCATACATAATACATGTTACACAGCAAGTGAAATAGAAGTATCTAGCATAGGCTTCCCCAAAGTGGTCAGTAACGACCTCCAAGGGTCTATGGGACTATTCAAGGGGCCAATGTTATTATTATTTGTAGTACCATTAGCTAAAGTACTATTTATTAAATTAAGAAATATAATAAATGTTTGCGGGCCAATGAACAATCTGAAACTTCATGAAAGGGTCAATAAGCTGAACAGTTTGGGGACCCCTGATCTAGAGTATGATTTTTAAGGGGAAAAAGAAATGACTAAAGAATGAAATCAGAGATACACACACAAAAATTTAAATGTCTAGAAATAGTGTACGTTAGTCAGAGAATGATAAAGGGGAATTTAGACACTAATATTTATCTATAATGATTTAGTCCCCAGCTATACAAATATCTTGATCCTTTGGTTCTGGGGATATTTCATCATTAACTCTCAAGGGAGCTGCACTTCCCCATTCGAGATCAATATGTTATCTGGGGGTCCTCCTGACTCTCAGCTCCTGGACCCAGTTGAGCCTATTCCTGGACCAGGACACCCTTTAGGCATTCAGTCATTCTTGGTCACCTCACAACTGGATTACTATACTGCATTCTACATAGGGCTGCCCTTGAAGACCATCTGGAAGCTACAGCTAGTCTAAAATGTGGTGGTACGGGCAGTGTTGGGAGCGTCACATTATGCTCATGTGACCCCACTGCATCACAAGCTGCACTGGTTGCCAGCTGGCTTCTGAATACAATTCAAGGTGCTGGTTATCACCTTCAAAGCACTTCGTGGCATCAGCTCTGGCTATTTGAGGGACTGCCTATTGCTAATTTTTTATGCCCATCCAGTATGATCAAGCAGAGTAGGTGCACTCCAGGTCCTGTCGATTGACCAGGGTCATCTTGTGGCACCCAGGAAGCACCTTCTCTGTTGGAGCACCTGCCCTCTGGAATGACTTCCCCCCAGAGATTCGTGCCTCTCCCACCCTTGTGATGTTTAGGAAATTGCTACAACTCTGCTTGTTCTCCCAGGACTTGGGATAAGGTGTTTAGGGCCTCACTTTTTGTCATGTCTGCTGAATGGCCCAGTGTATTGTTTTCCAGGTGGCCAGGGTTCTTTTTTACTTATATCTCTATACAGTATGTTGCATTTTTTTTTAATTTGTAAGCTGCCCAGAGTTATTAAGGAGTCAGGCGGCCTCTAAATTTGAATTTAAAAAAAATTAAAATAAACAAACTACTTTTATCTTAACCATACATGCATATCAAGGAGGAAAATTGTCACCAAATAAAGCAAAGTGCTAAATAATTTAAGAAAGGGGGGGGGGGGACAGTTAAAATTCAACAGACGGACTATGCTGTTTCCTTCCAAAAAATCAGCATGCTATGGAAATAAACAATACCATATTCCAGAAGTCTGCTGATATTGAAGCTTGGAGTTTTTTTCTTTATTAATGTACTACAACAAATATGTTCAGTGGAAATATAAATTAATTTTGTGAGCTACTGTAAAATGTACCTTTTTAGAAATGAACATTACAAGGATTTTTTTATATTGCTCTAAATTACTGTTTTATAGTCAGGAATATATGGAGCGCAAAACTGAGCAGAGAACCTGCATTCACCTAATGGCACATTCAGGTGTTGTTTTCCTTTTCTATACTGTATATGCCTTATTCTTATACTCAAAAATAATATTCTATTAAGCAAAAGTTCAGAGCTACAGCATTTGTAGCTCAAATACAATCAACTATGTGCAAAGAATATGGCTGAAAAAGATCAGGAGGCTGCCTCAGGCAACCACAGGGACCCACAACATAACTTGAAAACTTGCTGGCAACACAACGTAATTTCTGTCTGTTCCCTTATAAATTGAAAGCAGTAAACAACAGTAGAGGAAAGTTGTGATTGAAACATAAAGCTATCTTTCATCATTAGAAATAGCATTGAAGGCATTTAACGTGATTTGTTTTAAGATTCAGAGATTTTAGACTGCCATCACCATCACTTATTTAAAAATAGGCAAGACTCGTCTATTAGTGATTAATTAGAAATTTTTGTGCATCTCCACTCTGACCTTGTGGAGGAACTTTCTCTCATAAAATTAATGGGATATGAATTGTCTGAAAGAGTCACCATGCCAATCTCCTTAATTCACCTTTTATCAATACAATAATTATGTTGGAAAAAAGTGACAGATAGGTACAGCAAAAATAGGAAAATTGTCCAGACATTTGGATAACATTTGTTTTAACCTATAATATTAGCTTAGTACAGGCCTGTTCAAATCCTAAACTTCCTCTTTGCTTTTCCTCCAGCATGAAATAGAGAATGAGACCAAAAGCAGCTGGTTCTTGTATATGAAACGGGAACTATAGTTAATTTTAACCAGAAGTGGGGTTTGAAATGGGAAAAATATAATACATTGGGAGTAAGCATATTAACTCTAATTTAGTTAGTTTAAAATTTAAAATAAATGGTCCTTGGTCCCAAAGAGATTGCATATCCTTTTTTAAACTATTGTATATTACAATAAGCCAGAATGATTCCTATATTCAGACAGACAGACAGACAATAGAAGCAAGTCTTCATAAGCATGGAAATGAAGAAACAAAATCTTTGATGAGTAGTTCATAAAGGGCTTAAAAATAAGGTTTGAGGGGGGAGAGAGAAGCAAAGAAGAACTTAAGGCAATTATAATTTCAACTATAACAACAACAGCGTTTTAACTATCTCACCCTTGAAGTCGATGACATCAACTGGCAATGAATAGAAATTGTGGGATTTTTTGCTTTTGGAAATGAAATATGACAGCTTTTTCAGATGGCAGAAAAATTATGTCTTTTTAGTCTTTGACAATAAAGCTTTGAATTGCACGTTGTTGGCGCTAACTGAATTTCTATACAGAATTTCTTCTTAAGAAAAAGAAGCAGGCATAGGGTTCTTGCAGCTCTCTCAAAGTAGAAAAGTGAGCAGCAATGATTTGTTGTTCAGAAAAAAAGGAAATGTTCTTTGCTTCAAGTACCTGAAACAGTGGCTGAGCAAGAAGCAGTGAACATCTTGTCAAAGCAGAACAGCTTTTCCCTATTTTTTTTTTAAAAATTCTCAGTTGCCCAAAGAAGATTCTGTTATACATCATTTTCCTAATATTTCTTATGCACAGACTTTATCATTTCTACTTCTTTCCATCCATGGCATGCAGCCAGTGAAGTTAATTTTACAAAGGGATACTGAAACTGCAAGGAAGTTGTTATTATTGTTGTTGTTGTTATTGTAATCTACAATTAGATTCACAGTCAAAGACTGGTGAAAACTTAAGAATTCAAGTCCTAACTAAGGACCTAAGAATTATTAAGGTAGCATCTGAGGATAGAAGCAGTGTATTTTCTCTTTTCTTTTCTTTTCTTTTCTTTTCTTTTCTTTTCTTTTCTTTTCTTTTCTTTTCTCCTTCCTTTCCTTTTTTTTTTTTTTTTTTTTTGTAGAATTAGGGTGTCCAGGTCCAATAAATACAAAATTTCCAAATATCAAGGGAGCAATATTTAGGTATTGCTCCAAGGGCTCAAATCACAACTGGTATAACAGCAGATTTCTTTTTCCATAAGTGTTTCACTTCGATCTGCAAGTCTCAGTATTTCATAATTTTTTCTGGTTACTTTTCCTCAATCCTAGCATCACCCAGTATATCAATGAACCAGACTTTCTTCTTTTCAATGACCGTTATATCAGGCATGTTATGAACAAGGTGTCTGTCTGTTTGGATTTTAAAGTCACATAACCCACTCATTTTCCAAAGCCTTCTCAACTTGATGGTCCTAATGGTTCTTGCTACATTCTATTCCAAACCTCTGGCAAAGTTTCCAATGAATAATTCTGGCAACTCGATCATGACACTGCTTATAGTCAGTTTGTGAAATTTTGCTGCAGCCATTGATCAAATGGTCAATTGTTTCATTAGCTATCAGCTTCATTCACCAAAACTTCATTGACATATTCATAAATTGCTGAAAGTTTCTGCTGATTCCAAAAATTTTGAGATGATGATGATGATGATGAAGATGATGAAGATGATGATGATATTTATACTGCCTGACTCTCAACAACTCTGGCGGCTTTCCATCCAAATATTTCCCAGGGCTAACACTGTTTAATTTTTCAATATTTGTCAGTCACTCAAGTGCTGTCACCTATCTATGTGAGAAAGATATAACAACAACCAAATCAATAACAATAAATAAAATGAATACATTTGCAAGATACCCAAGATTTCCTCTGCTTAATAGTAAGATCACAACAAATGTCTACATTCCACATCCAAGCTCATCACGCTATCCATTGAAGCCTGTCTGAAAACTCTGCCTTCCATCATAACTTGCAAACTCACACATACTGCATAGAACATTTATAACAATGATGGATGAGAGAATCAATTCCACTCAGATGCTGAAACACCCTAATATCAACCTAAAAGCAAGGCTTGTAAAGGCCACTTCTAACGCATTTAGATTACTCTGGTTACCAAATAGAATTTTTTAAAAGGTTTATTCTTTGACTCTGTTACAGATATTTAAACGCTTAGATTAGCCATCCCCAGTTTTGTGCTCTCCAACAGCCATGTTCTCTGGATAACCTTAACATGTCTGAAGGACAATAAGGTAGGGAAGGACTTGACTTACATGGCCATCTTTCCTTTGCCTGGGGTAAGTTTGAACTGCAAAACACTAAAATATCGCAACTACAGTAGTCCCCGGGTTAAGAACACCCAGGTTACAGACAACCCATAGTTAAGAACAGAGCCTTTTGTAGCAAAATTCAAGTTAAATACACAGTGATTCAAGTTAAATATGCAATGGTTCAAGTTCAATACACAATACTATTTGTACAGTATTATACAATAATACTGTTTCAGCTTACATACAAATTCGACGTAAGAACAGACCTCGGGAATGGAACTCGTTATTAAACTGGGGACTACCTGTAATAGAATATTCTCTACTCTAATCTATTTAATTCCGATATTTTTGGCCTCCATACCATTATCTTGGGAAATGCTTTTGTGCAAAATAATTGCATCCAACCTAGTAGTTGCATGCTAATTAATATCTTTTCTCCTGTGCTTTCTGAATCAGAGCTACAGGTCCAGTCAGCTGTAATTATCCTCAAAGGCAGGTTGCTAATCCACTATCTAAGATACATGGTCCTTTCAGTCAGTAAGAAAGTCTGTTTCTTTTCTGAATCATCTCATTGCAAAACAAACAAACAAGAAACAAACCTTAAATAATCACCCCTCTCAGAAAGAGAGGGTAAGAAGTTTCAAAAACAAAATACAGGGTATGGGGTGAGTGGATGTAGTAGAAGCAAGAATAGTTGGGAAGAATGGGAAGGTATGGAGAGGTATAGTAAATGATTTTGGTGTAAACTAGTTTTAATTGCACTTCTATTTCTTTTTCTTATCTCAGGCCTTTCATTTTGCTGGCTAATTATTTCTTACTCCTTTTCTGGGCTCTTTCTAATGTAGTTTATCCCAAAAGGGAACAGTACAATGGGTATGTATGTATGCATAAACTGATTTTTTTTTTAGCTCCTAAATGTTTTTATGGGGTGAAACAAAAAGGAATCCAGCAGGGGTAAGTGATGGATCAGAATTCTTAATGCTACAGGGATGCATTTTCACCCCTTGTCTGAATCAACCCCTAAAGAGCCAGCTTGGTGTAGTGGTTAAAGGCGCTGGGTGACCTTGGGCCAGTCACACCCTCTCAGCCCTAGGAAGCAAGTAATGGCAAACCACTTCCGAAATGTTGCCAAGGAAACTGCAGGGACTTGTCTAGGCAGTCGTCAGGAGTCAAGAATGACTCTAAAGCACCCAAAACCAAAACAAATGTTAACTAACAAGTTCAGTCCTTGTCTTTTCCTAGGTCAGTATTTGAAATATCAGTACACAAAAATCAGATTATGGAAATATGGAGTGATCAGGTTTCAAATCCAGTTGTTGCTCTGCTGCCATAGAACCTATTTCTAAAATGGGTAGGAATAGAAACACATATAGAATACCATCAAAAGGATCCATGATCTGAATTCATGAAAGAGCTTCTGGTTCCAGTGAAGAGTGCCATCTATTCTCATTCCAGTACAGTTAAAAGGGACAATATATCGGCAGAAGAGCTTCTACTCATTTAGCATTGCAGCAAATAAAACAATCTACTTGTTAACCTGGCTGTGGCATGAACTATTGTAGAAAAGTATCATAATACTACACAGAACATATCCAAGACATCCTGGACTAGCCCCTCCTGATTGATGGCATTCTAGAAAAGAACATTAGAATACTTCTAGAAAAAAAAAATTGTAAATTGCCAATACTTTAGTCCAAGGTTTAGTACAACCTTTTCAGAGGCCACTTAAATGCATTCATACCAATAAATATTTCTAAAATATCTTACATAAATACATTAAATTCATTTATGAATAAAAATAATGTTAAAATTACTCAAATTGCAGAGGTTTATCCACTTCATCAGATCATATAATGATATTTATCCAAATTTTAAAGTTGATTGCTTCCTACACTGATAAGGATTCAGGAAATGCATGCAAACAGCCAGCTGCAAGCTTTTTTGTTATCAGTGCAAAGACCCACCTTCCCACAGGATCACAGGAAGGTTGTTAGAAAGTAACTAACTTCAACTATAAATAGTAGTCTACATTTTTACATTTGTCTGATATTATTCCTCATATTTTTTCATGTTCAGTTTTTTTTTAATTGGATTTACATCCTTAGGATGTACATTTTGAGTGGTAAATGGGTGATTTCCCCAGTTTTATAGTATATGAAATATGTTTCCTGTTCTTTAAAAATTATGAAAGCGACCTTGTATCTTTTATTGTTCTAGCTGAATTCAGTTTAAAACAAAGAGTTTCCACTGTTGTGCTTACAGAGAGAGAGAGAGAGAGACAGGCTTATATATACTCTATGCACCCACACACTTAGAGATATTACAAACCTGTAGTAGAGCAATAATTCTTTGCTTTGAGAAATAACAGCCTCATACAATGAGAAACACTTGGTAAAAACTGGGTCTGTGTTTCTCCAACTGGATACGACCAACACATTTTGCAGAGGTCATTCAAGGTTCTTTCTCCTGCGGTCCTTGATCAGCCACTATCTTACATATCAGTTATGTCCAAGATTCATTTTTTTTTAACTTAGATAGAATTTATCTTTTCTCTTCAAACTCTGGTTATGTAGTAAAAAATAGTGCTTATAACTGGGGATCAATGGCCAACTGAGTAATTATGATGGTATAGTTTGTATTTGAAGACCAAAAGGATTGACTTGTCCATTTGTTCTGTCTAGTTTTTTGACCCTTGAATCCTAGAGTGTATGAACCCCCTGCCACAATTAATTTTGGTTTTGGCCTTCCAGAGTTTCTGTGCTAAAATTCACATTTTCCACATTATAGAGAAGAAAACCTCCAGGCAGATGTGTTCTTTTTGGCCATGGTCCCACAGAATTAATATTTTCAAACTCACAGTTAGAAACTTATTTTAATATTTCCTGATTTCATACCCTTGGGATATGACAAACATTCACTGTTTATAATTTACTTTATTATTTTGATATGAATCCTTGAGCATTTGGCTATTTCATAAGCAATGCAAACCATTTCTTTTTAAAGGCAAACGTAAGCATAGCCTTCGGATTATAAGCTCCAGAAAGAATTATATGGCAAGTATTATTTATGTTTAATTGCAACAAGTAATAGTGAAGCAAGTAAAGGAAAGGGAAATAAGGATAAATATTTAATGTACAGAAAGCTAGTATGTGTAGTGGTTAAGGTATCAGGCTAGAAACCACGAGTTTTAGTCCTGCCTTAGGCTCAAAGCCAGCTGGGTGACTGTGGGCCAGTCCCTCTCTCTCAGCCCTAGGAAGGAGGCAAGTGCAAACCACTTCTGAAAAACCTTGCCAAGAAAACTGCAGGGATTTGTCCAGCAGTCTCCAAGAATCAGACACAATTGAACAAATTGAAAAAAAAATGTACTGCTTTCCTTTTAAAAACTGCTTGCTTATGATGCAAGTATGACCATGATTTCACGAGGAATGCATTGCTAACCAGAAGGATGCCAAAGGAAATGAATTCCAAACAAGTAACAACTCCAATTTGAGAAGCTAGAATACTGCAGTTATCTTTCTACATAGATGGGACTCTATATAGAAGACATCCCACTGCCACTACCATACAGAAAAAAAAATACTGAACAATAAGGGTCATGAAAACTGATTCTGAAATGCAAAACGCCTGCCTCTCTTTCCATTTAAGAAAGGTAATTTTGCATCCAAGTCAGAAGTAGCTAATTCCAACAGCATGGTTACTTGGGAGGATAAGATCATGGCTTGGCATACCCAGAAGACAAACATACTGTAGAGAACTTTCTGAGATTTATGGTGTTTTCAGAACAGCCAAATTAATGTAATAAATACTTTCTTGAGAAACATGCACAAAACCTCCAAATGAGCCAAAGCTATTTATTTCAACCACTCCCACCACAGTTTTTCCCATTAAATAAAGAATTGCATCCAACCTCCTGAACTTCGCAAAAAATAAAATCCAAGCTGCCTACTTTGTATTAATTCCTGTTCTGCTTGTCTCTAAATGAAACGGCTTCCAGACCAGATGAGAAGCATTCCATTTCTACCTTCAGGAACCGTTCTGAGTTCAGATTTCACCCCATGATTGTAATTCACAGAACTGAAAAAGGAGGGGCTTGTTGCCAGTTTACAAGAGCTGATTACGTATGGGATGAATATTCAGACAATTGTTAGAAAGCACGTGAACTGTTTTGACAGCCTGGGCTATGAACTCTGTTTCATTTGTTAAAAGAACAAATATCGCAGATGTGGGGGGGGGGGAGGTAGCTTTCAAATTATTCCTTTTCAGGTGAACCTGACGCTGGAAGGTTATACAGGTTTGATGGGTGGTAAAATGGAGAGGGCCTTATACATTAAAAATAAATAATTCACATAAATTGCATATAAATACATATTTAGCCATCTCCTTTGTCTTTCCTGTTTTCTTCCATGTCTTCTTAAGCATAGATAATGCAGATCTTAAATAAAAAGAAACTACATATAGAAACCAAAGTAACTGACTACACAGGGCCAGTGTTGGTAAATACAATTTGTCATGTAACAATGTTACTCAAAATAATGAACCAAGTTAAAGCCAGCCATGTTATAGAGCCAGATGGGATTTGACTAAGAATAGGATAATAAGATCCTCGCATAGGGAGAAATAAAAGCCTTCTCTATTATCTCTTATACAGGTCATGTATAAAAAACCAAGGTAATAAATTAGTACACATGTTAGGCTATTCTAGGATGGGGAGGTGATCAGTCAGCATTTTAAAAGACCATACAGGGGAGAAAGTGAGTTGATATGCACAAGACATACATTAAAGAATACAAAATGGACACATTGTGCTATGCATGCTTGCAGGTAGTCCTGGTTTAGCGACCACAATTGAGACCGGCAACTCAGTCATTAAGTGAAGCAGTTGCTAAGTGAACCATGACTGTGCTTACAATCTTACTTCAGATTCTTTCCTTTGCTTTACAGACCTGCAAAGGTCATAAATGCGATGATTGGTTGTAAAATTACTTTTTCATCACCGTTGTAACTGCAAATGGTCACTAAATGAGGCAGTTGCTAAATGAGGACTACCTGTATAAGTACTGTAACCATTCCAAAGCTGGTATCTGCTCCTGCAGTATAGGTCCAACAATAGTAGCTGAATAAACTTTTCTCTTTATCTATTAACCTCCTCTATTCTTTGGGCACAGAATCATTATTCTACAACACTGAACACTCAGATGATGAGAAGTCACAGTCTGTTTGCAAGACAGACAAGCAAGGGTATATACATTTATAACCAATCAGTAGCTCAGGGTCTCAGGCATGGTTACTGTTGTGAACTTCTTCACTTGGAATTAATTCAGAATTTGGCATTCTAATTCTTACTTCCAGCAATTGATTCCTATTATGTACTAATTATTATTGGAGTCAGTCTAACCCTGTGAAAATGCCAAGTCATTATCTAAACTTCCGAAATTGTATTTACAGCACACTGTATCAGCTTTATTTCACAAACCCAGTGTCTGTATTATTCCCAATTGGCCTGAAAAGCATCTGAATGTAGATTCAAAATCTGGCTCTCTGACTACTGGACCTGCTGGATCAAAGATAATCACTCACTGTCCATAATAAATGTTTGCACCGAAGGCTAAATCAATGGAAAAGGATGGAAGACTTATTGTGAACATTAGTCACAGTTCTCAATCAACACTGTCAATTCAATAAAATTTCAATTAAGAATTAAAATTGACATCTATCTAGAAACCTGAAATCTCATCAGTGACATAAAGTTTAAAATGTAGCTAACAAAGTTTGTTTTCCAATAAAATTGCCAAATCCCTTTGTTTAACTGTGCTGTTCTGAAGCTGTATTTAAAGAATATTTTAAAAATGTCAAGAAGATACTAACAAATAGCGTAATAACCAACTGACAATATGCAGATGATACCATTCTATCAGCAAATAACAAGATTTGCTAGACATATTTGGACATAAATAGGGAAGTAGTTGAATTTTGATTAGAATCCACATGAAAGTTTGATGTTATGAAGTAATCTTAATCTGGAGATAGGTAGAGGGATGTTTTATTTGAAATCCTGGGCCAAACAAAGGATCAGTACCTTGAATCAGCTGATTAGCAATGGGTATTTTAAGGATTTTGAGAGGTATTGAGTATTACATACTCATCATCTGTTTGCTAATATAATCAATTATTGATAAAACAGTATGGTTCAGATGCTTCAGAGGCACCTCAAATACATGGATGTTTAATAGATGCTGCGTTTGAAGTAAAATCAACAATTCCAGTTTATATGAAATTAAACCCCTTCATGGATCACTGCCTTGTCGTGGCGAAGGGGCTTGCGTAACTCAGTGAAGCCATGAGCTATACCGTGCAGGGCCACCCAAGACGGACAGGTCATGACAGAGAGTTCTGACAAAATGTGGTCCACTGGAGAAGGAAATGGCAACCCACTCCAGTATCCTTGCCAAGAAAACCCCATGGACAATGTTAAAAGGCTAAAAGATATGATGCCGGAAGATGAGCCCCTCAGGTCGGAAGGTGTCCAATATGCTACTGGGGAAGAGCGGAGGGCATTTCCAAGTAGCTCCAGAAAGAGTGAAGCGGCTGGGCCAAAGCCGAAAGGACGTTCAGCTGTGGATGTATCTGGAAGCGAAAAGAAGGTCCGATGCTGTAAAGAACAATATTGTATAGGTACCTGGAATGTAAGATCTATGAACCAAGGCAAGCTGGATGTGGTCAAACATGAGATGACAAGATTGAACGTCGACATCTTGGGAATCAGCGAACTGAAATGGACGGGAATGGGTGAATTTAATTCGGGTGACCATTATATCTACTACTGTGGGCAAGAAACCCTTAGAAGAAATGGAGTTGCACTCATAGTGAATAAGAGAGTGGGAAAGGCAGTAATGGGGTACAACCTCAAAAACGACAGAATGATCTCAGTGCGTATCCAAGGCAAACCATTCAATATCACAGTCATCCAAGTCTATGCCCCAACCACTGATGCTGAAGAAGCTGACGTTGACCGCTTCTATGAAGACCTACAACACCTTCTAGAACTAGCACCAAAAAAAGATGTCCTTTTCATCATAGGGGATTGGAATGCTAAAGTAGGAAGTCAAGGAGTAATCGGAATAACAGGCAAATTTGGCCTTGGAGTACAAAATGAAGCAGGGCAAAGGCTAATAGAGTTCTGTCAAGAGAACAAGCTAGTCATAGCAAACACTCTTTTCCAACAACACAAGAGACGACTCTACACATGGACATCACCAGATGGTCAATACCGAAACCAGATTGATTATATACTTTGCAGCCAAAGATGGAGAAGCTCTATACAGACAGCAAAAACAAGACCAGGAGCTGACTGTGGCTCAGATCATGAGCTTCTTACTGCAAAATTTAGGCTTAAATTGAAGAATGTAGGGAAAACCACTAGACCACTCAGGTATGACTTAGATCATATTCCTTGTGAGTACACAGTGAAGGTGATGAATAGATTTAGAGGATTAGATTTGGTAGACAGAGTGCCTGAAGAACTATGGACGGAGGTCCGTAACATTGTACAGGAGGCAGCAACTAAAACCATCCCAAAGAAAAAGAAATGCAAGAAAGCAAAATGGCTGTCTGATGAGGCTTTACAAATAGCTGTGGAAAGAAGGAATGCGAAAAGCAAGGGTGAAAGGGAAAGATATAAGCAACTGAATGCAGATTTCCAGAGAATAGCCAGGAGAGATAAGAAGGCCTTCTTAAATGAACAATGCAAAGAAATTGAGGAAAACAATAGAATGGGGAAGACTAGAGATCTCTACAAGAAAATTGGAGATATGAAAGGAACGTTTAGTGCAAAGATGGGCATGATAAAGGACAAAAAAGGCAGGGACCTAACAGAAGCAGAAGAGATTAAGAAGAGGTGGCAAGAATACACAGAAGAACTATACAAGAAAGATCTTAATGTCCCTGATGTCCACGCTGGTGTGATCACTGACCTTGAGCCAGACATCCTAGAGAGTGAAGTCAAGTGGGCCTTAGGAAGCATTGCTAACAACAAAGATAGTGGAGATGACAGGATTCCAGCTGAGTTATTTAAAATACTAAAAGATGATGGTGTTAAAGTGCTGCACTCAATATGCCAGCAAGTTTGGAAAACGCAACAGTGGCCACGGGATTGGAAAAGGTCAGTTTACGTTCCAATTCCAAAGAAGGGCAACGCCAAAGAATGCTCAAACTATCGCACAATTGCACTCATTTCACATGCTAGCAAGGTTATGCTCAAAATCCTACAAGCTAGGCTTCAGCAATATATGAACCGAGAACTACCGGATATACAAGCTGGGTTTCGAAGAGGCAGAGGAACTAGAGATCAAATCGCCAACATTCGCTGGATCATGGAGAAAGCACGAGAGTTCCAGAAAAATATCTACTTCTGCTTCATTGACTATGCAAAAGCCTTTGATTGTGTGGATCACAACAAACTGTGGCAAGTTCTTAAAGAGATGGGAGTACCAGACCACCTTACCTGTCTCCTGAGAAATCTGTATGCGGGCCAAGAAGCAACAGTTAGAACCGGTCATGGAACAACCGATTGGTTCAAAATAGGGAAAGGTGTACGACAAGGCTGTATACTGTCACCCTGCTTATTTAACCTATATGCAGAGTACATCATGAGAAATGCCAGGCTGGAAGAATCACAAGCCGGAATTAAGATTGCAGGGAGAATCATCAACAACCTCAGATATGCGGACGATACCACCCTAATGGCAGAAAGTGAAGAAGAACTAAAGAGCCTCTTGATGAGGGTGAAAGAGGAGAGTGCAAAAGCTGGCTTGAAACTCAACATTAAAAAAACTAAGATCATGGCATCTGGACCCATCAATTCCTGGCAAATAGAAGGGGTAGAAATGGAAGCAGTAACAGACTTCATTTATTTGGGCTCCAAGATCACCGCAGACGGAGACTGCAGCCATGAAATTAAAAGACGCTTGCTCCTTGGGAGGAAAGCTATGGCAAGCCTAGATAGCATATTAAAAAGCAGAGACGTCACCTTGCCGACAAAGATCCGCATAGTCAAAGCTATGGTTTTTCCAGTAGTAATGTATGGCTGTGAGAGCTGGACCATAAAAGGCCGAGCGCCGAAGAATTGATGCCTTTGAACTGTGGTGCTGGAGAAGACTCTTAAGAGTCCCCTGGACTGCTAGGAGGTCAAACCAGTCAATCTTAAAGGAAATCAACCCTGACTGCTCATTGGAAGGATCGATAATGAAGCTCAAGCTCAGATATTTTGGCCACCTAATGCGAAGAGAGATCTCTTTGGAGAAGACCCTGATGCTGGGAAAGATTGAAGGCAAAAGGAGAAGAGGACGGCAGAGGATGAGATGGTTAGATAGCATCACTGAAGCAATGAGCATGAAACTGAGCAAACTCAGGGAGGCAGTGAAGGACAGGAAGGCCTGGCGCAATATGGTTCATGAGGTCACGAAGAGTCGGACACGACTTAACGACTAAACAACAACAACAAATGAAATTAAAGAATATAATGAAAGTTAATATTGGAATATGTAATGATATCCAGTCTTGGAAAATCAGATAGCCAATTTAAATGACAAATATACTTCTTATCACCTAGGGATGAAATTAATCTATTAGACATTTTTGTTTCACGTTTACAGGACTCCCCAAAGAATACTTTAAAGAGGATTATCTGAATTCTTGCACTGGCATTGCTGGAAATGTGAGGGCGTTTTAACACGTGATCTGGTCCTGTTCTCTTTCGGCTCCATTTTGGTCTCAAGCTATGGTATATCTTAACACAACTTTGGAAGAAAACATAGTTGTTAAAGATATAAATGTGATGCTAACTATTTGTGGAATTTCGTGTTCAATTAAGAACTTCAGTTCTATCAAGTCTGGAAATCAGCTAAGAGAATCATACTATGAAGGCAGAAGGTAAACAGTACTGCAGGTGTTTAAGAGTAGATTCTTGTTAATTTTAAAAAAAATTACAGTGTAGAAATGAAAAATGGAGCATGAAAAATGAAAAATGTTGCTATACTCCTTAGATTTACTAATAGGTTTACAATACTAAGTAAGGTGTATATTCACAGTTCAAGTAGATTTTTTTTAAGGTTCATACATGTTGCTTTCTTTTTGCCTATATTGTTATTGTATTTTATTTTTGTTTGTTATTAATAGTTTTAAATTTTTAAAAGAACCAAATATTATCAGGAATCTTTTTTTCTCCACCCTTTTCTCTCTTGGGAATTACTCCTCTTAATAGCCTAAACTGATTCCTTGCAAACAGCTTTTGAAATTTGGTGCTATAAAATTAGATAAAGGAATTTATTAACTTAGCCTACTCATGCTGTACAGTGTTTTTGAGAGAGCAACAATATAGCAGTTGAATTATACTTGGTACAAGGGTTAATTTTGTATATCCATAACTCAACACAGCTATGTTTAGAACAAGAACACATGGTTGCAGTCTAGCTACAGGTGTCCCCAATTTAAGAACAAGTTCCATTACCAAAGTCTGTCCTTAAGTTGAATTTGTATGTAAGCTAGAAAGTATTATTGTTTAATACTGTAGAAGTAGTATTGTGTAATTAACTCAAACCATTGTGTATTTAACTCGAATCAGTGTGTATTTAACTTGAATTTTGCTACAATAGGCTCCATTCTTAACTGTGGGCTGTCCTTCAACTGGGCGTTCTTAACCCAGGGACTACGTGTACTGTTCAAACTGAAGATAGTAGAATTAGGCTAGGCACAGATTCAGTGTTTCCAGAAAGTTGGAGAACCATAAATTTAAGGCTTCAAAGAGATCTTAGAGATCATGTAATCTAACGCTCTCCCCACTTGCAGAAATCCACTACTACAACATCCCTGATAAATGGCCATCCAGCCTCTCTTTTAACATCTCTGATGAGGGAGAGCTTACTGTTTCCCAAGGCAGTATGTTCTACTGTTGAGCAGCTCTCACCCTTAGAAGCTGTTTCCTGATCTCCATCTAAAATCTACTCCCATGTCATTTAAATTCATCATTCATGGGGTAATGTTCCTATAGCATAACATGTACATTACATCTATGCTACTTTCATTTTTGGAGAAATTGAGATGTAAAGGTTGATTCCACAAATGAATGTATGACTATTTGGTAGCTGTTGATCTGGGTCCATTAATCACTTGTGCCAAGCAAATAATAGCTTGTTTTCCAACTTTTTAAAGATTTTCTTTTTCACTATAAAGCAAAGGATACATAAATGAGCATATAATGCATTTATCAAGATAGAACAAGATGACTTGCTTCCCTGCAGCACTGCCCATTTCAAGAGCCACTGAAACTGAACAGAGGTTGCTTTTTCTATTCAGTACCGAAACCAACATTGCCAAGGGTATTGTATTTTTTAAAGTTTGTTTTTCCATTTCTTTCTACAGTCCAGTTTTTATCTTCCTAATTCAGAGCAGTTATTATGAGTCTATGCAGATGAGAAATACATACTTAAACAAAAGTATTCTGAATATTTTATCTACATTTTATTGTCCAGGATAAATAAATTACAGATTTCTCTTACCCCGAAACCAAATGAGACTCTGGGAAGGAAAAATATCCTGTCAGGGAAATAGAAGAATGCCCCTAGCAGTCCTAAGATCAATCTAAAGTTCTCACTCAAGTACAAATGGTCAGGTTCACATGATCCTAATTTGGACACATAATGCTGGAAAAGGTGGAAGAAAAGAGAAGAGGATGACCAGCAGCAAGGTGGATGGTTTCCATTGCAGCGGTGTTGGGTACACCATTGGAAGACCTGAAGGAACAGGTTGGGGACAGATTATCCTGGAGAAAAATATATGTGATCACTAAGAGTTTTTAACATTATATTTTATTCTGCTACTATGTGGATAACGAAAAGCAAGTTAGAAATATTTTGGAAAAAAAGAAGGAAACGTTATGTATTATTTATTCCTTTTCCAATTTCATGTGGGAGATCAGTGTTGCCACACATTTTATCATTATGTTTACAATCCTGTAAGGTAGGATAGATATCTAAAGTGTAACAACAAAATACACTTACATGTATTTTGGCATTTTAAGTTTTGAAATTCCCAAGTTTTTAAAAACTAAGCCCTTGATTAACAAATAAGCAAACCATCAAATCAAGGTTTATCAGATTTATAACTGCATTTGATAGCAAAACAAATGCTTGGCAAGTGGCAATTGTCAAGCTCTTAGGCCAGATTATTAGGGGGGATTGGGGAATTGTCTGAATGAAAGTAACTCATCCTGTACATCAAAGAAAAAAAGAAAAAAAATCTCACTTTCATGAAATCAGGCAAATCATTTTAGATACATTGCATAGCTGCATAATTGCTTTTGTCCCTGTCAGTTACAAAGTAAAGCAAGCAATTATGCAGGACACCAAAGATTCTGACTGCTACGAAACTACTATTTGGCTTTGACAATATTACTGTTTTTTGCATATATTCAGGATCATTAAAACTAGAAAAGGTCTTTTAAAACCTCCTGCATGCTGACATCTGCCCCCAGTAGGCAATGCTGCATTTCCCTGTTTCCTCCACCTCTGTATTTCACAGCCCGGGGCCAGCCCAAAACATTTTGCTCCCTGAGGCACAGCAGCAAGTGGCGCTCCCACTGATCTAAATTAAGGTATAACATCCATGTCACTAGTAAAAGAAGCAGAGAGTCCCATAACAAGCTGTCCCACCCAAGCTTTAGAGATAGAACAAGCAAGAAAACTTTGCTGCCTTTTTTATGTCACCTCAAATCTGCTGTTTAGGGCAGCCCCCCCCCCCCCCCGCTTCTTAAAGGTAGGGTTAGCCTTCCTTAAAATGCAAGTGACAATTCTAGAAAAGCAATTTTTGTTGGGACCCATGGTCTAGTGACTGCTCGGTCTTTTCCATTATGTGCTAAGGACAGAACATACAAACATTACTGTAGTTGCAAATAAAGCAGTGTTCCTTAATCACCTTCAATGGTACAAAGTGTATTATCTTAATCCAGTGATTCAACTAATTCCTAACATCACAGAGCACACAGAGCAGAAGGTATCATCTACCTGAAACAATTTCTGTTTTTATAGACTTAGCCACCTTCTTATTTTTGCCAAAGGCAGTATCTCTGTAAGTTTAAATATATATATATATATATTGCTTCACATAGAATGTCAGTCCAATAAAAGATATCACATCATCTGTTTCACATTTGGGATTCAGAAAATATTGAATTGTATTTGAAAGCTAATAGCAGTAGGTTAAAAAAAAAAAAGCTAAATGCAAGGAAATCTATTTGGGCAGATATATCATTTCAAAAGACCAGTGACTATCAAAAAGGGTTGTGATTGCTTTTCGTACAAAAACATATATGAGCAGTAGAAGACTATCAATTTGAGAATATATCAGAGCAAATAAGGAGGAACTCCCCCACAACACACACACACACACAGCAGTGTAAGATGTTGTTGTCTGCATTCACTGTTTGCTCTAGACAAATTCTGTAATTTTTATTCCTGATATAACATGTATTATATGAACACAAAAGTTACATTATCTTCAGATCTGATATTATTTCTGTACGTTTCTCTTAAATTAAATGTGCTAATAATTTAAGGCCAGAGTTTTGAAGCCACTAAGAAATAAATCGTTACCAATTTTATCAAAATAATCCTGATTCCAACTTCACGTGCAACTGGTTAAGATTAGATCATGGGATTCTTGTTGTAACCATTTCCTCTCTTGCTCTTAAGGTAGGGAGGAGGTGGGGGTGCCTGTCACACAAATGCTTGGCAAGTGGCAATTTATCAAGCTCTTAGGCCAGATTATTAGGGGGGATTGGGGAATTGCTCAAATTGGCACTTCTCTGTAAATCACAGCTTCTGAATCACATTCCTTTTTTTAAACAATCAGCCACATTGCAAAGACACAAAAAATACCATAAGGAAAAGTGACAGTACGATAAGACTGTTCAAAAGAAACAGTGTAATTCTTCCTCTGAGCACCATGAGTTGTATTTAGCCTAATAAAAGCTAGGAAAGTCATAAAAAGGTAAATCGAAGGAGCCGTGAACCCGAAGAGCAAAATGTGAAAAGGCTGAACTATTTGACTTACTTTCATCTCAGAAAGAAGTTTCCATTCCTCCTGCTGTGTTGCAATTGGCTGGCAGGGTCACATGACCTTGACAACTAAAATAGAAAAGCCTCACCAAAGGGAGACTGAAGCAGCGGAATGCCGAGGAGGGAAAATGTATAAGAGTTTCAAAAATGTATAAGACCTGCAAACCACATGGACCTGAACCTTAAGAGTATCTAAAAGCGCTCCATCACTGCCCTGAGCAATGTCTTTCTAAAACTCCTGTTGGATCTCAACTTCCAGACTTATGTTCGTCCCATCTGAATATTGTATTGTCGTTGCAGCAGAAGTTTTGGAAGCCTGCCTTATTGTCTGCCTGAAGTTCACGCAATTGATACAGCTTAATGGCACAGCACTCCAGGAGAAACTACTCAAATTACTGTACAATCACTCAGACTATAACTAGCCAAGTTACAATGACTGCACAAACTCATACTGATTTGGCCCCTTTGCTGCTTGTGAGAATGAGCAAATTTCAGAAGTTTCCTATCTTAACCAAATATTCTCTCTGACAAAATTGCCCACTTATTGAGGTCATCTTTGGAAGGCCCCTCATAATGTCCAAGCCACTTTTGAGGTATGGTGGTTGCAACCATGGAAGGGTGCGGCTAAAATCTGAAACTTCCTTCCAAGAGATGCCCTTCACGCTTCAACTTCTTTGCAAAAACTTAAGAAGGCCATGATAGTTAATTTTCCTTGCTGTTTTAATTAGTCCCTGTTTCTAATATTTTTTATTGCTGGGTGCTTACTACCACTGCTATTTTGCATTTTATCCTGTGCTCTTTTGAATGTTTAACTGTTTGGTGTAAGCTTGGAGAATAGATTGGATAAAAGTAATTCAAACAGAATTAATTTAAAATTATTCATGTTGAGATTTATTTTTAATTTTTAATGTGCTAATTTAAAAAAATGTACAAGTGCATGCAAAATTATTAAAGAATTACCACATACACACACACACACATAACAAAAAGAAGACTTGGAAATTATAAATGGAACTCCAGAAACAGTGGCTGATTATTCAAAAGGCTTTTTCTTTGCACCTTCCTTAAAGCAAACAAACAAAACCACTTAATTTCAGCACTGACAAACTCTACATACTAACAAATTCTTACTGCAGATCAGGTATAGCTTTCTTCTTCCAGTGTGGTATAATTTTTTTAGCCAGTCCCCATACCTAAAAAATCCACAGTTCTTCATAGATTCCAAATACTAGTCATCCTGAATAATATTAACAATCCTGTTGATACTAGCCTAAAATACAATCATAACAGGACAAGACTAAACCATATTGGTTAATATTCCAGTTCCAGAGATGCATCTTCAACAGCAGGTTGATTACAATCAACCCATATTAAATATACTCTGAACTGTCCAGTGCACACAAACTTTTGTTTTGCGTATTAACCTCATTTTAAGAAAATATGAAACGGATTTCATATTGTTTAATGCAATCTTCCATTGATTTACCATTCAAGCTTGTTATTCAAAAGTCTTGCAAATAACTAACATCAATTTCACCAACTTCTTTCAGCTGAAGTTAATAGAATGCCTTCTCCTACTTCTGAAAAAGGCACAGATAAATTTAGGAAAATATTTAGGAAAATATTAAGCAAATATTAAAACTACCTTCAACAGTAGAACAAGCAGCTCTCTATCTGTTCCATGTCTGCTTTTTCCTCTTCTCAAGGTTGGTACCACCTCACCCCCCTTACTATCAATATGCAACTATTTCACTCTTGCTGGGAAATAAGATAAAAATTCTATTATTCTATTTTTCAAAATTTCAATCAAGGCCCATGAAAACATAACGTTCCTACTGATCATTTAACATTTTTCCCGATATAGGCAAAGAACAATAGCTTCAGGTTGTTCAAAGTATCTGCCGAAACAGACCTACATCAGTACAGGTGTAAACAAACCTATAATGCAAAGCACAGCAGCCGCTGGACATTTATCTAGATTCAGGTTGTTTAGTAGCTAGCTAAATATTTATATGGTATATCAATATCCCAAGCACAAGCTAGCCAAATTTGAGTACTTTTAAGCTGAAATATTCATGGGTTACATTTTGGGGTATAAGCCTCATCTTATTTATATATTGGACTGATATCCTGCATCAAAGCAGTGTAGTGTCCTATTTGTCCTCAGAACAGCAACCCTGTGGGGTAGGTTGGGCTGAGAGACAGCGACTAGCCCAAAGACACCCAGCTTCCATGGCAGAGGGTGGACTAGAACCTGGGTCTCCCCACTAGTAGTCCAACTCCTTAACCTCTATGCCACAATGGCTTCTTGGAAAGACACCTTCTCTTCCTCCGCTTAAAAAACATTTGCTGCCCATTTGAAAGTTGAAGCGCTCCCTTGAAGATCCATTGAATTCAGCGAGGGAATTCAGCTTACAATTTAAATCTTTATCACTGAAATACATTGAACTAATCTTGCTGCTCTTTTAGGATGAATCGTACCCACTAGTAATTTTATATTACAGCTAACTGAGCAGCTACAGTATGCAGTTACAAGAGAGAACTTTGACCCCCAGTCCGTGGCTCTGAGATTGTTATCAGATCTTACTCTGAAGCAGTCATCTGTGTCCAAGACCTATTACACACTGTCATGTGTTTCTATGGTTGTTTACCCAGAAATAAATGCCTCATCTGACTTCGTCCACAGAGTTCTGAGACTAGAGAGAATTCTAAGCAACATCTAGAGGATTGAATGCATACATAGCAGGTGACTACAGATCATATTTAATGCCTCCCAGTATTAAATGTAAAAGGGGGGCTCCCTGCAACAAAGAGGCATCAGAACTGCACTGCTAATGTTGCTCCCAATGTTGCCCAGTGGAGTTGGGTGGCCAATAAATTTAAATAAATTATAAATTATTGTTGGTCACACAGTCGGCCAGATGTTTAGACTGGATTTGGCATTTTTATCCACCTGTTGAGTCCTTCCTAAGGACCTGGGATAGACAGATGTTGTTGTTTGGTGGTGTTAAAGGTATCATCGTGAGCTGTAAGCTGTTCCAAGTAAAGTTGCCTTTTGCAATTGAGTGATGGTGATTTTGTCAATGCCGATGGTCTTCAAGTGGTGCTCCAGATGTTTAGGGATTGCACCCAAGGCACCTATTACTATTGGTACTATCTTTGCTTACTTTTGCCACAGCCGTTCTATCTCTTCCTCTTCCTCTTCTTCTCCTCCTCCTCCTCTTTCTCCTCCTCCTCCTCTTCCTCCTTCTCCTTCTTCTTCGCTCCACTCTTCCTGCTTCCATATACATTGGATTAGTGACAAGAACACCAGTAAGCATCAGATCCACCCATTCTGGAATACTGAAAGCTTAGACATGGAAGCCAATGTGCCTGGAGATATCTCTGCATGGAATGTCTACTCCAGATGTTGTCTACCATGCAGCTATTTGGAATGGGGCAAGGAAGATGTGCAACATCAGGGCAGTGCTATGATTTTCCTGCCACTTGATTGCATAGACTCCATTTCATGTGCTGCTTAGACATAACCTAATAAAATCAAACACCTGGAAAACTATTATTTCTCCATTTTCAGTGTTAGTGTTCACCCACTGATTTAAATATGCCACTGGGAATACATTCATACATATTTTTTTACTTCCATCTGTTCTAGCAAAACAAGATCTATTAAAAGATACGTACATATGCTTGAAACCTTTTTTTCCTAAGTCATTTCCATGCTTGAACCATACTGTAAGTTATTCATTGTTTAATGCAGAGATTAACATGGCTATTTTTTATCCTACCTAATTAATTTGCTCTTCATTCCACCTAACATAAACAGCTAAAAAGGATTTTTTCCCCCTTGCTGTGCGTGCAGAGATAAGCTGAAAGGGATACACTTTGGGGAAACACTTCCATTAGCTAAAGAAAATGTCACCTTTTGGGAGTGGTGTTGGAGGAGACTGCAGAAAGAGAGGAGTTTTCTAAGCCCAATCTTAATTAGGGCAGGAAGCAATACAAACAGCAGCAACAGGGAGTGTGTTAGAGAACATCTCGCTCTCTAGCCACCACTTATCTCTATTACACAGAAAAATTTCAGTCTGCAAATGTGCTGAATCATTTCACTGGAATTTAGCTCTTAGCTGCTGCTCAGAGAACTTAAAAAGGAAACTGCAAAACTATGAGGTAAGACCGTTATAGGGGCTGGACAATCAGTGGCCCCTGACTTGAATTTTGTACACCCCAAAGCTTCCAGGTTTGAAGTCCCCAAATGGCTGATTTCCTACAAAGCAGTATTTAATATGCTATTGCAGGTGGTGGTAGGTGTTTAACTTTGACAGGACTTGTCTGGACTTTGTCTGGACTTAGAAGCTAAGCAGAATTGGGTTGCTTCGTGCTTAGATGGGAGACTACCAAGCAAAACCAGGGTTGAAGCTAGACTGGAATTTTTTTTTTTTTAAGTATCTTAGACAACAGCAAACTACTTTAGCACTATTGCCAAAAATACTACCTCAACATGTCCAGGAACCTACCAGGAGTCAATTCGACTCAATATTTTTTAGTTTAAAAACAAAACAGGACCTAAAATAGATCTATTTTACCACACCTATTTTGAGTTCCAAAAAGTTCCTCCAACATCTTCCTCCCAAATGATGTGAAAATTCTGAAATGCCCCTTCTGCTGCCCCCAGGGGCCAGAAAGTAATACTAGAACGCAGACCCTGCCTAGACCAAAAACCTTTGCCTGCTCCTGCCCCATGGTTTCAGAATGTACTTTCAAAGTACTGTTTTCTCTGAACAGCATTTTTAGAGAAAACCTCAAGAAAAGTTAAAATAAGAAAACCCACAGGATGCAGAGGGTTATTTGAAAGCTCTCTTTCTTGGATGACTTGCCCAGTCTGAGTCCAATTTTCAAAATCAAGAATTATAAGAAACGAAAAGAAGAACTCACCAAACATTTGGACTCAGCAAAGCAAAAAATGGGTGCCCCTTCTACTGTCAAGGTTTCTCCAGGATTGTGGGGTGCATTGTGTTTCTATCTGAATGATCGTAATTTTTGTACATTTTCACTGATAACTATCAAATAGCCTGTGATTTAGGCTAACCGCGTCATATTTTTTTTACAATAGACGAGTGGCTACTCATAGTAAACAACAACAGAAAAACCACTGTAAAACACTCTTCCACACCATGCCAGAAACAATTATGTAAAGCATACCTTCTAATTAGAACACCATATTGTTTTTAATTTATACTTTTAACTATAAGCCTCTCACCTTCATCCAGAGGCTTTCCTGTGCCCGGGAAGACCGTCTTTTCTTTCACTTTATTGCTTAACCCTTGAAATAGTCATGTACTTTGTTCTAAGCTCAAACCAGCCATGATCAGACTTAGGAACTCCTTACCAATATAAGAGTGGAATACTTCGGCTGGTATCTGTAAGTCTTCAGAAATAGCGGGCAGAGACAGATCAATTTATAAGGACATCCAGGATGTTATCTGCCTTTGCAGGCCATTAAAGCTTTCTTATCTAATTATCCCACCCAGCACCTCTCTCCCTATTGCCAAGAAGAAGCAACTGCTTTTTTCCTTAGTACTATGTATTAGTATTAGCATTATGTATTAGTACTATGTAGAATTAGAAAACACATAGGTCTAAATTAAATGTGATGGATCATGTATCTCTCCTTTCAACATAGAGATGGAGAGAGAGACCTCAGCTATATAAACCTGTCCTTTTTTCAAGGGCCACTACTATTATTAAGCAGAGAGAGACACACACTTGTGCCAGCTAATTCTAAGTGTCATAAAAAGGTAGCAGGTTGTTAACTATTTAATATATTTTTATTGTAGTATACTTTGTCAAATGCTTTACTGAAATCAAGATATATTATGAGGGTTGAATGAAAAGTAACGTCTCCAATGTTATAAGTCACCAACAGATGGCAGTACTGATGCTCTAAAAGCTCAGACATGTTCTTTAGTTTGTTCACTTCACTTGGTAGAAAGTAGTTGGGAGAAAAGCTATTCTTTGTGAAAAGGAAACCTCCAATGAGTATTTGTCACTGTGCTTTAAACAATGTGCTGTAACTGAATTTTTGACTGTCCTCCAGTTGAAATTCATCATCAAATGCAGATTGTTTATAGTCATGGCTACGTTGGTCTAAGTACTAAACATTGCTGAGCCAAAAAATATAAAGATGGTGAACCAGGAAGAGCTGATTTGTGTGATCAAGAACGAAGTAGGTGACCTATGACAGCAACTGACAAGTTTCACTTAAGAAAGATTGATGAACTAATTAAAGACAATTGGTGGATTACTCAAAGGGAAAATGCTGTCAAACTTGACATTTCACAGGAATGTGTGGGTCATATTATTAATGTTCTTCAATATTGGAAGGTTTGTGCAAGATGAGTTCCTCACGTGCTGATGGCAGAAATGAAAGCTTTTGGAGTTGAAATTTGCCAACAATTATTATCACACTACAAGAATGAAGGTAAGAAATTTTTTCACACCTCCTTCCCTCCCTCCCTCCCTTCTGTCCTTCCTTCCTTCCCCAACTATCACCTGATATCAGCTGTAAAAATCTCCCTGATGTGTTATGCTTTATTAGAACATAAATATACCTAGATTAAAATCCCTGGTCAGTACCTATTTTTGTTGCAAACTAATTTGAAATTCAAATAATATGAAAACAAGGGTAATGGAAAATCAAGATTTCTGTTTCACAGTAATTTCTCTGCTTGCTTCCCAAATGGATGCTCATAGGAATACTAACTTGGACTTGTGCAGCTAGTGAAACAAAGTTAACAAAGACAGAGAATGTAACAAGTGAACTTGCTTTTGTTTCTGCACACATACATGCCAGAAAAATATTGACAAATGAAGAAATTCAAAGATGATAAACATTAAACTAGCAGGTGGTATGTTTAACCTATGGGATAAGAGTAAAGAAGCTGTACATATTTTGTTTGATTAGGAGATGACTAACAGTCAACGTGGAATCCACAAACATATACAAAGCAAGGCAAATCTGTTTTATTACTATGTTGTTCTGCTTTTGAGTGCATTGCCCACAGATCTGTATTTTGTAAGTGTGATCAGAAGCATATTTTTCATCCTTTGCCCTCAGTATTTTCCCTGTCTGCAACGTAAGATCACACTAAAACGAATACTATTGCCTATAGCTAGGGCCCATAATATGATATAAACAGAGCTTTCAGTGTGTATGACTTTTAAAAAGCAGTAGGCAGAACTTGACCCTGAGAAAGCAATTCTCTTGTTACCTTGAAATGAACTGCATAATTTCATAATTGTTTGACCATTTGATACTTTCTCCCATGTGACATTGATTTTTCTCTTTAAAGACTATCCTTCAGGCTTCATTTTATGTTACCAGCTAAAACTGAGTTAGGACATCATCCTGGATCAGTTAAACTGAGGATATCAGATGAACACTGATTGAAATAATAAAAAAAAACCTCAATTCTGTTAGAAGACACGCAGTTCAGCTAACAGGGTTATAGATCATACTGTAAAAAATCAGACCTGTCCTCTATGTATGTTTTTAAAGAAATTTTCACTTTCTTGTATAAAACTGTATGGTACAATCTGAGACTCTCAGTGTGATGAAAGGCTGCATCGTGTATTCATCTTGCAAGGTAGGAAGGTATTACTCATTTGATGAATATTCAAATCTGAACAATATAATCTAAATGTGACGGATTCCCATATCCTTCCAAAATAAATTAACTGGTCCCATGTCAGCTGAGATCTGTACCCAAATGATAAACCTCATAGTCCATGACCTGTGCTTGTTCCAAAAAAATGGAACATGTTTGGACTTGTGAAGAGGAAAAAAAAATGAGATGAAGGAGAAAGATATAATTTTGGTATCAGGTGAAGTGTTCTATGTAGCTGGATAGTTCTTCTGAATTAATCTTTTCAGATGCAAGCATAGAGTGTTATTCTGGACCAAGCAAATAATCCATCATTTCCATTACTGCCTAACTTATGGGCAGCAGTTGGAAAAGAGCTTTTCTAAAACTCTAGATGACCTTTATGAGACAAATCAGTAGTAAATTGCATTTAGATTGTATGTTCTATTCAGGTTTTTAAAGAACATCTCCCTAATGCTGTGTCATTAAATCTGGCCTAAAATTCTCTCTCAGGAATGTTTAGTTAGAATCTTTTATGAGCAAGTTGTCCATGGCAGTAGATCTTCATATATACAGCAGGATGAAGGAGATGTTCATTAAAATGATCCAGACTTCAGAGCGTACAGCTGAAATCAGTGTTTTTGAACTCAGTAATTGCATTTCAAGAATCTCTTGAACTATTTTCTACCTCTGAGTTGGTTCAGCTAAAGAAGATAGCTGTTTCAGTTTTCAAAGCTTAAATCATAGATGTCTCATTCTGGAGACACTCAATCTCACTCTCCTGAGTATTTGGATTGAATATACCAACCCAAAATTATTTGCCAAAAATTATTTGTCAAAAATTATTTGCCAAAAAGTATTTGCTCATAGTTGGCTTGAAGAACATTAAGATTTACCCTTATAAAAAAAAAATAGATTCATATCTTTTCAGAAGATTATGTACACAGAGACACACATACACACCATCATAAAACTAAAGGTTATTTGCCCAGCAATAATTTTATATCTGCAATTTATAACAAAGCTTATAACAAAGTCTTATAAGAAAAGCTTATATTTTTCCAAAGATTTCCATGATTTTGCTGCAAATATTACTTCACTAAATACTAACAACTGGAGAATTAAAATGCAAATGACCTGCAGTTGAGAGTGAAACATCATTTGGATTTGAGTTGTATCAAGATACTCCTAGTTATATGTTTCTTGCCATACATTACACTTAGCATGTAGAGCCAGGTATAAAATTGTAACCCCAAATTATCCATATTCTCATGAATTATTTTGGAGGAAAATAGCTAAGGGTATAATTCTGATTGCAGAAACAATGTCTTTGAGCAATGGCCTTCAATCTTTTTGGTCTGATGGACGGACTTGAAATTTAGAACATATAGTGAGTACTCACCCAAAATAACTCATGAGGGGCTTGACCATTCACAAAATGGCTACCATGGAGAGCACAGCCAGTTACAAAGCACTGATTAAACAGAATGCTACCTGCTACTACCTCTAAGTCCTCAGGATGCTCCTTATTAACCCTTGTTTGTTCCTTTTCTGGGCAGGTAGGCATACTTTTAAACAGCACTGGGGAGGGCCTGCCCATCATATTTATTTTCTAACAATATTATAGAGTCTCAGAAGTTATACCTTATCAGGGTAGAAGTGGAGAAATAACATCAGGTCTCCACTGGGAGACAGGTTCTTTCTGCATTTTTGAAATCTTGATCTCAGAAAGGAGTATAATTAGGACTACCGTGGATGAATAAATGGAGCTCAGGAGCTGATAAATCATAAATGGATTCCCAGATGCCATCATTTAGATCAGCAAAATCTGGCAATTTTCCCTCTTGTTGTTTGTAAAGGGAGGGAAATTTTGTGTGTGTGTGTTTTTTTAAAATAAACTCTGAAGAAAGTTACAACCATCTCTCTAACCCCATTTCTATCCTGCCAGATGCAGCCAGAAAATCGGCCGGTGATGTTGGAGTGCGCCATCTACATCAGAGTTAGGATTGATCTTCTTACTAATCAACCAAGCAACCAAGCAACTGAGGATACATTCTGGGTGACTCCTAGGGAAGTCTGTGGACTGAGAAGGAGTCTGGCCTTGATGGCATCATCCCAAAAGCAGCAAGGAGATCCTGGTCAAGAAGCTCCATTCTTGGAACTCTAGCAGGGGATCTTTTGGACCCAAGCCCATCACATTCTCCTGACTTATCCAGTAATCTTAGAGCTGGTCTGATCTATAAGGGGAATTAATTTGCCTCCCATTGGGAGCAATGGAAGGGAGAAAAAGTGACTGTAAATCCCAACAGACAGAAAGAGACAGAATATCCTGCCACTTTAAGCCTGACAGGTCGTAATAGAGTCGTTTGGCTGCATAGTATTCTTTGTCTCCAAACCATCTTCTTGCATTTTTCTGCTGAGCAAGAATTGTGATCAATGGAATATAAGCCAGGCTGATCTACAGCTCACAGAAAGATGAACTGGTAGACCAACATCCCAAATCAGTGACTAGTTACCCAGAAAGGTTCATGGAGTATAGATAGAAGAGGGTAAGCCTGCTCACAATTGTTTGAACAATTACAGAACTCTGGCCATTTTCTTCAGTGAATCCAGTGTTCTTGCTATCCATTCTGAGTTGGCCAGTTTGGTTTCTCTCTTACATTTAGGAAACAGCAGATATTGGAAACCAAATCTAAAACTTATTTACTTACCTATATTTTATCTGGCTATTCCCATTCCTTTGGGAGCTTAAGGTGGCTTACATGAAAGTATTCTCCAGATTTATTCCCTACAGCAACAATCCTGTGAAGTGGGTCGTGCTGAAATAATGGACTTGAAGTCATCCAGTCAGCTCCATGGTAAAGTGGAGAACTGAACTTGGATCTCCCCAGCTCCAACTCAAAACCTTAAGCACTATACTTTACCAAATCTGCTATCCTTTCATCTGTTGACAAGATCCTACAATTGGTTGATCTGGAATAGCAACACCTGATAATGCTATATCTATCCAGCTATGCATAGCTGTTGTAGTCCTTGGAAAACTGATGGACTATTTTCTGAACATTCCTGAAACATAAGTAGAGGTGTTGCATTTATCATAAAGCTCAGAGTAATAATTGTTTAATCAGGCCATGTATCCCTATAGTCTGAATTATCTGAGAAAAGATTCTTGATAAAATTCAGTGTTCTTGCATACCAAAATTTTCTCTTCTACATTCAGGATTAGCTCTGTAGAGCCACAAGGAAATCTGGCTCAGATTCCAGGATCTTCAGAGCTGCATTTTCAAGCACCTGAAAACAGTTCAGTGTACAAAGAGGGCATGTACACTGGTTATGTCTATATAATATTAGTCATACGTAATTGTATGTCAGGAGACAATCCATGTTTATTACTTCTCTGTTAGAGTCTCTCAATGAGACCCTTCTCAGTCTGCTGCCCTCCGGGTGCATTTGGATTACAGTTCCCATAATCTCAACTGTCCCATTGAATGTTATTGACTTAATACTCTACGTAAAGATTGAGTGCATTTATTTGCTTAGAATGGGTGTTTTAAAAAGAACCTGTCAGATTAGATATAGAAGATGATAGACCTGGTATAAGATTGCTTCCTCTGTGGATGAACAAATAATTATGTCCAACTTGCAAAAGCATTCTTTTTCTCAGCTGAATAAAAACAGGTTAAAATTAACACTTACGTGTGGTTTCTAAGGCTCCATAAGTTCACTCAGTACGTACTCTCTGATTTCTTGACTATTAACTAGGTGTCAATTTCCACAGCTAATAATAATGTGCATGTACTGGAAGCATTTCAATAAACACACATGTAAATTGAGGGGAAAATCAAGGGAAACAGAGACGATACTGCCTCTCCGATTCATTCTCCATGCAGGAGACACCAGTTTGCAGCAGAGGATCTCTTGTATTCCCAGAGGCCCTCCACGCCAATTGAAGCCCTGGCCCTCCCAAGCTTTTGAACCGCACAGCCAGCCTCCAGAGAAGGAAGACACACTTTGTTGCAGAAAGCTGCCCTCTGTACGTGGAGGGCCTTGCTAATGCCTGAAGGAGCTTATTTATAGTCTCCTAATCCTCCCTCAATTGCTTATAAAAACCTAATGATTCTCTCACATCAGACTTGACTCCTGGAGACTTCGTGCACATGGCTATGTAGTATTATTTGGCAACAATAGGAAGTGGTTTGCCTTTGTCTTTTCTGGATTTTATTTTACTTTTTTCATTTTACATCTCCCAGTTTATCTGCACCTTGGTGGTCTCCCATCCAAGTACTAAGTAGGTCCAACTCTGCTTCAGTTCTTCTCAGATCAGTCCAGGTCCCTCAGCTGAATGGGACATGAGCAGCTACATACACTCCCCTAAGAAATGGTGACATGGCTCAAAGTATGACTGATAATACAAGTTGGCCCTCTGTACTGGGCATTTGTCATGAACCTTTAACACTAGCTGTTACCAACCCTGAGATAACATATCTGATATCCTAAAAGTTACTTTTATAAAAGTGTGAACAGAAGAAAGGTAGGATTTTTCACATAGTGTTCCTGAAGGTACAGTACATCCAATGTATATTTCTGTCAGCCCTTTGAGGTAGTCCAGGCAAAGAGCAGCAACCAAGAGTACTAACACTACCTTTATTGCAAGGTTACAGTAACATAATCTTGCAGTTCTGAAAGTACCTCTCCTTCCCTTGCTTTTACTTTCCCAAAAATTAGGGAGGGTCCCTTCTGAGACATTTCCTCCACCCCACCCCTCCTTCCAACTCAGATTTCATTTATCAGACCGTTGTCTAGGCTGCAGCAATTCCTCCTGTCTCCCAAGGTCATTCCCACATACTATTATAATTTCTAACCACCACAGTTTTTTTTCAGTAGGCTCTTCAGGAAGTCACAGCCCCACAGATGCAGACATTTCAGCTTTACATGTAGAATTGTTGTTTCCAACTTCCCTTTCTATCTGGGGAAACTGTTTATTACTCTGTCAAGCCAGCAGAACCAGTGATACTACATCCCATCCCACACAAAGCATGCAAACAAAATGCAAACTCTGAGATAAAGCCTGCAACAGGATTTCATGCATTGCTGGAATACAATTCACCATGTGATAGTTCTCAGGTTCAGGCCTTAGAAAAACTTCTTATTAGAACTACAATCATTTTTCAGTGTTAACTCTTAAGTACTTTGACTAATTTATTGATTATGTGCCATCAAATCATTTTTGACTCCTAGCAACTCCATGATGATCTATCCCTAACCTGTTCCTTCAGGTCATCCAATGTTGCACCCATTGCCACTGTAACTGAGTCCATCCACCTTGCTGCTGGTCATCCTCTTCTTTTCTTTCCTTCCACCTTTCCCAGCATTACAGCCTCCTCCAGGGAGCTGGGTCTTTGCATAATGTGTCCGAAATAGGATAATTTGAGACTGGGCATCCGGGCCCTGAGTGAGAACTCTGAGTTGATTTGTTCAATGATCTATCAGTTTGTTTTCTTGGCTGTCCATGTATTCTCAGGAGTCTTCTCCAACACCAAAGTTCAAAGGCGTCGATACTCTTTCTATCCTGCTTCTTTAAAGTTTACTGTAACTTTTGCTTCCATAGAGTGTCACAGGGAAGACCATGGCTTGCAGGATTCTGATCTTTGTACTGTAGGTATAGGCACATCACAGCATTTGAATATTTTGTCCAAGGCCTTCATGGCTGCTCTACTAAGGGCTGGTCTGCGGTGTATTTCTTGACTGTTTGTTCCTTTACTGTTGATGGTTGATCCTAAAAGGCAGAAGCTCTGCACCACTTCAGTATCTTCATTGTCAATTCTGAGGCCGATTGTTGTACCTGTTGTCAGTAGTTTGATCTTCTTTATATTTAATTTTAGTCCCATTTTTTCACTGTGCTCTTTGATTTTTAATACTAGGACTTGCAGATTCTTTGCATTTTCCACTACAAGGGTAGTGCCATCAGCATAGTGCAGGTTATTGATGTTTCTTCCCCCAATTTTAAAACCACACTCATCTTCTTTCAATCCAGCTTCCCTTAATACATACAGGCTGAATAAGTAAGGGAAGAGTATGCAGCCTTGTCACACTCCTTTGCTAACCTGGAGCCAGTCTGTTTCACCAAGTTCTGTCCGTACCGTGGCTTCCTGATCTGTATATAAGTTTTCTCATGAGGACAATGAGATGTTCTGGGATTCTCATTTTTCTGAGCACTTTCCACAGCTTGGGGTGATCGACACAATCAAAGGCTTTTCTATAATCGATGAAGCACTTACTGACTTCTTTATGGTATTCTTACTTTGAGTAAACATGATGTCGAAACAGGACATATCCAACTTGCTCAAATGATAGCAGTAGATGCTATACTAATGCCATTATGCAAGCCATGTATCAAAGAACATGTTCTAAATCTTCTTTTGAGATGCCAGCCTGAATTCTCAGGGAGCCTTTCTGTGTAATAGACCCATCTGAGATATCTGAGAGGTATTTCCCCTGGCTAGTTCTTAGGATGCCTTAGGATCACACAAATGCAGCAGTTTGAAAGAGCTTTGTGAACCATATGGTCTCCAGCCAGAATTGACCCGCCCAACATGTGCATCATGGCAGAAACTGCTGGTGATCCTTCATTTATTTATTTATTTATCAAATTTGTAATGCTGCCTAACTCTAGGAAATATGTGGGATGGAGATGGAGGTTTTTTCAGTGCAGCACTTCATTATGGAAAAGCCTCACCTTAGAAACCAGGTTGACCACGGTAGTTTTTGTCTTCTAGAAACTTTTGAAATCTGAATTATTTCAGAGGGCCTATAGCGGGTGTTGATATCCACGATTGTTAGATATTATTTTACATTCATGGTTTCATAATTTTATGTGCTATTTAGTCCTACTATTGATATTTTAGTACCAAGTGCTTTCAGTTTTTTGTTGTTGCTCTTAATTACTTCAGAGAATCAGCTTGATTACAACAGGTATACATTTGATAAAATAAATAAGGGATAGAAGACAACCATGGTCAATTCGTATTTGATGTGAACTTACCAATAGATTTTCTACATCAAAGCCTTAGCACTGTTCAAAATTATACAATGCAATTCCTTAAGCAAACGAAAATATTAATCTAACAGGAAAAGATGGGTACGAAATGCATGTTACTATCTAAAGGCTTCAAAGATGAAACCGTCTTTGAGGAAGAAAAAGAAAAACTGGCAGAACTGTCCATCCCTAATAGGAAGTTGCAGGGATGGTGAGCAGAATCCATTTCATTTCATAATCTTCATAATACTCTCTGAGTATGAGGGTATAGAATCCTCGTAAATATTCCAGATGCTTGAAGTACTATCTGGATGCCTAAAACATCAAATCAAATCTGAGTATTAGGTGTCTGGGTTAACAATCAAGTTCATTACAACAGTTTTAAAATGAGACAAATGGCTATTTGTCCATCTCTAGATTCTTAGACCAGTGTTTCTCAACCTTAGCAACTTTAAGATATGTGGACTTCATGGCTGGCTGGGGAATTCTGGGAGTTGAAGTCCACATATCTTAAAGCTGCTAAGGCTGAGAAACCCTGCCTTAGACAGCCTGTAGTTACCCAAGAAGGAAGGCCTGCAGTACAAGTTTGACAGGGCTATTGTATTTCAGACTGACTACAGAAGATTATTAGACATTTTCAGTAGAAATTCATATAGAAAAAAGTTCTGCACAGAGACAGCTAGTGAATCAGGGAAAACGTGCGAAAGCATGTCTGCCCACTTATTTTCTTTATGCCAGGAGGAGAATGCTGGAAGCATGCAAGTGTGAGATCTACCAAAGTTACAATCTCAGAAGAACTTCGTGTAATTCTGCTGAGTGTGTAACTTGCATCTTCAATCACATAGTTCTGCTTTTAGTCACTGAAAAACTGCAAAGCATCTCTAGTTTTATTTCAGAAAGTTAGGATACTGAGGGAACTAAAACTGCATTTTTAAAAAAAAGTGTCTTTGAGTCCATCTTAATCCTGGTGACTGCCTGGCAAGTCCCAGAAGTGCTTTTCCATTGCCTTCTTCCTAGAGCTGAGAGGGGAAAGGCTGCCTTAAAGTCACCTAGTGGCTTCATGCCCATGGCAGGAATAGAACTCACAGTCTCCCAGTTTCTAGTCTGGTGCCTTTAACCACTACACCAGTGGTTCTCAAAGTGTGGTCTGGAAGTCAAATAAATAAATATTTTAACATTTCTCAGTTTTAATTTCAGTACCTATTGACAGATATAACCCACATAAACCAAAGTTCTTTGGGGCCCTCAATCATTTTTAGGAATGTAAAGGGGTCCTGAGACCAGAATGTTTGAGAACCACCACAGAACACTAATCTGGCTCTCAAAAATGGATTACTATATGTAATTTGTACTGATATTCAGTTGATGATGGGGAAGACGCTAGAAAACTATTGGCAACTGGAGTAGACAATGAGCAGCCAAGTTAACAATTAGGCTAAGTCCATACCGTGTGCTAAGTATAACATGATGTGTTTGGTTGTGGCTTGGCGTGTTATGCAATCCCCAACATAGTAGTTTGAAAACCAGAGTTTATAGCTTTAGATCATGTTTAAACCCACCACTTATGACGTTTTCAATACACCATTAAAACAAACTAGCTTAGTGTAACATGCATAATCCGACTAGGTATAATGCTATTTACTAAGAAGGAAAAATATATTCATTTTGAATAACAAACATTACTATGTAGCTCAGAAAAAAAGGCCTTCCCATTGCTCTCCTATATTGCTTAGGGTCTCTGCAAATGAAGCAAATTGATAAATTGATAAATAAATAATTTATCATCAAATAAATAATTATGCTTTAGATGTATTCATCCTCAAGACTCTGTTAAAGACTTTGCCTAGGAGTTCAGTATTTCTATTTCTTCATCTTTTCAAAGCTCTACTGGCCATGCAGAATGAGAAATAGAGAACCATAAGTCTGATCAACCATTGTGGCAGAATTTCTGATCCCTTCAGAGATTGCAGAGCTAAGCCAAGATGTGATAAAACTTACCCTGGACCCATTTAATTACTGCATAGAGAGATGATAAATAGACAGATCATCTCGTCTGATCATTTTTACAAATATAATTGAGAGTATACGATATTTCAACCTCTTACAGAAATAAAGTGAGTTTTAAAGAAACTAAATTGACACAGATTCCATTTGATTCCATGTTTTTTCCTTAAGTTTTAAGAGAAGAGATTTTATCTCATTACTCCCTTAGTCATTTCTTTTTATTTAATGATTTACAATGCACTGTCTACTCAGGAGATGGTGCCACTAAATTCATTGGGCTTGCCACAAAGAAATATCACCCGCTTCCTCCCAAATTTCTGAGAAGATATGCATTCCAACATTTAAATGCTCTGCATACTGCTTAAAAAGTTTTCTACAATGTGATATTATGTAAGCAAATTCATTTCCAATTAACCATTTAGTCTGAATACTTATTCCCTGGAACTATTTGATATTTGGTTGCCAGGCGATTGAGACAACATTGACCCTTTCTCCTGAGGCATTATGTGGTGAGTTTGATTTTGGCTTAGCCATGTTGTGTGGACTCAGCCATTGTGGCTTGTAAACTGAAGTTTATGTTTTCCTGTGATGTATGAACTGGGTCACTGAGCTTCTTCAAGAAAATATGCTTAAAACAAATCATAGATTAATGCGACGTATGACCACCTCCATCAAGCAATCACACACTCACTAGGTTCAAGTCAGTTTGGGAGCTGGCAGATGAAAGAAATGTTGCAATGCTGTGTCTGCCTACGTGTTGTCTCTCAATAAAATTATTTTTTTTAAAAAACAGTTGTCACACGTTGGAGCCTGCTGGTTTACTAGTTTGCTACGTTTTCATTCTATATACCTGCTCAAAAAGTATGTAATACTTACTAGAGTGAAAAGTAACTTAACTGTCTTTGCTGCTTAAAGGCAGCTTTATATGTGCACATGGTCACAAAGTTGCATAATACTTGAACACCAAAGCAGTGGACTTCGTTCTGTATTCATTCATAAATCATGGAAAAGAAAGATTCATGAGGTCCCAATGTATCATTCCACTGAAGGGAGTTCCATAAAAGAGCATGTTACCGGAGTACTAAAACCAAACTGTTATTCCTTGCTGTGGGAAAGGAAGCACTTTTTCCCCCCTACATCTCCAGCGAGTACTATTCCAGAAGTCTCTTTTCCGTAGCAGGAAAAAAAAAACATTCCTGAAATCAATACCACAACTGACAGAAGGGAGGAACAAGCACACCCAGACTGCCTGCAGCCCTTAAGAAAGAGGAACAACTAAAAATTAGACAGACAATTCCTAGGGGTGCCCTCAAGTTTGTTTTTAGAAAATCTACGACGACGACAAACATCCTACTTGGAAGGAAAAGGGTTACCTACTTTGACAGGATCGTCTGAGTTGCAGCCAATCTCCTCATGTGGAAGGAAAAGCAGAAGCCTGAGATATTAAAAGGTCTCTCCCACTGAGTGGTTCCTGCCACACGTGTGCTTGTATTTTCAGCTCTGATGAGATCTGCTTGCTGGCAGCTACCAGGCAGCTGATACAACGGGAAAATGAAGACATGTCATGGCTGAAAAATAAAGTACTAGCACCACCGTATGCTAGAGGCTGGAAAATTGATCACAGTCCAAAAAAAAGCCTGTGCATCCAGTTTTCTCAGTTTCTCTTTTCTATGAAACGTCTTGGGGGGGGGTGTTTTTTAATTTGCAGCTGCAGCTAAGAGAGATAGAAAGCAATGTTGACAGGACTACTAATTTGCCAGGAAAATCCTAAACTGGCCAAGCTGAATTTCCCTTCCCATGGTATAATCCAGGATACTTAAAAATGCATTAACTGGGCAATAGGAAGGAAGCGCACGCTACAAAATGTGAACATTAGACAAATGCCCCAGACTCTAATAGAGCTTTCTATAAGTTGATGTGCCAACACTGTGTCTCCTTTGGAGGAGAAGTCATTTCATAGCCACTTTATTGCTCTCTCCTCACCCTCCCCTCTCTGCCTGCCAAGGGGTACAGCTTTGCCCAAAGTGGCCCTGAAAGAGATTAGCATCCTACTTATTTATAAGCCCTTTCCATCTGTCCCATGATCTGCCCATTTCTGCCTAATTTTTACCCAGTGGTTTTACATTTGCCTTCGATATAAACAGAGGCTCTGGAGCAGAAAATAAACTCACAGGTTGTCTTTCCCATTTAAATGAGAAAGGAAGGGGTGTCTACAACCTGGTTTTAAAATGGAAAACCTGGCTCCTATCTATGAAAGTTCTCTTTAGCATGTCCTTTTAAATTGTTCTCAGTGTTCTACTGCTTTCATGGTTTTCCTACGACCATTTTGTTATTTTGAGATGTGTTGTGCATCATCTTGGTGGTTTTTAGGAAAACTGTCTTCCCAAACCCCATGATTTCTTACACAGCACATAGATGCAATAGTTTGAGGGAGGGCAGTCCTGCTGTGAATAAATTATAGAGCCTAAACTTGTCATTAAAAAGATACACATACAATGTTCCGTCACAATCATCCAAAGTAAGAAGACTCAGAAAGGCTAAGGATTCCCCCCCGCTGGAGAATTGCCTACTATTTAGATGCAATTACAGATGACAAACAGATTCACTTTTATTCCAGATTTCTCAAAAGCAAAGTGATAATCACATTCTACCCATTTCTATTTTAGTTATGTGCACTAAACCAGTAATGGAAAGCAGTAATGAAATCACACAGCACTAGGAATAAGAAATTTCTCCTCATTCAGATATTCAGAGCTGATGGCAACTAAGGGCTTGTTAGAATTCTTCGCTCTTTCCTGTTTTCATTACCTCTAACACCCTTGTACTTCATTTGTACATCTCTTTGAAACTTGACTTAGATATAGATATAAATAGATAGATGATTGAGAGAATTTCTTTCCATTCATATTCAAAGCAATAACCTATAATATGCACTTTGGTTAGTTGCAAACAAAACTGAACATCTCAACATATTTGTTCTTCTAATTTTTCCTTTGCTAATCCACATCTATCATCTCTTGTACATGTTTTCACACACAAATATCATATACATGTCATAATCATGTCACCAAGGCTGGTAAAGATCGCTTACATTTTGTGGGTCAAATCTATTGCTAATCCAAAGATTTTGGTAACTTCTCCATATTCTATCCCTATTCAGGATTTCTCTTGATTTGATCAGCTGCCTGAATCATGACTTTTTTATTTTTAAATGGGTGTTTTTTATCATTTTACCATGTTTTAATTATATTTGTTATATCTATTGGAAACTATTTTGATATTTCTGAATGAAAATAATAGAGATGCTGTAAATAAATAAATGAGCATGTTATAATCCATTCTACCTACTGTATGCCCATACCAAAGCTTTGGACAAGCTACACCGAAGAAATATTGACATAAGTTGAAGTATTTTAGAAACAAGAACAGAACAAGCTTAATTATTGATTAGTATCCTTAAAAAAAAACAACGAAAGCTTTGATTGCATGATAGAAAATTCTACCTGATACAGTAGCTGATTCCAATTCATAACAAGAAATATATTAATGAACTATAACAGATATTGGTGTTCAGTTCAAGGGCTGTAACAGCTCACGATTTCAGTGTGTTGACCTTTGATTGATCACTTAGTTGAATTGCTCATTTAACTGAGTAAGTAGTAAATAATTTATTGAATAAGTCTTCAGACCATTTCAAGTATACTATGGGTATCAACAATACATATGTATTTTAAAATGAAAAATTATTATTAAATCTAAAATCTAATAAATAGCAGACATTAAACCTGAAATCTAAAATCTAAACAATAATAATATTAAAATCTTAGGTTTTCAGGTCAGGTTAAAAACATAATACTTAAGTTAAAACATAATATTTTAATTGGTTTATGAGTAAACCAGATCAATCCCATCTTGTGAATCAATTGGTTGAAAGAGAATTGTAAGCAGTGAGTAAAACTGTTGCAAAACCGTGAATTAATTTCCATGAAAACTTGACACTGAGAAATATTATCCTATACCTGGAAATATCACTTAGCCACTTTACATCTCATTATTACAGCTCTTAGAATTTATTTGTAACTTTTAATTCTGTTTCTAATCAACCAACTTTAAAAATATGGCATCAATTGTTTGCTTAGCGAGAATATATTGATCTGCCATCTATTTTTTCATCCCCAAGTTTGCTTTTATATCAATTAAAGCAGTGTTGTCCAAACTTGGCCACTTTAAGATGAGTGGACTTCAATTCACAGAATTCTGGGGAATTCTGGGAGTTGAAGTCCACTCATCTTAAAGTGGCCAAGTTTGGACAACACTGAATTAAAGAATAAAAACTCCTAAAACTCTTATCCGCTTCCATAAACGGTTCTGCTCTTGCCAAACACACAAATATATTAGCAATAGTGATTGTATAAAATACACCAGAATTTTATATCGGATATCTGTGAGCTGAAAACAACAAATTCATCTATTTTAAATTGTTTCAGACCTGATAGTATTGCAGAAGTTGCTGTGCATGCCTACTTTTTAAATATATTAAACCATATATTCTATAAAGCAGGGTTTCTCAACCTCGGCAGTTTTAAGATGTGTGGACTTGGACTCCTAGCATTCCCCAGCCAGCATAGGAATTCTGGGAGTTGAAGTCCACACATCTTAAAGTTGCTGAGAAACCCTGCTATAGAGTAACTATCATTATAGTTATATAACTGTAGTAATAGAAAATTAAACAGACCCAGATCAAGATGATTGAATACTATCGTTACCCCTCAAAAGAAATAGTCCAACTCTTTTTTTATGGTTAAATAAATAAATGTGGCTGAGAAGAAGGAGGAGGAGGAAAAGGTGTCAATAACCAGATGTACCCCCACATTTGTAATCTATCAATAGCAGAAAGCAAGCTGGATCTGAAACATTTGGGCTAGCTTATCTTTATGCACCTGGAGTCATTCTGGAATGCCATATCTTGGTTTCATGAAGGGCAGGTAGGCAGCAGTTGCCCAAACCAGACAAATTTCTCTTGTACAGCCCCAAAGCGTACTGCCTGTCCAATCTTTCATCAATCCTTAATTTAAACTTATTGTAACATATAAGGAAAATATTCCAACAGAAATAAATATCAAACAAGTGTCAAGAGCAATTTGTGTGTGTGTGTGTGTGTGTCTTTGAGTCTGTCTTGACTCCTGGTGACTGCCTGGCCAAGTCCCTGCAGTTTTCTTGGCAACATTTTTGGGAAGCGATTCGCCCTTGCCTGCTTCCCAGGGCTGAGAGAGAATGACTGGCCCAAGGTCACCCCACTGGCTTTATGCCTAAGTCAGGACTCTAATGCACCATCTCCCAATATCTAGCCTGATGCCTTTAACCACTTCACCAAACTGCCTGTGTGAATTCACAGAATACTTATGATTGTCTCTAATACCAAGGCTACCTGTTGTACAATTCTAAGCTGGGAGTTGACTTCCATTTTCTTACAAAATATACCAAGGCTCATATACATCATGGCTGTAAAGTACAGTCTTTAAATATGCATCTAATTAAAACATTCTCTTTCACTCATTTTACGTGTGCAGTTTCCCCAACAAACTGTTGGAGGAAAATACCTTAGGTGTTAAATATCCAAGTAGCTTTCATTTGTAGCAAAAGGAACAGTAAGTTGGATAAGCATATGAAGGTGCTCAGCAACTTAATTGGTGGAAATAGTTGATATAGAAACAAAGATGAGCCAAACAAGACATTGTTGAAAGGGCCGAGAAACCCTTTCACTCCTAAGAGCAACATAATAATCAGAATCTATTAATCCTATTTAAAAGAACGCAAGACCTCTGTGTCTATAAATTGTGAGATTCAAAACATGAACACAGGAAGTTGTGTTAGATCGGGTCAGTCTCTTTTATTTATCTAGCACAGAAGGAAAACATGTGGCCCTCCAGATGTTCATCACAGAGATGGAAAGGACTTTCTAAGTTATCTAATTCAACTCCCTGCTAAGTGCAGGAATCCATTAAGGCATCTCTGAGAGGTGGCCATCCAGTCCCCATTTGAAAACCTCTGGTGGGGTTCATCACTGTTTTAGGCAGACAGCTCTACTGTTTAACAAGTCTTATTGTCTGGAAATGCCTCCTAATACTCAGCCTGAATCTCCTTTCTTTTAATTTCAATCCACTGGACCTTGCCTGGTTTCAGCAGAGAACAGTTTCACCCTCTCTATTTAATAAATTGTTAAATAATTAATCATTTCTCATAAGGGTTGGTTTCCAGAACTCTTGTCATCCTGATACTTCTCTTTTGACTCCTCTAAAGATTCTACATGTCTCTTTTAAAATGCAGTGCCTAGTACTCCAAATGTGGTCTAACCAGGGAATGTTGCTAATATCTCTTTTTAGCCCTAGCCAATCCGTCTAATGGTGCAGGACATTGGGAACTGCAATCTGAAAACATCTGGAGGGCCACTTGACACTATCTGAATTTAGCTCCTAGTCTAATATTTTCTTTTTTTGGACTTCTAGTGATTCTCCTTGGTCTCCAGCAGGAGTCTTTTCAACTTTTCTAACTAGAGATGCCAAGAATTGAATTCAGGACATTCTGTAAGCAAAACATGTACCTACTCCTGAATGACAATCCCACTTTTTGATTACTTTTAATGAAAAGCTGGATAAGCATGTTATAAACAATCAGTTATTAACTGATTGCTTGATTCATTGATTATGTGCCATCAAGTTAGTTTCAACTCCTAATGACCACTAGACAGACTACCGGTTATAGCCTCCCCAAATTGTGTTTTGTGACATTTATTTTTCTTGTGGACGAATTGCTCCCTTACCAGTTGTGGAATTTGAGGTTTGTTCCAAGCCCTGAATTAAATCCACCAATGGCTTCACTGAGGATGGGATGTTTATGTTGTTTATTACTCATACACTAAAGAACTACATTGGGCACAGATTCAAGCAGCCTGAGAATGTTCAGTTTTTATTGTAAATGAAGGCAAATTTCCTTCCTTTTTTTTTTTTTAATATGCAATGGCAAGTATTAAAGATTGGAGGTCATATCCATGAAAATTTCAAAAGCCAGAAACATGATTAACACCAACAAATTTTTTTCCCTCTTCCTGGATCCAGTTGAGTCAAAGTCAAAATTAAAAATAATTTATATTCAGCAAGCAAAGTTCTCCCTTTTTGGCTGGTGTGGGTCTTCCGGGCTGTGTGGCCGTGTTCTGGAAGTTTTGTTTCCTAACATTTCGCCAGCAGCTGTGACCGGCATCTTCAGAGTGCAGGAGCACAGAGAGAACTGCTCCTGTCTGTGCTCCTGCCCTCTGAAGATGCCAGTCACAGGTGCTGGCAAAACATTAGGAAACAAAACTTCCAGAACACGGCCACACAGCCCAGAAGACCCACACCAGCCATTGTATGCCGGCCGTGAAAGCCTTCAACAATATATTCTCCCTTTTTGTCCTCAAAATGTGATTACCAGTGCACAGAATTTTGCTCACAAGTCTGTCTTTCTCTAATAATGATCTCTTTAGCTTTTAAACCTCTGTCCAGGCCACTAGCTGAAAGCTGACACCAGTTTATTCCTAGCTTAGCTGTGTCCTGTCCCTGACATTTCTTATGCTTATTTCAGTTTTTCTGTTTTTGTAAGCCTGATATAGTCCTCTTCACTATCTTATCATCACAGAAATACTGTTTTTATTTGTGTAGAAATATGTTGTTCTCAGTTCTCAACATTGGATCAATCTCTCAATAGAAAACCTCATTTTATTTTTAAGCCACCCTATGCTATCAATAAATTATTTCTTTCAGTCCTGAACATTTCTCCTCTTCAATCTCCCCATCATTTTCCTCTGTCTAGAATTCAAGGTAATGTTTTCTAGTTGTAGTCAAAACAGATACATGTAAAGGGACTATTAAACTGGATGATCAGCCTGCAATCGAAATGTGCATTTTGTTCCCTGATTACATTTCCATCTCTTCTTTCAGTTCTAGCAATCAAGTTAACTGAACATTTGAGGGCCGTCTATATTATATGATACAAGGCTTCTGTGGGTGAAGAGAGATAAAATTTTAACAAGTTATTACAAAGGGATTTGATTGCCATGATATTTCTGAAATTTGTCTCAGTCAGAATCATTGGCAGTCCTAGACTAGCTACTAGTAATTAACACTCTAGGTCATCCATGCAGTTGACACCTCCACCCTACATACATGCATACATACATATTATTCTTATTAGATTTTTTCCCTCAAAATTTGGCACTTGACTTGATGCCCCAGGTGATTGCTTCGTCACATAAATGAATGACCGATCCCTGCTCACAATTAATCTAGGGCCTCTATTTTGTTCTGGATGGATGGATGGATGGGTGGGTGCAAGAAGCAACAGGCCCAAGATCTATAATTTATACTTGCTAACATCTATGGTTTTCATGCTTTGTTAAGTTCCATACTGGACTAATATTATATCTGAACCCTAACCACAGGTAAAATTGTCATTATGGAGAAGTATCTTCCCCACCATTTGAAATCATGGTTTGTCCTTGATATATTCACTTAAGCTGAAGTCTAGCATGCTATCTGAACCTGGACATGAAAATTAATATGTATGTTATCCTTGATTTGTTAAATTCTCCTTTATGTTACTGCAATGCATTATATGTTCATGCGCCCTTGAAAACAGTCTGGAAGCTTCAAAATAGTAAAAAATACAGCAGTTATGACTGGGATTCCACATTGTAAATATTCCATTTTTAATTAATTTTAATTTTTTATTTAATAATAAATAAATAATGATTAATATTATTCCAATTTATACAGTCTTAAATGGCTCTCATGTTATTTTTAATCTCAAATGAAGGGGTTGGTGTTAATTTATAAAGTCTTCCATGGACGCAAGATCTAAAAAATGCTTCTTTCCAGATGTTTTTACCATACCCTCAGATTATCTTCAGAAGCCCTCCCCAGGTGGCTTCCCATACAAAGATGGAGCAACTGGCTACCTAGGGTTTTCTGTGATAGTGCTCCCTATCCCCCAAGCTACAACTTTGGAATGCCCTCTCTAGTGAGATATAACTGGCAGACAAGGAAAAGCTGGTTTTGAAAAAAGAGTTTACAATTTAATTTTCTGGCCTTCAGAAAAAAGATAGGTCAATGTGGGTAGAAAATGGGACTATACTAAACATAGCATCTCTTCTTTCACCCATGCAGGTATGCAAAGGAGTAAAATGAGGACACAAAGAGGTTACAGGACACTCAGCGCCCTTCTATGTCTTGTGCATGGCTCCACACCTAATCTGACCACTATGGATCCCTCCTGTCCCAAGAAGAGAATATCTTTGTCGACCAGCCACTGTTGGTTTAAGTATGGATACCATGAAATATATATGTAAGCTAGGGAAACCCATTGCAAACTGCCTAGACAAGAGTCTTGAAGGTTCATACATTATGATGTTGCAATTCACTGGTTTCCTAACTCTGCATAATTGATTTGCTTGATGCATATTTAACTTGAGATTATGAAAACTGAAGTTATGGTGTCTGGATTCAATCAGCAATGCTTTTTAGAAAATACCTCTGCTTCAGAGTTTTGTGCCTAATCTAAATCCCATCAGATTGCTCAATATTACCACCTCAGAAACATGAAAAGAATTACAAAATTAATTGAAAATATTTGGGGAAACAATTTGATTGAAAAAACAACTAAAAAAATAAAAGTTGTCAGAATATTATTTACAATGGACATGCCTGCTTGAAGTTATAATTAAATCAAGAAGACACAATGGTAAGCAATGTAGTAGTGACTAGGCTGTCTACAATTAATTTTGAAAGCATGATATTAGTTCCTGTAAATAGTAGAATTCTATTAATATCACATCAAGTGTTCTAGATGTCTCACCGTCCCAACTCATTATCATTATTCCCCTCCCATCTCATTATCTTCACATAACTTGTGAAATATTTATAAATATCTGCCATGCCAGTCACTCCTAGGTGGTTCATAACATTAAAATACTTTAAATACAATATAAAATAGAATAAAATATTATTTTTAGATAAAAGTATAAAATACACATATACACAGCCTGTCAGCTCTGGGTGATAGGAGAGTACTATTATGAGGTATCAAATGCCAAGGCAAATGAAAATGGTGCCAAGATACATCTAAGTTGGCACACTGTTTTCTCTAAGAGCTTGGAATTCCTTGATGTATGTGCCATGGCAAAAAAGAGAGGGTTTATTTAATTTCTTCTCTTGAGAAGTCTATAATGCTGGGAAATGCGGATGAAAAAGAAGATGAGGAATGCAGAAAAATAGATGGACTTGATTTTTGTGGCACTGGGTGCACCCCTGTAAGATTTAGGGCCAGGTTGGGGACAGATCATCCTGGATCTGGTCTATCTATGCGATTGCTAAGAGTCGACACCAACTTGATGGTGCATAATCAATACATTTCATTTCCACAAGGTTGCGAGATAGGAATAAGGGGATAAAGTACCTAGCATCAGAAGAGAGTGTCTGAAACCAATTCTACATCTTTCAGCCAACTACTTTATTCCTATAGTTTATGAAACTGTGCAGAATTCAGTGGAAGGGAAGACAAATGCAAGTACAGTAGAAGCAGCATCCAGAACATTGATATTACATCAGTGGAACAAAACAATGAAACCAATGTACCTACACCAGTGTTTCTCAACTTTGGCAACTTGAAAACATGTGGACTTCAACTACCTGGGGGTGGCTGGTGCCCTGATGACGCTCCCCAAGTCTCATACTCACAAATTACCATAAATTCTTGAAGTATATTTATTATTTATTTAGAACTATTTTTATATTGCATTTTTAATTAATTTTATCTTCTCTGTAAACAGCCCAGAATCGCTTTTTAACAAGACGAGCAGTGACAAATTTGAGATGTGTGTGGGTGTGTATATATATATGTGTGTGTGTGTGTGTGTGTGTGTGTGTATAAGTTGAGTTGCACTGTACACCTGCTCATAAATCCAACTGAAAAAACTTGGCAATACTGTATTGAATATATGGGTTAAAACAAGTTCAGGAATGAATAAAACTAATACCTTTGATAGTATCTACTCTCACCCACCCAACAAGGAGAAAGGATGTTTTTCCAAATGCAAATTGCAGCTTTTGCAAAAAGGCAAGAAGTAGCAGTGATGAAGGTCTACAATTACTTCAACATTTTTGGCACAAAACTCTGTTTTTGTTCTTCTTGGTGTTTGCCTTGCTTATTTTCAGGGTCTGCTTGTTTTGTACTGTTCTCCCCTACTTCTCACAGCAAAGGATGCATGATGCTACAAGTGGGTTTGTTTTTTAACCAGCTTGTCATAGGACCTGATACTGACTTGGGTTAAGAGGGAGTGTAGTGGGAAGAGGGAATGGCTTTGGGGGACAGGAGGAAGAGCTGTTACCAAGGCAATAGTCAGATAAAAAGGGCCTGGGGCCAGGGCAAGAATGTAACATGAGTAAAGTCTCAGACAAGCTCCTCTCCAGTTCACACAAAGCTAAATGGAGGAAAGGGGGAAATGCATTCAGTGCATTAGGATGTGACTGGCCTAAAGTCACCCAGCTAGTTTCCATGCCTAAGGGAGGACTAAAACCTACTACCAGTCTGGCACCATTGCCACACTGGTTCTTGGACAGAAACTCTGGATATTCCACAAAATTCCTCACTTCTTTGCTGATAATTTTCTCCTTTGCTAAGAGGGGGAAGGCATAAGAGGATCATCTATTCTTGACATGATGCTAATGGGGGTGGGGGATAATGTTTGAGTTGAACAACAATGACAAAATACTTGCTAAGAGAAAGGTATGACCACTCTATTCATTTTTTTCTGGCAAAAGAGGAGGACTGCAGCATGATGAACAATCCTCCCCTCTTCCTCTCTTATCCCTGCCAAGAGGGAGAAAAAATGGATCTCATTGTGAGTCACTGCCTTTAAAATTGCAAGTCATACTTTAATGTCAGCAAGTGCTTCATGGTGAGATCTGTTTGTAGTCTCTCTTTGAAAAGTACTTGTCAAGAAACAGAGAAGAATCACATTGCCATTCATGTCATTTCATTTGCCACTTTAAAAGAAGAAGATTTGGAGGAACCTGGAGTGAGATATACAGTACTGTGCAAAGTTTTAGGCAGGTGTGAAAAAATGCTATAAAGTAAGAATGCTTTCAAAAATATATATTGTAATTGTTTATGTTTATCAATTTACAAAATGCAAAGTGATCAAACAGAAGAAAAACCCAAATTAAATCAATATTTGGTGTGACTACCCTTTGGCTTCAAACCACCATCAATTCTTACACTTGCACACTTCATACACTTGCACAAAGTCAGGGATCTTGTAGGATTAGAATCAGGTGTATGATTAACCAATTATACCAAGCAGGTACTAATGATAATCAATTTCATGTGTAGGTTGACGCACAGTCATTATCTGAAACAGAAACAGCTATGTAGGAGGTTTAAAACTGGGTGAAGAACAGCCAAACTCTGCTACTAAGGTGAGGTTGTGGAAGACAGTTTCATGTCACAGGTCATACACCATGGAAAGACTGAGCACAGCAACAAGACACAAGGTAGTTCTACTGCATCAGCAAGGTCTCTCCCAGGCAAAAATTTCAAAGCGGACTGAGGTTTCAAGATGTGCTGTTCAAGCTCTTTTGAAGAAGCACAAAGAAACAGGCAATGCTGAGGACCATAGATGCAGTGGTCTGCCAAGGAAACTTAATGCAGCAGATGAAAGTCACATCATGCTTACTTCCCTTTGACATTGGAAGATGTCCAGCAGTGCCATCAGCACAGAACTGGTGGAAACCAGTGGGACCCAGGTACACCCATCTATTGCCTGGAGAAGTCTGGCCAGAAGTGGTCTTCATGGAAGAATTGTGGCCAAAAAGCCACACCTCTGATGTTGAAACAAGGCTAAGCAACTCAACTATGCACAAAAACATAGGAACCGAGGTGCAGAAAAATGGCAGCAGGTGCTCTGGACTGATGAGTCAAAATGTGAAATATTTGGCTGTAGTGGGAGGCAATTTGTTTGCCAAAGGGTTGGAGAGCGGTACAAGAATGAGTGTCTGCAGGCAACAGTGAAGCATGGTGGAGGTTCCTTGCAGGTTTGGGGCTGCATTTCTGCAAATGGAGTTGGAGATTTGGTCAGGATCAATGGTGTCCTCAGTGCTGAGAAATATAGGCAGATACTTATCCATCATGTCATACCATCAGGGAGGCGTGTGATTGGCCCCAAATTTATTCTGCAGCAGGACAATAACCCCAAACATACAGCCAATTTCATTCAGAACTATCTTCAGTGTAAAGAAGAGCAAGGAGTCCTGGAAGTGATGGTTTGGCCCCCACAGAGCCCTGATCTCAACATCATCGAGTCTGTCTGGGATTACATGAAGAGACGGAAGGATTTGAGGCAGCCTATATCCACAGGAGATCTGCCATTAGTTCTCCAAGATGTTTGGAACAACCTACCTGCCGAGTTCCTTCAAAAACTGTGTGCAAGTGTACCTAGAAGAATTTATGCTGTTTTGAAGGCAAAGAGTGGTCACACCAAATATTGATTTGATTTGGGTTTTTCTTCTGTTCACTCACTTTGCATTTTGTAATTTGATAAACAAACAATTACAATTTATATTTTTGAAAGCATTCTTACTTTACAGCATTTTTTCACACCTGCCTAAAACTTTTGTGCGGTACTGTAAGTAGACCAAGAGTAGGGGAGAATGAAGTAGCATATTCCCTTTGACTATTATTCCTCCATTCAAATGGGCAGCTTATTGTAAATGATTACAACACATATAAAGATAACCACCACGTAAATTAGAGGGAGGAACCATAGCAGCATGTGTGTATATGTGTAGGAATACATAAATAGATGTAGATACATATATCTGTTTCAAGTATCAGGTGATAAGAAAGATCTCCAACTGAAGAACTGGTCAGTCAAGGTAGACAATTCTGCATTTGATAGGCTAATGCTTCTAGAAACAATTTGTTTCAAAAGTTGAGGTACATAAATATATAAAACCAATGAATTGCTGTACAGTACATTCTAATGAATGTCTGTAGGCATGTAAAATAGCATATTTTGTTGCTCTTCAGGAAGCAAACTTAAAGGAACCAAAAGTTGATTAATAATCTGGCAATTAGTTGGGTAGCTATGCACAGCTAACCAAGAAAAGCCATAGTCTAGTTGAAATGCCCTTCTAATCCCTTCTGCAATAATCAAATAATTGGGAAAGATATTCACAGTCCGTATACATAAATAATTGTGAAACAGACAGACTGCTATTCAGAAATATTCTACTGTTTCTTCAGGGAGATGTTAATGTCCATGTGCTTCTTGCCAAGCACGCTGCAGCTATTTAATGCCTTTGGTTAAATATTTGCTGTTCCCAAAGAACTGCTCCTGTAGCAGCCCTTTATTCCCACAAAGCTAGCTTAAAATGAAACAGGCAGACACTCCAGCAACACGCTTTGGTCATTATTACATTTGATTTTAATGTAGCTGAAATTCCATTTGCTTTTACTTGACAAACTGGAAGGAAAGCTTTGGAGCATTAGCAACGCACACACACACATGTATCATATAAATGATACACTGGGATTCAGCATTTGTGTCCTGTTTAACTGGAGGAGTTTCCTTCCAAGATACAACATTCTCACGGCTAATATAATTATTAAATCTTTATTTAAGTACTGTATTCTGTTTTTCAATATCATTTTTAATCCACTTTCCATTAAATTAATTCCATATCAGTTTTTTTTTTCAAAATCAAAAGTATGTCCAAATCACGTCATGTTCTGACTCCATTTGGGTGTTCAAGAGCTGACCTTTATCAGATTGGCAAAGACTTGGTGGGTCATTCTGTTAAAGATAAATACTTACCTTCTGCTGCCCTAAGGGCTGGGGGAGGAGCAAATAAGCCTGTATTACTTACCACCATTAAGAGAAGTGATCACCATCATTCAAAATGGCTTATTCTCTATTTTTATTTTTTTCAAACATAGAGTATAAAGAGCTTGGAACTACTAGAACAGTATAATTCTGGCACAACAATAATGTCAGTCTGATCACCATTACGTGTATTCTCTTAACTTCCACTTAAGACAGAGGCATTAAAATACAACCTCATCATTTTAATTGGGAACAGCCGCTCCTGATACAGTGTTCAAAACTTTCTTGGGTGTTTGTGCTTTAAATTTCCAGTACCAAAGTGTCTGTTTATCTAATGAAAGAAACAAGACAACAGCTGATTTTTACATTTTGAAAAATTAGGTCTACCAAAAATCCAGACCTCTATGAGATGATGGCACAGAGATACAGAAAACTCTGACTCTTTGCTGTCACCTTGTGGACCAGATCTGGATGCCCTATCAAAAGTAAAGCCAACCATTTCTTGGCTTTCTCCTTTCAACACATTGATACAACGTGAAACCAATGCAGTGCTCAGCAATTTGCATATCTGCTATACACCTCCCACATTCTAATAGAGTTTAATTAAATACAGTCTTGTGGATTGAACAGTATTTTCCTCTTTTTAGTTTCTTCTCTCTCTTCTCTTCCATTCCTCATGTTACTTAATTCAACCTCCACCATCTCAAAAGCTAGCATGCAATTTTCTTGCATGGCTCTAGCAGAGTACTTCCTCTCTCCCATTTTAGAGGAGGGATAAATAATCACAGAAGCTCCTTATACTATCAGTCCTTCTGATCCTTTTCCCTCCTCTCTTTATTCATCTCTTCTCTCTTTTTTATTAACTTTTCTTTCAAGACTTATAAACTGCTCTCTTTTCACTGGTTCTTTTCTGAAGTCTTGGAATTATACTGATTTAGACCTTTTGTTAGAAAAGCTTTACTTCTGATCCTTCTGTTGCTCTAACTTCATCTCAGTATCTCTTTTTCCTTTTTTAGATAAAGTTTATACTTCTCCTTCAGTTTTCTCTTCAGCTTTCTGTTAGGCCATGTCATTAATGATTTGTTGGCGGCCAAGGTGAACCATGTATTGTCAATACTGGGGCTTCTAAATCCATTTGCCTCATTTAACACCTTGGACCTTCAGTATTATCATAATTAACCTCCCTTGGCATTGCTGGTATGGAACTTCCATGGTTTCAACTTTCTGTCCCTTACAGACATTCTCAGTTTCATTAAATGGTTCCATTTCCCAATCTTTCTCATTATCATCAGAAATTCTTTAGGGCCCAGTGTTGGGTCCCTTATTAGTTTCTTTATACATATGCTGTCTGATTTCTTCCCCCCAGTTCAGTTATCAAATGTAATGCTGATGACTTGAAGATTTATTCATCTGTCCCTTCTCTAGATGATACAGTTGTGAACATCTCTTTCCAGCTATCTAGGCAAGAATTCTCACTGGATGTGCTGTCTCTGGCTTAAACTGAACATGGACAAGACCAAGTTTATTCCTTTCCATCCATGTCATCTCATCCCTCCCCTTACTGGGTTTGGGGCGTTTTTGGTTTTCAAGGTTGCCAGTAGCAAGTCATTTTGGTTGTGAGGAAACTGGGAGTCCTGATCCATGATAGACTGTCATTAAAGCCTTTCATAAAAAAAAAAAAAAAAAGCAGTTAAAACCTGTGATTTCTATTTATGGAATATTTGCAGGAACAGTCAATTCATGCCTGGTTCTGCCACACTTGAATTATTGCAGAACCCTAATAGCTGGGTTACTTAAGACTCCCTTTCACCTTTTGATTCATGTCCAGAGTGCTGCTGTTCATGCTACTCTGGACCTTCTTTATTGTATTCATTCCTCTTTTTATTGCCATTATTATATTGGCTTGGTATTTGTGAGATACCAGTACAAATCACTGTTAATGCTTCATGCCCTATATATTGGCACGGCAAGCTATTTGATAATCTGATGGTTCATGAGCTTGTACAATTAACTGATTTTTGGGCCAGGATCTACTAGCTTTCCTGAGTGTTAGAATAGCTATATCATGCTTGAGAGTCTTTCCTTACCTGGCTCCAGTTCTTTAGAATCAACCTGGAGTCAGATCTCTTTAATACATCATTAAAAGAAACCCTTCTTATTCATTAGCCTCTGTGAAGCAATATTATTATTTTTAGTCTATAATGCACAGATGCGGACATTATTATATGTGATGGGCCTTTTAGCTGTGTTTTTTATAACTAATTGTAGTATGTTATAGTATTATTACTGTTTTCATTGTACTGTACTTCATTATAGGCACATGATAAATAAATCTACTACTAATAGAGATATTGCCCCAATACATATTACATTTTTCTACTGATCAGCATGATCACTCTCCTTTTTCTGGCTCAGAGGTATTTTTTACATGTCTTCTATATCAACTGGCGCTCTGCTTCTGTGTCAAGCTCCAAGTAATGGGCACTTGAAGGCACAATTTTATTCATATCAGGCATGCTAAAGATTCCTCTGTTTTTAGTTTAGTCAGGATATTAAAGTTTTTTGTCTTAACTGCATTAAGGAACTAAGAATATATGAATTACAGCACAATATGAGCAAGGTGTTACCTTATTGTGCTAGGAGGAAAAAAAAAAAGATAGAATTGTTTACTGTATCCCCAAAAGCAATGAAAAGATTAGGAGAAAGGCCAGGGGAATATATTATGCTGTTAGCACTCATTTCTAAATCAACATGATACTTTAACCATCTGAATCAATAAAATTAGAATTCTGTTAAAACCTTTAATATAGAATAATGGAATATTTACAAATCAAAAATCTGAATTATTTATTGTATATATATTTCAAGTATTTTGCACTTTGATTTCTAATATGTCCCTCTGCGTTAGAAGCATACATTCCACTGTAGAACTAATCATCAGCTGATTGTGGTAAAAAAAAAATCCTACCCTTGGTTAAGCAGTTGATTCAGTAAGCCTTATAAAATGTAAGAATACTGCAGTAATCTCTTGCTTTATATTCATTATACTGTCTTATAATCCACTGGATATAAGCAAATACTACATATGAGCTGAACTATTCCCTATTAAAATGTATTCTTTGAATATTTAGTTCTGATGTATGTTAACATATACATTTCTACCATGAGAATCTAAATCAAAGCAAGCTCTAAAATAAAAAGTAAGAATAAGTTACTTCCAAATAAATTTACACATCACATAGGAACAATATCCAATAATTACATATTTTTAAGAAAAGGAATGCTAACATTGAACTATTTTCCCTCTCTGCAAACTACGCTTAGAAACCCACCTGGAGGAGAGTTTCTTACAAAGCCATGGAAACAGACAGAACTGTAGTCAGCTTGTACCACTGTCAGAAGCACACCTGAGGCTCAAGAATTAAGTATAGATTTGTACTCATTAACTCAAACTACCATTAGTTTGTGTGGCAGGTAGTTCCATCACAACGAATGATTCTGCCAGTGGAATATATCTACTATTTGTCTATCTCTGGCTGAAAAACATTCTTCATTGTTTTACAATGTTTTACAACGAATAAAGAGTTTGCTGGTGCACAGGCACACACACACACACACACACACACACACAGATGATTAAACACATGTTCAGAAGCAAGAATTAGATACAGATGACCTAATGATGGCTGCTGTAATAGTTTTTAAATAATTTTTTAACAAATGCAGAAGAATGTGGTTCCATTTCATAACTAACGTAAGGGTATTTATAGTTCCAGTTTTATATTTAGGGGGTAGAAGGCTTATATAATATGGATAACTTATCCACCGTGAAAGATGGCCTTGAGCCTCACGATGTCAGCTAACATTTAAAGTAAAATAATACTTTAGCTTGTAACATTAAGAGAATGATTCTATAACTTTTGGAACAGCATCCAGAGCACCAAATGATAGATTCGTTTTCACCCTCCAAGTTTGGAATTATGGTACGCACGCACTATGCACACCATATATGTTTGGGGGTTGCAAAAATTAGGCTGACCATGAGAGGGCAGCACAGGCATACATAAAAATCTCTGGTGCCATCTAGATGCAGAACCTGCCAAATTCCAATGCTGGGTTTCCTTTTGGAAAAAGAGATGATGTCAGGATGGTCTCAAAAGTAGGCTTGTGAGACTTGAGCTGGGGGTGAGAGGGCAAGGACTAGGGGTCTAAAGATTGTAACATTCTCCAGCTCATAATCATGGTTCAATATTTTTTGCAAGTGGGGGGGGGGCGGAATATGGGCATAACCGCTTTGGGGGCAAAGGCAGGTTGCATAGGAGAGCATGCCTTACACTTCCAGAACAGCAGACTGAATTTAAGCAATACCATTTTGGAAATCTGGCCTGGAATACTTTTATAGACGATGGGCATAACCCGGTCAACAGAAGCATGTAAGGACCCAGCCAATAGTTGAAAATACTCATGGCCATAGCTCCAGTTAGGACTCCTGGAGTTCTGAATGCATGCATGTGAACAAAAACATTCCTTCTTCTGAAAAGCACATCTTCAGAAAAGGACTCTAGATCTATATCATCTTTTAAAAGTAAGAGGAGTTTTCTCACGGGGAAGCACCCACTGAATTATAAAGCAACACAGTTCTAGGAAGTCAGTTTAACACACTCCCTTTCTTATCATTTACATGATCAGTGGGAGGTGTAAAAAAAAGCAAGTCGGAGTTGCAAGAAAAAAAACACTGGGAAGGAAAAGGGTACAAAGGGAGGATGAAAGATCCTGTGCTCCTGTCTTTTCTCCATTATATATTTCCAAATCCCATGCACCCTCTTTTCTCCAACTCTCAGCTTTTCTCAACAGTTGAGACAAGATTTGGCACAGCATTTCTTACTAAAGTTATGAGAATAAGATACAGTAGGTATATCTTTGAATATGCTAATAGTCACTTATTTCCAGTGAAGCATACGTTGTAGACTGCCACAATTGTGAACAACCTGCTTCATGCTAAATTAACTGTGTGGAAATGCACTGATCCATGTATAATTTTACAATATGTTCTATTGCATTCTTCATCTGTGAAAAGACAATGACCCTGATTTAAACATGTAGGTAGTCTTAGTTACTTCGATGCATATGTATGCACGTAAGTCTATATGTATTGTATGGATGGTGTGTGCATGCATACATTTGCACATACATTTTATGAATTTGGGTCAGAATCCAATTCAACAAATAGTCCAGATTTACTTGAAAAAGTCAGGTTGCCTACTTGGCTTTAGAGTTAACGCCATAGCAAGATATGGAAATCTGAAGCCTTATGGCTCCCAATGAAGATAATGAAATACTGGAAGCAACAACAGGCAAAGAGATGAGATGTAAAAGCAGCAAGCATTAGCAAAAAGAAACAAATCACTCATGTTGTTCAATTACATCAATTTTTTGTGCTAATGTAATAACGAGTCTCTTCTTTTTTAAACTTGCACTGTTTTCCTCTGATGGAATCTTCCTTTTCTCCATTTTGCACACACAAAGATTAGCAGTGTCTAAAACCCCAACCGCAACGGCACATGTGCTAGCCTCAATTGCACATGCACCAGCCTCACATTAACTGAATTTTGGGTTGCATTAAATGTGACCTGGTATAAATTTACAATTCACACTAAATTAAATATTGCATTAGTCACACTTGCAGTAATTGCAGCCTACCTGTATTTACATGTAGTGTGCCTTTACCAACACTGTTGTGAGATGAATTACTGTTGTACATTTTTCAACATGTTTTTTTATTCATGTGGGATGAAATAAAAGAGTAAAAACTGGTTCAGTGGTGAGCTTTCCCTCACCGCTTTCTATTGTTTGATTGGTTTTATTGACTAGAACATGCTTTGAGATCTACAAAATAGGGAAGGTTAGAAACGCCTTAATTATGTCAACAAACAATAAAAATTAGTCTCTCCAACGGTGTTGGATAACTCCCAGAATCTCCAATCAGGTTGACAGTCAATATGGAAATATACTCTAGATTGGGAACAAGTCTCTCCCAATCTAGAGCCTCCTGTAAAGCCATAATGATGTTTGCCTGACATGTGATTTTCCCCCCCTTAAATCAAATATCACAGACCTATTGTTAGCAGAATTTACATCCAGCAGTTCCTGATAATCAGAAAGTATCTGTGGTCTTCATGTCTTCTACAAATCAGACTCTGACCTTTTAATGCTGCCAAATATTCTTTCAGTAGCTTTTGTTTAGTGTCTCTTTGCCATTTCATTGTTTTCTACAATTTTAAAGCCTTTTTTGTTGCACATCGTTCATGTTGACAGTGCCCTATAATTAATCATCTGCAGCATAACTAAGATATTTTCGAGATTCTTCCTTAGAGGACTATCAGTAGCAAATGGGTGAAAATGTCTACATGCCACTTGGTAATTATTGAGGAATATTCCTTCCATTGTGAGTATCCTCTGGATAGTAATAGGGAAAACAGCTACCCTTACTTCTTGGCAGAAGTACATTTACAACAAATGAGGTCCTCTGCAAGTATGCTTAGGATTGCACATTTACTGTTTCTTTCTGATACACAAAATTATATTCTTTTACATTAATAAAAACAGCTGAATTTATTTTGCATAGTTCGTCCCCATATTGTTTGTTTACTGTTACTTCTAGGCTTGTCAGAATGCATCTACCTTCTTTGACACCTTCCCCAATCTGGATGCCTTTTCCAGAAGTTATAGGTTACTTGTCCCATACTCCCTGATCTTCGGCCATGTTAGCTGACCAATTTCAAGAACTGCAGTTGAAAACATCTGGAAGGACCCACTTTGGGACATAGTGCTATGAGCTACATCCTACATTAACAGAAGATGCAAGTAGTCCAAAATCTGTGATTTTTCACTTGCTTAGGTATACACATAAAGAGTACATCAGTAAAACCATGTGTAATATCTCCCATGGTTGGTTTCAACTCTTCTAGTCCATTAATACCTACCAAAAGTGTGCCAGATTCTTTAATTACTCCATTTGTGACATTACTTTTCAGTTTTCATTCAGTGTAATTATATGTGTGTTCCATCTGGAAATCTCCCATTGTTTCCTCAACATTTCATCCCCCCCCCCTCCAGCTGTGCAGTGTCTTAAGTACCAAGAGCCCTTTATCTGGAACAACCCAAATTCATTCATTTTTTTGAATCTCCATTTGTTTTAGTGTGTCATTGACTTTAGTGGGATATTCGCCCACCAGCATACCACTTTCTATAGTTTACACTGGCATCCTGTTACTCTTTTAAGACATTAGACCTGTTAAGTTTCAGACACATTAGAAAAGGCTTTCTGTTTTGTAGAAAAATGTGTAAAATGTTGCATGGATCTGTGGGCTTGCAAGATAACTGATCATTCTTAAGTGAGTGGCCTGCTGGCTGGCATCTTTTAAGTATTCTATAACTAAAGTCACTCTTCCAACAAGAGATGGGCTTCTGAATTAGAAGATGAATGAATTAGAAGTTCCTTTGCCCCCAAGTAGTCTGGTGGGATGAAAGGTCTGTAAAACTTCTTCCAGACTGGGTGTGGATTTGGGACATATCCTATAAGCTAACCATAGATTTCACAGGAAATTGAGCTGTTCTTTTGGTTGCAACCTGTGTTTTCTATGATCTGCCATTCTGTTATCTTTCTAACATGTCAAACATTTGAAACTTTAAATAGATATTTAGATATTATTTTAGAATATGGAGATATACAATTCAATCACTCTACTTTCCATGTAACCAGAAGAAACTGTTTCAGCAGGAGTCCAAAGAAAACGAAAGAAATTTTACAAAATGATCAAAAAAAAATCTATCCATTAATGATTTATTGAATTCTCATTCAATTATATAGGTTTATTTTTAAAAATGCACACTGCAACTATTATAAATGACAGCCGTTGTCCAAATGTGATTGCTTTAGATTTTCTACCAAAATACTAGAAGAGACTTGATCTAGGTAGACTTTTTCAAAGCATCTATTTAAATTACTAAAAGGGATTTAGTTCAGAATAACAAATTCCAGATCTCTCAAATTAGCAAAGCAGGATTGAATCTGTGATCTTCTAAATCCCTGCCTGATGCTGAGTTATGGGTGCTGACCTGTGATGAATGGATGGTCACTTCTAAATATCTGATCCTCTAATCTTACTAAGTCTTTGCTAATTTGGAAGATTACAGTACTAGAAATTCAAAGTATCTATGTATCTGAGCTTCAGCAAGGAAGAGATGGCACCATTTTCTATTTTTCCCTTCCTGTGCTGAATTTTCTTTGTCTTAACTTTCTTTCTACTGTTGCCAATAAGAGAGAAACGAACTATGTTAATTTCAAGGACTAACATAATTCTCCCTAATTCTGGATCATGTTAGAGCACAGAATGGCTATGAGTACTACTTATTCACAGCCTATTTTGGCAAATCCTGACACTGGAGAAATACAGAATATGGATGCTATTATTTCACATATGAAGCTTGGGGTATGAGGTTTCTCCTTAAAAATGAACATTTTTCCAATCTTAGAAGCTAAGGTTCAAGAAATCTGATGACCCCTTGGAAAGTCTTTCATGGACCATGGGACTGCAACCAAAACTCATGTTTTAAATTTCAAATCAGTTGGTATTTTAATTTTAGCTGTCCAAGATGTTAATTTTATCTATTTAATTTGTGCCAATGTAATATTTCTTCCATTTAGTCTAAGTACTGAAATTTCCAAATGAAATGTTCTAGCTCCATACTCTTCTTGAGATTTTAGCAATTCTTTAACATGTTAAAATTGAATGCAATTTTAAGGAACTCTTGTCATATTTAAACCAACTATTGTCAACGTATTAAAATGGACTGATGTTCTTGAGAAGTTCTTATACATGTCACAGACTCAAAACAGACATATTTTACATATGGACAACCTGCAGACACAGGTACATCTGTTCTATAATTTGTCAATCACTTGACAATTACTTGTGGAATAATCATATCTCTTGCTTTGCAAAACACTGACACATGAGCTTGGATCCTAAGAAGTATTACTGGAAAAATCTGCTCACAGGAGATTTTCCTCCTTTTGCCCGTCCGCTCTCAGGGATGGTTTATGGGGCAGAGAGAGCCACTGCTCAATATTAGGCTCAAGTGACTTCTATGAGTAGAGCTTCCACTCTTTGATAATTATGAGAATTTTGTTTCATGTTTAATGCTGAGTGCATAAGCTTTTCACCCAATTATACCCATATTGTTTATTAAGATACTTCATGAGTACTAATACTTAATTTTCTTTTTCCTCATAGTAGGCAATATTTTAATTCCAACAAAATGCTAACTTATGGAGCATCACACTGGACTTTTGCTGCTTTAACTACTATATGTGGAAAGAAAGGAGGCACCCAGTGGAGAAGCTGCAAGAGTCCATCTTCCTTCACTGACATTTGAAGCAGACACAGGGAGAGCAATGATGCTGATGAGAATGGATCAACCCCTCAAGACGAGTTACTATTTCATAGTCAGGAAGCGCCACAGTGGCAATATTGAGACCCAGCATGCGAGAGATGACTGTTCGGAAGTCTGCCAGCTGTGAGAGCAAAGGAAAACAGGTACAGTAAACTATATGGAATGTCTTCTCCCAAACAAATATGGTGGTTCACTGAAATCTACACCTGAAACTCCTCTAGATATCCCTACTATCTGAAAAGAGGTCAGTAGTAGCTAGGGGATGAGCCTTTTCAGTGATGTCACCAATCTGTAACTACATTGTTCTCACTATGGAGCAAACATAATTATTTTGTTTGTTTCCCAGACTTCTTAGACCTGAGAATTCTCCAAGTTACAGGAACTGAAGACTGACTAGTGAAGCCTTTTCAGACCCTGGTATATATTGTAATTCAGTGGCACAATCTTCCCCAACCCTGTGCCCTCTGAAGATGTTGTGCAACCCATTCTCTAATGCCCCAGCCAACATTCTGTTTCCCAATTAACATTCAGACTGGGTATTATGGAATCCACATCTGGAGTACTCCAGGTTGGAGAAAGCTGCTATGGTAATTTTTATTCTAGTGGTAAGTCAACCTGCAAAAGTCAGATGGCTCTGGGAATGAAGTGGATCTTCCATAAAAATAATGAATAGCAACTTAAGTATGAGAATAAACTTTTGGCAAGTTTAATAAACCACAACAAAGGAAGCTGCTGATAGCAAAAAAGATAATCCATGAAGAGAAGGTGTTTTAAAGCTTTACTTCTGTTATAGCTCAGGACCACTGAAAAAAGGGATAAAGGCTTTGTTTTTTATTATTTTAAGTCTGTTGTATATTAATATGGCAAAGTCAACTTGAAAATTGTACAATGACTCAAGTGTATCTTCATGGCTTCCTCCTACCCTCAAAAGTAGTCTGTGCTATACTCAATTCTGCATTACACATTTCAGAATAACTGCAGTTAGAGCCTATTTGTAACTTACAAGCGACAGTTATTTATTCTGGGCTGGCTGGAATGCCTTCCTTAGGTCTGAACTCAAATCTAGCATCAAAAACAGAATACTAGGGCAGCCTTCCTCACAGAGATGCTCCTCAGATATGCTGACCTTTAACTTACATAATTTCTCAGCCAACATGGCTGAAGATTGTTGGCAAGAATGATGAATTAAATAAAAAAATAAGCAAGCAAGCCAGGAGGTAGGATGTCTGTAAAAGTTAGCAAATGATGAAAAAAAAACTTCACATGGTAAGCTCTGCCTCTTTTGTAAGTGTGCCATGACCTCACGTGCATGTACAAAAGCTGCAAAGTTTCCACTGCTGCTTTCCTCATTAGGATGATGAGGCCCACTTCTACAGCATTTTATCAAGCTATGGAGGCATACAATTAAGCACTGGAGGGGAAAATATATATTGCACTGCTTGGCTGCTTATTAAATGATATCAATAAAAAGTATTTTAACAGTGACCTGTTTTGTCGCATGCCTACAAAACAAAAATGTCAGAATATAACAATACTGGTAAAAGCATATTGTTCCATCACAGTTAGCAATTCAGATATTCTGCAGTTCATATGCATGATACTCATGTAATTCAGTGCAATGCTTGCAACTACAAATGGTTGTTTTATCTGGTAAAGGAAATCCCATGTGGGCTGACGGTTGCAAAACACAACATCCCTGTAATACAGGTCCTACCGTAAGAAAAACATGACACCTACATAATACATTCAATCATTACTGCACTTGAAATCAAGCATTTATGAAAATCTCTGTAAAAATCTTAAGTCATTGCTCATGTTATCATTGGTCTCTGAGTTTCACAGCAATAAGGTTGATGTTTGTTTATTTTTGTGCCTTCGAGTCAGTGTTGATTCCTGGCAACTGCCCTAACTAGTCCCTGCAGTTTTCTTGGCAAGGTTTTTCAGAAGTCGTTTGCCCTTGCCTCCTTCTTCCTAGGGCTGAGAGAGAGTGACTGGCCCCAGGTCACCCAGCTGGCTTCATGTCTTAAGGTGGGAGTAGAACTCCTGGTCTCCTGGATTCTAGCCTGGTGCCTTAACCACTACATCTAACTGGCTCATATATATATTTACTCACTTGTAAAAAGAAATGATTTTCTCAAAATAGCTACCCAAGAGAATAAAAATAATAATAACCAAGTGTTAATGTTGCTGAAATCTTTCAGTGATTATATTTTGTACTTCAGTGTTGGTTTTCAGTTATATAAGCCAATGAGCGGCTTATAATATAAATTCAGAAATCAATCAGTAAATACTTCGGAACCCTTCTCCCTGACACTTCGTAACAAAATATAGAAGAATGTCCCCCAAGAGAAACACATTATACTTCTGTCTGAAGTATGCTGCCCAGGCTTAGATTTAACACCCTCATTAAAACTAGGCTAGAGAGGTATCAGGCAGATGAATGGATAAATGTTCAGTTTAGATCAATCTACTTATCAGTACAGAAAGAAAGCTGAAAGTACTTGTTTTGTGCCAAATATATAAAATTGGAGCATACTGTGATTTTTAAAATCAAAATAGAGGGGGAAAGTTAAAATTCTGTATAATTTATATTGCAGTCACACATTAAATATTACACACCTCACTGCATGATCTGAATTAATGTCAAAATATGCTCAGACCTTTGTTTGTGGTTCAGTGTGTTTGAAAGGTCACATGCCAAATGCTTACAATTATTGCTTGTTCTTTAGTCTTGTGCTATTAAAATAGATGGCATTTGATGTAACAGATTGCAATATTCTTCTTTTTGAAAATAAGACAAGTTTTGAAAAATAAGTTCATTTTTTGGTATTATGAAGTAAAAACACTACCTATAAATGTAAGTTATATTCACACAGATTATCAGACCCCTCCATTCCATGAGTGGGCATTTGTGGCTCAAAGGTCTCATCTGATTATTTGTATCATTCCCAGGAACCATCTCTCTTGGGAAAGTGTAATGAAGACACCTACCATGGATCCTTGGAGCTCTCCTTTCCTAGAGGCAACTGAAACTATGTGGCCTTTTAAGGTGAAATTTAAAAAACATATTGGCCCTAGATTAGATTGTGCAGAAATACAATGATGGGAAAGTAAGGGATTTAAGGGAAAAACACTGTCAACTCCCTAGTTTTTTGCCTTAAATAAGCAAGACTTTCCCAATATACTCTGAGAACATACAACAGAGGGGGAAGAAGTGTACACCAGTGACCCCTTGCCAAAGAACTTCTCTCATGCAGCTGTTATCAATAATACACATCTGCACAAGTCTCCAAATAATAAACCACAGCTGGCTCTACAGCACAAAGTTAACTCAGAATAATTGGAGCTGATGACATGGTGATGAATCAGAAGTGCAAAAGGCCACTGGACTGCAACATTTTATTGCTGTGTCTTAATTAAACATCTTGAAACTATGAACAAGCTCAAAAACCATTCACAACTCTCTGCGATACCTTTACAGTTGCCATTCTATAATTGGAGAGTCCCAGCTTCAGGAAAAGTCCCATGAAGCCCTTTAAAATTTTCTAGCAACTACAGTGGTTCCACTGCAAATTCCTTTAAGCTTCTGGCATACCAACAAATCCTCTGGGCTGCACTAATGCTTTTGGTAATGCAAAGGTTCATATTCTTTTTAAGGCAATTATACCTATAGCCTCACTCATTCCCCAGGTAACTGCAGCTACATATTCTCATTTGTAACGATTAAATGAGGTTCCTGTTTCCTACCTCCTGTATCCTCTTTCTTGCTCTTTTCAACTGAAAGAGAACTTATAAAATTGCTTCAAATCCCAGGTTGATGCACTTCTCATCGGAATTACTACAACGTGCTGTACACGGGGCTGCCCCTGAAAACCACTTCGAAGCTACAGCTGGTCCAGAATGCAGTGTGGTGGATAGTTATGCCCCATGGCATAGTAACACCAATTCCTATGGCATACGTATTTGTGAGCTGCACTGGCTCCCAGTGGGTTTCTGGGTGCAATTCAAGGTGTCGGCTATTACCCATAAAGCCCTTCATGGCACAGAGCCATGTTATTTGAGGACTACCTGTCTCCAGTTATTTCTGCCTATCCCTGTCAGGATGGGCATACTCTGAATCCTTCCTATCAAACAGACTCTGCCTTATGGAACAGCTGCCCACCAAGATTCAGATGGCCCCAACCCTGCCATTCTTGCATAGGGCATTGAGGAGCTGGTTCTCCCCTCAAGTAATGGACCAGGAAGCTTGGTGAGCCTATTTTCAGGGATATGATTGGGTGGTATATGAATCACCCAGAATACAAGGCATTGTTTTAATTGTTCTAGATTATTTATGATTCCTTTTAATAGACCGTTAGCTGCACTGTGAGTGGGCAGTCATATAGACCGATGAATGGATAAAGGTAGCAAATATCATGTACCTCTTATCAGTCACCTTGGCACATACCTGTTTCTCTCTTTTCATGACTTCCTCAAGAGTTGATTTAAGTGCTGTTGCTTCTGTAGTCACAGACTCCAGCAAATGTTTAGCCTTCTCTTTATCTTCCTTTGCTTCATGCTCTCTGACATGTAACTCTGATTTGACAGAGGTTAACTGCTTCTCAGCTTTTGTCTTCATCTTTTCCAGTTTCTCTTGGGACTTGCTTAATTCTTCTATGGTTTTGTCCTGCTCCAGTGCTCTGATCTGAACACAAATTCCAAAGGCCAAAACATGGAAGTGTAAAGGGAAAATCATATAAGATGCCAAGAAGCATTTAGCTTTTCCCTGAGCCTCATCTACCCAAATAATGCTCACTTGCAGGAGGGGGTGGTGCACATTTGAAGTTGGGTCAAGTACGGGTGATCTTGAAGAACACACATTGCTAACCATTTCAAAATTGCTTTCTACTGCTGAGCAGTTAGTATGGACAGGTTAGACCTAGATGTATGTACTTAAATGCAAATCCATCCACTTTTATTCATACCCTTTCTGAATACGGTTTTAAACATGCTATTAGCTTTATTACCCACCTTCAGTTCATTTGTGTCAGCAAGTTTAACTTTCAGATCTGTATTTGTTTCTCTTGCCAAAGAAAGTTCGTTCTGCAATCGGTCTATTTTCTTTTGTAACTTTCTGAGTGTGAGGTTGGCCTCATCTCTTTCTACAGCCAGGGCTGTACGCACTTGCTTCTCCTCTTCCAGCTGGATGATCTTCTGACGCAAAAGTTTCATGTGCAGCTCTTTGTTCTCAAGTTGCTCTTTCTGAGCTTTTACCTACATTTCCAAATAAAAACATAACACCTGTGATAGTAAATATTGATTTATTCATTACACTTTTTTTCCATTCTTCCTCCAAGGAACAGTGCAACATCTCTCTTCTCCCTCTCTTCTTACTGTGATGGGATTTGGGTGAGACTTAAATTAATACTACCCCAGCCCTAGTTTGATATTATGCTGCTGTGAAAAATGAACCAAACACTAACACTTCTACTGTTTTGATATTTTTCCTACCTTCCTCTGCAGGTTTCGGGCCATGATCTTATTGTCAGTCAATGTGTCTCTTTCCAATTTGATCAACTGTTCTGCACGAGCCAGCACTGCATCCAACCTCATGTCAAATCCAACCTCCTCTGCTATGCTGTCCAGGTTCATCTTTTCAGAGAGCTGATCCAAAAACTTAAGATACTTCAGAAACAAAAGATGGGGAGAAAGGCATCCAGCACGCTCAAAACAAAGCTTGCATTCTTAGCCTCTTACAACTGCTTTAACAGAAATAAAGATTTATTCATGTCTAAATGTAACATATTTATTGCATGTGTTTTCTTGCCATGCTGCTTTTTACTATTAACTAGGTTTGGCGATGTATTTTCAGACATTTGCAAATAATCTAATAGGGCACAATAGTGTTGTATGTAACCTAACATGTGAAAAATATTTTGACTAATTTATTTATTTATTTATTTATTTAACCAATTTATATAGGCGCCCATCTCACCACAGGCAACTCCGGGCAGTGTACAACAAAGCTTTATGCTTTCTAAAAGACTTTTATGGCCAAGGCTGAAGAAACCAACACATGTAAGTTTGTTTGTTTCTTTTTAAATTACAATAGGCTGGATCCAGAAGGATTCTCTTTCCTCTCCACCCTCATTCTCTCAGTCTCATGGTTGTCCATGTCTTCAGGCTTTGACAGGGAAAGCTAACTAATAAAACTGGAGCAGGCAGCCCATCAGAGAACACCAATAATCAACCTGCATTAACTACAGCATCCAGGCTATGTCATATTGCAAGAGATTGTGTTTTTGCAAAGTGCTGAACAAAGATATCACAACACAGGGGTTTTCCAAATTTGCATTATTGTGATTCCCTAAAAATCACACTGGACCTTCCTTTGGCTTCCAGGAGGTTTCTGAGTGCAATTCAAAGTGCTAGTTTTAACACATAAAGCCCTTTCTGGCTTGGCTTCTAGTACCTTCAAACTACTTTCTCCCGCCATAACCGACCATCCAGTACATGTATCTCAAGAGAAGCTGCTGCTGATTCTTCACTGTCCTGAAGTGGGGAGAGGAGGGCTGGGGCCAAGAAACTGTATACCTCAGTGATAGGCTCTATTTTGTGGAATAGTCTCCCTCCAGTGGCTAAGCCAGTATTTCTCAACCTTGGCAACTTTAAGATGTGTGGACTTCAACTCCCAGAATTCTCAACATGGCTGGCTAGGGAATTCTGGGAGTTGAAGTCCACACATCTTGAAGTTGCCAAGGTTGAAAAACACTGGGTTAAGCCAACACCTACCCTTCAAGCTTTCCAGAAACTGGAACAGAGCTTTTCTGAAGAGCATTTGGCGTTCTCCATTTGTTTTCTGACTATTCAGGTGATTTTGTTTTTGTATACTGTTGTATTGTTTATTTCTACATTTTTGTGCTGTTAACTGCTTGGAAACTTTAAGGATTATGGCAGTATACAAAATAACCAGCCAAATAAATATAAAGCCACCCATACTGGGGCAAAAAATCCTATACTGATGGGAGCATGAGCTATCTGTAACTAATCAGGGAGCAGATCTTGGGACAGTTGAGGATCACAAGAGATCATTCATCAAAGATATCTACTCCATTTGAAAAAGTCAACTATTGCGGTAGGGGATGATCATCTTCTTCTGCCAAGCACTAGCTTTGGGAGGGACATACAGGGAGTGATGAGGAAGGAAGACGATAATTGCCTAGCAATCCAGATTAGCTGAAATCAACCCTGGAGATCTATGGAGTAACAGATGTCACAGCCAGATTATCCTCACATGTTTCAAGAGCAATGGCAACATTTTTATCTATAGCTTTAACTTATAGAAATTCACTGGCGCTTTCTTGACAGCTTTGATTGTTTTTGTTTTCATACATACATCTGCTTATGTTTTAATGTTTGTTGGTTTGGTCTAGGACTATAAATTAAATAATAACAATAATACTGTACTAGGGATCATTAAGAAAGAGACTGAAAATAAAATTGCCAATATTGCAATGCCATTATAAAAACTGATGCTACGTCCATATTTGGAATACTGCATACTGTTTTTGATGCCACCTTTAAAAAATATCTAATAGTATTGTAAAAAAGTATAAAAGGCAACCAAAATGACCACAGGAGTTTATTATTTATTGAATTTATAGGGCTGCCCAATTCAAACAACATGATTCTTAAATACATTCCCTATGGGAAAAAGTTCAAACATTTGGGACTCTTCAGCTTTGAAAAAAGGTAACCAAGAAGGGACATAATTGAAATGTTTAAAATGAACTTTTTCCCCCTCTCAAAAAATTAGGACTAAGGGTCATCTGTTGATTTAGGGGGAGGAGATTTAGAACAGACAAAAGAAAAATGGTTTTCCCACAGGGCATAATTAATTTATGGAATTTCTTTCCCTAGGACATGATGATTGCCCTTAACTCAGATGACTTTAAAAAGGAAATGGATAAATTCAGGTTTGTGAACAGCTATTAGTTTTAAAAATTCAAAAGTATTGGGGGGACAGCGTGTCTCTCAATAACAACTGCAGGGGAACAATGGCAAGAAAGGGAGACGTTTTTATCTCCTGCTCCTAGGGACTTAAGAAGTACTGGGTTGGAAACAAATTGCTGGACTAGGATGGGCCTCGATCTGATCAGCAGGGCTATTCTTACAGCATGCAAAGTTTTGCAACATATTTATTTATTTATTGGTTGGTTGGTTGATTGATTAGATTGATGTACATCCTGACTCCTAACAACTCTTGGTGGTCAATAAGTAAAAAACATTAAAAGCAAGAAAAAAGGCAAAACTAAAGGAGTAAAAGATGGTGAAGATGACAAAACTAGACAGGCACAAAAGAGAAACAAACCCATACAACCCAAAGGGGGCTTCAGTCATTGCCCCCAAAAGCCTGGACCAAAAACCAGGTCTTCAAGGCTCATCAAAGCACCAGCAGGGTGGGGACCATCCAGATCTTGGGGGCAGCCTCATTTCAGAGGACAGGCACAATCAATAAGCAAGCAAGCACTGCTCAAAACAATGCAGCTTGTTGAACCCCAGAAGCAACCTCCCCACTACCTAACTAAATGTTCTAACTTTTAAGCTGAATTTGGCTGATTCTGAATAGCTGAGCAAACTTGGACTTGGTTAGTAGTTGGATGGGAGACTTCCAGGGATGTAATCTAGACTGTGAAATCCAAAAACATCTCAGAAGGTAATACCAAGCACTTATGGATTATCTATCTCAGTCAAGAAAACTGAGTGGACATCTCCATGAAGTCAACAGAAATTAAGCTTGATGAAAGAGGCACGACTTTTTAAAAAACCTTTAAGATGCCACAAGACTCTTGTGTTCTCAATGGTACCATGGTTGTATCTCTAGAGTTCTTCCATTCTCTCTCAGCAAATAACTGGAAAACAGTAAAAGAACTACTGTTTTCTAAAGGACACATAAACATAACTCTTCATAGAGTTATGTATACGCAGTATGATACAGCTTGTGAAGTGTGCGTGTGTTCTAATCTTTAAGCTTCCTCAGGTCCATAATATTCACAGGATGGAAGACTGTGGCTTGATGCAATTTTTACAGCTGTCTTGTCTGTTGCTGGCACTGTGGTATCCGAGGGAAGGGGATGAGACACTGGGCCTCCCAGAGAGATTTTTCACTGAGCCAGTGCCTACTGGAGAGACTAATGTTTCCAAGGGTTTCTCTGATGGGCAAGAGAAATGCCTTTTGCCATCTGTACCAGGAGCTACATCATGAAACTTTTGCAGACAGGCACATTTCTATCTAACCTACCACAGTGTTCTTCCATTAGAAGGACAGAAAAATCTGCATTCGTTGTGCTTCATTAAGAAGACATTCAAATACATAAATAATACGGTTTGAGACAAAAGAGGCAAACTATTATAAGCTTTTTTGCTACAGTAAAACTCTTTGATCCATGCATTTTTATCAACCCATTCAGCTGATCCTTCATTGGCAAGGATCATTCAACAAAGTAAGCAATGAAGCAATTGCTTCACTTTTAGTGGGCTTTATTTGCCTCCAAGGACATTTGTGCATCCAAAATCTGGTTGTAATCGGTGTCACTATGATCATTATGACCAGCTTTGATCACTGTAAAACAAAAGAAGAAAATGGCAGGGAACAGAATCAAGAAAATCTGGACATTATATTCAAGGGTTGTGATAGTTTTTATGCTGAAGTTAGACAAACAAGCCCTCATTGATAGGGGAAAATAACTAAAATAGTAAAAAACTAATTGAACAGAGTTAAAACATTTTCTTTTGCAAGAGTCCTATGAAACCCATGGGATTTCTTTTAAACTTCAATAATATAATTAGCTGAATGAGAACTAGTTTTGATTCTGTTCTTCTCTATCTAGTAAACAGCTGATTTCTCAGTAACATTTTATTTTCATTTTAAATATATTAAGTTCCCTTCTATGTTCTCTATGGTGCAGGCAACTTCCAGGAAAATTTACAAGGAATACTAATCCCAAAACAGACTGCCTCTTGAGGTCCAAAACCAGCAGTCAAAAATCTCTTAGTAATGTATCTCCACAAGATCCAAAACACCAACACATTTTCTCTTTATTAGATATTATCACTGCTTGTTGCTTACCACACTGCCTAAGACCTCAGCCTTGTAGTACTGTATGATACAGTCCAAGAACCCTGAATGTATATGTACATGTGTTTACGATCAAATCACCACCCTGAACATACTGAGGAATGATTTCTCCAACAATTTTGCTTATACGAATATGAATGTACCAATGTAAACAGACCATACATTTACTTCTGGTAAATTCAGGACTACATCATTAAATTTTTTTCTCTACCTTGCCTTGTACCCTTCCTACAAACATAAGATATTACTTGTTGTTTCTCAAGTTTCCAAACATCTCGCATCACATCTCCAGACACCAGCTCTCCTTCTAGACGCATCAACTGATCATGAAGCATCTCCAATTTATTTTCTGCTTTTTTGGCCCTTTGTAAGGCCTCCTGGTGCAATACTGCCTGAGTCTCCAGGGTCTCGGTAAGTTTACTTATCTGGGCTTCAAGCTGGGATACCATCTGGGAAACAAAAGCAAACTTAAGTCAGAGATTGAGCATGAAACTAAACTGTGGTACAAGAAAGACATCATCAATTATAAGGAGCAGTAAAATAATCATCTTTTACTCAGCAAACAGGAAAACCATGAACACTTAATTAGAAGGAACTAATCTTCTTACCCTTCGTTAGTTGAAAAAAACCTCCATTGGCTGAATTCATATATCACACAAGACCATAAATTGTGGCTCAAAAACTGCAAAGGCTAGATTCACACAATATGCTAAGCCAAAATCAAACAAATCTTAATTAGAGCAATGTGTGAAGTAGACAATATTCTATTAATATGTACCTTGCCAATTCAATATAAATATTCTGCCAATGAAAATGGGTCAACAAATACTTATTTAAGATTTATTGATAATTAATGGAATAAACTTTCCAGATTACCACTGCAAGACTAATATAAGAATATTTGCCAGTTATAGCAGAATCTGACATTAATCTACAACAACATATATCCCTTGTTATTAATATTCCAGTTACAGAAAACTGAGAAATTGATGCAATGTTAGATGTACAGCGCTTGCCTTGTAGTGTCCTATGTTCTCATATAATTCTTGAAAACCCTATAAAACCCATATAAAGCCCTTGCTGGTACCATGCCTGACCTCACAGCGTATGTTAGGTACTATTTGCTCCATATGGCTGATGCAGTCTACAGGGGGAATAAAGAAATATTAGGAAACTCTTTTTTCTTTGACATGGCTAGACTTTGGATAAATACCATCTCTTTGTGTATATGAGCACAGACAATTTTTAAAAATTATTATTTTGATTAATGTGTGTGTGTGTGTGCATATAAAAGTATAGATGTTTCCTAAATGAATGAATGATTAAGTGATGGGCAAAAAAATAGGACACAAGCAAAGCAGAAAGATGATTCCAAACTCTATCACTGTAGAGCAGGGTTCCTCAACCTTGGTGACTTGAAGATGTGTGGACTCATCTTGTGGACCAATGTGGGGAATTGTTGGACCAATGGTGTGGACCAATGTGGGGAATTCTGGGAGTTGAAGTCCACACATCTTCAAGTCACCAAGGTTGAGGAACCCTGCTGTAGAGGGACCCGGAATAAAGGATCACATACATATGTCTCCTAAGGTTTTCCCTCAAAAGTTATTGTGTAAGAAGTCAATAAGACCATATTCTGATCAACATTCACGCCCAGGAACAAGAGTGTGGTCGATTAAATACATTGGCTTAAGACCATCTGAAATATAAGGCAGCATTTACTCTCTATAGCTACGTGGGGTTGAATCTCAATCAGTTAAAATGTAGTAAAACATTTTAAAATTAAGGCTGACATGCTTGTGATCCACAAATTTTAAGCCAACAGATAGTAATAAATAAAACCTAATCTAGTGTAGTCATAGCCAAGAACAAAATAAATCCCATTACACAAAATGATAGAAACAGTAACATCTGTCTTAAGTATGTTTTATTACTTGCATGAACCTTCCATAAATCTCCAAACAGATAAAATTAAGGTTATTGGATTCTATTCACCATATTCATAAGATTGTTCAAAATTGATTGTATTTTTATGCGGAGGTTCATAGTTATTTTTTTGTTCATTTTCAATCCCGCCTTGAAAGTTGCTAAATAGTTACCTAATTAGCAAATGCAGCCCTTGTGTCCGCAAGCTGGCCTCATTTTGCCAGCATTTATGCACGCAGTGCTCACTTTCCCACTAAAAGCTTCAGCACTTAAACTTACAACATCTCAAATACAAAAAAGATAATGTTACCCAAGACTGAGACCTAAAGAAAAATTTGTATGGAGATGCTATGAAACGCACAAACAACAATGAAGACAAGCAAATGGGAGAACTGCAGCTAAGAACACCAGCCAAACTTTAGGCACAACATTAACCAGCTTCTCAAACCCTGGTTTCTCCAGATGCACTGGATGAGAGCTTTCATCCTTCCCTGCCAACACAGATGAACACATCTGGGGAATTCCAGACCTGAAAAGATGAACAAGGCCATTTGTTCTCAGTGAAAAGAAGTGGGGGGGGGGACCCTGCCAATTCTCTACCAGGATACATATGCCCCTAACACAGCAGAAAAAGGGCACAAAAAGAACTTCAGATGCCCTGCAATGTATTCATAGCTATTAAAACTGCAGTGATTTGGGATAACAGAACATGTTTTCAACAAAGATACTCTTTTTCCCAGATGTTCAGCAAGGACAATAGTCCAGGCAAAGGGACAATCCATGCAACTTCTCATTTTAAGTCCATAAGTACACCGTGCACCGTAATACAGTAAAGTACATTCCCTCAGTAATAGGATGGAAAGGAGCCAGAAATAGGTGGCTCATCTTAAGTTAGTTCTGACTAAACAAAGTGAAGAGCAAATCATTTAAGACATTGCCCAAGGGACAGAAATGATTAGCTATAGCACAAACATTATATTGTGCTCTCCTTTTGCAAACAACAAATAAAAATAAGACCTGCAAGGTGCTGAAGCATAGCCAGATACGTGAAATAATTTAATAACGATATGATTTTTATATACAAGGATATATATAGGCATGTATATGTATTGTGTCTATACGTGTGTGTATGTATGTGTATGTATATATATAATATACACACACACACATATATGGACGGTGTGACCTTGTATGTTAAAAACTCCATATTGCATGTTTTTCTGGATTCAGTAAACCAGAAGGGGTTCTAGCAAGAATAAACACATCCAAAGTAATACTGTAGAACATAGTGTTCCTTCCTTCTTAGGAAGAACAGCAGAACATGCCCAAGCCCCTTCTGGCATTGTAGTCTGAGTTCCTGAGGTCTAAATTCAGGCTCTCCAGAGGCTAAAGTGGATATTTCCCTGCTGGTGGACATCATTCTGGAACAATGGAAACAGGGCATTCATCTTTTCAAATCAGTTCTATGCTGTGAATTTAGAGCTCAGCAAATGCATTTGACATTTTTTTGCATCCTTGATTTTATGAAAAACTGCAACTTCCTTTCACATGTTATAGTACTCTTAAACATTTCTGCCAAATGTATTCAGATACAAGTGAAGCACTTTGGTCCAGCATCTCCTTGTAGACCCAGAAAAATAACCCCATTGTGAGTCCTAGCAGTGCTACTAATGAAGCCCCAAATCCTCTTTCTGTTGTAACCAAGGCATCCATTATTCTTCCCATGGGGTTGTCACCTCAACGTGGTTCTGCTGTTTTTATAATATGATCAAGTGTTACGTTATCAACGCAGAGGAATTACGTTACTAGCTTGCTGAATCTGAAAGGTTCCATGACGTTTACCATTATTTGCATTTATAACACAACTCTTTGTCACAAGCCGCAGCATAACTAGGATTTATACTGTTTTCTGTTTGTCCAGTTATTTCTAATCCTTCTTTCTGCTGTATGCTGCTTAGAGCCATTTGGAGGGGAGTGGCATAAAAATGTCAGAAATAAATAAAGAATGCTGAAAGGTTTTACAACATTTCCCCCCAACCTGATCCTGTCCATATGTGCTTGGACTATAACTCCCAGGATTCTGGTTGGGAATTGTGGGAGTTAATAGTCCCAAGACATCTGGACAGAAACAGGTTCTCTGCTCCCCTCTCACAACCATGCATGTGTATTTCTGCTGCAATCGTATATTGTCAGGACTGTTCAGGAAATGGCTGTGGTATTGCAGCACAGACGATTAAGCCAGCTCATTGCAATAAATCACAGAGGCAACTGTTTACTAAACATGAAGCACTCGACTTTATATCCTGAAAGCTTAGTAGGCCTTTTTACTGCACTAAAAGCTATACAAAGTTTCCTAACCACAAGCTTAGATTATTCAATTGGAAACTTGTTAAAGAATTAAAAAAAAATAACATTTTACAGCGCATTTGAATTATCCAAAGTTATTTAAACTACAATTAGGTCACCTTACAGAAAACCAAGAAATTTAAAAAGTGTCCATGAGCAACCTCTACTGGATCTGTGACACAATATAAACTCAGTGCAGAGGAAACTTTACTGTATTGGGGAGCATAGTGAGGCATCTTGCAATAGTTCTTGATAGTTACTATTAGTTTCTCCTCCAAAGAAATATCATCCAAGCAGTCAAATGCATTTATAAAAATATCGTGTCAACAAAAGTAGAGTTGGGTTTATTATTCCAGGGGTATCCTAACAGTTGGTTAATAACATACCTATAGAGAAATTTCAATCAGGCCGATTGCTTTGTCATTGCCACCTAGTCACGGGACATTAATGGTGAAGCAGAATGGTCTGATCATGCTAGCTGGAAATCCTTGGAATTGTAGACCCAGCACATCTGGCCATACCAGCTTTGAAACAGCTGTTCTATTATACACCAAAGGGCCCTATTTTATTCCCATGTTGTTTAATATCTGGCCCTGAAAAAGGCCATTTGTTGATTTGCATGGACTATCACCCGGATCTATTTCTCCTTTTCTTCAGATTTACGTAAGACTATATTGATGCTGAATCATCTTCTGGAGTTGATCATGAGGCAGAAGAAGACCTATAAACTGTACAATCCAAATACGTAAGATAAAATGGTGCCTTCAGAAAGGATGGTCTTCACCCTCTGTTAAACTTTGTTTGAAAGTTTCTAATTTTAGAGTACTACTAGATTTGGCCTGAAGTTTAGATGGTCCAACAGCTCCTACACTACCATTTATTACCAGAGAAAAAGGTAATAAAAGGATTTTCCTCAAATTATTACCTGTGAATAGGGAGCGTGGTTTTAAGAATAAAGAAAACGTTGTTAAAAATGGATGGGAAGAATACATGGCTGCAGATATTGCTGCTCAAAAGCATGAACACTCATACATTTCCATCATGTTTTGTTTCCTTTTTCCTTTCTTCTGCCCATCTCATACTTTCATTCATTATATTTTCTTTTTACTGTTTCTGTTGGAAGGGAGGAGGGAAAGAAGAAAGAAAATGTTGGTGTGCACTTGTATTTGCACACTTCCGGGTGTCAGAATGGTGTGTTTCAGAGAACGGTTAATACATGCGAGGAGATCAATTAATGTTAAATAAGAGATGCCACCTTTTACAGACAATTAATATTAATCAGTAGTTATTGATTCTATCTATCTATCTATCTATCTATCTATCTATCTATCTATCTATCTATCATTTTTGCCTATGTTGGTGATAATGATGATGAATAGCAGATTTTTTTTGGAGAGAAAGATTCTCTTAAATTCAGGGCCTTCTTTCTTTCAGGTAAATGCAGTATGTTTCAAGGCATGAACAGGTCAAGTTGAAAACTGAGGGAGCAAGAGTAAGCACCAGCACCTAAGATAGGGCTTGGAGATGGGGGTGTCACATTAAGCCAAAAGAAAGAAACCACAGTGTAGCTTATTGTGCTTTGAGAAGCCTGTAACCATGACAGTTAAATTACTAACTGGGACTGAACTGAATATAATATACAGCATATGATCACCTTTTAATTCCCCTTTGTTTGCTATGTTTCTAACTATGGGATTATAGGCATGGTTCTAGGGATTTTTTTTAAAAAATTATTTTACTGTCTTTGATTTTATTCTGCTCAGAGTGGGCAGGATATAAATAATGTAAAATAAATAAATAAATAAATAAATGTCAGCATCCGCTCCTTTTAACAGATTGCAATTTAAAGATGTGCTTTTCTGTAATGGGCTGCGTTGTTTTGTAATGTTTCCTACAATCATTAGATACAGAGCAACTGTTATATAAACTGTTACATAAAAATAACGCTGTGTCTTGTCATTCTGTCACCACTTACAATTAGATCGTTCTCATGCTTTCTTTCAATTCCTGAACTGAATTCATTTTTTAAAATTTCTGACGTGAAATAAAATATCTTTAAGATTTCTGAAAGTCTTACAATGATTTTAAGCCTAACTACTGGTAATGCATTCAGCACTGCTTGTTTGCGTGCCAGCAAGCACAAAACCAAAAGTCAGGCAAATACAAGTTTGAATGGCTCTATTCTCATCATGAACTCTCTGATAATTGCTGGGAATCGAGGATGTAGAAAGTTCAGAGAGCGTAATTTGCCTCGTAACTAGAGCCACGGTGGCCCCCTAGCAGGGAAAAGGATGGCCTATCTAGTCTGCCTCTTCAACTTTTGACTCAGAGGATTCAGACAAGACTATGGTACAAATATCAATTCTACTAATGTCCTCCAAAGACTTATACATTTATTTGTATTGCATTGCATTGCATTACATTATATTATATTATATTATAAAATTTATATGCTGCCCATCTCCCCCAGAGAGTGACTCTGGGCAGCTTACAATTAAAAACAAGACAATAAAAACAATAGAAATATAAATGCCCCCGATTAAATCACAAATCACAAATCTATAAAAGCAGTATATTACAATGAAGTTTACGTCCTGCTTTAAAGGTGCAAGAATATGAGCGGGCAGAGGGTTGCCTAAGGCCACCACAATCCAATATACATAATATACAATCCATAAGTCAACTGAGTTCAACTGAGATTACTTTTAAGCAGCATAAGGAGGATTGTCCTATGAAGATTATCAAGTGCTGTGAACACTGAGAACCAGTAAGTGTAACTGGCAGCTGTAGGAAAGATTTTTAAAATTAGTAGATAAAATGCTGATCATTAGTGGTGCTTAACTTGAAATATCTTTTCCTCATTGGAAATAAATTGTACCAGTTACACGCAAGCTATACTGAACCTACAGCTCAGTTACAATCCATGAAGTATAAGCAGGAGAAGAATGGTGGAGTTCTTCCTTGGCATAAGATTTAGATTCCTTTTAGAAGATAATGTGGTTAAATGCATGGTTAAATTCAAATACTTGTGCAGCAGTCTGGTTACTGGTAAAACTATATTGCATACAGTTATACAATTCTGGAAATCTGAATCTTCTTCTATTATGATGGTTAAGCTGAGTTTGCAATGTATCTTGCCTTCTATTTTATATTGATGAGACAGATGCATAGATGTCCACCGAGGGAGATTGGGATGGGGGTAGGGGGTGGGGAAATGATGTAATGTGACATGTGACATGAATTCTGCCCTTTATGTACATGGAAGTAAATGTACATAAAGGCCAGAGTCGTTTGTGTGAGATGGGCGGTTATATAAATATAACAAATAAATAAATAAATAAACCATGAAAAGGTGGACTTTGCTTTATAATGTCAAACCACAACTTGTGTTATTCTAGCATCAATCATAGCTAGCTGTGGATAACTGTGGAGAGATGCCGTAATACTTAAAACTGAAGAGTGAAAGATTTTTGTTCTTTTGCTCAGGGCATTATACAAGGAGGCTGTCAACATCTATAAAGTTTTAATTTATACAGAGGAATAAATTAAGCACACTGATGAAAAATAACAAAAGTTAACATACTGTTTTTTTGCCCTCCTCTCTGTGGCACAACTCTCGGATTTTTTCCACAATGTCTTCCTTGGATGGTGCAGCCAGAGTGGAATTACTCCCAAGTAAAGTCACTATTTGGTCTTTGAATTCATTGTGCAACTTTTTTTCTGCCCTGGCCTGCTCTAGACTAGTTCTCAGTTCTGCTTCTTTTTCATTGCAGTGTATCCTGAGTTGGCCCACTTCTTCCCAAGCCGTTTGGCTGGCAGCCAGTCTGTCTTGGAGGTTTCTGATCTCCTCCTCAAGATTCTGCTTAGCTCCTGTAACGTTGTTTAGATCCTAAAATAAAAACAACAACAATATTTACACATCAGAGAAAAGAGGAAAACAATGATTATTTCAGAATATATTGTCAAGAGAATAGCAGTGACATCATGCATTATTACTAAATCTTGCTTACTAGAGATGCATGGATAGTTTCTGCTGAAAGAAAAAAACTATGAATCCAGAGAGTTGGAACAACCACATCATTAGGTGCAGATGGGTAAACCTTCAAAGTCCCACCGTTGCCCTTTGCCATGATTTTCTTTCAATATACTGTAGGCTGGACCCAAATAATCTGATAAGTACGAAAGACCTCTTTTATTTGTGAAAGGCCAGTGTGGATCTAACCCCATGAATGATTCAGCATCGGCAAAGGAACAGGATAGCACTGGCTTGGAGGAACTTTTGATTTATTTCTTGCCATACTGAGTAAAACCAATCCACCCAGATCACAAGGCTGAAAGCTTTGGTTCTTCACCCCTGACAAAGTCTTCACACCCCTTTCACTACCCAAAGGACATGAACCGGCACGTCATTTGCATAATGACACTGTTATGCAAACTGATGTGGATGGTGTAATTTGCTTCATTTATTATTATACAAATGACACAAATTACTGCAGATAATTTACTTAGATTTAACAAACATGCAGGATTATTAGACATCTTCCTCCGTTTGGATGACCTGCTGAATGGAGGTCTGACTGTGGTTCATTTGGATCCATTTAGATAGCTGCCCATCTTTCCATGGTGATTCTGGACAGCTAACACCAGTTAAAAACACTACCAACAACTAAAATGAAATACATAACTGGCAGCAACATAAAAAACCAATCAAACTACAACTCACATAACCATCTCATGGCCTCTGACTGACAGTCTGACCAGCAAGACTGGGAACACAGCCACATCTTCAAGGCCATGCGAAAGGCCAATAGGGTGGGGCCACTCTGACCTCGGGGGGGGGGATGATGTTCCATAGGGCAGACGCAAAGACAGAAAAGTCTCTCTTCCTGGATCCCTCCAGATGACACTTCTTAATTGAGAGGACCCATCACATCCCTCTTCTGCTGGATCTCATGGCATGGGTAGAAACAATTGGAGAGAAGCCTTTTTGCAAGTTTAATGGCTCTTGATATGTAAATTTGAATATAAACATTATATTCAAAAGGTTTAAAACAACTTGCTTACCTGGCAGTCCACAAACACTTTGGATTATATTGTTACACTTTGTTTAAAAGAAAAGATTGGGAACCACTGCTGTGGAACAGAAGCTACAGATTTTTGATTTTGATTGTTTGGTCTGTGCAGGCGTGTGTGCGTTTTAGGAGATGACTAGTTTCAAAAGCCAAAGTGACGTTCTAGCTGCGAAGAGTCAGGATTATTTCTGTAATTACTCCCAAGTTAAATGCAGATTTTTAAAAAAACCAAAACTGTTAAATACATAGTTGTCACCATTCAAGCCTGTTCTAATTGGGGCCATCACAGCCAACATGATCTGCTTTTCTGCATTTTGGCATCCTTCCATTTAATTTAATTTAATTTCAGTTCTTTGCTACTTTTCTTAAAAGGATTTGGTAGGAAGGGGAAAAAATTATTCTAGTGCCAAGAATTAAATTACAGTTCTTGTGGAAATTAAGGAAACATTTTCAGATTGCAGTATTATTCCAATAAATGTTTCCTCTCTCTGTCACAGGTGCAGCACAGCATTGCTTCTTTACTCGGTAATAGCTGATGCCGATCTAATTCTATATTATTAAGATTTTGAGATGTAAATAGAATTACAAGTCATCCATCCTGAAACAGAAAACTGGTCACAACAGTTTGAAAGACCACAGCAGTTAAGCATTCTTGTAGTGCCACCTTGAGTTTTAAGGTGCCATCTGGCTAGATGCCCTTTGCAGCCCACTGTAGATCCATTTATTCAGCTCCTCTGAGCCCAAAATACTCACTGCTCAGAGTATTGGTTAAGTAGAGATGGCTCCTGTTACTGATCACTTGCTTACAGAGGGGAAAGGAGCAGAGGAGAAACAGATCCAAACAATGCCAGGAACTGGCACTGGGACCCTATTTGGGGTGTGGGCCTCGGCAGTATGCAGCACAACCAATCAAACATCAGCTCTGTTTTGGTGTTTTGTTTCATTTTGCTTTCTTCCTTCATAGCCAACCTATTTAAAACCAGCTTAAGTGAGTCAATGGCTACATCTCCTCCAAATGGTAAGGTGTGATCACATTTTATGCCCCTGCACACAACATATTCATGCCCACTCACCTCACACTAGTGCAAGGTGTTGAATTAAGATGACGAAAGCTTGTCGTACCATCCAAACTTTGATTCCTGGTTGCTTCAACTTTTAGAAACCAACACCCAACAGGATATGCTTTTGCTTAAATACTGTGGCTTGTTTTGGAGTTCTTAGCTTTAGATGCTTGGAATTGCCAATTAGGAGTGAATGAGCTATGGACAATAGGTCAGAGTAAGGAAGGATCTGATTGAACCCAGACTCACTGGGGGAGCAAATGCAGCCACTGCCTTTGTAACCTGTTTCAAAAGTATGCAAATGAAGTGTGCACCAAGGAAAATAAAGTGGCTGCATAATTATCTTTTTAAGGAACTAAGTTGGGGGGCCAGAGGCTATACATGAGGCGGGGGGAGCAGGAAGAGAAGGATATTGGATGGATGATAATGCAAGGAAAGCAGGGCTACATTACTCACGTGGATAGGGCTGGGGTTTTCTATTCTTTGCTAGGTTTAGTGTACGTGTGTGTATGGGCTAAGCATGCTTAAGTGAGTAAACAACAGCTTTCATACGTTTTGCATCTCAGAATGGCATGAAAGTGCACTGCTAATTTTCAGCAATTACACCAAAATTCAGCAGCATGGGAGGGGGGGCTTTAAGGGCTGAAAATGGGGAGGTAGAGCACTAGTGGGAAGCTTGAGAGTCCTAATCTAAAGGAACAGTAAAGGATGTAAAGCGATAAGGTTGTATACCAGTAACAAAAAAAGTACAGTCCCTTGATTGGAACTTGACTCCTGGTGACTGCATGACTATGTATGTTTCTTGGCAAAAATGAAGTGGTGTGCTATTGCCTTATTCCAGGATTTATTTATTTATTTGTTTTAACTTCCCAGTTTAGTTTATTGCCCAGATAATACTTGGTGATCTCCCATTCAAGTCCTAAGTAGATTAATTATTTTGATATCAGGTAAGGTCAGCTAAATGCTGCCACCTACTAGGAGAGCTGGTAGCACATAGGGACAAAAATCAGAAAGGCAATTAAAAAGCAAGGACACTTTATCTCGGAAATTTGGAATAAAAAGGATCCTATTTCTCCTTGAACACTTGTTGCACTTACTTTTATTGATAGTTAGAAAGATGAGCAAGCTGAACATACTCTAATATCAATGCTAAAGTAGAAAGAGTTATGCAGATAAACTAGGCAACAGGGGTATATTTATATAGCATCTGCTATCTTATTACTGGAAAAAATGTTCTGTATTGATACCACACACAATACTGATATGATCAAAGAAGGAGACAATATGCAATTAATGAGTACCAAGGTGCCTATGAATCCAAATTAATTAATTAAAAACTAAGTTACTACAAAATGTGAAGGATCTTCAAACAATTGGCTGGATCTCAGGGTGGCTTTTGAGGAAGGGATGATAGTACTGTAAGTATACTGTTTATCTCGAGGGAAAGAAAAGCAGCTGTGCAAAGAGTAAAGAGAAAGATGCCCATCCCAGAGAGCTGCCATGATTGCATTGCCTTTGGAAAGTACTGGAGCAAATTAAACATCAATTCGCCCCCCCCCCCAAAGCACAATCTATTATGGTAACAGTATGATGAGGTGGCACAATTCACACTGTATCCAATATTCACTATGTTTTGCTAACTCCCTCTTTCCTGCATGGAAGATAATTTCCCCTGTGCATGTATGTATGTGTTAAATCTATATTCCATATTTCTTCTTAGTGCTAAAGGCAACTTCCATGAGAAACTCCGCTCCTTTTATCCCCACAACAGCAATGCTGCATGAGGTAGGTGGGGCAGAGAAAGAATAACGGGCCCAAAGTCACCCAGAGTTTCCATGGTTCAATGAACTTAAACTTGCGGCCCAGTACAACACCTTACCCCTTGTTCCCACACAGGAACTATTCTCCTCCCTTTATTGAAGACTTCATTTTACTCTGAATAAATCTATGCAATGTTAAACTCTTATCCAGCTTCCCAGAAATTCCTTTTGCACGCTCTCTCTCTGTATCTCGGTGAACCTGGGTTGCCTCAAAGCTCCACTGCATCAAACCTAGCTAGGTGTTTACCAGTTCATGCACAGTTGTAACATTACTTTAATCAAAATAAACTTCATCAATGAGCTAAACAGAAATTTGAGCTGGAAAGAAAATATATGAGAAAGATAAGATAGTTATGTTACTTTTGTTTTAGAAAGAGGACACGCTCCATAAAAATAGTATGGGAGATAAGCACAAAAGTGTCTTGCTCCAAATAAATGGGTGAAACAGAAGCAAGTAAACCCCACAGTTGGGCTCCTCACACAGTACAGTGGTACCTCGGTTCACGAACTTAATTCGTTCCATGATTCTGGTCGCAAGCCAAATTGGTCGCGAACCGAATCAAATTTCCCCATAAGGTTCAATGTAAATAAGGTTAATCCGTTCTGAACCATATGTATTTTTTTTTAAACCACAAAAATATGAAACAAAGTACAGTACAGTACAGTATGAAGTACTGAGAACACTAACCTTGCTTGAGCCGACTTCTGGCATGGAGGACAGGAAGGTGGGTGGGGAGGCGGTTATTGTTTGGAGGGAGAGTCCCCCTCGCCTACAGGCAGCCACGACCACATGTCAGAGCAGGGAAGATGGCTGCGGGTCGTGTTCGTCACCCAATGCAGAGTTCGCGAACGGAAGCAAAATTTTGCGAATGGTGCTCGTGAACCGAGGTATTACTGTATTTGTAGGTGGGGGGAGGTGGTACAGAGAGAGAGAGAGAGAGAGAGAGAGAGAGAGACCTTCTAGATTGGGCATATATGTGAAAGAAACTGATCATCTGTAAAAGAATTGTCTTTAGAATCTGGGCACTAAGGGACAGAGATAAATGGAAAAATGCAGTGATAAATCTGGTTGGCATGCTTTTTAATTTGAAATACTTAAGGAAAACAGGGTTTTAAGTAGAGTGAGCTAAGCATTCCAGAATTTGCTGGTTTTCTTCTTTGATAAAGTATTACATGTAGTTCTTGGCCCTGTAATTTGAAGAGTTTACAAAGGGGAAATTACTTAAGGAGCAACATGATAAGAAGACTGAAAGAAATGCCATATGAAGGCTGAAGGAATTTTAGGTTTACTGTACAGCTAAACGCTTTTTCAAACATTTTAAAAGTTTTCAGGGAAAAAAGCAGCAAAAATATAGCATCAGGCCAAGAGAGGAATTAAACAGAAGACTTGATTAGAAAATAGAAAGCCTTGACTAAAGCGCCTAAAGCACCAAAGTAACATACGAACACAAAGGGGGGTTGTCAGAGAAAATATAGATGGGGAAAGCAGTCAAACTAAAGTATCCAGAGTCCTTTTCCAATTCTATCAATTTTAGAGAAGAAGAAATCCTTTACATCTTTGTAAGGAAGTTGAGCTGATTGGCTCATAGACCTGAGGACGGTTGTATCTTCTTTCTTGAGCTGATGAGAGAACCGTTTGCTAGACTATTGCTCTTAAATTGTCCAGAGGGTAAAAATCCACCCCAAAGATTAGTCAAGTGACGGGTAACAAAGACTGTGACAGCCTGACCTAACCCTTAGCCTAATAATTCTGATTGTCCATATTCCTCATTCTTGCTTGTACTATAACTATGTCTTTTGCTGGATGCTATTGGGTTTTTGGTATTGTACTACAAGTAGTCCTCATTTAGCAAATGCCTCATTTAGCGACTGTTTGCGGTTACAACAGTGATGAAAAAGTAACTTTGCAACCAATCCTCACATTTACAACTTTCACAGGTCTGTAAAGCAAAGTAAAACTGAAGTAAGATCATAAGCACAGTTGCTGTTTCACTTAGCAACCACTTCACTTAACAAGTGAGTTGACGGTCCCAATTGTGGTTGCTAAATGAGGACTACCTGTATTTTCCTTTTACTTCTAGGGGGCCTGACTACTTTCTTGCTAAACAGTCTGACTGTGACTGATCTGTGCACTCCTGACATATCTTAGCCAGACTACCAGCACTCCCAATTCTGAATTTGTTGCATAAGAAAATGTCATTTAGGAAAGAGCCTCAATATTCCTTATGAACATCCATTTTCTTGGCACAAAAACTCTTCAGTTGATCTACCTGAAATCTGCTATGTATGTGAGCTATTCTCACTGTAAATGTCATCATATCATCAGTTTGGGGAAGGGAGGGGAACGTTTATACAAAGGCATCTGTGTTTCAAAGGAATGTAATTTGAACCCCCCTGTACTGATTTTCATGAAGTCTGGCAAGTTTTGTTCCTTTTTAACACTCTAACAAACCTTGATATTTCATCCTAATCTGCTGGGGAAAAAAATGCAAACATTACAGTTCTTCTCATTAAATAATGTCAAGACAAATTTCTATTTTTCTAAATGTCACTTCAAATCCAGGCAAAGCCAGACTGCATTATCTCTAGAGTGATTCATACCAGACTGGGCTGTTTTCACAGCTCTGATTCAAACTGAATAGTTTCTATGAATGCCGCATATAATCATTTTCTTGCAAAAATAATCACTTCTCAAAAATATAGAGTCATGCTGTGACATCTGAAAACAGCCATTCATGTCAAGCCTACCCAATGGAGGGCATTCAGTTTTTTGTTGTTTTTTACAAACTTAAATTAGTGAACAAAGAGTCCATATTAAACTATTAATTACAACTTGGGACAGCAGCTTTCCATAATAAGCCACATGTTCATTTTTTAATATACTTTTTGGTTTATATCCTAAATTATTCATAGTCATAGACACACAACAGTGTATTGGTCACATGGTAAGACAGCTAAACCAGAAAAAGTAGAAACACTGGGTTCTGAATCCAGAAACTTGTATATTAAATAGTAGTTTCCTACATAATAGGAATGCAAATTTAGTTCAACAGATACATAACACGCTCATCTGATCTGTGCAGAGACAAGTCTTTGCACAAATCATATGATGCATGTCTTAGCTACAGTGACATCTCTATTTGTTCATAAATTGGAAGTGAACATGAAGACTTGTAGCAGCACAAAAGGAGTTTATTTCCAACAAAGTAACTTTACTGTCCTTCAGTGGAATGTGCTGTAATAGTTTGCATAAAAGTGCTGCATGACTCCTCTCTCAGAAATGTGTAGAGAAAAAATGGAGATTAATTAACACCCCCCCCTTCAAAAAAAGAAAAATGAAAGGGATAGTCTTCTACCACAGAATGGGACAAGCTAGCTTTGTTGTTATGGGATGTACTTGTGACAGTGGTCTCTGCATTTTCAAACATAATAAAAATGTAAAAGTGTCTCTTTAAAGCAATCTTCTAGGAGAACTGTTGTTTGTTTGCCTGTTTATAGAATGTATAAAGCAGTGTTGACCAAACTTGGCCACTTTAAGATGAGTGGACTTCAACTCCCAGAATTCCCCAGCCAGCCATGGACAACACTGGTATAAGGACTCCCAATTCTTAATTTCTGCATTTGGGTGGTATATATCAATAATAACCAAAAAGTCAAAATCCAACAAACGTAAACCCAGTATAACAAACCACAACTGTATACTCATAGCCAACACTGGAAGTAACAAACACTCCCTCTCCCAACAGAACAGCCTCAGTTACCATCCCGGCCCAATTAATCTAACACAATTTACCAACTGGTTCAAGTCACACCATTTCTGTCCACGTAAGCATATATTTTTACCTTATAACAAAACTGAAAGCACAATTCATCAATAAGCAAATAACAGTTGTGTGAGGTTAACTCAAATGTTCAAAACATTGCATATTAACATCTGTTTAAGTTTTCAATGCCTCATAAAAAGTTAATGGCAAAAACAAAATAAGACAAAATGTTCACATATGTAGTAAAGTCACTGCCATATTTTCCATTGTGGTTTTATCCATCTGGCGCCCAGACATACTTGTCAGACACTGTATACGTACAAAACATATAGTCCAAAAGGCCACCTCCCTCACATTAAAAGAATTCTTAAGTGCTTGACAGTTCCTGTAAACAGGGGTATCAACTATCCTGATCACTTTTCAGGACTCATGTGGAAAGACAAAATTAAAGAAGAGAAAGCCTGCTCTACTAGCACCCTACCTTTACAGAAGCATCATTCTGAATCTAAATGCTATTATGAATCCAAACATAAGGCACAGGATTTCATAAATGAAATAATTAACAACATTGTCTCACAAAAATAAATAAATAAATAAATATATTGGTTTCTTCCAGTTTAAGTTCCAATACTTTACATGTTTCTGTACTCCATTTAGTTCAGATGAGATTTTAAAACTTTGGCAAAATCTAAATTCACTGGAATGTCCAGATCCTAAAATAGTTCTGTCTTGATCAAAGGTAAAAGTGTCAGGGTTTCATTAACAACCCTTTGATTGTACAATTTGCAATCAATTGTATAACTTATTGCACAAATAAGAAAATACATGTATTCTGAAGTGTCCCTGTAGTGTTTTCAACAAAAATCATAAGAGATTAGTTGCACCGTTAAAAAATTAACCTCTTTAAAAACCATAAAAATGTTATTTAAAAACCTTAAAAGCATTAATCCATTTAAAACAAGATTTCAAATATCATCAGACTTTAATTTAAACCAGATCAGCTCAGGGACTCAAGATATATTTCTCTTTAATCTGATGTTAGCTTGAACATCTGTTTCAATAATCACTGAACTTTTCCTGTACTGAAAACCACTACAGTCCTGTAGCTGGATCATTTTGGTGCAGTGCATCACTTTTTAATGTTGTGATTAGTATGTACCCAGTTGTTTGAAAGACCTCAGAATTAATCCAATGAATTGAATTTTTGCAGCTGTGATGGGATACATTAGATGTCTGTAGTTTAATGAGACAATAAAGATGATGTGCGTCAATTCTTACACCATTAGAAGAATGTTTACAGACTGCAGAATGGAGAGTAATGCCCCTCTAGCAATTTGATTTGTGTGGCTCCAAATACATGGAGGACAAGTCTATCAAGGACTGTTAGCCCTGAAGACTCACTGTTACTTATGGGCTGGGGGTAGCCCATATTCTTCAAATATGAGATGCAGGTGAATAATGGCAGGAAAGAGGTATATCTCCCTGTCATGCTTGTGAGCACCCCAGAGTTGGGTATTGTGAGAGACAAAATGCTGGATTATAGTGAATAATAATGCTGGAATAGCCTGATTCAGAAGGGCTATTCTTAAATTCTAATCCTGTTCTTCCTCATGTCTGCAGGGATGTGTTTGCCTCCCATCCTTGAGTGCTGCCTTCACAATCTACATTTACAGTGGCCAGCAATGTGGCTGGTTGGTGTTGCTGCCTGCACACATTATAAAGTGGAGAAGTTTCATGGCAGTGGCTGGCATAATCCCTGCTGCCCTTTACCCTCTCATCCAGCATCATTGACTGGCAGAAAAGGAAAGCACCAGTCACTGTCCCCAAACCTCTGCCCTGGCCAGGCTTGGTGCTTTGCTGGAGGTGCTGCATGCAGTATTTTTAACCAGAGGACCATTGATGCCTCTGGTTAAGAATTCCTACAGACAGAACTTTTAAAAAACCGGTATGCGATTCTCAGCCTCTGGAAAAAGAGAAGCCCTTCGGGGGAAAGTCAGCCCTTGTGCATGACAGGGATGGGAGGCTACCTTGCATATCCTGTGCAGCCTTTAGTTTTGTGTCGCGATGGGAGTACCAACCTCCTGGAAGAACCCTGGCTATGTTTTTCATAAGGCCAATATCCCCATGTCTGAACAACAAAAAACAGAAAAGTCAGGCAGTGTCGGTAAGGTGCCTAGTCCCTCTGGCAACCCTAGCAAGAATGGCCATGGAGGCACAGAGTCCTATCGGCTGGATGGAAGGAGGAAACCATGAGATGAGCCAACTGGAGCGCAGCAGATTGCCAACCTCTGAAGGCTACTCCATGGGACCTAAATGTCAGCTTGCCAGGTCTTCTGCTGGCACAGGACAGAAAGTATTAGTTCATACTAAAACAGTCTTAGTCCAACACCAGCCTTCCTCAGCAGAAGGTTGGCCATGAGATGGAGGTTCTGTTATGAGGATACATCTTCAGCAAAATGATGAGTGGGCTGTTTTTGCACCGCAACAACCAGGACATGTGGATGAGCCCACTATGTGATTTTTTTTTTTACATTACTCTGGGGTAAAAGTTGCCTTCAACTTCCATTGCTTTTGCTGAACGTTTTGGATTTCTAATTTTTAAAAATTCAACTGCAGACTGAGCTGACAGCATAAGATAGACATTTCAGAAAATCTGGGAAAAACTTTCAGTGTGAATGCCAAACCAGATATCTAGTTAGTTTACACTTCAGCTCTCTCAATCCCTTGTCTCAATCCAGCATGCTGGCTGGATCTGAGAGGAGCTAAAATATAAAATGTCAGGAGGACATCAATATGTCTAACCTTGGCCTAAAAACTGTCCACAGGTAACTGTCCCCCAATAGTGAAAAGCAGCTATGCAGTAGATGACAGAAAGAGAAGAAAAAATGGAGCTGAAGTTGATTCACATCACCAACACTGTGGTCCCAATCTGAATCAGAGGCTCCTGTACATTTCAGTACTTGCTAATATGAAAAAAAAAGTTCTGATCCCAGAGTTCTAGTACCTCTGTCTAGGCAAGACCTCAGAAAACATTTTGAAACACACTTTACAAGGAATTCACACCCACTGTTATGCAGACTGAATGCACAAACAATTATTTTGAAGAGCACCTCACATATGGAGAAAAACCTAAGGTCATAAGTATGCACCAAGAGGACATACATCACTTAGCTTTTCGATGTCTTGAGAGCAAGCTGCGGCTATTTTTTGCTCTTTATTCACTTCTGAGACAAGCCTCATGATGGTTTCTCTGTTGGCTTTCAGCTCCATCTCATGAATGGTTACGGCCTCTCTGAGGGTGGCTATTTCTTCTTTTAGCATGTCATTTTCTTTACACATATCACGGATCTGGAAGCACAAAAGTATGATATTATGTTCAAACTGGTGATTTAATGTTGCTTTGAATGTCACTAAATCAATATATATTTAAATACGTTTGCTTTGTCGTCTTTCAGTTGCACCACTGAAAGAGATACTTGAAATTGAGCATTTTACTGTCTGCACTGTCCTCTGTGGCCATACTTTAACCTTGGTAGTAGAATTTAATCTAGACGGCCTCCTATGGAGATGCAAGAGTATCCCAGTTAGTCTATAAAATAGATGTTTTCCTTGATATTAGGCACTGGGGAATCATCTGCACTAGCATTTAGGTTGCTGTGTAAACTTAGTTCATTGTTACACCACATTGCCCAGTCCCCAGCCCCCTGACATTATTTCTCCCTCAATATTCTATTTTGTCCAGATTGTTTTTATAACTATTTTTGCACTTTTCATGTTCCATGTTCCAACTGTGCATCTTCCATTATAAGTATGATATTACTCTTACTAGTGGGATTGGTTTTAATGGTAAGAAACCTTCTTCTCTGGCCTCCAGAGGGGGAGGTAGGATCTACAAGCAGGAAATCACAGATCCCCCTGCATCACAGGCTGTTTGTCAGTACATACCAACACAAGTGCACAGCTGTGACTAACCCACAATCTTTATTGTGAAACCTATATTCCTTGAGCAGCTGCTCATACAATCACCAGATGCAAAACAAAGCAAAGCAAAGTGCAAAGGTGGCACTTTGTGTGCACCCTAAGAAGGCAAAGAATAAACCACCTGGGATTTTACTTCTACTGTTACAACCCTACACAGTAGTATAGACTATCTGATTGTCTGATAATGCAACAGATACCACAGTCCTTTCTTTAATATGTCCCCCCAGAAAAAAAAAAAAAATGCCTAAGAAACCCAAATGGTCCCAATGCAGATCTGGTTAGAATTTTCTTCTGCTTGTAATTAAAACTCAGAGAAAGCAGTTTAGAATAAGAAATGAGAGACTAGAGACCAATAGCTTCCACCCATTGGTCAAACCACAACTCTTTTGGCAACTTTGGTGCATGAGAACTGCGTACGGGCAAATGAGAGGCAACAAGTTTCATCCCTCTTGCATGAAGACCACCAGAAACAAGTGGTCTTCATGCAAGAGGAAGCAGAAATCCATCCCTTCCTCACCATGTGACAGAGGCCAGGATTTAAGTACCATAGCCTGTTGAGAGTATGCTAGTAAAATATATTTTAGGCTAGTCAACTTTACATACTGTAATTATAGCCCAGGCTCAAAAGGTAGCCTAGATTTTGACTGGTAGAACAGTAACATTAGTGGCTGAAACTTTCATCTTGTCATTCCTCGCAGTCTAGATCAAAATTAGGTATTAAGCCACAGCAAACATGCCCTGAGACACCTCAGGGACCAAGGCAGGGCTCAGATAACATTCCAAGCCATGATTTGTCACATAAACCACAATTTTCTAGTCATCCATTGTGTTAAACTACAAGCTCTGGTTTGCAAACCACAATGGCTGGTTTTATACAGCATGCTAAGCCACAAAGCCACATTATGGCTTACCACAACGCATGGACCCAGTTATTGTCTTCATTCCTTGTCTTGCTGCCATAATTACATCCTTCTTTTCTTCTACTTCTTTGAAACCAAAGCTGCCTGTCTGAAAACTTTCCCAATTTTTTTCCCAGAGTCACTACCCGTAATGGTTTATTTATGATAATTATAATAGTAATGCAAATGGCTAAAATATTATTTTAATATTTTTATTGTAATAGTTTAACTTGTGCTTTATCTGGTACTGCTTTTATTGATTTTATTACAGCTCTGTTCCACTGAATATAATTCATTGAAAACGAGAGCCTTAAAGTGATGCTTTCTGCCATTTAATATTTCCTATGATTACAATGCATGAGCTGCTTGTGTTTTTTTCCTGGTTGTTTTAGATTTGTTTAGAAATTACAAAATCTTACCAATGTGTTCAAAGCTGTAAGCACTTTGCTGAATGCCCAGGAGGAAGAGTAACTACCACTGAAGTAAATATGTAAAGGAAAAGATGTGCAATAGTGGTGAACCCTTTTAATCTGTCCCCCGCTGTCCCCTACTCTGTGGTCTCATCAATCCTGAAGATGCTGATTTTGGATGTCAAGTAAGAAAACAATAAAGCAACAGCTCTCCGTGATTTAATACTCCTCTCTCTGCTGCATTGTCAAGTATAACAAAAACCCATTTGGATAAAAGTGAAGAAGTGTTCAGAAGACTCCCTTTTCTTTCTAATTCCAAGCAGATTAAAATGAAAAAATAAATCTAGTTAAGACAAAATTCTATGGGCTAGCAGAAATTCTAATCTGGATAGAGGTCTACAGTCAGATTCAAAAGGGGTCGCCCACTAGGATGAGGTAAACTAGAGCTGCCAGATCTGGGCTGCAAAACTCCAGATCACAACTAGAGAGTGGCAAACAGTTCAGTGTTCCACATTTCTTTGCTGCCATCTGATGGCTATTTGGCCTTCTGCAGCCCAGAGCTGGCAGCAAAAGGTAAACAGCTTGAAGATAGTAACTTAGAGATCATAAGCAATTACAATTGTATCCAAAAATAAAATTACATGAACAGATAGTATGGTTTACAAGTTTTGTAAGGAGCAGATAGGACAAGCAATGTAACACCAAAGCTCAATATATGATTTCTACATTTATTATTTTGGGATAGTGGCAGACAACTGTCCCTAGAATAAGCTTGGATTAAATTATGTCATATCTATCTGAATAACACCGGAGATGAGGATTCTTCAGTAACAGAGGTGGACACTTAGGGCTCAGCCTCACTTTACATTAACTGCAGCACAAATATCTCCCATTAATTGTTTCCATAGGACCTGTCCTCATGATGCAGACTTTGCCTCATCCCCAGCCTGCCCTGGAGGCAGGCACTTGCTCCCACTTGCCTAAGCCCGTTCTAGTACCCTTAAAGGACAGCAATCAGTAATGCTTGTTTCTGCTGGATGGTGACATTGATGGAAGGGGAAATGAAGCCAGGGGAATCTGTTGATTGCTGCCCTTAAGGTGTAAGGACAGGATCATTCACAAGCTTCATTACTGAGGCAGATTAGAGCTTGGGTGTCAGGATAAATTCGTGTAAATTATGCTGGCATATTTTTTCTGATGACCCAAGGACTAGAAGAATGCACATTAGCACTACTAGGATTGTACAAATCTCTTCCCTAATAACATCCTCTCTCTGGCAGCTTTAAGCAGCCCCTAAAGATTTCATTTTTATCCTTCCTAGTTTTTTATTATCCTTTCTGCTGGCCCCCTGATGTTTTCAGGTTAATATTGTATTTAATTAAAACAACCTTTATAACATTTTTATAGTAAGGGCCCAAGTGAGGGCCTACAGTAAAACCTAGGGTGGAAATAGATTTAATAAAAGTCCTGGAAGAAAGGTCTTACGTCATGTTATTTCATTCACAAGATTCCAGTTATATAATGGATGTCTTAAGGAGCTTTGATACTATTTCTGCAGTTTAATTTGAAGAGGTATGTTTTATTATTATACATATATTTTTAAGAAAACCTTGGAGAGCAGTAGTTCTGGTGACTCTTCATTTCCTCTTATGTCTAGTTTCAGAAGATGACAAAGTTGTGCAAAGAATTCAGTCTGTTCCCTGATGACTTTAGATGCATGGGACTTGCTTTCTTCAGATTTGTTCAAATATTTTCTAATTAGGATACAAAACAAAGCAGAAATAATATTAATTTGATATGTAAGAAAAATATAACCCTTTATCATTGTTGTTTATATTAACTGTATCAAGATATCATTACGTCAGACCAAAATACATAATTTCATTAACTTAGCTAAATGTATATCTACCACATATTGCCCCATGATTTAATTAACCATATCCTAAACTGTGAATAGAACAGATAGTTTGGGGTGGTGGTTAAGGCATCAGGCTAGAAACCGGGAGACTGAGTTTCCAAGAAAACTGCAAGGACTAGTCCAGGCAGTTGCCAGAAGTCAAGATTGACTTGAACACACCAAAAATTTTAAAAAGTCCAGAGGATGTAGGTTCCTTCCCCCCTACCCCCATTATAAAAGGGCTGTGTGGTGTTCAAGGCTGATCTTGCTTTTCCATTGTGGTCTGGGGAATCAGAATGGCCTCTCCCTGAAAGGGCCCATAGTCAAAATGGATCTGCCTGTTTGCTCAGAGGGAAAGTGCTATTTTCAGATTACGAAATATCCTCCATGGAACTCAGAGAACAGCAATACACAGTAATAAATTTCCTTTCTAAACAAAAATTATCATTACAATAAAAGTGTGCAAAAATGTTGAATATATGCAGAAAAATATCCTTCTTTTATGAACGCTGATATGAAAATCTTATGTCATGTATAGTCATATAATAAGTTATATGTAACAAAAACCAAATCAGTTTCATTCATTTAATACTGACTAATTAATTGTACTGGAAGGACTGTTATACATACCATCAATAGATAGGATTGAATGTGTATTTATTCTGTTTTGTTTTTGTGCCTTCCAGTCATTGCTGATTCCTGGTAACTGCCTGGACTAGTCCCTGCAGTTTTCTTGGCAAGATTTCTAGAAGTGGTTTTCCCTTGCCTACTTCCTAGGGCTGAGAGGGAGTGACTGGCCAAAGGTCACCCAGCTGGCTTTGCACCTAAGATGGAACTAGAATTCACAATCTCCTGGCTTCTAGCCCGGTGCCGTAACCACTACATCAAACAGTCTCCCTCTCTTTATAGTCAGAGTTAAACTACAACAGAGTATAACAGTGAAAAAGAAAAACTTACATAAAATGGAGGAGAAAAACAGAATATTCCCAAGAGTTTTTGCCTATCATCCACAAATACAGTGAGGCAGAAGTCCTAAAAAGGGCCCTCCACCAAAATTCTAGACATCAAAATGAGCCTCCATGCGGCTCAGACATTCACAGTAAGAAATAATTTCTCCTGTGGCCCATTAATGGCATTTTCTAATTTGGGATGCAGAAAAACATTATGTACCTTCAGCGGGAGCCTAGAATTCTACAATACTATTTCAGCAACTTCTGCAGGACATTCTCCCAAATGTAACTGAAATAAAATCATACTGACCAGTATTACAGAGCTTAAAGAAAGCTGATGATCAAGTGACAAGCCTGCACACCATTAAAATGGGGGAGATGACATAAAGGGTTGCATACAGTAACTGCTCTTCTGAGAGAAGTTGCTCTCTAGAGCCCTCTATGCTTCCACTATCCATTCTTTCAATTAATGGGAAATTATGCCTTTGTTCCCATTTCATTCTGCTGCTTTATCAAGCAAAGATATTAACAGTGTTTCAGATTTCTGCAACTGAAAGTATCTTGTCCAAATAAAAGCAAAGTCTGCTATCAACAACCCACTTATGCTGGGTACGCCCCTGAGGGTCAGACTGATAAAGGCAGAATGAGGTAGAGAAATTTCTTGAATTTTATGGAGCAAGAAACGTAACACTGGAATGAAGGAGGAAATTGGCCTAAAGGCCACTTTATCATTATGAAAAATACACAAGTGGAATTTAGCAGAAAGTGCTTCCAACTATGAAACTTATCTAACAGAAATTTCAGCAAGTTGTAAAGCCATCTTTAATCATAATAATTTATGAGATCATGTAGCCATAGATTAAAGAAGTTTCTTCTAAGTGTCAAAAGAGCCCAACTGAGGTTCCATGTAAGGAATCTATACATATGCGTTTAATATGGATGAGAAAAAACATATTTTCCCTGCACACTTCAGCAACTCAGCAAATTGAATGAACGAACAAACAAACAAACAAATAAATTCTATTCCAAGCATCTGACCTTTAATAAAACCTTTTCTCCCTTAAGGAAGTCAATGTCTGTAACGAACTTGTATAATGATGATGGACCTTTATTCTTGGTGGCGCACTAAGCCAAAAAGGCCATAATTCCTTTTAGTTGAAGCTAAAGCTTTCTGAGAAGAAAACAGTGTCTTCAGAATCTCTGCTGGGCAACCTCTGACAATACTCTTCAGCCTCCAGGCCAGGCCTGGACAACATGTAGAGGATAAAGGGCCACATGGATAAACTAAAAATCATCACAGACCGCAAAGGAATATCTGACACACCAATCAGTGGTTTGGTGGCTAAAAGAGCAGCTGCAGCTCTGGAACTGGCAGCAGGGAGGCCTGGAGGCTTTGGAGGCGCTCGGCAGCATGGCTTTCGGGGGGGGTGGCAGCAGATCTGTCTTGGTGGCAATGCCATTTGGTGGTGGTGAATTTATTGACTTTTTAAAATCCCCGATAGCTGGCTAAGGAAGGAACTTTGATTCTCCCATAGTTGCCCTTTATTCATTTGTAGAGGTTACAATACTCTCAGCCCTTCCAAGAGAAACTGGATTAAATGGAACGTCCATTCCATCCTCCCCCCTGAAAAATTAAGTTCTTCTTTGAGAAGTTGGTATACTGCCTGAAGTTCTCGTAGAAAGTGAGACCTCTGGGAAGGGTGGGGCAGAGTCTGATAACAGGTGCAGGAAGTAGCCATAAGATGCCTGAATAGGTGACTTGTGAATAGAAGAATGAATGGAGTTGTTATATGTGAACTTGGCCATAGACAGCAGTTCAGGCCAGCTGTTCTTCCTGATAATTCATACATCAACAAACATTTGTCCCCTCTGTCTCATCACTGGATTGTGGATGAACAGCTGAGGATAGTGGAGTAACATCTAAAAGTTGAAAACAAGCCCTTCATATTGCTAAAATGTATAAGATGTTGTTACAGATGAACTTAGAAAATGAACAAGTCAAGGATTGTATGATTAAATGGGCTAAACATTTTGGATACAATATCATGTTGGAACAATGGGAAAATATGTGGAACAAAGGTTTGAAATTTATGTTGAATTATAACTTAAAAGAGAATTTTTATAAAATTATGTACTGCTGGCATTTAACTCCTGATAAGTTATCAAAAATGTATACTGGTGTAACAAATGTTTGTTGGAAATGTTCACAGGGTGAAGGAACCTTTTATCATCTTTGGTGGACTTGTGAAAAGGCTAAAAACTTTTGGGACCAGATATGTAATGTTATTTTAAAAATTCTTAAAGTGAATATTCAAAAAAAACCCAGAATTGTTTCTACTGGGTTTGATGGAGAAAGGATTGGAGAAATAATATGGACCTTTGCTTCTATATATGATCACAGCTGCAAGACTGTCATATGCGCAAAGATGGAAAGACTCACAAATACCTAGAGTGGAAGAGTGGACTATTAAATTAATGGATTTGGCTCAAATGGCAAAGCTAACAGCCTTAATAAGAGATAATACTGTTTCTAAATTTGTCTCCTCATGGCAACCTTTCCTAGATTATGTGCTTGGGATTTAATGATTAGATGGTTTGTGTTGATAGAAATAATGCGAATTAGGATTAAATAGTGGTAAGAGATTAACATTTTTTAAAATTTGTACTTATATCTGTATTGGAGATAGTCGGAAGACACGTTATATCTTTCTATTCGATCTCACTTGTTTAGTTTTTGTCTTTTTCTTTTAGTTCTATCTTCTCTCTTTTCTGTATTTTCTGATTTGTATTTTAATTGTACTTTTTATACACCTTAATGAAAAAAAAGATTTCTGAAAACAAGCCCTTCAAAAATGGGCCATAAACTGGGTGTCTCCATGCAAGGTAAGATGAAGGACATGCCTCAGTGCCGGAAAGCATGGTTGATGTAGAAACAAGCATTTTCTGGTCCAGAGGGAGGCCTCAGTATGAAATGAAATGAAATGAGCCATCTTCAAGAAGAGATCCATGACAACAGTATAGTTTCTAGATCCTTGACAGATGGTAGATTAGAAAAAAAAAATGAAACAGTATCCTAAGACCCTGAGGGGAGAAGAAGAGTTGCAACAGACCAGCTGATCTGGTTGGTAAATGCTTGGCACAGCAGTAGGTATGACAAGGAAAACACTCAGATATGAGACCACCAAGAATCCTGTAGTTTTAAATAAGCCAAAAGTCCAGCTGGCCTGCTATTGTAGCAGGGATTCAGTATCTCTTCCCTCAGGCAAGAAGAACAAACAGCTGGCTGTTGGGTGCAATTCTCCCTCCTGTTTCCAAGAAACGGGGAATGTTGATTTGGAAAGTCTTCAATACAAGCCTTGTTACTGAGTGCAAATGTTTGGTGAATCCAGGAGTGTGTCTCCCTGCCTCCAGAGTCTCCTCAGCTGAAGCAGTGGGGGGCGGGGGGGGGGGAACAAAGTTTTCTGGTGAGGTGCCTCAAAATGAACAAAGTATTCAGGGTCATGTGGAAAAGCATCAACCTGCTTGACCTACACCATAAGAACAGTGCTGCTACAATCTGCTCTAACATCTGTGGGCAGTTCCATTTGAAGTATTTTCGCAAATCCAAGAAACTGGAATGTCTATACATAATGTTTCTACAGCTACTAGTAGTTCTGCCTCAAGGGTGACAGGGAGAGGAGAGAGTTTACGTGACCGAGGAGGAAAACTGTGACAGCAACACCCAAACGTGGTAGACAATTCTGAGAGTGTGAGGTTTTCACAGTTAGGGCATGGTGATGGAGAGGGAGGAAGCACCCCCGTTCTGGCTGGTTGGAGTTAGAGAGGGGACAAACACGAAGTATTTCCAGAGATGTTTTGAGAGAGGAAGAAAGGAATGGAGGACAGGATGATGGAGAGTCAAGCTGAGAGCCAGGAGTTCTTACGCCAGTTATAAACACAACTACTCAGCTTCAAGGCCACCAAGCACTGGCCCAAGAGTCCATTAATTTATGGGAAGGGTAGAAAGAAAAAACTAAGGGTTTGAACTTCCATAGATACAAGAGTAACTGGCAAACTGGCGGTAGACAATCAAATATTTTGCTTGGCTCGGCTCTTGTCTGCAGTAATAATTCTTATCTAAATAAGCCATGTCTGTGAGATATCTGCCAATCAAGTAGCAGAGATCTATGATTTACTCCAGAGATTTGATCAGAGAAGTCTGGCAGCTGGAGGACAAATTCCAGGGAATGGCCCTTTGAAATTACATTTCCTATTCATTGATTTTAAATGATTTGCAACTAAATACGTGCAAAATCTAGGAGAAGGTTGCTTATTGCTCCATGGACTGCCTTGGCATCATACAGAGTTGTATGTCTTAGTGGACTTCAAAACATAAGCAGAGAAGGAGAAGAAACTTTGACTATAATTCTAGAATTTCTACTTCATCTTGATCTAGAATTATCTGGGAGGTTTCATCCTGAAAGGAATGAAAGGACTGAAGATCTAGACTTGTGTTCTCCATTCTGGATATGGATACAGCCTTAACAATCTGTTGTCTCAATGGGCACTGCATTCAAAGATTCACTGAAAACAGTTTCCACAAAGGAGGAACTTGCTAATCTGGCCTGGAAACATGGGTCTATCTCACAGTTCCTTAGCCAAATACAACTTCTAGTCACCGTATTAGCAGCCATTGTGCCAAACTGAACAGTATCGAGCAAAGAATCAGCCATAAGCGCTTTTGCATAAGAGATCTTTGCAAGTCCACTGGTTTAGGAAACAGACTATAGACTTGTTTTTTCTGCCCACACATAAGCCAATCTGAAGCTGATGCAACACAGGCTCTCCCTGGAGTCTTGAATCTTCTGCCTAAAGCAGAAGACTCCTAAAATCTAAAAGACCCTAGATAAAACTATTTTGGACTTCCTCCCCTTTCTGGAGGGATGACTGCAAGAGACACAAGAGCTGCCCGGAACATCTACCAATGGAACTTTGAAAGCTCCATGACTTTGTTACACAGGAAGTAGAACATTAGTCAGCCTACATATTCATTTGTTCTGAGCAAGCCTTGCCCATTTAGGTTTCAACACTTTTGTCAAATGATCCAGGAAAAGGGACATATCATTGCCCTAGTGAAGCCCCTTAACCCTTGGTCAAGCATCTGGATCATTTTTCGTCTCAGGTTTGCTTTGCACACATAAGGATTGTAACTCTCTGCAGCAGCGTTACAAGAAAATTGGCAGGGAAAAGGCAAGACTGATTAGAGATTTATTCTTTCCTCTTCTATGGCCACCAAATTGCCATGCAACTTTAGAATCAGAGTTGGTGAAGAGGACGTTCCCTTACTTTTTATAGATTTGTATTCTTTGGCTTGAGTCTGCTTCCAGGACTCTTCTGGTCCACCTTAGATTTCTTAGGTAGACTTTTAGACTTGCTAGGTGTAAAAGAAAAGGAGACCCACCACTCTTCTGGATTCAGAAGAAGAGCCTGGACTCTCTTCTTTTCCTTTTGTGCTTATTTGGGGGGTGAGATAGGCCTAGATTTACTATAAGCTTCCTGTACTTCTGAGTCTTCCTGGACAACTATATCCTTGACAGATCCCCTGAATTAGGCTTTGTCCTGGAATTTATCTGAGATGGCATTAAGAAGTCACTGACTACTTCCACCCCTTTTCTTATAACATGCTGTTTAAGAATATACCCTTCTCATGTTTTCTTCCCATGGGATGGTACTGAAGCTCTCCTCATTACTGCTGTCACCTTGCTCCATCAAGTCTGCAAGGATTAATGAGGTGTGATTCCATATCCAATAACTTCCCTGACAAGGAAGGAGAGGATAAAAGTGGTTTTGTATTTTCCCAGGTTCAGGAAGAGAAAATCACTGCCTCTGTGGATTTAATGCTGAGGTAACTGCCCATAAGAAATCCATGGAGGAATGGAAGCAGCTGCTTAGATTGGAGTTGTTTTTCTGTACAGCATAATCAGAGACCAGACCGGACTAGATTCCTGTCTCTAATTAAACAGATGAAGAATAGCCCATCAGACCCTCTCCTTGTGAGATACTCCCCTAACTGGATGTGTTAGATACAGAGAGAGAAGGGGACACTAAGTTAAAAAAAGGAAGAAAATAAATGATTCAAATGCTATTGTGCTCTTACAAGTTCCAGACCCAACTATTCTGTCCAATAGGCAGGGCTAGGCTAAAGATTCAGGATAACCCCTCTGTTGCAGAGAGGCAAGTTTATCAAGATAGAACAGTGTTTCTCAAACTTGGCAACTTTAAGATGTGTGGACTTCAACTCCCAGAATTCCCTAGCCCGCCAACTCCCAGAATTCCCTAGCCAGTAGAGATTGGCCCTACTGTCTGCTGCAGAGCCAGGTGTCATTCTCAAAAATGAAAATGCCCTCTGTGGGACTCTGAGGCACACAAATTAATGAGGTATGAGAAAAGACAAAAACCACTGCAATGAAAAGTCAGTTACATACTGACCTCAAAGCAGCAATGGGGAAATGTGAGTCCCCAACTCTCCCCAAATCCCTTTTTCTTCTCCCATTCTCATGATTTTAAATCATTCCAAATTTTCCACTTAAAAAAGCCCTGAGAACTGAAGAACAGGAGAGTGTTCATGATCCAAAGAAATTAAATTAAAGTCTCCAAATCTAAAACTTGTACCTTACATCAGAAGTGAAACTAATACTAAACAGGTGCTCACGACACAACATACAGTGCCTTGAAAAAGGCTTTTATATCACAATAAAATACTTCCTTTCCTCAGTAATGCGATATCTCCCACTGCTATCAGAGAAACAAAGAAAATCAATTTTTTTTCCTTATGACCTGGGTTGAAACCCACATTTTAGTTTGCTTCATTTAGCTACAATTTCTCCTATATGATTCTGAAGGTTTGAGATGAGTTACAGATATAAAGTACACACAATACTTTCTCAGAAGAAAGTTCTAAATAGCATCCTACCTACTAACCTCTACGTGTACACATACACACATACACGAAAATATTTCCAATTTATTAAAGAAAATAAAAAGACAGTGGAAATATTCAGGCTTAGTCCTCATTTTTTTTAATAGGAGGGAGCTGTACTTTTTAAGCCCAGCACCCTCCACTTTATAATCATAACAAGTATTATTTTCTACTGCTCTGTGGCAATTATTTTAGGTTAAAAGGTAATGTTTTCTGCTGTTCTTACCTGATCTGCCCTTCTTGTTCATGGATTTTCTCCTTAAGTTCCAAGTTCTCCTGGAGAATAGCCTGTGCTTTTAGCTCTGCTTGATGTTTAGAAATGGCAATTGTGCCAGAATCCTTCTCAAGTTCCTGGAATTTATGTTGCATAGAAGAAAGGAGAGAAGATTGGCGAGCATCATTCTCCTTATAGCCCCCAACTTCAGCCTTGAGTTCTTGGATAGACACTTCTTGTGAGGCTATTTTGGACTTAAGTTCTAGAATCTATAAATAAAAATAGGTAATGAAATAGAAGGGAGCTAAAATATTACTTGTCTTTTGTTTTCAAATACAGATTTAATAGCATGCATTCCATCTATTGCTCATGCGGTTAAATTTTCACTTACTTTAAACATTCTGTATTTGATTAAAGGGCACAGCTATCAGGGTGAGTAGACAATATATAGTAGATGGACAAATGATCTGAATGACTATTTTCTTATAAAAGTAGCTTTTCATATTAAATAAATTCTGACAGAAACCTTAGTGGAACACTAAGTTAAGTGAACCCTTTGTGAATCCACTCAAATCTTAAAACCTTTTTTCAGGAGTCATATTTTGAAAGCTCCCACAAAATCTGGGCCAGAAGAAAAGTATGTTATGAATGCTGGAATGCATTGGAGCACATAGGACTTCAATTTTTTTTATAAATGTTGCTGGGATTTACTATTATTGGGGAGAGTGGGTTTTCTGTTAGAGTGGTTCTTTTAATGTTATTTTTTATTGTTAGTCACTACAAACTTTGGAATGGGCAATAAATCAATTAATTAAATAATTAAGGTAGATACCGTAACTATCATGAATAAAAAGAAAGCCATCCTTGTAGCTTTTTGGAAGTTTGTAATTTTATTTTATTTTATTTTTTTGTTCATCCAGGCTTTATATATAATTAAATAACTCTATATCTGTGGTTATTTGAAGTTCCTTTGAATTTTATTTCTTCTTTAAGTTGCTTTTGATGATATATCTGGGTCTTCTGTTTTACTTGTTTTTATGTTTGACTGCTGTAAGCCACTGTAAATCACCCGAAGAATGTTGATTTATGGATGTTATACAATTTCTGTAAATAAACTAGAAAATCAGCCATTGTCATTTTTTAATATGCCAAAAGCCAGTATACAGTAAACCTTGGATTTAATGGGCCTCAAATTTAACAGACTTTGAATTTAAGAGACAAAATCTGCTCAACAGGAAAATACCATGCTGGGATATCAGTGGTGGCTACAGGGAGGGAGGGAAAGGAAGATGTTGGAAGATTTGGGGGCAGCGCTAGGGAATCTGACATAGCACATATTGTTTATGCAAATCACTGGAGTTTTCACAACAAAACCCTAATTACTTATACTGAGATCTCTCAAATTATTATTTCCATTGGTATATATTCTTTAGTGTTTCTTCCTTATTAAAATTATTTGAGTTTCAACCTTTGGCTCAACTCCTATAAGAAGCCCAGTTAAGTATACAGTCTCCCTATTATCTCCTGGAATATAGGTAGTCCTCACTTAACAACAGTAAAAGAGACCCGCAACTCTGTTGCTAAGCGATGCAGTCATAAAGCACGAAGTCACGTGACTGTACCCAATTAAGACAGCAGTTGTGAGAATTCCAGTTGCCGTCATTAAGTGAATCCCGCACGGTTGTTAGGCACAACTTCACATGATCACCATCTGCGACCTCCTACCAGCTTCTCCATTGACTTTGCTTGTCAGAAGCCAGCAGTGAAGGTCGCAAATGGCAATCATGTGACCACAGGATGCTGCGACTGTCATAATTGCAAGTCAGTTGCCCAAATTGCAATCACGTGACCATGGGGATGCTGCAACATCTGCAACTACAAGGACCAGTCGTAAGTCACCTCATTCAGTGCCAGTGTAATTTTGAACAGTCGCTGAATGAATGGTTATTAAATGAGGACTACCTGTATGCTCAATCCAAATTTCTGAGGGCATTGCTTCAGATCTCCTGGTGTGATCCAAATGCCATATTCTGATTGGAGGCTGGTCTTGCAAAGGTAGATATTCGTGCTTGGGTGATGATTTTTAATATTTGGTTAAAGTTGAATGAGCCTGTCCCCCTTCATCTCCTCTAAGAAAATCCATTCAGGCTACAAACAGACCCTACTGGAGAAAGCATGGATCCACTGTATTTTCAGATTTGTTGTGGTCTATAGGTTATAAGCAAGTCAAAGCACTTTATAATAGGAAGTCCTGGACATGGTATGGCAAAATGAGTTGAAATCCATTCCTAACAATGCTGGTCTTGCAATTTGAACCTGAAGGAGAGTTTGCAGCCAACCAAATCTCTCAGTTCTTTGAAGCTGCTTAAATATTGCAGAGCCTTCTCTCAGGCAGAAGTTGATATTCAATTTACTCTGCTAAAAGGAAGATATAAGAGGACTTCCTAAGAAGAATAGACTTGTTCTGTGGCTCAGGAGTGGTTGGATAATTGGACCCATCCTCTTATACTTCAAATATAATACTCATAATTGGAACTTTCTGGATCAGGGCCAAGAATCAGTGATAAGGATTGTTTTCATAAAACAAGATTAAAATGAAGTAAATATATAAATAACTATTATCAAACAAAGACCAGTTCAGAAGAGGATTTAAAAAGGGAACTTCAAACAAAAATATAACAAGTTGCTTGTATTTCACCACCTAAGCAATTAAACATTCTGGGCAATAAATGAAAATATTGTTTAAAGAAATTAACAGAATGGGCCAATATGGGAGTTGGAAAAGCTCGAAAACAAATAATAAATATTTGCCTTATGTTGAAGCATTATATTTTCTGTTTGAGATTTTGGGATCTACACTTAATATGTTAATACGATGAAATAGAAAAGAAAATTGCTTTTGACTCACACATTAATTAAATGGAACAGAGTCTGGCAAGAACAACTGCATCCATAATTCACAGTTAATGTCTCATGCAGTAAATCTAGGAATTAGTATCCCATTTCATGTGTATGTACACAGACAAAAATCATACAAACAACAAAAAAACCTAGACAATGAACCAACCCTTGATAGCATTTGTTCTTTCAAAAATAGTCCAAGTCTCTAAATTAAAACATATTTTCTTGTCAGTAACCAATGGACTGTCCATTCTCAAAAACAAAACAAACCTAAGAAACTTCAGAACTCTTTTCTTATGCAGTATTAATTATGTGATGGCTAGGATCCCATTCTCCAACATGATGGACACAGTAATGTGTCCCTCAGTTAGGCTACAGTTCCACGTATCTAGGTAGAAGGCCAAGAGAAGTTGTGAGACATAACTTGCATAAAATTGGGTTTAGGACAAGAACATTAAAATGTTTGTCTATCAGAAAAAGCCCAAATGGAAGAAAAGAAGAGTCAGCATTGAGACTGTACTAACACTCCAAACCAGAACAAATATATTTGGAAATATTACAAATTCAGGTTCTCCTCCTTCAGGTTCAAATTGCAAGACCAGCATTGTTAGGAATGGATTTCAACTCATTTTGCCATACCATGTCCAGGACTTCCTATTATAAAGTGCTTTGACTTGCTTATAACCTACAGACCACATTGTAAAGCTTCTGCTTCAGCCTGAAGGACTGGAAACTTGCATTAAGCGGATTACTGAAAATGCTGAATTCATTTCAGTGAATGCTTTAAAACACCGTTTTAATGTCTGCTGCTTAATGTTCCTATACTTCTCAGAGCAGGGTATCTTTCTGCCAAAATCTCAGTAACTAAAATAGAATATTCATTCACACATGCAAAAACAAATAATATTAATTTAGTTCTATCCACATGATTTCGGGATCATCCTGATTAATTTTTGAAATCGAGCTATCCCAGCTGTACTTTTTAAAAAATGTTGTATCTGGGTGTCCTAAAAAAGAAATTCCTCAGTAAAACCATTTATTTCACAATCCTCATATGCAACCCTTGCTCAGCCGTATGCCTCTATTAGCAGGGAAACTTGTTGGTGGCACATGCTCAAGCCCTCTCTCATTTCATCTTTCCCTGAGTACAGAAGACATAACAAAGAAAGACCCACTGCAAAGCTTCCATTGGGAAGAGGCTTGTGGAAGACTTTGGGAGAAGGGAAAAGCAATATAAAGAAATAGCATGGCAAAATACAGTTTATCAGAAGCAAGGAAGGGGAAGGAACTATAAACTTCAGAGGGGCAGAACGTGCAAGATATTTCCGAGTGTTACACAAGTCAAATTCAAAGCCCTTATGAGCAGGGGGAAATCAGTGGAGCATTATAAAAGAGGAACAAGAAGAAAATGTCCCACTCTAATCTGCGCTGACCAGGCTCCACTTGGAATGTGTCCAGTTCTGGGAACTGCAGTGTAAAAGGGTCATGGACAAACTGGAGCAGGTTTAGAGGGGCAACTGAAAATCCAGTCGTATGGAACTGTGTATTTTTTTAGAAGAGAAGACAAGGGGGGAGAAGATAAACCTTCAGATATCTAAAAGGTTGTCATGTAGAAGGAATGCTTTGGAGGGCAGGTCTATAACCAGTGGTTTGAGACTACAGGGAAGCAGATTCAGGCTAGTTACTAGGAGGAATTTCCTGACACCAAGAACTTTCAACCTGTGGATTAGGTTGCCTCATGAAGCCACTTGCCCAAAATACTTTAAAAGATCCTGCACCAAGCAGGGGAATGGATTAGCTGACCTCTCAGATCCTTTGTAAGTCTATGATTCTAAGAATCCTTGATGTAAAATTTGGAAGAAAAGAGCCACCTCTAAACATTGGCAGGATGGAATACAGAAGCTAAAATGCATAACTATTGTACAGAAGAAGTGAGCTTGAATTAAACATTTAATGGTACATACCATGCAGTAAACATACTCTAGAACATGTTTTTAATAAACACAGGAGAAGACACCTGTTTCAAAACATACCTCTGCTTGGGCACATTCGTACTTCACTAGGAGTGCAGCAAGCTCACTTCTGGCTGTTTCTGCTGCATTCCGATAATGGACTAGCTGTTCTCGAGTGTCAGGAACATCCAGTAGCAAATAATTATGAGTTCTCTGCTTTTAAAAAAAAGCCAAGAGTTAATGGCAAAGAATCAGAACTCTTCTTGTTTTATTGCTTTGCTCAGTTTTTTAAAGGGACTATTTAGATCAGTTTGGTTTTAAATTTGGATAACTTTAAATTTGATCTTCATTCCAGTCTGGGTGGGGAATGAAAACTGCCTTGGAAGATGACTTGGAAGGCGACTTGCATGGGACAATGGAGTGCAATGGATTTGATTTTTTATTGGCTTTTGATATTCTTGACCAATATTCCTTTTTGTGCAGTAATTCTAAATGGGATGATCATGGCTCTCATCCTTGCTAGAGTCCAGATTTTATGGAAAACTTCTGTTCTTCCTCATGGCCAATGAATTGTGAGATACTTCAGGAATCTATATGAACCTGTGGAACACAACCTGGAATTTGAGCTGATGATCTTTGGTATGACACACAACTTTTTCCTTTTTTTCCTTCAAGTACTCCCATACAGAGGGTAGAAAACTTGAGTGTCTGAAGACAAACAAGCTGAAGCTTTCTCCAGAAAGGATTGGGATACTGTAAGTAAGGTAAGCTGAGAGATAGGAATTGCCCTAAAATTGCTCACTGAGTTTCCCAGTTGAGTAGAGATTTGAGCCTGGATCTCATCAGTCCTAATCCAACGCTCTAACCATTAACAATCCCCGATTCAACCAACAGCTGCATCCAACATTAGAAAATATATAGACATACAGGGAAGCCATCTATAATTTGGCTATGACTATCATTACTACCTAGTTTATCCCTTTGTATATTTTTTAACACTGAAACTGAAGGAGATACCATTGTTTATGTATCCACCTTAAGTGATACTTCATTGGCTTGATTGTGGGAGTTAGTTCTTACACTGATAATATGGATGTCAGTTCTCAAAACTGTGATCAAGATGGAACCCCCAAAAGAGGGCTGTGTCCAACTCTCTGAAGAATGGGACAAGAACTTTGGTGCCTTAATGTTGCCTATATATAGCTGCCTTATTTGAAAGTAGAGTACTCTCTTGAATTATTGTTAACTTCTTCTTTTCTTGTGGAGTCCTTGGGGTTCTCTGAGCTTGGTTTTTTGCTTGCAAACGTTTCATTACCCAGCTAGGTAACGTCTTCAGTGCACCGAAGATGTTACCTAGCTGGGTAATGAAACGTTTGCAAAAAAAGAACCAAGCTCAGAGAACCCCAAGGACTCCACAGTTCAACCCTGAGCTACACATATTCACCTCTATTGGTTCTTCTTTTCTTCTAATATTATTAATCAGAATTCTTGGATTCTTCTTCCTTGAATTAACTGTTTTCAACACAGACCACAAGGGGGGAAGTTTGATTAGGCTGCAGCGTAATGGTTGAAATGCTCCAAAGTGAATACGTTAACATCCTCAGTTTTGGTCGTCACTAAGGTTGGAAGAATTATTTTACAGCAATACAATACATATAATGTATGTTCAAATCGGAATTGTACAGCCTGCTGCTGAGCTTTATTTCTTATTACTATGACTTATATTAGGGCTGTGCAGTGCTTCAGATCTGAAGGGAAAAAGGTGCTCTGGAGAGTACAGAGAAGGTCAGGGAGCACCTGACAGCAATTCGTTAGAGCAGCTGCATCTTTTTTCTTTGAATCAGAAACACTGCAACACCCTAATTTAAACAACTGCCCTGATTCTCTGAGTGATTCACAAAACAAATTCATCATAAAACTAAAGCACGGCTTCTTATAATTGCTGTTTTGGTTATTTATTGCCATTCAACTGTTCTTAAGTGAAAAAAAATATATATACTTTATTTTTCAGCTGCAATGGAACATATGGAAGATGGCTTATACTTCAAAATATGCAGCATATGTGCTTGGGCTGATCTGTTTTATGCTGATTGTAATCTGGATTTTGGCTAGTATTTCAATGTGTGTACCTTTCTCCCGCTTTACTCTTCAGTGTCAGAATCCTGAATATTGTTTCTGTTCCCTGAGAACAGCTGGCAGCACTTATCCCAAAAAGGCCAATTATCTTAAATAAAGCAAGGATTTATGAAAAGAGGAAAGTGAGAAGAATCAAAACTGTGTCTTCTAAATGAGTTTTTAAAATGATGTCTGGCCAGCTGTTACATTGTTTATTTGCCTAACATTCAGCTTAAAAATGTTTTCTGAGGAGAATTTGATTGATTTATTGATTTAACCTTAACAAGAAAGCATAAACAGCGCAACTACGACTGAACGTAGAAAGATGGGAAGGATTCATCTTTATGTGCTATTCAAATTGCACAAAAACTGCAGCACAAAGCTAAGAATTTCACTTGAAGGGGATTACTGCCCTTTGTTCAGATAAGTAAGTACTGTAAATAAATACATCAAACATGGATGAGAGCATAGGAGTGTGTATCGACTCAAGTGATTTCTAATCTTCCCTGGACGTTATTAACAAGCTTTTAACTACCGTGCTGATAATCACCTCCTCCAAGATGATTACACTGGCCTTGGTATTTAATTTATCAGCTCATCATAGCCAACAACAAATTACATGCAAGGGAAGATGTCCAGATCGCTGTGTGTCTCTTCTCCACTAGCCCATTTGATTTCTCTTGGTAGAAAGGACAGAAACCCCCCATTTCTGCTGTTACCCAGTTGGGAACGTAGCCTTTTAAAGTTCCAACTTCTAGCTGTAGAAGTTGGAAACTTAGCAGCATCACCCACCCTCCATAGCCAGGGTTCAATGAGGCAATTAGCCTTTTAGTCAGCTAGTACAAAAAGTGCACATTTTTACTGACAAGGTTAGATTGTGCAAATGTTACTGAATATGCATTGCCTGAATTTTGATAATGGCCTTTCAGGAAGGAGCATTGAAGAAACTGTTTCAATTTCATCACTTTACACCAAGTATCCCTTCAGGGGTGTAAATCTTCCAAGTAGCTCAAATCTATGACTAGTACTTCCCTGTCTTGACCGGGCCCCCTCCCTAATTACAGGAAACTGTTAATACTGCTGAGGGCCAAAGAGGAGAGAGCACCTTGATGTAACAATCACATCCATTCACATGTAAACTTTCTGAGAAAATGTCTAGGTTTTTTTGAAAGAATTATCGCATTTTTCTACCCATTAAGGGAAGGGCCTTAAATCAAATTTCAATTCAGTTCACAATTCATTCAAACCAGTGTTTGAAACACATGCTTAATATATTGTTCAATACACCGCCTTTATTTCTGTTCTGTTCTCTGGTTTTTAAGGCAAGATATAAGAAGTGACTACATTAGAAGCTTAACTCTGGTCTCTCCTTCTGCTGGCTGTTGTGCCACCTGCTGTTTAGAAAATTCACCATCTCTGATCATTGCTTCACTATAAATCTAAAAAACACAATCATTTTAAAATATCATAAAAAGGAAAGTAACAGAAAAAATATGCATACAAATATATATGCATATATTTTAAAATGTACATAAAAATTAAACTAATGCACCAAAATGAAACAATATAATGTTAAAGCCTTAGGAAATCAATAATAATCAAATGATACGCCTAAGGATAATAATATTTAATCTTTGTATAGCGCTGAAAGTTTCAATTCTTTAAAAAAACACTTTAAGTTATTAGTATGATTTGTATTGTGGTTTTATTCTATCTGCTTAGTTATCAATTTTCAATGAATAAAATCACTACTACTACAATACATGCTGATTAATATAAATATGGTGTGTATCAGTGCTATATGTGTTATTGTTCTGTCAATGTTTCTAAAGAAATATAAACTACATGTCTGGTACACATAGTTTTTCATAACACATGCATTTTGCACATAGCTTTAAATCTTCCCTAATACCTTTTTATGCTACTGTGCTTAATATATCCTTTTTTTTGTATTCAGCTTTAATACATAGTTCCCTCCCATTCCACCTCCAAATAATGATTTGAACATTTTTGAGCCAAGAGTAACAAATCTATGGTTTGTGCTGAAACAAAGTCTATATTGGTAGACCTACTTTTTCTTTTACATGACCCATTACAGTTTTTAAGGACCATCACATATGTAAGCCAGGGGTTGGCAATATAGCAGCAAAAGACATCTTGGTACATGTGTCCTTTTGAGATGGGACACTTGTCCTTTTGCTGGATACTACCATTTTTTAAAAAAGAAAAATAGGATTGAATTAAATGATCCAAATCTTGCAAGTTTATCAAATCAAATGAGATGTTGAGATTCCCATCTGAATCTTGTGAGATTTTGGACAAGAACTCTAAAATCCTGTGAAATGTTGGCAGTCAATTGAGATTTTGGCCATATAAAAAGTATGTTTATTTTGTGCCCACATTAGGGACCATCTACAGTATTCTGACAGACCACAAGTAGCCCCCGGACCATAGGGAACCAGTGGTGAAACGAATTCCATGCAGGCTTTCATTCTCTCACAGAAGTCCAAAGCAGAAGTGAGCTTCAAGATATTGTGCTTGGGGATATTTATTAGAAATGGTTCCAGAATGTTTTCTTGGCTTCACTCTTATGCCTTTAAGAGTCTTACAATAAGCAATCATATAGCACTTAGTTTCAATGACAATGCTGATAATGATTTGATGTTAGCTGTTTCTGAACGGATGACTGCAGGTAATATAATTCCAACAAGCAAGATTTTTCCAAAAATAACAAATGTTATTTCAACACATGAGATTCTTCCAAGTTTAGTCCTTGGAAAAATCCTCTTTGCTGAATGTTTTTCTTTTTTAAAGAACGAAAGGCAATGTGTGAAATGGCATTATAGTTTGGAAGGACAGAAATCTATGGAGAGATATAGTAAACGGTGTTAGGGTAAACTAGATTTAACCATATTTCATTTTCTTACCTCATGCCTTTAATTTCTGTGTTTTAATATTTGTTATTCCTTTTCTGAATTTTGTATAATATAGCTTATTATGCAAAAGGGAGTAGCATGATGTACAGTATACATGTTGAATTTCTGTTTAACATAAAGGAGTTAAAACTTCTAAGTGCACTGAAGGAATTGAATAAGTTACATTGTTGGCCTGATGTATGAAACAGCCAGCATGTTTTCCCCCAAAACTACAGAAAATAATTCGAGCATTACCTACTTAATAGCTGTTATCCATATTAACTGTTTTATTGTACTACTTCCAATGCCAGAATTACTTATCATCTTCTACAACATTCCTGCACAGGCATTATTACATCTGTCCTGGGCCTGTGGCAGCACGATACAAGCCAAGTCACATATAATCAGTTGAAGTTGTCCAATGCCTTTACAAGCTGAAACAAGGCCAAATAAATGAACTTGTTTCTCTATCTGGTATTTTATTTTTAAAATATGGAAGTTACCACTTTTATTATCAACATTCAAAATGTTCACAATATATGTTTTTCCTATAAAAACCTAGAGAAAAATGCAAGATTTATATAAAGGAAGTAAACTTTTCAACTATGTTGACTATCCCTATCCCACCTTTATTCAGAGCTATTCCTGTGTGAAGACCAGATATTGCAATATAGATGTTGTATTTACAACTAGTGGATCCATTATCCTACACATAACATCCTAATTTTAGGGCCCTGACCTGGAAGGATCCCATGAGAAAGCTATGCAAAAATCTTACTTTGTTTCTCTGAACTTTAGATCAAAGCCATGAGTGAATGAAAGATAAAGAGCAGAAAAGCAGAAATCTTAGATAAATGTACTCCCTTTTGCTATGTTTAATAAGAAACAGTTCAGTCCTTGAATGCTGAAAGATAAAACTGTACCTAAATATATTTGAAACTATAATTGTTAGAGCATTACACAAGGTACCACAGCTGTTGAAATAGTGTCTTATGCAATGAATGTTTAACCCAAAAGTATTGATGTGCAATTAAACTTTGAGGAGCAAGTCAGACAATTCCTTTTTCATCATTTCCAATACTTTCATTAAAACAGCTTTCCCCAACCTTGTATCGCCAGGTGCGTTGGACCTCAATTCCCATAAATCCCCAATCAATATGTCCAAAGGTCTCCTGACTGGAGAAAGCAGAATTTGGGAATACCATTATTGTCTAAATTATTGAAAATTAAATGAAGCAAATTATGCTAAATAGTAACTGAATAGATTCTTCATTCCTTCTTATGAATGGATAATGGGAAAGAAAATACAGTGGCTAGGCCCTAAGCTAGAAGTAAAGATCCTGGGGCCATATGTGGCCTCTGAATGGCTTGGCTATAGCTTGCAACCTTCAAAAATAGCTATGAGATTCTTTTTAACATGACAGAAAGGGGGAAATAAATAAATAAATGATTTGAGAATAATCATAACAATTCCAATTAATTCAAATGAAATCATATGTAGTTTTTCTCTTGGACTCACCAACTACTTTTTGGACCACCACACTCCTGCTCTAGACATTCTTGGAGCATGATATCTACTGCAAATGTCATCACTATTCCAACTATTTGTTGCGATAGTAATCTATCAATTCAGTATAAAAAATTTGTCCCTGGGATGAGGAGATTTCACCTACGCATCTGAAAACTTCTTTCTAGACCTCCACTTGCCACTTGAAAGCCTGAAATCCAACAGGTGTTGCTTTCCTCCTTAAAACTTGTTTTATTTTAAAAGTTGCATATAGTACTGTATGCTACCCAGAGGCATAATGGAGTTGGGCAGATTATAAATTTAATACAGTTAAATTCCTTCTTCACATAACAAGTGATACAACCTGGAGGTGCAATATGAAATCTGTATTATGTAAATATTTTCAATAATAATAAACATATAAGCTGTAGAACTAGAGTTTTTCCTATTACTTCAAAGCTGTTTGGATAAGACCAGTTATTTGCCAACAACAGAGTCCAACACCACTCTAAGTTTATTTAGAGTTAACTGAGATTTCATTGACTTCCCACTCATTTTGTATTTGTTGGCTGCTGGATACCTTAAATGATATATACTGATCTTTGACCAAAATAATGTTTGATATCTTGCCACCTTCTAGTTCAAGTCTTTCAATTTAGAACCTGATTTATTACTGAGGAAGCTCACTTTTCTTAAATGTATTTTTTATTTGAAATAAATATACGACATGATTGTGTATACTAAAATTTAAAATTAATACGTAGCACATCATTTCTTCATTTCTTGCTATAATGCCAGGAATCTCTGAAAAACCATTCTGGGTCTGCAGATTGAAGTTTGAGAAACATTCTTAGATCTGAGCAAGAATTCTTTCCTTGAGAGTTGCCAATATTGAGAAGCTTCTTGGGCCATAAGAAAATTAAGAGAAGATCAAGTTCAAAAAAATCAAAGAATGCTAAGGCTAGCTATTCTTTAAGGTTGGAAGGGATTGGGGAAAAATACAGAAACTTTATAGGTTTGACAAGGAATAATCAATCATAAAGAGTGTGCAGGTTTCTTCTCAAGAAAGAGGAATGTGAGTGGAAGGCTTATGAAAATGTTCAATCATCTGTTAACACAATGTGTAAATCAGTAAAATACAGCCTGGCATTGCAGCATCTTCCAGAGACTTCAAAGAAAAAAATATATCATGCTGCTCTACTGAGTCCAATGCAACACTGAACTAGCCGTATGAGTTTTCATGATCTTAAAGCAATAGACCAAATTAAATAATTATCACTGTATGCTAAAATATTGCCCACCCCCCATTTACTGGATAAAGCAGGTTTCCTCGTATGATTACCCTTCAAATGTTCCAGACTACAACTCCTATGATCCACCAGTCACCATGGATAATGGATGGTGGAACTTATGTTCAACACAACTTGCTCATTAATACAGCTCTTTTTTCCAGGCATATGTGCAATCCAGAAACCCTGACTTCAACTTGATGCCAACCTTTTTATCTGCCGAGGAATTTCAGTACGTCAGACTTCTGTTCTGCTGAATTGTGTGGCTTTTTAAAAAGGCTATTTATGCAACCATGTTCTATCATTCTGGCATGATTGATTACTGGTACTTGTGTAACTGTAGCAGTTAAGATTTATCATTAAGAGCTAGTTGTTTACTTGTAAGAATAAAAACTAAGTAGAACTTTGTCTATGTAATGTTACTCTCTTCAGAAATTACTTTTTTAAAACTATACTGATATTCTGGGCCATACGAACTAGTTGTTTACTTGTAAAAATAAAAACTAAGTAGGACTTTGTCTATGTAATGGTACACTCTCCAGGAATTACTTTTTTAAACTATACTGATATTCTGGGCCCCTAAAATCTGGGAAATAAGCCATGTGCTACTTTGTATCTCAACAAAACGTGGGATATACATTATATAAACAAATAAAGGTATGAGTTGCACGTTTTCCCCTAGCCGATTTCAAATAAACAAGTAAATAAGGAGGAAAGGGACACCAGTTGGATTTCTGGCTTTTGAGTGGCAACTGGAGATCCAGAACTTTGTGGGCTGCCGAGCAGCCTTGCGCTGCTCGATGCAAACCAATCGCTACATAGGATGGATTACCAATGGGCTTTCGGTCCACTGAATGTATATTAGAAAAGCTACATTCGGTCAAAGCAAACTGCAGATTTGGGCATCGGGAATGCAAGCCTGAGGATCGTACCTCCGCTTCTGAAGAGGTTGAGACGATGGCGGGAGGGCGCAGCAACGGCGCGTTGCTGGTCACGTCGATGAGTCTGGAGCAGGCAGAGCCCGCACGGGAACTGCTCGCGCTTTTCATGCTCGCGCGGACCTACCGGGCGCGAGGACCGGGCTGCTTCGCTTCAGCGTTCGGGGCGCTCCTTCGCGGAAAAGCCAGCCCGCGTGCGTCCCTAAGCGCCAGGCTTGCTTAGTTACCTGGGTTTCTATGTCAACGGCCCCGTTGATACACAGCTGGGGCTATCGATTGGAGAACACGCCCGCTCGGTCATTCTCGCGAGACGTATTCAAAGGCGCGTGGTCCTAATGTTTGGGTTTGTTAGGTGTTTGGATGAGTTTTTCCTCTATCCAGCTTTTGAAAATCCGCAGTCGTTCGTACGGCGGCCCATTTGGCAAATGCGACGTTGGGAGGCTTAATAACACATTAAAAATTACAGCAAATAATAGCAGCAAAACTTAAAAACCTAAAATGGGAAGGGAAGGTTCCTTTAGGAAACCGAGAAAGTTGATCAGGGACAGTTTTCACCATTCAAAAGTTGCATTTTTTAAAGAATGTGTTTTCCTAGACATTCTAGAGAATTGATTTGGCTTTTGCACAAAATGTTTATTTTTGCACCTTAACAGAACCGTCTGGTTTTAAACATAAAGCATATTGTATCTTTTTTGTAGAGGTGGGATTACTCTCCCCCTTTTTTAAAAATATAGATCTTTTAGGGGTACAGTACCCAGAACTGGGGCCCAACTTTTTTGAGCTACTGGGCCCTTTGTGATTTTGAGAGTGTTTATCAAGGGCTCACAAAAAATGCCTCTCAGAGTGGGCCTGGTCAATAAACCCATTTAATAAAAAGCCAAACTGATGAGTTTTATTTATTGCTTTATGGTCTGAAACCAAACGAGCTGGTGAAATTGTTCCTTGCCTTACCACCCCTCAAGTTCGCCCTGACCCCCATGTGTACATATAAAAAAAAGGCCATGAATGAAGTCCTTTGCTGTGCAGCATGCTAGCTTTCATTACTTTTTTTTTTTTTTAAAGGCTCTTTAAAGGAAGGTGGGGCAGGGAGCTGGATGACTGCCAAGTGAAGAGGTGCCTGGCACATGAGGCAACGCTTGTCAAGTTAGGTTGGTTTTGGAACATCTTGCCTACAGAGTGTAACTGACCTGTCCTTTATCACCTTTTGCCACATCAATCCTGAGAAGCATTTCAGCTGAGGAACGTTTCAATTTTGCAACCTGTTACCTCCTAATCTTGACTTTTTAAAAAATCACTTAACTTTTAATATGTTACATACAGTACTGATCGGTTGCTGCACTCTTTCTCTGTAAATAATGCATTTTGTAGAACAAGGGTATCAGCTGCATGGCTTAGATCTCCTTTACACATTAGTGAGGTGTGATACATATTAGCAGACTGATTCACATTGCTTTTTCACTAACCTAATATGCTAAATCACAAGGCTGATTCGGAATGCTTTAGAATATATATTTCATACATGCTTTTTCTTGCATGTAACTGCTGGATTTAATAATATAGGCTTCTTACAGTTGAAAAACAATGATAGTACAAAATATTCTTTTGGGGGATTTTTTAATTCCTGAGTGGGTTTTCAAAAAAGGTTATCTTTTCTATGCTGGCAATGTAATAAGTTTGATTTTAGTGTGTGCTGGTTGATGACTGCATTAAAGTTATTGTATTGTATTTTATTGATCTTAGTGTGTGTTATTCTTCTCCACTGGTAGTTCTTTTTGGGTTAGATATCATTACTATGGTGCACCAGTCAGTCGAAGAATCTTAAGGTTTAAAGACATCATTGTGTTGAGCTATATCCACAAACACTGGTATTTGTCTATTTGGATATATTGCCTTTGGACTGTTGCAAAAAATGCAATTATGTGTTCCCAAAAAGCTTTAATTTGTTGTTTAAAAATGTATTTACATTTATTGTAAAAAAGTAGAGAAATATTATATTCATTTTTTTATGTTAAAATCCCCCCCCCCATTTTTAGTTTGTATTATTTAGTGCTCTTTTAAGGATATAATTTCTTAAACCATGTAAGGTTTCAATTATTTTTTCTACTTTGTACAAAATTCAAAAAACTATATTTTATAACAGACATTGCATCATAATCGTGCTGGAGAGAAAACAAGTTAAAAAAAAGCAACTCTTCAATGCAGTTGTTTTTTTTAAACATGCTATATTTTTAAACATCCTTCTACGTGACAGCATATTAGATGTTGAAAAGCTAAGCAGGATTGGACTTAGTAGCTGTGTGCAAAATTCACTCTTCCCAAAGACTGCCTTTTGCACATTTGTACCGATTCTTCTTGGATGGGAAAACACGAAGAAATAGCAGATCTGTAGGCAAGTCTGGGAGATAAAGCAAAACAAGCAAATCACTTCTATATTGTTGCCAATAAAACTACATGGAGGCATCCATGAAGTCAACAAGAATCAAGCTTAGTTTGAAGAAGACTTTACTTACATTCTTAAACATGGATGCTAATCTTCTTTCTCTTCAATATTAGTCCTAAGTTATATTTTATCAATACTTTTTAGCATATAGAAGAACAATGAACATTTCTTAAAGCTATTCCAATTCAAGTTGTTCCTCAAATATTCAGCTCATTTGGTCTTTGTTGGCTTCTACAATTCAGTAGAAGTAATATAAATGAAAATTTATGATTGCTGTCTATGTAGGAGACATTAGCAGTATGAAACTGTTTTCAGTAACATAACTTCCATGTTTGTTTATATGCCCCATGATTACTCATGTGAAGAAAAAAAAATCTTAAGACCATTCTAGTTAAAAAAAAAAAAAATCAGCATCTATTCTTGATTCCAATTACACAAGTTAAATGTGAGAGCAGCCTAAGAAATGCATTACTGTTGTAGGTCATCTTCCTCAAAAATCATATTTCAGCTTATAAAGTCTACTGGTAAAAGTTTGTAAAATCCAGAGCACTTAGTAAAAAATCTTTGATAAGCTTTTAATCCTTTTTGTGGAAACTTAAGAAAGCAGTTTCAATTTTCTACTTTGGCAAACTTCCACTACAGACTACTATTTTTTAATTATTTACTGGTAGGGGGAGTGTGGGATTTTCATGACCCTGTTAGATATACTTCAGCAGACTTTTTAAAGTCTGCTAATTTCCTTTCCAAAAGGAGAACTATCCATCCTATTAATAAAAAGTCAGAACGATGGAACAAAGCCTTTGTTCCTCTTGTGGACCACTTTGCCTTGTGTATGATGATTGCCAGAACTCTGGACAGGATGTTAACAGCAGATTAAAAATGTTTCTGATGACTAGTAAGCATTCCAGCACCCAGGATTTATTACTTTCTCTCATAACCTATGAAGAATCCTGTTTATAGAAATATTTAAAATAAATTAAAGAAAAATAAAACAGCCACAATTACAGAGAATGGTAAAACAGAATTCTTCAGAATTCTGGGTTACCAATGAATGAGCATGATGCTGTCACACTGTATCTTCTGATCTTAACTTGTTCCAAGAAACATACATCAGAGTTTCTGATTTAGGTGACAAAGTAAATAAATCATGGACAGAGTTGTAAAAAAAATTTAAGCATGTCTGTTGACCAGAAGAGCAGGCAAGAGCAAACATAGCAGTGTGCATTAGCATGCTGTTCATTTATAGGTAAGCCAGAATAGTGAAGAATTTTTTGTGAATATGTATCTCTTTTTCATATTTGTTGTATTCTAATCTCTGTGTGCTTGTACATGTGTGTACAAATAATAATGTTCCTCAAGAATTCTACCTTCCAATTCCATGCAAACATAACCATGGCAACTATGCAGAGATGTTATCTTTTGAAAGATCAAGTTGTTGAGTTTATGAAAAGCACTTTTTCTGCAGACTAGAACTAGAAAAAGAATAAAAAATATATTTTATTCCTTTTTTTTCCTAGTGAACAGAAAGAATTTTAACATTTACTAAGTACTAAATGTTGTGGGTTCACTCTGAAGGAGCACATCATTGAGAAGAACCAAGTTTTATTGCAACAATCATTGGGTGCCTCCTTTACAAGAGGGACCCCAAACAATGGAAAAGCAAAGATTTTTATAGATGTTGAAGGTCACAAGGTGTGAAATCCTAGGGATCTGATTTGCTGGCCCCTTTGGGGAAGCTAGGCAGGCCCTTGTCAGTATACCTGGCATTCTATTGTACAAAATGGGTCTCTCAGGGAGGGCAGCAGAGCTGGGGAAGTCCATTGTGAAGATGTAATGTTGAGGTCATCAGCTTTCAGAGGATGGAAGGTTGGGGTTTCTCTGTGTTGCAATTCCCTTGTTAAGCTGCCCTTGGGCTGTGCTGTGAGCTGGTGAGGAGGTTTCTATTCTTTGGTTTAGATGGGATTGCAGGGGGGCTTGGTCTAGGGGCAAGGAGGATCAGTTTGGCTCTGACAGGATTAGGCAGAGAGATAAACTGGGTTTGACCCTACTCATGTCTAAAAGATAGGGAGAGATCCTCTTTTTGTTTGTTACATTTATTTTCTCCACTACACTAAACATATAAATTATACTCTCTGAGATAACTGAAAATACATAGATTTTCTTTGTATGATTATATTTCTGCAAAGCTATATCCTATTAAGGATGCAAAATAATTCCACCACAATATCACTAGAAATTAATTTCATGCTTTTGCTCCATCAAACTTTGCAGCAGCATGAATACCAGCATAAAATCAAATCCACCTAGCATTCAATTTTCCCAAATCAAAAATCTGAAAAGAAGGTAGACTACTGAAAGTTAACAAAAGCAGTGACCCTTGCATTTAAAGAAAATTTCTGTTGGAAATACTAACATGAAAAACCTTGCAATGGGAAAAATATGTGACCAAGAATAAAAGCAGGATATATTGCTTTTTAAAAAATATTTGGAAAGAGATACGTAGAAAATGTTTCATGCTCATGTTTTCTTTATACTTTATAAAGATTGCTTAAATGTTTTAAAAGTCTAGTGATTAGACTTTCTACATAGGCGTAGAAAGCCTATGAATATTAGATTATGCAAATGTAAACAGTTAAAAAAATTCTACATTAAAAAAATTAAAGAAAAATACTACTAAAAAAAACCTATCAAAATGTTTTCTTACTGTGTAGACAATATGGAAGGTAAGATTTTTACTGATTTACACATCCTTAGATCCCATGTGGTAAAAGTACCATTTGAATGTTATAGGACTGCTATAAATGGATAATATATAGCAATTAAACATTTGTGCATATTTCTGTTTATAAGACACTAAGCATACAAATAAAAATGGTAATGTTTACAGGGAGATATCAGACTAAAACTATTTGATGCACTGTCTGCACTCAGTATAACAACAAAAATGATTTAATGCCAAATGAACAAATTTAAGTTTATAAGCTGTTTGTCCAATGCAGCCAGAAAAGAAAAGAAAAAGCATTTGTTTCTGTTCTCAACTAACCACAATTTGTCTTAATAGCCAAATCCAGGCAAAATAGCCCTGGTTTGATAATGTCTTGCTCAGATAAGAACTTCTCACTCAGTACCGGCATGAAACAGTAGACAAGAGACATCCTAGTGATCAGGAAACAGGTAAATGAGCGTACACGTAACAGTCTTAGAAAATACTTGAAAATAGATATGATAATCCTTACAGCCAAAATCTTTACTTGTTATTGAGGATAATTGATTTTAGAGAAGTACGATTTCTAAGCAAGGACACTTAACTAATTTGTGGTAATGTAATTGTCTTCTGGATGGGATATACAGTGGAACCTCAGGTTACGAACGCTTCTGTTAACGAACTTTTCGGGTTATGACCAGCTCCGGCCGCAAAATTTTGCTTCGGTTTGCGAACTCCGCCTCGGGGTACGAACAGGATACGCGGCCATTTTCCCTGCTGACACGCGGTCGCGGCTTCCTGTGGGCAAGATCGCAGTAGCAAGGAGATGTTTGGTGAGGCTTGTGGTGTGTTTCGTGGCATTTTGGAAGGTTTTTGGTGTGCTTGTTAGCATGGCTCCAAAGAAACTGCAGAGCAGGCTTGGCAAGAATAAGGCTTTGAAGAAAATACTAACGATCGAATTGAAGAAGGAAATTATAGAAAAGCACGATCGTGGTATTCGTGTGACTGATCTGGGCTCGGAGTACAAGATGGCGAAGTCGACCATCTCGACTATTCTGAAGAATAAAGATGCCATCAGAGGAGCTGATGTGGCAAAAGGAGTAACGATGTTAACGAAGCAGAGGACACAAGTGCTGGAAGAGGTGGAAAAGCTGCTGTTAGTGTGGCTGAATGAGAAACAGCTGGCAGGTGATAGCGTTAGTGAGGCTATGATCTGTGACAAAGCCAGGAAACTGCACAGTGATTTACTGCGGAAAAAACCCTCTACCAGTGCAGCAAGTGAGGAATTTAAAGCCAGCAGAGGCTGGTTTGAGAAATTCCACAAGAGAAGTGGCATCCACAGTGTGGCAAGACATGGTGAGGCTTCCAGTTCTGACAAGGCTGCTGCAGAAGCCTACAAGACAGAATTTGAGGAATTCATGAAGGCGGAAGGATACGTCGCTCAGCAAGTGTTCAACTGCGACGAGACAGGGCTCTTCTGGAAGAAGATGCCGAACAGAACCTACATCACACAGGAGGAAAAGGCACTGCCAGGGCACAAGCCCATGAAGGACAGATTGACCCTTTTGCTGTGTGCGAATGCAAGCGGCGACCTGAAGATTAAGCCGCTACTGGTGTACCATTCCCAGACCCCTCGTGCGTTCAAGGCGCACAATGTGAACAAGGTCAGACTGCCTGTCATGTGGAGGGCCAATGCGAGAGCTTGAGTGCATGGGTCTGGTTGATGATGCAGACATAGAGGAGCTTGTTGAGGACCATAAGGAGGAGCTGACCACAGAAGAACTTGCTGAGCTCCAGAGTGAGCAACAGAAAGCACTTGGTGAGGAGCATTCCACTGAGGAGGAGGACGGGGAGGAGGTGAGCAGTGATGTGCTAAAATCCATCATGGAGAAATGGAATGAGTGCCAGGATTTCTTTGAGAAGCACCACCCCAACAGAACTGTGACAGAGTGTTGAACATGATGAATGACAACGTGGTCTCTCATTTCCGGAGGGTTATGCAGCACAGGAAAAAACAACTGACTTTAGACAGGTTTTTCCCCAGAACTGAGCCTGCAGCTAAGAGGCAAAGGAAACCCCTGAAGGAGATCTCCCTGATGTCCTTTTGAAGGGGGACTCTCCCTCCAAACAATAACCTCCTCCGCATCCGCCTTCCTGTCCTCCACGCCAGAAGTCACCTCGAGGAAGGTCAGCATTCTCCCTCTTCATACTGTGCTGTACTGTACTTTGTTTCATGGTTTTGTGGTTTAAAAATAAAATACGTATGTTTCAGAATGGATTAACTGTATTTACATTGAACCTTATGGGAAAATTTGCTTCGGGTTGCGACCAATTCGGGTTGCGACCAGAGTCACGGAACGAATTAAGTTTGTAACCCGAGGTACCACTGTACATATGATATATACAGCTATATATCACAGCTTTCATTATTTTTATAATGAAAATTAGTATCAAATGCACAGGAGGCATTTGATATTAATTTTGCTTCTATAACCTTTGGATAGAAGAAACCTATTGTAACCTATTAGGTACAGATGAAGCGCAGCAATTCTTGCAGATTTGTGCATGTTCTCTGCTAGAGTGATCACGGCACTTTCTAAAGTTGTGTTTCTTTGTAGAAGAGTTAATGGCACCAGGACTGATGGCAGTCTTAATAGGCTCAAAGAATATTCTCCCTGGCAAACTATTTTCCTAACTATGATTCATGCTCATATTTTCTTTATACTTTAGAAAGATTGCTTAAATGTTTTAAAAGTCTAGTGATTAAGGCACCAGGCTAGAAACTAGGAGGCCGTGAGTTCTAATCCCACTTTAGGCATGAAAAACTGGCTGGGTGACTTTGAGCCAGTCACTCTCTCTCAGCCCGGCTCACCTCACAAGGTTGTTGTTGTGTGGAAAATAAGAGGAAGGGGTATTAGGTATGTTCACCACCTTGAGTTATTTATAAAAATAATAAAGGCGAGATTAAATTTAAAAAAAAGTTGTAGAAAGAAATGCCAAAAAAGCATAAGAAAAATGGATCCATTACTAATATTATTTAACCTATATATTCCTCCTGCTCCTGGGGTAATTCAGACTAAGGGTAGGCAGGACAATTGGTTTTAGGGAAGATGTCGATTATTGGTGTGGACTCTTACTCCTATCTACAAGCTTGTCCTTTCTTCCTTTGTAAAGCACACTTGAGAGCTGGTGCTTTCCGTTCTCTTTTGTTCTAAAACAAGCACAAAACTTGTGGGTCTTAGTAAGAGCTTCTTATCCTTTCCATGCTGTTTAAGTCGGGGGGCAAAGGGGGCTAAGAAACAGAACAGTATTGCAAACTCCTTTAGGCTCTCTCCTTCTGCTGCTCGCTTCAGCACTGCCCAATTGAGAGCATCAATAAACCACGATATTTTTATATGGTTAAAGATGGGGAGAGCATCATCAAACCACCATAGATATATGGTTAAATGATACGGAGAGCATCAATAAACCACCATATATATATGGTTAAAACCTCCAACAGGCTGTCCCCTAAGGCAGGGTTCCTCAACCGTAGCAACTTTAAGATGGGTGGACTTCAACTCCCAGAATTCCCCAGCCAGCCATGAATTCTGGGAGTTGAAGTCCACCCATCTTAAAGTTGCTGAAGTTGAGGAACCCTGTCCTAAGGGAAGGAGACCCTTCACAGGAGGAGGAAAAAAAAAAGCTGCCCACTCCTGTTATGGCTATCAAGATATCAAAGTAATAAAACTTTAGCAACACAATTCCATTTTCTTGAATTAAAAATAAAAGAAACATTCTGTGAACTGAACATTCTTTTCCAAGTGAAGGAAGAAGTTACCTAGGTAATTTTAAAGCAAGACCAAAATGGGTGGTGAGAACACAGGCCTAAAACAAAGACTCTTCTTTCAAAATAACGTTCCCAAGCTTCATATGTCAGATTGTAACTTCCACTATTTCCTGTGGTCCAACATAGAGGATAAGATTTACTGGATTCCATTAAATAATCAAAAGAACACTATAAAACTTTGTTTCAGAAATATTTTCTGATTTAAGATACAGAATCAGATATATAGTTCTGCTACGGTATCTGCCTTATCAGGTGACTTGATAAAAGCCACATCAAAATATTCTCATAAGCATATGCACAATAACGGTTTGAAAAAAATAAACGTTACGCCTTTAAAAAAACCATTACAACACTTGAGGAACAAACTGCAGTTAAAGATGTATGGCAGTGATAAACAGTTCTGTAATGCTTACATTATAACTCACCAACCAGGCTTAGGTGGAATCATTATAACAGCCATGGGATAAATTTATTTACAGATTAGGTAATAAATTTATAGTTAGTTGTCATTACCTAAACTGTAGAACAAATAGTCTAATGTATAAATAAATATCCCCCATGGCTGTTAACCATGATTCCACTTAACCCAGACAAGATAAAGAATACTTGCTTGCTTTTTGCATTTTCTTTCCTTTTTTCTCCATTTCTGGGATTCTTCCTACTTCTTCCTAGAATTTTTCCCATTCTCCTACCATGCCATTAATAATATAAATGAGAATGAGAAGGCAGGCAGATGAGAAGATGTAGTCCTACCACCTTGACAGATAGTCTGTCATGGCAAAGCCTTCTGTCTCTGATGATAGTTTGCCTACAATGTTTATTGGCACAGCAAGCCTGAAGACACAAGGGCACTCACTGCTGGATTATTTCTTTTTAATGCTGTGCAACAATGCATGTAGTTCTCATACTGGATAATTTATTCAAAGCCTTTAGTTTTGCCATTTGAGAATTCATTTTATTTAACATCAGTTTTTCTGAACAAGATCAAGCTCAAGCGGCATTGTGTTTTATGTTAAAACAGCAGAGGTCAAATGCATGTCAACTAATATAGTACCTTTGGCTGTTGCCTCTTGTTCTATATTAGTTAAAAATAAAGTATGCTAGAGGACAAATTTGAATCTTTCTGATGATTTAAAAGAGGTCACAATTGCATTTCACTTTAAAAATAACAGCAAGGCTCTTGGAAGAAAATAGTGCACACTGAAAATCAGTGGCCTTCCAGGTTAGACCATCAAAATCATGTTTTAACACAGTGCCATTCTTCATACTTTGCAAATCTATCAGGAAGTAGCATCAAACTGAATTATTCCATATTTCCCATTTATCATCCACTCAGGTTCAATATTCATAAGCTGTTCACCTTGCCCAGGTTTCAAACCAACCTGAGTATCGGATTTTAATGTTCTTAAGCTGCAGAGTGGTGCAGGCTGAAAATTGTTCAAGGCTTGATGGAATGGCACTGTGAATTCCCATTTTCGGTCACCTGTTAGCTTTCTATAGTTCAAATCACCTTTGAAAATAATCAAACTTGATTTCTGTAACTCAGTGTATAAATCGGGAGCAATCTGAGCCATACTAGAAAATTCATGTGGCAAAGTCCAGAACAAATGATCATGATAAATCCAAACACCTTTTTTCATATAGCCCTCCCAGGAGACACCACATCTAGACATCCACTTATGATTAGCTGACTTCATTTGTTCAATTGTCCAATCCATGTCATGCTTTGTAGTATCTGACACATACCATGGAATACTTTTCCCATGGAAATGAATTTCAGTAACCAATTCTGAGGATAACAAAAAGTCAGCCAAAACAAGATCAGCAATGAGTTCAAAACCAGCATTATCCAGGACCACGTCAAGTCTAGTTGGTGTTTTGTTTTTCTTTTTGTTTATAAGCAGTGACCAAAGTTTTTCCATGTGATCCACCAAGATGAAAGTTTTTAATTCTTCCACAGATTGTAATGGGTCAGACTTCTGAGAATTATCCGCCCCAGCTGAAATTGATAGATCACACTTATTGCCCCATAATGAAACCTAAAGAAGAAAAGATTGCTTGTTAATTTCAGTAAATCAGGCAATTCTTTGATCTGGTAACTCCAACCCAATAGCCTGCCACCGCAAGCTGCAATTCTATTACTTACTTTGCAAAGAAGGGGGGAATGGCATACTGTACACCTTCCTCCCAAATGTCTGAAAAATTATTGAACCATTACTGGATTGGTGTGGTCTAAAAAAAAATCAGAACATTCCCATTCTGATCCTGAACCAAGAAGTTTTGCATATCCCTAGCTTTTAATCAATATTTTGAACAGTTGTTATACTATTTGTTACTTAGGCTAAGGTTAAAAACAACATTTTAAAAACCTATTCTGATAGTATGTATAGTTTTGCAGTAGTTCTCACTGGAAACATGGTATTGCTTACAGCTTCCAAAATAAGGGAATATATACAAGCACCAATTTTACCTGAATCAGCTTACAAAGCTCCTCTTTCAAACGTTTTTCATCAAAGTCATCTATATTTTTCAACAGCTGTTGGAGACAAGTACTTAAAACAATCATAGCTTGCTGAGACTCAGAGAAAGCATGATTCTTTTCTTCTTTAAATACATCAAAATTGCTGATGGGTGGACTAAACAAAAGATGTTCTTTAGATTAGTTTTTGACATCATTAGTATCCCAAAACACATGCATATTAAATCTCTTCTCCTTCAGACTGTATTATCACATAGCACAACATCATATTAACTATTTTTGACTCAACTCCAAATCTTTGTTAGGAATGCACAGCATGAGATTATATTAACATGTTCAATGATACCTAAATATCTTTATATTTAATATTTTTCAGTAGTAATCTATCTTGGGAGCCTATACAGTTTTGTTCCATGTTTGATGAAAGAGCTTTCATTTGATCACAGGAAGGTTGAAATGGGTTTGAGAACAGCTTAATTTATTATTAAAATTTCCCCCTCATTCCTTCATATATACATATGGACATATATTCCTTGTTTTAATGTACATTAAATAAACTAAAATACTTTTACCTCCCCACACATCTTAATGTTCCTGTTGTTCCTTATCAGCTTCCACTGGTTAAAATAATTAAAGGAATGCTTAACTAAGGGATGTATTTATCAAAAAAGGTATATATAAACTCATATTATTCCACTGATCAACCATTGGATTCTAACAAATAAGTAAGAGAAAGTACAACAGGGCTATGAAGCATCTTTGCATGAGTGAACAAACAAGACAGAAATTTCATTATTTATAGTTTCTAATTTGATTTGAACTACCAAACAGGTTCACTTCACATGCAATCCTAAACTACACTGCAGTTTTGCTCAGATTAGTTTTCTGACAAAGTCCTTCTCTAGTTCAGTCACAGCAAGTGAATGTGAGTCTGAGTCTTTGCTCAAGCTCACCATGATTTGATGTGGATTTAATGGGACCTGGAATCTCATTTCAAACAAGACTGAAACCACAGTAAATGAAACTTGCTTATGTTTGCTTACCAATCTGTACAAATAAAAGTTTGTACAGAGAGTCCTTCAACATTTTTAGCAAGATATTACTAAAATTAATGCTATTTATTAGCCCCTTGTACTTAATGGGACCCTGGCTGACCTCAGAAGCTACAAGTCAAACCTGATTAGTACTGGAATTTCAGGGCTGGAAAATTAGATAACCTAATTAATTAGAAGGCAATAGCAAATACTTTTTGAACTGTTGCTGAGAGAACTGCATGGATCAAGCTTGACTTGAGGGTATTTTTATTTTCTTTTTCTCAAATATTTAAATCAAACAAAAAGAGCCAACATTACACAAACTTACCTCTGAATAAGAGCTTCATGAATTCTACGATACATGTAACACTCTGTATACAACCAAGGAGACTGAAACCAGCTTGGTGGTTCATTTGATATATTTTGATGATATTCTAAGTACTGGTTCCATAGAGGGGTATCAGGGAGATTATCATTCAGTGCAATCAGTGGCTTGTCTGTCTGCAACTCATTCCGTAACTTGGAGAGATAGGCTATAGCTTTCTTCTCTGCTTCAATGCCTTTCTAAAATAAAGTGAGAATAATGCTTTTAATTCAAGTATTTGTGCTTGCTAAACTTACATTTTAATAAATCATATTTAATACATATCGTTTAAGCATATTTAAAATATTGGTGTTGAGACTTAAAAATATCCAGACCCACAGCTCAGTGTGACAAACATTTTAGAGACCATAATGAATTAAATTAATAACCAAATGATTATCTGTGCTGCACTGAACACTGAAGCAAGTGAATAAATATGGTCTCAAGAGTAAAATAAAAACCTGGTAGATTTAAAAAGAGGGTTCTTTATACTTAATGCTTACATAAACTGGATATAAGAGTAGGGCAGTGGCAAACAATAAGACAATGGTAAATTAAACATACCTTTCATGAATCATCACTTTGTGCTGGTGATGGGGTTTGTGCATCCCAATGATGTTATGAGATATAGTATTGGAAATATGCACACCCAAAAGGCTCACCCATGACAGGCAGGTCACATTTGAGGGATTAGATTGAACACAATCCATTGAAGAAGGAAATGGCAACACATTCCAGTATTTTACCAAATGGTCATCAAAACCAGGGCAAGGCCAGCATGATATTGAAAGATAAGCCCCCAGGCCATAAGATATCCCTTAAGCTACAGGAGAAATGTGAATAGCACTGGCAGTTATGATGTGGCTGGATTAAAGCTGAAAGGATGTCCAACTCCTGATGTGACCATAGGGAAAATGAACATATGATGCTACAAAGATAAGTATACCACTGGTATGTGGAATGTCAGAACCATCAACAAGGTAAACTTGATATTGTCAGTATAGTACTGTATTGTCAAGATTAAACATTTTCATTCACATCTAAAGTGCATCAGATCACCTACTGCAGATAAGAAAAAACACAGAATAAATAAGGAAGCCATCATTAACAAAAAGATGTCAGTACTCAGATAGAACCTCTAAAATTGGTAGAATGATCTTGAGTCCCAGGCAAGTTAATCATTGTTACAATGTTCCAAGTCTATGCTCCAATCAGAAATGCAGAAGAAGCAGCACATTACTGGAATGCTAAAACTGAAAATACAGTAGCATTTGGAATTACCAGAAAATTTGGTCCTAGCATGTGACACAAAGTGGGAGAAACCAATATGTGTTGTAAGATTCTATATTTATAACAAATACCTTCTTCCAATAATCTAAAAGATGATGATACAAACATCACTGAATGGATCACGCCAAAAGTAAACTACATACTCTGAAAGCAAAGTTGGAGAAGCTCCATTAAGTCAGCAAAAACAGGACTTCATGCTGACTGTAATTGAGATGCTACAAACTCCTTCTCTACCAAACGAAACAAAATTACTGGACCAACAGGACCCAATCTCAGTAATGTTTCATATAATTTTGGGGTGAAAGTAAGAATAGATTTATTGGATTTGATTTAATAATTAGAATGCCTGAAGAATTCTTTAATGTAATATCATTCAAGATGAAGCAAGCAAAACTATCCCAAAATGCAAAAATATGAAATGGCTGTCTGCTGTTATGTTGAAAATAACTGAAGGAAGGCAAAAGTGAAATGTTCAATACTCAAGAAATATCTTCTTGAAGGAGAAAGAAGAGTGTGCAAAATTCCATACGGAAGAGAGAGGGACAGATTATGTCAACAGAGAAACCCAACCCAATGCAAATAGGCATAGAAAAAGTTGAAGGGGTAACAAACTTTACCTTCCTAGGCTCAAAACTGTACAGTGAAGATGACAGTAGCCATGAAATAAAAAGAAATTTTGCTGCTTGAGGGAAAAACTATGACAGAGCTAGGCAAAATGTTCAAGTGCGGAAGATATCAGACTTAAAAGAAAAGTACATACTGTCAAGGCATTGCTTTTCTCAATTATAACATGATTAGGAAAGCTGGATCATCAGAAAGTCTGAACAAAGAAAAAATGATACTTTAATTTGTGCTGGAGAAAAATGTTGAGAATAGCTTGGCCCACAAGAAGAACAAATTATTCAGAACTGCATTAAGTAAAACTGCTCAATGGAATTAATCAGAAGCTAAATTTAAATATTTTGGACACGTTATCTGAAGGCAGGAGTCATTACAGAAGACCCTGATGTTTAGAATAATAGGAAGCAACCAAAGGAGGCTAAGAGAAGAAATGAAAGTTGGATACTGTTACTGATATCATGAACATGAACTTACAAGGACTTAAGAGAAGGAAGTACTAACAATCCCCTCTGGGGGAGATGGGTGGCATATAAATTTAATAAATAAATAAATACATACATACAGTATTGAGGAAATGCCTAGGAGTTCATGAAGAGTCAGAAGTGACTGAATGTCTGAACAGTGTTAAAAATACCACATTTTCAGTACAGAATAAGGATATTTACAGATATATAGAACTCTCAGCATTTAAAAAAAATCTTAATTTAATTTTCAACCTTTAGATAAAGAAGAAAAGCTATGGTGTTTAACTTTATCCAAGATGTAACATTAAAAAATAGTTTCTTCTCTACTTCTAACTTCACCAGTCAAGAGGTTTGATAGAATTAACTACACTCTCTTGTTCTTTTCTCTGGAGTGAATTTTGCCAAATCAATTAACAACCGTAAATTACCGCTACCTTTCTATTGGTAAAATTTAGCAGTTGGATGCTAATAAGGATACAGCCAAAATGAGTCTACAATGTAACAAGACTGAAATATCAATGATCCAGAAAATGAATACCGAGTATGCCCATTAGCTGTTGAATGAATAGCACAGACTATCTTGGAAAAGAGAATGGCCAGCTACTTAGAAATGAAAAGAAAAGCCCCAAAACAGTCCCCTCTAAGCAACTGAGTGTTTATGAGTTCCAAAGCAAGCTGAAACAATAAAAATACGGTAGTGGTTTATATAATTTTGGAGATACCACAGATACACAGACATACAAGAGTTTATGGATGATAGCAAAGTGACATTTTATGAAAAAATGCAGCTTGATAAGAAGCTAGACGCTTATGCAATGTGACTGACAATCAACCCTACAAAGGAAATTGGGAGAGGCTAAATAAATGAAAAAATCAAGCAGACTGTATGAATTATCATAACACCCACACAGTTGCACAGAAGTACACGGACCCCGCTATGGCAATTTTTTTTCCTCACAAGCAAATCATCAGTGAGAGGAAGCCAAATCTTTGCTATCTAGATTCTTTCCCCATTCTTCTTGTTTTACAGCCCTCTAGAAAAAAAATAACCTCTTTAAATAGTTACATTATTTTATTTTCAGCACAACTTAGTTTCCAGTATTCACTCTTACACAGATTAATACTTTCTCAAAGCAGTTTTGGTCTCTAAAATAATGGCAGTATTCTGTCATAGTCCAGAGCAACATCTTGAAATATTTGTTCTTACTATCCCCAAACCGAAATGATCCAAAGTCAGAACACTATACTTAATACCCTTTTATCACTAATTAAAATAAAAGGAATGATATAGGACAAAAATTGACCCATTATCCACAAAACTGAAAACAAATATCTCAAGAAAAAATGGAAACCAAGAGATCACATGAAATGCTAAGATGAGACGAAAGCAGCAGATATAATGGAACTAAATTGCAAAATGAATTTCAAAAGCTAGGATAGATGTTGCTGAACTATATCTCCCAGAATTCCTCCAAACTGCCCTTGCTGACTAGGACTGTTAAGGGTCCCTCACATTATTTAAATGGATATCTTTGAGTAAATAGGCAACAAAACAGCAAATAAGATTCAATGCAATGCTTATTAAGACATAAAGCTACATATATACATTGATAGGTTGAACTATCTTACTTAGCACACATCAACGTCTTCACATTAAATGGAATATCACAGGCCATGGCTGTAGGCCTTGTGCTGTTCCACATATTTATAACTGATTTGGATGAGGGATCAGGAAATACAATTATCACATTTGCAAATGACAGAAATTGGGGATAAGCAAACACTTACAGAAAATTGCACCAAGCTTCAGGAGGATCTTGAAGCTGGGTGACTGACCAAAAATCAGCCAACATGAATTTCAACAAAGACAATGCAAAGTTTCACATATGGGTAGGAAGAATCACAGGCATAAATATAGGATAGGTGTGAGCAGTGGGGGGAGGGGGGGGACAGACTTGTCTTGACAGGTGGCAGGCACTGGCCACCTCTTTCGGATGCTGTAGTAGTGGATCTCTGCCCCAGGTAGGAGGTTTGACTGGATTATCTCAAAGATTTATTCCAACCTTTACATTCTATGATAGCTTATAAAGTGCTGGTCACTGATCAAGAAAGAGATGTTGGCTATATGGTATATAATCTAATGAAAATCTGGTGTATGAAGGAATGATAAAATAAATGGGAGTTGAGCATCTTTCCTAGGAAAAGAAGCATCTGGAACTTTTTTTAATTTTGAAGAAACTGACACAGAGAAGGGGTATAACCCAGTAAGATAATAACACAGAGAACCATTCATCAAAAGAGGAGAAAAACATTTTCCCCTTCTAGTGATACTAGAGTTCAGGTTCATTCAATGAAATTGATTAGTAACAGTTGTAGACCATAAAATGCACTTACCTGTTCATGCATAATGGCCTACTACAAGATACTGATAGTGATTAGTTTAGAAGACTTTAGAAAAGATTAGAAAAATAAATGAGAAGATGATACTAGACAAAACAAACCATGGCCAATCCAGGACAGCCTTTGCATGATATCTGAATCAGGAAAAGTTATTTCTAAGGTACACAGAATTAAGTATAGAAAGCAGTAAGTAGGGTTAACATTTGTATTCATATAAGAATAAAACAGAAATGGTCAAGTTTCTTACTTCTCCGTGTTCTTCAAAGAATTCATGTTTATGTCGATGCAAAGTATCAATAACACGTGTCAGGATGAGAGGCAGCCTGTCTTTAATTGTATTATATGCAAAAGATCTGTAAAAATACAAAACAATGTTATTTCAGTCTTGTAAATAGCCTGAATATTACCAAATGAGTTAGAGTAGTGAATTTTTTATTTTGAAAGTTTGGATCCTTGAAGGGTCTGAAATTAGTGTACAATTTAAGTCTAACCAATCAGTTCATAGTATCAGAACCTTCCAGCTTTAAAAATAAGGGTGCCTAATAAAGCATAAAATGTAATAAATTGTACACTAATTTCAGAACCTTCAAGGCTCCAAACTTTCAAAATAAAAAAATTCACTACCCTAATCTTAATGTGCTTGTTCTGCACAGTAAATATTTTGTTCCGGGTGAACAGGCCATATATGTCTCTGCAATTTTCTTGGCAAGATTTACGGTAGTGGTCTACCATTGCTTTCATCCTATGGCTGAGAGAGAGTGATTGGCCCAAAGTCCCCCAGTTGGCTTTGCACCTAAGATAGGACTAGAAGTCAGAGTTTCCTGCTTTCCAGCCCTGCGCCTTTAATCATTAGACCAAAGCAACTCTTGGGAATGAACTGGCTGACTGGAATAATTAAATTACTGATACATTTCCAATAAATAGAAATATAAAATTTGGAACATTGCATAGCACAAGCCACTATCTAACAGGATTGCACTTTTATAATTTCTGCAAAAGATTGTGACATCTGCTTGATTGTAACAACCAGCAACTCAATCGTGAACAACATAAACACAGCTGGTGTATTATACATGGTCACTTTTAAATTAAGGAAAGGAAGATTTGCAGTATTACCCTGAAACTGCTGGGATTAGTTTATGGTTCAGTGCCTTGTGCAAACCCACAAAAATTGAACACTGAGCACACCATGGTTCATTTAACGATGGGTAAGTTAAGTATGTCACCGGAATATAGCCGAAAAGAGCAATAACCAAACTGGCACAGCCTTCCGAAACCTGGTTCCCTTGGGAATTCCCAGAAAATCCTAGAAGCCTCCGCAATTCAAGCAAGTAGCCCCAAAGAGGAACAGGAAAGGGGATTTCAAAAACACCCGGGCAGAAACTTTTCCCATTGTGACGCTCCGACCCCAATGCTTTATTCCTGCGCCCCTCCCATCTCCTAACTGCAAGGAGCCGGCGACAGAAGAAACGCACCCCTTGAACTTGCCCGTAAGAGAAGCCGGTAACCCCACTAACTGCGGCGTCGCCATTTTAATCATTATGACCTCAGCCCCGCAGGCTCCGATCGCGCAACTTCCGAGCCAGCTCTCATTCCTATTGGTCGGTGGCTTGGTGTGTTTATTGGTCAGAGGGACGCGGCGGGCGAGCTGCGGAAACGAGGCGGAAGTCTACGTGAGATCACCTGACGGCGAGGCGCGAGCTTCTTCCGCGCTCTTGGGGGTTGGTCCAAAGAGAAGCGAGGCGGAGAACATGATTGGGCGAACCGACCATGTGGCGGAAAGGGGCGAGGTCGTCACTGCGTTTTGCCGACCGTAAGAGACGAGAGCGGGCTTGGGAGACAGGTTAGTAGTGGAGCTTGAGCGTCGAGTACATTTGTCCCTTGAAAGTGGCAGTGACCAGTCGGCTAGAGAAGCCGGGGACCTTCCTCCCTGGGCGGGTCACTCCATGTCAGGGCCTGACGGAGGTGTGAGGAAGGAGACGCCTTTTGTAATGGGCTGCTTAGTTTCCATTTTTCTAATGGAATCAAAGTTTGGCTGAAATGGAAGGGGAGTGGGTGCTTTCGGGACGCTATTGTTTCCCCCTCATGACTCGAATTAGGAAGAGGTTTAGATTTTAAATCAGATGAGCGCTGGACGTCGTCAAGGTTGTAATTGCACTGTTTGGTAGCGGGACTCACTTCCTAATGAGATGAATTTCGGAAGATTAGGACAATTCTTCCTCCCTATAAATATCTACCTACAGAGTTTTTCGGGGTTGAGTCCCTTTCGACGAGATATTCAAGAGTTGTGAGGTGTTACGTCGTCAGCAAACTGATGGACGAAACAAAGCTAGATCGGTAGCCGGCAAACTTGGGTCCTGATGCTATGAGGTTTCACTTTCCGCCAGCCCCCGCTGGCAAGGCATTGTGAGCAATGCAGTTTCGTACACCAAATTATAGTACTAAATTCTTTGCCTGTGAACTAAATGAGAACCCAGTGAACTGTTTGGGCAGACGTCTGGATGGGATTTAATCAAGCTAAAATGTGAGCTCTGGGAGAGGATAAGATGATACACTGTTTGGTATACTAGCTGCAGCCATTAGTAGACAGTACAGCCCACTGAGTTTTGTGTATTATGTTACTCCTATGGGGTCTGCATTAAACAGTTCTTGAAAGTATTTCAGAATGCAGGTACTAAACTATTGCTTTGCTTTCATATGTGTTCCATTTTTAATGAAAATATGTGACAGTAGAGATGAAATATACCCCAGTAATAGGGACCACAGGTACTGTAGATTCATTAAAGTAGAACCTCATACCTAATAAAATTTAGACTTTTTACTGAATGGTCAGTGACTTAGGCAACACAATGCTTTTAGAGAAAAAACATTCAACTTTCTGGATTCCTCAACTGAGAAGAATGCATTTTGTGTCCATATTCAATGCACTCTCCTACTAATGGAACAGCAAAAAGGCCTAACCCTAAGATCTAAGAACAGGCTCAGGTTGTTGTAAAATATTTCTTTTGATAATTAGTCCCAAACTGTTAAGGTGACTCCATCCAAAATAGTATGATTAGCCAGTTCCTGCACCTGAGAACCAACAATCTATAGTACGTGTTGAGATTCATTTAACATTTATTGGTCCTTGTCCAGCTCTTTATTGCTTCCAGACATTGATCCAGCATGAGACTAGAATAGATCACTTGGGTGTAGAATAATTCAATTAGCTTATTTATATATTTATTATTTATTTGTGTAATTTATCTACTGCCTTGGTCCTAACTGACTGTAGGCTATGTACAGGTACTAATAAATTAAAACAAATAAAAGTAATAATCATAATATTACAGGCAATAATAACACTGCCAAAGGTCCCCTGGAAAAGTTACATTTTTATAAGCTTCCAAAAGGTCATGGTGCTGAGAGCCATCTTAACTTTTCTAGAGGAGGGGAGCCCCCACAGCATCTTCAATAGCATCCAGAAATGCACCAGCGGGGCTGTAAAAGTGGCAAGCAGCACCTTGAATTACACTCAGAAATGTACCAGTAACTAGTAGTGTGATTGCCTAATAAGCACACAGGGTACTTTTTTTGTACTAGTTGAAGTTTCTGAGTGGTCTTCAAGGGCAGCTCCATGTAAAGTGAATTACAATAATCCATGCAAGAAATAACAAAGGGTACAAGGAATTGTTCACAATGCATCATGTTCCAGCAAGGCTATGTTACCTGCATCTGAGCAGAGGCCCTCCTGACCACAGCCTCCATCTGCTCTTCTAGCAGGAGCTATAAGGCCAGAAGGACCCAAGATTGCAAGCATTTCTCTCTCTACTAGCCCCCTTAAGAGTCATTGTTAGTATTGTACTGCAGTCAAGTAGGTTTCTCAATCAACAGCCATTCTTAACTTCCTTGGGTCAAGTCTGAGCCTATCTTTTCCCATCCAGGCCTTTACAGGCCTCCAGACATCAAATGAGAACTTCTGGCACATCTCCCATTGGATTAAAGGTAGAGATATATAACAGGGCTTCATCTGCCTATTGATGATCCCTCAACTTGAACTTATGGATTACTTCCTCAGCAGTTTCATGTATATATTAAATAGGATAGGATAAAGAATAAAACCCTGGGGCATGCTATAACAGAGACCAAGGGTCCAGTCTCTCTTTCCCTACAACCACTGATTGGCCCCACTCAGGAAAGAAAGGAACTACTGAAGTATAGCATGGGTGATAGGATTGAAGGCTGCTATGAGGTCCAGCAGTACAAGGATGGTCACATTCCCTCCCTACAAGTCCTGCAAAAGTTAACTCTGACTACAACCAGTGCTCTTTCCATTCTATGTCCAGGCCTGAATGCAGATTGCCACAGGTCCAAATAATCCAAATATGATTACTTTGCTCCTAGTGCTCATTAGAGAAATGGATAGTTGGGTTTGTTATGGGTATGTAGCCCACATGATAAAATGTCTGTCAGGTCTGAAGACTGCACATATAATACATCAGGAAAATACTGATGGAGTGGAGTGCATGCTGGTTTTAGAGATACAAGGAAATATGATCTTGACATCTTGGAAGCCAAAATTACGTTTCTAAATAGGAGATTGAAAGCTGTGGCTTATGAGATAACTTTCTTTGAAATACTTGTTGTATCATGTTCAGGACCAACAAGACAGATAAATTTGAAGAGTCTCAGTATATGGACAAGGTGATAGTGTAGGATGATGAGGTTAAATTTTTATACAAGGAAATGTTTTGGGTCATGTTGGTCCTGAACATGGGTTAAAGGAAATGAATTCATTTGAACCAAGATGGTACTACACTATTGGCATTTAACTTCAAAAAGATGCAGCACTTGAACCTGTTATATGATCTAGCATTTTGTGCAACACAGGTTTTCAGCCAACAACATGGCAATATCTTTGTAGAAAAGTGCATATACATAGACACACTAATGCACTTCTGGCTTCATTTCAAGCATTCCTTATACTGTACTGTACATTTATACACAAGTCAAACACCTAAGAGGTCTTCACACTTCCTTGTCATACTCCCTGCTCAATGATAAAATATTCACTAGGCTTTATTCTTACTCATGCTTTACTTCCTCATTTGAGGGACTGCCTTGAGAGGACCCAGTTATATCTAACCATCCCATCAGGACCGGCAAGGGCAGCACATTACACGTCCCATCTAGGAAAGAGTGCCATCTGGCAGCACCCAGGAAGAGAGCCGTTTCTGCAGTGGCACCTGCCCTTTGGAACACTATTCCCCTGCAACTTAGGTTGGCCCTGATCCTCCCAGCCTTTAGGAAGGCCCTGAAGGCCCTTGACTTTGCCACCATGCTTGGCGTTCCAGCAATGATGGGGAGCTTTTACAATGGCTGTGTTGAGCTGGCACAAGGATGGATTGCTGCTTACCATGGTTATTTTTGTTTTAAAGTGATTATTGATGGTTTTATATGCTTGTATATTGGTTTTTAACTTTTTATTGGATTGGGTTTTTTTATCAGTTGTGAGATCAGTCAGGTGAGATGGGAGGGCCATACAAATTGAATAAATAAATAAATCATATACCAATCTTATCCCATACAGCAACCTACATTCTGTTGCACATTTGTGCAAACCATTTCACAATTCAAGCTTATTCACTTTACCATGTTTTCTTTAAAACAGTAAATATACAGTAAACATATTTTCTCATTGAGCTACTGAGGAGCAAAATTATGGTCTGAACTCCCTTGGCTGGCATATTCATACTGCTCTTCGCAAATGTTGCTCATTGTCACTTCCTGTATCCTTTCATTTGGAATTCTGCAAAACATCTTCCCAGTAATACTTAACAAATTTCCCTATATTTTTTGCATGCACTTTTTCCTTTGGAAGAATGCCATTATTATCCCTCTATGCAGCCATCATGCCCAAAACAATCTTTGTGTCTTCATATGCATGTTAAACAAGTTGCAGAATTGCATCCATATTTTAAAAATTTTCCAGTTATACTATGTGTACCTGCAACCTGACATTTTTTAATATTCTCATAAATGTATTATTTCATTTTCATATTTTTCCCTTGGTACTAACATTTAAAGCATTCATTCCAGTTTTACTTTTCTGTATATCATTAGCACTCCCATACATGCTTTTATATTTATATTATATTATTTTATTTTATTTTATTTTATTTTATTTTATATTATATTATATATTATTTGCCATGTGTATATTTGAATAGACTTATGCTTAAACGACATATTTAAAAAAAAACAAACCAACAGACATTTTTTAAGCAGACATCCACCAAACAGCCACTGTTCTCATTCATCCTTAGGTTTCCAAAGCTCCCAATCACTTTTTCTGTACTTTGTGATTCCCATCCATTCATTCATGCCATCTAACAGAATAATTTTTCCCCAGGATCATATTCATTCAGAATGTTATACAATATTTCTCAGAACTCAACTCTAATATTTCCATTATCACCTTTCACTGAAATGTAACATTTAACTGTCACAAGGCTATACTTTCATACTCGCTCATAACAACCAGAATGACACCAAATCACGCTTCAGAGTACCTTGCAAGCCAGCATTCTGTTGCTTACATCCCACCAATGCAGTGTATCAATATAACTCATGATTAAAGAAGTTAAAGGGCATAAGGGAAAAATGCACATGAAATACAGGTGGAAAATGATGCCATTGATAACTGTTCGGGGCTAATGCTGGAAACCTGCAATCCAAAATGGGTGAGTTCGAATGTTTTGAAAGAACACAGCAGTATAATATAACTGAAGCCTACATGAGGACACAATATGACTCTGTGCTATAAGAAGTCAGAGAGCATTCTGAGATAGTGTTACTCGGTAAATTAAAGGAAGCATATTTTTAAAAAGCATTTCTAAATGGAACAGACTCTTCCAGAGATTTACTGATTTATTACTAGAAACATGATTACCATGACTTCTGCTTGATCATGGTTTGAAACCAGGGCTGTGGAGCATTTGCCCAATTTCAATTGGTGCACCAGTTGCAGACCTCTTTGGAGTGAAAGGTCTTAATGACAGTCATTTGTGCCCCCAGTGCCTCAAGACTGGATTATTGCAGTCCCTCTATTTGGGACTGCTTTTGAAGAGTACCCAGAAACTTCAGCTGATACAAAATGTGAGAGTACTATGCCTGTATTGCAGGTGCTCTACTGACTACAAGTATGTTTCTGGCTACAATTCAAAGAACTGGTTTTGACCTAGAAAGCCTATATGGCTTGTTTCTGTGTTATCTGTGGGACTGTCTTCTCCAAACAGACTCTGTCCATTTTCTATGATTGGTCAGGAAGTAATGCTTCATATTCCTTTCCCTTGGACTATTAGAGGAGTATGGGCTCAGAGGGAGGCTTTGTCTATCATTCTGAAATACCCTACCCCTTGAGGCTAGATGATTCCTGCTGTTATTTTGCCAGGCTTTGTTGTTGTTATTGCTGTTTTAAATTGATTTTTATGGCAATTATATTTTAGAGTGAGCCACCTAGAGTTTGTGGAATTGGAAGGGATATAAATTGTGAAAATAAATACATATTGACTCATTAAAATGCTCATTATACTTTTGAGACAGGAATAAAACCGTAAGATATGCAAATAAGAAAGTGTTCCAGTAATGGTAATTTCAGTTAGCCTTTTATAATCTAAATGAATGCATGTTTTGATTATGATAGAGGTAAAGTTTTCTAGGTATTTTATAAATAACTATATTCTAGTACAGTTTGTCATGAATCTAAGAAGAGATAAGGCAGACTTTGACTTAATCTGTGGTGATACTCTGGTTTTTCTTCAGATCATATAAAACTTTCACCTTTAACTTAATCTGTTGTGGTATCCTATGCCAGGTGCAAGTTTATGGTTGAATCCACTAGTAACAGCAACCAAAATAATACTAGCGTTAATTTTTGGTAAGTAGATAGCAGAAAATAAGAATAAATGACAATTCATATAGTGGAGGGATGTAAACAATGGACTTTACTGAGGGATGAAAACATTTTAGTGTTATAACCTCAAATGGTGCAGCCAATGAAATAATCAGATTTATGGACAAAATTAAATTATTTAGGACAGTTAGAACAAAATATTTCCAAACTACAATAAAGATAAATATGATTCAATATCAAAAGGTGTAAAATAATGCATGTATTTTGCATAATAATGCAAAAAATTGTATCTTTGCAGATGGTCTAAGTGAATAGTGGCTGACTAGGAAGGTGGGTAGCTCAGTGAAAACATTCCTCCAGTAGGTTCCTTCTAGGGAAAAAAAGACAAATTTCATTTGAAAGTACCACTTGATATTATATGAATTGTGTATATAAGTAGGTAGTTCACAGTATATTTAAAAACGTGATATGATTTTGGACCAGGTTATCTGAAAAACTGAATTCTCCTGTATGAGCATATCTGAATTTTTAACGTCCTTACACCCTCTATTCTGCCAACATCTGAGATCTATTTCATTGGAACTACAGAGACTTTTCAGTCACTGTTCCTAAACTTTGGACCTCCATCCCAAAGGAGGGTTTTCAGTAATTCAAAATAAGGTAGCAGAATATGACAGGTGCAGCGGTTTGGAAACCCAAATCAAGCATGAAGTCCTTACAGAAAGAAAAGGTAAAACATTTGGAATGACCTTTGTATTTCCAAGATGTGCATATTATTGAAAATCTGCAGGGAGACTTCAGATACGCAGTGCATGCAAGACAATATGAGAATATTTCTGAGCTAGACTACTTCTTCAAAGAAGAGTTGGGAAAATTTCCAAAAACAAGAATAAAAAGACTCTTAGCTAGCTATGGAAACACTTGGAAGCTGTCATTTCTGCCAAAGGAAGTGTTACATAATATTGACTGAAAAGGTGTCCAAACTTTTCCACCTGGTGTATACACTGCACAGAAATAGTAAGTATGCATTCAAATCAACTTTGTACAGTGTAGAAGTTGTGTCAGTTTCTGTTCATTTAAGGATTCATTAAGAGTCAATTTGACCAGAGTTGTCTAAATTTTTGCATGCAAGTGTGCAACTGTAAATAGGTTATTAGAAATAATTTGAGTAGCAATAAAATATCATTATCTGCTGTGTTTTCAGATTCTTTCCATTTGGGGTTGTTCTTCAGTCCGTCATGTCCAATCTGTGTCCAATCATCTGCAAAGCAGGGAAATAATTTGCACCTGACTTACATGTGCACATACACACGCACTTCTTTAAAGGACAGTAGCTCCTCTGTAGCAAAGAATTTCTATGGTGGGTCTTAGAAGTACAAGACTTTGTAACATTCTTTCTCTCCCTAGAATTTCATTTCATCTTCCGTACATCTCTCCAGACTTCAAATCAAGACTATTCTGTTCTTTAATTTGAGGCTGATCTAATTGCAGTGTCAAATCATGTTTTGCCAGGAAAGTTCCCAAATATTTTGAGATCTGGCTGCTCTTTCCTCCAGGTTGCCTATGCCATGCAACATTTTGAGAACCTAAGATGTAAGAATACATTCCAGCTTGTTCAGTACAATAAGTAGGGTGTGCAAAGTGTTTGAAAGAGAGCTTCACAAAGTGCATTGAAACAAGCAAAGTACCCCACTTTAAAGCATTAAAGCAGCCATGTTATCTGGTAGGGTCATTCTGGCTGTTTCAAAGTCTTTGCACAACTGTATGTATGCGTGCATGCACAAGTGCTTTGCTGGCCATCCCAAGGAAGTATGTTTGAAAGAGGGAAAGTAAAAAGAATCTATTCCTTGATAGGTGTTATTCAGTCAGTGAATGGATATTATTAGATACTTATTTGGTCATTAAAATTCCTATGGTGGTTAACACAGAGAAATTATTATTCTAAAAGAATTTAGAGATGACCTTGATATAATAGGACCTTTAAGGAGGGACATGGAGAAGCAGTTACATAGAGCAGAAGCAAGCATAAGAAAGAAACTCAGAATAACCCACCTAGAGTTTTGTTAGTATAAGAGGGGACAAAGAGCAAGTTTCAAGATTTTCTTATTATACTTTGCTGTAATAAAGCAGTATTCCTGGAATCTCTATGTCCCTGGATCTGGGTTACCCTGAAGGGCTGACAGTTATCTCCCTTGCTGGTTTCTTTGAAGCTGAGATTACAAAAGCAAAGTGAACTGTAATAATTATTTTTTTGTAAGATGCCCTGCAGACTACTACTTCTGTAAACCAATAAAATATTTTTCCTTTTTAGAAAATTAATGTTCTGTAACTCTCTTATTCAGGTCTCAGTGAAAAGATGGCAACGAAACTATTGGGATTCCTGGCTAGATCTTCACACACAATAAGCCAGTGCCGGTACTTCCCTGCATATGGACATTTAGCATCAAGCAACAGTTTACTATCAGTAAATAGATATTTCAGTCTATGCATCCCAGAGGCAGCTACTTCTAGTTTTACTAGCAACTGCATGGACATTTCAAAATGGTTTAGTCCACAAACTACTATTAGTGCTACAGCAAAAACTATGAATTACTTGATTATGGATGCTTGTCCTTCATCTAAGGAACTTCATCCTCTTAAAGCTGCAAGTTATGAGCACAGATTAAAATATATAAGAACACTTACTGAAACACCAAGTAGACGTTACTCAGTTTTATCAACTAGTAAAATTCAACCAAATCAAGATATTGCACCAGTTAAGCGTCTACCAAAAGCATCTAGGACCAAGCAGCCATCTAGAGCTAATCTGCCATTACCATCTGAAGCTAAGGTAATCTCCATACACTGAACTCAGGATGACAACATGTCATGCATCTAATAAAATAGGTTGTAATCCACAAGCTTTTATGCCATACTGAATACATTATGCTTTGAGCTGCTAGAAGATGCTATTATTTTTGTCATAAAGATGAGGCTTTATTCCTTTTTAATAAGCTCCTTGTACCTCATGCTAGGTTGTTTGTTCATTTTATTTTATTTTATTTTATTTTATTTTATTTTATTTTATTTTATTTTATTTTATTTTATTTTTGTGCCTTCGAGTAAGTGTTGACTCCTGACGATTGCCTGGACAAGTTCCTGCAGTTTTCTTGGCAACGTTTTTGGAAATGGTTTGCCATTGCCTCCTTCCTAGGGCTGAGAGAGAGTGACTGGCCCAAGGTCACCCAACTGGCTTTGTGCCTAAGGTGGGACTAGAACTCATGGTCTCCTGGTTTCTAGCCTGGTGCCTTCACCACAACACCAAACTGGGTCTCCATGCTAAGTTATTTCCATTTTATTTTTTGATGGAGAGAGGTCAAGCCATAACTTTAGAATAATTAATGTTATGTGCAGCTGCTTGCTGCTATTTACATTTATAATACAATCCCATATTAAGACTATAACTATTGGGGAATGCTTTTGTAATTGTTAGATAGGAAATTATGTCTAAATTTCTCCGCATGATTAATGATACAGTGTTGCTAATCAAGAAGATACACTGCAGGTAGGGAAGGTTGTATATGAATTGTGCTATGTAGAGTATGCTCTAAAGTTCTGCTGTCACTGCAAAGCAAGTCAGTTCTGCAAACACTGAAGCTTAAGAGAAAAAAAAGCTTTTATAGGTATCATTTTGTTGTGGTATTTTTCTCCATCTTGAAAATACAAATTTTAGTGTTGAAAGAATAAGGTTATTTTGAGTAAAAACTGCCACATGGCAAAATCTTTTGCCAGATAGTACACTGACTCAAATGAAACATTTCCAATTTGAAACAGGAATTTATTCTTTTTACTGAAGATGAGCACCACCTGCTGGAAATCAGAGTGCTTAGGGAAAAGTATTATTTTTGCAAGGGCAAGAATTAACCTTTATGTACACTCTAGAAAATAAAATAAAAATCTAAGGTCTTACTGTAGAGAGATTTTTAAAAATCTCTAATGAATATATAGCTCAATATCTACTATTATGTGAAATAAGGAGAAATAACCTCATTTTGAACATAAATCTTTCACTTTATCTTTTAGGGAATGAGAGGCCAAACAGGATCAAATCTTGAGTGTTGGCCTTTAACAAAATAACTGAGGGTAAAAGATAGATGTTGGAACTAAATTCAGATGAGCTGGTACCCAAACTACATTTGCATAGAATTGATAGTATAGTGTGAAGCTTGTAATGAATATAACTCAGGAATCTTCCAAAGAACTAGTTTTTGAACTTTCTCAGTAGATCCAAAGGAGATAATAAATAATGAAGCCTGCCTATCTTATTTGCCTGTTCTTATATCAGTGAATTAAATGCTGTTTGAAACTTTTTAAATGTAAGATTTTTGAAAAGCAGTAATTATAGTACTGTATAGAAATTTTAGCCACCTAGTGGCAAAATGCTAACATGGGGTTTGTGTAGCATTTACATGTGTATACCAGAGTCATAGCACTCTCTAGCATAGCAGCTTTAGTGACTGAGGCAAATAAATGTTTTCTAAAGGAAATTTTGTTCTTTTTGGCATAGGATGTGATGCAATGTGTAGCCTTTGCAACAGCAGATGCATATCATCTTGGTAATCTATGCCTTGACCTGGTCTCATCTGGATATGTTGAAATCACATTACCTAGAGGTAGATTTCTGAACAGTTATTTCAAGTAGATCATTTATTCTTCACTGATGCTCTTTCAGATACATATGTTATCATCAAACAGATTTTGTACAAAAGTTTTCTTTATAGAAATGTTGCCTGAAACTTAAGTATATAGTGTAATGTAGCCTAGATGCTATTGCACTTAAAACATCTATTTTACTTATATATTTCAAAGAAATGAAGTGAATACTTGATGTAGAAGTACATGTACAGAAATGTTTGTACATGGTCTGCTGTCACGCTGATCTCTTTTCCAAACCAATGCCCTTTTAGTTTTCTGGCTTAAGAAACTAAAAAGAGCAGGGAGTTTAAATGAGAACTGTTTAAGGGTATCGTGTTGGTAGTCACACATTGTAAAGTAACTCTGTTAAGTGTCATGCATAATACCTTTGGATTAATGAATAAGCTAGGAAAGGGGCTAACACAGGACTTGTGACAGGGTATCCTATGCACCCGTGAAAGAATGACTTGTTGCATATAATATATTTAATATCACTATTGATACATGAAAGTCTTTAATTATGCAATTTGACAATTCCTATAGATTTTGGCTGCAAAGAAAAACCACTCTATTACCTTAAACAACCCTTCCCAGATAATACTCTGTGTTACTGTGTAATGTCTAAAGAGAATCTTAAGGTCGTTAAAATTAGGAAATCTAGATTATCCAAATTTTAAATGGGAAGAGTGAATGGAGCTGACAGGTCAAAAGCTGTAAATAACAGGACTATAAGAGTTGGAGATAAACTCTTTTTGTCAGTAATCTGTTTATGTATCATTAAAGCTTTGTGAAGGGCTTAGTAAAGGAACTAGGCTGTAGGATGAATTGAGTACTCTCAAAAAGAGCAGTAGAGGGTACAATCATTTAAAACGTCTGGGTGATCAGATGTGATTTTGCAAACAATTTTTCCTGTTTGCAAGACACTATAATTTTTCCAAGGTATAGCAAAATGAAACTGAATGAAACAAAAAGATCACACTTATCTTCAGAAGGCTGTAGTAACTGAAATACTGAAAAGAATGTGATAAGCATCAATAGGAGCATTTATGGAGAGTAAGGCTAAATGGCATGCCACTTGACTCTTTCAGATTTTTATTCCCACTATTAAACGTCTATGGCATTAAGCTCTGCACCTTCAGATCTTGGTTGAACAAGTTGATGCTATGCTATAGTATCTGAATTTAAATTAATATGATGTGACCAAAAAAGAAAAAGAAAACTTAATGATAGATGCAAGGAAAAAGACAATGGGAGAAGTAATGAATAAAGAATCTAGGCCATATGAAGCATTGCTTTTTTTTAAGACTTGCTGCCTCCAGATATTTAGACTACAACTACCAGAATCCCTTGCCAGTGATCACATGTTGGTGCTGAAAGGATGTTTAAGTCCAGAACATATCGAGGGACCTAGGTTGTCTTTCCTTGGAGTAAACATTCCAAGAACAGCTTTCAGCTAAGGCTACTGACAAGTATTGGTATTTGTATCCCCTATCTGTGGTCCTTATATGCCTTTTGAGCATGCTCACTCCTAACCTGATCCTTAATTAGCGGGCATCCAATATGTATTTTTAGCACTATTATAGTTCATATTTTTTTTTACAAGAGAGTTCTTCAGGGTTAAGGGGAACAGAGACAATAACACATTCAGTAGTATGTCTCAATGTCCCAAAATAATGATTGCTTTCTGTATAGACAAATTATAGGGTTTAAAAGTAATCAGATTACTTGTGAAGCTTTAATGGATCATTTTGGATGTAGTTTAGTAAATTAAAGTTTGATTTAAAAAAAGCATGAGAAATGATAATTTGACGAATAAATGTCACCAGTTAAGCTTTGTGTATAATTTATTATGTTAAGTCAATGCTGGAAGACCAACATAAATCCATTCAGTTTTATTATGAACTATCATGTTATAGTTTAACATAGACTAGCACATGGGAATTGCAAATGTCTCTCCACTTGTGTCCTGACGGTCTGTTGCTGACAGGCCACTGGAAATGTTAGAGTGCTCTGATGGACATAACCTTGCACTGCATGTGTCATGCAGGACAATTTTATGAAAACTTATTGGCTGTAAATCCCATAGTAGCTTACCAAGTAGCACCTTCTATCTAATGTTGTCTGGGTTCAGAATATAAGCAGGGTTGTCCCAGCTTAATATTTGGATGGGATTCCATCAGGGAATATCAGGACCATAAGATAGATGGGGAAATAAAAATGCCTGGAAGAAGGCCATTTTTACCAAGACATGTTGATGAAGTCACCAGGAGGTCAGCTAGACTTGAAGGAGAAACGCTTAATGCAAATTTCTTTCAGGTAACCGTACATAGAGTGCAGGCTAAATGTCTTGATTGTTTCTATGTCTTGCACTATAATTTCACATAAGATTTTTTTGAAAAACTAGATGCAGCAAATGTTTTGGTGGTTGGCACAGAAAAGACAGCCAAAGAACATGATTTGGGGATCATATTTTTCTTCAGGTAAGTAAAGACCAATAATGTAGCATATGTGATCTAAATTTTTCATTTCCACCTAAAGGAAAACTACAGGTTTATTTCTTCAGTATCATTCGAAACCTCGGGATGTTTATTTATTTACAATATTTGTAGAATTCTCCAATCAAGCAGACTCAGGGCAGTGTACAAGAAGGAGAAAACATAAAGCCATTAAAACATATAGAAATATTATAATCAACAAAATACAATCAAATGATTGGCCATAATTACTCTATGAATCAAAAACTTACTGAAATAAAATGGTTTTCAGAGCTTTCCAGAACACAAGGAGGTTTGGTCCTAAGCAGATTTGGAGGCTTCTGTGGAGGCTTTTATTGAGAACACCTGCCTTCTAGCCCACCTCCCTCCCACTTCAGGTGGAGATGGGGCTTCCAGCAAGCCCACTCTCAATATTTGGATCAGACGGGCAAAATCATGTTTGGTAAGGTGGTCCCTGATAAATCTTGATACCATGTTCTTTAGGGCTTTAAGGATAATGACCAGCACTTGGAATTGGGCCAAGAAGCTTACCAACGACCAGTGCAACAACCTCAAGGTATATCATCCTAAAATAAAGGGTTGCCTTGGTTAGTAGTCTGGCAGTTGCATTCTGCACCAGATGCAGTTTTTGAGTCATCTTCAAAGGCAGCACCCCAAAAGTGCTTTGCAGTAGTCCAGTTGCGAGGTGATCAAGGTGCGTATCACTGTTGTCAAAGCTTCCTGGTTCAGATATGACTGTAAATTATGCACCAGCTGAAGCTGGGCAAAGCTGCTCTGCCTCTGGGCCACTGCTTCCACCAGCTGCTCTAGCAGGGAGCCATCAATCCAGGAGGAACTCCCAAGTCATAGACCAGCTTCTACTATGCCAGTAGCACTCGACAGCCATGCCATTACTGACCCACAGTAATTCCATCTTAGTACTTGTTTCTGTGCTTGTTTCACCCCTTCCAGACTCATGCAACTTCCAGGCACCAGTTCAGTTTAAATTTTATCTGGACCCATCTACCTTTTTTGCAGTGTGGTAGTTGACACTCCACTCAAAGAACAGGTACCCCCGAGCCAGAAAAGGGTTTCTTGTTTCATCTGTGTAATCCTCAGAAATTTCAGTTCTGCTAGGCTGCATTAATTTGGTAGAAAAGGAACTTTAAAGTTGTAGTCCTGCAGCCAGCATTTCATTGGTATGCCTAAGTATTTGGAAATAAATTATTTTAAACAGGCAAACTTCTTTCTGAGTAAATGTGGATAGAATTGTACTGAGGGATAGTTTTTCTTCCTTCAGGTGCTTTTTAAAAGACTTTACACTGCAATTATACTCATTTCACATTTATTTTATTTTTTAATGGAGGTACATAACCTGTAGACACCTCCCAAAAGCTTTTTCAGAGGTTACCACCAAATTTTATTTTAAATAAGTTAGAAGGGGAAATGTTTAAATAAATAGAAGGTAATGATGGTAAGAAATTAATTTAAAATGTACTATATAATCAGTATTTTTTACTAAATTATTGCTGGTTTTAGAAGTGTCTCCTACAGCATCCTACTCAAAGGCCAAATACAGTTTTTGGCCTGAAAAAGGTTGCTCACCCTGTTCTTTTTTTTTTTAATTAATTTTTAAAATTAATTTTTATTGAAGAAATTTTTTTACAAAGTAAAAGCAGTATAAATTTAAAAAAGAAAAAGAAGAGTAAGGAAAAGTGATAAGTAAATAAGTAAAAGAGAAAAGACAGAAAGAAAAGGGAAAAAAGATATAAAGAAGTAGCTTCCAATCTTCTTTACAGCAGTTATAAATGCATTTATATTTTATCCCCTCTCTTGATAGTTATATTGTGACTCCTTTCTTCCCATATTTTACCCTTGTCAAACCCTAAATTACAAGTTTGTTCTTTTCTGTTTTCAGCAAAAAGTCCATAAAGGGTTTCCAGTCACTAACAAATGTAGTTCTTGTCCCTAATTAAATAAGTCAATTTTGCCATCTCTGCAAATTCTGTAATCCTCACCAACCATTTCTCCATTGTGGATAATTCAAAGTCTTTTCATCTTTGTGCATATAATAATCTCGCTGCAGTTAGCATGTAACAAAACAATCTTCCATAAGTCTTTTCTACTTTTCTGTCCATTAGTCCCATCAAGAAAGGTTCTGGTTTCAGTTGGATATTAATCTTTAAAATTCTTTGTATCACTAAAATTCTTTGTATTGCCCCTGTTCTAAAGATCCCTAAACCAAATATCATCAGGTAATGTAATAATAGCGAGGAATTGCAATTTTCCTGAACTGCATCCCATAAGTCTAACATCTTTTTGAATTTTTTTTCTTATAGGGAAGGGTCTGTTGTGTTCTGGAATGTTGAAGAAAAAACAGTAAGTTGAAGGCAGGTTTCTGGAGGAAAACTATTTTTGGTGTATGAATGAGGGTAATTAACATATTAATAAAATATTTATAAATTACCTTTCTGAGGTGGGAGAAGGGCTAACTGTAACATTTCAGATATAACCTGTTTTATTACAGTATTAGGTTTCTTTTTAAAATGCTGTAGTATGATATAAACATAGAAAATGGCATTTCCTTGCCTGAATATATTGAGAAAGAGATGAAAGAGGAAATACCATATGGCATGTTGAAGTGAAAGAGCATTAGTGTCTTCCAGAGAGAGAGAGAGGTGTTTGAGGGAAAAGAGTAAATGTGTTAATTATCTGAATACAATAGAATCAGTACATTTTGATGATTAAAGTAAAGTGAAATTGTCCTAGAATTTTTGGAACCTTCATTCTAATTCAGAAGGGAAGAGGTTAATAACCAATACGCTTGCAAAACCTTGTAAATACTGAGATGACATCTAAAATTAAAGACAATTTTTCTCCTTGCTAATCATTAGTAATTCTGACATATCTTGTTTATTTCTATCTACTTTCTAAAGAGAGAGAAATAGATTTGTTATACTAAGAGCAGATTATATGCTGTCAGAAGAAACTATCTGAGGGGTCTCACAGTGTATAATGAAAAAGAAAGGGTTAACCCAATCACTATGTTGGCACAGAACTTGTAACACACTCATAGATGAGGAAAGCCTGAGATATCTCCAGCAAGATAATAAAAGGAAGGAAAGAAGATACAGGTAGTACTTGACTTGCAACCATTCGTTCAGCGACCGGTCAAAGTTACGGTGGAGCTGAATGAAGGGACTTATGATTGGTCCCCAAAGTTATGTACATTGTAGCGTCCCCATGGTCACATGATCAAAATTCGGGCACTTGGCAGCCAGCCTGCACTTATAACCACAGGGGCGCTTCAACTCCCCCCACCCGCCTATCTCCACCCCAATCTATGCCCCTTTGGCTGCCCTGCAATTGCTGGCTCTGCCGCCCCTGCCAGCCTTGCCACCCCAGCTCACCTTTGTCATCTTCCTGCCACTGCTGACAAGGCACACCTGGCCTGGCCCTTCACAAAGCAACTGCTGGCTGTGCCATGCCTTCTTCCCAAGGCTGCACCTGCCCCTTGTCCAAATCGTGTGTGGCCTTGGCTAAATTGTGTGCAGCCTTGCTAGGTTTTGGAAGGCAGGCACATGAAAGAAGGTCCCAGCTGCGCAGGCATGAAAGAAGGACCCAGGTAGAAGGGGTCCTTTTTGAAGCAGGTGCATGAAAGAAGGCCCTAGCTGTGCCTAGCCTCATGTACCCAGCAGCTGCCTTGGGAAGGGCCAGGCTGGGCACACCTCATCAGCAATGGGAGCAAGAAGACAGTGAAGGTCAGCTGGGGTGGCAGGGCAGCAGGGGTGGAGTGCAGGGCAGCTGGGCTGGGGTAGCTGGGGCTTTGCGCTGTGTAGCTGGGCCGAGCTAGGCTTTGTGCTGCGGCTCAGGGGCTTCTTGCAGCCTCAGAGCCGTGGCATGCCAAGAAGCCCCTTTGCGCTGTGCTGCTGGAGCATCTGAGGGTTCCAGGGGCAGCTGCGGCTTTGCACTGCGCTTCAGTTCAGGGGCTTCTTGCAGCCCCAGAGCCACAGCATGCCAAAAAGCCCCTGAGCCACAGCATATTCTTTCCCCAACCTTCCTGAGCTCACACCACACCACAGCACCCCCACTCCCCACTGCATGGCCTGTGCTGGCCCTCCCAGGCCTCTTCCACCCCACCCCACCCCCCACAGCACCCCCATGCTCCTTACTTGGGACTCCCACCTCTTCTTGCTTAACAACCTGCATGTCTTGGGGTTACAATGGCAACCAAGACTGCCCGGGATTGCCATCGCTAAGCAATGTGGATACATGACATCATGCTTTACAACTGCATCAGTTAGCGACAGAAATTCCGGTCCCAGTTGTGGTCGTAAATTGAGAATTACCTGTAGTTCCTGGATCAGAAATGCTTTTTGGAATCTTATTGATTGTTGGGTTTTTGTGGCTTACCCCCATCTTTTTCTTGTATTTTGAAATACTATCTCTGCAAAATATTTAGCAAGTGTTATTAACCATGTATATATTTAATTTTCAAATCTGCTTCATTAGTGTCCTTTTTTTGTGATGCCATCTCTTCCAAAGGATTCAAATCATATAATTCTCCAACTATTTCACAGTGATATCCTCTGCAGATTATTTTTGAGAATAAAGACTTTTTTGATGTTCATCATGATAAAATGATCAGGAATGGTATATAGAGTGGGTGGTGGAAATGCAGAAAGTATAGCCAGATTCTAGGAGGAAACATGGATTTCCAAATTTGCTTTCATCAAACTAACGTGAATGTTGGATCAGATGGCAACATTTCTTCCTTTGTAGGAAGAAAATACATACAGAAAATAAGGTTTTTTAATTTCTGTCATATCTCCTAATTTTCTTTAACAAATTCTTATTTTTCTTTCTAAAAGGCTATCTTCAGAATTATAATCTGGATTGTAAATAAATAAATGAAATTCATGAGGGTATTTATGGACATGAATTTACAACCTCTAGCCAATTCTTCCTTGTAAACACTTCTCTATCTTGGGCAAAAACTTGTGAGAAAAAAACCTGGGATATGTAATTATTTTGTTTTCCTTATGATTTCTTCTGTTTTCCACAATTTTCTTCTCACAATCTTGCAAACAGATTGAGGGCACTTGATCAATCGTCTAAATGTATCTAATGCACCTTCAGAACTTGCTAGTAATTTTAATTTACAATCTGTTTCCCAGATAAAGAATATTTTTCAAAAGCTGGAAAAACATGAGATCCAGCCCTATGAAATTGCATTAGTTCACTGGGAAAATGAAGAGATCAACTACAGAAGAGATGAGTAAGTATATGAATGTCATAAAGTACACAGAGCTTTCCATTTAAACAGTAGGCATATAAGGGGGGAAGTTTTGACAAATAATTGTTTCCTGAACATATATTCAGGTATGAGTTGTATCATAGCATCTAGGCATTTCATAAACTTCTTCAGAAAAAATATTGGTAATTCCACTGTAAAATAAGAAAATAGTGATGTTTCTAGTTTAGAGACTGGGAATAAATGTGCCTGAAGTACAAATTTCAGAAAAAAATATTGAACTAAGTAGTACATGCATTCTGCAGAACCAGAAAACCCAAACATAAAAGAAACTACAAATTCTACTAAACATTTATTTGACTAATTTGGTGGAGGCAAGTTGTAATGACTAGCACTGAGATTGGAAAGAATAAAACATTTGGGTTTTTTAAAGTTTTTTTCTAGTTCCAGTTAAGGAAAAGTTAGCCTTTCCTTGTAGTAGTGAGTTGTACTTAAAGCTATTAAATATATGCTTATTTAATTATAAGCTATATCAAAAACAACCATACCTGTACAATCTTAGGGAGACTTCTTCTAAACTTAATATTCAAATATTAAATGTGCTTAAATTGATTTGTGCTGTTATGAGAAACTATTCAATAAAGGTAACAGTATCTTAATCATTGTCATTCTGTTACAGATTATCTTATGCCTGTTCTTATATGATCTAAATTACACCACCACCCCCGCCCCCCAGAGAGAGATGTTAGCAGACAAGGGCTTACAAGACAGTCTGAGGTTGCAGGATACAAAATATGCAGGAAAAAAACCATCCAAGGATGGAAACTGTCTCTAAAAATCAGTGCAAAAATCAACATTATGAATGTAGATGGAATTGAGAAATGCCTTTATGTCTCCCCAAATGAGAAGTAGTAGCACCAAAAGTTTCTCCTTTTTCTAATTCACTTTCTCATTAACAGGAAACTTTAACAAACAACAGTAAATACAAACTCCAAAGCACAGGGATTCACTAACCCCATATTGTGGGTTGGAAGGTGTGTTGAATGAGAAAGGCTTATGAAAGCTCTTTAAAAAGTATTCATGAAATACTACAAATCATACTCTAAATTAGTTACAATAATCCTGTGATGTTGTCCAATGGTGTAACCCTTGTTTGGGAAGATTAGGGCATGGGGGTGGGGCTACCACAATTTTGGGAGAGGGTTATAGTAAGAATAAAAGGCTGTCCATGATCTTGACATGATATATAACTGCTTCACAGCATAGTGAGCTACACTGCAGTTGCTGAAAGATAGGACCTTGCTGCGTTGCCACAAAATTGTCCACTGTTCTGTTTGAGCATCTCCGAGGCCAGTGCACTCAGCTGTGTACAAAAGTGTTAACGCTTTTATGCAGCTTGATTACACACTGTTGAAGTTTTAAGTGAAAAAGGTAAAAGAGACAGAAATTCACATGTGGAATAAGATCCATGTTAAGACAAGTACTCCTAAATTCTATTTTTCAGTGTTCTTAGGAACAGGCTGAAGGATACCTGCTCATGTTTTGTTACACAGTCTCACTTTTTCTTCTAATACTCATTTGAGTCACTATTAGACCAATGGTAATGCTGGCTAGGGCTGATGGGGGAGCACCAAGTTGCCTGCATCTAATGTAATTTATTAATATCTTTTTCACAGAGGGCAATCAAAACTTCATAGAGGAGAAATCTTGATAAATTCAGAAGTAGAAATGGATGAGGTCATTTTAGAGAAGTTTGCTTTTTCCAATGCTCTCTGCCTTTCTGGTAAGCTGTCCATCATATCACATCTTTTAATGATTTGTGTTATTACTTGAAATGTAGGAGGAAATGAGCTCATGAATGAATTTATTACAGTATAATGCACTCACAAGATATTCTGCATAAAACTTCTATAGTTACAACTGTTTTGAACAATTTGCTCTTAATCTCACGTTATCTTCTTTTGCATACTGACTGAAAAAAAAGAAAGAATTATGCCATTGCAAATAATTTATGCTACACTGTAGAACTGTTACCCTGATTTATATTATCTTCAGTAGACTGCATAAAATTTAAGCATTTCTACCTCACAGAAAATAGTATCATAAAAGTAATGTTTCCCTTTGGGCTGAAAGGGGCATGAAATGGGAGGTTTACGGTTGAATCTCAGGTGAATTGGGGATAGGGTATTTTGATTTGAATAGGAGGAGCAGAAATTATATCTTTACTTTTTTTAGTAGGGAGGCTTGGAACATTACAATGAAATAACTTAGGGCAGAGAAATAAAGACAGGTTCATATATAATGGTAAGCCAGGATTTTAAAAAAAAAAATTACCTGAAGAAGCAATTGTGGCTTGGTTTGCAAATCATGCTAAATCATGCTAGGTAGGTTTACGCTATGTTACACTAAGCCAAAAAGAACACACCAGGTCAGCAGGGGGCGAATGACTCCCTCAGTCAAAATCAGAAACTTGTACCTACTTTAAGGTCTAAAAACAATAATCAACATATCTGATCATTAGTCCCAAATTACTTATTTTAACTGTCAAGCATTAGACCAGTTAACAAGCTATTATAAATTTAAGGATTTCATTTTGTGATAAAACCTGAAGTGTAGCACCCATGAATAATATGTCTTATGTACTTTTCTCTAATGTAGTAAAACTGGCCATTTGGGAAGCATCATTGGATAATTTTGTAGAATCTATCCAATCAATACCTGAGGTACTTGCTATTTTTTTTTCATCCTTCCATAAAATTAAGTAAGGGAAATTTGCAGATTTTTGACACTGTGGGTGAATGAATTTGGATTGTTGAATTTACCATCTATTCTTGGGTACAAGAAATGAATTAGGATTTGTTTGCCAAATCAAAATTTCAGTAAAACTCTGTATCAAATTTGAAGAGATAGATATGGAACACTTTCAAGTTAACTTCAGTGACTTCACAAAATGCTTAATTAAACTCATGTGTCTAAGGGGAAAAGCCTTAGATATACATTTTATGTATGTTGTGGGAAACTATTTGCTTGAATGTAGATTGACCTCACATTTATTATGAATCCTCATGTCAATAAGCTTCAATATAAAGGCTGTCAAGAAGAAAAGCCTGTATGCAAGTTTGTAATGTATAAAAGAAAAAGTATCTTCTTACAGTTAACTTACAAAATTTTCTTACTATGAAAATTTAAAATCTATTACTTTGAAAGTGATAGAATATGCTAAAGTCAATCAATCCTTTTGTTAGAAAAAGGAAATCTGTAAAAAAGGTAGATATAGGAGGTAGAAAGAGGAACAGGTCATCAATAAAAAGTGTAGTCAGCCCAGAACTCTAGAGAAGGTGTCAGAAAAGCTAAGTTCAGAATGGTTGGCATATTATACAGAAGGAAGTTATTTAGATATGTTCAAAATAAAAGAAAAAAGAATCAGTGTAGTAGTTGTACATTGAAAATGGCAAAATAATAATTATTATTTATATGCCACCCAACTCCCAGCGACTCTGGTTGGTTACTAATAGCTAACATAGAATAACTAATATTGAGGCCTTGAGAAGGAAAAATGGTCATCCTAATTGCATCTCATCATTGACTAACCCCCCCCCCCCCCATAATAATATTAACTCAAAAGCAGGGAGGGAACTTTATTCCAGTAGCTATTGCAATCTGTGTTGTGAAATCAGTTGGCCAGTTACTATATGGGGGGCAGTTGGGACTTTGTTCCAACTATGGTCCCTTGAAAAGTTTCAATCAGGTTTCTTAAGATTTCTTTTTCAGTCCTCCAGATGCATTCTTGGTGCAGTACTAAGATTTTTGTTTGCTTGCCACCCATTCCCAAAGGCTTTGACTAGAAGCCGCAGTGTCCAAAATTGAAGCTAAAATCTGGCTAGTTATCCAGTTGAGCTAAGGCTTTAGTTCTAGTTCTGAGGGAAAAGAGGAATCCCAAGTGCCAGTGGAAAAATACCACTGATTTAGCCCAATGTGTTTTGGAAAATACTCCTTTTTCAAGGGCACTTCTAGTAATGTTGTGTGCTCTGCACAACATCTTTTTTGGGAGGAAGAGTTGTACAATAGTCTCTTTAAGAGCATTAGAAATCTTCCATTTAGTATAAAATGCATTCAACATTCATCCACACAGGCAATTCTCCCTTGGCTGACTAATTAGCCATAATGGTCAAGGGTCAAGAGAACAATAGGGTGAACTACCACTTCCTTGTGGTCTACATCCTCAGGATTCCATTAAACTGGAGAAGACAATGAATTTGGATCTGGTACAATGACTATGTTTACATTAGTGTGAAGTATTCCGTTTTTAAGGTGCCCTACAAACCTATCCCAACAGGACTCCCCTTTTACTGAGATAGCGTCAGCCCTTTGAGGCAGGCAAATCAAGAAACAGAGCAGTGATTCCAAGAATACTCTTTATTATTGCAGGATAGACTGACTGAATCTTGAAAGCCTGTCAAATTTCTTTCTGCCCCATCTTACATGAAACAAAATCAAGGCGAGGTTATTTTGACTTCTTTTCTCACGCTTTGCTCTTTCTCAGGACTGAGTAATATTTTCTGAAAGTCCCCCCTCAGTGGTTCGCTCATTTTGTCCCTGTTCCCAAGGCCAGGTTTACATTCCTTCACAGATAGATAGTATTAATTTCTGTGTTACTCAAAAAGTTTGTGTAGCTACTTGAGGATGCAATGGAAGCAAAGTAAACCTTCTTTTCTACCCTCACTGCTCATCCTCTAGAGAGGTTACTCAGACTTGACAGAAACACCCTGTCTCCTGGAAATTTCCCTAGAGCACTGAGATACTCATCAGATAACAGAAGTCTTTGGGGATGGACCATTTTAATTGACCTCTCTATCATGTAGGATGAACCTTGAACCTCAATTTCCCCAGGAAGTTGTCTGGCCATGACAGTCAGGTTACCATAAACCACCTATGGCAAGACTGCCTATCCCACCTCCAAAGGCAAATATGAAATCAAGAATAGATCTTACTTTATTGTCCTCAAATTGCTTCTGCTAATTCAAGTAGAGAACGCAATTGGCAGCAGGGTGGGTAGTGTTGTATATCTAACAAACATCAGTGTTCTTACTGGTTTATTACTCTCTTCTTACAGATGCTTAAATTAAGAAAGAAACTGAAACTCTCTCATGCTGATGTTATGCAAAAAATTGGGGAACTGTTTGCCTTGAGGTATCTGAATTAAAAACAAACAAACAGATTGTATTTAACTATAACAGTCAGTTTTAAAAGTAATTTTAACAACAAATACCATAACTGTACTCACAGTTCTCTTCTATAATCTGTTTTACAAATCCTGTGATAATTTTTAGTGGTATTCATTACCATTACCAATTTTTTCTTAATGATATTTTGCTCCTTTTCATCTTGACTGTTGTCCTTGCTATCTATAACAAAACTAAGTAATTTTTAACAGAAGTCTGAGTTTACATATATCAGCCTAACACCAACAAACATCTTGTTTATCCTCCTGTTAAAATGTGGTTTACCAGGTCCTTACTTTTGATTATGTGCCATCATATCTGTGTTAATTCTCAGCACTGACAGAGATAGACCTTCTTCAAACCAATCACACTGTATATTGTTGATTCTGATACCAGTAGTTTTTTCTTTAGTGATACATATTGGTCCACCTATAAATCTAGCAAAATCTTTTAAAATATTTATGTTTACTCTTTAAGAAGCCAATTAATTGCAAGAGAACATACAAAACCTTGCAGGGAACAAAAACACAAAGAATTGGAAACAAAATGTTAAATACAATGGAAAGGCTCATTGCAGCTAAACCCAGGTCAGATGCCATTAAAATGTCACATTATCTGAATAATTAGAAAAATATGCACCATGAAATGACACAGAGAATTGTTACTCAAGGGGTTTTGTTGAGATGCAACTCATGACATAAACATATTAAAAACTGGAAATGCTAATGCTTATGCCATTAATGCTTATGACTTTGATAAATTCTGTATTTTCTGCAACTCCTTGATAACTGAAGTTTATAGCAATACACATTATATATCACCATACATAAAGGGTGACAACATGCTGTATATGAAGCTTCAATCAGGTTCTAAAAGCAGAGGATGCTAATTTGGAGATGGGAAATTAACCATAAATTCTCTACCTGTGAGAATGTAACAAAGCTTTTTGCTACATGAGTATCTTTATCCAAAGAGTGCATGTTTGTCTCAAAATCTTATAACAGTGCAGTATGCAAAATACATTAACAGGCTCTTGATTAATAAAAATTTATTTACTTCCTCTTCCTCAGGCATCACATAAATCTGAGTTCCGATCTGTTAATTACCCCAGATTTCTATTGGGACAGAGAGCATCTTGAGCAACTGTATGATAAAATGTATCGGTTTCTCAGTATTGATCGCAGAGTTAAGGTATTATTTTGCTGGCTTTCTTTGTTTACAGGATTTTCTACCAATTGCTTCTCTTCAACAAATCTTGTTTTTCTGTTTTCATCCTCGTTGTTTTTGGACAAACATTAAGATTGTTATTCTGCCTGCTGCACTATTTCTTTTAGGAATGATCTATAAATACTTTTTTTTTTCCTTTTCATTGAACATTTACACATACTGAAGGATTGGTGGGGCCTTTTTTGAGTAGCACGAATCAATAATTTTGTTTGCACAAAATTGTAGGCCAACTCTAAAACATTTAGCAATAGGCATGAACAATATTTCTGGACTGTTGGGAAGGACAAGCTAAAGTGCTAGTTTAGAGATGCATCTTTCTTTCTTGTGATTTTCTGTAGCTGCTCCCACTACCAGGAGGAGTGGATTAGGCACAATCAGACAGTGGGCTTAAACATCCTAATGTGAATAAGCCAGATTCTAGCTTTATGTTTTGTGCAAACATAACCAATGCATTCTGTAACACTTTTTGGGGAGGTTTTGTGACCAGTTTATCCTTTTTCTTAAATTCATGTAATTCTGAGATACTGACGGGTGGAGGAGCAGTTGTCACCAGCAACTTGACAAGTGGAGTTTTACACAGAAACTTACTTTCATAGGTTCTCTGTCAACCTTTTGTTCTTTCTAGAATAGTTTATGGTTAATGGTTGATTCTAAAAATTTCTTGGATGCTTTTTTCTTAAAATATAAGCAATACATTGCTATGGGGATATTGCAGAAAAATGTATCTCAGTGTCCCCTAGAAAAAGGAATATTGTTAGATGGTAATAAAAAGATGAATTTTTAGAAAATTGGGCAGTCAAGAGTGTGTGAACGTAAAGTACTGTTTTCCACAAAACTGTCACCTTTGTCGCACTGAATGCTTCTGGGCTTCATGTGGATCGAGGAATTATTTGGAAAAAATGATGGCAAGGGCTGGAGAATAGTGCTTTACCCTGAAGTATCTGGGCTGACTGAGGTGAAGGAATGAGGAATCATTTTGCAGTTGTCACTACCTGGAGAAAATCTTATGCAGAAGATAGGAAATGTGAAGACTGAAGTTAGAGAGCTATGGAAAGGGTAGCAGGGATCAGCTTAGCTTTACAGAGCATCACTGTTTGACGTGAACCAGCCCATTGTGATAACAATCTGTAACAGCATTCATGAAATTTTCTCTAAATTCCAAATACTCTCACTGGTGTCTAGACTATAGTCATAGGTAGCATCAATATGTAAATATGTTTTAACTCAGTAGTATTTAACAGATTGAACAGGGTTTTTTTGGCTGCCCCTGATATAGGCCCAGTTGTTTTAAATGAAATGAAATAAGAATATGTATAAATTTTGGTTTTAAAAATATGATTGCTGCCATGACAGTGTTGCATCTGTATGTGCACAATGGGACTCAAGAATAAAATGCCCTCATAACTGTCTTTACTCTCAAATTAATCCACATGGATAAAAAAGTAGGCTGTTATTTCTTTTAACTTTACAGAATCTTTGCAGTTGAATAATGGTGAAATTGACAATTCCATTTGAGGAACTATGTATTTCAAAACATTTTAGACTTTTTATAGAATTCACATTATGTATTGATTCAAATATGGCCTGGCCCAGGAGATACATAATGCCTGCATGGAGTAAGTGTTAGTATCTTCCCTAGCCCGCCCCCCTCTGTATATACAAGCATACTGTAAGGGTGGGTGTAGATTATTAGAAATTTAATAATCATAAAGTAACTTGGATACATAAAAGTTACCTTATCACAGTTATCCTATGATTATTTTTATAATATTCTGTAGCATTTTAACCACAATTTCATACTGAAATCTGACATGTTTGTGCCCCAAGTATCTCAAAGTTGGTTTTTAATTTACAGTGTCTTTTGTAATTTTTTTCAGGCAGCAAATTCTACCTAAAAGGACACAGAAATTTTCCCCCACATTCCATTATAGAAAACCTTCAGCTATGGCTTTTCAGGGAGCAAAATGCTGCAATGAGGCAATATATGTGAATATATAAAAATGGATATATACTCACACTGCCAAATTGAACTGTTTTACATTCAGCTTTATTTCAGGGTTTGCCTCTAACTTTGTGTTAAAATTCTCTGGTGTTAACTTCATTAAAGGTTTGGACAAATTTAACCCTACTGCATTATTAAGTTTTGCTAAACCATACTTAAACCTTAATTATTTGGTGAAGTATACTAGGCTATGATAGGTACCTACAAACCTCTTACACAAAGGGCAATTGAGATAAAATGAGGGCTGACCCCTAAATATTGTCTTGAGTTCCTTAGAAGAAAAGCACAGTGTAAAATATATATCTCCACTTAAGCTTATAAATGCATGCAAGTGGAGAAAGGAAGGTAAGGACTCCTTCTTTTAAAGTGTTCTGTGGTTATATGAGTGGTCTACACATTGTGATCTATTGTGTGAGAGCTGAAAATCACATCTCCCAACACTAAGAAATATTCTGAGTGCTCAGTTGTAGCTACTCTAGCATATGCAGTTTATAGAAATATTGTGATGTAATTCTCCATACTTTTGATTTCATTAAATCCACCTCTTGAAGTAACTTATATTAAGAAATTGTTTATTCAAGGTTTTCTGAAACATCAACTTTTCTATCCTTACTACTGAAGGTAGTAAATGAAAAGCTCCAGCACTGCACAGAACTTACAGATCTGATGAGAAATCATTTGAACGAAAAACATGCTTTGCGCTTGGAATGGATGATAGTAATACTCATCACTATAGAGGTTGGTTTACTAAAATTGGCTTTTATGCAGTTTGAGGAAAATGTAACAGTTATAAGAAGCCCAATGTGTCTTCAGGTCTTGATTTTTGGTTGACTAATCCTTTTACTGGTTTTCTAGAACATATCCAGAATGTTAGCAAGTTTACTGAAGAGTATTTGGATAAAGGTTCATTCTTAGACAAGCTGCAAGCTTTTCAACTCATCTGAAAATAGTTTCCAGGAATTTATTTAAAAACAGGCAAATGAGGGTATTAATACCTTCTGTCAATTGGGGGAATTCCTTTTCTATTCACACACAGCCTTATGTTATAGTCATATACAGTGGGGCAAAAAAGTATTTAGTCAGCCATCAATTGTGCAAGTTCTCCCACTTAAAAAGATGAGAGAGGCCTGTAATTTTCGTCATAGGCATACCTCAACTATGAGAGACAAAATGGGGGAAAAAATCCAGAAAATCACATTGTCTGATTTTTAAAGAATTTATTTGCAAATCATGGTGGAAAATAAGTATTTGGTCACCTACAAACAAGCAAGATGTCTGGCTCTCACAGACCTGTAACTACTTCTTTAAGAGGCTCCTCTGTCCTCCACTCGTTACCTGTAGTAATGGCACCTGTTTGACCTTGTTATCAGTATAAAAGATACCTGTCCACAACCTCAAACAGTCACACTCCAAACTCCACTATGGCCAAGACCAAAGAGCTGTCGAAGGACACCAGAAACAAAATTGTAGTCCTGCACCAGGCTGGGAAGACTGAATCTGCAATAGGCAAGCAGCTTGGTGTGAAGAAATCAACTGTGGGAGCAATAATTAGAAAATGGAAGACATACAAGACCACTGATAATCTCCCTCGATCTGGGGCTCCATGCAAGATCTCACCCCGTGGGGTCAAAATGATCACAAGAACGGTGAGCAAAAATCCCAGAACCACACGGGGGGACCTAGTGAATGACCTGCAGAGAGCTGGGACCAAAGTAACAAAGGCTACCATCAGTAACACACTATGCCGCCAGGGACTCAAATCCTGCAGTGCCAGACGTGTGTCCCCCTGCTTAAGCCAGTACATGTCCAGGCCCATCTGAAGTTTGCTAGAGAGCATTTGGATGATCAAGAAGAGGATTGGGAGAATGTCATATGGTCAGATGAGGTATAAACTCAACTCGTCGTGTTTGGAGGAGAGAGAATGCTGAGTTGCATCCAAAGAACACCATACCTACTGTGAAGCATGGGGGTGGAAACATCATGCTTTGGGGCTGTTTTTCTGCAAAGGGACCAGGACAACTGATCCGTGTAAAGGAAAGAATGAATGGGGCCATGTATCGTGAGATTTTGAGTGAACACCTCCTTCCATCAGCAAGGGCATTGAAGATGAAACGTGGCTGGGTCTTTCAGCATGACAATGATCTCAAACACACCGCCCGGGCAACGAAGGAGTGGCTTCGTAAGAAGCATTTCAAGGTCCTGGAGTGGCCTAGCCAATCTCCAGATCTCAACCCCATGGAAAACCTTTGGAGGGAGTGGAAAGTCCGTGTTGCCCAGCGACAGCCCCAAAACATCACTGCTCTAGAGGAGATCTGCATGGAGGAATGGGCCAAAATACCAGCAACAGGGTGTGAAAACCTTGTGAAGACTTACAGAAAACGTTTGACTTCTGTCATTGCCAACAAAGGATATATAACAAAGTATTGAGATGAACTTTTGCTATTGACTAAATACTTATTTTCCACCATGATTTGCAAATAAATTCTTTAAAAATCAGACAATGTGATTTTCTGGATTTTTTCCCCCATTTTGTCTCTCATAGTTGAGGTATACCTATGATGAAAATTACAGGCCTCTCTCATCTTTTTAAGTGGGAGAACCTGCACAATTGGTGGCTGACTAAATACTTTTTTGCCTCACTGTAAATCAAGCTGACCAACTTACAAGTTCATTACAGTGCATGTGGGATCACTTTGTATATTCTGAGTTGTGCAAGGTATGTAAGCTAAACAAATATTTAAAGATAATTTAACTTTTTACACTGTTTACAAGTGCTGAATACTCTGTTGACTATTTAGCTCTATATTGCCAACAGTCTGCCATATATCATAGAATATATATGAAGGTAGCCCTACATCAAAAATACACATTGACCTCCAAAGACAACTTTCTCCTCCATGGTCTTTACAATGGTGTGTTCTTTATTTGATGTTACTTATTCAGCAAAGGCTGGAAATTCTTTCCTCCAGTCCTGAAACTCTACTATATAAAGGCAGAGTCCTTGTCTCAGCATAGTGGAGAGCAATTGTTAAGAGCACGGCAAGAGCTTTGGAGCTGAATATCCACCCTACTGAATTGGTGACTAGAATTTAAATACAGTATTATTTCATGTCATTCCCTCACCCCCACCCCAGCTCACAGAACCTACCTTGATAGTGTTGCATCTTTACCCCCATACCATAGAGTATGAAGTTTACTCATAGAATGCAGGTCCCCAAAGTCACAGAGATGGCCATGAGCTTCTCCAAATAATGCAAAGGGAAAGGATGGGAATGTATTGAATACATGAGGACTAATTGTAGTAATTGTGTTTAAATAACATTCATCTTTTGTTTCCGGCTCCACAACTGAAAAGCTAAATCTTCCTCTCTGCAAAAAAAAAAAAGTTGTAAATCCCTATCCTAGTGTTAAATGCAGCCAGTAGCCTAATTACTAAAGCCTTCAGCAAGTATAATTTCTAATCACAAGCAATAACTACCTGTCCCCCAACAAGCTATTTCTTATGCAGGCAGACACGGTGGATAGGGACAGCAGGGTGTAATAGAAAGACATAAACTCCCACCTATCCAGGCTTTCCTAGCAACAACTGACATCAGAGCAAAGTGGCCACTGACAGAATAGATTCTTTACCCGATTACTGTTGTAAATCTATCAAATGGTTCTCTGACCTAATATTACCATAGTGTCAGATATTGTTAGAAAGTTTGGAAGGGCTGGATTTCAAAACACTAATATAAGGAATAAATTGGAATTCAGTAAACTTGCAAAACTGTAGCAGTGATGCAGTGTACTCTTTCTTCAGGGCTCCACCCATTCTACAGTAGTCTTGTTTTCCATCCCCTCCAGCTCCATTTGTTCCCATTCCATGACAACTGAGTAGAATTCAGTATTCATTCTACCATTTTTTGGGTTCCCCTCAGTTCCGCCCCTTCCCACCCCAATCTTTTACTATTCTGGTATTGGAGCTCACTGATCCCTGATGCCTTGACATAGAGCACTTTGTGTGAACACTAAAAATAGTCAGCCAAATAAGCATGCAAGCTAGTGAAATTGTTTTATGTTTGCAGGTCATGTTTGAACTTGGAAGAGTGTTTTTCTGATACCAGTAGTACATTGCAACAGACATTTTACAAGACTGTAGACGCTACCCAAGCAACAGGTTTATTGGACTTCAACTTTATCCACTTTTTGAAAGTGAGCAAATGTCATGATAAATTTATGAACATTTGCTACAAAATGATGGGAGTCAGTGCATTTAATTTCATTTTTCAGCATGTTTCTTGGAAATCATGGTGTAAATCATTTTAAGGCATTTTAAAATCTCTATGAATGCAGATTGTTACATTTCAGGAAAATGATATACAATATGTGCCACATTCAGCAGTTTTCTGCATATAAGTTGTATCACAACTGATACAGTCAGCAGAATTAAGTAGAATGTATATATGCCATTATGTATATGGGGAGCCAGTGTCCATAGAAAACATAACCCAAGATAGTTCATTTGTGAAGGAAGAAGAGTCTTAAACATTCTCTTCATCTAAAACTGTATTTGTATTTGAAATTGCTTAGTCACAAAGGTTTTATAAAGTCAGACTACCTTAAGTTGATTCTTCAAGAAGCAAGAGAAGTTTAATCAAAGCAGTGTCTTTGACTATATTGCCCTAGGTGAACTTTCTTCAGTAAGTTATTATAAATGTATGAACACCAACTGAAAAGCTGTGAAATAAAATAACTGGATTGCAAGAAATGCATTAATTTCTTTGAAGCAAGGTCTCTCAAATCCAAGATCCTTTGACTAGATACATCAGAACTCATGAGGACATGAAAGCTTTAACTTTGTACCCAGGTTCTAGTTCCCAATTAGACTTCCTGCAAAGTATCATGAATGTTACAGATTGTCATGTTTTAACATTTTTATAAGAGTTTAAAAGGAGTGTGTTCATTAATTACAGAAAATGGGAAATATTTTTGTGTCATTGAACCTATTGCTGACTCAATAAGGTTTCCGGAAATTTTATTATGAGGGGAAATAGAAAATTTACCTGATATATCTGTTCGGAACTTTCTAGTTTTTATACTGCACAAGTTTTTAAAATAAAAAACCAAAGCATTATCTGTGAGGAAGGCACGTTTGATCATTTGAGTGTCTTTAATTTTTCAGCTTTGCATCACTTCTGTATCATGTCCTCAGTAACTATGACAGCACAATACATTATATAATAGCATACTTGCTTTCCTTAATAGATACACTTAAAGTGTATCTTTGGTGGTGGTGAAGTTTGTGAATCCTTTTGAATTTTCAGTATTTCTACATAAATGTGACCTAAAATGTGATGTTATGCACACATGTCCTAAAGCTAGATAGAGAACCCAATTAAACAAATGTGTCAAAAACATTGTTCGTTTATTTGAGGAAAATGATCCAAAGCCACATATTTGCGTGTGGCAAAAGTATGCAAACCTCTAGGATTATCAGTTCATTTGAAGGGGAAATTAGAGTCAGGTATTCCAATCAATGGGATGATAATCAGATGTGTGTGGGAGGTCCTGCCTTATTTAAAGAACAGAATTCTGGGTATTCACAAAGTCTGATCTTCACAACATAGTATGCGGAAGTGTTATGACAAAGGAGATTTCTGAGGACCTCTGAAAAACAGTTGATGCTTACCAAGCTGGTAAAGGTTACAGAACTATTTCTAAAGAGTTGTGGGATGGAATGTATCTATGAGGAGAGTGATGTGGGGGATCAAGACTATCGGGAAGGAGGGGGTGCATTCCAAGAGGGAGGAGGGGGCAAGAGTCAGCATAGTCGGCAGGAAGATGAGAAGCAAAAGAGGTTCAGGGTAGCCACTCCCTAGAATCTCCCAGGGTATATCCACTAGTTGCTGTAGTATAGATTTAGTTCGGCAAGATTCTATAAGGTTTAAGCTGATAAACTGGACTGGACTGTTTCATGGTTGTTCTTGGGCTGGGCCTGACAAGTTTGGACTCCACCAGTCCGCTGTCAGGCAGATCGTGTATAAATGGAAGCAATTCAACACCATTGTTACCCTCCCCAGGAGTGGTTGACCAATCAAGATCACACCAATAGCAAAGCATGTAATACTCCCAGGGTATTACGAAGAACCCCAGCAGAAACCAGCCAAGATAAATTTCAACAGCAAATGCATAATCCTACATCTGGGTAGGAAAAATCAAATGCAAAGGGATGGGATGGGGGACCATACTGGACAGCAGTACATACCGAAAGGATCTAGGTGCTTGAGGTATCACAAACTGAATATTGAACCAACAGTGTGACACATGCAAAAACCCAAACACATCTGAGGCTGCAGTAACATAAGCCTAGTGTAAAAACAATTCACTGTTCTCTATTCTGCATTGGTCAGACTGTACCTCATGTACAGCATCCAGTACTTTGCACATTTCAGGAAGGATGCTGACAAACTGAAGCATGCCCAGAAAGGGGCAATCAAAATTATAATGGGCCTAGAAAGAAAAGCATCAGGAACAATTGGAAGTGTTGGGTATGATAAGCCTAAAGACTATTGGGAGACATAATAGCTATTATCAAGTATATGAAGGGTGGTCATGTAGAACTCAAGGCAGAGTTGTTCCAGAAGAAAGGACAAGAAACAGTGGGGTTAAATTACAAGTAAGTAAATGTTGGTTGGACATTAAGAAAAAAAAAACCCTGATAAAAGCTGTTCAACAATGTAATAGACTATCTCAGGAGGTGGTCAATCTTCACAAAATGTATTTAAAGAGCAGCTGGGTTGCCATCTGTCAGAGATGCTGCAGTAATGGATCCATGCACTGGGCAGGAGGTTGGACAAGGAAATCTCCATAGTCCTTTCCAAACTGTATATCATTCAGAGTAAAACCACTAAAGAATGTGGTAGAAGCATTTGAGTAAATAAACAAAATAAAGCACACTAATGCTAAATCACATCATTTATCTACTCAATTCTGCTTTGGGAAATTTTCCAAAGCACATCACTAGTTTTTCCCTTCTCATTAAATTAATGAGATCAATTTTTGATATTAATTTCCATTTTACAAAGACTACAATGGCAAAAAGAAAGCCAAGTAAGGTTTACAAATCTGAAGTTCATGTAATTGGTTATTTGAAAAGCAGCATACTGCCCTACTCCCTGGACAACTCTTCCAATATTAAACTATTACCTAGACACTCTTCACTGCTTTTATACTTTCATAAATTACACAGATCACACACACTTTGTAACTTTTACATATTTGTCTGAACATGCAGAAAGATCGGAAGATAAGGGGTGTGTGTATATATATGCAATTACAGTATTGTACTTCATTATTAGAAAGCAGTTTTCACTGCAAGAATGAACTACTGTACTATTTACTGCCCAGTTAAGTGGAGGGAATCCAACACTTTACCCAAGCATCTGAATAAACAATTACTGAGATAGGCAAGCTTTGAACTAAGGAACAGGACACTCCTAATGCATTTCAGCCTAGAAATATTTTTCTAGATTGAAATGCATTTCAGTGTCAGGACTGAGGTTGCATTTTAGTTATCTCTCCCCCCACCCCCTTTCTTTTTCTTCAACAACCTAACTTGCTGACAAGATCTGTTTGTATTATTAAGCAATTAAGAGTCAGAAATCAGTCAACAAATCCTAGTCTATATTCTGCCCATCCCTGGTTTACAGAAGGTAGTGTATGTTTACTACAGCAAGGGGCTCCCCACAGAACTTGGATAAAACAAACACAATAAATCACACAACAGGCAATTCAGACACTGATTTATTTTACATTTGTATGTAAGTTACATTAAAACATCCAGCAGGTAAAAAATTGAAAATCTGTATTTGGGAATTGTTTTTTATGACTCAGGAGAACAAAATGGTATGTAATGCAACTCACTGTTTAGAAAAATTTAACTCACTGTTCAGATTTAACCTTTAATGCTGATTTAAACTTTAATGCTAACATACAAAATGTTAATCCTACTAATTAAATATACAGTCCTCTACTAGAAATATAGCAGCAAGTTTCCTATATACTAGACCAACAGTTCATAAGCATTAGTTTATGTTTAAATGCTCACATGCAGGGAACAAAGGTAAAGAGTTTTCATCAGATCACTGGATTCACACAACACGCCAGGCTAAAATATGTTGGGCCAATTTATAGCTCAGTGGACTATATGAACCCAGGCAATTCAGTAAACCATCAGCACAAATGATACATCAATATACCACCTGGAGGTATACGTCGTCCATACATACAAGGTAGTCCTCATTTAGCAACCACAATTGGAATGGGCAACTCAGTCTTTAAGTGAAGTGGTTGCTAAGTGAAACTGGGACTATGCTTATGATCTTCAGCTTTCCTTTGCTTTACAGACCTGCAAAGGTTGTAAATGCGAGGATTGGTCACAAAATTACTTTTTCATCACTACTGTAACTGTGAACGGTCACTAAACAAGGCAGTCGCTAAAGAAGGCAGTCATTGTACTACTTTTCAACTTGAAGGGGTTTTTTTTCACTAAAGTAAAGTCTACCAGTACTAACTTATTTCAAAAGCTTTCAGTTGCCCTTTTTAAAGAGGCTTTAAAGATTGCTTCTTGTATTGTTTTAACATGAAAGTGTTACTTGGGGTCCAGTTATCAACCACTGAACTTCCATGATGAACTGAGAGAGAGCCAGTAAATTGAAATTCAATAATGAGAAAATTTTGTGGATTTTTGTAAAGGAAGTGTCTGGCCTGCTTTAGATAGCTTGCACTCTTCACAAAGCATCAACATTTAGAAAATAGGAAGTGATTCTCAAATCCAGTTTATTAGCAGAGGTCTTAATCAACTAAGTTGTACACAGTGCATTTCATTAACTGCACCATCTATACCTTTCCTTAACCAAGACCACCCAACTGGATTCATGCACACTATAAGCAACCCAAAACTAACTATTATAATATAGGTTTGTTATTCTGGAAGAATTACTCTCAGTTGCCATTCTTTTGCTCTGATGTTTGTTTTGTTATTTATATTGTTTTAAATTGTATTTTATTGAGTAAAAAAAAGTGGAGCTTGCCCATATGCCTGAAACTCCAGCCCATGACAGAACTACCAAGCTAACTAAATGGAATCAGAACATCAGGGCATTAACTCTAATACTTAAATACTTAAAAAGCTTTACTGGTTGCTAGTAAATACTGAATTTTCAAACACAAGTCAAGGTTTGGGCTGGGCTGGTTAGTCCTTGGATAGGAAAACTCCAGAGAATACCAGGCCTTACAACTAGACTAGGAAGGTATAACATAGTGGAAGGAAGCAATGGGTAATTACTTCTCTATTGTTAAGAAACCGCATGGTTGTGCCCATGTACCCACCAGAAGTGAACAGCATATTTGCTTTTTAAAAGGTTTTAATTAAATGAAAGGCTACACACTATTTTTTTTAAAAAGGAAAATAAATTGCTCTTGTTGGTACTTTAGTAAAGACCAGGTGGGCAGCCCAGAAAAGGTAAGCACAACTTTTCTGCATAGCTCATGGGAAGTATTAAGGGCAGAAATTATATTATACATCTTACTTTGAACCTTTCCACCCTTTTTTGTTCAGAATAGCAATAAATAGTACTACCCCAAACTGGCCACTTTGCAGCTGAATTTCAACATGATCTGTGGCCATAGATCCATACTGAAATGGAAGATAAAGGGCTAGGGAAGAAAAAGCTGTAAATAAAACAGAGGTTAAAACTGCAACCATAAATTAAGTTTAAGCACAAAACTGTCACTATTATACAGGTATCTGAATCTTAATCATACAAAATATTAAAACTCAATGCATAAGTCAGAGTGAAGTATTCAAACTTTCATAGACCCTCTGTATTTGTAATGAAATTAGCAGTACTGATCCAATTAAATTCCTGTGGATTAGATCTGTAAATCTGAAGCTGAGTTTCAATAATCCACTCATTCTCAGATGTTATTAGTTCTTTGCCTATGACAGTTAAAAAGTCAACTACTTGAAACAAAAACAGTATACACATAACAATCTTAGCTATCAAATCATACAACTCTGTCTTTTTCAACACAGAACCCTTCCCCAGCTTTAATGTTACAGGTTCCTACCAGGAAAGCCAGAGCAAACCAGTAAGGTCTGTTTAACATTTATTAAGAAACTAAGTTTGTACTCTTACACATACTAACCTCAGTGTAACTTACTAAACTCAAAAGGACTCACTTTTGAACAGCATGTGTAGAATCACATGCAAGTCTTTCCTCAATATAATTAAATATGAAAGGGAAAATCTGATTACATATCTGTAAACAGAATAAAAAATGAAGTATAGCCACCACAGACTAGTAAAAAGCAGAAACAGCTGCTTAAGCTCTAAAAGAAAGCAATTTATAGATCAAAAGCAAGTTCAGTGATTTATCAATGCTAAGAACAAATGCCCCCATTTTTTTCTGGGGGAAAAACATCAAACTATACTCCAGAACCACAATCCTATTCATACTATTGAGCCCTACTAAAGGGGAGACTCTCTTGAGCAAACCTAATAGAAAAAACTGCTACAGCATTGTATACAATATTTTTAACTTCAGAGGCAAAGGCTCTTGTTTACTTTAGTGCAGATCACCCCATTTACACATCACATTTATAACCATTAACTCCACTACCATTTTGCTTAAAAGTTCAGAAGGGGTTTTTTGGTAAGAAATTAAGTATGAGCAGTTTTATGTATTGCATATTTCCTGCTATGAAACCATACAATATTACTTTTTTTTCAAACTACAGGGTTACTGCTATCCATCAAAGAAATAATTTCACCAGCTAAAAAGCAAGCAATTCTGCACTTACACACATCTAAATAACCTGTATTATCAACAGCATACTATTCTTTCAATTAAGCAAGAGATAAATGCATTAGACTTTTAAAAAAAATCAAAACATTTCTCACCATAAGTATGTATTGCTGAAAGGGATAAACTTCAAATAAGTTTAGTAAGTTCAAATCCATGTTATTTGACCTCTGCACTGAGAAGTGAGATTTGGTATTAAAGTTTAGACTACTTAAATGTGTACTTTAGAAATACTCAGATGCAAATCATTTTTAATGTGTCACAGCAGTATCATAAAAAGCCAAATCAAGGTAAGGACCACCCGCAGAAGGTAAAATTACCCCTCTCCCTCTTTTCTAACCAAGTGCACCTTACTTCTCTTCTGGCCACCGCTTCTTTCCCACCTGTATCAGAGCAACGGAAGGCATGAAAACAGGGAGAACGGAGCGAAGCTTTAAAGAACCAAGTCGCGAAGAAGGTCCCTCATTTCGTCGCGCCCCCCCCGCAAGCGCTACTGCCGCCGCCGCCGCCATAGCAAGGCGCCCGCGAGTGCTGAGCCCAGCCGGTGCGGCCTGCATCCCGCTCGCTGCAAGCGGCGCGCGCCAAGAGGCGAAGCCAGCCAGCCAAGCAGGCGGCAAAGGAGGAAAGCGGGGGAGGGGAGGCTCCTGCTGCTGTTGCCGCCACAGCGCTCGTCGCCGCCTCCCCCCCCGTCTCTCCCCGGCGGGGGCTCCTCGCTACAGCCTCTCTGCTCCGCTCTCGGTCATGTGACCCTAACGTAACCGGACAGGAAAAGCCGCCGCCGCCGCGCTGACTCCGTTGTTGGCGCTGCTGCTGCTCCTGGGCTCGCGGAGACCGCGGCCCCCCCCGAAAGCGCGAGCCAGGTAAGTGCCGCCTGCCCCCCCCATCCCTGGAGAAGGCGCGGGAGAGGGGCGGGGGGGCGGCGGCAGGGAGGGGAAGAGGGGAGGGGGCGCGTGGCGGCGCGAGAGCGGAGGCCCATTGCTCTTCCCCCCTCCCGCCCCACCATTGTGCTGGCGGTCGGGTAGGCCAGGTCCAGACCCGGAGGAAAGGCAGGGGACTCCCCGGGCCCGGAGGAGGCTTTCTCAGCCGAGACCCCGAAATGGCGCCGGTGGAGGCGGCCGCCTCGGGGAGAAGAGGGAGAGGTCGCCCGGTTGGGGCTGCGAAAGAAGCTCCCGCCCTGGCAGAGCCTGGTCTGATCCGGGCTTGGCTTGGCCCTGAACGCCCTCGCGGAGCTGGGTAGCGGCCTTTCCCCTTTTTCTCTCACCCGCGGCAGCAACAGCCCGGCCTAGGAGGAAGGGGGAGGGGCAGGCGCCGAGGCAGCCGCGCGGAGCGGGAAAGGGAGGGAGGGAGGCAGAGAGAGAGGAAAGGAGGGGGTGAGGGTGGGCGGCTCCGTCTGCGTCTCCTCAGCAGCCTAGGCGGCCCTGGCGACAGCGGCGGTTCCCGTCTCTCGCGCGCCTAGGCGCCCCAGCCCGCTCGCTCGCGCTGCTTACGTCGCCTCGCGCCGCCGTCCGTACGCCCCGCCGCCTCCGTGCGTTGCGTGTGCGCGCACGTGGCGGCTTCGCGTCGCCTGCGCAGAAGAGAAGGCGGGGCCGAAACGGCGGCGCGCGCTGGCCTCGCTGCCTGCCCCTTTTGCTCCGCGGGCAGCCAATAGGAGACGCCGGCGGGCAGTCACAGTGTGATTCACCGCGGGGGCGGGGGCGGGAGCGGAACGAAGCTTGCGGTCCTCCACCGCTGTAGGCTGCTGTTTGCTGGCCCCGCTGGTGTCTGCGAGGGTTTGCAGCCTCCTGAGCGGTTATCACCAGGCTGTTTTTTTTGTTGGCGCTTGGCGAGAAGTTCCTCTCTCCAAAGGGAGGGTCAGCCTCTCTGATCGGAAAATGCTCTGGGTTTTCTCCTGGGGCGGAAGACGCTGTTGAATTTTGATTCCCCCTGTTCTGGATGCTGCTTTTTCCGGGCGGAGAAGCAGTGATGCCCTCACAACTATTAAGAGAGATTCCTCCCTTATTTAATGTTAGATGTTGCCTATGAATTCGAACAATTGTGAATTTACGAGTAACCCAGAAAGCAGATGTGCTTGATTTTATTTTTAATTTAACCTCAAATGGAATGCTGTGATTTTTATCTAAATCATAATTCATTTTCCCGTTTGCTGGAAGTTTTCCTGCATAGTTGGTTGAATTTGCTGTGGTGGAGGATGCATTAAAAAAATATAAAATGAAATATAAAAGCATAGCTGAAAAACTAATCCAGATAGTTCACTACCGGCATTTAGATATATGTATATTCAGGACTCCTACAAATATTTGGAAATTCTAATTCTCTTGATCCCACAAAGCATTTCCAAATATATACTCTTTTAATATTCTGAATCTGTGCATGTATATTCTAATGCAAATCTAAACCTTCACTCATTTGCTCTCAATTTTTTAATTATTCTAGTTCAACCTGACTACAAACTCAAGTTTTTCTATTAACGTGATGTCTTTGAATAAATTTGACTTTTTTGTATGAAATCTGTCGATACATTGCTAGCAAATAGGTAATGAGCACTGTTATGTTACAATTCTGTTATAATCGGTTGTTCTTGCTTTTATTGCCTTTGTTGGTTTTAATCCTACACGTAGTCCTCACTTAACGACCATTCATTCAGTGACTGTTCAAAGTTACCACAGCACTGAATAAATGGTAATTACGGCCCGTCCTCAAAGTTACAGCCATGCAGCGCCCCTACAGTCACGTGATTAAAATTTGGGTGCTTGGCCTCCTGCCCAGATTTACAGCCACAGTGTGTGCTTCAAGTCCCCCCACCTATCTCCCCCACCATCTCTGTCCTTTTGGGCACCATGCATTCCACTGCAGCCACCTACCCCTGCCGCCACCTCCAGCTGCTCTTCGCCTCTTCTTCCTCCCGCTGCTGATGAGGTGTGCCTGGCCAAGGCAGCTACTGGCCCTCCATGAGGCCTTGCAAAGGGCCAGCAGCTGCCTCAGTCAGGTGTGTCTTGTCAGCAGCAGGAGGAAGAAGAGGCGAAGGGCAGCTGGGGGCAGCAGGGGTAAGTGGTGGTGGAGTGCAGGCTCCCAAAAGGGCAGAGAAGGTCAAAGCAGAGGTGAGAGTGGCAGGGCAGGAGAAGCGTGAAGTCCTCACCTAACAACTGCAACTGGGCTACTGGAACTGCCATCACTAAGCAGTGCAGTCACATGATGTTTTACCTAGTGACCACTTTGCTTAGCGATGGAAATTCTGCTCCCAAGTAGGGTTGTTAAGTGAGAACTACTTGTATGTTCATTGCTCTGAGTTGCAGTTGCAAAATAGGTGGCTATAAAAATCGGATAAATGGTTTTAGTACCTGTGAATTGCACTCTTCCAAGTTTCAGGTTCTTTGGGCCTCTGATAGAATCTTTAAGGAAATTTGTTTTCATGAACTTTATCTACTTTACAGATTTTAAAAGATGGATTTGGCCAACCATGGACTTATTCTTCTACAGCAGCTTAATGCTCAGAGGGAGTTTGGTTTCCTGTGTGACTGCACAGTTGCTATTGGTGATGTGTACTTTAAGGCACACAAATCCGTCCTTGCCTCTTTTTCCAACTACTTCAAGATGTTGTTTGTTCATCAAAGCAGGTACTATATATATATAGATATATAAAATTACTGTAAAATTTCAGTTAGTTGAGCTAAAACTGTCTAGAGAAATTGCCAAACATTTAGTATGGAGTTCCTTTACCCACCTTAATAAGTAACCTATAGTGCAGTCTGCAGATCATTTAAGGCAATTATAATTTAAGCCTTGCTAACTTCATTGGTACTTGGTTTATGACCCAGACTCACCCACTGTAACCCTGAAGATGTTTCTTTAAGGATAAATTACAATTTCATTATTGGCCAGGGAACTGAGTGTTAATGTACCCACCCATCCCATTCCCAGGAGGAACCCAACTTACTCTTTAAATTGGCCATAGGAGAAGCTATAAAGCTTTCTTAGTCCTTTCCAGTCAGATTGTGAATTCAAACGCAACACATAGTGAAATCATCCATCAGCTGAGAGAAGTTAAGGCTACCAGTTGCTGTTCAGAGAAGATAACCAGTAAGGAGAGATCAGCCTGGCCTGAGCTGGATACAGATGTCAAAATGAGCTTGAAGAACTGTTTGCCATCTGTATTTCTCATCCTTTTCTCTTGTGTGCCTTGCCTTTTTAAATAGTAACCCTGAAGGTTGGCCTGCTTCTGTTTTTGTTGTGAGTCACTTTAAGAAGTAATCATTGTCTGAAATGGAATAAAAACATGCCGCATGAAAAAAATAGAATGATTTAATCACCGACTTCATTCACAGCAGTTGAGATTACAGATATTTGTGACAAGCTGAACAGATGTCTATGGTACATTTTGTTCCCCTATGCATCAGTATTCTTCATCTCCAGTCTTTACTATTAGGAGATTCAGAAACAGGAACTGTGTTCCATTTGTTTATTCCTGGCAGCTGAAAGTACTGAATTCTTCAAGAAGTCACGAACATTTGATTTATAAAGATATGCTGTTAACACACTCCTATGCTCCATTCAAACAAATTGTGTATCTCTCAGATGCATAAGGTCTGCTGTTAAATATATTTAAGGACTTGTTGAAGAGTTGGCTGTAGAGACCCAGGTCCTCATTATTAAATATTATGTATCTGTGAGAATGGAACACCTCAGCTGATTCCTAAGGGATCAAATAAGTGGCAAATCCCAATTGTCTAAATATAGGAAGTTTTGTATTTCATTTTTGATGCTTAAGTGTTTGTGTGGTACTATTAGCTACTGCATTCATTTGTACTTCCTGAACCAAATAACTTTTTTAAAAAAATCAAATGTGTTACAGTGTTATTTCCCTAAAACTGGCTTAGTGCAAATTGTCTTTTATTTCTTCACATTGAAATCTGAAGGGACAGCAAAAGCAACTCTCAATCATCTTTTAAACAAGTATTGCAATAAATACACAATATTCCTTAAGTGATTATCTTTAATATTGTAGCACAGTCCTATACCTAATTACTCAGAAGAAAACTCTGCTGAGGTCAGTGAGACTTACTTCCTTATCAGTATGTATTAAAGGGATGGATGGCCCACAGATTGCTTGTGACCCTCTGTTGGAAGACCTGAAGGCAGTTCCCAGACTCCCTACCATCTTGTTTGCCTATGTTGATGCTGCAAAAGTATTTCCATGATGAAATTGCTGTATTTCAGTGGGTGCAGAAATGTAGTGACAGTGAGCAATATGCAGAGGGAGGGAACTATTCTGTGTATACATGTGTAAAGAGGAGGAAAGCTCGTGCTTTCTGGGCCCCAAGGTCTGCTCACTCCTGGCATATAGGGGATAACACTTTCAGTATTGCTGCCTTGAATAAATACTGTTATACACCTTTAGACGTTTTCTCCCCTTTTTCTTCAATAACATTTTAACATCTTTTTTTGCAGTGAATGTGTCCGTTTGAAGGCAGCTGACATACAGCCAGATATTTTCAGTTACCTCTTGCATTTGATGTACACTGGAAAGATGGCACCTCAGCTGATAGATCCCGTTCGACTAGAGCAAGGGATAAAATTCTTGCACGCTTATCCGCTGATTCAGGAGGCTAGTCTTGCCAGCCAAGGAAACTTTGCACACCCAGAGCAAGTTTTCCCATTGGCATCGTCATTATATGGTATTCAAATTGCAGATCACCAAGCAAGAAATCCCACAAAGGCAGTGACAGCACCTGACAAGCCTTTGCGAGAAGCACGGCCCCAGCTTTCGAGAGTGAACCAGGAACAAGTGCATGAAGCCTCCCAGCTATCCCAGATACCACCGCCAAGTTTGCCTCAAGTGCCCCCAACAAATATGGCTCCCTCTGACCCACTGCAGTCTTCACTGTCTCCAGAGTTAGTATCAGCTGCTTCTCATCCTTCGCCAGGAGATGAAACTAATATGGAAGCCTCTTCCTCAGATGATCAACCTGCCTCCCTCACAATAGCACACGTTAAGCCAAGCATAATGAAAAAGAATGGAAGTTTTCCCAAATATTATGCCTGCCACCTTTGTGGTCGACGTTTCAATTTGCGAAGTAGCTTACGTGAGCATCTCCAAATTCACACAGGAGTGCCCTTCGCATCCAACCAGCATGGAGAGAGTAGCATTCCCTTATCTCTTTGTAATAATGCTCCTGAAAAAGATGCCATGGAAGTGCCTGAAGCTGGAATGATCAGTGACAGTGAGCTGCAGCAGATCTCAGATTCACCAATAATTGACGGGCAGCAGCAAGCAGAAACCCCTCCGCCCTCCGATATCGCTGATATCGACAACTTGGAGCAGGCAGACCAAGAAAGAGAAGTGAAAAGGCGAAAGTACGAGTGTTCCATTTGTGGACGCAAATTCATCCAGAAAAGCCACTGGAGAGAGCACATGTACATACATACTGGCAAGCCTTTCAAGTGCAGTACTTGTGACAAAAGTTTCTGCCGGGCCAATCAGGCTGCTAGGCATGTATGTCTCAACCAAAGCATGGACACCTACACCATGGTGGACAAGCAGACTCTGGAGCTCTGTACCTTCGAGGAAGGCAACCAAATGGACAACCTGTTAGTGCAGACCAACAAACCCTATAAGTGCAACTTGTGTGACAAGACATTCTCCACGCCTAACGAAGTTGTCAAACATTCTTGCCAAAGTCAGAACTCTGTTTTTACTTTGGAAGAGGAGAGGTCCATTCTGCTAAGCGGGGGAGATGCTGAAACCACAGAGAGTGATCATTCAGTTTTAGACTCTATCAAAAAAGAACAGGAAGCAGTATTGTTAGACTGACTGTGAAACTTGTTTTTTTAAAGAAAACGTTACGTTTGTTTTATTCATATTTTTTTATTCGACTTATCTTCCTCCCCTCCCCCCCACCATAACTACACTGACATGAAAGGAAGTCTGATTCTGTCCCTTTTCCCAGTAAAAGCCTAACATTAATAAAGGGTATTATATCAAATTGTAACTATTGATTTTAATGGATCCCTACCAGATCCTATAAACTATGCTATGGTGATAAAATGGTTCAGTAACAGGACTGTAAACAATTTGAAAGACTGTTTAATTATGCTTGAGTGCACTGAGAAGTGAGGTGAGAAAAAGAAAGTAAAATGTATGTTGGTCAAGTTACAATTGTTTATTCTCACAACCAATTACCTGTTAGAAGAAGACTAGTTAAAGAAATGGAATTCCCCAAGTTAAATGCTTATAGTTATGTCTATTAGTCATTTTACAAATGCTCAGAAATTCCGTTAATGGAAGCAAGGATCCATTTTTTTTAACCTGCACTATTTTTGACAAATGTTTATTTCCAGATCAGTCAATTGATATTATGTCCATTCACAAAGTGTATGACTAAGATTATGACCCCAAGCACACTTGAGTTGGCAGTAAATCCCATCCGTGGGGCTCAAACTTCCAAGCAAAATGTGCTTAGGTTCAGATTTTACTAAAATAGCAGTAATAATGTGATGGCAATCGTTTTATATGCATAATGTGTGTGCCTGTGTGCATGCACAAATGTATGTACTTCAGGCAAATGTATGCATGCACCCTTTTCAAAGAAATTGACCACTGGTTTTGAACAACTGAACAGTTTTTAACATCAGAGAAAAATACTCTTTTTAGAAGCATATTTAAATTGCACCAGGCCATATGAATATTTATATCTCATTGAATGGAAAAAAATAATGTTGAAGTGTATTATCACTCAAAACCTGAAAGAAATCAATGAGAAGAAGTGTACATGGTAGTCCTTCTACCTAACTCCCTCTGGGAGTAACAGTTTTCAGCCCGTTTTGAGATGCAGAAAAAAGGAAAAACAATCAAAGCAGTCATCTGAATTTACTTGATTAATTTGTGAAAATTAAGAGAAATAGAATCTGATCTTAATGATATTTAATTACTGGCCTCCTTTTATAACAGAGCAAAATAGAAGAATGACAAAATTGTATCATGGTTGGTTTTCAGGTAACAGTGGAACTTCAAGTGGCAACCTCTTTGTTCTTTATGTTACATTTTCTTAGGTTCCAGTCTAGCAAAGTATGAAACAAATAAAGGGGACACATTGTACAGTCACTTTGCTATGGACAGTCTACCCACCAATTCAAAATCAAGTTGTTGATTTTTATCTTTATATATAAATAATACGGATATTCTCCAGTAGCCTAAAAAACCTAAATTGACACAAGTGTTTTATAAAATCCCACCAGAAATGCAGGCAAGTATTTTGATGGGGGAGAAAGGGGAGCAGATACTGCTCTGCTCTTGTATACATGTTTTGTTTAAGTATCATCCTATTTTGTGTCTAGCTATGTTCTCCAGTTTGTAAGTTTTTATACTTTATTTCACAGAATAAAAACGGTATAAAATTTTGATTTTTGTCAAGTCAGAAGTGATTTATCATATTCCATCCCTGCACATATGGTGCAGACCTTTGAACTCAGGACTTCCAACATGACAAAAAGGTCTCTGGCACTGATACTGGCAACTAATTCTGTGCTGAAGCAGGAGCAGCAATCGGTGCTGGAGAAGCAAACCTTGTGCAGCTCAGGAACACTACACAATTAGGTGTATAACAACACATGGCTGTCCTTGGATTCTTGTGACCCATCTTAAACCTGTATTTCTGCAATTCAAACTCAATTCTAATAATGGGCATGTGAAATGTAGCTGTCCTACCATGAGGCGATAAGATTGGGCAATAGGAAAGTGTGATACATTATTAAGTATCTATCAAGTGAAGTTACAGTTCAGAAATCTAGAAGAGAAGTCTTCGGGGTTCATATTTTAAGCACAGGATTTAGGAGGGTGCATGGAAATAGCCACGCACGGTTAGCAGGGTTTAGCTTACTTCCTAAATAAATGGAAATGTTCCGGTTCCCCTTGCCATCAAATTATTGCCATCTGCATAGCTGAGGATAAGCAACCTGTAATGCTCCACATATGGTGGGTCAGCAACCCCCGTTATCTTCAGCTTATTCACACTGGTTAGAGCTAATTGGAATTGAAGTACTACATCATAGGGAGGGCCATGCAGGACCATCCCCTTCTGGTTATACAGATATGTGACAAGGGTGGAATTCCCAGTAGGCCCACAAGATCACATCAGTAGTACAGTAGCTGTATTTCAGCCAAGAGCAATTTTCCCCATGCTGGCTGATAATTATGTCAATTGTTCCAGCATAGCTCTGGGAAAGGCTGACGTACAGACCAAGTGGCAGATAGCAGGCAAACCTTTCGCGGGTACACTGCCCTATGCTTGTTAGGGACTTAAGAAATTAAAGCCAGTGGTCCTAAGAGTTTCATTCAGTCTATGCATGCAGCAGAAGCCAACTGTCAAGATGGGCTGTTTCAGACTACAGTTGTGGGTATCCTTTGCTTGGCTCCACTAAACAAATAAAACCCCTCCAAACCTGTTAAAAAACTAAACCTATATCCTATAATCTGGCTATATGACAAGATTTGAGAGCTTTCAGCTTCAAAATGTTAATTGCAATTTAACAGCACAGTTCCATGTGTGTTAAGTTGCATCCTAAATTAGTTATATTTGGTGGGATCCGGTTTCATGACAACTGATCTTGTTCTTAGGTGATTATTGGAACCAAGTAATATTCTCTCATATTACTGGGTTCATTCAGTAAAGGTGTCTGAGGTAGACAAAATCTCTCGAAATGATCAGTGGTGGAAAGAGTAAAAAGGTAGCAGAACAGACTGAAATGCATTTTATTTTGTGAATAGCAGAATAAAACTCAAAATCTTAATATTTGGCCTAATTATCTTCATGGTTTACATTAACTTCAGTATTTTCAGTGGCTTCCCTTTCACAGCAGCAGGAGTCAGTCTGAGTACATACTAGAAGTGATCCGAGATTTCTTTGGCCTCTGGAATTAAGACTGAAATTGAAAAATTCAGACAGATTTTACTTTGATGAAATCTTCTCTTTTGCTGAAGATCTTGGAGTGGGTGGGTAGGTGGTAGGTATTTGCCTGTCTTACAATAATGGATACAGGAAATATAATAAAATACAGGAAAAATATACAAATTCTCAATTTACTGCTAAATTTAGTTGCATATCTGGAAAAGGAGGCTGAAAAATATAAATGGAACATTAACTTCCTGAAGAGGGTAATAAATAATTTGGTGAAGACATTGTGATTGTTCACGGTGCTTTGTTAGCTGTCTTGGTTTAATTTATAACCTCAAAGCTGGATATAAGTAGTGGTCATTACTTTTTTCCATCAAAAATAATCAACCATTCCCTCACTGAAATGTTAAAATGTGGAGGCAGGAAAAGAAAAATAAATGGAAAAATTGTTCTCTTTCCATAGCCAATATGCTCCCAAACCTATCAGATGTTACAGAAGTATTGAAGTAAAACAGTATCCCCCCCCCGGCTTATTTTCACATAAAGGCCAAGCTGCTGCACTCACTAATAAATGTGGATGAAGAATTATGGCTGTTGTACCACTGCAAAATATAGTTGCAACTCCAATGCCAAGAAATTCAGGGTAAAGGAGATAAAATAAATGCTAAAGCTTAGAAGCTAAGAAGGCTCAAACCTAGTTATAACATGGATGGGAAACTACTAGGGGATTTTAGCCATACTGCTGCCAAGAAAACTACATGGACTCATCCATATGATTGTTAAACCTGAAGGAGTATTTATGCCAAGAAAATTTCATCACATTAGTGTTATTTGTTCCACAACAATAACTATTAATTACCAAGTGATCAGGTTCCTTTCTGTTCTTCAAAATTAGCCAAAATGTAATAATGTTTCATAACATCACTAAAACACAGAATCATTACCCTGGAAATCATCTTGGGCATTATGTATTATATGTGCTGTTACTACTGGCAAGAGCACAAGGAAAGCAGCCTCAATTTATTTGGCTGGTGGGGATCAAAGATGACAATTGTTACCTATTCTAAATATAAATATCTCTTGATCCTAAAACTGCATACTTAAACGTTTCTTAATTAGTATGGAATCTACTTCAAAACGATTCCATCCAGAACTGCATAGGGAAAGACCTCCTAAAAACTTGGTGCCACCATCAAATTGAAACGGCCCGAACAACATCTCTATCTGCCATTTACCAAGGAGTTTCGGAACTGTAGGCAGAGCTTTAAATAGTTCTCCAGATGTTCTTGCTAGACCATTAATGTATTTAACCCAACTGGTGCATGTTGTCCTGAATAATGGTGTGATTTTATGGTCACCCCCTTTTTTAAAAGTATAAAATAAAAATCAGTTCCCTGACTAAAGCTCTGGGGGCATCCAAAATCATTCTGCTCAAGCACAGATCCCGGTACTGCAATTCCATAGGCACCACACCCCCAAGAAATCACAACACAAGAATGAACTATTTGCATTTTATTTAGTCCATGAAAATCTACCTTAAAAACAACATAGAAAATCAAAATATAATTAATCCAATACAACGGATTAGAAGAAACTGCAAAAGCTTGGAGTTGTGGCACAAGCTAAAGTTTGCAGCATTGTCTAAGGATTTTTGAGGCCAAAGCAATACACTGTAACAAAGCGGTATCTGTGTGTGGAGGCATGCTCCCTGCACCATGACAAATTCTTTTGGTGCCTTGTGGTTTGTTTTGAGAACATTAGTTACAAGAAGAATGACTGGTTATATGATTTATGATCTGGGCAACACTTAGAAAGGCCACAGGTCAGGATCTTTTTTAAAAAGTCCCCAAATTAAGCACTTGTTCCTCAACTTCTAGTCAGTGACCATTGTACATTGTGATTACCAGATTTTATTTAAATGACGTTTAACTTCACATAGTTATCAACAACCTTAGAGTTATAAAGGCAGATATAAGGATAAAATCCAGGATTACATAGGTTATGCCACTGCTGTGTTTTGCATTATTGTTTCATTTGTTGCAGCTGTTGCAATATGGCTTTCCACACACAGATTATCGTTTGTATAAATAACTGGTTTCCCATTTGCTGTTAAAACTGTGTTGTAAAATTAAAGCAGCACTAAAAAATCTTATTTTGAGGCCGGTTGTACATAAGAAACCTTCTTTCCTCATCAAGCAGATCACGTAAAGAAAGTCTGTCAGGCAAGAGAGAATTCCAGAAATGGCGGGGGGCGGGGGGGTAGATCAGAGCTTACAATTTCAGTAGATATATTGAAAAAAATACACATCACAGGAATAATGTCATCTGAGTCTTACTCCTGCCTCTGCCTCTTCTTTTGGAGGACGCTTTCTCCCCAAGAAACATCCACGTGTTTGCCTGAAGAGAAAAAGCTACTTGTACAAGTAACCTAGCAAGTTGCTTGTAGGTATTTGCACAGTCAGGACAACTAACTGGTCATGCTGATGCTGATGTCCACACGACCATGTGTAAAAGCTTGCTCACACAGGCTCTTCCCCTGCAGCTGGCCATACACGTGTGTGGCAATCTGTAGCTAGCATGTCTGAGGACAACGAATTAGGATGAGGGGTACCAATTATTCAGGTGATATTTTCTTCATATGAACAATCTATAAAAAGAACTAATGAAAGTGAGAAACCTAACATCTTGCACCCAGAACAAAATTTGTAATTAATGCTTAAGATGGGGAAGATGATGTTATTAAAAAAAACACAAGTAATGTGGGGACACCCATTACTGAACACTTCACACTTTTTTGTACATGTTATAGGCACACAAATAGAATATCTAATTGATCCAGCAACAAGCTCCCACTTGTTTCCATCTTAGACTAAATTAAACCTTTTCACCTCTTCTATCATATTAAGGAACTGTGAGATGACAAGGCAGAAGTCCAGAAGGAGACCCATCTGTGTATATATACCACCAACTTTCAAGGAAAAAAGCTCTAAGGAGGCTACAGGCTGACTTATTCATTGGTTTTGAAAGATAAAATAACCTTCGTAAAATACCACTCAGCCGGAGTGAAAAGACTGTTTCATTATGCTCCTCTGTCGTGTCTCAGAAAGAAAGAGCCCATTACCTAACCATTTGATACTAGCAGCATATGCAAGCTTTTAATTTTTTTAGATTTGAAAAGAAATGTGTACACACAGTAGGATGAAGAAGTTACTTTTTGTTGGAAGATACTACTTTCACATTTTCAAATACTTTGATGAGGCCAATGTGTTGGAGAAAAGACCAGACTTTTTCATTACTCCAACAGAGATGAGGAAAGAAAGAGGTCAAATTGAATTTCCAGAGGGATGCTCTTTGGCAGGTTCAGGCTAGGTTGGCCATTCTGGCCAGAGAGAAACCACTCACTGCTGATATGACCTCTGCTTGCCTTTGGCACCACTTAATATATTCTGATGAGGAGACAGGCCAGTAAATGAAGTTACTAGGCCTTGTTTCTTCTCTCACGGATACATTTAGAACTCAAAAATGGTGCAGAAGATTTCATTACACCAAAGTGACTACCTTTGGGTACCTGGATTCCACTGGGCCCTGTATCAGTGAAGATAATCACTGAGACAGAAAAGTTGAGCTAAGTATAGGCTAAAAGAAACAGCCATTTATAATTTAAAAAGAAATTGTTTATATCTTGACATGGGGACTTATCCAGTATACTTTTTTAAAAAAAAATTCAAAGATGCCTAGTCACCATACTTTAGATGGCTTTTTCTTTAAGAAAAAAAAAAGAAAGGCATAACATCTTTCACTTTGAATTTGCACAAATCAGCCCACTGCAGTGTCACAATGCATGCCTAAAATTGCATATTATCATTTATCATAGTTGCCTTTATAGCCAAGCTGTTCCAGATATAATGTAGGATTAATTTTAAGAAACACTTGCCATTCCATATTTTAGTTGAATAAAAGTAGTACATTAGCCAAAAGTTATCCTAAGCTATAAAATGTAGATAGTAACCACTAGATGGTGCAGTCACATCAATGATCTTTCCATTTTATTATTCATTGTGCAGCTCTTAAAAGTATGCATTTATTTGGCTCACTTGGTTCATTTTCAAATAAATTATAATACAGGCAGGATAATGAACCTGCTGGATCTTGGAAAAAGCTCAGCTGGATAGGTGTGAAGAATACAAAGTGCAATTTAATTTGACCAGCTAGACAAGCTTGGGGACTAGAAGATCAAATCCTAAATAAGTTGAGTGTTTTAATTATTATTCAGTTATTTAGCATTTGAAGGTTGCCCATTTTGTATGAACAACTTATTATGATCTCGTACTATGAACTGCACTGAACAAAACTGAGTGTCTTTACTCCAGGCTTCCTAAGTTTTCTTATAATGCATTTATTCTGAATATGAGTGCAAACCTAAATGTAAGCCAAGTCTTTATTTAAATCACTTTTCAGAAATCACAGTGTACTAAGTGTATATAAGCATCATGAAACACATTTCCTAACTGGGGACGCAAATATAGAGAAGACATAATCTCTTGTGTATTTCTTTCTTTTTATGTTATGACATGGGTATGCTGCAAAAACAAGTCTTTTTTTTAATTGACCAATTTCTTTTCTTGATGGGCTAGAAGCTGGAAAAAATGCTTGAGGTTATGATACCAGATTTTTTAAAACTGATTCATACCTCAAGATGCACAATTTCAATTTGTAACTTATTTGATTTTTAAAGATTAATCTTCCTCTCAGGTGATTCTAGCAAAAATAAAACTATATTCAGACTTGAAAGTCACAACCCACTACCAACCTAGGCAAGATTAAGAACAATGGATTGGATCTAGCTTCTTTTCTGCTACTGGGAACATTCATTCTGCTCCAAATACTTTTGCTGTGGCACTATAGGGAGAAAGAGATTTCCCTTCTCCTGCAACTTTCATTATCAAGGCCACCACTATTCTGACAAGTTATCCCAATCCTCTGAGAGACAAGCGTAGGGAACAGTAGAGAGAGGGAAGAATCAACTCAGATGATTTCCAAACTTTCCAACAACAGAATTATGATGGATCCAATTCATTGAAATCATTCTTTTTAAGCCCACTTAATTCTGCATTCAGCTATAGCCAAATTGTTTGTAACATATATAGTACAAGGAGCATCATATTTAGAAATGGCATGAAGTATGAATTAGATTTACAATTTACTAACAGATCAAGAGAAATTGTATTGTTTGGCAATGACCTTTATGAAAGCAACATTTTGTATGCACAACTTATTATGATCTCATAATAATATATATGTCATAAAACATTCATTCTCACACTCCTCCAAGCAAATGGGAAACCACTGTCAAGTTGTTTGGAGCCATCTATGGTCAGTGATGGGTCACTCATAATAGTTCCTGGTCCAGACAAGTGAGATCATTTTCTTTCATTTTTTTCTTTCATTTTTTTCACATATAAAGAAGAGGAAATATACATTAAATCAGACTTTGCTTGAAGATATACACATAAATACACAAAGAATTGCAATCCAGTTTGGGAAACACTGGTAGAAAGGGAATCTCAGAAGATGCCAACTTCCTTTCCAGATTAAGAGACTGACATCATTTCAACAAAAATACTTCCTGCCCCTGTCCCTTATCCCACCCCAATCTATGTTATCAACAACAAAAATAAAGGTAAAAGAACATTGTGAAAGGAAGCGTTCACAATCAAAACTAAAGGAGGTGGCTCAAGCTCCTGATGGTGGCTCAGGATTGTCAGGTGCCTTCCTCAGAAAAACATCTGAAAGCATGGATGTGTTCTCACTGCAAAATCATTGGTCTTCAGCCTGTTTAAGCAGAATCCATCCTCTTCTGCTACCTTCTTCAGGTACTGGTCCCTCCAAATGTAAGAAGCAGCTTTCAACAGAACTGTTGGAACAGAAGAATCAAGATGTCAGAGCATCTTAACTAGTAATTTGCATCACTAACAAATCATAATATATTATTCTATAATCAAATTGGGATGCTACCTCAAGATAAGGCAATGTTAGTTCCACTTCTGCTAATTACTGTCTAGCAATATTATTCAAACCTGCCAGATGTACATAAGTTGGAAATGTAAGTCTTGGCCAGGCAGGGGACAGAAAACTCATGTACTGTATGTATGTATGAAGGTAACTGGGGGCATTCCCCATTTTGCCCATTTAATACCACTACTTAGAAAGCTACACTGTTTGTCTGTGGTCTTCTGGATGCATTTGAGGGTGCTGGTTGTCAATTTTAAAGCCTTACATGGCTTGGAGAGAGGGCTCTCTTCAGGGCTCTACTCTGAGAAAGTGTTACCACCAGGGTCCTTGAAAGTGGGCCTTCTTTGTCACCATCCCACTTCTATTTAGCCATTGGGGCAAAGTGGATATACCTCACTGCAATTTGTGATTGTATTGAGAGAGCATTTGTTCAGTGTAACAGGATGAATGATTATAAATATTGTGTTATGGATTGTTCTAATCTTTAATATTGATATGGAGTGTACATCCCTTAGAGTTGGTTGGGATTGAAGTGGCTAATAACCCTGAGTAACAACAAGAACAAGAACAATAATAAAGTAATAGCCTAAAAGCTCACAATTTTAAAAGATGAATACAGGTAATCCTCAACTTACCACCACAATTGGGACCAGAACTTCCATTACTAAGTGATGAGGTTGTTAAGTGAGTCATGCCTGATTTTATAACCAATTTTGCTGTGGTCGTTAAGCGAATCTGGCTTCCCCCATTAAATTTGTTTGTTGGAAGCCCCCTAGGAAGGTTGCAAATGGCAATCATGTGACCCTGGGGCACTGAGACTGTTGTAAATACATGCCAATTGCCAAGCACCTGAATTTTGATCATGTGACCACAGGGAATGCTGCAACTGTCATAAGTGCAAGGATTGGTCGGATGTCACTTTTTTCAGCACCGCCATAACTTTGAATGGTCTTTAAATAAATGTTTGTAAGTCAAGGACTACCTGTGTAGATTTTTTTTAAAGGACTCGCAGCATGTTTTTCAGCTAGGAGACAAGCCGTTGTTCGTACATGAAAAGTGTATCAGACTGCTTCTCAACCATTCCTTTCCTCCTGCTCCTCTTAGATAGGAGCAATTAATACAGCCCGCATTTCTGTTTCAAGCATTCTTATTACAGGATGTGTGCTTGACTTCACATCTGAAGAGAATGCTGTAATTGGTAGTGTTGCCACTAAGGCTGGTAACCTAGTCCACACATTCTCTATTATGCTAAAATCTAAAAAAAAGTGTTATGTGAAAATCTCCACTAGCCAAAAGTATGATAGGTGATGGTGGTCAATATCTACCAGCCCATCTGGTGATAACCATACCATATGGAAGACTGCAACTTGGAATGAAATGTACGCAAAAAGTATGAACGGATATCACCAAGATTGTTGTATGTACAAAAGTAGGAGTTCACAGACTGGTGATAATTGTATTATAATGAAAGAAAAGGGCTGAGTTTGGGGAAATATAGCACAACATTATGAATGACAGGTGACATCAGGGGAAGGATAGGAATAAGGCAGGGCAGTACAGAAAAAGTTATTGAGCCACCTGAAGAACCAAGAATAAATAAATGAGAGAATTAGTGAAGGATACAAGGGTGATGAGAGATTTTGATTATAGGACAGACTATTACCAGGATTTTGGGAAAAATGGAATGGAAGAAAAAAGTTTTTTTAAAAAAACCACTATGAGAAACCAGAACAGCAGCAGTAAGAAGAGAAGGTACTGTGCAAAAAGGTAGACATATTAATCTCTCTGCAGATTTAATGGAATTTGGATGGAAAGAAACAGGATGTGGAAGCTGCTTGGAACACTATGAAAAGAATCACATGTATGTAGTTAGATTCGTGGGAAATATTTAAAAGGATGTTTTCTGGAATGATAAAGTGAAAGAGGATGTGAATGAGAAAAATCTCTTAATGTATACATAGAAAAAAATTGTTGCAAAAAATGTTGTCGAAGTTAGCCAGGAATAGTTAAGATTTTAAAAGGCAGAGAAAATGAAGAGCAATTTTAATTGAAATAAAAAGTTGTTTTGAAAATGAGCTTCCAGCAAAGTGAATAGAATTTTTTTTTAAAGTGATAATTTGGAATGAAACTCAACTGAGGGATACTGGGATGAGTATTTTAGAGATTTGCATGGGAAGGGTTCTGCTGAACTGAAACAAATGGCATAAATTGGTGAAATGGAAGTCACAAATGCAGTGAGGATGTTGAAAAATTTTAAGACTGCAGGTGCAGAGGGTGTTAACCAGAAAACTGTTAAAAATGGCTGTTCACCGTCTAACGTGTGTGAAAACTACATTGTGCCTGATGATCCTCAGTCAGCCTAATTAAGCAAGTTAGAGGTTCAGACAACTGGAGTTCAGCCCTCTAGAAGGCTACCAGATGGCGCTGTCTTTTGCATGATATGCCTTCTCCAAAGTTATAGAGCTGGTAGCAGGAATCCTTACTGAGCAATGAGGTAAATGTAGAAACATCACAATTTCATATGTGTAGAGAAATTTACTGCTGTAAAGAAAATATTCATAGGAAAATAAAGATGTGGAAATCAAATAACAATAATAAGTGAATAAACATCCAATACATTAAGGCATAATCACCCTTAAAAAGTATGCCATCAGTATCTTTTAAGGAGGATGACAAAATAGCAGCTCTGTGATATATAAGCAAATGGGCATCAACTACAGCAATTTTTTCCCAGCCTGCACTGTCCCATTTTGTTGGATTACAAACTCCCAAATTCTCAGCCTGGATGGCCTTTGGTTATAGTAGCAGGGAATGAGGAGAGATGGCAGTGCCACACATTTGGGAGACAGCAAGTTGGGAACAGCTATGCTGAGGTCATACTTTGCCTGCTCAACAAACTCTGTGGAAAGTCTTCTTTACTGGAATTAGGACAAGTCCCTCAAGCAGATATCCAAAATTTTATTTTAGCCATTTACTTTTTCCCCATTTCAGATCAGTTGATTTTTTAGTATGAATTATTTAGTCATTATGTATTGTTCTGAAAACCAGAAATATATGAATATACTGCATTTTATCTTGTTGATAAAATCTGAAAAGAACTAATTATTTCTTATTTAAATTACTGCAGATGAAATATTTTAGTGAAACACTTACATAAAACCTCAGGATTCTCTGAGTTTTGCCTGAAGCTGTGGACTTTCACAAGATGTGAAATCTTCCTCTTTATGCATCTCAGGAAATTCTGTCGATTGGCTGTAATCTTCTTTTCTCTTCCTGTGAGTCTGATGTTGTATTAACTTTTCTTGGTTTTCTACTATTAGCCCAACTTCTAAATCCATTATTGTTGATTGTTCTATTTGAAGAGATCCTTTTGGTAGATCTCTTGAGACAATACTTCCTAGCATGTTTTTTTGAGTCTCTGTTGAAACAGCTGTATCCATTTCTAATTGAGGCTTTGAGTCACCATTCTTCCTTTCTGTTTCATTTACAATGTCTTTCACAGTTTCAAGATCAGCATCTGTCTTTCTGGAACTCAATTTTTCTCCATTTTCAGATTCAGTAGAACTTAAAGGCATTTCTTTTGCTACTCTGATGGCTTCTTTTTTCTCTGCAGTTACAGATGTTGGCTGAATTTCATGAGTTTTCTCTTCAGCCACAGAAATCTGCTGACTAACTTGTACATCTTCCTGAATTCCAGATTCATTTCCACTCACTAGACATGCTTCACTCTCCTGCTTTAAAGAAGAAATGGCCTCTTCTGTTTGCTCCAATTTATCAACTGCATTCTGGATTATTTTCTGCACAATTTTTGAACTCTGAGACTCTATTGTTACAGACTGAACATCTTTTGGTAATTCAGTAGAGGGGCTTCTTTCTGGAGTCATCACCTTTTGCTCACTTTCTTCATTAGTTGAAGATTCTGGGAGCTCCATTTTCGAAGTGGAATCAAATACGCACTTCTGGAGTAAGCCTTCTTTGGTGCATCTTACTGCTGATAAAACTGATTCTTCTATCACTGAATCTATTTTCTCTGAAAATGCCACTGCATCAGGATCAGGATACAGAATTCCAGATTCTGAATGAGCAAAGCTTCTAAACTGTATTGTTTTTGATGCTGGCTTTTTTGGCTCTTGTAGTGAAGTCTGCAAGGTTTCAGTTGATGTTTCTGTAAGTGTGACATGTTCTGCAATGACACGCTCTTCTGCTGCAGCTGTTATGGTTACAGAAGATATATAATCTGCATAACTTTGCAAATCATGAATATCAGTGCCAGCATCCTCCTGTTGCTCAGTGAAAGGCTCTTGTATAGGAGCTGCATAAAGCACACCACCTGCAGCAAGTTCAGGTTTTTGTACTGCCTTGTCTAATTCCATTATTTGAACCATCTCTAATAATTGTAGTGTTCCCTGGCAGCCTTCTGAAGCTGCTTTAGACTCTGAAGGTGAACGCACTGTTTCCACAGGCAATTCCTCAAGATGTGTTTCAGTCTTTACAGAGGTATCACTCATATCTGCCTCTTGGACTTCTGATTTTATTTCTGGCAGCTCCCTCTCTCTCTTTTTTTCCAAAATAACATTTGAGACAACACTTTCTATAAATCTAGAGTCTGAGATGAGGAGGTCCCCTTCTTCTTCACTCATGACAGCTTCAGCTACAATTTTTCCTGCAGATTCTCTTCCAGCTGGTAGCTTTCCATTTCCCAACTCATTTTTAACAGAATTCAAAGCTTCCTCATTTTCCAGAGTTTCAGCAGCTCCCTTAGTCTTGCTGTATTGGGGTTCCAAATGGATGAGTGTATCTTCCTTTTCATTCTGCATAAGGCCTTCAGACACACCAGTGTCTATGGCCTCAGTCTCTGAAGGAAGTACTAGTAATTTCTTTTGCATACGGATCTCAATCCCACTTTCCTCAGTACATTTTGATTCCTCAAGCGTGACATCTTTTAGTTCTTCAGTTCCTGAGGCTTTCGCTGAAATTCTTTCTGTACATTGTAATGGAAAAGTAAGATTGGGATCTTCGACATATTTCTGGATTTGATCCATGGCAGTCTGCACAGGTGCTGAAATGTGAAGTAGGTCCCTTTCAGAAGGTTTTTCAAGTACAGCCTCTTCTGTTGGTTTTTCTGCAGTAGAAGAAGCATCTTTTTCTTCTCTCCTTGAAGGCTCATTGGAAACAACAGCATCACAAATTTTAGATAAAGAATCCCCAGAATCTTCCACCTCAGACTGAATTCTGACCTCGTTCATCACATTTTGCAGAGTCTCCTTCAGTTCTAATTCCCTACCGATGGCTTCGGTTACCATCATTCCATCTGACTGTTCTGTGGGGATCTGTGCGGCCCTCTGTTCTGCAGGGACATCTGCATTTGCTTTTTCATCCACTTTCTCTGTGAAGACTTCCACACCAGCCTTTGTGTCCACCTTCTCCATGGAAGCTACTACTTCCTCTGTGAAGAGCTCAGTTACTGTTTTTTCTACAGTGGATTCAGCTGCTGCCCCCTCTGTTAAGTGCTTTCTATCAGCTGGAAGACAATTGAGTATGTCACTCTCATTCTTAGCAATCTCTGCATCCATATTTTCTGCATAGGACTTTATATCCCCTTTCATTGCAAAGATCTCCCCATTCAATTTTGCATCTGCCTGATCCTGTAGGGGCTCTATTATTGTCTTCCCTGCAGGGACATCTGCTTCTACATCTGCATCTGTTTTCTTTTTGGAAGCTTCCTCGTCTACCTTTGTATCTGCCTTTTCTACAGGAACCCCTGATTCTAACTTTGCATCTATCTGTTCTGTGGAAGTTTCCACAAACACTGTTCCATTTACCATCTCTTCAGGAACGCTTACTTCCACTTTCTCAATCTTCTCTACATCTACCTCTACATCAATTTTACCTTGACACACTTCCCTTTCCAACTTTGTATGTGCCTTCTCTGCAGAGAGTTGTGCTTCTTCCTCTTTTAGGTGATCCTCAATAATCACTTTTTCTGTGGGAGACTCTGTTTTTGCTTTCTCTGTGGAGAGTTCCATGTCTACTTTTAATTCTGCTTTTTCCGCCAGGACCTCTGCTTCCCCACTTTGTACCTGGGACTTTATTTCCAGTTCCTCTACATGGTCATTTATTACTTGGGCCTCAGCCTTTGCATTCAGCTTGTGGACATCCATTTCCATCACTTGAGGGGACATCTCTTTTTCCATGGTCTCTGCAAGAATCTGGGTTTCTTCATAGAGTAAGAAAGGTTCTGTTTTCACATCTGTCTGAGAAATCCTGGATTCGAATTTCTGCAACTGAACCTCAGGTCCCACCTTCTGTATATGGGCTTCATTTTTTAAAGAGGTGCAAGAGTCTTTGCTCTGTACACATGCCTCAACTGCAGCTTCCTCTGTACTTCCCGTTTCTGTACCAAATGCAACATCTTTAACTGTACTTGGTGGAACTTCAGTGAGCTGGCTCTGGATAGCTGCTTCAGGCACAAATACTTCAGTCTGTGGAGATTCTGTTAAAAGACCAAAATCTCTTACTTCATTCTGTGCAACAGCCTCATTTACTTCTACTAAAATTATTTCTGAGGGCTGTGATTCTAAGTCATATAAGTTGTTTTGTATTTCTTCCTGTTTCTGATGTACCTGAGACTTCTCATCACATGTTACTTGTTCTAATTCATCCATTTCTGGAACACTCTCTGTAACCTTATTTTGAGTAGTTTCTTCTAAATTCATTATGATTTCCTGCATTGTATCTGTACTCTTGTACTCTTCACTGTCCATTTCTTTTAATAACATTTGTTGCTTTTCAAAGGTGTCACTAACTTCTATTTCTGGTTGCTCGTCAGGGGTTACTGTGACAATGACAAATCCTTCATCAGATTTTTCTTCAACTGTCTGTTCTCCAATTATGTCTTCATATTGTTTTACAGATTCTTGTTCAGTCTTTGGATGATGACTTTCAACCAACTCCAAGCTAGTGATCAGTTCTGACTCTTCTTTCCCTTCTACTAACATTTCATTACTCTTTTTTAACACCTCCTTCAGACCATCTTCTTTAACTTTAATCTGAGTTTCACAGCTTTCTGTAACTTCATTAATTTGAACAACCTCATTTAATGGCAATTCCACTTCTTTAGATATGGCAGAAATTTCATGTCCAATTTTCTCAGCTGATAATGGCTGAACTGTTACTTCTGTCAGATCTTCACTAATCCCCTTTCCATCGGACAATTTAATTCTTTCAGCAACTACTTGCAACCTTTCCTGTGTTTGTTTGTTTAATTCTTCTAGATCTTGCTCACTTTCCTCTATCTCCTGCACTGGTGTAGCTATTTCTGTAGTATCAGGGGACTCAGTTAGCCTTGAAACTGCTGAAACCATTTCAGTTGTCTCTTCAGCACAAGATATTTCAGTTGTTTCTTCAACGCCTGAAGCTTCTTCTCGAGCTGTAACTGCTTCTGAGGTTAACTCCAGTTCACTGACTATAGTATCACCACTAATATTCTTTCTCATATGTGGTATAAGTTTAGTAACCACTACTGTTTCTTCAACAATTCCAGTTCCAGAAATCTGCTCAGATTTTTTCTCATCTTCATTCACATGTTCAATAGACTCTGTCACAGCAGCTGATATCCAAGATGGTGATCTTTCTTCAATACTTGTAACTGCTCTCTCACCCTCTACCACTGAGACAGCAACTGCATGAACTAATCCTTCACTGGCCTGCTCAATTATTAATGTACTTTCTGACTTTTCTATATTTTGACTTGAAGTTTTCTTATCTTCTTGCTCTGTTTTTTGAGCTACAAATTTCTCTTGCTCAGCAGCTTCATACTCTGATAAAGGAACAACTGCCGGAACATCAGAGTCCTCCTCGTTTGTTCCTGTAATTTCTTCTCCAGCTTCTTGAACAGGAACATGTTCTGGTATTCCATCAGATTTTTTCTTCCTACGACCAGGCATTAATTTTTTAAATGAAACCCAGGATTCTTCTTTTCCAGCATCCCCATCTAAGGTAGCATGTTCTAAACTTGGAACTGTGGTGGGTTCATCATTTTTCTCTTCCATCTTTGTTTTAGATTTTCTTCTTGGAGTTACTAGTCTTTTAAAAGATTCCCATGTCGAAACACCCTCTGTTTCAGACGGGCTTCCTGCTTGTTCTGGTGAAGAATTTCCTTGTCCTTGATCACTTTCCTGTGAGTTAGTAAAGATAATGTCATGTACTGCTTCTTTATTTGGTGCACCTTCATCTAATTTTTGTCCATCTTGAGCAAGTCTTTGTCCTACTTCTTCATCAGAAGATGAAGATTTTCTGGTTCTTTTCTTTGATGAGCCTACGCAGATTAAAGCTTCCCATGACACAGAAGTATCAACTTTTCTCTTGGGCTCATCTGCACTTTTTTCTATTTTTTGTTCCTCATCATTTTCTTTAATATCGTCCTGTTCATCATTAGGTGCACTTTCAGTTGAAGACAAAGTAGCACTCTTTGTCTTATCAAGTTCTTCTTCTCTGTCACTTTCAGAAAGTCTCCTGACACGTTTCTTAGGAGTCACCATTTTTTTAAATGATGCCCATGGTGTAACACTTTCTCTTTTCTTCTCTGCATCTGAAGGAGATCCTTCTTCCCCTTCAGGAATCTGTGCAGCTTCTGAGGCCTTTTCTACAGATTCCATCATTTCTTCAGGGGAAGAAGCAGAGCTTTCTGCCCTTGGGTCGTCTGGGCTTTCGGCAGAATCAGACAACTGCTGTATTTGCTCTGCTGCTTCCCCTAGCTTAGCTTCTTCTTTCTTTCCTTTATGTTTCTTTCCCGACAATTTCTTTAAGCCAGTCCCTGTGAAAAGCTTTTTCAAAGGGCTGCCTTGCATCTTGGCTTTTTCTTGGGATGACAGCAATTCCACCTCACTTGTTATGCCTTCTGGAGCTTTGTGTGTTGCTGCATCAAGGTTGTTTGGATCTGTTTGCCTGAAGTGTTCCTTCACTATTTCAGGAACGGTTTCTATGATTTTTAACTGTTCAACGGTGTCAACAGTGGGTTGCTCTTTCTGAAAGTCATCCTTTGTTTTGACTAATTGTTCAAGAACCAGTTGTTCTTTTTTAGTTGTTTTGGGTTCTTCTTTTGTCACAACCTCTGTAGGTTTTTCATCAAAAATTTCTGTGGCCAGAGGAGCCTTTGGTTCTGACTTTTCTTCTATTATTTCAAAAGGTTCCTCAGGCTTTTCTACTGTTACTGGAGACAATGAATCAGATTGGTTTATTTTTTCTTCAAATACTTCATTTAACAAAGGAGCTCCCAGTTCTGTTTTTTCTTCAGACAACGCAACAGTACTTTGCTCTAAGCCTATTAGACTCTCTTGCACCGGTTCCAATTTTTCCTCTAACTCCAGGTCAGTCTTCCCTTTCAAGCTTATATCAACTTCTTTATTTATATTTTCAGCCACTTCTTCTGTTGATGGTTGCTCACCGGGAGTAGCAGCTTCTTTCAGATTGGTTTCTGTTGAGACTTCTATCATTTTTGTTTCTTCTTCTCTCTCTTTCTCACTTTCCATTTTCACATCACTGGCTTCTAAAGAAACTTCTGTCCTATCTTTTTCTGGTGAGAGTTTTTCTTTTTCTAATTCTTCTTTAGTAACTATTCCTTCTATTGTCATTTCTTTTTCTGATTTTTGCTCTTGCTTTTCTTTCTCAGTTTGCGGTTCCTCTTCTTTAGGTTTTCTGAAGCTTGTCCTTTTTCTAAACCCAGCCCAACCCTGAGTAAAAAACTTTCTTAGGGGTGACGCAGTTTCACTAGTTAATGGGCTTACTGGAGACTCTGGAGACTTATTCCCATTCGTTTTAATTTCTGCCTCTTTGCTTTCTGCTTCAACAGGGCTTTCTGCTACTTTCTCAGAGGTTTTTTCTTTCATCTCCTCAGTCTGAGTTTCTTCCTCAGTCTTCTCTACAAAGTCAAGTATTTCACTTTGTGTGGCTTCTTCCTCTGTCTCTGTCTTGAATTCTTTATAATCTCCAGCTCCATCATATGACCCTTCTGTGACCTCTGCTTTTACATTCAACAGCTGAACAGGTTCCATTTTCTCTGTTTTATCCTTTTTAACTGTAAATTTGAATCCAACTAATTTAAAAACCTTTTTAAATCCAACATCATTTGATGGAGATTCACTAGGTTGCTCTTCTTTTTCTTCTGATGGCAGCTGTTTATTAGCATCTTCTATGTCTTTCTGTTCGTCATCATTTGATTTATCATTTAATTCTGGTGGGTTAATCTCCATATTTTCAGTAGACTCCTCTTTCAGAATCACATTTGCAGCTTCTCTTTGACCAACTGTAAAAGATATTCAAAGGTGGTAAGAATTTAGAAATGCCATTATTATAATTAATTAATTACATGTGGAAGTACAATAATCCCTTATTCTGTTAACCTATACAGTTTTCTAGAAGTAAGTTCCAATCACACTGCAGCTATTATGTTAAGTGTATTGAAGTTAATGAGTATATGTGGATTTAAGTCTCACTTCATTTTTGCAGTGATAAATTTTGTATTTATAATAAGAAAACCAGTAATAAACATAATTTCTAAGAAAATTTCAATTCAGGGTTGGTTTGTTAGCTTACCATTTGTTTCTTGAATGCTTACTAACACACAGTTTTCTTCATTAAGTCACATCCTTTCTAAAGAAATGAAATTTAGATATTAACAAGTACAGTGCTCAGGAACTAAGCTGGAAAGAGTTTTGTAGTACAAAATCTGCTTTGTTTAAAAAATATTTTGAGAAGCAGCAGCTTCTTAACTGATTATATGTTCTAGGAGAAAAGGTAGAGTGTCAGTAATGGAATTTATAAGAAAAATATGGATAATAGAAAGTTGTAGTTTATATATGGGATATATGGATAAAAATGATTTTGCACAATATAGATTGGAAAGGTGGATAAAACATGTCTTACTTCTCATGTTTTGACATAGTAATTCTACATCCTGACATCCTTCTTTCAAATTTTAAGAAGAATATATTTTAATGATAATTTCCATGATTTTTTATGCAAGCTATGTGTTATGACTCTGCACACTTCAAAAATGGTTCAAAATAAGTGCTTCAGACCTTGTGCAAGTAAGGGACAGCTCATAATATAATTCTTAAAGGAGCTGAAATGGTTTTTCAGGCTTGTATGGAAAAGGGATCATGTGCTTTAACAAACAACATAGAGGTGATTACACAAGGCCTAAGTACTTCTTCCAAATAATTTTCAAAGAACACACTGTCCTCGTCTGTAGGAATGGGGCTCTATTTTGTGTGGATAATGCGATCGTGAGGTTGTGCAGTGTCAGAAACAGGCCAGTGGCATAGCTTCACTTTTAATTAATTATGTAGTTGTCTGAAAGATGCTCAAATTGTGGTCTGATATACAATTTTTGAATGAGTAGTTACTGAACTCATTATTAATATCCTGAACATTGTACATAATTTTTTGTATACAATTCCGGTTATGCTCCAAGTTGAAGCCTAGAGCATTAGAACCCATTTTTCCCCAACCATTTTCTCTGTTATCATTTTATCTTTCAAAGCCCTCATACTATAGATCCTGTCTTTGGGAAATGAAACATTTGATGGAGACCATTATGATTTATTCACTAGAAGCATTTTTTAAAACCCGAAACAGCTTCCAGAGAGGACATTCAATAAAACAAGGAGACACCTGCCTAGGGAATACATTTCAAAATACATAAAAGGGTGAAAGAGAGAAAAGAGCATTAGCAATGTTAGTACTGTATTTAGTATGTGCTTATCTCTAAGCACAGTACAAGACCTATTTCTGCTACCACCACCCACAGCAACCCTGTGAGGTAGGTTGGGCTGAGAGAGTGATTGGCCCAAAGTCACCAAGTGGGCTTTGATGGCTGAGGCTAGAACAGAACCTTCGTTTTCTCCATCCTAGCGTATTACCGTAACACTATAGTACACTGGCTCTACAAGATGAAAAAAAAACCTTGTAAATTTGGACATGATTTCTTAAAGAGATGAATTTTTTCAAGATTTCTTACATTTCTATAGCATCAATCAGAAAATCATGCAAAAACAAAAAAAAATTGACAATGATTTGAAACAACTTGAATCAAGACACAAGCAGAACCCATGTTAGCACATTACAAAAAGTTATGGAAATGTGTAAATCACTAGATCTTTTGGAAACAAAGGAGACTTAGCAGAAGATAAATTTCGCCAAATAGGAGTATTTCAAGAAAGGTAATAAATCAGACTAATTATTAGCTTATCAACTGAGAAAAAAACTGAAGAAGAAAATGATCATCTCAAATCTGGGATGATAAGAAGTACATTTCAACTGCAGATGAGGTGACGAACCAGTTTTTTCATCAGACAGACTTCCTGCAGTACACTATAAGCCTTTCAAAGAAATCCTAATAAAACTGTTAACTCAGGTAATTAATGAACTATAGCAATGCCAAACAGTTCCTCCTTAATGGCAAGAGGCTTTTATATCTCTTATATATAAAGAAGGGAATGATCCAACCTTCCAGTGTCATCCAGACCTATTTCTTTATTGAATGCTGATTCAATAAAGCATAAACATTTTAACAGCTATCCTGATAGGAAGATTAAATACTCTCCTAGCAGACACAATATGCTCTTAACAGACAGAATTTGTTCTGAAACAATGAAAGACAAGATACATTTTGAATGTTATTGATTATAGTAATCAGAAAAATACAAAAGCAGAAATTGTGTTTCTTGATGCAGAAAAAGCTTTGGATAATTTGGAATGGTCTTTTACGCTTTTGGTGTTGAAGTTGATGAACTCTGGCTCAATTTTTTAAAATCATGGATTCAGAAACAAAGAGCAAAGATAATAGCAAATGGATTTAAAAGTATAACTCCAGTCTTATTTCCTCTGGCTTCTATAGTAAATATATAATTTCATGAAGAAGAAAAATTGATCAACAGAGAGAAAACTCTTACAACCTGCAAGATTTAACTATTAACAAAACCAAAAAATGTAATCATTAAAGGTTTTCTCCTTAGAATGGTTAGAAGTGTCTTCCTGGTTTCAGTATCTCCAAATACTCCAGAAAGAATTACAAAAACAAGGTAGTGAGCTTGCAGACTTGACTGAATTTTAAATTTTGTGTTATACCGTATTTTTCCGACTATAAGACAATACATTTTTCTAAAATCCTTACGCTAAAAATTGAAGGGCGTCTTATTCAAGGAAGTCAGCCGAGGAGGGAACCGCGCAGTTGCAAAACTGCCCATACTTTGTGTCTACAAACAGGCTTCCTCCTATTTCTAGCCTCCAATCATGAGTGAAATAGCTTGACTCTGCAAACAGACTTCCTCCAATCACAAGCCTGATGTAACTGACGTCAACTGATGCTGAACAAACCAATTAGAGGAAGTCTGTTTGCAGAGACAAGCTATCGGCAGTTTCACTCGTGATTGAATGTAATCAGTTATGCAAAAGAGCATGGAAATAGAGCTGCAAAGAGACGGTTTGGACCTCCTCCCACCGAGTGTATCAGGTCAATGTTAACTAATTACTAAATAAAAATGTGTTCTGCACTATCTTTAAAATATTGATTTCTTAATTTTGGGTTGGAAAAGTAGGGGTCGTCTTGTACATGGGGGCGTCTTATTGATGGAAAAATACAGTAATTCAGAACATGTAAGTTAGGGTTTACATACAAGTTGCTACTGAAATATGATTTGGAGACTGAACAAGTTAAATGATCAAATGTATACAGGACAACTGATACACAACAATGGGAGTATCAGTTCATCCACTGGTACATTACTCTAATGCTGATTGCTAAAATAGACAATGCAGATTCAGAAAATTGTTGGAAATGTAAAAATCAAGTTATAATGTTTTACCATATCTGGTGTCATGAAGTACTATTTGGGATGAAACAAGGCATGAATGTTGATTTTTTACCAGTTTTTTTTTAAGTAAATATTACCAAACTTTATATACACTTTATATACAAAATACACTGAGCTGACTTTATATATGATAACTGATACCAGAATATCAGTTTTTTTGTTTTATGCTGGAAATCACATTTAATTCCTTCATTGGAGTGTCAGGGAAAAACCACGTTAAACACAGGAGACAGACACACCAGAACATAAGTCACTTCAAAGCAACTTAAAACTATGGAAGTATGCACCAATGCTTAAAATAACTTCATACATCAGAAACAAGACTGATGTTACAGTAGTTTCAACTGCATTGGAAACTGTTTATGGAGTACAATTCTGTATATCGCTTGCTGCCACTTACAAGGTTTGTGTTCTCATAAAATAAAGGCTCTCTTTTATTATGATTGTTTATTTTATTATATGGATCTCTCAGCTAATGTAAAGATTGGTTTTTGTAACAGTCAAATATAACAGTTACAAAAGCATTCAAAGGGTTAACTACCATGTTGATCTATAAGGACAAAAGCAGAATGTTTTCTACTTCCTTTTCATCTTATATTATTCTGTTAACTTTTCCATCCAATACTTGTACTTTGTCATTTCTATGCATTTTTTTTATTTTCTTTGAAAATAAAGTAATGAATGAAATACAATAAATAAACAAATGAAAAGGTGCTTGAGTTGATGGAGAATAAGTCAGACTGGCAGGCAATACTGGAGCTAATTCAGTCAGTGAAGCTATGTGGTTCACAAGCTGATTTGGGTGCCACACCTCAGGCTGCTTCTCCTCCTCCTGCACTGACTGCCTCATTGCAGGGACTCTTCCTGAGTATTTCTTATGTTTGCCAGCTACGCACAAAGAGATGCCCAACAAAACCTCTTTTTTTAACAGAGCTGATGGCATGACCCTGCTTCCCATTTCACAAACATCGGTGTGATATGGAAAGGTAGGGAAAAGAAGAACAGCACAAACAGAATATTCAAATACTTTACTATATTCAAACTATAACTGGTTTACTAGTTATAGGAGTTTGTTTTTTATAATTCCTCATCCTGTTATTTCACTTTTATATATAAAAGTGAAGTTAGGAGGCTCTGCTTTCATGATTCACATGACCACCTGGTACCTTTATATATAACTTATACATATTAATTATATATGTCCTCTCAACAAATTATTTTTTGTTGATCCTATCTTTCAGGGGAGCTCTGAATGCCATTTCTGATTTCTTGATACTCTTATACCCTGATCAGGGTTTGACAGAAGCACTTGACTAACCATGATGAGAATCAGGTCTTTTATCTGATCCACAATGGCTCCTGGTGAACGAGAGATTCAATTCCATAGTTCAGTTTTGTCCCTTCCTTTCACTCTCTGCTCCTGTAAGCATCAGTGCCTGTTCACTTCCTGCTTTTCTACAGATTCCTGAAAGGGTCAATCTCACTTCAGGCCCTGCTACATACAGCTAGTCTTTGAGAAAGTACTTACTCAAAGCAAGTGCTGCTCTATATTTTTCCAAGGATGGCTAAGAATCTTTATTGTAAATATCTGACCACAAATATACTTTAAGGAATGAAGTTCTCCAAGAATCTGGGGTTAATGCCTTAATTAATCTGTTAATCTGTTAAATGCCTGTTTATTGTTTCATTTTTAATTTGCAAAAATTATTGTTGCTTTCCACATATTTACAACGGGAGGGGTTGTTCGTTTTTACTGATAGAATTGGTTTTTTTTAAAAAAAAATAAAAGAGTAGGATCTGCAAGCCCTAGTACTAAAAGTCAATGAGCACAGTGAAAAAATGGGACTAAAATTAAATATGAAGAAAACCAAACTAATGACAACGGGCAGAACCACCAGCCTTAGAATAGGCAGTGAAGATATTGAAGTGGTGGATAGCTTCTACGTTTTAGGATCAACCATCAACAGTAAAGGAACAACCAATCAAGAAATACGCTGCAGCCATGAAGGCCTTGGAAAAGATATTCAAATGCTGTAAAGTGTCTATACCTACAAAGATCAGAATTGTGCAAGCATGGTCTTCCCTGTGACACTCTATGGAAGCAAAAGTTGGACTTTAAAGAAGCAGGATAGGAAGAATATTGATGCTTGTGAACTTTGGTGTTGGAGAAAACTCCTGAGAATTATCATGGACAGCCAAGAAAACAAACAAATGGATCATTGAACAAATCAGCCCAGAGTTTTCACTCGAGACACAATTGACCAGACCTACTTTGGACACATTACACGAAGACCCAGCTCTCTGGAAAAGGCTCTAACACTGGGAAAGGTGGAAGAAAAGAGACAAGAACAACCAGCAGCAAGGCGGGTAGACTCAGTTACAGTGGCGATGAGTGGAGAAGATTTATCTATGTGGTTGCTAGGAGTTGAAAATGACTTGATGGCACATAATCAATTAACCAATCATTGAACATCAATTTACTTTCGGTATCTAAAAATGCCCAGCTGCATCAGGCTGATGCAGGGCTGGCAACATTTTGGCAGGTGATGACCATCCTTAAAAGAGATCTATAATTTGGCAGCTGAAGATTGTAATGAATGAGATCTCCCCCCCCCCCCACTGGGGGGTGGACAGCAGTTTGGATATCTTTTTTTGTAGGATATGAAAAGAAGGCTTACCATCTTTTCATCTCTTTTTTCACTCTCCATCAAAAGATGGTGGAACATTGTCTCTTCATGATCTGATACCAGAAATCAGTTATATGGTTTTTAGATGTTGCAAAAAAGCATTTGGAATTTTTTCCCCACTCATTGTCTCTTGCCTTCTCTTTGGCACTGTGTAGAGGCTGATTTCAAACACCACACACTAGAACATGTTTTAACCATGGTTTGTTGAATGTTAATACAACATTCAACATTGCAAGGTTCTGTTAATGTAGCTTTACAATGAAATAGAATTAGCTCATCTGGTCATGTTTCCTGTCTGGTCTACCTAGTAAGGCTGACATCAAACTTGCAAGTCTGAAAGTACAATTCTCCCTGTCCCCTTAACAGCCTGAGAAACTAGGAAGGGTCTCTTCTGAGCCTCTTGCCCTGTCTACTATACAGGTGCAAGCTATGCTGTCTCTTATCTGACCATTCCCCTGGCAGCATCTCTTGTCTCACTCTCCCAAGGTCCTTCCCACATACTCTAACCCCAGTTTGGCCTAGGAGACAGAAATGAAACAGGAGAATGACTTATCAGTTTCTGCCAATCCAATGATGTTTTCATTGCTAACATAGTCTTCAAACAACTAAAATGACATCTATGTACGTGTATCTCACCCAACTGAGTCCACAGAAATCATTACTGATACAAGGAGGTGGAATAACTCAGTTACAACAGCAAAGGTGTGGCCAGCAGCTGAATGTGGGGCAGATCACAAATTGTTCACGTGCAAATTCCAAGTCAAGCTAAAGCAGAAGAAAGTCAACCAGTTTCCACAGTATGATTTTGAACATACCGTATATCCCCACCATTTTCAAGGAGAACATCAAGAATTGCTCTGAAGTCCTGAACCTCCTTGATAGGGAATCAGAGGAACTGTGGAATGAACTTAAAGAAGTTCTTAAGGATCAATGTGAAAAGAGACTGCCAAAGACTTAGGAACAGAAGAAAGCAAGTTGAGCATCAGAACAAATGGTGGAAATTGTCATGAAAAGAAGCCAAAGCCAATAAAACACAATGATCACAGGAAGGAACTTAACAAAGAATTTCAGAGAGTTGTTAGAACAGACTAGAAATAGTATTACCATGACATCTGTAAAGGCATCAAAAATGAAAACAGCACAGAAAAAATGAGGAAAGTTTTCTAAAAGATCTTTGAAGTAAAAAGGAGGTCCAACCTTGAATTGGTATGGACACCAATGGACAGATAAAAGATTATTCAGAGAAAATAAAACAAATATAAGATTATACAGAAATTCTGTTCATTAGAGATGTTAACATCTGAGATACTTTAGAAGATATTCCCTATTTGTAAGTACTAGAAAATGAAGTTAGATCAGCACTCCAGTCATTATAAAGTTGGAAGGCTACAGGAGTTGATGGATTTTTTATAGAAATACAAATAAGTAAAGGTTCTAATCAAACTATGCTTGTGAATTTGGAGAATGATACAGTGGCCAAAAGATTTGAAGTGTTCAATCTATATAACAATACCAAAAAAGGAGATTTAACAGAGTATGAAAACTATCATACAAAAGATCCTTAATTTTATATACTAGCAAAATAATGTATAGGATCACCCAACACAGATTAGAGCCCTGCATGGAAAGAGAGGTGTCATGTATTTGCTTATTATTGAGATAATATTGCTTATGGATGCCAAATAACTGAGAGAGCCAACAAATACCAAAAAGAAGGCACTGATTAAGACAAGGCCTTTGATCATGACAACTATGTGAAGCTGTGGAGTATCCTTAGGGAAAAGGGAATCCTAGAACATCTCATTGTCTTTATGAGAAACCTACACACAGGTCAGAAAGCCACAGTACAGAGCGATCATGGTGAAACAGACTGGCTCCAGGTCAGCAAAGGAGACAAGGCTGTATACTGTCTCCTTATTTATTCAATCTTTACTGAGGGAGGCTGGATTGAAACAAGATGAACATGATTTTAAAACTGGAGGAAAAAACTTCAATAACCTGCAGTATGCTGAGGACAGTACTCTGATAGCTGAAAATGCAAATGATCTACAAGTTCTAGTAATGAAAATCAAGAAACAGTGAAAAATGGGACTAAGATTAAATACAAAGAAGAGCAAACTAGCAACAGTTATAGTAACCAGCGTTGGGACAGACAACAAAGATACTGAAGTGGTGGATAGCTTCTGACTTTTAGGATCAACTGTCAACAGTAGTCACTAGCAGTCAAGAAATATACCATAGACTAGCATAATATATATTTTAATATTTTACATCTTAATATACATTTCTACAAAATTACATAAAACTAACATCTACTAGACCTTATTAATAAAATGAACAGCAGAGGGCAGCATTTCATTGTTAATATTATTTCATAAATCTCCCAGTATTTGAGCCTTTTGTGAAATTCTTGGTACATAAAACAGCAACGCTAGATATAACTGCAATGCTATGGACACATGCTATGTTTACAGATTCATTTAACTGATGATGTGTATTGAATAAAACTACTGTAATGAAAAATGTATATGCAAACAGAAAAAGTTGCATTCAGAATAAACAGAATTTTCTAAAGCCAGTTCTGTTTGAAACAATACTAATTACAATTCTAGCAACTGTTTGGCTTCTGGTCCATCTGTAAATATTAGACACAAACATCTTGTAGAATTGCTTTACTGCCAAATATCTTACATGAAGTTTCTCTAGTCACAAATTACACTCCACTTTGTGAGAAATTACTTCTCCCCTGTGCAGTCCCTTTTCAATGCAGAATTAGAATGGTTATAGTCCTTCAGAGTAAAAGGCTTGAGAATCAGGAAATTATTTTGAATAACTGTGCTTCCTAAAATACTAATTATACATATATAATAATCTAGCAGATGGCACCCAAATGCTAGAATCCATGTCCTTTACAGACTCTTCTTATACAGTGTGCTTAGACTCTAGCCCAGCTTTCTAAGGCTGCTGGTTGACTATGCTCTCTGTACCTACACTACTTCTCTTGGTGTATGGTACTGCCTTTGCTATCCATGACTCCCAAAGGTGACTTTGAATACCTTTGCTGCTTTTCTTCTGCTGCTGGTATCTCTCCTGTCTCAGACCATGTCCTGCCCTGTAGACTTTTTCTGATTTTCACTCCCCACTGGATATGTCTTTCTAATGATACAGGGAATTCTGTACTTCTTTGGATGGGGGAATCAACCTGGGCTATCCTCACCCACCCATGTAAAAAATAGCAACATCTAATATATATGCATGTCATTAAAAAATCAGGTTAGAAGGGAGAGACTTAGTCCTGTCTCTCATTTGTTTACTATATTATGAGTCCATCCAATAATCAGAGTTAGCTGCATAAATTAGAAGATTTTTGAACATTAAAAACAATTGAAAAGCAGTATGTGTTACTGAGCATAAATCCAAATCCTAAAAAGTTAAAGGACATCATCCAGTACAATTTAAAATCAAAACCAGAAGAAATTAATCAGCTTGGAGTCAACCCCAAAAGATGTCAGCCATAAAGAAGACACTTTACAAGCAGGGTTCTATAACTGAGAAGATCCCCTTTCTCTTGAGATCCAGCTCTAGACTAAGCTCCAGTCTTAGTCAAACACTTCACTCCAAGACCAAGTGATAAAGAAAAGATAGTGGCTAGGAAGGGGAGGACAGATCTGAATCCAAACTGACAAATCATATTTTGGTTCCACAAACACAATAAGGAAATTGGTGATATCTAGAGAAACATTTACCAAGCAAAACAGCACCATATAGCTAAACCAAAATAGAAATAAAGCTGATGAAACACACACCTTGAAAAAGTAAATAAACCAGCTACCATGCCTACTTCAACCCCTCCCCAAATAAAACATACATATACACAGAACACAAACTCCAAGTACAACCTCACCAGTTTATTATTTTCTTGTTTTCTAGACATCTGGGTGTATTTCAAAACAAATATCTGGGTTGCAACAACCACATCCCATTTTAATTTTCTTCAGAATGCCTGTGGAGCTCCTATTAAGACCAAAGGTATTTTTAGACCTGAGGAAATTAAAAATTAGGAGCCTTGGGAACAGTATGACTAGAACAGTAAGAGTTTAAAATCTGCACATATCAGATGCTCATCACTCTGCCAAATCCATCATATAATAAACTGGCATATAGAAGCATAAATTTATTTTCTTTTTTATCTATTTTGTAACTGCCTTTCAAGATAGTTGTTCCCAAGCTACTTATCAAGGAAAAAAAAAAGAATTTCAAAACACAAGGAAGTCATATTAATAATCAGCATTCTATCACGAATAATCAGTATGCTATCATTAAATATGAAATAAAAACTAGGTTCTATTCACAAAGTTGACTATCAGTTGGTTTTCTGCAGTTTCTCTCATTCAGCATACACTTATATATTTTTAGGGTCTAACAACTTTTTTTTTTCATATTTCCCTGTACAAATGTTTTATTAGGAAAGGTTTGTACCATAGTAAACCATAGTTTGTACCATACTAAACTATAGTATAGTTTCATAACTGCATTATAATCTATTTCCCCTTAATTATTAAGATAAAACATTTTTTCCAATGTAATATAAGTATCACCTTATTACTTACTAACATAGTATTTAAAGGTGTTACTCATATATTTTGCTTCTGGAAAACAGAAGAAGCTGAGGTGGGGTTTTTTTTTCTGTAATTCTCCCACTTTATGCTTCTCTTAATACAAGCAAGGCGGCATTCCATTTCCTGTAGTTGGAAGAAAGAAAGAAATTCCCAGGCTGAAACAGCTAAATCTGAAACACTTCATGCGTTTGCAATCAACCGTATCAACATCTGGAGTTGGTTGACTTTTCCCTCCAAGGATTTGTTGCATTGCCCTGGATTTTCTCCATGAATTCTCTGCATTCTGTATCCATCAGATACATGTCATACACACCCAGTGCTCCATATTCCAAAATCCTCCATCCACTCAAACCCTCCTAGCATTTTTTTTCAAATAAAACTGAAGCTTATTCGATATTTAAAGATCTAAGGCCAAAATGTGCTTTCTGTTTCATATTTAATCCCATGATGATCAGTGTTTGCTTAACTGTGAGAGCAGGCCACTGCCTTGAAATATTTGCTTTAAATTGACAGTGGTTTGAGAAACTTGTAACAATTCACAACTTGATTCTATCTAATATTACAACACATTGAATATGGAAAGAAAATTATCCACTGTCTCTAGATTCAGTACAGCTGGATCCAACGGTGCAATTTAAAAATGAATTTGGCCTGATCTATTTCTTAACTCCTTTGAGCGTAAGCTAATTTTCCTTTAAAGGGAGGGCTATGGGATACAATTATATTATCATTAAAAAAAATACAAAAGGCATACTAGAAGATATATATTTTGAAACCTTTAAGTAAAAGAATTGACCTTTCCTGCTAATGTCAGTTCAACTGTACATGAAATGTAGGTTCTTGAAAATTGTCAATTTTATTGCAGTTAGATTAGCACTGCAAATTAAGTACAGTAAAGTTAATATTAAAAGAGGTTTCCTTCAATTATCCCTACAGGAGAATGGCCACATTTCTATCCTAACTTTCTCTATGTTACCCATAACTGTGTAGGAATTAGGGCATTGCTTTATTTACATTCTAATATTTGCTATACAGTGCCTATTTCCAGGGTATATGTGAGGGTTTCATTTGCTTCCCCTTGGAGTTATTGAATACCTGAAGTGTATTTCAGAAGGTGTAGCAAATGGAAAGAGAGAATAGTACCAAAAAGAACATTCCCTGAGAATGTGTGCACATATTTCACATATTTTATACTCTTCCCGCCCCCCACCCCCCACCCCAGTCAGCTCAATCAGACTCCTGGTTTACAGAAGTATATGATGTATAAAATGATCCCTTTCATGCCGTTCCTAAGCCATTTAAGTTGTACTTAGTGTCCAGAAGCTGAAATTATTCAGGTCAGAAAGAACCTACACCACCATTTATAAACTATACCCTACTATATGTGATTCTTGCATGCAACTGAAAGTACCTAGTCTGGGCTTGGTCCTGATAATCCCATAAACCATAGTTCAGGAAACTGGAGGCTTAATACAGACTTTTATATTCCTTTTCCTATATGTCAATTTCCTCCTTGGTTTTTAGATTGCTTTAATCAGTTTGCTTTAATATCCATTGGGCAGACTATGCTTAGTATTAACCTATTAAGATTTAAGGGCACAATTTAAACAGGATTTCTTAAAATTGATTGGCACTTCAACAGTAATCATATATGATTCAGAAGTCATGCCAAACTTTCATTATGGAGATGCATGGACACAGCACCTGCAAGAGGAAGAAAAGGGCAATGAAAAATGATTTGCAGCATTTTTTGGTTACTCATTCTTATTGGACTGTGCAACCGTATCATGGAATGCAAAAACCTATCATGGGAAAACAAAAACTAAGTATCTTGGAAGGAGCAAATATGATCAGTTAGTAAATATCTAATCAATCAAATTGTAATTTATGCTAAATACTAAATAATAATTTAAATATGCTTTTCTCCAATCACTTTCAGAAGTTAAAAGAACTAATATGATACAAAATTCTCCCTCCCTCCCCTCTCTCTCTTGACCTGTATTTCATGTAAAATTATATCTAAGGATATGTCCCATAGTACCGATAATTGAAACAACCAAGACCTCTGTGTCTTTTGTTGCTGCTTAGAGCTATCCGATCTGAGCTGCACAAATCCCAACAACCACTAAAGGCAGCAAAGAATTTATGAAGGTGATTATACCAAGTTGAACCAGACCAACCAAATATTACCAGGCTACTGTAGAAATCCCAGAGATGTTTTTTTCATACTTAATAATCTATGCTAAGTATCACAGTACTTTTCACAGAAAAAAACAAAAAAAAAACTTTTGTGAGCATCTTGATGGGCAAGACAAAATTAAGTTTCTAAAACTGTAGTGCTTTTAAATATGTTTTTTCTTTAAATAAAAAAAAAACCTTTAACTATTTCCAAGCATTCAGCAACATACTGATATTTAGAGGCCTTTGTTTCCAAAGTTACTGCTGTGAGGGAGTTTGGGAGGAAACTGTAGAGTTGTTGTAACAGGTTAATTTATGATAATGCTATTGCTTCTGTTTTTATGGACATATTCAGCTGATATGTGCATTTCAATGACAATAACTTTAAAAGATAAAACAGATGTTTGACCCATTTTTTTAAGTAGAAGGATTATGGTAAGGAGCAAGGATTTTGGAAATTAAGGAAAAGGATAAAAATCAATGAAAGAATCAAGGACAATTCTAATCAATGAAAGATAATATTCTATGTAAATTTGGGGGTAAATTAAATGCTAGGATCAACAAATAAAAGTTATAATGAAGTAGACATTAAACCTTTTATAAACTAAAAAAATAGGTAACATTAAACATTTGGAAGATTATCAAAGAAGAATTGTGGTTCTTTTCTGACACTTACCAATACCAGTATACATAAAATACATAGGCCAATATAAATCAATCATCCTAACGTACTATGTAATCTAAGATGTTCTTGGTTTCCTCCGAAACCACTGCTATATAAAATCCCTGATTTAAAAGTGGGGAAAATCTTACTACTTGTACACATGCATATGTATTCACTAACAGTTCACTTGGATGGAATTTATTTCTACATATATATGTAAGCATCAGTATTAATGTTTCAATGTTTTAATCAAATGATATTTTCCTGACTCAAATCAAATCTAAAATAGCAGTAAAGTTTAAGGTAATCATTGCTGCAATTCTGTATTCTCTTATTTGACAGGCAAGCCTATTCATTTCAATAGGGCTTATTTCTGAATAGCTAAGATTTCACTGCCTATGGATTAATAATTAGAGATCTGTTCCAAGAAGTCTTCTAAATTCTTGAATTCTGGGCAAAAGTTCTGCAGTATAAAATCACCACCATGGACATAAAATAACAATCAGTATGACTCGAAAGATAAAAAAAAATTGTACCTGTGATAGTGATAGTTCCCAACATTTTTTCTGTTTGATGATAATTAAGGGTTTTTTTCCTCCAAAGCAAGGAATTCCTTTATTTCTGTTTCTCCAACTGAGATAGTTATTGAAGAGAGGGAGAGACAGTGAACGCGCCCAAGAGAAGCAGAGTTAAAAGAAACACCCTGTGTCTTTCACAGTCTGATGAAAAAGGCAGACTGAAGTTGTGTTTCAGTAGGCTAATCTTTGATGGACAGCTCTTTGTGGTCCAGCCACTCCTTAATTGCTCACTGGGGAAGAGAACGTGTATCTTTTAAGATTAACAATGAAATCTCCACCCTTTGCTCATCCCTAATTGTTACAAGAAGTTTGGGGCTGCAGATTAGCAGAACTCGTTTAAATCAAAAATTATATAAAGTGCTGCTTCTATATATTTACAATATGCTTTCAGAGCAAAAGCTGAGACATTATCCAAAGGCACTTTTCTGTTACAAATCACACACACGCACACAGAGATATACACCAAGGACATTATACCAACATATTGTTTCTTTTAGCAACCTTATTCTCAAGATTATACCTCGAGTCCATTCCCTCCAAATTTGGCATCCTCCAGCATTGGTCAAAGATAATGAGAGCAATAGTAAAACATATTTGGAGGGTACTAGATAGAGAAAGGTGATTTAAAATATACTTCTATTTTAAATTATTTTACTGAAGTAATTTTTGACTTGAATAAGTAGAGAGTATTATATTAATTTATTTTACAATATTCTTCTAAAGACTACTGCAGACAGAAACATATACATTTTAAAACAAATTTTACATTGGATAGATCAACAAAGCACTTTAAAACACATTTTGTGGCATTTTCTGTAATAAACTAGTCTTCTCATTAAAAGTATGGTAGTTGACAGAGATACTTCACTGAAGGAAGAAACTTTTTACTTATACTCCTATTCCATCTCCCTGCTGCACTCCTTTTGGTGAGTTGCTTCCTGGTGTGAACAAACCAGAGTTTGCCAGTATATCTAAACAGACAAATTATGGTGATATTGATATCCTTAGAACTAGGCTCATCAATGACTGATATGTATCTGTACTTTAATAAAGCCCTCCAGAAGTCAAATGCATGTCAGGAAAAGCAAGGAAGACACATTCTTGTTGTATCCTGAGACTATCCAGAAAAATAGCTTTTATCTTCTGCTCCAACTAGCAAACTAAAAGTGTGATGGAAAACATATGCATCCCAGTGGTTAAACAGATAAATGACCACCTTATCTCAAGATAAATTAGGCGGTATCTTTTACCCTCTCCACCACAATGCTAGAGAGTTGGCTCTTGTACTAATTGGTAAGGGCTGTCTTGCACTGCCATGATACAGCTACCCAAGAATGCCTGCCTTTTATAGGAAAGCTGCCAGCCACTAAGTTTATGCTGAAAACCTTATCCTTCATTGAACTGACAATATACCACCACATCCCAAGAATGAGTAACTTAAAGGAGGTGCTTTTTTGGAGATCTGCATGGTACGTGAAACATTAAACATGTGATTTGGTATTAAAAAACAAATGCACCGTTGCTGAAATCTATTATCTAAATTTCAGTTCTGGTTTTCCACACTGAGTACTTAAAATAAGTAATGACAATAAAACATTGCATTATAATATAAAAATATTCCCATTACTGCTTTGACCTGGAGGAACAAACCAAGTTAATGCATATTATTAACATCTTACAGGATGAGGCAGAGGTGGTTCAACTCGCACCCACTCGGTATTCAGTTTACATGATTTGCTCCTCATCTCAAACATGTACCTCAAATTTGGCTCAATCTGCAAACTTAATCTTATGAACCATGGTCTGGACTGCAGGGAACAGTTCCCTTCTAAATTACAGTGAAATTGGTACCTTTATAAACTAGAAGGAAACTAGCAGGTATATCTAGCTGGGAAAAGGACCTCAGCTGAAGAAAAATGGGATGCCTCCAACAGTTTGTTCTATAACTTGCTGTGTTCAGCAACTATTAGTAACAGGGAATTAAATGTGACCCAAGGATGACCTTTCCAAGTAAGATTATGTAGGCTACCCCCTCAACTTTTCCAATTTGCATCACTTATTGTTCGGTCTTAGTAAAACAATGGCAGGTGTAGCAAAAGGCTATCTGAATAAGATAACGTCAGAACCACGAACTTGTTCTGGGCCCTTTCTTTTGTTAATCAAAGCATATGTTTTTCAATAACACATCCTCTCTTCAATGGAACATCTTCTGTTAACCAGAAGTCTGGAAAACTTTTGGCCACTCTTGTTCAGGGCAAGAAGAGAGCCATTAATCATTAATCCACTCACCCAACCCAACCCCTTTCCCCCCATTTTTATCTCTTTCAGGATCTTTTTTGCCAGTCTTGACCATCTTTTCTATTCCCCCATGTTTCCATAAGACTATCTGAATTAATAATACTTTTGCTTTAGGACAGAAATTTCTTATGAAATGAAAAGGAAAACCCCATGCACCACTCTTTCCTCTTCTCCTCTTTCCATCTCCATCTCCAGTTGAAGTCACTCAGGATAACTGCGGAGAGGTCAGCCCAACCCAGCCCAGCCTTTCCCCCCTCATATTAGAAAGAAATATATTTGAACCAGTTGAAGCCAGACCACTACCACCATCCTGATTGGACTTGGGTCCAGCCACTGTGATCCTTAAACAGGCAAATCTGTTGGAATCCTTGACTAAGTTGAACTTGTAGCAGACCTCAGGGAGGCTTCTGGGGTCTTAGAGGATCTGAACCAAACCCTTCCAGTGCATTGCCTTCAGGAACTTTCCTGGGTCCCTGAAGTAGCCCAGCTCAGTTGGGTTTAAAACCTGATAGAGGTTTCAGAAAGTCAAGGATCACACCGAGCAATGCCATCCAAAGTGCACTGGTAAAGTGGTTATTTAGGAACCCCTCTGTCTTCCTTTGGTTATACCTATTGGGGGATCCATCCAACACTAACTTTCATGGAACAAAATTCTGTGCAGAAACTGCAAAGGGAATTCTATCTGCCCCATCTCACTTTCCTCTCCAGAAATATTTTTTTCAGAAACACTCTAATTTATTCTTCAGTCTTAAACAAAACAATGTCTGTGCAAAAGGTGTTGTCTCTTAGCGCATGTATGTGGGTGTGTAAATGCTACAGCATGTACATTTCTCAATTTCTTTCCTAATTTGCTATGTCACAAAACCTCTGTAATCTTGGCTTTCTTGGTTGTGCAAAACTATGTTTCTCCTGCCTTCTGCTATAGTTGAACGCTGTAGAGTGAATCACTTCTTGAAATTTCCTCATTTCCCCACCATTTTCTGACCTCCTGCCTCCTCTTTCTCACAATGAATTGGAAGTTCTACTCTCTGAGCACCTTGCCTTTCTCTCATTGAATTGACTAACGTGGTAAATTCTCACAGATTATTTGTTTGTTTTGTACTTTAGCTTTATTCTTTGCATTATATTCCTCATAATTAATTATTTTATTACCTTTATGCCATTAGTCTCAGATATCGGTTAATAAATTGTATTGATTGGTTATTAATTAAAGTTTTATTTTGGGGCTTTTCAACATAGTATAAAAGTCCCAACAAAATAGGTAATGTGGGAAATCCTAGTTCATAATACCAGCAATAAGTATGAGTGGTTACAGGATTGCAATTACTCACTTTTGAGTGTCCTCCTTCTATCCACTATATTGGACTGGATTCTGGGAAACACTAAGCCTATTATTAGTATATAACCATCTGACTGAGTTCCTGGAGATTCATCTCAAGCTCAGTATTGAAGAACTGAAATTAACCTACCACAAGATTTAATATTCATATTCATGGTAATGTCACCTTGCTTAGTATGACTCAAGATTTTATTATCTCTTGTATAACAATAAAGTTGTCATAGATTACTTCAGAAACATGTTTTTTCCCCCAAAAAAGTAACTAGACAACAAAATTGAAAAACTCAATAAATTGTTGAAGATGAAGTTGGGAGACAAGCCATAAAACACCATTAAAAACAGCCAAGAGCAATTAAGTCAGAGTCCAAAACAGATTCTGGAAATTGTCCAGGGATCGAACATCAAAGAGCTAAGAGGAGCCTGGCAACAAGATCAGAGGCCAATTCACAGGTATTGTTTCAGCACTGACTGCTGATATTGATGGTTTTTAAAGCCAAAACTCCTGGTATCTAGATCTTGGTTGCTGCCAATTAAAATTATCTAGAGATAATTCTTCCTTGTAAATTGAATCCAACTTCCAAGTAAGCTTTTACTTGGCTTTTTCCTAGGACCATTTCTAGGTCTCTCTCTCAGTGGACAGTTTTGATGTTGATCCTGAACATATACCTACCTCTACATCCTGGGGTTGGGGAATAGTTCAAATTAATCTGGATCAACTGAAGAACCCTTGCCCACAGGATGACTGAGTCTGAGAACTGGGTTTTGTAAACATCCCCTGAAAATCAGAGTCTTAAAAGGGCCTGAGTTGGGAGTTGTGCAATGGGAAAGGAGACCACTAAGGATCAGATGAAGAACTATCCAAAGGCACAAATCTATGCATGACTATTAGAAGGAAGTATTAGACTGCAACCCAAATCGACACTGCCAAGCTATTTTTGTTTCCTGCACCATCATTCCAGCCAAGTTATTTGAAGTTGTGAATAATTCTTATATCCAACAAGAAACTCCTGCCAAAAATTCATGTATTCGTTTCTTTTTCATGGTACTTGTTTAGATTTCCTTGTAGACACAGACAGAGATCCTGGCATAATGAAAACCTCTCTCTGCATTCTATGGATATTTTCTTATTTTAGCTGCTTAACAGTAATTGTGCCCAGCATGGTAGGCTGTTAAAAACAATACAAACACTGCATGTACTAGGATCATAGTTTTCTTTGTTCACTTTTTAAAAAGTGTTCTGATTTTCTTCATAAAAGTTTCTGGTTTAAGTAAGAATTATTTAATTTTTCAATATTACTATTTTTCTTTGTGACCCCTTCATGGATCACTGCCTTGTCGTGGCGAAGGGGCTTGCGTAACTCAGTGAAGCCATGAGCTATACCGTGCAGGGCCACCCAAGACGGACAGGTCATGACAGAGAGTTCTGACAAAATGTGGTCCACTGGAGAAGGAAATGGCAACCACTCCAGTATCCTTGCCAAGAAAACCCCATGGACAATGTTAAAAGGCTAAAAGATATGACGCTGGAAGATGAGCCCCTCAGGTCGGAAGGTGTCCAATATGCTACTGGGGAAGAGCAGAGGGCAATTCCAAGTAGCTCCAGAAAGAGTGAAGCGGCTGGGCCAAAGCCGAAAGGACGTTCAGCTGTGGATGTATCTGGAAGCGAAAAGAAGGTCCGATGCTGTAAAGAACAATATTGTATAGGTACCTGGAATGTAAGATCTATGAACCAAGGCAAGCTGGATGTCGTCAAACATGAGATGACAAGACTGAACGTCGACATCTTGGGAATCAGCGAATTGAAATGGACGGGAATGGGTGAATTTAATTCGGGTGACCATTATATCTACTACTGTGGCCAAGAAACCCTTAGAAGAAATGGAGTTGCACTCATAGTGAATAAGAGAGTGGGAAAGGCAGTAATGGGGTACAACCTCAAAAACGACAGAATGATCTCAGTGCGTATCCAAGGCAAACCATTCAATATTACAGTCATCCAAGTCTATGCCCCAACCACTGATGCTGAAGAAGCTGAAGTTGACCGCTTCTATGAAGACCTACAACACCTTCTAGAACTAGCACCAAAAAAAGATGTCCTTTTCATCATAGGGGATTGGAATGCTAAAGTAGGAAGTCAAGGAGTAATCGGAATAACAGGCAAATTTGGCCTTGGAGTACAAAATGAAGCAGGGCAAAGGCTAATAGAGTTCTGTCAAGAGAACAAGCTAGTCATAGCAAACACTCTTTTCCAACAACACAAGAGACGACTCTACACATGGACATCACCAGATGGTCAATACCGAAACCAGATTGATTATATACTTTGCAGCCAAAGATGGAGAAGCTCTATACAGACAGCAAAAACAAGACCAGGAGCTGACTGTGGCTCAGATCATGAGCTTCTTACTGCAAAATTTAGGCTTAAATTGAAGAATGTAGGGAAAACCACTAGACCACTCAGGTATGACTTAGATCATATTCCTTGTGAGTACACAGTGAAGGTGATGAATAGATTTAGAGGATTAGATTTTGTAGACAGAGTGCCTGAAGAACTATGGACGGAGGTCCGTAACATTGTACAGGAGGTAGCAACTAAAACCATCCCAAAGAAAAAGAAATGCAAGAAAGCAAAATGGCTGTCTGATGAGGCTTTACAAATAGCTGTGGAAAGAAGGAATGCGAAAAGCAAGGGTGAAAGGGAAAGATATAAGCAATTGAATGCAGATTTCCAGAGAATAGCCAGGAGAGATAAGAAGGCCTTCTTAAATGAACAATGCAAAGAAATTGAGGAAAACAATAGAATGGGGAAGACTAGAGATCTCTACAAGAAAATTGGAGATATGAAAGGAACGTTTAGTGCAAAGATGGGCATGATAAAGGACAGAAAAGGCAGGGACCTAACAGAAGCAGAAGAGATTAAGAAGAGGTGGCAAGAATACACAGAAGAACTATACAAGAAAGATCTTAATGTCCCTGATGTCCACGCTGGTGTGATCACTGACCTTGAGCCAGACATCCTAGAGAGTGAAGTCAAGTGGGCCTTAGGAAGCATTGCTAACAACAAAGCTAGTGGAGATGACAGTATTCCAGCTGAGTTATTTAAAATACTAAAAGATGATGGTGTTAAAGTGCTGCACTCAATATGCCAGCAAGTTTGGAAAACGCAACAGTGGCCACGGGATTGGAAAAGGTCAGTTTACGTTCCAATTCCAAAGAAGGGCAACGCCAAAGAATGCTCAAACTATCGCACAATTGCACTCATTTCACATGCTAGCAAGGTTATGCTCAAAATCCTACAAGCTAGGCTTCAGCAATACATGAACCGAGAACTACCGGATGTACAAGCTGGGTTTCGAAGAGGCAGAGGAACTAGAGATCAAATCGCCAACATTCGCTGGATCATGGAGAAAGCACGAGAGTTCCAGAAAAATATCTACTTCTGCTTCATTGACTATGCAAAAGCCTTTGATTGTGTGGATCACAACAAACTGTGGCAAATTCTTAAAGAGATGGGAATACCAGACCACCTTACCTGTCTCCTGAGAAATCTGTATGCGGGCCAAGAAGCAACAGTTAGAACCGGTCATGGAACAACTGATTGGTTCAAAATAGGGAAAGGTGTACGACAAGGCTGTATACTGTCACCCTGCTTATTTAACCTATATGCAGAGTACATCATGAGAAATGCCAGGCTGGAAGAATCACAAGCCGGAATTAAGATTGCAGGGAGAATCATCAACAACCTCAGATATGCGGACGATACCACCCTAATGGCAGAAAGTGAAGAAGAACTAAAGAGCCTCTTGATGAGGGTGAAAGAGGAGAGTGCAAAAGCTGGCTTGAAACTCAACATTAAAAAAACTAAGATCATGGCATCTGGACCCATCAATTCCTGGCAAATAGAAGGGGTAGAAATGGAAGCAGTAACAGACTTCATTTATTTGGGCTCCAAGATCACCGCAGACGGAGACTGCAGCCATGAAATTAAAAGACGCTTGCTCCTTGGGAGGAAAGCTATGGCAAGCCTAGATAGCATATTAAAAAGCAGAGACGTCACCTTGCCGACAAAGATCCGCATAGTCAAAGCTATGGTTTTTCCAGTAGTAATGTATGGCTGTGAGAGCTGGACCATAAAAAAGGCCGAGCGCCGAAGAATTGATGCCTTTGAACTGTGGTGCTGGAGAAGACTCTTGAGAGTCCCCTGGACTGCTAGGAGGTCAAACCAGTCAATCTTAAAGGAAATCAACCCTGATTGCTCATTGGAAGGATCGATAATGAAGCTCAAGCTCAGATATTTTGGCCACCTAATGCGAAGAGAGATCTCTTTGGAGAAGACCCTGATGCTGGGAAAGATTGAAGGCAAAAGGAGAAGAGGACGGCAGAGGATGAGATGGTTAGATAGCATCACTGAAGCAATGAGCATGAAACTGAGCAAACTCAGGGAGGCAGTGAAGGACAGGAAGGCCTGGCGCAATATGGTTCATGGGGTCACGAAGAGTCGGACACGACTTAACGACTAAACAACAACAAAATTTTTCTTTGTGAGCTATCTTGAGCTATGGAAAGATTATGAATGTTTTTACTACATAATTACACAAATACAGTAAGCAAGAAATGCAATTCCTGCCTTCCACTCTTCGTTTTCACTAAAATGGGACATATCAGTTTACCAGTTTATATCAGTCCTTTATAATATGCTGCCAATTGAAAGACAAATATAAGAACAATAGTAGTTATATTTCTTAGCATTTGGCCTGCGTGATTGTAGGGTCTGCCTGCTTCTGCACTGTGCTTGCTTAGTTCTTACAGAGAAGTTATCGATGCATGATGTGGCAAGGGGGTTTGTTTAGCAGCCAGCTTGTTACAGAGTCTGACACTTATTTGGGCTGAGTGGGAATGATTGACCCAAGGTCCCCCCGTGTGGCTGCTGTACCTAAGGGAGGACTGGAACCTGGTTTTCCCACTCTTAGTCCAGCACCTTAAATGCTACACCACACGGGCTCCTGTGACAAAAACAGTAGTAAAGCATACTTAATAAAGGAAGAAAGAAGGGAGGGGAGTGTAACATGCAATCTTAGCACAGTAAATGTATTTCACAGCACAGCTTTAACAAGAGATGGGTTGGCCAAATGATGGAGTCTAAACTTTTGTGCCAAATGTCCAGAGTTAGAACATTAGCATTTCCCATTAAATAACCTCAGGTAGCAAGACTGACCAAATTCCTAAAGCCACTCCCATGTTGTGGTAAATGGACCAACAATCTGATAGAACACAATACAAAACAAGCTAAGTTTTTCCTTCTTGTAAATCTGATTTATTAAACTTGACTCTGTAGCTTGTTCAGACATCAGAACTGACATCAGACAAGCAGAACTGACATCAAATCATATTTACCCATTTTTTTGTTATGGAACTTTTCTGCTATACTTCAGTTAAATGTTAGAGCTTGGCAATATATATTCATAAAACTTTTACTATATCTTAATAAAATACAGGCATCCTAATTTTATGGACATATTTTAGTCACAATGTCTCAAAGACTAACATGAGATAGTACAGTTAAAAAGCATACACTTGTTTCCTGCAAAATTATGTAGACTTGACAGGTTATGTCATTCCCCCATCTCATTTTATTTTATTTTATTTCAGATATGAACATAAAAGGATGGAACAGAACAGGTCTATATAGCTAATCCAAGATGATGCAACTGCTTATATAATTAGGAATTATGGCTGAAAACTGAATGTTCAGTTAGCAGTTTACATCACTTGCTAATAAAATTAAATATTGGAGGTCTGTATCCAGATAAGCCCTGAAAAGAACAACTCTACCATATAAACACTACCTAAACATCCTTACATTCCAGGAGCAAGATGATGTACAAAAGGTGCCAATAGCAAAGCAAAACTTATCCCCATTCAGAGAAATAAAATCACACTGACTGGCGAATAATAAATATAAATCGAATGAACCTGGGTGGATGGAAATCTAATTGGTTCACCACAGAGGCAAAGTGTTTGCTACAATGGAATATCTCAAGATTTCCCCTCAAGAACAGCTGTTGGAAGGGCATTAAATCTTGCCAGAATTAGGGCTCTTCTGAATTTAGGAACTGTTATTTGGTTTGAGTATCTTGTCAGCTTGAAAAAATGGGGGAGCGACTACCCTAGAACATATCTGTGAAGTGAATCTGAAATCAATAAAAGCCACATATAGCACAGATCCTAGTCTAAAAATACAGTTTTCTAGATAGTGCAAAATAAGAGTGTGGTCTAAAATCAAGCTCCCAGGAAAATACTAGTTCTCTTTTTTTATTATGCACCATCATGTTAGTGTCAACTCTTAGTGACCACATAGGCAGACTTTCTCTAGGATGATCTGTCTCCAGCTCGCCCTTCAAGTCTTTCAACAGTGGAAACTATCAAAGCTGAACTCCACTCCTTTGGAATCAGTGCCTTTCTATTTGCAAATGTCAATAGGGAGGTTACAGCAGGGGCCCACTAATCCAGATTATTCCAAATAACTGACATTAGTTTTTTTGGGGGGGCAATCAACTAAATCCTTGAAAACAAAACCAAATTCTACATGGTCAAGAGCAATAATGGCACGCACAGGAGTTTCCATTCTATAATGCAGTATCATACCTAAAATATTTCAGAAATGTCTAAGAAAGCTTTGTTCCTTTCATCCACACTGCACCTAACATGTATGCTCTCAAGGCTCCTATACCTCTAAAGATTTCTTGGTCTACGTGCTATGGAGTTTATTCATGCTCCAGCACATGAGTAACTTACATGGGTAAAAATAAAGGACTGGATAACAGTACACCAAAGACGCAGTTGCCTTCTATTCACTGCAAGTACCCCCTGTAAACGTTCTCTGCAAAGGAATATTACACCTCTATCTCAATTATGGTAAGATTTCAGGATATCAGTGACAGTATCTGGGGGGAGGGAAAAGACTGTATCTGCATATATTCTCCCTCAGTATATAGTCACTAGCAGTATCAATCAAGGAATTGATATCCCATTATTATATAATGGGATATAAAAAGATCAGAACCCTTAACTTCCTTTTATCTTTTCCGGAATTCCAAGGAATCTTCCCTGTCACCATAAACATCTGCTTACCAGCTGCTGTAAGGACTTCTGCCTGCTGTTCTTTCAGCTCTTCGGGTTTGTGGCTAAGCTCCACTTGCTCTTCTGTAATTCCATTAACGCTGGATATCTGTCCATTCTTATGTAAAAGCTACATTGACAAATGAAATAAAGGGAGGAGAAAGGGGGAAAAAACAGCTGTCAGTCAGCATACAACAACCTTTTAGTTACTTTTTTGTTGGTAGAAAGAGAACGTATTTTAGAATATATATTTTAAAGTTTGGAAATCATAAAGTGTACCTCCATGGCAGGCGATTTGATTAATTTCCTCATCAGTTTTCCAAACCAGATGCCTCCAAATCAATTTGACGATTCGGAAGGACTTCTGTACGTGTGGTAACACCTTTTTAAAAACTGATTCATCAAGTGAAGTATGAAATCATATTAGTATTCAGACTGAATTGACAATTGGAATCAGAGCTGATCTGTACCCCCAAAATACTCACACATACTATATAAATACTAATCCTCCCCACACCATGCTCCTTCATAGAATAATTCTTTTTTTCCTCCTGTTCATAAGCCAGTATTTGCTGGCACCAGCTTAATCAAAATGTATCATTTCTAGCCATGGACAGTGTGTTGACAGATGCAAAAGTAAAGACAGCCCAATCAGAAGCAATATGTAAGACTCAAAAGATAAAATGTCTTTCTCTGAAACAGTCATTTGAGATGCTGCTTGTATATGTTTGCCTTAATTAATGTGTCAGATTGAAAGGGGATGAGCTGGTTTGAAATCTGCCTCATAAATATACAGGTCTGCTTCCTCAGTTTGTTCTGATGAGACCCCAGTCCTAACTCTTGTCTCCTAAGCAATGCCCGTTTCCTGGTGCTGACAGTAATTTCAACTTTTTTTCTCAGACAGCTCTCCTCTCCTTGAGGGTTTTTCCCCCCTTTTTGTTTCATTCTCAGTTCTTTTGGTGTTCTACTTTTACCCAGCAGGAACTGTTTCCTGATTTTCTAATTATTAGCTGGATGGAGAACTGAGTGATTAATTAATTACCTCTTAGCATGGCTATCTCACTGGCCTTTTAATTCCTCCGAAAAACCAAGGCTTGCCTAGTTTGTACTTTCTGGGACATCTTCCCACTACACAAAAGTGTGTTAACTTTTGATCCCCCAAATTTATGTAAAACACCTCAGCTACTTCATTGTATCAGGGCACATCTCTCTCTCAAATGCCTCACATTCCAACAAAACACTGTACCCTACTTGTCAGTTAAAACTGTCTCTTACCAGACTTAAAGAAGAAGAATCCTCACCATAAATCAACCAATAACCCCTTAAATGCCAATCAGAACTGAAATCTGCATAATCACACTTTTTAAATTTTACAAGTATTTACTCATTAAAGTTTCTACAGTAGTTAACTTTTTCCTAAAGAGAACAAAAGACATTCTTTAAAATCAAAAACAGTAATAGCAATGGTAAAAAAAAAAAAAAAGCACAAATGGACTAATCCAAAAAGAGAGATCAAGTCTCAGGGGCCAACTTGCAGCAGGTAATTTTTGGAAGATCTGTGTAAAAACGAAAACCAGAAAAACCCTAAAGCTTGCTTTTCCTGCAGACAGACATGCTTTCATATGACTGTGAATGCAAGGAGAAGCCCCCCCCCCCACATTTACAAAACAAGAATTTCAGCTTAGTTTTAACTGAAAATAAATCTAGCTCTGAAATTCATGGGCAAGGCCCATACTCCACGTAAATTTAGGAGCATCCCATTTGAAATTAGTCATCTATATATGTAAATGATTGTTGTGAAATGAATTATTTAATTAATTTCCTCTGGCAAGGAGGAAAATAGGATACCTGTAATTGATAAATGAAGACGGATGAGAGCTATATTTGCTCATGCAATATTCAGTGGTTGCATCCTTTCAGGAACTGAAGACTCTTTGAAAAGAGAAATGATTTCATTCAGTTCCACATTTCATTCTCAACCCTGTGACCCCATCCCCCAATAACTATCTCATAAATAGCAACTACACTCTTCATAAATAGAATCCAGAATTGCCCAGTTATCAAAGCCTGAAGCAGTATCAGCATGCTGATGAATATGGATATGTCTCCTTCCATTTCTAATCACTGTCATTCCCAACATTCTTCATGACAGACTAAAGTCCATTCCAAAAATTCCACATACCAGGCCCAAAGACATTAATGCTAATTTTGTCTCACCAACTTAAATCCTTCCACACTGGTTGTTAGACATTCCTAAAATAAGATCGTTCCAGTTGTCTGAGCTGGATTAAACTAAGCAGCATACTAAAATATTTTTCTATGCTCTTAGATGACTCAGCAGCACAACACATTATAACAGTTAAAATTCTTTCAGCAGGACTGTCTTAAACATTTCAAAGTACAGGTAGTCCTCGACTTACCACCACAATAGGAACTGGAAAATTCATCGTTAAGTGGTGCGGTCATTAAACGAGATGTCATGTGACCTCACCCGATTTTACATTTTTGTGGCAGTCATTAAGCAAATCACTGTAGTCATTAAGTGAATCACATGGTCATTAGGTGAATCACACAGTTGTTAAGTGAATCACAGTTCCCCATTGATTTTGCTTGTCGTAAGCTGACTGGGAAGGTCGCAAATGGCAGTCAGGTGACCGTGGGACGCTGCAACTGCCGTAAATACATGCTGGTTGCCAAGTGCCCGAATTTTGATCACATGACCATGGGAATGTTGTGATGGTCATAAGTGCAAGAGCCGGTTGTAAGTCACTTTTTTCAGCGCCACTGTAACTTTGAACAGTCGCTAAACAAATGTCATAAGTCACGGACTACCTGTAGATCATTTCTATGTAGATTATACCAATAACATTTCCCCAGGAATGGCAAAAATAAATATAAATAGCATCAAATTACCATATATTCTTATCTGAAACAATAAATCCTATAAGAATATCATTTTGCTCATTTCAACATAACACTTTTGAGGAACTAAGCATTTGTAGAAGCCTCAAAAGATGCTACCAATCTACAAATATGACTATTAAACAACAACAACAAAAGCACTGGTGTCAAGATCAAACAAACCCTGCAGTAAACCGAATCACTTCTCTTCCTCCTTCCTGAGCAGACTGCTTTGTTTGCTACAGAAGGCTTAAGTTAGATAGGTAGGTAGATTGCTAGGTAGAGTATTAAGGAGGAGGGGGATAGGAGGCAGAGGTGCATTTTTATACTCCCAAAGCTCTCAGATGGGAAATTGGCTATTCTGTTTAAATATTCCCACAAAATACTTAAGCAAGGTTAATCCTGCAAAACAGAGGAACTTTAACTATGCACCTGAATTCTACTCCCCAGCTTCAGGTACGTCATTCCACTGAGAAAACTGGCAATAGCACTAATCAGCTATTAGGAGTGGATGGGCTTGATGTGCAGTGCCTAAACCCTAGCAACTCCTTTTAATATAATATAATATAATATAATATAATATAATATAATATAATATAATATAATATAATATAATATAATATAATAATGATTAAATAAATACATACATCCTTTAAAATTCTTACTTCATCATTAAGATTGCTGTGTTATACAAATATACAGTAGGAAGCCTTCTGAATATAGCAGCACTTACTATACTATTCGGTTAATTTTTTAAAAAATGGAAAATATGTCTTTAAGCTGAAATGTATGAATTTTCATGTGATTTGTGGGAGGCTTGTTTATTTTTTTCAAGGCTTTTAAGTCTCTGGTCAGAATTACAGTTGTTTTAACTTAGAAGTTAATCACAGATGCTCTTTGTCATGTTCTGAAAAAGAAGGTGTTGTTTTTATTAGCACTATTCTTTGGAACAGAAAATCCCAAATATTTATAGTACACTCGAAGACATTTAGGAAGCAGAGTAAGTAGCAGTTACGTACTATGATAGCAATGGTAGAGGCAAACTCCTCTAGACTGAATTATTACACTGCAGAGTTCAGAACTCCCAAAAGCAAAGATTCAAGGCTATCTAAGTTAGATCTCATTCCCCTCTCTACAACTTCTCTGCTGTGATGTGCTGTTTGTTATTATGCCAGTTTCTTTTATTGTTTTACAAATAAAGTTTGCAGTAGGACATTACATGGTTCAGAAATATGCTCACTTAAGTATCTTTATATGTACAAAAACCTATATACATCAATATGTGTAACCCTTTCTCACAGCATTGAAAAGAACTCCTGGTTCACCTGTCCTTGGCACCTGCTTCTGTCCATGCCCAGGAACCCAGCTCTTCCCATTAAAATAAATTATTCAATCTCCAGTGTTGGAAAGGGAGATCAAAATTTCATCTGGGTCTGTCAGTGCATGGACAGTATACCCACCCCAAACAGAAAATAAAATGAGCAACTTTAACCATGTATTTTCTACTAACAGATTTATGACTTGGCTGAACCTTAACATACCTTCTTTTATATATCTTCACCTGGCATTTGTCCTACGCTTGCTGCACGTGCATGGCAGAGAGTGTGGCAAAATGAAGGGTAAACACAACCTCAGTGCTTTGTCGATGGCTACTGGGAATCCAATATGGAACTTTTTGTTTACATTTTCCTCAATAAACCAGACAGGCAAACTATTTATTTCTAATCCAAATCCTTAGAAAAGAGGCTCCTCTTTTGGAGAAAGAGTAGAGGACGGAAGAATACTCCCTCATACACTCTTTTCCTCTTCTCTCCCTCAAGAAATCCCTCCATGGCCCTGCTGTACAAAAACTAACTTCCAAGACGTTGCTGTGTAAGCCTCCAGTTCTGAAAAATCAGTAAAGAAGGTTGTCTCCCTTTTGTGAATTTCCTTTCAGCACAGAATAGGTGAAGAGGGCAGGAAAGAGTATAGAATTAGATGTAAGACAACTACAGCTTCAGTTGCTCTTTTGGGACTGTACAATGAATGACATAACTGAGGCAATTTCTGTAATAAGGAAATTGTTGTTTTCCAGCACTTAAAGACTACTGGCTGGTTCCTGCCAATGTCCAACATTGCTTCCAAAAAATTGTCAGGGTGGCTGCTTCACAAGTGATGTGGGCACCGATTGAATGGTCCTGCTGATTAAGTCTTCTGGGCCCTTTCCAACAATAAAATCTAATTGCAAACAACAAAATATGAAGCTGTCCATTAGCATAACATAAAACACACCAAGCAAAACCAAAAGTTACATGTGTTTTATATTTTTAAATTAAAACATTTAAAGGCCCAGGTTAATAAAATCAGATCCAATCTAGCTTCAAGGGACTACCGAGCACGTTTCTCTATAAAAATTATTCCATAGCCAGGGAAGTGGAAATTATGTTTCCAGTTACCCTTATATTTATTCCTATTATTTTAAATATTCTGCTACAGATATTAATTCCCATATCCATGTCATGCATAAGGCTTTGACTCTGTTCAGTAATCAATCACCCAATATGCAGTTTAAAAAAATTGGCAGGCCCGCATAAAAAATATACAGCAATTTATCCTCTAAATATCCAGAGTAGTATTGCACCCTTACAATTAGAAGGAAGAGGAGATAACATTTGATATTGATAACAGAAATTCCATAGGAGTAAGTCTTTTTTTTAACAGCTGTTAATAAAAAGCCTATTTTTCATACATAATAAATGAAAACAAAATCCCTGCTCTTTGTGAGGGTCAAGGTCCAAAACAGCAACCTTCCTTCTTTATTGTTTTTGTGTTTCACCTCTGCCTAGATACATTCAGTGCAATTGCTCTGTAGGATGAAGACACAACATGGATGCAAAAATGATTAGGGAAAGAACGCTGTACTACAGAGTTCATGCAGTAAATGAAATGAAGATACGGCTTTCCCAGAAGGTGCTGTCCAAAGGAAAAAATATACAAAATAGCTCCTCAGAGTTCATTTATTTGGAAACCAAAAATAATTAAGCACAAAACAGAATGATGCACAGTATGTATGTGCTGTTTCTAATCCAAATATTTTCCCCCACAGCAATATCTTTCTAAGAGATTAGGACTAGTCCCTTCAGATTTCTGCCAACACAATATCCTTCTACACTTCCACACTTTTCCTGGTTCCTACACACCTCCTCAAATCCTCTTCCCCTGACATGTAAATTAATTTGGCTGTGCAACTAACCCAATCTCCCTTTTATCAGTCCCAATCAAACCACAACGTCTCTTTTTGAAAGGACCTTGTTTTCCACTAGCGATTTCCTCCATCCAGTTTTGTATTCAATGCTGCACTTTAAGGAAGATATAGAAACACAGGAACAAGTTCATAGGAGGGTAACAAAGGTGGTCAGTAGGAGTAGGAGCTGCAGGAACTGAATATGTTTGGCTGGGAGAAGAAATGCACGACACTTTCCAAATAGCTGAAAAACAGTTACACAGAAAGGACAGATATTTGTTTTCTGTTGCCCCAAAGCACAGAACTAGAACAAGCAGCCTTAAATTACAGAAAGTACACTGGAAAACCGTTTTAACAGAAATGGCAGCTCAACTATAGGAACAATTGATGTCAGCATACAAAATCTTAAAGTAACAAAGATAAATGAATTTTCCCCATTTTTCTTTGTTTGGGTTTTCACCTGAGACCACTAGAATGCTGTGCATATACTTAACGCGGTTTGCATAAACCCTTTCCTCTCCTGGGGTAGGGCGGGATAGAAAAGAAAATAGGATCACCCCTTCCAACCTAACCAGCTGCCTATCCTGCCACTGAAATCACTAAAATTCATGCATGGACAAAATGTTCGGAAAAAGCCTACAAATGTTATCAATCAAAACACCTAACTGTGGGTCACACAGTTAGTTTCTAGATTCTCTTTCAAGCTGTTCAGGCCTTTACAGGTTAGCACTTATCCTTGTGGGCTCTAAATTGTTACACCCACATATTTGTGGACCTAGGACAATGAACAGGTGCACCAGGTAGGAGCGAGGGAATGATGTAGACTTGGTGTCTATTATACTTAATCTGAACCAGCCCACATATAACTAAACATCAGAACAGCTGTATGTACAAAATGTTAAAAAGTTTGTATCAACAGCTATGCCTGAATAGGTCATTTTCCACCCTCCAGATTTCCACAGCAGTTATCTTACAATATCACCTGTTCTAATAATCCACTGGGAAACTGAGTATGTAATAGATTTAAACAACCACAGGGAGCAGTAAAGTACTTTTTTTAAAGAACTCTGAATATTTTTCTTGACTGCTGTATTATCTAAGTTGATTTCTATAGAAAGAGCTTTCAAAACTCAGACATATTTGATAAAAACTGTTTTTAAGCAATTTATCATCTTTTTCTTTTTCTTTTTTTTTAAACGTCCCTTTTAACCTGAAATTTATGGAATTGTTTTTCTTGTCCACAAGACTTAGAGCCAAAGTGTGTGTGTGTGTGTGTGCGCGCACACGTGCACACGTGCACGTGCATGTATAATATACATACATAATCACACACTAATTTATTTATATAGCCATCTGTGTCACACTTGTGACTCTGGGCAGTGCACACAATTAAAACAACAAAAAAGCAAATAATCAAATCAATTAAAAGCAACCATTAATATACAATTAAAAAGTTAAAACTATCATCATCATCATCATCATCATCATCATCACGGGTGGTGAGATCCCCGGGCATGAAGACAAAACCAGGTTTCCTAGCTTTTGAAATTCACACACACAGGGAAATCCATTCCCACCCCACCCAGGCTTCTTTCCCTGTGATGAAAAGCAGTATGGTGAGCTCCCTTCCTCTTTCTGCCCATGGGAAAAGTAGCCTAAAAGAGATGGCTATGAGCAGTATAACTGCCATAGGGAAAGAATTAAGCATTCCTTTCATAATTGCCTCTCCTCCACTCAAACTAACCTTTTCCTAAGGTTGTTTTGTTTTAAAAGGGGGGAAAGGAGATGACTGATATGCACATAAGACCTTTTAGGTGCCCTTTTTAGATCTAAGGAGAGTCAGGAATTACAGCCTCTCGACATCCCAGGCAGCGTAATGAAAGGCCAGGCTGTCTGGAGACGCAGCGATTTCCCAACAGCTCTGAAGGGGAGATAAGGAAATTTCAGGCAAGGGCAGCTTGTCAGCTGCATTTGCAAGAAGTACGTTCTTGTTCCTCAGATGGACAGTCGTCAGACCAGTGTTTCTCAACCTTGGCAACTTTAAGAGCCGTGGACTTCAACTCCCAGAATCTCCCAACCAGCCCACAGGTCTTAAAGTTGCTAAGGTTGAGAAACACTTCGTTAGACAGTATAAATGTCTTAATTTAGGATAACAGGCAAGCCAAAATCACTGAACACATTTTCCTCTCCTGCTCATTTTCAGAAGCATCCACAGTCCCCTTATTCTCCCACTACTTACTAGGTAACCAAGCTGCACAGAACAATTTTGAATCTCCCTGCTACTCTTTGTCTCCAATCCCTTTATAACATATAATGTTGCCAAGTTCACACAGCAATGTGTAAAATCTACTGGGCACAGTATAAAAATGAGTTTGACATTTAAGCATACAGACTGTTCCTATGAAAATCTGATAACTGAAATTTTAAAAGTAAACAATTTAATTTTGTTGTGTCTTCTTAACTGGGGAAAAATATATATTACCCCTCTTTTGATTACACAACTTACTATTACTAGTTGTTGATTTCACTCTAAATGAGATTCTTAGCTTTTGACTTGGTTATCAGTTTCAGACATTTTATTATGCCATTATGAAAATCATCAATCAACTTTACACTGGAGTTAAGTCCATAAGCTTTTAAATGGTTTGCAGAGTATCAAGGATTGGAATTTACTACAAAATAGTATGTTTATAAACTACTCTCTGGAAACATTCTTGGTATTCTGCAATCTTTTCAATCTTTCCCATGACTTTTGATCTTCAAATGCTCTTGCTTGATCACTCTGCTATCACAGCACTCTTGGCTGACAAAGATTACACAACTCTTTTTGTAACCACAGTTACCTGAGCTGCAATATAGGTGTCTATTATCTCCTATACAGTATGACACCAGGAAGATATTAGATGCCAAATTAAATGAGATAAACTATGTCATGCACACTCTGTTTAGATAATTAAAGTGAAAGTCTTTCAGTGGTGCCTTGTTTTTGTTATATATTGAGAAAATAATGCTCATCCTTTCTCAATCATTCTAAATCAGTATCCCTAGAAATATATGTGTTGTGAAAAACTGAGAATAGCAGGGTCAGCCCGAGACCTTTCACTGCCTGATGAAAAGCAAGCAATAGCATTCCCATGGTCAAGGTGCATAGTATTCCTAAAATATATGGTGTTGCTCTAAGCAAAAATTCCACCTCAAAGCACCAGCAGAACAAACAACATCTGCACTGACTGCCTCTTCTTCATAGAAGACTATAATCAGTCCCCCCACCCACCCAAACTGAGGTGAAATCAGACAAATATTTGCTATAAACCACATACATCCCCGCCTTCCTAATCTAATGCTCTCTAGCCATTATAATAACATCTCTGATGAATGTTAAGTTGAAGTGAGCTGAGATATCCCATGGGTTTATACATATTTTGATTCATTTCCATTGTATTGTATTGTATTGTATTGTATTGTATTCCTCAATGTATTTATTCATGAAAAATCACTTATGCAAATTGATATAATCCATGTTTTTGCCTTAAAATATCCCCCTCACTTTAATGAGGTGTGTTTTCAACATGCATATACAGGACTTTAAGTAATGTAATATACTCTAGACCAGAGGTTCCCAAATTATGGGGCATACCCCCCTGGGAATGCATGAAGAAATTCAAGGGTGAATTTTTTTAGCAAACATCTTCATGTAAAAAATACTGTGATTGTAATGGTATTTTCAAAGTCTGAGTGAGATTCACATCCTGGCCACCTGTACATTCCTTAGGTACCAGAGGTAAAATTAGCCTCCGTGTGTCCATTAGTAAAAACACTGAAAGGTCTCTGCCTTCCTTAACAAGTTGAAAGATAAGCTGGGTTCTAAAGTGAAAGCCATGTAATTGCTGAGTTTTTTGTAACCTTATTCCATTTCTTTTCAATAAATCTTGTTAAAGGAAACTCTGGGAAAATCTTGTTTTCAATTGATATCAGCTGCAAAGACCTTGACAGAAACTTTTAAATGAAGCGCTAACAGACGGGGAAGTTTGGTGGATGTGTGGCAGGATCCTCAAGGCTGGGCAGCTGGTGGGAAGACTGCTAGAAAGATGTGAGAATGGAGGCACAATGCATACTTTTACACATGCGCAAACTGCAGATAGGGTTTAAAAGGCATTCAGGTGGGGAAGTGTGAGGGTTTCTGAGATCAGATCAAGCAAAACTGTAGTACTTAAATCAATTTCTATTCTCCCCTCATAAACATACACACACACTAAATGTCAAGAGTTTCAAATACGTATATGTTGTGGCAACTGGTATCTTAACACCGATTCACAAATTATATGAGCATTTAGTTACAAGACAGATCTACTAATCCATTTAGAGGTCTAATTTTTAGAGCCCTTGAGAGGTTAGCTAAATCCTTAAAATTAATAACAATTTGTAAATTGTCTCTATCAATTAAAAAATAAGCAGCTACAATATATGGTGAACGCAAACTATTCTTTGGATTAGATGTTGAAAAAAATTACATGGCTAAACATAGTATACCACCAGATGTCAATACTCAGATATTTTTTTTGTTTGGATCATATAGGAAGAAGAGATTATGAAATGCAAAGTAGTAGTGGCTCATTTGTTTTCTCTGTGGACAAAATATGTATTATTAAGAACTCCCTCCACCTCATCCTTTTCAAAGCAATTAATTCCCACCAACCTGCTAGAGAAGTGTAGGAAAAGAGTTCATTAGGGGACAGAATACCCCATATCCTGCATTAAGGGAAGAAATGCTTCTTCCCCCATGTCAGCATTTATGGCAATTATAAGAATGCACATATAATTTTCTCTTGGGGGAAGTGTTGGTTGACATCAGTATCAATTATAATTATACCAATTTTTCTGAAACAGAGATAATGAAAGAAACAGAAAGGAGTGCTAGCAGTCAGAGGCAAAAGTAGCCCATTTCCAATTTTTTTTCTCCATTAGGATCTCCTAGAGCTATTAAGGGAAAACAAAGAGAGAAAAACTGCTGTTCATGATTCAGAGCCTGGCTGGGGCAGGGAGGTAGGGGTGGCTAGAGACATAATATTTAATCAATTCCAAGATAAACACTGTGGTCCTATGCTAATTCTGTGTAAGCCCCTTACAACATACTTTTGTATACTTTTTAATAAATCCACATAGAGAGCGAAGAGAGCAATACTAAGAGACACAAGCAGCATGGTTGAGGCGGGGGGGGCAAGGAAAAAAGAGGCATGTTTTGCTTTCCTCTTTTGGAAGGCAAGTGAATTAGAAGATTGGTTGAAGCAGGGCAAGGAGAGGACAAGAGCAACAAACCAACCAAGTGAGACTGCAAACCCCTCCCCTTCCAGTTATAAGATATGTATTTAGCAAAGAAGGAGATGAGAGAAAAGCAAAAGTAGAGGGAAGGGGGAATCCAAGAAGCTGGTTCAAGATCCCTTCTGCATACTCCAAGGAAATGGACAAAAGAGGATTTCAAAATAGATTTTGTCCATGGTTTGCTGAACAGTTTTGAAACTGCAGCTAAGGGGCAAGGAAAGGGGCAAAGCTGCTGCCACCACATTACCAGCCCAAGGTCAGCCAGCACTTCCCAGAAGCTGACACCTCAAAGCCATGTCTCCTTATGATGTCCTTCTAGTGAACTGGAAAGAACCAGAACACTCTTTCTGCCATTCTTCTTCTTCCTGATGGAGTATGTTGCCCTTCCCAAAACATGGACAATCAGGAACCTCCTATAGTTTCTGAAGATGAATGAAAGAAGGAATACCAGCTGTGGGAAACACCAAATAGTTGAAATCTTTCTGATCTGTTGAACTTCTGTTTTATTTCCAAAACACAACATACAGTGGAAGGTTGTCTATTGCCAAACTACTTCTGAATTCAGTCACCACCAGAACAGAAGGAGTTGTTATTATGTAATTATAATGCAGACCTTGGAAAGGAACTGCTAAATTTTAGTTCTTCACTGTGATGTGCAGTCTGAGAGCATTAAATGAATGTTTACCACTACCAGAATGATTTCATAACCTTTCAATCCTTTCTGTAAACTTTTCTTTTTCAGACGCCTTGATTTTAAAAACTCAATAAAACTGATTCTAATGAATTGCTATATTTCATTAGTTATATGCTGTCTAAGCCAGTGTTGTCCAAACTTGGCCACTTTAAGATGACTGGACTTCAACTCCCAGAATTGCGCAGCCAGCATGGCTGGCTGGGGAATTCTGGGAGTTGAAGCCCACTCATCTTAAAGTGGCCAAGTTTGGACAATACTGATCTAAGCATAGCACTTTAACTTGCAACTAGGCATGTGCACAAAATGGGAAATGTGTTTTGTTTTGTTTTGAGATCAGGACAAAAAAGCCACACCACTCAAAACATTCTGTTAGAACATCCTGAATTCTCTCTGCTCTGATGAACAAGACTCAAAATTGGCCACAGGGATAATTTTTAATTCTATTTTTTTTTAAATGTTAAAGGGGAAAAAATGGAAGCAATAAAAAGCCTAACAAAAAGCAACAATGTTTTTGATATCTTTCCTGGACTTATGTGTCTGTGTCCTTTCTACTGGCACAGCTGCAAAAACAGAAACTGTTGGTGGTACTTAAACACTTGGATAAATAGAATTAACAGTACAATGGTAAAAAAAACAAAAAAAAAACCAACGACTCCATTTGCAACTGCCAAGCTCTATTAACCAGCAAATGTGCATTTAAATGCACTCTGAAATCTCAACAAGATATAAGAGCATGCACAGAGTGGATATCAATACACTCAACAAGCCAACATAAAATTCTTTTCATTTTTAAATGCACTCTGAAGTTCAACATTAACAGCACATTTGATCTGAGGCTGAAAAAGTCTGACAAACTGTTATGATGGCAGCAAAGAATTAGATTTTTCTGTTTTTCTTTGCTGCCATCTAGATGAGATTTTTGCAGCCCAGATCAAGTATACACCTATACAATATGACAGAAAACCCACACATACAGAAGCTCAGCAAACTAAGGAAACCTTCTTTCTATTTACAATTTAAAATTCAAATAGCCTTTGTAACACTGAATGAGACAATATTGCAGACATGCACCTTTGCCTTTTCCTGATTTCTTTTACCTCCATTTACCGGTTTCCTCTTGCTGGTAACTTGCCTGCAAAAGAAAACACAGCACAGAACAGGCATGCAATCATGAATGAGTAAACAGGGAGAACTAACATGAGTCTGGCAGCTGAGCTAACTAGAGGGCTATGTGCTCTGGAATGCTATGCTCAGCATTCTGGAGTGAAAATATAATTTCTTGAATAACTATGATTACAAGAAGGGTATTCTAAGAGTTATATACTGCCTATTATAGGCAACTACTTTTTCCTCAGCAAGCAGAGGCCGCTACAAGACAGAACAAAGAATATAAGACAGCCAGCTAGCAAAGAGGGACAATTCAGTTGCTCAAGTTCAAAGCAGAGGTCCCAAAAACATTTTCCCTCTAAATCCAAAATATGCATTTGGTATATCTGGCAGACTGAGAAGGGAAGGGAAGGGAAGGGAAGGGAAGGGAAGGGCCATTCTATCTGTCATGCTTTAAGAAACAAAAGTGAAGATCAACAAATACAATCCTGTAGTTACAATCAGCGATGCCTATCTGAAAACAATATGGCATATATTTGTAGCAACTGCAGCTGTGAGGAGAAAGGAACAGAATAGTTTTAATCTGTTTACATGTTAAGAGTGCTTCTTAATCAACCAGTGTTTTATATGTCTTGGCACTGGCTTACAGTAAAGTTTAGTTCACAGCTGTCTTGATTCCTTGAAAAAGCAGCTACAGTTACTACCTGAACTGGAAAGCCTAACAGCGGGGTTCTGGCTGCAAAGTATGCTGGTTGGGGAATTCTAGGAGTTCACTCCACACATCTTAAAGTTGCTGAGATTGAGAAACACTGGACTGTAGCCCAGGCTTCCAAGATCAAGCTTGAAGTGGTCCCATTTTACATTGTCCTGGGAGTCCAAGCAGGTTCATTTTGATGGTGGTGAATTGTTTTCTGGGTGGCATTGCAGAGAAAATAAAAACAAAATTTTTAAATTGTATCCATGGAACTATTAGCAGCTTTGGGATAGGCATTTCTTTTGGGAAATAATAACCTCTGTAAATAATCTTTACAGTATCTTTTGTGTTCAGTCCTTAAATGCTAGGTCCTTGAGTAAAAGGTCCAATAAAAGTATATGTATATTCAGTTAGATCTGGAAAGAGGTGGAGCAGGAAGATGAGAAATTGTGTACGGCAGCTAATTGCTTCTTTCTTATACCTTAAAAAATATTTGAGATTCTGTGGAAAATCTACCAATCCATATGGTAAGTTGCTGAATAGGAACTTACCATGGAAAGCAACTTTAAAGTGGTATCCACATCTAGCTGTTTTCTGTGAATCTGAAATGCTCCTATTACAAACTAATACAAATCAGAACCGGTACATTAAACAGAAATCCTTTGAAATATATCAAGATAGAACATGGAAAGCCTGCACAATTCTGCACTGACCTCAAGTTATGTATATAGGTATGTATGTATGTATGTATGTATGTATGCATGTATGTATGTGTTCTTACATGCCACTCCCAATTCAGAAGGACTCTGAGGGTTTACATCCTGTTCTTACATTAAAAGGGTTAAAATACTAAAACAGTATAATATAATAACAAACTACAGTGAGAAACAACAACAACAGAAATTATTTAAACTGAGGCCTCTGAGAATATAAACATCCAAATTATTAAGAAAGAAACTAAGGCATGATAATAAAAAAGAGCCAAATTATTAAGAAAAAACCTAAGACCTCTGAGAATAAAAACATCCAAACACAAACCAAGATGAGGGTTCTACCTTATACTAGAGTTTTTCTAAGAAGCCAGGTTTTAATAGCTCTTCTACGAGTCTGATGGTGATAGTCTGATCTCATGCAGGAAAACAAAGAAGGGGGACTGCAACAGAGAAGGCCTGACTCCTTGAACCTTGTAGAAGGGATCTGGAGCAACCCTCCCTGCTTGTTCTTATTGGGCAGGGAGAAATCACTGGGAACAGACTAGATATCCAGGCCCTGAGCCAAAGAGCTTTCAAAAAAGCTTGGACATCTCATAGAGGGAAGCGAATATTCTATCAACTCCCCACTACAGTGCATCCAGTAAATCAAACACCTAAAAACAGAAGATGAAATTATGGTTTCATTTGATGTCACAGTACTCTAGAAGCTATAGCACTCACACACATACAACCAAAAGTATGGATCCAGTATGTAGATGACACCTTCGTCTTAATAGAAAAGGAACAACTAGAGAAGACACATGAAACAATAAACAACATCTTCAAAGGAATAAAATGCACAAGGGAAGAACAACACATTAACCTTCCTGGATATCCTCATCAGCAGAGGCAGTGATGGCAGATTAGAAACGCAAGTCTATCAAAAAAACAACCCACACTAACCAAGTGCTCCATTACCAAAGTAACAACCCAACCTCCCACAAGAGGAGCTGTGTAAGAACATTATTCAGATGAGTACATGCCACTGCAGCAACTCAGAACACCAAAAAAGGAAACAGACCACCTATATAACATCTTCCAACAAAATGGACACTCACAACTTTATCCAAAAGTCCCTGACCACTCAACTCACTACAGCATAACCAATACAAGCTATGAAAAGGATAACACTACCATACATCAAAAACATCTCAGAAACTACCAACAGACTATTACAACCACATGGCATCACCGTAGCATACAAACCAACTAAAACCCTCCCAAACATCTTAAGTAAACCAAAAGACCCAGTAGCCCAAGGAAAAAAATCATCTACAACATACAGTGTAAGAACTGTAACAGCCACTATTTAGGACAGTCAGGCAGAAGATTCGCAGAGCTCATCCATGAACACCAACTAACAGTCAGAAGACTTGATGCAAACTCCTTAATCTCACAACACATGGACAGACTCAACCATAGTTTCAGTTGGGAAACTGTGAGCATCCTAGACCAAGCTAAATCCAAAAACGCTAGGGAATTCCTGAAAGCATGGCATTCAGACAAATCAGCCATCAGTAGACACATAGAGATAACCACATTTACACATCATTCAAAAGAGACAATTAAAAAAAAAGCTAAGAAGGAAACAAAAAGACCAGAACACATCCTCTCCAGCAGCCAACACCCAGATAAGCAGGGATTAACACCAGACAAACAATCAAGCAGAAAACAATACCCTAATCAAGAAATTACCAGGGAGAAAACCACACCCCCCACCAACACTGGCAGGGCAAGCTACTGTATATAAACAGGCAGCAAACCCCACACTCACTTGCACTGATGATGTTACCTAGTTGGGTAACTGAATGTCTGCAAGCAAACAATCAAGCTCAGAGCACCAAGGACTCCACAACTCCACTTTTCTCAGAAATAAATAAACAAACAAACAAATAAATAAATAAATTTGACACAGAATGTTAACACTCTGCCATAATACGTATATTAAGAGCTACTGTGGTTCGAATGCGTTAGAAGATACATATTACTTCATGTGTTAGGTATGTATGATCATGTGTTCATATTACTCTGTGTTAGAAGATGCATATTACTTCATAGTTGTACATGTGTAGATTCCTTATGTCAACATTTTTAATTACTAACAAAACAAAAACAAGCTGTGTTATTTTGAAATGCTCTGTTTTCTGTGGCATTAAGAATATTTTTCTAGGTTTAGCTTGAAACAAGTAAGCAGGAAATGGAATTTGAAATTAGCTGAAAGATATTGAAAAGATAAGTTTCATAATACCACAAAATCCAAGAAAATCTTACTTCTTAATCATTTTGTTGCAACAATTATGTACTCCTGGTTCTGTAATAAAATATTATAGCACTTTCTGTACTCTCACAATAAAATGAGTTAATATTATAGCACTTCATCTCATCATTTTTGCTTTAGCCTAAATCTTCATGGTAATAGATCAGAGTGATTTGTGTATATGGTAGTGGTAACAATTTATTTAATGAAACTTGTACCCAGATACCTTAGACATCACTTTTAGTCAGAACACTCTGTAACAGGTATCCACATCCTGAGATACTTCATAACTAAATTAATTTAATACTTGCCATTTAGTGCCATTCACATATATACCTGCACTATTAGGAACCCAGGACCACTCTCAACCTAACTTCCGCTGATGCGTAACTGTAACACTTAAAAGGAAAGACTTTGTTCCAAAGGTTCCATAATGCTGCTCTGAAATACAATGGGACATACTTTGAATTATTTTTGTGAAGCTAGCCCTTAACAGAACCCAATTTAGATGATCCCCTAGTTGATACAATGCCTCTGAAGCATTTCATTTTATAATCAGTGTGTTTGTCAGCCATTCTGCTGGGAGGTCTGGAAACTGTAGTCCCAGTGAAACATAGTTCCAGGCTCTCTCCCCAGACACCGAAACTGGCAATGACAGCTCCTTACACTGTGGACAAGCATCATTCTTGTCATTACCATCATCATCCATCCATCCATCCATCCATCCATCCATCCATCCATGCATGCTTTATTTTGCTTTGTTAATGCTTTTAAAAGTTGTAAAGGAAAGCTTAAAACTACCTATATGGTAGTAAAAACAAAACCAGAAGTGCAGTGTCAAAGCTACTGTATGATTCAAAACACAGAAGCAGTATTTGTTATTTTTCAGTTATCCAGCGTTGCTGTAAACTTATATTTGCTTTATTCTACATTTGTGGGTTATCATTCAATCTATTTTAAGTTTTATGTGTGTGTATTTATACACATACACCCACACACATGTGCTGATAGGAACAACCAAGGCAGTTATAGCTCCTTGCTAAAGTGCTCTTCAGCATTAAAAAAAAAAAAAAAAAACAGGTAGGCAAGCGTTCTGTCTTAAAGTTATGTTATACAGATACATTAATTGTATACATATCCACGATCACACAAATGTAGAAGTTTGACACATTCTCTTTTTTAAACTGGAATTTGTATTCAGAACTCAAGAGGAGAATCAAAGCAAGTTTCACTGATGTAGAACAGGACCTGGATGTCAAGTACCGGTTTTTTTGTCCAAGTTAAAGCTTCTGCAACAAACAACAGGAGCACCTTCATACGCAGCCCAGCTGTTAGGAATCATACTTTTATTGCTGCAGTTTGTTTTTAGTTATAGCCCATTTCAAACTGAATTGCTGAATTAGGTTTGACCAACATTTTTTTGTTTTAATGTTTATATTTCAAATCTCTCATCCCATCTTTCTTGCTGAGTAAAGGAATATTATTTACTAGAGAAACCAAACGTTAAAAAAGCAATGTGACAGGATAGTCAGCCTTTTCCTTTGTATGTCTTATAAATCACAGTTCTGAAATGTAACCAGGGCAGTAGAATTTTATTCTTTTTTGGTTCATTGCGGCTTCTACTGTTGTTTCCTAAAGTTTCTTGTTATTTAAATTATTTTTATTATATGTTTGTATTTTGGTAAAATTGCCATTTTACAACCAACCGGAAGAAGGCCTATCCATTAAACCTCAAGGTCTGCTAAAGCTGACTTTATTACTGATACCATTTGCATCTTTTCATCAACTCATGTAATTTGCATAAATGTAAAGTTACACTACTGTTGTAATTACATAATTAGACAAATGACATAAATTCCACCAATTGTTTGGGCTGTTTTGGAAACAATGAACTTTGTTAATTATTTGAGGGTGAAGCCCAAACTAAAATTTTATCTGGGGCATTCAAGATTCACTGAATGGGGTTTTACTTTTAAGTATTGTAGGCTGCCTTGGTCTGGGGAGGTTTTTTTAAGCCACAGAAAGACAGGAGAGAGAGAAAAGATAGATGATAGACAGACAGAACTAATTCCAAATCTTAAATCATCTTTCTAAAGAATACAAATTTGTGTCTGCACATACACACATAGCCTTGTTTTAAAAAAAATGCAGGCATACTTTGAAAGAAACTTGTTTGCATTTTTTCTTCAAACTATGCAATGAATTGTTCTTGCATTATTTGCCTGCACATGTCATTTTCTGAAAACAGATTGAGATACTGTATGGCTTATTTTATAAAGAACAATCCTCTCAAACCTCCCTCCTTTCTGAATTCTTTTATCAGGTTCAACCTTTAATAAAATGGTTGTACATCTACTACAGGTCGGACTCAGCAGGCTAGGTGGGAGGCAGGCTTAGTCTATGAAACATTAATTATATCTTTAAACACACCATAAATTAAAAATATAGTAACAAAACACCTGTAAAGTCTAAGAGTCCTTCTTAGGAAAAAAACAAACTGCCTTTGTTTCAATCATAGCGGAATGAAATTCTTTGAAATAATAATTGGTGTGGGCTAATGAAGGTTAGGAAGCAATGCGTTCTAGGATTAAGTGGAATATACAGACATCTGTCCATGCTTGCCAACAAAGTAATGGGAACATTGATAAAGAGCTGGTATGGTGTAGTGGTTTAAATGTTGACTAGGAGCAGGGAAGCCTAGATTCAAGTCCAACTCCCTGAGCAATTTTGGACCAGCCACTTTTTCTCAATCCAACTATCTCACCGGGTTGTTGGGGGGGAAATTGTAGATGAAAGTGGCATGTATGCTCCTTTTAGTTCCTGGATGAAATGTGGTGTATAACTATAATAAATAAGATAGATGTAGATGTAGATACATATTAATCAAGATGCTCTCAAACAATCCTACTGACCTCTGGAAAACATGCAACAAACAACTCTGCCAAAACTTAATTTAAGAATGGAAATGAGTCTGGTAAAATAAAGTCAGATTACAGTACAGTTTTAAATACTGTTTCTATAAGTAAATATGAAAAATGTATGTAATTAATGAAAAATGTTAAGAAAAAAGTAAATGTATTGGATCCTAGGACCCATGAGCAAAGCAACAATTGGGAATAAGTTACGAGAATCACAAGCACATTGTGCAAGTGGAGAGTCTTTCCCTTATGCTAGTTTTTCTTCATTTATGGAGTACATTTTTATCTGGCTTCTAAACTGGGATTTATATCCCATTTGATCAGCCTCTTAAGACTCAAGTTAGCATCATTTTTCCCCAGGTGGACTGTTCTGTTTGTCAGTGTTACCTGAGACTTAAAAAAAAAATAAAAAAATCCAAATCCTTCACAAAACAAAGACAGACAATATGGCAAAAACTATGAGAGCCAGCAATCAGCTATTCCCAGTTTTGCTGTGCTATTATTTTCCTTGTATATACCTAAGCACTACAAACATGTGAAAGGCGGAAATTGATGGACCAAAGGGAGTATGGATGAAGACAGAGTGGTACGGCATTACCTCACCAAAATTGCTTAGTAAGAAAGCTTTAATTATGCATCTTTGCCAAGGTCACTTAAAAATACGATGTACGTATAGGTTCACACACAAAGACATAATTTTCATCAATATGTGTGTGTGTGTGGTGTGTGTGTTTGTATATCGGGATAAATATAAGAATTACCTTCAGGGCAAGGAAGTGGGCTAAAATTTAACTGCTAATTGTTTATGTGAATTATATATACACTTCAGTAAACCTTCCTACAGCTGTTCCAGATGTATAGTTTAAATAATTAGGCTTCAAAATATGATGCAAAAAAAATGGTATCCCAAAAGAGTAGTGACTTGTAAGGAATGCAGGGAAGTTTTATTTCAAGAGATTCAGAAGTTGAAAAAAGTTCGTAAAAAGTGGCTGACCTGTTGATCTAGGAAAGGGGTGGGGAAAAAACAAAGCCTGGGAAAATCAAACTCTGGATCCTATCAGAAGAGTAGGTGTCCCCTTTCAGGTGGGCTTGTACAAGAGAAGAAGGCAGTCTCCATTTTGTCTTTCTGTGTTTTTCCCTTCTCTGACGCTGGCCATGAGACAGATAAGAGGAAAGCCCTTAGCAACCAGGCTGGACTCTAGTGACTTTGGGTAGCAAGTTATAATCAGTAGAGTTAGCTGAGGCACATACGCTTTGTTTTTTATGGATTGAGATCTAAACCCTGTAAATTTCTTCTGGTGTCTGCGCTCGTCTGAGATTATGGGCTGGAGGGAGAACAATCTCTCCAAAAGCAGTTATTCAGTCCTTTTCCATTTTCAATTATCCCCCCCCCCCGGAACTTTCTTCAAGGTCTCTAACCTTGTTATATAGGACAGCAATTTAAACTGTGTAGTGAATCGGTGGTGCTTATTCTGGGAAAACAATCTAGCCTTAGAGTGTAGCTCCCCTGCCAGATCAGGCTACTGGAGGAAAGGAGACTGCCCCTTACCCCCTGCCCCAGGTAAACAGAGGCAGAAAGCATTTTCTGGAAAAAGCAGTAAAGTGTCTGGTGGCTGCAAGGAGAGGGCAACAGGGCCATGGGAAGAAGGTTTGGAAAACCCAAGCCGCCACATGCCATATGTGCACACCGGTGAGCCCCATTACGCTCCCACGGTAATCAACAAAGGTAAAATTCAGTTCTCTGTCATCACATCTGGGAGAACAATCTCATTTTCTTTCATTCAAAATATGTACCTCCAGTTAAACAATCATTCACTCTGATATTTAATGTATGCTTTGTTATGCCATGGCAATACAATTCCCAGAGTTTTTCTCGTTTTTGTACTGATTCTTTATGAGAATGTCATTATTTTCTTGGAGCAAAGAGGCTCAGAGTGATCAGGTGATGGAAAAAAGACTCTTCCTCCAATACCAGATTACTGATCATGAGGAAAGAGGCTTCAAGATATAGGAGAAGCCCTCCTACTGTTGTCATTCAGCCTTTCGGAGATACCCTTGGAGAGAAGGCTCCCCAGATTTGTACAGTAAGAGGTAAACTACTTATCAAATTATTTGTAGCTGGAAATGCCACAAGTGACTTGCACAATTTACTCACTGTGGTTTGGCTTCATCTTCAATCTGGGTTCTCACTTTTACAATCACTACCTTACTAAATCAATACCAATCTTCCTGCAATATAATTCATAGTAAGTATATATTTTGCATTTTGCCATTATCCCACTTTCTTAATTTAATTATCAGACTTCATTTTCTTAAGGTTATTCTAATTTTTTCATATGCACTAATAGACTATGGCAGACTTCTCCAATCTCTGGCAGTGCTCTCTCCTCGCTTTTCCTGCAAATGTCCATCTGTTGTTTTATTGTAGCACAGCACCACAGCACTTCCAGAACATATTCTCATAAATTCTATGTACTTATGTATTGACATGGTAAGCAAAACAACAAGGCTATATGGAACATGAAAAATGACAAATCCCAAATTTTCAAACATGATTCCAAAAGCTACAAACACATTTGCTTAATGCCCCAAACCTGCCAGAGTCAATTATTCAATATCTGAAAAAGAGACTTTCAGGCAACAATTTCTATTTGATCATTTCTGCTTTAAGATCAATTCTACTTCATTTAATATGAAAAAAATCCATTTCCCAAATAATTTTGATTTACACTATAACAACAGAGAACGAATTTTTTTAAATGTTGACAGATTTTTCTTACATTAAGCATTTGTTAAGTGTCTTACTAACCTAAATTTAATATTTGGACTACTGGAGCATCTAATTTTTAAGGTTCAGCGTCTAACTTTAAAACTAGATGCCTGATTTTTTTTTAATTCAATATTTTTCCAAGTACCCCTTTAGCACTTACAGCTAGAACACAGTCAGAATTTATATTTTCCAGAACTGAAATCAATATGAAAAAAAAAAAGAGTATTATAATTAGTCAGCATCACTTGTATGGCATGAAATCACTGCTGAGTTTCAAGCCAACATTAATAGTTTTTCCCTTGAGAATTTTAGTACACTGTGTAATTATTCATAGCTGGGAGAAGACATAATATTCCCTTGTATATCCATTTCCAATTAAGGAAAACTGGAAAGAAAGGCAAGTACTACTGTGGTCATAATATAACTGCCAAGCATCAGAACAAATCACAATCAAGTGATTCAGACACTGAAGACAACGCATTCTTTACCAGTAAAATACTCTAATTAAGCACCAAAGTGATACTGGATTATGGAAGTCAACTTCAAAGACTCAAAGAACATGAAAAATATTATTCTATTTGAAATTCTACAGTCCTTACACAAGGTGAATGAGAAATTGTTTCAAAAATATTGGTAAAAATGTAAAGCTTCCCTGTTAAAAGCATATTTCCCCTCTACTTATAGACACAAATAAGTTAGCATTGTAACTTCAGGGAAAAGCAAACTTGTAGCATACTGTCAAAGCAAAAAAATAATCAACTTTTGCTTCTCAACTGAGCCACAGCTACCAACCCATCGTTGGTGGGTTTAAGCTGGGTTTCAAGCAGTTGAGAGCTGTTTTGAAAAGGCCAGCATAACCCCACCTCATTATCACCTATTTCTTGACCATTGATTAAAGTTATTATAACTTCATTGCCCTCTTCCATCTTTCCCTGTCATCTTCAGCCCTCAGACTCTTAGGTGACAATTCAATTTTTGAGCTTACATTTCTGAGTCTTCTTACATTTACTGGTTTATATAGTGAATATACAGCCCTGCACAGGTCCACTGATGATTGCAGTGCTGTAGCAGGAGCTGACAATCTGTTGCCACACATTGACACAGATAATAAAAAGTTAATGTATTTTTTTTTAATGGTCGTAATTCCATAAAATCTAACAATCACATCGCCAGATTTTGCAAAACCCTTGAAATGAGATTTTGCTTTTTGAATTTTAAACTTCTCTGTTTATATATATTTAGGATTCCACAAACATAACCTGTTTGTGTACTACAAATTATCTGGAGCTCAACTGAAATAAGCCATGTGCTCCAAAATGGATTTTTCCCACATAAAAAACAGAAAGCATTAATAATAAATACACTGTGGAACAGGTACGTTTTTTTCAAATAAACAGAGTGCTGATTAATTTGTGGAAGCTTTGAGATATATTTGAAGCACTTATTCATGGTAAGATAATATTTTTATGCCTCCTAGCAGAAGAAAATGTGCGAATATAACAAAGAAGATTAGAAAAGGAAACATTATTACTGTATGTAGTTTATGTTTTTACGTGCCCAGAGTTATTTGATTAAAATGGGTGGCTATATAAATTCATCTAATAAGTATATAAATAAAATAAAAATATTGAATATATATGCCAGAAATCAGACTTTGAATGCATATCATGCTTTTTTAGTCAATTAAATTATATGAACCAAATATATAATATTCTCTAAAACAAAGGAGATAGATTTATTGAGAATAGGAAGCAAACCCAGGAAATTATTGGCCTCTTGTCTGAAAAAAAATACAGATTTCATGGTGATGATTCATAGTGATTATAATGAAATTAATTTTCAATTTTGTGAGTTTTGCAAAGGTTTATATTCCACAAATACTGATATGTCCAGTGAGCAGATACATTTTTTAAAAATGAAATAAATCTTCCAGAAATTTCAGCCCCAGAGTTGCAGGATTTTGCTGTACCCATAACATTATAGGGAATTTATGGCACTATTGATGATGTCATTTGGCGAATATGGAAAAAGCCAATGGCCACTTGAGATAACAAGAGCAAAGTTCAAAGGAGGAGGAAGAGGAGAGTAGTTGCTAAGTTGACAGCCAGTTTGATGTAGGGGTTAAGGCATCAGGCTAGAAACCGGGAGACCGTGAGTTCTAGTCCTGCCTTAGGCACAAAGCCAGCTGGGTGACCTTGGGCCAGTCACTCTCTCTCAGCCCTAGGCAGCAGGCAAGGGCAAACCAAGCCAAGAAAACTGCAAGGTAGTCCAGGTAGTTGTCAGTAGCCAAAACTGACTTGACGGCACTAAATAAATAAATAACCCTATGTTATTAGAGATATATCAGACATTTATGAAAAAGAGGCTTTGCCAGCTTTTCATTATGGCACTTACATAACTGTAATTTTGAAAGCTGATAAGGATCCTTTTATACAAATTATTACCCAATACTTTTGTTAAATGCTGACACTAAGATTTTAACAGTTACCCTAGAGAGATTACTGAAGGTGGTACCCATAATAATTCATCCAACACAATCTGGTTTTATAAAAGGACATCCAGCCTCAGAAAATATTATATTTTTGGTCAATATATTAGCTATGTACTCTATGCAGAAAAAGCCTTTGATGTGGTGTGAATGAATTTTTTGGTTCAAGTGATGAACCAAAATGAACCTTTTTATGAGGGAGAAATTACATATGTAAGTTAAAAATGTGGAAACAAATGATTACACATATTGACTAATTTTTGTTCAGATAATTTTGGGCAGGATGCTCTCCTTTTTCATAAGCACCTTTTCAGCCCACAGCAGCCATACCTCACTGTATACACCTCATTTTCTCAAACTATATTCTGATTACAAAACTAAAGCTGCACACTTTTGCACATGGACAAGGAAACAAATCCTACTGAATTCAGGAGGACTCTGTTCTTGGTAAAAATGAATTTGATTAGGTTCAAGAGGATATAATATTAAATAGACTTACTTACATATAAATTTCAATTTTATCCCTGAGTGAATAAAATTATCACCTGGGATGCAGGAGAGAGGGTGGGATAAATCCTGTCTGAGACTGCAAATCATTGGGTAAAGGGGAAGGGTTGGCCCTTTCTCATATTTCCCATGGATCCCTCCCCAAATTATTATTTGTCTCTGATGAAGAGACAGCTGCAAGAGATAATTTCTAATGGAAAATGACAAAGAGAAAGAGAAGAAGGATCTTCCATGAAGTGGACTAACGGTCCTTTGCATTCTCCCTGAAGTAGCTATTTTTATTTAAAACAGAATTATCAAATTAATGACACTTCAGTTACCAGGGCTTGACTAGGAAAGTACAAGGATTTTGCCCAAGTAAATTTTGCTGGGAAGTTTACTTTCTTGCAAAACTTTTATTCCTTTTGTGAAGCTTTTTTAAACCATGACCTATTTTCAAAAGCACTTAAACATTCCCAGCATTCTTCCTCATCCCTGAAAGACTATTTGTCAGTTGCAGTTCCACAAATGTCCAGAAATAGCTGACAACAGATAATTCTTTGCAAATTTAGGGAAGGATATTAGAGTCTGGGTTTGGTCTCATACTGTATTTACATCAATTTACACAAAATATTACCTTTTGAAATGCATTAAAAGGTACTAGAACATTCATGTTTAAATTAAAATCCACCAGTTATGCTGGCTTTTGATGAAAAGCACATTATCTGTATTTTTTTTTATCCCACCTTTATTATTTTTATAAATAACTCAAGGCAGTGAACATACCCAATACTCCTTCCTCCTTCTATTTTCCCTAAGACAACAACCTAGGAAAAGTGACTAGCCCAAAGCCACCCAACTGGTTTACATGCCTAAGGCAGGACTAGAACTCAGAGTCTCCTGCTTTCTAGCCTGGTGCCTTAACCACTAGTCCAAACTGAAGGCTGCATTCCTATGTATCTATGAAAAGGAGCTTGCTGATTCTTAGGCAGACTATTTCTGGGAGGAGATAGAAAGGCCAACGATTTCTCCAATACTGCCTCTTCAATGCTTTTCAATAGGAGATAACAAAGACACTCAGGTGCCATGGAGTTGGATTGGGCTCCTAGTTATTCTATGGATAAATACCCTTGATCTCAATTGTCCACAGTTCTTCCACAGACATTCTATTGAGAATACTGATCTCATCCATCCACATTATCTGTTCTCCTTCCTTTCCTCAACCTCACCAAGCATAATTCTTCTTTCTAGTCCATGGTTGATTTGCTAAGCTTTTAAGCTGATCATCACCTCGAGGAAACGGTGTTTACTTCATCTAGAACCGACTGGCTGGTTCTTCACAGTCTGTGGTACTTTTATTCACTATCTCTAAATCCATACTTTGAAGGTATCCTTTCTTTTACTTGTTCTCAATGTCCATCTGCATTTATTCTTGACCACAAGAAAACAAATCTACCAACTTCATTTCTTGACTGTTAATCATGAGTTTACTAAGCATGTTGTTGACACTATCTTTGTCATCTTAGCATTTAAATTTAAACCAGTTTTTTTTACTTTCCATTTACTTTCCTTATGAGCTTTTCTAAGTCTTCTACATTTTCACTTAACAAAAAGGTGTCATCTATATATCTCACAATGTTCTGACATCCGATTTTGATCCTAGTTCTTATTACTTGCAAGCCCTTCATTCTTAATACATTTGCTGTACATGTTAAAAAAGAGTTAAGGACAATATGCATCCTTGTCTCTTCCCAATTCTGAACCACTCTGTTTCTTCAAACTAAATTATAGTAGCTTCTTATTCATTGTAATAGCATTAGTATGTTTCGCATTCTGGCATGATCCATACAATCAAAGGCCTTCCTGTAATTAAGAAAGAAAAGGTAATCCTCCTTAGATCATCTTGCTTTATTATGTGCTTTTAAAAATCTGTTTTATGTTCTCTATCATATTCCTCTGCCCTTTCTGAAGCCTACATTTATTTGATATTTCTCTTTCCATACCCAAATCTGTTCCTCTTTTTTTCCCAATCCCTAGACCACAGTCTTATTCCATATTTACTGACATGAAACTGTTAGCACTTTGCCTCTTTTCCTGCAGCTTTAAACAATTCAGTGAATATTTTATCTGAATCTGGCACAGCTGGTTTATTGCCTCTTATACCTCACTTTCTAGGAGTGAGTTGCTGAACATGTTCTCTCTCTACAAATGTTTCTGACATTCTGTAATCTCATTTGTAAAAGATTTCAATATAAACTTTCATATTCCTTTAATTTCATTTGCCTGTATTAGATCTTTTCCACAATTATTCTTAAGTTGTCCTAGTTAGCCATAAATTTTCCTGTAATTTCTGATCTTAAAAACAGCTCTCATTTTCCTTTTCTTGTTCTTTTCCTCCATTTGTTGATATTCACTGAAATTACTTTCTTTTTCTGATATCTGAGCCTGAAAGTTTGCATTCAGCCATTATACAACATTTTTATTGCCCAAGGCTTTTATCCTCCATTTTTCCCTGTCAGGATAGCTTATGTTGAAAACCATTTAGATCTTTTCTTATTTTTAAAAATTGGGGATATTTTTTCTGCTTTAGTTTTCAGAGTTTCTTCCTGTGACTAAGATTCCTTTTTTCCATAAATGAAGTACACTTACTCTATTTAGGCTGATCTGATTGTATGACCCCAGACCAAATTTTGCTGGCACACCTACTGTCTTAGATGTTCTAATATTCCATGCTGCCTGACCCTCCCATGCACCCCCATGCACCCTTTCACTCACTCCCCCACCTGGCAGTGCCTGGGGCTTGCAACTTCCTTCCCCACTGACTTGATTATGGGAAGCCAGAAGGAAGTTGCCTCGCCTAACGACCGGGGCATTCACATAATGACAGCAGCAGGGATTGCTGAGATTGTGGTCACTAAGTGATGCGGTCACATGATGTTTCACCTAACAACCACCTCGCTTAGTGACCAAAGTTCTGGTCCCAACTTTGGTCGGATAGTGTCAGGTTCAGCCCAAGAATCACACGAGAGAGTCCAGAAATCAGCTCAGCTCTTTTATTTGCTTGCACCTAATAGACAGAATCTCACCAGACTAACTCTAACTCCCCAACAAGAGCAACTACAACCATCAAGCCCTTAGGGAGGGGCCAATCTCTTCCCCCTTACTTTCACACAGTCCAGCTGGGGGCTGAGGAGATGCTTGGAATGACCCCCCCCCCCCCGTAACCTTGAATGCCTTCCATCACAGATAGCGAGGACTACCTGTATTCCATATGCTGGAGAGCTAACCACTCCAGACTCAATCTACATCTATTATGTACAATGTTATTTTTAAAGTGATGACGATTCTTCCTGATGACAGAGGAACCAACCTGCTAAATTCAAAATTGACAAACATGCACGGCATGAGCCAGAGTGTTTTAGATTATATACTTTAAATAATGTTTACCAATGTATTATGGGTTTGCCAGATTTAACAAAAATTAAGACGATCCCACAAATATTAAATAATACTAATTTTTTGTGATAGAATATATATATGTGTGTGCCCAATATTTGAAACAAATAAAGAAACAATCAAAAAACAAAAAAACAAAAAAAAACCCATGTCCTCATTTGGAGGAAGACACACACAATTAATTCTGTGTACCCAAGTGAGATTTGTGGTTGTTTCTCAAAGATCAGTTCCCCAGGAGGTGAAAATATGGATATGTGAGAAAAATCTGGGAAAATATGGGTATGTGAGAAAAATCTGGGAAAAGTAATAACCAGACATTTGTTTTCAGAATAGTGAGTAAAATACTATTGCTACAACCAATTTGCACAGCTGTAATTATACCAAAAAATTCAAACATTATCATCATTATAATTGCTATTTGTCATGCTACTATTGGTATCGTGACTAGAGTATTATACAGGCAGTATTTACTAATCTTTACATTATGAAGAACTTTTCATATACTGCAGACTATATACATCACCCTTAATATATTTTTGTGAAGGAATGCAGTCTTAAGAGTTTGCCAGGCATTTTGCTCCATTAACATGGTGGCAAGACCTTTACACCTTTCGAGACCTTTTTTCATAACTTGACTCCTAATTCATCCCGCAAGTAAAAGAAACCATACATATTAGACTAACTGAAACAAATTAATGCATTTCTGAGATTCATACAAATCTAGATGGAACTTTATGATGCAATAATGGGAAAGGCATTCTAGCATAATTTCAGCTATATGCTAAATTTTTCAAAAATATTTACTGGGATATGTAGGATATAAGCCTAATAAATCAGCTAGGCTTAATTTAAAAGGGAAATACAAGCTTCTGATCTCCTAATGGTTACTTCAGACAGAAGAACACAAGTCAAGGCTTTCCTGCTTCTCATTTACATGATATAAGCTTATGCTTTAGTATGATGTCTGGGTATGCCATTATGTTTAACCCTAAATTCTAATATCTTCTGTTTGTTTCAGGGTTACTACTTTTAACAATTCATCCAAATGACAAACATTAAGAGTATCTGCATTAACAGAGCAGATTTCTCACTTGTAATACAGAGTGGCTTGTTCTTTAAAAAGGCTTAACTATCTTAACACCCCAAGCAAATCTTTGGAATGGCTTTTTTTTTTTTTTACAGTTAAACTGTACATATAACCCAATCCAATTGTATCAAGCACACTACAGAGGAACTAGGGATGTACCAAGACTGTACCCACTTCCAGGGACTGGATTTCTGGCTCTCAAAATAGTCTGCTCCAACCAGATCACCGCAGGGGGAGGCCATTCCGACTCATTCCTTAGATGAAAAGCAGGCTAGAAAAAAATAGAGCTTCCCTCATTATCTAGTATGAAGTACAAATTCCTCAAACATTTATCTTTTATTAGGATAGGCCAACATTTACAGAAAAGTTGGAACATTGTAAGGAGATGCAATGGTATGTGAGAATGATGTTGGGAGAAAGGAGGAAGAGCTGCAGCCTAGACAACCAGCATGTAAAAGATATTCAAGTCCACAGAAGGAGAGGAGGCATGGGAAGCATTTAAGAAGGGACCCTCCCTAGTTTTCCAGAGAGCAAAAGGACGAGGGGAGAAATATTTTCAGTCTTGCAAGATTCTGTTAATGTAACCTTAAAATAAAGACAGAGTTAGTATTCATTGTTGTACTTCTTGTCTGGACTACCCTGAAGGGCTAATAGGGGTTGAATGTGCCATAGAGGGAGGAGGGGTTGGTTGGTTGGTAAGAAGTAATAAAGAAAGTTATAAGGCAACAAAAGTGTATGTGATTTAAAAAAAAAAAAGTTAAACGTGTTTTAATTCAGGTGACTAAACAAAATATAAGAATACAGCTGCCAAGGATGAAAGACTGGGAAAAAGATAGATGGGATGAAAGATAAAACTAATTATCTATTTTCAAAGATCTCTCCATTTCAGATTGGCCAGATTACAAAGGTTACTCTGATCTGAGGAAGTCCTACTGATCACTGAGTATAAACCTCCTCTTCTTCTCTCTCCTCTCCACCATGGCATTTTATGGAAGCACCCCCTTCAGTCTTAGCAGTCACCATTTGTAGCACGTGATCTTCCAGTGTAGCAAATCAGGAACAGACCCAATCTATTCTGATTCTTATTTACAGCAGGACTGATTGGAGCTATCCATATTTTTTAAGTTATGTTACAGACTCTCTCAAATCCTGAATTCTTTGGGATTTGCTCAAGTCAAATGCATAGCCCTTAATAGGAACTATTTCTATTTAAAGATTATATAAGCAGACTAAAGGTAAGTGCTAAATTACTTTGTTCCATTTTGTCTTGCAACTGATTGAGCAAAAATATGATATTGAAAGGTTGAGTAGTTACACCAGCATTAATTATTAATTTGCTATTATGATTCTAAGTTGGAAAGCAATATACTTTTATATTATGGTCAAATATGGAGATTAATGTATGAGAATGCAATTCTGCATATGCTTACCCAGGAACAAGTTCTTTTTAATTCAATAGTTGTTTTACACAAAATTGCACAGAATGCACTTTTGATTCAGATCTTGTTAAGTGAATTAAGCAATGAACATTAAGTAGCTATCAGTATCTGCCCCGCTCCTCAAAAACTAAATGTTCTATTCTGTTCAACAGATCAAGTCAGAATGAATTCTGGGAAATTCTGATTCTAGATGGAATGTTAAAATTAAATAGTGCAGGATTCTATTACCATAGACTGACTTGATTTTGAAAGCATCCCTGCCATTCCTAAAGTTCAGGAGCAATTCAGGAAGAGATATGGGCAAACAGACTTCCCTGTAATTCCTGCCTGGTTAAGATAACTGGTAAGATAAACTGTTGTCTATCTTCCCTGTAAGGTGCTGTTTCTGAGGAGTGGAATGAGTGAATTTAACTTAAGAACTTCAACAGAATCAACAACCCTCAACATATTACAATTTATTTTTAAAAAAGGAAGAAAATATATTTTTAAATATATTCTGGTTCAAAATTTACAATTATCTGAATTATATATAATTTCCAATAAATAATTTAGGTAGCTGTATATTAAAAGTCTTCTCTAAACAAATACAAGATGACTTCACAAAACTTTCCTGGTTTACAAGTGATGAAAATATCTGGAAAAATGATGAATTAATTATTAAATCAAGACAACACAAATGTTTTTACAACCACAATATGGAAGTTTGGTAAAAAGATTGCAATAAAGAATGGATAAAGCCAGTTCTGTTACAGTAGAAATACAGAAACAGAAATATAAACACTTGCAAAACTAAAAATAACTGAATTAACACACAAAAGATAACAAAGCTGGTGAATTTGGGATATTTTTCATGTAAGCTTCTGATCCACTGTCCAATTTCATTTTTAAAAATCCTTTTACAGTTTTTTGGAAGTTAAAAATTATCTCTGGAAAGCAGCATGGCTATTCCACATCTTGCATATTTAAGATCATTTGATATAAATGAACTGCCTCTTAACGAGTATTATTCCAATATGCCACCAAAAGATGGAATATGATTTACAAAATATGAAATATGCTGATCTATTTTAATAATTGTGTATGCAGAACCAAAGTGATAAATTATTCTAAAATAACAAAAGCAGCATGTTCTACAATAATTAGCATAGAAGAGAATTATGTGATCCTGTGCATTCAGAGTGAGCTACTATAAATAGGTGCACCGAACATTTCTAATATCAGTTTCTTATGTACCCTTACTATACACTCCATACTATACCCAAGCATAAAGTTCTAAGAAACATTATGTTTAGTATGAGGGTCAGAATCATTTCTTTCAGGGCTATTCGTAAAACATAATCTCAGGAATGCTCAAAATTATCTACCACAGTTTTAATAAGTTTTTTAGGATTAAGTATTAGGGATCAGCTTGCAGATGATATGGCACTCTGCTAGCTTGCAAGTTTATATAACTTATCACCTTCATTATTAAGTTGCCAGTTTTGAAGATATAATTAGCTATAAATATATAAATTGTGTGCTGTTTACATGCTCTCCAAGTGTCCCTTTGCAGTTGAACAATACTCCCAATTATCTTGATACTTGCAATAATCCCGTATAAATACAAAAGCAGCCCTCCCCTTCCTCAAATAATTCCTTTTCCTTAACTTTCTACCATATTCCAGGCAAGGTAGGCTGTGTAGGTGGCTCTCATTGAGTTAACCGGGCCAAGTAAGCAGGATGCAAATTGAGACACACAGGGCAACCTGTTTCTCACTGGGGATCATACAGATTGGAGATGAAGCAAATAGTGCCCCTGAAAATATGCCTTTATTTTTTCCACATAAGTGAACTGAAAAGCATAATGCAGTACTTGGACACAATTTTCTCATTAAGGCAAAGGTTGCTGATCACTTCCAATTCTAGATAGTCGTTTCTATCAAAAGTAACCATGCTGTGACCAACAAGGCTCCCAAAACAAACTGGCCGAAGCATATGGACCTTTAGACTTATTCTGCAGGATCCAGGGGTGGCAGGGTAGAAAATTAAGCAGACAACTGAGATCTTTCCCTCTGAAAACTCAAACACAGTCTGCAAGTTTGGTATGCAGAAAATCCCTGAAATACATGCCCTGCTTGGAGGAACAGGTACCCAGAAGAGGCCTGGCCTGGACCTGTCTCTCGTTTTGTCTGAGGCAATGTCTCCCCAGGACAATGGGAGGCCATGATGGAGTGGATCCTTAACCCTTCAGACTTGAAAGTTAGCAGTTCTTGTGGTATTGCTGAATTACATGGTTTAGACTTCCATCCAGTCAACTGCAACATTAGATAGATAGATAGATAGATAGATAGATAGATAGATAGATAGACAGACAGACAGACAGACAGACAGACACACACACACACACACACACACACACATACACACACATGTATACACACACACATACATACGTGTGTGTGTTTGTGTGTGTGAATTGTTGCCTAAAATAAATTTTCAACATAAAATTATTATGACTAATTCCGTTTCTCATAATGGCTGAAAGCTAACTGCATAGCTTTCCTTTACCTTGACATCACGAATCCATATGGATACAAACTTCAGACGCTTCCTGGAGTTTAAATCCAAGGGAAATTGAAACACAGTAAATAATTTATACTTTTTCACATAGCTTAAAAGGGGCTGGTTTGACCTTCTCAGCAGGAGTTTTTTTTTCTTTCCCAAGCTTCAAGCCAATGTTGCTTTATCTTGGGCATAGTTCTGATACATTTAATCATTTCAGTTGTTACATTTTTGCAACTAAATCACTTCTCTTACCACCAGCCAGAGAAAGCATTTTCTCACTGTCGTTTTTCTTTTGCTGCTGGGTTGTTTTGTAAACGTGACATTAGAAAGCTTATTTTCAACTTACTAAATATTCTGTTCCGTTTCATTAAGAGAATAAGACATACTCCCACAGAGAAACACTTTTTAAACCACTGTCAACAGTATGCACTGAAGGACAGTAATTATGGAAAATTTTTGGAGTTAAAATCCAAGGCACAAGGTCACAAAAACAAAGTCACAAGCAGTTCTTCAGCTTTTGAAACGCCCACACATTAGATTAGGGAAACAGCAAGTTTGGAGAATTTCATCTATAGTTCAACAGAAGTGTTTAAATCCTTTTAAAGAATGTAAAATGTTGGCCAAAAACAGATTACTCTTTTTTTTAAAAAAACAACAACTGCATCCTTGGAAGGCAACACAATGCAAGAAACAATCTTTCTTTCGGAAGAAAAATGCGGTAAGATTTTTTGTTTGGTTTTGCGAAACTACAAAGAAACATGTTTAAACAGTATATATGCTTCCCCAATTCAAAACTGTCCAATCATTAGATTGTAATGCAAACTCTCCCTAAGGAAAGCATTCCCTTCGGTTATTATATTGCTTCCGGAGAGAGCTTGGTTCTTTTGTGAATATTCAGAGTACGAGAAACTGCAGGCATTTATTTGCTATTGCAAACAAAAGGTACGCAGCGCAGCCCTGCGCAGCACGGAAGAATGCCTAGCCAGCCGCCTATTCTGCGCACGTGCTGCAGGTCGACACTGGGCTGCGAAGGGGAGAAGACACTTAGCAATAGGGCAGAGGATATGCTGTCCCAAGGTGTTGCTCTAGGCGCAAGTTTGCTTTGTTTCGCCCCCCTCCGTTTTGGCACCACTCCCACCAGCATCCTCAAAGAGGCTGCAACTGCAGAAGCCCGAAACGAAGGCACCACAGGCTGACTGCAAGACTGCAGTCATGAGGCTCTTGGCACGCAGCAATCCCCCACCGTCCGGCCATAGGGTGGGGTCTTTTCACACACGCCACTCAGTCCGTACGGTACACACAAAAGGAAAGCGACCGGGGGCTCGCCCTCACTCCTTCTCCCGGGGGTGCGAGCGGGAGAGCGCAGAAGAACAAGATGCGAAAGAACCAACGCAGTGCAGCACTAGGACGCCCTTCATCACGCCAAGGGAAAAGGGCGTGAGGTGAGACCGGGAGGCGCCGGAGGCCGCACTCCCGAGGGGCCCGACCAAAGCGCCCCGGCTCCTACTCCTGAGCCTTGGCGGGGGAGGGCTTCTTCTGACAGACAAAAGGAAGGAAGGAAGGAAGGAGTTTATTACTGCGGAGGCGCCGGCTACGCAGTTCCCTGCTTCAAGAGAGCCGAGCCGCCGCCGCGGCCGCCACGCCCCACCCCGCCAAACTTCGCCCCCTCCCCCCACAGGAGGGCGGAGGACAAGGGGAGGCAGGTGCCCGCGCGCTCCCGGGCAGGTGCTCGGGCTCCCCCAGAAAGTTTGCGCGAAGACGCGAAACGGAACGTCCTCCAAAAAGAGCTACGCCCTCGCCAAATTCGCAGCCTCTTCCAGACACGCGTCGTGGGACAGAGACCCTCGTACCTTGGAGGGGTCCTCCGGCTGCTCAGCCTCGGCGGCCGCCGCCGCCGCCACCTCCGTTGGCGCCTGCCCTTCGGGGCTCCCGGGCTGGGATTCTCCTGCGGCAGTGGTCCCATCCTGCGGGCTCCGCTGTTCCGTAGAGCTGCCCGCCCCCATGGCTCTCTCCGATGTGTGGCGGGAGGCTTCTTCGCAGCTCCGTTGCCCTAACCTCTCTGGCCCCGAGACGCGACGCTTCCTGCCCAGGAAAGATAAATATATGATAGCAGTAATAAAGCTGTCCAGGCAGCTGCGCTCTCCTGCTCCTCAACTTCGGCTGCTCAGGAAAGTGCTCAGGCTGCAACTGAACCAACCCTGGAGGTTTCTGCGAACTCCTTTAAAAAAAAAGCCAACAAAAATACCTCCTCCCTGGTCCCCCGCCCGCCTCTCCCTCCTGCTCCATCACATGAGCAGAGCCCCGGACACGCCTTGCAGCAGCGAACCTGGGAGTCAAGAAAGAGCGGGGCGAGGGGGCGGGCGGGCGGCGGAGTGGCTGAGATCCCAGCACCTCTGGCGAGGTAGCGCTGTCTGGGTCTCGCTGTTTCCCACCCTCGGTTTCGTCCTTCGACTTTCTAAGTGCCCAGGCTCAAGAAGAGGCGAAGTCACTCCCGCTCCCATCACTCCCATTAATGGACCTCATCTCTGAATTCCATTATAAAAGGACCGGCGGGGGAGGGGGGGATGGCTTTGTAGAGCGTCTGACCTTCAGCTCTCAGTTGAACAACCTCTCCCTTTTCTGCTTTGAGGGATGCGTCTGATTGCTCTAACATGCCTACTCTTCTACCGGGCGAGCAGAAATCACAAGGACTAGAATGTTCAGACGGATTGGATTTCAAAGCTTTTAAGGGCAACGTGTTCTTTTATATTTAATCTGTGTCGCCTAAGTGAGGCTTCTCACACTTAGGCACGGCATAGATAGACCCAGGTAGAACCAAATTTGGAGTGCAATCCAGGATTAGTCTAGTAATTTTTGAAGGAGGTAATCGGATGAGAAAGTCAGATCACGTAAAAAGGGCCAGCAACTGTATCATCCAAGCCACCGACCCTTGCATAAGTAAGCGATATAACAACCAACCTAAATGATTTCCATATTTTTCCATATCATGGGATCCAGCAACAGCAAATAAAAATGACATGTCAGCAGCATATGATTCAGACAGAAGGCTCCTAGTGCTACTGATGAAAAGGTAGTGTGCAGTCATTCTGGCTTTGAAAAAGAAAGGTTTACAAATGAAGGGCAGTATCTTCATTAGAGTTGTACCCCCCTCTCCCAACCCTGTACTTTTTGCCATTATCATTCCTGAAGAAGAGAGAAATTGCTTTTGATGAGATTGCCAAGAAATGGGGATGAAGATCTGTCTCATTTTACAATCCCCTCAATGGCCTGTAGCCTTCCTGGCTTCCATACTTGAAAGACATGCCATTAAATTAATGGCCTAATTTAATGATGATGCTTTATTCAAATAAATCAAGTTTTCTGGATTTGCACAATACCCTGAACCGTGGCTTTCACGTAATACATTAGGCTAAAATGTAACAGGTTTGTTTGTGTTTTGGTGTATTGTGTACAAACAGAATTCTTTCTATGGAGGCTGCAGATGGATAAAGAGATGCATAATTAAAATAGTTACACTACCACCTGCCATTATCTGGCAGTGGGGAAAAACTCACAAACAGTACCGTGTGTGTGTGTGTGTGTGTGTGTGTGTGTCAAAGAAGGAAAGTCCTATGAAGTTGAGATAGAAAAATCCAGGGAACACTATGGTAATTTTTTCGTTTGTGTGCATTTGTACTAAAGCAATAAATCTTTAACTTCATTGCACTGCAATGGTTTTTATACCACAACCGATATGCGTATTATCAAATGTTACAGTAGTTCCATTCTGAAAAATTTCTAATCTCCTATTTGTATACATCACTGTTAATCAGAACATTCTTTGTGTCTTGCAATCCATATAAATTAATGTTGATTAATCAACCAGAATAAAATGTTACAATCAGCAATAATAAACATCACAATCATTGATCAAGTTAAATGGATTCTAATGTTAAAAGAACAAATAGCATTAGACCTGCTAGATTTGGCAGTCAAATCCTGGTGTGGCCATTTTGTTGCTATTTTAACTTGATGTGAGACATCCAGAGTCTCATGGCAAGTATTGTAGGCAGTCATACAAATTGAATTGATAGATAAAAACTGTAAACCAGTGTTGTCCAAACTTGGCCACTTTAAGATGAGTGGACTTCAACTCCCAGAATTCCCCAGCCAGCATGGCTGGCTGGGGAATTCTGGGAGTTGAAGTCCACTCAAAGTGGCCAAGTTTGGACAACACTGCTGTAAACCCTGACATTGCAAAGCCATGCAGATGGCTGAAACCTCAATCCTAGGGTCAGATTTGTGATACCTGAGAATAATAGAGATGGACAAGAAAAAAAAATTTTGGGTGGCTCTTACTTCTACATAACCTGATACTAAATTGGCAATGATTCAATGATCTTTTCATAAAATATTACCCTAAAATATTTTTAAGTAGTTTGAAAAGTCCTAATGTCTAGTCAGTCTCTAAATTAAATGGTTCTCTTTTAAAATACATGTGAATGTTCAATTTTAAGTTGCATTTCTTTTTCTGTGTTATCAATATGAACAGTACATCTTTTCATATAATTATTAATTTAGGCATGGATTCTGGAAAGTGATAATTATCCAGTTCTGGCTGTGCCTAGTTCACAGGGCCAGTGGTAGAGATGATCATACACAATTGTTATCTGTTTCAATAAATTATTTTTATATATATTTAACTTGTTTCAATAAATTACTGAGTGCTATGGGTCCTGAATGAACATTCTACTAACACTTTTAGACCAGCTCATTGCCTATTGACACAGTTTTAGAAAACAAATAGTTAGACATTTTTGTGGAACATGGAATAATTCACATTATGAGTTTCTTTTAAAAAAGGAAAACTGCCATTCCCTCATTATGACTAAACTGTATTGAGAGGACAGTGGCTGAATCCAGGCATAGCCTAAAATAGTCCATAAAATAGACCTATTGAATTCTGTGAGACTTAAGTGCTATTGATTCCATTGATTTACTCTATGCTATGTTTAAAGTTTGACCTGTGCTTAGATAAGCACTGGGATTGCTTTCCACTGTGGATGTAAGAAAGGTTGTGAATGCTTGAAGAGGAGCTTCTGATAAAAAGAGAGACAGAGAAATAAAAGCAGGTTGAAAAAGGCTTGACAGAGAAGAGGAGCAACATGGGAAAGAAAGAAACAGAAATAAATTTGTAGTTCAACCCTGAAGTTTAATGAGTCCCTAAAATGCTACATACCTGCAGTGTTATTAATCATTTTTGCTTATAACCTTACAGTAAATTGTTAAATATTCAATTGTATCTTGCTAATGTTTTTCATATTGGGATACCTACATTGAACTCAAAAGCTCTTCTACACAAAGACTTTTCCGTAATCAGTGGAGGGGACAAAAAAGTCAAAATGGCAATTGCAGTATCATGAATGAAGCCCCACTCCTTTTGTACAAGTGTCAACATCTCACGCACATACAAAGCAGTGGGGCTTTGGTCATGCTGTTGTGACTGCCAAATTGACTTTTTTGACTTGTTCTGCAGACATTGCTGTCCATGGTGTGCATAATCATGGGCTAAGGATTCTTGGGAGCCCCCTACAAAAAAATAGTTAGAGCCAAGACAAAACTAGAGGAGCAGGACATAAACTAGAGTCAATTCAATTTAGTTTTATATTAAAAGAAAATAATCAAGTATGATTAATCCCTATCTATTTAATAATTTCTCCCTTCTATCACATTAAAAAATGCAATTTGACAGTAACTTCTGCAGGGGATTGGAGCCACATAGAAGCTGGGGCAGGGGGGTGTATTTTATGCAGTTTTGCTATAATAAAAAGTAAAGTATAGATGGACTGTAAACTTTTGCATTACTTTAATTCATAATGAATAAATTGAATACATGGTTTGGGAAGTAGTTATATATGTCCTTGTCATCATTTGATGTGTAAAGTCTAGAATATATTTTTGGAAGATTAAGTTGTAGTTCTAAATATATGTGGAACACATGAAATGATACCAGTAGGACTTGCTTTCACTAATCTATGATTAAGTGAAAATGTAGTTGTATGTGTGGTGATTCACCTTAAGATAAAATTTAACAGCTTAATTTTTGAGGAAGGCATGTCCTCTTAACCTTAAATTTCAGGAGACCTTTACATATCATTATAAATTCTACAGTGTAATTTGTGAGATTCTCTTTGTTAGAAAGCTAACAAGAAAAGAAATCCACAAAGAAAGGTCTCAAACCTTCACCAGCATCAGGATAAATACTTTTTCTCTTCATGCAGAACAGGTTCTTTATATTATTTCCAAGATCAGGTTAAGTTACAGTGGTGAACAAAACAAACTATGGAACATGGGATTGTGTATCCCAATACTGAATTTAACCTTTTTTCCCATGACAGCCTAGTTAATTCAACAACAAATCTACATATGAAGCAAGTTTTATCTTAACCAAGAGCAGATTCTGTGCAAAAAACAAACAAACAAAAAAGAATGGGATCTTCACCACTTTAAATATAAAAGATATCTGAGTTTAAATAAACATTTTTAAAAGGGATGTTTTAGTGATTTTAAAACACAGGGTCTTTTTATAAGAATTAAGGAACAATGATATCTTTGTCAAGTAACTGGCCATAAGCGCCATTACTCTGGCAGGTAAGAAGATCCATTACTGGGTGACACCAACAATGCTATCTACGGAAAATTTTGTCAGAACTGATGCTCCATTAGTGGTGCTAATGGGGACAAAACAGAACATAAAAGAGGTATGTTGGAAGCAGCTATGGATTTGTAAGATACAAAGCTTCCTTTTTACCCAGCACATCCACAAAGTTGGCCCAAACCATGGTAATTGGGGGGCTGGTGTTATTTATCCCCCCACTAGAATCAGTGGGAAGAAAAATGCAACATTATTTCTCCCCAAGGATAAGATTACTGTGCCTGACAAATTTCTGCATAAATATTTGCCTCACTACTAATAGTAATTAAAAATATGTTTGTATTAGTTTCTAGAGAGCCAGTTTGGGGTAGTGATTAAAGTGCTGGACTAGAAATTAGGAGACCATGAGTTCTAGTCCTCCCTTAAGTATGGAAGTTGGCTGGGTGACTTCGAGCTACTCACTCTTTCAGCTCAACCCACCTCACAGGGTGGTTGTTCTGGGGAAAATAGGAGGCAGGAACATTATGTATACTCCCTTGAGTTGGATAAAATAAAGGTGAGATATAAATATCATATCCACTCTCCTAATTCATTTTTAAATAATAATAAATAATGATAAAATAAATAATAATAAATATCATATCCAGTCTCCTAATCCACTTTTTACTAATCATCTTATTTAGCTTCTTTTGGAGCTACATATATGTGTTAGGATCATAATATTGCAAAATGGAATTACAGCAAATAATCCCTTTACATAATTCACAGATAAAGCAGATGTAGAAAGCAAAGTGTGAAAAATGTCCCTGAAGTGCAGTCTTAATTCTATTTGGAACCAGTTGCTATCAAACAAAATACAATTTCCTTCCAAGAAAGGTATTTTTAAATCAAGGTCTTTATAATACTATTATTTTCACAATGTATCTTAATATCTTAACAGAGAAATGCTTAATGTCATTGATTATGGTTGCTTTCAACTGTAGCTACAAAAAAGTAATTGCATATTAAATAAGAATTGATTTCCCTGTGATGTTCCCAATTCATGATAATATTAATAACCGATAAGCACTGAACAAATCTTCTATGTGCAGCAGTGGGCTCTCTTCTCCATTCACAGGCTATGCTTCTGAGGAAGTACCCCAGTCTACTTTGAGAAGTGGCATAGCCACAATTCAGAACATCTAGAGCCTTAAATAGTTACTCAGTTCAAGTATTATAATTGCATTTATTCAGTATAGTGTATTGAGAGACCAGAGATAAAGTGTCTGTGTGATCAGTGCTCCCAGCTCCTTCACTATCCTTTTGCAAGGTCAGACCGAGCAACCACATTTTCCAAAGAAGCAAATAAATATTCTCAATTTTATTTACAGCCAAAAGGCCCAAAAGAGCAAGTAAATATTGCTTAACAAGAATCTGTCTCTAATAAAATGCAGAGCCCCGGTATTTACTCTGTGCATGTGTGTGTATTTGAAGACATGCACCCAAAACAGAATGAAAGATGCTCTGAAACTAAGGCAGTTCCAGGAAGACACATTTTCTATTAACAGTCTTTCTCACCAGGGCTCAACCCACATAGAAATGTTCAGGAATGAACATAAAACGTGACACATCTCAAAACATCAAGCCCTGTATTATAGCTAAAAACTTACCAAGCCCCCAGTGTAAGAAGATCAAAGAGGGAAGATCTAATATCCTTCCCCTTCCTTGGATACTTGTTCCCCTGGTCCTTTTTCTGGGTCTTTAACTGTTTTCCAACTGCCACAATTCTCCACTAGAATATTAGTGCAGCATTAGAAAAGTCCAGTTGATCTCACCAGGTGGATCCGGGCATAGTATTGATAGGGTGGGGTGTGAAACACAACAAAGCCCCTTCTTTAACAGGCATGATACCTTAATTCCTATACTTGCCCTCCGTCCTGCAAGATTCCCATTCCTTAGGAACTCATTATATTTGTGGGAGAACGCTGTTTGCTTATTGTTTTAATGGGGCTATTTCCTCTTGGAAGATGCAGCTATTCAGTACTGTGCTGAGTTTTCTTAACCATCTCATGGCCTGGGGTTGGGGAGGAAAAGCCCCCTCCTTCACCTAGCCTAATGTTATGCCTTGTTTATTCTAGTTCATGTCAAGAAAAACTATGAAGACAGAATGGTACAGCATAAAACGATACAATATAACACGTCCACACCTATTTGTGATTTCACAACAAGGCACACTGATAGGCATACAAGGACATGAAAGAATAGTTAAAAAAAATACCATCGTCTTCAGATCTAACCATGAAGATCAAACCCACCAGACACTCTTAGATTTTGAGCACTATAACATATTGAATTTTATGCTGCAGTCAGTTTTTCTGAATACTGGCTGTCTATTCAAGCAGAGGATCAGCCTCACCATTAGCCAGAGTGAAGCAGCCATCTTGAGTGACAGAGGCTGAGAGGCCCAAAATGGGGGCAGAGAATTGCAGGACAGAAATCTATCTGCCATGCAGCCCACCCTGCACCTCTGAGTTTGCTTGCTTCATGTGTAGGGAAGAATATTGTCTGGCCACAAATTTTGCATCTTGATTCAACTGCCAGTCCAACAAACTTCCGTCTTTAGGATGGGAAAAGACACCATCTTTTTCTTTTTCTCAGCCAAAACATGTTTTGGATTTGTGCTATACAGGTGATCCTCACTTAATGACCACTTGTTCAGTGACCATTTGAACTTACAATGGCACAGAACGAGCAGTACTTATGACCGGTCCTTATGCTTATGATGGTTGCAGTGTTCTCAGGGTCATGTGATCACAATCAGCAGCTGGCATGCAATTACAACATTGCAGTGTCCCACAGTCATGTGATCATCATTTGCGACCTTCTTTCCTGGCTTCCTACAAGCAAAGTCAATGGTGAAGCTGGCAGGAGGTCGCAAATGGTGACTATATGACATTGCATTTAACGTCATGGGATTTACTTAACAACAGCATCTGGAAGTGCCAAAATTTCCATCGCTAAGTGGTGCAGTGACATGATGTCACGCTTTACGACCATGTCACTTAGTGATGGAAATTCTGGTCCCAATTACTGTTGTTAAGTGAGGACTACCTGTAGTTCTATGACGTGAAGGGAGATGTTTCTTTACCTGTGTATATTGGGCTTATTATATCTGGTTACTTCAAACTGATTACAAGCTGATATCTTGGCATATTTCAACTTGCAATTTTAAAAAGTGCTAGAAAATGTTTATCCTATTGAAGCCAGATAATTTTAGGCTTTTAAAAAACAAACTGGAAGATTCTTATGTGAAAGAAGACATGCAAGTCAAATAGAGCTTGTTTATGGCAGAGGTCTGCTTCTTCTTGTGAGCTGAAGGCCCCATATATGTTTGAGTGGCACATGGAGGAACATACCCTCAAAACAGGGCCTGAAGTTGGCAAGGCCTTTCAAATTAAAAAGTTAAACATCTACATACATACACTCATAAACAAACCCACCCTCATACCCACATACACACATACTTGTACACATTAATATACACAAACACTGAAACACATACGTAAATACACAGAAACACATGCTAACACATACATGATGGGGAGGCAGTATGTTGCAGGGAAAAAAGGAAGAGTGGGAAGGTAAAGGGAGAAGTTGGGAAAGAGTCAGGAAACCCAGGAAATTGGTTCTGGACGTGTTTCAAGGAACCCTGTTCCCTCATTACACTTAACTAGATCAAAAGGGGGTTAATTAACTAGTGAACTCATCCCCAGTTTGGGGTTCAATTTAAGCCCGGTCAGATTTGGGCCACAAAAATTGTTCGAGTTCTCTACATTTCTTTCTTGTCATCCACTGGTCATTTACTCTGTTTGTTTGTTTGCATCCAGATCAGGTAGGCCTAGCCAGCTATGCACAGTCATGCACAGCCATAGGAATACTGAAACCTAGTCAGTTGAGCCATTTAACCCCTCCTCCCCTAAAAGAACTGTAAAGAAAGATGCTGAAAAAGTAAAGTGCTTTATGACAAAGCTCACCGTCAAGCCCCAACACACTTCCCAAAAACTAATTTGCTGCAACAGCCAAACCGCATTTATTGCAGCCTGGGGATGTCATAAAGCCCTGCCAGTAGTCTCCTGAGAAAAAGGCTCATAGAAGATTATGTAATTCCTGGCAAAAAATAGTGGGAGATTCTGCATTCTTAAAATGTTCATCTGTGACCCAGTTAGTGTGAATGTATGCTGCCAGAACCACCGATAAGGAGATTAAGCTGAGTCAGAAATTATGGGAACAGTAGGGCTACTATATCTGGGCTGCAGAATTCAGGAGGGCCACTAGATGGCAGCAAACAATTTTTGTGTACCTCCTTGCTGCCATCTAGTGGATGCATGGAGGTTTGCAGCACGGATTGTGTAGCCTTAAAGCCCAGGGCCTTTTTTTAAATCTGCGCTCAGTCGTTACCAACTCTGCAGTGACTGCTTGGACGAGTCCTTTGCAGTTTTCAAGGCAAGGTGTTTTCGGAAGTGGTTTGCCAGAGCCTCCTTCCTAGAGCAGAGCCCAGCTGGCAAGCGCAGGAGGCAGGGTTTCCGTTGCTTCGCGCCCTTTTTGGGCGCGCACAGTTTTTCGCGCTTACTGGCAACTGCTCCCAACTCCTTTTTGCAAGGCGCCGCCAGCATTTTTCCTCCCACTGGAGTGAGAGTACCCATTTATCTACTCACATGAGCTTTCGAACTGTTGGGTTTACAGGAACTGGGGAGGAAACAGGAGCTCACCCTGCTAACGCGAAGGCTGGACTCGAACCGCCGAAGGGTCGACCATTTCTGGCCAGCAACTTTCAGGGTCATTAAGCCGCTGCGCCACCGCGTCTTAGGGTCAACCTGAGGCCCTGTGTTTGCATACAGTCCTCAAAAGCAGTGCAGCTCCCAGAAATCTCTAAAGGTTGTTATGAAGTTGAGACCACACTTTTAAGGTGATGTAAGGGGGGAATGATTAAAGAGATGACTGGAGAGTAATCATATTCTGTTTTATTTTAATTAAGTTATATGAAATAATTATGTTTCTGCCCTTACCCCACTCACCACTTTTTGTAATGTATCCCCTGACATGCTGCTTAAACCCAAGTGTGGCCCTCGGGTTGGAAGAAAATGTGCACCCCTTCCTCAAAGTATTTGTTAATTAGGGAATGTATTCATAATCTCAGTCTAAATTGTCCTTAAAGTGACAATTAAAACTTTAGCCCACACACCATCTTATGAGCCAAGATTTTGTCACTCTGTAACAGTGGTGTTAAGCCAATCTCTACCAGTAGCACATGATTTGCAGGGAGTTGTCAGTGCCTTCTAATTGTACAGCATTCCAGTGTGTGTGGAAGTGTTTGCACGGGTGCAAAGGTTTCTCTCTATTGACAACTGCACTGTGTCTGTGGACAATGGGCTCTTAAATGATGTTACCAGCATGCCTTGGGAAGGGAAGAAACTGCTCACTGCTCCTTTTATGTTGAATTGAGCACAAAATGTACTGCCTGAAGAAGGCTGGAGTGTCAGTCTAAAAGAGAGAAAGAGAAAAAAAAATGGTTTCCAGGAGTTGGTTCTAACTTACCATAGGACACCAAGCATATTATTATTTACATGGCATCTGTGTCATAACCATACAAAATTTTTTTAAAAGTTATAAGTTCCCTCTTATGTAAACAACATAGAGCTGAAATGTTATACAGGTAGTCCTTGCTTAGTGACTGCCTTGTTTAGCAACTATTCACAGTTATGACAGTGATGAAAAAATAACTTTATGACCACTCCTCGCATTTATGACCTTCCCAGGTCTGTAAAGCAAAGGAAAGCTGAAGTAAGATTCTAAGCACAGTTGCAGTTTCACTTAGTGACAACTTTACTTAACAACTGAGTTGCTGGTCCCAATTGTGGTCGCTACACGAGGACTACCTGTATTCCTTTATATTCTCATGGTGGCTTCTCTCCTCTATAACTACTGTGGGTAGAACTTGCATGCCAGGATCTTAAGGAACTAGGTATCACATCTATTATAAAGTTTGGGGAATTACATGGCCTGGAGATCTGCAAGATCTATTCAGAATCAAATCAACAAAGAGTGGATAAAATAATACAACATGTTGTAGGAGATGAGAAGAGGAGAATGGTTATAAAGTTCTGGAATGTAGAAGACATCATTTATATCAGCTAATATCACTTGCATAATGACATACTCTGCAGTTCAGCAGACTTTCATGAACGGACGCCACCTCCCCAATTAATCTGTTAAAATGCAGTTTCACTGTAGGCTTTTCTCCAGCTGAGGCTGGAGGCAAGACTTAGACTACCCTCATCTTGGAAGCCTCAAGCAGGGACAGAATAGCACAACAGACTCACAATCCAGCACATTCTAAATTCAGTCCGGCCTCCATCATGTCCCCTAATCAAGGTTTCCAGTTAAGTGAACTTTGCTTTTTTTAATAGATGTTGTGTGACCGGGGAGCGGGGGGAGATAGAAACAAACATCTCTATCCTTATTTCTGCTCTCTCAGTTGAAGCTGGCAGGACACTTGAATACATCAAAATGCTCCATAATTGGAATATTTCTGCAGAAAATTGGAATTCTGTAGAGTTCTGTTACAGAAAAAACTAATGTGATCGAGCAATGACTTCAGGCACAGCAATGTAAGGATAAGACATTAGCCGCAGCATAATATATGTTGATTTAGATAATATCAAAATTTATCCGTGCAGCCTTCTTATCTCTGAATATAATTGCCATTCTCATCTGGACTGTAATTATTATTTGACTCACTGCCTTGAGTATATAACTGATCAGACATTTCTCAGTTTTCAGTAAGGCTGTTCCTAATAATGTAAGCAAAACTTCTTAGCAACTTTTGTGCCTAGATAGCAGCCTTAGTACAAGGCACCTTGCAGAGCAAAACTGAAAACAGATAATAGCAGTATGATTTTAATAATTTAAATAGGCAGAAGATACCCCACCTTCTTTTATTAAACATTTTAAGTAGCAAAAACATTTCTGGTTAGCCTAGAGCAGGATATACATCTTTTGTTGAGCTGACGGTTGCATTAAAGTTTGCTTTATATAGCAAAGGCCACAGTAGGGGAGAGGGGGAGGGAGGAGCAAAATATTTTTAAAAGTGGGTGAGAGCAAATCTGAATGCCTTTAAAATGAATTAATGTCTCCATAACTTCCCATTTAAAACTAAAATAAATGAATTAGTTCTCCCATATTTTCCCCTATGTAAGATACATTTAAGCCTATCCCTCCACGAATTAAGTTTACTGACTGCTCTACAGCTGTAAAGAGCGCCCTACAACAATTCACCATATTTTCAAAAACAACCTTACAATTCATGTTACTTTTACAATCTGCTGAATGATTATAGAATGCCAAGCAATGCTAAATAAAGCAGAAAAGCAAGAATATTTCTTGTTCGTCCCTCCAGTCCCTCCCTGCATCAGATTGTTTTAACCGACTATCTCCTCCTGAGTTACTTCATTTGGATTTGAAAATTTTAGCAGGTTTAAAAGAGGACCTGGTTATTTCCGTGATATTTCTGTCAGAGATTTATTTTTAAAGTCATCTGGATGAAACCAAGGCCTTTGTCCTAAAGTTGTGTGCAAGCAGATCATGTTTTTTTAATAATCATTTTGTTTTGTTTTGTTTTTTTGTTTTGATATACAAAAATTGAAAAGATTTTTGCAGATTGAAAAGCCTTGACCAAAACAGTATTAATTGCAAGCATAGGGTAGAAGACCATGTGATATTCTCCTGATCTCTATCATTATTTTTGTTTTCTGCGTTATTTTGTTAACTTGCTCCCACCAGCAGCCTGGAAGCAGGCCACAGACTTGCACTACAGTCAGAGAGGTACCGTCTCAGGGTCCAGGCCCAGGGAGAGCACACATAGCAAATAACTGTTCACTATAAGGCTTTTTTCCTTAGATACCCAACAGCTACAAATAGCTGATAGAACGAAGAAGAACAACACAGTACGCCAACTTTAATATAAAGTTCCCTACATTCTTTTGGTAGTAAATATTTCTGATGCAACTCAAATACAGAGAGGTTAGCTGCTTTGCCAAAGTCCAGAAAGGGAGAATACTCCAGGACTTGAAGCATTGCTAACAGACTCTCAAAACAAAAGTTAGTCTTAACATATCAGCAGCTTCAGCAAGAAAGAAGTCAGGGTCAAAGAATGGTGGCCATTATAAAAGAACAGGAGGCTTTTGGGGAAATTATAGGATTTTATATGAAGTTAATTACTCCAGGTGAATTCTAAGTGTATAATGTCCTGTCTTCAATTTCTATGTATTGTTTTCAATATTACTGTAACCTTATTTCTGCTCAGGAAAAGCAGGAGGTAATTATTATAAATGAAATAACTAATAGGTAAAACTTGATGGGCTTGAGGACAGAATACTTTTCTTTTTAAACATGAACAAACTGGGTTGTTTGTCCAGTTCCTATCACGATAATGGAGTCATGACAAAATGTGCATTTGTAGTCACCTATTTAGGATGTGGTTTCTAGAAACTGGCTCTTTCATCACCTGCATATTAATATGGTTTATCATATCTAGGCTGCAAAATTCCAGATGGCAATCAGATGGGAGCAATAATTGTTCTACAGTACTGTATATCTCTTTGCTGCCATCTAGCAATCTTCTTCATTTTTGCAAGCCATGTCTGGTAGTCCTAATTAGTCAAACTTTATTATGCTCACTGATCAGCACTGATAGTCCTAACAGAAATGGCAGTTAGAACTGATAACATAGTAACTAGGATTTGGGAGGTAATTTTGAGAAACCAACTATGGATCAGAAAGTTAGTCTGGTCTAGTGGTTAAGGCACCAAGCTGGAAACCAGGAGACTGTGAGTTCTAGTCCCACCTTAGACACAAAGCCAGCTGGGTGACCTTGGGCCAGTCAATCTCCCCCAGCCCTAGGAAGCAGGGAAGGGCAAACCATTTCTGAAGAAAACTGCAGGGACTTGTTCAGGCAGTCACCAGGAGTCAACAATGACTTGAAGGAAAAACAAATGGATCTCAGTTCTTTTCAATCTCATGGACCAACATGGCTTGGTGGATCTTTTATTCAGAGTTATCTCAAAGGAGAGCCTTGATGCAGAAACCTTTTGTAGGCTACAGCTGACATCTGCATCCTTATCAGGTTGCAGACAGAGATTCAAAGAACAGCCAGCACTAGCAGGGCGCAGAAAGACAATCACTACAAGGAAGAAATAGCACTGTGAAAAGAACAGCAAAGGACAGGGATGAGATAAGGAAAGGAAACTGGCAACAGAGAGAAAACATATTGAAGGAGGGAGGAAGATAAAACTGATCAAATTAGGAAGCATGTGTAACGTTGTCAATCTGCAGTAATTTGGTTCAATTAATACATATGCAAACCCAAGACCTACTGTAATATTTAACTTGTTTGATATTTTCTGAAATTTCTATTCCCAGATGAAGCTATGTCAAGCATCAGATTAAAGACTTTGGGGTATTACAAATTGGGAATATGTGTATTAGAAAGGATTAACTATATTTATTAGAAAGTTGAAGGAACTGCATGGAAAGTGTATTTATATTCCTAATGCAAGCAAATATATGGTTCCAAGCCTGTAGACTAGGATGGGAAAGAAAAAAAGACACTAAAAGGAAAAAGGAAATGCAAGCCACTTGTCAGAAATCACTAGGAGTCAAGCCTGATTTAAGGAAAATGTTGCCCTTCTTACAGCAACTAAATGCTTTTATTACAACTTGTTTCTTACTTGAGAGCCAGTTTGGTGTAGTCGTTAAGGAACCAGGCTAGAAACTGGGAGACTGTGAGTTCTAGTCTTGCCTTAGGCACAAAGCCAGCTGGGTGACCTTGGGCCAGTCACATCATCTCAACCCTAGGAAGAAGACAATGGCAAACCACTTCGGAAATCTTGTCAAGAAAACTGCAGGGACTAGTCCAGGCAGTCACCAGGAATCAACAATGACTCGAAGGCACAATATCTATCTATCTATCTATCTATCTATCTATCTATCTATCTATCTATCTATCTATCTATCTATCTATCTATATCTTACTGTTCAACTTTTCTCTACCAACTTTTTTGATTGAATGACTAGAGTGGAGTCCTTGGGGTTCTCTGAGCTTGGTTCCTTTCTTGCAAACGTTTCATTACCCGGCTAGGTAACATCTTCAGTGCTAAAATGGGATGAGGATTTGCTCTCTATTTATCTGCTGTGGCCTGCTTTGCCAGTACTGGTGGAGGTGGGGGTTGTGTTTTGCTTTTCTGGTAGTTCATTGATTAGCGTATGTTGACTGCTTGATTGTGTGCCTGGTGGTGACCTCTGCTTATCTGGGTGATGATTGCTGAGGTGACTGCTGGTGATTGAATGCTGGTGAGATCTTCTGGTCTTTTGTCTCTTTTGAATAGTATGTAGATGCTGTTTATCTCTATGTGTCTGTTAATTGCTGCCTTATCTGAATACCAAGCTTCCAAGAATTCTCTTGCATGTTTGGATTTGGCTTGGTCTAAAATGCTGACAGTTTCCCAGTTAAAACTGTGGTTGAGTCTGTCCATGTGTTGTGCAATTAAGGAATTTTCATCATGCCTTCTGACTGCTAGTTGGTGCTCATGGATGCGTTCTGCTAGTCTTCTGCCTGTTTGTCCTACGTAGTGTTTGTTACAGTCCTTATACTGTATGTTGTAGATGACTCCTGTTTTTTCTTCTTGGGCCACTAGGTCTTTTGGTTTACTTAGGATATTTTGGAGTGATTTTGTTGGTTTGTGTGCTACAGAGATGCCATATCGTTGTAATAATCTGTTGGTCAATGACTAGAACTCCTAATTCTCTAACCTGCTGGCTGGGAGCACTTGAAAAAGCCCAAATGGGTTTTGAATCAGAAGTGAGAGCTGTAAGAAAGCTTCACATCTTGTCCCAACTATCTATAACTAATTATAAATTCTTTCACAGTTTTGAAGCATAACTTTTTTCCAGTTTAAATATTTAAATATTTGAAATGGCAAGTCATCAGCCATGGCCTATTCCACTACAACAGAGTAACTTGTTTGGAACTTGCCTGAAAGAATTTAAATGGGAAAAACATCTTTAAAGCAATGTTGTGGATGTGAGCCTTCTACCTAATGTGGAAAGCCTTCTTTACAGGAATCAATTTTTTTTCTGCTTATTTCTTGGTATAGGCAGCATAGGCATCAGTTCCTAACATTGCTGAGCAAGGAACAGAGTTTTCTAAAGACTGATATAAGCAGTGCCCATACGAGCACTTATTATAAACTATCAGTTTGATTTTAAAAAACACATCAAAAGCCTTTCAAATTGTGAGTTTCTATGGCTTCAGGAATAGCAAAAGTAGCTCAGTTTCAGGTGTTTTTTTTTTTTTAATTCCTTAAGTCAAACTATACAGTAAGAAAGAAATTCAACAAAGCTTTCCATGGTAAGGTATCAAATTGCATCTTAATTAAACAATGACGCCCCAAGCTGAAGGCATTACATCATCTGAACAAACAGGCTTGCTAATCAGACTGTGCAGAGCAGATATACATTGCCCATTCGCTTTTCTGTTGATCTCTTTCAGGGACAATGGCATAGCACCACCCCAGAAATCTCTTTGAACAGGAGTCTCTGGTAGTTGTTGAAATCTGTATATCCTTTATGAAGTTCTCCTGAATTGCAGTTTTCCTGACACGTCTACCTGTTTCCTTTAGAGCAATGGCTGCAAATGCAAAAATGTTTCGATTTACCCTATAGCACAACTCCAAAATATACTAACAAATAAATAGAAATAACAAGGTGTGCAGTGCTTTGGATTTGATTGGGAAGAGGTTTTGTGAAGCACATGAGAGCGCAAATGCAGAACCTGTGATTCATTAAAGAAGACACAGAACCCCAGAAAAAGATATGTCTACTTTAATGAGGTACACTGTACAGACAGTGCAGACAACATTCATTTATGCTCTTTTGCAGTCAAAACACTCCTTCCCAATTGATCTAAGCCATTGCCCAGCCCTAAGTTCTCAAAAACACATATATCTTAAAGCATTTCCAATGTGTACTTTTGAAATGTTATGTCAGTGTTCAGTTTAACTTTTTCTTTGTAATTCTAGAAATATATAAACATATATTTTCTCTGAATTTCATTTCCCAGAACTAGAATTCTCTATAAAACCAGTATTTAAAATAGTGAATTTGTGTTTTGAAAATAAAGCATACTAAAATCAAAAATTGTGGCGCACCTACAATTAGGTGTTTGAACATGTCATCAGACTGCAGTATTATAGAGCATACACTCCTAAACTTTTGTGTTTTTTTTCCTTTGTATTTTATATTGCATTCTTTACTTTTACTTGGGGCCTGCTGAAGCATTATGATCCAAGGAAAACTCTTAGCCATTATTAACAATTTGGATTGTAGAACTTTGAATTTGATGCATGTATTATGTAATGCAGATCAAGTCATTGTATAAAAAATGAAGGCACATTGAAGGTTTTTTAAAGAGATTTAAAATCTTGTTTACTACACTTTTTCGACATATACATGCTTTTCCATTTCAACAGCATTAACAAAGTCCAAAATACATTCTACGACCTGGCTCAAATCAATTAATGCATCAGCTTTAAAATACTTAAATAATCATGGGTTTATATGTACATCCCCTTGTAATCTGCAGCCTTCATTTGATGGTGGAGACTGTCAGAGATATAGTGTACAATATATTGTAACTGTATTAGGCTGAAATTCTTATCATGCTGCATTTCAGTGAACATCCAACTGCCTGTGTAAGTATACAAAGATACTTCCTTCCAATCTGTTGTTTTGCAGGTTCTGGAATAGAGCTGTGTCTCTCTGGTCTGTTTCTTTCTCTCTTTCTCAGTATTGCAGTCCAGTGAGACTTACCTCAAAATAAAGTTGCTATTATGAAACATAAGTTCATAATGTGTTCAGGAGACTTAAGATTAATGCAATTTTCTGTCCCGGCTCTGATGTCTCAGGTTTTCTGGAAAAAAGAGAGATTACTTGAAGTAGTAGACTTCACTAAGGTAAATATTAATGTTTGCTCTATTGCCCTTCATACAGTAATAGGCCACACGTACATGGTTTACATGTGTTTGGGACAAATGTTAGTAAAATGTGTCTGGCCCAACATATTAAGTTTAGCTTCAGACAGCAATATATGAAATGTGACAAAATATATCCCAATGGAAACATTAAAGTTTGCAGAGTTTTCTTGAGCAGTTACAGAAAATAACTTTATATGAGTATTACCTAGACTTAAAAACTGTAAGAGTTATTTAAGTCTTTGCTTATTTTCCTCTGTCCCCACCCTCCCAACTCCACAGCTAGGTTTTGTTCACAGATCTTAAGCTATCTAGGAATGAGAAACTTAATAGCTTATTGAATTTCAATTGTCATCAGGCACTGCACGTCTGGCCAGTGATGAGGGATCCTGGGATTGTAGTCTGACAATATGGGGAGGAATGATTTACCTTCACCTACGTAAGACATGCTGAGAATGAAATCATATTGCAGGCAAGTAAGAGAGGTGACCAAAGCCACTGTCTGAATACTAATCTTTAAGTGATTTGCATTGTCATTAAAAAGGGCTTTACTTCTTTAAGAAGGATTCCCAAATGAATTTGTAGAAATATGCCATTTGCTGCAATGCTTTCTCCTACATATTTTGTGTAGCCAAACTTTGCACAGTCTGGAGGGTAGAGTTCATTTTTTTTTTTTTTAACAGCAGAAAAACTTTTACAGAGGGAGCTCCCTCAACACTGGTTAACTTGATGATATAGGTGATAATGTGGTGGCTTTGTTGAGTGCACAAAAGCAAATTTGCACTAGACCTATTTTGACATTGCTTGATATACTGAAAGCCTATTCAAATATATTTCAAAGATAAGAGATCACAATTGCTGAGAGAGGGCCAAATGCCATTTTAGCAATCCCTTTAAGTGTGAGTGGAAATCATATATGCTAGCAGGGAAGAATGAAGAAATGAACGTTTAAGGTCCATAAACAAAAATCAAATAAATGGTTCAAGCTTAGCTCCAATTACTTCCTTTTATTCTATCAGGCTGGGCTTTTCAAGATAACTTAATGATGCAGGATAATGACATTGCTTAAAATTATATTTTAGGGGAGAAGCCTGACCTTTTTGAATGTTAGGTTAAAAATTATTTTTTACTATGTAAATCTTTAGATATTAGAGTAAGAGGTGAACATATTCTACATTTATACCTGTACCAAAGAAAGCCGAAAGTTACTTTTATTTTTCTATGCTTTTTCTTTTCTTTTCTTTTTGACTTTTTTGTATTTTAATCTTTCTGAAATTTAATAAAAATTATTAAAAAATATTTTAGGGGAGAGGCCAAACAACTTACAGATCAACTGCAAGCTTTGCCCAATTTTAATCCCAAGCATCTCCATTTTAAAAGATTAGTGATGTCAACCAGTTCTACTAAGGATAAAAAATCACGTTAGGCCCTATTAGAAGCTGGAGGCCCAGAATGATAGTTGGAGAACACTTGCTTGGGTAGTAAAAGAAAATAAATATTCTATTTTCTGGTGGTTTGCAACCTCTGCTTTCCAAAAAGGTCCTGCTGACCCACATTGTACTGTTTCTGCTGAGATCTGATTGAATATTTCTGTGCTCCATTTAGTGACCAAGTGCTCCCTTTTATACAGAACCGTGCTCTAAACTTACTGCACATCAGACTTTAGTATCTCCCTCTACAACCTCCAAGCTCACCTTGCAGTTAGAGAATGGCAAAACTATCAGAGGGACTTAAGTTGTTAAAAACAATCATTGATTGCCAGGCACTAAAAATGCAACATTGTTTACATGTCTATATCATTCATTTTAGATCCCAGCAGACTGGAGCAGTTCCACCTCTGTCCCATTACATTAAAAAGGAGAAAAATTGTCCTAACAAATTATTGCTCAGTAAGCCTGTTGAGTGTAGTAAGTTCTATGCCAGGCATCTTTACAGCAAATTAGTAAACTGAATGTTGCAGATAGCATTTTGGCAGAGCAACAAGGTAGACTCAGAGAAGATAACACTTGATCAATATTTGATACTCCAGTGTTTAGCAGGGTAAATCTCCTACTCTCAGAACAAGTTTTATGTTGCCTTTATTGACATAAAAGCAGCTTTTGATTTGATCCCCAGATCTGGAAGAAATTTGCTGCTTTCTCCATTGACCAGCATTTCCTCATTCCGATCGTGAAACAGCACAATAATTCACTGCAGATCTGCTGCAGCACTCAAGAACATCCTTCTCTCTCCTATGGACATTCAAAAAAGGGGTGAATGAAGATGCATTTAGCACCTATCCTTTTCAACCCCTGTATTAATTCCTTGGTGCGAGCTTTGTCAAAACCAGGATTTCATCCCCTATGCTGACCAACAGACCTGTCTTAGTCCTTTTTTATATGGATGACGCAGCTATCCTGTCTATGTGTCAGGTGGGTTTATGATGGTGTCTGTAGTCCCCTCTACTATAAGGATGAAAGTCTAGTTATCAACCATGGCAAAACACAAATTGTAATCTTCAAAAGAAGTCAATTTGCCATCACTCCCGGAAAATTTATGGTATCTGCCCTGATCCAAAGTATTCAAATACCTAGGTATCTCTTTTCAAGCTTTGACTGTATGGAACAAACCATTAAGGTCTATGTCTGCCCAGAGAAATGTTTTTCTTGCATTATGCAAACCATAATGGTAATAATCACATTTGGGCTGCAATAAAATTATATAAAGCAAAGTACCTGAGCCTTTTGGCACATGATACCCAGATCAATATAATAATTTCTGACATTTTACTCTTCTTAAAGCTGTTCACTCCAAATGTTTGAAGGGCCTTACTGTGAATTCCCCAGCACATCCCCAACTTATGGCTGAGGTTGAAATTCTGCTTAATTTCTATAGAGGCTCATATGTGGCTTTGAGGCTTGAAATTTTGGCTCAAAATAATTGCCTTTGAGAGCTCCCTGGGCTCCTTGACCTTAAAAGACAATTTCACATCACCATGGAAGACAGGTATTAATTTGGACCTAAAATATTTCAGCCTATTTGTCCATTTTCTTCTACTGGCTTCCAGAAAGCTTTTTTCTGAACTTAGATAGTAGGTTTTTGATATAGATCTGTAGGAAAAACAACTACTACACAACCCACATTAACCAAGTGCTCCATTACCAAAGTAACAACCCAACCTCCCACAAGAGGAGCTGTGTAAGAACATTATTCAGACAAGCACAAACACACTGCAGCAACCCAGAACACCAGAAAAAGGAAATAGACCACCTATACAACATTTTCCAACAAAATGGATACCCATGCAACTTTATCAAAAAATCATTTTTGATAATTTAACCCACTATAACACAACCAACACAAGCTATGAAAAGGATAACACTGCCATACATCAGAAACTACCAACAGACTGTTACAACCACATGGCATCTCCATAGCATACAAACCAACTAAAGCCCTACAAAACTTCTTCAGCAAACCAAAAGACCCAGTAGCCCAAGAAGAAAAACAGGAGTCATCTATAACATACAGTGTAAGGACTGTAACAACCACTATGTAGGACAGGCAGGCAGAAGGCTAGCAGAGCGCATCCATGAACACCAACTAGCAGTCAGAAGACACAATGAAAACTCCTTAATCTCAAACACATGGACAGACTCAGCCATAGTTTCAACTGGGAAACTGAGCTTCCTAGACCAAGCTAAATCCAAAAATGTGAGGGAATTCCTGGAAGCTTTGTATTCAGACAAGGCAGCCATCAATAGGCACATAGATATAAACAATATTTACACTCCATTCAAAAGAGACAAAAAAGCTAAAAAAGAAACAAAAAGACCAGAACACCTCCTTGCCAGCAATCAACATCCAGATAAGCAGGGATTAACACCACACAAACAATCAAGCAGTAAACAGTACCCTAAACAAGGAACTACCAACTCAGACAAACAATCAGGCAGTAAACAACAGCCTAATCAAGGAACTACCAAGAAGAAGATCACATCCCCACCAACACTGACAGGCAAGCTACTGTATATAAACAGAAAGCAAACTTCATTCCATTCTAGCACTGAAGATATTACCTAGTCGGTAATGAAACGTCTGCAAGAAAACAGCCAAGCTGAGAGGACACCAGGGACACCACAAAAAAATAAACTCTAGCCCTCTTTTGTTTAGGTCAGGTTTGTTTGGAAGTCTGCTAACACTTTATGCCCAACTTTGCCCCTATCCAGTGGGAAAAACGCAATCTGTCATACATGTCCTTCTTTCCTTGGCTAGACTATTGGAACATGCTCTACATGGTAACCCTTGAAAACTACCTGGAAGTTGCAGCTGGTCCAGAATGTGGCAGTGTGTGCAGTGTTTGGCGCCTTTGGTTTGCCCGTTTCACACCACTGTTGCACGCGTTACACTGGGTCCCAGTTGCTTTCCGGGTGCAATTCAAAGTGCTGGTTATCACCTTCAAAGCTGTACATGGCATAGGGCCCAGCTGTTTGTGGGACTGCCTCTCCCTGAGGGTTTCTGCCCACCCTACCAGGTCTGATAGAGTGGGCACTCCAGGTTCCTTCCATGAAATGTTGTCATCTAGTGGGATGCAGCAAGCATGCATCCATCTGTGGTGGCCCCTACCCTGTAAAACATCCTCCCATGGCAATCTGTCAGGCCTCCACCCTTGTAGCCGTACAGAAGGCCATAAAGACCTTGCTCTTCCCCCAGTGCTGGGGTAGAGTGATGGGAGCCTGTAGGTTGGGGCATCTCAGGAGGAGGATTGAGGTGCTGGGTCTATACAGATTTCTATAAAAATTACGAGATTTTTATTATTTATTTAGCAAATTTATACAACTGCCCATCTCACAAAAAGTGACTCTTGGCAATGTACAAGCAAATTCCTCCAAATCTAATTAGCAGCATTTAAGGAGAAGATCAAATTCAACTCAAACCATTGCCTCTGCACTTAACTTTGCATACGTTCCAAAATCCAAGACTGACTTTATATAGTTTGCTTGGAATTCTACATTTGTGACTCTCTTTTCTTCTCCTTCCCTCTCCAATCTGTCTTTTCTCGTTTTCTCCTTTTCTCAAAAAAAAAAAAAAAAAGTTTTTTTTTCAGCCTGGATATTTAGTTGTATTGGTTTAAAAAGGGAGTTTCTCCCAAACTCATGACTTATATCCAGGAGCTAACAGCTACACAATTATCATTTTACTTTTTATGTTTTTTGCCAGATGATCTTAAATCATGCTATTATAGCTTTGGGCAAGAAAAATCAAAGTATTTTTCCTTTAATCTTTCAGACTACTGAGCTAAAGGGAAAGTTCCTTCAAAGAAATATTTGGAATATCCTAATAAAGGTTGTACCGGGAGATTCTGGTGGTAACCAACCATAATTTTCAGAAGAATCCTTGGATTGACTATGTCTGCTGGCAGTCAGTCTCCCAACCTATAATTTTTATATGGTTTTTATAGGGTTTTATATTGCTCTTTGCTTTTTACATGGTTTTTTAATTGTTGTAAGCCACCCAGAATCATATATATGAGAAGGGCGGCCATATAAATTGAAATAATAAATAAATAATATCTCTTCAGAACATACCATTTCAAAACTGCAACTGCAGCCAGCATTTTATGTTGCTTCATATGGAGACTGCTTTGAGTTCTATGTCCACCTTCCAAGGGAGCATAAAATTGCTGACTCAACAGATGAATAGTGCGGCTGGTATAAAGAAGTATTACTTTTGCTGGACCTCTTAGTGTCGTAAAATAATATTAGTGCCATATGATACTGTTCAAAGTCATCCTTTGAGAACAGTTTTCAGGAGTTTAGTTGTTTTTTCATGGAGTGGTCCCAAGATACTGTGATTGATGGTACTGATTGTATCTTACAGGTTCATACCCAAGATTTGTGGCAAACATCCTCTAGAGCTGCTGTTGGTAGAGTCAATACCAATGTAGATGAACCAGTGTTCTATCCATAATCAACAAGGGAACTTCCTGGGTTCCTAAAATATTGCTGAAGGATAAATGCTTGGTTCCTTGATTATTGGTCTCTAAGGTTCCTTTGAAGCTGTTTGTCCCCTATATTTTTAAAATATATCTATATGAAAATATTGGGGGAAGTCTCTTTGGGTTGGGTCTCATTGTCATATTCATAATAGCTAGCTCTATTCTTCATTTTCAGTTAATAATTCAGGGTGACATGGGGCTCAGTAGAAGACAAGAGTATTGCTGGTTTTGCTTGTGACTTCAATATATACGTTGAAAGATGTTAAAATATCTTCAGTTATCAAATGATTATTTGTTTAAATGTAATTAATAAATAACTACATTTCAAATACCAATCTTTCTTGAAAGACCCTTTAACTGCAAGAAATGCTGCAGTTTAATTAGAATGTAGTCTCTAACTAAAGTGGATTTTAGTTGTCATGCAGAACTAGCATCAGTGAATTCTAGTTTAGTAGCTACAACTAGAAAACACTCTAAATGCATAGATTCAGAGAAAACAATTAGCCTTACCTTTCATTTATTAGCAGTGAAGCAGTGATTCCTAAAGATATTTAAATCTAAAGGATATGTAATATAGTAACAGCTGCCGAGAAACCTCAACAGTTTTTTAATCACAGCATTTGAAAAGCTGATACCTTTCAGACCAAGTCATAGGAAAACTGCCAAGATTCCTGAGAGTTTCTCAGCTACTGAAAAAAATACAGATTGTGAGACATATAAGGGCTGTTCCATAAGGCTTCTGGCTCCATAAGCTGAATCCAAAACACATTTGAAACTTACATTAATTAATTGATTACCTGTTGTCTACTATAAGTTGTGACTGGTTATCTGAAGATTTATGCAACTTCCAAAATATAACTTTACTGGTTAATATGTTTACCTATTATGCTTATGGTTTTCTAGAATGTTCCTGCCCCAAGGGCAAAGCCTGGGCAGATTTAGTCTTTGATTTTGCTCTAGAAATCTGAGGTCAGCCAATCAAAGCCACAGGCCAAACAACTGATGGAGCCAGATGCAAAACCATTCTTTAGAAAGTGAAGCCAATTACCCATCTACCTATGAGCCATATAGCCTGCATCTACAAGTTAAAACAGAGATTTCAACAGCCTAATTTTGGGGTGGAGAAAACTTGTCCATTGTGGCTGTTAACTGGGAGCCAGGAACTCTTGCTGTTCTATTACGTATTTTACAGCAATCTACTCATAGATCCAGGTATGTCTTCAGCCCACCCATAATTTGTAGATAGCATAGGAAAAGGGGGATATGACAAGAGCAATGGTAGGACCAACAGAAAAGTAGAAAGGATGGAGCAAATACCATGATTTATCTCAGTTGAAAAAGCTCTTTAAGAATTTAAGCTAAAGACTTTAAGAGAAAGAGTTTAAAATGGAGAGAGAGAGAGAGAATATAGATGATTAATCCATTAAGATTTGGCAAGGATAGAGGAGTACTTGATCACATAGAGAAACTTATCTTCAATATAAATTGGCCATTTACTCGGAGGTAGATTCTTCCTTTCCTGTAATCTGCAGTCAAGGAAATGGTCAGTTGCTGTTAAAATGTGCCAGTGTCAGCTAAAATATATCTAAGCGTTGTGTTCTCTAATATTCAGTCCCCTAGAGCAATTATTCATGTGAACTAGATCTAAAAGTAATTGCTGCTGCTCCTATGTTTTACTTAATGTAATGTTTTTTTTTTAAAGTGTGTAGTAAGTCAACCTATGTACTTCAGTGGAGTTGACTTGAGTTCATATTGCTATCCTAAATCAAAGAAGAAGATAATTTGGTAACTTTGGAGGAGTCATATCTCAGTTAAAGCCACCACTGAACTGCACTACTGAATTGCTCAGAGGTTCACATGCAGTCTCCTGTATGTGACTGGGGGTTTTGAAGAAGACTGTGATACAGTTATATTACATTTCTGTTTTTAACTGATGGTGGTCAGATTCTCTCTCATGGATTCCATTTTGTCTTCATCATGTGCCCCAATGATTCTACACATAGCAGTGCTGGAATAGAAGAGAGAAGTACAATCATATGTTTTAATTCATAATCAATGCCAACAAAATGTAGATTCCCACACTCTAAAATGCAACACAGGGAACTGGGGGGAATATTCTGGGGCAAACTATAGTAGCTTATCTTAAAGTAAATTTCATAGATTTAAGCAAGGCCATGGAACACAAGACATTGCTGCTGCTGCATGCATTTAGAAAATGAAAATACCAAAGATTACCAACAAGTCAATATATGCTTCATTGATTATAGAAAGGCCTTCAGGTGGATCAGTCATGTCAAGTTGTGGAATGTGCTTATTAAAATGGGAATCCCAGAACATATTATTTTCATGCAAAACCTATACACAAGTTAGGAAGTCATAGTATGAAACAGACCGGCTCCAGGTTGGCAAAGGAGTGAGACAAGGCTGCATACTCTCCCCTTACTTGTTCAACCTGTATGTTGAATATATATTAAGGAAAGCTCAATTGGACAGATCATCATGGAGAAAATCTATGTAGTTGCTAAGGCCGACACTAACTTGATGGCATGCAAGCAAGCAAGGCGAGGTATGTATGTGTGAGGAAGAGATGGATAGTTTCCAACAAGAAAAAATTTTAAACTGAGATTACCAAAAGTAATCCACCAAAATAGAAGTCATTCTATTATAACAGAAGAGCAAGGAAAGCACCCATACCAAGCTGCTGTCTGTTATTTCCATTGTAAGCTGAAATATGCCTAGAGAATGTCAACTTTCAAAAAAAAAAAAAAAGACTGGCAAAGGACAGGCTACATGGCAGCAGTAGTTTACAGACCATCTTGAAAGCCATGGTACTTAAGGGCAACTGGAAAAGTCACAAAGCAAGTGAAAACATGATCACAGCTGATAGCCTTCTCTATTCGTATAACACCTAGGCTACAGAGGGGAATTAGAACTTGTCAAAGAGTGAAATTTGCTCTACTGACAGTTTGGAGCAAAACTGTTTACATTTTTTACTGGTCTATTCCTGCAGTTATATCCTCTGCACATAATTAACTTCTCTCTTCACCTGCTCATGGTATGTATCAATCCTGCCTGACCTCTTTGGGAGAAAGTTGTCAGTGGATCTGTGCAAAGATCTACTTCCACTTAAGCACCATATTAAAATAACAGGAGTGGCTTCTTAATTTGAAAAATACTGATCAGAAACATTATTTTAGCACCTGTGCTTCAAGAGGTAGAGTCTGTATGGTTTGCTCTACTATCCCATGTTTGTTTTGTAGAGTTCAGTGTTTTATAATGGTATGATGTGAAATACATTTGTTTTACTTTTTTAAAAACATGGTGGCAGTCACAGATCAAACCTGCCAGCTAGATCTGACCACAGTTTTCTTTTATAGAAGAGGTTCTAGCTAATGGCTCAGTCAGAAAAATGGGAGCCAGAAGTATCCAAACGTGAGGATTGCAAGTGTGGCTCCATTTGATAGGGCCATACTTTTCTTTACTCGGCTAAAGAGGCATTTGTAATAGTTTCTCTAAGAGAAACTTAGCAATCAAGAGCATTAGATATTTTAATTCCAATGGAACAAAAATGAGAGTTGATAATCTACTGCTCCTCACTCTTGCTAAGGCAATGAAGAGGTTAGCTTCAACAGTGATGTCTGCTTCCTAGTCTTTAGACTGGGGGTAGATAACCTGGATAGGTACTCTCTCTTCCTGCCACCTTCTATCTCCCTCATCCATCATTATCTACTTCATTATCCATCCATCTGTGCGTTTTCTTTCTCACACACCACCATGGAGAAGATAGCCATATGCATCTGATAGATGATAGATAATAGCCAGAGCTAAATAATACTAGAAATGTTTGTCTTATAGAATTCTGTAGCTCCTCTAACTCCTGTATATTATTTTATCACAGATTAGATGTTTTATCTTTGATCACTCATTGTAGAGGGAAGAAGGAATGGCCTTGAAGGATAGGAGGAAGAACTGCTACCAAGGCAATGTTTTGATAAAAGGGGCCTAACCCCAGGCCAAGAAAGTAACATGAGTAAATGTCTCAGACAAGCCACTCCCTAGTTCGCATGAAGATAAAGGGAGGGAGGAAGAAGCATATTCATATACAAAACAAATGACTTGGAAATAACCTTTTGTGCCTGTGAAATCTGTAGATTTTTGTGAGGCTTTTCCACATTAAGCAGAATATTTCTACTTCATCTCACCATTCTGTTGGATCAGTTGGCTTTAATGAGGAAATGTTCCATATGAGCAGGGGAAAATATATTGCAGGTTACACACACACACACCCCACTATTGATGGAAACAAGTGCCCTGAAATGTGTTCAGCTGACCTTTGCATATGGCCAGTTCTCAAAACTTCACAGACTTATGGATGGCAAAAAAAATAACACCATGTATGTATCAATCTATCAACAGTGATACTGCTTCTGGACAAATTAGCAGATGTAATTTGTTAATTTGTTAAGACTGCAATATGGCTTGCAGTTTTCTGTTGTTCCCATCTTGAAAGCTGAGACTTTCAAGTTCAATTAAACACAGCTTTCAATCGTAAAATATTCAGTGGTTCCCAGTGTATAAAGAGGAAAATGGTCAAGCTTTTAAAATACCTATAAACATGAAATATATTCTTTTGTATTATATTTTTAAAGAGTTTTCCAAGCAAGAGTGCATTTATTCCAAACAATCTGCCAAAAAAACTATTCTGAAAAATCCCAGATTCTTGGCTGCAATAGAAGAACATGTGGTAAATCTGCATTTACAACAGAGGTAGCCTCTGCAGAATTTCATTCATTTTAATATGTCAGAATTAAGAAGCCCCAGACAAGGTATTGACTCATATTAAAACATATTCATATCTTGTGGGCCGAACACCTTCTTTTCTACTATGGAGACTGTAGGAGTGGGATAGATGGGGGAGCAATGTAGATGCTTTCCTATGCTCTATATTCTATATTCTTCCTTTGTACAAACTGAACCTTTGTGTATCTTCCAATAGCCATGTCACCTCTGTTTACTAGATAAATTAACCAATAGATTAAATGTGAGCAGCTGTATTTCTTCCCCCTCCTTCACTATGCCTGATACAGATTCTGGAGAATTTAAAAACTTGCACACTAATTTACATTCTTATGTTGGATTAATACAGCATTATCCTAATATAGATTTCAAATTTCTCCCCTTTATAGTTCCTTCGTATATTTTCCTTTATTTGCTGCGCAGCGCATTTGGAATGACCCTGGGAAATAAATTTCCCCTCAATATCACATGTCGGAGCTGATGATACTGTAAGTGCTCAGTGAATAGAAGAAGAAAAAAGCACATGGCAGATACTTAATCATATTAAAGCAGTGCAAAGCTTCAACAAGGGGCTTCTTTGCTTATAGAGTGAAGCAAAGCTACTTCATTTCCAACTCCTTTGGCTGCTTCCTTGGCTAGATTACCATAATACACTCTACTCGGAGCAGCTTTTGGAGACTGCAGAGAAGTTACAATAGGTCCAGAATGCAGTGGTGAGGTTACTGCCAAGTCAATTCCACCGCCACTCCTAAATTTGCTGCAGTAGTTCCCATTAGCCTTCTGAGCTAATTGAAAGTGCTGCTAATGACCTATATGTAAGCCCTATATGGCATAGCACCAGGCTACCACAGGCCCTGCCTTGTCAGGATTGAATCTTCCCATCCAAGGAGAACAGGAAGGAAGGAAGGAAGGAAGGAAGGAAGGAAGGAAGGAAGGAAGGAAGGAAGGAAGGAAGGAAGGAAGGAAGGAAGGAAGGAAGGATCTCCCCGTCCAATGAGAGTCCCCCTGCCCTCTCTCTCGGAAGTGAGATGAGAACACACCTTCTCTGGGCAGCCCCCACACTTTGAACTTCTTGCTCTCAGAGGTTTGTGGAGCTCCCTCCCTCCCGCCAAGTTTGAAAAGACCTTTAAAACAGTTTTATTTCACTGAGCTTTCAATTTTCTTGAAGATTTATTGGCTTCCATCTTAGGGGAGGGTTGATTTACCAGTGCTAATTTATAGTTACTGCCATTTTTATAATTTTGATTTATTTTGTTGCTGTGTGTATAACTGGTAAGCCATGCAGAGTCTTTTGAATTGGATGGCTACTAAAATTGTAAGAGAGAGACAGAGACAGAGACAGAGAAGTATACAGGTATTGGTCAGGCCAGATGGTATTCCTCTTTAAGTGCTAATGGAGTTTTTGAAATACAGGGAAAGCATCAAATCAAATCAAATGTTTCATATAGCCATAAGACTAGCAATCAGCAAAAAATTTCTTAGAATAGCTCTAAGGATCTTAGATTGAATAAAATGTTAAGGTTTCTGAAAGTGCAGACTTGGACATTATAGAGGAGCTGGGAGATGACCTCAGCCACAAAGATCTTACAAGCTTTAGGGATATAATGGGCTCCTTTTGAGTGGAAAAGTCTCAGGATGGCTGAGGAACTACACTGAGCAATACTTACCAGGAATGAAAAATGTTCTGTATAGGACAGCCAGGCCTGGAGTAGCACTCCAAGGTATTCATAACCCCGTACCTGCTTGATAGCATTCCTATATGCTAAATATCAGATTTATGATGATTTCATGCAAAAAACTAGAACTTAAGTTTTCTGATCATTTACTACTAGTTTTTTCTTAATACAGAAAGAAGCCAGAGCCATGAATGACCTCATTCCTGCCTGGGACACAGACTGGCATTCATGTTCTACTTGAGGAGATCAACAAAATTTCTGTCAACATTTCTGGTTAAAAACTCTGGTGGTGCATTATTCAGGCTTGTTGACAAATCCAATCAGTTGGGTAAGTGGAGTTTTAAGTATCATTTATTATTACAGTTATTAAGGTTTTTCTGCCATATTACAGCCTCTGGCAGCAACTGTTGACAAAGTCACATCATGCAGCCTTAGTGTCACACTGACGTTTGCTGCAATATATCAATGCTAACAACTCTGGGCCTAGCTAAAAGATACTGACATTGTGCTATCCCTTGTTCTTCTGATCTTTACTTATCATTTATTAATCATTATAATATCTCAGTGACCTGAATTCAATTGCTGTTAAGCTATCATTTTTGGGAAATGCCTGTGTTGAAAATATTAAGGGGGAAATATAGATCCTCATGGTTTGGTAGTCTTACACTGTTGTGGAATCCTAAATGTGGGTTGAGTTATAAATTGTTTATATCAAAAAATGAATGCAGTCAATGATAATCCAAGTACAGCTGCATCAGAACCATTAGTTTCAACATTCAAACAACAGTTTGGACGGATGCTGAACTGAATATTGTTCCATTGTCATATGAAGGCTTCTCCAATCATCTGATTATCATCTGATTCTCTTCTGTGATTGTTTGATCACTTCATGATGCAGTTGGTAAGCTATGCCTCATTCTCTGAACCAATGCATGTTGAATGATATGAGGAGAATTTCTCACAAGCACAGGGCTGTAATTTGCTTCATCAACTTGCTAGCCAGCCTGAAAGGTAAGGCCATATGGAGACATGAATCCCTGGAATATTAGATAGGCAGATGGGAACATTATATAGTGTCTTCACATCTGATTTGGCTTCCACCACATCAGAAAGTACCAGAACTATTCTTCAGATAGAATTAATATAAAATAATGGGAATTTTCTACCTAATATGGCTGAGCTATTTGGTAGAAAATATGTTTTATGTCTATTTCTTCTTTTATTAGATAACAATAAAGTAACCTATAAATAATCCTATTCTTCCACCTTCCCACTTTATTGTTTTACAAGAAGCAAGGAAGCAACAGTCATGTCCTGTGATAAGCATATTATTTTAGTGATCCTGAAAATCACTGCTAATCCCTTCTAATCAAACGATTGACTTAGAAGTAAGAAGCATCATTTACTTAAGGTGGATATTTATTTTTTATATATAGAAACTAGCATAAGAAAAGCATTTAACAATAAAATGATAAAGTGTGGTCCAGCTACTGTACCTACAAATGGAACGATTAATGATCCTGATCATGAACTGTTTTGGTTGAATGACAACTGAGAATTTGGAGTTTGCCTGAGACACAATGCCTGCCTTGATTCTTAGACTGAGATTATGGCTGGTGCATATTTCATTCCTTCTAATGGAGCTTGCACAAAAGAATTTTTTGGCAAATAGTTGCTCGCATGAGTTTAGGCACAAATCATATGAAAAATCCCAGCATGATAAATTATTGCAAGGAAAATATTTCAAGGATAAAAGGTGACATTTTGTTTGCCTCTATCTGAACACATGGATCCTTTGTTTTGCTGTGGCCTTGTCAGCTGTTAGAGAAAAGGAATGATAAAAGAAAAGAAAATATCCGTTTTCAGGGAGTTCTGTGTGAATATGGTCAGAGTTTAGAATGGAAGGAAACAACTTTTCTAATTCCACAAACATTTCTTTCTCTTGGTTTGCAGAATAGATTTGTAGAAGATAATATGCAGAAGTTGGATTGTCACCAGCATGTTTATTGATGTAGATTTTCAGAGGATACACATTTTTCTCAGGCTTATACTACGAAAGCAAACAATAAGTAATATATTAAAAATGAAGGCCTCTCCCTGCAAATTAAGCTTGTATAACATTTTTGGTGGGGAGTAAAGTGGAGAATGGACATGGGTACAACCTTCCCTTTTTCCAGTCAATGTGAGTGGGCATATTCCCACCTGTGGGTAAACAGCATTTTTATTAGGATTGCATTGGTTTATGGTTGGTTTGCATTTCTTCTCCTAGGGAATAAGAGCATTTAATACTGTGTATGGAATAGCATTGTTCCCTCCTAACTTTCAGGTATGCATTTGTGTTGATTTCTGGTAGATAATCAACTTGAGCTGAGCCAGAATTTAATCTCAACCTTTAAAGGAGTAGGATATGGCATAAACTGGATTGAATTAACAGGACAGATAAATGTGTTTTCTAAGGTTGTCTGAAAGGAACAAAAATCTCAAAAGCAGTTAAGTTGTTTTACAAGTGAGGTTTAAATGTTAGTATTGGGTAGAATGTACATTCAGAGTAAAATGTTTCTTTTCTGCTTTCTTCATTGCATAAAAAACATTTATAATCGACACCATCCCCAAAGACAATTATACCATCATAAAGTTAGCACCAGACCCCTCTGTTTCTATGTTTTGCCACTGGAAGCCCTATTTGGAGATCTATATAGAAATGTGAACTGCATATAATGATTAATAAGCTTAATTTCCTATTTTTCTTCTTAACAAATAAACTTTAATTGTAACTGTTAGTTCTGTAATTGTATAACATTCTATTTATGTTAGATTAGTTTTGTTTTATACATAGCAGAGGTTTTTATTGTTTTATTTCTTTTGGTTTGTACCTCTTTCCTTTTTGGTCACTGTCACTGCATATGATTAAAAGGAGAGGGGAGAGAGAGAGAGAGAATCTCCAAATCAAGTTAATCACAAACCATCTGGGATTTAACCTACTCATGAGTAACCATATATATTGACCTTAATGAGTTCCAACTTAGCTACCTTATCTATTACAAAGGAGCTAAGGAGAGTCAGCCTCCCTAGTGCTTGGGTGGGAAACCATCAAGGGATGCCAGGGCTGTCAGCTAGACTGGGAAATCAAAACATATCCCAGAAGAAGGGAATAGTAAATTACTTCCAGGCTATTGCCAAGTATCCATGAAGTCATTAGGAGATGACCTTAACTCAAAGGGATACTCTAAATTGATGCTACTTAAAAGGATAAAAGACAGAAAGACATACATACATGTACATATCTTATTTAAAATGTTATGGTTAAAAAAAATAATTTTACAAGAAAAATGTATTAATTATTTGTGGGAAGGATAAATCCAAGGGATATGGATTTGGTGAAAACTAGGACAACTGAAGGAATTATTGGAGGAAGGCAAGGGATCCAAAAAGAAAGGAATGGATCATAGGATACACAAACCAGATAAAGGAAGTTCAACAGTGGAATGGATCAATCAGGATGATGAATCAGTTAAGGATAAATTAACAGATCATTCACCACAGTGAGTGTTGTCACACAGAGAGCCACTGGAAAAGAGCCTGGGTACCAATGATTTGTGATTGTAGTGACAACAAATATATACAGCTCCCTCTCTCCGTCCCCTGATGACAATTGTATAATCTATCCAAAGCTCTGTGATTCGGATGACCAATCTCAAGAGTTACCTTAAACTGAGGACAAATCTGACAATCCCTGAATTCAGCAAGGTTCAAAGAACTAGTTTGGATATATCTAAGAATACATTATTTTATGAATATTTGTTGCTGCTCCTATTTATGTCTCATAAATAATCCTAAAGAATGATTATGTATGGTTCAAACATAAGCAATAAACTTCTTACAAGTTGTTCCTAAACAGAATCCTTTTGTGATCACTTACTATATTGTGCCTGTCATCATTTTCTAACTTCATGGCTGGCTGGAGAATTCTGGGAGCTGAAGTCTGAGCATCTTAAAGCCCCCCAGGTTGAGAAACACTGTTCTAACCTGTTTAAATCTAACTAGCTATAGGGAGGGCGCCTTCATCTTGCATCTCCTAATTTAAAAAAAAAACTATCTGCAAAGGGATAGTTGACCAGAGAGCTTTTCCTTTCCTGGAAGAAATCATGAGCGTTAAAAGGGCACTTACAGATGAAAAATGTGTGGCACAAAGTGGCAGACACAGAAAAGGAAGTTGCCCTTACTGCCCCTAATTCTCAGATAATACCTGAGAAAATTAGGACATCCTGAAATAAAACTTGCCAACCACTGAACTGAATAATGATAAAAAATGGTTTTCCCACCCTTGGTGAACAGAAGCTTCTATACCTGATCAGAAGTCAGGAGATGTGAGAAAGTGCTTGAAATTCAGCAGGAAGATACACATAACCAGTTTGGGCTTATAAGTAAGTTTTTTCCCCCCACTGTGTTTTTACTCACAATTGTTATATTAGCAAATAGCACTTGAAAAAGTCCAGAGTCATGCATATTTATTCTTTGACAAAGACACTAAGGACTATGCAGTCTTTATAAAGGTGGAAAAATTACACATATACGCACAATACATTGTTTCAACAATTTATTCCTACAGGTCTTGTGAGAGAAAAATATGAAATCTGTTAAGTGGTAACTTTTGTAAGCGAATATTCACACATCTGTGAAAATTCACAGATTCGGCACAATCCAGCATTCTCAGTCTTGGTTGGTAATAAATCGCTTAATTTTAGCTGGATCTTATTCATGGTTGCATGTATAATTCTTGAAGCAAGTGATTTAAAAATACAGAACCTCAGCTCTGATTCAAGTTTAAAGTCAAGAAAATTAGCAGTAGGAACCTGAATATATAATAGTCAACTTCTACTCTTCCAAATTTATAATAAGGATCAAATCTATTTAGGGGCTTATAAAAATTATCCTCTTTGAAATGTACCTACCTCTCTCTCAGGCATTTGTTTCAAAGAAGCTTATACAATAGGATGAACATTTTCAGGGCTCTCACCAATGTGACATCTGAAGTCCTTCTAAAGTCCTCAGATTGCCAGGGCTGATGTGGTGCTCAGCTTCAATGGGATGTCTATGCTGACACATTCTTCCCTGACCCTGATTTCACTTTGCAGCCTTGCTTAGCTCTGTCTATGGTTGATGAGCAAAAGCTGGCCCAGACCTTGTTCTTTTTCCCTCTTAAGATACTGTTGATCTCCAGTCATTTTGAATATAGCATTAATATAGATCTTCTGCAAGACAAACCAATTTATTTGCACCTTCCCTGGAGCTGAAAATGCTAGGTGATATAAAGAACCAGAACTCTCCCATTAGCAGAAGATGGCCACCACCACAAATCCAGTTTTTTTGTGTCTCAGTAGCTGGAGCAGATTGTTTTTAGAAAATGCCTTTAAAAAAGATGCTGCGGGTTCATCCAAGACTGGATGGTGAATATTTTGGGAACTAATGTTTACACAGTCATTTCATCTAAAAGGTTATTGCTTTACGGGAATTTTGGCAGGTGTCCTTTGTGATAGGGTGGGGGGAAAAATCAAACTTTGAAGAAAAAGAACAATGAAAAAAGATAAAAGCAATGATTACTCTGCAAGGGGCTGTCTCAGTATCTACACACATTTCAACAAGGGAATATCATCAAATTCCTGATTAACCACAACTGATAGTCTCCATAAGCTCTTTAATTTCTTCCAGGCCCAGCAGGCCTAAGTTCATCCCTGGTTCAATTTAAACATCACGCAGCTTAGAAAAGAGGCTGACTCAGCAGTGCCCATGAATAGGATAAACAAGTATGTTTGAGGAGGGCCCTGTGAAGACCCTTTCAGCCGCTCAGGCAACATTCAGATCCGTTTCAGTTGATGAAATTATCCCAGCCCATGCCTGCAATTACTGCTTTCAGTTATACTCTATCACCGCACACCAGAAAAGTAGAGGTCAAGCTGAGTGGAAAATATAACATGCCAGGCACTCCTACAGAGCAAATCATTTATTCTTTCACAGAGCAGTCAAGGCAAATTCTGATGGAAACTTTCTGCTGAGTTTAGAGCTCCTTCAGGTTCCTGGACGCATAATCCTAGGAATGTAAAACAGGATAAAATTAGCAACAGTGAAAAATACATATTGAGTGAAGGGATGTGTTGGGATGCAAATTATTTTCTTTCTGGCAGGGTGAAAGACAGGGTTATCCTCCATTTCCCTGGCAACCTTCTTATCTCATTCTTCTTCTCTCAGTGCTGCAAAATGTGATTTTCATGGCAGGGGACAGTAAAAGGAAAGTGTAGTTGTTGAAGAACATTCCAGGGCCATCCAGTTGCATATCTTTAGGAAGAATTAGGAATGTTAGTTTCTAGTTGAGATTAGATCCTAGATTTTAAGCTTAAGATATCTTCTGCAGTTGTGTTGAGACAACAAGTCTCTAGACTGCCAAAGGGAATTACCTTCCTAGCTAGGAATTCTGAGAATTGTAGTCCCAACACATCAAAATGGTGCCTGGTTATGGAACGTTTAATACAGAACCATCACACTCAGTCTAATGGATAGGATGACCCCTCAATCAGATCTTGTTTCTCAACTTTAATTTTTAAGAAATTTTTAAGTCATGTAGCTTTAAAATTATTATTTTAATCACTAACTTAAAATGACCAAGGAGTGATTCACAATACACATTTACCTAGATTCCAAAGCAACTTCAGTCCATTTCATTTTGTTAAGAACACTGTTCTTTGTTTCCTTTTGTGAGTCCAATAAGCTTCTTCACTTGGAGCTTGGCTTTGTCTTAATGAAAGCCCGTAAGAAAATCTGCCGTCTGAAATACTGGATAAAATTAGTTTTCTGGGATGGGTCCTTGGTTTACATTATCCTTTCTGACAGATTTGCTTCATTATGGAAAAAAAACAGTGTAGCCTATTATGGCCTCTCAGTTCCATCCTTTTTTATTAATAATCTTTAATTCATTAATACTCCATTAATTAATTAATAATTTAATTAATTAGGTCCATTCTTCATAACTCTTAGCCCTGAAAAAGGCTTTACAGAGATCAAAGAGTTTTTGATTTGGACCAGCAAAGAGACAGAGCTAAGGTCTTGAACCATTATAACGGTGGCCTAATTATGAGCTACTTTTCTGTACCTAAATACTTCTGCAATATTCTTTCTGTTCCTCACAGGAGAGCTTTAATCTTAATGAGGTTTAATATCTTACTCTCCAGGATGTTAGAAGGAAAGTACAGTAATATTCCCTTTGTAGAACATGTATGTCCATCCTCAGATAAAGTTACAGAAACAGTTGCTCATGTGCTGCTGTCCACCATTCTGAGTCAATAACCGTTAACCCCCCCGCCCCCCCCTGCCCACACACACACAGAGACAAGAGACTGGGCCAGTGTGTGCAGAGGGTTATGTGTTTTCTACTAATGCTTCCATTGCCATCTCCATGAAATTGTATTACATTCTGATCATATTCTCCATTCTGCATGCGTCTGAAAATATTACACTTTGTTTCCAAATCTGATTAATATATGTAATTACCTCAAGCAGCTTCAAATTTGTTTAACAAATGATGCCATTTTTCGTTATGCTACAACACAGAATGCATGCAGATGGCAACCGGCCTGCAACCAAACTGACGGAAGAAATCATCCAACCCGAGTTGAAAATAATCTAGTTCAGAAGGTTGGGTGACCTGAATAACTTGAGTATAGGGCATATTTTAATAATGTTAGTGGACACATTTATTCTTTATGATTTGATACTGTCTCGCTGCTTGGTTCTTGCAGTTCAAAAGGATCTCCTCTCTTTGATAAACCTATCTTATCAAGAACTGTGTCCTTGGATCTCTGCCTACAAGCCTTCTAGTCCCAGTATTAATCTCAACGAAGCTGAAAGAACACCAGTAAATGGGAGCTCACTATCTCTGCGGGTGATTGGTTCAACTGTCAAACGCCTCTCATGGTTAAGATGTTTCTCCTAACACTGATTTGGAATCTGACTTTCTCTTCACGTGAATTGTTTGTTCACATCCTGCATTCTGGAAAAATATGGAACAGTTCTTGACTTGCTTTGTGTGGGATCCTTTCAGATATTTAAAGTGTGCTTTAATTTCCCACTCAGTCTTGTCTTTGCCAAGCTAAACATTCACTATTCCTTCAACTTGTTTTCGAGTGGCAGGTTAGGGAGAGAAGACAGCCCATTCTTACTGATAGTTGGAATGGTCACAGTTGAGAATTGGCAGTTCAGAATTATGGCCTGAGAGGTAAAAGCCTGTCCCCATTAGACATATCCCCTTTTTAATTTTTGGAGAAATTATCCTTTAAATGAGTCTGCCCGGGTTTCATATTAATTGGCTTCACATTATTCACTAAGACATACCACAATTGGCTTTGGCTTAGTATGTTATATGAACTTTGCCATTGTGGTTTGTCCACTAAACCATGGTTCAGCAAACTCATGGCTTAATGCAGTGTACAAATCAGGTAATAGGGTTTTTAATAGGAAGAGTAAGAAAATGATATTTTATGTTATTCCTTTGTTAGAAAGAAATCTTACCAGGTTCGTTTCCAAGCCGGGAATAAAATGTGCAGGCAGTTGCTTGAATCAGAGGTGAGGTTTATTTCCAAGAGCACAATGTACAGAGTCAGCTGTCGCAATGGTTGCACAAAGTTTTCCTTTTAAAGGCCTTTCCATAGGGAAACCTTGCTATTGTTCCCCAGAGCCTGTGAAAGAGCGCCCTGTAGGAATTCTGAGAAAGTGCACTTAGCCGGCGTTCCAAGAAGGAGCTCTCTGCATTCAGGCACCCTGCCGAGTTGTGGTTTCCGCTTGTGTAGCATTTGTTGATTGACGTGGTAATCTCTTTGGGGAAAGGATCTTTTCTTATTTGATCCAAGGGACCTCCAATTAAACTTCAGCCAGGAAGGAATGTTATTTAATTGGTGCCTCTCGCTGCATTTTCATCTATGTATTGGGCCCATTCTAATTGTAGTTTCTCACCTTTGGCTTGGATTACGGCAGGAAGACTGCATGGCAGGGAGGAAAATTTCCTTCCTGTAACTTATTTTATGTACATAAATGTTTATTCTTGTTCTCAGTCTGCAATTCTTTGCCTTTCACTCAATAAATAAGCTCCATTTCAAGTACGGAGCATTTTGTGGTCGGATTTCTAGCCTGTGGACCTCCCTCCCTCCCTCCCAGTGCCTTGTTCTTGATCATTGTTACTTTAGTGGAATGGACAAGAAGAAGGGCCCAGCCAGCCGGGCCAAATACAAAGACAAGATAAAAGGCAGCAAAAGCTTCTCAGTGGATCTTAGGTGTAATGAGTTACTTAATCCTGAAGGGCCTCCCAAGCCAGGAGGAGGCAACATGCATGGCCATCACAGAGATCTTTGTATTTCTATTCATTTCTTCTTTACCCATTTCAGCCTAGGCACTCTCTCTTTCGGGTTCTCTTATGATTATCTCTTAGAAAGACACAATAGACTTTTCTGTAAAACCAAAAAGGTGTTTTGTATATGACATGTCCTACATCACTGTTTTTCAAAACTTGGCAACTTTAAGATGGGTGGACTTCAACTCCCAGAATTCTAGGAGTTGAAGTCCACCCATATTAAAATTCCCAAGTTTGAAAAACACTGTCCTACATGATCAGTATGAAATCACTAAACCTGATGACTGAAGAAATCGGGCATCTGGCAGGGTGTAAAAAAATCAAGGTGGCATCTGTGACAATGTGATTGATGTCCTGCCCCTGTTTTATGTGTGTTGCAATGCACTGTAAGAGAGGCCTGAGGCATCAATCACATGGTTGCAACACCACCTTGACTTTTTTGACCCCTCTAGATGTTCTTAGAAAAAACAGAGCCTTTTCAGCTTTCTCACATATTGCTGTAGTTTAAACAGACCATGTATCGCATAGAGCTGGCTGTGTCTTGTTTGAAAAAAATGAGTTGTTTATCTTGCAAGTTGTTAAACAAAATCATGTTAGCCAGTTTCTTGAGAGATTCTTGAAGGATAATTTCTTGCAAATAAGCGAAATTGCTATAAAGTTAATTTCTCCTAGCTGCTAAATGACTGAACTGTAGATCAGCCTTGATAATCAATGGTTTTCATGGCACTCTCTGGTCAGACATATGTTATTCAGGCTTTCTTTAGAATTGTTCAAATATCTTCACCCTATATATAAGATATAACTATAATTTTTTTAAAATGGATGCAGTATACTATAAAGCCTCACAGAAATCCAGCTTTTGCTTAATATAAAGATATATTTTCATTTTCATTTGTTCAAGGGGAAATTTAATATACCAGTTCCATCTGTATATATTGTTTGTGACCATCAAACATGCTAAGCAAAAAAGGGGTTCATGAGCGTGGACATGCCATCTACTTAGCTCCACAACATGTTCAACTTTAACCACGTTTTGTGGAGTACCATGTCATCTGAAGCAGATACAGCCACTTGTTGAGATTCATACAAACTGGGTTTTGTAACCAACATGTCTAACTTGCAAAGACTGATTTGCACATATGCCAACAGGTGGCTGTTTTAGGTTTCAGTGCACAAAATATGCAACAAAATTTGATTAAACTGATGTGCACAATAAAATGTTTATTGCGTTGTCAAAGAACAGCCAATGAGAAATCCTTTGATTCCAGTAAGACTTCCTTGCAATTACATGTGCATAGAATTGCATACTTAGGCCCAGTACCTACTATTTTGCCTGTCCATGTTTTGGCACATCATGAGTCACTGGGAATTGTGCAGCATATATATTTAATAAATCATCATCATCATCATCATCATCATCATCATCATCATCATCCAATAAAACATTCTTCTTTTTTTAAAAAAAATACTGTATCCATAATTCTATTTTAAGCTGCTATCAGGTAGCTCATGTTCATCCAACATGGATGAATCTTTAACCATGGATTAGCAATAAGTTATGAAAAGGTTGGAGTAACACTGTGTGCTCAGTACATTCTGGCTTGCCTTGGAGGAAGGGGTGGTGGGGTGATATTTATCTTTTTTGTTATTGTTCTGTCTGCTACTCAGCATGTGAATCAAAGTTGCTTCAGAGAGCTAGGAGACTCTGAAGCAGGGTTTCTCAACCTCAGCAACTTTATGCCAATGTTGGCTGGGGAATTTTGGGAGTTGAAGTTCACACAGCTTAAAATTGCTGAGGTTGAGAAACACTGCTCCAAAGAATCACATCAGAGGTGGTGCTGGGGAAGGAGAAATCAGTGAAAGCTGTCACCTCCACATTATCCTATTTTTTTCTGCAAACAAAAGGAGTATATGATTTGTGTAAGAGGAGGTTATATCCAACCAGATTTTATTTATTTATTTAAATTTATTAGCCACCCAACTCCAATGGACTCTGGGCAGTGTACAAAACTAGAAAAACCGTAGAAACAGCTAAAAACATTAAATCAGATGGACAGCCCAGACTAAAATGATCTAATAAACAACCAAATCAACAAAACAGCGGCCTTAGCCAAATAATAAACATCAACCCCACATCTGGGACCAAAGCCAGGTTTTCAAAGCTTTCTGGAACCCTAGGAGATGTATTTAATCCCATGCTACAGAAGATAAATATTTGTTTTTAGAAGTGGCAGATATATTTTTGGAAGTACAGTGGTGCCTCTAGTTACGAACTCAATCCGTTCCATGACTCTGGTTGCAACTCGAGTTGGTCGCAACTCGAGGTAAATTTTCCCATAAGGTTCAATGTAAATACGGCTAATCCGCCCTCCGAATTTGGTCACACCACGAGGCAAATTTCCCCCATAATGTTCAATGTAAATACATATGGTTAAACAGTTCTGAAACATATGCATTTTATTTTTAAACCACAAAAACATGAAAATAGTCGAGATGGTCAACTTCGCCATCTTGTACTCCAGGGCCAGATCAGTCACACGAATACCACGATCGTGCTTTTCTATAATGTCCTTCTTAAGTTCGATCATCACTTTTTTCTTCAAAGCCTTATTCTTGCCAAGCCTGCTCTGCATTTTCTTTGGAGCCATGCTGACAAGCACACCAAACACCTTCCAAACGCCACAAAACACACCACAAGCCTCACCGAACGTCTCCTTGCTACCGTGATCTTGCCCACAGGAAGCCACAACCACGTGGCAGCAGGGAAAATGGCCGCGGATTTGGTTCGTAACTCGAGGCGGAGTTTGCAAGTCGAGGTAAATTTTTGGGACCGGAGCTGGTCGTATCTCGAAAAATTCGTAAGGAGGGCGTTCGTAACTCGAAGTACCACTGTAGTTTGCCTTTACCTGCTTCCTAGGGCTGAGGGAGAGTGACTGGCCCAAAGTTACCCAGTTGGCTTCGTGCCTGAAGTTTCCCAGATTCTAACTCGGTGCCTTTAACTACTATACTAAATTCTTTCTTTCTCTCTCCCTCTACGCACACACATATACACACATGTATACATTCAGCTTATATGGACAGCTATTTCAAATTTGCCCATTGTCACACTCCTCAAGGCAGGCACAAACGAGGCATGTTTCAGAAACCTAAACAACATGGCTAGCAATTAAATCTTTATTAATTAATTAATAATTTAATTAATTAATTAAATTAAATTAAATTGTAACAGGTACAAGAGCCATTACAGACAGCTGGTATAGTCATTGAGTGGTATGAATTATGACTTAATCTCTCAATTCAAATCCAGCACCTTTTTTTCCTGTGTCTTTGTTTGTGTAACAGTCTTCCTGCTTTATGTTTTTCACACTCAGTTATTAATAGCTGTTGCACATTTACATTCTCTGTATTCCTGTTGGGGGAAGCTTTTGCCACTGACAATCTCCTGAACCCTCTGTTGATGTTCTACAAGAAATGCACAGTGATATTGTTATGAAGGTAAAATGTGGGTACTTCTTCTGTGGATGTTTAGTTTGAAAAAAAGATGTCGTGACATAATAATATGTATATCTGAGTTAAAAAATGCCATTCCAGCTTGAACTGTGTTGGGCACAATCCAGTGGTCTCAGATAAAAAAATCCTATTTCCACTAAAGTATCCATAACACTTAGTTGAATATTATATGAAGGAGGAAGGAATAAAATTATTATTTACACAATTAGAATTTAAATAATTGCTTATCTCCCTTGGAGTGTATCATTGCAGTGATACAAAGCAGATTCTTGCAATCCATAAACTACTGCCACAGAAACATCTGATTCTGATTTCTATATGTGAGTGAAACCACGGCATATGGATTGCATTCATTAATAATCCAACTTTCCATGGGAAAAGTTATGACCTTTTCTTATTTACTAGCAAACTGAAAAAAAAAATTGGATAGTTAAAACGACGGCCGAAAACATTAATCAGTGAGCCAGTGATTAATTGAACTGTTGATTACATATCAAGGGTATGATTTGAATGAACCAGCCCAAGCAAGCTGGACTCTCCTGCTGCTCTCGTGATGGGACTTTAAGGTTGATCAGAGACAGAATGAGAACTCTCCAACAGAGTATTGGCACCAGAGCTCTTTGTAAACAGGAAATCAGATTAGGGCTACTCCTTGTGTATCATCCTAAACACCATGCTTAACAAATTAACCCATTTCCCAGTAGCAAATGGGAGGTGTATCACTTTTTCATTGATTCCATTTACTATCTTGGGCTCTATTTTAGGGCAGTTTTCAAAGATACCATCACCCCAAGCAGGGACGCAAACAAGAGCATCAATCCTTTCCTTCTTCTTATCAGGACTTCCCCCCTCGACCAGTTCATGAAGTGCTTCAAGGATGCTAAAAAGCATTTTTAAAATGGCTGCTCACCTCCAGCGTTTGGCATTCCAGAGCTAATGAGGAATCACGCAGACATAAAAGTAAGGGTTATTAATGTTGGTATATACCAATGTTTCTCAAACTTGGCAACTTTAAGATGAGTGGACTTCAACTCCCAGAATTCCCCAGCCAGCATGGCTGGCTGGGGAATTCTGGGAGTTGAAGTCCACTCATCTTAAAGTTGCTAAAGTTGAGAAACACTGATATATACAGTAGTAACTCACTTGGAGCCATTAGGTTATTGTTTTTCTCAACTTCTATGAAGAAAATTCCAGTATTAATAAAAATATTAGAGGGTTTTCAGTTTTACAGAGGTATTAAAATAACTCATACATCTGACTTCTCTGCCTTCATACCAGTCCATATTCAGAGAGTCACTGATTTGCTACAGTATTGTTTCTGATTTAAATTATTTGGTAGAATGGTCCCTAAAGTTCTCAATTAATTGGCAGAAATTACATCTAGTAAATAGCTGTTTAAAAAAATAGGGAGAGCAGAATCTTCAGTGTCTGATGAATTGGAGGCAGCAAAAAAATAAAGGCTTTACCCAGGTTTTATTTTTTTTCCCACATGATTCCAATTTGCCCCACTATAAATAAATTACAAATTTGGCAGACTATAAATGCATTTATAAAGAAGAAAAAATGCCTTAGATTGGTTGATTTTGTATGGTATTGCTCTTGAATTAATAAAGGAGGGTTTGTAGTTTTGAATTTGGAGCTGTATGGTACAGTATTCCTAGCAGCTTATTCACATATTTAGAAACTATACTAAAATTCCCTGATTTATATATAAGTTATGGATACTGCTGTGCTAGATTAAGCACTTCCATTTATGAAAATTAAAAATAGTTATTCTGATAACAGTGCTAGTCCTTTCTATGAGGCCACGTTATAATTTTGGTCTCAGGAAATGGCTGTTCTACCCCAACAGCTTTCAATACTAAAAAAAATCCAATATCTAATTTTGCAACAAAAACAAGTACAATTTAAAGTTGGAGGGAAAAAAGCATATTTAGAATAAACAATTTATTGGAAAGGGGGAAATATAATCTCAAGAACTGATTATATATATCTATATCTATCTATCTCTATCTATATATCTATATCTATCTATCTCAGAAACAACAAATATTACCATTAAAGATGAAATATTTTGCAAAATATGGGTCTCTGGTCCTGAATGTCCTCTGGTGAATTCTAGAAAGGCATATTAGATTATTAATAAAAAATGATTCAGAATCTGTTGAATATTCTGGAGCTGCTATTTTATTGCCACTATTTTATAAACAAAGTAAAGCACTTACAACATAAGGATCTAATCAGAATGTTCTTTGCAGTAGAAAGAGTGGAAAACTTCCATTGGAAAACTTCCTTGGGGTTATCTAAATATCTATAAAAAAACTCATTATCAAGAATGTGGACAATAGTTCTTTCAGAAGAGCGTATTCAAAGGCTGAAGATGGACAATTCTATACTTATCTGGTAACCTTTAAATTTTTTTTATAAAGAAAACAATCTACCAGATTTGAGTTTAAATATTAGACCAATAGTTTCTGTTGTCCAGTGCAGTAATATGATACTATTTGATTATATGAAGTCTGAGTTCCTGGTTTATGATTTGTAATATGACTAGGTGTACTAAAATTATTTAAATTTAAGAAGGGTTTAATAAAGGCTCCATTAGAAACAATCATAATACACTTTCTCCCTTGTTTTGTGAATTCATCATATGACTGCAATTTCCCAGTCTCCAACTTCTCTTTCTGCCCAATCAATTTCTGCAATTAACATTGGTCTAAAGCAAGGCTGGCTGGGGAATTCTGGGAGTTGAAGTCCACATGTCTTAAAGTTGCCAAGGGTGAGAAACACTAGTCTAAAGTATGAGCTGCTGCTAAGTACTGCTGAAATAATGCAACTGAAGTACTTTGAACAGAGCCACTTTGGTGTAGTGGTTAAGGCATCAGACTAGAAACTGGAAGACCATGACTTCTACTCCCACCTTAGGCACAAAGCCAGCTGGGTGGCTTTGGGCCAGTCACTTTCTTTCAGCCCTAGGAAGTAGGCAAGGGGAGGCCACTTCTGAAAAACCTTGCCAAGAAAACTGCAGGGGCTTGTCTAGGAAGTCTCCAGGAGTCAAAACGTCCTTGAAGGGACAAAGATATGTGTATTTACCTGTCAATCTGTTTATCTATCTGAGGAAGGGGTGCAAACAGGCAAGATGGTGGTTGCAGTAATGAGATCCAATCCAAGCGCCACCATTTTTGTATGTGCATTGGTGTCTCACACAGTAGAAAGGGATGGGGCTTAGTTGTACTTCCTCCATAGCTATATTGTCTGCTTTGAACCTCACTGCAAAATATCAATGTTAAGATTTATTATTACAGATACATTTAAGCATGGAGGTATTGTGATTGTGTTTTAGAGAAGTTATCTAGGTCCAGAAAGAATCATCTGACTTTTATGTTAAAAAATTTATTTAGGAGGTACCACTACAAAAACTCAAAGTATTTTACTACTATAATTCTAAACAAACGTTTAACAAACTGCTTCTGTGTTTTTCTATCACTTAGTGCTAGAACATAATAGCCTTTTGACAATGGTCATACTTCCACCATGGGAAGAAGCAGGAATATTATCTAAATTAGGCAACAATGGCACGGCAAGAATTTGAAATACAACTGTGTACTGATGATGAACATGTAATTGATAAAATGTATAAACTTTTGTTGAAATTTGAAACAGAGGAAGAACAGGTTAAAGAATGTATGATAATTTTGGTTATAATATACAGATGGATCAATGGGAAAATATGTGGTTAAAAGGATTGAAATTTACATTGTTTATGATCTCAAAGAGAGTTTTCATAAAATGATGTATTGTTGGTACATGGTGCCAGAGAAATTATCTAGAATGTATAAAGGTGTTTCAAATATATGTTGGAAATGTGAACAACATGAAGGGACATTTTACTATGCTTAGTGGACATGTAAAAAAGCTTTAAAAAATTGGATTCAAATACATACTTTTATACAGAGGATTTTAAGGATCAATATTCAATTGAAGCCAGAATTTTTCTTTTTAGGATTACTGGATAAACAGAAAAAAGCCATGGAAGATTATTTCAATATATGATTACTGCAGTAAGACTACTATATGCACAGAGATGGAAAGATTCAACACTACCCACTATGGAGGAATGGTTGGTGAAATTGACAGATCTTGCTGAGATGGATAAATTAACTTCTTTAGAGAAAAATCACTATCTACATTTATCGGTGACTGCAAACCTCTTATGGACGTTTTGTGTAAAAATGAAAAAAATGAACTTGTGATTTATGGTTTTGATGATTAGATAAGATAGATTATAGAAAGAAGAGTAATATGATGTAACTTTAGAGAGAGAGGGTAAAATACATTTGTACTCATAATTGCTGTGAAGAATATCGGAAGCCACTTCTTTATATCTTTTTTCTTTCTTTTCTGTACTTCAACTTTTTTCTTTTCTTACACTTTTTGCTTTTTCTTTGATTTCTTCCTTTTTCTTTTTTCTTCCTTAGTTTGTATTAGTTTTTATTTTCTTGTTTAAAAGTTTTAATAACAATTATAGACAAATTAGGCAACAACCAATCCCAACCATATTTTGTCAACCTGCCCTCTGTTTCTTCTTCCCCTACAGTACTCAGTTTCTGCCCCCGTTGAAAGGTCTTTAGCAATCTAATAAAAGTGTGATTAAAATAAAATAAAAGTAAGATGCACCACACATAGCTTCACCTCAAGAGGTAACATCTTCCTGCAAATGAGGTGCATTTGTTTCTGTGGCAAATGAAGTGCACTTCTCAGGCTACCTGGAGTAAACATGTTGGTTCAGCATTAGGATTCAATATGACCCCCCTCAACATGAAGCCTGAGAAGTTATGAAATGATTTAATAACCAGTTTACATGAATTGGACTAAACCAGCTAGAGGCGCTTCTGGAAGGGAGTATGGTATGGTATGGTGTATGGTATGGTATGGTATGGTATGGTGTATGGTATGGCATGGCATGGCATGGCATGGCATGGTTTATTTATTTATTTATTTATTTATTTATTTATTTATTTATTTGATTTATTTGATTTATTTGATTTATTTGATTTATCTTTGGTGTGAGAGCCAGACCAAAATAAGAAATGGGTGAAAACCATCACTTCTGCTCAAAAGAGAGAAGCCTTTGCATTGTATGGACAGAAGAAAAAGATGAAAGAATTTGAATCTTAATTTCCCTGTAAACCACATTTCTTTCACGGGGGTTGCTAGAATTCTTTTATGATGGTTGCACAAGTTTTTCTATAGTAAACCAACTTTTCTAAATTTTCATGTCCTTGTAAATCCATTATTGTAGAGTCTTAGCTAGGCAGCCTAGAGAACTCCAGCATTCTTTCTATTTTAATCATTGCTTCCATGATGCAAGTGTGACAATTATTTTGATTACTGGTATTATCATTACTGTCATCTCCACTGTTACCTTCAACAGTCCATCCCCAGTATGAAGGCTGCCAACAGCAAATAAACCAAACACTTTTATTTTATTAATTCTTCTTCAGACTTAGAAAATAAACAAGCACTAGGATTAATCTCCTTTCCTCTCCTCATGATGTCAGTAAATTTAATTAGCATTAAAATGGTAGGTCTATTAGTCAATAGAACAACATGAGTCATTGTTTGTTGCTTTCCTACCCTCCGACCTTAACAATGTATGCATTGTGCATTTATTAATTTATTCACTTACATAGATTTTAAAATGCCCAACTCCAAACGATTCTGGGTGCTATACATAGTAAGTTTGTAGTATGTACACACTGCTGCTGCTATATTTTTCCTCTACCCCAACTTTGATTACTATAACATGAATCTTCTGTTTGTGAACCAAATGCCTGTCCATAAACTAAGCCTAATTGCAGTTGTTGCTCTAATAGTAAAGTAATAGTAAAGGTTGGTTGGTTTTGTATGTTTTTTGGAGAAAATAATCTTGGTCAAGGTTATAACCAAATACAGTTCATCCAATCTGAGTCCCAGTTAATAGCATTACCCATGTAGAGGCTTGAGAACAGGATGAGCATTTTCTCATCCTGAGTTTAAGAGAAGGCAAAAGTAGAAATGTCTACATGCTTTGAAGGATGCAAATTCTGCTCATGGAGTTGGTAGTATGCTGAAAAGGTTCATCTGTAGTTAATCCCATTTCTTGTTCAATATATAGGCTGGGTTCACACAAATTATTGTTAAGCAAATCATGGGCACACAACTAAGTTGTGTGAATATAGCCATAGTGAGGCTGCTAATTCCTTCACATTAAGTCACAACATCTATCTCTAGAGATTACGTTTATATCATAAAAATTAGGGTGACACCCTTTAACTCTGGTATTATTTGGCTGATCATCATGACTGTTCAGTTGACATCCTTGCATTTTATATAATGATAGAGACTCACCAATATTGGTCAAAACCATTGCGAGTATCATTCTGCTTCCCTTCTGCAACAAATGATGAAACTTATAAATAGGATAAAAATATTCAGTTGTGGGCCCTGTGTCATAAACATGTTCAGAAGAATGAATACTCAGTTTATCTAATAGTCCAGCATTCCAAAGCCTAGTTTCTCACAGAGATTATAGCAACATCCAGTCTGTACTGTACAGACTGTAGGTGGAAACAGATTTGTGACTGAATACTTTTCTGTAAAAATAATTTTAAATAATTAAGTCTTGTACATCAAGTGATAGCATGTTGGGAAAGAGAGCTTAGCCTAAACTCCTTGTTAGCAAAATGTTCAAAATATTATTGAGAGTGGGGTAAGTGTGAGTTTTAGATCTACCTCTTCATCCATGGGACTCTCACGAAGATGAGTTTAGCAACTTTGGGGAGTCTTCCATGCACATCAGTGTATGCCAGTTGACTCTCCTCCCAGGGCCCCTCAGGGATCTGCCTCATCTGGAGGAGCCAAGGTCCTTTTCTCATAACAGCAAGTGAGATGCCAATAATGAACTAAGCCAGCTCTCAAATGTCTTTTAAAATGTTAATGGTTATGCTTGTCCAAGCTTGTTATGCTTGGTTATACTATTTTATGGGTTTGTCCTGGAAAGATGCTTTACCTGCAGTTTGAAGTGGTACAGCCACCTCTAGGTTTAACATCTCAGAAAGAGCAGTTTGTTCAGTTTAAAAAAAAAAACAAACTTAAAAGATGAAGGATATGATCAACTTCAGTATCTTGGGAGAGCTGATTTTCAATAAAGGCAGAGTGGATAGTCTTTTATCCTGGAGTTTATGGGTGGTAGCATCAATCCTCCAAAATCCAAAACTACATACTCTTCAATGAATGTCCAAAATTTGCTGTCTAGGTGTATGTGATAGCTGTCAAGTAATAGATTATCTTACTTTTTCAAACTTAAAATATCTCATATAAATACCTACCATAATTTTTTTTATTTCTTTATTTAAAAACTTGATAACCACTTCCAAGCATCTCCAAGTGGTATGCAATATTAAAAATAGATAGTATCAGGAATCAAACTCACAAGATAATATAAGCACCAGTAATAATACAAGAGTACCATCCAGAGATATCAGGATGAACAATGTTTTCACCCTGCATTGTAACAAACAAGATTCAGGCCAAAATGTAGAACAGGAACCACAGTATTTTAGCCATGCAACTATTTTCGTGATGTCTCCTATGGAATTATAACTACGGTCAGGACTTGACTTTTTCCATACTAATCAACTACTAAGCAAGATATAAGCCCACATGCTCAGGGGTAGCTATCTGTGAACAAGCCATTTATCATGTCTGTTTATTTTGCACTAGTGACAGCTGCAGGATTCTGGCATTGCTTCAAGGTTTCCGTACAACCATATAGAATGACCTAAGTGTAAATCTGACAAATGCCAGTGTCTGATTTGAGAAGATATATATCAGCAGCCACCATTTATATACCGAGGCCAGTACACATTTATGCGATTGGCTCAATGTTTAAACAAAGTAGGAAGCAATTGTATATTTGGCTTCTGCAGTTCGCCTTGTAGCTATCCAAGCTTTAGAAGGATTAGATCTGACAGGTATTTTCATGCTAGCACATATGTAGGCATACCAAGAAATCTGCCATTAGGATGAAGGGATATTTATGTTTGCTATGAGTATGCAAGCATAAAAAAAATTGTTTATGAACTTTCCACCAGTCTTTATATTTTAACAGGACTGTTTAACAGTAGCAATGAATTTTGTGACTCCTTAAACCAATGTTTCTCAACCTTGGCAAGTTTAAGATGGATCTTAAACTTGCCAAGGCTGAGAAACACTGCCTTAAGCAGTACCAAGTATAATGCAGCATATACCTTTGTGGAGCGAATTCTACTTTATTAGCTGCTTTTACTCCATCTGGTTAAATAAAATACTCTCTATTCTAACCATTTACAGAATGGCAGCTGTATTCAACTGTAGCAACATAAAGATTTGGAAGCCTGAAAACTACTCCAATACATCCCCCTGACCACAGGCTAACAGGCGGGGCAGGAAGAGGAAAGCTTCTCATGCAGGATCTGGAGTGTAAACAGTGAGAGACGTTCTTCTTGGGCCACATCGTGGTTGTCGGTCCTTGTTTGAGCCTATTTGGGGTCTATGGTGGTGAAGCAATGGCCCTGCAGATGATGCCAGCATTCCTTAGCATTTGGCTGAGCAGGCTGGGGCTGCTGGGACTTGTAGTCAGCTCAAAAACATAGACACCTGATAACATTACTCTCAGAGGCTGTTACTATCTGTCCTAGAACTATACTGAACTGTGTTAATGTGCTTTCCTCCTATCCTTGAATAGGCAGAAAAGCACGTTGACATAAATTGCACTGACCTGGTGGCCAAACCCTCTCTTACCTCAGTAATTAAGTTGGCAACTGGTCATTTCAACATGGGGAATTAAAGGGCAGCGATTGGTAGATCTACTGCCTGCATTTCTCCTCCCATACAAGTATCACATGGTGGCCAGAAAACATCCACCAATTGTTGCTCTGGGGTTCAGGGAAGGTTTTAATACATGTTCTTGGACTGGAGGTTTTAGCCACGTTTCAAACTATCTATGTTGTTCATCGGTGCAGAGATTCTCTGTACTGATAACCTGTTATTTGGGTTATTTCTGAACTCTTTTGGAAGAATACTAAATCTATATCCTAAAACAGCTCAGCTGGTAATTCAGTTGAGTTGGGGGGGGGGGTAGCCGGGCAAAATGATCCATTTGTTTGTTTCCTTGGCTGTCTGTGATATTGTCAGGAGTTTTCTCCAACCCCAATGTTTAAAAGCATCAATACTTTTTCTACCCTGCTTCTTCAAAGTTCAGCTTTTATTTGCATGGAGTGACACAGGGAATATCATTGTTTGCACTATTCTGATCTTTATAGGTAAGGACACATCCTAGCATCTGAATATCTTTTCAGGTGCTAGTTTGCAACCTATATCTTAACTGTTAGTTCCTTTACAGTTGATAGTTCATCCTAAAAGGCAGAAGCTATCCACCACTTCACTATCTTCATTGTCAGTTCTAAGGCTGGTTGCTGTACCAGTTGTCATCAGCATAGCCTTCTTTATATTTAATCTTAGTCCCATTTTTTTCCCACTATGCTTCTTGACTTTCATTACTGGAGCTTGCAGATCCCTTGCATTTTCAGCCATCAGAGTACATCATCAGCATAGCGCAGATTATTGATGTTTCTTCCTCCAGTTTTAAAATCACACTCATCTTCTTCCAATCTAGCTTTCTTCAATATATATTCCACAAATAGGTTAAACAAATAAGGGAAGAGTCGTACTCCTTTGCCAACCTGGACCCAGTCTGTTTCTCCATGTTTTGTTCATATTGTGGCTTCCTAATCTGTGTATAGGTTTTGAATGAGGTCAATGAGATGTTCTGGGATTCCCCTTTTTCTAAGCACATTACATAGGTTGACATGGTCAACACAACTGAAGGCCTTTCCGTAATCAATGAAGCCCACTCTGACTCCTTTTTGGTATTCTTTGGGTTTCTCAGTTATCCTGCAAACATCAGCAATAATGTCTCATGTTCCCTGACTTTTTCTAAAGCCAGCTTGAACCTCTGCCATTGCAGGTAGGGCTCTAATCTGCATTGGATGACCCTAAGCATGATTTTGCTAGCATGTGAAAATAAGGATAGCGTACGATAGTTTGTACACTCTGTTAAGTCTCCTTTCTTTAGCGGACTTAAATAAACTTCAAGTCTAAAGACAATTTTCATTATAAATTAAATAATCAAGGTAATGTAAACCATGAATTCACTTGCCATGACAAATGACATTCCAATGAGAAGACTATAAATAACATTTAGTGCCTTTTCACCTAAGTTTTCCACCAACCAGTATCAAAAGGAGCTCTATCATCTCATTAGGAGAGGCAATATACTCATTAGAAGTAGCCATTGATAGTTTTATGTTCCATTTGTGCCCAGTTCCCTTGTGCAGCTATCTATAGAAGTGACTTGAATCTCCTGCCATTTAGTTTCACTGGATGGCTTCAGATTCTGGATTTTTTAGTGAGAAAAACTTTAATCAGATGTATCTGTGGGATATGATACCTATAGTCTAAAAGACAAGCAAAAAGATCTCCCCTCTTTAGAAACAGAAGACAAAAGAATTGGTGATAGTCATTAAATCCTGTTTTGACTCAGAAAGGTTGAGCTATGTTTGTTGTTTGGAGGCTTGAGTTTTTAACCCAGGCTGTGAAACGGCAGAAGCTGTAAGGAATGTTGGCAATCCAGAGGTAAACTATATTCCTACTGTGCTTATGAATTAAATAATGTGACTTGTATAAAGAAAATAATGGTTGGGGTCTTTTTTTAAGACTAAAACCAATGTAAGTGATGAACATTTTGGTAATGCAGTAAATGATCCCTTCTCTCTTTCCTTCTTTTCAAATTCACAGGCTGCTAAGTCCATTTCTTTTGCCAAGCTCTTTATTGTCTGACAGCTTATTCAAGTTAATTTCTTCCAAATGTCCTTAAAACCTTTTGAATGAAAAAAAGTTTACTTTGTGAATAAATATTTGAGCTTTTACACACAAAAAAACCTCCTCCTTTTTCAAATGCCTACGAACTTACTCATATTTGAATGTGTATATAAAAAATGCTACAGTTTGGATTACTGAACCGGGAGTTGCTATTATGACCATGCTTGTAGAAATATTTCAGTTTAGCTGATTTGTTAGATAAACAGAATGACTGGAAACTCACGTTGTGCAATTAAGCAACTGTCCCACAGCCTTTGTTTTGTCATCAGATGCTTCTAAACCAGCAGCCTTATTTTCTAGTTTCTCTCCTGTAAAATTTAATTTATACTTTTTTTAACGGAACATAACGAAATGTATATTACTATTTTATTTTTATTTATTACATTTTCTATTTCACTGACTACCAAGGAGGCAGACATATATTCCATAGAACAGAATTAGTTTAATAAAAATCTGGACACTGAGGATGGCTTTTAAGCCAGTCACCCATGGTTTCTCTATTTTATGAAAAATAATTTAACGTTCATATATTCTCGTACTAAAGCATTGAATTTTTATGCAGGATGGTTTAATCAAAGTCTTGCAGTCATTTAGGTAAGCAACGACAGCTGAAGTTAAAGATGTAAATCAGTCCTGAACATGTCAACTTAAAGGTAACTAAGTAGCCCCCCCAGCACAATTTATTCAATGTGTATACTCAGAAATACCCATTGCATTTAGTACGGCTCATTCTCTCATAAGTGTATCTAAGGCTGCAGCTTTACCCACAGCATACATGCTATAGCTTGTACAGCTCACAACTCTATTTTTTGTTCTTCTCCCCACCTCTGCCTGTCTGAAGGAACAGGTGAAGATTTAGTGGCTGAGTTAGGGCTACCAGCGAGTGAAATGCTAGTTTTTTTAAAAAAAAGATCCTATCGCTGAGGAGGTATTTGCATACTACCTAATATCTGCTTTCACTTCCTAATGCTGTTTACATATTATTACGTTTTAGACCAGTGTTTCTCAGCCTTAGTAACTTTAAGATATGTGGACTTCAACTCCCAGAATTCCCCAGCTAGCACACTGGAAGGGGAGTTCTGGCGCTGAAGTCCACACATTTTAAAGTTACTAAGGTTGAGAAACACTGTTATGGATTATCACTGGACGAAGCCATTTTTTTACTTTTATTATAAAATCTGCCCCACTAATGTATCCAGTGCTGCTTAATAAGAATGCAGAAAATGAATCATATTATCTACACTACAAGAGCTATGCTTTTGTAATCATATGAAATTATTATTGACAAAATGAATGAATTTCAGCTGTCACAAATGTTAGCCAAGTAGTTTTGAGGATTAAAATGAGTTTATTTTCAGGCACTTAATGTGTTATATGTCCTACTCCAGATTGCAGAGCATCTGACTGAACCAAAGAGGAAAGTATCTTCTTGGAGGAAATGCAATTTGTTTTCTATATACAATAAAAACTAGAAAAGCCAGTGCATTTTGGTGTATTCTCAGACAATAATCAGCAGCAATGAGGAATAATAGTCTCTGTTAAAATATATTGTAGTCTGAAGCATTGTCTATGAGCATAATGCTAAGTCATTAATTTTAGACTATATGCATGAACAGAAAGGATCCCATAAGAAGCCTTGGATGACTTCTTCTGTATACTTCCAAGAGGAGGAATAAACCAGAATTTAATTTACTCTGTAGCAAATTCCCGGTTTGTTTAAATAAACTTTAATCAACATGACCAAAATGAATGTTCAGTTGTTTCTTGCTTGTTTACAAAGGACATTTAATGCCTAGTTCTTATATAATGGTTCACCAGGAATTTGCTAAAGCAAATTAAATTCTGGCTTATTTCTCTTCCTAGGCACATGGGAAAAAGAAGGCAGACTTTCCTCAGGACAGAACAATGGAGCAAACACTTTCTTCCATATTTGGAAAGGAGAAAGTGAATAAAGTGAGGGTCAGTTTCAGGCATGAGGCAAACCCTCTGCAAGCCAAAAGTGGGTGTTTTATTAGCTGCATCTTTCTCATTAGCCAGAGGTTTCTCACCTCTGATTTAAAATGTGTTCTATTTGCATGTAACTGAGATGTGAATTTAGCAGAGATATAATTTGCTCTAAGCACAAGGTAAGAACTTCTGCTTCTCCTTGCTACTAACCCCCCACAAGAGCATCTGCCAGCAATAGAGAAAGAATACTGTCAGCTGCAGACACACTGAATGGGTACCTAATTACTCTTTCTCCCAGAGAGCCTCAGTCATTCCAGGTATCATGGTGTATGTAGTTCTAAAACATGGTCTCAAAGATGCAGCTCAAAGAGTTTCTATTATCAGTCCCCCAAATGGCATGGAAGAAATATTTTTGCAATAAACAAATGCATTTTAATTTGTCTTACACTAAGTATTACTTAAAGCAGTGCAGTTTTGTTCATTTCAGTGGGTCTTAAATTTACATAACAGTGTGTGGTTCTGTGTCTCCATTCTCATATTTCAAATGCTCCATTTAAAGTTCTGTCCAAAAAAGGGCAAAACTTCTACCAGGAGACAGACTGAACCTATGGCACATTTCTTTAAAGTTGGAGGCTGCACAATAAATTGTTGTTTACTTCCATTGACTGTAAAATGAAGGAATGCCTGTTATCATTTGGGATATCTAGAAGAGTCAAACAAAATAGCTCAAGGCAAGGCATTAAGTCCAAACTTATTTGACAGAAAGCAGTGCTGATGAGAGACATGAGATTATGAGCACTGCACTCGTTTGAAATCCTAACTTGACCGCCCCCCAGTTCTGCCTAGCAGTGCCCAGAGTAACATATTTCCAGCTAATTTTTATGATGTTTCCATGGCTGAATGCAAAAAGCTGCACAGTGCCTATGAAATGGATTAAATATATCAAAAAGCCTCATTTCTTCATTTTGCTTTCCTAATTGACATTAACCTCAAACTTTGCATATTAGTTCAAATGTATCATCTTAAGAGTGGCAAGTATTCACCATCTACTTTTCCCCCAAATCACTATGCATTCCCCTCTTTCATTCCCCACATCTAGTACAGTAAACAGTCAGTGTGTAAACAGCAGCACGTTCGGCAAAACCTTTCACTGCACTGGTTATAATGGAACAGTACAGTTTTTTTGGTTGTTCTTCCTTTGGTTTGTCAATATAGAATGTTTTTAGGGGTGAGCTTATTTTTCGTGCTTTAGTCTATCACAATATTCTTCCAAGATAAGTTACAAGCATCCTTCAAATTCATTGTTGCTTGCTTCAGGAAGTGGAGAAGCTGCAATTTATTTTTTCAAGGCTCTGGAAAGTAGAAGGAAAAAAAAGAATTAAGGATTCTCTTTTTCATTGTATAAATAATTGAGTCTTTTGGTTTTCTAAAAAGGATGTCAGATGGTAAATTATCTGTAATGTGGTTGTGTTAAGAGTAAATCAAAACTAACTTTTAACTGTTCCACATTTTAATTTTCACATACTTATCTGAAATATTCATATACCACTTATTTTAAAAATTTCAGGGTGGTTTACAATAAAAATAATAATACATATTATGTTTGAGGTGGTTTATAATAAAAATAATAATATATATCTATTATGTTTGATCAAGAAAAATATATTAATTTTTCCTGTTTCATATACTATCACAATAATGTCACATACATTGAACAAATACTAGGTTCCAAGGATAAATGTGAAAGTATGGATAGAACCATCTTAACATTACCAATACTGTAGGAAATATGGATAATGTATCAGATAAAGTTTCTTTGCACCATGTATTTCTATACAACTTGTAAAGTAAGTTCATTGCTATAGTTCTGTGAAGAGAGATAGAAGGAATAAAGAATGTTTGGGAAAGAATAAGCAATAATTTCATAATACTCTTCAAATATCTGGGAGAATATCACACAAAAGAAGGTCATCATGTGTTTTCTATCATTCCAAAAATGGAACACAGAATAATGGGTTGAAATTGCAGGAAGGCAAATTCTGATTAAATGTTAGAAACATGTTCAGCAGTAGGAGCAGTTTGAGAGTAGAACCTATTACCTGGGAAGCTGGTTGACTCCCCTTCATTGAATGTATTTATGTAGATGTTGGAAAGCCATTTGTCAGGAAGATTTCAGTTTAAATTCATGCACCGAGCAGTGAGTGGACTCCCCACTCTGTGGACTAAATAGTCCCTTCCAATATTATGATTCTATGATCAATACATCATAGCAACAGAAAAGTTCTGTTTTGTTTGTTTACAACGTGTATATGTTTGTTGGCTGCTCTGCACCTTCCCTGAAGGAGGAAGTCATGGTAGGATTGAGATTGCTAACTACCACCCTAACAAGAGCAGTTCAATTCTGCTTCATCTATTTAGTGTATAAGTATAACTCCTTCGTAAACAAACACTTCATGTGCAGTGCAGAGTCATTAAAATTAACAGCTGTTTTGCCACTGACTTTAATTAGTTGTGAGTGCATCCTGAGGATCTTTTTAAAATAAATTATACTATACTTAAAAGTAAAGCATATGCTTGTTGGTCAAAGAGACACTGTAATTATCTGGGGAATGCAACCCATATTTTTATTTTGCCCCTTTCTTATTTTATCAGGAAGCTTTGAAGGAAAGGCTTAAAAACATGAAGGCTGGATACAGAACATTCTTGAAAAAGGGGCACATGGCATTTCTGTAAGTCACTTACCTAACGTAGTGTTCTTGCTCGTACCTTCAAAACAATCCTTTCACTTGTTCTGTATCAGGATCCAGGTCAATATCATAGAAGCAAGGCCTTGTAGGTAACCCAGGCATAGTGCTCATCTAAGGGAACAATGAACCAGGAGTTACACTTCTACAATTGTAAGCTGAAAACCACTCCATACATAGGTAGGACCATGAAGTGGAAGACCATAATGTTCTTCATGGCCCATAGAAAAGAATGAACCCAGCTCTGCTCCAGTCCCTTAATCCCTTAAAGCAAAGAATTTCTGGGAAAGGAAATAAAAGGCCATCATATGCCAAGCGCTATGGGACAAGGTTTATAAAAACGTTCTGTGTTTTAAGAGGTATAAAGCAAAGGAATACACAAGGAATGTAAATAGTTAACTACAGTGGATTGAAAGCATAAAACTTTATAAATGTAGTTCTGCATCCTATAGTAGTCTTTTCTGACCAGCTTATTTTCTATTTATTTTTAGGATTCACTTAGTAGTAAAAGCATTTCCAAAGTTATGGTTGTTATCTGTTACAGAAATAATTTTACATGATTCATACTACTGCAATATACTGAATAATTAATTGAAAATAATTTTAGCCTGGATATTGCCAACTTTGGATGGATATTTGTGTAGCCAGTAAAGATGGAATATAAGTGGACTATCTGATTTCATTTTTTTTTTTTTTTTACAAATTCTGCAGGCCAGGGAGGAAGCAGAGGACAGAGCCAGCGGAGGAGGTTGGGCAGTGGAGCAGGCGGCGGCTGTTGGTGCTGTGCAAGGCCTTGCAAGCCTTACGCAAGGCCTGCCACAGCCCTGACAGCCACCACCTTCACCCGGGGAGCCACTGCCCACATCGCCACCCTGCCTCCTCTGCCGGCTTCGTCCTGCTGCCTCCTGCTGGGCCTGGTGAGTTCCCTTTGGTAGACGAAGCTCTGCTGCCCTCCCGCGCTCGCCATGTGCATCCTGGGGCCTCACCCTCATCCAGTGCCTGGATCCTGGGCCAGCAGTGGGAGGAAGAAGATGGCATAGGTCAGCAGGGGGGCAGTGGGGGGTAGCAAGGGTAGGCGGTGGTGGCAGAGTCCAGGGTGGCCAAAAGGGCAGAGATGGAGGGGGGAGATAGGCAGGTGAGAGGAGCTGAAGGGGAGGCGAGTGTGGCAGGGTGGTGGAGCTTTGTCTGCTGAAGGGAGCTCACTGGGGCCAGCTGGGGAGGAAGCCAACGGATGAAGCCGGAAGTTCACGCAAAGTAAGAGATGCAGGAGGTCCTCACCTAACGATCACAACTGGGACTACAGGAACTGCTGTTGCTAAGTGGTGTTAACAGAGAGCTTTATAAGAATAGTATAATTAATTCTATTTATTCTAATAGTATAATTAATTCTAATAGTATAATTGATTCTATAATTCTGAAGCAGCCTAACAACTGCTTCACTTAGGAAAGGAAATTCCGATTCCAATTAGGGTCATTAAGCGAGGACTACCTGTATTTAACATTCCACAAAGTGAGGAAAGTGTTTGAACTATTCCCACCAATCTACTGGGCAAATTCCCCTCTCACCAAAGAGGGAAAGAAAGAGAAATGGATAGATAAGACTTTATTATGGTCATAGACCCAAAGACCACCATAGTAAAAACATTGTATAAAACCCAAAGAATTTTGAAACAGAAAATAAGATTCCCACTATAAAAACAGCCTCAGCAAGTTTGGGTCTGTATGTTCTTTTCCCTTTCCTGTCCATGAAATTTTCTGTAAGTTTCTTTTCCTAGTATTCTTGTATTTCTACGATCTCAGTAAATATAGATTTGGATATGATAAGAATATATAGTACTTTTCAAAGAAATGTGATAGAAAACATCCTCCACCACAGTATTTCTAGCCTTTTTCTTAACCAACTGCCAGTGAAGCTTACCCAAAGGGTATGCACTATATGGGGTAGAAATGCTCTTCTTTTCTCAGTATGTGACAACACTTAGCTGGCCAGTCTGGTTTAGAAAGAGTCAAGGAATTCCAGCGCTGAAAGCTAAACAGGGAAATCAGCGAACCAGTTCTGTGCTGTTGCAGGAAAAACTCCATGGATGTGTCCATGAAGTCTACAAGAGTCAAACTCAACTTGGACACTTCACTCTACATATCTGTTTTTGTCTCGGCTGTCATATCTGTTTTTGTGGGGAGAGTTGTCAGCCCTACAAAGTAGACCAAACTAAGGAACTAATGCCATATAGGTCAGGACTACGTTCATTGTAGTCAGAATGTGGTTCCCCCTCCTCCCTTTATCTTCAGGTGAACTAGGGAGGGACTTGTCTGAGATGTTTTCTCAAGTTATTTTCTTAGCTTAAGCTCAAGCCCCACTTATCTGACTGTTGCTTTGATAGCTCTTCTTCCTGTCCATCAAGGTGATTCCCTATTCCTTCTACAAGAGTGTTCTCCTCTCAGGGCAAAACAGGAAATCCCTGGGAGTTTTACTCTTAGTTGGAGATGACTATATGAAACCAGTTGGCCATGCCATGCCAGTGTATGGTAATTAAGGGACTGGTCCTAATTGAGCAATGCAATCAAAGAAAAATATATATATATATATAATTGTAAGGTACACAAACATTATCTTGGCAAGTAGAAACTTGTTTAATTGTTAGATTTATATCCCACCTTTCCTTCAGGAGTTTGAGGCAGTGAATATAGCATTCTCTACATTTTCCCCCCATAACAACAATTCTGCGAGACAGGTTGGGTTGAAAAAAGTAACTGGTTAAAAGTCACCTTGTGACTCTTAGAGAATATTACCTAATGTTTTAAACAAATATCCTAGTGCATCTGCCTCACATAATCCATTCACTAAATTACTACTCCTATTGTCCAAGGAAATGAAGATTAAAACAAAACTCCTTTCTCCAATCCAGAGTGGAATCTGCTTCTCTTGGTCTTTCAGTCATCAACTGCCATTGACCAACAACTAACAGAAGTCTCCACAACTTCCAAAGTCAGTCTTCTCTCCTCAGAATCTTTCTCCCCTGATTCTTAAGAGAGAACTTTAACTGCATGCTGATCCAAAATATATTGCTTTACTTAAAACTGGAAACATAAAGAAATTATGCAGAAAGTATGCAGCATGCATCTTTATGGGACCTTAACAGAATTAACTATAAGCAACTAATCAAAAGATAGAAATTTCTCCCAAGAAATTTCCAGCATCAGGTCTTGATGTAATTAAAGTCAGCTGATTGTATCCTATAACAAAATAAATGCTGTGACAAAAGTTTGTTGCAAATGCTCTTGGATCTTGGCAGGCTGGTCTGACAACAAATATGAAAACAAATATCCTAACAATGGGTAGGAACAACTAAGGGTGGTTGAATTGATAGTATTGTTACAAAGCAGAACCATTTATAAAGTACTTTCCCCCCAAATCAAGCCTGCCCAAAATGTGTCACAAGCAGACAGAAGAGGTATATAACAATTGTTAAATGAGCCAAGATGCGTATTACCAAGGAAAAGAACAATACAGAAGGTTCTGATCTCATTCTAACTAAATATGATGGCAAGAAATCCATAACTGGATCTCCTGCGGTTCTTAAAAATGTTATTTGTAACCAAGAACTGCAATGCTTGGAAAAGGAGGCATGAATCCTTTCCCCTGTATGGATCTGTGTTCTCTGAATCTGAATTCCTCATCCAAGTGCTATGTAACCTCTAGAGAAAACATCAGTTTGGGATATCCAATTGTGGTAAACACTTTTATGGAAATTCACATAAACTGAGAGCTTAAGAGACTGTGAAATAACAGAGAAGTGACAGTTGAAGCAATCTATGGAGAAAAGATTGCAGGAAGGGCTAATAGGGCTAACACTTAAAAATATTTATGCCTTCTAACAGGAACTACAACAGGAACAAAACATATTTTGTTACTCCCATTCTCTGAGAAAATTATGAAAACAAAGGAAGGTTTGTGACATTATTCATTACAATTCCCCAATTGTACACACACACACACACACACACACACACACACACACATAGACACACACATACAAATCATGTGGAAACAACTAGCTGATTTTGTAAATTGCCTTATACCTTGTAGATATAGGACATCTCCCCTTCTGAATTATATAAAGATGATAAAAACATTTTAAAATCAGAATTAGGCCAATAAACATGGGGGGCTATTGTTCCAGAAGTCTGTTCTGGATGGAGTAATGCTCTCCTAAAAGCAGCTGGTTCACAACATGTGGGTCCTTCTGGACACGCAATTCCTGATAGATCAGCAGGTAATCTGCAGCCAGAAGGGTCTTTGCCCAGCCTTTGCTGGTCTACCAGTTATGACTATTCCTAGACCAAGAGGCATTGGCTGACTACTGCAATTCACTCCACATGGAACTGCTCCTGAAGACTACCCATAAATCACAGCAGGTATTGAATGTGGTGGCCCATGTACTAAAGGGAGTGTCTCAATACATCTATACAACACTTTTTTTTCCTTGTGTCTAAAGCAGACATGTTTAAAACAGCAACAACCAGAGAACCTAACAGACTTTAGATTGGAATTGATGTCACAATTATCCATAAACAGATTCCAACTTATTTCTTTTTAAATTAACCCAGCAAAGCAGAATTACACAGATACCAATGCTTGTGAAAGGCACCCAGGTTATCCCATTGAGCAAGATCCCCAATGAGAGAAGGTTTTTTGAGGGCTGGGAAAGATTGCTGGAGGGGGAATGTATGGGAAGGTGATTTTCCTGGGCCTTTCTTTGGATCCTGTTTTCTCTGATTCTGAACTTTAGCTGATACTAGTTATATAGTACAAATTCAAACTGTAACCAGAACAGCAGAGGATCAGATATTCATTTTATAGTTTGAAAAAAGAAAAGACAGATTCTGAATTTGACAGATTTTTGCGAAGGTACACAGTATAGTACTTTAGGCCCATAACACTGTCAACAGATACTTAAGTCAGCTCCTGGGATATGTTTCACTATTGATTGAGGCACTTGGTATGAAAGGAAATTTGTTGCTGCTTAAGAAACAGGAGAAAGATTATAAGCAAGACAAATGACTTAACTTTTAGCAATAGTTTGGCTTGCATAAGAAAAAAAATGCATACTAATTTTTTTTTTTTTTTTACATTTCTAATTTTCCTCAAGATGGAACCAGTTGTCATAAATGGCCTTCATTCACAAGCCTTCCCCCATATTTATAAAAAAGAACAAGAATCCCCAAACCTGAGACTGGAAAAACAGATGCCTAGAGCAAGCAAGATGGGGGTTAGCTTGGGAGATCAACTAACATTTTAAATTTCCTAATAACAACAGATTTGGTGGCAGTATTCTTTTTCAAAAACAATTGAAATAACTAAATAGTATTTCAAGGGCATAATCTCTGTATACATGTTCAGTATCTCAAAAAAATGGTTTAGGATACACTAAATCAAAAGTGTATTCCTAAACCATTTTTAAAACTTTAGGGAGTTTTAGAAAGTTTAATAATATGTTTTTATGAAAATATATGTAGATTTACTTTATTTTTACTTAAATATGAGCGGTGAAATGTAGTAACTACTTTTAAATGTTTTATACCAATATGTAAATTTTTAAAGATATTATTAATCTAGATAATTTGGATTTTTTAAAATTAAAAGCAATGCTAACATACCCATTATTAGAAAAATAAATTAATTCTATCTCCTCTTTATGTGCTGCCATTTGCTTGTAACATCATATGAATGATAAGACCACACATACAAAATTAAGACTGACTCCCATACAAATTATGCAATCTTTCTTGAATTTACAAACACATTTTATTGTCTCAGAGGAGAAAATGAATCTGTCCTTGAAGCAATATAATCAACAACTGAAATCAGGGCAGCATTTATGAAGTTTAAATATTCCAAGCAACAGTATAAAGTATTATCTTCAACTTGGGAAGAACTTTCAAAGGTCAAAAACAACGTTCACCAAGAAGGCACAAAAAATATTAAGTCATTCCATAGACAGAAATTATTCATCCCCACTGTTAAGTAAAGAAGTAAAGCTTGAAACCAAGAATGAGATTCTGGATACTTCTATTATCTCACAATACCTTCAAATCTATCTATCAGTAATGCTTTCCCCAAAGAGAAACCTTCATGAACATTATGACCTATCTAGATTTAAAATAACTGGGTGGATGGTAGAAGAACTACACAAGTTATACCTACTATTGTTACACTGATTTTTTTTTTTATTCTGCTATTCTAGGTCTTACTCTTGTTTACATCCACAAGCAATACAGGTAGTCCTTGGCTTACAATGGCAATTGGGACCAGAATTTCTGTTGCTAAGCAACATGGTTGTAAAGTGCAACATCACATGACCATGTTGCTTAGTGATGGCGATTCTGTCAGTCCAGTTGCCGTTGTTAGCAAGGACCATGTGGGTTATTAAACAAGGACCTCACCTGATTGTGATTTCCGACTTCCTGCTGGCTTCCCCATTAACTTTGCTTGTGGGAAGTCAGCAGGGAACATTGGAAATCATGATCATGTGACTGCAGGGATGCTGTGATGGCTGGAACCCTGAGGATCAGTTCTAAGTACCATTCATTCAGTGCCGTCAAAACTTTGAATGGTTGCTGAATGGTTGTAACCTGAGGACTACCTGTACTCAGAATTTTACCAGTGATGGAAATGCAGGGTAGGCAAACTTTCTCCTTTCCCTTTATAACATCCAACAACATATATACATACATACATACATATTATATGGCTGCCCATCTCACAACAATGACTCTGGGCAGCATACAAGGATTAAAACAGCTACAATGATCCATGATATCCAAAATAAACAATAAATCCTAATCATAAAAACCACATCAGCAGCAGAGATTGCCTAACCTCCTGGCCCAAATGCCTGGGGAGCAGGTTTTCAAAGCCCCGTGAAAGGCTAACAGGCTAACATTTCCAGCACTTGGAATAAAAACTGATGGAGAGAGTCTCCACCACCTACAACTAGCAGAAAATTGCCACCTTCCCAATTAACAGCTTTCCATCCATGGAAGGCTATTGCTTGATCCAAGCCACTATTCACATATTAACAGAGAGCTTTATAAGAATAGTATAAGAATAGTATAATTAAGAATTAATTATAATTCAACAGCACTTGAAAAGTAGACAGTATATTTGATAACAGTAGCAAATTCCTGAGGCCCTTAAGGTTGAGGAGTGGGGGTGCCAAATTTATTCTTCCAGAAGCCCTTGATGTCTTTATTCCATGGTCTTGCCTCCTGCTTTTAGACAGCAACCTGATAGTTTTTCACTTATCTTCCAGGAGGCAACTCACCTGGCATCTACCCCTAATTGTGGAGTCTAAGACAGATGGTGCTCTCTGTCCTGGCTTTCTGGCAATTAAAAGATCAAAATGCAAAATTGGAAATAATATCAACAGAACCACTTCCTGTCAATGTAGTGTAGAGGCATGATGACTAGAGGATTCAAGCCCTTCTTTCCACCCTTTGGGAAATAAACTAATCTCACAGGGGATAAACAAAAACAAGCTTTATTTAAAAAAGAAACACATTCTGAGATGATGCATTACTGAGCTGCCCAGTTCATGGTATAGAACAGCTTGCAAATTATGATAAAAAAGAAAAAAAGATCAAGATCAGGACAATGAGACTTAGTAATACACATGAAACAGATATAGTGCAAATTCCTGGCTACACATAATTACCAATTTCTACAGAAGTAGAACCTTCTTGAAGCAAATGTTCATCTGCTTAAATTACCTGGACCTCTCCAGCATCTTGGAAGTTCTGAAACATTAATCTGAGGCTGCTAAGGAAGGGAGAGTCAGAAAACCCTGCTAATTACCAGTCTTTTTTCCACAGATTTCTGTTCCTTGGTTTTTAAATGATCAGACCTTTCCTATCTTTAGCAAGAGGGATAGACTGGGTAATTTGCCTCTGTACGTGTGATGGAATGGAATTATGAAGGCCAGGCTCAGGAAGATAAACATTTTCTTAACTCGCCAGAGGAGCGTGGGAGCTACAAGAGGATGAGACTGGCACCTCCCTAAGGAATTCACACTGTTGTGGCTGGCTGACTTGGGAACTGGGGTTTCAGTCTGGTAAGATTCTTGCTAGAGGTTGTAGCTAATAAACATAGCTGAACTGAATTTGCATTGTCTCTTGGAGTTCCTTGGGCTAGGCCTGACAGTACGTGACAAAGAGCCATCTCTTTCGCATAGGGACATGGACTGTAAGCTGAGTACGCAGTTTGGCATCCTGATCACAATCACCACGGCAACGGAGAAAGATACTTTCCACACTGCACATTGTAAACAGAGCAGTAATTATATGGATAAAATAACAAAATTCAAATTGAAGTAATTATAAAGGATAGTTTGACATATTTGGGCCATATAGGCAAGATATATGTTTTCTCCTTTAAACAGTACACTACATGTAGAAATCAAGCAACTGGAATAAGATTTTGGCAGTGCGCCAATGTATTTAGTCAAATCAGTTTTTGTTCCATAAAACTTTATAACCAAGATACAATATAATACAAGTACATACATTTTTCAATTATTAGGGCTATGAATATAAGGAAACTATTTTTTCTCTGAAGTCAGAATGATTCCATATAAACATCTACATGTAATATAAATACAATCTCTATGAAAATTATTCCCCTAATAGTTTTCTAGTAAATAAACCATGAATATATTTTTTTCTAAACAACCCAATAAAATTGTTTAAACAGAACAACAGTCCTCCCACTGATTATAACATGTCCATATCCTCAGTTCAACCCTGATTCTGTTGTATACTCACTGGCTAGCTTAATGCAAATTGTTTTCTGAACTCAGTTCCTTCATTTGTTACATAGAAATAGCAGTCCTGTCCCACATAGTGGCATCTAAAATAAATACTAAAATAATCCATACATTGAGGTCGAAATCAACAGGATTCTTTTGCTTTTTTCCAACTAAGCCCAAAATATAGGAGTATCTTCTCTGGGAAAAACTAAGTTTCCCTGAAATACAGGAAACCTGTACACACAAAGTAGAATGAAACATATAAGCAAAATTGTGTGCAATTTGGCCATTTTTCTTTTTGCATTAGCATTACAGTGGGGATAATTTAGGAACAAAGTATTGCCTTATTCACAAGGTTGGTTTGAATCAGGTGGATGGTGAGACAACTTCAGATAAACTACAGAATTTACTGTCATCAGATGTGATTGTAGAGATATTTAATCCTAATTAGTAAAAGTAGGAAGAGTATTATACAGTATATGGCAAGAAAGAACTGAGCCAAACAAAATAAGTAGTAAAAGAAATTTGAGTATTTGCCTTGTTCTTAGTAACTAAGTTACCCCTGCTTATTGAAAGCCTAAAACACAAACAATGCTGACAATCATTTAGACCACATTAAAGGGGATATGGGTTCCCAATGGTTAACAGACATGATGGCTTATTAGTCCTGACTGACAGATAGCATGAAATAAATACCAGGTTTTAGGGAGCACTAATGGAAGATGGTTATTGCCCAACTGTCCATGTTGGTGGGCATTTTAAATAGAGCTGGTTGGCCATAGTATGATAAGAGAATATTGGGCCAGATGGGCTTTTGGCCCGATTTCATCTTATATTTGAGATATCAAAGGTGAATCCAGACATGCTGATTTTCTATTCACGTGTTCCTGCCCTTGGTGGTTGTTTTTTTTTTTGGTGCCTCTGAGTCAGTCTTGACTCCTAGCAGTTTTCCTGGCCCAATTTCAGAAGTGGTTTGCCCTTGCCTGCTGCCTAGGGCTGAGAGAGAGGGACTGGCCCAAGGTCACCCAGCTGGCTTTGTGCCTAAGGCAGGACCAGACCTCACAGACTCCCAGTTTCTAGCCTGATGGCTTAACCACTACACCAAACTGGCTCTACTTGGTACTTTTACTTAGATATTATCCAGTCATTTATATGGGCCTTTTTGCCTGTATACATTTTGTTTTTCCTGTCAATAACAGAAAGGAGGGAGGGAGAGAAAACAGTATTTATGGAAGAGAAGTGACTCTTCTGGTATGACAGGCCCTGTTCTAGGACACAGACATACTAATTAAGCTATTTTCTCTTCTGTATATAAATGATTAATTCACCATGCTTTTATGTATATAAGTAAGTATATGTAGGTCAAATAAACCAGTGAATCAATTGAACTGTATTTCTTGCTTGAGATAATAATTTCTCATTGTTTAGAAGTGCTGAGTGGTTTTTTGAAATAACAGTGTCCCATAATTTGTGATTCTGTGTGGGAATTTGAGCAAAATATTTCCCCAAATTGGAAATTAGAAGTACCTATTCCCCTATTTAGTGCAGACATCTATAGTGTGCATACTCAGCCTCTTAAAAATATCCCTTGTGTGGTCCTCTGGCTATACCTCTGAACCCATGTGAGCTCGTCTACACAAGGATACAGAACGCTTGATCTTGCAGATCACCAAACAAGTAGGGTGAATAGGAGTTAACTTGAAACAAAAGAAGTTTGTGTAGATCTGCCATGCGGAATGTGCGGCTGCCTAATACACAAAATCCCACATAGATACATTCCTAATAAAATATTACTAATAATATTGCTCTTTTTATATTTGACAAATATAATGTTCTTAATAACTGTATAATTAAAGTTGCAGATTACAATGAGAAATTATAGCCCAAATAACTTGGAAAACTGAGTCACACTTAAATGCTTCTGTTATTTTTGCTGCATTCTTGGCTCCTGTTTCATGAAGACACACTTCCCTCCTATGCAGTTTAAAATTAGATGAACAAAAATTCTTGGTCTTTGAAAACAACTTATTTAATATGTTATGAATGATACTATTTCCTGGGACAATTTTGTTCCATATAAATTGAAACTGCATCCTTGTGCTGCAGTTTTAACTATCAGTTCTAATTGCATATATGTTGAGTATATGTCTGATCTCTGAGATTAAGAAAATGTGTTCATGTTAAGAAGATCCAAGCCCTACAATCAAATCTAAAAGTTGATGAAATCTTGTTTTATTAAAAGAAGTTAATTTTTACTGAAATATTCTGGCACCTACATCTTCACTCTTCAGTCAGGAACATATCATATCGTTTAGAATTCCACCTCCTCTTACTTCCTCTCTTCTGTAACTTCAAGTAAATTGAAGTTTCTCCACATGAGCAATTCTTAAATAACAAACAGCTCAAGAATATACAGATTTCTGCAATATATATTTAAGTAAAGTGATGCCATCAACTACTAAAATATTTTCCCACTGAAGGCATACAAGAAAGTTCAAGCAGCTTCTAAAACTTAATTCTCTCTGCCTTGCTGGCAAATTTATAGGTTCACAGCTAACCAGAAGTTCCAGTTATACTTAATTTGCTTTCATGTGTATTTTGACTGGAAGAAATAATATTGTGATGTATAAAATATCTATATCAAACTATGAATACTTACTGTCTTTCGGACTTCTGTATCTGAGTCCAAAAGCACTAGTTAATCCCACTACACATGCCTAAAGATTATTTTTTGAGATAATTATTTAGGACTACATTTATGTTAGATCCTTAACTTTTGGTTAAATGTAACCCACAAAAGCAGATACAATTGACTTTGCTACTCAAAGAAAAAACTAAAAAGGAAAAGGTCACAGTCATTGCTCAGAACTTCTGTTTATGAGGGTTACAGAACCCTAAGCAGCAGCACTTCTGCAACATTTTGCTGCATCTCCTACTGGAGGTAGTACCTGCATGTCAACTATTTTCCAATTTACTTGTAATACTCACCAGATATGCATACCTGTCTACCGATGAGTACTGTAGACACATTTCAGGAAATCTTGAGTAAAGCAATTGGTACATTTAGACTAGGTGAAGCACATGTGCAAGTAAGAGTTTAGTATGGGAAAATCCTGTGTTTTACTGACATGGTTAATTAAAATAAATACCTTGTTTCTGCAATTAAACAGCAGCCTGTTTCCCATACTCTAAGCTCCTTCATGCCTCTGACAAAGCTGAAACATTTCGCCTCTGGCTAGAAACGTTGTATGCAAACACAGTACCTTCAATCCAGACACTTCAGATCACATTTTCTATGTACAGCATATGGACTTAACAGATTAAGGATTCTAACATAGTAGTCCTTGATATATTAATTAATGGCTCAATGGCTTTTCGGCTTATAATTGTACAGAGCTGTAGAAATATTTTAAGAGAAAAGCTCCAATAAGAATGACAAGCTCTGGGTAATGAGCTATTTATCTAGTATCTCATATTTAATAGATAATAATGTAAAGGTTCTTACGGTATTGTGGTATAAATGTCCATGGCCTAGAACAAGGATTGGCCCACACTACCCATGGGTACACTGTCCATGGTACACTTAGATGGCATTCCTATATCATACATATGGAAGATTTAGGGGTGAGGTGGCTGAAATCTCATAACTGAGAAAAATTCTAATTAAAAAATGGGAGGAGAGCTCATCATTCTGTGAAATCCTGTGTTGGTGTCCAGCATCTGAGAAATTTGCTGTGTTTTGTTGAACCTCTTCCTCAGATGTATGAAGTAATATTCTTACTGGTTTCAAGCAGAAGAAAATGTAAACAGCATGGGCTCAGTGTCTGGCCAAGGGTCACAAGAGTTAGAGTTTGTGACCATTTGATTCTCTTCTTACCATTTTCCTCTGAGCCAAATATCCTTAAAGTATGGCCAGTATGGTCAGAAACTCAGGGATTATTCAAAACATTTTGCAGCCTGAAGCAAACCTAAGATGGCATTTCCATCTACAAGGCATTAGACTAATTTAGAAGGTACAGTACAGTAAAGTATGTGTCATACCCATCCCTGTTCTCCAAAATTAAGGAATGACCTGAAGTCTCAGTAGGAATAGTTTTGGAAATGATCTCTGCTGCTCCCCAGCATCTATTAGCTGAGGCAAATGCTTCACTTTACTTAATGGCAGGGCTCACCTGGAGGAGGGACAGCACAGACTATAGTAGATCTAGGATTACTACATATTGGCTGCAAAAATACTGATGACCAGTAGGTGGTAACAAATAGTTGGTGGCTTCTACAGTATATAGCTTCTGGTTGACTGAATTTTTGCAGTCCCACCACATTTCCATGCTAATTGCACCACTGAGATTTGATATCCTGTCCTGAATTTGTATTAATAGCACCCATCTAAATGCTCTATCTCTTATATACTTTCACTGCAGAAATCATCTCCATTAGTGGACTGTATTAAATTGTCCACCAATTTTGGCCATATAAAAAAACTGACATACATATAAAAGCAAACCAACCTCTGCCTTTAATAGTTTCTACATGCTATTGTAGTAAAACATTCCCTTAATTTGTCTTTATTTCCTTTAAATTCCTTCACAGTGTTCTATGGCTAATAAAAGAGAAATATATACCATGGCACAATCTATAATAACTTTATTTACTTTAAGACATGCATAATTCAAATGGTATATTTTAAAATATTTATTTGAAGGCAAAGACATTCATATTCTCTATATAAAAACAGCCTAGGGCAACGAAATGTAAAATCATTTTAATTCTCCCCTGTTTTAATGATGAAAATGCAGAGAAATGTGTTCCTATTTTCCCTTGTGACTGACAGCATTTGGACTTGTGTAACTTGAAAACTATATCCATACATAGCTTTTTGTGGGAGCGGGTCATATACATTAGGTCAACATGTATTTACCTCACCTTACTAAATAGATACCTTAGTTATAAGTTTGTTTGTTTGTTTGTTTATTTATTTATTTCATTGGATTTCTCCTCCGCCCATCTCCCCCACAACAGGGGACTCTGTGCGAAGTTCCCGCACAATGGAGAGGAAGATTGAAACTAAAACCCTTACTCGGATAGCTGTGGAATGCATTCCTGTACTGTGTTTGCAGTCAGAGTTCTCTATTAAAATTCAGTTAAATGAAAGCTAATAAAAATGAACTAACTTCAACTTTATCAAGAGCATCCAATGGAACAGAGTATTCAGTAGAACATAGTAAAGCAGAAATGATACAATTGCTCTTAAATTCTTGCTATGATTCACTGATGGCCCTCTTACATTATATTTTATTTATTTATTTATTTATTTATACATACATACATACATAGACTTATCCCCGCCCATCTCCCTGCAATGGGGGACTCTGGGTGGTTTACATCAAGTCAAAACAATGAATACATGATTAAAATGTATAAGAAAACAAACACATCTACACAGATGGAAAGAAGAGAAAAAATCCAAGAGGCTGATGGAAGCCACACTAGGCCTCTAGGGGGCTAGCCAATCCCATTTCTGACAACCTCGCTCCCCACCCCAGGCCAGATGGCAGAGCCAGGTCTTCAAATCCCTCCAAAAGGCCTGGAGCGAGGGGGCCTGTCTCACCTCCGGGGGCAAGATGTTCCAAAGGGCAGGGGCTACAGCAGAGAAGGCCCGCCTTCTGGACCCCGCTAGTCAGAGTTCTTTTACCGTGGGGGTCCAGAGCATGCCCTCTCTGTGAGATCGGGTGGGACGGGTTGAAATCGTGGGGGCGAGGTGGTCCCTCAGGTAGCCTGGCCCCATGCCATGTAGGGCTTTAAAGGTGATAACCAACACCTTGAATTGGACCCGGAAGCAAACTGGTACCCAATGCAGCTCACGGAGCAAAGATGTTTTATGGGTCCTTCTTTGGACCCCAAAAATTGCTCACACGGCTGCATTCTGGACCAGCTGAAGCTTTTGGATACTCTTCAAGGGTAGCCCCATGTAGAGCACATTGCAGTAGTCTATCTGGGAGATAACAAGGGCATGAGTGACTGTTCGAAGGGCATCCCGATCCAGGAAGGGGCGTAACTGGTGCACAACCCGAAGCTGTGCAAAGGCCCTCCTGGCTGCGGCTGCCACCTGTTATATACATTGTGTGCTTCTATGGTTTTACAACATTATTATTAATGCTGTAAACTCTCTCTCTCTCTCTCTCTTTGTGGTAGTATACACACCCACAAGATACTGAAGAGCTTAAACATACCTGTCTTTCAATAATTTTCTTGCAAGGCATTTGTTCTTAAACCCCACCTCATCCTTACTGTTCTGTTATAAAACTACTTTTCTCTCCCTGCCCCTTTTCAAAAGCATCATAACCAAAGTTGGGCAAAATTCACTATTTGCTATTTCAAGGAAATTAAAATCAACTAATTTAAATGTGATCTGTAGTATATTTATGCTGTCAACATTCAGTGAACTATGTAAGTGCTTAAGGCTTTCACAAAAAAATCATTTCCTAAATATCTAACCTTTGATCTACTGTGCTGTGTTCCTGTCAGTAGGTTCACTCCTCATTTTGGGTAATTCGTTGCCTGAAATTATTTATTTCTAACATAATCATTATTCTTTCTTTGCTTTGTTTTGTTTCTCTAAACAGATTTTACTGATAAACACCAGAAACAGCAGCTTCTGAATTCCAATTATGTAGTTGTCTTCATTTTCAGCATATATTTACTAAGTAAAATTAAGAGAAAAACTCCACATTTTAATACACCTTTGATGAATAAACATGAACAGGCAATAATCAACAGCTAACTAACATGGCTGAGCACATGCTGGAGCTTAAGACCAATCAGAGGCCTCAGAAGTGTTCCATTATTTTCCATGTTATTATCCACAAATGTATCCATATATCCCTATCTTTAAAAAGCCAACAAATTTGTGAGGATGATGATGTCTCTATATTCTGGACCTTTAACTAGATCTGGTTCTTTATCACTGGAATGACCGAGGAGGATGCAAGTAATATTTGTTTAGGTATACTGGCTTTAAAGAGCAGAGAAGGAAATTAATGGAGTGAAATACGAATAAGGTATGTTAGATCTAGTAAAGCTGTCTCTATGAGCAGCTAATTACTGATACAGGGGATGAATTAACATTCTAACCCACTATTTAAAATAAATCATTTATCAGTGTTGCAAAGAAAATGTCTCAAGTGTGTTTTTATTCTTCTAATAAATCAGCAAATGTAATACAGTACTTGATAAGAATGAACAAATAAAGATCCAAACTGCTAGAAAGTCAGTGCTTGTATTAATTTATTATCAGAGCAGTCCAGATGCTTTCCATTTTTTTAATATGCTTTATATCAGGGGTGCCCAAACTCTTCAGCTCATCAACCCTTTCATGAAGTTTCAGATTGTTCATTGACCCCCAAACAATTATTATATGAAAATAATTTAATAAATACTACTTTAACTAATAGTAGTAGTAGTACTACTACTACTAACAACAACAGCAGCAGCAGCACGAACCCCTTGGATAGTCCCATCAACCCTTGGGAGTTGATATTGACCACTTTGGGGGATCCTGCTTTTTATTAACCTGATTCAAATAAGGCATTTCAAAGTAGTCACTCTGTTGTTCAGACATATATGAATAGTGTGTGAATCTTTTCAATATTTCATGTAATTTTTAAACTGGTAGATACTGTTTCCTATATTGTGAAAGCTGTTTTCCTTTACAAGTTAAACAGTGGAGAAAGGTTTTAGCTCTCGTTAACATTTGGAAGGGCTTTCAAAGGCCATATGTAATTGATTTCAGGCAGTGGTTTAACTGATAGGTAATTTTAGACCCTGGACTTAATGGCTTATTGGTGACTGTGTTTCGGAGCGACCATACAGTACATTATTATTCAAGTTGTGAAGAACAGAAGCAGCATTTGTCTTTCTCTCTCTCCTGCCTTGTTTCCTGCTTTACAACTGCTTCTATATTCTGTGTACATTTGGGGGGAATTAATCTCTTTGCCAGTTCTAATTAAACAAATATCCTAAATTTGTGCAGTTTTGCATTAAAGCTCATTGAAATACTAGCACTATAGTTCCCATAGGGATAACTCAAAGTTTGCTTATACTGCGTTGATGCTAAACACATTTACTTGTGTTTCTCATAGAAGACAATTACGGTTTAAAGATGAAAATAATAAAGTGAGCATCTATAATCCTGCATGTGCTTAGAAAGCCACAACTTCATATATACAGGTAGTCCTTGGTTAACAATGGTAATTGGGACTGGAATTTTCATCGCTAAGCGATGCGGTTGTAAAGCACGATGTCACGTGACCGCATCACTTAGCTATGACAATCCTGGCACTTCCTGTTGCCATTGTTAAGCGAGGATTGCAGGTCATTAAGTGAATCCCTGGCAGCTTGCAAGCAGGCCAGCAGGCAGATAAGTGGCTGCTGCTGGACAGGGTAGGGTGTGCAGGTATCTGGCAATACAAGGCAGGGCCAGGGGTGACTGTTGCTGGGCAGGGGAGGGTGTACAGGCGGGCAGCAAGATGTGGCATGAGCATGGTGGGGCTGGGGTGGCTGCTGCCAGACGGGAGAGAGTGCGAGTGACTTCCCATCTTTTCTGCCGACTTCCCCATGGACTTTGCTTGTGGAAAGCCAGCAGGGAAGGTCACAAATGGCGATCATGTAACTGCAGGATGCTGCAACCATCATAAGTGCATGCTGATTGCCAAGCACTCAGTTCGCAATCATGCAATAGCAGAGGTGGTGGTATGGCCAGAACTTTGAGGACCAGTCGTAAATACTACTCGTTAAGCGCTTTTGCAACTTCAAATGATCGCTGAATGAGTGGTCATTAAACAAGGACCACCTGTATAAGATTTAAATAAAAAACAACCAAACCAAACCAAATGCTTTTACATCATATTCCTCTACCAACCACAGTAATATTTAAAAAATAAGAACTAAACAGCAGTTAAAATTACACATAAGGAATCAATATATTACAATCACAATAGAAATGAAATTTACACAGCTATAAACTTTGAAACCCACCTATCATGTAACTTTACTAATAAGAATTACAGCAAAACAGCCCTACTGCCATTCTCAGCATCTGCTGACAATCACTTCCATCAATACATCTGCTCTGTAAGCTAATCTTCGTTCTTAAATGGATCTGAGGACACGTGGAGCTGGAGTAGCAGGAAACAGAATTCCATAATTGGAGACCCAGTTCCTGAAATGCATGCAAATGAGTTGGAGCAACCCATGAAAACAGAATGGAAAGAAACCCCCATTCTCTTGATCATACTGAACACAAAGGCTGTCCCAGGAACTGGGACAAGTTGTGAATGGCTAACTGCAGGGCCTTAAATACCAGTACCAGAAGCTTCCCTAACAGGGAACCAGTGTAAAGCCCTGCAGTGAGATGAAACATGGAAAAAAGAGGGAGGCCCAGCGCAATGCATCCTGCAAAGTTTTGATCCAAGGCTAGTGAATTCAGCAATCCCTAATCCATCTGCACAGGGCAGTGAAGAAAGTCCATTTATTGGCAAAGGTTTTTCTTCCAGGTCCTATAAGGTGACAAGTTAAGGGATCAGAACAACTTATTACATATTAAAAATGCTACTATGCTCAGGCTAAAACTCCCACTACCCACTGGTTTGAGACTGTGTAGCCTTCAATGGTGTCAGACTAGAAACAATGAAATGGGGTTGGAATGGGGAGAAGCTAGTCAGTAATGAGTCTTATTAGGTTGTTTTTTTTTTTTAAAGAGCAGTTCTCCATATGGTCCTGAATGTCTGGACTTGCTGCCAACATTTCAAACAGATGTCTCTCCTCTATTTGGTACAAAAAAGGAAGACTGGACAGTGAAGACCCTGATTACATGGATAGTATTTAGATGCCTTTTTAACTTTGATCTCACATATTTCTGTGATGAATGGCACATGCTTGAGAGCAAAATTAATGTCATTCAGTGCACTCAGGTTTCAAAGCAATTGAATAAACTGCCTAATCTTAATTTAAATCAAAACTATGAGATTGCCTAAATATCTTGAAAATATACTGTGCATTATATCATTTATTGATATATAAATTTTATAGACTGCTTCAGTCTCAAAAGACTCTAAGCGCTGTACATTTCTAATACTGGTTCCTTTTCTCTAAAGCACTTGGTTCAAATTATAAAAGGACAGTTTCATAATGGTCAGTGCATCAACTGTATGAAGTAGAAATATCTATTTTAAAAAAGAGAAAATTGAGAAAAAGCAGTCTGTGTTCTCAATGATTTGAGAACATGAATTTGGCATTCTAAGATAATAGTTTTCTTTCTATAGCCTGCAAGGTGTGGAAGAGGTCCCCTAAACAGGAGCTATTTTACTTGAGTTCATAACAAACAATATCAAAACTTTCCTGAAAAAAGCAAATACTTTTTAGAAGTTTGACAAATACACCTGAGTGTAACAAAAGACGCTGATTTATCTCATTATTCATGTTCCTAATGATCTTGACAATTCTGGGAAGATTCAGAACCACCCATCTGGCAAGCAAATTTGAGATGCTACATCCATGGGTGGAGTGCCACCATGTGGAAACAAAGTTTGCAAGATGTGTTTGGAATATTTGAATCAGCTGGGAGGACAGTTTTTGTAGAGTGAAGAAAGGAGCACCACGTGTATTACTGTTGATCTGAAGCTACCAAATACTGCTGCTGTAAATTTAGGAAAGCGTTGCAGACCTATACCAAAGCAGGAATGATCATGAAAGCTGCAACAGCATTTAGTAGATTCAACATAGTATAGTACTACTTTGGTGCAGATTCACTTTCATGTTCTTCTACATACAGAATACACAAATTACAGGCAGATCCTATAGCTACATCCAATACTATTGCTATACTTTCCTGAATTTCACCTCATGATTCCAGTCCAGAGATATATCTGGGCTCCAATCATGAGGAAGAAGTTTCTTTATGAAATGGTACATCCATCAAAATCTTTGGAAAGAGCATTTTCTTTGTAGCAGTATAATCGCTAATGCAAATAAATAATGAAGAAAAAGGTAGTAAATGTTTTAATATGAAACAATTACATCCTCAATGGCATCAAAACAAGTCATTCAGAAAAGTTGCAGTTTTTAGGCCGAGGGAGAGACATACAATTCTCTCTTCTCCATTGCACAAGTAGAAAATACTTCCAAACAGGGGAAAGGCAGAAATCTTTTGGATGATAAATGCTCCTTCCCCCATGCCTTTGTGGATAAGAGTCTGGAGAAGAAGATGGAAACTTCCATTGTTCAAAGAACATGAAACCTTCTATTACTAAGTGAAATAGTTGCCCATTTAAAGAAAATGATTACAAATCAGCCAACATGAAAATGCATATCAGTCACGTCTCTGGGCTCAAATTATCTCATTACAGTGGAGTTAGAACCTCTGTCATATAATGAAGTGGATATGATATGCCGGCTTGAACATCTGATTTTCTTCTGTTAAGCGTTTATTTTTGAGATAATTCACTATACTTCTAAAAGTTGCCTCTTTAGACTCCTTTCTTCTATTTCTCCCTTGAAGTAATTCAGTAAAAGCAAATATGGCTGACTAATTATGAAGAGAAACCAGAAGAGAGACTCTTGGGGGGAAGGGGAGACTCCCCATCTGCCAAAGGCGTGCCAAACATTCCTAGCAATGGATTAGATAAAGAGTGCAAGCTGACAGTTTTCCTGGCAGCCAGAGAAAGGAGAACAAAGAGCAAGATATGATCAGGAGAAGAAAGCAGGAAGACCCCGGAGTTTTATGAATGCTTGTAATGATCCAGCCATTCTTTCTACCAGAGCACCACTTAAAATTAAAAACTTTAATACGAAAGCAAAATAATATGCCTATCCCATTTGCCCCTTGACTTCATGATCTCGTTAACCTTAATTAGTATTAACGTAGCTGGCTGGGATTTAGAGACAACTTGATCCATCCTTAAAATGTATTAACTAGATCCCCTGGTCTATCTCCAGTATGCTTGTCCTGTAATTTACTTATCCTTAACAATTTCACTGAAATCAATGTCATTTGACTGAAATGAATTCATAATTTCTCATTCTCTATTATATGAGAAGTATAGGCAGGGAAATATTATGATCTTGGGGAATAAAGACAAGCAAAAGAGATCGTGGCAATAAACTGCCACTTGTCCTGATATTCTCAAACACATAAAAGTATGATACATAGATTTTAAAATACTTGTTCATTTTAGAAATACTCTTAAAATGCAAGCTGTTGAATGAAGATAATGCATTCCTTTCTTTTGTTATAATTTATATTGTAAATTATAACAAAACAAAACAAAAACATGATTTACATGTTTTCTGTACAATCCTATTGTTAACCGTGAGTGAAATTTTGCAACCAAAATTATATCTCAGATTCTACTTTCAAAAAGCAGATCCAGATTTCCTTCTCAGGCTTCTATCATTCTTTCAACAAAACCATACAAAGAGTATAAAAGATGCTAAAAAAGAACTGAAATACCAAGGCCTAAAGTAATTTATATCTCTACTGATTTACAAGAGGTTTCAATTATGTTATAGCAAGCAGGAGTTATATTCTGCATACATTTTCTGTTATCTTGACTTTTTCTGATACAGCTAAGTTCTGTACAATTCAAGACACAAAGTTTTGATGAATTTGAAAGCACAGGCAAATAATTTTGTAAAGTTTTTCCCATGCACTTAAAAAATCTAACAGTGGTTCTAAAAAAAAATGTAATCACCTATTTCTTTCATAAATTTAGTCTCCCTGGAAATTCCTGCCATTCTTTAAATATAGTAGGTCCCAGAAGCTATATTTTCCTTCCATTGTAATTTATTAATTTATTATTTTCTTGCTGTATAGTTGAACAGAACAGCACATAACTGCCATTGACTGGAGGAAGAGCAACAAACAACTTCTCAGTTGTTTCATAGTTTCATTGCTCTGTTTTCCTTTAAACTTTTCCCCTATATATTTCAGGCCTCTAAAAATGACTACATTCCATTCTTTATGTCAAACTTATCAAAATTAAACTACTTCCAGCTGCCAAAATAGCTATAAGGGAAAATATTATATTATAAAGTGCTGTTAGCAGGCTGAGGATTTTTTCTCATCCTTTACAATACAATATATATATATAAAAATTGCTCTGGGTAGTACAGTAGATGCGGAGATTATAATAGCAAACACATATGCTTTCCTAACACGTTGTATAATTAAAACCAATTGTCAGAATCAACTGAAAGAAGGCAAGAATGCAAAGCAGGAAATAGTCTTGACCTATTAGATTTAAAGCAAATTATCTTCATAATGCAATTATATCAATATACTATATAGCCTATTCTGCTTGTGTTCAAGGTTTATCATGAACTATTTTCACAGATCAAAATATAACTTGAATTATAGATGTCCCTGTCATTTTTTTAATTTGTTCAAAAGTATAGAAACTAAAAATGTCATAATTCAGTAGACAAAATTCCAAGAAAAAAAGTATATGTATATTGAGTTTTGTTCAGCAAAAGGGTTGGTAATCTGTGGCCTGGGGGCTGCATGTTGTCCCTGAGCAGCCTATCTGCAACCCCAGGACCCCAACATCACAGAGCTGAAACTCATCAGTGAAATAGAAGTTTCTCAGCAGCACCCTCTGGATCTTTTTCATTCCAAATAAGATATAAGTTGAAGTGAGAAGCCTCTGAAAGGAAACTATTTCCATTTGCACCCTTAACCACCATCCCCCACCAAAACCAATGTAAAATTATGCTAAACTAGAGCTTTGGTTTATCTAGATGAATAGTTCCAATGTTGCCTCAGGGTGCTCTAAATTTAAAACTATCTGCTAGGGGCTAAAATACTAGAACTTCTGTTTAACTGCTGGTGTCCATTCCTAACATCACATGCAACCAGGGCCTTCACTGAAGGACCCTGGTTCAAGAAATAAACCATTAGAAAGCAACAACTACTGAACAATCCGTTCTTCAAAGACAGGACAATCTACATCTATAGTTCCACAAAGGAGGGGAAAAAATCCTTCCTTGATTTTTCCAGCCTTGAAAAACTTCTCTGGGCTACCTATATATTGTATAACACTGCTGAATACTGATGGTACCTAAAGAAATCCAGAAGGCTGAGATCAGCATCTGAATAAAAACTGCTAAACCTCTGCAAACAGGGAAGTAGCAGCAATCCTATACTATTCATTTAGGAAAAAACTCTATTAACATCTATAGACTTCTTTCTGGAATGCCTAGGACCTTGTTGTGACTTAAATATTCAGTCATTAACTTTCAACTAAGGGTCAGAAAGTGTTTTAAGGAGGGTGAGTCAACAAGACCAGTAACCTCTAACATTCCAAAATGTATTTGACTGTTAAAATAATATACATGTTTAATGGAAACATTTTAATTTCATAACAATAGCCATTAGAAATTAACATTATAAACATAGGGCTGGTTTATCATTTTGTAAAGAAACAACCCAATAGAAAACCTTGAAGCTTCAAACACTGCCTGAATAAGATTATGTTTATCTCAACTTTGTATAGAGGCAAAGAATGCAGCTCTGTATTGTCTCTTAATCATTGTTGTCCTTGGAGTAAGTCAAAGTGGAATTCCTCTGTATTGTGTGGCACAGAGCACTCTCACTAAAGCAGATTAACTAATATGTGGGAAAGTACAAAGCTGCAATAACTTTGGGTGGGTCTGAGTCTCTCACAAGCACAAGAGAATCCAATCATTCCCCACCCAAGCATAACTCACTAGTGACCTCACCAACTTCCTAAACAAACTTGACAAGCCTTCCTGCCTGCTTGTCATATAACCAGGTCATCATGTCACAAGTCCACCTGTGAACATACTCACATTGGTCAAGGTTATTGCAAAATGACATAAAAACTATGGGCACATTTTCTTGGAAAAAAACTGCATGCAATTTTTAGCCCCTAAAAAGACTTACTTACCCATTGCATAGGAATTTTCAGTGCAAGACAATGTATTATAAAACTGAGTTTCAAAATATTAGAAAGGTTTACATTTGTATATAACAGGAATGTTCAAAGTCAGTATATGAATATTGTTCTACTTCTCCTCACAATCTAACCTAGAAAAGGAGGTCTGAACACTAGAATTGTATGTCAGTTTGAAAGATCAGAACTGACCAATTACTGACCAGAGATTAGATTGGCCCCAACCCCGTCAGCCTTTTGTAAGGCCTTAAAGATTTGGTTTTGTCACCGGGCCTGGGGGTCAGGTTGATTATGTTAACTCGTGACTGGTGGGTCTGTTTTTACCCCGACTGCTGTTTCTTTGTGTGTTATTTTTTGTTTTTCTGATTTTTTTTAATGCTTTTATATTTTCTTTTAACAGTTTTAGCCCCCAGAGTCATTAACCTGAGATGGGCAACCGTACAAATTGAAATAATACACAAATGCATACGTACATGCATACTTATTACCTCTGTAATTTCAAGAGTCAAGTACAATTTACATTTAGCCTCACTTATAATATCCCACAAGACATTAACAAGCTTCCCAGGAGAGCGCAAAAGGGTTGAAGTCACATTCTGGACATGCTGACATTTTATTGTGCTTGTGGTGAAAGGAAAGTTTCCTGGCTATATACATAGAAAGCAGACTGCAAGGCCAGAGAATCCTCATGACAGAATTTCCTGACTTCTCAAAGCACATCTAGCCAGGGTTCACTTCCTTCCTTGTGCCCTTTCACTGGTAATGCAGAACAATAAGTCAGAAACTCTCTATTATTTCCGAATGTCTTGCTCATGTAAGGAAATCAGACTGTGCTCTGGACTGGTCAGGAGTCCACAGGAGCTCGCTCTTCGTATGATTGCCAATGTTTAGGTTCTGGGTCAAGGACAGTTGTTATTGTTTAACAGTAATTTAATAGCCAGTATTTTCAATATTTTTAACAAGTTACAGCAAGTCACTGTCATAATTAGAATTCATACCATGCAATAATCATTTTAGGTGGTGAAACAAAGAAATCAACCTGAAAGTCTAAAGTGAAAAAATACACACTTTTTTTTAAAGGTGGAAAAACCTCTTCATTAAAGAGCCTTTTAGTAGCCCAGTGTAGTTTTTGACTTAGATGAAGCCTCAGTGCGCATCATGTATTATCTTTGAACTTCCCTGAGGTACTGCTGTTTGAAGAAACACAAACCTACTCCCCCACATTTTGGGTTTGTAAAATTAATCCTTTGCATATGAATCAACATACTTGGATCAAAATCTATTTGATGAAAATCCTTGTCAATTCACTGTCTTAGTATTTATTTCTATTCTGCTTTGCACTAGAGAGTTCTAAACATGATTTTACAAAGCACCACATTTAAATGCAACAGACGCTACTCACCGTTCCCACCAGTGGATAAATAAAGCCAGCTCCAATACTGGCTCTTACGTCGCTGATAGGCAGAATGAACCCAGTGGGAACACCTTTCTTCTCAGGCATGTGGGAGAGGGACAGGTGAGTTTTTGCCATACAAATGGGCAAATTCCCAAATCCCTGACAAAAAAAGAAATGAGAAAGACACAATGTCTCTATACCACACTGTAACAACAGCAGCCTCTTCTCCAAGATCCTGCACACTGTACAATAAACAAAGCTAAATTTTATTACCAGTATACATTGCTGGGTTCTAGGAATAAGTCTTTGGCTTAAGCTTCAGTAGGTTGTGGCAAGATGTTATATGTATACATCTTAATTAATAATAGTTTATTAAATGCCTTTTTCAAAGCCCAGTACAAATCAGAAAGAGAGTAATTGCAACATCCCATCCAGTAACTCAACAATTGGCAGCTTGACAGCCAAATCAATAAACAAATATTAACTATTGAGACAAGCCAAACACAACTGGATATGCTTAAAATGGTGTCCTGTGATATGACTGAACGTATATACATCCACAATTAAAATAAAAGAAAGATTAACCTAGGAACTGCTGACATTAATTAGAGTAGGGTGGGATAACAAGTCCTTCCACTAACCCAGCAACAAAATAAAAAGTTGTTTAAACCATTTTAAAAGCCATCAAATTTTCACAGGGATGAAGGGAAGGAGGGGGTTGAGACCAGAGTCTCAGGGCCTGGAGACTGTGACCTTGGAGTGAGGAACAGAGAGAGAGGTCTCTTAAGGTAGCGTAAGGAACAAAGAGAACTGCAGGAAGAATTCAGGGCAACCTCAGGAAGCCCGTGTGTGAGGCCAGAGGGCCCTAAAGATAAGCATCAGCAATAGGCTCTGGTTTGAATAGGGAGCCACCATAGACCCCTGTGGAATGATGAGATGTGAAAATGGCCAGCGGACCTTTCTAGTCATTTAACCGGGAGCCTTTCCCCCCTCATCCATGTGCACATCCATGATTGCAGGGGCCTGGCCTGCAGCACATGTTTGCAGCCAGCAGCATCCTGATCCAGGCAGACCTTGGTGATATTAATAAACAAGTCACTGAAAGGGCCAGCAGTAGTAGACTTTATAGCAGTGTTTCTCAACCTTGGCAACTTTAAGATGTGTGGACTTCACCTCCCAGAATTCCCCAGCCAGCATGAAGTCCACTCATCTTAAAGTTGCCAAGGTTGAGAAACATTGTTCTATTGGATGGGAAAGGCAGAAAAAGTTAAAGGCAGATATAGAAAGACTGGGCCCTGGCATTTAGCAAAGCAGCATTACAGTTTGGGCAGTTTTGTTCAAAGAGATATATAAATTTAAAAATAGGAATGACACCCATGATATATCTGTTTGCATATATTCTTGTTTTACCTGTTGAGTGTAACGATTTATTTGAGACTGTGCTAAAGGAGAGAGCTCTATATCCTGAGCTCCATAGATCTTCTGAGCTATGATTCTTATTTTTTCAACTATGGGAAGCTGTGGAAAAAAAACACAGGATGACAGAATGTTAATTTCAAGAGTCCCAAGGTATTTTCCTTCATATAAGGATTGCTTGGCTCTCATCTGAAGTTAATTTAGCACTAAACATTAAAGTTATACATTGTTTCCTAAACAAATAATATGAAGTGATAGAGAAGATAGCTTCTATCGCCTTCCATTCAGAAATCATCCCCAACACCATCATCCCTACAATATAGACAGAGAAAAAATAAGTTTATGTATCTCAGCTTCCAGTAGTCATACATTCTGAGGTGGAAGTCCTTAGACAAACTCTGTATTTCAGAGTTTTGTCTTGCTTATTGAACAAGAAAGGCAACAAAATATGCTGCAGTCACGAACCCAAAACAGTTCCGGTTAAGTCACACAGTACATCCTCATGCATCGTACATACAGTATATACTCATGATAATTGGGAAGGGCTGCTCTCATTTTTTCTGTATGCAAGGTGAATTGTTCTCTCATAAACGATTCACAAAGACAAAGATAAGTCCACATGTCTGGCAGGTACAGCTGTGGGATCAGCACAAGACATACAGATGACCTGCCTTGCATGATTCTTCTTAAGCCCCCAGCTAGAAATATCCATACAACACCTGAAGACGTGCAGTTCCAAGGCAACTTGATGCCCTGGCTGAAGTAAACCAGGCCTGGAAAATTTATCTCAAGCTTAACACAAGCTTCTATTATTGAAGCTATCCTAGAAAACCTCTAACAGCTTACCTCAGAAACAGCTCTCAGGTTTTTTTCCCTTTGCTATTGCAATCAAATGAAAAATATGTTCTTGACTAAAAGATCAATATACTGTTCAATTGCCAGGGTCTATGAAGAAGCATAAGGCCAGACTGATCCTTCATTTTAAAAGCCCCTGCCCTACCCTGCACTTCCCACTCACTCTATAGAAAGTCCTGTCCAAGTCTAAGCCGGAATGTTCCCTAGAAGTCCTAGATTTTCCTGTACAGACTGGCTTGCAACAACTGAAATTCAGTAAGTATGAGGTAATGTTATCTTATCTTTTTCATAATGGAATCATGTATAAAGTTACACTGCTAATTTTTGTACTAGTCACACTGAAGCCTGGAAAGATGTGGGAGAGCAGTGAAAATAAATACAGCTTTGGAAAAAGGACAGAAGGAATGGCAAAAAGATCCTTGCCTACTCTATCTGTACAACAGAATTAAGACACACAGGCCCCCTTGCTAACAGTAGCTACTGCAGCAACATTTCCTTCTATGATTAAGGAGCAGCCATCCCACATGCTTGGAGCAGAGGGCATTTTGCAACAGGATGGCTTTGAAATCAATAGTGCATTGATTGAGTGGTGCCTGGCTTTTGGTGCACCAGCTTTGATTGCTGCATTTACATTGGTCAAACATTTGTGCAATCTCTACAACAAAAAATGCCACGGAAACTAGTGATTCATTGCTTTGGTATCAAATGACAAGGCTTAACCTCATCATTATCCAGTTCAGGAAAGATTCTTATTATCACATTCCTTTATTTTTAACAAACAAGGGAGGAGAAGGGTAATCTTACACCTCACATTAAAGATGAAACAGATTTATCACCCTATGACAATACCAAATAGTTTTTGCCCTTCTCTGCTTCTTATCCATTAACACTGTGATCGTGCTTGTCGTCTCATTGGGCAGCCTGTGTTCCCTTGACCTACAAATCTTAGTATCATGGTTGGTGGTTCAGTGCACGTCCTATGATATTTTAAGCCTCAAAATCTGAGGTGGATGATTGCAGAGAAATGCCAATCAAACCTTCAGAAAGTTGTGATGGCTGGATACTAAAACTTTCCCAGTCTTCTGTTAGAGATAGGAATTATGGAAATTGTAGCCCAACAAATTGGGCTGGGTTCCTTTGCTCCTTAGAACTTAATGGCTCCTAAGAACTATAGTTTAGCAGCCAAAGACACAAACACAATATTTGGTAGGCTTCCAACTATCCCTTGAATTTAGTAGGCAATATCTATCAGAAATGAAAAAATTGTTTTAATAGAAACACTTGCTTTGCTTTAGGGGAAACTAGTCATGCTGATTCCACTATGGCCCTGTACCGTTGTGACCTGTTACTTGTCCTGTTCTCTGCTACAGCTGTTGTTGAATCTCAAAGAAGATAGACAAGTTGACTGAATAAACATGACAGGCTAGTGTTTTAGGATAAGAAGATCTAATACAAAGTTAATTGGGTGCTAATTGCTCTTTCTCCTAAAACTATACAGGTAGTCCTCATTTAACGACTGTTTGTTTAGGGACCATTCAAAGTTACAACAGCACTAAAAATGACTTATTACCAGTGCCCAAAGTTACGACTGTCGCAGTGCCCCCATGGTCACATGATTGTGATCTGGGTGCTTGGCAACCAGCTTGCACTTACAACGGTTGCAGTGTCCTGGGGTCACGTGATCACCATTTCTGATAATCCCAGCCGGCTTCTGGCAAGCCAAATCAATGGGGGACCGCATGACTCGCTTAATGACCATGTGATTCACTTAATGACCACATGATTCACTTAATGACCAGTGATTCGCTTAATGACTGCCACAAAAGGTCATAAAATCGGGTCTGGTCACATGATAATTTGTTTAATGACCACATCGCTTAGCAACCTAAATTCCAGTCCCAATTGTGGTTGCTAAGCAAGGACTACCTATAACCACTATCAGTCTTAAATAGATGCCAGAATTCAGATTATTACTATTGAAGCCATTTTTTTTGCCAGTTCTTATGAGGAGAGCTTTAACTCATTAATTTTATTGAAAAAAATAGAAGAGACATAATACAAAAACAGTAATAAATGCAACCATAATTACAGTAATAGAATCACAGAGTTGGAAGGAAGCATTTAGGCCATTGAATCCAACCTCCTGTTCAGTACAGGAATTCATACTAAAGCATCTCAGACAGATAGCTGTCTAGTTTCCTCTATTAGGTGCCCTAATAGTCTGCAGCTGTGATCCTTGTTTATTTACTTGGTTTTGAAATCAGTAACAATTAGATTTTATGTCAACCAAATCTGATTGTCCATATGACATCATCATTAAAAGCAGATTTTTAAAACAAACAACAGGCTCACTATGACTGTATAATATTCGCCGATCACCCCAATGCAAGGCTATTGAGGAATATAGCTGTAAAGATAAAGCCACCTAAATACTGTAGATGTTTGGCCATCTGAAGACCATAGAGACAAACATGTTTGCCTTCTCCCTTTAATCAGTAGGCAAAATATTTGTGAAATACACCTCCAACTTCAGCTTGGTCTTAGGGATCTGAATATTTTAAAAGCTAGAGCCTAAATCTGACTTACCTGAATATTAAGATGTTGCATTGCTTTTGGAGAGAAAATAACTAATTTAAAAACTTAGTTATTTTTTAAAGATAAATATTGATTTTCTTATTCCTTTGTTTTTGAAACTTATATATATATATTTATATCTAAAGTTAGATAATGACCATCTTACCATTGGTAAAAGCCAACATTTAACCAGTGGTTTGGAATTTACTTACTAAACACAACCTGCATAATCATATATGGAATGACATCTTGGTATAATTTTCTTTCCCCTTTCTCTCTCTCTCTCTCTGTGTGTGTGTGTAATGCTTTCTTAACTGTGGAACCTAACAGGGTTGATATATTTGCTAAATCAAGAAAAGTGCCTTTCACTCATTTTGACTTAACTTGAAAACACAACTGTGTCACTACAGACAACTAAATGAAAGCAATAGCTATAAAAAAGCTTATCAGCTTGGAGAAAAAACTAGAACAAATTTAAGACTTTTCTAAGCTTTACTCTATACGTGGAAATTATAGTAAAAGAGAAGAGCTTAATGAAATCCATACTCTTAAAATTTTTTTGAATAAGCTGCACACTTAACTGCTATGGTTAAATTGGGCAAGATGATGTTACATGCTTGATTTCAGGCTTTTTGGTTAATTCGATAAAAATATAGTAAAGATCTATCAAATGAGATCATGCCTCATGAATGCATTGGATATAATTCCTGGCTGCCTGAAACAGCGGAAGAGTTTGCCATCTTAAAATTAGGCTAAAATGTGACTTTTATTATAATACTTCCCTGTCAATTGTCATTGAAAATGAAGGAAAAGTAATTCAAAACATCCCTCTTAATGTAACTTTTGAGTGCATCCTGGACATGACTGTGCATTAACTTGTAACAAAGGAAAATATTCCATTGCCTGAAACAGCGGAAGAGTTTGCCATCTTAAAATTAGGCTAAAATGTGACTTTTATTATAATACTTCCCTGTCAATTGTCACTGAAAATGAAGGAAAAGTAATTCAAAACATCCCTCTTAATGTAACTTTTGAGTGCATCCTGGGCATGACCGTGCATTAACTTGTAACAAAGGAAAATATTCCATTGCCTATTGTCAGCAAATTCATCTTAGGATTCAGAAATCCTTGTGGCTTCATTATCTACTTAGTGAAATCTCTCTGTCTGTCTGTCTCTCTCATATGAAATGTACCAATCGCTGGCAAAGTAATCATCAAGATGAACAGACTGAAATCTGTATATTGTGTACAACATAAAATATTATACTCTTACAATATACTCTTACAATCATGCCAAATGCTAGGAACCAATGATAGTAGAATCTGGTTACTTTTCCAGCACTGAAAACATACCCGGGCCTTATTGGATAATATTTTTAAATATGACTTTTCTTCTTGCGAGAAGCCAACACTTTGGAGTAATTTTTATTTGAAAATGGCTGGTAATACATTTTTCTGGAAAACATGGGCTCATAATGGAATTATTGCCCTCAATCAGCTATTAAGTAATACTTTTAAAACTTTAAAAGCTCCACAAAAAGAGTATAACTTACCTAGAAAAGCTGAGTGGCAACACACACAGTTAAAACACTACCTACAATATTTGGCACCAGAGATTTTAAAGTTGTTGGAAATGCCATTTATGGAAACTAAAACAACAATTTATTAAAATTGTTAATAAATTTTAAATTTTATTAGATATAAATTTTAAATTTTAAAAGATATCAAAATTAAATCTGGATAATATCTGAGCAATTTGAATAGTGAATTGGAGTATTCTATATTATTCAATTAATGGCTCCAGGTTTTAAAGAAGAGTAGATATTTTTCTAATGACTTAAAAACTCAGCTTGTTTAGCAAAAATCTCTTTAGCATTTATTGGCTTCCTCAAAGAATGTTTTAAAAAGTTTGGCTCTGATGATTAATGGAAAAATGTGCGTATCCCTGACTCTAAATGTGGCTTAATGAAATTTGTTAACTGTCAGTCTTTGAATTGATGCAGAGGCAAGACCAGATTTTACAATTACATATGCTCTAGACTTGATTCATTGTTTAACATTTTAATCAGAATTTAGAAAAAAAATTGAAGGAAGTCATGTAACCTTAGTAGTTCAATATCTATGTAGCTTGCTTGCTTGCTTGCTTGCTTGCTTGCTATCTATCTATCTATCTATCTATCTATCTATCTATCTATCTATCTATCTATCTATCTATCTTTAAATGGGCTTTTATATACACATATATTTTTAAAAAGAGATAATGATGATGATAATATATTAAATTTATATGCCACCTGAGTCCCAGTGACTCTGGGCAGTTTACAATTGTTAAAAATATTTTAAAACAAAGAACAATACAAAAAACCAAAAACAGCACCAGACAAAACAACAACAATGGCAAAGAAAACAAACCCAGAAAGTAACAAAAAGGAGGAAACGGGACTCAGTTGCCCTCACCGAAGGCCTGGGTGAAGAGTCACATCTTCAGGGCCCTTCGAAATACCAGTGGAGGGAGGATTCAAATATCAAGGGGAACCTCATTCCAGTGGGCAGGCACTGTTAAAGAGAAGGTGTGCTTCTGGGGTCCTGAAAGATGGCACTGTTTAATCAGTGGAACCTGGAGAGCACCAATCCTGCCAGATTGAACCGGCAGGGCAGATACTATGGGAGACAGGTGGTCCTTCAAGTAACCAGGCCCTATGCCACATAGGGCTCTATAAGTAGCAACCAGCAGCTTGAATCATACCGGGAAGCAAACTGGCAACCAGTGCAGCTCATGAAGCAGAGGTGTTACATGGGCATACTGAAGGATGCCCATTACTGCCTGCACTGTTGCATTCAGCAGTTGAAGCCTCTGGGTGGTCTTCAAGGGCAGCCCCATGTAGACTGCATTGCAGTAGTCAAGCTGTGAAGTGACCAAGGGCATGACTGTCTGTCTGAAGAACTCCCTGACCTAGGAAATGGTACAACTGGTGCACCAGATGAAGCTGGGCAAAGGGCTTCCAGGCCACAGCTACCACCTGCTCATCAAGCAGGGGCTGTGAGTCCTGGAAGACCCCCAAATTGTGCACCACCCTTGAATGGGGAAGTACCACCCCATCCAAGGTCAAAGATGGAATATCCTCAGATCTGGGGAGTGCAAACACCCACAGCCACTCGGTCTTTGTAGGATTGAGTTGGAGATGGTTTTTCCCCATGCAAACCTGCACAGCCTCCAGGCACTGGGGCAAAAACTGGATAGCCTCACTTGGCCAGCCTGGAGTGAATGATATAATTGGGTATCATCAACATCAACATTTTATTTATTTATTTATTTATTTATTTATTTATGCCTTCGAGTCAGTTTTTCACTCCTGGCAACTGCCTGGACTAGTCCCTGAAGTTTTATTGGCAAGGTTTTTCGGAATTGGTTTGCCCTTGCCCTCTTTCTAGGGCTGAGAGAGAGTGATTGGCCCAAGGTCACCCAGCTGGCTTTGTGCCTAAGCAGGACTAGAACTCACGGTCGCCTGGTCTCTAACCTGATGCCTTAACCACTACACCAAACTGGCTCTCTACTGTTACTGAATATAATACCAAACCCCAAACCGCTGGATGAGATAAGTCAGATATTTATGTGTTTTCCTTTATTACCTTGATTTTTTTAGTTTAATGTAGATTTTTCCATGATTTATTTATTTATTTAGAATATTTATATGGCCACCCACCTTAAGCAAATAACTCTGGGCTGCTAAAAGGACAAAAGTAGTATAAGTGATTAGTTTTTCTCTTCCTTCTATTTTGAATATATCTAAAGCAGCCCTTTCCAGTGCTGACACTGTTTTTTTACTCTATTCAAATGGTTTCTAAAGAAGAATTAGAAGAGCTGCATTGGTGTGGCTCAGGGAAAGTTCACTTCCAGAACTACTGTGTTTCTTCTGTGGTTGCTCTCAGATAACATAAAAAAAATGTATGGTATAAACCCATGAAGCAAGTGAATCATTTTAAGTAATAATAACGATAAAGATAATGATAGTGTTAATAATTCAAGTAAATCCAAAAAGCCATCCAGATCTCTATAAGCCAGTTCAAAGAGAAAAAAGCTGATTAAAAAGAATAGAAGAAACAAGAAATGCTTGGGGCTGTAAAGTCCTCCTCTGATAGCGGAATATTTTATGCTGAATATATCTAAACTTAAAGAACATCTATACAGATAGGTATAACTGCATTAGATTCAAAAGGCCAGTGCTACAACCGAATTGACATTTTGAATTTCAAGCAGTCTCAAAAGGTCATACTAACATTTTAAAAAGAAATCTGCTCACTGGTGGCTTATTATATCAAATTCCAGTTCAAACGGGACTTTTAAAAATAATTGTATAAGTCTTCCAGGAGAACATTCCCTAAACAGAATTATATGCATTGTTGAACTTCAGTGCAGAAGCATTATATTAGGCACATCATCTGGTGTCCTGAATTTTTTTCCTTTGACAATAAGCAAGTTTCTAGCTCTTATACATGTAAAAATAGGCTTGGAAACTTTAACAGCAAGACCTAGTAAAGCTACAGAATCCAGAAGTTCAGCAGCATTTATAGTATAAATCAGTGTTTCTCAACCTTGGGAACTTTAAGATGGGTGGACTTCAACTCCCAGAATTCCCCAGCCAGCATGTCTTTGACCTTCTGCATGTGTAACATGAAAAATCTAGAAAAATAAATAAATGGCAGAAAATCTGTTTCATTTCCATAATTTACACATATTGCAAAGCATAGCTGTCTTTGTAACATACACATTTTGTTACAGAAAACTATACAGAACAATAATAGCGACATAACCAAAGAGAATTCTCTTCATATTTTTGTTCTTCAGATGGGTATAAGTGCAAAGCATTTCACGTGTGCCTATTTTAATAGTTGCAATGAGACAAAGGCAACTTGTTTTCGTTTAATTTCTAAACAGCAAAATAAAAATCATAAGCTACAGTGTATCACAAACATGGACTAATTCACTCAAAACCAAATGTTACTGAAACATATGACCTGGTAATTGGTAATGAGACTGCACTGATTAAAACTAATACTCTAATTTTCATCCACATGAATTTATGGACAGTTTCCAGTTCTCCTTAAGGTTTGTTTATAGAGAGAGATGGGCAACATTTATTAGTTTTTATATAAGGTTCTATACCATCAAAATAAATTCTAGCTGGCACAATTGTCGTATTTCTTAAGGCATTTGAGACTACTCAATGATATTTAACCATTTCTGTCCAGAACAAAAGTGCGTGAGTTGCTGTTTGAGGTTGATTCAAATATTTAAGCATCCAAATATTTATTCCAATTATGCCTGCAGTGGCTTTCTCCAAGCACGAGGGAGCCCTACCAACAAAGCATCGCTAATGTTTTAAAAATGGCAAGGAAGCAGACTAATGAGTTATGCCTCTGTGAGAAGGGAAAAATAAGTGTATTTACTCACTTTCTAAACAAAATTTTAACTAAATCACAGAATCTCTCAGGACAAAGTAACAGGGATTTCATTACTGTTTGCACAGTATACTAAAGAAAAAGTGAATAGACCACTTATAGATGAATGTGACATGACCCCAACTAATGTGAATGGATTTCAGTGACCCAAGTTTGTTGGCAGTTGTATAAACACAACAGTTTACAAACTAAGGATTAAGGAACTGATTTTTTTTTTTTTTTTTTGCTATAACCTGAACGTGCCTGATAAATTCTTTGTGCAGCTCTATGAGATAACATTCTAAGAGTATTTCAAGCCCACAGTAGTTGTGAAAATGAAGGCAAACATAAACAAAAGCAAAATTTGATTTCTTACAGTTATTTAGACATGCTCTAGAATTTACCATGTTGATAGGTATACATGCCAAATAATTTCAGTGTAGCCCTTTGCTTATACTAGGGATTTTGCCTTGTGTCCAAGAGCTGCTAATACGTCATTTCATATATTAATTTGACTTTGAGACAAAGTTTAATATTTTCCGATGTCCATATTTTTTTAAACTGTGTACTATTACATGGAAAACGATGACTGGATTTTCTGTGACCTTCTCACTGCTAAGAGGCTAGTCCTTCAACACTGGAAAGACAAATTTATGGCCCTAATTACTCAGTGGATTGTAGACCTAACATTGCTTGCGACTTATGAATGAGTTGCTTACAGCGGTAGTTTATATATGGATGATTATCATGAGGTAAGGTCATTCTTTATGTTGCGGAAAAAAAAATTACACACACACACACACACACACACACACATTTTTGAGAAGCCTATATGAACATTGTTGCACATTCAAATTTATCTGAAACACTTTCCTTGAGAAAACATGCCTGGTTTATCACTACAGTACACATAACGCAACTGTACAACATTGAAAGCCACACCAAGATATATATAAATTTTTGTTGTGTTGTTTTTTCTTTTGTTATTTTTTTGTATTGCTTCATTAAAGCAATTAAAATATATGGAAAAACTAAATAAATAGCATACATTTTTAAAAAAAACTCTCACTTCTCACCTTGCCCCCGACTTTGAGAGTTACCCTCTAAAAATTATAATTTAGTGTTCTTTGATGCAAGTTTACATGTATGTATAGCAGCCATATTCCTTTTAAATCCCTTAATTTAGGAAATCTGGTATGGCTTTCAATGTTGTACGGTTGATTTATGTGTACTGCTGTGATAAACCAGGCATATTTTCTCAGTGAAAGTGTTTCAGATAAATTTGAATGTGCAACAATGTTCATAGTGCATATGACATAGCGTATTATGGAATTTACATTACATGCAAACTTCCCCCTGCCTCCATAGTTCCGGTGCTTAGCTCTGAGGCTATTCTGAGGAACAATAGACGCCTTCCAAATTTCCTCTGAAGCACAAAGCCTGAGACTAACAGATTAATAGCAATCTAACTTCCACGCATTTTCCCATATGTATGCAGTGTGCTGAAACAGGTTCATTCAAACTGTCAGCTACTGAAGGCATATTCAGAATTTATTGCTCAACTGCACTGCAAGCAAAAACAGCATCAGCTCTTTTAAGAAATACCAACAGCAAAGAACTGTCACTTACATTATTTTAGGGCAAAAACACACATATGAAGGAACTCTTCAGTTTTAAAACCAGGAAGTGCCAATTTCTCAATCCAGTTTAGCTCCAAGGCAGTTATAGCTGGCCCCTCATAACCTTACCAAAGTTTAATCAAATCTACCTTTTAAAAAACTGCCCACAGTTTCACTCCAACAACAGAAAGATTTCAAAATGCAAGAGAGGGAGACCTCATAGTTCAACCCAATGACTTTCTTTTGTATTTGTTGCATAACTTTTGCCACAGGAGATTAATTAATTAATTAAAGTTGAAGTATTTGTTTTCTTATTGCACTAACTGTATTGTGGGATGGATTTATTGGAGTCCACTTGCGATAATCTGTCAATAATAGCCCGGAGTGGTGGGTGAGATTATATATTCTCTTTTGATGCTGCATTTCTCTATAGGCTGTCCAGAAAGGGGCATATGTAGGCTGAAGGACGCATGCAGGCTTAGGGCTGCAGGTTGTCCATCTCTGTTGTTATCACCTCATAGTTGTTTAGATACCACAACCTACTCACACATCTCTACATGCCTCAAATCCGGATGCTTCCTTTCCTTGCTTTCCTCCTTCCTTCCCCATATGGGCCAGAGAAAGAGCCCCGAGTATTCCAGGTGCTGAAAAATCTGCCATCTGGGCATTATTTTCTGCACAAGGGAAACTCAAGAAACGATGTGTGTATGAAGAATAACAACTGAACCACTACATAATATGAGCACTTTCCTGGATGCTTTCAGATTAAAAGAGTTTGGTTAGAGTGAAGTTGACTGTTTTTGTTTTATTAATCTTTAATATCATGGCAGCAAGAATGGGATACACGCACATGCACGCACACACACATTTGTAAAATAGCCTTGAGCCTGGAAATTAGCATTTCCATTTCTAAGTAGGCTGGGAGAAATAATAAATAACCCCCTGTCAGAGGCTCAATGAAACCATCTTATATCTTCCTTACATCTATCGTCAGGCACAGAGCCAAGACAGAACAGAGTTCAAGGTGCTCTGGATTGAGATGGCCTGGTGCTTAAACAACAGCTGATTCAGCACTTTGCAGCTTTCATTTCTTTTTGTTGTCACTTTTCTATTACCCTTTCATAAATCTGTTTGTAATTTCATCCTTTTCTTTTTATTCTACAAGCCATGTGGATCACAGAGAGATTCTTATACTCAAAGCACCCTCCTTAGGCAGATCTGGTTTCATAATACAGGGAATAAAGAGCTCATGAAAGTTTAACTGCAACATGAATCTGCACCTCCACCTGTGGTTTAAAAAAAAAAAAAAGATTTATTTCCATCTAGCAACATCCAGCCACTTCCCACCTGGTGTTTGAGAACATGAAAGAAATAGTTCAGAAAAACAAATAGCTATCACGTGAGGTCTCTTTTGTTCCAGATTCAGTCTGAAATGGTTGTTCTGAATCACAAAAATGGTTTGGGGGAGGAGAGTAAGAACAGGAAAAGGCCATGGGTAGCAGCTGAAAGGAGAGAGGGAAGGGGTTGGGAAGACTTTTGACAGGGCAACTACTCTTTGGAAAAATCACTATTCTCACAAATCTACTTCATTTCAAGACTATGTTCTGATGGTAAACTGGTAGAAACTCAGAGCTTTACAAATGGTTTGTAACCTTTTCCAGACCAATGACTTTTCATGGTGGTCTTCAGAACTGTGTTAGCAGGGCATGATGGGGTTTTGAAATCATTCTGGTGAGAACTTCACTGTGATGAGGGAGCCAAGATTTATGAGATTTATTCAGGATATGGCTGGCTCAAATCTGCCCTGATTGTCTAATGAGGTATTCACACAACTGGCTCTTGCAGTAAATGAAACAAGCAACAAACTTTGGTATTATTTGTTCATTCAAATTCCTTTTACATATCAATAAGATCCACATGAAGCTCTAATAATATTCAATGGCAAAGATATATAAAAATTTGGAAAATACCAAAGGAGGCAAATACTTTTTCAGAGAACTGTATGTTAGCATTAAAGTGTTATTAATTCAGGGCCAATAGAATTAATTTGTCCAAAGATACTGTGCTTGGAAAAAAAGGAAATTAAATATAATCCTGAGTTCTTAAAAAAAATAAATGATTTAGAGAAATTTAATTTAAAAAATTAACAAGTGCTAATGTCTTAATTATGTACTTGTAAGTCCTCCTTGGAAAGTCAATATGGATTTAAAGATGTCTCTTGGTAATCTCCTATTCTGAGTATATGCCATCAAGTTGGTGTTGACTCTTAGCAACCACATATATACATTTTCTCCAGGACAATCTGTACCCAACCTGGTCCTTCAGGTCTTTCAACAGTGTACCCATCTCCACTGTAACTGAGTCCATTCACCTTTTCATCCTCATTTTCTTTCTCCTTCCACCTTTCCAAACGTTAAGGACTTCTTAACAGAGCTAGGTCTTTGCATAATGTATCTGAAATAGGACAATTTGAAGTTGGATATTTGTGCCACGAGTGAGAACTCTGGGTTGATTTCTTTGATGATCCATTTGTTTGTTTTCTTGGCTATCCATACTATTCTCAGAAGTCTTCTCCAACACCAGAGTTCAAAAGCATCAATACTCTGTCATGATTCTTCGAAGTCCAACTTATGCTTTCATAGAGTGTCAAAAAAACCCCCTATTGCTTGCACAAATCTGATATTTGTAGCTATAGACACATCATGGCATCTGAATATCTTTTCCAAGGTCTTCATTACTACTCTACTAAATGCTAATCAGTAGCATATTTCTTGGCTGTTGTTTTCTTTGCTATTGGCAGTCAATCCCAAAAGGTACAAGCTATTTATCACTTCAATATCTTCATTGTCAATTCTAAGGCTGCATCTACTGTCATTAGTTCAGTCTTCTCTGGATTTAAACTTAATCCTATGTTTTTCACTGTGCTGCTTGACTTTCATTACTAGAGCTTCCAAATGATTTGCATTTTCAGCTATCAGAGTAGAGTCATCAGCATAATACAGGTTATTGATGTTTCTTCCTCCAGTTTTGAAACCATGTTCATTTTCTTCCAATCCAGCTTCCCTCAATATATATTCAGCATATAAATTGAATAAATAAGGAGAGAATATACAGCCTTGTCTAGTATCTCCTATCTCCTTATCTCTTATCTAGGCACTCATATGCTGTCCCTCATATGCAGCCTCTTTGAAGAATGCTATTTTACAAAATTCCTAGACTAATTCGAGGTTCAGACTGAAACCACTCTTTGTAGCTAACTCCATGGGAGTTTGCTAAATACAGCAGCAAAAGGATAAAGATGCTGTGGTTCTTCAGAATGAGTGGTCATACTGAGACTTAACTGTGTCAAAAGGTATGTAGGTAGCCCAATCATAGAATGAAAAGAATGGAACAGTTGCGTTCCTCTTTTCCCTCTGAGCCATAGATGATAATATCTGAGTTGAACATGCTTCTCCAAGGCTCATGTGGCATCCCTGTCTCATCATACAAGCGTTGGATAAAAACATTGGGAGCTGATAATGTGACATGAGCTTTCATTAAGTAGTAACATATAAAGTGAAAAGTAAATAACATGAGGGTGGTTTATATTCTCTTATGCACATTTTAGAATAATGCATGAGATGACTGTATTATGTAACTCCATGGAGTTGACAAGAGTGTCAACTACAAATCCCACCAGCAATGAATTTTAAAAACATGTGAAGGAGGCTTATGTGCATACATATTTACATACACAGACTTCTATGAGAGAAGGAATTATTCGTTGGGATTAAGAAGGATAGTACCCTAACCCAATGAGAACAGAGTGGTTACCCCAGTTTTTTGTTTCTTTTTTGCCAATTCTCCACCTAATTGCATCTCTAGGATAATATCATTTACGCTTTTGGAGGGTTGCACAGAAGGCATGTGAGAGGCTGCAGCAGAAAGAGCAGGTGGAAAAGTCTCCAATTCTCTGGAAGAACCCTGCAGACCTCAATCACAGGGCCTCTCATTTTATTTCTTGTGACTGCAGCCCCCCCCCCAAGTTCTGAACAAATGTTATATAGTATTTCACATTACATCTCATATACAAAATTATATTCCTTTGTTGCTATCAAAGAAGGATTTGAAAAAGCGAAAAGTTTCTTTTTGACCTTTGGCAATAGGATGAAGAGGAACGCAAAGGTTTATACGTATCCAAAATATTATACTAAACAGAAACATACTTGTGCTACATGAATGTGGAAAGGGATTTTTAAGATAGTTACTAAGGGTGTGCAAAATGTTTTGAATTCAAACCATTACCAAGCTGAAATGCCCCATTTTGAGATCAAACCAGTTGTTTTACAGTTGAAATGGTCTGTTTCAATCACTATGGAAGTGTTTTAATCTCATAAGAGTGATTTGAACTCAAAATAGAACAGTTTCAAGCTTGAAACACTTCCAGAATAATTAAAGTAACCAATTTCAAACATAAAACAACTGTTTTGAACTGAAAATGAGGCATTCCAAATTCAATACTTGCAATACTTTCCACAACACCTTGCCTTTACATATGATGTGTATATTGAATAGAAGTGACAAGATGGAGAGATAGTAGATTTTAATAGCTGAAGTTGACATGTTCATGAACAAAGCTGAAGCACCTTCATATATTGCTCCACTCTGCTCCAATTGTTTTGGGACTTATAGAAGGGACTTGAGAAATTGTAGATTTTAAACCAACTTTAATTCTCAGCCTAGTTTCATGGCAGCACCTAAATGAATTTGATTATGTTGAAAAATGCAGCCACTATCAGGTTGGGCTAGTACTTGGACGGGAAGCCACAAAGAAATCCCAGGCCAGTACATAAAACTGGGAAATAAAAGAAAAAAATCCAGGAGAAAAGTGGTGGCAAATTACTGCCAAGAAGAAGATACAGGCAGGCCCTTGTAGTCCCCAGGATTTGAGCTTGACTCAAGGGTATCTTTCCCTTTCACCTCTATTAATCTGAATTTTAGAGACTTTGGCTGATTTAAACTAATGCATGTGAAAAATCAGGACACCCTCTTTTCAAAACATTATGTAACTAACTGTAGTTTAAGCAAACATCATAGGCCAGAGTGGCTGGTTTTAAGCAGAAACTCAGAAGAGTGGAGAATAGGATTGCAGAGCCAAAGGGATATGCATCTTCACTGACATAAGCAACGGTATCTCATTAGTATTGGAACAGGGCCTTGATATGATATAAATATAATAAACACAAATACAAATATTTATAGGATGCCCTATGGAACCCCCTTTCCCATGAGGTCTGGCAGACCACTAGCCTTTTAACCTTCCAAAAACACTTAAGACCTGGCTTTTCCCCCAAGCACTGGGATAGGGTGAGATTGGCATGGGTCAAACATGCTGGGGGCTGCATGAGAAAGTTTAGCTTTTTTGTTTTAATGTTTTTATTTCATTGTAGAAAGATATTGTTTTATTTTCAGGTTGTGAGTCACCCAGAATTTGGTTCAAGATGGGCAGCTATATAAATGTATAACATAACATAACATAACATAACATAACATAACATAACATAACATAACATAACATAACATAACATAACATAACATAACATAACATAACATAACATAACATATAGATTTGAGTAAGGCCACTGTAGCATTTTTGCAAATGAAAACCTCCATATTAGGTATTCTTAAAGAAATTAGTGGTGCCATAAGGAACATTAAAAGGTTCTCTTGCCATACCTTGGGTGAGATGTTTATAACAGAACAATGAAAAACAACAGGTAGAAACATTAATGTGAATCCTATAGTTTTGGACCTACAGAGTTCTAAATGTTTCGCATTTTCATAGTCAGATGAAGAACATCTGCATCTACAACAAACTACAAGCAAATATATGATTTCATCAGGAGTAACAGGTACTGCCAGTTTGGTGTAATGGTTAAGGCACCAGCTTAGAAACCGGGCAACTTGTGAGTTGTAGTCCTCCCTTAGGTACAAAGCCAGCTGGGTGACCTTGGGCCAATCGCTCCCTCTCAGCCCTAGGAAGGCGGCAAGGGCAAACCACTTCCAAAAATCTTGCCAAGAAAACTGCAGGGACTTGTCCAGGCAGTCGCTAGGAGTCAGCACTGACTCAGAGCTGTATGCACGGACACGCGCGCGCACACACAATAGGTACTGCTAGATATAATGACTGAATGACTACTTGCATTATCACATGTTGCCTCTTTTGCTTTGTTTTATGCTCTTGCAACCTTGCTTACCTCCAGGTCATAGAGATATCTGAAGTTATTCTGTTGGTTAGCAGCTCTCCTTACAGCTTCAGCCAACTCCATAGATCCTCTGCCCCCCTCTGACCAGTGCCTGCAAGGGACTGCATCAGAAGCTCCAGACTGCTTGGCCATCTCGCAGACTAAATTAATCTCAGCAGGAGAGTCCGTTCTGCCAACAAAATAGTTATTGGATTATTTCATTTGTGATGGTATTCATCAATCACAGTCAGGGTTGGTTTAAGGAATTTGGGAGTTCAATGCAACATCAGGTTTGGAGCCTCCCACCCGGCCCTAGAGTAACACTGCAGATGGACTCCTGCAGAATGAGATGGTGGTGGTGGAGAAGGAAGGACAGTGTGCTTTAGAGGAAATAGCTCTTTCTGCTGACAGAACATTATAGGAACAGAGCAGCACCATTCACTATGCAGGAAAATCCTGCTTAGCAGCTCTGTTAGCCTCTGGGTGGACCTGTGACCTCAAAACCCAACTACATAGACAAGCAGCTATAGCCTCTTCATTTTTATGCCCTCAGCTCAACTGCCTATAGCCTGCTTCTGCCTGCTGATCTGCTTGATAGGAGGCACTTTCTGGGGTAGTTCCATATGCAGTGATCCCTTTAAAGTGGCCCTGATCATATTTACTTAAAGGTTCTCCATGCTGGAATAGGGAGGACAATAGTAGATTTGGGAAGACTAATTCTATTAATAAATATCATTGAATATCTATGCGTATAAACCTTGCACTGTCTCATTTTTAATTCCATGGTAGCTAAGTAGTCCCAGCGAGAGCAAAGTAATTTACGCACATATGATGAGCTCAGATATCTGATGACACCTAAAAATTAGTCATGGCAATAGACATTAGTTTGCTGAAAAGGTCAGAAGCTATCTTTTTTTTCGTCTCCCCCCCTCCATCCTACTGCTTGTAAGAAGTAAACAAAATATAAAAAATAACCCACTCTCCTTAATTCTGGAGAAAGCTTTAATGATAGGAGACGTGGAAGGAAAAAGCAAACCAAGACAACCAGCAGCAAGGTGGGTGGACTCAGTTATAGTGGAGATGGGTACACCATTGGAAGAACTGAAGGACCGGGTTGGGGACAGATTATACTGGAGAAAAATCTATCTTAGTGGTCACTAAGAGTTGACACTGACTTGATGGTACATAACTATAGAAGAATAAAGAATGGCCTTGAAGGACAGGAGAAAGAGTTGCTATCAAGGCAATGATCAGATAAGAGGGGCTTGAGCCTGGGCCAAGAAAATAATGTGAGAAAACATGGGCCATCTCACAGACTAAATTAATCTCAGCAGGACAGTCCATTCTGCCAACAAAATATTATTGGATTACTTTACTTGTGATGGTATTCATCATTCATAGGCAGGGTTCATGTGAACATAAAGTGAGGGAGGGGAAAGCACATTCAGACTTGCAAGATTCTGTTATATTGCAGTTACAATAAAAGTAATCCTGAACTATATAGCATTGGTTTCTTAGTCTGGTCTAACTTGTTGGGCTGACATCAATCAATCAATCAATCAATCTCCCTTATTAAGTTGCTACATACATTCAGTGCTTTAAACTTGGAAGAGAAGGGGCTGTTCAAATTTATTAGGAAAGAACATGCTCCAGTACAGAAGGTATTCTCTGTTCTCATATCCTATATCTGAGTGTTAGCTATAGTTACTTCTTTGTGAGACAGATGTACCCAATTTCAACTTTTTTTCCCCATAAGCTTATCCCCAGGACTTGCCAGGACTGGATATAACTGATGTCTGGCACAAATTAAGATCTGAATTGTTACTTACAGGGTGGGACTTCTTGCCTCAAGTGTCATATAACTTTAAATAGGATTACTGGAATTCACACTTTTATTGCCATTATTATTATTATTATTATTATTATTATTATTATTATTAATAAATTCAGCTTGATTTTCATCAGCTTTTAAAAAGGAACACTACTGTATCAAACTGTATACATTTAGGTGGTTCAACAAAGCAGTAATATTGGTATCCTAATAATAAGAACTGTGCCTGAATGCAAGATTTGCTCTTTTAAGCATTTGGACAGCTATTCTGTACTTTAGAAGATTATCAACACCTGTATAATCAAAAAGAACCTGTAGAACTGGTATTTGACTGGATATGTTCAACAGGTGGCTAGATGAAAGATCTACTCAAGTCTGAAGTCCAGAAATGTACATAGCCAATCAAAGCAGAAGCTCAGCATGTCTTCTCTTTTTGTAGAAAACTCAGAACAAGATAATTGCATAGTTCTAGGATGTTGAAAGCAATATCTATAATGAACACAGGGTTGCAAAAACAAAACAAAATTCTGCATGCATACCTTAAAATAAATGTTCTGTCTTTTTCTACAAGGTGAGTAGTTTATAGGCATTCACTAGCAGCAAAGAACAGCTTCAGGAAAAATGAAAGCAGAACACGAAGAAGAATGCAGTCTCAACCACTTCACTTTTTTGTGTTTTTTTTAAAATTGGGAAATTCCAAACAAGTGATTTGGATATGTAGTTTATCCCTTTTTCAGAAATGGCTTTGAATATAAACTTTAAAATGACAATGATTCATTAAATAAATTGCAAATTTAAGAAAATAAAGAATGTAAAAATAAAGGACTGATGATCAACATATGACATTTTCAGTACATTTCTCATATTACCGAATCTGTTGAAATAAATGTAAGGATTTGAGTATGGATGTCTGCAAGCGAGAAGGGGAAAGGAAGGGCAAGGGCAAGAGACTGAAAATGACAACATGTGTATGATGACATCACCGTACCATGCCGTACCTATTTGCATCAGGCATTGGGATGCAAGAACGTAATGGTGGTACTTGCCCAAAGATGTCATTGCATGTGAGTTTTGGCATCACTGAACTTTGCTGAGGATGCCATTGGTCTTGAGAAAGCACAGAAAGTTGAAAATAGGTTTACGTCAAACTCCTATTCTACAATGATGCCAACTTTGCAATGATTGAAGTTGGCTAGAACTTAGAATTCTACATATATTTGTAAAAAAAATTTTCACTGGGTAAAACTTTGAATCAACATAGAATGTCTACAATATGGTGAGAGCTGAATATCTCCCACATAGTCTGGAAGCTGCTATTGTTTTAGAATCATAGGGTTGGAACGGACCTTGGCGGTCTTATAGTCCAACCTAGTTCTTCTCAGATTCTCTATTTTCTTCCTGTCCCTTGGGTTGCCTCTTCTCCATCACTTCTATTGCCATATCTGTTGCTTGGCTCACCTGCTGGTTTTCATATCCACCACCCGCCCCCGCCCCCGTCAACTCCTTAATGCTGAGATTATATTTTAATGATGTAACACTGGCAGCCAATCTCCAATCCACACACAACCTTTCATAATAGTTAATAAAAATTTGATTTCAGAGGAATAAACATAGGATTGGATATTCACATCTAGTTTAAATGTAAAATATAATTCTCATAGTTTTTTTCTTAGGTGTGTAAAAGACAAATGATTTTACCTGAAAACATTAAGAGCTACAACAACAGGAACCCCAAACTGCTGGGCAATTTCAATTTGTTTCAGCAAATTGCTGCAGCCATCAGACACCAGCTTGAGATTCTGCATGGGGAAGGAAAGAAAACCAACAATAAATAGAAATTTTAAAGAGGAATAAAAATGTTTTATTACTGTGCTTTTAATAAAGAATAGGGATAAGTGCAATGAATTTCTGTCCACCTATGTTACTTAGTTCTTATGTCCAACTACCTTATACCAGTTCTATAGCTTCTACAGAGATGCCTGTCAAACTCCCTATAAAGGAATGAACATGTGTTAAGAGAAACAAGGCATAGGAAATGGAACAGAGATTTCCCATCTCCACCTGAAAGTCTTGTATATTAATTACCCTCTATCCTATAGGTGATGATGATGTTGATAATGATTTGTTAGATTTATATCCTTCTGTTTTCTATAAGTGTCAAGTGGCTTACACAGGGATCTACATTCATTTTATTCCTGTAACAGCAATGTTGTGAAGTAGGTTGGGCTGAGAGACAGTGACTGGCCCAAAGTCACTCAGTTTCCATGGCTGAGGGAACACTTGAATCTGGACTGGAATGTGAAACCTATTCTATTGAAAACTTTTCCAGACTACTGTCTTTCATACTTAAATGAGATTATATTCACTCATAAAGTATACATAACAAAACCTTTAGTGTACTATTGGCTGACCAAGACTGATGAATGAATTTATATCACTGGTCATGTGGACCTGCTGTATGAGATTTTCAGAGCATTTTGAGATCATTCCTGCCTTCAACATTCCTGGGAGCACCACTTAAAAAGTGCATATGCACATGCTCACACTACATTTTTAAAAATTAGTTAGATCAAGGTCTGAGTAAAAAAGGAATGAATGTTGGGATCTGAGTGGAAGAGAAGAAATAGTGTGACTGTGAAAACAGAGAAGAGAAACACTAGCAATGGATTGTGTGCCAACAAGTGTGTGTTTGTGAAAGACAAGAAGTCGTATCCTTTTATCTCTTATTGTTTAAGCAACTCACAACAGCCTTCAGAACCTCTGACTCTGCTATTCTTTTGCCGTTAGAAAACTGATGATATTCAGGAGACTAGTTTGCTTCAATGCCAAATTTAATTCCCATCGTCTTCTTTGTGAAACCCAGAACAATTTACAAGAAAATAATAAGAACAGTTTTAAATAAATGATCATACTAATATCATCAATCCTTAAAAATAATACATACAAAAATTGCAAAAAGCAAATTAAGGTAACAGGCAACCTAAAAGACAGTCTGGTCCTAGAACAGAACAAACATGTCATCAAACATTATCTTTGATCTTAAAGATTATAGCAGGAGGTTAGCCCTATTTTCCTCAGGACAGAATTCCATAACTGGGGTTTGGCCACTGAGAAGATCTCTCCCTTTCAAAGAATTTTAGGCTGGTTTCAGTTCTCCCATTCCTAGTCAAGATGACTGAGCAAGTGGTAAAAAATCAACTCTAAGCGCTCTTAGAAAAAATTGAATATCTGGTTTCAGCCTGGCCATAGCAAAGATGGCTTTGGTTGCCCTGATGTACAATCTTCCATGGAAGGATGACAGGGATAACTTGCTCCTGCTGGTGATACTGCCTATCTTGAAGGTCTTTGATACCATGGAGCATGATGTCCTTTCAGAATGCTTTCTGGAGAAGGAAGTTGGGTGTTATGCTTTTGTTGCAGTTCCTCCCCTACCTCATGGGTAGCATTCAGAAACTAGTGTTGGGAAACTTCTGCTTCACTCCATGGTCAACAGACAGGGATTGTTCTTCTTCCCCCATGCTATTTAACAATTTTATGAGGATGCTGGACATCATCATGAAAGGTTGTGGAGCTGCATGCCATCTCTGTGTAGATAATACCCACCCATACTATCCTTTCCCATCCTTGACAAGTGCACCAAACTCACTGATTGCCCCTGCTTGGACTAGATGTGTTCTCGACAAGAGGTGTAACAGACTGAAATAGAATCCAGACAAATCTGAAGGCTTGATGCTTGGGAGAGCTTTCAATCAATCAATCTGAGGAACCTTTTATTTGTTTACTAAGCTTATATGCTGCTCTAATTATCAACCTGCTCTGAGCAGCTTACAATATGTAAACAAAATTAAAGTAGCAAAAATAGCCCAGAGATAAGCAATATCCATCCATCCATCCATCCATCCATCCATCCATCCATCCATCCATCCATCCATCCATCCATCCCAGAGAAGGCTATTCTTCCCCTCAGGGCACAAGACCACTGTGTGGGGATGATGGTAGACCCAAACTGTTCCAGAGTGCTGAGGTCAGCATGATGGATAGGGGTGCTTATTACTCTCTGGATGATTAATCAACTCCATTCTTTTTGATGAGGGCTAACCTGACTGCCATTACCACATGCTGGTTGCCTCCCAGTCAGACTGTTGCAACATTTCTACATGGGGATGCCCTTGAAGGAAGTATGGAAATTGAAATGGGTCAGGAATGTGGCAGCTAGGCTCCATTTGGACTACCCAGAAGAAGCAAATAACTTCTCTATTGGCTAAGATGCCTTCTTGAAACCAACCAGGGTAAAGCTTTTTAAGTGGCAGCACCAACACTCTGAAATTGTAATGGCATGTGGGAATGACCTTGGGACACAGAAGGAAGAGCCACAGCCTAGACAACATTCTGATAAATGAAATTTGAGTTTGAAAGAGGAAGGGTGGCAAAAGCACCTCAGAAGGGACCCACCCTATTTTTCAGGAGAGTAAAAGTGAAGGAAGGAGGGGTACTTTCAGACTTGCAACATTCTGTTAATGCAACCTTACAATAAAGAGAGCTAGTACTCCTGGGTGTGCTTCTTGTCTGGACTACCTCAAAGGGATAACATCAACCTTACACGGTTCAGTCTATTCAGTCAGCCTCTTCTTTTTAAAGAAAAAAAATCTCAAACTATATTTTTATTTGTTACCTTTCTCCTCATGGCAGCCCTATTTGCTGCCTGTTTTTATTGCTGATATTGTGTGTTTTATGCATGTTAATTGTATATTTAATTTTGTTTTACAACTTTTCTATTTATTATTTTGATGTAAGCATTTTTGCTGTTTGCTTATGATTTTGATAATTTTATGATGGTTGTAGTTTACCTTGGGTGAGTTGTATTAGGTTTTGATATTTTTTTCCTGTTAACTGCTGCAGGCCAGCCTGGGACTGGAAGCTTGTAGTATGTAATTGAACAAAATAAATGAACAAATAAATAAATATTCTCAGCCGTAACACTATGAACTGAACTCTCTTGAACTATAATAGAGCCTCCCTAGATAACTTTATTGTATGAGTTGGATGGTATTGGGGAAAGCAGACTTTTAAGTGCATTCAGTTAAGCCATTTAGTAACAGATACTTTTGGAACAGATTTTAATATAGGCAGAAAATGTTCTCACCTCTTCTGTATATTCTTTCTTAAGAGGTACACCAGCTATAACCTGAAATTACAAACACATAATTAAAGAATTGTCATATAATGTAGACATACCTAAATATGTGATTTCATGATTTCTAGAACACAGAAACCCTTTAAAACTTCAATTTGAATATTTATATAAAAACCAAAAATGTTAGTCTTTTTACATATATTTTTAATTACCAACATTTTAATAGGGGGATTTTGGAGCAGTGCTTTTTCCCCATAAATTTGTACCTTATCTAAGTAAGCAGATTCTCAGTGCAATGCATTTTGGCAACACCAAATCTCTAGTCCTCTGCAAGTCCAAATGCAACCAGACATACTAGATTCAAATTCTGAATCTAGTTTTTAACCTGAAAATAAAGCTATTTCATTTAACTAACTTAACCATAATGTTTTGAAATTAGAATACCTAATAATTGACTGTACTTTCTGTGCTAGCAAATAAATATTTCTAACCCTATATTTGCGTGGGAATTTGAAGAAGAGAAGCAGTTGCAGGAGGTGGACTCATATCTTTCTCTTTGCCTTGAGAAGTACTCCCCTGGCTTCTGTCTCCATTCCAATTCATGTCAGCCATACTTCCTTCAGGCTTCCTATGTGATTAAATCAACTTAAGGAACAGAATACAGCCAAGGAACAGAAACTGTATGAAGAGAAGGTTAGGGAACCGCTGCTCTTAGATTGTACTCTGTGAACTGGTTAGAAGCTTGAGTGGGCACAAAAACAAATGAGGCATAAGATGGAAATAATCAACAAACTACATTCCTTCATTTGCTCATCATGCTAAGCCAGAGTTTGTAACGGGAAAGACAACAATAAATCATAGCTTCAAACTGTGATTTACAGCCTAACCCTAAGTACGACTTAGTCCCTAACTCTGTTTGCCCATCGAATAAAGCCCTTTAAAATAAACCTAATGGCTGAGTACAATATGTCAATCCAGTTAATAAATTCCAGCTCCCCACTAAGAAATCATGTTCTTGCCAAATCCTGAACAATCCTATTACTCAAAAACAATTACTAAGAAGTATAAATCTAGTAAACTACACCTGGTAATAATTCAGGGGAAATTAAAAAAAAGAAAAGAAAAGAAAAGAAATCCTGACATAGAAAGGTGAACCAAAAAATGTTCAGGGGAAAACATTTAGGTTATGGCTTATTTGTTGGTCATCTGCTTTTCTTCCTTAGACTGAATATCTTATTTATTGGAAGAAAAGGTGAATCTAGGCTTTTTAAAAAAAGATTTCAATTGTGCAGTCTCCTTGAGATCTCAAAGAAATGCATTCTCCATATCAAACAACAGGGCTGTCAGGCATAGAATTATTGATATTTTTTACCGAGTCTGCAAACTTCTATATTCAAAAGATGTGAAGAGAATAACACATAATATTAAGGCTGCATTCCAGAATAACATAATATTATGGCTGCATGCCAGCAAGATGAATGGACTTTATACTTCCCAAAGTATAAGTGAGAGAACACATTTGCAAAATATTAAGTAGAAAAAGTAATTTGCAGAAAGATGTTAAAGATAAGGATGCAAAAACCAGGACTTGAGGGAGTTTTAGCATGATGTTGAAGTATTAACATAAAATGCTACAGCTGGACAAATCTGGGCAAACACTAGATGGTAGCAGAGTTGGAGTTTTCTTTAATTCTTTGCTGTCATCCAACTTTTTGCAGCTTAGATATAGTAGCTTTAGGAATGAAGAATGAAGGAATGAGCCAAAAAAAGTACAGAGAAGCAAAAGTGAAGACAAGAAATGTGTACGTGTGAAGGCAATCAGGCATCAGTAACAGAAACTGTAGCCTGATTGATTATAACCAAAGTAGCTAGCATATAATCTTGGAAGCAAGATGGTTGAAATAGGAACACTAAGTATTTGTAGTTAAACAGCAGCATGGAAATATGGAAATCCTTGGGAAACGGGGAAAAAAAGGATCAAGTTCAAACAAGAAATTAAAATTAAATTACCAAGAAAAAAGTGCGGAATCAAAAGATAAAAGCCAGACTGCATGCCTGGATGACAGACTGAGAGAGCAGAAAGTACTGCAAGAATTTTGGGAGGGAAGAGAGAAAAAATAAGCTCTAATATATGTGCCTCAAAGTCTTGCTACAATCCAGATTTTTAAAAAAGATAAAGAGACAGGGTGCAATTTAGTCAAGTTGAGCACTTTTAAATTCCATACGGTTAATAATTCCCTCCCACTGAATTTAACAGATCAAAGTTCTTCACTTTGATTGGAATGTATCCATAGTTGGCTTAAACAAGGAAAAAATTAAGGGGATGTAAGAAACAGACTTAGGAACTAGCAGTGGGTGACAGTTCAGACTGTGGGACCATGAGCCAGTTATTGCAATCTAAAGGATGAACTTCAAGGGTAAAAAAGAAAAGTAAGAAAAATAGCAATCAGATTTCATTCCATTTCCTAAGTCATGTTGAGAGCCGTCCTTTTTAATACCTCCAAAACTGTCTACAAAGACAATGCCACTCTTGACAATGCAGTGAGAGACTCTTAATTGGCTTGCAATGCACTAGGAGTCAATCCAACCATTTCCATAACTGAGATGTTTATACATATTTCAAATGATAAGGGATTTAAAAAGTAGGGAGTTCTGAAGATTTATTCTTTGTTTTATTTGAGAGGTAGAGACACTTACATTTGGCCCCCCTCCATGCATCTTCAAAGCTCTCACTGTAGCCACAAGCACAACCACACTGGGAATCAGGCCAGAAGCTCTGCATTTGATGTTGAAGAATTTCTCCATCCCAATATCAGCACCAAAGCCGGCTTCAGTTACTATTAGGAATAAAGAGTTAATTTAAGTTAGGGTGGATCAGTGAACCCAGGAAATTAAGTTTCAATCGCTTCCCTTAAAAAAAAAAAAAAGGCATTTGTTTTGTACACATTTACACAACGTACATCCAAATGATCAACAAACCATTTCTGAGGGGAAAAAACCCCACCCTCCAGCTGTTAAAATGAATGTGTTACGAGAGCAGCTTAATAATTCCTTAGTACAAACAGTTATTTGTTGTTTGCTTCTTAGATTTATACCAATAGAGGAAAATAAAACATACAGTGTAAGGACTGTAACAGCCACAATGTAGGACAGACAGGCAGAAGACTGGCAGAGCACATCCATGAACACCAACCAGCAGTCAGAAGACACAATGAAAACTCCTTAATCTTACAACACATGGATAGACTTAACCATAATTTCAACTGAGAAACTGTCAGTATCTTAGACCAAGCTGAATCCAAAAACTCGAGGGAATTCCTGGAAGCTTGGTATTCAGACAAGTCAGCCATCAACAGTCACATAGAGATAAACAACATTTACACACTATTCAAAAAACACAATAAAAAAGAAACAAAAAGACCAGAACACCTCCTCACCAGCAATCAATACCTAGATAAGCAGGGACTAACACCAGGATTAACAACAGACAAATAATCAAGCAGCAAACAGTACCCTAATCAAGGAATTATCAACTCAAACAACCAAGTAGTAAACAGCCTAATCAAGGAACTACCAAGGAGAAAACAACACCCCCACCAACACTGACAGGGCAAGATACTGTATATAAACAGGGAGCAAACCCCACTCCCTTCTAGCATTGAAGATGTTACCTAGATGGGTAATGAAGGTCTGCAAGAAAACAACCAAGCTCAGAGAACCCCAAGGACTCTTAGGTTTATATCCCACCTTTCCTCCAGGGAAGCCTATATAGCTTTTTCTCCTCCTTTTTTTCCCCATAACAATCCTGCATGGAAAGTGATTTTTACCACATTTTAGCTACTCCCTGAAGAAATACACAGATAATTAGGGTTAAACTAGAAAGCTCTATCTACATAGTGAGAAACATCTTTTGCACAAAGGTTGCTACTTCAGTCCACTTTCACGTGTCAGAGACTTTACCAAATCTTCACAGAGTTTGGAAAATCATCACATGATCAGGAACATGGTGTAATCTGTTCACAGGGTAAATTTCTTAAAAATACCTCTCACACATTAGCTTGAATCTAGTTAAGTTTTAAACAGAACTATTGAAATCAAAGGGACTTTAGTAAAATTGTTTTAGGTTCACTGATTTTAATGTATCTGTTCTAAGCAAGGATCCAACCCATTATCTTTTGGTAAAGACTTCACAATATTAGCTCTGAAAAATTCTTATACTGCAGGTTGAGGGTTTGTGGCCAAGAGAGAACCTTGTTTAAAGCCATGTCATGGAATTCTTGTTGTAAGTGGGACCTCCCTACAACTTATAGATGGCATCTGGGGAGCTTCAAAATTGGCAAAATGGCAGATGAGGCATCACAGTGCAAGCCCCACCCCCTTGGTACATGTGTCAATTGCATGTTCAGAATGGGCTGTGCTTGCTCCATCTGCCATCTTGCTGATTTTGACACACCCACTCACCAATGCTGAACTCATATGCAAAGGATTCTAATCCTCATCAGGATTATATACTGCATAATATATACAGAAAGAAGTAGGAAGAAACTGTAGTAAAAACAGTGCCAGTCTTTCAAGGTAGATCAGTTCAGGAAACAGACACTGTAAGGATTACAGGAATGTTCTTTATTGTTGTAGGGTATAACAACAGAATCTTGAAAGCCTGTCAGATTTTCTTTCGACTCCATTTTATGCCAAACAGAATCAAAGCAGGTTTATTTTGAGTTTCTTTCTCATACTTTCCCAGGACCGAGTTTCTGTTTTTTCTCCCCCATTCCTCCATCAAGATTATTACATTTCTTTACAAACAGGCTAATTGTTTCTGAATAAAAGATATTGTATGAATATGCTATGCCATTAATAGGAGTGACTGACTTACTGTCATACTCAAGGCATAAATATGATTTAAAAAAACAATAGTTGTTACCTGTTAACAACTGAAATCCAGTGTAGTCTGGATCAGATAATGATCCACATGACTAGTATTCTATGTAAGTAAGCAGCAGCCATTATATCATCCAAGGAAAAATTGCTTATGGTTCATCAGTGAACTGACATTTACTTCTTGCCCATTTATAATTTAGAGAAAATATTATTACTGCACAGTTGTTTCAGAAAACATAGGAATATAAGACTCGGGGGAAAAAAATCCAGGCAGCCAATCCACATTTGGATCTTTTTATATTATTACCCACTTTCACATTTCCTTATTTTCTTCAGGTTGAATTGGGAAAATCTGAGGTCCAAAGGATCACAAATATTTAATACAATAAAACTGGGAAACAAAAACATCATAAGTCCGACAAACACAAAATCAGGAGTTCAGGCACTCTGACTGGTGAGAGAGGAAGGAAACAGGATGTAGTGTAAAGGCTGCTAGGATGAAGGTGACCAACTGCAAAGGAAATAAAACAGAGAGTAAATGTAAAGATAAACCATGTGCCAAAGCCATGTACTTTGACCCTTGTTTGTGCTCAACTATTCAACACAATCACTTTTGTATTATTTCCTGCTGGCAAATCAGAATGCCAATGAAAATATAACCAGATAGAGGTCAGTAGGACAAAAAAGATTACAACTAGTCTTCATTTAATAATAATGTAACTATGAAGGCTAGTTATGTAATGTAACTAAAGAATAAATGTTTCATTTCAAGGCTCTGTGTTTGTATCATGCACTTCAGGCATTCATACTATGTGCAGGTTCTAAATATAAGAAGAAGAAACCAAAACAAGCCTATTATCTCAGCCTGGCTCCCACATCATCCTCTTTGCTTTCCAGGAGTAGAGTGTGTGTGAAATAGAGAGTATCCTTTGTGTGACTGAAAATCAGGGTTCCAAAAGGAGGCTGTCTGTGATCCACAAGGGCTCTCTACATGTGACAAAACAAGGAACAAAAAGAATGTGAACTGTATTTGATTCTTCTGACATTGGGTATCTCAGTCATTAGAATGCATTAAGGAAGGTGTGTGTGTGTGTGTGTGTGTGTGTGTGTGTGTGAATTCACACCCACATCTTTTTCTTAAGTGCATCTTAGGGTGGGTCAGGAAATATACAGAGCAAAAGCTAGAACTGCACATATGCCAAAAAAGAGAGATAAAGAGACGGATATATAAGATGAAGAATGAAAGACAAATTAAGAGGAATGCTTTTATTTTTGTTTTAACTAAAGTAGATAATGTATATGAATGCATATAATCTCATTTAGGCTATCTGGGGAATTTAAAAAAAACTCAAAGCATTTTGACAATTCAGCATTTATGGTTCATATCATCCACACTCTTGGTGCAATTATTAACATGGAACATGCTGTAAGAGAATATTTTTTGCAGACTACTAAATTACAAACTAAAAATCAGAACAATGTACAGACTGAAGAAAACAGCCACTATGCTACAGCTTAACAAGGTTCCATATGAGGTCTGAATCCAATAGTGAACATTAACATGGCAGAGGACCTTATAAAATCAGATGAAATATTTTTGTTTGGAAGGGCACAAATGAAATAGATAAGAAAAATTAATCTATCCAGTACTAAAATACCTCATAAACAGGTAGATCTCAACAAAACAAATCTTTGCACAATAAGCATTTAGGGTCAACACATCAAAATCAAAAGTCAAGACAGCACACTGGAAGACAGCACTAGAAAATATGCGCACTAGGCTAAGTTTTAGGACATGGAATGGTGGATGCCAAATTCCAGAACAATGCAAGAGGAAATGGAAATTCTGAATTGCTGGTGGCCATATAATTCTACGATGTAAACACAGCTCTCCTTCTGCAGCTGTCAGCAAGGAAACTACTGAGTTCAAAGTTACAGAAGCACATGAACTCTAACCCCAAGGATCCAAGGCATTTTGGTTGGGGAGCAATGCTTGGTGTTTCTTGTAAAAGAGCACATCACTAAACACAACAGCTGCCAAAATAAACCAGGATAGATCAAAATTCATCTGAAAGGATGCCACGTTTTTTGTTACTACAGCAAGGGTAAATGAACTAGATGTTTTTACAACATGACCCCACATCTCTTCCTAAATGAGCAACTGTGGAATATATTGCTCTCAGATCTTTCCACATGTTCCAAATGATTCTATAAACTTGCTCTGCTCAGTAATTTTCTAATATATTTCAGATGCTCATGGTCCTATAATGCATGTTTTAAATCATACAAGCCTGGGCTGGAAGGAAAAAGACATATACAATCTACAGGTATTACTTTATCTTTATAGAATGCTGTTTGAGGATTCAAACCATTTAACATTCCAAGATAAATTAGCAGTTCTTTCCAGAAACAGCAGCTGGATTAGAGAGGCCCAGAGTCTGTATGGAATTACAAGGATGGGCTAAAACTAAGCACACCCTCTAGTTCAAATGTACTCCCCCTGAAGCTCGTTTTGGTTTAAAATAACTACTTTGAGGAAAAAAGAGAGAGAGAGGTTCAAGTAAATATCAATCAAGTTTTGTTTTCAAACTATGTATAGTGGATTTACCACCAATGCTTGCCTATCCTAGGGTGAGCAACCTACAGCTCCAGAGATGTGTGAGGCCTCCAAACCCAATTTTGCTTCTCCTTCTCTGATCTTGATTGGTGAAAATTGATTGCAGAGTTTCTTGCAATTTTGAGTTAAGATACTTTGACAATGGTTGTGTAAGTCCTAAAATATGCATAATATATTTTTCTTGAAAAACAAAATCCAAAACTTTCTCCCCATAAAACAGGAACAAGAAAATCATGGTTCCTCCAGGTATGATTTTGGCTGTGACCACTTTTCACCATCACCTGACCTACTGAGACCCTTCCCTGCCAAATGGTAATTGAGTTATTAAAACATTGCCCCACTTTGATTAAGCCCAAATCATATATAATTATTAATCAACCACTACACCTTTTTGACAATGCCTTATGGAGAAGCTACCTGTAATCTACTGGAATGCTGATAAAATCTATTGTTTTAGGAGGCATACTAACCCAACTATGAATTATGAGATATTCTTTGGACAAAAATTCAAAGTTACTTTTTGTATAGGTGAAGAGATATTTTATCAATTCCCTCTACAAACTGAGCAACCTCAAATACTCATTTCCAGTTGACATTAAATTGATTAGTTTTGACATTAAATCTCCAACCCTACACTTCCTTCAGAAGTCAGCACAATTAGGTAGTTCAAAAGGTGGCTAGTTCATACCCACCTCTGTAAATATAAGAAATTGAACTATTTTTATGAACAGTGCTTTGATGATGGTAATTAAAAGAAATTCAGGAGTGCGGTATTACTACATTCAGTATTGCTAGAAGAAATAATAATCACAACAGCAGCAGCAACTCTTGAAGAATATTTTTAACCAAGATTATTTTAAACAATCTAAATGTTAAACAAACACCACTGCAAACCTCCCAATAAACACACATTTGCTCATCAAATGATATCCAATGATGTTTCAAGCTAAAAAACTGTGTTCCAATTTTTGCATTACATTGCTAACAAATAAATGTTTACTAGAGACCTGTGGCCTATGAGTTATCTGGTAAATTCCAATCCATGTAGGCAAATCTTTGTGTATCTGGGGGTACTCCACCCCACAGCTGCAACCCATTTCTTTGTGTCTGTGATCCAAAGTTTTATATTTGAAAATGTTTGTTAAGCACTTAAAGCCTTGGAGTGCTCCTGCCAGAATGCAAATTATAAAATAGGGAAAGAAGGAAAAGGACAAAGGCGGTGGCTACAACAAAGAGAGCAGGAATCATAGTTTTAAGTATAAATATTAGCTTTAGATAAGGAAGGGATAATCTTCTGCAACATACATATGTTCATTTTGATGCAATCTTCCTCAGAAAAGAAAAGTTTCCATATCTGATGCAAATGACATGGTACCTCCAGTATTTTCCCAACCAGCTTCAGAGGTAAAAGAAAGAGAGGGAAAGGATGACTGGCTCCAGGTCTCCACAGAAGTTTTACAAATGAATGTGCATTTAAATCAGATACTTTTTTGACTACCGCTCCACTCCCTGACAGTCAAACAAATGTGCACCTGCGATCAGGATCAGCCTCCAAATCAGGAGGTAAGCCTTCTAAGAAGGAAGACCCTCAACTGACCAAAATAAAGGCACTGAATGGAGAGGATAGGGGAAGGAAGAAATTTAGCAATTGATAAATAATGATAAATGAGCGCAGATAAAAAAAAAATGTTTTTGTAAGCAAATGTGTTCATTATAAGAGCACAGTATAGCTGTTTGCCTGTAAAGAAGCTTGCACTAGAATGGCAACATGTCCCATCTGAATTCCAGGATGTTCTTCTCTGAAGTTGGAAACTGCTGGAAATAGAGGGATCCAAATATCTCTTCACACACATGCACGCTCACATAGGTTTAGAGAGTAGAGTCTGCTATTCACAGAGATAACAACAGATATTACACTAGTGATGGCCACTTCTGAGTTAGAATGATTGATGTCTCTATCATTAAGTGCAATCATCCAGGACAGCGCAAGTTCTCATGTCAATCAATCAATTTTTATTTTGGTCATAGACCAAAATATAACCAATAACATAGCAATTATGCTAAAATAGAAATAAAAATAAAAAGTCATATTGATAGAATAAAATAAGATAAAGATTAAATTATAAAGGTATCATTATAAAGTACATGTATTAAAACACAAAAGAATCCTATAAAATAAAAATTTACAGTAAATAATCTAAATGCTATAAACCAAGACAAATAATGTAATACTATAATTTTTCATCTCATCAGTGCTGAGCTCTGCCCCAGTTTAAATCATAGGCCACGAAATGGCTAACTCATTCCATTAAAACATTCCATGTCATAAAAGCATAAAAGTAGACCCAACAAAAAGAAACAAAAATACTAGGATTTTCTCCATATATTTACCGTAAACTATGTTTTTCCCTTACTGAAGAAGAGATCCCTCTCAGTTGACAGAACAGTGTGGACGAAGTTCTACCCCATCTAATCACTATATATACTGGGCTTTCTTATGGTTTCAACTGCAAGATGAAGCCTTGCATTAATTTATCAACATAGGAAACAATGATGAGCATCATATCATTCCCAGACTGAAAAATATATAGTTTCCAATGATGTCATAAAAACTGCCCAAAACAAAAATAAGCTTTTTGTATCAGATGGAAGAAATTACTACAGAGCTCCAAGATATTACCCATAAAGGTGGACAATGATTCTCTAATGAAATGTAGTTGGATGACAAAGCAGCTTTCCAACTCCAAATTGCGGCCTTGACAGTTCACATGGAGTTTCAGATGCATGCCTGACTCTAGTCTTGTTGTCTAATAACATATCTACTTCCCAATTAATGGTTGATTTGCCCTTGAATTTACTCACTCACTTTTGCTCATTATATGAAGATGAATTGCACAAATCAGGCAAGGGAGGAGGAGGAGGACCAGCTGCTACCATTTCCCGCCTTCTGCATATCTAACTTGAATTGGAGAATCCCTTTATTTTGTGAACTGATAGGAATGAGTTACGAAAAGCTCTTTTGATAGCGTGCTGGATCTGATTAATTCTGGAAGGGAGGGAGGGAGGGAGGGAGGGAGAGGGAGAGATCTAGAGTATTTTGCCTATGGCTGACAAAGAATTTCTCTGTGTTAGCTCTATTTTGCTGTGGGGAAAATCTGCTGAAGTGTTGCATATTAGGTCTATAAATTATAATGAGATATGGTGATAGAGCAATGTTTGTTAGCAGACATCTACCAAGCACAGTATTCACTCTCTCTGACACATCAATATTTTGTAAAGGCCACAAGTGAAAACAAGCATTGAAAAGGAAAAGGTAATTAATTCTTTTATATAACAAACATCAAGAGGTTCTAAAATACTTTTGTTGTTGTTCAGTCGTTAAGTTGTGTCCGACTCTTCGTGACCCCATGAACCATATTGCGCCAGGCCTTCCTGTCCTTCACTGCCTCCCTGAGTTTGCTCAGTTTCATGCTCATTGCTTCAGTGATGCTATCTAACCATCTCATCCTCTGCCGTCCTCTTCTCCTTTTGCCTTCAATCTTTCCCAGCATCAGGGTCTTTTCCAAAGACTCTTCTCTTCGCATTAGGTAACCAAAGTATCTGAGCTTGAGCTTCATTATCAGTCCTTCCAATCAGGGTTGATTTCCTTTAAGATTGACTGGTTTGACCTCCTAGCAGTCCAGGGGACTCTTAAGAGTCTTCTCCAGCACCACAGTTCAAAGGCATCAATTCTTCGGCGCTCAGCCTTCTTTATGGTCCAGCTCTCACAGCCATACATTACTACTGGAAAAACCATAGCTTTGACTATGCGGATCTTTGTTGGCAAGGTGACATCTCTGCTTTTTAATATGCTATCTAGGTTTGCCATAGCTTTCCTCCCAAGGAGCAAGCGTCTTTTAATTTCATGGCTGCAGTCTCTGTCTGCGGTGATCTTGGAGCCCAAATAAATGAAGTCTGTTACTGCTTCCATTTCTACCCCTTCTATTTGCCAGGAATTGATGGATCCAGATGCCATGATCTTAGTTTTTTTAATGTTGAGTTTCAAGCCAGCTTTTGCACTCTCCTCCTTCACCCTCATCAAGAGGGCCTTTAGTTCTTCTTCACTTTCTGCTATTAGGGTGGTATCGTCTGCATATCTGAGGTTATTGATGATTCTCCCTGCAATCTTAATTCCGGCTTGTGATTCTTCCAACCTGGCATTTCTCATGATGTACTCTGCATATAGGTTAAATAAGCAGGGTGACAGTATACAGCCTTGTCGTACTCCTTTCCCTATTTTGAACCAATCGGTTGTTCCGTGACCGGTTCTAACTGTTGCTTCTTGGCCCGCATACAGATTTCTCAGGAGACAGGTAAGATGGTCTGGTACCCCCATCTCTTTAAGAATTTGCCACAGTTTGTTGTGATCCACACAATCGAAGGCTTTTGCATAGTCAATGAAGCAGAAGTAGATGTTTTTCTGGAACTCTCGTGCTTTCTCCATGATCCAGCGAATGTTGGCAATTTGATCTCTAGTTCCTCTGCCTCTTTGAAACCCAGCTTGTACATCCGGTAGTTCTCGGTTCACGTACTGCTGAAGCCTAGCTTGTAGGATTTTGAGCATAACCTTGCTAGCATGTGAAATGAGTGCAATTGTGCGATAGTTTGAGCAATCTTTGGCGTTGCCCTTCTTTGGAATTGGAACGTAAACTGACCTTTTCCAATCCCGTGGCCACTGTTGTGTTTTCCAAACTTGCTGGCATATTGAGTGCAGCACTTTAACAGCATCATCTTTTAGTATTTTAAATAACTCAGTTGGAATACTGTCATCTCCACTAGCTTTGTTGTTAGCAATGCTTCCTAAGGCCCACTTGACTTCACTCTAGGATGTCTGGCTCAAGGTCAGTGACCACACCAGCATGGACATCAGGGACATTAAGATCTTTCTTGTATAGTTCTTCTGTGTATTCTTGCCACCTCTTCTTAATCTCTTCTGCTTCTGTTAGGTCCCTGCCTTTTTTGTCCTTTATCATGCCCATCTTTGCACTAAACGTTCCTTTGATATCTCCAATTTTCTTGAAGAGATCTCTAGTCTTCCCCATTCTATTGTTTTCCTCAATTTCTTTGCACTGTTCATTTAAGAAGGCCTTCTTATCTCTCCTTGCTATTCTCTGGAAATCTGCATTCAGTTCCTTATATCTGTCCCTTTCACCCTTGCTTTTCACATTCCTTCTTTCCACAGCTATTTGTAATGCCTCGTCAGACAGCCATTTTGCTTTCTTTCATTTCTTTTTCCTTGGGATGGTTTTAGTTGCTGCCTCCTGTACAATGTTACAGACCTCCGTCCATAGTTCTTCAGGCACTCTGTCTACCAAATCTAATCCTCTAAATCTATTCATCACCTTCACTGTGTACTCACAAGGAATATGATCTAAGTCATACCTGAATGGTCTAGTGGTTTTCCCTACATTCTTCAATTTAAGCCTAAATTTTGCAGTAAGAAGCTCATGATCTGAGCCACAGTCAGCTCCTGGTCTTGTTTTTGCTGTCTGTATAGAGCTTCTCCATCTTTAGCTGCAAAGTATATAATCAATCTGGTTTCGGTATTGACCATCTGGTGATGTCCATGTGTAGAGTCGTCTCTTGTGTTGTTGGAAAAGAGTGTTTGCTATGACTAGCTTGTTCTCTTGACAGAATTCTATTAGCCTTTGCCCTGCTTCATTTTGTGCTCCAAGGCCAAACTTGCCTGTTATTCCGATTACTCCTTGACTTCCTACTTTAGCATTCCAATCCCCTATGATGAAAAGGACATCTTTTTTTGGTGCTAGTTCTAGAAGGTGTTGTAGGTCTTCATAGAACCGGTCAACTTCAGCTTCTTCGGCATCAGTGGTTGGGGCATAGACTTGGATTACTGTGATGTTGAATGGTTTGCCTTGGATACGCACTGAGATCATTCTGTCGTTTTTGAGGTTGTACCCCATTACTACCTTTCCCACTCTCTTATTGACTATGAGTGCAACTCCATTTCTTCTAAGGGTTTCTTGGCCACAGTAGTAGATATAATGGTCACCTGAATTAAATTCACCCATTCCCGTCCATTTCAATTCGCTGATTCCCAAGATGCGACGTTCAATCTTGTCATCTCATGTTTGACCACATCCAGCTTGCCTTGGTTCATAGATCTTACATTCCAGGTACCTATACAATATTGTTCTTTACAGCATCGGACCTTCTTTTCGCTTCCAGATACATCCACAACTGAACGTCCTTTCGGCTTTGGCCCAGCTGCTTCACTCTTTCTGGAGCTACTTGGAAATGCCCTCTGCTCTTCCCCAGTAGCATATTGGACACCTTCTGACCTGAGGGGCTCATCTTCCGGCATCATATCTTTTAGCCTTTTAACATTGTCCATGGGATTTTCTTGGCAAGGATACTGGAGTGGGTTGCCATTTCCTTCTCCAGTGGACCACATTTTGTCAGAACTCTCTGTCATGACCTGTCCGTCTTGGGTGGCCCTGCACGGTATAGCTCATGGCTTCACTGAGTTACGCAAGCCCCTTTGCCACGACAAGGCAGTGATCCATGAAGGGGTCTAAAAATACTAGGCATTTGCTAAAACGATGCTAAGTTCTGGGAAATCCCTTCTGTCTTGTGACTTTGCTTTTTTATGCAGCATGCATCTTTGCGAGCTGGCAGGGAATGTAACAGCTGCTGTTGCTATACATTTTGAAAAATGTTCTCACAAGAGACTAAACAGTGAAACAAACCCACCTCACCTATCATTGTGCAGCCTGTACAGTAACAGAACTTACTTTTTTCCAGGCACAATTCCAAGGACGGACCTAACCTAGAAAGCCCTAAATAGCATGGAATCTGAAGGAGTGTCTTTATACTCTTCTCTTGGGTGCTTTTAATTCAGGATCAGGGCTTCCAATATCACTGTCACACTCATAACATTCAAGTCTATTGGATTTTCTGGAGACCCTGATAACAATGCATGGTCAACTGTGATAATACATGTCTTATTAGCAATTTCTCTTGGATGTCCTCCCATTGCCTTAAGCTATATATTGAAAAGACTGAGATTGTTGTGTTTTGGCCTGACTGTCCTTCCCAGATTCTACTGAGTCTTCCCCCATTTGTCTTCAGAGCTCCCAGATTGCTCCAGTTTCCTTCTCCCGCAGCCTTGGGCTTGTTGGTCAATGACTTTAGTTTTATTGGTGATGCCTTGATTGTCCAATACCTAGATTATTGTGATAGTCAGGTGGCAGGTGTTTTCAATACCTCTTTCTATGTTCTGGACCTTCCAAGTTATTCTCATGTCTCATTACAGCACAGGACTCTTCACTGGCTCCTGATTTGAGCCAAAGACCAGTTTAAACTACTGGTGCTTGGACTTACAGCTGTTCAGCCACAAAACTCCCCACTCTCTGTCTGCCCTTATTGCTCCCTATAGTTCTTTTTGTTCTTCTTTGGGGGAGGCTTCTTCTGATTTCTTGCTCCGGGGTCATGATTAGAGGTTCCAGTTCTTTAGGGACCTCGACTTCCAAATCTGGAATTAGCTCCCTTCTGTACATAAATTTGATGGTCTTTAATTTTATTTGATTAGTGGGTTAGTGTAGGTTCTTGTTATTCCACTCCACTGTTCAATGTTAATACATTTATTATGGATATGTGTGTGTGTGGGGGGGGGGTTCCTATGTGTTGGTTGTTTTAGTGTTTATATTTGTTTACTGGGTCCTGAACTAATTTTACTGGATTGATTTGTAATTATTGTGGTTGTTTTGTTTAGTTCTGTGCCTTGTTAAAGGCAGGCAATAAGTTGCAATAATAATAATAATTCCTTTGTACTAATTAGAAAAATTTACATTCTATTCTGTCACAATAGACTGGTCACAAAGATACTAATTTTATTTATAATCTTTTGGTAGTCTGTATATTATTTTGCATCATCTCTTATCTCACAGGGAGAAAATGTTTACTTATAGAAGTCAGCACCATCTTGTGGTTTGCCTGGAGCACTTCTGTTGCATTCTGTTTCGCTTTTTCTTGTGAATTTTCTTTTTAATTATTGATCCTGATCAAGGCAACTCTGTAATTCCTTTTCTCTAAAGTCGAATATATACATTTGAAAGCTGAACATTTAAAATGGAGTTATATGTAAAGTTCGATTTTGCATATCTTTGATGATATTAGTCTGTCTCCCAAGGAGGGAACAAAAGGCTGAAACCTCTAGCCCCATATTCTTAAGGCCAGGAGGCAGCATTATTGAAATAATTTTGACTTTTGTATTTTTGACCTAGCAATTAGCAGGAGGGCAACACAGCCTCTGAGAGCTCTTCCTCTCTCACACTTAGGAGGAAGATGCTAGGTGGGTGCTCTGTGGAAGACAATTGGTGGCAGCAGGAACTACAAAGCTGCTAACCCATGCAGGAATCAGGGACAGGATGTGAAGACCCAAAGGGCTTTGTGGAGGAGACGTCTGGAACTCAGCCTTTCACTCTGTGGGCTCACCTGTTCCACTACATATATTTATAAAAAGCAGCATACACACAGAAAAGTACATAAAGCATAAACATGTTAAGTAGGCAAACATACACTTGCTGAGTGTATAATAGTATAAATACAAATAGAATCAAACTTCCTTATATTCTTTGTTTACATCTAAGAGTTTATATTTTATTTCTTAGAGATGAAGTTTCATTGAAATAGACTTTTGGGAATTGGCCCAAAGATTCACTTATTCTACATCATTGTGCTAATGGTTTTATTGGCATTGGTCCTACTGTTATCAATTGTGCCACTCCTGAGCATAAGATCTAGGCTAAGGTAACATCAAGGAGATGAAGACTTTATGTTATTTTATTACTTTGTATGTTACTTTCACAATAAAGCAACTTGTTCGAGTCTTAAAAATAAACTATATGATCAAAATGAGTTGATCAAAATGATCAAAATGAGTTGATCATTTTATGTTTTAAGTAAACAAGCCTGGTAACCATTGATTGCCAGGCATATTTTCCTGGAAATTAATCTACACAATAAGAACATTAGTTAGTAATAACAATATACTTTGGACACTCTTTAACAGGAAATATCATGCTGTAGCCTTCCTTTCTTGTCTCTACGTATCATCACTGGGTCTCTTGACAAACCCATTTATTAACATTTTTTGGAGGAATAATCCACCTTCTTATGGTATGAGAAGAGACACAGCTGAAGAGAATGAAACAAAGCCACTGGGACAATCTTTGTTTAAAATATGATGTAATTCCAAATGATAGTCCTGTATGTTGGAAAGATTATTTCCCACAAGAAATAATTATTTGCAGAGATTTGCTCATGGCTTATTAGGGAAGTGGATGACAAAGAAACAGAGGAAAATAAACCAGTGCCTTTATGAATAATTGTTAAAGAGTCTTCAGATAAAATTGTATACTTTCTCTCTTCATTTGCAATCTTTTCTATTGTTTCATGATGTATTATTTCTAAGCTTGTCACTTAAAACACTACATTAAGGACAAACAACTCCAATAAATGGAGAGAATACAGACAGAAACAAAAATAAAATCTGTATTCCTTCAATTTTCCCTATCTTTTACAATTCTTATTCATATTATGATAAATATGTGCCTGGCATCAATTTCAACAGCCGTATACTATTCACTGATGGCCAAGTAGGCAATGCATTTAACCAACAAATCAACAAATGTCCCTTTCCTTCTAAAACATTTAGCATACTATCTAACCAAGAGACATGATTTCCTGCCTCTGCTTACATGACTGGCTGCTACAGAACATAGAAATACATCTTTTCTCTAAGGGGAAGCTGTATGAAACCCTGGGATGAGACTTTTTTAACAGCCTGAGTGCTGACTGCCTCCCAAGACATGTCCAGGGGACAAGGTGAATTCCTCTTGAATTTATTTTCACTTTCCAAATCCTCACTCCTCAGGGCCAAATCCACTCAGTAGACAGAAAAGTCTGATCTATGGGGTTTAAGGGCAGGGCTTTTGCCTGGAATTTGGCAGGCCAAGTAGAGACATCGTGCAAGCTTGGGGTTCTTTACATATCACAGAGGCAAAGGAAACAGATATATGTGTGTGTATTTTTAATGATCACTGTATATGTGTTATAACTGGACTGGAGTTTGTACTCTTCACCAGCAATGTAGTGCTACCTCTCTGTAAATTATAGCTTTTTTTTCACACCACCTGTTATCTGAAAAGCAATGGGGAGTGAGGTTACATTGCAGTGAACCACTGAGAGTAATAATTCTCCTTACACACAATTCTTAATTAATATTTGACCCAAAACTCAGGAAAAGAGAACTTACTTTAGGATGATATAATAGTAAGAAAGCATTAGATATTTTCTTAATTAGAAAAGAAATAGAACCACAAAGGTAGAGAGGAACTGTTAGACCACAATGAACTGTAGCTAGGAGTCTGAATGTAACTCTCTCTGGAACACTCATCAGATGGTGACTTTTCGGTCAAGCAAACACAAACCACTATAAACAACTCTGAACAATGCAAATATTAAGACTTGTGCTTATGTTGCCCAGAGAGGTTTACAGCTAAAGAATTGAGGTTTTGTTTCCTTTTTTGGAGAAAGGGCTATGACTAAAAAAATATAGCAAATCCCTTTACATATATAAGAAAGTTTTGGATAGCCTCCATTTCACTTAAACATTGAGACTGCAGTATTTTTTACAAGGGAATTTATAAACCTGCTACAGACTTTGGAGTGTGGGTAGGCATAACTTTTCTTGAAATAAACTGTATGCATGGTCCATAGAGTGCTCAGCAACTACTATGAGGTATTTTATTTCAATGAGCATTTTCGGTGTATTCAGTGTATTCAGTGTATAAAGTAAATAAATTATTTAGACAGCTGATAAAGGCTTCCTTCTACTTAAGTTTACAACACTCAAAAAGCTTGCCAAAAGTTGTCCAATTATCTGTTAACACAACAACAGAAAAAGCCTGTGTGCCAAAGGAGGTAGGGGAAGAGGAGCAGTTATGGACCTTTGTATGCTTTATACATATCAAACAAGTCAACTCCCTTCACTTCAGTAGAGAGAATATTAAAATAATTTTTCTGTAATGTACTCCTCTTGAGATAGGTTGTGATAAAAAGCAAACAGGTCAGGACAAAATACAATATAAATTACTAAATTCTCTATTAAATTACTCATTCCCTGTTTTTATTTGTTTCTTTTATATGTCTATTTCTGTTCTTGATTTATGGCATCACTATTCTGTAGTTACAGACTTTTCCAGACTTTCACAAGGGTGAATTAATTACCAGGCTACATGCAGGGTTTCAGTAACATGCATTCTAAGAGCCAATGCATTTTGTTTTCAGTTCCAAAAGAATAATTAATTTATCATTTGTTTCATGTGTGAATCCATTCATCTGAAATCTTTTAACGAGGGAATAATTCATGACACTGTGTTAGGGAAAACCCCAGAGAACAACTCAGTAAATCAGGGATCCACTGGAAACTCAAAATAACTGCAGAATGATTTACCCTGTTATTATTTTCTCAAGCATTCTTAGCTTAAACCAATAAATATTTTATGCCAGCAAAATAAGTAAACCCCCAAATCGCAGCAGGCCTCTATAAATTATCAGTACAGATTTATAGAATGAGCTTTCAGGATGGCATGCAGTAAAACATAGCTAAAATCAATAGAAACACATAATAAAACAGTGTCAATTAAAATAGCTGCTAGAAGCAGCAGAGACTAAAAACACCAGACATAAAACTAGTTGAAAGCCTAAAGCATCAGGGGACATTAGAAAACCTGGGAGAATTAGAAGAGTGGGCATCAGGCATCCTAGGAACGTTATCTCATGGGGGGGGGCTACTACTGGAAGGACCTATTCCAGAGAAATCACCTGCCATGTTTAAATTAGGAACACTGTAAACTGATTTATACAGAGTCAGGTCATTGATCCACTGTTCAATGGACTTCTGGACAGGACCAGAAACAACTGGATGAAATCACAGGGAAACAGATTTAGGCTAGGTGTAAGGAAACATTTCTGGATGGTAGGAGCTGACAACCAGTGGAATAGATTGTCTCAGATAATGATATGTTCCCTTTTATTGGAGGTCTTCAAACAGAGGCTGGATAGCCACTTGTCTGAAATGCGTTAGCAGATCCTGCACTCGGTAGGAAGTTGGACAAAATGACTTCTGAAGTCCCTTTGAATATTACGGTTCTAGGATTCAGAGCTGTTTTTATTAACCAGTTCATCGCTGTGTCAGAAAGGTTTTTTTCCCTGTCTTTACCTGAACAGAGCAGAGAATGCCTTGATTTCCTGAAAACAAAGCCTATGGTCTATCATTGAGCCTTATAAACAGAAGACACCTGTCTAAGCAGAAATGTTACCTTCCCTTCCACTAAGAGTACATGAAACAATGGAATTCAACAAACAGTCCTCCTTTCATCTGGTTTGCTTTGGAGCACTACTGAAGTGTTAAAAAAAATACTTCTTTAATGTGTATCCCATGCCACTATGAAAACTTTACAACCACAGGAATTTTACTGCCTCTAATTTCAGCAGAACTTTAATGGTGGCATTTGAATGTAGAATCCAAATAAATAAGTAAACCAAACTGAAAATTTCACAAACAAATGCTGTTAGATAATACATAGTTGGGCATTCATTCCTAGGAATACATTTCAGACTAAATTGTTCCAGACCTACATCAGTATGCTGAAATAATATTAGTTTTCTCACCTACAAATCCTTCTTTGCTGACCAATTTAAGAGCAAGTTTGTCTGCCAAAACTGAAGAATTACCATGTGCAATATTTGCAAAAGGTCCAGCATGCACAAAAACTGGGGTACCCTAGAAGAAAATAATAGCAATGGGTAGACATATTGAATATATTCTCTATTAAAGCTTAATTAGATGTGACATTAAAAACAAGAGGGCAATCATTTTAAGATAAATACCCCACATGGTATTACAGCATTCTGAAGTTAAGTTAAATATCTGACATGGGATAAGGAGGTGGTATATTGGTATAATATAACCAATCTTCTTATTCATATAATACAACCAATCTTCCAGGGCAACCCCATGTTACTGATGGTGCCATATTTCAGCTTGCAGCATATTATTAAACAGAGTCCCTAAGCACATAAATAAAGTTTCTTGTTGCAAATCCAGGTTCATTTATTGAGTTACTTCATAACAATTTCATTATTAATGTGAACAATTCATTACCTTACTCTGTATTCCACCTCTGTAGCCCCTCTACCATCTGTTCCTCTTTGTACAGAGCTGCTGTGAACTGCAGCTGAGCCCTCTTTCCTTCAACTCATTGTCGTATCTCAGCTTTTTAATCTTAGACCATGTACACCAGGCTGTAATGTACATCCTCTTATAGGGGAATAAGCCCCAAAGAATCAAATGAGTGTGCTTGCTATAGATACATGCACTGAATTTCACAGACAGAAATGAAAAGAAAAATACAATAGAATACCTGCTAGCTCTTTTTCCTCCTTAGATCTGTGGGGTTCTAAACTGATTCAATTGGTGTAAAATTCCTCTGGGAGGAACTGCAACGCAGAAAGCATTAGAGGCAGCAAATTATGTAGATCCTTAAATAATTTGCTACCTCTAGAGCTCTCTGCAGGTTTCAGGCTGGGATACACCATGGAAACCAGATTGGCTGTGCTTGTGATGGAGACCAGGAGGGAGAAACAGATTCCAACTGAATCCCTCCAAGGCAGACTCACATGATTCCAGAGAAATTCCATCTGACTCTGAATGGGCTTATACTCTCACACTCAGAGGTGGTCTGCAATCTGGAGGTTTACCTAGACTCAGAGCTCCTGCCTGAAGAATGAGTGGCAACTGTGGTTAGAGAACTGTTGCACAGCTACACATTGTGTACCATTTGCAACTGTTCCAGGACCAAGAGGACCTGCTCAGGGTCACTCATGCCCTGGTCATCTCCCATTTGAAGTACTGTAACACCTTCTACACAGGGCTGCCCCTGAAGAGCTTTCAGTACACCTGGTACAAAATGTGGCAGCCTGGGCAGTGATGACTTGGAAGCTTCACTTTTCACTGCTTCAGGAGATGCATTGGTTGCCAGGTGTGATTAAAGGCAGTGGTTGTCACTTTTAATGCCCTACAGTGGAGGAAAAAAGTATTTAGTCAGCCACCAATTGTGCAAGTTCTCCCACTTGAAAAGATGAGAGAGGCCTGTAATTTTCATCATAGGTATACCTCAACTATGAGAGACAAAATGAGAAGAAAAATCCAGAAAATCACATTGTCTGATTTTTAAAGAATTTATTTGCAAATCATGGTGGAAAATAAGTATTTGGTCACCTACAAACAAGCAAGATGTCTGGCTCTCACAGACCTGTAACTACTTCTTTAAGAGGCGCCTCTGTCCTCCACTCATTACCTGTAGTAATGGCACCTGTTTGACCTTGTTATCAGTATAAAAGACACCTGTCCACAACCTCAAACAGTCACATTCCGAACTCCACTATGGCCAAGACCAAAGAGCTGTCGAAGGACACCAGAAACAAAATTGTAGACCTGCAGCAGGCTGGGAAGACTGAATCTGCAATAGGCAAGCAGCTTGGTGTGAAGAAATCAACTGAGGGAGCAATAATTAGAAAATGGAAGACATATAAGACCACTGATAATCTCCCTTGATCTGGGGCTCCACACAAGATCTCACCCCGTGGGGTCAAAATGATCACAAGAACAGTGAGCAAAAATCCCAGAACCACACGGGGGGACCTAGTGAATGACCTGCAGAGAGCTGGGACCAAAGTAACAAAGGCTACCATCGGTAACACACTATGCCGCCAGGGACTCAAATCCTGCAGTGCCAGACGTGTCCCCCTGCTTAAGCCAGTACATGTCTGGGCCTATCTGAAGTTTGCTAGAGAGCATTTGGATGATCCAGAAGAGGATTGGGAGAATGTCATATGGTCAGATGAAACCAAAGTAGCACGTTTTGGTCTAAACTCAACTTGTCGTGTTTGGAGGAGAGAGAATGCTGAGTTGCATCCAAAGAACACCATACCTACTGTGAAGCATGGGGGTGGAAACATCATGCTTTGGGGCTGTTTTTCTGCAAAGGGACCAGGACAACTGATCCGTGTAAAGGAAAGAATGAATGGGGCCATGTATCATGAGATTTTGAGTGAACACCTCCTTCCATCAGCAAGGGCATTGAAGATGAAACGTGGCTGCGTCTTTCAGCATGACAATGATCCCAAACGCACCGCCTGGGCAACGAAGGAGTGGCTTCGTAAGAAGCATTTCAAGGTCCTGGAGTGGCCTAGCCAGTCTCCAGATCTCAACCCCATGGAAAACCTTTGGAGGGAGTTGAAAGTCCGTGTTGCCCAGCAACAGCCCCAAAACATCACTGCTCTAGAGGAGATCTGCATGGAGGAATGGGCCACAATACCAGCAACAGTGTGTGAAAACCTTGTGAAGACTTACAGAAAACGTTTGACCTCTGTCATTGCCAACAAAGGATATATAACAAAGTATTGAGATGAACTTTTGATATTGACCAAATACTTATTTTCCACCATGATTTGCAAATAAATTCTTTAAAAATCAGACAATATGATTTTCTGGATTTTTTCCCCCATTTTGTCTCTCATAGTTGAGGTATACCTATGATGAAAATTACAGGCCTCTCTCATCTTTTTAAGTGGGAGAACTTGCACAATTGGTGGCTGACTAAATACTTTTTTGCCCCACTGTACTTGGCGCTGGACTTGGTTACCTGAGAAACTATCTTATCCTGTATTTATCTGCCCATCCAATCAGATCAAATAGGTTCAATTCCTTTCTGGTCCCATCCATATGGGACTGTCACTTGTCAGGCCTCCAAAGCAGCCATTTTCAATATAAGAGCCCCCATTCTTTGGAACCCCCTCCCAACAGAGATCTCTTCAGTTGCACCCCTCTTGGGCTTCTGGAAAAGGTTGAACCTGTTCCTCCAGATACAGCAGGAGTGCTATAACTGAAGGTTGGGTTTGCAGGAACATGGCATTTGTATTTTCTAGTTTTTTATATTTTTTAATTTTGTGTATTCATTTAAGGGTTCAGATTATTATTTTATGTCAACACTATTAGCTACCCTCAGCTTTTTCAAGAATAAGCAGCATACAAAGTAAAACACATGAATAAAAATAAATTACAAATGAGTACCCATAGTAATTTCTTTTGTGAAAACACAGAAGCAAAACTTTCTGCCATCTTCACTTTAGTATGCTGCCAATTAAATATGAAAAGTAGTAATGCGATGCAGTATAATCATTTGCACATTCAGTGATACAGGTAGTTCTCACTTAACCACCACAATAGGGACTGGAAAATTGGTCATTAAGTGGGGTGGCCATTAAGTGAATCACATGAACAGACCCAATTTTACAGCCATTTTTATGTTTGTTAAGCAAATCACTGTGGTCATTAAGCCAATCATGTGGTCATTAAGTGAATCCAACTTCCCCAATGGATGTTTTTTTGCCAGAATTCGCTTAATAGCCACGTGATTTGCTTAACCACCATCATAAAAAAGGCCACAAATTATGATCACATGACCGCAGGGGGTGTTATGACAGTTTGTGACGGTCATAAACACTTTTTCCAAGGCTGTTGTAACTTTGAACTGTTGTTAAATGAATGGTCGTTAAGCGATGACTACCTGTAATCCAATGTCACGTAGCCAGACTTCAGATTTTCTTGTCACATAGAAGACTCCCTTTTCATTTCCCAGTCTTCTTTGGCCCCCACCCTTCCTGTAATCCCAGAAGCTACTGGAACAGACTTGGGCAGTATCTGGGAGGGGGAATTTGTTCTCCCAATGAGCCCTTTTTTTCTAGGGGATGGATACCAATGAATGTATCCTTAAAATGTTCAAAAACTTGAAAAACATATGCTCTAGCAACTTAGTCTTATGAAGGAAGAAAACGAAGCCTTGGATTACAGATGACTGGACTCACCTCCAAAGTCTGCATCAATGTTGGTTTAATTGCATCCTTCATCAAAACTGCCAAAGCGCCAGTTACTCCCTAAAACAAAGAGACTTTTGTTTTAGTTTTAAGGTTAATGTTACTTGAAACTAAGAAGTTCAGGCAAACTAACCTAAGGCATCAAGTAATTTAGGTAAAAACAAACAAACCTAGAATGGATAAAACTAGAATGGATTATTCTAGCTTTATAGTATGATGGTATCACAACTTAAAAGAAACAAGAAAAAGGAATGGCTTCCATTTCTGTAAACTGTAAAGAGGTTTCTGATTTACAATATTTAAACAATATAATTTGAAAGTAGTAATAACCTGTACCAAATGTAAAATATGTTGAGGCACAGGTCAACAAAGTGTTACTTGGTTTCTTAGCTTGCCATTATTCATGATTACTACCTTTCCCAGGATTTCTACATGTGTTAGAAGAAGGGGAAGATCTGCCTCAGATTGTGTTGGATTTGACAGAAATCAAAAGTAGTGTTTGGAAACTCAAGAGGGGGGAAGGCTTCTTTTTAAGTAAAAGAGTTGTCCAGCTCATTTCATCTCTAACCCTCACAGCTGAGGTCCCCAACCTGATGTTCAGGAATGCCAATGTACTGTGGACCTTTCTCACAATGTCTACCAAGTTCCTTGCCCCACCTGTAAAGCACCAGCTTATCTATATTCTAAGAATGCCTTTGGAACATACAGTAAATGGGCCCCATTTATGTCATCCAATGCAATGTAAGAAATGCAGAATATACAAATGGATGGTCTTTTTCACTCAACACAGAGTTAAATGGTATTCATTGCCACAATTTTTGGTGAAGACAATTAACTCCCTCAATGGATACTATTCCTTGTTTTATGAAATTCAGGCATAGAAGTAGCACACTTTCAACATTAGCTGACAAGCTGTAAGAGGAAAGGGGCATTACCTTAATCTGCACAAATTTCTTAAGATGACTGGCTGAGACCCAAGATCATAATATAGATGGCTTTCCTTTTTTTTTTAAGGAAAGTAGCTACAGGTAGTCCTCAACTTACGACCACAATTAGGACCAGAACTTCCATCGCTAAGTGATGCAGTCGTTAAGCGAGTCACACCCAATTTTATGACCTTTTTGCCATGGTCATTAAGTGAATCACCATGGTCGTTAAGTGAATCAAATGGTCATTAAGGGAATCAGGTTTCCCCCATTGACTTTGCTTGTTGGAAGCCCACTGGGAAGGTCACAAATGATGATAATGTGACCATGGGACACTGCAACTGTCGTAGATACAGTTGGTTGCCAAGTGCCTGAATTCTGATCATGTGACTGCAGGGATGGTGCAATGGTTGTAAGTGAGAGGACTGGTCATAAGTCACTTTTTCCAGTGCCACTGTAACTTTGAATGGTCGTTAAACAAATGGTCATAAGTTGAGGACTACCTATATAAATTATTCAAGTAGTGACAACCTGAAAGCCAAGTTTGCCATATTTTGGAATTTAGCAATCTGTTATTCATGAAGAAAATCTATCTATGTGGTTGCTAAGAGTTGACACCTACTTGATGGCACCTAATCAATCAATCAATCGATATCAGTTTTAAAATCTGCAGATGACTTCCAGGCTTCCTAACTCATTTTCACGTTCTTTAGTATCAGCATAATTTGCCTGATGATCCATTAATAGTCCCAAACTGTGCTTTTTAGATTAAAACTGAGTATGGGTTTTCAATGAAATTCTTAAAGATTGTCTTAACTCAGATTCATTGTAAAGAAATATAGGTAGCATCTCTGGTTGGATATTTTCTTTGTACAAGGGTTTTATTTTTTGTTTTCTAATATTCTTTAAAGAATTAAAGTGGCCTTTTAAAAGTTAATTGCTCTGTAGATGAAATGAAGCACCTAAAGGTTGCAGACAATATCCTTACCTGTACCCTCTTTGTAGAATGAGTAAATTACCATGTAGGTGACTGTATTTCTCTATTTTTCAAAGGTCTTCCCACAGTAACTTGAGAAATGTCATTACTATATAAATAGCTACATATTTAATATTCCTTAAGGCTGCTGAAATATTAATCTCGAGGATACCAGTTTAATTTACCATGGAGATATGGCATCCATCCATCAAACATTCTGTTATGATATAGAAGCCAAATTGCAATCTAGTCTTCAAGACTGTGCTCAATGAACACCATATTTTGGCAACAAATCCTGTAGTTCCATCACTGAGGCGGGCTTTCTAAAAAACCATTACACTTTTGAAAGGGGCTTCTGAGTTTATTAAATATTCAATTTATCTTTCCTTCTCTGCCTCCTCCCATCTCCATTCCTCACAGCATCTGGTTTTCATCGGTCAATGTGTATTTTAGGTTTCATTACACTATGCTGAAGATGTGATACAGCCCTCTTGAAACTCAGACCAAAAGAGAGTTGCTGGGTACATTAAATATTACTCACATCCGAAAGAAATAAAAGAAAGAAGGAATTAGTGGTTTTGACTGAATATTAAATCAGGAATCGTAAAAACTTATGAAAACATTTTATAGAGATGGAAAACAAAGTGATTTAAAAATGCATCCACATCGGGATACATGCTAAGTGTTAACTGAAATATGCACTCAAGTGAAAATAAGACATTCTGAGACCAAACATTTAGGATACTGTTATTAATGTTTTACAAATAGTTGTTTGCAATTGCTCTCCCATGTTCTACTCTCTAAAAGTGATTAAAACAATGGGAAAGCAAAGAGATTAAAGTGCTCTTTAAAAAAAAAGCAAGGAGAACATACACACGTAGACTAATATCTGGTTGTTTGAGCAACTGCTTCGTGAAAAGGTAGACAGTATACAGTATTATCCCTTAGCTGCACTGTATCTCTAAACCCAAAGAAGCATTTTCAAAAAGCATTATATGCTCAAAGCTCACACAGAAACTGCAAAAAGTGAAAAATGGAATGGTCTGTGTGTTAACAGGGAAAACCCCATACTGTCATATATAGATAGTCCTTGCCTAATGATCACAATTGGGACTGGAATCTTGGTTGTTGAGCAAAGCGGTCATTAAGCGAGACACCTACATGCTGCTTTGCTCAATGACTGCAATCTGGGCACTCCTGGTTGCAGTTGTTAAGCGATTTCCTGGGTCGTTAAGTGGACAGAGCAAAAGAGTGATCTCCCAGGTCGTTAAGCAGTGTGAAACCTCCCCACGGAACTGAAATACTTCAGCAGACAAACTCTTTCACTCCATCCTCTTTCCCCTCCCCTCTCTCAGCAGCGAATGGAGCACCTGAAGATTTGAGGTCCGTAACTGCCCAGTGCTGAAAGGGGAGAGGAAACCTCATAACAGTGTGAAGGCAGGGACCCCAAATCCTGAAGATTTGAGCTCCGTAACTGCCCACCACCATGTCCCCTCCGCTTACAACCTTCCCTGCCAACTTCCAATGGGGAAGCTGTCAGACAAGGTTGCAAATGGTGATCACATGATCGCAGGGTGCTTGGCAACCAGTCGTAAATGCGAGCCAGTTGCCAAGTGCCTGAAATGCAGCCACGTGACCGCAGGGGGGTGGCACGACATTTTACAATGGCTGGAAGTACATTATGGGCCATAAGGCACCCTTTCTGAGTCCATCGTAAATATGAACCATCATTAAACAAATGGTCATTAAGCAAGGACTACCTGTAACACCAATACTGTGGGAACTATTGTCCTGTGATCTTTACTAATGGTAATAGTCTTGGCATCTTCCACCATGTATTTCTATATTGGTTGCCAATTTGTTTTCAGGTCCATTTCAAGGTGTTTGTGATCCCCTTTAATATCCCAGAATCTGAGATCACTTACTCTAAACAGAATCTGCCTGACCAAAGCTTGCCTATAGAGAGTGCTTGCTTAGACTCCCCAACCCTTGCTAAGATAGAGCATTTGAAGGAGAGTCTTTTCCACAGGAGAGTAGCTCCTGCCCTCTCACCTAAGATTTGCACCCTCACTTTTCCAACATGCATTTGGGAACAGAGACATGTGTAGACAGAAGTACCTGGGGAATTGGTGAGGTTTTGTCTGATGATACATGGTGGTATGGTTTTATGATTATAATATCATGATTGTTTGATTGTATTATTGTTTGATGAATGTGATTATTTTTATAATTAGTGTATTATTGTGTATTATGTATATCAACCACGGAGAGTGAAAGTCACTGAAGCATTATGAAAACGTTATAAATAAATAAATAATACACACCAAATCTTCTGCTGTCACAGGTTGCCCTTTTGTGTTGTTAGCAACTACAATTTTTCCCAGTCTCTCTCTCATATCAGACAGGCTACTGGTTAGCGCTAAGATTGCCATAATTTCACTTGCAACAGCTATATCAAACTGAGTCTGTGAACAGAAAAGGAAAGATACAGAAAACAGAGACACTTGAAGCTCATAATTGGATACCATATATGTCTAGCATAGTCTCACAGCTGTCATCTAGACTGGGAAGTTTTAAAAAAAAGTACCCAGAAGGACATGGAAACCTTCTGGGCTAAGAAAACAACAAAGTAATCTGTAGTTTATTTAGACACCATCTCAAGCTCACTTGAAGGAGACTTCATATTGTTCTCTATTGGTCTGCAAAGCTGGCAAGATCAGCATGGTGCTAGACAAACCTTGAGAGCTTAGTACCTAGATGAGTCCAAGAAATGGTGGCTAAATGATTTGATCCCTGTAGCCCTGGGGAAAGCTTATAACCTACTCCCTCATTTAATGTAGTAAAGGCCAACATTACCACTTTCCTTTATGGTTATTTGGAAGACCAATTTCTTCTTTAGTTAGTTCTCCAGATGTGTTTATATAGAGAACTGAGCCCACCTCCCCATCATATTAAGCTTGAAGGAGATTGTATATTCCACCTGGTCAACCTTCTCTTAGATTTATTTTGTTTAGCAATAGGTTTGCTAACTACATTGCTCTCAAGAGTATATTGGAATCTCAGGTGGCTATTTCATGCATACCACTTTTGAGCTAATTTATCAACAGAGGCAATTGAGTTCCAGTTCTACATATTTTTTCAAACTATATCTAACTCTACGCTTAAATGAAATTATTCCTCTACACACTTAATAGGTAGAGGTAGTAAAGTATACTGAACTTCTGGAATAAACATAGACTATGTTTAACATAAACAGAAATTATGATCCTAAACTGTGTGCCAGGTTACAGTGCGTATTCATTCATTTCTAAACCTTAGTGTATCGATTTACTGAAATAATAGCAGGAAAGAAGCATCATAAGGACTATGTGAAATTTAGTCTCAAACATACAATACAAACTATTCCAACTTTACTTACCTGACGAGAAAATCCCTTCTCTGTATTTGCTTGGCCAATTGTTATTTTCCTGAGGAATCTATCATTTGTATCCACCACTGAAAGGAAAACAAAAAGCTGAAACATTTGCTAAAGTATCACATCCTCTGTTCTTCTACCAAAACAGCATGGGAAATGTCTGCATATCTCACCCTGTAAATATGATATATTACAGATATAATTTAAACATGCACACATTTCATGATCTTTAATGCGTGTTATTCTTCTTTTGAAAGGCTATGGAAGCAAGGAACTGGGGCAAGACACAGCAGCAGAAGCTTTTGGATGGTTGAATTTTTGCTGCAAACTCTTCCATGGGGCTAGAACAATGATATTATTGCAATGCAATGATTACAGAACGTTTATAATACTTCTTCTGGAATGCAAATCATTTAACATTTTAACGTAGACACAAAACCAAAAGGCACTTCAAAATATTACTTAGCAAAATCTCAAAATCATATGAAAAAAAAGCTTCTATAAAATTATTTGCTCTAAATGTTGTCCATAGGAGAGCTTAACCTTTCAGTTACAAAGATGGCATGACCTTTCTTAAGAATTCCCCCCAAACTGAGCATTTTTCTGACCATTCATAATTAGAATCTCATTTTTAATTAAAAATGTTTGTAGAACGATCCAAATTACCCTTGCAGCCAATCACTGTTGGAAATGTTATAATTTGAGAAATTTAAAGGCTCTGTTAATACTTGGATGAGAGATCTCCAGGGAATACCAAAGCTGTAGGCTAGATTGTTAGGCAAAAAAATAAAAATAAAATAAAATAAAAATGTCTCAGAAGAAGGAAGATCAAACTGCTTCCGTATTGCTACCAAGAAAACAACACTGACATGTCCATGAAGTTACCAGGAGTTAAACCCAACTTGAAAGACGCTTTATCATTTAGATTAACAAAGAACATGAGTATGCTTTAAATGGTCTTTTTTAGGTACTGTGTTTTTATTCTGTTTGCTGCCCAGAGTTCCCTCTGGTGGATGGTGGTTGTGTAAGTTTGTTCAATAAATAAATAAATAAATAAAATAAAATAAAATAAAATAAAAACAAAAACTTGGAAGAACATGCTGTTCTACTGCAACATAGAATGCAGAAATTTAAGGAAGCCTTTTGTTTAATAAGACATTATATGGTATTTTGATTCAATATGTACATGGAAAAAAAAACACCACTAACTTACAAAGATCAAACAGGCTTTCTGCAATAACTTTTTATAGGCCACAAATACAGAATGTTTTAAAAACTCATGAGTTGCAGATATTTTCTTGATGGTTTCGCATTTGTGCTTCCCATTCTGGAGCTGTTGAAGACAGACTATTTTCACCTTGCAATACCATGGAAGAAGAATGCAGTGACCAGTTCATAGGGGTGTTCCATACTACATTTAAAATGAGGACAAGTTTATAATTTTTTTGATAGGGTGTATGCATGGATAGGTAATTGGAATTGTGCAACCTAGATTTACTTGCCTCTTACCAAAACTCATTATATATTTGTTCTATGTTTAGTTAGTATGCTAAAGTCCATGTATCCATCTGCTGGATAGATACTTCCACTCTATGACCACAGTCAGCCTGTGATAGCCTTAGATTTGATGACAGCAGGAACACAGGGCCACACACAAGCAGATGTGCACAGGGCTCTTCCAGACAGACAGAAATCATGGTCAGTCAGGGTCCTGACTGCATGGAAGAAGCATAAATATCTGTTATTAGTTGCAGTGATGAAAATAATGGTGAAATGTGTGTTGTGATGTCTTAAGGCAAATCCTACCCTTTTGTATTTCATCCTAACATCAGAAAAAATATATAAGTCACAGGTTTGCCTGCTCCCTCCACAGATGCCTACTGGAGAAAGTCTGCATCCAACACTATTATGTAAGTTCCCTTCATCCAATTCTAAACGCAGGCTTATCAGGAGGTGGGACCTGTGAGTATCAGAAGTAGACTGTAGCTAGAATACTTGGTCCTAATACTTTCACACACTCACAAAACATGGGTGTTTCTGAGAACACAAAGTTTATACTTTTTATCTTACCTATTACCAAGCCATTATTTATGATTGACACCAACCCTCTCCTCCCCTTTCCAGTTTCTGCAGTATTGTGAAAAATGAAGGAAATCAAGGATAGTTACACCATGGCTTGCCTTGTAAGTGCTGACTATGCTTTTATTGGGCAGGGGGGATTCTTACAGCTGGATCTTTCACATTCTCACATTCTGCAAATTTGCTGAGAATTGCAAAAAGCTTAAGGAATGGGAAGAACATTTACACAGCTTTTATTCTGGGTCTTTGTAGATCTTTAGCCCAGAGCACGAAAACCATGAGTTAAAAGGAAAAAAAAGGGAAAGTTTGTGACATTTCCAGTTCTGAAAATTCAAAATATAGAACATATAGGAAAAAACAAGATTATACTTATTAACATAACACCAAAATACCAATAAGAATAGTACCAGACTTTGCTCTGCTCCCAGAGCTCATCATCAAGTAACAAAAGGTATTTGAGCAAATGCATAGACTTCTTTTCCTCTTCACTGAATAACTACAATCAGTTTTGAGAAGAAACTTTTGCCAAAAACTGTATACAAAACTCTGCTTCTTTCAAAAATAATTGTTTATGTTGTGGTTCCCGAAGGCATCTAGTTGATGACTTATGCAAGAGCAGAGTGGACTAGATGGAGGCTCCTTTTGTTCTAACACCTACCCCTTTGCCATGTTATTGTAGATGTGTCTATATCAAGTCGCACAAATCTGTTAATCTCATCTGCGGTTAACGTATCAGGATCTATTTTGGTTATTCCCAGCCTCTAAAAACAAATAAAGAGAAAGAGATAGGAACACATATACAACTCACTTAGACACCCCACCATAGTACACGTAGTATCCTATTCAGGGCATGTAACTGCTTCTCATACATGCCAAATTGTGTCTACAGTGCTCCCAAAGCCTGATCTGATCCACTGCATTTTTTTTCTAATGTAGAAATCAAGCAGACAGAGGTTTATGTGACAGATATTTCAACTGGGTTCTAATTTTCTTTTCCACTGGAAGAAGAAAGAGGAGGAAAAGCAGTGTCAACTATCATTCATACATTTTGGGAATGAAGTTTGAAGTTAGCATGAAACAAACCATACCAAAAATGGTTGAAAGATTGTGAAAGAAGCTACAAGCCCTATCAACCAATTGCTACATACAATGTAAGGTGATGAACATGTCTATAGGATACTGCGTGGTGAAGGTTTGCCTTAATGAGCACAATACTCCACTGAAGTTCAGCCATCTTTATGATAAACCAGATAAAAGGTTGTGAGAGGAAGACTGTTGGGATCAGAGACTCCTCAGTGTAGCAAAAGTAGTCTGGATCCAGCTGCCTATGGGGCTCACCTCCATCCTGTAGATATCCAGTAGACCTAACAGTGAAACTGCTAATAAGAGCCTCAACAAGAGGCAGTTATTGAATCTTCAATGTATGTAGTTAAACGGATATCTTGAATGGCCTGCTTAAGTTAATCTTTAGCAGATAAGACTGTTGTATATGGAGAACAGGATCAGATACCAATCCTTTCCTAATTCTGTAGGGCATGAAAAATGGAAGAGGGGAACTGAATTCCAAGTTCTTTTACCTTTCTTTTGATTACAATGGTTCTTTCCCGGCCACTTCTTCTTTGTTGCTAAAAGGCCCAGGAAATTCTTACTAATATACATCCTTGAATTTAGTCAATGCACTACTAATAACTTAGATGTCCAAAATGTAAAGCAAGAAGAAGAAACCTGGGAAAAATATCATTGTAAAAATATTTTTAATGGCTTATCCCAGAAGACCCCAATTAGGTGCCTTTGTGTCAACCCTAGCCAGCACTGACCAGTAGCATGCTAATTGGAGAGGACAAAAAGTATAATCCAACACAACTGAAGGGTACCACATTGGGGAAAGCCGGCTTATCCCACATAAGCATCTCCAAGTGTTACTCTATGGCAGGTATAAATGTATACCTCATCTTATCCCATTTTATTTTCAACATAACAACTGGGCATTCCAAAATGCAAGTGATAGTTAAAAATAAAGAGCACTTTTGAGTATTTGTTCTTGGAGCTCTTGGAGTATTTGCAGCCATCCAATGCCATTCTATGGTTATCAAAAGTGCTAGCTGGCCCCACAAATTAAGCTTTCATGTTATCTAAATCAACATGTTGCAATTATTATTAATCAAGATTTGATATCAAATGTATTCTAATTAGTACAATTATAATTTCCATTCCAAACTGGGTTCTTTCTCTTTCCTTCACTTTCTCAAAAAAGACATTTAGCAGCATTTTAAGCAACTGTAATAATCTTAGCATAAGATTAGCGAAATTAAATACATTCAGTACATTTACATACAAAAATGTGTGGCAGAATGGTTTTCCTGTGCAAGACTGAGAAACATAATCAATAAAATTTACTAATTCCTGGAGAAGATGTTTAATTGTTAAGATAGATAACCGCCTGCTCCTTGTTTTACATTTCCTGTCTGCTATTTGTATTCTGAAAAAAAAATCTGCAACACCAGTGAGAAAAATCAGTGGATTTCCACAAGATATCTACATAATCTTTTCAACATCCTCCTATCCAAGTAGTAAGTGGCACTAATTTAAAGATTTCTCCAGCTTCTTAAATAATCTTGAAGCACACAATTACTCTGAGTCTACCTTGCTTTTTGCAAAGATGTGGGGAGTCTATACACAACCATTTTTTCTCCACCCTCACATGGTCATTTGGAGCTTGGTAGTCGATATTTTTTATTTACCTCAAGATCCTTTGGACTGTAACTTAATGCTACCAACCACTTTTTAACAAAATGTAAAAATGTAAAAATGTCAATTGCTGAAAGCACATGAAAATGCCTTCCTGTTGCTCTCTTTCAGAGGACACACAATTCTATATGGTGGAAACATGATAGTTACATTTATTTCATTCTATTCTTGTGTGTAAGCATGCCTGCCTTTATTAGAATCCTCCTCATCATCATCTTATAAAAATCTGAGCCAACTTTATGTTTTAATTTAAAAAAGAAAAGACCAAACCAATGTCTTCTAAAAGAATCTCAGATATTCCTTAAAGTTTAAAAATGACTTACTTTCATACGTGCAAGCTGTATAGCTGAAAATTTCCTTTCTCCATGAACTAATGGAACCAATCTATTATATAAGGCCTGTAAGAACATAAAAGTAAAAATCAGTAAGAAAAGTGCTAGTCCCATCAGGTATTATAGATAGATAACTTTCTCTATAATGAATCTGCTCATAGTTCTGTTCAAACTTTCTGCGCATGTTCCAATGATGCTCCAAATGAGCCTCCATTTATTGTAGCTTCTGAGACAATTTCCCCTCTTTTTAAAAGGAATAAAAATCAGGTGCTATAAAATGAGTTGTTGTCATAATTAGTAAAATGCATGTGAATGGGAAAGGAGGGCTTTGGCAGAGACATGTTGTACTTCCTCTGAAAACCTTATCAGTATGTGCCAGGTTTAGGAGGCAGAATTGCATTTACTATAACTCTTTCTTTAAGTACAGCATTTATTTAACCACCACCACCACCCCCTTGGAGGCTTTATGACAGGGAATCTAATTTCTTCCTTGTCTAATGCCTTAAGTAGTCCAGCCCTGGAAACTAGGTCTGTTAGTTACACAACAGATTGGAACTAATTTTTGAGTCATTCAAAAGCAGTCTTCCCCAAACTCGGTTCTCTCCCTAAGTGTTGCATTGCAACTCCCAGAACTGAGAGATGGCCACAGCTTTGTTGTCCATCACTTTGTCTTATAGTCCATCACTTTGTCTTATAGCTCCCATTCCTTGTTTGCACCAAATGTGAAAGGCAATTCAAAAGAGAAAGGGAAAATCAAACTAAAGCGTATATAATGTTGAATCTAAGCATAGAACTAACCCTTATCCTATGACTTTGCAATCAAAACTCTCTGCATTTCAAGAGAAACATGCAATTCAACATTTATTTCAACATTAAAATGCTTTATGAGAACATGCAGTGCATATAACAATTACACTTACAGATCTGAAATGTGGCATGTCACAATTAACAGACTGTGCTGGATGTAATGAGCTGTATCTTTTCCAGCCCAAAGATTTCTGTATATGCATGGGATCACTATCAATGGTGCAACATACCTATCTTTCTCAAAATACGAATACCTGAATGGGCAACTGGGCCTCTGCATCTGTACAGAGTTTTGGGTCATTTCTAATAATATACCACATGTCCAGGACAGCAACTTTAATATGAGAGATTTCATAATAAATTGTCTGATCCAAGCTTTCTATATTTGCACAACTCCATCAGCAGGAGCACCACAAACAATTTTTGAATTAAACAAGCAGAAATGAAAAGATGAGCTTCTGTACCACATAGATATCAAAGGCAAGGCATTAGGGCCAGCATGAGGAGTTCTTCCCAATTACAAAATGTTTAGGGACATCTTTTTTTGTTGTTGGTAATCTAAATACCTGGACCACTGCCCACTACACTGCATTCCAAGTTCTTTGAGTCCTAGTCAGACTGTCTGGAGCAGAGAAACAAATCCATTAATGTCTATAAGCATGAGCCAGAGTATGCACTGAATTCTTCTGCCTTCTCTTTTGAAAACAGTAGTAGCCCACAGAGCCAGCCCTGTTCTGCTGTATGTGTACGGTTTTTAAAAATTACGGCAGGGTCAGAAAGGGGTTGAAACCTTGAATTTTCTGTAATCATTTAAAAAAAACCTCCTTCATAATGCATTTTGATGGTAGGTAGGTAGGTAGGTAGGTAGGTAGGTAGGTAGGTAGGAAGGAAGGAAGGATTCAGAGGGAGTAAAACAGGGGAAAAACACCCCCAACTTTCTCTCTCCTCTACACAGGTCTCAGACCTTCACATTTCTAGCGGTCAATGATGAAATATTTGAAATGGTTTTAATTACTGTATCCTTAAAATTGCAGTTCACAGCGAATTACTGTGGAGTGAAGGATTACTCTTACCTTATCAGACTGAGTGTTCTCGTGTAGAATCCTAGCATCCATAGCAGCAGCTAGCAAATTATTTGCTGCAGTAATGGCATGAATATCACCAGTTAAGTGAAGGTTGAACTATATAGGAATGAAAAATGAAAAAGACATTCTTTTTGCATGCTCCATTAAACTAGTGTCAGTTGTTTCAACCCACTCAAACACTTTCACTTGTGAGATTAGTAGTTCAGATGAGCAGTTTGAAATATGAAATCATAACTGCCGTGGTTGAAGTGATTTACTACGCTATAGATGGTCTCAGTTCTGTGTTCAATAACTTAGTTCTCATGACCTAAGCAGAAATTCATACAGGAAAGTTGAAAATATTACTTCTTTTAATGTGGCAGGCTGTGGTTGATTCGCACAAATCTATTTAGAAATCATTTTGATTTATGATTTAAATACAGAGAAACAAAAATGGCACGTGCTTTAAAATAATTGCGTGAATCCACCTCAACTTCTATAAGAAAGAAAATTCTGGGTGGCAAGTAAAGCTCCTCAATATGTTTACTTCATTGTATAGTTTAATTAATGACCCTGAGAAAACTGTCTCAATCCAATGAATGAAATTATTCAGGATGGGCCCTGGTCCAAGCAGAGGAAGGGAGCTTTCTTGGGTAGAGGGCACTAGAAATTGGAGACGCAATTTCCTTCCAGGAGGCAATTCCTTCCTTGTTTTGGAAGCTCTTGCTGCATCTGGGCCTGGGCTGTCCTGAAATGCTACATCCTGCCCCAACTGCTTTCCAGCATGGTGGGAATTGCAAAGGTTGAAATAAGGTTCATCTTCCAGATTGATCAGCTTTTGTATACCAAAGAGGAAATGTGCACTCCGCCTCAAGCAGCAACCTACAGTGGGGCAAAAAAGTATTTAGTCAGCCACCAATTGTGCAAGTTCTCCCACTTAAAAAGATGAGAGAGGCCTGTAATTTTCATCATAGGTATACCTCAACTATGAGAGACAAAATGGGGAAAAAAATCCAGAAAATCACATTGTCTGATTTTTAAAGAATTTATTTGCAAATCATGGTGGAAAATAAGTATTTGGTCAATATCAAACGTTCATCTCAATACTTTGTTATATATCCTTTGTTGGCAATGACAGAGGTCAAACGTTTTCTGTAAGTCTTCACAAGGTTTTCACACACTGTTGCTGGTATTGTGGCCCATTCCTCCATGCAGATCTCCTCTAGAGCAGTGATGTTTTGGGGCTGTCGCTGGGCAACACGGACTTTCAACTCCCTCCAAAGGTTTTCCATGGGGTTGAGATCTGGAGACTGGCTAGGCCACTCCAGGACCTTGAAATGCTTCTTACGAAGCCACTCCTTCGTTGCCCAGGCGGTGCGTTTGGGATCATTGTCATGCTGAAAGACCCAGCCACGTTTCATCTTCAACGCCCTTGCTGATGGAAGGAGATGTTCACTCAAAATCTCACGATACATGGCCCCATTCATTCTTTCCTTTACACGGATCAGTTGTCCTGGTCCCTTTGCAGAAAAACAGCCCCAAAGCATGATGTTTCCACCCCCATGCTTCACAGTAGATATGGTGTTCTTTGGATGCAACTCAGCATTCTCTCTCCTCCAAACACGACGAGTTGAGTTTAGACCAAAACGTGCTACTTTGGTTTCATCTGACCATATGACATTCTCCCAATCCTCTTCTGGATCATCCAAATGCTCTCTAGCAAACTTCAGATAGGCCCAGACATGTACTGGCTTAAGCAGGGGGACACGTCTGGCACTGCAGGATTTGAGTCCCTGGCGGCATAGTGTGTTACCGATGGTAGCCTTTGTTACTTTGGTCCCAGCTCTCTGCAGGTCATTCACTAGGTCCCCCCGTGTGGTTCTGGGATTTTTGCTCACTGTTCTTGTGATCATTTTGACCCCACGGGGTGAGACCTTGTGTGGAGCCCCAGATCAAGGGAGATTATCAGTGGTCTTATATGTCTTCCATTTTCTAATTATTGCTCCCACAGTTGATTTCTTCACACCAAGCTGCTTGCCTATTGCAGATTCAGTCTTCCCAGCCTGGTGCAGGTCTACAATTTTGTTTCTGGTGTCCTTCAACAGCTCTTTGGTCCTGGCCATAGTGGAGTTTGGAGTGTGATTGTTTGAGGTTGTGGACAGATGTCTTTTATACTGATAACAAGGTCAAACAGGTGCCATTACTACAGGTAATGAGTGGAGGACAGAGGAGCCTCTTAAAGAAGTAGTTACAGGTCTGTGAGAGCCAGACATCTTGCTTGTTTGTAGGTGACCAAATACTTATTTTCCACCATGATTTGCAAATAAATTCTTTAAAAATCAGACAATGTGATTTTCTGGATTTTTTCCCCCATTTTGTCTCTCATAGTTGAGGTATACCTATGATGAAAATTACAGGCCTCTCTCATCTTTTTAAGTGGGAGAACCTGCACAATTGGTGGCTGACTAAATACTTTTTTCCCCCACTGTATCTTGAGCCAACCCTGAAGTCATTATTTAAAAATTAAAGTTGGGTTGCTATTTAAATTAATTTCACAGAAGTACTATCTTTGTGCTTTTACTCTTTCTCCATGCAGAGGACAACTAGGGGTAGACTTCATTTTCCAAGGCAAATATTTGCTTACCTCTTCCATGGGGATGACTTGAGCATATCCACCTCCTGCTGCTCCTCCTACACAATGAAGGGGACATGTTAGCAAACTCTGGAGGATAAGGATCCCAATTTCCCCTCCTTTCAGGCTGACTTTTAGAAACAACATTCCCTCCACCTTACTCAGCCTGGGATCATTAACAGGAAGCTAATCGTATTTCCTTATATCAGATTTGGTTTGCCTATTGTCACCAGCATTTTGGGGGGCTGTGAGAACACTTCAAAAAAAGCTGGAGTAGGGTAAATATTTAGTCCATTTGGAAGGGCTCAAAGGATTACAGGCATTTAAGGGTCAAAACTCAGGAGTCTGATGACATATTTTTAGACTAACACATTGTATTAAATTGTAGCTCACATTTTGTGAGCTACAGCTACAGGGATTTAAGGAGTGAAACATTCCTTAAAAACTAAGTACCTTCTCAAATTCGGTTACTTTTCATGGGGGCGGGGCTTAAGAAGCAAACAGGTGCCTTAAGCTTTGCAAAACGTAAGGTGATGTAATGGGCTGTGAGAATAACCTTGGGACACAAGAGGAAGACCCACAGCCTAGAGCAGTGTTTCTCAAACTTGGGAACTTTAAGATGTGTGGAGTTCAACTCCCAGAATTCCCCAGCCAGATGCTGGGTAGGGAATTCTGGGAGTTGAAATCCACACATATTAAAGTTCCCAAGGTTGAGAAACACTGAATGGTCTGGTAAATGAAATCTGAGTCCAAAGGATTAATGGGGTGGAATAAGCATCTCAGAAGAGATCCTCCCTAGTTCTCTGGAACATAAAGGCGGGGAGGGGGGAAACTGCTTTCAGACCTGCAAAATTCTGTTACTGCAACCTTACAATAAAGGTAGTATTAGTTGCCATGGTTTTGGTTTCCTGTCTGGACTACCTCAAAGGGCTGACAGGTATCTATTTTTCCCTTAAAACCCCTCCAAACTGCTTTGCCATTTCAAAAAGACCATGACTTTTGGTCCTATCTACTCTGGTAATAACATGATGTCACCAGCCAGCCCTCCTGCAATTTTCAAAGGGAAATTACTGCCTGCTCTTATATGATGAAATAATGCATACCTTTAACACCAAAAGTAGGTCCTTGAGAAGGCTGTCTCAGGCAGGCAAAGGAGTTTATTTTAAGGTGGGCTGTCAGTGCTTGAACCAAGCCAATTGTCACAGTACTCTTCCCTTCCCCAAGAGGTGTTGGTGTAATCCTAACAATAGAGGAAGATAAAACTCATTCCACCAATAGGTTTGCTGATGCTAGCTTAAATAAGGGTATTTCAATCAAATAATAATATTTTACCATTCTTATGTAAAAAATATTCAGGCAGCAACATATGCCCACCATAGAATAAAGCAGAGTTGGGAAAGAATATAAACTAGGGTGATATCTAAATTAGGCAGCAATTAGTCCTGATAATTAATCATATTAGACCTTTAAAATGAGACATACTCAAGTTGTGAACAATAGGGATATACCAATACATCTAAACCCCCCACCCAAGCCTGTATTATTATTTCAGCAAAAATAAAACACAGCGAATCACAACATCAATAAAACAGTATTCTCAAGCTTTGCAGTGCTATGATCTATTACAATTCCATATAGGGCTGACCTTTATCATCATCCTGATATCACTCAAGAATCTGCTCTAAATTATACAATTCAGCTAAAATTAAAATCCTTGAGGCCCTGAAGAAATGCAATGATTTTCCTTACCATTCTGCCTGGATAAGAGGGCTTCTCCAGGTAAAGCAGGAAAAATGTGAGCTTTTGCTTAGCTGTTATTTGTCCAACAAATTAACTGGCTCCCATGAACTAGAGCAAACACAGCTGAATATAATAGTGGCATACCACAGTACTCCTTAATACAGTCCCTCAAATTTCTGATTTGTATGATCCTAAAATGATTTTTCTTCAATATATTTTCCTGGTGCAAAGGGATTTGCATGAATCATATGCTAACAATACTGCAATACTGTCTTTAAATCCCATTAACAATTTTACAGAAATTTTAGGGTACTCAATTAATTTCACAAATTCCATACAGATGGCTTTATTTCATCCCCCAAAAGTAAGTATAGGATTTTTCAGTGCCTGATGCTCCATTCCAATCGTCCAGCACCTAGAATCTTAAAAGAGATTTGGTAGGATCTGTGGCACTTGGAAAACTGCAGAGTGGAGAGCTTGCTTAGAAAATGCTGAATACAGGTAGTCCTCGACTTACGATCACAATAGGGACCGGAAAATTCATCATTAAGCGGTAAGGTCATTAAGTGAGGCATCAGGTGACCGCACCTGAGTTTATGATTTCTTTTGCAGTGGTCGTTACGTGAATCATGTGATCGTTAAGTAAATCACAAAGTTGTTAAGTGAATCACACGGTTCCCTATTGATTTTGCTTGTTGGAAGCTGGCTGGGAAGGTTGCAAATGGTGATCATGTGACCCTAGGACGCTGCCACCGTCATAAATACATGCCAGTTGCCAAGTGCCTGAATTTTGATCACATGACTGCGGACACGCTGCAACTGTCGTAAGTGTGAGGACTGGTTGTAAGTCACTTTTTCAGCACTGTTGTAACTTTGAATGGTTGCTAAACAAATGGTCATAAGTCGAGGACTACCTGTATTCAGGTCTTGTAGCCTGTCCAAGCTCCATATCCCTTATCCGCATCCATCCTATTGAAACTGTACCTTACAGAGGATTATGAAATATAAAAAATAACCTCCTCCCTTCATTCCCCTTGTCTGCAAAAATCATTGCACTGTCTTTCTGATTTCTTAGCCAAGCCAATATTTATGCTGTATGCCATTTTCATGACAACTGCCCACAAAAAAAGATAAGCTAGGATCTGCTTCTTTAACACTTTCCAGTTTGGGAAGGATGCCTTTGCACAATATCCTCCAAAAAGCACACACAAAAATATGTCTGCATAACTGGGCAGAGATGATCCTGCATAAAAGATAAACTGCATAAAAATTTCATCCAGTTCTTCCAGCTAATCAATTATTAGTAATGTGGGCATCCATGAGAGGGAACCAGGGGGCAAATGACAATACACACATTGTGCTGTGATTGCACAAATTATATGACTTACATATTTGTTTCAGACATGACATTGTTGCTAATTGTGACATTTGTGAAATTATATCACAATATGTGTGTTGTCAATTTGTCATCATCGTGGCCTATTATGGAAACCAATGATTAGTAGCTTCCTTTTGAAATATAAAAAATTATAGACGTCTTGCACAAAATCCCGGGAGTCAGTTTGTCTCAGTTTAGTATGTACCAGTTTAGTATACAGTATAATATAACTGGCTATAAATAGTCAGTTTTTTCCCCAAATTTCAATCTCTTCTGTAAAACACAAACCATTTACACCTTTTGTGATTCCAGTGCATTCAAAGAGATATACAAATATTTGGATTTGAGCTAAGACTTTAATGAATGAGTCTCTGAAACAAAGTAGACTCTTTTCAAAATAACCAAATCCAAGTCTGAATTGGATTTCATGATCTATTCCAAGTATCCAACTGATTACCTTCCAAATGAGAAATAAAATGGGACTGCATCATGTAAGTCATTTCATCAATTTTGTCAAACACTAAGATATTGTCAGAAATGAATCTGTCTTGGCTTAGAAGGATTCTTTATATTTTAAACATAATCTTATATTAAAATGCAAATATTCCAGACATTTTATTTCCATTAGCTAATATCCCCCTAAGTGTTAAAAATTTGTTCAGTCTTCTGTTGCACGCTGAGACATACTGAAATTATTATAGTCACTGTTTCAAAATATGCATCTATACATACATATAAAAATTAGTAAATTTTACTCATACCCTTGTCCATTTTTATATTTATCTATTTATCAGAAATGCTTTTATGCTGCTTCCATCATATGACTCCCAGTAGCTTTGATGATATTTTGTAAAATATTATTTTATTAAGCATTTTAGAAAAGAATATAAAGCAAGAAACATGAAAGACATATAAAGAGAATTAAAGAGTAGAAAGATATAAGTAAACATGTGGTCTAAAATGTCATGAAGGTTACAGCTTTTCAATATATGCTTAGTTACTTACAAAGTAAAAAAACAAGTATTTCTCTTTTTTTAAGGCAATGTAGCCACCTATCCTCTATTTTTATAAACTTATAAATAGGAAATTTAAGGCTGAGTTTGAACCTTTTAAAGAAACATTGGAGGAAAGATAAGATTTTAAGAAGTACTAAAATGATGCAGAGAGTAAAGTGATAAAAATGAGTATACATTAGACCTAAGGGCCTGTTAGTGAACCAACAGGTTTGGGAGAATAAGGGGGTGATAAAAAGGAAAAGATGTTTTCCTACATGACAATTAACTTATGGAAATTAGCAATGCTTTTTTAACAGAATCTGCTTCTCTAGAATGGCATTGTTCCAATATGTTAAACATCCATTCTCATAATTCTCAGCCATCATGTGAAGAGGAATTATTTCTATTTTGTTGTAAAAACAATGACAAGCACACAACCATAAAGTTACACTACAATAAATGCATTTCTGCAGAAAGATTTCAAAACTACCCAAGCAATTCATCTGGGGCATCTCTTTCATCAGCCAGAGAATATTCAAGTTAAAAACCAAACAAAACTAAATTACATTTTCATTCACATCATTCCCACTCCATTTCTAAGAGAAAATGCTTGCCAAGATATGCTGCATTTAACTGTTTAAATCTGTGATACTTTAGCAAATGCAGTGAAATAAGTAGTTTATTTAAGGTATGTGACATTGTGGATTACATTTTCATTCCCAGGGATATACAAGCATTCATGGAAATGTGAGCCAAAAGGGGTAACTCCTATAGCATGACCTCCTAAAGACTCAAGCTAGAAATCCACCTCTAATTAGAAACATATTTCCCTAAACTGTAGAAAGTATGTAAAAGGTCCAGCTGTCCTTTGTATGCTACATTTGCTTTGGGTGAAAGATGCAATCAGAAATATTTGTTTTACAGTTCATCATCATTTAAAAGAACTAAATATTTTGTCTATCATCATTTAAAATAAAACATGCTATGTAACAACTTTGCGAGATCAGAAGAACCAACGTGTTTTAGTAGTCTGGGTATCAGAATAGGGCTAAGAAGACCAAGTCTCATGCCCTCATTTAGCTATGGAAGTTTAGTGGGGGACTTAGTCCCTCAGCATAACTCATCTATCTGATGATCTCTTGATAGTGGGAAAGGGAATTTTAGAACATTCTGTAAATGTAACATTTTATATTTGGGTTCTGAACCAATGAGGACAGGTTTAAGGAGAACATAAAACAAAAAAAAGTATAGTACTAAGTTGAATTCCTGTAATGAGCAGTAAGAATAATCTTGAGAAACAGGAAGAAGAGCCGCGACCAAGACAAAGTCAGACAAAAGAAATTTGAGTCTGAGGCAGAAATGTAATTTGAAAAAGTGTCTCAGACTTGATTCTCCCTAGTTCTCTTGAAGACAAAGAGAGGGTGGGGAGTGATGCATTCAGACTTGCAAGACTAATGTCAGCCCGAGATACAGCAGACTAGGAAACCAAAATTATAAATGCTAATGTTACTTTTATAAGGTTACAGTAACAGAATCTTCCAAGTCTGAATACTACTTCCTCCCTTTATCTTCAACGATAACCTGTTCCTCAAGGTTATTCTTACTACCCATTACGATTCCATTCAAAGCAGTCAAGTGGTCACAGACAATTCATTTTCCCCCCAAAATGAATGTCTAGAATAAGCAGCAGATAGTTGCACATTACACTCCATTGACTGGTGATGAAGAACCAGATATGAATTTTGGAAAATTGTGCAACATTCTAAAATGAAAACTTGCACACTTTGCTGCCATCTATTAGTTATCTGCGTTTATGCAGTCGTGGTCAGATAGCCCTATTCACTACATCTGAAGAAAACAAAGTGTGACATGGCAAGAATTGTTGACAGCTTCCTTATTGCTAATGGCAGTATTCATGCAATAAGTGCCACCTACCAGAAAATTAAGGATAGAAATGCAGTGAAATATTAAACATATAAAGCCATGTAACAATGAGCCTTCCTAATCACAACAGGGAGACAGATTTTATAAAAGATGCAATGTTGGCATGGAGTCCTGATTCTCAAAACAGAGCTACATAGCATATATTTCTAATTACCTGGCTGACTGGAACTAAGATAAGCTCTAGGTTACTAAATAGTTGCAAAGACCTTTAAATGACTGGGGATGTTTAAAATGAACATAAACATCCATTCATTTAGGTCAGGGGTCCTCAAACTTTTTAAACAGGGGGCCAGTTCACAGTCCCTCAGAATGTTGGGGGGATGGGTGGACTATTTATTTATTTATTTATTTATTTATTTATTTATTTATTAAACTTGTATGCCACCCATCTCCCCCAATGGGTGACTCTGGGTGGCTCAGAATAATAGTTTGAAAAAAACATGAATGAATTCTTATGCACACTGCACATATTTTATTTGTAGTACAAAAAAAAAAACCCAGGAAAAAAACAATACAATAATTAAAATAAAGAACAATTTTAACCAACATAAACCCCACCCTGCATTGGTGGTCAGTGTCAGTAAATGTTATCCTCCCCCCATCCCATCCCCCCGCCTCCTGCCCCCTGCATTATTGGTCAGTGCCAGTGGCCATTCTCCTACTTGAGGGGCAACCACACAGCCCAAATGGAGAAAGTAATAGGGCGCCCTGGACCCCACCGATCACCCTGCACAGAGGATCCCTCCTGCAGAGTATGAGGAAGTATGAGTTGAAGTGCCCCTCTGGCTGTAAGTGTGGACGGGCTGCCAAGTGCCCGAATTTTGATCATGTGACTGCAGGGGTGCTGCAACAGCTGTAACTTTGGGGACTGAGCATAACTACTGAATGAATGGTTGTTAAGTGATGACTACCTGTACAAAGAATTTGAGATGATGGAACAGGTCTGGGCAAGGAAGAGGAGTTTGGATATAAATGCAAGGAACAGAAGAGAAGAAAAAGTGAAACAGAAACTGAGTACAATGCTTTCTGCGGTCCTGATAATTTGCAAAGAAGTAGGCTGACCTGATTTCCAAAAATAAAAACTTGGATATACGAATCTTAAAAAATGCATACATGTATACAAATCTACAAGTCAATTTCCCCAAAATCACAGGCAAAAATTACTAGAAAAAAATGGACACAAAGATGTTTAGAAGAGCTTCTCTGGAATGAAGCAACTTTAAGTAGTTCCAAACATTCCTGTTCCCTGTTGTGCTTTTACACTCTGTGAAAAATTATTTCCAGGCCAAATTAATTTAATAAATGACTAACAATCAATTGACCACTCTCTCCATCATAAGGCTATCAGACCTGATCTGCAAAAATCCATTAGTTGTCAGCAAAGAGATACAGGAAACACTAACTTTGCTTCTTATTCTGGATTTCTGCAGACTAGTACTAATCAATCAGCCAGTAAAATGGATGATGGAATAGCTTCATTCCCATGTTCCCTTCCACCATAAGGTACCCCGAGACTTGATAAGTAATGGAAAGACATCATTTCTTTGGCTACTTGTTCCCATACTGTTCTGCCTGCTCTACCTTGAGCCCTCCCATTAGTTCGAGGATGCCTTCCCCAGAATCAGGACTGTCCCTGTAAAACTGGAATTTAATCTTGGAAATAAGTTTCAGGCACTATAGTGCCTTCTGTTGACTAAAACCTAGTCATGGCAGCAGGTTATTGGGAATATTTTAATGACATTCCCAATGAAATCCATTGTATGGGTAAAACAGGAAGGAACATAAAATGCAAACGCGAAGCACCATGAGAACGGGGCTCCTGCCGTTCTCCAAATAGGGCGCCTGTATTCATGAGACCTGGGGAAGACCAGGTGGTTTCCGAGGGATTGCAAGAACGGGGTGGGCAATTGGGAGAAAGAATGACACAAGCAGCTTGGAGAAAGACACACTGATCACCTGCACGGAGGATCCCTCCCACGGAGTATGAGGAGAGGAGAGCCGCCGGACCCGGCATACCTGTAATGTAGAATAGTCCAGCTCTGCGATCTCCCTCCTCATGCATCGCCTGCAGCTCCCAACACAGCCCCGACACTTCCACTTCTGAGAGACAGCAGCGGCGGCCAATCAGGCGGGCGGGCTGGATAAATGACCCTGGCGGGCCGTATCCGGCCCCCGGGCTGTAGTTTGAGAACCCCTGATTTAGGCCCTTTACTTCTTACATAATATAGTTTGATTTGTAAAAGAGACAGATTAGGTCCTTTAGGTCTTTCACACCATGACCCAGCCTCCTGCTTTGGGAGAGCTGCTTAGTAATTGTTGTTGCCACCACCTATCTCCCAAGAGATGGATCACCTGGTTAAACCCAGTGGGTGCAGGAGACAGGGCCATAACACCCCATGTTGCTTTGTAGTGATGAAAAGGTCAAAAAACAAATGCTGAAATAATTTCTATAGCAGCACCTACTAATCATATAGCACAAAGTCATGTGGTTAAAGGAGTCAAACCTTACTTTCTTTCTTGAGAAATATAACAATCTCACAAGAAATTTACAAAATCAAGTGTTAGTAATAAAAAGTAAGTGTATATTTATATAAAACTTCTTTTTAACTTTAAATACTAAAATGCAAATATTTGGTGTTGGAGAAGATGAATTACAAAGCTGTCCAGAACATGGTCAGCAGCTTGGTTAAAAACGAAAAATGGAAAGAAAAGAAGTACTCTGGGCAGACCACAAGATGGTGGTGGTGTGCTACAAATCAGCGCTTTCAGGGAAAATCTCAGAAGAGAAGCTGCAGAGGTCTAAAATTATTATTATAGATCACAAGGCTATTCTAGAGAAAAATGATTTTGGATATGGCTGTAGTATGCATAAAAGCTAAAGCTATACAGTTTCTTGTACAGGGAAATAAGAACAATGAGACTCCTCCGAACATAAATCAAGAACCTTGCACAAATTCTTGGCTAGAATGGTTTTATCTATTTCTACAGAAATAAAAGCCTCTTGAAACAGATGTCCTCTCTGCTTCAGTTATGTGGGCTTTTCCTGTTTCTTCTTGAAGATCCCAATTATGTTAGTTCTGAGGCTGCTAAGGAGGCAGAAGAAAATTATGCATTGTTTTTAAAAGGACTAGTGTTTTTCAACCTTGGCAGCTTGAAAATGTGTGAACCTCAACTCCAAGAATTCCCCAGCCAGCCATGGAGTCCACACATTTTCAAATTGCCAAGGTTGAAAAACACTGGACTAAACTTTCCCTATCCCCAACTAAAGGAGAGGCTGGAGTATCTGACTCTGACTACATGACAGAAAGTACTTCTCCCTCATTGGAATGTACTATATATCAGGAATGTCTGAGCCTGTCTGGCAATCAGACTACTATCACAACACCATGATTTATGGCTTAGTATGTTACCTTGGAATAAAGACGTTATGAGATGCAGAGAATGCTAAATTCAAACCCAATGGTTTTTTATTTGTTTTATTTTATTTTATTATTTTAATTTTATTATGATTTGTTTGTTTGTTTGTTTATTTTAGCTTACCCTCCAAAACACATACTTGGAAAAGCAGCTCAGTGAGAGGTAACTGGGGGCTGAGAAATTGCTTTCCCTCCCAGAATTGCTCCTCAGAGAACTTGCAGTTAACTTGCAAGTGGCAAATTTAACGTTCTGTGGAGATCCAGTATGGTATAGTGCAGTGTTTCTCAACCTAGACAAGTTTAAGATATGTGGACTTCAACTCCCAAAATTCCCTAGCCAGCATGCTGGCTGAGGAATTCTGGGAGTTGAAGTCCACATATCTTAAACTTGTCTAGGTTGAGAAACACTGGTATAGTAGTTAAGATGTTGGTCTAGCATCAGGGAGACTCAGGTTCAAGTCTACCTCATCCCCCTAAACTCACTGGATGACTTTGGGCCAGTACCTCACAGGGATATTGTTGCAACGAAAAATGGAAGGCAGAGCTCTACAGTATGTATGCCTTCTTAAGCTACTAAACAAAAGGTAGACACACAAATAAATAACAAACACAATTGGTTGCAACCATTTCTCTCAGATAAATGAACAACAAAGCTTACAACAAAGCTGTTCAGGATAATTCACATGCCTTAATAAAGCAAGAGAAGGAGGGAAGAAAAAGGTTTTAAATGCTGCAGACAGGAACGCCTCATTCAATTGCTGAAAATACAAGCTGCATTTTGTTACGTAAGCAAGAGTAAGGGGGATAAATTAATTAAACTATTTCTTACCCAGCAACCAGTACATATTTTCCATCTGGCTGATCTTTTAACCTTTCCAGCAGAGAAAGACGTACTTTGGCTTTGGCTTGGCCATAGATTTCAATTTCATCTGTGAGCAATCCTATCTCCTTGGCAAGAATATGAACAGGTTTTGGAGCCTGTCCTCGGGAAATTTCAATATCACTGCAGAAGCAAAAAATAAATAAAAAAATAAAAAACATACATATGTGTGGGTGGTTATAAAATTGGCCATAGAGAATTTATACTTTTAAGGACATTTGGATCTTTCAAATCATTTTCTACCTTCAGGTTACCTTTGTTTAAATGATTTTGGGGGAGGCTTTTTCTGCTCCAGGAACAGTGAAGAAACAGTTGATTTGGTTGCTAGAGAGGCCCTTTTCTGTGGCTGAACTGAATTATGAAGCTGCCTACAATAGGTGTGTTACTTGCCTCTTCTCTCTCAGCTTATCACTTCTGGCTAGCCAAAATGGAAAGTTTTCAGTGGACTTCCTTCACATGTATGTTTGGTTTCTTTCAGACATTTAGAAAAACATATAATACATCCCAGTGCAGGGATCCAGTACTACAGCTACCTCAATAGAAGGCCATCCAGCCACAGGTTAAACCCCTCCAGTCAAGGTGAATCCACCATCCACCAAGGCAGTTTCTTTGATTGCTGGATAGATTTTATCATTAGGAAAAATTTCCTGATGTCCAACCAAAATCTACTTCCCTGTAATTTAAGCTAATCGTTTTTTGTCCTATCTTTTCTTTTGGAACTATGATCAAATTTGTCCCATCTTTTACTTGACACCTTTCAGGTACCGGAAGATAGCTATTATATCTTCCTGTAGTGTTCTCTTCTCCAAGCTAAACACAGCCAATGGTTCCAACCATTCTTCCTATGTTTTTTCTACCAGGCCCTTTATTGTTTTGGTTGCTCTCTTCTGGGCATGCTCCAGTTTGACAATGTTCTACCTAATGTGTGTGCCCAGGACTGGATGCAATATTCTAGGCATGGTCTGGCTAGCAGAGTGTATAAAGGAGCAATAATTTATCTTGATCCTGGTACTATATTTCTGTTGATGCAGCCTAGGATTGCATTTTCTTTTTTGCAGTTCTATCAGACCGCTGGTTCATGTTTGATTTGTGATCCACAAAGACCCTTAGATACTGTTTTGTGTATTGCTGCCCAGTATGGTTCCCAAGTTCCCAAATGCAGGACTTCATATTTGTTCTTGTTGAAATTCATCTTTCTGGTTTCTGCCCATTGTCCCAGACTGCTGTCATGTCCCCCCATAGCCTTCTCTCCTAAATATAACCAATGTCTCCAACTGTTCCTCATATGTTTTTCCTTTTAAGTCCCGTATGATCTTGGTTGCTTTCCTTAGATAAACTATAATCCTCTATGGAACAGGGCAAAAAACAGTGGCTTTCCATGTATTTCTAAATCCAGTTCAAATTATTCTTTGTGACTTGTAGTACGGCACAGTTCAGATATCAGTACTGGGCATGAATCTTCATGGAGAATCACTAGGAATCCCATGTAAGAACATGAGTGGAATGTATGAAATAAATATTTTAAAAGTTTAGGGTGAATAGAGGGGAGAAATGATCTTGTGCTTTTGTAATTTCATAGGAAATTAGTCTAATTAAAACTCAGTGCAGAGCAAGGCTAAAGTAGATGTGAATGAATTTATTTGTATAGCATTTTCTCAGCATTTTTCAATAAAAAAACCTCATTTGTTTTAGTACCATACTGCATGTTATTCATGCAATACTTGAGGATACCTTATATTCTGAAGATATACTGTAGTTGATTCTTATTATTCGCAGTAGTTATGTTCTATAAAGTTGCAGCGAACCCTGAATGAGTGAATACTGAACCATTGCTGCTAGGCGGAATACAGGGTCAGGTTCCTGTGAGCCTCTGGTCACAAAATTTGCATCAACTGATCAATACATAACTTGTTTTATGTGTGTTTCTGTTTAAAGACACCTTGCTTAATGTCTATTTCAGCACAAAAATGCAAATAACGCGGCACTGTACAGACCACAAAAACGATACTTGTTTGTAGTATGAGAGCTGAAACAAGAAGGCAGAATGTTGCCTTGTTTGACCTCAGCTGGGAACATGCATGTTGGGTGACTCTCTGCACATTACCCCGAATGACTGCAAAAGCACCGCAAGTATTGGTTTTGGGGTTGCAAATAAATTTTAGTGAGTAGGCAAATTTACAGATACTGAATCTGTGAATAATGAAGATCAACTGTACTTCGTATTTTCCATCTGGTCACCAGTAGGTTTAGTGGTTTACATTTAGGGATAAAATAGACAATTGTGAAGTTCCAGTGTAGCCAAAGAAACAGAAATCCTATCACATATTCTAATCTAATCCATCACACACACATGCACACACACAAACACACACAGTCTCTGATTTGTGTTTCAAAATTGGTATGCTTTCCATTTTTGATGCATAGATAATACATTTATTAAATCAGAACAAATTTCAAGACCTGGCTTTTTTCTATAACCATCTGGAAATAAATGTACAGGCAGTCCCCAGGTTAAGAATGAGTTCCATTCCTAAGCCTGTCTTTAACTTGAATTTGGATGTAAGTCAGAACTCATACTTATGAACGGGCTGCCTGTTACTAAAAATGGTGGACAGTGTTCTCCTTCCTGGAGCCAATGAACCGCTGAAGCCACACAATGTTTTCATGAGCCGCTGAAAACTGCTGAAAACAGACTGTATTTTAAAAACGTGTGGCTTCAGAGGTTCATGAAAATATTGTGCGGCTTCGTGGTTCATTGGCTCCAGGAAAGAGAAACCATCTGCCATTTTTAGTAACAGGCAGCTCATTCGTAACCATGAATTCTCCGTAACTCAGACATGCTTAATCCAGGGACTGCCTGTACTTTTAGGGGGCTTTTGCGCTAGAGAAAATGTTTTTTTAAAAAGAGAATTTAGCTAATCCAAAAAGTATTAGGATTCTGTATTAAGAAAACAAAACTCAGCCAACTATCTGAAGAAATTCTCAAACATTCCCATATGAAGTTTCCCAGTCAGGAAAGTTATACTGGATTCTCTCCAGCCTGGTTCATACTCAATTATTCTAGAGAATGATGAAGACTTTCATGTTCTGTCATATCATGTGATACAATCATACATACAGTAGATGTAATTGCTTGAAGAAGGAAGTTACCTCTGTGTTTAAGCAAATCACATATTCGATTGTAGCCCTCTTTCTCCCCTTCCTATACTTGCCAAAGTGCCATGTGTGAAATGGGCTTCCTGCTCCCCTACTCATATTGCCTTTAGCAGTAGTCTAACCTGAAATAAAATGCATATTTTAATATGCAACTTTCCCTCTGTACTAATCTGTTCTGAGAAAAAGAGTGGAGATCACTGCAAAATGAGCCCTCAGTAAAATGATGTGAGGAAGTATGCCAGATGGCTGCTACTGTTTCCCTGGCCAATCAAGATTCAAACACGTTTCAACATAGGGAGATAGGAAGCTGCCTTCACCTAATCAGACTACTGGTCCATCTAGCCCATGTGACTGACACTGGCAGCAGCTTTCTAAGATTTCAAGCAGGAATTCTGAAGATTGAACCTAGGATCTATTGTGTGCAGACCATGTGCTCTCTCCCTGAGCTGTATCCACCCAGTCATGAAGGTGCTGCACCACAGCCAGAATCTTGAGACAAGAACAAAAGCAAGCTGCATCAGCCTGAAATCAAACCTCCCCAAATTGAGATTCACAGAGAGAAAGTATTTTACAAGATTCCCCTGAAGAATGACACTTCTTTTTTATACCAGGGAGCTGATAAATCTGTTTGTCTCTTTACCAATGCAGACCAGGGGATTATTCCTTTCAATCTCTCCAGGAATTGGGCAAACTTGGGAAGTAGCAATCTGGTCAAGGCTTCAGATGTGCTCCAGATTTGTTGGAGCAAAAGTTTCAATTTTCATATATCCTGCAGTTCAGCCCAACTCAGCTTGACTAAGCCATCCTCAAGCATTCTGCATATTCCAGGCACATGGGTTCCTGTTTATGTCAAGCAAAACAATTTGTCTGGAAGTTTATCACAAATATGCAGTTCTCATTCATAAAAGTAAAATCTCCCTCAAGTTGAGCTTGACTCCTGGTGACTTTATGGAATGTCCATGTAGTTTTCTTTGCAACAGTATGGAAGTGGTTTGCCACTGACCTAATTTGGCAATCTAATATATCGTCCTGGGATTTCCTAGTGATCTCCAATTGAAATACTAACCAGGTTCAACCCTTTAGCTTTTTTAAGATCATCCAAGGTTGGCTAGGTGCTGGCCAATCCACATTCACCAAAAAAAAAAAAAATTAAAAACTGAAGGCAACTACTAATGACTTGACTAATGCCATCTTGCCTGCTCTAGGGTTTTGTCTCAGCAGAATGAATCATGCCATCCTTAGAGGACAAGGTAAATCAAATTAGAATAAATTAACAAGACAAACAAATTATACTCATGTTTTAGCAAATGTTTTGCTTTAATACATAGAACACTGTTTGAAAACAATGTTACATGGTTCCTACCTGGGAACAGGTGAAATAGGCTGTAGCTTCAAGCAATGGAGATTCCATTGCTTAGGCTGCTGGGCTGCTATCTGTCGCCCACTGAGTTTTACCAAGTTCTTTAAAAAAAAGAGAGAGAGAGAGAGGGAGAGACAAAAATACGGTGCTTTAATATAGTTGCAACATATAGTTTCAGTCTCATTTTTTGTGATTCATACTTTCAGAGACTATTTTTTCTTCGCAACTGGGGGATATGAAAGATGTTTTATTGTTGAGGAAGTGGGTCCTTGCTCTGTTATTTTTCCATTTTTCCATTGTTTTCAATTTACAAATCTTTTGTTTTACATTATCACTATTCCTCAGTGCAGGATAGGGAAAGTTTTGTCTCAGTACAAAAAAAGGCATCGTAACACCATCATATCGCTGGTAATGTGTCTGGAGGAAAAGATGCAAACAGAATGCTGCAAACAGAATGTCAGAAGTGCAGAAGTTATCACTGGTACCCAAACATGCAGAGACAAATTCAGACTATGAGTATTTCATTAGCACCTGCAATCCTAACTTGAGTTTGCATATCCATCTTTCCTTTAGTTCCATGTTGGGTTGAATGTCTGACCTGTGAACCTGCATTAGATCTGTCTTTTGTTTTGCTCCTGTTACATAAAGAGCCACCAAGGGACTTACTAACCTGCATGCATATCGCCAATGCCAGCTGTTCTACAGCCTCACCTAGACTGCAATCATTGCCCCTTGCTGGATGTTCATGGAAAGCATTCTGTCCTGAAAATGAAAAACAATTGCACCCGTGAATCTAGCAGCCTCTTCTTACGGGGAGATCTCCGGAAATATGCTGCAAGAAGATAATTGACACCGCTAGCTAAATTCCTGCTGAGCATATGTGCCATATGCATTGTAGAAAGCATAGAAGCACATAAACATGCAAAGAAATAGACAAAAGTGGATTGAACTATAAATCACTGTCACTGTCACTGTCACTATCTGTCTGTCTATCTGTCTGTCTGTCTGTCTGTCTGTCTGTCTGTCTGTCTGTCTGTCTGTCTGTCTATCTATCTATCTATCTATCTATCTATCTATCTATCTATCTATCTATCTATCTATCTATCATTATTGCAAAGGTAAAGGATTCTTTCAGGGTAGGATTGCCAACAGACAGCATGTGTCACAAAGCACTGAGGACTTCTCGTATATTAACTTGACTGACAAGTTTTTTTCAGCCATCTAACAATGACAATAAACTACAGTGTGCTGACAAATTCACATCACAATTTGCAGATGTAAGGACTCATGATTTAATTCTACAAAGATGATTGGGAAGAACCAGGAGAAGCTTATAGGATTAGAAGCAAATTATTCCTTTTGCATTCACTTCAGAATCACCTCCTCATTACCTAGTTCTCCTGCTACTGAAAGCAGTCATTAAATCACAAATGGTGCAACATTTTTGGGGGTGGAGGACTGTACTAACAAGCTGTGTGAAACACCTTTTGCCCAGCTGCACTAAATACCATTACTGTAATACAATTACTTCCTGGTGCTTTTAAGATTTTTCTCTCTTGCCAGCTTAACCATTAAGCTGGAATTTTTTAGAGGAGCTCTGAAGAAAGGTAAATCCTCTCATCCAGGGCCCCATCCATATTCTCATCACTACCAACAAGACTCTTTACTGGAAGAGTCACCTAATAATCTCCCCAGCCTTCCCCAACTCAGTTGGATTTCAACTCCCATCACCTCCTGTCTATTCATTGGGTTGGACAGTCCCCAGCGAGTTTCAAAAAGAGATTGTGATGTTGCTTGGAAGCCTCCTGTTACAAAAAGGGAAAATAATGAAACTTTTGTCATGGCAACATACATTCTTGGATAAAGGAATTCTTTCCAGTGTTGACACTAAATAATTTAAAATATGCCACAACACAGATATCTTTTCCTTTCTTTCTGCCATATATTAATTCAATAACTGAGCACTATCTAGTTTATATGCAAAATACATCTGTTTGCTTGCAATACATGTAGAATATATTAAAAATATAGGAATTGCTTTGTAACTGTAATGAAGTCAGCTAATCACCTTTCAGGTATACCTTTCCTTTACCTGTATTGTGGCAGAAGAAAATACGAATGGCATACATCATTCAGTTCACCTTTTCCTAACAGAAAATCTACTATCTCCAAAGACCAATTCAGTAGAGTGCAACAAGAATGAAATCGGCATAACAAGGCCAAACTTCAGCTCCCTGTCTATCCAGGCATAAATCACTGAATTGCTAGGGGGCAAACCACCATCTCTCAGCTTGCAAACTGCCTCATGGGGCTGATGTAAAGAGAAATGAAAGATGTTTTGTAAACGTAAGCAAAATACTGGCAAAATACAAAGAACAGCCAGAGAAAAATAATCAAGTTCACTTTTATTCTTATTTATTTTGCTTGTAGTAAAAGGAGCAAAGGAGTGGGAAGGATATAAAGGATGGGTCAGAGTCAGCATAACTCATTTGATTAAGCCATAATAATGGCTACATTGTGGTTTTGTAAGCACAACGGATCACATGAACTAGTACTGTATCTCCATTGGGTACCCAAAAGTCCTCTTTCTTCTATCCCAGGATCTTCAAGTTGCGTATACAATTATGGAAATAAAGTATCCATATACAATTTTTAAAAAATGGTGGAAGGATGGAAATGCAAGCGCAAGCTTTTTCCTGTCTCTCTCCATGAAGCCAGAAATCTTCAAGAAGAAACATACTCATCTGTTTCACTTCACTTCTGACCACCACCCCACTGCTCCATCCTCATCATGCCTCTCCAAGTTTGGAAATATGAAGTTATGACTCAGTGAAACTTGTTGCCATGAAACTTAAATGAAAACCGACATGGTCTTAATATTGAAAAATGACACAACTTCATGTATTGTTGAAGGCTTTCATGGCCGGCATACGATGGCTGGTGTGGGTCTTCCGGGCTGTGTGGCCGTGGTCTTGAAGTTTTGTTTCCTAACGTTTCGCCAGCACCTGTGACCGGCATCTTCAGAGTGCAGGAGCACAGACAGGAGCAGTTCTCTCTGTGCCCAGGGTGATGTGACCCTTTTTGTGGGTATTTATAGAGATCTGAGTGGGGGGGAAGGAAGGGGGGAGAGATTGGGGGTGTGAGGGTGGGGTTGGGTTACTGAGTGGCTGCTTGTTTTGGTGTCAGAATATGTGTGTATCTTCCTGGGGATTAGGCAGGGTTTTTTCTTCTATTGAATTGTTAACGAGGGGCTGCTGGGGGTGATTAGCAAGTTCATTGTGTGAACTGTTCACATGTCCTGGTGGTTGAGTTGAGTTTGTTGACCTTTTGCAGGCTGTATTTTTCAGGATTGGTAGCCAGGTTTTGTTGATTTTTAGACTCTCCTCTTTTTTATTGAAGCTATGCTGGTGTTTGTGAATCTCAATGGCTTCCCGGTATAGCCTGGTATAGTGGCTGTTGGTGTTGTCCAGTATCTCTGTGTTTTCAAATAGGATTTTGTGTCCAGTGTGCTTGAGAGCATGTTCAGCTACTGCAGATTTTTCTGGTTGCTGTAGTCTGCAGTGTCTTTCATGTTCTTTTATCCTGGTATGGATGCTGCGTTTTGTGGTCCCGATGTATACTTGCCCACAACTGCATGGTATGCGGTATACTCCTGCGGCGGTGAGGGGATCCCTTTTGTCTTTTGCTGATTTTAGCACTTCTTGTACTTTTCTGGTGGGTCTGAAGATTGTTTGGAAATTGTGCTTTTCCATGGGTTTTCCCATGCGGTCTGTGACCCCTTTGATATAGGGCAGAAATACTTTGTTGGTGGGTGGCTGTTTTTCTTCTTCAGTCGCATGTTGCTTTCTTGGTTTGATGGCTCTTTTTATTTCATTCTTGGAGTAGCCATTCGCTTGTAGGACCCAATTAAGGTGGTTAAGTTCAGAGTTTAGGAATTGGGTTTCGCAGATCCGATTGGCACGATCCATGAGGGTTTTGATAATGCCTCTTTTCTGACGTGGGTGGTGGTTGGAGTTTTTGTGTAGGTAACGGTCTGTGTGGGTGGGTTTTCTGTAGACTTTGTGTCCTAATTTGAGGTCTGGTTTGCGTATGACCAACGTGTCTAGAAATGGAAGTTGGCCGTCCACTTCTTTTTCCATGGTGAATTGTATATTGGGGTGGATGCTGTTTAGGTGGTTCAGGAACTTCTCTAGGTCTTCTTCATCCTGACTCCAAATTGCGAAGGTGTCATCCACAAATCGGAACCAGACTGCTGGGGTAACGGGTGCAGTTTCTAAAGCCCGTTTTTCAAAATGTTCCATGTAGAAATTTGCTACGACTGGGCTCAGGGGGCTTCCCATGGCGACACCGTCCATCTGTTCATAGTACTCATTATCCCATAGGAAGTAACTGGTTGTTAGGCAGTGCTGAAATAAGGCTGTGATGTCTTCTGGGAAGATCTGTTTGATGAGTGCCAGGGTGTCCCTCACTGGTACCTTGGTGAACAGGGAGACCACGTCAAAGCTGACCAGTTTGTCTGTGGGGTTGAGTTTCAGGGTGCTGATTTTGTCGATGAAATGTCCTGAGTCTCTGATGTGGGCTGGAGTCTGTCCAACGTGGGTCTGTAGAAGGGTGGCCAGATGTTTGGATAATTCATATGTTGGGGAGCCAATGGCGCTTACGATGGGTCTGAGTGGGATCGAGTCTTTGTGGATTTTGGGGAGTCCATATAGTCTGGGTGTAAGGGCTTCTGTCTTGCATATGCGTTGAAGTACGTTGGGGTGAAGGGAGGAGCTCCTCGTCAGGGTGTTGGTTTGTTTCATGATTTTGCTGGTCGGATCCCGTTTTAGTTTTCTGTATGTGGTGGGGTCTAGTAGTTCTCTAACTTTGTCTTTGTATTCATCTGTTTTCATAATTACCGTGGCGTTGCCCTTATCAGCCGGCAGGATGATGATGTCGGGGTCCGAATTGAGGGTTTCTATGGCATTTCTCTCTTTCCTCGTTATGTTGCTGGTGGGGGGCTTTGCTCTCCGTAGGATCCTTGCTATTTCACCCCTTATTTCCTCTGCTTCCTCTTCAGGACGGTGGTGGATGGCTGATTCCACATTGGATCTCTATAAATACTTACAAAAAGGGTCACATCACCCTGGGCACAGAGAGAACTGCTCCTGTCTGTGCTCCTGCACTCTGAAGATGCCGGTCACAGGTGCTGGCGAAACGTTAGGAAACAAAACGTCAAGACCACGGCCACACAGCCCGGAAGACCCACACCAGCCGACACAACTTCATATTTATAAGAAAGTAGGGTGTAGTTCCTGCTAGTGAAAAATGCATGGATAGGAAAGGATTCATAAAGGGGTAGTAGTGTTGCTTAACACAGGATTCTAGCTATAGAAGCTACTAGGGCTATGCAGCACTTTGGACTTTAAAACAGAAAGATGGTTGGAGCATGCGTGTACCACATGACTGTAACTCCTTACACCAAATGCATCTTTCTTCAGAGCTATAGTTGCAGATGGCAACCACTCAATTCCAGAAAAAGATGCTGCTGCCTTAATGCTTACTTGTGTACTCCCTCATGCCCCAAGCATCTTTTCTGAACCTTTTAATGTAAAGCCCTGCACAGCCCTAGAAGACCCTAGCTTCATCTGCTTTTTAATATGTTAGTTCCCTATAACATTCAGTGCAACTTAAGTATCACTGGATCACAATTCTTTAAGTTTTAATAACAAAGACAATCTAGCCATAAAGAAGATTATAGCTTGAACATTAATCACTCAAGAAGGGGAAAAAATTCAAATGGCTTTCATTTGTGTTCACACTTCGTTCTTTAAGCTCGTCTTCTGGAAAATGTCAATTTAGATTAGAAATGAAGAGTGTTTTCCTGGAAATTACTACAGCCATAAATTGATGACTGCCACAATGAAACCACACTAGGATCTCAGCCAGAACAATATGAAACAAGAGAGATCACATTTGATTCTCTTCTCCCCCTTGCTTAAACTTCTGTGTTTTTTCAGCCTATTTGATTTGGCTTTATATAACTGTTTTTATCAGTGCAGAGATAACATGTAGTTGAGTTTCAGAATTCTTCCTGATTGGAAACTGGAGTAGCTGATTTGATGCCAGGAGGAACAGAGTGGAACATTCTTGTAGCTGTTTGTATGAACAGAGTCCATTGAAAAATATTGCATTTGAAGGCATGAGGAGAGTCTATCTGTAGTATCTCATTCATTTACACATGCAAGCTATGCCTGGACATTGTATTCATTTTGTGGAAAAGTGCTCTGTGCTTTGCTCTAAGTTTCTCCATCATCCAGTTGTTCAACATGTGACAACACATGTTATTACTATTATTATTCCCATTCTTATTATTAGTTTATTCCACCTTTCTTATATATAACTCAAGGCAACCAACATACCTCATACTTCTGCCTCCCATTTTCCCCACAACAACACTGTGAGGTAGGTTGGGCTGAGAGAGAGCGACTGGCCCAAAGTCACCCGCCTGGCTTTCGTGCCTAAGAGAGGCCTAGAACTCACAATCTTCTGGTTTCTAGGCCAGCACCTTAGCCACTACACCAAGCTGTCTCTCTATTGTGACACTGAATAATGGAAAATCCATCTGTTAACCTTGAGACTCAAAGTTAAACACACCAGTTAATGCCCTGCTCCCCAAAGTTTGGGGGGGGAAAAAGAGAAAAAAGGACAAACATAGACAATAACGGCTATATCAACAGCCAGCAAGAATGATCATCCAGGGATGCCAGTAGCAAAATAAAGGCAAGAATCAATTTGCTGAAGCAAATAATGCTAAACTAGGACTATCCATAGGATTTTTCTGTTTCAGTACCACTACAGGTATATTCCTTTTTCTGCCCTTTATCTTAAATTTCAGGATATAAGAGCATACTTCTTTGTCATTAAAAAATTGATACAAACATCAAGCTTTAGCATTTATTACTGTACTGTACATCTTCAGAACCTCACCCAATAAAGTGCCTTGTGAACAATCCACAGTAGTGATCTTGGATTCTTTCCAAGCCACCGAGATCTCTTTAGGTTTGGTACTGCCCACGACCATCATATCAGCATCACGAAGCTAAGATGGATAGAAGAACATACACTTGATTATATTACAGGATATATATGGGAACACAAAGTACTGATACTATGCTTAATCAGCTATAGACAGAAAACAAGGAGATTAAATAATTGAGAAATTAATATGCATATATGTATCGTAAACTAGGCAACCTCATAAACCATGACTGAAAACTGGTTTATTTTAATGAGCCATAATGCCAAAACTTAATTATCCCATCTCCTTCCTGAAATTATATAAAAGCAGCATTGGGGAAAAGGAAAAATAAGAGCAAATAGCTATGTGAACCGTCTTTCCAAAGCTGAGCCTTGCTGAACGTTGATGGTTTTATTTTATAAACAAATTAAAATTCAGTCAAACACAGTGGCGGAATTTGGGTGCCTTGTTAAATTATAACTTAGTGTATATGAACAAATTAGATCTAAACCATGGTTTTGCTTATTTATGTATTTATAAACAATAGCAATAACCTGCCCCAATCTTAATGGATTCTGGGCAGAATATAATGGCAAGAAACAAAAGGAACAACCTAACAATCCCAATCAAAAACCAAAGAGAGATGCCCTCAGTCACTTAACTGGGGCCAAAGGCATGCTGAAATAAAACAGATTTAATTTGCTTTTGGAATGTGTGTCAGCCCTACAAGTTAGACCAGAATAAGAAACCAATGCCATGTAGGTCAGGACTACTTTTATTGTAACACTTATAGTAACAGAATCATGCAAGTCTGAATTTGCTTCCCCCTCCCTCCCTCTGTCTTTGTGTAAACTAAGTAGGGGCTTTTCTGGTATGTTTTCCCAAGTTATTTTCTTAGCCCAGGCTCAACCCCCACTTATCTGACCACGCCTTGGTAGCAACTCTTCCTCCTGTCCTTCAAGGCCATTCCCTATGCCCTCCACAGAATGTCAACAATGTGGGGGTTGCACAAATTGTGGGAGAGAGTTCCACAAGGTAGAGGCTATCATGGAGAAGTGTCAGCCTTGTGTCCAGACAAGAAGCACCCCCAGGAGTACTAGCTCTGTCTTTATTATAAGGTTACATTAACAGAATCTTGCAAGTCTGAAAGTACATCTCTCCCCTCTTGCCTTTACAGTCCAAGAAACTCAGGAGGATCCCTTCTGAGATGTTTGCCATGTCCCCATTCCTTCTGCGGGCTCAGCTACCTCTTATCTGACCATCGCCTAGTCTGCGGCACTTCCTTCTGTCTCCCAAGGTCATTCCCACATAGCATTACAAGAAGACCTGTCATGTTTCTATACTCAGCGTAACCTCAGGAGGAGGGGAGATGGTCAATGTGCCTTTTATAGATGACCAGAGGAGCAGATTAAATTCTGGTGAGGTGTTACCTCATATATCCTAGTGCTGTGCCACATAGGACTTTAAAAGTAATGATCAGTACTTCGGATTAGGCCTGGAAACTTGCTGGCAACTCATACACCAACTTTAATTTGTGCTATTCTACACTGGTAGAGATGTCCCACCAACTATCCAGCTGCTGCATTTTTTAACAGTTGCAACTTCCAGAAACTTTCCAAAGGCAGACCTAGATAGTGATAAGGACATGAGTTATTGACATCAGGGCAGTTTATAAGGTTATCTTGTTTCTTACGGGTTAAGAGCTATAACATAAATAACATTAACTGCATTTTAGGATCTGCTTTCCTATGATACCTTTTCAAACCTATTAGGATCATTCTGAATTTTACTACCATATTCTGTGGTGTTATTCCACTATATTTTAGGTCATTTGAAATTTAATAAGCAAATCCTCTTTCTCATTAATGAAAATGTGAGGAGTGCAAGGCACAGGCCTTACTAATCAGCTTGTTTTGTCCAAGATACTAGTATTCCAACAATCTACTAAGAAGTTCAATAAAAAAAAAATTAAGATTAGTTTGGCAAGACTTGCTCTTTACAAATTAATACTGATCTCTAGTAATTACTAACAGCATGCAATTTTACTAACCTGCCAGAGTCAGGTACTTTATCTTGAGGTGTTATGTCACAGCACCTTGACATAGCAAAGATGATCAGAGATACATTGCTTCAATAGAAGAGATTATCTGTATCTCAAGGTTGAACTGTGGAGTTCTTGGTGCCCTCTGAGCTTGGTTGTCTGCTTGCAGACGTTTCATTACCCAACTAGGTAACATCATCAGTGGTAATGAAATGTCTGCAAGCAAACAACCAAACACCAAGAACTCCACAATACACTGCATCTATACAAAGAGGTGAAGGAGGTCAACCTGTCTCAATAGTCTGATCCACCTTGCAAACAGTGGCTTCTGCACATTTCGCGTTATAAGGGATCTTCCATAGACTTGTCTAAAACTAAGCAAAAGGTGGAAAAAACAATTAAATAATCAAATCCATTTCCTTGCAAATGCACCATATGGTCTCCAAATAGTCCGCAAAGCCAATACAAAACACATACCATTTGTAATTGAAACCAAATGTGATAAAAGACTGACAGAAGTGTGAACATATATCTAAAAGACAACTAGTTACACATTGTAAAATGTTCCAAAATCCATTAATGAGATCACACTGCAAAGAGTGAAAAAAAAAATCATGTGAAACAATCATGTAACCAATTCTTATGAATAGGTAAAAGTTCTCTATGCTCATTCTCATTAGCATTTTCTTCTAGCAATCTGGATCAGATTAAACCCAATAAATACTCTGAAACTTTAGTTCATAGCAGCACACAACTTCAGTGAGACTAAAGTTAGAAGATGATATCATCTTTGAAGACCCTCCCATTCCCAGATAAGAGAGTAAATGTTAAATCTACAGAAATTCATGCACCGTAAACCAGTATGTCATGATCAAGATACAGTATTACTGAGAACTCCATAAAGATTACATTCCACTGCAGTTGACATCAATTTCTTAAGTGACATTATACACTTCAAGATCAAATTAAATAATCACAATGTTTTTGCTAAGACCAATGGTAGGTCTCAATTAATTAATTAAATACATGGGATATTGAACATTTTGCTGCAAAAGTTGCTCAGATTTGCTATAATCTTGACTTTCATAGGTAGAACCCTTTGCAGTGCCTGCTGCATCTCCTTTTGTCTTGTGGACTCTGGTGAAGTGGAGAGGGTGCTCATTAGTACGACCTCGGTCACCTCTGGGCTTGATCCATGACTTTCATGACTCCTTTCAAGATAGTATGAGTTGGGTCCAGGAAGTAATCAATTCTCCATTGGGAGAGGTGTTTTTGTCAGCCTTGAAGGAGGAAGTGGTGTAGTTCTCCTCAAGAAGTTACCCCTGAACCTAGTAATTTTGGATAACTATTGCCAATTCGCGATCTATCATTTTTAGGGATGGTTGCTGAGAAGGTGGCGGGATGTCACCTACAAAATACCCTCAAACAAATGGATTATGTAAACTGATTTCAGTCTGAATTCAGCCCCAGTCATGAGTCAGAAATGACATTGCTAATCTGATAAATGACCTTTGTCAGGACCTGTGAACCCTTTCTGGGATTTTGACCTCTCAGTGGTGTTTGTTACCATCAGCCCTTGTATCCTCCTGAACTGCCTGTGTGAGTTAGGAGCTGGGGCCATTGTGCTTCAGAGGTTCTACTTCTTCCTGAGCAGGTAATACCAGTCAGTATCAGTCTGCTTGTGGCATCCTGGAGAGCTTAATTCTCTTCCCTCTGCTGTTTAACATCTCTATGAAATCGCTAGAGAAAGGCATCTCTTGGTTCTGGATGAGATTTCATCAGTATTCTGATGATACTTAGTTATACATCTCCAGCCCAGGCTGAACTGGAGGTGCTGTACACATCTTGGATGAGAGTCTGGAGCTCATGAAGCAGGCTGAAGCTGAACCCAAGCAAGACAAAATTACTGTATGTGCAAAAGGGATCTCTGTTGGCTTGACTGATTGCTTTACATGGGTTCTCAGCTAGTATGGCCAGGGGAACACTGGCTATTTCAGAGGATGCATCAAGTGTACCCCTACCTGGAGAGGAAGTCCCTAGTCACAGGGACTCGTGCACTTACCACCACTCACCTGAATAATTGCAAAGCATTCTACATGGAGCTGTTTCTGAAAACCGCTTGGAAACTGTAATTGTTCCAAAATGCCACAGTTCATAAATTGGCAAATCAGAATCATCATGGTCACATAACATGGTTAGTACACTGATAACCAATAGGTTCCCAATAGAGTTCAATATTCAGGTTTAAACCTGTAAAACCTTCTCCAGCTTGGCAACTAGGCAGTTACAGAACAATCTTTTCCATGTTGAAGCAGCCCGTGTAAACAATCCAGTGCGCATATCCTGTCAATATCTTTTGATGTCCCCAGTCCTGAGCAGCAAAAGAGTCAAGGGCTCACAGTCAGTTGTGGTCCCCACATTATGGAATGGCTTCCCTCTTGAAGTTAGGTTGGGAAACTCATTGTGGCCTTCTAGAAGCTATTGAAGACCAAACTGTTCCAGAGGGCATTTGGGGAGTCAGCTGACACCACTGCACATATTTGTATTATATTAGCACTTGATTAATTTATTGTGATTTAATGTTTTTGATAATGTTTTTATGTTTTAGGATGTAATCCACTGGGAGTCATTATGGGGTCTGGAGGTATAAAAGTACAATCAATCAATATATTTACATTTTTCAACTCAAGGAATAATTACTTTTTCCATGTTTGCAAATCATACACAGGTGTTTCCTCTATGAGTAACAGGACAAGAATGCTTGTTTCAAAACTGGGAAAATTATTATAGTGGGATATCCAACAATGGCTCTGTATTAATGAGAATCACTTCCACTCAAGCAAAGCAGGACACCCAATTCTTGTTGCAATGCCCTGCTAATTCCAAGAGTCATTCAGAAATGCTTACTCTTGTTCTTATCATATTGACAGATAGAGTGTGTCTGTCCCTGCTGTCCAAGCCCTCATTCAGTTCCACATCAATTGGCTGGCATATTATGATATGAAGCTGATTTGAGAATTGTGAATCATGGGCCTCTCCCACCAGATATCCTCCAGATGTGGAGGCATGCACCATTGCCGGCTGGGGATTCTGGGACTTGCAGTCCCCATATATCTGAAGATTACTAGATTGGGAGGACTGACTATATTCTAAGACAAATGCTGATCTTTAAGTTAAAGAAATATGTCCACCAAAACCAAAAGAAATCAAGGATTCAGGAATGAATCTCAAGACCAAAATTCATACTACATGGGGATTTGCAATAGTATTTCACAACAGTTTTGTTTTCCTTTAATATGGCCAAAGACATTTCCAAATTTCCCCATAACAATGGACTAGAGAAAGAAGAGGGGATTATTTTTTTTCCCTACATTATTTTTCATATTAGTAAATCCCCTCTGAAAAGTGAGTTTCCATACAGGAAAAGTATCATCATAAACAAATAGATCCCAAGATGGATATCTACCAAACAACCTTATTCAGATACATGTTCATTCTCTCTCTCTCTCTCTCTCTCTTTTTAAAAAATCCTCCTTTCTGGAGGCAACAGAAATTACCTTTCTGATTATTCATCTCTACAGAAAAGGTCTGTTGACAGGCCATTCACCATACCGACACAAATTTAGTGCTTGACATGTTTAACATTAACAGCGTTTGCTCATAATCAAGAGTAGAAATCAAGCTGGAACTAAGAAGGAAAAATCTTGTGGTCATACTCTGCAACCTGAATTGTGAAGAGGTTAGTAGCATTCTCTATATACTGAGAACTTGGATGTTTCACATTTTCGTGGCGTTCTCTCATCTAACTTCTGTGCTTTATTCCTAAGAGTGATGAACTCAAGCACATTAAAGGACAATATGAACATTTCTCATGATGCGGAATCTTCTGTTTCTCATGATGCAGAATCTTCTGTTTCTCATGATGCGGAACCAACTTAGATACTAACAGTATTCTTTCAGAAATTCTGTTACTGTAATAGCACTATAATAACTTAAACTGCAATTATTCTCATTTTCTCTAAATTTATGTAAAACATTCTTATGGTTCACTTGGACCTCTGGTGATTCAAATGCTCTGGGATTTCTGCAATCTTTTCTAGAAATGATGCACTATACTGAAAGAGAATGGCACTATTCCAGAATGCAAAAAAGCTGCATTGAATAATTTGGAATGCATGAAGATAATTTGTATTTAAGGTCAAAGAATATATGATTTGATTTGCGCTCAACGTCAGCATGTGGGATCAGTTTTGATTAATTTTAAGTCTCTTTAACTACTGTCCAGACCTCAAAGTATTCTAATGTATAGGTATCCTTCAACAGATTTTTCAGGCAAAAATAATTAGATTTTACTACGATGACCATATTTTTTTGGAAAAACTAAAGGACAAACCTGAAAAAGGGAAAAATCTATCAAGTTAGGATCATAGTCAAGAAAATGGTTTTGCTTTGTTGAAAATAAATTATTACCCTAAACTTAAAATCCTGGACTGCAGATATATGCTCACTTGAATTTGTATTAACTGAGTCACCATTATATAGTTACTAAAATGTCTATGTGTATATAAATGTAGGTACATATATTTGGTTTTATTTTTTTTTCCACTTTAGTTTGTTCAGTTTGGGAAGTTTCTCACATGTATTGTTTTGTATTTGTGTAATAATTTTTTTCTTCTTTTTTTCTAGTTGTTTGTATATTATAGTAATAAAATAAAAAATGATCTTTTGATTGTGATTGCACAAACAATTATCAGAATAAATATCTAAGTACAACGTGATGCTATTAAGAGAAAACAAGCTAGGATGATTGCCAGAATTTTAAAACTTAGGGAGGCTGTTTTGCCCTTGGGGACAACAATTATGCTTTTCTAAACTTTCATTTACAAAATGATACAGTAACATCAGCAGCTGAATAAACAGAATCTTGCCAATGGAGACGTATCTTAGCATCACAGCTGTTCAGTTTAGGGAAAACATATTTTATATTTTGAGTTATGAAATCCAGATACAAAAGATCAGCCTCCTTATTTGACATGGCTGCCACCTTCTGGAAATCTGTGAAATACTGGGAGCTGGATTCTGACTTAGCTGGAGAGATTGCAATGCTTTTGCATTACACTGTACCAGAATTTGCAATCAGTATCCTCAAGTGATTGCTGGGGCCAAAACCTAAACAAAGCCCACTGATGACAAAGCTTCTCTTGGCTTCACCAGCATTGACACTTTCTTTGGTCCTGTTGCCAATGAATGAAAAAAAACCCCAAGGGGATTCATTTGTTAAGTGTCTTTGGGAAGGTGACATATTTGACTGATAGGGTATGAGAGTGACAGTGAACAGAAACTGGGAAGTACGGTGCAGCTTATGCCAAGCAAGGGGTGAGCAGACCAGATTTTTGCTCCTCAGTAGGTGTAATGGTATGTGGGAATGACCTTGGGAGACAGGAGAAAGAGCCACAGCTTAGACAACGGTCTGATAAATGAAATTTGAGTCTGAAGGAGGAAGGATGGAAAAAGCAACTCAGAAGATACCCTCTCTAGTTTTGGGGAGAGTAAAAGTGAGGGATGAGAGGGGTACTTTCAGACTTGCAAGATTCTATTAATGTAACCTTACAATAGAGTTAGTATACATTGTCATGCTTCTTATCTGGACTACCTCGAAGGACTAACAGTAGGTCACTAAGAAATGTAGGAATGGGAGAAATAAAGTTGATTGTACTTTTGTTGATTTAGAAAAAGCACATGAAAAAGTGAATAGACTTGTGTAAATGAAGAGTTGAAGATTGGTTGTTGAAGGTCATATGAGCAGTATATGACGGAAGCAAGGCATGCGTGGGGTAAAAGAAATGCTTTGTGAATGGCTCAACACGGAATAGGGAGGAAGATAAGGATGCTTGGTTGTGTAATATATTTACAGATAAATTTATAAGAAATGCTTGCAGTGACGTGAATGTATATACAAGTAGTCTTTGACTTACGACGGCAATTGGGACCAGAAAGCGGGGGCAAGGGGAACATGCAATTTCTGTAGGAAGGGATTACAAGAGAGTAAGCAGGCCCACAATGGGAATACACTGGCCTGTTTGCGTAGTGCGCTGGTGGCTGCCAGACCTAGCGCACTGCTTTCAATGTGTATTCCCCATTATGGGCCTGCTTACTCTCTTGTACTGTAATCCCTTCCTCTCCAATGAATGTAAATACAAACATTAATTCCCTTCTTGTTAATTATCCCAGCAGGGGTGAGCATTCCAAAGTGTGGGGAAGTGGTTAGGTTATGTATTTGATTGTTCATATGTTATCTTGAACACAAAGTAAAGAAAGAGCAGGAATGGGAGAAAGAGAGAGTACAGGAGATAATAGCGCAGTGAACTTTGCAATCCATAATTTATGCCTTTACTACAATCTGTGCACCCAGCGAATTGTAACTTATTAAAAATGGTTAAAAACTAGGACATAGTGATATGCAGACCCAGCTAGTCACTCTAGAGATGGAGTAACGTATACTTGGTTTGCATTTCTTTATGTTAAGCTCCTTGAAGGAACAAATACTTTTGTAACATGTTCAAAATTCTGAGTGATCCATAATGACAAGTAGCAAACAAACAAGACAGAAAGGTATTACACATTTGATATATTTACCACTGTTTGGAGTTGCTTCATTTTCCATGACAAGCTCATAGTCATGACCCCTTTTCTTTGAAGAAGGCGCTGCAGGGAGACTTCCAAAGGACCTTGGACACCCAAAAGTAATACTCTTTTCCCATCCAGGGTAGCACATGCTGAAAGCAAAAGGTAACAATTGCTCTCATTATCTACAGTAACAGCAAATTACTGGAGAAACAAAATGAAACAAAACATGTTAAAATGGGAGCTTGGATTTCCTAACCTGATCGCTCATGTGAAAAAACTACCATAAAAAAAAAAGGGTGGGGGGGGTAGGCCCAGCCCTGTGGTTTCAGAATTTTTCCTATGATCAAGACCACCGTGAAGCAGGGCAGGAGATACTTGCTTAAGTTTGACAGATTAATAGACAGAAGTATGCTTTCACGCACATATATGAGGAATGGTGGTTTTGGTGTGAACAGCAGAAATATTAGTGACAACTCGAACAACATAAATGAGAGCCACTTTGGTGTAGTGGTAGGCGCTGGCCTAGAAACCAGGAGAGTGTGAGTTCCAGGCCTGCCTTAGGCATGAAAGCCGGCTGGGTGACTTTGGGCCAGTCACTCTCTCTCAGCCCAACCCACCCCACAGGGTGGTTGTTGTGGGGAAAATAGGAGGCAGGAGTATTACGTATGTTCGCTGCCTTGAGTTATATATACATTAAAAAGGTGGAATAATAATAATAATAATAATAATAATAATAATAATAATAATTTTGCTCAATTAAAGGTAATACTGTGAAGGGCATGAGTGGGGAGGATTTCTGGAAGGCAGCTTCAAGGTTACAGGGAGGGGAAGTGACATTCCAAGCATCTCCTCAGCCCCCAGCTGGACTGTGTGAAAGTAAGAGGGAAGAGATTGGCCCCTCCCTAAGGGCTTGATGGTTGTAGTTGCTCTCATTGGGGAGTTAGAGTTAGTCTGGTGAGATTCTGTCTATTAGGTGCAAGCAAATAAAGGAGCTGAGCTGATTTCCAGACTCTCTCGTGTGATTCTTGGGCTGAACCTGACAAATACACATTTTACTTATAGATATTGCATGTTTACCCACCCTAATTGCATTGAGTCCAAAACAGATGTGTGTGGTACTGTATTACTTTAATTAAAATACAACTGCAGTATCTTACCTCTATGCCCTCTATTAAAGCCTCAGAAGTCCTACTAATTTAAATAGGGTTCACGTTATTTCACACCCTTTCACAGCCCATAATGCCCTCCCTCTCATTCATTCATCCACTCACTTCACACACAAACACATAGTACTCATTTCCATTTTGAGGTGGAGGGCATTCAGGGGTTTAGTTCCTCTTTCCTCACTCTAGCATCACCCCAATCTGCATTTTTAACATTAGGGATGTGCAGCACTTTGGATGCAAACTTGAAAAGGTGATTTAGAGCAGATGTGGCTATGACACCGCACCTGCTTGGCACCTCCTGAAAAAAGCTGCATCTTTTCCTGGGCTCATGAGGTAGCTGTGCAATGCTAGGAAAATATGACTTTGAGCTAAATGCCGACAAAACACTTTTAGAAAGGGTATGGGAATGCTACCAGCAACTCCTTAATTCAAACCTGTGTTTTCCTGAGATCACACAGCTACTGTGCAAGCTCATGAAAAGATGCAGTGCCAGCAAGGTACATGCACCTATGCCCACTCCAAAGCATCTTTTCAGCTTCAAATATGAAGCGCTATAATATCACTTATGATCATGGTATTTCCAAAGCCAAAAATATAATCAGAGACTCTTAATTCTCTGCTGCTTTTTAGTGGCCTACTATGAGAAAACCCACAGTTGGTTCAGGTGTTGGTGAAGAACTCTATAGTGAAGAAGTAAATGAGCAATGGGCAGAGAAATCTCATGCATGAAGTACATTTCTGCTATTCAGTAGTCCCATTAACTTTAACGAGTTGCACCTATTTTTCAGACTCCTGTGGAAATCTGGAAAACGTTGGGTGACATTGAGGCATAACAGAGTAATCCAAAGTACTTCTTCAGAATCACGTTTGAGGCACACACAGTCCTAGATATCATATCAGTTTGGCGAAACTTACTGCCAGGTACTTATCTTGGTGATTGTGAATAAACTCACAAACTTACAACCTACAATTCATCAGTGGTAGAGATTGTGCAAGAGGCAATGGGCAGTTGACAGGCAAGCAAATAAGGAAGAAGGATTGGGTAACCTGATTTATTTCTTCTCTTTATATGGTCTTTTTCTATTTGTCACTATAATCCCCGGGTTAAGAATGCCCAGTTTAAGGATGACCCATAGTTAAGAACGGAGCCTATTGTAGCAAAATTCAGGTTAAATACACAGTGATTCAGGTAAAATACACAATGATTCGAGTTCATTACACAATACTACATATACAATATTATACAATAATACTGCTCCAGCTTACACACAAATTCAACTTAAGGACAGACCCTGGGAGCGGAACTCATTCTTAAACTGGGACTATCTGTACTGTAAAGGGAAGGTTGGCAGCAACATCCTTCTCCTCCTTCTCCGCTGGATAGCATCAACATTTTATGCCCATGAGCAATTCTACTTCAGACACAAGTAGGTGGCCTAGCAGAAATCATTGCCAATTTCATTGCAAATGAGCTTTGCAAACCAGTAGGACACTAGATTTATACTGTTTACTACAGTAAATAATACTGATTCCTATTCATCTGAACAATGAATTTGCAAGGTTGGCTGTTTATTGAGAAAGAAAAAGTTGTCACTGGGAAGTTATATTTCATTCAGGCAGGTCAAACATGAGTTGGGACAAGCTAAGAACAGTGGTTTGAGATAATAAATATCATTTACTATTATGCTGTACCTTGTTTTTCCAGAAGTTTGATCACTGCACTGGCAATAGGGGGAACCACACATTCATGCATGTCTCCATGCACTAATCGTACCAAATTAAAATCTGTTATCCTGCAACAAAAATAGGGGAAGGTGACAGTCCACAGCAATTATGTACAAAAATGCAAGCAAAAGGTTTTTGTTTTTAAAAGAACAATAACGACATAAGGACAATGCAGAACCATCAGTAACAAGTGCTAATCAAAATGATTATTTATTTATTTATATTTCAAATTTGTCACCACCCATCTCACTGCAGAGCAACAAACACAATGGATCATAGGTACTTAGTCCAGCTCTGCCTGGTGTGGCCCTCACACCTTCCCAGACCATGAAGCCCCACTTTAAGATTGCATACCCTTGGTCTATTGATGCCAAAAAATTATTTATTTCTCTCAATGAATCATTTTAACATCTGAATGCATCTTATTTGTGTCTTCTATCCTTTGTTCTCCCCAAAACCGCCTGTCCCCAACAGCTCAGGCAATTAGTTTTAGCTGAATACAACTTGGAGGAAAGAGTAGGAGTGACAAATCAGGCCTGAAACCTGGAGTGTAAAAACTGCACCCCAACACCTGCAAGCAGGCACCCAACTTCTTTACTGCAGCCCCTAGCTAGCACTGTTGCTCTTTTTTATGTGTGTGGAGCTTCAGACATCAAAGAGAACTTCCAGATTCCCATTTCTGCCTCTTAACATTCACCCCAGAAGGCTCCAGCCTAGCCCACTTTCCAAGTACAGCAGTTTATATGCTGCTCAATGCACTCAATGCACTAAGGGAGTGAGGCTCCCTTGCTCTAAATTCACTCCTGAAAACCACTGGATAAGGTAAGCTACTCCAGCATTCTTCAGAATGAGTAACAGCCCATATCCCTTAAAGACAATTGCAAAGTCCTTAAGTCCTTTGTCACAGTACTACCAAAGCTTTCACACCACTTTTGCTTGGCCCCAAGGAGGTGGAAATGAAGAGTATTTCTGAAACATCCAGGTATGGCTGAAAGAAATCTGGTGTTGATTTTTATAATATATTTGGAAAATCTGACTTTTTATTGTTTAAATAATTGGATTTTTGTCATTGCTGGTACTGTATAGCAGTATATAAACATCTCAGCAGCTTGGAACAGAATAAAAGACTCTAAGAAGGGTCTTGAATTAGCCAGGCAAACTTAAGAACAGCATCTGATATCTTTAAGCACAGTCTTTTGTGGGTTTACAGAATGCTAAGGTCATGTTCTAACCAACATGATTTACAGAACAGCTTTATGTTTGATTTCACAAATCTTCTAGCTTATTTTTCTTACTCATTTGATCTTAGGAAGTAGGAAATCCATATGCCTGCACAACTTTAAAGATGTAAAATCCACATCTGCCCAATGAAATTTACAAAGTTTAACTTACCCATTCACATCTTTTTCTGGTTTCACAGCATTCAATACTTTGCTTGTGCATGACTCTCTACAGAGGCGGAGGAGAAGGCCATGAATTTTAGGATTCTCATTGAGTTTTATGATTTCACCTATGACCTAAAAGGTAATATAAGGTTACCAAGGTCAAATTTTAAAAGAGCTAGGTTGCCACATTAAAATTAAAATCACGTATGACGACATTGGAAGTTTAAAATATGAAGAAGCTGCCTAATAACAAATGGAATCAGTCCTGTTTTTTCAGTTGCAAAAATATACTCACAATTATGACCATTTGTAAAAAAAAACCCAACTATGGCCATATCTGTGCTTATGTCATTTATAGCAGTTACATGAACTACATCATTCCAGTGTCCAACTGAGAAATGGTGTTATATGGTAAAGATACCATATGAAAATGATGCTAGATGAAAGCACATCAAGGTGGGTGTAGGAGTCAGATTATCAGTGCTAAATTTGAATCTGCAGCAATCCACAAGTTCAGACAGTCAATAGAAAGAATACAGTCAAAGCAAAGCTACACAATTCCTGTCAGGAACATTTGATCTATTGAGTAAAAGGATAGGAAGCAACGTGTCTTCTCAAGGCAGCTTTAGGGGGGAAATATGTTCTGTCCCAGAATAAGGAGCTGAAATTTGCCATAAAAGCAAGTAAGTCTTTCCAAATTCCATCCATTGTAGAGCTTTCATACTATCACCACAACAGTAGACCTCTGCAGAAATAATAGGACACTTTTTTTTCCTTACCCATAAAGCTCACTGTACCTCCCTAAATATGCTCTAGTAGAGTAGGGTAAGGGAGGATATTATAAGAACGTGAGAGGAAAAAAGTAGCTGACTGCTTTTTAAGAACTCAGTATCCACAAAATGGAAGAGGAGTTATGTGCAAAAGTGTACGTTGATCAATATTTTCTATCCGTAAGTGTCAGCCTGGGAAATCCACAGGGAGAAAAACACTACAATAGTATTCTCTTACCTGTGTCTTCCAGCATTCAGGCATGCAGCCTCTAGTACTTGTGTGTGTGAGTGTGCACACACATGTGTGCCTTGAGTAAGTTTTAATTCCTGGTGACTGCCTGGACTAGTCTCTGCAATTTTCTTGGCAAGATTTTTTGGAAGTGGTTTGCCATTGCTTATTTCCTAGGGCTGAGAGAGAGTGACTGGCCCAATGTCACCCAGCTGGCTTCATGTTGAAGGTGGGACTAGAACTCAGTCTCCCGGTTTCTAGCCTGGTGCCTTAACCACTACATCAAACCAGCTCTTTGTCTCCAGTACTGGGGACAATCGTTAAGACTTTACATTAATAGCCATATTCTCCATATTCTTGAACTTGCTTTGGTTTTTCAGTCTCTCAGAATGGAGGGCAGGGGAATAAAGATAGTTGGAAGAACTATAAACAAACAAACATAAATGGGATAATCTACAAAGAGATAATCTACAAAGCAAGTGGGAACATCCAGATGAACTTAACTGGTCTCAAAAAAGTTAATAGGTTGGATATGGTTAGTACTTAATGGCCAGCCACCATGAAAGAATAGCATAGTAAGTTGAAAAAAACATTCTGAAAGAAGGCAGTAATAAACCACTTCTAGATTACCATCATGGGTATGACCATGTGGGCACCAGAAATCAAGATTCCCTCAAGAGAATTTATATTTTCATTACACTGTACCAACTTGCCAGATCTGAAAACATTTGTGGATAAGCTTGTCAGAACATGTAATTAAGCTTCAGAAGCACTTATTATTGTATCTAGCTTAATCTGAGGGTTTGAAACATGAAAATAATCAGTGTTGGCAGAAATCATAGCAGGGGAAAAAAACCTAAAACATTAATAATAATGATTTTTTTGTGGAATCCTTCAGGAAACTCTTTTAGTAAAGTATGTGCTTGGTATTAATCATTTAGGTTTCCATAAATGTTAGCTATAATTTGCACTCAATTCCCAATAACACATGTCTTTTCATAAGTCCACATTTTTCTATTATATAAAATTGTGTATACATGTCTACACAAAAGCAAGTTCCACTAAGCTTTGTGGCTTATTCCCAGATAACTGGATATAGCACCATAGATTTAACTCCTTTTTAAAATATTGCTGACTTTATTGTTGGATTATAAATCTGGATCCATTAATCCCATATCTAATACAGAAAAGCTTATATTTTCAGGTGTAGCTTTTGGTATCTCCCAAAAAGCTGCATTTAAGAAAAGTAACTATTTGTGCATAGAAATGTTTCCTTTTGCACAAAGGGATCTTTGGATTTACACCATAGTGACTGCTTTTCTTGTTGTTCATTTCATAGTCATGCCATTGTAAAACCAGTGTGTATAAATAACATAAAATGGAGTGTGAGATTCCTGCAGTGATAGTCCTGAAAATAATTCCCCAAATAGTACTGAGTTGAAAGCTTATTTATTTGATTATTTGAACATTTTATATTCAACAGCTTTGGATTCTGATTGGGAAAGTACCTTTTGAATCCTGTAGCTTCTGCAGAAAGCGGAGCAAACTTGCATAGGACCAAGATAAGTCTTTCTAAGATTATGTTAATGGATGGCAGCCAGTGTTTTGCAACATATAACGATTTTATCAATCCAACAATACAGAATATGTAAATAAGTAGAATTTTAAAAATGTTTACCTCATTTTCAGTGCTGTCATGGGGAAGACAAATATGAACAATATCCAAGCCGACCTACAAAAGAAAAAACGGATTTCAAACAAAACTTAATCATATTTCAATATTTTAAATTGTTTTTAGTAGGGGACTTTTTTTTTTCTTCATATTTTCACCTCTTCAGCGACGTTTCTGATCATTTCTTGTCCCAAACCATCATCGCCAACCTTGAAGGAATAAAAAAGAAAAGGGATATAACGACGTAATAGGCTCAATAAAAGTATCCTGGAAAATGCAATGATCTGCAACTTATAACTGAAGAAAAAGTGACCAGGAATCAGAGATTTGAAACCAAGAATATGATTAACTGAACTGGATGGAAAATGCTTCTGTTCCTTGACCAGCATATAAGAGGCAAGACAGGCTGCACTAGCAAACACCTTTCACCAGATCCACAATACTGAACTGCTTTGCAGGTTTTTTGAAATTATTTTAGCAAAGCCTGGCCCTTTCACATTCTTGCAGTAGTACAGAAGCAAAACAAGCCTCAACAAAGACGGAAATGGAAACATACTAGCCTGACTTGCAGGTACATAGCATAAAAATGAGAAGACGAGGAGCCAGTACAGGAGATTATGTAGCATCTTGGCTCTTCTCGGTATATGGGCAGATTTATAGCAACAGCTGCTCTGCACACACAGCAGTTTCCCATACAGAAGATGAAGCCATACGGCACAATAAGAACTTGCAGTGTAGTGCAGCTTTTCCCTTCTGATTCCATAAACATGTGTGGGATTTCAACTCTTACCACCCCAAGACTGCATGGCCAATGGAGGGCATTAGACTCCTTAAAGCCAATGCAGCATTTGTACAAATTGTGCCAATTTCCCTTTCAGCTTCAGAACATAACTCAATATGGAATGCCAGCCTGAAGCAGCACCCAGAATTCAGACCAGTTTTTCAGGAGGGCGGCAGAGGAAGGGCTTTCACCAGATCCAAAACCATGTGATTCTTACTGAGGGAAAAAGAAAATTTCAGCTCAGCCTGAAATTTGATTCCGATATATTATACCCACCTATTAAGGAAGCGTAAGAATCTTATTCTTAAACTCTCTTTAAAAAAAAATCTACAGATCCCAACTTCCCAGTTATCACTCAGTTTTTAGTGCTACTGTATATTCACAGATTTCAATTTCATCAGCAGTTGGAGTCCTATAAATATTATTATTAGCTATTACACTCCTTTCTTCCACAAAGTACAGCCCACTTTTGAAACAAAAAATCCTGCAGGGTTTATTTTTGCCTTACCTGTATAACAGAAAGTGTTGGTTTAAATTTAGGGTGTTCTAGCTTCAGTAAATTCAGGGCTTTTCTTGAGGTTTCAATTATTTCTCTTGAAATAATAATAATAAATGTGTTAATGGGTAATATGATGACTTTTCTTGTCAGCTGGTATCTTTATGGATTCAGTCTCAACCATACCTCATTTCAACATAAATACGTAATGCATGTTAACAATACTACATGTAAGACACCACCATATTTGCTCTGTAGACTCTATGTTGACTGAGCATAACACCCCCCCCACAATAAGCCTCAAGTTGCATCATCAAATAAACTTCATAAACTAATAGTGGATAAGAGTTTATTCATTCATTCATTCATTTATTTTCTGCCCTTTGTAATTCTGTTGGAGGGCACTATTCACTGAGCACCTTCTAGGCCAACTTTCAGTAAGTAAGAGAGAGCTATTTATTTAGAAGACAATATTTAAGAAAAACTACAGCACCATAAACTACAAAACTGTAAAACCATTTCTATTTATGGTTGCCAGTTTCTGTGCCATGTAAACTTGATCTTTGATGATTTTTGATGCTGCCCTGATAAGAAACCCTTGGTTTCTCAAAAGCAGGTTTTTCCCACATCCAAATCCTAAGTATTTTATAATTTAATTCAATATATACTATATCCAACGCAAATCGTTTAAAGTTCAAAGGGGGCTATTTGCAAATTAATGTGTATATTGTTGCAGACTTGCTGCAAACAAATCCAAATCTATTGAGCTGCCAGGCAAGAGGACTGTCCCTTCAAAACTGCACACGTTACCAGACAGTAAATCCCACTCAGCAAGCTGGGATATTTGGACTATGTGGAGTCCTTGGGGTTCTCTGAGCTTGGTTCTTTTCTTGCAAACATTTCATTACCCGGCTATGTCCTACATAGTGTTTGTTACAGTCAGAAGGCTTGCAGAGCGCATCCAACTAGCAGTCAGAAGACATGATGTGAAAACTCCTTAATCTCACAACACATGGACAGACTCAACCATAGTTTTAACTGGGAAACTGTCAACATTTTCGACCAAGCTAAATCCAAAAATGCAAGAGAATTATTGGAAGCTTGGTATTCAGACAAGGCAGCCATCAACAGATACATAGAGATAAACAGCATCTACACACTATTCAAAAGAGACAATAGAAAAGAAAACAAAAGAACAGAAGATCACCTCACCAGCAATCGTCACCCAGATAAGCAGAGATTACCACCAGGTACACAATCGAGCAGTGAACAATAAATACCCTAATCAAGGACCTACCAGAGGAACAATACAAGACCCCCACCCCCACCAAGACTGGCAGGCATGCCGCAATATATTGTATAAACAGAGAGCAAACCCCATCCCATTTTAGCACTGAAGATGTTACCTAGCCGGGTAATGAAACGTTTGCAAGAAAACAACCAAGCTCAGAGAACCCCAAGGACTCCACAGTTCAACCCTGAGCTACACATATTCGCCTCTATTGGTATCCGGACTATACAAATTATACAAAAGGCTGAACCATAAGATGTGCTATTTTTCTTGCCAGCTTTTCAAAAGTCACGAAACCCATTTGGCAAGCGAAACTCGCTCCAACAATTGCCACTGATTTTAAAGGGGCTACAACCATGAAAGATGAACAGCCCTAAACGGCTGCAAAATGCAGCGACGATACACGCGCAAACAGCGGGACTGACGGCCGCTTTACGTGGCAAAGCTTTGAACATCCCACTCAGTCCCGGTCCGCTAACGTTCCAAGCCCCGTAAGCCGGCAGATCAGAAGGAGGTAGTCACGTGGCCTGGGGAAACCGCGCCTTTCCCTTCTTTACAGCTGATTGGCTCCGAGAGCCGCCACTTCCTCCTTCTCCTCGCCAATTTAGCGGCTTTATTGCATCAGACCCAACAACGCGAGGGCGGGGCTTGGTAAGTCTCCCACGTGCGGCGCCGGCCGGCCAGTTTCTAGTTATGAAAGAGCGAGCGGCGGGACTTGCCAGGCGGCGCCCGCTTCTCTCTCCCCGGGGCGGCTGCCTACCTCGTCGCGGAGCCTTGAGCGCCTCCGCCGCCTTGCTGCTTCTCGCAGTAGCCCCGCGTGCTGTGCATCCCTCGCTGGGGCAAGAGCGCCGTGGGGCCAGTGGCTGCCACAGGGCGCAGCCGTTTGCGAGGGGAGCCGCCGCCGCTGCCGCCGCCGCTCTTCTTCGCAGGCCCCGCGGCGGCCGGCCCCGCTGGTCTCCAGAGCAGGCGGCGCAAGGCGGAGAACCTCATCCTGAGGGGAGAAGACGGCCGACGAGTGGCTTGTGCTTCCCGGCGGGGAGGAGTGGTTGGGCTCTGGGGAAGGACGTGCTGCGGCTGGGAGGGAGGCGGAGTAGGGTGCTGGCCGGACAGCGCTGGGTTGGCTCCGGCGGCAGGAGGCAAGGCGGAGCCGAGCTCGTTGGGGGGAGTCTGTTGCACTTCCTTTCCGTCTTGGTGCGAGGAGTGAGGCCTCGCAGGTCACCGGTAGCGTTGGAAAGGCTGCAAACGAGATCTGGGTTGGACGCCCGCAGTCCTGTGTGTGAGACTGACCCGTGCATTTTTCGATAGTGAGCAGAGGGTTTGTCTTTTCGGAAAAAGTAATGTATTCGTGGAGAATGTCTCAGCTTTCAAGTCCTGTACTACGCAGATTTGGAGGCAAATCCTGAGTCTTAATACACAATTCGATAATACCTTGATTAAAAAGTAAAGTCTTCGTGTTGAACGCGACTCCTGGTGTCGCCGTGGCCATGTTAGTAATTGAAAGGGAAATTCCACTACTACCAACGTGGTACAATAGATTGGGAGGTCAGAAAACAGACCTGGAGAAGGTTACAGCAACTTATTTTTTTTGTTAAGAGGTGGATATGACCATGAAGTTACCATCTCAACTCTGAGTGTTACCTCTTTTTGTATCTGCCCCAAAGGAAAATAACCTGAATACGGGGTTGCTAGACAGACGTTCCAGTCTATTATGTACTATGTTGGCAAATTTAAGCCGATCCTTCAGTTTTCAAGAAGAGAGAAGGGAAGAAATGTTCCTTTTTAGGTAATAGCTTCTGACGGGGCTTAAGAAATCATGTCTTATATTTGAATGTGGACTGACTTCTGATAGCAGATTTCTTCCTAGATAAATTGTCTACAAATTACTGTACCATTTTAAAGCTTCCAAAATAAGTCAGAATATTTGAGGTAGCATAGATCTGGAACACTGTGGAAAATTACAATAGTTGGTAGCCAGGAACAGGCTATGATTGCTGTTGGCACCAGCAGCCAAACAAAACAAAAACTGCAAAATATGTTTTTCACAATATGTTAAAGGATTTGGCAGCTGTCCTTTGTTTTGGATTTTGCTGTGTTATTGCTGTATAAATTTGCCAGTAAACTTTGGCAGTTGGCCAAAGATGCTGTAAGTGGATTTACTTTGTAGACAATTACTCCTGGCCTGCTCGTTTAATTTTTCTTAATTAGGTTCCACTCCTGGTAGTCTAGACAGGCTTTTTCCAAATAAGTTGTAGTGATTTGAGTATTTCTTATGGGTGCAGGAAAAGTTATTTTGTGTGAAAACAGTGTTAGTACTCATCTTGCCTGGCCCCTTCTCCACTTTGACTACTCTTGGGTGCAGAAATCCCACATTCTTGCTGTGGCTTGAATGCATTTGATTCTGCATTCAAGCTGTAGTGATGCCTTCTGTAGTCTGTTGCATGGACAGAGAAAGAGAATACAGGTAGTCCTCACTTAACAACTGTTCATTTAGCGATAGTTTGAGGTTATGACGATGCTAAAATGAATTACAACTGGTGCCTGAAGTTATGACTGTTGCAGTGGTCACGTGATTGCAATCTGGGTGCTTGGCAACCAGGCCTAACTTATGATGGCTGTAGTGTCCCAGGGTCATTTGATTGCCATTTGCAATCTTCCCAGCTGGCTTCCAGCAAGCATAATCACTGAGATTCACTTAGTGACCGCTGCAGATAGATTGTAAAATTGGGTCTGGTCATGTGATATTTCACTTAACCACATCACTTAGCGAGCTAAATTACAGTCCCAACTATGGTCATTAAGTGAGGACTACTGCAGAACTAGGTTGCTGAAGGTTGTCATAGTGAAGCTTTAAAGGATGTTGGAACATACTAAATTTCTTTGAAATATGGAGCTTCTGCCACTTTTTGTACTATTTCTGCAGCATCTTAAAGAGGGCAACAAACTCAGCAATTAATCATTAAGTGCTAAAGTGTTTGGTATGACAAGATATTACAGTAGTTCATTAAAAAGTCTGTATCCAAGTAACTACTGCAAGCAACTAGTATTTATTTTTTTCTAAGCAGCGTTTATTTACAGGTTTGACATGCTTTAAACTCAGCTTTTAAGCATAACAAAGGGGGAAAAAAGCTGGACTTTTCTACATGTACATATGGTTTTACATAGTCTTTACAAAATAAGTTTTGTAAAAGTGCAACACAGAGGGTCTATTTCTTATCAATAGAATAAAATAGTAATGCATGATTTGTTGAAACTAGGAAAGTAGATGTGAATTCATCCAGAATAAGCAACTTCATTTTGCATCTGTCCAGTAGTATAGTGCAGGTACTACCAGTGAATGCAGAATAGAAATAATTTTTCTAAAAAAATTTAGGCTATTTTACAAACAATATTACCTGGTTAAAAATAAGGCTCCTTTAAAATTTCTTCAAAGTTGTGAAGGAGAGCGGTAACTTATTAAAGAGATATGCCCACCTTTAGAATGGGACAATAAAGAATGTACAGTACATGTGATAGCAAGCCACTTACATATTCCCTAGCCCCGGTATTCTAATTTTAGCAACCACTGTTGCTTTCCCCCATATTTTTGTTCTGCCCATGATAATTAATGAAGTAATGTGTTCAGAAGCACTCAGTGGCTTTGTAGGCCTATCTACTGTGAGTGATAGTAACCCAAAAGTTAACTCACATTTTGTTTATGAAAAGGCACCTACTTGATTCTGTTTAAACTCCAGAATTTTAAAAGAAAAATTATCCTTGGAGCGGGCTGAAAACCTGAATACATTTAGCCTTCTAGAACTGTAAATCTATATAAAATATCTTCCAAAAAACATGTGATCTGAATTTGTCAAGTAACCAAATGCATACCTAATATTCACACAAATGAACACTGGTTTCCTTTCTATTTTGGCTACATATTTTATAAAATAGTTTTTTCCAAAAAAAAATTAAATCGTTTCCTCTGTAATTTTGGGGTAGGGGAACGATGCTATCAACACAAAGTTATCTACAAATCAAGAACTAGATTAAGAAGTTGGAGGTGGGGTTCCTCGGTTTTTTTTCATCCAGACCAGAAAATCACCATTCCCTTTGCTTTTACAAAAACAGTGTCTTAGGCTCATCCATATTGAATTTCAGCTATTTTTATTCCCTGCCAGCAAGGTTAAAAAGTACTGAAAATATACTGAGGCTTGTTCCTTATGACTATATCTTACATATTTCACTACTTTATCAGATTAAGAAAAATCCTCTAGTATAACAAAGCAGGCATGACATTACTATATTCAGATTACTATTACTATATTTATATTATTTTACATGTTTTATTAAATAAAAATTTCCTAAATTCATATGAACTTAACTTTTCATCTGTTTACTAAACACACATTGATTGGCCGCCAGCTTTTCTACTGAATTTGGGGCAGCTTCCAGACGTAAGAAAAATAGAAGTGTTCCAGAACTTGTATTCCACTAAGAAAAAACACCAGAATGATGCATTTCAAAGTAATTCAGCAACCATAGCTCCTTCAGTATTTATTTCAGAAGAAGGGATTATACGCTTGTTAACTGAGGGCTTTTGCCACATCACAAAGTCACTGCTGACGTTCTAAAAATTCTGACTGTGGTTATGCTTTTTGGTGGAATGATGTAAGAAACCAAATCCTGCTCAGTAAAATGTATTTCACTTGGTACTTAGATTTCTTGATGTCCTTCATGTGAAACTTGGTTGTACAGATCGTGTATTCACATATTTTTGTTTTCAAGTATTTCAAACTGAAGCTATCTTAAAAGAGGGTATGTACAGCAACATTAGCGGGGGGGGGGGGAGCCAAACTATTCCAGCCTGAAGAAGCTATTTAGTTTGTAGGCTTAATTTTAAATTTGTCCCTAGACCCACGTGCATGCTTGGGGTCAAGACTAAAAAGGCCGTACATGCCCTGTGATTGGTTGCCCTAGACGGGGACCTACGCCCATTCAGACTCGTTCAGACTGATGCCAAAGTCAGTATGTAGACACTGCAGGTAGGTCCTGTGCTGCTGCTGATCTGTGGTACCAAATCTGTGAGCTGGGGACATGACTTCTTGGAGGCGGGATAGAAAGAATGTATTTAGCGCATTGAAATAAAAGGGTTTTCTAAGCTAGAATTCTAGAAAAATGTTCCTCCTTGATCCCAAATATCCATTTGGTCTGTACCATTTGCAGTTTTACTTAATTAAAACTATGTGGAAACATAACTAGTGCATACATATGACACATTAGTACATTTCAGTCCAGTCAAAGCACTTCACTCTTCAGTGTTGTAAATGGTCTTTAAGCAAGTAAATTATGAAGTACACAAAGTTTAACTCCTGAAGATGTTCCACTGCACTTTTTGATTCCCTTTCTATGAAATTCTGGTATATGTCACCAGTTCTCATATATACTAAGTTGCTAAGATTACAGTGTATGGAACAGAATGATACAAACAGATGCAAGGTATTGTTCCTATAGTGGTAGTTAGAAATATGTATACAGCAATATGACTTACAAGAATTGGTTGTCATACTGTAACTATCACATTAAGGCAGAACAACAGGGGTAGGGGAAGAAAACATCAAGCAAAACTACTTGAACTGAGACACTGAAATTTTTCCCTTAAGGATTGGACGATGTTCTGCTGACTACTAGATGGCACGTTCCATAGGTAATCGTTCAATTTGTCTGAATCACCATATGCTGTCAGGAAAGAATCTGATAATTTAGAAGAATCCAGCAACTTGCCACTGTGAGTTTCTGAAGGAGTAGAGTGCGTATTCACTTTGGAATCCAAGTCCTTTGTTTGGTTATAGAAAGTCTCTAAGTCAGATCCCTCATCCTCAGATTTAATTTCAACATAGTCATCATCATCTCCTTCCCCATTGTCAGTATCTTTAAAATTACTAAAATAATTGTGGGTTGCTATTTGTGCATTTGAGGGTAAGTTCCTGTTAACTCTTAGAATTTTCTGAGAGTCTTGTAGAATCATTTCTGAGACATTTTCTGAGATCTGCTTTGTCCCATCACAGGCTGGATGGTCAGGGGTGACCATGGACACTGATTCTTGACAGTGGTCAGTCAGAAACTTTCTGTTTGAATGCAAATGTTTCTTCCCCATTTCAGGTGGATAACTTATTGATTCTTCGGACTTATGGAGCACAATGGAGGAAGAAGATTGTGATCTGCTGTATGCCTGTGGCTTTGTACTGCTTTCTGTCCTCCCTAAAGAATTATAAAGGTGGCTGTGATACAAATTCTCTTTATTGGGCTGATTTATAATAGCACTCCACCTTTGTGCAGGAATGTGCGGACAAAGAGGTGTCTGAAAGGAAGGCACCGAGCACGTTGCAGGTCTCACATTTGGTGTTGTCCCCATCTCTGAAAGAGAGCTTTCTGTCTTCAGGCGAGGAGCTTCTGGCCAAGGAGAAAAATCAGAGAGTTCTCCATTACTGTATGTTGAGTGCAAAAGCCAATTTTCAGCTTTTAAGCATTCTGCAGCTAAGTGAGATGTGGACACAGGTGAGGAGTATCTTATGTTTGTTTCTTGAGAAGTAACCTTCTGTGTTTTGGGTGAGGTTTCCCGGAATACAATCTGATCATATAGCTGAGAGTATTCAGCAATTCTTGCACCTAAAAAGCAAAGAGAAGATTTACTAATCTTAACAAATAATGACAATACCACCAGTAAAAGTTAACATTTCCAGGTAAATAAGGGTATTTTCAGATAAACTTTTAGTTAAGCGCCACAGATTTTAACAGGTACTTTCTGCCAAACAAATATAGAAGAGCATCTGATCTTAGACACAGGTTCATTCTTTCCCATTTCCTATCCTTTCTCCTCCATCTTCTCAATATGGGATGTCCCTGGAGCAAACCAGGGCACATGAAGAAAGTGCAACCAGAAGCCCAACTGAAGTCCATGTGTATAACAGATGTATCCCCCCCCGTTTTTTTTTTTTTTGGTGCCTTGAATCAATGTTGATTCCTGACGACTGCTTGGACTAGTCCCTGAAGTTTTCTTGCAAGGTTTTTTGGAAGTGATTTGGCACTGCCTTCTTCCTAGGGCTGAGAATGAGTGATTGGTTCCAAGGTCACCCAGCTGGCTTTGTGCCTAAGGTGGGACTAGAACTCGCAGTCTCCTGGTTTCTAGCCTGAAGCTTTAACCACTACACCAAACTGACACAATCTTAATTAGTGTGCTCACTACTGCCACACAATTTCTTCTATAATTTCATCTGCATTCTTACTCCTGCAACCACATCCCAATCTTGGGAGTTTCCTCACAGAAAGAGGCAACCTTTCTGCCCTATACTATGCCTCAGGAGACCTAAAGAAGGGAGGTTTTCTATCTCCTGGTGCTAAAATAAAGTCATCTTGTGGCATCTAGGAAGCACACCTCTTCTCTAGTGATCCCTGCCCTGTGGCACACCCTCCCCCTTGAGATCTGGCAGGCCTCCACTTTCCGAGGCTTCTGGAAGGACTTGAAGAGCTGGCTCTTCCCACGAGTGTTAGGTTAGGGAGTGGCTGGAGCCCAGTGACTCTAAATGTCAATGAAGGGAAGAGAATCTGTTTTGGGGCACAATGAGGTTTTGTGGGATTTTTATATGGTGGTGAATTTTTATATGTTTACTGCTGTTTTTTGTGAGCTGCCCAGGGTTGTTATACATAAGATGGGAGGCCATACAAGTCCAATAAATAAATAGTTTCCAAGCTGTTTCTATGCATTTGTCTTCAAAACATGGTTGTGCGCTCTTCATTTGCACAATGAAAAGCCAATACTCTTTTATGACAACATAAGTAGCTTTTAATTTGCCCTTTTAAGTTAACACTCCCGCCACCCAATATAAACCTCCCTCTCCATTTTCCACCATGAAATTTCCTGGAGAAGGCAATAAAATAAAGTATTATTGGTATATTTCTCACTTCAAGCAAATATGAGCAAAATATGGCATTCATGTCTATATTCTTGTTTTCTAACAGATCCTTTATTAATTAAATGAAGTTATATAATTAGAATCTATGGTAGGCAAGTTCTTAAATGCACTGAGCAACTTGCTTTTCTGATTTAAATGAAACATTCATGTGGCTTAATTTAAAAGCCACATAGTTAAACTAGTGCAATAAAATTAAAATCAGAGACAAATCTTACTCATAATGAAAGAAGCACTAGCATAAGTATATTAATTGGAATTTGTTCAGTTAGTTCAAAAAGTTATTGACCAATGGATGGGTAAAATATAGCCATATGTCACTGTGTTCAAGCATTCAACAGGTCAGTTTATAAAATGAGGAAAAATGTAAATGTACCAATGGCAGGTCCACCTTGTTTCTTCTCTTCTAAAATGGCTGCTAAATCCTTGTGCTTTGATTTCTGTTGCCGACTGAGAAGCTGTTCCTGCTCTGGACTTTTTACTTTCAAAAACTGATTTGCTCTCTTAATTTTTTGGCTGTATTGTCTTGCCATCATAAAAACCCGATTCTTTGTTTTATCCACAGTATCCAGTTCACCATTAGTATTTATTGCATTTACAGAGCAGAGAATATTATTGGTAGATTCATGAAGGCTATCAGCAAAACTTCTGTCATTTGAGAGAGTAGATCTGTTGAGATCTATTAGTGAATTTGCTTTACATGATGTTGCCTCTTCAACTTTAAGGTTGGCTTCACTTAACCTCGCTACCTTGTTTGGCAAAGTTTTTGAGAAAGCAGGTGTTTCCGGCAGAGAGAGCAGAGACAATGAATATTCTACATCTTTATTTGGTTCACCAATAGTTCTACTAGATGCTTGATTATCAGCCTCATCTTTGCAAACAGGAAAAGCTGCAAGGACATGATCTCGTGCCTTTTCTTCATTCTTCTTGATATAATTCTCCAGATCATTCCAGATTTCATCTACTTCCTCTGATAATTTATCTGCAACAGACTTGTGAGAATGTGAATCAGAGTTGGAGGAGCTGTCCACCAAACTTAAGTAGCCATGATCTAATGGAACATAATGATAGGAATTTTCATCTTCACTGAACTGGAGGCTTTCTTCAGAAACAAATTGTCGGAGCTGGTTACAGCATGCAAAGTCTGTTTCCACACCCAGAAAACTCCTCTTTTTGGAACACTTGAGGTGATCACATTTGAAATTTGGCACTGATTCTTCTGGGAGACCTATGGTATCATAGATATTTTCCTCACTAATCCTTAACTCACGAGTTCTTATGGATGAAGTGTCTCTCCTGGGAATTGTTTCATTTCTGCTAGGAATAGAAGTCCTGTTTTGAGATGCTTGAGTTTTTTTGAAAGAATGGTCTTGGTCATGTGCCTCATAGAGTGAATCTCTAGCTGACCCTTGTGGGGCACGGTTGGACTCTTCCCTCTGAACCAGTCCCATTAATTTCAAATCTTCAAAACTTATATTGTCATAGACATGATCTATGTCATCTATAGTGAATTCTTCTGAAGATTCTTGACATTCTTGCAGATTGTCCATGTCACTTCTACAGTTTTTCGCTTCATTCCAAGAGGCACTTAGATCATAGTTATTCTTCCTGTATCTTGCTCCAGCTGGAGAAGTTTTACTTTCACCAGCACTGCTTGCCCGCCTCATAATTCTATGAGAGTTCAGGTTGGAAATGTCGTTTTGATGAACTAGCCCTACATGCCAGCTGCAAGGACGGTTTGATGGGACCCTTTCTTCACATGCAATAGAAGTTAAGTTGGATGTAGAGTCTGATGGCATGAACATCTGGTAATCGTCATCATCATCATCTTCTATATTGTCTTGCAGAGGGCGTCTACTTGGGAACAATGCTTGCCGAATCTGATGATCTGTCCAGATATTTCTCACTGTAGCTGTTCTCCCCAAAATATTTGCCACAAATGAGCTGTTTTGTGGAGCAAATTGTTCAGATAGCTGACTACCTCCACTGCAGGAAAATGAAAGCTTTGTGTTCATCTGGGAAGATGCTTCATCTGTACATTCTTGGGAGTTCTGTGAAGTTTTCAAAGATAGAATATTATTAGCCTGCATTCTAATAACATAAATGCTAATCATGAACTTAGTTTTCAAACTCCTGATTCTTGTGTAGTCAAAATGACATTGTCAGTGCACAAGGAGGCGGCACTGGTAGTTCTGCTGCATTCTAAGGTTTACAGAGTTATACTCTTGTTATTTCATTAATTCTCTTATGAAAACCAGGACTAAATGTCTGTACACATACAATGGTATTTTGCTATGAGCATCTTGTGCATTTCAAGCACAAAAATCTGGAAGGGTAATGAGATGTCCACGAAGTTGGAGGAGAATCCTATTGTGCTACTTCATCCTGGATCATATTTTGAGGTAAGGCTGTTTTAATAATGATTGAGTAGAATGTAATGATTATCAAGATTTCTTCCCTCCACAGAGATAGTTACAGAGAAAGGGATATTACATAATATAGCTAATGGGAGAAGTGGACAGTATTAAGTGATTCTATGTAACGCTTTTCTTTTTTGTTTATTGTGTTAGAGCCTTTGATTTTTCCCCTTTTTTACTTCATTCACATCTGTCAATACATGAAAAAAAATTTTTTTTCATGATGTTTCTAAGGAAATGATTAGAATCTGAATGGTTTCATGGACATGTCCATGTAGATTTCTTAATACCATTACAGACATGGCTTATTAGCCTCTTTCTGGGACATTATTTCAATTTCCTATTCTAGGCTATATCTCGGATGGAGTTTACCAGGGAATATCCAAGTATTAAACAGTTAATCCAATCAAATTTAGTTGTTTTAGCTCCACCGTAGTTTGGTAAGGTGCTGCCATGATGATTTCAGAACTTTTTCAATTACCTGAATTTCACATATGTTGAGATTGAAACTTCTTCGTTTCTCAAAATTTTCAGTAACTTGACTATTCAGTCTTTTGCGGCCTCCCTTTGGTTTTTCCTGTAAATGTTGAGTGCTCTGTGGAAATGGGTGAATATTAAACTACAGTCTAATTTCAGCCACAGCAAAGTCTAACAATTTTCAGAGTTCAGCAAGTAGACACTATATTACAAATGATACTATAAAAGATTCTTTTTGTTAGGGTTCTTCTATCTACACTGACAGAAGTTCAGGATGGCCTCTTGGATTAAATTCAAACAAGATTTCTCTGGGACTATTGTTCTCATTATGTTAAAATGTTGGTAACATTTTAAATACATTCCAATAGTGAAATGCAAGAATATTAATAGGATGAAGGGGGGGGGGGTCAACAAAGAGAGGAAAACACATCTTCCACTTTTCTTTCTGCATCTCTCTCTTTCTTTCATATCTGATGTTTCTCAGTCTTTTTCCCTGATTCAGTCTTCCCTTTTTGTATTCTTTTATTCTCTTGTTGTGTTCACTCTCTCAGCACATTATCAAGTTGCTTTCTGTTAGCTCAATATAACTATTGAGGAATGGAAGGAAATCCTTTCCAGATAATTCCTCCCTCTCTTGCCAAGCTCCATGAATTAGATTTTGGCAGAGGACAGAATACAACGATGGTTGAAGACCCTCAGAAGTTCCTATTGTATTACTGCAATGGCTAGGATACAGAAGTTAAGAAATAAATTATTTAAAAGAAGTGAAAATGTTAACCACCTCTGGTAATTGACTTGGATTACTGATAGCTAAAGCAAGGGTATCTTATTGTTTATTCAGTTTTTATATGTGGTTAATGGAGCCATCCTACATATGATATTGAACATTAATGGATCAATGTGTATCTTTTCATTTCATGAAATAAGGAACTTACTTGCTCAGTCTCTTCTTCATCATCAGCATCAGTTTGATCTGTAACATCTGTGAGAATATTATCCTCCTGACCACTGCTATAGGCTGCTTCATTTGAATCTAGCCGTTGGCAATGCAGTGAATGATTCTTCCTGGGACTGAGGAACAATTCAGCTTGAGATAGCAGGGTTCCTTCCGTACTCATCCGCTAGGGGTAGGGAGAGAAAAATACAGATTAACTATTCCATTCATATTCTGTACTATACAATACACTTTTTATACAACCCAGCAGAGTTTCCAAAGCAGCTCACAACACTTTGCATCTTCATGTTACTTTGCTGTAAAAAGCCATGTTATTATTTTTTTAAAGCAGTTTTTCTTGTCTTATCTTTATTTTTCAAATGTTTTTAAAAGAATGACTTGATGATTCTGTCCACTGTGGTCCTTGGCCTGCACATCTTTCAAATCTGGCCCTCGATATACTGTTCAAGGACTGGGGCGGCCTTTGAAATTGTGCACTCCTGCTTTAAAAGTATGTCCTGTATATTAGGGTTTGTTCTGCAGTATATTCACATGTACTCTGTTTTTATCATTTCTCATATGCTCTCATACACAGCTTTTATTTCAATATGGAAGATTCATATCATAACCCCTCTTGGCCATTGTACTGTTCCCTTTCCCTCGCTATTGCCAATCTGTTTTAGTTACATTAAGGTGGTTAAGTTTCATAAATCCTTCACACCATATTCCCTCTCCTCTTTTTCTTTTCTGCTGACTCAAATCAAATTATTCAGAGTAACTATGAATGTAACTGGCTCTATTATTTTTTTTAAACTATTAACCTGCATGTGATTTTGAATGAGTATGTACATAAGGTATGTGTACATGAAATATAAATATGCACCAACACATATCTGAGTGCAATTTTGGAGAGAAAGAGAGCAGAATAAAATATTTAAGGCCTAGTATGTCACATGAAATGAATCAGAGTTTAGAAGCAGCTAGAAAGTATATAATAGAACCTTTTAGATAGCAGTTTTAATGGCCTCTTCCCATTGTTCTCTCTTAGAGTCTCAGAAGTAGGTCTTTGATGACATAAGAATGGAACATTTCAAAGGGTACTAAGGAGGGCAGATCTGAAGACTAACAGGTATGATCAGTGGCACACACACTGCTGTTTTTGTATAATCCCCTTCATTTTAATATGTGGCTATTTGCTCCTGTTCCTGGTCTCCTCCCTGTTTTTGTAACATAATTAAAATGTGTACTGCTGTTTGTTGCTTCCAGATGTACTTCAAAGCAGAAGAAAAGGGTAAGGCCACCAGAAAGGAATCTTTAATGGAAAAAGGTACATACACACACACACCCCTTCTAAAATAATTGGTAATATTCAAGATCTGTTTTTTTTAAAAAGCATTGCTAGTTCCTTGAAGAAACAATATAGTTTACCTTTTGCAAATCTGGGTCCATTTCTGAAATGATTGAAAAAACACAATCGTAAGTATCATATGATGACCTGCATTTGTACTAACATTTAGTATACAGGTAGTCCCCAGTTTAAGAACGAGTTCTGTTCCCAAGGTCTGTCTTTAAGTCAAATTTGTATGTAATCCAGAACAGTATTATTGTATCATGCTGTATAAGTAGTATTGTGTAATTAATTCAAATCATTGTGTATTTAACTCGAATTTTGCTACAATAGGCTCTGTTCTTAACTATGGGTTGTCCGTAAACTGGGCATTCTTAACCCAGGGACTACCTGTACCATTTTACATGGGGAGAATCAAAAGAAATTTAAGAGTACTTAAATTTATGTCTCGGTGTAGGATAGGAAAGTTATTTTAGAAAACATTTCCTCTCTGTGGAAAAACTACCCTGCCTTTCAGTTAATTGGATAGAATGTCTTCACTGCAGAAAAGAGTGCTTCAGAAACCACTAATAGGTAGTGGAATAATGGTTTTAATACACAATAGAATTAAAAGTGTTAAGGTAAAAGGTAAATAACAGAAAGTGAGCAGTGAGAAGTCTTCCTCTTAATATGGCATGCACACATCTTGCTTGTTTCCATTCTTTGGGGGAGGGAATAATACAATTCAGGGCTATGCAGTGTGGAAGCACCAATGCAAAACTAGCCTGCAACTCTTTAAAGCAACCCCATCTTTTAAAACAGCAGTGTGATCCAGTTAAAACAACAACAGCAACAGAAGTTCAATTACAGCAAACACAGAGTGCAGTCTCATATGGCAGCCTGAAGCATTGTACATGATGCATTCAGTCCACGTGTATAAATCTACTGCAGATGGGTGACTCTGGTTCACTCACTTCTGGGAAGAATCAGTGAGTGGGTGTGTGACATCAATAGCATCGTTTTTGCCATTTAAAGCTTACTCCTAGCAGGATGCTATCACCATGTAATCAGCTGGAACTAAATGTAACTAAGTCAATTTAGAAACATATTCTGCTTAGCATTTTTATCCTAGACCCTCTGAGGTTTTTTGTAAAAAAAAATTATATAGTAAATTAACTCAGGAACTAGAACTCATTTGTAAAGTTGCTATTCTTAGTACTAAATTTATGACACATCTTTGCTGAGAGAGACATGATGTCACTTCCTCTATGCCATACATTTTGTACAGTTAATTACATGAATAATTACACTGAAATGTTGCCATGCTTAAATAAGCATTGTTAATAAAGTATATTTTGTAATTTGATATTGTGTAACTTACCACTTGGTTTTGTGATTTTATGAACTCTGGAAGAAGGTTCTGTGAAGAAAACACATGTATTTATTAATATTTTTATTTATTTAAATGTTTTAAAATAATATACATTCCACGTCTCTTATACCCAGCTACATTCAGTTTCTACCACTACCAAGCTGAAATTATTTAACAAAGTGAAGTGTGAATTTGTGAGAGAAACAAGCTGCTCAAAGAAATTATTTGCAGTGCAATCCCATGTGTGGCTATTCAGTAATAAACCCCACTGAGTGTAATGGCAAGCTACAGGTAAATTTGTGAAATGAAATTAAGTTGTCTTTTTACTATAATATAACCAGTATGTATATATGAATTCTTTAAAGTTTATTCTTACTGGGGCTCGCATTGCAGTTTTCGTATTATTTTTACTTCCAGGTTTAAATCTGTATTTCACTCACATATAATCTAATATTGCCACATAAAGCCATTTAATCTTAATTCTATTCCTCCAACCACATACATTGTAAATATAAGCATACCTGAAACAAATGTTATTACCTGATTTCCTTCTCACCCTTTGTGGGGTGATCCCTTCTTTTGAATTACTGGAAGCTTTCATTTCTTCTGGGCTATAATGGAACCCTGGGTGATCTATTAAAAAAAAATGATTCTCTGATTTTCAAAGTATTGTTTTATGTATTAGGTTCAGCCACTATTACATTTCCAAGAGATCCGTCACAGTGAAGTACAATCAGGAAGTAGAACTTATATTGGGATTTACATAGATACACACAGTTAAAGGCAGAGATCACATCAGAATAGGATTCATTTGTCCCCTTTGTATCTTCAAGAAAACCCTTTAATTTTCTCTCATAATAATGGCTCCTCCAGAGATGACCCAATCATTTAGGCAAATCTGACAACTCTTGGCAAAACAGGTGTCCTGCAGGCATTCGCAAGCAACCTAACAGATGATCGGCAGGTTATGATAAAAATGGAATGTACATAAAAACAAAAGTATCACAATACTCTTGATCATCTAACATGCTACTGGATGCATTCAAACAACATAAAGCCGGGATTTTTTAAAACCACTGTTTGGTGAACAAATCACAGTGAGCCTACTTGGTACATAAAGATGGGCAGTGACAAATTTGAAATATAAATAAATAAGCCCCAAACAAGCCATACCATGGCACAACTCTCTCTCCCCCCACCACACACACACCACATGGACTCCCAGTGGTATACAACAATATGGGCAACAGATCACTGACACATCACTCAACAAGCATACAAAATTATTATTTAAAAGGGGCTGCAGGTAAATTTAGTCCCACTCACATATACAGGAGAAAAAAATAAGCACATATATTTGGGGAAAGTATAGTTGTAATCTGTCCTTATCCCACAGGGAGCACAATGCCTCTGCACCATACTCCCCGCAAAGAAATTCCTGCACTATAAAAGCTTTCCATACATACATACATACAACATACACACACGCACAGACATATATACACACACACACCCCACCCAGAGCCTTGTATACAAGAGCAAGTTAAAAATAAAATATGTTAACAGGCTTTTGAAAAGGCTTTTCTAACTGAGTTCATATAAAATATCTTCACATAATAACACTGTTCTGCTTATACTGCAGATTAAGACTGAGGATGCTTGTGGGAGCTTTATTGTTCTACATGGGAAGCAAACCAACTTGATCTGCAGCCCTATACTACCGACAGGACTCTTACAAAAGTCACACTGTCTGGAAATAGAGTGGGCCAACTATTCTTTGTGAGTCTGCATAATAGCAACATTTTAAGGAAGGCATACATGAGCCTCACATGGCTATTCAGCAGATCTTAGTGCCCAGAAACTTAGTGACAGATAATATCAACTCTGTTGACTACTAAATATCTTCATCTCTCAATATTTATTTCCTGTTTTTAGAAACAGAAATGTAATTGAATTATTTAAATAAAGTACACTTACAAATTGCATCCATTTCAAGAATTGCTTGCTTGGCCTGAAAAAGAAATAGTAGATATTTAATTACTTATTTGATTTATATCCCAACTTTCTGCTCTGGCAGGCATTCAAGGCTGCTAACAAAATTTAAAAGATATAACTATATGCTAATGGATATTGAATTATTAATTATCATGGGAAAAGGATTGTGGAAATCCAGATTTAAATCCCCACTCAATTATGGAACTCATAAAGTAATTTTGGATCTTTTAGACTACCCTACCACCCTGCACTGTGGTCTAGGAGGAAAAGCAGAATATAAACATCATATACATTTCTGACACTGTGTTAAACCATCGATTAACCCTGGCAAATGTATATGCCCCAACAAAGTGTTCGACAAACTAATATGTATGTAGTGATACTGTTAAGACACTAATGATGCAACCCCTCCAGTCAGGCTTATTTATGATTTTTAGTAGAAGTATTGATTAAGAATGATCTAAATAGATTTTACTGTGAAGAATCAGTAGGTGAAAAGAAGTACGAAGCATTTTCTCTATTATCCAATGATTTTTCTGCAACTGCTTCTTCATGCATGAATATGTATATAAACACTCTTAACTAGAATCAAACACAAGACTGGAAATCTCATGTTTACTGTATCATGCTATCCAAACATGTTCCCCGTTTAACATTATTCTTAATCCTACAACTGGATTTGCTATGGTTGATTGACAGTATACATCTCACAATATAACATGCTAAACCCAAACCAAGGAACCCACATTTTGCTCTAGCGTTTGTGTGTGTGTGCATTAAAAAAAATAATCACATATTTGATAGGAAAAAAATGCATCCTACATTGTTTAACATGGCAAGATGGTGCACAAAGAAATCTGCAAGATTAAAGATGCAATTCAGCTGTTGTCCACTAGGTGTGGCCCATGCACAGTCTCGGATGCAAAGACCAACCTATTGTTACAGCAACTTCATAAAACCCTTCATTATTTTCTCTACAAAGCATTATCTCACTCAAAAATTATAAGCTAACGTTTGGTTTATGAAAATGATGGCATGTACCAGGTATGGGGAACCTGTGGTCCTCTGGATATTATACAATACAAACTCACATCACTTCCAACAAACTTGCCAACGGTCAGAAATGACAGGAGTTGCAGCCTAGCATTATCTGGAGAAGCAGAGCAATTTGGCATACAAACTGATAAATAAATGTTAAGAAGCTACACTTTCCAATTCCATTGTTGCTTCCCACACACACTATTGCTGCCATTCAGCCGAGTCTTACAGTGGTACAGCATACACACAATTATAGCTCTTTATGAATCTCTTTTTCTAATATAATAAATGTTTTGACATCATTATTAATTTCATTTCTATTGTTTCAGTGCCTCCCTCATTGTGTCCTAGGAAAATACTATTTAGCAGGGAACAAATAGGACAGGATATCTGTCAATGTATACGGGGTGTACAAATAAACTTTCTGAGTTGTATTCAGTCCTGACTCCAACTCACGAAATTCAGATATGCAGTCTGTAATACCATCATCCCTTCTGAAAAGAAGGACTCAAGGATTAGGAGAACGTTTGGAATGCTTAAGATACAGTGTGATGGGCTACACCAGATGTGTGTGAGAAAGCATCAGCAAAAAGCAGATGCCCCTGTTTAAACAAGTAGAAAGGCTTCTGATAAGGAAAAGCTATAATTTTATCTGAGACTGTTCAGTCAAACTAAATAGATGGATCAATTCAACAAACAGAGAACATGATTTTCAGGAAAAAAAATGGAATCAGATCCCAGCTCAGTTAAGAATTTATAAACTTGTCCTTTCCTTCCATCCATAAAAAAGGATTAATTTAAAATTTTAATAATGAAGACAGGTGGTTATGTAAAGATACTTTACAGACAAACCTATTTATATTGGTAACAGATAATAAATAGAAACACATCCCTTTTTCTGCACAACTCAGTCATTTCATATTTTGAGACATGCAATGTAGAATTATACTTAAATCACAGAAATCCTCTGTAACTTCTTGGAACAAATCCTTCCAAAATCTGCACACCTTCCACTTGGCATACTAAAAACTTAATTTATTTTTCTTGTTTGTTACTAGGGAGTATTTTTCCATTACAGAAAAGCAAGTTAAAAATACTAAAAAAATAAATAGTTTGACATGGAATACCTTCCAAGGATTGCTTGATGTACATATTGCCAAAGTAAAGACTCTGGTGTGACTATTTAAGTATTACAGGCCTAGAGATGAAACTGTTCAGTGAAACTGCTATGTTAATCTTTCTCAGTATTACTTGGCTGAAATAGCAGCAGTGAAGTAAACACCAATCAAGGCCGAACGAAAGGTAGGAAGATAGAACACATACTGGTGAAATAAAGGTAGATCCCCCTCTTCTGGATATGGAAAGGCCCCCATGAAAGCTTTGGGTAGTTTTGGAAGAAAAACATGACTAATTGGCTCAGTATATAGTAACTTTCTTTAAAACAATATTTACTTTGCAGTAAGCTTAGTGAGTGAAAAAAAGGTCTGCATTTCTTACAGAACTATAAGAACAGACTGGTAATGAAAGGATGGTCCCTGAAGATCACTGTTGACATACAGAACAGTAGAGAAGTATAGGCATCTCTGAGTATGACAGGGAAAGACTTATAATTGAATAGTGAAGAGACAATATGTGTTAGTACAAAATACTGAGCTAGATGGATTAATAATCTACTTTTCTATAAGTCAATTTCCTTTCCCCCTACAAATTATTTTTATTCTTTCCATCTTAATAGAGTATTGGAAAGAAATTATGTTAAGAGGGTCTAGAGACTGTCCATCTGTCTGTCAACAGAGAATGGGACCAAATCTGTGTAGTGAGAGAGGCCAGCAAGTTTAAAAATGGTCCAGATTAAACTGGGTGTCGAGAAAAAACATCTAGAAAATTTCCCCCAATGCATTGGGGGAGGGGGGAATTGGGCAGCTGCTCAGAAAGTTGCCAAGTGCTCCTTTCTAAGTCATCTTCCCTCCCAGTCACATAACACAGCACAGGACACAGGCAGGACACAGCTTGCCCTGTGCTTCCCAGTGCACACAAATACACACAAATTAACACAGAGATCCAGTTCCTTCACTAATACAGACACTTGCCGTAAAGGGGTTGGAAAGTTCCAGAAGCCATGCTCTTCTTTCATTCCCTACCTTGCTCTTTGTAAATATTTTAATATATTTTGCTCATCATAGATAAGGGAGAAGACTGATCATCCTGATAAAATAACAGAATAACATTTTGAAAAGCAAAACTCTTTTGAAATGCCCTGATCCAAAGGAACTTTAACCGTATGCTTACTGTATCCAGTACTATTTGTAATGACATGGCTACAGATATTTCTTCAAGGAAAAGTAAAATGCACGCTTTTAAAAAATTATAAGAAGGTTTTACCTTAGCTGGAATTTTAGCAGGATGGTTTTCTAGAATTAATCTCTTCAAATGAAGAATCCAAAGGCGCTTGTCTTGCTGTGACTTTGCCTATTGCAAAAGGACAAGGTAGTTAAAAAGTTATAGCTCTTGAAATACCAGAGAGGAAAAAAATCAGTAAAGCCATCTGAATCTGACTTCAAGTAGAAAATCTGACTTGAAGTAGAAAAGCTAGCTCTTTTCCCAAAAACGATTAGAATTTTCTTGCTTATAGAAACTGAGACACAGTGTACAAACCACAGTGTTACACATAGATCTCCGCCCATCACAGTCAATTGTAGGCACAATGCTAGCTTGAAATACATCCATTATTTTTCTAGTCCTGACAAAAATGGACTCAGCTAGGTGGCAGCATGTAATCAATCCGTGCTGATGTCAGAAAGTTGTACAGGATTGGCTCTAATTAGTAATCTGAATGTGAGATCACCAAACTATCTCAGGGTTGCAGACTGGATAGGGAAATTAAAAATACACACTGGAAGAGGGCAATGACAAACCATTTTTCCATATTGTTGCCAAGAAACTTTATTTTTACCTTACCTTTTATAATAAAACCTGAGCTTAATACATTAAAATAGCATCACTCTACTATATTTCTCTCCAAAAGAAAGGGAAAAGAGAAAAGATCTAGATAATAAGAAATAGGAACTGCTTGCAGGTATAACGATAAGAATTAATTCTATCAATCTAATTGCAGTGCTATTTCATGGGGTACATAATTATGAGAAATTCAGCCTTAATGTTACATTTATTAATATATTCACTACATAGTGATCTTTAAATACCTGAACAGTGTGCTGCATCTTGGGATTTTTATAATGGAAGACACTGAAGCTAAGAGGTTCTTTTGGTATGACTTCCACTAGCATGAGATTGCCACACTATAACAAAAAGAAAAATCATCGGTTTCCGGAGATAATGAAGGAAAATCTGACAGACCATTTTTAAAAAGTTAATTATATTTTTAAATGTTTAGAAGTGTACCAAGTTGGCTGAGTGGGGGAAAAAAAGAGGGGAAGGAAAGGTAAGAAACAAAATATTAAAAGCAAACAAAGCTGATAAGCAGAGCAGCCATAGAGGGTCTTGATAATAGCTAGTCGTTCACCGTTACCCTGAGAAAGGTTCAGAAAAAGGAGAAGCCATAAAGGAAAGGCAAAGAATTAAAAGGATGAAGTCAGAAACTCACAGGAAAAGGGGAAAGGAAACAGCAAGTGATTTTTAAAAGCTGAAGAACTGACTAAACAATAGATCCCATTCTGTATCAGACTCGACCATTATGCACATGCCATAATGATTTTTTTTTTTAAAAAGGGGTCAATTATTTATATATATTGTTGTGTTTAAATTGTTTCTACGTTTACACACAGGGAAATTTTTATTTTTTCACCTCTGCTGAAAACACACAGAATAGAGAAAAAAAGAACCCAGCTGCTCTATTAAAGAAACAATAAGGGGTACAGAAATATCCCGCTTCCTCTCCCTTGTAGGATACGCACTAATTACTCCCTTAATCTTCCCCCAAAGTACAACCTGCCATACCAAGATATGAGCTTTGTAAGTAAACGTCTCCTCTCTCTTCTTTGTAATAAGCAGCAGCTTATCAAAGAGGAACAGCGTGCGCTCATTTTTGGCTCTCTGGATGCGGAACGTTCCTTCTAACACTAGTTCTCCGTAACTTGCAAGGTCTGGCCCTTTCCAGTTAGTGAGCAAGCTTTGTATTTCCTGAAAGAGAGAGGAGTGAAAACAGTGTGTGCTAGAATATCTTAACACGGAAAACAAGCATAACACCACCACCACTCGTTTGCTTCCACGAGCATGAAAAAACGTTTGTATGACTAATAATCTCATCATGTATTACACCAGATAATTATTGATTATATAAAAGACAATCACATTTATTCCTAAATGTCGTAATATTGATAAAAGTTAAAGACACGTAACCTAGAGTCAACTGAACCCTGGATTCTAAGGTAGAGCAGGGCAAATACCAAATGCTACTAAAAATAAAAATATTATTCTTTTGATAGATACTTTTCTCAACATTTTAGAGAAATGGAAAGATGGAATAATAATGGAATAATAATAATGGAAATAATTACTGCTATAATGAAACAAATTAAAATTGCACAGCTGAATTTTGCCACCACTCTTTTGGTGGCGAAGATCATAACAAGGGCCAAGGACCATAAAAAAGAAACTATGCGATTGCTTATGCCCATAGGCATATTTACTCCTTGCATCTATTCAAGAAATTTTTGAATGAAAGAAAGTTTGGTCTAGTGGTTAAGGCACCAGGCTAGAAACCAGGAGACTGAGTTCTAGTCCCACTTTAGACATGAAAGCCGGCTGGGTGACTTTGGGCCAGTCACTCTCTCTCAGCCCAACCCACCTCACAGGGTTGTTGTTGTGGGGAAAATAGGAGGAACAAGGAGTAGTAGGTACTGTATGTTTGCCGTCTTGAGTTATTTTTATAGATAAAGGCGGGATAAAAAAAAAATCCTTAAAAAAAACAACCAGCTTTAAAAGACAGACAGTGGCTTGGTTCTGGTGATCCACATTAAAAATCCATACTCACATTACAATTATGCAGATTTGAGACTGAGTTTTTGCCAAAAGCTAGGCACATTCATATTAGCTGAACAACCTATATGCATGAGATGCAGTAAAAGAGCAAAATGCATTTGAAGGATGTTTCAAGTAGTAAAATAATAATTTCCTAATCTAAAACATTACAGGTGGTCCTTGTTTAATGACCACTCATTCAGTGACCAAACTTGCAACGGCACTGAACAAGTGGTAGTTACAACCGGTCCTCAAAGTTCCAGCCAGCACAGCAGCCCCGCAGTCACATGATCATGATTTGTGACCTTCACTGCCACCTTCCCACAAGCAAAGTCAAAGGGGAAGCTGGCAGGAAGTTGGAAGTCACAGTCATGTGAGGTCCTCACTTAATGACCTGTGTGAACCTTGCTAAATGACAATAAACAGGGACTGCTGGAACTGCCATAGCTAAGCAGCACAGACACATGATGTTGCACCTTACTGTCACTTAGCGATGGAAATTCTGGTCTCAGTTACTGTCGTTAACTGAGGACTACCTGTACTTACCAAGCTTGAGTCCTCAAAATAGGCATCATTTACCAATATGTAGGAACAATTCAACTTTGGGCTCTGTCCCCTCCAAATTTAACATTTTTTAAAAGGAGGTTTTTATACAGTCTACTGTTGATGCAAACATTTCTATAAAACTCTCATTCAGACTTTGAAGAAGCTTTTACAAATAACAAATCAAACTCATATTAAAAATTGCTTGGGAATTGGTGCAGCAAGTGGGCATTTTAATGTTCAAAATACAGAATAAAGAATCTTATAAATGTGTCATTCAGATGTTTTTGTCCAAAACATATGAATAAAATCTGAACAAAAGACAGAACATCCCTGATGAAGGATGCATTTTAACTCACTTGTAGCCTAATGGCATGTTCATGCTTCCTCTTCATATCATTGATATGCCATGCCACTCTCTGCATTGTATCTATGGCCTCTAAAACAACATCATAACCTTCAGTGTCCTTGTCAAGATGGTTTTCTATCTCCTGTTAAGAATCAATTGAAGAAGGCATTGTTTATGACACTTAAACATCTGAAAAGAAGATCTGACTGTTAAGTACAAATAATAATCTGATTCTTAAATAACTCTGGCTGCAGCCCATTTTTGTGGACTTTCAAGTTCAGATACCTAAAAAAAGTCATAATATCCTCAAGATTTCAACTCTAACAGTGCAGACTATATGAGAGAGATTCTTCAGCTCCACTTCCTCACTGGCAATCATTTGAAACATACATCCTTCTTCCAAGTCTTTCTTCTCCATGCTTCTCGATTCCACATACTTGTGGAAGTAGTGAGACTATAGTCTTGAGTACAAAGGGCTCAAGTAAGAAGAGATTGCTATTTTGTCACATGTAAATGTAATTTCTTACCATTGACCCTGTTTAGAATGAACACTGGGATCTGCTGAAGGAGCTGACAGCCATGGAACTACTGCAAACATTTAATTACAACTGCTAGACAAGAAGCTTAGTTGGGAAAGTGTTATAATTACATGTTGGCTAGCCTCAAAAACAATTTGAATGCAATACCATTTCCTTTGATATCACTGATCTTAGTGAGACATGACAAGCATGCCAGCTTATGTAGGACCTGTGACTCATGAAGCTGAACACAGACCAACAGACCATTTTGTGTGTGTGATATCCTCTGTTATGCAATCCCTGGTAGGACGCATTAGGAGGTGGTTTATTTTGCCTTCAGTTGATTGCCCTTCACAGATAATGGAATGTGTTTTAATTTGTAAATCCTCTAATAATGTACAGACATGCCTCAGAGTAGCTATGCAAAAATTCACAGGCCAAGGCACCAATTAGCACTTGAGTGATGAGCCAAGGTATGCTGCGGAAAAGGGGTGGAAACCTGAACAAAAATATCATTTGCTTTTAATTTAATTAATTAAAAGCAGTTTAATATGCTTAGTCCTTATGGCTTTATTTCAACTTCTTTGTGTTAAAAGTAACAGTCTGTTAGCAACTTTTGGAGGGGTTCTGGGGACAGCATTATGGGGAAATGCCAATGGCCTTGGGGCTAGAGTTATCACTTCATCACTCAGTTGCATTACACTGACAGCTATCTGGACAGTATTTATGGACATTAGGAATGAATCAGTCATTTAATATTTGGATATAGTTTTCTTGCATTTAAATCCTGGCTACAAAACTTTAGTTTGATAATTACATTGAGAATTAGCCATGGCAGATACTGGAAACATATACACCCTCTCCAAATTTAGGGCTCTGAAATATAATTAATCTCTCAATAGGAAGCATATGATAAAAATATTAAAAAGAAAACCAGATTTGTGAAAAATGTTAAAATGGGAAACTAAAAGGGTAATCAACCTGCATGCCAAAAACAGTGTTCTCTGAATACATACTCACATGTTTTAGGGCAGAGAAATACATACTTTCAGTAGGGCAGAGAAATATATACTTTTAGCCAGTATGATACCATTTACACATGATTTTTCAACCAGAATCTCCCAAGTTACCGCAGAAAAACAGGATGAAGTATTATCTAAGCAACTGAAGTAATGATGATCTACTCACAATATTTGCTTACTTTTTTATTTCAGGAGTTCTCAGATGTTATGTGGAGCTCTTTGTATAAGGCTTAGGAGACTATGAACACACCAGTCACCCAGCGTGAGCTGAGGCTATAAACCTTATTTGCGAGTAAACGACACAGACCACACTGGGGCTTACAGAAAGTCAGGCAATGGAAGTGGGGCGGGGGGGGGGGTCAGTACAAATTCAGCACATTCTAGATCAGTTGTTTTTTTCTGTGATACAAAAATGACTAATTTAGAGTATAAATGTATAACTTAGCCTTTATAGGTTCAAGAGAATGTAGACAAAGGTTCATTGACAAAGCATTTCACTTACATGCAAAAGTAAGTGATATTTCAGTATTCTTTGAACAGGCTTTAAGAGATAGGATCCCAAAGGAAGAGAATGTTGTAAAGCTTCTTGTCTTTCTCTGAAAAACTTGGCTAGGGACTTGTTCCTCATACATTCGGTGAGTACAGCCACTGACCTGTAAAGTGTACAAACACAGCTTTCAGAACATTGTTAACTTATTAATTATGCAGGAAACCACAAATTCAGATGCACACGTTTGTTTCAGGCTGACATTTGAACAGTTTACAAATTAGACTGTCTACGTATTTGAACAGGATTTTTCCTCCCCTAAAAATATTTTCTGTTTAGAATGAGTTTTGAAGAAAAAAGTTATTAGACTTTTTTCTATTAGAAAAACTATTTGACTCTGCCATATCATTTCTGTATCACCTCAGGGAAAGCCACTACCCCCATTCCAATGCTGCTGTCCGCTGGGAAAACAGGGCAGAAACTTCCAAAAAAAAAAAAAGTCTGTAGAGGCAAGTCTCACAGTTCTAAGGAAATCAACGAATACAAGAATCTCACTTTTTTCCTCCTTTCTATTTGCATGACACAAGCACTGTCCATCATATTCTGTACAGAAGCTTAATTCATACTTGTTGAAGGACAAGGAAATTAGGAAGACATTTTAAAGGTGGGATACCACAAGCAGAACTCCCATACTACTATCACAAGATATTGACCTAAGAAGCCGCTGTAGCTTAACCAAATGATATCTAACATAAATACTATTTTCAAAATACCCCAACAATCTGCCACATTACTTTTGCTTCTAAACTTTTTTTCATTGCCCATTCCCATCATTCAGCAGTTATTTATTTATTTATTCACTCACTCACTCACTCACTCATTAAATTTATATAGCCACCCTCTTCATGTATGTGAGTCTGGGTGGCTCATGGAATTAAAATAACAAAAAACAAAACATAGAAATAAACAAAAACAACAATAACAAAAACCATTAAAAACAAATTAAAACAGTCAAAAACAATTAACCATTAACTACAGAGCATAAAATGCAGGAGAGTGCCAACCAACAGCTTATGAGCAATTATGTCAAAGCCTAGGAAATAACTCCATTATTTAAATAATTGTTACTATATTTAATAAATATATTAACCTTCCTTAATGTCTGGTATTCAAAATAATGAATTCGCATATCTGTATGTTCAAATGGGCATTGTGAAAAGAAGCATCCATCTTCTCTGCAATTCCCCCCCCCAATACTTTCCATAAATTCTGTAACATTAATTCTGATTAAGTGATCACTTAAAGTTTTAGGCAACATAAAAAGATAATATCCATTTGGCTTGTGCAGTACTTTGAATTTCAAGGCAAAAAGGTACATTTGTGGGGGCATAAATGTTTCATCTGTCTGCGCCTCCTTAAACCAGGCATGTCTCATCTCAGGATTATGCAGTAAGTATGGAGGGAAAAGCATGACTCCTGCAAGAAAACAGGCCGGTGCTACATACCCAGATTTCTATGTCTGTTTGCCTTCAGTTCCAAAGTGCTCAACAGCCCTAACAAATATTACCTTTTGAAAATATATAATGGGAAACACACACACACACACAAAATTGCTCCTACCTTGGATAATTGGTACAATACTGTGTATATATGTGGAAATCTTCACTCTGTACATAAAGATCAAATGGAAAGCTTATTTAGCACCTTGAAAACAACATCCATTTGCCAGAAGCTCCCCAGAAAAGTGGAAGACCATGACTAACTAGACTTAACTTGAACTGGCCCGAAATCAATCAGCAACCAGCACAAAGGGCAGCACATTGACATACTAAAATGATACTGGCCAGCCCCAGAGACTTAGCTATCTTTTCCAAGCCAATTCAATCCATTCTGTCCCAGAATGAGCAAATTAAGGCTTCTACCCATATATGTATCCCCAAGAGTTAAAAAGGTAGATGAGAGATGACTTTTAGCACAAAATAAACAACCTACCAACCCCTACCAGATTTTTTCTCCACATGGGTCATATATTTTAGAGTACAGCATCTTTACTCTTTAGTAAAGTACTCTTTACATCTTTGCAATTTGAGGAAAACCCTTGGGAAAGGAAAACCACATACAATTTTGCATAACTATAAAGTTATAAACTATAAACTATAAAGTTTATAGATGATCAAAAGCATTTTTCCTGTACAGATTCTCTTAAACTAATTCCTGAAAAATCTCAGGTTAATTAAGACTAGCACATTTAAGTATCTTCCCTTTAGAACAGCCATTTTATGCTGCCCCATGGCCAATGCACATTGACACAGCGATTGTAACGTGCATGGATGACAACTAAGCCAGAAATTGCACTTATGATTGCAACTGAAAAAAGTGCTCCCACCAAGTGCTGTTGGCCTTACCCATGTTTGTGCGTTGCGGTAGATGAATTTTGATGGCCAAAACAACTTTAAATTGTGTGAACTGGTCCAAATGGATGCGGGGGGGAGGGGGGGCAGGGGCCAAACAGAAAAGAAGATAAAGGTTTATGGGCATTTCTCAATGTGCAACAACATGAGTAAGTATAGCATACCTATCTTCTTTTGCAGAGTGTTTCAGAATTAATAAAACACTCCATTCAGCTTAAAAGCTGTCTTAATCAGTGACAACCCACCCAATGATTTAAAAAATTTCCATTCAGCCACTGCTGATATTTTATCTTTGGGTTTAAACTTCAAATTCATGTATCTGCCTTCATTGGCATGAGACATAATAAGCTTACATCACAGCCTATTAAACATAGATGCTTTGAACTAACAACTACTGCAGAAATCTATTCCCTCCAATGAAGTAGTAATCATGTCAACCACAATTTGCAGCAGAGACATTACACTCTGTTATTAGCTGGTAGAATCATTCCAGTTATTGCATGTATTAAGTTGGGGATTCTTCAGTGTCATCCAAAATGAAAAGTTCAGTACTGAACTTACGCCCAATCTGTACATAAGCAAGCACTTACAAGCAAAAGGCAGAAAATAACCATCTAGTTCACTATATAACTATGCTGAACATTCATAATCACTTCATCAGACGATGAATGGAAAGGGATGAAATTTAAAAAATGATCTCAACTAGTCTGATATAAATCAATAAAAATACATCAATAATGGCTGACACTCAACATTATACAGGCAGATTTATACTCCTATAACACATCCTTTTCACCCCTAACCTGCTAATTACATCCTTGAATCTGCACCAGAAAGAGCAGATTTGGAAATCATACAAAAGGAGGGAAGATGAATCTGTTCCATTGACTTTAAAATGCTGTTTTTAGGATTTTAAGCTATTAATTCCTTTATAAAATGTTTAGCCTGCTAACTGCTTATTTTCAATTGCTGCAATGATTCCATTACTAATGCTTGGCATTTCTGTATGAGCCATTGTTAAAAATTAAAAAATGGAGAGTGACTCTGTCCAGATTTATCCATAAACAAGAACTTTTGTCCTTGCTGCCCAACATTTAATGACTTCTGGCATTGGCTGTATGAGGCCTTTGTTCACTATGCTGTCAGTATTCCTTTTCTATGTTATCATCAATATTGGGTATAACGTAATACCTAATGATGCCAGGATCTGTACCGTTGTCAAGAGTGGCCCTATTAGAATAAAGCAGTTACTCTAGGCAGCCAGTGTTAATAGGAGGTAGCAATAAAGTGTTGGAGGACATATCAGTAGACCATGTGGCCAGCCTTCTGGTATCCACACCAGTGTTAAGGTTCAACTATCAATCCAATTAGAGTTCACTCACAAAATGGGAGAAAAGACCAATTTGTTCTTTGCCTCAAAGTAAAATATTTTTGTGCTGTTCCTTTTTATCACATCTTCACTGTGTAACTGCACTGATACAAGCCAACAGCCTAGCAATTGTGCTTTGTTGCACAAACTTAACATAATAAGTTGTATTACGACTACTACCACCACTACAATGTAGTGTTGTTACTACATTGATAGCCCTTGTGTTGCAGATTATAAAGAGAAGGAGGCTGTAAGTCAGGACAAAAGAATACAGAGTTCAGATTACTGAACAAAGTTGTCTACATTCAAATTAAGAGATATTTATGGTTTCATTAAAACCTGCAGTTCTAGTTTTACTTTCATATATTCCTGAATACCTAAAAGGGCTTCTTTGATGTTCAGGGTGAACTGAGTAATATGGACAGTGGCCAACAGACAACCATAAATCTGCAGCCCTGAACTCATGCAAGCCTTAACAAAATGCAACACTTAAAACAAGAAAGCTACCAAGTACAAATCCACATACATTTCTTTTCAGATATAAATATGTCTTGCCGTATGAAACTACTGTGTGAAGCTTAACAGGATGAATAAAATCTCCCTTTGTCAAGAGAAGAGAGAGGAGAGGATTCAGGACAGATGACTAGCCAAACTTCCTACACTTGCCTGCCTTCAACTTTCCCCATCTGGCGACCAGCTGAAAGGACAAAGCTGCCCTCTTATTTCTACACATATCAAAGACCATGAACCAATTTTGAGTAAGAGTCAAAGATTCCCCATCCCACATTCCAGGACTGTTGCTTCTATAAAGCCCAGGACCATTGATCAAATGCCTCAGTCAGCCTTACCAGAATGGGAGTGAAAGAAGGAAGGAAAAACCAATTACAGAGTCAAAAACAGAGAAACCAAAGTCAAAAGGAACTGTATCCAAACTGTTAGAAAACCAATGCAGTATTTCTGAAATACAATAGCACATTTAGCATTTGACACTTAAAGCAGAAATCTTTAAGTGTCAATTTCACTTAAAGAAATCTTAAAGATGAACTAAGAATTCATCCCTCTAATTCTTCAAAATTTAGTAACATTCATTTTTATATTTGCAAAATACTAGGGAGAGATCTGGTATGGTAAAGAAAAGAAAGGAAACAGCAAACTTGGGGTGAATAGGAAATAGTTTGATTTCAAGTTGATGTCCTCCTCATCCCATTTTTAATATTTTATATAATGTCTATGTGTGCAGTAATATTAGTCCATAATATTTTTTTTTTAAGAATAAAAAATGGAATTGCCGAACAAAATTAGTTAGCAAGCTTTGCAGGGTACTTCTGACTGAGATGATGTACAGCAATCTATCTTACATCAGTCTTCAAAGAAAAAAATAACTAGTGAGAGAAAATATTGAAAACAGTCAAATATCTAAAAGAAAGAAAAAGATGCTCCTTTAGCAAAAGGAGACGAGTCAGTTATTTCTATCAAATATACACATATTTTCAAATAGCTTAAATGAAATAATTTAAAAAACAGTTGTGTTCTATCTCAACTCTCATCCATTCCAATAGGTTTGTGAGAGCCAATTCATATAAGACTATGGCCAAAGGAAAATAAGGAATATTTTCATATTTCTTCATCTATTCAGGAACATTTAGGTGGAAGGGTAACATAAGCTAAGTCCATACAGTAATTTGTAAAAATGATTTGAATCCCATGACTTATTAGTTATAGGCATTTGGGAATTGAGGGAATGATCTTCAATTTGTATATTCCAAGAATGCAAAGCACTGAAGCTCTTATTAATACCAAAAGACAACATTATCACTTACCTTAGAAACAAAACATTCTGCTATAGCTACAGGATCATTTTCACAGTTTTCCAAATCTTGCAGAAGTTCACTAGTTCACATAAATAAAAAGGGCAATACTGCAATTATTATCGTAATTGAGAACTATATGCCAGCACATACTGCCTACAATTAAAACTGGCATTGTACTTTGAGTCTATGTTAAAATAAAGCAGCACCATTCATTCTGCTTCCTACTATAGCGCTAAGAAGTAATTAGGGGCTTCTTTCTAAGATACCAGGTTGTTTAAATAATTCTACTAATAATATGAATAAATGTCTGTTTGGTTTCTTTGCACCATTGTTTCCCTATTTCACCTACCGTCTTTCCTTGGGGTAAAAAAAACGACTGGCTCTGTTCCATAATGACTGTAAGAAACTGGGGATACAGCATGTGCACCATTGCAATACTGCCTGTTCCCAAAACACCAACATGCAGTTTTCTGCATCTCTGTTGCTCCCTTTTAGCATTTAAGGATTCTTAGCTGCCTCATACAAGGAAGGGGAAAGAGAAATAGTACATGCCTTCATGCAGCACTCACAAAACTGCTTTGTAACAAATAGGCTGCATGTGTGTCTCTTCTCCTACTACCTATGAATGATTTTCAAGTGGATTCACATGTGTTAAGCCTCTGTTTAAACACAATTTGTTAAGTACACAACAACAGGCTGCATTTGAATAAACAAGCTAAGCCATAAACAAACAGCTGCAATGGAGTTTATGTATCATGCTAAGGCAAAACCAAACCAACCACATTATGGGTTAGTTCAGTATATGAACCCACTTCTCTCTCATCCCCATAAAGCTACCTTCCGCTCAGTGATATGCAGAAGTCCTTCAAACCAGGCAAAAGACAATAACAGGCCAAACTGCGTTTCTTTTAAACAACATTTCATGTGTTGGATTTTGCTACACTGCACACATTTCATCTCACAGGCACCAGAACACTTTTTGTTGTGTGCGCTGCAATATGTTCACATTGCTCTTCCCTTTGGAAATATTTGTTTTTTTAACTTTTGAAAGTGAAGAATGAACACTGAAATTATAAACTTGCAGCCAGTTTTGAGGCTCTAAAGGTAGTTAGGATGCCACAGACTCATAGACAGTTTCAGTATCACCACTATATCAGTAAGTAAACTCCCAGTTAGAATGTGATCTGACGTACGCTGACTTGGAAGCTCAGAGATAATGTGGCTCACTATTCATTAAGCATGTACAGGCTTGCTTCTTCCAAGCTCAGCTGCTCATGCTATGTATCCCTGAACATTTTTCCTCCAGCATCTGGATTGCTGTTTTGCTAATGTGGCATTTGTTTGCATAGGTATGTGTGCTTACATGTGGATATAAGTTCTATTAATAAATGTAGTTTCAGCTGGCAACTGGAAACAGAAACAATGGGAAAACACTTTTTAATTTACTGTCCTCCTCCCAATTATTTTTCAACATATGAAGATACAGGTAAGAAAAGCCACTCAGAAGTGATTCCGAGCAGCTAAATAATTAGACAAAACTCAACCATTTAGTTTGATTCCTGTAATATGATTGTAAGCATATTTAATACAAAATGCACTGAAGTTTCAGAAAGCTAACTCCCAATATGATAGATTGTTATGGCAGGCTGACTATGAAAGGTATATGAATGACAGGTAGGAAATGGACAAAATAGCTCTCCTGCACACTGCTACACAGCTGCTTTTGTGATGTTAGCAAGATGCTATTTTAGAGGCCGAGATAGAGAAAGATTGCTTAAGAGAATGCCAGTATCACACATTTTCAGACACAACTGCTGAATGGCAGAGTGGGTTTTTATTGTGGTTTGGGTTTGGGGGCTGAGACTTGCAAGACCGGGAAAAAGGAAAATGTTCAAACCTAGCAAAAAACTGGGCAAAAAGCAACTGCGTCTTTACGGAATCCAGGAAGAAAAAAATTATGATAACTCTGACTAGGTCCTGTCTGGCAATGATTTATTAGATATGAATTAGATCATTATTAAGAATTTTTAATATTTTTTTCACTTCTTTAGTTTGGTTACATCTTCTGCTTGATTGCTAATTTGGCACAACGCTGAAGGACTTTGCTCCATACCAGGATGGGTGGCATCTTCTTGAAAATGAGAATGGATTACAAGGAAGATTGGCCAACAAGCCTGAATTCCAAGTAACTTCAAAAAGGATTCTTACACTACTTACACTATCTCTTCCTATGCAAAGGAAGTTTTTGTTGATGATATCTTAGCTGGTGTTTCATAACAGACTCACAAGGGTTCTCATTAGATTGAGTCCCATCAGCTAATTTTACTTTTAACACTCCTTTAATTAAGACATGGCCTGTTTAATCACCATGCTTGGTGGTCAGTTCTCCAAGGTCTTTACACTCATCTAGTTATGACACAGACACATAGTATGATGTAACTATGATATAACTAAGTATGAAGAAGCATTGCTAATATTAGTTCTTATGACACATAATGATTCATGACCCAAGACAGCCACATTCATTGTGGCATAATAAATGAAAAAAAAAATCTTCCTTTTTCCAGGCAGAATATTAGCTATACAATGGAAAATAGCAGCTAATTTTGCAGATTTGATTTCACATAAGCTACCTCTCCCCCAAAAGTGGAAATAGGAAATGAGGCAATATCTAAAATGAGATTTCCTTGGCTGGCGATCCACTCATCCCCAACCCCTCAGTTCCCAGAGGTTTCCATTGAAAAGCGTTCCTGGCCAACAAGTTTGAGCTAAGATTCATTATTATTATGACAAGTGCTCCCTAAAATAATTCAAGTGGTAAATGAATATTTAATTTTAAATTAAATATTTTGGTGCTAAGTTTAAAAAACCTTTACAAATGGGAGGAGGATGAGAAGCAGACACAATGCAACTATAACTGCTGCCGTATTTGCTTTAAAAGGTGAAATTTATTTCTTTATTTAACCTTTTTTGTGATATCATTGAAGATGTTTTTCCTGAGGTGGCCTACAAATTAAAATAAAATAAAATTACAGAAATTTTAAAAATTCTGGCCATAGATTCAGAAGGGCCATTAGCAGCAAACTAAAAATATGTTATTTCTTTTTTTAAACTTCTTAAAAGTACAAATTTGTGGGACTATCTAGTTCTGGCCATTTCTGCCCATCCCAGCTACTCTCACAGAATGGCCATGCAGAAGGTCCCTTCCTTGAGGCAACGTCATTTGATGGGAACTAGGATGTCTGCCTCTTCTGTGGCAGTGCTGCCCTTAGGAGCAACCTCTGCCTGCCTGCCTGCCCACTGCCCTTCAGAGGTTCAGAAGACCCTGAGCCTGTCAGCCTTCTAGAAGATTTTAAAATCCATGATACCACTCTGAAAATACCTTTCATTACTTTTTTTACCCTCACTCCACAGATTATGATACTCTTATCTGTTTCAAGTACCACCCTCCCTATTTTTTCTTTATTCATTTTGTTTAAACTTCATCCTTTAATGTTCCAGAAAAAACAGGAAATTTCTACATATCATTTCTACATATGCTTTCATTTAAGTCTAATATTTACTTACCTATTGAAACGATAGATATCTTTTATGTTTCCAAATAAAGCCGATCGTTCCTCTGTACCCAAAGACAGCTTGGATTGGTCAGTGATACAATCAAGGTAATCCTGTGAAATAAATGAAAAGGGTGCCTTAATGTTGTCTGTTCTTTTCTTCCCCAGAAAATGAAACTACCTTTAACTGTGCAAAATGAGTCTCTGCCAGATCAATTTCACTCTATATTACTGTAATCCCTTCAGTAGGTCCATCCTGAACAGGCCTTTTATTATGGGAGATAACAATACTTTATCTGTTCACCAGTACGAAAGAAATACATCCAAAGACAGAAAACATTGTGCTGCTCAGACGATACCCTGTATGTTTTTCAAGCTGCAAATGTATTCAGATTTCACCCCTAGTGACAGCTTAATTATCTCCATTAATTACCCAATCAGGTCAATGACATCTTCCTATAGTAAGCTTTTTTCCCCCCTTAGTATTGTTAACATACCTGGGTTTCATAGAACCTAAACGGATTTCTGGGAAAAAAAGATGTTTATTTCAGAGCTACTGAAATAAATGTTTTTAACATTTCAAAAATGCAATATAAATGTCATCACTGTCAGCTTGTAAAGAACACAGCCTCTCTAGTTACATATAATTTATAACGTGGTACCCTGGAACATATTCTAGGGAATATTTTTTTGCATAGCAATGAATTATAGAGGCTACATTTTGGGCCAGATGAATAAGAGCTATAAATGAATCAGAAAAGCAGAATTCTACCTCAGTGTTGTTTTTTTTGTTCTTGTAACCATCTACATTCCTCTTTGATTAAAAGTAAAAGTTGCCTTCAAGTTAAGCTCACCTCCCGGTGACTTCATGAACATACTCATTTTCTTGGCAGAAGTTTGGGAGTGATTTGCCATTATCTTCTTTCAGCAAGTCTAAGCTACAGCCTTGGTATTTCCATCCAATTTCTAATCAGATCCAATTTGCTTAGTTTTCAAGACCAGATAACATCAGCCAGGAGGCGCAGAGAGCAACAAAGTTCCTGCAACAAAACCACCATACTATATTCTCTAAATGTCTTTAGAGTATGCAACAGGGCAGACCATCTGGAATGGGCTTCTTAGAGCCTGGGAAAGAGAATGGCAGTTTGCAAAATATTATAAACCCAGAACATCTGCAGAGTCTTCCTTTATTATGAAAATGGATAGCCACCTTGCTAGTGTATCAAAAGGTGGTTAGGAAGATCAAGAAATCTTTTCCTCATTGACTTAAAAATAATTGAGTTCTAAAGTAAACATAACCACTTGCCACTGTATCCTTTCAATAAATTTGGTTAAAGAAGACTCAGTGAAAAGCTTGCCTTTCTGGTTGTGAGTAGCTGCTAAGGGCCTGACGTTAGTCTTGACAACTAGATTTCCAAAACTATTACGCTATTCTTTCATAGTGTCTGCTCCCTGCCTTTTCAGTCTGAGTACCCGACTCCAATATTCCTGCTTGTGTTCTCACAAAAACAGCAGTTTCACACACTCTGGAAGTGACTTCATGGGCATGCCTATGCAGTTTTCCTGACAACAGTATGGAAATTGCTTGCCACTGCCTTTCCAAGCCCAGATTTTATAAACCATATGCTGCCACCTGCTGAAACATCAAGAAGCTTCATACATGGAAGCAAACTACAATACTGTCACTTCTAGCTCAATACCTTGGACCTAAGGATTATGACCCTTAGGTTACTTGATAACTGCCTTTTCCATAAATCACTTCCCCCTGTAAAATAACAATTTTGTCTATTTTCCTCATTAAAATAGAATTTGACTTCCATTTAAGAAAAAGGTGAGCTTAAGTAAATGCACTTATTACATCTACATACTGCAGGTTTATAACAACCAAGTCCTGTCTAAATTCTCCAGTGTTCACATTCTACACCTTTACTTTACATTCCAATTCCATTAACTTATGACCTCATTCTCAAGGTCTGTTCTCTTAAAATATGTTTTTGTATTAAGTCATTGTAACAATATCCCCAGGGTTTCCTGAAACTTCCAAGTGACCTTTTGTTTTTACTCACAAGCTGCCTTGTAGCAAAGATTTAAGAAGCTTCATAAGGAAGAAAATATTGCTTCACATACTGTACAAACATACCCAGAAATCTGAGTCAAATAGTGGAAAAGTAAGCTGGTATAATGATAAATCTTTCCAAATTTGAAATTTAATGCAAATTTGTTTCTAATAGCGTGAAGTAAATTTACTCTAAAAACCACAGCTATTGTCAAAAATGATAAAGACTTTAAAAACTGTACTTTAAAAAGGAATTCATAATTAACTTTTCCCAAATTAATCCCAAAACAGCTTGCAATTATGCATACATGAAACTGAAGCAATCATATTTTTTAGTCCTTTTTACCAATTTAAATGTTCAATTTCACTGGCAAGTTTTTTTTTTTTTAAATTGAATGGGTCAGCTCCTGCTTTTTATTTTTTGATGCTTTCATGTTTCTCATGTTATTAGGTCATTAAATTTTAAGAGTTTAACAATGCTTCCTGTGGATAAGGTATCAATCATGTGAGAGTGAAGACTGTTTACTATAAAAAAATGAAGTATAAGAAGAACATGGATGGTTCTATTCTTTATGTAAAACAAAGAAACAGAAACTGTATTGTACTATATGGAATCTGGACTGCAGATAATGATCATGTACTGTACATATAACCATAAGAAATCTATCAAAATGTAAATTGGATTACAGTATATAGCTGTAACAGTACCTCATTGCACTGAAATGCCAAACGAAAGGTTGAAACTTTGGAAAAGCTACAGTTGGTGATTCTATATATCTATGCATTATGCACAGAAATGATCAGATTAACTCTGGATGCCTTCTTTAGGGCATCAGTTATTAAAGGCAAGAACAAGTCCTAATCTACATGCAAGAGTACCACCAAATGTACCTATTTTTTCTCACTGTTTGAAAGCGTTTATTAAAAAAAGGAGTCCAATAGAAACTCTACTGACATGTGAGCTCAACTGTCTTGCCAAAAACAGCATGTTTAAATTTTATGAGACAAAGTAATGAGGATCATGGAGAATCAAAAACTTGTTCGCACAGCTCACCATGAGATTTCCTAACTAACCTTAACTGTGATTATAGCCACAGAGACTTAACTGTGATTATAGCCTCAGCTCTACAGAGCCCACTTCTGAAGATCAAGATGTTCAAAATAATTCACGGAACCAACCAACCCACCCAATAAATACATAACTCAGAGCCTTCAAATTAGAGATTCGTACTGTGCCTTGTCATTTAATAGCTGTGTTAACTCGTCCTAGAATAAGAAATTCCATTAAAAATGGAACACGATCTCTCAGCATGGAAAATGATCAAAGCTACACAATCACAATTTTGTTTTTATAACCTTAATCATTTTTTCCTGTTTAAAAATTATTTGACCCAAACAGGCCAGTGGAAAATATTGCAGCAAACTATGTAACAGCAGCTGTGATCATTTGAAATCCTGATTTTAAAAAAAGGGTGGAAATTCCCTGATAACATACCAGACCATTTATTGTCAGAGTGAAGTAAATTCAGTAAGGAAAGGACCAACCTCCTAACCAATCATGGAATTACAACTGATTACAGTTCGAACATTATATTTACTCAAACAATGTATTAACAAATTAAACAATTAAATTTAACAATTAAATTTAAAATAATTTAATTAACTTGAAATATAACCAAAAGTTCAGTACTTATTCACCCTCTTTTGGATTTTCTGAATTTCTACATATCAGTATGCATATCAGTTATCCTACTGATTCAAAAAAGATGTGTCTGAGTTAACCAACAATACCAAAGTTTCCTATGAAAAAGTCATGCAATATGTCAGAATAGAAAACACTTACTTAAATTCAGTAACATACAGTACATAACACTAAAATATCCACAAATAACACACTGATACAACCATTAACTAACAATATTGAACATCTGTAAGCATTCCTTCACTAATACTAACAACATGTTTCCATGGCTACATACAAGATGACATTCCATTCTCAAAAGCCCTCTGGAAAAACTCAGTTTACCACCTTCCACAAAGCCACCACAGTAGGGGCTAACCTAAGATCTAAGGGGAGACTATTCCATAATAGCAGCTTCTGACTTCATCTCCAACACCCTTCCCCCCACACTTCATGAAATTTTTAAGGGATTTTCCCCTGATGACTGCTCTAGACAAGTCAACTCCAACTGGAGATGACAGTCTCAAAGGATTCCTGGTGCCGAACCATATACAGCTTTATAGGTTAAACCAGCCCTTTCAACTGAAAGCCTATGGGCAGTCCATGAGGAGCTTTAAGTTCAGATGTAGTAAGCTCATGGTGATTATCATCTGCCAACAAGCAGGCTTCTGCTTTTTATAGCAATTGTAGCTTCCAAGTGGTCTTCAAAGCCATCCCCATGTAGAGTACACTGCAGCAATCTAAGCTTGTGGCAATGAGGGTATGAAACAAACACTAAATTTTGGTGTTATTTGTTCACTCAGACTCCTTTATATATCACATAAATATGATCCAATGGCAAAGATATGTAAAAGATCAGAAAATCTGATGGGACAATTATTTTTTCACAAAATCATATATTATCTTATAATACTGTATATAGTTTTTCTCCATTCCTATTCTGAAATCCTGCTGGGCCTTCATCTTACCAGGCTGGATGCACTATCCTCCACAGTCTTGTGGGGGCATTATAAAAATATCCATCTACATCAGCCCATATGCCCATGTGAGGATGTCTCTGTGAAGTCCCTGAGCCAAATGCTCCTCTGTTAACTCTCTTTACAGGGAACCCTGGAAATATTCATCTACCTCATTCTAAAGAAATATCCTGGTAGAGAGTATAAAGTTTGTCACTTCTGCTCTCTGACTGATATATTTTCCAAGGTTGCTTGATTGTTTGACTGTATTTGTTCTATTTGTCCCACTTATGACTGGAGAATTGTACTAATCTTGGTAATTGCAGTTGTTGTTGTTGTTGTTATTATGTTATTTTATTGCATTTTCTACTTTTTATTTGTATCTATAAATTTTGCATGCATGTGGGTACCCACACACACACTTAATAATACATTGGGTTTTCTGGCTATAAGGTCATAAGAAAGATTCTGTACAATTTGTTACTTAATAGGATTCTGCCTTTTTAAAATATAGGCATAGTATTATTTCACTGAATTGTTCTGCTAGTGTTTAATTGCTGAAGAATGTAACTACAGTTATAAAGATATGGACACTAATTATAAATTATCTAATCCCTTTAATGTAGCTCTTCCACTCAAGGGAACACACTTAGTTGATAACAAAATGGACAATATTTTGGTCACTGTGGAACATATCAAGGATTTTCAATTTTTTTTCAGGCCAGAGAACCTGTTAATTAAAAAAAAAAAAAATCCCTGATAAGCAAAATGGCATCTATGGCCTTTTTTTTTTTTTGTGGAAAGAACAAGCCCTCCCTTCCCACTGTAACTTTGAAAAATTGTTATGCATGCCTCTATCTGTAGGTGAGTGAACTTATTTTCCCTCCTTGATCTATAACAAAACTCTGTCAAGTTCTCATGGAACCCAAGAGTTCCACAGAACATAATTTGAGAAATCCTGAAGTATGTAATAGCTTTAAGGGGCTCAGTTACTGTTGTGGAATTCAGAATTTGCTGCTGTTTTTTCTTCTGGTTTGGGGGATGGCTTGAGAATTTATTTTTTTAAATATTGTTAAACTTATTTTAGGCGTACGTTATATTTTTATGAAGTGGTTGGAGAGCAAATTTCAGTGGTGCAGCTGGAGGGTGATAAAAAGGGGCCAGGTTTGGTACTGAGGCCAACCGACTATCCATCTCCACCCTCCAAAATGATAAACATGGGAAATGATGGAGCCCAAACCTATAGCTCTACTTTAAGAGAGAGATGAACATCCTTTGTATAGTCCCAGAATGCAAGTCATACCCAAATAAAATCAGTAAATGAAAGAGCAGTGGCTTTTCCATGGTGTTCCCTCAACCATGTTAACTGAATGGAAACAGACAAATAACTAGATTGTTAAGAGAATTTATCACTTGCTATGAGTATGATTGCTTAGGTTTAGCAATTACAAATTTTAGCCAATTTTTCTAATAACATAGTATTTGCTTTATCAGAACAATGTGTCAACATTTATATCACAATATTTTGGCTACTCTGCTGTTGGGATAGGAACAAAAGTTCAGCTCCTTTAAAAGAGGTACCATACAACTGTAGCAGTTTGCCCGTCTCAGATCAGATCACAATTAAGTAACAGTTCCATTCATCTTCAAGCTAAACTTACAAAATTTCTCTCAGGTGCCACCAGCTCTTTGTAAGCATAGTCAAAACTTTTATCAAAACAATATTTTTGAAGAGTAGTTGCTACTGAGAGGGGGGGAATCATTCCTCTATCTTCTGCCAGAGCTATAACCATAACCACAAGATTTACTGTGAGACTGGGAGATGGGTGTTTGGGGGATGAATAAATGGAAAACAAGGGAGAGTAATTCCCATGAACTCCTGAGACTCATATTTTCAAGCCAGTCTCTGACACACCCCTAATTTACATTCTACAATAAAATTATATGATCAAAACCTGTAAATTATCTACCTGCCATTCATGTTCTTTGCAACAGGCTCTTATAGGTTTTTCCTTGTGGTCTTTTAAAAATTATTTTAAATCACTGACAATCAACCAAGATTCATCTAAAGGTCTTTTTACAAGGTAATTCTTATAACTTGTCATTAGTAAATACAGAATCATTTTACCTTCTTCTTTTTCCAACTTTTGGATTAAGTCACTAGCATTGACTTTAAACTAATGGTATTTGTCAGAAACAAAAACATGATACCAATCAGATTCAACCAGAATTCTGCGCATTTTTTGTCAACAAAGGAATAATCTGAATAGTATGAGAGAACTGGTAGGATACAGTTTCTTTCCTCTTTAACTGTACTTGGCCTGAAGCAGTCTCCATGTTTAGCCTCCTTCCAGATGGCTCCATGCTAAAAAGATGCAGTATCAGTCTAAGATAAACACAAAACAGGACTGATCTCCAGAACTGCTCTGGAGGCAATTTGGGGATGGATTAAACTGAATATAGGGTGGCTTTATTTTGATAAAACTGAGATGCTATGAGTAGAGAAAGTGATTTGTTAAGAATACTGGTGTTTGCAAACAATTCTGGATGGGACAGCACTACCCCTTAAATACCACCTTTACTATCTGGGGTAAAAGTGCTACAATAGGCTTGCCCTCAGTTGCACGTGCACAAATAACATTCAGCACAAATCATTAATTATCTTTATATAAGGCTACCTTTTAAGACAACTTGGAGACTTCAGCTGAGAGTTTCTTTTCAGATGAATGTGTAGCTATCATTCAAAAGTCCAACATGCCTTTCATAGTCAGTTACTTCTACCCTGAGACATTATCAGCACTAAATTAGACAGCATCTCTCTTCTTAATGCCCATTCTCCCAGCTTAGAGATACTTTCTTATCCTAACTACTGTAAATAATTTGATATCATTAGCAAACCTGACCACCTCATCACTTACCCTATTTGCAGACAATTTATAAACACATTAAAACACATGCCTATCTCAGAGTAAAGTCACTATTCATCTTCTTTCATTACAACTGTTTGTGTATTTCTACTTACCTTTTCCTGTTATTGAAACAGGTATCAATCCTAACTCCTAAGAACTTTATTAGTTCAAAAGGCTATTCAGGAACTTGGTTCAATACCTTTTGAATATCCAGGTAAGCTATATTAACTGGTTGTTGAAACCTCTGTTAGTTCTTATTGTTTCTTCTTCAGAAAGACTTGGGCTACACTATACAATTGCCATCAAGAACAGATGTTAACCCAACTTCCTCCAACTTAACTCTGAAGTTACGCCAACTTCAGAGGGAAAAATCCCAACAATGAACTAGGAATTCTGAGTACTGAACATATAATCTTCAGGGAATTCAGATTGAGGGAAACTGTTAGAATAACCAGCCTCGGATTTTCCAGTATTCCTTTCGATTCATTTTTTAAAAACTGGCATTACATTGATCAATTTCCAGTCTTCTTATGTAGAAGCTAATACATTGGTTTAAGTAGTTTCAGCTATATTTGTTTTCTGTTTTTTTGTTTCAGGGCTCTAATTTCTTTAGCTTAGTTTTTCTATATTTTCTGCAATCTAGCACGTTCAGTTTGAATGCATGTATGCATGTCATATTACTTATTTTTGTTAGATGATTTTAAACATGCTTAGATGAATACTATCTGGCCTTGCACTTTTGTCAGCAGCTTCAAAAACATGATCCTTTGTCGTCATTATTTTCTTCAGCTACTCAGACCCCTTTCCTGAAAATACAGGTTCAGGCACATGCATATGTCCTATATGTTCACCATTTCATTTTTAATCCCTTGATTAGCTTTACAGATGTTTTATTCTAGAATTTTATGAAGACTTATACAAAGTACTTATATTTAGCCCTAAGTTCAGACTACAAATATTTCATATGAATGACCAACAATTAAAGCAAAAATATTCTGCATGGTCATCCATGTCTACCATTGTTAGTATTAACAAAGATTCATTCTTGACTAGTTTGAAATCCATTTTTGACCTGTTTTAACATCTTGGTTAACGTTTTATTATTAAGGCTGTTAATCCTGTACCTTATTGTTTTAGTCAGTAACTGGATAGTATTGCAATTAAATAAAACATTAGTTCCTAGTTCTATCAATCTGTATTCATTTCTTTTCCCTGCACATGTCTTATTACCTTATCAATAAGTATCTTGGCAATTCATGCACCTTTGAAAATAGAAATACTTTTTCATGCATTGTAATACATTATAATGGCTTGCAGCTTTAGAAGCCATCATTATTTAAGCATATAACCAGTCCTATGGAGGGGGATGCAGGCAAAAACACGTCCATGTGTTCAAAGATAACATGTGAGCAGGGAGATAGCTCATCTTTTCTCAAATAATTTTAAATACATCATGGAAAATGCCACTGTGCATATACTAATTAGGCACTGGCTGATTATACCAGTATCATAATGTTCAGTGTGTTTATGGCTGTCTATCCAGGGGATAAAGCTTCTGTAGCAGTGTTTCTCCATCTCAGCAATTTTAAGATGTGTGGACTTCAACTCCCAGAATTCTGAGATTGAGAGACACTTCTATAAAATATTTACTTGATTAACTAAGTACAGAACAACAATTCATCCCCAGCACTAGAAAACATATACACAAACATGTACACATGCACACAAGGCAATAAAATAATATTTTGGGGGAGATAGGGCCTCCAGGTCACAGGGCATGAAGAATCATGTCGCAAAACTTTGCTTTGTTCAAATAACTATGTAAAATATTGGCCACAGAAAGGTATGCTTCATTTATTAAAGTCCATTAGTAGATGTGCAGCTAATACCCTAAAAACAGGAACAGAGCCACATTTCCTTCCTTCCTTCCTTCCTTCCTTCCTTCCTTCCTTCCTTCCTTCCTTCCTTCCTTCCTTCCTTCCTTCCTTCCTTCCTTCCTTCCTTCCTTCCTCCCTCCCGTCTGTGATCCATTTAGCATCAGTAACAAAAAAATAGGTGGAAAATCTCTGCATACTGAGCCTAAAGCATTATATCTTCCTCGGTCATTCCACTTCCTATCTAAGCATACTAACTGGACTACAAAAAGTTAAAAAATATAGGAAAGGAAATTATCTGGAGGAACTTATAAACATTCTTATAACTGTAATACGCCCCAGAGCAAAAACATAGCTCCATATTTACCCCTTACCCTAATAACCCAAGAAAGACTGCAAAGATGACTGACAGTACAGGACGGACCAGAATATGTGACAGTCACCTGAGGAAGTCAATTAGTGAATGAGAGAGGTTAATGGAATAGAAAAGAGCAGACTGGTGTGGGGGGAATATAAATAAAAGACTAATGATAAGTAAAATAGAATTTGGAGCCTGTGGTATTAAGTCATCAGATAAAACCATTATTTATTAATCTATATCTTATGACTTATCTCTTTTAGATGTTTTATTTCCCCACTATAAATGAATAAATGCTTTAACCATCTGTATTCTAATCCAGGTGGATTCTAGGTACTAGCTTTAAATTGCATGATTAAATATATGTAAAAAGTATGTCCCTGGTATTTCCTAGTCCTCAATAGGAGATAGGTAGAGGTTATTTTAGAAATATTAGGGAAATCTGGGACTCAGTGGCACTGACCTACCCTGTAACCCTAATCAAAATAGGGAAAGCTTAGTATGTCAATCTATATAAGAGGATTTGATACTTTAGAATTAACTGAAACTCATTTGAAGTATAAGATAAAAAGTAACAGATTCACAAACAATATAGGAAGTATTATATTTGGGGAGTTCATTGCAGATTCCTGTATCCAACCAGTTAAGGACACAAAACGTTAATCCCCTGGATTTGTATTCAAAGTTCAATGTGGAGGAGAAGGGAGATGAGTTAAATTTTGAATCCCTTGAGAACATAGCCCTCTATCACTCAAAGCTGTTGTAACTGTCCCTTTATATTCTTCTTTTAGTTTTGAATACTGTACAAGACAAAATCAAACAGAACAGAGGTAGCCTTTGTTTGTGGATTTCTCAGAGCTGGCCACTATATAATAGTGGGCTGGTGGGTGATGGGCTTGATGAAACCAGCAGAGTTCTCCTCACAGTTCATCCTTCTCAAACTCGGTTCACTCATAAAACCTCATTCACTTTTTCTCGGTTTCTACTGTTAAATATTAGAGACATATCCCACAACTAAAATACTAATCTTAAATTAGGTCTTAAATACTAATATGTAATGTTTCTCTATAGTTCACTATAGTCATATATTAATGCTTCTGCATCTTTCAGTATGCTTCCAAACTTTAAGAAAAGCTTTTTTTTTCCCAGAAAGAAAAGCTAAGATACTAATATTTTCTGCAACAAATCTAGATGTGGTATTTGTCTTGTAGTTTGCTCTGCGTTTGCATGCATGAATGTGTATCAGTGATGTGGAGGATCCAAAGTAGGGACTGTCCAAAAAGGGAAGAATCTAATTCTTTTTTCTTTGCTAAAATTTTAACTGGAAACTTTTCTCCACTGCTGTTCACAGGAAGGAAAGTTCCCACTGGCAACAACAGAGTATATTTTCTATTGCAAACAGTACGTATGGGTGAACAGTGATTTTAATTAGGGCCATGACAAGGCAAGGGGTTAAAGACCTCTCTTTGCATGTCACTATTCCTGTCTCTATACAGTATCAGCTATTTATTTTAAAACAAATGACACAACTTAAAAGCATAACTATTGATAAAAACAAAAGGCACAATCAATACTACACCCAGTAAATGAAAATAATTACAGTTATAGTGACCATTTGTTTATATTAACAATTTAAATACTTTTTTTAAACTCCAGAAAGGAAAGAAGTAAAAATACCCAAGGACAGTTGCTGAAAATTAAACTGTCCATTATAAAAACAGAACTTTCTTAATTAATCTACTATAGATTGTATTAATACTTGTGCTAGGATGTCTTTTCTCCTCACCCAAGCATTCTTGATCTCCTCACCATTTTCATTTAAATTTTAATGAATGGATGAATCAGTTGAGTAACTCTAGCCATCAAAATAAGAATATTCATATACTTGCAATTAAGAACAGGCAATCAGTCTTTAGAAATAAACAGTTAACACTACTATTTGTGATTACGTACCCAGCCTAGTAATGAAACATTTGCAAGAAAAGCAGCAAACTCAGAGAACACCAAGAACCCAACATATATGAGCTACTATTGCAATGTAACTACTTAATAAATTTAATTTTCTACTAATTAATGACACAAAAGGTAGCTAATAAATAATGCAAAGCCAATTAAACAATTAAAACATAACATAAAACAATAGCCAAATTGTTAATATATAATTATATCACAGAACAGTAATCACTGTCTACTGTGATACTGAAATCCAAGGTCTCTATCTAAAATAAAAAGTGTATTTCAGTATCTATTTGTAGAACCTGTTCCTGCTTAAAAGATGGTTTCCAATCCACTACAGTTAGAAAATCTCAGTATTTAGAAAGCGTTTTATACCATTTCACTACTTTCTAAATACATTAACATTGCTTTTCTAAAAATCTGTTGCTACTGAAATGGCATACATTTCAGAGACATTCATGGGTTTAGGAACCTGTACAAAACTGTAAGATTTTCCTATGAACAAATTATAGCATCATGATAATTTCAATTTTTTTCTTCTTTGATCAAGATTATATTTCAACATCTAGTTATGCTTTCAACTGGAAACTGTCATGGTTGTTGAAGTTCAGATGAATAATTTTATCATTCATTAGTAAGCAGGTATTTTTTAAATTGAGAATAAGGGCATTTAAATATTATGTCGGCTGTATTAAACTTTTAAAATGCCACCCATATTTATCCCATATGTAAGAAGCTCTGCTTGCTTTAGCACTTCATTTCAGTTTTGTTTGAAGGATATCTGAACTTTTTTCTGTATGGATCTTACCAGCAGTTAAGATACCTAATACAGATATGCAGGAAAAGACTTGTTTCTACAGATTAATTCTTTTTCAACATGTCTTTGTATATCAAATCCTGATAATCTTTTTTGCCTCGCTGTCTGCTTCTGTGTGCATCATCAGACTAGTATTTACTTTTCCAGATTAGTGATGTACTTAAAAAGAGAACTGCCCAAAGCCATACATTATAACATTTCCAGATTATGCGTAAAATTTGTGTCTGCACTGAACAACAGGTCAAAGAATCACAAAAAACAAAGCAATAAATAAATGTGTTATCCCCACCTGTAAGAATATTGTTAAGAGGTTATTCACTGACAGAAACCCGTGATACATTCTAAAATCTTGAATCATATAAAAAGAAGTCTCAAATTCAACATTTTATCACCCAGGAACAAGAAATGATCATTGGTTATTTTTGTGTGAACAAAAGTGGGATGATGCCAATCCCTGACTTTCACTTCCATTGGACCTTCAGGTTTCCAGCTTCCAAAGATCTGAGGTTTTTGCTACAACAGAAAATCAAGAAGCATCTTTTACCAGCCCCATTTAATGAGAAAGCTGTAAGACTGAGAAAATCCTAGCCTACTTGCAAGAAGCAAGGTAGTAAAGACTGTTCCCCAGAAAGTACCTTTCTAGGGTTCATGTACATCTGGCATAATTAATACAGATAACTTCAAAAAAATAATAATATCAGGGATGACAATCCTTCCTACTGCAGCTTGTAGGCATGAGAGGTTTAGCATTAGATTCTCTCACTGGTGCTAATAAGGGTTTTCTTTTTCATATAAACTGTAACAGAATGGGCAACTTTTCCTGAGATTGCAGCTGGAAAGGAGAAGCCTTAATTTATCATCTTCAGACTCATTAGTGCTAACTGATTATGCTTTATGTGGATGGCAATTAATTTGAAAAGTAACAACTATCAGTACTATGTGTAGGCTAACTATAAGTAATAGTAACAATTCATAACGTATTCAGATTTTTGTGGGATCACATGATGAAACATCAGCCAAAATAAAACCTGAAAAAGAACTATTTAGCTAAAAGTGTTTTTTTAATTATTAGTTAATTAAAGCTATCAGAAATGCACACTGTCTGCCTGAAAGATGACCCTGCAAATAAGAACTATGCTGCTGTTTCAATATTTTAACTGACAGAGCATGTATCCATTTCAAGCTGCCTGTGCTTCCCACAGCAACCAATTTATTACAAACCCTCGAGAGAATTACATGATCCTATTATCTTTCTATGTTAATTTCAGTTTACACATTCTACATTATGGCCGAATTTAAATAAGACATACTTACTTTCACAATACTTCTTAAATCCTGCACGTATGTTCTTTCAGTCTCTAGAATTTCTTGGACCACTCTGTCAACATACAGGAGCTTGGGACTTGTAGGCTCAACAATCAGTGACATGACACAATTTTTATTTTCTTTTGATTCAGGTCTTCGTGGCATATTTGGCTTCCTTCCAAGATTTCCATCAGAGAGCTGTTCTTTGATAGGGTTATTTTTTCTTAGCTCCTTGCTGGAAAATTGCTGGGTTGGATGCAGCTCCAACTTTACGGCCCCTGCTTCCTTATCCTGATTGAACAAACCCAGATGACTGTTTGAAACCAAGGTTGTTCTGCTACCACAAGAACAGTGGCTATCCCTGGAGGATGCTGAGGACGATGTAGAGCTGAAGCTCACTGGTCGGTCACTGTCTGACAATTCCATTGTTTTGATTCCACAGTAGAGGAAGTGTCTGTCTTCTCTATGCAGGTTCGTCCCTGTTTTCTTGCGGGCTGTGCCCACCATCACTGGAGGCAGCACATTAAGATTGTAGCCATCTTTATGGAGAGAGAAAAACAAATATTAATTTTGCATGTATATTGGATCTCATCAAAACAATTTTTACTTGCACACAGAAAAGTAATCACGCGCATGGCTATCTTCAGACACTTCAATGAGTACAAGTAGACCAAGAGGAAACTGCTGCAGCGAAACTGCATATAAACAACATTTCAAGAAATCATCTATCAGTAGGGATTTCTAGCTCTCTTTATTTTTAGATTTCTTTTGCAGAGCTTTTAAAAAATCAACATTCAGATTCCCAAATTTGCTGCAAAAAGCTAACTTGATTTTACAAGTCTTTCTAATGCCGATAATCAAAATGATTATAGGGCCAGCCTAGACAAAAATTGCAAAAAACAAGCAAAACTTTAATTGATTGTAAATTAAGTGATGCAAAAAATCCATTAGTACATCTTTGCCTGTCTACACAAAAAGAAAACTACTAACCTCTGATCCACAAAATTGTTATAAAAGAAGTTTAGAGGGAAATACCAATCCAGACAATATACATGTACAAATTCTTATCAAATGGTAAACACTTAATATGAGTTGGAAGAAAAAAACACTACAACACACAAATGTATAAAGGACAGGGGGAGAGATTGCAACTCCTAACAACAAATAAAGAATACACAGATACTACAATAATTCTGTGAGGTCTTTCTGTTGTGCCTTTATCTCCTGCCTTTCTCAAAAGTAGTCCTTTGAATCCATATATATGGACATAAAATCTGGCTTATTAACCTGTTTTGTTTGGACATCCATAATGTCCAAACAAAACGGAATGCCAAATTTACTGTAGAAATCATCTGGGAACTGTTTTGAGCTACACCTAGTGTAAACAGTTTCAGTACTACGTATCTGCATATTGCCACAATACTTCCATGCAACCATTCTGTTATAACCAACAGCTGTACCTCCCAGCCCTCAAAGTAGAAGAACAATGTTCTGTGTAACTTCCTTTTGTTGAAAAATCCTGTAAGCACATTGAAAACAAATGTTGTTTCTTCTTCTTCTCCTTGTTTTCTTCTTCATTAGATTTATTATGGCCCCCACTCCAAAAGACTCTTAATTGCATTATCAGGCTTCTGTGTATGAATTCATATTCTACTGGGTATGTTGCTATTTTAGCTCAAGGAATTCATAATAAGCCATTGAAGAAGTAAGTGAAATGTCTGGATTGGCTGGAATTCCTAGATTTTTAAAAAAGATTTTTCTATTACTCATGTTTATTTCGTAAGCTTGCCATGTCCATATATCTTGGAATTCTTTTTAACAAAAACCATACGAATAAAAGTATTCAGAATCTTCTAAACTTTTTATGCTATAGGATCCTCATTTTGAAACACATATTGTTCAAAAGTAGCATAATATATGAAACATTAACCCTGAGATAATTTTTATTGTTCAATAACATCTAGCAAAGATCTGTATTTCCTTCCTATACTAATTGAAGTTACTCTAGTAGACATTTTGCAATAGATGGGTCAATATTTTGATTATACTACGTGACCCATACCGAAGAAGCATATCCTAGGTTTTAAGAAAATGTAAATTTGAAGATCAGAGAAAAAAAATATATTAGTGGCTAGTAACCTGTGTGAATTTACTGATAAGTCTGTCTTCAGCAAGCCCTACACTTTTTCCTTTTATTACTGTTATTCAGTGAAGTCAAGATAAACCATTTTTTTTCAATCTTCTGTATTTATCTGATATATGACACATTCTTCTTGTTAAATTAGATTAAGTTCTCCTGGCATATTATTTAATAATCATAACTTCTATAGTATGTTTGTCAATAAAAACTGGGTTATTCAAATCTACATTAGAAATTCTTGTTTTTTTAATATTTCAATTTAAGAAAATCTCAGCAAGTATAATGTGCTAAACTAGGAACTAAAAAAGATCCAAAAGAATGTAGTGCTAAGCCATTTCAATTATCCTGCCAGAAGAATCGCATGGATGCAGTCATCAAGAGTTGGGTTAAATAAAAGGACATTGTTATGATTTATCTATGTAATATAAAATTGTAGTATAAAATCACTGGAGATTTATTACAAGAAATAATGTGTGCAGAGTGTTTCTTCAGCAAAGTAGCAGAAAAGCTATTTCCTTTGATTTCTGATAATGAAATATTCTTAATCACCAATAAAATACCACTAAAACAATAATAAATACTCTTCAAAGTTAGACTAGCTTGGAATCTGGATAAATAAGATAAATGGAAAACCTTTCCTCTAATTTATCAGAAGACATAGCTAAAAAAAAAAGTACAACAAAGTATATTTGATTAGCTGCTTTAGATACCTTAGCTGAAGTACAGAGTTCCTGTTTCATTCAATCACCTTACAGCCTTTCTTCCTGTTCATTGCTATGTCGTCTCAATTACAGATAACCCAAAAGCACCACTAAACTGTGTTTGCTTTGTCAACACTACACAGTTCCGTCATAAAACTCCACAGAGAATCAGAGAATCCATACAATTTAACAGAATACATTTGTAGCTGGAAAAAGAGAGACAAAAACACAGTGTTTATTCTAATTTTATGACCTTTTAACCTCCCCAAAAGCTATGAAAAATAACTGTAATAGATTTAGGTGTCATGTTTTCAAAAGCCTTCACAAACAAAACCTTAGTAAGTAACAAAACCAAAACTTTAGAACTGTGAAAACCAGCTCAAGTGATGTAACCTGAATACTGAAGCTTTGTCTCTAAATCAAAGATTAGTAGGATTATGCAAATGCTACTGAATGTTTGGGATAATGTCTCCGATCCATATTCCTATCTTTTATGCATTTTTTCAAAACCTCAGTGAATATAAGTTGTTTCAAACACACACACACACGAAATCCAGTTACATTGAAAGAGGCTAATGGAGTAGATGAGGGGATACTAGTAGATGTAATCCCATTCTTATCCACCTTCAAACCCTGCCTGCAATCAATATGTATGTTTTGGACTAGATTCAGGGTTCACTGTACACTGAAAGTGTGGCTGTAGCAGAATTGCTGCTGCACACTAGGTAGAAACTTCAGAGTAATACTGTATAGTAAAATAATTCAGCCTATTTGCGTATTTAGACTACTCTCGTCTACAGCACTTGGCAGCATCTCAACCAGAAGGTACATCTTTCTCATTGTATTATTCTTTTTTAACTGACAATGTCAGGTTGAACTTTTTTTAATTACACCAAAAATACAAATACAAATAACTCAAATTTCACATAACTTATTAAATTGGACATCAAGATCTATTGAATGCTGTATTCACCTACAGTTTAAAGTAATCTCATTATTATTATTGGTGGTGATGGTGGTCACGCAGGCAGCCAGATGTTTAGACTGGATTTAGCATTTTTGTCCACCTATCAAATCCTTCCCAAGGACGTGGGTTAGGCAGATGGTGGGGTTGGTTTTAAAGGTATTATCCCAGGATGGAAGCTGTTCCAAGTAAAGCTGCCCTTTGCAATTGACTGGTGGTGATTTTGTCAATGCTGATGGTGTTCAAATGGTGCTCCAGATGTTTTCAGATTGCACCCAAGGCGCCTATTACTATTGGTACTATCTTTGCTTTCTTTTGCTACAGTCATTCTACTTCTATTTGTGGATTTTTGTATTTTGTGATTTTCTCCAGTTTTTTCTCTTCTATTCTGCTGTCTCCAGGTACTGCAATGTCCACTATCCAGACTTTTTTGTCTGTGTTATCAACAGTTGTAAAGCCTGGGGTGTTGTGTGGCAGGTGCTTGTCTGTTTGACTTCTAAAGTCCCAGAGCACCTTAGCTTCTTCATTTTCTATTACTTTGTCTGTTTTTGTGGTCCCACCAGGTCTTGCTTGCAGGCAAATGGTATTTCTTGGAGATATTCCAATACACCATTGTTGCTACTTTGTCATGCCGTTGTTTGTAATCAATTGTAAAATTATTATGATGATTATTATTGCATGACAAATGATTACTTATTCACACCTTTAAAGGTAAGATCCCCTCTAATTGATCGATCATGAATCCTGGTCACTTCCCAGTTACAATGATATAGAAGTGGTTTCCCAGTGCCTTCTGGGAATTTTTTTCCTTCTCAGTCTAGCTTATATTATGAACCAGGTCCAATGCTGCTTAACTTTTCAAGATTAGCCAAAGTTGGCTAGGTATTGCTGCCTAGCTGTGAATAAGTCTTTAAAGTCTTTGGACTTTAGCTAAAGTCCAAATACCCAGAAAAGCAAGATACTGCGTTAGATTATCCTTGAGATTCCTTCAATTTCTATGGCCCTATGACAGGGATGGGCAACCTGCCTCCCAGGACTACACCAGGACCTGAACCCTTCCTTTGTCATAGCCTCGCAAATGCTCTCTGACCATGACTTTTCAAAACTGAACAACTGAATATCCATCTTTTTAAACACTTATTTTAGGCACACGAAAACTATAAATTAAGCCATAAAATCATCTTGACACATCCTTTAACTCCCTCTCAAACTCAGGAAAAAAACCTTCAGCCATTTTGTATCATTATCCCAACCACTGCAGTTCTTGTCTTCTCCCAAAACATCCACTCCAAACCAAAGCCACTTAAAGACTGCCGCGTAAGATATTTCTGCAAATATCCTGTCAATAAAGAAATATAGTGAAATGAAACTATGATATTTATCACAGAGCTTCTGAAGTTAAGTGGCAACATACACTTAATTCTTTTCAATCTATAACTGTTTAGATAATTCATTTCAATAGTTTTCCTATTCTTCTTCATATCATTTGCTATCAGATAAGAGATAAATCTAAATAAAACTGGAGTGGAGTAGATCTGAATAAGACCTCCATGATAGCACACCAGTGCTGAGCATCTTATTTAACTCCAGCCTTAAATTTGATTCAGAGGGGGGAAAGCCCAATTCTACACACTTTCTTAGTATCTTCAGTTGTTAAGGGTGTGTTAAGTTGGTTTGGTTTGGCTAAATGCTGGAAAGAAGACTAATTGCATGTTTATCAACACTCACTAGGAAATAGATTTTAGTAACATGATCCTTTCTTGTTCATAACTTTCCACAAATGTAGTAATGTTCCCCACCCTGTCTGGCTTCCTCTCTGTGAGGTTACATATTGCTTGCTGATATTCTCTCTCTCTCTCTCTCTCTGTTACACATACACTGTAGAGAGCTTCTGTGTAAGACTGAGAACTATATTACTTCCACACCCACAGATAACTAAATTTGAAAACATGCATTTTAAAAACACATATGAACTCCGCTTTCCAATGCAAATGATATGAAGTTCTAAAAACAATATTAAAAATATTAAGTTATACTTTCTTTGATCATGACTTCAATAACACTAAATCTTTAACTGTTATAGCAATCATTAAAACACTCTTGTCTCTAGCAACTTCAAAAGTCAAAATAATGCACCTTGATAAGCCATTTATATTGAATTGGTTAGTACTCTTGAATGAATGAATGAAAGTACCTAATTTGGACATTTGTGGCTCACAGGAATACAGGATCTCCTTGCTTAAACATATATTATCTACAAGTTTAATATTATGTGATAATATTATGCCTGCATTTTTATTTCTTATTCTCAATGAAATCAGTTGTGAGCTCCACAGGTCTCATTTCATAACAACTGAGGCGGCTGTGTAACTGTAGGCTGTACACAATTTGTTTGAAAATGTTCTAATCAAATTTTATTTGAATAGGACAATATGTTCCAGATTGGATCAACACATACACGTACAAAACCCTTGGGTCAAGAAAATACACACACACAAATCCCTGACTGATAAGGCACTCTGTCTTAAATACTGAAGATTTCAAATAGCACCATGGATAGACATCAGAGTCATTTCAACTAATCTGAGCAACAACAACAAAACTAATTAAACCCAAAATGATTCAAATAACACAGATAAAATTTGCATTCTTTATAGTCTATAAACATGCTCTCTATCACTTACCACATCACAGTAACCTACAACATCCCATTCAAAAATACCAAACTGAACTGAAGTGTCTCAAATGACGGTCTCCCTCCTGTTCCCAAGAACTGTGCAAACCTTTCAGCTCACTCACAGTTCTCCCAGAACTGAACAAGAATTCAAGCTTTTTAGCAACTCCAGACTGCCTACAGTTTGTCTTGCAGACTCTTACCGTCTTAGAGTTTTCTGTCATATCATGAAACGTACTGGAGTCCCAAGCACTTTTATGAGGGAGAATTTTCGGCAACACTTACCTCATCACTATGGAATGCCTCCAACTTTTTAAACAGTGACTGAACTTCCCTCCCTCCTCCTTCCACCCCAAACAACGTATAACCTACCTGTGCATCCAAAGATGAAGGCATCCTTCAGTTCCAGCAGCTGCAAAATTACCACCCTGGAGCGTCTGAGTCTTATTAGTCTATACAGCTACCTTGATAGAAATATTGCAAGAGTCAGCTTTAGCTACTAAACCCCTCACACACAAAAGGTTTGCACTGGAACCTGATTCACAACTTTCTCATTGCCTGCACTAAATGCAGTCCTGAGCATTGCTAAGAGCTTTAAATGAAACATGACATCATTCAATTCCAGAACAGGACAATAGACACTACCGTGGGTAACTTTAAAATGCACACTTCGCTGAGCAATCCTCTGCAAATTATTTTTTCAAGCAGAGAGCTGAGAAGGAAAAACATTTAGCAGGGCAATTCTTACAGCATTTTGCTGCTTTTCTTCAAACCAGTGCTTCACTCCTGACAACATTAAGAACACACAAAATAAATATGAACTGGAGATAAGTAATTAGTAGCTATCTATTTTGTACCTATCAGTACAAAAGAATAAAAATTAGACACACTGGTATGAGCCAACACCTAGGGTAAGTTTGGGCATATTAAGAATGTAAATTTTACACAGCAAATTAAATATGGACATTTTGAGTTTTGTATTTGAAATGCTTTACAGCACATATAAGAGAAACTTGGTGATCTCTCTCTCTTTTCCTTCTTACGTACTTCTTTCAGCACACCTAATTCTTACAAGTACATAATGCGGCTACTGTGCTAATTTCCACCCTAAGTCTATTTAAAAAACAAAATGCATGGGGGACTAGTGTCTTTTTCATTAAACGTTAAAAGCTAGGGCTGTGCAAATCATTGCAGGGGGGTTCCGTTTCAATGAGGGTTTGAGCAAAGCACCTTCTCCAAGTTGTTTTATGAAGCCATAGAAACTGCTCACTTCCAAGAGTGAAGCAAAACAAACACATTAATTTGTGGGACCTTCTCAGCACCCTCTGGCACCTGTGAGAAAGGAGCAATCTGCAAGGCAATGTTCTTGCCTCAGCATTTGCCAGCAGCACTTGCCAAAATTTGAAGAGTGAGAATGCTATAAAGCAGTGTTGTCCAAACTTGGCCACTTTAAGATGAGTGGACTTCAACTCCCAGAATTCCCCAGCCAGCATGGCTGGCTGGGGAATTCTGGGAGTTGGTCCACTCATCTTAAAGTGGCCAAGTTTGGACAACACTGCTATAAAGCAATGTGTTCCCCTCCATTTTCTCCTCCAGTGCTTGTCCAACCATCGCTTTGGGGCAGAAGTCTTTTCTGGCTGCAGCAAGTGAGAGAGGTAAGAGATACAGGAAGCCTACAAGGTAACACGAAATGCTTCACAGAGGCGAATTTTCCTTCAACAAAGCTCTTCATCAGAGTGACTCTAAGCTGCTTTGTAGAAGCCTATTAAAAACCTGGTATTGGGGTACTGTCAACATCAGCATCCCAATTATACATGCTTTTCTCTTTCCGTTCACAAATGACTTCAAAATTAGCTTTCGACATCCAACAGATGCCTACACTCTCAGTTGAACTCAATACTACTGCTCCTGCTCTGATTTAGTGGTGAAGCAGATATAAATATTACCACATTTTTAATCAGAAGCTGTGAGTCTACTTAACACATAGATACCCAGAGCATAAAATTTAAAAAGGCCACAAGGGCCCTAAGACAGCACTCCAAAGTATTTTTTTACATAAAATAATCCCACAAGAATAGATAATTCCTGCAGAAACAGTCTTCTATGATTTGTAGCAGACAGTCCTAAATAATACAATAATCTCTTTCCCTAATATCATTTGTATTGTACAATCCTGAGGAAATTCTTCCAATTTTCAATAAACTGTTCTGAAGGGCACAAAGATATGACAATAAAGAAACACAGACCTATTTTATTTGATTCTGCTGCCAAGGAGAAATCTGAAAATCTCCCAGTTAGAAATAAAAACCTTCCAACAATTCCAGTCTCTCATTAACTGCTCCATTTATAGCCAATATTCTTTTTCTCTGGCATTCGATTTCCAAAGGCAATAAAGGCAGAGGAATATCAATACAAACATGACTCAGTTCTTCCTTAGCTGCATGTCCACCTGTTCATTTGCTGATTCAGGATTTGTAATTTTGTATCAAGAGATCAACATTTCCCCAAACCACTGTTAAAAACCCAAACTTTATTATGAACAGTCATCATCCCTGAGAAATTATTAAATGGTATCACTGCTCTCTCAGATCTTACATCCCTAATCCATTCCAAACCCAACACCCTTGCCTTTAACTCAGCTAAACAGAACTGAAATCTGTTCAAAAACTAACATTCTTACAAACCCCAAAAGCAGGACATAAAAGCTGCTTTGCTTTTTTAGAGTTCTGTTATGCTACCATTATAAACTAAACAGTATTTGCTTCAGTGGCCACAAATATGGGCAAAGACCTTATACTTAGAAGTTATAGATCAAATAATTTATTTCTTCCCTCCCTTCAAATGATTCATAACCATTTTTGGATGTATTCATATCCATGCAAGAAACAAAACCATTTTAAAAACTAAATTATAAACTGAGATTGCTAATATTTAGCCAAGAACATGGGATTCTCATAGATCACCCAATCCCTCCCCCCGAAACATTCAGTTTCAAGTGTTCTTCATAGCTATTTATTTTATACATAGATATTTAATCCTATCCTATAATTCATTCCACAACATACATTTCAGCAATTTTCTTCACAAATTTTCACAGGCTAGTGAAAATTTGTGAACTACTGTGTCATTTAGTGCAGTTCTATCATTGTTGTCATGATCCTGTTTCACAGTTCTAAAGTCTGTAATTTAGTATGGCTTTATTACTAAAGTTTATTACTATTAGTTTTATTATAGCCTGGTTTGGAAACAGCCTAATATACAAATAAATAAATAATGGACAGTGTGAAAAATCTTCATAAAGACTTATTTCCTAATATCTTACAGCATCATCATGTCACTAAAAGTTATCTGTCATAACATTTTATCTTCATTTTCCAGAGCAGAATTGTTGAAATGGTTTCAGATAATTCACAGAACAGGGAGACAAGGAGAGGGGAAATGTGGACATTTTGGAAGATTATGTTATAAAGGGACAGTTTATAACATAATATAACATAAACAGTTTGTGTTTTTGTTTTTAAGTGGCATCTCGGGTTTGCTTGTTTCTATACTTGTTAGGGGATATTGGTTTGCACTGCAAGTAAATTTACAGTTTGAGTGCTTTGATGAAAAATTAGCTTCCTAAAATAAACCAATTATAAATGACTGAGGGAACATTGTGGTCTAAATTTCATGACTTGCAAGTATTACATTTCTTTTTTCAGTTAACTTAATAACACATAAATGAACTATAGTCAAGTCAAGAACTTCTGAAGGACATTGGAACATCTTCTTCCTCAAAATACAGGGTAATGTATTAATAATCCTCTGCAATGCAGTGCAGTGATGACTGAATCTGTGCCTCATACTGCAGATATTCCTACATAAAACACATTTCATCCTTATCTATTGTTGATGTATGAGAACACAGGTATATCAAAACACTTTGATCGAACTTTGCAGCAAATGCCCCCATCCTCAGTATTGATTCTATTAGTTGCACAGCGTACCTTTGTTTCTTGTTAATCATTATGTTTCTCCACCCCTGTAGGATCTTTCTCTCTTTCACACACACAAGCATACAAAACATAGGACAGCTTCCTTGCCTAACAAGGGACAGGCTGCATCTCTCTTCCTGGTCCTTTTCATCAAGATAGATTTCTCCACCTTTGCAACACACAACATGGGTGGCCTCTCTTTAGACTTCCTGAAGGTTTCTTCATCTCTTGCCTAAATGTTCATAGGATACCATTCAATTTTCCCAACTTTGTTTCATTTATTATTTTTTAATTCTTAGCAGTTTGCACAGCCATTTCTTCTACTGCTCAGGAGGTAACTGTTTTTTAGTTTAAGTTTCAAGATTTACCTTGTGAACCAGCTTGCCTGTTTGACAAATAACAGTGTGGGCTATGCATTCAGTTTGTTACTCCAACCTTCCCATTTCCAATAACCACACAGGACAATATAAAAATTTATCTTAAAGAAGATAAATTGCCCTATTTCAAAAATAAAACAATCTACAAACCTTGACGATACTTCCAGTTTATTAACTTTGTAGCTTAAGGCACAATGCAGGTACTAGAGAGACTGTATCTCTTTCTCGTGGACACCTCCCTAAATACCTAGCAGAGAGGCATCCTGTTCATTTTGACAAGTTTTTGAAAGCTGGGCCTTGCCTTTTGGGCTAATATGACAATTAAAGCCCATATGGAGAAACTGAAGTGGAAGGGGGAAGGTGTCAAACATTCTGCACAATTAATACATACATTCAGAAACAGATAAATCCTCGTTGTTTTAAAGTAGTAATGCTGCTAACACTTGCATTGCAAAAAAGGTGAACCTGCAATTCTTGCATGTATTAGAAAATGAATAGCATTTCTCACTCAGAATATGAATTTATTCTTTTTTTTTTTTTTTTTGCAGAAAGCATATCCTACCTTTTCTTTATAAAACACTCTAGGCAGCTTACAGCAGTTAAAAATAATTATAAAAGAATGGAAACATTACAATCCAAACCAAGGTAAAATTAAAATCAGTATCATTAAAAAACCAAATTCAACAACTGAAAGTTAGGTAAAAGATAGCTTTTTGCTATTTTCCTAAATCCGGGGTGGATGGGTCAGTGGTTCAGGGGCAAAGTACATTTCCTTGGAAAATGATTCCATAAATTGGGGGCCACATAGATGAAGGTCATATACTCAATAAGCAATATTTTGATAGGAGGGGGATCTTCAAAGAGCTTTTCCTCCTGATCAAAGTTAACTGCTCAGGTTCAAAGCAAGAGATGTGGTCCCCAGGTATCCAGCTATTCTACGCTGTTTAGAGCTTTTGCTGATCAGTTGGGATCACCGCTCAGTCTGAGTGGCTCAGGAGCAATGTGCTAGCAATAGTTGTACAAAGTGTTCCTCCCTACTGGGCATTAAAGATATTCTCCCAATTTTTCTGGGGAGTGCAGTTCAATCCAGAAGAACCCTCACCTCAGCCTCCAGGACCAGTTTTCCCTTTACCTAAAGCACCTCTGTCTTGTCTGGATTTAATTTTGGCTTGTTCTCCCTCATCCAGCCTCTTACAATGTTTAAACAAAGTTTAGGGGTAATAATTTCTTCTTGGAATTAAATGGTAAGGAGTAATACCAGTGAGTATTGTCTATATGCTGATGACTTTCCCCTGCAGTTTCATGTAGATGTTAAACAGCACAGAAGACAAGATATAGTCTGGTGCAGTGTTTCTCAACCTCAGCAGCTTCAATATGTGTAGACTTCAATTCCCAGAATTCCCTAGCCAGCATGCTGCCTGAGAAATTCTGGGAGTTGGTCCACACATCTTAAAGTTGCTGAGGCTGAGAAACATTGGTCTGGTGGGACACCAGAGGTGAACAATCTAGATGTCAAACACTATTCCCCGGGACCACCTTCTGCATGTACATACCGAGTAAGAAAGGTGACTTTGGTGGTGATATGCAGAAGCTGTTCCCTAGGCAAAAGGGGCTGCATATCTCTATCAAGGTCATCTTCTTTATTCTCTACAATGCATCCAGAACTACTCCAGAATAGTACCCCCAAGACCTACCTTCTCAATCAATTCAGAAAAACATCTTAGCCAAAGATGCTGAAAGCTGCTGAGAGATGCAGGAGTAACAGTAGAGTTGTATCACCTTATCCACAAAAGATGACCAAACCAATCTCACTACCATATTCTGAGTGAAACCCTAGTTAAAAAGGGTGCAGATAATCAGTTTCATCCAAATGAATCCAGAGATGTAAAGCTACCATCACCTTACAAAAAATGGAAGCTTAGAGACTGGTCTATAATTACAAAGAACCTCTGGGTCTAGGGAGGGCTTTTTCAATAAAGGTCATATGACTACCTCCTTTATTGCTCACTCAAGAAGGCATTATTCACCTCCCATAACCTTGGGGCCAGTCCTGACCTGGCTGTCTTAATCTGATAGAGCAAGAGTCAGGCAAACAAGTGGTTGTCCTCACCTCTCCATATACTGGGTCTGTATACTTAAGAAGTACAGGTTGAAGAGAATTAATATGAACAGGATGAGCCATGTTCAAGGTTACCTCCCTGTGATCTGCCCCATCTGTGCTGTCACCTTGATGTTGTTAAACTGCAGCTTGAATGGCCAGCTGCTAGCCTCCCTCCTTCTCCTGCCAAGGTGCAGCTTCCCACCATATCTTCCCCTTCCAGTTATGACTATAGTATTTGCTCCCAGCCTATGCTTCTGCCCTCACTCTCCCCCATCTCCCTGACCCATCTCATAATCAGCAAGCTAAAATGGATCAAGACCAGCAACACATAGTGGTCCCTCCCATTAAGAGTCCCAGCTTTTCCCCAATACTTGCACATGAAAACAAACAGGATGGCCAACCCTAAATAGCTACCCTAAGGGGCTTCCGAAAGGGCAGTCCCACCAGCAAAAAGCCCCAATGCTCCAAGGAACACACAATATAATCTCTATGCAATGGCAAGTCTTCAGTCAGTACCAATCCCATAAAGTGAGCTGGTACAAACAACTGGAATCTTCATTCTGGCTAATCATAATAAACATACATGCAAAAAAGAGGGAGAACTTCCCATAATTGATCCTTTTACCACCTCTGGAATCTCCTGAGGAAGGATACCAATTCTGTAGGAAGCTAAATTCACCCTTTGCTAATCAGGCAAAAGGAATCTAATCTGTCCTCTGAATTCTTTTCCTTTCAGAAAAATCAAATGATCAAATGATTCAAGGACAGATAGGATTTTTAATTTTTTTTTAAAATATATACTTTTATTTACATTACTTTGCTCGTAAAAAGGGACTTTGGATTTCTGGGTTGATGTCTTTCCTCCATTTTAATTTAATTTTTAATTTTAATTTAATTTAAAACTTTTTATTTTTTTTCTCAAAGGTTTTTAAACCTACTGTCACTTAGGCCAATTCTCCCATTCTTAAGGTTCTGAACATCTGGGACAGTATTAACCAACAGCCTCCCCAATTCCTCCCCCAAACACAACACACAAACACACTTTTCTCCATTACACACAAGCCTATGTGGGAAAACATCTTGGAAATGATCTCAGAAAAGCCATCATAAAGATGCTTGGGAAAAGCTGCAGCAATTATTTGTTCTCTAAATTCGTAATTAAATTAACTGATTTATACAAATTAATATATTAAGATTATCCTTTATGACAACAAACAATGCTCTGCTATGATGTATCAAAATCACTATATATGTGGACAGAGGATAATCTTAGAAAAACAGGTCTAATACTCAGCAGATAAAGAAAGAAAGTACAAACCCACCGAGCCCACCTCCCAATAACGTCCATATGTATTCCATATCTGGAAGCAATATTGACCATAGATTCCCAACAATTTATAATTTAAATAGTTTTATTTTCTTCCATCCCTTTCCTTCCTCTCTAGCACTTTTTGGAACGACATGACTGAAAAGCAGCCACCACCGTCTCTATAGAGATTCTTTTGCTGCTATGCACTTCAGTTTGCAAAAGCCAAGAGTCCCAGCTATCTTGTACATTTTTAAAGAAAATATAGCCTCCCTCTATCCCTAAATAGGTCAGTGAATTTATGTCCAAATATTTTGTTAAAAATCTAGATGTAATTCTGTCAGAGCAGAAATTGGCTATGAAAATTGAGCAATACATGAGATTTACACCAACCTGCTTATCCCTACTCACATACATCATGCTTTTAGAACCAACCATGTTAGATCTGATATTGTTAACCAATGCAACCACCCAGCTCTTCGTTCTTCTTTGTTGCATTTTAAGGATCAAAATATGGAGGTGGGAGGGAGTAGGAAGGCCTGTTGGAAAAGAGTAATTGGTTTTAAAGACCAAGTTAAAAACATTCCTAAAGCTTAGTTTAGAAACTAACAAATGACATTTTTTCCCCGGTGTGCATAACTGTAACTAAGTCAACTAAATTCCCACTGCAGCTTAAGCAACATAGATGTCGTAACAAAATTGCTTGGAAAATAAATGGGAGATTACAGTCATAGCAAATATACATAATATTCTTATATATGACTGAGGGGTGGCAAGGAAGGGAGCTGATAAGTCATGAAAGTTAGACTTGGGTTCTTTTATGTCTTCCAGAAAATATACCAGCTCTTTCAAATATGCCAGTGAATCATTAAAAGAATAAGGGTAGGCAGTTTGAAAGGAGGGTAGCCATAAACATTGTCCACTGCTTAATCTGAGAAGCCCAGAGGCACATTAATATACAAGGCCAGTGTCTTCCAGGTATACAGGAAGCAGATACCCTGTATAGAGGAAAACAACACTTCTGAATGTATTGCTTTTACACAATGGGTTTCCTTGTGATAGAAAGATGTTGAGAAAACAGAAGGGTATAAATCTCAAAAAACACACATCTTTACAATCTGCATAGCAGTGAATGATCCAGTTGAGAGTGATCATAGACTTAACATAATGTATCTATGTGTGTGGGTGGGTGGGTGCGAGTGGGTGTATACATGTATGTTTGTGTGTGCGTGAGAATGATTTTTGGAAATGAGCACACATTACTAATAGTTTCCCTACTTTCATGAATATATTACAAGTGGTGTCAGGTGTACAGAAAATTTCCATTCTGCTCTGTTCCTATCCCCATGGGCGGGGGGTGGGTACAAGAAACCCTTTTGCACAACCGAAGAGTGGCAACAGCATTGCCGCAGAGAAAGGTCAAGCTGCTCCCATTATTTGTCTACATTATTATCTACAGCATGAGAATTTTTCCGGCAAATATAAAACCCACATAGTTATTTTTCTTGCTTTATACTATTAATACTAATATATCTCTTTTGCACATATAAAGGGTTCACAAATGTTAGGACAACATCCTGGATAAAGATCTGTTATCAGGAGCTACATTCAAGATTAATCAAACACACAGATCTTTTTTATTTCTCTGGCGCAATGTAGAATTTATCGTGTAAACTAATAGGCTTGGTAATGGCCCCACTCATGAAACCAGAACAAGACTTCGGTTTTGGGTTTTTTTTTTTCTTTTTACTACTGTATAGTAACTAAAAATAGTTACTGGCATCAAGCCTCAAATCTTGTTTCACAATCATATCCACAGAAGCTTTTTCTTTCTGATCTTGAACACAGTGGGTTGGTCCCATTTATTTAAAGGTTTTGTGGTGGCATTAAAAAAATCCCTTGTAAGAAGAAAGATTGTGATACACTGTGCTACAACCACAATAGAGCAAGGTATCAGTTGAAATTATTTTCAGCAATTCAAGGTGCTGGTTATCATCTTTCAAGCCCTACATGGCACTGAACCAAGTTATTTGCAGCACTGCCCTCTCCCTGAGGGTGTCTGCTTGTTCCTCCAGTTTGCCTAGGCCAGTGTTGTCCAAACTTGACCACTTTAAGATGAGTGGACTTCAACTCCCTGAATTCCCCAGCCAGCATGGCTGGCTGGAGAATTCTGGGAGTTGAAGTCCACTCATCTTAAAGTGGCCAAGTTTGGACAACTTTGGCCTAGGGTGAGCAAGCTCCAGGTCCCTTCCCTCAAACACTGCCATTTTCTGTAGCAGCCCCTGCCCTGTGGAACACCCTTCCCCCGGGATCTGGCAGGCCGCCACCCTTTTAACCTTCCCAAAAGCTGTAAAGAGCTGGCAAACATTGGGATAGGGTGATGTTGAAGCATGGGGATTTTATCTGGTGATGTCTGGAGAATGTTGGTTGAAATGCCAGGTTCTAGTTTTACTGTTTTTGTTTTTATTGTTACCGTGAGCCACTCAGAGTTGTGCCACGTAAGATAGATGGCCATTTAAGTCTTTTAAGTAAATAAATAATAGACATATGTAGTTAAAAAAAACTACCAGTTAGACTAGTTCTGGCCAGAAGAAGACATTGCACCATGCTGAGTCAAGATAGCATTCTTCTCAAAACAAAATGCTGGTGATCTGCAACAGAACTACTCAAAGGAGTAGTTTGGGAGTCTTTGGGTATGTTTGCTGATAAGCCGTTAGCTAGGATTTGCAGTATGGTCCAACTGAACTCACAGAACAGGCCTAAAACTGTCAATTAATGATCTGCCTTAAAGCTATGACAAGTTACAAATATTTCTGCTTTTTAAAAATATATAATCTGAATGAATGGAAATATATAATATACTTCCATTCCATGGAAAGTTTAGATTCCATTCCTAACTTTCATTATGGGTGAAGCAGCATGGATAGGGACCTGCTTCACCAAAATCAGAGGGAGACGCATCTCTTCATACTGAATGTAAACAATCACACAATCTCTACAGTTTTCTCAATGGTCTCTCACAGAAAGTCTGATCAAGGTCAGCGCTAAGTACAGAATGTTAAATAGTAGAATGAACAGTGTAACATTGTCAGTAAAATTAAAATTAAAAAGCCAAGAGCTGTAATCTCATAAAAAGGAATAAAAATGGAGTGATATTAAGTTAACAATTCAGTTAACTTGAGCCCATTAGAATTATTAAAATATTTCTAGAACTGGCATTTATGTGACAATTTATTTTATTATAATCTTTCCCAATTGAATGCCCTTTGGGTATGCTGGATTACAGATCTCATAATTCCCTGTTTACACTGAATGCCAACTGGGAATAGTGACCCAATACTCCTGGACAGCACCAGATTGGAGAAGCCTGCTTTATCACAATATACTGCTGAACATCACGCCATTTTGGCATGGATTCACTTTTTTCCAATAAACTTAACACAGATTCTAATTATATAATTGCAGAGTGTAAGAACTGCCATTACTTCAATAAAAATACACAAATTTAAAAACCACTTTCTTTTTCACACTGGCAGCTAGCTCTAAGTATGAGTAAGCAGCAACTATTATTTATCAAGACTCTGCATCGCTGAACAATTTAACACATTCACTACTGAAGAACCCCGAGACATAATACAGGTAGTCCTTGACTTATGACTATTCATTTAACAACTGCTCCAAGTTAAGATGGTGCTAAAAAAGTGACTTACAACCAGTCCTCACACTTACAACCATCACAGCATCCCCCCAGTCACATAATCAAAATGTGGGTGCTTGGCAACTGGCATGTATTTATAATGGTTGCAGCTTCCCAGGGTCATGTGATCACCATTTGCAGCCTTTCCAGGAGGCTTCCGAGAAGCAAAGTCAATGAGGGAAGCTGGATTTGCTTAACAACTGTGTGATTCGTTTAAGGACCACAGTGATTTGCTTAATGACTGCTGCAAAAAAGGTCATAAAATCAGGCAAAACCGCATTGCTTAGTGATGGAAGTTCTGGTCCCAATTGTGGTCATAAATCGAGGACTACCTGTAACTCTCTGGGAGGCCACTATCAGTAATCAACAACACCAATTAGCTGGCATACTCAGTGGAAAACATAACTTCTCTGGAAAGCTTTACTCCACATGTTAAACAGCTGCATCAGCTTAAAAAAATAAAGAACACACAAGCACTCTCTTTTCCAGAGACCAGTGCAATCTTTTTTATTTTCAAATCAGATTTAGGTAAAATATCTTGCCCCAAATCCAAAGTTTAACTACCATGATCCAAGGCCTAATATTTATCTAGTAAGAATTGACTTTTCTTCTTCTAAGCAACATACCTCTTATACTCACTCACACTTTGTGTCAGACAAAAAAACTGGCTCTTTCTGAAGTTCCTAAAGTAGTTTGTCATGCAGTGTGTTTAAGAAACACACACCTAAAGCCAACTGAGTATGTGGTATTGTCCCTTTGGGGGCAATATTTTATAACTGAAGAGAGCATTCTGAAATCAAAGGAAAAACAAAAAAAAACTTTCTTCAAGATGAAAGCAGCATCTGTTGACTTCATAGACAAAGCCATGCCACTTTTTGGATAACAACAGAGAAGCAGTTTGCCCTTGTCCACTTCAAGACACTTCTTCATCTTCTCAATCTAGCCTGCATGCCTGGTAGTTCTTTGAGCATACTGAGAGATGGCTTCCCCTGATGGTTTTGGGAGGTTCTCATTGGGCTGACGGGTGAAGAACGGAATGCCTCCAGGGTCCACAATAGGTGGAGCCAATAACAAGTGAGAGCCAGAGGTCGTAGCAGACAAGTAACTTAAAAATCATGAATGGAAACCAGTGAAACAGAGGCTAAAGTGTATCCACACAGAAACACAATAAGGTAACAAGTTTTTTCTGCTCACTAACAATCCAATATACTGAACAAGACAAATCACAAGCAATTTAAGATCAGAATTTCAAAACAGAGGGTTCAGGAGGGGATTCATCCTTTCTACATTCTTTCCAAACCACATTTTTCAGTTCTACAGATTTGAATGATTAAAATTTTACATGTACAAGTTTCAAAAGAAACCAGGGCAATTTGGGATGGGACTTATATTTGCATCATATACTCTTCTCTAGTTTTAGACTACTCATGACATAGGAAATACCCACACAGTTCTAAAGATTGTATTCTAAGATTATTATGCTAACTGTTCAGTACAAAAGTATCTATGTGTTTATAAAAATGGAGTTCCAATTAGAAATTCCTTAATCAGACTTGTATATAAAAAATATTGTTATGCTGTGGTGGGATTGATATGGTGCTGAATGCAAGTAATATACAATAGCCATATAACTATAGATAATGTAACTGCTAATATCAAAAATAATTTGGACTACAGTTCTTGTATCTTGTCATTGATCATACTATTGTGGCAACTGAAATAAATTAAATATTTCTAAAAAACTGTCAAACTGACTACTCATGAGTGAAAATATATACAAATTAAACCACTTGTGTCTATGTGTTGTATTAAAAAAGAATCCTCATATAGAACAACATACTGTGTATCTACTATTAAAACAGTAGTAGTTCATGTATTTTTCATTGACTTTTTGTGACTGAAGGGGATGTTGATGGACAGCTTTAAATTAGAGTAAAATGTTTATAGCATTGTCAGGGTGCTAATGTTAGAAGTTATTTACCTACTAAATTTAAAATATATAACTAATTGGTTGAACTAGAAGATTAGACTACATTATTAAATGCACTTTTGGCAAGTTCCCCAAGATAATAGACATTCTTAAACATAGTTACCAAGGAGTAAGCCCTAAAACACATGAAGAATTATATCTGAGTAAATACCCATAGAATTGTTCTGCATCTCTGTAACTAAGCCTCAGTAAGTGAAACTGGTATTATTAATACATTCTTCCTTGTTTACTCAGCTCTCTGCTTCCTCTGTTGATTCCTTGGCATCAGATTTTTGATGATAAACTCCTTGGGGCAGGAATTTGTTTTCTTTGTGTAAAATATTGTGCTTCTCATTGGCACTAATAAATAACAAAACAATGAAGAATAATAAAATAAATAAGAAATAAAGATTGGAATGTAACATTTGAACTTCTCTGGTTGTTTTGAGCCTAGTGGAGAAGTGCTTTGTCTGGAAGCAAAAAATGCCATCCTATTATGTTTGAAAAGACTGTGGAAAGCACTAGACAGAAGGATTACAGATCAGTCCCCTAATGCCAGAGCTTTTGGCTTCGGTCAGAATTTATTAGCAGCACAAGCAATCATGGAATGCAGTTCCATCTGCTTCTTGTTAACTTCATTCATGAAGGCTGCCTTCTAAAAATGATGACTTCTGAGCAATTCTTTCCAGCTCCATGTCCTGACTAAAATGCAAACGTCTTTACAATCTTATTGGCAAAGGACACTAGCTCCAATGGAATACTGCAAACATAAGAAGTCTTATAACAGCAAACTCACGTTTTGAGAAAGATTTCCTGTAGATCACCAGGCCTTATTCCATTATTATAGGTCTAGGCCTTACCAACTCAAGTGCTTTCCTGCAGCTTTAAAAACAGAAAATTGTAAACATTTGCATTTCTATTTTGAAGTTTTACCCTTAATACGTGTGGCATTGGCAACTTCTTTTAGAGAGAGTGGTGGGTGCCAAACAGCAATCCAGAAAACAAAATGAAGAAAAAAATCAATGTGCAATTCCTTTTTCTGTAGCAGTTCTCCACTCCAAGACACTGGTACAGAACAGAAAGTGAAAAGGATTAACCTCTGCCTGTCTTTGTAGTAGCACTTTCTCCTTATAGGAGTACAAAGTGGAGGAAAAAGAGTTTCTGCAGGCAGTTTGATGGGGCACTAGAGATATGCTTTATATTGCACCAAAGCTGGAACAGGAGGAATTGGGCTCCAGTTCTCAGCAGACAAGAGGTAATTTTTTTTAAAAAAAATATGGATTTTGTAATTTGAGAGGCAGGATGGGAGGCTCAGTTAGTTCAAAGTTCACAAATTAATGGAAGGTAGTTGGGCTGAGTAAGATTTGAGTGTTTAAAAAGGAGAAGATACCCTTGAGTTTGACTTTTGCTGACTGCAGTTTCTTGGCAACGGCAATGGATGCAATACCGAACTAGTTTGTCACTGCCTTCTCCTAGGAAGTTTTTTCAACTTTGCAGCCTAACCCAAGACCCTGGAATGCCCAGATGTTCCCGTCATCCTAGCACTAAGCCAGATTGACCCCCACAGCCAAAGTTGACTGCGTGCTGCCTCTTGATGAATATTTGATGCAATTAATTGAGGGGAAAATTGGGTGCCTTGGGGAGTTCTGCCTAGTCCTTAATTTATGATGATGAACAAGCCACTTCTCTTTCAGCTTCAACAGTTCCCTTCAGTAAATCAGTTAATGTACAGAAAACGTGAAGTCCAAAGGAGTGAAATGGTGCTCCAATCCAACTCTATCTTATATTCAGTTTATGATTCTTTTTTCAGGTATGATTGCCCAGAATTAAAATATAATGATGGGAATACAAAATAAAACACCTGAAGAGGAAAAATAGCTGCTTCAATTTCCAAAGGCATGCTGCATCTCTGACATAAGTTTCCAAAATCTTATTACAGTACCTGAGGACTGAAATGCTGATAGCTATTTAAAACAAAAAACAAAAAAAACTTGGTTTTCTTCTACACTTTAGCCAACTCAAATCCTTTTATATGCCTTTGTTAGATGTTCTCTGACAATCTACTCCATAATCTTAGGAAATAAAAAGGGCAGAGTGAGTTTCTACTATTAAACCTGTTCTTTTGTAAGAGCAAGACAAGGGCATTCTCATACATACACAGTCTAGTTCTTACTCCCAGCGCCCTTCTAAGCAATTCCAACTGAGTTACCTAAGACTTTCTCTTGAGTAAGCATGCACAGAATGATGAAATGATGAAAAGCTACAGTATGAAAAGGGATTAAAACTAGATTCAGCAAATAGAATTTTATTCCTTTTTGAGGTAAAGTACGTCAGATCCTTTAAGACAATTATGCATGATACACATACAAACGTTCAAGAGTTATATACATAAAGATGCATAAAAAGGAGAAAATTAGAGAAGAGTCCATGAGGATCCAGAGAAGTACAAGAAAAGAACTGCTTACCCTACAGATGTTTCCTCTGCAACAAACAAGTTCATTTTTCACAGGGCTGGATTCTTAAGCCTACACACACGCTATTAAATCAATTGTTCGTTCTACAAATAGTAATTGGCTTAAGGCTACTCTTGGGCATTCTCTCACACACAGATGCGGCTGTCTAGAAATACATCTGCAAAGTGAGGCAAAAGCATTTAAATATCAAAAAAGAGAGCAGAAACAGGCGGCTAAATCTCGCCGCCACACACATAAACCACATAAGTTGCTATTCAGTAAAAGGTGTTCGGCACACGATTAACAAGTTGCTAAGAGCCACCCTCCAGTTTAGATATTAAAACTGCAGATTTGGATACCACTGCTGGCAGGCAGCCATCACTGCAGGCCTGAATAGTGAAGGAAAGCTTTAAAGAAAAATAAAGCCTGTCGGGAAAATTCTTCTGCACTTGCAGCTCTGCAGCATTTTAATTTCTCTCTGGGATCAAGGGGAGATCATTCATTCCACTACCAGCCTCCCATACCAAATTTTAGCAAACCAAGGAAGACACTTTTCCTGAAATGTTTAGTTCAGGTAAGAACAATGAGAACGGTATTGTTTCTCATAATTATTCTTTTACACCTGACGGTAATAACAGAAACTCTCTACAATAAAAGAAATAGAACCAATGTGGTGGGTTCAAGTCTCCTCTCAGCCATTTCAGACTGCTCGTTGTTTTTCAGCCCAACATGTTCCTCAGGGGTATTAGGAGGATAAAACTGGAGGGGAAAGTAATATCCATGCCCCATTGCTCCTGCAGAAAAATGGACTGTAAATGCAACACAGCAAACAACATGCTTTGGTCAAATTTAGACTTTCTAATATTGCAAGTCTTTGCAGAAGTGAAAGAAATACTAGGATGATCTTCCTTAGGGAAGCTGATGGATTCCAAATAGTCTTCTTATAGCGTGCACATGTGTGTGCGTGTCCATCAGTCTATCTCAAACAAGCTGATAATCTTTTAAATATCTTGCTTGACTTCTGGGTCTGGGATATGGCTGTTAATGAGACTGCACCTGAATCCCATCATAAGGTAAGGTTAAGCATGGTGATCTCAGGAGCGGATAACAATTAATAGAAAGAAAAGATGGCTAGCCTGGTGGTGGTAGAAAATGAGAACAATCAAACCCACAGCAGTGCTCATATCATACCCTATTCTCTGGCAGTGATAATGGCAAATATGATCTTATTTTTCCACCACTACTATATCTCCTCAGAGCCAGTCAGCAGAGTTGTTCCAAGTAGGAAGACATGTTTTGTAAGAAAGCCCCAAAGGGAAGGGAAGCAAACTGCTTGGATGAGTGTTGTGGTCAATCTGTAAGGTATTTTGTAAATATAGCTGTTCATAATATTCTGACTTGGATGCTACAGTCAGAGCATTTCCAGTAAATGTATTTTTGGTATTAGCTTGTGATGAGTCCCATTACAAGTGTATAAGATCTTTGCCTATCCTGGATAATAGGAATAGCCAAAGATGGATTGTAGGAATAACTGATTTAAGTAATAAATGAGTCAAGTACAGGAAGGAGTACTTTGTACAAGTTTTAAAGAAGATATGATAAAGCCCTTGTTGAACAACAACAAAAACTAATGACGTACAAAATGCTTCAAATTCAAAACAGCTGTTCTAATCTTGCAGCAAGTATCCTGGTGCAATTCTCATTCTGGAAGTGTTCAGGGTGCAAAATAGCTCAGTTTCAACCATTTTTTTTAAAATGCCTGTTTTGAATTTTAAAAAATGGCCATTGTGAGTACAGCACACCCCCAAGAAGGTCAAAGCAACTCAAAATAACTGTTTCAAACTCAAAATGAGATAATTTGAATTTGAAGCATTTTGAAATTAAGATGTTTTACACATCTCTCTGGCTATAGGAAAACTAAACAGCCCTTCAATTCTAGTGTCAGCAGCAGGTAAGCAAGGGTGAAACTTAAACACTACCTTACCTCTTCCAGTCTACTCAAAGTCTCAGTTGATCACAAACAAATGCTGGCAGAAGTTTCTTTCTGAGTGACAAATCTGCTTGTAAAGTGCTGCAGTGAATTCTTTATGCTCTTGATACTGCTGGAGCCCTTATCTAGTTGTGCATCTTTCTCCTTCCATGAGTGGACAATCTCTATTGACCTCCTCAAGATCCTCAGACAGGCCAATGATAATCTCAGAAGAGGGACTTCTTCTGAGATGCCTATTCTGTAGTGTATTACATTATACCCCAAGATTTAATAAGAGTCATCTATAGTTTGAGATTTCAGTGTCACCAAAACTCAGATGATCCCCCAACTCTCTCTCCTAACACCAAGATGCTTATTAGGGCCCTGATCTCTGCCAATGGTAATTAAATGGATGTCAGCTAAGAGCTGGAAGATGAATCCTGAAAATACAGGATTGTTATTTGCCTTCAACAAAAGTGTACATCCTGCGCTGAAAGAGCTAGCGCTCCCCTTGAAAACACAGATTCATAGTTTGAGGTCATTCTATATCTGGCCATAAATGTTGACTGTAATTACAACTGTCTTTGCTGAACTGAGACTAGAGCTAGAGAATGTAGATATGGCCAGGATAATACAGGCCTTAGTTACATTACATCTGAATAACTGCAATGTACTCTACACAGTTCATTTTATGAGTATTCAGTATTATTGATCTAGAACGCTGTGGTCCAATTGAACAGAGCAACATATATGCATTCCTCAACAGTTGCACTGGCTTCACATTTGTTCAATGTATTTATATTGACATTTAAAGCCCTGGATGGTTTAGGGAGCAAGACATTGGTAGGACCAGCTTTTTCCTTTGTGAACCAATAGCTAGGTCCTACTTATACTTTAAAGGAAGAAACCGTGTAGTTCAGTAGAGACATGATGTGATTATGATACTGCATATTAGTTAACAGCCTAGTTGCTACACTTTCTACCAGCTGAATTGACCACTCTTTAAAATAATCCTAAGGAACACACTGCAGTAGTTTAGTTATAATACAGCAAAGTCCTGTTAACTATTATGGTTTGTTATTATGTCCAAATGCAGCAATTAAAGGAAAAAATAAAACAGCTTCACAATACCACTTAGTTGGTAATTCTGGAAACCTTCCATCTGGAAGCATGCCAATGGTCTAAGCAGTTGAACTTTTTTTATAATTAAGTACTGATCATATGTATATAAATGATCCTAGCTTTTTCTTCCTAAATATGATTATCAGTACAGTAATACCTTAGACTACCTGATTATCAAGTTGTAAGTTGGGATCACAAATCACATTAAACTACAGTTTTAAAAAAAACAAAACAGTTGTTGACTAAGCTATACTGGACTAGTTCATACAATTCCACAAGTCACAAGCCAACATACCAAATAATGGCTTAGTATGATATTTAAATCCATCCATGCACTATTAAAGTCATATTTGCCTGGAAACTGACAAGTGAGTTAAAAATAGTAATTCCAACTTCACTCTGGTTTAGTAAACCAGGCCAATAGCACACTGCTGTCTGCAAGAGCCAGAAAAATTGCAATAAATTTTTGCAAGGTTGCTGTTAAAGCCCAATATAAATTAAAGTATCCAATGATTTTGTTTTTCAAAAGATGGCTACAATACATACCTTTGAATGAAAAATTCTACTTTATTGTATAAATCAGTCTCAATCTGCCAAACACAATAATTAAAAACTTCAGAAGTAAGGAAACTTGCCAGAATTTTGCAAGTTTAGTTGAAAAAGAAGCCCCATCTTGTGTAGCCAAACTGCAACAGAGAAAATTAAACTTTTTGCCTTGTATCATGTATGAAAACAGATGCTAATATTTTGTTTATACTCATCTCTATAGTAACAAAAAAGATCAAGAGTTACAAAGAATTACTGGTTTCTAGTAATCCAAGAATTGAACTAAAGAAATAAATCAAGTAAAATATACTTGATTTATCCTGACAACACATTTCAAATAGAATCTATATTTAATTAAAAAGGTCCAAGAAAAGACCTCAGATGAAAAACCTAAGAAGAATGCTATTTTTTAAAAAAGTAATAATATTACTAGGAAAACGCCTTATATTCCTAGTACAACAGTGATGCAGTAAGAACAGCTTTCTATTCTACTCCACGTCTGAAAATTAACAGATTTTAAATTATTGCACTGTATAAGCACAATACATATCCCCAAGCCTGATTTGCCTAAGAAATATATCTTTGACCCATGTAAATAAAACATGAACAGTTCCTAGCAAAATTTCACTGCTTATATAACATCAAAGCTGGCTATTTTCCCTACTCTGTCAGCAAGCAACAATCTTTTCTTTTTAAGCTAATTCAAATCAGAGGGAGTCAATTAAAAAACTGAAATTTAACATAAAACTTAACACAACAATTTCCTTTTAGTCATCTGTCTAAATCTAAGGTTCATTGGGATTTTAAGTGTCTTTTTTTCCAAAATCAATGAGGATTTAATTGCTGCATATATAGACATAATAGAAAAATATTAATTGAAAAGACTTCAGATACAAAAAGACAGAGGTTTATTAAACCATAGTTCTAAATGTTGGCCAGAATAGTTTTCTGAATATGAGGAGAAACCATTGATGTTACAACATTATTTCACTTATTTATTAAATTTATATCCTGCCTTTCTATTCATGTAAAGATCATTGTGGCTGACTGTAATAAAAATACAAATTATAAAATTTAAGAATGAAGGCACTAACTAAAACATATCATGGAATAATTACTAATGTTAAAATACATTTCACCAAACTGCATGTTTATGAAAAACATTTTTGTGAACTTTTAAAAGGTGATTATGCACTCTGTACTGTCATCTTATACTTATTTATCTGGAAATACAGTAAGTCTCTATGGTCAACTGGGCTTACTTCTTAATAGGCAACTTTAAGACTGTATTGTTAATAAACAAATATAAAATTAGTGTTCATATTCAATTAATCCATTAATTAGTCTTACTCTTTATTATATGAGTATCCTACTTCTTCTCTGGAGTTTAAGGTGGTGAACAAGGCCTTTTATTATATTTAATAACTTCCTCTGATATATGTATCAACTTATTTACTATCTCTCACTACCAAGAAGCCATTCCCTTTGGCATGAACATGAAGTGCAAAGTGCTATAAGGATGAATGCCTGTCTACGTTGTCATTTATAAATAGAGACAGGAGAACATGAAACAGAATTTGAGTTTGGTGGGCATCATCATCATCATCATCATCATCATCATCATCATCATCATCCTGTTCAATTGTGTCCGATTCTCAGAGGCTGCCTAGACAAGTCCCTGCAGTTTTCTTGGCAAAGGTTTTTCAGAAGTGGTTTGCCCTTGCTGCTTCCTAGGACTGAGAGTGACTGCCCCGTGGTCATCCAACTGGCTTTGTGTCTAAGGTGGGACTACAACTCACGGTCTCCTGGTTTCTAGCCTGAAGCCTTAACCACTATACCAAACTGGCTCTCTGGTGGGCATTATGGACTGTAGCAATTACACACCAACAAATTCAGATCATGTTTAAAAATTTCTAAAGTAATCAAATTTGATCAAATCTTCTCAGCCACCCCCAATTATTCAGAACTCTAGAAAAATGTTAGCATGGTAACACCTGCTTTGAAATCATACTAAGGTTCCCCTCTCACCAAGATTTATTGCAACATGCAAAACCTTCAGTGATCTTATTCTCAATATAAATACTGCAGAACTATGCTTCCTATTTAACATTTAATTTTAAGTTAAGAATATACAGTATCACCTGCCTTGGAAAATAATTGAAAACAGTGAAAAATAAACTATACTGAAACTGCAGAAATTTTCTGGCATTCTTTTAAAATTTGTGGATCACTGATGAGATTATTCCTGTGTCTTTCACAAGTCTAACACTTTAAATTCACATGTCATCTGAGTTTTATAGGCCTGATTAAAAGGAACATTAGATCACAGCTGATTGGAATGCTGTACTCTTAACTGGACACACACCAAGCAAAAGCCATGGTAACCACTGTATTTAAAGATCCATTTTAAAAGAGTCATTAATATTCTCCTCAGGATTTCAACTATATAAGGTCCAACTTGGCAACCATCCTGTTAAAGATGTTTTCAGCCAATTCTCTTTCCTGAGCAGATTTAGAAGGTTAAAAGGCTCAACAGTTGTTCTCATATACCAGGACATAAATATCAAGACCCTTGACATGTGCCAGGATAAATATTTACCAACGTTTACAAGTGGGGCTTATTTAATGCTCATGTAAGGAGCACCTGGTTAGTCTTATCTGGGTATTAAAGCAAAATAGTGTCAGACCTGGTTAGTAAATGGGAGACCTGCCAGGGTTGTGGCAATTTGAATGATAAAATAAAACTTCCCAAAAGAAGGCACTGAGAAACTAGTTCCATATATTTGTCAAAAAACCTACACAAGTATACCCATGAAGTCACCAGGAATCTAGCTTGACTTGAAGGTAGCATTATTTTTTAAATGTTACATAACAAAAGGTCTCTGAACTCAAAAGGTGGTTCCAACCTCAAATTGGTATGCTAAAGGATGTCAATGGACAGATAGTAACTGATTCCAAGAAGATCAAAGATGGAAAGAGTACACCTACTGTAAGTACTGTATAGTACAGGTGTCAATATCCAAGAAACCTTATACTATATTCCTTACTTACAAGAACCTCTAGTAATAGAAGATGAAATTAGACCAGTCTCTGCTCATTACCAAGTAGGAAGGCAAAAGGAATTGATGGAATGCCAGTAAAAGTCAAGGAACACAGTGAAAAAATGGGACTGAAATTAAATATAAAGAAGCCCACACCAGGTACAGCAACCACCCTTAGAATTAACAAGGAAGATACTGAAGTGGTAGATAGCTTCTGCCTTTTAGGATCAATTATCAATAGTAAAGGAACCAGAAGCCAAGAAATATACCACAGATCAGCATTTAGATCAGCCATGAGGGCTTGGAAAATATATGCAGATGCTGAGATGTGTCTGTCTATACCTACAAAGATCAGAATAGTGCAAACTATGGTATTCCTTGTGACATTCTATGGAAGTATAAGTTAAACTTTGAACAAGCAGGATAGAAAAAGTACTGATGCTTTTGAACTTTGTGTTGGAGAAGACTTCTGACCAGCCAAGAAAACAAATGGATCATCAAACAAACCTCCCACAAATGACCATGCTCAAAGTACCCTATTTTGGACACATTATGCAAAGACCAAGCTCTCTAGAGAAGGCTCTAATGGAAGGTGCAAAGAAAGAGAAGAAGAGGACAACCAGTAGCAAGGTGGATGGATTCAGTTACAGTGGCGATGGGTGCACCATTTGAGGACCTGAGGGACCTAGTTAAGGACAGATTGTCATGGAGAAAATTTACTGTTGGGGTCACTACGAGTCGATACCAATTTGATGGCACATAAGCAATCAATCAATCAATCAATCAATCCCCAATATTTAGCCCAAATCACGTACAGTACTACATACTTGCTTTAACAAAACTGCTTTAACTAAACTAACTGCTTTAGGTTAGGTTAGAGGATTGGACACCTCCAGGAAAAGGAAGATCCAAAGTTGAATTGTTGAAAATATCAGCTTCTGCTATGCTCCTGCCCGTGTGGTGACAAGGAGATTGAAACCATTTTGCATGTATTACACTGTAAATTCTACAAGGAGATTAGGTCTGCTTATCTTCTGCCCCTAATATGTAAATTTCCAGGAAGGCCAGACAATTTTTTTGTGAACTATCTTCTAGAAGATTTGAAAACCCTTTATCACTTGTGCAGTAGCCAAATTCTATGCTACTGCAATGAAAATAAGGCATAACTGGTCCTAAAAATACTCCTGTTTTATTCATCACTTCAGGGTTATTACATGTTAACTATCTTGTTTTAGGTAGTATGTATTTTTACTTCATGGATTGTAATAGATTGTAATATTTTAGATTTATACTTGCACAGGTAATTAACACACCATTCTAGTAGCATAGGTTACATTTTTATTATAGAGACTCTTTGTTATGCTAGTATTTATCTCATCCATTTGAATTTACTTTTGTGTTGTATATTTTCAGTTTTTTTTCTGGTCATTGACCAAAAAACCAGTATTTAATTTTCATGCTTTGCAAGATAAGCCTGATGCATTAGGAAATCATAAATAAATATATAAGTGTTACTAGAAACACAATCTTTTTCACTGTATCCAGTATATCATTTTAAAAAGTGAGGCGGCTTGTCATTCTCCAAGGCATTACTCAGAAACTTTTTCTTTTTTTTGCATTTGGAGGCTGATGTGGATAGCTAATGTGGGACATGTCAAGGGACCCAGCATCCTGCTGACTAGGGCAGAATAGCTTCTCTGGTGGTCCAGAATATACTGAGATTCAAAAAAAATTAAAATGAGTCAGATGATATTGTTACACATCATCTGTCTCTCCTTATATATGCAGGCACCTGGTTCAGTCTGTACTGACACAATAGAGGAGACAAGATAGATGAACAGGAGAGAAAGCAGGATATATTTTTAAAAGGACGATATTTGAAATAAATACGTGTTTCAATTTTCTTTCATCTTATGTGTTCTTAAAAGTGATTAAATTTAAAATGTAGCTTACATTTTTACTGGAAGAGAGTTTGCAACTGCAGCATTTGACAGCATGCATCCTAAAATACAATCATGACCTACGTTTGAGGGGAAGGAAAGGGAATGAGAGAGGAGGGAAAGGGAAAGAAATTAAAAACCAAAAGGGGGGGGGATGCAAAGAATGTGGATAAATTTATCCCTTGCAGCTGTTCAGGAAGAATAAGGGAAAAGGGGAAAATTGCTAAAACGATTTATTCAGATGCCTTGAAAACTTTGAAAAAAATCAGGTGCTAAAATAAGAAAAAAAATAGATTTACCAGAAGAATAAGAATGGCTTGTTAGCTTACTACATCCCCAAAATTAGCCAGCTGTGGAGGAAACAGCTTGGCAGCAAACCATACCAGGAAAACAGATCAGGATTTCCTGCTGTAATAGAAGCTGCTTGAACAAAACTACAAAACGGGTCAAGATGCAAAAAGATGCCCTTATGAAGGGCCATGTCATAAATCAATTTTACTTGGCTTAAAATTGGGCTTGCATTCCATGCCATTTTTATACTATACCAGTATCACACCCATACTGCATAAATTAGACCAGCAATCAAATCCTGGAACCTCTACACTACAAATGGAAAGTATGCATAGAGTTTTTGTTTCTAGGAGGTGAGCAATCATGATTCCAACTCTGAGGGTCTTCCATGTACTAACTGTGTAAGTTTATGGTAGAATGCTGAAAACTGAATTGCTTTTTAAAAAGAAAAAAACTCTAGATTTTAATATTTGCATATTTTGTTATATTTTAACTTGCTTAGTAATAGAGCTTTTAATCTACTCAATAATTTGCATTTTCTGGAATGGGCAATTTTTCAGTATAAGGATTAATTATTATATAAGGTGATTATGTATTCATGGAAGAATGCTTGTGACCTAGACCCCAAAAAGTGGCTTAATGAAATTTCAGTCTTCAAATTTGATTTGTACTGCCAGAATAGACAATATAATTCTGTATGGTCTAGGTTTAATTCGTTGTTTACACAATGAATCATAATGCTGAAATTGAACAAAGTCAGCCTGATACTTTTTTCTTCTTTAAATGCATTTTTAAAAATATATATATTTAGAATTAGATATTACTTAGGTATGGGGGAGGTTGAATTTTTTTGTTTTGTTTAGTTTTTTTAAGGTTTTTAAAAAACGTCTGTGCTTTTTTACTTTTTTCCCCTTTGTTTTTCTTCCACCCTAAGTAGTTTAGTATACACTTTTCTTTTCTTCTCCTTTTCATTTATTTATTTATTTTAACTCCAGGCCAATTCTGGGTGGCTCACAATATAAAAACAACACTAATACAACAAAATAAATAGAAATACAATAAGAGAAATAGGCAAAATGGCAAATCCAGCTACTACACAGGATTTTAAAAAAATATAACAGATTAGATTTTATCCAGTCTTTTATCCAGTAGTAATATAGTTATATAGCTCTACTGCTATTCAATTTGTATAAATGTTATAAACTAGTTGCTAAGGTGATTAAAGAAGTAATTTTTTTAAAAAAGTAGTCATCAAGTTTAGAATTTATTCATGAATGAGCCCATGAAGCTACCAGCCAATATTTAAAAAAAAAAAAAATCCAGTAAAGAGAACCCCTGGAACTATGGCTAGATTAAGGACAGTTTATGTTAAGAAGGACTAGAGTAAATAAACTCTTGCTTTTATCCATTATCCCATTAATTATCCACCGAATACTCATATAATAAGAGTCTTTCATGCAAGAAAGACTGGGTATATGGATTTCTCTAAAACATTTCCCACTTATTGTTCATGGGTGGATCCCACTTCTGCTTTGAGGAGATATAATAAACCAGCTAAGAATTATGGGTTATTTTTGTTGATCAAAAGGGCTTGGTGGGAGAAGGCAGAGAAAACAATGTGCCCCCACCTAAAGGCCCTCAACTCAAGGTCTATATTTTAATTATGTACTTGAAGAATTCTATTCATTTCACTTCTATTCACTGATAATTTTAACCTGCGTGATTGGGTAAAAAGAGTATAAACCGGAAACATTTTTAAAATGGAACTTTTTGTTCATTAATTTAGATGTAGCTTTAGAAAATGAAATGCACTTTCTTCAAAAGTGATTACAAAATAAAACTGCCATAAATTATCAGCTGAAGTCAATAACCAGAGTCACATAACACACTAAGTCACAAAGAGTTTGTTTTATTTCAGCTCAATTTAATGTTTAAAGCCATCCATTGTGATTTGTAGATCATTGTTCGTGGCTTATAGTAATGAGTGAAAAGGTCAGTATGATCTTTCGTCCAATAAACCACAGTAAAAATAAACCATTGCTGAAAACAGTATGCAAGCCTAGCCAATGAATAAAACTTCAGAGTTGGTTCATATACAGATGTAAGCCATGATTTCATGTTACAAGAATAAGTCATCATAAGCCTTGAACTTACACACTCCTACATCTTCTACTATAATCAGGAGACTGGATATTTCTGTTTCCTGTATCAATTAATCACAGTATAATCTAAACCCTAAACTGTGATTAAACTTGTCTATGCTTAGTAGAAGCAAAACTAAATCATGGTTCAAAGTTAGTTTATTTTCACTAGTCATGGTGATTGTGGGGAACCCAGGGCAAATTTCTGCCTGATTTTTAAAAAGTAAATTTCTAATATTCAGAAAAGAAGAAAATAAATTATGCAATAAAGTTTCTAGTTTAAATATTTAGCAGCAAATAATTACTGAAGAAGTTAAATGGCTAGACACATTCTTTGATCCTTCAATTTTCCAAATAATTTTCCTACACAGAAGGAAAAAACAATTCTAAGTTGTTTGAATTTCTTCTAAGTACTTCCTCAACTATTTTTAAAGCATTCTGAAGAAGGTAATAATTTTAACAAATATATTGCAAATGCATAAATATGCATTCTCCAACCAATATAGGTCCTAGAATTCTGGGATCTATATCTGAAGAATGCTAGACTTGGGGATGTTACTGAATCTGATGAACAATTAATGCTTGTCATATCTTTACAATATGATAATGGCAGCAGCACAGGAACCAGAATGAATGACTGAAGTTATTGAACAATAATTAAGTCAATGAGTAACGCTTTGTCAGACATCTCCAGAAATGTCACTACAACATATGAGTACCTGCATTCCCATTCTTCTCTGAAAGATTTTTTTAAGTGCCTTGTGGGCTCACTACCAAAGTCCTGCTTATCTTTCAATATTTTTTCAAGGTGAAAGAGATGACAAACCCAATTTGATAAACTACTCAAAGCAATGGCCAACTTGATTCTAAAACAAACAACCTCAAAAAAAAGGTCAATTGGTTACTCATTTTATTAAGCTCTCCTATTAGTCACCTTTATCTTATTATTATTTTTAAAATTTTGATCTACTAAGAGGAAAAAAAAAAAGTACAATTTTGGAAAACTCATTTTTAAGGTGTACCATGTGACATTTTTAGGAAGTGGCTTTGGGATGACAAATACGTAAAATTCATCACTTTGCAGAAAGTGGTTGCAGACAACCATTTTCTTCCAACCCCTGCATCTTCCTTCTGAAAGATCTATACTTATGACATGGCAGAATAGCCAAGTTACAATGGCTGAAAAACACTAGTTTTAGGTATGACAGGGTAGGAATGATCTAACAACAAAAAAGGCTACAAGTTAAGCAACATAATGCTGCCCAAATCTACATCAGCATTGCATGTACCGTCTAAATAACTGAATTCTATTCTTTGTTGTAAGTGCATATAATTGTTTATCTTTTAAATTTCAGATTAACCTTGTAAAAACAGAGTTTCCTTTTTCTAGTTATTTTATTACATTAAGTTTTCAAAACTGAATTTTGAAAAATGATTCTATAATGCCTCACTGTCAATCTGCTACTCTACATCCACTTCTCTGGGGCTAAACTCCTTTGAACTAACTGTGACTTCCTTCTCAGTATAAGATTGGGCCACCTATAAATATAGCTCTAATGCCAAAAATATATAAATATGCACCATTATAATCTCATGTCTATCCCTCTCACACATAGTTAAGATTAGAATGTAGTATGTCCATAGCAAACTAGAATTTGGTTGAATTATCTTACTTCTTCCATGGAAACTTTGTGGTTCTAAGTCTACTAAGTAACCTTAATCAAAGAAGTGGGATGAGAATTGCATGTTTCAACTACATTGGCAAAAAAAGGGATGTTATCTGTTCTTTAAAAAAGCTAAATAGGATTACCCAAGAGGAAAACAATACTGACCTTCATTCTTGGATATAGTTTCTTTACTCTCTGGTGTTTTATCTGGCATCTCAGCTGAGAAATGTTCAGTGAAACCTGAAGGACATTTAAAAAAAGGAAATTCTTTTCATGTTGAGGCCAGTACAACTGAACAAAACAATACTTTTCCCTAAAGTTTAGGATATAATCAATAAGTAAAGTCTCTGGGCCTCCAAGCAAACCTCTCAAATGGGGCCCACCAATAGCAAGAGTACCCAGGCACCAAGGGCTCCTCTCCAGCAACAGCAACTGAGGATGGACAGGAAAAAGGGGAGGCTCACCATAACTGGCCTTCTAAAATCAAGTGCTCATCCAGATTTTTGCAGCTGAGATAATACGCCAATCCTCTTTCCCCTTGTTCCTTCGAAAGCAAAGAGGAGGAGATGGTAGCAGTGTCTCCTTCCTCACTGGTTCACTTCTTCCTTCCTTCTTCCCTCCCACAATTCTCTTCCATTAGGGCTCCTATTGGGACCCTGCATTTAGGTTACCATGTTTAGATTACAGAAATATGGACAACCAACAAATATAATAGCAAAAACTCTGGTACCATTAGTGTATGATAAGGTTTGTTGAAGTTGTGGGGCAAGAAGTAGGCAGCAAGGTTGAGTCCAAAAGGTCCTGTGCCTATGGACCCTAAGATGGCTGCCTTCCTTGACTTCACTATATTTACCTCACTTACACTTGTAACTATTCCACTTGCTCCCCGTTTGCTTTTACATGAACACAAGTCAAACCAGGACAACACAATAAATGTATAGGAATACTAAGAATTTCCTTTTAAATGCTTTGTACAGCTCTACTCAACACATCCTGGAGGACTTCTGACAAATATGTCAAAGTTATACAGAGTTGTATGGGAGAAACCATCATCTAAGGTATTCTGTACTCAAGTTGCTTAATGGCTTTTACTTTATAACAAGTAAAGACTTCTATAAACTGAACTCAATTTCTGATTTCATGGAACTATTGATGTAGGATTTGTTTCAAAATGATGCTTTATGCCAAGCATGTTGGCATAAGCAAAACAACCCTTCTCAAAGCATTAAAGAAGCCGCATTCGTTGGAAATCTTGGCATGGCAGTCTTGTAGATTTTCTGTTCTGCTTGTCTGTGCATATACAGGGAACTCTTCCTTCGGGACCTCCAGCAGAGCATCCTGGGTTAGGGCTTTTGTTTTGTTTTTACCATTAATAAAGGAAACAGCCTGCTACTGACTTCTTCTGGAATGGTTTTTAAGCTTCCTAGTCCAGCATAATGCCTTGGGATTTTCTGAAGTTCTCACATCTAGTACTAACTGGGTCTGACCTGCCTTAGCTTTCTAAGATCAGTCAAGATTGGCTACTGCTGTTATCTACTACTGAAAGCCTAAATCTGACCAGTTAGCAAATATGTATCCAGTACATTCCTTTAACCAGCCTCAGCATACAGTACCATAATCTTGCCGCTGCATTTTTCGTAATTTGCCATTTTTATCCCATGCATAAGAACAGCATAAATTGCACTGCAGTAACAGAGAAGTGTCATCATCAATACCTAAGTTACCATGGCTAAGCTAACTCTATTCATAATTAGGCATAGCTAGCATACTAGTCACAGTTAACAAAAGGGACTTTTTCACACTGTAACTATTTAGGATTCAACAGCAAAAAAGATTCAAGGCAAATTAACTATTTCCCAGACTAGGAACCATCACTAGTTTCATCTAATGGCCCCAGCCCTGATTCCAGATCATTCTTGCACTTACACAGTGGAGAAAGCTGAATGCGTGCCTCTTAAAAAGTTAAGCGGCCTTTATGTGTCATGAACCCTTAGCACATCATTTTCACTCTTGCCAACTTCCAATATTAATTTTAGATAAATGTTGAAACAATGTCAAGTAACAATTTGTCAAGCCTTCAATTAATTTAACTTTCCTGAGTATACACTACTGAGTGATGAAAGCATCATGTTACTAGAGTCACTCACAACATAACTGAGACAGCTTACTGAAAAGCTGAACTGCTAGGAGACTATCCAAACACAAATCTACAGAACTGTATTTGATTTAGAATTACGTTGGGTAGACAACCACACTGCTGGGTAGACAACCACACTGCTGATACATTAACCTGGATCTCTTCCAGACATTACATGCTCCATGCCTATTTGAAGGGGAAGAGGAAGAATTGTTCAGAAACACTACCCTTACCTCTGAGTACTTTATATACATTAATAATGTTATGTTATTGTGCAAGTAAATGTATGAGAAACTAATACAAATGAAAGGATGGTGTCTAATTAACTCCTTCCATTGATGGAAATATGTCCACAAGAGGTGAGTAAATAGAGTAGTTTGCTCCTACAACCTCCTAAATTCTCAGAACATACTATAGGCAAGGAAGAGAATCTATAGGGACAAAAAACTAGGGGAAATACTTAAGATAGGCAGAAGTGTGTTTGGACAAGAATGGTTTTGCCCAAAGGTAAAAGTGAATGAATGCAGTTTACTGGTGGAATATATGGTCCCTGTTATCTGCGGATAGAAACACTGGCTGAAATCCTGGAAGACCACTACTGGATCACATATTCATCCCTAAGCTAGAAGGACCTATGGCTTAACCTTCCACAATGCTCATCCCTACCATTCAGTGGGATTCTGACACAGGAAATTTATAACACAAAATGGATTTAAGTGGCATTGACAGCCCCGATTTTGGCTAATGACTGGATATGATGTCTGGTTGCACAACTGAAATAAGCAATGTGGTTGTCATGATTCCATCTGATGCACCTTCATATACTGTAGTTTTAAAATTGTAACCAAAAATTGTTACACAAAGCACTTTTTTAAATGATGGAATCTTAGCTGAAACCACCTAGTAAAAAGGGAAAAAGTGGTATTAACACCGACAAAGACATACATTCTATAAATTCAACAAAAAGGAACTAGGCTCAACCCAGTGACATTTTCAGAAGGAACTGGCATTTTATATTGGAAGAAGTTTACATAGTGGTTCATTATGTTCTGAACTTAAATGGGTTCTGCCCTGTCATATTTTTAGACATATATCTCCACCATCACTATACTCTTTCCAAATACACCACTGAATACAATAGCAATTGTGTGCATTGCTGGATACACTGCTTTTGCTACAGGCTGATAATCGAGAGTTGATGCATATTACAGAAACGGAAGAGTTTAATTCCAAATAAAACTTGGATTTATTCTACAGATATTCATGATATTCGATGATAAACTGGTTATCATGTCACAGGGCTTTGTCACTAGAGGGAATCCAGATCACACCATTTTAGTACGTACATATTCCCTTTCAGGATAAGCAACTTTATGCAGAGGAAAGAAATGGAGTCCTTGGTTAACAACAGCAATTAGGACCAGAATTTCCATCGCTAAGCAACGCAGTTGTAAAGCGCAACATCACAACTGTGGCACTTAGCAACGGCATTGTTAAGCAAATCCCACACTGTTGTTAAGCATGATATCATATGGTCACCATTTGTGACCTCCTGTCAGCTTCCCATTGACTTTGTTTGCCAGAAGCCAGCAGTGAAGGTTGGAAATGGCGATCACATGAGTGTGGGACTCTGCAATGTCATAATTGCGAGCCAGTTGCCAAGCATCCACATTGCGATCATGTGACTGCGGGGATGCTGCAACAGCCAGAACTTTGAGGACTGGTCATAAGTACCACTTATTCAGCGCCATCACAAGTTCAAATGGTCGCTGAATGAGTGGTCAAGCAAGGACCACCCGTAAGAAATAGTAAGCCAAAGAATTTAAAGGCTAACTTACATGAATACTATTCACTATGCATCTCCTTAACTTTTCATCATTGCACACCATCCTCATTTGCACCATTTGTACACTGCCATTTTATATTTTTATCTCTTTCTTTCTGAAGATCTTATCAACTACATCCCACTACCATTTTTCAGTCTTCACCTTCTTCCAAACCCATTCATTCTTCCTTCATTCACTCAACAAGTGAATAGAGAGCGCTAACAGTTTGGCAGAGGAGATGGAAGAGGCAGAAGAGGGAGGAGGATGAACAGCCAAGAAGAGAGGAAAGATTGTTAATTGCTGTTGTTGCCTGTTTTCTGAACGCTGCTGATTGCACTTTGTGATGTTGATGACTACTGACTGCCCATTGGAGCAACTGGAGCATTGCTTGCAGCTGATCTGGCTGAGGCAGCTTCAGGAGGTATATAAGGAAGCCAATTCCCAGAGAGTGAACTCACTGAGCAAGCAAACAGGAAGAGCAAAGAGGAGTTCAGCAAGCACTTTTTTGTGACCCACAGGGAGTGTGCCATAGTTTCCTCCCTGAAGGCAAGAACTATACATGCTACAAGAGTAAATTGATTGCCCTCTGGAAAAGAGATGAAGAGGCTAAAGCAAAACTGTCTATGCGTGCACGCGTGTGCACACATACACACACACAAGCTTCTCAAGGAAGATCAGAATTCTTAAAACAGAGTGACTATAGCACCAAGAAGCCTTCCTGAATATAGAAGAAAGTGCTGTCCTTGCTAAATTCTTTATATCAAAGAGAGTCAAGGCAGGGCAATTTTGAATTTCTTCCTCACCTCCTTCTATGTTTCTGGGCTAAGCTCATATTGTAATGGTTGTTCCATTCCTTCTTCAAGGCTATTTCTGTAATCTCTACAGAAATTCTCCAGAGATCCTTGCACTGGGCAGGGTGGGACTGGATAATCTCCAAGGTGACTTCCAACCCTTAGATTCTATGAGATAAATAGATATGCACATACACACACACAGACACACACAGAAAACTCTCACTTCCATGGGAAGAAACTCACCCCTGTACACAGCCATTTTCACTAAAATACCTTTCCTCATAACAGATAATACAATTATGTCTCTACCAGCCTTTCCTTAATTTTTTTTCAAAGCATTTTTCCTAATAAACATTTTATCAAGGTATACCTATTCATCTATCTGCTAGAAGTTTTGGTTTTGGGGTTTTGTTTTGTTGCCATTTAAGCATAATTTGCAAATACTCACTCCATTTTCCCCATCAATCATAGCTATCTTGATTTTCAAATTCATATTCCTTATTAATAATAAATCAAGTCTAACTTTCACTGCAATTCATTTGGATTCTCAGCCTATAACACATCATCTGCATGCAAAAATACACATGCATTCACATCCCCAACCAACACATCTCTCACATCATCACAAGCATTTCTTACACATTTATCCATAACTAATTAATCAGCAATGAACTATTGTGTAAGCATTCCATTTGTTCTCACACATGCTTCACTTTCATTATCTACTACTCCTGTTACATTAAGCAAGCAGCCTTCTGTTCATGCAAAACACTGCATAATTCAAGCCCATTCACTTCACTTTACATTTCTCTAAATCAACAAATGTATAATGAACTTTCATCCTCACGTTCATACATTTCTCAATTACCTGCTGAACAGCAGAAATCTGCTCTGCACTTCCCAAATTTTACTCATTGTCTCCTCTCATACGGTTTTGATCAGAATTCTGCCAGTTTCCAACACACACTCAACAACTTAATCCCCCTCTAGTTTTTGCAATCATTCTTGCTTTCCTTTTGTATAGAATAACATTTTTTCAATAATCAGGTACAGATGCAGTCTTGCACAGAAGTTAAACAAGTCACAGAGCCACTCCATAAGCAAACTGCATCTACACCAAGTGTCCTGGTTTAGCCCTCTTCAGTTACTTTTAAAACAATTTTTTATTTCCATCAAAATCACTGCATTTTCTTCATTTTAATTACATTCTCTGCAACTATCCGTACATATTTTTTGCAGCAAGCGTTCTCTTATAAGTATTCTTCTCAACCACAGCCTTTCGCTTCATCATCCCATCTAGCATCTTTTTTCATACATCCTACTGGGATACCTCCATACACTTCTGTGACACACTGTACAAGTAGCCCTCGGCTTATGACAGCAATTGGGACTGGAATTGCCATCACTAAGTGATGTGGTCGTAAAGCGCAATGTCACATGATTGCGCCACTTAGCAATGGCAGCTCCAGAAGTCCTGGTTGCTGTTGTTAAGCGAAGACCTCACGTGACTGTGCCTTCCAACTTCCTGCCAGTTTCCTCACTGACTTTGCTTATGGGAAGCCGGCAGGGAATATTGGAAATCACGATCACATGACCACAGCTGTGATGTTGTAATCACAAGCCGGACACCAAGTCCCCGGATTGTGATCATGAGTCCGTGGGGGCGCTGCGACAGCCAGAACTCCAAGGACTGGTCATAAGTCCCCCTCATTCAGTGCCGTCATAACTTTGAACAGTCACTGAATGAATGAATGTAACCTGAGGGCTACCCATAACATAATTCCTTTTATCTTGCTCCAAGTAGCTTCCGCATACCTTTTCCTTGTATCAACTTTCCATTCATTCTGAAAGGTGATAAATATATCTTCTAATACTTTTTTCATATACTGTATGATTTGTATTTTCTCTTCCTACACTCATTCTACTTTCATTCTAGATTTTTTAATTCTCTCCTTTTCTTCTTTGCCCATATTTTCCCATGATCTTTCTCTGTCATTAGCAAAAAATGGCCTGTTCCACATTCAGAGACTTTTATCACCTTTTCATCCTTCATTTTTTTTTCAATTTTTCATCATAAACAATAACATTCTTTTAGATGTATACTTACTCCTTTTCCACGTGCATATATGAATGACTTGGGCTTAAACTATGTACCAAAACCAAACAGAATAACTGTTCCCCTGGATTGTATTAATTCAAAATCAGACCACCTTCATTAACATCTATTATTATCCTTCTTCTTGGCTGTTTTCCCCTTTCAGTTTGTTAAAACAGTCACACTATTTACTCTTTACTCCTCTTACATCCCATGTCACAAACTTCCATTTGCTGCAGACATGAACCCACCATGGTCATGTCAATCAAAGCTTTCACATAATGCTTTTTAATAAGATAGAGAAGGTGTAGATTCATTTCCCAGCCCTAGCCACGTCCATGCCACAGGCAGCTTTCCATAACTTCATTGCCAGCCAGTTTTGGTTCATTCATGCCCAGTAGCCACAAGGACAACCAAATCCTAGTTTTAATCCAAGCATCCTCATACTAGTCTATGAAAGGTAAGATCTGTAATCTAGAGACTACCAGGCAAACATACTGTTGCCTACATGGCACCAACTTCGTGGCACATGCTGGGTACTGACCCACAGTGAGCTGCATAATAAAAGTAACACAACAGAGAATGAAAAAGCAAATATGCAGGTAAGAAAAAGCAACAACAAATGAACATCACATGTAAGCTATAGCCACAAAGTTGAACTAGACATTAAATGCAGTCAGATGTAACAGTTTCTTAATCTTGTAATAATAACAACAAAAACTATGGAAAAGGCACATTTTCTCCTATAGTTCATTTTCTGTTATAAATTACTTTCTCCAAGTTGCTTCTGTACTTTGGGGAGAAGATAACCAGAATATTTAAGAGGTATAACAAGTAACATTTCTATTGTCAGAAGTGCAGATGATAGCACAAACAGTGCAGAGGTATATGATAGCTGGAGCTGCTCAATCAGCCTGTCTGGTGCCAGAAGCCACTTAAAGGGAAGGTCTTAATCATTGGTCACTTATTGTAAGAGCTGCTCAAATCATGAAAAAACACTAAATGTGAAAAATATGTCAGGACCTGCAAGCAGTACAAAATTATCAACTGGGAGAGCAAGTGGAAAACAAGAAAAGAGGAGAATGCTTACTTTCATATTTTTAGTTATAGTTAAGCATGAGCAAGCTTCTATTTTTGGCTTGTTAGGCAATTACTCTACTATTATATGCTGGATCTTTGTGGGCTAATTTCACCAAACACATTAACATAATCAATGCTTATTCCACTGAAGCTGGTGTAACAAAATAGGATCATAATCATCTTCCATGTTTACTTAACTTGCTCCAAAATAATGGAGAAACTATAACCAGTTTAGCATAACAGAGCAGTACATTTCCTTTATGTTTGTCAAGCTTACAACTGATAAGATTGTGAAGGAACTACCAAGGCCAGCCTTGTCACTGGGCAGAGCAGTGATCTCAGGCAGCAGATACTGGATAGCAGCACCAGCTTTTCAGCAGTGGTGCGTGAATTACCTGGACAATCCTCCTTGTTGGAAGACAGAGCTGTGGATATACTTCATAATGTATCCTGTGCTCCTTGTTTAACTTGCTGCTTTAGGTATAATGATAGATGCTATCTTACAGCCAGTTCTGAAGAAAGCTACAGCTGTCAGTTCTATCAACATCTGTTTATTCAGTGAGGAGGGGTCATCATCAATCCTTTGCCTCTGGCAGCAAAGTGTCTTGAACTGGCTTTGCATTATGAATGTAGGTAAAAGATGTGACAACAGGTCTCTTAGGATGGGGCTTCTAACCTTTCACTTCCTCCATTCCAAGGGAATTAGGAAGGGCCTATACTACAACTGCATGTTCAATCTTTTAATTAAGTTTTGTATTTATGTCACTATTTTCAGCTGGCTCACTTGAAAACAATAACTTACTGAATCACAGTCACAATGACCTGTGTAAAGATCATTGGTCAATGACTATAATAAATTTGATTGTATTGACTGACCTGTGAAAAGATTAATTTCAAGAACAATTGCTGGTCTGCAACCTCATAGAACCTTTTTTTTTTAATAAGAAAAATGGAGGTAACACTCAGTGGTATAGTGAGAAATCACATGTCCTGACTCTTTGTCAGTCCAGAGGCAATTTAAGAAACAATACTATGAACTATTATCTACAGAAGAATTATGCAGATCCTTTCCCACTGATAAGATGAAATCACATCAACCAAGGCTCAACAGATAGCTTTTGGTTGCTGGTGTGTTTCCATATTACATACAGAATGGAACAAGTCATGCCTATGGATAACTTTTTTCCAAGGAATAAATATCAACCAGGTCAAGGTGACATACAGCACATATTCAAAAAGTATTGTGCATCCAAACTGGCCTGAGGATATCCTGTCTCCAAACTGGAAATGGTTACAAAATGGGCCTTACAGCACACATTTTTCTATATACTCCATGAAAGTTCTTATCAATATTGCTATATATCCCTTTCTGTGACTTTTTAATTGCATACTGCAATTTTTGAAACAGTTCTGTCATGAATATATTTTTAGATTTGTTTCTGAAAAATCTAATTGTTTCAGGCACTTTTGGGCTCCAGGGTGCTCAAAAAATGTATTTTGCATTTGAAATAGGCTAGTTCAAATAAAAAATATATTGCTAGAGGGTAATACATGGCAGAAGGCTAGTTGGAAGTAACACAGCCTCAAGCACAGTTAAGAAAGACAGATCTCATAATCTGAGGTTTTTTTTAGTTATGGTTATTTTATAGCCACCTGCTGGAAGTGACACATTATTTGGGGAGGCTTCTGAAGGTTTGCTATACCTGAAGAGGTGAAATGACAAAGCAATGCTTCAGTATTTAAGATGAATGTACCACAACCTGCAGAAATCTGTAAAGCTTTCCACATTACCAGGAAATGACAAATTTTACATGATCTGTACTAGACTGACCCAGGACTTCTTCATCACATGACAACCTGAGTTTTTCTTAGTGCTCTATTAACAAGGAATCAATATTTTCCAGAGGGTTCACGGATGCATTCTCTTCAAGGCCTAGCTGTACATTGGGCAAATGTTCCCATGTTATTTAATGCACACTATATTAATAAACAATCCATGTATGTTTGCCAAGATACTTCAGGGTAGATGCCCTTAAACATTATGATTCTTGCACATAATAATGCAGTTAAAATTTGGTCATTGAGAATCAGTCTCCAGCCAAGGCCTCAACTGGGGGAAAAGAAACATTACAGACAGAGGGCTGTGAACATAGCACATTGCTTGACACACACATATGTAGAAAACCTCATTTCATTCCAAAATTGCTCCCATAAATGACTAAGCAGCAAAAGGCTGCTGTGTTTACAGAAAGATGCATTACATGCCACAATATTAACTAATACTACTTTAGTAAATAAATGTATATATCTTTATTCCAGGTTCAGTAGTAAAGTAATATAATCCAGATAAATACAAATATTACTTTAAGAATAAATATATGCTGTAATTTTCCATTTTAGACCATTTTACTTCTACTACTATAAGAATTTTAAAAAAAAATCTGTTTTCACACGTGCAGGTATTTATGCTTCCAAAGGCAGTAATAAACATAATTGTTTCTGTGCTGGAAGTCAGCAGGACCAACATGTCTATCTGTATCAGCATGCCTCAAAAGGACGATAGATGCTTATACTGAAAACCAAACAGAGTTCAGTCTCCAAAGCAATTATGGTTTGTGGACACTTTTCGGCTGAATCTGCAACTTATTAAGAACCACAGTAATGGACTACAACGTAGAAGGCTATCATTCAGCCTAAAACTGTCATTTTCCCAGGCTTAACCTATGTAGAAGCCTCTAATCATCTGCTAAGATGAAAACAACCTCCATTTCTCAAACATAGTGGACTATGAAATATGGACACTTCCCCTTGCAAATCAATAAAATGCTACAGTGACAAGAGCTTCAATTTCGATTTATGAAAAAAAAGTCAGTTTGGCTTTTGCTAGCTTATTCAGTTTCTCCATGTCATGAATACAAGCTTCAGAAAATGTATATATTTAATACTACTTAACCAATACACAGTTCAAATACCTGAGGATGTATTTGCAAAGACACAAGTCCACAGATCCATTTTTGTACCCACTCCTAAATGACATAGCCCAGCTGTAAATTCACATCCCCATTGTGAGAATTGCCTGCAAAAGAATGAACACTGAGCTAGAGCGCCCATATAGCCAAGAGACTCCCAACCTGAGGTTCCTCAGACTACAATTTCTGTGGGAAACTATGGCTGACTAGTTTTGCAGTTCTTGTACTGCCTACTTGACAGAACATATCACTTGGCATATCAAGACTTTTTCCAAGAGCAAGAGGGAGAATCTGGTGCTGTTAAACTACTACCCCCATCAGGCTGACTGGGAGATGGAATCCAACAATACCCGGAAGGTCACAGATTCCCCACCCCTGATTTTCTCAAGCTGCACTTCAATACACTGTGACAGTATTATCAGAATTTTTGCCATGTTTTGCCACAGTCATCTTTCTTCCCTTCTTTCTTCCACAGTTCTGTGTTTCATCCAAATCTGAAAATCCAACTATGTTACTGGGAAAAAAAAGATAAGATTATTTTACCCTAGGAAAATGAAGTTTTTTCCTCTGAATAATGCTCAAGGATCTTCCACACTTTGTACCCCACAAGCTGGGAAGAGCTAGGAACCTGCATTTTCCAAAATAATGTCTTTCTACCCTCTGTATAAAATTACTTCAATCTTCTTTTACACACCCCTGCTTTACAAAGAAAATTCTAATCAGACACACACAACTATTTTCAACACCTGATAAGAAGACATGTAGATTATGAATTATGAGAGTTAAAATCCACAATGTTGGATTCAGGAACACTGAAACCATCCAGCCCAGTGTTAATCCGAGCTGCCTGGTAGCACTACCCTAGGATCTCAGAGAGGATCCTTCCCAGTCTATTGCTAGAGATACCTGGGACTGAGATTTTTCATATGCAAAGCATGTGCTCAGTTATAACATTAAGCTGAGGTAAATTAAAAATGAAAGCAAAGCCTTCTGACATTTTCCTTTCAATTGCACAATACTGTAGGAGAAAGAAATAGAGAGTTTTGAAATCCAATTCTCATTCCTTTAACATTAAACCATAGCTTAATTTAAAAGTTAGTAACTTTTTCTGGTGCTGGACATCTGGCAAAATAAAATTTAAAATTCCCCCAAATCCTGTGAGACTCTCAAATTTCATCTGAAATTTCATGAGTTTTCTTGTGAAAGCACTGAAATCTCACAAGAACAAATGATCTTCTAAGTTCAATATTTTAAAAATATATTAGCTTAATTTAGGGGATTGATGGATGCTATTGAGGGTGTCCTGAGCACATCTAAATAGCGTGTGGTGTTTAATATCAGGTCTGTCTAAGGTCATCAGCTTTTCTAATAAGTTTGTAAAACTGCTTCACTGGAATACTTCTAAAACATACACTACTATGCAACTATAGCTTCACAATACTATTTCAGAGATTTTCAGAATGCTGTTTTTTGTAATTAGCCAGGGACCATAAAAAAGCAAATGTCATTCATTTGTAACTGTAAAGGCAATGTTTCAAAGTCAATCACTGATGGCTTCATGGATACATCCAAGTACTGTAGTTGTCTTAGCAAGAGTACAAAAGCAGTTTGCCACTGCTTTCTTCTGGGAAGTTCTTCGACTGCTACCCTGGAATTCCCTGATACTGTGGTCTCCCATCCCACGATTAAGAAGCCAAACCATGCTTAACTTTCAAGCCCTGCCCACACAAGGTCAGCTGTGTAAGAGCACAAACAGATCCCTGTGTTTCATGTCCACTGAAAAGGTATCTTGAAGACAGTTTCACCAGAGAACAGGATGCTTAACACAAAGCAACAGATGTGCAATAATCACAAATGCCCATTCATTTCCTTTATGTCAGCAAATATAAGCAGTCACTAATTAAGAATCTCTATCTCTTGGATACAAAAGGAAGTGTACACATTTCCCACATCATTTGACTGTAACAATAGAAAATGTCACAGGAAAAGAGCCATCTGCTTCCCTGAAACTAACAAGAAAGTTGACATGTCTTAAAAGTTACCCTTGTCTTAAGAAGTTTAATAACAGCAAATGCATCTTTAGAGATGCATGGTTGTTGTGGAAAATCCAGATTCCAAGCCATATTTTCATATTCCCTTTTTTCTTTTTCCTTATTATTTTACCTTTAATGAGGAGCAGTATTATTTATTTGACAATATTTAAAGAACATCCAGTCAAAAAGATTGGTGAGTATCTACATCAAAAAATAAGGACAATGCCACAAGCAGATCAATCAACCGCTCCACAATCAGATGATTTTCCATATTCTCTTATGAGTCAAAGGTTCACTGAAATAAAATAGTTTTAAGGGCTTTCCAGAAGGCAAGGAGAACAAGTCCAGAGACATATCGGGGGGGGGGGCAGCTTGTTCCACAGAGTGGGGGCCACTACAAAAAAGGCCTAGCTTCTGGCCACAGCCCTCTTACCTCACATGGATGGGGAACTAACTCTTAGCAGGTTCTGTCTCAAGGTTCAAATCAGATGTCTGGAATCATGCTTGGTAAGGCAATCTCTGATGTAGCCTAATGCCATATCACATTGGGTTGTGTAGAAGATAAGCAGCAGTTGGAATTGTGCAGAGAAGCCAGTCCGTAGCCAGGGCAATAGGTGTAGTTCTACAAGCATGATTTGCCCTGACTAATAATGTGGCCATCACATTATGTACCATCACATTCTAGTTTTTCAAAAGCAGTCCCACATAAAGCACATTACACTAGTTCAGGGAAATGAAAAGGGCATGAGGCTTCTTGATTCAGTAGGGCTGTAGCTAGCATACCAGCCAAAGCTGAGTAAAGGCCCTCCAGGTCATGGCTTCCACCTGCTGTTCTAACAGGAACTTCAAGTCTGAGAGGATCCTCAAATCGTGGACCAGGTTACTTCTATATTCCAGAGCTCAACCAGGTACAAGACAGAACCAAATTATCATGAAAATCCTGAAGCTTCCTCTAGAAATCCTCTGGATGCATCAGGTATCTAAGGCAGACTATTCTAATAGGTCCTCCCCTCTTCCGAGGTTTAAGGTACCAATGATGTGCAATTTGATCAGAAATCAGTCTAGCAACAGCGAAGAACATATATTAATATCCCCCATATTTAGATCACATTTTATCTAGTCCAAAATAAAGACCAGATCAAGTGTGTGCCTTCCTACATGGGTCAGAACTATTATCTATGATAAGCTCACAGTCACCAGGTCTCAATAGTGCACACACTCAATATCGTACATACATTCACTACCACATCATAGATGGCTGTCATGCACATCTAGTGTTTATCAACAATAGGCTGACTCCAAGATGTCCATCAATTTGACCACCTGGATGCAGGCTACTGGCTTAAAGAAAAGAGTCATTAATTTTAACCAAAAGGTGAAAAAATGTGATGCTACAGAAGCCACACTTAAGACTATGAAACAATATTGTTTCCAAGGGAACCCAGCCAGTAGCCTTACACTAATATAAAAATATCAATGATCCATTATACTAAGCCACAGTGTGGTATATTTGGTTATGACTTATAGTGTTTTGTAAACTAGTCAATCATGGTTTATTTGACAAACCATGACAGTGTTATGAACAAGGATCTATGTACACATATCCAAAGAGATGGGATTGAACATAATATATGACCAACCACTGACCCAATTCCCCAACATGACTATGTCATCAAATTGATGTTGACTCATAGCAACTACTATCAAAGCTGACAATACACCCATAAACAAATATCCAGAGCATGATCCATGACTATCAGTTCAGCAATTTGAGTAGAGAGAGAAAAAATCTTTTAAACCGGCCTTCACAAACCTGATGCTTTTTAGAAACCCTGAACTTCAACTCCCTGAATTCCCAACCTGCATAGCCAAAGGGATGCATAATCTAGACATTTCTCTGAAGTAAAGACATTCCATTTAAAATAAGCCAACTTCCAAAATAATTACATATTCCTGGCCAGCAGCTCTTCCTCTCCAGCACCCATAATGTGTGAATTTAGTGAGATACTTACTTCCCACTGGAAAAAATCAGAACAAGAGTCCACCAACAGGATTACAGAAAACCATGGGTTCCTTCCTTACATTCTTCTCACCATATTTATCAAGCTGGGTTTGAATGACCCAACTGCCAGAACAGCAAATCATGGGCAAGTGGCTTGCAGCCACCTTATTCAGAAAAAGCCACAAGTATGGAAACTTGGTTTATGACAGTATTTGAACAACAGAAACCACAATTCATCATTAAAAGGGTTACAAAACCAGAATATCAAAATTGTGGCATGAAGCTGCTTTCTTTAATAACATACAGTTTGTGCAGATTATAGTCTGCTCTTATGTCAAAATAACAAGACACTGGCAAAGCCCTCCATGCTTTGCTGATCATAAAGACAAAATACTTCTCTCTTGTGAAGCCACTGCGAAATGAAGACAAGACTGATCTCTGATACCTGGGCAAACAGGAAACAAGAACAGGCACCCAGTAGTTTGCTCACTGAATATCTGAAAGCACAAACTATGGTTCTTATGAATGAATGTTAATGACTACAAATTATGTGGTAGCTTAAGAATCAAATTGACCTTTAAAAAAAAAAGTGTCTAATACAACTCCCAAAAGGAAGGCAACTTATGCTCTGGCAATTTTCTAAATGAGGAAGCTCCAGAATTGGGGGATGAAGCACAAGAAATGCCCTAGAATACCTTCACTATCCCTTCCAATGTACAATGTACATCATCAATACATTTTCCACGCATCTAAGCCTGAGAAACACAAAGAGAAACAGTGGTCTCTAGGGCAGACATTTGAAACTACAGTCTCCTTATTAAGTTGTCTATTGAATCCTATACTGCTACACCAAACAGGGCAGACCACAACATTGCCACATCCTACAACAGGCTAAACCAAAATTAGACAAACTACATTATGCCTTATCTTGATGTAGGAACTTTACGCACTAAACTGAGTAATTATTTCACAGCCGAGAACAAAACAAAAAACAAATATTGCCTCTTTGAGTATAACCTTTATATCTGTGGTGCTGCTTATGGGAAAAAGACAAAAGATTGAAGTAGGAAGAGGAAATCAGTAGAAACAATCTCCTGGAACAACTCCCAAGTTATCTCAGAGGTCCTCCTTCACCCCACTGCAACAGATCTTTTTAAATGTATGGGGGAGCTGAGAATCAACAAAAATCACTCTTCCCCTCCCTCCATTTCTATGAGCAAAACTATCATGGGATCTGTTTCCAATCCGTCTTGTTTAGAATATTCAAAAGCCTTGGAACAGGTACAATTAAGGTTGGTAACCTCACTGCCTGGAAAGCTTTATGTGAAAGCCTCAACTGACCAAACCATGATATGTGGTGAAGGTCAATATCTATGGGCTCATCTGGTGATGACCACGGCATATGGAAGCCTGTAACTTGGAATGTAAGAAGAGTAAATGGCAAAGAATGCAAGTTAACAAACAAAATAGATGAAGGATCATAGATATATTTATGCACCTTTAAGATAAAGAGAAAAGGGAAGGATATAACAGATTTGAATGAAGGCAGTCTGACTGGAGGTGGGGAAAGACTTGATGGATACACACAAGGAAGTGAAAGTACAGGTCTAACTAAAGGGCTATTAAGTATGACAGGAATTATGACTAAGCATCATCTAAGTTGTTTTGAGTACAAATGAAAGTAGGAATCAACAGATTGGTAAGACTGGCATGTTCTTCCAGTGAATGGTGATAAAATCAGAGATGAGTTCTGGAGAAAAAAAATGTGCAATATTCTGAAAGAATGCAATCAGACAAAAAAAAAAATTCAGTTAAGTGACATGAATAGTAGGGTAGGCACAAGATGAGACAATGCATAAAAAAGTGATTGAGTTATTAGGAAACCTAAGAATGAACAAAAATGGTGACTATTTAGTAGGTCTTTGCTTAGAAAAGGCCTGGTTATTTTGGATATATGATTTAAGCATAAATCTATTTACATGTACATATGACAAAGAAGTGAATGTGAATTTAAAAGCATGATTGATCTGTTTATGAAAGATTGAGAGAATTAATAAAAGATACAAAATTGATCAGATGTTTTGAATGTCAGATAGATTATTTTGGGTGATACCAAAACTGGATCTTAGGAAAAAATGGATATAAGAAATGGAAAAAATGGAAAACACTACAGTGAAAGTAGGAGGACTGTAGGAAGAGAAAGTACAAGTCCTGTATGAAAAACTATTAGAAGATATATTAATCCTTCATCAGAATGAATAGATGTAAAGAAAGAGAATGTGAAAGGAGAGCTAAAACAGGAGCCTCCAGAAAAAATGTAATTAAAAATAAACGTTTTTAAATGGTTTGAGATAAAACCGAAAGGAAGCAGTGCTTACCTAGGCGTCCATTTAGAGATTTGTTAAGAAATGATAGTGATACGTCAAAGAGTTGCTGGGAATTGGGCAACATATATTTTTTTTAAAATTATTATTATGGTTGGTCACACAGACAGCCAGATGTTTAGATTGGATTTGGCATTTTTGTCCACCTATCGAGTCCTTCCCAAGGACCTGGGATAGGCAGATGTTGTTGTTTGATGGTGTTCAGAGAATATCGTTGCAGGATGGAAGCTGTTCCAAGTAAAGCTGCCTTTTGCAATTGACTGATGCTGATTTTGTCAATGCCAATGGTGTTCAAGTGGTGCTCCAGATGTTTTGGGATTACTTATTATTATTATTATTATTATGAATTGAAACAAATGCTTTAAAATCATAAATGACATGATGATGCTGAAAAATAGCAAGGCTGCTGGTGCAGCTGGTCTAACTGAAGAAATATTAAAATATAAATGTAGTTTAGCTAAAGAAAGGCTGTTTGACTTGTTTAGCATACATGTGAAGGCTGCATCTGTGCCTTATTATTGAAAGAATGTTGTTATCGTTCTTCTATACAAAGAGAAAGGCAGAAAAAGTGAGTGCAAAAACTACAGGGGGATTAAACTGTTAAATGTGCCTCAAAAAGTATCTGACAGAACTCTGCCTATAAAGAGAAGGAGAAGTGACAATACACAAGTTTTTTTAAAGTGCAGTGCAGCTTTATGCCATTACAAGAGCCGCGCAGATCAGATTTTTGGTGTTCAGTGAGTTGCTGAGTAATGTATGATTGTGAAAACAAAAGTTTATTGTACATCTGTTGATTTAGAGAAAACATTAGACAAAGTGAATGAGCTTGAATTATGCAAAGTTTTGCATGAATATAAAACTGAAGGTTGGCTGTCAAATGCAGTAAAAAAGTGATACATGACAGAAGTAAAGCATGCATTAAATAAATGGAATGCTTAGTAGTGAATGACTCAACACTGAGCAGAGTACGATGATGTGTGCTTTGTGTATTGTATTTAATATATAATATATTTAATGTATAAGTAATAATATAAGTAACCTGTAATGTATTTACAGATAAGGAATGCTTGTGGTGATGTTAGAGGTGCTTTGACTGAAGATGTGAAAATGCACATACTTTTCAATGTAGATGATGCCATGTTGTTGGCTAAGAACCCAACCAATTTGCAGCAAATGTTACACTGATTGTATAGTGCAACAAGGTATATGGATCTGAAAATTAATATACCACAAATCAAAGTAATTATGCCAAACAGGGAAAATAGAGTGAACAATTGCAAGTCATACAATGTGTATGTTTGCTTTGTAGTTGGACTGCCATCTTATGATTGTTTTGTAGTTATTTTTGTATTTTTTGTAACCTCCCAGAGTCACTTTTTGTGAGATGGGCAGTATCTAAATTTGAAATATAAATAAATAAATAAATAACTTTATTTTCATTCATTTTTTGTATTTGTTATTTTTTATGTTACTCTGCTGTGAGACGCCCAAGGTTAGTTGGAGTCAAGTAGCATCCAAATGGAATAAGCGAACAAACATTTTTAAAAAAAACCCTGGAACAAGTACATGAGTCTGCATGCCTTGTTAATATGCTGAGTAAAGACAGTAAAATGGATGAAGAAATTCTAGATATGCAAATGCCGGTAAAAAGGGAGTAGGCAGTATGTGGTTTGTTGAGAAAAAAAAGTGTTGGAACAATTGAAAACTGCTGTGTACAAGGGTGGATTTTCACCGACCTTTTTAAATGGAAGTCAGAATTCAATATATCCAGAGAAACATAAAAGTTAAACGCAATAATAATGTGATACTTAAGAAATGTGTGTGTTGCACGAGAAAAAGAGAGAGTAAAAACAAATAGGTGCTGAATAAACAGAAATTAGGTAACCAGTATGAAAGAAATACATGAAAGTGGTATGGGTTAACTCTAACCCATACCACTTTCATGTATTTCTTTCATACTGGTTACCTAATTTCTGTTTATTCAGCACCTATTTGTTTTTACTCTCTCTTTTTCTCTTGCAACACACACATGTTCTCCGTGCTCTGCATAACACTGATTATCATGAAAGTGAATAGTATGATGAGTAAGTATGTATATGTAAGTAAAAACAGTCATCAAGTACATTCCAAATAAATGATCAGGAAAATTAGCACTGAATGCATTTAATTTAGACCACAGTACCATAGTGAAAAGTGGGTGGAAGAAATTGGATGTTGCATTTTTTTTTATTTCTGCAAAACTGTTTGCTGCAATGAGATTAAATATAGTAATATAATCCTTGCCCAATAAACAGCAAGGCCTCACTAATTCTCATCAGCTGTGTGCAACAAGAGACATTAGTTTAACCACAGTGACTCCAAAAACTGTAAATATACTTTAATTGTCAAAAATGTAATTTAGACCTAGTGAAAATAAATTCACAAAAATAAGGTACCAAAAACAGGAAAGATGTGTCTGCAAATTAGGAAATGTTCTACAGCAAAAAGAAGCCAACATAACATAGCTACCATCACTATTATACATAAACCCAGGTCAAAATTAACATTAAACCATGATTTAGTAATATGTACAGAAATAGCATTTTTAAACCAAATAGTTTTGGCTAAACTGATCCTGGATTGTTTCAATAAACAATAATTAAAACAAACTAAAGTTCATCCATAGTCTGGAAATAACAAAATGTATTTTTTGAAGTAATGCAAAATCATAGATAACAAGACCATGGTTTATGAGGATAACCTATATGTATAATCTGGAAGATGCTTGCTGACAATGTGGGGTTTTTTTCATATTACAAATGAAAATGCTAATTTGATCCATACTGAACTTTTTATGGAATGTAAGATTGCAGAAAATATACTTACTGACTCATTAAACCAATTGGAGAAGCTATTCATAAAGAAAGGGAATATACTGAAAAGTCTGTTAATGTCAGGAAAAACATTTATAATCTGTTCTACATTTCCAGTATCAAATGGCCTTTTTTGTAAATCTGGGACTTTGCCAAAATCAACAAATAACACCCAAGCTCAACCAGACTAAAGAATACAAAATAAATGATATTGCCAATTGTATTTTTTCTATAACTGAATGTTTTGATTCAATATATCTTTTTTTGCATTGTATGCAAATTTAGGATTATAAATTAGCTGAGTAGTCAAGCAGAGTCTGGGGGATGTGCCAAGAATCATAATTTTGATATAATTTTTTGAATTTAGGCACCATGTAAGTGATACAAGCTTCCAAAACATCTGAATCCCTGATGTTCTTGACCACTTTTTAGCCCTAGCTGGGTTCAGGCATAATGCTCAAGCTTGGTTGAACACCAGGATAGGCAACCAGCATACCACATGTGGCTCTGAATCCCTCATCACTCCAAGAGCCTTCAAAAACCTCCTGAAACTATGAGAGATGCATCACCCAGCCTTCTGACTGTTGCTTTCTTCTTCTCTTTAGCATTGCAAAAATGAGCCCAGCCCTCCTCTCTAGAACTGTATTATACACTCTGTTCTCCACTGCAGCTGTGAAATCAAGCTCTCCCACTTATCTTTTTTATTAACCACAGTTTTGTGTGCCATCTCAACCCCAAATTATATTTAACTTTAGCTATGATTAGTGGACAACCAGAAAACAAATAAATGAATCTTAAAACATATCAAGCTGTGCTTCTTACTCAAAGCACCAATGACCAGGTTCCAACTATTATGCTGTGGACATATCAGGAGAAGACCAAGTTCCCTTAAGTCCATAATGCTTGGAAAAGTTGAAGGAAAAAGAGGAAGGGGACAGCCAGTGGCAAGATGGATGGATTTGATTATGACAGCACTGAATACACTACTGAGATAGCTAAAAGACGAAGCACTCTAGAAAATATTTATCCATGTGGCCCCTAAGAGTCATTACCAACTTGACGCCACTTAATCAATGATTCATGGAAATATATTTATCCTAACAATGAGTGTATTGGAGTTTTACTATGGTTGATGAAAAACAAAAATGAGAGTTTTTAAAATCCTCCTCATACCACAGAAAAAGTAAGAAGTACAGAGCACATGGTTGAGATTAAACTCATCCTTGTATTGTGACACCACTGTTCAGTCCCATGTCTGAACTAACCCAAAGATTAATGTAAGTATCAAAAGCTGGAATGATGACTTAAAATAGTCCTGAAAATACAGTATTCACATGACACCCTGAATCACAAACTAACCAGCCACATTTTAACCTAGTGAATTATTAAACTCACAAGGTTCTATTAACACCTAGTGTGCACTGTAGCATTTCATGTATAGCCAAGAAACTGGATTCAGTAAACTATAGTTAAGCCAATCACTGGTAAAGGTGTCTTGCAAAACATAGCCACAGAGTTCTTCCACAGATACAGAAATATATTTCTAATATGGGTAATCTGCTCCCCTAGGTCCCCACATAGGTTCTGAGCCCTATATATTGCATAACCTTCCAAGTAACATAAGTTCTATTTCAAGGGGCATTAAAAAAACAAAACAAAACCCTACTGTTCTTTTTCTCAGTCTTCTAAGACACTATTCAAGGTAAGAGCCTGGATATGGAAGAAACATTTTAGACATTAAAAAAAGTCCATATACTTGGAGTTGAAACCGTTTCATCCAGCTGCAGCTGATTTCCTGTATGGCAAAAGGCTGCAGGCCTTCTACTAGATGCAAACATTACAGAGGCCTCCTACACATTACTAGATTTTTCAAACTAGGAAGGTGCTCCCAGAGCACTTTCCACTTTCTTGGAACAGAGACTCCACTGATCTTCTAATACATTTGGTGCAGACTTCCCAAAGCCATAAAAAGTCCCTCTCCAAAAGCTTAAAAACACACTATTACCCGCTTTATGATTAAAACAGTAAGTTATAGTATTGAAGGTTTTTTTCCTCTTCCCTCTTGCTGGAAAGTTATACAGTACAAACAGCAACCAGCAATATTTTCTTTCATACTTGTAGAAACAAACATCATTATTACAAAGTAAGCCATGGATGAATTTACAAAACAGAGGCTTTCAAAACTTTCCAAGGTATTCTTATACTCTGCACGATGGGAGAAAAGCTATTGTGTCTACTTATTTGTGTGGTACATTGAGAAAGAAACATAATTCAAGATTCTTGGCTCTGATGTTGAGATAGTCTGGTAGACTTTCTTCAGGCAAGAATATAAAAGAACAAAATAACAGTTCTTCAAGATTAGATTAAAGTTCTATCTAGCCTCACATCCTGTTTTCAACAACTGTCATTTAAAGGCCCCAAAGAAGTACTCAGCCACTCTCCTCCTTTTCTTGTGATAAGCAAGAAATCATTATGGATATGGTAGCTACCTTCCTCCCCAATCTCTCTTTTTCTCTATATTGGTAAAATCTAAATATGACCAACCCAAGAGAAAAAAACTGCCTCACTCATTACTGGGATACATCATCATCACGCGGCTATTGGCCTAGCTAGTCAGGGTTTATTGGGACTGGAGTACACAAAGTAGTACACGTATGACTGGAGTACATGAGGTTGGCGTATCCACACCATGGTTTTGCACAGTGCTCCTAATGTTTCACACACACCAATTCTGCACTTCCCAAATATGCCTACAAATTTCATTCTTCTTCCATCTCTATCCCAGCCTTTCCTCCTACCAGGAGTTTCCTGACTCCAATTCTTGTTCCTCTTAACTATCATGACCTATTTCCATGCCTTCATGCATGAAAGCTTTTCATGGCTTGATCTTCTTCTCTCCACTTTTTCCAAAGTCTTTCACAATATTCACGTAGCCCAGCATTCATCTCTGTAACTGATCACATGTTGCCTATTCATCCTGCTCTCTTCTTGACTGAAACACTGTTTTAAAAAGCAGCAGGAAGTGTCTGACTGGAACAAAAGTATGTCAGATTGCCCAGTAAACACAATTCTAGAGCTGCAATATATTTTGATGCCCAGTATGCCAGAGGCTTTAATATAAAAATGTCAATGCCCACCCAAAAAAAAAAAAAAATCCTATATAATCTTACAGAGAACTCCAAGGCAACCTGTGCAATAAAATCATCATTATTTAAGTTATCATTACAACTGGGAATTTATTGGGATATAGACTGTACAACAAGCATAAGTAGTTCTGGAAATGAAATTATATTGCTGCACCTATTAGCTAAGACCTCAAGTCCAATGCATTTAAAAAAACAAAGCCCAATACTAATATCTAGTGCTTACTTTTTTAAAAAACTTAAAAGGATATTTGGATGCACACTGTTTAAATATAAATCAGTAAAATATGAACATCTGTGTAATCAATGCAAAACATTCTGGCATCTTGGGACATCCCTTGTCAAAGAGCCAGAAATATAAAAATATATGTTCTGATTTTCTCTGTAAATTGTCTGCAGTCAATTTGCTTCCTATAACAGAATGGACTTGTGCATAAAAGGTTTGGCAGCCAAATTCTCAAACTAATTCCCAGTGAGAAAAAGCAAGCTTGTGATGGTAGGAGTGGGTTAGGGAACAATACCAATATCAACAGCATATCCAAACTGAAATAAGCACTGAGTTCAGCCTATTATGGCAATGCAGATTAAAATATCGTATACCAGAAGTAGTGTACCTTTTAAAAAAAAGCCATCATCAAATCCAGTCACCGTAATTTTCAAACCAAGTACAACTAAGCCATGCGCTTCCCAAACCTTCCTTACATTTTATGAACTGTAATGATTTCACAATAACTTTACAGATCCCAAAGTACTCCCAATAGATGTTATTTCCTTGTATGGAACTGACATAAGCATTCATATTTCCATCTAGTTTTCTGGTATCCTGTTCCAACATAAAATTCTTGACATATTTGGGCCCTGTCAGACTGGTGCAGCAAGGGCTTTCATGAGCCAATTTTGATTTTGCGATCCCTAAGAGGGTCTTGGGGGGGCAGGGGGCCTAGGGCCACACTTTAACAAAAACTGCCCTAGGCATTTGGTCTGGGAGAGGTATGACCCACTAGATGATCTTTTTCCTGGCATTTATGTTTTTGTATGTTGCTCTTTTGGATTGTGGCTTTTTCCTCCATATTTTGTTTTATTATGTGGTCTTCATTGATTGTTACTGATGAAATATGCCACCCTGAATGGTGTGGCAGGCAGGGAGGCTATATAAATCAATTAAATGAGTAAAATAATAACCCAAAGAAAACAGTACAATTCACCCTTCTTCCAGCAATGTTTGGTGAGACTCCTTTAAAGTATTATTAAACGAAACAGAACCATATGCAAAGCCATATATTACATTACTTTCTATACTTCTTACAGGCTTCAAAACTATGCCATAAAAACAAGCATAAAGGTGCTAGGAGCACTGAGGGTATGGAAAGCCTACACTTTTCAGACCCAGCTTTATGAATTTGCCTTCAGATTTAAGTTATCAAAATCTCTAAGGGGGTGTCTAATATTCCCTGAGAGCAAAAGTTTTTTTTTTTTTTTCTCTCTCCTACACACACATATCAGAACTTGGAGCTGATTGCCACCTTCAGAAATAATGTGTGTCATAACTCTGCAAGGATTATGCCACTTCAGAATGTGAAATATGGGGTCACATACTCTGAAACTGGTTCCTCATATAAAAACTCATTTACAAAATATTAGCACATCAGACAAAGTCTGTAAGAATTCATTTTCTTAAATGTTACCTTTGTATGTAATGGGAATGAATACATTCCCAACCATATTCTGAAGTGGCTCAACTGTACAAGAGGAACATATGAAAAATGACATGTTATACTTCCATTTAATTTACATTACCTTTGTGTGAAACCTGACAGAAGATGAATCTCCTAAAGAGGGCATCAAGTCTTACTGTTAAAGCAATACTTGGAGTTTAATACAATACTATGACAGTTTGTTTCATTGCCTCCACTTCTGAACAGCCAGAAAAAGAGACATTATGGAATGAAAATAAACCTGGACTGTACAAACTGAGTCCTAAAATTAGGACAAAAATTAAATTTCCCATTCCCAGTTTTCAAAATATAACAAAGTCATCATGAAGCATAAAACACTTTTGTCATGAAGAGAAGTTGATATATAATTTATAAATGCCTGATATTATGTCTTGCCTGATATTACCAACAGTTCTATGCAAAATACTTAAAATATCTTTTACCAGCAAAGATAGCCAAATGCATTGTATAATATGAATTCAGGACTCCTGAATATCAGAAAAAATTAAGACAACCATAAACTTTAAAGGCAGCTATAACCTTCCCCTTCCAACCACAATTACTTACATACCCCATAGCTGCCGTTTCCAGATTTAACTTTACTACAAGCAAATGGGATTCCATTATAAATTTAGCCAGAGGACAGCACCACAAGCAGTTGTGGAAATCTGAACCACAAGCCTTAATAAGTAAAGGCTGTGCACTCTGTATAAAAAAAAAAAAAAAAAAAGGAAGACATGAGGAGATGTCTCACAATGTTTCTAGCATTCCATTATAAAAGACTGCATCCTGGTTATATGTTTGGCTCATTAAATTTATACAAACATTTGTTATGAATTATGAACATAAAGCATTGTAGGAAGGAACTGAAAAAGTTCTCAAGGCTTTTCTGTGAATTGCTCCTTAAGAAAAGGGTGTCGCTCAGTCTTAACTTCAGTATAAATTCTGCAAGTGATGGTTGGGGCTGGGGCTTTCCTACATCCTCTTTCCCTCTGCAATATCCTACATTCCCATATCCTAAAAGTCTGTTCATGGGAGGAGGTCTTTTTTGGTCCAACAGCCACACTTGGCTTTTAACTGGTATATCAAAAGGCAGATGGAGGACAGGTCCAAAAAGTGACCAGGTTCAGCTCAAAAACATTAGAAGAGTCCAATAAATCAACATCAAGAAAACTAAAATAATGCTTTCAGTGTTATAGTTTAGCTCAGTAAAACAACAATTATCTGCTAAATTTCATTAGTAAACTGTAACACCAAATTACACTTGGAACTATGGAAGAAGCTCCAAGTCACACAAGACCACTGGGGTCTCATGAGGCTTGCAAGTTGTCTACCCCTTGGGTACAAGGTACATGTTATGAAAAAGTCACAAAAATTGCCTCCTACAGCTTAAATGTAAAAGCAAATACAAACTGTAAATATCTACTCAGAAGTAAAACACACAATACATTTTAGTTTTCAAACATTTTTCTACATAAAAATGTTAAAGCTTAAGCATTTCATAGAGAAAAATCTGTCCTGGTATCACAACTCCAGAGGTAAGCCCATTAATGACCACTTGCTACCTAGCGTAATGCTCCTCTTTATATTCTCACTCATGAGTCTGAGCTTCTGTAATCTGGTAAGTCAAGTCTGAGCCTATATTTACAAGAGACTGTGCTCAAATAAGAATATCTGAGCTGGCTTGCTCTTGAAGAGAAGGCCATGCTAAGCATATGGGAAAAAAGATTCTCCTGGGCAAAGGATCACTTCCCTTCCCATTGCTGATATCTCAAGCCAAAGATAGATGAAAGGGATGAAATGTTACAGTTTCTTCCCAATGCAGGTAAGTCAAAACTACAAGGGAGCTGAACATCAAGTCATAACATCCAAAGGGGAAATGTCTTTTCTGCTATGTCACCTAAATTAATATTGTTTTTTTAAAAATTAACTCATAAGATCATGGTATCAGTGAGTAATCAGAAAAATATTAAAAAATATTTTCCAAGCTTGTTTCAGTCACAAGAAGGAACTACTTACATAGTGGGGATTTGCTAATTATTATTATTTATTTATTAAATTTATATGCCACTTGACTCTTAGTCACCCTGGGAGGTTAAACCTGACAAATTCTGGAGTGGAACATTCCAGAGAACTCCAGGATGTTCCACACCCCCTTCAGACCATGATTTTCCAAGGTTGGTGTCCTACTATTTCCAATTCACATAAATTACTTCCATAAACAACTGAACTGCTTCTGAAATAACATGGTCTAGAAGAGGAAACAGAATATTCCAGAGTTCTCCTGAAAGTTCCATATAGAATCAGTGAGTTCTGAACATCTTATTTTGTAGAGTTGCACTAGCCTTCCTTGCACCTATTCTGGTGCCATCTATTTATTCTTAGCACATGGACTGCAGAATTTTATGTGGCAGTTGCCTAATAGTTTGTGAAGAGAAGCAAATGGGTAGGAAAGGCTGGAAGGGCACAGCCAAATTGGAGACCTCGTTCAGATTCCATTTCATAGCACAGAAGATTAAACTAAGCTGAGAATAAGCCATCAAAGAAAGCACTGGCAACAGAAGAGATTTTCAAATCCAAGCTTTACTTTTGTGGTCTAGCCAGGTTATTTGATAACCAGAAATATTCCACCACCATTCAGGTACAAATCATATCCCAAGTACAAAAGGAAAATGAACAAGAGGTTAATAGGAAGCATTTGGCTCCTAGCTATCTTATTAACTATATGATTACACTTGAACCCACGTTTACTCATGGGTTCTCACTGTCTCATTTACAGTGCAAATCCCAGATGTCTACTCAGAAGCAAATACCATTGCTTATACCCAGAAAAGTGGGTAAAGAATTGTACCCTTAGTGTTCAAACCAAACTGGAAACTGTTTACCTCATTCTGGGGTCACCCCAGGTAAACAGTAATTGTCTGTGGGCTTTTCGATTTCCAATCAAATTTTCTGCAAATATATATGGACTGTGCTTGACTTTGACATTTCATTAATACTTCCATTATTATTTTAAGTGCCCAAGCGCTGTCCATAACTTGGTTTGACTGTAGTATTTATAATCAAAATCATCACTGGGAATGATTTTTACAGTTTTGGTCCACTAGATGGCCAGTGGGAAATTGCCATCTTCACCACTAATTCAATGGAAAGTAGCACAATCAGTAATTAAGAGTATAGCTTTGAACATTACAGTGAATGTAGGGTAACCAGGTGTGCAAGTGAGTCATGCCTGTCATAACAACCAAAGGGGAAATATCTTTTCTACTATGTCACCTAAATTAATTTTTTTTTTTAATTAACTGATAAGATCATGATATCAGTGAGTAACCAGAAAAATACTAAGAAGTCTTCTTAGAAACTACTTAGCAGAAAAAATAAAAAACAAGCTATATCTATTAGTCTGATTCAGGCACCACAGAAAACAAGAAATTGGCCACCACAGATTCCATATTTGTACCCCATCTCTGAATCTAATTCTTGTATGCTCCAATTCTCTTTAAGGAGCTGCAAAATTCATCAATTTGGGAACAAAACATTCCAGACAACCCGAAAAAGTTCTGCTTCCCCATGCTGCTCTGGGAATAGTTAGGGATTTTCTGAAATATAAGTGATCTGGGCATGTGGGCCAGTGACCACCCAGAAGTTCTTAAAACACTTCTATTTTCAAGGATTTACTTCCAGAACCTGCTAAATAGCATGGTCCAGATGGCAAAGCCCTAACCCTTATATAGACAGCAAAAGCAAATATGACAGACAAATCTCTTTTGTTTCTACCTGGTTCATTATTCTGCCTTGTTTTCAGGTTTTAAATCATTCATAAACCACCCAGAGTTGCTGGGAGTAAGGCGGCATATAAATTTAATAAATAATATCTCAAACTTGGTTTCTTCTGTTTTCTAATGTTGTACATGCGCAAAATGGTGGCCACCGTGTTTTATATTCCTGTCATAAAGTCAAGTTCCCATATGTTTATCTCATATAGGTTGGGTTTGTCAAGTGGTTTCCCCACAAGCATATATACTTTGTGTGCAATTTTCTTAATATATGCAACACTGTGTACTTTGCAAAACTGTGAGAAAAGCAAATATTACAGGGTAACTATGTTTTGGCTTACATATGAATTTCTAATTTGTTAACTTTTTCCAAAATGTGAATTGTGCAAAATTATCTCCATATACCATACTATCACACATCCTAACATATGCACTTGCGGATGAATATTTAACATTTCTGTAAAAGAGTTATATGCATGTGAGGATGGATACATGGCATTTTCTTCAATGCAAGAGCAACAGCAGAGGGCGTGGCCAGCGTAGAGTCCGAAAGCACAATTAGCTAACTCACTCTATTATCTATTCATATTCAGTGCGTGAAAGGGATTATCTGAACCCCCTTTAGGCTGCCATATCTGAGACTGGGAAAAAGCTAAACTCTTTAAATGTTATCATTATGGTAGTAATAATCATAGCTCTCAAACTGCACATAGAACTAAAAGAAACAGTAATTTGCTTAAGGTTGTTCAATGAACTCATTCAAATATTATGTTGCATTAGCTCAACACTGTAACTGTTCTCCACACACACCTCACATTTTGTGTGTGATCTACACATAAGGGGTGCGTGCCACTTCGCCACCACTATTTTCTATAAGAGGAAGAACTGAGTGCATCCATCTTTCACTTTCCATGTCCCAGATAATGTCCCAACCTATTCTTGGCCATGTATGTACCAGAAATAAGAGGACTCTATACATCATCAAATTGCTGTGAGAATGAGAAAGAGAACACTTTGAATCCATGCTGTATTCTAGGAAACAATCTTAAACCATCAGTACTGACACCAATCATAAGAGCTGGGGACCAGAAAACCAAACCACATGGTTGTTACCAGGTTTATGGAACCCTTGGATTGCAACCCTAATATGGCTCAAAAGGCCTCAGGCAAGGCTACTTCCAGTCCTGTCCTCATTACTGCTGTGCTTTACTTGCGCCTCATTCTTCCCTGTAAAAAGAATGGAGGGTCACAGGTAAAAGCATCACGAGCCAATCCTGCAGATGTAACAGCACAAGTAGAATCCATTTCACCCACACCTCACTTTTTGCACCTGAAAGGAAAGGGTAGGATGCTGATAAAGCAGAATTGATCCTGCCAACACTCCTTTCATTTTAACAGCCTGAAGAACTGTCATTTCTAAAGATTGTTCTTTTTCAAACAACATGGCAATTTTTTTTACAAAAAGCAATCTTTGCAGTTTAATACTTTTGCCTCTTCTGATAGAATGCTATATCATTTACAGTCTACAGATAATCTCTCCAATGGCAAGATTTCTTAGAAAATTTAGCATTGTCATGTTCTAGTTTCAGCTCAGTCTTCCACAAAAATTCAATGTATTGTTCGATCCCATTTTTGAAGATACATAACTTTAAATGTTTGCTGATTTCTTTTGTATACATAATTGTTAAAACAAAAGAGCTCCTTTCATTAAGCAGGTGATAAAAAGGTAAGAAGCTGGAAGGCCCAATTAAATGAATTAGTGACTGAGTCCTTTGTTGACTTCTGAGATGAATGATGCAACCAAGTCTTGGATGGAGTTTTAGAATTGTAAGTTTAAAAAGACACACTTCAGTGGTATAAATATTACTGTATGGAATCTAAAAGTGGCTTTTGTTATCACAGGAAAAAGAACATGAGAAACACCCTTCCAACTGTCTGGCCAATTATTTTGACCACGGAATGGATATATAAGGTTTGTTTACAACACAAATATCACAGAACTTTTTAAACATTACAAAAATGTAGTCTAGACAAATCAACAGGTGGTGATTCTCCAAAGCTTGGACAACCAAGGGGAATTTATTCAAACCACCTTTTAAAAGAATCTTCCCCCTCAATAGCTGCAAGTTTTTCTTGAAACAAGTTCAAGGGAAGCATGCTGAACAGAAATCAAAGAAGCTGCTTAAATACAACCTGGAATAGTAGTTACTTTAAAAAAAACAAACAGCTGGTATTATTCAAACTGTGCCTGTCTCCTTCCCCAGATATCAGAAATTTTATAGCACAGCACTAGGTATCTGTTTCCTATGTCTTTTATGCACAGAAAGAAAATCAAAGGAACAGAAATACTCATTCCAAGAAGAAATATACATTTGCCTGACGTTCAAGAGAGGGCTGTATAAAACTTTGGTGCACTCAGCTCTTGAGCATATGAATAAAATATGCACACCCCTAGCAGCAGTCACGTATCACCTATACACACCTGTTGCATGTGCCCACTGAAGCCACCTGCTGGCAACTCTTGGCTTCTTGGAGCATATTGCTGGGAATCAAAGCAGGCAAAATCTTCACACAGAAGTATGCATGTGTGCACAAGCCAAGTGAAGTGCCAGAGAGGCGGAGAGAAAGACAAGTGTAAACAAAATCTATTCCATCCCTACTTCCAGCGCATAACTGCACAGACAAATCCCACGGTGGGAGCCAGCTGCTTTTCTTAGCCTTTTAAACACGCCCAGCGTTAAAAGGACTTTGGCAGCTCTGCTCCGCCGCTCGAAGCCGGTTACCAAGTCGCCCCAGGTAACCAAAGACCCCAGGCGGCTCTGGGCGCGCACTTCCCCGAACCCAGCGAGCTTTTGTTCCTGCCTGCAGTTCGAGACCGCTTGACCTGGGCGTGTGCAGTTTCAACCCTTACCTTCTCACTCCTTCGTGCGGACGAGCCTTAGTCTCCAAACCGAGGGGGCGCTTAAAGGAGTCAGAGATGCTGTGGCTACTGAAAAAGAACAAGAAACCGACCGAGAGAGGCTGGGAAGGATCCCTCAGACAGGGAACTCAGAAACTCTCAGGTGTCGTCATCACCGCCTCTCCCTACCACATTTCTGCCGGTCCCTCTGGCTTTGTCTGGCCTCTCTCCCCAGTTCCAGCTAGTTCAACTCTTCTAGTCAATCAATGCTCGGCCCGCTAGCTCGGAAGAGCTCCTCCCCAGGCAAAGCAGCTGCAAGAACAATACCGCCGCCCCCCGCGTACGCGTCCCACCTCAACACACAATGGGGCGATCGCCGCCGCCGCTCAGGAGGCATTAACTCTCGAGTAGCGCATCTAAAGTGCGGGAGGAAGAGTCAGGTGGAGCCGGACCAGCACCCTTCTCCTCCTCGCCCCAGTAAGAGAGAGATCGGGAAAGAGGAAGGGGGTCCACAAAGAAAGGAGCAGGCAGGTTCGCCGGATTCTCCACCACCCCACCAAACACGCACCGCGGGGAAAGAACCCGGCTACTTACCGGTGGGACGGGCGGACGGCTGCAGACTCTCCAAGCCGAGCTGCTTTTGCAACTAAATCCTGGTGCGCCCAAAAGGTCTCGCTCCGTAATTCATTGAGAAGAGCCGAGAGGTGCCGGGAGCGCCGAGCGGCTCACCCTACCACGAGACGCCCCTCCGGCGTCTGTTTCGCCCGAGCGCTTGAGAGGCGGGCGGGGGCAAAGCCGGCGTCCCCTCTTCTCCCCGCGCCCTCCTCCTCCTCCTCCTCCTCCTCCTCTCCCCTCTCTGATGCTAGTGCGGCCGCTTGGAAGACTCCCCTCTCCGACTCCGGCGGCAATCCTGCCTTTGCCGGGTTAGCCCCTCCTCGGGGAGGCCTCGTTTCGCCTCCGGCGGCAGCTGGAGCTCTCGCACGGCGGGAGGAGAGGAAGATTAACCACTCGGACTCGTCTGGGGAGCGAAGCCAAAGCCGGGGGGGCCGGGCGCTGATCGCAGACTCGAGGGAAATGGTTTCAGACACACGCACCAGCAACTCAGCTACTGTTTATCTGCGTTGGCTGCAGGCTTGGCCTCGTTGGGTCTGCCAACCTCCCTTCCCTCTTCTGGGAAACTCCTCCCAAGCCAATTGCGGTGGTTTCGAGGTTTCAGCGAAAACGCGCCCTCTGTGCAGTAATAATCCCGCGCGCCGGTCTCTGTTCCGTGCGGCCCTTTTACTTCCTCTTCTTTTTCGGACTCGGTGAAGTAGATATGATTCAACCGGTTCAGCCGGGGAGTTTCTGCTGCACGTGCAGCTGATGGTGCCGGCACGATTGGTGGGTGCCCTATAAAGGCAGGTGACCCTCTGTCGATTCCAGGGCTGGGTGGCTTTTTTCAGGCCGGAGGTGGCCTTTGAACAGCGTGGCCGAAAGAAGACAGAGATGAGGGGAAGACGAAAATGCAGTTTGATGTTAAGGGAAACGTAGCTACATTAATGAATGTAGAAAATATGACAGTTCCTCATGCATTTATTAATTCCCTTCTTCTGTTGCATTAAACATTACAGTTCAATGGCAGTTTTTGTGGAGTCAGAGTTTATGCACACCCATTTTGCCAAAAGCCCTCTTGCCTTGTGCAGATAGGATGGCGGGGAAGGCAAGTCACATTACGCTTTGTCATTATATGAACACAGCCATGCTAAGTGTTGCACTGCGATTCTCCCTATTGCCTCTGGCCCTTTAATTTGCAGGATTTTATGAAGCTCTGCAAGGGTACAAACTCAAGAATATTCACGGCTGTGGGTTAGTTTTCAAGGACCAATATACGTGTATGACCTCAGGTAAACCTACATATGTGGTTAAAGGGTAATGCCTGGGTAGGGAAGGTGGTGACATGCATGATGTAAAAGAGGTAGCAAATGTGCAAACATAGTTACTCTCCTTTTGTATAGTAGCTGGTTCCCTCCTGTGAAGGAACAGATAGTAGCAATTTTAACAAATTAAATCCAAGTAACTTAATTCTTTTTTGTATCCTTTGCCTCTACACGTAAGCCACTAGAGTAGGAAGGAGAGACTAACATGTGCAACAATAAACCTGCTTCTGTGTCTCCTCACACTGTGCTTCATGCAAAGAGGATTGCACATTTAGCATGAAGGTCTGCAAGTGGGCTGCTTATCAAAATGAAATGAAAATAATGATGTGCTTTCTCTCAGCTCAGCTGACCTCACAGAGCTGTGTGAGAAAAAAATGAAGAGATATTCCCACAAAAATACTTTGAACTCCTGGAGGAAAGGTGGGATTAAGGTCAATTAAAATTAAGCAGACATGCCAATAATGACCATTATAGTAGCCATTTCTGGAAGGATTGGGGAATCACAAACTGTACTTCCCATATATGGGAACTCCTTAGGAATGGAAAGCAAAAAGAAATAACGTTATTTTATCCCACTTCTAAATTATCTCTGCCTGACTTAGCTACTCAAATAGTATGCTATTTACTGCTGTGGTAAGGAGGAAGAATTGAGACTAGCCTACATCCTTGCTTCTGGTTTTCAACAGAGCATGGAAGCACTCAGTCCAGTATTCTGCCAGTTATCAGAAAGACCCCAAAGGCTGTATCATATTTAAATTGCCAAGAGAAATAGCAAGCAGGCAATGCATATAGCTCTGTGTGTTCATTATTTAACCTTATAACAGTGTTAGTTTATCTGTGACTGCAGCACAAGGAAGGAACTGCGTGCACTTGACTAGTAATGTTAGCATTTGGTGATAATGCTATTTTCATCTTTTATTTTTATCTATTTGTGAAGATAAAAAGTGTAAAGAGTTTGTATCAATAAAATAATTTTCTAATTATATTCTGCTTGGTGCAGGGAATGTATGTTTTGCTGTGTCAGCTCACGTAGCTTCAGAGTCCCATTAAGCATTCTCTGGGACTTTTTTTTAACTTGTGTTTGAACCTATTTCCCTGTCCCTCACTCCTAGAAATCAGCTATTTTTACATTATTTTTATGATCCTCCTGCCAAGATTTATTCCTGGACTGTATGGGTCAAGATATTAATATTACATTGTTCTTGCTAAAGAACATGACTGCTCTTCATCAATTCTTGCACTTACTATCCAGAAATATAAAAGAATCTAGGAATTCTAAGACTAGACAATGCTTGCTAACCAGATTCTTGTGCTCCTCTCTACTCTTCATTTTAATTCAAAAAGATCATCTTGCTCTCCTCCTGTGCAGCAATCAACCAGATTCCCACATACTTTTCTTCAGTCATTGACTCTTCACTCTACATGATAACTGATTGTCAGATTTAACATGTCTCAGAGCACAGATCAAACTGGTTAAGGATCAGTATCTTAATCACAGTTTATAACCAGAGTTTCCCTAATTTACTCACCTTAAGCTTGGTTCCTAATGTTATCCACAACCACACAGGATTAATCTGAACATTTGCCTGTAGACACAAAGTCAGGAGGATAGAATGGTTCTAATGTTATTCTTTTTCTCCTTTTCTTTCACTTCATTATCGCATGGAAGTAAAGTGAAGTCAGAAATGGGATAGAAGGGGTTAAGCAATGACCTGTAGCACTAACTTCAATCAGTCCACCAATGAGCAGTTAAAAACCTGTGAGCTATTAGCCAATCTCTACAAACAAAAATGGTAGCTCTTTGGGATTTGGACCTCATAATAACCTTCAATGCTTGGCTGAAAAGTAGTATACAGTAGTAAGACGGTCATGTGTACTTGTTAACAAAAAAATTTGGTTTTCCTTGGTCTGCAAACACAGCCCTCATCTCCTTGCGTCTCTCTCTCTCTATGCCTCTGAGTCAGTTTTTGACTCCTGGTGACAGCCTGGACTGCAGCCTGCAGTTTGTTTGGCAAGATTTAGGGCTAAGAGAGAGTGGCTGGCCCAAAGCCAGGACTAAAGCTCATGGTCTCTGGGTTTCTAGCCTGGTGCCCTAACCACTACACCAAATTGAGTCTTCCTTACCTCCCTACACCAAAGAAATCTAGTTCTGTCTGCTTCAGCAACTCCTAGTTGTTCCCCTTTGGGGAAAAACACAGCACAGCCTGTGCTGGTGACAGGTGAAAGACCTTCAAGGAGAAGGAGGGGTCTTGTTCAAGTTCTAATGGATTGGCTATGCTGGTCTGGTAAGCCAGAGTTCCCTCATCCTCTTTGTAGAAAATATAGAGCAAAAACAAGTTTAGTTAGGAGGAAATGATAAGTATCAGTAGAATCTTTTTTTGGTTAAGGGTCCTTAGGGCAGAAATGATTATTCTACATAAGTAGCTATTTTATTGGGTATAGTGTAAATGGAAAGGTCTGCTCAAGATAGCAGATTAGTAGACAGGTTAATTAATGCTGAATCATTAAGTAATTCAGAAAATATACACAAGCATCCACATACCCATTTATAAGTTTAAAGTTCTTTCCAGGAGAAAGACTCTGGTTCAAGCTGTTGGCATGGATTCGCATGAGTTATATATAATCCAGGAAATACTTCCGTACTAATCAAACCAGTAGGGGTTCTTAGCTCATAGCACACACATGAATTATCTCATTTCTCACATGGATTAATTGACATGTTTAACTACATTTATTTTCTCCATTAGACTGCTTGTTAAGCAAGTTTTAAGAGCCACACCTCTGCTTTATAGTAGTCTAGCGAAATCTGATCTATTGACAGATAGAAACAATACGGCTTTCCATATCCGTGCTGTAACAGCCTTGAGGGCAAACAGTTGCGCCAGTTTAACAATCTTGAAAGAGTAAAGTCCATCACAACTAAAATTAAGTTAGGGAATTACAAGACTCTGGGGCAGGATGGATAAATAGTTTGATCAGCAATACCTCTTTGTAGTACCAAGGATTCGTGCAAATTCCTTCATCTTCTGTGTTTTTATGTTTTTAGCATTCTCATTTAAACAGTATGTGCCTTGCTATATCCAGCAGGAATGGTGTGAAGTTGCGGGGTGGGCAGCAAATTCAAGAAGGGGAAACTGTTGAAGAACTGCTTCCAGCCCCTCTTACCATTGGCCATGCTGGCTGGGGCAAGTTGGAACTGGAGCTAGAGTTGTAGCAAATTCTCCAGTATTTGCTATGGTAGATGTTGAATACCATTGAACAGAGTCCTATAACACAAGTTCCATGGTGAAATGCAGGAACCATCTGGCACTACAATAGTGACTGTGCTGGCTGGAGATGATGGGAATTGTAGTCCAGATATTTAGGGGTTCTAAATTGAGGAAGGCTCAGTAGACAAACTGTTAGGGTATAGAAATGGCTTACCAAGTAGATGACACTGTATTAGCTGGAAAGAGGCACAAATACTCTGAACCCCAACCCTGAGCCTGTCTCTTCTATAAGCAGTACACTCTTAAGCTGCCCTGGCAGCTTAACTTGAAGCCGGTTTAAGAAAAACCTGCCTGGAGTGAGATACTTTGGCAGTGGCTTGTAAGGGAGTCAGTCCAGATTTCAAGTTATCACAGACCACCCACTGGACAATTCCCCTGCTGCTGTGCCAGCCTGATTTTCTGTTCTAATTGGCAATTGCTTTCCTTTCTAGGGGTGATTCTTAATGTATGTGTGTGTATAAATACATACATATAACAACATTAAATATACACACATACACATATATATACACACACACACAAAATTAAAACATCCAAATGCACGCACATGCAGGTACAACAGCCAGCTTTAAAACAAATTATTTTCTTGCATTTTTCCTGATTCAGCTCAATAAGGCCTACTGCAACTCCTGTTGGAAATAGCATAGTGGTTGTAATATTTTCCTGACATACAAACTGCAGTAGAAGCCCACTTACACTTTCAATAGGCTTTTTTTTTTTTTTAATGTCCAGTCACTTGAGGTAGAAGGGCTTCACTTCATCTGCCAAACAGCCACCTAGAACAATAATAAAATGATGCACTGGTGAACTTATTAAAACAAAGCAAAGCAAAAAGGGGTACAGCTCAGGAAAAGAAAAACAGTAATTAAAAGAAAACAATTCTGCCAGCTTTCAAATGGGTATGACATTCTACATACTTTGTAGGACGACTATGCTATTGAGACTCCTCGTTCTCAACAGTCACTGTAGCGGAGATCAGAGAGCTCCAGGGCAGCAACTCAAGTGGTTCCTGCACAGTAACCAATCAAAATTCAGAAGGTAGCCTAGAACAAAGTAAAGCACAGCAGGAAAACTGGACAACAATGTTTGAACTAGCACAAGCTGGAAGACACCACTCTAAACTTAGAGCAGTTGATGTACAGTATTAACCTCTTTAACAGAGGTGTGTTTTTTTTTCAGCACTTTGCATTGTACTGAGAAAGCCATGTTTCGCACTATTGCCCTTATTATCTAAGGAAGAGGAAACAGCTGGAAGCCTTGACTTCTTGTTAGTTGGGATTTTAAAAAAATATTAATAACTGGTAATCAAATATCTTCAGAAGTTTTATAGGGAAATCCTCCTGCTTCTAAACTGGGGAAACCAATTTGCCGCCTAAGCTGCATTCTATACTTCAGAAGTGTTGTACTGTAATATCCATTAGCCTAGCCACTAAGATCGACAAGAAAGGTCTTTGAAGCTGTAATAAAACCATATACCGGTTGCCTAATCCCTTTTCTTGAACATATGTTGAGAGAAGTGCTGCATAATTACTTTCAAAAATAAATATTACTGTATATACTCACGTATAAGCCCATCCACAGATAAGCAGACTCTCAATTTTTTAACCAAAATGCCACAAAAAATGCCCCACCCGTGGATAATCGACCTGCATTTTTCGTGGTATTTTGGTTAAAAATTTGAGGGTCTGCTTACCTGTGGATGGGCTTATCTGCAAGTATATACAGGTACATTAAAACGGTATTACTATATATGTTCACAGATAAGCCCATCTGTGGGTAAGCAGAACCCAATTTTTTGGTTGAATTTGGCACCTAAATTTCTCAGCTTATTTGTGAGTATATACGGTATATTAAAAAAATAGCATGACCAGATAAAAATAGTTATCTAATCCTAATACTTTAGCTGCTGAGACCATCATTCTTGCCCCAAAACAGATAACGTTAAATATTATACTTTTAAGGATTTAAAAAAATATATATACAGAATCTTCTAAGCCCTACCTGCTCCATAGGTAACTGATTACTCTCATAGTAGTTTCAAGCAATTATCCCTAATGGCACTTTCTGTGGTCATTCATCAGGAACACCTTAAGATATAATCATAGTCTTCACTGTCTTAACTCTTAAAAGAAAATCATCTGAAATAGTGCTTTTATAATAAAAATGTGCCTTCCAACTATGCAACACTGCAGTAAAATTAACTTAATTGTTTTAAACTATCATGTAATAGCCAGTAAAAAGCAATAAACCAAAACAATGCATTGCCCAAGTTTATTGTCTTCAGAGGTATCCCAAGCAAATGTGGCTCTGGATTTTTGAACCCCCATTTTCTTGTAAATAACGAGGATCTACTGCAAGAGAAAAGGTACTATAAGGCAGATTTCCCCAATCTGGCAGCCAATATATGTGGACCGATGGCCTTAGACTGACGTAGGAAAAGGCGCAGAGCTTGCATTGCAATGGCGATGCTTTCATCAGTTTGAGCTAAGTGCTGGATCCTTTGGAGTCCTCTGATTGTCACAATGCTACCTGGAGAGCTGAGGTTAATTGCCCCGCCTGGCAAGAAGAAGTCTGACACTTTCTGCTTTTAATTTATTTTGATTAAAACATGAAAGCATTCAGTGGAAGCACTCTGAATGGGAAAAATTGCTGTAGGTCTGCTTGTTCTCCTTGCAATACCTAGAAAGGTTGTGAATGTCCTGGGGTAATTCATGTAAAGGTTTTTGCATTTAAAAATGATTGAATGGGTCCATTTATGAAGAACGTTGTCATGTTGCTGAACATCGCTTTGCTATGTCTCATTATTTGCAATGGTATAGTAACTAAAAGCAAGAATGAGGAAGTTTGAATTGCAGTACTTAAAAAAGACAATATTGTGCTTTATCTCCTCAAGGAAGAAAACACCTCTTATTTATGCTCCATTAACTTTTGCTTTGAGTACTGCAATCTTCTTCTTCCAGATCTTTTAGTTTTGCTTCTTGGCCTCTTCACCTCTATCCAGCACTCTGCTGTCAATGTCATTCTCCTCTCTGTACACCCTGATCATGTGAGAATTCGTTTATAATTCCTACAACGATTTTCAACCTGCTCTTTGTCCTTATCTTCCAACCCCTTGAAAGCCTTGCCTATTTCATTACCCCACTTTTGTATCCTGATACTCTGCCTTGGACCTTCATTTCTCCAGCACCTCCAGATCTCTCAAAAAATGCTTCCTTTTCTGAGAAATGTGGATAAGAAGAATTTCAGGAAGCATCTTTATTTTTATTCATGATTAATGTTATGACATACAGAGAAATTGATATGTCTATATTTTTCCCAGATATGACCCATCAGCAGTCATATCAAATTATGACATGAATCAAATGAGGTAGGATGACAAAACACCATATTTTCCTGTAGAATCTAATAAGAAAATGCTGACTTGGTCCTGTTGATGACATGTAGAGCATACTTGAAAACTGGGAATGGTTAGGGAGGCAAGCCATGCCTTCAAGAAGTACGATGACTCACCTGGTCTTTCAAACTTCTTGTTCTTAACTTTCTGTTCCTAATATCCTTCTTTTGCAGAATTCCCTGAACATCAGCTACACTCATTCTGAGATGATTGGAACATAAATGCAACTTGTACTGCAAGATGCGTCAACATGACTTGGCTGTGATTCAAAACTGTTCTGAGTCTAAAACAATGCTGCACAATAATTTCTTACTGAGAAATAGATGTTTTGATTTTTCAAAACGATGTTGCTTTTTTATCTTACATTCAAATAGTTTGGTATCTTGTGCCATGTTTCTGACAGTCCCATGTTGAAATTAATGACAAATATAGACTAATGCTTCCTTAGAATGTACTATCAGAATTTATGTAGGGATTGGATGCTAGAATTGGAAAGACTATCTTTTGGGGAGTGGGAGGGGTAATGGACTGCTCTGATGTCATAGAAAGGTTTCTGGACTAACTGTTCATATATTCTTCACCATTCAGTGGAACAACGGAGTCAGTTCCACATGCACCTAAAGATAAAATTACTGGCGCCAAGGATCTTGGTTCACTGGAATATGTCAAATCTATATAGTTCATGACATAACCTAAAAAATACAAAACAGTCTTGTCATATCCTGGGAAGGAGATCAAATGTCCTTCCTCAGCGATTTAAACTAGCCCTCTCTTTGGATCGGCAAGTTGTATCACTATATCAGCGTATGCACAGGAAAAACAGGAAACGTTTTCTTTACTTGCTAAACAATAAATATTTATGCAATTAAAATGCAGTGTTTCCCCATTGGGAGCGATCATATTTATGACAGCATTGGATACAGTTTGCAAAGTTTATGAAGCCATGCAAGTCATATAACTTCCCCTTGAAATATGAAATTCTATAGTGTTAAAAAATGCTAGGCATTAATTATACATCAAATGCATTTTTGGTGATACTACATTTAAAGGACAAGGCTCCATTCACACAAAGTAAAATACATACAGTAGATGCTGGCATTACCAGTCCAGGATAAGAAATCCTAGAAAATAAAGGCTTGATAATCCCAGAATGTTGAGTTTTTAGTAGAAATGCAATGTTGTGGGCCATCCAAGATAATCAGCAAGAGAATTCCATGTCTTGTATATATGTTTTGTTATATCCAGTATAGAGAAATATATTTATTTATCTGTTTGTTAGATTCATATCCCACCTTTTGATTCAGGAGTTCAAGGCGGTGTACCTAATGTTCGCTTTTCCTGTTTTCCTCCACAACAAAAACCCTGTGAGCTAGGTTGGGCTGAGAGAGAGACAGGGAAAGAGAGGGAGAGAGAATGAATAGCCCAAAGTCATGGAGAGACTTTCTGTGCTGAGAGTGGACTAGAACCTTCTTCCCAGTGCAGTTGAACATCTTACCACACTGGCTGTCTCATTTGTAATTCAGGTTGGGTTGATGCAATGCTGAAGCTCCACAGAAGGGATCAAGATAGAGGAGCCCATGGCACGTGTTCGGCTATAGAAAAGTTGCCAGTACGTTCTTGTGGTGCAGGAGGTAGGAGAATTGTGATGGGTAGAAGACTATAGGTTGGCTGCATTTCTCTGTGTGTGCACATGCGTGTGGCAATGGAGAAAAAAAAGGTAATTACAAAATGCATGTGTGAGGGGACGTGGTGGTGCAGCGGCTTAATAACGCTGAAAGTTGCCGGCCAGAAATGGTCGACACTTCAGCGGTTCAAGCCCAGCTCTGTGCAGCAGAGTGAGCTCCTGTCTCATCCCCAGCTTCTGCCAACCCAGCAGCTCAAAAGCATCCAGAGTAGATAAATGGGTACTGTCACCCCGGAGGGGGGAAAAACGCTGGCGGCGCCTTGCATGGGAGACGGGATCAGTTGCCAGTAACGCGAAAGCCGCGTACGCCCAAAAAAGGCGCAAAGCAACGGAAACCCCGCTTCCTGCACTCGCCAGCTGGGCTCCGCTCTAGGAAGGAGGCAATGGCAAACCACTTCCGAAACACCTTTCCATGAAAACTGCAGGGACTCATCCAGGCAGTCGCCACAGAATCGGTCACAACTGAGTGCGGATTAAAAAAAAAATGTGTACATGAAATTATTGAAATTGATCAGTACAAATATTTCTTAGAAATGATTAGTTGGACACATCTTTAGATTGAACACGGCCTTCCTCTGTTAGATAGCAAAGTAACCTAAAACAAGGTATGTTGCATGCATAATTAAGTCAGTAAGAAAAAAAGAAGAAAAACCAAGCCATATAAATGAGAATAAATTGCCATTTTATTTTGCTAATTTTACATTCATCTAATTATATCTAAATATATTGATATATGCTGGTCTTGTTATCAAAATATATTGATACATGATTTTACTACCATGTCTGACAGCAGCTCGACTTGTTGAAATTAAACACACGAAGGGCCTGTTAATTGAACAGGGGCAGGACCATTTTAACCTTCAGCAACTGTGGTGGATATTTAATCTATGACATTTTGCTTTGCCATCATGCTAGGGCCAATTTTTATTTATTGTTATAAGCATGAGTAGGGGTAACCCTTGAATTCTTAAACATGTGTTTCTTTCTTTGTATGATGAAACTGGAAACTTCCAACCTGAGGTTGTGACAAATGTAGTTAACTAGATTTCAGATAACAGAGTTTGTCTACAAATCAATATTATAAACAATGATTTGAACTTGATTTGTGACCTTAGCTTGCAAGATTTGCTGAGTCTGGATAAAATGCTTTGCCATAAAAGTCTTCACGGCTGTGTGATCCTTTCCTTTCTTCTTCAAATAATATGGAAGCAAGGCCTGGATTGAGCCAATGCTTGTTCCTATACTAGTTTGCTTGCAACATGGCTACTTAATATAAATGTACACCACTTGCCAACTGCAGTGATCTTTTACATTTGCTAATGGTCTAATAATAAGACTAGTGGAATCCATTCAATGTTGAAGAACAATGGATGGTTTATGAAGGTGACTCCACATATTTCAGTTGAGCAGTAGTCAGTGTAAAGATGTATTTTCCTCCAAGCTCAATTCTCATTAATTGGCTGAAACATCAAACCCTCTGATCTGAGGTAATATTCTGGAGAACTGAATGGTTCTTTTAAGAATCTCTTGACATTTTGATCACATCTGATTAATATTATGACTAGCTACTTTCAAAGCTGGTGTATTATTAGGAACATATTTGCTTTGTTACGGCCTGGCTCTGCAAAGACAGGGAAGTCTTTAGAGGCAAATTTCCTTGCTGCCAAAGGAACAGAAGTAAAATTTACAAGAAAAATCCTCATGCCTGATTAAGTTGTTTATTTCCTCATGAGAATGTATGTATTTCATAAGCTTTGAAGTTCTCCACTTGAGATGTGTCCTGATGTTATGAACATGGATAGCAGGAAAGAGACCTTTCATTCGAGGCCAAGCAAATCTGTTTCACAAAATTCTAAACTTATCAAATGTTCCGACTGGATTTTAAACAAGGGTCAAATCAAAAAAGGGATTTGGAGAGAAGGCTGAATATATCAGAGCCTGACAGGTAAGAGACATCAATCCAGAGATCTGGAAGCAGAACAAGGAAGAGGATATGTGGAAGTCAGAAGAGGATATGTGGGAAGAGAGGAAATATTAGTGTGTTAACATATTGCAGCAAAAGTGCAACAGAAGCAAGGCAGATTCATAAGTCTTGCATTTGCCTTTGCGTACTCTTCACTATAAACAGTTCCCTCTAGCGAGATGGATAATAGTAGTGAGATGTGATCCAGATCAGCATACAGGAGAAGGAGGAGCCAATACTTGATGTGACAAGGAGAAACCCAGAATCTACAAAGCAGGAGTTAGCTTAAGGAGCAGGTATTCTACTGAGAAAATCAAACTCTAAGCAGATGAGATTTTAAAGAATGGTGAGTTCCAAATGAATATAGCTCAATAGAAGAGAATATATGTAGCTTAGAGTTGAATTGTGGAATCCTTGGGGACTCCACAATTGAATATACCTCATGTTTGTATATCTTTGTGAAGCCTCTTGTGGATCTTTTCATTTGAGGACAAGCAAATCTGACTCCTCAGATGGACCTTGTATACAAAGCAGAAACCGCTCATTTTTCCTTCAGTGGTACTCCTGGGTCATATCCGGTTCCATGCTCAATTTGGCTGAAGATCTCATCCCCATAACACTGCCATACAAAGCAGCCTGGTCAACAGAAACAACAACTGTGAATAGTAGAACAAGGGAAGATTAGAGCCAGCATCACAATTGGTTAGTGCATCTAAGAAAGGTGGAGCTGAGAATAATATAAAACAAACCAGGGGAGCTGAAAATAGAGCTACTTGCATGCTTTACAGGGAGAAATGTAGCACCAGAAGCTTCCTTCATTGCTCCCCTGCTGGCGACAGACCAACCCAGCTCTCTTCTTTCTGTAGTTTCCCAGTGAAAAGGCCTGATCCAGACCTCAAAGGGTATATTCCTACAGAACTACCAATATGAAATCATACTATTCAAAAATATGGAAAACTTGAAAGCAGGGTCCTCAATTAACAAAAGATGTTCCAGGGAAACCAGAGGGATTTCTGAATAAAGGGCTGAGCTGCTATTTATATAAGCTATTGGAATCAATGTCACTTCAAAATTTGCCCCAGAAGTCAGTGTCCTAAATTCCTACACTAGACAGAGGGTTGGATGGCATTATCTGCAGGGTAACCCTTACTTTCTATGATATTATGATGATTCTAATCCTAAACAGATAATGTGAGCTCTATGAATGCGTTGTAGGACAGGTGCCTGTATGAGAACATGAAAAGCTGCCATACCAAGTATAAGACAAACCTCCTCAATACTGTTAACAGTGATTAGCAATAACCCTACAAAGATGTAGATGACACCTTTTTTACCTTTTTTTCTCCCCCTGGAAATGTCAGGGATTGAATACAAAGCAGGCCGTTCTTACCCGTGTGATTGAGGAAAGGCTTTTTGTTGTTCAGTCGTTAAGTCATGTCCAACTCTTCGTGACCCCATGAACCATATTGCGCCAGGCCTTCCTGTCCTTCACTGCCTCCCTGAGTTTGCTCAGTTTCATGCTCATTGCTTCAGTGATGCTATCTAACCATCTCATCCTCTGCCGTCCTCTTCTCCTTTTCCCTTCAATCTTTCCCAGCATCAGGGTCTTTTCCAAAGACTCCTCTCTTCGCATTAGGTGACCAAAGTATCTGAGCTTGAGCTTCATTATCAGTCCTTCCAATGAGCAATCAGGGTTGATTTCCTTTAAGATTGACTGGTTTGACCTCCTAGCAGTCCAGAGGACTCTTAAGAGTCTTCTCCAGCACCACAGTTCAAAGGCATCAGTTCTTCGGCGCTCAGCCTTCTTTATGGTCCAGCTCTCACAACCATACATTACTACTGCAAAAACCATAGCTTTGACTATGCGGATCTTTGTCGGCAAGGTGAAGTCTCTGCTTTTTAATATCCTATCTAGGTTTGCCATAGCTTTCCTCCCAAGGAGCAAGCATCTTTTAATTTCATGGCTGCAGTCTCCGTCTGCGGTGATCTTGGAGCCCAAATAAATGAAGTCTCTTACTGCTTCCATTTCTACCCCTTCTATTTGCCAGGAATTGATGGGTCCAGATGCCATGATCTTAGTTTTTTTAATGTTGAGTTTCAAGCCAGCTTTCGCACTCTCCTCTTTCACCCTCATCAAGAGGCTCTTTAGTTCTTCTTCACTTTCTGCCATTAGGGTGGTATCGTCTGCATATCTGAGGTTATTGATGATTCTCCCTGCAATCTTAATTCCGGCTTGTGATTCTTCCAGCCTGGCATTTCTCATGATGTACTCTGCATATACTGTAGGTTAAATAAGCAGGGTGACAGTATACAGCCTTGTCGTACTCCTTTCCCTATTTTGAACCAATTGGTTGTTCCGTGACTGGTTCTAACTGTTGCTTCTTCGCCTGCATACAGATTTCTCAGGAGACAGGTAAGATGGTCTGGTACCCCCATTTCTTTAAGAATTTGCCACAGTTTGTTGTGATCCACACAATCGAAGGCTTTTGCATAGTCAATGAAGCAGAAGTAGATGTTTTTCTGGAACTCTTGTGCTTTCTCCATGATCCAGAGAATGTTGGTGATTTGATCTCTAGTTCCTCTGCCTCTTCGAAACCCAGCTTGTACATCCGGTAGTTCTCGGTTCACGTACTGCTGAAGCCTAGCTTGTAGGATTTTGAGCATAACCTTGCTAGCATGTGAAATGAGTGCAATTGTGCGATAGTTTGAGCATTCTTTGGCATTGCCCTTCTTTGGAATTGGAACGTAAACTGACCTTTTCCAATCCCGTGGCCACTGTTGTGTTTTCAAAACTTGCTGGCATATTGAGTGCAGCACTTTAACAGCATCATCTTTTAGTATTTTAAATAACTCAGCTGGAATACTGTCATCTCCACTAGCTTTGTTGTTAGCAATGCTTCCTAAGGCCCACTTGACTTCACTCTAGGATGTCTGGCTCAAGGTCAGTGACCACACCAGCATGGACATCAGGGACATTAAGATCTTTCTTGTATAGTTCTTCTGTGTATTCTTGCCACCTCTTCTTAATCTCTTCTGCTTCTGTTAGGTCCCTGCCTTTTTTGTCCTTTATCATGCCCATCTTTGCACTAAACGTTCCTTTGATATCTCCAATTTTCTTGAAGAGATCTCTAGACTTCCCCATTCTCTTGTTTTCCTCAGTTTCTTTGTACTGTTCATTTAAGAAGTCCTTCTTATCTCTCCTCGCTATTCTCTAGAAATCTGCATTCAGTTGCTTATATCTTTACCTTTCACCCTTGCTTTTCGCATTCCTTCTTTCCACAGCTATTTGTAATGCCTCGTCAGACAGCCATTTTGCTTTCTTGCATTTCTTTTTCCTTGGGATGGTTTTAGTTGCTGCCTCCTGTACAATGTTACAGACCTCCGTCCATAGTTCTTCAGGCACTTTGTCTACCAAATCTAATCCTCTAAATCTATTCATCACCTTCACTGTGTACTCACAAGGAATATGATCTAAGTCATACCTGAGTGGTCTAGTGGTTTTCCCTACATTCTTCAATTTAAGCCTAAATTTTGCAGTAAGAAGCTCATGATCTGAGCCACAGTCAGCTCCTGGTCTTGTTTTTGCTGTCTGTATAGAGCTTCTCCATCTTTGGCTGCAAAGTATGTAATCAATCTGGTTTCGGTATTGACCATCTGGTGATGTCCATGTGTAGAGTCGTCTCTTGTGTTGTTGGAAAAGAGTGTTTGCTATGACTAGCTTGTTCTCTTGACAGAACTCTATTAGCCTTTGCCCTGCTTCATTTTGTACTCCAAGGCCAAACTTGCCTGTTATTCCGATTACTCCTTGACTTCCTACTTTAGCATTCCAATCCCCTATGATGAAAAGGACATCTTTTTTTGGTGCTAGTTCTAGAAGGTGTTGTAGGTCTTCATAGAACCGGTCAACTTCAGCTTCTTCGGCATCAGTGGTTGGGGCATAGACTTGGATTACTGTGATGTTGAATGGTTTGCCTTGGATACGCACTGAGATCATTCTGTCGTTTTTGAGGTTGTACCCCATTACTGCCTTTCCCACTCTCTTATTGACTATGAGTGCAACTCCATTTCTTCTAAAGGTTTCTTGGCCACAGTAGTAGATATAATGGTCACCTGAATTAAATTCACCCATTCCCGTCCATTTCAATTCGCTGATTCCCAAGATGTCGACGTTCAGTCTTGTCATCTCATGTTTGACGACATCCAGCTTGCCTTGGTTCATAGATCTTACATTCCAGGTACCTATACAATATTGTTCTTTACAGCATCGGACCTTCTTTTCGCTTCCAGATACATCCACAGCTGAACGTCCTTTCGGCTTTGGCCCAGCCGCTTCACTCTTTCTGGAGCTACTTGGAATTGCCCTCCGCTCTTCCCCAGTAGCATATTGGACACCTTCCGACCTGAGGGGCTCATCTTCCAGCGTCATATCTTTTAGCCTTTTAACATTGTCCATGGGGTTTTCTTGGCAAGGATACTGGAGTGGGTTGCCATTTCCTTCTCCAGTGGACCACATTTTGTCAGAACTCTCTGTCATGACCTGTCCGTCTTGGGTGGCCCTGCACGGTATAGCTCATGGCTTCACTGAGTTACGCAAGCCCCTTCGCCATGACAAGGCAGTGATCCATGAAGGGGGAGGAAAGGCTACCTATGTGCTTACCACACTATTCATTTCCAGGAAAAACAATGTTATGCAGAAGAATAATAGTAAGCCAAGGAAATTAAAGGCATGAAATAAGAAAAGGAAACATAACTAAATCTAGTTTACACGAGCACCTTCGCTATGTTTCTCTCTATCTTTCTATCCTTGAAAATCATCCTTACTTCCACCGCAACCATACACTGCTTCATATATTGCCTTTTGTTCTTTAAACTTCTCATCTCTCTCTTTTTAAGGATCTCATCAACTCCATTCAACCACTACTTTCTCAGTCTTGCCTTTCTTCTCCACCCCTTCATTCTTCATTTATGTTCAGTATATGTTTTGGGATTCAATTCCCATTTACTCTCTTTCTATGACCAAACCCCCTCAGTGTACTTCTTCCATGACAGTCGTTCGCTTTTGTATTTGGTCCACATTAATTCCTGACCCTATTTCTTCACGTTTTACAAAACCCTTCTTACATAGGCAAGTCTCACTGCATTCAACTTCTATGTTTCTCTTGACATATCCAAGTCTCAGTTCAATATAGCTAAGTAGGAAGAAACATGCTTTTGTACATGGATATTTTCACCTCTTTCAAGACCCTTTCTTCACAACCGACCATATATCATACACTACTTTCTACCAGCATTTACACATTTCAAAATTTCTTTATCCATTTTCCATAGCAAACATTCTACCAATGTCTACTTGCAATTTAGATTTTTTTGCTAGTTATATATAACTTGCAATTGCTTCTTTAATTTTCCCTGTTAAACACAACAATTGTAGTCTTCACTGTATTAGTTACCTCTTAATCTTAACTGTTCTTTGCTGTCTTTAATTATATTTTTTGCAACTATCTTTGGCCCTTTACATGCAGTATACAGTCTTCCTCTCATCATTTTTTGCAGCAATCATTCTCTTATATCCATTCTTTCCTTATCCATATCCTCACTTACAAATTCTCTCATTCTTTCACTATAAATGATCAAATCAGTCATGTTTTATTTATTCAAATTTGTTATAGCCACCCAACTCCAATGGACTCAAACGTTTTTCATTTTGCCGTATTTACATATGGACAAACTTCTGCTTAAATCATGCATTTGAAATTAACATATCCTTTTCTAACCAGATATTCACTAAACAGTCATTGTTCTCGTTTATTTTGGGGTCACCAAATGGCTCAGTTGATCTCTCATTTGTTCTCAACCATCATTCAAGTCATCCAGCAAAATATTTTTTCCTCCTGGATCACATTTATTTAACATGTTGCACATTTTCTCCAAAACTCATCTCCGGCTTTATTACTGTTTATTGGGAATACTATGACACTTACCAGTCTATGGATTCATTGTTTCTGGCATACATCTTAACCTCTTCATTCTTAATTATACCTACACCTTCATTTTTTTGCAAGTATTCATCAACTCCACCCCAGAAGATGATGCCTCTTTCATTCACATCTATTATATCATTCTTCTTTCTCTTTGTTTCATAGGGATGTAGTATTTTTCCTTCTTTCATTTCATTAATTTTAACTCTTATTTTAATTTAGTTTAATTTAACTCTTTGCCAATTATTTATTTATTTCATATCCTCTTATATTCCATGTCACAATCTTCCATATTCCGTGTTTGTCTCCAGATGGGTCCATAGATATTGCCCTCTGCTGCCCGTTGTGACTTTGGTCAATCAAGGCTTTCACTTACCACTCTTTAGTAAGATAGTGAATCTGTAGTCTGTGTTACCAGCCTTAGTTGTCCCTATGCCACATGCAGCATTCCCTGATAATTGTAAAGACAGTATCAGTCAGTTTGGGCCCATTTTGGACAGTCTGCCACAATTGCAACCAAAGCCTAATTTTACCTCAAGCATGCACATGCTATTCTAAGCAACATAGATCTCTAATCTCAAGACAGTCTTGTAAATCAAAATACTATTGCTTGCACCCCATCATTTAGGAGGTACATGCAATGTACTAAGACACACAGATTGTGCTAAATTACTGGATACAGAATAATGGATCTGACTTCATGGGCTGTAATCCATACTGTGCAAAATGTTTCTGTGTGCAAATGATTCTTGTTAAATTATGGTTATTTGTCCCCAGCTCCCCAACTTCAAAGTGCTTCACTCCTGGAAGTTTCAGATGTTTTTGAATCACACAGAGACACAGAGCACTGGCAAGGTTTGAGATGTAGCATTCAGAATATGGTTCAGCCCACATATTTCAGTCCAGCAGTGCTGAACACACAAAGCCAATGGAATTTCTGGAAGAGCTCTCAAATTTCACTGATACACAGTACTCTGTCTTCAGTGCCAGTGCGGGGGCTAAGCTTTAATCTTCTGTTCAGCCAGTAAACAGAATGGTTCCATGCATGAAAATTGAACTGATTTTAATTCTATTATTATGGAAACTTTCGGTTTCTGGCAAGTACAGCTAATAAGAATCTATGCAGATTTGTCTGGCACGAATATATTGGTGGCTACATGTTGCTTCTCCCTAGATTTTAGGTTTACTGTTAAATGATCTGCTGTAACACTAATAGGTGTCTGTCTGCATGTATTCAGTATATAGACATTGTTATGAGCACAAGCATATGCAAGATGGTTATAAAGATATAAAAAGTTATCTCAGTCTCCACATGGTTTCTCAGCTGCTCATCAGCTTCTTGGCTCTGGAGTCTGCTAGCAAAACAAAGCTTTTCTTGTGCTCTCAACAGGACTGTTTTTATAGCAGGACAAGTACTCTTCCACCATTTTGTGAGAGGAAAAAAGTTGCCCATTGTACTTCCCAGTAGGATGGAGGTAAATACAGGTAGTCCCCAGTTTAAGAACAAGTTCTGTTCCCAAGGTCTGTCCTTAAATCGAATTTGTTTTTAAGCCAGAACAGTATTATTATATCATACTGTATAAGTAGTATTGTATAAGAACTCGGACCATTGTGTATTTAACTTGAATCATTGTGTATTTAACTTGAATTTTGCTACAGTAGGCTCCATTCTTACTATGGGTCATCTGTAACTCCAGCATTCTTAATCCAGGGACTATCTGTGTACCTCCTGCACAATCTGTGTTTTTAAGTGTAAATCCTTCAAAAAAAAAAATGGATACTTTCTAATCCAAAATAGTACGTGAAGTTAGGAGCACAAGTCTGGCTTATAAGCATTTTTTTTTTCCTGCTTCTAAACATTATTTAACCATTGGAATGACTGTGTGAGGATTGGAAAGGACCTTGGGGATCATTCTAATCCAGTGTTTCTCAACCTTGGCAACTTTAAGATGCCTTGACTTCAATTCCCAGAATCCCCAGTGCTACGGTATTCCTGACAGATGGACAACCAGCCTTAATTTATACACTTCCAGTCAAGGAGAATCCACCACCTCCCAAGACAGTTTGTTCCATCACTGAACAGCTTATTAGGACTTTTTTTTTTTTCCTGATGTCAAACTGAAATCTATATCCTTGTAATTTAAATCCACTTTTTCTTATTCAATTCAATTTCAATTTATTAAAATGGCCACCTACTCCTTTAGGCTCTGGGCAGCTTATAGAATCCAAAAAAACAATAAAACAGTCAAAACAGTCAAGACACACACAAAGAGGCAGCCTGGGCTAAAACAATCAGAACAATAAACAGTACAAATATGGCAAAGGCCCCACAAATACAGAACAAACACATTAACCCCAGGTCTGGGAACAGAGCCCAATCTTAAGAGCTTTCCAGAACCCCAGGAGAGTGGACACCATCCATATTTCTGGGGGAATGCTATTCCAGAGGGTGGGAGCAATGACAGAGAAGGCATGTTTCCTTATCCTATCTTCTGGGACAACTCTGAACAATTCTGCTCCATACTTCTACATGACACTCTTCAGATACTTGAAGACAGCTATCATGTCTCCTCACAGCCTTCTTTTCTCCAAGCTAAGCATAGCCAATGGCTCCAGCTCTTCTTCATATGGTTTTGCTTCCAGGCCCTTTATCATTTTGGTTGCTGTCCTCTGGACACATTCAGTATCCTTCCTAAAGTTCAGTGCCCAGAACTGGACATTATATTCTAGGTGATTCTAGAACTGGACACAGTATTTCTGTGTGCATTCTGAGCAATGCAAGATACAAAGGAACAATGACTTCTCTTGATCCTAATGTTAAATTGCTATAGATACAGCCTAGGATCCAACCCATTCTATACTCATGCCTGTGATTTTTCCTACCCAATTGTAGGACTTTGCATTTGTCCCTATTAGAATTAATATTTCTGGTTTGTGGTCATTGTTCCAGCTTGTCAAGAACCTTCTACACTCAAAGGTATTTGCTATCCCTCTTATATTATGCTGCTATTGTGAAACTATTATGTTAATAATGCATTCTGCCTTCATTTCTAGATTCAGTACATCTAAAAGTTTCCATTCATACATTTACTGGGCCAACCTCAGCTCATTCTAAGCTTTAGCTTTCCTAATATCTTTTCTATAGTTCATGATTATCTATATGTAGTTTTCCTTGGTGGCTGTTCTTCTGTATATGTTATTTTGTATTTTCAGAACTTCACCAACTTTTTGTGCAAACACATTGATTTCTCCTGCCATCTTCATTTTTTCCCTAATTGGAATTGTTCATAATTATGTTTTTAGTATATCCTTTCCCCATCCATCCTGAGCTCCTTTTCCCATTAGTTTCACCTGCCATGATATCCTACGTACTATTGCTCTGAGTTTATTAAAAATTACGTTTTTGAAGACCAAGATATATGTTTGATTTCAGTTTTCTCCTAAAATCAAGGACTCCATCATTATATGATGACTTTTTCCCAGTGTTCCCACTAGTTCCACTTCCTCAACCAATTTTTCCCTATTGATTAGAATCAAGTCAAAGATACTGGATTTTCTTATACTTTTGTCCATCTTCTGAAGAGAAAATAATCAGGAAGACAACTCAAGAATTTCTTGGCAGGACCTTGTTCGGCACAGTTTGCCTTCCAACAGATATTGGGATAATAAAAGTACCCGATCACTACTAAAAGAAGTCTCTGTGGAAAATCTACAGTTTGTTTTTAGAAAGCATCAGCCACATACGCTCCTTGGTTGGGCAGGCAGTAGCAGAAAGCAATCAAAATATTGCTTTTCTTCATTATTCCATTATTTTAGCATAGATGCTCTCTATAATATTACCAATTTCATTCAGCTGGATTTCTGAGCAGGTATGTATGGATCCTTGCACATACAGTGCAAGGCTTCTTCCTTTTGTTCCTTTTGAACAGATTGCATCCTTCAGTTGTGATATTCCAATCATAGGGATCATCCCATTAAATCTCCATTATTTTCTGTTAAATTATACTAGGATTCTCTGATCTAAGAATTCAAATTTATTTCCCATACTCGGATTATTATTATTATTATTATTATTATTATTATTATTATTCGCCTAATTACAGCAGCATTCCTACTTTTTTCACCAGAATACAAGTCTATTTGATATTCTTGCTTTAGGGTTTTCATTTCCCAGATTTTGGTCAACAACATTTTTACCGGATCTTTTGAGGAGCAACCCATCTCATGACCATGATCACTATGAATTCCTTTGGGAATGGATATGGGGTTTTCATACCAATGGAATGGGTAGTGGAATTGATGCTAATCATAACCAAATCTGGCTAGTGTTCATCTTTCTCATTCAAAAGATCTGCTGGAGGTGCACTTTTTAATTAAAGAATATAGTCTAGGAATTGCTTCCACTTTTATTTTAATTTTTTAAAAGGTTGGCATGCTTATAGCAGCAACAGACTCTTTGTACAGATTCTTCTTCCTGTATTCAGTCCTTCCCGGAATGATCAAGAGATGAAGCAGTGTCATATGATTATTCCAGGAAGTGCCAGAGAAAGGAAGAGGTCTCTGGGCAAAGACCCACGCTACTGTAAATGCGCAAGCCATTTTTAAAAAAAAAAAAAAAGCTGGAAGAGAACTTCATGCATTCATTTAGCTTAGATATTATATAAGCAATCGCTTAAATTTGGTTTGTTTTTTTTAAAGAAATACAGGGGAAATAATGCCAGACCCAAAAATTGTCTTGCCAAAGTAGACATTTTCCTCGTTGGCAAGCATTATTGCCTCTATAACAAGAATACAACTTATCCAATCTCAGACAGAGAGATTTTGTGCAAAGGAAGCCTTTACAGATGTGGGAAGGAGTATTCATTCAGCCCCATTCCCTTAAGGCAGAGAGAACAGTGGCATACATGCAGAAGGCAGAGATTTGTCAGGTGCTCTACCTGCAAAAAGAATGGATGACATGCATTACAGATGCTGGTGTGACTGGCAGCACATCCTGAGTACTGTCACCATGCTTATTTTTCTGCAGTTCTGGGGAGGATGCCAGGACCTATGACTGGATAAATACTCCCTTGTGATTAGAAGGCGGACCCATCAATCACTCAATTCCACTTCACTCTATCCACCTTCTGCCCATCCTGCTTTTTATAGAGAAACTAAAACAACATAGTTATTTTTATAGGTGCAATGTATTTCTTTCCATAGGGTTACAAAGCTCTAAACCACATAGTAAATTTCCAGTTCAGACTGAATTGCTTCATAGGGATCCACTTTGTTCACTCAGCCTTGGGTTTACTGCAAAACAGTTATTTGATGTGTCCAAAGCATACCCTTTTTATAGATTTAAGAATAGCAAACCTACTAGAGGATTCATTTATGAACCAGCTAATCACAGGTTTCAGCATCATCAGCAGTTCCTTCAGCAAGGAGGTCTACTTTCTGAAAAGGATTTTGGGTGTGAGAGAGATGAGTGGAAAGGGATGGCAGATGGTTGAAAAGCTGGATCCCCTCTTGCCTCGTTCTCCCACTGTTCCATCAACATAAGTTAGGCTAGAAGAAAAGTACCTCAAATGATGAAGAATGGAAGATATAGCTTTCCTCACTTAGAAACTGCCTCCTATTTACTCATCCCTCTAATCCAGCACTGTCTAACCTTACTGACAGTACTTTTCCAAATTTTATGCAAAGATATTTCATGACTCCTGTTACCTGAACTTTCTAATTGGAGATGCCAAAAACTGAATCTGGACATTCTGTGTGCGAAACCTGTGCTTATCAACTGAACTAGGCTTCCTGCCACCCATCAGTCAATGCCTAAACTTCATATTTGAATGGGACACCCTGTGAATCAAATCACATGACTGGCTCCTTCTGCTGCCTCTAAATTGACCCAGAAAAACAAGATTTTTGAAGTCTTGCCGCTTGAGATATTTTCTTTCTCTCTTTTAAGTGGAAATATCAGGGATTAGAAGTGGGACTCTTTGTATGTAAGTTACAGGTTAAACTCCTGTGCTTAATTTAGAAGGAATAAATTACACACATGCACACACAAATACACTGAACAGGCTTATCACAAGCTAATCTAAGCCTGTCAGTTAACTTTGCTGCTATTAGTTCAACCCTAGAGCTCAGTGTCAGATTTCCTCAGAGGTATCTAATCCACATCATCTTACAGTTGTCATTGCAGACCCAAATCACAACCACATTGACAGACAGTATGGTCAGTGAATAGTGACAGAGAATTAAAGGTGAGCCAAGCAAACTAGGTTCCACATTCCAGGTCAGCCATTAACTTTCTGGGTGGCCTTAGACAAGCCACTTTATTCATCCTGTTTTAAAGTGGGGATAATTACTGCCTACCTCATATGATAAAGATCATAAAACACTTTCTGCCTGAGTGCAACTAACCCATAAACCATAAATAGCTCTTTGTCAGTAAATTCTCCCCAGACCTTCTAGGTTTCATCCAAAGTGAATGGTGATTTGCTGCATAGCCAAATAGAGTTACAGGAGATGAGGTCACAGCTGTTCCAAAAGCTACAGTAGGTTTCCTTCTGGTTCATATTCCACCCAAGCTACAGTATCAGGTAGGCAGGCCGGCTGGCCAACTGTATCTGCTCCCATGTTTTAAAAAATAAAATGTTACACATACCAACAAGGAAATAAATAAAAAGGAAAAGGAAAGAAAAGAAAAGAAAATGTCCACAAAAGCAGATGTATCTCTTATACAGAACTGGTCTTCCATTTTGTTACCTGTCATGTTGCACAGTTACAAGCTATTCCTTAGGTCATTTAAGCCTGTTTACCTAACCACTGGAAAAAAATACATTCCAATATAAGAGAATATCTGTAACTCAGGACTGAACAGTGAAGTCCTTGGTGTTCTCTGAGCTTGGTTGTTTGCTTGCAGACATTTCATTACCTGACTAGGTAACATCATCAGTGTGAGCGTTCACTTGCACTGATGATGTTACTTAGGTAATAAAAGGGTAATGCAAACAAACAACCAAGTTCAGAGAGCATCAAGAACTCCACATATAAATTGTATAGTTAGTCAGAGTGTTTAAATAATCCTCCATTTGCAGGTCTCAAAAATTCATTCAGATACAGAAAGTGAGGTCAATACTTTGGACTGTTGTAGAAGTATTGGTGGCTTTGTAGTATCAGTTGTTTGCTGCCATAAAAGCACACAACAGTCCTGTCCATTATTGTCCTGTAAATGGCCAAACAAATGGCATATAATCATGGATGTTCAGGTACAGAACCCTCCAGCTCCTTGTTTCATGATTCCTTATATACTATGTTGAATGCCTAATTTAGTATTCACATTTATATGTAGTTATTATAGGCCCATTACTTTACCTGGTAGTAAAGTACTAAATCTAGCACTAGGTGGGGGCCATGTCTGAATATCAAAAAGTATTTTAACTGAGCTTTTGTCATAGCACTTTTTTGGATAGATGATTAAAACAACAGTAATTCCTTTTAACTGATCTAAATTGTACATTCTACGTTCCAATAACTGTTTTGCTATTATCCAGTGCAGATTCCCCACAACATTAATTTAGAATGATCATCAAGATTAGACTGGCGTGAGCATACAAGAACGGGGAATTCTATACTTTCCAAGGTAGTCAGACGCTTTCACAATTTACAAGGGATATCTCATGTATGTCAATTGCAAGTCAGTTCATGAGGTCATTTGATTTAGGATGAAGAAATCTCGCTTGCTGGTTAGAGAAGGAGGCATTCATTGGCCAGATTTAGGTTCTTACCACAACACTTACCTTCTTTCTCAACTTAGCTAGTTAACTAGGTAGTTACATTGATAGGAGCATTTCTTTAACTGGCCGCTGAAGTTTCTGGAGCAAAAAATAAATACCATACTGGAAAAGCATATTACAAACAAGGAAGGGGATGCAGAAAGTAAGGGAGGAGATTTTCCCAAAATAAATTTCTGAAAACATGCATTACATTTTTGAAAGTACATTTTGGGAATAGATCATTGAATGCCATATTGTATAAATCACACATGGCAAGACTATTCATTTTTAAAGTAATAGTTTTATTCCAAATACTCAGTTTAGGTGAAACCCATCCAGATTTGTTGCCAATAACAGTATACATAAATATTTAAATTTAATACTTAAATTAAAAAAGTAAAATCAGATTAGTCATCTGAAATACATCTCTAGGTCCTCTCAGCCCAAGATGAATTATGGCCTCCAGAGAAAACTGATTTTGTAACCTCCAAAGGTATCATCTGAGATTTAAACTAATTAATATTATACCCAGAAAAGAGCTTCTAAACCATTAACTATACCAAAATTAGCTTTTTAAATTTTGGTATAGAAGACTCAGGATTATCAATAAATACCAATGTATAACCAGCAAATGGAACTATTTTATTGTCCTAACCTACGTATAATAAACTGTGAATCTACCAAACTGATATACTAAAGATTGCAAACCCTAAACAAACAATAAAGGAGAGAGAGGATATTCTGCCATATGTCCTTCTCCAAAGAAAGGGCTTCATAAAATTTCGCTAGTCATCATTTGTGTTTTCGGAAAGAAAGAAATAATTATCCATTTTTTAAATTCCTGGGAATATAAAGTTTTGAAAGATTTTAAAAAATGCAGTTTAGGTGTACATTCTTTCTGCAAGCTGAAAGATAGACTAGTTCATCACTCTTCTTGATTTGGTATTATCCACTACCCAGAACTGCCCTTCTGTCAAAACAAAACAATAAGAGAAATGTTGCTGTCCTGTCATGCTCCACTATTAATGGGACTCACACTATACAATTCGTCTTTCCTTTTACTTATATTTAGAGTATATTTTTAACAATATATTTGCGTTTTACTTTCATAGAAGAATCATCTCAAGTACATGAGTTAAATTGGGAGGAGGCTAATGAGAAGCAAGGATGCATGAGTAATAGTTAGGCTAGATTGACTGGTTTCTCATAACTCCATATAACTGCTGATAGTCCTTGAGTTTCCTTTCTTGACTCACAGTTTGTCACCTGGTATGTTCTTCATTTCCCTTCTGACAATTAGGAATTTGAGACTGGGTGGTCATGGAGAAAACCTCTCTGGAGAAATCACATGGGCCACTGCAAAAGTTCCTTGGGTTATCTTGTATGGAGGGGTGAGTGATGGGGCCATGTCAAAGTCATTACCATAAGACCCATCTCAACTAGCTAGCATGGTTCTCAGATAGGCATAGATTTAACACATCTGCCACGTCTCACTGCAGCCCACTCTGCTGTCCACCAATCTGGCCACATCTTCTTCCTCACTCCACCCAATTCAAACATGTTCTAATCCAATTTTCTTCAACCACCTGCCTAAAATCACCAAACTAGAGTCAGACACCTGTAATTTTCTCTAACCAATCACTTCCACACCCTCTCTTTGTAATCACAGTAGAATTTAGGATGAAAATTATTTCATGGTATTGCCTCAAGGAGTCATAGTGAAGCAATATACATGAGACAGAAAATCCCAATAGAACAATGAGAGAAAAGCAGTCTTATAAGTATGCTTATATATCCAGAACTGAACTTTTCTGTCTCTTTCTTTTACTCCCAAATAAATTATACCAAAACTATATACAACCATAGCCCCATGCCCAATTCTTTACTGCAGATTGACCTGGGAAGTACAGCAACATTTTAATTCCTTTAGGACTTATCTTTTGCAGGCCCTACAAAAAGAGTTTTGCTGAAGCCTTAAACTGAAAGTTTAATTAGTAGACAGAAACAGCTCAAAATAATAACACAGTAAAAATAAAGCTTTAAAGATAGCTATGAGGGAACAGACACTCTCACTTCTACCAACACATAATAACAGACTTCTGACAATAATAATTGACAACACTGTGGGTAAGTGTGGGGCAAGGCAAGGGAAGCACAGGCATCCCTCAATCAATCTTTGTCTGTCCCATGCCTGCCCAACAGAACAGAATTCAGTGCTCCAGGTCCCCTGTCCATCTTGAATAGGGAGGACTTGATTTCCAGTGAAGTTGTTGAAGGAACTTTTCCATTTCCACTGTTTTTTAATTGCATTTACAGTTACTCCCAAACACATGTTTGAAATGAAGTGTTTGCCTACGTTGAAACGCCAGTAGAAATCTAATACTAAAATGAAATTCAATAATAGGCAACAGTGTCCAGTACTGAGCTGTTAATGATGTTTCTTCCACATCCTGCAAAGCACTTAACATTTTTGACGTATTCATGGCAAAAGGATAATCTGATCATTTTAAAAATGTTGCTGCCTATTTAACTGATTTAGTCCAGTATACATCTAAAAAGCACAGTGATGGCTTTCTTTGAGATAATAGCACAACAGAGGTACAACAGGTATTTGGGATCTGAATACTTTTTGACATTAACATACAAGGAAGGAAGGAGCGTGCCTCATAAATTTCACTAAAATGATGAGGCAGGAAAAAGCTTTCTCCTGTGAACGAACGCTACAATGAAAGTGTCATGCTGGGACATGTTTGGAACAATCCTTATGTTTAGGATTGATTTCATCAATAACATAATCTGGCCTTTGTAAAGAATAAGGAAGAGTTTATCAACACAATATGCAGAATTTATGTCAGCCTTTTGGTATGGCTGAAAGAAGGATCACCCTCTTGGATGGCTTGCTTTAAGTTGCTTCATGAACTGCATAATATGTGGTTTGAATTAAGCTTTCAATTAAAATACACTTTTGAACTTCAACATTCTGGACAAACCCATTAACCTTCTGTCATACTCCCTTTTGTTTTCTAATTCATCTATCCAGTAAATGGAATCAGCAACAAAATGTTGCTAGATAATCCCAGCCCTTAAGAAAAATGTTCCCATTTTGGATAAAAGAAATTTCAAGAAAAAAGGGGGAATTTCTTCCACGACTTTCTCCTGCTTTCCTGTATTGTAAATTAGAAGGCATTCTGCAGGATGCCCTATCTTCCGTGGTTGGGTTCAAAAGAGCTGTTCCCATAAAGGCTAAATCACTGACCAGCCTCTGATGAAAATATCAGAAACTGATCAGTCCAGACCCTTAGCAGGTTATGTATTGCCTGATCTTTAAATGTGCCCATTTATGAAAGAAATCACCTCATTCTTAACTATTCTTCAGGGTACATTTAAGTTTGCACATGTTTATACACTGTTCTTAAACAGCAGAGCTTTACAATAGCCAGGTTAACAAGATTTAATCCAGTCAACTACCCAAAAACTTTACTGAAGTTTGTAACAACTAAGAAGAATCATACTAACTAATCAAAGCATAATGAATAAGTAGTCTATATAAGTAATCAAAGCATAATACTGTAAAGGACATATAAACAAAGACTATATTCTAACTTTCTTATTCTATATATTAAATTATAATACTATATTCTAACCCCAATCTCTAATTTAATTAACAATATTCTAAATACTTAATGATATAAAAACATTAATATCTACCACTCTGCCAGAAGACCGTGCAGGATTCTGAGATGATTTCCAGGGCAGGGATAAGGTTCCCCAAATTTTAAAGGATTCTCCCAACTAAAGTTGCCGAGAAATTAAGAAAATAGGAAAGTTAAAGCTTGGTTACGAATTCATTTAAGGAATATCAATTCCACATTTAAATAATTAAATATTTAGGTATGTGTATACCAAAGGATATAACTCAGTTAGCAACATGTAATATAAATAAAATATATAGAGAGGTTTTTTCAGATATCAATAGATGGGAGTCATTAAACCTCATCCTTTGGGGAAAGGTGAATGCTCTCAAAATGAACATTATTCCCAGATTCATTTATATTCTGAGAGGAATTCCAGTTTTTATATCTGGAAAATATTTTCAGAAAATAAATTCTTTGTTTAGAACATTTCTATGAAGTTCTTCAATTCCAAGAATATCTTTACAGAAAATGCAATTATCAATCAAGGAAGGAGGATTCTGGAGCTATATCATCAAGCTTACCTACTGTCAAGTATTAAATACTGGAAGCCAACAAGTGATTTTTTTTTGCTTGGGGAACTTTGGAATATACATATATAACACCTTTGGTTGGATAGACAGTATTAAGATCGAAATATACTAAAACTCTAATATCTCTGGAAACAATTTTGTCAATTAGAAAGGTACGGAACATAATGTCTAATAAAAAAGGATTTGACCTCTTTCCCATGCTAAATTGATTCTGTGGGGAAATCCAACTTTAAATATTGGGGAAAAGATGGTGATATGGAAAAATTGGATGGAAGCAGAATATTGACTTTGGACCAACTGATAAATGATGCAGATGAATTTTTAACATATGCTGTGTTAAGAGATAAATATCATCTATCAGATGTAACCCAATGGCAATATTTACAGTTACAACATTTGTTAACAACATTGTTTGGACCAGCAGCATTTTCAGCTTCTGAGACACCTGAGATATTAGAACAACTTGTTAAATCCTTTAGAACTAAAAAACCCCTACTACTAGCTTTTATAGATATTTGTTATCATTAAATCAATTTGATATGCAGTTGTTAAGGGATGAGTGGAATAAACAATTAGAGGTTTCTGTATTGCCTAGACAATGGAAGAGTGTCTTAACTTCTATAGCAAGAGTGTCAATGGACCTCAAATTATGACTTATACAACAAAAAATAATATTTAGAATTTATTGGACTCCACTACGTCTGTATAGAAAAGGATTGATAAAAACAGCATTTTGTTGGAGATATAATAAGGACAATGCCTCTTTAAAGCATTTGTTTTTACAATGTCTTATACTTATTACGTTTTGGGAGAAACGTAGTAGACTATATAAATAGGATTGTGCGACAATTGTCTAATTGACAAAATTGTTCAGAGGATATGATTGTTCAGAGGATAATATTCTTTTGAACTATATACCTAGTACATGGAATTTGACAACCGGACAGCATAAATGGATTCTCTGTGCCCTTACTATGGCCAAAAGACTGATATTGCAGCATTGGAAAGATAACTGTATGGCCCCATTTAGTCAATGGATTGAAGACCTGATTGCACTTGCCACTTACGAGCAGATTGCCTATAGACGTAGACTTTATATGGACAAATATAACGAAATATGGGTCTCATTTATACAAAATACACTGGGTTAAAAGAAAAAAACATGATAGTCATATAACTCTATTAGAAATATATATGTACTTGAATGATATTTGCATTAGATAAGCATATATAGAATTGTAACTGTTCATTGTTATGATATATTAATTTTTTTTGTTATATTTTTTCACTTTTATGTTAAAGCACTTCTATGTGTTAAAAAAAATAAATAATGATAAAAAAGAAAGGGTGTGTGTGTGAATGGACCTCTATGGTATAACAGGCTACAACAATGATGTCTTTTAAGTAACCTTTTACCCTTTTTACCCTCTTCTTTTCTTGCTTTAGCTCTGCTGAGCCACTAACAGATGGTTTTTACTTCGTTGTTTAAGGTAAAGGTAAAGACACTCCTGGTGACTACAATCATGGAGTTTCCTTGGCTGTTTTACAGAAGTGGTTCACCATTGCAAGGGAGAGAGAGACAGAGAGACGACTCCTCAGTCTAGCCTCTGGCCCCAGGATGTTTCTCTTTATTTTTATTGCTTCTTTTTCTTAATTTTAAATAGATTTTATCATTTTTGTAAATTGCTTTGAGGTTATCAGTAATGAGACGTGGTATAGGAATATACATGCACACACCTACATACACAGACGTACTTACAAACACAGACTGGACTAACATTTTTGTTCTTTGCTGTGCTTAGTTGCCTGGTGGCTCCCTTATCAAAACCACGACGCATATGTTTGTCTACTATTTCATCTTCTTAGCAGAAAGGGCATTGGCTTTAATCATCACAAATTTCTCTCCCAGCCTTAACTAGATCTTGGAAGGCCTTTAACCGTTAGTATAACAATTAAGAACAAAATAATTAATAAATATGTATAATTTTTAAAAAGAACAGTAATGCTACTTTATATCATCAATGCCTAGGAAAGCAAATGTTAACTTTCAAAGTTTAAAAGGTAAGGTACAAATCAAATCTTCAGTCTCCCATCAGTGGAAGATTCCCTGTAGCACTGGTTAATTTCAATACAATAAGGAAAAGGAGAAACAAAAGATGCAAATCTAAATGGCCTTAAAATGTTGAAAGTATCTTATTTATTGATTGATTCATCATATTTATATAGCCGCCCATCTCACAAATGTGACTCTGGGTGGTGTACCACAAAAAACAAGACATAAAATGAACAACATTTAAAACCTAATTTAAAACAATTCAGTATTATTAAAAGACTAGGAGAGAGTGTCTTCCCTGTATTTCTATTTCCCAAATTCTTCCCAGCATTTCTACTTGTCTTTTTAAATTAAGCATCAATCCATTATCTAGGTCAGCCCATAACAAGAGCAGGACAGTTTAGAGATAAGTTTTCATATGTTGTTTTAATTGCTTATTTTAATTGGAGTGACTTTGCCAGGTGCTAAGTTATCTTCTAAGAAAATTGCTGATCTCCATGAGCTCACCTAGATGTGAAATTCTGCTAGCCTCATGTCCAAGATTTATGGCCCAGGAACGCCCTGATGAAACCTCCTTAGGTTTCACCCTTCCACACACATTTCTCTTTAGTTCTGCATCTTTGAGCTGGGTAAACAGAAATGTTTCATGATTCCTTAAAGCTAGAGTGTGATTCAGGCTTCAGTTTACAGTACCTTGCTGATTCCCCTGTCCCAGGACCCAGCAACCATGCTGGAAAAGTTTCACAGCAGATTATTTTATTAAATCATGAATAAAAAGAAAGCTTCTGTCCAGTCAACTCTGATTCTGATAACTACATGCATAAATTACCCTTGGCAACAATATGGCGTACTTCTTTTGGGGATTATTTTTGGGTTTCCCAGTCTAGTCTAGAGCTATGGGATCTGGTTTCCCTCTAAGAACTGACCCGGTCCAATCCTGCTTAGATTTTTCAAGATCAGCCAGGTGCTGCCAACAGCTCTGACTACTAAATATTCAAATAAAATATAAAGTTATTTTTATGTCTTAAGATATTTTATTATAACGATAAAGTCCCAGGACTTTAAGTATAACTCTGGAGACGTCACTGCAACGATGATAGTATTTAAGTTCCATTTATTTTTGTTATTGTTATTGCATGCAAAATGTATCAGAGTATGTGAAAAATAAGATTACTACATTTACACCTAATTTTCTTATATATACTTACTCTTTGCCAGGGCTATAAAAAGCATTCTTCAATGCAAGCCTTCTGAGTAAACTACTAAACCATAAATTTTCCTGAAAGGGAAGTCAAGTAAGTTTTCCATGTCTCTGCTGCCTTAACTTATAAAACAGTCAGCCATCCTTTACTCATTTTCACAAGTGTTCCATATTTTCAATATTTTCTGATATACATTATATCATAGATGAACATATGCTGATTGAGGATAGATCAGGTTACACTGAGAGAACATTGAGCCCCTGTATCAGTTATGAAGATAACTTATGGAAACCTTTGAATACAGAGAATACATAGTTTAAGTATATTGCTTTGTTAGGAAATAGGGCTTAGCATTTTCTACATGGTTTCCCCACTTCACTGCCTGCACCATCTATCTTTTGGTGACTTATTTTCAAGCTTAGGATGCAGCTATTCAGAGGAGTCCAGAGGATTCAAAGCTTTAAACGAAAGGATGAAGTGTGCTGCACCATTATTACACAAGTTCTGTCCCTTTTGTACAGTATGTGTGAGTGACATCATAACAGTGCTAGGCTGCTTTCATCTTTTGCTACCTCTGGAATGCCCCCAGGGGACACCTGTGCAACAGTTGTTCAAAGTATCTCCACTTCCAGGAGATGTACTCATGCTTGTGATTGAACATGTGATCCACATTAACATGTTTTCCTGCACATAAAAGAAAGGGCAATTGGATTATATCTTTTGGCACTAAGTCAGCTAAGAAAATATACTGAACTGCCAGACAGTACTTTGAATGAATTCCATATGAATGGAAATGTGTAACCTTGATGTGAAATCCACATGAATGACTTAAGTTGCTCTGTGGAGACTTTAGTATGATCCAAAGCCAAAACCCCAATAACATGCTGACAAAGAAAGCATAACAGTGCAAAAATGGCACCTGCATGATGAATTCACATACAGTGCTTCTTGGATAGACATAAACTGCTGGAGAGTTGGGTAGATGGCTTGAAAGTTATTTAAGATATTTGCAGATGTTAATTTAACCCACTGCTAGCACCTTCAGAATCAGAGCTTTCCCCTTTTTCATGAAACATGAAAAAAAGAATGTGATCCATAAGTAAATATGGAGCAAGGATATCTCTAAATTAAACAGCCCCCTTGGAGACCCTTGCTATTTTATATGAAGTTTGATCATTCTTTTCCCCCTTCTAGCCTCTATAGATAGAAATGCTTTTTTCATCTTAGTCAAACCTGTGATTGGAGTTCTGTTTTGACTGGAAGCCCTTTGATTTTGAACAGCCCCTCGCAGCTGCATGGATACAAAAGGGTTGAATGACTACACTCGGCAGAACATTTTAGGCCAAAATGTTCTCCTTATGTTTTATAGGACATACAATATTGTTTTCCTGCCTTTTTTTTTTTTAATGAAAAGCCACCATATGGGCTGCAGTGAGGAGCAGTCTAAGGGGGAGATGAGGTTGGGATGCCTAGTCCTTTCCTTGACTGGCTTTGTTTCTTCTGAAGATGGTCATCAGATGCTTTTCCTTACATCTTTTCTACTACTACATTGGTTGTGGGCATCATAGGGATAAACATTTTTGTTTGTTAAAACACCACTGAGAGCCCTTCTCACTTGCCCCAGCTTACTTCTAAACAAATAGAAGCAAACCACTGTTTCTCCATTACATTGGCAATGGTGAAGCAATAATCCAGAGTAGAACCTTTAGGAGAAAGGGTAACAAATCTTCCCCATCCTATCCCCAGGTTTCCTGATCAAAATAACTGTTTTCCACTGCTGTTGGCTCCCTAGCACATGTTCTGTATTTAATTCCCAGCACAGTGCAAATATGGGAGTACAATCCAAATTGGATTACATTCCTACATTTTACACTCTGCTAGAATCACAGCATCAGAAGAGGAAAGTGTATTAGGCAATTGGCAGATATTAACACAAGGATGGAAGACCACCAGAGAATTTCAGGGCTGGAGGCTAGATTGGAAAGTTGAAAATACTCAGGAAGAATACACTGGGAAACCACTTCCATATCATCGCCAAGAAAACTATATAGGCAGTACAATATACAACTATATGCAACTATACGGACAATATAATATGACCACCAGAGTTAAGCTTGACTAAAGGCTTAACTGCCCTAACTTTTTATCTGCCTTGCAGTACTATGTTTCTAATTACTGGGAATTGGGAACATTGCCAAATAATCTAAGCATTTTCAGGGACTGCTCTCTCTTTTATCTCTCTTATAGAAGAGCAGGTAGATTTTCTATATGTTCATAGGACTTTCTGAAGAACCAATGAACAAAAGAGACTCAACTTTGCAAATCATGAAAACCATTCTCAGGTAACAGCTGATATTTTGGTTTAATATAAGGTGTATAATATGTGGCTGGAGCCAAGCTTCAGAAATTATCTGACTTGGGTCTAGATTCCAGTAGTTTATAGGCTGTAAAGTTTTTTGGCCTAAATCAAATTACTGTTTTTCATTAAATCCAGTAAACTGAATCACTTTAGAAAAAGGTTATGCAATCTGAACTTATTTTTTTCAGAAGGAAAGGATACTAATTTGGCATGGATGTGACACATTTTCACTAGCCAAAAGAAGGGGAAAGCAGAAACATCTGTTGGGTTTCAATGTGGTTGAGTGGGCCGTGCTGGGTTCAGTCAGCATGGATGTCTGGAAGAGATCTTCTCTTCCATCCTCATTAGGCGTCTGGGCAATCATAAGAGATAACCACAGCGAAGGCAGCCAGGGCACACCCAGAAGGAATGAAAACAATTTGAAAATACTTATGGCCATCAAAATGATTTCTCACCTGAAAAGCCAGTCACAGGGCTCCTCACCCAGAGGAAGAAAAACGAAGAGCACTGCTGCCCTGGGGCTCAAACTAAGCAATGATGCATAATCAAATAAAAAAGTGAAACCATTCCACCCTTATGTGCCACTGCAATTTCTAGAGCACATTCACACTAAAGGCAATACATATTTTATAGGACTTTAACCATTGTGATTTCAGCAAAGAATTTTGGGACCTACACTTTCCTGACTGTTAATGAGGTCTACTGTCATCCCAGACAGCTGCATTTCCCTAGAACAGTGTTTCTCAATCTCAACAACTTTAAGATTACAGACTTCAATTCCCAGAATTCTGGGAGCTGAAGTCCCTACATCTTAAAGTTGCTGAGATTGAGAAACACTGCCCTAGAATATCAGAATAAGCCCATTTATGAGCTAGACTGGAGATGACTGAAGCTGCCTTGCTTGGCCTGGAAGCATACCCAAATTTTGCAAGCCTGATCTTCCACAAATATTATGGGCCCTATTATATGCTTGACAGATATCCTGTTAAGGATGGATGTCACCAACATTGTTGGCAGCATTTTTTTTAATGGGTTCTTGAGGGTTTTTTGTAAACAAAAACAAAAGAAGCACATTAGGCCATTGAATTCAGTGATACAAACCTGAGAAATCTGGTGCTCAAAAACAAGGCCTGAAGAACTGTTCTGCGAAAAGCAGAGATGGTGATACTTAGCCTTGATGCTGCTTTCTTGCCATGGTTAATGAATGAATTGTAATGACGTGACAGTTTAAAAACATTTAAAAAATGATAAATAATGACTTTCTAAAGTGGGACAGCTTCAGAGAAGAAGCTTGACATTAACCTCTGTTAGGCTGCTATAGCTTGTTCAGACTTTGATTAAGCCAAGTACACATTTCATTGATCTCACTAAGGGAGAAAGTGAAGCATCCTGATGCCAAACTGCGTGCTTTCCTGGCGTCATAGTGCAGAACCGTGAACCAAAACCTGCTGAGAAGTCTCTCCCTCCACAGCAACTGTTCCTCTGCTCCTTCACCTGAAGCAAAGCAAAAAGACGGCATGAGCTCTCTTTGCAATCATCTGGAGCTGACATGAAAGCCTTCAAGCCGAGGGTGTTTTGCATTAGCTTGCTTGCAAAGGCAGGCCAATCTCCAGTATGTTTCTCCAAAATGCACACAGTCTCAAGGGTCATCTGGCTACAGGATCTGAAACCTCTCACTAGGGGTGACATGACACCACATCTGTTAAACAATGGCACGGAAGAGCAGTTTCTGAATCAGATAATTCTAAAACAGATTTGTTTCTCACATGGGTTATAGTTTTTATTGTTAGTGTTAGGGTATGCTGGAGAGAGAGGGTCAGTATTTACATAAACTCAAGAAAGTTGTGAGCAGCTGTTTACATCTATGGGCATAACAAAATTACAAATCCATCTGTTAAATTCCATTTTTTGTATAATTAAGCAGAGCAGGATTAAGTCTCAAAGATCACTCACAGCTGCTACAAATAGATTGGGGCATTTAGAACAGTGTTAGCAAGAGATAAAATTGGATTTCAAATAGGATTTTAACAGCAGAAATCAGGTGCTTTACCTCTGATCTAGTGTGGTGGCTAGTAATAAAGTGTGTTGTAGGCCTTTTCACTGTGGCACATGGACATGGCCCAAGGATAATACTGCAGCAGTGCATAAGTAATGCAAGACACTTCTGTCTGATCTTATCAAGCCACCTCTGTCCTGGCTCCAGATTCATTGCAACTCATCAAACTAAACTGACAGTGCATTTCCACTTATAAGTCATTTATAGGGCATACTTAGCATTATTTAGCAATTCAATTAATCACATTTTCTGGGTTCATATGACATACTAAACCAAAAACGAATCACATGACTGGCTCTGAAAAGTAATGTCTCATGGAATTATAGAGTTGGGAAGGACCACTTAGGCCATCAAGTTGTACACTCCTAATTAGTGAAAGAATTCAGATTAAATGCCCCAGAAGGTTGGTTGTCTAGCCTCCACTTGAACATATCCAGTGAAAAAGAGCTCACTGCCTTTCTGGGTAATTGGTTCCATTGTTAGGAATTTTTTTTTACTAACTTTTTATGGAATCTGCCTTCTTATAACTAATACGAAATGTTTTCCCAAGTTCTGCACTCCAGAATAAGAGTGAACAGATCTTGACTTTCTTTTATGTGATGGTAATATGCTAGGCTACAATGTAGTTGGCTAGTTTGTCATTCAGTGTATCATACATATATAACCTTGGGCTAATTGTTGATTGCTCTGAGCACCTCATAGCTACTAATTCACTACTCCTCATCCAAGGTCTGTCCAGCCTATGCCTCACTCTTCTGCTCACCATCTATTCTTCTGATGCTGCACATGAATTAGCAGATCTGACATGAAGCAATGATCAAAACGCCTACTAGTATAGCATATAGTATAGTATAATCCACTCTATGGCAATGTTGCATGATATATGAACATGATACTACTAACTATTCAATTACTATACTACTTATTAATTATTTATTCAATTAATCAATTTTTATGGGTTTGCCCAGCAACTCTATATTGCCAACAACAAATCAAAGTCACTGTTGGATTCACATATCACACCTAGCCACCTTGCTGAGAAAATTAATCTTGTTTCTAGGTTCTAGCTTCCTTCTAATCAAACAAATAAATAAGCAAAAAAATATTTTAACTGAGAAAGTGGAGTGCAATTATATTTAAGTACCCTTTACTCTCCGTTGGTGCTGTATTCTGGTTTTTGCTTGACAACCAGATAGTGCTAGAGACACCTCCTGACATAAGTATAATTAACTTAACCTAGTGCTAAGATTTTGCTTTAAAAATTGCTTTAAAATAATTGTGATCCAAAGAAATCAAACACTGCAAATCAGCTAAAAGGTCGGTGACTGAAAAAACTAAACCTCAAATGCACATCTATTTTTGGAACAGAAAGGAATGAAAAAAAAATGTATGTCTTTGTATACCATGCTTCCATCCTTTGAACATTTCATATATAAATTTCATTTGTATACATGCTGTGTTTTGGGAAAAATAAAACTGGCAATAGATTCCCAACACATGAGTATGCAACATGGTGAGAGCTATTTTGACACACAATGATATATGCTTGATTCTCCCTTTATGCATAGGCTGATTCTATATACCAATGTACACTGCTACATTGGAAACAGCCGTGTATTGCACCATGTGCTCATCTTATACATATGTCAGAGAGCTTCAGCCAGGGATGGCTGCTCTTTAGATGTACATTGAGAGAAGTGAGATGTGTACAGCCGCTTTGAATATTTCTCCTGGTGGCTATCGAACAATTTTGGATGTCAAATTACATCCAGTATATTTCAGTTTAAAATAGCAGCAGGTGAAAAGAGAGATGCTGACCCTGATTGGAGCTTCAATGAATGCTATCCCAGGAGCAAAATGTAAAGCAACAGCTGTCTGACTTTTTGCCAGGAGACCAGGGACTGGAAAGGAGGGCAGAAAAGGCTGATGAGTGAAGCCAGGATAGAAATATATTAGTAGTTATATATGGATATGTTATATTTAAGACAACATTTTTAGATGTGGGTATTTTGCTATGTTAAATTGCTCATATTGAAATGTCACTGGCATTAAAGAGAAGAATACTAATGGATAGTTATCTAACAGGAATCTCCAGATACCTTCTGGCCAGCACAGTATTGAATGTTGTTAATATTGTTCAAATATTAATGCTCCTTAGTGATACTATTGATGAGCATTCTGAAGCCTCGTAGCATTTTTCTTGATTGCTAGAACTTCCAACTCCATGATGCTAAGTAGAGAACCTCAAAGATAATTACTGTTCTGTGCTTGCCACAGTATTACTAGAACACAAAATACTGTTCTACGAGAAATACTCACCTGTTAAGCTTCTCTAATATGTGTATGGAAGCAGAGCTGCATATAACTGTACGATCAGATGTCATGTGTCTGACCTAGGTTTCCTACTAAGAAAATTGCCTCAAAGGAGCTAAATATGGAACCCATGCTGGGTAATTCCTGAGTGATAACCTTCTAGTGCAGAATTATGGAATAAGGTTGAACCTAGTTGTGTGGAATGATGCAAATAATCCATCAACATTAAGGTATTCTACTTTTATAGACCCACACCAGACCTACCTGCCCCATCATGGTGGGTGAGAGTCATTCCTGGGAGGGAAGAGTGAAGAATGCCGGGAGTGTATTCTAAGAGTATATACCCAGTGACAAGGAGAAAAACATGGTTAAGTCCAAAACAAGCAGAAAGTATGTGTAGGTGGCTCAGACAGTCACCTTCCTAATTCACATGGGTATAAGAAGGAAAGGAGGCACAGCACACAGCACAAAGGAGGCATTGCAAAATTCTGTTTTTATAGCCACTCTTAATAAATGTAGTCTTAACCTTTATCCTTTATAGGGATTGTTCCAGCAGCTTGCATGGCATATTCCAGAATAATATAAGTGCTTGTTCTACAGAACTTGCACTAAGAAAGGACAGAAAGCTAGGTTCTTAACCCATGATGTATTTTAACATGGGTTGTTGAATAAGTTACAGTGGCTGCATTCAAACATATTTTATTTATTTATTTTTAAATGTATATGCCCATGTACCTTATATTTTACTATATTTTATTATGTATAAAATAACCTTAGATGGCTAACAATCAGATATACAATTCACAAACTTAAAAACTCTTACACACCAAGTGCCAGACACTCCCATCTCAGAAACACAAATGCTGAGTTCACCTCCCATCCTGGCCCAATACCTGAGGGAAAAGCCAGGTCTGAACAGCCTTCCACAGGCCAAGGAGGGTAGGGCCCACCCCCCATATCTCAGGAGGAGGGTGATCCATAGGCACAGCTACGGAAAAGTCTAGCTTCTTAGGTCCCACCAAATGATGACATTTAATAGAGGGCACCTGAACCAAGCCCACCCTATGCAATCTAGTGGGATGGGTGGATGTCCTCAGGAAGAGTCCTTCCCTCAGTGTTTGTGTATCATGGTTTACAGATCAATGGCTAAAGGAAACCCAAACAAATTACATGATGGTTAGCATGAACCAGCAGTGACTTTTTGTAGACATCATTGAAGTATTGAAAGATAACACAATCTTAAAGTATATCTCTTGATTACTAATCACAGTGTAAAGTAATCTCGAAAGCCATGGTGTAACAGAGGAGCCATCCCTTTCTTACGTGACAGTCAAATTAGTATTTAGGGATTTATATTCCACCTTGTAATTTATATGACTTTTAACCATCATAATTTGAGCAAAGAATCTTGGTACCTACACTTTCCTGACTGTTAGAGATCTCTAGCAACATCCCAATGAGCCACAGTTCCCTAGAACAACAGAATGACTATTAAATCAATTTATGGGCTAGACTAGAGATGGCCAAAGCCATCCTGCTTGGCTTTAGAATTAAGGATATTAATGTGCACTGGAGAAGTAAAATATGTAATACTAGTAATAGAATAACATTAAATTTGACAGCAGATGATGATGAAATCTTAGTTGCAAAACACAACACTAATTACCTGAATGCAGAGAGCTTTAAGGCTCTCCTGAAAGTCAGTAAACAAGGAGATATGCAGAAGTCTCTGCTGAAGGTAATCTACAGTTATGGGCTGCCAGAAAGAAGGTACCTTGTGATCTGAAGCCTTGCATAATGGTGAAGTGTTTGTATACTGTCCTGAAGCTCAGGCAGGTACATATGGCTATAGGTCAGGGAACTCCCTTGGGGAGGTACAGACAGAGTCCAGGGGAGGTGTGAAGAACCTTTTAGTTAATAAATCCATCTTTCCCAAAGTTTCATTGTGTTGTTTTCATTGTTCATTTGTTGTTTGGACTTTTAGGGGAGGTGTATAAATTAAGATTACATTAAGGGGAAGTATGATGGCAAAAAGTTTAGGAACTCCTGCTATAGGTAGTCTTCTGGAGTACCCGGTCTCAAATGATTTAGTTTGGGAATAATAACACTTCAGTAATATTCCTTACTCTGAGTCTTGACTTTTCTCAATAGCTGGAGTTCTGTCCATCCCTATTAATCATTTGTCCCAATAGTAGATTTTCTGCACCCTTTGTATTGAAAGAAAAATACCAGACTTGAGTCCAGGACTGTTGGAGCCTTATGTTACTGTGAGTAAATGATTCAAGGACACCCGAATGAGACTTGTTGGAGGAACTGGAATAGACATATCCTGAGACTGCTTTTGAGGTATCAGAAACAGTAGCAGCAGGACAGGAAGTGTGTTACATAAATGCATGTTCTCCCCCAGAATGTATCTATTCAGATGTGAAAAGAAATCTATTTTTATCACAGGAAACAATAGGAAAACAGGAACAGAACTAGATAAACTAAGGAAAAGGCAAATTAATTTTCAAAAGAACTTCTTCTAGCCTGCCAGTCTTTCAAAAGGGAACATCTTTCTTCATGCTCCCTGTTCTCAAGTCAGTGGGAAATCCAAGGGAGACTGGATAAGAGAGATTATTTTCAAGCAGAGGGTGCTTAAAACTGAGGGTATCTTTATGAGGATGGATTTATTTAAAAATATAGCCAACTGGATAAACCTAGCAGGCGTACTGGCTATATTAGAGTTGCCTCAATACACATTCAATATTCCTGACCCCTTAAGCAGTGGTCCTTGACTTTTTCAAGCTCATGTGCACTTCTGAAATTCTGGCAATACGTTAGTAGTTTAATTAATAACAATTAATTAAGTTAATAGCAGGCTTGCCCACTCACAAAATGTCTTCCACTGGGGATATACTCAACTGCACTCATTTATTGGAACGATCCATCCCATCTCCTCCAACTCCCTTTCTGTAGGATGGGCCATTCTAACCTGCTTACACTAGACCTTTTCCTAGGCAGGCAGGCCAAACAGCACAGCATGAAACATGGCCTAGAATGTTTGATTTTTTGGTCACTCTCTTTGATATTCTACTTGGCATTAGTATAAACCACACAGATGCCTATCATTTCTTGTATGTTCTAAGAATGTGTGTCAGGACCATCTGGGGCCTAGAATCATTCTTGTAAATAAAGATGATTTTGAAGACTGGTGTTTTACTGTACTGTATACAAGCCAGTTTGTCAATTTTAATGAAAAAGTTTATTTTTTAAAATTAAAATCAGTGGGGCAGAGAACCTGACAGGTACTAGGGGGCATCCATGAATATCTTGGTGCCTTTGAGTCCATAATGTATCCCCCAGCACCAGACTCTTCAGCTGCCATTCAACTTGTATATGTGACTATACAAAGGCAATGTAGAAACGGTCCTCTCCTTTAACAGATGTGTATATAAAACTTACATTCCAAACACTTGGAAGAGCTGCTAGCTATTGTCCTTCAAAAACAACTATGCTGTGCAGAGACTAGTGGAGGGAGGATCTTTTCTCCACTTGGCAAAACAGTGTGACTCCCAAGGTTATCAGCCCAGATCATATCCTTAAGGAACACGTGATTCCAAAGAAACAGATTCATTTACTGCCAAAGGATTTTAAAGAATGTTGCCTGCCTCTAATCCCTTTAATCCTTGCAATAGCTCCATGAAACAGGTCATTATTGCTCCTAGTTTACAGGCTGGAAAAATGAGACTGAAAGAGAATGACAGTACCAAGGAATGAATCCAGAGCTTAGCCATGACATGAATAAGACAGGACAAAAGAAAATAGTAGGATTGCTTTAGTTGGATTGGGGGTGGGGGGAGATAGACAAGGATAGCAAAAACCGATCAAGGAAACCAACGGTCTGTATAGCAGGCTTTCTGTTTCTGGTGCTTTTCAATCAGTCTCCCCCCCCCCCCCCCCCCCGGATAAGTCCCTGCAGTTTTATTGGAAACATTTTTCAGAAATGGTTTGTCCTTGCCTCCTTCCTAGGGCTGAGATAGAAGGACTGGCCCAAAGTTACCCAGCTGGCTTCATGCCTAAAGCAGGATTAGAACTCACAGTCTCTCAGTTTCTAGCCCAGTGCCTTTATTTACTACACCAAACTGGCTTTCATAGTAGACTTAGGTGCAGGAATTCCTCAGCAAGAACTGGAAACCCAAATGTGTCAGCCTTCCCCAACCTGGAACCTTTTACCCAGCCAATCTACCCCAAAGACTGGATCAGGAGACTGAGGATGCAAAAAGTGACAAGTATTTAGGGTTTGAGTGGTATGAGGTGTTTGTGGACAGAGAGGCAAAATAGTCTGAGTTGTGGAATGTAATGTTTTAGTTCAATCTGTGTAGATCAGTGTTTCTCAAACTTGGCAACTTTAAGATGTGTGGACTTCAACATAAGTCAACGTTAGCTTTAGGAGAGACTCCGGGGGTTGCATTCAGGTCATTCGGAGACTGCAGTTGGCCATGGGGCTATTTATGTACTTCTGCATAAACAGAGATACATAGATATGCACCTCTAGACCAGTGTTCCTCAGACTTGGGCACTTTAACATGTGTGGACTTCAACAAACATGGCTGGTGGGGAATTCTGAAAGCTGAAGTCCACACATGTTAAAGTTCCCAAGTTAATGTAATTATGGTCCTATCCAAAATGTTCTAGTTTCACTTATTTTTTGGGAAAGTGCCCCTCCCTTCTGCCCCCCACATCTCAAAAGATGAATGTGGTCCTCTATCCAATAAAATGTTGTGCACCTCTGTTATAAGGGCAGGCAGGCACTGGGTGTTTTGTGACATAAGATATTCACCATTGGTCTTATGAAAGCAGAACTAAGGCATGGCACATGTGAACTTTTGGGGACAGAAATTAGGCACAATGCCACAAAATCTTGAACAAACATTACAAATTAAAGTAGTGTGGAAATATTGGATTACCACTGTCTGGGATGATAACAACAAGAGACAACACTACAATTTCACATAATAATTGGAACTAGGTTTTCAGCCAGGGCGCCCCTGTGGTCAAGCAGGAATGCTATTCATGCTTGGCTTCCCCGTCCAGAGCCTGAGAAGAAGAATACAGATGGAATGGCTCCGTCTTGCCAGCTCTAATTAAGGCTGAGTATCTCTGTTTGCTTGACCTACATTGCATGGGGTTTACACTTGATAGGCAACTCGAATGGCAATATGCTTGGTTAAGTCATTGCCGGAATCGGAAATTGGTTGTGATGAGTTTGAAGTGCAGTTTTAATCCACGTCAAAGCAAAAAGGATAGGGGAGCAATGTTTCAATGAAAGCTAGTTGTTTCTGAAGGTTGGTCATCTACCATGCAACAGTACAAACACAACTCAGGTTGTTATTTTAAACATGTGTGCTAACGTGGGAGCTGACATCTCCCGTCCTGAATAAACATGAATGGGGTTGAGTTCACAAATATTCAACTTTAGAAACTTTATGTGTCGTGTTAAAAGTGCTATTCCTCTTGCCAATAATATGACTGTATAAGCTATATGGCCTAGAATGTTTGATGTTTTTAGATCACTCTCTTTGATATTCTACTCTGCATTAGTATGCAGAAACAACAGATGCAGAAACAACAAGAACAGCAAAAGCCCTTTGTGTCACTTGCAAAACCGTCCTTAGAATCTTTTAGCTTTTGATGCCATTCTTCTTTCTCCAAGTCATGCAATATGTTCAATTATTTATCTTTCAGCCTTGTTTTCACCAAGTCCCAGCTCTTCCCTGAGCACTAGTGTCAAAAGCAAAACTCTGGGGGAAAAAAATCCTAAATCCCCTCCCATCAACATATTGTTGTTCTATCCTGCCCACCCCTCATTCAACCCATTTGTTGAATAACCTTTGACATCCCATTTCCCTTCCCCCATTCTCAGCAATTCATTCTTCTCATCAGAATTCACGCATGGCTTGTTTTTCTGAATTTGGCATAGATTGGATGGGCCAGATGCTTGCTCTCCTCCGGGCTTCTGATCAATGTTTGCTGGAGCCTGCATTCCTACCCCCACCCTCTTGATTTATATCAGTGTGGAAGAGCTTGGTGAGTAGCAGGAGACAAAGCTGACCATTTTCTTGCCTTGTCACAACTATTGTATCTGCTGGCTACTTTGAACAAATGCATTAGTTCTTCAAAAAAGAAAGGCCAAAGAAAAGCAGAGAGGAAGGGGGTGGGGGAGTAAGGAGCAACCACTGTGTAACTGATCACAGGGAGTAAATGTGCTGGTAATCAAATTGCTGTGCACAAAATGCATTGAGGCTGGAGAGATTAATCCGAGGCATTGTGAAAACCTGAAGTCTCACATTAGATAAGCCTCTGTACTATACTGAATACTGTTCTCTGGACAAGCTATACTGAATGTTCTCTGGCTAACAATCTGCCTTGCCATCTATCTCTTGCCATCTATCTCTACCTCCCTGAACCACAGTTGTTTCTGTGTCCTTAACATATGTTGACTCAAAGTTTTTGCTAATTTCACATCCAGCCTTTGAGAAGTACACAAGACTTTGATATCCCTGAAGGCTTGTAGCATCGAAGACTATTTTCCTGTAATAAATAAATACATAAAATTACAGTATATACACGTATGTTTCAGTCTACATGGGTTTCTACTGGCATTGGTGATGGGACAATTAAAATCACAGTTACTATGGTTACTGGTTAATATAATATGGTATGTTGACCAGCACATTCAACATACTTCCTAATCCCATAGATTTTAGCACAAAATGACATCTTGAAAGCACTGTCGAATCACTAAAGCTTATAAATTCCCCCAACACTTTAATAAGTCAAGTGCAAGTGTTCGGGTAAAACATAGAGCAGTGTTTCTCAGCCTTAATAACTTTAAGGTGCGTGGACTTCAACTCCCAGAACTCCCCAGCCAGAATGTCCACGAACTACAACATAGGTATATTGAAAAGTACATCCAAAGATCAGTGGCCAAGTCCGGTAATTATTTTTCTATTTTATATCAATAATCATTTATAACTTTTCTTTTTTGGCAAAAATCATTGCCCTTGGAATTTCTGCAGAACCAGAATGCATGAACATAAACACAACTTTTTAAATTACTGATACTTATTTAGTAGTATTACAGCAACTTTGGTAGTACTGCCTTTCAATTTATGTTTAGTATGGCACTGAGGTAAAATGATCCATTTAGTGAGCTTTGAATAGTCAGAAGTGGGAACCATATTTAATCCAGGGAGTTTTCTTGCTCCAAAATTCAGCTGTTGGAAGGTGAAATGTTAATGCAGCCATACCTTTGATCATAGTACTTAGTAGCGTAATTTGACTGGGACAAAACAGATTTCCTGGAAGAGGGAAAGGTAATGCCCAATGCTATCATTATAAAACTCTTTGAGTAAAGCTCACTCAAGAGGATTGCTTTGGAATGACCTTTCTACATGGTTAGCATGTGAGCCCAATCTGTCTATATATCTGACATCTGTTATTCCTGTTGAACCCTCCCATCACTTCTTTGATATAATGTACTATAGCATTCAGGAAAGGATGGATTTCTGTTAACAGGACCCCCTTCATGAACTCTGCCTCATCATAGTGGAGGCAATTGATGTTTTATAAGAACAAGATAGATTTAGATTTTCTTCAAAATCTCATGCTTCTGGATTCATTCCAAATACTCTCAAGGTTTCTGCCATTCAACAAATGAGTTTGGCAGCAAAGCTCTGTTTTGAGTCATAACACAAGAATGAATTATTTCAGAACGTTCTACAAGGTGGGTTTAATATAGATCAACCTTAGTTTTGTGTGAAATGCAATCATTTCCCTGGCACTGGCATTAGTGCGGTTTCAGTAATGATGGACAAAGGAAGTAAGTCTTATATACGGGAAACAGTTTCCTTGCTTAACAAAAGTTGAAAATGCCAAAATAAGTAATCAATTATTTATATTTGTCTGCTTTAAAAAGCATATTTGTGTAGATCTGTGATCTCATAGCTGCAGGTCTTGATGCACAAGAGGGGAGCTACTTCATGATACTTATTAGATTATTACTTTTCAAACTCTGTCATGTTTGTGTGTTATCTCCACCCACTGGAATGCAATGATGTATAATTTTGCTTCCTTCCCCTCCTAGATATATGGTTGTTATTGCCAAAGATCTAGCTTAAATGAATAGAACTTGAATAGAAATCAGTTAGCCTTAATTTAAACAATCCTCTACATATTTAACATGTAGAACTTCTTTCGAACTCAGTAGGAGTTAAAGCTTAAGGGTAGAGAGTATAATTTTGCACTGTAATACTTCCGTCCTAATTGTGCTTATTAGAAGGTTCAGATAAAACCAAATTGGATTGAAGGCAATTCTATAAATTATGTTAAAAGTAGTTTCTTTATTATGTGTTAAACATTTCTAGGCTGCTGCAATCAGAATCTTGGTGGCTTACAAAGAAAAAATACAATTTAAAACATCCACGACACAAAAATAAAAATATAATACAAGATTGCAATGGTAAAACATAAAAACAAAGATTAAGATGACAACATCAGATCAGGGAAAGGCTCTCTGAAACAGCTTGGTCTTCAAAAGTTTCTGAAAAATCATAAAAGAGGGAGCTAGCCTGATCTCCAGAGGGATGCGGTTCTACTGTGTGGATGCTGCTACAGAAAGCAGCACCTCCTCATTTCAGCCCCCCAAACCTCCAGAAAGTATGGGATTTGTAGTGGTTTCTCTCTGGTAGTAATCTAATTACTTGGGCCAAAATTCAAGGGAGAAGATGGTCCTGTAGGTATCCAGGTGCCAAGCCATTAAGGGTTTTATAGGTCAAAACCACCATCTGAAATATGACCCAGAAACTAATCAGCACTAAGGCAGGTGTGATATGTTTCCAAAACCAGGAGCCCAAAGTATGTGGGCCACTGCATTTTGGACCAATTGTAGTTTCTGAATACTCTTTAAGGGCAGTCCCAAGTAGAGCTCATTACAGTAGTCTAACTGGGTAGTGATGACCGCATGAGTTATTGTAGCTAGTTATTTAAAAAAGAAACCTCAAGTGTGCTTTGAATTGGTCATGTCTGCTCAGGTGTTATAAAACCTGGAGTGCTCACCCATTCCTGACTAATGTTGTTCAAATGGCATTTATTGCCTGCAGATGCGAATGTGTTCAGCACTAATGTTTGCAGGAGAAAAGCTTTTGCAAGCTCTGGCTTCTATGCAAGTGAGAACCTGCAGGCTGCTGCCTCACAAGGAGGCCAGTCATCGTGCAACTGCATTTGTGAAGGTCTTTCTCATACAGACATTCCCACTGAATGAATAAATGTCTACAGGAGATAAATGTCATTTGAGTGAAATCAGTGGGAAATGGGACTTCCCCAGAAGAATCAAGTTTTTCTAATGTCTGAACAGGGTTTCTGTCTTCACTTTAAGAAGCCACTGATAGCCTTTTTCTGCAATGCAGATGAAAAAAAGGAAATGCACATGGGAAAAAAGGTGACATCTTCCTTGAGTTGGTGATTTTATGGAACCTCCATTTGAGTTTCTTGACAATAACATGGAGGTGGCCTGCCATTGCTTTCTGTTAGAATGTTATTTAGACTTTCAGGTCTAGCCTACAGTGTTTCCCTGGTGTTCTGTCATCTAACGATGCTCCCACCCTACTTAGTTTTTGAGATCAGCAAAGTTAGCTCGGTGCTAGGAAAGAGAAATGGGAAAGGTAGGCTTTAAAAACATTTCCTTCATGCTGTTTTCCTGCCAAACGTGTTATTGTCATGAAAAGAAGCTATCTACTGCAAAGAACAAAGCCATCAGCAGACAGAACTATAAGGCAGGGATTTTCAGCAGAAAGCAGAATAAGGAAAAGTTAAACTTTTTTCCTCTTGCTGTGGTCAATTTCAATTCAATCTGGCTCCATGGCTTCTCTGGGTAAAGAAAAAGGCATGATCAGCGCAACTATAGTCATTACAAGCACATTTAATGAAATCTGAATAACATGTATTCCAAGGAAGCATACTAGTATCTATATCTATATAAGGTTTGCTTTCTTTCAAGCAATGATTGATAGTTTTATCTATTCATCTGCAAATCTTCCAACAATTAGAGGGCCTTCAAAATAGTACTTTTATTTAGCGTTTACAAATTGTATGCATCACCCAATCTCACTAAAAAAAAATCTTGAATTAGTTGCTTCTTTATAAAAGGCTCAAAGCAGCTGCTGAGTTGCATTTGGAGAATTGTTCCTTGTTTTTCTGATCAGCTCCCCAGGACTACTTGAGCAACCATTGTGTGCATATCACAAGAGGGCCACTTTCAGGCAACTTGGAATTTGTCTGAATGTGTCCCTTGTTTATTGGCTAAATAGTTAATTGGAGGGGGAGTCTCCTTATGTACCATTGAAAGACTTTCATGAATCTCAGCTTCTCTAGCATTCAAGAAATGCAGCAGATCACAAATGTGCAAAATATATTGCTGTTCCTTTTACTGAGTATGCTCAGACTTTCTAACTTCCTCAGAAAGCTCAACAGCCATTGAATAGAAATGATTAACTGTGAAGTTGGCCAAAGCATCTGCTTTTTTGGCACAAGTTCCTCTGAAATTCCCACTGCTGTAGGAAAGAGAAGGAGCTACATGGAATTTCATTAACAAGAACAATAATATTATTGTCAAACTTACCTATCGTCAAGTATTAAATATTGAAAACCAACAAGTGGTGTTAATTTTCCAGTTGGGCAACACTGGAATATACATATATAGCACCTTTGGTTGGATGGACAGTATTAGGATCTCAATACTACAGAACTCTAATATCTCTGGAAACAATTTAGTCAGTTAGAAAGCTATGGAATGGAATGTCCAATAAAAAGGTTTGATCCATTTTCCCATGCCAAACTGACTCTGTGGGGAAACCCAACATTAAAAATCGGGAAGAAGATGGTGATATGGAAAAGTTGGATGGAAGCAGGGATACTGACTCTGTACCAATTGATAGATGACGAAGATGAATTTTTAACGTATGCTGTGTTAAGAGATAAATATCATCAACCAGATGTAACCCAATGGCAATATCTACAGCTACAGCATTTGTTAATAACATTGTTTGGATCAGCAGCATTTTCAGCTTCTGAGACAACTGAGATACTAGAACAACTTGTAAAATCCTTTAGAACTAAAAAAAACCCCTACTATTAGCTTTTATAGATATTTGTCATCAGTAAATCAATTTGATATGCAGATATTAAGGAATGAGTGGAATAAACAATTAGAGGTTTCTATATTGCCTAGACAATGGGGGAGTGTCTTAATTTTTATAGCAAGAGTGTCAATGGACCTTAAACTACGTCTTATACAACAAAAAATAATATTTAGAATTTATTGGACTCCGCTACGTCTGTATAGAAAAGGAGTGATAAAAACAGCATTTTGTTGGAGATGTAATAAGGACAATGCCTCTTTAAAGCATTTGTTTTTACAATGTCCTATACTTACTAAGTTTTGGGAGAAAGTAGTGGACTATATACAGTAAATATGATTGTGCAATAAAAGCTAAATTTTTCAGAGGATAATATTTTTTTGAACTATATACCTAGTACATGGAATTTGACAACCAGTCAGCGTAAATGGATTCTCCGTGTCCTTACTATGGCTAAAAGATTGATATTGCAGCATTGGAAAGATAACTGTATGGCCCCATTTAGTCAATTGATTGAAGACCTGATTGCACTTGCCACTTATGAGCGGATTGCCTATAGACGTAGACTTTGTATGGATAAGTATAATGAAATATGGGACTCATGTAATCAAAATACAGTAGGTTAAAAAAAATGATAGTCACATAAATGTATTGGAAATATTTACATCTGAATAATATTTGCATTAGATAAATATATTTGTAATTATTTAGTGTTATAATTTATTTATTTATGTATTCATACATCACATTTATATAGTTGTTCATCTCACACAAAGTGACTCTGGGTGGTGTACAACAATTCCTGGTATACTATGTGAAGTTTTTATCTTTTTTGTTGTATTTTTGTCACTTTTCTGTAAGAGCACTTTTTTCAAAGTTTTTTTCTTCTTGATAGTGTATTATTATTATTATTATTATTATTATTTGTTATTAATTAAAAAGCAATAAAAATTATATCTATAAAAAGACAAGAACAATAATATGGTGTGGCTGTCTCTACTGCCAGCATCCTTAAGCTTTTTCTTAATGCCAAAAAACACCTGAACTTTTCCCCTGAGCAGGGGAAAATGGACCAAATGCTGTTGGACCAGGAAGCTCTCTGTGGAACCATCCTGCAACTCTACTAGGGCTGATGTGCTAAAATACAGATCTGATGCCCAGAGTTATTTCATCCTTTTGAATGAGTGATCGGAGCTATTTCCCCCCCCAAAAAATAACCAGGGAAGTTCTTTAGTTTTATTACATTTCAGAAATAAGATGCTCTTATATACATGTGAAAAATAAAAATGCCTCTCCAGCCAAGATATTTGGGGGGGGGGGACTAATTAAGATTGGGGAAAGAAACGATTGGCCTGTTACTAGCATATTTTTCAGTAATTTAGTAGCTACTGTAAATATATTCTGTGCCACACTATGGTGAAAAATTGTAGGTATGTTTGTATCTCTCTGCAACTCTCTCTTTAGTCACACATCCATACACACAGCCTTTTCTCAGAGGCTGTCAAAAAATTAAAAAGGAGGAAGAGGAGGAGGAAGAGAGATGGAGAAGGAGAAGGAGAAGGAGATGAAGATGAAGAAATGACACAGCCCCACCTTTTAGAAAGGCAAAGTTCCAAATGCTTGATTGAAAATGGAGAAATCTCATTGTAGCCTAACAAGTTGTGTTTTATTCACAAGACCAGCATGGAATTCTGGACTTCATAGCTGACCAAGACCTTTCATCAAGACCTTCATGATGAAAAACATATCAGCAGTTTTATGACAATAGAAAGCAAGTGACTGACACAACATTCTTCACTAAATGCAATCCTTAACTTTATAAAATGATAAGGTGATGAAATTTCCAAACCATCCATATCTTTCAGTCAGGCAAACCTACCTTCCTGTAAACTATATGATTTCATCACAATATTTAAAAAGCGATTGTTCATCATGCAGGCTTTTTAAATTCAGGGGCGACAGGTAGTAATTTGGGAGTGGTCATTTATAAAGTATAAAAAAGATTCATTGGACTGTCATGTTCAAAAACAATAGAAAAAAATCTTAAAATATTTTTAAGATTTATCCTAAGGAAACCTCAACATTCATGCAATTTAATTTAATATATACATATACTGTACATACTATATACATATGCTCATTTGAGATTACTTGAATTAGTTATTATGCCCCATTATTTATCATCTTTGAGTAACAAAACTTTCTAGCAGTTGGAATTTTCTTATATATAGTTCTGGACGGGGAACTGGAGCACTTTGAATTTTCAATTATTTTTCATACAGGAGGAAGAGGAGGAGAAAAAAGAAAAGAGAAGGAGGAGAGCCCTTCACCAGTCCATCAATGAACCTGTAAAAAAAAGAGAGAGAGGAGAAAAGTTCAGCCTTCTACCAGTCCAGCAGCCTACGTGTCACAAACTGAAATTGATCCATTCTATATTCAAGAGACATTATTAGACACTCCAAGGATGGACTTCATATTAATTGTGGCATCCAGATTATGCTAAATATAAAAGATACAATGAAGTAATCAATAGCATTGTAACAAGCCTCTGAAGTTAGTGGCTTATTTTCTGAACTTTTAGGACTCCGTTTCTGCTTTTTGTAACTCTTAGGCCAATGAAGACTTCTGGAACTCAAAAGCTTGCTCAGTTCCTAAGTTTGTTGGTCCTAATAAAGTTATTGTCCAACTATGGATCTGATTTTTTAAAAAAATTCTCTAGAATCAAGATGTTTCTACTTTAAAATAAGCAAAATTCAATTCACTTCTTCTAAAAATGTTTCTATTGGCGATCTCTCTGTTAGACAATAATTTATATTAAACTAGTTCTGTCACTTCCACATTAGTCATATAGATCAGCTGAAAGGAACCTAAATGACTAAACTTCCTTCTATTGGCTTTACAACATGATATAAGTCACATAGCAGTTTAAGGAGATAATTGTGTTCAACTTGAAACAGTTATTCATTTGATTATTTGTATTGGTGGAAGTATGACTGAGCAGTTAGTATAAATAGATTACTTCACTACTTTCTTTTTAAACTTTTTGTTTTAAGGTTCCTGCTTGTAAGAATCATCTGTATTTTGTGACAATATAGCCATCATACTATAAAAGATTGTGACTTGAACCCGTGTTTAAAATTCATTTTAGAAAACAAGAGTATGTGTGTGTGCGCATATATCTGCATGTGCTTCCTGATTTGAGGGAAGTCCTGATCATAAACATTTTAAAACATGCCAAAGTATTTGTCTGAAATGGTTTTATTTTAAATGTTTTCAGCTGATCTAGTGGTTACTTTGAGATTTAAAACAGGAGGAAAAACCCCATGTTGCAAGCACAGTAGTAACATCCAAAAACAATTCCACCTTAACAAGAAATAATTATTATAGTTTCTATTTTCTGGAAAATGCTTCCATTATCACATGGCCTTTTTCCATCTGCATTTATGTAATAGTGGCACTATACTTTAATAATAAGTTACCTATTGCTGCTAATGATGCTTTATTATTAACAGTGTCATGTAAACTGGGCTTTGAAATGAAATCTGATAGTTTCATCTATTTACCAGTGACATGAACCATACTGGCAGAATGGTCATCTCAGCTCCCATGTATATGTCCTCCAAAACAGCTACAGTGGTTGTAATATCCTCCAGAACCAATTGTCTCAGCAAGATTGTTCACTGATCTAGAAAGCTCAATAGAGTTGGACCTTGGATGAGGGTCTATACAGTAGTGTAGACTTGGAAGTTTAAAAGATGCCAAGAGACAAATACTTCTTTATTGTTGACAAAAAATAAATAAATAACATGAACCTGTCCATGTAGTCACCAAGAGAGACGTTCAGTTGAGGGAGACATAAACTTTATGTTACCAAAACATCCTGGAATGCAGAATGAAAAGGAACATCTGTTTATGTAGTCCTGGGTAAGATACCCAAGACCACGTAAACAGATTTTCCTTTTCATTCTTTTTTTCCCCTTTTTTTCCCCTTTTCATTCTTTTTTACCATACTGTTATTTGACTCACTCCCTATCATTGCTATGAGGAGAGACATCCTTAAGGCTCAAAATATCTATCAAGGCAGGCAGGCAGGCAGGCAGGCAGGCAGGCAGGCATATGCAGAGATAATAAAAAAAAAAATTTTACAACCAGTGAGTAGGCTGAGTTTTACAATACATTATTATATTTTGCTCCACCTCAGGTTTGTATTACTCAGCATCAGAGAGCCACAACATCACTAATTGGACATCCATACAAAAAGAATAAGGATTGAAGTAAGAAATGAAGAGGAATTTGCAAAATTACAGGAAAATAAAAATAAAAGTATCTCACACAAGTACAAGGAATGTTCAGTTTTCTCTCAGTCTATCTCTCCTCTGTTTATTTCTCCAGAGAACACAGTTTACCATCAGTGTAATTCATACTATGCAGCCACTAGGGAGAAAGTTGGAAAATACAAGGAAGGCTCAGCATGAAATCATAGACGGGGTTGAGGAATGTATTACACTAGTTCATCAGAAACCTCAGGACTCAAAAACAAACAAATGCTGTTTTCTTCCTCAACAATGTGGTTGTTCCCGTAGGCTCTCCCTGTTTCCTGCCCCCTTCAAACCCCCGCCCTGCTTTTGAATTAAAAATCCTCTAAGAACATACTGTCTCTGGGACTTGTGCAGCAAAGAAACATTTTGTGAACTGTTTCATCCTCAGCCAAGCCATTGGCACCTCAGAAAACTTCACTTTGCCAGGCTATCCCTCATACCCATAAACACTGAATTAGCTATTAACTTCTTAAGTAACTTAAACAGATTGATGGTTTAAAGACAGCAGTCGAAATAGTAGCGGATAATAGCTGTGGACTAACTACAGACATCAGTTACTTGCTGTGGCGCCTTTCTTCAAAAGCCGTTCAAAAGAATGAACATAATGATTATTATCATGAACTGTTTCAGGCCTCAACATCATCATAGTTCATGCTGCTACATTCAGGAAGTAACATATGATGTTATTCCTAATTTACGTACAGGAGTACAATTTGGAGAGTGCAGGAAGGGCAGCCCTCTCCTGTGTTTTAGACCAAAAGTGAATGGATTTTATGCTGTAGTTTTCTGCCATTTAAGCTGCCTTTCAGAGCCCTAGTAGATAAATTTCTCCTACCTGAACTTCATTTTGTGTCTGTCTAATAGAAGTTGGAACTGTGACAGTCTCATAAAGCAGTAAAGGAACTGTTGCAGCCCTGAGTCTGCCTACATCTTACTTAGATCCATATGTTTTTATTGTTCAGGAACATTTATCAAGAGCACTTATCTCAGGTTGGGTTTTTTTTTCAGCCCTACTTATTAGGTGATGCCACCTAGGTGACCTTGGCTGACCCTGAAGAACTAAGCTGGGTTGGATCTGATTAGTTCTTTGGTATGCGCACCACCAAGAAATGTCAGAGTTGTATGGTAAGACTTTAAAACTTCCTGGAATAGGCTGGCAACAACAGCCAGTGCTACAATCCTTCTGTATGGTTGCCAAGAAAATCACATGGATGTATCTGTGGAGTCACCAGGGTTGAGTTTGACTCCAAGGAGGCTTTACCTTTATCTTTACTATAATGACAGGGATTAGACCAGGCACCTTCTGTGAGCAAAGCAGATGCTCCACCACTGAGTTCCATGCCCTCCCTCAGTGGATCCACGTGACCTCTCTCTTACCTCTGTAAGCCTTATTGTGGGCATAAAATGTTGCTGTGGATTGTGCAGTAGACTTCTAGCTCTCACTCTGGAAAGATTATTTGTATTGTCCTTGCTTTTTCTTGCAGAGCTGCTGAAGACAGCCATGAGATCTTGGGCATCAGCATTATATTACCTAGAGTCGAGTTCACATATAAAGAATGCAAGATCCCGGTACAAAATAGAACATGCGCTCAAAAATCAAATTTTTAAAAGGTAAGGAATGTTCACAACTTTCCTAATGAACATAATAACTTCTCAATTACTTTCAGTATACATTGTAAATTGTACTTGAAAAAGATTATGCCCGACATACACTAATTAGGTCTCAGCTGATGGCAGCATCTTGTTGAAAATGATACAGTTATACCTGTTTAGTATTTGAATGGGAGAACACCAGGAAATTCCACAGCTGAAAAGGAGACTGGGAAGTAAAAAACAATATCCTGAAAGAAAGCAATAGCAAACAATGTTTGCACCGTTGCCAAGAAAACAGTTACCAGGACTCAGCTTGGGGGAATATTTGCTTTTTTATAGAAAATGTTTGCTATGTTAAATTACCAATTAAATAGCCAAATCCTTACAGGGGTGCTCTAGTGTTTATTGGAACAAATATTAAGTCATTTACTCTAAACCAGTGTTTCTTAACCTTGGCAACTTTAAGATGTGTGGACTTCAACTCCCAGAATTCCCCAGCCAGCATTCCAAATTCTGGGAACTGAAGTCCACACATCTTAAAGTTGCTGAGGTTGAGAAATACTGCTCTAAACAAATGTGAGAAACAAAGCACAAAGCTAACTTTGTATTTGTAACGCCTGCATAACTCCTGGATGGAACAAAAGATGGCAGCAAATAGGTAAGATACAACAATTCTTAGCTGATGGGCTGGATTTGATTTGGCCACTCACAAACAACTAATCTGTGCCAGTCTTCCCCTCCATAAGTGCTTTCCAGATGTGTTTGACCAACTCGAGCCTGGGATTATAGAAACTGGTCCAAAGAACTGGGAGGATCAATGCAAAGCATATATGCAGTTCAAGCAGAGCAAATGTACCATCTAGTGGTTTTCAAATTTATTGCAGTTACATTTGGGGTACTGTACAAAAACAAGCAAACATCCAAAGGGAAACTAATTTAGCCTTGTTTTGCGGCAGCTTTTCAAGGGCTCTGTGTTCCATAATGCAGGGGAGAGACTAGAAGGGTATAGCAGATGTCAGTCAGAAAGCAGGCTAGGGAGGGCTGAGAATCGAGATTGCTAAGTGAATTTAATCCTTCTCCATGCTCCCAAACTGGAAGAATAATTAGATCAGCCATAGAGGTGGTGTAATGAAGGAAGGAAGGAAGGAAGGAAGGAAGGAAGGAAGGAAGGAAGGAAGGAAGGAAGGAAGGAAGGAAGGAAGGAAGGAAGGAAGGAAGGAAGGAAGGACTCCAATGAGCTCATAGGACAGGAGTCTCCAAACTCTTCAGCTCATCGACCCCTTGAAGTTTCAGAATGTTCATTGATCCCCAAACATTTATTATATGAAAATAACTTAATAAATACTACCTTAACTAATAGTACTATGAATAATAATAATAGTTACAACAACAACAATCATCATCATCATCATTGACCCTTGGAGGTAGATACTGACCACTTTGGGGATCCTGTCATAGGATCTCTTTGCCTATTACTGCTCTCACAATTCCTTGTCTGAAATAGGCATTCAGAAGGAAAAAAAGAAAACCTGCTCATAATTTCATTGTGAATGGTAGATGTGTTTCTGGCTGACATGACTGATCTTATGGAAGGCAAGCCATTTATTATTACAGCTTCAGCAGCCCGTGCCATCACCATCTTGCACTACCATCTGGTTTTATTATAAAATTACGCTGGGCTTATTGTTGCTATAGATTTTTTTAAAGAATAATAAAAGCTCAGTTTTGCCTTAGAGCAGCACTTTTGCATTTCCCTAGTTCAGCAAGCAAGAGAGGATTACCGTAACTGAGAAATGTGGCTCCTGAAGAGCTTTTCTTTCCAAGCCTGCTTATAGAAATCACATAATAATTGCTTTTTCTCCAAAGATTATGTGGAATTTATTCTTACAGTGTTAAAAAAAAGTGGTCCTATATTCTTCCCAATATGTAGGGCACATTTATAGGCTACTGGCTGCCCTTCCCACACAGGATTAATGATTACAAAGGCTTCCCCCAAAACTGTGCTGCTGTTTGGGAATTATGGGGGATGTAAAATACATTTGGGGAGCAGTATGTTGACACAGCAATTAAATTAAGAAATGGATATGAATTGTTTTCCCATCCCACCCTCGGAATGAGGGAAGTAAACACACTAGAACCAATAAATTGTTCCAATGCGCAATTGTTACTTCTGGCCTTTTTTTAATGCAAAGGAGATGCTGTTTTTATGATGTGATATTTCAATCAAACTGAAGGAATAGGCTTTGTCTTTTTCCATTATACTTAAAAATAATAATTCTGCATGATGATGTAGGCTGGGGTCTCTAATATCTCACTAAGTGACACCTTCAAGGATTCTTTATACCAGATGTAGTCAGTCTACTGCTAAGGACCACATGAGGACTCCATTGGGGGGAGGACAGCCCTCTGTAACCAAACGAAGATGTGGGATGGGGTTTCCCCCATAGTATAAACCACAAAATAGGTGCAGAAGCAGCACAGGATTAATGGAACTATATACTGCTGAGAGGACCATCGTACTACTTGCCTGCTTCTTAAATACGTTTCCACCTTCAGCAAAGTTAAAGCAAAGTGTTCATATGTTCATCTGTCATGGTGGCCATTCAAGAATCTTGTGATAAACTATCTGTTCTCAGTGACTACTATTAATGCCTAAAGTACAAACCATTTCTTGTTTGTTATTTCCAGCATGATATATTGCTCTGACATACTATACAGGAACATCAATCTGGATAGATTTAATAGCAGATTGTTAAAGCTGGAACACAACAGATTTGTCAAAACCTAGCATAGTTGCTAAGAGGATGAGATGGAAACTTGAAAGGCACCAATTCACTTATCGTAGCACTATAATGATAGAAAGGGCCAGCTGAAGTTCACATTCCCACTTAGCTGTGAAGCTAAATGAGTGAGCCTGGGCCAGGCATCATCTCAGTCAAGAGTTTAAAGAGAGAAAATGAATGCAGAGAGAGTCATGTAGGCATTATGAGGCACTCCAAGTCTTGGGAACTGATGGAGAACAAGTGGAACCAACTATCTCAGGCAGTAGTTGCTCAGGAGTAACTGATCAGAGTTTGAGGACAGAACTGTGTATGCACCAATACCTGCCTTACCACCACCACCAGCAGCTTGCCTGTTGCCCTTGCAAGTACCAAGATTCAGCTGCCAGATCTTTCTCTCTCTCACACACATGTAACCTGAAGGACCAAATTGGGACCAGATCCTCCTGAAGAAAGTTTGTCTATCTCCTTCACATTGCTATTTTTCTACACTTCTGGCATAAGAGCAGTACTTTTTGATGTTAAATTATTGTTTCCTGAATTTGTTTACTCACTACTTTCTGTTCCACAAAATCCACAAATGCCATTCAGTGTTTTCCTTGTATTGCTCCATCTATAGCATAAAAAATATGCTTTTGGAAAGATGCAGTCTTGATAAATGTAGGTGTCCTCAGTATGATTCTTCTATTTTGATTTAAACCTCCATCACAGCTCAGCATACTTTGAGTATAACACAGAAGCTACAGTGAATATGTGCTGAGCTTTAAATAGCCTCAGTCACTTCACTTATGTCACAGTCACCAGTGAGGTGCAAGCATTGTGGAAGATACATATTGGATCTGTACAAACCATTCAGAGGGATGTTTCACTTCCCTCACAAGTGCCTTCTGAATTGTTTGCACAACTCTAGTGCTTATGCTATAGGAAAAATATAATACTCTTAGTAATGTGAAAGGTCAACTGCAAACCTACTTGCATTGTTAGCATCAAGAGGCACTTCTCCACAGATAACTGAATGTGAAATCGTGTATGTGGGGCCGGGTAGTTTTGCTGCTTGCATACCATTCCTACTATTGCACAGCAGCATCCCTGGCAGGGCTGATTAACCTGATTGCCAAACTGGTGGTGGGGTTCTCTCAATTGGTAGTGTGGGCTGATCCAATAGATCCTTCCCCACTGCAGAAGGGGGTCACGTTGCAGAGCTCCATTGCAACCAGAAAGTCATCTGTCCATGACAAGATGCCCCCCAATTTCAAATTATACCACATCTGCCTAGAAACAAAAAACATATGTAGTGTAGAGGAGTATAGAGATAGCTTTGAAGAAGGTGTGTGGCAGCCATTAAAAAAATATCAGCTTAGCCTGGAAATACACGAGGGAGTGAGGAAGAAACTCAGGACTGGCCCACTATGACTCTGTTGGATAAAAAACAGAAATTGTGTCAAGCTTCTAAGATTCTGCAATTGCAGCCTATATCAATAAAGTAGAATTTTAGTATTTCTTGTGGTGTCTTCTTACTCACCTGGTCTTCCTTGAAGGGGATAACATTTGTTGTGTGACCTTTTGTATGCACTGGGTGCTTGATAAGTTGAGTCAGGTCTATGGTTATCGCCATGGACATAAACTCCTGGGCCACTCCAGACCCCTCACTGAGGAAAGGCAAGTTGCAGGTGCATGGCTTTTGTGTTGGTGATCTTCCTTCCTTCCTTCCTTCCTTCCTTCCTTCCTTCCTTCCTTCCTTCCTTCCTTCCTTCCTTCCTTCCTTCCTTCCTTCCTTCCTTCCTTCCTTCCTTCCTTCCATTTACTGTATATGTATTTCAGATTTTCTGAGGTATTTTGGGGTATTGTTAGCCTGTGAGAATGGGCAGCATGCAAGCAAAGTAAGGAAATAATTAAATTGTTCATAACTGAAGAGCGATGAGTTGGTAGTATTAGGAACCTCTAGAAACCCTTCTGAGTTGCACAAACATGAGCATGGGTGGTACATGCAGCATCAGAGAATATGCTTCATTTCCACTATTTTTAAAGAAGTCCTTAATAGAAACTGTCATGGGATATATTTGGGGGTGGAGTGTTCTTCAGGGCTAAACCAACAAAATCATAGTGCATTGTCTCATGAACTAGTTCACACTTTTCTTTTTTCAAAAGAAAAAAGAAAAGAAAAACTTCTGTTTCTCTGAGTTTTACTGCTAGATTTGCAGTTAAACCAATAAACAGCTCTTCACATCTGCTCCTTTCCCCTGGCTTAACTGCCATAAAAAGGGTTATTATACACTTGAAACTGCTATTTAGAAAACTAGGGTCCTGTAAAAATACTATGAATGGTAGATCTGGACCTCTCTGATTGGGTCACCACCAAAACAGCCCAATCATGGATACTGGAAGGCTTGTGTCTGGAGAAGACAGAAAATACTTATTCTACACTGGATTTAAAAAAAATCTGAAGTTACTTGACTGAAGTTTTGGGCTGGAGATGAGAGGAAGGCTGCATGAGACAGATATGTCCTTAAAGAACAGTTACTGAGTAAACTTTGAGCCAAGGTTAGGGGAACTGTGGATCTCTCTCTCTCTCTCTCTCTCTCTCTCTCTCTCTCTCTCACACACACACACACACACACACACACAGAGCAAATCAAACACTTCAAAATATTAAGAAATAAATTTAAAAGAAATGTAAATGCAATTATAAACTCAACTGAGTAAAGTCCCACTGCAACTTTGTCCTTGGAATAATCAATAATACTCATCAGTAACTATTCCAATCACATTTTAATTGTTCACTACTACTTTCAGTTGCTTATATTCTCATTATTACTGTTTTGAAGGTACCTAGAAACAGCTGAAGAAATACATATATAGATCCACATTTAGGTGCAAAGATGTTTCCGCTCATTTGAACACATCCTACAGAAATAATCAAGGAGAATAACATTTTGCAGGTGGTTCTTATACCAAAACCTGTTCCAAAATGTTCCATGTTATATAACCACCATAATGTCATCCAATGGCTTTCTGGACAAGTCTGGCACAGTGGCATCTTTACTGGGGTACCCAACCGGCAGCAGCAGAAGCAGCTTTTCATTTGCTGGGCGCCCAAGCAAAACTCTTAAGCGTCGACCACAGTTCAGTGGAGTAGTGGTAACTGTCACCAGGCCCACATTCTAAAAGCAAAAAGAAGACAAAATACTGGAATATCGTAAGAACAGCATTCTTCATCCTTCTTGCCCATGCCCTATAAATCTCTGAGGAACCTATGTCTGAGTTTCATCACACTTCACTCATATTAATAGCCCTTTCAGTCTGGAATACCTTGTCCCTCAGCCCAAGAGGTCCCTTCCCTGTTTAAGAAGGCTATTAAAACGGAGCTCTTCCTTAAGGCCTTTGCACAGAGAACCAGTTTAGATGACAGCATTAATGACTTGTTATACATGTTTAATGTTTGTATGTTCTTATATTGCAAGTCACTTGTGAGTAGGTGGCATACAAACAACTGTATAAATGATTAGATAGATGCATAGATAGATAGATAGATAGATAGATAGATAGATAGATAATAGATTAGTATATGCTTTAACGTGCATAATCTTTTCAGAAAGTATATATTTACACACTCTTCAATATTGATATATTTTTATAATTATATATATAGAAAAGCATGTTGTATGTACCTTTTACATGTCACACACTAAATGAAGGGGCGCCTCCCTCATGTGATCATGGCTGCTATATAGACTTTTTGAGCCCCCTCTGTGAATGTCCCTGATTCCAGTGTTCAAATCCAACTAAGTCACTAATGTGGTAGCCGAAAGGATGAGTTAAAGTTCTCAATCAGAATGGTTAATTAATTTAAATTAATTAAATTAACTAATTTAATCCAAATTGAAGTATCTGTGACAGTTGTTTGCCTGGCCTCCATCTGAACATATCTAGCAAGGGGAAGCCAATTGGTTTCACTGTTAAACTGTTACAGCATGGATCCGTCCCAAAAAAACATTTAATTGAAATCAGCCTTCTTGTTACTTGAATCTACTATTTTGTGGCCTTAGAATGATGGAGAATAAGTCCTAGACTTCTTCCATGTCTACTTGATATACTTGATATATCTTAGATAGGTTAGATATAATATAGGTTAGATCTTTGATATGTTAGATATTTCTGTAACATATCAAGAGTGCTCTGAATCCTTTTTCTAGGGTATTAGCTATTGCACCCAATTTTAGATAATCTGCAAATTTGATAGGCATTCCTTCCACCTCTTCATCCAAAACATTAGTAAAAACATTGAAGACTACAGGACTCAGGATTGATCCTTACGTTAACCATTCTTTTTCTTTTTTAATTTAATAAAGAACTGTTAACAGTAGTCTTTGAGTATGAGTTTCAAACCAGCTATGTATCTACTTGCTTTATCATAAAGTCCATTCTTAATAATTATGTCTATACTTAGTTGTTAATCCGAATGTCATGGAGTACTTCATGAAATGTTTTGTTCAAATCAAGATATATTACAAATATAGCATTCCCACAATCTACCAAAAATTACATGATCAAAAAATTAGGTAACATTAGGCTGGTAAGAGTTGTTTTTGACAAATCCATGCTGACATTTGGTAATTATTGCATTGTTTCAATAGATCAATCTCTTTTTGAACTACTCTAATATGAATAAGGGAAAGCCCAGTCCCACCAAAGGGAATTTGGGGAAAGCCCAGTCCCACCAAACAAAGGGCCCAAGTCTACTATTTGTAGTACTCTAGCTAAAATATACAGAGCATAAATTAAGTGTTTAGAATAAATGTGCTTTATATTACATTGTCAGATTGCCATGGGATTTAAGTATGTTAGACTGATTTATTCATTTATTTAAAACATTTATATAGCCACCCATCTTATATCGAACTCTAGGCAGTTCCCAACCAACTTTGCTCTAAACTTGCCCAATAGATTTAAATGAAGGTTCCCAACCCCCCAAGATTACAACAGCCTAAAGTACCTTTCCATTAAGGCATAAACAATTTTTCTTTTTCCCCAGATGTGTGGTCCAGAATACAATTTACAGTGAAGTGAAAGCAGGTGCTAGTTTCCTAAAAACTATGGTTGTGCATAATACTCCATGTTTATTATATTTCATCCTGGTCTTGCTCTTACCCAAATTGCAAGCATACCTGTAATGCAGCAAGCAAGATGCCACAGGCAATAGAAACACTGATCTCATTGTAGTAGTGAGTTTTCTTTTTCCCATCTGGAAGTATTCCATACACCTGCTTGAAAATGAGAATCAAGCAGGGAGCTCTGTCCAAGTATTCTTTGATCCAGTTTGTCCTAAGGAGAATTAAAGAGTTATTCAGCATAAAATATTTGCATTAGCTGTAAAATGCAAATGTATTACTGTATACAATAAAGGAATCTGGTTGAAAACCTTGTACAAAACCTTCTTTTACAAGCTGCCAGACACAACACCTCCTGTTTTTCTACCAAAAAAACCCTTGTGTTGTATTCAGCACCTTGGCTTGGACAACATACCCTCTACATTTGGCTTCTACTGTTTCAATCACTCTTGGTTGCCCTAAAAAGTCTGGTGAGAAAAAAGGTGGGATTTGGTGTCTTTAAGAAAAAAATATGCTGGGGAGAGAGAGATTTAAATGCACCAAAAGGCAGAAATGTGTTTTCAAGCATGATAGAAAATATATAGTGGGGGCATGGTACAATTTTAAGAATTTGCAAAACATAATTTCAGGATTAAAATAAAAACACTTATTTCATGACTGATTAGTTTATATGTAATCTAATGATTGTATGCATGGATGTATATAACAAAGGACCATGTTTAGGAATTTGTACTGGTACTCAGAATGACACTAATAGGCTGTATTTAAATTGATCCTTATATCCATAATCTAAAGAACATAATGATCACTCCCTCCAAGTTGCGGCAGTCATCCTACTGATACCTCAGCCTTTTTAAGTCATTAACCCATCTGTCTCCCATTCGTTTCATGTAGTTCATTTCTTCCTCTTCTTCAATGATCTCACGGATTTTATGCTTTACATCTTTATCTTTGACAACCACAAAGCTCCAAGGTTCAGTATGTGCCCCACTAGGAGATGTTCCTTTAATCAAATAAAAGGAAATATTTGGATTAAAATTACAGCTGCCTGATGGGCCTCTAGGGAAAGAAAAAGTATGCTTCACAACTTTGAAGTTTGCCCTATCTCATTTGGAACTGGGATACAGCTATGGGCTAAGATTACAACATTCAGTCAGATAATTGGCTAGATTAACTTTAATTGATTAAAAACATTTGATCACCTAAATGCACTGCCCCAACTTGAAATAACAATAGCTAACTTTAATAAAACAATGGATCATGATCTTCAGAAAGGCATTTTGTTCACTTTCAGATAGAAGCAGCAGCTTTGGGAAGCTGGGCACCCCCTGTGATTCATACAGGCAATATAAAGGATCTGTTTTGCTTCCAAACTTCTTATGTCTAACAGCAGTGTTAGACATATCTTATGTCTTACTTATTTGATTTCTCCTTACATGAGTTCCCCGATGATTACTTTACCTTAGAGATGCACTTCCTGAGGCTACATGGCTATATGTACAAAAAGCATTAATGCTCTCTTCCAAAAGTGGCAAAAGTTGTTAGCAAACTTTAGTTTTTAATGTTGAATTAATTATTAATATTAATTAATATATTATTAACCATATTAATTGAGTTTAATTTTGATCAAATGTAAATGAACTAGAATGAAAAGCTGTACTTTTGAGAACTACCCATTATCTTTTGGAATATGCACTTCCCCTCCCACATCCCACCCCAAGTACTTGGACAAACAAATGTTAAGCACTATGCTATAACTGAGAAACAACTTACACATGTACAGAGTGGCAAGCAAGCATTTATATTTATCCTGATTCAACAAGGTAGACTTCTTTCTTAGCTCTACCATACTGACACATGCTCTTTTCTTATGTTAAATGGGCAGTATGGGAATTCTTGAGGAAAATTGGAAAAAGCCTATGTCATAGTCCACTACATTGGCCCGGTTTCTGTAATATGGCTCATTCTTTCTGGTCTCTATTTTTTCACATGATCTTGGTAGCATGCAAATTATTCCACAATCTAAGCCAGTGTAAGAATACGAACACACACACACACACATATACAATTTCCACACATATGCAATTTCATGTTGGAAGAGGGATCTTTGAAAAATACTGAATCCAACATTGAATTATTATAGGAAGAGTGAGTTCACATACTGCATCATCTTCTTACTAATGTTGCTGACTCCTATGAAGGTGTCATACAACATCCCTTTAGGCAGACTGATATATTTGCAGCTAAAAACAGAATGCTAGAATAGCTACTCTAGATTTTAATCATTTCCAAGGAATCTATTTACAAAGAGTAGTACCTGCAGTTTTAATCACATTGTCAATTACTTCTCTTGGAACTGGCTCATCACTGATGGATCTAACAGATCGTCTCTTATTGAGAAGCTCATAAAAATCCTTTGATCTTTTAACCATGTCTTCTTCAGAATAACGCTCAGTTGAAAAAGGGATATGAGCTAATTCATTCCATTCATCATCCTCTGCAGGAGAGGGTAGGGGAAGTAATACAAAAACAAATACAAAACAGTGTAAAGGATTTCCATTATTCTTCCTGGGAAAGAAAAACTCTAGCGTTTGGTCATATTAACTACTGCATCTCATTGTATATTGACAAAGAATTTTTGGGGGAAACACTTAAGTAATATTTACAGAAGACTATCAGAAGTAATGGTTATTATTTTTCCATACTTGTTAGGTCTTTTTTCTTTTTCTTTTTTTTTGGTCTGGGGTAGGCTATACTCTCCATGCAGAAAAAGCCAAGTTCAGTTTCTGGCATCTCCAGATAGAGCTGGGAAAACATCATCAACAACAACCCTGGCTAAAACCTTGCAGAACCATTGCTAAAAGAGCGTAGAGCAGGAATGAACTGCCTGTGGAAAGCGTTGAGCTGTAGCTTCATTTGTGCTTGCCTAAGCTTGGGTTTGTAGAAGCTGGAGCTTAAAACCCTAGAGAACAACAGGTTTCACATTCCTGGTGTAGACAGTACTTGATCTATCAGTCTTCTGGCACAACGCTTCCTGTATCCCTCCCTCTCATAAACCAACTTTATTGGTGAGTAGGAGTGTAAGCAGAAGGGTCTAGGCCCCAAGGCAAACCTCTTAGATGGCCACCTCAAAGGTGATGGAGCTCAGGCACTAAGCCTCCCCAGCTGTGGTTGTGGAGGTTGGAATAAAGGAGAAGCGTCACACAAGTGCTTCTTTCCTGCAGCAGTGCTAAGCCTAAGCCTCACGAAAGAAGCTAACCGCAAGCACTGAGGAAGTCACTGGCCCCTGAGAGCTCCACTTCCGCCCTGTGGTCCAGGCCTTTGTCACCCACTTCCAGGCAATCCAAGTGATTAGAGGAGGGAGAGGAAGCCGGAGGCAGTGTCACGGCTGCTGCTGACCGAAGCAAGGGCTGACTCAGGAATGGTATGATATGCTAATAGCACTTTGGTACCAAATCAAATGGTTCCCGTTCGCCTAAGCCTTTGAAAGTTTTCAACAGTTCGCCTTGATTTGCTGATCAATAGCCGGATAGCTGGATGAATAGTTGTTTTATGCTCTGAGTGCTGTCATTTTATTTTTGCATCTTTTAAAAAATCAATGTATGCCACTATACAATGTTTTAAAAGTACATAAAAAAATGAAAGAAGCTGGCAGCTGCCGAATGACTTCTCCCTTTGCCTTCTAAAATGTACAGCACAACGCATCCTTTTTTTTTTTTTTTTTTGTAGATAGTATAAGAAAGTATTATTTCAGCTAAGTGTTTCATGTCTTTCATGTAAAAAGAGGCACTCGCTTTGCCTCCCATTTCTTGAATTCCAGAGCAAAATAATTGGAAGGGGGCTGCTAATGATATAGGAACATTGCTCATGCTGTTTACTTTAGTGCCTAAGCAGAGCCTTGCTACCTTGCCATTCAATTTGTTATATGCCAAATCATTAATGTTCATAAACCCTTAAGAAATGTTTATCTAATAATAATCTAAAGGAGGGGGAAATGACCCATGAATTAAACGGAGGAGAACAAAACTGACCCGAAGCAGCAAAATTCATGATCCTAAAACAGGGCGTTCTGCACACTTGCCACTTAGTGTTTTGGAGAGAGTGCTCAGGGCTGTTTTCCTTGCATGCAGACAGAACGGCACAAAGTCCCTTAGAGCAGGCTTATCCTTACCCACCCTTCTGTCTTACGCCATTAAGTGGCTCTTCTGAATGCATCCAAGCCATGCAGTTGCTCAAAAGCAATGGACCGCTAGCTGAGAGGTATCTTATTCCCAAGGGATATGATTTATCCACTTTACTGTAACCCTGGCTGAGCAGGACCCAAGGCTGATCAAAGAATGCAAGTATGACCTTTTTTACCCTACTGATCAACACGCTACGTGGTGGGGCTTCAATCCAGTCCTCCCATTTCTTCATTGCAAAGGTTTCTATTACCTCCCGTACAGCCCAAACTTGGAAAACAGCCAAGTGAGAAGGGAGAGAAAACTTGTAAGTGGAAGATCCCTCTAACAGATTTTCCTTCAACAGTAGTCTTGGCACATGCATACACATAGTCATACTATCCCTAAAAGCAATAAATATCTGGGCCAGTGCCTATGTAACGAATGTAAGGAAATTCCACTGAAGACCAGCTCCTGAAAGACTTTAGAAGAACATTAGCTGATGGGTCCATCCAGCTAAGGAGCAGAGACAACAGAAGCCTAAAGCAAAGGTTGCTCAGAAAGATGCCTTTCCCCTCTCAGGTGAATTTTTTATAAGAGGAAGGGGTAGTCTCCATTCTGCCTTTTTCTTTGGCATTTTGCTTTCTCCTCTGAGGCTAGCTTGCAAAGTATATAAAGCCCCCCCTCCTTCCAACACAGCCAGCAGCGTTGGGGCTGATGATCTGGACACAAGAATCCAGAATTCTGAATGAACCAGTGGTGCTCGTTCTGGAAAGGGAACCAGCCTTAAGCACATAACCAGGCCAGGCTGGTTTGAAATCTCTTTCACTTTCTATCCTACATTTGGAAAAAAGCACAACTGTTTGTCCTTCTTAGTAAATTAAACAAGGAAAGACCTGGCATACATGGAAGCTGCAGCTGGTTATTTGCACACCATTGAAAAGCTGCTCACGGTGATTAAGCACGTTCTATAGCCTACCGTCTAGGAATAAGTTGTATTGAACTTCAGGGACATACATCTCCATGAACACATAGAGGTGCCATGTTAACAACTGACAGATAAAGAGCTTTTGTCAATAATGCACACACTGTCGCTGCTTTCTTTCCCCATAGCTCAGATCAGCTTCACTGCCTTGTATATCAGCTACGTTATTACTTTATATAACCAAAAAGGAGGACCACAGGCTATGTTAGCCTTGCGAGGTAGTCCAGACAAGAAGCACAGCTGACAGTACTAGCTCTCTCTTTATTGCAAGGTTACATTAACAGAATTTTGCAAGTCTGAAAGTACCCCTCCCATCCCTCACTTTTGACTCTCCCCAAAACTAGAGAGGGTCCCTTCTGAGATGCTTTTGCCACCCCTCTTCCTTTGGACTCAAATTTTGTTTATTGGACTGTTGTCTCAGTTGTGGTTCTTCCTCCTGTCTCCCGAGATCATTCCCACGTACCATTACATGCTAAGAGGCTGCTATTGCCACTTTCTTCTCCATCAAAAACACCAGGCGACACACCGGCACAAAGTTTTCATTTCTTTAACCACCCCATGATTTGATCTTCAACTGCATAAGCGCTACATATAACTCCAAAACACAAATAATTAAACACTAGTGTAAAGTAGCTGTTCCCAACCTTATCCTCTCCAGATGTGTTGAACTTCAACCCCCCCCCAATTCTCAGCCAGGAATAGTTTTTCATACCTTTTTCCTCTGCATGTAAATCAGCACCATCTTTTAGGCCTTCATCCCCCCATGGGCAAGACACTGTCTTCTTGCTAGTTGTGCTTAGTTCTGTTTTGGGAGTTTTCCTGCTGCTTTTGAGTATTATACCTATCAAGACACAGATTAGTGCTACCACAACTGGAGTTAAGGAAGAAAATGCCATAATTGGTGAGTATCAAATGTGGTATCACAAGTCTTCACACAGCAAGTGCTCCTTGTTAAAAATGAAACTGTAAACAAATAGACCAGAAGGATTAGAACCACCCACTTAAAGGGTTCAGCCCTCTTGGCTTCTTGAAGCCAGGTTTTTTTTTGAAGCAGGTCAGTCGCTCTTTAACAAGGTCTGGCTTCTTTCCCAGAGTTAAGCCTGTTTATATTATGCCTGAGTTGAAATCCCATTGCAGAAGTTGACCCCAAGTTACATTAAGTTAACCACACTGATTTAACTGCTATATTGTTCTTGGGAATTCATGAGCCAGTATATAGAGCTCAGATGACTCCGAAGGTTGAGCACAAAAGCCCATTGAAAGATGCTCAAAACCATCCTAATCTTTTGGGCCAGGGATAAGTCACAGGCTCCCCTCTAGAAATTTTAAACCAGGGGTTCCTAAACCTTTTGCCATCACGCCTCCCTTAAATGTAATCTTCACGTACAAGCCTCCCCTAAAAATCCAAACATCAAAATGAACACAAAGGAACAATGAAAAGAATATAATGAAACTTTGGGAAAGGTGGATTTATTGTAACAGTGTAACTAAAATGCTTTTCACCCCTCTCCTGGACTCTGTCTGCACCTCCCCAAGGGAGGTACACCTCACAGTTTGGGAAACCCTGTTCTAGCCTGTAAACCACCGAGCAGGCCATCTGGTACCCCTACCCACCCAAATTGCATAGTACCTATAGCTGGGAAAATGATTTTGCTATAGGAGGTAGTAAAGCTCACTGCCAGGGTAAACTGGTTCAAGACTGGAGGATTTAGGAGACAAATACTCTCACTTATTGCACAGAATTACTTTGGAGCCTTAGATAATGCCAGTAAATACTTCCAGTTTTAAATGGTTAGGTTTTGCTGAACTAGCAAGGGTTCTGCTTTATATTTTTATGTGAGGGTTTCTGCATTTCCACATGATGCAATACATTGAATAGCCATTCCTCTGATTTCATCATTAAAGCCGATGTTTTGTTTCTACTATCAATCTTTGGAGCTATTACAGGACTTGTACTGCTCATTGGAAGCCCACTAAAAATCTTAATTGAAGGAGTTCAATATCATAGTTACCTTCAGTCTGGCACTGTTATTTGTTTGCAAAAGTAGAGTTTAAGGCAAATGGGTATGAATCAGGAGCGAGTGGCAAAAGAAGACTGGCATAGATGCATGACTGTTTTTTCTTCAAAAGGAGCCATTAAAACAAGGAGGAGGAGGACTAGTGGTTATGCTCATTATGACAAAAACATGGTCACTATTCACCTATCAGTTCAGCTACAATAAGCAAATTAACACCAGAAATCAGGTTTTGAAACAGGGACTTCAAAGCCATTGCTACCTTTTGTTTTAATCATATCTGATATATTTGGCCTCCAAGTGCTACCCTTTCCTTTCTTCTTCAGAGAATATTAACTAAGCTTACTAAACGTGAGGCTGTGAACTTGAAAACTAAATCATGGGATATCAGTTCTTAATATTAGCAAATCTAAAATTTGTGTTGACGGAAAATCATCCCAAAGAATTTCAGCAATCTTTGCCTTAAGAGGCAAGTGCAAACCATATATGGAATTCAGCTAAGGTGAGGACTCTGGTTATTTACCGAAAGGGAGCATCTCTAACCTGGAGACCCAGATACATTGCTTTTCAGATGCCTCTTTTTCAAGGACTGTGTGCTGTTATTGCCTTTAAGGAAAACTTAGGCATAGGGGAAAAAAATGGTGACCTCTTTGTTCTGTTGAGAAGCTTTGTGTAGGGCAGTGTTTCTCAGCCTTGGATGCTTTAAGCTGTGTGGACTTCAACTCCCAGAATTCCCTAGCCAGCCATCAAATTCTGAGAGTTGAAGTCCACACAGCTTAAAGCAGCCAAGGTTGAGAAACACTGGTGTAGGAAGTAAAGAAGATAACCTTGATGGACACGTGCAAGATCCATTACCAGGGCAACAGGGGGTGAATTATATTTTAAGTCCAGAAAACAAATAATATTCAGAAGCAGCTCAGACAGACACCTCCCTAATTCACTGGAATATAAGAAGGAGGAGATACAGCACAATCAGATGTGCAAGATTCTGTTATTATAGCCAGTCTCAATAAAAATAGTTTTAGCCTTTTTATGGACTTGATTTCTTTGTCTTGTCTACCTAGTGGAGCTGACACTTTATTAACCTAGGTCAGTGGCAGCCATCATTAGACTGCTCCAAGTCAGAATAGTTATTTATGTTTTATTATAGCTATATTTGTAAACCTCCCCAACTGCTTTCTCCATCACAGTGTTTGCCCTGTGGAATAGCATCCCACTGGGGATCTGCATGACCCAACCCTGTTAGCCTTTTGTAAAGCAATAAAGAGCTGGTTATTCCCCCAGCCTGGTTACCCAGGCTTTGGGACTGGAAAGTTAAGTGGTTGGTCTGTTTGGCTCCAGTCTTGTGACTAGAAGTGGAATGTTTTTAGACCTCGTGCGTATGTTTATTTTGTTATATCTGGTTGTTATTTATATTGTGTTTTGGTTTTGGTGTTAACTCTTGTTCAGTGTGTAGAGTAACTGTATCATGAGATGGGTGGCTGTATAAATTGTATTGCTAACTCTCTAAATAAATAAGTAAAAATGTTAGAGTATTGCATATTTCTGGCAGAAAATTATAAGATATTCAGACATTGGCATCCAGAGGGAGGCAAGAATGGATAAATCTCCCATTGGGGGAGATGGGTGGCATACAAATTGAATGAATGAATGAATGAATGAATGAATGAATGAATGAATGAATAAATGAATGAATGATGAAATGTGGTGCAACGTTGATATATAAATACTTACGTGCTTGCATGTGATGTGACACCAGTATGAAAGAAAGAACTTGCATCATGACATCACAACACACACTTTGTTACTTTGGATCATCACGGTTAGGCATGGTTTGGACATCTCTAAATCAAACTAAACTACATTCACAATGAGGATTGATTCAAATTCCAATCTCACCAGGATATGTTGCTGAATTACAACTCCCCACAGTGTGTGCCAAGGTGAGGAGTACAAGAACCTATCATTCAGCAGCATCTGCAGAGCCACGGTTTTGCCACCCATGTTTCACAGCTAGTGGGATCTGGGCTGCATTTATGCAAAGAATTCTTCCTCTAAAATGTCCATTGCTGTACCAATTTCTAGATATAGGGATTAATTAAATTGATCCTTCTGCTATCTTGACCTAAGGACAATTTATCCTGAGTTGGTCTCAGCAACCATTTTAGTGAGCACCTTGGTGCCAAGTAGTATTAATTAGTCTCTTATTTCCCACAGTAGTACAAGGGTAGGGAAAATGGTTCCCTTGGTAGGCATATCAAATCTGGACTACAAAAATCCAGATGACTCTAGAACAGTGTTTCTCAACCTTGGCAACTTTAAGATGTGTGGACTGCTGGCTGAGGAATTCTGGGATTTGAAGTCCACACATCTTAAAGTTGCCAAGGTTGAGAATCACTGTTCTAGACAGGAGCAAAGAATTAGAGTTTTCTGTATTTCTTAACTACTGAATGATCATTCTTATACTTTATATCAGTTGGGTTGATTGTAATGGCTCTTGTTCTGCCTTAACCACACTAGTAGTACTCTGCCCTTGAGAAGAATGGGATCAAGCACTAAGCTGAATCACCTAGATCACCTGATACCCCAAGCAATTCTCTATTCTCCTCTGTTTATTCCCTCATATCCCACCGGAGAGACAGGAGTATGCAGCTTTTTTAGGCTAAGGACCACACTTGACTCCTGAATAACAAGCTGGGGGCGCTCTCAAACTTCAGTGAGAACAGAACAGAAACTAATATCATAAGGACCTGAGATCTAGTGGCCAACTTCCTCTCTTTTTAGTGCCTCCAGTTTCATTCACAATTCCTCCATGCTGTCAGCAACATGCAGCAACGAAGCTCTATAGCAAACCACTAGAGGGTGTGAAAACATTGCAGAAAAGTGTATCTCACAGAACAGTAGCTTCTAATGCCACCAAAACACACGGGTGTAGGGAAATGTGGACACTTTTTCTTTCTGAAATAAGAAAATATTTATAATGATGTAAACCATTTTTAAGAAAATATAGTGCCTCCAAATAAATCAAATAAATAAATTCAAATAAGTTGAAGAGACCCCAGTTCTTATTTATATTTATCCAGATAATCAACCAGATAATCAAAAGGGTTACACATGCTTTACCTTTGGACTCACCTGGGTAGAAAATACCTGTATTGGTTTGCTTTATGCAATTTTTCTCCTACCTCATCAGATAAATATTAAGTGCGGCTAATAGGATATCTGGTCATTGCATATTTGAAAGATATAGGTGTGAACACCAGAATAGTACAGCGGTTAAGGTTTTGGATCAGGACCAGGGAAACCCAGCTTCAAATTCTGCCTCAGCCATGGAAGCTAACTGACCAGTCACTCTCTCTTAGCCAACTTATTTAGCAGGATTGTTGGTATGGGGAAACTTTGGACAAGAGATTCCCCTAAGCTCCTGGAAGAAAGGCAGAACATGAATGAAATGAACAGTCTCTGTCCCTTTCTCCTTCTCTTTTTATTAAAAAAAGGAATGATTTCCTATAACAGGACCCTGTGGGACATCCAGCTGGGTTACTAGAGAATGTCCCACCAAGACAGATTCTGTTTCTCCAGTTCTGACTACCCCAAATTGTGCAACAAATTCTTTGAGGAGTGGGCATACAACCTCATCTAAGATACACCTCCATTTCATAGGCATATCCCACAAGGTGCCTCTATGCCATGTTCACATAACTTTAGAAGAGATCCAAAGAATATTGACCTCCATCTAGAGCCTTCTCATTGTCTTCCCACCACTTGCCATCCAAAATCCCATGAAGAAAGAGAGAAGGAATTGGAAGTATCTTTAATTTTACAAGTGCATCACCCGTTTGCATTTCATTGCTATCTGGTATGAGTTCCCCATCTGCAGAACAGAGCATCTTGGACAAGTCTGCTCTTCAAGGAGTCTGGCATTTGCAATACAGTATCGCAGCAAATGTTGTTTCCATCCTTGATGCCTCAGGCAGGAGGACAAGAAACCTTTTTGTTCTTGTCATTGTCATCAGACACAAATGAATTCCCTCCCCTGCCACATGTACCCAGTGCACTCTGGGCCTGCTGGCCTCATCTGCCTGCATTTCCTTTACTTTATTTTTTTCAGGTAAATCTGCTCTTTTGGTATGATCTTGCTGCCTTTCAAAAACTCTGTTTTTCCTTATGTGTATACGTGCCGAGCACAACCTGTGCATCACTAACACAATGTTCAGACTTGCAAACAAGTACAAAACTACCTAGATGCATCCCAGGTCCAAACACTGGCACCTACTTGACTGTGTCATAGTACATCAGTGTGACCTTAAAGATGTCACCATCACCCGAGCCATGGGAGATGCTGAGTGCTGGACAGATCACAGGCTGGTCCGGTTGGTCCTCAACCTGCACGTAGCCCCTTTACATTGTAAGCAACCAAGGACTGTCAGAAAGTCATTCAACATTGGCAGACTGCAAGACCCAGGCCAAGTTCACTGTTTCCAAGATGTACTTAATGAAAACTCTCTGACAATTTACTGCTTGTAGAAACCTGTTCTGAAAAGTGGATGCAGTTTAAAGATGTTATCACACAGACTGCAACCACTGTACCTGGATTGAAAACCCAGGCGTATCAAGACTGGTTTGATGAAAACCACGAGACCATTTCAGCAGCCCTCCAGGCCAAGAACAAGGCCTATGCAGACTGGCAGAATGATCCATCATCTGTCTCAAAGAAAGACAAGTTTAAGCACCTGCAGTCCAAAGGACAGACAGAATTGCAAGAAATGCAGGAGGAGTGGTGGCAGAGAAAGGCTGAGCAGGTGGAACACTATGCAGACATTCATGCCACCAGAGAGTTCTTCAGCACCATAAAGTCAGTTTACGGTTCTTCTTAATCAGGATGTTCCCCCCTGCTATCATCTGATGGGTGAAGCATGATCAAAGACCAGGAAGGACTGAAAAATTGCTGGGCTGAACACTTTTCCAACCTCCTCAATAGGCTGTCCACAGTTGATCATGATGTCTTACAGCAGATTCCTCAGCTGCCAGTCTTGGATAACCTAGACTTGCTTCCCTCTACTGATGAGATCAAGAAAGTGATCTCACAGATGAACTCAAGTAAAGCAACTGGACAGGATGGCATTCCTGCTGAGATCTACAAAGCACTAGACCCAAACACCTTACAGGTGTTCCAAGACATCTTGGAAGACATTTGGTCCACAGAGAACATGCCTGATGATTTCCACAAGCCCTCATTGTGGCTCTCTATAAAAATAAGGGAAGCAAATCAGACTGCAGGAACTACAGAGATATCTCACTACTGTCCATTGTAGGCAAGATCTTTGCCTGCATTCTCCTGAACAGACTTGTCGCTGTCTTGGAAAGGAACCTCCCAGAAGTGCAGTGTGGCTTTTGGCCAGAATGGAGTACAGCAGACACGATATTTGCCATGAGGCAAGTCCAGAAGTGCATCAACCAGAACAAGCCTCTTTACTTTGTCTTCATTGACTTGACAAAGACATCTGATACTGTAAACAGGGAGGCTCTCTAGATCATCCTGAGATGTTATGGATGCCCGAGGAAATTCGTTAAGTTGATTCAGCTACTCCATGACAGAATGACAAGTCTGGTTCTTTACAATGGTGATACACCAGCTGCATTTGCCATTTCCAATGGGGTAAAACAGGGTTGTGTGCTAGCCCCAGTCCTGTTCAATCTGTTCTTCACTTGCATGTTGTCACATGCTGTCCAGGGTCTGAAGGAGGGAGTGTACATCAGGTACCAGTTGGACAGCTCTCTCTTTGACCTTCGCCACTTTAATGCATGGACGAAGTGCCTCCATACAGTCATCCAAGAAACTCTCTTTGCTGAAGACTGTGCGCTCCTGGTGCGCAAAGACAGTGATCTACAGTTGATGCTGAACAAATTCTCAGATGCTGCTATACTCTTCAGCCTGACTATCAGCCTGAACAAGACTAAAGTACTTTATCAGCCTGTGCCAAATACCAACCCCGTAGAACCAAAAATCACTATTGATGACACCCAGCTGACAAATGTAAACAGCTTAAAATGCTTGGGAAGGATCATCTTGAGTGATGGGTCTTTGGACAAAGAAATTGACTCCAGAATCAGCAAGGCCAGCCAGGTACTGGGGCGGCTGCATACTAGTGACCTATTTAGGAATTACTATAGGAAATCAACAACTCTGATAGAAGAGGAAGTTTTGGAGAGAAAGAGTTAAAGTGTGTTGAACCAAATCTCATGGTTTCTTCTTGTTGGTTACCATCAAGTGCTGTGTCCTCTGTTTCCCTGCTTCTAAGATCAAGCGCTGCCTAGTGGCAGTGGCATCAAGGGGGTAGGGTGGGAGGCAAAAGGGGAGCAGAATGAAAAAACAGCATTATGGCATCTTAACGAAGCCCCACCTCTTTTGGACCCATGTCATACACTGCATGCAAATATGAAAGGGGCAGAGCTAGTGGTATGATGCAGAAAGGGATGTTCGAGATTTCACATGAGGACAATGTCATATTCTGGGATTCCCATTTTTTCTAAGGACCTTCCACAGTTTGACATGGTCAACCCAACTGAAGGTTCTTCTGTATTCAACAAAGCACATATTTATTCTTTGGCTATCCAGCATGCATCAGCAATAATGTCTCTTGTTCCTCAATCTTTTCTAAAACCAGCTTGAACATCTGGCATTTCCCTTTCCATCTCATCTGCACTGGATGATCCTAAGCATTATTTTGCTAGCATGTGACTCATATCTAATGGGAGTCTGGGCTGGGTCAAGGGTATATGGCACCTCTAGCACATGGACTGATGCTGCCATCTCTCACAAATGAGGAGATTTACAGTTTTAGAATTATTTGGAAATAAGGGCAGCATTGGTGCCCCTTAAGCTTTGGCCCCTTAGGCCAGGGCCTAAAGCAGGTCCTGATGAGATTAGATAATGGCTTCTGATACAAGGCCACTCTGAGATTTTCTGAATGAAAAACCAAGTATGAAAGCCTCTTCCCTCTTCTATTTAATTGACAACACCATTTAAGCAGATGTGTTTATAGATAAACCCAGATGTTATGAAATGTCATAGGCACTTTCTTCCAAAATAACCCAACCCAGGTAAATGCTCTTCTCGCCTCCCTGGGTGCAGATGGAATATATGTACAATCATTTGTCAGTGAAGCCTTACCGTTTGCTGTGAAATGAAAATACGTAGATACTCCTTTCTCATTTGCTACTAGTACTAGGCCTTACCTATTTTAGCTGCCAGCCTTTAATCAGTGATGAACTGTCCAAATGAATAGGACATGAAGATAATATAATTCATTGCATTAATCCTCCACTTGTCCAGTAAGCTCAGGGGATATTCATTAAAAAATCAAAATGGCAGATACATGCTCCCTGTCAGATTTCTGATTCAGGAATGCATGTTGATTAGCAATAGAGTATGCAGATATTACATAGAAAATCAGACAAGAAGGAAGTAGGCAATTTGGTTCCTCCAGATGTTTTGGATTGAAACTTCGATCATCCCTGATTGTTGGTTAGGCTGATTAAGGCATAAGAAATTAAAGTCCAAAAATATCTGGAATTCACCAAGCTGTCTGCTCCTGATTTGAGGGATGAGAAACCTCTGACTAATCATCTGAATCTGGCATTCCTCCTTGTCCCCCTATATATGCCACAATTAGGATTAAAAAAAAAAAAAGCTTCCATTACTAACAATGGAAGCATTTAAAACATAAGTTGTTATACATTGTGTGGCTTGGACAAAGGTCATAAGTGGGGTGAGAAAAGGTAATGCCCATTCGTCATGCACTGCTACATTTCAAAAATTTAGCCCCTAGCAAATATGTCTACAGAGGGCTCCAGCTAAGATGGTGGCCACAACCATGTGATCAAAGCCTCACCACTGTTTTTATGTGCATCGTAATATGCATAAAAAGAGGCATGATTTTGATTGCATGGACGTGGCCTTCATCTTAACTTTTATTACCTTCCCTCCCTCCCTGTGGACACTGCTGGACCCTTGTATGGCTTCTGAAAAGGGTTCATGGCTGCGAATGGAATCTAGTTTTAAAGTGCAATTGCTTTGGAGGCTTGTCCAAGAAAGATGGATAGCTAGGGAAGAACCAAAAAGTCTCCTTCATGCTGAACTCCTGATGATTTTATGGATGCATCCATGTAGTTTTCTTGGCGGCAGAATGGATGGGATTTGCATTCTTCCAGAATGGGGGCAGTGGGGGTGGGGTGGGTGGTTGTTTCTTTGTTTGAGAACCTGGCCTAACCTAGAGTGAGTGAAAGAGAGGGAGACACATGAAAGGGTGTTTGGGAGAGAGGAAAGAAAAGTTGGCTCCAGACCCCCACGTAGCTCCGAAACATTTCTTCAGGAGGCTGGGGCAGGTAGGTCATCTAAGCCTTTCCTATGAGCAGGTCTAGCCACCTAATTATTGTCCCCACCTTTATATTTTTTTAAAAAGTAGAATTATATCTGTAGACAATAATAAGCATGATGTTTAGTTTCTTTCATCATACTTTTTCTCCCCCTACTCCCAGAAATGTTAAGGCATCCCCTAAGCACAGTATATGCATCTGGCTAGAGTTTTCCATACCTTTGACTGGAGTGAAATCACCATAAGGAGATTCCAGCCAGACATCTTAGCAGGAATTTGACTTCTTTTTGAATGATTCCAGACAGCAAAATAGGACATTTGCCTGTGCTTGCAGAATAATTCTTTAGGAGATGATACATTTCAGATCACAACTGACGGAGATACGCTTAAGAAGAATCAATTATGACAGAAGGACAAGTGAATGTTGCCTCATGATGACTTTACCAGGTCAAGGATGAATGAGAGAACTTGGCCTTGGTCCACCTAGGATTCTATAACTGCTTCAGACTAATTCTTGATTGGCTGATCTTGGAAAGCTAATCCCCAGGGTTTGCCCTGGTTAGTGCTTGGATGGGAAATCTCAGAGTTTTAGTTATAGACTGGGAAGCCAGAAAAATATCCCAGGAGAAGCAGTGGCCAACCTGTAGGCATTCACAAGAGGGCCAAGGGGAAGCATGTGATGAAACACACATTGCAGCTCCTGCCCTTTGAGGTTCAGATACCCCCAACCCTCTTGCCTCCTCTGGCCATTGGGTCAGATGGCAGATGAACTTGTTTGTAATAATGGCTATTGAATAATTGTAGGTTGGCCTTGACTACATCATGTTTTTCTGTTGTTTTTATTTTAGTTGCAATTGCATTAGTTTTTAATCCTATGTTAGCCACCCAGAGTCACAGTTTGAGAATTGGGTGGCCATATAAATCCATTAAATGAACCAACCAGCTGGGTAAATGAACCAAATAAATCAATAGAAGAAAGAAAGAAAGAAAGAAAGAAAGAAAGAAAGAAAGAAAGAAAGAAAGAAAGAAAGAAAGAAAGAAAGAAAGAAAGGGAGGGAGGGAGGGAGGGAGGGAGGGAGGGAGGGAGGGAGGGTGGGTGGGTGCTGGACAAGATGGACCAGAAGTTTATGTCTGCTCTCCATTTCCTATTGGTAGCATTAATTGATGATGATGATGATGATGATGATGAATTAATCTCAAGACTTCAGTGTGTAGATTATATTTATTTTGTTTATCTATTTTATCCAGTTTATACCTACTGCAATCAACAAGATTAATTGTACATATTAATTGTATTATTATTTAATTAATAAATACACACAAAGCCATACAGTAAAACTCTTATGGCAAAGGTTCACAAACTTTCTCAGTTCATGGCGCCTTTCATGTCTAAGTAATTTTTTCACAGTGCCCCAGGCCAAAATTATGAACTACCTTGAGCTGGTAGCAGTGTCTGACAGATATCGAGTATTGCTGTGTTTCCTTTGAAAATTTAAAATATCTTGCACCTTCCCTGTGACTTCCCTGTGGATCTATGGTAAGAAAGCAATAAAGTCATACGAAATAAAACCCATAAAAATAATTAATCTAGCTATGATTCACAAGCATCCTCCTCCATCTGAAACGTGATCTTTAACAACTTTTAAAAACTAACAATGTGGAAGCAACTCTTAATTCTGTAGATAGACTCTTCCCCATCATAGCACAGCTGAAAAGCAGCATCTCCCAAGCAAAGCCCCCCCTCAATTTGTGATAGTAAACTTTAGCCTAAGGAATTTCTCCAGAGTATACAAATGACATAAATTTGCAGACAAAATAGGATTCGTTCTGTGAGACGTGATACACTTAGATGAGCAGCTTTGGTTACATGTCTTTGCACATTTCTTTTTGGTGATTTTAATGGTATGCTGTATTTGAAAAAATGTATTACAATACTTTGTTATCTTAACTGTCTTTTATACTGTGTTTTTAATAATTAAATATTTTCCCTCTCCCCCCTTTGTGAGGAGGTTGTATTAATAAATGTAACACATGTAATTCATTGATTTATTACTTACAACAGTTGGGCTTTCAATGATACTAATTGCACCATATTTGCATCACAAGGAAATCTTCCAGAATCCAGAATACACAGGCAGCCTTTCCAGAAAACCGTCTCAAGGTTTACCTAAGCTTTGTATGTGCAATATAACGGACATTCCAATGAACATCAATACTTCTGAAACTTCACGGTGATTCTGACATATTACTATGTTCTGCTCAGATCAGGGGGCAGGAACGTCACAATGTTTGCCAGGATTGCAAACAGAAGCCTTTGAAAGCCAGCTGGATGGGAGGTGGGAAGGAGGTATGATTGAATGAGGGTTTGAGAGCATGGATTGTAAACAGATGTCTTCAGGCTCAGGCAGGCCTTTCGAAGCTAGTCCCTGAATTGGGAGCTGAGCGAAGGGCAATCCACTGAACACTTGACTGAACTTCTTACAGGACAGAACTGAAATAACAAGGATTTGCAGAGGTATGGGGAATCTTGGAGGGGCATGGAAAACACTCCTCTATAAGAATGTCCTATAAAGATAAAACTCCAGGGATGAAGCAGTCTGTGAAATGATGCCATCAGCGCAGGAGGCTCTGAGGAAAAATCAAACTCTCTGCAAAGGCATAGGGAAAGAATCTCCTGGATGATATTGGTATGATCAAGATAACATAAATGTTATCCCTATCCGCAGTAGCTTACAAACCAACGTAAAAGTAAATTGCAGTGATTTGTTTCATTGTTCAGCTATTCACATTATTTTGCTTTTCTAGAAACTCCTGCACTGTTTTTTGCTGTCCCTTTACTGTCATCCCTGGGAAGACAGATGGTTCTCTGGGGAAAGTCCTTGTGAAAAGTCCTATGTACCAGAAATGTCTACAAGCTTTTTAAAATTTAAGTCAAATTTAATTCATGCAGTCACTTAAGCAATTTTGATTTTCAGAACTGACCATCATCAATAGAGGATGGATTTGTTAGCATAAAAGACACCATTTGCTTACTTTACTTCTTATACTGTGGACTCAGTATCTGAATTATGTTATAGACAATTGCAGATGATGATCCAGACAGTACCTGGGTTTGTTTTCCCTGGACTTGTGCTGTTTTATAGATTATCATATCAGCAACTCACAGTCTCAGGTTCTCCTGCAGCAGTGAACCATCAGAATTTTACTTGACAATTAAAACAGTGCCACTAGCATCAGTTAATCAATATAAGCTTACCTTCTCCATCTTGGAAGATAAGGCAACTCATTTCCCCACTATTGATCATTCAGATATGTTTATCACTACCTTTCCAAATCAATTTGCTTCCATCGTTACTAGATAGGGAAATTGAGGGAGATGTGTCCTAAACTGAATAATGTGCAAACCATTAACAATGATGGCTGGGAGCAAGTTCATCAAGACCTTAGTGACAACTTCTGCTGGTTCAAGGCTGTCATCAGAATTTCTGGGGATATTGAATGCCACACTCCAAAAGTAGGCAGGGCCAGAACTCATGGGGGAATGGAGGTGCTGGGGGCTTTAAGGGCTACAGATTTGTTGCTTGACCCCACCCCCTTCCAAAAGTAGCTCTTTTTTATATTATCTACTATGGGGGAGCTCTGAAGTTGCAAAAAGGATCTTGATGGAATGCATGCAGCCTTTGACCTGTACTTTTTGCATCACTACTGTAAGAGATCAGTCTGGAGGATCACCATCATCATCATCATCATCATCATCATCTAACATTTCTGAAGTGTTAGAAAGGGGCAAGTGTATCTCTGAGGACAGCATATTCCATACTGGCAGTGGTGGGGGGAGCACAACAGAGAAAGTCTTTCTCTTCTCCTGTCAGGTTCAGGCCAGGAATCACCACAAGACAGTCCAGAATTCAGCTCAGCTTCTATATTAGCTTGCACCTAATAGACAGAATCTTGCCAGACTAACTCTAATCTCCCAATGATAGCAACTATAACCATCATGCCCTTGAGGGGGCAGTCTCCTCCTCTTGACTTTCACACAGTCCATCTGGGGGCTGAGGAGATGCTTCCCTTGGAATGTCTCTCCCCCGTCCCTGTAACCTTGAAGCTCCATTCCAGAATCCTCCCCCCTCATGCCTTCCATCACATCTCCCTTGTGGTGGTGGGACCTTAAGCAGACCCTCTCTAGACATTGGAAATGGGCAGAATCAGATTCATAGACATAACTTTATGGTTCTTTGATTCTATTTTGGGTAAGACACCTTTGATATAACCTGTCATCACACTTATAGGTGATAACCCCCTTTCATAGGGCTCAGAAACCTAATGGCAACCAGTACAGTGACTGAAGTGAGGTGCAATTCTGCAATACAGTAATGAGTTTCTCCTACTAGCAGTCTGGCCATTGTATTCTGTACCAGTTAAAGCTTCCAGGTTGTTTTCAAAGGCAGTCCAACACACAACAGATTGTACTAATCCAATTGTGTGAATCAGGGCATGAGGTGTCATTGCCAAAGATACCAGTTTATGAACTGATTCTTATTTTTCACTATCAGGATTCCTTCCATAAGACCAAAAATAGGTTATAGAGGCAGTTCTTCTTCATAAGTCATGCTGTATTATACATTTCTTTGGTGCGGATAATTTCCAAAGCCAAAACTACCACGCAAGCAATTTTCATATGCCTTATCATGTATCTCAGGGAACTTTGAATAAAGACCTACCTGAACTGTGGACAAAACAGAAAATAAGCTAATATTGTTAAAATGACTTTTATATTATTCATTTCTGCTGAAATATGGCTTGCAAGTCTAACCCCATATTAACTTGTTTAAACTAATAACTATTGAACTAATTCAATAACAAAAACCAGAGATTTGATAAAACAGCTTGGATAAAGCGAAGTTTTGTTGAATTGCTCTTTTTTCTTCTGTTAAAACATTATATATGGATTTTTATGAGTGTGTCTATTTTGCCAGAATTAAAGCTAAAATGAAGAAATAAAAATTATTTTCTCATTTTGTTCTTCCACAATTATAACAATAATACAATAATTATGTAACTATTTCAGACTCGAATATAATCTAGAATAATTCAGTTTTGAGAAAAAAATCATTATTACATTTATACTTTTAGATAATTGATAATAACCGCCTACCTCTGCTGCCATGTGATATACTGTATGTTACATAAGTACTTTATTCTGAATGTAGTTATTTTTCAGCAGAAGTGTTAATGGAATCACTCAGTAGCTATCAAGGATTAATGAACTGAAAATAGGTCTTTTGGGGAACATTCACAGACAGCCTGCCATAGATATATATATATTCCTTGTATACATTTCGGGTTATTGTGGTTTATTGACATAGTTGGAAGAGACCCATGTTAGTCTATGGTAACCAAAAATCAGAAGAAATCTATTAGCACCTTTTCCAATGAATAAATTTTGTTAAAAGGCATACACCTTTGTGAGATACAAAAGTTCACAGGCTGATTATGCAGATGCAGGACACTCTATTGCAGATCTCAAAGTGACCATTTTGGAAAAAAGCGATTTTAACACACGACTGAGCTACAGACTGCTAAACTTGCATACATCAAAAGTTTTCAAGAATCTCAAAAGGTCTCAACAAACACAATGGGTTTTTAATACATTGCAATTATTAACTGATAAGGTACTTGCAATCTGTCTCTCATGGAACCTATATCTGTATAACTAACCTATCTTCCCCTCCTTTCGCCCTCCCTATGCCTCATCCCTAATGAAATCCTACATCAGTTTAGCCATTTCACTGTCAAGCAACAAGACCAAGGTGGTAAACAAATGATTTGCCAAATATTTCTATGTTCAAATGTTTCCAGGGTATTATAAGCTGGCACTAACCTAATATTTATCAGCAAGAGCAAGAATTGTACAAAGCTATCCTTGATATCCACATAGTTCTCATCATGATGATGTTCAGGAAGCCACTGAAGGCCTGGCTGTTCTTCCAGCCCTTGGGGTAGGGTGATGGTGCAGCCCTTGTCAGATGGGAGATTTATGTACGTGTCTGCCTTTGGGACATTTATGAATTTTTCTCTAATTTATAGCATTGTTCTTGCTTTTTAAACTGCAAGCTGCCCAGAGTCTTTGGGAGTTGGATAGCCTGTAAATTGTTTAAATAAATACAATACATAAATAAAACCTAAAGTGAGTTTAGGGTTAGGGTTAATGCCTGAATCTAAAGCACAATTTGAAAAAGGGAGCTCTTTTCTCTCACAACCTAAAATGGAGAAAAACCACAAACAGTTGCAACTTTTTCAGCAAAATAAGAGGAAAATTGCAGGAAAATTAAAGCTCAGCTTCATATCAACATGCCAAGTATCATAGACATCATTCAGGTCTGATCATCAAATAAAGCCCAAGTAAAGCTCAATTCTCTTTTTATCCCTAAGGTTTCTCCACTCTCCAAGACTGACTGACTGATTGATTGGACTTGTATTCTGCCACAATCAAAAGGACTGTTGTTGGTTCACACATCAATAAAAATACAATGAAACATCCATGTGGTAGAAGAATGTAAAATAACATAACCCAAAGCAACACAGTAATTGGTCACTTTAATGGTATCAGCTCACCTCCTCAAAGGCTCTCAAAAATTACTCAGTTTTTAATAGCCTGCAGAAAGCCAGTAGAATGGGGGCAGATGAAATGGGGGGGGGGGGCTGTTCCAAAGCATAGGCACACCCACAGAAAAGACATGCTTTGTAGGCATGCCACTTCCATTACCTCATGAATGTGTGACTCATGAACAGGTTTACCCATGATATAATGGATAAAGATCAGACCGATCTGAAGGCACAACTGTTGTTCATTTACTGCAATGTTCTCCCACCCTTCCCTCCCCTTTTGCTGCTGCGTTGCCATCCTTTGTGGTGTTCAGAGAGAAGCAAATTAGGACTGGAGTTTCATGGAGGCCTAGGTTCTGGATGGAGTAGGCTCCAACCCACTGTATGCCCTTACATATCATGCAGGCAGTCCACTGTGTGCTGTATGATTGATGCCATTTTGGAAATCAGTTGTGGTCCTCTTAGGAACCTTGTTGACTGAGGATAGCAAACAATACACTTTTCATGCAAAGAATATGGATGTGATACAACTACATAAGGTTTTTTGGGGTGCTAATGTTAAAGCAAACAGGATGGAAAGAAATAGCAAACTTAGTCTGAGTGAAAATGAAAAAAATACTCTGCTGCAGAAAGGCTCTTAACTATACCAAGATTAGGTTCGTTTCCCTCCATGTGGAAGGTTCCATCTTAAGAAACTACTAAATGCCAGCTACCCTATTTTGATTTTTGTAATGGATGCTATTATATACACAACAGCCAGTTTGGTCTAGTGGATAAGGGGCTGGACTGAGTGAGGAAACCTTACCACTAGTCTTGCCATAGGCATGAAAGCCAGCTGGATAACCCCAGGCCATTCATTCCCTATGAACTCTAGGCAATGACGTGCTACTTTTGAAACTGCTGCCTAGAAAATTGCATGAACTTGTCCATGTAATCACCAGAAGTCATGTCTTTCTTGGCCAAAAAAAAAAAAGTATACGTTCAGTAGTATTATACAGCTGCCATCCTGAGTTCGGTACTGAGTGTGTGGCTATATAAAATTATTATTATTATTATTATTATTATTATTATTATTATTATTATTATTATTATTATTATTTGCACAGTCAGCCAGCTGTTTAGGCTGGATTTGGCATTTTGATTCACCCACCAAGTCCTTCCCAAGGACCTGGGATAGGCAGATGTTTTTTGATGGTGTTCAGAGAAGTTATCGTCGTAGGATATAAGTAAAACTGCCTTTTGCAATTGACTGATGATGATTTTGTCAATGCTGATGGTGTTCAAGTGGTGCTCCAGATGTTTTGGGATTGTACTCAATGTGCCTATTACTATTGGTACTATCTTGGCTTTCTTTTGCCACAGTCGTTCTATTTCTATTTGCAGGTCTTTGTATTTTGTGATTTTCTCCAGTTCTTTCTCTTCTATTCGGCTGTCTCCAGCTATTGCAACGTTCACTATCTTATTCTTATTATTATGGTTGGTCGCACAGTCAGCCAGATATTTAGACTGGATTTGGTATTTTTATCCACCCACCGAGTCCTTCCCAAGGACCTGGGATAGGCAGATGTTGTCTGATGGTGTTCAGAGAAGATATCATTGCCATTGCCAGGACTTCTTGTTATCTGCTTTGCCTGCTAGTTTGTGTGTGTGTGTGTGTGTGTGTGTGTACTGGCTGTGTAATACTTTGCCTTTATTATTGTTGTTGTTGTTGCTGCTGTTGGCTGCACAGTCAGTTTTGGGATTGCACCCAAGGCGCCTATTACTATTTGTATTATCTTTGCTTTCTTTTGCCACAGTCGTTCTACTTCTATTTGCAGGTCTTTATATTTTGTGATTTTCTCTAGTTCTTTCTCTTCTGTTCTGCTGTCTCCAGCTATTGCAATGTCCGCTATCCAGACTTTTTTGTCTTCCTTATCAACAATTGTTAAGTCTGGGGTGTTGTGTGGCAGGTGCTTGTCTGTTTGAACTCTAAAATCCCAGAGCACCTGAGCTTCTTCATTTTCTATTACTTGGTCTTAGAAATCCCACCAGTTCTTGCTTGCAGGCAAGTGGTATTTCTTGCAGATACTGTATTCCATGCACCATTGTTTGTAGTCAGTCTGTGTGATCTTCTTGCAGCAGCTGACTAGGTGGTCCACTGTTTCTTCAGCTTCTTCGCAGAGGTGGCATTTGCTGTCTGTTGCTGTCTTCTCAATTCTGGCTTTATATGCGTTTGTTCTTAAGGCTTGGTCTTGTGGAGCCAGAATTAGCCCCTCTGACTCTTTCTTCAACTTTCCTGCTCTTAGCCATTGCCAGGTCTTCTTGTTATCTGCTTTGCCTGCTAGTTTGTGTGTGTGTGTGTGTATGTGTGTGTGTGTACTGGCTGTGTAATACTTTGCCTTTATTATTGTTGTTGTTGTTGCTGCTGTTGACCGCACAGTCAGCCAGATGTTTAGACTGGGTTTGGCATTTTGAGTCCTTCCCAAGGACCTGCGATGATGATGATGATGATGATGATGGTGGTGGTGGTGGTGGTGGTGATTTTGTGACTGTTTGAGATTTCTGATCAAATGAATTGGAGGATGAACTGTGGTTGTTTTTTTTTAAAAAAGTAAAATAAAACAAACAATATACACTGACTTTAAACCTTCGTTTGTCTCTGCTGTTAGTAATTTTCCCATTCTTCAAGAGCAGTTTCCCTGCGATGCATGCCATCTTCAGCCTTTCTATATATGAATATACACACCTGCATGTGAAAGAGAAACTGGAGACACAAAGTGTTGCATATTATTAGGAACATTCCCAATAATAATGGGAATGTTACCAATATTCCCAGATATCTAAATAATAAGAAAACTGCTCAGGAGTTCTAAATTAACAGAGAAGATAGTATCCTCTGCAATTCCATACAGCAAATAAAAACATCCTCCTTTTTTAATGTGCATTTTCCATTACTTTGTCATTTATAAAAAAAGTCTAGCCTCCTTTTTAAAAATTAACAGTAATCCAGAATCTATGATACCAGTGTTCATCACCTTTGCTACAGTGCATTATAGCAAGGACTTGAATAGGAAAATCACAGTCTGTTGTATTCATGAAAATGTGGGGGTGGGCATGTGTGTAAATCAAATCTTTATTTCGGTCATAGAAATATACATTTTCACTTAAAGGTTGAAAAGTCAAGGATTGGGATTGGCAAAGTCATCTGCTGAAATGTGAAGCCATTTTTCAATACCTATTTTAAGGCTTGGAAGGAGAGGGGAAAAATCCAGCCTGAAATAGCACTTAGCTAGCTCTTCTTGCACTTAATCTTAATGATTTTCTACTGAATTGTCTGTCTGGATGTTCTGGCCATCCAGCATGCTAGTCCAGGAATAAATTATAGTGCAGGGCAAAAACTGAAAGGAACATGCATTCTTTTTGATTTTCTAATGATTTACTAAAAGGAATACCAGGATTCCTTAAAAGAGAATCACATTAAAAAAAGAGCTCACTTTTCATGCAGTTATTTGGAAACACTGAATCAGTGAATGGAAACAGTGAATAGGTGTAGGGGACCTTGATCAGCTGGGCAACAACTTTCCACCTTCTAAAATGCTGAGTTTTGGGATATGAACTTGTCACTCCCCTCTTGGAATCAACTCAGAGTTCTATCTGCAGCCCTTTCATCCCAAGAGAGGTTATGCCTAGAGTGGAACAGAACTAGAATCACTTAACAGCATCCTAAATCAATGGCAGACAACACAGGCCACAAAAGGAGGGACTATATGCCCTTCAAAGCATCTTCCAAAACAGAATCAGTTTCAGCCCTTCCTTCCTGTTAAAGCCAGTTCTGTAATCCTAAGAATCTTTTCCCATTTTCTCTCACAATGTAATGCTGCACACTTGGAGGAAGGAAGGTTTCAGATTACTCATATTTCTGCACCATGGGTTTGGGTGGGGGAAAATCAGAGCTACATCCCCCAAATAATTCAATGTCATCAGGACTGGCACATCTTCTAATTTTGCATCATGGCTGAGATGGTAAACGAAAGTTATCAGTTGATGTCCTTCTTCAGCCCTAACCCTAGCATTCTCTATAAGTCAAGGCTTTTATCTCCAAGATTTACATCCATGAGGCTATTTCAGTAGGAGCTTTGGAAATGAAATGCCTTCTCCTAGGAAGTAGCCCTGATGCCAACATTGCTGTATTTTAACTAACAGCAAAATTGCAGGTGCAAATTTAGCTAGGCATTTTCACTGATTTTACTATAGTGTCTTTTTCAATTTCATTATTACTCATGCTTTTATCTGTTGTTTATTTTGTTTGTATTATTGTTTTTCCAAATTTTGGTAGACCATTTTAATCTGGATTCTTAAATAGCCAGCACCCCAGGGCGCTGTTGACAGGCTGAATTTGGCTTTATAAACCCTAACTAAGCTCTGTTCCAGAGAGGAATCTTAGCCTCTCTTCCCACATACTTCGCTGTATAACATAAGACCATATTATTCAGGTATCCCCAGTTACCTGCAATTGGATTTCATTATTGCACTGTTATTCCAGTCAAGAGCTTCTGAACACTGTAAGCTGAATTTACTTTCATCTTGTAATTAATGACAAAATTGTTCTCCTCCTACTTTTCTGACAAGTGCCAACAGCTGTTTGACTTTACAAGTCCTTTGGCCTATTTTCTTATGATTTGGTTTCTTAGACATTAACGTTATGGTTTTTCTTTAAATCCAGGAGTACATTTACAAGGGGGAGGAAGAGATGAGTGTATCATCTGTGCTTATTTGTGTTTCATGTTTCAGAGCATACTCTAAAATATTAGTCCTGTTTTAGATGTATGTGCTTATTTATCAGGATTATCTAAATCACTAATGGAATATTAAAAAGTGCACACAACAAATCTTGACTAAAACAAATATATTAATCTTGAATATATGCAAGAATTATCCACTCAAACTGGGTTGCTGAGACTTTCCTCTCCAGAAAAATCAGGAACACAAATAAGGTGCTTTTCTGGGATTATTACATACAGTCTTTATCAAGCCAGACATGTGTTCTGTATATGATATAACTTGCAAAGAGAGAACAAGAGTGAAGCTTCATGCTGATGATCCTTATGTTGTTCATTCACTGGACTTACATGGGTATACGTGGCATTAAAGCAGCAAATTTCACCTCAAACCTATAAATATTCTCATTTCAAGTCTTTAATTTAATGTATTCAGCCTTTCCTAGAAACAGTTCCAAGGCAGTCCACAGCATATAATAAAAATGACAGTACAATATGGTTAATAATAAAATGAATCAATTGAAATCGCAAAGTTCCATGTTCCATAAAAACACAATCATAAATGCAACAGAAGAATACTTGATTTATTATGCTAGTTTTAAGCTGTGATTTAGCAGATTGCAAATTATTCAATCAGTTGTCTATCCTGAGAAAGCTTTATTTTCCTTTAGCCAACAGTGACAGGAAGGAAGGAAGGTAACAGGCAAGAGAGCCTCTTTGAGGAGGTAGGCCAAAGCTCAGGAGCACAACCAAGCCTTTTGATCCCAACAAGATGAACAAGCGAGATTGATGAAAGACGTAAGAGGGCTAACATTTATCACTGCTGCTTGCTAAGGTTGAGAGAAGGCTACCTTTCTGATATCTCAGACCCCAACCAAGAAATGCTCCAAAAGTAATGACCAGTAATTTGAACTGGGCTCCAAAACTATTTGGGATATTTGTTTTCCACAAAGGGATACTGGTTTACATATTCTCAAGAGATACCTCTGGTTAAAAAATAACCTAGCTTCCATATTCTGGACTAGTGGAAGTATATAGACGGCCTCACAAAGCTGAGACTGATGTGACAAATATTCTTATTTCTGGATTCTGCAGTTCTGGTCATCTTGGCACATGTCCTCAGCTGAGCAAAGATATATTTGAATACTAAAACCTCAGAACATATTCATGTCTAGAAGAATCTCTAAATTATGAAGCAGCTATGTGGTAGACAAGTCCTTGAACCTCTGATACAGTAGGCGATCCCACCAATTTGTTAGGGATCCATGTGAGTCTTCAGATTCAGAAGCTGAAGTGCTTGACCAGTCTGACCAGCATGCACCAAAGGGATTAACTGAAGAGAGGGCACTGGAGGAGGCACAGGTGTAGGTTGAGTCAGCTGATACAGAGATTGATCTAGGCATGGTCCCAAATCCAACAACCTGTTGTAAATTAAGAAGAGAAGATCAAAGGAAATCAAGCCACATACTTGAAAGAAAAAAGCATGACTTGTCAAGCTGATAGTCAGGGCTATATAAAAGAGATGGCTTTTATCACTAGCTCTTTGTGGCAAACATTGTTCAGATTTCCTCCCTGTGACCTGTCTCTATGCTGCTGTTGGAACCTTGGACCAGAAATAATTTTTTCTTAGATCTTCCTGGACCAGAGATAGCAGAAAGCTTGCAGGGTGCTTTCTGTTACTTTGGGGAAAGATTTAGGACTGCAATAAATATCTTGAGTTTGTTATTAGAAGCTGGCTATGTGGGGGTAACTGGTAGCATAGAATACTAGCTGATCTTGGAATCTCAGAAATGCTAAGTAGGATCCAGCATAGTTATTCTTTGTATGGGAGCCCAACAGGGAATATCAGGGCTGTAGACATGGACATCAAAGAAACATTCTAGAATTGTTTGCAGTGGCAAACCATTTCCATATTTTGGCCAACAAAAACATGGATTTGCGGGTTGACTAGGAGTCAGCTCAACTTGTGTGATACTTTACTTTGCACCTCCATCCATTACAGATTTGTTGTGTACCTGCCAGCTCTTCCTGCCAGACTGTCAATGTACATGACCAACAAGGGAGAAATGTTCTGTATCATATACTGAGAGAATCAAATTATCCCAGCCCTTTCATCTCCTGGAAATAGAAGATTTTTCATCATTTTAAAACCAGAGGCAGAAGTGACAGGACTGAGACTGGGAAACAGTATGGTTTGCCATTTTCCCCATAATCTCTGAATAAAGTTTAAAAACTCAGGAAAAAGTGAAACCCAGATAAAAGGAAGTAGGGGTCTTTGTTTCAAGAGAATTCTATTTTTAATAAAATAGATAATATGTTCTAAGCAGGAACCTGAGCCAGGTTTTTAATTTATGTTCCTGTGTCATGTCAAAGTCTACATATTCTTTATTTTCCTATATAAATTAAGGAATTGTATGTAATTTCAGTTTTCCAGTCAAATTTCAGGTTTATTCATCCTATTTCTGTAGAATCTTCCTTTAATACTTATTTGAAAACTTCTCCAGTATCTCTTTGCACAGCTTTTTGGCCAAAAATTATATAATGTTTCTTCTGTTTGTTTTACTTAAATTGCCAGAAGAATCTTCCTAACATGGACAGTTCTATCATTTTCCTCCCTCAACGTTGAATGTTTGCATCTTATTTAAAGTTAAAAAGGACGTTTACACTCTATCATGTCTTTAAAAAAACAAAGTTTCATTTTGTTTATATCCCATGAGATTGGTTTATTTCCCAAGGGTGGAAAGAAGGGATGAATCCTCTAGACACATGCCTATATACTATGAAGCCAGAAAGTAACCCTACAGAGATTATTTCAGTATTTCCTTTTTGACTTTTTAATCACCACTAAGGCAGCACAGGTTGTGAGATCCCTATTATTGCCCACACACTAAGCTTAGGAGGTATACCATGTGATGCCCCCTTAGAAAATATATGTTGGCAGCACTAACTACCAAACCACTATCCCACACCTCTAGTGTGAAGACTCAGAGGAGAGATTTGAGACCCTCAGCCTTCTAACCTATGTGACACAAGGTTGAATCTCTAGTCAAAGATCAGCCATTCCCCCCCTCCAAAAAATACATATATATGTTGTAGTTTAATTTACAAGTTGTTTGCCCACATCTACTCCATTAATAACTCTATTCTAGAGTTCAGTTCACTCCAGAAATTAGTAAGTAGAGCAGAATCTTCTGATCTCTCCTGCCTTTATGAAGACTTATTGTGAAGCAGAAGATCAGAATGAAACAGAGGCAGAAAATACAACACAAAATATGCTATCCAAAGGCAAGAGTGATGGGGAGGTTTCTTTTTACACAATATCCAAATATACTTTAAAAGATATCTAGTATTTAGTGCACTATTTTCTTTATAAAGGCTGGAGGGAGGAGCTGAACAAAACATACTATGCCCCTTTGTTTCAGAAAATCCCAGGACTTTCACTAGTGATTCTGGCATTGGACTGGAACATTTTCCTTCCTCCAGATTCTCATGATAGTAGATGATATTCTGTGGGTGAGTGAGGAAAGGGTGGCTGGGAAGAGAGAAATGTTTAAATAATGTATAAATTAGGCATTTTAAAAATCCACCCTTATTTTTTTTAATAAACTGTTTGACAGCTTATACAGAGTTTAACAAACAAGAATAAAAATAACCAGTGCTAATACAATCAGATATAAATATATATACATATATGTAATGGTGATTAAAATGAACTAAAACTTAAGGGGAAAAAAAGGAAAAAGGAAAGGAAAAAAAAGATCCATGTAATGTTCATAATAGTATGAATACAGAATTGGACTTCTTAATATACATTTTTTAAAAAGTCCATCTAATAACCAGTTACTGAACTTTACTTCTGCAGTATTTTTTTTTTAATCTTGAAGTGTAGTTTGCTATAATACAAGAAGTATTGCAAGTAGTATTAAAAATATGGCTTTTTTGTTCATGGAGGCGAGTCTCTAAATCAGAGTTTCTCAACCGTGGCAACTTTAAGATGTGTGGACTTCAACTCCCAGAATTCCACAGCCAGCATGGCTGGCTGGGGAATTCTGGGAGTTGAAGTCCACACATCTTAAAGTTGCCAAGGTTGAGAAACACTGTACCAGATGCACCTCAAACAATTTAGGATGCCTAACTACAGTGGGGTTTTTTTCCCTTTATGCCTCCTATATTTTGTAATATCAAGTGAACCCTTGTAAGAAGAGCACAAGCTATCCACAGTACAAATTCTATTAACAGGAAACGAGGTGTCAAGGGATGCCGCATTTATCCCATGTTGTTAAGCAATTCCTTAGCCAGAGTTCTTCCAGTTATCATCCGAGGAGAAGGGAACTCAATCACAATTCATTTTTCTTTGTCTGCTAGAGGTAGGGATTTTGAGGCTGCACAAAAGCCAGCCACAATCTAGCGAGGTGCCGACTGGATCTCTCCTTGCTGTCGCTCTGCGGAAGATTTCAGCTATAGCAGGAACACACAATGCAATACTAAAAAGCAAGCCGTCATTTTTCTGCACAACCTCCAACTGGGAAGTTGTGAGATGTAGAGAAAACCTGGTGGGGGAGGAACTGGGTTCAACTTCCCGTTCAACCTGAAACCTCACCCAGCAATCTCATGGACAAATCCACCTTGTTTCCTTTTAAAACTTTCTGCTCTGTCTTTTGGTGTCCAAATTGCATTTATTTATTTAGCCAATTTAAATACTTTGCATGTTGTACTAACCCATGATTTCTTTAACCAGACATACAGCAAAAACCACCACACATTTTAAAAATTCCTACATACCACCAGGTGCCATAACACTGCATCTCAAGAATAGAAATGCTGGGCTCAACTCCCATCCTGGCCATTTACACATATGCCTTTATAATGCTTATGTTTGCACATCACACTAAGCTAGAAGGGGGAAAAACCCAAAGAAACAAAGTAAAATCACATTTTAGCAGATAGCGACATGTGAATTGGGCTCCTGTATCTTAAATCAAGAGGAGAAAAACTTTCTAAGGAACATACAGCAGAAATTCAGAATTAAAAATACAAAACCTAATATAACGATCTTGACATTTAAAACATCTGAATGCTGGAAACAAGGAAAAAGTTTCAGTCTTTGAGTAAGTAACACAAACAAACCAGGAAGACTTGGCAAATGTTAGCTGTAGCTGGTATACCCAATATACATAGGGTATATACCCCATATACATAGATGTTTATGCTACCTTATATAAAGAAGCAAATCTGCAGGCTTGAACACACAGAACATGCACAGATTGACCAGTGTGGTTTTAAAAACTGGCAATGAAAATCGTTTGTGCTAGCAATTGCCCTTGCATTCTCTCCCAGGCGTCACCTTTGCCCTCCTCATTTCCCTGCCCTCATCTTCTTTGTTTCCCACAATCCTCTCTTCTCCTAGACTCTCTCTCTCCAGGCCAGCTTGAAACATATTGCTGAGGCCAACTTGCTGGGATAGAATCATAACATGTAAGGTTTGGGAAGGATATTAGAGATATTCTAGCCCAATTCCTTCCCCAGATTAAGAATCCACTACTACAATTTTCCCAAGGGATAGCCATCCAGCCTCTCTTTAAACACCTCTAGCAAACAGAATCCACCACCTCCCAAGGAAGTCTGTTCCATTGTTGAAAAGCTCAGGAATTTTTTTTCTTGACATCCAACCAAAATCTGCATTCTTATCATTTAAGCCCACTGTTCCTTATCCTATCTTCAGGAACAACTTTGAACAAGGCTGCCCTATGTTCCTTCCGCAGGACAAAAAGGCTAAGTTCCTTTTGAGCTTTAGCACTTTTTACTTCCTTTCTGCTCATATTAGCTACTTGCTGGAACACCTACATGGTGATTTCATCCATCTTTCAATTCCTCTATATGTCCCTTTTAACTCTTAGCTTATTCAAAGGCTCCCTATGTGTCCGTAAGGGTTTCCTAAGCTTGTTTCCATTTTTTTTTTCTTATTACAAATGATATGCAAATGTACTTCCAGTATCTTATTTCAAGTTCCCAATTCTACTGTGATCTGAGGATTTCTATTTGAGTGGACCTTTATCCTCAGATTCCTGGATCACTACCCATGTGGTTAGTTCCTTCACATACAATGCAACTCCTCCTTCCCCTTGGTCTGGCCTCCTCCTTTTCTATAAGTTATCCCCTTTAGCCTTTGCATTTCATTCATGGGATTCATCCGCCAGGTTTTAGTGGTGCCAACTAAAATGGATTTGCTTTCCCACATTAAGATTTCTAATTCCTCCTGTTTGTTCCCCATACCTAAAATTATCTACATTGTCAGCCCTAGTAGATAGGCCAGACCAGAAAATCAGCTTCATGGGAAGAACAACATAACAACATAATAAGGGTATAACAACATAATCTTGCAAGCCTGATTGTGCTTTACCTCCCCTCCTTCTCAGACCCAGGAGACAGGGAGGAGCCTGCTTGAGTTGCTTCCAGATACTCTCTTGCTTCCCAGGACTTAAAGAATCTTTCAGCCTTCTTTGCTTGTGTAATGATTCCTGCACATTTCTGTCAAGGTCATCTTCCTTACTCTCTATATACATGCATACGTAAAATCATCATACATGTTCCCTATGCATAATAACAACATCAAAGAAATAGCTTGGGGCTCCTGGAAAGTTCTCTATTTGCAACACAAAGAATGATCCACTGGCAAAGGGAAAAGTCAGCTGTTGGAGTCTTCCTTGACATGGCTACAGACATGTCTCCCACCTCCAACCCTTTACACTGATGGAAGGAATAAGAGCAAGATGTGAAATTACTAAGGGACATCTTGGATGTATAGGCTAACTTAACTGATTGATTGATTACATGCCATCAAGTTGTTGTTGACTCTTAGTGACCACACAGATAAATGTTCTCCATGAGGTTGACTTACAACAACAACAATAATAATAATTGCCTTTTCTGCCACATTTACTACTATTGTTCTGCCTTGCAGGATTTTTGCAGTGTAGGAATTATGCAATAACATTTTTCAGTGTACTGTAGTCATTTGTTTTATTTATATTATCTTATCCTTTCTTTGTTTAACTGTTTACCTACCAAAGTTGATGGCAGATATGAAATAGGACTTCATCTTTGTCTGCAGCTGCTACCAACAACTTTTAAAATTTTCCCATTTCTATATATTTTTTCTAAATTAGAACTGTATATAGAAGATTACAGAAAGGAAGGGGAAGTTCAAGAAAATAAAGGGGAATAAAAAATATGCATATATGCTGTAAATGAAAAGTGTTAACACTGGATTAGAAAAATGTAATTTTTTTAAAAAAAACCTCTTATAAATTCTCTAGGTCTAAACCAAATTTGCCATGCAAGTACTTTGTACTTAAGATATGATAAAAAGATATTCATGGAGATAGAAATCTCCTGGCTTTCTAGCTTAGTGCCCATATTGAGAGAAAGACATCTGCCTTGAGCAACCACTAAAATAGTTTTTCTGTATTTGAAGTATAGGGTGAACTCTCATGCAGGGCAGTAAAAAATATTTTATTATTTTATTACTCATAAAATAATAATAAAATATGTGGAACCTGTTACACAGAGACTTCTTAGCAGTGACTGAGTATCCTTTAAATCACTGATGCAGAGATGATTTAGAGTCCCTTCTCCTTTCCCTTAAAATTAGAATAAGAGGCTTCAAATGCTAAGAGATGCTCGGAGAAAAGGTCCTCAAAACAATTTAAATTGCATTAAATAATGGATGTTAGAGGGAAAATTCTAGGACTTGTCTCTATGCAGTGCATTTAGAATGTCATTAATAAAATAAAGGTTGGGCTCATTGACAAGTAGAGCTAAATGAAGGGATTCTGAATTAGATTTGAATAATATTATTAGATGCATCTTCCCTTGTTAAGAAGACATGCTTCCATACAAATCAGCAGACATACACCAACAACAGAATGAGACTGTTGTACCTCTAAGTACTTTTCAACCCAGCCTCCCGGGTTGAAAAGCTGGATGGGGGGAGGAGTGGGTGGGAGAGGGGCTCTACAATATTTTCCATCCATCATTTTAGGTTAAAAAAAAGTAGTAAGGGCTACCCCATTGCCTCTGAGGTTATGGCAAATAAATTGCTACATGCTGCCCACTTTCCTGAAAGTCCAGGGTCATTGGTATTGGAGTTGTTTTTTTAAATCATGCTAAGCCATAGTTTATTCAATACACCATCATTGATGGGTTTCTGCAATATGCTAAGCCAGAGAGCAAGGTTTACAATCCACAGTGACAGGGTCCATCCAACATGTTAAGCCCAAACAATATGATGGTTTACCATGTTGGCTGAGCCCAGTATGTAATGGTTTTGTAACCCAAGAAGAAAAAACAGGAGTCATCTACAACATACAGTGTAAGGACTGTAACAAGCACTATGTAGGACAGACAGACAGAAGGCTAGCAGAGTGCATCCATGAACACCAACGAGCAGTCAGAAGACACGATGAAAACTCCTTAATCTCACAACGCATGGACAGACTTGACCATAGTTTCAACTGGAAAACTGTCAGCATCTTCAACCAAGCTAAATCCAAAAATGCGAGGGAATTCTTGGAAGCTTGGTATTCTGACAAGGCAGCCATCAACAGGCACATAGAGATAAACAACATCTACCCACTATTCAAGAGACATTAAAAAGGAAAACAAAAGACCAGAACATCTCCTCACCAGCAATCATCACCCAGATAAGCAGAGATTAACAGCGAGATTATCACCAGACATACAATCAGCAGTAAACAATACCCTAATCAAGGAACTACCAGAGGAAAAAACAAAAGAAAACAAAAGAAAACAAACCACCCCCACCAACACTGGCAGGGCATGCCACTGTATTTAAACAGAGAGCAAACTCTAGCACTGAAGATGTTACCTAGCCGGGTAATGAAACGTTTGCAAAAAAACCACCAAGCTCAGAGAACCCCAAGGACTCCATACTACTCTTCACTTCCTGTTATTTTGAACATACCTAAAGAAAGCCTTTTTGTTGTTCTTCCCATCCTTTGCCAACTTTGGCTTATTCTGCATAGGTATCCACAGCAAGTGACAAAACATAATGTCAGGACATTAGGACTCAAATTCCACAACTGAAATAATTGTCCCAGGCAGTGGGACAGAAATATCGTGATGGAGCCTGCATGTTGATGTTAGTGTACACATCTCTTCACGTTGACACAATTTCAGTTCACTTTGGTTGGCTTTGTCATGCTGAGGTCTTATGTTCCTGACACTAGCCACTTTGATCTATTTTGAGCATGACATGTGAACAGAAAGCCAGCACATCTAAGCTTTCTGCCATTCCACATGAAGATTCATGATCATGTGCCATCAAGTTGCTATTGACTCTTAGCGACTGCATAGATCAGTGTTGTCCAAACTTGGCCACTTTAAGATGAGTGGACTTCAACTCCCAGAATTCCCCAGCCACCATGGGAGTTGGCTGAATTCTGGGAGTTGAAGTCCACTCATCTTAAAGTGGCCAAGTTTGGACAACACTGACATAGATAGATCTTCTCCAGGATGATCTGTCCCCAACCTGGTGCTTCAGGTCTTCCAATGGTGTATTGATCATCGCTGTAATTGAGTCCATCCTTCTTGCTGCCAGTTGTCCTCTTCTTTTTCTTTCCGCCTTTCCCAACATTATGGACTTGGCAGCTATTCCCATATCTGTCCTGCTTTCATTTTTATGTTGTTAACAAATCTGACTTTGAACCAGAGATCTCGTAGCTTAGTGAATTACTTCAGACTGTGGGTACTCAGCCCTGAGGGCCCTTTTCAAACACAGAAACCAACTAGAAACTGTTTAACATGCAATCTCTGGATTGGCGAAGCATGATGTATAACAGACATCTAACCTCCCATGGTCAACACAGCATCTTCATTTGCTTGCTACATTTTATGTTGTAGTTACATTTTCTGTCTCCAGCAAAAGATATTAGAGCTGGGTTATACTTTATTTTATTTATCTAATATTAGATTTATATCCTACCTTTATTTTGTATAACTCAAGGCAGCATAGATAATATAGGTATTATATATGAAAGACCATTCAGAAGCTTCAGCTGGTCAAGAATGCACAAACAGTGTTGAGCGTACCTTGTTATGCCCAAGTGACCCTAGTGCTCTGCAAGCTGCACTGGTTACCAGTTGGCTTCTGGGAGCAATTCAAGGTGCTGAATACAACCTGTAAAGCCCTTCATGGCATAGGGCCTGGTTATTTAAGGGACCATCTCTCTCTGTTTGTTTCTGCCCATCTGGTACGATGGGGCATAGCAGGCATGGTCCCAGTCCCATCAATTAAGCACTGTCATTTTGTGGGATATATCTGGGATATATCATGATGCAGGATTCAGACATGGATAGATGATTGACACCTTTATTTATTATTGAACTTATGTCCTGCTATTCTATGAAGGGGCTAATGAAAATAGACCATAATTGAAATACTTCTTGAAATAAATTAAAACACAACAACCCTTGCTTCTCCATACTGTATGTATCATCCCAAAGTTTAATAATCCCTCCCCCTACACACACACACACACACACACACAAAACTACACTTCCTTCCACCCTTCACTTTTTGTTTATATGCATCTAAACACTCCTATATTTTGGCCCTTAGCAGCTCTAAGGAACACATGCATTTGTAAACATGGACAATGGTGGAAATCGTTGTAATCATCAGATTACAAGATATGGATTTTATTCCCTCCCCTAAGCTTTTCTCCCTGCAACATGAACTCTGGTTCAATATTGTTCTTGAACATACACAGACTGTTTTGCTCTGGTTTTGACTTTTCAGAGTGAAAGTGGGCATTTTCCCCCTGCACTCCATCTGCTGTCTTCAGAGCTCCTATTTCACACTTGACTTGAGCCAAATAGCCCACGTCACTGGGCATATTAGCGTGACCTCTGAGGTCTTGCTTCTGTTCCTGTTCCTTCCAAATACTTCTTAATCTCCCCACCCCACCCCACCCCACCCCCATGTCGCCAAAGGCGATCTCATCCTAGCTTTGTGTAATCCTCGCACGCCAGTTTCACAGAATAAAAGCAGCTGTAAAGAAGAAAAGCTCTATTTCATCTTATTTGGACTTGCTTACTTGCTCCAGTTGAGCACTTCAAGAGATGGGCTGTCACCAGAAATGTCATTCTGGTACCCAATTCTCCCTCTGTAATGCCTAGTTCCCCAATGTGGTGACCTCCAGAGGCATCAGGCAGTGCTGTATTTCCAAATCTTTGGCCAGAGTTTTATCTGTGGTGTTTTCTGCTGCTTCTGCCATGTGTTAATAGTTTGGTTTATCTGTAAGGCATCTTGAAAGTATTTGGACTGAATGGTGGTGAATGACTGTAATAATTAAATCAATAAAATAAATAGATTTCAAGGTGGAAAGTACTTGATATTGAATTGTCATCTTTAGAGGCAGACCCACTTTTTCCTTTGCTTTATGTGCTTCCGTTCAGCCTTTTTAAAACAAGGCAGAGAGACCATGTAGAGCATGGCTTCTGGAATTCTTCCCAATCCTTTTACCAGCAGGGGCATGTTTGTACATACATGTGCATTGGAAACCATATGGCAAATTGCGTGTGCTCTGCTATGGGACAAGTGACTAAGGAGGAGGGGCTTAGAATGGAGCACTTGTGAACATTCCAATCCAATGCCTCTCCTTTCCACAGGAATGCATCAAGAGAATTGGGGGGCGGGGGCGGGTTTCCACAGTCACTAGCCTTGTCTGGTCCATTTTTGAAATCAATCTTTCTTTTGCTGGCTGTTTCCTCCACACTAAAATTGGTCCCATTGTGTTCAGTTTTCAGAGAATTATCATGCTAACAAAGTTTTTTGTTGTGAATGCTACAATGTGGTGAAGTTGAGTGATCAAAATCAAGCTGTTATCTAAATAAACAAAATTATTCAAGAAAGAACTTTGCAGGAATTATCTCAATTTTTAAAAATCTTTTGTATGCGCTATCAGGACTTCTAGATTTCAGGGTGTAGCCTGTTCAGGAAAGAACGATAGGCTTCCATCATCATCATCATCATCATCATCATCATCATCATCATCACAACTGATATGGTTGAAGAGTAAAAAAAAAAAAAAAGCATTTATCAGTTGTGGCTTGCCAGTGACCCATGCAAGCAAAAAGAATATGTTAAAATAGGGTTGCCTGTTCATGTGGTGTGTGTTTGTGGACACTGACATGCATCACAACTGGAACCATCTATAGCCAGAACAATTCCAGCTGCCAACATTCAACTATTTCGCTTTTTAAGGAACATCTGTTTTCCAAGCTGAGGAATTAGATACACCCTAGTATGAGCCCAAATTCTGGTAGGACTGCTCTTGTTAATAAGAAAGAAGAATTTGGACACGTACTAGAGTGTATCTAATTCTTCAGCTTCCTTGACTCTGGCCACAGATAAATGTTTTTTGTCATCACATCATGTCTTGACCTTTAGGGTCTCTTCACTTATCCTGACATTATCAAAGATGTGAGAACTTGGGAACTCATTCATGATTAAAGAATCGTCAGTAACTGGTCCTTTCAAAAGAGAAACTGAAACTTGGTAGATGAGAGAGAGAAGGAAATGAATCTGCCAAAGTCTATACGTAGTATGTGTATGTATACGTATGTATATGTGGGTGTGGGTGTGGGTGTATATACACATGTACATACACATACTATGTATAGACTTTAGTGTGTGTGTGTATATATATATATACACACACGCACACACAAATACAGACAAATATGTATACATACATACATACACAAACACAATATCCTAAAAAGCATTTTCTAAAACTCTTGCCATCTTTTAATTCCTACATACTAATGTTAATGATCAATTTTTGCCATAATCCTATTTGAAAGAAAATGTTTAAAAATCCAAGAGCTGTTCATTCTCAGCTTCATATCACTTCGGATTTACAAGTTTCAGACATTATACATGTCTGGTATATACCTATACCAGATGTTAGAGAAATTTAACTTACATTGAACAGCTTCAAATATATTCAAAAATTGTTTTAAAAGAATTTTTAGCTTAATCCTCTTTGCTTTTCTGGCAGTCAACAGTTCCGCCCCTGCAATTATAACCTGTGTGTTGTCTTCATAAAAGAGTTCCCATTCTTGTTAACAAACATTGCTGTCATAACCAAAATTTGGCTTTCTAAACAACATTTGTTTATCTAATTTCTTTTGTGATTATGAGAAAATCCTGTAAGACTAAAAAAAAAAACAAATTTTTGGCAGAGTTACACAGATTCTCATGAATAATCTACAGGAGGGAGAAGAAAAATGAAATATGCAAACCCTGGTAAAGATATGCCTATAAGAACCAGTTTGCCCAATATATTATGTCTCTTAACCATTGGTATTAATACCAGGTGGATGGCTCCTAGCAATTCAGTAAAACATCCACAAAAAGGATGGGCTGTGCAAATCCTTCAGCAGAGTGCATATGAACTATGGGAGTGCCTATGAAGCACTGCTTTTAAGATCATTAAAGCAGCCACATCTTTTTCAAGCCCATGCAGCTGCTTTGGAAACTGCATCCAGCTGCCTCTGTCATTTATCTCACAGAGAAAAAACATGAAGCCAGGTGGCAGAGACAGCCAAGAGCATCCCCCAAAGGAGCCCCTTTGCAAGCCTGGGAAAAGACGCAGCTGCTTTATAAAGTATGAAAAAGTAAAAAATGGACAATGAGGATAAAAGTGGAAGGCAAGGTGAGTGATTGCCCAGTACATACCTTCTCAAGAAACCATCAAGACAACAGAGGCTCACCTTCAGGCTGCATGTCTCTGTAAGACAGTCTGCATATCAAGGCCCCTCTCTCTAAAAGTGACTGAGGCCAGGAGCCCTGGGAGGTCAGGTCTTAAAACACTGAAACAGGTTCATTAAGTTTTGTATTTTGCTCCTTAGCCTCCCTCCCCCCATCCCACGACTTGCAAAAAGTGGGTGGGTACACTCCAAGGGAGCTCTGAAGGTTGCTGGAAAGTCATTTTCACACTGTTTTAAGAAGTAATGCTGCTCAAGAGGTGTTAATTTAGCTCAAGAGCTTTTAACCAGCTTCCAGCTTTCATCTGAATTCTATGACACAGCTACTGTCAAAGCTCAGAGCAGGATGTGATAGAATGTGAGGGTGACCTTGGAAGATGGGGGAAGAGATGCTGCTTAGGGAATGATCAGATAAAAGAGAAAGGAGTCCACAACAGAGTGACAGCCAGAAAAAAGAACTTAGGAAGGACCCGCCCTAACTACTCAGGTGGTAAATAGGGAGGGCGGCAGATTAGGACTTTCAGACTTGCAAGATTCTGTTGATGTACCCTTACAATAAAGTAGAATTAGCTCATCTAGTCGTGTTTCCTGTCTGGTTTACCCGGGAGGGCTGACACAGAACCACCTCCTTTGGCCCATTCCAGGGCTGTCGGCAGGGAGGGGGTCAAAAAAGTTAAGAGGGCAACCACAACCGTGCAACTGCAGCAATGTACGTAAAAATGGGGTAAGGCTTCAATCCAGTGACTGTAGCCATCTATTTTACTTTTTTTTTAATAACTTTATTAAATTTTAAAACAGAAACAGTAAAAACTAACAGGAACTAATATTAAAGAAAGAAAGTAAAAAGATGAAAGAAAGATTAGAAAAGAAGAATAGTCAAGGTCAAAAGTGCAGAAAACAAGAAAAGAAAAGAAAAGAAAAGAAAAGAAAAGAAAAGAAAAGAAAAGAATTGACTTCCGACTCTCCCCACAACAGATATAAATAACAGTATATATCAAACTCTTGCTCTAAGTTTACATCATAACTTTCATTATTTCTATTTGCTCATATTATTTCTAATCATCAAATCCATACAACATAATTTCATTTTTTTCTGTTTCCCACAAAAAGTGCCAAAAAGGTTTCCAATTAACATTAAAATTACACAATGACTTTTCTTGAATCAAAGCTGTCAATTTCACCATCTCAGCCAACTCCATCAACTTCACCATCCATTCTTCCACTGTAGGTAATGTCGTATCTTTCCATTTCTGTGCATATAGAAGCCTTGCTGCTGTTATTATATATAATGAGTTTTTTCCAACTGCCTGTCCATCAAACCCAAAAGGAAAGTCTCTGGTTTTGACTCTATCCTTAAGATCCTCTGCCACCCACTTGACTTTTTGACCTCTCTGCAGACAACCCCTGTCCCATTCTACCTGTAAACGGGGCTTCTCTCTTTACAGTATTACAAACCTGGGTGCTTAAGAGCTGGACCCTTGGAATGTGATCTCTTAGGAGGCCTTTTTCCCCAACTTATTTCCTTGTTTTCCATTCCTTTGCCTAGTTTTCCAGCACTCTGTCCAACCTCTGCTGCCCAGGTTGTTCATCTCTCTCATTGGCCTAGCCATTGTCAGCCTGCCTTAAATCTCTCCCCTCTCTGACTCTGCATATTACTGTATAACTCTCAGGGGCAATCCTAAAATTTGCCTGGTAGTATTCAGGATGCTGATGTTGACTTGTGAAGCTCCCTGTAGCTTAGAATCAGAAAGATGAGTGGAGGAGAAGGTTGGGGTAGTGATAGTGAAATTGTATCCGAACAAAGATTAGTGGCACTATATATTACTAAAGGGAAGCAGAACCACTTATTCTAGGTGGAAGCATTCTGTATTTATAACCCCCATATCTGTCCCTTGAATTCTGAACAAGGAGACAAAAGGTCAAATCTTAACCTAAAGTTAGCATAACTCAGCACAAATTGGTTTGTTATCTTTTATTCTGGAATAGAGAATATTCCTTCCCTATTCCATAATCAGTCACTGTGTGTTTTCTATTTTTCAATGCTCAGCAATTTTGGATCTCTTTTCCCATACTTGTTATCTTCTTATTGTTCACTGAAAAAAATATAAATAAAAATGCAGGGTGATTTCTGCTGAGTTATTCCCACATGAACCATAAAAAAAAAAAAACCCACTAACCCTCAGACAAACAGCTGGTTCCATATGTGTAATGAATGGTACAGAAACAAGGCCCTGTTGAAAAGAATCATACAAAAGAAGCATTGTCTTGCTTGGAAACTATAATATTACACTGGCATCTAGTCAGCCAGTTAATTTATATATTAGTTGGAGGACCACTGCAAATACTGTGTTGGTTGAAAAATCTGAGCAAAGTTAAAAGAAGCTCTATTTAACCTGCTCCAAAGTCTTCTGCTTTAAGTAAGAAAGTTAAGCCATGAACATTTTATCTTTATTTATGAAGGGCACTTCCACAGTTGTACTGTGGAATTAATTAATTAATTAAAAGGCAGAGGTCCTTTAATTAATTAATTAATTAAAAGGCAGAGGTTCTTAAGATGTCTGCTATTAGTTTGACCAGTTGCTTCCACGGGTGAGAGTATTAATTCTAAATGAATTTCTTCTTCTTAACCTTAGACTTGTCCTGTCATGTTCATCAGAGGCATGACAAGGATGGCATGCAGAAGGGTGGATCCTTGAGCAAACATGTAAGTAGAGAGGAGGCTAGCCACTAACAGGTTCAGCCTCTCTGCTACAATCAGTGACCATCCGGGGGAATAAAGTGAAATCTAGTCTTAAAACTCATGTCCTCCTTTAAATTAACTAGGGGTGTTAACATTCCCTTTGCTGAGCATCATTCTTCCTGGGCTGAGATGGAGGACTGTTTCTGCCTGCATTGGGATGATGATCAGATGACTTGCTTTTCTAGCTGTGAGATACTTCTCTTTCTACTTTTCCTTTTCTTCTTTCAAATGGTTTTGTGGCTGGTTCCTTGGTGGCAGCCATGATCTTTCTTTATCAGGAACTGTCCTACCTCTCTTAATCTATGTTAGGAATCCCAGCATTCCTCTGAGAATGCCTAGCTCAGCTCCTTCTTTTCCAGTTTGCCTTGCAGTTTCTCCTGAAGAGATTCGAACTGATCCTATAGACTGGCCGATTCATATGTTATCCTTAGCCATGGTTAGTTTGTTCTTATGTGAACTCAGCTATTGTTGTTTGCCACAGCTGACAATTAAGCAAAATGCATGGACTCAGTACAGTTAATAGATCATGGTTTATGGCTTAGCATTTACATGCAATCCCAGCCATTGTGACTTATTCAACCATCTAATGTAATACCCAACCACTGAATCCAGCTGGTTATTGAGTTTACAAGCCAGAATAAATTGATATTCTGTAGAGATAGATTTATATGAAATTCCAGTAGCTGCTCTGTGACTGTTGGAATTTATTTATTTATTTGTTTATTCAATTTATACGGCTGCACATGACTCTGGGCAGCTAACAAGGAATAAAAGCAACATCATAACAAAACAATAAATAAAAAATATAGCAGCCCAGATAAAACCAGTCAACCTAATCACAATATGGGCTCCACTACACACACAGGCCCCCTGGCTCAGTAACAGAACCAGGTCTCAGAGGCTTTACAGAAAGCAAGTATAAAGAACCCGTTTGGTGTCCTGGCTAAAGTGCTGGCCTAAAATCCAGGAGACTGTGAGTTCTAGGCCTGCCTTAGGCATGAAAGCCGGCTGTGGCTGACTGTGGGCCAGTCACTCTCTTGCAGCCCACCCCACCCCACAGGGTCATTGTTGTTGCGGGGAAAGTAGGAGGAAGAAGGAGTATTAGATATGTTTGCCCTCTTGCATTGACCAAATATAAAGGCAGGGTTAAAAAAAAAAGTAGGTTTGGGACATGTATAATCTCTGAAGGAATTATGTTCCAGAGGGTAGGCACCACGAAATATTTTAATAGTACCATTCTACAGTACACTGGCTTTCATAATGAGAGCTCAGGACTTCATTCAGAGGTAGGAAAATCCTGGCCATCTGAATATTTATTTATTTATTTGTCAAGTTTATACGGCCATCCATCTCACACAAAGGACTCTGGTTGGCGTACAGTAAAACCTACTATTAAATCCTACTACAAAACCAATTAAAAACAACTAAAACAGTAAACACAGATAAAAATAGGTATTGTTAGACTGTCATTCCTGTCATCCCTACCACTGGCCATGATGGTTGGGGCTGATGGGAAATGGTATCCATAGGTTTTCCATCCAACTGCGGAAATGCATAAGAAATTGCAACAGGAAGGGTTGGTGCTTGTGGGTTTTGCAGCAAACTAGGGGACGGTTTTGTCCAATGTCACTTCAACTTTCCAAAGATTGACGAGACTCAGGCACTAATAGGGCTGCTCCCAAGTGGGTTCCCTTTGTCACCAATTTTAGAGGACCCCTTTATATTTTGAATTCAGAAACCTACCACTTCTGGAACAGTACCAAGATTTTCCCTTGATGAGGTTGTGTTTAGCCTATAAGAGCAAACTCCCAATCTGGCACTCACAGCTCCTGTGAGAAGAGCAATAGTGGCCATAGCTAGGAGGGCATTTGCCAACTTCAGCTGGTGTATCAGTTGAGGCTATTCCTAGAACAGTTGGATTACTGTAATTTACTCAATGTGACACTGCCCTTCCCTTGAAGACCACCTGAGGATTCCAGCTGGTGCAAAATATGGCTGTCCATGTGCTTACTAACCAAACTCATTGCTGCCATGGGAAACTGCCTCTAGGAGAGCTACACTGGCTACCACTTTGTTTCTGTAGAACTCAAGTAGTTGGTTATAACTTATCAAGCCCTAAATGGCTTGGTCCTGGGACTCTGTGAGACCAGACATCCCAGCAGAATTCTGCCCACCAGTATGGGAAAACAGAGAATACCTGCTGAAAGTCCCCATTTATTGTGGGGTGCAGCAGGAGGGGATATGGAGGTGGTCTTTCTCTATGGGGATTCGGCTCCTCTGGAACAGCTTGCCCCTTGAGGCAGAAGTGGCTCCTATTCCCATGTCATCTGGAAACATTTATGATGGGGCTTTCCAAAGGCCATTGGAATTTTGTCTTGGTCTGAGTTTGTTATTTGTTATTATTTATTATTGTAGTTATTACATAACTTAATGGATTTATCATGTAATTTTCTAATCTCTTAGGATCTATGGATTGAAGCAGTATAAAAATCCCACAATCTAACCCAGAAAGGAAACTAACCCAGTTGTAGTGAGTGGCAAGTGACACTAAAGTTCCAAGGTGAACTTGGAAGACCCGGTTTCAGGTCAAGCCTCAACCATGGAAGCTCACTGGGCGGCCTTGGACCAGTCACTTTCTCTCAACCCAGTGTACCTCAGCTTTGCAGGGCGTGGGGTGGGCTGGAAATGGAGAAGAGTGTGTACACTACTTGAACTCCAGGAGGAATGGCAGGATCTCAGTCTAACAAATAAAGCTTGTAAGCAAGGTGAGAAAACTAAACATATGAAATTGATGAAATTTCATCAAAGTAACTTCAAAAGAGGGAAGATAAGCAGCTCAGATATGAAATTCACTTCCTCATGCTGCTAAAAGGCAAAGAGCTTGTTAATATGCAAAAGAAAATGTTAATTAATATGCTGAAGAATACCTACATCTCACAATTAAAATTAATAAACATTCATAAAGAACATAAAACATTATGCTTCAATGCTTTATAGAGATGCTGAAGACAGAATTCTAACAGACAGCTAATGAGTGGCAGATGATAACAGCTTAGCTATTGCTGTCCTGGAAAATTGCCACAATGGAAATACTTACAGATAACGTGATTCTGAAAGCATCAATCATGAATAAATGCCTTCCATGCCCAATAGTTCTTCACTGGACTGATAGAATGACAAAAATATAAACCCCCTGTCCTCCTTCTGCAGTTGCAGAACCTCATATCCAGAAGGCATGAACTGTATCTTTAACAGACTGGATTTAATAGTCTGTATACATTTTGTCTCACTATTAAATCCAGTCTGTTGAATGTATATGGACATGTGTATGGCCTCATCAGTTAATGCAAAAGGAGGAGAACAACCAAATGTTTCTTGAAATATGACATTTCCATTCAATAACAGGCAAGCACTTAGCAACCCACTAGCAAAGGTGGAGAGATGCTCACTTCTTAGGGAACAATGATGAAGAATATCAGTTGCAACAGGTGTAGTTCAATCAACATAAAAGTGCTAAAAACTGTGGCCATTTTTATTAAGGATGGAGATGTGTCTAAAGAAGACATAAGAGACCTACAGCTTCTCAGGCCTGCCCACCCAGCCCACGAGAGCCTCCTCAAAGACTCTTCTGCCAACATCACCAACAAAGGCTGCTCCAATTGGACCTTTGAAGCAGAAAGGAAGATGTTGCCAAGGCAGATCTCCACTTCCTCCGTATAAGAGGCAAAAGGGAATTTCATTCCCTCAATCCTCCCACATGGAAGAAATGAATGATATGGGTGGGGAGGTTTCTGTCTAGAGGGTGGGGCTTCCCATTTCAAGTCCTGAATTTGATCCTGATGCACTGGGGTAGTGAATCTGATCTTTGGACCAGATTCAATTCCTCACTCCTGCTGTGAACAATGTTCTTTAACTAGACAGGATAGTAATAGAGTAATCCAACAGGGGAACTTAATCCATGGAGGAAAACCATCATTGTGTGTGCTAATTAGGCTTTTTGATCAGAAGAGAATGGGGCGGCATTCATCTTTTCTTTTCAACATTGACTTCAGTGGCATGGAAAATGTATTTATGTATTTTAATTGATCAATTTATTACCTGCCTCAATTGCTATAGCAACTCTAGGCAACATACATGGCCTAGAGTTAAAACATCTAGAAGAAAAACATCCACAACAACAATAAAAATATAACATTGTTTATTGGGAAACAAATGCCATAACACTCACCAAGCAGGGTTAAAAAGCACTTGAACCCAGGGCCTGCTGGAAAATCCAAGTCTTCATGGCTTTGCTAAAGAGCAGTAGAGTCAGGGCTGTATGGATTTTAGGGAGAATGCCATTGTACAAGACAGGGAATAGGGATACATGAGGCCCCAAAGTAGCATATTTTTCCCATTGTTCCATATGTTAGGGAAAATAGGAGGATTTTGTCCCTTGAAGATGCAACATCTCTCTTGATACAACCACAATATACTCCCCTTTTTTCTTTTCCATCATTGGAACACAGGTGGCATACCAGGAAAAAACCACATTTGCCATCTGGTTCTTCTTCAAATAATTTTTTATTAGAATTGTAGCTAAAAAGAATAAAAGCCAATACAGGCTACAAAAAGTATAAACAGAAAAATACAAAGAAAAAGTGTGGAAGAAAAGAAAAGGAAAAAAAGAAAAAGAAAAAAACAACTTCCCCTTTATCCCAGCAAGTAAAAACAATCTAAGTAACTTATCACTATCTCTAAATACAACATGATCTCACTTTACCCCATATCTCATCCACTGAATACAAAAAAAAACCCAGAGTCCAAATGCTTTGTTGGTTGTTCTTCGTCATCAAAAGTCCAGTAAGGGCAACCAGATGTAACTATTTTTCTGCTTTAGCCCTGGTCAAATAGGTCAACCTTGTATTCCCTGAGTTTTTAAAAATATTTTTAAACCCCTTTAAAGAGAGCCGCACAGCTGGTTTTCTGTTCATCGGTGTTTCAAAATCTTTCTGAACAGATTTTTTTTGTATATACAATAAGTAAAATTTGTCCTTTTGTTTGTAATTTCTAACAAAGTCCTTCAAAATTTTGACAGAATTTTTTTTTATATTCAGTAAAAATAAAATATCCAAGTCAGTTTCTTGATTTAGTATTTGTACATCTCCTTTTGGGAACAAATCATCCATCAGTTCCATGGATTTGTGTGCCCATATCTTTCCCATACCTTTCTCATTGCGTGGTACATTTAAGTCCCCCTTCATAGTGATTTCAAAGTTCGCCATTACAATTTGTTCATTGCAGAATGTTCTATCATTTTTGTCAAAAAGTTTATCAAGTCTGTCAAAAATCTTAGCAGACAGACATTCCCAAGTTTGCATTATAGATTTCTGCTCCATTTTCTTTATCCTCTAGCTCCCTCTAGCATCCATTCAAAGTCCCCTTATGATAAAAAGAACTCAAAATATTCACCGTTTTCCCAATAGAAAAATTCTTCTAATAAATTCAAAACTCTTTGTGGGCATTTAAAATTATAAGTCCATCTGAAGCCTTAATCTGTTTTAAACTTTCTAAAATTCACATTCTAAGCACCCTTTCACTGTCTAATCCAAAAAATAATATTTTTCAAAAGCTTTTACAAGTCACATTCCAAAGTTCTTTCTCCAAGGAGAAGGCGACTCACCTAGTGAACAGAGTATAACTTGCCATTCTGAAGGGTCTTAATTCTTTTTAGGCAAGAGAAAGAAAAGTAAATCCAAAGTGATTAAGAAATGAGGCTTGGTCAAGCTTAATGTCGTTTAAAAAGGCTGCGTTGACTAATGTGAGCGAAGATGGTTTCCTCGATTCCCAGCTACTCTGCCCATAGGCAAAACATGAAACGGCAATTCCTGTGGTTTACTCACAAGTAGCAGATATATGGAGTCACGTGGGCTATCTCTGTCCTTGATCCAGAGAGCGTTTTGGCAGCCTGTATCCCACATCCTGCACCAATCTCCGTCGCAACACTGTCTCTCTGCAAAGGGGTGATTAACTCACCATGGCTCTCAAATGGAAGTCATTTGCCATCTGGTTCTGTTGTTCCCAAGTTCTTAATCACATTGCTCTGTTGGGGTAGGGGAGAGACTTTTTTCACTTTAACAATCCATTATTCAAATACAGATGATGTCAAAAATTGGAACAATTTGGACCAAAAAGTGGAGCACAACAATACTCGGTTTCTTAATTTTAGGAAGCTATTTTTTGAGAAAATTATTTTAATATTGTTTGAAGATCTTGCTATAGGAGTAACTGTCCAAAAAGGTTATGGTTAGCTGGACAGAATTAGGCAACAGACAGGATGAGGAAAAAAAAATTTTTTTTAATGCCTTTTCTAAAGTACAAAGTTCTGTCAAGAGGAAGGGAAATCATTAGAGGCCTATTTGGGGGAAAAGGCATTGAAAAAGCTTCCAAAAGTATTCTTCTCAGCATTTCCTTCAAAATAGAAAGTACTATATCATTAAGCCAGTTTTAATGTTTCAGTTTGATATCATATGGCAGAAAGCCAAGTAATAGGCCTGCTAGTCAGTAATTGCTCAGGAGAGCCATAATGAAGAATGAATGTTGTGGGGAATGGAAATTACAAAGCAATGGGAGGCTTCTTTCTGCAAATTACTGCACAGGCACAGTGCTTACCTGGACAGAGAGCTACATGGATTCAAGTAACGGACTAAACTGAAGGAACTTTTGCAAGATAATCCAGGTTCTTTCACTGACATTAGCAAACCAAAGCCAAATCTACATCTACCAGCTAACCTAGTGGCCTTGTTCCCACAACACACTTACCTTGGTCAATGGGAGGTAGCATGTTGTCAGAATGCTAAAAAGGTCTCAGCTGATCCAGTCAACTATGCCCAAGGAAGTTAGACTTACTCCTAAATAGGCCGAGTTTCACATGGGGTTCTCTGAACTCCATTTAGGCATCTGAATCAGGGGAATACAAAACCAGTCAATTGCCCAATTTTGTTTATCTAGGCCTTCCAAAAAAATGGAGAGGAAGAATAAATTGAAAAAAATGAAGTGCTCCATTAGAGAAGTCACTGCTGAGACTGGGCAACATTGGCTATAGCAGGTAGGCCACACCTATTCCAGTCTGCCTGGACAGTAAAAAGGGGGTTAATAATATAATGAATAGTGTAGCATCCTGGTGCAAGAGTTCATAGGGTATCAGTCACTTCTTGGAGATAGAAAGAGAGGACTTTCCTTTTTCACGTTGTGACTTTTTAGGCAGTTAGTGTGAACGTTTGGCTGCTAATAAAGAAATTTGACTGGATTAATGGCTGATTGGGTTAAAGTACTATGAATGGGGCTGATACTGAGCAAGGTTAAGTGAGCTATGAAATGCTCTACTTCAACTTCTCTACTTCAGCTTATGTCAGACAGTTAGTCTTGTATTTCCTAGTGACTTGAAAAACAGAAAATATCCACTACCTGCAGATGATAGAAATTGATTTCTCCTGTAGTTGGTAGACCTCAGGACTCCTCTCACACCTGTCAGAGGATAACAATTATTTGAATATCAGTATCTCCAGGACTTACTTCCCCTTATACTTGTGTGGGTTGTGAACAGGACCATATTGTATTCTGCTTGCTGCAGAGAAAATTGGGGACACTGAGAAGTAGCTTTTAAAAATGTTCTAAGAAAATATCTACTTACTTACCTAACTACAAGAGGGCAGAGTAAGATATCAGTCACACACACCAAATTACATCATTGGAGCATATTTATCATCTGAACAGAAACTAGCTAGTTAAATCGATTTTTAAAAAAGCCTAGGTAGAAAAGTCATTTCTACTTAAAATTATTGCCCCAAATAAATATAATGGACTTACACATTAATTTGTGCTTATTTTCCACTGCCAGGCAACAGAACAGATCAATTTGTCTCTCAGAAATAACTTGCATTGAAATTTCACTTTGGTCCTGATTTAGTGCAGCGCTCCCTAATACTGGCAGTAGAAAGAACCAAAATGACACTAATTAAGAAAATACAAAGGGTGGGCATTTTTTACAGTATTTTAAGAAGATATCCATTGGTACTCTTCAGTGTGGAATCAGATCTGATTTCAGACACACTTGGTTTCAGATAGTTTTTCTCTCTTTTTTTTTGGAATGGCATCCATTGTCTGGCACATTATAGACGACATGAGTCGGTGGAACCTGCTTAACCTTGGTTTCTAAATTCAGCTCTTTGGTATGGCAGGAAGGGGCTGGCAATGGAGCTTATATTGAACACCTGTGGTTGGCATCCCACGTGGCTCAGTTGGTGCAGAAAAACAAGGCAAGTCTGAATTCTTTGCTCTTCTGTTTGATGATTCTTCTTTTTGTTCTCAGGATCTATAATGGGCTTGGCTACAGCATCAAGTCATGAGGAAAGGTATGATGGGGTACAGATTTATATTGTAACAATCAGCCTGTTGACTTTCAAATGTTTAGTGTGTTCTTACCTCATCCTAAAACTGCCTTATAACTAAATTACTCATCAATAAATACCTTTGTTAATCAACCAAGACTCTTGTATTTATGCTGGATTTCCATCACATATTCAAGACTGGCACAGGAAAGATAACTCAGTCTTTTTCCTTAGCCAAGCAACACTTGAAGGCACTGGCCCTTACTGATCTAGGCCTAGGATTGGCACATTGTTTTAAACTTATAAGAAAATACGTGTATTTAAGTCTAGCCTTTCTTCCTGTGGAGCAGCAGAGGTTACAGCTCCGTAGAATGAAACAAGCGTGACAAATTAATATTGCTGGACTTGACAACTAAATGTTTTAAAATGGTGTTTTCTGTAATGGTGCCTGCTTGATGAGGGGTCTATAATATTCATCATAGGAAATGATGGGAACTGTAATCCAATAGATTCTGTTACCACTGGAAGAGAAGATGGCTGTATCAACAGTGGATAATTTGTGGAAAGCGGTACTGTGAAAGAAAACAATGTTTGTTTCAAAAACATAACATTTGGATATGCTACATTTCTGTAACAGAAAAGACAAAACTGCAGCTCAGTTTAGTGAATAAAAGCTTAGTGTAAAGTTAAAAAAAGGGGCTCTTGTGAAGGCTGTTATCATTCAATTTTTTCCCATGGCAGAGATGTTATGAATAAGAATCCAGGTTTATTCATAAACCTGTCCTTTGGTATGTTTCTTTCTTGCAATTTTACCATATATTAAAATAAGTGAAAATGAAGGCAAATTGCAGTTATTGCTAATTTTTCTAGCAATAAAAATGCCTTTAGCAAACATAAAGCCAGACAAAGAAAGGAACAGTTTAAAGATTCTTGTATTTCCTGTAAATATCTCTTCAGATTCTTTTTATGGGTCACAGATTTTTAGTATAAATCAATACTTCTTAAATATTTATTAAACATAAGACTACTTTTATTAATAAATTACTGGTTTTTGCCACAAATATTTAATTGCACCTAAAAAGGATCCAGCCTAGGTACAAAGCCAGCTGGGTGACCTCAGGCCAGTCACTTTCTCTCAGCTCTAGGAAGGAGGCAACGGCGAACCACTTCTGAAAAACCTTGCCAAGAAAACTGCAGGGACTTGTCCAGGACGTCTCTAAGAATTGGGCATGATTGAATGGATTAAAAAAGAAAAAAAGGATCCAAGTGATTGTACCCTTTTCTCATAACCAATTATCTCCTGTTTGAGGCCCTGTTTCTAGAGTAACTCTAACATTTAAGTCATTCAGTGCTCATAAAAACGAAGTATTTTTAAACAGACTTTAATTTCCTCATACGTTTTGGTTAACTGGAAACTGGCTAAATATTGAGAAACCTTTCATTCAAAAGCCTTATTTTCTGCAGGTTAAGTGAGGAGAATTGTCCAAAATTAGGTGGATACATATAGAGTGGGCTGCCCCCACAGTGACTTATCAAAATATGCAAATCAGATTCTTTGCAAATTTAGGATGTTGTATTATTTATTTTGTTTCATAGTATACATTTACTTTGAGAGCCAGTTTGGTGTAGTGGTTAAGGCACTGGGCTAGAAACCAGCAGGCCATGAGTTCTAGTCCTGCCTTAGGCACAAAGCCATCTGGGTGACCTTGGGCCAGTCACTCTCTCTCAGCCCTAGGAAGGAGCAATGGCAAATTCTGAAAAACCTTGCCAAGAACACTGCAGGGACCAATCCAGGCAGTCTCCAGAAGTCAATAATGACTCAAAGGCACAAAAGAAGAAAAGAAAAACATTTACTTTACAAGATTGTCCACTGTCTTAGGCCCTGAAATAGGCGATGCAGGCCAGTTGCTTTAATAGGTGGAAAGACCAGAACACAGACTCAGCAAACTAACCAAGGCTAAAGAAAAACTTAAGAGAAAGTTTCCAAGATTTTGGATTGGGGAATAGATTAACAATCATACTCTAAATAAGTGGAAGAGGGGAAAAAGCTTTCTGAAAAGATCAACATTGGCTGTTGTTTGTGGCTCTTTGCAGGCAGGAGCAGGTCACAGTAACTTAAAATAAAAACAGCAGGATGAGCACAGCAGCGTTATGCTGATTTAACCCAGCAACCTGAGCTTGGTTCCCAGTACATAAAATGTAAAGCATCTTCGGTTGTTATCACTAGCCTTATATGCAGAGCAGCACAGCGAGTTAAAAATAAGTCAGACAATTATGTTATGTATGTGGGATATTTTCTTCATTTTTGATTTATGTTAAAACCAAGTGGCAAGAAAGGTATTTATGCAAGTCACTTCATGGGTCTCAGTGACAGATCTCTGTGATCCAGTGAAACTCCTGGATTGCAAATAATAGAACATTCTTGTGTGTGTAATTAGGCTGGGACTGAATGAGGGAATGGAATGTTCTCCGTTCAATCCACACATTGGTTTTCAGAAAATGAGAGTACAAGAGCAAATGTTAATTTCAGTGAAAGGTTATCAACACAATATACTATCTAACAAATTTGGTCCAAAGAAATAATGATATTATTACTACCTTACCATTCAACCTCAAAGTCAAGGAAGGCTATTGTGCAATTAAATAATACTCTGCCTTTTGAATACATTTTCAAAATTAATACTGTAACCTACAATGTCTATGATCTGTATGCTACTATTTATAGATATATTCAAAGCTTGAATTCCAGATAAAGCATCAAAAAGATAGCAATGTGCACTAAATCCAATATATGCATAAGATTATCTGATGCAATTAAAAAAAACCTTGGATTTCACCTACCCAGCATATAAATTGACAAGAAACATTTTAGCATCCATTGCAAGTTTGGAACAGAACATGAAAATAATTAAAACCAAAAATTATTTTGACTGTAAAAATAACATATACCAAATTGTCTACCTGTGGACAGGCTTTTGATTTAAAGTTTGGTACTGGTATCTAGTTGCTGCCTTGTTCAATGTTTAGAGTCTGAATGTTTAAACTCTGGGTCTTTCTGACAGGTACCAAGGGCTACTTGTGTTTGAGCCAAAATATATTTATGTCTATTTTTTTCCTTGTTATTTCATCTCACCTCATCTGAATTAGAAATTCTTGTCATAAAATTAGGTTCCAAGAGTTGGGTCCAAATGAAATTATGAATGATATAGCAAAATAAATGTATGTATGTGTGTATCTTCTATTGCATATTTTTAAAAAGATACATTCAATTTAATGCACCAACCATTTTCAAAATTATAAAATGTGAATAGTTGTGCATGTAATGCCCAGCATTTTTTACTTGGTACAGCTGCTATTGAAATGCACACTCACGCATTGGTTGGAGAATTGAGGACAGAGATCAAAGGATACTGAGGCTGTTTTATGCATAATGGGACGGGAGAGAAGATTTTTTATAACATTGTTTTTCTTGAAAAATGATGTTTCTAGAGCCAAATTCCCTTTAAGGGAAAAAAAGGAAAGAGTTTTAATCCCATCAGGAAGTTTTAAGTCTAACAGCAGACAACCTGGAAGAGGAAGATGTCAGAAAGCAGTTCATCAACAAAACCTGTCAGGTTCTGAGTAATTTCTCCAAATTCTTACCAACTTTTTACCTGTCTCTTTCTAGCCAACTTTCAACTTGTCAGCTATTCACTTGAATGGTTTTCTTTTTTGTGGACAAGTAGAGTGAATACATTTAGGGGCAAAAGGGTGCAAGTGATAAGTTATAAACCTGACATTGTGCATGTATAGATGGATCTTACTATCTTACTCTCCCCTTTCCCAAATACCATCTATCTGGCTTGTTGCTGATAGACGACTACTACTACTACTACTACTACTACTACTACTACTACTACTAGACAACCCCCACCAAATGGTCCCAAGTTTCACATTCCACATCTGACTTTGTACCCCATCACATATTATTTCAGAGGTCCCCTTGAGCCCAATAGTGACTTGAAGATGTGAAGGGAGCAGTGGAGGGAGCAACAACAATTCTTCTACATGATTCAAGTTTAGCAGTATATCTTGGATTCCAACCCACCATCAACTAATGAGCTGACTCTATATAGTGATCTCTCTCCAGCTGACTCAGTATAGTAATTAGTCTCTGTATTTTATATGGCAAGGCAGTTCATATATATTGTGAGCACTTCAGTCCTGTTATGAGAAGCTAGAATATTCAGAAATACCATACTATCTAGGTCCAGCAGCAGACAGCCTGGAAGAAGAAGATGTTCAAAAGCAATTAATCAACCAAAACTTCCGTCCGACTGAGTAATCAGATTGAGAAGCTTCATGGGAATATGCATTTTTCATATTCTTATTCATGTCAAGCACCCCAAATAAGCTTTGATTTCCATGGGATTGGTTAGCACACTAGATGTAGCATAAAGTCAAACTCTGAATCTTCTCTGTAGATGCTTGAATTACTGTTATGAGAAAGTAGATGCCTTCTAAGATACACAGCATTTCACTTCAGCCAAAGCTACACCAATATGTAAAACACATATAGCAAACAAAAGTTATTTCTTGAGGCTTTTGTACTATTTTCTCTGCCACACGAGCCACTGGCTACAATCATGGCAAGTTGTTAAAAAAAAAAAAAACAACCAACCTTAAATAGTTCTCTCATTATAGTGTATCAGTAAGATTTTTGCTACCTGGATCACAAAAACAACTCTTAAGTGGGATGATCACATAATCATCGTAACAGTCTTTTAGTTTATGCAGTGTAGAATGTTCACATATAAACTTAATGGAAAGCAGTGAACTAGGCAAAACATTTAATATTTCTGCAAGCAACTAGCTGGAAGCAGAGCTGTTTTACCAGAGCTAAATCTTGCACATCAATCAAATTGTATTTTGCTTCATGCATCAATCAATCATCAACCTATGATTCTATCTCCCAGCACCAGTCATTATTCAGTTTCCCATCTCCACTGCTGGAAGTCTGGAGGTTTTATTTTGATGAAGTTTTTACACCTACCCAACCTCTTCTCTGATTCTGTTTCAGGTTTCTTGAATGTCGGATTCATGTAGCAGCATATAACTATCAATGGCTATTTCTTAGAACAGCTATATATTATCATCAGGATTAGAAAACATGAAAGGAATTGAGTATTTATGTTATTATTTTGCTTGTTGGCTTCTCATAGACATTTGGTTGGGTACTAAAGGAATAGATTATTGGAGAATCAGTCTAATATTGTAGAATGGCCGAGCTATTGGACTTGGACTGAAAAGATCCAGGTTTCAAGACTCCACTCAGTCATGCAGTTGGATGACTTTAAGCCAGTCATTCTCTCTCAGTTTAATGTACATCACAGCATTGTTATTGTAGGGATAAAATCAAGGGAGAGGTGACTGCATTGAGTTCCCAGGGAAAATTAAACGCAAATCATCATTATCATCATCATTATCACCACCAACACCACCATGATCATAGATAGGCTTTAGATCTGTTTCAGAGTCTGCTTCTTATGTTCTAATTGACTCATGAAGTTGAAGAGTTCGTTTGATGTCTCCTGAGGGTTGAATTTGCAGTTTTGCTTCCATCTTTAGCAACAGCAACATTCTCCTTACATTTGCATTACTTTGTTCAGTCAAGATGCATCTAATTATACAGTAATTACTGGTCTTGGCAGCACAAACTTTTCTTTTTTGGCAAGTGTATGTAAAAGAAATATGGTGGTTGACAGCTGGTTAGATCAGAACAGGTAGGTTATAACATGTCGCTTTTCATTCCAAAGGATTATTTTATATGAGCAGGTTATCCTGAAAATAAAAAAGACTTTTGAGAAATACTGGACAAATACATTCATTACAAAAATATTGAAAGCAAGCTAGGGGATGGAAAGATGGCGTTGATGAGCTGCCAGGACAATCTGCTTGCTCCATGTTTCATTGTATTCTATTGTATTTGTTTTATTCATATTTTAGTTGAGTTTAGTCTTGTAGCCAATTTTGACTATCTGCTCCCTGAAAAAATAGTTATAATTATCAAGCTACTCAAGGGTAGGATACAAATAAGATTAGTACTTTACCTGGCTGGGGTTTCCCCCCCCCGTGTAATAATTGCTTGTATCTTGTCTTATCTGAGACAGGAAGAACCAGATGGAAATGATAGGTGCTGCTTTTAAAATCAGAAAAGCTATATCTCTTCCATGGAAATAGGCCACTTCTTTGGACCAGCTGATGGGGAGGTATATTCTATTTGTCTGCTAACCTAAAGAACATATAGCAGGCTAGGAGTATAGTGCTGTAGCCTGGAATTCCTAATTGCATTCATAGCCCTGTCTGGACCAGGAAGCCTTGGCAATGGTGACTTATCTTCACAAACCTTGATTACTGCAACATACTGTATGTGGGACTGCCTTTGGAAACAACTCAGAAGCTACAACTGGTACAGAATGCAGTGACCATTCTGGAACCCTGCCTTGGTTGCCAGTAAGCTTCACGGTCCACTTCACATACTATCTATCATGTCTGCTCTGGTGGACACTGAGCAGCATTAGTGACCACCTTATCAAAAATGATCTGGCCGATCCTGTGAGATGAAGGTGACAGGGGCTTGGCTAGAAAGCAGGATTTGTGGAATACACTGCCCCCAACACTATGGAATATCCTTTCCCCGAAGGTGAGTTTGGCCACTTTGCTTTTGGCATTTAGGAAGGCACTGAAGACCCTTTTTAACTGGGTATTTGACATTTAGGCCTGAAGGTGACTGGGCAACCATTGTCAGTTATAAATTTGGTGTTTATTTTTGCACGTGTGTGTGTGTGACGAGGTTGTTCCTTTTGGGAAAGTCTATAGTTAGTTAGGAAGGGATAGGTGTTTTATATGCTACATCACCCAGAACTGTTTGGAGAGAACAGTAAGGAAATTTTTGTAAACATAACTAAATAAATTGCATACTCCTTCTTTGCAGGCAAAAATGTTCCAAGAAAATGCTGACGTGCCCAGAAATAATAAAGGTTCTGATGGGCTTTGTGGCACTCATTTCCTTTCTGTACTAAGTTCACATCAGCATTCTAGCTTCGAATAAATCCAATTTATTGCCCTGTACTTGTGATGAAATTCAAACAGAATTGAAAAGCAATATTTCTTTCCTTGAACTTTGCAACAAATATAGATCCCTTGATTTTTGTTATTGACCCAGGTTTCACGTATTTTCTTTTGCAGTTTTTGTAACTCAAGATATTATAACTGAGCCTCAAAGTCCTGCTGGCAAAAAAGACACTCTGGTGTTAATGGCCATAGCCTTCGCCTTCCTCCTCAAAAGAAATCTGGCTTTTATTATCTAGCATCCTGGTAACAAAATTCACACAGGAGAGTGAAGCCATTCCTTTGATTTAATCAGATGCCAGTTGAAGTTCTGACATAGCAACAAAGGATGAGTGGAGCAAAATGGTGAGAATCAGAGGGCAAAGCATGCATATTTGTATATATTGCAAATTTTAAGCAACTGAAACAGGGGAAAATGTCCTTTTGTTACAGTTCTATAAGTCATTAGATCACTCATCTACATTTGTAAAGTACAAGGGTTCCAAGAATTTAAATGGGAAATCAGCCTTTTGGTATCAAATTTAATAATAATAATAATAATAATTATTATTATTATTATTATTATTTATTAAAGTTATATGCTGCCCAACTCCCAGCAACTCTATAAATTTGTACAAGAGGTCAAAGGTATCATTGAAAAGAGAAGTCAGAAAGCCCAGCAGCAGCCTTTACAAGCATCTGATTCAATCTACTTTCAAATATTCTATTGGCACTTCCAAATATCAAGCTGAGACAAAGACAGAACACTCAATAGGAAAAAGCGAGACATCATACAGGCATTAAGTACTCTCCAGTCCTATAAACTTTTGACATGGAAACCTAAAGCAAGTCCTTTGTAATTTTCATGACATGAAACTTGGAAGCTTATATAAATGTGTATTCTGTCTGGAGTTAGTCTTCTCCAGTTTAATAAAAAACAGGAAGCAATAGGAAGCATCATAAATCTCTCCTCAGGCTGTTCTGAGAGTTTGCTAGACTTTTTTTTTTTTTTTTTGCATCAAGAAGAATTGCTTAAGCAATGTCCCATGTCCAGTTAAGATAACCCAAGTGAGAGAAAGCTCCACTGAGCCTTCAGTCTGCAGCACTGTTGAGAATAACACAGTTGACAGTTCTGAAAATTAATACTGTTTGAATTCCTATGTGAAAAACTTATGCGTAGAAATGCCTTCTATATTCTGATGCATGTCCAATGTTTTTAAACAACAGGAACTAAACCAGATTCAGGTGTCACAAAGGATATTTCCAAAGGAGAATGTCCAACATGACAATCCAATGATTCAATTTTTCTGGTAAGAAAAAAGTTAGAAGAAATGGGAGGAAAAACAGGTGAAACTTACAAGTGGAAGAAGACATTAAAATTCCATCAATAAACAAAGCTATGTCACTATAATCACTTAATCTGGCTGTCTTCCAACCAAACGTCAGTCTCTCCAAAGCAACCCTTATTGCCCCAAGAACTGAATCCGATCTTGGGTGGTGTGCCAGAGGCTGCACAACTGGACAGGACTGAGAGAAAAACAGAAGTGGATTTAATGTAAATGGCAATCAATTTAAATAAAATACCATCAATACAAATATTCCACACTTTCTCGCCTTATATATTATAAATTATAAATTGATAATCCCTTGTTAAAAGCTTTGACCTTTGTAACCCTAGCCCTTTGTTTGTGTGCCCCTGCTCTACAGAAATACCTTTGACACTGCAAAAGTGAAAATACTTTGCCTGATCTGCTGGAACTCTTGGAAATGCAAACTGCTTGCACAATTTGTGCAGTTCACTGCAATATGCATTAAACAGCCATGGATTAAGGCACTAAGCCAAATGCTGGCATTAGCAAAAGACTAGAATAGAGCATCTGTGATCCCTTTCTATAATCAGGCAGCCAAGGAAGGAGGCGGGAAGCAGTAGGCTAGAACCCTGGCTGGGGAATTCTGGGAGCTGAAGTCCACACTTCTTAAAGTAGCCAAGGCTCAGAAATATTGGGATAGAAGATCCCAAGTGTTTCTTTCCTTTACAACCATTTCCCTGGGGTAGTCCATGCATGGTTGTCTCCTGCAGCAAAAGCAAAGACTCTTTGTGACATCTTAAAGACAAACAGAAAAGGTGTGGTATAAACTCCTGGGGACTACAGGCTACTTCTGCTCTTATCCTTCTTTCAGTCTTTCCTGCCCCGCTGCCACTTTCAGAGTTAGCACAGCAGTTGGACCCATCCTGGGCTATACTCATGACATAGCAACATTGGTTCGAATTGACAATTACAGTCTTAGAAATGAATGTATCAAAATCAGATGTTCTGTAGATGCTGAGTCTATTATCTCTGTACAGGGAGAATCAACTCAGGGTAACTTAGAGACTGCCTCTAACTCTACAAGTCCCCATTGCTCCAGTTAGGAGGTGATAAGACACCTAATAAGACCAATGGCCAGGAAGATGCCAGTACTTTCACATTAACACATATTACTACTGTGACTATAAAACTGTAATCACTTTGGCCTCACTCCAAAGCTGACCCATCTGGCAGAATTCTTCAGACTGAATACCAAAATGGGTTCAACTGCTTGTGCTATCTTTCCTCTTTTAGCCTTACTGAGAGAAAGAGAGAGAGAGAATAAGAATTGCCTTCTGAGCATATTCACTGCTAGCCAAGTTTAAGTTTAATGGCATTCTCATTTTCTGAAGGCAAATGAAATTACACTTGGAGTCAAACATGTCTTCATCAATGCCAGTTCCTTGGCTTGAAGTCAACTTCCATGCCTTTTTAGTTAACAGTGTGCTATTCAAAAGTCACCCCACAGTGAGAGAGGACTCCCACACAGCATAACAGAGGTGAATTACAATGAGATCTCTGCTCCATTCACTTCCCATTTTACAGTAGCTCTGAACTCTGGAGCTACGCTGTTGCTCAAGGGAAGAATCCAGCCCCTTCCACTTGAGCAGGAAATCAGCCAAGAAATTATTTAAAATCCAATGTGATACTTTGTAGAGGCAAAAGAATTTTCAGCATGCGTAATCTGGAGGAGTACGAGCCACAACACTAACCGTTTTATGCTTGCAGAAGGGGAAAGAAACAGACACTGCTTTTTAGCTGCTTCCCAGTTTCTGAGAGAGGGGCTAGATAGCGATGCTAATCTTTCCAGTAACACTTTCCATAAGAGGAAGCGGTTTTAGTCATGACAGTACTGTGCAATTGAAAGCATGCCACCTCACTGGGTTTGTGCTTGGCAACTAATAGGACATTATGCATGGATTTTCAGCCAAGGATAGAGGTTTTTATATTGCACCATAGATGTGATTCAAAGTTTCAAATAATTGAAGTAAAACCATTAGTCTTGTTGAACATTTGTTTTGTGTTCTCTGCCTATGCACAGCGGGCAACAAGGGCTTTCAAGTTACTCTGACATGAGGAAGGTTGCCATCATCTTGATTTTGAAGGCTGCCCTGACAGTATGGCTTTTATTTTTCTAAAAAAAAACCCTCAACCCTCCTTAAAAGCAAGAAAATTGCCCATCACCACGATAATAAAAATTTAGCTCCCCCCATTTCTACTTAGAACATCTGTGACTGGAGCTAAAGGAATGTGCCATTTCCAGCCTGGACTAAGGCAGAGGTGATCATTGAGGCTCCTACTTTGCTGCCAAATGATAAAAGAAAATGCCTTCCGTTCTGAATGACAGGTTTTTCCAAAGATCCAAATCTCTTGCCTCCACAGCATTCCCCATACTCAGCAAATTAGTAGAAGGCAGCTGATCCATGAGGAATCAAGCTCCCCATTATGAGCAACATGCAGTAAAAGTCCTGATTCTGGAAAAGGCTCCTTATGCAAACAGGCCATGGGAAAAAAGGTTGCATCTTCTTTCTGTCCCATGGTGCTCAAATCCAAACTGTGTCCTGTGTTCATGCAGATGTATGTCTATCCTGACACACAATTATAAGAGTCCTTGAAATGTTGGAGGGAAGCATTTAGGAATATACTTTAGAGCCCAAAAATTGCCAACAGAAAAAGCTTTGCAATAACTTCTCTGCTAGACATACACAATCATCACTTCTCCATTTGTAGGGTTTTGTTGTTGTTGTCGTTAAGTCGTGTCCGACTCTTCGTGACCCCATGAACCATATCGCGCCAGGCCTTCCTGTCCCTCACTGCCTCCCTGAGTTTGCTCAGTTTCATGCTCAAGGTTTTTTTTAATGAGGTTTTTTTCTCATTTTTAATGAGAAAAACAGCAAAGAAACACACCTGTCTGAGCATAACTGAAGATACAGAGCACCTCCATATGGAGTTCTGCGGCAGTTCAAAAACAGCTCTGCATCTGCAATTCCACATCATCAGCTTTGTTCAAAAACCAACTTTGTTTGCTATTGTTCCTGGTTCTACACCAGTTTATCTGAAACTGGAGCAAAACCTTTATACTGCTACAGCCTTGTTGAATTTGTGGGCAATTTATTCTTCCATTCATGGAAAGTTATCCACCCCCCATTTACCTCTAAACAAATGACCAGAGTTTTCATTATTATTACTGCATGTGACCAGACAATGCACGTAAGGTAAAATACAGATGTGGCCTGGGGGTGGTAGCATTTTGCTCCCCTTTTGTGTGGAGTGGGGTGAGGGGATTTTTGTTCCTCTGAGGCAGCACTCATCTTGGGTCTTCTTGAATTATGTTTGTTTGCACTATCTATCATGTTTGTTTCACTATACATCAGGGTTTTGACATCCACAGAAATCAAGGTTACTATGGACTTATTTCAAGCTACTTTTAAGGGACCGGGGAGTTGTAACACAGAGTGGCAATGTGAAAGTGCATATGGTCTGCCCTGCATTCAACTGATGCTCTTTATAGTAAATTCTGAACTTCTTTAATGGATGGGGGTATAATTAATACTGTTACACCTTTTAAAAAAAACAAGCGTGAAAAGTTTCTTTCTGATTTGTCTCTTGTCTTAGGAACAGAACAGTGCAGGGATTATGAAGTTGGGATAAAACCTCATAACGGCCAAATCATTCCTCAAATTGCTACCATTTCTAAACACCAATCTAAACACAGAAAGAACATTTTAGTTCAGCTTCTAGATCAGACAGACCCTAATATTGCCACCTCCTTCCCACCTCAAATGAGTATTTGTAAGAAGAAGTGTAATTATGCTAATTACTATTTATAGGTCATGAACATCTGCTAAAATTTCATCTGTAATTATTTCAGTATTAAAATAATCAAGGGCACAAAACAACACTTCTACAGCTGATCTAGATAGCTAATTCTTTTGTAATCTTTTAAATTCTACCTAGCATTCTTCCTTCTAAAGGATGCAATGTGTTATTTTTCTCCAATCATTTCCATTAAATGATTCCAAATGATTCTTTGATTCTAAAAGCATTTCAGTAAAATTATCAAACAAAATGCAGGGGATGAAATAAAACATATCTTCACATTTACTTTAGAGAAATACATGGGATATGAGTTGGCACAAGTGAGGGGACAAGGTTTTACGTATCTTTATGTGACTCACAATTAATATTAAAACATAAAACATAACATAACGTGTTTGGGAAACACACTCCTTTTCAGGGAATTTTGCCATTCAGATAGCTGTATCATTTAAATAAAAATAACAATTCTGAAAACTGAGGAAAGTTGTTGCTTCAATATACCTTCCTGAGGGCATATATATGCCAGCTCTTTAGGAAACAATGAGTGTGCACAGAGTGTAAGAGGTTGTTAGTTGCCTACCCAAATAAATAGTTTTTCAATTTCATGTTCCAGTTTTCTATCAATAGTTACAATATACATAACAACACCTCAATTTGTTGCATTTATTTGAGTAAATATCTGGTAAATAAAGTCATTAATAAAACATTACAAAATTAAATACATTTAAAAAAGCTTGCCAGTATACATAAAGTCCACAAACATGTATTTCTTCTTTTTAAAAAATAAAATTATGTTCAGAGCACCCTTGATATAAAATGCCAGACTAGCATCTACCAGCAGATGGTAGCTTGTGAAACATTACAGCAGTGTTTCTCAACCTTGGCAATTTTAAAACGTGTGGACTTCAACTCCCAGAATTCCCCAGCTAGCATGTTATTAAATTGCTACAGTTGAGAAACCCTGCATTTGAGCAAATAATGTTTTCCTGAAGAGTCTGGGGAACAGGCTTTCACCTCTACAACTGAAATCACTAAGCCAGCCAGCCAACCTACCAAGTTGGATGTCAAAATAGGAAGAGGTAACTGGATATTCTTGTTATAAGAAGGGGGGGGGATTGACTTGCATTTTCTCCCCCCCCCCAAGACTCTCTCATAATGGTATTGGCCTTTTTCTTGCTGTCCTATCAGATCCTTTAGCAGTAGGTTGATCAATCCTACCAGATCATAAGACGAAGAGAGCTTATCTGGCTGAGCCTCAACGTTGGTAGATGTAGTTCAAACCCTAAAAAATCAAGCCCTTGGACCCCAGTTTGCTTATGTGTTGCTTTATGAACAGTGGCATTTGTTGCAATGCTTTAACAGTGGCAGCACCCCCATTTAACAAATTGCACCCCTTCCCTCCCCCAACACCACATTGGTTATAACTTCGGTTTATATTGTTACTTAGAGCACATTTCCTTTCCACTGATGTGAATCAATAGTAACACTCACTTGATAATTTATGTACACAAGCACAAGAACCTTAACATCCATGAGTCTGGTGTACAAATGATCAAACTGGTTGTAAAGGAACAGCATTTCCCTAGGAGTTCTATGTAGAATTCAGGCAGGATTAATGCCTGGGAAAGTCACTCTAAAATTGGTGTTTTCCCGTCTATCTTGATCATCCGCAGGTAGTAAAAGCAGCATCCGTAATGTTGCTATTTGTGATAAAATAAACTGACACTTAAAAAAAAATGCCTTAAACAGAAGGGGTTGAATTCTTTAAAATGTCAGAATTCAACCAAAAAAGAGAAAATTGCTCATAATGACCAAACTAGTAGACGTCCTATTTAATAGTCCCAGTTTATTGATCACTTCTCTCAAGAGGGCTCTGTTTTCACTTATATACTCTTCTTTTGAGGAGGGCTCAATTTCCTCATCCCTCTTATCCGAGTTAGAAGTTCTTTGATAAAATCCTAAAAAAAAAAAAAAAAAAGGAGGGGGGGAATTACTGATTAAAAATAGTAAGAATGTCCAAGATGCAACCCACCCTCCACCTTCTGTTCTTACATATCAAATGTCAGCCATTCAACTCTCTTCTAAGTTCCTACAATGAAGGTGCTTCTGAATGAAGGTACATCCAATCAAATCACTACTTTCAAATACTAAAGAACTGATGGAATGCAGTTGCCAAGATTCTATAGCAGAAGAAGCCCATGCAGAGTGTGAGGTTCTAAAGAATTTAACCTCTTTCCACCATCCCAGTGCACTTGCTTCAGTTGCAGAGTATGACTGCTACAGTCATAGCAAAGGGCATGATTTCTCATGTATAGGTAGTCCTCACTTAATGACCACAGTGGGGACTGGAAAACTGTTAAGCAGGGCGGTTGTTAAAAAAGTCACTACAAGACCGGACCCAATTTTACAATCATTTTTATGATGATCGTTAAGCGAATCATGTGGTTAAGTGAATCACATAGTCGTTAAGTGAATCCAGTTTCCCCAATGGACGTTTTTGCCACAATTCACTTAATGACCACATGTATCACTTAATGACCATGTGATTTGCTTAACGAACACAGCGATTCACTTAACAACCATCGTAAAAAAGGTCTCATATTGCGATCACGTGACTGCAGGAGGTGGTGTGAGAGTTTGTGACAGTCATGTGAGTCCAGGTCATAAATCACTTTTTCTGAGGCTGTCATAACTCTGAACTGTTGTTAAACGAACAATCACTAAGCAAGGATTACCTGTAGCCTTCTTTCAGCCCACTTGCCTTATCAGTTTAATCCCCATTCAGAATACCTTCCCCATCCTCGCTAAAAGGTAGATATCCTCAGATGAATGAAAAGCTTAATTCTTTTCAGCAGAAAAAAGAATAGACTCCAGTCCTTGTGTGAAACACAATTCATTAGATCCAATACCTATGAAAATGGTTCCCAATTTGTGTTCCAAAGACAATAATACAGTATAGAGTCTTTAGTATGGATAAATTAATTAATTTAATATATGGCCAAAGAATCACAAGAACATTACATTCCAGAAGATTTTAGCATTCTCATCTAAGATCTCACAAGATCTCAAGTAGAAACACCAAATTCTTATTTAAATTGGCTTTGTTGGTCATTTTCAGTCTCATAAAAATCATTGTTTTAGTGTATAACATTAGCATACAAAATGTAACATTCTGACAATCAGTCAGTTATCAGTCAGGTACAAAATAATGGTTAGTTAACTGTAGATGGGTCATACAACTGGTCTTTCCTTGAGGTTACATGATTACTCCTGAATTATCTAAGGAATTCTGCATTCCATGTCTGTCCAAGTTTAGTACTCTTTTCTCCAAACCTTTTTTGAGGTAGTTATTTCCATTTTTATTGCTTTTTGGAACTTACTTTGTATTTTTTGTTTACACAGGCTATGACTTCCATGTTTTCCCAGTGTGGAGTGCAGCAGCTCCTTATGCAAAGTTCAGTGATTCTACTTTTTGGGGGTAAATTGATTTTTTAATTCATTCTGATATCCTGCAAAATTGGTCTTCCACAACCGCCTTGCTTAGGCTATGTATATTTCCTTGCGGGTATCGTGGGGATTGATAAAAATGTGTTGTTCCAGCTACTTCAGTGTTTTGGATGCTACTTAATTCAGCTATTGTCATATTGTATCCTGACTCATCATTATTAGGTGGATAACGTACTTTTGGCTAATTATCCTGATCTTCTCCATGTATATCCCATTATAAGGTATAGTAGCTTCACAATGTATTCTTGTTTGTTTTTTGAGGTTTTGGCATTTTCATTTCCAGATGAAATGTCCAAGGGTGTCGGGGGGGGGGGATGGTATAGTTATTTTCTTGAAGGCTTTTAAAGTGTTATTTTCCTGTGCTTTATCTTCCATGTGACACCTCAATTAAGGACCAACCACATAACCTATCTAGAGTTAACTGACCTTTATTCTGTACTTGCTTGGTGATGACAACTTGATCAGTGTCAAAACAATGCGTTTTTGTGCATCTACTTGTAGATTCAAAAAATGATTTTTATATGACTGAAAGCGGCCAACAAAGCAGATTAAAAAAAGATTAATCAACACTCACAAACATTTCATTTATTAGGAACACTAACACTGCATGAGATTTGGTGAGCTCATGAAATTTTGATCATTTTTTTAAATCAACGTATTTATTTTGTATGTACTTTGTGGGTTCCACAGACATCATCTGGCATGATGGAAGCCATTATGCCTATAAGAGCTTCGTTGACAGTCTTTGGCTTACATGTTGATTTTCAAATCCTTTAGTGACAATGCAGTGGTCTAAAAAAAGGAAATGGCCTAGGGAATACTCTCCAGTGATAGGGAACATGCAGGAAAGATTGGAGTGACACTCTTGTTTGGAAAAGTGGAGTTCATATCAATCCTCCATTTTTTCTTTCTTTCAGGCTACTTTGTCTCCACCAAAAAAGTAGAGCCACATACATATAGAGATATGTTGACATAAAATAAATTCTGTCCTCCTTGCAGCCTTCTGAAAAATCAACAAGGTTATCCAATTTGTTTATGTCTAACTATGCAAACTGAGGCACAAGCCTAATTCTAGAAAGGAAAGAAAAAATCTGAACAAACTGGTAATTATTGAAGAAATGTGAACCTTTGAAATCTGAACTTACTTCCAGTTTCTAGCCAACTAGGCACTGTGAAGATGTATTTTTAAAACATGTGCATTGATCCCTACAATAAACAATTTATGTCCCCAATCCTGGGTTTCATCTGAACAGATCAGAAGACTCTAGCATACATTTTCTGCTCAAATATTAATGGCACTTTCCTTAAAATGCTATCACTGAAATTTCACACTAAGCATAACTCTATTTTTAGGTTGCTAACTGGAAAATACAACTAAGTCTTTATTAATAGCATAAAGGCACTCATTATTTATAATAGCCAAACATTTCCTAGAGGGTTCTGATGCCAGGGCTTCTCCTTCCAGGCAATAAAGTTATTTTAAGGGTCAATGGACTGAGAGCTCCAAGTGCCCAGTAAAAAGTACAGTTGTACATACCTTTTAGAGCAAGACTCCAATTGTTTGAAATATTGGCTATTTCAGTCTGATACTGAACTTTTATTTTGCCATGTAGCCATTTGGAAAAGGCCTGGATGCTGTGTACAACTGACTTGCAAAGTACATCTTCCTCTGGGCTGGGGTCACATGGACAGAAACTATTTTTAACCGTTGGCACCCACCAAGCTTACTCTTAAGATAAGACAGCCCTACACCAAAGAAAATCGCAGCATTCACTTCTTGTAGAGCACAAATCAATGCACGTGAACAACAGAGATAAAGAGAAAATCTCTTCTATTTTAAAAAGCTGGAGTATTAACTTAATGAAAGCCATGGAGAAACAACCCAGCAGCAATGTGTGTTTGCTTAGCAGGGTATAAAGCTGGTGAGTCAAGGGCCATGAAAGACATCCAAATGCTTTGCACTGGTGCTACCAGCAGCTGTACAACACATTCAAATCACTAAACTTAGAGAGTTGCCTTATATAGAGTATCAGGGCTTTGATCCATCCTTATTGCCTAGTTTTCCTAAGTCACCAGTGTTGAGTTCACATCATAGGAGACTTTACCTTAGCTTTCTCAAAATGGTGCCCTCCAAATGTACTGGTCTTCAATTCAAAAGTAATGAAAGGTGACATCCACTATATGGAGGGCACCAAGGCAGGGAAGACTGGTGTATTTTGAATGCAGCAGGCCTGTAGCATTTCACCAAAGATTTAAACATGAGCTTGTATGCCAAATACATACTCTTGGGTATGAAACAGAATGCATCAGCCCCCTTCAGTATATCAGCTTTGTTCTGTAAGTCACTCAAAAGCTGAACTATGGACTATTATTACTGGAAGGAGTTTTGCCTCTATACTGCCAGCTCAGGACGAACAGGCAACGATATTTAAAAGACGCCACCATCATCACAGCTAAGACTATTGCTACAGTGCCTCTACTGACAAAAATTACTGCCTGTAAAATCCTCAGCAGATTTAGCTCTTAGCAACTTTATGGGGGTGGGGATGACAAACATCCCATATTCTGCCAGGTTTACAGGATATAAGCAGTTATGTATATCACAGTGAAACCTTCCTGTAAGTTTTTCCTACTTTGTACATAAGTGTCTTCTGAACTCAGAAACCATAACTGACAATTCATAGCATGTTAACATCAGGCATGTTGTCAAGAGAACAACAGCAGAAACACGACTGTACATGTCTTTTTAAAAATAGCACATCTATTTATTTATTTAATCAATTTATTTGGCTACCCGTCTCTCAAATGCAGCTAACAACATGTAAAAGCAATAAAAAACAGTATTAACAGAGAGTACAGCATAGATGCTAAAAGCACAACTGAATTACCTCTGATAGTCTGACTGTCTTTTCGAGATGATAGTATAGAAGAAAGCCCTTGAATGCCTTTGTACATTATATTCCTGTATTTGGAAAGAGCTTCCTAAACTTTCTGTTAGAACAGGACAACAATCCATTGAAGCAGGAATTAAATTTCTTCCTGCAAATCTTTCCCAATATCTAGAAGACAGGGATGCATTTTGGGTATACAGTGGTACCTCTAGTTACGAACACCTCTAGTTATGAATTTTTCAAGATACGACCAGCTCCGGCCCCAAAAATTTATCTTGACATGCGAACTCTGCCTTGAGCTACGAACCGGATCCGCATCCATTTGCCCTGCTGCCACGCGGTCGCGGCTTCCTGTGGGCGAGATCGCGGTAGCAAGGAGACGTTCGGTGAGGTTGTGGTGTGTTTTGTGGCGTTTGGAAGGGTTTTGGTGTGCTTGTCAGCATGGCTCCAAAGAAAATGCAGAGCAGGCTGGCAACTGACTTTAGACAGGTTTTTCCCCAGAACTGAGCCTGCAGCTAAGAGGCAAAGAAGAGAGGAAACCCCTGAAGGAGATCTCCCCAATGTCCCTTTGGAGGGGGACTCTCCCTCCAAACAATAACTGCCTCCCCACCCCATTCTCCCTCTTCATACTATGCTGTACTGTACTTTTTTTCATGTTTTTGAGGTTTAAAAATAAAATGCATATGTTTCAGAACTGTTTAGCCGTATTTACATTGAACCTTATGGGGAAAATTTACCTCGGGGTGCGACCAAATTTGGAGGGCGGATTAGCCGTATTTACATTGAACCTTATGGGGAAATTTGCCTCGAGTTGCAACCAACTCGAGTTGCAACCAGAGTCACGGAATGGATTAAGTTCGTAACTAGAGGTACCACTGTACCTGATGAAATAACATTCCCAACTCCAAGGATTATGGCATTTTGATAGGATTACTACTATTTAATCCAAGGGCAGGCTATTTTTTCCCCCCAAGAACTGAAAAGTAGAGCAGACAGAACTGTGGTCCAATGACATTCTCTACTGTAAGGCCAGGACTGAACATGGAGGGAGGAAGGGGGAGGGGGAGGGGGAGGGAGAGAGAGAGAGAGAGAGACGTAGTGTGGATATATATTTCTATCTCCATATCAGCTGAAACCAACTGTTTCAAGGTCATCCCTGTTGTCCACATGCAGTTCCTATAGTCACCCACATTTGTCAACTACAAAGTAAAACCTGAAAGAACTATAAAAGCATTCTTGCAGAGAATAAAGATGGAATTAGATGTAAGGTTGGTACCTATTTTTAACATACATTAATTCAGCAACTCAAAGGTTTGCCTATAGTTTTACAAAATTAAAAACTAGTTCTCAAGGTCAAATGATCTAATAACCTCTAGGAGTAGCCAACATAGATGAACTGGTTGAATTCTTTCTAGCAGCCATTAATTACTTTTTTTCCTTAAATGACAGGAAAATACTGCAATAAATCTCTAAAAAATTTTTTATTAACCTGCATTTATGGATGTGTGTATTTTTTTATTTCACGCTGGTGAAATATTTTTCTCTTCCAATCCAAATAATTAAAATAAATGTAGTTTACATGCACTACCAAAGAATGCTACATCTGACCTTAACTCTATAAGACTGTATGATTTGCATTTTTGATTACATGTAATAAAACACTGAAATAAATTAGCTATTTATTTGATTATCTGTGGTGATCATGACAGTTGGCAAAATATAGCTGCTCTGTATACAGAAGAATATGTCAAGCTTTTACATGTAAAATAATATAAAATTTGTTTACCTCTGTAGGTTTGTAGCAATCTACAAGCGCTTCCTAGAAGTACAATAATAAAAGCATCAGTTATCTTTCATTCCTCTTTCATATATGTAAGAACTGGAAAATTCTGGATAGCTATCACATATTTTCTATGTCACTGGTTCTTATTCTTGTATACGCAAACAGGCTTCTTTCATGGGTATAAAAGTCAATCATCAATCAAAAGCACAGTACTTTGACCCATATTTTAGCAATGGTTTTCCTTTGTCACTCAAAATCATACCAAAGTATGACAAGTGGAGCACTTCCCATATTAAAGTGTATTACTTTCCTGACAAATGGAAACTGCCAGACAGACAATGACACATTCTCAGAAATCTATGTAGGTATGCCAGAAAATCACAGGAACGCTAATCTTCAAATCACAAATCATGGGTTGTTACAGACTTAATTTTACTCTTCTTCATTAAGTTTTACTAATCTGCCCTCCAAACATCATTGTATTAAAACTGTTCTAGGTTTGGGAGATCTTCCAAATCTCTTAAAATCGGACTAACTTGTAATTTGAGGGCTCTCTCCTCTTCATTAGCAGCATCAAGAAGATCATCAATATCAATTTCTACATCTGGCATCTCTTCTTCCTAGAAAAAGAGAAAGCTGGGTGAGAAATTCAACTGCATTTTAGCTATCTTATTCACTTTCTTTTTATCCAGCTTCAAAAATTGAATGGCAGTTCATTCTCTCTCTTGTACTCACAGACACCCTTTTAAGCCACTCGTCTGCCAGTTGGCACTGGCCCAGGTTAGACTTGTAGCCAGCTGGCCACTCCAGTGCATATAGAGGAGGAGCAGGTGCCTAGCCCAGAGTTTTTAAACAGTAACATGAGCTCTCTGTGCAGAGACCTGGGACATGCTATTTATCCCTTATTACTCCCCTGTCAATTAGGCCAAGAGCTGGAAATTTGCACTTGAGCTTTGTAAAGTAGATGTTGCACATTCAAACTTGTATTGCTGGAATCTCTCTTTTGTTTATCCTGAGGAAACCAAGAGCAGTTCTAGCTCTCCTGAAAGCTACACACCACTACTGCCAAGCAAATGCAATTGTGCAGATGGAAAGAAGACTGAAAGGAAGAATGGAAACCTACTTAGGAGAACAAACTGCCTCTCTCCCCTCCCCAAGATGACTTTGTTTCAGCTTCAGGAAAAATAAGTTACCTCCTATGTCTGCATTAGGTATAATCATGGTGGATGAGATCTTATGTGAAGCTAAGCTGCTCTTAAAATAGAATCATATAGAATGTGTAATCTAAGCACACGAAGAAGCAGATTCTATGATTCCATTATAGAAGTAGATGAAGCTGAGTGAGAAAAGCAGTGACAGATAATTATTTGGTTCACACACTGCCAAAACAAAGCCAAGAAAGCCAAATAAAACCTAGTTCCATAAAACTATAAATAAATAAATTTTTAAAAATTTCCAGGTTACCAACAATTCCTCAAGTTTGTGTCTTGAGAAATCATAATATTTCTCCATATTTGGGAGTGCTCCAAGAATGATTAGGACTATTCTGAAGTACAAAACCACCATGTGTGAACCAATTCTTAGATTGGTATGATTTCTCCATGGCTTCTAATTCTAACCGTTAATTTTTAACAAAACCCTTTTTAACATTACTCTGCTTTCAAGAACTAAGTACTGATATATCTTTTTTCCATCGAATGTTGATTCTAGCCCCTCCCTGATTCCCAAGTATCTCAGAAACTTGTCAGAAATATTTGTAGTGTGCTTCTTCTGAAGCTGATATGCCCAGGGGCTGACTTTCAAACACAAGTCAGTTCAATTTATAGCACATGAAAGGCTTTGAGAAAGCATGTAGTGAAGCTCATAGCCTAGAAGCAGTCCAAAAATAAATTAACACAATAAGGAGGATGCTTAATTTTTACGACATGTAGGGTCATAAAACAGCAACACCAATTTAACAGCAAGAAGGTCACTAGAAGTTGCTGTAGCCAAGACCACACTATCCATGCCACTGTATCATGATGCCTGATGTCTCTTGCCTTCTGACTCATTAATCAAGGGTCATTTTCTTAAAGAGCTGTCTACTGAATTCCAAAAGCTGCTGTAACAAAGAGATAACTGACTTTACCTGTCCTCAGACAGACTGGGTAAATACACTATATGTAAACATCTGTATTAGGAACCACCAACTGGGAACCTATCTTTACATCATGAAATAAATCACTACATCTCTCATTAGAAATGAATGTATGACTAGCCAGAAAGCAGCCATCATCTGCAAAACAAGAAGCTACGGTCCATTCTAGGAGCCTGGCACTGTTCAATATTGAATGTTGCAGTTCTACTCATGTAGTGTGCACTTCTACATTATGGTCTGTTTCAATCCTGCATCTGAGCTGAACACAGACATCCCTCTAGATCACCCTCTGATGTTGCATTTACTGTTTTAAAAAGATACAGAACTCATAAACATATTCTAGTAGGAGCCAGTTAAACAATCTAGCTATAAATTAACAGAAGACAGACATTTTCAAAGTTCTTGCTCCTGAGCAAACACTGTAATACTTATCAGCCAATCCACCGAGCCATGAGAAAAGTTCTGCTATGAATCCTGATTTTAAAAGTGACCATTTCTTTGCACTTCTGCAAAGAATCTACCAGGGCTGCATTATAACTTTGGTGGGCCCTAGGCACTCTTGTTTTCATGGGCCCCTCCCTCCATAAAAATAATATTAAAAATTACATTTCATATTTTATAGAAAAACAGAGAATAATAGATATGTATTATTTTGTAATAATTATCAGTTGTTGCTGATTAATTATGTTGTCTGTTGCATATCATAAAAGTTACTAAATTTCAGTATTCATGCTACACCTACAGGTTACAAATAAGATTACTGGTTTGACGTTCAAATGTTGTGTGATTCTTGCCTGTGTTTTATTAAAAGGCATGAAAATAAATAACCCCTACTTATTTTTATTATTTCTGATTTTATATAATTAAAACATTTTCACAACCGTCAGGCAGTGTGCATGTTGTGGCCTAATGGATATGTCAGTCCTGGTAACTACAACCAATTCACGACTGGACATGTGCAGTTCCGATTACTAGGTCTTCGCAGTGCTTTGGTACTGAAGGCAGAAAAATGCTTCAGAGTACATAGGACGCAAACGTAATGCTAGTTTGCAACTCCTAAAAGCAGCCATGCCTTTTCCCAGGGCTGGGCAGCTGCCCTCCGTAGTTCCTGGTTTAAAACAATTCAAGACAGGTGCTATGTTCACACTCACACACACTTCCAAGCACCTTTGTGCATTTGAATCCGATGCATTGCACAGCCCTACCAGGTAAGTAGCTATATAATGAACTACTGTATTAAATGACTATAATATATCCTTCATGGGCTGTCTTTAAAGAAGACTCAAAGTTTCAACTGGCCCAAAATCTGGCAGCCCATCTGCTAACTGGGGAGCAGATTCAACAGCCCAACGCCTCTGCTGCAGTCACTACAGTAAATCGGTTACTAGTTTGGTTTGGGGTCCAATTCAAAATGATGGCTATCGCCTTGAAAGCCTTGCAAAGCTTGGTACCCAGATACCTCCAGCACTGTTTTCCCCACCCTTATTTGGCCTGCCCAATTCAATCTCTGGGGGAGGGTATGCTGAAGGCCCTCATTCCCCCCCCCCCCCCCGCAACACCTCAACCTTCAGAAAGGCCTTGGAAACTGTTGTTCTGCAGAGCGTATCAGCCCTGCTGACACAAGGCTGCCTTAGGCTAGTTAGGTTACATTGGATTCGTTTATTGTTTTTACAGTTGTGTTACTATTTTCTGATTGTAAAATAGTCTGGGTCCTCTGTAGAGGTGGGCGGTCTATATGTGATTATACAAGGAAATTCTTATATTCTTAAAAGATTAATCAAAACAAATATTTTACAAATGACACTATTAGTCTTTAGTTTCTTCCTCCCCTGTCCTGCATTTTGGGTTTCAATTTCTGTTTTCCACAAAGCAACAAGAGCTGTTTGTCCATGACCACTCAGAAAACCACCTAACAATTTAAAACCATTTCACAGAATAGTTGCTTCAGCTTTACTGGTGCTCATAAGGCTTCCGTAATGATACCCTTCCAAAGTTATATGCAGCTATTTTTAGCAAGTAATGCTATCCAAATATAGACATTTGTTTAGCAAAGCAAGGTTTCTACTGTTTACATAGAACTTTGATTATTCATCTGACTGAAAGCAAATACTTCCTTCACAGTGGCCAATTAGCTTTCCTTAAACTTATTTGGGCCAAAAAATCACATCAGATTCATTTGCAGAACGTTCACCATGTTACATGGCAAAGTTGAGCATACAGGAGAAGCCCTGCTTTTGATTTAATGAATTCACCCCAAAATAAAGTCTGCCCAAATGGCAGCAGCCATGCTGATACCTTTACATCTAATGAGCCAACCTATACATGGACTTTGATTTTTAAAACAGCACGCTTCACACGTTAACTGTCATGTGTCAACAAAATCAATTCATCTGGCCAATCACTTTTGCTACCAAAAAAAAAAAAAGTTTTTACAGTCACTGGTTGCTGCTGGCAGAGGTGACGTATCCTGGTTTAGATCCAAAGGAATAGAGGCAGTGCTCCACTTGATCCTGTTGAGTTTTTCTTAAACCTGTTCTTGTCACATCTCTCACACCTCCTTAAGAATTTATTCCCGCAGAATAGTTACAGGGCTGTGGAAAGGCAAATGAGGGGGAAAATTTGAAGTTTGACAAGCAGAACTATTTTACACCTTTAAAACTAAACTTTAATTTAAGATCTCCAAAAGACCAACTTGTATTTCTGTTCCTTTTCCCCAGCCACTCTTATTGGCCAGTATGTGAATTCTGCATACACACTTTTATTCTAAACTTGTTTTCAACCACTTCAGCCATGTAAACAGAGACGGCTAAATTGTTAAGCAGGATATAGATCTGCCACCTTTAAGGAGGAACAATAGGGAAAACTACAGCTGGCAGATTTCTGCTCTTTCTTTGACCAAAGATAGTGTTTCTCTCATCCCAACAGCAATAAGCTGTTCTTGACTACTACGTTGCATTTAATCAAGATGCTTCCTGTAACATCTTGCTCTGAGGGCCACTACTCCAAGGAATGGGTGCAGCTGAAAGGCAAATTATTTCACTCAAGTGCTGGGAATGGCTACAATCGCTACAGCAGTTTCAAATGATGAGACAGACTATCACCACAGCTGGGCCTTCATGAATGACTACAAGAAAGGACACCTTATAAGCAAAAGCTCAGCTGTCATGTAAAGGAAGCACATGAATGTATTGTTGGACAGCTGAGTCTGAACAATTTCTAGTATCATATTAGCTCAGCTTTTTTGTTTGTGTTTGTGCTTTTGAGTCACTGTGGACACCTGGCGAGTGTCTGGACAGGTCCCTGCCATTTTCTTGGCAAGATTTCAGAAGTGGTTTGCCATTGCCTCCTTCCTAGGGCTGAGAGAGAGTGACTGGCCCAAGGTCACCCAGCTGGCTTCGTGACTAAGGTGGGACTAGAACTCATGGCCTCTCCGTTTCTAGCCCGGCGCCTTAATCACTACACCAAACTGGCTCTCACTAGCTCACTAGCCCTGCCCCAAATGTTGCTGTACAAAATTTCCAAAGTATCAAGAACCATTTGGTAGAAGTTGTCACATTCAGAAAAAGGTGCATTATTAAATGGGATTAAATGATCAAGACTGATAGTCCTGTTCAGGCATTACAGTATTGCATACAGTAAGAATAAGTGGTCTCCTCCAAAGCTTGCCCCACCTTACTGATGTAATTGAAATGACACCACGTTCCTACAAACATCTACATATTCAGAATGGATGTCTGCAGGAGGAAAGCCATCATATATAGGGCAGTATGTGCACTGGCTTCCATGTAAGCTAGGACTCTCTTCTAAGAGCCAACTTGTGCATAGTTGTACTTGAAAAGGCTCTTCTCCTGCAGAAATCTGCATAGAATGTGTGGATTTCTTGAAATTGTTTGAACAATATAGGTTGGGGAAAGGCAGAATTACTGAGAGTGCTCACGTGGGACATATTTCCCATAAATATATGATCAGAATAGAGCTTCTGTTTTATTAATAAGATGCATTCAACCTTCCTTTCAAATGAGATGTGACTGGTGCATTTGGTAAATGAGAAAGAATTTAAAGGGGGAAAAAAGCTGTTACTTACTTCTTGGAATCTTGTCAAAATGACTTGGTTTCCTACACAAGTTCAGTGATCAGTACCACTGGATATTTTGCATCCTCACTTCAAACAGGGAGCGTGTATTATTTGTTTACAGCCTCTGACAAAATCTGACAGTAAAGCTATTGCTTGATTATGATTTGATTTGATGACATAACAATATAAAATCCAAAGGTATCATGCAAGCTGGGGACTATATTTGGCTTAGTAGCTGGACTGTCATTCTCATGACTTGTTAAAAAGTTCCACAGGATCAAGTCTTGTTGATATACTTAGATACAAATCACAGAAGAAAAAGAAAAATTAATTTTTACTGATAGGATGTTGGACAACTTTTCTAGCTGGATTACAAAAACTGACATAAAACATTGCTAAGTCATTGTTATATTCACAAATGGTATATGCTTTCAAAGGTACAGAGTTAAATTAGTGCTATCTAGCACATGAGGCCAGCAGAAGGTAGACTTTGGATGATTTGCAGCAAATTCTTTTTTTTTTTTTTTTTTTAACAATAACAGCCATCAATGAAGCCTGTTTAAACATTCAATACCCTATTTTTTTGTTACTGAAATTAAGAAAGCTTGATGCAATCAGGATTCAAATTGTGTTGCATGCCTGGGGAGCTGTTCAGTTTGGCACTCAGTTTAGTGCCATAGTATCTTAATTAGAATCTAGAACATCTTAATACTAAGAGTGTAACTTTTGCACTTGGGTCCACTGGAGGCACTTGGTTTCTAATCAAAATGTTTGCATGCTCCTGATCAAATGCAAGTATTTACACAAAGATAAACTTCGACAGCTATTTAGAAAAGCGTTGTATGTACAACTACAAGCACACATTCCCTATATTGGTGTTTGTCCATCAACAAGCAAACAAATAAACAATGAAACATGTTCTGCATGGAATATCAGTACAAACATAGCTGTAAAGATAGTAAAGGAGGAACTGGAGACAAACTTAATAAAGCGTCATTCATATGTTACCTGAGCAGAGAATTATACTGACAAATAGAGCAGCCATTCGTTCTCACAAAATGAACAGATTTGTCTTCCTTTCTGATGCTGGTGGCAAAATTCTATGTATTAATGTTTCCCATTTAGAAATCCCAAGGTGTTTTACAGTAAAATACAAACCATTTAAAAAGGTACATTAAAACAACCTAATTCAAATGTCTTCTCAGAAGCTGGCAGAGCTTGACCAACTTTGTCTGGGCTCACAAATAAAGGAAGGGTCGGGCTTAATTAGTATCTGGATGGGGAATGACCAGGGAATACCAGGTTATAGGACAGACTGGGAAGTTTAACACCATCACAGAAGAGGTAATTTTCTTACAGTTGCCACAAGAAGGGAAACTTTCCTTAAAGTTGAGAAGAACCTGCATGGTGGTGGGCTTATCTCTAAAGCATCTTTACCTTTTTACCATGAAAGCATCCCTTATGAGCAAAACAGGGCTCTCTCTCTCTCTCTCACACACACACACACACACAACCACCATTTAATATGTTTGCATCTGAGTTTTTTTTCCCTTCCATTAAACATATGCCAGAAAAATGATATATAAAGTATATACTCTCTTCTTCACCCTATCACTCCCCCTGCAGAACTGTAACAGGTGCAAACATGTTATAGGTAAATTATTGAAGTACCTCTAACTTCTCAAATGTAGGCTACATGAGGCTTAAGAAAGATACCTTTCCACATCTTTGTGTGAAAATCTGGTCTTTACTAACATGCACATAAGGAATTTGCAAGGCAAATTAATACTCTGGCCAATGTACTTCCATCTCTGTATGACAAACCAATTAAAACAAGACCTTTCACACTCCTATATAATTAGGTTTTTATCCCTGGATTGCAAATATCAGCAAGTTGTACCTCTTGAATGCAGGTTTATTATTTCAAAGCTTAAGACTTTGCTTAAACCATCTGTCTAAACATACAATATCCTGAATTATAGAAATCTCTTTAAAAACTAGAGAGAATCATAATGGTGCCCCCTTGCATAAGTTGCTATGTACACACAATATCATTGATATCTTAATGTGTTTAACTACCTAGTCATGCTGCTTTTTATAGAGTAAACAGGAACCCTGAATATGATTCTGAATTTCCCCTTAAAAATTACTTCTGGATAGTATCCTGATACTCCAGCTAATAAGACTCAGGGCTAGCTCTAGATCTGATGTACTCAGACAAGATTTTTTTTTCAGAAAAGGCAGCAAATATTGGCAGGCAGGGAAATGACACCCACTGCTGCCTTTCACCAGCATCACTTTTTCAGTTATGTGAAAAAATAACTTTACCCCACTGAAATTTTTGGCTGTTTCAACATATTTCAACACAGAGATATTTGATCTTCAGATCAACAATCTTGATAAAGCAGATATAACAAATATCATGCACCATTTACATTTTGTAATCCATTGTGTAATTTAAATAAACGTAACTGCAAATTTCGCATGTGGAACAAGTAAGTACATCCCTACATTTATTACTACCTTAAATACCTAAAATTAGAATCAGGTCCACCAGTTCAGGTGCAAATGATTAGAACATTGTTAGAGATGATCTGGGAGAAACCTGTCTAATTTACACCTCAGACACTGAGTTTGATTTGCTCTTTGTTGTTAAGTGTGTGGTATCACCATGCCTAGACTGAAAGAGCACTCTGAGGCCTTCAGAAAGAAGATTATGAGTCTGGGAAGGGATTTAAAAGGATCGCCAAACAATTGGACATCAATCATTCCACTGTCCAGAAGATCATCTACAAGTGGAGAAGATTTCAAACAACTGCCAAATTGCCTAGGCCAGGCCATCCCAACAACTTCAGTCCAAAAACAGAATGCAAGACACTGAAAGAAGTCTCTAAGAATCCCAGAATTTCATCACACCCAGAGTCTCCAATACCCTGACAGTTTTAGACAAGAGATGATTATGGAAAAGTTAAAAGATTTCAAGGTCATGATTTTTGGGCAACTTGGCTAACATCAGAACCCACAATGCCCATGATAGACTGTCTTGCCCTGATACAAATAGAACAACTTTATAATGAATTGAATTGCCATCTCAAAATGAAGAGGGCAACCTGAGATTCCACTAAGATTTTTAATACAAGAACACATTGAACATTACCTCATCAGCTTAATTCAGACCCATCGCTATACTGTGTAGGTTTTAAGAAATGATTGAGAAACCACAAATAGTAATTCTCATATGATCCACAACTATAATAATTGAAAGAGGCTTATAAAAGCATTCTCTCCATAATTTCTCCAATATCATAAACTGCAGTTCTACCCATATTTAGCATTAAGGCCACTCTCTGATCAATAATCCTAGGACTTTGGAATGAAGAACGTCAACAGTTTCTGTGCATTAATCTTTGCTTCCAAATGCTGCCCAGTTACTATGCAGCACCCCTGGATTTGACACAAAATGTGCTAACACCTAATGCTGGGACTACAGACAAATTCCATTGGTACTATCTGGTGAAGGCAAAAAGACAGTGTTGCTCCAATCATAAACTCCTAAAGCTGGAAGTGGCCATTTAGGCCATCAATTCCAACCCCTTGCTCAGTGCATGAATCTAATTTAAAGCATCCCTGACAGATGGCTGTCCAGCTGCAAACTGAACATGTTCAGTGAAAGGGAACTTAGCAGCTCCCTTGGTAATTGGTTTCACTGTTGAAATACACTACATAATAAAGCATTTGGAGGGCATCTCTTCCTAAATCTAAGCATAAAACTAGTTGGCATATTTTCCAACATTCTTCAAGCACTGAGAATTTGTCTACTCATTAAAATTTATGGTCTAGCCTGCCAGCCCAAAAGCATTCCTACTAGGCCCATCTATGCAGAGTTTTAAATCTGACTGGAAAAAGGTGCTTCAGAAAGTGCAGGACTACAAATAAAATATCTGTCTGCAATTCCTTAAAGCAGCTGCATCTTTTCCCAGGATTTCATGGCTGTTTTCTGCAGCTGCTTTTCCCAAGGAAAAAAAAATGCTGCTTCAAAGACATGCAGACAGCTCCTATGTTCATCCCCCTACCTTCTCTAAAGTACCTTTTTCTATGTAATCAGATCCAAAGTGCTGCATAGGTCTAATATCTACACAGAATATATTATTATATTGCAATTACGAGATACAATATTATCTGCTTAATTGAATATGATGCAATACAATTCTCTTTGTATAAATTCTTCTAATACATTTTACTTATCCCATTTACTATATAATGAAGTTTCTTGAAATCCCAGAATTTAGTAGACTTGATGCAGCTGTGTATCACTGCAAAGCCCATCTCCAATTTTGTCACTTTACCAAATGATGCATTCACTACATGGTTACATGTGTATAAAATCAGTTATTAGATGAAACAGTATTTTATGATACTGTTAAGGAATATTTGGGCTAGAAACAAAGCATATACATTTGAAATGTAAATGGGAAATTCATAGATATATAGCTCACATTCGTACATACCTTTACTTAAAGACAACAGAATAATACAAAATAATTCAAAAATCAAACTTCTAAAAACTCTTAACTACTTTGATCTTTTTCAGAACTGAGAAGTGCTATGACCATGTTTCTATCTAGCATCTAGATCAGTGTTTCTCAACCTTAGCAACTTGAAGATGAGTGGACTTCAACTCCCAGAATTCCCCAGTCAACATGGCTGGCTAGGGAATTCTGGGAGTTGAAGTCCACTCATCTTAAAGTTGCTAAGGTTGAGAAACACTGATCTAGATAAAGTGTATTTATCAGCTTGAAAACCCAATTATTTCCCTTTTTTTGCTGCACACAAAAAGGGGAATTTTTCTCTATGTCCACTGTATGTTCCAAGTTACTACTTGGAGAAGGAAATGAATTCTCATGTGCTCTTCTATGTTAAATAGAGTTGCTCCACTGGCCTTGTAGAGAGGTATGACTATCCTCACTTGAGTAAGCAGAAACTCAACAAATGTTAACCTAAAGAGGCAGCTATGTAACCAAGCACAGGCTAGACCAGTATATACACTTATAACTTAGGCAATAATTCAGCACCTCCAGAATCTTGGAAGCCCTGGATGTTCTGGTTGGAGGAACAAAGAATTAGAAACCAGGAAAAAAAGTGTCTGTGGTAAGAGCATGGGAAAGGGAGAAACACACACTTCTTCCAGGGTACAGTCCATTGTGATAGTCTCTTTTATATTGAAAGGGACAGCTGATGATGCTACTTGTAATCTGGTAAGTCATCAAGATGGAATAGCATGAAGAAGTTTTGCCCCAGAGGCCATAACTTACAGAGAACAGAATTACTGCAGATTAGAAGCGAGCAAAGATGTTTGTACCAAATTCTGTAAGCTCATATTGTTTACTATCAACTTGCATTGCTTTTTACTGTATAGCAACACCCAAGTACATGTGATCAGAGAGATGGGAAAAGAAGGACCTGTATCAAAATGATTTTCCCTCCCATTGGATAATCTGGGTAAGCAACTCAAAATTAGATCCTTTCTAGAGCAAGTTGCTTTGCTCTTATTCCATTCTGCCATATTCTGGCTAGTTCAGTTTTACCATGTGGTGAACCAGACAGAAGAGATGGGTAGTAATTGTTATTAAAACAGCTCTACTTTTTAAAAGACCTATCCTGATCAGAAACCCGAGCTCAGAAATGTAACAGGAAACATTCTTCTACAAACCCATAAATACTTGTCTAGAACTACTAATATCAAGATTGCAGTAGTGGCTAATTTTGCAAGGTTTGAAAGTTTACCAAGCAACATTATCTGACAGCAAGTTCTCAGAATCTGAAACAAAAAATAAATAAATAAATAAATAAATAAATAAATAAATAAATAAATAAAAATCTGAATATATGATGGACCAAACACCAAGGAAACTACACACTTGAATGAGACTGTCAGCCCCACTAGGTAGACCAAACCAGGGAATCAACTCCACAAGAAGACTAAAACTAATTTTATTGAGATTGGCTATACAGGTAGTCCTCACTGACTGCCTTGTTTAGCAACTGTTTGAGGTTATGACAGCATTTAAAAAAAAAAAAAGCTTTGCAACCAATCCTCACATTTACTACCACTGCAGCATCCCATGGTCACGTGATCACCATTTGTGCACTTCACAACCAGCTTGCAACAATCAGAGTTAACAGAGAAGGTGGAAGTAAAATCACAAGTCACAGTCATGTGATTATTCACTTAGCAACCGCAGCTTCCCTTAACAACTGAAGGGAAGTAAGGTCGTAAGCCTGTCACCATCATGTGATTTTCTCCTTAGTGACCACAGCACTTAACGACCAAATTGCTGGTCCAAATTGTGGTTGCTAAGCGAGGACTATCTATAATAACATAATCTTGTAAGTCTGATTGTGCTGTATCTCCTCGTTCTTATACTCCATTGAATTAGAGAGGCATTTGAGCTGCTTCTGAACGTTATCTCATTGTTCTGGATTTAAAAAAATCCTTCAGCCCTTTTGCCTAATCTTTCCTGCATAACTCGGTCAAGGTCATCCTTCTTACTCTCTGAGAATTACACTATGCAGGACAAATTTTACTACTACTACTAGAAAAACAGCAGATAAAATACAAAGAAAGAAGAGAGATTGGATGTACTAATATTAGACAAGATGTGGCCTTTCACAGTTTCATATCGCTATGCATTCCCCACCATTTCCTGGGAGAAGGGCCACAGCTCAAAGACAAAACACATTTTTCCCATGTAAAAATGTTCCACATTCCATTCATAGAATCTCCAGTCAGACCAGGAGAGACTCTAGCTTGAAACCAGGAGGTCACTGCCAACTAGTGTAGATGATACCAGGCTAAATTGACCATTAGACTAACTCAGTATTTCAGCTTCTTATATATGGTCATGATACAGCAAGATGTTGCAGGGGCAGCATTACTAAGCTTATTATTTCTTTGGATGAAAAATACTGAATAGTTAGAGCAACCTTCCCTCAGACAGGACACCCTCTTGAAGGGTAGATTTCAATATTGTACAAATGGATGAAAACAATCATCAGGTTGGGCTCCCATTATGCATTTTGCATTTGATAAGAAGATAGGCTAGATGATCTCCAAAATCTCTTTTAGATTCGATGTTGACTGTGTTAGTTAAAGAAAGAAAAATTAAAGGGCCTGATTGGGTTGAGACCCTAGTAACTCAGTAGAAAGCATATTTTGGAACCAATGACCTAGGGGGTGGGTGGGGTCTCCTTCATTGGATGTGTTCAAGCAGGAGCTAGACAATCATCTGTCAGAGATGCTTTAATCTAGATTCCTACACTCAATTGGTATGGAACCTAGTGATCCCTAGATCTCCTCCTTATTCTAGAATTCTATTATTCTAAATCCATTCCCTATACTAAACAGGTATCAGAAGTGGGAGTGGGAAGTGACCATTTTTTTGCTTTTCACCCTCTCTATCATAATATATATTTTTCTGTTTACTTTCTTTTTTGTTACCCTGAAGTGCCTACACTATATTAAAATTCACAGCTTGCCCCTCTGCCTAGAGTCAAAATGATATTCGATCTTCCACTTCTATTACACTCAAGGACAGCTAAAATGTACTTAAGAGCTTCCTTCCCCAAGAAGTCAACAGCTATATGGATGCGAGCACATCACAGTCTGGCAGGCCTGATTATTCAACATGACAACTTGCATAGAAGAGAAGGCCAAGTCTGTTAACAGAACCAACTAGACTTTTATATAAACTGTTTGGAAGAGGAGTGCAATTTATATGCATTTATTTAAATAGTTTGGAATTGGACAAGGCGTTCAATACAAAATAAAGCTAAATTTATTTACCCAAAGTTGGACAACCCCTCCTCAAAAGAAGAGCTAGGAAAAAATTTTGCACAGAAATCCCATGCAGGTTAGAGAGTTGATCAGAGCGGAATTACGAAGAGAAAGAAAAGAGAAAGTAGAGGTTGGGGAGAGGAAACTGGGTGAAAATGAAGCAAGGGGAAAAAGTAACTAAACAGGTAGGTATAGCGACAATGTGGAAGATAGGCAAGGAGGTTTAGTGGTATGCATCTCTTTTCCCCTGCTTAATGATTAGTCAAATCCAATCCTTTCCCATTATACCTATAGATTAGATTAGTTCATCTAAAGAAGGTCATCGTCCTGAACTGCACAAAGGAGCCTTTGAATGCCTTACAGTAGAAGGATTCTGTTTTTATATTTACTGTAGTAGACTTGTGAGATATTAAGTTGGAATTTGGGGCTCATCCATCACAACTAATTAAAGAAGAAAGTCCAATTCCATTAGTATGAAATTGCAGGAGGGAGCATTCATCTGAGAAGATGTTAAATGTGGCTTAGAAAATCAAGAATCAGTGGTAGAACATTCTGGCACAAACTCTGTTCCAAACAGCTTAAAAAATAATCTAATAGTTAAAAAAGTCAAAAAGTTAATCTTAAGAGGACATAGCAATTTACATACTGCACTAAGTCATGGATTGCTTAACTAAAGTTCATTAAATAAACCATACTAGGCTGTTCTAAAACATAGCATTATGCTGAAATCAAAGAAACCTCATTACAGCTTAGCAAGAGATGTCAACCAAGTCACTAAATGCTGGAAGATGTTTAATGGCAGGAAGTAGAATTCAGGCTGGAAGTGGGTGGGCAAGCCAGCCTTGGCTGGATTCAGAAGCTAAGCAAGGTTGAGCCTAGCTAGTACTTGGATGGGAAACCACCAGAGAATACTAGTCTGAGAAGTGAAAAATCATTCCAGAGGAAGCAGTGGCATATATCTTTTGTACTGTTACCAAAGCAACCATGTGGATACATCCATGAAAATATTGGGAGTTAAGCTTGATTCAGAGAAGTTTTTACTTTAGGCAAAGTAACAAAGAGTAAAGTTAAGACAAACTAAATGTATTCATTGCAAAAAGACATACCTAAAGGTCAGGAAAAACCAATTCTTAAGCTTAGTGAGAGTCTGGGGAAAAGTCCTTCGCTGGTACTTTTCAAAAACTTTTCTAGGTTTTGCAGGAACATGCTTGTTCTGAAGAAATCAAAATTCAAGATTTACTGTTATAGACAAGGAAAACTGTTTCATTCACCATTTCATTCATATCACCAGAAAACATGCAGGTTTAAGTCAAGTAAAATGTCCTTCAAATCAAGTTTTACACCTGATGACTTCATGGACACCTTTCATGTAGTTTTCTGGGCAAAAATAAACAATCAATTTCCAATCTGTCACTTGATTCACATCATTCAAGGTTCCGTATGGTTTGGATACATCTCTGCCTGTGCAGATATATAGAACAGACACCCCTGAGATATATCGTAATGTCTGAATATACATCACATGTGTATTGAAGCATGTTTCAAACATGAGGCATGGACAAACAACGCAGATATAAACTTGTCTTCTGGAAGAATAGTCCATCTTGTCAGTATTATCTGCTCTGACTAACAATACTTGATCACTGACAGGAAACAATACTGATTTCTTTCATGATAAACAAAGCCACCTCCATCACACAAACTATTGGTTAGCTTTATATCCCACCATCCTTACAGGGACTTAAGGCAGATTACATAACACTTCCTCCTCCTATTTTTCCCTACCATAACAACCAAGTGAAGTAGGCTGGGCTGAGAGAGGGAACTGGCCCAAAGCTATTGAAGGAGCTTCTGTGGCTGAAGGGAGGTCTTGAAGTTGAATCTCCCTCATGCCTTACCAATACCTGAACCACTACACCAAGCCACCATAGAGACAGTTTCAGAAGTGAAATCAGTTTACTGTTAACACTCAATGTTGAAACCAAGATCCCCCAGAAATAGACATTCCAGGAGTTGTTCTTCCATAAGACAACCATTCAAAATGAATGAATTCAAACAGTTGTTGCACTGAAAGAATGCCAAGAATTGAAATGCAGTGGGCTAATAAATCATTCTTGAGCCATTTTGAAAGTTCCTTTCCTTAGTTCTGCATTGGCATTCTTTCCTCTTTTCTTTTCCAATTTTCTGCTTATCTGCTCATTCATTCTGAAATTCAGAAATAAGTCAAATGTAGCAGTTTTTACTTTCAGCTAGCTGGAAGCATGGACAAAGTAAGTTAAATCAATTACCAAATAACTTGGCTGAAGATTAAGAGCTAGTGTGAGCTACTCTGCAATTGGTTGAGTATAGCTACTGTTAGAATGCAGTTTTACCCAGATACCATGTTCCTATTTCTGAAACACAGCGATAAGATGATGTACGGTAAGTGTCAGCTTTAACGAGGTTATTTTTATTTCAGACAGGTATGTGCCACTAACAAAACAGAAAAGACTTTCAAATAGATCTTAGTCATACAAATCTAGGAGTCACATGGCACATTAGAGGTTGAGGATGATAAGGGCATGGGGTAATTTATGGGCGGAAAATAAGTATTTTTTTTAGTGGCTAAGATAAGAAAAAGCAATCTTCAGCCCTTCATGGCATAGGGGCTGGTTATTGGAGGGCCTCCCATCTCCCACAGCCCATCCAATAGGGTCAGGCAGAGTGGATGTGCTCCAGGTTCCTTTCATTAAACAGTGTCACCCATCAGGATCTAGGAAGCATGAGTTCTCCGTCATGGTACTTGCCCTCTGGGATACCATCCCCCCCCCAAAAAAAACCTGTACAGCTCTCACCCTGATGATATTCCAAAAGTCTTTTAAAATCTGGCTGTTCTCTCTGGTCTTGGGGTAGGGTAGGTGTTGAGCCCATTAACTGTTTCCAATTGTGTTGTTGTTGCTGTTGTTGTTCTGGAGGTAGATGGTTCTGTTTTCTCTTTCTCTTCTACGTTTTTCTTACTTTTTAATTGTAAGCTGCCCAGAGTCATCTGGAGTTGGGCAGCTGCTAATTTTAATTAATAAGTAGAGGAATAAATATTTGGCATGACCGCTTAAGAGGAGCCCAATAATCACTGTAGTTGTGCGTGCCAATAAGAGATACTTTGTTGCAACTGCCTCCAGTAGCTTTGGTTTCTAATTTAAGTGGGCATTTTTCCCACAACACAGCCGTACAGCAGTTACCCCAGGATATCCCTGCTTTCGATTGTTTTATGCTACACGTCACACTCCTGTGATATTTCCTTTCACCTACTTCTTAAAAAGGAGCATCGGTGGCCCTACAGAAACAGTTTTTAGAGCAACGTACAATAAAAACAGCTGAAATGACATAGACCTCAGGGCTGCAAACTGTATTCAAAAGAGGTACTTTGAAAAGTCTGTTGGCACAAGAGAAGCATCCCTCTTTAAACATTAAAGCAGCTGGGTCCTCTGGGGTCTCCTTGCAGTTTCTTCCAAGCATTTCCCTGACTGTCAGTGCAGATGTGCAGGCACAGCTGGTTCATTTCACCAGTGGTCTAATTGGTATGTTGTTAACAGCCCTTTCAAATCCTTTGCAAAATGATAATCAACTGCTGCTGAAGAAGAGAGCTACTGTTGATTAGGACACTGCATTACAGCATGAAGATTAATATCAAACAGTAATGGGCTTTGGGGAATAAAATATTGTCCCTCTCTGGGCAGAATATCCCAAATCTGAAGGGTTGCCTCCTCAACAAGCAAGGATTCTGCCTCCAAAGAAAATGGTAAGACTTGGGAAGAAGCTTTCTTTCGGACACAGAATAATTGCAAGTGTAAAATATTTTATAGGTTAGTACCAGCACACCTGGGAAATGAACTGTGAGTTAAGGACAAGGATACAATGCTGCTTAAAGAAACATTTTACAGGAAGTTAAAGAAGGTGACTCTGCTTTTCATTTAGTCCTGATTTATCTCTGTTCCAGGAATGTTTAAGTGCATATTTATATTCTTTATAGTAGTCATTTCAGATGGGTTTCCGCATATACTGCAGACCTTAAATCAGAAAACTACACAGAAAGAAAATTTAGTACAGCTTCCTTAGATAAGCTGCCCTGATTAGAGACAAGATACGTGAGAGAAACATATGAAAAATATTCACTTTCTCAACCTGTAACCTGAAACGGTGTTAGCCAGAATTTTATTCCTCTCTGCAGTGGGTTGATCTCTTCCAAGCCCTATGGATCTTGTGAACATACATTCTGAATCAAATTCTTTGGCATAAATTAAAACTAGCCATTTAAAGAAGTTGTTGAACCATCACTGTGGAATACAAGTTCCTTAGAAAGATTGCTTTTAAAATGTTTACAGACCCTTTAATTTAAACAGATGATTCATCTTCACTTGCTTGAAGGGATGCTCCTCCTTACGTGTACAATGAGTCAAACATCAATATCCTAGGAAGTAAAACCACAGCAATTTTTTAAAGCCAGGGGTTCCTTGACCTCTGTGAATTGAACACTACTATTTCTCCTGCATTTGAGATAATTCTCAATTCTCTGCAAAGAAAATGAAGCTATTATTTTACTCCAATATTGTCCTATGGAAGTCAGTAGGACAGATTAGAAAATGCATGCTATTTCTATTTATAACTTTGATGGAAATTTATCAGCTAGCCAATCCATCAATAAGTGTATTAAACTCAAATTGCTATTTACAGAATTCAGATAACATATGGTATTTAATAAGCCCAGTGCTTTGGCTTAAGCAGGCATGAGCGTATTAAAAAGACAGTCTTGGAAATGCTTACTGTCATTAATGGTTTGCTTGTAAAATAAATATTAGTAATGGTTTAATTTCTCATTTTGGTACCATTCACATAAAAAGGATCAAATCATGCAAAACCTTGTGATAACAATAGCAGTTTCAGAGCACATCTAATAGCTTCTCAAAAGTAGAAGGAGAATTTCAGCAATGAATACAAATGCGTAAAGAATATAGGAATAATTTACATATCTGGGTTCACCCATTGCATAAATTCATGGTTTGTTGAACCATGGCTGGGTCCAACATCCTATTAATAACCCAGCCTATAATGGCTGGGTCCAACATCCTATTAATCAGCCTTCCCCAGCCTGGTACATAGATTTCAACTCCCAGAATTCTTAGCAGTGGCCACGCTGGTTAGAGAAATCTGGGCACTGAAGCACATACATCTGAAAGTAGTCCAGGTTGAAGAACATTGGGTGAAGCCATAAAATCACATTTTACAAATCACAATGGCTATTTATCAGTGACTGGAAACCTCTTATGGACTTTTTGTTGAAAAAAGAGAAAAATGAACTTGTGATTTATGGGTTTCAAGATTAGAAAGGGTAGCCTATGGAAAGAAGGGAATTATGATGTAATTTTAGAGAGAGAGGGTAAAATATAAACGCATTTATAACCACTGTCAAAAAGATCGAAAGCCACTTCTTTATAATTTTTCTTTTCTATTTCTTTTCCTATTTTCTTTCTTACTTATTCACTATTCTTTCTTATTTTCTTTGTTTCTTTTCTAATATTTGTATTGTTTTTATCTTGTTAAAAAATTATTCAATGATTATATTAAGGAAAAAAAACCCAAATTACAATGGCTGAGTTCACCAACATGCTAAATCAAAAACCACCACCACCACCATCCCCATTTATGGCTTAGCATGATGATGGAACAATATACCTAAACTGCCAACTTCCCAGTCCCTCAATACTGCTCTCATGCACTCAGGTAAGATACTAAGATGTCCAAGCATCATCAGAGCATGCTAGCTGCCAACTGTACCATACTATTTTGTGACAGCTTGATACTTGCTGCCAACATTACACAACAGCTCTCCTGCTGTAACAGTATGCATTAGAAAAAAACATACACAAGGTAAGTCTTGGGCGTGACATCAGGACCCACAAACCTCCATCGGTGCTGCAAAAGGCCTGTGATTTACTGTTGCAGCAGCCCCTGAACCAAAACGGGGAGTAACCATGGCAACTAGCTCCATTCTGAACTGCACCACACACAGTCAGGTAGGAGGATTCACTGGAGCAGGTAGAAACAAATATAAGTATTAATGTGTCAGTCAAGGGCTAGCATGATTGAAGTTCCAGGAAATGAAAAAAAAAAAATTCCTCCCAGCCCAATTTCACCTAAGCCACCATATGGCTACAGAGTCACATACACTAAGGTGCCATTAACCCTGAGCCATAGAAGTTAACAGTGATTGTTCACCCTGGAAGCAAAGACCAAGACAACTTTCTACAGTAGCTCAGTGTGCCTCTGTCCTTTCCTGAAGGTTTTTGTTCCTTACAGAAGAAGCGAGAAAAGCAAGCCAGATACTTGAATAGACACAGATATGTGAAAATACAGGTCGATGTTTCACTTTCTTAAATCTGTTCTAACCCAGGATAAATACATTTTCCAAACCGTCATTTCAATATACAGCAGAACCTAAGACAACAAGGCCAGCCACATTGTTTAGATTTCAGTACGTAACAGAGATTGAAGCACACACAAAACATTTAGGTACCCATTTTCCACCAATAAAAAGTGTATAATACCACTTCAGAATGCAACAGACATTCTCCAACACCCTTCTACATGTACACTGCAGGATTGGGTTAATCCACTGCCAGTTTGGACAGCAACCAGACATCTTGTGAGTTCGTGGTTGGTATGGAGGGGTGATCTGGAATCCTTGTGGCAGTATACTGTTCTCCTAAAACTATGTAAATGTAATTCTCCCATAGCTTCAGTGAGATTGCAAACTTCTAATATAACCAAATTCTATTTAATATAATTAAGTCTGCTTAACATATTAGAGCAATGACCAAATACATAAACTCAAATACTGAAAATTCTGCTTTTCTTTATATTCTGAAAAATTATATACACCAAGAATTATTTCCAGGTAGTTCTGTATCAGTGTACTTGGAACAGATACCTACACGTACCTTTTATGGTGATAAAGCAGGCATGTAACAATCAGGCTAAATAGTGGACCTCAAATGGAAGAAGATAAGTGTAACAGGAGGCAGTGGTGCACATCTATTGGTTTGAGGTTTGCCCTTAGATTCACCCAGAATATAAATGTCCACACTCTAAAACTTGGCAAGGCCAGGATCCGGGGGCTAAATTGGGGATAAAATAGGTACCTTCAATTTCTGCAAAGCTTGGCAGTGTCCTTTAAAATCACCACCCCGCATCTAAAATGCAAATTTTAAACATCTGCTCTAATATGTTAGGCACTAATTCAGAAGATCTGGAAGATTAATATACAATTGAAACCAGAGGCTTTTCTTTTGGGATTGATGGATAGATAGCTGGAAAAAAGTGATGGAACTTTGTTTTTGTATATGATAACTGCAGTGAGATTAATATATGCTCAAAAGTAGAAAGACACAGCATCTCCCACAATGGAGGAATGGTTGGTGGAGATGATGGAAATTGCAGAGATGGCTAAACTGACTTCCCTGGTTAGAGGAAAAACAATAACTATGTTTATGACTGACTGGAAACCCCTTATGGATTTTTTTGCGTGAAACAGAAAAAAAATGAACTTATGACTTATGGTTTTGATGATTAGAAAAAAAATTAGATAACAGAAAAAAGAGAGTTTGTTTTAGTAACCATAGAGTAAGAGGTAATTTTGTATTTGTTCTTATAACTGCTGCAAAGAAAGTCAGAACCTACATCTTTCTATTTCTATTCTTTCTATTTCTTTCTATTTTTTCTTTCTGCACTTCTGTACTTCATGTTGGAATAAAATGTTTTCTGATGTGGTGAAGTTTAAGCCTCCAGGACCAGATCACTTATATCTGAGAGTCTTTAGGGAGCTTGTAGATGTCATCTTGGAGTCCCTTTCTGTGATTTTTGAGAAATCATGGAGGATGGGCAAAGTACCGGAGAGTTGGAGAAAAACAAATGTTGTTCCAACCTTCAAAGGGGGAAAAAAGAAAAACCAGATAATTACAGTCCAGTCAGCTTGACATCATTACTGACCAAAACTCTGGAACAGATTAAATAGTTGGTTTGTGAGCATTTTTTTTAAAATGCCTTTCTTGGCAGGAAGCAGCATCAGTTCTTCAGGAATGTCTCATGCCAAACCAATCTTATCACTTTTGCTAGAGTGACCAGTAGAGTTAGTACAGTGTACCTTGATTTAGCATTTGGCAAAAACTCTCATTAAATTTTAGAAGAGAACATGGTAAAGACTGCTAGCACAAGATGAATACAGAGCTGGATGAACAATCATGTTCAACGAATGTACCCCAATATCTCCATATCAAGCTGGAAGGAAATATCAAGTGCTATATGGCAGGGCTCTGTACTGTACTGCTCAATATATTTATTAATTATTTGGACAGGGATTAGAAAATACAATTATCAAATTTGCAGATGACACAAAGATGACACCTTAGAAGGCAATGTTAAGATTCAAGAGGCTTTTGGCAACCTGGAATAATGAGCAGAAACCCAAAACACTGGGCTAATAAAGTACAATAATTTTTTTAACCTTGGTGACCTGTACGTATCCTTTTACAAGTCCTAAGAAAGTAGCTGCCATTTATTCATACTAACCTATACAAGTGCACAAAACCAGTTTCATAACACTGCGGCAACTAGATTTTAATAAACTTGCACCTCTATGTTTAGGACAAAACATTCAACACAGGTTATCATTTAAAATACACCATCACAATATTCAATACATAAATCATGAATACTAATAGAATGCCACTGGTAAAAGAACAGCAGCAGAAAAATATATTAGTTAAAAGCGTAGCACACTAACACCATCCATGTGAGAGAACAATGAGTCAGACTGCTAATATTGCCTCGAAGGCTTAAAAAGGAGCAATTCCTGTTTCTTAGGGAAGGGCATTCCAGAGATGGAGAGCAACCTGAAACTGAGGCTGGAAATGGAAGCAGCAGGCCATCTAAAACAGAGGTGGTACACTTGGAACTGAATGCCATAGGTTGCCAAGTCTAAAATTAAACTAAATTTCATTTACATTTAAATGTAATTAAAAATAAACACTGTGCATATATCACTCCCCAGTTAGTCATTTAATTATTATTATTTAACAATACAATTTGACAACAATTTTAAGAAATCTTGGAGGGGGCACATACCAAAGACTTTACAGATTACATCCAAAGGGGGGAGGGGGATTCAGCTTGTGTACTTCTGATTTAGGCAAGAATTTGGTACAAGCATTCTGGGCCCCACTCAGTAGAATAAGCAAGACGGTCCTCTAATAGCAGGACAGGTTGATCACCTTCTGAAATGAGTGAAATACTTTGGAAAAATCAGTACATTTCAGAGTCTAAATCAAGACACCACTTGCCTCCCTTCAGATGTTTTGGAGTGTAACTCCTAACATTCCTGGTCATGGATCATACCAGTTTAATCTGATCAGAATTATAATACTACACAAGATCCAAGTTGGGAAAGTAAAAATCATCTAACTTTGCTGCTGGTTAGCATACAGAACATAGTAATTAATGAATCTGCTTTAGACGGAAGATCAAGTCATCACATGCTCCCTCAAGCTTAGTCAAGCTTATAATGTGTATAAGATTACACATTAGGCATGGCAAATATGCTTTCCAAAACAGGAAAGTTCTTATCTTTAGATAGACACTTCCGTTGAATTCCTCCACAAAATGTTTGGGAATAGAATAAAAAGCCTTTTTTAATCTAAGCTGGATGATATTTTTTGTAGATACTGCAAGATCATTTCCTTAGGCCTGAAATAAGAATATTAATGTATTTATAAGAATACTGTATCATCTATCTATCTCTCTATCTCTCTATCTATCTATGGTGGAATGAATATATGAATGAATGAATGAATGAATGAATGAATGAATGAATGAATGAATGATGGAAGGCAGGCAGACAGACAGACAGACAGATCAGCCTTCCATCATATTCAAGTGAAGGATGACTAACATAACCAATTCTATGGATACCAGTTACATCTTTTTGTGTTAAAGTATATTCAGGAAACTTCATTTCAGTTCTTCCATGTGAAACCATTGCCACAAAGAAAGTGCTGAGAAAGTTAATAGGAAATACATGGGGGAATAAAACACAACAACCCCAGAATGAGACATTTTGTTATTTCCCAAAGTTCTAACAGCAGTTCTATGACCTTAGTGGGTCTTAGGGTGACAGATATTCTTCTGTCTAAATTGGTGCAAGAAGAAAATGGATCTCAGCCATGCTAGTGCATATAGCCTATCCGATGCTCTGGTTAGTAGTCTGAGGAAAAGAGTCTACAGGATCATATAATTCCTGCTGCAGCTTTTTCTAGCACTTGCAGCATGAACACACCCCTGTGTATTAATGCCACTCCTGTACTATACACTTGTGAAGTATATTAGGTTAAAATAAAAATCCTCTCAAGACAATCTGGCCTAAACTCCTGGAACAAACTTGTTGATAAATGAATTTTATTTTTATTTGACCCTATTTTAAGAACATGAAAGGCATTGGTTTTTCTTTGTGTCTGCTTATAACTGAACCCAATCCAATTTCATATTATTAAAAATCAGATGTGGGCTATTTTAAACATGCTTACTATACATTATTTCCTTTATCCTGTGGTATTAAATTGCATTCTTATTTGTAGGCACCAGCCATTTTGAAATCACTTCCTGCCATCTTAGAATATCCATTACTATTAAAAAGAGTTCCTTAAATAATTTATTTATATTCTAAATACAGTTAGCCCATCGAGTTTCCAGATTTTTAAAGGAACACATTCTGCAAAGCCTTTATTCATTATTTCCCAAATCCATTATCTGAAGAGGTAAGTCAAATTATATCTGTATTTAAGATATAATTATATCTTAAATATTGCTGTGCTTTCAACTTTTATCCTAGATTATTTATCCTTAGACGATGCCTGTTAAAATTATTACCTCTAGAAGTAATATGCCACTCAGCCCAGAGACTGACCTACAGACCCACTGATGTACTCCATATATCAAGGGCCTCCTACATCTTCTAAAAGAAATAACCTGTGCTGAGATGCTGAAGGACAAAAAGTCTGTCACAAGATTAGTCTTTAGAGTTGCTTTGCAGCATGACAGCCAAGTTTTCTCAAGGGCCACATAAGGCCACCAGGGACATCTGATGCGGCATTCAAGACAATGGTTACCATAATTGGCTCCTGTGACGCATTACTGCATCGTGGCTATCCCTTTGAACATTACTCAAGATTAGTCTGAGAACTTATATCACTGCTCCATGATAAAAATATCAAATAGCTGTCTTGCTTCTAAAAGTAAGTAGCTCCAGATTTTGGGAGAAAGATAACAAGGGGCAAACCACCTTCAAGGAAAAAAAAAACTACTATAGATTTTTTACTCCAGAATGAAAAACTTAAATGCTTTGTGACCCATTTCCTATGCTGCCAGAGAATGCTTGCCAGAAGCAATCATATGGATAAAGAGACAGTACAGTTATTTCTCCATCCAATGGACTGATTACTGGGGATAATGAGACACTAGAACCAAAACATACAATTCTGTAAATATGTAGTTCCTATAGACCTCACGCAAACAGTGGAGAAAATGATGATATAAAGGGAGTTCCTCAGCATCCAAATCTGCAATTCTCAAGTCCAAGTTCTAGGAGTGGAAATCTCACAAGTACCTAGAACTATTTATAAAGGATTCCCATCTCTGCAGAACTACAATTCCCAAGCATCAGTTTCCAAATTTGCTCAAAGCCAGCAGGATGGCTTTATATTGTTTCATGTAGCAAGGGTACAAGGTATCATGGCTAGGCAAAGCAAGCTAAAAAATTATAAAGATTTATAAAGTTTAGATATAAACATACTTTTGAAATATCCAGTTGAGATAACTCCTTAAAGGCTGCTCCATACGTTTTAAAGAATTCTACTACCCCATAATAAGTAGATAAAAGCCCTGTACGCCATACTGCTCTTGCTGCTATATATTTACTTTTAATAACCAAGAAATCCTAGTTTCCTCTCCTCTCAAAGTTCAGATTTGTAGGGTTTCTGAATCTATATTATTCAACTTGAGCACTGCTATTAACATAAATCATACTGCTGAAGCATGGTTGCTTCCAGATGGACAGCTTTATGCCTACCCCAAAGCCCAAAGAAGTTGTGTGGCTATTCAGTGATTCCCTCAATAGATTTTTTGGGCTAGAAAAAGAAGTTGAAAAAATTATGGGACAATTTACAGATTACAAACAGAAGATGTCTGGATGTTCCCAGAACCTTCTCTGAAAGAGGGAGAGCAACTGCTGGTAACAGCGATCAAAAAGGTCATGCAATAGGAAAACTACATCAAAGCATAAACTGAATATGGCATGAAACAGAAACAAAGTGGCACCACGACTGAAAAATTTCACATTTGGATGAATGTTAATGATATTTTTCACGTTCCAATATATGGCTTATTACAGGCTATCACTATTATCCACCTGATAAAATCTTCAGTGTGTGTGAACCAAAAACCATTCAAGAGTACTATTATGATCTATATTTGACTAACATTTTGCTGCAACCAGCCTGACATAAGATAATTTTTTCTTATACTATGGTTCATAAATTCAAGGCTTGAGGAGAAAAAAATTAGATAAAAATTTAGGGGCAAAAATACTGTTTGCCTAGAGTCAAAGATGCTCTCTCATGTTGCAACTATTAGTCAGGAGCTGCAAGTGGCAATGTGCAAAGAGATTCATTTTCTAGCAAAAGGATCACTTTGGGAGCTAAAAATGAATTTTAAATTCATTTAGAATGTATGCAAGCTGTTTTGATTGTGTAAGTATTAATAAAGTTTTACTTAGCAGCTCTCCATTAGAAGATCAAATATAAATCTTTGCAGATATGAATTAAAAATTCCAGAGTAAGTTCATTTAAGCACTGACATGTAAGAAAATCTGAAGTTTAATGCCTTTCTTTGTTGAGAAACTTTGGTATAACTTTTCTTGATGAGGATAAGAAGATGAAATAAGAACAGATTTCTGGCTTGGTGATTTAATCTTCACAATCTGTCAAAGGATATACTTCTTTCTTTTTGGCTCAAGGAGCTTGTAGCTTCATTTACACAACTCATTTTTCCCATGCAGAAAATGGCTGGGTTCTAACACTTATTTATATAATCATATTTTACTTTTTATATGCAAAATCAGTAGCACTGCAACTTATTCATTTAGTTATTAATGTCTGAAAGGTGCATATTCAGACCCCAGTGTTGCTACAAGTACTGTACTCATTCCCTTTGAGCTAGAAACTATCCATTCCTTAGAGCTCCGTAAGAGCAAAGCATTTCCCCCCATCCACCCACCTGGGAGGAAAAACAATTATATTAGCTGGCAGATTTAATGTTATTTTGAACAAGAACTTCAATTGTCTATTATCTGTTAGATTCTAAAAAGCACACACATTCTGTGGTCCATGTTGTATTCAGTGACACACATATATACTGTACAGAGAGAGACATATTCATACACAAATGAAATAAGGAAAGTGGACCCTGGGAGATTAATGTCAGTTCAGATCTGAAAGTACATTAGGGAGCAAAAGAAAGAACAGGGAAATGAAAAGCGATTGGGAGATACCATGTAAGTATGGATGATCTAGGGCAGGGTTTCTCAACCTCAGCAACTTTAAGATATGTGGGCTTCAACTCCCCGAATTCCCCAGCCAGCATGGGAGTTGAAGCCCACACATCTTAAAGTTGCTGAGGTTGAGAAATCCTGGTCTAGGGTTTTGATCAACAGAAGTAAACCAGCTGCAGGGTGTGGATACAGTGGAATGTAAAAAAGAGTTACACGTTTTTCAGGACAGTGGGGGCTGTTTTATTTATTAATTGTTTTAATGTGTAAACAAAGCTAATATTACAAGCCATCTCAATAGATCTCCCTTTTTCAAAAGTACCAGTCATTCCTTTCATTTCCAAAAAGACCCCCATTACTGCTATGAACACTTATTTTTGAAGTATACAGCCTTTCTTCTTGAGCTCCTTGTACAGCTGCCTGGCAAATTTAACTTTTTAAGTTTTCAAGTGATCTGACCTTAAATTTTTATATATAGATATATTTAATTTTCCATGCTTACCACTGAACCTTTTATATATAATTGAATTGTTGAGACTTGTCCTTAAATTATTATTATAACTGCAAATGCTAGGTTGATATGAAATTACTGTTTTTGCATTTTGAAAAAAATAATAAAGTATCTGAAGGAATGCCAGTTCTTAAAAATAATAGATGAGACCCAGATGCTTTCCCTGCATTTATCTTCAATTCCATCTGTTTTTGTGCATATTCAGTATTTGCAGTGTATTTCATTCATTAACCTGTTGTTTATATTTCTTAAAAATATTATAATTGCACTCTTTCTTAATCTGAATGGATATGGAGGCAATCCACTGATTTCTAATGATTTGAGAAATGGCCGGGGCTATTTCTTATTTTCAGCCTCTTCTTTGATTATTTTATCCACACTATAATGGGTTTGTTTAGTTCCACCAAAAGATACACTGATTTTGCCACACTGCTCATTTTTGGGAGCCAAGACTGCAGAATATATTCAGCAAGGATGAATTCTTCTGATGTCTGTATCTTATTGTATCCTATATCTTCTCCAACCAACTGCATCTCATATCTTCAACCAGTAGTGCTGATTGTTGACTTGATAGGGAAAGAACCATTTCTGTTCAGAAGTATTATTAAGCTATTAAGATTTTTTTTCCTGTTCAGTTTCAGGGTTTGTTCTGGAGGGCAGATATATTCCTTCTTCACAAAAAAAATTGGGGGGCCCCCAAAATGCCTCCGCATCCTTCACAGATGTTTGCAGGGGTTTAACCTCAACAAGAGTATTTATCTCACAGAGGTCTGCTGCTCTGCCTCAAAGAAATGTTGCCTCAGTTGGAAAATCCATCTTGCTTTTGCGGATGAAGTGCACATGTGCAGAAGCCGTTGCTACCAAGCAAAGTCAGGCAGCTCCTTTACTGGTGAGGAGCAGGGTACCACTTCACGCTGTTTTGAATGGGGGCTTCATTCAAATACCCAACCAAGCAAAAAAGATTTTCAAAGATCTGCAAGATCTTAATAGAGATATCTCTACTGAAAAACAGTAGATAAAATGCTGGAAACAAAGCACAATAATAGTACTGGCTCCTAACACCTAAAAGAAAGTTTCTATATAGGAAGTTTTGACAACATACCACTAAGATTCAAAATCCTTGTATCAATGAATATCCTTTAGAAGAATTCCATCTATCCATCTAGTCTACACTAGAACATAAGAAGTCCCCTGCCTGATCAGACTCCTGGCCCACCTAGTCCAGCAGCTTGTTCTCATAGTGGCCAACCAACTACACAAGGAAGCCCACTAGTCTCCCAGCAGGTGGCCTTCAGAGGCAGTCACACTGCCAGCAAGGAAAATAGCCATTGATCCCCATAACTTCCATGAATTGGTCCATCCCCTTTTTGAAAGCAGCCAAGCTAGTAGCCAGCACCATAACTCATGGTAGCAAATTCCAAAGTTGAATTAAATGTTGAAGGAAGGAAGGAAGGAAGGAAGGAAGGAAGGAAGGAAGGAAGGAAGGAAGGAAGGAAGGAAGGAAGGAAGGAAGAAAGGGGAGGGAGAGGGAGAGGGGGAGGGAGAGGGGGAGGGAGAGGGGGAGGGAGAGGGGGAGGGAGAGAGAGAGAGAGAGAGAAATCCTTTTGTCTGTCCTTTTCAATTCAATTCAATTTCATTGGGCAACCTCTGGCTCTAGTATTTTGGGAGGGGAAAATAGCTTCTCCTCGTCCACTTTATCCACACCATGCATAATTTTGTATATTTCAGTCATGTTCCCTCTCATTTGCCTCCTTTTTAGACTAAAGAGCCCCAAATGTCATAACCTTTCCTCATATGGAAGCTGTTCGGGCCCCTGGATCATCTTAGTTGCCCTCCTCTGAACCCTCTCTAGCTCCATGATATCCTTTGTGAGGTAAAGTTACCAGAACTGGGAATAATATTCCAGACGCAGTCGCACTATTGATATAAGGGCATTACCACATTGGTATTTCTATTTTCAATACCATTTCTTATTGTTCCTAACACGATGTTGGCCTTTTTTACAGTAGATGCACACTGTGTTGACACCTTCATTGAACTGTTTACCATTACTCCAAGATCTCTTTCCTCATTAGTCACTGTTAGCTCTGATCCCATTAATTTATATGAGTAGTTAGGATTTTTGGCACCAGTATGCATCACTTTACACTTGCTTATGTTCAATGATATCTGCCAGTTTGACACCCATATCTACATCCTGACTTTAAAGTCGTGCTTTTATCAAATCCTTTTACCCATCATACACAGTGTATGTATTCAGTTCTTTTGCAACTCATTTCTACAAGTAAAATGCAGGCACACTGACTGAGTTTTGGAAGGCAGACTCTCACTTTTCCCAGATCCAAGAAAGTGAGTTTGAAATATTCAAGTGACATTATCTCATCAGGCAAATGGATTACACACACGCTTGGGAAAAGGCAGAAAAATAAGCCCTGCCTGCAGGTCATGCACATTCTTAATCTGGGTAATACAGTTACGGTTCAAACAAGAATTTACACAGTGCTCAAGTTGTTTCAAATTCATAATTGCTTTCCCGGTAATCCAAATTGCTTGAAGGCACAAAACTGTTTGTCTAAGAACAGTTCCTTGTTTGGATTTTAGTTTATACTCTAGTCTGCTTGAGAAACCAGGCTCATCCTTTTGAGCCCTTCCTGGCTATGAGCAAGTATGCTTTTGTCCACTTTAAAATAGCAGACCCAGTTCTAGAGCTGTGCACTAATCACATTAGCACTGCATCAATGAAATCTTCTTTATACTAGGTCATCTTTAAGAAAATTTCCAGAAATGTTATTTGCTACAGTTCACAACTAGCAGTGTTTTTAACCCAAGTCAATTCTTGGAAGGCAGTGACTCTACTTTTTGCAATTTTTTCACCAGCTTGTAGTTCATTTGGGGGCTTGGCTCATGATTTTTACCATAAATCTTAAATGTCTGAAGACCAGGAAAATCTCCTATGTAAAACCAATAAACCATTACATTCTGCTGGAGAAGGTATCCTTATTGCTTGTCAACATGTAATTTATATTTGGTTAGAATACAGGATGGAATTTTCTCTTTAAGCCCCTCAACCAGAACACCTGGCCAGCATGCCAGCAGAATTCCAGGTCTGAGAAGGCTTACCTAACCTGTGAAAATCCTTTCAGTAGAAGGCCCGTGTTACCTTCTCATGATGGTCTTCAATTGGCTCACAAATATCTATTTCAGGTGGAAAAACAAGCTGGCAAATTGCTGATCTATCAATTTTCTGCCATATTCTGTTTTTCTGCCATTTACCCTGTGATTTTAGGGTGCGCCTTATTTATTTAAACTGTAGCGCTAAGTCACCTTGAATATTTTAAGGGAAAAGGAAGATCATGTTTACAGAAGAATGAATGATTTATTTTGGTAGTTCATTGTTCTCAAAGTTCTTTTCCTCCCAAGATTCAGACAAAGTAATATACAATGCATGTCATACTTGAATAAAGCTATAATGGGAGCATCACCACAGGTGGCAATACCTAGCCAAACGTGGTTGAGTTCTAAGACAGCTAAGCAGGGTCAGACCTGGCCAGCACTTGGATGAGAGTTCACTAGGAAATCCCAGGACAGTAGACTAGATTGGGAAGTTGAAAAAAAAAATCCCAAAAGAAGGCAGTGGCAAACCAATTTCTTATTGTGCTGAGAAAATGACAAAGATGTGCCCCTCTAATCACTAGGAATCAAGTTCAATTTCGGATAGTCTTTATTTATAATACCAGCATGTTAGGATTTGGTGTCTCTTGCTCTCTGCCAATAATATAGAGAAAGTAAAATCCAAGTTCTCTTTCAACAGACGGTAAGAAGTTCATTTTCATTCATTCTATTTTAGAATGAGAATTCATGAATCAACAAATTTTCTCAGAACAGCAACTGCATTACCTTAAGCAACAGAACTTAAGCACAGCAGCTAATCAAGAAGTAATGCATTTTGAGCATTTTCTCACTCTTCATTCCAGTTCCCAATATTCTATACAGCAAGCTGAGCAAGACCAAGCAATAAGATATTGCTAGGAATAAGGGCACTGATCAGGAAAGGTAATAGATCAAACATTACTTTCTTCTTGTTTGCCCACTCCCACCACCAGGATAGAGACAGTCTATCACCTTTTCCCTAAATAAAAAAAACAGTACAGGCAGCAAGAACAGGCAGTGGGGAGAGACATGACCCTTTCATCGCTGCCCAGTATTGATTTATTCAGCTTATACTGGTGGAGGAATACATTCTCCATACAAGAGAGGAAACACCCCAAAAAATGGGTTGGGAGAGGGAAAGAAGATGGAGCTGGCTCTTCTCTCCACCCATGCTATTCCTCTGATCAAAATCCCACAGAATTAAGGATAGACTTCCAATATGTCTATTATCTGATTTATTTTATTTCTAGTCTTCACAGGAATGCCAACATCTATGTAGTCAAAACTTCAGGATCCATACACAAGAGTGAGACATCAACAGACTCCAGGGAACTCTTGGCAATGTGTTAGATCAAGAAATCTTTAGAAAGAAAATTAAAAAGCAAGCTCTAAGGACTAAACATTAGTTGAATACTGAAATGACCTAGCAAGTCAAAACATGGCTTACTGGTGAGCAGGTCCACTGGTGAGCTTATCCCTTCAAGCATTAAAGCTAAAAAGCAGCTGCCCAGTTTGTTTTAACTAACTTTATTATCTTTATAGTAATTCTCCAGCACCTAGCCAGAAAGCGATCTACAACCAGCCATAGGCATTTTTCCTGATTTGCACTGAAAAGGTAATCTAAATATCCTTTAAATGTAAAGGCATGGAAGTGAGTGCTACCCACAGAAATCAGTGAAGAAAACTAAGATGTTGAAATAACTGGGAGAGGGCATCTGTTCATCTAGCCTGTTCGAGTCTCCCAACTGAAGAAGATATGTATTCCTGCTCTTTTCTAATCCTGTTCTTATTTAGCATGACATGTTAAAGCAATAGCCTTGTTCATAAAAAGCAGAATGCAAACGCCATTCACTGTCCATATTGTAGAACAGAAGAGCCTAGGAGAGAGCAGGGTATGACAGTCACACAACACTGCTCATGCTAAATATCACAGCACAGCCTCTGAGTAGTTCACAGTAACCTCACAAGCTCTGTTTGCCCAGCTTGCTTAAACAAGTCACTTTCAAACCTAATAGCTACATTTACTAAAAGCTAACTTGGTCAACTTTTTTCTAGCAAGAGAAAACAGCTCATTTGGTTACACTATGATTCAGTGTACTATACAAACCCAGAAATTGGCTGATTCCGTAACCAAGTTAGTTATGTTAGATAAATACAGCCTATGGTGCTGTCCAGCTACATTAAATCTTGAATGAAGACTAAATCAAATAGAGAGTATAGCATCCCATAATACTATCCAGTATCTTTATTTCCTTATTGTACTGTAGGTTGGGTAGAAAGAATGATATGCAGCAACCTTCCAACATCATTCATTATTATCCCTCTATTGTAGACTGGGTGGTTGTGCTAAGACTACAGCTTACAGCAACCTTGCAATGCAATCCATTGCTAATTAAATCCTTTGTTCTTGTTAGGTTGTAGCAAAAGCCTTGTCTTAGGCTAAATTAAGCTCTACTGACTTGACACAGCATAACTGCACTTCTCGATCTTCAAAAACATATTAAAAAGTTTTGCATCTAAAGGAAGATTCCTATCAGACCAAAATTCCTTATATTTTGATATATATTTTCCCAGTGGGAGAAAACATGGGTCAGACAAACCTGGAGTGATTTGTCTGGCACGTATGCCAGGCATGCTGGCAGGACAGCCCAGAGCAGCTGGCCATGAAGAAGAGAAGATACCAACAGGGAGGGAAAGCACAGGGCAGCTGGCAAAGGGAGAGAGTGTGGCTTCACCTGACACCCACAATCCAGATGGACCAGCCTGGCATATGGGACTGGACCTACTCCCTCCACTCCCCTGTTGCAGATCAACAGTTCCAGTGCTATCAAGAGATATTTGGAGCTATACCAGCCTTCCCTCCTTAACGAACTTTTTCCGGTAAGAAAAAAGATGGAAGGAGCAATGGGAAAATATGGGAAATTTTGCAAATGCACCAGTCCCTAAAAAATTCCTTTGCCCAATTGCTCCTCAGGTTTTAAAGAAAGGTCTGCTTTCAAAATATTAGCTATGCAGTAAATTGATAATTTCTCAGGAAAATGACCATAGCATTATATCATAGGCTATCGTAGCTATTTCTAGAGGAGCAGACTTTATTTATTTATTGCCACTGCTTGGGGCACTTTAAAGATTAAAAAAAAACATGGCAAAAAGTTCATGAAAGCTGATGCCATCATTTCTTGATCTTTAAAATGCTGTGTAAAAATGCTGATCAACATTTTTTTAAAAAAATCAAACCCCACTAGAATACATTTAGAACCAGAAGTTGAATATTTACCCCTCCAGATACACTTTTAAAAGAATCTGTGTAAAATACTATTTGCTAATCTAGGGAACATTTGACTTCCTTTGACTCTAGGGACAACTAATAATCTTCTACTAAAGTCAATGCTTGCTTTCACCAGCGCACATATTGAGATGTCAGTCACTTTTCACTCCACAGGAAGGTCTTTGGTGTAGAAGAAAATAAATCAGGTTCTCATTTAACTTCTCTATTCACAAGCCTCAACAGATTCTGGCTCAAGCTTTAGAAACACTGGGGGAAGGGAAGAAGACTCCAAACTACATCCCTGAAGTTCTTCCCACCTTATATCACCTTATTTGATCAGAGGACCCCACTTCACCTAACCAACTGAGATTAGATTAATAAAACCTATCTTCATCCTAAAGCTGCAGTTTAAAATCAGGTGGAGGGAAGTTAGCCATCGGAAAGAAGAACAGACATAGCATCTATAATTACAAGCAGTGTGCAGTATTATATGCCACTGGGAGTTTTAAACCCTGGAAGACAGAAAATGACACATCCTTCTTCCTCCAGCTCAAATAAATCAGAGCTTCTCTGTCTGCAGGGTTAAGGATTTGAGCTAAACGGATGTAGGCAGAAGCACAGAGTGTAACATGTATCACATGGTACATAAAGCACACATTGCATGCATGAACATTAGGCTCTCCCCCCCCCCCCAAACTGTATATACAGTCTGCTTATTTTCAAGAAGCAACAAAGGTATCTAATAATGTATGCGAAATAAGATGCTTTCATTGATGCACTGACCACCCTGACAAATAAAAGGAGAGGGAAGAAGCAGGAAAAGGCAGCAAGGAAGGGAGAAGGAACACCAAGAATGTCATTTGGAGGTGGCAGCTCTCAGGGACATCCGCGCCCGCTCCCAATTAAGGAGAACTGCATCCCCAAACCCTCGTCCTTTCCCAACTGTTAGGAAAAGACCTCCCCGCGTGCGGATGGATCCGTCTCTACTCCGGAACAGCTGGGCGTTAAAAACAATGGTAGAGAGCAAGAGACTTAATCCCGCAAGCCAGGAGTCGCGAGCGCGACCTAAGATCCCGGGGAGGTTGCTAAGAGCAGCGCAACCTCTCCGCCAGCGGCGTAAAGCAGGCAAGGAGAGCGAAGTCAACGGCTCCCGCTTCCTAGCGGCTCCGCTCTCCCGGGGGAACCGGACGTCAGGGGTGTGGCACGCTGCCTCGGCGCCTCGACGGACCGGGCGTCCTCGGTTGGGACGCGCCTGCGAGACCCGCACCCGAGGGAGAGATCTGGATGCAGGCGGGACTCTCCGCCCGCCCGCCCGCCCGCCCGCGGAGGGGCGCGACAACGACGGTACCTCGCAGCCGTACAGCTGCCCGAGCTGCTCCACGATCCACTCCTCCAGCACCAGCCTTTTGCGCAGCTCTTTCCGATCGTACTTGACCGTCACTTTGCCCTGCTGGTGGCGCCGCTGCTGCTGCTGCTGCTGCTGCTGAACTTGGACCACGGCGGCCGCGGGGGCGACCGAATCTTCCCGGGAAGCGCTTCCGCGCGGGCTCTGAAAGAAAACCCGGTTCCCGCCGCCGCCTCCTGCTCCGGCGGCGGCGGCGGCGGCGGGCCCCGGCTCGCTACCTCCGGTAACTACCGACATGGTCCACCTCAGCCTCGCGGGCAGACCCGTTCCTCCGGGGCGGTTGCGCGCTTCAGGGAGCGCCGCCGGAGCTACCGGTATGGCTGCCGACGAAGATGACCTCCTCCGGCCACACTGCCGCCGTGCCGGAGCGGTCGCCTCGCCTACACCTGCGGCTCGCAGCCTCTCACGGTACTGCTCCCTCCACCGCCGGCTCGGCAGGAGGAAGGCGGAGTGTCCAGCAGTCGGAAAACGGGGCGGGGCAGCGCCTTAAAGACACCGCGAGCGCCTTCCTACGCCAGGCATTTGCCCCTTCTCGGCTCCAGGGGCCTTCGGGGCAGTCCCGGCCTTTCCCCGACGGGCCACCTGCGCCTTTAAGGCTACCTCTTTGGGGCAGACTCAGAGCTGCAGGGGGCCTGGGCTGAAATGCGTTCGGTAGAGCTCTGCCTTCCCGTCCATGCAGCTCTTTGAAGGACAGAAATCGTCCCAGGGAGAAACAGGACTGCCACATGCCTGCCCCGACGGGCTTTTTTCTCTGATATTAATGTAATTTTTGTTCAACTAGTCATTAGTGTGGGACTTCAAAAGTCTCCTGCAACTGTTTAAGTAACCTGGAAGCAGTGAATATAATTATGCAGCTGTGTAACAGGCTGTGGTTTGCTTATTTGTGGCTTGTAAATAAAGATCTACATTTAAATCACACATTTAGCTTTATGTGTGAACAAAGACAATTTGGGCTTATTGAAATAATTAGGAATAAGCAAACTCAAGTAACATGGGTGATTGAAGTCTGGGTCCATGAATAACCATAGTTGGCTTAACTGTGATTGCTTGAATAAATTGCATTCATACAAATTCATGCATAATCAGAGAATAATTTAAGGCTGTGTTCAATGTGTGAATTCAGCCTTAAAGCAATATGTTTCTTCTGCAAGCAGGCATGGTTGGATCAATCTTGGCAACCCTAGATTTCTACTCTTGGGAATTTAAAACAACAGTAAGAAAAATAATGTGCTTGGACACTTGGTCTGGTGAAAGTCTGTCTCTGGGAGTGCATAAAACCCAGCTGCCATCAAATAATATAATCCTAAAGTTGCATACACAATAAGTTGAGCATCATAAATTCCCTTGAAGTTAATGCATTTTCTTTTTGTACAGATATGCATGCGATATTTACAGTATAGCTTCTCTGAGACTATACTGCAGGACTAAACATGCCTGTTCCCTTTAATCTCTCTTCACCATCTCCTAGTTTCCTGATCATCCCTGTTGGTATTCTCTGAACCTGTCCCAGTCTGTCTGAGTCCTTACTGTGATGCTCCAAATTGTACACAATATTCAAGGTGGGATTTGGCCAACACAGAATGGAACACCTCCTTCCTGTGATTTGGAAAGTATACTAATTACACTTGCCTTCTTTGCAGCCACATTGCACTGTTGACTCATACATTGTATGCAATAATCGACTTTTTCAAAATGTTTTTATAAGTACTCTTACCAAGCCAGGTGTCCCTCCATCCTATACCTGTGCACTTGATTTCTGATTCCTAAGGGAAGAAGTTTGCATTTGTCTCTGTTAAATATCATTATGCTATCCTCAGGGAGAATGTATTCAAGCAAGGAATATAATTATGTGATTATACAAAGTACTAGGATAATTGCAATAAAAAATACCTTTTAATGAATAAAAAGCAAAGGCTGACGTCTTAATTAAATGCAATATTCTAAAAAGCAAATTAAGTAATACGTATTATTGTTAAGCCAAATAAAAGGTCACAAAATGTGCAAGCTTTCAAAGATCTCCAGTTTTTTTTCCCCTTAGATTATTACAGAAAGCACCCTAGGAATGTGAAGGAAAAGAAGAAAAGAATGTATATTTAATTTAAGTAATAAATTCTTTCTGGTCAAAGTGCAAGATAGAATGTGAGAAAGCACTAAAGAGATTCAAATTAAGCTGTCTCTGTTACTGTGACTGTATACAGGACTCCCTCAAAGGTCACTATTATGAAAACACTAACAAATATGTGTACTTAGTGAGGTGGACTGAATAACTGACAAGCCATCTTGTATTCTGACTTCATGATTATCAAATGAACCTCAGGACCATCCTTCTTTTTCCAACCTGCTCTTTGTAATACCTTCTGGATTAAGACATCTGAAGAACGTTTCAGTTGGCCTAACATAGCATTTAGAAAAATACTCATAAACCATCATAATAACAGTGATGTCTTTAAAAACGTCGTATTTATCTACTTCTTTAGCATAACAAAGCAAATACATTAGTATTCCATTTCCTATGTTCCAGTGCTGGATCGGAAAACAAAGTTTTAGACAAAACTGTCTCCTCCTATCCCCAACACATGATTACTTCGGGAAGGTGATCCATCATTGTTGGGAGGATAACAGTCTGCCCATGTTCAGCCAAGCATGCTTCAAGAATAAATATCAGAAGGGGAGAGAAACCAAGTAAAATTTGCAGCTCTTTTCATCCCTGCCTCATCTTCCATTCCCTTAGTATGCATCATACTAAGCTATAATATGGCTTGTGGATGTTATGTAAACCCAGTTATTGTTATTTGACTATAATTTATGGCATATTGTATGAAATTAGCCAGCTAGGTATTTTCAAGGAACAATCGTTAAAACCATAGGTCAGCACAATATATGAATGTAAGCACTCCAATATCTTAATGTCTCATCAAACAGAATGAAATTAATACTTGCTAACCCTTTAAACATGAGTGCATAATTCAGATTCCCTTTTCCTGCCACTGGTCTGAAATTAGTACCCAATGAGAGTAAATAAATACTGTGATTTGTTATGGATACTGCCACTTCCAACATACACATTCTGTAAAAAGGGCAAAAAAGCTTTCTGCCATCAGATGCCATTTTATTTCAAATGAAATAAATTTAAATTATCAGCAATCTTGAATACTTCACTATTCACACAAATTAATTACAAAGCTCTAATCCCAGTAAGGTGATCTTTGGGGAACCCAAGTTAACATTAAGTCTCATATTGTGGCCCACAACTAGATTTCTTACAGAATGTTCACTGTACAAAATAGGAGTGTGTATGTGTGTGAGAGAGAGAGAGAGAAGGCAAAGAAAAATCCTGTTTGCATATACATACACATCCCATAAACATGCATAGTGCTAATTTGTTTAAAAAGCCCAAATATTCTTCCAGGTTCTCATCAGGTTTGATCAGTCCACCTAAGCACTCCATTCATTCTTTCTACAATTTTAGTCCGCCACACCATGGAAGTAGCACTGCAGCGTATCTTCTGCAGGTGTCTAAACTGCCATTTCCATCTTACTGTTTTCAGTGTTTCTCAGTTTCAGCAACTTTAAGATGTATAGACTTCGACTCCCAGAATTCCACAGCCAGCCTTGGGAATTCTGGGAGTTGCAGTCCATACATCTTAAAGTTGCTGAAATTGAGAAACACTGGTTTAAATCAAAGGGTTAACACATTCCTCTTTAAAGTCAGCAAGGCTCAAGGGCACAACAAAATCAATACTACCAGAGCCAATATGACTTTAATTGTCCATCACAGTTGTGCTGTTGTTTAAAACCTTTTTGCATTATTGATTTTTCACCTTCTCCCCATAGAAAATAACAGATTTTCACCTCCTTATAAATGAAGCAAAATCCTTTTCCTTTAGAGCCATGCATACAAATGGTATCAGAGTTAACATACTGTTTTGCTTTGCATGTCTGTGACTGGCTAAGGGAAAAGGAGAAAGGAATATGTATCACTGATGCTGATCTAGCCTTAGAAAAATGGAAGTATATATGGATATCTTATGGTCATAAAGCTAATCTTTGCCAGAGATCCAAAAATCAGGGGTCTAGGCACACCTTTTCAGATGAACACATTTTATTAAAAAGCATAGGTTTTGTGAGCTGATTGTGCCTTTTAATAGAATGTGTTAGTCTGAAAAGATGCTACAAAATTCCCTCGGCTTTGCCAATATAGAACACTCCTTTAATGCAACCCAAAAGAACATCCCTTTCATTGAATGAATGAAGGAATGAAGGAATGAATGAAAATATTTAACCAATACGCTCCAGGTCTATGTAACTGAATATATGACAAAACAAATGTGTTTAATTTATACATTATGAAGATTAAGCACAGCATTCAAGATACTCATGGTTTAATCCTATGCATCTGTCATTGAGATCACTTCCAGTGAATATGATGGCGCTTCATCCTGAATTCAGTAGGATTTTTTCCCAAGCAGCATATAACTTTGCAGCCTGATCCCTCATGTGGAGCCTCTCTCTTAAGTGTTCTTATTTCATTCACACAGTCACTACTGCTTGTGTTGCAGCCATACAAGGATGCATTAAAAAGTAAGCTAATGCCCCCACACGGTGGATCCTGGGATTCCTGAACAAGTCCTTTTCTTCCTCTGTACATATTTCATAAGGCCTGGGCACTCAGGCTGGATTAGTTAATTATTGCACAACCAGTTCAGTTCTTGTTCCTTTTTTTTCCCCAGACAAAACCGTTTTTGTCCACCAAAAGGTTTTTGACTACCAGTGAGTTGTTCATACTAATTAATTACGTTCACCTGTTTTGGCTGTTTCATGCTTATTAACCCACCAAATCGATTAGGGTTAGGGTTATCGATTGATGGTTGAGAGTTACCTCTGCAAATGCATGTACTCACACAGTAATCACAACAAGTATATGGCAATCACATCTGCAGTGGGCAGAAGCCTTTTAGACTTTAGATTGAAACACTAGTGGTGGGCAAAGAAGGAACAAAAGCCACCATTTCTTATCCCTGGTCCTCTAGTCTTCTTCAATCCACTCTCCTTAGCCCTTCATAAAATCAAGCCCTTGGTTATTTCTTTGTTCCTGCTGCCCCTGAGGAGGAGAAGGAGGAGAAGGAAGGGGAGATACAGTATAGGAAGAAGATCACAGCTCAATAATCTCCCAAGGCTTGCTAATGGTAATACCACCTCCATGATTTTCTACACTCCAGCAAAGTAAACTCATTCTTGTTCCAATAGAAACTGGCTTTATATCTAATACTCTAGCATCTGGCAACATGGCTGGAAGCTGTTGCCATAATGAGGTTCTGAAAGCAGCTACCATTCTACTGAATGTTGGGGTCCTTTCAGTAGATGCTTGTATGGCTTCATCATGCTCCTTTGCCTTTTAATCCAGCAACCTGGATTCTCTGGTGGCCTGTGGAAGGTCCTCTGATGTCATTGCATGGCTGGAAGCTGAATACTTATTCTGCACACAGCAGGCAGGGGCAGAAGGTGGTCGATAGATGAGGCATTAAAAGAAGCACATTTGCCTCCTTTTCCTGGCTTCTGGATTCTTCTTCTACATTGTGGCTTGGTAGCTTGTGGCTCTAGGAAATAAGTTCCTAGAAATTGAAACTCTGTCCTTGTTTTTTCTTGCTTCTTGTACATTCTTTAATTGGACTTCTATAGTGGTTTTGATTCAGCAGTGAAACTTTCTCTTCTATGCAGCTGTGAAATTTAATGTGAACCTGGCTAATTGATTTAAGTATAATGAAGATTCTGGAAAAGTAATTTGAACACATGTACCTGCTTGTTTGGTTTGCAGTAATCCTCTTGTTGATGGGAGTGGAATTATATCAGATGCCCTTGGGTAAATTGGACATACATGCCTTAATTTATGATGTAATGCTCAAGAATCTATTTTTCAAATATATCTCCAGCTAGAGAAAAATAACTAGGAAGAAAATTCAGTAAAACAATCTGCCTTAAAGAAAGCATGACACAATAATTAAAAGTGTAGTTTGATCTTGTCCAGTGGAATTTGGTGACTCCATTGTGGCTTATGGCAATTCCTGTCAGGGAAGCAAGGGAGCTCTATCCAAAATCAAGCTTAATCCTCCTTACCTAGTACTGAAACAAAACTCCCCTTTTCCTTTTATGCCTCAATATTCACTGCCATCATGTTGTAGCTTGGGGAAGGAAATACAATGATTAGTGAACATGGGAGGGAGAAAGGCACAGTGAGAGACAGAACTTTAAAGATAACTTTAAAACACAGATATAAATGCAATCAAATGAAATTTGCTCAAGCTTGCTTAGCTATTATTAGAAAACTATATGTGAAGTTGAGGTAAGTAGTTGAACTGTTTCAAAATGTGTCAGCACTTTAGGGTATCAAATAAAGACCGCAATAATATGGATGACCACCAGATGGCAGCAAAGTGTTAAGAGTGTTCTATATCTCTCTGCTCCATCTAGTGGCCATCAGAATTTTAATAGCCTAGATCTGACACAGCCTCTGTTTAAAGGGTAGGCCAAATTTACTCCCCTCATTTTTTTCCTGGAATTTCCTCCAGAACTCCTTCCCTAAAGTCAGTTTGCTTTTTTTTCAGCCTGTGATCTTGTTCCCAATTATTTTCATAAAATGGATGCAGTCAGAACTCAGACAAGTTTCTGGTACAGCAGGTTAGCTTCTTAGAGTAGTAAGAATACAGAAAAACTCTGTATTTGCAGGACACATTGAACTGCAAACTAAGCCACCACATTTTAGCCTAGCATGTTGTGTGAAATCAGCCTGTGTGGCTATTTAATGGTGTGTGAAACAAGCACCACAAATCTCTCTGGGTCAGTCAGAAGTAAAGTTTTATTGGAAGCATTTGCAAAGGCTGGTGGGCTTCATTACAAATAAGAAGACACCCCCACATATACACTCTGGCCTAATTATATACATTCCCGATCGCAAGTCCCTCCCCTTTTCCCCATTGGCTAAGGTACTCAGGGTGTACAGTCTTTCCGGCCACTCTATGATTTCTTCCTGGTCCCTCCCACCTCATCCATTGCAAGTCTATGGTAATTTGCTCAAGGTTTCAGCTAATTGCATTATACTGATAAAGACTGCCCCAGGTTAAATTAGTTTTTATTTACATTGTCCTACACAAGGAGACAACTTCCTCTCCATCTGCCACTATTTGATAACCATAACACTTAACACTACTTCCTTATCTCTCACACACCTGCCCTCTTAGTATGCTCAAGCTACTATTTGTCAATAATAACATATTTTATCCATCTCTCACAATGGTTCAGTGTGTCATGCCAACCTAAAAACCTAGACTGACTGAGTTAACCATGTGTAAGTGTACTGTATGGCCACTCTCTCCCCTTCTTATGACTGGGTTGAGGAGAAATTTTTGAAGTAAACCTGGTTGGGATCCTCCAGTTCATTCACTGCCATCCATATTTAGCAGAGGAGATGTGTGTGATTAGAACCAACCCCACTAAGGCCTAAAGAGAACTACAGTGTCTTATGGAAGTTGCAAGTTCTGAAAGAATGCACTTATCTCTGAGTTATTGAACTCCTCTTGGTGGAGATGAAGAGAGATGCAGGAAATATGTACTTTATTCTGTAGGAAAGAAACTGAATGGGAGAACTTAAAAGAATCAATACTTCTATCAGAGAAAAGCAAAGCAGAAATAAATAAACCAATAAGGAGTCTTGCTACCTCTATCCCTAATGTCCCTATTCTTCTGGAGCTACATTTCCAATACCGCTCCTCATCAGTTTGTGCACAAATTCACAAAGGGGTTCTGATCCATTACAGTCATCATCTCTCAAAGAACCTGGGAATGAAATTGGTCAAGCCAACTGCCACCCACTTCTTCTTTTAGGTAATCCTTTATTTCAACAAGCTCTTTCTCTTCCATAACTTATACAAGATTGTGTTTTGTCCAAAGCCATATCCCCAATAGTGATTTATCACCCAGACATAAGTGAAGCGATATAAAGCTTGTCATCCTGGTTTGGTGCAGATGCTGTTGAGTTCTCCTCAGAGCTTGACCAGTTCACCATAGTTTCATTGGCCTTCCAATACATTGATTTTGGCTCTCTTTCCCGCTTTGTTAATTCCTCCTCCTCCTCCTCCTCCTCCTCCTCCTCCTCCTCCTCCTCCTCCTCCTCCTGTCAGTCTACTACTCCTTAAACTACTACTCTTGTCCAGCAAAACTATAAATTAGCTATTAATCGCCTCAGACTCCACTAAAAGACCATTCCCACTCAACACTTGCTTTCTGGATTAAATGTTTCAATTTCCAAACTCCCAAGTTTTCATTTTGCAGAGGCAGGAACACAAACCCCACAGTTTTGGATTACAAAGATGAGATTTTAAGATGTTCCTAGAAAACTAGCAGAAGAGGGAGAGGGCAAGGTGAAAATCTCTTGGGGAGAGAGGCTGAAGAGTTACACAAGGGAACATTTAAAGACCAGTAGGCCCACTTGCAGTCTAAAGTGAAACTACCCATTCAATGCCCTGATCAGATTCTGCTGAGTAAATAGATCTGTACTAAGAAGAGTGGGAAGATGAAAAGCTTTAGAATAATTCACTGGCATGGCTTAAAAACTGATAATAAAATGACTCACTCATTTTTAACTTTTTGACAACTTAGCTAATTTCTACCTGAGGGTTTTGGGGTTTTTTTACCTGTTATCTTCTATTTCCATTTCATTACAGATTTGACATATTCTATTTTATAGCTGATAATGATTTTAGGACTAAAAACCAGTTTTATGGGGAGGTTTTAGCTGCCTTTTAACAATGTGTTATTTTATTGTAATTTACACTGTTGTTAAAACACAAATTTTAAATTATTATTTAAGAAAACAGAAAGCTACATTTATATTCCCAATTCACTTTATTATAACATCAAATCTGAATGAGTGAACTTACCTTAATGAATTTCTAACAGACCAGCAAAAACATTCCATCACATGCTTTTATATTTAACAGTGGGTTGATGTGCACAAGTACACACATGAAACTTTTCATTAGTTGGAGTTAATAATTATTGCCAGTGTATTATCATCTGAGTTTATACACTGCATGTAGCTATTTGTTTAGCCATGATTTATTAAATAAACTACAATTACTGGGTTGCATGACATGCTAAGCAAATACAAATAAAATGTGGCTTAGCATGTACAAATCCAGTTATAATCTGCAGATCAAACAATGGAGCAGGATGTTTTGTTTTGTTTTTTTTAAAAAAGGCAATTCTGTCAACTAGTATTACTGAACCATGATCTAAAGGAAACTATTCTGCTGTTGTTAGAAAGAACATTTTCGCATGTGAGCTTCAGTCTGTCATCATAAATATATAATGTCCATTTTGATTTCACTTCTGCAGTCTGTTCTGCATTAACTTTTGTACCTGGTGTAAGCAGTGCAAAAGATGTGCTAATGTCTAATATGTCTCCTCTGGCAAGGATCTGCCTCATTTCATCAAATCAGAATATTCTGGGCTCCTATTTTTTTTCTCAGAGGCTTCCCTCTACACTATGGCTATGAGAGCTGGCTGTAAACCTCCTGATGATCACAAGATGGTGGCAAAGAGCTAGAGTCTTCTATATCTGTTTACTGCCATGTAGTAGGCATCCCAACTTTAGCAATTCTGAAGGCAGAAATGCCAATTGCCAGGGCTGGCTGTGCCAAGATGCAGGAGGAGCAGAAAACTTTGGTGGAGGAATGAAGTGAGGTGGACCCTTGGAGTATCCACAGACATGTGCTGCAGCTTGCTCTGAGCCCCCTAAGCAGCCTGCTCCTCTGAGTTGTAGAGGAGGTTGCTGTTACATTGCAGGACTCAGATGACAGTCCAGTTGGCTTCTGGATCTTGGGTGGGAGACACCATCTCATGGGCAGCTTCACAAGTCACACTTCCTTTTCCATGCCATGCGGTGCATAACAATAAGAAAGGGACAGTGTTTGGTTGTAGTAGAAAACCAAATCTCCAAAAAATGCCTAGAAGGGGGGGAAAAAAAGATACAACATACAAATACAGAATCGGTATCCTTCTAGCCTTCCTCAGGCATTCTGACTGCATCTACAGACTCAGGAGGAAAGAGGGAAAGCATGTTCACCTCTCTCAGACACAACTTCCTTCCCCCAAATTAGTAGGGACAAATAGGAATAGGGTGTGGCACTGAGTTGCTCCTTCTCCTCTTCACTCTAACATAGGAAGTTGCAGTCAATTTAAACTTTGTTTTCTTTTGCTCAAATTCTCAATCGAGCACAAAAAGTCTGCTTCATGAGCTCTGTGCCATCCGCTGACATGCTTCATATAAATCTGTAAGTCCACCTTGAATCAATTAATTGCACCAATTAATCTATCTGCAAATGTCCTGCTCTAATCCAGTAAATAAACCAGAGGAAAGGGTTCAAGTGTGCTTCTTGTGGAGAAATGGCTGTCTATCTCCAGAATAAAGGGGATGCTAAGAAAGATGGTGTCTTCTTTTAGCAGCAGCTCTTTGTTTGCATTCTGCTACTTTTAACCTGTGTGATAAACAGATAAAAACATAACAGGCTAACACTTTCTTAAATCTGAAGATTTACTAAGGGGACATGCTACCCAGAATATAATTACTGTCAACAGACAGAACAGCTTGTTTTTGAAGGGATAAATTTGTATCTTCTGCTATACATATTTACTATGTGGGGATTCCACCCACTTTTTTTTTCCAGTTTGCTTGTGTTTGGCAGATCTGCTAGCAGCTGAAAACTCTGGAAGATTTAACACCCAGCAACAAAAGCAGCCAATTGAGAGACTTCTCTTGCTTGAAGACACAAGCAGTGGAACTGAACAAGATGGAGCATGAAGATAGAGGAATTGTTCCTCCCTCCACCTCTGGAAGTAAAAACCATAAGCTTTTGACATAGATAAAGTCTATGTCCAAGGAAAGCAAGAGTTCCAATAAGGGTTGCAAATTAGTTTCCTTTTTCCCCTTTGCTGCTGCACGTCCTTGCTCATTTCTGCATGTGAATGTACAGTTGGAGAATGTTTCAGTGAATATGGAAACAAAAGGATTTTTTTCAGGCAGGGGTATTTCTAGACAGATAGCCCTTTTTGGCACACTAGCAAAGCAAAGCTGCCATGCAACAATTCTGTATTTTCTTTCTTACTGGATTTTCAATATTGTTCATCAGGGACAAATATGATCCCCCGTAGTGTTGAGAGATTAAGCACAAGGCAAGGGAAGAAGATGCGTCACCGAAGGAATCTTGCAGTCCAGAGCAAGAAGCCTTTGATTTTATGACATGGAGCCAATAGTTTTGTGTGTTGAATCAGTAACTGTGCACAGTGTGAATGTTTGTGTTGTTACCATTTAGCAAATGCAAGTTGGGTGTGGTGGGACTAGAATTTAACTCTAACACTGTGCTCTATTAGCCATGTCAACAATGTAAATCTGTTTATTAGATCTGGCAAGTTACTCTGGGATACCATCTCCCAAGTGAAGTTGTTCAGAATCTTTCCTGTCTAATTCTGACTTCTGCATCCAACCAGGGATCCATTTTGTAATTGGATGAACAACAGAGTTCACTTTCAAAGGTACAATTTAGTGTATGAAGGAACTCACTGGCTGTCAGAAAAATTGAAGGAAGGGCCAAAGAACTGGTTTCTGACAAAAGCTTTTGTGAACTGTAAAACAGTATACATCCAACACTGCTCCATGAAAGACATATATATAACAAGTTATAACACATGTCAGTAACAGACTTTGCTTCCTCCTAGCCTTCCTTAGTTAAACATCAGCTTAGGCCCTGGAGCAAACAGATGTACATAATTTTCAAATTAAACATTCAAGTTTTAGTGGGTGTGGGGGTAAAGTATATAGCCATTCACTTTAAATTGTTGTTTAACAAAAATAGCTTTGTTACAGTTGTCAAGAGATTACTCCTCCAGCCTTGTCTTCCAGAGATAGGCAACCTGGAGCCCTCTAGACATTTTGGACTACAACTCCCAAAATCCATTTTCATTGGTCATACATCTAGGGCTGATGGAAGCTAAAGTTCAAAACATGGGGGCAGAATCTGATGGCATACAAATGCCTTTCCTCTCCCCTTTGATCTTGTTTTAAGTTAAAACAACAGATTCATAACAATAACCATCTCATGGAAAACGTCATTTGATGCAGTTTGAACACATGTAGTAACACTTTTGTGGTCATTATGAAAATAGTATCTCAGCAAATGTAATGCACCAGATGTTAACCCTGGCAGGAAGCAGATAATACAGTACTTCAGGGAACGCAGGATCCTGAGATTATCTACCACGAGTCAGATGTTAATACCTTCTCATCACAGATGGATAGTTACCTTGTAACAGTATTGCATTTTTTCCAACTCAGTTACCAGTGATTTGGTTCACTGGCTATGTCCACTGGGGAAAACCAAGAACCATGTCCCAACTAAGTTCTCTGGAAGATAACATATGGGCTCCCTCTTAATTTCATCCCCTCTGTTACTTTTAATAGTGGGTCCACAGATTGTGCTAAGCCACAGTTTTATTAGTCATGTTTGTTGAATAGGTCACAAATAGTTCACAATGGGCTAAGTCAAAATCAAGAAACCATATTATGGCTTTGTAACATATGTGGAGCCACCCTAAGGGCACATTCAGGCAGGTGGCTTAATGTACTTTCTTCCACTCCTAACCCTAACCAAAAACCCCAGCCCTACCTAAAGCAATAATTATTTAAAGAACAGTGAAGGAGCAGCACCAAAATTGCCAGAGGAAGAAGGAGACCAGGATCTCTCAAAGCAACCTGTCAGTTGGTACATTTATTTCTACATGGATCCAACAGGCAAGTCTACCACTTTCTCTAACAGTTTTGTTCCTGTTATTCCTCTCCTGCTTTCATGTCAGACCAGCAGCAGAAACCAAAATGACAATGAAGAGAAATCAGAACTGAACTGGAAGGAAGGTCCATGCCTGCAGTAGCCAGAACTGACCAATGGGAGCTGGGCAGATCCCAGCCTTTGCCACATTAGCACCATGGTCATTGCCAAACTAGGGTGATATCATCATGCAAAAACCTCCATTACACACTTGCATCCTGACCTTTGACATCAGTACATAGTCATGACACTTGTGTGATGTCATCATTTAGCTCCCCGCATCCCCCTGCAAGGTTATTTTTTTATATATAATTTTTATTAAAGATTTTTAAGAAGGAAGATAAAAACTAATGCAAACTAATGTAAAGTAAGGAAAAGAAAAGAAAAAGCAAGAAATCAAAGAGAAAGCTAAACATGAAAGAAAGGGGGGGAAAAGTAAAAGACAAGTAGAAAAGAAAGAAAAAAGATACAAAAAACTAGCTTCCGAACTGCTTTACAGCAGTTATAAGTACAATTATAAATTCACCTCTTACTCTATGGTTACAGCATAACTCTCTTCTTTCTATCATCTATCCTGTCTAACCATCAAAACCATAAATCATAAATTCATTTTTTTCTGCTTTACACAAAAAGTCTATAAGGGGTTTCCAGTCAGCAATAAACATCGATATTATCTTTTCTCTGATCAAAGAAGTCAATTTAGTCATCTCAGCAAGTTCCATCATCTTTACCAACCATTCCTCCATTGTGGGTAGTGCCGAATCTTGCATACAATAATGTTGCTGTGGTTATCATGTACAAAAACAAAGTTCCATGACTTTTTTCCAACTGTTTGTCCATCAATCCCAAAAGAAAAACCTCTGGTTTCAATTGTATATTCATCTTCGAAATCCTCTAAATCAGTGTGTGTATTTGAATCCAGAATTTTCTAGCTTTTTTACATGTCCATCAAACATAAAATGTCCCTTCTTGTTGTTCACATTTCCAACATAAATTTGAAGTGCCTTTATATGTTCTAGGCAATTTCTCTGGTGACATATACCAATGGTACATCATTTTATAAAAATTATCTTTAAGATTATAACATAGTGTAAATTTCAATCCTTTCAACTACATATTTTTATTTTCTCATTGTTCCATCTGTATATTATAACCAAAAATTTTAGCCTACTTTATCATACATTCTTTCATTTGTTCTTCTTCTGTTTCAAATTTCAATAAAAGTTTATACATTTTAACAATTACATGTTCATCATTTGTACGCAATTCTGTTTCAAGCTCAGTCTTACAATGTTCAAAAATATTAATTCTTTTGTCTACTTTAAATCTTTCTAATAATTGAAAATAAGAGAACCGTTGACAGCTATATCCCTCTGCCACCAATTGTTCTCTTGATTTTATTTTATATTCCCCTTGACAAAATTCTAGTATCTCACGATAAGTTAGCCATTTGTGTTTGCCTATTATTTCTCATCTATAAAATGCTTCTTGTGCTGAGACCCACGAAGGTGTTTTCAGGCACAACCTGGGATTGTATCTATTCCATATTCTCAATTTAGCACATCTAACATTATGATTTTTAAAACCCATGATAATCTTATCATACCACAAATATCCATGCTACCCAAATTTCAGGTCATGTTCTTCTAACTTCAAGAGCCTTCTATTTCTCAGCAGCACCCACTTTTTCAACCAAATAGCAACCTGCAAAATACAATTTCAATTCAGGTAAACCCAATCCTCCTCTTTCCTTTGCATCTTTTAACATCTTATATTTAACTTGTGTTTTTTTTCCCCTGCCACACAAATTTAGATCTGTCCTTCTGCCCTCTTCAAGGTTATCAAGATACATGCTTGCCATAATCATTAGAAGCAGGACATCCTAAATTATGATATGTTGTTACTAAAGAATGCTCTGCATCTACATTGTAGGTTTGTGTCACATTTTCCAGAGTTCAGCCCCAAAAGTAAATTTTAGTTTTAAGTGCTAGGTAAAATTAACCCCCAGAAACTGAGCCTCATGCTCAGAATACTTTCTTGTCTCTGACAACTGGACTTCAAGTTATCCTTTCAGGGAATATAAAAGTTGGGTTCACTGCAATATCATTTCTTTGCTTCTGGTTTAGCATGATGCCTGAATCCAACCTTTGTGGTTTGCAAAATTTAGCATATGGCTGAACATTATGTATGAACAGAGCACAGTGACCCAGCAACATGCTAAGCCACAGCCATGACATAATTTGTGGTAAGGTAATAATTGAATCTGGACAAATAAAAAAAAAGAGAGAGAGAAAGAATCTCCCTCCTAAAATAGCCACAAAATACACATGTGAGTGTTTATTTCTATATGTATATATGTAAAATAACCCTTAGAAACCATTTAAAAAGATAAAATGTATCCTGTATCAAACAGACTCTTTAGTAGCCTGTATGTTGGTCTCTGACTGTAATAAAGATAGATTTGATTTGATTTCAGTAACCTGTGATGCAGCTATTCTGTAGGTGAAGACTAGTGTGGAGTATTAAAAAAACAAGGACACCTTATCCATCCTTAGTACTAAATTTGATTTAGTGTGACATATAAACACACTGATTTTACAAAGTTCAGTTAACGAGCAATCCCCTAGTACTGATGGCTGTTTAACCCTGCTTTACATTTGCCATCTGACTTGGCCCCAAAGACCCAAATCTTAGATCTCTTCTTAGATCTCTGAAAACATCGATAGGCTGGCTTCTAGAATTCCAAGGTGGTGTCCATTTCAGGGTCCAATAGGACATTACATGCAAAGCATTAAAAACAACATGTGAAGCAAGAGAGGTAACACCGTGTAGGTATGCTTTATAGGTTGTGCAAACACAGCTGGTATATGGCTTCTTCAACAAGCTGTGGTGAAGAATGTCTCTTAGCGCCAAGATTCAGTTATAGCAATTGGAAGCAGCATTCTTAGTTCTGGAGGAATAACCCTTTCCCCATTTTGCAAAGAAAACAATACCTGTAGTATGATCTGCCATATCTAACTGAAATACTTGGTATCCTATACTGCCTGGAGCGCTGGAGTACTACTGCAATTAACATTGAATGATTTATCCCAAATGTGTGTGGTAAACAGCAAGCCTTATGAATACTCTGCGGCAGAACAGTATGTACAAAACTGCATTCATGACATCAAAGTGCAATCTATTTGATGATAGAATGTTAGGTAACTTGAAATTAATGTGCATGTTCAATTTCTCTCTTTTAGAGAGAATCTACATTACCCAATTATCCCTTAATAGGACACCCTTCAGAAGGTATTCTGTATGATAAAAGCAAACAGCAGTTATGTTACAATAAATTTTAAAAGCCTAATTTATAGTGCAGCTCACTGACTTGAGACTCACAGCTGCATTTCAGGAGTTAGACATTTTACCTTCACATCAGTGGCTTAGATTTCTCCCCATGATCAGGTGATCATTCTCTCCAGGATCCATACTTCCCAAGAGATTTTCTGATCCTGATTCCTCCTTGAAAAGGCTGGATAGGGAAGAACAGGCTTTGGCTTACCTCTAGGAAGACCAAAGAGCTGTGGGTCTTTAGGGCCCCCCAGATCTGGAGACCTTCCATCTTTAGTTCTGAATGGAGTAGTACTCACTCAGACAGAACTCTTACACAATCTGGGAGCCCTCTTGCACTCTCAGCTCCTGCTGAAAAAGTAGGTGGCAGCCATCGCCAGGAAGGCCTTTGTACAAATCCATCTTGTTGCCAATTGCACCTGTTCCCAGACTGGGGGGCATTGGTCATGGTCACTCATGCCTTGGTCACTTGTTTGCTCATTTGGCTCTTGTTTGGACTACTGCAATATGCTGGAAATGGGATTGTCCTTGAAGATCACTCAGAAACCACAACTAGTCCAGAATGTAGTGGTGCAGATGGTTATGGGCACAACATGATATACTATATAACATCATTATTTTGGCAAGCTATATTGGCTCCCAGTAGGCTTCTGGATGCAATTAAAGGTGCTGGTTACCACCTATTAAACTCTTCTTGACATAGAGTTGCATTATTTGCAAGACCACCTATCTCTGATCATGTCTGCCCATCCCATGAGATCTGATAGGCTTGGATGCTCTGGATCCCCTCTATGATGGGACTCAGGAGGCATGCCTTCTCTGTCATAGTGCCTGGCCTGGAGAACAGCATACCCTCCAAGATTCAGATATCCCCAACCTGGTTGGCCTTGGATTTTTTATGTTTTTATTTTTGTTTTGGCTTTGGTTATTTCTTGGATTCCCTACTTTTAATCTGAGGTTAGCCAACCAGAATCACAATCTGCAGGTTGGGTAGCCATAGAAATATATTAAATAAGTAAATAAATAAACAACAGCAGACTAGTCCTTAGAAGAAATATGGCTTATCTCCATCTCCACTGAGGTCATGACCAAAGCTGAGTTAAAGAGGAAACTTCTTTCAGCTATTTATAGAAGGTCAAATATGAAATCCTCGGGGCCCCTAGCCAGTTGTTACTGCTTTCTAAAAAAGAATTGTGGCCATGGGAAATCTGGATGGCAGGCTTACCTCAGCAAGATTGAACAGTTTAAAGAATGTTGAAAGGTTATGAAGAAGGTATTGTTGTCATTGGCATAAAAAAAAAAAAATTCTCCTCTCACCCCTATGGGTGATAGGTGTCTTCCTCAATCTCAGGCCCTCTACCAGAGGCCTGGTAGTTTGAGGGTTCTGCGTATCTTAGCTGTTTCTAGCACTGCACTCTTCTGGACAGAGAGCTCTGATGTTGATCCTGGGATCTGTTGGAGCCACTCTCCCAGCTTAGGAGTCACAGCCCCGAGTACTCCTACCACCACTGGGACCACCTTGGCCTTTCCTTTCCACATCCTCTCTAGTTCTTCCTTCAGGCCCTGGTACTTCTCCAGCTTCTCATACTCCTTCTTCCTGATGTTGCTGTCACTTGGCACTAATACATCTATCACCAATGCTGTCTTCTGGTCCTTGTCCACTACCACGATGCCTGGTTGATTGGCCAGTATCTACCTGTCCATCTGAATCTGGAAGTCCCACAGGATCTTAGCTTTGTTATTCTCCACAACCTTCTGTGGAATCTCCCATCTGGACTTGGGATGGTCTAGCCCATACACTGTGCAGATGTTCCTGTACACAATGCCACCTACTTGGTTGTGTCATTCAGTATATGCTGTTCCTGCCTGCATCTTACATCCTGTCTCTGTGGCCTCTTTGCACAACCTGCACCTTGGTGTGGTAGACCCCTGCTTCTATGGATCTGATGCTTAGTGCCTGTTCTTGTGCTGCTATGATTAGTGCCTCAGTGCTGTCTTTTAGTCTAGCCCTTTCCAGCCACTGATAGGATTTCCCAGTGTCAGCCACCTCAGCTATCTGGTGATGGTACATCCCATGCAGGGGCTTGTCTTGCCATGGTACTTCCTCTGCTTGAACTTTCTTCCATGTCTGCTGCTGCCTCAGGCATTCTCTCAGCAGCTCATCTTTGGGTGCCATCTTATTGATGTACTCCTGGATGCTCTGGGTTTCATCCAGGACAGTGGCTTTGACACTCATCAGACCCCGCCTGCCCTCTTTGCGGCTGGTGTACAATGTCTGGATGTTGGACTTGTGTGGAAATCTCCGTACATTGTGAGGAGCTTCCGGGTCTTCACATCGGCAGCCTCCGTGTCTTCCTTTGGCCAGCTCACTATACCGGCAGGGTATCTGATGACTGGCAGGGCATACATGTTGATGGCATGGATCTTGTTCTTCCCATTGAGCTGGCTCTTCAGGACCTGTCTTATCCTTTGGTGGTACTTGGATGTTGCTGTCTTCCTTGCCTCCTCCTCATGGTTCCCGTGTGACTGTGGGACACCAAGGTATTTATACTTGGTCTCTATGTCTGCTATGTGGCCCACTGGTAGTTCTACTCCATCAGTCTCTACCTTCCCTCTCTTTACTATCATCTGGCCACACTTCTCCAGTCTGAATGCCATCCCAATGTCCTCACTGTAGATCCATGTCAGGTGGATCAGTAAGTCAATATCTCATTCACTCTTAGCATACAGCTTGATGTCATCCATGTAGAGGAGGTGGCTGATGGTGATTCCACTCTTGAACTTGTACCCATATCCACTTCTTGTGATTATCTGGCTGAGGGGGTTTAAGCCTATGAAGAACAGCAGCGGGGACAGTGCATCACCTTGGTATATGCCACACTTGATGGCCACTTGTGCGAGCTGTCTTAAGTTGACTTCCAGTGTTGTCTTCCACAGTCCCATTGAGTTCTTGAGGAAAGTCCTTAGTGTCCTGTTGACTTTGTATAGCACCAGGCATTCACAGATCCATGTGTGTGGCATTGAGTCGTAGGCTTTCCTGTAGTCAATCCAGGCTGTGCTCAGATTGGTCTGCCTAGACCTTGAGTCTCAGGTGACCGCTCTATCTATGAGCAACTGGTGTTTTGAGCCTCTGGTGTTGTTCCCAGTGCCCTTCTGAGTGGTGCTCATGTACTGGCTCATGTGGTCTTGTAGCTTGGCAGCTAGGATGCCTGATTTTGTTGTTCAGTCGTTAAGTCATGTCCGACTCTTCGTGACCCCATGAACCATATTGCGCCAGGCCTTCCTGTCCTTCACTGCCTCCCTGAGTTTGCTCAGTTTCATGCTCAAGGATGCCTGATAGGATTTTCCATTTTGTGGGGAGGCAGGTTATTGGCCAGTAATAGGATGGTGCTGTTCCTTTGTGAGGGTCTTTCATGATCAGCACTGTCCTTCCTTGTGTTAGCGAATCTGGGTGGGAACCTGCTGCTAGCAGCTGGTTCATCTGTGCTGCTAGGCGTTCATGCACTGCTTTTAGTTTCTTTAGCCAGTAGGCGTGGATCATGTCCAGGCCAGGTGCTGTCCAGCTTTTCATGTTCTTGACCCGCTATTGGATGTCTGTTACTGTGTTGGTGACTGGTTCCTATTCTGGGAGATTGCTGTGGTCTGCTTTGAGGTCCTGCAGCCACTTTGCATTGGTGTTATATGTCTTCTCTTTCTCCCATATGTTCTTCCAACACTGTTCAGTTTCTGCTGCTGGTGGCTCTTCTATTACTCTGTTGTTGTACTGCAGTTGGGAGTACACCTTGCATGGTTCTTTATAGCACATGGCATTTATCTTCTTGGCCTCTGCTTCTCTAGTGTATCTCTTTAGCCTGGTAGCCAGTGCTGTGAGCCTTTGTTTAGCAGTCTCTAGGGCTTCAGATGGAGTCAGGCCCATATATTTTTTCAGTAGCTGAGTCTTATCCTTAACCTCCACACTCTTCTGTAGTTCTACCAGCTGACTAACTTCTTTCCAAGTTGCCTTGATCTTAGCCTCCAACCTCATTTTCCGGGGGTGGTGGTGGTAGTATGTACTGCTGTTCTTCTTGATCATGTAGCCAAGCATTTCCAAGCTTACAGCAGCCATAACATACACCAGTTCATTGTTTTGAGTTATGGTGGTAGTAGGGATTGTTGTGAGGGCTCTATTGGCATCTTCTAGCATACTATTTGATGGTACTTCTCCACTGAGCCTTGGTAATCAGTCTCGAGGGTTGACTGTAGCTAGTTTATCCATGATCTTATGCCTCATATCAGCTGCTGTGCTCTGTAATTGAGGGGGTGGCAGTGATGTTCCAGCTTCAGGTGTTGGCTGCACATCCAGTTGTTCTTCCATGTCTGCTTGAATCTGCGTTGTAATGTGGAGTTGGTCTATCTCAAGTTGTGAGAGCAGCTTCTTCTTCACTATGTTGAAGCACTGAATAACTAGTTGTTTCTCAGTTAGTGTGGATGTAGGTCTCATATATCCCCTCTCATTAGGTCTACTGTTGTAGTAGCATTCCATCAATTCCAAGTTCTCTTGTGTCATCCATGTATGGTTTGTTCCAGTAGCCCACTTATCTTCAGATTGCCCTGGTTCCCCAACATCTGACGCAGACCTTGTTAATTTGGGCGATGTCCGAGCCGGCATGACTCTCTTAGTTCGTGTCACTCTCATATTTGAGGTAGGCAGGTGAAGCATTAGGGGGTCTTTGCCCAAGGACCCCTACTGGTGAGGTAGGTACCAGCAGGGATTTGAACCCCAGCAGCAGCAAAGTCTTCTTTTTGTTGATAAATGACAGTGAGGAAAAATAAACGTGTGAGTAGAGTGCAACACAGGCCATAATGGCTCTTGGATCCCTGTTTTTATGCACACACTGAGGTAGATAGGTAGGTAGTGAGATATTTCATTCAGTCATTCATTCATTTTAATAGGCTCACTGCATATGCTGCTCCAGATGAAACCAACTTGCTTGCATTCTTAAATACATGAAAAAGATTAAAACAATAGAAATAGAAACATAATAATAATAATAGAATTAAAAATTATAGATAGATATACATGAATGACCCAGCCAAAGAATATTTGCATTGCGTTCTTAAAGCGTTTGCAGGCAATAAAAGCATTCTGTTATAGAAGAGGGAACATCAATAATGTAGCAATTGTTTCAATCCAGTAATATACACTATGAAGTAATGGGAGGGTAGGATAGCACTGCATAGGGTAATGCCAGGAAGGTGGGATACATGACTTGCTCACTTCTTTAAATGAGAGGAAAAGCATGCTGGGAAGACAATGGTAACTATTTTGAAATAATGTTTAATGAAAACAGAAAATTGTGATATCTTGGGTGAGGACAGGTAGGATAAACCCCTAGATTTTCTATGGCACCACAGCACCACTAAAGCATCTGTTCAGTTGACCCCATGCTGAAGTTCTGAATAGACAAAGTTCATCTTTTGTTTCCAGAAGAATCTCTCCATTGTTATCCCATTTATACAAAGGGAGAATTGGTGAAAGATGGACTGTGCCCCTATAATTCCATCAAGGATCATTAGCTAAGTTCCTAGATGATTTCTGATTTGCTGTTAGACCCAGGATGTCACAGATGTCATAGATGAAGCGCTATCCTTGATTGGGCAAGGTGGCAGTCAGTTTCTCTAAAGAGGCTGGATTTTCAACCCCGCCCCCACCCCGCCCCCATTCTATAAAACCAAGGATAACTGCTGAGGCAGAACAAGGCAAGAAGAAACAAGAAACATGTGTCTGTAAACATCCAAGTATGAGGCCCCAAAGATCTCTTTCCAACCATCTTCTCTGAAATGAACATGTGCTAAAAACCCAAGATTTTATTTGGAATTCTGTATAGACCTTGTTTCCTTGTTTTTCCTACCTTGTTTTCCCAATAAATTCCTTTTATATCTACAGATTTAGCATAACTAGTTTTAGAAGAGAATTTCTCACTAAAACTGTGCCCATGTGCAAGACTGCATGCATCCATAGCTATCCCGTGCGTTTCAGGCATGGCACAAGATTTGCTAAATTCTGTATTTTCAAGCTTTGGGCAGGAAGTTCCAGAGCACCTTATGCCCTTTTTCCTAGAGCTGGGAAAAAGGGAGATGTCCTTGGTAGGAGAGCTAGCAGCTCCCTGTCCAGATAGACAAGTGAGTGTAAAAAATGATTAGCTTGCCTGGGGACAGCCTATTATAAAGATTTTTCACAGGGAACCCTTCTTGAAAAGGATCTGCAGGGAGATTTTGAATTATTTCCCTCTGCTTCCTGTTTGTAACAATAGTCTAAAAGTGACTGCCAAGATGTTTGTTTCCATTTTTAACAACTCCATTAGAGCTTCTGTGCTGAAGTGATAGAGTGATTGCTCCACATCTAATGAATCGACCTATACATTAAAATTCAGTAAAAACACTGTAGCATAGGGAAGATGGGAAAATATGCAATCATCCACAATACTGCAGAACTTAGCCAATATGTATATACCTAGCACCCATTCAGCAAGAGACAAGTACTAGGCAATTTCTCTGCAACAAAATAATTGGATAATCATTTTAATTATTAGATAACTGGAAATAGAGTTCAAAGGAGTATGTTGATATTACATATATCTCAGCCTTCTGGTTTTTGTGAGATGTAATCATGAATGATCATTCTGAGATATGGCCAGAATCAACAAGTAAAGTAATTATATCTGTCACTAGAAGTATATCCAGATAGAAGAAGGAAGGGCTGCTCTGTGACTGCATTAGCTCCAGTTTCCATCCAATCATCGTTGGGGAATGAGAAATTAGTAAAAAGAGAGTGATTCAGCCCACATAACTTTTAGGGACTGGCTGTACTGAAACAATAGGCTGGATCCTTTGTCTCACAGCTGCCTGGACAGACTTAAGGCTTGAGGTTGCTAAGCCCAATTTTGCAAGCCGCTGCCTCATCATGTTCTGGAGCGTACCTCCCTCAAGCTTTGGCTCTAAGATGTGCTGGCTGGGGCTGATGGGAGCTGAATTCCAAAACTCCTGGAGGATATTGGGCAGCCTATTTATGGTTTTAGTAAATGAGGCATGAAAATCAATAGAGGGCAAAATTTTCTGCCTGCTGCCAAACCGGGATGCCCCACAAATTCTCTGAGTGAAAAGAGCAGGAATGTTCAGCCTGCATTCTCTGGTGACGGCATTTCACTGTAAATGAGAGGGCAGTAAGGTAATTCTGTGCAAGAGCCTGCTGAACAAGACCACAAAGTCGTTCTCATTTCATGGGGAAATGTAGGTATGTTTTCAAGAGATAAGCTCAGAGAAATTCCTTTCCTCCCAAATTCCTCTTGCTGGAAGAAAATGCAGCCGAGTGTTGAAATTACAGCTTATGCTCATTTGTTCACAATTGCACACAGAACTTATTAAATGACCCCAAAAACACTTTATTTAGCCGTCAAATAAGGATCTTGTGGCCGCAATTCAGAGAAATGTGACCAAGAGTGCACATCTAGTACGACTTTTTTAGATTTTCTCTCTGCCCCCACTTCCTCATTATTGCCTACTCTGCTACTCCACACCCGTTCTCCGTGCACTTTGGCAAGCGGCTTTTAAATAAGATCGTTTCAACAGTAGTTTAAGAAGTGTTGAGGGATGACAGCTGATTCAACCAAAAAGCAGCGTTCTCATATTGTGCTAACACAAAAGCAAACAAACCACATTACGTCCTAACTTCAGGTGCAAACAGAGGAAACCAAGACATCCAAATTCCTTATAGGTACTTTCAATACAATGTATACCCTTAAAACAGTTCCTTGCATTTTGCTGGAAAGCTGACGTTTGTGCATTCATGGTAAGCATAGCTAAAGGACCACCTGGAAATAGCCTTTTTTTAATGTTGGTCACCATGGACACATCCCACCTGAACTGGATATAGGAATGCTTAATTTTCATTTAGAAGACATGTTTGCACTATATACAGATAGATACAGTTGTGCTCTGGGAAATTTCCATTGATCAGAGTTCCTGAATGCATATTCCCAGGATGATTCACAGGATGATTCACGCATCCCACTGAGCTTGGATTGCTTATTTTTCATTTGTTGAATAAATACAATTAGATGCTAAGCCATACACCATGATTATAAGCCACATTGGCTGGATTCAAGCCATATGCTAAACCAAAACTATTGGTTTGGTTTAGCATGAATCCCTGTCTCTCTTTGCCTGAACTTCCTTAAACTGAAAGAAGTCCCAAGGCAGTATGTCATATATTAGTTTTCTTTGGATGAGAGAACACCAGAGATTTGCCACCACACCTTTATCATATCTGCTTCCTTCCAATTAAGAACATAAGAAGTGCCCTTCTGGACCAGACTCCTGGCCCACCTAGTCCAGCAGCTTGTTCTCATAGTGGCCAACCAACTACACAAGGAAGCCCACTAGTCTCCCAGCAGGTGGCCTTCAGAGGCAGTCACACTGCCAGCAAGGAAAATAGCCATTGATCCCCATAACTTCCATGAATTGGTCCATCCCCTTTTTGAAAGCAGCCAAGCTAGTAGCCAGCACCATAACTCATGGTAGCAAATTCCAAAGTTGAATTAAATGTTGAAGGAAGGAAGGAAGGAAGGAAGGAAGGAAGGAAGGAAGGAAGGAAGGAAGGAAGGAAGGAAGGAAGGAAGGAAGGAAGGAAGGAAGGAAGGAAGAAAGGGAGGGAGAGGGGAGGGAGAGGGGAGGGAGAGGGGGAGGGAGAGGGGGAGGGAGAGGGGGAGGGAGAGGGGGAGGGAGAGAGAGAGAGAGAGAGAAATCCTTTTGTCTGGTACTGGCTCCTAACACCTAAAAGAAAGTTTCTATATAGGAAGTTTTGACAACATACCACTAAGATTCAAAATCCTTGTATCAATGAATATCCTTTAGAAGAATTCCATCTATCCATCTAGTCTACACTAGAACATAAGAAGTCCCCTGCCTGATCAGACTCCTGGCCCACCTAGTCCAGCAGCTTGTTCTCATAGTGGCCAACCAACTACACAAGGAAGCCCACTAGTCTCCCAGCAGGTGGCCTTCAGAGGCAGTCACACTGCCAGCAAGGAAAATAGCCATTGATCCCCATAACTTCCATGAATTGGTCCATCCCCTTTTTGAAAGCAGCCAAGCTAGTAGCCAGCACCATAACTCATGGTAGCAAATTCCAAAGTTGAATTAAATGTTGAAGGAAGGAAGGAAGGAAGGAAGGAAGGAAGGAAGGAAGGAAGGAAGGAAGGAAGGAAGGAAGGAAGGAAGGAAGGAAGGAAGGAAGGAAGAAAGGGAGGGAGAGGGGGAGGGAGAGGGGGAGGGAGAGGGGGAGGGAGAGGGGGAGGGAGAGGGGGAGGGAGAGGGGGAGGGAGAGAGAGAGAGAGAGAGAAATCCTTTTGTCTGGTACTGGCTCCTAACACCTAAAAGAAAGTTTCTATATAGGAAGTTTTGACAACATACCACTAAGATTCAAAATCCTTGTATCAATGAATATCCTTTAGAAGAATTCCATCTATCCATCTAGTCTACACTAGAACATAAGAAGTCCCCTGCCTGATCAGACTCCTGGCCCACCTAGTCCAGCAGCTTGTTCTCATAGTGGCCAACCAACTACACAAGGAAGCCCACTAGTCTCCCAGCAGGTGGCCTTCAGAGGCAGTCACACTGCCAGCAAGGAAAATAGCCATTGATCCCCATAACTTCCATGAATTGGTCCATCCCCTTTTTGAAAGCAGCCAAGCTAGCAGCCAGCACCACATCTCATGGTAGCAAATTCCAAAGTTGGATTAAATGTTGTGTAAAAAAAAAAAGAAGAATAAATCCTTTTGTCTGTCCTGATTCTTCCAGGATTCAATTTCATTGGACAACCTCTGGCTCTAGTATTTTGGGAAGGGAAAATAGCTTCTCCTTGTCCACTTTATCCACACCATGCATAATTTTGTAAACTTCAGTCAAGTCCCCTCTCATTTGCTTCCTTTTTAGACTAAAGACCCCCAAATGTCACAACCTTTCCTCATAAAGAAGCTACTCCAGCCCCTGGATCATCTTAGTTGCCCTCCTCTGAACCCTCTCTAGCTCCATGATATCCTTTTTGAGGTGTGGTAACCAGAACTGGGAATAATATTCCAGATGCAGTTGTTATTTGTTATATACACAACAACGTGGAATCACAGCCACCAGTTCTTTAGCTGGTGTTGACCTTCATTCACATCGAACTCTTTCCGAGAACCTAGGATGCTGTTATTTATTATTATTTCCTTCAAGTCAATCTTGACTCCTGGCAACTGCCTGGACAGTCCCTGCAGTTTTCTTGGCAAGGTTTTTTGGAAGTGGTCTGCCCTTGTCTCCTTCCTAGGGTTGAGAGAGAGTGACTAGCCCAAAGTTAGCCAGCTGGCTTTGTGCCTGAGATGGGACTAGAACTCACAGTCTCCTGGTTTCTAGCCTGGTGCCTTAACCACTGCACCAAAGTGGCTCTCAGATGTGGTCATAGCATTGATAAATAAGCAGAGCATCATGAGCTCCAGCATCAAGCATCAAATCAGTCTGCATTAGATTTCTTAGGTTAGAAGTCCTCCAAGGAGCTTCACCTTTGGTTAAATAATTTCTTTCCACTTTCAGCCAAATACAAAGAGCATGCTTGCTTCTAGCCATCTTAATTTCTCCCCTGCAAACTCAAAGGTGTTTCACATTCTGAAGATGTGAAAGACAGTCCAGGACACTAAAGTCTTTTTACCACAACCACTGCTGCATGAAGTATTAAGTGTGTAATTAAAATTGTGCTCCCTGCTTTAGAACGTTTCATCTTCATTAATATTCAGAATAGGAGTCCTGAATTATACAACTGTTTTTCAGTCCTTTTGTAGTCTCTTAAATGAGATATTTCTGTATTACCTCACCGTTTCCAGCTGTAATAGTAGTTGGTGAATACACACAATAAGACAGTCTGAAGTCTGTCCCTTTCTTGGAAGTACTCTGATATAAAAAATAAAAAGAATAATCTTACTAAAAACTAGATACACTAATTTTAGAATACATTTATAGAAACAGGTATGTCATTTCATAACAAATAAGAAATTGTATCTATGTTTTAAAAGAATATTTGGAAGGTATGGCAATCATAACCAATTTGCTAGCTAATTAAATTATTACATTTTAGGCAAACTTCATTTTTTCAGTATCCTGGAGCAGGATGGATCTTTATCGGACAATATTATATTTTGATCAATTCACCAGTGGTTGGGATTCTCTCAGGAGAGATATCTCTTAGCAGAGTTTTCCATTTCCTTACCCTAAGGGTATACTTATATACATATTTATAAATCTTTTTGAGCCTCACTTCTACAGTGGTATACCTCTGATACAGCTGATTTGTAAGGTTCTTTCTGATTTTGTAAGCCTGAAGCTGTCTCTGATAATTTTGTAAATCTTGTTCAAGCAAGTGTCTGAAACAAAGAAAGATGTTTTCATTGATTTAAAACTGTCACTTTGGCATTCCTATCTGATAATTTGCAGAGAGATTACTGTGAGAGCAGGTGGTCCAAGGATATTCATGAAAGATGGCACAGAATGTCATTTTACCCACCCACCCCACCCCGCCACTTGCAATGGAGTCTGGCACCTGTTCTCCTAAGAATGATGAGCTATTGTTTCCACTACATAACAAAAAGCTAGGATAAAATTTTAAAAAGTGTGGTTTTTCAGCAACCCACCATTCCTTCAAATTGCTTAGTGAATCATTCTACTTTTTATTTAATCATTTTAGTAGGACAGGAAATTCAACAGAACTGAAGCTGGTGGGGATGGATTAGAATGTTGTCAGCTCACCGGTGGGAGGGACATTGGGTGGAAAATCCTTTAGAAGATTGCTAACTGTAATCCAGTGTTTCTCAACCTTGGCAACTTTAAGATGTGTGGGCTTCAGTTCCCAGCATGCTGGCTGGGGAATTCTGGGAGTTGAAGTCCACACATCTTGAAGTTGCCAAGGTTGAGACACTTCTCTAATCACCCTCTTCTTAGGCTTCTGCTTACTGTGACATTGTTCTCATTGTTCCTCAAATAAACACTGGCTATGTTTGTGTGACACAACAGAGTAGAGTAGAGTAGAGTAGAGTAGAGTAGAATAGAATAGAATAGAATAGAATAGAATAGAATAGAATAGAATAGAATAGAATAGAATAGAATAGAATAGAATAGAATAGAATAGAATAGAATAGAATAGAATAGAATAGGAATACTTTATTGGCCAAGTATGAGACATACAAGGAATTTGACTTTGGTGCAAAAAGCTCTCAGTGTGTTTGCACAGCATCAGGAAATAAGGAATAATAAAAAGTAATAATGTTATATACTAAAATTATGCAGTCAGAAGAGGAGAATTGGAGGAAGAATAATACTACGGCTATTGACTAACATATATTCATTTTTAAAAGGAGAAGCTATTGTCTAGCATATATTCACATTTAACAGAGCATTATCAGTCACATCTTAGCAGTCATATCTTATCATGCAATGTCAATCAGTTTGTCATGCTGCATTAATTAGATGTTCAGCAGAGCAATGGCACAAGGGAAAAAACTGTTCTGGTGTCTAGATGTTTTAACATGCGGTGCTCTGTAGCGCCGTCCTGAGGGAAGAAGTTGAAACAATTTGTGTCTAGGATGAGAGGGATCTGCAGATATTAAGCCAGAAAGTCTGATTAATAAAGATGCCACCACCTTATCCCTGTCATGCAAGGCTCTTTAATCAAAGTTTTAGGCTTACTGTGTCATCTGAATCCAGGGGAACTGCCATTTAGGGCTTATGGACATTATAATTTTGCTTCTGTAAATCCAGAATGACTGCTGGTTCAGATAACACAGCAAGGCTAAGATCTTGGTTAGAGAGCAGTGGGGTAAGGGAGCAAGATGCACACCATGTGAACATAGGCATTCTATTGTTAACTCTGGGCCACTGTTAGTGAAGCACACACCGAAAGGGTCCACTGTGCTACAAGCACTGTGTCCATCTACACGGTGCTCTTAGCATAGTGAAACTATCACACTGCTCTGACCACATAACTGTAGAATCCCCATTATGGACTTACCACATCTTCTAGCGTCATCCAAACTTGTGCTGGGATAACAGTAATGAGGACAGGCTGTATTTCTCAAGCATGGGTAGGTAATGGTAGAAGATAGTATAAGTCACATGTGGAGATCCTGCCTACATCACAGTATGTCCATATAAAATGGATTACTATCAGCACTTTGCAGTAGGCCTGGTGAAGAAATACACTCTACTTTATTGATGTAAGCTATCGTAACAGAATCTTGAAAGCCTGACTGTGTTTTCCCTTCCTTCCCTCTTATAAGGAACAGTTAAGGAAAAGCCAGTTTGAGTTCCTTTCTAGTGTTTTCTTTGCTTTCCAGGCTTAAAACATGTTCTTGTATTGCTGCATCATTTCCCCAAAAGCATCTCCGTGGTTCTCCACAACTTCCAGATCTTGGTGCAAAGTATGGATGATTGCAACACAAAAACACAGCAAACTGACACCTTTGGCTGCCATCTAGTGGTCATCCAGATTTGTGCAGCCCCGCTCTAGTCACCCTACACTATCTTGGAAAGGACTGGTGATGGCATTTTGTAAATCAGCTATCAAATCATTGCTGAGCAAGGTGAGGGAAATGGCTCTTCTGCATTCCATGCCTCTTGAGCAACACTTCCCTATGGGGAATGGGGCTTGTTGTGGGCCAGTTGTGACCCATTTTTTCCTGTCTTCTGTCTCTAACGTTTGTTTGGCAATGTCAACAGCCACCTGCTCTGCAGGTGCTTGGTGTGCTTTTGATGCCAGAGGGCTCTTCCCTGTCAAGCATGAATTTCTCCCTGAAGCAACTGACAAATTAAAAGATAAATTCTTCAAACTGTTTCTTTAACTTGCCATTTTCTTCTTAAACAAGATGTGAAGGATTTCTCCTGGCATCAATTTTTCTGTGTCCTCTTCTGTTCTGCACAGTGTCTACCTGGGGCTGTGCAGCCAGTCATGCTGTATCTAGGCAGAGAAACAGCGGCTGCAGTCTCTCTCTCTCTCTCACGCATGCGCACACACACACACGTATCCTCTATCATTCACACACCCATTGTATTCATGTGCAAAATATATTACGCAGCATGATTTTTTTCCTTAATCATGGTTCATGAAAAAAATCCTTTTAGGAAAAAAAATCAAGAATGGAAAACACTTCTTCTTTGCACTTTCCTTTGATTAATGTGCTACAAGATGCCACAAAATACATCAGCCATACCCAAGACAGTGGGAAGGATCTAGAGAGAGGTACTAAGTATCTCTGCTCAAGGCTAATGGGGGTTCTAGAAACAATCCAAGCTGTTATGGGCAATATTTTATAGAAGAGTGATATCCACCTGTGACAATTCAATGCTGTTGATGATGACACTCTTGTCTAAATTGGTGGAGACAATAGTTCTGTGGTCACGAGGCATTGGGAGAGAATTGTCTGAGTCAAGTAGAAGCTTCCAACAGGTTCCCCCAACGACATCCGAACACTTCCCAAAGCCATGTCCTCTCCTCATCCAAAGCAGACGTTCCAGGCATACCTGGAGCACAGTGGATATATGTGGGTAAGAGAAAAAGAGGCTACAGAGGCAAAGGGTTAAGCATTGTACGTCTTCGCTCCCCTGCTCCAAATGACCCATTTTTCATACTACTTTACTCAGTAGTTTTGTTTACTGAATTCAGGTGTGCTGGATAGCTCAATCCACAGTAATTATCTACAGGTAATTCAATTATATCTATGTGTCATTATATATGTGCATGTATTCTTTCGGCATGCTCAGTGGAACCTTGTTTTCATAATGAAATGCTTCATTTGGCTTTTTCCATCCATGTGTGCCATAAGAAATTTAACTATTTGGGAGTGGATGAGAGTGTCAGGTAATTTTGAAAGAGCATTGTAATCAGTCAATTTAAATGTCTGAGAATGAAAATAAACTAATTATGAGCACACATATAGAATAGCTTAAACATCACATACAAGTCAAAATGAGGGAAAACGGATTGCTGAATTTCAAGGCAATAGTATTCTATTCTTCACAGTAAAAAAAAGCACAGAGGATTGAACCATTTTAAAATAAACCAGCATATAAAAAATCTGAAAACAGTAATAAAAAGATAATATTAGTAGTTGTAAACCACAGATATATTCTATTCTATTCAGGAAAGGCAGATTAATGGTCAGCTATGACATTTCTGCATAGCCTAGCATTCCCTAACCTGATTGCTCTCCAGATATGTGGACTTCATCTCCCAGATTTTCCAAGTCAGCACAGCCATTGCTGAAAATATTGGAAGTAAGGTTGACGAAGGCTGGCCCGGACTAATAACAGAATATTTGCTGCTTTGGAAACCAAACAAAGCATAAATCATCACATGATCTGGTATGGACTTCACCTGTTCTTCATATGATCTCAACAATAGATTACAAGTAAGAATACAAGTTAATTCTAGCTTAAAACACTGGTTAAAATTTAAATATAAACAAGAAAAAAAATGAGACAGAGCTGGAAAAGGGCTAAAATTTAGAAAGAACCCTATCAACATAATCATATGCATATCTACAGAACAGTAAATTCAGTCAGCTAGATTTATACAGCGTGCTAAACCCTAAACTCAGATTAACACAACACAAATGCTGTGTTCTTATAACATGCTATTCCTGAATAAATAAACCATATTATGGCTTAATACAATGGCCTGCTTCACACAGTGTGATAACACAATAGTTGAATAAACCACAAATGATACAGTTCCGTTTTAATCTGGATTAGCAGACATACAAACGCAGACATTATATTAATTTGGGTTTATGTTCCCAGATAAACAAGAATCCCTTTGTAGTCATGCACTTATTTTTGCTTATTTATTTATTTACACATCTTAGCACTTGCCAATGAAGGAATCAAACTAGATTAACATTTTTTTTTCAGAATCTTAAGACCAGAAGGTCAGTGGATAATTGTAAAGAATTCTCCTTTGAAGTCCTTTTGGACTTTTGAGGAAATAGTTTTAAGCTGGAAAATAATTGACGCAATAAATATATATGTTTACCTTATTGTAGAATAACCATCAATAATTCATTAAGATGAAATATGGGATGATGCCTATGATATTAAACATATTCAGGAAATATATCTTTATACACTATAAACTGCTGCCACCTTCTGAATAAAAACTAAAATTACCGTCTTTGCAATGCCTACTCTGAGATGAAAAGTATACAACTAAAATTAAATTTCAGCATTAAAATATTAAAATATTGCCTTCGACAATACAAAATATTGTTTATTTATATATGTTTGGTATTTTGTTAAATAGCACTGAGAAAGCGACAGAGACTGCTAGTGTGATCTGACATGTACAATGTATATTTGTTTTGTTTTATTTAATTATTTGATTTATATCCTGCCTTTATACTCAATTGGGGCACTCAAGGTAGTTAACCATCCATAGAATGCAGAGCCCTGAAAAAAATTAAAAGTCACAAATTGAAACTGGAGAGGAAGACGAGTAGAAGCAGGTGAGTCAGAGAAGCAAAAGGGTCAGAGGGCACTCAGGAGCACTCACCTAGACAGCCAGTGAGGTGCTGTGGTTAAGTTAAGGTGTTGGATGAGGACTGGGGAGATCAAATCCTTCCTCAGCCACTAATGCTTATTTGGTGACTTTAGGCCAATCATTCTTTCTCAGCCCAGTGTACTTGGAAAGAGTGGAGGTGGAGGGAGTACTATGTACACCATCTTGAACTTTTGAATGAAAGGCAGGTTATAAATTTAATAAATACAAAAACATTTAAATAACTCAGCAGCTGGTCTCAGGTGAGTCTCACTCAAGAAGAAAATCCACAGCCTCCTGAACCAGTCCTGCCATCCTGAGCTTCATAGAAAAGGGAGAAGACACTCTGGCCCCCATGCGTCACAGAAACCCCCAAATCACTTTGAGGAACAAGGGTGGGTTGTGGTGGGTGATTCCCTGTTGAAAAGAACTAAGCCTTCAGTATACAGACCTGATATGAGCTATCAGAATGGTATATAACAAAAGGTGGACGGTACAGATGTTGCATTATGTCATGCCCCCATGTATGAAGTTTTATATGACTTCCACCCTCTACCCTCTTGCCATAGGGAAGGAAATTTCTCTGTTTTCATATACAGTTGTGTATAATCTATATGGTGTTTTCAGTGACATTGATCACTGGGAAGCAGTAGGTGACCAGTTTTGTCCTATTTTGGACTCTTCAGATATGCATAGCCAGATGTTATTCTATGGGATTCAAACCCTCTACTGCGAATTGAGCTCCTGGACCTTTGTACTTCAGATGACTATATACAGTACATTAGCTTCAGGAGCTATCCAAGTTTGACACTCAGCGGTATTGCAGGAAGGGATCTAAAGTGCAAAGATCCATGAGTTCAATTCCTGATAGAGAGTTTGATCCCCATGGAATAACATCTGGCTATGTACATTTGAACTGACCTGATGTGAGGGAGATATGTCGGCCATCCCTGTGTCAATAGCGGAAGGAAGAGCTGCAGCTGAGAGAGACAGGAAGAGGATAAGAGAATACTTAGTTAATTTAAATGAATTCAGATCTCCAGGGCCAGATTAATACATCCTAATGTACTGTAGGAAATAGGAGAGATGATCACAGTGCAGCTGACTTTAATCTTTGAGAACTCCTGGAGAACCATGAAGTCCCAGAGCAGAAGGAAAGCCTAGAAGGGAATGACGAACATGGTAGCTTGATGGCTATACCATGGTCAAGATCCTTAATCAGTTTATTAAACAATATATTTATGATCCCTTGGACAGGAACACAACAATTTATAAGAGCCAGCTTGGATTTGTCACCAATGTATCATACTAGGATAACTTTATCCCCCTTTTGACAGAGTTATTAATTTAATAAATTGTGGAAATGCCATGAACATAATGTACTTTGACCTTAGCAAAGCATTAAATGAAGGTTTACATGGTGTCTTCATCAACACACAGCAAAATATTGGTTAAATGATACAACTGTTAGAAGGATTCATAGTTGGTTAAATGACCGCATTCAGAGAATACTCATTAATGGCTTAAAATGAGAGAGAATAGCATTTTATTGCATGTCCTGGGACCTGTGCTGTTCAAAGTTTTAATTAATGGCCTGGATGAAGGGATGGAGGGGATGACTCAATACTAGGAGGAGTAACTAACACTTTTGGGGGGAAACAGCTGGAGAAAGTGCATGCTGGCAGTCAGTGAGATTTACTCTGTGATTTAATGTTTATCTTCTCAAACCTTGCTTGCTTCTCACAGACTTTCAACTTCTAGTTAGAAGCTTAGGTGCAATTCAGTCATACTCCTGTGTTTCCTGGAGGTTTTTTGGGAGTCCCATCCAAGCTTCTCCTTGCCTCTGGAGACTCTTTGTTTCCTTCAACCATGGGACCCTGCCATCTACCACCTCCCACCTCCTCAGAGTTCTACCTCTGCTTTTCCTGAGGAATCCAGCTTGCCTGAGTGCTTTTCCAGCCCCCCATTCTAAAATTGCTCTCGACTCTGGATAATCACTCACTTCCTTTGATTCCTCTCACATCTTCCCCAATCTCTCTCCCAAACCAATCTCAACAAAGCATTTTAGACAGAAAAAGTGGAGCTGGGGAATCTCCTCCTAGTTTTGGCTAAAAAAAAACTCCTTTTCCATTCTTGAAGCTAAGATTCCAAATGTAGCAAAGCTTTTGTTCTCTCTAGCTGGGATGGAGAAGCTGTGGTGGGCCATCCTATGCATTTGCTTGCATCTGGAGCCATTCTGAAGTCTCCTGCAGTTTGCTCAGGTGGCTGGTGTTTAGTCGGTGAATGTGGGTTTTGTGTATGTGCAACACAGACTGGGGTAAATATGTGAATGGCCTAGGGAAAAGCCTGCCATGCACTGCCTTAATTAATGGGAATCACCCATTCATTCCAACTGCATACAATAGAAGAAATTTCAAAAATATCTCAGTGGGATTTCAATGGTTGAAACAAATATGATGAAATTTAACAGGGAGGAATATAAACATATCTGGGGAGAAAAGATGAAAGGACAATTATAGGATGGGGAAAACATATCTTGGCAGCAGTATATCAGATGAAAAAGATCTGGATCGTATTAGATCAGTTGCTGGGAGTTGGGTGGTATACAAATCTAATAAATTATCATCATCATCATCATCACAGGAAGAAGGAGGGGGAGAAGGAGGGGAGGGGAGGGGGAAGAAGGAGAAGGAGAAGAAGATTATGATGAACATGTGCCAACAGTGTGTTTCAGCAGCTAAAAAGGCAAATGTTATTTTGGGATGTATTACAGATGCACAGAGGCCAGATCAGGGCAAGAAATTGTCCCATTCTGCCTCTGGAGAAGCAGACGCTTGATTTGCTCTGTGTGCCTGCGGGTGTAAAGTGCACAATCTGACACGGACCGATCACCCATCCAGACTCATGGTTCCCCGGCCAGTTCTAATATCATCGTCCTGAGTTTTTATCTCGCTCGGTGAGGTCATATGCCATCGCAGATACAAGCTGCTTGCGTGGGTTAAGCTTCAGCAGAAGCGCGGCACCTCAGGCTTCCTCAGCCGGTCCCTAGAAACGGCCCCCGCCCCCGCCCCCGCCCCCGCTCCCGCTCCCGCTCCCGCTCCGTCCAGACGATCCCACCTTCTGAACGTCAGCAACGCAACGTAAGAAGGGGCGACGCCCGCCGGCGGCCGGAGAGGGATAGGCGGGGCTTCCCCAGAGTTCCTCCCTTCCACCCGCCGGACGTGGGCGGCGGCCGAGTCGCGTCAAGGGGCGGGGCGGCTCCTGCTTGGAACTGTTCGGGGATCGGTGGTGCTGACTGAAGCCGGCGTGTTTGCTCTCTGTCCGCGGCGGCTGGTGCAGGGAGGGGCCAGCATGGCGCGGCCGCCGCCACCTTCTGCTGCTGCCGCTGGACCGCAGTGGTAGCAGCCGGGCTTCCCTTCCCTCCCTCTGTCGTCAGCGCCGCCATCGTCCTCCGCTCCCGGTGGCTGGCCTCGGTTGGCTGCCATGGCTGCGGAAGTGCCCGGCCTCCCGGGCCTCCTCGTCCTCTGCCTTATTCTGCTTCTGGGGGCACCGGAGTCGCCAGCCGGGGAGCTAAGGCCGCCGGCAGCGTCGGGCGTGGAATCGCTGCTGGAGGAGTTCCGCCGCCAGCTGCAGCTTGAGAGGGATCCCTCCGGCGGCCGCAGCAGTGAGCGGGAGGAAGCGGCCGGCCGCTGCCGAGGGGGGACTGAAGGGCCGGCCAGCGGCGGCGGGAGTTTCTTCTCGGTCAGGTCCGACTCCATCATCCGCACCAAGGACTCCATCGCGGCGGGTGCCACGTTCCTCGGCTCCCCGGGCTCGGTGGCTGGTCCGAGGCAGTGCCTGGATGCCTGCTGCGCCGATGCCCGCTGCACCCTCGCCGTCTTGCAGCAGCAGCAGCAGCAGCCGCCGTCGGCCTCGTCCCGCTGCTACCTCTTCAACTGCACCCATCGCGGCCGCGCGGTCTGTGTCTTCTCCCCGCAGCGCGGCTACAACAGCTACTGCCTGGAACCCCTCAGCCATCCTCCGGCTTTGGGTAAGAAGAACGCCGTCGACTTAGAGGGGGCTAAAAATAATAACAGCTTCTGCTCCGGAAAGGAGAGGGAGAAGATTTTGCACGTGAGCAGGAGGCTCTTAAGAATAAATATGTTTAACCCCTAGTATATAGGAATAGGAGGTGTTGTAGTACTAACTCCCCCCACCCCACCGAAGATCACGCCAGCCATCCTTTCTTTACATATTTGTATACTTGCACGGGGTGTTTGCCTCCTCCATCCCAATCCCCTGCTGGATGCTGAAACCCAGTTTAGGCGGTATGTCCTCTGCTTCATTATGTCCAATGAAAGGGAGCTCCCCACCTATGGATCATTGCTTCCTCTGTGAAGTTTTGCTTAACATGCATTCTTGTGATTTCATTATTCCATGGGATAGTACAGAACAGGATTTTGCCACCTTCTTTGTGACATCAGGAATTTGAAGAATGTTGTTATATCCCACCTCACCCTCAGTTTTGTGAAGGCTTATCATTCCCATTTCTTTTAGCTTTTTCATTCACTGATCATCCTTGTTGCCCTAGTCTGGACCTGTTTTCCAGATTTTATGAATCTTTCTTAAGTGTGGTGCTCAGAGTGTCTGTTCTTACTTTACAACTGATTTGGGACTGGCAGAAGATTGACAGAACTGAATATAAACCATGCCTGATATACACAAGCTAACTATTTCAAACTAGTCCATCCCATAACACAAATTTATTTTTTTGTACAGTGATAATTTTGATTTGTTTTTAGCATGTCTTGTTTAGTTTGCCAACAACACGTTAGAAATGGACAGGAAAGTACAGCTAGGTTTCAGTTTTGAAGAGTGATTGTGTTATTTTTCTGACTGGAAATGAAACTATGATTATTAGAGAATGAAATGAAGGAGTTGCTTTACCCTGGGTGATTGGCCCAACATACTAGGACTGAAATTGTGTTTATTCAATAAACCATGGTTCAATTAACTATGGGTTAGCTCTTGCGTCAATGCAGTTCCAGAATCAATTCATTGATTCAGTCCCCCCATTTTTTCAGACTATTCTGGCAGCTGTTCTCCAAGAACACTGGAACTGTAGATTTTTTCTAGCCCTGTTGCCTGAGATAATTAACTCAGATTTCTATCGCTGGCTGGGAGCTGGGGCTCTGGACAAGCCAAATGACAATGATTATGTATGCATTTGTTTTGCCCATTTTAGAAAGGCTTTCAGTTACATACCAAAATCACAATCTATTATTTTTAAGACCTACTCAAATTCATCAAAGCCACATTTACTAGCTGGCTCAAAAAATGAGCAGGATTATCATGAGCCCAAATATATTCTATTTATATTATACCACAATGGACCAGAAGAGCTCAGTGGCCCTGTTCACATGAGATCCTTAACTGGATCAGTGAAAAACTATCAACATCTTCCACTGCATTTTTAAAGACATTCCAATTAATTGTATAGAAAATAATATTTTGTTGTTAGGACAGTTTTTTCTTGATTTTTGAGTGATGTGCACTCATTTCCTTTTTCACTAAGTTTCCTTATTTTAATTAGAAACTGATGAGCCTCCTCTCAGCAAGGCAGGAGAAGATATTATTCTTCAGCTACCTGTTGACTGGGTTATCCTGGATGGCCGAGAAAGTGTGGATGACCATGGAATCACACGGTATGAGTGGACATTGCTTCAGGGTGCACCTTCAGCTGATATGCAGGTACATCATATTTTTCAATACAACTTAATTATTTGCTGCATTTTGTGTGGGATTCTAGAAACAGCAAGATTAAATATTCACTATTCTGTCAGGTTAAAACAAAGTAAGGAAGTATTAGAGATAGTCCCTTGTTGTGTTAATATTTGTTTCCTGAAGCCTGCATTTATGAAATTGGGTTTACAGATGCATGCATGCACATACAGTTGCACACATACACAGAGAACAGTTGAAATCCAGACTTAGTGATGCTCAAACTAGATTTATTAAAATCAGTGGAACTACTGTAGTCATACCCAACTAAAGTTCCTTTTCAATAGGTTTAAGTCTTAGTTCATGCATCTTCATTAAGCTATGGTTTGTGTAATTATAATTTGCTGAATAAATCACAGTTGGTTTCATACAACATGCTAAGCCATAAATCATGATTTATGAACCACAGTGGTTAAGAACACACAAAATTCAAGTCCACCCTCAATCATGAAAATCCACTGAGTGACGTTGGACTAGTCACTCAGTCTTTTGAGAAGATTATATTGACATGTTTTATCATAACTAATCTTCCTGAAAAATAATTCTATTCAGATAAGCCTTCAGAATGAGGGGCAAAACAAATTGTCAACACTAAAGAAAGGAATTTACTTGATAGTTTAAGCTAGGAGTCAACGTGTGGCTCATGACCCTCTGAGGAGTAGCAAACAAATTTAAGAGGGGATTGCAATGGGAGGAGTTGCTCATACAAGCCAGATCACATTGCAAATGTGGTCCTGCTCTGTCTAGACAAATTAGCAGTCTAGCTCCTCTAGTCACAGCAGGATCAAGTTCTCATAGACTCCAGCTTTGCTTGTGCAGATGTGATGTTTATGGAATATTGGCATAAGTGCACTCTTCTTCCTCACCTAATTCAGCATGCAGGTGTTGCAAATTGTACCACTCTTGCACAGGGAACACCTGGTCAACTGGTAATGAGAAGATCAGGTCAGGATTGCTTCCCCTTTTTCCTCTTGCCTTGGTGAGCTATTGCTTAGCGTGGCATTGCAGAATATGAGCAATGTGTGCTTGCTAGCATATTTAGGGAAATGCATGTCTTGGACTGTGCAGGGCTCCACCATTGTGCTGAAAGGCAGGGTCACCCTTATTCTGAAGGCATGTGCAAAGAAGTGTAAAACTGAGGGAGGTTGGGACAAGGAGGATATGTGTGAAGATAACTGACAGAAAAGGGAAGGAAGGGTGCCTGGGTGCCAGTGGACTCTGGAAATAAAAGCAATGGGACAGACTGACCTGCAGAGGCTCCATGATTCCAGGAGGAGAGGCTTGCAAAACAAGGTGTTTTTGTATTGGACAGGGCACCAGGATCCCATGCTGGGGGGAGAGGTAGAAGGTATAAAATGCACAGGGAGGACAATTGTGCCTGGTAGTGCTTTGCCGCCAGTGGCTGCTCATGTCTCTCTCACTTCCTGCTTGTGTTCTGGAAGATTGCCTTTTGAATGGGGAGGCAGGCCTGAGGTCGGGCAGGGCTCCAGTTCTGCATGCACAAAGGAGATAAGGAATAGGTAAGGGACCAGTTTGATGCAAAGCTGATATCTGGCACTCATTACAACTGGGAAGCCATTCCTTACATCATTCATGGGAGTATCACACCCATTCATTTTACTATTTTGAGGAGGTGTAACACCACAGTTTTTGAGAATCCCTGTTTAAGCAAAGATTCACCTGGGAGATCTATGAGCAAAACAACTACATCTACTGATATTTTAAAATATTGCTTACAGGAATTAGTTTAGACTCTTACATTACCAAAGTATGCAACAAATGTTTGTAGGATACACTTCCAAAAAATTGTAGTTGTTTTTTGAATTCAGGACATGACCGACTGTCATTATACAGATGCAGTTGAAGGTGTATCAGTACAGTTGTTATTGACTTAATGTACTCCAGTCATATTTTGCTTAATCCAAACTTATCTCTAATGGGGTTGTAATATTGTTGCAATCCCAGTGAAATTTTATAATTTCTATTGCTGCATCTTTAAATTATTTTGTGACAAAACAAATTCCAAGATCAATATTAAAATGGTATGCCTATCCTATATGTTAAACTGTTTGGCTGTTTTATTGGTGTATCTGGTTAATTAAATTGCTATCTGGAAAAAATTGGATGGCCAACCCCAAACATAAATAAGAATATTTTACTTTAAATTTAGTAGATTTTTTCCCAAATGACCTTCAGTTATGCTTAAGTGAAATAAAAAGCTTTAGATCTACTGGATAAAAACATACATTAATTGAAGCAGTGAATGACTGCAAATTGGCCTTGATCGTGAACATCCATTTTATTCCCCATCTTAAAACAGATGCTGTAAATTAGGAGACTGTGCAGAAAAAATAAGCCCAAATAATTGGGGGCTGGAAGATATAGATATAGATATGTAGATATGTAGATATGTAGATATGTAGATATGTAGATATGTAGATATGTAGATATGTAGATATGTAGATATGTAGATATGTAGATATGTAGATATATATATTTGAGCAATCCCCTACATGACAAAAGGGCCAGGGTATCTGTGGGACTGCCTTATCCCAGTCACATCTACCCATCTCATCAGATCCAGCAGAAAGGGCATGCAGGTCCCATGTACAAAAGAGTGCCATCTGACAGGACCCAAGAGTGCAGCTTGTGACTTGGAAGACTACTGAACTCTTAGCAGCTTCAGCCATCACAGTCACCCCTAATGCAGAGAGTGGTTGCCTCCTAGAAGCCAACACATAAAGCATGATTACAATTATTGTTAACATAATTGAGGTCAGTTACTCATTATATTTGCTCACAGTAATGTTGATGTTAATGAGTTAATTTTCTATTCTTCCGAGTACAATGGTGAATAGAACTGTATGTTTGAACAAGATAAAATATAGATGCTTTGTTGTTTAAATCACCTGAATTCCAAGTAAGCAGTGGTGTAAGGAGAAATTGAACTTATCAGAGTGCCTTTTGGAAAGACTTTCAGCGTTTAGGTCAGGGACAGCTGGCTAGAGTAAGGACAAATTGTGAGTTTCAGTGTGCCTGGAGTCTTCTAATGCCAAATGACATTTTATTTTGGGAAACGTATTCATTCATTCATTCATTCATTCATTCATTCATTCATTCATCCATTCATTTTATTTATTTATTTATTTATTTATTTATTTATTTATTTATTTATTTATTTATTTATTTATTTGACTTACATAGCCACCCTCTCAGCACATGATTCAGTGGCATATATCATCAGTAAACAACTCATAATTGAGTGCGTATAAAAGCAACACAATGAACAAATAATCAGAAACCCAACAGGACATAAAACGCTTGGAAAAGGTTCAGCCAATGGGAACATACCTGAACCAGTACCTGGGGAAAGAGCCAGGTCTGTAATGTTTTTGAAAGGCAGGCAGGGTCAGGGCCAACCAAATCGTAGGGGGATGCTGTTCCAAAGGCCAAGGGTGGCAACAAAGAAGGCATGTCCTCTAGGTCCCACCAGATGACAATGACTAAGTGACAGGCATGCCAAGACCATCAGATCTTACTGGACCGGCAGAAGTGATCAGAGATAACAGCCCTACCAATAACATGGCCCTGTACCATGAAGGGTTTTATAGGTGAGAACCAGCATCTTGATTTGTGCCCCAAAACACACTGTAACCAGTGCAGCTCACAAAGTAGAGGTATTATGTGGGCATACTGACATACACCCATAACTACCTGCAACAATGTATTCTGGACCAGATGCAGCTTCCAAGTGGTCTTCAAGGGCAGCCCCACATACAATCCAATCATGAGGTGATCAAGGCATGAATGATTGTGAACAGGACTTCCTGATCCAAAGTGGACACAACTGGAGCTGTACAAAGGCCCTCTGAGCTATGGCTGCTGCCTGCTCTTTGAAACTTACAGAATAGATCCATCCCCTGTAGAAGCAGCAACATTGTTTTGTGATCTGCTTATAGCATGAAGGAAAACAATGCCCTTCTTTCTGAAATAATCTTTTTTAGTAAAACTTGTTTTTCCTACATTAAGCCTGCAAAGACTTCCCTGCTCTTTCTCTCCCAGTAGCTATAACAGGACACTCCTCTCCACATGCAGCCAGACAAGGTTGTAAGGTTCTAATACTTCCGTTTTATGCATGCCCACTGAACATAGTGGAAGTTACTACTAGTGACAAGGGATGATGGATGTGGGGATCTTCAGAATAGGAAGATTTGTTTAGTCAAATCATAAGCATATGTGGATTGCATACACAAAGCTTGCATTGTAAGCCATATCGAATTCCCAGATCTAAAAAATTCTGGAAGCAACAGAATAGTATCTGATTGGTGCTGGTGATAAAATCTGTGCTGTGAAGGAATGGCTCCTCTGTGCCAAACATGAGCTGTGTGTATGCCAGATTATATGGAGTCCTGTTTCATGGGATTCCCATCCGCTCATGTGTACCCTGTGTATACACACAAACACACAAACTCCATATTTTCTTCTTTTGTGAGGATGATAACTTAAGTGAGGGCCATCCTTTGCTTTCTGAGCCAACAACAAAATGACACTCCTTCCCTTGAGCGCACAGTAGTTGACAAGAGTGGCAAGTGAAACTTATTTCAACACAGATAACCAGCTAGGAGCCTCCATCATACCTGAGTGCGGGCTGTCTGGTTTGCTGTGTGCTTCATTGTGAAAATGTCTGGGGGGCTTGAAAGAGCAACCTCCTGGTCTCTGTCACTTGAGATGGTTGCCTCATTCACTGAGATGTTAATCAGGCTGATGCTGCCCTTTCTAAGTAGATGTTGACTGTACTTATTATCTTCACAAATACAAAAAATAAGAATACATTTCCTCGTAATATATTGAGATCAGTAGAGAGCTTTTAAAAATAACAACATGACTATAATCCTGCAAAATTTCAAGCGCTTTACTCCTTTATGATAGCACTGTACTGAAATGTTTATTTTCTCAATCTGCATTTTTCGCTACACCCATCCTGAATTCTAAGAGAGCATTGAACCAATATGGTGCAGTGTGGGAGACTTACAAATTAGCACTGTTCCTGTTTCCAGCATCCATTTTACCAACAAAGACCAGACTTTTTTGGATTTGCTCTACCTGCACTCAGGCAACCTAGGTAGGGGGTAAAAAAGCATGATGCTGTATTAACAAGTTTACATTTACGCTCACCCATGTGCATGATAAAGTGTGTGTGCATCTCATTTCTCACACAATTTTATGAGAGTTACAACTTGGAAGCTATAGTATGAGGGATGAGATTCCATTAATATTCTACTTTCTTTGGCTCAGGTACCACAGCCAGGAACACTGAAGCTCTCTCATATGCAAGAAGGAAAATACACATTGCAGCTGACTGTGACTGACACAGCTGGCCAAAGAAGTTCGGATAACGTCTCAGTGACAGTACTTCCAATGGTTCATTCTGAGTTAGGTGAGAAAACTGCTGGGAGAACCATTTTGTTGTTTTGTGATATAGATGGGAGTGAGATTGTGTATGGCTATATTCAAAATCACAACTGGATGTGCTTTAAATACACTGCAAATAGAGTATGGGTCCTGTCCTTTAATCCACATTAAAGAAGTAATTTGCATGATATACAATATCCACCACATTTCCTTCTACACCAGTGTTTTTCAACCTTGGCAACTTTGAGATGTGTGGCCTTCAACTCCCAGAATACCCCAGCTAGCATGCTGGCTGGGGAATTCTGGAAGTTGAAGGCCACACATCTTAAAGTGGCCAAGGTTGAAAAACACTGTTCTACAAAAATGCAAAAGCCCTGCCCTCTTTCTCATCTGGCTGTCTTCCTGGCACGCTATTCCATGCATGCTGGTAAACTGTAATACAGGTGTGGTCTGTAAGATATAATTTTGCCAATATGTGTGGCACCCACCATACTATGATCCAATCTATAACCTGGGAAGAGAGCTTGAAATTGAGGCCAACGTGTTTAAGCAACTTTATCTGATAAAGAAGTAGCTTTCTTTCAATATACAATACCAAGAGTGCTTCATTCCTTATTACATAATGTGCAGTCACTCTCATCATCTTGGTGGGGTGAGCCCCATATGGTGTTACTCCAACTGACTCTGGCTGGCTCACAAACAGTAACATGAAAATCAATACCAACCAAAAACAAGATGACACCTGGGCACAACATACAAACAGAAAACAAAAATAACAAATACACAAAGCATTTGTTCCACCACTGATTCTGGCTGCCTGTATGCCAAGTTTATTAGTAATTTAAATCCCATTTTAAATTACTACATTTAAATCCCATTTTAAATGAGCTCCTGGAGAACTCAAGATGGCATACATGGCCCTCCATTTTTCCCCCCACCATGGCAACCCTGTGAGGTAGATTGGGAGCCAGCAATGGAACTGGCCAAAGTCACCTAGTCAGCAACCATGGCTCAGGGTGGACTTGAACGTGGGCCTGGCTGCTCCTAGTCCAACAACACCTTAGCAATTACATGCACTGGCTCTGTAATGGTCCGGGGGAACCCCCCTGAGAGACAGGAGGAGGAAGAGCTGCAGCCAGGGCAACGTTCAGATAGGAGACATCTCAGCCCACAGAAGGAAGGGGGCATGGAAGGCACTTCAGAAGGGACCCTCCCAAGTTCCCTGGAAAGTAAAGGCAAGGGGCGAGAGATGTGCTTTTCAGACTTGCAAGAGTCTGTTACTATAACCTTACAATAATGGTAGTGTTGGTACTCATGGTATTGGTTTCTTGGCTGGGCTACCTCAAAGGCTGACAGGCTCTCGCCACCTATTTCTGAACCTCAGAAGAGTATTGCCAGTTCCAGTAGCAACCATCTCATCTACAATCATGGTCAGAACCAGAAGTTAGGGACCAGATTCAGGAATCACGATTCACAAGGTGCCAAGACCAGAGGATACCACAGCCTCTCTGCACTGCAGATGCTGCATCTCCCTTCTCCTCCTTGCAGCCCTCCTGTCTCCACCAGCCCCAGTCTTTGGAGAAAGACTCCATTGTTGCACCGTGGGCCTCGCTCATTGCTTTTCCCTCCTTGACTTCACTCCATTTTTCTTTCTTTCCCTCCCAGGGTTTTACAGCCTCTCCAGCTTAGCTGAAATTCTTCCCAACATTCTAATCACCATAGCAACCATTGCTGGGAAGTTTCCGTGCTCTTCTGACCCCTGTCTCCCATTTATTTATTTATTCATTTACATTTACATTTACATTTACATTTACATTTACATTTACATTTACGAAGCATTGAAAAGGAATAGCAAAGACCCAAGAAAGGGGCAAACAATGCTGAACACATCCTCCCTTAGATTAGATGCTGGTTCCTCCCTTATCAACATACCAGCACCCAGATAAGGAGGAACCAGCATCTAATCATCACTATAAGCACTAACAAAAGAAGAAACAATACCGGTAATCATCAAATCCAACAAGGCTGGTAGGTCAAACTGGTACGTCTAAACAGACAACAAAGCTCACTTCCCCAGATCTGAGCACTAATGGTGTTACCTAGCCTGGTAATGAAATATTTGCAAGAAGAAAACCAAGCTCAGAGAACACCAAGAACCCAAACATTCAACCCTGAGCTACATATACACCCATTTCTCATTTAGTGACTGAGTTCCATTCCAACAACCAGGTTGTTAAGTGAAATGAAATGGCCGCTAAGTGAACACATGAATGAGAGAGAGAGAATGAAAGAGAGAGAGAGATTGCAAAGATCACTGGCTGCTGCCATCTCAGTCAGATAGTTCTCTTGTACAGCTATGCCAGTGTTACTCTCACTCTGGCACGCGTTGCTGTCAGGTGCACAAAATTTGGTCATAAAAGGACAGATTGGTTGACAAATGAATTTTTTATTACCATTTATTACTGTCGTGTTTGCAAATAGTCACTAACTGAGATAGCTGCTAAATGAGGAATGAGTGTAATCTCTATTGATAAGTATTTATAACGTCTCCAGACTTCACAAAATCACTTTGTGAAATAGATGTAGTTCTGCAGGAGACATATATACAATGTGTAGGGGAAAATAGGAGGAGGAGGGAGAGCTACATACACTGCTTTGAACTCTGAAACAAAAGGCAGGATATAAATCCAATACACAAATAAAGGCCATAGAGATCATATAAAATGCAACAATTATAAACAATTATAAACAGCATCCCACTTCAGCTCCGCAGGTAGAATACAGATCATGTACTGTGTATGCTGAATTTTTATAGAGGGCAGAATTTGGTTTTAACTGGTTGTTTGCTTCTTTCTTCTTACCCAGAGATAACATGTGTTGAATGGTTTTGCTTTATTGTTACCTAAAATAATCATACTGTCTTTTATGAAGGACAGGGATGAAAGGAGGCATAACAGGAGGGCTCCCATTGCTGCAATATCCATTTTAAACAACTGCTTCTTATATTTTACAGTTTACTTTGTCTTCTAACCTGAGAATTGGCCTATTGCAGGTTGTGTTGGGAAGTGTTCGCGTTACCAGTTCCTCTGTGACGATGGCTGCTGCATTGATATCACGTACGCCTGTGATGGGGAGAATCACTGTCCTGATGGGTCGGATGAAGCTTTTTGTCAGAAATGTGAGTGAACAGAACCTGTCCATTTAAGCATTAAAAACACACACACACACACACATTAGCTCAATGATAAGTGAAGGCACGTAGGTCTGGAACCCTTCATTTGAGGCTTAAGGGTGAAGGAAAGGCTAAAGAGCCATCACATTTGAGACTGTTGCACAGGCATGGTTTGGATCCATAGTCAAACATTTTGCATACCTCTGAAGTTGCCAGAAAGCTCCATCTAGTCGCAATGCCCTCTTAGTTCTTTTCCAGGAAAAGCAAGCAGACAGTCATTCCATTGGTTGCATATAGACTAGCAGTACCTTTTAATACTTGAAAACAAAACAAAAGATATATTTTGCAGATGGAGACAAATGCCCAGGTCAGCAATGATTCCTTTTCTTATGCTAACATTTGCACATTAATTTCAGCACTGAGTGCTTCTAGACACACCAGTGGCTTAAACAGAGGGAAGGCAGTTGCCTTAGGTCCCACAAGCATAGGAGCCCTCACCTGGTCCCCCTTGTGGTTCTCTCCTTGCCCATGCTTTCCACAAGGCTAATTGGCACAATGGCATATAGCTACCATACCTGGGCTGCAAAATTCCAATTGGCCAGTAGACGCCAGCAAAGAGCTGGTGTTTTTGGTACCACTTTGCTGTCCTCTAGTGTTTGGTTAGATCTAGGCATTATATGCCTGTGAGAGAAAAATCTTGTGGCAGGTGTGTGGACTGGGTGAATTTTGAGCAGGAAGGGATGAAGGCATACTTTGGGTGAGTGAGGAGGAGAAGCAGCCCCTCGCAAGATGGAAGCAGGCATATGACCTTCCTTTACCTTCTCCCACCCACCTTCAATTGTCCCAGCTTGGGGATGGCTTGGTGCCTGAGATGTCTCAGCATTCAGGGAGCCCCTGGAAATGTTTGTCTTGGGGCGCAGAGAGCTCTACTTATGCCACTCAGACAGAACATTTAATGTGCATGATTTATTCTGGCAACCTGTGGTAATTTCACAAGGGATTCAGACAACATATTCTTGTAGTCCCCAACCACTCTTTTATCTCCCTTTCATCCATTCTTTCTGTCCATGAGGATCAGTTTAAGAGAAGAAGCTAGAAGAAAAGTACAACTCTCTAAAGGTACACGTGTCCCATAAATGGGGTGGGGAGATGGCTTTGACATCAGTAGTGCTGCTCATCACCCCTTGCCCACATACTCCTAGGAAAACAGCACAATTCCTGAGGTGTTTAATATGTCTACATACAGAATTTTAATACACACACACACACACACACACACATCTGAATTCTGGAGTGCCAAAATGCTATACAGTAATTTCCATTTGAGAAGATTAGCTTCCTACCTCAATCTTGCCTACCTTTTCAGCTTCCATATCTATAGCTGAAGGAACATTTTCATGGGTTTCTATGAAGGTGAGTGGTCTGCCTTCAAATAAGCAACTAAAACAAAAAAGACATCACTATTTTTGAGGAAAGATCACCACTCTACTAGAAAATAAAATTCCATGTCCCCTCCTTCAATAGACCCTCTCCTGCACGTATACAGCTGCTTGAAACACTTAACCATATCTGGTCTGCAAAACTCTGGAAAGCACTAGAAGGAAGCAAAGAGATTCAGAAAGCTATCCATCTAATCCCCTTAAAGGGGATTGGATAAATGTATGGACAGTTCTGTCAAATGTTTGAAGACCCATTGTTGCTTCTAGTGCTTCTAATGCTTCCAGGTATCAGTTGCAGGAAAACAATGGCAAGAAAGGTGTGTATCTCCATCCCAGTTTCTGAGCACCTCGGCAGCACCTGGTTGATCGCTATGAGAATCTAAATATTGATTTAAATTGCGCCTTGGCCTGATCCAGCTGGATTATTCTTATGTTCTTATGTTTTCTTTTTATACTCAGATAATTCAGGACAGAATGCAATAACTCACACAGATACTATTCAACAAAATTCAGTTGAGTTAATGAAAGAAGCCAACAAAGAACTTACATTTGAAATCACCCAGACAAGTACACTAAGCAGTCAAGCACTTGAACCAGAGAAATTGAAACAATCACCCTCTCAGGGACCAAAGAAACAAACTACAGGGTTTATGCCAGGTAAGATTAACAATATGATATATTTTGAATAAATTGTTGTTTCTATAGTCCTATAAATTGGCAAAATACCATTACAGTCTTCAGTACGCTTCCATATTAGTAAATAGGTTTACCTGGAAGGTTAAATTTCAAATGTAGAATTATCACATATATTCACATATAAGCCCATCCGCAGATAAGCTGACCCTCAAATTTTTAACCAAAATACCATTAAAAACATGCCACCCTTGGATAAGCTGGCCCTCAAAATTTTTGTATGTTTTAATTTTCACAATAGTTCCTTGGGTAGCTATATAGATCTGTTAAATAAATAAATGCAGTTAGTTCAGCTACAGCTTTAGCTGGACATAAGATTTTTACACTTTGATGAGTAATACTCATATATAGGATCAAGGATGGCCAGGTATGGGCAGAAGATAGATCATAATTTATATATGTACCTCAAAAACACCAGTGAATTAGTGCAATATCTTCCCCTATTTATTTTCCACAGACTTTAAAAAAAATGTAGGGCTATTTTGTGGCATTCTTGTAGTATCAGAGAGCACTTTCATGTGCATATGTGGAATATCCAGTTTTTGGCAATCCCTCTTATTCATTACAGCCTCTTCGTCCCTGCAAAGCTGCTCCTGAAGATTAGAACATTGAACAATATTGCATGGGAGACTGCAGAAGGCAAAGGGAATTTATGAAAATGAGATGCTTTATTTTCGCTAGTAGTATCCTACCTCTTGGATGGAACCAATAATCTCTATAGCTTGCTATCTTTGAAAGTAGATTGTGTTTCTCAATTAGAAAAAAGCAGTTTTAATCAAAGTTGCAGGAGCAGCAGAAGTCCTATTGCATATTAAAGCAAAAACCAACCAGATCCTGTTGAAGAAGTTGAACTATTATGGAATTGTAATGGCACATAATGATTGATCATGCATTCAGACTTCCCTTCTCTCAAGGGAGAACCACCTGGGGCATTCTGTCATTAGACTACTTAGGAACAAGTTGCCATCAACTCTCTCTTCCCACCTTGCTTCCAGGGGGTGATGGCAACTTGTTCACATGACTGGAATATATGACTGGAACATGCAAGGCATGGATGCCTTATATAGGGAAGCCAACTTCTTCAACATGAGGAATAGTAGAGTGGGTAGAAATAGCTGTACAGTTCCAGTTGTTTGCTTCTGTTACAGTCAGGGGGAAGAAAAAGCAACATCTACAGATGGGTGTACTTTGGGAACTGTGGCTGGAAAGATTCTTTTCAGGTCAACAAAAGGGGCAGAGAGGAGACTCTGTCATTCTGTTATAGTCCTTGTTTAAATTACAGTAATGTATTCCAGATATATTAGAAAACCTAATTGCTGTCTTATTTTCATATGTTAAAAATAATTACAAGGATTTACAGTTAGCTTATTTTTCCTCTTATAATTACAGAGCAATGCTTGCTCCCCCCAGCCACTGGCTCATGCAACAGACATCTCCCTCGCTGGCATTTTGATGCTTTTTCAGGCACTTGCATGCATTTCATCTATGGTGGTTGCAAAGGCAATGAAAACAACTTTCTCCAAGAATCTGACTGTCTTGCTGAATGTGTAAAAGTTCATGGTAATAATCAGTTACTTTTTGGGGTAGGGAAGTGGCACAACATAAAATAGCAAGACACTGTTGCTCTGGAATCCCACTGGAATCCCAACTACATTTTAACAGTCCTTCCATTGAGGGAGAGAGATTTGATATGGAAGCCAAGAAAATAATTATTTCTCTGCAGTCTGCTAAAATGCAGCTTATTTCTGATAGAAATGGATAGATTTGCCTGGCATGTTAATATTGGAATGGCATCAGATACTGATTTTTTTTCTGGTACCCTACCTAAGTGGGCTTGGTAATTGACAGTGTTCTCCCACTTCTGAAATTTACGATTTTCCATTATTGGTTTGAAAATGGCCATATCAGTCTTTGGAGATTTGTCATTTACTGTTATTTATTGGAAAGTTTAAGGTGAACAATTATCAGCAGCCTCTCCAAATTCTAAGAAGGGAAAAAGAATTTGTAGAGCAGTCAGCAGTAATGCTTATTGTTCATAAAGTTGCTGCCGTTTATCATAGCGATCTACACGGTTGTAAATCTACAATCATTGGCTCTAGAAACCTATTCTCCATTGCAGTGTCACAATGTTTTGGTCCCCAGCAAAAATTCTGGCAACAATAGCAAAAACAGTGTGACTATAACTTGCCCATTTAGGAATGGATTTTCTCCTACTGGCATACATGAAAACAGGAAAAAGACAAGATCTTGTAAATTTTCACCCTTCCCCTTCCTCCCCTTTTTTTTTTTTTTACAAAACCTGCAATTTACATTTTTAAAGCACAACTTAAAGTTGCTGAGATTGAGAAAAACAATGATTAGAGGTCCAAACAGTCTGGAACACTTTTTATTACCTGCCTAGTGAGCCCAACAAGATGCAAGTAGAGGGCACATGATAAGTGCCAGTTTTTTTAAAATGTGGAATAAGAAATTAAACAGGATACTTTCATTATTATTCTTTTTTTGTACATTTTTTTTCCTGAAGGAACCATATTAACTGACAGTGAATTGAAGGAACCCTGTTATTGAAAGTGTTTTGCTCTTGTTCAAATATAAATAGGAAGGCTCTCCATTATCTATGTAAAAAATAACTAGTGCATTTTAAAGTGCACTAAAATGCTAGGTGCAGTTTGTTTATGTTTTGTCCGATTAAAATAAATGTTATCGATGACTGTTGTATTGAATCCTATTGATTTCATTGGAATTCACTTTTATTCCACATTTTTTACTAGAGTTAATGGATTTGGGGATGCTAGTTATTAAATAGTCTGTATACTATACTGTGTAGTGTATAATAATATTGCTGTGCGTGCTTCAGAACTGGTTCATAATAAGTTCTTTGGACCTTTGTGTGAGCATAGCATGCCTCTGTGGTCCATTAAAGGATTCAGGTCTTTTTTCAGGCTGCTGGAAGAAGACATGCCTGTTTTAATGAAGAACAGACTGGTGCCTTCCATGAAACCCAAACCCTTTTTCCAAATTATTTGTGTGCATTGCCCTGCTAAATAAGATTTATGAAATAAATTGTTTACTAAAGGAAATGGCATGTTTTAAACAGTAAGCTAGAATAAGGTAAGAATACTTTGGGCCTTTCCCCCACTTGTACATAAGCACGGTACAAGCATCCTGTGGAAATAGCTTTCGCTTGTTCTGCTGTACCCTCCATGCCATCCCCAGCCCATGAATGAGACAGCCTTAAGCCATTCTTAGGTGTAACTACCTCTCCAAGCTTATTGATTGAGTTAACTGACTAAACCAGATTGGACTGTACTCTGTTCATTTTTAAAGTGTCACTTTGAAACCTCCCTACCAAAAAAGTGGTAGTTAAGACAGTTGCTTTGGGCTAGTTTGGGCTTGTTAAATTATAATATGGTTTCATTACTTTAGGGCTTAATGTGCCAATTCTGGCTTATTTAGTAAACAGTACCTAAACAAACTTAGCATATGGTTCAACTGCATCTAGTAAAACTAAGTCTCTGCTTTTGCGGCTGTGTTCTCAAGAACAACCAGCTATCTCTTCCCCTGTTAATTGCCTCACCTTTATGCGTTGGCAGCACTTACTCTAAGGTCCCAGGGTCCGTTTTTTAATTCCTTTCAACTGCTGTTGCCACATCACACCTTATCAGTTCTTTTACACTCCCCCCCCCTTTCTGGAGGAAAAGGTTTTATTTAAAAAATGGTATGATCAGGGCTACTACCACAACAGACACTCAGGTGGAGGGTCTTACATCACTCTGAACCCTCTCTGCCGTTTTCATTCTTTCTTTAGAATGACCTCTTGGTCTCAGAAGTGAGCATCAAGTAACTTCTCAATAAATAATTCAGATCACATGGAGGGACAAACAAGACAAGTTAGTTAAATGCATTATTTATATGGCTTAGAGTGTTCACAAAACATGTTTACTCCCTGTCCCCACCATGATTCAGTTAACTGGGTCATGCAAACAGGACCATTTAGTTATGTCATTCAGAAGGGGGTCTCAGAGTGCAAATATTATAGTTCACAAATAAAGATGTTTCTTCACAAGCTGTAAGGAAACTAGTTTTATTATCTAGTGTGAGTCATAGTTCTTGAAGCACTGTAGAATGTTGTGATGCAATTTATCTATATGCTACTGAGATATATACCAACAATATATTGTTTTGTTTTTACAGAATCCAGAATCTCAGGGAAAGACACAGATAACAAGAATGACAATGATATTGTGGTGTTGAAGAGCACTCAGATTGAAAAGAGCCATCCAGTCCCAGAAACAGGTAATGAAGTGGTTGTCTTTTTCAACTGATCTAGTCTGTGTCACTAAGACACAGAAATATATGAAAGTGAATCTCAACAAAGCAAAATGTATCATCCATTGAACATGAATTGCTGGAATGTCATATCATACCACCTCCGTGATTATGTCCCAGTTAGAGCAAATATATTCATCTCCCCTTATTAAGCTTCTATTTGTTGAAGTAATTTAGGTGGTTCTGGTTTGGGAAGTTGGCTGAACACAACCAACCATAGTTTAAATACATCATGAATGCAATATGTGAACCCACCCAGTATCCCTCTGACAGGGCTACAGATGACTACAGCATGAAGCTTCTTCCCAAACAAATGCAATTTACAAATGAAATAGTATGTACATTCCCCTCATATTATCTTTGTGTGGGAAGAAGGAATAAGTTGAACATTTAAAAAAAAAGGATTATTTTTTTCTAATAATGACTCCTGGGAGTTTTTGCATGGGCCAAACCTACAGTAATACATAAGCACTGAACCTCCAGTGGAAGTGTATGCCCATTTTAGACCTACTGTGCTAACATGCTTAACCTGTTCTTCCAGTTTGCTGCCCAAATCAGTTTTGCCCTTATTCATCCCAAAACCAACTGTATCTTGGTTACTAAGAGTAACTACAAAGAAATGTAGAGGAAAGCCATCTGAACTTTTAGCCAGCTATTATCTATTTATCAAGCTACCCAGAGCGCTGTGATTATCAAGTGATAGGGACATCTAGTAGTTGCATAATGGGAGTTCTTCTAGCTTGTTTTTTTGGGTTGTAGACATTTCATTACTCTTTTGGGTAACATCATCACTGCAGAAGTTTTGGAGAAGTTAGGTTTGTTGTTGGCAGGGGTTATGTACTCTGCTTTATGTGTGTTTGGATAGGACAGTTCCAGAGATGGATGTTGTCTTGCAAGCGACTGATGCTTTGTTGTTGGTAAATTATTTATTTGGCTAATCATATGATGCTTCTGTCTTATCTATGTGCTGACTGCTTACTTACTGCATTCTTAAATACTGCTTCTTCTCTTTTTAGGTGCTGTGCTTCCACTGGCTTTGGGGCTGGCCATCACTGCTTTGCTGCTACTCATGGTCGCTTGCCGATTGCGGTTAGTCCGGCAGAAACTAAAGAAAGCGCGGCCCACTACATCTGAGGAATCAGATTACCTCATAAATGGAATGTATCTCTAGAGCAGGATTCAGGATACTTTTTTTGCTGTCAAGCTTTCTCACAAAAGTGTGCCTCTTGCATTTACACTTCTTTTTAAAAGTGAAAACTGGGTTACCGAAAGGAGCAACCACCTTCAAAAAAGACCTGTGATAGATATATACCAGTATTTTTCAAATTTGCAGTTAAAGACGTGTGGACTTCAACTCTCGGAATTCCCCAGCCAGCATGCTGGGTGGGGAATTCCGGGAGTTGAAGTCCACACATCTTAGTTGCCTAGTTTGAAAAACCCTGATGTACACAACTGCAATGGGATACAGCAGCCTTCACCAACAAGGTGTCCTCCAGGTGTTTTGGTCTACAATGCCTTTCATCCCCAAGCCAACAGGAAGGCTCTAGTATAGAATTACTTTAATAGCCTATTCTTGGCAATAAAGGAGGTGTGGGCTAATCTATTTATCTGTTGCAATCCTGCCAAAACAAAAATAAATTCACCTTATCTCTTGTAGGGAAGGGCAATGCCACTATAGCTTAAAATAAGTTCAGTGTAAAAAAAATTTCTTTTAAACTTATCTCTTTATACACTTTAGCCACTTCTTTTGTGAACTAGTTTTGTGCAGTGATAAAACCCGGTTTAGCATATTGGAAGCAAGTGGCTGATCCGTACTGCTGCATTGGCACAATGTCCTGTTGCAGCGGCATGCATCAGAGCAGATGTAGATACAGCAGTCACACCTGACCCAAATATTTTTGTTAGTGCATTGGCTCATATTAGGGCATTACTTTCCAAACTCTTTACTTTGAGTAGCGCTTGCTTTGTTTTTAACATGACACTATGATCTGTTCAAGATATTTTCCCATGAAAAGTTGCAATTGGAGGATACAAATTGAAACTTTGAATTCACGCTTCAGCTTCCTCTTCTACAATGGATGCAGACAGACACTGTGCACCTAAAAGTGTCCTCCTATAGGTTTCCACAGGCAGGGGGCCAGAGGGTGCAGGAGACATTACATAGATGATAGAAATAATGTACTACACATTATCGGTAACATGTTGAGACTGATAAAAATGATGTCATTTGTATCATTTGTGTGATGTTATGACACCTGAGAAACCATTGTGGCTTCAGTTGGATGGCTATGAAGTACCCCACTCATTTTTAATGAATTAGAAATCAGGCACACAGTTCTCATTATGTCGCATGACAGTTCTGACATCTGCAGTACTTTGCCTTGTTCTTCTCAGTGCAGCCAGGCTCTGCTATACTGTAATCACACAGTACTAGATCATCTATGGGAAACTGCAGTCTCAGCTTACACATTGGAAAGCTTTGTTTGCAGATGAGCACCAGTTCTAGTCTCTTTTTTATCTTTGCAGGAAGGCATGACATTTTCACCATGTTACTTTAAAAGTAACTGCTCTATTTTAATTTTCCAGTGTTGGTGACAAATATAGCCTAAGGCTTAGATTTTTTTTTCTCCTTACAGCTTTTCAACCTTTTCTATTTCCATTTCTGCATTTTTCAGAACACTGTAAGAATACCTGTAATGATAATCTTCAGAATGCACAGGCATGTGAATGAAATACATATTTGCAATACTTTAAAGCAACCATATCTAGGCTCATGTGAAGTTGCAGAGGAAAGATGCAGCTGCTTTAAAGAATTGCAGATAAATCCTTTATTCAATGCTTCTGCTCATTCCAAAGTACCTTACTGGAACTGAATCTGAAGCACTGCACATTCCTAATTAGCAGTACAATTTAGCCATCATCTCAAACAAGTCAGCAAATTATTAGTAAAAAAACACTCTAATTAGTTTATCCATTTAGTTAGCAGTTTATATAATTTCAGATCCTAAAATAGCCAAGTCAGTAAGCTTTTGCTTACCTGCCTGTTTTAAAACATTTCTTGCTTACCACTGTATGTGGTTATTTAAACTCTTTTGCATTAAAAGTAGGCCTGGCCTATATTGGCAATCGAATCCCACATTGCTAAAGGTGGATAGGATCACTTCAGGCAGCAGGGAAAAAGTGTACTATTTTAAAAGGCTCCTTTAAACACACTAAAATCCTAAAGCCTAGCATTTGGATAGGTAGCTAAAACTGTTCCCTATTATGTAGTTATTCAGTTGTAGGAAATGTTACTTCTGTCAACCCAAAAAATGTAATATACCTAAAGTCTGTAGTACTGACAATGTTAAAACCTCAGGACTCTGTTAACTCACTGTCACACAGGTCAGATAATAAATTTAGCAACACCTTTTTTGCAGTTTCAACCAGTGAACTTTTCACAAAGCTTTAAAGAGTCCTGACTATTGGATCCTTGTAGCAAAATTCTAAAGCTTCATCAGTTAAAAAGTTCATCCAGTTGCCTAAAGGACTGAAAGTATGACTCGGCTGTAAGCATATACTGTAAAGCATTTATTCTGTGTTATCAGTTATTGTAAGCTATCTTTCTTCTTCATTGAACAGTATAAATGTGTTATAATCTGAGGGACCAGGTACAAATCAGTTCAGGAAAGACATTCAAGTATTTGGTATGTCTTATTTTAATGAATATATCACAGAAGCTCAGCTGAGAAATGTAAGAAATAAATCTATTTTAGTCATAATACCTTGCATGATATCTAGCTTCAACTTCTTGATAAATTTATCAATTAATTTTGAGCATTTAATAAAAAGGAGACTGATTCTGTATTTTTTGAAAAATTAGCTGATTCATCTGGGTTCCAAGATAGTTAAAGCCAACATTAAGCATGACAGCTCCTCCCTAAGTAATTAGGGCTGTAAAGCATTTCAGATTCAAAGGGAAAAAAAACAACTTTTAGGGTGTGCACAGGCCTGCACACAGCACTTGTTTACAACACTTTAAACTAAACTAGACAACCCTGTGACCCATTGGGTCATCCACTGAGAGGAAGATAGCAGCGTCTGATGTGACCGGAATGAACATTACATTTTAGGCCAACCATTTGTTTTTTATCCCAGTGCTGGATAGGTCATCTAAGAAAAGTATATACCATAAATAGAAAAATATTTGTAGTGGCAAACAAACTTCAATAAGTCAATATTTACTTATCTAAACAGATAAACAGAATGACCATGGGCAGGCAAAAAAGCAGTGGGAGCTGGCAGGGAGCGTCAGAAATCACAATCACATGACTGCAGGGACACTGTAGTGGCCACAACTTTGTGAATAAAACTGGTCTGAACATTGTGGAAATTTCAATTCCACAGGAGCAATGGGTCCCAGATTTTGTACATGTTCTTTAAGTTAGCAGATTTTAGGTATCTTGATTCAAAAATTGTTGCGGTATAATGCACTGTTTGGGCTAACTTGAGGGTACAGAGAAGCAGATAAACACAATTAGAGTTTTAGTAGTATATAGATGTGTCTTTTCCCAGGATTGCACTGCAGTTATGAAGGGCAATCGCATAATTCCAGAAACATCATAGCTGCTTTAAAGAGTTGACAACAGATATTACATGAATGTCTTTACATGCTCTGAACCATCTTTTTCCTCTTCATATCCAAAGTGCTGTTCAGCTCTAAAAGCAGTATCTTTCCTTAAGTAATAAAAAAGTGTGCTTCCCAATTCACCTCCAGTGAACTGAAGCATGAATGGAGGAGGTATAGGTATTTGGATAAAATGGAGAGTCAGAATCATCAAAAGGTACTCTGACATGCCCATATTCTTACTTAGTTAAAACCCAATATGGAAAAGCTAGCATTATAAGATAAAATCCTCTTCTTTTTTTACTGTCCCATATCTGCACAAGATAGTGTAAGACTGTGTCATTCATTGCCTAATATGTCATCCCAGTTTCTTTTTTCAGATATCCTCATTTCAGTACTAAGACTCACTGTCCTTTCTCATATCAACCCTCCCTACCTTCAATGCTTTGTCAAATTATGCTGTAATTGGCATCAACATTTTTGTAGAACAGTAGAAAAATAAGGAGCCATTACACACCATATATCGCTGGTAAAACAAGAGCTCTTTTAAGTAAATTTAAATAGATCTGAAGCAAAAAGATCTTATATAATGAAGCCTGGTTTGCCTAAAAATATTTTTTTCTATTTTCACATATAGCACAAAAGAACTTAGCAGAACTATATGAAATGGAGAGTCCCTCCTCTCTGTTTTCTAATGCTTTATATGTGCCACTAATTGAAGACTGAGGATTAAACACCAAAACATGAAGAGCAGTGCTTACAGACACAATAATGCCAGTATATTCATCTCCAGGTCTCAACATTTTGCACAATGATTCATATTATTTGGAAAACAATTAGTTCTCTATTTCCCTCAGGTTTTTTTTTTTTTTTTTTTTGCCTTCTGACTATTTCTGACTGGCCACAGCAGATTTCTTCTCAGAACTGCTTAACAATATGAACAGTTCTTTCAAATTTAAAATCTGTGTTTATAATGCTTGAACCTACCAACTTCCCCAAATCTGTATTAGTTCATGTTTTATAAAGGCCATATGGAGTCATGATTTCAACAATTCAAGTAAGGTTCGAAGCTGACTCCTCTATAACTATTAAACGTTTATTTAATTAGTGTTAATGCATTATATACAGGAATATTCTAGAAAAATGTACAATGGATGCTACTCCCAAAGTATTTCATGTTACTTTTTACTATCCTAGATATTTGACTATTAATGTTACATGGCTTCATAAATCACAGCAGTTAAATGAGAGTAAATCAGCTGTTAAACAACTGTGATAAATTAAATGTATGAAATTATTTCTAAAAGGTCACTGGGGTGTTTAAATAAAATATTGTTTCTGTCATCCCAATTGGTGATAACAAAAATATTGAGGGGGAATATTTCTTTTATTCAATTAGGGAAAGAGCAGAATTTGCATCTCTCTCTCTCTCTCTCTCTCTCAGAAGAGTTAGGAAAAAGAAAAAACCCTTGTTCTTTTCAAAGTTATTCTATTCAACCCCTAAATAAATAATTTTGTCCAAGGCAATACATTAAAAATGGCTTCCCTATTAGAACAGCAGTGATACAGTACTAACACTTTAAATTGAAATATTTGGTGAATTAACACATTCGTTTTTTCAAATGGCATCTTACTGCTATAGAGTAAATTTGAATTGCTTTTAAAATCAATCACTGGGCGTGCTTTTTATGGTAAGTGTATGTATTCATTTTTCACTGAACTAAACAGATAAAACTTTTCAGAAATTATTTTAGAAATGTACAGACTTATCAATATAATTGACATTACTATCATATGAAGTAACAGTTGAATATAAAGCACACACTTCTATCCCAGTAGCATCTGTTAAAGGTTGGTGGGTTTGGGTTTTTTATTTTTTGTAATATTTGCAGGTGTTTTCTGGGACACTCCAGAAACTCTGAAACTCGTTGATCAGTGAACAGTGCAGTAGGATAAGTGAACCTGTTTTTCCAATTCAAGATGAGCACCCTGGAGGGGAACTTTAATACTGGGGAAAGTGAACTATTGGTAGAAATATTTTCAGCAACCTCTCAACTACCCAGCAGCATCTCTATTGAACACATTATTTGCCACACTTTTTTACTTTTGCTTTTATTTGGCGAAGCAGCACTGCATAACTGTTCAATGATTAGGACATAACTTACACAGTATTTCTTATATTACACTCAGGTACTTCAAGTCTATGTATCAGCTAGAAATAATACTCAGCTATGAATCTCTTAGCTATGCTACAAGGAAAGGAGGGGAACTATGTCAGTTATGTCCATCCTGAACAGCAACATAAAATAAATGTTATCATTGCTGATGCTTTCGAGTGTATATACATGATGACTGATTTCCTCAATGGGAAGAAAAGCAGCTGATTGTATATGCTACATGCTAGTCTATAATACCACACTGATAGCTTTGAAGAAATTCATCTCATTTTAGATCTAGGAGTCAGCTGAACACAAATCTTAAGTGTGCAGATAGTGTAAGAAAGTGCAGATAAGCAGTTTGATGAACAAACACCGGAGCTGAAATGTTCAGAAAGTTTCCAAATTGAAAAATAAAAGGAGATAAATTGCAGGTATATCTGCATATCTGCAGACATAAATCACTTCCTTAAACAGGTGAAAATAAGGGCATATTAAAAGGAAACAATTTGCCCAGATTTAATTTTTTCCATCAGTTCATTATCAAACTTGCATTAAACCTCTACAAAATTAAAACAAAACAAAACAAAACAAAACCACTTTTCCATGCTGATAACAGTGTAACACGGTCCAAAACAAGCTGCAATGCTGTTGGTTTGGAAAAAGCTTTTAAGAATTGGAGATGAGCAGTCCACTGTTAACACTATGTTTGGATCAGATGTTGTAGCTTTTACATTTCATCCCTGCAAAAACAAAACAAAAAATTTTAAGTCTAGTTTTCACATGTACTCCTTAAAATTCAACTCACTTTCAGACACTGCTGAAAAATTATGATTCATATTCTGAACCAAAAGGTCAGCATCATATTAATAGAGTCAGATTAAACAAAGCAAAATATGATGTTTAAATGAAATACAAGTCCCTATCCCTTCATATACTTCATGGAAATGTCAGTAAAAATGCCATCAATTTAAAAAACTATGTGGCTACCTTTATTCTTCTGAAGACATGAATGCTGTAGCTATCTGCAGACCATTTACAGTAGAGATTCACTTGCAACTATGGTCCAATTATTCGATACCTGTACAAAAGGCTGCAAAATGTGAAACCTGAGTTCAAAATTTTACTGCAGTGTTTTGATAAACGGACCTCCCTCTAGTGAAACTTGATTTTGCCTGCACAAATGAAAACTATTATAAGATGAATTAGATTTTATGTGGAGAAGGAAGGATCAGAAAAGCAGCAAGAAAAAAAGATTATTCCTCCCCACCCCCCGCATTTCTACTGCTTCCCAACACTTTAAATGATATAAAATAGGATTGTTTTTCAAAAGCAAATTATTCATTAACATGGTCCAATGTTTCTGTATTAAGAATTGAGAATGTTAGTTCTAACTATAGCCTCTCTGAGTAGATTTGAAATGTTACTTGCCCTCTGCTACAGACACCTTTGGTGCCACTTATTGGCAGAAGGACAAGGGCTTCAAAGCAGCTAGTCAGTTACACTACATGCACTCCAATGATAAAATATGATTACATTTGCAGAATGTCCTTCTTATTCAAATGTAAAGTATCAGTCCAGTTTAAATAACAAAATTACAGATAGATTTGAAAGCAAGTATGTGTAGCTTCTCTAGTAAGAGAGGTTAAACACCATTTACAATAAAAAATGGAACAGTGACAGAAAACTTTCACTTGATTTTGTACTACTGCTGCCTTTAAGGCTTTTCAGGATGTAAAATCAATATAGGATTATTTGGTTTTAGGCCCCAATACCAAACATGTAAAATAGCCCACAGAAGCAACTAGCCCAGAAAATATTTCATATATATATATATATGTGTGTGTGTGTGCGCGCGCGTATGTATACACACATACATACACCCCACAACCCAATATGCTTATACTTGCAAGTACAGTAGACTAGTACAGAATAGCAGCATGCAAAACTGAACCAAAAGAGATGGACATGGAAACATGAGAAAACAGCATTATAAACAGTTACTGTGCTACAAAGGATTGAAGAATCACATCAGTTTTAATCAATGAAGTGCAGAGTGCTGTACATACTCTTGCATTGGATGTAAATCATTTTTGAAAAATATACAATGCAGTACATACAGAAAAAAATTACACTCGGTAGACAGATATTTATATTTGCTCCAGATTCCATACTACCCACCTTCCAACTTCAGGGATTTTTTGTCTTTCCCAAATTCACATAAAGTAGGGATCACAATTTTTTGAGTGTGGACACCATTGTTTAAGTTCATATGATGTCATAGGTGGCCAAAATAAGTATTACATTTGAAAAATGACCTGTGTCTCAAAATACAAAATGTAACAATAATGATAGGAGATTTGGGGCAGTTTTCACATTTATTTAGAAATAATATTTAAAGTCAGTAGACAAAATCTGCCACTGTCATAAAGTCTGGCATCCCATAGTCTGGGATGCTACTGAAGATTCAAATAAGAAATAATAATGCAATTTATATCTGAATCTACTCAGGAGTAAATTCCAAAGGGCTGGATTGAGTTTGTGGTCTGTCAAATGAAAGGATTCTTCTACCCACTAGAGGCAGTTGATCTTACAGAGATCACTGACAAAAGGAAAACACATCTTTTGCTGATCCCCTCCCCCAAAGCATGAAAATCCACTTCTGAATATACTTTAGGAAAAAAATTCAGAAAGCATCAAGTGCCTAGAGGAAAAACAATCCTCTTCTAGAGGTGGAAGGAAAGTCTGCATCCAATCCATTGAATCTAACAGCGCTCACTCCCAAGAAAGTGGGTATAAAGTTACAGTTCTACATTCTCAAAATTGCATGAGATTCTTTCCCAGGTACCCTTAGACTTCAGCTGTGAATCAACTCTCATATGGCTGATGTGTAATTCATAGGCATTTATTATAGATACAGAAGGATCTGCAATGAAGAGAAAAGGACAGCAGTCCTAAATGATGGAATATGGGGAAATTCCAGGTTTCAAATTACAGGACAGAAAGGAGAGAAGGCAGATGCAACATAAAGGGTGCTGAATGCTATCAGAGAAAAAGCAACATGGGTAGGATAAAGCAGGAACAGCAGGAAGGATTGTGGTTTTGGGGTTGTCACTTGCAGTCATGGTTCTGTGGAAATTAGTATTTTTAGTCATTTCATATGCAATAGGCTTAAGTTTTGCTTTGCACAAGCAATGTATAATTCAGAAGTTGAAAAACACAAAATACATATGATTTCTTCAAATTCTCTTTGTTGTGGCAAAATGTTAAAATGTTTAAAGGTTTATGCTGAATCTGGTAAACAAATGTATGTTTCAAGTTTGGGAGGTCATTCCAAACTACTTGATGACTAATGAATGTACCATCAAACTGGAACAGGTAAAGGCAACTTAGTACCTACCCTGTAACATGTTTTGGGCTACAATTTCTATAATACTTTCCCATGGCTTTGCTAGCTGGTCTTTTGAGAGCTACAGCCCAAAACACCTGAATGTCACCAGGTTGTCCACCCCAAACTGGAATATTGGAGAAATTGGTATGTGGACTAGTTCAAACCTAGCTGGTCTTGTGACAAAGCTTTCAGCATATACATGACATGAACTTGATTACTGGAGATTAAGAGAAATATAAACAATCTACTGACCATCTTACCCATGTCATAGTCAAATACTTTCATGACACATTAAAGCTATTCCATTTTCTCCACTACACTGGCTGGTAGCTTTTTCTTCCATAGTATAAGCTGATATTATGTAAACTGATCTTCTTCCAGTTGCTTGGTTTCCAAGTTCTTGAAACACTATTTGAATTAATGGAGGTTGTAGTATTTTTATAATTTAATCATTTCCAGATGGTTATCTAGAAACATTTTGAAACTTAACTTCCAATCTGGACTTTCTGTTAGTCTTCAATAAGATAAATAAGATAAAAAGATTCTAGCTCAAGAATAAAGTTTTCATGGAAATGAGATATTTCCATTACAGTGGTACCTCGGGTTACGAACGCCTCTGTTAACAAACTTTTTGGGTTACAACCAGCTCCGGCCGCAAAAATTTACCTCGGTTTGCGAACTCCGCCTCAGGGTACGAACAGGATACGCGGCCATTTTCCCTCCCGTGACACGGTCCACGGCCATTTTTCTGCCCGACACGTGGTCCATGGCCATTTTCCCGCCCCTGACACGTGGTCCGTGGCCATTTTCCCACCCGACACATGGTCTGCGGCCATTTTCCGTCCCTGACATGTGGTCCGCGGCCATTTTCCTCCCCTGACACGTGGTCTGCGGCCATTTTTCCGCCCCTGGCACGTGGTCCGCGGCCATTTTCTGCCCCTGACACATGGTCGTAGGGAGGGGGACTCTCCCTCCAAGCAATAGCCGCCTCCCTGTTCTCCACGCCAGAACGGATTAACGGTAATTACACTGAACCTTATGGGAAAATTTGCTTCGGGTTGTGACCAATTCCGGGTGCGACCAGAGTCACGGAACGAATTAAGTTCGTAAACCGAGGTTCCGCTGTATATGATTCAGAAAAGCCTTCCTTAATTCACTTTCATAGTTACATAAAATAAAGTAATAATTTTGGAAAGAAATTAGACAGCAATCTCCCATATAACTACTTCAGTGATAGAGATTCGCCATCTCTCTCTCTTTTCCATATTTTCCCCCTTATTAGCTACTGTTCCAAGCCACAATAGAATATTTCAAGAATGCCTATTCCTGCCTAAGACCAGTCATGAGATTATAAGCAGATATGCAACTGTGAGTAGAAGGACAAATGAGAGCACCATCTGTCACCAGTGCATATTTATAACGAAGCAAAGGACTCATGTTGCCTAAAATAGATGTGCATAGGCTTGTCCCCTTCCCCCACCATACAGAGAATCAATTATAGTAACAATGAGAAAAAATATACTGGGAAGTAACTGCTTATGAAAAGGAATTAGGCAAGTGCTAAGCTTTGAAATAAATATTACAAGCCTACACTAGATATAAAGGTATGGAAGGACCAATGCACATCAATGAGGATGAAATCCAATACTACATTAGTGGTCTTCCACTGCTGTCACAGGATTCTCCTCAACTCTGTGTTGTAGCTTCAAGCATAGGATATGAATATATTTTTATGCAGTGGCATTACAACAATGATTAATTTGCTCCACAGAATTTAGATATCTGAATATGAAATATTATTTTTGTACAAACTTCTGGTAGGCTATAATTCAATCATGCTCACATAAAAAACAGCAAGCCTTCAGTAGAAGGCAGATATCTATCTACAGTATAGCTACATACATCTGCAAAACCATTTCTATCATGCAAAATGTAATACACTTAGTATTTACAAATGCTATAATTTTAATAAAGTCTACTATCAAACTGCTACAGATTTCAAGAATTCATTGGGCATAGGCACTTTACAACTGGTACAAAAGTAAATATTATATCATTTCTATGCCAGTAGCAAAGTGAGACTGCTGGTTTACTTAACTGTATATTAATAACTGGCAAGTGTTTAATGCTGACTACCTTATGTTTGCTCTGTATTACTGGGTAATTAGCAAGCTTGGAGAAATCATATGAGTTATTTAAAAATAACTGGTTGAACAGGAAGAACAGTCTGTCAGCTTGAAGAAATCTAACAAAATTTATCACACTTCAAAGAAAAAAATATTCTGATACTTGCAAACACAAAGAATTTGGCTTAGCAGTTTTTGTAAGCACAACATACTTTTCTAAAACCTGTTCAGTTAAAATTAGAATATATCATTTGTGTTGCTTCCTCTAGGTTTCTGAACTATGTTTCATTTTTTTTATGACTCGGAAAGAAATCTGAATTTGAAATATTATTTTTGTACAAAATTTAATCAATAATCAATCAATTATTTTCTGAACCACTGAGGTTACCAAAGTCCACTCTACATTTTTTTTTCTCTCTCTGTTGAAATCAAATCTAAGAAGAAAAAAGAGCTTTAAATTTAGGGAATACCTTTAAGCAATGGAGATTATTATTTAGCTTATACTACAGAATTTAAAGAAACAATAAATTATATTGAAATAACATGCAATCCATGCAATTCTTTTTTTCCCACCTTTTAATGTTGCACATTAAAAAAAAATGCATGGTCATGCAGCGAAGCAAGATTCTCTTTCCAATGCAGAGTCAAGCAGAAAGCAGTAGTGACAGCAAATGATGCAGTGGCAAGCTACCCTCTTAAGAATCAAGACCCTTTCACCTTGTTTAAGCAAGTAAGTGGAAGAAGAAAGTCGAACTGAAAATCACTTCCACCTGGACCACTGCTTCTCCTTATCTGTTAAAGGCACATATATCACTCCCATCAGAGGCTTCATTTTGACACTGCCATCTTCTAGCTTATCATATTGTTCCAGCATCTGGTTTCCTCCAGCAGGACCAACAGGTAATATTAACCTTCCACCAGGTTTTAATTGATCTATAAGCTATAAATGGAAAAATATACATATATTAACAGCACAATCTATAAAAGCACCTACCTTGCAATATAGTTATAGAATTGTAAAACAATAATTCCTCTATTACTGCACTGCAAAATTGACTGTAATGGTTTTCAGGCCTAATAAGATTAGAAGAACAACTCAACCCCTCTCTATTCTTTACCTCCATCATAGTTGAAATATACATTTTGGAAATATGAAAAAGGAAAGGAAGTAAGAAGTAACTTGTAGAATCTTCACCTTATTCATGAACCTATGTAAAAATGAATGGGATTTGGGCCTGGGGTGCTAAAAGCTTTTTAAAACTCAAACACATTGTAGCTCCAAATTCCAGCAACATGATTTAATAAGTTTAATATGCCTAATTAAGTAATTTCCATTTCTACAATATGTTTCTGATATTAAAAATACAATTAAAACTCCTATTTAAATGATGTTTAAGCAAATTCTTAACATTCCTTTTCATTTAAGAGAGACATGTATCACACACACACACTTACTGCTTGTGGTACAACAGGTGCAGCAGCTCCAACATGTATGGCATCATATGGAGCTTCTTCTGGATATCCCAATCTTCCATCCCCCACTGCAGGAAAAATGGGACAAAGAATTTAATGTTATAGTCAAAGCACTGAATTTATCACTGAATTTCTAACTAAATGGTTAAACATTTATCTGGAATGTCAAAATTAGCTGACATGAAACCACAAAGGTAGTAAAAAAATAGCCATTTAAATTTTCATAGTATTTCCAACTGGAATTCATAGTGAAAATGAATAAGGTTGGAGAATTACATGGTATAAATAGTTCTAACACAGTGTGCTTTCCTAGGATCATGTGGATAAGTTTCATGGATAAACACAGCTTACAATCTACATACCCAGTCCTTTTTCTTTTTAGCTCACAACACTAGCCAGAAGCTGGTTCAAGTACCTATTAACTAAATCTTTGTGAAAAAGAGGGTTTTCAAGCGTTTTTCATGATATAGTTGTCAGATTTGGAGGCCCCAGAACTTCAAAATGATTGTTTGCTAACAGTTCTCTTTCACAAAGTGCTCAACAGGTCACTGCTGTTTAACTCCACAATCTTTGAGATGTGATTATCTAGATTCATGTCAACTGCTCTGGCCATTCTATAGCAGGTAACGAACAGGGTCCCATTGCTTAAATAGTGTCATTTGGAAGGATCTAGGCCTTCTCTATCACTATGTTTGCCTTATGGAAGAGCATTTCCCACAAAATTCAGATGGCCCCAATGCTGCCTGCCTTTCTAAAGGCTCTTAAAACTGGCTGTTCCCCACTCCCACCCCCACCCCGGCACTGAGGTGTTATTCTCATTGATTACTCTGGCTGTTCTGAACTGTGTGTAGTTGCCTTGTGTGTGATAATTTTTATTTCTGTTTTTTAAATTTTTGTCAACATTCCTGTATTCCTGTGTTTTGTTTTTTATCTGTATGCCAACCTGAGTCTATTGTGATCCAGCAGCTACATAAATTCAATTAATTAAAAAAAAAAGAAAGAACGGAGGAATGCAACCTAATTTATAAACACAAAATTTAAATTCTGCACTATGCAATGTAATCTCTATTTATTTCTTTGTAATATTCTCCAGTACTTACCAATTAGTTTCACTCTTCCTGAAGACAGCAATAGAGGATCATCCTTTTTGACATTATTTATTGAGTCATCAACTAATTCTTTGATATGATCAATTCCTACAACTTGTCCTTTGGGACCAACCTGAAACAAAATCAAGAGTATTATTATTCATACTGGTAAAATATGTTGCCAGTTATAATTTCTTTTCATATTAGAATGTACGTGTATCTCAAGGCATCACACTTACAATAGAATATATTAAAAGTTCTGTTGTGAAATGCATGGATGGGTTATTTTGTTAGATACAAAGTGTTTTCTTTGTTTGATTATATGTTGCCTTCTGAAATGAAACACAGTGTAAATTATATAGCACTGGTTTTTTAATAACCCCTACATTGGGAGGGGTTATACCAGTGACATGCCTATTTAGGTTTTTGGTTGTTGTTGTTGTTTTAAGAAATGACAGTGGGGTCTATAATAAATTGAGATGACAACAAAATAACACATGTGATAACGTCATGCAAATGCCACAATTATGCATTTTTGTCACATATGATTCAAGTAATCCCATTTGTATGATGTCATCATGCACAAGTTGTCACTGGCCTTCCTTGCCCCCACACAGATGCTCACTGAAAAGGTGTGAAAAGGGTATCAATTGGCTTCAACTGATAAAAGAAACAGTTCTTGTATTTACTAGAAAACAAACAAAAGAAAGACTAGGTAAAATTAAACATTTCAAGTTATTACCAAAAATTAATGTTGCTAGTTGTAGTTGAAGGCAATTTCCAAATCTAAAGATTACTGTCACAGGAGATGAATGTTGCATGCTTTACAAAGTACTGGACAGCATCCCCAAATGCCTGCTTGCTTTCTAGTTCTGAAATGTTTTGAATGAGAGAGTAGGTACTGCTTTAGGGCATAAATTATTTGGAATTTCTTACTATTTGTTTTTTTTAAGTTTTTTCCTTCTTCAAAAACTTCAACTATTAGGTGAGATTAAATTTTAAAAAAACAAGTCAATTAGCTGGTTTTAGCTATTCCAGCTTCATGCACTTTCTTGAAGTATATGGCAATATTTTGTGGTCAAGATAACTTGGGTGCAGCTAGTCAAAGTATGAAAGTGTTTTATTAATATAAAGGAATATTCATATTTTTAAAAACTAAACCCTTGAAACAGTTTTCTAAAGATCTAAAAGATTAAAACATAGTGTAATTAATCTATTGACTAACAAAAACAAAACATTTCATTTATTTAATAAAATCAATCTCTCACCATCCGGGCAAAACATGAAGTAAGAATACCACTGCCAGATCCTACATCAAGGGCTTTGGCTCCTTCGTGTAATTGTTCATATAGAAGTTCTAGAGCATATGCATGCTAACCAAAAGGGAAAAAAAACTATTTTATTTTTGATTCTGTCCACTATAAAATCTGTTTTTATAAAGATTTCAAAGTACATAATTCTTTTTAAAATGCTCAGAAGAAAACAGCATTTGAACTGAAGCAGGCAGATGGATATCTCAAATAATTTTATAGTTTCTACACTAAAATTTCAAGGCAAACAAATAAAATTCAGTTGTCAATTAAGTAAATGCATTTTAAAAGGTACATCAAATGTAAGTTTAGGGCTGTACTGCTACATCAGAAATGTGTATTCTGGGTACACAGCAGTTTGCCAGCTAAAAGCTTTGGTCCACCCACTCCTCAATAAACCATTGCTAGACCCCACCCTCCTGGACAATTTTCGTCCAGTCTCCCACCTCCCCTTTTTAGGGAAGGTGGTGGAAAAGGTGGTCGCACGGCAGCTTCAGAGGATCCTGGAGGAAACGGATTATCTGGACCCCTATCAGTCAGGATTCAGGCCTGGTTATGGGACAGAAACAGCATTGGTCACACTTTTAGATGATCTCTGGTGAGAGCGGGATGGGGGGAGTGCATCCATCCTTGCTCTTCTTGACCTCTCGGCGGCTTTCAATACCATTGACCATGGTATCCTTTTGGGTCGGCTGCAGGAGTTGGGGCTGGGTGGCACAATGTTGTGCTGGTTCAGCTCCTTTCTCCAAGGCCGAACCCAATCGGTGTTGATAGGGAGCGAGAGGTCCAGCCCCCGGCCCCTACTTTGTGGGGTGCCACAGGGGTCAGTGCTTTCACCACTCCTATTTAACATGTACATGAAACCGCTGGGTGAGATCATCCGGCACCATGGGGTGAGGTATCATCAATATGCTGATGATACCCAATTATACATCTCCATCCCAGGTGCCTTAAGTGACGCTGTGACTGCCCTCTCGCGGTGCCTGGAGGCTGTGGGGGCCTGGATGGGGGACAACAGGCTTCAGCTGAACCCTGGTAAGACGGAGTGGGTATGGATACGGGGAGCCTCAAGATCTAGGAGCTTGTCATCTTTGGTTCTTGATGGTGTTGCACTACCCCAGACAGACCCGGTGCGTAATCTGGGGGTTCTCCTGGACTCACGACTCCTGCTCGAAGAGCAGGTGGCAGTCGTGGCTAGGAGGGCCTTTGCACGACTTCGTGTTGTGCAGCAGTTACGCCCCTTCTTGGATCAGGAGGACCTCCGCACGGTCACTCATGCCCTGGTCACCTCCAGGTTGGACTACTGTAATGCGCTCTACATGGGACTACCCCTGAAGAGTATCCGGAAGCTACAGCTGGTGCAGAATGCGGCGGCGCGGACAGTTCTCAATGCCCCTAGGAGGGCTCGTATAACACCGCTATTGCGTGAGCTGCATTGATTACCAGTTTGTTTCCGGGTCCAATTCAAGGTGTTGATCATCACCTTTAAAGCCCTTCATGGCACAGGACCAGGTTATCTGAGGAACCGCCTCGCCCCGGTCATTTCAGCCCGCCCCACTCGGTCCAGCAGAAGGGGCAGGTTGCAGACCCCACCAGTCAAGGAATTTCGATTGGTGGGGTCTAGGCAGAGAGCCTTTTCTGCTGCAGCTCCCGCCCTATGGAACATCCTGCCTCCTGAGGTCCAGTGTGCCCCCTCCCTCATGGCCTTCCGGAAAGGGATTAAATCCTGGCTCTCCCAGAAGGCCTGGGGGCCGGAGGGGGGCCCGCACCTGTGGAGATGGCTGGTGGGGTGATGGGTTTGTCCCCCCCGCCAGCATCTTGCAGGTTTTTAGGGCTAAAAATTATAGGAGGTTTTAGGGCATTTTTAATATATGTTTTTTAATTATTTATAGATTTTATCCATGGTTGAAGGGACTTGTGTTTTTTCCTTTTTTATTATTGTGAGCCGCCCAGAGTCACCCGTTGGGGGAAATGGGTGGCATACAAGTTTGATAATAAATAAATAAATAAATACATAAATAAATAAATAAATAAAAAGAGTACTTCTAAAATCTCCTTCCCCTCACCATTTAAAGCTACCCAATATGAATCTATAAGCTTACAAAACACCAAAGCCAAATGAACCTGGGGATAGAAAAAGTGTTCTAAAGCAAGCTTAAAACACAAAAAACATCAATTTAGAGCATTTCCAGAAGACAATTGTATTGTGCAAGTGCCCAGAGTCACTAATTCAATTTTAACTTCGGAGGGGATAAGTTATTTTCCCACATTTCTCCCATCATTTTTTTTTTTTTTTTTAACAAAAACAAACAAAAACCTGGAAAGCATGGGACAACTGCACAATGCCTTTTCACTGATAGCACCAGCACTATACAAGTACCCCAAATCTATGACTGAGAACAAACGACACACAGAATGTTAGAGTGTCACTTGAAAAATCAAGCACCCTGCAAAGAAAAACAGGAAGAGAACAAAGTGACCTTCTCAAGTCTCAAAGAATATCATACTTTAGGACAGTCTCATTGATGAATGTACTTGCCAGCTTTGCTTGTAAGCAGGTACAGCTAATGAGCTGCTCATGGCTAGTAATGAAGCTTATATCCACATATTCCAGCCTTGACTGCTTAAAACAGCCACAGAATTAAGCCGATAAACAAAAGTAACTATGGCTTTTACATACCAGATACTTGTAAAGGAAGTCATAGGTGTTTCCAAAAATAAAGCTCTCTTTTTTGTGAACATAATACTAGCAACAACCATATTTTGAAGATTATAGATTTCTTCAGATCTTTATAAGGAGAAGACAATTTTTAAAGACATTCCCATTCCTTCTCATCTTGTCATTAAAAACAGAAAATTAGCAGCACTAACTTTGCTGGCGAGCACATGGAGCAGGGCCAGCCAAGCCTCGCAAGCTCATGGCTGAGCCAGTGTGGGAGCAGCGGCTGAACGGCCCCCCACCTCCCTACCAGTTAGGCAGGACCTCCTGCTTGATGCTGCACTTGCCGAACAACAGTGAGGGGCCCTGCCCGCACTCAGAGGTCGTGCTGCTCTACTACAAGTGCTACTCGGCCAAGGCCCTCCTACGTGGCAAGGCAGGTGAGGGGGAACCATTGATGAGCCAGGATTACCCTGGCCAGCAGTGGCAATGCACAGGAGTCGTGGTCCCAGCCCCTTCCTGGTGGGATTCCCTCCTTTGTGCAGGGTGGCAAAGGAACTTTGGGTGGGGCAGAATTGCCCGGAGCATGAGACTGCTGAAGTGGGGCAGGCCCGTCGGGAGTCAGGTGGCCAGGGAGGTGAGGTGAAGAAGACAACGAAGATCAGCTGGGGGTGGCGGCAATGGCAGAATACAGTGGCCTCTTCATATCAGCCATGCTATGCAGGGCAGCCAAAAGGGCAAAAATGGGGGGAAGATATGCGGATGAGGGGAGTTGAAGCGGAGGAAGTTTGTGCAGGGCAGGAGAACGTGATTATGGGACTCTGTGACAGTTGTGAATGTGGGCCAGTCGCCAAGGACCTGAATTTTGATCATGTGTCTGCGGGGATGCTGTGACAGACATAAGTGAGAGGATTGGCCATAAGTTCATTTTTTTCAGCACCGTCATAACTTTGAACAGTCGCTGAATGAATGGACATAACCCAAGGACCATCTGTATTTTCTTTTAAGACAGCTACATGAACTTCATTAATGCACAAGGTAGTAATACCTTAATTTTAAAAAACACTGGTGAAATTTAAAAGGTGTTATTTCCAGACTATACTTTTATTGTCTATCTGTCTCATTCATATAATTTTACAAGTGGTTTCAGATGATGTTTTCTATTTTTCTCATTTAATGTTTTCCTACAGTTTTTTCTATTTTCTTTTTTTTAAACGATAGAAAATTTGTTGAGGAATGATAACTGCACACTGCCTTTTGGCTGGTATCACTAGATGCTGTCTACTCGGACATTCTAATATTAGAATGAATTCTTCACCTCACCTCCCTGGCCACCTGACGGGCCTGCCCCAGTAGATGCTGTCTACTCGGACATTCTAATATTAAATGAATTCTCTCTCACAACATGAGATTTCTGTCACAATAAATCTATCAGTCTCTAAGGTTATCATAAAATCTTCATTATTTTAAGAACAATAAATTGGTAGTTAAAAATGAGGAGACAAGATTTAAAATATGGAACTGCAGTGGATTAGAAACCTAACACTTACCATGTGTGGAGCGCTGATGGTTGCTTGAAATCCTACAAGGCAAAGAAAAATTGTCTGAGTAATAGCAGGCATATTCATGTAATAAATTCTGCTAGCAGATATATACCAGCCAGTTATCATGTGACTAAATGAGCAGGAAAGAACAAATCTGAATGACGGAAATATAAATAGAAAATATATTCAATTATAATTATTCACAGAAAAACACCATGGTACTGCTAGCCAGTGATGATGAAATTACTGTAACTAGTACAACTTGCTCCGACCTGGTTGCTTTCAGGTGTGCTAGATCTATTCCCATAATCACCAGATAGAAAAGGAAGTGGCCACGATGATTAGGATAATGTGGGCAGAAATCCAATATAATTGGAACATAATGAGTCTGAATTGGGAAATATTGTACTGATATTTCTTGTGCTATATATTCATAAAGTCTCAGAATCAAGCTCAATTCCAGGTGACTTTGTGGACATGAACATGTTATCTTCTTGGCAACAACATTGTTTACCATTACATTCTTCTGGGATGTTTTTTTCAACTTCCTACAGTGAAGTATTATGTAACACTATTTCCATAGCTATTATTTTCATTTCATCTCCTTGTCTTATATCTATCTAGATTTTAATAATTTATTTAAAGGTATTCACAATAAGTCCACTTGAGCAATATTTGTATTTTTAGCAAGTGAATAATGTGTTATTCATTAGAAATTACTTCAGAAAAAGTATCAAGATCTCCTTTTTCAACCAAACCTTTTGAATTGATTGAATAACAATTTTAGCTATTGTTTTCACTGGCTTTTAAGTGATTCATATTTTGCTTGAATTCCCTAAGGGTAAAATAAAAAGGATATAAATTGAAATTTATTCAGTATCTGCATGCAGGTTAACAGATTCCTTTAATTTAATAAGCTCCACAACTAGTATATACCATTTCTTTTCTTAGGGAAAAAAATAGATCAGAAATAACCATGCTGACTGGGAATAAAAAAACTTGCCTTAGATTTAAATAAGCTTTGTTTGAAAACTAAATTCAGTGGCATTGACTGAAATAATTACACATAATACTCCAGCCTTAATGTCACATTTTGCTTTTTTTGCTGTTTCACATTTAATTGCTGCTATTCTTCCCTGTTAAATGTATATAACTTTAAAGTATTACTTTCATTTTTATAATTACATTTATATCCTTCCTTTTCTTCAGGAATTAAAAAAGAGATGCAACATTTCCACCCAATCTTATGTTATTATTACAACTATATGGTGAGATATATTAGGCTGAGAAATAATCACACAGCTATTTATGACTGAGTAGATTTGAATCTGAGTTTCCCAGCCCCAAATATTCTTACTTCACTATACTGGCTCCACTGCCTGCCCCAACTCTAGCCAGTGGTATGGAGGCAGAAGTTAACAGAAGATTCATATTCTAGCACAATTCTCCTAACAAGAATTACTTGTCAAGGAATATACTTGTCAAGGAATCCAGGCTGCTTAAAAGAAATTCTAGCACTGATATTTATAAAAAAGAATTTGTTTTCTAAAGCAGAAAGCCAGCAACAATCAGGAGAAATACTAAGCTTCATAAAAAGGTAATTAACTGGCTTGAGGTAAAGTAGCAGAAATTTGAGATCACAGAAACAGAAGCAACTTCAACTTTTCTGGGTGGGAAAAATTAATTTTTTGAGCCACGTATTAGCATTTTCCAATTATTTAAAATGAAAGAAAACTATACTTACTTCTATTCATAGGCATCTACTACAAACTATGATTTCAAAATAGTACGTACGTCATCACACAAATGATTATGTAACTGCATCATAACATCTGATGCAACTATATACATTTTGTCATTTGTGAAACATCATGATGTGTGATGTCATTTGACCCCACCTGTCACCCTACTGAATTCCTGTGTTTGTAGCATTAAAGAAATTTAAAATATATATAAACTATCTACTACTACCAAATGCCAACACTAATAAAGGAAAAGTTCATTCATATATTGGATGTGTTTGTTTAATCATTGTTTTTAAAAAGTCATTGATTATGAGCCATATATAATGGTTTACAAATCAGTGCCACTAATGTTCTTACATTAAACTAAGCCGAAACCAGAAAAACCATATTTTGACTTAGCACAATCTGTGAATCCAGCCACAGGCTTGCTGAATAACTTAGTTAAAGAAAAAACAGATTATAGCAATGCAGGAATGCAGTCACTCTCTCCTAATTTATACAGTAAAAACAGCTTATATCTCCATTAATTAGAATATAATTTTTCATGATATACATTCCTAGTGTTGCTATAAAAAAATCCTATACTCTTGTTCCCACCATAAACAGGAAAAAATATAAAAAAACATGGGACAGCTATAAATGGAAGATGATGATATCCAGACCCTCTAAAATGTTATGAAGTAATGAGGGCTATTGTACAGCAAAGGATTGTCTGATAGCACCCTGATTTTGAAGAAGGAATTAGCTTAAAATAATTCTGAATTCTATAAACTTCTGGCCCTGTATGAGAAGGCACTAATTTTTGTTCTTTAAGTAAAAAAAAAGTCCATATGTAGTTCACCCTCCTTCAGAGACCTCAATGGAGAATATGAATATGGGGAAAGGCACTTCTTGAGGTATGCTGGTCAAGCCTATTAAGGGCATTATAAAGTTCACTGAACCATTATGTTTTGCCCAGACATAGTTTTGCTCCTGAACTAGGTCATGAATACTGAGACAGTCTATTTCCTTGTTTCAGGACTTCAAACCCAACTACAGCTGAAACCATACACTTTAGTTGGGAATTTACATATCCTTCAAATTGTTACCAAATTATAAATTTTAACATAATTAAAAGTGAAAATTATTTAATATATGGGTAGAGAGTAATCATATTAACTGACTCCACAACTTTTTGGGTTTACACACTGTGCTAACCATTATAAACCATACTTACACTGTGCTATTATAAAGCATAGTGACCATAATGACTAGCTTTATACACACGAAATCAAAACCAAACAAATTACATTATAGTTAAGTGCAATGCATTAATCCAGCCCATGTTTCCATCTCTTGGTTACAAAAGGAGAATATCCAAGAACACAGAAGTTGTATCACAAATCAAAGAAATCAAGCTTTTATGAATAGATGCGGGAGAATAAGCTTCTGATCACTATTAGATTACGAATCCATGTTGTCCAGCTTCTTGCTTCCAACAGTGACAAACATTCCTGAATGGAAAAAACCCACAAGCAGAACATGAAGATAATGATTTGCATTGATATATGTTCCTTGCATTTAGAAACATATTGCCTCAGAACACAGAGACTGAATTTGGTCATCATGGCTAAATGCCACTGACAAATTTGGTATCGCAGAATTTGTCTACATCATTTTTATAACCACTTGGAAGCATGAATTCTAAATAATTTTTTGGCTGGGAAAATGAGTTCCAGTACTATTTGGGAGATAATATCATAGAGTGGGAATGCTGAAGTTTAGTTGCCACAAATTTCTATTATGTTCTTCTGCAGCTATTTTTCCCAGTTAGCAACTCCTTGTAGTAAACATATTCTCCGACAATTTTAGTCTTTTTTTCCCTGCATTTTTCTAAAACCATGATATATTTTTGAAGCGTACAAGCAGCAGATTCAGAATCTTCAGGAAAATCAAACACTTAGATAGTTAAACTTATTGAATATATGTGGTTATACCTATTGACTGAGGAGAATCCATATATGGGTTGCATTTTGCATAATGGCTACGGTCTGTTGCAATCATTACTTCAAATACTTTATCCGATTTGATTATTCCATTTTCTGGAAAAAAAAAAAGGAAGTTTTTAGTCAAAATGTAACAATGTTAATCAACAATGCTATTAAAATTGCAGCTACATCCATACTTTATGTACTATATGAAATGCTAAAATACATTTACAATTACATTTATTCTGAAGAAGCCTCTGGTAGATTTTAGGCAAATTACATTTTAATAAGTATAGCACCTGAAAATATATCTAGCGGCAATTCTATTAATTATTTCCACATGAATTTAGGTGTAAAATGTAGAAAAGGAACTTCTAATGTTTTGAAAGTAGTTTTAAAAAATATAATGAATCAAGAACCTTTTGGTTTGTGCCATGGCGATACTGCAGCGAGCTACTTAGTTTTTTATACACACATACAGACATATATGTGTGTGTCTGTATGTGTATTTATTTACTTCAGGATTCAAATGCTTCAACAGCAGTTTACAAATAGCATCAACATTTATGAGTGAAAGCACAAAAAAGAAATTCATCAACATTCCTCCCATAAGGCAGCCAGTAAAAAAAGAACAGCTCAGCTGGCTGCCTGGTTCCTTTGCTCTTATTTGGGGTTGCAGAATGAGAAAAAAAATATGATCCTCCCAGATATCAAACTCACTGGATCCCATTTATGTTCTTCCAGAGTTGGTTTTACTATAAATCAAAAAGCCCAGGGTCCATATGTGGTACCTCAAAATCGTCTGTGAGGCCCTCAGACTTCTCAAGGAAGTTAATGTTTTCATTGCTGTTGTCAATCTGCCATTGATATTTGAAAGCATCACACTGACAGAAACCCTGTATGATTTGCAGTTGCATTCTGAGCAACACAGAGCAGAAAGGTGGGTGAAATGTTTTTCCGGTCTATAGCTTCATTTGTTCATTTGGAATCAGTGTCTGGCCTCTGAACAATGTATGGTCTAGAGGAACAATGTTTGCCAGTTTTTCAACCTGCAGATTTATTTGTTCTTTAAGGCACTGTAACACTTTAATAAATCTTCCTAGTTTTCATTCTTTGCTTTTGATCTAATGACTTGTATTTAGAAGTTTGTTGCCAAGTTTCTGCAGCCGCACTGCAACTGCTTCATCCTAGCCTCTTAAACTGTCCATAACATCTGCCCCCGTTGTACCAGAATAAAATTCTGATACAGTACATTCCACTTGCCAGCATAGTCTATTCTGATGTCCATTTGATTTCCTTGTTCTTGCTTTCTTCATAAGTTCAGCCTTTCTGGAAGCTAAAACATTCTGGAGGCTGAACATTCTATTGCCCTCAGATCCTGAGAGCTGCAAATGATACAGACACAGCTGCAGCTCATACAAAGAAATACCAAATTGATTTTATTAAGTGAGCAAATCTCAAATACATAAAACAATAAGAATGAAATGAAATAAATACAACATTGAGAAAATAATGCAAAAGAATAATGTTGCTTTTATATAAAAACCAATATAAAATATATAGGAAAGCACAGGTTTTTACTTATCAAGCCAAGTAAATCCAATCTGTTATCACTGATTTTTCAATTTAGTTTTCCAAAGAACAGCTGCTTTCATAAGTTGGGTGGCCATATAAATCAAATAAATAAATGGGTCTATCCCATTAAAACAGCTCAGGAAAAGGAAAACATCAAAAAATTACAGATCTGCTACCTGTGTCATAGAAAAGATCACAAATGGCCAGGGATTAGTGGCTGTGCTAATAATTATTTATATATCAAACATTTCCCACATGGTATAATATTAGTATGAGATGGTTTACAAGTAAGAATGTTCATATAATGAGCAAGCCTATTGGAGTGATGACATACTTCCCAGAACACAATTCTGCCACACAGCACACACAATATACAAGATAGCACTATAATCTTAGTCAAAACATGTCCTCTAAAACCTGATCTACACATTCACAATAAAAATCATTTCCACTGAGTCAAACTATGAAATTTTGGGTACAGCACTGAGATGTGTAAATGTGCTTTCTTTTGAAAATTGAAGTTTTCTTTTCTTCAGTCATAGGGAAGCTTCTCCTTAAAATAATTAATTTATAATACCAATTTTGTTTCTGCAGTGAGACACCCCTCTAATCAGTAAATCAGCAGAGATTCACTAGTATCATGATCACCAATCATTAAAGATTTGCTTTAAAAAAATCTAACACTGCAATGATCATAGCTATGTAGCATATGATCCACATTACTTGTTCTTTATCTTTAATACAACTTCCAAATCCTTGTCATTATCAATTTGATACTCTGTACCAAAGGATTATTTTGGTTTGTTTGTTTTAATAAGCATTCCTAAGTTTTTGTCAGATGTGAATAGGTCGGAAGACTTGAAAATTCATTTATATTCTATGTAATATTCAGTTCCTTTTAAAAAAAAAAAAACCAAGTTGTTTGCCTGCATATTTGTATGAGAACTCAAGATATGTCTGATCGCTGAGGTTACTACCAATACCTTCAAAATTAATAGATTCCATAATCTTTAAATTATATTTAAGGTTCTTAAACCAGTCTTTAAAAATGACACTGCCATTCAGAATCAGCAAAAAACACTACTACACTTGCAAGGCTTACATACCACTAATAGTGTTGGGTAATAAAATTCAAACCATTGTTAAGCTAGAGTCTGATGCAAGCATGTATTTACTTCACTAGAGAAGCAAATTTGAAGCTCAGTTTAGTGACTGCTCACTCTGCAAGCTCCATTAATAAACTAGAAAAGAGCTTTTAGCCTTTTATTCTTACAACATCAAGGGGAAGAGTAAAAAACAAAACCCACTATTACTTCTGTATTCTGGAAACTACATTGAAGCAACTTTAAAAGCAGTTATTCTACTATAAAATATCACAATCTTTCCAACTTCAGAAGACAGGGAGTGGGATCTAGAAGGTTATATATCTTAAACAAGCAAAATACTTGTATTTGATTAGTAGCATAGTCTTACTTCAACAGGGCTTTTCAATTAAATTAAAATCTAAATTTAGAATTCTGTGTTTTTATTTTCCCTATAATTCCAGTTTACATTATTTTAATTACACTGGCTTTAATTACATTACCATGTATTTAATGTATGGCTTTGTCATCAAATTATATTTTTATTGAAAGTAGAAATATAAATATCACAAATAAAGGTAAATAAGATTCAATCATTATTCTGTAAAACCAGTCATTTTCAACAATACTGGAATGGTTATATTTAAATCAGAACATTGCAAAATTATATTTCCTCTACAGAAAGATATACATCTTATGTACTATTGTTATATAATAAAGTTATATATGAAATTTATTTACATTAAGAAATAAAGCAAATGAAAATTGATACATTGCCCACAAACCAGTCTAAGATTGCAGTCAAGGAACTTAGGCATGTGCAACTTTATAGGTTAGACGTGTAATTTTTTTTCTTACTATTATTTGTTTAATTTTTATTCTTTGTTTCCTCCAAGAATTCAAGGTGGCTTACCCAGAGACCTCCCCTTCATTTTACCCCTGTGAAATATATTGGGCTAAGAAACAATGAGCAGCCCAAAGTTTCCATGGCTAAGGTTTCCACAGTTCTAGTCCAAAACCTTAAGCACTATACTGCACTCTTTAAAAAAAAAGTTAAGAAATGGGATGCAATATAAAACATAACACCCAAAGGCCCTCTATCATTTCATTCTGTTCTTGCTATTATTTGTCTGCATTTCTATCCTATTTGTTTATCTTCACAAATGAGACAATGAAACCACCAGCTCAGTGGCCAAATGAAAACAGGAGCAGACAATTGGAGTTGCTGTAAATGATTTTTTAAACAACCTTATGAACAGAACATACATTATTGTGCCAAATTTAATTGTGCTGAATATCTCACTGAACAGAAGGGCAAAAACCTTAATTGGCTGATAGGTTTACATTTGCCTTGTAAACATAAACTTTAATGTTTCATAAGGAATTACCCCAAAATATTATTTATTCAAGGCAGATCTGGAGGTCCATGAGCTTTATAGGTGCACCTTTCAATGGCCCTTTCTCTGAAAAAAGCCCTGAACAATAAGGAAGTTCACAGAATGAATTTGAACTCCTAGACTTCATCAAATAAAATTGTATCACTACTGCATTACCTATTCTGTCCAGTTCTCTTATTATAGGACAAGTTGCAACATTTTTATTCTCAACAAATAGAAACGGGTGGCAGCTCAAGCCAATGAAGATCATGATAATAGCTGATGAGACTTACTCTAAGAGACTAAATGTTGCATAATGATGAGCAAGTGACAGAAGAGAAAGGCCAACTGCTACGCTTTCCGAGAGCACTTTAAAGCTTTTCTCCTTTCCCGGCAACCTAATGGACTAGAAACTTAAATTTGCCTGAAGGATGTACAATCAGGCATCCTTCAATTTTTACGAGGCATGCATTAACAGCGGCTGAGAGTTCAGGAAACTACGTTTGCGCAGCGTCCTGGCACAAGCCGTCATAAAGATTCCTAGATCCGTATACAGAAAGAAGAGCTGAAAGCCAGATGCTTTCTTTGCGTTCCCAGTTTCCGAGCGAAGAAGAAGAAATCCCACGAGAGGAGCAAAGAAACCAAGGCTTGCGGGAGGGAGGCTCCGTCTGCTACTCCCACCGCCGGGCCTGGTAGCGAAGCTTCGCGGGCAGCCGAGGGAACCACCCAGCGATCGCCCAGTTGCCGCCCTCAAAACAGGCTTTCCCCGCAGCAAGAGACACGCCCGCCTGGCGGCGAGTACAACTGCGCCTTCCATCCTCGCCCCGCAGGAGCTGCAAGCGGAAAGTTCATGCCGCCCCCGCTTAGGTCTCCAGAGGTCGCCCAGTGACAGTTGACTTCTTCTCTCCCCGCCCCCCCGCCGGCGGCCCCAGCGCGCGACTCGGAGGGCCACACGAATCCCAACGGTCACTCCCTAGCAACGGGCCGGGAGCTAGGGTGCATGTCTATGTCGGGTTTCAAGAATGGGCAGCGCGCGCCCTGGCACCTCCCTCTGCCTCCTCCCACTCCTTTCTTTCTTCACCGAGCCGGGCGCGCACACATACTCACTGCGGAGGTTGTGGATGAGCTCGGAGTGGCTCGCGCCTCCAGACTTCCAGGCCATCGTTAGACAGACTCTGCGGAGCAGGTAGAGAGCCGCCTTCAGTGCCGCGACTGCGCACAGCAGTTTCCCCAGGAAGGACACAACCTCCAGCGCCGACACAGGCGCCGCCTCCTCTCCTCCCGCAGCAGCAGCTGCCGCTGCGCGTCCGCCGGAGGGAGGGACTGCTCCCCCGCCCCCCCGCGCCCTCGACATTCTGAACGGCCGCCGCCGGGCAACCGCGACCGGTATGCGCAGGCGCAGTTCACCGAATAAAGGGGACACGGCGACCCAGTGAGGGAGGGGCTAGAGATGCTGACCGAGGAGGAGAGTAAGGGTGGGGTTGTCTTAGGGGAGGAAGATGTCTCCTTTAAACAGAAGCATGTGATTGATTCTTAATCTTGGCTATATATAACTCTGATATGGTATAGCGTGAATGGCACATTTAGGATGCGAGATGGGAAGGTTCTTGGAGCGGAGCTGAAAGTTTAGAAAAATGCTTTTTCAAACACTTGAAATAGGCTGGTACTAGGATTAAACACAGATTGTAGGCATATAAACAGGCATATGCATCCTGTAGGTCCACTTAAGCAGTGTCTATTTGTATAGCTAGCACTGGGCTGTGTTCACACTGCACATAGTCTTGTTGGATCAATGTGTTGTGTGGACCTCACCAGTGTGTTTAGTGAGTGGCTCAAGGTGTGCAAATCCAAGCAATTGGGTTAATTCAGTAATGCATGTGTCAGCCAACCATGGGTTGTGTAAAACACTATAGTGCAAAGAAATGAGGTACTAGCACATCATGGCAGGATAATAGCTGCTTCTCAAATTAATGCTAATCCAGGTATTTTTCCTCAGGGTAAAACTTCTGTGTGTGGAATTGTCACCTTTCCCACCGTTCTGTCTGTGGTATTTATTTCACCCCCACTGACAAAGTACAGGGCTTAAATGAAAAGTAATGATTCCAATGTTGTAAATTGCCAGTAGATGGTAGTACTGACATGTTAGAAGCTCTGATGTATTTTTTCACTTTGGTTGCTTGGAAGTAGTTATGAGAAAATGTTGTGTTGCCATTGTTTGTGAAATGGAAGCCTGCAATGAGTACTCATAAACATGTTTTAAGCAATGTACCATGATCACATTTTTGACTACTGAAGGTATCCCTTCAATTGAAATTCACTGCTGAATGCAGGTTGCTTATGGTGATGAATATGTTGACATGAGTATTGTTATTGGTGAGCTAAAAAATATAAAGACAGTGAACCAGAAAGAGCTGATTTGTGTGATCAAAAATGAAGTGGATGATCTGTGATAGCAATCAAAGAGCTTCACACTAGAAAGATTGATGAACTGATTGAAGACAATCAGTGGATCACTCAATGGGAAATTGCTGTCAAGATTGGCATTTCACAAGAACAGGTGAGTCACATTATTGATATTCTTCAATATCAGCAGTAGTGTGCACAGTGACAAAGTAACCTGACAATGACAAAATGCTTCATTATCATTTTATGATTTTCAAACATTATTGTGCATAGAAAGCAACACATGTACTCATATATTGCTTTTTAAAAAGGGTCCCGCTAGCAAGGCTATATTTAATGATATTTTGAAAGCTCCATTTTTGGATGATGGCTTGCTTTTAAATACTTCAAAATAGTCTTATACCTTTCATTTGTGAATTCCAAATTTCTCTGTAAGTCAGCCCACCAGAATATTTGCTTTATATTCTAATGAGACACAAGAAATGTAAACCTGCTCCTTATTTTGCCAATTAGATGTATTACTGTTTGTCATGCCATGGGAATTAAATATGTATTTTCTGATGAGATTAATTCTCATGAGTAAATTTCATATTACTTGTAACTCTAAAGCATAAAATAAACATATAATGCAGAACTATTGTTCTAATTGGAGTTCTAATAAAAATTCTAATATTGCAATACCGTGTGTATTTTCTTGAGAGTAGCTCTAATTAGCAAAATGGATTTACAGTTAACCAATAGACTTCCATTTGCCATGGTAGTGGATTTTAGTACTTTAGCTCCACAGAATCAGACTGCACTGAAAGCTTAGGTTTGTTTAATTCTGCAGAGGTTGGAGTTTTACAAAAGGCATTGTAGAATAATTTCATAAATTTTGTTTTTGTATAAAATAATTTGAAGAGGTCACAGAGTACATGATATTCTCCAGGTTCCAGATTTAATATTGGCGTCTCTAGTTAAATGAGCCAAGTAAGTGGAACCTGAGACATTGGAAGGCCACTGTCACTCAGGCAATATAAAGAACTAAAATGTGAAGTCATTTAACTCCCAACCCACTCCAGATGACTTTGGGCCAGTCATTATCTCTCAAGTTAATCTACTTCCAAGGAAATATTGTTGTGAAAGAGGGAGTACAATACAATTTCCTCTGCCTTGGGATATATACAATTAATAGTTAGATTTATGCCTATGTAAACTTCCATAAGATCTAATTGTATGAATTGGATGCAGTTTTATGCAATGATGCAAATCAATTCTTGGCTATTTCTATTGAATTAAATGTGATACTTATCTTCAGTGTTACTTCATGCTGCTGTAGCATTCCATTTCATATATAACATGCTTCCTGTTCTTTCAGAATTGTGGAACTGTTATATAGTCTGTCTACTTTTAGAAAAGTTTCTCTTGAGTTAAGTTCAGCTCCTGTGATTTCATGGATGTGTCCTTGTAGTTTTCTTAGCAACAGTATGGAAATTGTCATTGCTGCTTTTGGAGATTTTTTAAAAATTTCCCTGTTTAATATACAGTATTGAGATTTCTCAGTAAACTCCCCTCCAAGTATTAACCAGGTCCAACCCTACTCATCTTTTTGAATCGGCCAAGGACAGCCAGGTGTACATCCCTACAAAGCTAAATGAGGAAAATAGAACTGCTTCAAAAATAACCTGGCAGAGTTTTTGAATATATCCATGAAGTCACCAGGAATTGAGCTAGACTTAGGGGAAATTTTGTCTTTTAAAAGGAATTGTAGGGGAAAAAATAAAATGGTTTAATCAGCAGAAGTATGTGTGCTTGATTCAGCAACAAGTACCATTAAATTCAGCTCATGCTGTCTTGTAGCCTTCATTAAGGAGGTTCCCTTAAGATGTACTGTACGGAAGGTTCAAATCTCATCCAACCACTTAAACCTGTTGTTTAGGAATTCTGGGAGCTGTAGTCCCCATTCAGCCCAGATTAGAAAGTGCTTTAATACTAACTACTGAAAGTATTTAGGCTTCAATCATGTAATGCAGTACCGTGCATATTTATGCAGATGTAAAACCCAGTCTATTCAGTAAGGCTTACACCTTAATAAATCAGTTTAGGACTTAGCTTAATGTCCTTGATAATCATCCATATTCTATGTCTTTTCAAGTTACTCGTGCATAGGGACATTGTGAGATATAATGCAGAGTTTGACTCATCCTAAATCACCTTGAGACAAATACTTAATCTCCCAGTTAGATACTCCAGCTTTAGGAAAACAAAAGTCTAGAAATTCAACTGCAAGACGCATCCCACTCGCGATAGCATTAAAATTCGCATTCCCGTGGAGACCGCTGTTCCTTAGTCTAAGCGCAAGCAAAGCATTTTTGTCCTCCTTCGGTTGCCGTCTCCCGTGAAGCTTGTGAGCCAATCAAGGGGGTGAGGTTGAAAGCTTGCGGAGAGATCTCGCGGCGCGGGAGCGAGATTTTCTTCCCGAATATGGAAGACGTCGTGGCTAAATATGTATCCCAGAAAATCAGTAAGACCCGCTGGCGGCCCGTGTCTGCCACTGCCTTGCAGCCTCCCGAGGTTTTCGCCACCGGCTCGTGGGACAATGAGGTAACTCGGCCGCTTGCGTGACTACCATTCCTCCTTTCTCCGGTCTTTCGACTTTCACCCCATAACCAACTTTCGCTTTCCCCCAGTCGCTTTTTGTGCTCTCCAGCTATCATGATCGCGAAAACCTGGTGCACGTGCTTTTTTGATGTAGAGTATTCCTGACCCATGGTCGTGACTCCCCCGCAGTTGTTGAATTTAGTCCTAAAAGCGATCCCTTTTGGCTTGTGCATCATTCTTGGTGGTGGTGGTGAATAGACTCTTTATTTTGCTTTACAGAGGTAGCGAATGGCTAAGATTAAGCATGCATTTAGTAATTTTAAGCTTAAATTTGCCAGTGTGTTCTTTTTAATAGTTATTTGCTCCAGCGTGCATGAATTGTCGGAGTAGGAACTGAATTAAATCACATACTCTCACTTGTATCTGGAACTTAAATAGGGATGTATTGGAAATAATGGAACTATACTAATTAATATCTGCCTGTATTTTGGAAATGTAGCATAAAACAAACTTTCTTCAAAGCTACAGGTGTTATTTCTGAAAATGTTTATGGAATGTCTTACTAAATTGACAACTGAGTACTCAAAAGGTACTCAGTGTGCAACATAACAAAATTAACATTTCAGTAATTCTATATTTAAATATATGAGCAAAAGATATAGTACTTTGCTTATATTATGAACAAAATAAAATCTTCTGTACTTTTCTAGATTATTTGAAAATTAGAAAATAGGGCCACTGTAGTATACTAGTTAAAGTGTTGGACTAAGAGTGGGGAGACCCAGGTTCTACTGCACCTACAGCCACAGAAACTCATCTGGTAATTTTGGTCAGTCATTTTCTCTCAACCTGGCTTACCTCCCAGGGTTGTTCTTATGGGGAAAAATAGGAAGAGGGAACACTATGTGTGATGCCTTGAGCTCCTGTACAAAAGGCATATAAATCTAATAAAAATGCAAAATAGTAATTTGGTAAATGATGAACACACATTGTTTCATTAACATTGTACAAGAGTCTGTATTTTTTGTAATTTTACAGGAAAATAAGATTTCCATTTGGTCTGTTGGAGATTTTGCAGGCTTGGTCCCAAATGGTGAATATCATGGAGAACCTCATTTGCTTTGTGATATCCAGCATAGTGGTGATGTTATGGATATGCAGGTAAAAATTGCATAAATATTTTTTAAGAGGCTATAAGACATGCATTATCTTTGCTTTAGAAGTTGCAAGATATTACTGCTGCACTAACAGGAAAGCAGGTTTCTGACTTCTTTTTCAGCCATCATAATTTATATATGTAATCTCATGTAAAGATGTAATCATGTATTACCATGCTAGATGTTTTTTCACTAATGATGAAATCATGTATTGTATTAACACGTTAGATATTTTCCCCTAGTTTTTGGATCAGGAGAGAATTGTTGCTGCTTCATCTACTGGGAGTGTGGCCATTTTCCGGCATCATCAAAATAATCAGGTAAATGGTATTTGTTTTCATTATCAGACTAATAGTACAGCACAAAAGCTACTTATACAAGAAAATATAGATCTTTCCTCCTTGCCTTCTTTGAGGATGAAATACTTTTTTCTAAAAGTGTTAAGGAACTCTCTCTTTTACAGCTTTATTTTGCATATACATTTGGATCTTATTATGTAAAATTCATTAGTTCATCTGAAGCCATGTGGAAGCAAAGCTGAATTTCTGTCATTATCTAGAAAAATTAGTCTGGTATTTGTATTACATTGTAAGCTGCCTTGGAGCTATTTTTTTCCTAAAATAAAGTTTTCCTGTCTTTGAAATTTGCTGGTATGCAAGATTTGTTTACTTAAATCCATAGCCAGGTTGTTCTGAATCCTGAAAGAATAATGTTATTGTTATTCAGTCGTTAAGTCGTGTCCGACTCTTTGTGACCCCATGAACCATATTGCGCCAGGCCTTCCTGTTCTTCACTGCCTCCCTGACTTTGCTCAGTTTCATGCTCATTGCTTCAGTGATGCTATCTAACCATCTCTGCCGTCCTCTTCTCCTTTTGCCTTCAATCTTTCCCAGCATCAGGGTCTTTTATATAAAATTTCAAATTGGGCTGTCTTAACATAACTCTAAAAAAAAAAAAGCAGTACATACAGTGTACTAAGAACATAAACTAAGTCTACAGTTAGTACCACTGTATACAAAAGGTTTTGTAAGCAAAGATAAGACTCTCTTGAGTTGGCTACATAGACACATTTTCTTGGCAATGATAAAAAGTGGTTTACCATTGATTTTTCCTTTTTTGTGTTTTGTAGTTTTAATTTTTTACTTCCCTGTCTAGCCCACTGCCTTGGGGTTACCATGTACTTTGCAAATGTGTAGAATTGGGTTGTGCAACACTTATTTAGGTTTTGCTGGCAATAGGTTGTCAAGATATTTTTTACAATACAAATTTGAATTTAAGTGAACACAGCCTGAAATAGTTATTAGAATGATTGGAAAAAGGGATTTCTGGCTTTGCATATGTTTATTAACCCAACACTGAATAACTGAGAGATGTATAGTGAAAATCATTACTGTAGTTGTGAAAATGCAATAAATCTCTCATGCATAGTTCTTTATATTTTAATAATCTTTTAACAGATGGGTATTACTGTAGTAATTATGATTATGCATCTGCAGAATGGGCTATTTAATAATAGCCTTAAAGAATATGTTATATTTCATACAATATACAGATTATATTTTTATGAATCTTAGATTCTAATTTCAAATATTCTGTACTATGTTGGTGTACATGTTATTAAACTATTTTCATTAATTTGTATACATTTGTGGATAAGGCTGGACTGAAATAGTACTTTGCCTGAAGCAACCTAGTAACTGAAAGTTTTGGGCAATTAATGGGTAGTTTGATTCTTTTTTCTTATGTTTTAGACTCTTTCCATAAGTCAGAAATGGGAACAAGCACATTATTATGATCACTCCTGGGGAAGTGCATCATGCACTGGGATCATTTGCAATAGCCCTGAAATTTTTACTATTGGCGAAGATGGCAGGATAAATGTGTTCACCACTGACCATAAGGAAGCTATACGTACTATAGGTAGGCAGATAAAACTCTAACAATGAAGGCCTAAATATATGCCAACATATTGCTATAAGGTTTTTCTAAAAAGAATAGAAAAAGTATCAGTTTTATTTACCTACCTTACTCTTTTAGCAGGTATTCAGTTTTCACTATACAAATTTGGAAATCAAAGAGATATTTTGTTGGGATAACAATTGTCATGCCATTTAAAAATCTGTCCTAGCAGTATCCTTACTGCTATCCTTAAAAGGCATGTTAAAGGGTTTTTTTCCCCACCGAAAGAGTATTAACTTATTCTCTTTATATTCCACAATTACTCTGTTCCTTTAATCAAATGTAATATTTCTTGAAGAAAACTGTTACAAGCAAACATTTTTTCTGGGAATCCTACATGAAGAAAATCTTTAGTAAGAGAACAAAAATGTGAATTCTTGTTTTCTGTCAGTAACTTCCATAATTAAATGGTGAACTAGATATTTACTTCTGAATAAAAATGTTTTTCATAATTATTGTAAGAAAAGCTAGGAACAGAAGAAGCAGGTAACTAGTAGGCTGATACGGCAGGGTAACTACTATGTACAGTTGCATGCAAAGTGTTCTACAAAGTAAGAATAGACTATAGCTGACAACACAGTGAGCTGGATGCATGAAATCGAACTGATTCATGTGCCCCTTGTTTCCCTCAGGTCCTTGAAAAATACTGTGGGACTTTACTAAATGGCATGATCTGTGGCACATTCCCAAGAAATCAGATAGCAACAACTTCCATGAATGGAGCTTCATCCATGGAAGCTGCTTCCATCTAAATTTCAGATATTCTCTATCAGTGCCCACCAGATTGTAAATCCATTTAGTAGGATGCCCTATGCATTAGGGAAGTCTTTTCCTGTGGAGTAGGTAGCTTTCTGTTGCTTCAGACTTGTGTTGTAATTGGACAGAAAAGGTTGCATTTCAAGTCTTTATGCAACAGAATACTGTATAGTTGCATTCACATAGATTGTATGAAAAGAATACATTAATATTTTAAGAGTTTGTGAATGGCCCCTCTTTGTGTTGTAAAGCTAATTATTTCCAGTATTTAGGGTTTTTTTGCAGGAACACTTTTTTCTCAATTGAGCAGTTACTGTAATACTGTAGTTTATTGGAAAGAGTGCTATGTAATATACACTTAAAATGTTTTTTCTTAGTTTGGGGCAATTGATTTCTAGCTGGATCCTTTGTTACATTAAAATTCACACATATAGTTGATGCAAGAGAGATGGAGATAGTGATCAATATGTTATAATGCTATACTTGCTAAGTAATTTCATTCTATAAAACTTGCTCTGTCACCAAATCTTGGTAATTTTTTAAAAGAGGCATTGTTAAGTGTGAATGTTTCCTTTAATTTCTCATAGATAATGCTGATAGCAGTACACTCCAAGCAGTGACTCGACTTCGCACGACAGAGATTCTGACAGTCAACTCCATTGGTCAGCTAAAAATATGGGACTTTAGACAGCAAGGAAATGAACCTTCACAAATATTTTCATTGTAAGTATTTTGCTTTCATATAAAAAGCTCTGATGAAGCCATATAGTTATGCAATAGGGATGTGCAAAATGCATACAGAGCTGATGTTAGGTGGTCTGTGCTCAAACTAAAATATATGTTTTGGATGTTTTGTTCCAGATGCAAACTGAAATAGGACTGTTTTAATCTGGACAATAGTTGTTTAGATGCAAAAGTACGAGTGAGAAAAAGCCAAGCTATGGGGAAGTGAAGGAGGGAAAGGAAGGCACTGGTAAGATCAGTCAGATCAGGGATATGCTATGCTGGGAGCCTGCTCTTTACTGTTCTGTCACAATAAGGAAAAGGGGTGCAAACCAGGCCAGTGGCAGCTGAGGAGAGGAAGGCAAAGGAAAACACTGGGAAAATCCGTGGGCTGGGGATATGCCAGATTGAAAGCTCTCAAGGGAGAGAGGTGATGCAGACCAACTTTGCCTTTTTAAAACTACTCCAGGATCCTTCTGGATTTTACTTCAGCTAAAACCCAGAATAACCGAGCCTTTTGGGTTTTCTTTCAGATTGCCAGAGTTTGGCAGAAACTTTTCAGCAGAGCTTTGAAGGCATGATAGTTTGTACATACCCCTCGGGTTTTAAGTAGTGCTTTGACTACAATCTTTGTGATTTCTTAAAATGTGTGCTGCTTTTTCTATGCAGGACAGGGGAAAGAGTACCACTACATTGTGTTGATAGGCATCCCAATCAACAACATATTGTTGCTACAGGTAGTCAAGATGGAATGTTGAGTATTTGGGATGTAAGACAAGGCAGCATGCCAGTTTCCTTACTAAATGCTCATGAAGCAGAATGTAAGTACCTAAACAAACAGGATAACTCTTGAATCTCTTCTAATGTCATAATAACAACTAGGGGAACAATCTTTTGCCACATTGGCACAGCACCTGTGTTTGAAAAAAAACTCTTGTTTCTCTCATCTTCAGTATATGCAAATGAATCTATGCTTATGAAGCAGTTTCCCAGGAAAGCTCAAGATGTGATCTGAGTAGCATATATACTAGGCAGAATCCACTGGATGAAAAAGTCAGAAAAAGGACACAGAATTGGGATTCCAAATTTAATCAGATTATGGCTAGGTTCACATATCTTGCTAAGACTTCATTTGCTTTTATGGCTTACTTAGAATTTTTGCTCAGAAATAAAAGATTGTCCAGAAATGCTGACTTAATTGGCCTATTGTTCTGAGTCATGGTTTGTATAAACCCAACTGTGGTTTATTTAACAATCTGCTAAGGACTAAACCATATTAGTGTGAGATGTGATTCAGGGTTAACTTTATCTGATCAGTACCATTTCTGGAAATAACTACTATTCTTAGTCTACAGGGCTCTTAAGAAACAACTAGTATCTTAACTGAATTAAGAAAAAGTTAAGCATTAAACAATTTCAAGATATCCTATACTAGAATATAGAATTTAGAAATATGCTAATAGAAGGCATTGATTGGTAACCTCTAGGGCATTTTGCTCTCATGTATTAGAACATGCTAGTTCATCTTTCTGTACAAAATGAATCTTTAAGCATTTGCTACCATAATGTTGAAATGTAAATAATTGTTTTTTAGAATGTTCTATCTTTGCATATTATATTTGTCATGTATTTACTTTTACAGTATGGGAAGTACACTTTCATCCTTCCAACCCTGATCATTTGTTCACTTGTTCAGAAGATGGATCTTTGTGGCATTGGGATGCTTCTTCTGATGTGACTGAAAGAAAATCTTTTCTTCATACAAGTAAGATTTATCCAAACTTTTGATTAATCAAATAAATATTTCATTCTACTAGCAGACTAGTATAGAGATAGCAACTTTTCTTTGTTCACTGTAGCCTAACATTGCTACAGTTAACTTGAACATTTCTTATATTTCTAATGTAAAGTGCTTTCATGTATTGTATAGTATTTTTCCACTCTGCCCATATTCACCACCCCATATTTCTGCAAGAAGAGAATAGAGGAAATACACATAAATATTGGAATACTTGCTTTTGGATTAATAACTAGTACGGACGTACAGAGATCCAGATTCAAAGGGCAAATGTGATTTGAAATGTGCGTGAATAGCACCTGTTGGGAACACCTTAAACTGAATGTATCTTTTCCTCTAATTATGTACCAGCTGTGCAACCCAAGAAAAGATGAGGCTGCTTTAAGATGCTATATGCACACCCATTTGTGCCAAATCACATTTTACCCTCCAAATCCAGATCTCTACATAGTCCTAGCAATAGCTTATCATGAAATGAAAAGGCAGCAATCAAGGTGAAAATTATTCTAGAGGAGCACACTGTAAACTATTTTTTGGCAAATGGCAAAGCCAAGTATTTCAGTGTATTATCTATACATTATATGGATATTTGCATCATATTTAAAATAAATATATTCTCATTTTTTAACTGAAGATAACAAATTTATTTCTGTTTTATTTTAGGCGGAAGAAATACTTCCTTTCTACCTCACTCTTCAGTTAATCAGTCTGTAATAAGTGCATGGTTGAGCAACGATCCTACTAAAGATCGCATGGAGATTACAAATTTAATTTCAAATCCAACTTTATCTGTAAACAGTTTAGATGTGTTAGGATCATGTCTTGTATATGGAACTGACACAGAATCTATTTATGTTAAGAAGGACCTCTTTGTATAATTTTATTTTTCCAAAACCAAATGCTGTTCTGTAATTGAGAATTCAACTAAGAACTGTAATCTATACCATTCTGTAGAAGCATAGTTAAACTAGGGCTGTCATTTGGAGTACAACTGAACACAATTCATGTTACACCTTAAGCTTTTAATAGTACATTTCTTTAGTTCTTCAACAGTAATGCTTAAATTGAAAATAATTTCCATTTATGCATTGTTTATTGTAATTACTTAATTACACTGTCTTTTATTTTTTTAATATTATTTCAACTATTCTCCAATACAGATGAATTAATTGCAAGTTCTTTAGTACTCATACTAAGTATGGTATTAATAGACTGGGTTTTAGAGGTATTTCCCTTGGGACTTTTTGTGAAAATAAGACTGCATTTGACTTTTCATTGATACTGGAATAAGCTGTCAGCAAAGCAAAACAAAAACTTACTAAATTTCGATAGAAGAGAATATATGTAGCTCAGGGTTGAACTGTGGAGATCTTGATGCTCTTTGAGCTGCTTTATTTGCTTGCAGATATTTCATTACCCGACTAGGTAACATTATCAGTGTTACATAGTCAGCTAATGAAACGTCTGCAAGCAACCAACCAACCAACCAAGCTCAGAGAGCACCAAGGACTCCACTTATTCAGTTGTCATACTACACTGCTGTTTTGCTTGCCATATACAGGTAGTCCTTGGGGTACAATGGCAATTGGGACAGGGATTGCCATCACTCAGCAATGTGGTCATAAAGCGCAGTGTCACATGACCACATCGCTTAGCGACTGCAATCCTGTTTGTTGTAACTCCAGGATCGAGCAGGTTGTTAAGTGGGAAGAGGTGGGAGTCCCAAGCAGGGAGCGCGGGGTGTGGAGGGGGTGCTGCAGGGAGGTGCCACGGGCAGCTGCTATGGAGCACAGATGAGCTGGCAGAGGCCATGGGTGGGTCAGGAGGCCTGGGAGGCCAGCGGAGGCTTGTGTGGGCTGCTGTGGGTGTGTACTATGGAAGGCGGATGAGGGTGTGCTACAGAGTATGACTCCCTGGGAGAAGGAGCAGCAGAAACTACTTACTGGGATGACTTGCACCCTTTGTTGCAGGCTTCCCCATTGACTTTGCTTGTGGGAAGCCAGCAGGGAAGGTCATAAATGATGATAGCGTGACCATGGCTTGCTGCAACTTCATAATCAAAAGCCAGGCACCCAAGCTCCTGGATTGCAATCACGTGACCGTGGGGGTGCTGCAACAACCAGAACCTCGAGGACCAGTTTTAAGTCCATTTTTTCAGCACTGCTGTAACTTTGAATGGTCACTGAACGAATGGACGTAAGTCAAGGACTACCTGTAGATACAGGCATGCTTTTGGGAACCATGGAGAGAGAGTTTCCCTTTAGGAAAGAATGGGGGATGTTCCTTGAAAATACACTGCAGGCAAAAAAACCCTAAGTGACCTGGATCTAAGCCATAATTCCCTTGTTGCAACCCTAGGGTTGAATTCGAAGGACAAACATGGAGTAGGAAAAAAGGGGAGGGAGGGCTCTTAAAGCTAGCAACGCTTGGGCCAATCAGTCAGTTATGGCTTATTTCAATATAGCAACTAGACAACTCCTAACGCAACCACAGCAAGCAGTATCTTTCAGTCCGCTTCGCTATTCCCGACTCATACACACCGGTAGTAGCATCAGTCCCGTCTGCACATTGGAAAGCCTTACTCTTTACAACACGGGGAAAAGCAGCAAAAAAGGAGAAACCGCTCCCCTCAACTTTACATTTTGTGACCACGCACTGTACATTGTCCTAAGCCATGGTCGGTTTAACAAGCCAGAATATGAGGTTAGCACGTAATACTAAGCCGGGAATCATAAAGGTTGAGTTTATCCATCGCATTAAGCCAAAGAACCAACGCTAGCCTTTCTCCGGATTTTGGAAAGATTTTTTAATTGCTATTCACGGAGCTCGTTCTGTTTGGACTCGCTGGCGCGTCTCAAGCATGATGCACATCAAAGGGCAGAGCGTGCTGTCCTGGTCCCCGCCAGGAGGAAGAGCCCTCCAAAGCGTTCCCGAGCCCTCGCATTCCGGGGGGGGGGGAGGAGGAAGAGAAAAAAACAAGCCGGCGGAACACGCAAAGGAAGTCGGGAAAAGGTTTTATATCCGGGAATCTTGGGCGACAGACCCACCGACAAAATGGCGGCCCGGAACTGAACCCCCCAAAAAGGGGGATAGAAATTGAGGGGGGAGGGGACGGAGAGCCGCAGCCCTTCACACTAAACCGTGTTAGCTGCCGCAGGGAATTCCCACCGTCGTCGTCACCTTCCTCCGATTACCTGGGCTTGAGGCGCTGTCACCTCCGCCTTTCCCGCAGGCAGGTGGGTAGAAGGGTTTGCTCTGGCTCCGCCTCAGGGAAAGAAATTTGGTGGCTAGTTAATGAGGAAGGCCTCAGAGACGGGGCACGCCTTGGCCTAGGGTTTTATGACACTCTGCTTGCCTTGACGGGGATCGTTCTGGCTCCTTTGTGTTTCCACCCGCCCGTCTCTTGGGTCGCCTAGGATTACTTCGCTGAAGCTTCTCCGTTTCGTCGAGCTCCTGGCCTGTACGTGTCGTACGCTTCCCTTACTGTCCCTTAAGCTTAGATCACATGTCTTGTAGGACTTTAAATAGTCTTTTCTTTTAGTGTACACCATTTTTCTTTATTTGCTTATTGTTATTTTACTTTATTTTGTTTTTAAACAACGGAGGTATATCCTAATTTGGGGGGAATTATCTGACGTTCTCTGTTACAGTAAATTGCTTTAGAGTTTTAATTTCTTTTCCTTAGAGCAGTAAAGATAAGGTGAAAAATGTTAAACATTTGGTTGTAATAGCAGGTTAAATATATAATATATATTAGCATATCACCTATTGTTTATATAAGGCTTCTGACATATTAATTTGCTTAGTTGTGCATTTGACCAAATCCCATAATTAATAGTACGTGCTTTGAATATTATCTATAAATATTCAAATCTTATCTATTATAAAATAGACTGTTGTATCTCATATAGGAAAAGGATGTGAAGGAAAAGGGAAAGTAAGAAAATGAACTCAGGTATATCAGTCCTATTAAAAAGAGAATAAAAGTAACATTTTCAAAATGTGGCCCTCAGATCTTTTGGCTCATATTTTTTGTGGTTACTTTAAATATTACTATGCTTAAAGGATATAATGACTGTTTTAAGAACAGGTTTTAACAATTAACTCTTGCAAAAGCAAACTATTAGTTTTGTCCTCTAAATTCACAATATTGCACAGGCATTTTATAAGTTACTGAATTTTTGTCATTGCTTCATGTTGTTTTCTTTTTAACAGCGCAGTCTTATGCTTATTTATTCAGAAATGCCTCAGTGAGTTAACTATAAATAGACTAACAAACATAAATAGCCTTTAAAAACTAACAAATTGATTAATGCATAATAACATTTATGGTTTATTTCATCAGCTATATGGCTGCAGAAAATTAAATGATAATCATTATATGAGATATGTGGCCATATAAGTCCTATAAATAAATAAGATCAAATGAGGTTTTCTACCAAGTTGTGTGTATAGGATTGTTGTCTGAAGTATTCTGTAGATGTTTCATTATTAATTTGATTTTAATGCTACCCAACTCCATCTGACTCTGGGTGGATTTTTGGTGCAGGTCAGTAAAACATTAATATATCTGGATAGGCACAGTCTGAATCATTAATTCCAGCTTGGTTCAGTGTATGAAGCATTAAATTGTATACAATATTGGCTACAAATTTGGAGGCGGATGTGAGTTTCTTCCTTGCTTCCCATCTACTTGCTCTCTTTTTATGTAGCGAGTTTGTGTGGTGAAACACGCGGAGAAATTCTACCCTCCTTGTTCCTGCTGCTGCTGCTTCTCATTCCAGTCACTATTTGCTCACTCAGAGGACAAATGAATATATATTGACAGAAAGGAAAAGAAATAGCAGAGCATCCTGTTTTTGTAGGATGGAGAAAAACATTTTACTAAGCAGGTTTTAAAAGCTTTATAATATACAGTACAGAAGTTTAGCTTAAAAATACAATAAATTAATTATGCAATAGAGAGTAAGACATCAGGACACCTGATATCTGGGATGTGAACTAGATGGTATTTGATACCCTGCCTGTTTCATTATTTTCACTATCATTTTATTCATGTTTTCAGTTAATATCCTTCTATAAGAACATAGACATGGCAGGTAAGAATAAAATAAATTTAAAAGGTACTACATATATGTGAAAAAGAGGTCAAAATAATCTTCATTAGAAACCATTTATTTATTAATGTGTTATTGTGCCTTTAATTTGCATTACAATGGATATAATGTCCCTTCAAGAAAAATTGTTGATATATTAAGGATTGCATTTTGAGAAAACAGGTTTTTCATAGTCTGTTTTTTGATCTAAGGAACAGGCAAAAACACTGTTCTAAACAGTTAAATCTGAATTGAAATTAATTTGTAGTTTGAGTGTGTTGCTTCAGTGTTTACTTTGTAAAATATAGTTGTATAAACCTAACTAAAACGTTAAACACTGGAATTATGTGATTCTAAATTCTATGCATAATTTAGCATAGCTAATAAAACATAGGTTAAACATAAACAACAAAATGAAACAATACAGAGAATTTTGCACACAACAAAAAATAAGGAAGGATTTATACACTGAAAGAATTATTTGGCTTCTACACTGGTAGGGCAACTGCCAAAAGTGAAACAGTAGAAATTATAATCAGAACCTTCTGTTCAACCTAGAATTTGGTTATGATTTCTAATGTATGATGGACAGGACTTGCTCACTATATTGTATCATAACTTATGTCTTTCAACAATTTCCACTGAGCTTTTTTGAAAAAAAGTTCATGGGAACCTCTGCAATATATATTTTATACATTGGGGTTTACTTATTTATTTTTATTATTTAAATCCCACCTTTCTGTCCATAGGGCATGCAGGAAGACTAAAAGTATAAATAAAGCAAACAGTTAAAATATCATAAAAACAGTTTAAACTATTATAAAAAATAATTCAAACTGAAAAAATTTGGCTTAAGAGAAAAGTATTCAGTCACTTCCCAAAAGAGATGGGAAAATGCAGTTCCTGAGAGAGTCATTCCATGGCTTGGAAGTAACATAAGAGAAGACCTTCACTGTTATGTTTAGAAAGTAAGGGCATTTTAATGAATTGTTCTGATAGATAGATAATCAGTCTGTATTGTTATAGCCGATGTTCATGTTTATATCTTTTCATATCCTCACTGTGTATATTTTTCTTTCTGTCAATGTGTGGGTGGGTGGATGGATGGATACACACACACATTCCTCTTAGCCTAATAGTATCTTACAGTGTTTTAAATAAAATTTCAAATCGTCATTATGAGCTCAGTATTAAAGACAGATAAAAGGAATTATCTCCCAAAAATAAATATTTGGTGTTGTAGTGTATCTTTTGTGTAAATATAGTTTACAGATTAATGCTAAGGAATAGGATGGGCAGCTGCATATTTCTAATGTGAATTAAATAGCTAGTGATACCTGATAGGAAGTGAGAAAAAGGTTTCAGTCTTAACAGATTGAAAAATAACATAATGCTTATTTTTATTATATAAGGCATATAATACATATTTTAATATATATTATATGCCTAATAGTGTGTGTGTATATGAAGACAGAAAATAAAAACATTCTAATAACATTTTTTATTTTCTCTCTTCATTTTGAAATAAAACCATCTATTGTTTTAGTATACATGAATTGAATTGAAAATTGTGTGAAATAGGACTGAATGATCCTGCAGTAGGAAGTGTGGGAGGTGGCATTCACCATTTTGCCATCTCTTTTAAAGATCCATCTAGCATTGTAAATTTGTTCTGAAAGATTGGAAACCACCTACAGAATGGTGCTAGGAACGGCAGAGAATTGCATGAATAACGAAAACCACTTTTCAAGGGCAAAGCTGTACTGCATATAGGTTTCTCAATTAATAGAAGGACCTCTTTTGCTTGAGGAATGTCAACCTTGATCCAACCCAGTGCATAAAAATGTGATGCATATCAAATTAGGCTCTTTCAGATTCTCTGAACCAGTTATGCTTTTTTCTTTATTCCACATATGCCATCCTTTCAGATGTTACTTTTGAAAGTATCCTTGGTTTTAAAAACAAGCTCCAATGTGACCTAGGGTGCCTGATGTTAAAAACAAATAATCCAGACTCCTATGGTGTATAATGCTAATTGTGTAGACTTTACTGATAAAATATTTTAAAATCTGTTCATTCTTTTTCATAGAATACAGTCAACGTCTATAAAAAGATATAACTCTACATTTCAGTATGACTTTAAATGCTTTGTTGAAAATAAATTTAATAAAAATTAATTATAATAAATTTAAATACTGTTACAAGATGGTGATGTTTTGAAAGGAACATTTTAGTTGTTAATGCTTTCTTCCAGTAGTAGAAGTGAAAAAGTTATATCAGAAGGAGAATGCCTCTCAGTACAGTTGTTGTAAGTGGCTAGTAGCTGGGGATGGGGATGGAGAGTAAGGAGCTATTGCAGTAGTCGTTGGCTTCCTAGAATGATTAGTCAAAGTAGCATAAATCTGATACAGCATAATTCATGTGTTCACAATAATAGAACAAACTGCAGTTACTAACGCTTTGCTATTTAAGTTATGCTGTCTATTTTAATGTCACATAAAAGCAACCATATATCGAATCTGGCAGTCCCTCTAATTTGAACATTTATGTCACTTTTAAGGGTTAAATAAGTACTTGTTTGAATAGTATCAAGTGTAAAATCTCTTCTAATTTGCCTCCAAAGAAGTCAAGAACTAGTTTCCTAAACAGAAACAGTTTCTTTCAAGAAGAGACCTGGATTTCTAATAGGAATTAATAGCTGCACATAAATGGGTCTGAGTTCTTTTGGCAATCTTTAACCAGGTCTGGAATGATTAAAATGGTCTTTTGGCAGGAAGGAGACAGGTGTCTGATGAGTTGGGCATGGGTATCTGCAATATGTCATGGTATGTTCAGAGACAATCTTAATGCCCAATTCTTTTATTATTCTAGATTTGGATTGTAAAATAAAATATCTAGACTATTTTGTTTAGACTGCAGTCTTATGAACACCAACTATTAAACAGAAGGCAGTTTGTTTTCATACTAAATATTCACGAGAATGTGATAGAAATAAAAGAGTTGAATAAAACATTTTCCAATAATGTAACAGTGTTTTTATTATTCTATTTAGGTTGACTATTATTCTATTCTCTTAGGCTTGAATGGATGTATGTACTACTGGAATCAAGATCAGCTGTATACTTTGAGGTTGCCATCCAACTGATTACAGTATTAAGTATCTTGAAAATCTTTGTTAGAGATTATACGAGTTCATGAAGAGAAGTGAGAAGCCAGAGGGATATAGACAAATGAGGCCTAAAACATTTCCTGCCAGTAATTACACTAGCAGCAGCCAGCAGATGTTACAAGAAATACGAGAGAGCCTTAGAAATTTGCCTAAGCCTTCGGATGCTGCAAAAGTTGAACAAAATATGGGTAAAATACCAACTGAAGATCCCAGACAAGGTCGAAATCCCCCTAAATTTGTTACCTACCATAAAGCTTTGCAAGAAATTCGAAATTCTCTGCTTCCTTTTGCAAATGAAACAAGTCCTTCAACCAGAGGAACATCAGAAGTTAATCGTCAGATGTTGCAAGATCTACAAGCTGCTGGATTTGATGAGGTAAAATATAATTCCTAATGTGATGTCAGATTGGTAATGGCAAAAAACATTTTTGTGATTTATTGGGGGAGTACATTCATAAAATTATATTTTGATTAGGATTTTGTTGTTTCCTGTGCACGTTATTTGAATTTGCATATTACTCCCAAGTTACATTCAGTTATTATTGTCTACTGTCAGAATCCATTAGCTGAACAGATTCATAATCTTTCCTTATTTAAAAAGTACACCCTATCTTTGGCTATAAATAGTTGGAGGAACCAATAAAAAAAGATTTGGGGAAATGTATGGGGATATGCAGGCAATGGAGAGATAAGAAAAGGTCTTGTTGCTTGAGTAGGTCCATTATCAGGGTGCGCCGCTTGATCTGTGGCAAACTCCCTAAAGCCCAATTGCTTTCCCAGAGCCCTGACTTTTCAATTAATTTAACTTAATTAACTCAGTGAAGATTGATCAGCATTTTCACAGTGCTTCCTTTGCACCACACCTTTCGCTTTGGCATTGGGCAGGCAAAGGCAGTTTTCTGAGAGCCAACACATTAAGGCTGTGCTGCTTGACATCTATCATTTTATGTCTTTCCTTTTTGAGAAGAATGTGAGATAGGAAAGCTGACACTCTTGGGAACCACTGCTTGAAGGTGTAAGCACCTTCAGTCCTTGATAGGCCCTTCTTAGTACTTAACCCACCTTGTGACTTTACCCTTTAAAGAAAGGAGTGAAGCTAGGTCTCTAGTAATTTTCTCTTCTGTAGCTCTGATTTCAGAGAGGAGTCATATCAATGTGGTCTTGGTGCCATTAAGTAGTTCTTCATGCCTGAAGCTATAGGAGAAAAGGAATCTAGGGAGCAATCCAACTCTAGGCCTGAATCCAAATCTCATCCTTGCTCTAGTATATTACATCCTAAATAGAGAGGAAGGATAGTAATGGCCTCAGTGGCTCACCAGATTATTATGGGAAGCATACAAGTAGGATATGAGCACAACAGGACCCATTCACATACTCCTCAAAAATTCATGTATGCTGCCTCTTAATACTAGAGCTGATATAGTTATAACTATTAGATATTGATAATTTTATTCTCTTTTTTTAAACTTAATGTTTTCACAAAACTCTTCTCTAAATTTGATTGACTAAAATTGGTTCTCTCTTTCAGTTCCTTTCCACTGCAAATATAATATTCTGTTTTTTTCCAATATTGGCTGATATTCTGTCCTTGTTTAATTTCTTTCTTTCTTTTTCTTTTTTGCACCTTTTCATATTCTGAATGAGTGGAATATGTTGTGAGTATGGAGAAGCCATGGCAAAGAAATTGCCAGTTATCCCTACTGTCTATAGCACACATAAATGAATTGTTGTTCATAGTACAAAATATAGTATCAACTGTGAAATACTTCAATGATTGTTCTAATTATTTTCTTCTTCAAGCTAAAAACTACAAATATTCCTTGAGTATGAGGGACTATGGAGAAAGAATGGTTTTTTTCCTTTAATAATTAAAAATAGTGCTGAATTTTGCTAAAATATTATATCATCAACATCAATATAACTTTATTTTATAAATCAAACCTGCACAAAATATTGATTATATACTCATTCAAGTAACAGGAATTGTTCTATTCACAGTTCCAGCCAAATAGCTTGACTCTTCTTCCAGGACAGTTTAACAACAAAAAAGGTATCAAGCAGGCTAGTCAATTCTGTCCCATTACCCTCTCCAACACAGTTTCTTTTTCAACTGTCACAAATATTTACATCATGCTCCAGTGATTATTACACTCAAATTAGAAGAGATTATTCCATTTACTTATAATTGGCATTTTAATCCTATAATGCTATACAATGCAATAGCAGAGCAACAATTAACTCAAACTTTGAGAAACTTTTTTCAAGAAAATAATATTGTAATATTGCAGTAAGAGTGAAGTGGAACACTATGAAGGCAGTATTAAGACGAGAATGAATAAAGCAGTTGAGTATGATTAAAAAAAATCACAAAACATGAGTAAGCTTTATTCAGAAATTAACAGTTAGCAAAATATAACAGAACTGGATCAGCTAGTATATGCAAACAGATAGTAAATAGAAAGAGAGAGTTAGATGATTTGGAGACAGACAGAATCTCAAATTATTTTTGCCAAGCAAAGATACTATGAACATGATAATAAAAATTCTAGAATACTGGCAAATAAATTGAAAAAAACTAAGGAAAAATGTATTAGTTCAATTAAAAACAGCAATGGCCAAATAGTGACCCAAAGATATAAATAAAGAATTTAGCCTTTTTTTTCAACAATTATATTCCTCATATAATCCATCACCAATACAAATTAATCAATATTTAAATAGATTAACATTCCCAGAATTAGCTCCAGAAGATATACAATTTATGGAATCCCCTTTCTCTTTTCAGAAATGTCTGAAGTCTTTAATTCTATTAAAAGTAGAAAATCTCCTGGCCCTGATGGACTGTCAGGGAAATTTTATAAAGAATTTAAAGAGAACCTAATACCTAATTTTCTATTTTTATGCAATACTTTGCACCAAGGGGACCTCTTACCAAAGTCTTGGAAACAGTCTAAGGTAATTTAGACATTAAAGTGGGTAAAAATTCCCAGGAATAGGCATCTTTTAGGGGTGTCTCACTTTTCAATGTGGACTATAAACCATACACTAAATTGTTAGCTAACCAATCAAAAGTGATTATAAGGAAAATTATTCATATAGAGCAATCTGGTTTTATTCCAAACCAAAATATATCTACCCCATCAGGAAATTATTAAATATTATACAGATTAGTAAAATTAATAAATCTTCACTAGCCATATGTTCTTTAGATACATTTAAAGCCTTTGATACTCTGGAATTACCATTTATAAAACAAATATTAAATAAATTTAAATTTGGGGCTGGCTTTTGTAAGATGATTCAATATATACAGTACTGTGCAAAAGTTTTAGGCAGGTGTGAAAAAATGCTGTAAAGTAAGAATGCTTTCAAAAATATATATTGTAATTGTTTATATTTATCAATTTACAAAATGCAAAGTAAGCAAACAAGAAAAACCCAAATCAAATCAATATTTGGTGTGACCACCCTTTGCCTTCAAAACAGCATCAGTTCTTCTAGGTACACTTGCACACAGTTTTTTAAGGAACTCGGCAGGTAGGTTGTTCCAAACATCTTGGAGAACTAACCACATCTCCTGTGGATGTAGGCTGCCTCAGATCGTTCTGTCTCCTCATGTAATCCCAGACAGACTCGATGATGTTGAGATCAGGGCTCTGTGGAGGCCTAACCATCACTTCCAGGACTCCTTGCTCATTTTTATGCTGAAGATAGTTCTTAATGACATTGGCTGTATGTTTGGGGTTGTTGTCCTGCTGCAGAATAAATTTGGGGACAATCACACACCTCCCTGATGGTATGGCATGATGGATAAGTATCTGCCTGTATTTCTCAGCATTGAGGACACCATTGATCCTGACCAAATCTCCAACTCCATTTGCAAAAATGCAGCCCCAAACATGCAAGGAACCTCCACCATGGTTCACTGTTGCCTGCAGACACTCATTATTATACTGCTCTCTAGCCCTTTGGCAAACAAACTGCCTCCTGCTACAGCCAGATCTTTCAAATTTTGACTCATCAGTCCAGAGCACCTGCTGCTATTTTTCTGCACCCCAGTTCCTATGTTTTCATGCATACAGTTGCAAGAAAAAGTATGTGAAGCTTTTGGAATTTCATGGTGTTCTGCATTAATTTGTCATAAAATGTGTTCTGACCATCATCTAAGTCAAGAGTATTGACAAATATAATGTGCCTAAAATAAAAACACAAAAACAATTCTGATCCTTCATGTCTTTATTGAACACACTCATTCAACATTCAAAATGCTAGTGGAAAAAGTAAGTGAACCCTTGGAATCAGTAACTGGTTGACCCCCCCTTGGCAGCAATAACCTCAACCAGGCGCTTCCTGTAGCTGTGGATCAGACCTGCACATCGTTCAGGAGGGATTTTAGCCCATTCTTCCTGGCAGAACTGCTTTAGCTCTCTCATATTCTTTGGATGTCTCATGTGTATGGCTCCCTTCAGGTCATTCCATAGCATCTCTATTGGGTTGAGGTCTGGGCTCTGACTTGGCCACTCCAAAAGGCGGATTTTGTGTTTCTGAAGCCATTCTGTTGTGGACTTGCTCCGGTGTTTTGGGTCATTGTCCTGTTGCATCACCCAACTTCTACAGAGTTTCAGCTGACGTACAGATATTCTCACATTATCCTGAAGAATTTTTTGATACACTTGGGAATTCATCTTCCCCTCAATGACTGCAAGCTGGCCAGGCCCTGATGCAGCAAAGCAGGCCCAAATCATGATTTTTCCTCCACCATACTTTACGGTTGGGATGATGTTTTCATGATGATATGCAGTGCCCTTTTTACGCCAGATATAGTGCTGCGTGTTCTTTCCAAATAGTTCAATCTTTGTTTCGTCAGTCCACAAAACATTTTGCCAATACCGCTGTGGAGTGTCAATTTGCTCTTTCGCAAACTTCAGGCGTGCAGCAATGTTCTTTGTAGTAAGCAGTGGCTTCCTTCATGGTGTTCTGCCATAGACACCCTGCTTGTTCAATGTTTTATGTACTGTAGACTCATGAACACAGATGTTAGCCAGTTCCAATGATGCCTTCAAATCTTTGGCTGTCACTCGGGGTTGTTTCTTTACCTCATTTATGAGTCTTCATTGTGCTCTTGGGGTCATTTTGACTGGGCGCCCACTTCTTGGTAGAGTAGCCACAGTCCCAAAGTGTCTCCATTTGTAGATCGATTGCCTAACTCTGGACTGGTGAATTTCTAAGGTCTTTGAAATCAATTTGTAACCCTTTCCAGCTTTATGTAAATCAGCAATTCTTGATTGTAGATCCTCTGAAAGCTCTTTTTGGTGAGGCACGGCTCACATAAGCATATTTTTCTTGTGTGGAGCAAACTCAAAAAGTTTGAGTGGTTTTTATCAGTCAACGTGGCTCTAGTCCACACCTCCAAACTCATTCTCTTAACAAGACTCAGGGTATGCTAACACCTGACTCCAATTAGCTTTTTTGAGGTCAATTCAAGGGTTCATATACTTTTTCCACTACCACTATGAGGTTTTTATGGTGGTTCTCAATAAAGACATGAAAGATCAGAATTGTTTTTGTGTTTTTATTTTAGGCACATTATATTTGTCAATACTCTTGACTTAGATGATGGTCAGAACACATTTTATGACAAATTAATGCAGAACACCATGAAATTCCAAAAGGTTCACATACTTTTTTTTGCAACTGTAGTTGAGTTGCTTAGCCTTGTTTCCACATCAGAGGTGTGGCTTTTTGGCCGCAATTCTTCCATGAAGGCCACTTCTGGCCAGACTTCTCTGGACAGTAGATGGGTGTACCTCGGTCCTACTGGTTTCCACCAGTTCTATGCTGATGGCACTGCTGGACACTTTCCAGTGTCAAAGGGAAGTAAGCATGATGTGTCTTCCATCTGCTGCATTAAGTTTCCTTGGCCGACCACTGTGTCTACGGTCCTCAACATTGCCCATTTCTTTGTGCTTCTTCAAAAGAGCTTGAACAGCACATCTTGAAACCCCAACCTGCTTTGAAAGTTTTGCCTGAGAAAGACCTTGCTGATGCAGTATAACTACCTTGTGTCTTGTTGCTGTGCTCAGTCTTGCCATGGTGTATGACCTGGGACATAAAACTGTCTTCCACAACCTCAGCTTAGTAGCAGAGTTTGGCTGTTCCTCACCCAGTTTTAAGCCTCCTACACAGCTGTTTCTGTTTCAGTTAATGACTGTGTTTCAACCTACATATGAAATTGATGATCATTAGCACGTGCTTGGTGTAATTGGTTAATCATACACCTGACTCTAATCCTACAAGATCCCTGACTTTGTGCAAGTGTACAAAGTGTGCAAGTGTAAGAATTGATGCTGTTTTGAAGCCAAAGGGTAGTCACACCAAATATTGATTTATTTGGGTTTTTCTTCTGTTATTATTAATATTAATAAAAATTTTACTAACAATTATATACTGACATGGAAAAAATTAAATAGGGAAATGAAAAACTGGACTTCAAAACATTTTAACATTTTAGGGCGAATTGCAGTGGTACAAATGAAAATCCTTGTACAGCTCAATTTTCTATTTCAATGCCTCCCAGTGGAAATTCCAGAACAGGCTTTAAGACATTGGTTTAAAAAAAAAATAGAAAGTTTCTGCTTTCACGCAAAAAAATTGAGAACAAATAAAAGGATTTTATACAGACCTCAGAAACAGGGAGGCTGGGGCATGCGCAATTTGCTAATATATTATCAAGTGGCACAGTTAGGGCATATGATTCTATTTATTATGGAAGATTTTTCTAAACAATGGATCCAGACTGAAACTATATTAGAGCCCAGATAATTTTACAAATCAAGTAAAATTATCACCCAAAATATTTTTCTAGAATAAAACAAATTGAAAATGTTTTCACTAAAATTATACTTCAAATTTGAAAGAGTAAATACGTGGCTTTGATAAAGGCTTCTCCTTTAACTCCTTTAATAACATGTATAGATCAGGATAATCATTATGGTTTAGCTAAAATGAAATTTTTGAGAGAATACAATGTTTATAGACTAAAAGATTTTTATAGCAATAGGGAACTACTCAATGAAGATCAGATAGAGCAATGAATAGGTGATAAATTACTATGGCTCTTTTGGGCAATAGAAATATTAGAGTTTCAGCAACATGGCCTTACACCAATTTCCAGAATTTAATACTTCACTATTTAGAACAACCAAAAGGAACAATCTCACAAATTTATAGGTTATAATGGCAATTAGAAATAGGAGATCCATCATATGACTTAAAGGAAGCTTGAGATACTGATCTTGGTATTCCTGTACAGGAGATAAATTGGCAGAAATTATGGAAACGGGGGGGATTCACCTCAGTTTCCATGCAAGAACTACAGTGGAAGATTATACATCGCTGGCACTTGATTCCCATTAGATTGGCACATATATATCAAAATTATTCTTCCAAATGTTGGAGAGGTCGTTAAAAAAAAGTCATTTTTTCATTTGTGGTCATGTGATAAAGCTGTACCCTTTTGGTGTAAAATTTTTTGGGAGATAAGTAACATCACTAAACAAAGAATTGAATGCTCCCCAGAGGTAGGCTTATTGCATTTATTTACAGGACCAAACCTCAAACTTAAAAATAAAGAACTTACTATCTATTTAATTTTAGAAGCCATAATAATAATTGTGAAACATTGAAAAACTTTAGATAACAGATGAGATGTGGATTAACAAGGTCTCTTCAATTGCCACGTTAAAAAAAATCACAGATAAAGTTAAAATAATAAGACATCAGAGGCAGGAACTACAATTTTTTCAAATTTGGATGGATTTTATGATTTACCTCAATAGCAATAGACTGTAATATGGTATACTTTACATATATGGTAAGTTTGTACATGTGCAGTACCTGTCTCTTTATTTATATTGTAGTAGTTCTTTCTTTTCTATATCTTTTTTTTCCTTTATATGCATCTTGAATTTATATTAATGTAGTTACCTGATATTGTTTGTTAATCATAGGTTTTCCCCATTGTTTTTATTGAACTATCACAAACATGCTATTGGGTTTTGCTTTTTGGGGTGCAAGATGCGGGTGAAATGCCGGGTCACCTTGGAATTAAAAAAAAATAGTTTGTTTTTTTGTATAATTTGAGATTCATCCTGACATGCTGATGTTGTCTTGTTTCATAATGTCCACATTTCCAGTACTGTTGGTACTCAGACTGTACCAATATTGCATTGTTAGGAATAATTGTAGGTCCTATAGCACTAAGACTTTACATTTTCAATCTAGTATTAAGTACGGGTAGTCCCCAGTTTAAGAACAAGTTCTGTTCCCAAAGTCTGTCCGTAAGTTGAATTTATTTGTAAGCCAAAACAGTATTATTATATAATACTGTATACATAATATTGTGTAATTAACTCAACCATTGTGTATTTAATTTGAATCATTGTGTGTTTAACTCAAATTTTGCTACAGTAGACTCCGTTCTTAACTATGGGTCGTCCTTAAACCAGGCATTCTTAACCTGGAGACTACCTGTACAATGTTTTTGACACTTTTTGTTGTGAATGATTAAATATCTTATTGGGAAATCTTTTTTCTGTATATTCTTCCCATCAATAGGATATGGTTGTGCAAGCGCTAAGACAAACCAATAGCCGCAGCATAGAAGCAGCCATTGAGTTTATAAGTAAAATGAGTTACCAAGATTGTCGCCGAGAACAAATGGCATCAGCGGCATCTAGGCCCCTTACTACTGGCCCCAAGCCACCAGGTATGCACATCCATATATATTCCTGGAAAGGAGAAATGGAATTAGTGTGTTTTCAGAACTGGTGACAGGAAAGAGAAAAATAATTTGAAGTAAGAGATAATGACTGAAAAATAAAAAACAAAATGTTTTTAAAAGTAGCAACTTCATTGGCAAATGTGATAAATTTTAAGAGTTCAATGTCGCAACTATCCTGCAAATTGGTTGTTGGAAACCTATTTCTTAGTTGTGCTATTTATTCTTTAGTCCGGTTGAATTAAAACTATACTTAATCAAAGACCTATAGAAATATATCTTTTTTCTTTTTAGTATTAGTCTTAATATAAAGTATATTGAAGAGGGGGGTACTTCTCTGCTTTGTTCTTTACTCTTTATTTAACCTCTGTTTCTCATCATGTATGTAGAAGAAGTGGAAGGAAGGCAATAAGGTGAGAAGGTTGCCAAAGATTTGAGTGAGCAAACTCCACAGTGAAAGGCCAGTTGCACATATATGTAAACATATAAGTAAGGCCTATTATTTTCTTTTCCTAATAAAAAGAACTGTCTCTGGAAAGGAACCTAGAATAGAAGAAAAAAGAGGCACTTTAATCTACTTCATTATTCAAGCTGTACCAAAAGCATGCTCATTTTACTGAAAGTACTAGTGAATAAAAAAAGAAAACCAATTTGAAAAAGGGCCAATTTGGGACAAAGAATTAGTAGGAAGAAAACAGTCAACAGAATCCTTTTGAAGCTTTTTTATTGCTGAAAACAATAAAAACAGCTCAATTTTACAGTTCTCTGTGTTTATACAGATCATTTAGGAGTGCCATGTGAACTCTGTGTCCAGTGACTTTGCTTTATCGTATGGGCATGCACTTAGATTAATTGTTCTAACAACCAATTAGTCTGCATCCTTTTTTAAATAAATACATATGAAATTTGATTTAAATTGTTTCTCATCTCCTTATTTTTATATCAATTCATCCTGGTGTGTTTATGTGTCAGAAATGCTTAGTTTTAATCTTTATAAAATCAGTATTCCAGTTTTAAAATGAGTAGTAAAAGAAAATCATATCTTTTTCCTTTTAAAAAAAAAAAAGGAGGAGCAGTACAGCAATCAGTTATCCGTAGACAAAGCTGGAAAGGTTCTAAAGAATCTTTGGTTCCCCAGAGACATGGTTCTGCACTGGGAGATGGCCTTACTTTTCATTCAGAAAGCCCTATTTCTCAAGCTGAAGTAGGAAGACCATTATCTGGGTCTGGAATAGCTGCATTTGCTCAAGTTCATCCTGGTAATGGACAAAGAGTGAACCCACCGCCTCCACCTCAAGTAAGAAGTGTTACTCCACCACCACCCCCTCCCAGAGGAACAACTCCACCTCCTCCTTCCTGGGAAGCAAATTCTCAAACAAAACGGTATTCTGGGAACATGGAATATATGATATCTCGCATTTCTCCAGTACCTCCAGGAACATGGCAAGATGGGTATCCTCCCCAGACTATGAATTCATCATCTATGAATTCTTCTGTGCAGGGACAAAGAGGTATTAGTTCAGTTCCTGTTGGTAGACAACCAATAATCATGCAAAGTTCAGTTAACAGCAAATTTAGTTTTTCATCTGGAAGGACTGGAATGCAAAATGGTAATTGTCAAACTGAATATATTGTTCATCAAAATATTGTGCCTGGTAACTCAGCAAATCGCCAACCACCACCTCCTTATCCAATATCTCCAACAAGCCGACAAAGTCCTACACTTTTGCAGATGCAAACAGGAGGTCCTGCGCCCCTTTCATCATATCCTAATGGGAACATTTCTCAATCTATGATGGTGCCAAATAGAAACAGCCATAATATGGAATTATACAACATAAATGTTCCTGGAATTCCAGCAACCTGGTCACAATCATCCTCTGGAAGTGGACATGACATCCCAGTATGGCAATCCAATATTCCTGTAAGGTCAAATTCCTTCAATAACCATGTTGGAAACAGACAAAATCATGCTGCAAATTCACAACCTTCTGCTACAACTGTTACAGCTGTTACTCCAGCTCCTATACAGCAGCCAGTAAAAAGTATGCGTGTATTAAAACCAGAACTGCAAACTGCCTTAGCTCCTACTCACCCTTCATGGATTTCACAACCAATGCAAACTGTTCAGCCCACCTCCTTTTCTGAGGGGCCATGTACAATTATGCCAGTCATATCACCTTCAGCAGAAGGTACGAATTACCAAGGACCACCACCTCCTTATCCAAAGCATTTATTACACCCAAATCTATCTGCCACCCCATATGAAGCTGTAACAAAGCCTGGCAAAGAAGATCAGCCTGGGTTTCCTAAGGAAGAGGACAGTGAAAAGAATGAGAACAGTGAGACAATTGATAGAGAAAAGAAGCAAATAACAACTTCCCCTGTTCCTGTTAGGAAAAACAAGAGAGATGAAGAAAGAAGGGAGTCCCGCATCCAAAGCTATTCTCCTCAAGCCTTTAAATTCTTTATGGAGCAGCATGTGGAAAACATACTGAAATCTCATCAACAGCGACTGCATCGTAAGAAACAACTTGAAAATGAAATGATGAGGGTAATTTTTTTAATTACTTTATTTCAGTTTTGTTTTGCATGGAATGTACTTTAAAATTGTAATATTACCTTTGCAATAGACTTAAGTCAAGGTTTACCAACTTTTATAGTGCAGTCCTATTAAAGTCAGTCAGATTAAATTCTTTATATTGAAATTCTTAAATATTTTTCTGGCTGTGAATTGATTGTAATTAAAGGAAAAGCAGGCTAACAGGAAGCAGTAGTAAATTGGCCATGGAAGAAAAACAGAAATCAACAGATGCATTATGTTAACTTTTTATTTTATTGCTCATGACAGAAATTGCTTATGGGAGTATAGTTGGGGAGATGGATCGCTATATTCAGACATCCACCCAGAACATAAAATGGAAGTACACCAGAAGCTTGCTGCTTCCATAGAACTATGCCAGGAAGATCAAGGATTTAGTACCCAAGCACAGCCATGGGCTGGCACTACCAGAAAGTGCTTTCTGAATCTGATATTTGCAACTATTGTCTGTGCATATAAGTTGTCATTACTAAAATAGAAACCACTATCAACTACCACAGTCAATATAAAATAGTTATAGATAAAGCTTAATGAAATTGGGGATTTGTTGGACCCTGTGATACATATCAGGTAGTTGAATAGAAAAGGTTTTTGCTTGATCTCAGTATAAATAAGGGTGTATTTAGTCTTGTTTAATATAATATAGAATGGCTCTTTTGGTGAATATTTTTAAAAAGCTCTTAACAATTGATTATCCAATAAAAAACAGGCTTCTTCAATTTCTTACTTTTTCCATGTTGGAAAAATAGTGGAATTACCTGTTTTTTGCCTGCATTAAAATAGACATAGACGTTTCAACCTCAGTAATTTTTAGTTTATATATTTGCTGGGTTTGAAGATCTCATGTCATCTTTAGAAGTGCCATTTTAATTACAGTATTTTCAAAGATTCTCTCTGGTAAATTTAATCTGTATGAATAGGAAGCTCACTGATGCCTAAGTCAGTTAAATTTCTTGTTCTTTCTACATGTTCATTCTTAGTCTCTTTCCTTTTCACTTTCACTAACAGCTCATTTAAACTATTAAGGTGTTGGAAGCTTTCCTGACATCTGTAGCCTTCGTTACTGGGTAGGCAAGTAATATTTTGGAGACAAGTATTCTATTTAAAGAATAGCATGGATCCTTTCGTATGGGACTCTGCATGCTTACATGCATTTAAATTAAGCATGCTTTCTTTCACTGTACTTGAATGTATTTATATTAGATTACTAATATTGTGTACCATATTTTATTTTTATGTTCTACAGTAGCACAAGGACAATGATACAATTACACTTTTTTATTTTGTTTATTCTACATTGTTCAAAGTGGCTGGTTTGTTTATTCTATACTCATTATACTGCCAGATACTTATTTAGGCAGATGTTTATTTATAGCACATCTTATTTTAAGATTGTGTTAAATGTAATTAAAAATAAGATTCTTGAAAGAAAGCTAGAAGTTGGAAAGTTATATGGGAAGAAATTATGTTCATTTTTCTGGTAAATAGAAGGTATATGTCAGAGATCTAGCCTAACTGACAATATAAAAGCATTTGTTGGAATTCCAGTCAAATCTTCACTTTCCTTAAAATTTGTGACTTTTAAGAATAATAGAGCTTTCTATTCAGTTTACTTAGTTTCACCAACCAAGTTCCTTGATAAAAAGTTGTCCTTAAATCCTGAGCCTCATTGTGCATGGCTCTTGTGTATGATTCTGTTTATAATGTCTCATTTTAACATTTTGTTGTATATTGTTCTGAAGTGTTTCCATTGTTTCCTAATATGTTGCAAGAAAAAACTGAAATAATAAAAAATGGAAATATTATTCCCTAAGGATCAATATTGTTTACTTCTCTTAAACAATATTTTTTTTTACTATCAATTTTTTACATTTGTTGCACAGGTTGGGTTATCCCAAGAGGCCCAAGATCAAATGAGAAAAATGCTGTGCCAAAAGGAGTCCAACTACATCCGTCTCAAAAGAGCTAAAATGGATAAATCAATGTTTGTTAAAATTAAGACTCTTGGAATTGGGGCATTTGGAGAAGTCTGCTTGGCAAGAAAGGTAGATACAAACGCCTTATATGCAAAAAAAACTCTTCGAAAAAAGGATGTACTACTTCGAAACCAGGTTGCTCATGTTAAAGCTGAACGGGATATCCTTGCAGAGGCTGATAATGAGTGGGTGGTTCGTTTGTACTATTCATTCCAAGATAAGGACAATTTGTACTTTATAATGGACTATATTCCAGGAGGAGATATGATGAGCTTGTTAATTCGAATGGGAGTCTTTCCGGAAAATATGGCCCGGTTCTACATAGCAGAACTGACCTGCGCTGTTGAAAGTGTTCATAAGATGGGCTTCATTCATAGAGACATAAAACCTGATAACATTTTGATTGATCGGGATGGCCATATCAAATTGACAGACTTTGGACTTTGTACTGGCTTTCGGTGGACACACGATTCCAAATACTATCAGAGTGGTAAGGCAAGCAGTTTATCCCAAATTTGTCTTTATGTGTTAGATTATCACACAGAACAACAAAATGTTGATTTGGAATTGTATTTTCTACCAGGTTATTTGGCTGGGTACTGTAACATGCTGTTAAGTAATTATGAAGGCAAATGTAGTCTCCATCATTCATTCTAGAACATAAGAAACTTTGTGAGTGTATTTGGAATTAGAATCTTCCTCAGCCTTCTATGATGCTTTCAGTGAGTTCTTTGACTATTTTTTTTTTCAGATTTGAGTTGACTTGCTTGCTGTTCTCATTCAAAGTCAGACACAATAATTTTATTTTCTTTAAGTAGGGTAATATTTGTATTTTATAATATATGTTTATAATTTTTATATTTTAACCTGGATTTTTGGCACTTAGTAAACCACCTGGGGATTCAACTGATGATTGGCCAACCAAGTTCCTTGCTAAAAAGTTGTCCTTTAATCCTGAGCCTCATTGTGCATGGCTCTTGCATGCTAAAGCATCATCATCATCTTCATAATAAAATCCCTTTTCAAAATATATGGAATACTGCTTTTTAAAAAATTACATCAGAAACCTCCAGTACAAAATAGTAAAGTATACATCTTAACTTCCACAACTATTCAAAACCAACTTTAAAAAGGTTGTAACACTTTCCATTACAAATTTCATAAAAAGGAAATCAAAAGTGAATACACTGAGAATAGGAAGATGGCGTTTGTGTGTATGATATTTAAAAATATAAATGTTATAATTTCTGAAGCTTAGCTATTTGTTTAGCACATTCTTGAATATATTTAATTTCAGTCTTTGGCAAATGTTTAATTTTTTTTTGCCAGAATTACTTAAACTAGTAAAGTTTTCTTCCTTTCCAATCAAAATTAAAGTGTCAATAACTGTATCTTTCTGAAGATATAAAAATTACTCCCGTATTATAAATGATACTACTTCATTTACTTAATTCTTAACTCTGTGTGTGGTACTGAAAAATAAGAAAACATACAGAACTCCCTGTTTCTAAAAGTTGCAAAATCTAGTGGAGAAATTATTTTGTGGAAATTAGGGAATAGAAGGATGGAAAAGGAAATACAGTCACATATTTTGTATTTCAGTGTCTCTTTCTGTTATACAGAACATTAAAATTAAGTATCTCTTAGTCTGGAAGAAAAACAAGGTACTCAAAAATAAGGATGTGACTTCTATAGCTTTTGGGCATTCACTCATGGCTATCAGATGTGGATTGCAGACAACCCAAAAACTAATTTTTGCTGCCATCTAGTTGTTATTTTACCGCCCAGATCTGGTAGCCCTTAGCTTGCTTGGTGTGTAGATCACAGAATTAAAATAATTTGTAAAGCCTAACCAAATCAGTTATTGAGAAATGTGAGCTTCCCAACTTCCAAAAAGTCAAAGTTGGAATTAAGGAAATTATAGTTTTTTAAAAAAGTACATTAAGAGAAAACTTACAGGTTTACATTAGAGACCACTAACAGGAATTTTAAGGATTGCTGGTATCTTTTATTTGGTCAAAATTACAGACACTCTTGCCTAATCACTATTATGTTATAACCATTGGGTTTTACTTTGTTAGGTAGTTCTTTCTTTACCCTTAAAGTAAAAAAAAAAAAAGGTACAAAAGATATTTAATAAACTAAAAATTTATAATATTGCCTGGTGTTGGAGAAAGGCTTTCTGCTTATGGGAAGCTTCTGCTAGGAGGCAATTTCACCACTTTATTCTCACCCTGCTCCCTTTTTTAATTTGCCTTGCTTTAATTGAAAGAGAAGAAAAACATAAACCCATCTCACACGAGTAAGTGTCCCTTCACCCGTTTTACCCTTACAACATAATGAAATTAATAACCAACCCTTTTTAAACATTCACTGGGGTGGCCAATAAATAGGAAAAAGAATCTTTGTTGGATTTGTTTCACTTTAAGATGATAGGAAACTTAATGTTCTTTTAAGTTTCCTATCATTTTAAGTTAGCTATTGATTTGTTAATATTTAATATTGTCTTTCTTCTTGCAAATAACTGCTGTCCATCAACAATACTTTTCAATTGTTTATAAAAACAGCTAGAATAATCCAAGGCATGTTCTAGTGGTAATTGATAGTGTTCTAGATAGTAATGTTCTAGATAGTAATTGAAAAATTTTAGATACTACTTATATAGATTGACTCAAGCAAAGTTTTAACTAAATATGCTGCTATTTTGGAATATTAGGCAATTGAAATGCCACTTATAATAATTCAGGTGGTTTAAAAACCTGATTGGCAATAAAAAGCTCAATAGTTGGTAAATAGCTGGTTTCCATGATTTACCAGTTATTTTCAGATGGGAATTGTCCCAATCATTTGAGTAAAGGTCAACATCATACTTCCATCCCAACATCTTCCATATATGCCTTGCAATCTTTAATGCCTAAAATACAGTAGAGTTTTTGCTAAAAATAGAGCCAATCACCTGCCATGATATCAGAGGGGTCTCATAATAATTTTCTAATTGTGCCCATTTTTTTTTTTTGCTTGATCATTGGCATTTCATAAAGGAATTGAGGTCAGAATATATACTAAATAATGAAACTGAAAATCAGAAAGTTTACTCCCCCATCATATGATAGACCTGATTTAAATAAAATCTAGAGGTTTGACCTTCCCATAAGAAAAATCTTGATATCATCAGTCTACTTCAAATAACTTAGTTGTCACAGTAATACTTCTAATTAGACACATCAATCTTGAAGTAATATTCGTTTTTACAGTACGTAATTTTCCTCATAAGGTCAGTGAAATTTTTAATCAGCTATTTATATCAGTTTGGATCTCAAATTTTAAAAGTTGATACATTTACACCCACAAAAGAAGAAAATTTCCTTGGAATAATTATTCCCAAATGCTTAAAATAATGCAAACAGTTGAAACCCCAATTATTATAAATTTTCTTAGAAATATTAGACCCTATAGGAAGTAAATGTAGTTACTCCAATTAATTAAAAAATCTGGTACATTATTAAATAGTAATAAATAGTAAGTTATTAAATAGTACATTATCAATAAATTTTGGTACAGAAAATAATTTTCAATAAGAAAATAATTTTCAATAATACCATTAGCACATAGTTTATATTCAGCTCCAGCCACTCTTATACCCCAAATTTCCTCTTTTTATCTAATAAAGCAGATCAGTGGTTGTAACACAAATTTGCATTGCAATTTCTGTAAATGTAATTTTCTGAGAAGATGACTGCTTTTGTATGAAGTGTATAAGATTGCATAGTCAATCAGTTTTTTAAAAAAAAGAAATTAGTAATTTCTATTATATCTAACTATTTCCCATGTTATTGGAATGAGATGAGGCAGAAAAAATAAGTTAAAGCTTGGGTTCTAGCAAACCTCTCAAATTAAAGAGAATGAAAGTCAATAGCTAAGGTGAGAAACATGTTTATGTTACAGTACTGTAAACAGCCTTGCTGCAAATTAATGCCAACCTAAGTTGTAGACAGTTATATTGTGTGAAAGGAAACCAGCAATAAATGGCTTCCTTATAGCTATTGCTATGAATACAGTAGACTTCTTCAGAAATTACACTAATGGAAAGAGTTGAAATATTTATATATCCCTATTTCCTCATTTATCAGTTGTGTAATAAGTTAGAATAAGTTAACTCTGAATTGGGCTTCTCCCCTCAATGTTATTTTTAAATTTAAAAGTTACTAACAATTTATTTGCAAAGCTTATAATTCTGCCATGTCAGTAATTGAGCACATGGTTGCATAGATAAACAATAGATTGTAACATGTTGACTTACTGAGAGGCTGCATGCTTATAACATGACATTTTATTCAAGAGTTCTTCTAATGCATTATATTCTTCTTAAGCAGCTCCCAATAACTGTTTATCAAAGTAAAAATCCTCATAAATCCCTACTCATTTTAATAGAGTTTAAGAATGAGTTCCATTCCCAAGGTCTGTTTTTAAGTCGAATTTGTATGTGAGCCAGAACAGTTTTATTGCATATAAGTAGTATTGTGTAATGAACTCAAACCATTGTATATTTAACTCAAATCATTATTTATGTAACTCAGATTTTGCTACGGTAGGCTCTGTTCTTAACTTTGGGTTATCTGTAAACAGGGTATTCTTAACCTGGGGATTACCTGTAATTAGATTTTTTTTTAAAAACTCATACTTTTTTAATAGATGCTGTGACACTTGATTGATGACCATAGTTTAAACATAATATTAGTATTTGGGCTTTTGCATGTTAGGTGATCATCCCCGTCAGGACAGTATGGATTTCAGTAGTGAATGGGGAGATCCAGCAAGCTGTAGATGTGGAGATAGACTAAAGCCACTTGAACGTAGAGCAGCACGTCAACATCAGCGCTGTCTAGCACATTCACTTGTTGGGACACCAAATTACATTGCACCAGAAGTATTATTACGAACAGGTAAAACTTTCCATTTTTCCTATAACTTGGGATGCTAAACTGATGATTAGTTTTTGAAAATTATTCCTTAAAACACTTAGTTATTCTAACTACAAGGAAGTTCTACTGTGCTGTAAGACTGCTACCATCAAGCACAGTAATATAAATTATAAAAACATTCATTTGTAAGAAGCACAACATAATATATCAATATGTAAGAAATGCATTTATGAGAGTTGTAAAGAAAGTCAGATATGCTAGATGTCTAAGAAATATTGCAGTGGCATAATAGCTAGAGCATTCCTAGAAAGAAATTTAGAATTATTTTTGGTCTATGTAAATACTGAATTTTCTTTTGCTTCAGGATATACACAGCTGTGTGATTGGTGGAGTGTTGGAGTGATTCTTTTTGAAATGCTAGTAGGTCAACCTCCCTTCCTAGCACAAACACCATTGGAAACGCAAATGAAGGTATTTGGGAAAAAAATGATATCAGTTGCCTCTGTGTATAAATAATGTGTAGAAGCCAGATAAGCTTTGCTCTGCATTTAACTTGGAACGGTATATATATAACATGCTTTCCTATATTTTAATAAGTTTATATGTAATTTTAGTTGTAACTAGAAAGTGTACTTAGTTTGATATTATTTCTTCCCAAAATTTTAATATAGTGGACCATCAACCTACTTTGTTTTCATTCTTGTCATAGAAGTGTGAGATTCATCCTAATCAAAGAGAGGAAGCAATATGCTTTCACTGTAAGACCTCCTAGTAGACAACACTAATTGTTACCTTGCTTAATCTGTGGGGCGTATTTTTATTGATTTCTTCATGTATTTAGCCACTCTTTTGAAGTAGGAGTCACAGTTAAGAAGAATGTATTAATGGTTTGTTCTAGTCTTTCTTTTTTTTTAATAGTAATTTTATTAAAAATTACAACTGCAAAGATAAAAATGAATACAAACTAAAAAGAAAAAGAAAAAATAGAAGGTGCAGAAAAGAAAAAATAGAAAAATAGAAAAGAAAGTAAAAATAAAAATAAAGAAAAAATAAAAGTGAAGAAAGCAAAAGGAAATATATAAAGAAATTACTTCCCCCTTCATCACAAGTATAAACAATTACAGTAATTTATCACCTTCTCTTAAAATATAACAAATTATCTCTTCTTCCCATATCCCATCTCTTATCTATAAACAAACCCGTAAAGCCTAATCATTTCAGTCCTGATTACCAAAAGTCAATTAAGGATTACTAGAGATAAAAACATATCTATTTTAACCTTGATCAGATAAACCAACTTTATATTCCTTCCTTTTACTTCCAACAATCTTGATTTTTAGTCCCTTCAAGTAATGTCCAAAAACTTGATTTCTTTTTTTTCTTTGTCCCTTCTCACAAAATTCTTCAGTTTTAACAAGCCTCTTTTGTAAATCTAATATAGGAAAATAATCCAGGTCACTCTCTTGGTTTGTAATTTGTATACCCTTTTTAATTATTAAGACATCAGTCAGTTTCTTTTGTATGTCCAGTGTAGCATCTTTTTCCATATAATTCTTGTAGTCTGTCATTTTTAAATCCACTTTCAGATCAGTCTCAGTCTCAGGTAAAATTTGTTCCTCTTCCATCTTTTAAGCACAGTCTATCTATAGAGGCAGACACTCTTAAAATTAACTTCTGGGTCCATTATTTAAAAATATCCTTCAATATGTCCCATGTTAAAATATTTTGCTTCATTCTATATTAGTAAGTCAAATTTAAGTGTTCTTTAATTGTAATATTTAGTTCCTTCCGGTTCTCTCTAGTGTTCAACCTTCAAAGTCTCATCCTGTCGTGTTTGTTTTTTTAAAGGATTCAAAACAAAACCATTTTCCCATGGGAAGGATTCTTATAATTAATTCCAAAATCTTATTTCAAATCCATCTGGACCCTTAGTCCATTTGTAACTTTCCAAATGTTCTAACCACCCTTTTGCTGTTTATTCCCCCCCCCAAATTTTTTTTAAGTCCTTATACTTGTATTTAATGCTTCTTTCAGTAAGGATTGAAAGAAACTCACCCAATGTTTTCAGGCTTGTCGATTCAAAGGCTCCTAATAGCTAAAAAGCAGTTAACAAGTAATTTCCAAAAGTGATTAAAAAAAGAAGTATGGGAACCCAATATCCTTAAAGGCACCAGCCATGGTTTGAGCAAGATGGCTGTCCCTTCTCTCCCAGAGCTCTAAACCTTCTGGAGACTGCTGTCTTGTGGTCTCCTCGTGAGGAGCAGCTGTATGGAGCACTTCTGAGTGATCTCAAGTCCTCTCCTGGTCCACAGAGGAATTACAAAGAGATGATCTATTCACTGGCTCTTCATTCAACTGTGGTCTTCAGCTCCACTTTTAGCAGAGCCGTTTTCAGTTCACCATTTCTTCTCCAGAAGTCATTTTCCTCCAGTCCTTCAATGAAAGCCCAAATTAGGATTTTAAAACACACTGAAGATAGAACAGAAAGATTTGATGTGTAGTAATACAGTATAATGAATTTATATTGTATGCATTACACTAAAATTGAAGTTCCGTGTATCTTTGTATTATATTACATTAAATTATGAAACAATTCAAACTTGCATATAAAACCAACACACTTTGCCAAATGTTTTTAAATAGCATTATATGCCTCTAGAAATGCTTTTCCTTTTCACTAGTCTGTGCATCTTGTTGTTAACTTCAGTGTATTTTTGATAAACCTTATCTTTCATTCCAGCCAAGATCTTTTTAGTTTCTCTCTTACTCAAACAGTCCCTCATTTTAATGCTTAGACATCCACATTCAAGTTTTTTATCCACAGTTTCGGAAATTAAAGATGTGTGTTAAGGAGTGAAAGGAAGGACAGAGCTACCATGTTGTAGAGTAGCCAAAAATAATAAAAAAATGTTTATCAAAATTCTTCTGGGTTATGTTAGTGATTTGGGTTGTTGTTTCTCAGCTGCTTATATTTTAACTTTTATAATGTTTGTTATTGTTTTTATTTTATTTTAATTCTGTTCGCCGCCCAGAGTCACTTGTTGAGATGGGCAGCCATATAAATTGGATAAATAAATAAATAGATCTCCATTTGTATCCGGAGATGAAAGGGAGATAACCTGCATTAACTCCTCCCTGAAGAATCACCATTTTATTTATTTACTTGTTATCAGTAGGGCATCTAAATAAATTTGTGAACCTCTTATATGTTAAGGTGAGCTTCATGTTCTTTGTTACTTTTCTGACTATCCTAAAAGTGGAATGATGGTCCCAATAATAGGTGTAGGCATGGTTCTCAAGCCTTTATGTACAACCTTTTTATATCGACCTTTTTAATACCTCAAAAGATAAATCCAACTTTGCTGCCAGCTGTGCTTACTGAGGCTTAATGCCTAAATATAGAAGAAGTTGCTGGAATGTTGCCATCATTCCCCTTTTTCATTGGTCAAGTAGCAGTAGTGAAATGGTGGGCAATTCAAAGATTTGCTGATGCTTCCCAACTTCTGTGTATCAAAGTGGCAGCAGTAAGCCTAAAGAACTAGAACACTTTATTAGCTCTGTCCTTACTTCAACCACTTTAAAGAGTAGGAATAGGAGAATGCTGTCTCAAGCCTGCTGAGAAAATTCCTACTTTCCTCAGTTGCTTGCTAGAAAATCAAGGAAAGGGTATCAGGAGGAAAACAAAAAAAAAGCAACATTATTTTGATGTCTAGAGTTACTCTCAAGCAGATCCTCAAAGGTGGTAAACTAATCCTGCTGTTCTGTGAAAACATGTACACAGAACCAAGAGGAAGAGGTCTCCTGTCTGTAAAAGGCAAAATGCTAACTTTGGTCTTGCCTTCCACTAGGCATTAATCCAGGGTCATCTGCAGGAGGGGTCAAAAAAGCCAAGATGGCAACTGTGCAGTCAAAGGCCCACCCCTTTTTTATGTGCATCACAAACATACAAAAGGCACAGGGCCATCTCAACTTTTTGACTCCCCCTGCAAATTGCCCGTGTTAGTCTTCTGCTATGCTGCAAGTCTTTTTGTTTTATTTCAAGCTCCTTCCCTACACATGTCAGCAGTGGTTCAAAAATATTTGCTTTCAGTTTTTTGAATGTATTAGTTCCTGGAAAAAAATAATTGATCTTTTTGGTGTGTGCATGTGTATTGAATTTAAAATTTTAATGTTGTGTTATCTGTACTTTGTTTTTAAATAAAGGTTATCAATTGGAAAACATCACTGCACATCCCACTGCAAGCAAAACTAACTCCAGAGGCATCAGACCTTATTATTAAGCTCTGTCGAGGACCAGATGATCGCTTAGGCAAGAATGGTGCAGATGAAATAAAAGCACATCCATTTTTTAAATCTATTGATTTTTCAAGTGATCTACGGCAGCAACCTGCTTCTTATATTCCTAAAATTACACATCCCACAGATACATCAAATTTTGATCCAATTGACCCAGATAAATTATGGAGTGAAGATAAAGAAGGGAATGTAAATGACACACTTAATGGGTGGTATAAAAATGGTAAACATCCTGAGCATGCTTTTTATGAATTCACATTTCGAAGGTTTTTTGATGACAATGGGTATCCATATAGCTATCCAAAGCCTATTGAATATGAATACACTAATCCTCATAGATTAGAATCACAGTCAGATGAAGATGATGAGAGGATCAGTAGAGAAGTCCAAAACCGTGATCTAGTTTACATTTAATAGAGAAGATAAACAATTTTTTTGAACTTCTCAAATCTATTCTGTGAAAAAAATATCTGAGATGGTGTTGGAAAGCTGATTCTGTACCTATCTGGGTTGGGTAATGTTAATTGTTCCCATTTTTTTCCATGTAATTCTTCTCATAACAAAACAAGTCCTTTTTCATCATTAATTTATTCCATTATTGTTAGTGATTAATATAGAAAATAGTAATATTAGGAAAAATAAATTATAAATTTGAGCTTTTTGTAAATAGAAAATAGTGATTTCTTTTAGGAAATGAGATGGCTATTTTTATATAAACCACAACCATTACTTTTTTCCAGAATTTTGTAATGGTTGCCTGTCTTGCATTAGCTAATCCTTGGTAAACTCACAGACACTTTGTCTAGTTGGGCATATTATGAAGTACCATATATATAAAGCAAAGAAGGATAAGGTCATTAGTTCTTATGAGGTCTGGCTGTAGAACACAGCTGCAATCTAAAATTCGTGAAATGACTAACCATTGAAAATAGTGTCTCTGTCTTCATTAAATATAAATAAGATTGCACTTTCCGACTATCTGTATTCTGACAATAAATGAATCAGCGTGTTGGATTATAATTGTTTTCAATTTTGCATAACAAATTGTAATTGATGGTTCCATGCAGCAACTCAAAATAGGTAGTAGAAATGAAAATAATGGTTTATCACAAAATTAATGTTAAAGGCTTGATTTTAGTTTTTGTGGTTCTCATCCTGCAAATTTTGACAAAACAAGATTAACAATATTTGGATCCCCATGATATCTAACTGCAAAATCTCTTTTAATAACTTTATTGCATACTGTCCAGCACTCCCAAATTACTAGTTTAGAATAAATCCAGCCTATGTTTAACAGGGGTTATTTATAATTTACATCATTTTTCTATTCTGAATCAGTGCCCTGAAATTTTTTTTAAAAGCTGCAATTTATGCATCTTTTGCTATTGTAGGCTTTTTTCCTCTACTGGCAATACAAAATATTCTTTTTTGTTTACAGATATATAGCATAGCACTGTGTAAATATTTCAAGCTATCCCTTGAACTCCTGTGTTAGTATTCTTACACCTAAAGAATCTCCAAGCTCCACATTCTGCGCTTCCTAATGTCATATTTTAAAATATGTGTATTCTCTGTTTTTTTTAAATGTTTAGAAAATCTCTTTTTCCAGCCAGTTATTTATTGTTTATTATATTTATGTTGAATGTTTCATTGAAAAGAAGAGTGGTTTACAAGTAACTACTCAGTAACATTCTATCCAGCCTGTTTTTCAGGCAAAACACATTTAATTTCAGCAATAGAAGAACTTGTGCCTTTGTAGCAGTGTCAGTTACTTTGCTTTTCTTTTGAGCAGATTATTGAAACATAAGTACAGTTTAGACAAATGGAAAATGTGTGTCTTCAAAAAAAATCTGTTTTCCAAAATGTCTACTATATCAATTCTGATTCACACTTCAGCACTGTATTTCTTACACGTAGTGAGCATAGTAAACAGGTTATGCACCTTTTCTCAATCAGTATGCTCTGTGCCCTCCTATTCATACACTGTTCATACACTGTTCTGCAGACAATCACATAATCTTGCTCCAAGCTACCACCAAAACATAGGTTCTATGTATGGAGCTAGAATGCAGACAATGCAGTGTACAGTTATAATTTTTAAGATTTGTTTGTTTTGTAAAATAAGTCTTATTTTAAAGAGGATTGTCCTCGGTTTAATATTTAGGATTTCCAGTTAAACTGGCAAATTTTTATTATTATATTTGTCTTGCAATGAAATATAATATATTCCTGGTTAAAGCCAGATAAATCTAATCTGCTATTGGGAAACTGCTTTGTAAATTTGAAAACAGAATTTTCATTGATTAAGTTATTGAATACAATCAAAAGTTAAGCATATACTATACTGAAATTGATAGGTTTTTAAGTACACAGATAAACATCAGACACATTAATTTTCATTGGAAATTGAGGAAAGTTGATTTTTCTGGATATGTATGTATCTGTTTTCAGCTAAGAAGTGATAGTGTAATATTCGTATAAGTATATTTTACATTAATTTTTTTTAATTAAGCTTGTTAATATTTGTATGCTGAGAAATACATGTGCTATAATTCTACTAGTTTGTAACATATAAAAATACTGCCTCTGCAGGCCATCCCAAAGAGATGAAAGTTACTCAGTTTTGGTGGAGGAGAGTGTTAAATTAGGACAGCTAAAATTCATACCTTGAAAAACTTCATGTAATAATACGTTGGTGTGAATTTAATGTATTGCAAGCCTTTTTTAGAATGATTCTTTTTCACTGAATGAAAACACTAGTGTATTCTAACATACCTGTAAATTGTCTTGGAAAACAAAACATTCTCTATGACCAATCGCGACTATTATTCTTGCCTATGACAATTCATTTTGTGCATTTCTAGGATTTCTCACATGCAGGATTTTTTACACTTCATTTTAAAGTAATCTCTAGTATCAATCCAGGGTATATTGTAGTGTGTGTTGTTGCATTTATCTTTGTATATATTTCAATTCTTCTGGGGTTTTTCGCATTTAAGATTTGCAGCATGTTCAAATTCATTTTTGCAATGGAATTGAACAAAATACAAATAATAGCTCCACATTTGGGTTTTGAATAAACTTATTTTCAATTAAACATAAAACAATGCTTTGCTCTTCTAATATATACATATGCACTGTATTTATAAAATGTTGTATTATATTATTGTCCTGTAAATATTGGTATACTGTTCTCTTACATTCCACCCTAGGGCAGGCCCTTTTACTGGAGCTTTTCTACCATATTTGTAGCAGAAACTGTAGAATGTATGATTAAAGCTAATTTGAAACTTTAAAGCAAATCTGCATTTCCAGTGTACAAAGCTGTGATGAAAAATATGTTCTTGGGACTTTGTTGATACATCTAGAAAACGTAGTGTGAGTGAAGTAATAGATGCTGCTTTTATCCCAAAGTACTATTAAATTCTCTCTGCAAGTATGTCTGTTTTTTGAAATGAGACACTTGTTGCAACGTAATATTTGAATCTAATAGTAAATGGAGTGCCTTCCTCTGAAAGGTGCTGTTCAAAATTAGCTTTTATATTGCATTTTTATATATGCTTTTTATATTACAAATACTCTGCTGATAAATATAATTTTTATTTTTAGAAAAGCAGTGCTTTGGCATACTATATACATGCATCAACTCTGCATATTTTTGCTTGTAATAACTGATAGATTAAATTTCTGGAGTGTTGTACAGGTACATTTACATTTTGAAATAAGTTTTCTTTAGTGTACCATATGTTAGGATAATAAAATTTAAGTTCAGTGACTAAGTTGACAGATATAATTTATAATGTTAAAAAATGTGAGAGTTTGATCTTCTGTGATGAGTGGGAATACAAAATTCATATTTACTTCATGGTATGCTACTTTTTCATTATTGCCTGACCCAGTCATATTTTCTAATTACATTAAGAGAAAATTTACAAGGTGGTATAAACAACTTGGTAATCTAAGAAAGACACTATAGTGTAGCAAGTTGGATGTAATTTTAATGGAATTTGCATTCAAATCTTGTTTTAGTTGGCAGTTTTATTATCACATTTTCAAAAAACAGTACAGTACTGCTGTTACGATAGAGCAGGGTTTCTCAACTGAGGTTCTGCAGAACCCTGGTTGAGAAACCCTGACTGTAGATCATGCACATGGATTTGAGCATATGTAGAGATTAAACTTGTATCATTTTAGAGCTGAGTAGACTTGATAGAAGTCTGCCCCCTATCTTCAGCATACTTGTAAAATGTCATGGTTGCTACTCAGTTACTTTTCAACTACTTAATTGTAATCAGCAATGTAATAATTTTCTGCCTGTTGTGTTTGGTTTTTTTTTTAGGATATTGATCCTAATTTCATTTTCTTTATATTGCCTCATGACTTCTTATTGTGTATCTGCTTCTAGGTGGGCTTACAATCTCAAAGTAGCAGTTTCTTTACCTGCTCAGGTTCCGCAAATAAATTAGCCTGGGACATTTCTCTAAGAACAGGAGCAGCACTCCCACAAAAAGTCATTTGTTTATTTTGCAGTCTTCTCACTCTTTACTACTGCTGGCCATGATTGGGCATAGTAGGATGGCTGATGCTTTTTTTCATATCATAATGGGTCTCCATCTCCTGTTTTTATGGGTCTTGAAATTGCTTTAGTTTGTATTTTCAGTGTAACAGATTGTTACAAATGTAATAGGTTCAAGTAACTCTTTTTGTGTCATACAGGTCAGACACTCCACTATTAAAATGTTGAATGTTCTTAAGTTTGGAACAAGAAAACAAAGGGAGAAAACAAATTCTAGGCAACTCTTCCAATTATTAGCCATGGATCTACCTAATGTTGGTTAACCATCTATGGTGGTATCAGTCATCACTTCCTTTTATTTTGATATTCTTAGTGTTCCTTAGAGAAGGTCATGTTGAGTTGGAGCAGCATTTCACAAATGTTATTGTTTAGCTTTGGGGCTTTTTATAATTATTTTATTTAGCAAACTTAGCAATTTTTTTTATTTAGCAAATTTTATATAGACAGAGGTTACAAATAATTGATAGTGCCATTCATTAATGATCTACCATCATAAGCTCTTCAGTGTTGGTTACAGCACTTCATGGGTGCAGATTTGGTTTAGGTATTTCTGATTCAAGTTGCAACTACTTTCTCCTCAGAACTGAAACTAAAAATGGAGGGGTTTTGGTGTTTTGGAACACAGCTGCTTGACCACAGGCAAATAGAAATAGGGTTAAATAGCATTTTTAACCACTTCAGGTATTGCTTTGGTACAAGTAGACCCTGTCTATGTAGCAGTCCATTTATTACTATGCATGTCCACAGCTTTTACTTTCTTATTCCAGCCCTCTGTAAAATTCAGTGGCTATTAGACCATTGTTCTACCACAGATGCAATTTTCTTACTATTTTAATGTTTTTTCCGTCATATCTTTATTAATTGCTTCTGAATACTTTTGAACTCTTCTTAGTGAATTTTTAAAACAAAGTAAACCTAGAAAGCAGGTATCTCTGAATATTTTGAAGAATCCTCATCCTCCATAATTATTTCAGTGTACTTTAATGGCCATTTGGAACATCATTGTAGTTTTACTCTGTGGAATCAGCAGTTAGGTTTGCTCAGCATACTGCAGTGAAATGTGGCTGATTATGCCTCAATATGTTGTATGAACCCAGGCAATATGGTTAAATTTATGGTTCACTCTGCTGTGCAAAGCCAGGTACTCAATTTAAAAAATATTTATGAGTTATTACGTAATTTAAACATAACTCATGACTATGAATGAGTCACAAAGTAGGCAACCACATTTAGCCTGAATGTTCTGCAAGCTGTTGCCCCTGTGATCCATGATTCATTGTGTTGTGTGTACCCAGAACATGAGGTTGGGTAAAGTAGTAGTAGTAGTGGTAGTACTCAGTTATTTAATAATTTATTAAATTTATATGCTGCCTAATTCCCAGCAACGCTGGGGAGTTGCTCCCAGCAAGACTGGACTGTTGCCAAATTAATATGAACAAATGTGTGATACAATGTAGAGAGTATTAATGGATATTATGTTTTCGACTTCCAAGCAAAAGTAATGATTGTGGAGAAACACGTGGTTTAAGCTACCCAAATTACTCAGCAGAATTTGAAAATAAGTAACTTCCTGGTCCTCTAGTTAAATATTGCCTTGCTGTATTGTATCAATTAACACTATTACTGTATAAATGAGGGTTTTTAAATCCAAAGTTGGGCAAATGTCATTCGAAATCAATTGGGATAGAAAACTTGCCCGCTGTTTAGTGTCATCTCAGTTCGTCTGGTTTTAACAAAGACAGGCTGTACATTTTATATTTTGCCCATCACCACGGCGATCTGGTTTCGCGCGTCCGCGTCTCAGTTTTATGGTGAGCGTGCGGGCAGACTTAATGTGCACACTTGGATTCCGTGGTCTAAGCTCTACCCGCCTCATTTCCTGGTTTGAATGATGATCCGCAGAGTCAGCAAGAGGTTAATGGAGAAGGCGGAGGAGGAGCGGGCGATAACTTCAGCGAGGAAGCTTGAGAGACACCTCCCGGTCTCTTCCCATCTTTCGGCTGCCGGGGCCGCCGAGCCGGCCACGCTGCTCCCCTCCCTGGGAGAACTGGCGAAGGCCACCACCGGCACCCCTCGCTCGCGCCGGGGCAAAGCGGCGGCACCACCCGTCGCCGAGCAACGGGAGAGCTCCTCCTCCTCCTCCTCCGCTCTCCCGTTAGCCCTCGGGGCGAGATCTCGCGAGGCTTGCCAATTGGAGGCGCCGCCATATTGTGTGACACTATTTTGATTTGGATTTGGCTGGTTGAGACACGCAGCGAGCGGAGGAGGAGGAGGGACGGGAGCGACTGGGAAGCCGGAGCGGTTCCAAGCGAGGTCGGGAGAGGCGGTGGCGGCGGCGCCTGGAAGACCCCTCCGCCAGCCATTCCGCCTTCCCCCGCCGCCCCTTCCGCGCTGCCCGCCACAGCAGCAGCCCCAGCACGGACCCCCCTCCTCCCTCCCCCGGCGGCAGCGGCGGCGGCGGGAGGCGGCGGCGGCGGCGGCGGCTCCGGAGTGGCTCGGAGGGGCCGCCTGTCCGGCTGGAGGTGGCGGCGGCGGCTGCTGCCGCTGATGCGGGGAACGGAGGAGGAGCTGGCGCGGAGGAAGGGTGAGCAAACTCCGCGGAGGCGGGCCTGGTGAGGCTTGCGCCCTGTCCCCTGCCGGGAGAGGAGACCCCGCTGCCTGTCTGGGCCCGGCTGGCCGCAGTGCCCGGGAGAAGGAGGGGCAGAGAGCTAGCTAGCGCGGAGGGGGGGCGTGTGCAGGCAGAGGCAGGGCTGGGTGGCGGTGGCCCCGTTTGGGAGAGGAGGAGTGGGCTGAGCGGCCGAGGCTTGCCGCGGGCTGCCGGGGAACTGGGGCTGGATGCCGCGTCCGAAGTTGGACTCGTTTGGTTGAAGGCTGGGAAGCTCCTGCCGAGCCGCCGACCACGGCTGTGGCCTCAGAGCCGCTTCCGAGGCGTCCCGGGAGACGAGTGCCTTTTTGCCTCCTTGAATTTGAAAGCTGCTCTTGCGCTGGTCCAGTTTTCTGTTGGGCGTCGTACCTGATTGTCTCTGTTCTGCCTCGCTTCTCCTTCCGTGAAGAATAGTTCCTGCTGTTGACTCCCAAGTGTCCCAATTTGATGGATGTAGGAAGTGTGCACTGATTGTATGTATGTATATGCTTGTTTAGGTTTTTCTTTGTTGTGTTTTGTTCTATTTAAGAGATACTTAGGCTAGCTAGAGTGCTTACGTTAATATTAGAAATATGCAAAATTTGAGATTCAAACATGGCATGAGCAAGAGCTCATTTATAAGGGGAGATAAAGGGATATTTACCTGTTAGATTTGTATCCTGCATTTTTTAAGAGCTCAAGGTGGTGTACACACCGCTCATTCATCACATTCTTTTTCCCCATATCAACATCCCTATGGGATAGGTTGGGATTGAAAAAGAGAATGACTGGACCAAGTCACCTGGTGAGCTTCTTTGGCTGAGGGTGGACTTCAACCAGGGTCTTCCCAGTGCTAGTCCCAGCATCTTAACCACTGTAAGATATTGCCTGTTCAGGAATGGTGTAAAAGCTCTACAGAACAAAATGAAGCTCCTCAGATACTTGGCTGTTAACAGAAAAGCAGTTTCATGAGCCCTATTGAGGCAGGAAATTCCAAAATCTGGGCACCTCAGCTGAGAAGGCTATGTTCAGTCAGCCATGTATCAGGCAGGATCTATTAGTAGATCCCAGTGATTGGTTGGGTTATCTGGGAGAGATTGATCTTTTAAATAAAGTCAGATGTATCTTTGTCTTAATAAGTAATCTTATGTTTATAAAAATACCCTAATTTAAAAACTTGGTTCTGCAGTATTTTTCTGCTAAAGTTTTAGGTATTGTTTGTTTTATTAGTAATAATCCTCCTGGATGTGTGTAAGGTGTATGTGATGATGACTACATCTCCAAGAATCTAAGCTGAACAAAAGCATTCCTGTGCACAATTGTTACATCAGCATCCAGGAGCAAAATATTCTCAGATCTTGACCCTAATTTTTCAAGAAAAATGCAGTTTCATCAAGGCTATACCTGTACTCTTGTGTCAGCTTTTCTACTGAGCAGTAGTTTGTTCCCAAATTCAGAGGCTTTTTTTTTTCTGCTCCCAATTACCAGTTGAGAACATATCCTGGTTTCCAAATAATGATTATATGAATAATGTGAGCGAAGGCTATGGGATGCCTTCCAAAGGTTTTGTACTCAAGTAAGCTTCAACCAGCATGGTCACAGTTCTAAAAATTTGGATGGGAACGAAGTATAGTATCTACCTCTGTAGTAAGAACTTTCAGGAACTGTTTTGTGCTATCATATCTTGCAACATAATCCTCTTGGAAGAATCACAAAAAGTGTTGCTGATATCTCACTCCATCACATTGTAGCTGTCTGAAAACTGATGATCCTGATTTTAAAAATCAGTATGAAAATATTAGGGTTTATCTTCAACAAAATGTAATTGTGTTCTTTTGAGATACTCACCAATACTTTTTATCACTATAATGACTTTAAACCTTTTTTCAATTGGAGCTCAAGCAAAGTGTACAGGAAAAAAAAATAGTGCCTGCAGTGTTGCACAGCTCTTTCTCATTCTGTTACATTTGCAAACAATTAGAAGAGCTTGATTTATTTTAACAAAATGTTATTAAGCATATTTTATGAGATTCTCCATTATACATGTATTTTGTTTAGTACAGTGACTTACAGATAGAAACCTTACCATGTACAGGTAGTCCTCGGTTTACAACCATTTGTTCAATGACCGTTCAAAGTTACAATGGCATTAAACGAGGAGACTTATGGCCGGTCCTCAAAGTTGCAGCCATCGTCGTGTCCCCAGGGTCACATAATCGTGATTCGGGCACTTGGCAACTGACTCACAATTATGACAGTTGCAGTGGTCCGCAGTCACATGATCACCATTTGTGAGCTTCACTGCCAGCTTCCAAAAAACAAAGTCAATGGGGAAGCCAGCAGGAAGTTGCAAATGACGATCATGTGACTTTGCGCCTAACAACCAAGTGAGATGCACCTAATGACTATAACTGGAACTGCCGGAATGGTTGTCGTAAGTTGATGTGGTCACATGATATCACACTTTACAACCATGTCACTTAGCGATGGAGTTCCTCATTCCAGTTACCATTGTTAACCGAAGACTACATGTATATACTGGTTTCATTCTTAGGTTTTTGGGTGATAGTATTTTCCTTATTCGGTGTAATTTTAGTTAGCTAAAATTGATTTCTATTTATATAAGCAGATTTTTTACTTATGTTATTAGAATAAAAGTTTATTTGCAGTAGTTCTGCACATGTTGAGAGCCTTGTAGACTTCTTGAGTCTGATATAGGAGAATGGATGAAGCTGAAATGGCACTCTTAGCAAGGTCTGAATCTGATTTGCTTTAAATAATATGAAAAGCTTTGAAGTCATTTCCTTAGGGGAATGTTCATTTAAGATAAATCAGCAAGGAATGAGGTATTCTTTGTACAGTTGGGTATCTCAAAATGATATAAAGTAACCTTTTGAACTGGTGGGCATATTTGACATTTGAAAACATATTGCAGGTTTTCAAAATGGCTGCTGGGAGCTTAACCATTTACAAATTGTCTACTAAGATACACATTAGAAAGCACCGTTTTACTAGAATATTACCTGCCTCCCTCTCTACCTTTCTGTCCTGCAGGATGCTGTGTATTGTCTGTTTTCTTTTTCTGGGTAAATGAGCATACTTCTGATTCAGACCATCATTTTTATTACTAAAAGAAAGTCTGTATGGGGAGGGGGGTTAGAGACATTTTTAAAAGTATGTAGCTGACGTTGATCCCAAAATGCTAAGCAGGGCCAGGACTCCAAATAGCATTTGGATAAAACACCTATGCTATTTGTTAGACTGGGAAATCAAAAAATATCCCCTAAGAAAGCAGTGGCAAATCATTCTGTATTGCTACTCAGAAAACTACATGGATACAATCCATGTAATCCCCAATAGTTGACCTCAATTTAAGGAAGTTTTTCTTTTACATAACTGTTCACAATGATTTGGTTATCTTGGAATGTCTTGTCTTTGGAGATATGGCTTTGTGCCAGAATGGAACTTCAGTATTCTATAGTATTGAAACTGATTGTTTCTCAGTGGAATATTTGTCAAAATGGTTTAAAAATAAGCTCATTTTACTGTTCCACTATTTTTAAAAAAATTTAAATTACCCCTTCTTTTGAACTTTATAGCCTAACAACTTTTTATCTTGAAGTTGCAGAATGTCTTCATGTTTTTTTCTTCCAGCTTATGTTGACCATGAGTCTTGTGATGATAAGTGAGAATGTGAAGCTAGCACGTGAATATGCATTGCTTGGGAATTATGATTCTGCAATGGTTTACTATCAGGGAGTACTTGACCAAATGAGCAAATACCTCTCTTCTGTCAAAGATACGTATCTCCAGCAGAAATGGCAACAAGTGAGCTTTCATTTTCTTGTTTTGTTCCTTTACTTTCATTTATTAAATAGGTTTATCAACAAAAGACATTTTAATTAGTCCTCACTTAAAAAGATGAGTTAAATTAAATAACCATGCCTGTTGCTAAACACTCTTGAATTACAACAGGGAGTACAAAAATAATAATTAACAAAAGCTGCTATATATTGTTGGAGAGAAGGCTATCTCTATTAAAAGAGTAAAATAAAACTTGCTTCAAAAACATTTGTACCTTCTGAATCCAGTTTGATTAAAAGTGTTGGTTGGTTAATCTAAAGCTTACTGCCGTCTTGAGCTGGTGTACTTAATTTGGAAATGTGCCATGTAAATGTGTGAGCATTTCTTGGACTGTGCCACTTCAAACTGTTTTGCTTTTAAAAGTATTCATACATTTAAGTTGTTGTTTTTTTCCCCTAAAGTTCATCAGAGTTTTACTGCAAGAATCATCAGCACAATTGCCTCTCTGTAATAGGCCTCAACAGTTTTTTGTAATGTGTTACAGAGTTAAAACTTGTTCATGTATCAGAGCCACAAACATTTCATTAGGTATTTAATTTCATCTGAAGAAAGTTGCTATCTTAAGTTGACAAGTTTCTACAAGTTAACATTATGCTTCTTTGTACTTCATGTTTTTAATCAGGTTAGGCAGGAGATAAGTATAGAAGCTAAGCATGTGAAGGATATCATGAAGACACTAGAAAGTTTTAAATTAGACAGCACTCCTTTAAAAGCGGCACATCAGGAATTACCAGCTCATGATGGAGAAGTCTGGTCATTGCCTGTACCTGCTGAACGTAGGTAAGAAACACCGTGAGGGAAAAGCAGATTGGGGAGTTCAAATATTAAATGTTAAAAATGTATGTCTGTTAAATATTGTTTGATTCGAAACCACAGAAGCATTCAATGCTGTCTTTCACTCCCATTAATAGGGCTCCTATGAATAATTGACTAAATCTGTTTATTGAAAGCAAACTAATATGTGCAAGAACAATTTCATGCAGTTATAACACATTTGCACAAAACACAGATTCTGGGAGATTAAGGGGAGGTATAATCTTTAATATATTCAAATATTCTAGGATAAGAATATTTGATTGTATTAGCTTATTCTATCTGTTTAGATTTCTTAATAAATATCTTACCATATATACACTTTTCTCCCATTTTGTACTCATTCAGATCTTCACCAGGACCTAGGAAACGTCAGTCAGCTCAATGCAGTGATTGCAGAAACCAAAATAACCGAGCAGGAGCAGCTGCTAGAGTCCTTCATCGGCCTTCTTCCCGAAATACTAATGATAAAGGCAAAGTTGTTCGTGGTCGGGAAAAGAAAGATCCATTAAATAAAGGAAAAGAGGAAAAAGTAAGTTTCATGAATGTGAAACCAACATCTCAGAATCCTATAAAATATCCCTCTCATCATTTGAATGGTCTCTTACCTATCAGCATTTCCTGTAGATAGAACATGTGTAAAAGTTTGAATATGTCTTAAAAGAGAAACCACAAATAATAGTGCAATCTTCTGCTTACTCAGAATAGGGTTTACGTTTCAGATATGTGAGCACAGAATTGAATTTTGATGGACCTAAAATTGTACAGTGTTTGGTGGGTTGGTATACACAGATAAATAATATTAGAATGTTCTTGTAAATAGTTGGAAGGCTTGGACATCTGAAATTGCATCCAGTGTTGCTCTTTTAGAAAGATGTTTTACATTCTTGGAAGGTTATATATATAGTTAGGAAGACTAGAGAAGGGAGACAGTTTTGTTGGTTGGTCTCTGTTCCGGAACAGTCCTTAGCATTAACATGGCAAATAAGACATGATTGTATTGAGAAAAATATAGTTCATTGTAAATGCTGATCAAGTCTGAGTTGCAGGAAATCAATCCTCGAAAATGTCAATCCACTGTGCAATTGATATGATAAAGATAGTTTTCATATTCGGCATTATTAAGATTGAAATCAGAAAAACTACTGATACTTTAATGCTGCTTGAGCTATTGGAGGAAATGTGGAATATAAATCTAATGATCAAAAGTGGGGCTACACTTATGCTATGTGCATTTCTAGTTAAAAAGTAAATTCTCTGAATTAATTTTGACTCCTGGTGACTTCATCCATGTTGTTTCCTTGCCAAAAGTATAGAAGTGGTTTGCTATTGCTTTCTTCCACAATGTGTTTTTGACTTCCCAGTCTAACTCTGGTATTCTCTGATAGTCTCCTATCCAAATACTAAGCAGGTCTGACCCTAGGTAATATTGCAGATCTGGAGAAGGTGCAGAAAATGACAACCCTGCTTTTCAAGGGAATGAACCAGTTTCCCTATGCAGAATGAGTACAACAATTGGGTCTTTTTAGTTGAGAAACAATATGGCTAACTAAAGTAAAGTGGGAAACCATTTAAATGTGATCCAACCCATTACATTATGCCATAGAATGGTTAATTGCTTAGGCAGAACATGTTATATGAACACAGGAATTTTATTTTGTTAAGTCATGTTTAGGGTGTTTTGTGAATCTAGCCAAAGGAAGCAGAGTGGCATTTAAAGGTGTATTTATCATGCAGAGAAAGGAGAGAAGAATCAGATTAGCTTTTTGATGTTTGGGTGAGAGTCCAAAGAACAGGACCACTATGAACAGGAGCTCCTAATTAGATTCCTCTTAAGGATGAAAGAGGAAAAAACTAAGAGTAAGCCACTATAGGAATGAGGGCAAGTAATACAGTGCAGGGGTGAAGAAAACCAGCCCACCTGGGAGAAGAATTTCTAAACTCAAACCTAGATGAAACTACTTCTATATTGTTGCCAAATAAATTGTACAGTTCTCACTGTGGGATTGAGTATGGATATCAAATAATGACATTCCCATGTTAAAAGGCACTCCAGTAGTTATGGGGGACAGGGGGAAGCATCAGCCTTCTCAAGTAAATCTGGAGGTGATGACTTGTAGTAAAATCCTTTGCACTTCACCCTAAGCTGCAGTTTACTCCTTGAACAGTAGAGGGCACAGTTATGTTGAAACTACTTTTTTGTGTTATAACTCTGTCAACTGATGAAAGGGATACAGTATTTTTCTATTAACAGAAAAGCAAGAAGGAAATCATCAAAGTAGTGGGGGCTGAAGGTCTATTTTTGGGGGGTTTAGAAAGGTTCTAAGTGATGAAAGCATGTATTTTGAAATCTAGAGACTTTTTAAGAGAAATGATGAAACATTTATACTTCTGTAAGGCTTAATGAATCTATTCCATTTCTCAAACTCAAAAAAGGTCTGATGATGTTGCCCCCCACTTTAAGGTTCTGGGGTCCACAAAATGGATGCAAATAGACTAGTGTGTACAGCTTTGCTGTATGCATATTCAACCAAACTAAATTGACTAAGGTAGCATACGGATGCTTTTCAGCAAAGAGATTTCTCAAGGGCACATGGTAATCCTTATTTATTTTATTTAAGAGATTTAAATAAATCTATATTTATTTATGTATTAAATCACATTTATATGGCTGTCCATCTCACAAGAAGTGACTCTGGGTGGTGTACAATAACCCTTGGCATCTCACAACAACAGTAAAAAGAAATAAAACAATCTCACACTACAGTATACAAAAACAACAACAACACTGCACTTCCCCCATGGCAGCATGACATCACTATATCAACTCTACAATTGCTGGCTCACTGCCACCCTAGTCAGGTCTTCATGGCCTTCCAGAAGGCCAAGAGGGTAACAGCCTTCCAGGTGTCAGAGGGGATGGGGGGAAGCTGTTCTAAAGTGTAGGGGCTGCTGTGGAGGAGGCACACCTCTTAGGACCTACCAGGTGGCAACATTTAAGGGAAGGACCTGGAGCATGCCCACCCTATCGTACCTGGTGGTGCAGGCAGATACCCTCAGGGAGAGACAGTCCTGCAAATTACCTTACCTTGTGTCATTCAGGGTTTCAAAGGTGATAACCAGCACTTGAATTGCACCCAGAAAGAAAGTGGAAGCAGTGTAGCATGGGCAAATCACAGAGCACACAAAACTGTGCACACTGCTGCATTCTGGATCAGTAGTAGGGCACATTGAGTAATCCAGTGGAGAAGTAACTAAGGCATAAGTGACTGTGAGCAAGGCCTTCCAGTCCAGTGCACAAGATGATTACACTTTGCAAAGGGCCCCCTAGCCACGACTGCCACCTGTTCCCTGGGCAGGAGCCATAGTCCAGGAGGACCCCCAAATTGCACATCACTTCTCTCTAGGGGAGTACTATCCTGTCAAGAGTCAAAGATGACAATTCTCTGGACTGTTGGGGTGGGGGGGCAAAAACCCAAAGCCATTCGATCTTTCTGGGGTTGATTCCTAGCCAGTTCCTTCCCATCCAGGCCGTCATGGCCTCGAGTCATTGGGCAGGCACTTGAACAGCATCACCTGCCTGGTGTGGAGTGGAGATGTATAACTGGGTATCATTACATACTGATGATATTGCTCCTCATGCCATCAAATTACCTCACACAGTGGCTTTACATAGATATTAAATAGGTTAGAGATGTGAGTTGTGAGATGCCATACATAAGAGGGGCTTGGGGCTAGGCTTTTTCCCCATTACCAACATTGAGTGAAGCCAGCCATAGAGGAAGGAGAGAACCACTACAAAATAGTGACACTCCCAACCCTCAAAGTAGCTCCAGAAGGATACCATGCTCAATGGTATCAATAGCTGCCAAGAGATCCTGGAGGACCAGAATGGACACACCACCCCCATTCTGAGCCTTCCAGAGGTCATCCATAAGTGCAACCAATGCTGTCTCTGTACTATAATCTGGCCTGAACCCTGACTAAAAAGGGTCTAGATAATCCATCACTGTCAGCCCTTTGAGGTAAACCAGACTTGAACATCAAAGTTATGAATACTAAAACTACTTTTGTTATAAGGTTACAGTAACAGTCTTGCAACTCTGAATGTGCCTACCCCCTCCCTGCCTTTATCCTAAAGAGAACTTGAGCAGGTCAAGTCTGAGACATTTTCTCAAATTGCATTCTGGCTTTGGACTCTTTCTTATTTGACTGTTGCCTTGACTTCCTCCTGTTCTCAAGGTGATTCTCACAGGCCGTTACAGTCTCATCCAGGTTGCTCTGAAGCTGAGCACCTACCACTCTCAACTATATTCCCTAAAACAGAAAATTTGGAAACTGGGCAAAAGATGTCCAAAGATGGCTTCTTGAGAAGGAGGTGCACCATCTCCTCTTTCAAGGCAGGTAGAACCCCCCCCCATACAAAGAGGCATTAAGCACCCCATGGACCCCAACCACGTGCAACCTCTCCAACCAACCAGGTGGGGGAAGGGTTCAGGACAGAAGTAGCAAGGCTCACAGCAGCAAAACTCCATTTCCTTAGGATCAACTGGCTCAAACTCTTCCCAGATAACCAAACTGGGATGTTTCACAATCACTTCTGTAGGAACTGCCCGGCTGGAGTCCAACTCAGAGTGAAGCCATGTAATTTTGTCCGACAGACACCTACAGTAGTTCTCATAGCAGCCCTGCAGGGGTTCCCCCAGTCCCTCCTTACCCAGAAGGAACCTACTCTCCAGGAACAGAGCTGCTGGCCAACTATCTGTGGATGTAATCAGGATGGTGAAATAAACATGCATCATTGCTCTTATTGCCACAGTGTAAGTCCTAAAATGGCTCTTACCTGTGCCCGGTCAGCTTCACTCTTTGTTTGCAACGGCACTCTGGGGTCTCTTGCATCATTTAATCTCCTGGAGCTCCTTTGTAAACCAGGAGGCTCTACAACATCCACGATCACAGAGAGTCTGCACAGGCATGATCCAATCCAAGGTTCTCATCAATGCTCATTCCAAGCTGCAACTAAGGCTTTGTCTGAGACATGCACCAGCACTTTGGGAATAACCCCAAGCTCCTTCTGAAATCCTATTAGGTCCATCAGTCACCTGGGGTAGGCCAATCAAATAAGCCCTTCCTCTCTGGAGTGGGGGTGGCTACAGAGAAGTCTAGGGCCAAGGGGGAGTGATCTGTTATCCCCCAACCCCAGATCACATTGCCACTGACCCCAAACAAAAAACAGATCATCTGTATGACCCCTGCTGTGAGTTGGATCAGGTCCATGGTAGCCACGAACTCTGAGCAGAGAGAAGGTAGTTTGAAGTCCCCCAGAACTATCAGTCTGGGGAACTCCACTGTCAATTTGGTCACCAAGCCAAGGAGCTCAGGCAGGGCCACCACTATGGTGGAGGAAGGAAGATAGGTGTGCAGCAAGCCTAGTGATTCTTACAGTTCAGTTTCACAAAGAGGGTCTCACATCCAGCTAGCTCCTTATTGTCCTTACAAACCAATCCTTATCTGTGTAATGAAGTGACTGGAAACATGTAAAATGTTGAGAATTCAAACTGCTTCAAGCTCAAAAAAGCCCATGTTTTGGTTGTTCAGTTGCAGGTGTGAATTTGAAATGGTTTGAACACTACTAGCAATGACGTATTTGTAGTAGAACAATGCTGGCTTTCATGCAGTGAGTTGTTGGGCATCAGGGTTTTTAAGATGTATGTAGCTTGGAGGAAATGCAAGCTGCCTATCCTTATTTTCAGATGTCTGTGAAAAAGTGTTTTGCCTGTTTCCGATTCCTGAAGACTTCTCAGGAAACTTGTACTGCTTTCCCATGGTGGAAGAAAGACTGACCGTGTTTACTTTGCAAAGAAGTTCAAGTATTTTAGTAATATTATATTTATATTGCAAATAGTTTATGTGTAGTGTTTGCATCCTTTTGTACAATTACAGTGGTACCTTGGTTCACGAACTTAATTCGTTCCATGACTCTGGTCGCGAACCAAATTGGTCGTGAACCGAATCAAATTTTCCCATAAGGTTCAATGTAAATACAGTTAATCCGTTCTGACCCCTCCGAATTTGGTCGCGACCCAATTTTTGATCACGTCCTGAATCAAATTTCCCCATAAGGTTCAGTGTAATTACGGTTAATCCGTTCTAAACCATATGTTGTTGTTTTTTTAAACCGCAAAAATATGACACAAAGTACAGTACGAAGAGAGAGAAAACTAACCTTGCTCGACGCGACTTCTGGCGTGGAGGACAGGAAGGCGGGTGGGGAGGTGGTTACTACTTGGAGGGAGAGTCCCCCTCCCTACAGGAAGCCGCGACCATGTGTCATGGGAGGGAAAATGGCTGCGGATCCTGTTCGTCACCCGATCCGGCGTTCGCAGAGGCAAAATTTTGCGACTGGAGCTGTTCGTGAACCGAATTGTTCGTGAACAGAAGCGTTCGTGAACCAAGGTACCACTGTATGTCTTTATCTGAAGGTTTATCATTTTATTGTTATGAAACTTACGTTAAACAAGACGTTGGTATAATTGTGAGCAATATTAAAATAATGTTTGATAAGCATTTTTTATGTAATGCAGAATAAGTCCTCAACTGATATTTCAGAACCTGAGCCAAAGAAATTTGATGGCACTGGATATGATAAAGACTTAGTAGAAGCTTTAGAAAGAGATATCATTTCCCAAAATCCCAATGTTCGATGGTAAGTATAAGCCATGTCTCTTCTTTTAAGTTGTTAGGTCTGTAAATAAGCTTGATAGGCTTTTAGAGAAATACATTATGCCCCCCTAGAGAAAATTAAATCTAATTGTAATTGAGATGCTAATTTATGAGAACTGATGGAGCAGACCTTGCTTAGTGAGACAGCTTATCCACTGGGATTTTACAAATCTCTGTAGTGTTCAGCTAAGTTGAGCAAAAGCATTTTAATTGGCAGATAATAGGGGTGACAGTTTATCAGCTGTTTATCCTGAAGCCAGAAACAGCAACATAATAATAGACCACAGCTTAAAGGGAACATAGAACAGCTTTATAAACATATTTTTATTTATTTTATTTATTTATACATCACATTTATATAGTTGCCCATCTTATACAAAGTGACTCTAGGCAGTGCACAACAATTAAAATAACAAGTGAATAAAAACAGGCATTATAAAAAGTTAAAAAGTTGTTATTAGAATAAAAATATCACACATTTTAAAAAATAGATTTTAAAATATAAAATTCATAATAACTTGAGGAAAAAAAACCATTAACCAGTCTGCCTGCCTACCCTTACCACTGTTAGTCATTTTCTGCACAATAACAGCCTGAAAGAGGGGGAAAAGTTCATTATTGGAACTGGATGATGTCTTTATGGAAAAAGTAGAGATGGCTGCAGTTCTGTATGTGTTTAGGATAGTCTGTAATTATAAGCAATACTATTATCTGAGAAGGCCTTTTTATTTCATATATCTTGGCCAAGAATGCTAATGTTTTCTTGGAATTTGGTCATTATACTTATGTAACAAAAACTTACATTCACTTTTTAGAAACAGATTACGAATTATGCTAGAGTTTTTCAAAATATTATGTAAATCGGTTTCAATATGGAACAGGACAGGTCTGCAAAAACTGCAATAACCTTAGCATGCTTTAATGTCCTCCCTACAGCAGTTCTAGAGGGCAGCTGAAAAAAAAATCCCTTATGAGCTAAGATTGTGCCCTTGTGGAGAAGGATCTATTGTTTCCATAGTTGATGTCCTATTATATTGCATTTTTTATAAGGATGCAAGGGTCTGCCTTCCACTCGTTATTTATCAAAGAACCCAAGTAATTCTCATTTATTTTGTGCAGCGATGTTATTATCAAACCAGTATGATTCAGTTTCTATGAATATAGACAAATTTGGCTGTACTGTTTGTAAAACCAGACACACTTTGATTGCACTAATGAGCTAGCTGTAAACTATACTATTTTATTCTCTTCCATCTGCTGTGACCATAATAAAGTACTGAACAGTTTCAGTGAACAAATAGCAGCTAACTCTGTGGGTGCTTTAATAGGCCTGCCTTCTGCCACTGTTGTTCAGATGATATCTGCAGAAGAAAATCCTTAATGCACACAACTATATTGGGTCCTAAGCAAGTCAGAATCACTTGTTTCTGGGTCCTAGCCCATGCAGAAGCCAACATCTGGGTTTAATCCATGAATGTCTGCAGGAGAAAGATGTTAGCAGTGAGCAGTGTTGGGATGGAAAGGAGTATTCGTGTGATGGACTCACTGGTTTTTGTAACCCCTGAAAAATATGGAATTCTAGAATAAGCAAATGTAAATATATTGAATGTTGCACCTTTGCTGTGGAGTGAATTTAAATAGAACGCATTAATATTCCACTCTAAAAAATCATTTACTCAGCCAAGATTACAGTGAAAGTTAATTCAACAGTGATACGGTGCTTTTGGCAAGTCATAATCTGCTCATTTCTTTTTCATCAGGGATGATATAGCTGATTTAGTGGATGCTAAAAAATTACTCAAGGAAGCAGTAGTTTTACCCATGTGGATGCCAGAATTCTTTAAGGGAATCAGAAGGCCCTGGAAGGTAAAGTCATCTCAATTATTGTGGGAGCACCAAAGTAGTTTTCATTGGGTTGAATTCAGTGTTAGTCTAGGGAGAAAAAAATTCAAGGATATGCAAGTCCACTAATGATTGTGCAAGCACTAGCTGAAAACAGTTTAAGTAACATAAGCCATAGTGCATTCCAGTTATTGAATCTGACACTTCTACAAATACATAATGCAAGGGTTTTACAGCAGAATGATAACACAACCTATATGAAGTATTTTGTTTATATAATAGTACAGTAAGTTCATATAATCTAAAGGCTCAAAGCCATATACTATGGCTAGAATTTTTCACTTGTCATTTGCTATATGGGTAAAATAGTGGCTCGTGACACAATGCCCTTTAGCAGTTAGTAGAGTCCCTTTCATTTTGGATCCATGATTATATTCTGACAACTTTTTGTTTCTGCATCATAACATTAGTCCATAATAGAATAAAATAATTCTGTTTAATTTAGTGTAGCATGGATAATTAAACAAAAACCGTTACTTGCTAAGAAGTACTAAATGCACTCTAGCTTCCTTTGCTTTTATTTAAAATGCTTATTTTGAATGAAAAGAAATTATATAGTGTTTCTTAAATTGTGATGGCAAATGAATTCTAGATATTTTTAAATGAGTACTTTTTTCAGTGCCATTTTCTGGATCTTTTTGTAAACAGGGTGTATTGATGGTTGGTCCTCCTGGCACTGGAAAAACACTGCTTGCAAAAGCCGTAGCTACTGAATGCAAAACTACCTTTTTCAACATATCATCATCAACACTCACTTCAAAGTACAGAGGAGAATCTGAAAAACTTGTTCGCCTACTATTTGAAATGGTGATTTATTGATTTCTCTAAGATTTGATAGAAAATTATTATTGTTGTTGTTGTTAGATTTTTATCCTGTCGTTTTAATGTATAACTCAGGGCACTGAACATACCTAATACTCCTGCCTCCTATTTTCCCCACAACAACAACACTGTGAGGTGGGTTGGGCTGAGAGAGAGTGACCGGCCCAAAGTCACCCAGCCAGCTTTTGTGCCTAAGGCAGGCTTAGAATTCACACTCTCCTGGATTCTAGGCCAGCACCGTAGCCACTGCACCAAATTAGTTCTTTACAACTAAGTTATACAATCCTGGCATTGGAAGCCAAAGTATACTCTAGCTCTTCTGATTTTGTGTGGAATCACTGTGTTTTGGCCTTTGGAGAGGTTGCTAGCACAGAACAAAATAAGCAAAGTTTGTGGACTGGGGTACATTTGGAATTTTAAATTCATGTGACTGCTCACAAAGTGACTGTTATGGGAAAATTATCTGTTCACAAAATGGCCATTAGGTTGAATGTAACCAGCTATAAAATACACATTTACCAGAAATTAAATAATTTCCTACTATGTTCTTCACCAGCTGATTTAATAAGTCACAAACAGATGCTGTGCTTGCACTCCTGCATGTTCTCAAGGTCCTCTTCCCAAACAAATCCAAAACATTACACAGCCCTAACAGCTAGCTAGTCACAAATAACAGAATGGGCCCTAGAGACACATACTGACAATAAACAATCAAGATTGTACTAATCCAACTCCAATAAACTCAGTTATTTACTTAGTGGAATCATGGTTGTCTCTTACATCAGCATGTTTTTGCTAGAGTTTACATGCTTATATCTGAAATCTTACTTGCATTAAACCACTGTGATAAAACTTCTACTGATACAGTAATGCCCATTTTAGTAACATCCATTCTGATTTCATGCATGGTGCTACCCCCATTTTCTAGCTTCAGGGTGGCTTCATTTATATAGCAGTTTCAGTCTCTTTCCTCATTAATGACTTAGCAATCTTCCCCAACCTGATGCCCTCCAGCTACAGTGGGGCAAAAAAGTATTTAGTCAGCCACCAATTGTGCAAGTTCTCCCACTTAAAAAGATGAGAGAGGCCTGTAATTTTCATCATAGGTATACCTCAACTATGAGAGACAAAATGGGGGAAAAAATCCAGAAAATCACATTGTCTGATTTTTAAAGAATTTATTTGCAAATCATGGTGGAAAATAAGTATTTGTCACCTACAAACAAGCAAGATGTCTGGCTCTCACAGACCTGTAATTACTTCTTTAAGAGGCTCCTCTGTCCTCCACTCGTTACCTGTAGTAATGGCACCTATTTGACCTTGTTATCAGTATAAAAGACACCTGTCCACAACCTCAAACAGTCACACTCCAAACTCCACTATAGCCAAGACCAAAGAGCTGTTGAAGGACATCAGAAACAAAATTGTAGACCTGCACCAGGCTGTGAAGACTGAATCTGTAATAGGCAAGCAGCTTGGTGTGAAGAAATCAACTGTGGGAGCAATAATTAGAAAATGGAAGACATACAAGACCACTGATAATCTCCCTTGATCTGGGGTTCCATGCAAGATCTCACCCTGTGGGGTCAAAATGATCACAAGAATGGTGAGCAAAAATCCCAGAACCACACGGGGGGACCTAGTGAATGACCTGCAGAGAGCTGGGACCAAAGTAACAAAGGCTACCATCAGTAACACACTACGCTGCCAGGGACTCAAATCCTGCAGTGCCAGACGTGTTCCCCTGCTTAAGCAAGTACATGTCCGGGCCCGTCTGAAGTTTGCTAGAGAGCATTTGGATGATCCAGAAGAGGATTGGGAGAATGTCATATGGTCAGATGAAACCAAAGTAGAACGTTTTGGTCTAAACTTAACTCGTCGTGTTTGGAGGAGAGAGAATGCTGAGTTGCATCCAAAGAACACCATACCTACTGTGAAGCATGGGGGTGGAAACATCATGCTTTGGGGCTGTTTTTCTGCAAAGGGACCAGGACGACTGATCCGTGTAAAGGAAAGAATGAATGGGGCCATGTATCGTGAGATTTTGAGTGAACACCTCCTTCCATCAGCAAGGGCATTGAAGATGAAACGTGGCTGGGTCTTTCAGCATGACAATGATCCCAAACACACCGCCCGGGCAACGAAGGAGTGGCTTTGTAAGAAGCATTTCAAGGTCCTGGAGTGGCCTAGCCAGTCTCCAGATCTCAACCCCATGGAAAACCTTTGGAGGGAGTTGAAAGTCCGTGTTGCCCAGTGACAGCCCCAAAACATCACTGCTCTAGAGGAGATCTGCATGGAGGAATGGGCCAAAATACCAGCAACAGTGTGTGAAAACCTTGTGAAGACTTACAGAAAACGTTTGACCTCTGTCATTGCCAACAAAGGATATATAACAAAGTATTGAGATGAACTTTTGATATTGACCAAATACTTATTTTCCACCATGATTTGCAAATAAATTCTTTAAAAATCAGACAATGTGATTTTCTGGATTTTTTTCCCCATTTTGTCTCTCATAGTTGAGGTATACCTATGATGAAAATTACAAGCCTCTCTCATCTTTTTAAGTGGGAGAACTTGCACAATTGGTGGCTGACTAAATACTTTTTTGCCCCACTGTATGTTGGATTATGACTTGATTCCCAACCTGCATGGTCATCTGTTGGAGGGCATCATGTTGAAAAAACTATACTTTATTGGTTGTTCACCCAGTTAATATAATAAATGGACATGGTAAAGCAAAGTTAATACTTTGCTTCATGCAGTTATTAGCATACAAGTAGACTTGCAGCATTTTTAGTGGTGGCTTCTATAATCAAGAACTTATTATTTTCAGAATTTATCCAGAGCTGCAGTGGTATATTTTGCATTAATGAAACTTTTTCCCTAAAACGTCCATAGAAATTCAATATGGAGAATCTGTTGTGTAGCACTGTTAGTAGAAAAGTTAAGCTTTGGCAATTTATTTTGCATTGCACTAATTTATTTCAGTGTGATAGTGCTGTATAAGCTATTCAGTTCTGTTACTTAAAAGATTCCAGGCCAAATTACACATGACATTAATTGTGGTTTTTAAAAGGTATATGTAGCCTGGTATACTGTTGTTTTGAAGTCAAAATGTGTCAATGGGAGAATGTAATCCAGGTTGGGACTGCAGTGGGTAAAAGAGGTTAGCATTTCCCACTGAAAATCATCACAGAATTGATTTACTTGGTGTTGTTGTTGTAGATGATACTGTTTGGGAACAGAAGCAGTTTGTTGGTATCATTTTCAGTTAATGCTCCATCATCTCATATTTCCAGGCTCGGTTCTATGCACCAACAACAATATTTATCGATGAAATTGATTCCATCTGTAGCCGTCGAGGAACTTCTGAGGAACATGAAGCCAGCCGAAGGGTGAAGGCAGAATTACTTGTTCAGATGGATGGTAAACAAGCTTAGTTGAAAGTGTGTTAAGGAAAAAGTAGGAATTTTAATATTATGTTATAGCAGTAGCAGTGGAGCATTAGTAATTAGGCCTTGCTCACAGAGACATCTAAAATCCACCCATCCAAATGTGTACCTTGTTCTTTCAAGAACCTCAGCGATAATTTGGTTTCACCTTTCAGTCAGTCTGAGATGCTGCTGCTTAAAACAACTTACTTAACTCCAATTCTAGTGGGTTCCATTTATGGACATATGGTCTCTTTGTAGTTTGTATACTTTAATTTTTATAATTTAGAATTTGAAACTATATTTATAAGTTTATTTTTTATTGGACCAGAACATAGATAGGTCAAACAGAGTAGACAAATGTAAATACAGTAGAAAAGTTTATAAGCAAAGGTGGAAAGAGAAAGGCTTAGCAAGGGAATTGGACCTCGGAAATGCTATATATATATTTCACAAGTCCCCAGCTTTGCTAAAATTAGAACTTTTCAGAACATTGTGTATACAGATTTGGTGATCTATTACTTACGTGTTTAAAATAACATCTATAGCTTGTTGGACTCTAGTATTGGAATCTGCACATGGATGTTTCAAATTCAGTGTTTCTTCTGAGATCACATTTGCAGAATGCATGAAACAAAATGTGTAAGAGAGATATATTGAGGCATCTGTCCAGCAAATATATGACCCACAACAAGAATGCCTGAAGTGTTATATTTTGACACTAACCTGCCTAGAAGGTTTGGTTTACAATAGTTTTTTGTCCGTTTACTTGCACTTGAATAATGCAGTGATGGTATCTGCAATTACCTACTTACCAAAAGTTATTGCAGATTATAAGCAGTTGAATAAACTCATTAATGTAAAGCATTTTAATTCAAGTTCAAGCCTATTGCCATGAATGTGGGTAATTAAAATTCAGTTGAATATAATGATAGGGGATAACTTCCTGACTTGTGAACTTGAACATGTATTATTTTGCACTGCCTTTTAATTTTTTTTTCTTCTGATAATAGGAGTGGGAGGAGCTTCTGAAAATGATGATCCTTCCAAAATGGTGATGGTACTTGCTGCTACTAATTTTCCATGGGATATTGATGAAGCATTACGACGTCGTTTGGAAAAAAGAATTTATATTCCTTTGCCATCAGGTATAAACTCTTGCATTTCAGAAAAATCCAATATTCATTCTGAATTTTTAATATCAAGTATGTATTTGACAATTGCCATTTCTGGGAGGCAGGAACAGTGATTCTGATGATGAATGCTTCCAAGTGGAATTTAGATAAAATATCCTCTTAGTCTTTTCCCTTGCTTTTATATGCAAAGTCTTAAGCAGTAAGTTAAGATTCTAGGATACCAAAGAGCAGAACTAAGTATGTTTGGGTAATCCTATTTAAAGACTTTGGTATTTTAATTAAAGTTAGAAATTATATAATTGAAACAGTTTTAACTGTTATTCAAGGATTAAAGTCTGCTTTTTCCTCTGTGTTTCATTTTGGTTATTTTTGTTTGTTAAGCCAAAGGCAGAGAAGAGCTACTAAGAATAAATCTACAAGAGTTGGAACTTGCTGATGATGTTGACCTTGCCACTATAGCACAGAATATGGAAGGTTATTCTGGAGCTGACATTACCAATGTGTGCAGGTAGGTTAAATTATTTTTAAATTAATAATTTAAAATTATTAAATTATTTTATCAAGGCAGCTTTTAAATTATTTTTATCAAGGCAGCAGTCCTAAGCCCACCGCCATGGAAAATGGACTCCCATTACAGTCCAAATACTGGTTTTGTAAAAGAACTAAAGAAAGCACTAAAAGTTTTTATACCTTTTATTTATAGATATAGATAATATATAGAGATATGTAAGATTTTTTAAAAAAGTGATTGATTGATTGATTGATTGATTGATTGATTGATTGATTGAAGACGCTGTAGCTGAAATAGTTCAGTGTGCACATGTAGACTTCAACTCCCAGAATTCCCCAGCCAGCAAGTTGGCTAGGGAATTCTGGGAGTTGAAGTTCACATATTTTAAAGCTGCCAAAGTTGAGAAACACTGTACTAAGCCACAATTGAGTAACATTATGACTTAGTGTGATGAGCTGCTAGGCAGGCCAGACTAGAGTTCCTTTTTCCACTTCAGGTTACCATGGTTTCGTTAATATAGGCAGATTGGCTTAATCATGAATAGTGAAATGAAGTGCCAGGTTCAGTAAAGCTATCTTGCTGTCTGGCAAGGAAACCTCCTAAGAAAAGCACCATATCCTTGTATCAGTATAAGTCCCCAGCTACTTTTTGAAGCTGATCCTAAAGATTGCTATCTGGCTAGCTTTGGCCCTTTATTCAGTGCACTGAGCTGCCAAGCAATCTGTTTTTGTGTTCCACCGTTCCTCCTTTCTCATTCTATTATTCCTGCCCATTTTTTGTTTTTACTTTTCTCTCCATTCCTGTTCATCTGAAGATGCTTGTTTTCTCCTTAATCTTTTTTCTATTATCCTTCATTCTACTTTGCATTTTTTAATTTTTTTGTCACATTACATATTTCCTTATTCATAATACTCTCCTCTCTATCCTATTTCATCCTTTTCCCTTGCGTATCCACTTGTTATTTTCTCACTTTGCTTCCTGCTTCTTTCCATTTTTGCTTACTTGTTCTATTTACTGTCTCATTTTTATTTTAGGATGAGAAATCTGTAGCTCTCTAGATGTTACTGAACAATTGCAAGTAGCACATTCAGTGGTGAAGAATGCTGGGGTTGTAGAAAAAACATTTGGAGGGTAATTGGTTCTACACCCCCACACTTCTACCACATTTCAGCTCTTTTCGCTCTGTGACTCTTATCAAGCCTGTACAGAGGAATAGGGATCAAAAAATCCAAATCAGCTTCTCTGACAATTGACAACGTGGCCTGTTACTTTTGTTGCATATTCAAGCTTTCCATTTCATGTTCCCTCAACCTTCTATATGTTGCTTGGAGCACTATCTCCTGCAGAGGGGGGTGCAGAGGGGGCACAGGTATGCTTGTTGCACCTGTTGGTGCCTCCTTAGAGAACCAGCAACTTTTCCTAGGCTCACATAGCAGGCATGCAGTCCCCAGGAAAATATGCATTTGAGTTCAGGAGTTGTGAGGGAGCACCCATACTTCCTACAGTGTACCTTTTCTGCTTTGGATTCAGATAGCTGCACATCTCTACATAATCAGAGAAAAAACTGAAAAGCTGGAGCTATGCTTTGAGTTTGCCATTAAAAAACTTATTTTGCATAAAGAGCTGAGTCTTCTCATTATTGCATACGAAGTTTTTCAGCGTATTTCTGATGGCATTACTGAAAGCCAGAGCAACTGCTCACAGTTCAACCAATTTGACTTTTAAGCTGTCATGGCACCTGCCATCTGGAATGAGGTTCTCCCTGAGATCTGGGTGGTTCCCACCTTAATGGCATTCCAGAGGGCCTTAAGGACCTGTACTTTTCTCCCAGGCTTTGGGCTAGGGTGGTTAGTGCCCCTTGTCATGTATGTGATGTGTTGTGTTGACTGGATCTGCCATCTGTTTATTGCTAAGTTTATCTGGATTGTGAATTTGTTGTGTTTTTATGCTGTAAGCCACCCATAGTCCATTGGGGTTGGGTGACATTTCAGTAGAGATAATAAATAAATAAGCATTCCAAGGTTTGGCTATAGTTATTTAGTGTTAGTTGTTTGGCATTTCTGCATTCTCATTAAAGGCACACTTTTTTATTAACAGAGATGCTTCACTGATGGCTATGAGAAGGCGTATTGAAGGCTTGACGCCAGAAGAAATCAGAAATCTTTCCAGAGATGAAATGCACATGCCAACAACTATGGAAGATTTTGAAATGGCTTTAAAAAAAGTTTCAAAATCAGTCTCTGCTGCGGACATTGAGAAATATGAGAAATGGATTTTTGAATTTGGATCATGTTAAGCCTTTCTACCTTGAGAAATCTGCCTTAAGTATTCAAAGAGTTCCAAAAGTAATGAAAAAATAGTACTCCTGGGTGCTCAGTGCTATTTTTTAACTTTTTGTAACAACAATATATAATAAAGTTAGTTTTTTAAACCACAGCTCATTTTTTCCCTCTTGGTCCAATTGTCTCTAGCATAATTCCCATTAAAGATTTTCTGCATTTGCTGATCAGCTTCTTGCAGCCATACCTGTCATGTTTCTTGGCAAACTAGACTTTATCACTTGCCACATTTCCACATATGCCATATATTTCTGTTTTGTTGGTTATATTTTTAAATATAGTAGTCACCTTTAAAATGTACAGTTCCGTTTTTCAGGAAATCAACACATCAGGTAGCTGATCTGTGGAGAAGAATCTAATCTTCACAGTCCTTTACTTTGTCATGGAAAAAGTTGTCCCCCTTCTATCAAGGTATTTATTGCAAAGAAGAGTGAATACTTCACTTTATGTCATATTTATAGACCACAAAGCAAGTATTTTAAGGCTAATCCACAATTAAAACTTAATACTGGTTAATACTCATTTGTATTCAGAGACAGGCTTTATAAATGTATTACCTTTTCTTGGATTCCCTGTTCACCTAGTGGCCAGAGGAAGTGTAAGTATCCCATACTCACAAATGAGCTAGGCTGCTGGAATTATTAATATGCTCTAATATAGAAAAAAATTACAGAGTTACCTCACATAGACTTAATGTGATGGTGGAACTGTACCGAAAGGAGATGGCACTAGACTTAGTCCTCAGTGAAATCCAAAGTGTTCAATCAGTTAAGAAAAGTATTCTCAAATTCCATGTGTACATAAGTTTAAAAAAATGTCAAAAAATAGATTGTATTAGGTTTCAAAGAGATTTGTTAAGAGGAAATTGTAGTAGGAGAAGCAAGAATATTAAATCTCTTTGAGATTACTGTTTTTCAATAATCTTCCAGTAGGGAGCACTTGGATAGAAAGAACACCACAGCTTAGTAGAGGCACTAGCCAGATGAAAAGGGTGCCAGCATGGCTAACAAGCAGAATCAAGAAAATGATAAAAGACCAGAAGACACTTTTCAGAAAATGCATTTGTTGTTCTTAAAAAAAGGTGATGTAATACCAGAGATCATTAATATAGGAACTAAGCATTCCTGTCAGTGCCCTATCAGTATGGCACTGCTGCACTTGAAATTTATGCATTCTACTTCATCTTTTTAAAAAATGTACAGCTGCAAAAACATAAAAACCTGACTTAAATGACTAAGACTGGGTAATCCTCCTTACAAAGAAAAGAAACTTTGGGGGGTTTGTTTGTTTTTTCCTTCCTTTATAATGACTAGTATTTTTCTTATCTCATAAAACTTAAACTGGGAATCATTCAAAGAAATAGACCAGGATGGAGGCTCGATGTATAAACTGGGAGAATTTACTGCCAGAATATATATGGTCGCTAAATTAGATGGCTTTAAAAGGAGAATAAACACACAAGTCAGTCCATAAATGGAACTTTTATAGTTATTTGAACAAGAATTGCACAGCAGCACCAGTGAGTGAGAAGTGCTGTCTTCAAGCTCACAGCCTTTCTCGATGTCCCGAATAGAAAACAGGACATTTGAACCAAGTGGATCTTCAATCTGACCAACTATTAGTTTTTTTAAAAAAATACTTTGGAAGCTTTCATTTTGTCAGAATGTTCACTTAAATGTTTAATACTACTCATCTTGCTTGCTCACTTCAAGTCCTAAACTCACATCTGATAACCCACAGGGTAACCAGTATGTAGCTGTAGGTGCTCTGGGTCCACTGGCATCACAGCATATTCCTCCATATTTGTTTATTTCACTTTTATTGGGTTGAATCTAAGTTTTGTTCAGTCTTCCATATGCCCGTCAAGGTTTTTTTTAGAGCTGATCGTGTATTTTTCTAACCTGCAGGGCATGATTTCCAGAGTAACCAATAAGGAAGTGGGCATTAAGCTATGCAGCAGATGTGCCCAAACAACTGCATTCAATGCTCCAGAATTTCATCAGCTACCATGGGTTGGTTGCAGCACCTGTTTCATTTGGTCTTTTGTCATAGACTGAAATCCTTAATGTCCAATAACACATGGTAGGCAGCGCATTTGGAAAACTTCAATTTTTTTCAAATCATTTTGAAGCAAGATTCTGCACCATACAAGCAGCATTGTCACTATTAATGATAAATTAATTGCATTTTGGCTTTTTCATCAGGGCACTATATTAATGCTCTGAAGGCTGAAGCAGTCTGACTGATCTGTTGGTTGATATCAATTGTGGCAACTATTTTCTGTTCTTGGATAACTCAGGCAGGATATTTAAATCGCTGAATTTGCTCAAGCTGAGCTCCATCAAAATGGGCAGTTGCCCAAGAGCCGCTAGTTGTGAATACCATGGTCTTGTCAGAACTGATGATTAAGCCACGTGGTTAAGCAGCAGCAGTTTTATGTAGTGGTTAAATGCACTGGGCTAGAAACCATGAATTCTAGTCCTGCCTTAGGTACAAAACCAGCTGTTGACTTTGAGCCAATCACTCTCAGCCCTAGGAAGAAGGCAGGGCAAACCACTTCCAAACTGTGTTACCAAGAAAACTCTATGCGCTCATCCATGTAGTAGCCAGGAGTCAAGACAGACTCAAAGGTACCAAAACAAAACAAGTCAGGTTTCTCTCACTGCAAAAATCAAATTCTCATCAGCAAATATTAAATCTCTGATGATTTATCTTGTCCAAATTTAACACCATGCCAACTGGCAAAGACTTTGCATGACTGCATCAATCATGATTCTGAACAGCAATGGAGATGCAACAGCCTTGTCTCACACCAATACACATAGGAAAGCCTTTTCGACATTTTGCCATTAACATGAACAGAACTTTGTGGAGCCTTCTTATACCTGCTGGAGGCGGCACATCATTTTAGCAGGCAGACCTGAAGTGAAGACTCTCCATGGCATTGGCCAATGGACACTATCAAATGCCATTACAAAGTCAATGAATGCAGAGATGAATATTTTTCCATATCTAATACATTCCTCAAGCAATTGTCATAGTACAAATAATCACAGTAACCTCTTCCAGACCAGAAGCAGTTTTTTTCAGGCTAATTCTCTTCTTTTCTGAAGCCTTTGTTGGATTACTTTCCTAAATACTTTGCCCATGATTGACAAGAAGCTAATTCCATAATCATTTTTGTACTCTTGGTTGTCTCATTTCTGAAAATTGGTCCTATTATTGCGTTTCCACAAATTTAGTATTTCTTCAGATTGCCAAATTAGTTGATGGAGTGGAGCTGACAATCTAATGTATCACCACCAGGGTTTAGCAATTCTCCAGTGACATCAACTGCTCCAGCAGCTTTCCCATTTTTTTTAATTGATGGATGACAGCTTTTATTTTAGATTCTTGGCTCACATTCTTCAATGTTGCCACCAGGGCTATCAACAGTTGGTTCTACTCGAGTGTCTTCTAGAACAGGACAGTTTTAAAGGAGCTGGATGTAATTGTGTCAACTCGGTTATTCGGTTCCAGGGCACACAAAAGTGCCATCTTTCTGTTATGTCTTCTGTTGAAATTTATCACTGAGGTAACAGTATGATGTAGTGAGTGCAATATTCTCAGTGATACACAGCTTGAGTTCTTCTGCAATGTTATTCAAATGGCTTTGTTATTCTGCAATGTTATTCAAATGTATTTATTTTATTTATTTATCGTATTTATATAGTCACCCATCTCATACAAAGTGACAAATAGGCTTTGAAGCAGGAAGGACTGGTTTATTATGCTGTTGAGTCACAACTTTGAGTTTGCAATTTTTGTCTATTAATGCTAGACATTCATCCAAAATCCATGGATCTGCTCACTTTTGTGTTACAGAACAGATTTCTTTGGCACCTTCTTAATAATTTCTGAGGACATAAGAACATAAGCAGTGCCCTGCTGGAGTGGACCCCTGGCCCATCTTGTCCAGCAGTCTGTTCTCATAGTGGCCAAACAATTGCACAAAGAAGCCCACTAGTCTCCTAGCAGATGGCTTTCAGAGGCAACCACTGCCATCAAGGCTGATAGCCAGTGATCCCCATGACTACCAGGAGTTGGTCCAACTCTTTTTTGAAGCCAGCCAAGCTGGTAGCCAGTACCACATCGCGTTAGCAAATTCCAAAGTTTAATTACATTTTAAAATCCTTTTGTCCTGATTCTTCCAGAATTCAATTTCATTGGGTGACCTCTAGTTCTGGTATTCTTTCTGACAAGAGGAAAACAGCTTCTTCTTTTCCACTTTATGCACACATTGCATAATTTTGTGCACCTCAATCACGTCTCCTTTCTAGACAAAAAGCCCCAATTGTTGCAACCATTCCTCATAGGATAGGGAAGCGACTTCAGCCCCTTGATCATCTTAGTTGCCCTCTTCTGGACCTTCTCTAACTTCATTATATCCTTTTTGAGCTGCAGCAACCAGAACTGTGCACAGTATTCCAGATGCGGTCACCTCACTGATTGATATAAGGGCACTATAACATTGGCATTTCTATTTTCAATACCATTTCTTATTATCCCTAACATGCCGTTGGCCATTTTTTACAGAGGATGCACATTGTGTTGATGCCTTCATTGAACTGTTTACCATTACCCTAAGATCTCTTTCCTCATCAAAGGATTGTAGTACTTGATCATTTACATCATTTAGATACTCAAGGGCAACAATCTGGTAGGTGAGCGTAAGTTGGAACTCTTGTTTCCAATTACAGGAGGAACTAATCCTGATTGCTGATGAGATAAATGCCTTGGTAACAATCAGTAAAACTGGGGAAATGTCCTAGGCAAATTTAGTTTTGGAGAGATGAATATCAATGACCCTACTTAATACTTACTAGGTACCACTAGAAAATGAAAAGAGTATTTAGCAAATACAATGGATTGGATCCAGATTTGCTGCCTCAATCAACTTTGAAAAAGGAACCCTACATGATCTCCAATTTCTTTCAAGAAACAAATTTACAGTAAGGTCTGATGATCATACAAATCTGTATCTAGAACTGCTCTGAATCAATACAGTACTTTAAGGCATTTTGTACTCCTAGGTGAAAGACATTTGTAGTGTACTGTAAGTTTTTAAGAAGCACATTTTTACAAATGTTCATAAATTCAGTAGGAAAGACCCTGAAAGTGCTTACAACATCAAGATTATATTTGGAAAACCCAAACAAAAATTGCACCAATAATTCATTTATTGTCAGAGCAGTATAAAAACTTTTTTGCTTTTGACCTGTCCCATAAGGCACGCTTAAAGACGGCAGGCCTAAAATAGCTTTTAGTTTTGTCACAAATCTATGCTCCTGTTCATGCTATTTACTCGGTTCCATGAGTTTGGGTCAAATTTACTGGGTTAGCATGGTGTGTCCTACAACCAGTGTAGTTGGGAAGATACAGGATATCGTTTCAGGAAGTGGGAAATTACTTCATAGAAGTTAGAACTTACTGAAGTCCTTAAGGAAACTGCTTTTTTTTTTCCTCTGTCAAAAATATATTACAATGGTTGAAATGAAAAGAAATGAGAAACTCTTATGGGCCTCAACCTTAATTGTCCTTTAAATATGGTTCATTCATAGATTTAATAAAAACAGCAAATTGAGAACTGCTGTGAAATCAGCAGTTCTCAAACTACAGCCCTCTAGATACGTCAGAACTGCAATTATTTATGAATATTGGGAGTTGTAGCCCCAATGTCCGGAAGGCAGTAGATTCAGAAGGCTGAATTAGGTAATATATTAAGATTCAAGTGCCAAATTCATTAGGTCAACAAACTCATATAATCACAGTACACGTTTTTAAATACATTTCTCCTCTATATTGTTTATCTTCTCTGGAATATCTGGAAGTAAACTTATTGCAGCCACAGGTATGACATTGGCATCAAGTTGAAGGATTCCCCTAGAAAAAAAATAAGTTATCAATTAAAATACAGACTTCAGAAATATGATATCTAAATGTTTCAGCTTCACAGTTAAAAGAGCTAAGGAAACGTGTTTAAAAATCTAAAGCCAGATCATCAGTTTCTGAAAACGGTCTATATACAGTATGCTGCAAAGACTAAAATGTAATTAAACCTTGTTTCAAAGAATTTTCAGGAGGTATGCTATTTAGAAAAAACACTTTCACTCACCTGTCTCTTCCAGTATCACCTCTCCCATTAAGCTACCATTTTCATCTAAAGGACTTATGAGAACTGATGCTAGGGCTTTCCTATTCTTCATTTATTTCCCCATCTCCCTTTTCTAGTGTGCCACAAGTTTAAGACCAAGGGCAGGCTAATGTAGTATGGATATCTGTATGCTGCTCTAATAGCCTTTTTTGGTCAAAGAGCAGAGAAAAATGGTTTCAAATAAGACAAACCTTATGAAACAAATACAAATACTGTGCAATCTTAACTAATAATGAACACATCTCTGTTTTTGACAAAGAATAAAAGAGGCAGGATATTTAAGATACTAATATGTTTACACAAAGGATATACGGTCAAGAACATGAACTATATACACTAATAAGAAAGTACCAGAAAAACTGTATACATGCAAACTAACATCTTGAATAATCTGGTACTTGCCACCAAGTATTTCTAAACAAAGCAACCAGGACACGCCAATATGTAATAATATACTAGTGGGTGGGTTTGTGAGTACACCTTCTGCAGATAGGACTTCTTCAGCCATCAGAGGTTTCTAAACCAAAAGAGGAATGCTGATGGCAAGCTGTTGGCCCCCTAAGTCTGAGGAAGCAGGAGACATTGACTGATAGCTCTCAGGATGATTTACCACAAATCTCACAGAGCTTTTGTGAGGCTCAGTAAGGGAAAAAAACTGACCCATCTGACTCTTGCTAATCTGTGGACACTCATGTTCCTCATTTCTCACAATCCCAATGATATTGGAATGTGTGTACATGGGTAGAGATGGGGATGATCAGGGTATGGAGCAGGACTGCTCTGGACCGTTACTGTGTATCCAGTTCTTGTTTGTAAACTAGTATTACTAGAAGAACAAAATTGATCCTGCCACCTAAAGCATTCCAACTTTATCTGATGCTGCTTTTGGGAAGCTATGGAGGGATGGGGAGAAACCAAACAGGATTGCCTTTCCTTCCCCTTCCCCCTTAGTGTGCATACTCTGAGCAGAGATCCTGCCGGGGGTGGGGGGAACCTAGAGAGAAATCCATTTAGCATCTGAACATTTTGAATCATCTGGTGATTATTTCCCATTAATAATAGAATAATTTAATCGATTGCATTTATAAAGCCATCAAATCAAGACCCAAGGTGGCGTACATTAGTTCCTTAACAGATTATAAACCTTGTAGGTGAGTTCTGTTTATCAATTTAATCAGCCCAGCTTGAATAAATATTTATATTTTATATTGTTGCTATTGGATTAAAATAGAATGTATGCCATTTAAGATAACTCTCCATACACTAAGAAGATTCTTTTTGTCTTTTAACTCCAAAGTCTGGAGAAATTTACATTTGCAAAACTGTCCATTCTAGAACTGTAGTAGGGACCTCCCACACACACACACTTTTTAAAAAATTGAAATGAAACTCCCATCACTGAAGGAAGTTTGTTTCGAGGATAAAAAATAAAAAAGAGACTTACCTGCTTTCACATGAGGGACAAAACACTTTTAATACTTTTATGATTAAAGCTGCTCCTATAATTCCAACCACAATGACCTCCATAAAATTAAAAAACACAGGAAAAGATTTGAGCCAAAACGTACAAAGCTCCTTTCTCAGATCTTCCACCCACTGGCACATCACCTGGAAAAATAACAACACTGCCATTGAAATCCAGTAATGACCCCCTGCAAAAGCCTATTTTTCTTTGGTGTTTGTTGTAACAATTTATAATTTACACTTCTGTCATGATGTGAGAGTTCTATGTATGTTGCTTGTCTTTACAAACATTACTGTTTTGCCCCTTGAAGCATTCCTTGGCATCTTTTCCCACATATTCTATTGTTTAAAGCAGTGTTTCTCAACCTTGGCAACTTTAAGACATGTGGACTTCAACAACCAGAATTCCCCAGCCAGCCATGCACCTGCCACCAGTCCATCAGAGCCTAAAATGATGTTGCAGTGGGTTTGGGCTAGTAGCCAGTCTAGTGCTACTGCTGAGCCAGGGGGCTAACAACTGCCCTACAGATATCCAAGAGCACTCCAGTCCTTTCAAAAGCTTTGTGGAGGGTAGACTTGGGGCCTGGCACTAATCTCAGGAGAGCCTCATGGCCACAGCACTTCATAATGGTCTGCTCAGCACTAACTGTTCTGGGTGGGTGACTTTAGCAGCTGCCTATCAGGTAGAAATCCAGCAGGGAAGGTCTAGCTTCTGTTGGAAGATACACTTAAGGGCTTGGAGAGTCCTGGCTGAACTTCTGCCTCATCTATCATTCATTGTTCTCCTGACATGGTTTACAAGTAGCCCTCACTTAACATACACTTGTTCAGCGACTGTTCAAAGTTACGACAGCACTGAACAAGGGGTACTTATGACAGGTTCTCGTAGTTGTGGGCATCACAGCATCCCCACGGTCATGTGATTATGATTCAGATGCTCAGCGACAGGCTTGCAATTACGACATTGCAGCATCCCGCAGTCATGTGATTGCCATTTGCAACCTTCGCTGCCTGCTTCCAACAAGCAAAGTCAATGGGGAAGCTGGCAGGAGGTCACAAATGGTGATCATGTGACCACAGGACACTGTGACCAAGTGGGATTCACCTAACGACAACAACTAGGACTGCTGGAACTGCTATCATAAGTTGGCATGGTCATGTGACATCATGCCTTATGACCACATCGCTTAGCAACAGAGTTCCTGGACCCAATTACTGTTGGTAAGTGAGGTCTATCTATACTTGCATTTGAGAGTAGCCTATCAGGAGGAAGTTAAGCTAGTGAACTGTTAGCCACATCCAGGAGCATCAGGAGATATTGGGAGACCTTGAGTTCTAGTCCTGCCTTAGGCACGAAACCAGCTGGGTGTTCTTGGACCAGTCACTCTCTCTCAGCCCTAGGAAGGAGGCAAGGGCAAACCATTTCCATTATCTTGCCAAGAAAACTGCAGGGACTAGTCCAGGCAGTCACCAGGAATCAACACTGACTCAAAGGCACACACACACAGAAGCATCAGGGGACAGGGGAATTGGGAGGAGATGCCAAAACCTCGAGATGAGGATCATAACTGCATGATTGAAGCTCCACCCCTTGGTATGTGTACCAGGTACATGTAGAAAGGGGCAGGACTTCAAGCTACAACCCCATCTGGACTTTTTTTTACCTCCCTTCTGGTTACCTCCTTGTTTCCATGCCTTTTTATTTTTAGTAGGACTCAGGTTCTTTGACAGAGTGACTGAGATGTCAGATACATCAGGCACCAATAATTCCTGTATGTATCCATTAACTCAAATTAGGTGACTGTAATATTTACCAAAACCTACAATCACTGAAAAAATATACCTTATAAGAAGATGGTGGCTCAGTTCTGAGTGGAGTCTCTGGTAATTTGCCATGCATTGTCTGTTCATCTACTGTAGTTTCTACCTGCCTGAGAAGATAGTGACTGGTTGTTTGTAGAGGACTTTCAACATCTATTTTACAAAAATAAAAAAGGTTGTTGTTTTTTTTAATTGACATTGTGAGCCAGTAAAAAGAAGCAGAGTAAGGTCAAGAAACAAAGCCCAGATGTGCAAAATTATTAAAATCTTTTATAGATTCCTGGAGTTAGTATAGATCTTGGGTCATCTAGTCCAACCCCCTTCTTGGTGCAGGTTCCACCAGAGCATCTCCAATAACCAGCCAGCCATTGTTTGAAGACCTCCAGCAAAGGAGAATTCACTATTTCAGGTGAGATGTTCCTCCTAACATCTAGTCCAAACCTACTTCCTTGTAGTTTTAACCCTTTGGTTCTGGCCTGCTCTCTGGGGCAAAGAGAACAAGTCACTCTTCTATGTGACCGTTCTTTAGATATCTGAAGACTACTATCACCTCTCACTCAATTATCTTTTCTGTATGCTAAGCATATCCAGATTTGTTAAACATTCCTCATAGGGCGTCATTTCCAGACCCAGCACAATCTTGGTAGCCCTCCTCTGAACATGCTCCAATTTGTCCGTTTTGAATTCTGATGCCAGTTCTTCAAATGGGGTCTGACCAGGGCAGAATGGTTAGAAACTTCCTGTGATCTGGATTCTGAGCTCTTCTTAAGGTATCCCAAGATAATATTTGTCCGTTCAGCAACTAAAATCACATTACTACTTCATGTTTAACTTCTGATTGACAAGGGCCCTTTTTGTAGGTAAAAAAACAAGCCAGATTTCCCCATCCCAGGCTACTGCCTTACATTTTTCCTACCAAGATGTGGAACTTTACATATCTCCGTTCTATTCATTTTTGCTCACTGTCTAAGCTTGTCTAGATCTTTTTAAAATCTTTTTTCATCTAAAGTATTAACCAACTCTCCCAGTTTTATGATATCTCCAAATTTGATAAGGATCCCCTGAACTCCCTCTTCCAAATAACTGATAAAAATGTTCATCACTGGTTGCATTGTTTTGTATCTTTACCTACCTATGCTACTCTTAAAAAGTCCATACCACTTTGAACACTGAAAGAGTAGCCCAGATACAGTTAACAAATGAATTAATTAAATCAGCTCCCTTCTCGGTAAGGAGTCTAAAAAAAATAATCAAAACACTAAAGTGAAATGGCAAGAAATAAACTCGAAAGCATCTTTTTAACAAAAAGTAAGAGTCACTTACATGAGATGGGTGGCTATAGAAATTGAATGAATGAATGAATAAATAAATAAATAAATAAATAAAAGTCCAATTCTTGCAGCTCAACGAGACTGTGTACCTTTTCCTGCAAGGTTCGGAACCGTAAACAAAATATCATTGTCCCTCGGGCTGGAATACAGCATGCTTTCCTCCAGAGGAACGGTGTAGTTTGTATGTCTCAGGACTCGCTGATCCTTAACCAATAGGTCTATTTCTGTCACTTCATCTTGTTTAACCTGCAAAAGAGGCCACATTGGGAGCCATTTTCTTGTCCACACATGTTGAGACTGTTGTGGAAAACAGTCAAGCTTTTATGCAAAAAGCGATTTCAAGATGAAAAGTTGCTTTTGTTTAAGTGAAGGCTAAATGTGCTCCTACCCCTTTTTCTCATCTCATGAAGAGCTCTCCATCTATTTCATTATCATATTAATATTGTATACATTGTATATCATATCATATTGTCAGGGATAGCAAATGGCTCCATTTCTAGCATCAGTGTGGATTATTTTCTCTCAGTGAGGAACAATGCAGGAAAAGAGTAGAATGTTGCCATTGAAGACAATGAATCAAGAGAATTGCAGATGAATTCTGCACCCAAACATTAATTTCTTCATTTGTACTGAGTGAATTATCTGAATTCTGAATGGTTTTAGAGGCAAGGTAATCTATAGCCCAAGAGTTAGTGTATGCTTGCAGGTAATGCACAAGAAGTGTGTCTGGATGGCAATAAAGAAAAAAATATCTGTCAGTTAACTGAGGAAGAAAGAGGCTGACTGCCTTGTTTATTTGATTACTTAATAGATTTATAAGTAAGTTATGACTTACTTTAATAAGTAATAATACTTATATTTAATAATAAATATATTATTAAAATTTAACATTTTAATTTTCAAATTTTTCAAATATTTAAATTAAATTAAAATTAATTAATTAAAATTTAAAATTTGAATTTGAAAAATTAAAAAACAAAATAATAAAATAAATAATTTGGACTCCAGCAGGCACATAAATTCGTATTTCCCAGTTTACAATGTTTAATGTTGTTGATTTTTGTTCATATTTGGAGACCTTCTTAATTATTTTGTGGGGGCTATTCTTTATTTTATGACAATTTTGATACCTTTGGGAATGGGCAGCGTATACATTTGGTAGATAAATAAATATTCCATCTTCACTCTAGGACAATGTTTCTCAACCTTAGCTGCTTTAAGCTGTGTAGACTTCAACTCCCAGAATTCCCTAGCCAGCCATGCCCTAGGAGGTATAAATAACATTTCCTCCCTCCGTTCTTTTTTTTCCTCCCCAGCAAAAACTTTATGTCAGACAAGTTGATCTAGAAAGAAAGAAAGAAACTGGCCCAAAGATACCTAGAGAGTTTTTTCTATGAAAGATGGACTTGGATCTGGATCTTCCTGGTCCTAATCTAATACCTTAACCGTTACACTCTCCTGGCTCAGCCAGATTGAGGAAATCAATGTGCCTTCTCCCTTCTAGCCAGCCCACTGTCCCCATCATTATTTTAGCACAAATGACCATAGGCATGAACTGCATCAGCATCCCTTAAACAGCACTGGTAACTCATTGCCCAAGTCACAGGATGCAAAGGAATGGATTATAAGCTGCCCTCTCTCCTTAACTCAGACAAGGAATCCTCAATATTCACCCCTAACCGCATTTTGTTTCATTTTCAGTTTGTTTCCTAATTACAGGTAGTCCTTGCTTAGCAACGACAATTGGGACCGGCAACTCTGTCACTAAGCACTGCAGTTGCTAAGCGGAAAATCATGTGACCGCAACGGGCTTACGTCACTTCCCATTCAGTCATTAAGGAAGACATCACATGACCACAACTTGCAATTTTACTTCCTGTTCTTAATTAACTCTGCTTGTCAGAAGCTGGTTGTGAAGCACACGAATGGCAATCACATGACTGCAGGACGCTGCAACGGTCATAAATGCAAATATTGGTTGCAAAGCTGTTTTTTTTACACCATAGTAACTTCGAACAGTTCTTAAACAAGGCAGCTGGTAAGCGAGGACTACCTGTATTGATAACAATTTTCTTTTTAGCTTCCCATCTTGCCAAATATTTTGCTGTTGAGTCTTTATGCGATGAGAAGCTTGTAGCTTAGTGGTCCAATTTACCAAACCAAATGATGGAACTGATTAACTGGAAGCAAAGGAACCAGTGGGGCTTGAATAAAGACACCTAGGAGCTTCTGTTGGAGTGACTGCACTTAAGATGCTGAAGGATTCTCCCCTAAGGAGAAGAGTTGCATGAGAAATCAGTGGGCTTATTGACAGCACCAAACATTCCATGGCTGAATGATCGTCCTGCAAGATAACAATAACTTCTCCAAAACTGAATTCATAAACCAAGGATCTAAAAAAAGAAAACTACCTCCAGCTCTTATCTATTAGAACCTTCCCCACAATAAAAAGTCTTATCAGCAAAGACATTTTTCAGACAGACACTACAGTTGATAAAACCTTATTACCAGGCAATCTGGCAGGCTTCCAGAATAATAATATAGTCAAGGTTTATCTCTTCACTGACAATCAGAAATGAGAAAGACTTGAATACTTTGGAATTTAAACAAACCAAAGGCTGCTTCCTGGCAGAATCAATCAGTTTGTCCACTCCACTTTTCTGAAAGTGTTGCATAAACAGTGATAGTGCTAAAAATAATACAACACCCCAAAACTGTCCAACATAATATGCAAGTGGGTATAGGAAGTCCTCTCATGCTAGAATTAAAAAAGTATGTTCTAAAGAAGGTATCAAGCTCTCAAAGCTGTTTAGCAGGGCAATGGGTTCTTCCATCTTTGTAGAACTAGGATCATATATATGATTAAATGTGCCAACTGGAAGAAAGATGCTTTTTTTCCCTTTCTACAATATGTGGATGGAATCACTTTCCTTTCTACAATACATCAGTTCTTTTCTACAATATGTAGAATAGAATCACTTTCTGCAGTATGTGGTTGGATTCAAAATAAAATCAGCCTGAAACAGTATGTTACTTCAAATCCTCCTGAAAAAAAGTTTTCTATAACCCTTGCTATGAAAATGATTCAGAATCAAGTATATGGGAATTTCAAGTACAACCTGTCCAAGTTATTAAGAGTGTTTGCTTCATAAGGAAATTATATGAAAGTATATTTGATCCAGATTCTGAATAACAAAGGGTAAATATATGGTCAACACAAAAAATATATGATACTGCTAATACTAGGAATATCAGATGGATGCCTCAACTGATCCTATTCAATGCTGGCAGAAGAGCAGAATGTGTGAACTCCAAAAATAAATGTGTGCTATTAGGACTTCCAAGTTAAACTATTAAGATCTTTACTCTCTCCCCCATTTCGTATGTAAAAACAAACCAATAATAACACCCAGTAGCAAATCTTAGAACTATCTTTGATCTTAAAAATAATTCTGGGGAAGTCTATGCCAATGAGGTCTGAGCAGCTGGCACCAGCTGGGTCTTTTCTGGACTTGGAAGCTAAACAGGGCCAGGCCTGGTCAAGAATCATATGGGAAACCATCAGGAAATACCATCACTGTAGATTAGATGGGGAAGTTGAAAAAAATCTCCCACTACATATTGCTGACAATAAAACTGCATGGATATATCCATGGAGTCTCCAAGAACTGAGCTCAACTCAAGGCCACTTTATCCTTTACCTTTACAACAAAAGAATTCACATACTGTACAAAGGAGTTGCTTTAAAAAAGCTACCCTTCTCTTGGAGATAGGAAATATTTATAAACAAATCCTTAAAATGTGATTATATAGATGCCATGGAAATTCCTGTAAAAATTTAAAGAAATATATAAAGGTTGCTGTCTTTGAGGTTTTTTTAATTAAAATTTTTTTTTTTATATATTCTGATACAAAGAAGACATAGAGCTGTATAACATTAGATAGCAGTATTGCTGATTTGCTGGCAAAAGATAAACCACAGAACTAAACTAAATATTCATTCTGCAAAAACAATCTTCTACTGTGGATTTATACCTAGGCTAGTAAACACAATGATTTAGAGAAAGAATACTTGCCTGCTTTCCATCTATATCTGTCACTTCTTCTTGAACAACAATCAATTGCAAGTTGGAGCTGGATGCCATCGGCCACTCATGGACCATAATGCGAACATTGACGATTCCTAATTGCTTCTGATCCAATAAAGTATCAGAGTTTCCACTCTTCACTATCAACAAATAACTGTGTATCATATAGTGGCCATGCAGAGAAACAAAATCTCTAAAAATAAGTTACACATTAAAATGATGACTGATGTGTTGCAAACTGGATTGGGCCCCATACTGCAATTCAGTATGGAATTAATATAACTAGCTGACTAGATTCACAGTTATTTTTAGGAGAAACAACAGAGGGCTAAATAAACTATTCAGATGTAAACAGGAATATTTTCTGCTTTGTAGAAGATCATCTTTTGCACAATAGCACTTCTCCATTTTCTCTTCTTCCCTCCTGCCCTGAAGTCAGCCCCTTTCTTCCCAAATCTGCTCTGGAGGTTTTCAACCCACTGAGTCAAGTTTTAAGGTCAACAGAGTGGAGAAGTCATACCCCTCTCCATACTAGTTGAAGTAAAGTGTTGAATTAATGGGAAGGATTAACTTTCCTGTATCTAAGGAAAAACTAGCAGCAGTTCCACTTGTCCTATATGGGCCACAGAAGTCACTGAATTGACAGAAAATATTTAGATTTAAATTGAACATCCAAATCAAAATTAAAGTATCCATAATCCAAGCCACAATATAACCTATGAGTAGCACATGAAGTGACAAGGTCATAGAATGTTTTCTCCTCCCTTTCAAATGGAAGCTGCCATCTGGCAATGTAGGTTTCTCTCAGTTTAGTAGCTCTCCACTACTATGCTCAAACACCCAACTTCCTTTCCTCTCCAGGTATGTACACTTACATTGATTTCAGCAGGAGAGTAATAACTAGTGCTACCACTGTATTAAATTAAATTTGCATATAACATGACTATTGTCAGGATGTTTGTGTTGGCAGAGTAGCCTTGGCATCCATTCTGCAACACTGAACTGACATCCAGTAGTGGAGGGCCAAGGAGCTGTTCCCATGGCTTTCTGTATTACTGTATTACTGATCTTCCTAATCTAACTTCCTCCCATTCCACTTAGTCCAGTAAAGTCAGTGAAGATTTGCAGGCAGGCATTCTGCTTCATACACCTGGGGAATAACATAATGCATTATATTATACGATCACAAACTCATGTGACATTCTTCAGCATTTAATAGAAATTCAAAGAACTAAAGGCAATTAGGTATTATATTACATCAAATGAAATTTGGTTAGAGAACTGAATGAGATGTGTGCTTTTCCACAGTAAAACCCCATGAACTGAAGGGGGCTTTCTTTCTTTAGAGTATTTGAAGATCTAGCTTAACATTAGAAAGTATAGAAGAGATCCCCTCACAAAAGGCCCCAATGAATCATTGCTGGGGCTCCATTTCTTCTGCAGCATCTTTTTATTCATATTGCTTTAGATTTTTAAGAACCAGTTTTAAAACATATTAGCATGTCCTTGGGTAAAGGGTAGATTATCTTAGAAGCTAACCCTGAAACTAGCTACAACCAGTATATCATATCAAGTAAATACTTGGTGTATAAAAAGTCCTTAAATGGCATGTAATTGCTGTGGCTTCATTAATTATATAGAACATTGCCTACATATCCAGTCAGGATCTTTCTTTTCAGGGTAAGGCACATAATAACAAAGAACTAAACAAACCAGAATGCTTGCTCCTTCTAGTAAGTGTCATTTTAAATTTGTGTTTACTGGGTAATACTTTCATCCTTTCAAGAAAAATCCCATTTCTTACATAAACAGAATTTGAATTAGGAAAGTCTATTTAAAAAGTGTTTTGCTAAGATGATCTGAAACCATGCTGTTTTTCTCCTTCACCAACTCAGCTGGATATGTGCTGGTGTGACAGGAGACAGACAGGATTTATCAGGGTGGGGTCACATCCTTGAGTTTCTACAGCTCAGTCTGTGGCACAAATAAATTAACCCAGTGTTTCTCAACATTGGTAACTTTAAAATGAGTGGACTTCAACTCCCAGAATTCCCCAGCCAGTGGGAGTTGAAGTCCACTCATCTTAAAGTCACCAATGTTGAGAAACACTGAATTAACCAAACAGGAACTCGCTCAGGGTTTCCACAAAATCAACATCTAATCACCATTTGTATTTTGTTATAAACACAAAAATGGACTGCCTTGAATTAATTGAAAACTACAGATGACAATCAATAAATAATCCTGAATTCTTTAAAAATGAAAAAAATATGTTATTTCTAATTTATTATGCAGGGTTTTTTTTAATGATGGGAGTTATAGAGGAACATACAATCCAGATAGTGAATTAAGCAATACTCACAAATTAAAGTTTGACATTTTATCCGGGTGACTCCGCTCTTCAGTGGAAAGTCATTTACATACACCTGACCATTTATGTAAGTGATATTAAGGACAACCTAGAGAAATCCACAGAATAACACATATTGAATGTATACATTTCCAAATACAAGGCTGACCAAGCTGTATTTAATTTAAATAATCATGATAGCAATGATCAAAATAAGACATAAATATAAGAGATTAAAAATTAACTAAGTATGCTGATAAATTTGCCATCATTATGCTTTCATCCCTTAAAAGAACCACAACAGAATGCAGTCCATCCCATACTGATTCCTGACTGCTTTTTTTTTTTTTTTGGTACCATTGAGTCAGTGTTGACTGCCTAGACTAGTTCCTGCAGTTTTCTTGGCAAGATTTCAAAAATGTTTTGCACTGCCTCCTTCCTAGGGCTGAGAGGGACTGGTCCAAGGTCACCCAGCTGGCTTTGTGCTTAAGGTAGGACTAGATCTCATGGTCTTCTGGTTTTTAGCCTGGTGCCTTAACCACTACACCAAACTGGTTTGACTCCTGACTATATTGCCACTGATTTTAGTAATTGTGGATGGCACCTGAAAAATATAACCTGTGAAACTTTAGTATCTCTATATGGAAAAACTAAGATATAGTAAGAGGAATAAAAGGCAGAATGTACACTGTTTGATGGGAAATCACTGAAACTTTGAAAACCTAATTTCTTACTGTAACTTAGATACAAATTAAATGATGAGCCACTGCTTCTCACTTTTGCTTATCATCATTAACAAAATAATCCTTTAACTCAGACTGGTACCTAGGGCTTCCAACCAGCAACAGAAAACCATGTCCTCAGTTTCTCCATAGCCTCTGAAAGCTAAGGGCTGGGAACTATTATTAGTATATCTCAGGAACAGCCAGTGAAGAACAGCTAGGACTGATCAATATCAGTCCATAGTATAAAATTATGCATTACTGACAATTGCTCTACTATTATGGTTGCAAGGGAGTACATAGACATACAAAATACATACTGTACATTCAGGCACACCTGTATGTATACAGAATAATGCCAATGAAGCACGAACTTTGGACCCTAACATATTACTTTCTAACTTTTACAAACCCACAGAAGGCAATATAAACATAGCAAAACTATTTATTGGAAAGAATTATTGCTTCGAGTTTCCCTAAAACATTAATCAACAACTCAGTATATTTACTAGACTATTATAACTAGGAAGAACCTAAGGATAGGATGAATTTTTACCAATCAATCACAACTGAAAAAAAGAAAAGACTTTGCTAAAGAAAGTACAGGAAGTTGAACATACAGTACCTGTCTTTCCTGAATATCCCCATTGTTTTCCAATATATTCACTTTAATCTTGATATTTTCCTGAAATAACGTAATGAAAGAAAAAAAGTAGAGAAGAGAAAAAAAGAAAATGTGTCACAGATTATTCAGTATAGTTTATAAACTAGCTTAAGTACTTTATTCAATTTTAGTTTGTGAAACAGATTTATGTTTCCATCCATGATGTGATCTGTCAGGATCTAGCATTTCTGAAGTCTGTGTCTAAGTAACCAAGGCAGAAAAACTGAAAGACGAACAAAGTGCCATAAGCAGGATCATTGTTCTCAGAGTAGAAGGGGCCAGTATGGTGCACAGAACTATCAAAGCCCCAAAGTGCCTTTTATACCTAATTGTACATACTATGCTGGCCATAAATACAAAATATGAGTGTGCAAATATTAATATGTCTTTGGGACTGTCACCATACTGCATGTTTGCAGTAGATCCAAGAGAAAAATGCTTAAGTCCTAGTTATAAAGACTGAGTTCTCAAAAATTGTAATGGACTAACTAGTCTAGTTATTTATATGATAGATGTATAATCAGATGGTTTTCTGCAGTGAAATGTCTAACAGACCCTGAGAAAGTGAAGGACAGAGCATAATAGTTTTAGATGAAAACAGGGCCATTACAGAAAAGATTCCTAAGTCCAGGGGAGTGGGGCAAACATGAGAAAGAGACTCAGAGTAACTCTGGTTTAATTACATTAGCTGGAGAATTGTTCTGATAGGCTTTCAAGATTCTGTTACAATACTTTGCTAGCAATAAAGATCTTTCCAGAACCAAAGTGGTTTAAATCTCTTGAGTTTGCCTGCCATTAAAGGCTTGACCTTTTGCAGACAAGTTATGCATACATTCTGAATTGGACCCTAAATAACGGGCAGCTATGCTCATATAAATCTTGTACGGTCCAACAGATGCTCATCCTAATTAGTGGCATAATCTTCACAATAGCTGAATCCTAAATTCAGGCAATTCTGCAGTATCTTCTATGTGATCTATTCTGTCTTAAACAGATTTTAGTGTACCTGAGCCTATAGCAATCCCAGAAAGTGTTGTGCCATGCTAGGACATTTCCTATGAGACAATTTTTCAATTGTGTGAGTGGATTATTTGAGCGATCCAAAGTTTATCACAAGCTATCAAATCCCACATTTGTAATAACCAATGTATTGTGGAGGCATCATGTATTAAAGCACACTGTATGGTCTAGTGGTTTAAGGCACGAGGCTAGAAAGCAGGAGACTGAGTTCTAGTCCCAGCTGGGTGACTTTGGGCCAGTCCCTTTCTCTCAGCCCAACTCACCTCACAGGGTTGTAGTTGTGGGGAAAATAGGAGGAGGAAGAAGTATTAGGTATGTTCACCACCTTAAGGTATTTATAAGCATAATAAAAGTGGGATAAAAAATCTACAATAAAAGCCCTTTGGCCAGACACAATACACTGATACATCTCAAGTGTATAGCCTCATCATCAGGGAGCTATATGATTAGCTACTCTGCATAGCTCAGTTCTGTTTTAAGCACTCAGTCATTTTATTATTTAGATTGCTCGTGCACTCCCAGGTCATCTAAAGAATGAGGACTAGAAATGAACATATTATGGTGGTGGCCTCCCTCAGTTGTTCCTCTCTATCATCAGCTGATCAGAGTATCTATAATCCTGTTTCAACCCTACTTGCATTTCACAAAGATATCTCAATAGCATAACATACAATATTGCAATATGTGCAACCAAACATTTTACTGTCATATTTGTTTGGGTTAACTTACTTCTTAGAACAGACCTATTGAAAACAACAGGATTCAGATTCAATAGGATATTAATGGGTTTCTCCCTCAAGTCCTGCTGTGCTGCTTCATTATGGAGGGAGGGGGGCATGTTCCTGGAAGGGATAAGCAAAGATCACTGGGAGAGAATGCCAAGAGTTTATAATCTCCCAAGGCGTGAACTTCATCCCAGCTGCCCAGCTAAAGCAAGCAGGCACTTATATTGGACAGCAGCAATATTGGAAGATACTGAAGGCGGTAATTGCTTTAGTGACAATGTCAAAGCCGTGTTTCATATTGTGCAGGAGAAGGCAATGGAAAATCATTCCTGTATTTTACCAAGACAGCCATATAGATAGATAATAAAAAGTGACTGACACTATAATGCCAGATGTTGAGCCCCTTAGGTCAGATGGTGCTCAACGTGCTAGAGAAAGAGCTGAGGATCTTTTGTAATACCAATGTGTTTATGACATGGCTAAATTAAGAAATGTAGGATGTCTAGTTGCGAACTTACCATGCAGGGAAAGAAAATCTGAAGCTGCAAAGACAGAGTTACAGTGGGAACGTGGAACATGAGAAACATGAACGTGGGAAAGCTCAACACAATGAAAGGTGAAATTAATCAACCACATTGACATTTTAGGCATCAGTGAACTGAAATGGATTGGAATTGGACACCTTAGGTGAGAAGATCATATTATTTACTACTCAGGACACGAAAAACTAAGAAGGAATGGTTTTGCTTTCATAGTCAGGAAAAATGTAGCAAGGACAGTACCTGACTAGAATGCAATCAGTTGCTGAATAATATCAATAAGACTTCACAGACAACCCTTCAATATGGCAATTATCCAAGTTTACCCTCCAACCAGGTTGACAAGTGTTATGGTCAAGTTCAGTCTGAAATCAACAGAATATGCAAGCAAGATGTACTGCTTGTGGTTGGAGAGTGGAATGCTGAAGCTGGAAATATTAAGAAGGTCAATGTAGTTGGACTGTATGGCCTAGGAAATCAAAATGAAGCAAGAGGACAATTTATCAATTTCTCCAATGATTTCTTTATTGCCAATACTGTCTTCCAACAACCAAACAATGCTTATGTATTTAGACATCTCCACATGGAGTACACAGAAATCAAACTGACTATATAATTGCTATAAAGAGGTGAAATACCTTAATTATAATAGCAAGGATGTGGCCAAGGGTCAACTGGGGAACAAGTCACATACTGCTCATGTGCAATCTCCAAGTCAAACTAAAGCAGAAAAAGACAGACAAGCAGTTTTCATAACATGACCTTGAGCACATTGAGTGTTCCTGCTGCTATTTTATTTTATGTTATTTCTGTTGTTTTTAAATTTGGGTTTTTTTATTATGTTTTTATCCTGTTTTTAACTGCTAACCGCCCAGAGTTATGCATACAAAATGGGTAGCCATATAAATGTATTAAACAAGCAAACAAACAAACAAACAAACAAATATACCTATAAATTTTGAATCATTCTGAAGTCCTGAATCTCATTTATCACAAATCAGGGGAAACTGTGGAATGAAATCAAAGAAGTTGCTAAGGATGTATATGAAAAGATACTGCCAAGGACCAAGAATTAGAAGAAAGCAAACTAGATGTCAGAGCAAACAGTAAAAATTGCCAAGAAGAGAAGAGAAGCCAAAGCCAAGAAAGACAAAGATCTCAGAAAGGAACTTAACAAAGAATTTCAGAGAGCTGTTAGAAGAGACAAGAAGCAGAATTACGACATCTGTAAAGATATCAAATATGGAAACAGACACAGAAAAACAAGGAAAGTCTTCCAAAAGATCTCCAAACTCAGAAGAAAGTTCCAAAGGTTCCTTCTGTAAGCCGCCGAGAGTCACTGTGTGTGAATTGGGTGGCCATATAAATTTGTTAAATAAATAAATAAACCTTGTATTGGTATGCTAATGTATGCCAATGGAGAGATAGTAACTGATTCAAAGATGATCAAACAAAGAAGGAAGGAGTATACTGAAATTCTGTACAACAGAGATGTCAACATCCAAGATACCTAAGAAAGTATTCCCTACTTATAAGAACCTCTAGTATTAGAGGATGAAGTTAGATTAGCACTGCAGTCACTACTAAGTCGGAAAGCCAGAGGAACTGATGGAATATCTACAGAAATATGGCAAGCAACAGAAGATTTAATAAAGATTCTAACCAAAATATGCCAACAAATTATAGTGGTCAACAGATTGGAAGAGGTAAGTCTACACACCACAACAAAAAAAGGAAACTTAACAGAGTGTACAAACTACCATAATATCCTTAATTTCACATGCTAGCAGAATAATGCTTAGCATCATCCAACATAGGTTAGAACCTTACACAGAAAGGGAGATGCAAGGTGTTCCAGCTGACTTTAGATGAGGCCGAAAAACAAGATACATTACTGCTGATGCACACTGGATAATTGAAAAAAACAACAGAATTGTGCAGTCAATAATTTTCCCTATGATACCTCTGTGGAAGTTGAACTTTGAAGAAGCAAGCTAGAAAGAATATTGACACTTGAATATTGGTGTGCGGAGAAGACTCTTGAGAATGCCATGGGTAGCCAAGAAAATAAATGAATGAATCATAGAACAACTCAATCCAGAGTTTTCACACAAAGTACAGGTGACTAGGCTCACATTTTGGGGAGCTGCCACAGCATGACTGAGGGTACTTTTATGACTGGATGTGTGCATGACTAAGCAGAACAACTGCTTCACAGAGACCAAGACCATGGAAGCTTTTTTTGTGCATATACTACGTGCAAGTATATTTACAGGAGTTAGGGAAAAAACAGAACTATTTACAGCAATGCATCCAAACTTCCCAGTAGAAAGTTTCTTTCTCTCTCCAGACTTTTGAAAGTCTTAAACTTTCTTTCCCTCTTTCCCACAACTATTTACTAGCAAGCATCCACTCCGCTGCTTAGCTGCCAACTCCCCCCTTTCTCTTCCCTCCCCCACAGCTTTTCACTTAGAGAGAGATAAGAAGGGAATTAGATGATTTACTTTGGTGGGCACTTAAAGCGTTTCTTCATGCTTTTTCAGATGTTGACAGTTCATCCCCCTACATTAATGTTGCATGATGCACTTTCCTCTGAGTCTTCTCCCCGATCCATCCTGGTCTGGGGCTTCCTCAAGGTCTCCAGGTATCCCTCTGCAGGTAGCCACCTCCCTTTGCCTCCATCTACTTTGGGTTTGGGATAAAGCATGTCTCTCTCTCTGGGTCTTTATGTCTCTTCTCCCTGCGGCCTGTAGCCAACATCATCCCCCTGGGGCCAGGAAATGGCAACTGCCCACTCCAATGGTCCAGCACACTCAAAGTGATGTCTCTCTCCAGCCACCAACTTCCTGCACTTATCCAAAGTGACTCCAAAGACACTTATCGCCTCAATGTCTCAGAGTGGCACAGGCTCAAACATGGCAAGATCTTTTTTCTCCCTCTCCCCTTTTTATGGCTCAAACTGACAGCATTTCCCCCAACAATTGAACATTTCATGACGAGTGTGCAGTAATTTTCACTGCTGCAGCAGCAACCTTAAGAAAAAGGGTTGTTTCATCTTTCCTCTATAAACCATTTCTGCAAACAAAAATCTCACTACTCCTTTTCCTTATGCTGATCTTTGACCATAATAAAGATTTGATCTTCACCACTCCTTTTCCATAGTGAAAAAGAAAAAAGATAGGCAGAAGATGGGAAAGTGGCTTGGGAAATGATTCTGAGTACAAAGTAATTCCTTAAGAAAAGGTAAAGCAGAACTTTCTCCTCATTCATCACTATGGTCATTCAGACCACCCCCACCCTGCTACATTTTACATACATGCAAACTAATTGTGAGTTTTGATCATCTCCTTTTAGGGAGGAATATCTGAGCCTACTACCGTGTGTGTGTGTGTGTGTGTGTGTGTTGGTGTTCAGTCATGTGACCACTCATTCTATATGAATAGTCATTGCCATGATCCAAAGAAAATAAAGCATTATTTTGAAGATAAAACTATGGAAGATGGTGCTAAAAGCTGGAAAGAAAGAGGAAAATCAGTCATAGCAGACCCTCACTCCTGCCAGCATCCAGAGCATTGCTCCACTCAGGCTATGCTTTTACTAGTGGGACTAAACCCTAGGATCAGCCATTCTTTTTCTTTACTCTTCCTCAAATCAATACTATCTATTTTTAAGAAGGTTTGGGTATATGGTTTCATAATTGGTACTGATGTATTTAGTTTTCTATTCTTAGAAATCAAATTTAAATGAGCAATTGTATATCCATTTTCTAGCTTATAAATGCATATTTTCCTATTCTGCTTATTTAACAGAAAAATAAACATTCTAAAATAATTTCTCACACAACCAATGCTTGTAAAGTGGCTGCATTTATTAGGGCAACACAAAACTATCTTGGTTGCTAAATGGGTAGCTGAACTATCAAGATTTCAACTTGCAGTCTTATTAATTTAAAACATATTCCTCTCAGAGAATATAAAAAGCAATACAAAAGACAAAACATAAACATCAAGAAATTAATTTGGATCTTAGATAAAATTTTCTTGCCTTAATCAGTAAATGCCACATTATATTCTTTTTACACACTGTATTTATGGAACAATGACTATTAAACTCTTTTCCCTTGTGGCTTCCCAGCAGGCCTCGCCTTGCCAAATATATACTACATATATTGTATGATGCAGTGGAAATATTTCCTTAGTGCATTTAATCACCTTTCATTTCAAAACTCTCTGGGCCTTTCCATAATAATTCTGTGTATTAGATTACACTGTGATTTCTTTGTGACTTGGAATGCAAAAAATGACCAACTTGTTTCAACAAGCCAAAGAAGATGGAAGGAACGGGGGCAGCTGTGAAGCATATTCCATCTTAGAAAAATCACAGAGGAGAGAAAGTCCATATTGCATAAATATTTGGAAAGACACAGGAATTACGCAACAGTGGTCATGCATGAGGATTGCATCAAAAGCAAATAACTGCACACATTTTCTTTTTTATCTTTCCATATTTTTTAGCTTGTCCCGTTAATATCTTGTTGAAGTTCTGTTCTAAAAATAGTTGTCTTCTGAAAATAAACTGTACCAGGAGGTTCTGTGATCAAACTAATCAAACTGATATTTGGAGCCTTCACATTTGGGAAGGCAAATTAGATACATTTTTCTGTAGTCAGCAGAAGCACCCACGTCTGGAACAAGAAATCTTATTCTCATTTGCCACAAAACCACTGAATAACCGAGGCAAGAAATTAATACAACACCTAGAAGCAAACAAGATACAGTGTGGGGAGAGAGAATTTGCTGTCAGCCTTTTTAGGGAGAGACTGACCTACTATTCCTCAGCCACCTCCCAAGCTGATCTTCTGGGTAAACTACCTGCTTAGAAGAATAAAGCTGAGCAAACATTAAGGAAAGGGAGCAAATACCTTAGGGGGAATGGAGGTAAGGGAAACCCTTCAGCATGAGTTTGTCTCCCGAGGCCTTCAGAACATATCCATGTAGTTTTCTTGGCAACAGTATGGAAGTGGTTTTTCACTGTCTTCTTTTAGCATGTTTTTTTTTGAGCATCCCAATCTAGCCTAAAGCTTTGGTATTTCCTGGACGTTTCCCATCCAAGTACTAACCAGGCCCAACCCTGTCAGGCTGATGCTGCCTCCTTTGAAGACTGAGGTAACATTGCTGTCCGTTCATTTATGCCACATAAATAGTATATTTTAAAGAACCAAGTGTTTCCATATTTTATTTAGACTGGGAACAAAGGTTTCTTGCTTGTTGGCTGAAAAAGGTGCTACACCTTTTGTGTAAGGCTAATGCTTAATGATCCTTCACTTTTTTCCATAGGCATTCTTGGCCAACCAAATGCCTCATTTCAATATTTCCAGGTTAAAGCCTTTGGTGTTTTATATCTGCAAATAAAAATGATCATTCTAAAGCAGCTTGTATGGAATTCAAGTACCTTAAACTCTCAGTATAATGGACATTAGTATAGTGAACTTCAGATTTTCCATTTGGACTTCACTCCCATTTAACAAGGATTTTTCCATGAAATTAATTTTTTACTGCAAATTACATCATTTATATCAGCTACATAATTAAGCAAATTACACATATCTGGATTTAATATACAACTGGATTTCACAGACATACTCTAAACTTTTAAATAATAAGCAAGCTCAGAGGTTGGGCTCTTTAAAGAGCCTTTAAACTGGCTTGTTTCTTCTTCCTAGTAATTTCTAGTACATGAACTCCAACAGGCTGTGACTGAAAAGTATTGTGAAGCGGGGGGAGGGGATTTTTTGATGATGAGGGTTAAGGAAGGAAAGAAGAAGAATCACAGCATGGTCTGCTATTTCATTTATTGCATGTAATCATCTTCTCTGTAGTGAAGGGAATCACTGGGCAAACAACCTGGTCAGGATGAGGGTGTAGGAGGTTCTCCACTTTTAAAAAATGGTCCCCAAACTCATACTCTGCCCTTCTGTAAAATACAGAGCATCTCCCATATTGCTTTGAAAAGCAACCGACAGAGGTGAAACTAGGGCTGATAATCAAGGTCTAGCTCAGCTAACTAAATATAGACCTGCAATCTTTGTTTTGACAGCTCTCCATAAAGTGAATTCTTCCATATTAAAGTACCCCACAGTAAATCAGAAGTAAAATTAATCAGATTTAATTGTTTTATATGTGGGTGATAGAATTTGTGGGCTCTTTAATCAATTAACTTATTACTATGACAGTCAACCACATCAAATACTTGGAAATGATGATGTTAAAACCACAACTGTGATGTTGAAACCGCACACTAACACAAATATAACAAGTGACTGCTTCAGACAAGGCAACAAGACATCATCAACGAGAGCACTACAATGCCTGAAATATTTTATTCATGTTTGACAAAGACATCAATACTGAAACAGACTTCCACAGAACATATTGGTCTTTCCATAAAGAATGGATTTATTACATAAGACACTCAACCCACAAGTTCAAATTGTATTACTGTATACATTAAAATCTAATATGGCAGCAAGTTATCTATCTAAAAGGGCAAGCTGCTGGGTACTGTATCCAAGACACAAACACACACAGACATATAAATAGGTACACAAGGCCTAAATCACACCTTATGCAATTTTGTACAATAATTAATGCACAAATCACTCCTTCCAAACAGTTGGGGAAGAAAGAATTTCCATATGCGAACTGTAAAAGTCTCAGCATGTTATCCCAACACATGCTTTAACAGTGTGCAGATATTACACAACTCAGTTTTGCAAATGCACTTGGCACAGACAAGCCACCAGCCATGCAACGTTGCGTATCCCAAACGTAGCAGATCCCCCTTTCTAAGCCATCATGGCCAGATGCTCACACAAGCAGGGGTACCAACTCGCACCCACAGCTGCCCCACTTCGTTCCTTGTTTCTGGCTTTGAAGGGGAGACCTGATCTTTTTTCTCTCTTCCCTTCCCCAAATAAATAAACACACACACACACACGTATATACATATATACACCACTCTCTCTCTCTCAATCTCTCCCCACCCCGACCCCCAGGGCTTCCTCCGCGGACTCGGTGCCAACCCCGCCAGGACCCGAGGCTTCCAAGGAACCTTCCCCTTGCCTACCTGGCTTACCACCCGGGAGAAGGCGGCTGTCGGATCCGGAGCTGATAGGCTCGGGGGCAGCAGGAGAAGGAGCGCCGCGATCAGCCCGAGCAACTCGCGTGGCCCCAACGCTGCCTCCATCTTGGGAACTGGGCATTAAAACTAAGTGAAACATCAACAAAGCAAGAGGCGGCGACGGGCGGAGCAAAAGCTGGGAGGAGTCCGGCGGGCCGAGGAGGAGGAAATAGCCGGAAAGGATGCTGGACGAGGCGAGATGCCGAGCGGGGACGAGGCGCTTCCAGGGTCGGGGCGCGGAAAAGGCTGCGTAGCAGTGGTTTCCCTTAGGTGACGCCTCTTAAGAGTTGAAGACAAGGAAAGCAAGGGCGGGAGGGGAGCGTGCTCCGCATCCCGGCCCCGCTCCGGCCAAAGAGAAGAGCTTTCTCGCCCTAAAACAGAGACCGGCGGGGCTCGTCACAATAAGACCCTTAATTCGACGCTATAATAATAATAGGACATTTAGTTCGACGCTGAGAACCAGTGCCAGCTCTCCAGCAATTCCTGAAGCAGCCCCGTCTGGGGTGTAGCTGTCGCTAGCGACCTCTCACTCAGAGTTGCCCCCTGCCCTTCAGTACGTTATCAGAGGGGCTAAATAAAAAGCAAAAGCAGTTGGTGGTGAGTAAAAAAAATAATTGAAATTCATATTAAGGCCAAATCCGTGGTTTGCAAAATAGTACTACTATACACAAGTTTACCACTTTCCCAAGAATATGGCTTTGGGCACTGTTTGACCACTGCAATTAATCCTCACGGGATCCCCCACCCCTTTTTTCCCCTATTTCTTTAATCACTTGGCGTGATAAAAATTTCTTGAAACTCAATATCTTGTTTATCATAAAGTAATAATAAAATAAAGTTCCTGACAGGCCTTGAGTAGATAAAATAGTGAAGAGTCATTACTGTCAATTGTATTAAAAAAGTTTTAACTCCACAAAATAAGTAATAAGTAATTAGTAATAAGTAAAAGTATATTAGCATGAGTTTAAAAACAGCAAATGATGAAAGCAACAAAAAAATAATCTCAATCATATTATTATTAACTTTTTAGTTGTGCAACATACACAACTAGCCTTTAATTTACTAAGAGGCATCAATCAGAAGGACAAGGCCACAGGTCATTTTTCCAAAGCAAACTTTCCAAAGCTGGGGGGGTGGCACCACGGAAACAGGATCTGTCCCCACCACACACACTTTTTGCCCAGAAAATAATTAATCGTGTAATTCTTTTATATCCCTAAAAAAGTGTACATACTCACTTGGTAAATCTAAAGCTCTTTTGAGAAATTTGTGGAGTTAAAACTTTTTTAATACAATTCACAGTAATGATTCTTCACTATTCTGTTTTATCTACTTAAAGCCTATCAGGAACTTATTATTTGTTAGTGACATGGCTGTGTCATCAAAAGCACATGACAAACTGCTTAGAAACAGCTCCTGAAATGTTTCAAGACTGACTGTCTCTCCAGAAAATGTTCACTGCCTTACAGCTGGGCTTAGCATGTCAGCCAATCTAAGAAATGGCTAATATTGTTTGTCTAGTAGTTAAGCTACAATTCCATGTGTCATCCAAACCTGGATGGAAGGTTAAGAGATGACCAATTTCCCATTCCAGATTTTGGTCACAAAGCTGGGTGGCCTGAGTGACAGAACTGTTCCTGCATGTTGGGTCACATGACAAAACCAAAGTGATCTTAAAACAGTCTTTGCATTGCTCCTCCCTCCCTCTCTCACAAATATGCACATGCAGTTTTGTTTTGTATGCTTGGTTCAAAATACTGTATAGAAGCTCAGGAAAAGATTAGCCTTCCCTATTTTGCGTGGTGAGGCCAACCCCAATTATACTACATACAGTACACTTGTGGTCTTGTTTAGTTTTTTTAAAATATCAGTCCAGCCACTTCAGAATGGCTGGGACATTAGCAAGGGAGGACTGGTCCACTGTACACAGCAGCAATTTGCAAATAAACTGGCAGAGCACCCATGTATATTTCTCTCCCCAAAGGTAACTCTAAATCTGTCATGATGGACACAAACCCTCTGTCTACTTTACAGCTCAAGAGGAAGGGGTGATAAAAAGCAAATGAGAGATGGGAGAGAGGTGAACTGCATCCTCTTGAAATATGAATTGCCCTCCACATGCACAACTAGCCTTTAATTTAGTAATTGCTGATTGGTAGAACACTTCCTAGGGCTGATGTCAAGAGTCTCATATTCAATTCCAGGCACCTGAAATCTCTTATGGGCTGTGAAAAAAAAGAATCTAAATCCTTGAAGTAGCTGAGTCACTACTGAATAAATGGATGATTGGTCTGACTCAATGTATGAAAGCTTCTAGACTCTCCAAAAGAGAGGAAATTGGACTACTTTAATATATGACACACTTCCGAGGAAGCTGTAGTTTAATCATGACTTACTGAATAAACCATAATTGGCTGGCTTTGCACAACACACTAAGCCTTAGTGCTTGGTGGCAGGAATTGACACTGTACCATTGCCACTCAAACAACTGGATTTTTTGTTTGCGGGTTTTATAGAAAGAAAATACTATCAAATACCAAGTGCTACCTTGCTAAATGAATATCTAAACCATATTTTTCTTTAGACCTCTCTAGAATTATGCAAATTAATAAATCTTTAGAGACCTGCCAATTTACATAGCTGGTAAAAAAAATAACCAAAAGGACATGAAGAAAAAATTGACCTTGAGGAATGGGTAAAATGGGTAAAAAAGATCAGCATTTACTACTAGGTTTTTGAATAAAAGTGTTCATGTCTTTTACAAATGATGTAATATAGATCTATTTTATCCTTGGAGAGTCATACTCAAAGGCAGGCTATTCTGTTAAACATGAACTCTTAGGCAAATTCAGTTAAGAAAAGGTATCTTGAGTAATTAATTCCAAACCAGTTTTCATAATCACTAAATCAAGAGGTTTATAAAGGTTGACAAGGCATACATAATTTCTGCCTGTATGTTTTATTTTCCTGTTTGTTTGAGGTACTCTGCACATTAAATTGTATGTTCTCACATTATAGTATGATCTAAACATAATGTTCTGTCTAATAGTTTAAGTCTATCTATCTGTATGCAAGAAGTCAACATCTGCAGTCTAAAAAAAGCCCAAAAAAATTCTGTATAAATTGCCACAAAACCCCAATTGTTTTGGAGAAAAGAAAGAGGATTTGTCTGAAGTCAGTTCTCTTCAGAGCTGCTGGGCAAGCAAATCCTGAAAGATTCCAGACAGAGGAAGTTTGCCTGCCTTCCTGTTGAAAGTACAACTAACTGTTGGTAGCACTTTAGCAAGCAAGTAAAGGAAGCACTCTTGAGATGCTTGTTTGGTCAAAATGTGGGCCTTCTGCACCTATAGCAACTACGGTATCTAAGTAAATGAATTAGAAAGCGGACTTGACTGGAGACCAGATGATCCTCAGGCGCTTTTTTTTCTTCCTGTCCTTCAAGATGAAAGTGAGAGCTGCCTATGTAAAATAATGAAGGAATCCACAATTTTGGCATAGTGGGGATTGGGGAACAGCAAGTCTGCCAGGAAAATTGGGAGAAATTAATATGTCCTTTCTCCCTCAGCTCTTAGTACCACCTGTGCTGGTTTGCTCAAGTCTGTGCTCGCATAAGACATGGTTCCATTGTAAACAGGAAAACTTCATCTTCTAATAGGAGCAACAGAAATGAGGAGCTAGAATAAGAAGGGCCAGTTCAAGGGGCAGCACTTTTCTCAACCCTGGCTCATGCTGAAAAGCTAAACAGAGCTGGACAAGGTGAATGCTGGATGGGACACCACCAGGAAATCCCAAGGCTGTGAGCTAGACTAGGAAATCAGAAAAAAGCATCCAAGGAGACAGTGACAAGCCCACCTTTGGGTGGCTGCCAAAAAAACCGGAAGATTGTCAGGGATTCACCAGGAGCTGAACTCCGTTCCTGAGTTTTGCCTTTTCACAGTGAAGTGAGGTCCTCATGCACGCTGCCTTTTGCTCCCAGAATAAAGGAGGGCTAAAAATGCAGCAAATACCGTCACATAATACATCCAACCCATTATTCAGCACCTGCTGAAAGAGAACGAGCTACGGCAGCAAGACATTTCCAGCCCTTTATAAATATGCAGCGTAGGACGGGGCAGCCCAGTTCAAACTGAAGACAGAAATGTCCTGCTCCTGGAAGTCGCTTTGCACTTACTATGAGCAAGGCACTCCTCTTACCTCAACAGCATGACGTGAATAATTTGTTTAGAAACTACTGGATTGTTTCAAGACCGGCTGCCTTCACACAGCTGGACGGGGGCAGCGCTGTCGCCGCCGAAGCCCAACTCTGAAATGTTTCCTGCTGTCTTCTCTGACCCACGTTCACTTCCGGTCCCGGGCTGCCGGCAATGGTGTTCAGAATTAACCTTGAAGGGCGATTCTACATTCGTAGGTCTATGATAACCGAGCCTAGCAAAAAAGGCGCCGCTTGCCTACAGCTGTCAAACCAGCGAGGAAGCGGAACAGCGCAAGGCATGGTGGGATTGTGGAGGAGCGAATGGTGGAGGGAAGACCGGGAAGGAAGCGGGAGAAGGCGCCATGGCTGTGCTGCTGGAGACCACGCTGGGAGACCTAGTGATTGATTTGTACACGGAGGAGAGACCAAGAGGTAGGAGCCGCTCTGGAGTCCCGTCCGGAGACCTCTGGGCAGCTGCAGAAAAATTCTGGTTCACCGCTACTTCTCCAGTAGGGCTGCCACGCTTGGACGAGCTAGCACAGCATTTGCGCGTTGTGCAAAAAAAAAAGGCTACATTTTTTTTGATGCCTCAGAGTCTGCAGTAGCCCAAAATGCAGAGTAGGAGCGGCCCCAGAGATAGTGGTGCTCTCAGGCGATGGGGCTGGGTTATGGGAGATAGGTTGCAGTTGATACTAGCTTTTCACATGGGGTCCAAAGAGATCAATCTTGTAATTGTTTCTTCAGGGAGATCTTGGACTGATTGTGGAAACGCCCTCCTAGAATTAGAAAAAAGCCAAAAACTTAGGGTGGCTCCATTTCTTTAATAATGTTATACTTACTTTGAGGATTATAGATCAGCATCCCAGTTTTAGCAGTTTATCGGTATTCCGGACTTGTATTTTTATCTGGTACTTAATAAATTAAGCATTGTTTTGGGGGGGAAACCAGCACACATTGAATAGATGGAATTTTTCCTCAGTGTCACTTTACTGTTGTTTCACAGTAAAAAACAGCTAACTCCCACTTTCCAACTTGGCTTTATGCAATTGACTAATAGGGTTCTCGGTTTCTTTTCTGAGGAGTAAAACAGCTTCCTCTGCCCAATTCACACTCAACCTCCTATGTGACCTTTATAGCAGCTTGATTCCCATAGATTAAGCTACAAAACCCTTCCTCAGCTCATAAATAGCAGGAAAAGCTTCAGATTTAAACTTCTTATGCATCAGGATGCTATTAAAGCATAGAAACAAAACCTATATGCTGTAAAAAGGACTAAAATGCATTGTCTCTTGGTACTTTCTAACAAGCTTATGTGTTTCCAAACATTGCATCAATTTATAGTCCGCTCTTGCATCATCACGGCCTTGTCTAACTAAATCGCTATATATTTTATCCTGTTTGTCACTGCCTCCCCTTTTTTACCTTCCTCTGTATCTCTTACTGTACTGAATTTAGATTGGAAACTAACTAGGACAGGAGTTTTTCCTACTCTTGTTTTTTCTTACTCTGTAAAAGGCATTATGCATTGATGACACTATAATTAAGGTAAAAATATTAGAATATGCTATGATTATTTAATATGAACAGAAGGCACTCTGTGCATTAACACAGATGTCCTTAAATGATTATGGCATGCATTGCTGGACTGAGGTCCACATTAAGAAAAAAAAATGGACTGCTGAATTGAAATTAAGTCCTTTTCCTTCCAGTATTCTCTTTCTCTAAAATTTGATAAAAATAATAGGTAATATTTCTCTGTCACTTTAATCTGGACATTTATTCATGGCCTGCCATTTGTTTCGTGCAGCTTGCTGGGTATTGTTTAGTGAATTTTCATGAAAGAATAGCTTGTTTCTTTGGTTAGGCAAAGGGCACAGCCTGTTTCAGTTGTCTTTTTGTTTGTTTTTTTAGCTTGTCTAAATTTCCTGAAGCTTTGCAAGACCAAATACTACAATTACTGCCTCATACATAATATACAGGTAAATATTTCTGATTTTTTCTTTGCTTTTCTCTCATTTATAGGTCAATAATTTAAGTGTATGTGTGTTGCATAGTAGATATAAGGGTTGGACTTTAAGAGAGATGTATGCTAAACATCCACTTTCTAGTCATGCGTACATGTGTACATTTTAATTAACTTCATCTGTAAAACAAATAATAGCATGGTCTGCCTTATGTAATTATTGGCACACAGTGAAGATTCTTTGTACTGTGGAAGGGATTATTTAAATGATGATAAATAATAAGATATATGTATTCCACATTGTTTCAGAGAGATTTTATCATACAAACTGGAGATCCCCTGGGGACTGGCCGTGGAGGTGAATCCATATTTTGGTAAACATTGTTTAGTTCTGATTTACATAGTTGTCACTAAACCTTTTTGAATGTGGCAGAATGTATTTATTTATTCCTTCTTGCATAGCCATTCCTTTGGGCTGCCTATTGGGTAATTGTAGTTGGAACAAGAATAAATCATGAACTTTGATAGTGCAAGTCTTCATGTAATTGTCCAATATGTGATCCAGGTGCTGGCTTTAACCTATAAAGCCTTAAATGGCTTGGCATCACAGACAGCTGCTACTTAGAATGGCCTGCCTGATATGAACATCCAGGGGAAAAAATTTAGTGGTTCTTCACTGCCTTGAAGTCAGAGGGATAAGGCCAGGAAGAACTGTCTGAGTTATAGTTGCTGTGGTATGGAAGAGCCTTTCCCTGGAAGTTAGATTTGCTCCAACAATGTTGGCCTTCCAGAAGCAACTTAAGATGGAATTCTTTGTGAGGACTTTTTAAGAGTAGGCAAAATAACTGACATAATATGATTTGGTTATATATAACTGACTCTGAAATTAAGTTATTGAATAGTACTGTCTGTTTGTACTTCTTTATTATACTGTGCTGTAAGTTGCTTTATGATATTCCTGTTGAAATACAGAAATCTGAGAGTAACATTTTATGTGCAGAATCTCTGTATGTTTTGTAGAATCATGATCTTGATTGCTAGTAGAGAAACACAATTGTTGAAAATAAGGAAGACAAAGCTCCTAGTGTAGCGATATGGAAAGTGTTGTTTCTTTTTTTGACTTTCCTAAAAGTTAATAAGCTAAAAACAGTATTCAGCTGCCTAAAGAAATGGAGAGTCTATTAAAACTTTCATAAAGTTAAATGTATTTATATATGTTATATTTACCTAAAAGGAAGAATAGGATTTTTCCCAATAATTTATCCTTAAAATGTGAAGTCATCTTAAAGTCACTTAGAGTACAGAAATGGAAGAAGAAGAGGGGTTTTTTTCTGTCTTAATTTCAGGGCTGTCTTCTTTTCAGACAAATGTAGTATATACTTCCAAGTTCTCAGCCTAGTAAGGACTGCAGTACCCTTCTTCACATGGATCTCATCAAACATGGAAGTATTCATGCATAGATTGTGCAAACTAAATGGTGGCCATTTTTTTTTAGAAAAGTGTACACATGGAGGCAGATCCCCAAAGGTCCCATGTGTGAATTGTAAGAACTTTGAATTTGAACATTTGAATTTTAAGAATTTTGCCACATTTTAGCTTCCTCCACTATAATGAATGGAGATGATTTAATAGATGAGGGTGGACAACTGGTAAAGGGCCAGTGTGTTTTCAGCGGTCAAGGGCCACAGCATGTGGAACCACATCACCCATATGAGTAGGATTGGAATTTTCCACTTATCCTGTTAAGGGGGTATCTGGGCCTATTTTTTTTAAAAAAAATTGTGAATGTGTATTATCCACCTCAAAATTGTAGGGAAGGATGCCATCAATTTTCAGCATTTTAAGCTGGTAAGTAGTTAGAAGCAGTATACGGCCATAGAGATTAAGGTTGCTTCCTCCAGCTATAGAGAACCTTTCTTTTTTTAAATATGTTTTTATTAAGCATCTTTTAAAGAAAGGGAGGGGGGAGGAAAAAAGGGATAAGCAAACAAAAAAAGAAAAAAGGGATAAAGTAAAATAAAATGCAGAATGTATAAACAGGAAACTTACAAGTATCATAGAATTAGGTTAAACTATTCAATATTTCATTAATTGATTTTGCCTAATTGAACATATATCATTTTGAAGACTGCAGGTCGTTATTAAAATCCCAGCAATATATAAATATCAACAGCAGTAGTAAGCACGTGATAAATCATAAAATATGATTAACACAGTAAATTCTGTCCAAGCTACTACAGACTTATTCTGAATTAACAGATCCTATAGAGCTAGAATATTAAGACTTTATGTTAAGAGAAATCCCAATTTCAGACGTGGTGCCAGCCCATATATAGAATTATAGTCCAGAAATGGTTTCCAAATTGAGTTAAATTCTATGTCAGATTTATGTTTGAGATATTGGAAACTGAAACATACTCCCACTAGTTAATTAACTATTTTTCTACAGAGGGAATTGCATATCCTTTCCAGTAGGAAGTGTAGACTATCGTTGCAGCAGTTACCATGTACAATGCTAGTTCAGTATACTCTAGTAATATTTAATAAGAAAATAGCAGGTTTGAAAGGAAATTCAGCTTTTAGAATTTGTTTCATTCTGGTAGAAATCATTTTCCAAAATTGTTGAGCTTTACAACATTCTCACCAAATATGTAGAAATGATCTGAGCTAGTCCTTACATTTCCAACAATCTTTAGAGAATGAACCATCTATTTTAGCTATCAGTACCGGACTGATGTATCAATGGTAAAACATATCAGTTTTCTCTAAGTATAATATTTGATGTAAATTTAATATTTTTCTTCCATTGGAATTCCCATTACTGTATGTAATTTATTGTATTTAGGTTCTCTATTCATTTAATCATACAGTCTTTAACTTGCTCAGTTTCTGAGTTGTATTTCACCAGCTATTTGTAAATAAGGCCCAGCAAATGCTCTGAGTTTTGTGATATAAGATCTCAAATTCAGTCACGTGTCTAAGTGTTCCCTCTTGTTTTTGCAGTTCTTTTAGTACTGTGCTTCTTATTTGAAGCTATTGAAACAGGTCAGGTAATTCTGGCCACCAAAGATCTTATATTTATTATTGATAATCAGATCTTGCAGTCTATATGATTTGTTATTTGTTCACTGAGCATATGTACTTTCACCTTCATGAAAATAAATATTTAGTAACGAGGCAAGTGGGGGTAGGTCTGGATTTATTATTTTCTTATATTTATCTCAAATGTTTAATATACTACTTCTTATTGCATCATCTCTTATGAACTGTTTGTATCAGTCCAAACATATTTGTGCAGACTGTAGGGAATTCCTGCTCCCTCAATAGAAATAGCCAAATTATAAAGTGATAGGGTCCAGTCAGTGATCCAAGTTAAATGACTAGAGGACCTTTGCCTGAGCTTTTTTAGCTGACTGCCATTTTAGGATAGCTGTAATTAAAATGTACAGCTATCCTAGATGAAGGATGAGATTATCCATATAAAACATATAAAAATGAAGATTAGCCATATAAAACACCATGAACAATTGTTGAATAATTTTTTATTCTAGAGGAAGGAAATCTGCCTGACCTGAAGGAAATCAACCTCAGTAACCCAATAGGTATTTCCCTCCCAAAGGGAAATAGTCTCTTTCCCTCCCAAAGGGAAATAGTCTCTTTCATCTACTACTCTATCTGTCCTTTCAGAGAATAATACATAAAAATTGCCATTTCTTCAAATCTTTTTCTAAACAGAAGGAGCTCTTTTATTTGCTGGAAGCAATCCATATTTTCAATGTGCCTATAAAGAGATAGCTTGTATTACTTAGCATAGATGTCAAGAAATGAACTGAAAATCTTGTCCACAGCAATATAGAGACATAAGCATTCTTACATCCCACCCTATTTCTTTCCCTCTCATGTGGATAGTTTCTAAAAGTTGTGCAATTTTATTCTAGTTGGTAATCTGTTTGTATATGTTTCAGCAAATTGTATGGCGATCAAGCTAGATTTTTTGAAGCAGAGAAAGTGCCAAGAATTAAGCACAAGAAAAGGGGAACAGTGTCAATGGTAAACAATGGGAGTGATCAGCATGGATCTCAGGTATGTCCACAACCTGGAAAAGTCATATCAGTGTATTGGGACATGTGACAGTTGAAAGTGTACCATAGGCACCACAGAGCACAGATGTGAGATTTTTTAAAAAACTGAAGATGGAAAAAAATTAAAAATTCTGTCTTTCTTCTGTAGTAGTAACTTTCATATTTTAAATGGCCTGTTACCAAACAAGAGTGTTCATGAACATGAAATTAGGTGTAAAAACATTTTTGGCTGATAGAGGAGGTGCAATTCATCTCACTTAAAGCAAGCAATTTGGTCATCAGCTTTGAACCACAGCCAACATTATTCAGGTAGAATTCTACTCACACAGCAAGACTTTTCATCACTTTATTTCCACACTTCTCTTCATCTGCTTGATTTGTTCTGGAGGGGTCTCCAACTTTCTGGAACAAATTTAAACAGTATGGAAGGAGAGCTGAGAAAAAGAATTTGTTTTTCTGGCAGATGAACTGCTCCTCCACTAGAATTCCACTATTGGGTAAAATCCTTTGATATCATCCAAACTGAACTTCAGTTTATTCAGCCGTATCAACTAAATTGATTCTAGATATGTTGTAAGACCGCATTTTTAATCTGGATTTGCTGAAAAGCATAGTGGAACTAGATGTCAGCATGGTTGGGAGTGACAAGTTAAACCACCTGGGCAATAGCACCATCATCATCATATTTATTTCGGTCATTGACCAATAAAAATACATACAATAAAACAGACAACAATATTACCCCTTTCATCAATAACTATTAGCAACCATTTGCGGGCGAAGCTTACACATTATGTAGCAAAATTTTGCAGCTTTTAAAGAAATAGATTTGTCTTGATTATTTAACAAATAATGCAAGTAAAAATTATCGGAATGCCCGGGGAATTTAAATAAAAGAGGGGTAATTAGCTGAAAGCGAATGTCCCTATAATACTGACAGTACAAAAGAACATGGACTGTGGTTTCAATGGCACCTGTACCACAGGGGCAGTATCGAATATCATAAGGGATTTTCCTGTATTTTCCTTCTAAAACAGCTGTAGGGAGAGTGTTAAATCAAGCTAAGGAGCTCTCCTGAATTTTGGGACTGTAATATGATAGAAGTATGAGACTGGTTTATTCACTAGAATTTGGTTATTTGCAATTATATTATGAGTAAAAACAGCAGTTTCTGCTTGGCCTTCTATATCAAAGATCCTTTGCCTTAGTAGTGACCTGGCTCGGTCAAACTCTAAAGTCAAAATGGCATTGTTGGAAAACCCATAGAGACTCAGTTTCTTTTGGATAGCTGTTTTCCAGGTCGTCTCAAAGTTATCTGCCAGTATTAGATGGGGGGCAATAGCACTGAATCTGGAGGAACTCTAATGATAATTACTGTCCATTCTCTATAGGAATTATTATTAAAGTTCTTCTAGATTCAGTGCTATTGCCCAGGTTGTTTAACTTGTCACTTGTCTCCCATATCACTTCAGAAATAATTTCCAGTAAAGACGAAGATCATCACAATATGAAGCCTCCTTTGGTGCCTAAAATCATAGAAAGGTGGTGACTCCAGAAGATTTTCTGGTGGATGAGAGCAAAAGCAGCTAATGTAACAGTAGACTGAAATGAATATATGAAGATTTCCACCAGTTTGTCAACTCCAATTCATTATTCTCTCTCTCTCTCTCTCTTTTTTAAGTTTCTTATTACTACAGGAGAAAACTTAGATTATCTGAATGGTGTACATACAGTGTTTGGTGAAGTAACAGAAGGCACGAATGTATTGATGAAAATTAATGAGGCCTTTGTCGACAAGGATTTTGTTCCATATCAAGACATCAGGTTTCCTTATCTTACTTCTACACTTGATAAAAGTGCAAGGTGTAAGCAAAATCCTGTTGCATCAAACCAAAGCCAGCAAGTTGTATTTTGTAGTTGTCTATCAGATGTTTCTAGGAACCCCAAATCAAAGGCAGCTATAGTTTTTCCCCACTGTTATGCTACCACAACCAAAGTTTTGATCTGTCTGCTGTGATTTCGTTTAACAAGTGTTGTCACCATTTGCTGTGGAAGTGAATTCCATAAATGAATTATGTGCTATGATGTAAAAGAGTTTCCTTTCTTTCTCCTGAACTTATTGCTATCACCTTTCATGTGTGACAATGAGTTCTTAACTATATTTGGGTAGTAGATGAAAACAGTTATATAAACTAAATTTAAAAAGAGGTTGATCTTGGAAGACGATTGTTGAATCTCCTTTCAGCATAAGCTAGATGAATGCTCTCAGCTAAGTGTGGAAGAGTTCTGAGTAACATTACATGCATCCTCTGTCAGCGTAAGACTTGAAATAAATTTTGGCTTATAGGCTTTGTTCTCAGATAAACGAGGTTTGTTACGGAGGTGTTTCTTGATGCAGCAGTGAATTAATCTGGTTCAAAATTATTGTGAAATGGTACACTGAATTTAATCTTTAACTGAATGTGTTTTCTATTAGGATAAACCATACAGTAATCTTAGATGATCCATTTGATGATCCTCCTGGTTTGGCAATACCAGACCGTTCACCAGAGCCTACAAAAGAACAATTGGATGTGAGTGTTGCTTTTAACTTGTGATATTGAGTGGGGAGTAGATCAAGAAATATGTTAATATTCCCTTAATCTACCTGCTAATTCTGCAGATGCACAGAACTTTGTAGTTATATACTCATCGTGACCCAGGGTCAAGTTTGACTTGAAAAGAAGACTTTAGTTAGGAGACATACTGCTGAATAAAAACAGCTGTGTTTTGAACCTGTGTCCTTTTCAATAGCGATAATACAAGTTCTCCAGTTTCAATAGAATTTTAGTTTCAGCTTCAGATTAGACAGGAAAAATATCAATGGCAACAGTTACAAGTATTGATTTCTAAGTATATGCTATTTTTTGGAATATTTGACTGCACACCATTATGTCAGCAAAAGAATGAACAACATTAGAAGTGTAATTTGTGCATGTGCTTGCAGAGAAGGCACATCTTTGTCTATACTGACTACTGACCTCTAGAAGGTGTTGTATCCATGCCACGTTATGGAAGTATCATTAGCAGTGATATCCATAACTACACTTCCAAAAATTAGTATGGCAATTACACAGGCTCATATTAATTTTATTTATTTATTCAATTTGTATAGCTGCCCATTTCAACAAGTGACTCTGAGCAGTGAACAAAATTATCCCCTGGCTGTCAGAACAAGAAAAAAGGGAAAAATGAACTTCCGTAATTGCGTTCTGTAGAAGTGTAACCTCAGTACAGCTAGTCTTCAGTTAACATTGGTAACTGTGACTGGAATTTCCGTTGCTAAGCGATGCGGTTGTAAAGCGCAACATCACGTAACCGCATACTTAGCAATGGCAATCCTAGCACTCCCCATTGCTGTTGTTAAGTAAGGATCACGGGTCATTAAGTGAGGACCTCCTTGCAATTTCCTGTTGGCTTCCAACAAGCAAACTCAGTGGGGAAGGTGGCAGGAAGTTGCAAGTCCCAAGCAGCTTGCAAGCAGGCTGGCAGGCAAGTAAGTGGCTGCTGCCAAGTGCAGAAGAGTGTGGGAGGGGCCAGCACAGTGCAAGCACAGTGGGGCTTGGGGTGGATGCTGCAGGGTGGTGGAGGCTTACCCAAGTGACTTGCAACCTTCTTTGCCGGGTTCCCCATTGGCTTTGCTTGTGGGAAGCTGGCAGGGAAGGTTGCAAATGGTGATCACGTGACCGTGGGACACTGCAGCTGTCATAAGTACAAGCCAGTTGCCAAGCATCCAGATCGTAATCACATGACCATGGGGGTGCTGGGATGGCCACAACTATGAGGACCAGTCATAAGTACTTGTTCAGCGCCATCGTAAGTTTGAATGGTCACTGAACGAGTGGTCATTAACCGAGGACTACCTGTACATCTGATTAGAGGTTTCTGTAAAGAGAAAAGCCTTATTAGATATAATATCTCTAATTATTTCCAATGTGCATTATTTTTGAGAAAATCTACAACTCTACTAATTGCTTATATACTTCTGAAAATGTAGCATGAAAGAAGCTGAGTTTCTAATTATAATTTATATGTTATAAATTGGAATAAATTAAAGTTTATTTTTATAATGTCTCTGAAGAGCATCTGGATGTCTAGCCACCTGTCCTTTCAAGTAAACTGCTTTGTGCTCTTACAATAAAGTAGTTTTTAGAACAAAGTTGGTACTTATTTTTATCTTTAGCTATTAATATCTTATATCACAATAAAGTTTGGGATATAAACAAAGTATTCATTCTAAATTGTATTAAATATCTGTCTGTCTCTTTATTTGTTTTTATATAAGACAGAGTGGGAGAATAGGAGCTGATGAAGAAATCGACGACTTCAAAGGAAGGTCTGTAGATGAAGTGGAAGAAATTCTTGCAGAAAAAGAAGCAAAAACACAGGCTATTCTCTTGGAAATGGTAAATATATCTGATCTGATTGTTAAACTTCAGATATGCAGATGCTTAGCTTTATGTAAATAGAAATAATGCCATTGCTACATTAAGTCTGGCTAGCTCTGTGCTGTTTCGCAAATTTTGCCTCTTACATATAAAACTTGTTTTATAATGAAATCTAAAGTATTTTAAATGCTATATGATACATCTGGTTAAAGCAATCCATATGCAGAAGCCCTCTCCTGTTAAAGAACTTGAGGTGCAAATTAAATGTACATCTAAGCTTGCATTTTAGTTTAAAAGCTATTGTACTAAACTTATGTAAGCATTTGTAAAAGTGTAGTTATACACGGATCTGATTTGTGGGCAGCAACTCTTTTGATGTGAAGCTTCCTCCTAGGTGGGAGTAAGTTGTAAACTGAATTCCAGTTGCCATTCCCTAACTGAGGGAAGGGCTGGTGACCTTGGCCATTACTTCCTCCATTCCCCTCTTGTCTCTAGCACGACAAATATGTGGAGCCAAATTTTATGTAAGAGCACCCAGCATGTAAGAACAACTTATATTTTACTATTTTACAAAAACTTTAGTCATCCCTACTCACTGTAAGACATGAATAAGGATTAAGTTCATCTAGTCTCTTGAGCTTTTTTTTTCCACTGAAATTTATGAATCAACTCTATTAAAAAAAAATTTCAATTGATAAATCTCCGTTATGTTTTTTTCTGTGATGGCTCATAAAAGTAAATATATGATTATTGGTAAGTCAGGTTACAACTTGACACCACAATTAGTGCTTATGAATCAGTCCTTAATCTTTATAGCATCTTAGAAGTCACAAATGGGAAAAAAAAAACAAGATAGGAATCTTGCCTTCTTCACAAGTTACTAATTCAGTGATAGCTCAGGAACATATTGCTTTTAAGAAGACGATCATCTTTTAAGCACCTTATTAGCGTAAAGGCTGAGGCAAGCACTAAAAAGTTATTCAAATTATTTTACCATAATGAACCATGCATCCTGACACCTATCTTGAAAGTCTTTAGGGCCAAAATAATTCCAATTATGACTTATGGAGCAGAACTGTGGGGTTTAAATGAAGTTACCCCACTGGAAGAAATCCAAACGCACTTCCTGAGGCATATTCTAGGAACAGATAAGAACACATCTGCCTCAGCAGTAAGAGCGGAATTAGGCTTTTATCCTCTAAACAGCCATTTAATGATTAAAGTTTTTATATATTGACTGAAGATTCAAACAATGAACCCCAATAGACTTCCTAGAATTTGCCTAGCAGAACAGCTAAGCATGTCACAGCCTAACACATGGGTTTGTCAACTTTATGGCGTTATCTCACGTCATGGGCTCTCTATTCAGCACCTATTACTTAGGGCCCCCCAAGCAAGGGAAATTTTCAAGCAGAATGTTATGGACATAAGTGCCCAAAGTGACTTGGAACCTATAGCCAAAAAAAGATCTTTAAGGTGGTTGGCTACTAACAAAATAAATTTTCAACCTGAAAAATACTTATTTATGAGTTTGCCTCAATTTTTAAGAAGGGCTTTTACCAGAACAAGATTTGAGCTGTTGGACTCAATGGCCAAATATGGACACTTCTATAATATTCCATTTCATGAAAGAACCTGTATATGCAGTTCACCTGACATTGAAAGTATTTTTCATATTCTGTTTAACTGTCAATTATATGCATCCATCAGGCTTAAATATTTATCCCCATTACTGGAAGGAACAGAGTACTGGGACCCGAATTTTAGACTCTTATTTTCTCCAGGGCACCGACACTTATATTATGCGCAGAACTGCCATATTTATACTGAAGGCCGGGGCTTTAAGATCCCACTATATAGAACAGATTGGGGTATCCTTTAAAGGTGGTTCCCTCATCTGATAATTGTCTCCTTGTACTGTGATCACGTATACATATATGTCACATGTACTCTTTTTATAGTTTCGATTATGTTTCTATTTTTTACCTTGCTGTATTGATAAGGTCAATTGACTAATCAATAAAATTTATAAATCTAAGTCTTATCAGTGAGAAGTCACAAAGCTGAAAGGTCTATCTTTTGCATCCGTAAGGCTTCAAAGTAATCTTGAGTATCATATTCACATTGCACACGTTCTCACTATCCTAAAACGGAGTTATGGTACAAACGTGTATCAAGTTCATAAGTGTAAATTGTGGGAGTGTTGGAATAAAGTAATCTATCTTGTTTGTTCTTCAGGTTGGAGACTTACCTGATGCAGATATCAAACCACCTGAAAATGTTCTTTTTGTCTGCAAACTTAATCCTGTGACAACTGATGAAGACCTTGAAATCATATTTTCCCGATTTGGTCCAATAAAAAGGTAAGCGTTGAACATTTGCAAAGACCACATTAGCAGACCTTTTTAAAAAGTGCAAAATGTACTTGCTAATGAACTGTTGCAAAAAGAGAGCCTTTTCGTCTTGGTGACCTAGCAAGAGGCCTTCTCTAGACAATTATTTCCTTTTTATTGGTAGAAATACCTGTCAGTCCTTTCATGGCTGCCGAAACTGAAAGTGTTTTTTCCCAAGTTTGGAATCTCACAAAGTTCTCTTTAGCAGGCTTTAGAAAGATGAAAGCAGTAGTGATAGAGGAAGTTTAGCAAGTGAACTGTTTTCAATTTAAAATCAATATGTTTATGTGTATCTTAGGGCAGGGACTTTGAGTCTTTTACTCACAGTATTATCATGCACTGAGGATGAGGCAGGTCTCTTCTTTGCTAAAGGGAGAGCTGTGAATTATTAACAATGATTACTTGAATCCTTAGACTGAGAATCAACTCTTACAATGCCATTTATTAAGTATTGGAAAAAATCAATGTTATAAATTAGAAAGTGCAGTTATCTATTTCAGTGCAGGTACTAACCTGGAAATGCTTTTAAAGCTTAGTGTACTATCTATTTAGTACAATATGTTCAGGCTGAACCCAGCGATCCTCACTGACCCCATTAACTTAGATTAAATTAGAACTTGCCCCAACACTGAACTCATGTGTAGATCTAAAGGTAGCACTATAGGATAGAAAGTGAAATCTTAACCCTGTTTGTCATACAACTGCTGTCTGTATGGTTTTCTGAACAAAACGTGTCAATTTTTCAGTTGTGAAGTGATTCGAGATTGGAAAACTGGTGAATCCCTCTGCTATGCCTTCATTGAGTTTGAGAAGGTATGTGGCTATATGTATATGCTGTTTAGCTGTATAAGAAGATAAAGTGTGTTGTTACCAAACTGAATTCTTTATGTACAACTTCACTAAAGAGCAATGAACATTCAAAGCATCCCAGTTGTAAGGATTAGGGGAAAAAATTCCTACTTAGTCTGCATACCCATATCTTTGATATACTTCCTAGGTTTACTAATTTATGTCTGGGAACAGCTTTGTTCTGGTTTTTTTATTATTATTATTATCCTTTCATTTTATTCTTTTTAAATGAAGTGCAATGAGGTACAATAGGGAACATGCTCAAGTGGTGAGCACAAAGACATGATGCTGATTTTGCTAAAACCTATGGTTGCAAATAAACGTATGAAACTGAGAAAGACATGCTGCTGCCAAACATCCCTTAGAAACTAACATCTCTTGGTAACTAGCAAAAAAAACCAAAAAATTGGGCTGTTCACATCTTCTCAAATGTACATAATAAATGATTAGGTAGGAGGATTTCCTCGTTTATCATTATGTATAAACATAAAGTGACCTTTGAAAATCAATGCATGGATGTATTTGGAATGTTGTGATTCCTTGGTTTGCAGGCAGGTTTTATTTGCATAACCTGGCTACCCATGGTTAATATAACTATTGTTCACTCAGTTACCTGCATCTCATTAACAATTAACCACATGGACCAAGTTCACATAACGTGCTAATTTAAAATGTAGTTGACTAGTTTGTGGCTCAGTCTGTCATGTGAACACAGCCACAGATTGGTACCCTGCGGAAGCAATAGCGATTCCATTTTTGTAAGAACTTCTTCTAAAATACTGAAACTTGTAGCGTCTTAATGCTGGACTTCTATATAAAAGTCAGATTCTACTTGACAATGTGGCACTGGTATATGCATCCTAAGCTGTCTCTGCTGGATAGGCGGTATTAATGCTGTCAGAATTTTTATGGTAATAATTACTTTTTCCACTCCTATGATGGCATCAAAGAGAGGTTATAAAATTTTCTAAATTTAATTCTGCTTTTTCTTGAAACATATACCAGGAAGAAGATTGTGAGAAAGCTTACTTTAAGATGGATAATGTCTTAATAGACGACAGGCGAATACATGTTGATTTTAGCCAATCTGTTGCAAAGGTTAAATGGAAAGGAAAAGGTAACAAACGTGTGAATTACTTCTATTAATTCCTCCCATTGTAAATTCCTTATATGATAGATATTATCAAATCTGCTTTGGGAGAGACACAGGAATTCGTTTTTAATGAAATTATTTGTCAGATTTTGATTTGTTGACCATGAAATATCTTCAGATATGATCCCTTCTCCATTAGCAGTTTATAAAGGCACATATTCTACTTTTCAATCTTGTAATTATATATATGGAAAATGCTAAGTTTGTTTAATAGCTGCATGTGGATAAGGTGAGTTTTTGGCTTTGGGGATGGCTTTATCGGCAGTAAGGGGATTAATGCTGTAGCTGGTAGACTGGCATGGAGTAGCTCAAACTCTGCATTTGATCAGAACGTGCACGTGCCCATTGTTAGAACTGGCATCAATTTTTGCTGAAGAGCAATGTTTGTGAAGACTTTCCTTTGTGAACCAGACTCTCTCTATTCTGCTTATCAGAAAAGTTAGCACAAAGCAGCACAAAGTCTTTGTTTAGATGTCTGCAGGGGATCTAACCACAGGCACATCTCAGAGGCCTTAGCATATTTCTAAAATATTTCTGTTGGAGCCCATCTCATTAGGACCGCCCCTACATTGGTTTATTCTGCAGAGCAGTAGTTAACAGCTATTGCCATACAGTCCTGTGTTCAAAATTAATGTCAGCTTATCTCTCTTTATATAAACAGGTGGAAAATATACCAAGGATGATTTCAAAGAATATGAAAAAGATCACAGCAAAACTTCTAAATTAAGTCTGAAGGAGAAAGCAAAGCCCAAGCAAGAGTATCCTGAGCAATTATATTATTGTATAAAGTATTATAGTTTTAAAAGCAGGGTCATGCTGGTCTGTTGTGGTTTGGTGGATGGATGCTTTTGACTTCCCAGTCTAGGGCTGAGAGTGTGTGACTGGGCCAAAGTCACTCAGCTGGCTTCCATGCCGAAGGGAGGACTAGAACGTGAGTCTCCCTGCCCCTAATCCAGCACCTTAACCACTACACCACTCTGGTCTTCAGATAAGTAGAAAGAGAACAATAAAATCTATGGTATTCAATATGTATATGAAACTATTCAGAACAGATGGAATGTACTTCTACCTTATACACCAATATTAAAATATTTTTAGAGATTGCTAAATACCCCTCAAATCTGATATGCTGAATATTATATTAGTGGATAGATTTGCATTACAATATCTAATTTCAAAACTTACTTTCTTGGGTCTTTTATATAAATTTTCTTGTTATGTAACTTTCATACATACAATATTTAGTGAAGAGCCAAGCTGGATTTAGGAAATGAAGAGTTCGCTGGCAAGTACTTTTTTTCCCCCAAGGGTCTCTAACTGAAAAAACTCAGTTGAAAGCCTGTTTAGGCTACGTTATAATTTTGTGATGTAGGAAATAAGCAGTGTCACTCTCTAACTGCGGTCAGAATCAAAGTGTTTAACAGTTGGAAAATGTTTCCATACGGTGTGGTTCTTTGCTACAGTTCCTCCTAGTTAAATTTCACTTTTCTTGTGAATTTGGGAGATTATGTATTAAGTATCATTCTCAGAGCTCCACCTTTCAAGGCCTAATGTTGCTTACATGGACAGTTTTGCTGTACATTCTGCATGGATCATACAGGAAAGTTGACTATTAAAGCTGTGAAGTGGAGGGCTACCATCAGTTCATGCAGACATCTTTCAGCAATTACAAAATTGTGTCTTAGAACGGCTACTAAATAGAAAATCTGGGATTAATTCTCATGGACACATGTAAGAACTGGATGATAAAAACTTTTTCCATTCAGAATTGTGTTTAAAAGGTTGGCAAAAATTATTGCAATTACTGAAATGAATTTTTTGCTAGTTGATTCATTTATATCTGGCAGTGCTGCCAGATTATTTCCTTGCACTTTACTGGTCAACCTGCTCAAATACAGTGTTTATATAGATTTTCTCTCCTTCCCACCCCCATTGCATTCTGGCAATCCTGTTGATCATGCTTTCCATAACAGACATCTGTAGCTCCAAATATGATCTTGTGCTGGAGAATGAAGAGGAGGAAGCCAGAAGCAGCCACAGGCACTCTGATAAAAAGAGGAAACATTACAACTCAGACGACACTGACGAGGATGAGAAGAGAAGCAAAAAATCTAAGGTATTAAATGCTTGTCCTTTTATTGTAATGGTATTTTTAAATGGTTTGTTCCTGTGAAATGAAAACAGGTCCAGTACAGTAAATGTTTTACCTGCCTGCTTTAAGAATGCCCATTCCTTTATATTCTACTCCAATATTATCCTGTTTGCTGCCGTACATCGATGAAATATTTACTCCCTATTTTCAAATACAGAACTTGTGCATTGTTGAATACTTTTTTTTGGCTTCCCCACTCCACTGGAAATCCCCTTACCTTTGCAGAAGTCAACATTTTAAAAAGCTAAATTAAATATGACTTCACTAAAACACAGGAAATTCAATTTTGCCAATAGATAGGAAAAAGATGGTCTTGAGCTAAGAATCTGACTCGTGACCTTTTTAAAAAATAGTTGTGATCTATTAGCTACTGTGTGTGGTTTTTTTTTTTAATGATGTACGAAAAATGTTCTTAGTTACTATCAAAATTAATCTCACCCCCCCACCCCATAGAGCTAGGAAGAGATTAGAGATTCTTAGTGTTGCTTAGCTGCCCTGTGATGTTGCAAACACAAATTCAGAATAGTTTGCAATGCAGTGATGGCACAGCTACTAAATGATCACTGCAATGTAAAAGAAACTTTTGCTGAGCTAGTTAACTTACTTACAGAAATGAAAGGAGAATGAAAGAAAGAGCCATCTCCCACGTGCTTTATTTTTCATATTCCTCGAACAAGCCACTTATTCCTCTGGCCTCAACTTTTGCACTACAGGTAGTCCTTGACTTATGACCACAATTGGGACTGGAACTTCCATCACTAGGTGATGCGGTTGTTTAGTGAGTCACGCCCAATTTTACAACCTTTTTTGCCGCTGGTGTTAAGCAAATCATTGTGGTCATTAAGTGAATCCAGCTTCCCCCATTGACTTTGCTTGTCAGAAACCCCCTAGGAAGGTCGCAAATGGCAATCACATGACCCCAGGACACTCCAATCAACAAATACATGCTGGTTGCCAAGCGCCCAAATTTTGATCATGTGACTGTGGGAACGCTGCGAAGGTTGTAAGTGCGAGAACTACAGTGGGGCAAAAAAGTATTTAGTCAGCCACCAATTGTGCAAGTTCTCCCACTTAAAAAGATGAGAGAGGCCTGTAATTTTCATCATAGGTATACCTCAACTATGAGAGACAAAATGAGGAAAAAAATCCAGAAAATCACATTGTCTGATTTTTAAAGAATTTATTTGCAAATCATGGTGGAAAATAAGTATTTGGTCACCTACAAACAAGCAAGATGTCTGACTCTCACAGATCTGTAACTACTTCTTTAAGAGGCTCCTCTGTCCTCCACTCGTTACGTGTAGTCATGGCACCTGTTTGACCTTGTTATCAGTATAAAAGACACCTGTCCACAACCTCAAGCAGTCACACTCCAAACTCCACTATGGCCAAAACCAAAGAGCTGTTGAAGGACACCATAAATAAAATTGTAGACCTGCACCAGGCTGGGAAGACTGAATCTGCAATAGGCAAGCAGCTTGGTGTGAAGAAATCAACTGTGGGAGCAATAATTAGAAAATGGAAGACATACAAGACCACTGATAATCTCCCTTGATCTGGGGCTCCATGCAAGATCTCACTCCGTGGGGTCAAGATGATCACAAGAATGGTGAGCAAAAATCCCAGAACCACACGGGGGGACCTAGTGAATGACCTGCAGAGAGCTGGGACCAAAGTAACAAAGGCTCCCATCAGTAACACACTACGCCACCAGGGACTCAAATCCTGCAGTGCCAGACATGTCCCCCTACTTAAGCCAGTACATGTCCGGGCCCGTCTAAAGTTTGCTAGAGAGCATTTGGATGATCCAGAAGAGGATTGGGAGAATGTCATATGGTCAGATGAAACCAAAGTAGAACGTTTTGGTCTAAACTCAACTCGTCGTGTTTGGAGGAGAGAGAATGCTGAGTTCCATCCAAAGAACACCATACCTACTGTGAAGCATGGGGGTGGAAACATCATGCTTTGGGGCTGTTTTTCTGCAAAGGGACCAGGACGACTGATCCATGTAAAGGAAAGAATGAATGGGGCCATGTATCGTGAGATTTTGAGTGAACACCTCCTTCCATCAGCAAGGGCATTGAAGATGAAACGTGGCTGGGTCTTTCAGCATGACAATGATCCCAAACACACTGCCCGGGCAATGAAGGAGTGGCTTTGTAAGAAGCATTTCAAGGTCCTGGAGTGGCCTAGCCAGTCTCCAGATCTCAACCCCATGGAAAACCTTTGGAGGGAGTTGAAAGTCCGTGTTGCCCAGCGACAGCCCCAAAACATCACTGCTCTAGAGGAGATCTGCATGGAGGAATGGGCCAAAATACCAGCAACAGTGTGTGAAAACCTTGTGAAGACTTACAGAAAACGTTTGACCTCTGTCATTGCCAACAAAGGATATATAACAAAGTATTGAGATGAACTTTTGATATTGACCAAATACTTATTTTCCACCATGATTTGCAAATAAATTCTTTAAAAATCAGACAATGTGATTTTCTGGATTTTTTTCCCCATTTTGTCTCTCATAGTTAAGGTATACCTATGATGAAAATTACAGGCCTCTCTCATCTTTTTAAGCGGGAGAACTTGCACAATTGGTGGCTGATTAAATACTTTTTTGCCCCACTGTAGATTATAAGTCACTTTTATCAGTACCATCGTAACTTTGAATGGTCATTAAAGAATGGTTGTAAGTCAAAGACTACCTCTACTGTCTTCTCTTTGGAGGAGGCTTCTGTATTGTCCTCACCAGATTCACTGCTAAATCTTAAAGTTGTTTGCCTGTTTTCATACTCCTTGCATGCTCTGTTCCCTTAATATGCCCAATTATTCTCTCTATCCTACTGCTTTCATTCTCTGTATCTGATACTGGCTTAAAGTAGTTCTTTTGCTACCTGCTTAATTATTCATTTGCAAACAAGAGGAAACCTTGGCTTTCTCTCCAATGTGGAGTCCATCAGGTATCTGTTCTTGGCTGCCCAGTATTCTCTGGGCATTCTAATTCATCAAATTCCAGGATTTTCAGAACTACTGATATGCTGATTATTGTCAACTCTGTCTCTTCACCCTTGAATTTACCCCTTTCATCCAGTCCTGTGTTTTTAGTTGTCTGATGGTTATTTTCTGCTTGGATGTTTTTTAGCTGAGATCTGATTTCCCCCTCATGGCAAATAGTCTTTTCCTGGGGAATTATAAACCATAAGCTCCTTGAAACCAGACTCTGTTGACTTAACATTGTTCTAAAGTGCTGTCTGTGTTAAAAAACCTCAATAACTGGATTACCTTTATTTAATAATAACAGAAAGAATAGGCTATTTTAGAAAACCTTCTGCTAGTAAGTAGTAACTTAGTTGCCTATAGTAGACTGAAATTATGGGTTCCAACCTTTCTGAGGAGCTATAATTTAAGAGAAAATTGGCATAAAATGTTTTACAGATGATATATAACTGTTAATAATCACAAAAATAGGTAAATCATACAACAAAAAATGCTGGAAATGTTATGATAAAGAAAGAACATTTTATGGTATGTGGTTGTTATGAGAAAAAAAAAAACAGTAGTACTGGAAAGAAATACACATTATTCCACAAATCTTAAAAACAAGTTTGAATTGAAACTTCAGGGTTTTGTTTTGTTTTGTTGTTTTTGTTTTGCTAGGAATTGTCCCAGAACACACACACACAAATCACAATTTATTAAGATGTATGCTGATGGCCATGAGGACAAATCTGGCTCAACACTGGGCCAGACACTTTGCTAATTATACCAAACTGAGAAAAAACACTTGGGGGAATACACAGCATTAACAAAATGAAAAGTATATATTCATAACAGAAGCTTGAGCAAATTTAAGCAAGAATGGTTCCCTGTTTATTGATATTTTATTTCATTCATTTCTTTTTACTTTTCTGCTTTCTGTAGTTATTTTTTCTGTTTCAATAAATATATAAATATATAAACTGGGAAAAAATACTTTTGAGATAGTGATCCAGAGAGCGGACATAGGGGATCATAACCTTGCAGGTCATCAGAACTGCTGCACCAGGGATGGCAAAGTTAAATCAGCAAGAGAAGAGCTTAGCTGAAAATCAAATCATATCTTTCCCAAGTAGCTCAGGTCATTAAACCATGTGAATCACAAACATAGCATGCCTTTACAACCGGTTGCCAAGCACCCCATGATCATGTATTTGCCATTTGAAATCTTCTCTGCCGCCTTCCCCAGAAAGTCGATGGGGAAGCTGGCAGGGAAGGTTGCAAGCAGAGGGGATGGAGGGGAGCTAAAATCCTTCTGTGGGCTGCAGGAATGGAGTTCAAATCCTGAAGATTTCAGCTCCATTCCTGCAGCCTCATGGAGGATTTCCCCTCCATCCAAGGAGGGGAGGGGAAACCCTTTGGTGGGCTGCAGGAATGGAACTCAAATCCTGAAGATTTCAGTTCCGTTCCTGTAGCCCCATGTGCAGAAGGGAGGGGAAACCCTTCAGCGGGTTACAGGCACATTTGAGAGCGAAACAGCTGCCTGCCGGGAGGATTTCAGCTCCATGCGGAGCTGAAATCCTTCAGCAGGTAGCTCTTTCACTCTGTCCACCTAGTGACCCAGGAGATAGCTTGACAACTGCAACCGGGAGTGCCCAGATTGTGGTGGTTGAGCGAAGCAGTCATGTAGGCATCTCGTTTAACGTCCACTTTGCTCAATGATCAAGATTCTGGTCCTAGTTATGGTCGTTAAGCAAGGACTACCTGTATTGTTCTTCCCCGAGGGTTCCTTTACAGGTGTAGCTATGCATAATTTACTTCTAATTAATTGGCATGTCACTATTCATTCTCTAGGACTAACACGAAAATAAGGCAGAATTTAAAAACTCTTAGTGCTCTACCTGCTACTCTTCTCTACTCTTCTGATTCTTCAACTGTCTATATTATGTGCAAATAACTGCATTTTCATCATTTTTTTACCAGGAGCCTAACCGAAGGCACAAAGAAGAATGCAATAGGGAGAAAAAAAAAAGTGACAAGCGAGAGAGATGTCGGAGCCATTCTCGGGAGAGAGAAAGCCACCACAAAAAGTCTAAAGACAAGTATCCTGAGGAAGCCTGGGAAAGAGAACATCATGAAGAGAAAAAGTCAGGCCGGAACCCCAAGAAGTCCAAAGATAAGGAAAAGTCCAAATATAAATGAAGGCGGATTAACGGAAAGCAGCTGATCCCCAGCATTTATCTGCCATTAGAAACTACGGATGCCTTCCCTTCCAGAAAGTCTTCAAGCTCCCTCTTTGACTTTGCATCATGGGGTTCTGTGGGAGGACATCTCTGTTGGATGGATTCTGCTATTACTGTCATTGTCTTTGGAAGTTGCAAATTGTAGAGATTAGAGAAATTCATGCAGCAGAATAGTAACAAGGAATCTGCAATATTTGGGTTATTACGAATAGCAATTTACTGTTGCTACTGGCAGAAAGGAATTCTAAATCGCTTTTAACTCTGAAAGGAACATTGAGGACATTATTCAAGACAAGATGAGTTTACTTCCCTTTTTCTTATAGGAAGCCAGTCATGAGTGAAGAGTGTACTATTACATGAGATAAGGGAGATACGGTTTTGTCACACAAATGTGTTGCCAGTTGAGGGTTCCTGTTATATCTATACCAATAAATAGTGTGATACATAGTTCATTACATGCACTAGCATATGCAGATAGTACTTCATCTCATGGAAGTGACAATACTTTTCCTTTCAGAGAGAAAATGAGAAGCATCACTTTGCACTGTAGCAGTGCACTATATGAATAAATCTAGATTATCACAAGAGATATCCCCATTTTGTAATGATTGCAACATCTCCATGCACATTTTTAGTTTCACTGCCATTTAGTACAGCAACATTAATCTATTTTAGCAAACATATCTCTGAGTTTATCTCAGTTAGGAAGGTATAACAAATCCTGTGGGTTTTGTATTTGTATTTGGTTTTTGAAATTCAGCATTGTTTGGTAATGTAAAATTATACCTTCTTAATGTAAAAGCTATCACATATATGTATGTGGTAGGTTTTTTACTTCTAACTACATTCATTTTATGAAAGCAAATTATAATATTATGTCAATGAGAAAGCAATAGATTACTTGTTCTGGAAAACACAGCTATTTGTTGCTATAAGCAAACAGTATCCGCAAAAAAGAACATGCTTGTTAAACCATAGCTACAGGTATAAACTACAACAGGATAATTTTTTCTGTTTCAAGTTCTTTTTTTTTACTTAGACCCTCTTATCAGCTACTTTTTAAAAAAAAAATGATTTGTAAATGAATGTTAGATTTTCTCCCTTAAAACATTATTCACAAATGCATGTCATCTTCTGTGGACTATTTGTTCATATTAAACAGTGCAGTGAAAGAACAATTCAATTCACAGTAATGATTCTAAACCAGAATGGGCAAATCAGAGGTACATCTAGCCCCTAGATCCCTAGCAAATTATAATTTTTTAGTGTGAAGAAAAAGGAAAAGTATTCTTTGTATGGTGAGGTAATCATTAATTAATCATTAATGTTTTGTCCCAACCCCTCCTAATTGCTGCCCTACCATGCTTCTCAAGAACAATCCTTGGCTTGGAAAAGGCTTGCACTTCTGTTTTAAATCCCACTGAAATCCTCATCTAGTTATCCACGATCTGACTGCAGCTGGATTCCTTTAAGTTCCCATGTTAACCATGTTTGCAGGATAGAAAATTTTCTTTGGGAAGCTAAAAGAAAATAAATATTATAAACTTGCAGATTTTCTTATAATATACATTTTAGAGCAGTGCCAAAACTCTTCATGTCAGACCTGATACATCAGATCGCTTCAGCAACTGAAAGCTTAGATCTTCCACCTTCTTTGCTAAGCAAAGCCGTGTGCTAAAATACAAGCAGTAAAAAGGCACTTAGCCTATTTCCTTATGTGCCTCTCATTCCACCAAGGCAATTCCACCAAGGCCTTGCTTTGAGAGGGGGAGCAAAGGGAAGTTGAATAAATCTGCATCACAATGCAGCAAAAAGCAGGAGAGAGAACAAAACACATTTGTTGATTAATGTGTTGTTGCTAACAAATGTTCTAATAAAGCTAAAACACTGGTGTTTATGATTTCTGCTAATCACATGGCAATGACCTTTGTACTTTCCCTCCCTCTTGCTAAATCAAAGTCTGAAATGTTAAATGAGGAGTTGCCCATTAAGGAAGTAGAAATGTTTCCATGAAATGAATTGCAGTCTGTACATTGCACTTTGTCAAAATCAGTAACAGTGTGCCTTAAAAAAAAAAAGGCTGAACTTCCTTGAGAATTGCAAACGCACTGTAGCCTTCTGCATCTCCTTGTGGATACAGCGAAGGCGCAGCCAACCTAGCCATTCTGGTCTCTTAAGCAAAGGCACTACGCTTTCTGTGAGTACAGACCATTTGCTTTTAACCTAGTTCTGCAAAAGCATTCAGTGGGGGAGAGGAAGCAAGAGCAAATGGGAGCCAAGCAGCATCTTTAAGTATTTGTTTAATAGAGTATTTAGTAGAATACGTGAATCCTGCCCTGAGTACAAGCAAGGAACTGGCCTAGATTCCATCTGCTTGGAATGTAGGGAGAGCGCTGCCTCTCAGGGCAGAGTTGTCTCTGCAGCCTTGAAGGAAATCAAACAGATGGGGACAAAATGGAAAACATATTTTTTCTTGAATTTGATACAAACCATCGTGTTACTGACTTCTCAACCATTTTTGTTCAGCCACGGTTCAGCAAAAACAACCCTGAACACTTTGGTCAGAAACAAAATCTGGAAGGAACCCAGAGTGGTTTTAGAAGTTAAGACTGGTGCTCATTGCCCTTTCTCTTCCCTCCATGGCTCCCTGTAGAGCTTATCCTACCAACCCATCCATCCCCCCAATCTTCCCATCCCCTTCCCCTCTCCCCCTTCATCCAGTACTGATCTATTAGCCCAGCAGAGGTCAGCAGGAACCCAACATGGCATATCCCACCAGCCTGCCCCTGATGTTTCCAGCACTTGTCCTTCCTTCTCTTCCTGTTACTGCCACCATTAATGTCTTGCTTTTTCTCACTTTTCCCCTTCTCTGAATCACTTTTGCCTGAAACGGTCACATTTTGGGTCCATATTTGGACCAAAGCATCAGGAACACGTTTCACTTTGAACAAGGCGCACCCAAAGCTAGCTGTTGGTGTCCATGTTGTTCAGCATATCTCTAGAGTCATATAACTCAAGAGGGAGAGATCAGTAGACCTGGATAACACCAAGTGTGTAGGCAAAGTATATTGAGAAAAAACAATGTTGGTCTAAGAAATACCTACCTTCCCACTTTCAGAGTGTAAGATAGTAATGGCACAGAATGTCAACAGACTCCAGGGGAACGGAGTGACGCAGTGAGACCAAAGGAAAGCAGCCAGCTCTCCCCTTTCCTGTGTACCAAAGCTGCAGGTTGAGAAACAGTAACTGAATCTGACCAACTGAAGAGAAGTGGTGATTGGGATATTTTCACTGTATAAGAGACACACACGCATAGTTAATGGAAAGTGGGGTGGGGGTTGCAAATTTTTATAAAATATTTCTCAAAGAAGGAGGCAGGCAGATAGAAACGCTTGACTAAATAAACACTTAGCAAGGGTTTGGAATGAGCTAACCTCTATGTCATATTACTCAACTGCATATAGTGCTCTTCAGACACACGTACTGACCAGAGAGCCACTTTGGCGTAGTGGTTAAGGCACCAGGCTAGAGACTGGGAGTTCCAGTCCTGCCGTAGGCACGAAACCAGCTGGGTGACCTTGAGCCAGTCACTCCCCGTCAGCCCTAGGAAGGAGGCAAGAGCAAACCACTTCCAGAAGTCTTGCCAAGAAAACCGCAGGGACTAATCCAGGCAGTCACCAGGAATCAACACTGACTCAAAGGCATCAAATTAGTTGACCGCTTTTTCAAATGTGCTGCAGTATGTGATAGACCATACATTCAGAAATAAAATTATCAAGTCCAAATTCATGCCTTGGTACATTAGAGGCAAGGATTGGTCTCTCCAAAACTGCAAGCGAAGTGTCTAGCTAGCAGTCCATAGAATTAAGTGGAATTTTAAAAACTTGCAGAAGAATAGGATGTGCTTATAACAGTATATCTGGAGCTAGTTATCCATCAGGTTTTTTTCCCCCTTCAATTTGTGAAAATGAACATTCCCCACTCCAAATTTCCCCCTGTAATGTAATCCTCCAGGACACAATTTATTGAAGTAAAGTAGCCATCCCTACATTTGACTGGGACTTGGGCAGCACACAGCTTTATAATAAAGTATTAGTTGCAATAGTTGTAATCCAGTGAATGGTGGTAAGGGAACAACTGTGCAATATTCTTAATGAATGCAATCAAAGGGGAAAAATTATTCTCTTAGGTGACATGAACGAATGGGTGGAAACAAGACAGAATACAGAAAAGTAATTGGATTAGGAGATCAAAGAATTAACTAGAACACTGCTTAGTAAGTAATGTTTAGGTAAAGATCTGTTTGTTACGTTGTTTAAGCATAAGCCTATGCATGTATGCATACAGAAAAAGTATGAATATAGATCTAATAATATGATAGATTTGATTATATATAATGAAAGATTGAGAAAATTACCGAAGAATATAAGAGTGGTGACAAGTTCTAAACATGGAATAGATCACTTTTTGTAGTTTCTTTTTTTTTTTTAATAATGTTTTTTTTATTTTTACAACAAACACAAGACAAACATAAACAAACAAAAACATAAAAAGGCATAAAAAAGCATCTTCCATTTTATACCGTGTGTCAACCAGTTAAACTCGTTGGTGCCCCTTTCATAATCTTAAATTCTCATATCATCTATTCAAAATATACTTGTATACTTATCAATTAACAATTGTTAATCATTCATAGCTAATCTATAAAATCATATATTACAAAAAATTTTAACTTTCAATAGGATTAGTAATACATCTCCATCTATCTATTATATGTGTATATATATAATAATTAATATCAAATTTCTATTATAAAATTTCCTAATCTATTACATTACTATATTTTCTCATCTAATCATTAATAAAAACAAATCCCGTGTCATATAAAATTGCTTATCTTCTTACTCTAATTTCAAATCTCAATTTAACTCATCTCTGCACATTCCATAATTTTGAATAACTTCCTCCTGCATAAGTACTTTTTAATTTTTCCAATTCTTAAGAGTTACAATTCTAACCAATATCAGTTACAATATCAATTACAATTCTAACCAAGTTACAGTTCTAACCAGATTTCACTACATGTTATACAATTTTTAACTATATATCTCAAATTTATACTTTATTCCAGCGCTTGCATAATTTTGAGTTCACCCTTTTCATTCAATATCCCAAAATATCTGGCTGTTCATTCCTTTTTTCTATATTATTGGATAAGAGAAAGCAATAATAAGTGTCCTTTTGAACATTCTGTTTTTGGAAGCTTCTGTCAGTTCCATCATTGTTATATTCCCCTGATTTTCTCTTTAAACATCTGCAATAGTTTCTTTCAATATTGTTTTACTTCTTCTTTTTGTACATTCTCTTAGTACGATTTTCCATTATAATCTTGTATAATCTTTTTCTCACCCTCAGTGCCAAGAACAAATCTGTCTCTCTTCATTTATCAGTTGATTAACCCTTTTAATTCTCAGTTTATAGGCCTCACAATAATTCCGTTTAATGTTTCTGATTTCTTGTACTATTTCTTCCTTTTCCAATGATCCCGTTTTATGTTTAATTAAGTCCATTTTAGCTTTAATATCTTTTTTCTTTTTTTTTTTTTTTTTTGAGAATTTCTGCAGCTCTTCTTCCAATTTTTTATAGTCATCCTCAATAGTTTAAAGATCTTTTTCTGCATTGTGTTTCTCGTATAGTCTATTATCTTGATAAACCTTCATTGAGTCAAAGGATTCTTTATCTTTGTTCTTGCCAAAAATAAGAGAAAAAAAGAAGCAAAAGGAGAGAAAAAAAAAAAAGAAGGAAAAATAAAAAGAAAAGGAAAAGAAGGAAAAGGCTAAGCCTCTTTAAAAAAAAAATCCATCTGAGTGGGGGAATAGAGAGCAAAGCAGAGCTTCTAGCAGAAAAAAGAGCTACTGCCACTAATCAAGGCTCTTGTGACTGGCTCAAACTTTCCATCTTAATGTTTTCAAAGTCGCTTTCAACTCCACTTTCTTGTTTATAGTTACGGATGGCACCTGTATAAACATGCACATCCCACTATCTTTTTAGAAAGCACAGGGTCTTTGAGCATGCGTCACAATGAAAAAAAAAAGCACTAAGTCGCGCCTCTAAATGGCAGTGCAACTTTCTTTCATTTACTTTCTCTTAACTCCACTTTCCCCATTTCAAAGTCAAAAAGATATAAATTTCTTATAACAATAAAGAAATCTTAGTAAAAAAAAAAGGCTTAAAATAAAGAGTTATTGAGTATTAAAAAGAGAAAGCCAATCCAGTTAAAAATATATTTTTTTAAAAGAAAAACATCTTGTCAATTCCACTAAAAAGGGAAAGTTGAAAAGAAAAATTTTCTCCCCCTTCTTTTTTTTAATAGGGTTCAATCTCGCCGCTTAATCCACTTTTCTTCACTTTTAAAAATCTCTTTAAGTTACTTAAGGTGTTCTCTAAGAATAGTTGAATAGTAAAAGTCCATCTCACCCAGTTGACACCCTTCTCTTCCATCTTCCTTTGGAGCTGTCCCGGCTTTCGCAGCCATTTTTGGCTGCCTCTCCTCCGCCGGCTTCAAGAGCTTCTCCCCGGATCGATCTGGGACTTGCGGCGTCCCTGAGATCCGCGGGACGCGCCCTTTGCGTTCGCCATCTCTACGGGACGGCTTAGGTCCATCGGGACCGTCCGGGAGAGGAGATATCGGCTGCCATCCTGGGAGCCCAGGATCGCCCGCCGTATCGCCGCGACGCCAGCTCCGCCCTCTCGATCACTTTTTGTAGTTTCAAAAGTGGATCTTAGGGAAAAAGTAGAGATGGAGGAAAAGGAAACAAGTGAAAGATACAAAACAAAAGTATAACTGCAGAAAGAAAAAAAAATACAAATCCTGCATGAAAAGATTATTAAAAGCTAGAACGAGTGGATTAGTGGACATAAGAAAAAACAATTTGGAAGTTGCTTTGAGCAAGAGTGAAAAAATGTGGTACCAAGTGCCACAAAAGGGTGTGGAATTATGAACTAGAAGGCTTGGTGGAATAAAGTAAAAGAGACTATGGATGAGAAAAATGCATAAACGAGAAAGCTTACTGTAAGAAATTATAAAAAATACTGAGTAACGTGTATATAGAGTAAAAGATGGCTGCAAAGAATATAGTCAAAATGATCAAGGAATGGTAAAGATTGAGCAAGGCAGAGAAAATGCCAAGCAACTTTGATGGAAATATGAACATTGTTTTGGGAGTGGGTGAAGGTGGTTAAACAAGGAGCCTCCCGCAGAGTAAATGGAATAAAAAGTAATGAAATAAGTTGTGAGGAAACTGAAGCAAGGGAAGACTACAAGGACTATTTTAAAAATCTATGTGGGAATGATACTGATGTGTTGAAGAGCAGAACTGAAATTAACGCCAAATAATATCAAAGAAAAATTGATGGAGTCATAAATGCTATGAATATGTTAAAATTGTAAGTTAGTTGTTGTTTGTTAAGTTGTCTGGGATTTAGCAGAATTCAAAGGGTACAATGAGCTAAATTCAGAAATGCAGTGCAGGTCTGCCTTGGAAAGAGGATGTGCAGAATGACAGTTCTGAGTTTCCTTCACTAGCTCACAGTGACTGCTAGAAGCTGAAGTGCAAAACATTTAGAAGGCTGCATGTTCTCTTTACATAATGTTTCTTAAACTTGCCCTCAAAGCAACCTCTCCCGCCTCCCTCATAATCAGGTCTCAAGTTGCCAATGACACATTTTTTCATAACACTGGACAAAGTTTGTTTATTGCTAAGCATTTGCTATTAACTTCACCAGCAAAAGAGATGGTATCTGTACTTTGCTAACCACAGTGCACAAGTGCAACTCCTTCATGAAGTTGTTTTTCATTGTTTTAATCAGAGATAAGGCTGGAGTCAACCATCTGCGTGCGTATGTATATGCACAGGATTTTGCCTACGTCACGCTTGCACACCTATCTTAGGCACATACCTGATGCTCTGATGGATATTGGTTGCCCAGAGGTTATATTTAATAAGAGAGAATCACTGATGCTCAGAACATCTCAAGACAGGCTGTACACATCTGGTAAGTCAAGAGAGCTAACACAATTTGAGACAGGCTAAGCAAAGACTCTATTTTATCCTCGAGCTTTTCTTAACTCAAAAGAAATCTAAATAGATCTGATATTCTATTTTACCCAACATCTATAAAGCATAATATTGACATGTGATAAATTGTCCCTTGAGGAGACTGAATCCTAAGCAGCAAAAATTCTGCATCAGCCTTTTGCAATTTGGGGCTCCCCAAATAATTTAGGATTATTTCTCCCAGGTTCATCAGGCAAGTTACAAATTCTGACAGTGGGCATCAGTTTGAAAAAGGGAGGTTCATGGGAATAAGTATGTCCCAAGAACCTTTTGTCTCTGAATATCTGTTGATATTATATCTATAAAAACATAGATATTGGGAAGGATTGGGGTTTGCTCAGCAATACACATCATGGATGAAAAGCAAACGTTTATTATGTTTATTAAAGTTACATAGAGATTTCTTTTGGAATAATAGAGACATGTTGATTATTTTATAAACAATACTTCAATTTTATAATTTTATAATATTTTAAAGAAAGTATGCAAAATTCTGTGGCAACTAATTATATTACAAAGAACTGCTTAATACTGAAGTTTTCCTGTCTTTTATATTGGACTTGACACTAAACAGTTATTTTTGTTGTCTCTCTCTCTCTCTCTCTCTCAAGACATGTTGTCAGTTGCTACACTGGATGATCATTATTGATTAAAAGCAGCACAAAAAGCTATACCAGCTGATTTTCCACTTTAGAAAGTACTATTCCTGCAGGATTTCCTATCTTTGTGCAAACATGGAAGCACAACAGAACAAGCTTGAATTCTTCCACAAGCTGGGCTATAACAAGAAGGAAGTATGCAAAGTGCTGGAGAAATTAGGCCAAGAGGCTTCAGAGAATGATTTGCTACAAGAATTGATTCAGATGGGGAGGAGACCTCAAGAGAGTGAGAACAGGACACAGTGTTCTCAGCCCAGTCCTGCCGCCCATGGAGCGTACGGGCCCTTGCCGTTTCCCCAGGGCTCTACTGAGGAACCAAGTGAGGCAGCCAGTCACTTGAGACCTATTGTAATTGATGGGAGCAACGTCGCAATGAGGCAAGCATCTTTCCGTTTTGTTATCTCAATGGCTTCTATTTGCTCTACAATCCTAAAATGTTATGAGTCGAGATGGAACATTTAAAATATGGTGAATGCAGGTGTGGGCTCTTGGGATGACCATTCCTATTTTCAGGAAGGCAAAGTATTAACTGGATAATTGTGTTGCATTTGAACTTTTATGACGTAAAGTTCTTCTCTGACATATTTGAGCTATGACAGCATGGGTACGTGCTAGATTCAAACAGGGAGCAAGGGACAGGCATTTCATGTGTGAACTGATCCTATCTAAATTGTAGCTGAAGGGAAGCGAAGGAGACTAAATAGGCATACACACAAAAAAGCTCTATTCAAAATCTACTTGTGCAAGTTTCCTAAACTGACAGGCATCCTATCTCAGGGAGGTCTGCTCCCAAGGCCAATTTCTGTGCTGCTGCCTGCTTTATTACAAAATCATACTTGCCAGGAGAAAATAAGAATTCTTACATTTTGATAACAGATTTCACTTTTTTTTGCAGACTTCCTGATGATAAAAACCAAAGGGTGGTTGAGTGGCACAGGAAAGAGGCTGTAGAGTTTGTGGCCTCACATTTAAAGGAAGGGCAGGGCACGTATGGGGAAAGAACAAAAAATAATGAATGGTGCCTGCACGCACACACACCACTCCGCTGAGCACAAACCTGCCTTTCCCAACCTGGTGCCCTCCAGCTGTACTGAACTGCAAGTTCTGGCACAATCTATTTTCATCAAGCTTTCTTACCACCCTGCCTGTAGAAGGAATGGTTTCACAAAGTTTGGCAGTCACTTAGCAGTCATCTGGTTTTGACTCTCTGCCTTGGTTTAGCCTTTTCTAAGGCTAAACCTCAATCTATTTTCTACATTAGTTCCTGGATTATGTAGTCAGGATGCCAGGCTCTCGGATTGGCATAATAGTTGCAAGTGTCCTTGATGTATCCTTGATCAGTGTTTCCCAAACTTGGCAACTTTAATGTGTGTGTGTGGACTTCGACTCCCAGAATTTCTCAGCCAGCCATGCTGCCTGGGGAACTCTGGGAGTTGAAGTCTACATATTTTAAGGTTGCCAACTTTTGAGAAACACCGCTAGATTAACTTTTTTGTTTACAACATTATTGGCTTTTAATTTTTATGTTTGCTTTTAACATTTTTGGTTTTAACATTTTTGTACATTGCCTTGAGTTGATTTGGAATTAGGCAGCTTTTCTAAATTGAAATAATAACAACCTGCCACCTGTCAGACTTGATGGACTACGATTCTCATAATCCCCCAACAGTGAGATTGCAACTGCTGGGAATTATGTGAGTGGTAGTCCAATAGATCTAGTGGCATCAGATGAGTAATGCTGTTCACCTAATCAAGAGATCACTAAAAGTTGGAGTAAATTACTCCTGACTCACCTCTTTAACTGCATAGGTGATCCATACAAATAAGCTGCTCTCCCTTATGAGTGGAATCCACAGTTTCTCAGGAAAATGCAGGGACCTGTGTGTGAAAGTCAACAAGGATTTTATAATTCTTATTAAACAACCCAGAACAAGCAACCCCGGAGGGGATATCAGGAACTCCAGTATCAAGGAAAATGTATCTAACAGGGCGATTACAACAATGCTAGTGTAAATAAGCTTTTATGTTTAGCAATCAAGAAGCTCTGTGAATTTGCTTGTGAATGTACAAAAACATTGGTTAAATTGAAGGAAATGAAAATCACTTTGATACCAGCCTTCTCTAACCAACTGCCCTCTAGATTATGGTTAGCTTACAACTCAAATATTGACCACTGTTCTATACTGGAAATTGTGTTAAGATAATGAGTTTGTCTTCATAAGCAAACAGCAGACTTTTAGTTACAAAGCACATCAAAATCACCATAAAGTTTCAGTAGAATTAAACCCAAAATTAAACCCATCACCTTCTGACAACCTAGCAATGGATTTCACTAATCACAAATCTGTGTGCATCTCCCTCTTGGTCCATGTCATACGAATTTGGAGTTCTAGCTAGACTGCAGAACTTTTTTCTAGATTTATTATGGAGATGTACATGCAAACAGGAATTTGCTGCACAATTGGAAAAAAAATTGTAACATATAACGCTCAGCTAGGTGGCAGCACCTAAACAAGGTTCAATCTAGTTTCTATTTGGATGATCTAGCCCTAAAAACACCTCAGAAGCCAGCAATGGCAAACTACTTTCATATTTTTGCCAAGAAAAGTACATCAACATGTCCTCGAAGCTATCAGAAGTCAAACTTGAGTTGAAGGGAAATTTACTTTATAACATATAACAGAAGCAGTAACTATTATCCGGAATATTCAAAGTAGAGATAGGATCATTAGCTTATTCTAGGATTTTTAAACAAATGTTTTTACATATAGCAGAAACTAAGCAGTTTTACTATGTAATTGTGATATAGCTAAAATTATTGTCTGGTTAGTTAAATTCCATGAAGAGAAGAAAAACTACAGGAAAAAAAGCCTGCCTCCCCCTTTTTGTTACAGGTCCATGATCTGTGTTTCACTCAAAATCTTTAGGATTAGTGAAGCCACCTGAAGACCAGTGAGTAGGTGGCATACAAATTGCTTTAATAAAGAAGCTGTTACCAAACTGAGAATTTTAAAAAAGGTCTAAATGAATACGTGAGAAATCCTATTAATTGTATGCAATTAATTTAAGTGTAATTTTAAGTTAATGAAATAAGATTCTGCTCTTTCCATTTGTTGCCCTAGCATAACATTCAAAACTCAAGGGTGGAACTCATCTTGAAATGGTTATGTGTCAGATAGATTCTAGATAATTAGAAACTATGTAGAAACTCTTACTTCATGCAGAATACCTTATGTATTCCCTGTTACTTGTACAGGTAAACATCTTCAGGCTGAAAGGAATTTTACTGCTGACAGGTTGATTTCAGGCAAAATTCAAGAGACTGATTTTAATAAGGTCATACCTGGGTGGTTGAAACACCACTCTTTTTATAGAAGTCTGCCAGGCGTCTAACCACTTTAACGGGGCTTCTCACATCAGATCAGATCAGATCCTGAACATTAGACATCTTACTCATAGTTGTATTGCTAGCTCCACATACTTCCGACCTTTCTCCCAACATTTGGTTGTGTATCAAGATAGATTTCTGGGTCAGTAGAATATGAAATAATATCCAGCTTTGAATCCTTCTTCCCAAAAGTTTCATAACAAAAAGGATCTGGAAGGAGAATAGACCAAGGTAACAGTCTTCTCTCCTCACCTTACTTTTAAAGATAGATCTACAAAATGCCACTGATGTTATGGGCAGCAGCAGCAGCCAGACATGTAGTACATCAGACATACTTTGCTTTTTCTAGAACTGAGGGCCCATCCCTCAGAATCAGTATTGAAAGCACATAACAATTAGAAAAAGAAATGCCTGTAGATGCATTCTGAACAAGAAAATGGGTTTCGATATAGAATAAAATTCTATAAATTCATATTATTTTCTTTTATTTTTAAAGAAAAGTCCACTCCCACTTGCCAGGAATTTTAGCTCCTAGGCACTAGAGCTCATTTAAATTCAGCAGGTGATATGTGACAGAAACCATTAAAAAGCACTGTAACTTGCTAACACTCAAAAATAATCTTTCTTTTTTTTTGCAGTCATGGAAACAAGGAAGTGTTTTCATGCTTAGGAATTCAGCTGGTGGTAGATTGGTTCAAACAAAGAGGTCACCAGTACATCAAAGTTTTCGTTCCATCTTGGAGAAAGGAACAATCTCGATTTGATACCCCTGTTACAGGTAGGAATAGATCCAACAGATTTTCAATATGAAGTATTAGTTCCCAGTTACAAATTATTCATACTTCAATCAATGAGATTAAGTATTTATTAGAACACTGCTTCTATGGCATAAAGCGCATAAGAACAATTAGAACCACCCCTAATCAGTTTTTGCTATAGCCACTGGTTTTCAAATATTTAAATAACCTTCCTTTACATTCTTACTATTTTTGTCCAAAGAGGCTGAGGCCCAGCAGCTGGCTTGCTTATTTATTATTTTACCAATATAGTAAATACCAATTTTATTGAAGTCAATAAAATTATGACTTCAACAAACTAGCAATCCTCTTTTTTATTTTGCACCTATAGCAGTAATATCTAGAATTCAGATTCTCAGAGACTCCTGCATAAATGGATTACTAACAACTAATGCTTACAATTAGAGATTTAACATCTCATGTTTATGATATATTTTATTTTGAAGCCTAAAATAAAAGTGGATTTCAAAGTATCATGGCAATATGTCTAGAATAAATATTACACTGTAAAGGAAGAGTAGTACAATGTTCCTCATTGTAAGCACCACTAGTATTTGTCTGTTTATAGTGGAATCTTAGATAATTTTCTCAAGAGGTTGTTCTATTAAGCAGTATTTCGCTTACCACCTCACTAAAGTGCTATTTATGGACAACAAATTACTGTTTATATCCATATTCATGATCTTCAGCTCCATCTGCACTTCTGTACCCAACAACAATGTACTGTAATTTGTAACATTTCTAGGCTGCTCAGCTCCCAAATGGGAGAATGAATTGTTGAATTATCATGGATCCCAAACCGACCTCGTCTTGTATACATAACTGATAGCTTATTGCTTCAGTTTATAAAATAAACATAACAAGCAATGCTTAAGCAGGCAGGGAATGTGTGATCCTTCAAATGTTGCTATCTAGCATCTCTCATTATTGGCCAGGTTGTCTAGGACTTATAATCAGCAACATTTGGGAGACCACAATTTACCAGGTAATTTACATTTCAGTTCACATTCTAATTAAATGGAAAGCATTAGGATTCATTCCAGATTAAATGAACACTGAATTTAAGTTGTGTTTTATAAATACATGAGCTTGACGGATGAAAATTTTACAAGTAATTTTTGATTCCTTGTGCAATGCTGATATTTTGAAGCTCATCTTCCAGTTCTACATGCAATTTTTCTGTGTTTTATAATATTTGTTCTCCTGTCTTATTTTTACTTTTAGATCAGCATATCCTTGAAAGTCTCGCAAAGCAAGCAATTCTTGTCTATACACCATCCCGCAAAATAAAGGGCAAAAGAATGGTGTGTTATGATGATCGCTACATTGTTAAATTGGCCTATGAGCAAGATGGGGTCATTGTTTCCAATGATAACTTTCGAGATCTGCAGAATGAAAATCCTGAGTGGAAATGGTTCATTGAGCAGCGACTGCTGATGTATTCTTTTGTCAATGACAAGTAAGAGTCTGGTGTATGTGCAAACAAGATTTCACCAAGATCTAACCGAACTCTCCAGGGGAGATGGGCGGCATACACATTTAATTAATTAATTAATAAAAACTCTAACATTAAAAAGTGCAAATTTCAAGGAGCAAGATCTAAAATTTAAAATCCACAAGCAGGAGCATGACAAAGCAGAGTTCCACCCAAATTGCTCCTCCTGATGGAAGGAATTATGGTATTTTTGCCAACATCCTGTCTAACCTTTGCTGTCCTCATCTGGTTCTTCGGGGACTTAGGCTATTAGGGACTGCAAGGGGATGGTGGATTGGTGAAGGTTTCTCATCCTGTTCAGCCAGTGGAAAAGCCCCACTGAGTCAAAGACCTTCTGCAGATAGAAGACACTTTTCTGTCTGTTGAGTTTTTTGCTGGATCCAACACAGTACATGTATTTATTTTATTACTGTTAGCTGCCCAGAGTCACTTGTCTGAGATGGGCAGCTTTATAAATTGAATAAATAAATAAATAAAATAAGAGGAAATAAGTAACTTCCAGACTTTTATTTGCTACCATAAATAAATAAACATACAATTTGCAAAATAGGCAGAGACCGTGGCTATAACAAATATTTAATCAAATGCATGTTGCCTTTTCCACCCAACTGGGACATACATTTTCTGTTGTACGTGTGTTCTCTCATTTTTACCCACTTAGCAGCCTTATAAAGTGGGTTGGCCTGACAGACGTGACCCTCTCACCTAAAATCACCCTGGGGCTCAGAGAATGAGTAGGAATTTGAATTGAGTTTCCCCAATGCTAATCAATACTTTAATCAGTGTATTATAATGAGTTATCAGTACTGTACTGGTTTTCAAAGATGCTATCTTAAAGAAACCATTCTAACTTGCCTGCCAAGGTACTGCATGCAGAAACTGGGCATCCAGCAAACTAGGCAGATTTAGCTCACATATACTTTGATGGGAGTGGTCACTAACTGGGTTTAATATACAGTCTATACCTATAGCTTCAAAGGGTTTGCCCCATGCAGATTTGCTGCTTATTTCCAAAGTTCTTTTTTAAGACAGCTTTAGAGACACACAAATATACTAAACGTGTTTGAGAGTTCACAAGTATATTGTAGGTATTTTTCTAGGAGGACATTGATTTGAGTACTGAATTAAAGATACAGTTAGCATCCATGTTGTGAACTTCAGCACATTTCAGAAAATTATGAAAACTTTCATTCAGTAAATTCTGTTATTATGTATTTTTAGATTCATGCCACCTGATGATCCTTTAGGCCGACATGGACCTTCTCTTGACAATTTTCTTAGCAAAAAAACCCTTTTCCTTGAATCAAAATGGCAGCTCTGTCCTTATGGTAAGTTTTTTAAATGCTGAAGCTGTTAGTTTGTCAAATTTACAATGAATCCAGTATACAGAAAGAATAACTGGATTCATTGTAAAACAAAAACAAAAACCACTGCCTTTTCTAGTCAATAGTTTGTGATAGATCTATACATTATTTGCATATTCAGATATTTATATTTATTCAGCATCTGGAACCCATAAACCTTTCCAAAGAGCAAGCACCCACCTTATCAGACATTATACACTCAGACAAACCCAAAAGTTCCAGGTTTCAGTTTGGCCACAACCCTCCCAGAACAGTTTGGCTGAACTTCAGGGCCACAAAATGTTTTCTGCGTGAAACAAAACACATATTTCATTTTATGCATACCTCTAGACATCCCATGAAGTCACAGAGTGAACCTCAAAAGAAAAATCTTAAGTTATCCATTGCTTGTTTTTTTTGTTCTATGTAGTCAACTTCACCGTACAGAAGTAGGAATTTGGGCATATGAATGATTAGGCAAGGCATTTTATATGCTTCTGCATATCTTGCCAGTGAAAAGATATTAAAAGTATATTATGGTAGTATAACTTCAGACTTCAGTATGTTGCACTCTCTTTTGCACAGTGGGAATGAATCAATAGTGTAAAAAAAAAAATCCCACTCCATATGCCACATTCTTTTATCTATTATCAGCTATTACAACCTCATATACAGTGGGGCAAAAAAGTATTTAGTCAGCCACCAATTGTGCAAGTTCTCCCACTTAAAAAGATGAGAGAGGCCTGTAATTTTCATCATAGGTACTCTCAACTATGAGAGACAAAATGGGGAAAAAAATCCAGAAAATCACATTGTCTGATTTTTAAAGAATTTATTTGCAAATCATGGTGGAAAATAAGTATTTGGTCAATATCAAAAGTTCATCTCAATACTTTGTTATATATCCTTTGTTGGCAATGACAGAGGTCAAACGTTTTCTGTAAGTCTTCACACACTGTTGCTGGTATTGTGGCCCATTCCTCCATGCAGATCTCCTCTAGAGCAGTGATATTTTGGGGCTGTCGCTGGGCAACACGGACTTTCAACTCCCTCCAAAGGTTTTCCATGGGGTTGAGATCTGGAGACTGGCTAGGCCACTCCAGGACCTTGAAATGCTTCTTACAAAGCCACTCCTTCGTTGCCCGGGTGGTGTGTTTGGGATCATTGTCATGCTGAAAGACCCAGCCACGTTTCATCTTCAATGCCCTTGCTGATGGAAGGAGGTGTTCACTCAAAATCTCACAATACATGGCCCCATTTATTCTTTCCTTTACACGGATCAGTCGTCCTGGTCCCTTTGCAGAAAAACAGCCCCAAAGCATGATGTTTCCACCCCCATGCTTCACAGTAGGTATGGTGTTCTTTGGATGCAACTCAGCATTCTCTCTCCTCCAAACACGACGAGTTTAGACCAAAACATTCTACTTTGGTTTCATCTGACCATATGACATTCTCCCAATCCTCTTCTGGATCATCCAAATGCTCTCTAGCAAACTTCAGATGGGCCCGGACATGTACTGGCTTAAGCAGGGGGACACGTTTGGCACTGCAGGATTTGAGTCCCTGGCGGCGTAGTGTGTTACTGATGGTAGCCTTTGTTACTTTGGTCCCAGCTCTCTGCAGGTCATTCACTAGGTCCCCTCGTGTGTTTCTGGGATTTTTGCTCACCGTTCTTGTGATCATTTTGACCCCACGGGGTGAGATCTTGGATGGAGCCTCAGATCGAGGGAGATTATCAGTGGTCTTGTATGTCTTCCATTTTCTAATTATTGCTCCCACAGTTGATTTCTTCACACCAAGCTGCTTGCCTATTGCAGATTCAGTCTTCCCAGCCTGGTGCAGGTCTACAATTTTGTTTCTGGTGTCCTTCGACAGCTCTTTGGTTTTGGCCATAGTGGTGTTTGGAGTGTGATTGTTTGAGGTTGTGGACAGATGTCTTTTATACTGATAACAAGGTCAAACAGGTGCCATTACTACAGGTAATGAGTGGAGGACAGAGGAGCCTCTTAAAGAAGTAGTTACAGGTCTGTGAGAGCCAGACATCTTGCTTGTTTGTAGGTGACCAAATACTTATTTTCCACCATGATTTGCAAATAAATTCTTTAAAAATCAGACAATGTGATTTTCTGGATTTTTCTTCTCATTTTGTCTCTCATAGTTGAGGTATACCTATGATGAAAATTACAGGCCTCTCTCATCTTTTTAAGTGGGAGAACTTGCACAATTGGTGGCTGACTAAATACTTTTTTCCCCCACTGTAACAGAAGCGTGCAATTATGGCTGCGACAAGAAAAATAGTTGGTGTGTGTTTTGCTAATTCAATGGCAAAGTAATATTCTCAAGTCAGCCAAATCTGTATTTTCCCAAAAATACATTATCTTTTCTCAACATTATTCTGTACTTGTATAAAATCAAAGTATCTAAAAAAATTGTTTTTATAAGACTAAAAAGTATAAGGTGGTCCTATCTGCTTTCATGCCCCTAGCTAATTATCTAATTGTTTTCCTTTCCACAGGCAAAAAATGCACATATGGCATCAAGTGCAAATTTTACCACCCGGAAAGACTGAACTGGGACCATCTCTCTGTAGCTGATGAACTCCGGGCCAAAGCAAAAACCTGCTCATTCAATCTGAAGTCTGAAGAAGAACAGATGGGAACAAAACCCATGAAGAACAAGAGTGGGCACCCATCAATTCTATATAGTCCTAGAAGTGCTATTAACAGCAGAAACATCACAGCACTCAGCTCAGAAGTAGTTCACACCAGCGCCCCGCAACCAATAGAGTTCCACACGGATTCAGCAAACTACTGGATAAGCATGCATCAGGACGACCACCAGGCTCCATTAACTTTATCACAACAAGGTCTAACAGGATACGCAGCAACGGTGTCTAAGCAATTCACAGCATCTTCTCTAACTGGCAGGACTTACTCTGGAAATACCCTTGGAGGACCTGTAAAATATGAAGCTCTAGTAGGTGAGCCCCCTAGGGATCATTATCGCAGATACAGCCAGGGCCCACTTTTGTCTCATCACAGCCTGTGCTTGGACTGTCCATGTTTAGAAATATGTAACCTCCAAGGGTGTTGCAGAAAACAGACATCAGCAATACAAGCCTTACAAACACCTTCCTTTTTGGCAAGGCAGATCTCAAAGGCCCAGCCCAAAGAAGAATGGGATTCTATAGATTCTTCAGCTGAGACATTTTCATATAGCAAGTATGGAGATATGCATTACCTTGGAGATTTGCAAGCCAGACCTTATGACCGATTATTTGTGTTGAATTCCAGCTCACTCAGAGCAGAGAGTTGTTGCGTATATCCTTCTGATATGGAGTCTCAACAGAATTTGGCTCCAAATCCATTTTCTAAAGAGCAAGCAAATATCCAGCAACCCCCAAGCTTTACATTCCCATACCCTCAAGAAAGCCAAGCCTCAACTTCCTCCAGCACAGACATAATGAGAAATTTAATACCATTAGCTCAGAAGCATGGGAACCTACAGTGTAGATTCCCTAACAGAAAACCATGGTAAAGCTTTTCTCATGCCTTATTTACACAAGGTACATTCAACAAATCAACTGGTGGGAACAGATACAGATATATAGTTACACACACACACAGACACAGACACACTTTATATTTTTTTTCCGGGGTTTCAAACATTTATGCCTTTTGTCTTGCCATCCCCAGAAACAACATCCTAACGTTCAGTCCCTTAAACCAATTTATATTCTTCTTTGGATCCTTCCTACATACACTTCCCACAAACATCCTCCTAGATGACTTCAGCTTCATATATATGTTTCCATTTAACCATTCCCCAACAACGTATTCTTTTATCAAACCATGAGCACGATTTTTTGCCTATGTTTGGTAAGCGTTTCTGTTTAACAAGCTTATTCTAGTCTCAAGTCAAAGTTAACTCCTGGTGGCTACATGGATATGGCCAGGTAGTTTTATAATTTTCTTGGCAACAATATAACAACAAAAACAAGAAAAATATAGGAGTTATTTGCAATTGCCTTCTTCCAGGATGTTTTTCCAATGGGCCTGGGATTTCTTGGTGATCTCCTATCCAGGGCTGCCACTGCTGACCCAAGTTCAGTAAGGGGCTACCAGGTGCTGTGACATGCTAGTCTTGCAGTAGTGAGGCAAAGGCATGAATGACAACAGTGTTCTCCCAAACACCAAGGGATATGTATTCAGTAATTCTGACTAGCTGGACTCCTAATTTTCAGGTTTACAAATGAAAGATATTATTATATCTCCTTTCCTTAATAACCAACAGAGAAAATAAGCCCTCAAGTGAGTTTTTTCCTCCAGTTTTGGTTGGTCGATTAACTGAAACATCTCCTGGACAAATACTAAGTCACTCCAGATTGGTTTAGTTTGTTATTTGCTGGATTATCCCTTAATACTGTATTTTCAGAAACTGCAACTGATGCTAATGCAAACAGCCAGGGACAATGGCAATACTATATTATCCCCCAAAACGTATTTTGATACTCTTTGAAAGCACCAGTTAATTTTTCCCTATATTCCTGAAGCTGTGGATGGGATATAATGTATGTTGTGGCTTATTCTGCAGCCGCTTCCTATTTTGCTTACCTGTCTGCTTGTGGGGGAATTTGTGCAAACAAATTATGTAACGTATTATGTGAAAAAGTTTTAGATATTGTTTTTGAATTCAAAATAAATATGGAAGCTACCATGAGGACCTATTTGTGGAAAGGTGAAGAACAGCTCTTTTAAATAAAAATAATAAATATCCCCAACTACATCCAATGTATCTCTCGTTAAATAAACCAAGTTATGGCAGATAGAAGAACACTACCACATTGGTGGGGTGGGGTTTACTAATTGCTACTGAAGGGCATCCTTCAGTACATCCAGGAGGAATATACCATAGTAGATCCTTTTTCTTCATGCCATTTTTCTCAGTGGAGCTTCCCCCCACCGTTAGGAGAGAGGTGCTAGCGTACACCCAAGGTCTAGAACTTAGACTTTACTTACTCTGGGGTAGCGGGTGGGAAGAGATGCAGTCATGCTCCTCCACTGTGAAGTGCAACTCTGTCCTAAAGGTGTAGATCTTTATTACCCATGGGATATCACTAGAGCTGGAAGTTTCATATCAAAATTAGACAATTCCCCATATACAGAAGCATTTTACCTTTTCTGGGTCCAGTTAACCAATGCTAATAAGGCTGATTTCACTGAACCCACAAATAGAAATCAAGCAACCTTTGATCGTTGTAACAATTTCCTAGCCCTCACTGATTTTTAATAGGAAAAGTCCATTGTCTGCTTTAAAAATATCCTTACAAATTACCACTTTGCATACATTTATTTATCGGCAGAGTATAACATATTTTTTTTAAAAAATACTGTTACCTTCTAAATTATTTGTTTCATCAAGGATGATTAAATTAGTTAAACAAGTTAGAGCCAGACTGTCTTTATTTGAATGATTTATAAAACCAGAGGTACCTTAAAATAATTATGTGGTTTGAAACTGAACTTTTCTTTGCACTCCCCTTCCCTCCCAAAAATCCTATGTAGGTAGCCAAAATTAACAAAACAAAGATTTAGAATTTTAGAATTTGTTAGAATCATCCTTCTCAATTTTTTGTTATTTTGCATTGGCCTAATGAAGATATTGCATCTGTATCAATTCTGGCATTATTCTTACAATGAGTGAATCTTTTGTTTTTCAAATGACTATGCAGTTAACTTTAAATGGTTCTCAATTTCCAGAAAGACAGAGTGATTGACCATGGCTCTGGAGGGCAGTTGGAACAAAGAGAAATGCTCCTCGATCTTGAAAGGCAAATTCTATGGATGGAGCATCATGTGCACTCTGCCAGCCCCCAGAAATCCCATAGAAGCTCTATAGGCCTAAGCTACAATGAGCAGAGTCTTCACTTGGGGTTCAGCTCAATCTGAAGCATCCTAGAGGCAGGGCAATAGTGAGATTGGATCCAAGTGAGCTTGGATCCAAACATCTCTTTTTTGCCTTCCTGCCAGGCTCCTGGATCAGACCCACTAATTACATTCTTAAGATACAATATTTTTAAAGAAATCTGAGAGAACAATTCAAACCCACTTATAGACTATTTCACTCTGTTTGAAGGAAGACAGTACAGTTTTGGAACTAGTGGATCATTTTCTACAGACTTCCAGCTCCCACTGGCCCACACAGGATTGCTTTGCCAATCTTCTGAGTAATTCTAGAGATTATAGATGGAACAAGGAACTGATAAATTCAGGAAGATCACTAATATGGAATCCATATTAAAGTTACAATTCAAAACTGGATAAGTCCTTCAAAACCCCAGCTTCCTTATCCTTCCATCCGCACCTGATAAAACCTGTTCATGTTCAACAATCAGAAGTATCTATAAGTTGTTCAAGCTTGAACATACTCTGAGTAGGCAGATAAGATGCTTTAGGATGCCTTGATGGAGGAGATACTCAGAAAAGAAAGATATTCACAGAATACTGTCTCTGATTTTATCATAAAATCTAAAACTTGTTATACATAATAAACCACTTAGTGTCACTCTAACAAAGCAAAATCTGCATGTAGAACCTGATACTGAGGGATATTAGATAAATGTTAGAAAGAGGAAATGTATGTACAGTATAGATAAGTATTTCCCCCCTCAAGTCCTGCTACGCAGCCTCATCATGGTGGGGGCTCTTAGAAGGGATGAACAAAGAATGCTAGGAGTGTACATCAACAGTATATACTCCCAGCAGAGTCATTTAAGCTGTGACAATCATCCAAGCTGCCTAGCTAAAGCAAGCAGGCACCTTCATTGTGCAGTAGCGATATAGGAAGATGCTGGAGGCCGATGATCACTCAGTGACAATGGCAAAGGAGAAGTAGGAGAGAAAAAGTTTTGCTGCTTTTGAACTTTGGGTATTGGAAAAGACTCCTGGAATACCATAGATAAACGAGAAAACAAGCAAATGATTCACAGAACAAATCAACTCAGAGTTCTCAATTAAGGGACAAATGACAGGCTCAAATTACCATATGATGCGAAAACCTTGAGAAGGCTATAATGCTGGGAAAGGTAGAAGGAAAAAGTAGAAGGGGACAACCAACAAGATGGATGGACTCAATTACAGCAGCAATGGGTGCACCACTGAAAGACTAAGGGCAAGGCTGGGGCCAGATCATCCTGGAAAAGGTCTATGTCATCACTAAGAATCAGCATCAGCTCAATGGCACATAATCAATCTCTCTCTTTCTCTCTCTCTTTTAAGTTTCATTTGCAACAATTAGAGCAAAACACAAACTTTGTTCACTAAACAGAAAACCACCATTATATGTTTTAATACCTTACTAACTAAAAATGAATACAGCTTTGTCATATCTATCACATAATAAACCAACACAGAAGACAATGAAACAATTTTCAGGACTGCACTTAGCCTTTGATTTGGTGCCCGGGGATGCACTCCAAAACTAGAGGAGGAGAAAAACAAAAATTGATTTAACTTCATGTAAGTTAATCATATTTTATGAATGTATGAGTGTATCAGTATAATTAAACTCATCACTTCTCATATATTTCAAAATGGTCCCTTTTTGACACATAAAAATTACAATTAAGCTGTAAAATATGGAAGTGTCCTGGGAGTCAGAACCAAAGTTTTGGGGGCACCTCGGGTTGTAAGCTACATATAATGGTAATTGAAGCCCTTGAATTCATAAGAAAATGTTATGTGTGATAGCATGAAAATGTTTTGTGTGATGGAGATATATTCTCTCTTCAAAGTGTGAATCTGGTAGTACGAGTATGTTTCTAGGTCCAGACCCATTCTTGAAAGAACAGTAGTTCTGCCTCTGTATTTCCAATAATTCTGCCTTCAGACCTCACAAGCCCCATTCATCATCCAATATGCACTATGCTTTCTTAATAACAGAACTTTTTTGGGGTGGGGGATTTACCTTCAAGTCAGTCTTAACTCCTGGCAACTGCCTGGACTAGTCCCTGCAGCTTTTGTGGCAAGAATTTGGGAAGCGAGTTGCCATTGCCTTCTTCCTAGGGCTAAGAGAGTAACCAGCCCAGTCTCTCAGCTGGCTTCATGTCTAAGGAGGGCTAGAATTTAAGCTCTCCCAGTTTCTAGCTTGGTGCCTTAATCGCTATATCAATCTGGCTCTAATAACGGAATTACCTCCTGTAATTTCTTTTTAGCCTGCAGTGTTGGAGGAGAAAAATACACACTTATCGTAAGTATTTTAATACCATTTGTCTGTCATATTTCCAGAGCAGTAAAAAATAAAATTATTAAAATGTAAATACAAGTACAGTGGTACCTCGGGTCACGAACGCTTCTGTTCACGACCAATTCGGGTCACAAACAGCTCCGTTTGCAAAATTTTGCCTCCGTTCGCGAACGCCGGATCGGGTGATGAACAGGATCCGCGGCCATTTTCCCTCCCGTGACACGTGGTCGTGGCTTCCTGTAGGGAGGGGGACTCTCCCTCCAAGCAATAACCGCCTCCCCACCCGCCTTCCTGTCCTCCACACCAGAAGTCGCGTCGAGCAAGGTTAGTGTTCTCTCTCTTCGTACTGTACTTTGTGTCATATTTTTGTGGTTTAAAAAAAAAAAATACATATGGTTCAGAACAGATTAACTGTAATTACATTGAACCTTATGGGGAAATTTGATTCGGGACGCGACCAAAATCGGTTGGCGACCAAATTCAGAGGGGTCAGAACGGATTAATCGTAATTACATTGAACCTTATGGGGAAATTTGATTCGGGATGCGACCAAAATCAGTTGGCGACCAAATTCGGAGGGGTCAGAACGGATTAACCGTATTTACATTGAACCTTATGGAGAAATTTGATTCGGGTCGCAACCAATTTGGGTCGCAACCAGTGTCATGGAACGAATTAAGTTTGTGAACCGAGGTACCACTGTATCTGATAAGAGGCACAAACTCATAAAGCAGCTGGAAGGACTCTGAGCCACTGCCCAACACTCTCCCCCTAAGGATACACTAGGGAAATCTTTTTTGGGTTTTCTCTTGCCACAGCCCATTTTTTTTAACTCAGTCTTTCTTTTGTGGGCTTCTTTCACCACACCAAATTTGGTCCCATTTTATTCTATTTTCAGAGGATTATCCTACTGATGTAGAGGCAGACAGATGGTGTCCCAACCCTTTTACATAGTTCTTTCCATCATTCCATTTGGCTGAAAAAAATAAAAAGGACAAATAAAACAAATTATTTTAAATTCATTAAAATATCTGAATTATACTTATAAAACAATGGAGATTTCTTTTTTGATTTCCAGAATTATGCTCAGATGGAAATTTGCTAGAATGCTCTGAGCAAAACTTATTTTAAGGCAGGGTTTCATGTTAAACCAGCAGCCTTCAATCTTTTCTGACTCTTCTGAGTTCAAACTTTACCCCAATTCTTAAAAAAGACCCGCTTCTAATTTTTAAGTTTGTTTTCCCTTTTTTACTTTTTGCTTAATCTTTGTCAAAATACTGTAAACTGTTGGTATGACTGTGGTAACACAGGGTACCTCCTCCTGATTTATATTCCAGGAAAAAGAGGAAGGAACTGGAAGAGATGGATTTGGGAGGTATAGTGGAAGCACAGGTCTGAGAGAAGCTAAGAGTCTAGCCTGGGAAGACCTCCATCTGTTAAGGAGACAGGATTGGAAATACATTTTGTGCCAGGGAGGCAAGTATTGACTGACTTCAACTATTTAAAGTTACTTCACGTCCATTCAATTCTATTTAAATGTTAACCAAGGGTCTGCTGCCCTGTACCTTTCTTACGTTCCAGCCAGTCATCTTGCCTCAGAGATCTAAAGAAATAAAGGAGGGGTAAAATGTCTAAACCAGAATATGGTTTAGTGGTGGCTGCAAGACAAATGGGTCCTGTAGAGATATCTCCCATAGACATGTAATAGAATTTTAATTTTAAAGAACAGAAAGAGCAGCACACCCAGAAACACGATGGTAGAAAACAATGACCCACTCCAACTCAACTTCCATGATATAGTATCACAATCAACAGACTATTTTAAAGTTTACAATTCCAAAGGTCTAAAGCTCTGGTGCTCCAAGATATTCCAATAACTGTGGGTGATATCCAACTGTGCATTTATGTCAGCAAACACACTGATGGCTTATCGAATTCTTTCTTCTGCCACAAGACTGTCTGGGGCAGATCTGAAGAGTGTTGGGAGATGCAGGTAGAAAGGGAAGTACAAAAGTTTTCACTGTTTAAGAAGCCAACTCATGTTAATTTTTTTTTGTAAGTCCTAAAGTAATAACTGAAATATGTATAACTTAAGATGTAATGCCAATGCCAATAAAGCATTTCTCCTATACTATAAATGGTGTTTCAACTTGAAGTCATGAGGATATCATGAAAAGCAATGAGAATTACAGAATGCTTCACAAATTGATAATATTCCAAAAGAAAGCAAATAATTAATTCCCCTTCCCTAACAACCAGTATATTAAAAAAACAGGCATGGGGGATTTTTGCAGGAACACAGTAAAGATTTCTATTAGGATTAACAGCAACTTACCTAATATTGGAAAGTAACTTCCATTGCATAAATAGTAGAAATATGTGAGATACTATTATTGGCTTTCTGAGTCCATGTGCTCTTATACTCCCTATGATGGAAGTGCTTGTTTTGAAATTTCATTCTTTAACTCTTTATAATATTTGTCATCATCTCAGGCAATGCTGATTCCTGTGAGGATTTAATAATCAAAGGGAGTGGCTCATTTGTCATTTCCAAATTAATATACAACAGATAAAAATGTATATTAAATATTGTGCCAGAAGCAAGCACACACATTACACCTTAGTAACTGCCAATATCAGATACCAAGCAGACTATCTCCTTAAAAAGTACCTGTAATAACACCTGAACAAACATTAGATTTGCTGTCATGCTAAAGATTTAGACCTAAGGAAAGAGCCCTTAGGGTATGATGCTGAAATCAGAATCATCACATATCCTAGCACTAAACAATTATTTAACTTACATCTAAAGCAAAACATACTTCCTAGTTAAAAAGACACAAAACAGATGTTACAATATATTTTTTAATTTTTATAAATAACTTATCTGTTACAAAGACAGTTAACCCACCTAAATCACAAAACCATCAACTCAAGATATCCAAATTAGGTTTTATTAATAAAACAGGTAAAAATTCATTTGTCAATCTTCACATAGAACTGCAGATGAAGCTGAAAAACAAAGCTTCTTTTTTTTAATAAACATAATGCATTCAATGCAAGTACTTTGGATTTACTGACTTATTACTTAGGATACTAATTTAATTCCCATGTTTAAAAAAATGCAAAGCCTTTAAAACAAAGGCGTCTGTATATTCACATAGATCATTTGTAAAATTCCTGTTAAAGATGTCCACTGGCAAATATTTACAGTGGGTGACAGTCTACTTTGTCTCTTGCTACATTTAGGCTGCAATCGTATATCCACTTACCTTGGAGTAAGTCTCACTGAACTCAATGGCGCTTAATTCTGAACAGATACGTATACAATTTTTCTGTTTATCACTTCTTCCCACCTCATCCCAAGAGATGACATATCATTTATGTAGTATGCAAGAGAGCAAAATTAAAATAAAAAATAAAACCATGATCTTGGTTTCAATTAAATGTTTTCCTAATCCCCTGAACAGATTTCCTCAGAAACAAAGATGTCCATGAAAAAAAGAGATGCTTGGTATTGCTTCAAGTCTGCTTGCTTTCTCTTTTCCAGGCTCTCTTTCAAATTATTCTAATTATTGCTATTCTCCACCAAATCAGGTTTAAGAACTGGCTGCCAACAATGAACTTGTTGATGTTTTCTGCTATTGCTGCTATTCGGTGTACTCATTATGCACCTTCCCCCCCCCCCAGGATTTTTATTTCTGAAGAGTCTGAAAGGTACCCAGCAAAGCCTATCAGATGCTGATATGCTGGGGGGTGGGACTAATTCTCTCCTCTGTTTTTGTCGGGCAATATATTACCAGGTGTCACCCACCGTAAAAATCAGTGTCCCGAGTGAACTAGAAGCGTGAACTCCAACTTTTCCTGCATTTTCACCCTGCTGCATCTGCAGGTCTTCACAGATTACCAGCATTTACAAGAGCAACATACAGAAGAGGCAGACAAGAGCTAGTTTGTGCATTGTCATTAGCGCTCTTTTAAGGCACTGCTTCTCTCAGATCAAAAACTTTAAACGCAAAGGGATCACAATCGTGCATAATCACTTAAAGGGAGAAAGAAAGTTAACAAAGACTATTACACTATACATTAAGAAATACAAGAAATAATAAAAGGTGAAGAAAAGTCATTTAAAGCAGATTCTAGAACTATGTACAGTAGGAAAAGCCTTGGGGATATTTCACGGTGAATATTGTACAGACAAAGCATGCAGTTTTCTTTTTCATCTTCAGATGATTGTACTGATTTTTGTCTTCACAGAGTGGAACTGCTTTCCGGAAGACAAGATGAAGAGTACCTCTACATTTCTGAAGTTCTTCTATAATTCCTGGGCCCTCTGTGGCAGCAAATACAGTTTCAATTTGTTCCTTTTCATTTCCTCTGTGAATGTAGTGTTTTACTGAAAGCTTTACAAAAACAAAAAAGCTATCAATCTAATTCCTTCCCCTGTCAAAATTCAGTAGTGACATCTGTGGAGAAAGGCGATTGGGAACACCAAAGCATTGAACCTGGTGAGAGTTATTCTTATGGGTATCTGGTAATACTGTACATATCAGGCAGCTGGCAACCAAGTCTTTCAGGAGATAACCTTCCAGCCGATGAATTTCCAGCTGCCTGCAGCACAAGACTGAGGTATTATCTCTGTATCATGACATTTAACATTACTAATAAATCCTGTCACATGTTCAATTTTACAAAATCCTATGCATAAATGATTATTTATCCCAAGGAAATGACACAATAGTCAGAAGTTGGATTTACAGAAGATAAGTGAGCCTCCCTGGCTCAGAAATGCCTAGGCATCTCACACTGTTCACAACGATTTAAGGCTGGGTGATTTAAAAAAGTACAAGCTGTACAATTCCATTGAGCTCCCTCATCTTCTTCAGTATCAGGAACAGTCTTTGGTGTTTTGACCACGGATCTTTGATCAGCTGAGGTGGAAAAAAAACACAGTGGTCAAATATGAATAGCTGAAGAAAATAAATTATGTACCCCTTTCCCCAATCATATAAGCAACATTGTTTACATGTTGCAATTTTCAAATATTGTGTTTTTAATAGTCCAACTCATAATTGCTCAAGAGCAAATAAATCACTGCATATACTACAATCTGGGTGAGAACTATTCAAGTTCTGTTGAGATCCATTAAAAAAAGAGCATGTGGGGCCCTTGACAAAGGATCTTGTTTGAAACGTGCTGGGCTTCTATACAATTTGCTGGCACTTGGGGTGTTTTCTTTCCCTGTTTCTTTTCTTGCCTTTGGGTACTTGTCTCCCTGCTCTTCTAGCTTCAAATCCATATGAGACTGTGCAGTATGCTGAAGAATCGGTTTTCGAAGAGGTGGTTTTAAAAGGACTAAAACAGGTGCTTTAAGACTTTACACCCCAAACTCAGAAAAAATACAAAACAAAACAAAAGGCTCCCACCCCCAGGGAGGGGTGCAAAAGAAATGCCGGTGTACCCCTGATTTAGAGAAATTGGGGAAGGGCAATGCCTCTGCAAGAGAGTTGAGTCTTCTGTTAAGATCTATCTGTCCCTTATTTTCAGTCTGCTGAGAAAGACAGAGATCAGAAAGAGAACCCAGAGCCGTGAATGGATTACCACTGAAGAAATAGAGTCTTTGGGGGAAAAAGAGTGTGTGCGCACATCCCAAGATAATTTCTCAGTTCTTATATTTAAAATTGAGGAGAAATCAAATGTCCTAGCATGTGTAAATGTACAGTTCCTGTCTTCAAAAATGGAATGATACAAGAAAAAGAGAGAACAAATGAACAAGAATATTTGCAGCAAATGAATGTGATGATTTATTATTTGTACGCTACAGACTTCCAACAGCTTTATGGACAACATATGACATATTACAAATTTTACTAACATATTACAGTAAAATAGGTTAAATGATATGGTTTGATTCCAGAGATGATTTGAAAAGAAAAAAGAATTACTAGCACTACCTTTGGGTTTTGGTGGCACAGGACCTAGAAATCCAATATTGTCATAAAAATTATGGATGGCACTGGGATTAAAATGTGGTCCTGAAAAAAAGAAACATACATCATAATAAAAGAAAGAGCTAGTACACAAAAGGCAATTAAAACTGAAGCATTGGGAAATTTATGGTCAAGGTATTACTGGTAACACTGCATAGCTTTCCTTTGTTTTAAAAAAAAAAATTCTGAGACCATCTAATAAGATCCACCAGCTTTGTATATTCATGTATGGGCTCATCCCTAGCATCCACATTATGATATAAAGGGGAAGGGGGAGAAAGGTATCAAGGTGAGCTCAGGAGACTTTAAGAGTTTTCACTAAAGAAGTATAAAAATTTGTTCATAAATAAAATGGCCTAAATTATTATTTTTTCCCTGGGATTCTCCTGTAGTGCTGTAGAATCTCTAATAAGAACAGAACAAATCTAGAACTGAGAATTAAAAATACAGACATCACATTTGGTAGCACCATCCTGAATTCATAGCCTGTACATTATTTCATTTGAATTTAAATAAGAAATATACTGATTTTTGGTATTTTAAATAAGCATGAAAAACTTAAAATATAGTAATGCTAAGTTCTGTTCATTTGTATTCCAGTTGCTAAAATGTATTAATTTGCATTTACTTTACTGCACTTTTAATACACCCAAAAGAGGAATTCCTTGGGTGATATACAGACTTGATAAATGCAAATCTTTGACACACTTTCTCCAGGAATATATGTATGATTATAAAGCAAAGAAAATACAAAGTCTCTCCAACTTGTATCCCATACATTATTCTGATAGTGAAAAGACCAGTTTAACTTTGACTCTGGCACGATTCTGAATTTACTCTCTGATTTTTAGCACAAAGAAAATTTTTAGAACATATACCCTCTTTCTCCTCCATCCCAAATTCTGAGGGTGCTTCAAGATGAAGGCTATACTAAATCCCAGCATTGCATCTAAGTACAGGTCCTGAATTACATCTCTGTGCACAATAGAATATGCCCACATATTAGTAACTGTTTTTTATTATGTTTCTCTAAGTTTATTTTCTTTCCTACTCAAATGTGATTTTACATTTTTACTAAAAAAAGAACCCCAAACAACAGGAAATAAAAGGTAACTTGTAACTACATAGCTAAGCATTTTATTTTTATTAAAAGATACTCTTAATGACATCAAATGTACCACTTAAGCCTCTATAGTGCTTACTTGAGAGTAAGGCTGTGCACATTTTTTTAAAATGATTCAGAAGAAGTACTTTGGACTTTGCACAACTGCGGCACCTCTCTACTATTCATTACTGTACAGTAATACTATTTTTTTTCCCAGTTTTTGCACAAGCCTTAAAAAAGGGCGTCACTACTCTAAGGAAGCCACTCATTAATGTAACTCTTAGAGCAAGCAGCAGCACTTTTTTTTTTCAGTAGAAGCCTGAATAAAGTTGGCTACTTTGATACAAAGAGTAAAGTGCGGTGCTCTCTTGAAGGCCAATGCACTTCTGAATAATTTTCAAAGCATGCACAGCCCTATTCTGTAGTCCTCAAACCCTACAAGCTAAAAGGTAAAAGACTGTTCATACTACTAATACAATACCTCTTGCTTGAAAAAGATCAATCTCTTTGGTAAGGCAATCTATGTCTATTTGAAGCTGTCTGTTACAACTTCTTAACTGTTGCATTTCTTCAAGCTGAAAAACACAGAATTATTAGTTTCATGGCTATGATAACAAGACATAGTCATTGGTTGACAATGGCATAATTAGAATTACGTAATGACTTTAATATTTTTAAGCCCTTCAGACAACCTCTCAGGTATGCTGAAAACCAATTAAATGTTTGGAAATCAAATTACTGACTATAGAGATCACGTAATCATAAGCTTAGATAATAAGTTTTAGCTTTCCATAAATGAAAGCTCTAGGAAAGTATAAAGCAATGGGAATATGCTCTAACTTTTTTAGATAAAAGACATATTACCTAGGAATAGTTAGATCAAGAACAGGCTTCACAATACCAGAGATAAGACATCTTAAGAACAAATAACTGAAAAAGTGTTCTGTGTGACTGACTTTTTCTGAATACAGTTTAAGAATATTGCCATACTTCCCAATTTGTACTTGCTTACCAAGTATTCTGCAGGTTCTCTTTTGTATAATTACACAAGTGCTCTTTTGACTTGATTTATATTAATTTTATGGTAATACTGGATTATTCTGTATCTCCAGAAATGATGACTTACTGAAGGAATTTGGGAAGCAGAATTTGATCTTTTCAGCCGCCTTCGTGTTAGATTATTCTCCATTTCATTGACTTCTGTTTTTAGTTTATCCAGCTTTTTCTTTTGAATCTCAAGTTCTCGTTGAAGTCGTTCCATCCTAGCCTTCTGATGTACTAGTAAAGCTGAAGAACATTAAGATACCATCTTAACCAATTTAATGTTCTCTTCACAGCATTTGTTTTAACCCAGTGCAGTCCTAGGACAAACAATTATATGAGAATTTCCCAGTTTGCCCAATATGAAACATAGGGACATATAAATAATGACTTATATAAACCATAAAAACCAAGTTTATAACAATCTAGTCAATATGATAATTTAAAAGTGATTATATTAATTAATCAATATGAGAAATTTAAATTTTTCTTGCTTTTACTTCCTTGGTTAACTTTCTAATCCACAACGAACAAACTTCCATATAGCCCTAGCCTGTTTCTAATAAAGAATCCATGTAATGATAGCCCACTCCCTTTTCTATTTCCTTTACTTACTTACTAATTTACATGCCATTCCAATCATTACCAACTTTAAATGCCTACATCCCCTATTTTCACAATTAAGAATTATACATAAATGTTGATAAACCAACAATCTGAATCACAATTTTACACCAATAAACACAGTTGAAAATAAACACCATACTATAACAAGGAATAATTCATAGCACATCTACCCTTAAGGCTTGCTGAAAAAAACAGCTTCCTAAAACCCAGCAGGATTAAAATAATACAGATCTCAGCTGCTCCAAAGAAGAGAGACAATAACTGAGAAGACCTTGATGATGAAATTCCTTGAAAGAAGGGACTTGAAGGGAACTCTTCTGCTTAATCTTATTGGATGGGCAGAAACAATTGTGAGAAGGTGATCTTGGCGAGAACCACATCCTGAGCCATGAAAGGTTCTTCATCTCTTGTCTCTTCTAAGCAGTCTGCATTTTCTGCCCACCATTTCAGTTTTCACTCTCCAATGCCTCTTACAAATCCTGATTAATCCTCCCAATTAGTTTCTCTGTCAAGCAGCATCCTTTTATTTATTTATTTATTAAAGTCATATGCTGCCCATCTCCCCCAGTTCATAACAATTGTGATTAACTTCTCCTAAGCTTTCTCAAAGTGGATTATGACTTTATCATGCAAAAAAACAAACCCAAAATAAAACAAAACAAAAAACAAAACCCTAATATATAACACTGTATCTCAAACTCTTTCACAGTGCTATAGCAATAAGATGGTCAGAGCTACAAATGGGACAGTGCTGGTGAATCTCTGAAAGTTTTTTTAGCTTATTGCACATAAAACACTTTTGTGAATTTTCTCTTTATAGTAAGATGTTTAATAAGTTTCTTTGTATGGTAGAAGAGACATAAAGCAATTTCTTAAATCTGTTTAATTATTTCCAAATAATTGCTTCAGTTTAAATTTAATCTGCTTCTAGTTTAAGGCAATAATTCAACATAGTGTGAGGGGAAAAAGAGCAATAAATAAAATAAATACATAAAACTACAGAGCAATAAATAAAATTGCTATGTGGACTAAAGTTTTCAGTCATGGACAGGAAGCCGGAAAATAGATGGACAAAGTAAAGTGCTGATAGAAGGAGTGTGACAGGAAAAATGGAATAGGGAAGTGTGGTAAAATTAGCACCAAGGACGTTATGATTCAGTTGCAGATCCTGGGAGTCATGTTTGTGGTTTGCGGTTTTAGAGGATAAAAAGGACTGCAACAAGGGGGTCAGGGCCACTCGGCCAAGCTGTCTTACCTGACCGCTTGCTCGTGCTGGTCCTCATTGCAATGTGAATCTAAGTAAGTACCTTGTATGCTGTTGGTTAAATTTTACTTGCTTATTGAACTAACATTTAATAAAGCTTTTAGAACTTTGAAGTGGCCTATGTTCTGGTGTGTCTGTCTCCCGTGTTTAATGAGGCTTTTCCCCTGACAATAGGAACAAAGAACATAAAGCTTTGGAAATCACACCTTATTTAAGAGCACTATACAGTCTCTTGAAAATTGATACAAAGCTGAATTTTTTAAATAGCTTAGCGGAAACATTCAATTAACACTGATTCATGTATGTAAATGCAATTGAATGAAATGAAATTTTAAGCGACCCAATGGATTATTAACTAATTAGAAATGAGTGGCATTTTTAAGTTAAATCTAATCACAATCATTTTTTCTTTTCATTATGAATGCTGCTCTTTGGTACAAGTGTTAACTGCATCATAATAAATATATGTAAAATCATAGGGGTTACTGTATACAATTGATAAACAATTGCCAATTATAGCTTGTTTTTGAGCCAATTACGCTTTTAAACTGCTACATGCTCTATACAACACAAAATTTAGCCAGAATTTTAAACACTGCATATAGCAGACATAATTATCTGCAGGACAGGCAATGGCTTCTTCCTGTGTCATTGTTTGCAATTAGCAGCATATAAATCCTGGAAGCAATTCCCCCTCCACCATATCTGATGCTAAGCAAGCCATCTTAAAAGACAATCCTATTTGATCAATACATTCTGTCAATTTTTAAAAATACTGTTCTTTGTTCCACAAGTTACTTAACCACTAAAATACATGTAAACATTTTAGTTAACCTGAATATAGACTGGTCAAGCCTTTGTAAATTCATTCAGCAGCCGTTCAAAGTTTACAACAGTGCTGAAAAAAATGGACTTATGACCAGTCCTCACAGTTCCAGCCATTGCAGCACCCCTGCAGTCAACATGATCAAAATTCGAGCCAGCCCAAATTTACGACCACCCCCCTGCCGCCCCAACTGACCTTTGTCTTCTTCACCTACTTCCCTCCACTGGGCTCACTTCCACTAGCTGGCCTCAAGCCCTATGGCACAGAGGCTCTGTTGGCCATGCTGTGCAGGGCACTTCTGAACTCCACTGCTGCATCCCCCTATGGCCTCCTTGCTGCATAGGAAGCCCTTGACCGAGTAGCCACCAGGAATCCAGGCACCACTGAAAAGTCTCTGCCTTGCTGTCCAGTGGGAGAGTCACCCCGGCCCGCAGTGACCCCAGCCTCTTCCCTTCCCAATGGGGCAGCAGCACCTGCCCCCATCCCCCTGTGCCTTCCTGTGGCACCCACTCCCCCACCCATGTTTCCTAGCACCTGCCCATGGCAACCCCCTCCTGCCCATAGCTCTCACCCGCAGCTCTCACCCACCAGCCTGCTTGCCTATGAGTCCCACCTGTTCCAGGTCACAGTCACGTTAGGTCCACATTTAATGACCTGTGCAGTCCTGGGGTTATGACAGCAAATGAAACAGCCACCACTAAGCGATGCGGTCACATAACATCATACTTTATGACTGCATTGCTTAGCAACGGAAATTCCAGTCCCAATTGCCATCATAACCCAAGGAGCACCTGTATTAAATTTACACTCCCCAAGTTCTAAATAATAGTTCTTGCTCTTCTAGATGATTGAAAGCTTATAGAGCCTGAAAACAGAGGAGGGTTTAACACTCAAATATATGTATTTTTTATACCTTATGATTTTTGATAATGATATTCATGGCTTCCCCAACCACCTGAAGATGGACCTGTATATTTGATGTGTACATGTTTTCATTTCATTCCAGCAAACCCACTTTTATCATTCATAGAAAATGGCAGAGGTCTAAGATTTTTAATTATGTTACATGAAATTCTGAGATTCATTGCAAATCTGCCAGGAATTTATTAACAGAATACAAAAAAATAGTAACGGCAGGCAGACAAACTTCTCTTAAAAGAATTTGAACTATATATGCCTCAGAATCCTTTCTACTCTGTAGCCACCCTAATAGTCAAAGTTGATATGGAAACTATTTATTGAAAGCCATTGTTCAGAAGGATTATCCAAAATGCTCTGAAGTTTCCCACAGAAGTTGTGGCTATGAATGTACACTCCTGCAGAGAAAACCAGGAGCAGCTCCCAAAACAGTTGCACAAGTTTTGTAAAAGAAACAGCTTACAGGCTACAATAAGCTTGTGTTCTATATTCACAACAGGTGAAGCTGAGGGTCACAGAGCCCTTTAGGAGCATAAGGATATGTTTTGGAACAAGGAAAACTGTAATGTATTTAAGACTGCTTCTTGCCCAGGATTCCCTCTATTTCATCTCGTTTAAAAAGAAAGCCTTTATCCCCTACAGTTGAGGTTAAAAGTGGTAACATCTAGACTGGGGTACATTTGAAAAGCTCAGATAAATACAGGCATCCTTTTCTATGTAAAATTGTAAGCTAATTCAGAGAATACAAGGTTACTATCATGCTTTTACTATGTAGCTGAGGCTACATTCTAGCCTCTAGCTGAATTCTACCTAGATTCCTTGGCAGGGGCAGCAATTGTTTGCAAAATAAACATGCTAAATTATCCCCTAAAAAGATGGGAGAGGGTTAAAAACATGCTTTGGAAATTGCTCTCCAAAAGTAAAACATCAAGAATTGCACAAAGTGAACACAAGCCCCTTCTGTGTCTCTGAACAGAATTTTGCATTCTGACTTTTGTACCTCATCTATAATGACGTAGAGAATAATTCTGAAAACATTACTAGTATTATGTATTAGCAAGAGAACCATCAACAATAATGTTGCATGCAATCTGAAAACTCATTTTGGCAAAGGCTTCCTCCTACTCACACCAGGTTCTACTATCATGTATCACAGTTTCTTCCTTATTCTCATATGCTTTTCTTTCAGTTTAAATTATTATTTGATGATATTCCTTGAAGCTCCTTGAGAATTCCCCACCCTTCAATGAGCAGCTATGGAAGACCCAGAAGTGATTATCAGCTGTTTTTTGGCAATTCAGCAATGCCTAAAATAATCTCCCATCACCTCTTTAATCATGTATTAAGGTATACCAAGTGCTTCTCTTCTCTGACCCAGTTACATAATTCCAGTATCACTGGTTATTAGTTTATGATGAATGACAGATCCTTTCCTTGGAACATTGTTTCATAAATTTATGTCCCATCTTTTCTCCAGGACTCAGGCTATATGTAATATTCTCTCCTGCAATTTTTTCCCATAACAAACCAAAAAAAAAAAAAAGTTACCTGGTGAGCTTCTGCGCGTGAGTGTCGATGAGAATCTGAATCTGAATCACTCAAGACCTAACCCAGTATTTTATCTATTACCCCACCACTATGCAACACCACCCTGTGGTTGTTTTCTCTGGTTATATATTTTTTGGATTAGGATGTAGTAATCTAAGCATTTGAGAACAGTTCAGGAACAATAATATTACTAATAAAATCTTACGCACCATTGTGAAAGGAAATGGTGAAATTCCTTTTCAGAAAGGAAGGGAGGGCCACAAATGCACTCACCTGACCGATCATGGAAACCAGATAACTGGTGAGTACCATGAGATGGATCAGGCACATGCTTGCAGCAAGCAAGCATTCTTGCTGCTTATGTCCAGAACTCAATGCAGTTCAAGAATGAGCCCCACTGCTTCCCCAGCCTTGTTCAGGTTTGAAGGTATTGGGAAGTAAAGAGAATTCTTGACGCTTTAGAAATTCAGCACAACAACAGAAGAAAGACTGAAACTTGCCCTGACTTATGGTTTATATGCAGTGGATGGGAAGTCCTAGCCATAACTTAGGCTTGCACAATTTGTAATTTGACTTTATTGTTGTACTATATGAATAGCAGTTCATAGAAATGGCAAAATAGGAATTTTGTTCATACAGTTTACAACATAACTTGAGTAACTATGATGTTGTGGAAAATGGATACCCATGAAATATTTTTTTCTACTACTAGATATAGGGGAGAATAAAAATGTACTCTTAATATCCCATAGCCCATAATATACTAAAAAAAAAAAAACCTACCTGGCAAAATACTTCAAAAAGTTCAGAGAAAACACTCAATTTCATATAACCTGCAGTTCAGATAACAAATGCATATCCAGTTCTCTACAACTCTGAGCATCAGTTTCTTATTAACAAATAATATGAAACTGAATCTATCTTAAGCTGTATTCTAAGCACTGAGGGATGAAGATATTTGTTTGCTGTCACCCTGCCTGTATACAACCATGCTCAATCTGTGCTATTGATAAAAACTCTAATACATTATTTTGAATTCCCACAATGTAGTAATTTAATATATTCCCACTGCACTGAAATATATTAAATTAATACAGTGGTACCTCGGGATACGAACTTAATGCGTTCCGTGACTCTGGGCGTATCCTGAGTTGGTCGTAACCCGATGCAAATTTCCCCATAGGGTTCAATGTAAATCCAGTTAATCCGCCCTCTGAATTTGGTCGCACCCCGAAGCAAATTTTCCCATAAGGTTCAATGTAATTACCGTTAATCCGTTCTGGCATCCACGGACCATGCGTCAGGGGCGGGACAACGGCCGGGCGCGGCACGGTGCGGCGGGAGAACGGCCAGGCGCAGCGCGAGAACGGCCGGGCGCGGCATGGTGGGAGAACGGCTGGGCGCGGCGGGAGAATGGCCGCGGACCACATGTCAGGGGCGGAAAATGGCGGCGGAGCACGTGTCAGGGCGGAAAAATGACCGTACCCCGAGGCGGAGTTTGCACATCAAGGTAAATTTTTGCAGCCGGAGCTGGTCATAACCTGAAAAGTTCGTTAGTAGAGGCGTTCGTATCCTGAGATACCACTGTACAATACTTGCTTAAGTTTAAAGGATCATTACCGTGATCAACTCCTCTACAGTTATTATACAGTGCATTCCGAAAGTATTCAGACCCCCTTCAGTTTTTTCAATTTTGTTATGTTGCAGCCTGATACTACAATCATTCAAATTCATTTTTTTTCTCATTAATCTACACTCAGTACCCCATAATGACAAAGTGAAAACAGAATTTTAGAAATGTGTATAAATTTATTAAAAAGAAAAAACCGAAATATCACATTGGCATAAGTATTCAGACCCTTTGCAACAACATTTGAAATTTAGCTCAGGTGTCTCCCATTTCTCTTGATTGTTGCTGAGCGGTTTCTACACCTTGACTGGAGTCCACCTGTGGTAAATTAAATTGACTGGACATGATTTGGAAAGGCACACACCTCTCTATAGATGTGATGGAATGGAATTATGAAGGCCAGCCTCAGGGAGAAAAACGTTTTCTTTCATCTCCTGAGGCGAGAGGGAGAGATAAGAGGATGAAACTGGCACCTCCCTGAGGAATTCACAATGTTGTGGCTGGCATTACTTGGGAACTGGGGTTTCAGTCTGGGAAGATTCTTGCTAGAGGTTGTAGTTAATAAACATTGCTGGACTGAATTTACATGGTCTCTTGGAGTTCCTTGGGCTAGGCCTGACAATAGAAGGCCTCACAGCTGACAATGCATACTGTATCAGAGCAAAAGCCATGAGGTCAAAGGAACTGCCTGCAGACCTCAGAGACAGGATTATTGCAAGGCACAGATCTGGGGAAGGCTACAAAAAAAGTTCTGCTGTACTGAAGGTTCCCAAGAGCACAGTGGCCTCCATAATTCTCAAATGGAAGAAGTTTGGCACAACCAGGACTCTTCCAAGAGCTGGTCGCCCGGCCAAACTGAGCAATCAGGGGAGAAGAGCCTTAGTAAGAGAGGTGACCAAAAACCTGATGGTCACTCTGACTGATTTCCAGAGATCCTGTATGGAGATGGGACAACGTTCCAGAAGGACAACCATCACTGCAGCCCTCCACCGATCTGGGCTTTATGGAAGAGTGGCTGGATGGAAGCCTCTCCTCAGTGCAAAACACATGAAAGCCCACTTGGAGTTTGCAAAAAAACACCTGAAGGACTCTCAGACTGTGAGGAACAAGATTCTCTGGTCTGATGAAACCAAGATTGAACTGTTTGGCCTCAATTCTAAATGTTATGTCTGGAGGAAACCAGGCACTGCTCATCACCTGCCCAATACCATCCCAAAAGAGAAGCATGGTGGTGGCAGCATCATGCTGTGGGAGTGTTTTTCAGCAGCAGGGACTGGGAGACTGGTCAGGGTTGAGGGAACGCTGAAGGGAGTAAAGTACAGAGATATCCTCAATGAAAACCTGTTCCACAGCGCTCAGGACCTCAGACTGGGCCGAAAGTTCACCTTCCAACATGACAACAATCCTAAGCACACAGCCAAGACAACACAGGAATGGCTTAGGGACAACTCTGTGAATGTCCTAGAGGGGCCCAGCCAGAGCCCTGACTTGAACCCTACTGAACATCTCTGGAGAGACCTGAAAATGGCTGTCCGCCGACGGTCCCCATCCAACCTGATTGAGTTTGAGAGGATTTGCAAAGAAGAATGGCAGAAAATCCCCAATCCAGGTGTGCGTCATACTGAAAAAGACTCAAGGCTGTAATTGCTGCCAAAGGTGCTTCAACAAAGTACTGAGTAAAGGGCCTGAATACTTATGCCAATGTGATATTTCAGTTTTTCCTTTTTAATAAATTTACAGACATGTCTAAAATTCTGTTCTCACTTTGTCATTATGAGGTACTGAGTGTAGATTAATGAGGAAAAAAATGAATTTGAATGATTGTAGTATCAGGCTGCAACATAACAAAATTGAAAAAAGTGAAGGGGGTCTGAATACTTTCCGAATGCACTATATCTGCTATAATAATCATTGTAAGGAACCATACAAAAGATTGCAACATCTTGATCCCCAAAAATAAACACAATGTACAGAACAATATCCTCATATTCCCACAAATCTGAAACAGTGGAAAAAGCTGCAGATATGCATCTCTACTACAGTGAAAACCCCGGACACACAATAATTTTGATCATCTTAGCAGTATTCCAGAATCAGCACTTTCCAACAGGAAATATGCAAAATGCTTTGACCTCAATAAGTTCACACCATGAAAACCTGTTCAAGGCTCAAAACAACAAATGCATGTCAAGTATTGCTTTGAGTATCCCAAACATTGTGATTAGGCTGCTGTTTTATGGTTTATGATAGGGTTGCCTTGTATGTATACATTTTTTTTTTTCAACTTAACCAGTCAACAGCACATTTAGGCAGGATGAGGTAACATGGAATCAGAGTGTTCATAGGAAAGCAGCAGTCAAGCACATGACCAATAGAAAATTGGTATAAGTGCATGAGCTACTGTGTTTCACAGAGAAGGGCTGCCAATGCAAGTTGTGTAAACTCAACAAGTAAAATGTTGGTTTGTATGCATGTATATTCTCTCAATACTTGTTATTTTTTTTGTAACGTTAAAATTCAGAGAGTAAAATATTAGACTGTATGTGTGTGGGTACGTGTGCTCTGTGCATGCTCTTGTCACTTGCTGCAACAGTAATGTTATTCATGCAGTCAAGAAACTCCCACAAATCTTTTCACAGTCAGCAACCACCTTTACATGTAAGCAAAAACATCAGCAAAGAGCAGCAGTTTGCTTTTGCTGGGTTTGTCCCCTGACAGGCAATCTACCAAAAGACAAATAAACAAAACCTGTTACAATCTGAGTAGATGAAGTAAAATGCCATATGTAAAAATTGACCAAGGGGGTGGAGTCTTTTTCATATATCAAGGAACTTTGTAAGACCAAAAGGAACTACAATGACCACCAGCCTGCCTGGCTTGTTCCTCTTAATGTAGGGGTCTGTTTATCTTCAGGCTGGGAGCAATAAATGTAAAAAAATTTTTTTTTGATTTATTATATCCCACCTTTCTTTCAGAAACTCAAACTGGCATATATAGCACTACTTCCTTCAATTTTTCTGGCAACAAAAATCTTGTTGTTAGGTAGGTTAGACTGAGAAAGAATGACTAGCCCAAAGTCACTCAATGAGTTTCCATGGCTTAAGGTGGACTTGAATCTGTGTCTTCGTAGTCTAATGACTTAATCACTACGGCATCTTGATTCTCAGTTAAATAGATGAATTTTTCTATCCTGTTGATGTGGTGGGTCAAGAACAGAAAAGGCTGAGGTAAAAGGGGATATGCATCTGATAAAAAATTCGAATTTAAACTAGTTTTTCACCTTTTCTGTCCTTTTTTTAGTGTTCTCAAAAATTGGTCAAAAATCATCTTGACCAATTATTCTGCAAGTTCACTGTTTAGCAGTTAGCACAGCCTGCTACCTCAAAATCAAATGAACCATAATAGGCTTAATGTACAGTAATATTACTCTGTAAATTAAATACATTTTAACTGATATTTTCTGGCCATTTCAGATACTTAAGCATCTAGTTAAAATTCTGGGCATGCTAACTTTGAAGGAGGAACCTTTCTAAAAGGTGAGCAATAGCTCCAGGCCTCCCCCATGGAGGACCCCAAGCCAAAACATAATACAAGTAGTCTTTGATTAACGATGGTAATGCAGTCATAAAGCATGACCACACCACTTAACAATGGCAGTTCTGGCACCTGTGGTTGCTGTTGTTAAGCAAATCCTGCAAGATCATTAAGCACAACATCACATGTTCACCATTTGTGACCTCCTGCCAGCTTCCTCACTGACTTGTTGGAGGCCAGCAATGAACATCACAAATGGCGATCACATGATGCTGCGACATCGTAAATGTGAGTTGGTAGTCGAGTGCCCAGATCACAATCACGTGCTGCAACAGCCAGAACTTTGAGGGTTGGTCATAAGTACCACTTGTCAGTTCCATTGTAAGTTCGAATGGTCGCTGAATGAGTGGTCATTAACTGAGAACCACTGTATAACATTTACATAAAGAGATCTGCTGAGTTGCCTCACACTTTGATTATTCAGTCAGTCAGTCAATCTTTATTGATTAGCCTTCTGGCCATTTCAATTTCATAAAAACAATCTAATACCACACTTTGATTATTACTTTTGGCATTCAATGGAAAAAAAAAAAAGAGGAAAAAATATACAGAAGTAAGAACAAGCAAGAAGAAAGTAGAGAGAGGAGAAACAAATGAAAATGCTTCCCATCATTCTAAGCACAGGGATTTAAAAAGACTTTAAGTAAGTCTCTCTAAACAAACGTGTATAGTATCAGGCTAATGAAAACAGGTATCAGTTGGAAACCTGACTGGGATATAGTACTGAGATAGCACTGACTGCATACTATAATTGTACTGGCAACATACAACTTTGTCAACTTACTAGGTTTTTTTTCTAAACCTCTTTGGTATAAAGATGTTAAATAAATGAATAAATAAGTAAATAACGGACTAAAACAGCAAGACAGAGATTGCTACAACTTACATAAAAGTATTACCTTGTGTATAGGCTGCATCATCAGATCCCATGCTCAGTTTTCGTGCTTCACTAATCCTATCGACATGTGCTAAAACAGGGTCAGTAAGGTGTTGGATATTTTCTGTTTCTGCAAAGTGTTCAGGAAGATTTAGAAGGTTTGTAGGTTCAAAAGTTGGGGACACCACACCTGGTGAAACTGCAGGGGGTTTATTTGGAGAAACAGTAATTTTAAAAGTGTATTTTGTGTTAGGCTGAGTAACCACTACTCGGGGAGAAGTGGCAGAAGCATTGTTTCCAATTGTTCTGCTTTTGGGAGGGTGGTGATGAATAAAGGCAGGTCCCATGCTAACTTGACCAGACATATTCCTAGATGTGGCAGTAACTCCTGGATTTGTTGATATGAAGAGTGTGGGCTGATTCCGTACAAGTTGTTCATCACCTGCAGAAGCATTGGCTGAAATGTACACCTTAGGCTGACTTCGTGTAATTATTTCATCTGTATTTGGTGGACTGGCAGCTATGTAAACAGTGGGTTGACTTCTACTTAAAGTCTGGCTGTTGCTGGAAGAGGAATTTGTGGATGAGCGGGGACCTGTAGAACGAAGTTTTGATGAATTATTTCTTTGCGGTGGTTCAAGTTTGATTTCAATTTGGTTTTTACGAGGTCCTGTTGATATGTTTTGGATATTATATTGGCTCTGGGCTGAAGAAGATTGTGAGCTACCAGATGAATGAACTGTAGGTGCTTGGGGAGTTGTAGGAGAACTTATAGGCATATACACATGAGAGGTCTGATGGCCTTGCTGGTTTGGCTGTTGTGATGAGGTATGTGTCAAGGAACTGGTTGTGGGAATAGTTGTCCAGGGATTTGAATGTGAAGGCTGGTAGTTTTGCTGAGAATGCATAGGATTGAACTGAGACATCCAAGCTGGATTTTGCTGATTCTGGCGAGTTGTACCACTTGGATTTGTGATGTAAGGTCTAATGTAGATAGAATTGCCTTGTGGACTGTTTATTGGAGGTACACCATGTATGTGCAAAGATGTTGGGGTATTCCGACCAGGCTGAATATTTGGGGCTAAAGTTACCATAATGGGATTAAATCTAGGTATTTGCTGAGCCAAGCCAGAAGATCCTTTACTGCCCAAGTGAAATCCAAAATGCTGTCCTGGATTGGAACTACTAGGAGTATTAGATATGCCAAAGAATCCCTGTGGAACTTGGACTGGAGCAGTCTGTGGTTCCTGATGACACAATTCACTGTTGGACAGGCTGGTCTGAAGGTGTCCATCACTAATACTATGAGTTAAAGTCCTACTTCCATTCATTCTACTTCCTTCTCTTCCATGGAGATTCACATTCTGTGATTGCAAATCCAAATTAAGGGATGTCATGTGATTTCGCAGGCTGGAAATGCCAGAATCATCTGAAAAACCAATGTCTCCTTCACCGTAGAGATACTTTGTGCTCTCCTTAGAGAGAACTGCACAACAGGCATCCAAATTATTATTATTCTATAACAAATTTAAAAACAGGCATCAGTAGAAGTCCTATAGTTTCACCACAGTTAGTTAAGAACTTAACAAAATACTAGCTTTCTGAAACATAAATCTAGTTGAAAATAGGCAAAAGAGGGATAAAGAAGCTCAGAAGAGAGAGAAACAATAAAAAAGTTAAAGTAGTTTGCTAAAGTTTAGCTGGGTTACAGCTAAAGAAAGATTGGGTTAAAATACTATGGTTGCAAATCTTATACTCGTTCTCTTGGGAGTTAATATCACTGAACTCAATTAGCCTTCTTTCTTTCTTTTGTGCGTGTGTGTGTGTGTGGGCATGCATGTGCACCTTCGAATCAATGTTGACTCCTGGTGACTGCCTGGACAAGTCCCTGCAATTTTCTTGCAACATTTTCAGAAGTGGTTTGCCTTTGCCTTCTTCCTAAGCCTGAGAAGACTAGAACTCATGATCTCCTGGTTTGCAACCCGATCCCTTAACCACTACACTAAACTGGCTATTTCAAAATAGATAAACATTAATAAGAAGTTCACTGTTAGACCTTCATCTTTAATAATTGATATTACTGTTGCTGAAATTACTAATTAAAAAATTTAAGAAACCTTACATGGATGGACATGGCATGAAAACAAGTAGTTAAGGGAGGAATCTAGTCAATGGATGAATATAACAAGGTATATTTCCATTACAGCCAATTAAATTCACCAAACTTCTCATGAGCAAATGGTTACTATCTTAATACTCAAAAGATCCATACAGAATGGGGTTTGGGTTTGGGTTAAATGCATGCTTATTTTGATCTCAATTGATTTTAAAAGTTATCTCTATATTTTCCTTATAAAAAATAAAAAATAAGAAAATATTTTCAAAGAGTTTCATCCAGTATCATACTACTTTTGGTGATGGAAGTAAAAATGAAAGGCATCTAGAAATTAACACCAATGCCTGGAAATACAATACAGAAAGGTTCTTGGATTTACAGGATATTTGTACATTTTAACATCTGATTTAAGCTAAAGCCCCATCATCTGAAGAAAAATTAAATGTGTTAAATTTTTAAAATACAGAATGACCTAGTTCTAAAAAAAGCTACAGAAATCCTAAACAGTATTTTAATCAGAAAATTAATATTTATACTAACAGCTACTAAAAATATGGTTAGGTTTAGTATAATTAATATAAATAAACAGCTGAAGAAATCAATTCAGGAGAGTCTACACTATCACAATGCTTCATGAAATACACAGGGGCACTGGAGGCCAGAAGACTAGCCATTTCCAATGGTGTAATGAGCAGGAATCAAATTAGAAGAAGAAAAACGGTTTAGCACCACTACCAAACCAGAACAGCAAAGCCTCTACACCAGTGATTCTTAATCTGGCCCTATCTTGGGGGTAATGGAGCAATTTGTAATTGCTTGTGAGCTGAAAATCTAGTTTGGGACTGCCGCTGCTGAGATGCTTATGTAAAACAACAGAGACTGGGGGGGGGGGTTGGTTGGGGGAAATTACATTATTTGAGACTGGGAGAAGGGGTAATTGGGCCAAACAGTATAAGAACCACTGTTCTACACAATCTAGAAATTACTGGGGTTTTCCTTCTTTTATAACAGGACTATCAGATGTTGAAAGGGACATGAAAAGAGTTTAAAACAATTCCTTCTCCCTTTTCAACTAGCTAAGTGGACAGCGTCAAGGGCTTCAGGAAACAAAAGAGTTTAGGGTGCTCTTTTACTATAGTAAACTCCCTAGTAGAAAAACTATTCTCCTAACCTATGTCTCTGCCCAAGGACAACCCCATCAACCCAACTTTATATCTCTTGTATTTTTATCAACTCCATCCAGCAGAAACAAGTGAAAGCTGCAAGAACTCCTGGGCCTACCACTGCTGAATACCTATCACCTATTGGTATACTGGATGCTATACTGTAAGGGATTCATCTTAAATATAATTTAATCAAGTGAGGAAAATGATAAATGCTATATGAAATCCTTTTATAAGAGAACTTTATGAAGCATATTAAGTATATTTTTAAAATTTGATACACAGCAATTTAAAATAAAATACAAAAGATTGTGCAAAGCAGCAAAAGCAAAATTAGAACTATTAAAAACATACAAAAAGAAAACAAATGATAATATTCAAACTGGGATAGGGAAAATGTATACCACAGAAAATATGCACTTAATAAGTTAGCAAAAAAAGGCTTTATAACTAATTTTCAATATCAGCACGACATTAAAATGCCTCCAAACATAGTAACAACATAGCACTGACCTGTAACATGCATCTGGACACAACAACTTCAGGTACCTCAGGAAATTTTTGGCGCAGGTCATTTAAAACCTGAAAATCAATTTGCTGGCTTCCTTGGGCCATTCGTATGTTGCCTGATCAGGATGTTTGTTCAATAGGCAGTTCCAGGCCTTAGTGTGAAATAAAAATCATCTCTTTTGTCCTAGCATTTTCTGTAAGCAAAACAAAAAACTTAAGTAAATCATCACATGCATTTGAATACAGCATTCTCAATACAAGCTTTATGATCTATGAAGAACAAAGTTGCTCACTTAGTCATAACCTCCTTGTTTTAGCGACCCGTAACTAACTGCAGTCACTAAATGAGGACTACCTGTAATGTCCTAATTCATCTTGTTGGAAGAAAATCAGCCCTCTTCAAGAGTATATGTTTAACTATGCTATTGATCAGTAGCTGGAAAAAAGTTCTGGCTATGTCTATATTATACTTCAGTGTGACACAAATAAATTAATTAAAGAAGTTATGTGAGGGAACTACTAATATGTTAACAAGCTTAGTTCTTACTGAAGCTAAACAGATAATTATGATAATGAATAGTAAATTTTCAATTTAACAACCACTTGAGGAGAAAAACTATCTGCTAAATCCAAATGTCCATTAAATCTGAATCAATTGTATTTGTGTTATTTGCATCCCACCATGGCTATTTTAATGTTTCCACATCATGTAAGCCCTTGAGAGTTATGAGATTATGGTAAGATAGAAATGTAATGAATAAATAAATAATATCACATATACTGTCCATTATGCAAATGACATAAACTGATGCAAACAATGTAAATAACATCAATTACATGGATCTACATATTATACATAAGTGATATATTTAGGTGCTTGTATTCTTTTTTTATCCTTTATTCTGTTTAGGATTATTTGTAGTTTATTAGTTATTTTTTATTTTTTTGTATTTCATTGTTTGTCTACCTTTTGTATTTTTATTTTTTGAAATCTTGTTAAATATAACAAAATGGCAGGGGGGAAGCAACTGTCTAAAAATACTTTGGAGATGAAATAAAATTTTGTCTATTGCACAAAATTCCACTGAATGGAGGACTGGAGAATCAAGGGCTTATTGTAGTTGCAAATTTCCAACTCTTTAAGCAAACCTGCAGGTTTTTAAACATTTACTATCTGCGACATCACTCAATGGGAAAAATACCAATTTTCCCACTTTGTTTAATATAATTAATATATTTAATTTAATTATATTTTATTATTTATTAACAAGTTTTACAATGTCTCTGATTAGCAACCTTTCTATGGCTGAAAAGTAAGATAATCCATGCTTCTCTTTCCACAGAAATGATTAAACACATTTCTGAACAATAGGCAAGAGAGCAAACATTTGTGCATTAGTAATTTTTGCACGTATATTTGTAACATTGAATGCATAGTCCAAAACTGCACAATAACTTGATATAATTATGTTGTCATGGCCAGGATCTATGCAACTACTGGTAGCCATTTTCAAAGTAGCCATTTTCTACTTTAATAATAGGACTGTACCTTCCCGCTAGAGTCAGCCCAACCACACCACTAGTGCTGGGAAAAGCAGCTGATTTTCCCCCTTCCCATTTTCAGGAAGTTAGGGGAGCCAAAGCCTGGAAGCTGGAGCTTTTCTGGAAAGCTTTGGGGGCCTGATACTACATATTTTGTTTGGGTTTTATTTGCCTCACTTTTTATATTTATTGCATTTTTATACCTTGTTAGCCAAGAGTCTTGTGATTCTGTCAGCATACAAATTTGATCAATAAATAGCAATGTTGTGGCAGTATTGTGGACCTTTTTTGTTCTAACACTCTTTATGGTTTCATAATATTTATTAAAAGCTACTATGAAGATCCCATTGGTGGAAGATGTAGCCACAGAATATTTTAATATAATAAAATTATTCTACACTACTGAATAAGAGCACTGTTCTTCTGTTGCAGTGCTAACCTTTGCAGGAGACACAGTCTGCTGATCAAGTGAAGAAGCTATTTCTATCCAGTATATGTTGGGTAGCAATATAAGAAAAATTGTAATAATTTTACATGTCATTTAAAAAGAAAATATTTGGAAATGTTTCAATATTTGGAGAAAACAAAGTCATCATAAGAAAAATTAGTAATATTTTTTTAAAAATCAGTCTAGTTTTCCCTCCACGCTTTCCTATCTCTGTACTGGTCTTGATATAAATTAGTGTAAATAAGTAGTTACCAGTTATTATGACAAACTGCTGTTCAAACAAATCTGCAATCTTTAAAACATATAATTTTCTGCAATTTCAAAGGACAGAATTTTTTCCACTGACCATATATAATAAATACCATATTTAAGAAACCTTGTTCTAATGACAACTGCTAAAGTCACCAAACTTAAGAATTCCAACAAACCAATAAAATGATATAGTATAAACAGATCTTCAGTTGAACCATTCTGTGAAAATCAGCAAGAAAAAAATGTTGTTATATAAGCTAGACTTTCAAAAATCAGCAATACAGGTCAAGAACTAGTGTGCTGAATAAATATTTTATTCCAGCTATTAAAATGCCTATAATTACAATACCTAATCCATATAGACACTTCTGTCAAAAGTACAGCTGAATTTGCATACATACATACAGTCTGTAAACAATAATTATAATGCCCATATATTCCAGCAATATGAACTAACAATAAGGTGAAACCATAAGCAAAACACGCAAGCACATGAAGTACTACTGTATACTGGCTTTTACAGAAGTCTGCAGGTAACTCATGACTTCCTTACCTGATTACTCTGGAACAAGAGTTAGCAACTATTTGGGCAGTTGAAATGCACTTAAAGATTGTGACATGAAGTCACTTATTCCTTCCTGAGATAAAAAAAAATCGCCATGGAAATGGAAGTCTCAGATAACTAAACTTTCTTCTCACTCCCATATTATCTTTCTCGGGCACAATCTAACACTACAGGTAGTCCTTGTTTTATGACCCTAATTGGGACTGGAATTTCCACTCCTGAAGCAATCAAACATCATATGACCTCACCACTTAGTGATGCAGTTCCAGTAGTCCCAGTTGCGGTTGTTAGGCCAGTGTGATGGAATGGACTTATGAAGGCCAGGCTCAGGGAGATAAACGTGTTCTTAGCCCCCAACAGGAGCGTGGGAAGTTCAAGAAGATGAGGTTGGCACCTCCCTAAGGAATTCAGAGTGTTGTGGCTGGCTGGCTTGGGAACTAGGGTTCAGTCTGGGGAGATTTTCTGTCTGGAGGTTGAAGCTAATAAATGCAACAGAACTGTATTTGCATTGTCTCTTGGAGTTCTTTGGGCTGAACCTGACAGCCAGGACTGCACTGTCATTAGGCAAGGACCTCATGCTCCTCCTGTCCTGCTGCACTCACCTCCACTTAAACTCCCCCCCCCCACCATTCCAATGCACTGAAACCCACAGATCGGTTCTCCAGGGGCATTTCCAGCACTCACTCTGCAGCTCATGTTGGAAGCTGCTGGCCCTTCACTAGGCTTTTCAGGAGGAAGTCTGGGCTGAGAGCAGGTCGGAAGTCTGTGGTAGGCTATGTTGGAGCTGGACTTACTTCCACCCATCGCTGAAGCCTGCAGGTTGGCTCTCCAGGAGCACTTCCGACACAAGCTGCAGAGTGCACGCTGTGCCTCCATGAAGCTCTTGTCCCCCCGCTTTCCCTAGTTCTGCCGCCAACCCAAATAGCACCTCCCGCACAGCCTCCACCTTTGCCTGGGGAGCCACTGTTGCTGCTTCTCTTGCTTCACCCAGCAACAAAGAGCACGGTGCCTCACTGTCCCGTCCTACTCCCTCCTCCCTGGCTGGGCTTGGCAAGCTCCCTTCGGCAGACGAGGCTCTGCCACCCTGCTGTGCTCACCGTGCCCGTCCCAGGGCTGCACCTTTGCCTAGTGCCTGGATCCCAGGCCAGCAGCAGGAGGAAGAAGAAGACAGTGAAAGTCAGCTGTGGGGGTGGGGGGCAGCGGGAGTATGTGGCAGAGCACAGAGTGTCTAAAAGGGCAGAGAAGTGGGGAGATATGTGGCTGGGAGAGTTGAAGCGCCCCTGCAGTCAAGTGAGAGCAGGCTGCCAAACGCCCAAATTTTGATCATGTGACCGCGGAAGTGCTGCAACGGCTAGAACTTCAAGGACCAGTCGTAACTACAGTGCTGCTGGAACTGTGATTGGTCAGTGAACGAATGGTTGTTAAGCAAGGACTACCTGTACTATGTCAATCCCAAGACAAGTGTATTTTCAGTTTCTGAAATATTTCTAATATAATTTTAGTCAAATAAAACAGAAGTTTTGCTAACCTCTGTTCTACAAACACTGTTCTACCCTCCAAAAATGGGGGTAATTCCCTTGAAGAAGCTAATCTGGGCCTATCCTGGGGGTAATGGAGCTATTTATAATTGCTTGTTTGTGAGTTAAGGATCCAGTTTGATTGCTGCTGGCAAGACACTTGTGTAAAACAAGGTAGTCTGGGTTTTTTGTGGGAGTAACAATATTATTTGAAACTGGGAAAAGGGGTAATTGGGTCATACAGTTTAAGAACCACTGGTCTAAGACTACTGTCCTCTTATACTTAAAAAAGCCACACATTCATCAAAATTTTCTGTTTGTTCCAGAGTATCCCATTCAAACATCCAAAACATGTGAATATTTTTTTCATCTGAACTTTTCAACAGACAAAATGAGAATCTAGAAATAAAAAACATGAATTAAAGCAATATTAAGTGAAAGGAAGCTTTGATGCTACAAACGTTACTGAAATGTTCTTCCATCATGCATAAATGGGGAAATTATTTGCTTGATGAAACATAACGGACCTGTTAATGGGATATAGGGAGAATATGGTATGATATTAGATTACAAACTGAAAAATTCTACAAATACAGGTTATTCTGGGTTAGTATACAAAGTATACGTATGTATACTAAAGTGTAAATCCAAGAGTTGGTCACAGTACCAATTAGTCTAATCCAAGGATCACTAATTCTGAATCTAATCCTATATATAGAGCATTGAAAAAAAGATACCTTAAAATGAATACCTTCTGTAGTGTCCATCAATCTCCTTGCCTTACCTGATTTTTTTTTGGATTGAGAAAGCACACTCCTACACATCAAATATGCCCACTAACTACAAAACCAGGGGATCTCTGCCCTAAAACAACCAAATACATGCAGCTCAACATGATTCAAAACAAAGGTTAGCTCAATGGAGCCACTCCACAAGTACTACTTCAATAATTACATGTCTAGCCAAATATTACTATCTACAGACATGTAACATACACATTGAAATGAATATGTTGGACTTTAAAGGTTTTATGAAATGCCTTCAAAAGAACTCAGCATAAATTAGGCTAACACATCCTCCAGAACTTGAAGGAAATGAAATGGAGTCACCAAGACCAGCATCTACTCTGGAGCTTCTTTCATGATAAAACACCATTGTAGTGATTTTTCTTCAAAAATTAATTGCTGCTCAGTGGATACATGCAATTAATAGTCATATAGGGCTTCATAGGTAGTGACCAGCAACTTGAATTGCACTTGGAAACTTGGAAAACCTGTGCAGCTCCCACACATAGTATAACAGTATCATAACTGACTACCGAACACTGAGTGCCACTGCATTCTGGACTAGCTAAAGATTGTGGATAATCTAATTCAGAAATGACATGGGCATGAACAACTGTCTTCAGTGCATTCTGTCCAAGGTAAGGCTCCAACTGGCATACCATCACAGATGTACAAAAGCTTCCCCAGACATGATCTCCACCTGCTCTTCAAACAGGATCTGAGAGTCAAGGAGGATCCCAGATTGCAAGTCTGTCCTTTCTGAGGGAGCACAACCCCATTAAGAGCCCAATATAGTATGGTCCTAGAAACAATCAGCCTTTGAATCAACAACCACTTTGTTTAGCTTGGATTCAGTCTAAGCCTATTTTTCCCCATTCAAACCCTGATAGCCTCCAGACACTGGCTCATGATCTCATCTCCCAACAGGTCCACAGTGGAGATAGGTAAGAGGACTGAGTCCTCAGATGCTCCATAATGGACCCACCAACTTAAGTAGCAGAACCACCATACACCATACCCTCAACTCCCAACCCTCGCAGGCAATCCATACTGTGGTCAATGTATCAAAAGATACCGAAGAGCTAGGATGTCAGGCCCAGCCCAAGTACAACGATGAAACAGTCCAGTCAAGTACAGTTCCTTTATCTGCTTATACCCTACAGACAGAATCTTGCCAAATTAAATCAACTAGCAGATATACCCTGTGAGATTCTAGCAAGTGGCTACCCTGAATCTCTTACTCTTCTCATGCTCCCCTTGCGGACTATGTTGTCTTTTGGCTCCTTTTCCCCTGCTGGAATGCCACCGCTCCTTCCTGATAGCCTTGATCTCCCACATCAGTCTCCTCCTCATAGATACATTCCATCACATAGGAAGATACACATGGTTGAACCCTCTTCATCCAAGACCCACCACAGATCATCCATGAGAGCAATCAATGCAGTTTCTGTCCCATGCCTAAGTCTGAATCCAGATTGCCATGGGTATAAATAATTTATAACTTCCAGGACCCTCTGCAACTGCAGCCCTATTACTGTACTCAGTAACTTTCCCAGGAAAGGAAGATTACAAATAAATCAATAGTTGTCTAATTTTGTTGGATTCAGACTGGCCTCTTGAGGAACGTGCAAACCAGTGCCTCTTTAATGACCACAGACATCTCCCCCTTCCCCATCAAGAAAGTGTTGACTACAACCTGAATCCAATTTACAGTACTTGTTGGCTGCTTTTATTACCCAGGTGGGATAAAACCGAGTCTGCAAGTGGTAGAGTTAAGATTGTCAAGGACTCTGTCCAATTTCAGGATCCACGCACTTAGAAATTTCTCAAGTAACATCATAAGACATCATCTCTATCACCTCAGAATACTCTGTCCACCAGGCTTCTAATTTGGAGTGGACATGAGTGATTTTATCCATGAAATCCTCAGCCAGACAATCACAACTTATACCAACGGGCTCTTACAGCCTGTCCTTCCCCAAAAGGATCTGAAACACTTTAACCTGTGCATTTGGCTGAGTTTCTCCGGATACAATAAAAGTGGAGAAGTAATTGCTCTTTACCACTTTTATCACCACAGAGTAGGCTCAGAATTGGTCTCTTACTTGCATCTGAACACATTAGATTCTAGGCATCTCCTCTCTATTTCATTTATCTTGGTTCACTTGGTTTAGTGGAGCTCCTCAGTAAACCAAGGCACTGTACAGGATCAGTGGAAAGATGCTGCTTAGGGGCAATCTTGTCAAGCAGCTTATCTGCTTCTATATTCCAGAGGTCAACAGGATGCCTATGATAGGTGCACTCCAGATCACTGGGAAACTTCATGAGTACTGTCAGGAAACCTGCTGGATTCATCAAAAATCTAGGATGGGCGCCTCCTCTCTGAGTAGAGGTAGGTATGTCTAGTTAATCCCACTGTCATAAGGAAGTGATTTCTGCATGACAATGGACTAATGGAAAAGGATCAGATCATGACACATCTGCACTGAGGTAAATGCTAGATCTAGAGTATAACCAGCCATGTGGGTCAGACCAAGGATGAGCTGAAATGAGCTCATGGTTTCCGTGGTGGCCATAAACTCCCAAACTGCCTCAAATCCCAGAAAGAGGAACCTGAAATCACACAGTACTAACAGGGTGGGTGAATGCATAACCACCTCTACAAAGCACCTTGGTGAGGGATGCTGCTGTGCAGCTGGGAGTAAGCACAATAACAGCCAATGTTGCCACTAATTTCTGACATGCCATAATGAGGAAAAAAAATGTTTTGTGCAGCTTTTCCAATCCAAGTACAGATTTATGTACCATAATAAGAGTATATGAGTAAACTGCAAATGCATGTAATAGCAACATGTTAAAATCTTTACATCTATCTTAATTAAAGTATAGAAACTAGATACATACACACTTAAAAATTATGCCTTCATGTCATTTTTGATTCCTAGCAACTGTCCCCTGCAGTTTTCTTGGCACCATTTTTCAGAAGTGGCTCTTAACACATTTTATTGTATTAGTTTCTTGTAGCCCTAACACTTTAAGGAAAGTCACAAAAAAGAGGTGTAACTTCTAATCATACTTTTGAATTTTAAAAAATGGTAAGAGTATTAAATGTTTTAAAATTTATCAAACTACTTTTACATAATTTTCCTGAGAATCTATATATTAAATGAAATGTTAATTTTTATAACAAGTTACCACATATTCATATCATATGCATGTATTCATATCCTGCAACATAGCAGAAAACAACTAGCTTTATTTTAGTGTGTCTGAACACCAACACTCTACCGAAGATTCTATAGTGAATCAACAATTTCACATATGAATTAAAACATATTTATTTAATGGGAATTTATTTAGGCTAACATTTTGAAATGAAAAGAAAAATTTGTGGATTAAAAAAACTCATATATTATTTTTTGTTTTAGCAACAGAACATAATGTACCCACAAAATGATAGTATTTTCCAAACATGGCTGAAAGACCAAATTACACCTTCGTAATTTGGCTTCTGAACAAGCAGTGAATACAAAATGCAGATGGCCCAATATAAGAAGCCACAAGACTTTAAATACTTTTGAATAAAAATTCATATCCTCTTTTTAAAGATAGCTAGAATTTTTCCTCTTTCCCCCCTTTTTTAAACTATTATTTTTGAAAGGTATTTGGGCTTGGGTTTCTACAGGGAAAGACTCTCACAGTTTGGGGCACTAAGAATGCCTTTCCACTGTTCTATCACATGAATATGGCACAGAGATTGTATAGTATTCTTTGACTGTGGAGTCTGAGGTGAAAAATTGGAACAGGGATAGTGCCAAGCTCAGACAGTCAAAGCTACTTGTTTTTTCATGAAAAACAGCACTGTACATTTTGTCCTAAAGTCTGCCAAACCAATGCAGTCTAGAGAACTTTTGCCAATATAATTCATTTCCAACTCACATCTTTGATAGCAGCAAACAGCATATAAAATTAATTCAGCTTCAAAAGTGAAATTATGATTTAGGTGCTATCAGGTAGAGTTCAATACTTAGTGACTATATGGAGAATTGCGTGTCAAATTATGAATTTTAAACAAGCATTTTCACCCCAAAACTTTCAAATGAAATTAATTATTCCACTGCAGAAGACCATCTTTCCATTTCAAAGCTGCCATCTTATTACAAATCAGTGCCAGCAAAATTCTAGTTACCATCACACTCATATATCCATGAAACAGACAGACCTTGATGGAAAAGGATGTCTGAAAACAATACACACTTGACAAAATGGCCCTATTGTACCATAGAGGTACAATATTATTATTCCATTAGCAAACCAAGGGTGTATTGTTTCAGTGAGCCTTTGGCCCCTAGTGATCATGAATAAGGGCATTCATCTTCTATATTTAATGTTAGGGTTTTATTAATGGATTTATTATGTAAATTTATATGGCCGCTCATCTAAATCAAATAATTCTGGAAGGCTAACAAAGCATAAAAACAGAAACATACATAAGAAAACAGTAGAAAAGACAATAAAAGATGCCAGGTAAAAATAATCAATTCCTCAATCAGTACAGGGCAAAACACAAACTGGACTCTACCAACATCCTAGCCCTAAAAGCTAAGGGAAAAATCAGGTCTTAAAGTCTTCTGAAAGTCCTTGATTATTATTAGGTATTGTTGTATGCTACCTAGAATCCTCTGGGAGTTGGGTGCATTATAAGCCTTGTAAATAAAAACATATAATGAATTATTTCACACAAACAAAATTAATAGTTTGAACAATTTTGGGACCTATACAATTGAGAAATAGTATTGTTTTTCATATATAAGCAGGAACTTTTAAGTTTCAAAGAATTCTTCAGCCAGAAAGGAGATGGGATTTTTTTTCCTCAATAGTCATAAATATAAACTTCAGTGGACAAATAATCTGTGTGGTTACATTCCAAAACGTTCTAAATTGCAGCATGTGAAGGTAGACTTAAAAGTTTTATTTCCTATTCCCTTTTGCTTTTTTTTTTTAAATAAAGAATGAAAATAGCTATCCTTTCCACACTATAAGTGCGTATTACATTGAAAATGAAAAATTGGTTACATTAAATGAGGTGGTATAGTTAATTTTTTATATGGAAAGAAATCAATTTGAACCAATTTAAATAATGTGGTTTTCTTTTTCCAACAAAGCTTTGAGTCTCTAATGACTCATTTTGAAAACAACAACAATGAGCAAATGAGCAAATTTAAAGGTCTGTACACAAAACACCTCTAACTGAGAGGCTCTGAAAAAGATTCCATGCAGGAAATTACTTTCATGTAAATTATGCTTACTCTTCACTGGCCTGACTTGGTTCACTTATTCCTTCTATATAAACATAACTATTTTATGCTACAAGCAAAGTTACAGAGAACGTTTATCTGATTTATAAGACTGAAAATTCACTAACCCAAAAACAGAAAAAAATCTAAGGATCATTCAGGATTATTTCTAAAGCAGCACCATACTAAAATTTAGGAGTATAATTTCAAGCAGTATATTTATCACTGTCGGTGTTCCTCAATCCTGCTGTTGTTTATAATCCCCTGCCCCAAAATGGGTGAAAACATCCTCCTAAGAAACTAGGGCACTTCCCCCTGCCTTGCAGGCATCAGTTTATTTCCCACTGGTATTATGCGGCAAGATTTACTCCCCCCAACACTGTATGCTTTGAAAAAGCAAACCTTTCACGAATACAGACCTATTCTGAATTCAGTCTTACAATGAACAAAAACTTCCTATCAAGGATACACATTTAGGGTTACTTCCCTAGATAATATTAGGTTCTGAAAGAGGGTTGGCTCCATTTCAAACATGCACAATCTGAAATCAATTTTGCTTGCCAGGCAGAATTTAAAGTCATGCAATACATTCTGTCTCCAAATGATGCTCTACTGTGACAAAATGTTGAAGGAGAGCTCTATTTTTATTTCTTCCATAAACCATGCACCTATATATACATCAAAAGTCAGTTCCCAATATTCTATCATCCACATCCAGGGCATCTATATATAAATTGAATTCTAACACAGAATTCATTTAATAAAAATACCTGTTTATTTCAAATTGTCTGCAAGATCTATCAGCTTTAAATATCCATTTACATGTGGGTTTTTTCCCCCATTTTCCTTGTACTATCTGGTAAATATTTCTGGTAACAGAATACATTATATTTAGAGAAACGTCCAAAAAGCAATTCTAAATCAAGTAGAAGTGCCAAGATTTACAACTTGCACTCACCAGAAAACTATATGCTACTGAACACCAGTCTACTAAACAATTTTACAAGTGTTTAATGTAGCAGAAATAATACATTATTGATACAGACATATACTTTGCAGTCATGGTAAAAAATAACTTCAATTTTGTGTTTACCATATAATATCAGTGTTTATACACTCAAAGAAGAAAATGGGGATCACAGTGGATGTTAGATGATACCCCAATCCTGCCCAAAATACCTAGAAGGGCTTGAACAATAGGTGGATAAATAATGGATCTTATGAATATAGAGAAGTTTTCTAAAGAAGGATTAGAATTTATCCTGAATTTATCCTGATAAATTACAATTTATCCTGATAAATTACAATTTATCTGAATATTCCAGCATTCATACTTTTTTAGATCATTTCAAATCCTCAAGCACAAGCATTTCTAAATTTGAAAACAGAATTCAACTTCACTTAGTTTGATTCAATCCACTGTATGGCCAATGTTACTCAGCCTACGAATCTTTCACAAAGACCCCAGTTTTATCTATTTCCTTTTAGTGTGCAAACATAAGATATTCAGCAAAGAAAGACAACTACTAGGGAGGTAGGGCTGTGTATGCCTACACAAACCTCTCTCTTCCACTAGTTGAAGAATGTAAGCCTACAGACTGGAGCAAGCACATTGTTGTTGTTGTTTTTTTTAAGTACTGTGGGTTAACAAAGATTTTTTTTTCACTATATGGGCAAACATAAACAATGTAATCATATAATAACTGCTCGCAAATTTTGGCTGGTCAGAATCACCAGCCAATATCTGTCGTTGCCTGAATTCCTTCCCAATTGTTTGGTATGCACAGAAAAGCATAGATCATACTTTATTTCCATATTATGCAAATACTTGGAATTAGTGAGATTCTAGCCATTTCTACATGTTTACTGAACCAAATGTGAATTATTCCATGGCTTTCCCAAATTCTCAATGATTCAGAGAAACAACATTTGCATTTGACTCTGTACCAGCACTGGTGTTTTTCAGAAACAACAAAAGTATATTTTACTACTTCTGACCACCTCAACACTCTTGGCAAGAAATCCACTCTGCTTTCCAGAAAATGAGTAGGATCAGTCACTCTGTGCCAGGACTTAGTTAGTTAAACACAGTAATTATTTACAAGTGTAATCATAAATACTAAGTTGTACCACAGAACTGAAGCTACCATGTTAGTCACTGTGGGCAGTAATTGTTCAATTTGGCATTACTAGGTTTCTGTTTTAAATTCAAAAGTTAAGAAATTATATAAACAGGTTTTATTACTGTTTGGTATTCAGTAACATAAATATACCAACAACTAATATTCTGACCTAGAAAATTTCACATTATTTCCCATCCAAATGTTATTGATATTACTTTCAAACCTTATTGTGGTTTGTAAACTCCTCTGCATCCTCTGCTTTATGTAACATAATCATTAAATGCAAAGAAGCAAAATATCTAAATATATCCAGGAAAAAAGAAACTACACTCAAAACACAAAATTGTACAGACTTTGCACTCATATGGCAGGAGTATGGTCTTTCAGAATTTTTGCATTCCTATGAGAATTTATTTAACCATGTTAAGAAAACATAGTATGGTAACTTTTAACAGTTTACCACTTATGCTAAATTATAACAGTTTTCAAATTTCTTCATGTTCCCTAAAAAGAAATATCAAGATACATTTATTTGCATTATTTAGAAATAAACACATATAATTCTATTTAATTCCTATGAGATGTTACAGGCAATGTTCAGAAATGAATTGTTAACAAGGAGATTTCTGAGGTTGCAAACACCAACCAAACAACCTGAGTATACAGTGTGAATAAACACATACTGAAGATTTGCTTATACAATCTCTATTTCTGAAGTAGCCACCCATGAATTCACTTACATTCAATTTATTTACACATTTAATCACAGAAAAGGGTGAGATGAAAGTGTAAAAGGGCATTCAATTAATTCATATTTATAAAGTTACCTAACAATAATGTAGGAAAATGTAGAAACCAATGTTTGTATCAGAAGTTATAAAAAGGCTTCTTGTATAAACACTCCCACTCCTCCTTCTTTGCTACAGGCCCTACTTTTTAAAAACATACCCAACACACCCAGAGAAGGGTGATGTGAGATAAGAAATATAGTGAAAAGAAAGAAAAAGCAAGGAAAAATGGCAGAAATAATTGCCCAGACAGAAATACAAACATGGAAATAAATAAATAAATAAATAAATAAACCACACTGGAACAAGTTCTCAAAAATTAAAATAAGTATGGAAAATTCTATTATTCTCTCAGACAAAACATTAACATTCCAGATATTACCAATTCCAATTTTCTTAGGCTTTGCTGTGGGGAAAAACAAACACTAAATTGTGGGTTTCAATAGGCATCATGTAAAAATGCAGATGTGAGCTTTTCCACAGAAACTGGCAAAATGAAATACTATAACTTTAAGATAAAGTTTTTAATGGCACAAATAATAGTCTAAAATAGAATTAAATATATCTTTTGGAGTAAATCAACAGGTTTCTGCAATTCTCTACATGCAGACTTGCATGACTGGAAGAAAGGCCTACCTAGTTATGGTTCCAGAAATCTCACAAGGAAATAGAAACAGCAGCTCTCCATAGCTTTTGTCCCATAGCTACTGCTACTAAGGGATACACTGCCTCTAATTCTGAAGGTTTTATACAGCCATTGCTACTGGTGACTTTACATATTTACCCTTTCCCTTTAAAAGTTGTCTAGGATAGTGGCTACCAACACAACTTGTGGCAATACATTTTATTATTTATTTATTTATTTATTTATATACATATATACACGCACATATTCATTCTGTGAAGCATTTCTTTTATTTCTATTGGATGACTGCTAAGTTCCAGTTTTTCGAGAGAGGGAGAAAAACAAAGAAATATATCCCTACTTCTCTGTTTCAAAGTAATTATATAACCTATATTATATCCCCACTCTCCCCTTCAAAAGGAGAAAAAACTGTAAACAGTCAAAATATTTTGTACCTGTTAAGACATCTGTAGAAGCAAATCTGTATACCTATTAAGTAGCTCCTTTGTGATCAACAAGAAAAATTGCATTGATTACTAGGAACCAGGGTGAGCTTATTGTTGATTTATTACTAAGGCTAATAGTAAATACTCTGAACAGCTTACAGCACTGGATCCAATAAAACAGTCACAAACACCAGATGCAATAAAACAGTCCAAAGTGAAAATACAACAGTAAACAGCAAAATACAACACTAACACAATCAGCAGCAAGCAATACATAACCTCTTCTGGATGAAATCAAAATGCAAATCATCCCTCAAAGGCCTTTGGAAGAGCCTAGTCGTGTGTGTGTGTGATATCATATTTGATTATTTTTTCCAATTCATTATTATATATTTTAAAAGAATATAATAAGTAACACAAAAAAGAAAACCAGGCACAGATACTGAAATACAGGTAGACAAAATGAGCCAAGTCTTAACAGGCTTCCAAAAACATAGCAGGATATCATATTTGAGTATCATATTTATCCAAAAGGAAGGTAACCTTGAAGATTACGCAGGGGAAAAAAAAAACTCAACTGCATCAGTTACTATATTCTTACCTTCTCTATGGTGACACTCCCTATTTAAAGATAATAAAAATATTTATTAAAAAATTATGGGGAAAAACTAACCTTTTTTCAGGTAAATACAGCAAATTATGCCATACCAAATATTCTCTCTTTTGAGAGTCACTCATAAACTAAATAAATCATGAAAATTTTGTGGCTATATTGCATCTTAATGGCAGTGAAATACTTGGCAAGGTTTTTCTTAATATATTTATGGATAAAAGCAGTTAAAATGTGTATGCTAAAAACAATTATTTTTATTGGGTGGATTAATAGTTAAACCATAGTACTCAACAAGTTATGTCAATAGTATTCAAACAAACCACTAGGAAGAGGTTTTAGATAGAGTACTACAGGCCTAAGACCTATAGGTTTCTATAACATTTTTCTATGTCATTGGATGAAGCTGCTGAGAATCTTCATAAATCTACAGATAACCTAAAGCTATTACTAATAGTCAACAAAATCAAGATTCAAAGGAAACCTGAAAGACTGGAACAGAAAATGAAATTAACAGATGATACTCAGCACAGATAAAAGTCTCATACTTAGCTACATCCATCCATCAGTCCAAGACTTAAAATAGCACAGCACAGCACAGCACAGCACAGCACAGCACAGCACAGCACAGCACAGCATGGAGGTAAATAATGTGAACTAGATGTATGTGTGTTAGCAGATCCCTAACTAAAGAATCATCTATGTAGTGCTTCTGTTAAAAAAATTAATGCTATCTTAAAATGCATTGACACAAGCTTACCACCTAGTTGCATAGGAAGAAATATTTTGTCTTAACCAAAACAAGTGATTCTGTTTTAGCCAGCATACATTTGGAATACTATGTACAGTTCTGGGTGTCACATTTTAAGAAGAGGAATCAGGATTGCAAGGATTCTCAAAATTAAGTACTGAGAGAAATCATTAAAAAGATACTTATGTTTAGCTTGAAAAAGAGATTAAAAGGATACATGACAATGGACTTTGAGAATCTGAAAGGCTGTTACATAGAAAATGAAGCACAGTTGTTCTCTATTGTTCAAAAACACATAACTCTAATGAAAGATTTCCAGTTCATTTGCTGTCTCAATTCAAGGTCTTGGTTTTCGTTTATAAAGCTTCCCATAACTTGGGGCCCAATGTATCTGAAAGAATCCCTCTTCCTGTATGTTTACCCTGAGATCATTTTCAGAAGGTCTGTCTTGAAGTATCTTTCCCATGGTGAGGTGTGGTGAGGGGGCTACCTGGGAGCAGGCATTTTAAGTAGCCACCTCCAATTCTAGAGTGCCCTCCCTAACAACATACATCTGGCACCATCTTTATTATCTCTTCCATATTATACAAAAACATTTTATTCTTCAGGAGCTTTTAATAATAATGCTGCTGTGGTGTTTAATATTCTGCTGTTGCTTTTTCTTTGTCATTTATTCTGTATGTTATTTATTCTTTATGTTATTTGGTATATTTTATATAATATGTCAATGCATGCTTTATTAATTGTTGAAAAATATTGTTTTAATTGCTAATTTATGTTGTAAACCACTGAGATTTTTAAAACAAAAGGCAATAAAATAAATGTATAAAATAAATAACATAATGATTTACTTTAATAAATGTTATTAACATTTAAATATATTAAATATTAAAAAAAGAATTAATCCCTATGTATTAATACATTTCCTTTTACATCATGTTAGAAATTAAAATTCACTGATAAAATTTTGGGCTGCACGTTGTATATCCCATTTTATAATTAAGTACCCTATCTGAACTATAGATGAAAAAGTTGCTTTCATTCCAACAAGGCTGCTGCATTTATTATTTTGAAGCCTTTCCTGCATTTTTGTCATCTCTACAATATGTTTTAACATACAGCAATTAAAACTGTACAGTATTTCAAGAGCAGTCATATACAAGCATTGTATAATGGCACAATACCAGCACTTTATCCTTTTCCTAATAATCTGTCTTTCACTATTGCCTCTTGATGGCTAATTATGTACTGACTAACAAACTGAACTATAATTCAAGAAAAATTCATTCTCAAGTTTCCTTAGGCAAGCTACTCTTTTCTTCTCTTAGCCTCAATCCATGCCTCTGTTACTCTTACCAAACTGTTGAAAACATCACACCACATATGAAATGCTTAGAACGCCTGCAAGCCTTTTATCATAATATTTTAACAGCACTGTTAGGCATTTTCACTAAACTACCCACTGCAAACCCCAAATTCCTCTCCTAGTTAGTCACTAAGAATTTAGACAACACTAACATATTTCTGAAGTTACGATTTTCCCCCAGCACTTTACACCTGCTTATAGTGTACTGAACACATTGATATTTTGCTGTCCATTCATGCAGTCTGCTGCTCCTTTTTTTTTTCTAGCACACTGAAAAACATGCTAACTTGGCTATTTTACTGTTAATTCATAACTTCATTTTATTTATAAGCCAATTAAAAAGTACCAGTTCTAATAAAGTTATGGAGAAATAAAAGGAAGAAAAAAGGACCAAATATACCAGCTGTCCACTGAAGGCTGTAAAACAACAAAGACAATTCAGAGTTATTCAACTCCTATTTTGATTCAGTCTTTTTCATAAACAGTATGTCTTCAACTTGGAAATTGTAAAGAGCAATATAAAGGGGTAGGAGTGAAACTTGAGACTAACAGAAAATGGTCAGGAAATGTCTATTTACTTTTAATATGTAGATCTCAAGAGTCAGATAAACTGTATCTCACTGTACTGAAGGAACTAGATAATATCTTTATGTACTATCTTTGAGAGATCTAGGAGGGGATTCTAATTCTTTTTGCCTACAACAGATCTCCGGACAACACAAGATCTCCCATTTGGTTCTCCTTTTGAGAGGAGGGATAGGAGCATCTTCTCTTTGTTGCTGCGCTGAACTTTGACAAAAAGAGAACTACTTCACTTACTCTACTTTTGCTTAACCCAAATGTTAGTATGGTATGAGACATACATCCTCCTAACTCTCTACGTGACAACAAACTGGGGCCAAGAGGGCTATTTCATGTCCTGCTGAAATGCTGAGGTGGTAGAATCAAACTGCTTCTGTTTGCTCCAAATCAAGGATAAGAAATACACCTATAAGCACAAATGTAAGCGCAAGTAATGTTGAATCAACAAAAATCTAAAGGCCCAGATTGATCTGCAAGCAGAGAAACTACACTAATATTACATGATGCAATTCTACTGTTGAAACTAACTGCCTTACTAGGAAACTGCCTGGGAATCATATGCAAACTATCGAATTATCTAAAGGAAGAATGAAGTATAAGTGTAGTAATCATCATCACAAAAGAATGTTGGTGACTAAGTAAGTAAAATGAGTAAGCATTATCCAGTTCTACATTATATCAATCTTCTTGCACATGGTTCAAGCAAGCTTAGTTCAAGCAAGATAAGGAAAGATTTTCAAGCCAATTGAGGATTTCTCAAATATAGCAGGACATGCAATATCCATCCACTTCCCATGCAATGGGAGTATAAAAAGGAAGGCGTATACTGAAATACTGTACAGTACAGATGTCAACATCCAAGAAACCTTAGAATATACTCTCTGCTTACAAGAACCTCTAGTATTATAAGATTAAGTTAGATCAGCACTCTGGTTATTACCAAGACTACAGGAATACCCACTGGAAAATGGCAAGCAATAAAAGAAGAATTAGTTAAGGTTCTAACCAAGCTATGCCAGCAAATCTGGAGAACAAAACAGTGGCCAACCAATTGGAAGAGGTTAACCTACATTCCAATACTAAAAAAAGGAGACTTAATGAAGTGTGCAAACTATTGTACAATATCCTTAATTTTACATGCTAGTAAAATGATGCTTAGGATCATCTAATGCAGATTAGAGCCCTACCTGGAAACAAAGATGCCAGATGTTCAAGCGGGCTTTAGAAAAGGCCAAGGAACGTGAGATATAACTGCTGATGCATGTTGGATAATTGAAAAAGCCAAAAAATACCCAAGTTATTACGTGCTTCATTGATTATAGAAAGGCCTTCAATTGTGTTGATCATATCAAGCTGTGGAATGGGCTCAGAAAAATGGGAATCCCAGAGCATCTCAATGAATTCATGAGAAACATATATACAGTGGGGCAAAAAAGTATTTAGTCAGCCACCAATTGTGCAAGTTCTCCCACTTAAAAAGATGAGAGAGGCCTGTAATTTTCATCATAGGTATACCTTAACTATGAGAGACAAAATGGGGAAAAAATTCCAGAAAATCACATTGTCTGATTTTTAAAGAATTTATTTGCAAATCATGGTGGAAAATAAGTATTTGGTCAATATCAAAAGTTCATCTCAATACTTTGTTATATATCCTTTGCTGGCAATGACAAAGGTCAAACGTTCTCTGTAAGTCTTCACAAGGTTTTCACACACTGTTGCTGGTATTTTGGCCCATTCCTCCATGCAGATCTCCTCTAGAGCAGTGATGTTTTGGGGCTGTCGCTGGGCAACACGGACTTTCAACTCCCTCCAAAGGTTTTCCATGGGGCTGAGATCTGGAGACTGGCTAGGCCACCCCAGGACTTGAAATGCTTCTTACGAAGCCACTCCTTCGTTGCCCGGGCGGTGCGTATGGGATCATTGTCATGCTGAAAGACCCAGCCACGTTTCATCTTCAATGCCCTTGCTGATGGAAGGAAGTGTTCACTCAAAATCTCATGATACATGGCCCCATTCATTCTTTCCTTTACACGGATCAGTCGCCCTGGTCCCTTTGCAGAAAAACAGCCCCAAAGCATGATGTTTCCACCCCCATGCTTCACAGTAGGTATGGTGTTCTTTGGATGGAACTCAGCATTCTCTCTCCTCCAAACACGACGAGTTGAGTTTAGACCAAAACGTTCTACTTTGGTTTCATCTGACCATATGACATTCTCCCAATCCTCTTCTGGATCTTCCAAATGCTCTGTAGCAAACTTCAGATGGGCCCAGACATGTACTGGCTTAAGCAGGGGGACACATCTGGCACTGCAGGATTTGAGTCCCTGGTGGCGTAGTGTGTTACTGATGGGAGCCTTTGTTACTTTGGTCCCAGCTCTCTGCAGGTCATTCACTAGGTCCCCCCGTATGATTCTGGGATTTTTGCTCACTGTTCTTGTGATCATTTTGACCCCAAAGGGTGAGATCTTGCGTGGAGCCCCAGATCGAGGGAGATTATCAGTGGTCTTGTATGTCTTCCATTTTCTAATTATTGCTCCCACAGTTGATTTCTTCACACCAAGCTGCTTGCCTATTGCAGATTCAGTCTTCCCAGCCTGGTGCAGGTCTACAATTTTGTTTCTGGTGTCCTTCGAAAGCTCTTTGGTCTTGGCCATAGTGGAATTTGGAGTGTGACTGTTTGAGATTGTGGACAGGTGTCTTTTATACTGATAACAAGGTCAAACAGGTGCCATTACTACAGGTAACGAGTGGAGGACAGAGGAGCCTCTTAAAGAAGTAGTTACAGGTCTGTGAGAGCCAGACATCTTGCTTGTTTGTAGGTGACCAAATACTTATTTTCCACCATGATTTGCAAATAAATTCTTTAAAAATCAGACAATGTGATTTTCTGGATTTTTTTCCTCATTTTGTCTCTCATAGTTGAGGTATACCTATGATGAAAATTACAGGCCTCTCTCATCTTTTTAAGTGGGAGAACTTGCACAATTGGTGGCTGACTAAATACTTTTTTGCCCCACTGTACATATGTAAGCAAACTGCTGCTAAGAAAATGATCAGCTTCCACATAATACTGTGTTATATAGAAATAACAAAAATGGAAGAATTCTGAAAGCACCTCTCAAAACTAAACAGTCAACAAAAAGGTCAATCACACTTACTTAGAACCTCCAGGGTGAAAAACAATGATCACTGAACAAACAATGTGAGTGATAACTTCCCCCTTTTCAGCCTTCCAGACACTATCTGATTGGCTGCTATGCAAAAGATGCTGGAGAAGGAGCCTAACTCAAGATTCAGCAATATTTTCACACTCTCTGCACTTAAGACAGTAACTATGTGGACAGCTCTCACTACCCAGATGATCTCCCTTACCAAGCAGTAAGCTCTGTATCTCGTAGTAGCCAGAAGTATAACCAGTAGAGTAGCAGAGCAAGACTTTCTTGATTCAGCAAGTAAACCATAAAACCTTTAACTGTAAAACTCCTCCTTCCAAAGAAACCCATTTTCTATTTCTATAAAGGTAGTCCTCATTTAGCAACCATTCACAGTTACAACAGTGATGAAAAGGTAACTTTACAATCAATCCTTGCATTTACAACTTTTGCAGGTCTGCAAAGTAAAGGAAAAGTGAAGTAAGATCATAAGCACAGTTGCGGTTTCACTTAACAACCAAGCTGCCAGTCGCTAAATGAGGACTACCTGTATTTAATTAACATTATTTTTGTATCAGTGTCTTCAGTAGTAACCCACTGACTCTTCTAATTTGTACATAGCTTATACTGATACTGCCACTGAACTCAATTTTAGTATATGCAATGTTTAGCTGCTTCCCCATTTTTAACAACTGGTGAATGAACATAAGAAAAGTCTTGCCAGCCTATTTAGTCCAATACTGTATTCCTACTGTAACCAACCCAAATTCCATGGGAAGTTCACAAGCAAGAAAGGAGCATCTCAAACTGTTTGGCTTTTCCAATGTGGAATTATGTTCTGCTGATATTTTCACTGAATTATCCAGAACAAAATGATCCTCTTCAGTTATGCCAGCTCAGACTCAAATGTGAAATGAGAAGATGCTCCAATACTTTCCACTTCACACTTGTTTCTACAAAACAGGGAGCCATTTTAAAACCAATCACCCAGTTTAAAGCGATCCACCTGAAGTTATATAAATTCCTTTTTTTTTTTTGCCTTAAAAAGAAAAAGATAAAGACTCCCTTGATAAGCATGTGAAAATAGCCATATAAAATTACTTTGGAAGAAATATAGGTTTGCCATTGTCTTCTGCAATTCCTTATTTTTTTCTTCCCAGTTTAGCATACAGTCCTTGACTTTCTTAATGGTTACCCATCCAAGTGCTAACTGAGTATGAGCTTGTTTGGGTTTAGTGAGGACTGGCCAAAGTCACTCTAATTTAGTAACATCCAAGGACGACCACCTCAACACACATTTTAACTCAAGATCATTTATAAAGAAGATAAAAATTACTGGTCCTGACTTCACTGTTCATCTCACTTTGACAACTTATCTATTTATTTCTATCCTCTGCTTTATGTCCTTTAATCAGCTGAGATCCATAAAAGGCTTTCTCCTATCATCACTTCTACATTTGCTATGGTGACTCTGATATGGAACTTTGTAAAAAAAAAAAAAAAAGACAGAGGTCTCTGGAAGGTTCAGAGCTCTGGGAGATGAGGGATCAGCCATCTTGTTCAAACCAAAGTTGGTACCTTTAAGGATACTGGGTTCTCATACTTCATTTTCTAATCCTTTTGGAAATTGCTTGTTAATTGTTTTTTAGCTATTAGGAAGCTTTGGATCAACGAGTCTGAAAACACCAGGTGAGTTTCCTTCAATTCTCAGTGAAAGAAGTTTTAAATACAATTTTAATCACTTTTTAAAAAAAATAAACAAACACCAAAGGGTGATTAGAACTTTGATTTTGGAAAATGACAAATGGACTAAGGGTCCAGATGGATTTGAAATAAGATTTTGGAATTAATTATAAGAATCCTTCCCATGGGAAAATGCTATTGTTTTGAATTCTTAAAAAAAAAAAGATAGGACAAGACTTTGCAGGTTAGATACTAAAGGCAACCAGAAAGAACTAAAGATTACAATTAAAGGAGAAGAACACTTAAATTTGACTTATTAATTAATAACATAATCATTCAACAACATGGGCGGTGACAAATTTGATTGATAGATAGATAGATAGATAGATAGATAGATAGATAGATAGATAGATAGATAAACATTGGACATATTGAAGGATATTTGTGAACAATGGACCCAGAAGTTAATTTTAAGCATGTCTGCCTCTATAGATAGACTGTGTTTAAAAGATGTTATGGAAGAGGAACAGGTTTTACCTGACAAAATTGAGACTGATCTGAAAGTGATTTTAAAAATGACAGGCTACATATGGAATGATATGGAAAAAGATGCTATACTGGACATACAAAAGAAACTGGCTGATGTCTTAATAATTAAAAGGGATATACAAATAAGAAACCGAGAGTGACCTGGATAATTTTCCTATATTGGATTTACAAATGAGGTTAAAGTTTTGAAGAATTTTGTGAGAAGGGACAACAACAACAACAACAAAAAAAGAAATCAAGTTCTAGGACATTATTTGAAGGGACTAAAGATCAAGATTGTTAAAAGTAAAAGGAAGGAATATAAAGTTGGTTTATTTAATCAAGGTTAAAATATTATCTTGGTAACTCTTAACGGACTTTTGCTGATTTGGACTGAAACTACAAGGCTTTAAGGATTTGTTTAGAGATAAGATATGGGAAGAAGAGATCATTTGCTATAGTTTAGGAGAAGGTGATAAATTATTAAAACTGTTTATACTTGTGATGAAGGGGGAAGTCATTTCTTCATATATTTTTCTTTTTCTTTACTATATTATTTTTTTACTTTTTTACTTTTCTATTTTTCTACTTTTTTCTTTTCTGCACCTATTTTTTCTTTTTTTTAGTTTGTATTAGTTTTTATCTTTGCAACTGTAATTTTCAATAAAATTACTATTAAAAAAAAGAGTTGCTCCTGAAATTTGATGGTGTGATTTTCAAATGATTTAAGATTTTTCCTTTTTACAATATTTAATATTTTCCTCTATACTTTAATGTATATTACAGAATCCCCATCTACTATTTTGAAAATTAAAAAAATAGAAATAGAGATACCAATACCATAATATCCTTATCTAAATCAATGGTGTAATCGTATCTGGAATACTGTGCACAGTTCTGGTTGCTGCACCTCAAAAAGGATATATTGGAGCTAGAGAAGGTTCAGAGGAGGGCAACTAAGATGATCCAGGGGCTGGAGTGGCTTCCCTATGAGGAAAGTTTGTGACATTTGGGGTTTTTTAGTTTAAAAAAGGAGGCAAATGAGGGGACATACTGAGGTTTACAAAATTATGCATGATGTGAATAAAATGGACAAGGAGAAGCTATTTTCCCCTTCCCAAAATAGTAGAACCAGAGGTCACCTAATAAAATTAACTCCTAGAAGAATCAGGGCAGACAAAAGTATGTTTTTACACAACATGTAATTCAACTTTGGAATTTGCTATTATGAAATGTGGTGCTGCTTATCAGCTTGGCTGGCTTCAAAAAAACAGGTTAGACCAATTCATGGAAGTCATGGGGATCAGTTATACAACTCCACCCTGTGGCAGGCAGGTAATGCTGTTCAGGTGCTTACCCAGTACCTAGGGGCTGTGGGGAGGGAAAGGCTTAGACTTAACCCTGGCAAGATACAATGGGTTTGAGTTTTTGGCCCCCAGGGTCCAGAGTTATCATCCTTGACTCTTGATGAGGTAGCACTCCGCCAGAGTTGGTATGCAATTTGAGATTCCTCCTGGACTCGCAGCTCCTGCACAAGGAGCAGGTAGCAGCCATGATTAAGGTGGCCTTTGCTCAGGTTCAGCTTACATGCCAATTGCGCCCTTTCCTGGACCAGGAGGCCTTGCTCACCGTCACTTACGCCTTAGTCACCTCTCACCTGGATTACTGTAATGCGCTTTATATGGGGCTACCCTTGGAAGACCATCTGGTAGTTACAAGTGTTCCAGCATGCAGCAGCATATATAGTTCTGGGTACTTCACATTTTGCTCGTGTTACACTGCCACTGCATGAGCTGCACCAACTTCCAGTTGCTTTCCAATGCACTTCAAGGTGCTGGTTATCACTTTTAAAGCTCTAATGGCATGAGGACAGGTTATTTGTGGGATTATCTCTCCCTGAGGGTATCTGCCCATCATACCTGATTAGATAGGGTGGATGAGCTCCAGGTCCCTTCCCTTAAATGATCTGGCAGGATCTCATGAGTTGTGCTTTTTCTACGGCTGCCCTGACCTTTAGAACTGTCTTCCCCTGAGATTTGGAGGGCCCACATGGACCTTCCAGAGGCTGTGAAGACCTGGCCTTTCACCCAGGCACTGGGCTAGGGTAGAAATGACCCCAGCAAATGGAAATGTAGAATCAGTGGGATATTGTGGCACTGTGATTAGGATAGATGATGTTGTCATGGGGTTCTGTTGGTTACATTTATTTTTATTTAATGCCATGGTGAGCTGCCTAGGATTATTACGTATAAGACAGGTGGCCATATAAATCTAATAAACAAACAAATGAATAAATAAATGGCTATTATCCTTGATGGCAGTGTGATTGCCTCTGAAGGCCATCTGTTGAGAGACTACTGGCTTCCTTGTACAGCTGGTTGGCCACTGTGAGAACAGACTGCTAGTCCAGATAGGCCAGGGGTCCAATCAAGTAGGGCACTGCTCAAGTTCTTATGAAAAGTAGTTACCCTCCTCCCACCTACTATTTTGAGTGTGGCACCAGAACATCATTGTCAATATACCCCTTGCTTGAAAAAAGGTTACCTAAGAGTCATCCATAGCCAAATACCTGTTGGCACTTCTAAAAAAACTCTAGAATTCACAAACACTGGACATTTTTCAGAAGCCATGCTACATCTTCTTCAGCAAGACTTGTCATTCAGTATCACATACAGGTAGTCCTCAGCTTATGACAGCAATTGGGACCGGAATTGCAATAGTTAAGCAACGTGGTCGTAAAGCACAATGTCACAAGACCGCACTGCTTAGCAACTGCAATTCTGGCACTCCCAGTTGCCATGTGAGGGAAGAAGGGAAGAGTGAGGACCTCATGTAATCATGACTTCTGACTTCCTACTGGCTTCCTCATTGACTGTTTGAGGGAAGCCATCAGGGAAGGTCGCAAATTGCGATCATGTGACCATGGGGAGATTGCAGTGGTTGGAACTCCAAGGACTGTTTGTAAGTACCACTCTTTCAGCACTGTCGTTACTTTGAACAGTCAGTGAACGAATGATCATAAACCAAAGACTACCTGAACAGATAACATTCCCATGCAGTCTGTTATGAGTATTCATATTCCCTCTGCGATTTTGACTAAGGTTGCTATCCCACTATTTCAGCAATCTTTTCTTCCATCTTTAGCATTACTGTTTCCTACTGGTTCAGGATCACTGATATTTCATTCCCAGGGACCCCCAACATGATACCAGTATATCCACAGCTACTCTTAGCACTCCCTAGATTCCTTACTATTATGGGTTGTTTAAGTTTTTTTTGAATTAAGGTGGCTTTTTGTAAAAACAAGAGCTTGGAATACTGCAAAATGAAGCACCACCTTTATTCCCAATAGTAGTTATGAGATCACAGACATATTTATACAATAAAAACATCAGGTGGCTCAGCCTAATACTTTGTTTTGCAATATCTAGAAAACAATAACTGGAATCTGTGGAGAATATTGTGAAAGACTGAAATAGTAGCAGGGAATGGCAAAAGACAAGGTAATGCTTTATGTGTGTTTTGCCTCTCTTTTAAATGATGTGTTTCTTAATTTATTAGCTTTATGTGTTTAAGATAGCAAGAATTTTACATGGAGTCTTTCCTGTTTTAGCTGTGTTTTGGAGCTTTTCATGTAGGTAGATCTTGCAGGCAGACTTACATCCATGACAACCACCAATTTAATTTGTCTTTTTTGAAGCTAGTTTTGTTGTGCTTTGTGGAAATATATGATTTGGCATTTGAGAACCAAATCCTACCCCTGTGTTTTAACCAAGCTTAGGAATTGAACACTTGTCAATGAACTTTATTACACTTTTTGTGAAGCAGTATCTTTGCCTTCCACTATATATGCATCACATTAAACTACCTTTATTTTAAGCTTACTTTCTGGATTTTTTAACTACCCATGTTTAACACTAAAGCATTTTATGTATGACATTTTATTGAGAGATCCACAACATACTTTCAAAATCCCAAACTTTTGGGTAATATATTTTTATTCTCCTTCCACTACCCATGGAATCTTGCTTGAATTAGAATCGCAAGATAGGATGAGATTAAAACATCCTATTCCATAGCAATGATATGCTTTTGTGACAACTGGAATTTAACGACCCTCTCCACTTCGCCCACTTTGTGCAGCTTTCCTCAGAGGCAAAATGAACTCTCTAAACCAAGACAAACACCCACTTCTGTTCTAAATTTTTAGCAATTTTATATTTAATAGTGTTTTCTATCAATTTATACAGCACAGATGTTAAGCTAAATAGCCTAAATTTCCTGGATCCCTTTGGTATCTCTTTTAAAGAATTATAATATATTGCCCTTTTTCCAGTCTTCTAATAAGGAAATTAAAATATGCAACTTTATTACAAAATTAGCAATTTCATATCTGAGATCTTTAAGGATTCATAGATGGATACAATGGATACAATAATTGTTTTGTTTTTAATCTGTCAATAATGCTCAGCATTTCATTCCATTGCTTCAGACTCTCTTCCTAAAAATGTCTATTCAAGCACATATATGTGCCTTACATCTCCTGCAATGGAAACATCCACAAAGTATTTTAGCTCTTATGCCAACTCTCTTGTCATCCAACACATCAACCATCTCTCTAATTGGTTCCTAATATTTTAATAGTATGTTTACTTCTTCTAAATCATTGCACTGTTTGAACATAATCCTATATTCCTTTTTTACTCTCCACATTTACGATGTTTTCATTTCTCAAATAAAGTCTTTTTCTCTATTTAGCTTCTTGAACATTTTGTGAATACTTGGGCTTGATGGCATATTTCAGACCTATACAAAATGTAAGTACTGTTGTTGTAGATCTGAACAACCCCAAGCATTCTTAAAGAATCTGGCATCCCTATTTTCCCTTTCACTTTGGATTTCATAAATTTTCTTCTCTTCAAGCTATTTCCTCTGTTACTTTAAAATGTGACAACACTGTACTATTCTGGCAATTTTCTACCAACATATTTCAGTCAGATCAAACTTACATCTTGCATTAGATACTGGGCACATTAGTTAAGGTTCACTTTCCCTGTGATTAGTTCAGTGACCAACTGTCCTAGGATACTTTCATTTATAAAATTCTGAAATGTCATATTTGTAGTGACCAGAAAATGTGATATAATTTAAGTCAAATGTTATTAAACTTCTTTCACATTTATAAACCTGAAAATAATTCTTGATTTTATTCTCCAACTCAGATTAACCTTTAAAATAAAGTACTTGTAACAAGACAATATGCAGGACTGTAACTTATGATTAATCTGCAAAGACCCAGAAAGAGAAAAATCAAAGACACCAAGAGAGAAAAGTACACAACAGAAACAAAGGGTGATTGGTGATGCTAATCTGAAAATAATGAAGATAACTAAACTTCCCCCACAAATGTAAGGATTAAAACAAGAACATCCTAACTGCATAGCAATCAAGCAGAATTTTGCTACATTCCTGTAGATCCTCACTGAGAACTCTAAGAACATGAAATTGACAACTTCCATTTCTGACCAGTAATTAAACAGTGAGCACAGACTGAAGTTCACTACTTTATTTACCACACTGAGTTGCCTTGTAAGTGGCCTTGTAATTCAGAAATGACTGCTTTAAATAGTTTTCTACTCCTAAATTTTGACATAGTTTGTCTGAATATTGCAGAAGAATGAACCAGTAAAATCATAATAAAGGTACAGATCAGATCACTCTTTGATTATAGAGAAAATGGATATTCAAACACCTCCACTTTCCCATAATCCATTAAACAAAACTGTAAGTAGACAGTGCAATTATTATTGGGGTTTTTATATAATTTTTTGCACTCCTATTCTTTAAGCTATATAGACCAACCTGGTCAGTACTAAAACACAATTTATCTCAGTTGGTTTTCACCAGCCAGAACTGGCATGAATCCGATACACAAATGGCCACCTGCATAATCTCCTGCCATGCTGGAGTGGGTTATACAGACTGAAAACTGTAAACAAAAGTTCCTGTTTGAGAACAATATCACCAGTTATGTCTACACATGTTGATCCATATTTGGAAGAAATTGCAAAAGAGACCAGATTCACTTAACTGTTTTCCCACAATAGCTCTGCTACCCAATATTATATTGCGATCCATTACCACTAAAAAGGTTGCTTCTTGTAATTTTCATAGTGAACTAAAGTATGTTACTTTTGATTAAAAACAACTGAACCCTAAGAATACAAGTCTTGTTGAAAAGAGATCAATATACCATCTGCAAAGGTATGTTTTGCCTCACTAACCTCTAGGATGTTAGCAAGTATGCAGATAACGGCGACCAACAGAAACTGAATACATCAACTTTCAAAAAGGTTTTGACGAATTCTCTTACCAAAAGTTCCTGGGCAAGTTCAGCACCAGCATTTATAGATACCAAATTGTTCAGGATAATAAAATCAAAATCTGATGCACACTGGAAGAAGAATCTGAAGATTAATAGCTGGCACAGATTAATCAGGAAAGGGATGTTGGAGCAGGGTAGACTGCTCAATAAAAACATCAACACTGCATGATTTTTTTTAAAAAATAGTAATTTCCAGTGCAAAGGAAAGATAAAAGTTTGGAATCATTATGAAGGGAACCAAAAATAAAACTGCCAACAGAGTGATCCCCATATATAAATCTATCCCATTTGGAATATAACACATAATTGGCCACACTTCAAAGAACATATATTTTAGGTCTGAAACATTCTTTGAAAATAAATACAGGAAGGTTCAGGATTGATATTTATTTACACACAGTTAAAGTAGAATTTGCCATTTTCAGAATGGATGGGGGCCACTAATGTAGATAGTTTTGAAAGGAAACTGGAAGAATTGGCTATCAAAGGTTAATAGTCTCAGTGACAGTTTACTACTTTCTGAATAACACGTAACATATCTTAAATACCAAATGTTATTAAGGCAAAATGGAAAAGGATTATTTGTCCTGTGTACATGCTTCTAAACGTTCTGAATGCACCTAGTTGGCTAACTATGTGACAAAGAATACTGGAATAGATGAGCCTTGACCTAGCAGGGCTCTTCTTATGTACTTAGGTTAACATTTGTTTCAGACAAAAGTCACAATTATTTCTGACAAGAAAAATCACCCATGCACACCAATGAGTCATTTACAACCAACTGAAGCTACCATATCAACAGCCATGATCAAATGGAATTCTAAAACCCATCTAAAATTGCTGAGAACTCTACATGTTGTAAATCTCCTCCCAGTAACTTACTTTTCTTCAGCAGACATGCAATAAAGACCCACCCAATACTTGGTACTAAAAAAATTAAATTATCTTCAATATTTCTTCCTATTGTAAACAGCCCAACACATTTTTTGAAAGAAAATAATTGCTTGGTGCACTTTACCAAATAATGTTGGTTACACTGTTTAACATTTTCCTATATCTAACTGGCTGATTTGCATCTCTAGACAAACATGACATTATAGCATACGCTTAAGACACTATCCTTCAAGCAACTTCCTCTAGCACACAGTTCTAGTATGGAACCTGATCCGTGTATTCTGATAAATCAGGAGGGCTAACTGCTCTTATTGTCCCCAATCATATGGTTGCAACCTCACTCTTTTTTTTTTTTTCCTCCCAACTGAAATACTGGGCAAAGATAATATTTATTCTTTCTCCTTTTTACATACTTGGGCCTTTCATGCAGAAAATCTCCTGTAAGCAGCTTATGAAAAATTTACAAACTTGTAAGATTTGTCTGATAAGGCATTTAGGGAAGCATTTATAAAATATTACTGTATTTTAAACTACCAGAGCATATATGCATGTTCCACTGAATTATTAAGAAGTTTTATAAGCACATATTAGTACGGCGTCTTGATGATAAATATATGTCCTAAACTGGGTGTACAACCTTTTTCAGGCTGTAAGGCTTTTAAAAAGTAGGTGGGCTGTACTGAATCCAGTTTCATCCCTTGAGAATTCTGAACACACCCCAAATTTGGATCTTGCTCCTGCCTACTTTTTAAGTTTAGGCCTCAATATGCTACACAAAGCCTAGTTCTGCCCTCCAGCCAAGAGAAGTTCTGCACCTCTGCTATCACATAAAACCTGTGAGCAACTCCAAAGTAAACATGCACATGCTAAAGCTTTTCACACCAACAAATATTTTTCCTAAAAAGGGTTCATATTAACCCAGTTTGCACAAGTTGCAATATAATGAAAAGCAAGAAAAAACTAGAACCACAATAACTTTTATTCAAATTATACAAAATTAAGATTATGTAGCTTCACAATAACTTGGCTAACCTAGGACGTTCTGTGTAAATACTTTTTATAGTTCTGCCCATAATGAATGGTTCTGAATGGTTACAGACAAATAACAGGTATATTTGTGGTGTGTGTATGTATTTTACATAAACTTCCAGATAACAGTGCTGGTTATCTAACAAGTATTAAGCTTACACTGGTAATTAAAGCAAAAGTTAGAAATTAAGTATTAAAACATCTAGTTCCACACATACTCACTAATATTTATAAATTGCTTATCACTGAAGAAAGCAAACATTTATCAACATCTTTGCTTAGATTTGAATGGCTACAATTTTTCATGTCCTTATTAAGACTGCCCATGGAGAGGTGCTTTATAATGCTGTTTTATTTTCAAGGCAATGTGATTTCCTTGTAGTATTTGAATTCAAATCACAGTTCCTTGAGGGAAAAAAACTCTGTATGCAACCTTTATAAAAGTCTGTATTTCAAAATGTCACATATTTAGGCAATCAATATTCCTTGAGGCTGTGCCCTAACATTTGTAGAGAGTCACTAAATCTGGCTTCACTGTAGACATTCATAAGACTGTCAAATAATCAACTATTGGCTATATATATATATATCACTAACACACACACACATATATATATATATTATATGGTCAATTGATCTGATACTGAGTTGATACTTTCTTAATACTTATCAGTAAAATATATCCCAGACAGAAATTATGACTATAATACAGTCAGACATAACCATGCAGTTACAATACTAAGTGCATTTAGTCACAAATAAGTTTACTTTTAAATCTTACGCACGTGAGTTAAAATCAAGTGAGATTACTTTTCAAGTAAATAGATGTGAGCACTTTGTTGAGTTTTGAAAAAAATGGGTGCTTAAAATAAATATGTGCTCTATGCCATAAAAAACTTCAGTTTAACAATGGCTTCACACTGTTAGGGGGAAGGGGGAAATTATGGTGGTCTATAATTAACTCTTCCAACTATGATTTTGTAATGGGTGAAATCCACTGTTGCAAGGATTGACTTCTGTCCATGCCATGTGTCAACTTCTTCTCCAAATCTTATGTTACTGAAATATAGCAGAAAGGAGAGGGAACTATCTACATCCACAAGAAGTTCCTCTGGCAGAAGAAAGTGAAAACCGACAATAAATTCAATCCATTATCTTCACTAGTTCTGACCAAAAAGGTCTTTCCTAAGTGTGAAATTTGGAATTTTTAACAATAGTTTCAATTATTGGTTTCTTCATTGTCTGAAATATTGCCAAAATTATGTTTTTAATCAATGAAACTATTACCTAAAATTGATACTCATCAGAGAAGTTGGCAAAAATATGTTTTGTGATTAACAACAGTAAAATACCAACTAAGGATTAGCCTGATCTTAAAACCCTTTTGCTAGCTTCTTTTATAGAGCATTTACTAGAAAAATAAATATTATAGAAATTTAAAAAGAGACACTACTAAACTAGCAATAGAAATATTAGACATAGCTTATATCTGCTGTTTACATGTATAAATTGTAAATTCTGAATCAATTGAGCTGTTCTACCAATGGAAGAGAGCTGTTTTAGTTCTGTTTCCTATAAAACAAATATAGGTACAGATTGTTTTATATGGCTAGCAATGCTTTGGATTCAATCCCCCAAAGATACTTCAGAACATGCAGCAAGGTACAATGGTTACAGTGCTGGACTACGACCAGGAAGACCCAGGCCCAAGTCCACTTCAGCCAAACAATCTCATTGGATTACTTTGGGCCAATCATTCATTCTCTCAAACCAACCTACCTTGCAGGGTTATTACTATGGGGAAAGGAGAAAGCACACCACCTTGAGCCCCTGAGCTTAGGAGTATATTTAGAAACTAAAATTTGTTTTGTTTTTATAAACGTTTTAAAAAATTCTCTTCAACACACAATTGTTCAGACAAAATAGGATTGTATACTACCAAAGTTTCTAGATTGTATGAGAACAGAATTAACAATTGTATAAGACTAAAAAGGATTTCTACATATTTTCTCAAATATTACCTTAATGCAAACTCCTTTGAAAATATGAAATATACTAACTTCTTATAAATTTAATATCCATTAAGTTTAGTACATACATTTAAATTGAATGTTTAAATTGGAGATAAATTACTTATTTCAATCTAGTTATATTTCCTGCTTTTGCATATTTTCCATAATTTTTTTTGGCCAAAATGAATTTTAGATCAAATATATAATTAAAATGTCTTAGTAATACATGTATCAGGCGTGGACTGTACCAGCAATTACTTGCTATGTAAGAAACTACTATAAAAGATGGAAGGCCTCTCAGATTCTATGGTATACACCTATACTCAATGAGGAATGTAGTAAAATTTCTACAAAGGTATGAGTCCTAGTTGAATTTCCATTTCTGGATTAGTTTAATGTGAGTTAACAAATTCATTGCTCTCCACTACCAATCACTTAAGGGATGAATTACCTTGAGTTAAGACCTAAAAATCAAAGGAAAAGGAGTTCTGACATGGAATAGTTGTGGCATCCTGAACTTAAGCACTCCACATAGTGATATATAGTAATCTGGTTATTAGAATTATTAAAATATCAAGTATTAGTTATGATATTTTCTATATTTAATACTACTTTGAACTAGAATAGCTATTGCAAGTATGTATTTAAAAATCATTTTGGTGCTCACTTTTACAAAAAATATAAATAATGCAAAGTTTACCGTAACCAGTATTCACATACTGTAGTCAACACTGGCTGCAGATTAATCAAGATTTAAATATTGCTTTATAAAATCTTAAGACCTAAAACTTTATATAAAAAGGGTACCATATTCACTGATTTCTTTTAAACATACCATTTCCTAGTAAAATATTCTTATGCTGATCTACAACTGCAATTCAAAAAATTCACATTTTTTTGTATCTGACTCAAAATAAAATTCTAGAGTAAGCAATTTCTGCCACAATCAAAGTTGTCCCTTTTGTAACCAAACATTTTACACATCCTACAGTGTTCACACTTTGCCAATTATATTGCCTCAGCTTTAGTCATCCTCCTGTATCAAGCTCAAGAAGTAACAATGTTAGCTCTGATTTACCAGAATTAATTGTTGAGAAGTTTACTTATAAGTTTTCAATAACTGCATAACTCCTTCAAAAAATACACATGATAAAAGAAGCAAACCAGCTGTTTGAATAAGTAAAAATTGCTTTTAGCTAACTAAAATTAACCTGAACAAGGAAAATACTGTCATCCAAAAATATAGACATGAACCCAATATACATCTGCACCATAGCTTTTTATCCAGAAGTAACTTCACTAAAATTAGTACTTACACAATGGAGCATCTCATATAATATACTAAATGAACATTCTCTCTAAAAAAAATAGCATAAGCATTCCTCAGTTTAAAAATTTAATAAAAAGGATAGTTATTGAAAGTGCTGGCTCCAAGCTTTATTTTAAAGTATTTCATATAGAGTTTTAGGCTACAGTGTTGTACCTGTTTTCCTAGATGCCTACTGAAGACAGTGTGCTTTCTTTTCATATATAGACATACAAAAATATCTATATTAAAATAAATCTTGGCATGCATCTTAAAAGACCACAATTTGAAGGTTTTTTTAAAAAAGACATATTGTGCAGGGTGACTGCATTCTTATTCATTTCTGCCGAATTTTACCATGCATTTCAAAATTATAGTTTCTTAGGCTATTAAGCCATTGCTTTGTAATAGTTCAACTGCTGCCTGGGGATAGATTCTAAGTAGCGGCATTAAGGAAAATCTCTTGAACCTCCTAATGCAGAAAGAGATAACCTCCATATAATTTGGACAACTCCTAACATTTCTTGTCGCCACCTTACTGACATCTAAATTCAGTAACATCAAATCATCTAGCACAGCTAATTCCATTCTTCTATCTACCAGATTTAATAGCTACTCCTACTATCTACAAGACATTGTTGGAAAAGACTGTCTAGGAATCTTGGCGTACTAAGATGCTGATGACATACGATCTCTTTAAATCTGAACACAGAAAACAGTAGAAATTGATTGGTAGCAGCAAAAGATTTGATGCTAGAAACAAAAGGCTACTGGACAGTAGGAAAGATCATGATACTTTATGAGTTAAGTCTCAACATCATTGCATTTCTCTAGAAAAATAGATTTATGATCTGGGAGTGCTTTGCTTCTGGATTCTGATGTAGTCACCAATGACTGGAATGCTTTTGTTCAGCTTAGTTTCCTGGAGAAAGCTGATCTGGTCACTGTCACATATGAGTTAGTCACATTCAGGATGGATTACTACAATGCACTGAATGCAGAGCAGCCCTTGGAATATCCAGCTCCTGAATAACAGTAATAAAATATAACAATAATTAGACCATGTAACTCTACTGTTGCACCAACTATTGCAAGTCCAGTTTGAACTTCTGGTTATTTTAACCTTAAAATGGCTAGAGGATCCACCTTCTCAAAATTGATTAGGCATCCCACTGCAACATGAAGCGTGGCTGGGGATGCCACAAAACATGGCCCTTTCAAGTGTGGGGTCCAAAGTCCAGTATTTCCTCCCTTAAGGAACTCATGCAGAAAATGTAAAATAGGATGATTTTTAATAAATAAAAAACCAGCCCACACTTCCTACGTCCATCAAATTGGGACACTTGGGAGTCAACAGCAGGAACTATTCTTCACGGAAGGAGAAGCGAGGCAGAACAGACAATCAGGTACGACGCCCAACAGAAAACTGGACCAGCGCAAGAGCAGCTTTCAAATTCAAGGAGGCAAAAAGGCACTCGTCTCCCGGGACGCCTCGGAAGCGGCTCTGAGGCCACAGCCGTGGTCGGCGGCTCGGCAGGAGCTTCCCAGCCTTCAACCAAACGAGTCCAACTTCGGACGCGGCATCCAGCCCCAGCTCCCCGGCAGCCCGCGGCAAGCCTCGGCCGCTCAGCCCACTCCTCCTCTCCCAAACGGGGCCACCGCCACCCAGCCCTGCCTGTGGCGGGCAGCGCGGAAGGCACCCACCCAGCCTGCACACGCCCCCCCTCCGCGCTAGCTAGCCCTCTGCCCCTCCTTCTCCCGGGCACTGCGGCCAGCCGGGCCCAGACAGGCAGCGGGGTCTCCTCTCCCGCCAGGCCGCCGCGCGGAAAGTCCGCCGGGGGACCGGGCGCAAGCCTCACCAGGCCCGCCTCCGCGGAGTTCGCTCACCCTTCCTCCGCGCCGGCTCCTCCTCCGTTCCCCGCACCAGCGGCAGCCGCCGCCGCCACCTCCAGCCGGACAGGCGGCCCCTCCGAGCCACTCCGGAGCCGCCGCCGCCGCCTCCCGCCGCCGCCGCCGGGGGAGGGAGGAGGGGGGTCCGTGCTGGGGCTGCTGCTGTGGCGGGCAGCGCGGAAGGGGCGGCGGGGGAAGGCGGAATGGCTGGCGGAGGGGTCTTCCAGGCGCCGCCGCCACCGCCTCTCCCGACCTCGCTTGGAACCGCTCCGGCTTCCCAGTCGCTCCCGTCCCTCCTCCTCCTCCGCTCGCTGCGTGTCTCAACCAGCCAAATCCAAATCAAAATAGTGTCACACAATATGGCGGCGCCTCCAATTGGCAAGCCTCGCGAGATCTCGCCCCGAGGGCTAACGGGAGAGCGGAGGAGGAGGAGGAGGAGCTCTCCCGTTGCTCGGCGACGGGTGGTGCCGCCGCTTTGCCCCGGCGCGAGCGAGGGGTGCCGGTGGTGGCCTTCGCCAGTTCTCCCAGGGAGGGGAGCAGCGTGGCCGGCTCGGCGGCCCCGGCAGCCGAAAGATGGGAAGAGACCGGGAGGTGTCTCTCAAGCTTCCTCGCTGAAGTTATCGCCCGCTCCTCCTCCGCCTTCTCCATTAACCTCTTGCTGACTCTGCGGATCATCATTCAAACCAGGAAATGAGGCGGGTAGAGTTTAGACCACAGAATTGTAATTTATCCCATATAAGGCACCCACCTCCACCTCCTCCTCCATACGCGTTAACGGGCACCATAAAACTAACACGGACACCGAGAAAAAGATCGCTGCGAAAAATCGACAGCCTGGCGCTACCTTTGTAAAGATTAGCCGAGTTGCCACGGAACAGTGGTCAGGTTTTCTACACCAGAACCCGTGAGAAAGGCATTTGACCAATTGTGGATTCCTTTATTTTATTTTTTAAATGCCATTCGATGCAGTTACTTTAATAAATACAGGATAAATTGTGGAGAGTGAGCAATAATGTATATGAAATATTAGGAACTCTCTCGGTAGATGCACAGGGAAAGCTGTGCAATTATTCTGGCATGCTTATGGCCTTTTCCCTCATTCCCTCTGACACCATATAGATATTTCTTACTTATTTCAGAGCTTTCTTTGAGTAGAATTGTTTGGCAGTGCATTATTAAAAATCAGTTTAAAAGGTCCCCAGTGTTATCCCATAAGCACAACCTACTATTTATTTACTGTACTCTGTGCTTTTTGGAGTGATTAAAAACCTTTCTCGGATTATTCCTGAGAAACAGAAGTGTTATTTTACTGAATTACCAGGAGGATGCTTTGAACAACATAGGTAGTGATTTTTGCATCTACAGACCTTGGAGGGAGAGGCAGAAAACCTACAAAAAGAGCTGTATCCTTTTAAATTAAGCATAAATCACTTTAAATTTAGGTTGAAGGTGTGATGAACATACATGCAATTTTTTTAACAGGATTGCAGTTCTAAATGTATCTTAGTGTACATTGCACTGAATTCAGTATGTTCACAGACTGAGATCATGAATAACCATCAGATTGAGAAGAACATAATTTCCATAATAATCTGCTTTCCAGTTCATTGTTAAATTCTAAAGCAAGGTAGGCATTCTATCTCAGGCTGGGGACTATACTATAAGAATTCTGTTCTGCTGAGGGCCACAGGAAGTATGGTTGATAATGTTGGAATAAATGTGGCTGAAATGTTCAGATCCTTTTTTGTGTTTGCAGTGGGGCAAAATTAGCCCTGATCAACGAAAACAGCAAAACAAAACAAAAACATTTTTTTTCAGGGGTTGGGTTTTTATGGGATGCAATGATTGTCTTGAGAATTTACAATGGTCCTACTCATACTGAGAGACTCTTGGGGTCACAAATATACTACTACGATTTACATAAGGCCTGCTTGTCCCATGCCTGCTTGCAGATTTACATAAATAGGTTAATTAAAATTCAATTACATTTGCTTGTGTAATTCTCTTTTCAAACTCAAGCCTATTTTCCCTGCAGTCTTCATCACTTTTTCCCTCTCAGTTATGGCTATAGATCCCATTTCCCATTGTTTCCAAACATCTTATGCTAGGATAGATCATATGCCAAAGAAAAGTAGTGGCATTATATCTGCCATTATTGCCAGGTACTGACTGTGTGATGAAGTTGTTGAATATAAATGCAGCAAAGGAAAAAAGAAGGATAATATGACCATATCAGTACAGTATTGCTGCTGATTTAATTAGAAAGGCAGCTGTGAACCAGGCTGTTATCAATGCTGAATTTGATAACTGGATCTTGACTCAGTTTCAACAATTATATTTCAGTTCATATTCAGTAATGTGTCTTTGCTGTAACTTGTATTTCTTGATACAGACATATATTTAACAGCCCCCAGTATCAGGAATAAAGTATTCTGTTTTGAATTATAGCATGAAAGGAACAGGGAAATTGTGGATACCATGCTATGAAATATTTATTCCAGGTTCTTAAAGTCTTTTGCTATCAAGGACATGAAAGGTTTAAGAGGGCAATTCAAATGTTTTTCATAACAAATGAGTCTGCTTGATAAGCATATTTGAAAAATGTATCTTTCATAATATTGCATTGGTTAGGAGGTAGATTTACATGTAGTTCTTGACTTACAATGGCAATTGGGGATGGAATTTCCGTTGCTAAGTGATGCAGTCATAAAGCACAACTGTATCACTTAGCAATGGCAATCCTTGTAGTCCTGGTTGCCATCATTAACTAAATCCCATGGTCATTAGGTGAAGCAGCTTCCTGCTGGCTTCCCACAATCAAAGTCAATGGGGAACCTGGCAGGAAGTTGCAAGTCCCGGGCCTACAGGCAGGTAAGTGGCTACTGCTGGGTGGGGGAGTGAGTGAGGGGGTGGATGGGGGTGTGGGAGGGTTGGGGAGGGTGTGCAGGGGTGAACAAGCGGCACCGCGCAGGTTGGGGATGGTTGTGAGAGGCACTCTGCAGGTCGAGTGAGAGTGCAAGAGGTACCGGTCAGGGAGGGTGCACGGGGGTGGCAACAGGCACCATGCGGGTCGGGTGCATGAGAGGCACTGTGTGGGTGGAGATTGTGCATGGGGGTGCACAAGAGGCACCACAGTCAGAGAAGGTGCATGGGAGTGCAACAGTTGGGGAGGCTGTGCGGGGTGCATGAGTGGCTGGCATGGTGTGAGCGCAGAGGGGCTGGGGAGAGTGCATGGGTGGGGGAGACTTACCCCAGCGACTTGTGATTTTCCCTGCTGGCTTCCCCTTTGAACTTCTGGGAAAGCTGGCATAGAAAATTGCAAATGGCAGTCATGTGATCGTGGACGCTTGGCAACTGGTTGTAAGTGCAAACGGGTTGCCAAGCACCCAGATCATGATCATGTGACCGCTGGGGTGCTAGGACAGCCAGAACTCTGAGGTCCAGTCATAACACCATTCAGTGCCATCATAACTTTGGTCACTGAACAAATGGTCATAAGTCAAGGACTATCTATACTATTATTCTGAGCTGGGAACAGAGGCAAAAAACAGTTAACAAAGCACTTCCTAGAGAAAACATTAACTTCTGAACTGTAGCAAGATCAGGAAGTTACCTACTGAAATTCCAATATCAGAGGTGGAGAAAAACTTTCCAATGTTACAGAGTTCAAATTGAATAACAGTTATATTGCAGAACTGCAGTAGGAGAAAACAGAGAAAATGGGATTCCTTGTGTTGCACCAGAAGAGTGCATATAGCAAAACTATCACCACTGAAACATGCATGTACACCTAATGATTTGTGGTAACGATACATAGGTATCATGACTACAAACAGCCAGAAAACAAATGTAAATACAAATCTGCAGTAGAGGATGCATGTGGAAAACATTTTAAATCATACCGGAAAAATAGAAATCTTGATGCCAAATGACAAACATGACCTGAGACCGGGAACTTGAGTGGTGTTTTTAAAGAGTGGTCAAAGGAAACAGTTGCCCCAGGTGCCACACATAATGGGGACCTCATCCAAAGGGTGATATACTGATTTAAATTATCGAATAGGCAGCAAAATTAATCAGTGAAAATAGAACTGTCAGGGTTCATCTGGACCTGGAACCACTTAGACAGCCTCGCAAGAGATCTAAGAACTTATGAGAAGTAAATTTATTGAAAGTTAGGAAGCTGTAACCAGAAGAATTTCAGTAACTGCAATGATTTAGAAAATCTCTCTCTCTCTCTCTCTCTCTCTCTCTCTCTCTCTCTCTCTCTCTCTCTCTCTCTCTCGCTCTTTTGTTACTTTTATTTACTTCGCTATATAATCATGACTATTTGCTACACATTTCTGCCAACAAGCTTCTTAAAGCCATCACCAAAGAACACAGTTTTTCTCTTCAACAAGATCCTGTCAGGCCTTTTCACCTCTTTATTTGAGTCAGATAGATGCCCACAATGGTATTCCTTCAATTTTGGGAAAAAGAAGTCTCATGGACCCAAGTCTGCGCTCTATGTCGTGCAGGATAAGGTGGTATGATCCAACTTCACAATTGTCTCTTGGGTGGCTCATGAGATGTAACCATGAAGTTCTTGCCAAAGCCTGGGTTTTGATTTTTTTGGGGGGGGGGCGCAGACAGGTGAAGCTTTGTGATGATATTCCATGGACTAATACTTCAATTCAGGGTCATAATGATGAGCCATTGGTTCATTTACTATCATGATGTTGTGAAGAAATTCCTCACCTTTGCTCTCTCAGCATGTCAAAAAAGTGGGCAAATTTCAACTCTTGAAGCTTTCATCTCTGCCATCATCATACAAGCAATCCATTTTGCACAAACATTGCAATACTGGAGAACATTGATAATGTGACCCACACATTCCTGTGAAATGCCAAGCTTGACAGCAATTTCCTTTGAGTGATTTGCCAATTATTCTTAATCAGTACATTAGCGTTTCTCATGTGAAACTCAGTCAGTTGCTGTCACAGGTCAGCTGCTTTATCCTTGATTACATAAATCAGCTCTTCCTGGTTCATCATCTTTGCATCCTTTTTTTTGCCCAGCGATGCACGGTACTCACATCAACACAATAATCACCATAAGCAATCTACATTCAGCAGTGAATTTCACTTTCAAGGGATTCCTTTGGCAGTCAAATACAATCATAGTGTATAGCTTAAAATGCACTGATGAGTACTCACCGCAAGTTTCCATTTCATGAACAATAGCAACACAATTTTTTCTCACAGCTACTTCATGCCAAATGAAGTGAAAGCACAGATGCTAAAGAACATGTCAGAGCTTCTAGTGCATCAGTACTGCCATTCTAACACTGGAGGCTTTACTGTTCATTCAGCCTTCATACCAGTGCAGAATGATTGTTTAAAAATACCTTCTTCTATCGGTTATTTGAACAAATATATTGTCTAATATGTGAGCTTTTTCAAAGCTCAAAAGCATTTTATGTAAGAATAAAATATTAAGACATAAAACATGATATCTGAGTTACCATTTTCCTTTTCTTTCCCCATCTCATATTCCTTTTGTGTAATGTCTTTTTAGACTCTATGAATATGGATAGAAACTGTTTTCTATTGTCATGAAAGCTGCTCTAATAGGCTTTCAGACTAAAGGATGAATTATAAATGCTTCCAAGAAACAAACTACCAATATTTCAAAACACATGAAATTTAAACATGCAGATTTAATTATTAAAACCCCAAAACAAAATCTTGCTTAAGGTCATCTGGTGACTTGGCATGTTAGAAGAGAAATGCTAAAGAGTATGAATTAACAAATGAGATACATACACACAGTGGTTTGAGCTTCTGAAATCTATAAATAAATTAATGAGAATGTGACTGGTAAATATCTTAGAAAAAGGTCAGTTTGTTTCAATTAACTGGTTTAATGATAAATCTATTCATACATACACTTGGCAAAGAAATGAATATAAATTTTAAAAACATGATTCATTTTATTATACTGTATATGAGAAAAGATTGAGAGAATTAGTGAAAAGTACAATAGGTTTTGAATGTGGGACAGACTATTTTTTGTGAGGGCCAATAGGGATCTTGGAAAAAATTGGTTATGGAAGAAAAGGACAGAGGTTAAAGAAATGAGAGAGAAAATAGAACAAGTGTAGGAAGAGAAAGTTCAAACCCTGTATGGAAAAATATTAGAAAATAGCTTAATCTCCAAATAGAATTAATTGAAAGTGGACATAAGGAAAGCAGATGCGGAAGCTGCTTGGAAAAGGAAAGGATTCTGTTATACAGTGCCACAAAAGTACATGGATGGAATTACAGTAATGGGAAGTATGAAAAAGGATGCTTGGTGGAAGGATGAACTGAAATAGGCTCTGGATGAGAAATAAATGCCCATAAGATACCAATACAAGCGAATATGTGTAGTCTGACACCAAAACAAGCAGCCACTCAGTAACCCAACCCCCCCCACACACCCCCAATCCCCCCCTTCCCGCCCCCCTCAGATCTCTATAAATACCCACAAAAGGGTCACATCACCCTGGGCACAGAGAGAACTGCTCCTGTCTGTGCTCCTGCACTCTGAAAATGCCGGTCACAGGTGCTGGCGAAACGTTAGGAAACAAAACTGACAGAACACAGCCACACAGCCCGGAAGACCCACACCAGCCAATGTATGCCGGCCGTGAAAGCCTTCAACAATACATTGAATATGTGTAGCTCAGGGTTGAACTGTGGTGTTCTTGGGGTTCTCTGAGCTTGGCTGTTTTCTTGCAAATGTTTTGTTACCTGGCTAGGTAACATCTTCAGTGCTAGAATGGGATGGGATTTGCTCCCTGTTTATATATTGTGGCATGCCCTGCTAGTGTTGGTGGGGGAGGGGGGTTGTTTTGTTTTTTCTCCCTCTGGTAGTTCCTTGATTAGGGTATTGTTCACTGATGATTGTATGTCTGATGATAATCTTGGTGTTAATATCTGCTTATCTGGGTGATGATTGCTGGTGAGGAGATGTTCTGGTCTTTTGTTTTCCTTTTTATTGTCTCTTTTGAATAGTATGTAGATGTTGTTTATCTCTATGTGCCTGTTGAGGGCTGTCTTGTCTGAATACCAAGCTTCCAGGAATTCCCTCGCATTTTTGGATTTAGTTTGGTCTAAGATGCTGATAGTTTCCCAGTTGAAACTATGGTTAAGTCTGTCCATGAGTTGTGAGATTAAGGAGTTTTCATTGTGTCTTCTGACTGCTAGTTGGTGTTCATGGATGCGCTCTGCTAGCCTTCTGCCTGCCTGTCCTACATAGTGGTTGCACCTATACAACATCTTCCAACAAAATGGATATCCACACAACTTTATCAAAAAGTGCCTGGCCACTCAACCTACTACAACACAACTAACACAAGCTATGAAAAGGATAACACTGCCATACATCAGAAACGTCTCAGAAACCACCAACAGACTATTACAACCACATGGCATCTCTGTAGCACGCAAACCAACTAAAGCCCTCCAAAACATCTTAAGCAAACCAAAAGACCCAGTAGCCCAAGAAGAAAAAACAGGAGTCATCTACAACATATAGTGTAAGGACTGCAACAACCACTATGTAGGACAGACAGGCAGAAGTCTAAAATGTGAGGGAATTCCTGGAAGGTTGGTATTCAGACAAGACAGCCCTCAACAGGCACATAGAGATAAACAACATCTACACACCATTCAAAAGAGACAATACAGGACTACCTGTAATATGTTATGTGGAATGAATGTTTGTTAAAAGAAGCAAAAATACCTCTGGCTGCTCACTTCTTTATATGGAAGTGAAAGTTGGATGTTGCAAATATAAACGCTGAATCCTATGGAACTGGGGATACTTATGTGTGTAATGTGATAAGAAGAGATATGGTCAAGAATCAATGGGTGCTGAATGAATGTACAGTAATCTGAATACAAAAGTGACCAGTCCAAAGAAGTATATCAAGGTGGCTTGAATATATGGACAGAATGAATGAAGATTGATGCATGAAATAAATATATGAAGGGAAGTGGCTCAAGGGAAGGGAAGGACCAAAAAAGTCATGGTTGGATAGAGTTAATGGAGAGAAGTGAGAAGTTTAAGAACAAAAGTCACTCCATGAAGCAATGTACACTAAAATCTTAATGGATCTGTTGGGGACAAGATGTATCTGTTAAATATAGATGTCTTTTGAATCTGAATGTATGTCATTGATTAAATTTATGTGATCTGTGTAATTATTTAACATTTTATGTCATTTGTATCAGTTAATGCAAATGACGTAAACTGATGTAAGTGATATAAAAATTTCAATTACCTTGTTTTGCATGTGATGTTAATTGATGCCACCAACATAAATTACATCAATTGTCCCAACTGCTTTAGAAATAACAGACTTCATGAAGTCCAAGTAAAATGATATTCATTGCAACAAAAATCCACTGAATGGAAATCTGGAATACTGAGATTTTATTATATGGATGCTGTGAAAGCAAGGGACGATGGCTATATATGCATGCAAACTTAGGCTATTAAACAGGACCCACAGATCTGGGCTGCAGAGCTCTGATTGACTACAGATGGCAGCAAAAGTAATTTTTTCCTGTATGCCTTTGCTGCCATTTAGTGGTCATCTGAAAGTTTGGCGTCCAGATCTGGTATACTGTACATGGAGAAAATGCAAGCCTTAATAAAGAACTGGAGATTATTTTTACTGTTTTAGGAGATAAATATGCAAACACTAAAATATTATTTTTGATTAATTAATGGCAGTTAGCTGACTAGTCCATATCTTAAATAACCTTTTTATTACTGGAGCCCCTGTTTTTATATGTTTTCTATATGTTTGTTTCATCTACCATATCTATTGAACATGCAGCAGTACTTTGTAAAGTTTTGTGGCTGCTTCTTAGCTACCATGAAAAGGAATTAAGGTGAATTTGCTAATGTTTCCTTCAAAATGATTTCACATTTAAATCAAGGAAATGTCTTCTGTTATTGTTCTTAATGTTTTAACTGATGTCAGCAAGGCTTCTTGATGCGTGGGTTCAAAATCTTTGATAAATAGATTGCCTGTAATAAAGCAATAGTTTCTGAATTGCTTTTTCCTTCCTTCCTATACATTTGCAGATATAGGTGATAAGGAGTTTATGGGACTGTAGTAAGGCAGATCCATGGAGAGAAAAGAGATTAGGACAAACACTAAATACTGGGATACAGTAAATATATTGTATTACACATTATTTTTAGATTTTAATACTATATGCTTTAACACAAATTCTTTTAACTTGAATGTTCTTCCCAAAATGACAATGGCAGAAGACACTATAAACTAGGATTGGCATGGAATTTCAAGAAGCAAAGACTATAGAAAGGAGGGCAATTTCTTCTTTTCTAAGTTGAGCGTATAGTAAATGCCATAAGAGAGGCATTTCAGAGAGGCTCAATGAGCTAGATTCTCCAAACAGATTCCCAACATTGATCTGACCATGAAAATATTGTTCATCAGCAAAAACAGTGGGCTTTATGCAACACTACTTGAGAGATTTCAAGAGCATTTCCTATTCTTCATGTACCCTTGTATCCCTGGATCTCTGGAGGCCTTGGAACAAATTCAAGGGTCTGGAACAATTTGGGTGGGTGCAGAGTTAAGGTAAATCTTTTCTAGTGGCAGATATTATCAGTGGACAATCCAGTTTTTAACAGGAGCATTACCTGCTTACTATAAATACAGAAAACAAGGATTTCGTATCTGCTTTTAAAATAGGAAAGTGGTCTGCAGAGAAGCACCTGTGATTCTAATCATTACATGCACCATTCCTTCCTCTGTATCATATATAGACAACTCTATATTTCTTGGGTTTTTAATGGATTTATGTATCATCTATTCAATTTTGGTACTGTAAAATTCTGTGATAATCTGTGGAAACCATACAACATGTTCTAAACAGCAATAGAGGAAGGAAGAAAAAGAGGGTGTGCAGGCAGGAAGTGGAAGAATGTTCTGGTCCTGTGTCATAAGTGATTACACCTAAGAACCTGATGTGCAGATTAAACCAGATTCATGCTCTACACGGGTCACTCTTCCTCAGGCAGGGCCTTTGAGTGGTTTGCCAGGTTGGAGGCCATCAGGATGGCAAAAAATGATTCCAATAGAGGTGAATATGTATAGCTCAGGGTTGAATTGTGGAGTCCTTGGGGTTCTCTGAGGTTGGTTCTTTTCTTGCAAACATTTCATTACCTGGCTAGGTAACATCTTCAGTGCTAAAATGGGATGGGGTTTGCTCTCTATTTATGTGCTGTGGCTGCATATAAATGGAGAGCATATAAATGGAGAGCAAACCCCATCCCATTTTAGCACTGAAAATGTTACCTAGCCGGGTAATGAAACGTTTGCAAGAAAAGAACCAACCTCAGAGAACCCCAAGGACTCCACAAAAAATGATTAATTTATCTCTAATTCTTAGGATACAACATAAAAGACATTTATCCTTTGCAAGGACAATAAGAATGCCAGAAGAAACCCTGTTTATCTTCTGTGGTCCAATTATCCAATTCGTGAGATGGTTACAGCTTTAAAGGTAGGAGAAGACTGAGCTTGGCTGAATCATTAGACTATTTGTAGTGGAAAGAAGGCAGAGCTAGAGAAAACTGCACAGCTACCCTGCTCTTCTGTACTCTATCCAGACTGTAATAAAGAAGGTTGAAAGGACAATTGCAAGTCACCACCTTTTGCATGGGGGTCATCCGTTTCCTGCCTTCCTTCCCCTCAGTTGTGGCCAAGAAAAAAGGATCTTAATTTCCAGACGTGCAGAGTGTACCAAGTTGGAGAAGATGGTATGATGATGGGCTTTTATGGTGCCACCATTATTGCATTTGTTGTGGTTCTCTTTGCTTTCTTAAAAAGAACAGCTGCAGATAGAAAAATCAAATCTGCTCCCAAAATCAGACGCATCTGTATATTGTCACAACTGAATTGGTGCTTGAAACAGGTTCAGGCCATGTTAGCATTTCTAAATATAGTAACCACTTACTCTGCTGAATGATGAGTCCACAGTTTTGCAAGATAATGCAGTTACGCTGCTAACTTCCTCTTCGCCATCTACCATTCTTGCCTGGAGTGCACAAACACCCTCATTCATTACGTTGCCTCGGAGCTCTCGGCTCATTCCATCTGCTCCACTTGCTGCGATTAAAAGAACTAAGTTCTCTTAAATCCCAGGGATCACAGATGTTTGCGGCTAAAAGAAGATTATATTGTTTTCCATTTGGGTTTTTGTGTTGAGGGAGGGTGAGAGCTGATGGGAAAGGCTGAGCTTCCGCCAAAGGACCCTTCTACATACTTGGCCACAAATAGACGACTTGGAGCCAAGCAACGTGGAGCCTTAACTAATTTCAGCATTCACTTAAGCTAAATTATTTATGACATTCCCCATGGAGACTCCGGCTTTAAATATATGGAGTTATCTGTATTCAATCTACTGCTTTTAAGTGAGGTCCCAAACTAAAATAAAGGACTAATTGTTCCTAGTGGCAACTAGCACAGTAGTTGGGAGTACAGTAACTGAGTCTGAAACCAAATTTGTGATATGCTCAGGGAGAAAAAAAAAACAGAAGGGGGAATTCTGTCATTTTCAAGCCAGTAAATTATGTTAATTCATGAAGAGAAAGTTTCATATTTTCACACAAGCAGCTGAAACAACAACATTGTCTAAAAATACAGCCAGTCACTCATACCAAAAATTCAGACACCCCACCACAAAGCAATGCGATGGAGATTTAAAAACAGGGATTCCAAGTATTGTATGTCAAGCTGACAGTAGAATCATGAGAACACTTTCGGTGGAGGACAAAAACCCTGAGATTTTTAAACTAATGATTATGATAGTTCTTTCTTTATGAAAAATTAAAGTGGGCAACAACAACAAAAATAGCATAATTAACAGGTTTTCAGAAATTGCAGAACAAACATGTAGCCTATGATACTGTTCAGGTGGCTTGCCCAGAACAACAGCGAGAGAGGCAGGACATTTTAATCTGCTCTCTGCACAGAGAAAGACTGTCAGTGCATTCTATCCAGAGTAAGAAACTCTTAGATTTCTGCTTAGGCTAAACTAAATTAAAAATAAGTTAAACACACACACACCCCAATCTTTGTGGGAAGCAGAAGCCAGTTTTCATGAGGGTCAAACTAGACATGATATCTAATCAAGACTACTTAGTTTGAGTCTTATTCCTCCCCCAATGTTATTGCCACAAGAACAATCCTGTAAGGTAGTTTGGGGTGAGGGAGTGACTGGTCCAAAAAGAGTTTTCTCCGCTGATTTGGTAGAGTAACAAAGCCTCCCAAGAGCTTAATATAATAGCTCCTCACCTCCATTTCCCCCCTCAAGTCTTGCTGTGCTTTCTCAGGGTGGGTGAGTAGAAGTGTTCCAGGGATGAAGTTGCAAAGACAAAATTACAGTGGGAACATGGAACATAGGAAGCATGAACATGGGAAGTACAACACAGTGAAAAATGAAATAAATCAACTACACATTGATATCTTAGGCATCAGCAAACTGAAGTGGACTGGAATTGGACATTTTCAGTAAGAAGATCATACAGTACTGTTTACTACTCAGGAGATGAAAAACAAGAAATGCATTGCTTTCATAATCTAGAAGGATATTGCAAAGACACAATGCATTTATGGATACTGTGTGGTCAATGATTGAGTAATATCAATTAGATTATATGGACAACACTTTAATGTGACAATTGCCCAAGTTTATGCTCCAACCACTGACACAGAAGAAGTAGTTGATGAGCTTTATGCATGCCCTAGGAAACAGAAATGAAGCAGGACAGACAGTTTATCAGTTTCTGCCAATCCAGTGAATTCTTCACTGTTAACACATTCTTCAAACAACTAAAATGATGTTATATACATGGACATCACACAGAAATCAAATTACTACTATATATTATTGGTACAAAGAGGTGGAAGAGTTCAGTTATAACACCAAAGGCATGGCCAGGGGCTGTCTGTGGAACACATCATGAACTGCTCATGTGCAAATTCCAAGTCAAGCTAAAGCAAAAGAACAAAGCCAATCAGTTTCCACAATATGATTTTGAGCATATACCCACCATTTTCAAGGAGAACATCAGGAATCACTTTGAAGACTTGAACCTCACTGATAGGGAACCAGAGGGACTATGGAATGAACTTAAAGAAGATGTGAGGGATGAATGTGAAAATGACTCCCGAAGATCAAGAAATAGAAGAAAGCAAACTGGTGGAAATTGCCAGAAAGAGAGGAGAAGCCAAAGCCAGGAGAGTCAAAGATTTTAGGAAGGAATTTAGCAAAGAAATTCAGAATATTGGTAGAAGAGAAGCAGTATTACAATGACATCTGTCAAGGCATCAAAGATGAAAACAACATGGAAAAACAAGCAAAGTCTAACTGTTGTTACTGATGTCAAGGTCTGGTCTTCAGGATTTGGGGGAGATACCTTTTCTGGATGGGATTATACTCTCCCATAAAAATCAGTTTGCAGTCTGGGGATTCTTCTGGACCAAGCACTGATAAGGGACAGGCATCTAACATCATTGGGAAGGAGTGCCTTTTATTAGCTGGCTAGTAAACCAACTGTATCTCCACCTGATGGCTTAGACACAAGCTACTTGCAGTATTTCTGCACGGCATACCCCACACTATTAGGTTAATGGGGCACTTTTATGGGTCCTTTATGAATACCTTTGACACTGATGATTAATTCTGTTTTGGTAGAGAACCACAGAAGTGGCCTTGGAGAATCTATGCAGAGATGGTTAAAGAAACACGTACAAAAACATGCTTTATGCCTGGAAAACAAAGTAAACATTAGGAGGAGACTCAGACTGGTATAAGAAGAAGGAAAGAGAAAACACAGTCAGGCTTTCAAGATTCTGTTAATATAGCCTGTATCAATAATATACGGTACCGGTCAAACTTGTGGAGTCAGTTCCTAGTCTGGCCCCACTCAAAGGGCTGACATCTTTCTCCATGGCAGGGCCCATATTATAGAACAAACTGCTACCAGGTTGAAGCAAGCCTGCTCATTTCCCAGACCCTTTATGGTTCTAGTGCTTTAATATTTACAGTTCCACTTTTTATTACCATATATTTTCTTCTTTTAATTATGTCTTTAATGATGACAGTTCTTGGTAACATTTTTGTAAACCACCTAGAGCTGTTCATGGAGTGAATAGCATGTAATCTGCTAGATAATTAAATATTTGCAAGTGCTAGGAAGGCAAGAGCAGTTAAATGTGTAATTGCAAAAGCACAAGAACTAGTAAGAACCACCATTGCCATGTTTGCCTAAGCATATGTGGAGCTGTGCTAGCGGCTATTTACTGATCTTTTTTTAGATCCAATCCTCAATAAATTGCCTTCAGAACTGCCTTCTAAACCTTTAAAACTGAAGTGCAGGCTACCAGTATACTAAATAAAAAGTGGATCCTATAAAAATTGAAGGATCTGGCACCAGCAAACCCCATGCTCAAATCCATGAAATCTCACTGGGTGATTTTGAACTAGTCATGCTCTCTCAGCCCAACCTTCCTCACAGGATTGTTGTGATGGGAAAAATGGAGAAGGGGGCATTATATACGCCACCTGGAGCTCCTGAAGGAAAGACAGGATATCAGTCTAATAAATAAATAATGTGTGTGGCAGACATGACTTTATCATGAAATAAATACAGGTGGTTCTCGTTTAGTGACCACAATTGGGACCAGCAACTCAGTTATTATGCAAAGTGGTCACTAAGTGAAACCACAACTGTGCTTATGATCTTACTTCAGCTTTCCTTTGCTTTACAGAACTGTGAAGGTTGTAAATGCAAGGATTGGTTGAAAAGTTATTTTTTCATCACCGTCATAACTGCAGTGGTTGCTAAATGAGGCAGTCACTAAATGAGGACTACGTGTACAAATGTACATGCAATATGTTTAGCATAGTATTTGATATAGCAATTTAGTATAGATTTGTATCAGCATACCAACCATATTTGTAGGCATGACCAGTTATCAGCCTTAAGGAACACTCACACATTACTGCAGTGCAGCTATTTAATATAAAATACAGGGCACATATTGCTTTACCAAGGAAGACAATTAAGGAACACAGGGGTGTCCCCAAAAGATTCAGGATGAGGGCTACGATGAGGCAATCAAAGTTCTACCTGGTCTTTATGTGCATGGACCATAGCCTGCAGATGCCCCTTTGGGATCACGTGGTTAGATTTGTCAACTCACAGAGATCCAAAGGATAAAAAAATACCTTCCATTTTTCCCTAAGAGCTATAAGGCAGACGGTGCATAATTAAGCTGTTCTCAGGCTCCTACAGGGGTCAGGAAGGTAACTGGGATCATGCAATGGCTTGCCAAGTTCTGAAGGCAGTGATGCTCCACCACACTCCTAATGAAGGTGCCAGATCCTGATGGATTGCTTGGAAGTGCCTATTTTTCAGCCTATGCAAATGTCTCAGATGGTTCCGATTACAGATTTAGGCTGCCGATGCTCATTTATGCACACCTTAAGTCATGAACCCAAATTAGAAATTTCAGATCTTTCTGATTATGTAGGGAAAAGACAGAATCAAAACTATACCTCCCCTAATTGCCCCCCCCCCTTTTTTAATAACAACAAGTGTAGCACAAGCAAAATAGTAATTTTCTGCAGCATTTTTAAAAAGGGGAACTGATGGGCAGTGGAATGAAATAATAAATGACCTTGACTCCATTAATGCGTGTCAAGAGTTAACTGGACACTTCGTATTAGAAAAGACTTACAGAGAGAGAGGCTGGGAGCTGGTGGTGGACAAGAGCAAAGAAGATGGAAAGGCAATGAAAGGGAGAGAAGAAAAATGAAATGAAATGAAATGAAATGAAATGAAATGAAATGAAATATCGGTCGCCCTTATAATAATCATCCACTGATGAGGAGTTCTGAGGCTACATCTTTTTAAAGAGAAACAACTTATATCCTGTATTACCTTTTCACACAACATTATAGTTAAATCCAGTTGCCATTGCTTATAATCATCTGGCTTTCTACGTCGATAAGAGAAAGAATGTGAAAACCACACCCACACCCCCAGATGCGCGTACGCTGCAGATACAGAACTGTGCTACCAGGAAAAGATCCAGGAAACGAGAAGATAACATCAGTATAAAAACTCTTAAGTTTATCATTTTGGGTGGCAGCAGGAAGATGTATTTCTTCCCAATATAAACCTAGAAGCAAACATGCAACCTCTGACCAGATAAACCCAGTGTTGCCATGAGCAGTTCAGAGAGTTTTTTAACGTTCTGTGAGACATCTGAGCTTAGTGAATAAAATAAACAGAATTTTATTTTACTGCCTTAGGAACGGATTAAAAGATGAACGCTTAATTTGTAAGCCGGGGTCACTGCATCCCATCGCTGTGTAATGAGCAGCTGCTCTCTATCTCAAAACCTTGTTTCTTTGTGAACTTTTTTTGTGTAGAGGGGCAGCCTAGAGATATCAGAAATAAAGAAAAGAAAAAAATAAAAGAAAAAAATAATGGTGATAGTACAAATGTACATAAATGACCAAGTTAATTGACATTGCCTTCTTTTGAGTTCTTGGTTGGGTTGTGCTTAACTACAATCTGATCGACAGTCTTAGAAACCCCTGATAGTTTCCCATCCAAGTTCTAGCCTGGCCCATCCTTGCTTAGTTTCCAACCCCAGAGAAGATCAGCCGATGCTGCCATCAGTTGAGACAAATGGGTTTTATACTGTATTAACTGAACCAAAGTGTCCAAATCACAAGACATAGTTTTTTCAGGTTATTCTGCACTGTTTCAATATTGTCTGGAATGTAGTGGCTAGTTCTTCGGTGCTGCAACTTCCAAAGATATATTGGGATTTTAGAAGATTTAGAAAAGGGCAACACAAACGACCAGAAGAATGGGAAACAAGTGTTTATGAAGATTTGGGCATGTATATAATAGTATATCAACTTTAGTTCAATTGACTAAAATGTCAATTAAGAGAAAAAGGAGCTATAGCTTTCAAGCAAACTTCCCTGTAGCAGAATACCAGGTCTGTTTTCCTTTTCTGTACCATGTTTACTTTCCCTCCTGAATCTTGTGCAAATATATAAATACATGCATTTGGCTGTCATAAGAATAGCCAAAAATTAAGATAAACCACTGAAACAGACGGTGAGTTCTAGTCCCACTTTAGGCATGAAAAACTGGCTGGGTGACTTTGGGCCAGTCGCTCTCTCTCAGCCCAACTCACTCCACAGGGTTGTTGTTGTTGTTGTGGAGAAAATAGGAGGAGGAAGGAGTATTATGTATGTTTGCTGCCTTGAGTTATTTATAAAAATAATAAAGGCAGGATAAAAAAATCTTAAAAACAAACATGGAGATTTAACCAAAGGTAGATTGGAATCAGACAGATTAGCCAATCAGAACTCCAGAAATCTTGCACATCCTGTTCTGCAGCATGTTTATATCACCAGTCAGCAAGAGTGTAATGCAGAGTTTCTCAAACTTGCCAACTTTAAGATGTGTGGACTTCAACTCCCAGAATACTCCATTCAGAAGTCACACATCTTAAAGTTGACAAGTTTGAGAAACACTGATCAAAGGCAAAGAACTCTGTTCATAAAACTAATTATTCATCTTTACACTTGTGCTGTATAAGGGAAAAAAGTTGAAAGATAGCATGTTAAAAGGACCATCCATTTGCCTTTAAAAAAGAAGTTTTCATATTTACAACCCAACAACCCCCTACACACAAACACACTTAAAGAAAGGATGTTGAGTAGAATGTCCCTTCAAGTTCAAATGATACCACAAAAAATCCTTTTATAACTGAGTTCCTTAAAGCTCCTGCTGCTTCCCACATCTTTCCCTGTATTTTTAAGGGCATTTCACTTGGCATCTTCTTCTTACCCATCAGAAAAGGGAGAAAGGGAGGCAAGGAATCTGAACAAGGACTACAAGGATGACATAAAGTGTTCCGCTTGTACAGTTCTATACCAAGGTCACTGAAAAGGAACATGGCAGAAGTTCAAGCATATTCTTTGCTTTGCCTTTTTTTCTTTCAGAAGGATTTGACATCATGGAATTATTATAGAAAAGAATTATGAGTTGATGGTTATGTTAGCAAATCTGATTAGATCTGCCTGAAAGGAAACCCATATAATCTCCATGATTGCTAAGAGGATCCGTTTTTTCCTTCAGGTCACCCTATCAGATTTTTGCAAAAAAGGACAAAAGAGAATGTTGGCAGAATAAACATTGGTTAAGAATCTCCTTGTATTTGAAACATGGAACAGCTATGAATGGAAATAGGAGTAGTCTCTCAACTAACCTACTTCTGGTAAGTGACTATACATTCCACTCCATGCAAATGCCCATAGACAAGTCCAAAGGTCCCCTTTTTTCCTCAAAAAAGCTGCTTCGGCACGGGAAAGATCTGATGCAGTAAATCACACAGAGCAGAAAGTATGTTGTGCTTCTGACATGACTAGTCTGGAGTCATGTGCATTCAGCAAAATATCTGTCAGAGCAGTTGATTCAGTAGCCTTCTGGTTATGCAAGGCAGAGTGTGACCTACGCCGGTGTTAATGTGCTTATACTCCTGCTCCCTTATATACAGTATGTGTATACTATATGCATATGCATATGTTTGATGGGTCCTCAGTATTTCAGTTATCTGACTCTGGCCAGATAGGAATCCCAGAACAAAGCACTGAAAACAGAACTTGTGCATGGTAGGCTATATGTTTGGCTCTTGTTTTCCTGCAATGCACTCAAACCAAGTCAGGATGAGAAGAAGAGAAAACAAGTAACTTGCACATGTGGTTGTGGACTTATTCCCCTGCCCCTAGCCAGCCTTAGCTGATTCTGAGCAAGCTAAGCAGGGCCTGATCATGCCAGTCTTTGGACTGGAGACCTTCAGGAGATCCCAGGCCTGTATGCTAGCCTGAGAAGTAAAAAAAGACTTCCTGGAAGAAGGCAGTGGCAAACTGCTTCTGTGGTGTTGCCAAAGAAAACGAATGGATGTGATGTGCCCATGTGACAACCAGGATTCAAGCTGGGTTTGATGGCATCTTTACCTTTATATCCCCTCTCTGTGAGATGCTATCCAGAGTTCACATCAGAATGAGCCATGTGGATTTATTTTCAGCTGCTTAGCCCGCTCCAGATGCTTTGTATCCAGAGACTGGTGAAAAAAACCACATGATTCAATTAGATATGTGCCTGTCTGGGTCTTGAGGAACACCAGATGGTAAGACTGAGTTTGAAACAGAATTGTGTACAAATGATAAACATGTTATTGCTAAAATGTATAAACTTTTATTGAAATTTGAAACAGAAGAAGAACAAATGAAAGAATGTATGATAAAATGGGCTAAAAATTTTGGTTACGACATACAAAGGGAATAGTGGGAGAATATGTGGACGAAAGGATTGAAATTTACATTATGTTATAATCTTAAAGAGAATTTTTTAAAATGATGTATCGTTGGTATATGACACTGGCAAATTGTCTAGAACGTATAAAGGTACTTAGAATATATGTTGGAAATGTGAACACAAGAGGGGACATTTTATCATGCTTGGTGGACATGTAAAAAAACTAAAAAAATTTGGACTCAACTACATAAACTAATTCAGAAGATTTTAAAGATTAATATACAATTGAAACCAGTGGTGTTTTGGGGGGGAATTCATTGATAAACAGTTGGAAAAAAGTCATGGAACTTTGTTTTTATACATGATAACTGCAGTGAGACTACTATACGTACGAAGGTGGAAAGAGTTGACATTATCCATAATGGAGGAATGGATGGTGAAGATGATGGAACTTGCTGAGATGGCCAAATTGACATCTTTGATCCTTTGAATCATGTCATTGAAAAGACATTAACTAAGTTTAATACCGACTGGAAACTCCTTATAGACTTTTGTGTGAAACAAAAAAATGAATTTATGATATATGGCTTTGATGATTAGAAAAAAAATAGATTATAGAAAAAAATGAAACTTATGCTGTAACCATAGAGTAAGAGGTTAATTTACATTTATACTTATAACTGCTGTAAAAGAAAATCAGAAGTTACTTCTTTTCTTTTCTTTTCTTTTCTTTTCTTTTCTTTTCTTTTCTTTTCTGCACTTTTGGCTTTCTCTTTTCTCTTTTTCTTTACTTCTTTCTTTTCTTTATTCTAAACATTAGTTTCTGTTTTTATTTTTCTTGTTTAAAATCCTAATAAAGCTATTTAAAAAAAAAAAAGGAACACCAGACAGATTAATCTCCAGACTGCTTATGTAAAGTCTCCCATATGTACAAATAATGACTTTCAACAGAGAAGGCATATTCTTTTGATAATCCTAAAGCAGCCTTCCCACAATCTGCTAAAGTTCCCCAAATTCCCTGTCAACCTGACAGTGGGTTTTTCCAGCTAGGGATTATGGGATTTGTAGTCCCAATTCATCTGGAAGTACCAACCCAGGTGAAGGTTGCCCTAAAATATTTTGTATTTATTGCTTACTGGTAATTCCCAAAGTAGCCAAGAGTGACAGAATTAGCATGCTAAAAGAATTGTAAAGAGATTTGAACTTTATTTGGGTATCTTAAGATCAAGGGAGGGAAAGCAGCCCCTGCTCACTGCAAAAGAAAAAAAAGCAAATAGTAAATGCTGCTTAGGCTGCCAATCAGATTGCAGAAGTCTCTTTCATGTCAAGGCCCAGGAGGGCCCTGAACCGTTTTGAGGAAAGCAGATAATTGCAGATAAGATCAGATACTTCTGGCCTTCATTCAAAACAGGCAAGAGGGAGCTAAGCCGAAGAATGTGCTAAGCCCTGCTCTGCCCAGAGGAAATCTTGCTGCAAGCTAAGCAGCCTCAGACCCACCCCTTCACCGTGCCTGTGTTTCCTGCGTGGTATGATTTCTCGGCATCACCGCTGCAGGAAATTGAGGAACAGCCTCTGAGCCTTGCTTCCAGTCCCCACCCCGCACCCCACACCCCCTTTGCACCTTCACGCCCTCTTCAGGACAGCTCTCCCTGGGCTGGACTGGTGGCCGAGCATGCAGCTGAATTAATATCAATGTCACAAATGCAACCTGGTGATTTCTTTCCACTTTCTTTTTAACTGGAAACTGTACGTCTCCCTCTTCAGTTCCTACAGGTTCATATCAGCACTTTAGCCCCTACTTACCCGTAGACTATTGCAACAAATAGATCTAACGCCTACAGAGACAGGACCTTTCTCTATTGCTGAGTTTTCCTTGATTAGGTGGAAACCTATGTAAGCAGGAAATTTGGTGCCACCGCTGCTGAACCCTTTCCTGCTTCTATTACCTTTGTTTTGAGTCATTGAAATCTGCTCTGAGATAATGGATGGCAAAGCCTAACAGACCTTAAACACGTTGAGGTTGTCCAAGGATAACCTTAATGTTAGAAGAAGCCTGATACAGCCGAAGACAACTAAGCCTGCCTTAGGCATGAACTGGGAACAAGTTGCAGGCAAAATCAAGGGCACGCAGAAGGAAAAAGATATGGCCAGGGCATGTTGTGCAAGTGGGGGAAGGCCACTGGGCATACACGCACACGCGCGCACACAAACACACACACACACACTTTTAAACCACCTGAAGGTGCATCTCCTCCCACCATTGTTATATTGACCAATTGATTTTGATTGACTTTCCTTCCCAATAAAAAATTAAATTTATCCCCAGCTTTGTTATTATAACAGATATCTGGTTCACTTATTTTCAGTTTTATACTTTCCAAGGGATCTACTGTAAAGGATGGAAATGGATTAGATTTTAACAGCTGGATTTTATATTTCCAATGGGAATTCAACATTTTTTATTTGTATTTCTTTTCTTCCCAGCAAGCTCTGGGAGACTCTTGGCTACCCAGTGCGAACTAACACTTCTGCACTTTATAAGATTTCATCTACAAGTATGGTGGCCATTAAAATACCCAAGAAAAGAGGAGAATGATGAGGAGTGATTTTGTTTTACAGCTAAATGTAAATGTTAGAACATTTGCAAAAGGCTCCCAACTGGAAGTGAGCAACTTGGGAGAAAAGATCTTTATCATGCAGCTAGGAAAATGAAATCATTGACTCAATATCAGTGTGCTGCAGGTGTGAAAAAGGCAAATTCTGCACTAAGCATTTTTTAGGATAGAATGACCAGCTGAACTGTCAGTAATATAATTCCATTTGTGACAAATCAATGTAGTCACACTTGTATTCCAAGTCTACAGTTGTGGTTGTTCCTGGGAGTGGGTGTATTGTTCCTTGGAAGAAAAACTGAAGTTTTTAGCTTCACTATCAGAACTAATATATAGTTCTCTAAGCTAAGTTTTAGCTTGGAAGAAAGCTGTTTGGATGTGTGTGTGTGTGTGTGTGTGTGTGTGATGATTATAAAGTAATGGAGTAAATGGAAAAAGACATGTTTCTTTTCTTCTCTCATAATAAAATAAGTTCCAAAGTTTAGATCATTCAGTTCAGGAGTAGTTTCTGTACAGAAAAAACACTTATTCACACAGTACTTTTCAAACTTTTCTACTGTGGATGTGTTGGTGGCCAGGTGCTTTGATGGCTGTCAAAGGCATTAAATAAATTGAGGAAGGTTATAGATTTATCAGTGTCTATTAGTCATGATGATTACATCAAGCCTAAAGGTACACAGATCTCTCTTAATACCAGTTTGGCATGTGTGTGTGTAATAGTTTGAGATAACTATGCTTTCAATGTTTTCTTTGTGGCCTCCAAAAAAGCATCTGAGTGGCTACTTCGAGCAAGCAAGTTGTAGCAATAAACAGATCCTTAATCTCATAAAACTCTTCTCACATTCTTTAGATCTTGTTCATTTCTTCTATTGGCTATTTCAACAGTCTAAAAATTGGGAGCTCCACAATCTGCTCTCCAATCTATTTGTTGTAAAATTCAGCACCTAGTGGCTAATGTATTAGGGACTGTACAAGTG